>NW_026848221.1:0-4800000 GCF_030549165.1 Lasiosphaeria miniovina
CCCGGTGTTCCTGTCTCAGATTCCATCTGGCCTCTCGACGCTTGCCCCTTTTCCCACACAACCTAATAAATTATAGACGTCTTATCACAGCTTCTATCCTAATCCTGCTGGGGACCCAATTGCTAGAGTGTTTTCTGCTCTAGTTCCTCGTCCTCTCGCTTTACAAGTCCCTTCACAAGACACCGCGCCATTATATGTAGTACCAACGACTTGGCTAATCAAGCCCTACCAACTTTGGACCGAAACGATATACTAATACGAATATCATTTCTTACATCTCCAAAGACTGGAACATGTATTCTCCTGGCAGAACAGATAGTCCATCTTACATACGCACTGGGTGCATATAACCGTGTCAACAAAATCCCCATTGCACACATCTCCGCACCCCGCTATTTGCACGTCGTCGTGTCTAACCATGTTGACATGTTTGTGGCCGGCAGGTTCCGGGCCGGCGTTAGGCCAAGGATCCTGCCCCTGGTGCATGAATTCCAGGTCTAGAGGGCCCGACTTGTCCTGAAATTCCTGGACCGCAGTCATGAACTCGGTGAATTCCTTGGGATTTTGCTGTGCAAAAGAGCCGTCAAGGGAGCCGTTCAGGTACATGCAGTAGCGACTAGGGGTGTAGGCGTAGAGGCCATTGGGCCCAACAAAAGGCCAGCGGCTTGGTTCTCTGGTGGTTTCGAGCGTGTCGTAGGACACTTGAGTGCAGTTGAGGCTTGCCCAGGACGCCGCTTGCGAGACGCGAGGCAGAAAGAGGCATAAGGAAAGAATGATGACTCGGCAGCTTGGACGGGCCATGGTGATTCGTAGTGCCGGCTCGAGTGTGTGCAGTTGTAACGGTGAAGCAGCTACTCCATCACCCAAGGCAGACAGACATGGATTAATATATGAGTTGACCAGGGCCGCTAAATGGATGTTGGGGGCGAGTTGTTCCCATTTCAGGCATCTGCAAGGAGGGCCAGGCGGTTGCGAGAATAAGGCAAGGCATACTCAACTCCTGTCCCCGCCTTTGGTACCGCCCTACAGGCTAATTGCCAGGGCCCGTTGCCGACCGGAGTGCCCTTTCCGCCTCCCACATGCTGCTATACGTGCGGGGGCAAGCGTTACAACCGAGTCGTGATATTGCCCGTTGACGGCGCAGCAATTAACCGTCAAGGTACGGTAGTTGACGAGCGTCTAACAGCAACAAATTGTTAACGGATAACAATACGTAGGTAAAGAGACAGTTTCTTCGCTTATAATGCTGTCCGATATTCCTCTCCCACTCTCCACTCTCTAATTGATAGCTCTGCGCTTGCCGTGTGCGAACACACACTGCAGTCCAGCTAATTACATCTTGCGCCATATTCACAGCTTGCGTCCAACCCAACCGTCGCCTTCACAGCCATGACCTTCAATTCTAACCCATCGTCCAGGGATAAATGCAAGCAAGAGTTTGACGAGAAACAAAGTGACCAGCCACCTCCACGGCAACGATCATGGAAACGGAATACAAGCATGTACGTCATTAGCTCCTGAAAGGCTAAGGGAACCATCTGACATTGACTGACGACTTTTCAAGGAGATCAAGCGGCAGTAGTCAACTTAAAGTTCTCCATAGTGAGAGGAAGAAAGGAGTTCTCATCGAGTTCCTAGTTTTCCATTCCTTACCCGTCTCTTTCGTCCTTGTTCTTTTTGGGCTACATCTCGGCAATATCTATTGGCGTCCACCAACCCCCAGCAGCAATGTCCTCAGTTCCCTACAGTTCGTGGCCAAGGCTCATGAAGCCCTCATCATAACGTCAATGTCCACAATTCTCCTTCACAACATCCGGTACCGACTCCTCGTCTCGTCATCGTCCGGCATACCGTTGGGCATGGTCACGGCCCCGTTTCGTCTCAGCTCTGCTGCGCCTACATACCTAGCAAGCAGCGAGTTTTGTTCGTCTCTGAAAGTGAAAGAATGGAGGCATCTCTCAGCAAAGGACATAACCACTACGGCACTTATCGTCTACTTATTCATTATGGCACTCTTGGCTGGTCCATCAGTAGCTATCGCTATCTTGCCGAACCTGTCGACCATGCCTTACCCTGAATCTTTCTCGACTATCCAATCCGAGATAGGGGGACTTCAGGGGCGCTATCTCGATTTCTATAAGGGCTGCCAGTTCGCCGACATCTATCCCACCGTTGTCAATGCTTCGTTTCTTGATGGAAGCCAGTGCGGACCATCGCAGCCTGACTGTCCTATGAACGCCATCCGAGAAGTGCTCAAGCAGTCCTACGGAACATACCTCACGAATCTAGTCGACTTCAGCACCTCCCACAATACTACCATCCGGGCCGAGCAGACGATCCGTTCCAGGCTGCTAAATTCGTTCATCTTCGAGACCCCGATTGATGCAGGCCCGGATTTCAGATACGAGAAATACGACGTGGAGGTGGCCTACGCCACAACCCCACTAAGGTCTCTCAGCGTCAACATGGGGCTGCTAACCCCCCTAGTCGGGAGATGGCTGCGATCTAACGGACGGAACTGGCCAGTGCGCATCGCATCCACGGCGAGCGACTCGACGGGCACCTCGCTGTGGAAGCAGCCCTTTGTCACGACGCACTGCTCGTACGGATATCGTCCCCGACAATCACCCGACAGCAACAGGACCACCACCACCACCACCACCACCCACGACGACGGCGCCACCACATTCGGCTTTCTCGCCTCAGACAACTCGACCATCGCCGTCAGCCTGGCCCCTGGTACTATCACACGTCCATCCCAAAACACGTCCAGCACGACCATGGTGCCGCGCACAAGCCTGACCTCCAGCCCCACCATCGACTTTTCTTCGGCTTTAGCCTTTCAAACTAGCAACAACGCGACCACCTTGTGCCTCATCAGCGCGCAATGGCTCGAAGCAGCCGAGACCTTCAAAACGCTTCTCCAACCAGGAAACATCCCCGACTCTACGCTCGCCGAGCCCAACCTCGACCTCCACCACCACCACATCAACAGCAGCAACAACAACAATAACAACAACAACAACAACAACAACAACAACAACAACAACAACAACAACAACAACAACAACAACAACAACAACAACAACAACAACAACAACAACAACAACAACAACAACAACAACAATAACAACAACAGCAACAACAATCCAGTCCTCACCATCACGCAAGACTGGCTACAAACTTTCGACCAGGGTAACGAACCCTTCCCCTCATCATCAGGCTACTTTTCCAACCTTACAACTATCTGCGCAAGCAGCCTCCCCCCGCCGCATCCTCCGGACCCTGCATGTCTCGCAGCGGGCCTATCGATGGGACTCGCCGAGGGCCTGTCGCAGGCTATGGACGCGTTCGATACCTTCTATCTCTCCTCTTCCTCCTCCTCCGGGACGCGCACGCTCTACAAGCTGCAGTCGAACGCCGATCTGGACGACTTGGAACTGGTCAGCGAGATCTCTTCAGGGGAGGATGCGCAGCTGGCGGGGTACACGCACGTGCAATTCGCCATCACGCACGCGGTGTACGCTTATACATTTGGTGCAAATGGGAGCGGAGGAGGAGAAGGAGGGGCAGGGGTGACGGTGTACCTCGCGTTCACGGTGCTGTTCCTGTACGTGGTGACGGTGGCGGCGCATGTGATATTGCTGCTTTGGGTGGGTAGAACGTGGAGCAGTAACGCGTGGTCGAGTCCGGGGCAGCTGCTTGCGCTTGCAATGCGGGGGGCGGCGGCGAGTGATGATGGGGGGGGGGAGGTTTGAATGGGGATAGGAATGGTGACTTGATGAGGGAGAACTTGAAGAGAGATTGGGTTTGGACTCTTCGGGCGGTTGTCGAGGAGGTTGAGCCCGCCGGGGAGAGTGGGAGTGGGAGTGGGAGTGGGAGCCCGGGGTCTGGGACTAGGGCCGTGTGCGCGGGCTTGGTGGTGAGGGATCATCGTCATTGTCGTGGCGAGGGTGGGGAGAGGGGCGGGGATGGGGAGCAGAGGCGGCTGACCAAGGCGGATCGGCTTTATACGTATCCGTAGATTGCTTTATGTGTATATGATGTAATAGTGTGCTAGGTTTCCATATTGCACAACTTTTGGTGCCACCGAGGTTGATTTGCTAAACGAGAATAGGGCTTCGACGTTGTACTACCGAGAAAGAAGTCAGGGGCTAGTGTCACGGCAGGGCCAAAACCCGCTGGTTGGGCGCATCGGTTTTAGGCTTTGTGGCTCGTGCACTCTTGCAGGATCTCCACTCTCTGCGCCCACAACTATTTCCCCACGGCCGCCCGGTATTACAAACCACTCGACTGTTAGGGTCGTCTGTCTGTAAGGGAGCACGGGCTCCACAGAATGCTGGGGCTGGTAATTATGAAGATAGAACAAAGGGCAAGCTCCTATCGCACGGGTAATACAGTCAAATCGGAATGCCACTCAAAATGTATGAGTGCAGCGAATGTGTATTGCTTGCTTGAAGAACCAAGCAAGAACTATCTAAGACCGTGGCTACGGTCGTCATATATATCTATCTAAGGCGGACCAATCAGAGTCCTTCTCCAAAAGTCAGAGCGATCACTGCGATCAGTCCACACTGATCGCACTGATCACACTGACCGCTTCCTGACTGGTTGACCGTCCTGCTAGTGGTGGTCAGTCGGGCCTTGGCGGCCCGTCGTGACTGACCACCTCCTGGTTGGCTGCACCAGCCCCTAGGTGGGTCTACCCCACCTGGCTGCCCCAGCCAATCTGCAGGGGGGCTCAAGGCGCCTCCTGCACACCTGTGCCAGGATCGTAACAGTGCAGCTTTAAGACACGTCAAGCGCGCAGGGGTTCGACAGAATACTAGCTTAATTATAGTAAGAATAGAAGTATAGTGAGAGGAGGAATGTAGTAGAGAGGAAAAGTGGTGAGAGGAGTAGATAGGGGTAGAAGAACGACAACGCTAAACTATAATACCAATTTTTAGTCATGATAGAATATATTCTCCTTAATTCTCAAGTCTTCAAGTAAGAACCGGTCTCAATCACGCCTTGACTAATTCTTAGGATCTTTTTCATCAGCTCGATATACGTACTAGTCTTAAATTCATCTGGGGCTCATATGCAGTCTTGCTAATGCATTTTTCGCCAAGTCTCGTGCCGACGATGTAGAATCAGGAGAAGCAGGATGGTAGGAATCATGCGCAGCAATGTACACGGGGCGCGCCGTCCACCTGGAGTGGTCGCTATCGGCGGAAAAGTCTGGCTCCTCCCTCAGTGCCCCTATAATCCTCCACTGGCGCTAAGCCTGGAAGGAAAGGCCGGCACCCGTCAGGGATGCCAGTTCCTAAACTAACCGGTCTCAACTGACGCCCCTTCTAATCGACAATCCCGGCTTGACCGGCTTCCTTGCTGGGGGCGGTCATTTTCTGGGAAGGTGTTGCGGCGGCCTGGTTATCCGCAGCTCATTTGCTGATCAAGTCTGGTGTTTGCTTTTTCGTATTGCTGGTGAGGGGTGAAATGGCACTCAACCAGGGCATTCTTTGCTAGGAAGGCATCTGCTTCAGTACTGTTTAGATTGCTCCTGCATTATCAAATTTGGAACTAGTTACACAACTGATCGGGAGGGCAAGAGGCGAATCCAGGGATTGTAGAAGCTTCGATCGCCATCCTCTAGGACAACTAGTTCTTTCGGGAATAGGAAGTTATTCTCAAGTCAGTTTTTCAGTTGTGGTGGGCATTTTAATCAAAAGGCTCACTTCAAGTGACCAGTCGACCTCTCTAAGGATTGGCTAAGGGGAAGAGTTCCGGTGCTAAAGGCGGACGAGACAAATTCCAAAGGCCGACTGGTAGCTTGTCTCGTCGGATCACAAAGGCAATAATGTCCAGCGTGTCAAACTGGAAGGCCAGAGGCCCACGGAAATCAGCCACGTTATTGTTTGTTCCCGCTTGAGTCCGTCCTATTACAAAAACCGTTTACGCATACTCGGGCTTTTTGTCAGCCCATCTTTTAAGCCCCTTCCCATTGTATAAGTAGACTCTTTCGAATCCAGTCGGTGCCAAAACATCGCGGGAACGATCTATACGGGGGTTTCATTCCAATTCTTAGGCCGCAAGTCTTGGCGGGTAACTTCACGGCTTTCTCAGATTCCACTCTGAAGCGGAAGCTAGTCCTATGCATGCATGAGACAGAAATCACCTCTCTTTGTCAGATATGTTGATAAGCCAGGTGCCCAAAAGGGTCCTGTGAGAGAAGGTGACGGTGAACGCCTTAGTGGGCATGCAACGTGCATGAGCACTGCCTCTTTCACGTTCGTGCAAACTTGTCCCTTGCTGAGGTTGCCTTGTAGTGGAGCCTCTCCTCTTCCGAGTTGCCCCTGATCATTCTTTCTTCCGCCGGTTTCCCCTTCAACGAGGACTGCTGCCTGGTCTGTAGCGGTTCGTATATCCGAAATCAGCCGCCCCCGAGCTGAGGAGTAAGCTAATTCCTACATCGGCGGTGGCAACATCACCTCGAACAGTACTCTGCTATGAGAGAAGGCAGGTACGCCGGATCAAGGTGGTCACAATGAAGGTAACAAGAAGTGCGAGCAATGACTGGTATTGGGGGAAGACTTCAACCTGGCCCTCGCAAAGGAAGGGGGCGAGGGCCGCTTATTTATATACATGCTTAGGAGCTCAGTCCTGCATGTGCTTGTGAAAGCTTGTGGGTTGTGGCGCCTTAGCGTGGCTTAGTGGCTTGTGCCAGCAGGCAGTGGCCTGGCCAGTTGGTGCTCTTCCTTTACATCTGCCTCGTCATCACGCCGTATTATCTTCGAAGGATGAACTAGGTAATCACTAGCCTGGACAAGGTAACGTATATTAGTGTGACCTTCTAGTTTTATATTCAGTGTCAAAAGTCGGAAGTACCTTGTCCGCTTCTTCAGCTTCAAGCACACCCAAGTAAAACAGGCATGAATTATACCTGGGTGGGGGGTGGTATTAATTCGACGCATTCATGCCAATGTAACTATTAGTTAGGGCTGCAGATGCAAGGAGGCACTCGATAGTCGGGGGAGAGGGACCGTTACGTGCATGAACTTGAGCTGGAAATAGTTCCCGGATAAGTCGACTGGAAATCCACAGCCATTGCATGGAAATATTGGCCTTATGTGGCTGGTCCTGTGTAAGGAAAGGACACCCCAAACACCAGCCGCGCGCACAGGGTGCGCGCTCACCACCTGTTACCAACTGGCCAGAACACTGCCAGTTGGCACAAGCCACTACGCCACGCCATGGCGCCTGAGCCCCTGAGCACGTATATAAACAGTGGCCCTCGCCTACCTTCCTTTGCGAGGGCCAGGTCGAAGTCTCACACCAATACTACTCATTGCTCGCCCACCTTCTTACCTGCATTGTGACCACCTTGATCCGGCGTACCTGCCTTCTCTTACATCCTGTAATTCGATCTTCTCTGTCACGGCATGGCGCATTGCGGGTTCCTTATCGGGTCCCTTATCGCTAGCCGTATGACATCAATTCTAGACTAAGCCCGAATAAGCTTAGTTTCCCCGCGCCACGTGCACCGAGCCCCGCGCCCACAAACCTCAATCGCAGCCTTCGCGATTCTTTCCCTTTTTCCTTTTCCATTTTCTTCTCATTTCCTATTATCCGTGACATTCCCCTCATAAAAAGTGGCCGTTGTATCATAATCGGCAATGCTGGGAACATGTTACGATCCTGGCTCAGGCGTGCAGGAGGCTGCACGGGGCGGTCCGCCATTGGCCGACGCAGGGCTGCGGGGTGGTTCCTCGCTGGGACCGAATGCAGCCAATAAGGGGCAATCAGGGTGCTCAGGGCACTTCGGGGCGCTCAGTGCGCTCAGTCGGGACTGAGCGCGGTCCGGGACACTGAGCGCACTGATCACCTAGGACCAACGCTCTGATTGGTCCGCCTTGGATGGATATATACGACGACCGTGGCACCGGTCTTAGATAGTTCTTGCTTGGTTCTTCAAGCAAGCAATACACATTCGCTGCACTCATACATTTTGAGTGGCATTCCGATTTGACTGTATTACCCGTGCGATAGGAGCTTGCCCTTTGTTCTATCTTCATAATTACCAGCCCCAGCATTCTGTGGAGCCCGTGCTCCCTTACAGACAGACGACCCTAACAGTCGAGTGGTTTGTAATACACCCCTCTTCAATTCAATGGCATTCAACCAATTTTGAATCTATGACATAAAAAAACATCATTCTGTAGAGAATTGACCTATATATTAGTACCGACGTTTTTTAACTATCCAACCCGACCTGGTAGTAAGCTGAGGGGATTCAGGTGATACTCCAACCTCAATAACTGAAGCGATTTCTCCATCCGAAGCAACCTCCTCCTCTGGATCAGAATCCACCACAACAACCTTCCTTTTGTTTCCAACTTCTGGAATCGGTCCACCAGATGCTAATGCTTCGCCCAAACTCATAAACCGCCTGTTTGGATTAGGGATAGCTCTTCTTTTCTTCCCTCTCTTCAGCTGGGCTACTTCTTCTTCCAAGCTAGCAATCCGAACAGCATGTGCCGCCAATGTCTGCTCCTGAGTCTCAAAGCCTTTGGAAATTACAAAATAACGCCTTCGTGTTGTAGGAGACTTATTCTTTCCAAGATCACGAACTTGGCGGCTAGTATATGGCGTATCATCTGAGCCCAAATAAGGACCAGTGTGACGGCCCGCCTTACGCAGTAGGGATGTCAATGGTTGAAGGCAGCAACGAATGTGGATTTAAAGCTAAGGAAGAGAAAGGAATCTATCGCCGGGTCCGCGCAGGGCGCGGAGAAATAGGTAGTGGTGCTCAGTGCGCACAGGCCACACCCTAAGCACAATGCAGCCAATAGAATCAATCCTGTCACATGAGCCCTGTGGCGACCGTGACAACCAGGTTCTGGAGTTGTCTTTTTGACCTTATCCTCTTGGATTTCTAGATGTCGTAGCGCCTTTGAACGTGAAATAGGCCAATTTCCAGTCACTCTCCATCCGGAGAGTATATTCTTCTATGTCATTCCAGTCTCACGGGCCTTTGCGTAAGCTCTAATAAAGTCGACTTTATCAATAGGTGTAGAATCTGTCAAAACGGCCAGCTTTTCAAGCTCTTTTCGATAAGCTGCTTTGGAGGCATTAAATACCCCATTATCAAGGGGTTGGAGGCCATGTGAGCAATGAGCAGGGAGATAACAACAATAAATGTTGTTCAGAAAGCATGTACTCATCCACTCATCCTATTTCCAAATTAGTGATATATTTAATGATGTAGATTGATAACTTACGGTTGCATGACCTCCATGACCATCAAGGATGATCAATCGAGCATCAGACTCATCGGCAGGCTGTGTTTGAGGTATATAAACACTCTCAAGCCACTCAATAGCAATGTGGTTATCTGTCCACCCATTAGGTGAAGTGATGTAATACCAGTCGGCTATTTTGCGAAACTCATTCAGAAACCATTGCTTTTGAAGCTCCTGCCTATGAATATAATGCCAGGAGTTAAAAGACGGCCGTCGGCAGTAACTGCCTCGATGAATGAGGTCCAATTTCGAGATTGAGGTCCTTTGAGCAGAGCTTTTTGTTTTGGATCTGCACTGCCAACTGCCAAGTTGTCGAAGCCTAGGAAAAGGATTAGTCAGTTAGATCTTTAAATAAAGGCGTTTGAACTTACCGAAACCAGTTAAAATACCTCCTTCATCAACATTGACAGTGTTCTCAGGCTTGATCTAACCGTACTCTTTTTCCCTTATATCAAAGTACCAATGTACTGCTTTAGGTGTGAATGAATCGAATCTGTTGGCCTCTTGGCGTCTCCAAACCTTAGCTTTCAGTTCTGGGCGGCGTTGGATAAATCTTGACACCCAGTTATGTCCTAGTTCTGGTTTGAGGCCTTGTTGTTTGAGCATGGCCAGAACACAAGCGCGGATCTGACTGTGATGGAGCGTAGCCCAAAGACTCCTGAAGAAGGATCCAAGTAGATAATCTACCTTCTTGGCTCCTAGTTAGAATGCTTCCAGGCTGCATCTAATCAGCTGTGGCTGTTTGACCCCGAAGCCTGTCAGAAATCGTTGCCTTAGGTATTCCCCACTTCTCACCAGCTTTGCGTACTGACATCCCATTTTCTGTGATCTCTAGGATTGCTTCAGCTACAGAATCTTCTGTGTAATCCCAGTGGGGTTTTTTGCGAGGCATATCTGTAAGGTTGTGGGTAAAAACGGAGGAAGAAAAGAGAAGAAAGCAAAGGAGATCAAAGGTCAAATTTGAAAATTTTGCAACACCAGGGTGGCACGGACCAGTAGCTGAAAATCGTCAACACTTTATTGAACGTAAATTCTAGCTATTACTTTATATATAAGAGGTTACGATTTGTAAATTGCTTCAAAACTGGTTGAAAGCCATGAGGTTGAAGAGGGTGGATTTTGTATGGGGCGCAGGCAGTTTTGCTGTCCGAAAGGGTGGGGTGTCCGAAAGGGTGGGGTGTCCGAAAGGGTGGGGTGTCCGAAAGGGTGGTGGGGCATGGTAGAAAAGACAACTAAAGTGTAAGGAAAGAGCACCCCAAGCCCATGTCAACGCGCGCAAACCTTGTGCGCGCCCACCACCTGTCACCAACTGGCCAGACCACTGCCAGTTGGCACAGCCACTAAGCCACACCATGGCGCCACGTCGTCATAGGGAACGGAGCTTCTGAGCATGTATATAAACAGCGTGTTACGATCCCGGCTCAGGTGTGCAGGAGGCGCCGTGAGCCCTCTGCAGATTGGCTGGTGCAATCAGGAGGGGCGGGCCCCTCCACAGGATTGGTGCAGCCAGTCAGGAGATGATCTGTGGAGTCTTTGTGATCTGTGGGCTTCGGCCTGACAGATCACTATGTCTCCGCAGATCACTCTGAGCAGGACTCTGATTGGTCACTCATAGTTCTAAATAGGGGAGCTGGAGAACACTCCTTCTGAGTGCTCCCCAGCTATCAACTTGCACACTGTTTCCATCATTGCTTGATAACAGGTAGAGAGTTGGACTCTCGCAATCTGTGCATCCTTGGTACTCCTTACCGCTTGTCAATTGCCTAAATGGCATACTGCCCTCTTCAGCTTACCCACCCAAACCCACATCAATCCCAGGCTCACCACCCACCGAGCCCGGCCCCTCTGGTGAACCCTTTGTTCAGATTGTAACACAGCCCCCTAGTAAGTATTCTATAGTACCTCAACAATCTCTAGAGATCCCTAAACGTCGACTTTGACGTGCCGCCCCCAAACAACTCACCCCACCTCCTTCACTCCCTTCACTCGCCTACTCACAAATAATCGCCCCTTCATGTCGTCATCAGAGCTGTCGTCGTCCGATCAGCAGCAGCCGCCGCCGCCGACGACGAGATCGATCGGCAGCGGAGAGTGGGACGCCCTCTCCCCCGAGGCTAAGATCAAGTGGCTTCTGGGCGACAGCACCGAAAAGTGAGGCTGGGTTATCTACCCGTGCGCCTACGCGCCCGCCCTACCCAACGCCGACGTGCAAGGGGCGCCTTCAAGCAGCGCGTGGAGGAGCGCACGCGCCGCGCCGTCGCGCAGTCGGACGCGCCCGACATCGCCAACCGGCTCGACTGGGTCTTTGTCGACAGCGACTCGGCGGCGCTTAAGGGCGCCTCGCTCGCGCAGCTGAAGCGGCGGTTCCGCGCCTAGGCCCGCGTTGCCACACAAACCGAATGTCCCGGCTAGGATTTAGAGGGAATCGTGGGCGGGCGCGGCTCGAGGTACACTTACTTTGTCCAGGTCGATGCCGAGGGGCTGGCTAGCGGGCAGGTCAATCTAGTGAGGGGCTGGGAGGGGGGCGTGGAGGAGGATGAGGCAGCCGAGGAGGATGACAATGACGAGGACTGGATGCGGATCCGGGAGAGCATGCTCGCGCCGCGGTTTTACGTCGAGATGGATAACGACGAGGTTTAGTATGTGCATTATAGACCGCCGTGGCAGGGCGTGGTTGGCCGGTAATCAATTAGCAATCTCGCCTCAAGTTTGGAACATCGCCTCCATCATTACACTCCAGACATATCCTTTAATGTTGGCAAAATAATAAGGGTTAACTTTTATGACAGGGCTAAAACTGCAGTGTAGAGTAGTAAATGAAGATGAGATCCTTCTTAGTCGAGACTGTGCAGTTAGCCTCCAGTTTCGGTGTTCCATCTCGGCCAAAATAAGGAAACCCCTGCCATGCCATCCGTACCTAGGTGGAGTGTAGGTTCCAAGGCTAGTAGTCCTTCACACCCTTACAAGACCGACGCGAGGCAAAAACGACAGGGCCATTGACAGAAACAGAAGGAACATGGCCGGTTCCATCATAAGTTTCAGGATAAGGATGAGAGGCTGGGCCCAATGATCACTATTGGGCATATTTGTAACGAACAGTATGAAACCGACAAACCAAAACAGCCAACTTAGGACATGTATAAAGAAAGCAGCCTTGGCAAGCAGGGGCATCACAGTGGAGGCTTGGCTCTCGGACCTCTCTCGTCGAGCAATAACAAGGCCAACAAGGTAGAAGACAATCCATGGGTACGTGCTGACGAGACCGATCCTACATTTGCTTCAAAACGCAGTCAATATCCTCACTCGTCGGCACGGCTCGCATTGAGATGTTCATGGGATGCGACAAACGTACCTGTTGCATAGGCCTGAAGGCGCTCTAGTTCTGAGCGGTAAGGTAGGTAGTATAATGTTGAAAACGGATACAATCAAAACGAAGGGTGCAACTATCCACTGACGTCGCCACCACCTCGTAGCCAGCGATGTCGTTAAGTGTTGAAAGTTGTTTTCGAAGCGTGGATAATTGCTCACAACCTACAGATGCGTCTGTTAGAGCTGATAATAATCGACATCAGTCTGTCAATTTGGGGGTACCAACAGCAGCAAACGTGACAAGCTCGCTCTGAGAATTGCTATCTACGTCCGCCACCGGACGGCCAGTAGCACCGTCCGCTGTTTGGCCAGCTGTACGCGACTAGGTACGAGTTATTAGTTAGCGGTTACCCCGGGTTCCTTTATATCAAGCGTCACGTACCACAAGCTCTGCCCTCTCTTGGCGCTTTTGCCATTGGGTTTCGTGCTGGCGGAACAGGTGCGCAATAGTTCCAGGCACAGCATCAGACTCCTCCAGCTGGGTGGAAAGAAGTAAATCCTCCTCCTCCTGCCTTGTGGTCGTCGGATAACAAACTGTTGGCTCATATCGAGGGGGCACCCGAGTTGCCGGGACTAGTGTTACCAAGGACATGATGGCCATATGAATGAATGAGCCAACCAAGCCGCAGGATAGGCTAATAGCCAGTCCGACATGCACTTGGGACATGCGTCTATTCCAGTCGCTCTCGGCCTGGGCTAAAGTTAAAGTAGGCGCGAAGGCAAGCACCGCTTCTAGATCCGGTCTAGCCGACGTGACTCTTTGCCCGAGGAGGAAGATGGTTATCATGACTGCGATGAAAAGCCCAGTGAAAGAGAAATGGAGGCCGGCGCGAATATACCCGTTTTCGCGTCGGTACAAACAACAAGAGAAGACCGCGGCCCACGTAAAGAGGGACAAGAACGGATGCGCAACAACTACGAGGGCCGACATGACTTTAAACATGGTCTCCGTTTTTAAATCCACGAGCAAGTGCATCGGGACACTATATTCAGGAGAACGTCCGAAGATAAGATCACGGAAGGGGTTGATGAGAATCATGCCGGGTATGAGCAAGGTCATCCAGCAACCAAGGGTAAGGCATAGAGCGTAGTTCAATATAGCATTGCCGAAAGGAATATCGTATGGACCTGTGATCCTGCGAATCATTTTATGGAGGAGGCGGTATCGATATTGCAAAGGGTAATCTGTGTGCCGATGAGGCTGGTTGCTTGCCGAGGGCGTTACAGCGTTCTTAAACAGCAAATCTGGAGGGAGAGCTATGAACTTACGGATAGAACGGCGGACAAATGCTCCCCCATTGATGCCGAAACTGGAAAGCGGTGAAAGTGCGGGGTTCGCGAATGCTACCTTGGGGCACTGAGTCCTCCCCGTTCCGATCGCGAGGCTGTGCTCCTCGATACTCCTCTGTACCTCGCGCAAAGCCCCATCACGAGTGTCCCTTTCCTTGATCTTGCCTTCTACCTCGGGCTCCCGCAGAGACTCATACCATTCCGGCCAACTCTCACGATGCTTTGTGCCAGATGCCAAAATTTCGACATTCAAGCGTTTGCCAGAAAGGCCTACCCTTATCGTGGGTTTCGCGAGGCCACGGTTTGCCAATCTGCTCGAGAAGGATGCTCTTTTTGCAGTCTCTTGCTTCAACATGCCAATATCGACAAGGAAAAACAACCCAGTTTCATGGATTCTATTACATCATTCTTCATGCCCCGTTGGCTGCATTTTAGGGCAGTGCGATACGCTAATGACCTCGCAGACGATGGCGACGATGGGCTCAACATCTCGGCTCTTGAGATTGAATCACAATATAAGTGCCTGACTTTTCAGACTGCGGCCGATGAAGGTTGGTGGTTCTCAGCAGCGAACATTGGAATGTCGCTGATGAGGCGATGTGGACGGATCTAGGTACACCCCCCAGCGTTCGACGCGACATTACTGGCTCCGTCATGGGAATGGGATGTTTCACAGAGAAAAACCTTGATCGCGCCAAAGCTTGGCTCCAAGAGTGCGACTTGAGGCATACGACTTGCCACTTAACGCTGTCTGGGACACAGACCGTCGAGGCGGCAGCTGCCGTCCTGCCCAGTCGGTGCATAGAGATTCTAGACTTCAGCACTTCGAACCCTCGGGCATTAGGCTCCACGTCACGGAGTACAGCCCAGCCTGCACCATGGAGTTGGCGGCTATGCGAGACGTCTGGGATGACGGGAAAGTACATAGCACTGAGCCACCGCTGGAATGATGCAGCCGAGGCGTGCAGGACAACCAAAGCGAACTACACATCCCGACTCCAGGGCACCCGGGCTGACCCCACCAACACGGACCTCTCTCCTCTTTTCGTCGGTGTCTGTAAGCTGGCTTGCCAGATGGATGTCAAGCACGTGTGGATAGACACCCTTTGCATCATCCAAGATGCCCCAGAGGACTGGGCCCGTGAATCCACCAAGATGGCCGACTACTACCAGCAGGCCTGGCTGACCTTGTCGGCCACTACGACTGCACTCCATGGAGGAGGATTGATCGACCGCGTGGAAGCCGAGGACCTGCCGAGGGTATCGCGTCTTCCCTATCGGAACAAGAGCGGTGAACAAGAGGGCTACTTCTACGTCCAGTGCAACCAAGACGACGTGCCCGAGAGCTACAGGCTGAACGTAGAGTCTAGCGAGCTGCTGCACCGCGGATGGGTCTACCAGGAGTGGACGTTGAGCCGGCGTATTATGACGTTTTCTAGGTTGGGCATCTTTCTGGAGTGCCAGTCGCAACAACCCCGGTCGGTCACGGGAGACGTGGTCCATGTGGAAAGACAAGGCACAAGGTCCAAGCTACAACGGGCAGCCGGGAGCCCCGGGGCACACATCCACGACGTCATTCTGGCTTGGAAAGACACGGTCCAGAGATTCTCGGTCATGAGCCTGACCAAATTTGCCCAGGACAGACTGGTCGCTATAGCGGGCGTGGCAAGAGAGTTTGCGCGTGCCATTGAGGCCAGCTTAGACGTCGACGACGGAACACCGGAATACCGTGATAATGCCGTGACAGGGCTCCACCTCGGCCGCAAGTACCTTTGCGGGCTGTTCCCCCAGATGATTGAGTCGCAGCTGCTGTGGGAATGTGTCGAGCCCAAGCAGGTAGCCAGAGTGGACGGTGTGCCCTCATGGTCCTGGGCTTCGGTAGCAGGGTCCTATACGGACGACGCAGGAGAGCAGAAGCTGCTCGGCTCCGAGGTCACCTGGGCTCCGCCACCTAGCATACACTCTATCCGAAGAATCGAAACGTTTGTATGCGAGGTAACCCATGCTGCCACGGTGCCGGTCGACAAAGGAATATGGGCGCCCATGTTCCCAGATGCCCGCGCACATGCAGCTGTCCCCGACGACGAGTATGGGAACGACAACCGCTTCGTGGTACTTGGCGTCCTGGGCGTGTTGCAACCGGTGCAGATCCACGACATCTTCGCGCCCCCCAGCGATGCTTATACCTACAGCGATGCTGAGATGGCATGTGAGGCCACGTGCTACACGGGCTATAGCAAGGACCACTGGAGGCGAGTGAGCACGGCGTCCAACCCTGAAGTCGTAGCTGGCTGGGCGTCGCTCGAGTCACCCGATTTCCAGACCACCGAGGCGTGCCGGTCAAGTCGCGGTGATATCCGGGCACTCTACATAGGAAAGCTCGACAAGGGCAACTGGGGACGATATCAATACGCGTATCAGGTACTGTTTCTGCGGTTGGTCGAGAGGGAGAAATTTAATTCTTGCTATGAAAGGATAGGACTGGGAGGCCTTTTTGGGCCTGATGTAGAACGATATTTCGAGACGGCGGAGGAAACTAAATTGCATCTTGTCTAGGATTTGTTTTTTTGTTTTTTTTTGGGTTTTTTTTAGAGAATACGATTTTAAAAATATAAAATATTATTAATACTACAGCCTTGGCGTCGGTGTCCTGGTGTCCTGGTGTCCTTCGGGTGCCTGTTACGATCCTGGTTCAAAGGTGTAGTAGGCGTTGCCCGCTCGCGACAGATTGGCTGGAGTGGCATTTAGGGCGGGGCTCTCGGCGAAGTGGATGCAGCCAATCAGGGAACGCTCAGTATGATCAGTACGCCCAGTCGGCTCAGTTGGCCTTGGAGCGCACTGAGCATACGGAGCGCACTGACAAGACGGCTGCAGCCAATCAGGGAGCGCTCAGTATGGTCAGTACGCTCGATCGGCTCAGTTAGCCTGGGAGCGCACTGAGCATACGGAGCGCACTGAGCATACGGAGCGCACTAAGCACATAGGATAAGGATTCTAATTAGTTGTCATAGTTCTATATAGGAGCTGGCAGAACGCTCCCCCTGGGAGAACGGTTCTGCAGCTATCAATGCATCTGGTTAAGCATACGTTGGTTGTGTGTTGAAAGCCTCTCTTTCGCAATCTGTGCACGATACTCCTTGTCTCCTGTCATCTCCCACCTGCCGTCCAGACCCCCCACAATCCTAGGCAGGGCCTAGCTCCGTGGACCTGTTGTCCAGATTGTAACACCTGCTTGTTGCTCCTATTGTGATCACCTTGATCAGGCGTACCTGCCTTCTCTTACATATAGGACACGGTAATGCTGGTCACCTGGAAGAATGGTAAGCTGGAATTACGTTTCAGTCTCAAGAGAGAATTTGCTAAGGCAATACAAGATAAAGAACAGAAAAGGTTAGAATATACCTTATGCGTTTATAATGTCGGTACTAATGAATATACTGCAATATGTCACGGCCGGCTTAAAATGAGGGCGGAACTCCTCTATTCGGGCGCTATCGACGAAGATTCTAAACTAAAGGAAAAAGGGAAAAGAAGCTCAAAAGTCTCCCCTCGCGAGATTCTTCCAGGGTGTCTCAAGGTGGGGCTCAGGTTGGGCTTCCATTGGTCAGTCGGGTGGATCCACCCGACTGGCGTCTGATTAGTCAGAGCGTCTAGGAGGTTTGGAACACACTGTTACGATCCTGGTTCAAGACTGCAGGAGGCGCTGGAAGCCAATTGCTGATTGGGCCGTACAAGTGGGCGGGGTCGGGCCCCGCAAGTATTCAACGCAGCCAATCAGGAGGCGCTCGGTGCGACTGGTCTGCCAAGACTGGGCGAGCGCACCGAGCAGGGCGCTCGGTAGTCTCTGAGACGCTCGGTGTACCAAGCGTTAGGAGGAGCACTGAGCACGCAAAGGAAAAGTCCTGATTGGTTACCTGAATTAGATATATACGATGACCGTAGCCACGGTCTTAGATAGTTCTTGCTTGGTTCTGCAAGCAAGCAATACACATTCACTGCACTCATACACTTTGAGTGGCATTCCGATTTGACTGTATTACCCGTGCGGAAGGAGCTTGCCCTTTGTTCTATCTTCATAATTACCAACCCCAGCATTCTGTGGAGCCCGTGCTCCCTTACAGACAGACGACCCTGACAGTCGAGTGGTTTGTAATACACACCTTCTATATGAATCAACCCTCGGCCAGCCCCTTGTTGTCAACTCGATGCTCTTTTTACTTACTATATGTTTCGCGGCGGGAGTATTCAAAAAGTATACGACTCTTGAGGAGGTTTTAGACCTCTGACCGCCAGCAGATCAAAAGTACTAGGTTCTCAAATGGTCCCCTCACGTCTTAGATCTACCGATCTTTCCAGAAGCGTCAGTAGACGGACCGACCAATAAGATGCAAACGAGTAATTCCTTTGGCAAACAGCTTAAGGAGCTATCTATTCGAGCAGAGGTGGATCCCGTTACGGTGCACGACATGCGGCGGGAGGCCCTCATCATAGCTACGGGTAGAGTATTTACCTGTCTCTTCAACGTTTCACGTAGCCAATTTACGTCTAGCCAATGGCTATTCGGATAGGGAATTGATGAAATTTGCCGCGCATACGAACAAAATGACCCTCACAAGGGATTACTTGAGTTCTATAACCGTGGTAGATAGCATGGCCGGTTTTCTAAACCTACCTCTTCGAAGCGACCAAGCCGAGGACCTCTGGTCTATGACCGTAAACCGAAATCCTGAACTTTTCTTATCATTGCCTGCGAAGGCACAAGACGAGCTGAGGCAGAGAGAGGATTATGTCACAATCACAAAGAAAATCGAGGACAGCAACGTTTATCTTTGAGATGTAGTCGATCTTTAAGGATTCCTTCCACGGTGTCAAGTCGCCCCTGATATCAGTGTCAGCTGCAAGTGGTTGCCATGAGGTAAACTGCTTGATGCGGTAGTCGATCTAGATCCACAGGGTGTCGGCTTTGTGTAAGGAAAAAGGACACCCCAAACACCAACTGCGCGCACAGGGTGCGCGCCCACCACTTGTCACCAACTGGCTAGAACACTGCCAGCTGGCATACGCTACGCCGTGGCGCCACGACCGCAGACTGATGCCCGGGCCGAACCCCTGAGCAGGTATATAAACAATGGCCCTCGCCCATCTTCCTTTGCGAGGGCCAGGTTGAAGTCTTACACCAATACAAGTCATTGCTCCCCTACCTTCTTGCCTGCATTGTGACCACCTTGATCAGGCGTACCTACCTTCTCTTACACTTTGCCCGTGACAAGGGTTATGGCCCGTGCACTAGGCCCGTGCCATAGGGCCTTCGGCCCTAGCGCACCATGCCCAGCATATAACCTAGGCACAGCGCGCCTTCCATAGTTAGCTCTTCGTGCAACTACATCTTACCAACAAGGCACATAAAGATACCCCGTGATGCAGGGCAACGGTATGGCCAGAAGTCAAAGATTCTAAATTTTAGCTTGTTTCTACAATAAAGAACTGAGGGCTGCTCTGCAACCCCGCTTCCATCTTACCGGTGTTGAGTCCATACTCCCAGAGATAATGATACCGGGCCGCTGCCGGAGTAATCCCCTTATTCCTAGACGAATAGACGTAGAGGGTGACCAGTCCTACTATCTCAGATAGAAGCAGGGCTAGGTAGCCTAGTAGGACATGTCGTTGAAGGAAGAAAAGGCTGCCAATGTCCGAGCTTGACGGGATTATTTGCGGAGGCATCGGAATCCTTGCCGCCGAGAGAAGGAGTTGAAGAAACTGAGGCACAGTGTCACGGCATGGCCCGTGCATGACATGGCACGTGGCCCACAACTACCTATTTCCCTGCGTCCTGCGCGGTCTCTGCCATAGCTTCCTTCTTCATCTTTAGATTCTACGAATTCAGCAATGATTACTGCAGCCCTGTCTCCTTACGTTGACTGAGCCGTGATACACAGGAGCCTATGCCGGAGGCCACGGGAACAGCTAAAGAATCTTCACGTAACTGTTATTCCTCGCTGCTATCCACTGACGGGTTGCTAGCTCGGTCGACTGGAGGATTCATTGCCACGAATTGAGCTTCTTCATGAGAGAGAAGCAACTGGAATAAATGACATACAAAAGAGTTTCCAGAAGACCAAGATACCTAGGTACCTACCCCAGAGCGATTTCTCCCAGGTTTATAAAAGAAACTTCAATATGTGCGATAAGTTGGTTGCAGAGAGGGAAACGCCCTCTGCACTACGGAAAATCGTAGTTCGCGGCCTTGTGGGCGCGTTGGGCTGCACTTGGGATGAACTGGCGTTGCCACCGCAACACGTGCTCAACTTAATTATACAAAAAAGCCTGGCAATTAAACCGCTGCTCGGGTTATAAATGAGGGCGCAGCATGCACACATACAATATGGTAATAGCAAAGCATCATGCGAGAGGCTTATCAGCCGATGAAGCGCTGCCCTGCGCCTCAATTTATTTCAATGCACCTTCCATTTTTTTGGTGCAACCACGAACAATAAATGGGTCCTTGTATTGCAATCAGACTAAGTTGGCCGTGCTATTTGTGCCCAATTCGCTCTTTGAGAGTAAGAAACCGGGCGGCATTTCTTAGAGCTGCCAAAGAGGCGATACGACGATTGGCGGCTACAAGGACCCGGTTGTGGGAGTATTTCATTACGCATCGGCCCGTCCATGTCTAGCTGGCTTCGGTGAGAAATGCTGTGCTCGTACTTGTTATAATATGGCAAGGCTTTCTCAATCTTGACAATTTCGTCCCACTCACACCGCTGTTTCTTCACCTGAGTGGTTGGCCCCCCACTCATCTGGGCGAGGCGAGCGCTTGGTGGCTGCAGCTAGCATTCTCTTACCTGAGAGATCGGCCACTGGACACAAATACAACTACTTTTTAATAGTGTTCTTGAATTTTCTGATTTTCTAATGGCTTCCTCTTCGATGCGAGCTTTTTCGTCCTCGACCCGCCAAGACCGTGCCTCCACTGAGGCTACATGTATCATCTTGAAGACAGGTCCGGTAGTCTCGGGCTTTAACAGCCAGGAGTTTTAATCGTTGGGCTTATCCTTATTTCTGTCAAAGTATGAAAATATCCAAAGGTCTTCAATGCTATGTCCTCGAACGGGGGTTGTAAGCCCTTGGGGACTTGACTTAAGGCCGTAGATAAGAGCTAAAAGGTCACGCAATGTCTATTGCAAGACATTCAAAAATGCCGTAAGGCCTCATATGGTTCAATGAACGCCTTTAACAAAGCGAAGGTAACACCGTACCGTAACCCCACTTATTCTAGTCAATAGAACCAGTCCACACTGCCCTCTTAAATTAGAAGGAGGTAAGTAATGCAGTGGTGCTAGGTGCACGCAGTTCAATTGAATGCCATGGAAATCTTCATTTTCCAGCGACTTCGTTGTTTTGCACTCAATTTGTTGATTTCTGGCGTTTCTGGCGTTTGCAGTGGTTTTCACGTACGTGGAACTCAGTTAATTAAGCCTACATTACACTACACCCTTCCAACCACTACTCCCACCACCACTTATACAGAGGATGGCCATTGCTAAGGCGGGCACCACCAAGAAGCGCACCCCGGCCCAACACACGGATTGTATCTAAGATGTCGCTGCACGCAACCGTCACCTCGACGTCGCCTGGACTGGTTGAACTGCGTGGTCTGATTGGTTGGAATTGTGGGGTTACGGTACGGTGTTACCTTCTCTTAACAAATACTAGAAGGCATTACACAAATACGTCAACGCATCACAGCCTTGTCCCATCCGATGGTTTTTCCCCAATCCTACGTCACTTAGTAATTATTATTGGAGTTGATGACCATGCATATGAGAGGTAGAAATCTCTCCCCATCGTCTACGGCCCATCCATTTTGGACAATTCCAAGTCCTGTGGAGGTCTCGAGTAGACGTAGAGGCCTTGTCCAACCTTCTTTTAGCACTAAGCAATTTTGCGATGAGGTGTCAGAAGCACTGCACACTGCACTGCACACTAGATTCGGTGGAAGAGATGGAGTTCAAAGTGATTTTCATTGAGATCTCTCCTCCTCCCGTGCTCTTTGGCTCAGTCAGAGAACCTCTATTATAGTTATGAATGGTGGCAAACAGTAGTCGTTGCTAGCTGAACTGACTACGTAAAGTTCAGCTTGCATGAGCTCTTTTTCAGCTCGCATAAGCACTTTTTCAGCTTAGTTAACCACACCACTTGTGTTCTGGCACGCAGTGCCAGAACCCCCTTCTTTCTGACATGAGGCTTGTCCAGCCGCGCAGCATGGGGGGACGTACGGAATAGGTGACCCGGCTACGACATGTGTATGCCGGGCGGCTTCCTCTTCCGGCTTAACAACACACAGAACTGCCTTTTGATCCCCCTCTTTCATTTCCGACTTGTTCGCCGTTATCACACGCCCATTTTTGATCTTAGCCTTCTCTTTGTTTGGCTTATACTCTTTGCTATCGTTGCCTTCTCCCATTAAGTCTTCCGTTCTTTTTTTGCTAGACGACCCTTTTGATCTAGCTTGGGAAGTAGTCTTTTTCGAGCTTGTCCTCAAGCTTTTTTCTGATTTTTCGTCATCAACTCTCGTGTTGGTTTTGGCAAAAAAAATCTCCAAGGCTCCTCGAACTGATCCAGTTGAGGTACGCATGTGTTTGGTATCCAGTGCTGCCGCCAGAAGTTTCAATTTCAGGCGCTTAGCCTTTCGAAACTCTTGCAAGACATGGGGCGGTGCGACAAGCAGGGTTACGTAAGAGTAGTCGTTAAGATCCTTCGATATTTTATTGTTTTCTTGTTACTGTTCGACTATCGAGATAATAAGCTCAACGCGGAGCTCAAGGTCGTCAAGCGGCAACAGGCTTACGGTTGCCGCTTGTGGCGGTGTGCCTTCAAGAAACTTCATGATCAACGGAATCTTGCCGGTTCACCTTCGCCCTCAGCTTTGCTAGCCCGCTCTTTCTCTCCCCTCCTCAACGACTTCGAAAGGCGTCGCAGAGAGCTAGTCATACGTATCCCCGTACTCACTAGCTGCAAAGGTGAGCCCATTGATCACAACCGCCGCGCCGGTGATCGACAAGGGTGCCTTGTTATTGATGTTAACGGTCCCGGGCTCCAGCCGTCCGTCATACGCTGATTTAATTCGACCTTCTCTCCCTCTAGTCACCATTTCCTCCTTTACACCTGAATCTCGTTTCGTCGTTAACATTTTCTCGTACTGCCTGCGAAACGCAATCGCATTGATACATGTATCTAAGCAAATTGAGACAAGGTATTGGCAAGATGTCGCGCGAACAACGGCATGATCCTCGTACCTAGGATCTAGTCATCGCACTTGACGATTACCTTGGCAATGGAGGCAGTTTCATTGAGCTATTTTTCACGGCTGGTAGACACCCTCCAAAGGCTGAGGAAGGCAATACTTGCCTTAGCCACTGACGCACCCGCATCATTCGAGTTCACCATTACGCGAGCGCACATGCCCGTATGGAAACGCACTGTCGAACATGATGTTGGACGTTGATGAATACATAGGGCGGGATGAGCTCGAAGCCCAGTGCTCGAGGGAGTATTGCCATTATGAGAGATAGCGAGGCTCGTATGCACGGTTGGGCACCTTACCTTTGACAGTACGTACACCCAAGTTGCACACATCTTTACCCGTCAATACCATCCGGGCGCGTTTTACATTCCTCCGATCTTTATCGCTGCCTAGGTACCTACGTAGATAAGGCATTCCACCAAGACAACAGTGTTGCACGTACCGCGGTCCCGTCTGGTGATCGCCTAACCCGCTTAGGATGGCCCCCGGCGCGGGAGTTGTAATAGATACCGATGCAGCATGGGCTACGCGTACGCGTACCAGAGAAGGGACTTACCGCTTTACTAATGCATATCTCATAGGTGGAATTTCTCTTTCTGCTTTAGTATCTCCATGGTCTGTCGTAAGCTACCAACGTAACCATGTCATGACGACACCGCGAAGTTGTGAACGTTGCATGTAACATGGCTGCTCGCGGCTAAACTGCCGCATGTGGGTACCTACACCTTACGTAAACGTGCCATTGGCGACAATTAACATCCATGATAATCGACCGCTTACCTTGGTCTCTTATTTATTAGGTCCTATGTTCAGGGTATTATACATAGGTATCGCCGTTTCCTGCGAAAACAAAACCTTCTACTGGAAGAAAGAAAAACGCCTGAACAAACCATCGTCAGCATCTCACTGAGAATCAGTCACCGCCATGCATCTCCCGTCCTCGATTGCCGCTCTCGCCGCAGCATCACTCCCCCTTGCTTTCCCGTCTACCGTTGCTGGATGGACATCCGGACACGTGTACGGCTTCTGGACGCTGCGTCTATACGAGACTAGCTCCCCTAGCGGCTACACCAAATCCAGCATCACGGCCGAGTACTGGGCGCCGTCGGGCGTGTCTGGCGGTATCGTGTACTGCGCCGACGTGCACATCCCCGCTTACGGCGACAACCCGGGAGACCACCACACGCCATGCAACGATACAACGTTCTCGTGTCGCTCGCTCCGACGCGACCTCTGGACGGACAGTAAGCCTTCTTTTCTCTGTTATTTTTTGCCTCGCCAATGCACTGTAACATGCACAATGGCTGATACCGACTGATTCGGTTGTGGCAGCTTACCTCTACGAGATCCGCCAGACGTTCGACCTCGACGGAAAGCGCGCTCCCCTCGTTGGGTCCAAGAACCTGACTATGCAGAGGGACAAGGTGACGGGTTGGACGTTCCAGGCCGATGTGACTGTGGACGCCGAACTGGCAGACGAGGAGGCTAGCACTGTGTATTAGCTTTTCCCCCAAGACCGAATCGAGGGAATCACATCATGAACTCACCTAATGAATGTCAAAATCTTCCTCAATCAGTTCTCCGCGCTCAATCATTTGCATCGCCTCTCCTTCCATCAACCCATACACATATGCCTCCTCGATGAGAGTGCGGCGTTCTCCATCACACTTTGTGACGAATGGAACATCCAGCCCTCCAAAATTACAGACGTGGTCTCCTGGCTTTGCCAGGCGTGGAACCAGACAGTAACGACCATGCTTCGTCACTGCGAATGAGCGCCCTGAGCACTTAGCGGCCAAGAGCTGGAAACATACCAGCTTGTCGGTGAGCTTGGGGTTATTGGTTCATAACGCCAGTATCTAAATTCATTTGTATGTGAAATAAGGTCTTATAAGCCCTGAAAATAGCTTGATGACCCCCACTATCCAAGGTCGTCCGCCGCACAAGGTGGTACTGAAAATTTTCATGGTAGGAAGCACCATCGTGTCCCAGTGGCGATCGTAGTAAACACATGGCGTGTTTTTAGTCGTAAGGAATGCGACAATATCATCGAGGCTAAGATACTTTGCTGGGTAGTCGAGCTCTAGGAATGCTATCAGGCGTCTCGTCCGATCAAGTGAAATCCCGAAGCACTTCCACAGGGTATCAGTTATCGCGCCTCTATTAGTCCCCTGATCGAACTCTCGGTGGTTCGCTTCCCCAGCGCGCTAGACCTTAATATACCGCTGAGCAGCACCGCGCCCCTCTATCTCTTCTGCGGCTTGATCGATTACGTTTGTGTCGTGGCGATTGCCAAGCTCGCGGGTCTCTTCCTCGGTGAACCCGACGTCTTCCCATTTATTCTGTTCTGCACCGGTCTTTTCCGTGTCTGGAGATTCGGGCCGCTGGCTTTTTGTACGAGATGGCAAGTCGACTGGGCCGACTCAACCTCCTGCTTCTCCTGGTGAACCCTGCACTGCTCTGGCACACGGCCCTAGCTGTAGCCGCCGGGTTCACATGGTTCGATGCTATCCAAGCGTGGGCTGTCCGCCTCTTGCAGCTGGTCCTTGAGGGGCGTGTCAATCATACCTTGCAGTTTGTCGTCAGGGTATTCTCTACGCTCGCACTGCTTCTCATCGCGAAGCTGCCGGGCTTGGTGCGGGCGCTGCACCAAGGGGTTCACTGAGGGCTTCGGCGTGTCCACGGATACATGTACACGGAAACCCATTCGTCACGAGATTAGAGGAGGATATTAGGAGGGATGTAGGGTCAAAATTAAATGCTGCAAACGCATTTGCCGTCCGAATGCGAAACGGAGCGCTGCGCCGGAGCTGGAACCTCTTGCAGACCAATGCTACCCTTACGCCCTCGGCTATTATCGATTGATGCCTACAGCAGCAGCAGCAGCAGCAGCTAACGCCGCCGCCAGCGGCCGGCTTAGTCGCTAGAATCCGGCTCTTGAGGCTTTCTCCCGTCATCAGCAGCGGCTTCTCCGAGATTCGGGGATCCCTCGAAGAAGTGGAGTTGAGCGAAGACCCCTGCGTGCCGTCTGTGTGCGCCTACACCGCCGTGTCGTATTGCTGGGGAGACCCGTCCCCGAAGAGGAGCATCTTTGTGGACGGTCGGCAGGTAGCTGTTGCCGAGTCGGCATACTAAGCCCTTCGGGAACTGCGACCTTACTGGCGACTCAAGCGGTTCTGGATCGACCAGATCTGCATCAAGCAGGACGACATCCAGGACAAGGAGGAGCAGATACCGCTGATGGCTACCATATACCGCAAGTCGTTGCGGCTCATTATCTGGCTCGGCGTCGCGGGTGAGGATGGCTCGCTGGCCGTGAACACGGTCAACCGTCTGTGGATTTGGGATCGTCTGTAGATCTTTGGCCTGTTGTCACCCTCCCTCGAGGTCGACGGGAGCGCTTCGGTGCCGTCACCGGCCGCAAAACAGGCGCTGCTGGGCCTGCTGCGCAATCCCTGGTTCACCCGGACATGGGTCGTGCAGGAGGTGACCATGGGCACCGGCATGGGCTGGCTGACCGACCAGGGCACTATTGCCTACGGGGGGCCCGTCTCTCGTGGAGGCGATTTGCGTACTTCGCCATGACCACGCTCCGAAACCGCCGGCTAGTCGACGACCTCACGGGGGGCGACACGGCGCTCGCGGCGATTTGTCAGCTGGTCGCGCAGCAAGTCACCACCATGGCGCTGTTCGGATAGCGGCAGGAGCGGCTGTCACTGCTCTTTTGCCTAGTCCGGATGATTCGCATCGGCCGCTTCGATGCCTCCGTGAGCAAGGACCGCATCTACGCGGTGCTAGCGCTCTGTGGCCTGCCCTCCTGGGTGCCCAACTGGACCGTCACACCGGCGGCCGCCACGACACCCTGGGTCGAGCTCTCGGGAATAGCCGAACTCATCGACCCCCGCGTGGGCGGTATTCACTGGGAACTTGCCCAAGTGTACAGCTACGGGAAGATCGACTGGGTGCACGCCGACGACCGCCCGCGGTTCCGCGGCGCCAATGCCTCGCTCAAGGCAAAAGAGGCTGCCTTCATGGCCGTGCTCGATCTGGCGGGACCGGCGATACCTGCTACCGTCCAAGACATCGAAATCTTCGACGAAGACAAGTTGCTCGTTGTTCACGGACGCCGCATCGACCGCCTGCGGGCTGTGAGCTGTGTTATGGACACCACGGCCGCAACCGCCGCCGCCATCCTCCGGCTCTGGTTGCAGCTGGCGCGGTCCAACATGGACGTGTACCCTTATAGAGAGGAGGAACAGAGTCGGTTACTGGCTCCCTTCCTCCGCACCCTGTGCACCGATTTGTCGTGTGACTGGACTGACCTGGTGGATATCCAGTGTCTGCAGCGTCCCATGCCCGACGATATGCTGGCAGCGGTCGGCTGGTACGTCTCCCAGACGGAGGACCAGACGGAATACCAGACGGAGGACCGGACGGAGGAGAGCCCCCCAACGCACTACAAACATAAAGCACCGCCGCCGCCGCCGCCGCCACCGCTTGAGATGACGGAGCACGTCAAGCGTCTTGTAACATCCACCTGCATCGGCAGGATGTTTGGGGTCACTGAGAAGGGATACTATGGCCTCTTCCCGCGCGGTAGCCGGGCCGCCGACCTAGTGTGCCTGTTCAATGGGAGTCCGGTGCCGTTTTGCGTGCGTCCGTGTCCGGGGAGCAGTCCCAGAAGCAGTCTTAAGAGCAGAGGGAGAAATGGAGGGGGAGATGAAGGGGAAGATGGAGATGTTGAGTCACGACACGCATTGGTAGGGTCATGCTACATCCAGGATATTATTATTATTATTATTATTCTTACACCGTTATGCCCTTGGGCGTGCCGGTCCTTCTACCGCTAAATACATAGGAAAACCGTGCCTATTGGCCAGGTAAAAAACCTACATCTACCTAATAGTAACAGTCTTCCTGAATCCTTCCACTACATAATGGGGCTTATAACGGCCAGCCATGGGCTCTACAGGCTCTGTACCTGGGCTTCGCCCCCGGAATCGGCCGCTATTTTACTAGCTAGGCTATATTCGGGGAGCTTGCCGGAGTCCATAAGCCAGCGCAGTATAGCCTTGGTAAGCTCGCTGTTACGATCCTGGCTCAAGTCTGCAGGAGGCGCTGGAAGCCAATTGCTAATTGGGCAGCACAAGCGGGCGGCCCGGGCCCCGCAGGGGCTCGGTGCGGCCAATCGGGCGGCGCTCAGTGCATTCGGCCGCCATGATTGGGAAGACCCACTGAGCAGGAAGGGCAGCCAATTAGGAAGCGCCCTGTCCGATTAGCTGCCAAGACCAACGGAGCGGACGGAGCGGGCGCTCTGTGGGGCTCTCGTGCTCTGTGAGCAGAGCACCCTGGGCCCGCAGAGCGTAGAAACAGAGGAAGAACTCTGATTGGTTACACAGTTGGATATATACGATGACCGTAGCCACGGTCTTAGATAGTTCTTGCTTGGTTCCTCAAGCAAGCAATACACATTCACTGCACTCATACACTTTGAGTGGCATTCCAATTTGACTGTATTACCCGTGCGTTAGGAGCTTGCCCTTTGTTCTATCTTCATAATTACCAACCCCAGCATCCTGTGGAGCCCGTGCTCCCTTACAGACAGACGACCCTAACAGTCGAGTGGTTTGTAATACCAAGCAGTGTCACAGACTTGTGCAATAGTCGTAGGCACTGAAACCTGGCTCTTGAATGGCTCAAATACTCCAAAGCCGGTTGATCGATAAGAACCCTCATTTCCTTACGTATAACGTGGCTGAAGGAGCCTGCCTCGGCAACATAGTCGTCACTTTTGATACTAATACCTTATAATTGGAGGGCATCACGAACAAAAGGGCTCATCAGAACCTCTCCAAGCCGCTGGGAATTTATGGTAATATGATTCGGGTGTTACGATCCTGGTTCAGGGTGCATGAGGCGCCCTGCTTCCGCCCCGTGATTGGGTGACGTGGTGGAGACGGACAGACCCCACCCCGTGTGGGTGCGGCCAACCAGGAAGCGCTCTGTCTGATTAGCTGCCAAGACCAGCAGAGCGGACGGAGCGGGCGCTCTGTGGGGCCCCTGCGCTCTGCGAGCAGAGCGCCCTGGACCCGCGGAGCGCAGACACCAAGGACTCTGATTGGTCCGCCTTAGATAGATATATACGACGACCGTAGCCACGGTCTTAGATAGTTCTTGCTTGGTTCTTCAAGCAAGCAATACACATTCACTGCACTCATACACTTTGAGTGGCATTCCGATTTGACTGTATTACCCGTGCGATAGGAGCTTGCCCTTTGTTCTATCTTTATAATTACCAACCCCAGCATTCTGTGGAGCCCGTGCTCCCTTACAGACAGACGACCCTAACAGTCGAGTGGTTTGTAATATCGGGGTGCCCTCGCTCGTGAGCTTGAAGAAGAAGGCATCAAGGTTGTATCTCTAACGCTCAGCTCCTTGCCGTCGTACCTGGTTGTTGTTGTTCTTGCGCAGTTGTTCCCAAAATCGCATTGTTTTCTGTAAAATATCGTCTGCTGGATATACAGACTCGTCTGAATCGTCGTCTTCAACGTCATCTTCATCTTCGTCATAGTCTTCTTATTATAAGGCTTCTACAGCCTTGGTAGGAGAGGAGAGGTCAGGGGTGCTGCCTAGGCCAGTAAGCTGTGAGTTCGACCCTACATGCCCACGCAGGGGCAATGCCTGGCTACCACCAGAAAGGCCCGATTCGTCGTTTTCTGACGCGCCCGACACTGTTCTATTGAAATGATTAGTACCAAAATGATCAGAAAATACCGCGCATTCGAATAGTGTTAGCGGCGCGCTGTTACGATCGCTTTTGCCGTTGTTATGCATGCGCATTCGATCGCCAGTTGCAGGTCTGAGGCCTTGACGGTTCGATGCACATTATGCACAGCTCTTTTCTTCGTGTGTTGTGACTGGTTCAAATGTGTATTTGAGGGTCTATCCCCCCTGCAAATCTAAAAAAATCGGGGCTGCAGGCCCTCCACTGGGGCGTAGCCTCTCTTTGAGTCACGGTACTGGTCTGAGCTTGCTGAGATAAGGCGAGGCTCTGGGAAGCATCCATGGATGTTTATCGGGAGACTGGCCCAAGCGTTCTGGGCTTTACTCTGCAGGCAGCGACGTCCCACAGAATCAGCCCACAGCACAGCTAGCCTCCTGCAAGATAAGGCCTGATATGCCCAGGAGGGGGGAACCCGTGGACCTGTTGTATTGCAGGCAACCCCCCCTCCGCTAAGATTGACGCCCACCCACCCATATGTCGTTATACGCACGCGCTGAACACAGGGCCGCATCCCGCATTTAATAGTACAGTATCCCATTCCGGTGAGCATTAAAGAAGCGGAAAGACACCCATCAATAACACAACTACAACAAGGCAAGCCGCGACCGCAAGCTCGACTTTCATGGAAGGGTACTAGGCATGGCGACGTAGTTAGAAAGAACATGGGTGGAAGCACTACCTTTTGCGCCGGTGCACGGGCATCAAACCGTGGGGGAAAAGAGGTGATTCCTAATAAACGGCTAGAAAGAAACAAAACGAGAAACACGACATACCCTGCCTCTGATGAGAGAAAGTGCGCCAATCTTGAAGTGCCCGATATGGAGTGCATCAACCGAGAAAACATGTATATCGCACCAGATTACATTAGGTAAGAGTCCAAGATTCATCGTCGTGCGCATACTGCCACGGAGCGGCGTACTAGCCACTGTGCGTGAACCGGATCAGGGGGCCGGTGACATTGGACTGCCGATTTCTCCGCCGCCAGTAGAAAAAGCACCCTCCCGCGATCAGGATCAGGCTTAGGGGCACCCCGAGCCCGGCCGCGAGACCCGTGATTATCTTCTGCTTGTAGTCGTCGTTATTAGTGGCGTTGTTGTCGCTGGGAGGAGCAGTGGAGGAGAGTGAGCTTGATGTTGTCGTCGGCGAGTAGGGATAGTTTATGACCGTGAACTTCGCGAGGGTAAAGACGCTGTCGCTGTTATTGCAGCAGCTCCGATCGAAGCCGCAGCAGTAATGGAACCCGGAGCAATGTACGAGGTAGGCGTAGAGATTGATATTATCCTGTGCGGCTTTAATAATAGACGTGTATTATTAGCGGAAGCTCTGAGGTAATTTCTAGCCATTGCCGAGAATAATTTGTGAGAGGTAGAGTAATAGAGGAGCCACAATTACCTTGCCATTTTCTGCAGTTGCTAATGCAAGGGCTGTCCCATGCTGGTTGGTGCATCCCTGGGCAGTAAACTCATTATCAGCGCCGAGATTGAGGCATAGCCCGTTAGACAAGCAAAGGTCGACTGTTCCGCAGCAAGGGTTCGTGCCCGTGGCCGGGATGTTGGGGAAGCAGGGCTGCATCCCACTCTGAGGATACCCTCTCGAGTCGTAGCATGTCATGGTGGACGTGGTCGGCGAAGTGAGGTAGATATTGGACTGTAAGGTATTTGGTATTGATTGGAAAGTGTTCGAAACTCAACGGAACCGGAGCTTCGCACCACCACCCACAGATGGGTCCGGGGATGGAAGATTCTTATCTCTTCCAAATCCCGACAGAAAATGGAGAAGAGGGGCCACCCTGTGGCTGAGTGCCAGCCAGCTGAGTTTCTAGAGGTGGGAGGGACCGAAATTCCTACCAATAGAGTTGTAATTTTCTGTAGCTGCCGACAACCTGCACTTCCTCTTACGCACAGGAGAGGCCAGAGGGAGGCTAGAGTCTGCCAGTAGACGAGTCAAAACTCGGTGTGGCTGCCCCCAATATGCACCTGCTGCCGCGCACTGTACATGTACACTAGAGGTTCAAGAAAGGTGGAAGAGGTACTTCCTAGAACGCCTTGAAAGGCTGCCTTTCGGCCCCAAGCCATAGGCCATATATGGTATGGATTAACACCGAGGAGAACGCCACCACCTAACCCGGCTGCATTCTGCAACAACTTTTGGCCCCTTTGCATTCAGCTTACTATTTTAGTGACTGGAGAGGAATTTTGCCAGCAGATCCTTCCGAACGAACTGTCGATTTGCGGCGCAACTACCCCACACCTCAGAAAGCCTGGCGGTATTTTACGGACTCCGTTCTACATCTCGTGGACTGACGCAAGAGTTATTTCACCAACCGATATTCCGTTTCGCTGGTGGTTTGTAAACCAACCAGCAACTAGGAGTAAGTAAGCCACAAAGTCATAATTGTAGATTAATCAGAACAACTCAATTCAATATCATGCGCCGTGGCTTCAGCTGGCCAATGATTCGCGGGAGAGCAATACTCTGGTTTCGTTCGGGACAATGCTGCAGACGGACGTGCTAGCCAATTAAACAGCCGAACCCATCTATTCCAGAGGTGTGATATGACTAAGGTATCTCTTTGCATGATATAAACGCTGGTCAAATGATGTCAAGTTCCACGTAAACTATTGGCAATTTACATGACTTCGAGCAAGGCAAGCTAGACACTAGACTGTGACCTTCATCCAGAGACATGGGAACAGGTCCCCTGTGTTCCCTTTGACTTCTAATATTACCGAGGCACCTTAGGCGAAGAGTCTACGGCTATAACGGAGAGGCCTTCCATCTAACTTTTTTTTTGAGCGAACGTAGAAGCTCGTACAGCGGTTACAATATGCACGCGGAATCGCAGTCAAACTGTCCGTTAAAGGTTTCGACTCTGCGTTCCATATAAAGGGTCTTGCTTGCAGTTAAAAAGAGCGTTAGCAGAAGCTAGAAACATTCTTCACGAGATCTCTTCTTGATAATCGCGTTAGTCTGATACAAAGGTTCTATATCGTGCCATTTAGACAATAAATGCTGCCTTTAAGTGAAAAGGCCAGCAAGATGAAATCCTTATGGACAACCTAAAGCTTCCAGTTATAGCGTTGAAAGATCTGGAGGCATTAACTCATGTGATCATCTCACCAAGCAATTTAAAGCCAGGTTTTACTAATTAGTATAACGTGTCTAGCAACCTTGTACTCCAACAGGCCGTCCTCGAAGACGGGGACGATGAACTTCCACTACCCGCACCCAAACAACTTTCAGCTTCCATTCAGGTATCCAAAGGTCTCAAAGAAAACCTGATCAATGTCAACAGCGGACCACGGCCAGAGCGCTGCTGCGATCACGGATCCGGCTCCAACGCCTTCCAGTCTGGTTGACATCGACATCTCGGCCTTCCAGGACATATATAACAGGAACATCAACCCGCTAAGACTGTTACGGTTGTTAAGGGAAAAACAAGGGGCGGGAAACTACGAATATACGTATGTTCGTGTCCATGTATCAGAGCCCTCCGCCTGAACATTTGCTAACCGGTGTCCTAATCGTCACAGAGAACCCACGAGGTGTACAGCATCCGAGCTCCGGAACAGCTGTCGAAACATGTCATCGAGCTGTGCAAGTGAGAAGACATCGGCGCTTGAGCCAACGAAGTCGTAGGCCGTTGCCAAGGGGCTTGTCTTGCGTGTTGGAGAGAAGCACATAACGAGGACCAAATGTGACTCCAGCTTGGCTTTTCGGGATTTATATCATTGTTGGTCATTTCATTTCGGGTTGAAGTATTTGACAGAATGGACAGAAGATGAACTGCTTCCTTATTCAGTATCGATCATTCGCTTAATCTATAAATTAGGATAATACAACGCCCCATTTCCCAAACACGGAGGAGACTACCGAACTATCAAAATGACGGAAAGACGTTCGGTCAGATTTTGGGCCGTAGGATTAGTGGAAATACATATTCTAATTCTATCGAGGAGAAACAGATGCAAATATCCTTTGTCGGGAACAGGGCTACTCCGCGGCGCTTACATACTCACGCTCTCGATCTCCGTTGAGTCCATTAATCCCTACCCCCTATTAGCTTAGTTTACATGAATGCCTATCAGTTTGGAGGGGTATAGAACAGGGACGCCCGAGAATGTATTAATCATTATGCGATATATAGATCAAAGTTGGTCACGAAAAAAAAAGCCAATACCCGGCGGAAGCACGAAGCACAAGTCCAACAAGAATATTAATTATTATATAAGTGACTACGATGCTTCTCGCGCTATTTAACAAGGCAAATTATTAATGTGTAAATACATCCCGAACCGGATGCTGCTTCCAGGCTGGGACCGTAGGCATGGTCCTCAGATAGTCGGCCGTGTACTGAAGGTGTTCGTTTAGATTCGCAATCATGCTCTGCAGCTCGTTCTTGAGCTGGTCTCGGGAACTGATTCCCTGCAGCACATTTGCCGAAGGCGGCATCGGGAGAGGCGGGAGAGGCGGCACCGATGAGCTCGGGAAGTCGTCAGAGAAATGCGAAGAGTTCTTCGACCAGGCCCTGTCCCGCCGTGGCTGCGGTAAGGCGCTCGGCATCCTCCCATCGTCACGCGGCGGGCTTGGCGATGGCGTGGCGCTTCGCAGCACTTCGAGCGTCTCCAGCGACAGCGTAAGGTCCGTCTCGTCAGTAATGTACATGGACGGCTCCCTATATGATCTCGGGTACGAGGTCGGCGGAAGGGAACGCGCCTCAAATTCGAGATCAAACGACATCGACCCAGTCATCGAGCTTGGAGAGGTGGCCTGCGATCCAGCTGTAGAGGGCCGAGTTACATCTGACGAGAACCCATCAACCAGGCTTGCGTCGAGGTCGATCAAGCTCATATTGGAGGCTCGATTGGCATAGGAAGGCACCAAGGTTGAAGCGGTGCTACTACTGGTTGACAGTATGCGTGGCCCGGCGGCAGAAGACTGCCAGTCGAGGTCGGGCACAAAGCTGGCGTCAAGGTCAATAAGGCTCATATTCGAAGCCCGATTCGATGGTGCAGTCAACCCCGATTCACCGGGAAAGCTGAACCCCTGAGCGGTGGAAGGTCTGACAATATCTACCGGCATGCTCACCAAGCTAGCGTCAAGATCAATCAAGCTCAGGTTGGAAGCTCGATTTGGCTGAGCCATCAGATGAGAGCTATGCGAGAACGGATACGGGTCGGCGGTGGCGGTGGCGGGACGTATGTCGTCGGCCATGCTGACTAGACTTGCGTTAAGGTCAATTAGGCTGAGGCTCGACTCCCGATTGTTTGACTGTGAGGGTGTAATCGAAATATCTGGGTGGAAACCGCTGCCGAATGAGGCGTCATCGCTTGAGTGAAATGTTTGGGCGGGGGGGATCTCGAGGTGGCCGCCAAGAGCAGAGGCGCTCCTGGATTGATAGTGTCCCAGGCCGAGGCTGGCAGGAGCCGGGGCTGGCATAGAGGGAAATGTCCAGTCTTGGGTCTTGCGTCGATCAGTATCATCCGTTGGAGCGCCAGAGAAAGGTTGCGCTCCGAGTCCAGGCTTAAGCGTCTCGAGGTTACCGTGGGAAGCGTCCAGGTCAATCATGGATTCTCGGAGAGTTGAGTGATCGGATCCGTCCCGGAGGGGCAGGTCGTTTGGCGGCGGCGAGGCCAGCTTGCCGTAAAAAACACGGGCGCTATCGCCGTAATTAGTGATGGTGTTGGGATCAAATACCCTCTCGAGCGGCGCTTTGAACTCTTTGATAACCCGAGGTTGGCGGCGGCGACGATTTGGCTTCTGCGGGGCGTCTTGTTCAGGAACACTAGAGCTCATGGCGTAGGCGTCAAGCACGGCTTGTGCCTCTGGCGTGTTTTCAATTCGGAACTGGTCGGCCTCATCGTCCTCGGTGAAATCCCACTCGTCGTCTTCCAGGTTTTGAGCTAAGTCTTCCGGTGCCCCCTGGGCGCCACCAGCCGAGAAGAGCGATCGCCTGCTCCCACCTTGCGACTCCCAAAGCTTGTAAGCGCTGACGAGCTTTGAAAGCGAGGCAGTCGGGTATCCGTCGTACGTGTCAAATACGTACGGATGTTTCTGAACTTGCTCGATCCGAGGACGTTGCCTTGGATCCTCAACCAAGCAGAAGGCGACGAGGCTTTTCAGCTGAGCAGAATACTGGTCGCCCTCCAAGCGTGGGCAGTACTGTTTCAAGTAAGAACCGAACTGGGGAATGTCGATGGAGGTAGTTGCGTTAGGTGGCAATCCCGAGGCGACCTCGTAAGCCATGGAGCCAAATGCCCAAATATCAACCTCCATGCCGTACGAGACGTTCGAATCGAAGAGCTCAGGGGCCATCCACTGCAGTGTTCCCGTCACGGTGCTTCTCTTGTCGAACTTGGTTTCCATGATGCCGGCGACTCCAAAGTCGCAGAGCTGGACACCTCCGGTCTCAGTCACCAGAACGTTTGCGCACTTGATATCGCGGTGGATAATACCCTGTCGGTGAACCCAGAAAATGGCTTCGGCAACTTCTCTGAGAATCGGGATGATCCACTTCTCGGGGAGACCGCCGGTTGGCCTCATCAGCGAGGAAACGCTGCCACCGCCGCAGTACTCGGTGACGATCCAGACAGACTGGTCGACGAGGAGGGTGTCGACGACGGCATTGATATTGCGTGCGCCGCTGGTGGTCAGCATCTTCAACGTGTTGACCTCTTTGAGGATATCGTTGAAGGTGTCTGCGGCGCCGGGACTGAGAGTGTCGCCCTCTTCGATGCTGATGATCTTGACGGCCACAAGCTGGCCCGGCCTGGTGCGGGTGCCGGTTGCCTTGTACACACGGCCAAAGCTGCCCTTGCCGATGAGCTCGGCTAGCAGATATGGCGGCGGCTCCTTGCCGGCCTCGGCGCACTGCCTCACAATGGACAGCTGGGCCTTGCGCGCATCTTCGATGGCCTTTAGCTTAGTTGCCGAGTAGTCGAAATCGGCCAGCTGAAGATTGCGCATCGTACCGACCCTTGCATCGGGGGTCCAAGGGACTGGAATTGGCCCTCAAGTTGCGATGGTGGCCGGCGATGTGAAGCCCGCAGGCAATTAATTTCACGGTGGCGATGGAACGTGACGGCGTGACCCACGCAGCGCAGGCTCAGGCTGCTGCTAATGGCTGCAAGCGGCTAGCTGATTGGGAGCTCTAGCAATGCACAGGCTGGGATGTGTAAACAGCAGCACAACCCAGGCCGTTTGTGGTGTCGATGGTCACTTGTTTCGTCGGAACGCCGATGAATGCGTTTCTGCACGTCAAGACGGCGTCGATGGCGGTCAATGGCGCGTCGCGCTCGAGCCTCTGGTCTCACCGTTCAATTTTCTTTTCCCCCTGTTTCATTTCACGATGGATCGGTGCCAGCCCCTTGCAATCGGCCCCACCTTATTCCGGCCTGCCCCTGTCCGAGGTGAATGGACCCGAGCCGGGCGGGGTCTTGGCAGCCAGAGGACGCGTCTCTGGTTTTGCTTCCAACGCATCGGCTTTTCTTTGGCTCTCGCAACAGCACCCAGAGCCCACCCAGCCCTTTAATTCATTGTGAATTAGACTGTCTGTCGCAGCCAAGCCTAGCTTGAATCAAAGCTCAATTTCAATTCACAAATGTGCGAGAAGGCGCCAAATGCGGCTTGCACAGCCAATTAATTGATTACCCCCTCGATATTTGTACAGTGTTGGGCCGGGACGACGGAGCGAAAGAGCAAGTCCTGTGCGGCCAGACATTTGGTGCGCCTTATTTACCCTGAAAAAAAATGATATTTGGCGGGAAGGTTCGTAAGTTGGCCAGTATAATTAACTCTGTCGGTGCCGTTCAATTGTATTGTTTGACTTTCTGCTACCATTACCGCGGCGAACACTTAATTGTATTTACGTTAGTAATAAGTCTAATCAGGGAAGTCGCTATTAGAGTATTCCGTAGACGAAAGAAAACGCAAGGTGAATAAACCCTTATTGCTCTTTCCGGTGAATAATAGATATTAGAAATAAGGATCAGTTTTGGGTTGGCCGAGGGGGAAATTCTTGAAGATACATCAACATAGGTATCTTGAAGATACATCTACATAGGTAGGTACTCTGTAATAAAAATTCCAGACCGACTCTACACCTGTCTGCTCGTTGCGGTCTCTCATCATCTCGAATAGTGTTGTGCCTTCTACTTACTACAAGAATCGGGGGTAAAGAAGACTTCACATGGAGCTCTAGGCGGTGGCAAGGATAACCACGCTGGGTTAGGAGGAGCATCACACTCGTCTGTCGACTTTGGAAAGCTGTCTTGGTCGTATTTTCTAATAATCAATAGATGTGATAAAAACGAGGCTGTGCCTGGTCTCTTATTCGGTACTGTGCAGTCGACGCGCCAGTTAAGTCTATTCCAAAATACATCAACTTTCGATTTTATACTCTGGTCAAAGGTCCTCTACAACGGCATTCAGAAGATGCGAGCCTTTAATACAGCGGAATATAATTAGGTCGTTACCTGGAGTCATGGTATGGGAAGAGGGTGCTGGGGAGTGCGGAACGTGTTGCACGCAGAAGTTTAGTATCTTCTGGTTCGTCCGCTGTTTCAGATTTATTGAATGCCTTCGTGCCCTGTATCTCTTCCACCACGGTACTGTTCAAATTCGGTGGCCTGTTGGGACTCGGAAGACCTGACAAGTTTTAGATATCTCGAGAGTCGGGGGTATTTTTGAAGATTAGAGTAGCCGTGAACTAAATCTCAGTGGATATCGTCAGTGAGGTCCTCTCGTGGCCGAAGCCGCTAATGAAAAGAGTTATCTGTGAGGTTCGATTAGATACACTAATACCGTCCTTCACGTGATTCGAATCACATGCTGTATTTAGGCAGCAACTATAGCTTTATTGTGATCAATGGGACAAACTTCTCCAGGCTTGTCTGTTATCAGCCACAAACAACTCCTACAAGCCTTCCTCAAAAATGTCCGGTATCTCTGACAGCTATCCAGGTGTAATTTGCCCCCCTCATACCTTGATAGCCCATTCAAAACAGACCATGGCGCTGACTGAGAGCTTTGAAGACGTGGTTCTATGCTGAAGACGACGACAAACATGCCCGCTTCAGTGGATACAAGCTGGGAAAGCCCACGGCAACCGCGTTTGAGATTGCCCTGGGGCTTCATCTCATGGAGCTAGAACGGCGGTATGGGAGGCGCCTTGGTCCAGACCCCTCAGGGGCTGCGCAGGTCGCGCAGGGATTCGCGAGTCCTAGCAGCATGCTCCATGTTTCCGGGAGCTGGAGCACTATTGCAGACGACAGACGAAAGCGACTGCGCGCCATGGACAAGTATGAGAAGGCCATCTATCGTGTTTTGGCAATCCACGATTCGACATTTCGCCGTGGCATGGACAAGGATACGTTCACGGAAAGACACAGGCGCTCTACGCTATGACGGAGGTGGAAGAGCGACCGGCAATTTAGGGCCAAGCGGAAAGTTGTAAACGGAAACCACAGGTTCAGGACTCAAATACTACTGTCGACATGGAGCCGGACCGGTCAGCTGTGGTGGTACTTCAAAGAACGGTCGTATATTATCCCAAGAGTTGTGCTATCGAGTGCGGGCATGTTTCTGATGAGCATCAAAAGACCATGCGGGTTGAAAATGGATGCAAGGTGAATTGGCGCTTCGCCATGGCGAATATACAAGCTGATAATTATTCCCGAATGTATGCACAGAAGAGCTGAACGCGCCTATTAAAGACAGTTCATCAAGGGTCGAGAACATAGCTAAATGGTAGGCCCCGTGTTCGCGAGAGGCTCTATTATACATCTATAACACACACGCCATCGTGGCCCCACTGGGAGTCTATTTGCAAGATGAACATGTGGACCATCTGCAGCATTTGCCACGGCGATACAACGTGCTCAACGCTGGACGAGCATCAAAGCAAAAATTCGTGACCCAGTCTAGTTTCCTGTTGTTCTAGTTTCCTGTTGTTCATGGGGTGCGCGCCCGCACAAACCTGTCGAAGCCGCCTGTGCTTCCACCTGAGTCTTCTTGCCCGGCTATTATGCCATTTCCTGATGCCTCCCCAGACCATTGCATCAAGGCACCCTCGTCTTCAACTGAACGCCATGCCATTCCTTCATAAGGTCCGCTATTGCTGCGTTGACGATGCGCTGTTGCTTGAGCATTGTCTGGCCGCGAAACTTCTCCGAGCTGACCTCTATGCCGTACATGGAGCCGCACCCGCCCGAGATGTCCTGGACAATCAGTTGGGTGGGCGCAAGCTCGGCTATCAGCCTGTCCCAGACTTGTGACTCGCCGTCGGTTAGGGATTGGGGTTTTTCGAGGCCCAAGTTCGACTCTTGCGTAGGTTCTTGGGGTTGGACTTGTTCGGAGGCGGAGGCTGTCGAAGTAGAGAATTGCCTTGGCCGAGCCGAGGGGGGCGATTTTCGTATCAGCGAGCGTGCGGAGATGGCTGGGGGTGCGGTGCGAGGAGGCTGTGTGCGGCCAAAGGCAATCGAGGAGAGCGACTTTGACGGCGTCGTTTGGAGCAGTGCTCGCGACAGTGGGCGAGCTCCAGCTTGGAGGCCACCCTGGCCCGCTCGTAGACACGCCTGGCAGATCATGTTTGAGCTAGGCGACAGGCAGCCTACACAGGTCAGTCTGATTAATTGCAGCAAGCACGGAGTTGCCTTCTCACCTGTACTGTGGTACGTACGCACGTCAAAATTCGAATCTTGAATCGCTTGTCAAGGGCCGAGGCAAGGTTCCAGAAGCAGAGTCATTTGTCAGCCCGCCCGAGCTCTTCCAACCGCCCGAGCTTTTCCAACCGTCCGAGCTTCGAATTGGCTGAAAGATTCTTGGCTGGCTGCCGGTGGAAGTGGGGCGAGAGGTGAACCTGAAAGGCCCCACTGCCAGGCCATTACCGCTACCCACGCCTGTTGTGCCGCTAAAATCTAGAGCTTCCGTTCTAGGCACCGGTGTGGTGTCTTCCATCCATACGGTAGGTCGTCTTCCACCTGGCTGCATGCGATCCACTGCGGGCGCAGAGCAGTGATGAAACGGCTCTAGTGCGTATAATCGTGGACTTGAAGTGTCTGGAAAGTCCATGTCAATCCGTCGGAATTTGACGGTGTAAAATATCCCACGGCAGATCTTTCGGAGCTCGCGCCTTCGCTCTCCCTGGCCACAGCGCACGCGCGACTTGGGTTGCCGTCCCTGATGTCATCTCAACCGTTAATCGTCTTGATCTTCACCCGTTGCACATTTGCTGGCTATGGTACCCTACAATAGAATGGGGATGCTATTTTGGAGAAGCCTCCTTTTAGCACACTCCCACGGTTCTCTATGATGGCCCAGCCAGAGCTGCTTCAACGTCACTAAACGCAAATTCAAGCACTGTTTTGTCACATCTGGTCTGCTGTGGACATGGTTGGGGTACGTATCTCCCGAATCTGGCAGCTGGAGGTTAGGTTAGCCCGGCACCCATCCCTACCTGTATCAAGACCGTGATGTTAGTACTCACAATGAGCCCGTTAAAATGGCTCGTGGCCGAGGCACGTGAAATTCTGCCCACCTGGGGAACCGACAGACAGGGTCACAGCACCGCCCCAAGCATATACGAGCTGGGTTGTGTTGGGTTGTGTATCTTCCCCCTGGGCGACATGCATCTGTTTCTGACTCGCAGGCCGCATCCGATGGCCTTTGAACAAGTCTAGAGTGTGGCGGCGTTGAGGGCACGCCTCGAAGATCGAACCCAGCTCAAGGTGCCGAGTACGGAGTACCTTTGGAGTGTTCTAGCATTGAGCCCCAATCAATGGCGGCTTTGTACCTATCCCGTCCGGCGAGGCGTAACGACAGGAGCCAATCTAGCCGGCAGCGGAACGGAAAAAGTTGTACAATATCAATCTATGCGCAACATGCTGGGAATATCCAAAATCCCTCGTCGATCTATATTGCACCCCCCTCTGAGCCTAGATCTTATCGATGCCGAGACGCCCAAGCGATGCGACGCCCACTGGTCGTTGCTATCATTGTGGATTGAACCACCAAAAACCTCCGTGGTTGACGCAATATCACCTTGGATGGCCACTGGTGCAACCCTGGCACGATGCTAATCCCGGGACCGATGCAAGCGAGCTCGCAAAGTCGTTCTAAAAAAAAAAGCAGCCTCCATTCTAGGATGGACGAGAAGCCGGCCATGTCCTTCGGTCCCTCTGTCTATCATGGCGTAGAAGGCATTTCTGCCAGCAGCAGGTGCCTTTCTGCCAGCAGTAGGTGCCTCGTTCTCTCTAGCGTCTGCAGCATCTCAGCCCGCGCCGACCGCAACTTGCGCTATGCACTGGCTTACCATGTTGAAATTGAAATCTCGGGATGGCGCCCTATTAGATGCACCCAGACATACGGCAAGCCACAACCTTTGCCTCCTCCCTAATAGAGACTGGCCCGTGAAACCTCGAGGAAGCACGACAGTTTCCATTTCGCACGATGTTGCATCTGAGAATATCCAGGTAGTCGGAACGGAGGCAATCGCGCCCAACCTGAGGGGGACACCAAGTTCAGGCCCACCAACCGTTACGGGGTGGGCATGTTCATACGGCTGGGTTCTAACAGGCTCTGGGCCTGCATCGACGTTGCAGCTGATTAAAGGTCTAGCCCCCGCACCTAAATACCCTACGTTAAGGTATGGATGATCTCATGAGAGAAGCAAGCCAGTGGCAGTGGAAGCCCACAGCGCGCCGCGGGGTAGTGGAGGTCGGTCCTGCAGGAACAAAGCCGCAGTGGGGGTTCAACCGTCCGCAGGGATCGCTTTACCACCCGGCCCCCGCATCCAATGAGTGGTGCCTCAGGTGCGGCATTGCTTTACTGGAAAGCAGAACAGCACAGCGAATTCTGCGGAACACATACGGAGGACCTGATCCGCTTCTATCTTATCTTGAGCTTTGCTATATCGAGAACACCAACGGTATCGTTGTCGCGGCCTACGCGTACATACATACATATGTATGTATGCACGGATACAGTACGTACGAATACAGGCTGCCTGAGGGCAATGTGCAGAGGTGGCTGGGATGGCACGGGCCGCTCTTGACTGCCGAAATCCGACCTCCCCAAAAGGGGCACAGGCAAGACAGTGCGCCCTTGTCCGCAAAGGGGAGGAGGTTAAACTTGAAGGGTCAACCCGGAGGGCGAAGGCCATGGCGAACACAAGCGATCACCGCGCTGCGCTCTCTTGCCATCAGACCTGTCAAGCAGAACGTCATGCATGGCGAAAACCTTCTCGACGCTTCTCTCCGCAAATGAACCGGAAGCTACGGAGACCGCTGGGCTCGAGCTAATTATTACACCACGACCGTCGGATTGGCAGGCGGACGGGCGGTTGGCTTTTTTCTGGAGCCGCCCAGGTTCGCCCTGCGTGGCATCTCTGTGCTCCATCATGCGTATTGGCAGCGCCGACACCCATTGAGCTGTCTTATAACGACGGTTCCCCGCAGAAAATGCAGCCCTGGTTTGGTACCTGTGCTAGGAGGGGACGCAAATTAATAACGGGACTTGGCAAAAGAGCCACATCCCCAATGGAGCATGCCCCGTTCCATTTTGCATTCCACGGCTACCACTCGGCCGGCCTGCCATCTCGAGCGACGACGCAGCACTTTCCATCTTGCATGCGCCCGCTCTGGCCCTCGTCTGCGCAGTGGCCCTCCGGCCAATGGGATCGCCCAATGGCACTGTTGATAAGATGCTGGCTAAATTCGGCCGCCATCAACCCCGAGGGCCCTACCCCGGACGTGGGACCGAGTTCGCTTCCTGGCCTTGCGCTTGGCGCCGATAATATATATAACATGGCGACAGTTGGCCTGTTGCGCACGCGAGACCTGGCAGTGACACGGTCTCGCAGCTCCCTATGTCGAGCGCGGTCCAGTCTCTCGGTAGCTGCGCAGCCGGTTCTAGTCGTTCACTCGTTTCTCGTCTGCCTCCCGCCTCCCCTCGCCCCTCGCCCCACCTGCTTTCCTTGACATCCCTTGCTTGCTGTAGCCTGCCTCTGGATCGCGAGCGGGAAACTACGCCATGGTCCGTCTAGACTGGTTAGCGGCGCTTCTGGCGACCGCAAGCCTTGCGCGGGCTGTTCCCAATGCGCCCCCCATCGTCCCCGGCGCCTACATCGTCGAGTACCAGGATGACCAGGTGAGTTGAGCTCGAGCCTGGCCGACCGCAAGCTGAGACGGGGGGAAATACTGAACCCCTCGCCCGTACAGGATTCCGCGGCGTTTGTGGAAGCTCTTCCCGGAGATGCTTCTCTGCGGAAGGACCTTCGCTTCCAGCTCTTCAAGGGCGCATCGATCCAGTTCCCCGACGCCGAGACAGCCGAGGACATGGCCGCGACAGTAGCTAAGATGTCCATTGTCAAGCGGGTGTATCCCGTCAAGCGCTACGCGATCCCGAATTACACAGTCCACTCGACGGGTAACGCCGCTGTCAATTCGGTGCTCTCGAAGCGGCAAGACGGCGCCAACGACACGTTCAGCCCGCATCTTATGACGCAGGTGAACAAGTTTAGGGATGCGGGTATTACTGGGACCGGCCTCAAGATCGGTATCGTCGACACAGGTGTAAGTCTTGTTGGGGGTGGCGAGGGTGGCCGGTGTATGGTGCACGGTGCCAGGTGCACGGTGCATTCCAGGCCATCGCTATGGGATGTCGGTTGCTAACGCGCAAGCCTAGACCGATTACCTCCACCCTGCTCTCGGTGGATGCTTTGGACCCGGCTGCCTTGTCTCGTATGGCGCCGATCTGGTGGGTGATTCGTTCAACGGCAAGAACACGCCAATGCCGGACTCGGATCCCATGGACAACTGCAACGGCCACGGCACGCACGTGGCGGGGATTATCGCGGCGCAGGCCGGTAAGAACCCCTACGGAATCCTCGGCGCGGCCCAGGGCGTCACGCTGGGGTCGTTCCGCGTGTTTGGCTGCTCAGGCGACGTGAGCAACGACATTTTGATCGCCGCCTACAACATGGCATACGAGGCCGGGAGCGACATCATTACCGCGTCCATCGGCGGGGCATCTGGCTGGAGCGAAGACCCGTGGGCGACTGTCGTGTCGCGTATTGTTGCCAAGGGGGTCCCGTGCGTCGTCTCGGCCGGCAATGACGGGAGCGATGGCATATTCTATGCCTCGACGGCCGCGAACGGCAAGGCTGTCACGGCGATTGCGTCCGTCGACAACACAGTCAGCCCTTCCCTGCTCTCTAACGCCACGTACACCGTGAACGGTGGGGCGCTCGCGTCCTTTGGCTTCACAGCTGGAGATCCCGATGCCTGGGCTAATGTCAGCCTCCCGCTGTGGGCTGTCAGCTTCAACACGACTGACCCTGCCAACGGATGCGACCCCTATCCAGCCTCGACGCCCAATCTCGCTGGCTACGTCGTGCTGGTTCGCCGAGGCACTTGCACGTTTGTGCAGAAAGCAAGCAATGCTGCGGCCAAGGGCGCAAAGTACGTTATTTACTACAATAACATCGGCGGCAGCAATGGCGTGACGGCTCAGGTGGCTGGTATCAAAGGCGTTGCCATGGTCACCGCCAACACAGGTGCGACGTGGATCAAAGCGCTCGCGGCTGGGTCCAATATCACGGTCAACATGATCGATCCCGAGACGGGCCCAATGTTCCTCACCAACTTCCCGAACACAGACACCCCGGGGTTCTTGAGCACCTACACCAGCTGGGGGCCGACGTTTGAAGTCGACGTCAAGCCGCAATTTTCCACGCCCGGAGGCATGATCCTCTCGACATACCCTAGAGCCCTGGGCTCGTACGGTGTGCTATCTGGAACCTCCATGGCCTGCCCTCTAGCGGCTGCCATCTACGCGTTGATCATCAGCGTCCGTAAAACAAAGGACCCAAAGACGCTCGAGAACCTCATTTCGGCCACGGCACATCCGAACGTCTTCCAGGACGGCAGAAACTCGTATCCCATCCTGGCGCCAGTGCCTCAGCAGGGTGGTGGTCTGGTCCAAGCCTGGGATGCGGCTCACGCAACTACGATTTTGAGTGTTTCTAGCCTGTCCTTCAACGACACTGATCATTTCAAGGCTGTTCACTCGTTTGACATACAAAACACGGGAAAGACTGACGTTAGCTTCTCGCTCGGCCATATCGGCGCGGCTACCGCCTACACGTTCGCCACAACCGCTGACATTACACCTGATACGTTCCCCAACGAGCTGGACGACAGCATCGCGACTCTCTCGTTTGGCTCTAGTGGCAGCGTTGCTGTTGCTGCGGGGCAGACCAAGACGGTCCAAGTCACGGTTGTGCCACCCGCAGGTCTCGATGCCAAGCGCCTGCCAGTCTACTCGGGCTACATCACCATCAACGGATCGGACGGGTCGGCATTCTCCCTGCCATATCTCGGTGTCGCCGGCAGTATGCACGGCGCCGTGGTGCTCGATAAGTCTCAAACTCTTCTCAGCCATTCATTTGACAGCAAGAGTGCACCCGTGGCGGCGAACTTGACCTTTACGCTACCACCCCCGGGTTACGCCAACGACACGGCCTACAGGAACAAGACGGACCAGCCTAAACTAGTCGTCACACTGGCTATGGGAAGTGCGCTCGTTCGGGCTGATCTCGTGGCGATCGGCAACGGCACGGTTACGAATGCCACTACCATTCTCGGCACCACAACGCTCGGCTCGGCCGACGAATTCCCCTCGTATTGGAACACGCGCGGCCCTTTTGAATACACGTTTGATGGCAAGTTGGCGGACGGCACCTTCGTCCCGCCCGGCTTGTACAAGTTTGCCGTCAAGGCGCTGAGGATATTCGGAAATCCAGAGCTGGCCAGCGAGTACGATGCCACAGAATCAGTCCCGTTCAGGGTGCGATACACATCTCTCCCAAAACGGAGCTTGATTCGGGGCATGGCGTGAAGCCTGCGTGGCTGAACGGCGGCGAAAGCTTCCTGGCCCTTGTGAGAAAGTGGGCGTTTGCTGTGAACGAGGTTGAGACGGGACGAAACGGCGCTTGCGGCGTCGACACTTATCTACATGCGATTCTTTCTCATTAGAGCAATAGTAATACATCGCAAATATCAACGTGACTTCATGGGTCTCGTTAAATCCTTCACCTTTCCAGAGAGTATGGAATCAAGTCTCATCAAATGTTGTCATATTACATCTGGCCCCTGTCATGATGTAACGTCTCAGCGCCCGAAAAGAGCAGCCTAGAAAGACATGTGCTGTTGCTGACAAGCATGGAGCTTTCACGGGTTGAGATTGATTTAGATCAAGCCTCGTGATAACGAAACAACATGACCCACAAGGTTCGGGTTTGCTATGTAGGTAGAACAAGTGAACAGCTAGCCGCAAGGGATGGAGGAGAAACAGCCACGGAAGCCCAACATTGCAAAGGAAATAAACTCCGAACGAAGCAGGGCCAAGATAGGACGACAAGACCGAAAACCCGACACTTTTTGAACATCCTCTTCAATGGATAATAACTTTGGCACCCGTGTTTAAGGTAGTGCAAACGGAATTTTCTAGATGGGCCAGTTTATGAATTCGATTGGCATCATGTCCGAGTCCTCCGCGGGCCTGTTTTTCAAGATCAGCGTCATGCATGCAGGACGCATTCAGATCTGAAATGAGCAGGTTCCGTTCGGCCTTGCTCACTTCATGGCATTTTTCCATTGAACTCAAAGCAACGTGAATACCTTTTATCTTGCCCAGTGTTTCATCGCGGCCGGTGGTGGGGCGGTAGATTGGGATTCGCGATGTGATGCTGACCTTTGATCTCTTCCAGATTGGGCAAGTGGCTTACCCCTAACGCGAGTCGGCTCGGGAGTCGAGACCCTGTCACCGAAATTAATTACACTACAAGGCTTGAAACAGTCGGAAATTTGGGTGTCGCTCGCCCTCTGGTTCGCACAGACCGTTGGCGAGATCGGCGGCGTCTAGCGCCCAGGGATCTCACTTGGCCATGTGTCAGGTGCGTCATTAATGGTGACGTTGGGCCGAGGAACAGGAAACGATCGGCTGTCTCCATCCACTGGGGAAGAGGCTATTTGAGCGAGCCAACGGCCGTTGGGAGACGCTCAAAAGGGGGGAGGGGGGGCTGGGGGGAAACAAGGAACTCTTTAACTTACTAGGCACCTCAAGAACCGGGGTCTGCACCTCCAAGCCACGATTCTGCGTGTCGTAGAAAGAAGGGCCGAGACGTCCGACGGTGATGAGGCTGATGACGGATCGCCTGTCCGCGACACTGGCTATTGAGATCAGCACAACAAAAAAATCACTGCTGTTGCGGCTCCGGGGAGCAAGCTTGCATCCGGGCTCACTGGATCGAGTATTTATCATGGCATATGCCACCTCGTCTTCTCGTCCAACTTCCATCCTCACGCTCACACTCGCTCAGCCATCTGTCTACCTGTTTTCGGTTCCTTCACCACCCCGTCAGTCTTTACAGCATTCCAACTCAAGTCGCTCGTTGCAACACGGTTTCCAGTTCATCCTTCAGTCGCTACCATGAAACTTTCCATCGCCCTTCTTGCCGCTGCCGCTTTCGGCTCGGCCCTGGCCGCCCCCCAGATTGATGCCCACCTCTGGGCGACGTCTTCGTCGACAAGCAGCACTAGGTCTACGACTTCAACATCGTATTCCACTCGCACCAGCACAAGCTCCACCACTACCACTAACACCACCCCCAGCACCACCTCCAGCACCACATCCAGCACTACGACCACTCTCTTGCCCTCCACTAGCTCGTGGTCTCGAGGATGGAAGGCCCCTGAGACCTGGTCCGTCCCCATTCCTACTACCGCCGCGATTAAGAAGGTCACGTTCGCGAACGCCAAGGACGCGGCCAATGATGCAAACGACAAGAAGACGCGCGTCAACAATGACATTGATACTGCCAGTATGTGTTTCCGTCCCTTGACTCGCCTTGCCGATAGCTGACCCAATTTCTTCACAATTACAGACAAGGTCAACACTAACAGGGACCTCGCCATTGTCGCTATCGGCACTCTCAACACCGACCTCGACGACCTCTTGACTGACGTGGGCATTCTCGTCGCGGATCTGCTCACGGATCTCGGGAATGTTGCTGAGGACGTTCTCGTCCTTGTGGCTGCCCTTCTCGTGGACGTTGCCGTCATTCTCGTCAACCTGGGAACCGTGCTCACCACCATAACCACCAGCACCAGCGTCGGTGAGTGATATTACTGCCCCGGCCTCATACTTGCCCTCCCCACACACGGGATGCATTCTCTGTCGAGTAAATACTGACACAGAAAAACAACAGGTCTCGTGCCCGCCCTGGTCATCCTGCTCGAAGTCCTTGTCGTCGAGGTGCTGGCGCTGCTGGGGCCCATCATCAACAACGCCCTGATTCTCGTCGCGGAGCTGGTCCACTTGGATGTGCCCCTCGTCGTCTCCCAGATCACCACTACCGTCAACACCATCACAACCGCCGTCTACGACATCGACGTCATCCTGCAGCCCGTGGTTGGCGGATTCCTCACCGTCTTCACCTGAAGCTCTGACAAGGTTGCCAAGCCGGCTCCGAAGACATCCAGGGAACCTGGCCCGTGGCTGCCCCTGGTGTTGTATTGTCTTGGACCAAAGGAAGTGAGGCTTTTGTGTGCGTGTCTGTGTAATAAATTGTTCGGCGGTCAGAAGCGAGATGGCTAGTGTTTGTTCTGTCGGGTCTTCTAGTGATAATGAAACGTGGTTTGGCGGAGGATTCGCTATTAGATACTTTTACCTTTTTCGAAAGGAATAATATTAATGACAATGTGGACATCCTCTCAACACTTCTCCTTTCCTATTTTCCCGATTGTTCTGTTCAGTATCTCAGGGTCAATAGGATAATTTGCGAGGCTCGAACTAATTTTCCGCTATTAAAATTCTTGGTGAGTTTCTTGCTTGTTGTTGGCAGAAGTACGTCACTCGTGGTTGAAGAAATGGCGAATTGGATCTAAATTAGAACTAGGAGCATGCTACGTAATAACTGCGAAGGCCCTAGATGTCTAGGTAGGGCCCTGTCATCCAACGTCAAGTTAGAGACCAAATCCCGCGCCATCTTCCCCCTGAAACATAACCCTCTCTGTTTCCTGCCTCGAACCAGCTAGAGTTTAATTTCTCCTTGGCATTTCATTTTTCTTTCTTTGTTTCAAGTTCCCATAGATTTATAGCTTGCTCCTACTCTCCACTTCTTCGTTCAAGAAGCAATGCTTGGAAGGTGCATACACCCCTGTAAGTTGGGGTAGAATTATATGATTGCATGCTGCCGTGCTAGGCCTCCGGCGCTAAGAGACCAAAGACCCGGTACCCAATAGCAGCCCCTGTTTTGTTATTTTGCTATTGGATGTTAATTGATAAATTAGGGTTAAAATCGGCTTTGGACAGATAAACACGCAAATGAACGCTTTGCGCAAAAGGCGACGGCACTTTTGAACCCGATATTAACCTCGATCAGGTACCTTACCCACGGATGTCTTTTTTTTCTCGTCCTTTTGTTGACCTTGTCGAAAACAGGTCAAACCATAGACGCAACGCAAAGAATGGACACCTTAGCTCTCAAGCCTTTGGTCCCAGTCGGGCTGACCACCACCCAGAGCCATGGGCAAACAGGAAATCGAGGAAGAACATCAACTCCAAAGTCGCAGACTGTCAGAGCCCCCAGCATACGACGACGAGAGGTCAGCCCCCGAGACTCTCGAGAAGCCAAAAATTGCGTCGAGCAGCCGGAAGCGCGACGCCCTGCTGTGGACGAGTATGAAAAAGGATCAGTGCCTGGAGTTTGTGGTTTGCGATGCCGATCGGGGTGACTACCGGGGACTCGAAGGGCAAGAGAAGCCGAATGCCAATGCCCAATACTCTTAAGATGGAGCAGTAGTTGCCTTGCCTGCGGCTCCCCTAAGGGTTTTCGCCGAGGGAGGCAATAGCTGTGTAAATCCGTACATTAGAATCCTAGAGGCTTGTACGTTCTCTATAAATAGTTATTTCTAATTGAAGACTTTATTAGCCGGTTTATTCGTTGTTCTCCTTTCCTTCCTAAGTACCACGCAACCAGATCAGGTCCAAAAAACCGGGGTTCCTGCAACAACAAATATCTCATTACTGTTAAGCCAGTTCAACTCTCCCGCCCAAGTCTGCAGAGCACGTGGATATCACGGTTGAGCTCGTGGTAAGTGCGGGTATCAATTGTTCAACAATGACGACGGAGTTAGACAAACGCTAGGCCCCGCACGACGGTCGACAGACCATACAGACTCCAACCCATCCCTAGAGGGCTTGAAACGCTGGTTTGGTCTGATTAACCAACAAACCGCAATGGAGAGACGATACATCGTCCCTGGTTCCCCAACGGATACTCTCCTCAGCGTCGTGGAGACTGAGGGCTATCTAGTCGCAGCCATATACGATATCGTCACCAACTACCCACCGCGCCACAGATATCCCCAGGAAACCCTGCATGGCCTTTGGAGAGGTCCTACCGGCCTGGCGTATCTGTTCCATCGAGTCTCGGTGCGCAGGCCAGATCTTGTTGTCGGCAGTGAAAGAGGCCTCTACTGGGCCCAGGGCTATATCTCTAGATCTCGCGACCACAATCTACGCCTCGGCTCTCACGGATGTGGTATAAGCGATGAGAGACTAGCTTTCGATCATCTCTCTGCGGTCCCACTTTCCAGAGCTGCGGGACAAGATCGATGGTGCAATAGACAAAGGACGGAAGTGCATCTGGAGCCAGGGGATGTTACTCAAAGAGCCTTCGCTCTATCACGGCCTCTTCGGCAACGCTCTCCAGCCGCGGCGTGAGTGTGGATGTTTTGGAGAGAAAATCAGCCGACGATTTTCTGCTACGATGACATTTAATCAACGGTTCGGAACCATTCTAGATTCCTCAAGCCTGGAAACCTTTTGAAAATGTCGCTAATTAAACCACCCTTTGCTGAGTATCCTCGCGGCTCGGGGAGAAGTAAAATGTAAATAATGGAAAGGAGGTGCTCGCTTTAGATAGTTGTGATTAATTGGTTGGGAAGCTACAGTTCTTCTTCGTTACAAATTCCAACATTTCGGTCTAAAGACAAAACCTTCATCTAATTAGCAAGTAGCGTGTTCGTTGTTGGAAGTATTTGCCATAAGGTTCCTTTCTAGGCCTTTTTAGAAGTCAATCACTAGTACGAGATTAGCGAGGTGGATCGTCAAGCAGTTAATGAATACGGGAATAGGAGCCGTGACTACAACCCTGCACCAACCATGAAACGCTAAGACGTTTGAGCGAGGCACAAAAGACTAGGTACCAACAGACCCAATGTCACGCTCGGGATCTATATCGAGCTGTGATCTGCACCGGTACGAGGTTCCGAGTTTTCGTCCTGGTTATGCCACAGTCTGGCCGGAGCAGTCGCTGATGGGTCAGGGTTCCAAACGAAATGTGTCGACTTGGTGCAATTGTGTTCTAATTCTGTTTCACTATATGTTCCTATGAGTGTGGCTGGCTATTTTGCTAATTACAGAATCCCAGCCCGGCGTTTGTTAAACCCTTTGCCGCACAGTTAGCGATACAGCCAGTGGATTGAACTTTTGGAAGGAGTCGGCCCCCAGCATGATGGTTCGCCCTGAAAATATGAACTAGACACCACGTTCCAGTAACGTTCCCGGTGGCTGAGTGGGCAGTGCTCGCCTGCGTTGCATTTCGGCAGAATTTCATCGTCATTTTCCCGGGTCTGCTGGTTCCAACAGCCCTACAGGATCCTAAAAACAGCGTCGGATGCGGTGCCAGTGCCGAGGAGGATTCGGCCCACTGGCTTACCGGTGTTCAGGCAGAATACGAGGCGACTACCAACAGCATAACTTGCAGAGGCTTGGCTGGCGATACGATGGCCAGAGTCAGCTCTGGTACAATCATCACGAGGTGGAACACAATACAATCCCTGTGACGTAAAGGTGCGAGTTGGGGTCCAAATGGAAGAATATAAGGCAGGTCGAGCTCTCGCTTTCTCCAGCCAGATAGTTCACAAGACAAACCTCACTCGCCCTCAACAGCTCAATCCGTACGTAAACTACCACTGCATAACTTTCACCCACCAAACTTCAAATTCACGTCAGACTTCTCCCCAGCCCAAATCAATCAACTCTCATCACGATGCTATCCGCCACCTTCCTCGCCCTTGCCACTCTGGCCGCCGCATCCCCCATCACACCTCGTCAAAGCGGCAATGCTCCTTTCAGCTGGGGAAAAGCGTACTCTCTCGTTGTCAATGTCACCGATATAAGCACCGACTTCCAGTCCAACCCTGTCCACAGACTCAAGGTTGTCGGGGTCCATGCCGGAGCAGGCCTCAATTCTCCCACCGTCACCTTCAATCCCGAGTCTCACGGCGATGTCTTTTTCAATTCGCTCACGGACCATACGGTCCGGCTCTCTGGCGGCACCCCATCCCTCCCGCCCATGGGCGTAAAGCTCTACGACAACAACCCCTCTGCCGGGAACCCGCCATTCCTGCACGAGCTGGGATTCAACTTTGGCAACGGAACCTGGGGGTTCGGCGCGTCCGCCGGTCCGCTCAACCCCCGCCCGTGCCCGCAGTTGTGGGCGCCTCTCGAAGGCACCTTTGTTGTGTGCGACCGCGGTATTGACGCGCCAACTTATCCGCGTTTCGCGGTGCAGTTTGTCGAGGGCCAGGCCAACTCGGGAACTCATACATGGTACCAGCCAGAGCCCCACATCCCGGCCAACTGTGTTGCCGTCAAGCTCGTGCCCGAGTGTGCGACGCCGAGCGAGAATGACGGGAAGAGCAGCAACGGAGATGTGGAAGTGGAGAACGTGCAGTGCTACCCGGATGTTGGTGCCATTCAGTGGACCGAGTATTCGGAGTGCTGGTGAAGGAGTTTGATGCAATTATTAGATGGCCAAGTGTTTTGTTAGTTAACTATCGTGCAAACAGTCTGTGTTATTGCACAGACAGTTTGGGACCACGAGACTTTCAGGTTAATGATAATAGTCAGACAAGAACGGTGATGGAGTTATGATATATGATTCAAGGACTCGAGTTCCTCATATTCATCAGTGCAAGGTTTATAGATAGTCGGGATGTTTCGAAAATCGGGATTCGCAACAAAGCAAAAGACTCCAGCCTCCAGCATGAGTCCATCTAACAAAGCCTTATCCTAGCCAGACCCACAAATAACAACAAACGCCAAGATATAGTTTACAATCATTCTAATACCAAGGCACAGAAATAGGCAATTACCAATATTCAGTGGTGGTTCTCGGACAGGGTTTTAAGCAGCTGCGCAGATGGCGAACAATATCTAGGCGCAACTGCAATTAAATGCAAATAAATGACGGACACAAAATTTCCCTCTCGATCTTGCAACTATTTTGTGTGCAGGGTGCTCAGAACGATAGGAAATCTTGAAATTAGGCCGATCTATCGCATCAGCGACTTTCGAGCCAGTGACCAGGAGAAATCTTGGCTTTGGCATCGCGGCGCTGAGAACTAGTGGGGAATGGGGGTAATTGTTCCGTACCCCTGGCTCGAATACACAGTAGATATTATGTGATGCGCGCTAGAAAGGTAATCCGATGCCTTGTGGCGTCCACGTGTCATTGCGTTAGAAAGCAAGCAAGGGATTTGAGCCAGCAGAAGTGATGTGTGTACCGAGCCGCCAGACCAATCCCCATGCTGCACGTTCTCAAAAGTCGTCATGGGGAATTGCTGTTGCAACAGCTTGAGCGGCAAATCAGACGGGGATTTGAAATGGTCCGTCCATGGCATCGGCAACCCCTCATTAGCACTTCGCCGAATCCCGAGCGCCGAAGAGCCTTGAAGTCTGCGCCAATAGGAAGGCGCGAATTTAACATCAATCGAACGACACTTCCTCGTCACAAAGCTGCCTCCAGTGGAGTCTGCCAGGGATATTGCGTTATCCCGAGCTACCTTGCGGGGAAGTAAGAACTGAGGCGGGGCTGGGAGGCCCACATGTCGCCTTCGTTAGGGGTTAGCGACATGGGAAGGACACTGCGGGGTCAAGATGATCGACAATAGGCGGGGGACGTGGGAGCCACCTGTGAACGGGCCCTGTAACACGCTGGCACCTCACGAAGGCCAGGTGCCGCCCCCCTGCCGCGGTCAATTCGGATAAGAAGTGCGGGGTATTCTCCGTGCCATTGTGCCATCCTCGTTCGATATTCCTCTTGGTTCGCCTTTTTTTTTGTTTCCAGGGCGCACTCGTCGATTGACATTCCTGCCTCGCTTTTTTTTCTTCTGCAAGACAGTCGAAGAACCTACCTACCTACCTCGATCCGTGACCACGCGATCACGAAGCTGACGAACAAGTCCTAAATCATGGCCAAGTGTCCCATCAAGCACGCCAACATCGGAGGCGGCGGCACCAAGAACCGCGACTGGTGGCCCGACGAGCTCAAGCTCAACATCCTCCGCCAGCACACGGCGGCTACAAACCCCTACAGCAGCGAGTTCGACTATGCGGCCGCCTTCAAGAGCCTCGACTATGAGGGCCTCAAGAAAGACCTGCACGCGCTGATGACGGATTCGCAGGACTGGTGGCCCGCCGACTTTGGCCACTACGGCGGTCTCTTCATTCGGATGGCGTGGCACAGCGCCGGTACCTACCGTGTCTTTGACGGCCGCGGCGGTGGTGGCCAGGGCCAGCAGCGCTTTGCCCCCCTCAACAGCTGGCCCGACAATGTTAGTCTCGACAAGGCCCGCCGCCTGCTGTGGCCCATCAAGCAAAAGTACGGCAACAAGATTTCGTGGGCCGATCTTCTGCTCCTCACCGGAAACGTCGCCCTCGAGTCCATGGGCCTCAAGCCTTTTGGCTTCGCCGGTGGCCGCCCCGATACCTGGGAGGCCGACGAGTCGGTCTACTGGGGTGGCGAGACGACGTGGCTGGGCAATGACGTCCGCTACTCGAACGGCAAGGTCGGCCCCGGCGCACACGCCGTGCTCGATGGCGACGAGTCCAAGAAGGACCACACCGACATCCACTCGCGCGATCTCGAGAAGCCGCTCGGCGCCGTCCACATGGGTCTAATCTACGTCAACCCCGAGGGACCCGACGGCATTCCCGACCCTGTCGCCTCGGCTCGGGACATCCGCACCACCTTCGGCCGCATGGCCATGAACGACGAGGAGACGGTTGCCCTGATTGCCGGGGGACACACGTTCGGCAAGACACACGGCGCAGGCCCTTCGGACAACGTCGGCGTGGAGCCGGAGGCGGCTTCCATCGAGCAGCAGGGCCTCGGCTGGAGCAGCAAGTTCCGCTCCGGCAAGGGCCCCGACGCCATCACCAGTGGCCTCGAGGTCACCTGGACCTCGACCCCAGCCAAGTGGAGCATGAGCTATCTCGAGTATCTGTTCAAGTTCGAGTGGGAGCTTACCAAGAGCCCGGCTGGTGCCAACCAGTGGGTTGCCAAGAACGCCGAACCCATCATCCCCGATGCTTTCGACCACAACAAGAAGCACCTGCCCACCATGTTGACGTCTGACCTTGCGCTCATCCGCGACCCCGCGTACGAGAAGATTTGCCGCAAGTTCCTCGCCAACCCCGATCAGTTCGCTGACGCCTTTGCTCGTGCCTGGTTCAAGCTTCTGCACCGTGACATGGGCCCGCGGTCTCGCTGGCTCGGCCCCGAGATTCCGTCTGAGGAGCTGATCTGGGAGGATCCCATCCCAGCTCTGAGCCATGCCGTCATTGACGATGCCGACATCGCTGCCCTCAAGCAAGAAATTCTGGCCACCGGTGTCGAACCCTCCAAGCTTATCTCGACCGCCTGGGCGTCGGCCTCGACGTTCCGGGGGGGCGACAAGCGCGGTGGCGCCAACGGTGCTCGCATCCGCCTTGCCCCCCAGAAAGACTGGGAAGTCAACAACCCGGCCCAGTTGGCCGAGGTTCTCAAGGCCCTGGAGGGAGTCCAGCAAAAGTTCAACGCTTCTGCGTCGAGCGGAAAGAAGGTTTCCCTGGCCGATGTCATCGTGCTCGCAGGTTCAGCAGCGCTCGAGAAGGCCGCTGGTGTGTCGGTTCCCTTTGCACCCGGCCGCAATGACACTTCCCAGGAGCAGACAGATGTCGAGTCGTTTACGCACCTCGAGCCGGTCGTAGATGGATTCCGCAACTACGGCAAGGGGGCATCCCGTGTGACCACGGAGCAGTTCCTCGTCGACCGGGCTCACCTCCTGACCCTCACAGCCCCCGAGCTGGCTGTCCTGGTCGGTGGCCTGCGCGTCCTCGGTGCCAACTACGATGGCTCCTCTCACGGCGTTTTCACCACACGCCCAGGCAAGCTGACCAACGACTTCTTTGTCAATCTCTTGGACACCAACACGACCTGGAAGGCCACTAATGGCGAGATCTACGAGGGATCGGACCTCAAGACGGGAGCGAAAAAGTGGACCGCCACCCGTGCTGATCTCGTGTTTGGCTCGCACGCGGAGCTGCGTGCCATTGCCGAGGTCTATGGCAGCGCGGATGGGCAAGACAAGCTCGTCAAGGATTTCGTGGCGGCGTGGGTGAAGGTCATGAACCTTGATCGTTTTGATCTGAAGCATGCGACCGCCGCTTCAAACCCCAAACTCTAGGCTACCCACACAGCACGAGCTGTTCTAAAGTGGTTGAGGTCATTTCTCTGATTAGCCGATTTTAGAATGCCACAATAATTTAAGCCAGGCTTTCAGCGGATGCATCTTTCAACTCTGTGCACTCCGGTTCTTTTATGCACATCATGATATGTTATTGGCCAACTTTGCTGTCTTGAAATCATTGAAGCAACTCAGAATCACGATTCAACGTGTTATTAGACACGACGAGCAAGCCGTCTAAGATAATGTCGAGCGCACGAAGACAACAACGCGTTTAGGGTATGAATACACTGCCGAGTATTACAGTACAGGCATGCTAATTACACATGGTCATCGGAACATGGATCCAGCTCGTGTCATCACTTGCCATCCTTGGCCTTGTCGACGATCTGCTGCGCCTTCTTGGCCTTGTCCTCGAGCACCCGCTTCAGCTCTTCCTTCGTCTCCTCAAGGAGGCGTTCGCCCTCATCAGAGTGCTTCTTAACGACGTCAGTCAGCAGCGACATGTTTTGCTGTATCTTCTCGCCTGTCCCGTGTGACGTGACACCAAGGAACTGCCCCAGTGCCGCGAAGCTTGCGCTGCCGCCTCCCATCAGCGACTCCGCTCCCTCGCCCGTCGACGACTTGGCCTTGTCCACCGCCTTCTTGATGTAGTCCTCGAGCTTGCTCGTGTCCCCGCTCTCCACGGCACTCTTCGCCTGCTTGAACAGCGCGGACGCATTTCCCTGCTTGAGGAGCTCCTGGTTGTCCATGATGAGCTGCTTGACACGCGGGCTCTTGTCCAAATAGGGGCGCGCCTGCTCAAGCCCCTTCTCCCACACTTGATCGCCCAGCTTCCGGAGTTTCTCCAGCTTCTCCTCGACCATCTTCTTCACCTTGTTCGCGTTGTCGGCAGTAAACCCGCCGGCCATGACCTCCCCGACCTGGTCCCACGTCTCGTCCACCATCTTCTTAGCCTCGGGGCCGTATTTCTCGCCCATCTGCTTCAGCTGAGACATGGGCTCGCCGACCTTATCTTTGAGCTGCGGGTGGTTCTCGAGAATCTGCTCGGCTGCGCTCCCGGTGAGCTTGGCGAGCTTCTGCGCCAGGTCCGTGAGGGCGTCGTAGGATTTTGACAAGGTCTCCATGTTCAGCCCGGACTTGGCAATGTCCTGGAACTTGCGGTATGTGTCGTCGACGAGCTTGTCCACCTCGTCGCGGTGGCTCTCGCGGACCGTGTCGAAGTCGTGGAAGGCCGTGTCGACGTACTGCCGGCCGCCAGGGATCCAGCCGACGTACGCGTAGCAGATCTGCCTGATCCTGTCAACGGCTTCGTCTGCGCTCGGGGCCTTGTCGCGCATGGTGGAGGCGACTTGCTGGTATTTAGTGTTGGCTTCGCGGGCCGCCTTGTTGATCGCCGTGTTCATCTTACCCGACGGGGTGAAGAGCCAGATGCCGTAGAGCAGCGACGCGCTGGCGAGGCCACCGGCAACGCCTGAGCTGATGTGCGATGCGCCTGAGCTATTGGCTCCCGAAGTTGGGCCCGTGGTGCCCGAGGATTGGAGGCGGCGCTGGGGGCCCTTCCGAGAGATGCGGGGCACACGGGGGAGGCATGCTTCGCACGAGCGTGCGGCTCGTGGAGCGGCCTGGGCGACGCCAAATGATCGCGTCGTGAACATTGTGGCTCGTGGGGTTGGAGGGGTGCAGCAGTTCGCTCTGGTGGGATATTTATGGGGGGTGGTAAAAGTCAAGGGTTGGGCTTGAGCTGCCGGTTGTCAGTGTCGGGGCGCTTTCTGGAGATGGCGAGGTGCCGAGATTGGTAGGAAATGCAGATTAATTCCGGCGCTTTGCACACACCAAGATTCGTTATTTGTGTGGCATGTGAACCATTTCGCCAGCGTCCTGACCTTCTACACGTGGACATGACGTACGGAAACTGCCCAGGTATATATGCCTTTGCTGATTGGTTGGATTCGGTCGCCAGCGCAAACCGGTGTTTCTATGACGTCAACGACTCCATTGGCGCTGGGTGTGACGCCCCTATTTCGGGGGCCCGAATGCACCCTGCCCAAGGCATTATTACACGCATGCAGGACCTTCAATTAGAACTACCCCCACCGAGTTAATCTACAATCTAGTGGCGCTGATGGATTGAAGCACAGGGTGGGGATGAAAGAGACGGCATGACTTTTTAGCGTTGCGCTACAATTGCACGCAAGGTGTGGACATGATTCTGGGGACTACTTTAGCTGCATAGCAATTCGGTAGGCTGTCCGTCTAGGTAACTATAGCTTTCGTAATGGGGCATTCGTTTCAAGTTTGTGATAAGAACGGTAAATGGCAATCATTCGCCTTGGCCCTCTGCGGTGTCGCCTTCTTCAGTCTCGATTGCGTTGCAGAAATTAGTTTAATTAAATCTAGCACCAATAAAGCAGCAGCAGCAGAAGTCCGTGTGGGCCAAATCTGACTTCGACTCTGATGACGAACCCGCGTCTGAACCCACATGACTCTACGCGGCAGGAACTGGTTCTCTCTGTATCATCCGATAAACGTAGAATCATCAATTGACTAATCGGGACTGCTGCCGAATCGACTCTTGCGTGCTTCTCTCCTTTAAAAACTTGCCGTGACTCGATATGAACAAAGCGAAGAGGTTGTACCCACCTTACCTAGGTGACTTTTATCCACGAGCGTCAAAGGCGAATTACTGTAATCTCTTTTACCCATCTCCTTTGTAACATTTTGACACCAAATAACATGAAAAACTATTAATAGAATTGGCTTTGAAGAAGGTGAGTAATAAAGACGCTGTTATAAAAGACAGTGGATGCTTGCGAGTTGTCTTTTTTAATCCATCCAACTTCCCCACTCTCTACTCTAATTACCCATTTACGCCTCCTTCTTCCCTCACAGAACACCCCATCAGACCCCAATAACAACAACATGCATGCCATTCCGTTTATAGCCCTCCTCGTCTCTGCCGCATCTGCGGTCCGAGGAGGGTCCAGCTCAGAAAATGGTGAGCTTCACAAGCAGGGCCTCTACGCAGCCAGCCCGAGTCCGACAGCTAACTTGGAAAAAGGAGACCTGCAAGACATCCTCCGCTCCTCCGCCGACTCTCTCTACAAGAGAATCCCTGCTACTTCAGCACCACCGCTTCAAGTTATCCCGGTCACAGGCCCACCACTCCAAGTCATCCCAGTCACATCCGAACCACCGCTCCAAGTGATTCCAGTCACTTCGGAACCACCTCTACAGGTAATTCCGGTTATCTCCTCGGGGCCGCCGCTTCAGGTTATCCCAGTCACTTCAGAACCGCCACTCCAAGTTATTCCAGTCACTTCGGAACCACCTCTGCAGGTGATTCCGGTTAACTCCTCGGGGCCGCCGCTTCAGGTTATTCCGGTCACATCTGCGCCACCTCTTCAGGTTATCCCAGTAACTTCAGAGCCGCCTCTACAAGTTATTCCAGTCACATCTGAACCGCCACTCCAGGTTGTCCCCGTGACTTCGAGCCAACCACTTCAGGTCATTCCGGTGGCTTCGAGTCAACCACTCCAGGTTATACCCGTGACTTCGATCCAGCCACTTCCGGTCATCCCGGTGACTTCGAGTCAACCACTCCAAGTTCTTCCGGTCCCTTCGAGCCCACCACTTCAAGTTATTCCGGTCACATCTGAACCGCCACTCCAAGTCATCCCGGTTACTCACTGGACTCTCTCACCAAGTCAAATCGATCCAATTTTCGCTTCGTTTGCCTCCATTATATTATCCTCGCCGACACAGGTAGTGCCGACGACAATCACTCTCGAGTCACCGAACCCAGCCATTCCTGCCATCTCCTCCCCAGCATCAACGAAAACGATCATCCCTATTATTACCATAACGATTACTATATCGAGTACCGAGTTCGTGAACCCCGCGCCCAGATTCACCACAACAACGACTATAAGGACAAGTTTCTTCCGCTCTGTTCATGGCAGAACCCAAGCTGCCCTCCAACCCCTAAACTCGGCTCCGCCTGTTTCATCTGCGGCTGCTGCAACACACGGAATACGGTTTCTTTCTAGTAGCCTCAATCTCTTGCTTGTGCTGGGGATGGCAGCTGCTTTTTTCTTTCTTCCTTAAAGCTTGCATAAGTTCATCGCGCTGCATCTAAGAGAGATGATGGCGTTGAGACTTTGGACTTGCGCACTCTTCTTTTCTTCTTGTTATTATCTTAGTCTTATTTAACTGGCTTTCGTTGAGCACTTGTGCGTTCTGAATACGAGTTAGTCTTTATTCCGCACATTGCTGAGATGCGCGTAAATAAATTTGTTTCTTGTTCAATCAATGCTGAGGCACTGTAAATGTCCAAAAAGCCGCAGTTTGATCATCACTGGCTCCACCGTAATCAGACCCGCAAGTTAACTTTTAACGGAAGCTTGAAGGACACTATGAACGGTTAGTCTTCATAGGTAATTATGATTCGGAGAGCTTCTTTACGATAATAAGGTAGTTTCTTTTTGGTTATTGTTTAAAACCTTTGGTTTCATACCACGTCAAGTTTTGAGCCCTTGTCGAAAGTGAAACTGTATCAGTAGCTCTGGCGTCATTTCGCATTCTGGTGGTCTCATGCGAAGAGCGGGGTTTGTGTCGTATCCGCTGCGAGTCACTAACAAAATCAGCAGGTCAACTCAAACGCAATTTCCAAGAATAACCCATCAATATCGCACTTTCATAAAGAAACCCGCTTTAAGCTCAATAGCCATGTCGGCGACATCAATTTCATCGACGCTGGATCATATTGTCTTGCTGCTGCCGCACACGACTCTTTCGAACCTCCCCGGCTGGATCACTGACTCATTCACGGTTCTGGATGGCGGGCGACACACAAACCGCATAACAGAAAACAAACTCATTGTCTTTTCGGACGGAACCTACATTGAACTGATTGCCTTTGTCGATGGGGTGGACCCCGAGAAGCGCGCTGCTACGCGGTGGGGCCAAAAGGCCGAAGGAGAAGTCGTCGACTGGGCTCTGACCCTGCTGGAACGCGACGGAGAGCAAAAATCACAACCCGAGCAATTTTTTCCAGAGATACAGGCCAGCGTCAATGCTGCGCAGACGCAGTTTTCTTTCGCAGATCCGGTCGGCGGCGGAAGGACGGCGCCGGACGGAACCGAGCTGCGCTGGGCTATCTCGGCCCCTCGAACCTCGAGCTCCCAGTACGGTGTCAGCGGAGGGACTGTCCATTTGGACGAAGGGGAGCTGCCATTCTGGTGCCTTGACCGTACGCTACGCCATTTGAGAGTACCTCATCTATCGCCAGAAGAAGTAAATCATGCATGCCTCGCAACCGGCGTGGCGGGTATTTCGGTGCGAGTTGACTCACCAGAGCAAGCCATCGGGCTAAGCAAAGTATACAACGTTATTTTGGGCTCAGGTGCTAAGCCCTCTGCTGCGGACTCATCCAGTGCGACATTCCGGTGGGAACTGCAGGTGCCCGCTCTGAAGTCATCACCTCAACCAGCCCACCTTACTATCCAATCGACTCAGACGGACACGGTTGGCGTAGAGACATCTTATCCAAACTCTCGAGGGGGTCCAGGGTCGGCACGTGTGACTATCGCTTTGTTTGCAAGGACAAAGAACTCGAGGACTCTGAGCGGCGATATTGGAAACGGGCAGATACTTGATATTTCCATCATTCCTGAAAGCAAACAGCTACGCATAGTTGATGTCTAGCATTAGTACGTTATTTTGGGCCATCGGAAGTCAGTTTCGAGTCTGATAACGATTTTATCAATTATGACGGAGAAATACCTACAAGTATGTGTCTGCGTGTGCGAGGACTGCCGTTTTTGGTATGTTAGGGCCGCCAAATCCGGCAGAGACATCAACTTTCTAACTTATTATTATCTCAGCAAGCCCAGACCAGTACCTGGCTCAAAGAGGAGCTACGCCCCGTGGAGGGCCTGCGGCCCCGATTTTTTAGATTTGTAGGGGGGTAGACTCACAAATACACATTTGAACCAATCAGAACGCACGAAGAAAAGAGCCACTATACTGGTCTGAGTGCGTTAGGGTGTCTCCAAACTACAACATACAACGCACTACAGCCTCAACAACAAGATCAAGAGCGATCAAAAAACTGCCCAGCTAGTACTGTTTGAATAGGCGTGTTTCTCTGATCATTCCGGTAGTAATATCATCAATAGATCATGTCTGGCGCGTCAGTAAATGACGATTCAGGCCTTTCGGGTGGCAGCCAGGAATTGCCCCTATAAGGGCATGACTCGAGCTCACAGCTTACTGGCCTGGGCAGCACCCCTGAGCTCTCCTCTCCTACCAAGGCTATAGAAGCCTCACAATAAGAAGACAACAAGAAGAAGACGAACAAGAAGACGAACAAGAAGATGAACAAGAAGAAGACGAACAAGACGACCAACCAGATGCCTCTATCCCTTTGACCGCGAGAAGACCCCACTCCAGGATTATTCCCGTACCAGACAGGGGTTTGAACCAACTAAAAGTCACCCATTCAAAGGTACATCAATTCCCTATCTATTTTGCTGGTGGAATAAGTACCGACAATCGTCCTTGTTACAAAGTGATACATTGCACTGTCGGCAGCCCGACCGGGCACAACAAAGGGCTCGAAGGTCGTGCCGGCCTCGGTGTAGCCGGCTCTCAGGCAGGTAGGTGCAGCCTCCAACAGCCTCGCGCTCGCATGCTGCAGTGCATGCATTAGTAAGGTCATCAGGTAGAACAGCAACAGTAATACAGTCTAGGATTGTGTCGGTTGAGTCCATTTGAAATGTAGGGGAGTGTCAATTACCGCCAAAACAATAGACGCGATGCTTCTCGATGTTTTTATTGTACCTTCCCGTACCCCTGCGATGACAGGGGTAGTGTGGGGGTTGATATAACGTGGGGTCTTCTCGCGGTCAAAGGGATATATCCTGCAGATGCCTCTATATATCCTACAGATGCCTCTATATATCTTACAGATGCTTCTATATATTCTATGGACGATATTTTCCAGAAAACCATATATTCCTAGTCAAAACCACGCAAAAATAACTACCACGGGAATCGCCGTTATGGAGATGAGGTTTAGAGATATAACCTCGATGCCTTTCTCTTTTAATAGACAAGCGAGGACACCCGAATAACATTGCCACGGCAATGAACCGCGCCGATCTGGCCCTAGCGCGCTTCCCTGGCACCTGTGATCTCGCAGATCACATCGTTAATGCGTTTTTTCTACTCGCTTTCTTCCATTTCGGCGGCGCAGGAGCTCTCTGTTACGATCCTGGTCCAAGACTGCAGGAGGCGCTGGAAGCCAATTGCCAATTGGGCCGCACAGGTGGGCGGGGTCGGGCCCCGCAAGTGTTCGACACAGCCAATCAGGAGGCGCTCGGTGCGACTGGTCTGCCAAGACTAGGCGAGCGCACCGAGCAGGGCGCTCGGTAGTCTCTGAGACGCTCGGTGTACCAAGCGTTAGGAGGAGCACTGAGCACGCAAAGGAAAAGTCCTGATTGGTTACCTGAATTAGATATATACGATGACCGTAGCCACGGTCTTAGACAGTTCTTGCTTGGTTCTTCAAGCAACCAATACACATTCGCTGCACTCATACATTTTGAGTGGCATTCCGATTTGACTGTATTATCCGTGCGATAGGAGCTTGCCCTTTGTTCTATCTTCATAATTACCAACCCCAGCATTCTGTGGAACCCGTGCTCCCTTACAGACAGACGACCCTAACAGTCGAGTGGTTTGTAATACTCTCCCGGTAGTTCAAAAGGAAGAAGTAGGTTGTAGAAGGAAAAAATTATATGCTGAGGATGCCCCGCGCGAGGGCATTCTATATGCGAATTTTCAGATTTTTTAGTTTTGTAGTAATTGCATAGTTGGGATGAAGCTGACGGCAAAAAGACGAAGACACGCTGAACGTTTTTTCTTTGATGCTATTTAATACTTCTAGACTAGTTAGAGACATAAAAATTATACCATTCGACTCGTAAGCGTCTCAGCATTTTCAGAAGCATATTTGCATATTTTCACAATATGTCGTTATTTTAAAATTGACAGGAAACCAAACTACTTTTTTTTTCATTTGTTTGGCAGCTGTATCCCTACTGACGACTACTACAACATTATGCTCTCAGACCTCTTTTTCAGGCGTTCTGTGCAACGTGGGTCCAAGTGGGTCTATCTAAGCCACAGCAAAAATTTGCGGGTCACAGGATACGCTCCTTCCACGCCTGAAAAAGAGGTCGGAGCTTGCTGAGATAACCGCGAGCCTCTTCCTCTTCCTCCCACATCCGTCCGCCAACCTTCAACTTTAACTCGCCACCTCCATCTACCTTCCCCATAACGTCGGCCAACCTAGCTGCGTGTGCAGACTCGAGATCATGGCGGCCGCATCCCCGGATCTGTCGACATTGTCGATGGGATCGTCCTCGGGCCTGGCATCAGTCTCGACCAATCCTTCCACAGCACCGTCGCTCGACATGAAATCGTCAGGAGTGCAGTCCACGCCAGGAATTCCATTCACCGCCGCCGTCAAGAAGTTGTTTGACGAGATTCATCGTACTGATGGTGATGCCCTGATCGTCCATGGTAAGTAGCATGTGCACACGTATGTACGCTATTAACCAGTTCCTAGGTGTTTCGGTCTAGCTCTTTGCCGAGATCAAAAAGGAGAGATCGAAACGGGGAAGGAGACTTCGTTTTCGATTCGAGGCTGCATCCGGGATGCTCATCGTCATAATCCCGACCGAATTTCACGAAGGACTCCATCTTGGACTCTATAATCTTGGACGTGATAGTATTATCCGGATAGGGCGCGGCGATAACTGGAGATCGATGGGCACCGCGAAGTATCGAGCACAAGGCCACCCAAACGGAGATGAGGGAGAAGGAGACTCGACCGGAGGTCCAGAGCCACAACGTCAACATCTTGGCGCCTGGCCAACCCTTGTCATCAAGGCGGGGTATTCACAAAGCTTAGAAGCCTTACGAGGCGATATGAGTTGGTGGTTTGGCGCGTCGGACCATCAGGTGAAAATCGTTCTGCTGGCCAAATTCGACACTCAGCAGATGACCGCCATTATCGAAAAATGGGTCGAGATCCAAGCACCAGCTCGACAGGGAGCAACGACAACTCGGGCGGCTGCCCAACTCAGACCCGATTGCGACTAGATCATCACCATCACGCAAAATCCCGGCACGAACAGGGATAATCCCACGTCATATACTGTCACTAGGGGTGCTTTACGACTGGAGTTTGACCTCTTGTTTCTTCAACAACCGCAGCCGGGATCGGCAGAGGGAGACGTCATCATTGACATCCCAGATCTCCAACGCTGGGCGGTGAGGCTCTGGCGACTGGTACCTTGAGTAGATGGCCTTGAGTAGATGGTAGTTATGGAGTCGGACGGGAGGGATGAATTGAATTTTTTTAAAGTAGAAGTGAAAAATGTGTTTGCTCGCCAAGCATGGTGGCCGACGCGCGCATGAGGAAGCTGCAGGATCGGCAGACTTTGCGCGCGCAGGAAAATAACAAAAATACCAAGTCTCAAGGTATGGGACAACAGCATTTGGATAGTTCAAAAAATCACAAAGAAACAAATTTCCGAGCACAAAAAGTGCGCAAAGTTATTATATCGTATTTATTACCGTATGATCCGAGCCTGTAACGCAAACACAAGGGACAGGAAGGCTACCAATACAGACAATAAAAGGCCGCGGGTAATAATACAACCAGAACACCAGTTATTTTCCATGGTGCTCGGGTAATCGAGACACGAATCAGATATCAACAAGACGCCTTGGCCGTACTGTTCAGGGGGCAACTCCGGTCGGCGTGTTGCAGAGAATACCTTGATCAAGCTATGCAGAAGAAGAATTAGCAAAACATGGAATGCTAGCGTGTGACAGAGCACCAAGAAGAGAACACTTACGATAGGCAGAACACAGCAACGGGCACGCTGGCCAATGGCAGAGCATACGGCGCTGAAGTTGTCGGCGCTGGTCGGGACAGCGGGGGCTAGAGATGGAATATGTCAGCGCGGAAAACATAGAGCAGTGTCTGTGTGTTTTGCTACGTACGTAGACCGCAGTCAAGGTCTGCAACTCCAAGGACATCGGTGGCGCAGCACTGAGCGCTACCATAAAGACCGCTACAAGGTGTATAGACCTGGCGGTCTTCGACCTGGGCGGGGAGGGCCAGAGCAAAGCTCGCGGCAATGGCAACGACGACGGTGGTAATTGCGGACTTCATTGTGACGGGTCGGGTAATATGAGCGGTTGCTTGGCGTGTGGATTTTGGGATGTGAGTCGTATGTGGATGTGGATCGTGGATAAAGCGCTGCAGTGGGGATTGTGAAGTGTTGTCTGATTCTGGAGATTGGGACTGTTGTTGAGGAAAAGATCAGGCTCCTTATATAGACAACAATTTATCGCCAGTGAGGACAAATCCACCAGGTCATTCTTTCCCGGGGCAACAGCAGCATGTTGGCGGTGCCTCCAGGCTCGACCAACAGCCAACCAACTTAGTGACCTGGGATTGCGTCACTTCTGGAATCGTAGTGCCCCGAGCAAGCTGGAAGTGAAGCTCTAGAGGCCGGGCCAGACGACCAGATTCTTGGAGTTTGGGTATAGCCAGGAATAGTCTGCTATAGCCGGCCGTTGTCTAGCTCAGTGGCGAGCACTGGTGCGTTCGTTGATTATTGGTCGAGAGATCGCCTTATGACGGCAGTGCATGACCGAGAAAACACACGCAGGGGTTAATTGGAACACTGATGCGGCTCGTCCCTGGTAGTCTTAACGTCATCCGCCAAGGCGCATTCTAATTTCAGAAGCGATGCCGATCAACTCCCCCTACAGCTACCACCGCGACCACCCCTTTGGTTGGGACGTTCCAGGGGGCTTGTTTCCTGTGGACCCTGCTTCAAGCCTATGCACACCCTCAAGACCCTCTAGTCTAAGTAGTCGCATCGAAGAATGCGATGGGTGGTGGGGAAGCATAGAGGTCGAAATGGGACGAGTAACCGACAGGATTGGTGTTTTGACCCATGACGCATTGCCTTAATAGGCATATTAAGTTGATCGCCATACAATGGAACAGGATCTTGGCACGGGGCATTGGCCAATCGAAAATTGCCCGGCACCGTTTTTTTCGTTATTGTCCTCATTGCGGTTAAGATGTGCGGCAATACTCGAGAGCGAGCCGTCCGCCCCGAGTGGTGCTGGCTTCCTTGATTCGGCGTGCCACAAGATCTCCTATCGCTGCCCGATCTGGGGACATCGCCACCACCAGGTACGTTTACCTCGCCGCTCAGGTCGGTTGAACAGCCACCCATCAATACTCACTCGTCACACTACCTTGGGCATGTCTTGGATAGAGGCCGCCGGAAATGGCCCTGGACTGCATGGTCATTGGCGCACAAAGGCAACCCAACGGACCTGCGTCAACGCGCATGCTAGATCGATCGTATTTTAGTTGCCCCCTTGCTGTGCGGCGAAATCTAAGCCCTCTTACCAGGCTTCTGCTCCTGTAATGGACGTCGCTAGCCCTCTGCTGGGACAGAAACAACCTGCTTCGAGCGCAGCGGAATACAACCCTGCATCCCCCCCATTCCTCCCTTGTTGATTGGCCAAGGTATTACAGAGAGCACGTACTTTGGGTATTGGGTGCGGATAATCAGTAGCTTGGCGCCCTGGTGGAAATCTTTGGGCCGACTCAGTGCTGCAACTCGATGTTGTACTCGCTTGCTCTTATGACAACATCGTCTCGTTTCTCTAGCCACGTCTACTAGTACCACGACCAAAAGTGGCTGATTTCTCACCCACTACTGTTAGCACGGGTTTCCTTGATTCGCAGCGTCGCGTTAGCCGCGCTCGTACACTCGAGCGCAGGGAATTAAGTCTTGTTTGCCATACCGCGGTAAGCAACAAGCATCTCCGGAGGAGAGCCTCCAGGAGCGCCAGCGCCAAGGGGCCGACAAATTCGCTACGGTTGATCGGAGGCCTCGTGACATCATTGCTGTAGATATCTGAGTGCGATTTATTAGCAACTTAGTCTTTCTTGGTCTACCGGTTCCTTCCATCAAATTACTTACCTACCCAGCAGCTAGTCATATGCCCGAGTTTTAAATAACAGGACTCGACCCGTACTGGATGCACTGTCGTTGCCGTAACTTCCATCTGACGGCCGCAAACAACTGCTCAGTCTTCGACTTGTTGGACTACTAACCCGCCGTCGAGCTTAATTGTTGACGGTGCAGAACTACCTAATCAAGTAGGTTCATGACAGGTAAAACCACTTCTAATCGCAATCAGCAAACTGTCCGCATTATTGCAAATTCACGACATGCTTAATGTCGGGTTCATGGCCTGCACCTTTCATGTAATTAAATCCATCCAGCTCGCGCAAAATAGTCGGGGTTTTCCCAGCAGCACCTCAAGAGCAGCCATGGGCCTCGTCTCGTGGAACATCCTCCCTGTGCGAAATTTTCCGGAAATGTCCCCCGCATCGGTCGGGTTTGGTGCTTCATCATGGTCCTACGACGCCGTGCAGGCTAGCTTCCAAGTCCATCACATCTTCCTCTGCACAATCGTGGTATTATTCATTTCTTCTCGCTTGTATGGAAAGAAAATAGAAATATAACAATAGGAAGGAATTGAAGAGATCACGAACAGGAATATTGCGCGAAAGACTTACAACCAGCGTATTTTGACTCAGTCATCAAAAGACGGCTTTCTCCTGGGATAATCAACACTGAATGAGCTGGCATGCTCTGATAAACACAAGCAAATAGAATAGTGCTTGCAAAAGCACAAGCTGCCATGCATTTGACTACTTGACTCGAATCAGCGTCAAATCATATTTCCCCTTTTTTCCCTTCTTTTTTTTTTTCGCCCGCACTTTTTTCCATTCCTCTCCCGTCGGAACTGGAAGCCATTAGAAGCCACGCCGGGCGCCCGACCAAGGCCCGGCCACGGAAGCCGAAATTTCGGGCCTGACAAATGCCAAATCATTGGCCGTAATTCGGCACCTTAAGCCGAGAGAGTACTAGCGGTTTCAGATTCAAACGTGGCACTGCTGGATTTTAAGGTGGTCAAACGGCAGAGGTGGCCTGGAACGGGCGGCCAGGCGGCCAACGAGACGAGTTGCCGTAACTCAGACTTTTAGGCCTGCCACACCGAAACAAAAATGCAACTGACTCTGCACCAATTTTGCAGGTCCTTGATCACCTCCATATTCTTAAGAGCATTGTCCAATGGTCCGACGCCATAGACCTGGTCAGAGGCCGGCGATGCACAGGCTGCACCTGTCAATTGCGTCCTGTGCGACTGGCTGCCGGCTGCTGCGGCTGCCCGCCCCACGGCACCCCTGTCGGCTCTGGCTGTAGCTGGATTTTCCAGTGGCTTGAAACCCACTGATCGCGCCCACTGATCGCGCCCACTGATCGCACCCGGCGATCGCCGACCCAGCGCTGATGATGGATCAGCTCGTTGATAGCCACGACGATGTCGCTGTGCGCCGCGGATTGCTTGCCTACGTACGCTGTTGCGGAGCCCTGAAGACGACGGGAAAGGGCTAAATAGTAGCTGGCTGCCCGGCCATGAAGCGTACAGGAAAGAGTTACACCTCACACCACACAGCCAAGGCAAGCCAACAGCAACGCAACAAGCACCACTGCCACAACAACAATAACCCCTAACAGCAAAAAAACCACCCACACAACAACCCACCAAGACACCAAAAGAGCAGCACAACAAGACAGCAATTCACAGGGACTCGACCCACGTCATAAACACCCCCGGGCCCTCTCCCAGCTCGTCCATTAGCCCGGCACTCATAAGCTACCCCAACAACACCCACAACACCTCTTCAACCTCCTCCAAAGACATGTCCATGGTTCTTTCCAGTGCTACACCCCTTCTGACGCCCCCAGACTCTCCCCGTCTGCAGCCGGCTGGCCCGGCCGTCAGGGTGACTTCGCCGCGCATCGAGTTCAATGTTGGCGTTGAGACGGAGCTGTTCCTGGAACGGCGAGTCGCTACCAAGGAGCTGCCTACCATTCTAGAGTTCAGTCTCGATCTGCGCGACCGGTACATGGAAGAAGTTGGCTCGCAAGCTGGATATCCCGCCCTGCGCAGCCAGTTCGTGCCCAAGGAGGAGGTTGAAGAGGACCCCGGCTTTGAGAAGTGGTCCGTCATTAACGAAATCTCGCTAACTAAACGAGACCGCGAGCCATGTAAGTCTGAACTGATGACAGCACTCCCCTCCAATACTATTCTGCGCATTTGTTTTTCGTGTGGTTCCTGGCTTACGCTGACACTGTTTTCTCGACAGGGGGTCTCGAGGTGGTGTCGCCTAAGCTTGCAGTTGCCGCCTCGTCTCCGTGGCGGTCGCACGTCAAGGGCTGGTGGCAGTTCTTGGACCAGAACTACATAGTCTCAAACGACACGACTTGCGGCACCCACGTGCACATCTCCCTGGATGGAGAGTTTAGCGTGGCCATGCTGCAGGAAATCGCCGTGGCAGCCATCTTCTTTGAGCCCGCCATCGAGGCACTGGTGCCCCAGGAGCGCCGGGGCAACCGCCACACGGCGAGTAACTGGATCGACAATCCTAGCTTTGGGCAGCTCGGCCGGAGCAGATACGACACGATTGCGCGCCTGAGGAAGTGCAGGACCAAGGACGAGCTCATCTGGATGATCAGTCCCGGCAAGCCCTACGGCTGGAACTTTTGGTCGCTGAACAAGCTGAGGACAATCGAGTTCCGCCGCGGCTCCCCGAGTAAGTCCCAGCATGACGTCTTCATGTGGATCGACTTCGTCGTCGCCTTCATCCGCGCCGCCATCACGAAGCCCATCGAGATCCACGATAACTACCTCTCCTACGCCCCAACCGTCGGCGGCCTTTTCGAGTTCCTGGCCGATGTCCGCGTCCCCGACTCTGCGAGCGACGTCTTCGGCAACGCGCAATCCATAGCCCGGCTCTTCGACGGCCGCCAGTTCCGCATGCCCGATCTCTTCATGCAGCCTATCCCGGCGGTAGGTGAGGGCCTTGCGCTGCTGTTCGACCAGGAAATGTACATATATATGTTCCAAGCAATTGACGACGAGGAGGAGGCCATGCCTGGAAGAATCATGCTCGCTCGCAGGTCTGCCAAGCCAAACAGGCTCGCGGCGCTCAAGACGCTCCGAATCAAGGAGGCAAACGAGATGATACACAAGGACGTCAGGAGCCCGCTCCAGGAGATGAGGAGCCCGATTGGTCTCTGCTACTAGAGTTATTAACTAGGTAGCAGAGTTAGAAGTTGGCGGGTAAATATGGTGCGAGAGAAGAGATGAGCGAGAGAGGAGATGAGCGAGAGAGGGGATGAGCGAGAAAGGAGATGAGCGAGAGAGGGGATGAGCGAGAAAGGAGATGAGCGAGAGAGGGGATGAGCGACAGAGGAGATGAGCGAGAGAGGAGATGAGCGAGAGAGATGAGAATGTTGAAAGTTAGAAGGAAAATAATATTTAAAAAGGGGAAGGAGTTGAAGGGAGCGGGAAGACGAGAGGAAGGGAGAGGAGGGGGTTAGAAGGAGGGGGTTAGAAGGAGGGGGTTAGAAGGAGGGGATGGGAAGAAAGGAATTTGGAAGCGGACGAGCTGTGAGGAGGGGTAGGTGGTGAGAGGTAGATGGACGGTGTGGTGGGTAAAAGAAGATGGCAAGGAGAGGGTTTTAGAAGAAGGTGGGCAAATTCAAAAAAAGGAAAGTTGTTGGGTGGTTGTAACGGGAAGGTCGGAAGTTTGAAGGAGATGGGAGATGCTATGATAGGGTTGTGGAGTTGAAAAGAAATGGTTGATTGAAGAGGCAGCAGGGGGAGAAGGACTGAGTTTTGAGAAGGCGGGGAGCCAGGCGTGGAGGGAGAAGGTGGTAAAGATGGGAGTTGAGTATCGGGGCCTGAGAGGAGATGGACGATGAGAAGGTCAGAAGTCGAAATGAGAAATGAGAAAAGAAAATGAGAGGTTGGAGGTGGATGGGTGATGAGAAGGGCAGAGAAGCGGAGTTGAGAGGGTGGAAGGAGATTGATGACTGAGGTGGAGGTTGGAAGTTGGGGGTTGAAGAAGCCACTTGATGAGAATCTAGGTTGAAGGAAGGCGAAAGGTTGTCGAGGAAGGTTGTTGGGGAAGCCTTATTCTTTTTTTTTCTAAGATTAAAAAGAATGAGAAGAAGTAATAGCATGGCTGAAATTTGTAGGCTATTATTAGCTGGAATGTAATTGCTGTCCGAAAGTGAGTGAACTCTGAGCTACTTGAGTGATGAAGACTCAAAGCCTATTCCTGCGATAATGTGCAGTGTTGTCTGCCTACCAGGTAAGGTAGGTAATACGGAAGAAGGTTGTTGCTAATTACCTACCTAAATTTCTCTTAATTACCCCATGCGCTTTTATTCCCAAGCCAATTGCGCACTTGTCCAGGGAGCGGCTCGAAAGACGGAAGTGGTTGTGTTGCCAAAGTATGTGCAATGCGAGGCAGTCATTCAGCATGCATCTTCAAGGGTTGCCGATTGTAAAGGTCAGCCTACGCGCGTCTCACCACATCTTCGTGGTCGTGTTACGCTAGTTGCGGTGCGGGGCTCGGCTTGCTGCACCCGAAAAGGAATGCAATTGGAACCTGAATTATTCGCTGAGACTGGAGGTAGTGGCAAATAAATGCTGCATTGCACCCAGCGACATGAGCTTTCGTTGCACTGAACAAAAACTACTATTTATTGCGTCGTTCGTTCACAAGTGGCTGAGAACGATTGCTGCATCACCTTATCCTTGTTTGTAATTACCGCACTTACGACCTAGTGAGTGTAACAGCACTGACGGGTCGGTCAAAACAGCCTGGAACTCACTCCAGCAATTGCACCAGCCCGTATTCCGTATGTACTGTACGGAGTACTGGAGTACTCTCCATACATGCAGATACATAAGGTAGGAGGGCGCGACGTGCGTAGGTGGCTTGCTAGTGGGGCCCGTTTGGGGCAAAACTGCCTGTTTTGGAAATGCACACTCGCCGCGGCCTGCAATTATTCCATAACTGCACTAAGGTTATTAAATGGTTTTCGGATGATCCATGGGGCTTAGGTGTCGCTTGTTGAGGGAATGTTTTCTAACCCGAGAAATTTACTCAGTGCAAGGCGGGAAAGCATCGTGAGTGCGAGCCGGTACGAGTTTTGCTCGTAGCGTAAGTGCTCTAATTTTTCCCTCCGATCGCCGATTGCCTGCTGCGTTCCCGGTGTAGGTGTGGCAATTCCGGCGTGTTTCGGGTCGGAGCGCCAGACTAACTGAACGACGGGATATGAGGCAGCTCCGCCTCATTTCCTTTTTCGCTGGAGCCTAGAACTTTGGGAATGCGGTGGCCATCCACGCACCACCAGATCGTTCATCTTGCAGAAGCTTATTCTAAGCGACCAGCTGTCAGATAAGCCGAGAGAAGGTGTTGAGCCTGCTCACCTGACAGATGGCAGGGAGTGCAGACAGATGGGAGCAGGGGCAGCCTTGGTCACGTGGTAGAACCCTGGTGGACCAAGGCGCCAATCGCCTTGCGTGGGATGGGACGCGCCTTCGTTCCGTCTTCTAACCCCGCCAAACAATCAGGCAGCAGCATTTTGCACCCACCCACAGCCAACCTTATGCGGGGGACCTTGGATGCCGCCAGCAGACCTCGCAAGTGACCCATCAGAGCCACTGGTCGGAATTGCAGACACATTGATGCGATAGGCACCGAAATAACTACCTAGATCTACCTACCCTAACTTGCCCGCCGCGAGTGGTGTACTGATGCCGCCGTGATGGTTTCTGCAACTGCTTTTCTATGTCGAGCGCACTTCCCTTGATAGCCTCATCCCGCACAAGGTTCCTCCGGCTGTCATTCCTCGCCATCGACTGCGCATCTTCTTGTTGTTTTGTCCGTGGATTGGTGAGCTACGCGCGCGTAACTCTCGTCCCAGCCCACCCCATCTGACGCCGCCCCCATCGGCCAGTCTCCTCCGCTGACTTCCGTCGCGCACGACAGCCTCCGATTCAGCTGGGGCAAGTTTATTTTTTTGGTCAACCTCGCCCCCCGCGTGGCTCCCAACTGGCCGGAATTGTTCTCGTTGCCCAGCATTCTTCACCCAGCAATGTGTTGCGCTGGACGGGCCTCTAACACCACGAACCCCTCGCCCGTTGTCCATGCCGAGTAGGCCCCGTCTTGCGCCATGACCTCGTTTATTCCCATGGCAGGTGTCCAGCTGCCCTTCCAACGGCGGCTGAGCAGGCTCTACAATGATACCAAGAAGTCGTCAGACTTCGTCAAGGAGCCAGCCCAAAATGCCGAAGCCGACCCCGAGATCAAAGCTCTGCACCGCAAGCTCCGTATCCAGAAGGACCGCCTCGTCACTTGGGGCCTGGAATGGTCAGATCCAAGCCAGTCGGCCGAGAACCAGTCGGCCGAGGTGTTGATAGACTCGTCTCTCTCCAAGGCTGGCCTCAGCGAGATTGTCGGCAGCATCATGTCGACCATCAAGGACATCCTCGCCGAGGCCGAGCCTCTGTGGCACAGTTCCCGCCGTTTGGCTGGCGAGAGGTTCGACTCGGACCCGCTCCCGAGAAGGGGTGAGAAAATCCGCCTCGTCGTTTGGGACAGGAACCGCTTCGAGGACCTGGTGCGCGACCTGACCACCTCTATCGACACGCTCTACGACCTGTCTAGAACCAGGTCATCGTATGCCCAGGCGTCCGCCCCTGTCCGGGCGAGACTCTCCAAGCCTTCCGTCGCCCCTGAAGACGAGCGCCCCTTTGAGTCGTCGAGAATACAGGCGCCCACACAGATCGACCCCAAGACGCTGAGGAATCTTCGCTCCATGCAGGCAGAGCCCATGACGGACCTCGTTGACGATCGGGCTCGCGAGATTGTTTTTATGAGCCAACAAGCTTACTCGGAGCTCATCCACGGGTCTACTGGCCGCGAGTCTCACGCCCCCCTTCTCCTCGAGTATGCATCCTTTGACTCTATCTACTCCATCACAGGCATCACGCCACCCCTGACGCGCTTCGAGAAGCTGTCGTCGGGTCTCCAAAGCGAGCCACAGCGGTCGCCTGGGTCGTGGACTGGCCTCCCTCGCCTGGTGGCCTACTTTGAGGACATGGAAAACTCTAGATATGGCCTCGTCTACCAGTTCCCACGAACCTTCAACCCCGTCTCATTTGAACACCTGACCCGAAACCCACTGTACAACCTGTGTTCCCTATCCGATCTCTTGGCTCGTCCCGACTTTGAGCCAAAGCTCGAAGCAAAGTTCCGGCTGGCGGCAAATTTGGCCAACACGATTTTCGATCTGCATGCCAGGGGTATCACGCACGGCAACCTCATCGACAAAAACGTCTCTTTCTGTAATGCCGTAGGGACCGACCCGGAAATCAGCGGGATCACGCAGGGGGAAGTGGATATAAGGCGGCCACTGGTCTCATCCTTTGATCTCTTCTCAGACCCGCAGTCTGAGGATGCTCCCAGGCCATTCTCTTTGTACATGCACCCCCTTGACCCCAGGAACAGCGTCCAATCGCCACTCCTCAACCATGCTGGCTCCAAAACCTTTGATCTATACTCCCTGGCCATGGTACTCTTGTCCGTCGGCCTCTGGACTAAGCTCGAAAACCTCGTGCCCAATGCAGAGTCCGGCGGAGTCCCAGAATCCCTCCTTGGACAGCTTGCCATCCGGTGCGGCACTCTTTACACCAAAGCTGTCCAGGCATGTTGGAATGCCGTCGATCTTGAGATGAAAGGCTCCCACACCGCCGATCAAATCGTTTCTCATGTCCAGTTCAAGGCCAGCCGCTATTTGGAAGCGTGCTGCATTCTAGATGGCGTCAGCAACCTCGAGGAGCGGCTTGGCGATGATATTGGCGATGCTAGTCTGGAACCAGAAAGCCTCAGCACGTCCCAGTTAGCTGGCACTTCAAAGGAACTCCAATCTGAGAAGCAGCGTGGCTCAACCCCAGCTACCCCATCCGAGGGTAGAACTGGACGATGGACGCATCCTTCCGAGAGCCCGACGATTTCGCTTTCGGCGTCACAGGGACGAGCTTCAGGTATTCTTTCTCCTGATATCCCACGACCCACCGATCATAAACTAACGCCAACAGCTTCGGGAATAGCTGAAACGCCAGCCAAGTTACCGTCAGCTAAGACACGGCTGTATCCGCAAGTTCCTCTGCCCCCTCATGTCATACAGCAGTGGAGCACAATTGTGATGCCACAGATCAACATCGCCTTACACCATTTCTATCGCAAGAACCCAGAGTCGGTTGAGATCTCGCTCGAGTCGATTGGTGAATCGCCACAGAGTACGAAACCGACAGTCCTTGTGGTATGCACCTCTGTGGGCAAAGTGCGAGCCATTCTCAAGAAGAGGCTCGCGACTTTTTTCGACGGCACGACAGGGTTGGCACTCAAGGTCTGTCGGGGCCAGGTTCTACGCTCCCGCAACGACCGCGTTGGCCGGAGTATGACCAGGCCTGGGGACGACGGGCATGATGAGATTAAGGCTGCCAATCCAGACTACCAAGAACGGCCAAGCAATGGGGCAAGCATCGGGGCCTGGATCGGGGACCGTCACCTGCCCCCGGTAAGCTTTGGGGGGCTAATTGTGGTTGACGACAAACCATATGGCATGACGGTTCATCACATGTTGGATGATCCTGACCAAGGCACGCACGCGACCACGTCCAAGGAGGGTATTTCCAGGAGCATGGCCGGACCACAGCCCCTGACGGACCTCGCTGCGTGGTATGCTGAGCAGTACCCGAATAGCGAGTCGGACCCCGACAGCAGCGGCACAGAAGACTACGCCTGCGAGTTTTCCGAGTCCGACTCGGATTCGTTTTCCGAGTCCGCCATCACTTCGGACGACGACGAGGAGGACGATGATGATGTTCAGTACGGCGAGGTTGGAGACATACCCGGCATAGAGCCCGGGTGCGGAGAAGGCTACATCGTCACGCAGCCAGCGCAGGATGATGTTCCAGATGGGTTCTACCCCTCGAGCGAGACCCAAGACGAAGACCACCTCGATACGTATGGCCTCGGTGAGGTATACGCATCGAGCGGCATTAAGCGACGCTTAGAGGACGGCATGTTACACGAGATTGACTGGGCCCTGTTTGAGTTTAAAGACGACCGGCTACCGGATGACAACTTGATCCCTCGGGCTGACCAGCTTAGCGAGACCCGAGGCCAGCGAGTCGAACCCAGATCGTCCAGGTCACTGAGATCATCTACCAGCAGGCCTACAATCCACCCCACCACAGTCGCGCGGACGTCGAGCCTGCCCGGGCTGGAAGTCCAATGCATGGCGCGCACGAGCGGGCTACAGACTGGCTTGATCCTCCCAGCTGTTGCGTCAGTCAAGATTTACGGGCGCATGACCCCTAGCCATATCTACCAAGTGTCGGGGACTTCGCCGAATGGGGTCTCTAATAGAACGACGGGAAGCGGCGAAGAGAGCGGCAAGCCCAGGCGGGCCCTTCCCATGGGAATCCCGGGAGACAGCGGTGCATGGGTGGTGGATCGCCACCATGGGCAACTTTGCGGCCACGTTCTGGCGTGGAGCGAACGGAAACGGGTGGCTTACGTTTGCCCCATGGACGTTTTGCTCCTCGACATTGCCGAAACTTTGGAGGCTGGCGAGATCCGACTACCCAGCGGCGAGGTTCTGCTGTCTAACCCGGAACACAACAACGGCAAGCGAGCGAGCAGGCTGACGCACATCAGTGAGGCGTCGGATCGCCATTGTAGCTGGTATAGCGAAGATGTAGACACGGAGACACTGAGCCTCGCCGCAGTGAGCAAATCCCGGTGGAGCCGAACGCTGTCGCAGAACCAGAGGGGCTCGCTTTTTCTGAGCCAACAACAGCTGGATTCACTGGCCGAGAACGACAATGATGAAGCTGAAGACGACTCATACGACGAAGGTGTTGAGGTAGAGCTTGCTCGAGACATTAAAAAGATGCACTTGGATGATCTGGCCGAACGAGACGCGTCTGTGCAGGTGGGCAGATGGAGGGTCACTTAATTCAGATTGACTCGGGGCCTTCGTCAAGGAAGTTGTGCTGTGGAGGCGCGTGTTTCTTCCCCGCGCATCCCTTCTTCCTCCATGGTCCTGGGAGAATTACATGCGGCATGGATCTTGTTAGACCATTGCCTACTTAGCCTCATTTTTGTATTTTTGAGGTTTTTGGCATGTCAGGATATTGGCGTATCAGCGTGAATGATCTTGAATACCCAGTACACTTCGGCAGAACTGGCCATCGTGACTTGTATCTGTTCAATAGTGGCGTGGTTGTCATCACCAGGGGCAAATTTCCTCTCGAGGCCGATAAGGTGCCTGACGAGCGAATTGGAAGCTACACCAGCAAGCTGCGCAAGCTCCTTCGAGGCCCAGCTTCTGTGCATTGGGTATCCCTTGTGGTCAAGTCAAGCCATAAATGGCGTCTTCTCTGTTCATCTCCACGCCACAACCCCCACTTTGAAACTGCCAAGAAGCCAAACAGCCGAATCCAGCAGGAACGCGTTGGTGGCGTGGCGCCAAAATGTCGGGACAAAGCCCCTGAAATTACTCTGTATTTTCGTCCAAAACTGCAAGGCATCTTTCGTCGCATTGCCGTCAACGACCCACAGCCGTCAACGACCTACAAAATAGGCAAGACAACGAAAATCTCTCTAGCCAAGTCAACAAAAAGGTGTCTTCCAGATGTAATGGAAAAATGAAGCCATGCCTGGAATCACTTTTACCTAGAGTAGGCAATCGGGTGGCTTCCGAAGCTTGCTGTGTCAAAGAATTGTTCTCTGCAATTACCTTGGGTACTCACGTACCCAACGACGGAAACAGAAGAACCTCGTGAGTCGTCAACCCGGAACGAAGTGGCCTGTTGACGCGACTGCAGTTCCTTCGGTGCCGTTCGCGCCATCGAACTACGCATCTCGGAAATAACACGCAGGGCTGCTGTCAGGGAGCTGGCTGACGTATGGAAGTGGTTGTTGGCCTGTCAAGGTCTTGTTTTTCGAAGCGTTGGTGCGGCGTCGTAGATGGTGGAGTCATGTAATAGGCTAGTAATATACCGTATCAACATTGGCCCCCTCCGAATAACGGCGAATTTGCTTGGCTAGATTTGCTCCAGGGGATGGCCGCTTGGACTATAATACGGCGTAATTGAGGGAACGAGTGTAAGGATCTAGTATTTCGAGCCTGACAAGGCCAATACCAAGGACGTATCCAAACATGCAGGGACATACCCTGCGTGAAAATTTGTAAGAGTCCCACTCCACCGGCATGCCGCCGGGCTCAAGGGAGCTAGCAGTCAATGGACGGCGAGGCTCCGCCATTCAACGATAGTCATCGTTGGCATTCCGACCTTCCATGGACCGACACTGCAGCTGTTCCTACAATTTTCAACATGGTATTCGCTAATCTGGTGTTTGATGCTCGGCTCACGCACCCAGATCGCCTGGTGCTGCAGCAGCTGAGCGAAGACATTACCAAGTCCGAGCAGTGGGTCGCAGGCAAGTCGGCACCTTCGGGCGAATCACACCAGTTAGCAGGGCCAAAGCAAGCCCCGACGACGGGAACAGGAGCGCCACCACCACCACCACCACTACCGCCGCCGCCACCGGCATCGGCATCGGCATCGGCATCGGCGTCGGCGACATTGCCATCCAAGGCTCCGTCGCTGTCACAATGCCGGCCGCCACCATCGACAGAGCAGCCCGGAGGCTCTGGCGTCGATGAGGAGGGCACAGCCGCCGAGCTCGCGGCGCTCAACAACCCTCTCGATGAGCGCTTCGAGCCAACTGTCTTCACCTCTTACGATCTCGATGAGGCTTTTGAGGCGGCCCCGGCATTTCTGCACGGCCCGCTCAAGCGCTACATCTCGTGGGCGCGGGGCGTGGCGCGGGTCGAGACTGACGTCGTCTTTGTGACGCACCTGCTCATCTACTTTGGCACCACGCTGCCGAGCGCCGCCATGCTCTTCACCCGCTTCGGCTACCTCCACGCCGTCTTGCACATGCTCATGCAGGCCACCTACATTGGGCCCTACACGCTGCTCAAGCACCAGCACATTCACCAGAACGGCGTGCTGAACCGTCGCTTTTCCCTGCTCGACTCGCTGTTCCCTTATGTCATGGACCCCCTCATGGGCCACTCGTGGAACAGCTACTTCTACCACCACGTCAAGCACCACCATGTCGAGGGCAACGGGCCCAACGATCTCTCATCCACCATACGCTACCAGCGTGACAGCCTTGTCAATTTCCTGCACTACCTGGGCCGCTTCTACTTCTTCGTCTGGCTGGACCTGCCCCGATACTTCTGGCGTTCCCGCAGGCCGGTGCTGGCTGCCAAGTCGTGCTTCTGGGAGCTGGGCACCTACGCTGCCATCTACGCTGCCTGGCGGTTCAACCATGCCGCCGCCGTCGTTGTTTTGATCACCCCCCTTAGTCTGCTCCGTATCGCCCTGATGGTCGGTAACTGGGGGCAGCACGCCTTTGTTGACGAGAACGAGCCCGACTCGGATTTTCGGTCGAGCATTACCTTGATCGATGTTCCGGTACGTTTTGATGTTATTATCCTCTTTACTCTTGACCTCGATCTGGTAACCCCCTTCACGACTACACGCACCTTTGCTAGTCACTTTTATTCGCCCCTGCCACCCAAAGTCCCGGACAGAAAGACATCAATCTCCCTTCCATATCATCTATCCTACCCCATCACAATCCCCTTTCCCTAGGATTGACATCATGCCCCTTGTACTCACGCGCTAACTTGAACCCTTTCCCGTCTTGCAGAGCAACCGGTTCTGCTTCAACGACGGATACCACACGTCGCACCACCTGAATCCGCTGCGGCACTGGCGTGAGCATCCGTTGGCCTTCCTCAAGGCTCGCGACGAGTACGCTCGGCAGGGCGCGCTCGTGTTCCACGACATCGACTACATCGGCATCACGGTACGCCTGCTGTGCAAGGACTACGACCACCTCGCGCGCCGGCTCGTCCCCATCGGCAGGGAGCAGATGGCCCTCACCCTCGAAGGCCGTGCCGCTATGCTCAAGACGCACACGCGCGCCTTCACCAGCGATGAGATTACGCAAAAGTACAGCAAGAAGTCGTCTTGATCAGCTCTCTTCTCCAACCCTAGCCTCAGCATTGTTGCTAGGTATTCTTACCCCTCACTCTCCGTTGACGCATAAAGACAGCCTCCCTCAGCGGACCGCATTAGAGCACGCATGTTTCTTGCCCAACTTTTATAGATAGACCTAAAGCATGGCGTTCTCTGGATTGCCGGACATAAATAATTTACTTGGCTTTCGCCGTTTTGTGCAAAGAAGCCCCATCAAGGCATAAGTAGTTATATATCTCTACCGCCCGCTTGTAAAAATACAATTTACGCAATGCGCCCATCCTTGAGATACGTTGCTGTTGTGAACCATATCGGCTGTATAAATGAGACGAGTGCAACCTTGTCGAGCCGAAACAGAGAAAAGAAAAACTCTCGATCTGCCATATACTGATAACTGGAAATGCAAGAAACCCAATTTCTGCGACAGCCAGGAGCTTGTGACAATAACTAGGAAAAAATGGTGGGGAGACGTTAGGGTGCAGGGGTATCTGGTTAGACATACAAATGAGAGACTCGGCTCTTCTCCACCCCAAGCCGCCACCCGCATACAACGTCGTGCCTCTTCCAAGAGGAACGTGATTCAATCAGCCAAAACACGCCATCCATTCCTACCATACGTGATCAAATAATCCACCCTTCCCCTTGAATATGGCGTAGAGTATCATTTTGTATTGGAAATTTCATTAGCTCATCTCTGGCCGTGTCTGGTAGTGACATGGTCTCGAGCGTTGCAAACACCACGCGACAAGGCACTCAAAGACGCACCGATAGACATCAAAGTATAGAAACTTGTCAGAGTTCGTCCTTTGCATGACGTACCGGTTCCTTGACCGCCTCAATAGCTTCGCTCGCAGCACTAGCCACATTGTCGCCAATGCTTTTCATGGCTTCAACTGCCTCGTCGGCCGCCGACGCAGCTGTCGCCTGTGCAGCACTGGCGAGACTGGATGCGGAAGATACACCAGTCTCGTAGGCCGCATAGAGCCGTGATAATACGCTTTCGGAAAATGTTGGCTCCTTCCCAACAAGCAGTTCTAAGACGATGCTGCTCACTGCCGAGTATTTCTTGGAAGCCTCATCGGAAGCCCCGGCAGCATAACTGCCAGCAGCACTTGTAACGGATGCCGCGCCATCGCCGGCGGCCTGAGTAACCGACGAAGCGTAGTCGCTGGCAACACTGAATATGCTCTCGTACCACGGAGTTGGTGTCGGTGCCCCGTAGACCTGGATGCTAATCTTGCTGACTACCACTTCCCAGCTTTCGGCAGCCTTGTCTGCAGCGCCTGCCACGTTATCATACCCGGCCGCAGCAGCAGCCGACACGTTTTCGCCAAGAACAGACGCTGCAGAAGCTGCACTCTCCCCAACGAGAGAAGCTGCAGAGGATAAATTGTTCCCAACTACCGAAACGGCAGAAGCAGCAGACTCACTAACTACCGAAGCTGCAGAAGACGCAGACTCACTGGCAACCGAAACAATGGATGACGCGGTTCCAGAAAGGTTGGTTGGTGTTTGCGTAGCGGTCAGAGAGCTGAGGGCTGAACTTGCGGCAGCCATGAATTCGGAGTGCCTGACATGGGCCACGCCAATCGCCGCGTAGTAATTGTGTCTAGCGTTGTCGAGGAATTTGCTCGCATAACTCGCAGGCGACGATGGAGTCGGAGTAGCAAGACCAACGGCAATCTTGGCACTCTCAAACTGCTCCTCGGCCCAAACACGGCCGTCCCGGAGTCTATCGGCAGCAATGGATTCGATACTTTCCATTGAAGGCCAGTCAATGCTCGGCATAGATGGAATAGGTATCGTGGTCGGAATGATGTTTTTTGTTGTTGGTGTGCCGTATATTTGATGCGATGCAGCTTCCAATGCGTCATCGAGTCCAGCACTTGCCGACGCCACCGCCTTGCTGTAGGCCGAAGTAACTGATGCAAGCATTTTCTGGTGGGCGGGAAGAGGAGTCCCGTGGACTTGGACAGACAGCACAGAGATAGCCTGCGAGTACTGGGCATCTGCGCGTGACATGGCCGCTGAGTATGCCGACTTCAACTCTTGACGTACCGACTCCATCACGCCCGCAACATCGTCTACATCTTCAAGTATGGGCTCCCGGCTGGGAACAGACTGCGCGGCGGCGCCAAGAAACGCAGGCTTCACTGACGACGGGGAAGCCGAGACGGGTAGTTCTTCTGTGGGAACTAGGATGTCGTGGGTTTCAAGATCCGAATCCTCGACTGGGAGCTGGATCGGGGCAGGGCCGTCTTCTTTTAGCTCGCTGGTGTTTCCGGCCACAATTGGAGTTTGTTCCAAGATGATGGTGGATGCAAGATCCGGGGCTTGTTGTGTAGTCGAGTCGCCGCCTTCCGATGCGAGTGTTGCCTCAGTGGACTCCTCCGTAGGTTTAGCTTCGTCCGGTGACATGCTCTCAACTGATGGTATAGCAGATTCCACAACAAGGCTGGAGGCTTCTACTGGGAGGCTAATTGCGGCCTCGCCAACGGCAGATCCTGCACTGCTTACAGAATGTGAAGCTTTGGAGGCAAACTCCCCGAGTGACGATGAGGCCTGAGCAGCAGACTGAATTTCGCTTGCCGACCGTACAGCCTGTTCCGATTGCTCTTCAGCCGTGCTTAGAGCATTCTTGACAGCCTCCTTCGCGTCCTCGACAAGTTCAGCTGCTAGGTTGGCCCCTTCTTCAATCTTCTCTGCAACCGCATCCTTGCCCGCAACAGCAGAGTCTTCGGCCTTGCTTAGAAGGTTAGCTGCCGCATCCTTCAAGGCCGTAGCAGCCTCGGCGGCCTGCTCCATAAGAGTGCTATCAAATTCGGAAGTGTCGTCGGATGCAGCGAGCTTCCACTTGGCAACCTGCTTAAGGCGTGCAAGCTCCTTGGCGGCGGATGCTGCGATATTCATAGCCTCGTCCTCGATGTTGGCGCCTTCGAGCTGGGCGGCCTCAAGGTTAGGGTGGGTTACAATCAGATTCTCCAGGTCGCCTTGCCACTCGTCGAAACGGCTCTTGAGAAGATGGTACTTCGCCCAGTCCTTGTAGGTAATGCCATCCATCCAAGCCCATTTCATACCAATCTTCTGAAGCGCAAGATCTCGTATGTTCTCAAGGATAGCAAAATGAGTTTCTGCCGCCTTCGTGATGGCCGCTTGCATCTCGGCCTCGTAACTCTCACGCCACGCGCGCACATCTAGGGCCTTCTCCCTGATGGCCATGCCCGCCAGCCGAACGACCTTGACAATTTCCTCCTCGCTCTCCTTTGGAGAGGCGCTTCCCTTGTTGGCCGCACCGACGATTGCTTGGATATCGCGGCGAAGGCCGACCAGGCCAGATACAGTGCTTTTCTGAAGCTGTTCTAGTAGAGACTTGCCCGTAATTCTTGCGTTGCGCCGGACCATCCTCTTCGTGATCTCTTGAACTCGCTCGTCTATCTCCGCGGCGCCCTCGTCAGCGGCCTTGGAGTATCTTTCCTGCCAGTCTTTCAGGTCGGCAGCAACGGTCTCCCGGGCAGTCCGACGGACGGGATCCTCGTTTTCAACTGAGCCATCAACCTCAGGAGGTGGCACAAGGTCTGCAGTCGACCTCGGCTTTGTCGACTCCGTAGTGTTGTCCTCCTCCTCGACCTGCGTTGCGACACTTGAAGTCGTCGAAGAAGACAAGCTTGAAGATGATGAGCTCGAGGAGGCGGAAACGGAAGGTTTAGCAAATGACGATGAGGCTTTACTGGATGAACTTGATATGGCCGGTCAGCTGGTTTCGGCAACGGAGGTTTCGGGAGGTATACAAGTAACTTACCTTGGCTGCGACTCGGTAACTGTCTTGGGAACAGTCTTCTTGCCGCTATTGTACCTGCCTAGCCGCTTGCCAATCTTGACAAGTTGCGGTTCGACATTCTCGACGTAGATAACCCTCAACTGCGGCCAGACAGTCGCGTCGAGAAATACGTAGGTCTTATTCCAGGCCCAAATAACCGACGGCACAGCCTTTCCCGTGGTGAAATCCGAGGCAGCGGCATAGCCCTGATAGACATACGGCTGTATGTACTGGTATGAAGGTAACAAAAACTCGTGATATGTCTGCAGGGCGTTGGTGCGCGCAATCTCGAAATAGGGCCCAGCAACGGCTGTAACGCGAGTGACATGTGGGCCCAAGTTCTGGTTATACTGGGCGACGGCGAGATGCTGATACTTAGCAATCTGGGGCTGAACGCTCTTCTCCCACTGCGCCCTCCCATATGACTCAGCCAGTTGTAACCTGGGAGCGCCGTGCTTCTTCGCGTATCCCCAGCTTGGCGAGATGACTCTCTGGTCAACTACATTGTAGTACGGCCGAACAATATCCACATAGGGCGCTGCGTAGGCGTCATAGTAGGGCTCGAAGATGGGAGAAACGGCTTGTACGAGTTGGAAGTAGGGCTTGCAAATTCGTGGAGAGGTCTCGTCACAGGCGTCGAGGGTCGATGGACACCGAAGCAGAATCGTGAAGATGGAATACCATGTCAAAAGTCTGAGACAGAAAGGTCGGTCAGTGGGCCAACTCTGAGGGTAGGTACAGCTTGCCCAGCGGAGTCGCCAAAAGGCACAGAAAAGCTTACCTGGCGAGGGCGCTGAGGCTGCGAGCAAGGAAGCCGGGCCGAGAGGGCGTAATTCTCTTCTTAGGGCCAACGGGGTGGCCGTTGAGTGTTGATTTTATAGCGCCATTGATGCCGTTCATGGGCTTCGGGCCCTTGAGCGACCCGTTTGTGTCGTCCATGGCGCGCTGCGGTTCAGCGCCAGGCTGAGAAACGCGACAGGCGTTCGAAGGCGTCTGGGGAGAATTATGCGGCTCACGGTCGCAAGGAGAGCATACGGAGCTTCTTGGTGGAGGGCGAGGTCAAGCCGTGTCAATCGGCGCCCTTATTTCCTGGGCTGATGTCGCGGGGAGGGAAAGATAATGGTGGCCGCGATGACACGCCAGAAAAAAGAAGCTCGGACGATGCCACAGACGCACTAAAACTCGCTCCTGCCACGGCGCGGGCGCGGGGCCTGCTCTTCCTGTTGGCCCGGGCTTTGGTAAGCGAAAAGCAGGGGCAGTTGGATTTGCATCAGCAAAAAAATGGCTTCGAGGTGGAACTCACTGTGGTATTATTCTGTATTGTATTTTTGCTTGCTCCTGCAGCGCAGAAAAATTGGAAACTGGTCCCAAATGTCAACTTTCACAGTGGCTATCGGTAGCTATAGATGCAAAATTCCGATCCTCTCTTTATCTCGTCCTTGGTTTCCCAATGTGCTGGGAACTAACGTCACGGCTCTCTCGAGCTTGTTTTGGCGCGACTGTCGTTTTAGCGCTTGTTGGTTCACGTCATTCGGCGTTGTGGCGGCCAGCCCACCCACCAATCCCAAAGCCAAGCGAGACCAATAGAGGGGCCGGGATGTATCTCCCCTCCCCTCCAACCTTACGTAGTTACACGGCCGGAGACTTCATGGACGTTCTCTTGGCTACTTCGTAAATGTAGGTAGGTATGTTCCGAGGCTAGACAAGTCGTGATTTAAGTTGAAAAGGGGTTTCTTAAGATTACGATATGTATACTCCGTAGGTACCTAGCCCAGTGCTGACATTACCTTAGGTACCTTACTTATGTTGGCGGGTTTAGAAATTTATAGCCATGATTCGTATCCCAGGCTTGTCCCAGGCTTGTCCTTGACAAGCCGGAAGCCAGCAATATTTATGATTTAACATTGTCTTGCCGTCGCCGAAACATTTTCCACCGCAAAATGGCATTTTACCTTCCTGCCATCGTGTCTCAGGATAAAAATCAAGCCAGGATCAACCTCAACCCTATTGACATGAAATCTTTTCGTTTAGGTTTCCATATGAGAACTCTACATCTTTGAGCTAACTGCGAAACCTTCGGTCCACCTTTCTGATATCCAAACGCAACGCATATACAATCCAATCCCTGAATGTGAAGATCTGAAGGGCCTTAGCACTTTACGGCTCGACCTTGGGTTTTTCGCCGAGGCAGGTAATAACTATTAGAACTTTATTCTAGAATCATAGAGACATATCTATTCTCTGGAGATGCCTATGAATTAAATAGAACGCCTTTTTGCCGGTGTATTTGCGATAATCCTCTCCTTACTTCCAAGTATCCTGATTCCCAGGTACGTACTTGGGCAAGCGGAGGCACGTGCTTCAAAGCCCCACTCTTCACCTTTCTCGCCGTGGGCGGGCCTGAGTGGGCCCAACCAGCCTGCAACCCTTTTCAGTGGGAACATCTCGGTTGACCCCACTGATTTCCAGAGGCAGTCGAGGTACATTAGCAAGCAGTCCAGCCGCAACCGAAGTTCGCAACCTTTCAAGTGTCCTAGCCCCCCCACCCACGCTCTTCACCACGACGTCCCATCGCTTGCCTCAGGACCACTGAGCAACCTGGAACCTCGCGATATCCTCCCCCCACCAGCTTAACGTTTGCACACCGTCGTGCCGCGCGCAATCCGCCATAGCTTTGTCCTGCGTCGCACATCTCTTGCCATCCCGAAGCTGGCCGGCGGCTCTTTGTCTCCGACTACCGGCCGCACCGCTATCGTCCTTGCTACGCAACTGGCGCCCGTCTCCCCATCGCCATTCTCGCGTTACTGTTGCCGCATACATATCTACTCATGACAAGGTAGGACGCGCATCTGGGCTACCCTGGGTGGCATGTCCCTAAAGTTAGCCGCCGTTCCGACAACTCAGCTCCAATTCCAGCCATGGGCGACGCGCGAATAGACCCGTTCCTGGGTCACGACCCAGCCCAGTTTCCGAACACGCGCCTCCGAGCCTCCGCCGCCTCCGAGCACAGCGACAGCCCCGATCCCGACGGCCAGCCATCATTATTCCGGACTGCCCAGCCCGACCTGGGCCCGTCGACGGACCCAGATACATGTCGGATATGTCGGGGCGAAAAGACGGCTGAGGAGCCGCTCTTTTATCCCTGCAAATGCAGTGGGAGCATCAAATTTGTCCACCAGGACTGTTTAATGGAATGGCTGTCACACTCTCAGAAGAAACACTGCGAGCTATGTAAAACGCCTTTCCGGTTCACGAAGCTTTATGCACACGACATGCCCAAGGCCCTGCCATTCCATGTCTTCGTCAGCCACATGGCCAAGTACACCGTTAGAAACCTGCTGGTCTGGCTGAGGGTTGCGCTAGTGGCGAGCGTCTGGTTGGGCTGGTTACCATATTTGATGCGCTCGGTCTGGTCTTTTCTGTTCTGGATCAGCGATGAGGGTCTCGGAGGCGGCTCCTCTTTCTTCGGGAGGCAGAACGCCACAGCCGGAGACAGCTTCAACAGCCTTGCTACCACAAATCACGCCACTGGTGTTTGCCCGTCGAGCCCCCTGTTCGCTGCGTCAACTACAGTTGCAACTATCGGCGGCGTCTTAGACGGGCTGCCCGTGGACTCGGTTCAGCTGGTGAGGGGCTTGTACAGCATCAACTTGACGTCGGCAAACCCCTTGTATTCAACAATATTACGTCTCCTCTTTGGCACGGTTGGCCTTGCTGAGAAGCCCACAGCAACCGCCTCCAACGCCAGTGTTTCGATCCTCGACAACGCCCTATCTGCCTCGGCGAGCCACCATTCGCTGCTGAGCGAAGTTGGCTTTCTTCGGAACATGACGCGGCATGCGTCAATCAACCGCACCATCATTTCCACTCTCGAAGGCCAGATCATCACCATTCTCGTCATTGTGTGTTTCATTCTCATCATTCTGGTAAGAGATTACGTTGTGCAACAACAGCCCGAGATCAACATGCGCGCCGCTTTTGCTGCCGCCGAGAATCCAGCTCCGCAACCGCCTCGAGAGGACCCCGGGGTTCGAGCAGAAGACATTGAACACCTAGCTGGGCCTGGAGAAGAGGAACCGGTGGACGATAACTCCGATGAAGAGGCGGCCCAAGCTTCCATGGCTGCGGATCATACGAGCAACCAGTCGGCTATAGAGGATCAGTTCTTTCTCCACCGCCAGACTTCAGATAGCGGCGCTCTGGGCGCTTCCGAAGAGTCGATGCTAGCCCCAATCTTGGACGTGCATCGAAATCTGACTATTCCTGGGGGCCCGACGGCAAGCCTATTGGACCATGAGAGAACAACAGTCAACGAGTACCTAGAAATATATAGAGAGGCTGGCGGAGACCCAGAAAAAATACTCGGGATTGCAAAAGAGCGCCATCTAGAAGACAAGCTGGACTATTGGATCAGGCTCACCCGGTCAATGATGGACCGAAACAGACAACCGGATAATGAAAGCTCAGATGGAGGTGATATGTCCGAATCGACCGCGGAAATGAGCACGGCGGCTCAGTATGCCACATCGGCCGCCACAAGATCGACCGGCTCCGGCTCTAACCAATCATCAGAGTGGGTTTGGCCACCCGACCAGCAAGATCAAGCCGATCCGGGGGAGAAAGGGAAGTATCCGGCAGCCGAGGAAGAACAGGACAACTCGGAAGCGCAGCACATGAACCCCTTTAGGCCACGTTCTAACACCGACGGCCCCAGAGTTGGCGACACTCTGAACCCCCTGGCTAACAACAACTGGTCATTCTCTGATTTACCACACCAACCACTGACGGCACCAATATTGCCATCACATATATCAGCCACGCAACGAGACCTTTACCCTACCCACCCGTCCCCGACGACGCCTGGGCCAAGCAATACAGGAGACACCTTGCCATCGGTGGTCGCGGCTAGTCCACCAGGCTCCTCGAGTCCTGTAGGCGAGGATGCTCGCCAGGATGCGGAAGTCCTTCAGCTTCCCTCCGAAACAAATCTTCCTGCTTTGCTTGAGGATACGCAAGATGTGGATGTTGTTCTTTACCGCCCCACTGCTGAGGCCCCTCTACGTGGACAGCCTGCGTCCTTGGCTGAGCGGGTTGCCGACTTCATGTGGCGCGACGTCGACGCCATTGACCCCGCGGAATTGGCTGCCGTGGATATGCAAGACGGGTTTGGGGATAATGATGACGCCGGCCTTGCTGCCCTGCAAGACGACGCGTTGGCCGATGATGAGGAGAGGGATCGGGAGGTCGTGGAGGCTGCGGTCGCAGCTGGCCTGGACCCTGAAGCGATTGAGGACGCCGAGGATCTCGAGGGCATCCTGGAGCTACTCGGGATGCGGGGCCCTGTCGCGGGTCTGTTCCAAAATGCCATCTTCTGCGCCTTTCTTGTCTCCATCACCATTTTCCTCGGCATATTCGTGCCATACAATATCGGACGAATCAGCGTATGGACCATCGCGAACCCCGTGCGCCCGGCACGAATGCTATTCAGCATTTCGAAATTTGTCCAAGATTGCGCCGTTGTTATTCTGGGGGCTTCCTTATTTTTGTTCTCCTACGGGCTTCAGTCACAGGCTCGGCTGGTCAAGTTTATGTCCTTCGCCGACTACATGCAGGCCACCACCGCGGCCTCCTTGGCCATGGCCTTGAGCGCCGCAAACCGAATCGCCGCTAGCTTCATGACGGAGCTTCCCATCATCTCAGCTTCAGAAATGCGCAACTTCTCCGCCCTTAGCCACGAAGCCTTGCTCGCCGTAAAGGAGCACCTCGGGGCTGCATTTGCCACTGTGGGGAACCTGTTCGTGTTCTTGTCTGGCGGTGACTACGCTGGCAAGGGCTCCGAGGTGATGTCAGTGGCCGGAAACATTTCTGCCGTCGCGTGGGCGGGCCTGAAGGACCTACCGGACGTATTATCGAATCCGGGCTCCTGGGTCATCAATCTAAATCTGCCGGAAACAGCGGGAACCATCAATCCAGAACTTGCATACTGGAACGGTATGGACAGGTTCTGGGCCATCATGTGCGGTTATATCGCCATATCGATAATTGCGGGACTCTATCTCCGTCGCGGCACTCCTTTCTCGTCCGGGCAGACCGGCCAGGACTGGGAGGCGTCCATCATCGACGGGCTGAACCAAGCCAGCGGGGTCATGAAAGTCATTCTGATCATCGGCATCGAGATGCTTGTCTTCCCTCTCTACTGCGGCATGCTCCTCGACGTTGCACTGCTACCTCTGTTCGAGAATACGTCGATGAAGTCTCGGGTTCTTTTCACCGTCAACTACCCTGTCACCTCGATCTTTGTCCACTGGTTTGTTGGCACGGGTTACATGTTCCATTTCGCCCTGTTCGTCTCCATGTGCCGAAAGATCATGCGCAAGGGCGTCCTCTACTTCATCCGCGACCCCGACGATCCCGAATTCCACCCGGTTCGTGATGTACTAGAGCGCAACGTCACTACCCAGTTGCGGAAAATTCTCTTTTCCGCCTTCGTCTACGGCGCGCTTGTTATTGTGTGTCTCGGTGGCGTTGTTTGGGGGTTGGCACTGTCACTCCCTACCGTTTTGCCCATCCACTACTCGTCCAACGAGCCGGTCCTCGAGTTCCCCATTGACCTCCTTTTCTACAACTTCCTGATGCCCCTCGCGGTCAAGTTCTTCCGGCCCAGCGACGGCCTCCATGCCATGTACACTTGGTGGTTCCGGAAGTGTGCTCGCGTGTTGAGGATCACCTGGTTTCTCTTTGGGGAGCGACGGATAGACGAGGAGGGGCATTTAGCCCTTGGGAAGGAATCTACACATCGGAACCTGACCTGGTGGAGAACGCTATTCTTGGAGTTGGACGACAGCGGTAACGTCATTCCCAAGACATGGAAGGATACCTTCGAAGGCGGCACTGCCAATCCAACCTTGTCCATCCCCACCGATGAGTTGATCACCCTAAACGTCAAGAAGATCAACCTCGTCAGGTCTGGGCAGCTCATTCCTGACGGACGCTTTGTTCGCACCCCGGCATCTGACCAGGTGAAAATTCCCAAGGGCAAGACGGTCTTCTTGGCCGTCAACGAAAACAATACTAGACGGGATGAACAGCCTGACCAGGCTGACACGGATATCTACTCGACCAACCAGTATCAGTTAGTCTTTGTACCGCCGCACTTCCGCGTCCGCGTGTTCCTGTTCATTCTGTTCATCTGGATTTTTGCCGCCGTCACTGGCGTCGGCATCACCATTGTGCCACTTGTTTTTGGCCGGCGCATGTTCAAGCTACTCATCCCTAGCCACATACGCACCAACGACATCTACGCCTTCAGTATCGGGATCTACGTCTTAGGCTCGGTCGCCTACACGGCATTTCATCTGCGAACAATCTATCGAGCCGTGGAGGAATGGGTCGTGGCAGCCGCTTTATCGGCGTACAATCGCGACGGCGTGCGGCGGGTTCTGAACACGGTGCTCCGTGTCGCCAGGGTCGTTTACGCCTATGTCTTCCTTCTGCTCGTCTTCCCCCTCATGGTGGCCTCCCTGATGGAACTGTACGCCTTGATTCCCCTTCACGAATTCATGTACAGCATCCTCCTGTCAGGCGGTGGCACCTCGACTACGTCGTCTGCCGAGGCCGCCGATCTGAACCCAAGGCACACGATACGAGTGATCCAAGCGTGGACGATTGGCCTGCTCTACTTGAAACTGGGCGCACATTTTATAACCCATTGGTTTATCGACACTCGGCTAGCCGCCGCCGTCAGAGCCGTCCTCCGCCGTGGCTGGCTTGATCCCGACCTTGCTGTCCTCACTCGCGCCTTTATTATCCCTGGCGTTACGCTCTGGGCCGCAGCCGTTGCAACTCCGCTGCTCGTCGCCAAGTTCACAGTGGCAAATGGCCTTGCCGAGGCCATCGTACAAGGCTCTGGCGCGGTGCTAATAGACGGTGTACCCGACCAGCCATTGCATGATGCCTACTTGGTTTTGATATATCGTCTTAGCTTCCCCTTCATTGCACTTGGTATCGCCATGTGCATCATGTTGTGGAGCATGGTCGGCGTTTTCCGAAGCTGGAAGGTGCGGATACGGGATGAAGCCTACTTGATCGGCGAGCGCCTCCACAACTTTGGCGTCGTTAACGGCCCGCCGAAAGCTCGAGGTGCCTGGAGAGCCAGCGGGTCACGCCTATGATGGCATGCGGAGGCCGATTTTCCCGCGTCCTCCCGCATCCCGGTATCCCGGGTTTCCTAGGTACTTTTGCGGCAGCACCGTGGGTGTATGGGCGTGTATGGGCGTTGGGGAATGAAATGCATTTCTGGAGATTGATTATAGTCTTGGTTCCAACAAAATTCCCCCATCCTCGACACGACGTTTTGGGTCAATGTACGTACGGGTAAATTACGATTAGCAACCACAGCGCATATATGTCTGTTCCATATCGGCGTTCTCGGGATCTATGGGCGCAGTGTTGAAGATTATTTTACCACCAATTATATCAAGAGATATTTCGCGTCACTGACAGTGCAGGCGAGCATGCAGTGTGATAATTCGCTGCCTCGATTCGGGTAGTCCATCTATAAGAGGTATTTCTATCTACATATCCATGTCTATGTCAATGTAATGATTGCTATTCAACTCCACGTTTTTTCCTTTCCGGAAAGGTTAGGTACCAGTCCACATCCTTTTATCAAGAGACCAATCCTTCCAAACAAGGTGCACTTGAAGTGCCTGCTGCGCCCATGCCAGAGTGCTGGCGCATCGCATACGGATACATCGTGAACGGTCAATGGTCTTCAACGTCCTCGTCACGGCCGGGGTACATGATGTCCTGCACCATAACTGCGCGAACGTGGTGGAACAGCACGAAACTGTAGACGAGCAGGAGCAACACGGACATGGCTGTTGCAAACCAGAGCACGACGTCGTTCTGGAACGCGCGGCCAAGTGCGATGGTGGCCAGGATAAATCCCGTGTTGGGGAAGACTGAGGCCCACCAGCCGAGGTGGAAGTACTTGGGCGGGCTCTGCAGCACGGCCAGCGCCACGATGGCGAACCACCAGAAGCTCAGCGACCACAAGAACCCAGCCCCAATGACGGCCATGGTCTGGATGATGCTGGCGTCAAGCAGCCCGTCCATGTCGGCATCGAAGCTAGCCGGTAGGCCCTCAGACAGCCCGATAAAGGCCAGGGCCGTGAACGCCGGCGGCCCGACGCACATGAACAGCCCTGGCCGGTGCTCACGGTTCGGCAGCCCAGACTTCATCAGCCGCCCTACCATGTGGGAATACATCATCATGGCGACAGCGACACCGAGCCCCTGGCACGTCAGTCCGGCAATGATGATGCTCACAGCCTGCTCGGGCGGCTGCGAGGGGGCCACAACCGACGCCACGGTACCGGACAGCATGATGGGGAAGATGGGAAGGATCCAGGTGGGCATCATGGTGTGCAGCTCGAAGCTGTGCGCGGCGAAGACGAACGAGTACTGCCCAATGGCCAGCACCGTCGTAACCACGACGTAGGCCCAAAAGGCCGCCTGCATGGCCCACAGCGGGCCGGGGCCATGCGACGGCGAGCTGCCGATGCCGTCGACGCCGTACCGCTGCGTCGACGTGATGAGCGTCGCCACCGACAGGAAGAAGGTCGGGAAGAAGAAGCCCTCACGCGGGTGCGTAATGGACCGGCTGAACGACCCCGCCACGAGGAAGAAGCGGCCGACCAGCGCCGACGTGATCAGCGCAAACAGCATGATGTTGACAATGTACACGGCCAGCCCGATCTGCGGCAAGCCGGGGAACTGGTGCGGCTGCGCTGCGATGAGCAGGGATAGCCCGCCCGTCGCCATGGTCAGCGTGTACCACGCCCAGGTGAAGTGCGCTAGCCGATCCCGGACCCCGAGCCGAGGCCGGCTAGCCGAGTGTGCATTCTCGAATGCATCCTTGAGCAACTCGTCCTTGGTGCGGTCTTTCTCCGGGTCGTGTACCAGCTGTTGCTGGCGTTGCGGTGCTAGGTTTGGCAGGGGGCGGCTTTGCTCCTGGCTGCCCGCATGCTGTTGCTGGATAATGACAGGGGCGTCTTCATCCCGGTGGGATGCGAGGGCAGTTGCATAGGTGATGGCCGGAGACTTTTCGCTGGCGTCGACGAATGGGTTCGGGTCAAGGTCTACCGAGCTGCGGGACGAGGGCCCCGAAAACCTGTCGTCGCCGAAGGCTGAAGGATGAGGTGGCTGGAATTTCGGCTGGAAGGCCACAATACTGCGTGGGTTGGTATTTGAACCGAAGGCCTGGTGTTGCGGCCGCTGTGCTTCTTGTGGCGTAGACGAGAAGCGGGTTGAGTCAGAGTAAAATGTCAAGTGCAAGTTGCCACGGTCTGTTGATAGGTCGTCTGGCAACGGCATTGTTGAGCGTCCACGCACGCTGGCAACTCCGAGCCCTTGCTTGCATCAACAGGCCCTTGCTTGAATCAACAGGAATGGCAAAATGGAAAAAGGAACTGAAGAAAGAGAGGGCCCCGAGGTTGTAAAAGAGAAAGAAGGAAAAGAATGAAGAATCCTTATCCCGAATACGTCTTCAGCTTCATGTCTTCCAGAGACGGCTAACTGGTTGAGACCCAACACCCCACAGCTGCAAAGATACTTTCAGTCCAGCTGGAAATGAGAGGGCAGCTTGGAGAGAAGGAAGACTGAGACCGAGACCAGAGGAAGAAATATAAAGTTGCACATGGCGTTCATGTCCGAGCCCTAGTACTGGCAGTCTCCAGACTCTTGGACCTCTCTCCACAATCAAAATTTATATTGCGGGTAGTGGGTTGACTCAAGCTCTTTCCACTGCTGTCGGGAGTATCTAGGTATGCACTCAATTGCCGAATCACTTCCAAACAGGACCTGTTCCAAAAACAAGCAACATGAGGTTGGTAGCGTGTTTTGGTTCAGATGGATCCACGCCACAGGTTTGGAATGCTGAGAAGGTGAAACGCTACCGTGATACTGACTCAATTATCGCCACATCTAATACGGGTTACCCTTGACATGTTTTGCATCTAGACCGATGCGCTGGAATAAACCCGCATGCAACGGAGGCGCGAGACCACGGATCAAATCCAAAACGCCTCTTTGATCCTAGGAAGACATCTTCAATCTAGATGCAATCTACCGGTAGACTTTATACCGGTTGAAGTAGAGCAGCGTATGTACGTTACATAGACAAGTACATATCTTGAGGGACATGGCTAGATGATATTGATGGACAAGGATTACTGCTGGGCTCTATCCCGCTGTGAGACAGAAAGTTTAAGGGATCCCAGACAAAGACGTCACGACCAGGATTTGTTCGAGGACTTTGAGCTCCGTCGCAAGTCTCGATGTTTGACGTCAGTCCAATCAAAGAAAGAGGAAGACATGATTCGGAGACCCTTGGGAGAGCAGCGCCCCTCGATTAATATCAGTGATTTGTGCGAGTTATTCGACAGTTCATCGTTCAAAAAGTGCGTTGGGCCGTGAGGCCTAGCTATTTTCTAATAATTAAGCCTGGCAGAATTTAATACTTGGTCCTTACTATGGCTCGAGAACTGCAATGCAGGTGGGAAGGCCGTGGCAAACTATCGACGAGATGCGATCAGGCCGACGAGATGCGATCAGGCAGACGAAATCTGGCGTCTACCCCCCTAATCCCCGGTGTCTGACCTGGTCCTTCACGAGGCAATTGGACGGACGCTCTGGGGGTTGTGAAAGATATCCAGCGGATCCCACCGCAGCTTCGTGTTCTGCAGCTGGGCCAGGTTGGGGCCCCAGTACTGCTCCTGGCCGTCCGTCAAGGCAGGATCGACGTAGCCGGCGTAGGTGCCAAAGGTGCCGGTTGGGGCGACGGACAGGACTTGGTTGTGGAAGCCGGTCAGGAATTTCTTGGTCTTGTCCGACAGCGGGAAACCGATGCCGTACGACTGATAGAACAGGATCTTGTCGCGGTGGGCGAAGGCCGTGCCGTTCATGGCCACGTCGCCAATGGCACCGCCGGCGGCGTCAAAGATGATGGCCCACAGTAGCGTACCCTTGTCCTGCTTGTCGACCCAGCTGAAGAGCTTCTTGATGCCCTCGCGTGAAATCATGTCCTCGCGCTTGAAACCGATGCTCTTGGAGTAGAACGGGTTGGGCAGGTTAGATAGGTACAGCGCTTCGTTCTCGCCATCGTGGGTAATGGATCCGAGCCAGTCGTTCGCCACGACCTGATTGTCGCTTTTAGGAAGATAAGCGGGGATTCCTGAGGCGTGGTACTCATCGTCGGTGCCGTAAAAGGTGCCAGTGATGATGGCCCCGAGCGGCATCATGATAAACAAGGACCCAAATCTGCGGTCGAGTCCTGGGTTGGATATCAAGTCTTGCCAGGCCGAGTAATATGATGCCATCTCAGCCTGGGTGCCAAAGTTCAACGAGTACGAGTACTGAACGACGTTGGCTGGCTCTGAGTGTGTCCGAACAACGAATTCCGTAATGACTCCGAAGCTTGCGGCTGCTCCTTTCAGGGCCTGGGTTGTTGTCTTTAGGTAAGCAATTCGAACAGGGGGTGCATGGTGAATTAATTAGACAGTTAGCGCATACCCAGAAGAGATCCGAGTTTTTGTTGTCGTTTGCCCTTTGAATCTTTCCATCGGCCGTCACAACCTCGACTTCAATGACATGGTCAAGGCAAGAGCCCCACATGCGCGACATTGGACCCAGCCCTCCCTAATGGTGAAGGCGAGTTAGTGAATCGGTCACGGGGGGGGGGGGGGGGGGGGGGGAAGGGGGGACAGCTGCATCCCGAGCTGACGAGACCAGAGCCTGTATTGATGGATGTTGATGCTTACAATTGTGGCATGCCCGCCTATGCCAACATCGGGACAGACGCCATGGGCAATGGCTCGGCCGCCGGCGCCGTGGAGCCGCTTAGTAACCTCGCCGAGGCGGAAGCCGGCCCCGATAGTTGCCTGCCAGGTGGTCTTGTCCATGTTGAAGTGCTGAAAGTTGACCAGGTCGATGGCGACGGCACCGCTGTCGCCGCCAAGGCCTGCGGTGAGCAAGGAAAGGTCAGTCTGGGGCATGTCTTATAGCAAGGCACCAGGAACACATATCATAGGCACTCTATTCGACCACTCACCGTAGTTCCTGTGTCTGAAATGTCAGCTATCGAGTTGCGGGGAATTGGATGAGCTTGGGAACGTACGCATACGAATGGCCTCCGGACTTGGCTTGGACCTTGACATTGTTGACGGTAGCACATTGGATAATACCCGATATATCTTCGGCTGTCTGGGGCCGCACAACTGCGGCAGGAGTGACGCGGACGTCAAGATTGTAGGGTTTGGTCCAGGATATCTGGTAGAAGGGGTTGGACGGATAGGCTGCGAAGCCGGACCGGCCGTTGCCGACCGTGTCGATGCACTGCTGGAGCGCGCTCGGGTAGTTGCCCATGGTATTGCGAGTAATGATGGAAATGGGACAATTCGGACAATAGGACGCGTCGGGACAATAGGAAGAAGGGGGGGCGCGCGGGGGGAAACAAAAGAGGGAATGGCAAAACGAGTAGAAGACCTAGAAAGAAGGAACCCTGAACAGCGTGGGTAAGGTAGACCAGGCAGCTTAAATGCTGCAAAATGAACGGCAGCTTAAATGCTGCAAAATGAACGAAGGTTGGACAAATAGGACAGGAGGGGCAAGAGCGAAAGGCGGTACTGTCATCGAATCAGTTGTCGACCGGCAAAGCCCACGGCTATTGGCTGCACCTAGGTAAATGATACAATGATACGGCTAGAAAGACGACCCCAGGGTTGAGGTCGCGAGCACGCACACTGGTCACTGGCAACCATTGTGACACATGAAGCAGCACTAAAGCGGCAAGCGTCCAACTTAAGCAAGCCACGGCGTCCTCGACATGAGCTGATGCGACGTTTGCCGAGGATCTCCTCCTTAGTACCTCGAGTATTTCGCTCTCAGCGCACCTAATCCCCGTCCGCGCTGGAGAGCGAGGATTGGGCACGGGGAAAAGGGCAAACACACATACTCATGGGCGTACAAGCTTGATGTGGTTGGGGCCTCAACCTGGAATGGTTTGTTCTTGTTTGGCCGGGCGGGCGGCTACCTGTGGGTCAGGTGCGTTTGCCCCAATATTTTACGGACAACAACAGACGGAATCGGTGGAGGTACACTAGCTCTAGAAAACCTTCCATCAGTGCAGCAATCTTGTTGGCTGCCTGGGCACTCCAGCAAGATGACTTCAGCGCAGCATCCGCCACACTGGCAGCCAGTGACCGTCGCCCATCCGACCCCTCCACGGCCGGTGGTTCCTTGGCACGCCAGGTTTTTGGCAGCTCTTCGACCCAAGGTGGCGAAACGGGCCAACATGGCCGCACCAATTACCGTCATTGCAACAGCCCAGGGGGTCGAAAAATAGAAGACAGCGAATTACAGGCCGCGCAGTGACGGATGGGCACGAAAAGAGCCCAAAACAGGGCTCCTATTGGCCGGCTCACATACGCCCTACAGTATGGCGCATTTCTATTGTTGGCCCGTGCGTTGCCCCTCTCCTGACGCCCCTCCCTCCAGGCTCCAGCAACACTGTTCGCTAGGTGTTTGCCGTACAGAATAGGGGCAAGGTATAGAATTGTTTCACAATAAGGTAAATCACCTACAGATATTACTAACAATTCGTAACTTGCATAACGGCTCTATTAATGCCTATTTATATACGCTGTCGAAGTGGTGACTATCTAATTAGTACAGGAGTAGTTAGGTAGGTATCTAATTACAACTTCGCACATGAAAATATAGCAGTGAGCACTGAGCAATGAGCTGAAAGTTATGTCACAGTTCATGATTAATTAGGAGTCTATAATCACGGCAAAGAAAGAGAAATGATGGGAAGTCCCTCAAAGACAAGGCTGGGTTGTGGTCTGGTTAATGCCGAAAATTCTCCACTTCACCAAATCTGAGAATGTTGCCTCGGTACCTAATTACATATGCCGCAACAATAGTTTTTCTGGGACTATTGTCTTCGCATGAATAGCTTGGACCTGGGCGGTGTCATATTACCGCTTTCCAAAAGGTTGGACGATACTAGCGGTGAAGAGAGAAAATACGTCTAGCTAACCTAAGTAACTACGATTACTCATAGCTAAATTGTTAGGACGATTTTCATCTTCCCATTCATTTATTAGATAGCTAGCTCCAGCTTATAATATCCGAGCAGCCATTCTCATCCTAACGTAAACACCGAATTCGTCCCGTGGAACACTTTCATGTAGCAAGTAGCTAGCAAGTAGCAAAATATGCGACGAAGAGTGTTGAACCCTGAACTTGACATCTATCTACCCAGGTAGGTATTCAGTAACCCCGATAATTCTTCGTCTGAGCTCTTAGATTTACCACACTCCCTCGATAAGGTCCTCCGGTTCGGGGTCGAATACGTTATCAACATGTACCGGGGAGGCTCAATGGGGAGGCTCAAGTGAAGCCCTGGTGTTGAGACGGCCTCTCGCATATTCCCCACTGTGTTCTTGTCGCGGCACAAATATTCCAACCCTCGTTCCCTTCTAACCTCTTGCTTTGTATCTCGTCACTCACCTCCAGCCGACCGGAACCGTATCTCTACGCTGCAGTCATTTTACACCTCGTATCATTACTATCGAGTATACCCTACCCGTCAGCGAATAAGCCTGCTTTCAGATTTCTTCTTTTACCACTGCTACCGAAGCTCAGCTACCAACCTTGCTTTTTCTCGTCATTCTCTCGCAGTGGCCGGAATCATGCGTTGTGCTTCCATCGTTCTACTTAGCTTGGCTGCCATTGCTACCGCGATCACAGTCCCTGCTACCAATTCCGTGATCACGACTCCTACCTCTGTTGCCGCAGATCCGCCGTCTATCCTCGCCCCTGCCAACGTCACTGCCCAAGCGGAAGACGTAGTCTGCTGCGTTCCCGCTTGTACCCTTTGCCCGGGGCCCTGTCCTTGCGATGGCAATATCTTGGTGAGTTGTGCTCTGTGGTGAATCGAAGAAGGGGAGCATCACATTTGTTTCTCGTCTTTTCTAATTACGCACACTCCCAGCACTGCCCAAATCCTGCCGTGCTAACCGACTTTCCCACTTCATAGTACTCGGTCTGCTGCGCCACGTCCAAGTAAACGGTCGCATGCTAAATGAGCTATAGAGACCAGCGTCGATGCGATGCGGCCGATCCATTTGATTTCCTACGAGTAAGTACAACAGCACGGGGAGGGAAAATTGGATGGGTATTCAGCAAATAAGCTTGATAACTCTTGGTGGAATGCTGGGATGTTGGTTTGAAATGATGGCAGCGAGTGCGGTCGAGATCCGGAAATCTCTAGATAGCAAATACCTGGTCGGGTATATTACCTAGGTACCTAGGCACTTGGCAAATACCTTACCTGCGATCGTCAAGGCCCTTTTGCGCAGCTTGTCAGTGTACAAATACTTTGTGCCCCTGAACAGTCATATCTCATGGCGCTTGTCGTATCCAGTAATCTCTTATGCAGTAGACTCGACTCTTGGATTAATAGTTCTAAATCAGAGGCTATGTCAGGGGGCCAAAATTCTGACATGCCTAAGAGGATTCCTCGTTGGTGACATTTTCCAAGTTTCTCATCACGAAATGGCCACCTCTCAAGAATTATAAATTAGACGTCCTCTCTCACCTCCGAAACTCTCACTGCATATTTCCCGACACTTCCCATAATATTTTACCTACAACTCCACAAAATATCTCGCGTGCTGGCGACTACAAGGGCAAAATACCGGGGTTTTCTATCAAATCGGAGTTACCTTGCTTCTTGATCTCCACCGCCAGAATAACCAACACGTTCCATAGCTCGCCATGTTTCGCAACACATGGCCATTATTCTGCTTCTTGCTCTCTGCATTAATCTTGCCCATGGCGGCTGTTGCGAGTCTCTACGAGATTGTTGTTTTACCATTCCCTCGACGTAGCCCCTCGTCCACCGCCGTTGTTTGCGCTCCGATGGCTACATCTGATTCTATTTTGACTCCGGGTTTATATCACATACACTCGGAAAGCCATTGTTGCGTGCCGGGATGCACCCTCTGCAGCACTGTGTTATGTAATAGCACACACTCTAACTGTGCGTCTAATAGAGCTGTGAGTACTCCATATTCACTTTAGTCATCGATGGACGAGACATTTGCTTTCTTTACCCTCAGTCTGCACCTGAAGAGGTACTAATATGCGAGTGGCAACCTGATATAGTACAAAGGCTGCTGCACCATTGCGATTGGAGTTGACAAGGACAGCAACCTTGTGTGCCGTCGAACGGAACTGGCGCAGCTGCCACTTTTCTCACAAACGAGCAGATCCTAAGGACTACTGGCTTTTAAACCAGCAATGACTTTTCACTCCTCCCCTTTGTCAAGTCCTTCGCAATGAATAGAGAATGGAATGTGTGTGTATGTGTGTGTCTGTGTGTGTGTGTGTGTGAGAGAGAGAGAGAGAGAGAGAGAGAGAGAGAGAGAGAGAGAGAGCGGCCAAGTGCTACCAAAGTAAAGCAGGTGTTTGTGTTTGGTAGGGCAATTATCGAATCTCCTTAGCCTGATACATTTAACTAGTTTACCGGTCGGCTTGAACGACTAAGTAACCACTATTATTGTATCTAAACCGAGAAGAACAACCGAAAGAAGGGAAGAATCTAAGGGAATTTATTTTGGACGCAGGTGGGATAAAGCATTTTGACTAAAAGGTGTAGCCATAGTTGAGCAAACTGACAAAAACCCTATGACCAAGCCCATTGCAAATAGTACCGAGGAGACAGATAAACAAAAGAAATGTTCAGAGGCGTCATATCATCCCCCAACCCGACGTAGAAGTTGCCTGTATGTCTATAACTCATACCCAAGTGTTCCTGAATACCCGAGTGTTCTTACCAGACTATAATAAGACTTGAAGGAATGTGTCTGCTCCCAAGAGACACGGGGGTGACTTGGAAGCCCCGTGAAAAAAGAAATATCGAAACCGCCAAAGTTGATGTGATAACAAGCCACTGCTCAGGCCCAGCGCCAGGCCCCAGGAACATCCAAAACAGTCACAACGGGTTCTATTTTCGCGTATTGCATCTTCTCGTCCAACAAAGGCATGATAATCACGTCCTCCTTATCCGACTCTAGCTCCTCGAGCTCCGAGCATGAGTCCCGCGACGACAGGTCGGGCTCGGGGCTCGAGTCTCGGACGTTGATGAGGACGTCGTGGTCGCTGTCAACATCATCGTCGTCGCCGCCGATGTCCTCAGTCTGCTCGGCTCCAATCTCAACGCCGTTTGCATCCTGGCCAAACTTGAGGGTGCCGAGGTCGCTGAAGAGGTCGTACTCGTACTCATCGGCGTCTTCGGCCTCGAGCTCGTGGTCGTGGGCTGCCTCGTCGTACATGGCACGCATGGCCAGCATCTTGTCGCGCGACCGCGGCACCGCGTCGAAGGGGAACGGTGCAGGCTTGGCGATCAGCAGTGGCGTGTAGTCATTCCAGTGCACGGGAACCTCGCCCCCCGTCCGCGCGTCGCGCTTCTTGCGCACGTCAAACGCCCACGCCATGCCGCCCATGGTCAGGAACAAATCCTGCTCCACCACCGGAATGCCCTGGCACGTCCGCCGCCCGAACCCGAACTGAGAGAAGCCGTTGAGGTTGGGGTACTGCGTCAAGGGCTCCCGGAAGGTCGGGAACGATGGGTCCAGCCACCGCCGCGGGTTGAAGTTCTCGGCGTCTGGGTACATTTGCTCGTCACGCGTGATGCCCCTGGTTCGAATTCCAACAATTAGTTAGCATCGATGGGGCATAGAGACCATAAGGTAGAGAAACGAAGACGAGATGACCGAAAACATACCATTCAAGTGCGTGTATAGTGGCACCGGCCGGGATGAAATATCCGTTATAGATGTCGTCTTTCTCGATGGCGTGGGGGATGCCAGTCGGCACGGGCGGCCTCCACCGGATGACCTCCTTGACGACGGCCCGCAGAGTGGGTAGCTGCTCCCTGTCCTCCCACTCGGGGCACCGGCCGTCGAGCGCAGTGTCGATCTCTTCCTGCAGCTTCCGTTGCCACTCGGGGTAGTGGCACATGGCCAGGAGGTAGCTCTGGATGGGGCTACCGATGGTCAGGGCGCCGGCGATGGCCATGAGCCCGACGACGTGCATGGCCTCGTCTGTCTCGCCCCACTTGGCCCGCTCCTTCTCGTCGGTGCTCTGCTTGCTCTCGAGAAAGGTGCGGATGAAGCTGGGCTCGGCGCGCTGGCCGGCCATGCGGTGCCCGACAAAATCCACGTTCGCGCGGAACAGGCGGTCCTCGAGCTCGTGACGTGCGCGCTCCTTCTGCTTCCACGGACTGAGGCACGCTGGCAAGTGTCTTAGAAAGGCCACAATGTTTGGCAGCGCCCCTGACGGGCTGATGGTCTCGAGCAACCCAAAGGTCGTGTGCCGCAACATGTGCGCAGGGTGTGTCGTGCCCCAACTGAGTCGCGACACGGTGCGGCTCGTGAACTGCTCGATCCACTCGACGTATTTGCTCGGGTCACGCCACATCAGACACAGAAAGCGATTCCTCTCGCGCTTTGGGTACGAGTGTAGAGACGACAAGGCACTGGCATGCATTAGATGACTGCATAGCTTTCGTTGGCGCTTCCATGTTTCTGTCGTCCAGTGATGCCTTGTCAGCGATGCGCGTCGCAGTTCTGCGTCGTTCGAGGGAAAACTGGGTGTGAAAAGCAAGAGGGTAAACAGGAATCTAGACATACCTGTCCGTCCGAGGAGGGCGAGATAGTCGCCGCTGGTTCGGTTGTCCGGGAGGTTGGGGATCATGGGCCGGTCCGAGTAGATGATGGCTCTCTTGGAGAGGAGATCGTGGGCAATCATCTCGGACGAGATCCATACGTGGACGGCGCCGAATATCTTTGTCTGGTAGATGGGCCCGTATGTCTTGCTCCAGTCGTAGAACTTCAGCCAGGATGCTTTGGATGGGATATCATGGACGCGGCCGACAAATGGCAAGTCTATATTCATTTAGATTTAGCTACCGACCCGTCGTCGAGGCAGGCGTTTCACTGCCAGAGACTCCGGCGGCGCGTGGCTGCGTAAAGCAAAGACTTACTCCATGGCCCAGGAAGTGGTTGTATGCCGGGAGGTAACCTCTTCCTGTTCACACATCGATTCACTGCAACGAGGGCGACTCCTACGATAACGAGGAGGTAGAGAGGGAAACCCATCACAACGATAGTCCAAGACAGTCTCAACATGGAAGGAAACAGACAGAGAATGCCGCCGAGAGTAAGGACTGATGGTTGCTGAGAGAGATAGAGAAGAAATCACGGACTCCTACACGTCATGCAAGAGGCGAGAGGAGGGGAGTCATATGTTCGAGCCCGGCCGGCCTGTGCGGACTTGGATGATGACTTGCAAGATTTGACGGCCCCTCTTGGCCCTGCATGCTCTCCCTGGCCGGTGGATCTCTAGATGCACAGCCATTGGGGCCAAGGGGCAGAACAACAAAGCAAAGCATTGGTGGTCGAGATCACTGTTCTGAGCGTACATTGAGTGGCGGCAAGGTTGCAAGACTGCAGGACAAGCTTCAAAGTTCTCGGCCTGGCCAACCTGGAATGACGGCCTGACGGTAAAAAAAAACAAGCCTGCCAGCTTGCCAGCCTGCCAGCCCTGTTTACATTCCAGCCGGTAGCCGGGAAACAAATCCCGAGGAGGCTTCCGCACACCCATGTTGCATCCGGCCCGATGACAGGAGGCGAAAACAACGCGGCCGCCAGCTGATCAGGGGACCTTGGCTGCCGCGCGCAAGAGCATGGGTAGGGGGGGCCCCACACGTTGAATGGCGACGCAAGTGTCTGTGGTCAACAAGACGTTGGCTCCAGGGAAGCTCGCGTTTGTTATAACTTCGGGGCTAGGGCGTCAATAATAAACATCAATATCCGTCACATGGCCCAGTTTGATCAGATCACAGTCCTGCCAAATGCAACATTTTGCGTCCGATTAAACAGGCCATTTCTGGTCAGGTAACTTCTCATCACCATATAATTGCGTCCACTCTGGGTCATCGAAGAGATCTTCCCATTGTGGTCCAGCAACGGCCGGTAGGCTGCAATCGACTAACAAGGCGTGCATCCGCGCCGAGAAGCACATTTGGTCAGTGAAGGCTACGGTGCCAAGTTTCTCCTACAATTTCATGTGCTAGCTGGGAAGCAAACACTAGCGCGAAGCGATTTGCTGCTGGCGCGAACTCTGTCGGGCTAAGGACTGACTTCCCCAGACTCGAACCTTGGTTAGTTTTTTAAGGACGTTGACAAGAAGAAGACAAAATTGGCCCGATATTGCACCGGTATCGCTATTTTGCCTTCGGATTGGTCAAGAATTAACATTTTTTAGACGATTTGCCGACTGGGCGACGAGAATTTGGGCTTGCGGGCCCTCGGGGAAAAGGGGTCCCGGTGGCACACAGCCAGCTAAGCCGTTGTTGAGCCGTAGCAATTGGCGGCCCATGGACTGCGATTTTGGGTTTTACCCGACCTAGGATTTCCGTGGTATCCGGCCCCCCAATGCTTTCCGTGCATGTTTGGAAAGCTGTTGGAAAACTGTCATTAGTATCCATGCAAGATTCCAAGGTCCTGTTGACTGTGAGTTAGAGAAATACCACTCGCAGTGACATCACAAAGAGAAGCGAAGCAAGTTGCCAATATAGACAGCATTTGACTACGGTATTTAAAACTCTGGACTCTGAGTTGAGCCGTAAGAGCCGGGAATGGTCCCATAGGCTGGATGCGGATGAGACACCATATCTCGTGGGATAAGCTCATCAACAGTGTGATCCTCGGACAGTGACCAACCGGTAATAAGCCGTAGAAATAATTCCAAGACGCTTCCCACCGTAAAGTTGCCAGAACGATGTAACGGACATGCTTTCTTAACGGTCTCTCAACTTCGTCGTAGCATCCCTCGCAAGGGCCGAGGACCGAACAATCCCCATGCAAGTCAGTGGCTGGTACGGACATCGTTCTGCCACAAAAAAAACGGGCATACATAGTAGAGTTTACATGCTATATAACGTCAGTATAACCGAATTCTGCATATTTCGCACGTTTTGCAGAGAAATTGTGGGCCGAAGCTTACCGATCGACCGGATTCAACCCTAAAAGCCGCATTCCGTTGCCTAGCACGACGTGCGCAGCATCGTACAGTGCCATACGAGCCTTCATCAACTCCCGTTCGCTCCCGACTACTTGGAGGTGGTCGTAGCTGCTACTTAGCGCATGCGTCATCTTGAACAAGTAAGTGAGCACAGTGGTGGGCTCAAGCGTCTTCACCGTGGTCTGAACCGTGTCAGGCCACTGGAGGAGTAGGCGGACAATGTTGACAGCATGGGGCTCGGAAAGCAGCGTCAAATCCGCGTCGGCGAGATCCTCGTCAGTGAGATCCGCCCGGCGCCTGATGGAAGTGACACGGGCATGCGCATATTGTAAGTACGGCCCAGTATCGCCTTCGAACGAGGTCATGGCGTCCATGTTGAATGTGTAGTTGTTATTCCTGAGAGGCGTTAGAATGACTTTTGCGGGGTGTAGGAACGATGGCTGACAGAAACGTGTATTAACCTCTTTCCAGTCATATCCTGAGCCATGACGCTGCTAATACCAAGGATATCGGCAGTTCCTTCGGGGTCCGCGACTTGGGAGTACTTGTTCTCGTTCTTCTTCATGGTCTCGTGCATCTTGTCGGCAACGTCTCTCAGGATGTCATCGAGGAACTTGACCGTACCCCTCCGAGTGCTCATTCCTTGAACTAGGCCGAAGTTGACGTGCTGGCACTTCTCTGCAATTTCCTTGTGTCCAAGCAGCTCAATGATCTTAAAGAGTTGCTTTAGATGTAGATCTTGAGCTGACGCCACAACGTAAATCATCTTGTCGAAGTTGTACTTTTCGTGCCGCGCAAGAAGCTCGCTGATGTCCCGCGTCAAGTACAATGCTGTACCATCCTTCTTCCTGACAATCGGCTTTTCCAAGCGCTTGCCTTCTTTCCCGGGAACCAGTGCGGTGAAGTCGACGAGCATGGCGCCCTTGTCCTCTTTGCAGATACCCTTCTCCTCCATCTCTTTCCCAATTTTCTCCATGGAGTTCTCGCTTACCCGGCTCTCGCCACTGTATTCGTCAAAATTGATGTTGAGACGCGCATAGGTTTGCTTGTACCGGGTGATGCTGAGGTCTCGAAACCGCTTCCATTGAGCCAGAGCAGCTTCGTCCTTCTCTGTCATCTTCTTAAAATACCGACGGGCCTGCTCATCCAGACTATTGGCCTCTAGTTCCGCGACGTCCTCTCCGGCCAGCTTCCGCTTCTCGGTTTCCTCCTTCTCGGCCGTCATCTCCGAGTTGATCCGAACGTAAAGATGAAACAGATGGTTGATGGGGTCTGCCTTCAGCGCCTCCTCGTCGCCGTATTTCTCAAAAGCTAAAGCCAAGAGGCCATACTGCTTCCCCCAATCTCCCAGATAGTTTATACGGGTGACGTCCCACCCCGCTCCTTCGTAGACGTTTGCGATGAAACCGCCAATGATTGTACTCCGCAGGTGACCGGCGTGGAAGGGCTTCGCGATGTTGGGAGAGGAAAACTCGACGATTATTCGCTTTTTGCCCTTGCTGGGATCTTTGGGGTCCCTCAGACCGAGGCTCGCGTTGCGCCCGTAGTCAGCACCCAACTGGCGCACCAAGGGGATTACAGCCTTGACAAGCGGGGTGCCCTTGACGTAGAAGCTCAGAAAGTAATTGATCACAACCGGCTTGTCAAAAAAGGGATCGTTCTCGGGGAACTGCCAGGGAGAAATTGTCAGAGGCAGTAGCAATACCGTTGCGGACCACGGTAGCGCGTACCTTTTCGGCCCACTCTTTTGCCAGCTCGTCGGGCTTCTTGCCCTTGATTCTGAGCGACGGAGCAGCCAAGACCAGGTCGCCTTTATCGAGACTTAGAGTCCATGACAGATTCGGATAGATGATCTTGGTGTCGACGCCGGTGATATCGCCAAGCACGTTGGCGAGATGTCCGCGGTAGAGATCGAATGGGTTGATGGCGGGGAAGGTATTCGGGTACTTCTCGGCGATGGAATCGACGGTCATGCCCGCAACCATTGTCGCCAGCCTGTCGATAGCACCGTGGGTACTCATGGCTGCGAATCTGCGAGTTTGGTGGGAAAATAAGGTGCGAAAGGTGCGATCAAGAACGGCGCGGCCGGGCGAGGATACGAAAATGGGCGTTGGGGTGTGGTTGTTGACGTGGTGGGGCACAGAGGTGCACAAAAGACTTCGAGTTCTGGAAAAAGTTCGAGAGGAAAAAGCTGCGCGGAGAAGAGAAGTGGAGGCGGCGGTCTGGGTACAGACAATCATGAAAAGGCGCGCAACAAGACAATCCTACTCAAGTCTTTCCTAAGCTTTGGCGGCCTGCATTGAAGGGCAATGGATGCCATCAAGTGCACTGCTGGTGACTCAGAATTCTGCCCAACCAAAAATTTGGCGGACTTCAGAAGGCGCTGACCTGACCGACTGGAGACGGAAACGGGGCTAGACCCACCTCTCTAGACGCCCAGCCAATCAGAGGCCAAGATTGAGTGGGCATGGGTCGGCGCATTTGGCGGGAGGGAAAAAGGCAAACTCACAGCACCCTCCCCCTAACAGCCATTTCGACCACGGTATAAGATCTGTAACTTCAACAAACATCAATCTATGTGCGCCTCGACGAGACGCAGCATCACTTATCCGTCCAGTTCGGTTCATTTTCATGCTGAAAGACATGGAAACGAAAATGCTAGGTTAAAATACGGATTCGTCATTTAAGATGGGAAAACAAAAGGCCGAAAAAAGACATTCATTGTGCTGTACGGATACTGCGTAGGCGTGCCAGGATCGTCCGCCAGTAGAAAATTTGAAGTGCAAGGGAAAAAGGGATAAGAATTTCAGGATATCCTAAATCCGAACTATTCGAGCAAAATAACTAACGCCTTATACTCCCCGCTTAACGCCAATCATCAGCATTTTCTCAAAAATGCATCAGAAAGAATATTCTTCGACATGCAATTGGATGCCCTGTGCACCAGTTCCCTTGTGCACTGCTCTCTCGTCAGACAAGCTAGCAACGAAATTCCTGACCCTCGAGACCAGTGACGGGCCGCCACAGACCACAACGCTGGTCTCTCCCCCTGCCGCCTCAACAGGCCCGCGGATGAACGCCTCTACGTCGGCTCTTGCAGACGTGTGGTGGACATGAGAATCGGCACTAGCGGTGCTCAGTCTTCTCCGGGGACTCGATGTGGCCGAATTCTCTATATCAACAGACGAGTCTCCTGTCGTCTTCTCGTTCATTTCCTTGCCAAAGTTGCTACCCGACGAGGAAGCCGACGGGCGGTCAGCTGCCGTGGCGCTCGTAGCGTTTGGTTTGACGATGAAGGGAGACACGCTGCGAGTGACTGCAACGTGCACGCGAAGTTCGATACCAATATCTTTAGCGCGATCAATGAGCTCGTGAAGGCGAGTGACGTAGAAATCGATTTCCTCTCCTTGCTTTGCCGTAAGGAGGAAGTCAATGCGCTTGGTGCAGTTTGTCTGTTTTGTGTGCAGCACACTTTCCAGAATCGGGAGCGTGAAGGATGCGCCCGTCGAGGCGGAGATGAGGATTATGGCCTCGTAAATATCCCACCGCGGGGGGACGCCATATGGTCCCGAAACAAAAGCTGTCAAGCTTTCCTTCCTTCCCGCCGCCTGTGCCTTGGCAGCAAACGTGTGAAGCCGACGGGAAAATCCCCCATGCTTGCGCACCACGAGCTGAATGCTATTGCAGATGCATGTTTCCGGCAACTGATGCGCGCAAGCAATTGTGTACGGGTGTGCTTCTGCCAGCCCCACTCTGGGCATCCAAAGGTAGAGATGCTGACCCGCTCGCCATTTGAAGTGGACGTCCTTGATGGTCACGACCGTGATCGACTCTCCAACTGCTCTAACCTGAGCATGGTGCCCAATTCGTTGACCCCCCTTACAATTCGCCTTATTTGGGAAGAACTTGATGTTCTGCCACACAAGCAAGACGATCCGGCACACGCGGTCGAAGGAAAGGGCAGCGATGGCAAACCAGATATTGTACTGGGCGTACACGGGAACGTGGACATAGAGGAGCCAAAGGAACAGAGCGGCGCTGATGATGTGCTGAAGCAGGAAAAACTCATAGGACAGACGACGGATTGGGACCAGGGACGAGATCAAGGACCATAGTAGAACGCCCCAAGCGCCGAGTCCGTATTTGACCATGGGCATCATTTTCATCTCATATTCCACAAAGTCGGCAAGGACCCATTCGGTATAAAAGTGCCAGCCGTGGACGGTTGCAGTGACGAACATGGTGCGCGCGACCCATCGATGAAGCCAGTTGAGGCGCTCGTGGCTGGTGCCTGCGATGAATCCCAATATGCTGCACTTGGAAGCAAGCAGGTATAAAAGCGGCACCTGCATAACGGTAACCCATGCATTACGGAACCCGATCCTCTCCCAGAAGAAGGCATCCTTGACAATGGCGCCAGCCGTCATCATGTATATGATAACAGCCCAGTAGATAAGGAGTCCCAAAACACGCCCCAAGGATGGAGGAGTCAGCCATGAAAGGCCTCTCACTGGGATGTATAGCTGCGGGTAGCTGGCCTCGCGAACAACTGCCGTCAGAGTGGCCCAAGTCGCTAGAAATGGGTTGCTGGGTTTCGTCGGACACTCGACCGAGTTCGCGGCGCATCTTCGTAACCTAGAAAAATCTCCAATATTAGATCCAATCCAAGCGCGGCAGCCAAAATCTGTGCGAACATTTGGAGTAACTGGGACTAACCGTCTTTCCGACTTGTAGAAGTGGACAGCGCGACAGGCAGCAAAAAGGCTCATGACACCGGCAATGATATACCAAAAGTCGCGGGCCAAAGCCATGTTTACGTCCTGGAACATGTCTGTCCCCATGGACATACCACCCATGTCCATGTCCATCTTAAGTCAATAAACTGTCGAATGGCTGGAAGCTTATCGGTCCCTGGGCGATAGGAGGTTCGTCGTTGATCGTCGGAGTCGGTTGATGGGAGACTGTGTTGGGAGGGATGTGTCGCGATTCAAGCGCACCACCTCGTACACGAGCTCTCGAGGTGATCGGTGGTCAAAGCTGGCAAGTCTTGAACTTCAAATCCTGATGCAAAGGCGTATAACGGCGAAGGACATATTTTGGCCAACGCGGGAACGAAGACGCGGATGTTGGTGATGCAAGAAGGGACCCGGCGCACAGCTTTGCTCCTCTGTGGGGTATGTTAGCTTGACTTTGGCTCACACACATAACCTGGAATTTGGCTGGGGCTGGCACCTTAAAGGTATCTGGGATAGGGAGGAACGTCACGTCCCAGCGTCACGGGCCCTTGGCGCTTCCGGAGGATTGTCTCTCGTTTTCACCTTTCCAGATACCTAAGGTGCCTATGCATGTATGTATACTGCCGGGCCGTGACAAATTCGAGCAATAGCGGGTAAAAAACTGCAGAGTAACCGTGGGGGGATGGAAATCGGAGCGAGCAACTTTCTTTGCCACGAGGCTAAAGGGAGCGTCGACAGCAAGCAGGGCTTGGCAGCATTGCACGCCACGGGAAACGATCAGCCGTGAGCAATCCGTGTCACCCGGTCAGCGCCATTGCAATTGCCTCTCTCGACTCCTTGAGATGCCCGTGACCGGTGAGCCGCTGCCCGATTCCGATTCTGCAACGCTGAAACCCAGCATGTCGAAACTCGGGAGTCGTGCCCGTAGGGAGCGAGATAGAGCAAGTTTTGTGATTGGCGTGCGTCGTGCTGATGTTCCAGGCGGCGGACGCTAGCAAGCCACAATTTGCTCAAACCCCCTCGCAAATCCAGTCCATACCTAATGCGGGATGGCGTGCCGCGAACGAAGGCCTGTCACCACCTTTTACAGACATGGCGCGGCAATTGCTGCAGGCGCCACCAACGAGGGGCAGCGTTGCCCCTCCATCTACGCATTTCTAGGTGACGCTGATGGAGCTCAATACATGCGTTCGTTGCAACATTGACCCTCATCCCTGGCAACGAACGGCGCTTTGTTGAACAAAAGTTCCATTCAAGTTGTCTGCTAAAGCCTCTTCTAAAACTTGTATTTTGGGGCCTCTGTCTCGGTTCTTTTCCCAAATTGGGCGCATCCGAGAGACCCGGAAGGTCCAAGCCCACGGGCTTCCATTCCCAGCTCCTAAACAGGCGGAAACCTGGAAAGAGACAACAACACGAGACAGAAAAGGCAGGGAGAGGCTCTGGGGAGCGATTGGCGATCTTTAGTTCATCCCTAATAGCATCTCTGTAGCATGACAAGCAGTGTCAGGTATATGGATGTCGAAGAAGACTGGCTATGGAGAGCAAAGACACAGATCCATTGTTTGTTTGCCTTGCTAACCCCCTCTCCGATTATACGGCTCCGAGCTACCAATGACTTCCATCAATACTGCTGCATGTTCCGGGTATCGGCCGCAGGGCCGGCAAGTGCCCCCCAAACGGGCGAATGTGAGTTTGAGTCAATGCGTAGTACTGTAGAGTACTACTGTGCCTTGACGACCTTGGGTTAGGTACCTCGTGCCTTTGGCGTCTCAATGGGAGAGTGGGAATCCACCCCATCCACGCTTGTTGCTCCTCCATCTTCACCCTGCCCCAGGTCGGCCGAGCTCCGGCAGCAACCATGACAGCCCTTGGGACCTTGGGACCAAGAAGTCTGACACAACTCCACTCGTTCTGCAAGCCACCCTGTCTACCTGGCACCTTAGCCACCAGACGCAGGTGTTGCCCGCTAACACTTCGTTGTCTCTGGGCCATTCCTTGTCCATGTGCCTGCCTCTCCCCCATATCTCCCGGCTTGGCATGCGCCATATGTAATACCCAACTCCCCAAGCTCTGCCCTCAAGCTCCATCTCTGCCATTGACTCTTCCTTGTCTCATTTATTAAAGATTCGGCCCTCCCTGTTCGTGACGCGCCGTCTCCCGTGCTTCTCAACACTGCATCTGTGTCATCTCTAGCTTCCTCTTCCACTAGACACCTCGATTTCACGCACCATCTCACACAATGGCACCTCTCCGTTCTCTGGTCGCAGCCGGCCTCCTATTCTTGTCGGCCGCGAATGCACATTTCCTTCTCCTCTCTCCGCCTTCTATCGAGGGTTCGTCTATCGACGAGGACAAGGAAGGCAATGCGCCTTGCGGCGCCGATCTGCCCGACCTCTCTGCCAACTCTACGACGGACTTCCATGTCGGCGGCGACCAGGTCGCCCTGCAACTAGGCCACCCGCAAGCCAATTGGCTGATACGCGGCACGCTCGACGCAAAGGCCAGCAGCAACTGGACACAGCTCTTCCCAATTGTTACCCAGAGCGGCCTAGGCAACTTTTGTGAGCTTTCTGTCGCTGCGCCCAAGGAATGGGTTGGTCAGAAGGGTATCATTGGTGTCGCCTGCAATGGCCCGGACGGCATTTTGTACCAGGTTTGTGGAATCCTTACTTGTCCACACATACATCAAAAATACGCCGCGACTATTGCACAAGACATGGCGTGGCAAACTGCATGCTGCAGGCATACTGCACGTCGTGTTTGAGTACTTTGACAGAAACTGACAATCTGGCAGTGTGCGGTAGTCAACTTCGTCTCTGGCACCAGCTCGTCACAGGCGAGCTCCTGCACCAACGGGAGTTCCGTCACCGCCAGCTTCTCATCCGACTCAAAACTCTCCGCACTTGTTGGCAACCCTAGCAATACCTCCAGCAGCGCTCCGAGTAGTACCAGCCGTAACGCTTCGCCATCTCCTGTTCGGAGTCAGTTCCCACTCGGGAGCCTTCTTTTGGGCGCTGTTATGGTGTTGGTAGGAGCCACCTTACTATGATAGTAGATGGTTGATGTTTCTGGGATTTGCTTGTACGTTTCTGCACTTGATACGCTGGAGTTTGGATTAGGGTTGCCTAATTGCCTCTTTCTTTACCTTCCATTACCTGGGACAGGATATATTTGCTGCTGCTTTCTGGAAAAGATGCTGGCTGGGGGCACCTGGGGGATTATTTTATTCGAGAATCACGCAGAGTTAAAAAAAAAAAAAAAAAAAAAAAAAAAGGGCCTTTGTCAATTCTTATTTCTGAAGCGCGAGCCGCTGTTTTCTGGTTCAGCTGACCATATTCCCCAATCTTGAAGTATTTTCCAAAGTGAATTAGCAAAGGAACTTGAAGTGACAAGTTGCGCGACTACGCACTTTCGGGTAATTTGTACACATAGATGTGTGCTAAATAACTTTGGGCCGTCAGACAAAAAAACTGCGGGAAGGTTCAAGGAACATCGTGCCCACTAGAAATTTGGTAGCACAGGAATAATGTCTCTGTTTCCGTTGGCGAATGCTAGGAAAAATCACGGCTAGCATCACAAGGTGGGAAGTCAAATGACCGAACGTTAGGAACCACCTCAAACTAAGGCCTATAATTAATACCAACTTCAAACCAGCCACGATGGCACGAGTTTGCAGATGGGAAATTCCGCAGGCTCCAGAAATACCCCTTTCATTATTTCCAAATATCTTTTAAGGGTGACTGGAGGAGGTTGAACAGGCACAAATAGTTTTTTCCTTACAAAGTCCACAAAAACAAGCCAATCTCAATTGACGGAAGTGGTGCCAATAGGCTGTCATCCTCTTTAACTCCACCCAAGTCATGAAACAGTAAAACCACTTGTCAGGAGACGGTGCAAGCTACCTCGAGCCGCAGTGAGTGCAGTCATCGCTACAGTAACTACATTCCAGGTTCTTACTTAGTGGCACTTGACATGGAATTAGATTGCTTGGCTCGAAGCAGTGGTTCTCTGCTTGCCGCAAGTAGTACTTGCCTCTTGAATTCAATGACGTCTAATCAGGCGAGTATTTGTCCAAGTCTCAGAAGGAAGGCGCGAGTTTATGCCTGACGACTATGAGCGGATGTATTCTAGGAAGGAGCAAGTTGCTTGTGGTGCTTGCCTAGCTTTTGATTGTGTCAACTTGAAATTGCCCACCAACTGCGGTTCCACCTCCATTGTGCATCTTCCTTGTCACCGTTATCCTGCTTTGCGTCTCCTGTCTCCTGATCAAATCTTGCATTTGACGACATCAAGCCCTACCAGATCGATGAAAGATACTTCGGCGCCGTTGCAGACCTCAAGTTCCAGAATGTCCCCGACCATCTCCTTCCGCAGCGCCGTGCTGCTTGCTGCTGCTACAGTGTCTGCTGGTTTCGTCGGCGCTGAGAGCTCCACGCCGACCACCAAGACCACGACCGTTACCGTCCCGGCCAAATCTTTCACGTCCTTTGTCGAGGTTACTCCGAAAATTGTGGACGTTATGACGGTGGCGCTCTCGACTGTGACGGTGTTTAGAAACGAGCCTGTTGAGTCCAGTTCTGCCGACACTACTGTCACATACACCGCCGACACCACAGGCGGTAACTCTTCCAGCACTTTCTCTACTGCGCTTGTGACGAACGTGAGCCTTGGCACCAACTCGACAAGTGCCTGGTCGTCTACCAGCCCTAACAATTTGACTTGGACCACGTCTTCGGGGTCGACCCCAAGCACAACCGATACAACAAGTGTCCCATCTCCAGACTCCACCTCTGAAGCAACGGCCACCAGCTCAAAGAACGCGGCAGCTATTGAAACGGGCTCAGCATTCAGTCGGTAAGTCTTTTACTCTGCTATCCCTTTCTTCTCCCATGATTTTGCGACATTGAACAGCTAGGCAACAAGTTTAATTAATTAACTTTGTGCCCCAGGAGTGCCAAGGCAATTGCTGTCGGTTTCCTTCTCGCTCTTGCTCTTTGAGCTTCCTCCGCGACAAGACAAACACGTTCATTTCGGGAACTTCCTTTTGAGGTGGTCCAGGGTCACAAAACCAAACGGGGGCTGGCTCAATACTTGTGGTTGGAATTAAAACAAGCTCGACAGGCTAATGCGGATGGGGTTTGATTGCAACGGTATTTCTTTTCGTTGGAGTTTCCACAACATATTGCTAGGCGCTGGGAAGCAGAAATACCCGCTCAGAGAATGTCGAGAAATGTGTGCAGCCTGTTAACTATTATCCGATCAATAGATCACATTATTTACAACTGATGTTTGGGGATCGCATAGTGGAACATCACACCGTCTGGAGTTTCGGTCTCTGATCTCCGGTTGATGATAGACCTTTACCAAAGACGCCTGCCATTAACATATAACAAGGGGGTGCAATTGCCAGCTGTTCACGCCAAGGAATGGTAAATAGAGCAGCTTAAACTCAACTTTGGTCAATTACTGGAAAGTCTCACGCTTATCAAGCAGCTCTATTTAGTCTCCGGCACGACAAAAATAACCTCAATGGCGCAAATTATCCCTCCTTATCTGGTATGTAATTATTTGTGTCACCTTGACAGTATAATTTCCCCGCTCCAAACATGTGGCTAATAACCTTGCTGCGCCATTTACATAGTGGGCGCAGAGCCAATGAAACCGGGGAGGATAGTGAGGACCGACAGATCTGTTCCTTTCTGCATGGGGAGGGCCTTCGGGAAACGGGAGGCGGTGCATCCGGGTGCAGCACCCCTCATGCACGGTCGCTAACAAGCCCAAGTTGGCTGCCTCATGTCCAGTTGTTTGTTGCCGCGAGGCCTAAGTGACGATAGACGCCTCTGAAGAAGCAGCTTTCCCGAGCTGAGCAGACATGGTAATCGATGAGGCGTGCTGGAATTAGTAAGATCTAATTCGGGATTAACGTTCATGATATGCGAGTTAGCCATGATAAGCGAGTTGGCCACCTTAACGAGATTTGGTGGGGCACAAGCAAAAAGATGTTAGTAAATTGTTAGTGATCTTATCAATTTCTTATCGCATTTGACTGCGCACGCTACCCGGTCTCGTTAAGGTGGCCAACTTGCTTATCATGGCTAACTCGCTTATCAAATACGTTATCGTGGATAATTATGTGATGTGACAAAAGGGCGTGGAAAGTAGGTAACGCTAGTGACTGAGAGGGGGGAAACTGCATGTTTTTATCTTCGGGCGAGTGGCCCTTAATAATTCAACTGACCCCCTTTGGTCTGTTAGCATAATTAGGTAGGTAGGGGCACGAATTCAACGAGCTTCTAGGTTGGTATGCGGCTGTTCTTAAGATCTGAGCAGTGCAAGGTACGAATACAGGTAAGGTCATTACGAAGTTCGCCTCCCAGCCAATAAGGACTCGAGAAAAAGTTCCCTCCCAGAAATATCTTGGCATTACTAATCCGTCCCTGTCAGCGCACAACGCGCCGATGGACATGGACGCATTCGCCAGTCAACATTTATCCACCTTCGCCTCTTCACCGGAACCTCGTCCACTCAACGTCAGGAAAAGGTTCCAAAATCTAACCCATTGCATTCCCGAGGGTAAACCGCGGCGATGAAGTTTGCAGTACTGGCTCCTCGGCCCCAAGACCCAAACGCGTCGATGGCGGAACAGGAACAGGACCAGGTCCCGGCGCCCAGCAAATCTGATTGGCTCAGAATGCGCCCCAAGATCGAGCAACTGTATGTTGGCGAGCGTCGAAGCCTGCGCACCATCATGCGCTCCATGGAGAAGCTGGGCTTCAAGGCAACGTAAGGACACCCTCACACATAACACCATTTGGCCCCCGATAAATCTATAGCTTGGTTGCCTTGGGCGCCTACCTATCCGACCCCAATTAGTATCTCTCAGTCTTGCTCAAATAACCCTCCTTACCTTGGTTGCTCACAAACCCAGTGAACAGATGTACAAGAAGCGCTTTTTCAAGTGGGGCTTCCAGAAAAATATCAGACGGAAGAAGCCAAGGGACGACTGCTGGAGCAAACCGGAAGGTTGCGACTCGGAAACTACCCTTGACGGAGAGCTTTGCTCATCGAGCCACCATGACACCACAGTCCTCTTAATCCTAACCACCGTGCGCACATGGAGCGTGGCCTTCTTTGAGTCGATGCGGCTCGATGGCCGCAAGGTGCCTGCCTACCTGCCCGAGTGTGCGAACCGAGTCAAGGACGTTAGCTTTGACTTCAAGCTGGTCATCGACCTGCTGGACAGGCGCCGCGGGCACATGGCCGGAAGGATGGCTCGCCATGCCTTCTTGTTCATCGAGAACTTGCTAGTGCTCGATGCACCCGCCCTGATATGGAACCTTCTCGAGATGATGCACACCCTGGTGACACTACGCCAGACGCAACTCTTTCACATGTTGCTGGCCCATCTCATTGCGCTGGTCGATGGCCGTATGCCTGCCTCTCATCCGCTCCCCGGATTTCTGCGCGCTATACGCCAGATCGCCGAGAGCTCTGTCGGCGGTGCCCGAGATGGCCGTGCCAACAGCGCAATGCCACTCCAGTTTTTGCTACAGCGCGCATGGGTCCTCAACGCCGAACTCGTCTTCGGCAATTTCGAACCGCGCCTGCTGCCATTATATTTTTCGCTACTGTGGGATAGCTCGTCGATCGGACCGCCGGAAAATATTGTTAGCTTTATAGATTATTGTGGGAGCAAGATCGAGGCGTTTTTGGCGGATATATCGACTGCTGCAATGGTGGCCGCGGTTGCCGACGAGGCCTTCGGTGTTGATGGCGGTGACGACGGGAGTGCGGTGCTGGGGCGCTTGCTTGGACCACGGACCGATGCGTCGCCACCGCGTGACTTTGCTATGCTGCGCACCAGCAGCATTGCCGCCCTGCGTAAGCACGGTGACTTGTATCTTGCTGATGGGGCCGGTTTTCCAAACGGGGCCGACACTTCTAACATCCTGTCTATGATTGCTGCCCTGGTGAAAGCCAAGGTTATAGACGGATGGTCTGCGGCCATGGATGCCTTACCGAATAATGCCGCCGCCACCTCCAGCACTAAAACAACACCAGTCGTGTCACGCCTCCAGGCAGGCCACCTAGCCAGCGTGATCAGGAGCCTCGTCAACCTGGACCTCAGCGGCGGCTTCCGCAGCAAGACCGACATCGTATCAGAACCCTCTTCTGGTGACGTCGTGGACATGATGCAGGCGGTTGTGGCGCTCCGTGAATACTCACAGGGTGAAACGGATCCGCAGCTTGTACGCGACCTATGGCTACTTCAGGATACCCTTGTCGCGGCCGGTGAAAAGGATGAAGCCCGACTGGTTGGCCAGGACGCATATCGCCGCCTAGAGAAGTACCTGGAGGCTATCCCTACCGACCATGTTCAATTCACTTGACAGGCTGAGCGGCCAATTCATCCTGGGCTACCCTGGAAGGGCACGTTTTGAGGTCAGACTTCGAGAATATCTGGTACTTGAACAGGCGTTGATTCAATCTCTCCTTATTTCATCCTAACACTGTACAGAATAACACATCCATTAACGAAATAGAATCGGAGCGTTCCCTTTGTGTTACCTGGTCCACCTAATAGGTAGTATGCGGTGTAGTAGACTGTCTCATAATCAACTACCGTATATCTCAAGTTACGCTGAAGACCCTTCCGTAAACACAACCCAATTATACCAGTTAACCTCGCCACCGTCCAAGTGCATATTTCGACCATTTGAGGAACCATCCATGTCAGGATTGGAAACACATCAGTGGAGTTGTCACCCTCGGCCCACAGCCAAGCGCCAAGATTCGGAACCATGGGATGGTCGTCTGACCACCAATCCTTGATACCTGACTGAAATGCGTCACTATTAATAGCTGCTTGCCCCGTGGAAAGTTTGTTGGGATCGCTCGCCGTGGCGCCGGGCTCAGTTGCGTTTGATCTAATCATCAATGGGTCAGCGCGTTTTGAGCCTCCTAGACTGTCATAATATAGTGTGTTAATATCTTCGGACGGCAGCAACTCAGAGCTTGACGGGCGCGGCAGCTTCTGATCTTCTACATCCAGACTTGCAACGGCGTGTGGGTCGGACTGTGGGGGCTGACCTCGGCATTGCGATGTTTGCGGGCTTTAGCCATCAGCTTGCGCAGCGGGAACCAGACGTGTGGGTTTCCTTGTACGTGGCGGGTTGTGCTGGAACTAGGCAGCTGCTATGGGGCGCGACCTAAGCTCTCTCGATAGTAGGCGACCATGGCCATCGGCCCGAAGTTTTAAGTAAGAGAAATATGATGGTGTACCAATGCGTGTACGTCTAGTAAACCCATCGCCAATGGCGGCACGCTTGTTTACCGTTTAACGCATGATTGTACTCTGCCACTTCGATGGCTGCAATAAGCAACTTTGATGGAATCTCGTGTGCGGGAACTGTTCACTTGGGAAGAGAATAGGCAGAAAAGCGACAAGCGTTATTTTAGCCATGACAAGCCGCGCGATGATGACTGCAACGCAATACGCAACGTTACCGGAGTCATTTATGTATCTGAAGTAGCCATCCTCATACTCTTGATAGATCTTGTTCAAGAGGCGGCTCTGGTCGGGCAAATCTACAGCACCCCCCTTGGTTAGCTCGATTATTCGCCTCGTGATATTGTAAAGACCGATGGATATGCGAGAGAACGACATGTCGGTTATTCCATCGCGTTCCAAAGGCATCACCTTTGTCTCAGGGCTGATATCCGCATCATTGATGCTGCCTGGCAGTTTGGCGTCGAAGCTGCCGCTCGCTATGGCCAAGTCGGTCTCCTGGTCCTTATATGCCCCTAAATCCAGCCTACAAACTGTCCACCAGAGCCTTCGCTGCATTTCAATCCCAAAGGCCGTCAAGTGGCTGAAATTTGTGCTATCTCGATGCAACTCAAGGTACTCGGCCATCCTGATAACGATTCCCGTCATCATCCATACTAACCTCGGGCTATCGTGGCGAAGAAGCAGGCAGATAAATAAAGAGAGTGCCCTGAACAGGATTATATCAGGGGCGTTCAAGAAGTCGGCCTCGGCAAGGGCTTGCTCGAGACCGAGGGGATACTTGAGAGAGAGGCCGACTCTGGATTCTCCAAAGTTGGCCATAACCTGCTCAGTGTTGGTGGCTGGTTACCGCCGGTATGAACTCAAAGCCCAGGCGAGAACTAACATCATCTTCCTCTATAGAGACTATGGAAGCATAGTAGATGGAGAACATCAAAGCCTGGTTGGAAGGTGAAAGACGGACCATATCACTACCGCGCAAATCGCGGGCCATCCGGACAACCATGGGCATATAAAGCAGCCCCATTGCCACATTCAAGTTTTCAGAAAAGATGTCGAGGAGGACAGGAATCTGCGAGGGCATTGGATAGAATTCGCGAAGGCTGGGAACCGAGGGACTTGGGTTGTGTCGAAACAAGAACGCATGTCGCCCTGAGGATGTCCGCTCATGCTCGGCTAGGGCGGGAGCTGAGACTCCAGGCGTTGATTCGTCGTCAGAATCATCACAGGTATCCTCTGTAATATCGTGGGCATACATATTTAAATCATCGAGCTACGGGCAGTTCGCGGGCAGCGCCTCGACGAGATGGGCGCCAAGGTCATGAAGTGACAAAATACCTCGTAGTTTACACGAGACCAAAAGCCGGTGCCCGCGTAGTGGCTGCGGCCGGGATCGTCGTCATCGCGGACAACGAGTCTTCCAAATTGAGTTGGGAGCGCGGCAGCATCTGTGTGGTGGGATACTGGCATATTGCATCACGGGAGGGCGGGCGGGCTCGCGGCAGCGCGTGCCTCTTCTAGCTGGGCCCTGAGCTGCTTGACGAGTGCCTCGCGGTTCCGCAGCCTGTCAACGACCTTATCAACGCCCTGTTGCTTGGGGCCGTTGGTACCTTCGGGGGCACCGATAGTGCTAGGTGCGGTGGCAGAGCGGGTGAAATGTTGGAGGCGGTGGATCCATCTTGGCGGGCGATGGCTTTGAAGGCATGCAATGTTTGCGCGGCGGCAGTTGGAGCACGGCCGCAGAACCAGAGAAGCAGTAGCAACCACAGGAGCGGCAGGACCGGGTGTTGACGACAATGGGTTGGGGGCGATTTTGTCTGAAGCTGAGCCAGAGCCCGAAATTGAACCCGAAACCGAAGTTGCAGGCACTTGCGACATGCTCTGTGCTCGGGCTGGCAATTGAAGAAGTCGTCGCTAATATTGCTACCTGAGGTAAGGTAGAAGATGGAACTGGTGGGTTACCTGGTAGCAGCAACCTGGCCGTTAACTGCGTCCTCGTTCCCGGCTTCTCGCGCTTGCGAAGCGGCTGCTGCGTGCCAAGGAACAGGCTACTGTCTTACCGGTCTAGCCGAAAGCACTGACGTGGCCGTGACGAGCGAGTGCGCTATTCCACTTCGGGCCAGAACGGGCTTGAAGGAGCCAAGAACAAACTGCCCGGGCCGGAGTCGGCCAGTTGTGTTGGCCAGACCCGATCGGGAAGGTTTCGCGCTCGCAAAAACGTACTGCCAAGCTCTCCCTAAACATCTATGATCCCATGATTCATTAAGCAAAGAATAATTACCAGATAGTAAAGCCACAAACCCTACTCGTAACCAACTCCAACCAACGAATTCGCAACCATGGACCCCTCAACAGGATGCAATGAGTGCATCAAGGTATGTCAAAAGTCGAGCCTCACACCCTTGAATTCCCTCTAAACCCCCCAAAAAGGGCACGATCCATGCGGGCCTACCCCTCGGCACTGAAGAAACCATTCACGGCCTGAACACATATGTCATTGGAAACCGCACCAATCCCCGGGGCATTATTGTCATTTACAGTGACATTTTCGGGCTGCTTCTGCCCAACAACAAACTGATCGCCGACGCCTACGCCAAGAGCGGCGAATGGCTCGTGTACCTGCCTGACTTCTTCAACGGCGACCCCGCTCCGCTCAAGTTTGCTGACGTCGCCATCCCCGTCGACGCCTCCAAGCAATCCGCTCTTGCCAAGTACTCGGGGCTCCTGGCCCGCGCCCCGTCCATCATCATGTGGATGTCGCGTCACAAAGAAGCCCCTACCAACAAAGTCTGCATGGACTGGCTGGAGGCGCTGCGCCGCGCCACACCGCCCACCAGGAAGATAGGCATCGCCGGCTTCTGCTGGGGCGGAAAATATGCCCTCCGCGTCACCCGGGAAGCCAACATGGTCGACTTGGACGGAAAAAGGGTACCGTTGGTTGATGCTGCCGTGGCCCTGCACCCGAGCAACCTGGTGCTTCCGGGCGACGCCGAGAACCCCGTTGTGCCCATCAGCTGTGGCTGGGGACTCGAGGACATCGGCGTCAAAATTGAGACCAAGGCCAAGATAGAGGCGATCCACGCCAAAGCGAAGGAAGCCGGCGCGACACTGCCCGAGATAGAGCACAGGGTCTACAAGCCCGGACGCCATGGCTTTGCCGTGCGCGGAAACCCAGACGACCCAGCCGAGAGAAAGTGCTTGGAAGACTCTGAGAAACAGGCCCTGGAATGGTTTGCGCGATGGCTTTAGTCGTCGCTTGACGTGCAATCTCATGCTAGCATTCTTCTCTACAGGCTCGCAGTGCATAGTTACAATGCCTTCTAGCCACCAAATGTATTTGCCCGCCTGCCTATCTGCTCGTAATTACTCCGCCCGGCTGCGATTCTACTTTTTTTTTTCAATATATTAGACTATCGCAGACTTCTCGTCCCTGTGACGATAGCTGTTGCTACTTTTGCATGATTGGTTCTCCTCCTCATGTGTTTGTTCTTTCTAGCTACTACTTGTGCGACCAGTCCCTGTCTCTCGAGAAACTGAATATATACTTTAGATAATTGCGAAACAAAATGCTTGGTTTATCCATATTAGAACATGCTAAATAGACCGATAATGTCGTCTACAAGAAGACGCCCCGCAGTTCACGATGGAGTCATCAAACTACCTCACGCAAAAGCCACTCCATATCCGTCTTGGAACGCTACTACCAACATGCTCCACCCACGAGCACCAACGAACAAGGAAATCCCGGACTCGGACTATGACTCTACCTCTGAGCCACTGGAAGATGTGGATACCTATGCAAAGCGACAATACATGGCCAGATATTCCCTAGCCTTGACAATACCAGAGATATTATCCGCTCAAGCCGTCACCTCCCATGAAACTGCAGTCGATGCCGGCCACGGGGTCGCTGTTGGATCTGAGCAGCCGAAGCCTGAAGTTGTCGTGCCAGCAGACAGGCGGTCCTGCGCCAGGAGACACTGCTCATTGCTCATTGGGTAATTAATTTTATGCCTGGCCATATGGGTTTCCAAGCGGTGAAGCGGCGCCTAATGTAGATGCTCCGTCTCAAAGAATAATTAGGAAAAAATAAAAAATAAAATTTATGTCACACTCATGTGTGAATATATTATACGATAACATCTAATCCGGGGACTACATCACTATTGTAGGGAATCTTCTACTTGACGAGGAAATTTCCCAGAGTTCTCGGCCCTCTGATTGGTCTATTGGACGAAACAATTTATAGAAAATAGCGAGCGGCCATTGTATATTAAAATGTGAAAGAATGTGGAACCACCGAAGCAAATCAATCTCCCCACGATACTCCTCCCCGCATAGCATTTTCTCCTTTATTTAGCTCTCCTACCGAAGCACTTCGCTCCATACGAACTACTTCTCTTCATTCCAAGATCGGACATACAAAATATTATATCTCAAGATTATGGCGGAATTAAGCTTCAAGGTATAGAGACATACGAAATTTCCCTTCGTGCTCATCCTCAAATCCAGCTAATAGATAATTGCTGCAAAGGTTCTTGTGGTCTGTGCTGGCCCTGCTGGTCTATTGCTTGGTCCCCTTCTTTCCAAGCATGGCATGTTCGTGACAGTCGTCGATGGCGCCTATGGATTGGATGTTCGGCCTCGTGCCGCCCACTATGTACCACCTGCAGTGCGTGAGCTGCGTCGGGCCGGGGTTATCGAGGACGTGCTCGCCGATGGCTTCGTTCCGAAAAAGATGTTTTGGGGCAAACTGGATGGCGCCTATCCAGCTGGCCTGGACAACAGCATCCTTGGAGACGACCACCCAGACCGTATGGCATGTCTGCCCCTAGATAAGCTTGGGCCAATTCTCGCCCTTCACTTACAACGGTAACCAACAGCAGAGGTCAATTGGGGGCACTGCGCGGCTGGAGAGCTTGGCCAAAGTAAGGCCAGAGCTTGGGTTCAAGTGTCGACTTCTGCTGGAGAGATCCGTATGGAAGCAGACTACACTATGGGTTGCGATGGCGCCAACTTTCAGATCCGACGGTCTCTGCAGGGCGACATGACCTTTCCAGGGTTCACATGGGACAAACAGATTGTGGCCACCAACGTTTATTACGACTTTGACCGGTATGGCTACGAAGATGCGAACTTCATCATCCATCCAGAGCATTGGCACATGGCCTCCCGCATTACCAAGGACGGCATGTGGGGCGTCTCATATAGCGAGCAGGGTGGCCTTTCCCACGAAGAGCTCGCTGCTCGCCAGCCGATGAAGTTTGAGACAATGCTGCCAGGAAACCCCAAGCCCCAGGATTATGTGCTCGCCAACTTCAGCCTATATCGCGTACACCAGCGCCTGACTGAGAACATGCGGGTCGGTCGCTTTCTCCTAGTCGCAGACGCGGCTCATCTTTGCAATCCGTTGGAACCATTCCAACGTATCCGTGTTTTTGGTCATTCCAATTCCCAGTGAGAACTTGGAGCGCTTACACAGTGACCCCGAGATTGTCTTGGAACCCGGCCAGGATGAGTTTCTGACCCTCTGTTTGAAGGCTGAGAAGGACGTCGACTTCTCTCGGAATGCCATCGCAGCTGTGGTGGCTTCAAAATTGGGGAAGAGAACGAATGCATGTGGACTGGGGTGCTCTTTTCTTACACTAATGAAGTTATCCCAGGTATTGTGCGCTCACAGCACGCGCCGAGCGTGCAGATAATTGTTGCCCCTCTGATCGGCTGACCTGAAAGACGCCCAGTGTGTATATTGGAGTGCAGCATACAGCATTTAGACTACGAGTTGTTGTTGTTGTTGTTCTCGAAGCGCACCACCCCTTGTTTAGTATGCGCGCGTTGGCCTACTTATCGTTGCATTTAACAACATCTCTACTAAGTAATAACTTATTATAATCGGTAATATGGCTTACAAGACAATAAATAGCCTATTATAGTGTTAAATTAAGTAATGAGAGTACTAAAATTCATTAAACGTTATCATTCTAATTTTTGCTCGTCAAGCTAATTGCGTTCTGTTAATTGCCCGTGTCCAACATGCCATGTTTGTCTGTTTACAGTCGTCACACGCGCCCGCCAGGCCATTGCAGAACAAAACGGCTGTAGACTCGCATTCTGGTGGGGCATCATTGCCTCTCCTGGGCGTACCGCAAGCAATAAACCGGGTCTGTCATTATCGCAGAGCCCGGCTCCCCGGATCGTCAGCGGCCTGTAGTGGCGATCCCTGTATCCTAGCCCAATCAGACTGGGCATGCGTGTCTTATTAAAATTATCCAGGACCCAGCGCCCCAATCAGTATGTTAAATTCCCTGCCCTCCTGTGCTGGCTAGCTCGAGACGAGAACTACTCACTGACAACCACGCTAAATCAGCCCTAGAGCTTTTAGGGAGGCGACCACTTTCACGATCAAGAAGGAGACATACGTTAAGGCCAGCAGCTGAAGGCCGATTGCTCTGCTTTCTTGTCTGGGCAATATGCTAGAGAAAATCATGACAAGTCGCTTTACGAAGCTCTTCGAGGATCACAAGCTCCTCTCCGAGACGCAGTTTGCCGCGCCGGGTCGATCTACGGCCATGGCCCTTGAGCGTGTAGTCCCCTTCATCTGCCGGGAGCGTTCAACGCTGTTCCGCGTGCCAGACTTCTAGCAATCCTATCATCAAAAAGAATACCGCATTGGTTCACAGCCTCATTTTTATACTGGAAGGTGTGTGCAAGGAAGACCCTTTCGTCAATTGCAGCATTCTTGTTCTTTTTGTACTCGTACCGGGCGATCTAATTTGACACCAAGTGCCTCTGATTCGACAGCGAGAATCGCGAATGTTCTCCCCCTCAAGTCACTTGCCGCAGCTGAGTGCATGTCACTTCACACGCCAAACAAACCGAACAATAAAGCAGGAGGGAGGGGGGTGCTTTTGCGCAGGGGGGAGAAGGGAGTCACTTGGCAAGAAGCAGGTAAAGCCGGGCTCCATTTCACAGCGGATGGTTCACGTAACGGCTGGTCAGGCCAGATGGGGAGCGAGAGTCATGCAATTGCCCTTGCTCTAGTTGCTCGTCGGAACCACTAATAAAGCCGACTGGGGCCATCATGTCCCACATTTGAACTCACAGTGAAGCCATCACGCTTCGATGTCGCAAGCGCGGGAAGCTCGCGGTCTAAAATCGTGGACTCGTGCCTTCCATGAACACTGTCAGTGTTACCTTCAGATTTTACCGCGCTCGCACTTACCGTCAAAGTTTGAAGCCTTGTCCAGGACGCCTGGTTGAGCCTCTGATCGTGACTCTCTCGCGGCTGCCGTCGCGTCCCAGATGCCACTTGAAGCTGAACCAGTGGCTTCTGGTGACCGATGGGTTGGACCCGCATCACTCTGCGCCTGTCAGTGTCTAAATTTCTCGCCTTCTAGTTCCTCGCGGCCTCCTGATCCTCAATGGTCCTTCACGGCCAATGTTGGATCTCTCTGGGTGGGCACCCCGAAAATATCCTGGAAAGGCTGGGGATGCCATCTGAGCAAGGGAGTCGGCTTCGCTTGGCTGGCGGAACGCACAACTTGTTAATCCTAATTATGGCTGCAAATCATGGGAAATGCGAAGGAGCGAGACGTCATCTCTCAAATAATGGCCTTGCCGTTCCTGACCAACTAAGCGGGCTCTGGGGGATAGTTACCAGTGGCACTGGGGGACTATGTCGAGCAATGATGAAGATGGAGAACTGAGCTCACAGGATTGGACAAGACCTTCTCCCTTGGCGAGTCCTAAATAAAGTCCGCGGGCAGTTGTCGCGCAAATGGGACCAAAAGTGGTGTCAATCAAGCATGTCAGTTCTTCGTGGCTGTCCGAGAAATCCGTCTTTTTCTCCCCTTTCAATTTCTTCCTTTCCGCAGAACTCCTGTCTCATGGATTTTGCGTTCCTGATACTCCTTCCTACGGGCAGTTTCGTGAATAAAGCAAAACAAAGCTAAAAAAAAAAAAAAACTTCAACTCAAGCTCCGAATCGAAACAACCACGCTGAATCGAACTCGAAACCTGGTGGGAACTATAAGCACCCATACCACGTATGGGGGGTAATTACAGCGTAATGCAAAGACTACCATTGCAAGTACCCTTAGTACCCCATCACCATAGGTGGGTACCTGCCTAAGGCAAGTTAAATTCTTCTGTTCACGTCTATTTCAATTTATCACTCAAGCAACGAGTATGGGGCCCGTCGCGTCCTTCGCGAATAGCCCAGACTCTTGTCTTTGTATGACCACATACGGATGCTTCCATCGCTGGAGCCACTTACGAATTCAATGTCGAACCCCCCAGAAGTTGGAGCCCATTCAGACTCGTATATAGCAAACGAGCTGACGCGCTTCGGATGCACTTGAATGCTCATGAGCACCTCATTTTCCCAATGATCGAACATCTGGATGGTCCCGTCAACAAAGCTTGTCATCATATACATCGTCTCTGGAACCAATGACATGACTGTGATGAGAGACTGCAAGGGAAGCTAGTTAGCGAACTCTTTCAAACGTCAAGTAACGCCAGTGGCGCTAAAGATCTGGGCTTGGGTACCTGTGTCTTTGTTGTGCCCAAACGCCGAGTAAGGGGTTTGACGGTGACTGATTCCTTGACGTCCCACTTCTGGATGGTTCCATCGCGGCTGCCACTGTAGAGGCAAAGGCTACTCGAGGTGAATGCCACGGCGGTGACTTCGAGTCTGTGGGCGATCACCGAGAATAGTAGCTTGTACCCGTCCAAGTTCCAGACACTCAGGGTTCCCATTGCGTCTCCTGCGGCCAGAAGTTTGAAGTCAGGCGAGACTGTAATGGATTCGATCTTGGCACCGCTGGCTCGGAGATCTTTTAGAGAATTTGACCCAATGGAGGTCAGGTCCCAAAAGTGGACTTCCCCATCCCGCCCTCCGGACACAAGAATCATCCCATCCTGAGACGCTAGAGAAATGGCAGAGACGCCCCCGAGGTGCCCAGAGTACCAATTGTCTTCGATCCGTTTCTCGCGAACATCACAAATCTGACAAAGCAAAATTTCAGCCTACGAAAGGTAGCGACGTGAACTTACGACAAGCGTTGAACCTACCATGATTTTTCCTTCGTCTCCTCCTGTTACGAGGTATTTAGAGTCGGCAGTGAAGATCAAACAGCGGTAATGGGTCGCATATATGTTGTTCTCGAAGATAGTCTCACCCCCCGGGCCATAGTAGAGAATGCAGTGGTTTTGGGACGTTGCAGGGTCAAATATCGCGACGGAGGTTCTATAACCAACAGCAAGAAACCTTCGGTTTGGAGAGATGCTCACCGAGTAGATTGGAGAGCTTTGTGGATGGTATAGCGTGCGCACGAGTGACACCTTGTCTTTAGCATCGACGGTAGGCATGTTTCGGTTAGTCTCTTCCAGCTTCTTTAGGAAGGCCGAGAAGGCAATGAATGTTGACCGTTTCTTTGCAATGACGCTCCAGCCGCGACCGCAGTCCTCGCGAACCCACTTGTAGCCCGCGGCTGGAACATGTTCCTGATCTGGAAGTAAGCCAATTACTTCGTTTGAGCCGGCGTTTTCGTTCGGGGGCGCGCGTGGGAGAGAGAAAAGCGCGATTTGCTGTAGGTGATGACCGAGGTGCTTTCGAAACTGATCCGGATCAACCACGATGACATGTCCGTCGCCTTTTCCCACATCTGCAGATGCCCAGTTTTCATCACACAGTGGACAGTCGTTTGCGGGGATCCATTGCAGTGGTCGACGTGACTGTTCGACAACGTCGGCAACTTGCTTTTCGAGAACGTCGCTGTGGGATTGTGTAATATGGCGGTGTATTTCCTCAACCGTCCCAAAGGCTGGAGCATCAGGGTCGTGACATATTTGACAGCGCCAATTGTTGCGATGTTTGAGAAGTTCGTGCTCAAACCAGGAATGCTGCGAGGTAAATGCATCTAGCGAGCAGGTTGGAAACGTGCATATGTATGGTTGAAGATCATTGATGACATGTTTTCTTCAGGGTGATGTGTTAGTGTATCCGTGTGGGGTAAAAGAAGACTAATTTCTCACCTCCATTGATGATTCTTGTCTTTGGACGACTTCATTGATACGACCATGTGGCAGTATGAACAAATAAAAGATGAGGTATCCAGAGCTTCTTGGGGCATTGGTGGGAATGACAATGGGTCGTCTGATTGTTCAACAATAGATGTTGCAAAGGAAGCCACAGAGGGTGTAGGCTCGAGAAATGTTGTCGCAGCTTCCAAGTTTCCCATCACAAGCTCTGTTGCCTCTGTCTCTGCGAACAAAGTGAGTTTTGTGGCCTTTGAGATGGCAGACTTATCGGCACTTGGCCCAGGAGCTTGGCCCTCGATTGGCTTGGTATGGTTGGAAAGTGACCGAGACTCGGGGTTGGGAGCGTTGGCGAACTGCATCTCGTCGGATGGCAAGGTCGCCAACCGGGCGCTGTGGTCCCGCCGATACTTAAAATACTGCCTCCTTCGAGCATTGGCCTCACCAAGTCGCATCACTAGTGGCTCGTTCTTCCGCGAGGCAGCTGGGTACCGATCCCTGAGATACATCTTGTCGGCATGGCTGTCAAATGGCGACGTCCTGGATGCCCGCTGGCGTCTTTCTGAGGGAGCAAACTTTCGTATAAAGTCGGACGCCTTGAACAAGCTGTCGATGGCGTGTTTTATTGCCGACATCAGCTCGTGGATTTCCGATATCGAGGTTTCAGGATCCCGAGTCTCGGCGGAACTTGCCGAGAGAGACGAGCCGGAATCGCTGGATGAGATGTAATACTCGGCCAGATCGACATCTGAATCCACCAACATGCTCGCTGTTCTGTTGATGCGCTTTCCGCTGATAATATCCGTTGCCGCCTCGGTAGAGTCATAGAGATTGAGGAGAAACCCGAGTATGGCCTCCTTAACGGCAGGGCTATTTCGCAGGCGGTGCTCGAGTGATACGGGGGAGGTTCGAGGCTGCATGGCACCGAGGTTGCCAGCCCATTGCTCAAATCTTCCCCACAGCTGCTCCACATCGCGTTTCTTGACAGCTTCCTTTCCCGGGATTGCTTGGATGACCTGGTCACTCGTGTCATCCGGAATGGCATTGAGAAGGGCGTCAAGGGCAAGGTAACAGTTCTTAGCAGCTTCAGAAATGTTTTCTATGCTGTCTGTGCTGTCTGTGCTGTCAATATGGCCTTCGAGAACATCGGGTGTCCAGCCATTGTGCTCCATTTTGCTCTGAGGAGGCGCAGGGTGCATACCTTCCCAGATTGCTTGAGGGATAGAGATGTTGATGATGGAAGGAGCGATGTGTTCCCGTGCGGCGAAGTTGGTGCCTAGAACCCACCATCACCCAATCATCACACATCGTCGTTGCCAAGCTTGTCTTACCCCGCTCCGCGACGACGGGCAGGTGCAGCTAAGTCTTTACACTCTTTGCACTAACAAATTTCATCCATCGAAGTTCCAACCTCCACCGACGAGACAGCACGTTAAAGCGTTCCTTCCTCTTTGGCCTTGTTCAGATCGAATGTCGGGAATTGAAGTGGCCGGCCTTGTGCTGGGAGGCTTTCCTGTCCTTCTGGAATGCCTCAGCTTCTATCGCAAGAGTTTTGAGCCGCTCGAAGAATGGTGGAATTTCCGGACCCATTTCATCGCCTTCGTCGACGACATTAGGCACCAGACGATGCGGTACAACGAGAACCTTATCCGGCTGCTGGACCCGATTGTCACAAACAATGAAGACCTGCTGAAGTTGGTTGCTGATCCAGCTGATCCGCGCTGGAAAGACGGCAGCCTTGATGGGCCCCTGGAGCAGCGCTTATCGAGCGAGCTAGACAGATTCCTTCGCATCGTCAGCAGGATGAAGAGTGTGATGGACGACCTGAACAAGCTCCTTCAGATCGAGAATGGAAAGGTACGCGTAGTAATAGCCTGCTCTGACTCTACCCCACGATGTGCTTGTGTGTTGACACAAGAGCAGGTTTCCTGGCAGCAACCGCAGCAATCGTGGCAGTGGCAGTATAAAAGGCTCCAACTTAGCTTCTCCAAAGGGAAACACAAGAAAGTGAAGAAGCTAGCAGCCCATAACCAAGAGCTCCAAGACATCTTGGGATACAGCGAGCGGCTGATTCCGATATCGGATCGAAGGCAGGCGTCTGGGCCCGTTGAGAGCTTCGAAAAGATGCGGAAACATGCCTGTTTAATCCACAGGGTCCTTCGCCAGCAGTGGAACTGTCGAGTAAACACTCACTGCCATGAAGCTCATCTCAAGCTGGAAGTCCTCGTCGAACCATCAAAGACTAACAATCTCAGCGTGCTGTTCAAGGTCGACAATTCTGGGAACCCAATCCAAGAGGTTGTGATTCGCGCGAAAGTATTAAACCCCACAGCTGCCAGAGCTGGGCTACAGATCAAGCAGTCGACATCCGCACTCGAGTTACAATCAAGCGAGATGACTTCGGCGCAAGTGGCGTCTGTTCATCAATCGACGCCCCTTAAGTCAGTTCAAGAAGCAATGCTTCAGAAGGACAACAAGCGAAGCCTTCTGGACCGGATGTCGCAAAAGCTTTTGAAGCAGTCTTCAACTAATCAGTCTGCAAAACGAAAGGTCATGTTTGACTCAACGTCAACGATCTCGATCTCAGTCACTCCCGCCGTGGAGTCATCAGTGGAGCTGCAAGCTGTTCCTGGACCCGAAGATGACAGCCAACAACAGTCCATAGTCTCAGATCTCTGCGCATTTCTTTGTGAGCATGGAACTCTGAGGGGTATGCTCCGAGACGAATTCGACCGGCACCTAGAGCTCTCCAAGCTCCCACGGCGCCGTCAGGCTCCATCCCAAGCGGGCCAGTCACTGAAGCTGCTGACACTCCCTGAGCTTCTAAAAGCATATCACGAAGCCCAAATCGACGTCCCCAGACAACGCCGGTTTGAGATCGCCGCCCATATTGCGTCAGCGCTTCTCCAGACGCACTCGTCGCCATGGCTTCCCACCACTTGGTCAAAGGAAAGATTCATGTTCCTCGCAGATGCTACGAACTCGTTGGCCCTGTGCAGCAGCCACCCCTTTGTGGCGCAAGACTTCTCACTCACCCCAACGGATGTGGACGCGATAGAGGATGAAAACAACTTACACCTACTACACACTCTCGCCTCTTGCAATCCCTTGCAACAAGCCGCTGAGGAATCAACGCGGGCTTGCCTCTTCACTATGGGCGTGATGATCTTAGAACTCATATTCGGCCACAACATCGAAGACTGCACATTCCGCAAGGACTACTACGGCAAGGACAACAAGCCGAACGACCAAACCGACATTAGCACTGCGAGGAAGTGGGCTAAGAAGGTACTTGGAGAAAGCGGGGCCAACATCTCGGACGTTGTGAGGCGATGCTTAGACTGCTCCTTCGGGCCAAGGCCGAGCTTCGCAGACGTTAGGTTCAGGGAGTCCGTGTACGAGGGCGTGATCAAGCCCTTGGCGGCATATTCAAGGGTATGGCCTGAAGCCATGCCATGATGGCGGCGTACTGTGAGGTAATGAGTGGTGTTAAATGAAACACGCCCTAACAAATGTCAGTTCTTTGAAACCTCTCGAGCAACTGACATTGACTCCATTCCTTTCCGTTGACCCAAACTGCATGTATCCACATCCCGGGCCAACTCTATCCACCTATTGAGCACTCCACTCACCACGGCCACCTAAACCCACATAATATCCATTCCCGACCGGTTAATCCATCAAATAAAATAATCACCGCAGAGCCCGGTTAGCTCAGCTGGTTAGAGCGTCGTACTAATATCGTCTGAAAGGACCATATTTGGTCATGCGAAGGTCAACAGTTCAATCCTGTTACTGGGCAGTAAACTTTTGCTTTTTTCACCCCTATTCTTCAGGCTTCCACGAGAGTGAAATACCTTATGGTATGGTTCTAGTCACTGGTGGAAGCTGCATGATTTAGTTTTCACGATTCAGTTTTCTTACTGGCTGACAAAGTTTGTTTCTGTTTCACAAGCTCACTATTTCTTTTTCCTTGCCTTCTTTCTGAGATGTTTGTTTGTGCTGGAATTTGTTTTGGGACTTTAATTCAATCTTGTAAATTTATGGTCCACTACTGCATCTTTCCGGCAACGGTACCTGTTTCCTCCCCACCAGTAACTGGTTTGCGACGACGAACCCGAACCTCTCGCAATCTCCTGGCTATGTCGCGCGGAGAAGCAGTGTTAATGTCCCCTGTAAACTCGGCCAGGGTTAAATGCTCTTCTTCTCCAGAGTTGCCCTTGAACCGAGCCAGCTTATGCACTTCGATGCGTCGTGCTAAATTGATCATGTCAATTTCAGCAACGCCCGACACGATGGGAACTCGTTCTGGAAGCCGCAGAATCTATCATATCCCAAAGATGACCAGCATAAGCAGCGCTATTGTACTTGATATGAACAGCGCACCGGTCCAGGTCTAGATGACGAGACACTGGCTTGATGATCCTGCTATGGCCCTGGTGGCCATCTCTTCGGGCGGGGCAAACACCGTGCTCATCCCAGGAGGCGCTAACTGTCCCAACTTGCTGATGGAGTTATTACCCAACTGCACTCCGGTGGTAGTAAATATAAGAGGAATTGCAAAAAGATTTTGCAGCAAATTGACCATCGTAAAGTTTTCGGGGAAGTATGCAAGGTAGCCGCGTTGTGAAGCTATTGTGAGAGCAAAAGCATTTACGCTGTATATGTCGTTCGCGATTGTCTTTGGTGTGGGAGCGAGGATTTTCGCGAAGATGGTTATTTATTCCGCCGTACTGATATGAATGGGCACCCGATCCCCAATGGGCTCAAGGTTGATGATTGATAGATTCTGCCGGCCGTATGCCGTCCTGGTTGACTATCGATATAACGACATCTTGGTTTTGATATATGGCGGTTGGGATGCCCAAGATCGATCGGTCTTGCACCTGTTATTCATCACAAAGTTTTGTGGACAATTGGCCTATCCTCAGATACTCGAAATCAGCTTCTAAAGCCAGTATTTTCCTTGCGAGACTGAGAACTTACCGACGGCAATAGAACCACCCATTTAGAGTATACAAATTTATAGTGTCGTTGATGAGCCCGGCGCCATATACGCACTCGAATGTCGAGTCAAAGACCACATCATCTCCAAGGTTATCAAAGCTAACTAAAATTCCTGGCGATTTATGGATCAATATGGTCTGGGTGTTGTCGAAGATAGTGTCATATAGGATAGAGTAGTTCAGGAAGGGAAGGTACCGGCGGGATATCTCCAGACCGTTGGGAAGAACAAAGGCTTTGCAGGAGCTGGCATTGCCACAGCCCGGAAGAGGGAACCCCGTTGCGTACTTGGAATTGCGGAGCAGACTTGATACCCAAAGAGAATAAAATCCGACGAATTAGGCTATTGTACGTCGCTCTAGTGCATGAGTACCAATTGGTGCTAGCCCAGCGTACACCTTAAGACCGACATTGTCCGAGACGAAGTAGTACTGGGCTGTCGTATGGACTAGAATCCCAAAACCAATCAGCAGATATACAACGCTCATACAGCGATAGGTGTGCAAAAAGGCACTGACATTTAACTCCCGAGCCAAGACCAACACTTAGAATTGGCAATATGGATCTGTAGCAATTATATGAGCGTGAGTTGTTTCAGGCAATGAGCTGCCAAGTACTCAGGGTCTACTAACCTGAGAAAAAGCCAGAAGTCTGGCTATCTTGCAGCCCAAGCAGTATGCACGGTTGAAATCCGGTTTGTAGAAAAGGACAGCCCAAAAAAGGTCGTTGTAAGTGTTCCGTCTGGTCGGGGTTTGTTGACTGGTGATTGACAGAGAGAAGGATCGAAAAATCGGGACAAAGAAAAAAGAATGCTGGCGAAGACATGGACAATACCGTGCTCTCCACCAACTGGCAACCAGCCAAGTTTGTTAATACCGGGCGGGCACTGGAATGGATCAACACTCGGTTCGTAAGCGATACCAGAAGGTACCCAGTTTGATGGCGAGGATGGAATGGGGCGGTGGGAATGCCGCATCCACTATCGCAAAGGTTTAGAAGTTGGTTTATGTTAGTGTGTCTTCTTGTCTTGGGCTATGACATGCTTCCTCTATTGATATTTTTACATGCTCGTGGGGGTTACGAGCGTTTCTAGATTTAATATCTCTCGTCCTATCTATTATTAACGGTTTGAGGCTTTGCAATGATGAACCCAAAGTATATACGTGTCATTAGCTGTTTCACGTAGACGAGTGGTTGGTATATTCATATCTCCATGGTGTTCAAGTTCCAAGCTCCCTCCTCCCCCATATTTAGCCTGTCACGCCGTCGCTCTACGTCGTGTCGATACCATCCGTGCCTCTCTTAGTGAATAATAACCAGCATAATCAACCCGTTCTATTCTTTCCAGAAACCATTCCCAAGATTGGGCCAAAGGAAAGTCCCTGCTTAGCAACTTTCCTTGAACTTCTCAAAAGCGACAGGGGTTCTCTGTGTCGGAATACGAGCTTGAAGCTGTTGGCAATTCCGGAGATCCTGCCTGGTGCCATGAGCAGCGACTCTACCGCCGCGGCCCCCCTCTGGAGCGCGAGAGGGCATGGAAGGGCAGAAGGAGCTTGATTTCCGTGTCAATTATCTGAATTGGGATGGAAAGGATTGTGCCTAGGAGCACCGGAACAAACGAGCCTGTAAAGTACTCTCTTGCTGACAGCGGCAGGACATGAATCTTGGCAGGTCCCGACAAGCCATTGAGGACGGGCGGTGTGATGGGATCAGTGGCCGCCACGTAGCCTGTCGTTGTGGCGGTGGGGACACCGTTTGAGTCTATGAGTGGCACTGTTGTGATCGTAACCGGCGCATCGGTGGTTATGATACTAACCCAAGCCCCATCGCCGCCTCTAACGTACATCCACGTCAAGCGGCGCGTCGCGGTTCGCTGACCAAGCGATTTTGTTAAAGTCTTAAGCTGCGACGGCACAATTAGGGCTGGTCCAGACCCGGCAGTCGTCTTTTTTGCGTCGTTAAGTGTAGGTGGTCAGTATTCGAGTAACCCCGTTCAAGTCAGTGAATGTCAAAGTTGTGACTCTCGCTGTTGTGAGGACTATCGAGGAGTGCCAATCAGCGCCAGCGACTACACCCTGAATCGTAGAAACCGGTGCGGCAGTCGGTGGGGGAAAGGTGTCTGCGCCTCGACTTCGTAGTGGTGAAAATCGCCCTTTCGTTAAGTTCGCGTAACCAACAGCTCGGCAACCTCGAGGCATGACAAAAGCGATAGCGGAGTGGATGGCCGAGGCAGCTCTACCCGCTGTCCCCGAAGCTATCACTCTAGTCATCGACGGCAATCCGGCGCCGGATGTTTCCTCGGATATCTTCCGGGGTCTCGTTCAGGCCGACGCAGCCTGGCAAACCGCCATCGACCGGGCCTTTCCCCCCAGCCGCGTGAGCCCTTTGGATTTTCTACTCAAAGCAACCGTAAAACCCTACCAATGTAAGGGCTTCCCTGAGCTCCTCAAGGCCGTGTGTAATGGGGATCCTTCCTCTTGTATTCGCTGCAAGTTCGACCCCGGCGAGCCCTGGGATGACGGCCAGATCGACGAAATTATCAAGGCCAACCCTAGCGATAGCGACGACCCCTTCGAGTGGGCGGACGTGTGGAGGCCGGCAAGAGGGCGCGTCGGCTTCAAACCTCCAACTCCATTACCTCCGTATTGCAAGATGCTGGATGAGCTCCCGACAACGGAAAATTGAACTAGGTACTTGCCGTGTTGCGCGAGAATCGGCGACGCGAAAGAGATTGGCGCGGCTGAAGATGTGGTGGGAATTTTGTAGACGGAAATAGTTGCATTAACCATGGTTGCTCCAGATCCATCTTAATTAGGTACACAATTCTATTGACCGTCTTGCAAATGCCCATCTGGGCCAATTTATGTAGAGTCTTATCACAGCCTAGTGTGAATAGGAGCAAAGTTGTGGTAAACCAAGGAGTAATCATTACACAGTCGCTTCGCAAGTACTTGACGTTCTAGTTACAAATTAAAATTAGAATGCAAACGCTCGTGTTAATTATTCTCCCCAAAGGACAATTCCGCTCTCCAACTCCCTTTTTTTGCCGACTCGTTTGGAATATTCATCAAAACAACTAAAAACCGTAAACTTAGCCGTTGGGGGGCGGCCATCCCGCAACGCTTCCCGCCACCATGCCCGCCATGACCGCGGCTGGCGCAAAGCTTGAATCCGACTTGTGATGTTGGAGTCTGAGGCTGCTCGTCCCGCTCGTGCCGGTGCTGCTCTTGGCCGCGAGCAAGGGGCTCCTTTCGTCAGGGGTACTGCCGCTCCCGTCCGACAGGGTCTTGCCGTACATAAATGCCGATATCTTGTGACTGATTCTACCAAGCCGCGAGCTTCGGGGCTGCCTCAGAAGCATGAGCTTGCACCGTACATTCTCAATGGCCCGGCTCCATGACATGGGGTCGTGTGTGTCGGAACAGTGTTCCACGGGTGGCAGAGAAACTTGGAGTCTCGTCCGCTCTGTCCTCTGCCTTCTCCATCCAAGGACCCTGCGAACGAGGCTATCTGGGATGAACCGTATGGCCATCCCAACCGGGATGGAAAGAAAGCCCAGAAGAAGAGAAATTCCCCATTGCTTCGACGTCAGTGGCGCCACCGACAGGGCCTCTCCACCGTAACAAACAATCAAGACTTGGCCAGCGACAATGGCAACATTGATGGCGATGAAGAAAGGATTTTGAAAGATACCCTCGACTATGTTGAGATTGTTGTCAAGTCGCCGGTTACTACAACAGATAAGTCAACATTTTCGCAAAGGGAAAATCGCCGGGGCAGTGATTGAGACAAGACAACTCACTTGTATAGGTTGAAAAACTGCATCCACACAAACGTGTTGAATATGAGCGTGTTGAGGGCCTCTTGCTTCCCTGGTGTGTCGTAGCCGAGCAGGTCATTTCCAGCAAAGTTCAGCACCAATGTCACGGCGAGCTGGTAGACAGCCTGTCCGACAATCATCTTCCAGCTGGTAAGCGAGATGAGTGGCGCGTCTCTCCTCTCGGGCTTGCGGTTGAGAACACTCGGGTTTGCGGGGTCTGTTGCCAACGCCAGGGCGGCAAAAGTGTCCATGATCAGATTGACCCAGAGAAGTTGAACCGGGGTGAGTATTGCTTCCTCAGTATCGCCCGCAATCGCTGACACGAAGGTGAGAGTGACTGCGGTGATGTTGACGGTGAGTTGGAACTGCAAGAATTATGTGTCAGTGTGAATAACGTCAAGTCGACACTGGTCGCGGTAGAAAACGTCCCCTAGCCCCTTACCTGCAGGAACTTCTTTATCACATCGTTGACTGTCCGCCCCCACTCAATTGCTTTGACAATCGACGAGAAATTGTCGTCCATCAACACAATCGACGAGGCTTCCTTTGCGACTTCAGTGCCGGAAATGCCCATGGAGAAGCCCACGTCAGCAGCCCTCAAAGCAGGCCCGTCGTTGGTTCCGTCACCTGTCACAGCCACAGTCTCGCCGAGCTTCTTCAGCCTCCTGACCAGCAGCTTTTTATCGTCCGGGCTGGATCGTGCCAAAACCTGCAGCCTGGGGAGAATCGCAAACATCTGTCCTTCCGACATTCTCCTGAACTCGGGACCTTCCATGACGACGCCGTCTTTGGTCAGAATCCCACTTGCAGCTGCGATCGCTGTTGCCGTTTTGACGTTGTCGCCAGTAACCATTCTCACAAACACTCCCGCGTGCTGGCAAAGCGCCACGGCCTCTTCGACGCCCGCTCTCAGCGGGTCCTGGATGCCCATGACCGCGAAGAAGGTGAGGCCCTGAAACACGCTATCAAACAACGACACACGGCCAGTACCCATGTCAGGCTCGGTGGCTGGTGGTGGCCAGGAGGGGAAATCCCGAAAGGCGAGGCCGAGGGTGCGGAGCGATTCAGACGCAAATCTATCTACGGTTTCGACCACTTTCTCGCAACGCTCGTGGGTCAATTGGATCTCTTCCATAGAGCGTGCCGAATCGGCGATGATACGGTCACACTGGTCAAGCAAAATCTCGGGCGCACCCTTTACGTACATTCGGTACGCGTTGCCGCCGAGCCGTGTCACCGTGGCCATGCACTTCCGGCCCGAGTCGAAAGGAAAGATTTCCACAACCTCGGCGTTGGCTCGCACTTCGTGAAGTGAGCCCATGCCAAGCCGTTCGGCGGCAAAGGTCAGAAGTGCAGCCTCTGTCTTTGAGCCGATATAGGTTGGCCTGCCGTCGCATTCGCCCTGAAACGCTGTCGAATTGATCGCAATTGATTGAACCAGCTGCGCCCGAACTTCTGCAGCAATTGAGGCGACGAACAGGCCGGTGGAGGTAGATGCAGAGCTGCTGCCTTGCTCAGTACTCGAACCGGAAGTCGTGGAGTCGGCATCAGCGACTGCAGAACCGAATCCAAGTGCCGGTGCCCTGATTGCTAAGGCGAAATTCGAGAATCGGGTGCGGTGATTCGCAAACTGGCCGTCGGCTCCAACCATGCCAGCTGTAACTTTCATCTTATTCATGGTGAGGGTTCCTGTCTTGTCGGAGCAGACGGTTGTGGCATTTCCCATTGTCTCGCACGCAGACAGGACCCTCACTAGATTATTGTCCTTGAGCATTCTTGTCACGGCAATTGCGAGCGCCAGAGTAACAGCGAGCGGCAATCCTTCAGGGACGGCAATAACAACGACTGTGATGGACACGATGAAAATTCTAAGCAAGCTTTGAGCCTTCTCAAAGTCCGAGTCGGATCTGCTGGGCAACTGGATGAAGAATTTGGCAGCCAGGGCAATGAAAAGCAGGACGGCCGCTGCAACTCCGGTCGTGGCAATCCTATCGGCAACAGCGCTGAGCTTTTGCTGCAGTGGCGTAGCCTCGGATGGTTCTTCCAGGCCCATCCTGAGTCGCCCATAAACACTGTTCACGCCCACGCCAGTGACGATATAGGTGCCGAGCCCCTCCAAGACCTTGCCCCCCGAGATGATGAATGGGTCGGCATCTCGCAAGCCTCGGCCGGTATGTAGTCTTTCCAGCGCCTCGTGGCCGCCAACTTTGGCTATCTGGTCGGTTTCTCCCGTTACGGACGACTCGTCGCATCGGATGTTGTGGCTGGATACGAGAAGGCCGTCGGCGGGGACGAGATCTCCAGGCTCGAGGTGGACAATGTCCCCTGCTAGAATGTCATAGACAGAAAGCTCAATGGATTTTCCCGAGCGGATGACCTTGACCATTCGATCATCTTTCTACATGCATTGTAAGCTATCCGACCATTCTTCGACAGGATCACAGGGCAAGAACATAGCGCAAAACTTACCTTTTTAGCCAGCCGCGCAAACTGCTGTTCCTTCTGGTAGTCGTTCAATGCGCCAGCGACAACAACAATGACAACGGCAGTCATAATGGTGACGCCGTCAACCCATTCCACGCGAGGCTGGCCGGGGCCGTGGAACACCCAGAAGGCCTGGTAGAGGCCGAGGCCGAGCGAGATGGTTGCAACAACCGAGAGGAGTATCAAGACCTTGTCGTTCAGAGCAAGCAGCATGAGCTGGAAGATGCCCTTGATCGGCTTGTCTGGCAAACGGTTCGTCCCGAAGACGGCCCGTCTTTTCGCCAGCAACGAGGAGCCGCCCAACAGGTCCTCCTGGTGCTCCCACTCGTGTGTTTCACCCCCGGTCCAAGTCTCGTCGAGGCTTAAGCCGGCCTTCGCATCCGTCCGCAGGCCCCGTGTAATGCCCTGCATCCCTCCTAGTGCCTGGAGTTCGGCCAGACTCTTGGAGGCGATCATGTCGGCAAGCGCGTGCGGCGGAAAGGCAAAAGCGGCGTCGACGTCGAGGGCGAGAGGAAGCGGGGCGCGGCGGGGCGAGTCGACCGGGAGATGGGCTGCTCCATTCTGCCTCGGCGAGCCTGTATATAAAGTCATGGGCGACTCTGTGCCGGACAAGGAGGTGGCGGCCGTTGACACGTCGGTGCCATGGGGTGAGGCGGATCGCATGGAGAGGTCGGTGGCGCTGCTGCAGGTGCTGGCGCAGGGCGACGAGGAGTCGAAGGCGGCGCGCGAGGGCGGGTTGCCAGGAATCTGGAGGAAGAGCCGGCGCGCCGACGTGTCAACAGCGTCCGGCGCTGGCTGCAGACACGTCGCAATGAACGAAGTCGTCGGGCTCGGGGTTTCATCAATTGCTGGTGGGCCGGGACAAGAGTGCAGTCTCAGCAGGCGGTTGTCGGTTTGGTGCTGAGGCGCCAAGAAAAGGTGACGGGAGGTTAACCAACAGGTCTTGGCACGAACAGCTCCAGCTTCAGGTCGCATCGGATTGCTGCAGGGACAGGCCTGTCGCGGCATTCCATTCCCCTGCTTTGGCGGGGTCGGGAGGAAAGGTGGGGATATAGTGGGGCTGCTTACCACAGGGGTCACGGTAATGACAGGCGCAGGGGCAATGGCAGGCGCAGGGGCAATGGCAGGGGAGGATCGTTGAGATGCGCACCACTCGTGGCCTCCATCGCCTGGCTGGCGCTGCAGGTTGTCTTGCACGACGGTCATCGAAGAGGCCGAACCACCAACAGTATTGCGCCGTGATTCAGCCATTGGCCTGGTATATATGGCCTTGGTGAACAAGTCTGGACGTATCAATATGGGACGAACTCGAATGATTAAGGTAGAGAAGGAAAAGGATACAATTGACGACAAAAAATGCAAGCACCAATTCCGAGGAATTCGTGAGAATGGAAGGTCAAAGTCCCGATTCAGATTGGTCCAAGAGCCATCCTCGTCCATAAAAGCACGGACATTACGGGTTGAACCCAGTCGAGCACGCTAGGGGCAAACATTAGGGGCAGCGAGCTGTAGCCAACGTAAAAGAAGTTGCGTAAGAGAACCTATTCCATGCGTGCCTTAGGTTGCCTACGCTACCTTAGGTAAGGTACAGTACTATCGTATGCGCTGGCACCTGTCTTCCAAGTTACAGGTAGCGACATGTGCAATTCTGGCCCCGCTTCAGGAGACACCCGCTGGAACGAAACAACAGGCCGTCCGATGTCAAGGCAGGAAAACCTAAATTAAGGTAGGTGAAGCTTGGAGAGCCTGCCTCCCCCTGGGGGGGCAGGAATTGACTGGGTATTATTCCGTGCAGAGTAATGGATCTGTGGCTCCGATTATTGCACTACACGTCTCCAATTCTCGGAAAAACACATGTTTCGGCGCCAAGAGGATACGTTAACTATGCCTCCTCGTAGGGAAGCTCGGTGCCACCCTGAAGAAGGCGGTAAAATAGAGAGGAATAAAGGAGAGAGTCGACTGGAATTTTACGGCATCAAAACTCGAATCCAACTCCACTCCATTGTCTGTGTGATGACGTCAAAACTCGGGGTGGCATTTGTTGGTAGCTTCGAGGCACCAACGCCAAGGGAATACCAGGGTACGGTAGCAAGTGAAATTAGGTGGCTTCTATACCTAAATAGGTGGTTCCATGGCAGACGCTGCATGACTGCCGTGGCTGCAATGAGTAGAAAGGTACGTAGTAGATATTGTCGAGTACCTCACTAAATGCTGCGGCAAGATGCCAGTCGAGCAAAAGACGCCTCGGCCAGCTCTGGAGTTGTAAACCTCACCTTACCTAGGATAGGTATTAGTGGTAAAGTAGCGTGGGCTGGATGCAGAGATTAGCCATTGTGAAGCCGACAATGTCCCGGCTCGCTCTTTCCCATCCCTCTTCGTCCTTGCCCTTGGAATTTAACTTTTCTCGGCCATTATTCTCAACCCAGGGCCCTGCCGCCTCAGAGAATCATATTGGCCCCTTACGGAGAGAGATGGAGATGTTGCAGACGTAGGAATCCTAGGCTTTCAAGCTCGACTCGTCGTCGGACCGGATACTGCCCCTCGTGTGCGATGCTTCTCTATTCTCATTCTCCGCCGTGGGCTGGTGTTGAACCGGGTATCGACTAGGGCCCTGGCCTCCCGATTTCCGAAGGCCCTGTTCACTGCTTCGTTCGACGGTAAGGCTGCTGGCGCCCCGAGAGCCATGTTAAGCTCCGCAACAGCTTGCTGGCGGCCGTCGGCTACATCGAGGCCGCAAACGCTGGAGACTTTGCCGCTAACGTCTGTAACATGTCGCCCCTACCCATCCATGCCATCGGTCTCGTAGCTATTGGCGGCACCGTCGCGTACGCTCGTTGCTACCGACGACGAGGTCCTCGTCGGTAGGTTACTTGACGTCGTAAAGACTGTAGTTAATCAGGAGACGCTAAAGTCTTTCAAGAGCTAAGAGCGTTGGCCCCTCAAGACGCTCGGCTGCCGTATAGCCAATCTTGGTGACCCCGATAGCGACAGCGGCAAAGAAAAGGACGAAGCGACGCCCCCGCAGAGCCGGCCTCGGAACGCTCATTCTAACTGCGGCAGGCACGCTAATGGCTAGTTGTGTGGGGGTTCTCAATGATAGAAACGGCCCGCAGGCAGGGCGGTGGGCAGAGGGTGAAGCAGCCTGTAATACCTACTTGCCTGACGGAGTGCGGCCTTCTACCTCCTGCCCTCCTCACTCGATCCCCTTTCGACCTATCTTATAGTAGCTTGTCATTCTACCTCCCGCACCCTAAAAGCTCTCTTCTGAGGCATATGATCCACTCAACCACTCTACCACGTCGATCTTTCCATCCATTTCGCACCCCCCGAGACACCGCGTAAAAAGTAGACTTCGGTCTTCCCGAGTCTCTTCGTGTAAGGAAAAGGACACCCCAAACACCAACTGCGCGCACAGGGTGCGCGCCCACCACTTGTCACCAACTGCCTAGAACACTGCCAGCTGGCATACGCTACGCCGTGGCGCCACGACCGCAGACTGATGCCCGGGCCGAACCCCTGAGCAGGTATATAAACAATGGCCCTCGCCCATCTTCCTTTGCGAGGGCCAGGTTGAAGTCTTACACCAATACAAGTCATTGCTCCCCTACCTTCTTGCCTGCATTATGACCACCTTGATCAGGCGTACCTACCTTCTCTTACACTTCGACACGATTAAACGACCCGGGCCACAAAAGCGATCAGCCGCCTCCCGTCTACCGCCCCGTCCTCGCCACTTTTTCTTTCATTTTTCTTTTTTTGCTGAGCGTTGACATCTTCGGCCTCTGCTTACTGCAGCCTTGCACTGCCAGTTTAATCCGAACCCGGATACGAGATCGATTGCGCGTATAAGTTTTTGCCTGCCTACCCTTTAGCCCTAAAATTCTATACGCATCACTAGCTTGATAGGGTGCTCCGTATTGTTTAGCTCTTCTTTCCGGCCGAGTCGGCCGACGTTGCCGAATGCCGAACATGACGGCTGCCGATGTGTACGTAATTACGTACTTGCCAAGTGGGTCTGTCCAAGTGGTGCCTGCCGCCGTTTCTCGATTCCCGTTATCTGGGGTGCGTTGGATCTACGAAAGCCCTTTGAAGTCTCGTGTCAGTCAAACCCTCCCCCAATCGCTGCGGTAAAACCAGCCTCTTGACGAGATGCGATATCTGTTGTCTTTTCTCTAGATATTGCAACGATATCGACCTCAACTTGAAACCTTGGGGATTTTATACCTCCTGATAGATACACCTAGCCCTCTTTTGCGTTTTTGAGGGACAATTCCTGGACCGTAAAAATGAGTGGAGCGGGGCATGATAGCGGCGTGTATGACCTGTGTACCCTGCCCGCATCTCGGCGACAAAGGCTATGGCCACCTCGGATTTACATTATTTTATTCGCATATGTTTTATTCGCATATATTTTATTTACAATTGAGTCAAGAAGCCTCTCGCCGCCTAACTACGTAGTGTGTCTCTGCTCTTGAGTATTTTGATTGAATCGACGCGTGGTCGAATGGTGGCTTGTCCCCCGGATTCCTGTGGCGGGACCCCAATTACGAAACGAATACGGATATAGCAGGGGTCTATGTATTTATTATACGCCTGTATCCGTACATACAATACGGAAGGAGAGGCGGTATTCTTAATCCCCCCAATACGTGCCCTGTCTGCCGTCTCGTTCCCCTCCCTTCCCCTCTCCTCGCCGTCTTGTCAACAACACAACAAAACAACAAAATAGCCATTGGCGCGGAACTCCACGACGCGATTCAATCCGGCAGCAAAGCGAACCCCCTCGCTAGTCACTAGAACAACGCAGACAGAATAACGAAGCGAGCATCCGACGCCACTAGTAGCCTCCGCTCCCTTACTCCCGAAACCCCACCTGAAAAAAACATGGTCTCGACACGCTCGTCGTCGACGGCCATCGCGACGCCGCGCGCGCAAAAGTCCGAGTCGGCCACTCCGCCCCCGTCGACGATCCCTAAGACGCGCGCCTCGCGTGCCAGCAATGCCAGTGCGTGGTCGCACGCGCCGTCGACACTGACGCTCGTGTGGTTGGGCGTGACGCTGCCGCTGGTGATCTACGACACGACCTACGTGCTGCTGCGGCCGCTGACAATGGAGGGCGGGTCGCTGCACTGGCCGCTGTTTGTGCCGTACGAAATGTATGGTGATGTTGACCACGTATACGGCTGGCCGGCGTTTGAGCGCCACGACGGCTTCACGGGCGCCCAGAGCTTCATGAACGTCGTCGAGACGGCCATGTACCTCGTCTACCTGGGCCTGTGGTACCGCAACGCCAAGCCCGCCAAGACCGCCGGCGCCAGGCCTGCCGTTGACGGCCCCGTCGGCGCCCTGGCCTTGCTGATCGGCTTTAGCGCTGCCGTCATGACCTTCAGCAAGACGGCGCTGTACTGTGCGTTCTCCCGCCTGCATCCCTCGTCCCGTGTGACTTGACCGGCGCGATATCGGCTCGGCGCTTTTGCTCCAGCGCTCGCTTTCGCTGACTTTTCTCCTTGGTTTTTTTTTGCAGGGCTCAACGAGTACTACTCGGGCTACTCCAACGTCGGCCACAACTCGATCCAGCGGGTGATCTTTGTATTTGTCCTTCTCAAGTAAGCGCGCCCGCAGGCCTTGTCTATTCTTGCCCAATTCCCCATTTCGCTAACCAGGTATCACTTTGCACCTGCAGCGGCCCATGGCTCATCGGCCCAGCCATCATCACCTACCGGTTGGGCTCCGAGATTGTCGCCGGCCTAGCGAGCGCCTCAGCTCCGCCTGCGCGCCGCGGGAAGAGCGAATAACCCCGGAGTCGTTCGTCTTCTGCTCGAACGGATGGAATCCGGGACCTGCTGGCGGGGCGGGTGCGGATTGATGGAGAGAGAAAAAGGAAAGGGATGAGAAGCTGCCCTTTCAGGGATTTGCGGGTTCCCCTTCTCACGAGTGTATACGTCTTAATATTATTACCTGTATATACTTGCATTTTTCGTTGGCGGTCGTGTTTTTTTTTCTTTTCTTCTCTTCGCGTCTCGCGCATCGCGATGCGGCATCGGCAGGCCTTTGTCTCTGGTGGGTTTTAGTTTGGATTCCAAGCCTTTCTCTCTTTATTTTCTTAGGAGCGGTGCGAAACAGATATCCCAATGACGCTCTTCGCTTGTTTTATCTCAATTGCCCCTTTTCTCTCGAACAAAACACACCCAAGACTTTGGACCCTATGGTCGCCGCCCCTCTAAGTCATCTTGCAATTCACGAGTTATAGCTAGCGGGAAAGCCGTGTAAACCATCCGTAAAATATTTCTACAGCCAAACCTCCCAGAAAGCCCAGTCCATGGAATAAATGTCAACCAGCCGGCGCAGGGTATCAGCCACAGAAACGAGGGGAGAAGTACGAAAAGGCCAGCCGACCGGCCCAGACGAATCACTGATAGACGCCCCCATGACTTTAACTTGCCATTGACATGTCCTTCAAACCGCCCACGTCTGCGAACTGGGACCACACGTCATCGGCCCGTGAAATCCGCGTACTATCTCCATCCCCCTGCCTGTCGCCGATGGCATGGCTTATGGCCCCGACGGAAACAACGACAGGAGTTGGATATACTCCCTCAACTTTGCGGACGCTCAGCGGATCAGGTTGCAGCTCGCCCAGCCTGCGCCGGCTGTTCCTCCGCGGAAGAGCCGGCGGCGATCCGTCTTCGACAGTAGACGACGTGCCGCTGCCAGAAGCAGTCTCCGAGGGGCGATCTGACGTTGGTCGCGATAAGTCAAGCGGAGCGGGCTGATCTATCTTCTCAGCCGGACGGCTGGGCTCCCTAGTAGTCCAAGGCGAGGCAATGGAGCACACAGCGGTGCTAGGTGCGGTGGATACAGTAGACGCCATAGAAGCCGTGGACGCATCTGAAAGCCTGCTGGCGGTGCTGGCGGTGCTGGCAGTAGAAGATGTCGACGAGGTCGAGGGCGAGCGGACGGCTGAGGGCTGAGGCTTGAGGGTCTCGACGGAACCTCCCAGGTCATCGTCAGCCTCTTGGGCGTCACCCCCTATCTTTGCGGTACCTGGGCTAGCCGATGGCTCCTCGGTGGTGCCTGGATTTTTCCCATCCCCGAGGGTCAGACTGTCGTGGTACGTCAGGCCAAAGTTTGTCACTGACGGGAGTTCATTGCCTGTGCTGCCGTTATTTAGCGTGAATATGTGTAGGGATCGCCGAAAAGTAGTGTCAAGTCTCCGAACACGTGGAGGGATGCTCGGCGGGGCACTCATCCGTTTCTTTTTGGCCGATGACGAGGTGTCTTTCTGGCGTGTTAGGGACAAGTAATTGATATCCGGCTCAATCTCATAAGACGGCGAGGCGGAGCGGATAGGTTCGGGCATGGTTGGTGTTATGGGAACTGGCGAAGTAGGAGAAGGGGTCTTGTTTTGCTTGAGGCTGTTTGCTCTCCTTGTAGTAGAAGACTGCCGTCGCCCCTCCCTCCACGGCGGTAGATTTGCGGTGTTGATGGCGACGTTGTAGGGTATCGCGTTAGTACCCTGGCACTCAGGGGGCGCCTCAGTGCAGCCACGCAGAACTTGATAAATGGAGTAGACGAGAATCCAGCGAATTTTTCGAGCATCCACCAGCGACAGCTTCTCAGACCGACTGTACTTCGATGGCGAGAAGATCGAATCTTCTTCAAAGCTACGATATGCCGAGACAAGCTGGTTCTGTAGAAGATCGTGCTTGTGTTTGTTGGTCGCATTGAGCAGTGCAGCATGGAAAACTAGCCGCTGGTCTGGCTTGAGCTTATCACTCTTGTTGAGCCAGGTAATGCGCCGTGAAGGCGTGGCGGGGGCTATTTCGGGGATTAGTGGCAAAGGGTAAAGCAGTGGCGTGAATTTGTTGCGCAGATCAAAGCCACAGACAGTCTGCAGCGCGCAAATGCCGCCCTGAGCAAGTGCCGGGATGCTCTTGGACACTGTAAAAGAGTCGTCGACGAGGTACCCGTAAAGCGCCTCAAAGTCGTCCCGCATCGTGCAATACGTTTCGCGGTCAAATATGAGACTGCGTGCGTCGATTGAGAACGGCGGATAATAACCCAGTCTTCTGGAAAAGAAAGCGAGGAGGAATGTCCGAAACTGTTCAAGATGATCCCTCCCTCCGGGGGTCAGTCCAATGTGAGCTTCGGAGAGGTCGTCCTCGAGGAAATTACGAAGCATAACACCGGCGTGCCCAAGCTTCATGTCCATCTCCATCCTGGCCTGTCGAATGAGTTTCCTTGTTACTGAAGTAATGACCTACTGAGCGTTAGTTTGCGCAACTGTCGCCGGACAATTGGGCTCGGTAGATCATCCTACCTGGTACTCCGGGATAACAAAGAGTCGATCAGACATGCCCACGCAGTGAGAAAAGGCGTCAATATAGAGCCCCCTGAACTGGAAGTACTCGGCGAAATGGACTGCCGCCAAGGCGTGGACAGGCTGACTCTGCATGTCGAGATAGCCCTCCTCATCAAGATAGCTAACGAGAGCCTCCATATTGTTCTCTCCAGGGCAGCGAAGCTCTGACATCATGTCTAAAAGTTCAATGAGGGCGGTCCCGAGGTAATCCCCAACCACTGGCCTCTGAAACACCCAGGCGAAGAAGTTGCGTATTGCCAGGTGGTAGCGCAGAGCTTCGTCCTTGTTCGCCATGGGCGGCGGTGGGATATACAGATCGATTCTGCCATTAAGGGGCATGTGGTGCAGAAAGCGAATTGGGTCTTGGCCCACCCCGGCACCTGGTGTGGTCGAGGCATCTCGTAACATGAACCTCGCCACGAGGGGGTGACATTTGGTCGCAAGCAAGGCATCAAGAGGCACCTTGAATGCAGGGCCTCGGTACGATTGGCCCTTCCCGTAAAGATGCACGAAGCAATCGCCATTCTGGTACCACAGCTCTGGGTCCTAGTCGCGGGTTAGCCGGTCTGTCGATGCCGTGAGAGTTTTGCCCAACTCACCCGTTTTATATTGTCCCAAGCCGTGCATTCCCTCAAGGCGCCATCCCACCTCTTGATTCTGGACTTCCCTAGAACTCGTCTTTCCATTTGATCGTCGAATGTCCCGGGGTTGCGGACTGAAGCGTGATGCGACTTGCCAGTGTGCAGCAAGGCAGGCTTGTCGATGGGTGCAAGATTCGAGCTCGCCACCGACGTTTTCCTAGCTGACGGGAGCCGCCTCCCAGACGAGAAGAGGTCTGGCCACCGATTAGAGACCCTTTTGGCGGCTTGACGAGGTTTGGAGGCTGCAAGATTTGAGTCAAGGGCCCGAAGTGACCTCCGAGTGCCCCTAGAGGCCGAGACAGAATGCCTGCCTGCCGTTCTCAGAGGGCGAGAGCGGTCTGCGCAAGTGGCTAGGGCCCGTGTCTTTGTTCAGAGCCGAGACTGGACTGGGTAGCGCCGTCCATGGAAGCTGTTCAATGGAGATGGCGGATGGAAACCTCGGCTGGGGCCGTTCACTTTCTCACCAGATCAATCTGCCACCCGATGTGGGAAACTTTCGAGACGCATACCCGGGATCGCGTCCAAGAGAAGGGTGGGAGTGTGATGAGAGGAGAACCCATCTTCTTCAAGACAGTTGACACAAGGCGGCCGCGCCAAAACGCCATGTTCCGGATTAGAGTGGATAATCAGCGCCCGATGTTTGTCTTGTGCGGTTCCACGGTTCAGAGTTGCGTTAGTGCGTGGCCTGGATTCGCTGCTCCTTCACCGCATTCCTGTTGTGGCTTTGCTTTGTTCGTCAAGTCTGGCGGCAGGGCAGGGTAGAGCAGGACCCCCATCGAGAGACCGGCAATGCGTGGTCCAGATGGCCCTCACCAACCAGAGCTGCATTTCAACCTCGGCTCTGCATGCAGCTGAGCTGGCAGCCAGAGCTCCTCCTGCCTGTCCAAATCCCGAAGATGATTCAGCCCGCTGCAGTTATGGCAATGGTGATCACTGATCGCTGATCAGAGCTGAAATATGCACCCAATGGACATGCCATCACAATCTTCGGACAAAAACAGTCGTTGGGCATGTGGGGGGTCTGGGGGAGAGTGCCAGTGCCGCCCACCGCGTTCTTTGACGAGGGGAGACTTTATCGTGGCGCCGGAGCTTTGGGGGGTGCCGAAAGTTTAGGTTGCAGCTCTCCGGTTTACCATCGTCGTCTGCATCCGACCAGACCATCATGCAATTCCTGATGCTCGGCCAAGCTCTTCCAGTCCAGTCCATCAACTTCCGACAGAGGTCAGCGATAACCTCACTCTTCATTCAGCCTACCCGTGAATACATGGAGGGCTCTGTCACCTCTCCTCTACTCGTAGTCGCTGGTGCATGATGCACTTAGTCCCGATTCAAGACAATTCTAAGGCGCTCCAACAAGCGGCCAAGCTTTCGCATTGACGAACCCCCCCAAGGCTAGCCACTAGGTAGTCTGCCCCTCTTAACTCCGCCCACTTGGGCGGCGCCTCTCGGAGCCAAATATCGAAGGTACAGTACAGGCTATCGCGGGATGGATGGCGCCAGACAGCCAAAGACAGCGAGGCTCGCAACCTGGAGGCTTCGCATTGGGCGAAAACGAGAACTAGGTCGAGATGGCCGAGAGTGGAACTTGACGTGAGTGGTGCGACGCGCGCGTTGCGCGCCAGGCAATGCCGATCCAGTTGTTTGAGGCGACAACAGATTCCATTTGGGCCACTGACGTTCCGACAGGCCTTCTCCGTACCCCCTCGGGATTTGGAGACAGAATACTGCCGAATTTGACATGATGCAAGTTCAAAAGTTCCCAGACACTATCGGTTAGATGAGCAGATGATGTCGGTATTTGTAATTCTCGGGTAGTACGTATAGATGCACATGCGCCCTCAGTTTGCAGCAAGCTTTGCCTGGAACTTGGAGATCTTCTAAGTCGGAATTGGAATTTCGGGTGTGGGTGGAAAGATTACCAGATATACTACTAGTCAGTAAACCACCGCAACCGACACCGCCTTCGACCATGGTCGGATTCATACATCTTTGCCAGGCCTTGGGAACGCCGGGATTTGTCGAATTTTGTCTCAAACACTCCGGACTACGGAAGGGCTTTCTGTACGGTACGGAGTACGGTACGAAGTACTCAGCACCTTCGTGAATCGTACAGGGTTTAGTCAACCGACGGGTTAGGGAACTGAAGACGGAAAATGCGACAGCGACAAGGTCTGGGTTAGGGTTAGCGGCCGTCGCGCGTTTGGGCACCCACTGAACGCGTTAAGCTCTCGGCGAGCTTGGAGCTTGGAGCACCAACCACTGGCAATCATCAGTTTGAGGAATCGTCGAAAGCAGCTTGTTACGCAACCTCTTCCGGCCTCTCCTGCATAGTCAGGAATGCGGTGTCCAAAATGGCGCCGCTGACCCCGTACACATTCTTCCAATGTCCTTGCTCAGAGCCTTCGACGCTGGGCCAGCCCGCAGATAGGAGTTCTGGTGCCGGCGCAGGTGCCGAGCCCGACGCTGACGACGAAGATCGCGCATTCGACCCCCGCGCCCCGCGCTCCAACTATAGCCTGTACCCTCTCGAGTATCTGCTGTACTGCGAGGACTGCCAGCAGATCCGCTGCCCTCGCTGTGTCGCCGAGGAAATCGTGACCTTCTACTGCCCATGCTGCCTGTTTGAGGTGCCCAGCAGCAATCTCAAGAGCGAGGGAAACAGGTCAGTTCCCCATCCCTACGTCAGCCTCAACCTTCTGCACCCCCTAATGGCAAGCCTGCTGACAGGCTCGCCTCTGGCGCATCAGGTGCACGCGCAGTTGCTTTCAGTGCCCTGTGTGCATTGGACCCCTCACGACTACGAGTCTCGAATCCCACCCTGACCCGAGCCTGCTGGCCGCCCCAGACAACTCGGCCGTACCCCATTCGGGTCCCTACATGTTGACCTGCTCCTACTGCAACTGGAGCTCGACCGAGATCGGTATCAAGTTCGACAAGTCCAACGGCATTCACGCGCAGCTGGCAAAGTTGCGCAATGGCGGCACCACGAGACTAACGGCTAAGGAGCATAAGGAGCGGCGGAAAGACTTGTTACAAGGTGGCGGGCCGTCAACAAGGACCGCCGAGGCTGCCGTCGACGGCCGGGACTTGGATGTGGACACGCAGTTTGCAAATCTCAAGGCCTTTTACCAAAACCAGCTGGCCGATTCGAGCTCGGGCGGAAACGGGCTCTCCTCGTTGGGCGACTTGGGATTCGCGTCGCCTAACTCGCTGTCGCGCATCATGAGCATCTACACCGGCGGTAACCTGCACGACAAGAGGTCGAAGTCACGGATTGGCGTGATGAGGGAGGCCCTCGATAGCGACGAGGGCCTCAAGATCGCCAACCTGGACGAGTCCGAGGCCGTCGAGAAGCTGCAGGAGGAAGGCTACGACGCCACCGTCTCGACAGAGCAGATGTCGAACCAGACGCCCAACTTGGGCGAAGCGCCTCTTCACGGCCGCGGCCGCTTCACGTCCGAGCTCCGGCCCGTACCCTACCTGCTGCGGACGAAACGCTCGAAGCGATGTCCAATCTGCCGACACATCATCAGCAAGCCCGAAGCAAAAGTCCAGGCAACACGGTTCCGCATACGGCTGGTGGCCGGCAGCTACATCCCCAGCATCACGATCCGACCTCTAAACACGCCCGAGGCGAACCCAGGAGCACCGTCGGACACGCTGCAGCCGCTCAAGCCGGTGCAATTTCTGCTCACGTTTAAGAACCCCATCTTCGAGGCAGTAAAGGTCACGCTGGCGACTCCGGCAAAGACTCCGGGCAGGTTCGCCAGTAAGGTGACGGTCCTTTGTCCGCAGTTTGAGATTGACGCAAACACGGATGTCTGGGACGAGGCGCTCAAGGACGGCGATAAGGACAAGAGGCGGCGTAGAGGCGAGGATGGCCCCCACCAGGCAGAGGCAGGTAAGATCTGGGAAAGGGGTCGCAACTGGGTCAGTCTCGTCATCGAGGTTGTCCCGGCCTCTCTGCGGTTGGACCTGCTAGCCTTGACGAGCCCCGCCGGAGGGCATGAAGTGGATACGGGGCCCCTCCGCGAAGACGAGGACCTGTTGGAGATACCCATGTTTGTGCGCGTCGAGTGGGAGGCCGACGCGGTCGGCGACGAGATCGGCTCCGCTCCGAATAAGGACAAGGAAGGCAGGGAGAAGCGCGAGCTGGCGTATTGGTGTGTCCTCGGGCTCGGCCGAGTCAGTCAGTCATAGCAGGTATGATCCGTCATGTCTTCTGAGAGCGTGTTGATGAGGAGGCAATGCAGCTTCGTGTCGCATTATGGCAGCTGCAGGCTGTCTATTTCGAGGCGGAAACACCCTACTCGGAAGCGATTGTATAAAGTTATCCTGACGGTTTTATTGTAAATTAGTACAACACTTTTTCGCATCAGCGTCTACGCTTGCTAGTCCAACACACCATTTGCCGCTATTTTGACGCAACGAACCGTGCCAAGAACGGCAATAATCGGCAATATTCCGTCTCTTACGATGGATGAAGGGCGTGCATGTCATTCTCTTCAAACGTCAAAGCTTCATTGTTCGCATGTGCTGTACTATAAAAGCGAGGATGCCCTGCAGGTACTTTTCCACAGGTACTTTCCCACTCGTCGAAGCTTTTTGCAATAATTACCCAAAACCACCAGGTTCCAGAATGGCAGGCCTGGAGAGCATTGCTCTTCGGGAGTCTGTCAGGTCCGGCGTCGGTGCACGAAACCCGCCGCATGACCCCGAGCGAGCCTCGCCCAGTGTCGACGACGCGCAGCCAGCAAGACAGTTGGAAACGGGCCGGAAGAGGGTCTACGTTCTCGTCGGATCTGCAATACTGCAGCTGCCTATTTGGGGTACGGTCAACAACATGTACCATCACCCTGCTCTCTGAGGACAACTCCACTCACGCAAGCGGGACGAGCAGGCTTTGCCATGAGCTATGGCGTCTTCCAGGAGTACTACTCGGGCAACTGGACGCTCGACGGCAGCCAGGACGTCACGGGCATCATCGGCACGACATCCAACGGCGTCATGTACCTGTCCATGCCCTTCCTCTTTGCCCTGTTCACCCGCCGCTGGGCCCGCTGGCGCCAGGCAGCCGCTTTGTTCGGCGTCTTCTTGACGTGCATCAGCTTTCTGGTATCCTCTTTCGGCACCCATGTTTGGTGCGTATCCGGGTCCTGTTCCAGGAGGTTCAGGGGGCCATGGCACCTCTTTCGGCGCCGTTCTGGGGCTGAACAACGGGCCAGGGTGAGGGAGATTTTACTGATTTGAATGCACATGCACGATAGGCATCTTGTGGCAACCCAGGGCGTGCTGGCCGCGCTGGGCTGCGCGCTCATCTACAGCCCGACAACGCTGTCTCTGGGCGAGTGGTTCTACACGGGCAACCGAGCTGTGGCCTACGGCATTGTGCTGTCGTGCAAGAACATCGTGGGCTCGGCCTGCCCATTCCTGCTGCGCGTGCTGCTCGACCGCTTTGGCTTCCGCACCGCGCTGCGGGTCTGGACGGCGCTTGCGGCCGGGACCAGCATCCTCGCCGTCGTCTTCTTGGTGCCCACGCCGCCCACGAGCCTCCTGCCGCCGCCTTCCGCCAGCGAGAGCAGCGCGCGACGTGCGAGGAGGATCCCTTGGCACTTTCTCAAGCACCGCACGTTCTACACCTACAGCGTGGCCATCGTGTTCCAGAGCTCGGGCTACGGCATCCCGCAGACTTACCTCAACACGTACGCGCACGAGGTGGCGCTGCTGTCGCAGACGTCGGCCACGCTGCTGCTCACGCTATTCAACATCCCGGGCATCGTGTCGTCGTCCTTCTTCGGCTACCTGAGCGACAACAAGCGCTTCCCGCTGTCGGCGACCACCGTGACGTCCATCTCAGCCGTCATCTCGGCGCTATCGGCGCTGCTGCTCTGGGGCCTGACGTCGCAGGGCAGCATGGGGCTGCTGGTGCTCTTCTCCGTCACCTTTGGCTTCTTCGCCGGCGGCTACAGCGCCACCTGGGGCGGCGTCATCAACGAGCTTGAGCGGGAGGCCGCCCGCTGCAACGAGGCCATCGACACGGGCATGCTGTACGGCCTGCTCAACGGCGCCAGGGGCATCGGCTACGTCAGCGGCGGGCTCGCCGGCGTCCCGCTGCTCAAGGCCGGCGCCTTGGCCGGCTCCGTGGGCACGCCGTTTGGCTACGGCACGTCGTACGGCCCGCTGATTGTCTTTACGGGTCTTTCGTCCGTTCTGGGCAGCGGGTTGCTGTGGAGATGGGATAGGCTTTTGCACTGGCCGGGACTACCTAGGTCTTTTTTATACTTTGACTAGGCCTGGGTCTTTGCTAGTTGCTTCAAGGCTGCGCTTTCCATCAAGCTGGCCGATGGTCAAGTGGCTTTGATTCGAATCAGGAGGGGTTAGGTACCTAGATTGTTATTTGATGCCGTACCCACTCTGTTCTTTATCAAAGAGTTCAGAGGAATTCGTTGTAAAAGCCGACTTCCCTTGCGCTAATTCCCCGTGGGTGCCTGGTCGGTCACGACTAGTGTGGTTCAGGAATCGTCTTCTCAGCTCATAGCTTTCGTGTCTCAGATCATGCGCCACACAAAGTTCTCGGCCCAGTTCTCGGGATAGCCATTCGCCAGGATGAAGTCTAGATGTGTCATGCTGCGTACCCGGGTCATCAGATACGTATATAGCGGCTCCTTACCGTCCATTTCAATCCCAATCCCGCCTCGGAATAAAGCCACTGGCGCCAGGGGCCCGTAGATGGCTGCCGCCATTGCGAATGTCTCTTGCTCGAGTTCTGTAGACTTGAAGCAGAATTGACGGCATAAACCGTGTAGCTGCAAGCTCCTTGGATGTTGAGAGACACAACATTACCGCCCGCTAGCTCCTTTGCCTAGGCATCGCATTCTGAGCGCTCTACTGAAGTTTTGTCAAAGAAACCCGCTATTTCTTCGTTAATGGAGTATTCCGAATAAGTTGCGGCGATTGTGTACAACCTGACCTCTGAGCGAGTGTGAGTACGAGGCTTGCCAGATTCGAAAGGTCCAACTACCTTACGGCACGCCCCAATTAGAATAATGGTTTTCTCTGAGGGAGGCGGTAGGTAGCGCAACCTGTAGCACAGAATCCACAAGCTCTGTCCCCCCCCACGCAAATGTCTGGGTAAAGGCTTTTGAGGGTCGATTTCACTTGTGCTGGGCAGGTGAACTCAAGCAGTTGAGAGTTGGCCACAGTTACATGACTAGGTAGTAGGTACCCGTGCGGCAAAGGCTCTAAGTACTGACATACATAAACACAAAAAACGCTGCGATTACTGGGAAAGGGATCAAGTATTTATGATCTATCCCCTGCACCAGCTAGACAAAACAGAAACCTGTTGCCTAGAGGTCTAGGCAACAGTACATATATGTGCTGTAGGCTGTAGTGCTGTAGGCCACCTAGCACATGATCAAGCCAGCTCTTACCAGAGGGGTTGGGAAGAGAGGGGGGCAGTTTCACTCGCCGCCATCAGGCTGGTGTCAAATCTTGGCCTGGTTGCCTGTTGCACAGTGCACAAACACATGGATGGCAGTGACACCCCGGTGAAGGGAAGGTAAGCAAGCCCAAAAGGTCTAGACGATGCCAAAAGCAACCTCCGTTAACTTCCATCTGGTAGATTGTCGACCGGTAAATGGGAATTGTAACCTTGAAGTTCATTTGTCGTAAATCACGTCGAAGAAGCCATCAGAGGCGACTCACCGTAGTGTGGCAGGTCGGCACTGGAATAATTGCGTTCGGACCTGTCTGTAGGTGCATGTGGGACTAATTGGCAGCCGCTTCCTCTGATCCCGTGCAAATAGACATCCTGTTCAGGCTCGTTTGCGGAAATGGGAACATTAACTGCCTGTTAGTCTGTTTCGGATTCATCATCGTGAAGTTTTGTCCCGAGATATTCCTGTCGGATCTATGCAAAGGGCACCGCTGGGCCAGTGCCATTGCCACTTGAGCCAGCAAGTCAGTTTCGGTGAGTTCGGCGAAGGCTCGGAGGTGAAGAGACAGCTTCTGATATGGCGATCCAGCGAAGAGAGCCCTGGCAGTGGAAACCTATGAGCGCCGGAACATATATTTAAGATTGCAGATCAAGTTTCCAAGTCGAAGCGAGCATTGTGTTGGGTAACTCCCAATACCGGAATGACGGATATCTTGATGCTTGCAAGAAAGAGGTAAGACGACATGTAACAACAGTGCTCGAAAGCGACCAATGAGCACGCACAATCGCCGTTATGTCCTGCCTTGGTCACGATCATCATTTATCAGCACTGTCTCTCATTGATGCTCCTAGTCAAGTGACAAGATGCTGTGTAAACTTGGGACGACAATACATGGTGAAGAGATCCTGGCAATTTCACCAGAACGGTGGTTTGTCTTCGTTGATGCAGTCGACTTGGCCCTATATCCCATCACGCGCCAAACTCGTCCTCGTAGCCTATCATGCAGAACCGGTAGCGCACGTTATTGTTGTGCAGCTTGGTCAGGGTCTCCGCCAAGTTCTTGTCGCTGATAGCGCACTCCTCAACCCATGGCTTGATGCCTTTATCGGCGGCCAGTTGCAGCATGTCGATTGACTCGCGTCTGCTTCCAATGTGCGAGGTGCCGATGAAGCAGCCGTTGCTGAGAAAAGTCTGGTTGCGTATTTTGATGCCATCGCCCTCGGGCAGCCCGACGCTCACAAATTTGGCATGTATGTCCAGCAGGCTCAAATACGCATCGATGTCGAAGCCTTCAAAGCTGCTCGCCGTGTTAAGGATCAAGTCAAACGTCATGACGTGTGGTTCGTTCCATCCCTTGTCGGCTGTCGCGAGGAAACCATCGGCGCCAAGTTTGAGCGCATCAGCCTCCTTCGCATGTGAGCGGCTTATCACCCAAACCTCGGCCCCCAAGGCTTTAGCAAACAGCAAACCAAAATGACCAATGCCACCTAATCCCACAATTCCAACTTTCTTGCCCGGCCCGCAGCCGTTTCGCACAAGGGGCGAGTACGCAGTCAGCCCAGCGCAAAGCATAGGCGCCGCAGCGGTGCTGGGGAGGGCTTCGGGGATGGGGAAGACCCTGGCGTGGAGATGTTAGTGCAACGGAAAATGATCGACAGACAGGACCGCAGAACACCGGATGCCATACCAGTGTTCGTGAGTTCGCACGTGCGAAGAGTAGCCGCCTTGCGATACAATTCCGGTGTCGGGCCAGACGGCGCCATATGTATCCAGCTGCTGCCTGCAGTAGGCTTCGTTGTTGTTCTTGCACTGGCGGCAGTCGAGGCACGAGTAGCTCTGCGCGCCGACGCCCACACGCTCGCCTTTCTTGATCAGCGTCACCTTGGGCCCCACGCGAATGGCCTTCCCAACGATCTCTGTCGAGCTTCCGTTAGTCCGTCTCGCCGAGACCCAAGCGTTCACTGCTTGTGTTGCGCAACAGGTCGCTTACCATGGCCGACGGCTAGAGGGAATTGCTGCTCGCCCCAGCCGCCGCTGATGGTATGGACGTCGCTGCCGCACACGCCACAGCATTCGACCTTGATATCGACATCGTAGTCGCCGAAGGGCTTGGGTTGGAACTCGTTCTTGTGGAATTCTAGCCACGTCTCGGGTCCATTGACCTGAAAGCCCGTGAACTTGTCGGGATACGGCATTGTTAAGGCGCGATAGGATCGAATTGGGGAGTGAACAAAGGCTCGAGAAATCCCGAGCTATCGGGACAAAGATCACAAGGCAGAGCAGACCTTAGGACAGAATTGTGGTCTGGAGACACAGGAATTGTGGTCTGGAGACACAGGAACTAGAGAGCGTAGAAGATTGGATTTTATTATCGCCTGACGACGCACCTACCCACGGCGAGTTGTGAGGGGAAATCTAGAATGCAGCCCGAGTCAACATCATGGCGCGCTTCTCCCAATATGGAGGCGGTTGAGGTAGCCTATCGTGACTGCGGGTGGGATGGAATGGAGCTTGTGAGCATCGGGCCCCACCATGCCCGCCTTGCCCCGCTACAAGCTGCCATGGTCCATCTGGGGGAAGTGACGGAAAATCCGACTACATGCCGAATTTCCCACAAATCAAAACGCTCACCCACATGGAACGAAGACCGTCGAATTGTTCCGCAATGTGGATTGAGCCGAGATCGGGGGGCAGCCATGAAAGGCTCCGCAGCAAAAATTGTTGGACGGACGCCAAATATGAGCACAACGAAGTCTCATCTTGCAGCTGTGTTTTGGCCAAAGAAATCGCCTCAATGGGGGGGGTTCTGATGGCTCTCCGCGATACAGCCAGGCCTCATGGTTTATGCGGCCGGCCATCACAAACGCCAAGAGTGTTCAAAGCCTCCCTAGGCACCCAACGTACAGTATCCAGAGTACCCGCAGCTCTGACACGTTGACTGCATCCCGTTCGTTCAAGAGTTGCCGACAACATTCCGATTCCATGATTTGGACAGTCGGTCGAGTTGCTGAGCCTAGGAAGGCAATAGCACTGGGAACCAGACCTGCTGCGAGAGGTGGCCCAAATGTACCTATTGCAAAAGAAGCCCTCGAGCTGCAAGTCGCTAGCAGTCCAACAACACATGTCTATAGAGGGAAGATAGCTCGCAATCGCACTGGTGGCAGGGCGGTCAAGCAGTTCTCCTCTTCATTTTCCTCCTTTTAACCCCAAGACCAACATCAGCTATGAAGGCAATGCGCATTGCCGCGCCAAGGTAGACAAAGGGAATATTGCCCCAGTCAATAGCATTCCACTTAGACACGCTCCAGTAAATTGGTAGTCCTAGCTCCCGAACCGTATACAGATGGCCGAGGTCTCCGATGAGCAGGCAGAAGAGTACCGTCTTCCAGACGCGAAGATCCGAGGTGGATCGCAGCACGAGTGCTTCGTTGATCGCAAAGAAAAGGTACAAATTAGCGAGCTGTGACATGGCGATAGTGGTCCCTAGAGGAATGGGCGAAGGCGTAGATTCGGCATGCGTAAGGTTTAAGTACGTGGATTGGCGGAAATGCGCGAAGTAGGCTCCGACAAGGGCCGAGATGGGCTCGATCAGGAAGAAAAAGATTCGGTACACAAAAGGGAGCGAGTCGCCGGCCGCTGCGGATGACGGCGCTGGCATTTTCGCGGGTGTAGAGTCTGCTACAGCAGCCGCTTGTTTCTGGCTAGCCATCTCGACAAACTGATGATTAGTTCACGGATTGACGTTCTGCTCGCTGGGGATGGAAATACGGAAATAGTTGCCCCCTCTGACAAGTGCGGCAAAACATTTGGCTGCAGCCACCTTGCTTGGAGCTTGGGCCACTTGTCAACAATTCAACCGCCCGACACCGCCTGCCGACTGTCCACGCTAGCGTCCCCACACCATGTCTTGGCGCTGAAGAAAACTCAAGGGCTAGCAAGCCCTAGCCCCCAACCCCGATTTTCAACAATTCCTACGGGTAACTTCCAAGCCGGTCCCGCGATCTCGAGCCTTCCTTCAACCGACGATCGACGACCTGACATCGACAAACGCCATAATGAGTGCCCCTCAGCTCAATAAGCTCGCGGCGAACAGCCCGTCCCGCCAGAAACCCTCGGAGCTGGAGACCGCCATTGCTGGCGCTCTTTACGACCTCGAGACGAACACTGCCGACCTCAAGGTCGCCCTCCGGCCTCTGCAGTTCGTGTCTGCCCGCGAGGTGAGAAACCGCTGAAGAAGCAATAGCCCACTCCTGCGACAATCTACAACCACATCCGAGATCCTGTTCCACCGGCAGCACGGGCGCGCAATCGTGCTCTCACCGTGTGCCGAGCGTCGCATCTGGGGAATTGATCGCACTTTGGAGGCGGGCGAGGCGGCGCCTGCTTGCTTCGCCCAGCGGCCATAACAACATCAAATATCCATGTAGCGCGCGGAATAGGACGGGAAGCGGTCCATGGATTGCATCGTCATCCTGGAGCTCGCATGCTGACTTGGGTCTTGAAATAGATCGAAGTTGGCCACGGCAAGAAGGCGATTGTCATCTTTGTCCCCGTCCCTTCCCTGCAGGGCTTCCACAGAGTCCAGCAGCGGTAAGTTTCTGCTCCATGCCTCGTTTTGTGCGTCGACGTTGTGCTGATGGCGGTTTTCCAGCCTGACTCGCGAGCTCGAGAAGAAGTTCTCTGACCGCCACGTCCTGATCCTCGCTTCGCGCCGCATTCTCCCCCGCCCCAAGCGGTCCACCCGCTCGCGCAACACTGCCACGCAGAAGCGCCCCCGCTCGCGCACCCTCACTGCTGTGCACGATGCCATCCTGACCGACCTCGTCTACCCCGTCGAGATTGTCGGCAAGCGTCTCCGCACCAAGGAGGACGGCTCCAAGACCCTCAAGGTCATCCTTGACGAGAAGGAGCGTGGCGGTGTGGACTACAGACTCGACACCTACTCCGAGGTCTACAAGCGCCTCACTGGCCGTGGCGTCATTTTCGAGTTCCCCCAGACCGGTGCCACTGACTATTAGAGAAGTATTGGTGGCTGAGCTGGTTTGTCATCTGGAGCACTGAGGGTCCGGTTGGGTTTGATATTCGGGATTGGGTCAATTGCAATGCATGCATGGCAACCAAAACGGGGCGGCGTCTAGCTAGCTTGTTACCAATACAAGCTTGATTGTGTTATCATCTCCTGGTGCCTGAATACAAGCTCGGCTCTCTTACTATTCGTTGTGACATGCGTTGCCTCTGCTTCCTCGCCTGCCTGTCTGGTGCCTCTCATTCTATTCCAGCTGTGGTGGGTCACGTCGCCTGTGCAAGACTTTGTCTCTCATGGTCCAAGTACTTTTGTCCTGACCTTGTACTATACCTTTTTTTAACACCGCTCGCCTCGCTACATGAGATTGGCCTCCAATTTTTACCCCTGGATATGCACAGTTCCACACATATGTCTCGCGACCTAATGATGCCACTCATCTCAAGTCAATCTCACGGATTATGTAATGTCCTTAGCTACCTGCTCTTGTTGTCTGTTTTAACATAAATGACCCAGGTGCGTTCTTTGTGTTGGTGTCCTCCGCACTTTTTACCCAGTCTTCTCAATTTCTGAAGTTATAGGCTCTTTTTGGTTCAGGAGAGTTGCAATCTCCGTTGCCTACAGCAAACTGTCACATTTCCATCACTGAGGTCGGGTGCATCTATTTGAAGTTTTCCCGAAGAGGATCTCTACCGCATGCTCGGATATTCCCTCGGAAGATTCATTTGCTGGTTGGCTTGAGATAGCAAGACGATACGCTTAACTAGCTACGCGCAACGGCGAACTTATCCAAGACTCATGATTGTGATAGTGACTGAACTAATAATTCGGGGCTTTAGGTGCAAGAGGCAGGCTGAGTAGGTGGGTGCATATCCTGTTGCCTGATTATCACATAGCCACTTGACTCCTGACTTGCATAACAGCTCCTCTGTAGGAGCATTTTTGTGGCGCTTGTGTGCGTTGGCTGTTGAATAATCAAGCTGAACCGGTAATTCGATGGACAGTAAAACCCTGACGGCAAATTGATTCTCCTGCGCCTCTGTTTATTATACGAATATCATGGTGCATCATGCGTTTTCAACATTTCAAACCCCTAACGCTAGCGTAAAGCACCTTGACAGAAGATGAATCTGCAGGTCTGTCGACTAATACTAGATACATCATCGATATGCGGCATGAAACCAGCTGGTCTCTAAATGGATGGCCTCAAAACAGCATCATCCGGCACATTTGAATGGCTCGTACAAATCAAGGTTCCCGCGTCCACTGCAACACGCGCTCCCAGATCTCTAGCCCGTCGTGCTGCAGTTCCATGCGCCACACAAGGTCCTCTACGGCCTGCTTGTCGGCCAGGTCGGTGCCGAACCAGCGCACGGCGTCCTTGACGCGCAGCTTGGCCGTCTCGGCGTCCTTTTCAGGGTGGCCCTGGAAGGTGAGAATGGCGTTGTTGTAGCTCAGGAACGCCTGGTGCCCGGCCAGCAGCTCGTGGAAGCCCTCGGGCCGGGCGCCCACCGCCCGCCGGTGGTGCTGCTGCAGCCGCACCACTCCGTCGCCATCCTGCCCGCCGCCGCGCACAAAGAAGCGCCGCCCGGCCGGGGTCATCTTTGACTCCGTCACCCCCAGCTGATAAAACGAGTCAATCTCGACGGCGGCAAGAGATGGAAGAGTGTCATAATTGGTGCAGTTGCTTACCTCTGGCGTCTCCATGTCCACGATCTGGCCGCCAAAGACCAGGGATATGGTCTGGTGGCCCCAGCAGATGCCGCACAGCTTCTTGCTGGGGTAGTCGGCGACGATGCTGACGATGAAGTGATGGACGCGCTGGATCCAGGCGTGCTGCTGGCGGGGGTCGGTGTTGCTGCCGCCGACGACGATCAAGTCGAAGGCATCCGGGTCTGGGAAGTCGCCGGGGCAGTCGGCCGGGTAGAAGAAGGAGAGCCGGCACTCGGGGGCGACGGCGCCGATGGAGCGCACGTACGACTCGCGGATCTCGGCAATGAAGGGCGAGCGGAACGAGTTGAGCAGGATGGCGATGTTGAGTGGCCGCTCCTGCTCGCACTGCTGCTCGCACTGCTGCTCCACGGTGGCCGTCATGTTGAATGAAGGCGCGCGTGGGGCTTGGTTGGTTGGGAAGGTGTGGATTGGGTGTATTTCGCCTGTGGTGGAATTGAAGGCAGTTCTTTGTTTCTGGATTTGGTGTTTTCTCCCCTCCCCTCAGCTCTCAATAAATTAGACTACCAGCAAGCATCAGGGGTTTGTTGATTATTGTATTCCGTAATTATCAATTGAGTCAGCTGGTCACTCTTCTTTGCCCGGGGGACTGACTGCCTGTGGCTGGCTGAGAGTTTGTGCAAACCCACACTAAACTGACATCACATGGGTTGAGGAAAGGGTTAATCCGTGCCCCTAGTGCAGAACGCAGAGGTGAGCGCGAGGCGGGGACAAATGGGGGATGGTCCAGGGGAAGAACGAAAAGACCGAGCCCGCCAAAAACGGCCCGCGAGACATTGACACCTGGAAAATGTGTCGATGACACAAAGAATGGAGGAATGGCACAAGCCGGGCCCGAAGTGATGGGGGCCTTTAAACTCCAGATCTGCACTGGCCAGGTCGAGCGGGTTGGACCACGTCAGACCCTCATAACGCCCCACCCGGTTCACCTACGTGTTTGCACCGGGTTTCATCTCACCCATTGGCCGCCCGTCCAGCCGGGTTGGCTCCGGCCCCAATTGTGGGGACCGCTAGGGCCGTGCGAGCCGGTCGCTGGCCGCCGTCTCGTTTTTGATCACGGGGATCAAAACAGGTGGAGGGCCGCTTGTGTCTACACAGCTGAACACAAGCTGTCATTGGAAATAATTAAAAGCCGAAAACGCCAAAACCACCCATGCAAATACAAAAGCAATGGTTTCCTCAATTGGGCCGGGGTGTCAGCTTATTTCTGCAAGCACAGCCTCCATTTTTCCCATGTGTGGCGCCACGCGCCACGCGCCACTCGACCGAAGGCCTACGGCCTTCAATTGGCTGCACCCAACACCGAAGCACGTCCATCTAGGAAGTGGCCGTTCTTATGAAAGCCAAACTATATTACTATATTACAAACCACTCGACTGTTAGGGTCGTCTGTCTGTAAGGGAGCACGGGCTCCACAGAATGCTGGGGTTGGTAATTATGAAGATAGAACAAAGGGCAAGCTCCTATCGCACGGGTAATACAGTCAAATCGGAATGCCACTCAAAGTGTATGAGTGCAGCGAATGTGTATTGCTTGCTTGAAGAACCAAACAAGAACTATCTAAGACCGTGGATACGGTCATCGTATTTATTTAATTATGGCGGGCCAGTAAGAGCGCAGCTCTTACTTGCCCGACAGGAAGGAGCTGCCTGGCGCCGGGCACTGCTAGCGTGCCGGGCCATTTGCCTGGTGCCAAGACCCTTCTTGGCACCGGGCCACCCCTGATTGGCCGTCCTTCCGTTTGCCTGGTGCCAAGAGCCCTCTTGGCACCGGGCACCGTCTGATTGGCTCTCGACAAGCGGGGCCCCCACAGTCCTGCCTGAGGTGCCCGCCTTCTGCAGCTGGTCCAGTACGAACCAGGTTCGTCACATACTAGTAGGAGCCGTGAAAAGGAACAATAATAAATTTTTGTGAAAAATTCTGACTGCCTGTTTTGAACCTAATCAGGGACATATATCGTCACACCTTAACAACACTTACTACCCCCTAGTGCACCACCTTGCTGCCCGAGCCCTACCACTTTCCCTTACAGCAAGCCAGAGACGCAGAAGCCTGTGACCGAGGCAGGTGTCAAGGAAGAAAAGAAATAAAAGGGGTGTTACTTCCAAAATTTGTAGCAGCCTTCATCGCTAGACGTTTTAGGCGGCTGAATTGTCCTGGTTTTTGTCACGAGCGAGTCTCCTGCAACTGTTAAAACGTCCCCAGTCACTGTGTGTACATAGGCCGCCAAGCGTTACAGCTCACCGCCCATGAAAATACCACATTTTACAGCTAAAATTACCACATTCGCTGGCAACCCCGCTCCAAACGCTAGCAACGCAGTTGCACCGCAATTGCACCTCGCCGCCGTCGCCAACGTCAACACACTTCCAAATACGGTAATTCTAGCTCAGGACCGTAGATTCGCTCAAATCGCTCAAATCTACAGTAAAATGCGAAGCTGACTTCGTTAAATTCGCTTACATAACAGGGCCAAAAATAGATGATTTATATACTCTATATAATCAAGAAGAAGCTCGAAGATCCATTTTCTATCGTTATAAATGAGGGCTTTGGCTACGGCCTGCCAACTACAGCCTCTGTATTCGGTGGTGGTGTTGTCCACTGTTGCCCTGGACTTCACGACTCTTCCACGTTGGCAGCCAAAATCAACCCTCGTTGCGCCGAAGTCCTTGACATAGTTAGAGCTTCGTAATTTAGCGATATTGAAGAGCGCAGAAGCGGCGAATTCGCTCAAATTATCCATAAGATCATCGAGGGAGTCATATTTCGTACTAAAAAAATCGATGCCCGGGGGGGGGCGGATTCGTAAGTGGTGGTGGCGGGGGCGCATTTTCATCGGGCGGCGCATCGCTGAGATCGCCAAAGTCGCTAAGATCGCTTAGATCTTCAAGGGCGGCCATTTCTATCGCTAGTTAGTACTGCGAGACGAAGTAAATAAGGAAGAAATGAAGCCATACCGATGCATCGATTGAATGCGGCGATGACGATGTCTTGGTGTTGTTGAAGGTGGGTTGCAGTGGAAGGTGTAAGGTTCGGGTGCGTTGTGGTAAAAAGAGTTAAATTACTGCGCGGCAGAATCTTGGATGTACTGGTGGGGAGGGGGGATGCCGGCAGGGTTAGGGTTATGTGTGGTGGAATACAGTGACTGGGGACGTTTTAACAGTTGAGGAGACTCGCTCTTTGTCACGCCCAGCTGCTACCCAGTTACATTCACTCGGTCCGGTCCAGGGGCTTCAGTTCTTGAACACAGCCGTACAACCCCCTACCGTTATTTTTCTCAGGCAACTCCCCTCCCTGTGCATTGTGACCACGGGATCAGGCTGCAGGCTAATCATGGCGGCTTTGAGGTTGGGGAGAGGGGGGTCTCCAACGCCCATGGCGATGTCGCGATATTCACCGCCGTCAGCAGCGTAGTCTTGGCGGCGTCTTGAAAAGGGACTGTGTCTCGGTCTTGCCGTCGGCGATAAAATCAAGCGGACCAGCTAGACGAGGATCAACCCGACTGCGTGAGAGTCTTCGTAGTGATTGAACTCGTCCAGGACCGCAACCACGCTCCAGGGTTACATCAACGCCCACTTAGTCAGGCCCCAGGGACCCAGGGGCCCAGTGTAATTGTTCGGAACCGCGACTGCAGGACGCGACCCTCGTGACCTGGAACAAAGCCTTGGTGCAGGCTCGGCTCGGCTCCATAAATATCTGTCCGTGCGATCTCAAAGCCCGGCCGGAGATTGCCCCTGCGGTATACAAGGATGCCAAGACGGCCGTCAACCCCATTTCCCTGCCGAATTCTGCGGCACGGGTGTTTCGAACAATGCCAGCTCCAACGAGATAGTCTGGGGGCCAGAATTGTTTCATGGAGTAGTGCACAGTCTGTTGGCCTAACCGGGCCTTCTCCCTTGGGGGGACTGGGGGAGATGGATTGGACAGATCTCTGCTCCCACCGCCCAATAAGTGCAGTTGGTCCCTGGTGGGAGTCAAAATCCACATCCTCAAGACCTCAACCTGATATAAAGTCCCGGCCACATCCCAGAACAATTATCTACAATCTTCTATCCAACCAGCACAAATCAGACTTTTCACACTACAAATCCCTAGATTCTCTACCCAATCGCCTTGGGCACGTCCTCATTTTTAGAATTCTTTTGAACTAGATCTTCGTCGCACTCTCTTTTACACTCTAGATATATCTTCCCTTCGCTATTCTCGTGATCTGCAACAGGGACGAACAGGCTTGCGCAGGAACCTGACTTTTCGATAAGACCTGCACTTGCGCTTCCCAACTCCCTTGTCAAAGATTGTTCATTTCTCGTGATGGCTCAACAACCCGATTACACATTTGATAATGACACGCTGCTCAGGAGCAAAGGCACCGCCACGCATAAAAGCGGGCTGAAGTGTGCAGCACAACGTATGCCCGCAGAAACGGTCACTAAACCCTTCAAATGGCCAGCAGAGTTCCCTTTTGGAGTCAAAGTCCAGGACGACGATCATATCCAGTATATGGAGGTGGTAAACCATCGTAACCCGATTCGCAGCACGAATGAGCAGTGGTGTATTAATCTAAGTGCCGGCCTTGATACACTCGAGGAGTGGGTGAAAAAGAACCCTGTGACCGTGAAGGAAATTTTTCTCATTATCCGTCAGGTTTCCATTGCACGCCGAAAGATGGTTGAGCATAAGATGGATTCACTCATCATATTGAGAATGCGATCGATTACGATCTTGGCATGGGATACTGATGCGAACGGACGAAAGACGATAACAAATGTACAGCTCTCGCCCATAGTCGACAGGCCATTACTTCAGTGGACCAAAGTGTTTCACGGCATCAAGGGACTCGGCGAAAACCCGGCTTACGCGGCTCCCGAGCAACTCGAACACGCTCTGAACCAGAGCCACATGCTTATCCCCGACGCATCTGAGAAAGGGTGTGTTTGGTCGCTCGGCCTGATGGCTTTGGCCCTCTATAGCTCTGGCCAGGGGATCCAGAAGCCTAGCACACCTGTGAACCGCCAAATGGTCATCAGATTTATGGACAACATAAAAACGCGCTTTATTGCCTGCTACCAACTCGCAGCGGAACCCCAACCAGACGCGAAGCGCCTGTTAGACCTCATTGGGAAGATGATACAGGCTAATCACACGGATCAATCCGGCAACATTACCGGCAACGACCGAATCTCGCTCGAACAGTGCGCAGAGGAGGCTCGGGCCGGCCTTCACTGTGTTGAAGAGACGGAAAAGATCATCCAAAGACAGAAGGAGGATTTAATCAAGCACAAGGATGATAAAGTAGCTCACGAAAAAGCGCAGACTGCACTCAACGGGATGACTGCCTGGCTGTCAGCGCCGGTGCTAAAGGGCGATCAGTGGAAAGGTATCACCACAACTTGGTTCGATTGATGATGGTTGAGCCACGGTCTATGGGTCTGCCGGCCTGACCTGTAATCCGACAACGTCAAGTCTGGATGGCGAAACATGGGCAGCTGTGCGCAGATGTTTCTCGAGTCTCATAGCATTAAGTCTAGTGCACTGATTTATTTTTTTGCTGGTCGATTTACGTGACTGCTACATGGGGAATAGTGCTATTATCCCGCTGGGAACATCGAGTAATCAGAATTCGGCGGTCCCGACCAATGCACATGTATTCCAGGCGTTTAAACGCAGCATGCGGCGATACTAGGACAATCAATTATTAGCTAAAGTTTAGGGTTCGTCCATGTCGCAAAATATGCAACTAGGTAATTATGAGTCTTAATTATGTCTTGCTCTTCCATCAGTCATGGAGCCGAAGTTCTTAAAGATAATGCCCTCGTTCAGCTGCATGTCGTCGAGGAAGTACTATCGCTGCTTGGGATTGTGCTTGAACTGGAAGTTTTCGCCAACGAAGTGAGAATAGATCAAGTCATGGGTCACGAGGTCTGCGTGTTCGACAGAACGGGCGTCGCAGACAGCGAGCAGCATGTCTTTCAATGGCCCAACAATCGGGCGCCAAACGCTGTCTCCTTGCTTAGCTGTCATCTTCTCTGCCGAAAAAATGGTAGAGGTGAGGCCAAGTAGAGCTCGACTTTAGAAACCTACTTGACCAACTGGACCCGTCGATCCCGAAGGGTGTCCATGGCGCCCTTGAGGTGGAGTTTGAGCCTTGTAAAAGCGGATGAGAGCTTTGGTCTATAGTTATGGACCGATTAGCTGGCAGGTGATCCGGTCAGATGTGCGTCAATTGACAAATACCTGTAGGTATGGGCTGCTCTGCCTGGAGGTCGAGCTTCATTCCACTCGTATGGCACCCCCGACGCTTTGACACGCCGCAGCTTTCACGGCCAGATTAGCAGCAAGCCTTGAACATAACATGGGGCAGGTATCTTTCGCATCGTTGCCAGTCGTTCCACATTGGTCTTCCTCCCGTCTCCCGGGGATAACCGTCGAGAAGAAGTTGGAGAACTGCGCCGAAGGCCGTCTCACAGCTGCTGGGGCTCATTTCTAGGTATTCTACCTGCTGAACCAGTCGGTGAATGGTTGTCGTCGAGCTTTTCAAGCAGAGACCTCTTTATGAGACTTTCAAGGCCGTTAAAATAGCTGGTTCTGGGTTAAATTCGGAACAATGATAGGATATAACCGATGAAATCGGCAATTATGGAGAAGGATGTTTTCTTACTCCATCTCAGACGAAATCTCGTGGAACTCTAAGCCTCTGTTGAGTACCGACTCCACCAGCTCGTTGGGTTGTTCACTGGGTCAAAAAAAACACATGGCCTGGAGAATCGCTTTGGCGGTACTATCCAGATACTGGGTCGCAAATGCTGTCGCCACACTATGTGGGTACTTCTCGAAGACTTTCTCCTTGCGGAGGAGTCTGGCAGTGTTTTGGTTTACAGTTTGGCAAATACGTCAAGGCTCAGTCCCAACTGTCGAATGAAACTGGCCATTTGATTGGTGGCCCTAGGCACGCCCCTCTAGTGTTCGAGGAGGCATCGAATTTAAGTGTTATCCGACAAGACCTTCCAGGGCCTTCCACAACCTTCCATAATAGCCAGGGCACTCGTAGAGTACCTAGAGTCTTATAAGGTAGTTGGAGAGGGACCCGTAGAGTATTGTGGTTGCTCATAGTAATCGTGCCTTTAGGGGTTCAGGGGCGAGCCCCTGAACGCTTCATCAAGCACTATGAGCATGGGTACGCCGACGAGACCATCGCGGACATCATCCAGAAGATGTGTCCCTATGTAGACGGATTTAACACCAGCCTGAAGAACGACGGGCTTGCCAACAGGGCGGAGTCTTGTGCTTTCGCAACCAGGGGGTGTTCAGCAAGAGATACGAAGGCATAGGCATGGGCTTGAAAGAGAGGCAGATGCTCGGTTACCGGAACGACTCGTATGACGGCAGTAAGTAAAAGCACAACATCACAGGGCGTACAGGCTCTCATGTTGTCCCTGCTTACCTTATGCTCGCTGACATGACCTCGTTCTTTCTTTCCCTTTAGTGGGCGGACGAGACTTGATGGCGGCTGCAGCGAGTCTGTATCAAGTGACTGACCGGGCATACATCGCCAGTCGCATTAGGCAAGTCCAGACATATGCACAGAAGCTTCTTGCCGACGACACACTTCCCAATGTCGTCATCACCCGCGGCAAGACCATGAGACTCCGCTACTTTTCCGCCGGCCTGAGGCCCGTCCTGGTGTTCCTTGACAACCCGGTGGCAACTTGAACAATTCCATGAAGATGAAGGGCGCCACCTACTTCTCCGCGGCTAACGGCCAGCTCGGCCTCTTGTCCGCGGCACTAGGCTAGGACGCAACTGCTAGGGATGAGCTGATGTGCGCCCTCGCGCTGGCAACGGGCGGCTGGGGCCAGACCCGCACCCGAGCTCCGTCGCCCTCATCATCATGGACCTCGGGCGTCGGGAACGACCGCTCCCTTATCGAGTTCTCCGTGTCCATCCCCCAAACGCCCGCGGCAGCAGCCGAGCTGCGCTTCCTGACCGAGGCCCAGCCCCCCAAAACTCGTAGCGCCACGCCGTCGACGCCGCGCTGCGTCTCAACGCCGACCTCGTCGCCGCCCATTCCTCTTGCTCTTCTTCTTCCTCTTCTTCTTCTTCTTTTTCTTCTTCTTCCCTCCTTGTCTATCTGGCATCTCGCCGCCGTTACTACGCCTCTTAGACCTCACCCGCCACTTGTTCCTCAACCCGGACAGTCCACCCGAGACTATTCAACTCACCACCTGGCACAGTTGCGCTTGGTCCACCAAAAAGAGCCGGCTCCAATGGAAGATCTACCTCGACCCCCGCGCCGCTGGTGAAGCCGTGGCGACCACACGCGAAGCGTTCCGGTTGCTGGGGCTCGAGGCCGGTTGGCGGCTGATGGAGAGTATCCTGATGCCTCCTCCTCCTGCTACAGGGACTAAGCCTAGTAGTGGTGGTGGTATTGGTAACTCCATCATTTACTTTTCTTTGGATCTCCCGGATGACGACAAAGACGACGAAGCACGACGAGGACGACGAAGCACGACAAGGATGACGAAGCACGACAAGGATGACGAAGCACGTGTCAAGGTGTAAGTCGCGCATGGCAGCGGCAGCGGCGACGAAGAAGAAGAAAAAAGGAGATGCTACGTCGCGCACGACGGCGGCGAGGGTCGCGCAGAAGCACGCGCGTTTCTGTCCCGACGCAGACGCCTACGAGGTTCAGCGGTTCTTGATGGCCATGGCGGCCGCGGCCGCAGCGGTAGTGGTGTAATAAGTGGCGTCAACGGTTTGAATGGCTCGAACGGGCTGAATGGTTTGAGCAATCATGTGAACGGTGCGAATGGAACTAACGACATCGGCGGCATTAAGGGGACTAGCGGAATTAAGGGGACTAGCGGAATTAAGGGGACCAGCGGAATTAAGGGGACCAGCGGAATTAAGGGGACCAGCGGAATCAATCAATAGAACCAACGGCCACTATCACCACAGCAACGGCAACTCGGAAAAGAAGGACAAGGGACAGGAGGAAGATCACCAGCGAACCGGAAAATTACTCCTCTCCTACCTCGCCTTCCCCAGCAAGACAGGCGACCGCCCCGTCGGCGCGGTGCCACTTCCACGTGGACGCCTACGTATCCGACGACGCTAATGGCAAGCGCCGCGTCGGCGCGTACCTCGTGGCCATCCTCGGCGCCGGCGGCCCAGCGGCGACCCCTCGGCCGCGACATCCATGCTTGGGTGAGCCTCAAGCAGCGCCCCGGGGGCAGGCAGGAGAATACCTTTTTTTACTTTGGGCGTGAGGTGTCCTCGAGCTAAGTTATGTGATGGGTGGGTGGGACGCGCCGCGCGTCTTGGTTTGCCGGTTGCAAGTGATGAGATGGGAGAAAGGGGCCGGGTTGCTTTGCCATGGGCAGATTGGAATGCCGAGGTACCTTAACTTGGTGGCCTACCTACCTATCTACTTGAGGTATATGGGAACACGATGAGTGGCGGCAAGAGGTTTGAGGTGCCCGTTAAATATAGATTCCAAAAAAATACGTTCAGTGCTTACCAGCCCTAGTCGTATCTCAAATGTGTGTTCTAATCCTTCAACGACATCAATATACCAAATGTCGCAAGACACGCAGAGTACCCAACTACAGAAGTTAATCGGCCACAGGATTAAAGCGGTTCACCACTCGAGAAAAGCTCATCGAAACACTCTAGCCATCCCAAACATTTTGGCCATCCCAAACACTTTCGGCCTTCCCAAGAGCGGCAAGCCCCGGTTAACGTGCAGCTTCAACAGCTGCACTGCAAGCACAACGTCACCGCTTAACCCGACATCCCCGGTCGACTCTCCCACGATGTTCATCTCGTTGTCAACTTTTCCTGTCACGGTGTTGCTGGTGGTGGTGTTGGCGGCGGTGGCAGCACTTTTATTGTTGTCGTTGTTGCTGCTGGTAGTGTTGGCGGTGGTGGCAGCACTTTTATTGTTGTTGTCGTTGTTGCTGGTGGTGGTGTTGGCGGCGGTGGCAGCACTGTTGTTGTTGTTGTTGTTGTTGTTGCTGGTGGTGGTGTTGGCGGCGGTGTTGGCGGCGGTGGCAGCACTGTTGTTGTTGTTGTTGTTGTTGCTGGTGGTGGCGTTGGCGGCAGTGTTGGCGGCGGTGGCAGCACTGCTGTTGTTGTTGTTGTTGTTGTTGTTGTTGCTGGTGGTGGTGTTGGCGGCGGCGTTGGCGGCGGTGTTGGCGGCGGTGACAGCACTGTTGTTGTTGTTGTCGCCGCTGCTGCTGCTGTTGTTGCTGCTGCGGCTCGACGAGGCACCCCGCATAATCTTCATCCCGATGACCATATAGAGCGACCTTCCCCGCAGATCCATGAGCTTCTTCTTGGCGTCGGATGGCAACGACGGCAACGACTCGAGCCACGCCTGGGCGAGCTCGACGGGCCGGTCCAGGGTCTTCGTCTCGAGGCCATCCACCTCGACGACGAAGTCCTCCTCGTCCTTGATGGGCGCCTTAGCCTTGTACAGGGGCTGCGCGTACTGGCCTTTCTTGAGCTGCGACAGCGTCGTCTTGAAGCCAGACGCGCACTGTCGCATGGTCTCGTAGGAACCGGGGGCGAGCACGCTCTTGCCGCCTTGGAAGGCCGCCATGGTTTGGCGGTCCAGGATGATGGCGCCGAGGTCGAGAGTTTTCTTGTCACTACCGCCATCATTACCTGGAACTGGGCCTGGAAGGGGAGTGACGGTGTTTGCGACAAGTGGTGACGAAGATGAAGCGTTACTGGCGTCTGTAGCGCGGGGAGGAGCATGAGGAGGAGAGACCGTCTTAAAGTTTGGCATGAGGATGTAGCTCTTGTCAGGTAAGTTGGACTTGGACTCGGGTGGCAGAACGCGCATGACGCTCTTCCGGCCCGCGATGGCCGCCCAATCAAACGGTGTTTTCCCCCACGTGTCGGGAAGATTGAAGTCGGCCTCGTGGCCGAGCAGCAGCCGCACGGCGTCGGCATGGCCGCTCTTGGCTGCTAGGTGCAGTCCGCTCCGCAGTTCCATGTCGAGCAAGTCGACATACATGTAGCCACGCGACTTTTGTCTTTGTATTTCCAAATCTTTGCCCTTCCCTTTGTTGTCCGCGGTGATATCCGAGCCGATACCGGCGCTCGACTGACCAGGAGGACCGATTCCCGCTCGGCTGGCGTCGTCTTTGTTTGTCTGATCAGCCACGCCGCCGCGTCCCTCGCCTAGCAAAAGCTCAATGATAGCCAAGTCGCCGTTCACGGACGCCCAGTGGAGCGCCGTCCAGCCCTTTTCGTCGGCAAGATCGACCTTGGGCCCATGTTCCAGCAGTCGCTCGACAAAGTCGCGGTGCTTGTTCTTGGCTGCGATGACCAGCGCCGTCATGCCTTGTTCGTTTGTCTTGTCGATGTCTTCGGGGTGCTTGACGAGATAACCCCCTATCATGTCCACGTCCCCTTGCTCGGCCGCGAGGTGTAGAGGGGTAAGGTTCAAGCCTCCCAGCAGCGAGTCGTCCTCGGCAACCTCTCTCGCGGCGTCCCTCCCCTTGCTTAGCAGTCCGATTGGTGGGGCCGACTTCTCCAGCGACTCTGACTCTGGAGACGGATCTTTTGTTGCGATCGGGTCATGAGACATGATGCAAAGTCTGTTGAGTTTTTCGAATACAGGGTAAAATATCGAGTCGGGGGCCGACTGTTTTTGCTGAAACGACGTGTTCTCGATTGTGGTTTCGACGGGGATTCTTGGTAAATGGGCGACCGGCCGCCCTGCCGACTGGGATTGTGTCATGGGGAAGTCGGGAGGGGAGGCATTCATCTGGGCTGGGAGGGTGCTGACGAAATCTTCTCAAATGCCCGGGCGTGGCGCCCAATATTGGTACCCTACCATGTCCAGATTTATCAGGTCCCTCAGCTGGCTTCCTGGTGCGGCGAGGTGCGCTGACCCATCCCACCAATGGTCGAGAGAGGGACCGTGTCAGCGAATCAGATCCTTCACTCAAGCTCCTCCCCCAGAGCTTCCCCCCCCCCTTGGGCCTCACCTAGCCTCATTGGCCTGTAAACTCTGGATATGATTGGTAGCCTGTCTTGATACCTGTTCCCAACAGGGTAAGAGGCTTGATATTGTGACGGCAGATGCAGGTGAATGGCGAGTTCATACCAACCCGGAACACAGGGATGAGCGCGTCCAGGCGGTGGGCTGGATGAGGAGAGGAGCAGAGTAGGTATGAAAGCTTTAAAGATAGTCCAGCCCCGCGGCATTTCGCCCGCGGCTCGGGGATGAGGACTCAAGGCAGTCTCAAATTCTACGCATCCCTTTCGGACATCACTCTCGTCGACATTTCCGAGAGCGCGACATTGGGTAACATGGCTGACCAACCATTATTTCGGCTTGCTCTTCTCGGCCTCGCCATCTGTTGTCTGCCGGTTTCCATCTCAGCTCAGGATCCTGCACCGTCATCAGGCCCGGACTCAAGTCGCAACAACCTCGTTGGATGGCAGCCCAATCCCGACCGCCGTGGAACGATGAACATATTGCAGAGCTGCTTGTTGACTATCATAGCCTGTACATGGACCATCCATCATCCCAATGTCCCAAAGAGAACCCCCGAGACAGCGTTGGGACGATTTTTGCACCGAGCCAGATGGATGATTGCGACGATCCTGCTGCCTGAGTTCATTCTGGCCCAGGCTGTCGACGAATTCCTGTGGGTTAATGATGCCTGGAAGGATCTGGATCAGGCCAAATCCTTTTGGCAAAGAATCAAGGACTTCTGCGCTGCCACCGACAAGGCGAAAAGAATAAGGGGGTTCGACATGTTTAGGACTGAGGGCAAGGAGGAGCAAGAGTGGCGCAAACAGCACTTCTACTATGCCAACATGGGTGGCTTCCGAGTCAACCTATCAAGCCTCGACGAGGTTGAAGGCGACAACGCGGCCCTCACCCGCGTATACCCTCTTACAGCAAAAGAGCTGGTCAAGTATCTCAAGACCCCGTCGCCCTCGGAGACCGAAGTGAATCGTCCACGAACCCCTGAATGGGGCCAAAACACACATCCTACAGACGCGGAGAAGAGACCACAAACGGGCGACACGGCGGAATTGCCAGTCCGGCCACCGGCAGCCAGCCTGGCATCGGCAAACAATGCATCACCACCGCCACCGCCACCATCGCCGCCGCCGCCGCCGCCGCCAACGCAGTCAACGACTTTGCAGGGCCGACTCAAGCCACCCATCTCCGAGACCGAAGTGAGGCGGAGGATCAAGGTCGACACGCTCTCCAAGCTAGTCGCCTTCATGCAGATCGCGTGGACCCTCTTCTCGGTGCTGACGCGGTGGGCCATCCACCGCGCGACGTCACAACTGGAGATCATGACGGTGGCCTTTGCCGCGTGTGCCGTCTTGACGTATGTCCTGCGCTGGAACAAGCCGCAGAACGTCGAGGTCTGGACCACGATCCCCAACAAGTTCCTCAACCTGTCCCCGCTCTGGCAGCCGCAGCGCTTTGTCCACTCCTTCATGCGCGAAAATAAACCCAAGACGCTGCGGCTCCCTTACTTCCGCAACGACACGATCCGTCCCGTTCACGTCAACAGGTCCTTCCTCCCCTGGCTGGTCGCGTTCATGGTGCCGGTCGGGGTCATCCACCTCTGCGCGTGGAACTTTTCGTTCCCGTCGACCGCCGAGAAGCTGCTCTGGAGATGTGGCACCATGGTCTCGGTGGGCGCTCCGCTCGTGGTCTTGGTCTGTTCCTTTGTCGTTCCCCGGGTTGTCGTTTGGCTCCGCGAAAACTGGATCGAGACAGAAGAAGACAAGGAATTCGAGCGAAAGGAGGCCAGAGAGTTCAGGAAGCACTGCTCTTGGGCGTTGCAGAGCATGCGAGGGGAAGACGAGGAGCTTGATCTGAGTATTAAAGGCGCGCTTGCTAACCTGCAGAGCGGCGTCAACGGCAAGAGGAGGTACAGGGAAATCTTGGAACCCTCTCTGCTCCGAAAGGTCCACTACCACATCCAAGCCAGGAGGATCATATTTCGTATGTACACCTCGCCTGACTTCCCGGACACCTTCGAAAAGCTCTGGATGCAGCTTCGCGACGCGGGGTACGCCGAGCCGGACATCATCGCCCAAGAGATCCTCCCCCCTGGCTATGATGAGTGGTTCGACGATGTCAACGTCTTCCCCCACCTGACCACGAAGTGGAAGAGGGGAGAAATGCGCTTCAAGATCCTGAGCTGGGCCGTTCCCACTGTCGGCATCTTCTATTCGTTGGCGAGGCTTGCCATTATTGTTATCGCGTTTACAAGCTTACGCGCAATGCCAGAAGGGGTGTATGACAATTCCTGGACTGACTATGTCCCGAACATTGAGTAGGGCCGTCTTGTGGCTTTACTTTCAAAGAAGAACAGAACAATTATCTTGCCTTACAAGTCGGCATCTGGGAAGGTGGAATGTCTGCTGACAACTAGTCTTCTCACGAGAGCTGATAACAGTCTGGTTAGAGGAGGCGAATCTGGGCTCACACAATTGCCGTTGTCGTTCGTGGTCCTCAAAAAACGCTGCCGGCGCCGCTTCCTGAGGACCCGGAACCGTCGTACAGGGAGTTGACGGCGTCGGATATCGCTCTGCACGTTGGCCCGGATCGGTACAGGGTGTTTTTGGGCGCCATGCTCGACACAGGCCGGAATGTGGATCTAGATGATGACGAGGTGTTTTGGGGACGTGGCGGATGAGTGCAAGTTGAATGGAGACAATGATGCGGCTCCTATATACGGGGCGGAGGATGTGGATGATAGGTGGACGCTGCCACATTGGGTGTCGTATAATGGGTCACCTAAGATCAAGAGGCTGCTTCTGCTGAAGGACGTAGATCCAAAGCATATAGACGCTATTACGCTGGAGGATAATCCGACATTGTTATTATTGCCGGTTAGTCCGTTTCAAGGGCGGTGAATCTAGGGCTGGGAGGTGTCGGTAAGTCGAAGCCTGTTTAAGGGTTCTGGCCACGCAGTGCTAGAACACCTACCGAGGTTGTGGTTTAGATTTGTCAGTCGCAAAGGCTGGAGTTAGCTAGAACTATTGTGGCTGGGACCGCAGGGATCAGGCCGGAACCCAGCCTACTGCGCCCGTGCCGGGGCATAGGTGGATCTGGGATCCACCAATCCAGGCCATCATTTCCACATATATATTCCGCCGGGCCAAGATAGCTAGACTTCCTTCAAGCAATCCAGCCATTCCCTTCCTGCCAACAACTATAGATTTGTAACAGGTTGACCCAGCCGCACAAACTGACGCGCCATGGCTTGCCACTATTCACAACTATAAGCATGGCTCTTGCAACCCCATTAATTCCACCGAATCCAGTGTGCTATGTTTCTAACACATCTTTCAAGGCGTGGACCGAAGAAGATAAGGGTGGCGTTAGCTTTTACGGGGCACTGGAGGCCAAATCCGGAAGTAGCCGGCTTGGTAACAGAGGCTTTTTAGGTGCTTGTCGGCGCGCGGCCCCGGAGGAAGATTTATTTCGGCGCCGGATTTTAAGCTGCGATTCCCGGATGCCGAGTTCTACGCTGACCTGACAACCGGGTCCTCGAGGTCCGTACAGGCGCATCTCTACAAATACGGCAACACGCTGTTGCTGCTTTTGTACTAGACTGTTAGTTATATCTTCGCTCGTGTTCTCTTCTGTCGCCTAAGATTTGAGCCACATCCGAGCCACAACCGAGTTGAGCCTTAAAAGGCTCTCTATGACGCTTGTCACGGCCGGCTTGGAATGAGGGCGGAACTCCTCTATTGGGCGCTATAGACGAAGATTCTAAATTAAAGGGAAAAGGGAAAAGAAGCTCAAAAGCCTCCCCTCGCGAGATTCTTCCAGGGCGTCTCAAGGTGGGGCTCTGGCTGGTCGGGTGGATCCACCCAACTGGCGTCTGATTAGTCAGAGCGTCTGGGAGGCCTGGAGGACCAGGCCCTCACAACGCTCACTTCCTAGTACTACGAGATTTCCTTTGTTTACTTTTTGGGTATAAAAAGGGCCTTCTTTTTTGTATCTCTAGACATTTTTTTAGACAGACAGTTCAATGCGCGGTTAACGACGATCACGTGCAACATCTTCACACCCATGGCCCGAAAATGATCAGGTAGTAGGTACTAGGGTAGGTTTCGTGTCGCGCGCATTCACAGGGCAACAGAAATGAAGCATTTGATGCAGGGAGGTAAGGCTTGAATTGTCCGAAAAGGTCTAATCTTTTGTTTCCTCTGGCAGGGCCAAAAGTCTCTTTTTTATAGTTATGAATAGTGGCAAAAGCTGGTGGCGAAGAATCACATAGCAGCTTCTAGATCTTTCTTGCTCACTAATCCCAATATTGTGACATTTCGCGAATGAGCAATCCGGGTTCGGATGCATATTGCAGCCCGCAAATCAGCCTGAGACGGTAATATATATATATTAATGAGCAGCTGCGCCTCATCGAGTAATCAGAGGTTTTAAGACATCGTGCTCGTTGCTGGTTGTCCATTTGAATATTATTGCTTGGGGGTTTCCTTGTTGAAGCTCGACGAGCGAACGCTCACTTCGACCTTGGCCAGCTACCACGATTTTATCAGCTTTACCCAATGGCGCCGAGTTCCGAACCATCTGTCATTCCGCCGAAGAAGACGCGCTGGGGGCACATTTGTGGTAGGCTTAAGCTACCGTCTGGATGGCGCTTCTCCCTTCTCTGCGGGGCAGTTCTGGCCAGCGTGGTTTTCTTGTTCAACCTGAGTGTGCTGCTGTGGTCAATCAGCCTACTGACGGTCCCGAGCACGCAAGGAAATGAAAGTGGGCGAGGTATTCTCTTTGAGGGATCGTGCTCCAAGGCCAAGGATATTAACACTGCTTTGCATGTCTTGATCAACGTCTTGAGCTCGCTACTTCTCAGTGCCTCCAACTTCGGCATGTAGTGTCTCTCGTCGCCGACGAGGAGCGAGGTTGACAGGGCCCACGCCAGGGGGAAGTGGCTCGAGATTGGTGTTCCCAGCACACGTAACATCGGGAGCATCAGCCTAATAAGAGGTTTGCTCTGGTTCCTACTTTTGCTATCTTCACTGCCGCTACATTTTCTGTAAGTCGCAAACGCCAACAGTTGCTTGTCCCCAGTGCTGATCCCACACGCTCCATGGTTGCGTGCCTACCTAAGTATAACTCTGTCGTCATTTCGTCCCTCTCGGCACACAATTACGAGGTTGTTGCAGCCCCTGAGGGCTTCACCAGAAAAGATTACGTTTTTGGTGCAGACAACCATAATCATAGCGATTACTATGATGCTGGTACACTTGAATCGATTGACGACGACTTGCGCTCTCTACAGTGCCTTGCCTCGACGGACCAGTTACAGAATCTCACCAGTGCCGACTGCATCGACGCTTATGGGACTCCGTTTCTGACTTCTCTTAGCGATGTGGTGCTCGTTATCGGCCAGCTCCATGATAACGCAACGCTCGAACGATTTGATGCGGCCATGCCGCATTCGCAAGACTTGAATGTTGTGACGCCTCGATTGTATAACGTCTTCTCATGGATTTGCCCAAAAGATACACTCGAGCTCCCATGTAGCGACCAGCTCCGCGGAATCCGCAACGACGTGGCCGCGTGGAAGCCCCGATAGCCGGGAACCACACAGTCGCCTACTGTCTGAGCAAGCAGGAGGAGGAGTACTGCAAAGTCAACTTTAGCATCGTATTTGCCGCCATTGTCGTTGCTGCCAACGCCGTCAAAGTCACGGTCCTGGTTATTACCCTGCTCAACCCACCCCAAGAGCCGCTCCTAGTGCTAGGTGACGCAATCGCATCCTTCCTCACCCGGCCTAATCTCCACAGTGCCGGAATGTGCCTGGCAAGTTGGTCAACTATCACAAAAGAAAGGGCGCGTTGTTGTCACCCATTTCGGGCTGTTCCTGACCCGAGCCTATGGAATTCACCACGCAGACACTGGGGTTCTGCTGCAAGGTTGTCCCAATGGTTCGTCAACTTGGTGCTGTAGGTCCATAATTGCCTAAATATCTACCACCTTCCTATTTGACGCGACGAATTGATACGAATCCGGCCACTTCAGATACTTGTCGGGAGTTGTGACTATCAGCGTCTTTCTCGCCATCGTGATAACCTCCCTCTTTGGAGCTAACGACTTGGTGAGCCTCTGAAATCTTAGAATAAGGACTACGAGCGGGAAAGCCTTGATTGCATTTGTTGAGCCGTCCTCGTCGAAGTCGTCGATGGATGCGCTGGCGCTACGTGTTGTTGTAGCCAACACCCCTCATGTGATCTTCTCGATTTTCTACTTTCGGTACAACAGCATGTTCACTAGGATGCTCGCGGCGCGAGAGTGGAGCGGCTTCGGCGTCAAGCGCAAGTCATTGCGCGTCTCGTCGGCGCCTAGAGGCGCCTAACGAGAGCGCTACTTCCTACAGCTACCGTACCGCTTCGGCGTGCCGCTACTGATGTTTTCCGTGTTGATGCACTGGCTCATGTCGCAGAGCCTCTTTGTTGTGGCTGTCGAGAGCCCCAACGACGTGTATAACGATGACAACGGCTGGTATCTTATCACCTGCGGCTATTCGCCCATGGCCATCATTTTAGTGCTGGCGCTATGCTGCTTTCTTGTCGCCGCCGTCGTCGTCGCCGGCTTCTGCCGTCTGCCGTCTGCTATTACTGTCGTCGGTAGCTGCAGCTTTGCCATCGCCGCAGCGTGCCACAGCCCCGGCGAACAGCTGCAACCCCAGCCCGATTCAGCGCTCGCTCCACTACAGTGGGGAGTGATAATTCTCCCTGATTTTGAGAGCTCAAAGGGCCAGAGTAGCGGCCATTGCAGCTTCTCGGCCGAGGAAGTCGGCGAGCCAGAAGAGGGCTGCCGTTACGGCAGAGTGGTCGATATCTAAAGGGTAACTATGACCGCCGAAAGATGCAGCCAGTAGAACGGCAGCCAATAGCTAACGGACCTTGAACAGGAGCTAGACGAGTTTAGAGCGAAAGATTTCGGGCATCTTAAGCCAACTCCACTACCGTGAAGGCCTTGTCTGCATTTTCAACGACGGTGGCGTTCATCACCTGTCGGCCCTAAGATAGAGATTGCGATTGAATAACGAAATCCACGACGATGAACGAGTCATGGTTGATTAGACTCACGTTGTGTTTTTCATGTTCTTGACAACAAGTTAACAACACATAATTACTCAAACCTTGAATATAAATGTTTTAACTTAGATTTCACGACGCCTGAGGATTCTATTAATTATCCTTTAATATTTGGCAGTTAGCTTTAACCTAAAACCGACTACCACGCACCCATTTTCTCCCTCGGAGCTAGGATGTTGCCGCTTAAGCTAAGGTAGGCCGAGCTAAGCTGGGCAAGAGGTCATTTTTAGGATCACCCCGGCTATACTTACCTTGGTTTGAAAATGGTATTCTAAGCCTAATTTGGGATACAAAGCACATTTTTGGCCGGGAAAATCCACATTTGGCTAGGTCTGGAAGGTTGCCGTTGGGCCCCTGATCTAAGCTAATTGGTAAAATTCGGTCCAAATCTATGCCCAAAGTAGGTAAAATATGTCATCAAATATGATCCACAACTTACAATTTAATCAAGTATTATTTGTGACGGCTTGCCCGCCCCCGGAAGGTGCGGCACACACCTGCCATTTCCGACACCTACCATGTGCAAATTTTCGCGAGGGAGGAGGTACTTCGTGCGTTCCACACAGTGTGTACAGTGCAACCGCACGGCCCTGGATGTGCCAGTTATCTGTCGCTAAACCAGACCTGCAGCACACAACCTCAATGGGTCGATGCCTTACGTTACGTGCCCAACTGACCACAGTCTCTGCTGCTGATCAAGCCTTGGAGTTATCTTCGGCATTTCATGGTAAGAAAGGGCGACTATGGATCCCCTCTCTGTGACTGCATCCATTGCGGGCATCGCAGGAGTCTGTATCCAGGCAGCCAGCTTACTCGATACCCTTCGGTCCAAAATTCAAAATGCCCACATTACCATCACAGCGCTCTCATCGCAGTGCCGCGCCATCAAGACGGGCTTATCGCAGCTGCAGACACTCATCCTTCAGAACCACGCGATTCGCGACCAGCCCGATGTCATCCTCACGCTAGATACAACGCTCACCGGGTGCTTGGTTGTGCTGACGTGCTTTGAGGACTTGCTCGACAAGCTGTGCGACAGGGCGGTGCTGATGGGGTCTCGTCGCTCGCTCGCCCGGATGTGGTGGAGCAGAACGCGCATTGCCTGGAACGAGAGTGAGATGAAGGACTATCTCTCGCTCCTGCAGGGACAGCAGTCCGCCGTCGCCTTCCTGGTTCAGGTCCTCCATATGAACTCTATCGATGAGATTCTAGAGAGCGTCAGAAACGGAAAGGATCTTCTCAACAACCAGACGACGAGGGCCGAGTCTGTGCGATACGCGAACCCCCAACTCCAGATTGCCGACTCCGTCCTCGGCTCCCGACACACTGCCGACACCATCTTCCAGGACAGAAATACCGTGGCTGAAGGCGTGGAGTTCGAGTTTGACAATGCCGTCGTCAACTCCAAAGCCTACCGCCGTGTCGTGGCCATGGCGACGAAGGTTATCACCAAGAGGGGTACCGGAAGACCCAAGTCGATTATGAACCTCGAGAACACGAGCTTTGACTCGAAGGCTCAATCACTGCCATTCATTATGCCCATATCTCAATCTTCTGATGGCAGGAAGGAAGCGTCTCCGTCAGTTTCGCCACTACCATCTACAAAATCTGAAGCTTTTGAGTCACCTCCACCTAGTCCTGGTATTCTGGCTGATAAAACCAGCGGAGAAGATGCCAACGGCCTTCGCGCACCCCAAGGCGCGGCAACAATCCTGGTGGATGCTCTCAGAATACGACATGGTCAAATCGGGGCGGTCTATGATATTGACTACTTCGACATGCGGTGCCAGAAACTCCTTAGTGCTGTGATTCAGTGGGTTCTTCGCTTCTCGAAGTTCTCCGACATGCGTTCTAGTCGTCTTTCTTCAGAATTAAATGACGAGAAGCTCATTGACAGGCTGGAAGATTCCATTCTGGACGGCTCCGACGTCGACACATACCTCGCTGATCGAGTTAAGCGGCGAGACATCTTTACCTCAATGATCATGACCATGATCTGGGAGTTTGTCTTCACGCGTTATCTCTTCGGGATGGATCGAGAGGAGCGGCAAAAGCTGAAAGTGCTCGAGAAACAACTGTCAGGTGTCGGCCCACCGGAGGCCATTCGCGCCTGGCGGGCGACTACGTTGAGTTTGCTCTCCAACAGACCATCGTTCAAAAATCAACGGGAACAGGACACTCACGCGGTCACGGCGGCAATTTTGGAGGAGCTAGCGAAGATCCTACCACCCCCGCTAGCTTTGCAGGACCAGATTCAGATGCAGCTCCACAGAGTCATCTGCGATGCGGTAGAATTGTCAATTCTCATGCGCACGCAGCTAGCAGAATATGTGATGCTCCCTCCGCTACGGCCCGAGTATGATGATACTGGAGAGTTGGTTGAGGTGGTCAGTTTTAACGCGGCATTGATGAGTCAGTTGGGCCGCCAGCGAAAAATGGAGGATCTGGAACTCGAACATGAAGGGGCTGTGGTGAGGATCGTTTTGTTCCCCCTGGTAGTACGCAAGGGAGACCAAGAAGGAGAAGGCGAGGATGAGGTCGTGGTACGTCCGGCACAGGTTCTCGTGCAACCCAAGGCAACCAAGGAACTAGTGCGGACGATTGAAGTCTCACCACCCAGTTCACAGCAACTCAGTTAAAGCAGCAGTAGCTTATAACGGTGCACGACTGCGGAAAATTGCTGAAGATGAAATTCAGGACACGCGTTTTGCTATTAATAAAGTCCACGCATACAACTCGACCTGGTCCGCATGGCATCATCATCATCACTATTCTGTCTCATGAGATAAATCTGCACACATGCCCCTGCAGCATGACCAGGCAGGGGACGCTCACGGCCAAGCCAGTGATTGAACCGCTGCTGACGCTAAGGGGAGAGGGTCCTGGCCTCAATAAGCCATGCACGTGTAAAAGCCATAGCCAACAGTCCCAACACGCGGACGATCATTACGCTAAGGAGCGGCTTCCCTGTCGACGATGCGAAATACTTTTGATCTTTACTATTAGTCAGGCCAGTCTCGTCCTATAACAAAGTCCCTTTCCTTTACCTTCCCATCAGTCAAGAAACATCACCGCACAGCATCACAAGAACGCCATACTCAATAACACTAAGAGCCGGTCCATCAAGCTCGCATCGAATTAACTTCGTATATAAGCCGAGCAAACACACACCCAACGCACCCCGTCTCACGAACCCGCAAACACACACCCACCACCAACCCAAAATGTTCTCCGTGTGGCACATCCCCGCGCTGATCCAGGCGACGGCCATGACCTTCGGCGGCATGTGGCCCATGTGGGACGCGCGGGCCGCCATGGCCGAGTTCGGGTGGCCGGCGCGCATCGCCTCGGCGCCGGCCGCGGGCCCCGTCATGGTGCAGGGCCAGGCGCGCACGACCGTCGTCGGCCTGCTAGTCGCCCTGTTCTACCTGCGGCGCGAGTACGCCGCCGTCCACGCCGTCATAGCCGTCACGGGGTTTTATGTTTGTGTCGTCGACGCTTATCTCTTCTGGAGGGAAAATGATCGCGGGTTGAGCTGGGCGGTCTTCCGGCTTGTCGCTTCGTGGTTCTAAGCAAACAAACTCACCCGGCAGACGACGACCAGCTGGAACCGCACGCGCCGGGACCCCGGCCGCTGCGCGGCGATCTGCTGCAGCATGCCGCAGTCGTAGACGGGCCGTGCCAGCGCGCACAAGTGCCGCCACGCGGCGGCCGCCGCCGCGCTGTCCGCGTGCGCCACTGTTAGTGTTGTGTACAGCAGCGCGTGCACGCCCGGCGAGCTGACGCACGCGTACGCCCGCCGCACGAGCTGCTGCCGGCGGATGCGCAGGCCCGTCGGCGTGAAGGCGGCGTGGCGCGGCCACCACAGCAGCTGCCGCATCTCGATCCACGTCTCGTGGGCGGGTGTCAGGCTCGCCATGCGACAGGAGCTCCACACTAACGGATTATCTGGCAACCCACGATATCGTCTGTTCTTCCCATTGTTCAGATAAAATCATCTAACCTTGACCCTTCCATCTTCTCCTGGATCCCATGTACGAGAAGCGAAGCAAATTCGTTCACAGTACCAATATGAACATCCCCAAGTTGTTTCCTGCCGATGCCGAGCTCAAAGGCCTCAGCTCCAACCTGTTGTGGTCTTTGGGGACACTGATGAGCTGTATGAGAGCAGCGCTTGGAAGAATAAATACCGTTGGTGTACCATTTTGGAGATCTCATCGTGGTTACGCACTCCACCACCTCCGCGAGACTCAAGTCCCCATTCGGAGTTTCTGGCGGATAGTATAGAAATTTATGACCAGATAAGTTCTTCATCAAGGTGCCGAGGTGCATGGCGCTGCACTCGAAGTTGCAGCCCTGGCGGCCATGGATGTAGTCATCTCGGAGTCCGCGGAACGCGGCAGCGATCACGTCTATAGAGTCTTTTCGATGTTGATTGATTCGGTCTGCGCGTTTCCGTAGTTAGTCCAGTAAGCTCGTTATATTTTCGTTAAAACTTACCAATTACAGCCGAGATTGGGAGCTCCGGGATTACTATGTCCTTCTTGCTCCGTAGTATAGCAACCTTGGTGACTTGTCTGAATATGGCCGTATGCCCAAAAACCCAGGAGACTAAGATCCACAGAATAATGTCCCTCCCGGGAGAATCGGGCAAGGACTTTTTGAGGGCGTTGATCCACAGTGACGCGATGATTTGGAGCGCCTCGTGGATCTTGTAATAGTCAATAATGACAGCTATCTTGGCGAGCATCTCCAGCGAGACCTTCTTTAGCACCTGACGGTAATGACTGTGGAGGACGTTCATAACGATCACCAAAGCCTTGGTATCCCAGTCCTCGGCACCTCCTCGAACCGGGCTATTATTTTTGTCTCCCTCTTTCCACCCTCCGGTCAGCATTGCCTTGAACACAGGTGAGGCCAAGATGAGGTGGCGTAACGAAACGAGGAAGGTCGCCGACTCAGTCAATATAGTGCTTATTTGCGATTCTTCCTACGGAGAGGCTTCGTTGTCCTGCAGAGCGGATAGCTCATCCCTGGCGATAGTGCTATCCTCAGCAGCCGCGGTAGGTTCCACGAGCGGCGGGGTTTCAGCTGGTAGTATATGTTCGGCAGGCGGCATAGGCTCGGCCTCTGGGTTGGCACTGGGCTCGGTCAGGGCGGGGCCGTCCTCGCCATCGTCCCATACAGCAAACGGCGCGTTCGGGTTGCTGAGCGTAAGTATGAAATCCCCGAAGGAATCCATAACATAGTCACACATCTTGGCCAAGGAAAGATTGCCGAAACAGCGAGGTAGATAGGGAGGAAAATGGAAACGGACATAAGTCTAGGAGGGGCAGATGATAGAAAAGTCTCATGCTCTGAGGCCCAAAGCTACGTGACGGGCCGGCTCCTGTAGCATTTGAGGGCCCTCTCCTGGCAACGGCCTTCTCAAAGCATTGACTACTCGATGTCCTTGAAAGAAATGTACAGGTCAGATGGAGTTGTGTCTCCAGCTATTGCTTCGGGAAAATCATGGATAATAGCCATCTCAACAGCCTTGCTTCGGTCATTCTCATCGGTCTTTGGACCACCTGTAAGCTCAGGGATGAAGAAGGGGCAGTTCACACTTAGGTGGTAGATCTTGGTTCACACTACCCCGCTGCCTCCACTGAGATCCTTCGGTAACTTGTTACGGGATATTGCTTCATCTCGCTAAGCGTAAGGTCGATGGGATTATCCCGACTACTCCCTTGCCCCCCATCATACCTACGAGAAGCCATCGCATTCACGTGCTCACCATCTCCAGTCAGGTCTATCAGAACCCTTGAAATCAAGCCAGAGCAGAGTGCCGGCTGACGGTTCGTTAGATCTTGTACCCAGGCGTCACAATCCCACTCGACCCAGTAATCGATCACACCGTCCCATTTCCTAGCCGGTTCTGTGAGGTTCACAAAAACCACTTTTCCAGCCCGTTTGTGAATAATCTTCGCAAAGTCCTTCACCAGGTGCTTGACCCCGTGTGTTGCAAGGCTCGTGCCCATGACAAGAAGGACGTCTGGGCGCTATAATAGGTCATGCCGTACGATAGCGGAGATCGAGTCAGCCCATGGGTCCTGTTCATCGTAAAGCACGATATCCGGTCGGAGCGTCCCGATTACGGCTGCGCGTTTCCCTACTACCGTTCTGGCTTCGGAGATCTCGGCACAGCTGGGGCACGGAGGTTCCTGTCCTACCAGAGTCTTCGCTTCTCGACCATCCTTGTCCCAGCAACATATGCTATTTGGACACCCATCTCCATTGCTAACAGACAGCGGGGTTAGTCCGTCACATGGACATGGCTATCTGAGCCTGGCGTATCTGGTTGACGCAGTCCTCGAAGTTGGTCCTCGAAATCAAAAGCGGCTTCCTCATCTGGCTCAAGTCAACGGCACGAGGATCAGCTCCAAGCTCCAGCAGGGTTCTGACAGCCTCCGAATCCCCTCTCTTGCCCGCCTTGCAGAGCGCCGTCTGACCTTTTAGGTCGTGCGAGTCGATATTTGAGGTATTTCGTACTAGGATCCTCATTTTCTCTTGACTCGATGGCTCTCTCAAGTCACCATTGGCCGCGACGGAGTGCAGTGGCATCCACCCATCCTCATTCTTAGAATCCAGCCGGAGACCGCATTGCAGGAGAATTTCGAGAGACTCGGCCGGCGCGACCGCGGTTTTGGCAACGAAGTGGCTCGCATTGCTGCTTGTCGAGTCCACGGAATCGAATTCCGCGCCGTATTCGAGCAGAAGCAGCAGGAACGCCGGGTCTCGGCACTGTGCAGATAGATGGATCGGCCGGGTAAGCTTTGATGTCTTTCCCTCAACATATGCGCCGGCCCTAAGGAGCATTCGAGCAACTCGAAGACCTGTATTCTCGTTCGATCCACTGTGTGAATGATTATTGATGACGCGATGGAGAGGAGTGACCCCGTACTAGTCTCTTGCATTTACGTCGACTGAAAAAGCGCTCCCGAGTAAATGCTCAGCATGTACGACGTCCCCTGACGTTAAGAGAGCCTCTAAAGCTTCTTCAAGTCTGAAATTGATGCCAGTCGTAATTCCATGTTTCGCCAAGGCTCGCAACAGCCCTTCCTTGGATATTGCAGTGGAGCTTGACAGATGGTTGTACTCTGACATGGTTTGTTTTGTGCTTGGCGGTAGCTGAGCTTTTGCTCCAGACGGAATGCTGGGGGCAATACTGAACGGCGATTGTTGAAGAGGCTCCAGGGAGTATACGCTTGTTCGCGTCAACAAAGTCCGGCGCGAATGCCGCTCTGTCACAGGACTAGCCTGCGATAGGTGTTACATCACCTGACTACTGGTAACACCTGGTCGTGTCGAGTACAGCGAAGTCAGTCGAAATGCATGTATGACGTCAATTACGATCAATTCTATTGCATCTGAGTGTCTGTTGCAGGCGCGTAGTGCGCATGCCTTTGAGTGGTGTTCCTGCATTAAGGCGGCCAGGCCGGCATTATGGTTGAACTTCGGCACAACCACTTTCCTTTGGAGCACCTTTCTACGTAACATACTATAAGAGAAGGCAGGTACGCCTAATCAAGGTGGTCACAATGAAGGTAATAAGAAGGGAGAGCAATGACCGGCAATGGCGTAAGACTTCAACCTGGCCCTCGGGCCGCTGCTTATATACCGTGTGTGCTCTGGTGGCTTGGCCCAGCTGGTGACAGGTGGTGAGCGCGCGCAGGGTGCGCGCGCGTCAGGGAGTATGTGGGTTAGGGTGCTCTTTCCTTACATCTGGCTCGCAGAGTGTGCTTTCGGACATGTGACGGTACCGATCTTTCAGGGACTTGAGGCTGGCAGGGGAGTGTCGTTTATGTGGAAGGTGGTAACTCGGCAAGTGCCAGAGTAGAGTGCAAGGTAGAAGGTAGGTAAGCACTTTCCTCTCTTCCGGTCTGGGGGTGGTCTGTCAGCACAATGGGAAGGAGCGAGGAAGGAGCGAGGAAGGACGTTGGGCAGACATATCTCGTCTTGCTCGTGTCCTCTCTCTCCTCTCTTTGCTTGCTTCTTCGTCGAACGAATGAACTTAGCTACCCGTCGTTTTTGTTGTCGTTTCAAGCTGTAAATATGCCGTCGACTTGCACCTCCACCCCCACCACAACCTCGCCGCTATCCGTGGACCAGTTGAGCTTCGGCTCTTTCGTTATTACGGCAATCACCTGCGTCTTTGGCCTCTAGGGCATCATCTGGGCGATTGTTGTATATAAATGGCCTCCCAAAGGCTCAGAGGGACTGCAGGGGCTCCCGGGACACCCAGGAATTGATGGCCAGTCAATCCTCGCCGACTACATTGCTGGCCTCACCGCAGCCCTCCCTGGACTCACCGAGCCCAACATCTCCCTCGCCAACCAGGCCCAATCCCTCGCCGCCCTCAGACAGGGGAACGGTATGTTTTCAGTCATTTCTACCCATATAGCACCTACCTCAGCTCCCTCGGGATAGAGCAACGATACCTTTTACATTCTCCCGAGTATGCCGCTGTCGTGGAGCCGGGTTCGTGGGTTATTAAGATGGATAAGGGAGAATAGAGTATGTTATTGCTGATCAGCGCAATTGCCAAATCGATGTCTGATATGTACACCACCGATCTGTGCAACTCAGTGCTTTGTTGCAACTAGAAAAATTTCGGCCTCCGGATCCCTTGCCCGAGGCGGGAGGCCCAGGCTAAGGAACGAAACTCGTCTCCCGACACGCAGATAGAGAGACTATGCAATCCGAAAACAGCCTACGAAGAGTCTGTTGGGGCCATCGTGGTGGATACCATGGCAAATGTGCTTATCAGGGCGGTTCGGAGCCAGTTGAGTGTCGTGAAGTCGTCGTGATTAGGGAGGAGGAGCAGATTGTAGGTAAAATGAAACAGACCAGACTGTGAGGCTGCCCCTTCCTTTCTCACCCCAGCCACATGCAATGCCGTGTGATGGTGTGTATAGTCTAGTTGGAAAATGCACCATGGGGTTGGCTTCTTAGGCCGTATCAGGCATGCAAGGAAACCGCAAGGAAACGTCCGTATAGAAGGCTAACCGCTGGTAGAAGGCAAGCACCGTGAGAAGGCTAACCGTGAGATTTGTGGGCCCAGATTGGTAAGATTAAGGGGTGCGCTAGAATTCCGACTTCAGGGGGACCATCACTGTAGTTCAGGACTCTCCTGAACGAAGCCTGCCGGGAGACTGGTCTGACGACCGATTCAGTAGGCTATACCGACATGGCGCGACTGCTGGAAGGCTTTGGACGTACCGACATGGCAATCACCGGCGGGGCCCAGTTTCTGCTGGTTTTTCAGCATTGCGCTGGAATTGCGGGGCGGCGGCTTCATTTCTCGAATCTGTCACAACATCAACAATTTTAGTGCCTCGGCGCAGCTACCCACCGTCGAGTCAAAGATGAAAACCTTCTTCGCTCCGTATTTGCTCTTGAGGAACCGCTGGGCCTCGGCATGATATATCGATTCTACGGTGATGATATCTTGTAGCTGCGAGGATGAGAGCGACGTTGGAAACAAATCAAGCTTGAACCCCTGAGTGTCGGTCGAAACCAAGTCTCGTATCCCAGTCAAGTCACAAAACCGGGTCGATCATAGCCACAGGGAGAAGTTCGTCCTTCGAACGTTCGTATGCGTCACTTTGACAGGCAAAAAGGGAACCTCGTATGGCTTCTCCGTCTTGTACAGGCCCAGCTGATCCATGTAGCGGATTTCGCTAGCAGTCGAATGGGAAGAGGCAGCTTCAGAAGCACAATTCGCCATATTGAAGACATGAGCACTAGAGGGTTGGATATTATCAAGAGAAGAGGCAGTGGAGCAACTGAGCCCGGTCGCTCGTACTTGGGGGGTTCGGGAGAGGAGAGGCGTCGTGACCCCGAAAATTGAGGCTCTTGTGGGATGCGGCCTCGTTTCCATTCATTGGACAGGAACCTGCCGGACCCCCCTTTTCCCCCCAAACCAGGGAAGACCGGCGAGAGGTGGTGCAGTTGGGCAGCATCTGATGATTCGTGAATAGATGGATGGAATAGATGGATGGGAGGCTACCCTTCCTGATTCAAAACCCCGCTCTCGCGTTACACCAGGAAGCCCACGGGGTCGACGGGGCAGCATGTAACCGGAAGATACGCTGGGCAGCCCTACCGAATTGATATCCGGGAGGGTTCCAAGTTCAAATATACGGCACGAGTCCATCGAAGTCCTCCTCGGACCTGGGGTGAGCTGGGGTGAGCTGCGACTGATTTGTCCTGGGCACTCTTCCCTGAGCTAGGGTGATCCCACACGCGGCCGCTGCGCAGTCCCACAGGCCGGTCTTCGGTCCACCCCCCCGGCTAAAGTTGCGTTTTGATGGAATGCAGATGGCACGTAATTGTTGAAGGGTGGTAGCGGTTACAATGAAGATGGCTGAGAATAGTCGAACTGAGCATGCTTTAGATCCTGGAAGCAGTGGGAGGTTCCTGTTACTTGTAGCCAGGGGTCCAGACCATCTAAGGTTGAGCCAATCTATTGCGTGCTCCCCGGCTTGCACATAGTAGCTTTCGACTCTACTACTTTTCCGTCGTTTTCGCTCCGTCTCTAGCATTTCCCGGTCGCACTGTTGGGGCTCCCTACCCTAGTAGCTCTGGGGGTGAGAAAGGAAAGAAGGATAGAGGGGGCAGGGGTTTGGTTAAGAGATAAATGTGGTATTTTCCCGAAATTAATAGGATATTAACCGGCGGTCAGCTAGGAGTGATCATGTAGGGTGGCGTTACATTAATTCCACGTCAACTTAGCATTCGTATTGTACACTAGATGTCCGAGGAAGAGGTGGAGAGACCTGACTGATATTTAGGCCCTTGATAAGTAGGCACCCTACAAAGGAGAGGCCCGGCAGTGATTTCTGTGATGGAGGTAATATGTGAAGAGGGTGATTAATTTGGTTATTCCGGATTGAGCACCTCTAGACACTCATAGGTCTAATTACCGCTATGGGTTTACGCATATATTCCAGCAGGTAGATTGTAAAGACCTTTTAATTGGACACACGCCGCCCCGTTAGGAGGGGTATATATGTGACTAGGGACTGGAAGATTCTAGTTAAATAGAGCTCATGGTAGCTGCACTAGCTAGGGGAAACAACTGCCTCTACGGCTATTGTGAATCATACCCACAAGGATGGAAAAGCCTAGACTTCAGTGAAAACACACACGCTTCATTTCAGTACTCCAAGCTTTCTTATTGCAGGCTCTCCGTCTTAGCCAATCTCAAAATCTCGTCCCGCTTTCACCGCTCGCTCCTCTTCGTATTCCCAACAACGGCACAGACAATGGTGAGGATATGCCACACTCCTTGTTTCGAGTAGCACTGAAGGACCCAACTAAACTATAATAAGTCCGGAGAAGCTGTGGCAGCCGCGGCGAAGAAGACGAAGAAGGAGCGGGAGTATTTGTGGTCCTGTGTAAGCCCCCTTTCGCGTGTAAACCAGCAAAATCTTTGAATTAAGTTCTAATAATACTTGTATAGTGTTATTGCAAAATTGGGCCGTATTTAGCCAGCACGACATCTGCCTGCGTTGGACCATCATGCGTGGGTCACCTGAGGTGTTCCTATTGCCCGTTTCAACTCTGTCCAAAAAAGGCGTAACGTGGTTCCCGGCCATGCGACGCACTTTTCCACAACCAAGTAACAAAACATTTCAACTACTTTGGGTGGGAAACGGATGACTGTATTGCTTGCAGGAAGGAAGTCTAGCTATCTAGGCTACGGCGGAATATATATGTGAAGGTGATGGTCTGGAATACAGGTGCCGTGGTCGGGACTGCCGAATTCTGCGGGATCCACTGAGGCTAGCTAATCATATTCCGCGCTCGGACCACAATCTTGTACCTCAACCGACAAGCCTAGGTACTGACCACTTCACTGAGAAGGTCGCCAGGTCTTGATCTGTTTGCATATTTTCAACTTTCTCTTTCCTTCTCCATCTTGATTCCGGGCATTACTTCAGCCAATAGGACACTTATCACGGACCTGGCTCACAGACAGGTGGGGGATTACGTCATTGAGTTTAGTCCTGATTAGGCATAGACTCCCAAATCCCATTTCCCCACTCAGGCCCTCACCCGGGACTTGACCTTTTCTTTTTTTCCCTCCAAAGCAAGCAAACACCTCAAGCCCTCAAAACGCCCATTCCGAGAACAGGGGCCATCCTTAAAACACTAAGCAAGTCCTCAACGGCCCCCGCCCCCTTTCTGCTCAGGCTCATGCCCAGCCAGCGCGCGGGCCAATGCAAGCAAAATAAAGCAACTTGCAAGCAAGTTCAATCTAAGCAATTCAAGTATGCCTAGAAAAGCCACAATTCAATCCAATTTAAAGCCGTAGACTACTTGAAATACTACTTTAACAATGTGACGGCGAGTCTGCCGCTGTTTTTGGTGGGTTCTGCCGCCTATTGCGGCGGTCTACTCGCCAAAAATTCAGCATCGCCCCACCCCAAGCTGCCCCACTACACCACACGGCCAGGGCCCAAGCCACGCGCATTCAGGCACGTCAGGTACCACACATGTACCGCAGGTACCGAGCCTTTGTGCCCCGCGAACCGCCTCCAAATAGCGAGGGTCCAAAACTGGTTCCCAGATTTCTGTTTCCTGCTCACCACCTTGCTGGATGCTGGAGAGCCACCAAAAATGGCTCCCAACCCAATGTTTAAGAGGCCGCGCCTGCGGCTCACCAGCGATGCATTCCCTTCGTGGAAAGGATTGCGAGTCTATCGCCTACCAGCCTATCCTGCTCCGGCGACCGACATTGTCTCCCTTCTCTACCCTCCTACGCTCAACTTACCGACTGTATCGGTCGTCATCGCAGGAACATGGCGCGTCACCGCCGCAGACCTGACGACGATTACTCGGACGTTTCGAACTCGGACTCTCCAGACAACGTGTCCTTGTCTCACGAGGATGAGGGGTTGATGTCGAGGTCGACGATGGCGGCTATGAGACCAGCCCGACAGACATTGACGACGAAGAAAGCAACGATACTGGTGACTTTGACGACGATTATGACGACTTTGACATAGAAGATCAGGTGCAGCTCTTCGACGGAAATCTGTATCCTCGAGAGTACTACCTCAAACAACTAAAAGAGTTCAACGAGGCCGCGTTCGATGATGAAGATTATAGTGAGGGGAGTACCATACTTCTCGATGGAATAGAAGAGCTGTGGAATAAGTAGGTGACCTGAACGGCCGTGCTTTGACTGCTTGATTTATGCTGATAATCTATAACGTAGGTATTACGCGTGGTTCGAGTACGACCCGCAGGAATCCTTTGAGTCCGTCTCTCTCGGGTCCCTCTATAACTTCTTCGACTGGCTGCTGGGCCAGAAGGCTGGTAAGAATGGTAGAAAGAAGCGGGGAACGAAGAAGAGCAGCTCACTCGGGACGTACTGGAAGGTGTATTGGCTTGTCTACGAGAAGCCCACCGGCGCGAAACTCGATGCGAAACTGAATCAGAAAATGCACAGGGTAGGGTCTTCTCCAGCCCGCGACCGAGGCACTGGGCTAGGCTAACGTTGTACAGGTGCTCAAAAAGCTCGCCAAAAAGCATGGGTTGAGCGACTAGAAGCGCGAGAACAGGTGTACAATAGTCGACGACCTTAAGTAACAAGCCGAGACGACGCTGGGTACGACGGAGAAGTTCTTTTCCCTAGGAGAGCTCCGAATTCTCTGCGTCCTATTCCTCCTACTGCTCGCTCTTACCGGCGCTCGCCCTGCTTCAGTGCTCAAACTCCGCTACCAAGACATCCGAGTTGTACTGTCCCGAGACCCAGACGGTAGTCCGTACAAAGTCCTAATCAGGTTCACGCTGGAGTTTACTAAGACTCATCTCGGTACTAAAGATACGTACGTGCCTAGGCCTAGCCGGGGTGTCCGGGGTAGCTGGCGCTTTATAGTTCTACGTATGCTGACGCCATGTTAGGAAGACCGTAACCCTCCTGAAGCGGTAAAACCGAGAAGGAAGCAAGAAAGTGTAAAAGGTGATACTTTTTTTAAGGCTAGGTAGGCGCGGCGGATTTCCCTAAGGTAGGAAATCCCCAGACCCCGCTATGTCACGTGCTAGCGCCGAACGCTATTAGTGGGGCTCCCACCAGCGCTTCACGTAATGAAGTTATTTACACTGTCAGAAACACTGCACACTGGATCTTGTGGAATTGATGGGGTTGCAATTGCTTGATTGTATTGCCCTCTTTCTAGGCTCTCTGGCTCTGCCAGAGAGCATTTCTTATAGCCATGGCCAGGTGGCGAGGTTATTGCGCGTCTGTGGCTAATAGTGACAAATTCATGATTCTAGCACCTTCTAGAATCTCCCTTCTTTCTGATAGTGACAAATCCATGATTCCAGCACCTTCTAGAACCCCCCCTTTTTTCTGACATACACTTTTCGTGCATCACCTCCCTAAAGTCTTGTTCGACGACTCGCTTATACTCAGCCCCCACGTCTTCCTCGAAGGTGTCCTCTTTAAGCACCGGGCATTCGAGGCACCGAGTCTGACCTGCCCTAATATAATAAGCAGGCTCGACATCCACCTGGGCGAGTAGGAGTTACCTTTGCCGCTTAAAGTAAGTATGGGTGATATTTATATCTTCCGTCGAGCCGTCAAGACGCTAGTCAGATACAAGACGTCCCCAGCCGAGCCTATTAGTCCTGCAATAATTGCTGGATGGGTTAGGAGAGTTGGCGAGCTCACGGGGTTCGAGGTCCCGACGATCCCATGATATAATGCTGCTAATGTGTTTGACAGAAGTAGTATGTTTTCTGATTATAAAAAGATATCCTTACTAATAACTAGATAGGTAATATGAGCGGCGTAACTAGAAATCTCATACTAGATCACGCGAACTCGAATCAGTTCCAGAGGCACTACCTAGGGCGCCAACTTGCGGTCGACTCGTACGCACTCATCCGCGGGCTAGAACCGCAGAATGCCCTAGTATTAAGAAGCTAGCCTGCAAGGTCAAGGAGTTACGCCAACAGGCAAAAACCTCACGTAAAGCCATGCAGAAATACAAAAAGGCGTATGACAAGCTCCGGAGCGCTAAGCAAACGTAGAGAAGGGCCCTCAAGGACAAGATCAGAGAATAGTGGACCAACAAACAGGCAGTGATCGACATTGAGAACCAGCTTGCGGGCCTTGGCTTCGTTGAGGAACCGGCTATCCGGAAGTCTAGCCGTCCGAGACGCCCAGCCCAGAAACGGCTAATGGACGCACTCACGGCTCCGGTCGAAAGCACAGTCGAGGGCCAGCACCGGCGAATAGATGTTGCCATCTATGCCGTGATGGCCTATTACGTCGTAGTGGAAGGACCGGCTGTACGGCGTACTAACACTTCCGGGGCGGGGACGATGTAGCGGTCTTCCGTCAAGGATGAGCCTCGAGAAGACAGTTGTTATGCAGAAGACGGTCGTTATACAGAAGACGGTCGTTATGCAGAAGACGGTCGTCGTGCGGCTGTGTTGTCTGTCTTCATAGCAAGTAAGGAGGAGAGGCCGAGGAGATACTTCCTTTGCGTAGGCCTAGCGCTCCGCTTGGAACCAGATGACCCTTGCATCGAAGAACTCAAGTACGAATTTTACAGTGCCGGCGACTTAAGTAAGCACTTCTAACGGAAGCACCTGAAAAACATCCGAAAGGGGGACGGTATAGAGTGCGGAGCTTGCTACATACTACTAGACCACAAGATACATCTCCAACGCCATGCCCTTCAGATCCATAGCACGGTATCCTAATATCATCTATCTACCAAGAGTGGCTTGCACTATCAAGTGAACTGCCTTGCTCAGCTTGTATAAATCCCTACGAATCGAAAGGCCCTGTTTGCCTTTCAGCCGGCCGTCTACGCCGCTATGCTCTGCAGCCACCCAAGACACCGGCTTTGTCGGGAGCGGGAAGAGAGTAGTCAAGGCCTGGATGCCTGGAGCTTTAGAGTATATAAACCACCCCTCGCCCCTGTTCCCTTTCTCCTCCTCTTATCCCTTGACTTCTCACTCCTTGGAAGCGGCAGGAAGCCCGACGAACCACCATCTGACTAACGACCTCGACAATCAACTTTCGTGGCCGTCTCTACCTCCTACGTTCCTGAAGTTATTACGTAGAATACTATACGTCGCTGCCTTGGTGTAATGGCTATCACTCATGTGCGACCGGACGACCGTCTCCACCTATAAAGCATTGCGAGCCTATTTGGTGCGTTATCCAATGTAAGAGAAGGCAGGTACGCCTGATCAAGGTGGTCACAATAGGAGCAACAAGCAGGGCGAGCAATGACTGGTATTGGCGTAAGACTTCAACCTGGCCTGAGCTAAAGAGGTGTGCGAAGGCCATGGTCTATATACACGTGAAAGGGGTTACGAGTCATCCTTGCGTGGCCAGGGTGGTAGTGGCGATAGTGCGTGGCCCTGTTAGCGGTGGCGATAGTGGCGATGGTGGCGAGGGTGGCCCTGGTGGCGGTGGCCATGGTGGTTACGAGGGTGGTTTCCTTACATCCAAGATCATGACCGTTATAGGGGCTGGTATTAGCACAAAGGTAGGTATTCCTATAGTTATTCCCCGCTTCCCTTCTTGATCACCTCTTACTAGATTAGGACTTTCGGTCGAAAAATGGCTTCTATTCCCTCGGTTATTGTCGTCTTTTCTACTCGACGGTTCTTTCTGATCCGGAAAGGAAGCCTCTCTTCTATAATAGCATCACCAAGATACGCCAGGTCGTTAAGCGCGCCAGTCTAACGAGAACACATCGCTTTATCTTTAGTTTGCGTAATACTAGAAAGCTAGTTCAGGACTATGCCCAGAACATCGAATGCCTTGAAGAGAAGGTTGGTCTCTCTACCGATTTGCGGAAGGGTCCTGGAAGTCGACCCCGTTTCTGCAGGAAGTACCGGCCAACACATGTCCGAGGCCACCACCGAGTCGACCACGAGCCGCGTCTCCAAGAGAGAGGCGTTGAATGTATTCTCCTCTATGGATCTCTCTGCCGTTTGCGATGCTCCAACTGTTTTAGTCACCCCTGTACAAATCTGCGGGCTCTGGCAAGAAGCGTTAGAGGGCGTCTTAGTGGCTGCATGTATCCTTGCCTACCTCTCCGAACACGATAGGATATTTACTTACCTGTGCGTCACAAATTGTGGTTTGCGATCATTAGTTCAATTAGACGAGAACGAAGAGCAGAGAATAGGAGGGGGAGAAAACGAGCACCTAACTTGAAGTAAATCCAAATTGGACCACTTAAGAGTACCGCTCGTAACTTGACAAATTATATAAACATTTACATTATTTCCTTGACAATGAGACTCTACCTACCCTACCTTCCCATGTAAAAAATATCCACTGTTTACAGGCGGCCTTTCCTAAACTAGTCTAGAGCGTCCTCGTCTTAGCTATAATATATGAACATACAATATGTCTTTGACTTTTTTATTATCTCTACCCGGACACTCGGCTCTCACCGGCATGCGGTCTAATTGTGCCCCGTCAAGAATCAAATCTATCAGAAAGACAAGACATCTCTAATCTTCCTCATTACTCTTACCCAAACATCCCGGCATCCATCATAGAGAGAGCATGCAATCCAAATACACCGCAACCAGGTTCAATAAGTACTATTATAGAATCCAAAAACAGACATTAACTCGAAATCCTTCCACATTTCCTTTCCCATTGATACATTTGATAACACGACGACATGCAGTCCGAATAAAGCCGAGACCGGAAAATCCAGACTGAAAATACCAAGTCGGGGATCGCCTTGCTCCGCCGGATTATGAATGCCAACCCTTTTTTTGTTGCTTGGCTTTGAAGCTTAGCTTCATGTCTAGTGTTTCAGTCGCCTACCCTTATCATAACCACCTACCTGGTAGTCAAATACTTGGTTCTCATTGCTGACTTAATTTTTGATGACTTAATTTTCGATGGTTGCTATTATTTGTATTGTTATCAATTAAATATATTATATTTTAGCAACACACCAGAAATATATTAAGAAGTAATCAACAGCGCATCACTCTCAGCCGATGAACGAAAGACAGGAAGAAATTCGGAGTACAAGATTGTAGTCCGAGCGCGGGATCTGATTGGCCGGCCTCGGTTAGTCCATGCCGTCCAGAGAATGATTAACAGAGCTCGCCTCAACGCAAAATGTGTCGGCATCTACAGCTTGTTTCCCTCGGCAACGATGGCTGAATTCTCCAGGACCGGCTCGTCTCCGTGGCCATTGAGCGCCGTGTCTACCAAGACCTTTCCTACGGAATCGACGGTCACTGAAGGAGCCACCAGCCTCGAAATATGTCTCGGATGTTGTTGTGCTTCGCTAGGATGAAACCCGGCTTCAAAATCACGACTTCCAAAACGTCGGCATTCGCTTTGGCATGCGCCAGCAGTTCGGTCTCTACTTGGCCCTGTTCATCTGGTTAGCGACGAATGGTATTGAATTTTGACAATAACAGTGACGCATAGTCAAGGTAACAGGTACTTACGCGAATCCGCCGGTAGCTTTGCATGACCCAGAGAGATTTGGTCTGGTCACGCTCGGCCAGCCCGCCGCTCACGTAGATGAAGCGGAACTTCCTGCCACCTGGGCTCACGGCAGCCGGGGTGAAGGTTCGGGCAGCCGTCATGGTGAAGTCGAGACTGACTTTCTTAGCCAATGCAGCGTCGGATGTGGGATTCTGGCCCGGAGCCCTGGAGTGTGGAGAGAAACAAAGCAGTTAGCTGATGTAGTTTTTGACATACCATCATGCAATCGCGCCTGGCTGCTCGTAGCTGCTGATGATAATTCAAGATTGGTAACCTAGAAAAGAAGAGGCCGAGTGATTGAGAATTGAGAGCGATTGCGAACCTGTTGTACGCGATCGAAGTTGACAGCGCATTGAAATGTCTGCTCAATAGGTCTAAAAGTACAGAAAAGAACGCTTCCTTATACTCGTGGAGAGAGGGCAAGGGAGGCGTTGTAATCAGCCCGAAAGAGGGCATTCCGAATGAAATGAGGACATTCTGAGTCAAGAATGGAGGAAATAACAAAGAATGAAGGAAGCTCAGAAACATGTCAACCAGGCCTGTCCAATTCCATGAAAAGTGGGTCAATTCCAGACGACAGAACCAGATACACGCCTCGGCACCCTCAGCTGCTTTTAGGGCAGCGGGGCCGTAGGAGAGATGGTCATCGATGATTACATTGTTGACCTTGGGACTTAGTGGCAAGGGAAGAGGGCGGCGAGAGAAGGCGACGATGGACGTGACAGCAGCGTGCTGGGTCAACTGGCCCAGCACCTCTTGGCCGACAAATCCCGTCGCGCCGCCCAGGATGACCTTCATGGCGTGTTTGAGTATTGAGGATCTTGTTTGATGCAGCGCTGGATAACGAATTGCGTGGATCTAGCGAAGCTCCATTTACAAAGCGTGGCAAATTGTAAGTTCGGCCGAGTAACAGCGATATAGCCATTTTTGCCATTTTTGCCGTCACTGCTGCGGCATACGTCGGAAAGCAGCTTTGCTAAATCTTGGCTGAGTGGCGCGGATCCATGTCACACGGCATGAGAACGACAAATTATCCACGGTTTGGAAGCGTGATCATTCTGCAATACTTGTAGAGTTGAATTTGGGCCTGATACTTGAGTGCTGGTAACCCGACTAAAGTCAAAACAGGGTGCTGCCATTCACCGGAGCTAACGCAACGGGGAAACAAGAAGAGAGATCACCAATCCAATTTTTTATGTAGTCTAGCTACTCCAAGATGGTGAGAGCAAATGTTTGCCACCAGCCTTTGCGACCAATCATGCCGATGACAAACGAATAGCGTATTTAGGACCTGCCCATCTATTTGTCTCGCGGTACAAGGCAGAGACAGACACAACGAATTACAATGAAATTCCTGCAGCTGGCGGTCGGAGTTCTAAAATCCTCAACTCATACAGTATTCCAGCCAAACCCTCCACTAACGGGACTAATTAGCTGCTGTCAACCAAGAAGGCGGCTGTCAGCAAGCCGTCAGAAATTCGGATCGAGATAATGTAGTGACGGCTGCGGCAAGATCTCATCGTCATCGTCATCGACATCATCGTCATCATCGTCATCATCATCATCATCGTCCTCGTCCTCGTCCTCGTCATCTTCAGAGGGCATCCAGTGGGTGTACTCGTCCTCAAGGTCCGAGGTCCACACGGGGCAGATATTCTCGGGGCTGAAATGCGCATTGTAGAACAGGTGGATAGCGGCGACGACGATGTCCCAGAGCTCGGCCTGGTTCACGTTGTTGTACCACTCTCGCCAGTCCCAGATATCCGAGCCCCGGGAATGGCCGAACACGATGTTGCGGGCCGCATCGACGAGGTGGTGGATCTGCATGTTGCGGATCTCCTCCGAGCTCTGGTCCTCGGCCAGCAGCCTGATGGCCGCCTGCCAGTCGACCGGCGGGGGCCAGGCGCCGCCGTCGTAGTTGTCCTCGAGGTCCCGGACAAAGTCCTCCATGGTGTCGGCGACTTCAAGGCTCGTCATGAACTGCGTGAACAGCTCCCGCTCCGCGATCCCATGAGCGATTTCGTACACGCCGTTGCCGAACTGGTGTACTTCAGGTGTCTCGTCGCCGCCATGGCCGTTGATATCGTCGTAATACATTGGCGCAGTGGGTGTGGAATAAAAAGGTCGGTAATTAACGCCGCAGTTGAAACGTGATTTTGGTTTCCAGAGAGGAACAATAACCAGGGAGGGTGTGCTGCTTATGATATAGAGAAACAGGAAGGGCCAGAAACATAAGTGTTGTAAGATGTTAGCAAAAAATAACTTTAAGTTCCAAAATGACTTCAATAACAAAAGTAATAGCAAAGACAACAAACTATCCAGTCAATGTCTGCCGTCGTTCCTGTGCGAAGGTGGATCATCATTCGTGTGAGTCTTGGTAATGACAATAAAGTTTGGCTTTGTCCGCTTGCTCTCAACCAAAACCTGTCTTGGCGCTCAGTGGCGATATTCCAAGATGCGTCGCTCTACAGTCCATGAAAGACACGTCCCATGAGCTCGGAGATATGGGTATTTACAAGAGGTTTGTTGCGAGGTGAAAAATGAAAATAGTATCAAAATCATGCATCTGCTCTCTGTTTAAAATAACGTTGATAAATTCTCTCGATTTGACCAAAATGAATACACAACATACATTTCTCTGCCTCATTTGCTCGTCCTTCCTCATGACCAAAACAAACCCCGCTTGCACCTCGCATGCAGGAGAGAAGACTTTGGAGCCGCCCGCGAAGGATCCTTTCTGGCGGATGAATCCATGTTCTTTCTCTCAAGCAGACTAAGTTGGCTGCGCTGCGAAATGCAAGGGGAAAAAGAACCTGAGACTAGTTTTCAAGACATTCCCAAGCAGACCCAGCTCAGGGACTCATCTCATTGAATCAGGGCTGGGACAGGCGCAGATGACACGACATGACATCCATGACATGAACTGCTGACCCAACGGTCACACACAAATAAGGGTTTCAACTTTTGTGTAACAGAAAACACGAAGAACCGAGAAAGAAAAAAAGAACGAAAAGAAAAAGGTCTCACTGTGGGCTTGGCCTAAGCTAGTAGGGATCGTCACTTTTATATAAGTAACGTCAGAAACCTTGTTTCGAGCTTGGCCGATGACATTGGAGATGGTGTGTGGGTGGGCGTGTGTCCCACGGCCATTCACAGCATGCACAATCTGAGCTAATCAGGAAAGCGAAACGCGTTCGACCGTTTGTTCTTTTTGAGCACTGATCACAAAAGCACTGCAGCCAACTCACGGAGGGCGTAAGCACTCTGTTGTGTGTCCAGAGTCGCAGCGCTGTGGCACAGAGAGTGGCTCGGCCCAGGGCCTTGTGCGGTGCTGCAAACGAAAGGGTCACAGAGCGCGATCTCAATCCTGAATGAGATCTAAAACAAATCCTTTCCGCGTGCGCGCCGCCGCTGCCGCCTGCTGCGGCTGGAAGCCTGGAAAAAGCTGGCAGACCGGCCAGAGGCTTTGGCGGCGTCCCAACATCCCACCTCATCCTTCTGGAAGGATCCGGGGCAAATGCTTGTCTGCTGTCAAAAATGGAAGAAGTTCACGAAAAGAGACGAACCGACTACCAGGGAGCTTCTTTAGTGATTTCGCCTTTGATCCGCAATTTGCGTTGCTTTCTTGTTCTCGATAGCAAGCGAAGACATGGAACGAAGTTGCTATTGTCGGCTTGGTCTCAGCAAGACGGCCATCAGCTAAGTGTACCTGGTTATGCTTAGCAGGCGGTTAAGAAGCGGTTGGATCTTGAGGTTTCTCGAGTTGAGGATCCGAGTGCAACTATTTGCCTCGAGTTTTGTGCGGCGTCGAGCTAGGTGGTGGGTTTGTAATTTAGGTGGATTTTTGGCAGGGAGATTACCTACCCTCAGCTACCGCATTTGAGTCGCGGATAGCAGGCACCGAAACTCAACAACGTTTCGAGGCAAGTCACTCACTCTTGTGCAGTGGATAGAATAAGCACGGCATCTAGTTGTTCGACGGCTTTTGACTTATCTAACAATTAGCTTCCATTTAATAGAAAGAGATGAAACAGAAGCCGGAGAGTAGCAGGGCTGCTAGCGAAGCTCAAGGGGCGGCCGCAGACTCGGCGCTAGAGTGCTCGCTAGGTGGATTCCACGGCGCTTGTTGGGAAAGCTGAGGATCTGAGGGGCGCGAATGGCGCTAGGCGCTTATGGTGGGTGGTGCGGGGCCGTGGCAAATGCCTGGGCGCTTGGCCCTGGGGCCTGCTGTAGTGGCCTGACAAGCCAGAATGGCCGACTCACTGCAGTGGCGAACCTTGAAGGCAGCGCGATCACTGTGAGCACCAGGGCGGGAGCAAGCAAGTGAGCCCGGAGGAGCGGGAGCAGACCACCAATCAACCAGTAGTGCATTTGTCCTGGGGGCCCAACAAATCTGGCGGCCCGCGGGCCTCGACGAACCGTTCGCGTTGAGACGCAAGCCACCGCACTGGTGAGACTAGAAAACTTGGAAACGTTGGCGCGTGGGAAAGCCCACGCCGTGGCCAATGTTACACGTCTCTTTGCATTACACAGTACATTGACGGCGCCGAGCTGATGAGAGTGAGTCTGTGCGTGCTTATGCCGGTCGCAAAAAGAAAGGGAACCTGGGAAGCGACAACTCTTCTCAACCAGTAAAACACAGAAAGGCGATGAAGCTCGATCCCGAATTCCACCTGTCACATCCGGACGTTGGCGATCGGCGTTCGACATTGCGACTTCGGGGCCTAATGCGGGCGGTGCGCGGGGCGCTGGTTCTGCGGGGACGCGGTTGCAAGCCTTATTTGGCCAGCGGCAGGACGCCGTCGCCGTGGAGGTTGCATACAAGTTGCTGCAGTGTCCAGCGGGACAGAACGGGCGAGGCGGTCGAATCTGCACAAATTGTGAGGCTGAGAATGGACGGTGGGATTGGTGGTGGTGGGGAGTTAAGCGTTGCGCATGCATCAGCGTCCAGTGCCGGGCCAAACAGACACGAAAACCACTATTCGACGGAATAGCACTTCGTACTAGGACTACGGACATGACGGGAATATGATGGGCGGAAAAGTCCTTAGTGGTCACCTCAGTCAGCACCGCAGCCGACAGTTGATCTCTCTTACCCGTTCGGTTTGTTGGTTTGGCCCCTCGAGTCCACTGATTGACGCTTCTCCTATTTTACCCAATCGCTGGCAAGGCTGGCGCAGCTGGTTGCTGTCTACGTAGTGGGAGAAATGAGGTGAGGTGCAATGGGCTGCAGTAAAACGCGGTGATCTCTCGGCGGCCCGGCTAGCTCGGACTCCGGTACGACAGCACACCGACCTCGACCGATTTTAGGGGCCAGGGAGACTCGGACACAAATAATGGGTGTGTGGTTAGCGTGATGGTAGTGTACTCAGGTGCGGTGCTTGGAGTCTTGGACAGAAAGCTGATTGTCTTGGCCTATCCGCGATTCTATCCCTCGTCCTCATTTTGCAGCGATTCAAGACGAATCTCGGGAAGAATCAAGGCTAGGCAAGCCCAGAGGCGTAGGTAGTCATAGTCAGGATGTTGACCTGCCTAAGCTTGACTTGCGCGATTTGGAAGGCATTGCATCATCCCTCCCCACCCCCCTTCCCCCGAAAAAACCGGGCGGGGTTGGCCATCTGCGCAAAGATACTGTGTACGTCCGAGAAACACGAGAGCGGCCTGGAGTGCTAAGTGCCTGGAAGAGCCAGCCAGGCCTGGACGAGATGTCTCGGGACCTGCCATGACTAGTCGGGCGTGTATCGGACGGCTGGCCGTTCTGGTCGGATCTTGGCCACCGCAGGCCGTTGTTGGGAGTTCAGGTGCACCAACTTCGAAGTGGGGGGACAAGCTCCAGGGGAGCTCCCTCCAAGGGATGGGCAGGGCTGGAGACGGGACCCGTTCCACGGGCAGACACAGCGCCACTCAAGCGGTTCCACTGCCTACCTCAGAGAAACCTGCCACCCCAAGGTACGCAAGATTTCGACATACATGGACGCTCCGCGGAGGTGACTACCAGGTGGCTTATTCCATTCCATATCATAAGATATGTAGTATCTCGTAGATATACCGGTGGGGAAAAAATGTGCACAGTAACTTCTTGGCGGCGGGCGGTCGAGGCGCAAAACAGTCAGAAGCGTATTGCAACACGTTACTCGGCCTCGATACATCCCCCCAAGGGAACTGGGGAGTGATCGCGCCTCTAAGATTGGGCTTGCCCAGGCTTGTCCGTATCAGGGCGGTCTTGCTCGTTTGAGCAATGTCACTGACAAAGCGGATGACCAACGCCTTGCTTCGAGCGGCTGCAAAAAGCAGGCTGGGAGCGAGATGGGCGGTTGTATGTGTACAATACATACAGACTTCGTAGTCATGGATAGAATGCCGCCGTATGCAGGACAAGTCACGTCCAGCGCCTTCGATTGCCCCCAGTTCGGTTTTGGCCCCACCGCCTCCCACAGGCGGGGCCCACCTTAGATCTCCACACCAGCGCTCCCCACCAGCGCTCCCCACCAGCGCTCCCTACCAGCGCTCCCCGCTCTCCGCTTCCCGGCGCACCAACTGACAGACGGGCAGACAGCCAACCTCCCTCCCCCTCGCCTTTCTTGGCTCCAGCGGTGCCGACTTCCATGCCTCGAGCGTGCATGCTCCCCTGCCAGCGACTTCGAGTCTCCGAAAGAGCCACGCTTTTGTTAATAAATCACGGAAGGACTCTGAGCTGGTTAATTAGTGGAGTGCAGTACAGTGCAGTGCAGTGCTGGAGAGTCGACGGGGCCCGGCAGGCGCCAGGCGACGGGTGTCTTCCTGGCTGTCACGTTGCGACCAATCAAGGATGGAATCAGATACTCCCCTCTGCCGTCTGAGTGCGGCTCAGGTGCCTCATTGTCGGTGAGTGGATATCTCGGGTCCTGGGAGGGTGCATCTGCCTGGCGGGTTAAGTGATCATAACACACCCCTTCCGTCAGCTGAGGCGGGCAAGGCTCGTGGGCCTCTGGATTGCGCAAGCTGGCTGGCCTGCGAGCGAGAGCTGGCTATATCCGCTGAACTTCCTTCTCACGCCACCCAGGAGCCGAATACCTTGCCTTACCTTACCTTGCTTTGCTTTCCATACTTTGGGTTGGTGGGACGTTTCCGTCGCGTTGATCCAAAGTCTGTTGCGACGGCCTGTACGGTAATCACAGCTGTCTTTCCTGTCAATGAGTGGGTGCCCCTCCTTTCCATCCAGTCTTCCAGGTTGTTATCTGCCCAGCGCTCTGGGCCCTCAAGGTCCCTGCCCTCAAGGTCCCTGCTCCTTATCTCGGCCCATCCAGAGTCAGTGTCGATCGCTTCTAGAACGTCCATCCCGGCACTTCCCGCCACCACTGCAGCGCACTCTGCCCCGCCTAGTCGCCCACTTCTGAGCAAATAGGGGACTGGCCGCCCCTGGATCCTTTGTCTTTGCTCTCGTACCTGATCTTTGTAAAGGCACCGCCCTTTCAAAGGAAACTTGTTAACTTGCGCCCGGCCTCGAGCAGACCCCTTTTCACCGAGCCGATTGTCGACGTCACGCTTGCAACGGGTTAGATAGACCCTAGGTTATTTACCTACGGGCCTCTACAAAGCCTCTCTCGACGATCCCTCGACGAGCACGGAACCGCAAAGCCCGATCCTACGGTGCAGTTCGTCCTACCCTCCTCCCTCGACCCCATCCAACAGTTCGTCCTGCCCTCCTCCCTCAACCCCATCCAACAGTTGCCCACCATGCACGGCTATTCGTCCGAGTCCGAGACGGACGATGATTACACCTACCGCAAGCAAAAGGCGGCCGCAGCTGCTGCCCCGGCTACCAACGATGCAAACAAGAAGAAAAAAAAGCGCCGGGTGCCCCCCCAACAGTCGATCAACCGTATTTGGAAGCGTTTCAGCAACAAGAAGTTCAACAAGGCCTTGGCGGTTCTGCCCTTCGACCCCGTCCTCCCGCCCACCATCTCTGAGCGGTCAAACGAATTGTTGACTGCTGGCTATGAGCGTGCTGCGGAGGAATGCCGCCGCAAAGTCAAGAAGATTATACAAGAATGCCGGAGGGTGAACATGCGATACCGGGACCCTGGCTGGGATATTGTAAGTGATGCTATGTACCGCTCGCGCGCCCTCTGTGTGGCTCACATTGGGGAATGTAACCATCTACGTGATGGCTCATATGCATCTTCCCATGACGAGAAGTGCGCTGTTCCTTAACGTGTATTCCTCGTCCAATGTTGTGGCCGTCTGCACTGTTTCCAAAGATGGCTAACCTGCGTGTCTGATATTCTAGGACTGGGACCTTAAGATGGAAAAAGGTCATACCCTAAACAGCCTCGGCGCCACAAAGTTCGACATCTCCGGTTCTACCATCTTGAACCCAAGCTCTGTCGTCCCTAAGGCTGTTAAGCGTGTGCACGAAATCTACGAGAAGCCCACGTTCATGGCCAAACTCAGTGGCTCCGATGTCAAGCAAGGCAGTATCGGCGACTGCTGGTTGATGGCCAGTTTGTCTGGGCTTGCCAACGTTGAAGACGGCATTAAGCGCATATGCGTCGAGTATGATACCAGGATTGGCATCTACGGCTTCGTGTTTTATCGAGGTAGGCGTCCCAGCGGCTGTCGCAATTGGCCCAGATAAGAGCCGTTGTACTGACTACATCCAGACGGCGAGTGGATCTACTCCATCATCGACGACAAGCTGTTCCTAAAGTCTCCTGTCTGGGATTCGCCTAGCATGCAACGTGACCTCCTCCAGCAGATTGACCGCGAGGACGTGGAGCGCGTCTACCGCAAGACCTACCAGACTGGCTCCAAGGCGCTCTTCTTTGCGCAGTGCAAGGATCAGAATGAGACGTGGGTTCCGCTGATTGAGAAAGCATACGCGAAAGCCCACGGCGACTATGCGTCCCTCGCCGGAGGCTGGATCGGGGAGGGATTGGAAGATCTCTCGGGCGGTGTTACAACCGAGCTCCTGGCATCAGACATCCTTGACCTGGATGGGTTCTGGGACAACGAACTCAGCAGGGTCAACGACGAGTTTCTCTTCGGCTGCAGCACTGGCCTTCTGGATGGTGGCTATGGCGACCGAGACGGCATCTCCGAAGGCCACGCTTATGTCGTCATGGAAGCGCGGACTCTCAAGAACGGCACCCGCCTGCTCAAACTACGGTGAGTACGTCAGAGCAAGAGACCCAAGAAGTAACGCTAACTGTGCCGACAGAAATCCATGGGGTAAAGCTAAGAAGGGCATCTGGGAGGGTGCTTGGTCAGATGGCTCTAAGGAGTGGACCACCGAGGTGCAAGAAGAACTGGGTCACCAATTCGGGAGCGACAGCGTCTTCTGGATCTCGTACGAGGATCTCCTCAGCAAGTATCAGCATTTTGACCGGACCCGCCTATTCCGTGACCCGGACTGGCGGTGCTGCCAACGATGGATCGGTGTCGATGTGCCATGGAAGCCCCAGTACAACGAGAAGTTTCACATCAAGCTGACACGCGAGTCGCCATTGGTGTTGGTTTTGAGCCAGCTTGACAACCGGTACTTCAAGGGTCTACACGGCCAGTACTCATTCCGGCTGCACTTTCGAGTGCATGAGCAAGATCGGCCCAACCCCGAGGACTACATCGTCCGGAGCCACGGCAACTACCTGATGGATCGTTCGGTATCTATCGAACTTCCATCCATGCTTCCCGGCAACTACAGCGTTTTCATCAGCGTGGTTGGCGAACGCGACACCAACGTTTCCAGCATTGAGAGCGTGGTGAATCGCGAGTGTAAGAAGCGCGTCGAAAACGAGAAACTCGCCCAGGTCGGCTCTGCATATGATCTCGCCCATAGCAAAGCCGCCGCTCATATTGAGGCGGTCAAGAAGCTCCGCAAGCGTGCTGACCAGAAGAAAGCCAGCGATGCGCGTGTCCAGGAGCGCCGTAAGCTGTGGGAGAAGCGCCACCTTAACCGCGAGATCACCAAGAAACAGGGCCGCAAGAATAACCAGAAGCTGGAGGCCAAGCAAGCAGCTCGCGATGCGAGAAAGCGCAAAGAAGAAGATCTGAAGCCTAAGGATAAGGCAGTCCAGACCGAGGACCCTCCCAAGGACGAGAAGAAGCCCGAAGATGCACCCAGTGGCGACGATGTTACCAAAGTCGAAGAGAGCCCCAAATCCGAGGAGGGCCCTAAGCTCGAGACGGTCCCTAAAGTTGAGGATACTCTCAAGGCGGACGATATATCCAAGGGTGAGAACGTTTCCGAGGCCGGAGAGACCCCCAAGGCCGAGGACACGACCAAATCCGAGGCCACGACGGTCGATGAGAAGAAGCCAGAAGCCGAATCCGGCTCCAAGGTTGAACAGCAGCCCGAAGCCAAGGAAGAGAAGGCGGCAGATGCAACGGAGTCCAAGAAAGAGGACACTGCCGGGGCTGGAGTTAAAGGCGTAGAAAATGATGAGACGCCCGACAGTACTCCTGTTCCAACTCCAACCGAAAGCCCTGCCGAGACCCCTACCGCGGAGAAGACTGAGGATCAAATGACTGGAAAGTCACCAGGATCCTCTACCCCGTCTGAAGAGGTGAAATCTGAAGACGCAGCAGAGAAAGAGTCGGGAGAAAGCTCTGGAGCCAGTTCACACGACAAGACAGCTGCTCAGCCTTCCGACAACAAGCCTGAAGAAGCCAGCCCGGGGTCGTCGAAGGACGGCAAAGACGGTAGCTTGGACGATAAGTCCTCGGCCCACGAAGGTGTTCCTTCGGCAAGCAGCTCCGACTCTTCAGGTAGCCCGGAGCTCACGCCGAAGAGCGACACTACCGTAGCACCTGCCACGAATCAGAAAGACGAAGACAAGGTCCCTGTACCGCCTGTCGATGCGTCGACCGTGTCAGGCGCTCCGCCCCCGGCCGATTCAGCGCCTACCGCCGACAATACTGCCAACGCGCACTTGCCCACCTCTTCAGATTCGCAGCCTGCTCCAGCATCCAAGAAGGCGGCGAATATGTACGTCACTTCAGATGGCGAATCTAGCGCATCGCCCATCGAGGACTGGGAAGAGCTTTACAGCAGCGACGACATGACTCGGAAGCCGCGTATGGCTGCCTCTGCGGCGGCTGGCACTAACGTCATCAGCAAATACAAGGACGAGACAGATGACGATGACGAGGCCGACCCGTGGAACGCGATCTGCGTCGTTGGGTTGAGATTATACTCGAGGGACGAGGATCTAGAGCTCCGCATCGTAATGGAAGGTGGCGAGCTTGAGGAAGGCGGCATGGGTGAGAAGGGCGGTGTCGACCTTGACAACGCACAGGCCAACGCAGGCGGCGAGAGAGGACGCAAGAAAGACGACGAGGACGGCGCGTACGAGGGCGATAGCGAGGTCGACAAGAAGCTCAAAAATGAGAAGAAGCGGTCCGACAGCAAGGGCAATGCCGAGACAGACAAGGCGGCCGACGGCGTTGCTCCTTATCCCGTCATCGTTCAGAAAGGGAAAGGCGACGAGGACTACGAGAGCGCCGTCGAGTCCCAGAGAGACTAAGCAACGACTGAGGTGCTTAGTTGAGGTGACTCACGGCACAAAACGAACACTTTGAGTGAGCAGCATCGATTTCCACACACATGCGATGATGATGAGATGGGTCAAAACACACACTACACAATAGAAACGACCAAACGCCGGACGGATGGGTAAAGTGTATAGAACGACTTTTTGGGCACAGTGCGATGCATTACAAGCGAGACAGACAGGCATTGTGATTTGAGAGCTTGTCGAGACAAACAGACTCTAATGTCTGGTTGTCTTAACACGAAAGCCTCTTGGTATTTAATCGACTTGATATCAGAACGGAGGAAGGGCATGCTGATACGTTTACATATCCACTTACTTCGTATTTATTCTCATCTATATGGGGCTGCTGTAAACTGTTCTAATTAGTATACGAAGGAATATGCCACTTACACTTATTTACATTTCTTCAGCTAATAGTTTGTTCGCGGCTCACATAATTACTCTATCAAAATCGTATTTTCTGCATCCTATTGGTGGTTTAACTGCCCCAGAATCGGTCGATGACAGAGGCCTTCGCGTGCCAAAAGCGAGTTGTTATCTATTTCCCCTGTGGACCAGTTTAATCACCAAGCCACAGTCTCGCCGTTGTAAAGAATGAGCTTCCCGCCGTGCTCTGCCTTGGTCGTCGCCGAGAGCACCTTTAGCATTGTGTCGCACGACCTTCCAGCCCGATCACGAACGTAGCCTGTGTGAACTTAGCCTAGTGACCTCGTCGACGCCAAAGGCCTTAGCCGCATCCCCCAGGTTTGTGTGAACCCACCCAAGGCACAGCGAGAACGAGTGCAGCCAGTCATCTTCAAGGTGGATCTTGAGCGTGTACCAGGCCGAGGCCAGCTTGGACGGCCCGTAGGCTGCGTTGGAAAAGGGGAGGGGGGCGCTGTGCCGGTTTAACGTCTTGTGTTGGCGAAATGGGAAACAGGATGGTTGCTGAATCAGGCTATTCGGTACCTTGAGCTGCCGGTCGTGCCGCCCATGTTGGTCATCAGGATGGGCTCCCACTTGGACTTCTCGAGCAGCGGCCGCGTGCCCTCGCCCCGCGGCAGCGACGACAGCGCCCGCGACGAAGCGCCGTCCGGGTCCCGGTTCGCCGCGATCACGGCGTGGTCCGGCAGCGCTAGGTACCGCGCGAGCAGGCCCCGGCCGATGCTCTTTTGAACAATACACGAGAACAACGGTCAAGGCTTTCATCCCCGTATTTCTCTGCTCTCCAACACCATCTTTATGGAATGACATTTTCTATACGCTGTGGAAATGGCTGGTCAAGTCAAAGTGAGGACGGCCAAGTCCAGGGTTGAGCTTCGTGTCGACTTGGGCTTGAGGCATTATCTTGGCCTGGAGTGCTTGTCTGTGACGTGGATTGGTCTCACGGATAATGCTGTCTTGCTAATTGAAGTTTGTTGAGGGAGGCTGCAATAGCTATATGAGTAATGGAATGATGCATCGACCATCAAAGTTTCGATCAAAAGGCCCTTTCGCAGCAGCTTAAATACCAATATCCCCACCCTTCCTAACTCAACCATAAGACCAAGTTAAATACTTGGCGTGATAAATTGCACCGGCCCTTGTCCGTCTCCATAGATTCGCTTCTTGGTTCGGCGACGTTCGGTTCCTTGGAGATTCACACGCGTGAAAGCAAATCTCGCAACCCTACAGTTATCAGTCGCCGGCTGCTGGTCACCGGAAATCGACAATCACGCGACATGTAGATAGAAATTAAACCAGGGTGAGCGCTGCCGCGGTACCGATGAACGACGATGCAGCCTGCAGGTTATTGCATGTCGCCCTGCTCCACAAGAAGAAACCCAACCCACAACTCAAAATATGGGTTGGATAGACAGGGATCATAGTACTATAGCATGTTGTGCTGGTTGAAAGAGGGCAAGTTTTGTCTCTGATTGGCTTTGTTTGGCAAGGCATTGTCTGTTCTTGTCCGCTTCAATGACGCGGGAGGCTGGGAGACGGGATGGGAGAGGAGGGTCTGGGCAAACGTCATCGGGGGTGGCCGCCAACCTTGCACATGCCTTGGACAGCCCGACTTGGACCCTTTGTGCCTTCCAAACCAGGCCATTGGACGAGTGCGGAGAAGAGGCTCCGCTGAGAGATCTACCTAGCTGCAGCAAAGTAAAATTTTGGAAACGCAACCGTTCGTTCATCCCAGTCGATCTCTCCTGCCGCGCCGCTGGCCGACGCCCGGGTCGGTGACGTCATCGTCATGACAGCCACCCACCTCATCGCATCGCTTTGTCGCCTGTATAAGAAGACCACAAGAAAAGTCAATTCCCTCGCGGCCGATACAGAATATTACAAGCCACATACAAAAATACACACACACCACCAACGAATCTATTGCAGCATCTTGACAGACAGAGCCTGCAACTCAATCCTCCACCACAACCCCCGACCAACGAAAAAGACCATCAGGAAAAAAAATGGCTGTCACCACCGCCGTCTCGGACCTCGTCAAGTCATTCGCCGAGCTGCTCTCGTCGCTCGTGCACTCGGTCTACGCCATCGTGCACTCGCTCGTGGCCGGCTTCGTGCACCTCTTCGCGGGCTTCTTTGCCTTTATCAGCGAGATCCTGACGGGCGTGCTCGACCTGGTCGGCGGCCTCGGCCGCTTCATCGCCGGTGTGTCATTTTTTCTCTTCACTGCTGTCCCCTGTTCTCACATGCTAACCACCCTTTGCTGCTAATTACCAGGCAACATCGTCATCCTCGGCGTCCTCGGCGCCGCCGGCTACGCCTACGTCCACTACACGCAGCAGGGCCAGCAGCTCGGCCAGGCGGGGAAGAAGCAGATCCACGCCGCCGGGAAGAAGGCGAACTGAAGAGAGCACGCGGAATGTTTGTGATTTTCGGACATGGCGTGACTGACGACGGGATTGACGTCGGGATGGGATTGACGTCGGGACGGGATTGGCGTCGGGACGGGATTGACGTCGGGACGGGTTGACGTGTATGATGATTCTGTACGATACCAGGCGACGGGACGGGGTGGAGCATTGCATTCCTTTTCACTTTTCTTCTTTTCCAGCCGGGGGAGTCTGCTAGTTCCGTTTCAAACATCAATGTGCTTCGTTATTGTGCCACGGAATATACCCAGCCGATGAGAGGCTAAGCATACCAAACTGTTGGAATAACATACTGGAATGACGCGCTGATCCAAGGAATGCGGCTCCGCATTCCTGGCCACAGCAACGTCTGTGGAGGAGCGGGCCTGACAGATGCATATATATTGGCCTACGCCCACCTGTTCAGATAGATAAAAAGACAGACAGACACAAACGAATCCATCACTTGAACCACCACCTTACGGCGCGCAGCGCGCCATGCTGTTTCCAGTACCGATACCCTGGTGATTCCTACACAAACTGACCTTGCCAAGTTAAAACACAATGCAAATTCTATGTGCTGGCACGGTATAGCCTATGAATTTACTTGTCTAAAAATAGGAATCAAAACTTGTCTCGGGGCTCACCATCCACCTTTGACTGAAAATTCCACCAACTAACCAGGAACCCCCCCGACCCTCCCCCAACCCTCCTCCTACACCCTCATAGGCATATGCCCCATGGCAGGCTCGGCCTGGCCGGGCAGCGCATCGAGCCAGCCGTCCGTCTCCTCGACGACAGTCGGCTTGACGGCACACCTGTTCATCTCGTCGACGGTCTGCGTCTTGAGCACGCCCTGGACGCCCGGGCTGCCGCAGGCGTGAAACATGCACGTCGAGTTCATGGCGCGCTGCAGGCTGTCGCCCTTCCAGCCGAACAGGTAGTCGGCGTGGGTGCCGTAGCCGTTGCCCTCGAAGCTCCACACGAACGGCTGGCGGCCGTCGGCCGGCCACATGCCCGCGAACGCCGTCGTGTTCCACATGGTCTCGTAGGCTACCTGCGCCACGCGCACCGGGTGCGACGTCGGGCACTCGCCCGCCTCGGCGAACCCGCCCCGCGTCGTGCTGTACATGTGCGCCTGGTGGTCCGGGCTGTCGACGTTCTTGCCGTCCCAGCACGCCGGGAAGTGGTGGATCGCCATGATCCCTGCTGGGCACGGCTTGGCCGGGAAGTCAGCCGTCTCGGACCCGCGCGTGAGGATTGTCTGCAGGCACGTGTAGCGCAGCCCCGGGTGCCCCTTGGCGTAGTCGGCCGAGCTGGCCGCCGGGCTGCCGACCGTCATGCGGAACCCCTGGGCGCACGACGGGGGTTTAGTATTTGTATCACGTGGTTGGCGTGTCGGACACGTCTTGGGTGTGGTCCGACACGTCTTGGGTGTGGAAACTCACGGGGGGAAAGGCGCGGATGAACTTGTTGCCGTTCGTGTTGAAGTCTTTCTGCGTGTAGTAGACGGTCATGCCGCCCTGGATGTTGGGGGCGTCCTTGCCCTCGGTGCCGAGCTGGGCATTGGCGTACTGGGGCACGCGCTTGTACGAGCCGTTGGCGTGGCGGAAGTACATGACGGCGGTCCAGTAGTTGGACAGGTCCTCGGTGTAGGCGCAGGTGGTGCAGGTGGCCTGCTCACCAATGTCGCCCGCCATGGTGGCGTTGAAGGCGTTGCCGCCGACGATCTGGTGCACGTGGGCCGACGGGATCCGGCCGGGCTCGACGAGCGGGTCGAGGCGTTGGATCGAGACTCTGGAGCACGCGAACCGGAGCGCCGCCTGCGAGAGGCCGGCGGCCTGGAGCAGCACGAGTGCGGCAAGGCCCTTCATCTTGAGACTTAGTTTTTGCTATGGTGAACCGTTTCGACGTGCTCGAGAAACTCAGCCCGTCTGAGCCGCCCAGGGCAGCTGCTCTGGATGTTATCAAAATTCGTGTCATCTAAGCCGTCAGACACTGCGCGCATTTCATTTGCCGACGACTGGGCGCTGGAGCATAATTAGCCTGATTCGTGAGATTAATAGCGACGACAGTGCTGCCGGCTTGGGCGATAACGAAGATGAGGAGAATATTCAATATCCCTATGCCAAGCCGGGACTTGTCAGCACCACAGTCGACTGTCAAGTTATCTAATGCAAGTGCCACTCTATTGGCAAAAACGTGCCAAGACCTTCTGGAAGCAATAGCCGAGTTTGTTGTTGAGTGCGCGATCGACTTCGCTTCAGACCTTGCATGTAAGCACATCCAAAGACCCAAAATAGGTACCCGGTCATAGATAGCAGATGACTTGGCAGCAGCCAACACGGGAAGCATATGTGACATGGGTAGCTGGGCAAACACTCGCCCGGCGCTGTCTCATTAACAAACTAATCATGATTCTCAGCTATTCAGACTGCGATGCTGGTGACGCTAATGCAGGATGTTCCAAGAGAATGATGCTATCCAACGCAACACGGGGTATCGTTCATCATTACATTAAATTACTAGACAACCTTGGTGTATGTCTTCCGCTGACATGATCAAATTCAAACGGCGCCGGCAACGTCCGGCCCCTTGCCCTTGGGCGACCTTGGCGGGGCGGGAGCCTCCCTTTCCGGCTCGGGCCCTGCAGTTGGTGCTAGCGGCTCATCGTATCGCCGTACCTCTGCCGCTGTTGCATGTGGCGATGGGTGCTCGTCCGTGCTCAGGGCGGATACGGCAACAGAGCCACGGTCCGAAGACCCCGCAGGCACCGCCACCGCCATCATTGGCTCCTGTCCGGCCAGAGCCGGCAGCTGAGGGGCTTGCGTGCCGCCTCCGCCAACCACTCCCTGGTGCTCGGGAATGGAAGGCAAAGCCCCGGGAGCTACCGCCGCCGGCCCACTACCGCCCGACATGACGTTCTGACCTGCCGCGCCTGCTGGACCGCTTAGTGATTCATCGTCGAGATCCTTTGTCGGCACTGTCTTTCCCCCAACTATCGCACGTCTCCAGAGGACTGCGGCCACGCCCAAAGCAATGAGAATTATCGTTCCGAAAGAGACGCTGATTCCGATGACAACCTTCACCCAAGGCCTGGAAAGGGGATTCGAGTCTCCACTTGAACTAGTGTCAGAGTCCGTACCAGAACCGGATCCGTTGCCATTCCCGTTCCCGTTCCCGTTGCCGCTGCCGTTGCCGGACCCTGATCCTGTGTTACCGGAGCCGGATGAGCAGGCGAAAGACGAGCTGGCCGAGCAGAATATGGACGACGACGGGACCTTGGCCGCATAGTTTGCAAACGAAACAATGGTAGGATTCGGCTTTTCCGAACCGGACGACATCTTGGTAGGAGCAAAGGCCACCTCCTCATTGACAACGTCAAAGACAAGATAGCTGCGCCGCAGCAGCGAGTTGCCGATACTGAACCGTGAGGTGGAGGTGTCCGATGTGGAATACGACGACGACGACGACGAGTAGTTTTGAATGCCGAACAGACACAAGTTGGGCGAGTCAGCAAAGTACGAGTACCTCGATCCGCCTCTCAAAAGTCCCGGCGCCAAGATGAGATCGGAAACCTGGGACGTCACTACCGGGCCACCGGAACCGCCCAGCTCGAAGGCGAACTTAGCCGAGTTAGACTTGGCGGCGTCGCAGCTGATGACATTCCGTCCGATTGTGCGGTTATATCTGGCACCTGCAATAATCATGATCTTGGAGGCGATGAGCGAGGGTAGATAAGAAAAGGTGTCGCCGGGGCTGATGGCAACGGTGAAAGGGTAGTCGTTCGATTTGATGGCCGACATGTCGGAGCCAGAACTGGTGGAGCCATTGACGGCGTTGAGAGAAACGGCAAACGTGTCCTGGTATTTGTTCGACGCGTCGGCATCGAGGCGAACCAGGCTCCCCTCGAACTTGGACTGGTCGACGGCGCCAAAGAGCAAGCTGCCGGACTTGGCATCGGCATCATCGAGCCACAGACTGTACGCAGGAGTGGCGATCTTGCCAGAGGATACCAAGCGGTCCAGAAAGTGAGCGTATTTGCCGGGATAGCTCGATGAGTAGTAACTTGAGCTTGACGTCGAGTTGGGGCCGAGGCCAAGCACGCCAATCCAACGGTCGGCGCTCTGCACCACTCCCATGGAGTAATCGTCCATCACAATGTCGCCCAATGCCAGCCGGTCTGTGACGTTGGTGCCATAGGCGTCTGTCCCATCCATGTACGATGCGTCGAACGACGAGTACTTCGAGTTCGCCGGCAGGTACGTCGACGACAACGACGAATTATCTAGAGATCGATGTCGTGTCAGCGTAAGATCAAGTTGGCCCCAGCCATCCCCAGATAGTGCAAGGAGTGCAGTGCGATGGAATGGGATGGGATGGGATGGGATGGGATGCGACCCGGAAACACTCACAGCTGCCCCATACGCAAGACGGATCGGGCATCGTGTAGTTGTAGTCGTCACCATAGTATGAACTGTAGTAGGACGGATCGCAGTCCGACGACGTTGCATCGGGCACCCACGTGTCGGAGGCCGACGGCGATACAATGAGCGAAATTTGTTGCCCTGGAGTGCCGACAGTAGCGTTGACCATGAAGGCCAACTCACCCCCGATGAGCGACGTCTGGGTTGATGCCGTGTCGCGGCTCGTGAGCCCTCCCGTGAGCTTGGGAAGCGGAACGCCGATATGAAGCTTGAACGGCAGCAATACGTGTGCCGCAGCCGTAGTGGCACCTAGAAGGCATGTGGTGGCTTGCGACAAGCGCGAAAAACGAGTGCGGTGCGTCATGGTGGCTGCAGCAAGACCCGAGACTCCTTCAGGGGCTAGCTAAAGCTGCAGTGATGCTAAAATAAACAAAAAGAGCGGCGCGCAACGGCGACAAAAGTGAAAGTCGCGATTGATTACGGCAACATGATGTTTGCGAAGATCAGCAGAAAATCTTACACAAACGAAGGAGAAACGAGAGAAATGGATCCAAAGATCACTGCGCGCAAACTTGAAGGAACCAAGAGGTTGAAGAGGGTCAAGAGGCGAAAAGGGACTGAAAATTTCGGCGGTGGTGCCTGGGACCCCCCAGACCCCGTGACGGACACGAGAGGCAGAGGCGCGCCAAGGAGCTACGCCGTGAACGTTTTCCAACTCATTTTGAACGCAGCCGTGATTGGCGCTAACGCGGTAAAGGAATACCAATTTGCTGCGCCGCACCCAAAACCCCTGCCAAAGTCACATTGGCGCCTTGCCCTCGTGGTATTCGTCAAGCGAATACACCAATTAGGTAGGTACCTATCAATGACTATGACTCACAATTGAAGTTAAACCGTCATATCATTTACTGGTTAGGCAGAATTCACTGTAACCACAAAAGAGATATTAGGGGCCAGAGAATAGAAGCAGCCTAGTCTTCTATGTTTTTTTTTTAAAAAAAAAAATTGCGAGTCGTGAGTTGTTGTATCGTCTTCTGGCACAGTTTGTCGGACGTCGACGCTTCTGTTGCTTAGCGGTTATTCGGGTATGTTGTCATCTCAATCTGATTCTGGCTCTTAGAGTTAGGCAACCGAGGAGACGAAGATCCATAGAGAAGCAGAATCTTTTCGAGTCTTGTGAGAAGGAGTGAAAGCACAGTGAGCCAGGGACAGTGAAACGCTAGGGACAGCGGGACTCACGTTGGACCTGCACGCCACTGATAGTTACTGGGATTGATTATTGTTTCACGAAAGCGGCTGGTGGTGTAAGAAAAATGCCGTTATCTCGTGATATGTGAGCTCCAATAGCCCGCTCTCAGCCGGAAATCTCCCCAGTAGTTAGCAAAACCCAAGACCAAGCAAGTCACCGAAACAACTAACTAGCTTCTTCCATTATCAACGAAAACGGCGAATACAAACAAACAGAAGTAGAGCCCAGGGACCAATGGAACACTGAAGGAAAAACATCAACACTAAACCATGTCCGAAAGGGTGAAAAATTAATCACGAACCTCTTGGGGCTAACTGCCGCCCTCTACTCGCTCTCTTGGTCCGAGGATTCCTTATTTGATTTGGAATAAGCTTCAAGGAGTTTAGTCAGCTGCTGTTGCTCCGGGATTCCCTTACTAACGGCCACGATATTGACTGGCCATGCGCTGCGGACACGCTATCCGGCGCCTCCTCCGGAATGTTTGCGAAATGTTTCAGCAAATTTGCCTCGGCTGGTAGTATGCCGTCGCGGACAAGACGGAAGACTATCTGTGGAAGAAACCAGCCACGGCCCTGATCGTAAAGTCCTTTAGCGTAGAGTATAAGGGTGAGCGAATGGAATTGAGGCGGGAGAGATTTGCATCGCCGTCGGAGTTTCCACTCTCGCCGCCAACCCTGCTATCCTAAAGGGGCTTGATCTACCCAATTGAACGGAATAACAATGCGATAAGTGAAGTGAGAAGGAAGGGGTCAGTTGCCTCAAACCCATGGCGGAGATAATATAGCCGTAGAATCGTCTCGTAATGGACTTCAGCATCAGTCAAGACTTCTCTCGCGGACCTCTCGCCGAAGATGGCTTCGTCAGGAGAAGGCGGTGCGAAAGTTGGTTCATCTCCCACACCCTCCAAGACCCGAAACAGAGGTTGGAAGACGTTCATGACCACATGTTGATAGTGCATGCTGGAAACGGCCTTTTAGCAAAACAAAGAGCATGGCAAGAGACCAGGACCCAAAATTGGAGAGGGGCGGGATCCCAGAGAGAGTTTCAACACAGGTCCTGCCATTGACACCCTTTGCAGAGATCACAGGTCATCACAAACCAGATAGCCACGATAACGACAACAAGTTTTAGCAAAGGGGAGAGCGTGCGGGTGAGAAACAGTGAGTACTGTAGCTTCATTTGTGCTGGAAATACGATCTTTCGCGGAGAGAGTGGCTCGGGAAGGGAGATATACCAGGTTTCGAGGCGGGTGTAGAGTTTCGTGATGTTCTCCAAGGAGGTCATTCGATTGACGCTTTGTCTGTCCAAGAAGCATTGCTCTCCAACCTCTTTGATGAGGGCCCGAAACCCTGAGAGTGCTTTAAAGAAGCGGCCGAAATTCATCGGATATAGCGTATGCTGTAGAGGGTACCTCAGTCGAACCTCGCCGTACCACCCAGGATTCTCGGCGACATCTGGAAGCCCCATCTCCGGTGGCGACTTTATCGTGCCCGAAGTAAGGAAATGATAAACGTATTCACTGGCAACCACAGAGTGTTAGGAATCGGCGAGTCCCACAAGCATTTCTCGGGGTTTGCTTAATTACCACTCGCAACCGTACAGGCCCCATGTAGCCATCCCCCAAACAGCCTGCATCTTTGGGTCCATAAGGTCCCAGTGGTCGGGCCTCTTGAAGAGCCCAAGCTCTCGAGCAATTGAGATGGCATGTAGGGTGTAGAGTCGGCCGAGTTTGTCCGCCCCGTTCAAGTTGTAAACCATGTTGGGGAGGATGGCGGCTTGGATGGTAGTGAGCTTATTCTTGTTCTGCTCCAACTCCCACAATCTCTTTGCTTCGGCATGGAATTGATAACCAAGAGTGTGAGGATTCCGAAACTCGGCACGATACGGCAAGTCTCCATGGTAGAACTAGCATAGAGCTGAGCATCAGCAAGGATAAATGTGGGCAAGGCTTTATAGTCCCGGCTGTACCTACGCAAGCCATGGCAAGCAAGGCGTTAACGAGAAGCGAAGAGCAGAACCGCCTGCGACCAGTATTTATATCCTCGAGGAAGCAATCCTTTTGAAAGCAAGTGTACCAGTTGTACTCATGCAGGAAGTAAGCGCGTAACAGGCTCCGCATGAGGCTGTTGTCCGGGCTCACCGATGTCCATTTGGACGGCTCTGCCTCATCCACCAGGGGGTCAACGACTTCTGCTGCATGAAATGGCATCGAATAGGGACCGTGAGGCTGCATACTAAAAGCCGGTTCGGCCACCGCCATGGCCTGCTGTTGGCGCTGGCCTTGGGTCTGCTCGACAGACTGCTGACCGTCCCACTCGTAGACGAGAGACGAGGGGTGGACATTTCTCGGCGTTTGCAGACGGGCCGGGAACTTGACCATGAATGGAAACTCGTAGGGGTACCGGAACTCGGGAACCACGCTAAGCTGGAGTAGGAGGTCGCCGTGTCGGACATGGCGGAGGATGGCCTCGGGTTGTTCACCAGCACGGATGCGGCGGAGGATGGCGGCCACTTCTGACTCGGGACGCGTGGCTAGGATCTTGTAGATGTTTTCGTAGACGTTTGTCTGATTTTCGAGGTCGGCATATTTGCGCTTTAGGGCACGCGCCGGCGTCTCGCCGCCGCTCGTGTCGTAACTGCATTCGGTTCCACGGCGGAGGCATTCGGTGCATTTCGGGCGGCCAGCACTGCACTGCACGGCGACTAGTCAGAACCTCCTGACTGAAGAGAGCAAAACACCCCAAAATCAGTTGGACATGCTTGCCTTGGATTTCCGTCTGCGACAAGCCGTACAGGCTCCCAAAACTGCTCGCCGTTTTGGGGCTGAGGGTCCCGTCGACGATGAGGCGCTGCCGGGTACCGTCAGGTCGGCTGGCAAAAGGGGTCGAAGGCGCGGACCGGAAACAGGAGGAGGGACAGTGCTAGGAGTATTGGTGGAAGCAGCAGCTGTAGGAGTCGAGGCAGGGCCGGTATTACCTGTACCAGTACGAGAAATGGGGACTGGTGGTGGCCCAGGATTTGACATTGCGCAAGGAAGGCGCCAACCTGGAAATAGTCGGAAACTGGGTGTAGCCGGGGACCCGAAAATGACAAGGCAACGCCAAACAAATATTGATAATCCTGAGATGGACCCGCACCCAGCGGATGGCACGATATCTTACCAAAACTCGATGGTGCCAACCAACCTCAGATCAGGAAGGGGATGGCCTTGACTTCATATTTCAAGTTCCAATCCATCCATAGGTACCTAACCGCAGGCGACCTCCGGGGAATTCTCGGGCGACCTAGCTCGGTAACCCGTCGCGTCGGCAGTACAGATCCGTGGAAAGTTGCAGCACATACGAAGTTATGGCCTGATTAATACGGATGCTCAAGTACGATTCCTACCCAAGCCTCAAGGGACGCGCTTTGGAATAGCAATTACGACCACTCATACTTGGTGCCTGACCACCTTCTCTACTGCTTTGGAAGGCAAGCACCACCGCAAAGTGCTAAGTTGGGTGTCCTAGTGCTCCCGCCGCTCCTGCGGCAGTCGCTGACAGGAGGAGCAGGGTCGCCGGTAAAAGACCTCGAGAGTTTCATTGGCCAGGGCCAGACCGATTCTTCGGCGTTACCGTTACCGGGTCCACTGGCCCGTCGGTCAAGATGCGGGCTGTATTCGCTGTCCCCTCGAACGTCTCCCCCCGTCTCCACCCCGTTTCACTCCGCTAACCGCGATCAGCGAGCGGGAGGCGCGCGTGCTGCCGATTGATTGGCTCGGGGCGCGCTCAGCCGGGCAAGGTTTAATTGTTTGTCATCGCGCATTCGGAGCCAGCTCCAGCTTCTCCAACATCGGATGTCTTTAAAGAGGTTCTAGACCGCGCAGCCACACAAAATCCCATCATATCGGCCATGGCTTCGGGCGAATGAAGCTGCAGCACCTCGTGCGCACTGGCCCGCCGGACATCTGTGGCCGCCGTGACGATGAGGCTGGTACGGCTCCAATGCTATGTTAAGCCTGGAAGGTCAGGCTCCCGGCTTTCCGCTCTGACGGCTGGCCTGACAGGCGCATTTCTGACTGGTCCTTGCGCCTTCCCACCCGCCCGATCTCTTGGGACGAGCAGGGGATTTTAGGGTGAGGGGAAAGCACAACGCACGGATCCCATACTGCACCGGCCGCAGTTCCCCCCAATTTACCCCACGGCAAGAGCCCAACGTCGCGGCTCCGTTTGGAACTCCTGCTTTGTTGGCGTGCCTCCTTGACCGACTCTTCAGCCAGCCAAGCCGAAGTGGAATCATCCAGGCCCGGCACGATGCAATCCGGAATCTCAGGTGAGCGCATCTCGGGAAAGCTGATGGCCCAGACCGCGGGCATGGACAGAGCAATCTGCTGATATGCACACGCCTGCAGCTTCGCAGGAGCTGGTCTCGAAGTTCAACACTCTGCTTGCCGACGACAGCCAGTTTGGTCTGCTAGTCACCATTGCTTCCGAGAAGCTGCAGCCGTTGCAGGTGCTCGCCTCTACTGCACCTGGCGCCTCCTTTGCATCCAACCTGAGCTCCCTTGTTACGCCGGCCCTCAAACCGAATGAAGCGCTCTACCTCATCCTGCGTCGGCACGCTGCCGCCCCGGCCCTGGTGGCTGTGACGTACGTTCCCGACGCTGCGCCTGTGCGCCAGAAGATGCTGTTTGCCTCGTCGCGTCTCACGCTGGTGCGCGAGCTCGGGAGCGAGCACTTTAGCGAAACCATCTTTGCGACCCTAGCCTCGGAGCTTAGCCCGGCTGGCTTCGAGAAGCACGACGCCCACACCGCCCTCGACGCCCCCTTGACCGAGGAGGAGAAGACGTTGGGCGATGTCAGGCGAGCCGAACAAGAGGCTGGTTCCGGTACTGGCACGCGCGAGATACATCTGAGCAGCCACATGGCCATTCCAATCAACGACGAGGGTTTGGCAGCGCTGAAGGAGCTGGCTTCCGAGGGCCCGCGGGCGTTGGTCACGCTGGTTAGTAGCTGCGCTTTCCTCTTTGTCTATCCTGTGTTGGTGCGCTCGAGTGGACCGCTTCTAACATGTTCTCGACCTCGACAGAAAATAGACCAGGCCACGGAACAAATCGTGCTCGTCCCCGACGACGCGACCCCCGAGTCCATACCCGAACTCGTCCAAGCGATTTCGGCCACGGAACCACGCTTCACCTTTTACAGATTCACCCACTCCTATGGCGGCAATCACAGTAGCCCGGTACTCTTCTTTTACACGTGCCCCAGCACTCCTGGCACAAAGGCCGTCAAGTCCCGCATGATCTACCCGCTCATGAAGAGGGCCGTCTTGACCATTGCTGAAAAGGAGGCTGGCTTGCAGGTAGCCAAGAAGTTCGAGGTTGAGGACCCGAGCGAGATTACCGAGGCAAGTGTGCTGGAGGAGTTACACCCCAAGGTTGAAGTCAGGGCTGGATTCAGTAGGCCCAAGCGTCCTGGCCGTTGACGGAGCACACTCGCTAGCGTGTCTTCCTCGTTATTGTCTGTGCTGAGCACGACGGCTTCATAGTAGGAAGGTATGACAATATGAACGCTCCAAATTCCGCGAAGGGCCCATTTGTCAAGTTGCATGCCTCGTTTGTCTCGTTACCGGAGGTTGTCGGTACAGCTGCCGTCAACTACAAGAGTATATCAGTGAAACTACAAGAGTGTATCAGTGACGGTACTATCTGTCCGTTTCAAACTACATGGTGAGTCCCCCCATTGTTGTTGGTTGACCGTGTGGTCGTTTAAAGGTGTCTGGGCCTTGGATAGTTCAGTCCAGCACCATGTGAGCCAGTCCTACTTTACATCATCATTTCTTTACGTGTAGCATTATCACCCCTAAGTCCAGCTGCCCATCAGTTCTTTTAGCTTATCGCAGCCACTTGATCACCTATCTAGATGTTATCATGTTATAATATCACATAATTGTCCCTTTTTCACATAGTTATCTCTTTTTTCATATACTTTCTATTGATATGATTCCCTTTGGAAAGCTAGATAGCTGCTTTTACTACTGACGCTTCGCACGCAAACCTTCGCACGCAAACCTACACACCTCTGTTGTTCAATGTTGACACGTGAAAGCAAAGATCGAAGACGCCGCCCTGGGGATGCATAACATGGACACCTGATAGGCAATTACATGTTACATCCAATTGACCAGCCTCGAAGCTGGCGTCCGAACCTCGTGCTCGTCAACATTCATCATGTCAGTAGCGGAACCAACCTATGCCCAGTTAGTCTTAACGGGCCAGATCTAGCTCCATTGAATACAGTTGGACCCATCGGGGGCCGGATCCGCCCGTTCAACGGTGTGCGTCACTTGACTGCCCAAAACGGTGTGCGTCACTTGACTGCCCAAAGCGGCGCCGCTGGTCAGAAACCCATCAGCATCAGAGCTGGGAGCGTGATACAGCAGCCACGTCAGGAATTCTGCGCATTGGGCACATTGGGGAGCATCTAGATCTCCACAGAAGCTGCACTTGACTTCAAAGCCACTCTCTGGGAGGTCGGATTCGCTCTGGGCCGCTTCTTGGGTATCGGCGTTGGGTATGCATGGGTTTTTGTGCGGTTCAGCTGAGACCTCTGCTTCGTTGACCCCGGCTGGGCCCTCGGCTGCCGCATCATCGATCAGATCGTCCAGATCCTCAAAGTCGGAATCGAAGTCCTCGGAATCGTCCAGGGGGGCGCCCAGGAACTCTTCGATGACATCGTCTTCGCCCTGGAGAATGCACTGGGAAACAGTCGCACGGAACAGCTGTTCTGTCTTTGCCGCCATGATTACAGTCGTGAGATTTGAGTTTGAAGCTCTTCGATCTCCACCACGTTCTCGCAGACGGTTTGATAGCGCCACTTACCCAAAGGTTGATACGAACCGACAAACAGGGGGCGATGGAGCAGCGCAACTGGTCTATTTTAATTAATCTTAGCTATCCGGCACCCTATAAATCTTGGCTTATCCTCGGGGTTGAACAAGTACTTTGTAACTGCGAGGGTGTTGTACTACTGAGTCAAAGAAACAGCCTGACAACAGAAACTGTTCGAGGAAGGCAGCTCAGTGACAGCCATTGTCCGCCTCTTTGTCTCACCAAGCAGAGACACCCCCTCAACAGATGACATAGAGGATGGATAACTAACAAAGCTATGTTTCTGGTGTGTATTGGTTTGAGTAATCTGTCTAAATTACGTACGGCGGAATTTGAAGCGATTGGATTCACATTGACACCTACCCAGCAGGAGGTTGTAACAATGCCATAGCCTAAGTGCTCGGCCACCATACACGTCAATGAGGTACGAACCCCGGTTTTGAACAAGCATACAGATTGAATTTTCTCGGGAAAGCTCGGATGCCAGTTTGCGTTAACTTTGTTTACTAACTTTGACAGCGGCAACAACCGCAGAGAATTATGAGAAGAGAGACAAGTAAAAAGCCAAACCGTTTGACAACCGTGGGTGTGTTCAGCTAAAAGATCGCTCTTTCGAACAGTTGAATATCTCCTTTCCCCCGAACTCGCCCCTTGTCAGCGTCAACGCAGCTCATCGGATCACGTGAGACCTACCCCGGAGCTCAGGGCTCCGGGTGAAATAAACGACTATCTTTGTTCAGGATGGAACATGATCCGAAGTTCGAAACAGTCGCTCGGTTTGCATAGGAGAATCTGACAGGCGAATGGTTCCGTGGCAGGCACCCAGAAAGCTCTAATCTTCCACTATCACCGAGAAAGATCGGCCTGTGATCACATCCCCTGTCACTCACGGAGAGGGGGGGAAAGCAAAATCAGGCTTTGCAAGGACCAGCACCCGGAGGATCCTGTGTTCATCTCAATTTCTCTGTTGATCATGCCCTGGTTGATCATCTGCCCGACCAAATCCATCTTGTCTGCACACAATGTATCTGTTCTTTACCTAAATAACTGTCCACACCTCCATTCACGTTGTATATAGTTCACCTTTTCCCGTTAAGCATCGCCAGTTCCGGGGTCTCGGCCAACTCAAAACATAACTCCCACACACGGCAGGAAACTCCAGTCATGTGAGTATCCCTTCCAGATACCAGAGCATCCTTTTTGGCCACTTGACGTCCCCCCTCTTCGACCAGGGAGAAGAACATCCACACCCACACACACGGAGTATGGCATCACCACCACAAACCACAAGGCTTGCCCACGTCTTCCGGGACGGCGCCGACGGGCCCTGTCTGTTCGTCCGCGCCCTGGACAACGGGCGGGACTGCCAGGCCCAGCTCGTCTACCACATCCAGACGGGCGAGCATCGGGTGCGGAAGGTTCTGGCCCCCCGTGTTCCCGCCTCAGAGCCGCCGACAGCACGGGAAAGGCGCTTTGACGCGGACGTGAACACGGCAAGGACGCTGTTCGCCGCCGCGGCCGGGCGGACCAAGCTCCGGATCCCCGAAGTCCTGTCGGACCGGAAGACGGTCTCTCCAGACGGCAACAAGTCCACGTGCGTGTCGTACTGGCGGCTCTGCAACGGCGGCAGCATAGGGGCGCTCCTCAACGCGTGCAAGCGGCACGGCGCCAGCCTGCCGCGCGTCGTGGTCTTCCGCCTGCTCCGCCATGTGCTCGAAACGCTCGAGCTCATGTACCAGCAGTGCGAGCGCGGGCCCGTCTTCCACCTCGACCTCAGCGACGAGAACCTGCTGCTGGACTTCAACGGGGCCGAGGACATGCCCGAGCTGTACGTCATCGACCTCGGCCGGGCTGGCAGGTTCCCGCTCCCACGGCGGGACAGGTCTTGGGATGTTGTTGATGTGCTGTACCTGGCCGAGTGCCTCGTCTCGCAGACCAGCGGCGCTCAGCTACCCGGCCAGTACCAGCGAGAGCGCAACTGGCGCGGCTACTTGAGCGACGAGGACTACGCTGACGCGGAAGCATTTTGCGAGATATACCAGGCGCTGCTGGGCCTGGGAGAGCGGTTCGAGGCCAACGCGACGGCGGCGAGCCACCGCGATGATGATGCCCACCCCGAGCTGCGACACGGCGACGTGCCGAGTCTGCAGCCCGTCATCGACACGCTGCAAGCCAGAATCAGCAAGGGCTTGTCGGATATGTGGCTGAAGCGGTGGCAGCCGGGCACGGACGAGGCGCGCTTTTTCGACTTTCTCGCCGTGTACCGCCAGCGGACGCGGCTCCAGTCGGCCAGCGACATGAGCCCGACGCTGTACGACACGCAGGCTGGTATCCTCGGCGCCGCTAACGTGCACGGCCCGTGGTTTGTCGGCAGGGTGGACGAGCTCACCTTTGAGCTCCAGGGCGGCCCGCTCAGAAGCCCGTACCACCGGCCGAACAAGTTCAACTCGGGCTCGGAGACGGAGGGCCAGTTGGACCTGGTCTCTGACGGGGGCTCGGACGAGGAGGAGTGCAATGACAACAACCTTTACAGCGCAGAAGAGAGAGACATGTTACACGACGCTGGCTCTTCCTTCTTCGGCAATTAAACCATTCACTGCCGAATAGTGCTGCTGAACGAGCCGGAGGTTTGCAGTTGGATAAACTTTGGGCATGACTTAATAGATCTACCACAGTTGGTTAACTATATAGCGAAATAGGAAATCAGATACCGCGGGAGATGATATGACATTTCGAATTTGAGACCAGTGTTGCGTTGAGTAGCTATACTGATCGTATCTCGTACGTAAATATTGAATCGAGTTTTAGTGTTGACCAGGAAGGAATTCAATTTGCGTGTTCCCCAGCCAGAACACGTCACGACAATAGCGGAGTATTATTCTACATTCAAAGTTCCAAACACGCCCGCTCTGCCCATAACAGTAAGTTTTATCCTCCGCGTCCATCTAGGTATAATGGTATATTCCGATCCCTGTTTGATTCCCTGCCCCGTGACTGATCATGCCATCGTTTTCGCTGAAACGCCAGACGCCTTCGCCAATTACCCAATTTCCGACCGCTAATACTGAATGGAAAAGTGAATTGCCCCCAAAAGAAACGAGTAAGAAAGGACTAAAATCATGGTTCAAATCTGCCCTCCCGCCAGAGAGACAACTAACCTAAGACGCAGTCCCGACATGGTACACGCGGGGCCACGCCTCCGCGTCAGCCCGGCTCTGACCGTGCCAGATGGGCGCCTGGCTCTCCTGGCTCTGCGACCTGACAGCATTGACATTGCCATCCGTCACGCCGCCGCCGAGCGCGCGCAGGCCGATGTGGTCCGACGCGACGCTCTTGGAGTTGTGGTCGTCGCGGCTCAGGCGCAGCGACGACGACGCCGACGGCTGGCGGTGCTGCTGTGACGGCAGCTGCAGCTGCTGGCCGCCGCCGGGGTACGACATGTTGCCGCCGCCGCCGCCGCCGCCGCCGCCGCGCCGGCGCACCATCTCGACAAGGCGGTTGAGGATGGCGAACTCGACCTTCAGCTTGATGCCGTAGACGCACGGCTTGAAGGCGCCCTGCAGGTAGAACAGGTCGGCGTACTGCACGCCGAGCAGCGCCACGTCGAGTGCGATGACGAGCACGTTGGTGTAGACGAGGTGGCGGAGTACCTCGTCCGTCTCGACGACGGGCCGCAGGGGCAGCACCGACGACGGGCTGCGGTGGGATTGTGGTTGTGGCTGCTGGGCTAGCGACGGGGGCTGCGAGAGCAGCGACGAGTCGCGTAGGTACTGGCGCGTGTGGTAGATGTACAGCAAGCTCAGGGCCGTCTCCTGCACGAAGAAGACGGTGAGCTGGATGCGGTCCCAGATTAGGTTGATGTGGAACAGGTTCGGGTTGGTCGTGGTGGTTTGCTGTTGTTTGGGGGTGTTGTCAGTACTATGTGGCGGCTGGGGAGGTTCTGTCATTGGGGGGGGGAAACAAAAAGACGCACCGCCAGAATGCCAACGACTATGGTCGGCACTGAGAACACAACCGAGTTTACCAGCAAGACGGCTTTGATCCAGCGCAGCACGCGGTCGTGGTGCAGCAGCAGGTGCAGGCGCGAGTACAGCAGCCAGCTCTGCGGCACGACCATGATCAGCCAGGTCAGGTAGATGAAGGTGATGGCGGCCTTGAGGTCGGTCCAGATGCCGAAGTCGGCCAGGATGATGCACAGCGGCTGCAGCACGACGCCCCACGAGCAGAGGGCGCACGACCAAAAGTACAGGCCGCGGCGGCGCTTGAAGAGGATGAACAGCGACGTGTTGATCTCGGCGCCGATGTACCACGAGATGCCGACGAAGGCGGCGATGATCATGGAGGTGCGCAGGTCATCCTTGAGGTCGACCATGATGGCGGCTGAGGAAATAACCTCGTCCGTGTGTTTGCGTGTTCTCCGGAGTCAGTCCCGGCCTGTCAGTCCGTCTCCAGGGTGGTGTCTTGTTCTGGGTGCGGCGAGACTAGCCTGGCACGGGTGCCGACATGCTGCTAGTGACAGATGGCGGCGGCAGCAGAGCAGCAGCAGAGCAGCAGCAGCAGCGGCGGCGGCGGCGGCGGCGGCGGCGCTAGGTAGCAATAAGTAGCAGCACGTATCAAACGCAACGACACCAAGCACGGAGCAACGATGCGCGAGTGCAAGGTCGGTTGCAAGGTCGGTGAGACAATGGCTAAGACCGTATGGAATAAGACCAAAAAGTCGCGCAGGCCAAGTCACCCCAGGGGGCGCGGGTACAGCCTTAAGAGACAGACCTCCACGCTGCCCACCCAGGGTTGCAGCCACCAAGGCTCCAAGGGAGCCAGGTTATGCAGATAAGGCCGTCTGCAGTAGTGTCGCGTAGCACCAGGGCGGGAGGAATAGCGTCGCTTTGTCAGCGCTAATCAAGCTGTCAGGGAATGGAAGAGGGGCAGCTGGTCAGGTAGCCTTTTTCTTTTGCTTTTGCTTCGTCTGATGTGCATTGGCTGCGGTGGGAATATGGAATTCAGGAGTGTACATTTGCCGCCCAAGACAAGGCAAGATAAGACAAGGTAAGACAAGACAAGGCAAGACAAAGTAAGACAAGACAAGGCAAGACAAGTCGAGCCCAGACCAGACAAAATGACCCCCTAGCATCGATCCGCACCCCCCTAAGCGCAAGGCTCGGCCCGACCAAAGCGACCGCAGAGAGGCCGGTGTCAAGACGACGCTGCTGGCCTAAGCTCTGGGGGTCGCGTTGGGCTCCCAGCCCGGGGGGGCCATCTCAAAGGCCTCCATGGTGAAGGCCGGGGCGACGGAGCAGCCGACGAGAGTCCAGTCGCCGAGGCTGCGTGCGTGCTGCCACTCGCCGCGCTGCACGACGATCTGGGGCCGCTCGCCGGCCCATAGGTCCTTGCCCAGTACCACGTCGCGCACGGCGGACCCGTCGTTCCAGGCCAGCGACAACTGCAGCGGCGCCCCGGCGTAGTGGTGCCAAACCTCGACCGCGTCCAGCACGCGGTGCCAATGCGAGAGCCCCGACTCGCCCTCGAGCAGGTAGTAGATGCACGTGCTGTTGGACCGGTTGTCGCCGCTGCCGTCCGCCGACGCCGACGCCGACGTGGCCGGGTCACGGAATGTCTCGACGAAGTAGCCCTTTTCCGGGTGCGGGGCGAGCTTCAGCGCCGCAATGACTTCCTGGGCCGAGCGGTTGGCCCCCATATTGTATCGTTTGCGTTACCGGGTTGGGGGTTGGCTTTTTAATCTGGAGAGTTTTTTGAAGGGTGCGGGTGTGTGCCGTGCCCCCTAATTAAAAACGACCTAGGCTAGCGAGGTTGGCTGGAAAACGGTCAAGAATTTATTGAATCAGTATTTGCTTTTTGGAGGCGACTGACAGAGCGGTGAAGTGAAGAACTGTAATGGAAACTGTAATTTTGGGTTTCGGCAGGAAGAGGCACTGACTGCCCGCACTGCAGCCAAGTGGAAGGAGAGCACTTAATGGTCAGATTTTTAATTATTGCTCCGTAGCACTTGCACCCGATGCCATCCCATCATCCTTCGCCGGGGGGCGGCAGAAAACAAACCGTTGCACGGCAGGAGCTCGATCCCTCCAAAAGACGCTGATCTTGACCGCGTCTCCTGCAGACGAGCGGGGCTGCCCTCGGGGCTGCCCTCAGGGCAAGGATGCCCCCACTGTCTAGCCCCATACGGGGTCCGATTGGCTCGGCGTCTGGGCACACGTCCCACGCCCTTGGCCCTTGCCTGCCGAGCTACTAGTGTAAGCTGCCCGCGTAAAGTTTCTCGGTTGCCCACTGTAATGAACTTCACGGCTTCGGCGGCGGCTCGCTAAAAAGCCCCGCTGACTGCCGCTAATTCCGTTGCTTGGCAGCTGGCTGGCCTCGCACGCACACCCCCGCCGTCACGCAATTGATTGGCAAACAATATTTGACTCAAGTCGGTGACAGCGCCATTGACGGCGGCCAATAGCCCGGGAGCCACGGGAGCGTGTCCGGGATCGAAACACAAGGGTCAACGCAAGGGCTGGCAATGTTTTGCTTCCCGCCCGACTACAAAAGGAGCGCAGCCGCAGTGCTAGCCTCGCCTGTCGTTGATCGTCGTGAGACGCTCGTCTGTCTCACAGCTCCACATTCCAGCCCGCCCGAAGCCTCCGAGTCCTCGAGTCCCTGACGTGACGGCAATCATGATTCGACTCCGCGCATCCCTCCTCTTCGCGTGCATCGCGTTCGTGGTGGCAATCTGCGTGCAGGCAGCAGCAGCAGCAGCAGCAGCAGCAGCCGCAGCAGCGCCAGAGGCACACGCGGTTCGACGTAGCGGCGGCGGTGGCAGCAGCAGCCAGAAACCGATCGACAAGCGCACGGCCGCCGAAGTCATCAGGCAGCTCGGCCTCGCGGCCAACCCCGAGAAGGGCTATTTCGCCGAGACCTTCCGCGACACGCTGCTGGTCAGTTTCAACGGAAGCAGCAGCGGCCGCGCCGCCAGCACTGAAATCTACTACCTGCTCGAGGGCAAGGTCGGCGACTCGCTGTGGCACCGTGTGGATGCGGTCGAGGTGTGGCACTACTACGCTGGCGCCCCCCTCACCTTGTCTCTGTCCAACAATGACGGTAGGCCGGTGCGCAAGGTGACCCTGGGCCCGGACGTGTTCAAGAGCCAGCAGCCCCAGGTCGTCATCGCCTCGTGGGAGTGGCAGCGTGCACGCAGCCTTGGCGACTGGACCCTCGTGGGAACGACTGGTGGGTTGCCCGTCATCAATCTTACCTTTACTTGGAGAACTACCACTAACTCGGGATACTAGTTGCCCCTGGCTTCGACCCTAGTGGCTATGAAATTGCCGCGGCAAACTGGAATCCTAGGTCTCGTTGATGGGGCAGTCTGGCAGACTGGAAACCCCGGCATCGACGACCGTTGATGAGATTGAGCAGTGCCGCCGACAAAGTGTTCCGGACAGGGCGAGATTTCATTCAGTCGTTTTGCGCTTCCAGTACAGTGCATCATAGCAAAGAAGAATCGCCATGGCAACGCCATGAGATTTGCGTCGTGACTGAAGTCATGCCACTATCAAACACAACACTCCGAGCCCGCGATTTAAGCACTTGGATGTCCGAACTCTGATCTCTAATTACCTACCTACCTGACAACTCGAATGTTTATATCAATTATTCTACGGATACTACTAGCATTATTAAATCATTACATCAATAATCAATTACTGCCGCGATCTGCTCCCGACCAAGACCTTGCTCCCCAGAGCCACATCCGGTTCAGAGTCTGACGACGAGCCGCTGGACTCGGGGCTCTCGATGCCCTCGGCCTTCTCGTCCTGCTCAGCCTGCTTCGCCGTCCTCCATCCCAGCCCGTAAATCTCGAGCAACCACAGCGGGGCGACGCTGAGGGAGTGCAGCACGCCGAGGATGACGAAGCACCAGCCGGGCCCGAGGGCGCGCAGCATGATGTCGAGCAGCGCCAGAGCACCAGCGGCCAGCTCGCACCGGAACAGATTGTTGGTCGCCTGGATCGCCGACGGCCGGTCCGGGTGGAAGTCGACTAGCAGCGCGTTCAGTGCCTGTTTCCGGACTGTCAGCCTCAAAGAGGCGGATTTTCAAGAGAGAGGGAGAGTGATTGGGGACTCACCGTGTAGTTGACCTGGTTCGTGGCGCCAATGAAGAACTGCAGCACCAACGGCACGGCGATGTGCTACGAATACCACAAAATGCTGTCAGCTAGGGGGAGACATGTTCGCCGAAGGGAGATAGTGAAACTCACCACCCGCGCCTGCAGCGCCCAGCCATACGCAACAACCAGCGGCGCGCAGCACGCGACGATCCACTTGGTGGTGCGCAGGCGCGCGTGCTCGATGGGGAACGCGACAATGTCCTCGCCGGTGCGGGCGCCGCCGACCGTCGTGGCCGCCGTGCGCCGGTAGTCGCGATCGAGCAGGCGGCCGGCCAGGTACGACGCGATGATGCACGCCACGCCGAACGGGATGTATGACAACCCCGCCACCAAGCCCGACACGCCGTAGATGTCGACGAAGATGGTCGACAGCGACGCCTGCAGGCACGAGTACAGCGCGTAGTTGAACCCGTACGTCACCACCACGACCGCCGTGCCTTTGTTGCGCAGCATGGCGAGCCCCGAGAACGGGTTGGGCCGGCTGCGTTTTGCTTTGGGCGGTGGCGGTGGACTCTCGGGGGCGGCCGGCCTGGAGTCTGGGTCTGGTGGCGAGGAGGGGTCCGGAGCGGGAGAGGAGGGCGTGGGAGGTGTCAGAAGCTGTTGCTGTTCCGTGGTGGCCGGGCGGAGGAACGGAAGCAGCACGCGGTTGATCCACCGCGGCGGGCGGATGCTTCCGTTGCCGACGATGCGCCGGCACGTCTCGGGCAGCAGCAGCAGCACCAGCGACAACACCACCGACGACGCCACCGCCAGGAACCAGAAGATTGCGTCCCACTTCCACCGGGCCATGAGCAGGCCGCTGATCATGGGCGCCACGCTCTGTCCCGTGTTGATGCTGTGTCGTGACGTGGTCAGTGTCCGTGGCCGTGGGGAAACGGGGGAGGGGGTGGGGGGCGGCCTTACAAGATGGACATGAAGCCAAGGTAGCCTCCGCGGTCGGCCGGGATGGTGACGTCGCCCATGGCGCCAAAGGCGATGGAAAAGGTGCCCGAGATGGCGGCGCTCTGAAACATGCGCAGAGTGATGAGGGCGGCAAAGGACCGCTGCAGGGCGAGGCCGACGTTGATGGCGGCGTAGATGCCGAGGGCGGCGATAAAGACGGGGCGGCGGCCGTACTCGTCGGCGGCATTGCCGAGCAGGGTCGGGAAGACGCCCGACGCGACTAGATACGACGTGACGGTCAGGTTGATTCTCTCGACGCTGACGCCCAGATCGCTGGCCAGGAAGGGGATGGCCGGGAAGTAGATGAAGCTGCTCGCGCCCGAGAACCAGCCAGACGCTGCGCCAATGAAGATGATCCACCGCTTCTGCTTGACGGTGAAGACGGAATAGGGGGGGCCGACGGGCTCGGCACCATGGTCGGCTGCAGCTTCCACATCTTTGGGATGTGCTGTGCTGCTGCTGCTGCTGCTGCTGCTGCTGCTGCCGCTGCTGCTGCCGCTGCTGACGTTGCCGCCAAGATCTCCTCGTCCTGGCTGTTGCTCGCTGTCGTCTGGTCTGTCCTGTTCTTGTCGCTCTGCCCCACCAGCCGGGACCACTGGGTCCAAAGGGGTCGCCATACTGCCTGCTTGGTCATTTTGGGACGGTTCGTGCGGCATTGGACGGTGAAGACGGGGACGGATGCGTGCCTAAGGGGTGGTGGCGTGGGGGTCTTATTTATTTATGTTTCCGGGCCGGCTCCAGGTGCCCCCTGAACCATCCAAAGTTCCCCAAAGGAAATAGCAAGCGAGCGCCAACACCCGACGCCATGGCATGGCGTTGCACGGCGGTCCAATTGAGTTGGCCGGAGTTTCTGGGAATTCATCATTGTTGCAGACAGGTTCGTTGGTGAGCATGGCGTGGTGCAGCGCCGCAGCGCAGTTGGCCTGAATGCTTCGCCCCGGGCGCCCCGATTTTTGTGGCTCCGGCCCGCCCTCCCAAAACAGGCCGGCAGCCAGGCCAACTCGGCGGCGCTGGCGTTTCGGGACCTGAACCCCCGTCGTGCCGATTTTAAAATCCAGCACCTCCCCCATCCGTCCCACAATTTTTGTCTTGTTTGTTTTGTGAGACTGACAAAGGCACTGTCGAGTGCCAATTGTCTGTCCTGCCATCGGCCATCCATCATGACCGACTCAGCATCAGCTCAGAGTTTAGACACAGCGATTGTCGCAGGTGATCATCCTTCCGAGTCTCCGAGCCAGGCCACTTCAAGCCTAGAAACTCCCAGTTTCTTTTCAATAGCTAATTGAAGCCTTCACTCTGCAGCTCTGCCCGAGGGCGCAAAAGTTGTTTCGGTGACGAGACATGGCAACACAAGGGTAAGTAAGCCCCGAGCAAAACTTGACCATGTCGGCTTCTCTCCCCAAGCTGACCACCACCTGAACCTTTGCAGTGGTCGACCGGAAAGCGGATCGATGTCGAGGTCGGCGGCGGAACCAAGAGCTATTTTGTCAAAGTGGGTGCCTCCTGCCCGGCGCTGCTCTACCGCGAACACGCCGCCTTCTTTGTTGGCGGCCACCAGAGGATGCGGGCTCACAACGCGTTGCGGTCGCCTGCGCAGATCATCGAGGTCAACGAGTACCTCGAGGCCGCCCGCGGCGAGTTCGAAGGCGCTAAGGCTATCGCCGCCGTGATCCCCGACAACACCATCGCGCCCATCGCCTGGGGCTACTTCGCTGGCGACCGCACCAAGACGTGGTACCTGACCGAGTTCCGCCACCTCAGCGAGGCTACGCCGCCGTTCGACCAGCTGCTGGCCATCGTGCTCAAGCTGCACCGCGGCTCGGCGTCGCCCAATGGCCGCTTCGGCTTCCACGTCACGCCCTTCCAAGGCGCCCCGCCCATGGTGGTCGACTGGTCCGACAACTGGGAGGAGTTCTGGACGCGCGACTTCCGCGCTGCCCTGGCCTATTTGGAGCGCGTGCACGGCGCCAACGCCGAGCTAGAGGAAGTAGCGGAGGAGTTCATCGGCACGGTCGTGCCGCGGCTGCTGCGACCGCTGCAGACGGGGGGACGCGACATCAAGCCCAGCCTGTGCCACGGCGACCTCTTCGACGGCAACATCCAAATCGACCTCGACTCGGGCAACCCCGTCATCTTCGACCCCTGCCCCTTCTACGGCCACGCCGAGATGGACCTGCAGTGTATGCGGCGCGCGCGCTACGCCGTCGGCTACGAGTTCGTCAAGTTGTACGGCAAGGCCGCCGCGTCCGAGCCCAAGGAGGACTTTGACGACCGCAACGCCCTGTACACCATCCGCAACGACATCCTCACGGCCGGCATGTTTCCGAACCGCACGTTTGTGCTCGACGAGTGAGTGATCTCCCCTGACCGAGTTCTGTGGCATGGCGTTCGTGCTGACTTGTGTGTGTTTCCTGTAGGGCCATCGAGGACATGCGCTGGCTGCTCGCCAAGTACCCGGACGGCATCGGTGGCTTTAAGGGCGATCTAACTCCCACTAGGACCGTCACGGGCGGCGGGCAGGTGCATGTGGATGGGCTGAAGGGGCTTGGTTTGTACTGAAGTGATGCATGTTCGGCGGACTGGAATTCACAATAGGTGTGCTAGAAGTTGTTTGACACGCACTGGGACTCTTGCTGGGGCTGCGAGGAACTGAGGTCATCCTTCTTTACCCTAAACTTGGTTAATAATTAGTTGCGAGATTGAAGGGTTTGGATGGGATGCAATGCGAGGAAAGATCTCTGTGCCACCCCTCTTCAGATTGAGTGTCAGCCATCAGACGAGTCACGCAGACGTCAACAAGGAAGCTAGGCGAGGTAGACTCGTTTGCGAATCTGGCTTGTCACAGAATTCAGAGTCCCAGAAAGCTTGCGTAATTGTGTTTCCTTCTTAGTCTAATTATATCTAGGCTATTGTAGGCTGAGTGAGTCCACGACCAAGTCCTCTCTTCCCATCATATCGATGTCATTTCGTTACGTACTTCTCATGAAATAGTACCAGATCCTATACTACCTAGTCAAGAGATATTATTAGAAAGGTGAGTCCTCTCATCTCAATAACGACACTTGCTGTTATCCAGGTGAACAGCCTACGATTAACTATAGCAAAGGGGTTATATAGAAAAGCCACAATTATGCCGTTGCTGTTAAAGCGGCGGAGATCTCGTATCCCGCAAAACCAGTGCAGATTTCTTCCAAAAAGCTAGAACGAAGAGAAAAGTAACGCCTCCCCGTTAGATCAGAGAGGGCAGGCCAGCCACGTGAAGCGGACTATCGGCATGTGACGCGCTGGTTGTTCCCTCCCTGTTGGACTTGTGCTTATGCTCTTGTCAGGGATTGGCGTGTTCTTTTTTTGTTTTAGAAGTAAACTATTTTTGGTGACCAATCTCAGTATGTATCGATGCGGTGTTTGCCTGAAAATAAAAAGAAAAACTAGATTATGATAGGTTAGGGGCGTATTTTCCCCCTTTGGGTTGTGTGTAAGCAACTCCTTTTCCTGGGCCATTTATCCCCTTGCTACGGTTCGTTTCCGCGACACGTACAGCCACTTGTCAGTATGCAGCAGCTCCTGCTGTGCTTTGCATGGTACAAAATCTTCTTCCCATTCTTCACCAAACTCCTCAGAAGTGGGCGCGGAGAGATCTTCAATCTTCTTTTTGAGAGCTTTTCAATATGTATGTCCTTCCTCTCGTCATTCTGCGCTTCCTGTTGATTTGTCTTTTTCTTCTTGAATAGCGGCTTGGCGATCTTAATATGTTCGGCTACCTCGTGTACAAAAGCTAGACTATTTACACTCCCGCCGGACGTAGCAGACGCGGCGATCAAATACGGACCCGAGCTGGCACAAAGGATCAAGGAAGCGCTCGAAAGCGTAGACCTATGGCATGGTACAGGCTATATCATAGTTAACGAGGAGAAACTTTGAGTTGGCAACTACTATTTATGGTCTAATAGTCCAGCATCCTTGGGTGATTCATAATCAAATCCTTACAACATGTTTATACCTGATTTACGATCAAGTCCTTACAATATGTCTATGCCTGCCTATTACAACAATGTCTATCACGACGTCTCTATGTCTAATCATTGCAAAATCTTCTCCGCACTCTCTGCTAGGATGATCAGCTGCCCTTTTAGCGGACAGATAATATTCTGCTTTTCGGCGCTGCACTTGTGCTCGGTTTCTGCGGGGCTAGGCTGGCCGAGTCGCTTCACGGTCTCGGCGGGCTAGCAGGCCGCAAAGGGCGCGACAGTAGGCCACAGCTTGTGCGTCTTGAGAATGTCAAAGTACGTGGTGACGCGGTGCTCGGAAGTGCAGAGACGTTTGATGAGTGTCGTGGAGTTGTGGCACGAATGGCAGTTCTTGGTGCCGTCGGGGTGTAGTTGCGTGCACTGCGGGCATAGCACTCCCGTCATGGGGAAGACGGCCGTCGTGCAATGTAGCGCCGTTTCGCGGCCCTCTATTAGCTCGCGGAGACTGTCCAGGGTTTCCTGTCTCTTTCTCGAGATGGTGTCTGTGTCCGTTGTTAACTAGTCTAGAAATCGAGTCGGAAGATCAAAACTCGGGTCAGCGTATTTACCTAGAATAGATATTGGTATATGTTTATCCAACAGTGGATCGCCCTGCCAGTTCTGGAGAGTGGCGGGCGTCATCTTTGATCCAACATTAGATAATATAGTTAAGAAGTTCGGCGGCTTGAGTTTGTGCGCCACGAGTACCGCGTATTTTAGGTCGATTTCTTCTGTGATGTCGGAGACGCGGATATTTTGGCACCAGATCAATATCCACGGCGCAAGGGCTGATTCGCAGGCATACTTGTCGCACTCGATGCCGAGCATAGCGAGGGTCTTCAGAGGTAAGGTGGTGGGGATATCGACGCTCCGGAAGTGCAAGATGTTTAGCAGCAGTTCCATGGCCTCGATATCATCGTCGCCGGCGAGATGCTTGGGCGGCCTCCGTCTTTAACCCGAGTAACGGTGCCTCTCGTAATTTGAGACTGAATTAAATGCTTGAAGGCCGTAGACGCCAATCCCATGACCTTGGACGACGCAACGAATTGTTTTGATCTAATAATACAGGAAAGAAGGCCTTTTATGCTTCCAAGAAAAGGACAAAGGAAACCTGGTTCAACAGCCTATTCAGTCATACTACGTAAGGGACTCAGCCGTAGCAAGGGAGAAAAAAGAGGGCATTCGGAAGTCCGGGAGCCCGAAAAAAGGAATCAGGGCTGAAAGCAACGAATGAAGGGATATGTAGGGATATGTAGGTATGTGAATTGACAATGTGGCTCAAAAGTGGCTCAAAAGTGGGCGACACGATATATAGATTAAAGTTGGTCACAGAAAAAAGCCAATACCTGGCGGAAGCACGAAGCACAAGTCCAACACGAAAGGTTCTCGGATCCGGTTACAACTGGCGCATCACATGCCGGCCGCTCCGCTCCACACACCCGAACTTTGAACGGCCCGGAGCCGTCAAAGGTTCGGCACAACCATGGATTTGCCGATGACACGTACACCGAGAAGACTCACGCCGTGCCGTGGTGTCAAACTCAATCAGCCGGCACGAGTCCAAATAGAACAAGAATGCTGTAATTGACGTTATCTCGTTTTATATACAGCTGGCTTGTTTCCGTCGTGGTAAGTCGACATTGATATTCGATCCACATCGTACCTTGTCAGCTACACCAGGCCTTGAGTTTTCCGAAAGTCCTTCCAATCACCAAGTGGGTACTGCATACCTTGCCCGTCATACCTTACCTATACAGCCTCCCAGCAACCAGCAACGCCACTTCTGTCAAGACTGGAAATCTTAGTCCACCATGCTCACCCCTGACGCCGCCAACCTTGCCAACTACTTTTACCCTTTCGGCAATACACCTACCGTGTGGATGTTCTCGCCAGGGAGCTACGGCAGGCGCTGAGTCTCCGGTGCCAAGTAGACTCAACCCGTCTCTCCCCATTTACCATTTTCGTATCTCTGGCCAATGTGATGCCTCCTCTCATCTTGCACTTTCCGATCCCCTCCCGGAAATGCAATGGAAGACGTACATTGCCCGAAAGTCTGCATACGTCGAGATTATTGTATACGTGGACCCTGGCGCGTGCTATGCCACGACATTGATGGTATACCCTCTGATCATTGATATCAATAACCGTGTTCCTGTGCCATGGAACGTGGCTCACCTCAGCATGCAGAAGCTGCCGGCACTCGATCTCAGCGAGGTCGGCCAGCCGGACAAACGTAGATGGCTAGACGATTTCAAGTGGCTGAGCCTCCACGTCTCATCCACGACCTCGGCCCGAGAAAATGTTCTCCGCCACAGCCCGATGGACGGTGGCGAGCATGCGCGCGCCCAATTGAAAGCGACCCTCTTGACAATCCTGAAGCATCATGCAGGGTTCGCGGACCGCAGGGCACACATCTTCGGCCTCGAAACCCCCTGTGGAGTTGGCCCGCAGGTTTTCTTTTCTCGTCTCGAAGCTGCGGCTGGATCTCTCCAACCGCACCGTAGTGCTTTACGCCGCGTGCCTGAAATTATATGACGCGCTGCCCAGGCCCAACGACTATCTGATCGCGCTCACGGAGAACAACGGGATGGAGGGCAATGCGGACAAGTCACTCGAAGACGGCCAGCAGGTGCTCTGCAATTGCGGCAACGGCGTCGTTCCGGACGGGTACATGCCCAGCATCCCAAATTTCAAGAGCTTTGTGGGCAAGCAGTGCGTGCGCGTCGCGCTGTCTCTGCTCTTTTACTTATAAGACAAAATACGAATGTCATATAAGCTTAGGCAGCTCGCAACTGCCTTTGACACTGTTCTAGATGCACACTTGTGCATGTTTCGACTAGATACTAGAACGGCAAATAGATGTACCGCGGTTACTGTCGTCTGTTCTCAAAATATCCGGGATGGTCGCGAAGACATGTTACTGGGGTCCCCTGCCTAGAGCTCTTCAACAGGTGTCGATCTGTTTGTACTCCTTGGGCAAGAGCAGCAAGTCTTACTTGCCCGGGAGCAAGTCTTTGGTGGTTCAATACCTTGCGCGCTAATGCTTCTAGTTCGGGACAAGTAATCCGGAAATACAGGATTTGCTTCTTCAAGCTTGACGTATCTACCTGCGAGCCGGATGCTGGCGGATAGATAATTTCTTCTCATCTGAAATTCCCCTAAAAAGTTTCTTGACTAGGGATTGGTTAGTTTAAAACTTTAAATTTTAAGTCTCTTATGGAAAGAACGGTTTTCGAGGGTAGCGAGAAGCCCGCCGCAGGCGCTCCCAGAGGGCCGCCGTAGGCAAGAGAGAAAGGAAAGGCTGTTCAGCTACGCCTTCCTGAGTGGTCAGATGGCGTAATATTTTTACGATGAAGTTTTTTTCGCTCTAAAGTGGGGCGCCATCGCTACGGGTAATGCCACTGTACGGATAGTCTGTAATTGCAATTGCTGCCTAATGCCTGACCTATAGGTAAGGTAGGTAACCTACGGTTCACTTGAGGTTGAGCAGTCACAGGAGGGGGAAAACCCCCTGCTTTGCAGGCACAGTGGATGAGAATAACATGACGTATTCCAGCTTGATCACTCTGCCTCTTCAAAGGGCCAGCCAGATAAGATTTGCAATCCGCTTCCAGTGACATATTTGAGAAAATACTCTTTCGTGAAAATAATCTTTCAGTTGCGTATCTGAGCGGCTGTTCAAGCACCTGAGCCAAGTACTCCCGTGCCCCTGTCCTTCTCAATGCCCTGAAACCCACGTGAGAATGATATCTCAAGATACAAAGGTCTGCGAGGCTGAACCATTTGATATACCTTGGGGTTAATTACTATTGTTTTATCGATGCAATTTTCTGTAACGTCGGCTTTATTTTCTACCTGCCGTTCATTATTCTTCGCTAGGTTGAGGCAACCGACAACAAACAGATATCAGTGAGTCCAAGATAAATCAGATTTAAACCTGCTTTGCAGCCGCGTTAATGCTTTCAGTCTCCCGGATAGGTAGGCGGGTATCTAAGAAACAAGTAGTTGCTAAGCGCTTAGCTTAGAAGAACGCTTTATTTGCCCTTTTTTCTCACGAGCCAAGCTCACTCAATGTCAATCTTTCTCATCCACGATTTAACGATATTGTCTGAGTGAGACCACACCATCTCTTCAGGTATCGATTGTAGATGGAAATTTGTCAACTTGGCCTCGTGCTTTTCCCGTCCCGTGTACTTGTATGTTGTCTCATTTAATTCTTCTGCCCTCTCCCATTATTTGACCACTCATTTTGGGAGAAGAGTCCGTGGCACGTCCAGAATCATATAGCTTATGCAGATTCGGCCTGTGATTTGACATCTAAGCACAAAGTTTTGCGTCAAGAAACGAGTACCTGCTTTGCGTCGTTGTAGCTCTCCCAAAACAGGGGATGTGAGCGGGGTGCACTGCCTGCAGAAGGAAAATATATCGCAAGACCAGCGCTAGGCTGAGACTAGGTCTAGTATGTCCAACACAAACTTGTATGCTAGGAAATTCGGAGAGGTTGGGTTAGTGTGGGGGTCAAGACAGGTGACGGGCACGGCTTGATGCATGTACGGACAAAATTGTCTGCTAGATAATCGAGGCCGAGATGAGGCGGTGGGATGCAAGACTCGACAGGTGAGCTGATCTCTATGCAAGCTAAGGCCAAGGCGCGCATGATAAGAACCTGGAAGCTATCGGCTCAGTTAAGGCGCAATATGCGCCAGAGTTGTGTCTCGATTTTGCGCCACTCGCCACCACATGTCCCGAGACAACTGTGAGGACGAATCCAGCCGAGACCCCATGGTGCAGGTCTGCCACGGTCCAGACCTGGGGGGTACATACTACAAGGGCAAACCCGAGGCTTTGGGAAGGAGCGGCCGAGTACGACCACCAAGCGAGCCGTGCTCGACACGGGTGTGAGATCCCTTGCGGAGCGTGAACCTTGTTGGATTTCCAGATGGATGGCCCCCCGTCACCTTGAAATGCAGGCCCCAGAGCGGACGACCACAAAGGTGTAATTACTGCCTAGATTTGCATAGGAACACCATTGGAGTCCATTTTGAGACCAAAGCATGCCATTGCATCGTCAAGCGAGTACGATAAGGAAAGCTCCAACTGCCTGCCGTAACTGGTCAATTCACGGCACAAAAAAAAGCCTAGCCGCCGGATTCCAAGTCCATGGGTGCGAGGAACCAACTATCGGCTTGGTATGGTGCGTTTCTACGGGCAAGATGCCCTCTGCAGACGGCTCGCCGCCGGGAAAGCTCTTCGTCGCTCTTTTTAGCGTGTAAGACGGTGTCGTGGACGCGAATAGCGCTAATCTGGGGCGCCTATGACGGTTTTGTCGTAGCGTTGGGGACTTGAAGCTAGGCTGGGTTGTCGACGAGCCCGGGATCCGTGTATTGTGTCATCACGCCATCGCACGTACTACGCGCCAGTGCCCGTGATAGGCCGCCAAGGCCTCGCTCCTCAGTCCGGCACATGTCCAAGGGGCGGATTTATCATCACTCGCCCGGGGTCGAGATCGCTCTAAAACCAGTGCTAGCATTCAACAGCGACTAGCGCAATGGCGTCGGCCTGGCCAGAGTCTTGCCGAAACGACTTCACCTCGATGTCGCCATGAGCTCCGCCGAAGACGACACAGATAGTCGAACCGACAAAAAAAGAAAATTCACAAATTCGCCGATGATAAGACTGATAGGCATCCGCCACCGACAGCTGGTGGAGATGGCAAGCTTCACAGCGTGAGCTCTGGCCTGAAAGTGAAACACCAGCAAACATGGCACAGCCCCAGGAAAAGAACGTCGTCGTCGTGGAAGAAAGGGGTGCCGACGCCCCGGTTGTGTCAAAGACTTCACACGACGAAGCAGCCGTCACTGCAGCAACGGGATATGTCGAGTCCAAGAGGACATGGAGGTCCTACATCTGGTCGTGTAAGTTTGACCACGCCGGCGTGTCGTTCAGAGGGGGAAAAAAGGAGAGCAAATTGCTTACCACAACAACGATCAGCGCTCGACGTCCCCAAGGCCGAAGCCCGCTTTCTCACCAAGCTCGACCTGACGCTCATCTCGGCATCCGCACTGGGTGTCATGTGCAGATACCTCGACCAGGTCAACATTACAAATGCTTTCAGTATGTGGCATTACTTGTTTCCCCGCGTGCCTGCGTGCTTGTCCACAGGCTTTCCCTTTGCATTTGATGCTAATCGAGTCCTTTGCACAGACAGCGGCATGAAAGAGGACCTTGAGATGTACGGAAACGAGCTCAACTACGCCAATGCGGTCTGGAGTGCGGCATACGTGTTTGGCCAGATCCCCTCCAACCTGCTTCTCACCAGAGTACGCTGCCGCCATATCCAATGATTATAAGCTCGGTGCTAACAGTTTCCCGCCACCAGGTCAACGCGCCTGTCTATATTGCCTTCATCGAGCTGGCCTGGACCATCTTCACCTTTGCCACCGCCGCGGTCAAGGACGTCAACATGCTCTACGTGTTCCGCTTCTTGTGCGTGTCTCTACCTTCTCTCGGAAATGTCATACGAATAGGCTAACATGGATACAGCGTTGGCTTGTTTGAGGCCGGCCATTTCCCCGCCGTTATGTACGTGTGCTCGAGCTACTACAAGCCGCACGAGCTGGCACGGCGCAACACCCTGATTCAAATCTTTGTGGCCGTCGGCCCGCTCTTCTCCGGTTTCTTAATGGCGGGCGTATTTGCCGGGCTGGACGGCGTGCGAGGGCTGCCTGGCTGGCGGTGGATGTACATGTGAGTTTACCTGACACCAAGCTTGAGAGCGGGACCAAAAACTAGGATCGAAACTGACAAAAAGCAGCGTCTGCGGCCTCATCTCTTTCCCGTGTGCAGTCTGGACGCTTTTCGCAATGCCCCAGCTTCCCGGACGAGCAAAGGCCAACTGGTTTGTCTTTCTCTCGCAGTCTTCGTGCCCAGTGCCGCAGTTGTTGATGGCAGAAATTTAGGATCTTCACCCAGGAGGAAGTCGACCTGGCCCGTGCGCGGATGCCTACCGAGGCCAAGCCACTCACCGGACTATTCAAGTGGAAAGACATTAAGCGCTGGCACTTGACGTGGCATGTCTATCTCTGTAAGCGGCCTCGACACTTTCCAGAAAAAAACCCCCCCCCGTGGATCCTAGATGCTGATCATTCCAATAACCAGTCCCCCTGTTCTTTGCCTTCATGTCTCAGTTCGGCCAGTCCGGAGGCTCTAGTAAGTCCCCTCGCCGCCCTTTGGGAGTGCCGTCAGTGCTGACCGCCGCAGTGATTTTCTGGGTCAAAAGCTACAATGTCAAGGGCCAGCCGGCACGCTTTACAGTTCCGCAGATCAACATCATTCCGCTCGGTGTAAGTGATCGCCGTCTACTAAAAAAAAAAAAAAAAACCAAGCTTACCTTAACAAGATCAACGTCATCACCATTGTCTGTACTCTCATAAACTCGTGGATCTCGGACAGTCTGCCCGGCTCGCCTAGGTGGCCCGGCATGGTCTTTGCTGCCACCATGGCCATCATCTTCCCAATCGCCCTCGCGGCAACGCCAGTTCATCCCCCGAACATTGCAACGCGCTGGGCTCTGTATTGTAAGCTTTGGCCCCGATAAAGTGGGACTTCTTAGCCAAAAGCTGACACTCCCACCAGATCTCACCGCCCTCGCCGGCACCTCTGCCGGCCTGTCGTGGACCTTTGTCAACGAGATTAACAGACACGACCCGGAGAAGCGGGCGTACGTCTCTGCCATGGTAAGTTGCCTTCGCCCGATCTCACAACATCCCCCCCCCCAAAACTACCAGGCCCCGGTGACGATAACCAGACTAATTGTTGATTAGATGAATGCCTTCGCCTATATCTGGAGTGCATGGGTCCCTATTTTCACCTTCCCGACCTACTTACAGCCGTTTATTACTACCGGTAACTATATTACGGCTGGGTTTGGCGCCGCTGCAGTTGTTACTATCCTGATCATCCGCTCGCTCTCTCTACACGACTTGAAGGGCCAGCACCCGCAGAGAGCAACCTCGCCGGCTGACAGCGAGTCGCTGAAGTAGAAAGCTGCGGATTTCAATGGTATGATGGAGTGCTGAGTTGTTGGCTGGAGGTGGTGAGAATGGAGAGTCGTTGTGTCGTGCACAGACTAACTATATGCTGCACGGCAGGATCAGCCACCCTCCATAATTAGAGTTCCCGCCTGCCGGCCGATAGTTTAAACTTCAGCTTCACCAACCTAGCAATCCACCACTTGGCGGTTTCCCTGCAAATGTGCTCTCCGCACAGTCGTACTAAGAGCGGTTTGGAATGTCCAAAGATTCCACTCGCTCGCAGACTTTCATTTCTAAAGGTTCCTAAGGATGCAACCGGGAAGCAGTAGGAGTCGAAATTTTGAGGTTCACAGGATCCATTTGGCATTTGCAGATCAGGATACAGATCAGATTCTTGTTTCGATACAGTGGTGTTTGTTCCAGAGATGGACAACTTCTCACAAGCTTTTGCTAGACTCGTTTACTAGTAAATGATAAAACGCTTTATTGGCCGTTTAATCGACTTCCAGATTATATTAACCTAGGCAGGTACCTTGAAAAACCACTAAAAGTAGGACTTGCAGTTTTCACATCAACTTCAATGCATGTGGCCCGCAGGCTCCAAAAGAGCAATGCCGCGCAGGAGGAGCGCCGGGGCGATGCACCAAAAACCTCTGCGCTCCCCCATACGTGGTAGCCAGAAGCGATAACCCTTTATCGTCGTCCGTCGCAACCTGTGATAGGAAGCGCAGCATCACTTCTGCCGCCTTTGGTTCTTTCTCGCGGTAGGCTTTCCGTGCCCGACCGGTGGCATTCTCGCCGATTTCATTCCGGTTGTGATCTTCAAGTGCGAGCATAAAGCTGCAAAAATCTCGAAGCGTTGGGGCAAACTGATGTAGATCCTTTTCTTTCGTCGCTTTGTGCCATTTTCACAATGTTGTGCGAAAGGAGCGGCTGAAAGCATTCTCCCGCGAAAGAAATGCCTTTTTTCCTGGGACAATATCTTCCCTAACGCCCCCCTATCTCCGAATACCCTCCCTGTCAAAATGGCGCTGTAATTAGATTTCACAGTCCACTGCGACATAAGGGTAGCAACGCTCCTCCGTCCTCTACCACACGACTTGGCCAAGAGGTAGCTAATTTATAGTCTACGCCCTGAACATTTATCAGCGGGGGACTTTAAGAAGATTCAGAGGGCCATAGACTTTGCGGCTCGACCTTGGGGCTTTTCACCGAGGGGGATAACAGGTATTATTCTAAAATCCCCATTCTAGAATTCTAGAGGTCTACTTCTTTCTACAAATACCTTTCAAGACCTTTCCTAGCCGGTGTGTTTACGATGATCTTCTCCTTCTTCACAAGCACCATCCCAATAAATATGCAGGGATTAGAGTGCAGGAAGTCACATGCCTAAGTCAAATTGATTTCCAAGCCGACGGTATATAGACAGAGCTATACCAGAAGCTCAAGTACAGCGTACGGCAGACAGCCAGCAGTGAAACCTGAAACAATGGTCATCATTGCCAGCGTGAGCAACGAGGCTGTGTTTCGCCAATGCACGACAGAGTGCGTGCCAAGCCGGGTGGAGTTGATGGATCGAAGAGTGGCCAGATTATTTCAACCCCGAGCTAAAAGTCTTTCGATTTAGGCGACTCTGGTCCTGGACGGAGGCTTTGCACCTCAGTTCATAACCAAAGTGCTGGTTAATGGGACCGGAGTACGGCGAGGGCGGACTACGCTGGATCATGGCCGCACGAACACCATCGGCATACAGCCGAGAAAGTAATGTACAATGATGGCATTTTTGTGCCCACTGCTCCCCAAACCGTGGGAATCCAGTTCTTTCATGTCCAGTATTGATCACAAATTCCTCCAATCGATATCGCTCACGAAATGGCGCGCTCTCTGCCCCCGTACACGTGGAAGAGCGGCTACGCTGTCCCTGCCGGCGAGGGGGCGACGGCGCCATGGGCCGACGAAAAGCATTTCGGCGACGAGACCGGCGAGAGGGCGCATTACCGGCTACCCGTGGAGGGGGAGAAGCTGACGTCGACAGTCGGGAATAGCTTCGGCATCGCACAGCTGCGCAGCTGGCCCGACGTGTACAATGGGACCGAAGCGGGGCAGGAGAAACCGGCGTGGTGGAAGCCCGAGACCGAGGTTGACGTTCTCATCTGCGGAGGTTAGTGATTCGCGCTCTCGACTGAGTCGATGTTTGGGAATCGATGGGCTAACAGGGAGACGATGGAACAGCTGGTCCGTTTGGGTTGGAGGTGGCCATGAACCTGGCGAGGCAGGGCATCAGCTTCAGGATTGTCGGTGAGTGGCCGAGCCCAGTACCTCCAGGGAGGTCGAGTGCTAACCTTAAACGTAGACAAGGCAGCTACACCGTGCCTGTCGGGCAGGGCAGACGGGCTGCAGCCTCGGGCAGTGGAGTACCTGCAGTCTTGGGGGGTTGGGCACGAGACAGCCGAGGTGGGCCCGCTGCTTGACTCAACGGTGCTGTACCGCAACGGCGTCAAGCTCTTCCACGACCACAGCTCGACGTGCGACTCGCGCTTCAAGGGCATCCACATCATCACCCAGGGCCAGATCGAGAAGATATACATCCGCGACCTGCTGCGCCACCGCGCCCTCGTCGAGCGCTGCACCACCGTCGACAGCTTCCAAGTCCATGATGAGCCTGCAACCAAGTCCCACCCCGTTACCGCGACCTTGAAGAATGTCCAAACCGGTACTACCGAAACCGTCCGCGCACGCTACCTCATCGGGGCCGATGGCGCGTCGAGCAAGATCCGCGAGAAGCTCGAGATCCCCTTCGATGGCCTCGCTACCGATTGCTTCTGGGCCATCATGGACTGCCAGTTCAAGACAGACTTTCCCTACATTCTGGGTTTCTGGTGGGGCATCCCCAACACCACTGGCGAGCACGTCTTGTTGCTGACAATCCGCAAGCATCCTCATCAGCCCGGAACACGGCGGCTGCATCGTAATTCCGCGAGAGGACGGCCACACTCGGTGAGCATCATATCTTTGGTCTTGACATTGGATTGAATCCTACTCACACTACCTGCACGGGCAGATTCTACGTCCAGATCACGGGCGAAACCGCCGCCAAGATTGCGGCGGCGCGGAAGAATCTGAAGAACGGAAATCGGTCGACAGTCGGTGAGACGCAGGTCCACAACCACACCGTCACGCCCGAAGAGGCGCTGCAGCACCTCAACAAGATCATTGCGCCTTGGACTGCCGAGTTTGCGTCTGCCATGAGCTGGTTTGCCGTGTGGCGAGGTACGCAAACCTAGGAGTTTCTTTTCATGATACCGCGGCAGTTGCAGCCATCATCTGGAGAGAAGGCCGACGGCTAACACTCGTGGATGAACAGTCAACGAACGCGTGGCGAGGTCCTACTCGACGCCCGACCAGCGCGTCCACATCGGCGGCGACGCAGCGTGAGCACTATCCGCACCACCCACACCCCGACACGCCCTCGCTAACATACTGGGTCATAGACACGTGCACAGCGTGCTGGGCGCGTTTGGGCTAAACTCGTCCATTTACGACGCCGCCAACCTGGGCTGGAAGCTGGGGCTGAGCATCAAGGGCCACGCAAGGGCGGCGGCGGTGCTGCCGACGTACGACTCGGAGCGGCGACTGTTCGCAAACCGCGTGATCCGCGTGTCGGGCGCGTACCTGCGCTTTATCTGCAACCTCAACCTGCCGCTGGCCGAGCTGCGTGGGCTCGACGCCAAGATCGAGGTCCACGACGAGAATATGCCGGCCCTCGACGGCTCCGCTGACGCCGATCTGCGCTTCCTATACTCGTTCTTCGGGCGCAACGCGAAATTCCTGCTCGGTGTCGAGGGGCCTATCGTCGCCTCCCCCATCTGCCCGCCTGACAATGTTGTGGCCACGGGCAAGGCCTCGACGACGACGACGACGATGACGACGGCTAGGCCGACAAGCTTGCTCAACGGCGTGCGCGCGCCGAGCCCGCGCGTGTGCTTCGGCGCGAGCTCGACGGGGTACCTGTACGACGGCATGACGGGCGTCGACCGGTTCCACATCCTCATGTTCGCGTCGGACCTGCAGGGCAGCGTGCGAGGGCGCGTGGCGCAGCTTGCACGAGCCGGGTTCGGCGCGGGCGGCTTCTACGAGCGCTTTGGCGGGCGCGACCGATTCAACGTGCTGCTCGTGGTCAAGGCGCTGCCGCACGAGGTGGTAGGAGAGGGGTCGTTGTTGGCGGCTGGGCCCGACGAGCCGGAGTTGGCGCGCCTGCTGGATGTCGCTACGTTTGTCTACGACGACCGTGCCCCTGACGAGGATGCGCATTACTGGTATGCTGTCAACCATGCTCGGGGCGCCGTCGTTGTCGTCCGCCCTGATCTCGTCGTCGGCATGAGCGCCTGGCCAGAGGACACGGCGGCCGTTGACAAGTATTTCTCGGGCTTTTTGGTCGAGACTCTGCCCAACTAGGTCGTTTCTTATCCAGGCGGCAGGCAGAGAGGTAACCAGTCAGTCGATCTGAGGAAGAGCAAGATAGGGACTCGGGCTGCTGGTTTCAAATTGGCCTGACCATTTTTGTTGAATAACTAAGCAATGCGATTTATGACACTCTTTTTTTCTGGTTCATGACTTGTTGGCAAAAAACATTAATCTTTTCCATGTTTAAATCTATCAGTTCTCTTTGAAACCCGCAGCGAACCCTACGCGGCAACAGCAATAATTAGCTGGGAGGGCTTGTTTGTTTTTTTCTCGTGCCCAAACACCCAACGTCAAGACCCGCCACCTACCGGGGCAAACTCTTTGATAGACCCCGCAGTGTACTCGCCAAGACTTTTAACCATTGGCCAATGACTGATTCGATTGGGTGTGCCTGAAACCCAGACGAGTCCAGCTCGGCCTCGCTGGGCTGAGCTGCCTGAGGAGGGAGGAGACTTGCATGTGGAACACGAGCTGTGCAGTGGAGATCTTGGCACTCGAGCAGACAGATGGCCAGGAACGGCGTCCAACGTTCCTAGTTGGGCCATTGACCAGATTTAGTTGCTAAGGGCCATGGTTCCACCGTCGTCGCCGTCCGGGGCTTGTCGCCAGTCGCCACACATTAAGCCTTTTTCTTCCCCGCAAACATTGATTGCTTCTCCAAAGCGGCTCAAACGTGGCGTGCCACGGCCGCCCGACGAGAGAGCTTGCTTGCTTGCTTGGACAAAGGGCAGATTGTCGGTGGAACCGCCGGCCTGTCTTGGAGCAGCCCCGACCGAGGTCGCCTCTATCAAGCTTTTGAGCGTTTACCGGTGGAGTCCCATCCCCAGGTTCCCCGCGATCCTTTGGCGAGTTAGAGAAGTGCTTGGACCGAGAGCTCCAGAGAGCATGCCCGGAGAGCCCATGTGATGGGTGGGCCCGGTGCGAACGCTGCTCCTCCGGGGACGCTACTATTGCCATCCGGGAATGGACTTGTGGGCTGGTGGCGACTGCCTCGCCAAAACCCGCTTCTCACTGTCATTGACATTCTGGAAGGGTGGGTTGGTGGAGTAAGGCGTGGTGTTGTTGTCCCCGACTGTTATTGTAGGCTGGCACATTATTCTCCACATGCCCGAGTCATCTTATAGTTTGATTAAACTCCCATGGAGATATTATGTCAGAAGTGTTGGTCTCTTAATGATAAAGATGATTTGGTTGAAGATCTTGTTCTAATTCTGACCTCTCTCTGGCCGATCCAGGGAGCCTATAATATAGTACAGTGGGTGGCGATAATAGGTGGCGGTAGTTGGTAAGCATGCTGACAAAATCCAGTCTAGTTCTTTCTACCCTTTTCCATCTGACATATCACCTTAATCGATAATTCCCATGGCAAATAAAGCTCTGTATCTGCCCTGCTTAGATGTCATAAACAGCCATACGGCGTGGCCGGGAATGTAAACACGTCCAGCTAAATTTCCGTTAGACCGCCGCCACACTCCTTACAGCTCACTCGCCAAGGCACAGGACGACTTCCCCGCGGCAAGCCTCTAGCCCGACGCAGCCCGAGTCAAGTCTAGCAGACCCCCAACGTTACCAGGAAGGATTCGGGGTCCGCCATATTGGCGCCCTGACTAGGCTCAGCTTGTGGTTAATGGCGTTTGAAGGCCATGGTTCCAAATAAAGCATTAAGAGTTTATTTTTAAAACAAGGCTAGTTGATTCAACCTAGTGAGTGTGCCAAGCACTATATCGACGCTGCATCACTCCAGGTCGGCTGCGTTGCAGCGACTTCGTATGCCAGTGCCTCAAGACTGACGATATTACCAACATCATTGCCAACGACGTGATTGACGACTGCGGCGGAATAAATGTTGGCATTGATATCTTGACTGCTGCTGTTGGAGAGTTCTGGACCTGCGTTTCGGAGAACGGAAACGACGAGGGCTGTGGCGGTGGGAGTGTTCCCTCCGCCGCCCGTCGACGGCCCCCTCGGTCGCGCCAACCACGACAACTATGCCAACCACGACTACTGCACCCCCCACGACAACCGCACCTCCTCGCGGCCATCGCTTCTTGCGCCAAGTAGGTCGGCTGTGTTGACGGCGACTGCGATTGCCAATGCAGCAAGTCGAGCGAGATCCAGGGTCTGATTGTGAACGATGTTGTTTCGGCCTGCGGCCTTGACGCCGGCCTGGGCGTGGATTCCGCAGTCAAGGACCTGTGCACATGCGTGGCGATGAACTCCAAGCCGACAGCTGGATCAAGCTCCTCTTGCAGTGGAAGTGGCTCGGGCTCTGGAAGTGGAACCGGCTCCGGCTCCGGCTCCGGCTCCGGGTCAGGCACCGGTACTGGCACCGGTTCCAGCTCCGACACTGGCATCGGGTCTGGCTCTGGATCAGCATCGCCCACTACATCCAAGCCGCCGGTTGCCACAGCTGGCACCGGCAAGCCGATTGCTGCCGGGCCCGCTTTGGCCATCGCCATTGCTGTTTTCAACGTAAGTGGGGGCCCCCTTCTCCCCTCTTTACTAGTGTGCGGCACGAATGCAAGATGGCATGAGGTTGATAATTACCGTTCGTCTTCTTAGGTTACCGGAGCGAATACCACCCGGCCCGTGGGGGACTGCGTCGGGCCAGCGGGGTACAACTTTGACTGTTCTGGACGCCTGCAGTGATTGCGGCAGTTAACAGGGAGGAGGCTACCTGTGTAACGACCAAAAGCGTTTGGATATGGAAGTCGCAACTTGAAACAGGGCAGGCATGCTAGCCGGCCAAGCCTATAAATGGAAAGAACCCCCCGCCAAGACGAACAACTGACGCGGGACGTTTATGATCTTTCCACATTTTTGGCCCCATACCCTAACCTACCACCTAGTTAATTTGAACAAGCTGAAAGCACGGCATGATAATATCTATCCATCCGTGTCTTTGCGGCGGATTCAATTACGTATGCAACCCCAGGGGCCAGCGTCCTGGTCCTTGGGGCTTGTGTCGCCGCCACCTTCAATTGCGGCGCTCGCGTTGTGACTAGCCAGCGACCAAGCCGTTGGACGCACACCCGACCCGGGACAGGCAGCCTGCGGGCCCCTCACAATAAATTAACATGATGTAAAGACAGACTAAAACATGTTGGTTGATTGACTAGGAGCTGACGCAGCGTTGCAAAGGGCTGCACCTACCTACGGAAGTGCTACCTTAATTAAGGTAAGGTATAATTGCCATATCCCACAGCCTGGTGCTAATTACCGTCCTCCGCGTTTGGAAAATTCTCCGATCATTTTCTCCTGTTTTCCTTTTCTTTCTTCTGGCATCGTGGCCGTTTCTTGGGGATTCAGATCACCCCCAGAGGAAGGATGTTCACTCCCGTGGTGGGAAACATGCCCCTCGACACGCCTGACAAGAACCAGGTGGTTGGCGGCTCTGTGGAGTCCATCGCGCCCGCCTTTCTGTCAGACAGCGGCGACATCCCGTCGACTCGTTCGGCACGCAAATGCACATTGGCTCGCCGTCGCTGAACCTCAAGGCTCCCTGTATTTTGGCGGCTACGACCAGTCACGCATCGTCGACTCTGTTTCGTCGCGTTAGTACGAGGCCGGCGCAGGCTACGGCATTATGCCCATCGACCTGGTAGACATCACTATAGGCGTAGCCGGCGGGCTCGACCTCTCCTCGTCGCCGTTCGGCGGGTGCATCAAGATAGGCCTCTTAGCTCGAGGGCAGCAGCAAGCAGTACCGCCTCGACCGCGCCTTTCTGCAGGCCGTCTTCCTCGGCGCCAACTAGATCGGCAGTGGCCGCGTCTTCTTTCTCGCCTAGGCCCCCGGTCCGCACCTCTCGCCTGTCGTCGTGTGCAGCATCTAGCCTGACGACAGCACCGTCGCTTCGTCTACCTCCTCGAACGAGACAGGCGGCGCCAGTGAGGATGCCTGGCTAACGACCTGGCAGGATGACCCCAGTACTATGGGCAGCGTCACTGATTCCTCAGATATTTCCGGTGGTGCTAGCACGGGCAGTAGTGGGGAACTAAACATTGGGCTGATTGGTGGGGTGAGTGCCGGCGATGGAGCGCTCCTCACGATTTTCAGGCTGCTGATATGACGGCGGCTGACGATGCGGCGGAGGGACAGGCTGGCAGCAGTAGGTCGGGCTAAGGGTGCTGCAGTTCTTGCCCCTGTTAGAAAACACGACTACAAGACGCCTAAGCCTGGGATGCATGAGATGCCCGCGGAGTCGGAGTCGCAGATGCTCGGCTCGAGAATGGTAAGAGAGTTCAACCTGCTGCGCTATGTTTCAAGCCCCGTCAAGATGGACGTGTCGCACTCGCAGGCGCCGATGATTGGGCGTGCGCATGATAATAGAATATGACGGTATGCATGGATGATGAGATGATTTAAGTGCCGTGGTTTCTTTGTTTATGTGTTGCCTGGTGGATTGGCTAGGGCTCTTGATAACTAGTAATTCTAGGGGCCAATTGATTAGTCAACAACGCAGTGCGTATAATCCAATCCTTAAATGTTAATTACCTAGTAACTTAATAATATCGAAGTGACCTTGATACCTTGCTTCTCGATAATACGGATCTGTAATAAAGACCTACGTGTGCGTCTAGTGGGAGCGACCATGAGCGTTGTTGTTACGTAATTAGTGCACGGATCAGGCACAGACCTACCGCATTCATTTAGGCCCTCGCAGGGCACCTTAGCTTCCTAGAGAATTAATCTTCCTTTTTTCTTTCATTCAGGATGGCATCAGCCACAACAGTTGTGGAGGACAGCATTCCGCTAGATCTCATCTTTTGCACCATGTTTCTCCCGCTACTGATGGCTGACATTACCGTCTTTGCCCTGGTCGTACCGTCACCAACGTTGCTGCACGGCAGTTCTTTATGACTAGGAACCTTGGCAAGTCTTTCACGCAACCCCCCAAGAAACTCGGCACCTGCTAGGAGTTATTATTCCTTGTGATGACTAGCTCATGAACTTCAAAGGTGCATTCGAAAAAGCAACGTTAACCTTGAAATCGTTGTTTTACAGAATTCGTGAATACCGAAAAGCCTTCAGTGATTTGGAGCACCAAACACAAGCATTATACGTTGGTTTAGCGCAGCTGATCTTGACTCATGCGAAACGATTGTTCCTGGAACTAGTGTGCTATAGCAAGTTGAGCGAATTCGGGCGTGCTTCCCGGGAAGCTGGGTGAGATTTGAGACGCCGTTATCACCTGAAATACATCGGGGGCCTGCATAAACCGCCTCCCCGCGATTACGTTTCTTCCCTTCAGGAAGCCATCAGATGCCACGGTAGCACGTCTAACACACCCAACGGATAAACTACACACTACTATCGAAGGGGAAAGTGCTCAGGGGAGACGGCCATCAATGAAAAGTCCCCCTACGCTTGCACCACTTGGATCATGTGGACGCTCCCAGGCCTATCCCTACAGAGTGCAGGATGTGACAAGTCCCGGTGCCCTCTATAGAAGGAACGTCGAATTTCTTTTACTGATAGGACATAGGGTGCCACAAAATAAACAAAGTTCCATTAATATTGCGCATATGGTAGTATCAATCCTCGTGAAATTGTCGTCATTACGCCAGGCCATCGCCACATCACAGAGTATGCACCATTTGCCCCAGAGTCCCAGACAGATAACACGGTGACTTGTCAATGACTTGGCACTCGAGTGGAATACTAACGAGAATACTCTAGAAGACGCGGTTAATTATTCTCTGCTCGTTGTTGTGGTAGTTCGGGACCAGAGTACGACGGTGGCGGGGGTGCCGAGCACGGCCTCGTCCGCGAGATAAGGATTGCTGACAAGGCACTCGGGACACTCCGGTGTAACATTGCGAGGGCAGGTCTAGACCAGAGTAACCGGGACTGTTAGCTGAATGTGTGTGTGGGGGGGGGGGGGGATGAGGCTGCAGTAAGAAGTAATTACGCAGATCCAGATGGGGCAAGACAAAACATGTAAGTCTAGAAATACCCTTTTCTCTGAGATAGAGGACAATTAACAACAAACGGTCTGATTTCACATGCTACTAGACTTACTATAGATTGTCTTTAAACGGCGAAGCTGTCCACTTTTGTCGAGGGTGTCCACTGTCTACACATCGAACACATCGAGACAACATTCAACTGTCTACTCCGGAAATCATGACCTCCCCGTCATTGGTCATCTTTGGGCCGCAGTCCAGCACGCCGTCAGCTGACAAGCTGGTGCAGCTGCGGTCCGCGCTCCACGCGAATCCCCGGCTCGGCGACTTTGCGTCAGCCGTGCTCGACCTCGGCAGCGCGTGGGGCGAGCTTGTCAGCTCGGATCCTGCACTCGGCCGAGTCCCGGGACAACAGCTCCTCGGCAGCCTCGCGGCGTGGTTCAGCAAAGCCAACACGAGCGCCGAGCCGCCAGCCGATTTTTCGCGCCTCAACATCCTGCACACGCCGCTGACGGTTATAATCCACGTTGTCGACTACTTCGACTACCTGCACACGACCGGACTTTCTCATGCCCAGCTGCTCGACAGCGCCACACACGGCAATGGTGGCTACCAGGGCTTTTGCACGGGGCTGCTCGCAGCCGTATCGCTGGCCGCGGTCAAGGACGAACAAGATGCCATCCAGGCGGCTACCGCCGCGCTGAGGCTGGCAGTGGCCCTCGGTGCCTACGTGGACCTCGACGGCCTCTTCGCCGACCCGCCAAGGGAATTCTCGTGTCTCGCCGCGCGCTGGAAGAACCCGGCGGACCAGGCACGGGCCATGAAGGAAGTCGATGACCTGCCAGATGTAAGTGCAAACCTTGCCTGGGACCTACCTGTTGAGCACAAAAACGCACCACAAGTCAGCAATTACTGACACCAATTCACACAATAGGCATATGTCTCGGCGGTATCAGACGTATCGACAGTCACGGTCACGCTACCGAGAGAATCCCAGGACAAGCTGGTCGAGAAGCTTGCTGGTCTTGGGGTCACCACACGTCCCATCCCGCTCGGCGGGCGCTTCCACACGACGGCGCACGAGCAGAGCCTCGCCAAGGCCGTGTCCTTGGGCAACTCCAACCCGAGGTTCCGGTTTGCCGCCGCAACCAACAGCCCGGCACTCCGTCTCGTCAAGACCGGGACGGGGTCCGTCATCGACATCAACGACGCCACCCAGCTCCATCAAGTCGTGGCCCGGTCCATGCTGGTCGACCGGTCCGAGTGGAGCACCTCCATCCGCGCAGCAGTGCAAGCCTGCACCACTTCTTCCTCTGCTGTGGTGCTGGGGCTCGCCGACTGCGTGCCGCGGTCTCTGGCCGCCGAGCACAGCCTGACCGTGAACCACCACGGGGCCGGCGCCAAGCAAGGCAAGCCGGCTTACACATACCCCTCTGACGCAGTGGCGATCGTGGGGCTGGCGTGCCGGTTCCCGGGGGCGGACTCACTGGACGAGTTCTGGCAGCTGCTGCTGTCGCGCACGTCGATGCTGGGCAAGCTGCCGGCAGAGCGGTTCCCGACCAAAGGGCTGCGGCGGACGCCCAAGGACGACATCCCGTTCCTGGGCAACTTTTTGCGCGACGGCTACGCCTTCGACAACAAGTTCTTCGGCAAGTCGCCGCGCGAGGCGGCCGCTATGGACCCACAGCACAAGCTGATCCTGCAGGTGGCGTACGAGGCGCTCGAGAGCGCGGGCTACTTCAACGGCGACGGCGAGAGGGCGACCGACGTGGGCGTGTACGCGGGCGTGGCGGCGTCCGACTACGAGGACAACGTGGCGTCGCATGCGCCGACGGCGTTCAGCGTGCTGGGCATGGTGCGGGCGTTTGTCAGCGGCAAGATTAGCCACTTCTTCGGGCTGAGCGGGCCGGCCATGGTGTTTGACACGGCGTGCTCGTCGTCGGCCGTGGCCATCCACACGGCGTGCCAGGCGCTGCGGGCGGGCGAGTGCTCCATGGCGCTGGCGGGCGGGGTAAATGTCATCACCAGCCCGATCCTACACCAGAACCTGGCGGCGGCCAAGTTCCTCAGCCCGACGGGAGCGTCCAAGGCGTTCGACGCGCGGGCCGACGGCTACTGCCGCGGTGAGGGCGCGGGGCTGGTGGTGCTGAAGCGGCTGTCGGCGGCCGTGGCCGACGGCGACCGCGTGTACGGCGTGCTGGCCGGGTCGGCGGTCAACCAGAACAGCAACTGCGCGCCCATCACGGTGCCCGTGTCCGAGTCGCAGACGGCCGTATACCGGCGTGTGCTCAGCATGGGCGGCCTGCCGGCCGAGCGCGTGTCGTTTGTCGAGGCGCACGGCACCGGCACCCCCAAGGGCGACCCCATCGAGTGCGCCAGCATCCGCGACGTCTTCGGCAACCGGCCCGCCCGCAAGCTAAACTTCGGGTCCGTAAAAGGGAACATCGGGCATACCGAGGCCGCTTCGGGAGTCGCCGGCCTTATCAAGGTGCTGCTGATGATGCAGCACCGCACCATCCCGCCGCAGGCCAGCTTTGAGTCGCTCAACCCGAGCATCCCGCCGCTCGGCCCGTCCAACATGGAGATAGCGCTTGCACCAACGCCGTGGACTGCCGAGTTCATGGCCGCGTGCGTCAACAACTACGGTGCCGCTGGCAGCAACGCCGCGCTGCTCGTGCTGCAGCCTCCAGGGCCGAGGGCCGCCGTCGACGGTGAAGCCAAGGCTCCGTCCGGGAAATATCCTATCATGATCACCGCCAAGTCGGCCGGGAGCCTGCAGGCGTACAGCCGGGCGCTGCTCGAGTTCATCAGCAGCCGCAGCGGCAAGGCCGAGGCCCAGCAGCAGCTCCTCGCCGACATGGCCTACGGGTTGGCCGTGCGCCGCAACCCAGACCTGCCGTTCACGTGGAAGACCACGGCCGACTCGCTGGCCAGCCTGACGCAGCAGCTGCAGACTCTTGCGGCCAACCCAGGAACATCCATTCAGGAGACCCCTTCTTCTGCCAAGGGCAGCTCCCCTGCCACCCGTCCCGTGGTCCTCGTCTTCTCGGGCCAGACAGGCCGCACCGTCAGCCTGTCGCGCGAGGCATACGAGAGCTCTGCGCTCCTCCAAAAACACCTTCACGCGTGCGATGCGGCGCTGACCTCCCTAAACCTCGGCGTCAGCATCTTTCCCGCCGTGTTCCAGCGGGACCCCATCGCCGACGTGGTGAACCTGCACTGCGCGCTGTTCGCGGTCCAGTACGCGGTGGCACGCGCGTGGGTCGACACGCTGGGGGTGAGCGTGGCCGCCGTCGTGGGCCACAGCTTCGGGCAGCTGACGGCGCTGTGCGTGGCGGGCGCCGTCTCGCTGGCCGACGGGCTGAAGCTGGTTGCCGGGCGGGCGCAGCTGATTCGCGACCTGTGGGGTGCGGAGGGCGGCGCCATGCTCGTGGTGAGCGGCGTGGCGGCGCAGCGGGCCGACGAGCTCGTTGCGGACGCGGTGCGGGACGACGGGCTGGCCGTCGAGGTCGCGTGCTACAATGCGCCGACGAGCCATGTCGTGGTGGGGCCAGCGGCGGACGTGGCGCGGTTCGAGCGGCGCGTGGCTGCAGGCGAGGGCGTCGAGGTCAAGCGGCTCGAGGTGACGCACGGCTTCCACTCGGCGCTTGTCGAGCCGATCCTGCAGCCGTTCCGGGATCTACTGGCGGAGGTTACGTTTTCAGAGCCGGCTATTCCGGTCGAGACGTGCTCGCCCGGCGCGTCGTGGGGTGCAGGTGTGACAGCCGAGCTGGTGGCGCGCCAGTCGCGCGAGCCCGTCCATTTCAGCGAGGCAGTTGCGCGCATCGAGCGGCGGCTTGGAGGTGGCTGCATATGGCTCGAGGCCGGGTCGGGGACCGCGGCCATGTCGCTGGCACGGCGTGCGCTGCAGGGCCAGCCGGGGGTTGATGTCTCTGCGCACTCGTTCCACTCGCTGAAGCTCGGCGGCGCGGATGCCGCTGCCGCGCTGGCTGACGCTACGCTTGGCCTATGGAGTGCCGGCGTGAGCATCGCGCAGTTCTGGCCGTTCCATCGCAGCCAGCAGCACAAGTATGCCGAGTCCGTGGCGCTGCATCTGCCGCCGTACCAGTTCGAGAAGCGCCACGACTGGCTCGAGTATGTTGACCGGCACGGGGGTGCAGACGGGGCCAACAGCGCCGAGGCGGTGGGTGCTGCGGCGGTGGTGCCAGAAAAGCCCACCGACATGGTGTCGTTCTCGCACTACGCCGACCCAGGCAAGCAGACGACGGCCGTGTTCGATATCAACCAAGGAACGGCCGAGTTCGAGGTGTCGATCGAGGGCCACCGCGTGCTGGGCCACCCCCTGTGCCCCGTGTCGCTGTACGTCGAGATGGCAACGCGCGCCGCGGCCCTGCTAACGCCGGGCTTTGCCACGGTCACGCACACACCCAGCGTCGACGCCCTCGACATCTTCACGCCGCTCGGCCTCGACACGTCGCGCCACGCCCAGGTTACGCTGCAACAGCTGCCTCAGACCAAACACGCCTGGGCATTTTCCGTGCACAGCTTCCCGCTTGGTAGCAACGGTGGAGCCAAAAAGACCAAGCACGCCACGGCCACGGTGCGCATTGTGCCGGCGGCAGCGCAAGACAAGGCGGCGACGGGCGTGTTTGCGCGGTTCGCAGGGCTCATCGGCTACGACCGTGCGGCGGCGCTGTTGGCCGATACGACAGCCTCGGCGGCGGCCATCCAGGGCCCTCTCGTGTACCGCATGTTCGACAAGGTGGTCAACTACTCGGGCGTGTACCGCGGCGTGCAGCGCATCTCGAGTAGGGGGGCTGAGGCCAGCGGGCTGGTGACGTTGCCGAGGCAACCAGGCCCACTGGACAACAAGGCCCTGTGCAACCCCCTAGCCGTCGACAACTTCACCCAGGTGGCCGGGCTGCAGGTCAACGGCCTCGAAGACTGTGGCAAGGACGACGTGTACATCTGCTCCCGCGTCGACGAGCTGCGTGCTGCCAAGAGCCTCAGGGCCGACGATGTGGAGGGCGGTGCCAGCGCTGGGCCTTGGCTGGTCTACTCTAACTTCACCCGCCACGGCGACCGCGAGCTGCTCAGCGATATCTACGTGTTTGACGCCGCCGACAGGGCACTGGTCATGACCATCCTGGGCGTCAAGTTCACCAAGACCAGCGTGAGCCTGCTGCAGAAGGTGCTGGCGCGGGCGAACACGGGCACGCAGCAGGGCCACGTTGCCGCCGTCCCTCCCAAGCCGCTGATCGGACATGTTACGGTCGCGGCTCCTCTAAAAGCGACCAGCCTCGAGGCGAGCAAAGTTAGACGGGCAGAGTCCACCGACAGCAAACGCCGCAAGCAAGAACAACAACAAAAAGACGCCGCAGCCAGCCGCCACGAGGTAGAGGCCGCAGTGCGTCAGCTGCTGCACGAGGTGGCCGACGTGCCGCCTGCCGACATCCGCGACGACACGCTCCTGGCCGACGTGGGTATCGACTCACTTATGGCGACCGAGGTCATGACAGCCATCAGCGACAAGTTCAGCGTGAACCTCTCGGCAGCCGAGTTCCAGGGCCTGCTCGACTTCAAGGCGCTGTGCGCGGCGGTGCAGCCACGCCTCGACACGCCAACGCACCACAGCAGTAGCCTCGCGTCGACAAGCGACGACTCGGCTGACGAAGACGACGGCGACGACCAGCTTCTGGCGTCGGGCCCGAGCATCGGCACGCCCGCGTCGAGCGTGGCGGGCGCGTACGAGGCACCGGAGCGCGACGAGCTGGTGGCCCGGCTGCAGAAGCTGGTGGCTCGGCACCTCGACGTCGACGAGACTATCGCGCCGGGGCTGCTCCTGGCCGACGCAGGTGTTGACTCGCTGCTGGGCATCGAGCTGGGTGCCGACATTGAGAAGGAGTTCGGCACCGCCATCGACATGATGCAGCTAACGGCCGGCAGTACGTTTGGCGACCTGACCAACATGGTCATTCCAGGGACGGCTACCTCTGCGTCTGCATCTGCGGCACCAGCCAAGGCCGAGATCCAGCCGGAAGTCGTAGCACCATCACCAACCCCAGCAGACCCCGAGAACAACCTGCTAGTCCATGCCGCCGACGACTTTCACCAGATCCGGTCTGACTACCAGCGCTTCGCCCGCGAGGCCGGCTGGGCGGGCTTCTACGAGCACGTGTACCCGCAGCAGCGGCAGCTCGTGCTGCACTACGTGCTCGAGGCCTTTGCCGAGCTCGGGTGCGATGTCGCCGGGCTACCGGCTGGCGCCACGCTCCCACCAGTGCCGCACGTTCCCAAGCACGCCAAGGTCATGGGGCAGTTCGCCAAGGTGCTGGCTGAGTCGTCGCTTGTGGAGCCCCTGCCCGAGGGGGACAACAAACCCCTGATCCGCACATCCGTCCGCGTCGACAAGTCAGTGAGGGCCGAGGCACTGTTCCAGCGCGCGGTGGCGGCGCATCCACAGCACGCGTCCGAGCTCAAGCTGCTGCGGTCGACGGGGTCGCAGCTGGCGGGTGTGCTGGCTGGCCGCATCGACCCGCTGCAGATCGTGTTCCGCACCAAGGCCGACCGCGACCTGCTCGAGGACGTCTACACCAACTCGCCCATGTTCTCGACAGGCACCAAACTGCTGTGCAACTTTTTCCGCGCCACGCTAGCCCGGCATGCCGCGCAGAACGGAGGCCGCCAAGGCGAGCCCCTGCGCATCCTCGAGCTCGGCGCCGGGACGGGCGGCACGACCAAGGCGCTCCTCGAGACGCTGGCAGCGCTGGGTGTCGACTTTGTGTACACGTTCACGGACCTGTCGCCGTCGCTGGTGGCGGCGGCCAAGCGCAAGTTTGGCCCGCGGTACGGGGCGCAGGTCGAGTTCGCCGTGCTGGACGTCGAGAAGGCGCCGCCGGCGCACCTGTTGGGCAAGTTCCACGTGGCGCTGGCGTCTAACTGTGTGCATGCCACAAAGAGCCTGCTCGTGTCGTCAGCCAACACCGGTGCGATGCTGCGGCCAGATGTCGGCGTGCTGGCTCTGCTCGAGCTGACGCGCAACCTGTACTGGCTAGACTGCGTGTTCGGGCTGCTCGAGGGCTGGTGGTTGTTTTCTGACGGCCGCAAGCATGTTCTGGCAGACGAGCTGCGCTGGAAGGACAATCTGCTGGCTGCTGGGTTCCGGCACGTCGACTGGAGCGACGACGGTAGCAAGGAGTCGGCGCAGTTCCGCCTGGTGGCCGGGTTCAAGGCCCCGCCGCTGCTCCATCTAACCCAGCAGCTGGCAGTCCAGAGGCTGCCGACCAAGGAGACGGTCGAGTTCCATCGCGCGGATGGAGTCCCGCTGATGGCGGATATCTACTACCCCGACCAGCCTGACCCGGCCGGGCGTAGGCGGCCCATTGGTGAGTCTCATCCCTGTGATGCACATCTCTGAGCATCGAAAACCAAACTCCCCGGCTAACCGCATTGCTCTCAGCTCTCATGATCCACGGCGGCGGACACATCATGCTATCGCGCAAGGATATCCGGCCGCGGCAGACGCGCCTGCTCCTCTCGCGCGGCTTCCTGCCAGTGAGCATCGACTACCGGCTTTGCCCGGAAGTGACGCTGCAATCGGGGCCCATGACCGACGTGAGCACAGCGCTCAGCTGGGCGCGCAACAGCAGCGGGCTCGCCCAAATCGTCTCGTCACACCGGCCCGACATCACCGCCGACAGCTCGCGCGTGGCGGCCGTGGGCTGGTCGACGGGCGGCACACTGGCCATGTCGCTGGCGTGGACGTCCGCCAACGCGCCCGACGCGATCCTAACCTTCTACAACCCATCGCACTACGAAGACGCGTTCTGGCGCTCGCCCAACTTCCCCGAGGGCACGACGCCCGCGCAGGCGGCCGCCGACGCCGCGGCCAACGACATCCTCGAGGGCGTGCACGACAAACCAATCACGGCGTACAACGTGCCGGCCGAGCGGCGCGCCGTGGGCGGGTGGCTGGACGCCGTCGACCCGCGCTCGCGCATCGCGCTGCACATGAACTGGCGCGGCCAGGCGCTCCCGGTGCTGCTCGACGGCCTGCCGACGCGCCAGGCGCTGGCTGGCGGTGGCGCGAGTGATGAGGATAAGAACAGAAACTGGCACCACCGCCCGCAGCCCGACGCGGCGCGCGTCGCCGAGGTCAGCCCGTACGCGCAGATCGTCAAGGGCGCGTACCGCACGCCGACGTTTGTCGTGCACGGCACGGCCGATGATCTCGTGCCGTGGCAGCATTCAGTGCAGATCAAGGAGGCGCTGACGGCCCGCGACGTGCCGGCTGGTGCGGCGATTGTGGAAGGCGCGGTGCATTTGTTCGATCTGTACCGCGACGGCGACGGCAAGGGCTGGGATGCCGTGTGCGAGGGCTACGAGTTTCTGTGTCGCCAGGTTGGGCTCTAGAGGGGCGTGAGTGTAGACTTTAGAGGGGGGGTTTTGCGCGTTTTTGGTTTGCATTGTTTGATGGCGTTCGTGGTGGGATTCAGATTGTAACTGTTGGATTTCGATGGCGTTCGTGGTGGGATTCAGATTGCAACTGTTGGATTTCATGTGACGGATGGCGTTTGGCGGTGGGTTCTTTGATATGCGCGCTTTCACTTTAGATCAAGTTGTTTCTTTCAATGTCTCACCGTGACTTCAAGCTCCCGTAGCCCCATTCTTCTGACCCCGAACTTGAACGTAAGCGCTTTGTTGGTTTGCCCACACCCTTTCTTGAAGTTGCTGGGGCAGGAGCGATAGGCACAGGGGCCCTGAAAACTTTTGGGACTTTGCTAGCCCAGTGGTGTGCATCTCAGGAAAGCTTATGTTGAAGTCTCCACAGCAGATTATGTGGTTGTGTGAGCGCGTGATACGATTGTGTAGAACGCTCCTTCTCATTGCCTCAAGATCACGGCTTTTGGAAGTCGTATAGACCCCGCCCCCAACTCGGATCCCCATCCCCCAATTCTTTTTGCTCCCTCTCACAGTGCTGGCTAACAACCACCGGCACTCAAGTATTCCTACCACCAGAGAGGTTCAAGTTGTGAGCATATGGCTGCCATTGACCAGTGATGAGGCGGCAAGCGTGTGTTTCATTCCCTGGTGCGGCAGAAATTAATTGGTGAATAAACCTTCTCTCATTACAAAATTACACTGCTACCGCGCAGCATAATTATAACCCTCGAATATGGTCAATCGCACATCGAGGCATCTGGCCCGGCCAGCAGAACCTCCGCCTTCATCCACACACGCTCAGTCTTGTAGTCGTTTCCATCACTGCTGCCAAGCCCCACGATGGCGGCGTGCACCACCATGTTGACAAGCCACCCGTCGCAGCTGGTGTCGCCATCGTAGAGGCAATGGATTGCATGGGCCTCCATCCTGGCAGAATTCTGAGAATCGCGTGCTCTGCAACGAGCGCAGGGATTGCACCTTCGGTGATGTCTTGCGAGACCGGAGCCGGATTGAGACCTCGGCTGAGAACTGCACGATCAAGTGGAGGCTCTCGATGGCCTGTGTGGCTTCATCGGGTGAATCAGAGGTCCTGATCAAGTCCTTGACTGGAGAAGTGAAGAATCTAAGGCTAAAATCGTGACAGAACGAAAGCCGCTGTGCCGTGTAGCTGTCCGCCGCGTCTGCTGAGGCACACCCAGCTGTATCTGCAGTGACGGGGCGGGCTGAAAGTCGATTCACCTTGGACCGCCAAATATTAGCTTCCTTTTCGTCCACTTGAATGGTTTGCATGTTAATTAGCTTAAGCGAATGCTGTTCAGTCTGGTCGCCACTCACCAGCACGAATATCGTCGTATATTTCTTGCAGCTTTTAGCTGGTACTGCCAAAAGCCAGGAAGGGGACAGCGATGATCTTGTTGTAGATGACGTGGGAGATTTGGAGGCATATGGTTGGTGACTTCTTGTTCATGCGTGGTGTTTTGAGGTGGTCCAGAAAGCCACGCTGAACTTGAGGCGGCAATCCAGCCTCGCCGAGACGCGAAATGGCGGAGAAGAGATTCAAGACAGCTGCATACTTGTCGTGATTAAGTTTGCCTACACTAGTCATGTCCTTGATGGCATGCTTTCGGGCTTAGTCCTTGATGCGGCCCTGTACATCTTCAATTTCCGAGCAAACCGTGCCGTCATCAGCAGACGTCTACGTGTCGCCATTCATATTCTCAAAGGCACGGACTTGAAAGGCGCAAATCTGAGCCTCAAGGCGTAGCTCATTGTGTCTCGTGCCATTCAGGCGCAATTGCAGTGACTAAACCTCATGTTGTTGCTGTTCGGTGATATTTTCAAGTCTGAATTTGCAGTTTGATAGCTGTGACTAGTGCTCGACCTGTTGCTTCTGACTCTGCTCCTCATGTTGTAAGATTTGACGCTCCAGTCGCCGGATCTTGACCTCCCGAGCTCGTAATTCAGTAGACTGGCTGTTGATGGTCTTGCTTTGCCGTCTAATGTTCTTCTGGTAGTCCAGCAGCATCTCGTCTTGTTGCTTGGTAGTTTTGGGTGGCGTCGCAGTTTCCCAGTGCTTCGCGCGACTTTGCATTACTGCCAAACATAACTCGAAAGGGCTGGAACCATTAGTTGTTTGCGTGGGAGCGCTCTCGGCCCACCATTTTCCTTATTTGGCCTTTCCAATTCTCGCGCGCGGTGGTCGTGTTATTTTGCTTTGTTAGATAGAAGCATAGGCCAGACGAGCCCTGGCAAAACGCGGAAAATAAAGTGAAAGTCGGTCACGATGGCAGATCTGTTGAGACCAACAAAAACAAAGGGAAGTCTAATTTCAGGAGCCAGATGCCGTCATAAGTATAGGCTTGGCGTCATACCTGATAATGCTTGGGTAAAGCTAATTTATAGATACCGCTAGGCTAGGTCAGAGTTTTCGCACCAAACCTCTCTACTGGGTGACGACATGTACAAAGTGCAGCTGGATGATTATCCGTCGCGTTGCAACAGAAACTGCATTGCTGCCTAAATTTCCCAGCCCCATCAAACAAACACACCCAGGCCCCTGTCGATGCATCGTTGTCGTGTCATACTATTAATTACACTACGTCGGGTTTGAAGGTGGCATCTCAGCTCGGCCCTCGCACTTAATCTTGTCTTCTGATAGCTTTCCACAGGAGCCCCACGCAGCTAGCCTTGAAACTCCGAGTCCGCCAGGATAATTGTGGACTTCCGGTTTAAGCATGGCGGCTACCACGGGCTCCAGTCGCCTGAAAATCAACCTCGGCGTTGACTACGGGACAACCTTGACTAGCGGGTGCTACAACTCCATTCTCTTCCCCAAAGACGACTCTTACTATCTCTACTAACCTCCACACCAGGCATCAGTTATGTTACATCAGAGAAGACGTCTATCAACGACATCGCTATCCTGCGAGTCTACCCCGGTATTGGCTGCCCTGTCGACGGCAAATGGAAAACACCAACCGTCATTGCCTACCAGAGTAAGAATCCATTTGCCCCCAGGTAAGACTACCCAGCAAGTTTGCCAGGACTATCTGGCACACGTGTATCGTTTTTTTGTCGACACCTCAGGATATCACAACCTACAACATCCGAGCGACTTATCCTATAATTATGTTTGATGAAATATGCGTAGGCGCCGGTGAGGTCCGGGAACATTGGCCCTAACACTTGACGACAAAGAGTCTAACCTCAGTGCGACTAAGGTGGAAAATGCGGCTCGACGTATATCGATCGAAACCTTCACAGTTTCCTGAGCGAAAGATTCGGGTACGCTTTGAGAAGCTCCCAGTCAACTACAAACGCCCCGGGAGTCTGTTCATACCGTACATTCCTCTTTTTAACCCCCCCCCCCCTTAAAGGGAAGATATGGAGCAATTCTTCGACCCGATCATCGAGGATATAATTCGTCTTGTAACCCAGAAAGTTGCTCAAGCCCTAGGAAAGAAGGGGAAGCATATCAAAGTGAGAGACCTCCCAGGGTTAGCTGCCACGTTTCTGAAAGAGGAAGCCTAATGAGTTTGGCAGTTGATCGTTCTTGTCGGAGGCTTTGGCAACTCGAATTACCTGAAGAAGGCCATCGATAAGTAAGCTCGACCTCACAGAATCGAATGCATACGTCCTAGCTTTTGGCGGGTACTCCTCTTCACGCATCAGGGTTCACAGTTCTCAGCTAGCTTAGCTAAAACGGTAGCCAGGCCGCAATTATCCGTGGCCCGGCTATCCGGGGACTTGAGGGAACCTCGCCATCCAAGCTCATCTACCGCCGCCATTACGGCTTCACATGGGCCAAGCCTTTCCGTGAAGGCATTAATGATGAGAAGAATGCCTACTAGAGTTTTGGGGAAAAGTTATGTCGTGGGTTTATGGAATGGATGATGGAAAAGGCCCCCCGCCATTCCCCGCCGCTTCGTGATGACTATATCGCTAATGATAAGATCGATAGGGTACCGAGATTGACGCTTCAACGCCTAGTGCCGTTGATGTTAGGGGGGTCTGGACTTCCGGTCGCTCCTACCACTTCCTTAAGACACACAACACCAAAAACAACAACAATAGCAGGATTAGGGCGACCGAGCCGTAGGCTCAGTAGGTAGGTGAGCTTCACAGAGTAAAGGCACTACCGCGTGCACTAGTCTAGGGATCTCAATTCATGGTAAAAGACACGACTTTCTTTCTAAAGATGAAGGCTCTGGGGAAGATCGATGCCCCCTCTGATCTGAGGGAGGGCGGGCTAACCACCTTATACGAGGTGGGTAGGCCAAGAAAAAAAAAAAAAGTACACTAGATTATATTAGGCAAGGGTGTAAACAACCCCCTTGTTGCCTGGCCCCTGAACCCCTGATCAATGTCCAAATTTTCGAAGCGCGAAACCACAAAGGGTACTGAATATTATGTCGGTTACCAGTTCAAGATTAATTTGCAAACCACTGACGGGGTGCTGAGATATTCATCAATGTCTGGACAGAAGACGATTGGGGTCACGACGATTGATTTCAGAGAGTAGACGGGTAATTTGCCGTAGGTCCTCAGAGATAGGGAGATGAGGAAGAGATCATGTGGAATGGGTATGCAGACAGGGGATACAGTTTCAGACGGATTGAAAGAAAAGAAATACCGTTACGAAGTCCTATCTGATTGATTACGATGTAGCTAGGTAATTAACCGCCGACACAAGGTCTGCGCATATCGGGGATCTCGATGCCGCGTTGGTAATTATACCCGCTTCCAGACAACACGGCGATGTAGAGTAGCATTTACACTTGCGGGTGGTCCGTCGTACCACGTATTCGCCTAATTATGCGCCGGCAATGATACCTGACATATATGTAGCCAAGTTAGGCATGCTCACAAATACACAAACGCGTATACATGAGTAAGTTCTCCACCTAATTACGCCGTCTTTCCGCTCGTTCTGGCAGTGCCAATTTGGCAGGTGAAGAGGCGTATTGCTTGCGTTGGCATGGAGCCCGAGAGCTCTGTGTACTTCTCCGCGGATTCAACGGTTTCCGGTTTTCGGCGGCCGGAAACCGGCTGGCGGTGATACAGATACGTAAGGGGGCAGAGTCTAGACCCGTAGATCCCCACAGGGCTGGACAGGCGGGGTTTATTGTCTGCGGTGATTTGTAGCACGGCTGCAGTATCTATGTGAGACAATGCAGGCGGTCCGGGCAGTACCTAAATACGGGCGATTACAAGGTTCTTGGCGGTGGCGAGGGTGGCAGTGATCGGGACGTTGCATAATTATCCAATGGCGTTCTGCCTCTGCTTTGTTTTTCCGCCGCTGTAACCGCCCCTGTTTTGCTCCTTGGGTTGGGGAAACCCGAAAGGAAAGCAGAATTGATAATTATTCGTCCCAATCTCTACCTGTGTTACGAACAGGTACCTCCTATGCGGGAAAGCCGCTTAAAGTGACCCAATGAAAATTCAATGTTATTTCCTAGTCGTACGCTTCATTGATATCACTTTGTCACTTCAATGTCAGGGGCAACACAATTCCAATCAAGGAGTTTCCGCACATAGGTACCTACCTTGGTTATTCAGCAACTACAAGACCTGGATCGAGTAGAAAATGGAAGCCCAAGTCTAAGATCATGAAATTGGAAGAAGCATAATCACTTTCAAGATCCCGAGGTCAATCAATACGCAGAAACACAACAGCAGGTTTCAGGGGTCATATGTACTAACCAATATTTAACTACAGCGGAAAGCAGAACCATTACAAGTAAATAAATTTCATTTTTTTCACTTCAACCCCTATCTAAAAAGAAATGAAAAAATTTGCTGCGTTGACAAAGTCTTCTCGGAAAGCCTTTCAACCAGCACAAGAATTGAAACAAACGGGTCTACTTCTACACAAAGAAACAAGACGGAAACAAGAGGGCGCACTATGGCATCCAGGTTGCCACAAGCAGCAGGGAAATCTAGTCCTGGCGGATGGTGTAAAAGATGGTAAAAGGCGCGACGTCAACTCCGGTATGCTTGCCAGCGGAGGCAATAACGGCCGAGGCGTTGCGGATGCCGTTCTCGTGGGACTGCGCGGCGGCTGTTGAGGGTATCAAGTCAGCGATGCCCTGCTCATTCTCATTGCAGTTACAGTTGCAGGCAGGGACTACTCACGGAAAGTCTCGCCAATCTCGCAGCGCCAGTTGCGCCAGGCCACGGCCGTCTCGTTGGCAATCAGCGTCTGCTCGCCAATGATCTGGCTCCACTGGCCCTTGTAGGTGCCGCCGCCGGGGATGGCCACGACGGGGTTTATCCCTGCCGAAACACGCGCCAGTCAGCCGCAGTTCGTCTGCCACGCGAGACATGTGTGTCCAGAATTTGTGCCGCGAGGTGATTAGGTGGGTACTCACGCTGATCCTGCTCATTGTTGGCGATGAACGACCCGTCGGGATATGTCTTGTACTTGTCCAGCTGCAGTCGCCTCGTGGTTAGCCCCATTTAGTGTCCACTGCGGCTAAAGCTCGACATATTTACGCACCACTTCGGTGATCTGGTAGTAGCCCCCGGCTGGCGCGCTAAAGTTGAAGGTGCGCGTGGCACCGACGACGCCCTCCGTCCCCGTGGTGGACGCAGGGATGAGACCGCCCTGGTATCGGATGTCGAGGACTAGATTAGGGCTTAGTTGCGTTTCACCTAATTATTGATCAACCGAGACAGTATGGGCGCCTCTCACATTTGCCCATGATATTCTGCACCTCAATTGCGGGCGCGCCGATGATACCAAATGACGTTAGGTTCTTGAAGGTCGAGCCGGCCGGGCAGCGGCATGCCCGGTACTGCGCGTCGCATGGCGGCAGCTTCTTCTTGTCGGCGGCGTTGTTGGGGAGGCCCAGCGCCAAGACCGGGGCGAGACAAGCGACGAGGAAGTTGGAGGCGTGCATTTTGACTTGAGTCTTGATTATCACAGAATTCGTCAATCGGGAGGTGGACTTTGCAGGCCTTTTGTCTTCTTTAAGTGCGAGGTCTTGTTATATTTGAGTAATCTCTACACCGAGAACCTCCCCAGCACTCGCTCGCCGCCTGACTGAGCGATACAAGTAGGGCGGCGATTACGCAGGTCCCAGGCTCCAGCCTCACAGCCCTACAGCCGCAGCACTCCCCCCTATCCCGACCTAGAGTCAAGACGCCGGTCCAAGCGCTATTTCAAGCCACCGAGATCCGTCTCGCTCGCAAGGGCGGCCGACGCCGTGCTGGCCAAGCCGTAATATTGGCCGGGTGGCGCCTTGGGGGTGTGGGTGGGCGAGCAAGGGTCGTGGAGAGCCGGGGACGCCCGAGAACCAGGGGAGGGGGAAAATAACGGTTGCCATGTAAGCCATCTCCGTCATCTGCGCCATGGAGGCGCAGACAGAATCGCGGAAATGTCTCCGAATTATTCCAGAACCAGGCTTGGAGCTTTCTAGACTCGTACCTAATATGTAAGCATGGATCATTGATGTGGGGGCACCACCGAGGAAGGATTGGGCGGGGGGGATCTAGATGGGGATATAAGATACCTAGGATGAAAGTGAAGTGTGTGCGAGGCAAAGGCAGAGGGTAGGGAAAGGGAGATGTAAATCCGAGTCGAGGCTGGGACGGGAACGGCTCGTTTGGGCGGCGCGCTCCTAATGGGACGCTGTATTATGTATGTTGTCGGGGGTGTGACGTACGAGGAGACAGTGAGGTCGACGCAGTCCTGCGGCTGGGTGCAATGGACAAGCGAGAAATTATACTGACCGCGGTCCGCCAAGGCCGCCAGTCCGCCACAACAGGGGGTGATAACAACAGGGGCCACTCGGCGGCTTCCGATTGGAGCGACCAAAGGGACAAGTCGGGTGGGGTTGCAGGCTCGATGCAGCGTTGCGGTAGCTGCTGTGCGTTGATTAGGACCCAAACCCTGACTAAGGTTCATTGCCCCCTTCGTTAGCGAGCACTTACGTATCTTGCAGAAATCTTTGTACGGAACCACAGTCTGCTTTTCCGTTCTTCTCTTCTGCTCGTAATTAGATAGGAAGACGTGCATGGAAGATTCGGAGTAAGCACGGCCGTCTTGTCTTGTTTAGGTAGGTAATACAAATAACTAGAACTTAGTACTCGTCAGGGCACCAGCTGCCAGGCTTGCTGGTTCGCCGAGTCTGGGAGGTCTCGGTACACAACGTTTTGTAATTTTGCAAGTCGATGCAGCCCGCTGGGAATTAATTACCTACACGCACATGTCGTTTTTGCACGTCAGCTACTTCCGCGTAATCATCTCACCCAAGGCACAGAAGGTAATTAAGGTAGTGAGACTTAGTGTCCTTACCGCATGCCCCTCTGTCTTCTCAGGTAGGAATCGTGTGTAATTGCCAATATCTCAGATCCTGTCAGACTCTTGCATCCTGATACGCCCACTGTCGCTCGGCTAGCAACGCCGCCTCGATGCCCGCTTACTGGCAGTATTTAACACCGTTTCCGCTCGGTTTTTAATTGCTAAATGTGAGACTGAGACATGTCTTCGTAAGAATCACGCTCCACCTCTGCAGCTGACATGTCTGTCCTCACTCCTCAGTCCTCTAAGACAGAAGTAATCGCAACCCAGACCCAATTCGGCGGTGTTCCGCCCGCCTGTCGTCCCTCTTGGCTAATAATCACCACAGTCACGTGGCTGCAGCTGCTTTGGATGAGAAGTCTTCGGGCGTTTTGGGACTGAGCAGTGAGGGCGAGACAGGGTCGCAGCCGCAGCCGCAGCACGCTGCGTCGTGGGCTCTTGGCATGGCCGTGTACTGTGCAAGGATAGGTTAGGTGCGAGGGGACCGGAATCGGCAAGCCTGGGGGTGCGAAGATGAGCCCGTTGTCGCCGCCGTTTTAGCTGTAATCGTATAACAGGAAGACGGGCTCTGGGTACGAACACATACTCGCCAGACGATGCTAGATTGAGCCATGGTCAGTGCAGGTACGTATATGGCTACATGTGCACAGGGCCTATTGCAATGCCAGCGCCGAGAGAAGCTGGTCGTAAATACGGTGGAGCAGGGTCGTATAGAGAAGCTTTTAGGAGTTATGGTATGCATGCACACCACCTAAGAGATACTCCGACGCAGATACCAAGAGCAGACAGCGAATAATCACAAGGAAATGTGGCACGGTGCCGACCTGGTAGGTACATACCTAGTGTGGGGGTGGAAGTGGCGGCTCCTCGTTCCTGGTCGAGCCACCCGCTTCACGCAGGCAGGCACGTCCAAGACCTCCCGTCCATTATTGGGCGCTGGCGGTCAAGCTTTACGTTAGCTCGCTGCACTGGCGGCGGAGGGGCCGTTTAAAAGCGCACATACTTAGAGCGGAGGTAAGGTAACTGCTCCGTACCTGGTAAGTTTTACCTGATCAGCAATCGAGCCTGCCTGCCTTGGCAATGTATCCATTGTAAGTAAGTGGAGGTAAGCCCGAACCATGGTGCGAACCTTATCTTGCAAGCCCGCGCCAAACGTCGATCCACTGCTGTAACCGCTCTGCATGAAGGCTTGAGCGTGCCACCCCGTCAGAAGCTTGCTACAAATAAGGTACCGGGCCCAGGGCTGAAGAAGGAAGAAGGACGAGACCCCGCACCCATCCTCTCTGGTCGCGTGTTTAATTGGACGTGCCTCCGACACCCCGTTTTCGGTCTCATGCCACATACCTATTGACCGCTCAGGGTGCTGCTGCAAGTGAGCGGTTCTTACTGCGTCTTTAATTGTTCAATGCAGAGTAATGATCGTCGCCATACCCTGATATTTTTCTCACTGCCACGAAGCTTCGGCTCACGTGCTGCCCGGGCCCAGATAACATCAACCAGACCGCCCGTCCCGTCTCGTGGAACTGCTAAGTCTAGCACCGATTGTCTCTGGTGTTTTTTCGGATCTACTCCAATTGTGCCCCCGCCCTCGCCATGCAGACGTCGCCCCCACATCCAGTGCCTCTCACACACGGGTAAGAACATGACAAACAAACGGCGATGGACACCCCAGGAAGACAAGCTCCTTCAAGAAGAGTTTCAAAAACAATTAATCAGTAGGCAAGATCCTTCCTAAGTCTCTCCCCTGTCTTCCCGCCCCTCCACCCCCAACCTCTACTTTTGTAACTTGTGGCTTCACACACTTGACTAGTGACCTTGTTCACTTCCCGATTCGACCAGATCCTACCGGCAAGGGCAACACTATCAACTGGAGCGAGGTTGCCAAGAAATTGTCCAGGCGCAGCAATAAAGACTGCCGGAAGAGATATCTTAACGAGATGGCAGGCACCCTCAAGAAGGTGCGCTCCCATTCGTCCCATCCCCCCAGTCTGCGCCGACATACGCTAACTCGTCGGTCGCCATGGCAGGGCCCCTGGTCGAGGGAGGAAGACGACAAGCTCAGGAAGCTTGTCGAAGAACACGGCCTGTCGTGGGTGGCCGTATCGCAATCCATGGCAACTCGGAGTGCCGACCGTGAGTGTCTTCGTTTCGACAACTTGCCCTCCTTTACATTTCTTCCTCCATGTCTTCATTCGGTTTGCGGCCCCCCAACGCAGTGAGGACCCCTTTAGCCCGATGACAGCTGACTTTTGGTCCCGCAGAATGCTCAAAAAGGTGGCACCATTCGCTAAATCCAGAGCTCGACCGCCAACCGTGGCGGGAACACGAAGTACGTACGTCTCGGGCCCCAGTCGACAAATCCTGCTACAGAGCTTTCGGTTTATTGACCTTTTCCTCGTTGAAGAACCAAAAACTTCTTAGGGCGTCAGCAACACATGGCAGCAGCTGGAAGGATGTCCAAGAGAAACACTTTCCGGCGCGGTCAGCAAACAACGTCAAAAACCAGTGAGTGCGCATGAGGCGTGAAAGAAAAACAGGCGCGCAATGCGAAACTAACCGCAGCTCACCAGATACACCATATTAATGCGGCGCGGAGTCAGACTGACAGAAGATGTCCCACCGTGTTGTCCACTAAGAACTGAGCGGCCGGTCGGTAGTTCGTCGTCGTCGTCTGTTCACACGCCGGCTGCAACAAGAAGCTCGTCGTTATCATCTCCCAGGATATCTCACCCCTCGCCAGCCCCCGTCTCGTCGTTGATGCAGCCACCGGCTACCCAAGACGCCGCAGAACTTACGGTAGCGGCGTGGGGTGACAGCGCGAGTGGGGACCGAGGGGATGGGGCCATGGACATTGACATGTTCGTGCCGAGTTTCTGGGACGATCCCGAGAACAACGGATACTTTCTGGCGTCGCCCATGGACGCGGTGGGCGGGGTGTACGACGGCCAGTTTGGGATGAAATACAGCGAGCAGTGCACGACGCCAATACCTGGCAGCATGGGTAGCGCCGAGTACCAGGACGTGTGCTCGCCACCGTCAGCGGCCGGATTCTCGAGCGTCGTGTCTGGGGGCGACGATGATAGGCACGGTAAGGACGGGCATCCCGTCGGATCGTACGATGGCGACAACGGACTGGGATGGCCGTTGGACCCGCTCCTCATCCCCGATATGAGTCGCAGCAGGAGCGACAGTAATATCAGCAACGGCGCTGCGGGAAGCGCCAGAACCCAGCAACAACCCGCACGGCACGGGAGCATAAGCGCGGGATCTGCGTTGTCAGCGCATGCAAGGACGGGGACTCCAACCCCGTCTCTCGCCTCTGTTGCCGCGGGGGGGTTCGGACTCGGGTCTCGCACTTCCCGCCCTTCTATCAATACCGAGGTGCATGCGTCGCACTATCAGCAGCCGTCATCCTCGGTCTCGGCTGGTGCCGGAAGCGGGGCGAATAGTCCGAGGTCCCGCATGACCATTGTCGTGGACGAGGCCAAGCCCGAAACGCTCGTCGAGGTGATGAAGGTGCTTATGGAGTCCCAGGCGAGGGTCGAATTTCGGCGCGGATGATGGGGCCAGATTGTCCGTGTGTTGTACATACAACGGGGGTGTCGTTTAAATTGTCTGCAAGCATTGCATAAGAGAACTTTTGCATAGAGGACGGAGTTGACAGGTTGGAACCGATATAAGACGATGCTGACGGAGCCATAGGATTTTGAGCAGGCTGCACTTTACAGGGCCAGATACGGGACAGGAGGAAGGGTAAGGCGTAGTGAGTTAACTGAATGCAAATTAACGCCGTAATAAAGAAAATCTATTGCTGTCTAACAGGCTAGACTCTAGTTATTTGCGTCCCTAATGTCCTAATCCCGGCTGAAAACCACCTAGCACCACGTCGTCACAACAGGAAATTCTTTAGATTGCGACCGCGGCAAGGGGAGATCTACAGTGAGAGCCGAGCAATGAAACAGCACATGAGCGGTTGGTTGATTGAGTTGGTTGCCTGGCTGGCGGGCGGGCCGTTAGATCGCTGGCGATTCCGAGTCGCGTCGTTGCCATGACAGCTCCTCGCGCCGCGCGGCTGCCCCCTGCGTCTACCCCAAGAGTAGCGCGCACGCGGCGCGCCCAAGGGCCCCAACTTCAAAGGTCCAACTGAGAATCTTGGCTGCCAAGCGCCGAGTTCGCGCGGCGGCCCGAAATGGAATACGATCGTCTCCGATGATTAATTGCCTATTCATAAGCACTCGTATTTCCGAAATCTGTTCCGATCGAAACGGCCGCCATGCTCGGTACATGTGTTTGTCTCACCCTCCAAAAATGTCACGGGCAGTAGGGGCGGGAGGGTGCCTGGTGCAAAATTCAGATGGGGCGTCGCTTGGCACTGCGCTGCGGGTTACACAGAGTGGCAATGGCGTCAAGCTTTCTCCACACTCCCTCCACAGTCCAGCATAAGGGGGGTGCGCCAACAACTGGGGGTGCACATTAGGTTCGCACGGAAGGAGCGAGAGACTTGTGCTGCTCGATGTTGGGCAGCAAAATGCCCAACTGCATCGTTATCCCTGCTGGAGATAGTGCGTTTTGGTCGGGGGGAAGCACACTTCTTGCGGCTGAACGGGACATGGCACCAGTGGGGACGCTGCCTTCCCTGTTTGGGGGTCAAAGATTGCAACAATGGGCAGAAACTGCACTGTGGATTGGTGACTGTGCAACTGTCAACACCCACCCCTCCACCCGCCCCGCTCTGATCACGTAACCTGTACTCCGGCCCATGGAGAGCTAGCAAAAGTCTCCGATGACTTCTCTGGTCGTCCCTTTGCTCCCACGTCTGCTGCACCTGTGAGGCACGTAATATGCAATACGGGTAGTGGTGCATCTGATAATCATCTGTCGGCTGCCGGCCGGCAGGAGCAGCCACATGCACGCACCTGCAACTGCCCGCGCTGTCGCGCTTTCGCGCCCGTCGCGGATTACAAATGCACCAAAGCTGGGGTGGTACGAATCTGGTCGATTCTCGGATCCGAGTTTGGGTAAGTGCGGGTGCGGGTATCGCGCCGCGATGGTGTCATGCCTCAGGCTGCAAACAGCACCTGAGTGCACCTTTGTTCCGCACCTTACACCTCCGCACATAACTTGAAGGAAGCCACGTACCTAATCTCACGCAGCCACCATCACCACCGCAGCCGCTTCGCTCAATCAAGAACACGGACAGGCGAGAATTTTTGCATCTCGGACCTAGCCAAGCCTGACTCACATAATTAGCATTGATAGCATCCACGTCCCTAATTGCCCACCATGCCTGCTGTCCTTATCCTCGGCGCGAGCGGCTATGCTGGCCTCGCGGTCGGCCAAGCCCTCTTGCGCTCGGGCAACTACACCGTCTACGGCACCTCGCGCAGCGCCGAGAAGGCCAAGACCCTCACCACCAATGAGATCACACCCGTCATCGGCGACGCTTCGAACTCGGCTTTCTTGGCGGCCGCCATCCATGACAACCACATCGACCTGGTCATCGACCTCACCCAGGCCTACGAGAACGCCGGCAACATTCTCAACACCATTGTCCAGGCCGCTCGCAAGCGCGCCGAGACCCTCGCCAAAGACAAGTCCGTTGGCCCCAAGCTCGGCTTCATCTACACGTCGGGCACCTGGGTCTATGGCTCTCCCAAGTACCGCGTCAGCGACCTGACCGTCCCCGGCACCTCTCTCTCCCCCGGCACGCCCGCCACGGCTGTCGGTTGGCGCCCTGCCCATGAGCAGGCCGTGCTCGCGGCGCGCGACGTGCTCGACGTGGCCGTCCTGCGCCCGTCGACCATTTACGGCCGCGCGTCGTGGGTCTTTGGCGTCTGGTGGGGCCCGCTCCTGGCAGCGGCGGCGAGCAGCGGCACTCAGGAGGTGCACATCTCGGCCGAGCCAGAGGCGCGCATGGGTCTCGTGCACGTCGACGACCTGGCCGACGCGTACGTGCGCGCGGCCGACCGCATCGACGGCCGCCTGGGCGCGTGGCCCGTCTTCGGTATCAGCGGCGAGACGCTCCCCGCCCCGCACATTATCGAGAGCGCCGCCGAGGCGCTCGGCGTCAAGTCCAAGATTGTCTACGACGGCGCCGGTGGCAACCCCTTCTTCGAGGCCCTCAGCCTCGTCAGCAATGCCGACACGTCGCGCGCCCGCACCGTGCTCGGCTGGGAGGCCAGCCACCGCGACTTTATCGCCAACATTGGCACCACGGTCGCGGCCTGGAAGGCTTCGCAGTAGTGAGGTGGCAGTTGGTAGACTTTGGTTGTTCTTTTTAGCGTTTTTCTCACGGGAAATGCAGCGGGCCATTCTGCATGCTTCGTCTCTTAACCCACTGCCGACTTCTAGTCTGAGAGTAATTACGGATAAGGCATAGGGCTGAGAGCGGAGCAGTGCTCTAGGATGAGGTTGGAAACCAAGCCAGTTTTAGCCTAGCCTGGCGATCCTCGGTTCGCGTAACCGAAATGCAAGAAAACTTTAATTGGTCCCCCCCTCCCAGCTATCATTCTCCAAGTAGAAATAAGGTCCAGAATGTGGCGCCTTCAGTGTCGGTGTCGGAACTCCGAAATAGTGGGGGGATGGCAACTCATCCCACGAAGAAGGCTTGGCGCGGAGCGCAGAGCGAGCGGTCTGGCCCGTACACTACAACGCGATGTTGAGCGAATCGACCAACGCCGTAGATCAAAGGGACGGGACGTTCCTAGCCTTGTCTGACTAAGAAGGAATAAAATTGCCGAGTGGTTCGGCTCCGTTTCGGAGAATTCACATGAGGCCTTGGAGATGTGAGTGGCTGGCGAGATGCTGCTAGGGGGCGAAAATGCCGGCAACTAGACCATGTGTGCCCCTGCTGACTGCACACGCACGCAGGACGTCGGCATAATTTGACAAGGGAAGTATGAGTGCGGGTAGTTTTTTTTTTAAAAAATTCCGGGCCGGAAATAGACAGCGGTCGCCCTGGATCTGGGGCGCAGCCAGAATAGAGAGAGCTAGGACAGGCGCTGCGTCGGCTTTTGGTAACTGGCCATCACCGTGGTCCTGGCTACCTTGTTTGCCTAAATGTAGTCATGGTCTTTTTTAAATTCGGTAGTTCAGGAATCGAGATGTCATTCCGCCCAATTAATCTGACACTCCACCACGTCTGGCGACCGTGTGGGCAGTCGCACGCGGCTTCCTTCTTTGTCCAGTTCTCAAGAAGCAAGCACTCTGGCTGACAAATACAACGTCTTCAAGTACGACTGGGTCTAAGGCTGCTATCTCACTGGCCGGTGACTGGCTTCCTGTTCTTCAACCGCACAATAAGTCCGTGCTGCATCACAAACCACCGGTTCTCAATGCGATAGTTCTGCGGCTCAACCAGCTCATACTGAGGTTTTGTCGCACGCGTCAGCTCGGGCTTTCCGCCGTGTCAACAGAGCGGACGGGAGATAACTTACGTCAAAATGCAGCAACAGCGTCGGCACCACCTTGTACATCTCAAGGTAGGCAATGTGCTTGCCCATACACGAGCGATGGCCAGCCCCGAACTGCACAACCAACCCACAAGTCAGCATTTGTGGCACCTGCAACCTTCGCGACGCGGCGATCATAGGGAGGTCAAATGCGTGTAAATTTTTAAAAGAACGAAAGAACTCACCGCTATCAGTCCGCCCTCCATGCGCCGCCTCTTCTCTTCGCCGACCTCGAGCCAGCGCTCGGGGCGCCACGAGTCGGCATCGTCGCCAAACAGCTCACGGTCGCGGCCGACGACGAACGCGCTCATACCGACGACCGTACCACCCGGTAGGAACTTACCGCAGACGGTGGCGCCCTCGGGCGGGACGACGCGCTCGTAGGGCAGGCCGAAGGGCGGGTGCAAGCGGCCGGCCTCCTTGATACAGGCATCGAGGTACGGCAGCTCGCGCGCCCGCCGCCACGGCGCGAGCGACTCGGGCATGTCGCCGGCGGCTGCCGCCGCATCCACCTCGGCCCGCAGCCGCGCCAACGTCGCCGGGTGCGTCAGCAGGTAGTGGAACATGGCCCGCAGGTAGATGCCCGTCGTGTCGGACCCGGCTGTGATGTTGGACGACGCCCATGCCGCCAGCGCGCTGTTGTGTTGTGGTAATGTCAGCGGAGACGGTCCGATTTGGTTGCGACACACGTACACAGACACACAAAGCTATCACGGGGAGGAATGGAAAACGTAGGAAGGGGGAAGGGGGGCTTACTATGGCGGCAGCGACGGGTCCTTGGCCTCAATCTCAAGGAAGCGCGACAGAAAGTCGCGCGTGTCGCGGTCCCAGTCGTTCTTGTCGGTAGTCTGCATAAGGGCGCGGCGCTCCTGGACGCGGGCCATGGCGAAGGCTGCGCCGGGGCTAATGCCCTTCCCGCGCAGGTGGCGGCGCACGGGGTTGTTGGTCCACACGGCGTCGAGCCAGGGCATTTGCGTGACGAGCGCCGTCTCCTGGAACATGTGCCATATGCTCGCCATCACACCGTTGACATCGGTGCCCGTCTCGAGGAAGCCCAGCCGCTTGGAAAAGGTCAGCTCGCCGATGACGTCAAACGCGAACATCTGCAGCCACTGGCCCAGGTCGCACTCTGGCTTGTTGTCTGGGTCGTTTTCCTCCGTCACGAAGCGCGCGCGCAGCTCGTCGCACAGCACGCGCATGGTGGTGTCAACGTAGGGCTCAAATGACACGAGCGTGGTCATGGCGTAGGCGCCCGACACGGGCTTCTTGAGGCGGCGGTGGATGTCCTCGTCCTGGGCGGCGAAGATACCGGGGATGGGCTTGCCGTTGGGCTTCATCATGAGCGCCGTGTAAAAGTCCGACTTGAGCCACGGCTTGGCGAAGCGGTACACGGTGCCGACCTCGGCCGGCGCCCCCACTGACACCATGTTGGGCCCGAAGCGCACCACGGGCCCGTACCGCCGGTGCAGCGTCACGTGCGCCTCGTGTGCTTTGTTGCTGAGCACCCACCCGAACCGCGGCGCGTTGGTGAGCCGCGCCAGGAACGGGCCCGGGATGTGCGCCAGCCGCCAGTAGGACCGCACCATCGACACGAGCAGCCACGACGCTGCCAAGGCCGCGACCGCTACGGCTAGCCAGGGTAGGTTGCGCTTCGACGTTCTAGCTGCTGTGTTGATGGCTTTCTCGCCATGTTGTTCGTCCATGGCGTCGTGATAGGCCTGGGGGAGGCGTATACAAGCCTCAAAACTATCGATCTCCTGCCTGTATGTATGTGTGCGTGCGCGCTAGGTAAGATTGTTCCGATGTGTGGTAATACAACCAGCTCAGCTCTCGGAGCAAAATGCCACAAAACGCGCGAGGCTGTTCACTGGCCAGGCTAGATATAAGGAGCCGCAGAGCGATTCATGCCCTGAGCAAGGATGAGACGGGCAGGTCTCGCCCTCGCCCTGCCCTTGGCGGTGTGTTTGCTTGTGTTTTGCGTTAGAGTTGAAAGCCATTGTTTGTACAGTGCTGACATGCAGTGCTACACTGCCCAGGGGGGTAAGCAGAGCGCGAGACACGGACATTCGCCGCTGGCATGTTGCTGAGGAATACTCCGGTCCGTAAACAGACGGGAATGCACCGGGTAGGATTTGGGCTTTTAAACTCGGATCTCGATCTCCGTCAAGTTTCTGGGGACTGCTACCGTGCCAATGCCCAGCAGCCCGACGGCCAGGTGGGTGATGTAAACTTTAGGCAACGCGCCAGCCGCAGCCACCGAAATTGCGGAGAATGTCTTGGCTGGGCAATAGTCCGCGTACTGCGCTACTCGACTTAATAATTCTCGGCCGACAGTGCCACAATAATAGCAGTAACTCGATTCGCTCGCAATCCCACCCCCATAAGTGTCACGTCGGCCAAGTAACGTTTCTTCGGGCATCATCGGAGGAAGCTATACAGCTTGATTGCTTCAACAGAGCCTTTCTTCTCGGTGTGACAAGTCAAAATTTCTGAATAGCGGGTGTAGTAAGCTACGACTGCACCAGCAGACAAAATAGATGCCTGTTGCTTTGGGTCTGCGCATCAGTACTTGTATTAGCTATAGACTGTGGCCGTAGGCTACCCCAGCGCCCAGGGTGTGTTTATGATGGTGAGCAGTCAGGAGTGATAGTCGGCACAGCCATCCCTGTCACGAACTCGTAGCTTAATTAGGCACGGAAAATCTGTGACGCAAAACAGAGCGGCGAAATGAAAGTTTGGAGATTCCTATGAAATGAGGAAATTCGGCGCCAGGAAGGCCAGGGAATACTACACGATGATAGAACGTAGCGAGGAACTCAAAGGACGTTCAGCCGGTCCTGTCCCGCCGCCTCAAGGGCTCCAACCCCCTGTGCCGAATCTTGAAATCGGTTCCTCCTTTACCTGGACAAGTACCTCGCCCTGGGCAAGGTAGTCGTAAAAGCCATAGCGATCAGCAACCCTAGGGTAGAGATCTTCTGTGCCAGACCTGTTCCCATTTCCATCAGCGTTGTTGTTCACGATGTTCTTGTCGTCGGGGCTGGCGTTTGTGGGGCTTGTCCTGTTGTATCTTCCCTCAATTTCTTCGATCTCCTCCCGCAGAACCCGTTGGTCGCTAGTGTGCAACAACTTAATCTTGGCCAAAGCAAATCTTTCGGCGTCTTCCGCTATCCTGATCATTTGCGCGTTGAAAGCGTCGTAGTTGATGTAGATTCTCATGTCGCGGCCGCGTATCAGATCTTCCCGCTCCTGTAATGGCTGTGTTGGCGATATTTGTGCAAAAGCCTGCTCCCAGGTGTTCTTGGCGCTTAATGACGACGCCATTAACGAGGCGAGCCTCTTCTCGTACTCCTCGTCAAAGAACTTGCACATCTCCTTAATAACTTCGCGTACGAGTGCAGTATTGTATCCGATTTGGTACTCGAGCTTGTTGATGTGAAGCCCAATCTGCATCGTCTGCTCGTTCTTCAGGTCGTTGATGCACGCGTCACACCTGACGGGGTAGCGCCATGTGTGCACGAATTTCGGTTCTTTGCATGGGAGATCTGGTATGTAGCCTTCTTCTGAAATGCAGTGGCAAGTGATGGATGGATGGCGCATGAGGTCGGTATCAAGCTTCGCCGTCCACTCGCACCGTGGGCATTGAATAAGGGCGTGACAGCACATGTCTATTGCTGTCAAGCGCGGGATTATTGCACGATGTGCTCTAGAATGGTAGCCTAGCCAAGTTTTAGCTCGGTGAGGTGTGATAGTTTTTGTGACGAACCTGTGGCCTTGAAACCAGAAATCACCGAGGGCGTACCTGGCGGTCTTTTTCAACTCCCTAAGTCTCGGCACAAGTCGTGGTGGGACGATCAAGATAAGGAGTATAGATTTAAACTATGTCTTATCAACAGAAGTCTGTATTGCAGAGTTTGAAAATTACTTTAGAAACTCAAAATATATGTTTGAATGGCCAACTGGGAGCAAAATCTGATCAATAACTTACAGTTCTGCCAGATGTCTCAGCTCGATGATATCATGAGTTCTCTTGGTCCAGGTAACGATCGATTTTAGCTATGTCGCTCTTGTTAAGGTTATGGATAGACACTAGACAGGCACTAGACAGGCACTTGCGTGAATCCTCAAGGCGCCGCTCTTTTACAGCATGGTGATTGATGATGGAAATATGACATAGCCACCTTCATTTTGTCTGCCTAGAACTCTTCTAGTTCATAAAGGAAGGAAATGCAGGATAGACGCATTGTGGCTACTGGGCCTTCGAAGTTCAAATATCATAACGACCAAACAGCCGGCTCTTTGATCGGAATAAAAGTTAGCAAAACCTGCCGACCCAAAGGCAAAAAGCTAATGGGCCACGGTACATTTGTCTTTTGGTATTAGTTTTGTACATTAACCGGATAAATTTTACTCTGTAAACCATCTCCATTAAGCCGAAATACTGAACTTTCCATAGTTCGGAACCATCAACTATGGAAGGCAACTGACTCACGGACTCCACTTGCCAGACAGGACAAGGAACACATCAAACTTGACCTGGGAATATTGTTGAGCTGGTAACTAAAACCAAAAGGGGAAATTTGAGTTAGTTGCATTTACAACTACCAAATTAGGTTGTAGGTGCTTTAGTATCCCTGATGAATTCGCCCTGTATAGTCGAACTTTGAAGTAAAGTAACTATCCGGATACATCAAAGCTCGGCACAAACAAAGCATTACCTCGGGCACATGGGCGGGAAATTTTTTTGGGCCATGAAAGTTCATACCGGACCGATTTGTCAAATCCAATCGGACGCAAGCCTGAAGGGGTGCGAGTACAATTATTACAGTCAAGGAACGGGTCTCTTACTCAACCACTTTGGCCACACAACCACACAATCATGGAAACACAGAGACACAGAAACACAGAAACACCAGAAACGCGCGCGACCCGAGTCGCAAACCCTACCATAAAGCACGTTGCAACACCGTCAGATTATGAAGTAAAAGCGTAATAATGGAAAAATCTAATACAACTAAGATCGCTTGACGACCATGGAGAGAATTTATGGACGTTTCACTCAAGACGAACTATATAGCAGCTGGACTGGAATTTGGGCCACATGGGGAGATTCATTGAAAGACGAGACACAAATTGGTACTAGCTAGGTAGGCAATTAAACTAATCTCGCAACAGCATACATGCTCACGCCATGCCGCCGTTGACACGGATGGTCTGGCCGGCGACCCAGCGGCTGTCGTCGCCGCACAGGAAGGCGACGGCATCGGCAATGTCGTCGGGCTCGCCGAGGCGGCCGCTGGGGGTTGCGCCGGCGGCCATCTTGAGCGACAGGTCCGTCTGGTTGGCGTGGAAGCCGCGCGAGCTGGTGGGGCCCGGGGCGACGCAGTTGACGCTGATGCCCTTCTTGCCCAGGTCCTTGGCCAGCACGCGCGTGGCCTGCTCGATGGCGCCCTTGCTGGCTACGTACAGCAGGTAGTGCGGCATCACCGTCGACGCGGCGCAGAGCGTCGTCGAGAAGAGGACAATGTGCGAGCCGGTGGGCATGTGCGGCGCCGCTTTCTGTGTTTTGGTGGTCAGGCCGGTTAGCTGGGTGTCTTTCCCGCTGGTCTCTTGGGGGCTAGGTGGTGTGGTTAGCTAGTTACCTGGCATAGGAGGAGCGGTGCTTTGACGTTGATGTTGAAGACATCGTCGAAGCTGTCCGACGTCAAGCCGGCCAGGGGCACCGTGGGCATGACGCCGGCGGCGGCGACGAGAATGTCTATCTTGCCAAACTTGGCAACTGCATCGCCGACCAGCCTCTCGAGGGATTCTGGGCTGCGAGAGTCTGCTTGGACGGCCAGGGCGCGGCCGCTGCCGATTTGGTCGACAACTTCCTTGGCGCCCGCGGCATCGCTGCCGTAGCTGGCGATAACAGCGGCGCCATCGGCGGCCAACCGCAGGGCCACGGCACGCCCGATGCCGGTGGACGCGCCAGTGACAAGAGCAACCTTGCCGCTGAGGAGCATGGCGTGCAGTGCAAGTGGAAAGGGGAATGTCGCTGGGTTCTGTGGGGGTGGCTTCGGTTTCGGGTTGCGGTGGGTTGCGGTGTCTAGGAAATTCGCTCGGTTAGGTTTGGTACTGACTGCACTTGGGCAAGGAATGGATCGAGAAGCAGCTGCTTTGGGCTTGTGCTGGCGAGAGGAAAATTGAAGGAACAGGGGGTGCCGCCGGGTGCGCTACGTCACAGGCACTGCACCGGAACGCACGGTCTAGCGCCCACTAGTAGGCGCGCCGCGGTTTCTTTGTACTCTGGGCCGCCGCGGATTTAGCGGAAATCCGAGCACCCACCGAGTTTGCACGAGTTCCTGATTAGGAAAGAGCGTTTCAAGATCGTTTGCTGCGCATTCGGACTGTGACACTACAGACGAGACCTGCGTGCCTTCCTGTCGGTAAGAGCGAAAGGCATTGCCGTTTGCACTGATTTGAAATCACCCAGGCAGGCTCGCGCTGCGTGACTCCCCCTTCAGCCTCTCCTTTTTTGCTTTTCGCGAGACAAAACAAAACTGGCTGTTAGTCTGAGATAGCGAGCAGACACGCTTTTGGCACAGCATTTGCTGCTGGTAGATGCACTTTTCACTCTAACCTCTAATTAGCCAATGCCACATTTTCCAAGAATGGCTGTCGACACGGACACAGATGCCGAAAAACACCTCAAGCCGCCGTCGGCAGGGTCTCCCTCGTCGTCGTCGGATCAACTGCCACCCGGCCCCGAACTCGGCCCCGCCACCACCGCGGTTTCGCCTCCCCCGGACGGCGGGTTTCGGGCGTGGTGCGCGGTGCTGGGCGCGTGGTGCTGCCTGTTCTGCAGCTTCGGGTGGATCAACTGCATCGGCATCTTCGAGGCCCAATACCAGCAGAACCAGCTGAGCGCCTACCCACCCGGCGTCGTCGCCTGGATCCCGTCCATCGAGGTCTTCGTCATGTACCTGACCATGCCCGTCCACGGCAAGCTCTACGACAACTACGGCCCCAAGCCCCTGCTCTACGCCGGCACCCTGTTTCACGTCTTCGGCCTCATGATGGCCTCGCTGTCCACCGAGTACTACCAGATCCTGCTGTCCCAGTCCATCTGCAGCGCCATCGGCGCCGCCGCCGTCTTTTCCGCTGCCATGGGCGCCGTCGGCGGCTGGTTCCTCCACCGCCGCGCCCTGGCCCTCGGGATCGTCGCCTCGGGCTCGTCTCTGAGTGCCTGCATCCTGCCGTAAGCCTTTCTCCTCCCCTCTATTCATGCCCCCTTTTCACCTTTCTTTTCTCACTTTTCCTTTTCCCCTTTTTGTGTTTGGCACTCTTGCTCTAGCTAACATGACACTTGTGCGGCAGAATCATGGTGACGCGCCTCGGCCCTTTGGTGGGCTTTGCGTGGGCGCTGCGCATCTGCGCCTTCATGTTCCTGTTTCTGCTCATCATCGCCTGTCTCGTCCTCGAATCGCGCCACCCGCCCAAGCCCACCCCTTGGGAGCTGATGGCCTTTTTCCGGCCGCTAGGCGAGAAAGCCTTTCTGCTCAACGCCGTCGGCCTGGCCTTTTTCTCGGGCGGCATGTTTGTCCCCTTCAACTTCCTTGTGCTCGAGGCTCAGTACCGCGGCATGGGCTCCGACTTGGCCAACTACCAGATCGCCATTCTCAATGGTGTCAGGTGAGGACTGCGGCTACTTCTGCTTCTGACACCTGAGCTGCGCTGACTACTGCGGTTGTGTTATAACAGCATCTTCGGCCGCATCATCCCCGGCTGGCTGGGCGACAAGGTAGGCCGGTTCAACGTCATGATCGTCACGACGGCGCTGTCTGCGGTGGCGGTGCTGGCGCTGTGGATCCCCGCCCCGACGAACAGCACGGCGGCCACGGTCGTTTTCGCGTCCGTCTTCGGCTTCACGTCGGGCACGTTTGTCGGCATGACGCCCGCGCTCGTGCTGCAGATGTCGCCCGAGGTGCGTGAGATGGGTATCCGCCTCGGTACCACGTTTGGCGTCATCAGCATCGCCGCCCTGACCAGCAACCCCATTGCCGGTGGCCTCGTCAGCAGGGACGACGGCGGCTACCTGTACCTCAAGATCTTTGCTGGGCTGGCTCTGGGGGTAGGTTCGGCCTTGATTCTGCTCAGCAGGTGCGTCCAGGCCGGGTGGAACTGGAAGCGCATATAAGGGGCAAGGGTTTGTATGTACATATATGTACTACTTGGATCCCGAGGTAAACCATGAAAACGTTTTCCCTGTTTTCTGAAACACTTCACACAGTTCATTTCTCCTCAAGACTACATGTGGTTAATATGGAGGCTGTATGCGGTGCATCTCACCATGCTGTCCAAAGTTGTTGACGACGAAACGAATTCGTAAATCACCTCAGTTCCCAAGACTGATCCCCGACAGGAACTACCGGCCGAACGGAGGCCCGTGTAACATTGCTACCAGTAGTTCGAGGGACCCCTCACAGAAAAATGCGGCATCAGTGGGCGGCATGGGGATGTGATTTGTGGATGCAGCACCGCGCAGCACGGCAGTTTAACCGCTGCAGTCGTGCATGCCACAGACACCGGAGGGACGGGACGCATGCCACTTGAAGTGAAGTAGAAAAACTCGCAAGACGTCGCACCGCCCTTGTGTCTTTAACCCATGGCATTGCACAAACAAGCTACGCTATTCCAACTCTTGACGCCGCAGCTAGAATGCGATGATGGCCTTGGCCTCCTCCGTCTTTGAAACCCTCGGCACCAAGCTTGGCTATGTCGCCTCCAGCGCGTTGTTTCTTCTCTTCGCGGCTGGGCTATGGTCGACAAAGCAGGCGTGGCATCTCGCCAGCAGGTACCCATTGCTCGGCGGCGAATACGGCGGCGCCGGCAAAAGGGGCAAGGCGTACCTGTCCCATGCGGCGGCCCTCTTCGATCAGGGATATCGCCAGTTCAAGACGGCCACCTACCGTCTCACAACTCCCGATGGTAAAAACCCTTAGTTCCATATGCTGGGAGTAACGTTTTTTTGCATAAGCATCCCATCGCTGACGTCGAGTTGTCGCGCAGGCGATCATCTCATTGTGCCCAACTGCTACCTCGACGAATTGCGACGCCGGCCAGACAACGAGCTGGATGTTCTGAAGGCCTTCGAGAAGGTTTGAGCCGTTTATCTTGGCCAGAGTTGTGGCAGTGGTTTTTCTAACCACTTCGCAATTAGACGTTTGAGAACAACCATGTCCGGCTGTTCCCGTCCAAAGAGAAGACCATCATCATCAACAACGTCGTCAAGGTCGACTTGACCAGGAACCTCGGTGAGCGCAGCGCCCCAAAATACCATACCGCTACCGTCATAGACAACATCTGACCTCCCCTTCAGGGCGAATCAACCCGCGCCTCTCGGACGAGGTCGCGCGCACGGTGGCGTCGGAGCTCGCGGGCTGCGATGGCGCCGAGTGGACACCCGTCGTGCTGAGCGGGGTGCTGCTGCGCATCGTGGCCGTCGTGTCGGGCAACATCTTCCTGGGGCCCGAGCTGTGCCGCGAGGCCGAGTACATGCACTGCGCGGTGCAGTTCACCGTCGACCTGGTAGCGGCGTCGGCCGCGCTCAAGCGCTGGCCCGCCTGGCTGCGGTCCGTCGCCGCCGCCACGCCCCTCGTGCCCCAGGTCGCCCGCGTGCACGAACACCGCAGGCGCATGAAGGCGTTTCTGCGACCCGTCATCGAGCAGCGGCGGATGGATATGGAAAGGAGGCGCAAGGCTGACGATGCAGATGCAGTGCCGCCGCCAGCGGACGATCTGTTCCAGTGGCTCATGGAGAAGTCGGCGGCGAGTGGCGTTACCGACGCCGGCGACCTGACTGACATGCTACTGCTTGTCCTGTTGGCTGCGATCCACACGACCTCGTTGGCCGTGACGAATCTGTGGGTTGCGTCCAAAACTGCTGCAGACTAGAGAGGCAGCAGTCACTAATCCGCACTCTAGTTTCTATGACCTTGCCATACGGCCTGAGGTGGTGGAGGAGCTGCGCGGCGAGATCAAGTCTGTCCTGGCCGACAGCGGCGGCGTCATGACGACACAGGCGCTTTACGACATGAAGCTGGTCGACAGTGTCATGCGCGAGTCTCAGAGACTGACCCCCCCGTTTATTGGTGAGTACCATCCACAGCTGAAGCCTGGGCCTCCTAGTACTCCTCCGAACCTGACCACGATGCTCTGCGGGGGAAGATGCCTTCCGGCGGTACGCAATGCAGCCCATCACGCTTCAGAACGGCGACCGCATTCCCAAGGGGACGTACATCGAGACGGCCAACACGGCCGTGCTGCGAGACCCGAGCCTTTATCCGAGCCCCGATGTAGGTCTAAGCTAATTTCGGGACGAAACTTGTTGTTCTTCACCCACCCTGTAGGGTAGCCCCTGACCTTGAGCCCCAAAACACAGGTCTTCAACCCCCGCCGCTTCTCGGCGCTCCGCGAACCCGACGTGCCGGACCCGCTAGGGTACAAGAACCGCGAACAGTACCAGTACATCAGCGTGACCAAGGAGAATATGAGCTTCGGCTTCGGGCGGCACGCGTGCCCGGGCCGCTACTTTGCGGCCAACGAGATCAAGATGATCCTGGCACAGCTACTGCTGCAGTACGACATCCGGATGCCCGACGGCGAGTCAGAGCGGTACCAGAGCATCTGGAGCGGTGTCGTCATTGCCCCGGACCCGACCAAGGCGCTTCTCTTCCGTCGCGTTGCGGCGTGAGGCACAGCTCGGGAAGCAGCCAAAAGGGCGGTTCTAGACAATGCAGGGGTTTTGAAAAGCAGAACAAACAAAGTTATAAGATAGCTAATAAGGGGGCAGATCTCAATCTTGCCGTTATAGTAACGGCAAGCCAAGAGTCTGTTGGAATAAAGCACATTACTAAAATAATCGCAAAGTAAACAAACGGCCTTGAGCATAATTCCCCTTTCGTGAAAAAGGCCAATTAAAACAAGTAGTTGTCAATTTCCACGTGCGAAAGCAATGCTTAGCAAATGGCTATCAGTTCAGAAGTGGCAGTAAACTGAATACGAGAAGCATGAACTATTCTATACTCATACTTACTATCCGCGATATCTCTGTAATAAAATACAGGTTTTTATTCAGCTCCAAAGTAATTAGCAACCGCAACCTTACGCAAATTCCAGGAGAACAAACGTGCAAACCACGCAAATTCCAGGAGAACACACGCTGCAAACCATTGTCAAAAAAATTACGCACAAATGCCCCACTCGTGTCCAATCATATGCCTGGAGACGAGAAGCTTTCACAACCCGGCCGAGTCCACCCAAGGTCCACAACACCGCAGGACAGCCCCATCCACATACTGTAATTACCCCCACGGAAATTCATCACAAGCAAGCAACAACCTAGCTTGAAACAGGCAACTTGGCCGAGCGGTTAAGGCGCTGTCTTCAGGAACCCCCGATATGCTATCGCATGGAAAGCTTCCTTGGCAGTTCGAAAGAGCGAGGGTTCGAATCCCTCAGTTGTCAAACCATTGTTTTTGCGTGCATGTGCGGAGAGATTTTTTTTACCCCCGAGCTATTTTATTTGCTCGGTTGGTTTTTGGTTTCGTTTGCCAGCAAGTCGTTGCACAAAACAATGCATCCGTGCCATTCCATTGCTTTGAAGTCGAGTCCGAGTTTGTGATTTAAAGGCCTGCCCGCGATGCAATTAATTTCTCGGACTTCGACACGGAAGGCAATAGCGACTCGGGCAAAGAGGGAAGGAGGACACGTTGTCGGGAAAGTACCTGGTCAAATTCCCAGAAACCATGGCGATGCCGGCGACGCGGGTAACCATTGCTAGTCCCAATAGAACATTCCAACTTTCGATATTAAAATTGGGCCACAGCATTGCATGGCAAGGCAACGAGGCAGCGTGCACCAACTGCATCTGTCCCAGCAGTTGGGACCGGAGTAACCAGCCCGGGCCCGTGACCCGGGAACCTCAACGCTGTGCCAACATGCAATATGACAGCTCGTTTCAGCTCCACGGACAATAGAAACAGGCCGCCGAGTCCCGCATAATACATTCCCCATCGAAGCAGAGACCTTGATGTGATAACCGAGACCCACCAAGGAAGACACCAAAGTTCGCACTACTCGTCGAAATGCCCGCACTCTCGACTGTAAACGGCAGCAACGGCAGTAACGGCTGGAGCAACGGCTGGAGCCACGGCAACCACCATGACTTCAAGCCGGCCACGATCGATCTGCACGAGTCGCCAGCTACCGACGGCGCGCGCATGCGGAGCATTCCCGAGCTGATCCAATACAATGCCGAGACCAACCCCAAGACCCTGTTCTGCTACCAGGCGACCAAGCCCGCCGAGGGCAGCGAGCCCGATGCACCACCGCCCGTGGCCGCCGTCACCATGCGGCAGCTACGGGACGCCGTGTGGCGCTGTGCGAGGAGACTGGAGGCGGAGCTGGGGTTGGCCGAAAGACCTGCCGAGAAGAGCGCGCCCGTTGCGCTCTTCATGGACAGCGACCTGGGCTTGTTGATCCACCTGTTCTCGCTGATGGCCCTGAGAGTGCCTGTAAGCCCAACCTCATAACCGCAATCACATGGTGCACGTGGAAGTGGAATAGAGAATAACGCGACGCAGGTAGCCTTGCTATCCGCACGGCTGAGCACGGTGGCCGTCGACCACTTGGTCAACACGATCCAGGCGCAGGCCATCGTCATGTCGCCGCGCATGGTCAATGTTCTAGGGCCACAACAGCCGACCAAGAACGGCGCACCCAGCACCCAGCAGTCTAGTGCAGCGACAGCGGCCTCGGAGACCGCCATTCACATAATAGCGCGACCGTTCCAGGACGACTTAAGAGGGGCTGGAGAAGAGATCAGCAACGGGCACGTTTCTCACGTGGAGCAGAAAATCACCGTGTGCCCCCCGGGACACTTCGACGAGCGCGGCCGCGATGCGCTGATCCTGCACTCGTCAGGCACCACGGGGCTGCCCAAGGCCATCTTCCAGTCGCACAAATATCTGCTGGGCTACGCGCACAGCCACATCCGCACCGACGAGGAGGATGTAGGGGCGTTGAACATGTCAACTCTCCCGTTATACCACGTGAGTGAATTTGCAGGATCCCTTTCCTCTGCTTAGAACATCACTTACCTGCCTTTAATTCGCAACAGGGATTTGGCCTGGTCGTGCCGTGCCTCGCGCTCGCCATTGGCAAGCCGTTCTTGCTACCGCCGGCGCATGCGGTTCCGACGGGACTGTCAACAGCACGAGCAATTGAGCAGTTCGGCGCCAAGTCGCTGATGACCGTCCCACACGTGCTCGACGAGATCTGCGCCCTGCCGTTCGATGAAGGCACCCGGGCCCTGCTGCCGCTACAGTTTGTTGCGTGTGGCGGGGGTCCGCTCAAGCTGGCCGTGGGCGAGAAGCTGGCCGCCGCGGGTGTGAAGGTGCTCGCGCACTTCGGGACGACCGAGATCGGGCCGCTAGCTCCCATCTTTGCCCCGCCTACTGACTACGACTGGCGGTACTGGAGACTGCGCGACGACGGCTTTGATATCAAGGTAGAGCCCATCTCGCAGGACGGCGCTGCTGCTGGGAGTGGTTCCCAGCAGTATTACCAGCTTACAGCTGTGCCGTTCAACTGGGATGGGCCCTTTGTCTTGCAGGACTGGCTGATCACGAGTGATAAATACCCAGGGCGTGACTTCCGAGCGGTGGGCCGCAAGGACGACCTGATCGTGCTTGTTACCGGGGAGAAAGTACTGCCGCGCATCCTTGAGTCGATGCTGTCCGAGAGCGAGCTGGTCAAGGCAGCGGCAGCGTTTGGCGATGGGCAGTTTGAGCTAGGTGTCATCGTGGAGCCCGCAGCGCAGAACGTGGTAGGCGCTGAGGATATCGAGGCGTTTAAAGCCGCCATCTGGCCTATCATTGTCGAAGCGGGACGCCAGATGGACAGCCATGCTCAACTTTCTTCCCTGGCTAGTATCGTTGTGGCGCCGCCTGACAAGCCACTCCCCCGCTCCGACAAGGGGTCGGTTCTCAGAAAAGAAGCTTACCGCAAGTTCGAGGCAGAGATACAAAAGGCCTACGACGACATGGACTCCAGCACCAGCGACAGTGGGCCGCCTCTCGACCCCGAAAGACTCGAAGCGAGCCTCAAGGGGCTTGTTCAGAATGAACTTGACAGCATAGGCGTCAAAGACGGTGTCTGGAGCTACAACGACGACTTGTTCGAGCTCGGGGTAAACTCGTTGCAGGCCGCACGCATCCGGAGGTCTGTAAAGCGAGCAGTGAGTCGTCAAGCAGCGACGTCCCATTTCCTGCCAGCCGAAGAAGTCAAGATGGACTTTGTCTACAAGAATCCTACCATCAACCGCATGGCAGAGGCGTTACGACCTGCTGAGCAACAGCAAGCAGCCAGCAGAATATCCGAGCAGGCCCTGATTGACGATTATGTCACGCGATACAGCATCCTGCCGAATCCTAGACGCCGCCATGTCATCCTACTGACGGGGAGCAGCGGCAGCTTGGGGTCGTATTTCCTTGCGCATCTGGCATCGCTCCCCGACGTGGAACAAGTAATCTGCCTGATTCGACATCGGGGAGGAGGAGTTGTGCCGAACATGGTCAATGGCGAGGCCAAGGAGATAGTCAACGCGCAGATCAAAAACGCGAGGTCCAAGGGTGCCATCATCTCGCCTGAGCACGAAGCCAAGATTGACGTCGTTCAGGCAGCGCCGTCTAGGCCTCGCCTGGGCCTTTACGATACGGCCTATGCCAGCCTCTGCAGGCGCGTCACTCACGTCCTACACTGCGCGTGGCCGGTCGACTTTCAGCGCACAATGCCGTCCTTTGAGAGCCAGTTCCTCTTCCTGCACCACTTAGTCCAGCTGGCCAGGGATTGCTCCGAGCAGCGCCCTTCGTCGAGGAGTGCAGTGCCAAGGCTGCTCTTTGTGTCGTCCATCGCCGTCGTTGGCCAGTATCACCGCTCACGGGGCTCATATATTGTGCCAGAGGAGGTCCTGGAGGACGTGAAGAGCACCAACGACTTTGGCTACGGAAAGGCCAAGCTGGTGTGTGAGCGGATCCTGACTAACGTGGCCGGGCAGCTGCGCGGGCAGGTCGAGGTGACGAGCGTGCGGTTGGGACAGATCTCGGGGGCACGCACGGGCGCTACTTGGAACCCGAAGGAGCATTTCCCTGCCCTGATAAAGCTGTCGCAGAGCAGCAGCATCTCAGCGCTGCCGGGTCTCAAAGGGGTAAGATACGCCCGAAGGCCACACAGAAATTCCATGTTGGCTTGTCCCAGTCGCACTGACAAACACAGACCCTCTCCTGGCTGCCGGTGGACACTGCGGCTACAGCCATGTCCGAGATCCTGCTGTCCCCAACCCCCGTCGATCTGATCTACCACGTCGAGAACCCCGTGCGGCAGGATTGGCACGGCGTCATGTCGACTATTGCGGGCGAGTTGGGCCTCGAGCTGCCGTCTGCACTCGTCAGCCTAGACGAGTGGCTGGCGAGGGCGGAAGCGGTGACAGGCAGCCGCGGGCAGCGGCCAGCGGATGGCAGCAGCGATATGTTGATAGACTTCTTCAAACACGACTTTGAGCGCATGGCGACGGGAGGGGTCGTGTTAGACACGTCCAAAGCACGGCGCGTCTCAGAGACGCTGCGCAGGGCCAACAGCGTCGAGCCAGCGCTGGTGGCTCGCTACGTGCAGGAATGGAAGCGGTGCGGCTTCTTCGACTAGCGGTCAATGTCGTGAGAAACGCGTACTGACTCGCTGGGCAATCCCTTCAACACCGGCAAACAAATCTTGGGTCGCATGGCGGGCATCAATTAATTCCGGGTTGGAGGGTGGTGTGTGCCGTGTGGGAACAAGCTGCGGTGCTGATTGGCGTGCGCACGGGGAGTGCGGTAGGAGCGGGGCACGCCCTTTGTGTCTTCCGAAGCGGTGATCCCTTCCCAGGTTAGAACCTTCGACTGTGTAATTAGAGGACTGTTGGCATAGGGAAGTTCTGGCTCACCAGTGGCTCGCTCAAGCCATTTATAGGTTGTCGACGCATGTGATGCTAAGAATGGCCTATACAGGTTCCAAAGGGATCCCACGCATCCGAACTCACCTCTGTTTGTGGTTGCAGCTTGCATACCCACGTGGAAAGCAAGAGGCGCGATCGTTCGGCATGTCTCAATTCCCGTGGGAATTCGGCAGTTTCGAAACAATCACGCTTGGCTGAGGTGCCTGGGAAAACCCCGCCTTGGCTCCTTCCAGCCAAGAAATGCTTGTGCAGTGGGGACGACATGAGCGGGGCATCGGTAACGGGATAGGTGGGGCACCGCAGGCTGTCAAATCAGCTTTCTCCACCAGGCACGCAACGACTTCCCATTTGCATCAATCCGTCCAACGTGGAGTGAGTCATTTGCAAGGATGCCAGCAATGTGGGGAACTTCTCTCTGTCGAGACGCCTCTCGTTCGTATACTAGCAGTGAAGCCTGCCGTTGCCATAACGCGGCGTTTCGGTGAGAGCGTACCGGATACGCGTAATACACTAGGCCGCGGTTGATCGGCGTCCCAAAAACGCGAAAAGGCGGGGCAAGCAAAGTTCGGTGTTCTTAAATGTTCGCGCGCCGACGTCCACCGACAAATGAACGGTGCTCCACTGAGTCCACTCGACGTGCGAATGCCCAAAACTGTGGAGCTGCTGAGCTGAGGTGATGTTTTCTCGACTAGGCCTACCACTGCACCGTACATGGAAGCTGTCGTCGGCGCGTTTGCCATTTCAAATTACAGGTAAGCCGGATTGCATGTACGCAGTACCGTGTATTTGGAATCAGAGGTGGCGGATACCTCGGAATCTAAGCAGAAGGAATCGTCGCAAGAGTGGGCTGTTGTTTGGTATGTCGCGGCCTGCGCAGAAAGCATGAAGGGCTGAACGCCATCCTGTGCCCAAAGACGAGTAATGCGACTTCAGGATGGCTCGACCTTTGGGCGTTTTTTAAATTTAGCGGAATGCAGCCACCTGCAGACCTCCAAGCCGCGTGGGTAAGGGGAACTCAGGCTGAGGTTGAATTATTAATACAAGTCTGGGCGTGGGCGGTCTTCAACAGTCTGGACTTCAAACCAGCCCCGACAGTCGTGTTAGATTAAACGATCAAGAGTTTTAATCAATACGGTATCGACCGCGGTGGGCAGTAATCTGGCTAGTAGTGGCGGGCTGCGTGACGGTTCAGCGAATGGAATTAAGTTTAACAGCGCTTATCTCCGTTTCGGCAATGACGGCAACAGCCCGGAAGATCAAGGCCTCTTGCGTGCTCGCCTCACACCCCTGTCCCGCCACGCGCAGAAGGTGCGACTAGCTCCTAGCCTCCTTGAGGGTCCAAGGTAACGTTATTCATTAGCGCGTCGAGTGGTGAGTGGCCAGAAGGAAAAGAACTTGAAAGGGTCAGTGCCGTTTCCATTTCCACCTTCCCAACCCCATCTTCCTGGCTTGGCCTTTTGTCTCATGGCTAGCTATTAGCCACGAACGATCTCTAATCAATAGGTACCCTGCCCACTGGCAACTGCCCACCATGGACGGCAAACAGGCTAATCGCGACCCAAACTTGGACGAGAAGACGCGCCGCAACTCTTCGTCGTCGTCAACTGCTGCCGACGAGAACCCACACCGAGCCGACTTGCGTGCCAAGGCCACCGACAACGGCGTCTACCAACAAAACCCCGAGATCAACAATGACAGCGAGATCGAAGTGGCCGTGTCGGGCCACGACCTCGACGTCGAATTGGGCCATGTAAGTCTTCTTCATTGATCTTCGTACCCCCAGAACTTCACCCGTGACTCACATCAGCAGATTGCCGATAACACGGAGGACAAAATCGAGGAACTGAAACGCGTTGAATCCCGCGCCAGCGTCAAGACCAAAATCTCAAAGGTCTTCAGCATCGTGAGCCGCAAGAAGACGCGCGAGAAGGAGCGCATCGCCTTCGCGCCCATCCCCACGTCGGACCTCGACCAGGGCATCGTCGGTTGGGACAGCCAGGAAGACCCAAACATGCCGCTCAACTACACGCAGGGCAAAAAATGGTTGATCGTCGGCCTCGTGTCCGCTGCCACCTTCCTCACGCCCTTTGCATCGTCCATTCTGGCTCCCGGCATCGGGTCTCTGAACGAGGAGTTTCACAACGACAACGAAATCGTCGGAACCCTGACCGTGAGCATCTACCTCCTTGGGTACTGCCTCGGGCCCCTTTTCCTGGCCCCCCTGAGCGAGATATACGGCCGGCGCCCCGTCCTGGCTGTTTCCAACATCTTCTTCTGCGCCTGGCAGATTGGCTGCGCCTTGGCGCCCTCGATCTCGTCGCTCATCGTCTTTCGATTTCTTACCGGAGTCGGAGGCTCGGGCTGTTTAGTAGGTCTCTCGAGGTCAATACGCGTCCTGGACTTGGTTACTGATAATGTCACGTCAGACTCTCGGAGCCGGGGTCATTGCCGACGTTTTCCGGACAGACGAGCGAGGATTCGCCATCGGCATTTACACACTCGGCCCCCTGATTGGTGAGTTCGCAACCAAACCCCCTCCAATTGTCATCCGTCATGAGATCGGCTCCCCACAACCGAAGGGCGTCAGATGCTGACTGTCACAATCCAGGCCCCACCCTTGGACCAGTTATTGGAGGATTTCTATCGCAGTCGATTGGGTGGCGCTGGGACTTTTGGATTGTCCTGATTGCCGGCTCAACCGTCACGGGCTTGATCGAGATCTTCAACTCGGAGACGAACCACCATGTCCTGATGCAGCGCAAGGTCAAGCGCCTGCAGCGGGAGCTTGGTCGCGACGACCTCCGCAGCTGCTACGAGGTAGGCACGGTGAAGAGGACCCACGCCGAGATTCTCCTGAACGGCCTGACCCGCCCGACCAAGATGCTCTTCCTGTCGCCAATTGTACTGGCAGTGTCGGTGTACATCGCCTTCACGTACGGCGTGCTGTATCTGCTCTTCACCACCATCCCTCCCGTGTTCATGGAGACGTACGGCTGGAGCCTAGGCGTCACGGGGCTCGTGTACATCAGCCTCGGTCTGGGGAACTTCTCGGGGTGGGGTGTGGTAACATTGACGTCAGACAAGGGCGTCGTGGAGCGGACCAAGGCCAACAACGGCGTTTTCGAGCCTGAGATGCGCCTGCCCATCTGCATCTACTTCAGCATTATCCTGCCCATCACCTTCTTCTGGTACGGCTGGTCGGCCGATAAAGCCACGCACTGGATCGTGCCCGTCATCGGCCTCTTTCCCTTCTCCTTTGGTCTCATCGGCATCTTCCTCCCGCTGCTGACGTACCTCGTCGACTGCTACCCGATGTACGCTGCCTCGGCCGTTGCCGCCAACACGGTGCTGAGGAGTTTGGTCGGCATGCTGCTCCCACTAGCTGGCCCGCAAATGTACGCCACCCTTGGACTTGGATGGGGCAATTCGCTGCTGGGATTCCTCTGCATCCTCATGATCCCCGTACCACTTTTCATCCACAGATACGGAGCAAGGCTGAGGAAGAGAGGGCTGCAGTTGTGATTGTGCTCTGCAGGGCTTGCGTCACCAACGTCTGGTTTTTATCCACTTTCCAGTGTATATTTCTTTTGCTGGACATACTTATTCAAGGGTCTGTATCCATTTTCCTAGACATCTAAGGGGCGTCCGTAGGCCATGGAAGTTGTCTGAGGGATGACACAGGGAAACGGCAAGGGAAGGAAGGGATTGGTCACACAGACCTGAACATAGAACGCGCTGTGCATCAATATGTGGATAATATTTGGACGATTTTGTTGCAGAAAGGTGGTATGCTGCCTGTTTGTAATTGGTTTATGTCAACACTCCAGGGAGTTAGTGACAGTTCATTGTTATTAATAGGGATCTTTACATAGCCATCATTACATATTTGTTTTGTCTACTCGAGGAGCGACCTATCACCGAAGTGAAATGAGTCATACCCATCTTCATCTACTAACATTAAAGGTAATATGGAATGACAATCACAACACATACCAAATCTAGTATCTTCTCAACGCAATAAAAATCCATTTAGGTTTTCACATTTGGATGGATTGCGAACCTAGTATCTTCTTGACGCAGTAAAAATCCATTTAGGTTTTCATATTTGGATAGATTGCAAACCTAGTATCTTCTTGACGTAATAAAATCCATTCAGGTTTTCACATTCGGATAGATTGTAAACCTAGTATCTTCTTGACGCAATAAAATCCATTCAGGTTTTCACATTCGGATAGATTGCAAACCTAGTATCTTCTTGACGTAATAAAAATCCTTTCAGGTTTTCATATTCGGATAGATTGCAAACCTAGTATCTTCTTGACGCAAGAAGAATCCTTTCAGGTTTTCATATTTAGATACATTGGATGGCTTCAATCCCAAAAAGCCTCAATGGCGCCGAGTCCCAAATATCCGTGTTGCCGACAGATCCCAGAGTGAAACTCACGGAGTAGGCCTAAAAGCTTCTGCCACGGGGCCCACGAGCCCACCCGCATTTCATTCATGCTACGCCGAATTCAAAAGAGTGGAAGACTCCAATGTTTAATTTTCCCGAAAAAGAATTAAAAATTGTGCCTGTGGCGCAACATGTGATAAAGTACGTATATTTAACAATAGGTTGGTACGTCGTCGCTTTGGTTGTCCTTTCTCTTCCATCCATTCCCTCATGAGGATACTGTCAGCCAGAAATCAGCCTTATAACCCTTACTAGCGGTGTCTACTAGGAGGGTCCTCTTCATACCTCACATACTATGCCTTTGGGTAGCCGATACATACCAATCATCTTGCCTTGGGTGCAGAACTTGATAAAGCGCCTACCTTGGTAGCGCCATCACCACTCTTCGTTAGTACGTGGTCACATACGCTCGTACAATGATTGGCAATGATTGGTATCAAATTTGGCTAATTCAGGGGAAACTCTACAGGCCTTACTCCAAAGACTCGTCTACGTGCTCTATACAAGTTCACTAGACCTGATACGACAGATGGCACCCGGAGGTAGCTCTATCCAGGTCACAAAACTCGACTGGCAGCCGCCGAGAGGCAGCCCTATCGCCGACCTTATCTTACCAGAAGCTAGTCTGATCGCCCAAGGATTAGATCCCTTGGTGGCTGCTTCTTACTACAACCTGACATCAAGCCCGCTATGTCGACTGCCGGACGAGCTGCTACTAGATATTATGGGCCGCGTCGATTGGGTAGGCCTACAGTGTCTGCGAAGAAGCTCGCGCGTTTTCATGCGACTTTTTGGCGCCCACGAGTTCAGATCGTAATGCGTTAAACCCTTACCACCTCTATTCAGAGGCGATCCTTAGTCGACTGCAACCCCCAAAGCACACAACCACCTAGAAGCGAAGCAGCTCGTCTCGCTCCTCCTTAGAGATCGATATTGTTCTCAGTGCCGCCATGTACGTCAGCTAGGGCTAAAGTACGAAAAGTACCGGGCCTTGATAGCCGAGCAAGTATACTGCGCCGGTTGTAAGCAGAATCATCCTAGAGCGTTATTTTCGGCTGCGCAAAGACTCGGTTGCGCCGGCGAGCTAGCTAGTAGTAGCAGTAACCGCGTCTGTATCGCACACGAAGGCTACATTCGTGCCTGCCGACATGTCGTCATCCGCTGGAGCAACATCAGAAGCTGGGCGGACCAGTATGACTTCAAGGACAAGGGCATACACGAATTCGTTTTCTCTCCGCCGATAGCAATCTGCTCGGCTCATCACCAGACCTTCCCGTGCAACCTGCTACCCCAAGCTCTTAGCGAGGTCAGCTTGAGCATTACGAAGAGGCCAAAGAATCTTTTGCATTTATGCCTCTCCTGGAACCCCTACCTGTCCGCTCGGTCGATAAGATTAGGAGCGTACACAGCCAACGATTTACGCAGAGACCTTGAAGAAACTTACCAGGATGTTGGCCAATTTCTTATCTCCGATCTCAAGGCCGGTCGATGCGCCATCACGGGATGCGTTGATCCCAATCAATGTTCTTGTATACGATACGTCGGCTCTGACAAACTCGATTGGCATTCCTTCGTTATTATCATCGTCATCGTCATCATCATCGTCGTCGTCTTCCTCATTCTCTTCACTGTCCTCGCCTTGTCCTTGTCCTCGTCCTCTTCCTGAGGCCCGGAGGCCCCTCGCAACTGTTGGGCCGGTGGCCCGGGAGGGACCGGCGGCCGGGGAACCCACCAGCCCCTCTAGCTTCTCCAACCTCTGCTTTAGCTCCGCTACCTCATCTCGGAGCGCCTTCACGTCGGCGTCGGTGGCTTTGGCTGTGGTGGTGGCGGCGTCGGCGGCCTTGGTGGCGGCGGCGGCGTTATTGGTGGCGGCTTCGGCGGCATTGGTGGCGGCTTTGGTGGTGGAGGTGATGGTATCACGGCCGCAAAGCCACAGGCCAAACTTGACTGCCATACTCAGGGCCGCCGTCGCAAATACTCCCCAGGCGGCGGCGGCGGCGGACGCTTCTGCTGAGAGGCCCATTTTGCTGCTGTTGCTGTTGCTGCTGTTGCTGCTGCTACTAGTGCTGGTGCTGGTATTGCTGCTTCTGCTGGTGGTGGTGGTGGTGCTTCTGCTACTGCTTCTGCTGCAGGTGCTTGTGTTTGTGCTGGTGCTGGTGCTGGTTCTGGTATTGGTGCTGGTGCTGGTTCTGGTTCTGGTGCTTCTGCTTCTGCTTCTGTTGCTTCTGCTGTTGCTGAAGATCGAAGGGTGGGAAACGAGGTTGGGTTCTGGCCGCGGGGGTTCGCTCCTTTTGCAGTCTTTGATTTTCCGACTTCGATCAAAAATCGATGTTTTCAGTGCTTGGCGTCATACAGAGTAGAGCCAGGATATCTCAAGTGAGGGAACGAGTGCTTGACTGAACAAGGGGGAACAGAGACATGGAGCCCCAATTGCTAAAAGAGGATTCTACTCTGTCAGCTAGTCGACCATGGCATGGAATGTACCGTAGATGGTGGACAGGGGTTTAGGGGTTGGGTAATAAGGGGTTTATTTACACCCTAATTCATCAAAGTAATCTAGTACAATCCTTCCTTCTCTTCTTGGCCCCTGATTAGAAGTTAACTTCGCTCTTTACCTTCTTTTCGAGTCCTTCTTTAGGATCCACGTGTTTTTACTATGAATTGAGACCCCCTAGACCAGTGCACGCAGTACTGCCATTTTCCTTGTTATATTGACTACATGGCCATGGATTCCTGTACCAGTACTGTGTGAGGCTCACGGCAAGCATCAGTGTCTGTTCTTGTGGTTGATGTGCTATGGTGCCTCTTCACCGCTTGAATGGAAGAGATCTGGACACCAAATACCGCTGGACTCCGCACCATGTACGCTCGGAATACATAAATATCAGGTGTGCAAGCCGGTTGTCGAACAACCCGTAATAATGACCGGAACTTGTAATCCGATTTTTGGGATAATTAATTGATGTTCAAGAAAGGTCGGCAAATTACTAGTAAAGTGGCATATGTTGTTGCGCAGCTAATTAACCGGCGTGAGAGTCGAACGGACAGTGTTTCAAGACGCCTAATACAGAATACGTACCTAATTAGGTATCTAATTGCTCCCACGCCGTGCACTAAGGGTGAAACACTGCGATCCTAGGCCTGTTTTAGAGTGGTGCTTACAAAGGTTGGCGTATCGGCCTCCGGACCGGAAATTTCGGGTGGCGCCGTTTGGGGATCGGTGAGCAAACATGCCGCTACTGGAGGTGCCCATGGTGACGTGATGATTTATGAGGATTTAGGTAAAGAATTTGGTGAACTTCAGTCTCGCCTACCTTTTTAATGGAGATACGGATACTGTTACCTTAGACAAAGATGGGCTTCAAGACCCCTAAAGCAAACTCGCTGCTTAGGCCTTTTAGGCGGTACGGGCCGCTGGGGCTGTGCGTCGATACGAGGCCTGGGCGGCAGGAACAACCATCGACAAGCGCCTGCCGGCCAGCGTTCCATCCGGGCTAGGTGTCGTTGGCGGTTAAAGGAAGTTGGAACCAACTGAATAATTACAGGGCTTCCATCCCCCAACCATCACCCGCCGCTGGTCAAAGAATGTTCGCATGTCTCCAGGTGGTTACGAGTGCCTTCGCCGATTGCAGCCAGCAACACCGAAACAAACACAATGCACGCGCTGCAGATATTCTTTGACCACATTCCCGACATGTCGGTTGCCGTCGCCGACCAACATGCTATTCTGCTTGCCGTAGTCGCGATTGGCCTAATTCTAGCGGCGCATCTCGCCCGCCTCAATTCGGTCTTGGGAGGAACTCCAAGCGCGATCCGAAAGATAGCAGACAACAGCTGGAGCAGAACACTACTCCTGGCCACATACGAGAGGATCCAGGCCAACCCCATCACAACCAAAACTTACGCCGGCCGCATCCCCCCGAAACTCAATCGGCGCTACATCGTCACGGGCGGCTCGGGTGAGTTCATGCGCTAGAATAACATCTAGAGCTGTGCTGACGGAATGACACGCCAGGTCTGGTCGGCGACTATATAGTCCAGCAGCTCCTCCAGCGCGGCCAGCGCCCGGACTCAGTCCGCATCGTCGACTACCGAGCGCCTAGACGGGGCAAGCAACCGCATGTTGGTGATCTGGCTGCCAGGGTTGGCTTTGTCCAGGCCGATATCTCGTCTGCAGATTCCACCGACCTTGCTTTTTCTAAGCCGTGGGATCCGCCCGTTGCCAGTCTTCCCCTTACCGTCTTCCACACGGCCGCTGTCATCGTGCCATCAGACAGGTCCAAGCTCACATATGCCTTCTGCGAGGCCGTCAACGTCAAGGGGACACAGCACGTGCTGGACGCTGCTCGGCGGGCGGGCGCCGATGTCTTGGTCTCCACCACTTCGGCCAGCATAAGCATCCGTCCTGTCGAGTTCTGGGGCGCACCGTGGAAGATCTGGTCGCGCTCAGAGTCACGATGGCCGGCCCACTACTGGCAAACACTCGACGAGCGAGATTTCTTCGCGCCTCTACGCGCCCACGATGGCTACTATTCCAACTACGCAGTCTCCAAGGCCGCAGCCGAGCGCATCGTCTGTGGAGCCAATAGTCCTGGGCTCCGTACTGGGTGCATCCGCCCCGCGAACGGCATCTACGGCTGCTCAAACTTCTCTGACAATACTGTCGGGGGCCCTCTCAACATAGAGCTCTTGCCCGAGTATGTGTGCCACTCCCCTGCTTCTGCCAGACAGAGATATCCTGCTAACCCTTGACCAGATGGTCAAGCCACTCTGTGCAGTCGTTTGTCCACGGGTCCAACGCCGCCATCGCTCATCTCGACCTCGAGGCAGTTCTGGCAAACCCGGATTCATCCGCGGCGCCACAAGCAGGCAGGCCGTTTGTAGTCACCGACCCAAACCCGCCGATCCCCTATGGTAGCCTGTACCGCCTAGTTGGGACCCTCGCCGACACGCCGTTCCAGACCGTGCACGTGCCACCTATTCTAATGCTCCTAGTCTGTCACGCTGTCGAGTGGTATATCCTCCTCCACGCTCGCTTCCCACTCGCCAGGAAAGTCTTGCCCCCTATCACGGGCGACGTCAAGCACGTTCAGCCGGCACTGTCATCCATCTGCACCCACCTCGTCGCGTCTAACGCGGTGGCCGGTCAGCCCGTTGCCGCCGGCGGGCTCGGATACTCGGGAGTCGTCACTACGCTCGAGGGCATGGCGCAAGAGATGGTGTGGTGGAACCACGCACATGCCAGCGCTCGCGCTGCCGGCGAGACCAAGGTCTACCAGAGCAGCGTGTCGCTGGCTGAAGAGATCCAGAGGGCCGCTGGCGTGGGTGCCAATGCCAGTTAAGTCAGGTGGGGGACTTTTGGAACACCCCTGCCTATGGAACAGCCCCTGAATCGGACCCCGCACAACACCACAAACTTCAATTGCCAACAACTTTGTCAATTAATTAGCTACAATGATGAAGTCTTCAGTATCGGATTCTCCTGATTCTTCTCTTTTAGAATAACTAAGGTCCTCTCTGCCAGCCTCTCTCTGTGAGGCACGAACCTCCTCAATTCCAGCGAACTGCGTATTAGGGTCGACTTGGACCTTCCTTCTCTTTCGGCCTCTTGTGCGTTCTAGGCTTTTTTCTGTAGCCTCCAATTGATGCGCCGTATTGGCTAGTTGGAAAACCACGTAATCGAAGGCTTTTGCGGCCTTGCGTATGAAAAGTCGGTCGTTGGCAGTCCGTTTCTGGCCGGCTAGAAAAACCTGCCCCTGAATACGGAAATCCTTCGGCTTTTTAGGGGTAAACCATATAGGCCGGCCCTCCGAATTCTTATTTAGAATGGGGTTATGGACCTCTTGAAGGTCTATAGAAACCGTAGAGGTCAGTTGACCAACGTCGCCGTTAGAATTCTTAATAACAAGGCCGTTGCTTAGGGGCTTCCTGAGGCTGACCGGCTAGAGGCCTGTAGCTTTCCAGCCGGCTTTGATATTAGATTCAGTCATTCCATAGACCCTGGCTTGCCGGTAGCATTCTAGGAAGGCCCTCTTTTCAGCAACAGTGCCTTCGTCGAAGCCGGAAACAACCTCATTATGCTTGGCTCTGTACCGGGCTTTTAGAGGGCCGAAAACCGATAAATCCAGGGGCTGGAGAACGTGGGAGGTGTGGGCTGGTAGAAATAACAATTGTACGTTATTAGAAAAGGCTAGCCACATGAATTCTTCGGTGGTATGACTACCGTGGCCATCTAAAATAAGGAGGCGCTTCTCCGAGGGGGTAGCTGGCCGAGTCTCTGGAAGAAAGATATTGCGGAGCCATGCGACGGCAGTATCATCGTCAGACCAGCCGTTTTCAGTGGGTTTCCACTTCCAGCCCTTAAATGGCTGTAAATCGCGTGGATACCATTGTTGTTGAAGGCTTCCACCTTTGAAAATGACGACCGGGTTCAAATACCGGCCGTCAGCGGAAATACATTCGATAATCGAGGTCCAAATTCGGTCTCCTTTCTTCTTTTTCTGGAATTTCTTTCTTTCCTTAGATCCAACAACCAGGCCGTTATCTCCAATGCCAGAAGCAATGCCAGTTTCATCCATATTATACCTATGCTTGGCTGGAATAGCCTCCACGCCTGGAGGCTTCAAATAGTCAAACCAAGACCGGATAACGGCCTCAGAGGCTCGATCAGCACGGTTTGCATGGATTCTCCGAGGCCTAATTGTAGAAATAGATGGATTTCTAGCCAAAAACCGGCTAGTCCAGCGTTTTCCGAGGGTCTCGTTATCTTCGAGCATTCTTCTAGCTAGTTTCCGAATTTGGGCGTGGGTTGGAGGGTGACCGAGCGACCCTTGGAATAGAATCCATTCGGTTAAGCGTTCTTCCATAGCCGGAGAAAGCTTTTGATTAAGAATTTGGGCCTTGGAGGCTGGCTCGGAACCACGAACCCGATTAAAGAGAGTAGTAGGGGGGATGCCGTGATTTTCAGCAGAGCTACGGAGTAAGCCGGTTTCTGCATACTCTGCCAGCGCATTCTGCAAATCCAACTGAGTATATCGCTTCATCTTTCATTTCTCAATTGAATGGAGAAAAGAAGATAAGTATTGAAGCAGAATTGGTCGAGTTGCAAGCGATTGAAATAGGTGAGTTGAGTGGCGAGCGGCAAGTCCTTGATGACAAACCTTGTTCCAAATCCAGGGGTGTTCCATAAGCAGACCACCTGACTTAGTGGGTGCCAATGCCAGGTAGAGGCTGGATATTGCCGCCGACAGCCGGTCTTGAACACACCCGAGACTGAAGGGGTGGTGTCGGTTGGATTCAAGACAAGGGGGGGAAACACAAGGCGAGAATGTTGAGGTTCTACAGAGAAGAGTATTGGCCGAAGGGCCCGAGAGATCGTGCCCATCTTGTCGCTTGGATTTGCCGATCATTACATCCTTGCGCCCTCCCGCAGGTAGACATGGTCAGCTGCCGTGCGATACCTTGGACTAGCCAATAACTCCCTCAGTGGCGGCGTCGCACTTCTTTCGTCGGCAAATCTGGAGGAATTCCCAATTTGGGGCACTCCCAAATTGACTGAGACGTTCACGAGGCCTGACAACATGTGGGATATTTTTACCTTGTTCGTTTAAACCACTGTAGTAACAACTGTCAGATTGAAAGGGGTAGAAAGAACTAGACAGGATTTTGTCAGCATGCTTACCAACTACCGCCACCTATTATCGCCACCCAATGTACTAGTCTATATTATAGGCACCCTAGATCAGCCAGAGAGGACAGAATTGAACAAGATCTAAAACCAAATCATCTTTATTATTAGAAGTGCAATACTTCTGACATCTCCCAAGTTGGTTGCCTACCGCAGATTAGACCGCTAGGGGCGAGGCTCATCTCGTAGCGGCGACCAATGAGAACTACTATCAAAAGCAGCAAGCATTACACACCGAGCAATGGTGTGCTTAACTTCTCGGGTCGCACCTGCCCTCCATGTCTTATTTGGGAAGTGCCTCCTCAGGGCAGACTAGCGCTTAAAAACCCCCCTTGTTCTATGGAAATTCCTCCCCCCTGCCTCGGAATCCGCCGAGACATACTTGTCTGACAAGGCAGGCTCCTAGCTTTCAGTATTTAGTTTCAGATAATTACCTACCGGTAGAAGCGGGAATGCCCCAAAGCACGGATGCCCGACCTAAAAACTTATCACCAACCACTCGTCGCCACTCTAAGCGCTCGCTCGATCCCGTCACAGTCATGCCCCCCATTTTCTCGGAGCCTGATGCCATTGACCCTAAAAGCCGCATCGCTGCGGAGCAGGATAGCACCTCGCAAGTGCAGTCCATTCACAGCAAATTCATCAAGAGTGAGGCTGTACTTTACAGGTTCCTACAAGAAAGATGTGGCGATCGGAAATTCGACATCCAGATGCGCCACAATGTCTACCACATCAAGGGATGCGATGCGCTCGATATGGTTAGCAGAACTCCTTCTAACTTCTAGAACCATAGTGGTCGAAGAAGTAATTGATGTTACTTTTGGTGCGCGCAGGACACGGATGAGATGCGTAGCATATTTTGGTCTAGCTCAAGAGTTTCCTCATGCACCGGTCCGAAGACGCTCGGCATAGGACGGTAGACCGCAACGATGCGCGGAGAAGCCGAGGAAAGAGGTACGATGTGCTCAATATCGCATCGGGTTGGAGAAATTTAAGCAATATGTCACATACCTGCAACGTCAAGTTCAAGGATTGGTAATCAACTAGATCGATATCCTCTGCATATATGTCCATCGTGCTCTCTGCTTCACCTTGTGATAGAACCTTGGCTCGCTTTATCGGCTAACAGGGCTGTATTACTGGTGCACCTGCGTTGCCGAAAGTGTTGTTTTGCGTCGGTGACCTCGGATGCGGCAGCCTGGGCTTGCATTAGCCGCTGGCGTCCACCCTACTATCTACTAGCTACCTCCGATTTGCTGTAGCTTTCGGTCAGGTAGACGAAGCCTTCCCAGCACCACACCGCGCGAGATCATGACTAGATATCTCGTCTTGGCTTGCCCCAAATAAGAGCAGACGTTGGTTTTGAGATCCAGTCGCCTCCGTTTCGGCTGGTTGTCCCATAGTACTACCGATCATGGAAGAGAATCCCCCCGTGCCTGCTTTCCAGCTCGGTGACGGGGCGATCCTGAATAGAGTGCCAACTACGCTTATCCAAGACCCTTCCGGGAACCCTCCAATCGAAAATTGGCCATATAATCCTACACTTCCCAAGCTCGAAGCTCTCGTTCTAGTTAAGGGCAATATCACGAAATGTTCAGGTTTGCCCAGCGCAATGGACAAGCGACTTCGCGACCACGCATTACACCATCCTAATGTCAAAAACGAGTCGGATATGTTCTGGCCACGGAAATTGCTCAACCACCTGCTCTCGGACTCGGATATTGAATACGTCGTGAACGAACTAATTGAGACGTGCATGCCCAGCCCCGCCAGTGATCAGTCATCGTCCAATGCACCGCGGCGTTGTGACTATAGAGAGACAGTCTGTCAAGATTACCGACGTATACTGACTCGTCTTATTTTCATGGGATAGGAGAAACGCCTATTCGAATTTATTGAAGCTCAAATTTCCGACTCTTAGCTTCCACTTAGAATAGCTGACGAAAGACTCCAAAGGATCTTCACATCCCGTGAGGGTCGTCGATCCCTCGATTCATGGGGATATTACCAACTGCGGCTCGTTGTACAATCCTTTCAACCGAACTATGCTGAGGTATATGAAATCAAATCGGAGCATGGTTCATATCCTCTATGGTACGACATGCCTCAGTATCCGGACGAGTCCCACACCAATCAAGCCAGGGAGCGGGGGTATGGGGAAGTACGAAAGGTCACAATCCACCCATGGTAGAACAAATTTAGCTCAATTCTTGAATCGGTCAGTTCCCCTTGGCTGGGTATAAACCCAGTGGTATTCACTGGGCTTTGATGCTTATAGACTTCATCTAGTTCTCGGCAAAGCCCAACCTATTCGCGTTGAAGACGCCGAAGGCTGAGAACACTAGAAGCCTGTTTTTCAACGAAGCAGACATGCTCAGAAAATTTAGCAAGGATGGAAAGCAAAACGTCAGGCTTCTGGCTAGCATTATCGAAAACCCCGAAGAAGCGGGAGTCAAGTATTTATTTCTCTTCCCGTGGGCAGAGTGTGATCTTCGTGAGCACTGGGAAAAGTCAGGAATTAAAGATACAGCAGAGATTCTCTGGGTTTCAGAGCAGTGCTACGGTCTCTCCGATGCACTCAGCTTTATTCATAACCCTGTCTGCTCAACGACAACAAAAACCCCATCTATGGACGGCACGGCGATATCAAACCAGAAAACATACTATGGTTCCGTATCGATAGGGACCAAATGTTGGCGTTCTCAGACATGGGTCTGGCCGAAGTCCATAGAGATTCAAGCCGATCTATAACATCCCCGGGGAAGGCATCCCCCACACGCCCACATACCGACCTCCGGAGTGCGACATTGCAGGAGAAGAAGGTTATATCTCGCGGTCATTTGATATCTGGACACTTGGCTGCGTCTTCCTTGAGTTTGTGGTTTGGATCCTGAACGGTCCCAAAGGCATCGCTGGTTTCCGAGAGGATCGTCTTACAGAGTATGCCGGCCCTTTTTACAGAACATCAATATTCTTTTCCTTGCATTGCCTTGAGGGGTTAGATCAGGAGTTCGCTTTCGACGTGCAGAAAGGAATGGTCGATGTAAGACCGAGCTGCCCCCTCTACCAACCTACTCTGCTCCAATACCTCTTCAGATAGGCCCGTACTGACCAACTCTCTAGTGCTTCCGGGAGCTCCATGCGCATAAGGACTGTACTGCATACCCCCACGACTTCCTAGACTTGATTCAGGAACGGATGATCATTGTTGAGTCAAAAGACAAGGATCCGACAAAATCGATCTTGAGAATTCGCTCGCAGGGCCTCCGAACCAAGTTGATGAAGCTGCGAGACCAATGCCGAGAAGACAAGAGTTATTACATGGCACCCACTTCGAGAGTGCCTGCTTTTCAGCCTCTTGCAGCTGTTAAAGCAGCACTCAATAAGAAAGCACTTGAGAAAGTCAGAGCCATACCTCCGATAGAAAAGATGAAGTATCTTCGCTTTCACACGGGGGAGACGCGGACCACGATTCGGAGGAAATCGGGTGGAGACGACCAAGCTTCCTAATATGGGGTTGATCGGGGTATTCTTTATCAATGACTTCCATTCCATTTGTCGTCCCACTAGGCTGCCTTAATAGTCAGTTATTCATTTAGATTTCCATTTTCATTGCGGAAACACGGGAGTCATTGAGCTTGCCCCTTCACACTAGTGGTCCCCCCCCCCTCTCAGAAGCCAAAAGCATGCAAAAGCAGTCAAAAAGGAGGTTATTCCAGGTTTATATCGTGTTGTGTTGTGTTGTAAGGAAGAAAAGAGCCTGCATCTACAGGTCCGGGGACCAGTGTTGACCTTATGAAAAGGCGGTCTAAATAGGTGGCCTGAACGGGCCCTACCCGGGCACCTCAGACTATGCCGAAAGTAGGAAGGTCTTTCTGACACCCCCTGTCACTTGAGCCCCCACAGCCCAACTCTCGTCCAACTTGAACTCCGTTGATAGCGATCAGGCCGTGTTGTCTTGCGCATAATGGTCCTGCCTTATTGCTTCCACCAAGGCATCGTACTGGCTCTATGAAGCGGAAAGTTAGTTTCAGCTTCAGATGGCAGTGCTGAGTGATACGAGAAGAAAAACTGGGCCCGTCGGAAAGAAGCCAAACAAGACCCTCAGTATGAACGGCCTCGTCGGTGTACCGTCCGTGCACGACTGTGGTGGGCATTTTCAGTGCCGGGATGGTAGAAAGATTTGTTTCGGGATGTCAGGATGGTTTCCCACAGCCTTGTGGCTGCTTTAAACCGAACTGAAAAATTGAAGTGGAGGGTGGTGTGACCCCTGTTATTCTAGTCGGGCCACATCCCGCCACCCCACCGCGCTAATTTTTGTAACACGTAACACGCTGACATTACATGGCCATGTGCATACCTAACCGATATGCAGGTGCCCTGTAGAAATACTGAACAGTAGTCATTTGTTTGCTTTTCATGCATTATTTGGATCTGGCCGAAACCCCTGAAGCGAACGAGTTACTTCGCAAAACTGGACGCCTTACCAGAGATCGTCTTAAAACGATCATTGACGAATTAGAAGAGATGATTGATGACTGCTCCATGAGGGTCGACGGCATGACGATTGCCACGCAATGGGTAAGAAACCAGAACATCTGAGCTGGGAAAACACATGAAGTGTTTCTGACTGGAACAGTCCCAAGGCGACACCACGGTTGAGATAGCCTCAGCTGCCGGACGAGACTCTAGTCAGATGCGCTCGATTTCTCTTGTCACGATGATCTTCCTGCCCGGCACATTCCTTGCGATGAGCTTTTATTCTTCATTTTTTTTTCTTTTTCATTTTCTTGTCTTTTACATTAATGCTCACCAGCGCAGACGGTCTTCTCAATGACATTCTTCCGGTGGGACTCCGAAGACGGCAACGTGGTACCCTCGAATATCTGGATCTACGTCTTCATTGTGGCTGCCTTCACTGCTGTGACTGTCTTTCTATGGTGGTACTTCCTCGTATACCGCGCTTCCAAGAGCCCTGGCACTTGGACAGACCCATTCAAGGAACTTGGTGGTAGGGTAATGGTGTTAGAAAGGATAATATGTGGTCGACCGCGCAGCAAGATGGGGTCGGAGTTGGAAGAGGCCTGAGCTACCATGCCCACCAACCCCTGAAAACGTGGGAGACTCGGCTGGAGAGCACTACTGAAGCACAGATATTATCGTAGGGGTAATCAGCATGTTTGCGTCAGCACTTTTATCCTACACTAGGGCTCCTTACAACGTGGTTCGGTCGAAGGGTTTAACCTCCTCCAACTTACACAGACACGACCCCGCCCGGAATAATACAACACATCATGATACGCAAGCGCCTTCCCATATAAGGGAACGGTTAATTAACTTTCCCAACAAATAGATCGATATAGTGCCGGCAAACCTTCGCCGCCACCTTCGTCGCACGTTGCATAGTTGAGCGATATCTTGCTAGACTCAATGTCAGCCAATACGATGTCGAGAATACCCATAGCAGTTTTGCCTGGGGAAAAGGAAGAGCTTATATCAGTGAGTGGGTCGTGAGTGCTGGGGAAGAGAATATTGTAACAGTCATGTTGAAGCTGCAATTCGGTCAGATCGCATCCTTTTTATCTTTGCAGGACAGGAACCCTCAGGCTCAAGGGTAGGTGAAAACCCATGCGTACCATTACGTCATGATTACCCGCGCCGTATTTCCCGTCGAGGTAATGCAGTAAGCGCCGCTCGTTGCTGTTTCGTTTTCGATATATCCATGGTAAACAAACTGGACCCAATAGTTCTTATCCACACAAGAAAAAGGGGATTCAAACCAAAATATCTAAAAGAAAAAAATTAAAGAGGGCAATTTGGGGCAATTATTTTAGTATATATTATTTCCACCACGCCTCGGCTTGGCTTCTGGGTGGCGTGGCGAAATGGGCTGTATTCTGCCCAGAGCACACACACATCCATGACGCCGATTACCACCGTCTTATAACGAGTCCACTACCAAGCACAACTGCTGCACCTCCGTCATCACGGATCTACTTGTGCAAATCACTCATCCTATAGGGCTTGGAACGAATTCCGATCTCGGGACTCGGGATCCCCGACGAGTAGCCCGATGCAGCGGACCCCCTCCCTTGACTCAGCCTCACGGCCTAAGTTGAACCTGCATACAGAGAGCGCCGCCAACCACATCGACGCTCAATGATGCCCTACTTGTAAGAAGATTCTTCAGCTGGAAACCCGCATTACTTTTGTATCAGGGAAATCCACAGACCCATTCGATTTGGCCTGGCGCGTAAATGTGTTAGACATCGTGTCTCATCTGGGGGTTTCATGATCGTCAGAACCTACCAACGCGGATTGGAGGCGTCGGAACGAACCTCAATCGTATAGGTGCCCGAATCGTAGTTTTCAGATAGGAGATTGACGAGGAGCTGCGGACTTGAGACGAATTGCACATGCACTTTCTGGACCTGAAGGGTCTGGGGATTTGGTGTGGTGGCCATGATAATATATGTTTGCTTTCGGCTTTTGATGTCTTTGGGGGAAAGTAGAACTAGGAGGTCACTACTGTGTCCAAGTTTTGTGCACTAATGTTCATTTCTCTCCTTCGATTGAGAATCCCTGACTGTTTTAAGGGAGAACTCCTAGTGGTGCCCCTCAAACCTTTGATGCTGAGACATGTGTGTGTTTTGCACTTTTGCCGAGCCGTGCAGGGGCTTAAAAAGAATGAAGCGCTCGCCCGGCCACGCCCCAGACCCCGGGAGGAGGTATCTTGGTGCCTGATTGTCTTTCCTGCCCAATCTGCAGGACTCTTAACACAAATACTTATTCGCATGGGTAATGGTTGCACCGGATGCGCCGCCATGTGGACGAATAGGGGCTACGACCATGATTCAACTGCTAACCACAAGTGTAATAGGGTGAGCCGCGTGGCCCCAATCCCAGCCGCGGCCTGTTTACACGGCCCAGCGATGATGCCCGATGGCTTTCTGCGGGTGACTAACGCGTGTGTAACCGTCCCCTCCCAACACCGCCCCTTGAATTCCTTCTCGCCGACCACCAGTGAGCCCTCGTGGCACCCCCTGCGAGCCCTCGTGGCACCCCCTGCGACATCCAAAGCCCAAAAGGCGACTTGAGCTGGTGGATTCTAACCACGGACTACTCGGGCTATGAAGTCGTAGCCTTTGGTGATATACGATAGGAGGCTGCGAGGTTGGAGGCAGGATGGGCGGAGGTTGAATAGCTAATGGTGCTAGTGGACTCATGTTACAGTAAAACTAGTCTTCTCCTACCTATTACCGACAATTATACCCTAGGCGGCCGCCGTGACGGCGGTTAAAAGCAACTAGGAAAAGGATCGCTAATATAGCTATGTGTAAGAAAAGAACCCCAACCCACACACACAACCAGCAGGCCAAGACCTCGCTCCTTTGTCATGACCTCTCACCCACTGGCCCAAGCACCCCGTCATGTATATAAGCAGTGGCCCTCGCCCCCTTCCTTTGCGAGGGCCAGGTTGAAGTCTCACACCAATACCAGCCATTGCTCGCCCCACTCATTGCCCACATCGTGACCACCTTGATAAGGCGCACCTGCCCTCACTTACAATACTTTTATATTTTTAGATCAACATCGTAGTCTGCGCTCGAAACCACCCCCGAGCCCGTGCCGTCCCCAAAGGAAACAAGCAACAGATCGGCTGTGCGGTGTCCGCTTGAACACACACGGCAGAGTCGGCCGAGTACACCTACACGCACAAGTGCGACTCCTATATCGGCATCACAACGCCCCCCAACATCACCTAGATCCGCGAGAAGCTGTACATTGGCGACCTGGCCACCGTCATGTCGACCGCGACCACCCGAAAACACGGCATCACGTCGATCCACGGATCAGTTACTACGGGAGCGAGCAGGGTGGGCGGCGATATATTCGATACCCCTGTACAAATATTCGGCGAATATGATGCACTAAAACTTAGCGAGATGAGGACTGCTGTTGTGGGCACCATGGGGGCGAAGCTGGCAGCAAAACGTAAAGGGAAAATAGCCGCTGTAGCTTAGCGCCAGCCCGCGAAGTTACAGTGTTCATCTCACTAATTTTTAGCGTTTACCCCACTAGAACTTCTCTCGATTTCAGCGTATCATATTCGCCAAATATTCGTATAGGGGTATCGAATATGTCGCCGCCCACCCTGGGAGCAAGAGGCTAGGGGTCGTCAGGATCGTTGGGAGGACGGGTGGCGGGAGGCGCAGGTGCAACAGACCTATGCGCCTCCCGAATGTTGCCCTTAGTAATTACCATAGGCAGGTATGGCCCTGAGCCGCCGCTGCTTTACCCTGAGTTGTGGTGAGCGAGGTGTGTGACACGCCTCTGGGCAAGTGACGTTCTTTCAGCTTATTTCTGGTGAGCGATGAGTGATGTTACTATAAATATATTTCTGATATCTTTGCTCAAATGAAGGGTCTGGGAGAAACGTTTGCTTTATAGTATTAAGATTTTGCCACTTACGTGAACGTTACAAATATGCCTTTGCCATTCTCCGGGGCCAGACGATTTGTGAAAGTGATTTGCTGGGGCTGCACACCTACCGAGCCCCCGTGATCGACGATCTACGCCCCTACTCTGACCCAGCAGTGTTAGAAGATATTGTGACGATCTGCAGGCCACCTGGAGGGCCGGGACGGACCAAAGTATCTCCGCAGTCGTCACGGTACGAAGCCGTATATAAACACTATATCGGCACTATATGATCTCTGCGATCACCCCAAAAGACGAGTAATCACGATGAGCGTGCCTGAGAGGACGCTCACCCTAATCACTCTGCTCTCAGGATAAGCACAGCGAGCACAGAGATCACAATACAAGTTACCTACAGTAACCCCAGTATAGATAGCCATCATCGTAGCCACGATGAGCGAGAAGAACTTCTGGTTCTTCACGCAAGTATTCGCTTTGTCAATTGAACCCCTTCAATTATGCCCTAATTACATACGACCGATTGACATCGTAAACCCCCGTCTAAGAGGACTTGCTCCAACAATCTATCTTCCATATCCCCAGCCCCAGGGTGTTGCCTTTCGTCCCTCCGGACGTCACTCAACCCCGCGACCCTGTCAAGGTTCTCCGGAACACAGGTCGTAACAGATATCTTCCGGATGGCCACTTTCGGCTGACAGTTTATTTTATACCGCATTGTTGCATCATCCATGCACGTGCGAGGTATACTCCAGCGCGTGCGAGATCGCACCGTGTAGGCTGTTAGATGCATAAAAGGCCCGTGCACTCAAATGATGTGAGAGAGAAAAGCGGAAGGCGATTTCGCTAGCGACTGTAAGGAATTGAGATTTACACGTTTTGTTCTCTTCGAGACCTAGTTCTTGCTCCATGCGCCAAATTTTGGTCCCGAAATCCGGAACAAGTTCGGCCTCTGTATGTTGCAGCAGCTCCGGCCTCCATTTGGTCTTCCTCCTTGCCGTCGATCTGATCTAGGCCAGGCTAAGGCATTGGCGCGAAATGACTCTTTGGGACCAAAACTTGGCTGGCGCTAGGAACGGGAACCGGGCCTATATGTGGGGCGGTCAGTCGAGGCAGGACGGCTGGCATGTTTGCGGAAACTGCCGCCCGCGCGTGAATTCGAGGTGCGGCTCGATTCGGTGGCCTGGGGACTGACTTCGTGCGGGCAATTGAGTCTCTTCGCATCGATAACTTCGCTTCGCTCGGCGGCGGGCTTGCGGTAGTAGGAGTGTTGCAGATCTTGACGACGAGATTTTCGGCTGTGCCAATTACATCCACAACGAAAAGGTCCGATTGTGACTCTCTAAAGCTCACCTTGGCGGTCCCGGGGTCGTCACGGTACGAGCCAACTGCGGCCACTACGCTTACGACCCGGATGGGAGTGGCTAGGCCTGCTAATTTGGCGTGGTACTGCTGGGGGTATTGCAGCCGTGAGAATGCATGCCATTTAACACAGAACAGGCGTCGGTTGGACCAAAAGAGCCGCAAAGTGGGGTCCGCGGGGTGGGCAAAAGAGAATGCAGCGGAGGACTCAGTGGGCTGAAAGCGGGGTATTGGTTGTCTGGGAAAGTGCAATCGGCGTTGTGCATCCAGCACAACAATGTCCAGCGCAGGCGACACGTTCAATTCGACAAAGATGACGAGGACGCCGCAAACGGCAGTGCGGCAGCTGCAGCAAGAGGACGGAAACACCTCCCCAACCAATTGAAGCTTGGGACGGCTGGTGGGAAGATGAGCGCGGATGCAGGTGGAGCGCCGAGCCTGGGGGAGACACAAACTCTACATAGAGACATACTGCCGGTATACGGAGAGATATCGACGACGCTGCTAATCTCTTCCTCCTCGTACCGACCCCCTCCCGGCCGTTGGTCAGAGCTTCCTCCTCCGCGGCAGGGGTGGCATACTGCGGAGAGCTAGTCGTGATCCCTGTCAAGTCCCGATCGCAACCCTAAAATAACTGCTGGGCGGAGAGAAGCTGGTGATGCGATGCGACCCATATGACGGAAACGGCGTAGGCCGAATTGGGACACCAGACGCCATGAATACCTTTCAGGCAGCAGGCATCATTGCAAGGCAGAGAAGGCTTGTTTCCAGTTGGACCAGGCAGTGCAGCATTTCAGTTTCTTTCTTCCCTCACGCCCGTTTGACCGTCAAAGACCAGTGTATAAATGATGGGGCATATTCGTGTATCTAGTCTCGTACTTATTCTATCGTACACGTCATACAGGACAAAGCAAAGAAGGAAATGTCGATGGCCAGCCCCCTGAGTCCTCCCCGATCCGTCCGTTTCTCCTCTACCCACGACATCCCACCCACAGCCTCCTAGTTCCTTGCCGGCATCACCGTCAAAGGCCCTCTTTCTATGTAGTATGTAGTCAATTCTCCCGGAACCTGCGAATGCAACGGCGGCGCCGCCCTCCTCCGCAGCACAAACGAGAGCACGGCAAACCCCGCCGCAGACAACACCACCCCCAGGGCCACACAGCCAATAGCCAGGCCGACCGACGCCCCAGGCCCTAGGCCAGCATAGCCCGGCCCGTCTCCGGCGGCCGGAGCGGTGCTGATGCCGGTGCTGGAGGCCGGGCCGGTTGTTGCTGACGCGAGGGAGCTGCTGCTGCTGACGAGGGAGCTGCTGCTGCTGACGAGGGAGCTGCTGCTGCTGACGAGGGAGCTGCTGCTGCTGACGACGGTGCTCGAGGTGGTGGAGGACGTTCCAGTGGACGTATAGAGGAGTAGCATTCCGAGGGCGCCGCAGATGGCATCGCTACTGCCACTGCACTCTTGACTACACGATACGTCCGGCGCGCGCGTTGCCCCTGCGTTCAGTGTGTTTCCGCAGTAACACTCGGCGCCATTCTCGAGACCGAACATGGAGTAGCCCTTAGGAGCGCAGCTAGGAGAAGAGAAACGGCCAATATTAGCGTCTTCTGTGTAGCTAGTGGCTCTTTGTCTGCGAGACAAGTCAGCAATGAGACTGGGCTTACTAGGTCAGGCACACCGATGGCTGACCAGCCGCGCCTGTGAAAGCCGCGGACAGCACCCGGGTGGTGATGACCCCCCCGAGGTCCGAGTAACAGCCCACGGCCGAGTAGCCGTCCACAGACGCCGTGGTCGCCGCTCGGACAGCAAGGCGGTGGCTGGCAGTGGCCTGTGGTGCTGTCGTTGGCTGCATGTTTCGGCGGAGGAGATCGCGTTGCTGTATGCCTTGGACAAGGCTGCGCTGAGCAAGCGGGTCACCCACCAACACCGAGCTCGAGGGAGCCCCGAAAGCTACAAAGGACCTGCTTTTGCAAGTCTGACGAACGGGAGGGATAGTCTGACGAACGGGAGGATAGTCTGACAGTGACGGCGCCGGTGGTGTACTGCGAACGGGCGAGAAGCTTGATTGAACTCGGCAGTGTGGTCTCGGAAATTAGCTCATCGTCCCCGCACCTGGAGGCTGAGAGTGCCCTCGCCATTGGCCTCCTGATGACCAGCAGGTTCCGGCGGCGCAGGGGGGTTGGGAACTCGGGGCCCCCCGTCGAGTGCTGCGCGTGCTAGGCCACGACTGGCTTGGCCGACGCCACAGCAGCAAGATAGCCTGCGCCGCGGCAATGGACGTTTGCCGCTCGTTCAGCTCAGCCCAACCCATGCGACTAGCGGCATGCGTTGTGGTCGCTCCGGGCGATGGCAATGAGGTATCCGGGATGTGATTCATGGCGCTGTTGGACAACGACCACTGCCGCTTCCAGCTTTTCTTCTTGACGTCGACATTTTGTTTTCTATTTCCTCCTCCGCTTGTATTGTTACTATCGCCTCCAAAGCAATAGTTTCAAACCTTGCAGCCGGCGCATTTCACGGCCAATGTTGACGGGCTGCTGGGCACGGGGCCGTCGATCCCGAGGTTGCTGCGGGATTCAATGCGAGTGGGACCTCGTAGTGAAACCAGCAGGATCACGACGGGACGATATGCTCTTGCTGAGAGCCCGGGCTCGAGCACAGCAAAGTCACGGCCACCACGATGCCGAACTCGGCCGCGTAGTGCTGCGCCGTGTTGCTCTCAATGTCCACGATAGTAGCTCGTCCAAGTTGCCTCTCGCCAGGCTCTTTGAAGCCGACCAAGGCGTGCTCCTTGGCGGGCTGGTGCCTAATCGCCGACAGCAGGCGCTGATGGACGTAGCTAGGCGCCGCCGCCACGTCGGCCGGCGGCTGCACGGCCGTGGGGACCTTGGAGCAGCAGCTGTCGACGAGGAACTTGCTGATGTCCTTGTGGAGGGCTTGGCCAGCGGTGGCGGCCGGGTCGCGGCGCTACGATGGAAGACGCGCGGGATCTTGGTCGTGGCCGGCGTCTTGGAGGGCGTGGCCTTGAGGTCTGCGAGGCACTCGTCGGTGCTCATCTTACTGAGCGAGTCGTCCACGGCGGTGGTGCGTTTAGGGGAGACCATGGTGGCGGTGCCCGAGTTGGACGACGAGCTGGAGCGCGTCAGGCTGTAGATGTCGGACTAGATGGACGAGTAGAAGGGCAGCCGTGCGTAGGCCGCGGCTGGGACATCTGTATATACAGGTACGACAGGATCGCCCTGAACACCAGTCAGCTCCGCCATCTTCTTTCGCTGAGAAGTCTTCCTGACACCGCGACCTAGTGAGGAGCACTGTAAGCTGCCCAAGACCACTTTCTATCCCAGGACCATCTGTCGTGAGTCTGGCATCTCCAGCCCGACCCGCCGCGCCAAAAGCGGCCGAAACGGGGACAGCAGACATCCGGATTTGCCTGTCACCTTCCCCGCCTACGCATCCTCCTAGGCAGCCTCCGAGTCATGTCTTCTGCTGAACCGACTCCGTCCCGCGCCACCGTCGTACGACGAATGAATTATACCAGCTCTTGAAACGTCATGGTGAAGCTTTCCCCTCGCCAATGTGGATGCAGTCGAGGCAATATTCCTCCTGGAGAACGAGGAATGCACTGAGCTCATCGTCTCGGACCTGACAAACAGGTTCAATTTGACCACAGTGGCAAAGTGGGCTCCTTGCCGTTGGGTTCGGCAGCTGCTAGGTACAGGTGATCCCAATATGGCACTGAAAATAGGGTTAGCTGGAGACACAGTTTGGCACCACGCTGTCTACTGGCATAATTCTGACATGATTCGCGCCTTGGTCGAGACAGAGTCTTGCCACAGTCTCATTAATACCTCACTACTCGCAAATCCAGTTGAATGGAACGTTCATCTCTGGAGTCACGACAAGCGGGAATTCGCAACTCTATTGGTCTTGGCTCTACAGTGGCCCATCCACCAAGGCAAGCTGCTGGTTGCAATACATTCATCACTTCTCCTCCAAACAGGAAATATCCCACTTTCAGACTTACCGTATTCTCCTCTGACATGCAGCGGATGGATCCTTCACGCCAACTTAGTTATTAATTTGGGCAGCGCTGAAGTCCTCTTGGCCATGGTAACAAGTGGCTTCTCGATTGCACCAAAGTTCTACGACAATAAAAGGTCAAGTTGCCATTGTAACAGGACTGCTGATTAATTTACTCGCTCCTTTTATACTATCGCAGCCACACAAACTCATAGATTTGTTGTGGGTCGATGTTGATGCAGCAAAGCTGCTTCTTAAAGCTGAGGCAGAACTGACGCTGGATCAACTAGGAGACGGCGTCGACGTTGTTTTTCTGAGATTCGTCGAAATCCTATGGACACGGAGCTTCTGACCTTTATGCTATTACCAAGATTTCTTAGCACCAAGTCCTTGATTTATTCGATATACTCTGAGAAGCTTGAACTCGTATCTGCAACTCTTTCTTTGTACCTGGTCGACCCGATAGCGCTAGATGAATAGGGAATCTCTCCAATAGACGTCGCAACCAGGGTGGATCGTCAAGACATCATAAACCTGATTCTCACCAGTCGGAATGCTCTCCAATATGGGGTTAACTTGTATCAAGTCCAGTTAACATCGGCAGTGAGGTCTGGAGTAGGACAATCCACAATCGAGGCAGGATTGGGGGGATCTCGCCACTTCAAGATGTCGAGCGGAATGCAGCTAATCACGATGAAGTCGCCTTAGAGGACGTTATATGGAGTAGGGGGAATTTGCGTTCGGGCGAAATAGATTAGGACGGTATTTATGAAAATGGGGGAATCTAGGATGGTTGGAGATCATGAGTATCAAATATACGATAGGACTTTGGAGTGGAAATGAATAAGAATGTGTTTAGTAGATGCCGGGTGGTATGGAAATGGCTACCAGTAGTAATGACTTTGCACCATTGCAACCCTTTTTTTCATCACCGCAACACTCCTCTCCAAAACCCCTCCCAGCCCAAAGATTAGCACTCGCTATGAAAACAAACGTTGCTCCCTCTTAGCCTCGGGGCTTTTGATTCTCTATCTTAGGATCATCTTTAGAACTGACAAATAGTATATGCGGCGTATATCCTACCAACAATTCGAAGTTCATTCAACCATCCAGTCATAAAAGTCACTTAAAAATAAAACCGAGTTTTTCCCAACAAGAAGGCTTGTATTTTTATAGTAATAATTATATCCATGTCATGTATCCTCTTTTCTACGCCCCCTTTAAAATTTTAGTACAAGTGCCCAACTTGCCGATGCCGAGCTAAATCACGAACCAGTCGCTACACGGCCATACACATTACAATTCCCATCTCCCTTCAGCCAGCTGAAGGCCGCAGCCTCCACCGCCAATCTACTAAAGCCATCTAGATCTTCTCAACCGGTGTGTTATGTCCCTCAGCAGTTTCGCAGATGGGCGTAGGAACGGTGTTGGTCTTGGGCGCGACGATGAAGCATCCAGCCGGGATCTCGATGCAAGAATCACCACCGCCGGGGCTCAAGCCCTGGCAGAACGTCCTAGGTCCGAAGATGACATCCTTAGAGCTGTTATGAAAAAAGAGTTGCGTTAGAGATACGATATCGCGTGCATTTGAACCAGGTGCAACCTACCTGACCTGGCGGGCGACGACGTCAGCCTCATCGTCAGCGGTAAGGGTTTCGCTCCGGATGAGTGCGCGGGCGGTGTCGAGGTAGCTGAAGGAGGGCTTGTTTAGCTTTGGGGCGCGGGCGGCAAAGCGCGAGACGGGGTCAGTGCCGTTCACGGGCGCGCGGACGGCGAGGGAAGAGCCTAGGGCGCCGAAGAGGCCGAGAGCGAGGGTGAGCTGTGAGTATATGATAGATGAGATGTTATTTGTAGTGCTTGGAGCTTGATGTGAGAGTGTTGGATGTAGACTTGAAAATGATAGTACCGGACCAAGTGTTGTTGGTTTTCAAGTTGCTGTTACTGAAATGTTGGGTCGGAACTTAGTTTAGAATCTTCGTCGATAGCACCCAATGGACTGAGTTCACCTCAATGCCTTGCCCTGGTCGTGACAGTGGCGAGGTCTATGATCCTAGTTCCTTCTAGAACCCCCTTTTTTCTGACAGGCCACTTGCCCGCGCACGGGTTCTCGCCCGCATATTTAGTATGGGGAATTCCCCCTCCTAGAGTTAGCTTTCCAATGCACTTTCTACATTGTCACCTACACACAAAGGGCGTCGATCTAGATGTACTCCATGTCGAGACAGCGCGTAACCTATACGGTCTGTCGGAGAGTCAGGGGTAAGTCCGAGATGGGGAAACCTGCCGTCGTGGTAGCATATGTCGCCGAGGTGGTCTGGAGACTCGGCCGGCCTTTAAGCTCGTTTTCGTTGCCCTAGCAGTAGCTTAAGGCCGTGTAGTGTCTCACCATTGTTAGTGCATCAAAGTCGACCAGCTTGATAGTCTTCAGAAACTCGCAGTATTCTGCTTAGCCAGCTGTGGGCCCCAACGTCGCTTCGAGGCTCGCAGCTATGGATTGAGTTTTTCCGGCAGTTCTCAAGCCGTTTTCGAGCAAACCAGATATAATGTAATGGCAAGTCGAATTCAAGGTCGGCCACCAAACAGGGGGTGCTACCAATGGACGTTTCTTGGTGTCGTCAGCGTAACACTTTTGGCACGATACCCACCGTTCCTCAGGGAGATGGTGCAAAGCTCATATCCAATGACTGGAGCACCTCCGGACCCCAGGAAAACCTCCGATATGCACATGTCGGATGGCCCCAAGATTTTGAGCGATATTAAATTCGTTTCATGATGGCGAGAGCTGTACTCGAAATAGACAAGCGCCTGGAAAACGGACTTGCAGAGCGGACAGCCTTCTTGCCTAGATTTGTACGCCTTCCGCACACTGTTGTAACTGAGAGCCTCGAGGCCGACGAACCCAAGCGTGGTAGCCCAACCGGAACCAGGCGTGATTGCGAGCAGAGAACACGTCTTACACAAGCGGCCAAGACGCTGGAATAACGCTCAGGTTGCTTCCCAGTCTGGTGGAAACTTCAGGAGATGACGCTGTAGCTCACCGACGCGCTCTTCATCGGACTACCAGAAATTTTCCATGTGCCTAGAAAACCTCCATTCAGACTCGGGCACAGACAGGACCCACTCGGATTCAGGATCGGATCCAGATTCGGATCCAGATTCGAATCCAGGTTCGAATCCAGGTTCGGATCCAGGTTCGGATCCAGGTTCGGATCCAGGTTCGGATCCAGGTTCAGGGTCAAACTTGGACGGACTGGAGTTCATCTTGGCGATATGAGGTTGAAACTTGAGCTCCGAAGGTAAGGTAGGTAGGTATGCAGATTGTTTGAGGTTGGTGTGACGCCCAGCTTCACGCCCAACGTGTTTGCCAATATTCGTTTCCCCGCACGCAGCTATAATCACTTTCCCAAACACGTGCATCCATATATTCCAAGGGCACCTGCGGCGGCTATTAGCGGCTGATCCAACGGCTGAACAACCACTCTGCCGCAAAAAAAGCGCCCCGCCTCAGTAACATCAGAAAGGAGTTCGAAGCTCAGCTGATTCCAACACCCAGCTGATTCCAGTGCTGGGTTCCTAGGCATAGTATCGACATCCTTCTCCTCCCCTTAAGCTTTGTGTGGCAGTATATTAGTACCGATAGCTAGCAACATTTCCAACCACATGTGAAAACGACAAGGATGCCAGTAGATAAACTCTGTAGCAGCCACTCCGTGTAACAAACTCTACCAGGGCGGGTAGCGTAGTGTTCCTAAGCTATTCAGCCTTGCTTTTTTTCAGCGCTTAACGAAAGACCTGGGTTCAAATCCCAGCCCGCCCAAGCACTCATCCTTTGGGTGGATTCTTCTTTTTTGCCCGCGGCACGAGTTCCAGGCACATACGTACAAACCAATTTGTAAACCGGCGGAACGGATCAGCTGTGTTATTCTAGATAGATTTCGAGTAGATGTCTAACTAGGGCAGCAGTGCTTGCTTCAATTGTGCGTTGTACCCTGACTCAAACTCCAAGTCACGGGTGCGCGGGTATCCCTTCTGCAGCGCCAGAACATCAAATGTATGATCACATACCGGTGTATTAGCGGTGTATGACAAAGGTGAACATTACCCGTAACATTTTCTTTTATATATTAATATATTACGTGGAAGCTGAGCACAACAGAACTTTTTAACCACCAAGCACCGTCCCTTCCCATAGCCGAATCTTTTCCCAGACGGAACAAATTCCTAGCCAACCCCAATCTAAGAAGAAAAAACAAGCGCCGCGTTTTCACCGGTACCCTATAAAAACATGTCCTCGGGCAAGTACCATGATGGTTCCAACTCAATCAGCCGACCCATTCAACTCAAACCACTCCTCCTCCTCCTCGGCCTGCACCACAATCCTCAACCTCGGATGCCGCATCGCAGCCTCGATGAGCTCCCGGTCTTGCTTGTACGTCGCATGTACCTCGACCACACACCGCTCGGTGACACTTGCGTCCACATACCGCAAAATCGCAAGAATCTTCTCCGCCCACTCCTCCGGCAGACGCGCCAAGCTAACCTTGATCGTAATCGATGCCAGTCCAGAAAGCAAACGGTCCCAGATATCCTTGTTGAGATCGAGATCATTGATCAAGTCAAAGTTCAACTCCTGACTCGGTTCCTGACCTGGTCTCGCATTCCTTACAACCACCGCCCCACTCCCGCCACACCGCGACGTCGATACCGGCACCGCAGGTACATGCCTCGGATTGACATCAACTTCCAAATGCCGAATCGCCTGCCCCTTCTTGCAAAAATCCATACACACCGCCTCCAACTCCCGCGCTGGCCGCCCCGTACTCCCCAGCTCAAAGATATTTGGAATCAAAATCCGAAACCGGTTCAGAACCTCGGCGAGAACCTCGTCGTAGATTTGGCGCGAGACAAGCAACAAGTTGCGCACAAAGTGGTACGGGCTTTTGATGCGAGCCGACCACTTGCCGGCGTGGCTGCGGTAGAGGTAGCCCTTGGCGAGATCCCGGGCCAGCCGGTCGAGGGTTTGTGTTGTTTTTTGGGAGGTGGAGCGGCGGGAGGGGAGGTAGTTTGCGTAGATCATGGTTCGGATTTCGTAGGGGAGGTCGAGGAAGCTTGTTTGTTTAGGGGCGGGCTTTGGCGGGGGTGATTTGGAGAGGGCTAGGGATGCCAGGGAATTGGTGGACTTGGATCTGGGCCATGGTGTGCCGAGGCGGGCTGGGGAGATGGAGACTGCCATGATGGGCGGTTATGCGAACGAGATGCCTGTGTTTGAGGATGAGAACGATGATTGAGATGAGAATTGATGATTGTGATGCGAATCATAAAAACAGAACCATCTTCCTTCTTCCGTTCTTTCGCCCTCTATATAAATACTTGTTACGTAATAAATGACCTGGATGACACAAAGAATTCCCCTGCGTCTCGGCAGCAGGGTTGCGGTTTTGTTTGTCATGCCAAGCCTTCCGCTCCAAAACGTGGACTGGATCGTTGGCCAACAAATTGCGGGGAAGCGGGTCGCTAACGTAAGTTTAAACCGAAGCCGGCGGGCCACAGCGGGTCCTAAGACTCTCAGGGCCCTAAAAATATTCTCCACCGCGGTTCCGAAGCCTAGGCCGCCTGGGTGAATTTTTTTGCGTCACCTGACGTCTCGTCATCGTCTGACCGGCCAGCTCGTGTCGATTGAGATTCCTAGACATTAACTTGGACATTATTGGTTGCGTGCAGGATCCGAGGTTTTACTCGTGACATTTTCTCTGAGTTTGGTTTACCGCCCTGTGCAAAGCGACGAATGAGATGTCGCCACTCGGTTTATTGGTCGTGAGGCGATATGAAAATTCTGGGTACTTGGCGACTTTGCTGCCACTGCGATGCTACCGAAGGCTGGTGTTGGATGATGGAACTTTGAAGAACGCCTCGAAAGGTTTTTTTTCTGTTGTTGGCATTCTTCTCGATTTTTCTGCCTGCGATTGGCGAAGATTCGCCTCGGAATTGCACCAGTTTTTCCGTCACGATGGACATGGGTCACGTGCGATCCAAGACGTTACCCCCTGCAACTATCGCATCGAAATAGGAGCAAGACAAAGCCCGATTTGATGAAGCGAAGATAGGGGCCCCAGGTAGTCGGATGCGCGCCAAGAAAGGTTGTCGCTTTTCATACTTGTAGCAAAGCCCGAGGTCGGCAGACGGCAACGGCTCGTGCCGACATCCTCCCAGCAGGCTGTTCCGGTGCGTCTATTTACCCCGCAACGCAAATGTCAATTTAACACAATGTCGGGACGCTGTCACGTCTAATGCGACAGGGCGGCAAAATTGCCGACATGGATGCGGTATCTTCCCCAGAATCACGACCTATCATGAGACTTTGGCCCCGGGATATGGAACGGTGTCCAACAAAGGAGGGTACTTCAACTCGCCGCATACCCTTCAAAATCACCAAAATACGTGTCGGTGTGAGAAATAACCGATACCACTTTGCGATGACCAAGACCTTACCCCATTGTAGTTGAGAAAAATAAATATATGAAATATTACCATCCCCAAATACTTGTACCAGAAATTTTAGAGTCCTACAGTTCCCAACCTAATTCCCCCCTAGATTCGGATCCATATTCATTACAAGTAACTCCTCCACCCCAAACGGCGAGAAATCCAACGGATCCGTCGGATAAAAGTTCTAACCCGCCATCGGAAATTGCGGCGTGAAATCCCCAAAGTCCTAGAAAGACGTCCACCTCTAATCCGTCCATCCGTTTATCCCGACGCTGGACATACCTATCAGCGGCTGCTACGTCCCGGCCACAGCTCCGCTTGGAGGTAATATCTTTGGGTCTACCGGAATATCCAGCCCAGTTGCCCGAGACCTATCCACCGCGCCGCTTTTCGGGGATATTTTGTCGCCTTGGTTATTCCCTCCCCTGCTTAACCCGACGTCATTAAACTCTGCAAGCCGGTCTCTATCCTTGATAGCCTCCCCTTAAGACTCCCCATACCGCCCCAGAAGGAGATATACCGATCGGTAGTTAACTTTAACAGGTCTAGATTCGACGTAACTAGCCTCTTAGTGAGCGATGCGGGCCTAGATACATTACACGCACACTGTGCCGCCGAGGCAAACCATAGAGTATTGGCGAGAAATAGGTTGACATACTTATAGTAATTACGGGAATTGTTCTGGACTATAGCGACGATCTCATTTGAAGCGGACATATAGTTTGACTATTCCAAGGTTACGGTGGCTGAAGCTTGCTCCGGGCGGATATCGTTGGGCATGGGGATTAGCTTTCTTTTCAGACTGCAGCCAAGGAGCCTACGCGTAGATGTTACGATCCCGGTTCAAAAGTGCAGGAGGCGCTCTCTCTCGCTCCATGATTGGGTAACGAGGTGGGGACGGGCAGTCCCCGCTCCGCGTGGGATGCGGCCAATCAGGAAGCGCCCCGTCCGCCTAGCTGCCAAGGCCAACAGGGCGGACGGGGCAGGTGCCCCGTGGGGCTCCTGCGCCCTGTGAGCAGGGCGCCCTGGACCCGCAGGGCGTAGACACTGAGGATCCTGATTGGCCCACTTTAGATAGATATATACGACGACCGTAGCCACGGTCTTAGATAGTTCTTGCTTGGTTCTTCAAGCAAGCAATACACATTCGCTGCACTCATACATTTTGAGTGGCATTCCGATTTGACTGTATTACCCGTGCGATAGGAGCTTGCCCTTTGTTCTATCTTCATAATTACCAACCCCAGCATTCTGTGGAGCCCGTGCTCCCTTACAGACAGACGACCCTAACAGTCGAGTGGTTTGTAATATAGGTCTGTTAACGGTAGTTGCTTATATGGGCGAGAGCAAACGGTAGGTCTGGCGGTGGACTAGTGTCCCAAAATTAGGTCGGTAACTGTTGGGTTCACCAGGGTACCGGTACTGGACTCAACAGGGCGTGGCTGCACGCCGAAAACTGGTGGTTCAAGTGATGGATTGTAGATGTCTGTTCTTCTCTCTAGCTTTCTGGCAGCGCCAGAAAGCCCGTTCTTATACTACTATTGTGGTGGCGAAGTTGGTGGCGAAGTCTCTATCTAGAACCTTCGAGGCCCTTCTGCTTGACAAATTCCAACAGTCTGACTTATCGGACGAGTCCGTCACTACTACTTCACGGAACTTATACAAGACGGCGGTTGTCGATACGATTGTAGCCGAGGTACAGGGCACAACTAGTGAAGACCGTTGTGTGCTTTTGCTGGGTTATAAGGACAGGATGGAGGCTATGTTCCAAAGCGTTAATGCCGCCCTAGGCCGAAGATTCCCGCTATCATCCGCCTTTGACTTCCAAGATTATTCAAGCGACGAACTACGGCAGATCCTGAACTTGAGACTGGCCGAGTCAGGATTCACCGCGTCGGAGAGCGCGAAAGAGATCGCGATGAGGGTGCTCGAGCAAACGCGAAACCATCGCAACTACGGCAATGCAGGGGAGGTGGATATACTGTTGGATCGAGCCAAGATACAGCAGCGAAAGAGGCTATCTGCGCTGGCCATCGACGGAAAAGCCAATCTGCAATTCGAGCCGGGAGACTTCGATCCGGAATTCGACAGGACGGATTGGGTAGAGACCAGCATCCACCAGGTCTTTGCGGATTTTGTCGGGGCGGAGGCCTTGATAGACAAGTTCGAGGGCTATCAGCGCATTGTACGCAATGCCGAAGCTCTCGGCATTGACCCCCGATCGCAAATACCCTTCACCTTCCTTTTTCGAGGGCCGCCAGGCAAGTAACTCGGATGCAATCCAGATGAGAGATCCTGCTAATCTAGTCTTAGGTACGGGCAAGACTACGACAGCTCGTCGCATAGGCGAAGTCTTTTACAACATGGGCTTTCTCGCCACGAAGGACGTGGTCAACTGCTCTGCAACTGACCTCATTGGTGAATTCGTTGGTCATACAGGTCCCAAGACGCAGAGAGTCTTTCAGAAGGCTCTTGGAAAAGTACTTTTTGTCGATGAAGCGTACCATCTGTCGGATAATCGGTTCGGACAAGAGGCTGTGGCTGAGATGATGAATCTCTTGACTCAAGATAAGTACAGGAACAAGATCATCGTGATTCTGGCGGGTTACGACAAGGATATTAACCGGCTGCTTTCAGTCAACCCTGGCTTTGGCAGCCGCTTCTCTGAAGTTCTCAAGTTTGACCATCTCCCACCTGAACAGTGTTCCCGACTTCTCGTTCGCTGCTTGCAGGAACAAAAGCTTGACACGAGCACACTGACGGACACCAAGTTGCTCGGACTCTTTCAAGACTTAACTATCCTTCTGGGATGGGGTAATGCCCGAGACGTTAAGACAATTGCCCGATCGGTCTTCGGCTCCATCATGCAGTCAAGGACCCAGCCGCCAAGTCTTGTCGTGACAGACGAAATCATCCAGAGTGAGATAGAGCAGATGCGGAGCGAGCGGATGGGAAGGGCCAAGGACGCGCAAACCCTTCCTCAAAACCACGACAGCAGACTACATCCCGCGGCCGCCAATTCGCCGGACGCAGAACAACCGAAGGAAATGCCGACCACCGGTGCGCCGGAGGTAGAGCAACGGAAGAAAAAGTTGATGACGCATATGGCAGAGGCCGTACAACGCAAGGAAGTCACGCCCGTAGCTCTGTCCAAAAGAATCGACGCGCAACGCAACAACTACCGCGCAGACGTTGACAAGTTGCAATTGACTGGCGAGGGAATCAACATGACGTCCACCGAAGCCTTCAGAACCCTTACCGACGCTCCTGACACCACCCCTCGAGATAACTGTGTCTCGGACGCAACCTGGGCTCAACTTCAGGGGGCCAAGACGCAGAAGAAGAGGAAGAGACAGGAGATGGACGACTGCCGCGCCAAATTCGCGGGCCTGGAAAGCGATATCGCACGCATTGAAGCTGCCAACGGAGACTTGTCGCAAACCAGACGTCAACTCACAGATGCGCGGAAGTCTTTCAGGCAAATGAAGGCCGCAGCAGACACAGAGACTATGATCATAAGTCGGCTAATGGAGTCTGGGCTTTGTCCTCTTGGATACGTGTGGATCAAGGAGGGCGATGGCTACCGATGCGCGGGAGGTACACACTTTAAGTCCAACGAGGAAATTCGCTACGAGTACAACCCCTAGCGAAGATGCAAAGACTTGCAAGCAGCGCAAACTCTCTCTGAAATCTTTGTTTCGATTATGAGTAACTTATGTTGTTGCTCTGCCGCATAGAAACCATCTTTATTGATACTACTCACTATACTTGAATGTCTAACTTCATTTTTCAAGGAAGTGATACTTATTATTAATACCGACCGGGTACCGAATCTTGGTCACTTCCCATTTTCGGGCCTCCATTCAATGGAACACAAGGTTGGCCCTGAATAGCTACACTACGCGTATTTGTCAAGACCACTGTGCCACATGAGCGCCTTGCAAGTCAATGGTACTTGCACGTTTTACCGCCTGCCTGATTTGTCCACGCTCACGCCAATTTATTGATCGCGCCCCGTGCAACGCGTGCCAGTTCTATACCACCTTCGCCCACCTACTTACCCATTTATTCATAACTAATGTCTATCTATTAATGAGACGGGATTCTATCTCACAATCATTGGAGGCTAATTCTTAAAATAGATGGTGCCTATATAACTGGACGAGATAGAAATAGCGACGATTGAAGGAATTTAATCCGGTAGCTCTACAATGTGCTGCCACGATGGATGATAATTATCACCGATTTTAATAGCTTAGTAATTTACTCTATATACATTTTCTCGAATTCAAGACCCCAGATTAATCCTCCCATACGCACTCTCGAATTCCTTCCTACGCGCATGACTTATAGTTCCTTCACTCACCCAAGAATTTTCGGTTTCCGGACGACCCTTCCATCTCACGAGATACTTAACCCGTCCGCTGCATATCTTTTTTTTAAGCAATTCCACTCCCGAACACGTGTTGGATTCGTCCCCAAAGCCTTTCCACTTGACCAGGAGCCAAACTCCCCGGCCCCGCCCCCATTTAGCAAGCAATACCTCAGCCTCCCATATGTCTTTTTTCTCGTCAATTGCGGTGGGCGGGAGGATCCCCCTGCTATCGCCAACCCCTTCTCCGACTGAACATAACTCTGTCACAGCGTCATTCGTTTGCTCAGTAGGGACCGTGTCGGTCAGCAGCTCCGGATCAATTAAGTTCACAGGAACAATGGATGATAATGATGTAGATCGTGAGCTTGCGCTTGCCCATTGTTCTTGAAATGTCGTCTGGTCGCCCTGCGCCATAAGGTTGTCTGTCTGATCGGTAAGATCGAGGATCCGAGATGGGAGCGACCGAGTATTAGACACAATTCCATCGCTACATTCCTCGACGTTCATTCGAGACATGTCGTGGTAAGCGGGAGGTAGCTCTACCTCTCTAATCCGAGACACTTGCCCTTCACCCAATCCCTTCAGTTCAGGGTCTGTAGTTGATGGTGAAATGCAGGCCCCGAAATCGGCATGCTCGCTGACACCAAGGCTCTCGTCATCAAGGCTCTCGTCATCAACAAAGCTGGGAGATGGCCTCGAGCTCGAATTAACTGATGGGCAAACTTCTTGAAGAGAATTGACATCGAAGACGGAAGAGAGGGCAATAGTGCTGAAAGGAGACGTGCTGGTTTCCGAATAACTGCCGTAGGAGATAGAAAAGTTTGATATCAATCCATGGGATTCCGCCGCCGGGTTGGCGTCTGTTGCTGATGCCAGCTTGGCGTTGGCAGCCTCTTCTATAGTATAATCTCGGCGCCGTTTTCTTCGGGAGGGGGAACATCCTCCATCTACAAAGACTTCCCTCTTCTTTTGCGTCTTCTCCTTACTATTTCTGGAAGGATAGCTATGGGCGCCTTGTAGATGGTACCAGAGCTGCTGGTCTGACTCGTACGCTATAGAGCATTCGGGGTCAGGACACGGTAATTATTGCGTCCGTCATTCTCGAAGTCTTCGCGTAAATAGTGAAGCACTCATTGACATGCCTTTCCCAGCCAACTTGCTTCCTAAATCCGAACAGTCGTCGGGTTGCAGGTAGTTGTTCGTTATGCATACATGTGTTGCACATCCCGGCGTAGGCAATGGCTCGGCGAAACTTGACAAAATTGCAGCGCAGCGGCAGTTCGCGTCTGTCGATATGCCCCCGGTAGTGGACTTCCAATGCTTTCCTACCCGCTACGGGGTTGTGGCATATGAAGCAGAAATCAACGACTCTCTGCTCCCCTTTGTAGTGTGCTAAGGAGCATTCAAAGACATATTGCCACCGGTGGTCAATAGGTATCCTAAAAATATGTCAGCTTTAGGAACTAGTGTAAAGGTCTAAAATTCACTTTACCGTTCAACTTCTACATCACAGTATGGGCACATGTCCACGCCGCAGTGCTGCGCTTGGCATCTCCCCGCGGCGTGATACGGCATTGCGCATTGTGTTCGTAGTGGCCGAAGCGACGGTTCGTAGGCGACTCGGCAGTTATTCTTCACGAGCGATATAAGGTCCTCAATAGCCGATTCTCCCTCCGGGCCTCGCATGGGAGCAACGCAGAAGAGCGTAACTGAAAGCCTTTCGCGCTCCGGCATCATGTGACGAAGGCGATCGAATCGAGAACGGTGTTGGTCCACGTAAACCTTTTCCTTGCGCTCTGAAGGATGTATTCGTTCTTGGTCCCCGCGGATTCTGTTCGACTCCTCCTCCTCGAGCACGCGCCTTTGCTCGTATAGTTGGCCCCGCTCCGACTTCAGATCCCGAGCAGCTGCCCCTTTTTGGGCACAGCTTATCTCAAGGGTCAGGTCATCGATTTTCTTTGTGATGGCAACACAATCCTCTCTCTGCCTTAATTGGTCGTGCGTCTTCGCAGGCAGTGATTGCAAAAGCTCGGGATTTCGGTTAACCGTCATGGACCGGAAGTCTTCCGCTTGATCGCTTCGAAGAGGTAGCTTAAGAAAACCGGCCAGACCATCCACAACGGTTATAGAACTCAAATAGTCTCTTGTGAGCGTCATTTTGTTGGTATGTGCGGCAAATTTCATCAATTCCCTGTCCGAATAACCATTTGCTAAACTTTAAATTAGCTAGGCGAAGAATAAAACGGCAGGCGAATATCATACCTGTAGCCAAGATGAGAGCCTCCCTCCGCATGCTGTGTACCGTGACGGGACTTATCCCTGCTCGAATTGAGAGGGCTTTGAGCTGCGTGTTGAAAGAGTTGCCCGTTTGGATCTTGTTGGTCGCCCCGTCTACTGATACTTCTGGAAATACCGGCAGGTCCAGCACGTGAGACGACCATTCGAGGACCCAATACCTTTGGTTTGCCGGCGGCCTAACGTCCAAAACCTCTTTGAGAGTCTTGTAGTTTTTGAATGCTCCTGCCGCAAGACAGATAGCAAGCAGAAAGAGCATTGGATTGACGACAAGAGGCTGGCCGGGAAGATGTTCATAGAGTAGGTGCGTCGGTCTATTCCAGTCAATCATTAGTATCGAAGCCACATGCACATGAGACTTTGCTGACCTTTGCTGTTCCTTGTCATGCATTGCCTTCGCAAATTCTCTCTTTAGGCTGAACCTTAATTCAGGCTCGCCGTCCTTCCAAGCGACCAGAATCACCGTTTCCTAAGCGATTAGCCCGCGATCATGAACATGAGTGATAATAGCTACCTTGTAACGCAATCCTTTTCCGGTACCCCTCCTAGTTGAGCCCTCACTGATCTCACCTAGTCTAGCTGGCGTGAATACGTGACACTTCAATTTTCCGCTAATAAAAACTCGGTACGCTTCGTGTACGTAGTCATATCCATCGTTCTGCCAGAGCTGCTTCTCCAAGTACATATAGTTTTCAAGTGTAAGGTATTTCTTTGGTCGTGTGGCTGTTGATAAACCGAGCTCCTTCCTCAGTGGGCCTTTGATATACTCTTTCGAAGTTAGCGTTTGGATGGAACGATACTGGAGAGCACGGAGGCCTACATTGGTGATGGAGTCTGTGAAGCCTCTCGAGATCAAACACGTTGGATTGTCTAGATTCCAGCCAGAGGCAAAACACCGGAAGTAATTCCGAACGGTTTGAACGGTCGGCTTTCCCTCCGGGTCCAGAACACCTTTGGCGGACTTTGCTATAAACTTGGCAAAATGCTTCAGGGTTTTCAATTGATGAGGTGTAGCTTCGGGGTGTGTTGTTCTGTACCTTAACGGTCTATTAGTTTTCCCATCAATCACTCTTCGTATGATCTACTTACTCGATCTAAAGGTCTATCTGGTCTTTGTACCTCTCTTTGGTGTAGTCCAAGGCCTCACGTGGGACAGGTTCGTCATCAACATCCGTGTCGTCGTCATTGAATCCGTTCTCTTCTGCGCATCTTCTCCTCTCATCTGCTGTCCTTTTCCTGACCATCTTCGGCAGCTGTCTTTAGCGGCATGAGAAAAATATAAAATCGATTTGAAATTTCCCCGATATGATAGATGACGTGTTGATATCAGTGGATCTAGCTAACTAGAGAGCTGAGAGCTAATGCGGCGATCTGCTCAAGATAGACGGAAATGATAGAGTAAAATCTTGAAAATGTCAAGAAGCCGATAGTAGAGATGGCCATAAACTAGGCCCTACGAGCAGATTCTCAAGGTGGGAGGGCAAGTACTTATGTGCTCCTCGGCGGTCCCAGTTTTGGGCCCAGCCATGGTACAAGCACTTCCCTCGCGAAAAGTTGCCAATTATCATCTTCTGGGCTCAGGACACTGCCCATCGAGTCTAAACCTATTTCAGTCACTTCCCTGATTGTTTCGCGGGTGGTCGCCTGAGCAAAAGCGGCGAGGGGTGTTGTGGTCTGCAAGGGTTGAGGAGGGCAAGATTCGGGAGGCGCAACAGAAGAATGCGCCTCCCGAATGTTGCCCTCAGTAATTACCATACGCAGGCATGGCCCTGAGCCGCCGCTGCTTTACCCTGAGTTGTGGTGAGCGAGGTGTGTGTACTGCACAGCCCCTGTGCCGCGTTTCTGGCCACCCCGGCTAAAGTTGCCATTTACCAAAATAAAAAAAAAAGACTTCCTGTTTCCTGTAGACCTAGATCTGGGTACACACGATCGGTCAACCATGCAGAGACTGTTCGTTGAAAACCTTTCAAAGGCTATAGTATCGGCATAGTGGATGTTTATAAAGAGGCATTACCATTGTTTATAATACAGCCTCTTTACTCAACACTTCCAGAGCAAATGACAATTTCCTGCGTTGCCATTATAGTGTGGGCACAGGGAATAGGTCATCGGTCTATGGCTTGGGAGTTTAAGGGAAGAAGATAGTCCGGACTAGCGGAGTCGCAGTCGTTTTTGCCTGGATGTGCATGAGGCCGAAGGGACAGATAGGGTGGTCTCACACTTTGACAACGAACATAGAACCAGGTAGAAGATTCCACTAATATACGTTGCCTTGCCCAGGCAGGTGATCACCTTGTTCATCCTTCATGGCACCGGCACGTAAGGGTGACGATGAATGACCTGGTAAGCATGCAACGTGCACGAAGGCTGCCTCCTTTACGTTTTGCACACTGTCCCTTGCTGAAGTTGCCTCTCAGTGGAGCCTCTCTCCTCCTCCGAGTTACCCTAGCCATTCTTCCTTCCGCCACTTTCGCCTTCACCGAGGTCTGATACCTACCTAGTCTGCATTCCCACATCTGTGGTGGCAATATTGAAATTTCTGCCTCGTCATTACCCTACTATGACTCACCCCTTCCTGCTTCTCCTGACTCTGCCCCGTCGGCACCAGACTTTATGAAAGATGCATTACCAAGACTGTGTATGAGCCCCAGATGAGTCTTAGTACCTTACCGAGCTGAAGAAAAGACCATGGGAATTAGTCAAAGCTGTGATTGAGAACGATTCTTATTTGAATGCTTAAAAAATCTAGGAGAATATATTCTGTCGAACTCCCGAGTGCTTGACGCGCTATTATAACGTCAGCCTACCGTTATTATCCCGCTTTCTAGATTATACCCCATTTCTCGTTGACGATCACCGTTTGTAACGTAGCACGTGACTTTTCTCACCGTTCTTGGCAAGTTCCCGTTTTCTGCTGGAAGTACGTAGCTTTTCTGCCGGCATAATCGATTAGGTACGTACCTTTTCTGCCGGCAGAATCTGATCCGCTACGTATCTTTTCTGCCAGCGTAAGGCATGTCCTTTCTGTGGTTACTACCTGGAAGTTGGATAATCCAATTTAGGGTCACGGCAGGCGACCCAATTTAGTTCTCTCGAACTTAATTGTTGTTCTCATAGTGACAAGTGGATTTTCTGCTAGGCTACCTTTCGCCGACCACTAGCCCTTATTTAGGCCCGATTTTAGTCCATTTCTCACACGCCGCAAAACTGGTCACGGAGGACAAAAATTTAGCGCCAACAAGCAAGTTTTCTGCTGACATAAATAGTACGTACCTAGCGAGACCAAACCCAGGCCCAGGGACGAGAATTGGGCCGCTGGGATGCTGTACATTTTCTGCCGGCAGAAAAGGTACGTACCGAACGGCAGAAAGAATTCGAACCCAAAACGGCTGTGCTAGGCTTGATATGTATCTATTTCGCCAGCAGAAAATTGACAGTCTTTCTAATCTCAACCTTAGGACAGTTGTACGGGGTCTGAATCCGTTTGATTGGGGAGAATTTGAAGAAAGCGCCATGACGGCCACTGCACCAACCATCCAAGCTCCCAGTCGACCTTTAGTGCCAACCACTGCAAGATTGCTTGCCTAACTATATGCATGCATCCCATCCGCAGCAAATTCTTAGAGTGCCTTGACAGTTCCAGAGTTCAAGAGACTCCGCTACCTTTCTTGATCGGCGCAGCCTATAGGGGAATGTGACTCAGAAGTGGCGTATCATTACAAGGAATATCCTGCATTAAAAGGCCAATAGAGCACGGAAATAAGCACTACGCCGAACTTGCGAGAAGTATACGGGACTAGAGGCAAGGGGAGCTCGGCTGAGAAAGCCTACAGGCACCGCTAGTTTCAGAAAGTCTAATACTAGGGTGGTTTGGTCACACGCCACCAGAGGAGGCAGGTGACCCCAATAAAGGACACAGCCGAGTACCAGGCGGACGCTAAATGATAACCAGAGTTAGTTATTCTCGAGCTGAAGCTATTGGCGGTTGATACTTAAGTCCTAAGTTAACCGTCAATTTGTCCCATTCTTCATACTTTAGAACACCCTTATCCTTACTCAAATTTCACCTCAGGTTATCATCGGTAGCATAGACAAGAACAATTTCCTGATCATGTCGACAACTTTTCCACTAGCTTCTGAGGATCAATCTGGGACCTCGGCCGCATCTCCGGAGATTGAACGGTCCACTAAGGTTTGAGCATGCGAACTCAGTATTAACGAATTGTTAACTCAAACTTTATTAGCAGGCACAAGCTGGATGCCTTAAGCCAGATGAAGTATCGATCTTAGAGGATCAAGAGAACCATGGGCCGGCCCTCAAGGATTTCCGTGGTACTCGATGCATCTTAACGGTACGCTGGGGTGACGGGAAGTTCGAATACATCAAAAAATTGGACGACAATTCAAGAAACGGGCGTATAGAAGTCTCCTCCACTCCGAATCCTCAGACTGGACGGATAACCCTCATATTTGACATGTGCTTTGTCGAATATTATCCGCGACAAACTACACAACCGCACGAGAATGATCGCTCTTTGCAATATGGAAACCTCAATAAGGCTTTCTACGGGCAGCTGCCTGAAGGTACGCCGGCTTTTGGGGACATGCGTGCGGAGTCTCCGGAGGATTATCCGTCAAATCTCTCCACCATCCCCAACTCTCCGGGCAGAGGGGATCAACTGTCAGCCGTACAGGATGGTGCGGTTGACCAGCAGTACCAAACGTCGGTAGATGGCGGTAAAGGACTCAAACGGTCAAGTAATCTGGAGGATGTGTCTGTAGCAGGTGTGAAAAGACAGAGGCTATCGGACCCGGAAAATCCCGCACATAAACAGGCTGGATCGCGAGATCTAGACGATTAGTCAAGTAGCAATTTTGCGGCCATAGACTGAATTCGAATACGAGGATGCGGGCCTCCAGGAGCTTGGATAGGAGGAAGCCTTAGGCCGTTGCAGGGCGGTCCCGTCGCGAATTGAGTCGCCAGGAAGCAGGATTACGTTCTTAGTATTTTCCCTAATATATCTGCCTTGAAGAAAAGCACCTCAAGTCCCGCTGCAGCACGTGGAGGGAAAAACAGGGAATAGATCAATTGGTCTATGGCTTGGGAGCCTAAGAGAAGGAGATAGTACGGACTAGCGGAGTTGGAGTCGTTTTTTGCCTGGATGTGCATGAGGCTGAAGAAACAGACAGGGTAGTTTCACACTTTGACATCGAACATAGTCCTCTTTTCTCTTATGTACGTAGTAGCCATGCTAACCATCCTGTTCAAACCCCCCGATAGCTCGTTTCACCGAACGGAGAATTTCTTCCAGTGAGCGCACTTTCAAACGTATGAAGCCAGACAGAATACATATCATTAGCCGGGACAACTGAGAAGGAAACGCAACGATTCAATTATGCGCCAGAAGACTCAAATGTATTGTCCGCCCGAGCCCCTAGTTATCCGACACAAAACCCTCCCACTCGTCGTCGTCGGTATAAGGTTCCTCTCCATCATCCTCTTGGTACACATCGCCATCCGATTCATTATCTTCTTCCTCCTGGTTATCGTTACCATTATCATCGTCGTCATTGTCGCCGTCTTCCTCGTCAGCCCATCCATCAGGTCGTATACACTCGCAACCATTCAAGATGCAAGTAGGGCATGCACCCCCATGAAAGCTGGGGACGGGTGTGCGGGTGCACCAGGTGATCGGCTTGCGCTCGGAGTTGGCACAGGTCTGACAAGCCTTGCGCACGGTAATCTCTCGGGAGGCGGCCAAGAGGGCATCGGCGACATGTGAGTCGACTTCCCGGCCCACCATGATCTTGGCGAGCACCTCTTTGTAGAATTCCGGCGTCGTGAAAATCGCGTAGGCCCATTCGCACCGGAAGAGTGCCGACACCGCCCCATCCTCGGACTAGAAAGAGCATTAGCAAAGAAGCGTGACAGGACACGCAAGCACTCACGTTTCTGTAGCGACGATCGAGCCAGTCCCGGAGGACGTGCTCGTGGCCCGGGCCGCTTTCATCGCACGCGGGCATGAGGCAAACCATAAATGGCTTGTAGACGTCGCATTCGTCCGCCGTATTATTCAAGATGCAGTTCGCGCACCCGACAAAATCATCACCCAAAGCCGCAATACATTTGCCGAAGAATAGCTCTTCAGGTGAATCCATCCTGCAACTGGAGCAGTATCCAATGTCACGGAAGGCTCCGGTCACAGCGACGACGAGGGCGTTGAGATATCGCCCGGGTAGGCGGTTCCGTGGCATGTTCCACCAGGAATTATCACTCTCCACGTCCGCAAAAAACGGGATGCCCACCTTGATGCCCCTGTACTGGTTGGGATTGGCGAGCGCTTCTCGCTGACGGGGCTGAGGGTGAGTTAGCCCGGCATCAGGGTTGAAATCTAGAGAACCTACCGAAAGGTATGCTGCTTCAAGCCAACGGCGGAAGTCCTGATTCCGGCCGTCGAGGTATCCGCGGGTTCCTTGTCTCACAGCGTCTTCAGTCTGGAGAAACTCCGGCGCGGCCAGATAAAGGTCGCGGAAGGTAGCGGTGCTATAATCCTCGATCTTCTCCATGGTGGCGGCCTGACTATTTTGTTGATGACCACTAAACTATAGCAGAAATGTCGATATGCTATTCACGGTAGGAGAAAAGGGCAACTCGTAGAAGGATGCGAGGATGGAGAAGGGTGGTGAGGTAAGGAAGTAGAAGGAGAAGGTTTGGAGGGGTTATAGAGTTTTCTTAACCAGGCAAAGGCGTACGCATCTTTCTATGGCCTTCCATGGAGTAGAGGAACAAGACAATAGCAGCACGTTCAAGTATGGAACAATAGAAGCACATACGGGCAGGAAGCAATAGAGGCTCATACGGGCAAGACACAATAAAAACATCTGCGAGAGGGTGACAATCAAAAGACAATAGCATACGTAACAAGAATCCACAGATAAGTAATTTCATCCAGAGTTTGTATTGAATAATTTCATCTAAAGGTTGTATTGATACCTTTTGAGAGCAAATACTAAATACTACAGGTGTGAGGAATGTCTCACAAGTTTATCACCATGGGTTGAGCTCCAGATTTATCTCCGGGATAACCCACCGCGCCTCCTCGCCGTGCTCATTGTCTTCATCCACCTTCAGACTCTAAGAACACCACCTCCGTAATAATTTAAGTTCGAGGCATGTATGTGGCTCTCACCATGTATCGCACTGCTCAAACAGGACTACCAGCGCCCATCTGCGTAACCTTCAGACACAACCCACCGCAGAACTAGTTCCGCTATCCAAAATTTGCTCGCTACTGTTCGCATACAAAGTACCACAAGGCAGGCATCAAGGCAAGCGTATTCTTAACGGCAGACGAGGGCGTGCGAAAGCCGCACATTGTCATCTCTCTGACCATAAGCCGTGAACGGGATATCCCTTTTGGATATAGGTTGTGAGCGCCTTCCTCCCTTCCGCTCCCAACTTTAAAACCAGGCACTTTGGACCAGGTGGTGACAAATCCGCTCCTGCACCGCTTGTCTCGAGTCTCTTCTGCAGACCAAAGCACGTCCTTCCCTTGTCCGCAGCGCTTCCTCTTTGATCGTTTCTCCTCTCCTTTAGAACAGATGCACTCTAATTGCTGGTTCTCTCGGTCACTGACGTCTTCTTGCAACAGGTGCTCAATTAAGCTTCATTTCAATATAAGGTACCTAGGGTCTATGGACTCGCCCGCGTTACAGCTAGGCTAGCTTCGGGTAGGTAAAAAGCGTGTTACAACTCGGCCACCTTCGGATCCTCTTGGGCCTCCTGGAGGATCTGCCGCATCCGAACATATAGCCCTCCGTCCTCCCTCTCCCACCTCCCACCATTTGGGAACACAGCTTTGCGTAGCCGGTTAACCCAAGGTATTAATGGCTGATAATAAGGAGTGAAATTATTCTTAGCGGACTTGATGAAGTCCCCCTCATGAGATACTTCTCCTTTTTTCTCCTTCACCAGCCCCCCAATGTCCATATAGTTCCACTTGTCGAATTCTTTGACAACTCTGGTCTCGGCTGGCCCTTCACAATGAATGCATATCCAAAAGAGCACCCAGAAGAATGACTCGAGATCGTGCATGAAAGAGTGTTGTTCGCCCAAAAGCGCCCCGATTGCCATAAACGCTCTTGTACCGGTCTTCCCTTTGGATCCCGACGCACCTTCTCGATCCTCTTTGATGGCGAGATCTAGGTCAATTAGAAACGAACGACTGGAGGGATTGTTCGTATCCTCGTTGATCAAGAGGTTGTTGATGGAGATGTCTCTGTGGAGGACGCCAGCCTTGCGCAGAGACTCATGCCCTTCGATACAGCCGCTAAGCGCGGCAAGTAGAGACGTTCGGGAGCTGACCTTGTAGATTGGCTTTCCATAGTCGCGAAGAATCACACGCCGATGTACCCGATTGGATAGATCGCCACCAGCTTTTACTGGAGATGCTGAACAAGTCCGCTTGCTGTGTGGGAGAGAGGCGCCGGTTTGGCTAGACGATCGTTTCGAGCCAGCAATGGCGCTGCTTCTGCGACCTCTTCCCGAAACCTCCGACGCTGACATGGCCGGTTGGAGGGCCGACCGTTCCGGCCGATAGTTCGTAGCAAGGGTGATGTCTAATCCTCCGCGAACATTATTTCGGACGTCGTCATCCGCTCCATGTATCTGAACCGTTTCGTGGTGATAGTGTCTAGCCATGTTGATGACGCCTTTGCGAGTCACCTCGCATAATAGCTCGCCTTCCTCATCGCGCTCTAGGTATTGCCATGAGTCTTTGATGATGAGCGGCATCTGTGGCATGCCTTCGCGATGAGCTCTCCAGCATGTTGTGGCCCGACCAGCGACGCAACGTGCTCGCTGCATTACCTCGTCAATGATGAGGCGTTCCTTCGAGCCATTCCGCTCGATCTCGATGAAGCGCTGGCCGTTAGCCGCTGTAAATGTTGGGTCGAAGCCAAGTTCCTCCTCACTCATCCAGAGAAACCCGAGGACCGTAAACACAAGCCGGGACCCATCCTCGTTGATGTCGAACCGCTCAGATGCGAGACCCCCGAGTCGATCAAATTCCCAAACTCTCATAAGAGATCCACATATGGTGAAGCCCAAAACAAATCGGCGAGTGTCTTGAGCGGCGAGGACTTCCCTCGCGTACGTGCCGATGTCGAGCCAGGCCTTGGCCGCTGTACCGGCCGCAGGATTACTCTTCAACTCGCCTGGTACGAGGATGTGTGACCAGTGGCATCTCGAGTCTTTCCCGGCCTTGGGGTCGTCCACGAAGCCAACATCGAGCTTGCGTTCGGCGGTTGAGCCCTGGATGGCTTTGTTGGGCTGTGCCAATGGCCGTCGTCGATGTGTCGGGATAGACCTGTAGTCTTCTGCAAACGTCGCTAGCTTCTCGCTCAACTCCGAAAACCAGCTCAAGACATGGTCCTGATTCGCGTCTTCTGGCCATCCGCTCCACCCACCACTAAAGAGTGGTTCGCTACCTTCCTTGCATTTCTCGAAGACAGCCTCGGATGCTGTCCTGAGATCTGCCACTCGTCCGAAGTATGTCTCGTAGAATTGAGGGAGCCCGACGTACATAACGCCTAACTCATCTCTGAGGACTCTGTCCACATCTTTGCGGTACTCGGAGGAGTTTGCGAAACTTCCCGTATTGTGAAGCCACGGAGTTTGCTGAAGAGAGGAGGCTATCGTCTGGGGATGCGGGGTAGGTTCGGTAACCGCTTTGTAGACTTGCTTCCAGATGAGGACATCGTTATCGTCGGTAATTGCTGACTTGAGGAGAGGTATGATGCGGTCGAAGTCGAAGTCGTCGGAGCTGACGGCGGAATCGAGTCTTGAGAGATCGCTGAAGAGGCTCTCGCTACGGCCGCTGGAACGGAGCAGGCGAGATGCAGGAAGGATTCGTAGATTTGAAAGAAGGACAAGGGTGAGGTTCTGGAGGTCTGTACCATGTCAGAGTCAGAGGGTCATGTCGGGACGAAGCTGATCATCTTTCTTACTCTCGTGGCTAAGTCGCTCGACCGCGTCTGGAGTGCGGGATATGCTTGCGCTTTCACAGATGGCGCCGAACGAGGCGCGGAAGGCACCAAGGCCTTTCCCAATAGGGTTTTCCGCAATTATCTTCGAGAACTGGTGTGTCATGGCGGAATGCGCTTGAGGGGGAGGAGGGACCGCGAGAAGTCGCGGTGCGCGGTCCATGGGCTCGCGCCCAACCGCCGGCAGAATTTCGGGATTAGTCAGCCAAAGTTGCAGCGCCGCCCGGCTCCATACTCTGCAGCGGTTGCTGCCATTCTAGGGCCTCACAAAGTCATCAGTGTGGTTAATTATCGTAGCTCAATATTGGGACTTATTGCTCTCTTGATAGGATCGTTGCTGCCGGGCTCGACGTCAACGCTTCCTTCCCTCAATCTGATCACGTATCTACAGCCTTGAACCCGCCGCCATGTAACAACTTCTTCCCGTTCGCCTCCCGTTCGAAGTCCCCCGTTCTACACCCCCCAAGCCCTCTCCGCAGTTGTCAGTGCAGGTGTCGAAGCACTGTGTGCCGGCGATTTGGGGGGGGGAGAGCAAGGGTATGGGATGAGTGGGACATGTTCTGTAGCTGACCCGGCCGCGCGCTGACGCTCGGCCAGTTTGATCTGGCAGTTTGCATTGGACGTCGATGAGGCACTGACTTTCCCCCCTCTTCTCAAAACAGCACCAACGCCTTTGAGGACTAGGGATTGGTTCTCGGAGCGCCGAGGGCGATGCTGGGGGAGCCAGGAATTAGGGTTTGCACCCAGCTCGCCACATGGCCTGGTTCTCGTCCTTAGTGCCAAATTTTAGACCCTAGAGGCATCAGTCGACAGTGTGCGACAGAAAGCACATGCCCTGGCTAGGCCTAGTGACCATGACCGCGGCGTCCACCTTCGCAGCTCCTTGAGATCAAAACCTTGAGCAAGGACAGGAACTGCGAGACCAGTAGGTGGGGCAAAGCGCCAACGAAAAATATTTTGTTAGCTCGCTTTGAGACCCCATTTTCCAGGGCGCGAGCCGGAAGCAGCTCGCAAAATTATTCATGAAGCGTATTAAAATCTGCTAAAGCCCACTTTGAATGATGGCGGGCGGGCATCCTAGGTGCCTCTTCAGCTAGTCCCTTGGGGCACTTCGATTATTCTTTTACGTATGGTCTCGACCGTGCGGGCCGGCAGCTGACCAGGGGAGCTACGAGACATGGCTAACCTTGTGCATTGGTTATGGGGTTGGTAAACTGTAGGGGCGCCTGAGCATGACGGGAAACATTTTAAGGTCGCTCTGTGGACCCATGCCAGAGCTTGTCTGAGAACCCCGCTCCCGACATTCTGGAGACGAGATGAAGTGCACTAGGGTGATTGGAAGGTCGAATTGCCTCCCTTGGAACCAACAGAGTTCCAATATTCTCTTAGGAACTGGATAAAAAGATGAGGCAGCCCAAATAATGGCATCCTTCTGCCTTCCCAGTTTCAAGCATCCGCTTCTGCGCCGAATTTTTGTACTTTCTATGCTCGATCCGAATGTGTTTCTTCGACCAGACCCGTTGGGCCTGCGGCTTCTGGCGTTGGGGAAACCTCCGCCAACAATGCACTAAGGAGTACCGGATTGGCGAAACCTGTAGGCTCAAGCTCGTTTTCGAGACAAGCCATCGACCCGATCACTGCAAGACGTGCGAGCAAATCGTCCGCAAACAATGCCGGATCGCGAAGATGAAGAAGGATATTGCGAGATGGACACGAGAAGGGAGCCTAATGGCGACGATTGAAAAGACAGAGAGAGATATAGTCAAACTTCAACGCTCAATCTCAACACTTTCAGAACAACATGGTAAACGGCTGCCGGATCCGGTCGTCGTCACAACATCCACAGCATCAGGAACTTGGGTCGGGCTCCCACCTATTTCCGGCAACCTTCTGCAGGCAGCGCGGGCCAACCCGCAGCAATTACTGCATTGAGCAGCGGCATATGGGCATTGGAAAATCGACGAGAAAGTTATCTCGCCCGAAGATATGGTAGCCACAGGGCGAGTGTAAGCACCATGCAAGCGTCGTCAATACTCGTATCGTTGGGGTATTAGTGTAGAGTTGAGAATCTTGTATTTAGCTCTTAGGCGTCCTCCCCCCATCAAAACTCTTCAGACACGCGACGAGTACGAGTGAAAACCATCAGTTCTCGGCGACCACCCTAATCCCACTCTGGTACGTGCTTGGAGGTTGCTGCTCCGCGTTGCTGATTCCCTTGCCAAACATGCCTCGCTGGATCCCTGTTCTGGAGCATAACCATGATGTTGGTGGACGAGCCCCACTCTTGCTGCTCTATCACTGTCTGGCCAAGCACTCTCTGTACTGAAACCACCAGCCCGCAATCCCCTGATCACTACAGTTCCAGCTCATACCCTTTGCACCCACTTTTCGTCTACGCTAATAGAATCAGAAATACAATTATTGGAGCTACTAGTTCAGGTATTGCGTAGTTAGAGGCGAGCGAGCTGCCGACCGACCGCGGGGAACGCTAGGATGGCAGTTGTCATTGTTCGCAATTCATGGCTGCATGCCCCGTTTTGGTCTCCCACCACTTCACATCCATGCACTTGAGGCACGCCCATGACAACTACTTGCCGAACAGCGCATCGCACCAACGGAGGCGAAAGATAACCCGTGCTTGCAACTATTCAAGATAGCTACAAATTGGACTCCATGATTCTGGCATTTGTCGGGGAGCGGCTCCAGTGATGGCTCGGCGGGGTTTTCATCGTCGTTGTTGTCGGGCTTTTTGGGAGAAGGGGATAACGCTTTGGTGGCAATGGCTTGATGTATGGGGATCGAAGGGGGCGAGCTACTGGACGATGACAGCCTTGTCGGCGGGCGAGAGCAAATCGAAAAGTTGATGACAATTCAACAAAATGACTCGGACGCCGTAAACGGCGCAGACCCGATCGCAGGCGCTGTGGGCACCGCAATTACGACCCGGAAAGTCAAGTGCAGAGTTGAACGTTAACACCAGCTACGCCCATGTTGTCACTGCCGGAACCCCGCTTTCGCAGCCCACCGAGTCCTCACTTGCATTCTCTTCTGCCTACCCCGCGCTACTGAGCCGCATTTGCGATGCGCCTTGACCAAACCGCGCCGAGTTCAGGCGATGCTGGCAGTGGCATCAGACCGGGGGCCCGCATCACCACCAACACCACCGCTAACTGGATTAGCAATGGCTGAGAAGCGGTAGACGTCGAGGCTGCGCGGCTTGTCCTCGAGTTCAATCATGTGTTCCTCGTCGTCTCTCTCGACAGTGTTATTCGGGCCCCTTGCCTCGTCGTCCAAATCCAGCCACTCGCCAAGCTCGAGCGTAAAGACGAGCACGTCGACGTTCTTGAACTGGGTCGTCTGAATTGGGTTGAGCGACTTGTAGCTGGAATTTAAGGCATCAAGGCCTGGTTGCGATTTCCAGTTCTCCTTGGTGATGCCTTGGTGAGCCACAACGAACGGTTGCACCTTGGGCACTTGTGGCTTCTGGGCGTCTCGGGACGCTTGGGCCCAATCCTCAGCGCTCCAGGGGCTGCGCGAGGCCGGCTTTGGTTTATGTGTGAGGGCTTGGCGATGCGACGGACTGCTTGCCATGATGGCGCGACTGCGCTGCTGCTGCGACGTCGTGCTTGCTCATAGGCCCCGCCAGGAGAGCCTCTTCGGTTGCTTCTTCGAAACAGCGCGCCACGGGGCCTAGCTTGTCGGTTAGGCTTTTGGATAATGAAGGGGGAGGGAGATGCCGGGACAGATGGCTGTGTGAGCCCGTCTCCTGCAATCCTGATTTCGTCCACCGCAGAGACATTCTCAAGCATCTTTAGCGGCGCGGCGGCGTGAAAATGGTGTAACAGATGGAGAGCGATTGAGTAGTGTCGAGCTCCAGCTACCTTTGAGGAATACCTTCCGGTAAGCCCTTGTCACACTTGCTCTACAATGGTGTTAATGTTTCGCAGGCACGGAAAAGCTGGTGTGTTTGTTTGTTTGTTTGTTTACTTTTAACGTCTCCGCGAAGGGAAGGGGCCTGAACACCTTCCCCCCTATAAGCTCTAGACTTGTCGGGACGCGCTATGAGGGGACCTATGTACAAAGACTGCCTGTATAGCGACTCATGTGTGGCTATTGACGGAGTGAGACCGTGCTTCCAGGCCGCTACCCTCACCTCCGGTTGCGAGGGCCTGCGACTGTGTCTTTTGGGCGAGTGCCCGGGGGGCATTGTAGCTGGTATAGTGCCCTGCGTCGTGCCTATCAGGCTGGCCCATTGGCGCCTGTGCCAAGGCTTTTGCCTCGTTGGCCCTGTCTAAACAAAGGAAATGAAGTGAATGTATCGAAGAGGTATGTTTTTGTTGTTTTCTCTCCCCCCTGTTTTTCCCCCCTCCCCGTAGCATTAGATAGTAATAGGCTTAACCCCCTGCACTCTCTCGCTCCTTCTCCTTCACTTCTATGACGTCACGAGCCTCCAGGGCCAGCTCTCTTGGCGATGTGACGTCCACCGCCGTAAGTTGTATGCAGCCTTCCACGTAACCCCAACCCACCCCCAGTAGAACCAGTCCACCGATGACGAGGAGGGGTCGGCGGCAGTCGGCTTAGTGCAAGGGTCTAAGTTCAGGCACATACTGAGTTGCGTTCCCACTAGGCGCGGTGGCCTGTATATCCGAGTTGTGCGCTCGCGTCTTGGGGGTTACTGCTTCTGGGGCGGCAGCGTGAATCTGGCATGCCGTCGGCACCGGTGATCTGTTTGGCCTGAGGTGGACATAGACAGCTTCTGCGTTACGGTTCGTCATCGTTGGCCGGGGGGGTGTTATGGAAGAACCCTGTCGCTAGCAGGAAGTCTTGGAACGCGCTAGGGTCTTCCATGAGCTCGCCTAGGTATATCATCTTCTCTCTCACCGTATACGGCTTCCTACGGGCTCTCATCTTGTTGGGCCATGGCCACTTCGTGAACTGACTAAGTGTTTTAGGGCAGAAGACTAGGTGGTCGGGGGTTTTATCCTCCTCACACCATTGGCAGACCATTTCGCAGGTCTCTTCGTCGTGTTGGAACTTCCTGTGGTACCATGTGAAGTCGCCGTGACCTGTCCTTAGTGCTAAGAAGCGGTGAAGGGTTCGCCGTGGCAGAGTATCGAGTTCCGGGGGGCAGCGGAGGCGGTACCCGAGCCTGAACGACCGGTACCGCTCCGAGAGCCGGGGGAGGATGGAGTTCCACGTGGCCTCCGTAAACTTCCTCAGCCTCTTACGCAGGGCCATCTTAACCCCTGCTAGCGTGGGTCGGGTGTCTTCGTCCACGTCCGACGTCGTGCCTCGCTTAGCCTGAACGTCCGCTATTTCGTTGCCGGGGATTCCCGTATGGCCCGGTACCCACTTGATCGAGACACCTCCGGGGTGAGCTTCGGCTTGCTTGTGGAATGCCAAGAAGTGTCTCTGTGACGTCTTCGAGGCATTCCCCCGTAGGCACCAGATACAAGCGGTGTTGTCTAGGCAGACCCAGATTCTGCTTGGTTCTGGCGCAGTGCGAAGTGCGAGCTCGAGACCCCTGCGCGCTCCGACCGCCTCGGCGTCGAAGACCACCGCGCAGGGGTCGATAGAGGCCCGGTAGACCGCCGTAGGTCGGGCCGAGCGGGCCCTGAAAAGGGCACCCCCGTAGCCGAGCGAGCCTTCCAGTTGGGACCCGTCTGAAAAGACGACCCAGTCTTCCTCTGGGAGTGTGTCGTACCATTCGACGAAGGCCTTGGCGGCGTCCTGCTTGCTGAGGCCGCCCGTCGGGTCAATGTTGCTGCCAGGGGTGAACCGGTAGGGTTGGAGGGTCGGGCGTTCGAACGATTCGAATTCGCTTCCAGCCTTCTGGAGGACTGTTCGGATCCGAGACACCCGGCCCGCATACGGCCCCCGCCCCGCTGTGGGGAGCCGTATACGGCGGACTAGTGGGTGTGCTTTGTCGATGGTGTGCAGTCGAAATGCGAACCTAAGCCGATTTTCTTCGAGGGCCACTTCCGCTGTCTGGACCGGAAAAGCTGGTGTGGAGCTGCCACGTAACTTGATTTACGCATCTCGGGGTCAAAGAACATTAGCAACCGATTTTTCTTATTCTTTTCCTTTTTTTGCGTCTAGGGCGGGGTTAGGTTTCCTAACAAGATCTGCATTCTCTCGCGGAACTCCTGGTTTTCCCGCTCGAGGCTCTCGCGACGGTCAGACTGCTGTCGGAGCACCTCAACAACTGCTGACCTCAGCTCCGACACAGCCGATGATTGCGGGATGCCGATGGTCACGGGCCTGGTGTTCCGGCTGCACGGCTGGGTGGCAATCTTCTCATGAACCATGGCGCACAGCTGGCGGAACTGAGGGCGCAGGCTCACGGACTGTGCAAGGCCGACGCCCCAGAGGGGATAGCAGTGCCCGTGGTGCCCGCGCAGCTTTATCTGGAGCGCCAGTACCGAGAGTAGGGCGTGGCAGAGAAAGCAGGCCCTCTTGCTGCAGCCGATATAGGGCAGCGACGGCGCCAACGAGGGGTCGGCTTCATACCGCAGCAGCAGCTGGGCGTCACAGTGGACTGGGAAGGCGCGGGCGCAGTCTTTACGGAACCGGGACTGTTTGCGGGACAAGGACCCGGGGAGCCGGCTAGACTTGGGTAGGCCGAGCCGTTCCCACGCGTCTGCAAAGCTGGGCATCTGCTCGCGGCTGAGCCGTATTCTGGCCGGCGGCGTGACTTGGATGAAGGTGACTGCGCGGAAGCTCGGAAGGAGCTGGGCGATGCGGGCGAGCGTGCGTAGGTTGGCGTCGGGTCTCGCCATCAGACGGCAGAGCCTGACAGCTTTACTGCCGTTCATCAAGGGGGCAAGCCGCTTCAGGCCGGCCGAAGCCGCATCAGGCGATTGGGCGATTCGGGCGGCCAGCCGGACAATGCTCAGCCTGTCGGCTGCTTTTAACTTCCTGGTTCGCGTAACCTGGACCCGGAGTGCGAGCTCGCGCACCACCACATCTAGAATCGCCGGCAGCTGGTCATCTTGACAGAGGTCGAGCGGAGACGCTCCGTCAATAGGCGGTATTGCCGCGGCTGGCAGCATCAACGTGCCGCCAACGAGCTTCGCAAACTCCTTTATCCACCCGTCCACCCGACTGGCACTGCGGGCTACGGTCACCTCGAGGAGGGGGCGGCAGCAGGAATCCTGCAGATTGGAGAGGGTACTATGCGCCGGCGCCTCTTCGTGTACACCGGCATCTCGGCCGCTTCTGCCGCTGCTGCCGCCGCCGCACTTGGCGAGAAATTGGGACAGAGATGCGAGTTACCCAGCATCGCTGGGTTGGAATGGGCTATTGCTTGTAACGTCGATCTCTACCGAACTCTCCTTCTCTCGTAGTGCCGGGGCCGCAACGTATCTTCCGCCCTTTGTGTGGTCAAGTAGCTCAGCGATGCAGTTTAGGAATTTCCGGCGGATCGATTCGTCGTTCGTTGTCAGGAGATCCGGTGCCACGCCCGTGCCGGGTATTAGGTCGGGGTCGAGATGGACTCCACCCAAATTGTCCTCGTCATCACCATGATCATCATCTTGCGGTAAACTGCTAGGCAATCGACTGGTCCATAGTGGTGGGCGGTCTGCTTTGGAGCATGTATATGGATTTAGATACGATAAGATATGAGATGCCTAGACTACCTGGGCGTATTCGTCGGCGCAGTTAGACTGTCGCACGGCAAGCGCCATGATTGCTGAAAAAGGATGATGGAAGGGGGAAATGGAGGGAGGAGAAATTGGGCGGCCGACGACCGCAGCACCAACAGCTGGCATTGTGTCACGAGCGTTGTAGGCCTTACTGCATGCTATCACAACACTTCCTTCCGAGGCAAAGATGTGGGCCGCACGAATGAATTACGGTTCGAGCTTTCTCGGCTCGAAGAGGCAGCGGAGCACAGTACTCGATGCAAAAGGAATATGTTTGCTTTCCGATGGATCCCGGTTACGGTGTTAGTTGGAAGTTACCTGGAAGCTGACTACTTTATTAAGATTAACCAGACTGAAAGTACGCCTGTTGGAGCGGGTGGCTGACGCGCAATTCTGGAGTGAGCATATGGCCACCTTCGCCCAAGCTGGGATAACAACGGATTCAAGACGGTACCAGGTGGCCAACTCTGTTCCCTAAATGGATTTCACGGGCGTCGTGCCTCAGGACAGCGGCGCTGACATTAAGAGGAGGATGTGTGACGTCCGTGCGATGTTTGCGGTGGTGGAGAGTGGGGGAGCGGGAGCACGTGAATGAGCATTCCTTTGTGGAAAATTTCAGCGCTTGGGGACGCCAGAACCCGCTCGCCACTGCACCAGGCGTCGGTCAAAGCTGGAGCCAGATGATGTCCGCGCCCCGCGGTCCCCAACAGCTGAAGGACCGGATCGTCCAGTCTCGAGTTCACCGCGAGCGCGACCAGTTCATTGCGTCAATCCCCAGAGCACCAAGTCCTAACGCTCGCGTCGTCCTACCGCAATGCGGCGCCCTGCGATTTCTTCGACAAGCTCAAGCACGGCAGTTACAACATCTGCTACTTTGTGCAGTTCCCCGACGGCGTGAAATGGGTCGTGCGTGTGCCTCTGGCGCCTTATTTAGCATTTGGTGGGAGGAGAAAACTTGAGAGCGAGGTCGCGGCGATGCAGTAAATGCTTTCCTATACTTTTTAGGCGTGAGTTCATACGTAGAGTTATCACCTCAAGAACAACTATCCCAATCCCTCGACTGATAGCGTACGCGGCGAGCGATAGCCCCGAGCCGTTATCGTCGTTCCTTATCCTGGAGTTCGTCAAGGGCCAGAAGCTCGATCTCAGCAAGCTCAAGAACCTCCCCGAGCGGCAGCAAGCCAACCTGTACACCTCGCTAGCCGACATCTATTCGATATCTTCTCGTCCACGGAGATCACCTTCCAGTTTACGCTCTAGCCATCAGGACGTAGACAGCCGCATCACCATTCCACCTTAAGCAACTGCTTCGTGAATACACTGGTTTGAACGGATCCTTGGTCGCGGCACACCAGTCCGTTTCTACACCTTGCGTACCATCCGATTGTCTCAGCAAGATGTCAAATGGTAACCAGTGCCAGCCTATGGGCAGCGCGTCTCCGGCCAACACGCCTTCAGCCAATATGTCTTCGAGCAATCTGCATCCAGGCAGTTCCCCTCTGGTCAATTCCGCTCCAGCCTCTGTCAGGAGCATTGGAACTGTCGGAGTTGATCCGGGCACGGATGAAACATCGGAGCCAGTGAATGCACCAATAAGCAGGATACAGTTACAACTTCAACTACGGAAGCCGAACTCCTAGCCCTATCACAAGCAGCCAAAGAAGCCCTATTTGTGGGACGACTATTGGCTGACCTATCTATACGGCTAGACGACCACCGCATTCGAATTCAATGTGACAATAAACAGACTATACGGCTAGTTATGGCCGAGGTGGCTACGCTACAGACGAAACTATGGCATGTGGATATCTACAACTATTGGCTACGCCAGGAAGTCAGCCAACAGAAGATCAGGGTAGAATACACCCCATCGGCCAATATGATGGCCGACGGTCTAACTAAGGCCCTCAACCACTCACTCCACCAGGCATTCCTACGACAGATTGGATTATCAGAGCCTATAAGGTAGTCAGATCCAAGGCCCTATAGGGACTTGAATCTGAGGGGGTGTGTCAGATGGAAAGGTCTAAGCCAGGCTGTGTAAGGTCTAAGCCAGGCTGTGTAAAGATCTAAGCCAGGCTGTGGCCAGGCTGTGTAAGATTTCTTACCAACTATCGTCACCCACTGTTCTATAAGACAGGCTCCCTAGGTTAGCCAGAGAGGGAGAGAGGGAAGAATCAATCAAGCAACAATAAATCCACAATTACTCAATTGAACCACATAAAATCCAGATACAACATATCTGACATTCCCCTTACTTTTGGCCCGAGCCTTGGTATCAAGTTTAGTCTCCAAAGACATGGTCCTTCATCACAACCGAGACTCAAGGGTTACCAAGACCTATGTTCCGAGGTCGGTGTACCCCCGGGTAAGTCTATTACAGAATGCCAGGCGCGACTGAAGAACACATACATCAACATTGTGGATCTGCTTAACGCACGACGGATGGGTACCAAGCCCAAGGTATTTGATAATATTGAGGCGCTCCGCGACTACACGTTCCGATATGGGCACATAATTGACCGGAACGAGGCAAAGAAGGATGGAGGTTTCCTGGCATCTCTGCTGCAGCACCTCTGCAACCCGCGGAGAAAGGGAAGAAGAGGGGAGAGGATGAATGACACCTAGATACTTCCTGAAGTTTGTGAATCCTATGGCTCACAGCCTCCTACTGTGTCCATCGGCATGTTGGGCGCCTCGGCCCGGTGGGATTCATCGATTATTGCGCCGGAGTCGACTACGGAAGGCCGGCCGTCTGCCGGGTCCGTGTGAGCTTGAGGTGTGCCTGTAAAACCTGAGGTTAGGCCAGGATCTACTCTCTGGACCCCTCTTTTACAAGAGGATATCTCGGTTTAGGGCCTGATCGGCTCGCCGTTGCGGTGTCGTTGCGGTTGAGAAAAGATACGAGCCATGTGCATAATTAAAGTGGAGACACAGCCAATGTACCCCGAAACCCCCTGTAACTAGGCTTTTCCTAATTAATCATAGTCCCGTGTGACTTCCGCCCTGTCTTCCCGCAATTTTTTGACCAAAATACAGCCACGACAGCAACCCACCTATCGTCAAGATGCCCAGAAGACCCCGCATCAGGGCAACCGCAGTAGAGTCTCCTGCTCCTGAGGCCTCTATTGTTGTTCAAGCCGATGACCTACCCTCTGACGGCGGCCTGCAAGCCTCCGATGACGGCCCTACTTCCGAGCCGACACCTGATGCGCCTTCGTCGACCCCGCGTACGAGGCGGAGGAAAATCATCTACACAACCGAAATGCAGGCGAAGATTATCGAGTTATTCCGAGACGAGGCTATCGCTGGAGCGTTCCGTATCAACAAGTTGACCGAGACGCGGCCGGCATTCTAGAGGATCTCTGTTACAATGGAGGAATCCTTTCCAGACTTCCACTGGTCAGCAGAGAAGATCAGGGACAAGTACGATAATGAGAAGAAGCGATTCCGAACGATCAAGACCTTTCTTAACAAGTCAGGTGCGAAATATAACGAAGAAGAGAGGATGGTGGAAGGCTCTGTGGAAGTCTGGAATAACTTCCTTTTGCAATATAAGGATGCTGGATGGCTTCGGACTGCTCGGTTTACTCTGTCAGACTATGAGACGATATACGCCAACCAGTCTGGTCATGGCCGTAACATTATCCGCGCGAGTAATGCCTTTCGCCCCTCTACTACGACGCCTGACGACGAGGGCGAGGGCGAGGGCGATACCGAGGATGCCATGGTCCTGAGTACGAGCTCAGCTACTGATGCTAACTCTCGCCAACCCTCTGTGGCGCCGTCGTACCAGAGGGTTCGGAAAGCCAATACAAATCCAGAGGTATTAGCACTGGCCCAGAGCCTCGATAAGCAAGCTGAGGCCTCTATGAAGCAAGCTGAAGCTATGGTTAAGCAGGCTGAGGCCATGCTTCGCCTGAAAGGGCAGGATGAGATCCAGCTTGCGATCAAGGACTTTATACACAACTTCTCTATCCAGTTAAGCCCCGCAGAGCGTGTAACGTGTATCATGCAGCTAAAAGAGCACTCAAATGCTGTTGTATGGAACACTGTAGACCGGGATATTAAAGAGGCTCTGACCGAGTCATGGAAGACTAGCTAGAAATCCCGCTCCCTCCATAGAACCTCTGCAATAGCATCCCGGATATCCTTACTATACCGACTCCTAATTATCTGCTCAGCATACCGACAAGCCTCTTGTGTAGCCTCAATTACTAGCTCTTCATCGCTGGTGTCAAGAAGGAAGTTATGGATACCAGTGACTGCGTACACAATCTGGACCTGGTTTCGTATCGAGTACTCTGGCGCAGTAGCTTGGATAATCTTCCACTTCCTCTTTAGAATACCGAATACCTTCTCAACGATAACCCGAAGGCGTGCGTGCCGGATGTTATATAGTTCTTTTGCTGTGGTCGGCGGGTTTTTGGCATTCCTCCAATCCTCGAGGTGATATCTGACACCATTATAAGGTGTAAGAATCCCTACATGCCTACCAAATGCAGCGTCTGCAAGGTAGAACCGGCCCGAGGGGACCGCAAAGTCATTCGCAGTAGCGATGCTAAGGAGCGTAGAATCGTGTGTTGAGCCCTCAGCACCAGCGAGTACGTACGAGAACGCACCATCAAATCGGACTGCGGCGAAGACGTTCTGTGCGATAAAGCCTTTCCGGGTTCGCCACTGGTGTTGCTGAGGCTCTGGACTGAAGGCGTGGATATATGTACCATCAATGGCCCCGATACAACCGTAGAATGCATCGTCGATAGACGGGTCGAGCCAGTCATCGTCTTTTGGCTTGACGAATGCGCAGTGTAGCTGTACGAGCTTGTCCAGTAGATCCGTCATAACAGAGCTCACAGTAGACTGGCTGACTCGGAACCGGTGGGCAGCATTACGCTGGCTCTCGTCGTGGGCGAATATCCATAGCACGATCATAAGCTTTAGCTCGGCTGTCAGATATCTGGACCCCTTAAGCCCGGTATGCTCTTGTAGCCATGTAACCAATCGATGGAAAGCGGCCTTTGGCATACGAAAAAGATCAACGAATTGGGTATCCGAGCTACTGAGAATCGACTCAGCAAGATGGCAGGCCCCCGAGGGCTCCTCTGGGTGGATAATATCGCAGTCGCGTGGCCCTAGTAGTCGACGGCGATCAACATACTGTAGGGCTTCATCCACTACAGCTTTCGTGATGACGGCGTTGAGCAGAGGGTTATTAATGGAAGCCATTGGCAGCAGTACGTAGGATCTCGACGGTACGGCAACCCTTCTCGAAGAAGGGTTGCCGTACTGTTGGGAAAAAGCCAACCATACTAGATTTGGCTGTGCACTATACCATATGAAGGGCGTTGACCAGGGTGTCACGAAGAGCCCCGCGAAGATACATTGCATAAATCGAGACGGATCGTTCCGGGCGCTCGGCCTCAAATTTAGTCGATAAATGTGGGAAATTACCACTCGATTGGGGTTAGTGGCCTTGCAAGGCCCCCTGCGATTTTTTTTGTGCAGGTTTTCCCAACCGCAACGACACCGCAACGGCGAGCCGATCAGGCCCTTAGCTGTGGATTGTGTAGGGTGGCCAAGTACTAGCGAAGTAATGTGTCTCTGTTTTTTTTAGTAACTGTCACCGGATGGCCAGCGGCTCGCTCGATGACCAGTTTCCTGCAGCAGGGCTAGCCGTAAAGGAGCAGCTTTGCCGATCGATACTAGATCTTGGAACCCTTTCAGCAGCCAAGTTCGTAGGGGCAGCAAACCAATCAGTCTCCCTCAAGGCCAGCACAGGACCAAGCGCACCGAACGCGGACGCAATCGCCACCTTCTTCTATAGTATTTCTTGACATTTTCCACCGCCGGAGAATGTGGAAGATAATTATAACAAGTTTCTGGTAGTACGTTTTGCCCCTTTTCTCGCCCGCTCGATCCTCTTTTTCATTCAATATACAATCTGAGCAATGCCATTTCCCGGTGCCCGTACATGCACAGGCGGCGGTTGGGCCGCCTTATTGACAATCAACGGCTCAATGTCGGTGCCCGTGTCCGTCCCGTCCTCTCCGACTGCCGGCGTCGCTAGATCGTCCGCAACGCCTCAACCTTCTGACCCTCTGACATGGTGCAGACCTCCAGAATCTCACCATTGACCTTCTTCTGGCAAAGCCTTCCGACCTCTCGTCTGCTGACTGATCAGTCCTTTCGTGTAACCTGGAGCGTTACTGTGTCAAAAATGAGAAGGGGCGATCTGGGTGTCGAGTTTAAGCAGGCTTATTACTGGGCGCCGTTTGTCTTGCAAGGACTATGGTACTTTCAAGCGCAACGAGGCCTCCACAACCAAGCTTTATTCAGCCTTGGGTGGGGGGTAGGTAGAAGTTGGAGCACCGGCGTTTAAAGGGATCGGGGTTAAAGTTTTCTATAGGTCAGTTCGATGGAGACAGGAGCGAAGATTATGTACATTTCTCTTGGCGTATCCTTGCAGGTTGCGAAGGAATTAACTAGGTTTTTGGTAAAGGAGTTGTCGTACAGCGGCCCCGAAAAGAAGCTGCGTACCTGACTGTGTTACCATCAACGGCGCTTAGGTTCTAATAGATAGTGGTCTCCGCATCGGGCTAGAATAAACTTCTTACACCCGCATTAGACCCGGGTTTACCAGCAGACCGGTTATGTGGTGATCAATTTCAAAAAAATAAAAGCCGCCAGGCCACCGGGTGTAACGGCCAATGACGATGGTTACAGCCTGGTTATCTGAGACGAATCTGGGCACACGAAATTTCCTTTTTCGTTCGCAATCCTGAGCTGAGGTGAGCTGGGGTGAGCTGTGGCTGATTTGTCCTGAGCTCTCCCTGATTTTTCCCTGAGCTGGGGTAATCCTATACGCCGCCGCCGTACAGCCTCAAAGGCCCCTTTTTCAATCTCCCCTAGCTAAAGTTTCCTATCGATAAAAGCAGATGACGTGTAATCTATAAGGATAGCTCCCAAGTAACAATTCCAATTACAACGTACACGCGTACTGGGTGTGTGTACGACTCGTAACGCACAAGCCATATGGGCTCGATTGGCAGGCGTGCACGCACTGGGTGCTTGCACTGACAGATCTTTTGGTCGTTGGGGGTTCCTGCCCCGCTTGTGTTACATGGCATGACTTGCATAGGACGGGAAGAGGTACCATTCAGCGCAGATCTCTAAGTACCTAGAATCATTTTATTATCATTATCAGTGTCCCGCATCGTTCTGGAACGCGGCCGACTTTGGGCAAGAAACGTAGGTCGTGAACAGTTGTCGAAACTTCACTGGCCTCGGTGTTCTGGACTCCATCGAATCAGCGATAGAGGATGGGTAGTGTGGGTTGCACCGCATGGTTGCCTGATTTAGGAGTCCGGCAAGGCAAATCATCTGTTGCAAGGCGTCCACGGCGTCTTGTCTCAACGGCCCCGATCAATATAATTACCATTAGCCGTCCGTGTCTCGCTGCCGCAACGAAACCAACAGGCCCTAACAATGCAACAACAAGTCAACAAAACTATTAGACTCGTGCTTGGTCTCTATCAGCCCTCATCTTGAGCCGCCATAGCAATGAGCAACTTCCAGTACCAAGCTCTAGACAAGGGTGTCTTCGCCATTCGGCTAGCTTCCATACTCCCTGGTGATGAAGAGGATCCCATGGTCCTAGAAATTAACCACGCAACCATATCGGAGGAGTCTCCAATCACCTATCTCGCCCTTTCGTATGTATGGGGCACCGCAACCGAGAGGGTCCCTGTATCCGTCGTCCGGTATAACGGAAACACCGTTCAAACCACTCTCCACATCACGCCAAATCTGTTCCAGGCCCTCCGGCACCTGCGAGGCATTATACAGCTGTCCATTCCCATCTGGATCGATGCCATCTGCATCAATCAGGGAGACAATGGTGAAAAGGCATTGCAGATTCCCAGAATGGGCGACATATACCGCCTAGCAAACCGAGTCATTGTCTGGTTGGGGGGGGATGGGACCGACAGGGGCGAATATGCGCTCCAGCTGCTCAGGAACCACATCGAGGCTGTCAATTCCATCGTGCGGTTTGTCGACCTCGAGGAGGATCCGGAGGACCCCGACAACATCGACCCTGCGTATTTCTGCGCGATCCACTACGAGGCTCTGCACGCGCTGTTGCAACGCCCGTGGTTTGACAGGCTCTGGATCCGGCAAGAGGTGGCGCTCGCAAACGAGCAGGCGGTGGTGATGTGCGGCCACCGGTATATGCTGTGGGCCGACTTTGTCAGCGCGTGTACTTCCTTGCGCGGGAAGAATACTGACGTGAGCAAGTCGGCAGAGGTACAGGATCGATGCGTCTTGGTCATCGAGCTCGGTACCCAGACCAGACAGGGCGGCAATCTGGAGTACCTGCTGGTAGTCGCCCGAAAGGCTCGGTGTTTTGACCCGCGGGACAAGGTGTATGGGCTGCTGGGCCTCACCACGGAATACTACCGGCAGAGAATCACGATGAACTATGACGCACCCGTCCTGGACGTCTATCGCCAGGTTGTCGAGGCGGAAGTGGGACGCGGCAGACTCTCGATCCTTTCTCACTGCGATCTTTCGACGTGGCCCTCTACTCTTCCGGGCTGGCCGACATGGGTGCCGGACTGGTCGAACGGGGCATCCACCAGCCATTTGACCACGGTCATCAGCAATGGAGGACTTCCAGCACACGTTCAATACCCGAATCCGCATACCTTGCGGGCCACGGGCCTCTATGTTGATGAAATCCAGACCGTGTATGAGATGTGCATCAACCCGGTCGACGCACCGTTCAACTCGGAGATGTACCGTCTAGCAAGGGCCGTCATTCCCGTGTCCGATGACCCCGACGTCCAAGACAAGATGGTGGATATATTCTGCCAGACGATTTGTGTTGACACGTACACAGTCTCCGGAAAGGGCTGGAGATCGTTTCACGACGAGGCAACCAGGCACGTCAAGCTCCTCCTCGCAACGGCCGGCAAGCCGGAGAGCGCACTAAACCATGACAACTTCATCCGCCGTGCCCGTTACAGCTGCAACCGCAGGTCGCTCATTGTCACGAAGCATGGAAAACTAGGCCTTGCACCCGCGGCAGCCCGGTCCGGGGATGCGGTTTGTGTCCTGATCGGCTGCCCCGTACCGCTTGTCCTGCGCCCCATCGCGACCGGCGAGCGAAAAGAAGTCGGAGGGGTAGGAGAGAAAAAGTACCAGGTTGTCGGGCAGTGCCATCTACACGGTTGCGCGGACGACGAGGCCGTATTGGGCGAGCTGCCAGAATCCGTCGGGACGCGGCCGACGAGTGCGTTCGGCAGCACGGTTCTCCACGAGTACTTTGATCGGGCTTCTGGGGAGGCCTTGCCGGAGGATCCGAGGCTTCCCGGGTTTCGAGCGAGGACGCGGCACCTCCTGCGGGACTCGGACATTGGTGGCAACTACAAGGCTTGGCGGTTCGAGTGGTTGGGAGATGTTACGCTACAGATGCTTCGGGACGCGGGAATAGGTGTAGATAGCTTCGATTTGGTTTAGGGGGATGGTACGGGAAAGGGGCAGGAGAGAACGGAAAGGAGCAAGGTAAACATGACGTCAACATTTCCACGCCTCTCTCGTGCTTCTCGGCCGTTTCTTGGAGGATGCCACGTCGTCGTTTCGGGCATCAAAAGTCCCAAGTTAACAAACAAGGCGTGTATTTACTGCGGGGATTACCAGGAGGTGCTGTATCTACATGTGTTGTCTGTCCAAATCAAAGTTTCCGCAAGAGATATCCTGAAACCACAAATAACGAGATAAAGTTTCCACGGCAAGTCAACCTCAGCTCTCTATCTCTTACAGTTCTGTTGCTTGTCCGGATCGCATGTCATAAACAGATATCGCAGACACCCGGCCTCAACAAAGCCACCCACACCACCGTTGTCACCTGTAAACACGCATCAGCATCCGTTCTATCATCAACCGTCATGGTATCGCAAACTTGCAAATCTCAAAATTCCTAATCAGGATACTCTGGCAGGTATCGCTCGCCCCCGGCAGCCGCGCGACATTCCCACGCCGTTGGAAATGGTGTCAAATCCGAGGGGAAAGTTGCGGGGCCTCATGACGACGTTGACGGCCGGCATGGTCTCGGTGCTGCACGCAAAGATGGCAAAATACCTCTAGAGCTGCGGGTCGATGTCGCCGTGGTTGGGGAAGTCGGACTCGGGGAAGCACATCTTTTTGTTTATCGCCAGGGGCGTGTGTGTTGGCGCGCTCGGGTTGCGCGTTGTTGGTGGGGGTGGTGCTGTCGTCGCTGTGCCGACCCAGGAGTTGCAGGTTGATGTGGGCACGCAGATGGAACCGGTGCCGCCGCCCACAGCTCCTGAAGGCGGGCCGAGCTAAAGCAGTGCGTATTTAGTAGGTTGGCGTTATCTATACGGCACCCTTCATGCACATAGTCGTAGTGATCCCTAAACCACAACTGCTCTTGTAAGATGACATAGTTCTCGATGGTTAAGAAGGCCTGATCCTGGCGGAGGTTTTTTAAGCCGAGCTCTTGAGCTAGTGGCCTTTGGATATACTATATTGGTTAGCATATTGCCCTCCTTATGATAGTAATATAGTTCTACGTACCGGCGCTACCGACCTTTTAACATTGAAGGGTATCTCCAGATTGTAATGTCTTTCCCACGTATTATAAAATCGGCGCATTATAACTCTTAAGCTGTAGGGAGTTAGTAGTTTGTCCTTTTTATTAAGCTCGCCTTTTATGCCGAACGCCATAGTTTTGGCAAAATGCTTCATCACCTACATCTCCCGAGGATCGGAAGGCCCATATTTCTTTATATATTTGAAGAACGTTAGATCTCAGTATTAAATACGTGCGCGTTATTTACTTACGAATGCCACACTTCAAGTACTTGTGAATACTGGTTCTTGCTTTTAGGCCTCAGATTATTGCGAACTGTATAAGGGCAGATCTTAGAGCGGTCCCCTGTAAGGCCTCTCCTTTCAACCCGCCCGATAAGGGCATTTGCTGAATTGGACGTCTTTGATTCTAATTCCATTCTGTATCTTGGCGTTTTATCAAGGACGATAATAAATTCAGGGTGTTGAATAACGGAAGTAGGAGTGCTCTGAACAAGGTAAAGTTGTGAGTAGGGCAGAGGCTAAGTCCACAGGGGTCAGGTAGGCAACACGAAAAAATACAAGAGGTAAAGGTGAGGCTATTCATTTTCAAAATAAGGACTAATTTTGGCCATCTTTATATATGGGACCAATTCTGGGCCCACTCGGCTAGAGTTGAAGCAGTTCAGCATGCTGCGGCGCAGCGTACCGAAAATAGTACTTAGCCTGGGCAACGGTGAGCAAGCCTGAGCAAATCCTGAGCAAAGACTGAGCCGGCCCTGAGCCGGCCCTGAGCAACGGTGAGCAGTGTCACGTGGGCGAGGTACAAAAAAGGAAATTCTGTGTGCCCAGATTCGTCTCATATAACAACATAATGCGCCTCCCGAATGTTGCCCTCAGTAATTACCATACGCAGGCATGGCCCTGAGCCGCCGCTGCTTTACCCTGAGTTGTGGTGAGCGAGGTGTGTGTACTGCACAGCCCCTGTGCCGCGTTTCTGGCCACCCCGGCTAAAGTTGCCATTTACCAAAATAAAAAAAAAAGACTTCCTGTTTCCTGTAGACCTAGATCTGGGTACACACGATCGGTCAACCATGCAGAGACTGTTCGTTGAAAACCTTTCAAAGGCTATAGTATCGGCATAGTGGATGTTTATAAAGAGGCATTACCATTGTTTATAATACAGCCTCTTTACTCAACACTTCCAGAGCAAATGACAATTTCCTGCGTTGCCATTATAGTGTGGGCACAGGGAATAGGTCATCGGTCTATGGCTTGGGAGTTTAAGGGAAGAAGATAGTCCGGACTAGCGGAGTCGCAGTCGTTTTTGCCTGGATATACATGAGGCCGAAGGAACAGATAGGGTAGTCTCACACTTTAACAACGAACATAGAACCAGGTAGAAGATTCCACTAATATACGTTGCCTTACCCAGGCAGGTGATCACCTTGTTCATCCTTCATGGCACCGGCAGGCAAGGGTAACGATGAATGACCTGGTAAGCATGCAACGTACACGAAGGCTGCCTCCTTTACGTTTTGCACATTGTCCCTTGCTGAAGTTGCCTCTCAGTGGAGCCTCTCTCCTTCTCCGAGTTACCCTAGCCATTCTTCCTTCCGCCACTTTCGCCTTCACCGAGGTCTGATACCTAGTCTACATTCCCACATCGGTGGTGGCAATATTGGAATTTCTGCCTCGTCGTTACCCCTACTATGACTCACTCCTTCCTGCTTCTCCTGACTCTACCCCGTCGGCACCAGACTTTATAAAAGATACATTACCAAGACTACGTATGAGCCCCAGATGAGTTTTAGTACCTTACCGAGCTGAAGAAAAGACTATAGGAATTAGTCAAAGCTGTAATTGAGAACGATTCTTATTTAAATGCTTAAAAAATCTAGGAGAATATATTCTATCGAACTCCCGAGCTTGACGCGCTATTATAACGTCAGCCTACCGTTATTATCCCGCTTTCTAGATTATACCCCATTTTTCGTTAACGCTCACCGTTTGTAACGTAGCACGTGACTTTTCTCACCGTTCTTGGCAAGTTCCCGTTTTCTGTTGGAAGTACGTAGCTTTTCTGCCGGCATAATCGATTAGGTACGTACCTTTTCTGTCGGCAGAATCTGATCCGCTACGTATCTTTTCTGCCAGCGTAAGGCATGTCCTTTCTGTGGTTACTACCTGGAAGTTGGATAATCCAATTTAGGGTCACGGCAGGCGACCCAATTTAGTTCTCTCGAACTTAATTGTTGTTCTCATAGTGATAAGTGGATTTTCTGCTAGGCTACCTTTCGCCGACTACTAGCTCTTATTTAGGCCCGATTTTAGTCTATTTCTCATACGCCGCAAAACTGGTCACGGAGGACAAAAATTTAGCGCCAACAAGCAAGTTATCTGCTGATATAAATGGTACGTACCTAGCGAGACCAAACCCAGGCCCAGGGACGAGAATTGGGCCGCTGGGATGCTGTACATTTTCTGCCGGCAGAAAAGGTACGTACCGAACGGCAGAAAGAATTCGAACCCAAAACGGCTGTGCTAGGCTTGGTATGTATCTATTTCGCCAGCAGAAAATTGACAGTCTTTCTAATCTCAACCTTGGGACAGTTGTACGGGGTCTAGATCCGTTTGATTGGGGAGAATTTGAAGAAAGCGCCATGACGGCCACTGCACCAACCATCCAAGCTCCCAGTCGACCTTTAGTGCCAACCACTGCAAGATTGCTTGCCTAACTATATGCATGCATCCCATCCGCAGCAAATTCTTAGAGTGCCTTGACAGTTCCAGAGTTCAAGAGACTCCGCTACCTTTCTTGATCGGCGCAGCCTATAGGGGAATGTGACTCAGAAGTGGCGTATCATTACAAGGAATATCCTGCATTAAAAGGCCAATAGAGCACGGAAATAAGCACTACGCCGAACTTGCGAGAAGTATACGGGACTAGAGGCAAGGGGAGCTCGGCTGAGAAAGCCTATAGGCACCGCTAGTTTCAGAAAGTCTAATACTAGGGTGGTTTGGTCACACGCCACCAGAGGAGGTAGGTGACCCTAATAAAGGATATAGCCGAGTACCAGGCGGACGCTAAATGATAACCAGAGTTAGTTATTCTCGAGCTGAAGCTATTGGCGGTTGATACTTAAGTCCTAAGTTAACCGTTAATTTGTCCTATTCTTTATACTTTAGAATACCCTTATCCTTACTTAAATTTCACCTCAGGTTATTATCGGTAGTATAGATAAGAACAATTTCCTGATTATGTCGATAACTTTTCCACTAGCTTCTGAGGATCAGTCTGGGACTTCGGCCGCATCTCCGGAGATTGAACGGTCTACTAAGGTTTGAGCATGCGAACTCAGTATTAACGAATTGTTAACTCAAACTTTATTAGTAGGCACAAGCTGGATGCCTTAAGCCAGATGAAGTATCGATCTTAGAGGATTAGGAGAACCGTGGGCCGGCCCTTAAGGATTTCCATGGTACTCGATGTATCTTAACGGTACGCTGGGGTGACGGGAAGTTCGAATACATTAAAAAATTGGACGATAATTTAAGAAACGGGCGGATAGAAGTCTCCTTCACTCCGAATCCTCAGACTGGACGGATAACCCTTATATTTGATATGTGCTTTGTCGAAGATTATCCGCGATAAACTACACAACCGCACGAGAATGATCGCTCTTTGTAATATGGAAACCTCAATAAGGCTTTCTACGGGCAGCTGCCTGAAGGTACGCCGGCTTTTGGGGACATGCGTGCGGAGTCTCCGGAGGATTATCCGTCAAATCTCTCCACCATCCCCAACTCTCCGGGCAGAGGGGATCAACTGTCAGCCGTACAGGATGGTGCGGTTGACCAGCAGTACCAAACGTCGGTAGATGGCGGTAAAGGACTCAAACGGTCAAGTAATCTGGAGGATGTGTCTGTAGCAGGTGTGAAAAGACAGAGGCCATCGGACCCGGAAAATCCCGCACATAAACAGGCTGGATCGCGAGATTTAGACGATTAATTTTGCGGCCATAGACTGAATTCGAATACGAGGATGCGGGCCTCCAGGAGCTTGGATAGGAGGAAGCCTTAGGCCGTTGCAGGGCGGTCCCGTCGCGAATTGAGTCGCCAGGAAGCAGGATTACGTTCTTAGTATTTTCCCTAATATATCTGCCTTGAAGAAAAGATCTGCCACGAATCCCATGTCCTAATCCATCCTGACCATGAAGTCGCGACTGCGGATAAAGTATAAGTCGATCAGATCTTTCCCCTTGTTCTTCAAGACGATCGCCGAGTTCTTCCGAATGAATGGGTGTGTTGGACGAGCCCACCTCAAGTCCCGCTGCAGCACGTGGAGGGAAAAACAGGGAATAGATCAATCGACCTCCCACTCGTCGTCGTCGGTATAAGGTTCGTCTCCATCATCCTCTTGGTACACATCGCCATCCGATTCATTATCTTCCATTATCATCGTCATCATTGTCGCCGTCTTCCTCGTCAGCCCATCCATCAGGTCGTATACACTCGCAACCATTCAAGATGCAAGTAGGGCATGCACTGTGACGGCGCCAGCCTGCAGCACTCACTACCACTGCGCTAGAACCCCCAAAAGGATGCCAGAATTGCAAGTTGACAACTTGCAACCTGTAGTAAGGTATATAGTACTGCTACGGCCATTGCGCGCCGTGACATGCACCCCCATGAAAGCTGGGGACGGGTGTGCGGGTGTACCAGGTGATCGGCTTGCGCTCGGAGTTGGCACAGGTCTGACAAGCCTTGCGTACGGTAATCTCTCGGGAGGCGGCCAAGAGGGCATCGGCGACATGTGAGTCGACTTCCCGGCCCACCATGACCTTGGCGAGCACCTCTTTGTAGAATTCCGGCGTCGTGAAAATCGCGTAGGCCCATTCGCACCGGAAGAGTGCCGACACCGCCCCATCCTCGGACTAGAAAGAGCATTAACAAAGAAGTGTGACAGGACACGCAAGCACTCACGTTTCTGTAGCGACGATCGAGCCAGTCCCGGAGGACGTGCTCGTGGCCCGGGCCGCTTTCATCGCACGCGGGCATGAGGCAAACCATAAATGGCTTGTAGACGTCGCATTCGTCCACCGTATTATTCAAGATGCAGTTCGCGCACCCGACAAAATCATCACCCAAAGCCGCAATGCATTTGCCGAAGAATAGCTCTTCAGGTGAATCCATCCTGCAACTGGAGCAGTATCCAATGTCACGGAAGGCTCCGGTCACAGCGACGACGAGGGCGTTGAGATATCGCCCGGGTAGGCGGTTCCGTGGCATGTTCCACCAGGAATTATCACTCTCCACGTCCGCAAAAAACGGGATGCCCACCTTGATGCCCCTGTACTGGTTGGGATTGGCGAGCGCTTCTCGCTGACGGGGCTGAGGGTGAGTTAGCCCGGCATCAGGGTTGAAATCTAGAGAACCTACCGAAAGGTATGCTGCTTCAAGCCAACGGCGGAAGTCCTGATTCCGGCCGTCGAGGTATCCGCGGGTTTCCCCTTGTCTCACAGCGTCTTCAGTCTGGAGAAACTCCGGCGCGGCCAGATACAGGTCGCGGAAGGTAGCGGTGCTATAATCCTCGATCTTCTCCATGGTTGCGGCCTGACTATTTTGTTGATGACCACTAAACTATAGCAGAAAGTCGATATGCTATTCACGGTAGGAGAAAAGGGCAACTCGTAGAAGGATGCGAGGATGGAGAAGGGTGGTGAGGTAAGGAAGTAGAATAGAAGGAGAAGATTCGGAGGGGTTATAGAGTTTTCTTAACCAGGCAAAGGCGTACGCATCTTTCTATGGCCTTCCATGGAGTAGAGGAACAAGACAATAGCAGCACATTCAAGTATGGAACAATAGAATAGGAAGCAATAGAGGCTCATACGGGCAAGACACAATAAAAACATCTGCGAGAGGGTGACAATCAAAAGACAATAGCATACGTAACAAGAATCCACAGATAAGTAATTTCATCCAGAGTTTGTATTGAATAATTTCATCTAAAGGTCATATTGATACGTTTCGAGAGCAAATACTAAATACTACAGGTGTGAGGAATGTCTCACAAGTTTATCACCATGGGTTGAGCTCCAGATTTATCTCCGGGATAACCCACCGCGCCTCCTCGCCGTGCTCATTGTCTTCATCCACCTTCAGACTCTAAGAACACCACCTCCGTAATAATTTAAGTTCGAGGCATGTATGTGGCTCTCACCATGTATCGCACTGCTCAAACAGGACTACCAGCGCCCATCTGCGTAACCTTCAGACACAACCCACCGCAGAACTAGTTCCGCTATCCAAAATTTGCTCGCTACTGTTCGCATACAAAGTACCACAAGGCAGGCATCAAGGCAAGCGTATTCTTAACGGCAGACGAGGGCGTGCGAAAGCCGCACACTGTCATCTCTCTGACCATAAGCCGTGAACGGGATATCCCTTTTGAAGATAAGTTGTGAGCGCCTTCCTCCCTTCCACTCCCAACTTTTAAACCAGGCACTTTGGACCAGGTGGTGACGAATCCGCTCCTGCACACCGCTTGTCTCGAGTCTCTTTTGCAGACCAAAGCACGTCCTTCCCTTGTCCGCAGCGCTTCCTCTTTGATCGTTTCTCCTCTCCTTTAGAAACAGATGCACTCTAATTGCTGGTTCTCTCGGTCACTGACGTCTTCTTGCAACAGGTGCTCAATTGTTTCTCTAGCGACCACGGAACGGAAGGTACGTAGTTGCGAAAGAATAGCCAAGACTCGATTCATCCTCAACTTTGCTGCCACCGCGGATCCGAGATACCACGACAAAATCTCTTCTGCCCATATTCTTCAACTTCTGTGTCATCTCCTTCGGAGCCCGGTACGCCTGGTCCAGAGACAGCAGGGAAATCCGAACCGAAGAAGGCAGTCGCTCGGTTCCAGCCTCTGTATAATGATTAATTATCTGCTGCCAAAATACAATTGACTCAGATTGACTGATACTTTGTCCAGAGAGAGCACTAAGTGAAGGAGCAAACATGTCTTCCCACCGCTTTGGCGGTGGACGCTGACATGCTCGGGACTCGCGCTTCCATCCACCGCCAGAATACATATGCGAGTTAGTGAATGATTCTCACTCACATTTCTCGCTCTTTGCACCCCTGTCTTCGTAATCAGCCGTAGCCAGATGAGCGTGAGCAATCAGTGGCAGGTTGTTGTTCTTCATGTATAACACGAAGAAGGCTTTCAGGCTATCGGCCGTGGGACCGTTTCTTTCCTCGATTGGAGGCGGCGGAGTATAGTTCATAGGAGGGTTGCACCACTGGGACGTAGGAACGAGCTTCTCGTCCTAGATGACAAAGAAGTCGTCTGTCCGTTCAGTGTTGCAGAAGAAAACCGGGAGCATCTGATTATTTCCAGGCCACTGAACTCGGCATTAAATTTTTCTTGCGACGGACGGATAAGGATGTCGAACTTCTTCACGTCTGGCCAAGCAATCAGCACATCTTTGGAGCCTCCCAAGCGAAACTGGTAAGCCCAAGGAGGTGGATCAAGCTTCCATTCGTCGGCGATGATCGTGGCCACCAAATTAGATATCTTTCCCACCCCATCTGTGAAGCGCCCTTCTCTCTCGGTATCTGCCAGCGGAATTTTCACAAGCTTCGGGATTCCAGAGACGCGTCGAGTCGACGAGAAACACTGTCCGATCCTGGCCGCGTACTTGGCGACCACGGTAATGTGGTTGAACCGACCCATCCACTTGAGGATCGTTTCGCAGGTCACGACGTTGTCAAGATCTCCATCTGGCTGGCAAAAAAGAAGGCCCATACACCTGGTCATCCCTATCACTCATGCATCCGTTGATACGGCCTTCTAGAGCCTCGTCTGTGAACTGGATCCGCATGAATCTGTCACGGTAGTCGCTGTAATGGCGAACCACCCGGTTTGTTGTCTCCACCGTTGGAGTGTTGAAGTATATTCTGGTCGGCGTGATGATTGCGTTGCGATTAAGGGCACAATGATCTGGTATATTCATGGTGGCGGGGTAGTAACTCATCGCCGCAATATCTTCAAAGAGTTCCATGGGGTTGTATATCCGTTTACTCTCTGGTCGGCAGCATACTCGAGAAGCAGGCGGGCTCAGTCCGGTGTCAGGCTGTCAGGGTCTGAGAGCGACCAACTTGTCAACGAAGTCTTGTCCCACATTTTATTCACTCAGACTACCATGTGAAAGGCAGACCTCTAGCTGATAGCGTACGTCAAAGGGAAGCTGGGCGTGTGGGCCGGAATCAAGGAAAGCGAGGCTAGCTCTATATCCTCCTTTTTTAAAGGTAAATATATTTTTAATAATATAGTAAATACTATATACTATAAATTATTAGTTAGCTAGGTAGTAATTTAAGCTATAACTTCCTTAAAAATAGTACTACTACTTTTAAAGTCTAAGAAGCTAATAGGCTCCTCCCCCTAATTTAAAGAGACTTAGTTATTACAAACCGCTTGACTGTAAAGGTCACACGTTTGTATCGTGCATTGGCACTGAAAAGGGTGAGGGGTAAGGTGAGAAGAGGCTCGGATTGAACAAAGGGCAAGCTACTATTGCACGCCGGATACAGTCACTGTTTGCTACTCAAAATGTATGAGTACAAAGAATGTGTATTGCTTGCTTGAGGAACCAAGCAAGCTCTATCTAGGACCGTGGCTACGATCATTGTATATATGTCTACTATTGGACTAATAACAACGGGTCCCGTTGGCCCGTAGTCCCGGCCCCAGATGTCCCGGGACGCTGGCCACGCGGGACACTGTCCCGCGTGTCCGAGCCCCAAACGGTCCCGAACCCCGGGCCCCGGGGACGCTCCTAATTGGCCCTTCTCACGGGACGCTCCTGATTGGTCTCCCTCAACCAAAGCGTGCCCCACTACTGTGCATTTCCACAGGGATTCGTCACACGTGGCTAGCGGTTCCGAATTTTAGGGCCCAGAATATACCAGTACATGCCTTGAGATGATACATAACGTCCCAGCTTGGAATTCGGGATGGTACATAATGTGATGGCCCGGAATTAACCAGTACATAATGCGATATCCCAGAATATACCAGTATATGCCCAGGAATGGTATACGATATCCCGGTTCAGAATTTAGGATAGTATATAATATTACATACATCTCTTGTATACCCTTTCCGCCGCTCTAGATAATGAGGGCTGCCTACTGCAAAATTAAACTGAGGCGGCCAGCTTAAACCCCTTTCGATAGGCCACACAGTTATTCTAATTGAATCAAAGCCCGAAGGTTGTCCGTCCACTAAGCTTCTAGTAAGGAATGGTCACACAATGCAAGTTAGTGAGAGTGGTTTGCCGTCACGCTTTCATCAACGGCATGGAGCCTCTTGCTGCTGTCAGCTTACTAGCAATATTCTCCAACTCGCAGATACGACAAGGAAGACGATCAGCAATGCGCGTGAGTTGTCGCGGCTAGACACTAAGGAGGAACATACCGAGCTGATGGCTGCTGCGGCGGAGGTGCAGAGCCTCTTTGCCCGCATTACGCCGACCAGCCCACACAAAGACTCCCGATGAATCTCCCCCATAAGGAGATCTGTTTTCTTTTGCAGGAAAAGTCTCTGCATTGTGACCCCTCCCTGACTCCCTAACGGTTGAGTCTCGGTGTTTGAGAGGTAACGCGCCAAGAACTCTGCCGACTCTCCTCGAGGCTCGGACGACACCACCAACGATGTCCCAACAGAGAAGGAAGACCCCTCCTAGGTCAGATAAAGATGTACAGGATGGTGAGTTTCAGCCCATTGCACGCGCAATTCATCCGTCAACGGGTATATGCTTACGAACCAAAGCTTCCTGCAGGCCGGACTGTGTCACTGGGATCAAGCCTACTTAAGAAGGGGCGGATGGAAAACTCAGGAAAGGGGGCATATTCATTACTAGTGGAGTAGAGGAGATGTTTAGTAGTTTGGCTGTCAAGAATTTAACGTCATTTTGCTCTCTCCTTTCTCTATCTATAATTTTGCGACCGCTTGATCAAGGCAGAACTCAAACTGAGCTCAGGTGGGTGAGGAAAAACTCCGAAGTGGTTCCATTTGGCAGGTCTCGAACTCAGCGCTTCTTTTAAGTTTTATTTTCTTCCACCACCATGGCTACACGGAAATGATACACCGCCTTTCCTTCCCCAGAACGAGTGTGCTGACAGTCTCTCATGGCCCTGCTGTCAACGGCGGCTGCCTAACTATACCTATACACTCCGCGCTCTTCTTATGGTGTCTGCAATTAATCCTCTTTCAGTGTAGGATCAGCTTGCCAAGCTCGCAAGCATGTCGTTAGCCACTGTAAGTAGTTTCTTGGTCTGCTCCCAGTCTTCGAGCCTTGTTGCGCAGCTGCCACAATCAAGAAGTAACGTCATCCAATCCGCCTCAGCCCCAAGAACTGCTGGGTCTAATTCGGCGTACTTTGTCGCCAACGAGACAGCGTGGGCCAAAGTCTCTTTGACCTGGAGAAGATCCTCCTTCTTAGAAGCCCTGATATCGACAGGGCTGGGTAGTGCTGCTCGCACAAAGTCTGATGCGCGTTGGAAGGCTAATCGTCCTGTGCCCGTTGTGACTGCGGTTGTTTGCTTGAATTGGTTTAAAAGGAAATCTTGAACAAATCGATGCATACGAATACTTGCGCTGACACCTTGAGGTCCCGGTGTACGGGCAATCATGCTGCTGGATAACAGCTCATTCAGAGCCTCTCTTCTGCAATACGAAGACATCTATCAGCAGGCGAGGAAAAAAAATAATTGACCAACAGGGGGGGGGGGTGGCTTGGGTTATGACCTACATCTCCAAATCATCCAAAATCCCAAAGCTTGTATTCGTGTCGGGAGAGGAACCAGTCGGGCGTTTGATCCTCTCAGAAAGTAGGATGTCTTGATCTACACCATCGGGGTCGAGAAATACCAGCATCTGTAGGAGAGCCAACGCTGGCCCACCGAGACGGGCAAGTGCGAGGGAGAGAGAATCGCTGAGCGTCTTTGAATATGCCTCACTAGCATACAAATCAACAGTACCGGCTTGGGCTTCAAAGTTGCTGTAACGTCGGAGAAACTCAGAGACCGGAGCCCCAGTTTCTATTATTTGACCTGCCACCATGGGAAGGGCGAGCGGGAGTCCGCTGAACCTGTCCACAATTTTATCCAATGCGCTATGGGCGGTCTCAGGTACCAGTGCCCGAGGACCGGCTTTGAGTAGTTGCAGGAGGAAGTCTACGCCCTCATCGTGAGTGAATGTTGGTATTTGAATATTGTTCTGCCCAGGGATGACAACTGGATCCCGTGTTGTAATTATGATCGCAGACCCCCTAGCTTTTGGTGGTTTAGGGAAGAAATCTGATAGGTCGGTTGGGTTTTCGACATTATCGAACACCAGCAGCCAAGGCGACGCTACTGAAAGATTAGACGCGGTACAAAACTTAGGTTTTAAGATAGCGGCTAAGAAACAAAGGAGTTTTACACGATAATTCCAGCCACCTCTTCACATGTCGAATGTGACTGGCCGGCTCATTCGTTGCTGTCAAGTTGAGACGGTTGTTGATGAGTGAGAATGACATCGCAATGGAGATCCGAGACTCTCCATTGATCCACCAGACCGAATCGTAGATACTCTGTTGGAAGGATGCAACTGCATATTCCTGGGCGACATATGATTTCCCGACCCCTCCAAGCCCGCTGAGGGAGCATATCGGTACTTCTGCGTCTGTTTCCCCTTTATCGAAGTAGTTCTTGATAGCGCTGAGGATGTCTCGTCGACCGTAAAAATTGGAAGGCGGGTCGAACGGAACATTGAAATATCGTTCACTTGGGACTTTCGATTCCGAAGGATCCGCTGAAAGTGGAGAAGATGATTCCTCGGGCGCGTTGACGACTTCAGCGCCGTCCTCAGGAAAAGCAGATATCCTTCGGGGCCCATCAACTCTGGCATTGGTATCGTTTCTGGCCTGAGGTTCGTCCTCTGCGGCAGAGTTCGAATCCGAGCTGTCAGTCTCGGCCGAGGGGGCAGCTCGTGCGAACGTTGAGGCTCGTTGGTAAACTGACGAGGAGGCCAGAATTACGTCAAAGGCAAACCGTACAGTGTTTTCGACATCCGGGTCGGCATCTTTCTTGCTCGACAAACTTCGGCGAGTTAAAGACATCGACTTCGCGTCCTCCCAAACTTGGCGCACAGCATCGGGTTGTCGGTCCAATGATCTATGATGAGGCTCGGTAGGTCAATATTTGCGGCCATTTTAAGAGTCAGGCTGCCAGCTGCCCAACAGTTGTTACCTACAGTTTCGTGGCAGCGAGCAATAGATGCAATGCGCTGGACAAATACTGGAGGTTCTCCAGGTGCTGCTGCATGGTGTCCTGGCTCCACACTACCTTCGCCCTCTGGCTGCGGTCTAAGAGTGATCCTGACCCCCAATTCTCCGAACCGACAATCTTGTCAAGGTCGTCTTGGAGATCCTGCACCGCTTCGACATACCCAACAAGGATGTCTTTCCAATCGGCCAAGCCCGTGATCTGGTCCGCAGCTCCAGACGACAGCCAATCTTGAATGTTTCCGGCGGCGAGCTCAACCGCCTTGCAGAAGTACTTAATGTTCCTGATTGTTTTACCGGCTTCGTTGTATTTCTGCTTGATATCGCTTAGCGCCTTTGGAACGGATATACACAAGCGAGCCAGCTGCAGGGCCACGCCTGCAACGCTCAGTGCCGAGACGGGTTCCATGGCGAATGGCCTGTATTAAGGGAAATTCTGAGGACTGCTTGGAAAAGATGCCAGCGTTGAAAAAGCTCAAGAGGACTATGATCAGCGACACGAGAAGAAGAAGCGGGGTAACTGGGTGAACTCGGGCGCCCACTAAGCGCGCACTGCTGTGCGCTTACGTAAACCAAAATGACTTATGTAATCCAGAAAATGCATCTAACGCAGCATTGCCCCGCACCACAAAGACTTGCAACATCAACACCAAGATCAATACTACAAGCACTGAAATTTAGTTAATCTGTTGTAAGAGAAGGCAGGTACGCCTGATCAAGGTGGTCAAAATGCAGGTAAGGAGGTGGGTGAGCAATGAGTGGTATTGGTGTAAGACTTCAACCTGGCCCTCGCAAAGGAAAGGGGCGAGGGCCTCTGCTTATATACATAACAGGATATAGGGCGGGCCTGTGACAAAGGAGTGAAGTCTAGGCCCGCTTCAAAGGAGTGAGTGGGTGTTGGGGTTCCTTTCTTACATTTGGGCCCAGCCATGGTACAAGCACTTCCCTCGCGAAAAGTTGCTAATTATCATCTTCTGGGCTCAGGACACTGCCCGTCGAGTCTAAACCTATTTCAGTCACTTCCCTAATTGTTTCGCGGGTGGTCGCCTGAGCAAAAGCGGCGAGGGGTGGTGTAGTCTGCAAGGGTTGAGGAGGGCAAGATTCGGGAGGCGCAACAGACTAAGGACTAGCTAAGACCAATATCTTTTTCTCATTTTCTTTGGGAGCGGGGGGCAAGGGGGCAGATTCTGGGTGAGGTGAGGGGGATTCGGTTATTTGGGTAGGGTAGGTAGAGAGGAAGTACTCAACGGCAGGCAATGCCTTCCCCTTGCTCCCAGTTGGCTAGGTACTATTCTCGCGGACATGTCGGCCAGCGTGATACTGTCCCTCCACTCACCGAGAACCAACAAAGGAAGTGCCGTGCCAGGCCGTGAGTGTTGGTTGTTGGTCGATGAATTAAGAAATAATTGGCAAGCGGCCACGCAGATTTGGTAGTTTCCTGCGTACTGTATAGTACCTGTAAATCTGCCGTTGGAGGTGTTTGAGCGCAGCTGCACAGAGTATCAGTAAGGGTACCCCAGACGTGTGCTTGATGACGTGATCGAACGACCGACGAGGACGAGTTAAAGTCCTCAAAGTACTTGGATGCCTGGCGGCCCGGGGTGAACGGATTAGGTAAATGCCCGGGGTTAAAAACTACGCCCTACCGAGACTCGCTTGCGAGACGGTACGCCGCAGCACGGCCGTTTAGCGTCACGCTGATAGTAAAAACTGAAACGTCGGGTGCATTCAATTTTTGTAAGATAATTATCGTATTGGTAATTTACCCATACAGACATGACCTGTCTTAGCGAGACATCAAGATGCCTGCCTCCCTTTGGTTGGCCGAAGAGAATATTGGGGTTCAGGTTCAACATGTACCTTAAGTAAGGTAGGTGAGGTATGTACATTACACATTAGGCAGGTCTTGCCCCGCAGAAGCAAGTAATTTTTCGCCAGCGACATCCATATTCCCGATTTTCTTTGTTCTCCTCAATCTGCTAACGTGTGTGATAAGCGAGATGAACAGACAAGCGAGTTGAACACTTTTGACGCGACGCGCCTCCTCTCTACAAAACACCAAATTCCTCAACAAACTCAAATGTCTCTTCCTTCATACGAAGCTAGGGTAAATTTGGCCCTCAGGGCTATTCAAAACGACCCAAAACTCAGTATTCGAGCTGCAGCAACAACATATCAAGTCACGGTAAATACTATACGCAACCGACGCGACGGCAAACCTGCACGACGTGATACTCCAGCCAATTCGCGTAAGCTTACGGATTTGGAAGAGAAAACGATTGTTCAGTACATCATTGAGCTATGTGCGCGCGCATTTCATCCCCGGCTTTCGTACGTAGAAGATATGGCCAATCGATTGCTACGCGAACGCGACGCGCCCTCTGTCGGTACACGCTGGGCTCACAACTTCGTCAAGCGCCAGCCAGAACTTCGGACGCGTTTTACGCGTAAATACGACTACCAGAGGGCCAAATGCGAAGATCCAAAAGTTATTCGCGAGTGGTTTGCGCTTGTGCACAACACGAAGGCCAAGTACGGTATCCTTGACGAAGATTTGTACAATTTCGACGAGACCGGCTTTATGATGGGCATTATCATCCCCGCTATGGTAGTTACTACCTCTGATGGCCGTGGTAGGGCTAAGCAAGCCCAGCCTGGTAATCGAGAGTGGGCTACAGTCATCCAAGGAGTGAATGCTCTAGGCTGGACTATCCCACCATTCATTATCTTAGCTGGGCAATATCACCTTGCTAACTGGTATCAAGAGTGCAACCTTCCGGGTACCTGGCGTATCGCAACAACCGACAATGGCTGGACTACTAATGAGAAAGGCATGGATTGGATTCGGCACTTCGATTTCCACACAGCATCTCGTACGAAGGGAATATACCGACTGTTAATTCTCGACGGCCACGATAGCCACCACTCCGAAGAATTCGAGACTTACTGCCGGGAGCACAACATCATCACACTCTGTATGCCTCCGCACTCTTCACACCTACTTCAGCCATTGGATGTTGGTTGCTTTGGGCCGTTGAAGAAGGCGTACGGCTGTCAGATTGAGCAGCTGATGCGGATGAACATCACACATATTAGCAAGCTGGAGTTTCTTTGTGGGTTTAGAGAGGCGTTTTTTGCTTCGGTTACGGAAAGGAATATCCAGGGGGGGTTTGCTGGAGCCGGCCTTGTGCCGTACGATCCAGAGAGGGTGATATCCAAGCTGGATGTGCGTATTCGGACTCCAACACCCCCAGCTACAAGCCCAACTACATCGCTACCTTGGGTCTCCCAAACGCCACAAAACCCGAGAGAGGCTGCCTCACAGTCAGCGTTCATCAAAACTCGAATTTCCAACCATCAGGGCAGCTCTCCAACACCAATGCTGACTGCTGTGGATCGATTAGCTAAAGGTACGATGGCTATGATGCACGAGGTGGCTCTTTTGCGTACAGAGGTCTCAGCACTTCGGAAGGCCAATGAGGGGCTTAGTAAGCGACGGAGAGCCAAGAAAACACGTGTTCGGCTTGGAGGATCACTTACTGTACAAGAGGCACAGGATCTACTGGATCAGAAGGCTGTGGGTGGGCAGTTGGTCCAGGAAACACGACAAAATGGTGGTGGTGCAGGGGGGTCTCGTACGAAGATTCGATGCTGTGGCGTATGCGGCAAGCCTGGCCATAATGCACGTACGTGCAAGGAGGCTGCAGAATCGTCTGATTCATCTGTTTCCGATTCAGTTATTGTTATTTCCTAGTGTTGTGGTTGTGTAATTGAGGGTAGTTGTGGTGAGGTTGTGGAAATTGTTCAACTCGCTTGTCTGTTCATCTCGCTTATCACACACGTTACCTTTGTGACTTTGTGTTCTCCAATCCAAGACTCATCCACGCACCGCACCCTCACGCACTTTCAACCACCACGATCAGTTTTTTTTCCGGGTATTACCTGCGTGAAGGTTTTCCTTGACCATAGCCCATTGTGTCCTCTTCCTGTAAGCCCTCGCTCCGTCTTCCGTGGTGCTCCCGGCCACTAATTAATTTGCTCATGGTGCCAAATTATCCTGTGAACTAATGTTCCCATTTCTCCAGCCCTCAAATCGACACAGCCACTTTCCAGTGCCCTGAAAGACTTCAAAGGAGATTGGTGCGACGCGAATGTGCTTAATACTGGGTTCAAGGAAGTGAATCTTGCTTGGGAATCGGAAGACGAGTCGAAGATCAAGATCCATTAGCGCAACAGTTGGCCCGTAAACTATGTGCCCGACGCTGCGCCAAAGAAGGAGGGCAGCCCGTCCACATCCTTCGGCTACAGTGGCGTATGGTACAAGATATCATCCAGCACAATGAGCGGTCCCGGTTCCTCAGCAAGTAGTATCAAATCATCGTCGGGCTCGGATTCGGAAAAATCCTCTGGGAAATCTAGTGATAAATCAGATTCTCTTGGAGGAAATCCCACCCAGGTATACACCGCCACTTCGGCTGGTTCCACCGAACACGAGCTGCCTTACTTTGGTCAGATGGTTGCTCCAGTTGGCCAGATATATATTGGCAACCACACATCTGAATACTGGCTTGTGATTGAGGAGCACCGTAGACTCGGATTGGTATGGCTCAAGGATGCGGGAGAAGACAACGCTTCGCTTGAAGAGCTCGTTTTTGACTTGGGGGAGAAGAACATCACCATGGTTGGCCTACTGGGCCCAAACCTAGAGGCTATTTACAAGTGGGTACATGTGGACAACTGCAAAACGATGGAATGGACGCAGTTCTTCGACGCCTTTTCCAAGGGACTCAAAAACAGAAAAGTTCACTTTCACGAGGTTTTCATCGATGAAGTCGGGAAAATCAAGACCAGGGCCAAAGAGAACCACGATTCGAAAAGGGCGCTGCCGGCCTAAGGCGTTGATTGGTGGCGGCTTGAGTTGATGACACCCCGTGTTTTGCTCCAACCTGCTCTCATATCGACCTCAGAACATAGCAGGCCGTGTCCGAAAGAATGGGTAGGAATACCCAAGAGAGCACAGGTTTCGGTGCCTATTTTGTATTGACGAGAACTTTTTTTTTCGGCTTTATGCTAATTGTTTAATGCGTGTTTTGCTTTTAGAAAAAGATGGACTTGGTTTCTTTAGCTAAGTATACTGTGCCCTGTCAAGCGTAGCTCCCTATAACTTATAAACCGTGATGACGTACGTAATAGTAACGGGGAACTGACGGCGAGAGTAGGCCGCACTACCGCTCTGGAAGTCCCGCAAGGACTGGAAGATCGGTACCATATTTCTCGGAATAGCCTCATCGTTAGGGAAGTAAGCCGGGCCGTTATACTTGTCCGTCTTGATAAGTAGAATAAAGGGAACCTCGCGGCGAGGGTCTTCCATATCGGCAGCCCAAGCGATGTCATAAAACTTCGGAAGTAAGGACTCTGCCCAGCTAAACTTCAGAATAACGGATTTATAGCTATTCTAGCCCCTTAATACTATAACAAATTCTCATGATAATTCGATGTTTCGATGTTCATGGCCTAATTATTGGATTTCTAGGGGGCTTGCCCCCTAGGACCCCTATTGCCTGCGACGCTCTTGGCCTGCGGCGCTTGGAGCCTGCGGCACTTTCCTTCAACAGCTTACGCGTTATATCTACTAATTGGGAAATTGCTCCTTCCTGACACACACCCACGACACAGTGAAGCGGCATTTCACGGCTTAAGCTGTCCGAGGTTCATCCGATCGACCAGTCCCTCGAGTCCATTTCGACACGGACGAAACTGGCCAATCGCTGTAAGAGAAACTTTCGGCACCCTCACGGTAATATAGAATACAGCCTCTCTACGCCACCTCCGGCTCGCAAGCTCGCCTACGGTGGCTCCGTTCAGCTGAATTAGTCCAATTTCGTAATCATCACTCGGACTGTCAGCTAAACACGCAAGTGCTTCTGCTGCACATTGCTAGCTGGTCTGGAGACGTCATCTGTTGCCTAACTGCCACCAAGTCCATATCGACAATTTGTTACGTAACTAGGCCTAATTAGGCCACATGTTCTCTAAGCGAGGATCTACGCCCACACAGGCCTAGTGCTTGCATGTTAGAAAGGAGCATTATTTCCTATAGGAAGTAGGGCCTTTCGCTCTGCTTCCTTCCTTCCACAATCCATCAATTGAATGCACCTATTTGACTGCTTGTGTGCAACAACAAGTACTTCTTGTCACGGTCGCCACAGGGCTCATGTGACAGGATTGATTCTATTGGCTGCATTGTGCTTAGGGTGTGGCCTGTGCGCACTGAGCACCACTACCTAACGTGCCAATGCCTTGTGCACCTAGATGCTAGTTTACACAACAGGCACATCATCCTTAAAACTACGTCAGCTCACGGGTCACAGAATTTTCGACGCCAGCTAGCACACGCCGGACTTCAACTTAGCTGTGGCGCAACAAGTGGGTGGAGTGCGAAACTTGTTTAGGTTTCAGGTTTCCGTCGGTGAGTACAGGAACGCAAAGCAATGGTCCAGTCCAGCCTTGCCAGACGCGGCGCAGCCCGAGCCCAAGAGCCAGCCGGGTGTGGTATTTTCTCATTACTGTACTGGATGGGTGTGTTATGGTTTAATGCGGTACGGTAATCATGATAATCATTCGGGCATTTCCCATTTAACGTCGCCGTCGCCGCCGCCGCCGCCACGACTGCCATGGATGGCTGAAGCCCGTTGATCTCTGGTCCAAGGAGTCGCGGGTAGAGCGGACCCGCCACGTACCAATGTTGGGCGTCAACGCCGCGGCCATCACCCAGCTGGCAGAGGTGACATGCAAAGCCGTTGGGGTACTCGTCAGAATGAGGAAGAGAGAAGGCGAATTCAGGAGGATGACCCCAGCACAAAAGGCAGACGACATTGCGAGAATCAGAAAAGAGAGCGGTGTGGAGTTCCGGGCCGCGACCCCGACCTACTTTAACTACAGCAACGAGGTTGCCGTGGCCCTCGCTTGCCCGTCGTTCGAGTACATTTCGCGCTGTGCGCGCTGCTTCTACGTCGCCAACTACAAGATCACGGGGGACCCAGGCCAGGCCACTGCAGAGGAGGCGTACCTGCGCGAAAACGAATGGAACTTCAACTACGGCCCGTGGGACTGTGCCGAGAGCTTCGAGCACTGCCACTGCACGTATAACAGAACGGTTACTGGCGGTGTTGTTCGACACCTTCTACCTTGCGTGAGCAGACCGGGACAAGGGAGTTTGTGCCTAAGATTACCTGCCAACAGCATGAAAGAATGATCATCACAAAGACCTTGGATAGTTATAGCAGCCACAATAAAAGCAGTGAATCTAAGATGAAGTCGGCTCTTTATCATTATCCCTTACCTAAGCGCTTGTCATATTGCGTTTGAAGCGAAACTTGCCATTTTTCTCTTGCCCCTTGTCAATGCTCCAATTATACTTGCTGCCCCCCCCCCCCCCCCCCTGCGCCCTTCTCGTCACTCTCCCTGTATTTCTTGCCTTTATCTTTTGGTATTTGTATTGCTGCTATTGTCGACATTGTCACTTGTTCCGAACGGGTTTGGCTGTTTTTTTGGTTCACCTTGCCCTTGCTTCCCAGACTTTGCCTTCTCGCCATTTCCCCCACTCCCTGGTCTTGGCGGGCTGGCATTTCCAGGTTGGTTTCGCGTATTCGGGCTGGGATTCTGGTTCTGCTTTTGGCGTTGGTCTTGATTTCGACCGGACTTCTGGTTCTGATCCTGCCTTTGAGATTTTTCTCCACTTTTGTTCTTCTTCTTTTCGTACTTGGGTTCAACAACCGACTGCTTCTCTTGAACATCTGATTTTGGCTTCCATTGGGTACTCTCGGCCCAACCCTCATCCAAATCCGTATCATCCTGGTCGTTCGTCATTCCATTATTGGATTTTGGGAATTTCTCGGGCGTGGGCATGATGAATGGAACAACTGCCTGTGGGTTGTGCCCGAGAAGTGAACCGGCAGCATAATATCCGGAGAAATCCATGGCATCGAACTTTGATAATGCCAATTTTTTTGTCTTGTTGTGAAGCCAAGAGTTTGAGGGGATCTCTGGGCGCAGAAACCACAGGCATTTCTCCATAGAATAGCGCGTCGAGGGGTTTTGGTCGAGCATTCCAGACACCATGATACAGAACGTGTCAGGTATTTGAGTCTGGTTGTTGGGATTCAGGCCAAAAGTCTCGCCGAGTTTCATCACAAAGTCCCCATCGTCTGCTGGAATCGAGCCTGCCAGCGCCATACTGGCAAGTGTCCATCCAAGCGACCACACGTCGCACTTATCGGCAAGTGACACATCTGTGGGGATATCGCAGTCGTCTCGCAACTCGGGAGGTATATATCTTCGTTCAGCACGAACCTTCAGGCCCTTGAACTTGAAGTTTGACTTTCGTACGGCACGGCTAAAATTGGCCAGCTTGCAGGTAAGACGCGGAGCTAAGCTTGTGACGAGGATGTTTTCGGGGTGCACGTCGAAATGGGCTATCCCACCCTGGTGGTGCAGAAATGTGAGCGCATCAACCATCTGGAAGCTCAGCGCCAGCAAGTCTTCTCTGAGATTATGTTGGGTCCGTCTGATATGGTCGCTACTAAGGTGGCGGTATTGGCACCATTCCAATATCATGTAGCCCTCACTGAGGCAGATATCTTGGAAGGCGACAATGTGGTCGTGTTTTAACTTGGACAAGATCCTAGCTTCGTTTTCCTGGACATCAAATCTGAATTGGGCCGTTTGCGCTACATTATCAGGTCTTGGAAGCTTTTTGCAGGCAAAAACTTTGCCTTTGCTGTTGAAAGCAACGGTTACACCACTCATTTCCCCAAATTCGTCGCGAAGTACGTCTCCCGGGGAGCAGCTTACCTGGTAAGAGTCCTCGACCCCATGACAGTATTCCACTTGAATACCCATGGTTCTTTTGCCAGGTGAATTCGTGATATTGTGGGAGTATCGGTGTACAAAGGGTTTCCATTTGCAAGCGTCGTTTTTTGCTGTCGCAATGAAGATTGTGGGAAGCAAACCCTTATAAGGAGTCGAGTTGTAAAGAACAATAGAACATTGTCCTATTTATATAGGACAGTGGGCAAGAAAGCTTATAAAGAAAACTTACTTTTTATTATTAGCATAACTGGGCACTGCTCTTTCCGGCTTTGTCTGCAACAAAGGGTGCTAGAATGGGAGATTGATCACAAGAAATCATAAATGTAATAGGTACGGGGATTTTGGCGTCCCGCCTTCCAAGTGGAAGGTTAGTGCGGGGTAAGCCGTCCTCTGACACGGTAAGCGCTAATTGCTAACCTAGATCTTGGGGAAGCCTCCAACAAGCTAACCTACATCTTGGGGAAGCCTCCAACAAACTAGGCATGTCACTGTTGATGTGTATTCCTACGCGGGGGAGTTGTAATCCTGTAGTTTGAAAGGGTTCTCTACCATAAGGATTTTTGCCATACCGTGGTTTCAACCTGGGCCCTGGATAGCTACGGCTTTAGCTAGCTAGAGCTATAGATGGCAATTATGAGGCCGCCTCTTACGAGGCGGGATAATACCCCTAGCAGAACGGGCTCACAACGATGTGCGATATAGGTATTTTTTTTTCCCCTTTCGTCTGTTCGATGAGGCTCTGTTCATGGAGGGACATGCACAGTTAGATTTATCACAAAATTGAAACGGCTCATACCCATCATCAGGTACACATAATGCACGAAGTACACCTCTACTAGAGCGGGGCCGTAGTATAACTTCATAAATATAGAACAGCAACACGACGGGACGTGTCCCATCCAAGCGAGACAATATAGCTAGCATAGGCCGAATTGTCAAATGTTGTGGTAAAGAAAGTATCCAATTGCCTAGCCCCTAGATCACGTCCAGAAGAATTAGGTGGACAGACGTGGGCAGACAAGGTGGTCAGATAAGGTAGGCAGACAAAGTGGGCAGATAAGTTGAACTGGAATCACCATCTGACGGCGGGCTTCTGATATCATGGCAGTGATTGGCCTGACGACCCCGCCCTCAGCCCTATCCATGTAGCTGCTCCACTCGCTCGTTGCAACCATCCTCTCGGACTCAGGAAAGTCTTGTTTTCCTACCTACAAAGTTGTCAGGCGGTACTAATACAAGCTCGAGAGGACGGCTTTGCCCTGCCGCTACCTTAGCCTCTGATCTGTCTCTCCTACCTTCCGTCCTCGAACAGTGTTCAGGAGACCGATAACGAGATTCGTCTAGTGCTCAATTCTACCGACTATAGCCTCGTGGTGGTTACGGAAACGCCGTCACCCGCTAAATAGGGCATTCCGACGACGTCCACGGCTAGCTGAAAAGTAGCTTGAACTTTGAAGAGAGCTGTGCCGGAGCTGATGGGCATCTGCAAGCTTTCGGTCGGCCATTCAAAGCTGCCGAGATGCTTCTCTATTACGGGATGAGATGTGGTCGACATATCTCCCCACTGTCTATAAAGGGGCTCTCCTCGTCGGTTAAAAACAATACCAGAACAGTATCACAACAAGCACCTCGCCTAGACTTGATTCTTTGCTAAACTACTTGCCCAGGTACCTATCTGCCGGTACCTATCTGCCCGTCTCACATTCATCACATTTTGCATGCCACTTCATTTTTAAGGGTTGCCTCCAAACCACGACACAGCCACCATGCCTGCCGACACGCGCACCCTCAACTGGTACGAGAACCGTGATGATACGGCGGCCATCAAGGCCAACAACTGGAGAATTCAGATAGCCAAGCTCGTGGCGATATCGCCCAGCAGTACTCCGACATACAACATCGTCTGGCAGTCGAAAGGGGTTGCGCCGTCGACGGCTATCTCGTGGAAGGTGCAGTACGCGCTGGGCTGGACAGTGGACCCCCCTGATACCGGCATGACGGTTCAAATCACCGGAGAGTGGCAGCCGTGCAACCTGGACGAGTCCTACAACGTCGACGAGAATGGCTTCTGGGTCGTGAGTGACCGGACCAAGCACCCGAAACAGGAGCTGGCACCCCTGCCGGACTGGCTCAACGTCGGCTACATCGACTACATGTCGGCTACATCGGCTACTCGTACCCCGAAATCCAAGGCATCCACATTGTCGTCGGCGTGTAGAATATCCGAACGGCCAGCTACGAGCCCATCTTCATTGACCCGACCACCTTGCCGCTGGGTGCGGCGGGGCAGTACAAGCCCCATGAGATGACGAGCTGGTGGCTCGGGGCAGGCGACCTGACGGGCCAGGTCATCTACAACACCCAGTCCTTGTCGATGACTTGGGACTTTGGCATCCCCAGCGACCCCCTTACTCAGACGTATGATTACTCGACCTCGTACCTCACGACGACCACAGCCCAGCAGTGGGTCATCTCCAAGGGAAAACCTCCTGCCTACGTCAAGGCACCACCTCCCTCGGCTCGGCTGGCGGCTCTGACCCTCGGTGGCAGCCCGCCCCTCCTTGTCGAGATCGACCCCGAGACGTGGAACGTGATCTTCAAGAATTTCCTGGCGCCCGCCGCCCTGGCTGTGGTCGCTTCCGCCCTCGCGAGCATGCTCAAGTTCCAACTCCAGGACGCCAAGGTCACGTTCAAAGAAATCACGGGAACAAGCACCCTCACGATCAAATACAAGGCCAAAAAGGATTTCTACCTGCTCAGCGAGACTTCCAACCCCAAAGACGTGATCAACAGCGACCTCCTGGAACTCCAGGGCCAGAACACCATCCACACCGACGAGTCGTGGACCATCCAGTCCAGCTTGAGAGCATTGTCAGCGGCGGCGCATCATCGGGTGATGATCCGGCTACGACCCCTGCCAAACACCATCATCCCCACGCCGGACAGAACGGCTACGGGGCTGACGCCGGGCGTGAGCAGCTGGCCGTGTTCGGCAAGGAGGCCTCTGTTCAGAACGTCCAGAGCGGAGTTGCTGCCTGAGTGGTGTTACTCTCGCTACATTGAGGGCAGCATGGCAACGGCCCTGCGTTGTGTCAAGATGGTGCAGATGGTGCATTTCTTTTCCCTTTTTCTTTTTCTTTCACCGGCAAACGCTCGTTCCCTCCTGGTATGGTAACTTCCTTGACGTTTTTTCTTACTTCAAAAGTCTTTCGTTCAAGCTTCCTCACCCGTGTTTCGTTGTTCTGGCTCGTATTTTGATGTATTCCTTTGTTCGTGTGCGTGTGCCAAATAGGACAGTTGTTGCGGGGCTTAGCCCCAGCTGGTAGGTGCATGGGCTGCAGGCCCGTGCATGGGTTCTCGCCCACACATTTAGTACGGGGATTTTCCCCTCCTAGAATTAGCTACCCAATGCACATCACACATTGTCAACCCAACAACAGTGCCGAAGTAGTCCAAATTGCTGGGCAAGGGATGGTTATGTCTTGCAAGTTCATCACACAGTCGTTCCCGTAATTAACTAGCTCCTGAGTAATCTAACAGATCACATGTCCATTGCATCACGTATGTCGGTCCAAGGTAATTATGCAACCATCGGCCTTTGGGACTAGGGCAACATTGCTTTCATTTCACCATACTGCTAATTACCTACCTATCCAAGAGGTAATCGACTTGACCCTTGACGAAACTTGAACTTGTAAGCTGCACTTGGTCCTATATGGAATTCGTCGCAAAACGAGGGGGGGGTAGCGGCGGCCGGGAAATTCCACAGCGGCTAGAGGCCTTTAACAGTTCTGGATCTATGTCTATGGTATCTATATCTTTAACTAAATCAGTCTACGACTCAACGCGGAGTTCCGGTTCTAGGACCAGTAGATTCAATAGATAATTATTACGCCAGGGACGGTTTCAAAGCTATCTCCGCAGTATTGCAAGCTACGTGTGCGAGGCAAGAAGCTTGCCTTAATACAATCTTATTAGGGAAGTCTTAACAGTAGGAGTTGTTATAATTGGTCACAGGGCGTTTTCAGGCTCGACAAGTGATTACCTCGGCTGATCTGCCGAGCGGTTGTAAGAGCTCCTATAGTACGGGTACGAGGTACATAACGCAACGCCGCACCAACCCTAGCCCCCGCAGAGGTTCCGAACGCCTTCGACTCCAATGTCATCGCCCCTGTCGCCAGACGCCGTTGTTGCCATTGCCATTGGCGTTCCGTCGTGGCCATCCTGTTGCTGTGAGTGGCGTACCTGACTTTCGTCATACCATGTGCCCGCAGCAGTCTCGCCGAGCCCGGCAAGACAGTCGCCTGTAGCCGGCTGCGGTTGACCCAGCTTGGCACTCGCTACCGGACCGGCCGACAGGACCGCATACCGTCAGGCTGCGGTCTCCCGGGTCAACTCTCACCACTGGCTGTTGCCATGGCTGACTGCAAATATTTTTCTTCATGGTATATCTCTCTCAAGAACCACGTCGTCGGTTGCCACTGTGCGTTGCTGACTTGCCAAAGCTGTTTCCATTCCGACGAACAGTATCCACGTGTGCTTTCAACGGACGTGTTTTTCAATGCACGTGTTTTTCAATGGACCTGTTTTTCAATGGGCGTGTTTTTTAATGGACGTGTTTTTTCAATGCACGTGTTTTTTCAGTGGACGTGTTTTTTTCAGTGGACGTGTTTGGGCGGGCCTGAGCGTCGGTGCAATACTGCTTTTGGGATCCATTTTGTGTCGGACTCTTGGACTCGCGGTTGGTGGACAGAAGCGGTGATTTTAACGGCGAGATATTTTTGCTTGCGTTTCAAATCTAATTACAGGTCATTGGTGACGCAATCTCACAAGTCTCCTCGACCGACAGTCGGGAATTGTGTCTTGAAAATGCAAACCACAGAAACAACTTTCGGCGTGCCTCCGACAAATATAACCCGGTCCCTCGTACATGTGCCTCATTTTCCCCTTTGGCCCAACAACATCGCCCACAGCCAAAACACTAGTAATTATCGGCCGGGCACCTGGGTCAGTACACCGCCGTCAACAACCAAGATCTCGCCATTAACATAGCGGTTCTTGGCCAGGAACAGGCACGCCTGGGCCATCTCCTCGTCGCTGCCGGCGCGGGCGGCGGGGATGGGGTGGCCCTTGCCCTGCACGATATCGTCGGACAAGTAGCTCTTGCCGCGGGCGTCGCTGTCCGACATGGTCATCTCACTGGGGAAGTATCCGGGCGCGATCGAGTTGACGCGGATGCCCGTCTTGTCGAACTCGGTGGCCATGAGCTTGGTCAGGTGCACCGTGGCGCCCTTGGCCGCGTTGTACGAAAAGTGGCCCTGCGACCCGCGCATCAGCCCGCTCATGGAGGAGATCACGATGACGTTGGCCCCCATCCACAGGTGGCGCGGGGATCCGCTTGCAGTCGCGTGCTGCTGCTGCTGGGCGGGCCGCGTCGACGCCGCCTGCAGCAGCGGCAGGAACGCGACCGTCGTGAAGTAAACAGAGGTCACGTTGGTCCGGAACACGCCGTCCCACTCGCTCGGCTCCTCCTTCTCCCACAGCCGCGCCCGCAGCTGCGTCGCGTCAGAGAGGTCTGGCACTGCTTTCGGCCCGGATATCCCGGCGTTGCACACCAGCACGTTGAGATGGTCCTCCCGCGATTCCAGCTCCTTGCACAGCTTCTCGAGGTCCGCCTTGGAAGTGACGTCGCATGGGCCAATGCTTTGCTCTGTTAGACTCAATACTCGTTTGCATGGTGAATAGAGGGGGCAGCTTACGGGATGATCTGGCCCGGTCCGTCGTGGGGAGAGTGGGCGACGGCAGCGCTGTCAAGAACGTGCTTTCTTCGGCCCGCGATATATACCCTGGCCCCTATGTCTGGCTTTCAGCGTCTATGACGGACGTCGAGATCAACGAGTCGGGTAGGCACTCACCGTTGGCAGCCAGCGCCTGAGCGCACATCAGGCCAATCCCCGTGCCGCCTCCCGTGACGAGGCAGACCCAGCCCTCAACCGAGAAGATGCGTTCGGCTTTGAGCAGCTGTGTGTCAACATTTTGGGCCATCTTACTGGGGTGAGTGTGGTGGGTCAGATCTTGGATTATCGAGCCGTTGGACGTGGAGTTTGACAACATAAAGGGCTTCCAAGGGCTGTTTTGTCTGGGGCCTGGGCTGACTTAGATAGGCGAAGCCGAATTATACTTTCGGAAGTCCGCAACCGTTTCGTCATCGAACGCCACCGAGTCGCGAAATCGAGAGCAATGCAAGCGTGGGGACTACGTTGAATTAGGTTCCAGCTAATAAACGGTTGTCCAAGCCGACCAGTCTCTATCCATGAATATGTCCGTCGTGAGCAACTACGCTCCCTCCCCCTACTATACAACATGATCGAACAGCAACCCATCTTTCTTATCGTCTTGAGCACATACATCGCGTGGTATGGTATTGTCTGCCGCCTTGGATTCTAGCAGCCCGTTCCACAAAATGCACGTGTTGCATCAAGGAAGAACCTTGCAGTTGGCTTGTGAGAGTTGTCCAGATTGATCGGGGCAGAGAGTCGTCCAGATTAGTCGGGGCAGGCATGGCAGAGACGGTTGTCCGATTTATCCGGTGCGCCGGAATGTCTGGTGCAACCCGATCATCTCGCCGAGTCTTTGCAACGGCCCGTGCTGGTACTTGCCGCGGCCATGCTAATTGGGGCTGGAGGGGAAAAACGCATGTGCCGCTGCCGTCCTGGTCCGCATCTCTGGCCTTGCGGGGAATAGGCTATTCAATTCCGAGGTTCAAAGCCTGATGCTATATATATCTCCTCCCTTCTCCTTACTTTTAATCAGTCAAATGACGCGTTCTGCCTCCTTCAATTGCCTAGATCCGTCAAGCCATCGAGTTTCAGCCAACAAAACATATCAACATCTCCAACCATGGCCGACTCCAAGTCAACTCCCGAGGATCCTCCCCCCGCTCCCCACCGCTACACCACGACGCACGATGCCGTCTCGGGCAAGTCCATCTTCTCGCCATCACTCCCAGAGACAGTGGGAGGATACGGGTCGATCGGCATGCAGGTGTTCGACAGCTACAAGACCTTCTCATCGCCGCTCGACATGTCAGACGACGCCGACATCGCAGCCCTGAAATCTGACGTCGCGCGGGCGTCAGACGTCGCGCCGAGCTCCGTGTGGTTCCCCGCGCCCGGTGAGTCGCTGCTGCGGTACTGCGACTGGGCCCCTGGCGCCACCCTCGACCTGCACCGCACCGAGACGATCGACTTCGGCGTCGTCCTGCAGGGCGCCATGGAGCTGACGCTCGACTCGGGCGAGGTCCGTGTCCTCCGCGTCGGCGACACCATCGTCCAGCGTGGCACCCTGCATTCCTGGCGCAATCCGAGCGACACCGTTTGGGCCCGTGTCATCTTCTTTCTGCTGGGGACTCCGCCGGTGAGGGTAGATGGCGAGGAGAAGACTGAACATCTTCCTTGGAAGAATTGACCAGCTTGAGGTAAATTGATTGTTGCACTGCTCGGGAAGCTTGGCTATTGTCTCGGTGTGAAGCTTGCTCCGGTCCGTTGGGCTTGATCAGCTCAACAAGAGTGGTCAAACTTCGCACAATAGGGACCCATATCATCCGTCTCAGTATCTTCGACCCTGAATTCGTCCTGCTGGCTGTTCCCGTCGATCAGCTCCAAAATTCGGTCCTTCCTTTTGTAGCCGTCATGAAACCACTCGCTGACCCACTGTCGGAGTGTGAAATGTTTGTCCTGCCACCGAAAATCTGCGGCAGATAAAGTTTGGCCCCTCGCGGACAGCTTGCGCCGCTCCTTTCCGAGTGCCATATTTAAAACGCAAACATCATTAGATGTAAAATAGACGTAGAAATAGGGATCAGCTCCAAAGTTCAAAAAGGTTTCCAAATCGGCGCCCGCATGATTCATCACCGCAACTCCGACTTCGGCCGACCTAATCATAACCAGAATAAGGAATTGGTGCCATATTGTTTGGTATTAACGCGTGGAGGGAAGGGTGTAGATGACCAGGGGTTGAGTCATTGCCGAAGAAAACGGCAAATTAATTGGACAACGGGTGTGCAGCATAATTAGAGAGGGCTTCGCGATAAAGAACGTCACTACCCAAACTAAGCAACAAATTCTATTTCAACTAGAATATTTGGATGCTGAGATTTTCCAATAACAAATTGCCGTATACAATATGCTCTGTCACCATCGAAAACTCGTCCGACGCGTGTTTCCCGTGGAAAACATTGAGTCCGCGGGTCTTCAGAGTGACAAGAGACTCTTCTTTTTCCGCACAGTGGGAAAATCGTGAGGCGAAACGTCGTACAGTCTCTGGGAGCTAGCCCGCCGACTGTCCATCGATCAAGGAGAGCAGCTGCCCTATGTTCTGAGGCTGGATGTCCCGAACAAACCCTTCTATGGTTCTGAAGTGCGTGATTGGTGGTTCTCCCGGCCTGTCGTGTCCGTCTTGGCGGGTTCTCGGGCGCATAATGAACGCACAGTTATTAGCGTCGATCTTGTCCGAGTCCAGAAGTATCTCCAATATATCGAAAGGCACGACTGAGTGTCGGAATCTTGCCATCATGGATCCTGCTGCAGCAAGCCAAACAGGGATGAGCTGACGGCCGCCTCGTTGAACCCTGATGGAGTCTGTCGGAGATGCTCCTTTTTTTATCAGCTCCAAAAACTAGACCCTTGTGGTGCCCGAGAGCCGCGGCGAGGAGTAGGTGCATATTCCCGTCGCCCTTGAGAAGTTCTGGCCGCTCCGCAACTTTGTGCAGGACATATTCGTCTTGGCCAAAGAAGGCCGCCATGTGAACAAACGATAGTCGCTCCTTAAGAGGACAAGAATAACCGCCGAGTTCAATCCTGAGGCCATGACAAACCTTGTCGTCGTCTTCACTACCCTCAAGCACGCAGCGAAAGCCTTCGAGGAGAGTGAGCGGGATCGTGGGCCAATTCCATGTAATGACGGCTGTTTGCCACCGCCCGATCGTCTTTTCACCCATCATACGAGATTTAAAGCAATAGGCGCGGAAGCGTTCTAATTAATTAAAGGCTGGTGCCCTGGATTTTCGACATTCGTATCGTCCATAGTCTAACGACCGTAATAAGGCACAGATTCTAAGCCGGCATTGTTGAGCTACGCCGCCCATGATCTCTTAAACAAATACAAACCCAACAAGGCCGAGAAAGAGAATGCGCGCCAAGCTGAAATTTTTGGCGGATCTTCCCCTGTACGATGAGAAGAAGCCGTCCACACTGTACGGATTTCCCGATCATATCCAACCAATTTCCAATTGCGAGTACGAGGTCCATGATGGCTTGATGATCCAGGACACGAGAGGCCACGAGCAGGAGTACCATCTAGATGAACACGGGTTCGAGTTCCACCACTGGCCGTCGAAATGCGACCTAAGTGCTGCGGTCTTTGAGTCTAATGGAAACAGGGAGGAGGTCTGGAGATACCTGAAAGAAACCATCACTCTCACTGAGTTGGTGCTACAGGCTCCGAAAGCTATGTGCTTCGACTGGGGGGTACGCCTTCTTCCCGTCTGCAGAGAAAGCCCACTTCGAGATACTGGCAACTAATGAACTTCAACAGCTTCGCAGGACCAACGCAGATTGTGAAATTAGAGGTCAGTTGGATAACCTGGGAGACGCGCGATACAGGGCGCTGCCTCCCACCAACCTCATGCACTGCGGTACGTGTAGGGTAATTCCTAGGCTTTATTCAAGTCTCGTTTTCTCGTTTAGTAACCGTTTGTTAGACTACTCGTACGATGGGGGACTCGAAACACTGAAAATCCATCTCTCGCCTTATGAGATTTCGGAAGGGAGGTGCAAGGCTAAGATCATTAAGTAAGGGTGTGGTTTGCCCCGTAATGCCGCCTCGAAGCGTGCAGAGCTCTAACTCGATGAATCCCAGCGTCTGGAGGCCCATGCAAACTGTTTGCTGCTCTCCTTTGGTGCTGTGCGACCGACGAACAGTCCATCCAAAGGCCAACGACATCGTCGACGTTGACCAAGTTGCCCCAACAAAGGCCGAACAAAGCATAACACTCACATACAGACCGACCCAGGGGTACCATTGGCTCTCTAACCAGCAGCCTGAAGAAGTCACTATTTTCACATCCTGGACCTCGGACCAGGATGACGAAATTGCCAGTGCGGTCCCCATTTTCTCCTGATATGACTAGGTGGAAGACAGTGTCGCCACGGTGCTGACTTGATTTAACACATAGGCCATACACCGCACGGTGCCAACATTGAAGAGTATTCCGGCGGTCCTTGGCAGATAAGGGAGAGCGTTGAGGTTCGCCTAATTGTGCTTTGGCCCGTGGCGGACGTGAGGGATGCACGGGAATAAATGAGATGATTACGGACTGTCTGCCTTGCGTAGGTATTACCTATCAAACTTGCATCTGCCTGTCAGGTTTGTGTCACTTGTGCCAGTTTAGATGAAGAACTAATTTTATTGGAAAAACAAGGAACACCACGCCCCAGGCAATCCCGATTCCATCCCGTTGACATCCGCGCGGTAGCTGACAGCTCCAGACTTGACCTAGCATCAACTGCCGTAGACGCATTGTTCTTATTAAGTGGTCAACCGTGGAAGGAAGGACGGGGAGTTCTAGTCCGGGTCAACCCTTGAGGTCAGCTATGCCCGCCAGTCTGATGGAGCCGTGCATGTCGATCTGATCTTGCAGGCGGATGTTGAACTCTCCGTAGACTGTTTATGTTAGCTGTCAGCTTGGTACTGCTAAGGTTCGCCAGATCGCAGCTAATGAAATGGGAATGGGAAAGCAACTCTTTGCGATGTCTTCTTCCGAGACTTCCTGATCCGGAACGTTCCGTTCATGTTCCTCGCACGTGGGGAGAGTTAGTTGTCCATGAATGGTGAGGATATCCATCCAGGGCCGCTTCTTGGGACTGCGATGCTTAGTTTCTTCGAACATGGCTAGCGGTTGCAACTGAGGAATAGCAGGCTAGAGAAATGGCGCGTTTCTGGCCCGAGAAAGGGTGGAGGCCCGACCAGGGGAGTATGGGTTTGGGGAGCCGCCAAATAAGAAATAGGGAACGGGATAGAGGGCAGGTTATGTGCTACGATTGCAACACGTTCCTCTCTCCTCGGAGACCGGGGGCTCGGGGGATTTGCCCCTAAGCGTGGTCGTCTGAAGCCGTGATGTAGACGAACTCGGCACTATTGGCTTACGATTTAAGCCGACTCGCGGCCTTCTGCAGAAGGCGCGGGGGCTAGCGGCCATCTCCACGAATTAAGTGTGCAGTGCGATTCAAAAACCCACAATATGTCGATAAACAGTGTATCTGTCTCAGGGTGTTGCGTATTGTCGCATATGGGGAATTACGGATAAAGCCAATGAAGCACACCCTCGAGTCGGCGTGCCCGTTGAGCTTGGACGCTTTTTGGCTTCCCGCCACTCTTACCAACCACCCCTGAAGCTTATTGGATCATTTCTCACCGAGGAACACGCACGAATCCCAATAGCAATAGTGCACCAATCCGCCCAACAAGCGCCGTTCTGTTCCATCAACTTTTTTTTTTCAGCCTCATCGTTGCTGCTCACATTCAAGATGCAACTTCGCCTACTTGATCAGCGGCGTCGAAACACCAGGCCGACCAAAATCAACGAGATTATCTGCAAGTTTCGGCCCGACGTTGTGCATTAGGAAGCTGTCTACAAAGATATTCATCGGAATCCCGAGCTCTCCTGCCAGGAGGAACGCACAGCGCAAATCGCCACAGGCAGCCTAAGGGCGCTGGGCTTTTCAGTCCATGACGGTATTGGGGGAACCGGCGTTGCCGGCATCCTCGACAATGGACTTGGCTGTACTGTCCTCCTTCGGGCTGAGCTCGACGCCCTGCCCATTCCCGAGAAAACAAACCTCCCCTACCGCAGCACCACGCGCATGGTCGACACAGATGGGGAAGAGAAGCCTGTCATGCATGCCTGCGGCCATGATCTCCATATAGCTGCTCTTTTGGCCGCCGCGGAGCTGCTTGCCGCCGCAAAGCATTAAGTCAGGTGACCAGCTTTTAGACCAACCCCCTTTTAGACCACAAGGTTCTAGAAGGATGACTAACCCTTGCCACCAAACTCTTCTATTTCAATCGCCCACAACTTCACGAATTTAATTCCAATCCGTTTCCTTTTTTTCAATGGCTTGAGGATTTTCAAATGAAGCCATATACCGAGTTCGATTTGCAGAACGCCCTTGCCGAGTATGCTAAAACTGGCAAACTCCGCGATGCGGCCAAAAACCACGGCATCCCCCACAACACTTTATATTATCGATCCAAAGGCAGCAATCCAGCCACCTACTCCCAAATAATCAATCAGAAGCTTTCTCCGGCACTGGAAGAACGTCTCGCAGAATAGGTTCTCTTCCAGGGGGTCATTGGCAACCCCCCAGCCCACAGGCAAATCCGGAAATTGGGTACCAGAATACTCGCCGCCTCTGGAGAGCCAACCCACCTTGGAAAGCACTGGTGCCGCCGCTTTTTGAACCGAAATCCTTCCATTTCTACCAAGAGACCACGGTGAATCCACGCAAACCGTGCTGACCGAGCCTGCGAGGCCGTTATTCGGCCCTGGTTTTGTAGGCTCCAAATCTAGAAAGCTTTTACAAAGGAGGAAGTCTAGAGACCGAATTTAGACGACCATTCTAGAGTGTGTTTCGGCCGACGGCCGGTTTTTGAACCCACTGGTTATTTTCAAGGGTGGGAGCCTCCAGCAACAGTGGTACCCACGCGATTTGACTCCATTCGAAGGTTGGGCCTTCAAACCAACCAAAAACGGGTGGACTGACGATGACACTGCCGTCGAATGGCTCCGCGAAGTCTTTCTTCCGGCCACTCAGCCGGCCAACCCTAAGGAGAAACGCCTCCTTATTTTGGATGGCCACGGCAGTCATACCACTGAGGAATTTATGTGGCTGGCTTTTACCAACAACGTACAGTTATTATTTCTGCCAGCCCACACCTCTCACGCTCTCCAGCCCGTGGATGTAGCCGTTTTCGGCCCGCTGAAGGCTAAGTATAGGGCACAGCTGAATGACTTGCTTTCTGGCCTAACCAGCGACTCTGTGGCTGCAAAACGAGCCTTTTTAGAATTCTATAGGCGCGCCAGAATCTACGGAATGACCGAGTCAAATATCAAGGCTGGTTGGAAGGCCTCAGGGTTGTGGCCAGTCTCCCTAAGGAAGCCCCTAAGCAACAGCCTCGTTATTAAGAATTCCAATGGCTGCATTAGTACGGTAGCCCCCACACCTTCTGCAGGCCTTGAGTCGTTCAATAACCCCATTCTGGGCAAGAATTCGGAGGGCCGGCCTTTGTGGTTTACCCCTAAAAAGGCCGAAGATTTCTCGGCTCAGGGGGAGCGTTTTCTACGTGGTACTAAACGTACTGCCAGCGAACGGATTTTTATGCGGAAAGCCTACAAAGAATTCGATAACATGGCCTTCCAATTGGCTACCATTCAACAACAATTGCAAGCGGCCCAGGAAGACCTCGAACGTGCGAGAGGCCGGAAGAGAAGGAGGGTGGAAATCGACCCCAATAAGGCCTTTGCTGGTATTGAGGAGATCCGCCGCGCACAAAGATTAGCTGCTGGGTAGGATGTTATAGATTCTAAAATTTCAGAAGAATAGGAATCTGACACTGCAAGCTGTATTAACGTAGCTATCTAATTGACGAAGCTGTGAGCAATTGAATTTTATGATGTGGTGGGGTGGCGATTTTAGTGCGTGGTCTAAAAGGGGGTTGGTCTAAAAGCTGGTCACCTGACTTACTGGCGCGGTCGCATAATTATCGTCTTCCAGCCCAACGAAGAACGCGGTGGTGGTGCGAGGGCCATGGTGGAAGACGGCCTCTACGAAAAGGTCCATCGACCCGACATCGTCCTGGGCCAGCACATAGTCAACGACAAAGCCGGCACCTTCCAGATTGGATCTAGCTACGCTCTAGCCGGGAAGAGAACGTTTCGCATCATCGTCCACGGTAGGGGAGGGCATTCGAGCGCCCCGCAAGGATGCGTCGACCCAGTCATCATTGCCTACTCAGTCGTGCTCAAGCTTCAAACCATTGTCAGCCGCGAGGTTGACCCACGCGAGACTGTTGTCGTCACGTGTTCGAGCATTCATGCAGGGAACTCGCCGAATGCTATCCCAGATACGGCAGAGCTTACTGTCGATGTCAGAGCCTACTCTGTGGAAGTGTTTGACAAGATCGTCGAATCGGTCAAGAGGATCGTCAAGGCAGAGTCTGAGGCATCGGGCGTCTTGGAGGAGCCTACGATTGACGAAATCGAGCATGTCCCGCCTCTCCAAAACAGCCCAAAAACTCGTGGGCCCGATTGAAGAACAGTTCAAGGCCATCTTTGGTAGCGATGCGTTAGAAGCCATGGTACCGGATATGGCCAGCGACGACTTCTCCATCCTTGCTCCCGAAGGTACCCCCTACGCTTACTGGACACTCGGAAGTACATGCCCAGATATGTGGGACCGCTACCAAAAGGAGGGGAGGTTGAACGAACTCCCCGCCAACCACTCGCCGCTTTTCGCGCCGGCTATCCAGCCGACTCTAAGTTTGGGAATCGATTCGCTAGCCATCGCAGCACTGACCTTTTTGCTTTCTAGCCACAGAGACATTAGCTGAACTGTTGTATCTCGGTTATTATACGTGAAGATAGGCTGAAAAACATCCCTGCCATTGCAGAGACGCAGCCTGTTGTTTCTGAGTCGTTGATCACAAGGACGGTGTCGAGCTTCCTTTCTTGTCGTACTAATTCCCGGCTTTGCCCTTGGGGCTGCATGTCTATGGGGAGAGTGTTGAGTCTTCGTTCCATTTGTAATAATCATTAAGTGCAATGCCATAATTACTATGCCACGGTCGATGGACTACCTAGCAATTTCCGTCATGCTAGCCTTCAAGGAAAGACGTGTGTCGCTTCTGATCCACAAGATGACTTGGTATTTGTCTTGCCTGGTGTGGGCATAGTTCATGGCAGTCTGCGACTTTCCAACGCCGCCCATTCCATGGAGAAGGACCGAGTGCAGTGTCGGCGTTGTCGAGTCTGGCTGATCGAGGATGAATTATATTTCCGACAGAATATCCCGGCCGTAGAAGGCGGCATTGTTGACCGCCTGTGGCAAAAGGACAACTGAGAGCTGCGCCACGTCTTCCTCCAAATCAGGACTGGAGAACATATTATCCTGCGGGGCAAAACGAGCGTCTCTTAGAGTCATCTTTGACATGCTATCAGGCTGGGCCAGGTCTTTCAGGTGCTGGATAGAAGACTCGACTCGGTTCATGGATCTGGCAAAGTCGCTTTCGACGCCAACTGCGAGCTCTGCAGGCTTTGCATTAGCTGAAACCCTCACTCGAACGGCAAGCAGCACTCTAAATGGTATCATCGCACCGTTCTGATTCTTGTGCATCCACTCAATAGCGTTGGACCAGAAACTAATTAGGGAGTCGAATACGTTGAAGGTGGCAGTGTTTATTTCCTCAGTCAAGTAGATGAGACCCCAAAACATTTCAAGCTCGGGTTGGTGAGGAGCCATTGCGGCGATGAAAGTCCCGGCTGTCACGTTTGCAGTCTCTTGTACGTGATCGAAGTTTACCGCGCATTGAATTGTCTGGCCAAATAGATCGAAGAGTTTAGAAAAGAACGCTTCATTATACTTGTTGAGAGAAGGCAAGGGAAGTTTTATAATCAGCGCGAAATGAGGGCATTCCGAGGCCAAGAATGAAGGAAAAATAAAGAATGAAGGAAGCACAGAGGCATGCTAACCAGGGTCTGGAAAATGTGGTTCAATTCCATGAAAAGTGGGTTAATTCTAGGCGACGGTATGTTCACAAGCTTGATTTGCGATGCACCTGCTCAATTCCTCTATCAGTCCGTCTGACCACGCAGAAAATTCCATCCCATATCATCTTTCTTTCACAAAGCACCACCACTCTTCCAACTAACAATCCCTGAAATACATACCGCAGGCGCCATTTGTGGTTATAGTGACACCCTCGCCCCGGGCCAAAGAAGATTTGTTGATAGAGCTGTATAACGAGATATCAATTTCCTCGAGGAGCGTTTTCTCTCTTGCTCGCAAAAGCCTCTCCCTCGTCGACTAGTCTGACGTCAAAGCCGGGGTCAGATCTTTGCAAAACAGAAGCCGTTGCGCTGGCAAAGACAGCGAACAGGATACCCCACTTCATCGTAATGACGGCGCTAGGCTGCAACAGCGCGGATGAAATTTAATTGACAAGCTGCGTGATTAATGCCGTAATTCAATTGCTGGCTTGTCGGCTGAAAAGACAAGCCGGGGCTTTTATGTGTTTGAGGCGTGGAAGAAGAGGAGGTGCTGCATTCAAAGGGAGGGATAGAACTACCTAGGAAGCGACGAACCTTATTATTGGGATCACCAGGTACCGGTACTGGAATCAACAGGCGCGCTGCGCGCCGTATACTGGTGGTTCAAGTGTAGGATTTCGTTTGTGTTTTTATGTGTGTACCTAAGAAGGAAGGTGGAAGTGGCCTACGGCCACTTATTTAGGTTCGGTAGCCTGCGCCCCTGCGCCTCCACAGCCACCTGTGGCTGCTTGCGCCTCCACCGCCACATCTGTGGCTGACTAGCGCGTTGTTCCAACACTTATATGTGCCGTCAATACTCTCAACACAGGATCCCACTGTGGGCCATGGGAGATTTCAATTAAGCCAGTGTAGTTGTGATTTGTCTTCTTTTGATCATTTTTGGCATCACTTCCTTGGGTGGGCATCCCTTGACGGCCTTGGCTGTCACTATCTCGGCTGTGGGAAGAATCCTCTCCCTTGCGGCCGACAGCCCGCACCCCAACCCCCAGTGAGGTTAATGGCCATTCACTTGATGAACGTTATCGTAGCTTCAACTAGCGTTTTAATATTATCCCACTTCTGACGGCTTGTTTGATAGTTGTCAGGCTTGCTTCAGCACCTACTCCACACACCAACAAACATGGTCGAAACAACATTTCCTCCACTGCCCTGGTCGGTATTTTCACCACGCAAACCGAGGTCAGGCGCTGACAGTGAGCACACTAATCACTTGCTCTTTCAACAGACCACACCACCAATTTGAGATGAATCAGATTACTGATCTTCACTCCTCAAACGCTTTGGAACCCACCAGAGTAACCAAGAGCCGAGTATCGCGACAAGTGCGGCTTACCAGGCAGGACCAGAGTTGTTCAGTGCCGAGTCAAACTCAATTTATCGACTCAAGTGTGGCGAGATTCTATCGAGGTTGTTGTCTCATGACCAACTAATCTGCTCCCAAGCCCGTGCTACGGCCTGAAAATTAACCTCGTGCTATATACAATAATTAGGATGCGAATCTAAAGTCTAGCCTCTTATTTCCAGAGTCATTAGTCGTAGACAGATATTGAAAGCGTTCGTGCTCCGACATTTTACTCCACTTCTCCTCCCTAGACCTGTTCCGGAGCGTGTAGTACAACTTTGTGGACAGATAAAGCACAATGTTGAATCCCACGACGGAGAGCAACACGCTGTTTCCGCGGTTATACTGGGGGGCGTCGTCCTCGCGGTAGATATTGGATGAGATGATGCCGCCGCTGTGGATCGCTGGGGTGAGCTTGACCGCCCAAGAGATAACAACCGGGGGGGGGAGGGAGGGGGTTGGGGATAAAACCTTACCCCTGAACACACATGTTGTACATCGCCGAGCCAACTGCCCGACTACGAACTGTGTTGGAGTTACGTGACACCCAGCCAACTTGGATGGGATGTGCTGCGGGCCAAGGTCAGCTTTCATTCGCGGCAAGCTGGGTCACTGCAAAGTGGGGCAGCCTACCGTATGGATTCCCCAGGAAGATCGTCATGACCAGCCAGACTGTCCACCTCGACACGGTCGATGTGTCGACAAACCTCAACCAAAGCAGAAATGGAAGCGACCAGATCTGAGGGATTACGGCAACGAGGGCTAGCTGGCTGACCATTTCGCTGACATATGTGATGATGATCATGTTCACCACTGGAGATGTCAGCTCAAATCCCGACCTGTTCAGGCCAGTTAGGAGGCAGTGTAAACTCACCATGAAGGAGCTGCGACGGGATGACCAGCAAATTTGTCTCAAAGGTTGTGAAGCCCATGCCTTTCAGGGTCAGCGTAAGGTACGTGCTCGGCGTGGCAAACGGGATGTGGTTCGTAATGCCAATCAAATAGAGAGGCCACAGATCGTAATCACACAGACTCTTCCACAAGAGGCGGAATGTCAGCGGCTCGCGGTTGTGCATCCCTCCTTTGGAGGGGTCATCGCGGATAACCCGGTTGACGATGATTATCTCCTCCCTAACAAGTCCATGTTAGCAACTGGCATTGAGCGCTGAAGTAGGTAAATCGGCCATCATACCTGGGGGTGAACCAGCCCTTCTTGCCCCTGAACCAGCTCGCAGTCTGTGTCGGGCCAGCCGGCATCAGACCAAATGCGAGTAAGCCAAAGATCAATGTGATCAATCCCTGGGAATAACGTCAGCAGAGGGGGCAAATAATTCCCAACGTGACCGACCCACCTCGACGAGAAACAGCCACCTCCAACCAGAATACCCCAAAACGCCCCGCATGTGCAGCAACGCAAACGCCGAGATGGCCGCAAAGATGTCCGCAAACACCATGGCGGTCCAGAAAAACCCTAGGCGGATAGAGAGCTCGTGCGACTTGTAGAAATACGAGAGGTAGAGCACCACGGTCGGGATGAAGCCGCCCTGCAGGACGCCCAGGAAGACCCTAGATGTCAGGAACCCGGCTCTCGAGCTCAGCATAAACTGGCTCGACGCGACCATAGACCAAAGAACCATCTGGATGGGGATCCAGCGGTCGGGGCCGAGCCACTTGCTCACGAGCTGTGATGGGACCTCGGCGAGAAGGAACGAGAGGGCGAACAGCGAGTTACCGATGTTGTAATCTGGAGGAGCAAGGTTAGCGCCATCTTTCGTCAGTGACAGGTCGGGACGCGCAGACCGTTGGTGGTGAGACCGAGCTCGGGCAGGAGATCGTCGGTCACGGCCTGCTTGATGTTTGCGCGGTCCATCTCGAGGGCGCAAAACATCAGACAGGTCCACAGCATGATGCGGAAGTCGATCTTGCGGACCAGGGCGCGCTCTTCCCTCCAGGTCCATCGCGCGTTGGGGTCGAAACGGTGCATGTTCTCCCTAGGAAGAATGTCAAATCCCGTGGCCAACAGTCAAAGGGTTCGGGACGGACGTACCAGTCGGGCTGCGGGAGGTACTGCCCTGCAAGGTCCGGGTCGTCAAACACGCTGGGCTGTTTCTTGGGTCAACGGTGCGCCCCAGCTGCTGTCCGGACGGTCTCGAACCGTACCTGGGTGGCGATGGAGTCAAGATCCTGGGCCTCTCCCTTGCCGTCCGAGGACGACCAGAACCCCCTCCTAACTTCGGGCTCGCCTAGCTCTCCGCCAACTTCGATGAGGGCGGTCGTAACATCTGCGTCCTCCTTGCTGATGTCGGACCTGGTATCATGTTCGCCATCCTTCCATTCCTCGAGCCTTTCGTCCTCAAATGTCAGCCGTACTGCGGTTCTCGCGTTGCGTGGGGTCGAAGCGGAGCCAAAGGTGGCGTAAAGAGAAGTGAGTGCCCGGGGCATGGTGGCCGTATTCGACGTTTCCGTCACATGCCACTCGACCGACAACACGGAAGAGAATGGCCGGGAAAAGGGGTGGGGGTGGGGAGAATAGGATGGAATAGGCGGGAGCCAGGGACAATATACAAGGGCACAAGCGCACCTTATAGCAGTGCCGCCTGCGTCGTCGGCGGCGGCAGCGTCGTCCAAGCCCCAGTCATCATCCCAATCGCTGTCGTCCTGGATCGCGCCACTGTTTGTGCCGCGCGATGGAGCTGAGCTCATCGCACCCGGCGCAAGACGCAATCTGTAGGAGCGGCGGCGGGGGATAGGGGGTGCGTCATCTGCATTGGCCAGATGATGGACGCAGGCGGCGCGGTGAGACACTGGCACCCCACCCCGTGGGCCTCTCAGGGGGGTTGGCGCGTGGTCGCGGAGGCGCCAGCGCGGGGGGCAGCACCAGTGTGTATGTACTCCGTACACCGGGGCGCGACTAGGCGGGCTAGCTATTTATCCAACAGCTTTGTAGGTATCGTATCCAAGATGGGAAATAGACGGCAGAGCAGGGCCGCTTGACTCCGTTTCTGTCGAGAGATCGAAACAACAATTAGAGTCGACTACGCCCAAGATTCAGCTAATGACAGCTAGACAGGACGGCAATCGCGCAGCGCCAGCCCAACCATGCAACTCGATAATTGCGTGCTGACGGTGAAGCAAGGCGCGGGCGTCCAGCGACAGCCTGGACAGCTCAAAACGCGTGTTTCGCGGTGGATGGCGTGCTTTTAGACCCTATGGCGAAGCAGCCAATCGGGCGAGCCAGCGAGCGTCGAGCGAGGGCGATGCAACCCTGGAAGGCAATGCACGATTGCACAGGGAAAATGCCCTTCAAACCGATCAAAACAAAGGACGACAGCAAGATGCGAAGCCACTAGCGTCGGCAGTGCGCAATGTGATTTCCAATTCCCATGTTTGCATGATTGGTGGTGTCGTGCATGTCACGCGAACGAAGTTTTAGTTGGGAGAAAAATGGCCAGTCTTCCGATCCGCGGAGACGCCGGCCCAAGGGGCAGCTGAGATTATTTGTGGGTCAGGTGTCAAATTGAAACCGACCAGGGTTAGGGTTTAGGCGTAATGCTTACTGTGACCAATCCCAGTGTGTTTAACATCCTATCTTAGACTAGTTCTAGTCTAGACTACAGTCTACCCTAAAGTTTTACTTTGGTCGGAAAGCCGAGTTCACTATACCGATGTGGGTGGTTAGTCGCTGGGATAATAAAATGCAAAGTCCAGTCATCAGGCCCGAAACTCACCATCACCGCCCAGCAATATCCGGCCGACTTCAATGGGTCTTGAGACGATGTTCACACCATCTTCTGCCACACTGACAAACTGTGCAATGTGTCTTTTTGTTTGTGGCTCCATGTCGTTGGCCAGTCTGTCAAGAAACTCGTCCGTGACTTGGACGGCGCATCAAGGTCAGCCATGTGTCACACAGACTCAAGTTAGTTTCTTGTTTCTTGAGGAAAAGGAGTGATGACTGACGCTCAAAACAGACAGAGCCCACCCGGTCCCTCCGAACAACAATCAGCCTGTACTTGCTGCTGGAGAGATCGCGGACGACCCTCAGCTGGGCATCGGCAAGGACCAGGTGCCCTATCACAATGCCGCCCATCTCTCTAGAAGCAAGTGATGTTAGCGTATCAATACTCGGTGATTGAGGTACTCTGACACCTTTCTGTAGCCGGTCGAGTTTCTCAAGGGTCCCCCCCGTTCCTTGAACCTACCTCTCATAAACAAGGCAATCCCCGTGTCTGACGCCCTGCAGGTATTGCACAGGCAAGGCTTTCTTTGCCTGTGAGATTGTTGCGCAGAATTCGCGAGCAACTGGTGATATCACCTGTCAGTCCTCCCCTCTTCCAATCAAAAGTTGAATTCGCAGCTATGTCAGCATACCTGAAGAGTCCGAGAACTCAAACTCGACTTCGTCGCATTTGATCGACTGTGTATCCGTCCCTGCGCCCTTGTCGTGGACACATGTGGCCGTGCGAATCGTGACGAATCGCGGCCCGCTTCCGTCAGACACTGTGCAATCGTGCGTCACTGTAAATGATCGGGATTTAATAGCGGCCAACGCAAATATGGGGTGTGTCACTGACCATGGATCGAGTATCGCTCAATCTGTGCTCCAAACGACTTTGGCCTGCATGCGAACGAAATCTGGTATGACTGCTGGCTCACGAAATGGGCGCTCACGCCCTGTTCAGCAAGAACCACGTCCAACGGCTCTGCCTCGGATGATACTCCGCTAACTGAGGGCAGAGAGGTTGACGCGTACTGTAGGACTTGCATCGCCCCAACATGTTCGACGGCCAGGCGGACTCCCTTGGCTGTTAAGCAAATTGTCAGGAGTTTGGCCGAGAGGTGGTGGACGTGGCTGGGTATTGGTTGGCAGCTCCGGGTAGTTTACTGGACTGCCATACTTGCAAAAAGATGGAGGCACACGCCCTGGACGCTAGGATGGATATCTCATGTGGAGAATGCTGCACCAAGAAGCCGGGCAATTCGTCTGCTTCGGAATGGTGAGTCGCTTGGAAGGTGCCAATCTGTGCCGCAACGCTTGCTATTTCCGGGATGTCTGATCCGCGACAGTTTAGATAAGATGAACTCCTTGGATTCTTCTGTTGAGACAACTTACCTGCTGGAAGTATCGGAGTGACGACTATGGACACCGAACTGGAGAGGGCCGAGCCGACGTAGAGTTGCCAGTTGTTGGAGGACTGGTCGGTCAACCTTATCAGGAGGCTGGTAGGCAGCACTATTGTACAATCACAGTCAGCCCAAACCAAACAGGGTTTCCAGAGAAGTCAATTAGAACTTACGGTAGAACTGGAGTCTAGCTGCGTGGTCCTCTACGTTGCCACTCAGCCTGGACTTGGTGCAGTGACAACAGAACAGTGGAGTCAGCGACGACAAGTCACTGGGTAATTTTTCCCCAAGCAAGACCGGGTTGAAGGTTGCTTGTGGGCAAATAAGACCCATATCCCTTGCCAAGTTCCCGGGCACCTTTTGGTGGTACAACGAAAGTCGCGGAGTTGGACCAGCAGGTTCCTCTGCTTTCTTGGGTGTCGATGCCGAAGTGGGACTCTCGCCTGCGTCCTTCTTCAGGTTGGCTAAGAACCATTCGTATATCTCGTCCAGTTTTTGTGTACAATGAGTGTCTGTTCAAGCTTGGAGATTTCCTCTCCCTCTTTGGTCCACATGACCTTTTTCCAGTTTCTCTTTAGATCACCCCTCAAGCTCCGAGTTCCTAGTCCTTCCTTAGTAGCGGTAGGGTCAATGATGGCGTACTTGTCAACAAATCTTTCGAGGTGGCCAAGTACGTCTCGGCAGTTGATGAGAATGTTGGCAAGCTCCGGCTGCTTCTCAATCCACAATTCTTTGGGCGCTTGCGCCTCCTTCTCGGCTCCCTCGCATTTCCTGAGCGCTAATAGTCCCGTGTTCCTAGTGGATAAGGATTTACGTACATTCAGCTGGGAGTCTCAGCTGTCTCCGTTGTAGTGATTCTAACAGTCTCTAACATGGCCATACCTAATTTCCTGTGAAGGGCTTCCTTTTCACATTGAGCAGACCCCCCGTCCCTCACCGAATTCCAAAACCCAGCATTGTCGACAACCTCTGCCACCCTCCAACAATCTATCCTTAGGCCCCCCTTTTGAGCACTGATTGGCAGCCGCAATTTTACAGAATGGCGGACCGGATCCCTTCGGGGGTATTCTTTACCGATTATGGCCTTGGTTTGACGACAGATATCCCGCCCGAGACCATCTTTTCGATTTTCCCCACTGCTTGACCGAATTTTGATCACCGCTTTAGTAATGGACCGACCAACGGCGCTGGACGCGGGTCAACTAGACGCGGGTCAACCATCCATCATGCCTCGCTCCCCATTCACGCCGACCCATCGACACAAGCTCAATAGCAGTGGCCCCCCGACACTGAACCCGAGCAACCAAGACAAGTCCGCTGTCTCCCGCTCCTAGACGTTGCAATTGACGTTCGCGTTGACTGCGCCGTTGCAACGTCAAGATTCATACAGCGGTTTACCAACATATCCGACGTGGCCATCCCCGAGGCGCACTATACATTTCCCCTCTACGATGGCGCAGTCGTGACAGGCATGCGACTCCACATTGGGGACTTGGACGTGCTCACCGGCAGGGTACTGTCCGACGAGGAGTCCAAGATTGAATACCTGCGCGCCATCGAGGGCCTCGAGTCGGCCGCGTCCTCGAAGAGAAGACGCCCGAGGTGTTCTAGACCATGATCGGCAACATACCCCCGAAGACGTCGGTCGAGGTAGACATCACCTACATCAATGCGCTCAAGCTCGACTCTGGCGGACAGGGACATTTAATCACCATTCCCACCTCGCTAGCTCCACGATACGGAACGCCACCTAGAGGTCTGTTTACCAACTCGGGTGACAACGCCCGGTCTGAGGCTCTCGTATCGCCTGCCAATGGACACGGCCACTCAGCTCTAATAATAACCATCCAACCAAGCGAGCTCTTCCGCAACTGCGGACCCGACATGGACTTCAAAGGCGAGGTTATCTTTGTTGCTGATCGTTCAGGGTCTATGGGCGGCGAGAAGATTGCCGGGCTTCGGAATGCGCTGCACGTCTTTCTCAAAAGCTTGCCCAAAAGTGCACCTTCAATCTTTACTCTTTTGGAACGTCGTTTCCGTCATTGTGGGAGTCCTCGAAGCCGTACAGTCAGGCCACTCTGGACGAGGCCGTCTCACACGTGTCGAGCTTCGCGGCCGACATAGGCGGGACGGAACTGCTGCCTGCGCTACAGAACACGCTGCTGAGAAGAGCGACCACTGGACATTCCACCCAGGTCATTGCCCTCACAGATGGATAGGTCTGGAACGCCAACCAGACGATCGACTTTGTCAAGAGCATGCGGACAAAGCTCGAGCACGACTTCCGGCTCTTCGCGCTCGGCATTGGCAACAACGTGTCGCACCGCCTGATTGAGGGCATCGCCGGTGCCGGCGGGGGATTCGGCGAGGTGGTTGGCCTAGCAACGCCAGACAAATGGCAGCACCGAGTGATCCGGATGCTCAAAGGCGCCCTCGTGCCGCCGACGTGGAGCTGCCAGGTCGACCTCGGCCCCCAGTTCACCCGTCGGAACTTGTACGACGACAGCTTCGCCCTCCTCTCGGACACTAATACGGACAGCAAGCAGCCCGCGCCAGTCTCGTTGGAGTACATCCAATCTCCGGAATTGCCCCTGATGCACCACTTCAAGCAGACCTCTGTTTTCCTCCTTATCAAGACCGGTCCGGCGGCTCTGCCATCCGAGGTTACAATCACAGCCACTGCGGGCGGCGCCAGTCAGGAGGAGGTTGTTAAAACAACCTTGCCTGCCGTATCCACCACGACCACCCAGAGTCGCTTACAGCATCTCGCCGTCAAAGCTGCCCTGGTCGATCTGGGCCTCAGAGCGGACCAGGAGCAGAGCGTAAAGGAAAGCCCCAGTGATTCGGCGGCCAGCCGCAATGCTATCCGCCTGTGAAAGTTGTACTGTGACGAGCAGATGGACGAGTTTCGTCGCAACAAACCAGGACGGCTCGGTGGCCCACGCCGTTGATTCGTACAACGCCGCTCTTTCTGAAAACTTGGCCAGTCCACCAAATATGATGCTCTACACTCATCAGGATTCATATCTATTGTCGTTTTCTGTACCACGGTCGGTTTCTACATCCCCGTCGGTTTCTGCATACTCGTCGATTTTTTCACCACCCGTCGTTCTAAGATTTAGAATGCCCCCGCGAGAGTGTATAGAATTGAGTGCGTCGAGAGCATACACCGAGCTCCATGGTGATGTCAGAAAAATAACACGTACCACAAGTCTTTTTAAGGATCAAAGAGAGACAAGGCCTCCGATACGAGTCCGCGACATTGTTGCATCGCAGACAGCCTCTGGCCGCTTCTAGATAACCGACGACGTGCGACGCGAGCTCTCATCGAACCTGCCGGCCGGCACGCGGGAGGCTATTATCGAGAGCAAGGCGGATGCGCAGAACGAGCAGCCCGACGAGGAGGCAGTCGACACCATCATGGTGTCCAAGTACCTTGAGACCCACATGGATGACCAGAAAGATCTCTTAGACCTGGTCGTCATGAAGGCGAACAGGTCGGTTGAGCAGTCCGGGTTGGACAGGTCAAGGGGTGCAAAGGTGCCAGGCGAGAAAGACGACAGCGATTATGAGGGAGAATACGTGACTGTCGATCATGCGGGTCGGGCCGGGGGTCGTTAAGAACCATGGCAGCACTTCCTTCCGGGAGCGAGGTAATTACTTGTCTTAATCTCATTGACCTTGGACAGCCTTTTCTAGACCACAATGGTGCCAAGCGAGTTCCACAGGCTGAGCACGAGGACCATGCCTCGAGCCGGCGCCTGGCCCATGGCTGGCAGACCACCCCGGCGCACAGAGTTGGACGCGTTGTTGCGCGCCTCGCAGAAGTCTTGCTTGACCGCCCCGCGGTAGCCGCCCGTCAGCGCCGCTACGGCCGCGTTGGCCGTCGTAACCGAGTTGGGGATGACGGCACCGTCCTGGACGTAGAAGCGCCAAATCTCGGCCAGCTCGCTCGTCGTCGTGTTATCGGCCGCGGTCTTGACTTCATGTAGGTTATGGGACGACCTTGACTCGGCGGTTTGGTTTGATGTGTTAGGCCGCATGTGCACTTGTACTAGCTCCTTTGTAAATGTGATAAGTTTGAGGGTGGATATGAGACTGTGAAGGGCCCAGGTCTCAGGAGCCTTGACACACGTGCACTGGCAACTGTTTGTGTCTAAATTTGGAATTGAGCTTAAATGTGTCGCGCTTCCTTGGTTCGGGGAATTTGGACGGCTGCTAGCACGAAATTGTCGTCGCGGTGTTTGGTGAGAACCTCGTTGTGCACAAGAGGCGGTGAGAACTATGTGAGGTACGTGAGGGTCAAAGGAGGTATACGGACCCAAGTATTTGGTAGCGCCCAAGCAGAAGATGGCGGATCATGCCATAACATAGTATAAATAGGATGAAGAAGCCTGATATTGCATGTTTGAAGGTTGTGCAGCAGACATCCGTTTTTGTGGGCGGTTTTTTGGGCGGTTTTTTGGGGTGTTTGTTTTCTCGCTCCTTTGTTCCATATCCCAACCACCCCTAAGTTCGTAATCTAAAACATCAAATCTCCACCGTGGCGTGCATATTTTGCGGGGTCTGACGCCTTCACACATCCCAAACATGACCACGTCAGGCACAGTCAGCAGAATGCCTCCGCATCTCAAAGTCCTTTCCGAAACGGGCGGTCCAGAAAACAACCTTAATCAGCACTAGTGTAGCGTAGTGTTGTGGAGTCTAACGGCAAATCCTTCGCTCGTATTACCAAACTCGGCGCGGGCTGACGCAAGCGGGCCGAACATGAAATCATTCGCGGCCCACTATATGGTCTTTTCGTGGGATAAGCTTATCGCTGGTAAGCACAACAACCAACACAGTCGCCGGATCTTAATACCACGCCAGCGGCCTTCTCATCGCCGGGCAGGTACTTCCTAGCATCTACTTGCCCTTGTCCCCCGAAACAGAACGTAGAGTCGACGAGCCGAGACCATGGGACAAGGCCAACAACTGAGACTGTAATAAACGGGGACGTATTATGGCCCTCTCGCGTCTTGAGAATGGAGTCCGAACCCGTCTTCATATGGAAGCATAAATGTGCCCAGCCTCCTCCTCAGAGAACAAGGATCAACAGGCACAACAACACCGACAGCGGCTCTATCCAAAGCAAACACGATCACCAAATAGCCTCACGCTACCACTTCGACTTCGGACTCGGTCTCTTCCCATAGTCAATATGCGCACCACCGCCGCCCTCGTCTTGATTGGCAGCCTCGCGAGCACCGCCTTCGGCGCCGCCACCAAGATGTTCGACGACGACAACTGGTATGTGACAATACATCCAGTCTTGATTCGCTTCCTTTTCTCAACGCCTTTCGCCACATGTCGCACGATTATGAATGTGCAGTGCAGTGCGTGCTAATCTCCAGCCCTATTAAAGTTCCAACCAGGTCAATTCGGTCGTCTTCAACGGCTTCAGCGACGGTGATGCCCCCATTCCCGCCAATGTCAAGACCATCAAGACCGACTCCATCTCCGACGTCTGGTTCGCCTATCAGAGAAACGATGGAAGCGGCTGCAAGGGCGACCTCATCAGGCAGGTTACCAATGGCCAGTGCATCAAGGTGGCTGATCTCGGAATTGGCTGCACGCGTCTCTGCTCCACAGGCATCAACGCGAACTTCTGCTCGGTTAAAACCATCCCCTGAGCGCGGTTTGTGCGTGTGCGCGTGTGCGCGTGTGCGCGTGTGCGCGTGTGCGCGTGTGCGGCAGCTGACGCCAATGCTGCCTTGACGACGGTCCCTCTTCAGCTGTCCCGGTCCAGACTTTTTGTGTACCCATACCATTTGAGAAATTGTCACTAGACGACGAGCGCGGAATAGAGATCTCAGCCAATGGGCGACTCAGCCTTCGCGGCTCGCAACTCTCATCTCACAGAGAGGCTGTATTGTATCTAGGAGAGATAAAATACCCTGATACGAACAAGAGCTCTCGATAATTTTAGAACACGTGCAACACTCTTGTAAACATATATGATGCAGTCCCAATAAGATATTTTGCCTCCACGCAAGCCCACCCGCCTCGCAAGGCGCGCCGTCCGCGCCGCCCAGCCGCTCCTCGGCCGGGCACAATCCACATCCGCACAGCCGCTCCTCGGCAGGGCGCAATCAACATCCGCACAGTTCCCCACCATCCCCGTCGCCGTGCACGGGACCGGGCGGGGTACTTTCCAGACCGTCCCGGTGCAGGACAAGCCATACACGATCCCGTCGGACACGTACACGGCGCTCGGCGGTGGTGACTCGGCGCCGTCGCCCGTGGCGTACTCGCTGGCGAGCCTGGGCGCGTGCAGCCAGGTGACGGGCAGCGTGGTGGCGCGCGACCAAGGGGTTGCGCTGGGGGTTTGGAGCGTGACGGTGCGCGGCGCGCTGCCGAAGGCCGTGCTGGTCGGCGGCGCGGCAGAGGGGAATCCCAATTGGGAGGGCGTCGCTGTGGAGGTGAAGGTGCAGACGGATATTCCCGGGGGCAGCGAGGCGGCGGGGTTTAGACATTTTGTGAGTGAGACGGAGCGCCGCTGTCCGATTACGCAGCTGTTTAAGCTGAGCGGGGTCAAGTTTGAGAGTGAGTGGGTGAATGAGGTTCTGCCGAAGGGGTAGTGAGTTTGTTCGTATGTGTTTGTGTTTGTGTGTATAATTATGTAGTGGTGCGAATGATAAAAGAGTCTGCAATTTTGGGCACAACAGCAGGGGTGAAAAGGTTCAATCAGTTTTGGCTCTTCTTGAATTCAATTTCAGTTTCTGAAAAGCCCTGGGAATGACGCTCTGTGCCATTGACATGGCAGACGAAACTCAAGCAGACCAAGGTATAGCCAGCTGGCATCCTTCGCTTTTGTATAAAACACAACAGGCCCGAATATAAACCCAAACACCACGCTCCTAGTCACAAAGGGGGGAGTCTACCCCGACCAAGCCGTCACTAAACAGCCATCCTCCTCCGCCCAACCGCCCTCCGCACCCCAGCCCCAGCCCCAGCAGCAATCTCCGTAACCTCAGCAACGTTCGCACCCGTCCCAGCAACGTTCGCACCCGTCCCAGCCCCGTAGAAACAGTCCCTTCCATCAACCACGGCGCGCATGCGCTCCAGCTGCGCCGTGAGCCCGCGGTTGCGCCTCTCGAGCCCGAGCACGGCCTCGCGCGCGAGCTGCAGCACGGCGGCCTTGCCGAGCGTCTTGGTGCTGCTGCCGTCGCCGAGGCTAGCGCCATCAGCATAGGTGTCGCTCTCCCCATCCCCATTGTCGGCCTGTGCCGCCATCGTCGCCGCCGTCTCGTGCAGCGCGGCCAGCAGCAGCTCGAACTGGTGGTTGAGCCGGTTGCGGTATTTCTTCTCGACCAGGTTGTGGCAGCTGCGGCGGCGCTTGTCGTCACCGCCGTGGCTGCTTGCCAGGCTTCTGATGCTACTGCCCTTGCTGTTCGTCGTCTTGCCCACGCCGCGCATGCGGCTGGCGCGGAGCTTGGGCGCAGGTGCTGTCTGGGGGCTTGCAGCCCGCGTCGGTTTAGTGGCCGTGGGCGGGTTGGGGGTCGAGCTAGAACCCATGTCGTCCTCGCCGTGGCTGTCGTTCCAGGGGCTGAGCGCGTCGAGCGGCGAGCCAAGGTCGAAGTCGAGCCCGTCGGCGGCGCCGAGCCGGATACTGCTGCTCAGAGAGAGGCTGGCGGGCTGGAGCGCGGGCGACCACGGGTAGGATGACGAAGACGAAGACGACGGGCTTTGAGAGAATTCGTCCGCGGGCGAGCTGTACGCGCTAGACGCGAACGCGCGGTCGGTCTCGGGCGAGACGAGATTGGCGGGCTGGCAGGAGGCAGAGTCGTTGGGTGCTTCCGAGCCGAGAGTTGTCAGCGGCTCCCAGAATAGATTGTCGTCGTCAAACTGAGTTGCCGTGTTAGCATTGTAATTATTATCTTGTTGAACGAGGAGACGAGAACTCGCCATGAGTGCCGTGTCGTTATACCACGGTGTCGAGAGGTTGATGGTATCGAATTGGGGGTCCATGCCGGATGATGTGGTTGACTTTGGTATGTCCGATTGGAGACAAGGCTGTGAGTGGCAGAAAACTTGGTCCTGTTCGTGTGGTGCTTGGTGATCCTTGCGAGGCTCGTCATGACTTGGATGACTCGGGGACTTTCGACTTTCTATATGCAGGGCGCGGAGTCTCAACGGACGACGCTAGCACGGGACGCTAGCACGGGACGCTAGCACGGGACGCTAGCACGGGACGCTAGCACGGGACGCTAGCACGGGCGGGACGAAGCACTCGCTAAGCACTACTACCACAGTGCGGGAGGCTCGGTGCAGGACCGAGGGCCGCCGACCCAATGGGACGACAGCAAACTGCGACCGCCCGCCCCGAGCCTGCCGAGACCACCGAGGCCACCGAGCCCGCCGAGATCGCCGAGCCCGCCGAAACTTCCACCTCGGCACACTAATTCGAGGTCTAGACGACTTAGGTAACCGCGACGAGATAACAATAGCCGCATCATTGCAGCAAGTGGGCAGATGGCGCTTAGTCGCGGTAGCGGCAGTGAGTAAGAAACGGCACCGGGCGGCATCCCTTAAAAACCCCCAGGCCCGGCCATCGCCTGGTTGACGTGAAATTATAGAATTAAACCCGAATGCTACAGGAGCTCGTCCGCAACGCCGTCGCTGCCCCACGTCGTAGACAGCCGCAGGTCCGCGCCCCAGAGAATGCGCTCCATCTGGGCGTAGGGAGACGAGCCCTGCGAGGCCTGCGAGCCGTCGTCCCCTCCCGCGGCTCCGTCCTGGATGTTGAAGCGCTGCAGGGCCTCGACGGCGCGGGTGACGGGGCCGGGCATCTCGGAGGCGTCGGCGTACTCGAAGCTGAGCATGACGGCGACGAGCTGGTCGAGCATGAGGCGCACGCGCTCGCTGCGCGCCGGCTCGCCCAGGATTCCCAGCAGCAGCGCCGAGCCGAGCGAGCGGTGGACAGCCGCCCAGGAAGTTCGTGCAAAGGCCGTCAGGTTCTGCAGCTTGGCGAAGGCGTCGACCGTGTCGACTAGAGCATCGATGCAGACGCGCCGCAGGGTGGCGACGACGACGTCGCTGTTACCGTGGCCGTGGCCGTGGCTGTGGTGGTGGTGGTGTTCGCGCTGCTTGGCCAGCATGGGTCGGCACAGCTCCGAGACGACGTACGAACGGTGCAGCCGCCAGTTCCAGTGCTCCAGGTGGTCCTTCATCAGGGCGCACGCCGACGGCTCGCGCAGGTGCGCCTGCGCCTGCTGCGATATCGCCTCGACCTCGCGCCGGCGCTCTTCGATGCGCTGCAGCTCGCGCTGGAAGCTCGTCCGCTGGGTGCGGCTGCCGACGACGTCCAGGGCGATGGTGCACAGCTGGAGCATGCACTCTGTGTACGAAAAGCCGTCACCGGGCGGTGCCAGGTGCGGCGTGTCCCACCGTGTCAGGTTTGCCGTGGGAGTCGCTCGGTCGTAGGATATGGACAGCAAGCTGTCCTGCCAGATGATGCGAGACCTGTTCCTCGGCATGATCAGCTCAAGTTTCCAGCTTGTCGGGTTCGCGGGAAGAGACTAACCAGATCTCGTGCCGCAGGATCCTCTCCTCGCTCGGCAGATCCCGCGAAAGAGGTTCATGGTGCAGCCCCATACCCTGTGCCAGCCGGATTGTCAAACCTTTGCAAAGTCAGCTCTTATCACGACGGCACCAAAGCAGCAAGATGTCGGCGCACCCAGCAGCGCCCAGGCTATGCCGGCGTTCATCGAGTTCGATATCACATTCCCGAGCACGAGGAGGTTCTGGATGTCGTCGAGTTGACTGCACGACAGATAGTTGACGATGCGCAGGCATTCGTACGCGCAGCAGACTGTGGAGGCTGAAGAGTCAGCAAGTCACCAAGACGCCTGGGAAGGAGGGTGAGCAAGGCGCGCACCGTAGACTTGAGAGGTGAGCTGGCGCTCCCGGCGCGACAGGTTTGAGCACTGGTAGCCCGAGGCCAGGCAGGCGAACAAGAGGCCGAGCCAGTGTACGGTCTTGCCGTAGACGTTTTGCTCGGTCAGGGGCAGGGGGGCCGGGTCGGCGGTCTGGGTGGTGCGGGTGACGAGGAACCTGGTGACCTCGGACTCGAACTGGTGCATGTTGACGATGGCTGGAAAGAGGACGTGGGCCGTGTCGCGGTACTGGCGGACGTGCTGCAGGCACTCGGAGTCGGAGGGCAGCATGGCGCACAGCTTCTCGATGCGCACGGGCGAGGCGTGGGGCAGCCCCCAGAGGTCGACAAAGGGGTACGTGGTGCTGTCGTTGTCGAGGGTGAAGATGGGCAGCACGCTCTTGTCGAGCAGGTCGCGCACCATGGACACGGACGCCGACGGCTCGTTTTCGGGCTGCTGCTGGCTCAGGGCCAGGGCCATGGCCATGGCCGGCACCGAGTGCGCCCCGAGGAACACGTGCTCGCCCGTCACGGGATGCACCGAGTGCACCGCGTCCTGCGTGGTGCCGGTGCCAGTGCCGACGCCAGTGCCGGTGCCAGTGCCGGTGCCAGTGCCGGCGCCGACGCCAGTGCCGGCGCCGTCCGGGTGCGAGACCGAGTCGGGGTCGGCTCCATTGGCGTCATTGGACGAGAGAGAGTCTTGGCTGGCGGCGGGGTTGTACTCGTGTGTCGCCACCGCGGGCCAGCGGGCCAGCTCGTCGCGCACTGCCCGCACCCCTTGCTCCAAATTGTCGATCTTGGCCACCAGCTGGTCCCAGTCGCTTCTGGAAGGCGTCCATGTTGGCTGTCCCGGGGCCGGTGTTGGCGGTCCCGGCGTCACCGAGTAGGCAGATGAGACGGGAGATGCGAGCTGGACACTGTGGGCAGCGAAAGCTGCATTCACAGTCGCAGTCGCAGTCGCAGTCGCAATCGCGGCTGCGGGCCTCGCCAGGAGGACGCGCTTCACTGGGGCATCATAGATACACAATTGCGGGTGCTGTCGGTCGCTGCAAGTCTGGCAGGGCAGTTCGTAGCTGCACCGGACCTTGCGGATCCGGCACGGTCCGCATGCCCTCTGTCCCTGCGCAATCGCTCTACGCTTCCGCCGCTCGCCCTCGTTGTCGTCGGAAGCCGTCCGTCGTGGCTGGAAATCCATTCTAGTGGTTGCGTCGGGCGGTTGCGTCGGGTGGTTGCCGTTGAGATGCCGATAATCGAAGGTCGGCTGCCGTCATTGGGCGTTCACGGCCCTGAACACCCCCTAATGATCAGCCCTGCCAGCGTCCAATCAGCGGTGCACGAGCAGCCTAACCTTGCACCACGGTGCGGAATTTATCCGCGCCAAGCAAGAGAGCCGAGGATAACGGCCAGCCGTCTGTCACTCACCTCGCTCGCTCGGCCAGGTCGATGCAGAATAACAAATGAAAGAGAGGTCCATCCGGTGAGGACCCTTACGACTTCAAAAGGTTTCTTGGAATGGAGCCAAGACGGCACCCATGGAGCCGGCCGGATAGTGAGGCTAAGCTGGGACGAAAAAGTCCAAGAAAGCACCCAACGGCCAGAGATTCTGGTCGAGACACTAGTTGAGGGTAAAAACGTGAAAATGGCTTTCGTTGACACGACGTCCTAGGTGAATAATTAGCAATTCAAACTCCAACCGAATAATAATTATTGCCGCAACCCATGATCGACGCAGCCGCCATCCGCCATCCGCCATCCGCCATCACACCTCGGTCTCGATGCCCTGCCCCTTGTCGCTGTGGTGAAAGGCATCGACCGCCTTGCCCTTGCCCTCATTGACCTTGTCGGCCATCCAGTCCAGCGTCCTAGCCGCCTTCCACTGCATCACGCCCTTGTGCTGCCGGTGCAGCTGCTTGTGGTGGCGCTTGTAGTCCTGCATCTGCGACACGACCCCCCTCGTCCCGTCGTCGTCGCTGCCGCCCTTCCAGTTGAGCAGCGGTGACGTCTGCTGCTTGAGCTTAGCCGGCAGCTTCTTGACCGGCTTGGCGAGCGATTTGCTCCTCCCGCTGCCGCCGCCCTCAGGATCCGACTCTCCACCAGATGAAGACGACGACGACGAGCTGTCGCCGGCTTTGCGGAGCATCTTGCGCTTTTCGGCCTCCTCGCGCGACTCTTGCTTCTTCCCTAGTCCGTCGCCGTCTTCGTCAGACTCGGATGACGACGAGTCAGTGTCCGAGCCCGAGTCGCTATCAAACCCCAGGCCCGAAAACGAGTCGTCTTTGCTCGCCCCCACCTCGCCGTGGCTGTCCTTGGCACCCTGATCATCGACCTCGGCCTCGCCCTCGCCCTCGGCCATCTTCTCATCATTGACCGTGTCTAGCACCTCCATGACGCCCCTAACATCCGCGTTCCTAGACCGGTGAGAGTACGCCTTGTGGAACCCGCTCAGCCCGCGCCAGAATCTGACCGTGAGCTCCATCTCGCCGAGGGGCTTCTCGCCGTCGTCGAGCCCGTTGTAGTTGGCACACGCGCGCGCTCGCTGCAGCTGCTTCTTGCCACCCTTCCACACCTGCAGCGTCACCGTCCACTCTTCCTCGTCCGGAATCGACCCCAGCCACAGCACGGCCAGCCCTGGCGACCCGTCCGCCAGGACCGACTTATGGCGGAACTCGATGACGAGCGGCGCCGCGTAGCGCTTGATAACGCCCAGGAACACGCCCTCCTCGGTCTGCTTCTTGGGCCTCCACGCCCCGCCGCCGCTGCTGCCGCCGTCGTCTTGGACGGTGTGCATCTTGGCCTTGTTAATCTTGGTCTTGAATTTCAGCTTGCACTGCCGGAGCTGCTCCGGAAAGTCGGCGCTGGTGATCTTGACGGGAGCCTTGACCTCGATGGTGCCGTAGTCCCAGCCCATGAGCTCACGGGGCATCTTGAGCTCGACGCTGCGCCAGACCATGCTGACGCGTGCGCGGCCGTACCCGATGCCGCCGGCAAGGGGGTAAGTAGCCATAGTCTGGCTGCGCTTCTTGAACACGCGCCGCAGCGGCAGGTACACGATGCCGAGGAGCGGGTCGTTCTCACCCTCGCGGCTGTCGCGGACTGACACGATGACCTCGGCGGTTCGCCAGTCCTTGACGAAGCGCTCCGTGCCGGCGTTGAAGAAGGGCTTGGCGTTCTTGGGCTTGGTCCGCGTGCGGTAGACCTTGGTGTGGTTCAGGATGATGGTGCAGTAGCTGTCGGGCAGGTCGTCCGACTGTTCGGCCTCGTCTTCTCTGTCCTCGCCGTCCCCGGCGCCGTTTGTCCTGCTCCGGTTCGGCTTAGCCACCTCAAGCCCCGTCATGTTGTGAATCTGGATGCTCAGGATCCCGCTCGGCAGATCGTCCAAGGGCGGCGCCGAAATGATCATGGCATCTTCCATCTCCTTGCAGTCTTGCACCTCTTGCTGGTGCAGCTCCTTGGACGTGTCTTTGGAATCGAGCGCCTCCCGTAGCTTGGACCTTGCCGTTTCCGACACTTGCTTTTTGAGTGTGTCTAGACTGCGAATGCTGGGGTCGACCGTCTGCTGATCAAGCTGGGTCTGCTGGATATGCGCCTTGGCAAAGTAGCCGACAGACCACATTATCTTGCCGGGCATCTTCTCGTCTGGATCTTCCGCCCTCAGCTCGTCTTCCCGGTCGCACATCTGGTTTTTTGTCTTTGAATCGTGCATAATCTCCTTGAGGCGGAGCTCAACACGTCCCAAGTCGTCGTCGGCCGTGTGCTTGTCCGAATCCCAGATCTGCAGCCGCAGCGTCTCGTCGGCGTTGATCTCGTCGGGGGACACGAGAATAGACGCCCACTCGTCCCAGTTTGGCTTCTGATCGTCGACAATGATGCGGGTACACGCCTGCGGTTTCCCAAATTTCCCCCACGAGGCGGTGACGTACGAGTCGCTCGATCCCTTCATTGGCCCGAAGCCGCCGTCGCCGTCTTTGAAATCGCGCGCCCGCTTGATGTGGACAAGCACGACGCCGCGCGCCACCGTGTCCTTCTTGAAGTCGTCGCCGACGAGCATCTCCTTGAGCGCCAGCGTGAGCGACTTTGGCGCCACGTATTCGGCCAGGGCCGCGTCGATGGATGACTGCACAAACGTTGAGATGAGCGGCACGTCCATGAGATTCAAGCTGTGCTTGGACAGCGGAACACACGAGATGTCGGCTCGTGGCTGGCCGAGAAACGTCAGTGTGCAAAGGTCGATGAACGGCGGGTCAGGAGTCAGCTGGAGGCGAAGACGCATAATCCCGACGATGCCTCGCAGCTCAACCCAGACGGGCACGGCAATACCGCCGGGCAGGTAGAACTTGAGGTAGAGGTGCGCGTTTTTCGCCTTGCTCTTCATAGACTTGCCTGACGATCTCGCCCGATACGAGAAGGCGAGTTCCATGTTGACAAAGTCTCCCTCCTCGGCCTCCATGCCTTCGCGGATCGCCTCTGCATCCTGGGACCGGTCCTTGCCGTCCCCCTCGCCCTCGTCACCGCCATCCCCTTTTTGTTGCTTGCCGTCATCGCCGTTGTCGATTTCTCCTTCGCCAGGCGCAGCTCGGTCGTTCGACTTGCTCGACTTGCTCGCCTTGCGGTTGCCTTGCGAATCGACCGACTGGCCCGCAGCACCGGTAGGGAGCCACTTCACGCCCAGGATACGGATGGCCTCGCTACCCTGGCCGAGATCATCGACGCTCACCATGCGCACAACCTTTGGCAGGGACGCCTGCATGACATCCTCGAGCGTGTCGACCAGGGACGCAAACAGGTCGGGGTTGATCAGTGGCCACATGGACATCAGCATGCTGTTCAGCCAGGCCGCCGACTCTGGCAGCTCGGTGCCCGAGCCGTTCCGTTCCGTCTCGCGCATCCTCGCGGCATCCCATATTTCGTCCTCGAAGACGTCCTCGACTCTTTTGTCCAGCCAGCCAGAAATGGCGACGACAATGCCGAACGAGCCAGCACCCGCCAATCCGAGCACCGCCAAAACAGATGGCCACAACCACCAGCTCCGGTATCCCTCGCCGGGGCGGTGGAGCCACGAATTCCCACCCACGCCAGCTGAGTGGTGGCTGGAGCTTGACTGGAGAAGCGTGATGAAACCGATGGCGAGCAGAGCCAGCGAGCTAACAGACGCCAGGCCAGCGACAAGAGCCGTGCGGTAAGTACTGGCCATCTCGCGCTTCGTGTCTTCAAACTCGGGCGGCGGGAACATCATGCGCATGCCTTGGTGACCACTGTCGATACCCGCCTTCTCTTTTCCCAGCTGCTGCTGCGACTTTGAGGCGCCGCCGAGGCCAGTCAGGGTGTGCGGCGTCTCTCCCACAGTCGCTTCGTTCTCGGGCACTGCGCCGAGATCCTTGTTGGTCATGTCGTGGATCACCATGGGCAGGTGGGTGACGGGGTCGGTGACTTCCCTGCCGCCCCCGCCCCTTTTGGTCTTCTTCATAGCCTTGCGCTTCTCCTTTGGGTCGATTGAGGCGGCGACGGTTTCGGTCGCCGACTTGTCCTTCGAATCCGGCTGGTCGCGACTGCCATCGTTGTCTGACTCTGAGCCCTCGACGTCCTCCTGCCTCGGGTCATGGCCGCCTTGGACGGCGCCACTCTCCGAGTCGTCTCCCGGCGGACCTGAAATTTGGTTCCGGTTTGCGGTCGGATAGGGATCGTGGACGGCCGCCTGGCGATCCTTGTTTTTGGCGATGGCCTTGACCGACTCATATGCGCGTTTGGCCCTCGAGTCACCGGCATCGCCGGCTGCAGCCCGCTGTCCTGCAGCATCATCCTGGTCCTGCTGGTTCTGGAGGTCCTCGGTCTCCTGTTGGCGCTCCTTGAGCTCGGCGCGGTGCTCGCGGTAGCCCTGGACGGTGGGCACGGGGTGTTTGGACGTGTAAGGGCCGCCGTGGGCCTTCCGGGGGCCCCGCTCTTCCACGTCATCCATTCTATCGTGTTCCTGAGCGTAGAAGTACGTTGTAGATCTGGATCAAACAGAACTACCTAGGGTGTTCGTAGGCGCAAATAGGAAAAAAAAATAGGTAAGCAAACGTGCGGCCTAGGCTCGTTTCAACTGTTAATCGCTCATGAACCACCCATCGCGGCACTCCGAAAAGAACGAAGAAAGCGCGTCTCCGTCTTTTCTTGCATGTGTTTCATCCCAACCTGCTCCTGCCCCGATTCATGCAGATGACGCTTGTTTGGGTCACGGTTCAGGCAGGCGTTGGGGAGTGCCCCAGCGGATGACGCGCCTGACGTCACTGTGGGCAGCCCTGGCCCTTGGTGAGCCGCTAACCGTTGACAAGCGTTACAGTGGCTCCACATGCCAAGCCTGCCAAGCTTCATCCAAGACCCTAACCCTAACCGTACGTACTGACAGTTGGTGGGCAACGACAACGACATTGGAACATCGCCAAGATAGGGAATCGCTGCGAGATTCAAGAAAAGCATTTATTTATCATCCCATTGCACTCTCGTTACTCTGCCGTTGCAATACAGTTGCTTCGAAAATGAGTTAAACAGACTTGCGACCTTACCTAGAATATCACCTCCTAATAAGAGCACATTAAGAAAACGAGGAAAAGTCACTTCCAGGACTACCACCACGTAGCTCGACAATTATCGCTTGATCCACGAGCTATTTATATACGCAACAAATACATCGCCCCAGCTTGAGTTTCTCGTGTCAGTGCTAGGTGCCTCATCATTGGTTCCAGCTAGAATGTCATCGATGTCATAATTACTCATAGTCACAAATTAACCCGGTACCTAACTGCCCGGCTGAGGTTATGAGACTGAAGAACGCTAATATCATCTGGAAGTCTCTCTTATAATGTGATTACTACGACATTCGAGCAGTAGCTCACTAACCGTCTCATACTCCTTGTGGTACACTGTTTCTAGCCCGGCTTGAGTCAAAGAAGCATCTCGTGATCAAACACGAAACCCAGCCACTGCAACGGCGCCGCCGACCTTTTTGCTTGTTTTGTTTGCTCCGCATTATCTGCCAAAGCATTGGTATATGCTGCTTTGTGGTTTTTGTTTGTTTACCCAACTAGCCTCATTACGCTCAACTTTGTCTCATCAAGAAGAGTCATTTGGGTCTCACTGGAATCGGCCCGTTGTGGCGCAAAACCACCACCCCCCCGGTCAAGCGTGCGCATATTGCATACGAACCAGTAGGGCGTTATACCTAAACCACCTTCCCCTCATCTCAACTTGGGTACCATAACTGTTCCACTGTTCCAGAAATAAACTTCTTGAACCGTCGGCTAGTGTCTAGCGGTCATTCAGCCCTATTCTTGCTCTTCTCTTTTCCAAAATACAGGCGGGTAAATTGCCGTCGTACGGTTTTGAAAAGACTACAAACGCCCGGCCCCCCTCTATGTAACTTGGGCTGCCTAGTCTTCCCGGACACGTCCCCGGCGAGCGAGTCCCGAGCCCGAACTTGTCAACGTCGGTTCAGCCTCCTCTTTCTTCCCGCAAACACACCAAAATTAGCAAGGCACACCCCGCACATCACACACACTTCTTTCACCACAACAACCTCATCTCAACAACGTCACATCGGAAATGGAGTCTCTCGAGCATGATGATGTCGCCTCAGGCGCCGTGCCCGCCCCCCCGCCCCCCCCGCCGCCGTCGCAGCTTTTGCATCGTGATGGCGTACCTTCCTGTTCCCTCACCCGCGGGGGTGGGAGGTGCAGAGGGCGAGTCCGACAAGACCGTCGCCGGCGGTAAGACCACAAACATGACCATATTAACCCCCACGTCATCGCCACATCTGTGCGCTAACACAGTATTCGCCCCATTCTCAGACGAGGAAGAAGCCACGCCCGCCACATCCGTCACCGCCGGGCTGGCAGCCGCGCTCGACCGCGGCGCGGCACGATACTGGGCGGCGCAGGAGCAAGCGACGCTGGCCAAGCTGGAGGGTCAGATGGCCGCGGCCGAGGTGCAGATCGCCGCCTGGAAGCTGCAGCCAGACGCGGGAAACGCGCGGCAGGGAGCCCAGAGGCGGTGGGCGTGTGAGCTGCGCGATCACAAGCGCGCCACGCTCAAAGCGCTGCGAGAACTTCGGCAGCAGCAGCAGACGTCGACATCCGCGACGCAGGACGCATGGCTCGAGGAGCAGCTGCAGGCGGTGCAGCTGCAGGAACGAACGGTCAACATCCAGCGCAATTACGGGGCCAACGAGCTGCGCGCGGTTGTCCATGGGCCGTACCACAAGCACTGCGAGCGGCTGTGCGCGCTGAAGCGTGAGTACAGGGCCACGCAGCGGCGGTTCGGGGCTCTGCTGGGCCGGCCAGGCACCAGCCGCACGGGAAGCGAGGCGGGTGCGGCCGGATCGCCAGCACTGTCGCAGGCGGCAACGGCGACGAGCAGCAGCAGAGACAGTAAGATATCAGCGGGCCACAGTTCTAGCACGGACAGGGAGTCGGCTGCGAGGCTAACAGCAACACAACTCTAGACACTGACAGCGAGGATGGTGACGGTACCAGCGGCAGCGGCGGCAGCGGCGCCTTCTCGCGGCAGACTGCCCACATCAACTGGCTGCTGGCCATGAACAGACCTGCGCGTACCTCCTGGTGGGCGGAGACTGACAAGATGCCGGTGGCGCTGCGAGACCTGTGGCGTGAGCGACTCAAAGCTTCGGAGGATGGCAAGAGCGCAACCGCCGGAGATGACTCGGCCGACGAGGAGACGGCACTTGACACCAACGACAAGGAGAAAAGTGCGGAGGCTGGCGACGAGGAGACGGATGTGGAGGCCGACGACAAGCTTTGATTGCTCGATCGACTACCTTCGGCATGGCACCTCCTAGCTGGCAAATTCCGCAGGGAATGTCGCGGCCGGAAATTTTGCTGCGTTGTGTTGTGAGATATCGATTACTCTGCTTTATTAGAGCGATGACAGAATCACTACTACCAGAAACTCATGGACGCCGCCGCTCCCTGTACGAAGAGAGACATGGTAGGATCCATGGTTTTCTATATCAGAGTCCGTCACGGAATTATTTGCTTCTCGTCGGTTTGGAAGGGCCATACTGAACACGTCTCGTTGGGACATAGACGCAAGGATAAGGAATAGCGACTGGCCGGGTTGGACTTGCGTTGAGCTGCTTGCGTTGAGCTGGGGACAGAGTCTGGCAATAGGGAATAATTGGAACTTGGAGGGCTGCAAGGAGAAGACGGATGGCACCACAAGAGGCACCGGCAGAGAAAGGCCAACCAAGCATTAGCTTTCCGGTTCACAAACAGCATGTACGAGTAACCACAATGAATTTGTCAGATTTCGCCCATCGGAGTGTACTATGGTGTTATGGGTAAGAAAAATAGGCCTGGCACGGACCACCCTACTAATGCAAGAAAGACACCCTGAGATGCAGAGCTGTCCTAAAATACAGACCTCGCATTGTAGAACTCAAACAGGCTACAAATACTATACAAAATCAATATTTTATATGTATTCCATTCGCATCAATGACGGCCTGGCATCTTTCCGGTTGAGGCGAGTAATTCGGCCAGGTACGACTCCGGCAGTGCATCCCAGGCCTCCTTAACGTACCTCCTGAGTTTATCGTAAGAAGGATTCTCTTCTAGGCCCTAATTATCCTCGATATAATCCTTCATCCAGTTCCAATATATCTCAATAGGATTCAGGTTAGGCGAATATACTGGCCAGGATACGATTCTTATTCCCCGGGCCTCTAATTCAGCTTTTGTATCCGTAGTAGTATGACCAGGAGCCCCATCCTATATTTGAATAAGCTCCTCGCCGGAATGTTGCTTCCGAAAGCGAATCCAGCCGTCAATAATAGGCACGATTCGCTTGTAATAGCTCTCCTTATTGATTTTGCCCCATTCTTTCTCCCAGAATAACCCAGGGCCTTTAACTAAGCCGTAGAAATAACCCCAAAACATCTAGCCTCGCTTCTGCTAGTGCCTTTCTACTATATAGGTCGGATCCTATTCCTCTCCTGGCCGGCGTATAACGTATTGTGTTGGAATAGCGATACTGGTGACCGCACACTAGCAGGGAGGAAGCAGAGATCGCGCGAGTACGCACGTGCAAGTAGGCACGTGCGGCGCGCGGACCTCACACCACACACAAAAACCCCGGTCGCACGCAGAACCTACCTTAGTTCCGCAGAGAGAGGGAGGGAGGAGAGAAGACACAACATTACCCCCGGTAGATCTACCAACCCTTCGACCTGTAGGATCCCTACGTAGTTTGAGTACCACGAACATATTGCCTTCGGTAATGGCCTCCTTTTACTCACGTTTCATCTGTCTAAAGAATCTTCTTCCATTACTCTGGAGTCCAGGAGATATGTTCTCTGGCCTACTCTAGGCGCGCTTGACGATTCTTTTTAGATAGTAGAGGCTTCTGACGAGCGATACGACGACGAAAACCGAGGCGGTAGAGGGCTTCTTTAATTACCCAGACTCCGAAGATTGCTGAAAAAGAATAGTTGAGAGCTCGAGGAAGGTTATCCTTCGATTTTTCTTACTTGAGTAAATAAATTCGACTAATTCTTCTCTTGCTCTAGCGAAAGAACTCTGGGGCGGCTAGGTCTCTTTTTCGGCTCTTTTTCTCGAATCGCTTACCGGATTTGCGCTTTTGTAAAAGAGGGGAGCCGGCTTTGGATTTCGGTCTTAGAGAGGCCTCTATCGAAGTATAGCGTACGGATGCGAGTATGGTCGGCGAGGGTCAGTTGCTTAATTCCAGAGGTCCCTTTTGGGCGAGCCATTGCGAAGATGACGATTTGAAATGCAGAATGGTGGAATTTAGGGGTGAAACGTCGGATTTTAGCATTCTGGTAAATAGAAGGTCGTAGAAAGAACCTGATGGGTGGAAGTGGGGCGCCCCACAGGTACATGACAAGGAGTATTTTCTTTTGGCTCGTAACCATAGTATGACCAAATAACTGCCCGTGCGAAAATGGTCGAGCACAGGGGTTCCTGCGTAGAATAGGGGGTAATGAGAACTCCGTCGCCAGAAATGGACGCGGCCTCTGTCGCCGGCGCGAGCACCCAGCCAGAATGGTCTGCCAGGATTGGGAATGGAGGTGAGGTCGTCAGCGATAAAACCGGTGGCTGGGTCTGTGGCGACCCGGGGGAGTAACCCAACGGCAGCTCCATGCCGTTTCGAGAATGCCATTGCCTTCTGATCGGATTTCCACCAGTCCAAGAGGCGACCGAGCAGTGAGTCACATGGTGGATGGTGGCGATGGGGGAGAAACTGCACCGGCCCAGTTGGGCAAAAAGACAAGCCTGCGAAATCCCGGCAAGGCAGGTGAATTGTTTGAGGCGGATGTCGTTGTTCGTCTACTCCATAATAAGCCCACTTAAACACCGGACAAGCAAATGCACCAGGTACAGTACTACGAGTGGGTACGCTAGTGACGGTCCAGGGAATATGTCAGTTGCATCAGCCCCAATGGGGAGGCCGAGCATCTTGCTTTTTCTTTTCTTGCTCTCGTATCCAAACCATTGGTTCCCAGGGCATTGCTTGACGCGCGTGGTCCGAGGTGAGCATCATAGCTAGTTTAAACCTCGACATCTCATGCAGATCTCGAAAGGACTGGTGTTGTGGCGAGAAGGGCTGCGTCATCTTGGCATGCATATGCCGGACAGGGGCCCATTCAAGGCAGACCTTGGATGATATCCGAGTGGGAAAAAGGGAAGCCGTGGCTTGACCAATAGCCCACGGGACCCACTCAAAAAAGTTGTGCACCAGCTGTGGCAAACGTTCGTGGCGGTGCACTGGGTTGGCCATACAGGACCAATCGGGATCGAAACTGCTTTCGCCAGGGGTTGCACGTCAAGGGCCGCTGAAGTTCTAGAACAAATCCCGGAAACACCTCGACACAGGTCAACTTTCGTCCCTTGTTCAGGGCTGTCACTGGAGGAAAGCCGATCAACCCCTGTCAAGCTGATCTCTAGCATGTGACGTTTCTCCCTTTTGATTCCCTTTTTTGTATTAAAAAGGGAATAAAAAGGTGATAACGGGGAGAGAGGGTAAGAGTTTCCCCGCTGGCCTAGGAAAGTCGGGACAGGGCGACTCCGGCAAAGAGCTGAATGAACTAAGTACAGGGCAAGGCGTGGCATCTATCCACCAAGGGCACACCACTGCATGTCCACCTATCCCGCTAGCATCAGTAGACGCGGAACTCCCCGAGACAATGTGCTACCGGTCAGTACATGCATCACAGTAGTACCCTGTAATATACAATGCTGATTGGGATGCTGTTCGCTCAATGTTTGCCATGCGGCTCACGTCGGCCATTCACGTGTGTACGCAGTAATACATACAAGGCAAGATGTCTCTATCGTTCCCAGAGCCTTGCCATATGAATTGGAGACACACACGTCCCCAACCCCAGCCGTTTTGGTTAATCATGGTGGGGTAATTGCTCTCCTTGCTGATTGGCATCTATTTGGCACTTGTTTCTCGTGGGAATATAGTATTGATGGGCGGGGGGAAGCTCGGCGTTGATCAGTAACATAATCGAGAAGCTTGCCGCAGCAAAGCCGTAATAGACAGGCCGAGACATGCTTCCTTCGGTAAGTCCGGTTTATGGCTAATACCGATTGCTTTATTTTAGTGAATTCTCATTTTCTGTGTGGTATTTAGACGCGCCGCTCTGGCTTCATGTAGCGAGCACGAGCGACGAGGAGTCGTCAGGATGGATTACTTGCAGATGAGGACAGTGCGGCGGCGGATTTGCAGGCAGCTTTCGAGGGGTACCGCCAAGTTGGGGAGCGGGGAAGGAGGGGGGAGAAGAAGCTCTTCTTGGGACTAGCTGGCCCACCCAAGGTAAGGAGGAGTCTGAGCTCGAAATCTTGCATGGTCGGGGGCGAAAGTGAATTTGCCTCTGATAAATCGGCATCTGGTGCAAAGCGCATTCAGAGCTTGGTCTGCAGGGGTTGGCGACCCGGGCCTGGATGGAGCAACCTTTAGAACTAACTCAATCTCCACCGACCAGCTCGCCGGTTCCACTGACGATGGGTGTCCTCGGACGAAGCTTGGCCCTAGCCTGATATTGTTTTGGAGTCCACCCCGTCGTGTCGGGAAGCGAAGCGCAGCGCGGGGAGAGCGATACACCAGACATAGATAGGAACAAGCAAAGTATTATCCGTTCGGGTCGCGAAACGCGCGCGCGGACGGGCGGTCGTTATCTGACACGAGCCAGAGCCGAGCCGAGCTGAGCAGCCTGAGCCGGGGGCCGTACAGATGCCTGGCTTCTATTCCTTAGGCTTCGTGTTGATGCCCTCCAACCTGCAGGACGAGAAAGCGACGGGAGAAAGAAGCTGGGCTAGGAAAAGCTCCCCACCTTGACCTCCAGCAGTGCATGCACGCGGCTGTGGCCCAACGGCTGTGGCGTCCACACCCAGACATTGTCTTCCAGGTTGACAGGGGTCAAGACTCACAGGCTGCGGCAGAGCCAGGGCCCAGGCTGGCCTTATGAGCCCGTCCACGCACGCCATCGTCGGGAACCTGTGCTGTTGATGCCGTCGAGACCGGCTTCGACCATGCCCCGTCTGCAGAAGGGCGTATTTGCCATCGCGTTTTACCTTGTGATCGGTGTGTGTTACCTGGCAATATCCTCGCCGCGCAATTGTGGCACTCGCGACTTGGTAAACGTTTCGAGAGGCATTCGAGGCAGGAAAGCTCTCTAGGGTGTTTACAATTTATGCGGGGTTGGTATGCTGTATGTGTGGATACGGAGGCGGTTTGCATGGTTTGCAATCCGATTCTTCCCACTCTCTTGGGAGTTGGGATGATGGGCCCTTCTTTCTCAACCCCCGCCTCCCCCCATCCCATGTTCAGGCCAGGGACTGCCTGGCTCCAACTTGAGGCCCAGTACCATGAAGTGCCGACAGTCAACGGTTTTTCTTTTTTCCCGCAATTGTTTGTTTGTGGGGCAGAGCTGCGCTGCCGACAAGGCACCAAGGAACTGCTCGCAATCGTAACTGTAAATTTGGAATCTGAATGGGAAGGAGCCCTAGAGCATAATGACCTCGAAGGGCGGCGGCCACCCCACCATCTATCTCCCCTTGACACTAGCGCAAGGAAGGCGCCGCCTTCCAGGCTGGTGGTTGCGTCCCTCAGGGCAGGGCGGGGTGCGAAATCAAGTCAGCTGAGATTGGGAAGAATGGCTCGCAAGTTCCAGGCTGCTTCCTCCATTTGCATCCAAGACCCAAAATCGGTGGATCTCTCAAGCTTTTCTGTCCGATTCCACGGGCTTGCTCCCTCTACGGCAGCGTGGGAGGGGCCTTTTTTTTTTTTTTTTTTTTTTTTCCTTTTTTCTGCCTTGTCCATGAAGCCATCGCCGCGATAGCTCAAGCTCTCAGCAGAATGCAGGCGCAGAACCGCCTAGATATCCCAAGACGACCCTCGCAACGAACGAACCGGCATGGACCTCCCGAGGGCGTGCGGCGGGGCGGCTTCGGCTCGCCAGTGGAGAGAATAAGCTGGAAACAGCCATCCATGACCTTGGAGCCATCCATGGATTCTACCCGAAACGGAGCCAGCGCAGAGGGCAGCAGGCCGGCCCCCGGGGGGGGGGAGCAGGATCTGGCAGGCCGCAGTTCCAGGTCTAGAACACGCTGAGAGCAAATGTTCTTTTAGCGGGCAGCTTGTAAGCGCAGCGTGCCGCGCTGGCCAATCAAGCGCGCGACGGAGCGTTTGCTCCGGACAGCCTGCCTTTCGCCAGGTACGTACCACCCGTGGGTACTGCGGTGGCTCAACAGACTCAGGTAAGTGAGGTACGTACAGCACACAGAATGGAGGGGAAACTTCGAGGGAAAAGGAAAGCCTGCGGGTGCACAGATACTGGTATCCATGTGTTGACCGCCTATCACTCAAAGTGGGCTGCTGCGTTTCGGGCCAAGTACCCAAGTAGCCAGCAATCTTTTCCCTTCGGGACCGCTCCTTACGTGTCACAGTGGCTCACCTTTGCCACGATATCTTTTGCGGACGGTCTGCCCAAGTGGAAAGCCAGTGCCGTGGGGTTCCCGGTGGCAAGACGCAGCTGGCTGTAGCGGCCCTCTGTTGGCAGGGAGCGCCAGCTCATGTCCGGCTCGGATCCCTAGCCTCCCGCTGCCCTCCACCCCCCCTAAATGGTTAACGAAAACAACAACGAGGCTCACAACCGGGCAGCCACATCTCTACCCAAAGGATATATCAAGCCACACCAAAGCGAGAGCAGCCCCCAGGAGCAGTCAATGTCGCCCAAGGCTTCGGACACCGTCGGCCCCTCCCAATCATCATCAAACGTTGCGAGAGAATCCTCGATCGCTGGTTTTAATGTGTATTGAGCACATCACCAGTGAGTGCCCAGCCTGCGGGAAAAGTTACTTGGTCTATGTCGAGTTCTGCAAGGATTTCCACCCCCCTCTGGTGCGCTGCCCCAACGGCACTATTGTCCGCCGACTTGACATGGAAGAGGGAGGATGCCCGAGCCTGGTCTGCCCAAACAGCCGCAACGGCGGCTGTGCAGTGATGTAGCCATGCCAGAGATACGAAAGGAGGAAGTATGGAGGGAGGAGGAAGTCAAAAGGGGGCGGAGTTCTAACCATCACGTCGACGACAACTTCGGACAGCCCGGGCCGTCCGTCTTGCTCAAAGCTTGTGTCCTTCGGGCCCGACCTCGACAACCTGATCGATTCCCTCGTACTCCGGAACATCGAAATCATACTTTTTTGCGATAGCGTGCGTGACAAACCTGAGCGAGGAGATTAGCGAACTCAAGTCGGCGTTTGCCAGGGCGGGCACCCAGTACGTACCGACCGCCGATGAAATGACGACCACTGAAGAACTTGACAAGAGGTTTCGGCGCCGTCAAACTGACAAGGACATCAGGGTGGAACGAGCTGCCAGTTCCGGACTTGGGTGGCCCCTCCTCAATATTCCACGACGACGGGGCGTCGACCGAGGTCACCGGCACCTTGGTGTTGGCCATGGCCTGGATGACGGCGGGGAACGGCTCTCGGACCTCGCCAGAGAAGCTGAAGCCTGGATGCATTTAGCTGGGAGTTTAATCACAAGGCGGAGTGCGAGGTTGGTAGGTCTGGGGGAAGAAACCAACCGAAGATGGCATCGACCACATGGTCAGTCGACTCCAGGGCAGCTGGGAAGTCTTCGACAAAGGGAACATCGAGGTCTTCCAACTGCTTGACCAGGCGCTGCGGACACGAATAAGCGACTCGTCGACAGAGGAGCAGCAGGACCGAGAAGGGGGGAGGTTCACGGCAGCACAATACACGTATGCTACTGATGAAGCCTCTGCAGTGCAGAAGCATCTCTTTCGGAAGCAAGACAGGGCTCGGGAAGCTGGGTTAATATAAACAATAACAAAATTTGGCTCAAAGACCTAATCAGCAACTCGCCAGCATGCACTTGCTAGTTCGGGGCCGTGGGCAGTGATATGGTGGAAAAGGGTCCTGCTTTACCTGGTATAGATCGTTCTTGCTCCGTTTCGGGTAATAAACGGTGGGTAGAAAGCCGTAATGGCGGAGGTGGCGGGCTGCAACGAGGCCATCCCCTCCTGCAAGGCTGGTAAGCGCACTAGCCACCCCCTGAAACACATCAACAGTGGCTAACCGTTGTTTCCAGGGCCAACGGCAACAAGAACCCTGCTTCCCTGAGTGACGGGATGAACACGGTAAACTAGACCAACGGGTCAATAGAAGCCATAAATATGCCTGATGGGACTATAGGGAAAAGGAGAGGTCGGAATCCACTTGGGTGCCATTTTCCGGGAACGAGTCCGAGGGGGAGGAAAGGGGGGAGAAGGAAAAAAAGGAGGAGGAAGGAGTGAAATAAGGCAATAACAGACCGGCTTGGGAAACCGAAAGACCAGCCAGCTCCATCAGCTGGTCAATCGAGAAGGCGCCGGTGCTCATAAGGTCTCTATCGAGAGCTGCCGCAGCCTTTGCCGAGAGAGTCTAGACCCCCGGAGATAGTCAGACGAGAGCCTAGAACCGGACCATGCAATGCAACAATCCCAGCCAGCATATTTGTAGATTCGGCTAGCCAGCAAGTATAAGGGGCGAAAACAAACCCCACGCAACCGGTATGTGTTGTACACAAGTACAACAAAAGCCCGTGAGGGGTCTTGGACTAACACACCTTGAGCGCCATGATGGTACAAAAATCTGCTGCTGCCAGCTTGGTTAGGTAGGGCGGGTACGCAAGGCAAGGTCACGGAAGCCGAAGCCGTTCATAAGGCATGCGCACCGTGTGGCTGGAGCTGAGCTGAGCTGGTCAAAAGGCGACGCTGCAGAATGTACGAGTTGAACGAGAAATTTGGTAGAAAATGGAAGCGAGGAGAGAAACTAACGCCTGGAAGAATCTGCGCCTGTTTTGTCTACCTGTATCCGTCAAATTGCGCACTTAGCATTGAGAGAGGAAGTGGTGACGTTACTAGCACTTCTTTTGGTAGATGGATGGGATGGAAGGTGTGACCCGACTGAACCTACGACCTACACAGCATCTGATTGGCCAGCGGAACTGGGGTTTGTGGCTTTGCCTTCTGGGGTGATTTCTGCCACAGTCCGCCTCCGCGCGCCCGCCAATCAGTTCCGGCCCCTGAAACCACCGCCCACGCCTGAGCTTTCCAAACCTTCAAATTTCTGCAACCATCGGAGCAGCGGGCGATTCCCCGACATCACCAACCCACCGCCGCCAAACGAGACGATCCCGGCACTCGACTCCCGCCGCCATGGTCGTCAAGATGCGTCTTGCGCGCTTCGGCCGCCGTAACCAGCCCTTTTACAACATCGTGGTGACCCAGGCACGGTATGTGCATCCGATCTCTCTCGAACAGGCACGGGCGCGCACAGCTCCAGCGATGCACGCAGCTGCGAATTTTCTAGGACGAACCACACAACCGCGGCGCGTTCCTTGGAGGGCTTGATTCCTGACTCGGGCTGACTCAAATTCCCCTCCCCTCTAGAACCGCACGCGACAGCCGACCTCTCGAGGTCATTGGCACCTACGACCCGATCCCCAAGGGCGATTCGTACGACACGTCCGGCAAGCTGCACAAGGACATCAAGCTAGACAAGAGGAGAGCACAGTACTGGGTCGGCGTGGGCGCGCAACCGACCGAGACGGTCTGGCGGTTATTGTCAATGGTAAGACGACCGACACAAACCTCACTGAGACTCCGCTCGACCAAAGCAAAGCGCCTTGGTTAGAACGCCTTGACCGGGTATTGACGATATCTTCTTCCGTGTAGATCGGGATACTGCAGCCGAAAGTCAATCCGCCTCTCCCGAAGCAACGAGCTGTCCCCAAGTGGACAGGCTTGTTCGACACGAAAAAGGCCCCGGCGTCCAAGAAGCCGAACGCACCCCCGCCGCAACCGAACTGACCGGGACGAGGGGAGAGGATGCGGCAACTAGTTTTGTCGCTCTATTCGATATCAACCGCATGTACACAAAACAACAAGTCATCTGGGCACATTTTAGAAGGCGTTTTGGGGAGTGGCCTACACAACACTGTACTATACAACATGCAATTACCGATGACAGGAGGGAAGAAAGGGGGAAAATACACAATATACCCGATTATTGGTTCTCTGTGGTGAGAGGGAAATGGACCACCAGTGGTGCTTCCTGGGGCTGCGCTGCCTCGGGCGAATTCTGGATCTCGAGAAAGCATAACCGCCACCTGTTGACACAGGAGGCAGAGGGCTTATGCTAACAAATCTAGCCAACGGCGCACAGGGGATGATATCAACAAGAACAACCTTGCGTGGCCTACCTCTGCGGAACGACAATGCCTCAGCCTCTCGAGAGACGGAGAGAAAGACGTAGCCTCCAGGCGGACGGAGAGCACCCTGACGGAGAGGATGCACTAGGTCGTTCCAAACGTCAATTGATACTATCGGAGTTTTGTCAGTCTGTCGAGGAAGGCAGTCATTAGTCTCGTTTCCCCCTAAACCGATCAATGTGCCAATTAGCATAAGCTCTACAACAGGAGACGGGAAGGAGGGAGAAATTCAGGTATGCAATCGACAGCCACAATGACGAGGCCATGGGCAGCGTTTTCCCAAGACTACCAAAGTCGCTGAAATCTGAGCACCAAGTTTCTTTGCAAATCTTAGATTAGTGATATATATAACGACGCTGTAACTTCATTTCATTTGACTCCCTGAAACTACTAGAAAACAAAAAAGGGAAATCTGACATGCAAAATATCAGTATAACGTCTCTTGGGTGACAAAAAGTAACATTTTCGGGTTCCATATATACAACAATGCATCCATCCATGCCAACAACCCCCCACCTCGCTAATGCGTGTAAAAAGCAAACCCCAAGATTCTCCAGAAAACGCCAGCCGGGAATGGTCTTGGAGCGCACGACGGACCAGGCTACCTGTTCCCACGCGTAGTACACTAACCATATACAATGCAATATCCTACCTTAGTGATGCAAGGTATTTCAATCTTTTCTGCCCTTTTCAGAAACTGGATAGGACTACTTCTTCGAGTGTGATAAGAACGCATTCATGGACAAGCACACAATCATGACGCAGAACCCGTATATCGACAGAAGCAGGGCAAGCTTTCGCAGCAGCACTGTCTCGATGTGCTCCATATCCCAGCGCCACTTGCGCCGCCACCGCCAGCGGGATAGCCCACCGGCTCCTCCACCAGCTATGGAGTGAATGCTGGCGACGCTGTCCACTATGCCAGAGCCGGACGCCTCGGGGATGGAATCGTCCGAGGCGGCCTCGGAGAAGTCGGCGTCGTCGTCTTCCTTGGTGAGGCGCTGGTGGTAGATGCTGTCGGGGTCGCTGATCTTGTAGTAAAACATGCCAGGCAGGATGAACGAGATGGCCGTAGACCCTGTGCTGCCGACATATGCCAGAACCCGGTCAAGGCTTGACACGTTCAGAGCAGTGATGTAGCTCAAAACAAGAATTCCGCTGGTAATCAGCGCAAATCGTAGCTCTGACATGGCAGTCGCTGGCGCTCCGTGGCTGTCGAGAGGGCCTGAAGAATTAACCGAAGGCAGAAGAGGCTGGCTCCCTGGAAGAGATCCTTGGCTGCCGCCGTTGGCCGGTAACCTCTTTCCGGGCCGCCACCTCAAGACGGCGTCAACCGAGGCACGGCATGGGTGGACCTGCAACGGCACGCTGAATGTTACCAGGATGACGATAGCAGCTTTGGCGATTGTAGAGGGTATCGAGGCGGAATCTAGAGCGATGCCTGTTAGCGAGGGTGGTTTCGGGAAGAGAGGCATGGCAAGATTCCTTACACATTGAAACAATGTTTCCGTCCACGCCGCTGCCGAAAGTGAGGTAACCAGTAATGGCAACAAGAACGTAGACAGAAGCAGCAGAGCCAATGCTAGAGGCTATGACGCCAACAATGCTCCCGGGAGAATTATCTTTAATCTCATTCAAAATAGAAAACATCTGGCAAGGCGTTAGCAGTGAAACAAGGATCGACGGTTAACTATAGCACATACATTTTGGTGGCATGTATATGCAAAGATAATAACTGGCAAACTACTCAGCGCCGCAACTGGCCCTTCCCAGGTAATGAAGCGTATCTCTCCGCGGTCGGAGTGGTCGTCGGCTGCAAAATGATAGACAACCAGGATGATCAAGTAGCCAATCGAAACGAGGGCAACCAGACTTGTGTACTTGAGCGAGTCCAGCTTCTTAGGGAAGCTCAGGGGGATGATGAACACTAGGAAGAAGACAGTTATCCAGAACTTGCGGTCAGCAAGAAACGGCAGTCCCTCGGCGCCGGTACCAAACGCCTTGACGACGCCGGGCATCAGGTTACCAATAATGATCATGTACGACACGCCAACACCGAAGCACTTGATAGCAATGGCGGCATCAAAGACTACCGCCGCATTCGGGTACGTCATCTGCGACAGAGCGAAGAAGGACGACGATCCCCTGTCGATATATCGTGAACAGCGTCCTTGGAGGTAGAGACCAAAGGCTGATGTGAGTCCGCACCACACGATGAGGATGACTCCCAGCATGACGCCAAAATGGGACATGGCCAAGGGCATTGCAAGTGTTCCCGCACCAATGACTGCAAGCATTTTGTTAGAAATCGCAGCCCCTAGTCCGTCCACCAAAGAAGTGAGTAAAACGCACTTGTATTAACGAGATTGATGTTGCTGCTCATCATGGAGGCACTGCCGCCGCCCACCTTCGAAATGCGACCTCTTCGTTGTCTAGCCCATCCACAGAAGTTAGAACCGTCGTTGATTAACTCCTAAAAACACGGGCTTGTACTCACGGCGCCATGATTCCTGCGCCCGTTCCTCCCGAATCGCTGAGATCTGCGATTGTCGAATAGCCAGTCATAACCAATAGGCCTACCAGGGTCCGTCTTTATTCCCGTTGAATCGCTAAGAGATTGTCGTGTATTTCCCGTCGACGGCTTGCCGAAATCCCAAGAGCTTACTCGAAGTAGCGGTCGAGTTTGCGCTGGCTGGCTACGCCGTCGTCGCCGCTGTCGTCACCCTCAAAAGCGGTAATTTACCGTGCCCAAGGCGATGCTGGCAGAATTGCGAGAACCATCCGATGATGGTTGTAGGTGTGCCGAAACGTTGCTCGGAGAGAAGTTTCTAGGTATTATCCTAGTAAGGATTGTCGGGGTTCGTGAGGCGTTGCGGGTGCTATGCGAATGTCGCTACCGTCTTTTGGTGCCGTTTGCTCTTGTGGCCGTTCAGGAGTTCAGCGGATGCTAAAGACATCGTGGCAGGCACCGTTGTCGCCTCTCGTCCAGGGGTGTAAGCCAATCAGCACGCCACCCCAGATTAGCCTAGAAAATTAGACGGGCGCACAAGCCACGCTAGGTTGCTCAGCCTTACAGGCTTCGCCAGCACCAGCTGCAGTGTCATCGTCCATGCTTTTCTGGGGGAGCTGGAACCCGGGGAAGGTGCGGATATCCGACGACGTCTTCCGAGCCATTCCTGTTCACGAACCCAGCACACCCCGCAAGATCAGGAGGTCAAGATCACGGCTGCTGTTGTTCTGAAATCATTTTTTCTCCTGCGCCAATTGAGCAAGAATTGCACCAATCTGTAGTCCTTGGAGGAACTGCTTCGACGCTAGGGACAGATTACAGATTCTACCTCGACACCAGCAGCATCGACGTCATGGACGACACACTGGACAGGACAACGCTGGCTACGATCTCGCTGCTCGAGTCACGCCTTCTTCGAATCGAGCAAATTCTCTACGGGCCATCCTCGCCCCCGTCAGTGGCACTCACCGAACCGGCTACCAGCTCCCTGGCGGACCTGGAGGAGCGGTTCGCGTCACTCCTTCGTCGTTTTCGCGTCTACTTCGAGCTGGTTGAGATCTGTACGTGGTGCATGGCCTCACACATTTTCCCAATTGCAATAAACTTGTTTTGCTAACGGGACGACCTAGACAAACTCTATCCTTCCTTCTTCCAGCCCTATACCCGCACTCCTCACACGACGCTGCCACCGCCGGTCGAGCTCTCCCCAGAAAACACCCGCGCCACGGTTTTGGCGTACGCGTCTGCGTTCCCCTCGACCGCCTCGGCCCTCACGACGGTGACCTCGGAGACACCCGTGCCGGACCCCAAGCTCAGCGCCGAACTGGCGTCGCTGATCCCGCGGATGAAGGGTGTCGAGGCGATGCAGCTGGCGCAGGAGGCTGAGATGGCGGAGCTGCGGGCGCGCAGCGAGCGGGTCATGCGGGCCTGGTACGAGGACCGGGTGCTCCAGTACGGGCAGTTCGTGGCGAGCGCGGAAGGACGGGTTGAGAAGGTCGAAGTGAGCATCAGGAGAGCTGAAAGGGTCAGGGAGATGGACGCCGCCATCTGAGACTGTTGCCGCCAACACAAGCCTGTCTCCTGCGAGAAAAACATGCGACGGACTCGATACCTCTCCATTCTTGGTCGAAGCGACCAGCGTCACTGGTGGAGATAGGGGCCTACCGCCGAAACCGCAATGTCATTCACCACACTCCCCTGGCGAGCCGGAGATCGCAGGGGCTCAGCTCCCCCGGAATCTAATTGTAATAGCCCCAACCACGGCCTGATACCCGGTCTCTTCAACAAACTATATCAGCCTAACTCCTAACAGTTTTGACGGCATCTCATCGCCACCTCCCTTTCGAATTCGAACGAGGAGGCCCTCCTTGTGCCCTCCTTGTGCCCTCGTGAGCTGAAACATTTGTTCTGGAACGTTTTGTTTCGACATCTTTGCCCGCTGCAAGGGGAAGCTATTGTCTACAGCTTAGTTCAAGATAGGATGAAACGGAAGTCGGCTATACCCCCCTCTCGCACGCAACGCGGGAACGACTGCCGACGCCTATTATGCGGGAGGGAGTGGGGACCCCACGACCGGGGAAGCTAAGCTCCATCTCCCGCCCTCTCTCGCTCTCTCTCAATTGTGTCGAGGGTTGATTGCCGTCTCGGTGCCGACGTCGTGTATGATGAGACGCACATCGACACTGGAAGCAGCGAAGCGACTAATTCAGGCAAGGACCTTGTTGGTCCCAAGGAAAGTCCACCGGCAAGCAGGGAAGAGGGCTCAAGCTAAGTGAGTGACATGGGCAAAGATAGTCCTGGTTGTCAAGCCGAGCTAGGATACGTCAATTAGAGCAATTAATGGCATAGCAAAGTGCTGCTAGTTCAGAGGGTGTCAACGCATGGCCATCGCCGTCATCACACATGCTGAACTGCATTTGGAGCTCGTCACGTACGTCGCACACGAATAAGAAAATACCATAATCATCTGTGTCTGCTCTCGGTCATGGAAGCGCGTGCATCTCACTCAAGGGGGCCAAATTAAGCCGGCTTGCGGGTGCTATGTGACGAGCTCCGGGACTTGCGTCTCCGCGTTTCAAGGCCAATTTATCCTACATCATGCCAAATGCGCGGACGATCTCCTTCCTTTTCTTTTCCATTTTTTTCGTCTTTCGCTTTTCCGTTTGTGCGTTGCCTTCCCTCGCCCTCTTTGCCTGGGTTTGGTGGCCTGGTCCAGCCGAGTCTTTTTTTTATCACTTGTTGGCCCTTTGTTGTAGTGTAGAGGGCCAACAGCCTACGCAAACCCGGCCAGCCAGCCAGCCAGTCAGCCAGCTAGCCAGCCAGCCCGTGTCCAAGCCAGTCCAATTCAGATCAGACCGGATCAGAGTGTAAGCCGCTTTGCCGGCCCCAATCTGATGATTTGAGGTTTGACAGGCCCTGGCCGTCGGTACGGCACGTCATGTGATATATAAACCACTCAATATGCAACAAAGCGCTGGGAATAGGATTGAGGCGTCTGTATGCAACATAGAGTGCACATGCCCGAAAGCATCTGGCAGCAGTCGTGGCCTTGTAAGACTCCAAAGAGAGGCTCCGAGTGGGGGCCAGCTAGTTGGTCAGAATGAGGCTGGGGGGGCTTCTCTCTGTGTAGCAGACTCCTTCGGGGATGAAGGATTCACCAAGAATTCTAGATTATCTATTTGCCTGTTAGACCGGATGAGAACCGTTGGGGTCCAGCCCCGAAGAGACCCACGGGACTCGTGGCCAGAGCCTAGCGACCCGATGAAGGCCACCGCCGCATCGACGTTGCCTTCGTGCGGCGGGTAGGACAGAAAATAGAACCCACACTTCCCACGTCACCCGCTCACTGAAGGAAATGCGGCGATGCTGCAGTTTCGGGCGGGCTGGGAGGCGCTGCTGCTTGCTAAACGAACTCACGAACAGGAACGGGGGACCCGAGCTTCATTGATGGAGTGGTGCTCGAGTCCGAGTCTAGCGCGCTGATTCAGCACGGAGAGGCATAGCAACAGGCGCCCGCTCCTGAGGCACAGAGACGTCGAGTCCTGCCCAGCACTGTTATTGAGGAGGTTTTTTTTGCAAACAAAGTGCCCTGGTGCTGAAGAGAGGCAAAGGCGGCGGCGTTAGAGTGGACAGCTCTCTGCCCAACGGCGGGCAACGGTAGAATGCAACGCACCTGTCGACTACTACCGTGCTGTGCAAGTTGAAACCGCATGTCGACATGTTCCAGGTGACTGGTGGTCGAGAAAAAAAGCAGAAGATCTCGCACTAGAGAATTAGGATCTGCAAGTTGCATCACTGGACCGATTGCGTTGCATTGCATTGGCCGAAATCAAGATACTACTGGTATATCGAGGTACGTTGTTTGTCGAATGCTACGCCAAGAAATGGGGATGTCAGGTCGAATGCTTCCCTAGAAATAGCCCTCTGTCTGAGACATGAAAGGGAAAGGGCGTGTCCCTGGCGACTCTCAGCCACAAGCACGCACATCCAGGTTGAACACCGCCACATATGGCGGCTGATTGTTCCCCTCTCTAGCTTCCAGCCCTCTCCAGCCCTCCCGCTCGCTGTACTGACTGAGGTGACTGTCCCGTGAAATCGGCGAGTTCTGCACGCCGTCTAGAAGAGGCAAGTCGGGGGTTTGCTCGCAGATTACTATTATTGAATGCAACGGCATATACTTCGCCATTATTCCACGACACTCGTCCCATCTGGTTGGAGGCCAGGTAGGCACAGCACCACCACCTTGAGCTCGAGGCAGGGTTCAGCCACGTCCCGTCGCTTTGTTCTCTCTTTGGGAACATCTTCGGAACAGCCTTAGCGGCTGGCTTTGGCAAGTGTCCGAATCCATAAAATACGCTCCCCTCCGCGACACATGATCTGTTATTAACCATGCCGAGTTACCTAATCGACGCGTGTTAAAGTATTGGTCCTCGTCCTCAATGAGAAGAAGGCTGGCCAGCGAAAGCGGCAGACAATTCCCCTGAGAGCGGGGAAGAGCTGCAGTGGTTCAGTGAACGCCGAGTCCCTGTGTCGCGACGGGTCATTCCCAAAGCTGCTGCTGACAACTCCCCTTTCGAGTCTCGACGGCAACAAAGCCTCCCTTGTATGCCCCTCTTCGGAGATGGCCATGCGAGTTATGGAGCGTCTTGGCCTTTCGCATTTGCTTTTTTGGGCCTTGTTTGGACTGGATTCGCTCTGTCGCCAGTGACGGCTGTTCTTGTTTTGGGTACAGATAGCTGCCCATGTCGCACATGTTCTCCTGCGCCATGCTTGAAACCACGATGTTCATCCCTGCATGGATAGTCGGGAAAGCTTGAGCCTGTGACACCGCAACCCTTTCTCAATCTTTTTTTTGCGGGCACGTGTCCCGGGCTCTGGCTTCTCCGTATGTGCTGGAGGCCCAAAGCACGGGGAAAAGCAGCCTGATCCACGACCAGGACTCTGTAAACGCAGGCCTATCAGCACGCGTCGGTCTTGTCATCGCTTGCCCCGTCTGTGAGCGAATCGAATCCCAGCCAGATCTCAAACAGTCAATCGGACTCGACAAGAGGCGCACCTGTACGCGACCGTTGATTGGCCCACAGTCCTCGAACTCTGTAGACTCGAAGTTGTAAAACACGCACACACTGACCCCGCTAAGTCTTATCAAACACCTACCTTCCACTCATCCAGATCGTTACCATCCAGGCCTTACAGGGGCTTTCCCTAGGCTGCAAACTGCCCGTCTGGACTCTGGACTGCTAAGAGAACTGGCGACTCCCGCAATGATCCAGGAGAAGCGGAAGAACACAGCACCCTTGAAACAACGCACCAGATGTGCCTTATCTGTTGGTCTCCACTGGGTGATAGAAACTACACGGAAGAGGGGCTACAGAAGGCGGATGGCGCGCTGTAGGCGAGTTATTCTGACAGGCAGTAGGAGCGAGAGTTGAGAGCGCTACCCTTCTAGCGTTAGCTCAGGGCAGCAACCCGCTGTGCCATGCCAACTTACGAGCGGGAGCTTTGAATAGCCTGGGTGCCAAGTGCGGCTCTAGAAGACACCGTCCATGAGCCATACCAATGACTGGCGCGCACGCTTGCCCGCACGGAACTCGTACGGTGAGTAGTTTGCAGCAACGGCCAAGGTGACTGGCTGTTCTACAGTGACTCCATAAGGAGGGCCTTAAGTTGATGGTTTGTGAATTGTGGAGTGCAGATTGAGACGCGGGTAGACACGAGGAAAGAGCCAACTGATTTTCGTGGTGCCTGCCCCGATGGAAGCCAAGCCAGGGTGCACGCTCCACCCCTCCTTACGCCTCGCCCACCCACCCGTTGCCATTTCCAGCCTGGCTTAACTTAGGTCAGTCCATCCGACAATCCCGGCCACTCCCAGTCCCGCTCGCTCCTCCCTCCTCCAGTCACATCCACCCCCCGCCCTTCCCATACTGCAGCCCCAGCTTGCAGCGCCTCCTTCCACTCTCCCACACCACCCAAACCGCATTAACCACTCGCTCCCCCGTTTCCCTCCTTCCCCCCTTTCTCACGATTTCGGCCTTCAATTCTCTCCGGCGGTTTACTCTTCGCACCCTCGACTGTCGATTTCCGCCCTTTCGTGTCCCGTCTCGACGACACGATCTTTGACGACATTTTGGCCACCCAAGCAGGCCGACATTGCGATTTCGAACATCGGGCAGGACGCGACCGAAAAAAGACCATACGGGCTTCAGAACGCTAGGGATCGGTTGGGGACGGGGCTGAGGAGTGATTTTTCGCCATTATCCCACTGCCTCTCGTCGCTGTCGATTCAATTCGGTTCGTCTCGAGCGCCATCGCAAGCCGAGTCCGTTTTTCACTTCAAGAACGCGGGTCAATTTGATTAATTCGGTCATCGTCACGATCGTACCGTTCCTTCACCTTCTTTCGGCTTCTCTAGGCTCCAGCAAATAGCCCTCCGCTGCAGGACATCGTTCTTTTCTCCCTTCACTACTGCGTGCGTCGTGACGATTTCGACCGCACCTTTATTCGGAGCGCCGCCTTTGACTTTTCACGCGCATTTCCCGACGCTCGTCTGAAGCACTTCAATTTATTGCTCGTCACTCACTCATTTGTTGCTGCAGCCATCCCCGACCACCGACCGGCATATTTTACCACGGCACAGCCCCCCAATTCACGCCAGTTGTCTCATGCTTTCCCCGTCGACCTGCGTCAATTGAATCGCCACCTCGAACCTTCAGCCCAACCGACTATTTAAGCATCCTCTCCTGGCACACTCGCCCTTATGCCCTCCTACGGATCGCTTCATTCTCCGTCATTGAGGAAAATGGAAAACTCCAGGGCCCAGTACAGCCGCAGGCGCTTCAGCCTCGGAAATATCCTTGGCGACCCATTTGCACTGGCGACCATCTCGATCGCAGCAGTAAGCACACCGCCCAGCCTTCGCCGCCTTTCGCTGCGATGCATCCTTGCTCCATTCTTTCTTTGCTGAATGCTAACTTCGTTTTGTACAGCTGGCCTGGGTCATTTCCTTCTTCGGCTCAATCTTCGCCCACATTCAGACTCGCAGCAACTTTCCACTGTTCACATGGTGGTCGGTCGTCTTCTACTTCTTCCTCATTCTCGGCGTATTCGTTGTGATTGCCTCCGATAGTACTCAGACCTACCATGTTGCGATTGTGGGGTATCTCGGGTGCGGTCTCATTCTATCGACATCGTCCGTCAATGGTTTAATCTACACCAATAACGGTGCTAGGGAAGCAGCAGCCGCCGGCTTCATTCTGTTGTCAATGGTTACGGTATGTGTCATCCGTGGGATTTGCCTTATCCTAGATTTCTCTAACATTTTGTCTCAGATCGTCTGGATATTCTACTTCGGCTCGGCTCCATCGGCAGTTCCTCGTGCTTATATCGACTCGTTCGCTCTTGCCAAGGAGTCGCCCCCCAACCGCCAGACCATGAACGGCGCTTACGGTGTGGGCCGGCCTGAGACCTCGACCTCAGTACAACCTCCGCAGATGTACACGGCTCAGCTTAATGGGCTGGAGAACCCGTCACCTGTCGGTGGCATGAACGGCATGCCTTCTACGATGCGAAACTCGACGGTGGCTCCTGCATTCTCCGCAACGCCGGCCCAGAAGACTACAGTCACGGCGCCACAAAGTGCCGACGGAGAGATTGTGCCTCCCACCGAATATCCTTATCGGGCGAAGGCCATCTACAGCTACGAGGCCAACCCTGACGACGCGAACGAGATTTCGTTTTCTAAACACGAGATTCTTGAGGTCAGCGATGTCAGCGGGAGATGGTGGCAAGCACGGAAGGAGAACGGCGAGACGGGCATTGCTCCCAGCAACTACCTCATTCTGTTATAGGGATCCCGCCACAACGAGGCAGAGGGGTCTAAAGAAGTGCCCGAAAAGTTTCCGGCATAAGTGCGAACAACGAAAAAACGGCGCATGATACTATGTGGATAATTCTTGGCTCGCCGGAGGTCGTTCTTTATACCCTAACCCGAACGAATCTATCCGGCGCGCATGGCGGAATCACGAGGCCCGCGACCCGAACCGGCGCCCGCCTTCGCCCACATATTTGGAAAGCCGCAAGAAGGGCACATGCTACAGACCATGTGTTCCCTTCGCGTTTCCTGGTCTAGAGACTCTGGCATGCAACTGCCTTTTCGCTTTGGATGTGTTGGAGTAAAAATGTCATGGTCGTATGGGCGGATCTTCCAATGGGTTAGGCATGGTGTTTCTTCCCACCCTTTTTTTCCACGCGCGTCAGTCTCCCTTTGAGCTTACTATTCTACTTCGTATTATTGTTTTTGTACCATTTGTGTATGTGAACCCGTTATTTACCTTTTACCAGCCCCACGTCGCTTCCTTTGTTCCTGTTATTCTTTCTACTTTTTATGCTGTCAGGCTACTTGTTAGGTTTCTTCCTATGTCCTGAATCGGAATCATGACAATCATGGCAAACGGAGATGGTTCAGTCGAACAAGCTCAGGGGTGGATTTAAATAGTCCAGCCGTCTTGATATACTGAATTGAAACGACATTGTGAAAGAAATAGGCTGCCCATAATATGCACGTGATGTCGTTCAAAGGTTTGCCACATGTTCAAATGTAATTTCTCGGCCTTCAATCAAAACAAGTCCATTGGTTCGTTCAACAGGGACTTCTCGATAGTACCAGGTCGTTCTGGACAGTCCGCCAGCATACACGCTGAGATGTTTTCCTGCCCCTTTGTACAAACACATGACAAGGCAACGTAAAACAGCCCTCGGCCCAAGTTCCCAAAGACCCTAGTGGTCAAGACTGACGAGTCAAGCCGACCAAAACCCCATACACAGGTCTACTGTACGGGCTCGTCCGCCGCCTTAGCCCGTAATCTCTAACTCTAAGAGAGGATACCCGACCGGAATCGCTGAATGCCAGTCTGTGGGCGTGCGAGTAATCGGCGGTAGTGTCGGAGGAGTCGGGATGATAGGTGTGCCGACTCCCACACGAGGTTCAAGAAGTACCCGTCGGTCCCATCACCGGTCTCAGCCTCGCAGCGGGCAAGCAATAACACGGGCTACCCTCCGTGACTGAGACCGATGTATCATGTCTTCTCCTCCCAGCCGTGAAGGAGGGAATCCGCTTGGGTATAGCATGTAGGAGATGCGACGGGGCGGCGGATGGGTGAACGCCATGTTGTGACAGACACAGACTCTCCCACGTTCTCGCATGTCGAGTTATGTTTTTTCACGCATTCTTCTTCATTCACGCCTTCTCCAGCTGCTGCCGCAGCTCCCGCTCCTTCTGCAGCACCTCCAGCTCCAGCCGCTCCACGCTGTACTTGAGCGCCTCGCGGCGCTGCCGCACGACCTTGGCGCGCAGGGCCGCCCCGCCGTCGAGAGGCTTGCCTTTGCCTTTGTTGGTCTGCCGGGCTCGCGAGCCGTCGGCGTCACCAACGCCGTCGCCGCCCGGCCGGTAGTGCGACAGCCGCCCCGCGTTCAGGTCGGTCCGAGCCTTCAGCGTCTCGATCCGGCGCGCCTGCCGCTCCAGCTGCTTGTCGGCGCGGTCCAGCAACAGCGCCACGAACGGGCCGATCTCGTCGCGCAGCGAGGCTTCGGCGGCCGCGAGCGTCGGTTGCGGGATCAGTTCGTAGTGCTAGGGGCGCATGTTAGTGTCTTTTTTGCAAAGAAAGAGAAGCGAAAGTATCGTACCCGCACCGTCTTGAGAACGCCGCTCAGCCGCGGAAAGTCCTGCACCCCGTTGCCCAGCGTCGCGACCGACGACTCGAGAAAGGACAGAGATGTGCGCAGCGACGTCACGCAGTCGCCGTATGTTGACGCCGTGCCGCCATGTGTTGATGTCATTGCCGCGGCCGTCGGTGGCTGGGCACGCCGCGCTGTGTTTCTGATTTCAGGGTCCGTCTGATTCCTACGACGTGCTGCTGCTCCAACGTGCCGTGCCGTCCCTCCCTGTATGTGTTACGTGCCAAAAAGAAGTCGGTAGGGCCCGGTTTGGCTGTTGGCTTTACGTTGTCGGCACTCGCTCGTTATCGGAATCAGCTCCCTCGAATTGTTGATCAACACCCGTTCAGGCCGCGTTCTCCCCCGCGCGTTATCCGAGATCCAATCTGCATCCAATCGGTCAAAGGTGGGGAAGCAGAGCGCTGATCTGTGCTGGCCCGTGCGCGGTCCCGTCGTTGACCGCTTCGCTGGGCTACCCTTCCCCTGCGCACGACCCACAATGGAACTCCCCCCCTCCCGCCCTGAAAATGGAAAAAAAGTGGAAGAACAAAAAGGGCTAGGGGGCAGCGTCAGTAAACCCCACCCCCCAAGAAGCCTCGCCTCACGCCTACGTTAGTTTGTTCAATTTATTGTCTTAGCTACATGGTGCTAGTACTGCCCGGCGCGGGCACAGGCGGCGCAACGTCGATATGGTGGCCGCGTTGGGCGCAAACTCTGTTCGTTGGCTGCATCTTCCGCCGAAATATGCCCCGGAGTTGGTTGATGAGCCGGCCCTCGACTTTCGGCTAGCGGGCCTTGTTTTTTTGTTGTGTGGCGGGGAGGGAGCCCCCCCGGTGGGGTGGTTGCTTTTCGCTGCCCGGACTCATCTTGGGTTTGCAGCGCCTCAAGCCTACACGACTAGTTGGGTCGGGCGTCTATCGTCTCTGCTTCTTGGGAATCTCCTTTGCTCACCCCGACAGTTTACCTGCCCGTATTTGCTCCCATGTAAGCACAAGTTCTTGCGTCGCCCTTTTCACTGCATGTCAGCTGCATCTTACATAGGTATTTATTGGGTGTGCGACCTATTTATTGCTTTACCCCTAGCTGGTTGTCATATAAACTTGCCGCGATGACGTGAGACAGCCCCCCACGAGCCAAATGGTGTCAGGCACAGCAGGCAATCCCGGAAATTACCAGACTTTGACAGCCGATAATCATCTTGGGGATATGCTATGACACACAAACACGTGGTTCGAGAAGGGGGGCGGCATACTAGTACCAGGAAGGTGAGCTGTGAACGCATTGTGAATCTGAATACAAACATCGTGCTTTGTCATGAGCTTCCATGTCGCTGTGTGTGAAGAGAATGTGGAAAGTCACAACAACCCCAACGCCTCTTCGAGATGGCGTCAAACTATGCGAGTTTTGGAAGCAAAGCAAACAGCTCATTGGCAGGTTAAAACCGCGTTTTCTGAGGTCCTTCTAACATCTGCAAGTGAGGATGAGGGTGTGAGTGGGCTAGGTCATCACATACTTCTCGGTACTCAAGTGCTCATATGAATCCGACACGTAGCTTCAGATAACAATACAATAGCAAATTGAAACATCACCGAAGTCATGGCAAAGGACAATCTGGGCCTCAAATTAATGTATGCAAAAATAACCAACCAGTGACTACTGCTCAGCGTAAAGCGAATAAACGGTCTGATCATCCTTGTGCTGCGAAAAGAGTCAATGATCGGGGGGTTTGGGGGAAGAGGTTTTCTTTTTGCAGGGGTGTGGTTCAATTGAAGAGAAGTATTTGTGATCCTCTCAACGGAGCAACGGACACGCGATTCTTGTCGTCTTGCTTCAAGAAAAAGGCATTAACGTACAAGTCACGGAACGCGAGATGCTTCAACACGATAGTTCCATTTCAGTGGGGGCATGATATGATACGAAGTCTAACGAGAAGACTGGAGTCAAGTCTTGCTGGTCATGACATCTAGGGCCCCGAGCGACTCCTAGGAGACAGTAAAACTAATATTTCCATAACTCTGTATAATGGCTATGACTAAGGTAGACATTGCAACAACCAACGCGGGTGCTTGACTTTGTTTACGAATTTAAAGCATCGTAAGTACCATCTACTAAAACAGACAATCCCTGAAATCGACACAAACTTTCCTCACATAGTTGATTAGTTAAACGACAAATAGGTAGGCAAGTAGTCTAGATGTAGTAAAAGCAAAGGTCGGGCTCATCCACGGCAGGGACTGCCGAGTAGAATGTGGATCATGAAAATTATGCAACGCGGCCAGAAGAAAATATCCCAAACAAGGCCAAGACAGTAATTAAATTGGTATATTAAATAAAAAGTGGTGTTCTAACTAGTCTATCTTGGACGACGTCGTAGACTCCCTCCAGGAATTACTCGCTGCACCCCAGAGCTAAATTATGTCCTTTGTCGAACAGAAAAGTAGGCTCATACAGCCGCCTTCCAATGAGACCAAGCTCAAAGTTTCTCAGTTCAAGAAAGAAGCTGCAGATAGACACGGTTTACACAATTCTCTAGGTTGTGGAGACAACCTGAAGTCCTTATGTTCCGGTTCACTTCCTGAAGCTTTGCTAGGCGCTCCACCGATCACATTTATCAGTTAGGAGGTCTCGTTTCTGGGGTTTCTATACGTTCAAGTGCGAGGGGAGTAGGTAGAACAGACGAGATGAGATTATCAGATCAATCACCCTTGGAAATTTTATGTCAAAGCCAATGATATTCTACTGGTTCTGAGAAGCCAAATATATTAAGCTGGTACAAGGTTGCAACTCCGCTTGAGTTTAGAAACATGTCAAAGTTTGCGAACCAACCCGAGCACAATTAACCCCAAATTTGATCCGGGGTGGTAATTAAATGATCAAAAAATAAAGGAGAGAAGGAAAAAGGGCAAACAAATAAAAAACGAAACTACAAGAATTATACAATGCGAGCAAAAATATTAGGAGTCGACGGGAATTGAGCCCGACGTGGGGGTCGAACCCACAACCTTGAGATATCCGATAAGAGTCTCACGCTCTACCGATTGAGCTAGCCGGGCTGGCGAGTCAATCAGGTCCTAATTGTTGGGAGCGATACGGGTATGCAGGCTGTTCAACTCCTCCCTACTTGTGGATGCGAGTTGAAAACCTTGCTTGTGTGGAGTGGGTTTGCTCGCGTCTGGGTTTGGGTTTGCCGAAGTCCTGGTCCTGGCCATCCTTGGCAGAAAGCTCGACTGGGATGGCTGGTGCGGCTGCTCCCATCGTGAAACATACTGTCTTTAACGAACTCCACAAGCCGAACAAGGTTGACAGGTCTAAAAGTCTTTACCGGTGTTAGAGGGGTTAAAGTCACCGGGCCGAGATCCACCAACCATGCCTCGTTGCGGTATTTGTTGTGCCTATGCCTCTCACAGGTGAATCCATAGGAACTCTTAGCCAAGCAACCTGTCTAGAACGGCACAGAAACCACAGCCAGTCAGAGGGTATCTATCGTGTTTTGAATCATCTGCCTAAAGCTAAAAAAGTGAGAGAGCCCACTCGCATAAAAGCTAAATGGGACGAGACGACTGCCAAGTCCCAAACGGAAAGAAAGAAAAGGACATCCATCATATCATTTAGATATTGTACAGGAGGCCAGCACACGGCCAACACGGCCCTTCTATACAGGGGCATAAGCCCCGAAAGGTCGCGATATCGCTTCGCTAGAGAGGCAAGTTCGTCACTCAAAGGGTCGTAAGAAATCCACCGCTAGAAAGCATCACCCTTCATCCAGGTTCCATCCTCACCGGTAGCCGCCATAGCCTCCATTGCCACTATAACCTGCGTTGCCTCCGTTGCCGCCATAGTTTGCGTTGCTTCCGTTGCCTGCATTGCCACCGTTGCCCCAGTAGCCCGCGTTGCCGCCGTTACCACCATTCCCGTAGGCACCAGCTGGCGGCGAGCGCGCGCTAGGTGCGCCGTAACCGCCTGCTGTATAACTCCTCTGGGGCTGTGGCTGTGCCATTGGTGCCGGGCTGGTCATCCTTGGCAAGCCAGGCTGCTGGGGGCCCGGGTAGCCACCTCGCATCTGGGCGTTCGGGCTCGAGAAACTGCGATTTACGGGTGGCGGGAATGGCTGCGAAGGGCTCGCCACACTGGGCTGCGGGAATGATGGCGCAGGGCCGGTCATGCCAGGCCCCGGGGGGCGAATGTTGCCCAATGGCGCAGGCGACCGAGAGCCCTCGTGGGGGTTGAAGTTGGACGCGGGCGACTGGTTGTTTGCGGCACGGTCGGAGTACGGAGCATTAAAAGGGCTTCGGTCAGACGAGGGGCTTGCCATGCCCGGCGACCGTGCGCCGTTCTGGAGCAAAGGCATGGGACTGCGCATCGCGCCAGCAGCAGCGGCGGCTCCAGCTCCAGCACCGGCCCCGATAGCCGCGGCCTTTTCCCACTTCTCGTTGACGGGCGTTGCGGCGCCAGGCGTGACCGGTACGCTATAGCTGTTATTGTCCGAGAGTCCATCGCGACGCATGTCTTTGGCGTTGTACTCAGTTGCCGAGTCGACAAAGCTGTCGGGATCAACACCCGCCTTCTTGAACCGTTCAAGCTCAAGACGTTCCTCCTCGGCCTTGGCTGCCGCAATGCGTTCTTCACGAGCGCCACGGCGGCGTTGACGAATGCAATAGAACAAAGCAAATGCAAACAAGGCGGTGCCGAGACCGGCTGCGCTCGCATAGATAGCAATCTTGGCTGTGGGTGACAGTGCGTTGAACTTTTCGGAGACACTCGGGGCCGGTTGCTCCGGAGGCGCCGTGATCTTTTCTTTGGCGGTTGAGTTGCCCCTGTGCTTCTTGTTAGAAACTGGTAGAGTGGAGGAGAAAGCGGTATGCAGAAACACTAGATCCAACTTACTGGGCAATTCTGATGCTTTGCCACGAGCCTGTCTTGTCGCCATACGTGTACTCTTTGCCGCTGCTGTAGTCTGTGATGTGGGCGCTCTTGACAAACATGGTGAAAGGGCCTTTCGAGTAGTCGGTATCACCACCAGCCCACTCGCGCGTCCCCTTCGGGAGGGTTGGGTCTCCGCCGGCCCAGATGCCAATGGACATGCGCATTGGGGTTTGGGGATAGTAATATGTGTTGTTCGCATCCTTGGGGAGCAGTGTGCGAACTTTGGCGCCGTCAATGTAAAAGTCCAGCGCATCCTTGGTCCACACTTGGGTGTAGTTGTGATAGTCGTTCTGCACTCCACCGATGACACTATGGAGACCAGCGTTGTGGAAGTCGGAGTTGTTCTTGCCGAAATAGTTGCTTTGGACCTGACCATTATTCCCGCCAAAAAACTCCCAGTCGATTTCGTCGAGGTTGTCGCTCAGAAGCATAACGGAGCTGATGACACCGGTACCACTGGCTGCCTTCATCCAGATCTCAGTGCGGCCAAAGAAGAAGTAAAACGAGGAACGAATGGTCGGCGAGTCGCCCTGCTTGTTGATGGTGAAGGCGGCGCCCGTCTTGGCATCGTACTTCACGGGGCCGACTGTGGTGTCCCAGGTGCCGGCCTTGGGCGTCTGGTTGAAGTTGAAGTTGAAGTCCATGCCCAAGGCTGGGTCGGCCGGGCACTCCTTCTTCATGGGGAAGCAGTCGGTCGTAACTTGGGCGGCGACATTTTGGACCAGGCTTGACGAGGCCAGCAGCGCAATCGCCGACGAGAGGAAAGACCGTGGAGGCAACATCTTGCGCGCTTATTGCAGCCGGAAAGAGAACGGGCTTGGAAAGATTCGGAATACGGCAGATCCAGTCGCCCGTCAGTGGAGAGATAGTTAAGGAGTGGTCGAGGCGTGCGGAGCGCGCCGTCGTTCGTTTCTTGGGTCGCGGGTTCAGAGCTGCATAGTGCGTATCTAGAAGTGCCAAATGGTGTCGCTGGCGCAGTCAGATTGAAAGAAAATTGGGTATTTGAGAAAAAGAAGCAGGTCAAGATCAATTGACGCGTGCTTGAAGAATCGAATTACAGCAGAGAGCTGCGGTAGCTGTGCTCCGTTGAGCGCAAAAGAATGACGAAGGACAATGGAGTATCACAGGGCCCGACTGCGGGAAGCAAGACAGGGCGCGTCTGGACAAAAGGTAGGGTGGAAAAGGAATGACAGTATTCCGTAAAAGAGTGGATTCGAAGTTGACCGAGCTTGAAGCGCGCTCGATCAAATTCGAGGTTGACGACGGCGGGAGCGACTGGCCTTGGGAAGGAGCGACTGGACGAGGGCTGCAAGTGCAAGTAAGCGGAGAAGGGGATGAAGCGCGTGAAATGGAAAAGGGGGTAGGCAGAGGCGGGAGGGCCCTGAAATTAGGCCAAAAGCGGGATAGCCCGTCCAGCGCACGAGCCAATTTCCGGGGAGAGCGTTCACTCTGCGACAAGAGGCGTTTCCGAGCTATTCTTATCGTGGCTTAGCGCTCGCTGCCCGGCGAATCAGAGATGGCAATTCGGGATCCGCCAGACCCACGCTTATCTGCCCAGGTACCCGTGGAATTTCGAGCTGCAGGCACGATCTGGGATTTTCAGGAACCGTACCCAAGGTTCTCCAGAGATTTTTAGGTTTGGGCGATGAATGGGGGTTTCCAGGTTTCGAGTGACCTGAAGCCCCTCCAATCCTTTCGCCTTGTTCAATCATTGCCAGATCGCAGAACGAAGATTGTCGACACCTTGCCGACTTAGGTTGCCGCTAACGAACTCGGGGTTTACTGGAGGGTGCTTGCTACCCGCTCTTGCACGAATGTACTTCTCCCGTCGTCTTTGAGGTGGTCAGGCTTGGTCCACCTGTCATCACCCGTTCGTCCGCTGTCGAGTCAAGTTCGCTCGCTAGTGCAGACACGAAACAGAAGCCAAGAAACGAAACACGCAAAGCTTCCGCAAAGCTCGCAATAATTCTGTGCGGGGGATGCCTACTGACTTTCGTTGATCGCTGTATGACATTAGCCGGCCCGAGTTGGCGGTCCTGTTCAATGCGGTTGCAGTGCGCTGATTGACGCCGCCTAGCGGGCATTCCCTCAACTCACCCGCAAAGCCACACCAAATTTGAGGGCGACATGCGCCCCAACTCCCAAGATTGGAGGCGGTTCTTGCAAACCTGCTGTGCTTATACCCACCAAGCTCAGGAAAAGAGAAGGTTGCCCATCGAGTGAGATATCTATTTGCTTGCGATAGACCTTTGCTTGCAATATCCTGTCTATGGATCATGGATCATCGTCCAGACGTCCTTGCTGTTTACGGATCGAATTCCGTGTCTCCTATTGTTGGCCATTAGGCTAAAATCCGGACTTCGCCAATCCAAGCGCGCGGGCAATTGCGAGCGACGCCTTCAGTCCACCTGAGGCGTTCGCAGTGGGATACCAAAGACGGAGAGCAACCTGGAAGACCTGTTGGATCTCAAATTGAGCCGAACTCGGAACTCGTGCCATTTTGGCGAGTCCAGTCTGCGCTGCGCTGCCACCTGCATGCGGATACCTTAACGAATTCGACCACATTAGTTGCATGGCGTCGTTCCTTGGGCGGGCTGCTGGCCAAGTGGCCTAGCCTTGTCGTGTATATGTACGTGACACGAGGTGCTGCGGCGGCAGTGTGGTTGTTAAATCTGAGGTTCCGAGTGCCAGCGGACATCAATAAACCCCCACCGAAGAGGGCCCTGGCGGCGGTTCTGCATCCCAAAATGGCTTCTTGTTGGCCCGCTATGCTTGCTCAACTAGTGCGAGCCTGCCTTATCTTCACATCCCATCGACAGGAACAGTTACGGGTGCGAATACGGATACTGCGCTCCCTCTGCTACATTCCAGAGCCCGCCTCGCTCTAAGCGTCATTTCCTTCTTCTTTCTTAGATCTGCTTCTTTCTGGCTTCTGGCGGAGAGTCCGAGCACTCGTCCTGCAAGCTTCTTAGGGTCTAGCTCGCAGGCGGGGGGTTGGTGTTGGGCTCTGCCCGCCATGCCACCACCCAAGCTTGGAGTCGGCCAAGCTCACCACCCTCCCAGGTCTTTCTGAGCAGCTGGGCTGTGGTTCCCAGAAACGCACCCTAACATGTCCTCATTGAGCCGAGCGATTCCCCAAGTGCAGCTCAAAGGCCTCCCTACCTTTTGTGCTGTTGGCTACCTATTGAAGACGAAGGAGAGTAGGAACACAACTGTGAAGGGCGGCGCACAGGCAGGTCAGGCTGTCATTGTGGCTTGACGTGACGCTGGCGCATCAATAGTGACGACTTTGCAGCTGTTTGCTGCTCTGGCAGCCCGCCCATTCGCTGAAGCTACGTCTGTGGACACTCACCAGTCCAGTTTGGTCACCACGATTTAGCTCATTGCGTCTGGCACCACGCCCGCCTGCCAATACGAGCCTGCTTCCAGCAGCATGGTTCCTCTATCTCAGAGCGTTCGCGCCGTTCGTGGTCCCTAACTTTTTTTCTCAACAGACTCAGCATGTTGTCGGTCTTAGCCCCGTGGCTCTTTTCCTTCTTGCCTCGCTGCCATGGGGGCCTCGCAATCGTCATCTGCGGCAGTTTACTCTGGCGCGCAGTTTGTTAGCGGCGGTGTGCCAATCTTTCGCTCGTACCAGCCTTGCCATGTCTTTGGCGACGCCAGTCTCTACAGCATCGGCACGCGGATCGGCTTCTACCTCCAGTACTCGGCGGCCGTTCTGTCTATTCTGTTCCTCCATGGTCAGGACTTGAAGGCATGGTTTGTTTGCCACTTACCGCTGGCCGCGGCCAGCTTCGTTGTACTCGTAATCCACGCGGGTACCGGCAACGGGTTGGTCGTTATAGACTGGGCCGTCATGTTCGGTCTGGTGCTGTGGTCCATTCTATTTTTGACCAGGCCTATCTTCGTCTGGAGCCGCATCGGCCTTGCCTCTGGCATTTCCAAGGATGCGACGCAGCTGCAACAGGAACTGACCAGCGAGGGCGGCAGGATGGTCAGTGACCAGGAAGCGGAGTGGAACTTGCGGTACATCGCTGTACTGAAAGTTATTGGGACGAGGGAAGAGATCCAAGACGAGCACCGGAACAGCCAGAATGGCGATTCCAGGCTCGTGCGAGACGAGTTGGCGAGGGCGTTACAGCAGTATGTGGACGCTTTTGCCCCAGCTCGTGGATCCCCCGCTGCCGCCGACGCTGCAAGTTACATTGCAACTCTGTACGAGAGCGGGCGGCGGATCAACGATATCGTGGCCAGAATGATGATCGACAACCGACAAGTCGCCGCTTTTCGTGACGCACATGCTGAGGCTCTCCGACAAGCCAACATCCCCTTTAACCAGGCGCAAGCGACAACACAAACCCTGGCGCGGATGGCGAAGGAGGATCTGAGATCCAGAGAGACCGGGCCTGTTTCACGCTCAGCGTGGGGAATGGTCAAGGAACTTGGGGCCTGGACTGGTACTACAGGGGCGGTAGGATGCGGCCTGGGCTTGATCCTCTACGCGGGTTACCTGACATTTATGGTCTGGCTTGTCTTCCGAGGAATAGACCACGGGGCCAAGAGTGGATGTGATATCCAGATCATCCTTCTTGTCGTCCCGGTCAGCGTCTACAACCCTGCAGCCATCACGGCATTGCGTGTCCTGGCCTGCATCTGCTTCGCCGTAATGGGTGTGCCGGCTCTACTCGCGGGAACCGCTATCATCGCTGTTGCACTTCACCAGTGGTGGCTCGGGATATCGCCGCAAGGTGAAAGAGGAGCGGGGGCGAGAAAGGACGTCTTAGGTTTCGTGGGCATACCGTACGACTTTGGGAAGGGAGAAGGATATACCCAAGAAGCCGCCACACACTTGACGGGCATGCTTCGTCACGCGCACTCGGCCAGCATCCCCCGTGCCTCGAGGGCTAGTGACCTGGTATCGGATGCCTCGCTTCACCGTCAGCCGTCGACGTCGTTTGCGCTTGACCCGAGAGGTAGCGACTTTTACTTCGACCCCACGTTCAAAGAAACAGCCGCCTCCGATGCCGAGGTTGGAATACGTGGAGGTCTAGCGAGTAGCAGCAGCATCTCAGGACTGAGTGGAATGTGGAAGCTTCTGCTGTCAAAGCGATTGCTCTGGGAGCCCTTGGCATTTGTTGTGGCAGTCATCCACACCATTGTGGTGGTCGAGATGACGATCCGCGTCAACAAGCTTGACATGCGCCAACCACCGATGACGTCGATGGGTGAGCTGGTGGCCTTCTTCCTGGGCGTGTTCCTTTTTGTCAGAGTCGCTGCGAAATGTTTGCTTGCAGGGTCAAATCGGCTGCGAGGTCGACAGGCCGCTGCTTGGTTCGACGACAGATGGAAGATTCTTTCCGACCCGCCAAATCGTTGGCAAGACCGGTCTGATGTCGATGCTGCGGCGAGGGGCGGTAGTAGCGCTGCGCTGAGAACATTCTCAAGGCATATACGGGAGAGCAGCATTCAACACAGGATCTATCTCCAGCCCGAGGGTAGGAGCGTGAGCAGCATGGGAAAGTTCAAGGAGCTTATGAGTGATGCATGAGACGCCTAGAACACCCCATCCTGGTTTCGTTGGAACAGCCATGACTACGGCCGCTTACGACTTGAACTAGACGGCGGTATGGACAAAAATACTTAGAGGTAGTCCGCTAATATAATTACACACCTCCAGATCGCAGGTCACATCACGGGTCGAGGGATGTCCTTGCCATGCACATGTTCCGCCCCGTCTCGTATCTCTGCTTGGCGTGGCACGATTGCAACGGCTGCTTCTCCCGTACCAACAACCAACAAGCCAACGCCGAGATGTGATGTTCTCAACAGCCGCCTCCAAGACCCAGCCCCGCATCGCCCAACAGCCTTTGTGTATGCCCAAGGAGGGCGAATGCCTCCATATAGAGAGGGCGCAGCGCAGATAGCCAAAAGCCAATGCAGGCCGGCAATTGAGCCGCGAATGTTCGGTGCAGCCCGCAGGCCGCTGATCAATATGTCTCCAATTCGCGCTTAATCTGGCTATTTTAATGAACCAAGCTGCACTGTTCCTGAAGGATAATTCCGAGGACGCGGAGCTTTGCGTCTTCCACCAGCACAGCTGCTAGCTCTAGGGCTACGTAGTATCAGGGCAAGAGGTATATCTGGGAGCTTCTTCGGTTTCTAGAAACCACAATGCCGGAGCTGCTGATTGCCACTACTTCAGCCTGTCCTGTTCTTTTGGGGCCCAGTCCAGCTCATCAACCACTCTACCACAGCTCCTACCTTGGTGCAGAGGGCTTGCCACTATTCTAGCCAGCTTGTCTGAGCCATTCCGAGCACAATGTTGGCAGGCTTCTATCTGCTGGCGGCGTCGGCAGCCGTGCTGGTGTTGGCGCAAGCTCCGGCGCGGGGACAAGTGATTCCTGGGTGCACAACCATCTCGTTCCAGATCCCGAGCTGGTTTGTCGGCGACCTCCTGTTCATCGGCGCCCGCGGCCACGTGAGCAACGTCTCGTTCAACGTCCTCAACCGCGCCGCCAACTACACGGCGGACCTGGCGTGTGCGCTGGGCCAGAGCGGCTGGAACGAGTGTGACGTCCAGGGCACGAACACGTCAGGGCTCCAGGCCTCGGTCTACATCAACGGGCCGCTTGCGAGTGTCTCGCTGAACCAGACGTGGACGTGCAACGACCGAAACGGGACTGATCCGTACGTTCAAGCGTTAGATGTGGGCTAGTTTGACACCGAGCTGACAAAAGGCGAACAGCTTCCCGTTCACGGCTGCTGGAAATGGCTCGGTGGCGCTGAACTGCGGCGGCATGGACGGGATGGGCCAGGTCTGCAAGGCGGTCAACTCGCCGTTCCTCGTCAAGGCCGCCCTCCTCACCCCCGTAGCCATCACGCCCGTCTACGCCGACGGGCCGACAGGCCACAACACGCCCGGCTGCGCGGCCGCGGCCACGAGCCCCTCGTGGAGCCTGTCGGACATCCACTATGTCAACCAGACGGGCGACGGGATCCATTCCACAAACCAGGAGAGCTTCAACGTCATCGTCTACAACGCGGCAATCGGGTACACGGCGAGCTGCATGCCCGGGGTCGGCAATGCCATGGTGTGCGCCGGCGACGAGTTCGGCTCCATCGGGAGAGACCGGTACTCGCTCTCGACAGACGCCACGTTTGACCCCCAGACCTTTCGCTTCAGCATCAACCAGACGTGGTACTGCGACGACGCCGACCCTGGAAAGCCGTAAGCCAAGATCCCTTCTCCACCGACGTGTTCCGCAGGCGCGTGTAAGCAAACTTGATGGCTGACGGTGCCTGCAGTGTCGCCATCAAGGCGTCGGCAAGCCAGGTCCTCCCGCTGAAGTGCTCGAGCGCCGCCATCGAGGGCGTGCCCAACGGCGAGAAGAAGACGTGTGTGACGGACGACACGACGCTCAAGGGCGCGCTCGTGTCGCAGCAGTCACTGGCGCCGTATTCGATCGAGGACCCGACCATCATGCCGGACGGCTGCACCATAGAGTCGGTGCTAGGCCCGCAGTGGACGTTCAGCTCGTTCGAGGTCGACACGCCCGACTCCGGCAGCAGCGGCCCGCCGTCGGTCAGCTTCAACGTGATCCTGCAGACGCAGAACCGCGGCTTCCAGTTCCCTCTCAGCATCTACCAGGGCGCACCCATCGCCAACAGCAGCGCGTGGTACGAGTGCGACCTCGGTGGCGGCGGCAACACGGGCCAGCCCCTGTGGCCCATCGCCTGCAGCTTCCAGTACACGCCGGCCACGCAGGCCCTCGTCCTCAAGGCCGACTGGAGCTGCAGCGAGTTTGATCCCGTCCACCCGTGAGTTGTTGTTTCCTGTCACTGGTCGTCGTTCATGCTGACTGACGACTCCCAACCTGTTTGTAGCATTATCTTCAGCGGCATCACCACCACGACTATCAAGAGCCCCATGTCCTGCAGCACCGCCGAGGGCATCTCGCAGTGCATCGCCACCGACCTCTCCTACTCGTGGACGGCTGACATCCACAACGTCACATGGTATACGGGGACACGGTGAAAACCCTAGGGGGGATTTAATTGGAGTTGTCCGATAATTAGGTAGTTGTCTTCCGACGGATGGACGTCTGATAAACGAGTGACAATTACACACGAGGTGTGAAGCGAAGCTTATTGAAAATCGGCAACAGGCTTTGTTCCCTGATTTCAGTTTATTCCTCCAAGGTGGAGTTACCTATCCGTGGTGATACTGTTCAGAGACAATTTCAATGACAAAACACATGTCGAAGGCCATCTCTTCTGCAGCGAGAGAGGTGGAACTACGAAAGCTCCCCCTTGATCAAAACATAGCAAGCTGCTAGAAGGGTCTTTATTACTACCTTAGAACCAGGTTCACATGTCACATGTGTTGACGAAAACAACACCGTAATAAATATCACAAAGGAAGATGACGCAGGAAACACCACCCCCTGAACCCCATTTTCCACACCGAGCAGTCTTAGCAAGGTGAGATTACCGCGGCCACGAAAGCAACCACGCGACCAACACATCGACTCGGCGGCTTGACCTGAAGCCACCAGCAATAAACCAGAGAATCACACCGACTCTATTCCCAGCCATTTCTGCACCACAGCCTTGTCATCCGGCAGACCCGCAGCCGCCTGGCCATCGACGAACCAGTCCGCCACGACCTGCGGCGGAACAAACTGGCAGCAATGGAACGCGTCGCTGCTATCGACCCACCCGCGCCTGTGCAGCGCGGGCCGGAGGACGAAACCTACCGGCTCTTCCCCGACTACCACCGGTAGTCCTATTTCGTCGCTGCCATCCATCGACCGCGGGTCAAGCTCTACGACAAGCGTGCTGTTGCAGCACTCGACAACGACGCCGTCATCCAGTAGGGTGTTGGCGCTAGGCAGCGCGACGGAGACGTCGGCCTTGTGCGCCTCGATGGCGAGGTCCAGCTAGATGGCGCGCGTGATCAGGTCGCTGAGTGTGGTGGACCGATATGCAGTTCACTAGGGTAGGCTGTTGTCGACTTGCATGTCAGCCGTTTATGAGATAATTACGTAGGTGGGCACGTTGACTGAGGTAAGGTAGGTATCTGTTCATACGAACCTACCACTCATATTCAGATTGCTGTTTGATTTGATAAATGCATTAAAGAGCTGTTGCTTGAAGGCTGATGACTCACGGCCAGGGGCAGAACGAGCACCATCAGGCCATTACTAGTTCGCTAATAATTAATCACAGAGCTAACCACGGCCCTTTGACTGCCACGGATTTGATGTGTGTCTAAGATAGTAATTACCATTGCTGTTGATTGTCAAGTTGTTAGCGCCGAACAAGTGCCACGCTAATTACCTTATTACTTTACTTGGTGCTCATGATAATAGCTAAGTTCTAAAAGATCCAAGTCTACCTTTTGTCAATTGGATTTGACGGAGATTAACAACCTAATTCCGCTTTGAGCGGTTGATTGGTTGTCGCTTCCACATTTGCATCACGGATTCATAAACTTATCCGTTGTCCGACACAAGCCTTCGGTACCCGAGTACTTCGTAGCGTTGGCCAATGGTCGACGTTGAATTGGGCGGCACGAGCCGGATGTTGGCGCTAGGAAGTCGTTTTTCATCTCGGCCTGATGATTCATTTGCTGCATTCACCCCAGGCGTGGACGCAATGGCTGCTTCAGCCAATAGCGGACCGACTTCACCTGTGGGTTGGCACCAGCATGCCGCGCTGGTGGGGCTGTGCTGGGCCGAATTTCAGGCATTTAAGGCGTGGAAGTTCCCCGCCATCTGACCACACCACCCTTTCCCTCATCACCCCAACGAGGAAACTCGGGTTTCCTACAAACAACTTCATCGCCTCGCCGGCCTCGCAAAAGAGGCCTTCTCACTCTGCAAGAATGGCTGCCGCAGCAAGTTCCGCTGCCGCGTGCATCCTCGTCGCCGCTACCCCTGGGTCGTGCCGACGATTCGCCAGCCCAATCCCACAATGCCTTTAATCACAGCTACTTGGATCTCGACTTTAACTCTAATAACTCCCTTGTCCCTGACTTTGCTACCTGGAACGCCAGCCCTGCCCTTGACTTTAACCTCAACCTCGACCTCGACCTCTCTTGCACTCCAGAAGGCTGGTTGAGCCCTGATTGTGGGGCTGACCCCGCAAACTTCATCACGCCTGCGCTTGCTCTCTCCGCGGCGTCACCCAATCCCACCACCGCCACAGACCTTACCGGTTGGCCCTCAAGCCTCACTGTGCCCATGCAGGTCGGCCAGTTCAACTTTGACACCGACTTTTCTCCCGCGCCCACGGACCTCTTGTCGTCGGACCTGACATGCGTTAACTCGCCGTCGCTGCTGGACCAACCCACCGGTTGTGCCAACCTCACGAGTCTCGCCATCTCTGGCGAGACATCGTTGTCTTCCCCTACTGGCAGCACCAGCGGCAGCAGCCTGCACTCGGGCCTCGCGCTTCCCAAGGCTGTCAGCCAGCCCAAGAAGCGCGGCCGTCCGCCTGCGTCTCCGGCCCCTGAAGGCGACGGCGACGACCTGGTCGCCAAGCGCCAGCGCAACAACGTCGCCGCTAAGAAGTATCGGCAGAAGAAGCTCGACCGCATCCAGGAGCTCGAGGAGGAGGTGGACGAGGTGAAGCGCGAGCGCGACGAGCTACGCATCAGCCTGGCGCGCAAGGAGGCCGAGACGGCCGCCTTGCGCGAGATGCTGAAGATGGCAACGGCGAATAATGCCAAGGACAGTCCGTGACTTGGTAGTAGCAGTTAGCATCAATTACAATGGATCATCATGACCCAAAGGAACCAAATCTGTAACCGTGCAGAAGGTGCCGTCTATTCTCAGACGATGTCGGCTCTAATGACTGTATTGTGCATCTTTCCTCAAAGCAACCCCTGTTTGGGAAGTGACTCGGATTAGGGAACGCGGTTTTTGTCATCATACAGGCACCAGATACTCTCAAGAAAGGGGCGCCACAGCCCTTTCCGCTGTAAGGCACTCTTCACGTACCTGTTGATGCCAGTGGCCTCCACTTCCACGCCGTATTGTTCGAGAAGATGTCACTGAAAGGGGCAAAAATGAAGATATCAAAACAAGACTGCATCCCTCTAGCAAAAGTCACAGTTGTCGCTCAAAGACACGCTTCGATTGCAAATATCGCTACCTTATTATAAACACTGCCTCGCCTTTTCAAGGCCAACTATAGAGCTATTTCTTGTAGAGGACATCATGAAACCATTTCCTCGCAGACTGAATCATTCTTTCTCACCAGCCCGGATTCGCTCGCCGGCGTCTCAAAGCGGTAGACCGTGATCCCTTGTCCTGGGTATCGTGGAGCGGCTAAATTGGACCGCGTCTCCAAAGGATTTGAGTCGCGATGATTCAAGAGTGAGTCGTGATGATTCATTCTTGCTCATCAACGCAACTCACCAGCCACTGGCCAAGTTCCTGTCATTAGGTAATACGTACTTGGTCCATCTCAATCTGGGATACCGTTGCCCAGAGTCGCTTCCCTGGGTTTCATGCAATTGGCTCTACGCATGGTACGTATCTGGCGTAGGATGTAAGAATGATTTGGAATGATTCGCAATGATTCATTATCTCTCATCAGTGCGGACAGAGCGTTCTAGTTATTTAAGTGCCAAGCTATCCTCCCCGAGAGGCTGTTTTGGCAGCCGACTACGGGAGCCGGCTGAGCCCGGGGTTCTTTAGTTTTTCGCGATGCCAAAACTTGCGGACCGGCCCGGCGCAGGGACCTGCCCCTGGTGTTTCTCATGAAGCTATCTTGTCATTTCACTTTCGTCTTCTCCACTTTCCTGTTTTACTCTGTTTTGTTCTTTTTTCCTGCTCCACTCCCTCTCCCTCTCCCTCTCCCTCTCCCTCTTCCTCTCTCTCTCCCTCTCCCCTCTCTTTCTCACCCCGATTCTTATCTCAATTATTGATGTTTTCCCTCCCGGATAATGCCGGAATCCAGGCACCCCGGAAAAATCCTCACGAGGAGCGACGAATGGGGTCTAATTGCTCCGCCGAGGAGCAGAAAACTCACCGAGAAACCAGAAATGGCCAAAGCGATTACAACGGGCAAGACCGAATCACACCGCACGTCTGCTGTGCAACATGACAGTTATGTGCGTGACTGTCATGGCTGCACAGGGCATGCCATTTTCATGTTTGTTTTGTTTCGAGTGTCAGCTGGATGAATAAGACCCAGTGGGGGGTTCTACTTCTCCACGAACGAGGTTTCGCCGAAGAGTTGACAATTGGCTTGGCAGTGAGACGCGATTGTGTGACGTGTGAAAAGGCCTTGTCGCATTTTGTTGCCTAGAAATTCGGGGATTATGCAAGGCCCCCCGGGGCTAATACTTCCGCAATTTAACGGCAAGACTAACCCCGTGCGGTGCGAGGTGGTGAATGAACAAGAATGACCAAGAATGATTCATTTCATTGGTGCACCCCACCCGTGTATCTGCGGATAGCTAAGTCTCGCACAATCGCACTCGCATTTTGTTGGCCTGTGCTTTTGGAATTGGGACCAGCTTGACAGGACTTATCCGACTCCGTACGAAACCGGGAAGTATGTGCAGTCAATAGAAGCCCGCTGCCCGGCGGAGCTCGGCTGCAGATCGGCGTGAATTGAAGAAAAATGAGCCGGATGGGACGGGAGTTGGTTGAACGGGTTTGTTAGGCTTTGTATACGTGGAATTGTCCGGAAACGTCGCGCCAACAGGTTGCTTGGCAGACGATGATGGACGATGATGCAATTTTTGGCGGCGGCACATCGCCAAGAGCTCCACGAGTTTCAGTGGCCCTGCACGGACCATATTGCGCGTCCCCCCACATCTTGGACGAGATGCTGATCAATCCGAACTAGAACGGCACCGACAACACACTTTAAAAATGGGTTAAATTGGAGATGCCATTATTCAGCTCCCTATTATTAATCTCGCGCGACGAGACGTTGAGATCGCCAAGCATGGCCATTGGTGGGGTTACCAGGATTCTAGGCCCAACTGGACTTGAACGGAACGGGATAAGAGTGGATATTTTGCCTACCTTGGAACTTTGCGATTCGAGCAGCTCACCATTCACCAACCTGCCCGTTACCAGACAACATGCGAGGCCAAGGAAGAGGAACAAACCTGACTCTGTTGTAGAGTTTGGAGGGATCGCGAGGTGACAGGACTGCGTTGTTCCGAATTGCCCAACCACGAAAAGGCATTGGGGCGGCTGCCCATGATGTCAGTGGGCTGAGTGGAGTAGAACTCTGTCAATGGAGCGGCCAAGAGCCGCCTTAAGTACGGCACATCGGCGCAATACGCCCTAACAACCACACATGTAATTTGAAGTGTCGATTTCCAGAGGGTCCACCCACGGTGTGCGCACTAGGGTAGGGGAGGAGATTACCGCTCTAAATCCGCGTTTGGTCTAAATCCGAGGATCGTGCAGACGGCATTTGTCAGGGGTGTCTCGTTAATTCCGCCCATTTCGATTGCGGGGTGCGACGAGTCCGGACAGAAAGGTGGGATTCTTCCTTTGTCCGTTGACGGCGGTCGGCGATAACTCACGTCAGCATCAGCATATTGTGGAAGGGAAAGAAATGGCGACCGCAAGTAGCCAAGTCTTCGGCGAGTGACTCAGAAAGCAGTGGACACTGTATGTTGAATACAGCCATGGCAAGGGGACTCGCTCCACCGCCCTACGTCGCAGCTTTTTACATCACTGGATGGTACATGTACGGAAAGCGCGGCCCGCCTTATCTTTCGGGGGGGCCTGGTTCACATGCCGCAGTGCCGCGCTGGCTGGGTGCTTACCGTGCAGGCATCCATTGCATCCTAACCCTGTCCGTGGGCTCTAGCGTGGCGTCCAGCAAAAAGCCCCTGCCGGCGTGCATGTGGCAACGCTAAATGCAGCACGGTCTTCTGTTAGCGTGGAACTCGACGCTCCCGTTCTGGAAATGATAAAGGCCGTCCTAGATCCTGCTCGTAGTTTGTTTGTTTCGTCTTTTTTTTCTCTCCAAGGGCTAAGGGTTGCTTTTCCTCTCCTCTTCTCTACCGCTTCCTGCGGCGCCTTCACCGCACGGCAAATTGCAGTGTGCAGTTGAATTTGAAGCGTGTCGTTTGACAGGACGTACCTTCCTGCTCTACCTTGGTTCCATCTCGGTGACCGCACCTTGGAGTTGCACGGACGCGCCCAAGTCCCGGTGATGCAATATTACCTCACACCTGTAGTAATTACTTGCACTGCCTGAGATCTATTCTCCTAATCAAGAGAGAGCCTCTGGAGCCAGAACTCCAAAGTCTAGGCGCAACTCACACCACCCGCCGAGATGTTTGGCCAAACACCAGAAGAGGCGTTTCGTCGGAGGGCAGCAGAGGCCTATCCGGACGATCTACACCGTCGAGATGAAAATCAGATTGCGCACAATAACCGGGACGACAATGGCCATGACCAGGGCAAAGAAGATGACGTGGAACAGTCGGGCGACACGACGCAGATTCCCAGCCCCGAGGTCGAGTCCATCGCCGACGGCACCTGGGGCGAGCGCGACATCGGAGGCCCCGTTAGCCAACGATTGGCCATGCAAGACTTTGACCAGCTCACCACCAGACTGAGCATCACCCAATCCCGAGCATCGCGTGCTACTGGCACGACGCAGAAATCCAATGCCAGGCGCGGATCCTTTTTTCACCGCATGGCCTCGCGCGTGAGCGGCAAATCCGAAAGGCGGCCCGGAACAAGCGGGCCACCCGACGGCGACGAAGACGACGAAGACGCCGAAGAGCAAGCAGATGATCAGGCGTCTTCTGCACACGAGCAGGACGACTTCCACCTCGAGAACTTCATGCGAGATGGTCACCTCGAACCGCGCACTGCGTCGGGCGAGTCGACCAAGAAGGTCGGCGTCGTCTTCAAAAACCTCTCAGTCAAGGGCGTCGCTAGCGGCACCAGCTTCGTCCGCTCCCTGCCCGAGGCCGTGCTCGGCACATTTGGTCCCGACCTCTACAGGCTTCTCTCCAACTGGTTCCCCGTGTTGCGTTTTGGCCACCAAACGGCTGAGCTTCGGACCCTCATCAACGACTTCACAGGCGTTGTGCGCCACGGCGAGATGATGCTCGTGCTCGGGCGGCCAGGTAGCGGCTGCAGCACCTTCCTCAGGGTCATTGCCAACAACCGCGGCTCGTACGCCGCTGTCGAAGGCGAGGTGTCTTACAGTGGCATATCAGCCGAGGAAGCTGATAAGCACTACCGCGGCGAGGTTGTCTACAACGGCGAGGATGACCAGCACATGCCGACTTTGACTGTTGGCCAGACGCTAAAGTTCTCGCTCCTCAACAAGACAAAAAAGCACCTTCGGGACGACCTCGGGCTCATTTCCGATGCCCTGCTCCGCATGTTCGCAATCAAGCACACCGAGAATACCCTCGTGGGGAGCGCATATGTCCGCGGCGTGTCGGGCGGAGAGCGCAAGCGCGTCAGCATCGCCGAGACCCTAGCCACCAAGAGCACGGTGGCCTGCTGGGACAACTCGACTCGGGGCTTGGATGCCTCGACCGCGCTCGACTATGCGAGGTCCCTGCGCATCATGACCGATGTCTCGGACCGGACAACTATTACCACGCTGTACCAAGCGGGCGAGGGCATCTACGAGCTAATGGACAAGGTATTGGTGATCGACGAAGGACGCATGCTCTACCAGGGCCCGGCCAAGGAGGCGCGGCAGTATTTCGAGGATCTTGGATTCTTCGCCCCCACACGGCAGACTACGGCCGACTTTTTGACGTCCATCTGCGATCCCTCCATCCGCCAGTTCCGGGAAGGCTACAAAGACCGCTGTCCCAAAACAGCTGCCGAGATCGAAAAGGCGTTCCGCGAGAGTCCCGCTTACCAGAAGCTGCTTGCCGACGTCAAGGACTTTGAGCAGCACCTCGAAAAAACCGGCCATGCTGACGCGAAGACATTCCAGGCGACGGTTCAGGAGCAGAAGTCGCGCCGTGTGGCGACACGGTCCAACTACACTGTGAGCTTCTGGAAGCAAGTCCTAGCGTGTACTCGTCGCGAGTTCTGGCTTCTCTGGGGAAACAAGACGGAGCTCTACACCAAGTACTTTATCGTCATCAGCATGGGCTTTGTTGTCAGCTCGCTTTTCTACAACACGCCCGAAACCACAGCCGGGGCTTTTCTTCGAGGCGGTGTGGCCTTCTTCTCCATCATCTTTCTCGGGTGGCTCCAGCTTGCCGAGCTCATGAAGGCCGTGTCAGGCCGCGTCATCGTGGCCCGCCATAAGGAATACGCCTTCTACCGACCCAGCGCTGTCAATCTCGCCCGAGCACTCACAGATATACCGGTCCTCATGGCCCAGGTCATCATATTCGGCGTCATCATGTACTTTATGACCAATCTTGCCCTCGAGCCTGGCAAGTTCTTCATCTACCTGCTCTTTATCTACGTGACGACCTTCTGTTTTACGGCACTCTACCGGATGTTCGCCGCATTGTCTCCGACCATCGACGATGCCGTGCGCTTCTCCGGTGTCGCGCTGAATCTGCTCATCATCTACACTGGCTACGTGGTTGCCAAACCTGTACTGCTGTCGCAGAAGATCTGGTTTGGGTGGATCTTCTACATCAACCCGGCTGCCTACGCTTTCGAGGCGGTGCTCACCAACGAGTTCCACGGCCGCATCATGCAGTGCGCTCCCGAGCAGCTCGTGCCCCAGGGGCCAGGCATTTTGCCCGAAAACCAAGGATGCGCCCTGCCCGGCTCGCAGCCAGGTCGCAACAGCATCTCGGGAGATGACTATCTCGGTGTGCAGTATGACTACACCCGGGCCCACCTGTGGCGAAACTTTGGTGTTGTGGTTGCCTTCTCCGTCCTGTACCTGCTGGTCACGGTAATTGCCACCGAGATGTTTTCATTTGTCGGCTCCGGTGCGGGGGCGCTTGTCTTCAAAAAGTCCAAGAAGTCCAAGAAACTCATCAAGGTTGCTGGCAAGCCCGACGAGGAGAAGGGAGCGAGCTCGGGTGAATCATCAGCCGGGGCACTCAGTGCCCAGCGGACTCAGGATGAAGTTCTCGGGTCATTAGCCAAGAGCGAGAAGGTCTTTACGTGGGAGAATGTCTCGTACACTGTCCCAACACCGCAAGGGCCAAAGCAGCTGCTCAACAAGATCAATGGCTATGCCAAGCCTGGAGTCATGGTTGCGCTCATGGGCGCGAGTGGCGCTGGCAAGACGACGCTGCTCAACACGCTCTCGCAGCGGCAGACCGTTGGAGTTGTCAGCGGCGACATGCTTGTTGACGGCAAAGTCCTCGGCAACGAGTTCCAACGCAGTACCGGGTTCGTCGAGCAGATGGACCTGCACGACGAGACGGCTACGATTCGGGAGGCCCTGGAATTTTCGGCGCTGCTTCGCCAGAGCCGTGAGACTCCACGCCATGAAAAGCTGGAGTACGTCGACAAGATCATCGACCTGCTCGAGCTGCAGGATATCCAGGATGCCATCATTGCCTCGCTGGGCGTCGAGCAAAAGAAGCGACTGACAATTGGAGTCGAATTGGCTGCCAAGCCTTCTCTGCTTCTCTTTCTCGACGAGCCCACCAGCGGTTTGGATTCGCAGTCGGCATTCTCCATCGTGAGGTTCCTCCGGAAGCTCTGCGCGGCTGGCCAGGCTGTTGTCTGCACCATCCACCAACCGTCGTCGGATCTGATCCAAGAGTTTGACAAGATCCTGGCGCTCAACCCGGGAGGCAACGTCTTCTACTTTGGCCCTGTGGGCAACAACGGAAGCGCTGTGATTGATTACTTTGCGGAGCGCGGCGTCCACTGCCCGCCGGGCAAGAACGTGGCCGAGTTTATTCTCGAGACGGCCGCAAAGGGGGGGCGCCGGCCGGATGGCACGCGCATCAACTGGAATAGGGAGTGGCGCAATTCGGCACAGAACAAGGAACTGGTCGACGAGATTCAGCGCATCAAGGCCGAGCGCGGCAAGTTGCAAGACTCGGCTGAGACCATCGCCGGGCAGCACGAGTTCGCCGCCCCGGTGACAGCCCAGATCACCCACCTCACCAAGCGCATGTTCATCCACCAGTGGCGTGACCCCTCGTACATGTATAGCAGGTTGTTTGTGTCGGTCATTGTCGGCATCTTCAACGGGTTTACCTTTTGGAAGCTGGGCAACAGCGTGGCCGATATGCAGAACCGCATGTTCACGCTGTTCCTCATCATCATGATCCCGGCCACGGTCCTCAACTCGGTCGTGCCAAAGTTTTACATTAACCGCGCGCTGTGGGAGGCGCGCGAGCACCCGTCGCGCATCTACGGCTGGGTCGCGTTCTGCACCGCCGAGATTCTGTCCGAGATTCCCGGATCCATCGTCGCCGGCACCGTGTACTGGCTGCTTTGGTATCTGCCCACGGGCCTGCCGACGGACGCACCGGCCGCCGGCTATGTCTACCTCATGACCTTGCTCTTCTACCTGTTCCAGGCGAGCTGGGGCCAATGGATCACGGCGTGGTCGCCTAACTTCACCGTCATCAGCAACGTGCTGCCGTTCTTCCTCGTCATCTTTTCCCTCTTCAACGGCGTCGTCGTGCCGTACAACCAGTTCAACGTGTTTTGGAAATACTGGGTAAGCTCGTCCACATCCAAAATCCTATTGTCTTCCATGCTAACGCTCGTTTCTTGCAGCTCTACTACCTCAATCCGAGCACATACTACATCGCGGGCGTTCTGTCCGCGACGCTGATTAGCCAGCCCGTCGTGTGCGCCGACAGTGAGGCTGCCTACTTCAACCCGCCGTCGGGCCAGACGTGCCTAGACTTTGCGGGCGCTTTTGTGCGGCAGGTCGGCCAGGGCTATTTGATCGACCCTAACTCGACGACCAACTGCGGCTACTGCCCCTACGGAAGCGGCAATGAGTATCTGACGGCGCTGAACGTCAAGCCGTCCGATAAGTGGCGCAACTTTGGAATCTTCCTGGCCTTTTGCGTGTCCAACTGGGCGTAAGTTTCTCTCACTCGTGCTTTCTGAATAGCTAGCTAACGACGTGTTTGTAATAGGCTTGTGTACTTCTTCATCTACACTGTGCGCATCAAGGGCTGGACATTTGGGTTCGGGTGGGTCTTAGGCGCCGTTGAGAAGGGGATAAACGGGATCAAGGGTCTGTTTATCAGGAAGGAAAAGGCCAAGGAGGTCGAGGCGTAAATGGATGACACGTGGATGTGTTTAGTGCGGGCCCGGAGTTTGAGGATAATTACTTGATACCTGATAGATTTGATCTGGAAATAATAGACGCTGTTTGATGGTGCACACACCTGTTTCCCACTTGCCTGTTCATGCTTTTGCTTGGTGTTCCCATGCAAAGACGCACGACCCTTTTCATCTCCAAGTCTAGACGAGAGCCTACTCTGGGCTTGGCAGGCCCACCGCACATACAGACAGACAGACAGACAGACAGACAGACAGACAGGCGGCCACCTGAGCTCACAACGGCAACCCACAAAGCATATCCATATCGTACGGAGCCGGATCCGTAGCCATGTGACTTGTGGAGTTTCCGTCCCGCCGAAAAAGCCTTTTCTAGAGAAGATTACCCAATCTTGCAACCCAAAAACACAAGCTCACTGGCTCATTCCAGCGGCCCAATGGTCTAGTGGTATGATTCGCGCTTCGGGTGGTCAACTTGGTTTCTGACAGTCCCCATTGCCTAGGCAACAGGCAATGGGCAACTGATATGTGCGAGGTCTTGGGTCGAATCCTGATTGGGCTACTGCTTTCTTTTTTTTTTTTGCAATTTGAATTTGCTTATTTTGTCCTCTTTAACTTTGTTCGGGGCTCGTGTCATTACTGTTGGAATGACAAGGTCATTCGTTCCATAGTCACTGCAGTAACCGATGCGAATGGGGTGGTTGTGATGGTTGTATTCTGGTCTGCTCTATGTCTAAAAGGTCACGAACTACGGGTACAGGATGCGCGTTGGAATTGGCGATGTCGGAGGTCACGTGAGGGGTGCGCCTCGCGCACGTGCCGCAAAGCGGCCCGCGCGCTCGTCAGCCACTGAGGCTGTGCAGCCTGTTGAACAATCACGTGCGACTGCATCCTCTGATTGACTGGTAGTTCCCACAATTACTTTTCTCCCCCCTTTTTCCTTTTTTCTTTACGGCTTTAGGATAAAGTATAATTCTTTTCTCTTTTGTTAATTTTTTTTTTTTTTTAGTTAGAGACTGATACTACGTGTTTCAATTACTTTCAATTATTTGGCACTTCTGCATCATGGATTGTAAAGGTCAACAGCGCGGTCACGGGGCGTGTGGATGCTGCTTCTGTCTAGAGCTGGATGCAACTTGGGCCTGAAAAGTCTGCTCTATGTTCCAGCAAACCATGGCCTCCTACGCAAGCTCAATGTGCCGCATGGAGAAACCGGGTCGGTCAAATGCCTCGCCCCGCATGATGCCGTGGACATACGCCTCGCCCACGAGCACAAACCGCCCGTCAGCTAGCGGTCGCAGCACAATGGGTGTGGCGGCGCCGGTCAGCACCCACACCTGGTCGCCCGGCACCACGCTCCGGGGGCCGTTACCTAAGTAGTTCTCCTCTGTCCGGAAAATGGCGCGCCCCGTCGAGACTGCCTCGTGCCGCGCTGTCAAGGCCGCAGCCATCTCCTCTCTGTCTTCTGCGTCAGCTGCAACAATGACACTAACAACACTGCTATCCTCCTTATCCTGACCCTCAAATCCGTCGTCAAACTCAGGCGTCTCCGGCCGCTCCAGCGACCAGTTGCCTCCAGATGCGTCACGTAGAAGGCCGTGTACTGCCACGGCCAGCTTGTCCTTCTCGGGTGAAAGGTCTATCATGAAGTCGGTATCTAGTTCCGTGATGCCGTTGCCAATGCGCACGAACCGACCTTGCACCTTGCCCGCCCCGTCCCCAGTGGCTATTCCCTGCTGCTGCTTCCGCAGCGCCCGCTCTAGCCCCGGGTCTGCCGCCGCCCGCTCTGCTAGCGCCTCGAGCTCCGTCTGTAGAGCCACCAGCTGCGCCGCGTGTGCGCGGGCCTCGGCAGCGTCCCCGTCAGTGTCTACCGCTAGCAGCTGCAGGGCCTTGCTGAGCAGGGCTTGATCTGCGGTGTAGTCAGGATCGTAGCTGTTGCGGAATTAAGAAGACCGGGGATAGAAGAAATTTCTTGGTCTCGCCCTTCTACGTCGCGATCGTGCTGTAGGCTGGCCATGATGGCGGCAAGCATTTCGTCAAAAACGCGGTCTGTCTGCGAGCGCTTGGCGTCGGGCCGCGGCGCGTACGCCCACATGCCGTACTTATCGCTGCCGCCGTCGGCTTCGTTGGCGTCGGGCGGTAGCGTGTGCTTGGTGCGGGCCACGCCGCGGCTGGCGGCGAGCAGCTCGGCGTAGCCTTCGGTGCGGCCGGGGCCAGACGAGAGGTTTGGCCGCTCTTTTTGGTTTTCGGAGGCGGAGCTGTCGAACTCGGCCACGGCGTCGTCCACCTCGTCCGGGAACAGCGGCTCCCAGCTCTCGAACACGCGCTGCCACTCGGTGTGTTTCTTGGCGTCGCGCAGCCCATGGTCAGAGTTCATGTCGCGGCACGCCCGCCGTGCTGTCCGCTGCCACGCCGCGTGGAACACGCTGTGGTACGCGGCCGGGGCTGGACCGGTGGTGCCGTCGATCGTGTCGGCTGCCATGGTCCGCCACAGGACCTCACCGGGCGTCTGGTCCGGGGAGGAGCTGTCCTGCGGCGGCCAGGGGTAGCGCGGGGGAAGCTCTGCGGCCACGACGGCGGACTTTGTCAGCGAAAAGCCGAAGCTGCCCGACGCGTCGGTGAGCACGGCAAATTCTGTTGGGGAAAACTTGAACCCGTCCAACGTGTCGGTTACGGCGGCGACCGAGTCGACCAGCGCGCCGTGGACCGCGAGGAAGGGCTGGTGCATCTTGGCGGGCTCGGGAGGCACCCAACACAGGCCGCGCGAGGCAGCCCATTTGGCGGCGGCTGGGCTGACCAGGCGCCTGACCTGCGGGCCGGTGCTCCAGTCTGGCACCCACGACGCAATATCAATGACGCGGGACGGCGGGTCGTCATTATGCGGCAGGCTCTGCCGGCTGAGAAGTTCGAGCGAGTTGGCCGTGGTCAGCAGAGTGTGCCAGGCGGTCTGGAGAAATGCCTCTGCTGCTGTGAGGTGGTAGTCAGCACGGAGGGGACGCAGAGACTCGTGCGCTGCAGCCGGCGTGCGCGGCGGGCTCTGGGAGATACCCAGAAAGGCGAATATCTTGTCGCGGGGATCACTCGCATCGTAGCCGCGGCAGTCGTCCAGCAGCTGCAACAGCGGGACAGGTTGGGCCTCCTGTCCTTCCTCTTCCTCTTGCACTGTCGCTGGCGGGCGCCGCGGGCCCACGCTGGTGGGGTTATAGCTGCGCTTCTTGATGTGTTCTAGGGTGATCAAGGCCAGGTAGCTGGGCCGACGGCGTTCAAGGGTGGTGAAGAGGTTGCGGTTGTCGTCCGGGCGGGGTGAGTGAACGATGATGGGGTTAAGCTCGTCGTCCCACAGTGGCGTGCTCAGACGGGGGCCGTTGACCTCGAACCAGGCCCACATGTCGACGGCCTCGCCCAGTCCCGTCTCGGTCAGGTTGATGCAGGCGTTGGACAGCGCCTCCCAGGGGAAGGTGAGGGTGCCGCACTGCATCTGGGCCTTGGGGGCAAGAGCCAGCTCCTGGATGACCCAACTGCGACGGAACCAGGCACGTTGCAGGAAGGCGAACACGGGCCACCAGTGGCTCGAGTCCCAAGCAGGGAGCCCCAGCGCGGTGCACCTTGCCGGCAGGCGATGCTGGGTCCGCGCCGCCCTGGCCGTGGCGCGCGGCGTTGTGGCCAGCTTGAAAAGCAACTCGAGGGCGGGGCGGGTGAAGACGTCCTCGTGGCCCAGCCACACGGTGATTTTGGTGGTCTGGCGGTAGATGCGGCCCATCAGGGCGACTTGGACGCCCTTCTCGTCGGCATCGTGCTGGTTGATGCTCAGGGCGTCGATCCACATCTCGGTGGGCAGACGGAGGGAGGTGGTGGCCATCTTGGCAGCGATGTGCGGGGGCGGGTTGGCCATGACTTGGCAGATGTGCCGCCATTCGAGCAAGTAGCGGTACAGGTTGAGCGTTATGGGCAGCACCTTGCCGTCGCACAGCACATCGCCTTCCCAGGCGCCGTCGTCGTCGCGCGCCTTGAGCGAAGGGAATACGGTGACGGGGCGGCCCCACGTGTACGAAAGGGCTTCGTAGGTGATGGGTTGGTCCTCGAGGTCGACGACGCGCATCGAGAGCTCGATGGGGCCACCATCCCTGACACTCTCAGGCTGTCCCTGGCCCTGCCCCTGGCCCCGCAGTGTCTTGAGCTTGAGGCTGACGAGGCGGATCGACGTGGGCGTTGGGAGCGGCTCGTACGTGTAGCGACGGTCGGGTGGAATGTCGTGCAGACGACCCATTGCGGTGCGGCCTTTCGTCTTGTCATTGCAGGTTATCCGTATGATCTAGGTCGGCCTGGAATTTGGAAATGGTTGAATGGATTGGTGGGGAAGCGTCTGACCCGACTGAGAATGGGCCTCCCGCTCGAATTAATTACCTCATCTCGTGGCGGAGCTAATTCCAGGCAACCACGACCACCGCTTATTCTTCGGCTTCCTGAAACGACCAAACTCAACTGTGGTGCGAGCATTGACTTTGCTGTAATCAATACGCAGTGAGAAAAGTAAGGTATGGACCTGGTATGGCGTTCTTAGCGCTTGTGCCCCGTCTTTCCATCAATGGAACCCACTCTCCGCGCTTGTTGGCTGATGAAGTGGTGTCATTCAAGAAACAGATCAATTGGAGAGCAATCAAAAACTAATGGGACAGCTCGTCATAAATTTCAGCAGTCACGCATTTCATCAGCCGCATTTCATCAGCCAAGCCATTTCATCACTCAACATCTCCGGTGGCATAACAAACGTTCTCAAGCATGACTGACGATTAACCCCGAACCAGGACCCCAAGCGAATCATGCTGATCGTCAACCTAGTCTAGAGCTGACGAGTGTCAGAGAGGTCATACTAAATCGGGTATGGTTCAGGACAGGACCGCTGGAATTCCATCACCTTTTCCACACAAACAACATGTGTCGTGGTCTGGACTGCTGTTTTTGGCGGGCGTGTGGCCTCAAGGTTCAGTAGTCTAGGCCGCCTCAATAAGGACATGCCGGGTGGGGCACATGTCCTCTCGGTGTTCACAGTACCCGCACAGTACTAAACCCCTGGCACACACGCAAGCGCTGCACACCTCAGCAGGTTGGCAGGAAGCCGAACTTGTGGCGGTTCATCCTTACGGCGATGAAGGCTACGAGCCTGGCTTAAAAGCTACCATGCCGGCACCCTCTGGCGTTATCGACTGGGACGCCTTGCACATCGATGCCTCTAGGATGGATATAGACAGCATCGTGGAGAAGTTGTCCCAAACCAAGATCCGCGAACTCCCGAATCTAGACCAAGAAGGCCGTCGATGAGAAGTTGGGCTATCCGGCCTACGTTCTCTCCCTCACCCTCCAAAACGAGGACCTGAACTCGTTCGGTTACTTTGACGGAACAGACTATCCTTACAGCGGGAGCACGGAGGCCGGCTCGTGGCTTCCGCCGCTGAATATGTCGCTAGACGCGCTGATCCCCCAGGTTAACGCGTAGTTTCGATCGGCGCGCTTCGCCGGAGATCCGGGGTACGTCGTGGGCGAGAAGGGACTCGTCCGCGGGCTCGTATGGGAGATGGAAGCGTACGATACCGAGCGATTTTCCGAGCTGCGCGACGTGCTGCCCGGGATCTTGGAGCTCGCTTGTAGCGACTCCATGGAGGAGAGCGCGCTGTGGAGGCACATGCTCCTCCTGACTCTCGTCCGCCAGCGCAAGTCTGCCGGTTACTGGGAGTTGGTGGAGCTGGTCGTCCTCTGCGCGCTCCCGCGGCAGCTGAAGGACCCCGGCGAGATGTGTAGCCTGCTCTCGGGCCTGGAATCGTGGATTCGTGGCGAGGGCGACGACTGCTGGCCGGAGTTACTTAGCACGAGCACATGGATATCACAGCCACCTCCCGGGGAGCCGGTGGATAGCCGGCGCAACGCGCAAGGGCGCACCTGCCTCCCTTTGGCCGTCGAAGCACCTCTTTTGCACTGGGTCTGTGAATGCATCGGATCGGGCCGGCCGTTACCGATAGGCAAGCCGTCGTCAAGAATGAGACGGCGACTCTCGGACGCTTATCGGCCTCTTTACCGCGGATCCGGCCAAGCACCGCAAAGTATTCACCCTACTAGACGGCATCGAATACAACTTTGGAAACTGGCTTGTGCTTCCGCAGCGCTCGATGCGCTTCGAATGCGTGGAGGAGTTGGAAGGGTCCTGTCCATTGGGCGAGGATGTTCGGCAAGCCGCAGACTTTCTCGGCGGGGATAGGAGAGTCCTGCCCGATTATAAGTTATAACGCGTCTAGAAAGTTGACAGACGCATGGCCGTATGGTCGCACCGGCTTTCGGAAAACGGTATCCTGGAGAAGGGCCATGATGGTTGGATAACCGTACCCCTTGGCCAAGGTATGTTGATATTATCTCCCGGAATTGTCGGATCGAGGGAAAGGGCTAATAATTAGACAGAGGCGCGATATAAGTGGTTTCTTTAGCAGAAATTGGCAAGCTGGAGAATTTAGCGGCGGTTCTTCAGTCATGGCCCTGGAGCATTGTGTCGGGTGCTCGCTGTATGCTGCGTCAATGCTCTAGTTTTTGAGTGCTGGACGAATTCACACCTTTCGCCGGGCCGACATCCAGCTTGCCTCTGGTCGATGGGCATCAGAAATAGAGGAAGCAATCTCCACTAACCTGGGCTTAACAAATTGCTACTTAGCCAGTCTAATATTGGCAAGGATCGTGCCTGAGCTGGTGACATGTGTTCTATTCGAATTATGGATGGTTCCAGGGCGCACGCAGCCGCGATGAAGCAGATGGATGCTAGGAACTCGCCGTACGGTCATGGAACGAAAGAGATGGTTCAAGGGATTCATAACTCGTACCCGACCAAGAGCCAGCCAATTGACCCGGGAAATAGAAATAAAACTAGAACTACTCGGAAAGGGGGTCGGACCGATTCGGGCCGCGACGCACCACCTGCCTATCGATGTACTTGGCCAGTTCGACGCCACGCGGATCGTTCGCATTACCCGCCATGCCTCTCAGCATCCCCGTCAGCTGTATCACTTCCTCCCGATACGACGCACTATCAGCCAGCGCGGCCTCCAAGTCTTCGGCTGCCTTCTTGTCCTTCTTCTTCGCCACGCGCGTCTGCCACCAGCAACTGCCAATAGCAAAATAAACGAGGCGGCCCCACGCCCGTGGCAATCCTAGGTAGCAATGGCGACGTGGTCCATCGTCGTAGTTCTGGTAGTCGTGTTTGCCTGGGAAAAAAGGATTAGTCAGCGTACACGCGTGTGTGGTGCCCAACCTCCCAACTCTTCTCGCGAGCGGCCGTGGGGGAGTGCAGGTCTTTATGGTGTTCATCTGGAGCCTTCATTCCTGCCTTCTCTGATTTTGAGACGCAGTAACTTTGAAACGAATAGGAAGGCGCAAACATCCCACACCAAGACGTGACGTCGTGTCGTACTTTTTCCAAAATAAACGGAATGCACGATTCTTCCCCTGGTTTCTATATTAAGAACACCTAGATATCGCATTCGATAGATGCAAGTATAGCATCCAAAACCGCTGGGTTGAAGCCCCTGAACGGAGAGCATTGGTACTGTGTTTACTGGGGGCGCTGCACTGTGAAAGGCCTATCCGCATCGTACCAAATAAGCCCGAAGTTGGTTAGAGGCTAGCTAGCCTCTTACTTTTTGCAATAAAAAATTAGCTTCTTCCTGGAACGGTTGGGCCATCAATCTAGTTCGGCGGTCGGTGGAATAGACCCCGCCATTGCGGCCTTTCGTCTTGTCACCTACTAATTACCGAGGCATTAACTCACTGCAAGCTACGCCTGGGAATGGCTTGGCTGAATTTGAATAAATTGTTGGGGAAGCTGGTTTCTGACCCGACTGATTTGAGAAAGGGCGCCTGGACTACAATAATTAATGGGCCTATCTCGTGGCGTAGGTCACTTGTCGATTTGAATACAAATTACTTGCTATTTTGAAACCCTTGCGCAGCTGATTATCAGGGAAAGCAAAATAGTGTTTTGTTTTTCCGGTAATCACTAAGAACCACACAGCTAACTCAACTTATTTTGTCCGAATTCATGGCGTCGCAATCCAAACCTCTTGGTGTTACCCTTACCAGTGATGAAGCGGTGGAAGCTCCGCCTCGCACAAAAAGACAAGGAAACAACAGAACAAACACAAGGCGAGCCGTAGGCGAGCCGAAAAGGTCGGAAAAGGTCGGAAAAGGTCACATCGGGCAGTTAAATATATCAAAGGAAGGCATAGGCTCGTACGTGGGCTCGGGAGGCCTAGGTCATGACGAAAACAAGTAGATTTCTTCTAAAAAGCTAGGAAAACAAAAAAAAGGGTCTCCCTAGTTAGATGAGAGACGGCAAGCCGGCCGCCTTATATAAGGTGGTCGGTAAAAGAAGAAAGAAAAAGGACACTAGATTACAATAGGCTTAGGGGTATATTCCCTTTTGGCTGTGTGTAAACAATCCCCCTTTTTCCAGGGCCACTTATCTCGACGTCAGTGAAGAAGTCTCCTTACACATACCTTCAACCCTTTATCAAAACCGAATGACGTAGGGGCACGGGGCATCCCTGCCAGACCAACCCTTGAAGTTGTCCTCGCGAACCTTGGCGCCCCTCTTGAGGGCGTTCCAAATGCGCGTGCCCGAGTCGAGCATGAGGGCGACGTGGTGCACATCCCTGCCCGGGCATCTGCACTTGTTGGGCCCAAAGAAGACGGCGTCGCCGGCGCGCCGCTGGGAAAATGGAATCTTCCTAATGAGGCGACAAGACCGGAGTCAGCAGATATTCAATGGTTGATTAGATTGCCTTATTGAATGGGATTAGGCCTGAATTCTCTCGGGGCCTCGGGTAACTGGATTTCGACGCTCGAGGCAGGCGAGAAAGCCGACAGAGTCTCGGCTTTGACAAGAACAGCACAACATACTTGTATTTCGACTTGGACTCGGGTGCGCAGTACAGTTTGTAAGTCTCGCGCAAGTTTTCGTCGAACAGGCTCCGGTGCGTGACCTGACAAACGGCCCAGCTGACAAGACCGGAACAGTCGAATGACTTGGGGTTTCCGGTGGGACCGGAGCAGGATCCGCTATCGAACCTGTCTATTTGTATCATGCCCGTTAGCCACAGTCTCCTCACGCCAATCTGCTAGAGAGGATACGCAGAGGGCGACTCACAAGGCACGCCCACTGCCTCCTTCGCCTTGGCAAGGATGGCCAAGCCAGGGTCTTTCGTCGGGGGCTTGGGGTCTGGATCCGTCTTCGTCGGCAGACAGCACTTGAAGTCGACGGGGCCCGGGCAGAGGCCCGACTGCGTGTTTCTCGACGCACACTGCGAAGTAAAGCGACAGTTGCCACCGGCACTACCGCACGACGTCTTGGTGCAGCATTTAACTTCATCGGGGGTTCCAGGGCAGGCGTTGTTGATGAACTTGGCGCCGGAGCCGCACGCATCCTTGTGGATGCAGACACCTGGAGCCCCATCAGCGCCAGTGCATGCGCCGTTCAGGACTGATCGCTCTGTGATGTTGCTGGCCGCTGCAAAGCCGGCGGAGAGCAGCGAGAGGATGAGGAAGACGGGCTTCATGGTGACGAGATGCAATTCTTATGGCTTGGATAGGGAGCGAAAAGGCTGCAAAGCTGATAAGCGAGAATTGTGTGTGAATGTGAGGTTGTGCAGAGGTCAGTTGCAACATGGAACCGCAACTCTTCCCAGACTCTATATACTCTCCCACACAGAATTCTTTAGCCGGTCTCCCTAGGTACTTGACCGAACTTGGGCGCACAGAACTCATTTCGGCGAGGAATCCATCTTTCTCAAGGCCATAGGTGAGACGAGATTCGAGTTGTGTGCGGTTTTCCCTGCCCAGTGTTTCATGAGGGAGGCTGTGCCCTACTGTCGCTTGAGCTGAACCTACCTCACGTCGTAAGCTGGGCAGACTCGGTGAAGAATCGCGCCGAGTCTCTACATGGCACTAAATATGCTCGCAATAAAATCCATGGTGGCAAATAATTCTCACGTTGTTGGCTGCTAAGGTGTATGACGGAAAAAGAGGCCAGCTCATCCTCTGCTAGTGTGTCGAGGCTAAGTTGAGGGAAATAGATCGAAGCTAACGATGGAGATGATGGAACCGACACGTCCATCGCAGACCTCTCACGACTCAAAAATGAGCGCTGCACAGGCCACACTCCAAGTCAAAGCCCAGGTTCTCGCGCTTGTGCGACGAATATCGTCAAAAATTTGATTCCTTTGGCGTCTCTTTCGAAATCTGGCCGGGAGCCTTGCCGAGTCCAAGAGCTGACCAGATGCATAGTACTAATTCTACTTTTGTAGTGGCGCCCTCTCATGCTTGCGCGTTGGCCTTGGGATTGCGGCCTGGCTTGCCGCCCAGGGCCTCGGACCTGAGCGACATCATTCTGCCATTCCTAATTGGCTAGATAATCTCGGCATTGACAAGGCTATTCACACCCAACACGGCAGATTAAATCAGCAAATGTTCGAGGAGGCGACCAACCGAGACGAAGAGCAATTCGTGCGAGGGAGAAATAATTAGCAACTCCAGGTTCCTCATGTTTCTTGGATCCCATCAGCCGAATAATGAAGTGCAGCTGTACAGAGTAGTTACTCTTGGTTGTCTGCGTCGCGAGACTCCGCAGCTCAAGTCTCTGATGATGTACAGCTGAAGCTCTTTCCGAAGCGGTTGCCTTCCTGACTTGAGAGCGTGCTGTTATCTTCCTGCGCTCCCGCCTCCGCCATTACTAGGCCAAAGGGCCCACTCATACCCCTCTTTTTGTGAAACATCAAGTGGTTATCATCCTAAGGCCTGACTGGAGGCTCTTTTTCCAGCCGAAGTCCGTCATGTCGTCGCGGCTGCCAATGAGGCTTTCCAGCTTTGACTGACGGCGAACAAGCTTTTGCAGTGTGGAGCCCGGCGGCTTGCCCCGTTTAAGCGGTAACAAGGCCGCCCAATATTGAGCCTCGAGTGATGTGTATTCGGCATGCGCTGAGCCTGACTGCGTCGGTGAACCCTTCTCGGGATCGAGGTTGAGGGAATTCTTGGCTGTTTGCCCCCCGGAAGAGCATGACAACAAAGTCGCGAAGACCCCCAGCGGCAAACGACAAAAACTAAACCTCGTGTTTTGGCATTGTGCTGTGGCACAATCTCCAAGTCTTTCAAGATAGTGGTGCTCTCTGTCTGAGTGACGGTGCTTATTCTGGAGGGGTGTACCCCCACAAGTCTGATCGGCTTTGTCGAGTGCACAACGCGGTAAAATGCGAAGCCAAATTGGCGCGCTACTAACCCCCGTGGAGTGATGCAGGACTTGCTTTGATGTTTAGTCTGAGACGCCTCAATCGGGAATGGTATCGGCGCTGAGCCAACGCTTCGGCATGCTGAAGGCTCTTGAGGTTCAAAGACGAGAGGCAATGCGAGGTGATGGCGGTGGGGGTCATGCTTCAGCCAGCAGAAGAGGGGCATCAAGAAGATTCCGGGCTTGCCTGAACTGATGGTGGTGAGAGGTTTCTCAAGTAGTGGTCCTCTGTTAGTCAGCGAGTGGTGTTCAGTTTGGTATGGCGGCAGATCCGGATGGCCGCTGATGACAGAACCAGACCCAAAGTCTACAGGAGATTTGGCAAACAGTCTGTCGCCCACAAGTCTACGTTTCGAAAGACCCCAGCAAAAGAGAGGCTCGTCGCTAGAGGCTCACATGATTGATCTCCTGCTGTAGCCGAAGGAAGGCCCTGTCCCCTTCGCCGTAGAGGAAGGGTATGTGGACGTCAAAGATGCCAATCAGTGAGTAGACGAGGTCTTCACTGCGGGTGGTGTTTCCCTTTGAGGCCCACAACATCCTCCGCGCGATGCTGGCATATTTCAACTCGGACGTGCCAGCAAGATAGCTTTTGAGTATGTTGGACACGTCGGATAATAGCTGTAAGAAGTCTGGATCGGGCTCGTTCGTGTATGAAACCTTTTTGCCAATAAGACACCATTCGTTGTCAGAGAACTAGACAGCAGGAGGGGCGAGCAGATCCTAGAGTGTCCACCCGCGTGTAAACCACCGACTCTTGTGAAATGCCGACGTCGGTGGCAGAGGTTCTTGACCGTGCGGGACGTCTTCTAGATAGGCGTAGCACACATGTGCATCGCGGTACTATGCAAACATACAATTAATGGTCTCAGAGAGCTCCGCGCTGCTGCTGCTCTTGTCAATGCAGATGGTGTCGATCTAGACATAGTCCAAGGTCTATTTCGAGAGCTTTGGCACAGCAGCCATCGATTTTGGCGTTTGAAGGCAACGAGGGGAGGCCGTCGATATCCTTGAACATGACCTCGTTGGCGCCCCAGGTGTGCGACAAGCAAGCATATCGCGGGACGTTGGAGCTGTGGAACTCCTCGAGCCTTTGGTCTGCGTATTGAGGAGACGCATCTAGGGAGCTGGGCATACCTGTAGTTACGGTCGGTGCGTTTTCATGACTCTGGGGTGGGCCAAGGTGAGGATGGTGAGGAAGGTGGGGCTTCTGATTCTCTGGGAATGGCGAGGTGAGGGCGCCAATGCTTGGCCGTTTGCCAATTCCCCTCTCCCCTCTTGAATCCGTCTAGTTGCATTGCCCGCAGCGGGCCAATCAGGGCAGCCAACGCTTGGTTTCTCGGACGAGCTGACCTGACGTTGCGTTCGGAGACCCTGGTCGGTCTTGAGAAGGACCGAGCTGCCGAACTTGGGATGCCTGGGAGCGTAACATGCAACCAATCATCACTTTTCCGGCATATTTTCAGCTCGCCCATGAAAGTCATCTCAGAGGCAAACAAGCCGCCCCTGTGTCAAGTCGTGGACGCAATCGATGGGTTCCTTCCCAAGCAAGAGTTCCGACGCCGTTTCGATGCAGTAGAAAGTGCGTATTTGCGGGCGTGGAAAGAGCGCCCCGCGAACTGGAAACCACAAACGGCGGAATTGGAGGTTTCTGCAGGGAGTTCGGTTTGTCACTTCCAATTCGGCTGATCTAATCACAGGGTTTGAGCGGTTGCTCCTTCCTCATTGCTGGGCTGTTGTTATTGCTCACACCGCTTTTCACACATTTAGTATTCGCACATGCATGGTCGTGTCGAACTGAGCTTGAAACTAGAATAGCTTTTACAGCTGGATCCCCACTCCCGAAGTCTATGTACAAATGTGTGGGCAATATTTTCAGGAAATCCGGCCCGTAATCTCGGCAACCCCCCCGAGACGTCTAAGTGCAGCCCACGCGGGTAGAGCTGACGGCAATGTCGTCGTACCAAAAGGTGTTTGTGTCGCCGCCGTAAGACTCCCAGCCAAAGTAGATGGCTGTGACCTTGGGCTTGACGCTGCTGCGCTGCCACTGGGCGGCGTTGGCGTTGGAGACGCCGGCCTTTGCGGTCAGGCCGGCGATGGCGTTGCTGTTGAGCCACGTCTCGACGGTGCCGTCGGGCCCCAGGTGGTACTCGAAGCACTGCCAGCTGCCCGTCGGCAGCTTGGTCGACGCCGCAATGCCGTTGGGCGACAGGTCCGGCAGCGTCGCGTCGTCCGACTCGCGGTTGTACATGAGGATGTTGCTCTGCCCGCCGATGCGCAGGTGCTTCTTGCTGCCCTGCGCCGAGTCGGGCATGGTGATGAAGGACACGTGCGAGCTCGTCAGCGCCTTGGACGCTTTGCTGCAAGAGGAGAGCCGTTAGCAATGGTTTCGGGCCGGCCAGGTCGAATTATCAAGAGCTAATTACTCACATCCAGGCCCGGACATAGACGTCGCCGCTGGGGATTTTTGATGTTCCGAAGAAGATGTGTCCGCAATAGCCTCCCGCACCATCGACGCGCATCGAGTTCTTGCCACTATGGGCTGTGCTGCTGTCGAGCGTCACCTTGCCACCCTGGCTGCAATCCTGCGCGTACGTGGGCCATGCCGTCTGGTCCCATCCGCTTTCGAAATCCTCAGAGACCTGGCCCAGGGTGAAGGGGAGTACGGCAAGCGCCAAGAGAGCAGTTTTGCCAAACATTTTTGCGGATGGAATGCCGTCACGTGGTATTGATGGGAGCTGATGCGCGTGGATGGACGGACAGCTAGCATATTGCAATGGCAGAACGGCTAAGGCGATATTTATGTTGCCCAAATTTGCCTTCGTAAGGTAAGCTATTCGGGCTGGGGTCGCGCATTTGCGGCTAAAAGAGGCAGAGCTGCATCCCCCGCAAAGCCGGCCAGGGGTCTTTTGAGATATAATACATTTCCCGGAGGCTTAGGCAGCGTTTACCAGATTCAGACCACCCGAGGCGCGGAAATCCCGGCCGCCCCCAGTGGCCCCAGGACCTTCGAGATTGAACCCGAACCGAGCCTTTCCCACCCGCCCCAATCCCGCCCAAATTCACGACCCGGCTCAACGACGCCAGTTTATAGTGGCAATGCAGAAAGTTGCTCCGACGATAGATTGGGTCGGCCCGTCTGCTGCCGCTCTTGCGGCCTACACTTTTGCCTTGCATCCTTTGGGGAATGGGGATTTGACTAGTTCGCCGTGTATTGTCCCACTATATTCCTCACGCGGTTCAGGGGATATTCCATGCAATGCCATGTTTGAATTCCAGGCGCATGCCAGCCTTCATCAAGTTGCATGGTTGGAAACTTGCACCAATTATATTCAAGATCTATCAGTGCTGTCACCAAGTGCGATTTTGAAGAACACTCGTTAGTTATACCATTTCATACGTAGTTATATGAAGCCTCATCTTTGTAACTCTGTAGCCTGCCTAAACAGAAAGATCTCGATAGAATGAGAGTCGCATAGCAGTTATTATGCTGGAAATACGGACTCCTATAATAACAAAGACATTGCTTTATGGCCAAGGTAGGGCAGCCTTTGAGATCTAGTGCGGCGAACAACAAAGGCCATGCCTTTTTACTTGTGTGAATCTGATAGTTACTTAGAATTTGTAGTATGGGTTTCGACCAGAAAGCTAGCTGTTGTTGCCCAGAGTAACTATAGCCAAGGCATCGGTCGCTGAGTTTAAAGGTGGGCGCAAGGGAAAGTGGCAAAGTGAGGCTCCGTGTTGCTGCAGCTACGTTCGTTGCACGTATTGACTTAGGAGAAAACCCGGACCTGGAACTTGAGATAGTTGTGGGACATAGATAGCCCCTGGCTGGAGGACGCCAGCTATTATGAAAACTTGGTATTAATAATACCAGTAACGCCACTGGCCTACCAGGAAAGCGCCAAACCTCTGGCATCATGGTAAGATGGTTATAGATGCCTAAGGCATCCCGGCGCGTCCGTCGAGGATGTGTATCCAAGTCACGCCCCTGCCTTGAGCATCAGATGACTCGTCTGAACGGTATAGCGGAGAGGGGAAACCGGTCCTGACCAATGCAGCTGCTTTTTTCTGTTGCTTCTCTTACAACTAAGCGCGTCCGTCGTTCTTTTGTGAGCAGCTCTTGCGCCTCCCCACAGCACCACGACTTAGGCTCTCTCGGCGAGAGGCATCCAACCACCCATTCATCGTCTACATCCTTGCGCCAATATTTTGCCGCTCACAAATTGACAGCTTGTCGGAAACGCAGGCACACGAGCCATGGACGACGGTGCTGGTGGCCGCCGGCTGCACATTCATTACTTGGAACTAGAGCCTCGAGAAGGCCTCGAGCATCCATTCCAAGAGTTAAACGATGCCATTATTGATGATATAAGCCAGAGATACGACTAGATGACCCAATACAGGCGTAACGAGCCTCTTGAACCCTCAAATGTCATCGAGGCAGTGGTATTAGCGGGGTCAGAAGGCTTCAATAGTATGCGCTACGCCTGGAATACTCTCCATCTTTTTATTGTCGACGAAACGTTCTTCATGACCCACTTGGAGTTCTCGCCACAGGAGATTGCCCAAAATATCATGCGCAAACGAGTCAACCTGTACCACGATCTTCGCAATAAGTTCGTCGACTGGCGCAGAACTCGTCGTCAGGGCCTGCTCACCAGTAAGTAATCAAACCTCAACCAATCACTATTCCTATGCATCCTCCCCAGGGGTCTTACCAAGCTCGCAGTCCTAACTGATCGAGACTAATAGCTACCCAAGCTCGAATGGAGGCCATGGACAAGATCTGTTTCCAGCACATACGCTCCGAGACGTTTAAGCCAGTCGGAAAACTCCTCAAGCCCACGCAAGATGTCGTCTCGGGCCTACGAGCCCGCCGTTGGGCAGTGTGGCGCAATGCAATTTCGTTGTATGTATGAACCATGGCCACCAATCTATCAGTCTACCACTGTCCTTTTCCTGTGTTCTAGACGTCACTGACGGCCCGGTGCGGCGAACACAGGTCAATCTCCGCCCACCTCCACCTCGGAGAAATCATGGGTGTGAAGTGGTTTATCTTATGGTGGTTCTCCTCGCCAAACGAACCTAAGTCAGATTCTCTAGTGGTCTGGGCGGTAGGGACGTCAGGGATGATTCTTTGGTGCTTCCTCCTGTTCTGGGTCGGATATGTGGATCCATTGGAAAAGGCGCTGGGCTTCGAGAAGTTCCTGTTCACCCTAATGCGGTAGAAGAAGAACCTGGAGGCTCTGGACGCGGAGCTGAAGGCTGGAGCCAAACTCGACCATGCTGCCAAGTGCTTCTTGTACGGCGCTACCTTGTATGAACAGTGGGACCACTTGGTAATACCGGGCAATGACTACTTCTTTTACTAGGTCAGGGTCTCTAGCTAGGTACTTAGTCCAAGGACTTCCTAGGTCTAGTCAAGCACCGGGAATAAGCGGCGGTGGATAAGAGGTAAATGTCCTCCAGCAGCGCTTTCATGTCTAGACTAGAGTCGTAAGAACAAAGCAATCGCGGTCTAGATGGCGGAGTTTAGGTCGGCAAATATCACGGTACTTTACCCAAAAACAACGGAAATGGTAAATTTATCGCGACTGAACTGCCAAAGGCTTGAAACAAGGCCGCGCTGTGATTTCTCTTGTCCAGAAATAGGGGCAGATATGAAATTTAGGTGTCAAGATATTCTCCCCATTTCTAGCTTCCGATGAGAAACACAAGACCGCTCCCTCCAGAAAACGAAGACCTCAAACCCTCAATCATGCACCATTATTCAAATCTACCGCACCTTACAACAGCCATCACCGCCAGACGCCCTACCTTCTCCTCCCGCCGTCAGGCGACAGAGGCATGTTGGACACGGGCGGCACGCATTCGCAACAGTCGCGAGCCGTGACCGTAGGGCGCATGGCCTCGGATCTGAATTCAATGAGCGGGTCGTAGTCCGATGTCGGCATCGGCGTTGGCGTTGACGTCAGCGTCGGCGTTGGCTTGGGCCACGGAACGGGCGGGAAAAACCGTGTCGTGGTCGGCAAGTCTGAGGCCGGGAGGGAGCTCTCACTGGGAAACGGGTCGCCGCTGTCGAGGCCCGATGATGTCGAAGTTGCAGTCTCTGTCGAGGCAGGAGCCGTGCTTGCCGCGGGTGTGTTGCCGTTGAAGTTGCGCCCGGGTCTGCTAGGGATGGTCAGCAAAAACAGTTTTCTCGTTCCGGAAATAATCGTCTATTCATTTCTGAGGCAGTTGTCTAGGGACTCACCCGTTACCCTGGATGATCTGGCCGATGGCAATGCCGAAGCCCATGGCCGCGATCACCAACAGCACCACAAGCGCCAGCGCGCGGGCAAACTGCCGGCTCGGAATACCGTAGACCAGCTTCGGCGGCGGCTCCTCGACCTGGGGGGCTCGGAGTCGGGGTGCGTTCAAGGACTCGAAACTCACCCTCTCGGATACATACTCCGAGCGGCTATCGTTGATATTATTGTCTCCGGTGGCTGCAAAAGCCGGCGCGGACACGGCGGGGTGGACCGGCTCCTGCTCACGGTAGACACGTGGCCGGGCCCCCGGTTCGGGGCCGAAATAGAGGCCTCTTCCCAAGGATCCCAGAGATCTCCCGCCTGTCCTTAGTGGGGTTGGCATAGCTGGCATAGCTGGCATGGAAAGTGTCTCTTGGGCAGCATTGTCAACGGGAATATTCTCGTCTGGTGGTGGCGGCTCCGCGGGCATCTCGACATGCTCGCCCGCTTCGAGCCGCCGCATCTCAACTTCGTCTGGCATGAGAAGCTATTTCTCGGGGTGGTATACAGAATAACAACAGTGCAAGGCCTCGTGAGCTGCTTAGCAAGGGTCGGGTCTGGAGATATCGGTCAGCAGAGGAAGGAAATCACGACATTGGTAGTGAACCAGAAGAATAACAAATTGTTTTGGAGCTAATTACAAAGAAATGTTATTCATGTCTGAAGAGTCAGCTATTGTGAGGCTCTAGCAAATAATCATTCAAGTACATAGTCAACTGTATGATTACCTAGTGAGAAACACATAGCTGCTTTCATCCGCTGCGACAACCTACCACAAGTGTGTTCTCATTCTGTGCTGCACTGCTTCAAGCTGTGCTACAGAAGCTATATGAAGTAGCGACTAGTTGCGACATGGCTCCCAGTTTCTCCGCTGGCCTGTTAATAGGTTTCCCGTCGTCAATTGTTTTTGGTAGTTAGCAGAGCCACCCACTGCAGAGCCTACGTCGCGCACCACACAAACCTAATTTTGTATTCCTTACTGCTCCAGTTGGTGAGACCAAACATTTTGGAGGGTTTCTGTTTTCATCAAGATGTTATCTGTACTTGGGTTAAAAGCTTGATTGTATGCAAAATGTTCCTGAGTCATTGATTTGGTGAAAATTGAATATGATCGTGCTACCTGAGATACGTTACTCACGGTCTCACCTTGGCTCACCGCGGCCACGAAGTCACCCATTACCTATTCATGGGTAACAGGGGCTGACAAACAAACAAACAAACAATGCCGAAAAATCTAAACCGCAGGTAGTCAGTCGCCTAAAAACGAGTCCTCGCGTGTCTGTGTGTGTGTGTGTGGGTAACGTGTCTAGGTGGCTATTGTTCGTGTCAGATGGAACATGCTGGAATGTGGGCTGTGAAGGAGCTAGGCAAAGGATTCGCGGCCTACTTCGCCACTCATTTTGCCACCTATTTTGCCACCACAATAGTAGTATAAGAAGGAGGCTTTCTGGCACTGCCAGAAAGCCAGGAAGATAGAAAAGACAATCAATTGAAGCCAGTAAAAATCCTGAAGTGCAGTAATCCAACAATTCGCAGTCAGATTCGCTATAACACCAAAGCACCACAGGATTACGCACTTATACACCTGTTCAACGTGAACCGATACAACAAACACGGCAAAATGGCGGCAAAATTCACCACACAGACTCCAATCTACAAAGCTCCCAAGGACTGGCACATCTGGGCCAACACCCTCAAGGCGAAGGCTCGCCAGGTCAACTTATGGCAATACTTCGAAGGAAAGCCGTGGCCTAAGGAGCCTAGATACCCAGAGCCAAAGGACTTCAACGAAGAGGAAGGTGCTGATTCAGAGACATTCACAGAGGATGGAGGCGATGACAACGAAGAGATCCAACGCCTACAGGCAGAAGTTGACAAACTGCCGCCTCCACCAGCTGATGGAATCCTCGATCGGAACAACGCCGACTACCCCAATCTCCACGGAGCAGCCCTCCAGAGGCGCCGTACACGCGATCAACGCCTCCGCGAAGAACTCGCTGAAGTCGCCCGAAATCGGCTAGTGGAGATCCGAAACGAAGAGACTGTACTCTCCGCGCACGGCAAGGAACGATACAACATAGCCGTGGCTCGATACAACAGCATGAGGAAGGACTACGATCGGATACAACGCGATGCCGCAGTAATATTGGACTGGACCGACGCATCAGTCTCCCATCAATACTACCACCTATTCGAAGATAAGGAGCTTGTGGAGAGATATCTCGCACTAGAAACCTATTCTCTCCCCTTCGCGGAAGAGGTGATTAGGGAGACTCGTCGCGATTACAGAGACCATATGACTGCGTTCAAGAGATCGGAAAAGAAGATAGGCGAGTGGATCACAAAATGGATGCACTTTATGGCTGAGGCCCAGAGATATAAGCTGTGGGAGATCACAACACCTGAAGTATGGTGTGAGCACTTGATGGAGAGGCTCAACGAGACTCAACTAGGCCGAGCCTGGCTGCTGGGCGAATTCGCCGCTATGGAGCCCCAGATCAAGAACGGCCAGATAGACTATATCAAGGTGGCCGCCAAGATGCAACTCCGCCTAGCTATGGAAACGCCAACCGAAAAGACAGCAGAGAAGAGGCGCTACCAAGGAGCGTTCCCAGCCTATAACGGCACCAACAACAACGGTACCAACAACAATAATGAGGTTACCAATTCCGAAGCCGTAGAACGCGGAGGCCACAGAGTCAAGAGGGAGAGAAGCACGCCCAGCCGCAGCCAGTCAGCAAGAGGCCGTGGACAGAGCCACGCCTTTAGTGGGCGATCCTTACAAGGTCGTAAGACCCAGGGCGTGGAAGAATGCGAGTTATGCTCGAAGAACGGCCACAATCTAGAAGATTGCTACCACACCTACCCAGACGACCATCCAGACCTTCCAGCGTGGTGGATTCGAAGATGCGGCCCTCTAGAAAAGAAGACGGTAGCCAGGCTGCTAAAGGCAGACGCCAGCCTCGCTGAGAGGGTTCGCCAGATTAAGAAAAACCGCACTATGAGTTGACTCACCGCCATCTTCGCTACAGAAGAGACGTTTTACGCGTTTATGACTACGCCAATCCGATACCACGTAGCGCCAGAAGAGAGACTGCTCATATACGCTGCGTTCAGCCTAACCACCTACCCTCTCGCCAAATCCACACTCCTCGACTCCGGCGCAAGCCTGCATATCTTCAACGACCGCCGAAGATTCCACAACTACAGGTTAGCCAGCTTTGGAGAGGAGATCTTCGCCGGCGACTCGCGAGTGCCAATCCTTGGCTGGGGATCCGTAACGATCCTTATCACCACTCCCACAGGCAGCAAGCGGAGGCTTCAGCTTAACGAGGTAGCCCATTGTGAAAGCTTCAATACCAACCTAGTCTCTCTGAGGAGACTCAACCATCTCGGCTACTACTTCCACAATAAGGACGACACCCTCCGGCAATACAAGAACGATCGAGCAATTGGCAAAGTCCTCAACCACTACAATCAATTTGTTCTAGAGTTCGTTCCCCTCGCGGAAGGCCTCCATCTAAGGAAAATTAGCAAGCAAGGCGCGTTCCCCATACATAACTACACATCCTGGACTGGCCGGAAGCCGAGTTGCGAGACTGGACTGCTCTGGCATGGTAGGCTCGGACACCCAGGCGCAGAGGCGATCGTGCACCTCCCCGTAGCTACCGAAGGCGCTAAGATTCGCGGTCCGACCGGATACACATGCCCAAACTGTGGCCAAGCTAAGGCCAGGCGTCAGGTACGGCGCGAGCTACGTGAACCACCACAAGGAGTGGGCGAAACGATCGCCATCGACTTTCTTGACCTCGAGCCAGATCCAAAGGGGGTGTGCTCGGTGATGCTATTCACGTGCCGCAAAACGGCCTACGTATTCGACGCCTATCTGATCGATCGCAAGATACCCAGCCTTCAGAGCATAATCACCAGATTCCTTACGATAATCGAGAAGCAACACGGCCTTATGGTAAAGAGGATCCAAACCGATAACGAGCTAGCGAGATCCAAAGCTCTAAGGAGATTCTTCGCCAATCGTGGCATTGTGGTTGAGCCCTCGGCACCGGATACTCAAGCTCAGAACGGTGGCGCCGAGCGCTCAGGGGGTGTGGTGAAATTGAAGGCCAGAGCCATGAGGATCGCTGCACGATTTCCACACTTCCTGTGGGTAGAAATCTACAAGGCCGCAGTGTATCTTCACAACAGAACACCAAGAAAGGGTCTCGGCTGGAAAACACCCTACGAAGAGTTCCACACCGCCATCGCGCGCGCCTCTGGCAACAAGACAGCCATACGGAAGCCTAAGATTCACCATCTTCGCAATTACGGCTGTAGAGCTTACGCTATGACTGCTGAAGCTCTCAAGAGGACGAATCGTCTAATGAAGATGAAGCCAAACGCCTGGATAGGCTACTTGATCGGCTATGAGAGTACTAATATCTATAGGATCTGGAATCCGAAGACTAACCGCGTGATTAGAACGCGAGACGTGACCTTCGACGAAGATAACCTCTTTGATGGAGATATTAATAAGTTTAAGGACGATCTTCTCGCAGTCACGCTCCCACAGATGATCAAGATCTTAGAGGAGTGCGAGATCCACGAAGAAGAACCTGACTCAATCTCACCTATACATCTACAACACGATTTCCAGACGCAAGAAGAAGATGACTTCACGGAGCTCATACTTGACGAAATCGTCGTCCAATCACACACAAATGAGAGCCAAGATCAACAGGAAATAGGCGAAGTTGAGCACGCAGGCTCTGGAACCGTGACATACGCGGAGGAGCACCATCTATCTGTAACCTCTGAAACCGAGGCAGATACCTCTGATCTTCTAGAAACGGAGACAGGGACCACCGACGATGTGGAGATGGAACGCGAACTCGAGTATGAGACTGGCCCCCTCTACTCGGCGTACTGCGCAAGCCAACACCTACCCCCTGGATTGAATCAACCTCACGCGATGGATCTGGTAGAGGCAGCGTTCACAACGTTAGATCTTACAGACCGAGAGACTCAAATGAGTGGCGTAGATACGCCTACTACAACCCACAACGAGATGTGGTGGAAAGCTGCGTTCTCCGCAGGAAGAGCGAAAGCCACCGCGGGCATTCGCGAGGGCGAGCCCATAAACCGGTGGCAGCTTAACAAGGAATTAAACCACTTACGACTGAGCCCACGAAGGCGAAGGCAACTAGTCAAATACGAAGCAGCTAGAACTGCCGAGAATAACGATAAGAGCCTCCCTACCGCAATTAAGCCGAGAGCTAATGGAAAATATCACAGGCAAGATCTACTTCAAGCACCAATAAACTACGCTCGTATGTGTGCACACCCTCTCGAGATCTGGTTCCGTGCGGCTATGGCCGACCATATGAAGAGCCATCGCGAAATGGGGTCATTTACGGAAGTCCACACCTCTACCGCAAAAGGATCGCAGATCTTGGATTGCAAGTGGGTATTCACCTACAAGTTCGATAAGCACGGGTATCTCCTCAAGGTGAAGGCAAGACTCGTTGTACGGGGAGATCAACAAGCGAAGGCCGACGTGGAGAACACATACGCCTCAACCTTAGCCGGCCGATCGTTCCGGACCCTTATGGCCATTGCAGCGAGATTCGACCTCGAGTTACTACAACACGACGTAGTCAACGCGTTTGTCCACGCCAAAATGCCATACGACGTGTTCATGCGGATGCCGCGTGGATTCGAGCAGCAAGACCGAGTCCTGAAGCTCAACAAGGCGCTCTATGGCTTGAGGGAATCACCACTCCTGTGGCAGAAGCTATTCAATCAGGTACTTCGAGAAGCCAATTGCGAGCCAGTCAAGCACGAGCCGTGCTGTTGGACTCGGAATGGGGTCATCATCTTCTACTACGTGGACGATATCGTGGTTGCATTTAGAGAGAAAAAAAGAGCCGAAGCCGCCAATCTAGTGAATTATCTCAGCACCAGATTCGCACTCCAGGGCGGGGAAGAAGCCCAGTGGTTCCTTGGAATGGCGATAGTACGAGACAGAGCCAAAAAGACGATCTACCTCTCACAGGCTGATTACATACGCAAGATGGAGAGATTCCTTGCCAACAGAGCTAATCGGCGGACTTGGAAGACTCCAATGGCCGCAGAAGAACTATACGCCTACACCGGAGTGGCCACAAAGTCGGAGATTCAACGCTATCAGCGTATAGTTGGAACGGTGCTGTACGCCGCAGTGATCTCCAGACCAGACGTGGCGTTTGCAGCCTCTCGCCTCTCCAGATTCAACCTCAATCCCAGCCCACAACACCTCAAGGCGGCGGAAAGAGTGGTCGAATACCTCGTAGCAACAGCCAACTTCGCTCTCAAGATCGGGGGTGGCGACAACTTCAACACCTGGACCGACGCCTCGTTCGCAGATAACAGCGCAGATCGCCGCAGTTCACAAGGATACGTGATGGTGCTCTTCGGAGGAGCGATTGGCTGGAAGGCCAACAAGCAAGATACGGTTACAACCTCAACAACGGAGGCAGAGCTACTCGCACTATCACAAGGCACCAAGGAGGCATTGTATTCACTGCGATTGATCCAAGAGATCGGAGTCCAACTAGACGAACGGCACGTCCAGATCTGGTGCGATAACACCCAGACAATCCGCCTTGTAACCGAAGATGTGGCGATTCTGAACACCAAGCTACGACATGTGGATATTCACAACCACTGGCTGCGGGAGAGGATTGAGAGGCGTGAGATACACGTAGATTACGTGCCAACAAAAGAACAAGTGGCTGATGGCCTTACGAAGGCCCTGCAAGAGCAGGATTTCAGAAGGTTCAGAGACCTGATTGGAGTGATGGATATCTCTAGTTTGCTAGAAGAAAGACATGCACGACTAGAGGAGATCACGGACGAAGATCTGGAGGCTTTGGAGGATCTGATCGAAGGAGGAGAGGCAGAGCTACCTAGTCTGGAAGTCTGAATAGCCTCGATTCGGTTCAGCCAACACCCCGGGCAGGCTGCTGGCTGAGGGGGTGTGTCAGATGGAACATGCTGGAATGTGGGCTGTGAAGGAGCTAGGCAAAGGATTCGCGGCCTACTTCGCCACTCATTTTGCCACCTATTTTGCCACCACAATAGTAGTATAAGAAGGAGGCTTTCTGGCACTGCCAGAAAGCCAGGAAGATAGAAAAGACAATCAATTGAAGCCAGTAAAAATCCTGAAGTGCAGTAATCCAACAGTTCGGGCCGCGCCTCGCCAAGATGACTTCGTGACCAATTACGCCCCCGCACAACCTCCAAAGGTGTTGCTGTTATTTCCAGAGGCGGCCGCTCCTTTGTACAAGCCAATGAGTACTCGAACAGTACTGGTCAAAAATGCTTTGGCGCCCGGCCACGTCAACTTGGTCCTGGAGCTCGTGTAGGAGATCCTGAGATCAGACAAAGGCCACTATGGCTGTCTTGGTCCGTTCCTGAGCTTCTATACACTCCGACCTGTGGCTCTCGGGAATGATCTTGAATAGTTCATGTGTAGTCCGTTGGGGGCGGTTTCTCGGGTTCCGGATCTTGATTGCTGTTGCTGTGAGCTTGTCGACGCGTTCGGCTAGACTTCTGTCGGATTAGTCACGTGAATACTTGACGCAGCTCGTGCGCGAATTAATCAAGGTGCTGAATGCTCCTTCCTCACGACATCCAAGAGCGGCGCGGGGCTGTGTGTCGCACTCGGTCCTTCCTTCCATCTTCGCCGCGGCAATCTCGAATTCGCTCCGACAAATGTCTGGGTTCGAGATTGCGGGGGTTCTCCTGGGATCGATTCTCATGGTCATCTCGGCCTTGGCAAACTAAAGGCAGGAAAGGGCGCCATGGCAACCATGTTCAAGTTCCGCGGCCTGCTGGACGACCTGATCCACCTGCTCAAGTCGCAGCGCTTGTTTTTCTACATGAACATTCTGCAGCTGCTGCAGGAAGCCCGTGTGGCTGGCATGATTGGCGAGGTCGACCAGACAGAAGAGGTTTGCATCCGTATCATCCGAGACACCCGCACTGGGCACGAGATCCACGATTATCTCGGCCACCTCTACACGCCCTTTCTCCAAATACTCGAGCGTTACGAAATATGCCTTAAGCGCATCGCAGCAACTCTGGGACACCTCCGTCCGGCAAATTCGCGTATCTAATTAATACTGTCAAGGGTCAATACGGGCCGCTGAGTGCTCTATCTAATCACCTATCAAGGTAGTTACGCTGCTAAAGATGACTTAGCCGACATCATCCAAGCAAACTCCGACCTCAATATGACCCTGTCGATCAAAGGCCGCCTCGAGTTCACCATCAAGCACAAGCACCTACTAGCTATTCTCGACGAGCTTCGGACTGAGCGTCTATTCTTGAAAACCATCATCAAGGGCATGAAGACACAGAGGCTCTTCGAAACTCGACATCCATTTTATGCTTCACGGGCACTATCTAACATTTTTGAAGACGTCCACACGTCAGCGCAGAGAGCGAAAAACGACGTCATCTTCAATCGCTTTCTGTTCGTTGACAATGGTGTTTTTCAGGAAACCACCATCGATGCCACGGCAAACGGATGGCCAACCGGCAATGACTCGGAGCTATTTTTGGCTCCAACGACGACCGACATAGACAGCGGGCTACCACAAGGAAGGTCCGGATTCAACCCCCAACCATTACCATTTTAAAGATAACTACCTAAACTCTCCCGCTGCCGTTTCAACGCGACGTCGTAAATATATGCGGCTCTGCGCGACAGGCCCAAAGCGAGGGGCAGGTTCTCGCGCTTCACCTCGCAGCAAACACCGGCTTCGAGCTGATGGACGGCGCTGCGAAAGCTCGCCGAATCTTTGCCAGAGCCATAACTCTAGCCGACTTCCTCAAAGAATAGCGCAAGACGAGGACGTCAGGATGACGCCGAAACAACAGGCCCTTCTGGCCTTGGATGTCGCCTCTTCGGTTCTCCAGCTCCAGCAGACCCTGTGGTGCTCCATTCCGTGGAACAGCACGGCCATCAAGTTTTTCCTGCAAAAGGAGAGAGACTGCAGCTCAGTAGCCTGCACCCCCTACGCGGAGCAGACGACCCCCCCAATCCCATGCCTCCGTCGCCCATTCACAGCCAGATCTCGACGTGAAGGAGACTCTGCTCGAGCTGGCCATCCTGCTACTCGAGATCTGGCACCATGTTCCTCTCGAAGCGTGGGCGCAGAGGAAAGGCTTGGAAGTCGGCTCGTCTCTCGAGTAGCACACGATTACGGCGATCAAGTGGCTAGAAACAACGTCGGAGAGGCTGCCGCTGCATCACCTCGTGGCTATCGGACAGTGTATGGCGTTTTACAGTAGAAGGCGTCGCCTGTGGGACGATGCCGACTTCCGGCGGCTGTACTGTGAAAATATCATCAAGTTACTGCAAGAGAACTGTAGGACTTAATGAACTGGATATTTGCTGCCAAATTAAATTTCATATTCAATGGTTACGATTTTCGTGTCGAGGATGGGCCGGTTGAACATTTCCCGCACGGCTTATAATACTTATAGAGCATGTCCGAAGTCAGTTCATCTACATCGAATCTGGGCAAGATGAGTGCCCGATAGTTTTTGAAGAACGTGGACTACACGGGGAATATACCCGGCTGTCACGAAAGCAATCATTTAGTTGTGGCTTGTATCATGTGTGCGCTATTTACCTCATCTACAGCAAACTAACAGCAACCGCCTATCTAACCCGTTGCGAAAGACCTCTAGTGAAACCCTCATACATGCAACAGAACCTGAACACGCCTCCAGTTTCGGGCCTATCTCATAGCTTGACGTCTCTGCGCTTCCTCTCGTACAGCTTAATCTCGACGCCCTTCGCCTCGGGGCCGCCGCTCTTCAACAGGCGCCGTAAGATTTTCCCGCTCGGGCTCTTTGGGATCTGGTCGACGAACACGACGCCGCCCACGAGCCACTTGTACTTTGTTGTGCGCTCCTCGACGAGCTTCTTTACCTCCTGGGCAAGCTGCGCCAGGGCCTGCTGCCTGTCGGGCTTACTCAGGACAGCGGCCGAGGGCACGACAAACGCGCGCGGCCACTCGGTGGCCTCGGACTCGTCGTAAATCCCGATGACGCCGGCGTCGGCGACCGACTCGCTGCTACACAGCACGGCTTCAAGCTCGGCGGGCGCCACCTGGTACGCGCGCACCTTGATGAGCTCCTTGAGGCGGTCCGTTATGCGCAGCCTGCCGTCGGCCGACAACGCGCCGACGTCGCCCGTGCGGAACCAGCCGTCGGGTGTCAGCGCCTCGGTTGTCGCCGACATGTCCAGCTGGTGGTTCTTGTGGTTGGCGCTTGCCATGAACCCGATAGGCAGATATGCTGACATCAGCATGGGGCCTCGCACAAGCACCTCGCCCTCGTGATCTATGGCGGCGCCCACCGCTTTCCCGTCCGCTTCTGTGCCGCCGGCAATCATGATATCAACTCCCCAGTGCGGCCGCCCAGTGTCGCCGGCGTGGGCGTGCATCTCGGCCTCGCCAAGACCGCGCTGCAGGGCGGTGCAGCACGTCTCGGATAGCCCGTAACCGAGACGCACGCGGAAGCCGCAGCGCTGGTAGAGCTGAACCACAACCTCATGGCCGAGCGGAGCGCCGCCCGTGACAGCCCCCACAACCGAGCTGAAACCGTTGCGGCCGCTGGCGTCGCGCTTCGTATAAGGCTCGACCTTGGGCGATTTTGCGAGCATGACAGCCACGGGCGGCGCCATGTGCAGGTACGTAATCTTGCGAGAGGGAATGGCGGCCAACACGGCGTCGAGGTTGAACGACGACATCGTGTACGTGGTCGAGCCTGTGCAAATCGCCAACAGTAGGACATTGCAGAGGCCAAAGACGTGGTAAAATGGCACGTAACCCAGCCAGCGCTGGCGCTGACCTTGGTAGAACTCGGAGTCCTGCCAGAGAGAGGCTGTGGCAACGTTTAGTGCGTGGTGGGATAAGAGCACGCCCTTCGAGCGCCCAGATGTGCCCGACGACCACAGAATCACCGCCGTCCGCGTCGCTGCAGTGTTGGCGGGGAAAATGGGAGCATCTAGCCGCGGTGACGGATTGGCGGCTAAAAGCTCGCGCCAATCTTTCTCTCCGATAACGCTCTTGGGTGCCGGCCCCTTCGGGAGAGCTTGGGGGTATGGGTCATCGGCACCGTCGACGGCGAAGATGGGGACGGTTTTGAAGAAAGCTTGGTCCTGCTGCTTTTGCAGGGCGGCGCGCATTGCAGGCAGACAGGTTTTGGCCGTGACGATGACGCGCGGGCGGGAATTTTGCAGGATCCAGGCAATCTCGTCGCCCGTGAGGGCGGGGGATGCTAACGTGGCAGTCAGGCCCGCCGCCACCGTGCCTAAAATTACCGGAGCAAAGGCGAGGCAATTTGGCAGCTGGATTAGCACGACCTGTGCGATCTCGGGGCCCTGGGGGCATGTCGGCGTCGGCGGAAGCTTATGCAGGTCCCTAGGTTCCAAGCCCAGATTCAGAAGCCCCGACGCCACAGCGCGCGCATCCTTGAATGTTTGGCCAAAGGTGAGTGTGCGATCTGGAATTATGTTAGTACTGTGGATGCAGTTGGTGTCTCTTGCCTGGGTACTCCTGGGCTATCTTGGAGCGGGGTCGCACAACAGCTGCACAGCAGTTGTCGATCAACGATCAATGAATAGCAGCAAGATTGACCTTACCTGACTTGTTCTCGACAAAGATGGGCCGGCTGTCTTCTATCGGCGAAAGTCGCTGCGAGGGGGGCGTGAAGTCATTTTCGGTTTGGAAGGGTTGGCTGAGGCAAAAGTCGACGACATTAGCAAGGGGAACGTGGCCAGTTGACCCCGTCGCGTAGGCTGGCGGCCCACCACCACGGCTGCTGCTCTCGATGGGGGCGGGCATTTGGGCGGCGCGACTCGAGGGGCTTTCGACGCAAAATAAAAGAAAAGAAAGTATATACAAGAGTTCGTTCAAAATCGAAGTATGGGAGACGCCAGCTTTCGGCGAGAAAGTTAAAAGGCAAAGCCGACGCCAGCTGCCGGAAAGTCCGAAGGAATCAATCCTCGCATTGAGAGAAGAGGCCGGCTGTCACTTTTAGGTTGGCTCTCGTTTTCCGGCTTCGTGATTCGGCAGGCAAAGCCCCAGACCAACCCCAGTGCAACGGTTGGGGTAGACAGGGGTCTCGGCTGGACATCGCCAGCGCCCCCTTCGGCAGTTGAATTGGTCCCTATCTGGCCTAGCGAGAGGTCCTCCACGGCTGGAGTAATTAACCTCAGGTAGCTCCTCCCAACCCCCAAGCGGATACGCATTAGCCTCTCTCGGACATCCAAGGCAGGAAGAGCCGGGTTGCAGTTCGTTCCCGTTTCCAAAGAGCGAGACAGCTTGAGGATTGTACTAATTATTGCTGATGAAGGTGACAGTACTAAGTTCCACATTGAGAATCGCCCTACTATTCTAGAGGTCTTTACACACCTGCCTGGGCTAGGTTTATGGAACAGAGCCCGCAAATAATGGCCCCGGTTGTGATTACCCCTTCGCGCCTTCCGTCGTAAGACCATTGCATCAATATGGCCTGTGACGAGTCCAAGTCCTATGAACTTCGGAAGCGGGTTTCTAAACTGGGAAGGCGTCAAGGACACCGCCAGGTTCAGGCTGTCCTCGCCTCGTTCTGGCGTCAGGCAGGCATGTGATGAAAGACTTCTGGCCAGGTCCCCGGGACAGCTCAATTCGTGTCCTCTCCGCAAACATCTCTCTTTTAATTAATTTCCACCAAATCCAATTACCTACCTCCCTAACTATAACGTCCTCCGCCATGCCCAAGCTCCTCCTCGTCGGGAACCATTCCGATCTGGATCTCCTTCGGATAGCGCTATGGGAGGCGCGCAGTTTTTATTAAGCGGAAAGTATTGCCGTGGCAGGCAGATAGCGCATAGAGGTACGAGGTGCATAGAGGTACGAGGTAAAGATACAACGCAGAAATACATGCCTTTTTACAGATGGAAAATGCCTGATGGTTTCCTTACTGCAAGCGCTAGTGATATGCGTTTCACTTCAAGAATCAGCCAGAGCTGTGCTAAGTTCCCTTTCATGCTCACGAGCAGGAACGTTCAAGAAGTTTGTGTCACGGTGGCATTAGTTGTACGACGATGCCTCGTACGACCGGGCAATCTCACATTCACTGTGTAACCTGCATCAGTATCTTGCAGGCTCTTGGCTTGCAGTACTGTAGGAATAAGAGACCGCGGGACTGTCCGGTCAATCGTTACGAGAAAGGGGTAGTCTTTAGACAAGAACAGACCCTTGCATGTGTTATCGGGACCTGCATATCAAATGGCACTGGTTATGGGGTAAATTTGGAGCATTCATGGAGGCTATCATATTGGAGGTCATTGACCTGGTAACGCGCGCAAAACTAAAAATCAAACAATTGCCGCCCCCTCGACTGCGATGCTGGGGTATCCAAAAGGACAGGTATCCGCCGTGTGCCATATTTTTGTTTGATCATCAGGTAAGGACAGAAATGGCAGTTGTGCTTTTTCCATGTCGGGCTGCCTGGGGGTCTGTTCACACTAGGAAAAGCGCGCGATCCCCGTCTCGTTTCCGACTGCCGTACGCCATTCCTCGACACTATAATTGTGTAAGCGTGTTAGTAGAAAGCTTAACGCTGGGTGTGGCCATCGGGGCTTCATACACAAGTCCAGAAAGGCGAGGCAGTCCGAGGCGCTCGGCATCCGAGTCCTCCAGCTCGATGACCATTTCTGCGTTTCTATCAGTCACAGGAGCAAACTGAAATATCTTCCGGGATGGGTTAATGGGCAGGGACAACCTTTTTTGATCATGAGTTTGTCGTACAGCTGGTCATAGAGGGCCAAGTTGATGCCGAGGACACTGCTGACCTTGTTGTTGACACTGAGGAGGCGATCGCGTGCAACACGAAATCCGTCTCGGGCGCTCCCGGAGATCCCGACGCGGATCATGATGATGGACTCGGTCAGAGCAGTCCTTGCGCTGCGGAGCTGGCCGAGCATGGTGGCGAGGTGGATATACTCGGGGTCGCCGGCATGAAGCTCGCGCGGCTCGCCGAGACGCCGGTTCTCGGCACCGATGATCATCATGGAGGCGTTAAGGCGAGCGGCAAGGTCCATGATGTCGTATGCCTGCTGGCCGATGCCTGCCGGCTGGAGGCTCGCAACATCCTTGACCAGGATCAGGGAGCTAATTAAGCGATTCGCCTCATCGCTGATGCCCTGGAGCGGGCCAAGGGCGCCGAAAATCAACTTGCGTGCCTCCTTCACCGAATTGAGATTCTTCACGGCCCGGTCAACCACCTTCGGGATCCCATCGGCAAGCGTTACGACAGCACCTGGCTGTGGCGGAAGATGGTGAAAGCAATTATCAGCAACGGATTTATCGCCTAAACCGGGCTAAAGTGGGGCTACAGATATACAAAAAGGAGAAAGAGACCAAGACGAGGCCAAGGCGGAAATATGGCGAGAAAAAAGGGGAAAATTCGACTAACCATTTTGGTTGACTTGGCACAAACAGCAAGAGCGATGAGAAACTGCGGGACGTTTCGATGACGCCGCGATGGTTGGAAAAAGGAAAGGGCTGGTGAGAGCCAAAACAGGATCGTCCAAGGACCTGGTGACCAAAACTGGCAGCACCGGGGCCGTCCCGGGACAGGCGCCAAAAATGCACCGCAGATGCAGGGCAGGCACCCTTGGCGTGGCAGATGGCGGGCGTTGGTGCCAGTCCCAAGTCGCAGAAGGTGCAGCAAGCCCGCCTGCAAATGCCAGCAATCGCAGCTGCCGCCAGACGTGCGTGCGGGCAGTCTCGTGACCGGGAGGCAGGCACACCTCGGGTGTTACTGCCACCTCAGTGTGCAAGTCGCGGTTCACACTCGAGAGAGGGTTTGCCCTTGTTGGCCACACACTGACGTACCTCCATACACTACGCTGACCTCGCACCCACCACCATTTTCGCGCCTTGGTGACCCCGGAGGCGTTTCAGCCCCTTTCCGAGACAGACGAGACTGGCTCCGTTGGCAGAACACAAATTACGAAATGATTACGGGGAAGATATCCGACTTGACTCCTGCCTCACATCTGCAGATACCCCATTACACAGCTACTAGTACACCACCAAAACGGCAAGGTATGTACTGTACCTTGCTTGTGCTGCCGTCGCAGGCTGGCTGCAGACCTTCTCCGTCCGTAATGTCTCGGTCCGCGACCCGACCCGTTCGTCACCCGGCAGCAGGCAGCTAGCTCCACTAACCCGTTCCCATCTTGGTGTCGCGCCTCTGCCAATCGATCCCATTGGCGTCATTCCGCCGCCACCTCCCGCGTTAGCCCAGCTGAAAATCAAATCGGGAAAGGTGATTGCGACACTGTCGAACTCGTCTGACCACATGGCCAACGCCAAACATCTCTCCGTCGCTGCCGCATCAGTTATGATGTTTGCCGACAAGTAACGCAGTCCGTCCAACCCATCAATTCGGCGCACCAGCTAGATGCCTGCTGTCGCAAAGCACATGAAGCCGCTGGCGCATACGCTATCCCCGGAGCGTTAACGGACCCGAACCCTCGCGCCACGAGAGATTGAACCGGGTACCATGACATGCTAGACGAGACCAGCCGTTTTTGAGGAGATGGCTGCGCAGCTTTACGGAAGCAAGCAGCTATGCGAACTATGCACACCCAGTGCAGTCCGGCGCACAAGATGACAGCCGCCGCAACCCGCCCCTCCCCCCCTTCCCGCCGCGGCTGCGGCGCGACCGTACAGTCCGGGAGACCGCTTTCCGACAAGCTTCACGGGCGTCAATCCAAGAGACGGGGTCCGCCAACAATCTCCGTTACTCGGCTCAAAACCGAATCGATGGAGGCCCCACACCATTCCTCGAAGTTGACGAACCAATCCACGCCTTCCAACCTACAGGAGGTTGACACGTCTCCGACCCCCTCCTCTTCCACTTCCGCGTTCGGCGGTCCACCGACAAACAATATGGCACCTATTTGCAAGCATCCTGGGCGTAACTCAGGTTGGGTTCCGTTATTGATAAGACTGGATGGCGTACAGCCCAGCAGATGTCAAAGGCCATATCGAGCACTGTGGGCTCTGGAAACAATCAGGCTTACTGGAGGATGCAACAGTCAAAAACCTCCGACAGATCCCACACCACGCGTCAGTTGGATCTCCTATGAGAGTCGCGTCCTTACTTGTCGCTTCATTCGCCTTTTCGCGGGAAGCGCGACGTTAGCGATAACAGACAGACGAGGCAGGTGTGCCCACCAATCACCCACGGGCTTACTATTCATCTGTGTCTCTCTTACACAAGGTACAACCCGGCCTCTACGGAACAAGTTCCTCCAATAACAGCCCCGGCCCTGGGAGGATTCGGTACGGCCTCATTGGAGCCGCTAGCGCCTTTCCCGCACGGGTGACGGAGGGGATACTTACCTAGCCCAACACCCGCCGTGCACACACCGCTGTGCCGCTAACAACCGAGACGTCCTTTTTTTGACGACACGCTCCTCCCCCACAGTAAACCGGTTGGCGCCGCACTGTCTGTGATACGGCGTCAAAGCCCGACGGCGGACGAGACGAGAAAGACTTCCCGTAAGTCCGACTACCTATCTAGGCGTTGCAGCGGCCGTAGGGAGTGGAGGGTCACACCTGCAACCTTTTTCTCTCTTGCCAGAAAAGGTATTGATAGTTGTCCGAGTGCGTTCTTGAGTTGTCTGATACGAGCGCGCAACAAGCTCTAGCTGTGTCCGTGCTTGTCCCCAATGTGATGAACTCCTCGACGGTACTCTTGTTAGTGTTGGTTGCATCTGATCTTATTCAGACGACTAGCTCTCGAGAGTCTGTACTAACAAGGCGCTATCGTCTTCTGGTTCAAGTACATACATGGTAGGTTTGTCTCTCTTCCAACCCCACTCGTGCTTAATTCGAAGCTCCCTCGAGGACTCTAGGTAATATAGATGGTGGCTCAACTGCCACTAAGAACAATCAACCCGCCCCCTCGTTTCTTTCTCGTTAACCACAGCGTGCCGCGCGAGAATTTCCGTGCTTTGCGTACAGTCACCAGCTTGAGCCTCTAGACCTAAAATTACAGGATCCACGTCTCCTCTGGGAAGCAAGCTGATGCCTAGTCCTCCATCAAACCACTACCAGAGCGAGAGATAGCCCCCAACGTGCAATGTTGTCGACTTACAAGGCCGGCGCCACGATGCTTCGTAGTTTATATTTACGCCATACAAACTAAGTCAGCGAGGCGGGCTGCGAAAATACAAGCACTGCACAGTCATCACAGACATAGTCTGCACTGATTTACCAGGAGACATAATTTAAAAGCAGGGTAGTGTAATTATTCAGTCTAGGTTTAAGATGGAGGATAGCATACTACAGGGTATCGCGCACCAGCCTATGCGGCTCTTGCTTGGCTGCTCGCTCGCTAATGATAATGATGAAAACGACAATGATGCCAGCTTCCCGTCTTAGAAACAAAAAGAAACAAGGTTCGAACAAGTCTTCTAAAAAGCCATGATTAAGCTTGACGCCGCCCCCGTGAGATTAATTAACGAGAATGACTCCTGCGCTCCTAGACAGCCATTCAGAGTGACAGATGGCTCAAAAATAGATACCAAGCGATATATTCCAAGAAGATGCCCAACCAACGCCGCAGCCCAAGATCCGAAACCAGTCTATGTACACACACGCAAACAAGATAAACACACACGGAAATGCCACACAAATAGAAGAAAGAAATCGCATCATTCGTCAACTCGTCTCTTTCTTTCTCTCTGCCTTCCTTCAGCCGGCTAGTTCAGTAATTATGGCACTTGCCCCGCTTACGGCTTCGCAACCTGCTCCTTGCGGAAGAACTTAAAGAAGCCGATGGGCAGGATGAGCTGCAGGACCAGGGCGACCCAGAAGAAGGGCTTTGCGATGCCGGGCATGACGCCCTCGGAGAAGTCGGGGAAGACAGGGTCGGGGAGGACTTTGTGGGGCGCGGTGAGGCGGGCGAGGATGGTGAAGCCGGCGCCAAGGATCTGGGCGCCGATGAGGGTGGCGGCGACGTGCTGGCGGGTCAGGGTGAGGAGGAGCACCATGCCCAGGCCGACGCCCTGGATGGCGTCGAGCGTGCCGAGCCACAGCCACAGGCAGCGCGCCAGGACGGCCGAGCCGACGGCGCCGCCGGCCCACGGCAGGTACAGGCCGATGCCGCTGACGCCCCACAGCATCTGGGCCCAGCGCGGGGCGCCGAGGCCGATGCCGAACAGCGGCACGATCCACGGGTGCGTCTTGGAGAAGAAGGAGAAGACCCACAGCAAGATGGCCCAAAGCCCGACGAAGAAGCCCAGGGCCAGGAGCAGGACGCCGTAGCCCGGGATGTACTTGGTGTCGAACAAGAACTCCCAGTTGCGGCCGTAGGGCGTCGAGAGCCAGTAGTTCTGGATGATGACGGTCAGGAAGAACCACGGCACGATGTGGCGCCGCACCAGCGACATATAGAAGCTGGGGATCTTGTCGGGCGACTGGCGGTAGTAGTCGGGGAGGCCGATGAAGGAGATGACGCCGAGGGCCCAGAAGATTAGCGCAATCGGCACCGTGATGACCAAGACCACGGGCACCTTGTTGCCGATGGTGGCGCCGTTGAGCAGGCCCGTGGGCGTCTGCCCCGTGATCAGGTTGCCCCAATACCATAGGGCGACCAGGTAGACCTGCTGGATTCCCTGAATGATAGCGGCGCGGAATATCCATGTCATGATTGTCGCGCCGCCTGGAAAACCTGTTAGCATCTGCCATCTATCTCATGTATACACACACACAGGACACATACCTTCGTCGCCAAAGTTGAGGGCAAAGAACAGGGCGCCGCTGGACGCGCCGACAGCGTACAGGGCCGTGGCCGTGTTCTGGATGGTTGCGCGCGAGCCGACCGGCAGGAAGGGGGTGACGCCCAGGAGAATGAAGGCGAGGCCGTAGAAGAACCAGGGCAGAGAGAGCGAGTAGAGCGACTTGAAGCGGCGGAACATGAGCCACCACAGGGCCGACGACACGGCGTAGGTGCCAGACACAACGTACAGCTGGTTGGCCGTCTGGCCCGACTCGCCCGCCAGCAGCACTACCTGGTAAGAGTTGGCCGAGATGATCTGACCTAAAGCGAGGATGAACGAGTAGACGGGCCAGTCGCCAATGCGGATCGACAGGAGCTTCTTGAATCCCTTGGGCGGCTTGTACCCGGTGCCCAACAGGAACTCGTCGTCGCGTTCATCCTCTTGTTGGTGGCCGTCATGGTCCATGTCATCTTCGTCTGACGGCGCGATGCTATTGACGCTGACCACGCTGGCTCGGGGGTCACCGCCTCTGGTCTTCTTGACCATAAGCGCCGGGCCAGGGCTTCTAGTCCGGCTCGGGCTGCGGCTCCGGCCGAGCTTTGCTTCGCGGAAGTCCTTGAACCACGTCTTCTCGCTCTCCTTGAGGTAGTCCTCGATGCACAAATCAGTCTCCGAGTTCTTGGCATCCAGGCCCGCCAATTTCTGCTCATACGCCTTGTAGTACTCGCCGGTGCTGTCGGTGAAGAACGGGTCGACGTTCTGGAGCTTGAAGTCATGACGGCCGCCCACAACATCGATGACCGACAGACGAGAGCTGTTGCGGTGTTGGTAGATCTGTGACGCGTTCGGTCGCGCTTGGGGGTTGTAGAGACCAAAGGCCTGAGGCTGCGTCTCGGAACTGTCAGGCGACATCATGCGCATAGCAAAAGTGTCGACGCTGAGGCGCGATCCAGCATAGTTCGGGTCGTTGGCCACGACAGTCGCCAGACTCGACACAGACGACCGTGCCGACTGGTTGGCGAACATGGGGTTTGGCGGGATGAATGGCTCGTCTGCGCCGTCTTCCCGCGGAGGGTGGCCGGGCGAACCTAGAGGCGGAGTCGACGAGGCGCTGGGGTGGTCCAAAAAGGGGTTCGACACAGACCGTCGGCCCTGCTCCTCGTCGTGGTCTGTCTCGGTGATGTATGGGATTGACATGCTCGAAGCGCGCGAGTTGCGGTTCGAGTACGTGCCCATGTCGCCATCGTCGTCGAAATATGGCCGGTTACCGCCGCGGCCGGAGAGATCGAGGTTGGAGGGCACTGTAAGCATCGAGCCGCCGCTAGTAATCCTCCTGCTCTTCTTGAGCTCCTTCTTGTGAAGGCGAATGGCCTCGGTCTGGAGCTTGTCGAGGTCCTCGACCCACTGGGCGACTGGGAAGCGCTGCTTGGCGCTCCACGCCCTCATCTTGGCTCGAGACTTTTGCTTCGTCTCCAAGGCGCTGACAATAGCCTCCCGGAACTGATGGAGGAGATGCTGGGGCGCCGTCGATTCGATCGTATACCAGAATCCCGGCATCTGGCCCAAACCACCAACTCTCGCTCCGACGCCCAGGGCGCCCTTACGGCCGAATTCGACGGCAACCAGCCCGAACGGCTCGTCGCGAGACGGGATCAAAGCAAACTCGGCACCGGTGAAAATATAGGGCGGCAAGGCCGTAAACTCAGGCTTGCTGTACACGCGCTTCGGGTACCGCTCCATGAGTTTCGCGAGCTTGAGGGCTGCGAACTTGCCGTAGAGATCGATGACGGGGCCGACGCAGATCAGCTGCGTGTTCGGGTACTTTTCAAGAATGGACGGGAAGATATCGGCAATCAAATCCACGCCCTTCTGAAGGGACCATCTACCGACGAAGACGAACAGCTCGGCATTCGGATTGATCTCGAGACCGGCCCATTCCTGGGCCTGCTTCCTGGCGTCGCCGCGCTTGGATTCGAGCTCGACGTCGACGACCACGTCCCTCTCCTTGACCTCCTCGTCTCTAGTCCACTCGGCCGTGTCGCTAGGGTCGGGATTTGGCAGCTGGCCGATCTTGGACAGGCCCCAGAAAATAGGATACCGCGCGTACGAGCGGTCGCCATACTTCTTGGAGACACCAACGGCGCCGAATCCCTTCTGGTGTACGCGAAGGTAGCTGGCGCCGGCATGCAAGAGGTTGAAGACCGAGCCAAATTGGACGTAGTCCTTCACGATCTCGGGGTCTAGGTTGAACACTTCGCAGACTTCCTTGGACTCCTCGGGCGTGCGCATGGGCCACATGCCCTGGAATTCGGCGTTGTGGAGAGACAGAGCACAGGGGATCGTGCGCTCCGGAAGCAGGTACAGGGGTGCAGCGGCTCCGTGGTAGTCGTTGATGTGGTACAGATCGGGGTCGAACCGGCGGATCGCCTCGGCGATGCAGTAGTTCCAGGCCGAGTAGTAGATTGCCGAGTCAATATCGTCCATTCGCGGTGGGTACGGGTCAGACTTTGACTGCTGACGGAAAATGGGGGCGTCAAGCAGCACGTATGTGATATTCTGGACCTGGTGGTATTGCACTTCGATCTCATACTCCTTGCCCATGATGGGGGCGTACATGGGCTCGGCACGCTGGTCGACGGGGTACTCGATGCCACCGACACAGGGCACGACCCAGATGAGGTCCTGGTGCTCGAGGGCTTTGCCCATGAGCTGAGCCATAACGCCCAGACCGCCAATTTTGATCTTGATGTTCCAGTCGTCGATATTATACTCGATGGTGGCGATTATAACCTTCCTCCGCTTGCCCGGAACCGCGGCCAGCTCCATGCCCTCTTCGTCCTTGTGCAGGTTGTCAAAGGAGATGCTGCTCAGACGGTTACCCAGCTTGCGGAAGGGGGACCGGCCGCGGCGCTTGAAGCCGATCTTGTTGATTTTGACCTTGTAGAAGGAGCCCATAAAAATCCACACGGCGGTGAGGCCGCCGACAATGGGGAGAACAGCCAGCAGGATGAACAGCAAGATTTGCGTCCAGATATTTCCAATCGGATCCACGCGGAAGCCGAGCGTCGCGTCGTCGAACGTCAACCGGTACGACAGTGCCGGCATCTTGGGTGGCCCTGTAAGGTTAAGCGCGTTGACGGCCAGGGAAGAGGGGGGCATGCGGTCGAGAATGCCGTCGCCGTCCACATCGCCGTACACGAAGCTGGCATCGGGCTGTCCGTCGGGGTTCATGCCCCAGATGTTCAGCTGGAACGTGGTCGGCCACTCGTCCATCAGGTGTGCCTGCCACTGCCCGTCAGAAGCAAGCGAAAACTGGTTCTTGACTCCAGCGTCGAAGCCAAACTTATTGAAGGTCCCGTGGGCAAAAATGTGCGGGAACCGACGAGCGTTCTGGGGCGTACTATCGCCGGACTGCATGAAGGAGCTGCTGCCCAGCTTCTTGGACCAGTACTGCACCATGACATGATCCCCATCCCAAGCCTGGAGACTGGTTCCCGACCAAGGAAGGTTCGTGATCTTGTCCTTGCCCCCTTTGTAGTCAGTCCAGTTGCTCCACGACGAGGCCCAGTTGGTCGAGTATCGCCACTTATCAGCGCCAGCGGCGGCGTGATTGACAAAGAGATCGTTCCCCTCCTTCGTCACCAGGGTTTTCGAATAGTTGGCCGAGCTAGGGTAGGCGATCGGGTTATTGGGCGCGCCAACCCGGAGGAAGAAGTGGTCAGTGATGCCCGTCGAGTTGCCCCCATCCGCTTTCGCGTCCTTGATGATGATCTCGTGGATGCCATCCTTGACGTCAGTCAGAGTAGCAGAAAATCTCCACCGCGACGGTATAGACCCGACCAGGGACGACACTGGCGAGTCTTGAATAATATCGCAACGCGGCGAAGACAGTTTCGCGTCTCCTCCCGACTCGACCGTGGACGAGATTGTGATTGCTGTCGACATTGCCTCGCAGTTCATTTGCTCGGAAAACTCGAGAGCAAAAGAGACAGTGCCCCTGGCGTTATCCGAGTTGACAGTCGAGTCATGGCCCGGGGTGAATTTTGTGACCATAGGCCGCGGCCCTACCCACCTAGCTTCGTCGACGTAGACGCGGTACTCGAAGGGCTTCAGGGTAATCTTGTCGATGCACCCGCTCTTTTGCTCGGAGCCCGCGAAACCGAGCACCTTGGGCGACTCCAAGAGCGTGATATTGTCCCACGGGTAAAAGAGATTCCGCACTACCGAGTTGGCATTGAAGGGGGAGTAAAAGGCCGTGTCATTTCCCTTACAATCCAGATTGTATGTCGTCGTCTCGTTTTTGTTGTGATATATGAACCAGACAGGGTCGTCCGGGAATTGGGCCTGGACGAAATCGGGCTGCATGGCTCGCGCGACAGACCAAATCCCGACCTCTGTCTGTATGTCACCGCTGCCGGGCAGCGAGACGAAGCTTGTCTGATTGGCCAGGGGCTGCAGAAGCCAGCCTTCTTTCAACGACCTGATATTGTCCCGCATGTTGTACATTGACTTCATGATGTTGCGCACCGGGTGCGACGGATCTCGATGGTCAAGGGCGACCTTGTCATCGTTGCAAACGGTCCTGGCGGAATCTATGGGCCAGCCGACATACTGGGTGCTGTTGCCAGCGTGACAGCCATGCATCTTCCAGGCTTGTGTGGCTGTGAAGGCCTGGCGACCAAAGATGTAATTATCAGCCGTATTGTCTAGCGCATCGAGAGCCTGCTCTTCGCCGTAGTACACGAGCGGGATTCCGGGCAGGTGCAGCGTCATAATGAACTGGCCCAGCATCATTCGTTCCGTGCCTTGTGTGATGGCGGGCCAGCGGAACACGTCTTGGTTGGTGGTGCCGTACATGTGCCGCGGGTCGAAAACGCCCGTGTTGGGGTTGACCAAGTCGTTGGTGAGTATCATCTCGTTCCACATCAGCACCCAGTCGCGGGGCAGGTCGAAGCCCGCCTCCAGATTCCCGCTCATGCCCACAAATCTCGTCAGGAAGCGGTATGCCGAGTAATGGAAAGCAGCCGAGTCGAGGGCGTTCTTGCCTGGGTCGCGTATTGTCAGGTTGCCAGCCTTGTTGAGTGAGTCAGTGGTCATGTTCATGGCCTTGCTCGTATCGACGGTGAACTTCTGGTCCGACTGGCGGCCCCTGCCAATATAGATGGAGCCATAATCGTTGCCTCCAGTGATTTCGCCAGGCAGAAAGAAGTTCTTCTTGCCGACTTTCTCGGCGCACTTGCGGACCGCGTCCGAGTGGTCGCCGAGCGCATCGACCGTAACCTGGGTGGCTTTGTCAAAGCGGAAACCGTCGACATCGAGCATGATGATAGAGATGCAGGAAAACAGTTCAATCTTGTTGCGCACTTCGGGAATCCACTCTCGCAGACGATCTTGCACGCTTGCGAACTTTGCCAGGGAACGCTGCCAGTCGGGATGAACACCAAAGGCTTCAATGTCGCCATACTGATCGAAATCGCTGTCAAAACAGCCATTGAGCTGACTCGTAACGTCAGTCCCAACAGGCAAGCCCGTCTCGAGCCAGAACCTTGGATAATCGCATTTGTCCTTGTAGTTGTTGGAAGGCGCAAAGTCGAGGTACTGGCGACTGCCCTTGTACATCACCTTGTGTTCCGTTATTGTGAAGGTAGCTGTCACATTCTCAAAGCCTTGGAAAGAGAGCAAATCACTCATCCTGAAGAAACAGCGCACTATTAGCGGCTGCGAATGGCAGGAACTCCTCTCATTTCCCCTTCTGGGTGGGGGCTCAACTCACGTCGACATTGTGTGGTCCAAAATGACATACATGCCCCTCTTGTGCACCTCGTCAACCATGTCCTGCCACTCTTTGATGTCGCCATAATGGAAATCGAGCAGTGTTAGATCGATGGGCTGTGATGAAGTCAGCGAAACACGGCGGCCAGTGTCATGCAGGTAGCCTGGAGCTTACAGAGTACGAATCAACACCCCACGGCAGGTTGATAAATGGAGAACCGGCAATGTAGACGCCCTGTGAAAGTATCAGCTACCACCTTTCCTGAGACCCGCGAAGCTTGAGCCGGAATCGGTCGCGCCAAACCTTTATGCCCATCCCCTGTATGTAATCCAAGCTGTCGACTAGACCCTGAATATCACCACCATGTCGCAGCTGGTTACTCGTAATATCCTGCTCGTAGACAGTGCCGTTGATGTCATCGTTTGTGGGGTCCCCATTGGCAAATCTGTCGAGGAAGAGGGTATAAAACGGAAAGCGCCAGTTGTCCGGCGACGGTGTGTAAGTGAAGCCTGGACGTTCAGCCCAGTAGTCTAACGGGTTCGTGGCCGTCTTGTTCTGGTTGAGGTTGTAATCCTCAAATGCCGGGTCAAACCGAAGCCCAAGAGCAAAAGGCACGAGGGCCAAGCTCAGCAACAGGCGGGCGGCCATGGTGGAGTATCGCGCCCAGAGGGCGGATTAAGAAGAGGCGGACAATACAGGGCAGAGATCGGCGGCAGAAGATTATCGTGGAGAAGTTACAAACGGACGACGACACTACCAAATACCGAGAACAGGAACGAGGGGAAAATGGGAAAGAAAAAAACGAAAAGAAAGGAAACGTCTGGTGGCTTGACCCTGCGTCAAGTGCTCCCAGGAAGGAATGGCGCGAGTGGCGGAAGATAAGTGATGGGAGTGATCAGTAAAGAGAGCAGACGCGAACTAGACCAAGGTTCAGCTCCAGCAGCTCAAGCTCTAGAGTATATTTATTCCACCGAACGGGCAGAATTTAACTGGGGCGGGTGGTGGGTAGGGTAGTGGAGGTGGTCGCAGTAAAGCAAAGCAAAGCAAAGCCACAAGTAGCTTGCCCGAGCAAGAGGCCTGTGGATTCCTGCGCAGCAAGCCAGCCCTGGGATGAGATGACAAGGGGCAAATTAGTAGAACTGAAGCTGCGGTCAACGCGATAGCAGCGGGGGATAGAGAGTACCGTGTATCTACTAGCCCAGACTAGGAAATATGGCGAAGGAAGACCGGACATACTGTACTATGCATGTACTGTACCACCAGCATGAGCGCCACCATGTTGAGGATGGGAGGTCACTGGCTGAGCTAGACTCCGACGAGACTTGGCTGCAGAGGCTGGATGCAAAGCTAGCTGCCCAGCGTTGGGATGGCCCACGCTATCTGAGCACGCACGGGTAGCAGAACCACCGTCCTCGGTCCCCACCGTCACCAAAGCACAGCCCGGGTTTCTGCCTTATGTACTGATGGCCCGCGGCCATACTAGCAAAGGGACCAAATCGGTTCATGGGACGGACAGAATCTCTTCCGCTGACTACGGGGCCCGACCTGCAACGGGACTGTTCGCAGGTGGCACTACCACGGGTGGCGGACGGAGCGCACGCTGGTGACTGCCACCGTAAATTGGGGATCGCGAAATACCTTACATAGGTGGTGGTAGTAATGAAACGGACAGACCTCAGCCCTGAGAAGCAGCTCCTGTGACTGGATCGATCTCTTGACGTGGCTCTGCGCTAGAGGCCCCGCGGGGGTTGCTGCTTTCGGGAACCCACCATTGAGGGGTTGCATGAGAGCGCCTTGAGTGCCTTGGAGTCGGTACGGCTAGCTTGCTAGCGAGCAAGGAAAACGCTCAAGTCTGGGCAGTGCGGCACAGGAGAAACCTCGGTACGGAGCCCAAAAAAGTACCTCTCCTCCATGCCCACTGCCTCAAAGATCGACACTCAGGCAGTCCGGTGAACGACGGGAGCTAGGAACTCAAATTTGGCCAACGGGGTTCACTGAGCTGGGGTTGCGCAAAATGAACAAACGGGAACGAACTTGTTGGCGTCCAAGTTCCAACCGCATCTGCCAAGGACTTCCTTCGAGGGGCCCCAGGCTGAACCAACCCCCGCGTATATCGCTAGGCGACAAGCGAACAGCTTGGAGGTTGGAACTGGCTTGGAACTGGAGCTAGTTATTCGCAGGCGTCTGGATTTTGGGGGCCTGGAACTGGCACATTAGGCTTGGGAGACCATTGCGACCAGCCGGTCAGCCAGGCTGTTCCGATGCCTGCCACAGGGATGCAAGCTTTCGGAGAAGCGGCGGCACCACCGCCAGCGCCGCGACCTGGGCCCACGACCGAGACCAACCAGACGCGATGAGCCACGGTCTAGCCACGCCAATTTTAAGGTGTGGCCCAGGCCTTTTTTTCCTTTTTCCCTCCCTTTTCTTGCTCTCAGCCTGATTAGGATTTGGTGGCTGTTTGTGAAACGTCAACTCCTCCACCAGCCACTAGCCGGAAATATCATTATCAGCTCATCCGTCATGTCAGCGGCCTCTTCTGGGCGGTGAAAATGCGGGCGAACAAACAACTGCCAGCATGCAAGGGTAAGAATGATAATAAGCGGAATATCACCAAACTTTTGCTTCATACCGCCGTATGTCGCTGACGTTTGTTGAGCGCACCGCTGGCGGCTGGTTAGCTCGTCAGCGACGAGAGTTATTTGCATTTGTTGCGCTTCAAGCTTCAAATGGCATATCATCTGAGCCAGTGTAACCGCAGCTCTGGGATCTATTACCATTTACCTGATTAGTGAAGAAGCGACAGCACACCCCGTTCGATTTAGCATTCATTAGATGCATCTCAGGTACCCACCTTATAAGGCTGAAGGCGTACGGTAATCGTTTCAGCACAGGATGTCAGCAACAGGACGTTTTTAGACAGTTTTCGGAAGCCAGCCATCCGGCTCGTTCGTACTGAACTGCCCGAAACTTCAGGGCCATCCGTTGGCTGAGCCGGAGGGCGACGCAGTGAGTCTCGTCCTGCCATGCCTTCAGCCACCCCACCGATAACTCTCGTCTGGGAGATGGTAGGCCGCCACCGGGCGCAACTCCGCATCCCATCCAAGGTGCGAAAGAGTCAACGACCCTTTGCTTTCGACAACAGCAACACAACTCGGTCTGGAATCCGTCGCCAATCCAATACAGCAGCCAGGTTACAGCTGACGACGATGCACCATGCAGAAACAACCAGAAGGTTAACATCGCACTGTAAACTGGCGGGGGTTTTGTCGCCATCTTGCTTGCTGTGTGGGGAGATTGCAGCGTTTGGGGTGACCGATCCATGTCGATTGTTATCCGCAGCCCAGTCACAGTGGCGGTGCCAGCTGTTCAAAGCTTGCTAGTCCGGTCCGGTCCGGAATTCCTCGTCCGCTCCAAACGGAGGTTGGCTTGCCGAAGAATGAATGTTTGTTTCTAGCGTTTGGCGATTGACGTCGCAGTCGTGTAATCTCTGGGCGACGCTGAGAATGAAGAACCTCAGAGATCGTCCATCTGGGTTCCACTTCCATGGAAACTTGGGAGGCAAGCACAGGGCAGGGCATTCATTGGTGGATGCTCCAGTTCCAGTCCACTGGGAGAGGAAGGAACCACTGAAGAGGTGCTGCTGCCACTGCCGCGCTCCGAGAATGCCCTTGAACTATAGCTTACCTCACCCACGGAACCTTCGCAAAATACATCCGGTACGCAAAAAAAGCCTGATGCTTTTGTTTCTACCAATAATAAAGAGCAACAACTAAGATCACGCCAACGGCGATCTATGTTGGCCGAGGATTTGCTCTTTCGTTCTTGTCCTCTACCGTTTACGACTCCCAAACTCGACCATGCGGTGGATCCTGGTCGACTTCCAAGTTGCCAGTCTCTCGTTCTGACCCGACATGAAGCTGCATGTCAGACTCGACTCTGGCCCAGGGCTTTCGGTCCTGGATCTTTAATTCGAGGATGGCTGACTGGCACGGTGCATCCCAGCCGTTCCCTCGCGAATGTTTAAACTTGACCCAACACAGGCAAATCGACGAAAGGGGGCCGGCGGATCTTGCCCTAAGAGGACCGACCGTCAGCACATTTCCGCCTGGCGACTTGCAATCCGCCGGGAATCTTTAGCAGAGTATCCACCATGTCCCTTGCTCATACATGGCCGTGGCGTAAGAAGCGGCCGACAATGATGACATTAACGGATAAAAATAATATCTGCTGCTTGCCTGCCTGCCCGCCACATAACATGCGCGTCTTCTGTTTTGCCTTCGCAATTGCGAACATCGCTGACCACCACACTCTGCAGCTTCTCTGGATATAAACTCAATACATCAGCCGTCACATGGTTACAGCGCGAGTATAGTATTTGTCTTGGTTGGCGGGCCTGCACGAGACGTCCATTAGAGAGCGCAACCCTAGGGTGCGACCTTTGCGATGATGGACCGGCAATTCTTGTTGTGGTGCGCGTAATTAACCCCAAAGAGCAAATGTCCGCACCGCCAGTCGTTGATCTCGTCACGGCAGAAAGGTTGCATTAATCTGTTCACGCGTGCTCATCGTTCCTGCACTGCACCGCACTGCACCGCTATTGCCGACCACAGTGATTCCTCACATTCCTGGCCCTCGTTCCATGCATTTGATGCAACCCTCTCACATGCAGCCACCCACGGCCTCGACTCCGAGCCAACCCTCTTCACCGGTCGCTTCCTCTGGGGAGGCCTGGCTGCTGCCCAACGTGCTTTCGACGTCTAACTGTGCCCGTGCCGACGCCACAAACGGTGCTGCTGCGGCACAAGCTCGCACTGCTGCGGCACAAGCTCGCACTGCTTGGCGACGGCACGACACGGGCGGCGGCTGTGTCGCTCTTTTAAACTAAACCCCGCTGTCCCATCCACCCGCGCTCTTCATTGTGTCCAGCGTCCACCCACCACCCCTGTCTTCCCCCACTGAAGAGTCGGATGCCAAGCGGAAGGAGTCCCGGATGGACCCAACCCGGGCCGGGGCGCGGCCCCCCAGCCTCAACCTCGCCGTGGTCGACAGTGCACAGTTGATAGCGGAACTGTCGCGCCGAGTTTTCCTCCGTGACAAGAAATCTTCCGCCGTCCGTCACAACCACACCCGCTATTACAAGTGTACTCGGATTTGTTGTAGGTCAGCTGAGGACGGGCTTTCGTGTTCGTTGAGCGACGAAGGACGGGACCCGTATTGATCTCCGGAGCGATCGCACGAACCGCGCGTCTAGATGACACGTACAACTCACAAGCGATTCGACGAGGCTACTCAAGTGCTCCGAGTCTAGAGGCTTAGTGGCAATTCGAAAAGGAAGAAAGAGAAGGCGGAAAATAGGAGAAACGCGCCCGAAAATAGGGGGTTATCTTCTGTTGTTGTCAGTCATGCCCATTTCCCCCACTTCAAGTCCGTTCTCGTTCCGCGTGGTTGCAAGCCTCGACCTCCGAGTCAGCTTCGGACAGCAGCGGCGGCTGTTTAGCCACGTTGGCCATGAGCAAAGTGGAAGTTGTCAGTGGGAAAGTAGCCCACAGCTCACACTTCCCCTCATGTCAGATATCGTTGGTATAAACTTCACCCACAGCCTTCTTCTGGGCGCGGCTCGGCGGGACTCTGCAGGAACCAGTGCGAAAAAAAGCAAGCAAGATGAGATGGGATGCGGATCCTAACTGTGAGACGCGCGCGTATAAAAAGCATGCCCTTGCACTTTTTCTCGCGACCGTACTCGGTTCAGACTTTTTGCAGACTCGCAGATTCGCGTATTAGCGATACCTTGCCCCTCACTGCTGTCTACCTACCCTTACCCTTATACCCACGCGCTCATCCGCCCCGTTGGGAACAAGCCATACTGCCGTGAAGACCAAGCCGCGGGAGCGCAAGTCTAGGACCGAGTCAGGTTGAGTGAAGAGAAATAGCGAAGGGAGGGGGTTTGGGTTCAGGCCAGTCCAGGGAGGGGGTTCAACAAGAGGGAAAGAAAAGCATCCTAAAATGCCAAACCTGACGGGCATTGTCATACCTGTAGCCAAACGGGAAATATTAAGCATTTACCACATAGCTAGGTAAACAAACGCAAAACAAAACAAAACAAAACAAAATAGGCACGCCCAAAAAGAAACAAGGTCATAACTCAGAAGGAGAGACAGAAACCCGCGTCTGCCAAAACCCAAAGCTGCTCCGCCGCAGATGATAGCAGGGTGGATTCGATCCTCTTCTCCCACCTCCCACTCTCTCTCCGTCTCTTGACCTGACGAGATCCACAAAGCCGGCGTGGCGCAATTAGTTAGCGTGTTAGACTTTTAACTAACATCCTGTGGGGAAGTAAAAAAACAACAACAGGGGAGGTCTAGAATATCTGAATGTTGCGAGTCTGAGCTTCGCCGTTGGCGGCTTTTCTTTTCTTTTTCTTTTTTTTGTTTACTATTCATATTACCAGCTTTGCGGGTTGTTTCACTCTATAGGTATTTTTCATATTTTTTTTCTCGTTACATTTGTGCTTTGCGTATAGATCCGGCAAGATAGAACAGGTAAAGTTGCTGTAGGTCTGTGTTGGTGGACAACAATAATTGTGAACCACCCCCTTTTCTCACGTAGGTGCTATGATAGTCTGTGGTGCGAGCTCGTGTTATTTTCCGCCTGGCCATGAATCACGCACACGTGGTGGCCAACAACGGATACGGAACTAGATCAGAAAACCAATTACCAAAAGGTTCCAGCTGGCCTAGCTATCTATCTGTTGCTGTTCTTATTCTCAGATTATACAGGTATGATCCGACACGTGGTGGCTCCAAGCCATACCCGTGGCTACAAGCTCAGCTAGCTTCGTACTCATGCTCCACTAGCACATGTCAACTATGCGTACGTGGTTGCTTGTAGGAGGAAATATATTATTTAGATAAAAAACACAGAATCTCCGTCATCTAACAACATGACACACATGGTAATTACAAGTCCGGTGGGGGAATTACACTGATGGGAAGTCGCAGGATGGGTATTGCCAGAAGATGACGCAGAAACGGCGGTAGCTCAACAAGCCCGCGAAGAGCAAGTCTAAAATAGCAAACTGTCTATGTTGCCGGAAACGCCACTGCAAAACGCAAATATAGAAAACCACCCCCGCAGCCCAGAAATACTCGTCAAGGTTCCAAAAACGTCATGGGACCAAGGGGACACTAGGAGATTGCGACTGGGTCAGAGGCGTTTTTGGTAGCCCTGACGTCAATGAGTGGAGATCACACCGTCTCGATATACCTCCTCACCTCCCTGTTACAGAGACGCGTTAGCAGCTGTAATGTGCAGTATCATAGGCAAAAGTCACTTACCAATCCGTCACGGCTTCATCCCACTGGCGCACTTCGTGTTCGCGGGTGCCGCCGTAGTGGTCGACAAACTCGTCACCAAACACCTCCCTGGCAATGCTGCCCAGGCGCATGAACCGGTCCGTGGCTTCGCGGAGCGTCTTGGAGAGGGGAATGCCCATGTCCGTCTTGCCGCCAACCTCCTCGCCCTTGCCCAGGGGCGGGCAGGGGATCTCTAGCTTGCGCTCCACGCCGCGCCAGCCAAGCGCCAAAATCGCCGAGAGAACGTAGTACGGGTTCGCGTCTGCGCCAGGGACGCGGACTTCGAAGCGCGTGGCGCCGGGTTTGGCAGTTGGCGGCGCAATCAGCCGGATCGACGCCGCGCGGTGTTCGAGGCCCCACGACACCGTGACGGGTGCCCAGAAGTTCTCGACTAGTCGCTTGTAGCTGTTGACGGTCGGCGCTACAATGGGCATGATATCGGGAAGACCGTCTAGGAGGCCAGCTAGGAAGTGCCTGCCCAGATCGGAAAGGTTTTCGATGTCCGAGTATCGCGCATGCGGGTCGGGAGTATCACGGAAGAAGAGGTTCTTGCCGTCCTTGTCAACAATGGAGAGATGCATGTGACCGCTGTTGCCCGGGAGGCCTTGCCGGGGCTTGGCCATGAAGCACGGCGTGATGCCATATTTGGTCGCAACTGACTTGACGACGTACCTAGCTCAAGTTAGCCACCAGAGCGCTTGATTGACGAAGAGAGACCCTCGCTCAGCAAACTTACTTGAACAAGCTTGCTCGGTCCGCCATCTGCCTGACCTCGCCGAACTCCAAGGCAGCCTCAAAGACGCCTGGCCCGCTTTCTGTGTGCCATCCTTCTATGTTGCATCTGAATGCGTCGCAAGTGTTGAAGATGTCGTAGTAATAGTCTTGGTTGTGGACGGGACGAGTCAGGCTATATCCGAACATGCCTTCGGTCAACGATGGGAGGGTGTGGGGGACATTGTCTCTGAGGAAGGCAGCGGCGGACGAAGTGCTAGAGCCCTCGGAAGCCGGTAGGACAGGTGCTCGGAATTGGAAGAACTCGTATTCAGCTGATGTAGAGGATTTTTTTAAGCAAAAGCCGCCCTATCCGACGCTGCAAAGGTTTCGGGAACACTTACCCCCGGCCATAGCACCGTACTGCTTAGTCGCCAGCTTCTCGAGCTGCGTCTTGAGAAGGCCCCTCGGGCAGGCGGACAAGGGCTCGTTCGTGTCTGGGTCATGGAAGCTAACCAAGAAGAAGGGGATGTTGTTCTCCCAAGGAATGCGCCGGAAGGTGTCGAGGTCTGGGTAGGCAATGATGTCACGGTAGCCGTTTTCCTTGTTGCTGATCTTGAGCTCCCGGAAGTACGTCAGGTCGTGCATGTCCCAGCCGAAGATGACAGAGCAGAAACCAAAGCCACTCTCGGCTATCGAGAGGAACTTTTTCTTGGAGACGAGCTTGCCGCGGAGCATGCCGTCGACGTCGATGCCGGCGAGCTTGACCGAGGTGTCATCGCGAAGTAGCTCCGGGAGCTGGTCAGCCGTGATCTTGGACGCCATGGCTAGAATGTTTGCAATGAATGTTGCGATTGCACGACTAATTGTAAATTGGGAGCTCGATGGTTGGATGAAGGTTGCGACGCTTGTCGAGTTTTGTGTAGGCAGAAGAGGTACAGCGCGGCCTACACTGCACTGGCAGTGCTCTCGCCCAGGTGATAAGCAGTTGGCGAGGGGTTGGGATGGAGGGGCAGCGCTTCAACGGGACAGTCGAGGCTGGTAAGCGATAATTCCGCCTGTGGATTGAGAAAAATGTGGTAGTAATTCGTCTGGCGCGAACAGCTAGCTACACGAGTGAGATGGTATGCAAATTCTTACGGACTTTAAAGAAAGGCTAACTGAGGACGTACGTAAGGGGGAAAGTTCCCCTGCCGATAAGAGGTAAGAAACAAGCTCAGGCGATCTCTAAGATGCGCGGCGTCGTCGCTCACGCTTACGTCAGCCGTGCCCCCATGTCATTTTGGAGCTTGCCCCTCCAATGCGGGGCAGCTCCAGGAGCGGCGTGAGAGCGGGCGGGGTCGTGGTTGTGTTAGTGCAGTTCCGGTTCTTGAGCCTCCAAATGCACAACTGCTAAACAACCTAGACTGACAGATTGTTAGTGAGTAAAAGTGCAGAGGAGCAGCTAGCTTGATGGCACCTAGAATGTCTTGAACTATTTATCAAGTGGCAGAGACTTTGTGATTGTTCTCATAACGGCGGTGCCCAATGGCTCCTACGCAACCCCGCATTCTAACGGAACCGCCTTTAGTGACAAGGGAGACTTTTGGGAGACCTTGAGTCATGGGACGTTACACAAATGCTAGAATACCCATCCTTGCTATCTTCCGTTGGGTATTCGAGACACGGTTCTATTCCTGACGTAACAGCAGTTGACGGGATTGGCAAATGGATTGTGAGCTGGAAGCTGAGGGCCACGTGAGCGGTATCCGTAGCTACAGTAGTCTGCTTGGCAGGCAACGCCCTAATCACTTGCCTTCCGGACCCTAGGTCCGCGACCGGCTGATAAGAACAACAAGAGTGCGGACGCTTATCAGAGCAGCCAGCAGTCTAATATCGTGTCTTGCTCTAGTGGAACCAGCGGAAAGGCGAGTTACAGACGCGTGGCGGTTGGATTCGGGGCGTTTTCGGATCTCTAGGGGGCGGACACACCCGAGGGCCTCTCGCAACTTCCTGGTTGAGCTGGCTCATGCTTTCTTTTTGTACCATACATCAGACGACCGGGCATCCCCTCATCTACCTCAGCTTTAGCCCTTTTTCTTGTCCAAACCATCCTGCTGTCCTTTCTCCATTCAAAATTGCAACCGGGTTTGCGGCAATTACCATTTTTCGCGGTCTTGGGGAGCACGCGCTCAGCTGCACACCTCGTAGCTACTTACCCCACCACTGGTCAACGGCGACGCTTCCTAGAACGACGGTCCAGAAAATTAATCCAACTGTGATACCACGTTAGCATGTCTGTCGAAGCTCGCGGCCGTTTGGCCGGCAAGAACGCCATCATCACCGGCGCTGCCGGGTAAGTTGCGCAATCTGGCCTGCTCGAGCTTGGAGGTTGCTTGCCCCCATCGATATACTGGCGCATCAAAATGTCCCCACTCACTAGATATCGGGAAGACACAAGCAAGGCGACTGACATGGCGCCTACCAAACAGTGGCATTGGTCTTGAGACGTCAATTCTCTTCGCTAAAGAAGGCGCTAGTATCCTAATGGCCGACATCTCGGCGCCGGCACTCGAGCGGGCCAAGGCCAAGATCGAGCAGCTGGTTCCCAACGCAAAGCGAGTCGAGACAATGGTACGAAACCCCTGTTATATCATCCCCCATTGTCGTCAACAACAGCCAAAGACCCAAACCAACATCTTCCCGCTACTACCCACCCCCGGCCTCCCAAAACAAGGAATAAGGAAAGAAGTGAAAGAGACAAATGGCTACCCCTGAAACTAACTCCTGCACTGCAACTAGACCTGTGACGTCTCCAAAGAGCCCCAGGTGCAGGCCATGGTCGAGTCGGTCGACTCGTGGGGCGGAGTGGACGTCATCTTCAACAACGCGGGTATCATGCACGCGAAGGACGACGACGCGATCGGGACGCCCGAGGAGATCTGGGACCTGACGCAGGCCATCAACGTCAAGGGGGTTTGGTTCGGCTGCAAGCACGCGGTGCTGTCGCTGCGCCGGCACGCCAAGGCCAAGGGTAGCATCATCAACACGTCGTCGGTGGTGGCGCTGGTGGGCTCGGCAACGCCGCAGCTCGCCTACACGGCCAGCAAGGGCGCCGTGCTGGCGCTGACGCGTGAGCTGGCCATTGTGCACGCGCGCGAGGGCTTCCGCTTCAACAACTTGTGCCCGGCCCCGCTCAACACGCCGCTGCTGCAGGACTGGCTGGGCGACGACCAGGCCAAGCGCCAGCGCCGCGAGATCCACTTCCCCGCTGGTCGCTTCGGCGAGGCCATCGAGCAGGCCCAGGCCGTGCTGTTCCTGGCTAGCGACGAGAGTAGCTTCGTCAACGGCCACGACTTTGTCGTCGACGGCGGCATGACCAAGGCCTACGTGACGGCCGAGGGCCCCGCCCCGGCCGCTCCTCAGAACAATGCCCTCAAGAGCAGCCTCGACTAGGTATCGCCAAAGTGAGAGGCGCTAAATGGCAAGATTTGGTAGGGGAATGGGGCTTTTAACCCATGGAAGGAGAATGGGAGAGACGTGGCTCCAAGGAGTCGGAGTTACCTGGTATTCCTGGGCAATTGGCGACCGTTTGTGTTCTACGTCAGTCAGCCCCGAAGAGGTAGCTAGTTCCTCTACCAACTCAAGTCTCTACCACATTCTACCTTGGCAAATTCGTGCGTGTCTTCTATAACGATTGTCAACGTTTGAAATTGAAGTGATATGTAGATCCTGTTTCAAGACAACGAAAAAAAGACTGCTTGCCTGCCCTGGAAATGCTCCGAAATATCCAGCTCCAACTTTCATGCAAATCCAACAAAGCCCTTGACTAAGTAAATAGAAAAATAGAACGCCGCTCCCATGCTACATGACCCAGTAACTCACACGCGTCTATTCTTCCTTCAGTCAAACTGGCCCTCGGTGTTGCCCTCGCCCATGCTCTTGCTCCCGGAGCTGCCGCTCTGGATGGCGCCGAGGATGGCGTCGACATAGCCGGCGCCGCTCCAGCGCTGGTGGGTGAGCACGTCGACGCCGAGCGCCTTCTCGCGCTTCTGGACGAGGTCGACGTAGGCGGCCATGCCGTCCGTCTTGAAGCTCTTGGCGAGCTCGTTGGTGATGGTGGCGGTGCTGTGCAGGCCCGCCAGGCTGACGAGCTGGACGACGAAGCCCTCACGTGCCAGGTCCCAGATGAAGCTGCGCAGCGTGGCGGGCGTGAAGCCGTGCGCCATCCAGTTGAACGACGGCGACAGGTTGTACACGAGGCCCTTGCCCGGATGCACCGCGCGGACCGCGCGCCCGAGCTCCGTCGCCACCTTGACTGACGGGTCGCCCGTCTCGACCCACAGCAGGTCCGCGTACGGCCCGAACGCGAGCGCGCGCTTGGTAGCGGCTGCCATGCCCGCGCGGAAGTGGTAGAAGCCCTCGCGCGTGCGAGGTACGTCCCAGTCCCAGAACACTGGGCTGTCTGGGGTGATGGAGCTGGCCAGCTTCCGCCGCGCCGTGATGCCGATGTCGCGGTGGGCGGCGACCTTGCGCTGGTACTCGGCGATCTTGGACTGGTCGACGCCCTTGGCGGTGAAATGGGCGACAGCAGCCTCGTCGAAGGTAACGAGCTTCGTGTTCTTGACCCAGTCTGCCTCGAAAATGTCGATCTCGGTGCCGGATGCACCCTTGGCCTCCATGGCGGCAAGTGTCTCGGCTAGGTTCTCGATGGCCGGGTCGGCGACACCTAGGATGAACTCGTGGTCGCGCACGTCGATGGATGACGACAGGAGCTTACCGCTCTCCGAGTCGGTGCGGGCGATGAGCACGTTCTCGGTGCCCATGATATCCCATTGGAAGCGCGCCGCCTTGAGGCGGTTGATGTGTTCGCCGGTCGGCACCAGCACCTTGCCGGCCAAGTGACCGCACTTCTTTCCGCCATGCATCTGGTCTTCAAAATGCACACCGGCGGCGCCGTTCTCGGCAAAGAGCTTGGCCAGCTTCATGACAGCCGTCAAGCCGCCGTGGCCTGTGTCGCCGTCGGCGACGATGGGCCGAAAGTAATCCACGTATGGAGTCTTGGCGCGCTCTTCTGGCGACAGTTGCGATCGGGTGAACCACTGCTTGCGGTCGTGCATGCTCTGGGCCTTGAACATGCGGTCTACCTGGTTAGGGACTGTGTTGTAGGGGTAGTCGCCGAAGTCAGGCGACACCTCGTTGGTCGAGGTCAAGGTCGACGAGCAGGCCCAGCCTGAGAGGTACAGGATCTCCTGGTGCGGCGCCTGCTGCGTCATTTGGACGGGGTCGATGGCGCCGAGGGTGTGGATGGGCTGCCCGGTGGCCTGGCGCTCGCTCACCAAGTCCCAGAGCTTCCGCGCCATTGTCGAGCTCGGGTACGACCGATGCAGAGACCCACGCTTTGTCACGACGTCGGCAGCCGTCCAGTCGCGTTTGATGCCCGCGAAACGGGGCGACGCGAACCAGGCCTCGACCTGTTCCACGGATTCCCGATATAATGCATCCTCTGCCGCGCCGCTCTTTTGCGCCTCGGGGAGCAGTTGGAAAGTCGTAGAGGGTGTGTTGGGCTCCGCAACAACCTTCGCGTGTGATGGGGATGCCATTTTGGGTGCGGCTGTGGTCGAAAGGAACTGACGGTTGTTCGGCCTCGCTGGACGACAACGTAGGGCAATCGTCGCCCATGTGGGCCCGGCCCGGCGAGGGACTCCAGGAAGTGCTGTGCGCAGCATTGAGAGGATAGGAAAAGTTCGTCCTGGGGCAAGTCGCGTGCGTCTCCGGTGTGGCCGAGGTAGTCGAGTAATAGCAGGCGCCGGCGGCCTTGCAAGTGGGTTTCGCGGGATTTGGTGTTTGGGAGCCTTCGGTCCGAAAAGGAGGGACTAAAAAGGTGATGTGAGACAATAAATAGAGGAACACTAACTCCTCACATAACGAGTAGAGCACAGTAATACTAGCATAGGAAAGAAGGGTGCAGGTATGGTATCAAGTTGTTCCACACTGCTGACTCAAGCAACTGTGTTGGAGCGAGCGTCGCCCCGAAAGCCGAGGAAAGATGGCTGGCCCATGATTGGCCAATGGCTTGGCCCAGCAGCCCCAGTCATCCTTTGGGGCGCCCCGAGACTTGAACCGCTCGTCCGGGGAATGGATGGCGGGGCACGTCAGACCCGCGGCTTTCCTCGGTTCAACTGGGGAAGACCTTGTGAAAGCGATGCGGGACCAGCCAATCAGCACACTTACACGAGCTTGGAAGAGGCCGACGACGAAGGATTTACAGCGCAAGGTCGCTGGGATTAATTATCTTGCGCGGTATTCCCAGTATTCGGCGCGTTGTTGCAGCCGCCCTGTATATATTTGCATTACAATGCTCTGAAGTTTCATAATCGACAATAGACACATAAACGCATTCATTCTAAACCTAACGTTGGTGCGTGCCGCCAGTTCTGTCTATGGTGAACCGTTATGCCCGCCCCCTAAGGTGGCCCATCCCTCCGTGTCTACCCCGCACTAACCGACTCTTGCTATAGCTCCAACGAAACCTCGGCCTAGAGCTCAGAGCCTAGAGCTCGGAACCGTGCACAAGCTCGCCGACAACCAACCCTCCGAAGCCTCGCAACGTGGTCAGACACTCCCAACACCTTGCTATCTGCGTCTGGACAGTTTTGGAGTATTGAGACGGCATTTCGGGTATCTCACGTCCTCCAATCACTTAACAATGGCAATGAAAATGAGGCTTGGGTCGCGTGCCCTCCTTGCAGGCGCGGTTCGGGCAAGTTACTCCCTTTTCTCCCTCTGGTGGAGACATTGGCATTGGAAACCACCCCGTTATCACTATCCGCTTGGATATAATGCTGATACTTTGATGTCATGTCTGTGTAGCCAGCTGCAGCCGCCGCAGCTCTTACCAGCCGTTCCGCCTTCTCGCTGAGATCGTATGCCACTGCCGAGCCCGACCTAAAGGCGACACTGAAAGAGGTGATTCCGGCCAAGAGGGAGCTGTTTAAGAAGGTCAAGGCCCATGGATCCAAGGTCATTGGCGAGGTCAAGGTCGAGAACACGATTGGGGGCATGCGCGGGCTCAAGGCCATGATCTGGGAGGGCTCCGTGCTCGATGCCAACGAGGGCATCCGCTTCCACGGCCGCACCATCAAGGACTGCCAGAAGGAGCTGCCCAAGGGCAAGACGGGTACCGAGATGCTGCCCGAGGCCATGTTCTGGCTACTCCTGACGGGCCGCGTACCCTCGGTCAACCAGGTCCGCGACTTCTCGCGCGAGCTGGCCGAGCAGGCCCAGCTGCCCGACTTTGTCAACAAGATGCTCGACAACTTTCCCACCGACCTGCACCCCATGACCCAGTTCGCCATTGCTGTCTCGGCCCTCAACTACACATCCAAGTTCGCCAAGGCCTATGCTGACGGCCTGAACAAGGCCGACTACTGGGAACCCACATTTGACGACTGTATCTCGCTGCTAGCCAAGCTCCCTACCATCGCCGCCAAGATCTACCAGAACTCGTACCGCGGCGGTGGTGCCCTGCCGGCAGATGTCGACCTAGAGCAGGATTGGTCTTACAATTTTGCTGCCATGCTCGGCAAGGGCGGGAAGGAGAACGAGAACTTCCAGGACCTGTTGAGGCTGTACTTGGCCCTTCACGGCGACCACGAGGGCGGTAATGTCTCGGCCCATGCAACCCACCTTGTCGGGAGCGCACTGAGCGACCCCTTCCTCAGCTACAGTGCCGGCCTCCAGGGCCTCGCTGGACCACTGCACGGGTAAGCTGCATGCGAGACAATGACTAGTTTCAGTGACCAAAAGAAGCAAAAGACACTAACACCCCGTCTTCCGTTTAGTCTCGCGGCGCAGGAAGTGCTCCGCTGGATCATCCAGATGAAGGACAACATCCCGGCCTCGTACACGGACGCCGACGTCAAGGACTACCTGTGGACGACGCTCAAGTCGGGGCGCGTGGTGCCGGGGTACGGGCACGCGGTGCTGCGTAAGCCGGACCCGCGGTTTGAGGCGCTGATGGACTACGCCGCGGCGCGGCCCGAGATTGCGCGGGACCCCGTGTTCCAGCTGGTGCAGAAGAACAGCCGCATCGCGCCCGACGTGCTCAAGGAGCACGGCAAGACCAAGAACCCGTACCCCAACGTCGACAGCAGCTCGGGCGTCCTGTTCCACCACTACGGCTTCCACGAGACGCTGTATTACACCGCCACGTTCGGCGTCTCGCGCGGCCTCGGGCCCCTCGCCCAGCTCATCTGGGACCGCGCCCTCGGCCTGCCCATTGAGCGGCCCAAGAGCATCAACCTCGAGGGCCTGCTGAAGCAGGTCGAGGCTTGAGGTGACGGCGAAAACAAAAAAGAATCAGTTGAGAGATAACAGAGAGAGAGAGGAAATGTCCATTGTTTAGAGCCGGGAATATTTTGTGCTTGTCGCCTGAAAAGCCTGAACGGTCATTTGTTTAGCCTTTGGGTATGGTGGGAGACAAGGACTTGCTACTGCTTGGATTTTCCCAACCCCCTTTTTTGGCCACAACGCATTTTCGAGTGAGTATTTAGAGCCTTTTTTGTTCGTTTGGCATGTACTTAGATCATGAAAAAAGATTGGATACCATGACTAACGGGTATTCTCCGAATCTGATATTTTTGCCTCTTCTTGGTTGGCTGTTTTTGGTGACTACCACCTTTGTTAGAGCACCCCAAGTTATTGCTGTACAGAATGTGACATACCTAGGTTTGCTATAATAAATACTTTTCTCCAACTTGTCCTTCATCCCATCTCTTGCGTTTGAGGATGGGACGAAGAAGTTTGTAGAAAAATGACTCGGGGACGGAGACAGAGATGGAGACGGAGACGGGGGACAAAATTGAGTTGGCCAAGGAGATGTTACCAGATGAGTGTCTTGCACGATGCAGTGAGGTGAGAAAATAAGTGCAACGAGAAGAGGACAAGACAAGGCAAGGCAATGTATTCTGGTCGTAAACATGTCTGCATACAAATGTTCCGCAGCTGGCCTTGAGCACATAGACCTGACAGTATTATAATACGATATGGTTTGGGGGGACCTGTGCTGAGGTCTACAGCCTTGCTCACAGTTGAGCAATACACTTCTCCACACCCTATAGTGCGCCTCCCCACGTTGCATAGGTATCTACAGTCAAGTGTGGACGTTGGAATATGGAGATAGATGGATCTGGCTTGGTATGGATGCGTTGTTGACAACGCCGGCTCCATTCTCCACTCTGCCCATACTTTGGTAGAGCAAGCTTGGTGGTATTTTTGGAAACCAGCTCGCTCAGACGACAAAGTAACTAAGTGGGCCATTGCCTCCGCGGTCGCAGGGCGAATAAAGAAGCGAGAAGATGTTGACGACCTACATTCATTGGTACAGATAATTCGTCGGCTGGTCGACCACTCTCTGGTGGTTTCCACTGCTCGGTTAAACCATTGCGAGCAGCGGCGTGGTTCCGTCAGGTCCTTGCCCGCTCTCCGCGTTCCAGTTCCAGGGGTTCTCAGGAACAGCAAGGATGCTAACCACTGGTTCTCGCCAATACACGGAGACTTGTAGTATGACCACGGCGTTTAGCCTCTGACTCGCCTCCGAAGACCTGGTACGACCCTGCAACTTTTCTGTGCGGGCGTTGCTATAAGCCTGTCGTGCCGTACCTGGGACAGGACGTCGAGAGCCGGCTGTTTCCGGATAACTCATATATAATGTTGCTATTCTTGTCTTAGGGCTCTGGTAGGGCCGGGAGGTAAGGGCGGGGTACGGGAGCGCGAGATACTATGTACGTACCTAACTAACACTACCGGTGATTCGGCATCACCGCTCTGTCTCTAATGTGATGCTATTCCTGACATGGAAGAACTCTTCTATTAAATAGAAGTCATCAGCGCACTCCTTAGAATCAAGCTGCTCCTTATTCGTGAAGAAGAGAAAAGAGACTGGTAGTCTTGTCGACTCTCCCTCCTGCTGCGGGTGCGGCTAGCATGCAGATGGCGACGGCACGGGAGACGCAACTGCAACTGCAAATGCAACCTGGAGGAAAGGCTAGCCAGGGATTGGAGAGGGTGGAGGGTACGGTGGTGGCCCTTGGTGCAGTGGCCGAGGCTGGGGCGAACCCGAGTTCCTGGCTGCAGTGAGATTGTGGGGCCCCCATTTCGTGAACAGATGCTTGATGTTGGTTGGTCGCACAAATGTCCATCAAGGACCCTCTAAGACTAGGTTGTATTTTGCTTCTGAGTTTCCTTCGCCGGGAGCAGTTCGTCCGTAGGCTCTCATCTCATGGCATGCTGATATGTCTTGACCGGGGGTAGTCGGTACGCAGGAGTTGCTCATATTCAAGGATGGTAGGTGAAGAAGCCTCGCGAGTTCCTTCGGGTTTCAGTGCTGAACTTTCGGAAATAAAGGAAACCAGACCTTGCCACTCTTGGGAACCCGTTCTTCACGCCAACAAGAATAGACCGAGGCCAATTCCCGGGTTCTTGGCATGGGAACTACTTCTGGCCGGTGTCAGCCACGGAAAGGGGTAAGATTGGCCAGATCGGGGCGCTTTTTGCCTCTCCGCAATATGCAGCTCGAAGAGCCTCGTGTGTTGAGCCAATCACAGACGGCGACAGTTCACCTCCAGGCTGCCCTGGGTAGGCGTCCAAGAGTATTCGTTCAGAAACAGACCCGACAGGGTCAGCTTTGGACACGGCACGGGTAATGAACAAGTCCCCGTCGAGCTTGGCCGGCGGGTGGTGTCGATGGCTTTAGTCCAAGACAACATATGGATTGATGCCGTTGCCTTCTGCCGTCCTAGGCGTCAAGAAAGCTGTCTTCCGAGAGAGCTTCACCGCAACCACGAGGAGTGGCCCCGCCATAGAATAGAATTAGAGTCCACGGCCTCATGCAAAGACCGATGCAAGGCCGTCAGGTGGCAATGTTTTCCCTGGCCGCTACATCGCCATCGCCGAGATGCCATGTCACCACGCCACTGGCCTGGTTCCAAGATGCGGTCCTCCGGGGAACACAAGGTGGGCCATCAATTAAGCTTAATCTACGGCCCCTGACTTTGCCACAAAAATAGCAGCGTAGACAGGGCGCCGCGCCCAGCCGTGTGGTGAAGCCGAAGGTTGCCTTCGGCCGCTGGCCTGGTTATTCCGCGGGGATCAGCCCAGGATGTGGGGTGGATGGTGTCGAGGGGAACCATCCATGTGCGAGAAAGTCGCCTCCGTCGCTGTCTGGGGTTTAGCTTCAGGAGAAGCAGCGCCACTCTATGTGGACAAACGTCCAGCGCTCCCCAAATGTCAGCCGGAGACCTAGCAATTGGACCTGGGACCATAACGCGGCGTGCCATTGAGACGCATCGCCAATAAGGCCCAATATCGAGGCCGACGGCCTCGATCCGATCTCCAAGGAGCTAGGCGTCGAGATAGGTAAACAAAAATTGGAGGCGGGCTTCTAAAAAAAGAATTATAGTTAGTGCGGCCCCCCAAAGCGAGGCCTAGATAGATGGAGGCGGCGACAACATAGTGGAAAAGACGGACTGGGTCTCGGTACGGCCACCGTCGGGGGGTGATTTGCCTTGTTGAGGCGACTCCATAAGAGCTTGATGTCCCGCGTTAATATGCGTTTCATTTATCCTCACTTCATCCGCAAATTTGGTTGCTGTGACTATGGAGGCTGAGACCATGGACACCAGCCAACCTCGACCGTTCTCCACTATCGACCGCGACCAAAGTCAATATTTTCCAACGGCCGCCAAGCGATAGGTAATTCGGAGCTCGACAAGATGGAAAGGGCGAGGTGCTACGGGCATGGCCGTGGTCCAATCTGGGGAGCAAATTAACAACTCCAGACCAGGCGACGCCAAGAGAGTCTCTCTCGGTGCACTTTGCCTCCGCAGCCGAAGATATGCGGCCTCGGCCCTGGCGAGGATGAAGTCATCGCGAAATGGCCGGGAGCTCGAAGGACAGAAACGGGTATAAAGACGGATGCCGCCCGCGATGAGAAGATCTTTTCTTTTCTGCATCCAACAGCATTCCCGCCATCCAACCATCCAGGTCAGCAATCCTCAACATCCTCTGATCTCTCTTCACCTCGTCGATCTTCATCAACAAAATTTTTAACCACACTTGAAAATGCGTTGCGCCGCCTTCCTCCTTCCCGCGCTTGCCGCCGCCAGCCCTTTGGGCGCTGCCACCCCCGATGGCTGGGCCGATGCTCCGGACCCGGCGCAGATCCAGGTTCTGAGCGCCACCTTCTCTGGCAATGGCTGCCCGCAAGGCACCGTATCGACGAGCATCTCGCCCGACAAGACTGTAGGTTGAGGCAATCGCTTGAGACGAAATCACAGCTGCGCTGACTCGGTTATACCCACAGGTCATTACATTCGGCTTTGACAAGTTCCAAACCTACATCGGGCCTGGCTTCAACCCAACTGAGAAGACCAAGAACTGCCAGCTTCATCTGAACCTCAAGGTATGCTTGCTCCGTTCACCAGCAACGGAGCGCGGCGCTGACAATCCATCTTGCAGTACCCCGGCGGGTTCCAGTTCTCCGTTGTCGAGAGCACGTACCACGGCTACGCCCAGCTTGATAAGGGCGTCACCGGAACCTTCTATAGCACGTACTACTTCAGCCAGGACGCTTCGGCGACCACGACCACGCAGACGTCCATCACGGGCGGCGGCATCTGGGCGCAAGGCCAGGTGTACACCAAGTCGGACAAGATCCCCACTGCGAGCTACATCTTCTCGCCCTGCGGCGCCAACGGCATTCTCAACATCAACAACCGCATTGCGCTCACCAGCTCCAACAGCACCGCCACCGGCGAGGTCACCGACGACGATGCCACCGTTGCTTTCACCCAGCAGATCAACATCAACTGGAGAACCTGCAAGAAGTAAGCGGCTCCGAAGGCTAAAAGGGCGGCACAGGGCTGAGCGGGGGGGCACTGGCGGCGGATGGGGGCTAAGAGATTGGGTGGCGGCGGAGAGGCGACCGAAACGTCGCTACTCCACATTCCCCCATCCAGAGCTCGGGCTTCATCGTTGGCATCTCTCATTGCGATCCGACTGCATTGGGCCAGGGGTTTAGGCGGCTGTTTATTCTTTTCTTTCCTCCAGGTGCGGATTGGGTTTGCGGAGGCGGCGGACATGGACCAAAAACGGATTGCTAGTCTGTGCCGCGGTTGCTTGGCACCGTGGGCGAGGCGGGACGCTTGAGCGCCTCGACCCGGAGCCGGGTGCTGTGATGGAGACTCCTTCCAATTTCCTTTTTTCTTCTTCCATTTTTCCTTCTCTCAACTCTCACATGGAGCAGTTTCTTTCGTTACTAGCATAAGTCAATCAAGCCTTGTTCCACTGAACTGTTGCAGTTTCCAATGTCTCGGGATGAGCGGTGCAGCTGAGCTTGAGCTTGGTGTCTAAAGGCTTGGCGCTTCTAGTTTTGTTCCGTGCTGTCTTGCACCCCCATCCATGCTTGAACCTGCCATTTGCTGATTCATGCCGCAGACTAGGAATCCCATTTGCCCGCCATTCCGCGTTTGCGACCGGAGCTTCAGAAAGTGGTGCGGACTGTGCGGCAAAAGCCGAGGCTGGGTCGGGCTTTGCTGGTGGGCGGGCGCCGAAGGTCTAGACAGTGGCTTGACGAGCATTCCCGGTCATGGATTGATGGGATCTGTCTGGTGCCTTCATCAATCTCCGATATTGCACTGGTAGGACGAGCCTCGATCTGGACACGAGGAAACCTTGCTGTCTGGCCCTGTATTCTGCCGGAGCGGCAAAACAGCCACGGAGGTGCCTAAGCCGTCTAAAAATAGGATCTAGGAACCGGGCCATTGCAACGTCCATACGTGGTGCAAAGAGAAAGGTATGTGATGTGAAGGAATCAGTGGATTATCCGGTATATTGCTAAACTATCGTCAAGGAATTGTCGTCGGTGCGAATCGCTTGGCCTGGCTGCCCAAGGATTGGCCAGTTCGCGCCTGCGCTTTGTCAGACAAAAATCGGGCGCCATGCAGCACGAACCGCAGCCGCGTTCTTGGGAGGGTAGTGCGTCGACAAACATGCGAAGCGTGTTGGGAGTGGACGGTAAAGTGCTGTTGTGGGCAGAGACATCAGGGAAGAACGGTCGTTGAGATTGACGAAAAGCGGTCGCCCGCTAGTGATGGGCTAAGAAGGCCTAAGACGCGCCGCGATGCAACGCCATTCGTGGCATTATGCAAGGTACGGTACAGTGCTGTACGTGCTGTACGTGCCTAACGCCAAGGGGTATTGGGACGCGGAGAATGGCGGGAAGTTAGGGCGCGGTGGTGCTAAAGCTACAATTGGTGACTCCAAAGACTGGTTCCAGCTGTTTCGTCGAGGTGTATTCGGATGCGGGTATCGGATATGGAGAGATGATCAAGTGTTGGCGTCTGCGGCAATGGGCGCCTGCGAGCAATGGGCGCCTGCGAGCAACTGCCGACGGCAAGCCCGCCGCACTTCTTTCAGTTTCGACTTTTGAGGCGGGGGTGGCTTCCGTCGTTGCCCGACGGGTTGCATAACGTGATGGCACAAGCGACGCCGTCTCGCTCGCTCGGGAAGCAAGCAGGGCAGGGCGGAGGATCTTTTTGCTCGGCTTGGGTTTTCGCTCTTCATGGAATCCAAGTTGCTGCGATTGTTGACAGCAAATCTGGGAGCGGTGAAGGGCGTGAATGGTTGCTTTTGGGACGTTGATTTAAGGTTCTCGTTGTGCACCCTAACACGGAATGTGCTTGGTGCTCAGTGCTTTCCCTCCACCAGCACCTGGGCATCGACACAATGTGCCCCAGACCTATCTGCCGGGTCTCCGCTCAGGCCACCCGCACCGTCCAGATCCATCCATTGGCGTAACTGCAACCTTTCAGGCCCGACACTGGCGGTGTTTTCCTCAAGGTTTCCGTTCCGCTTCTTTGCAAACCGGGAAGGCGCAGATGGCGCGCACTAGTGATGCGTCTAGCGTCCGATGGCGATTTCTTGCGTATAAACTTAAGTTGTCGGATTTTTGCAGTTCAACGGCCTGTAACATTTTCTGCTCAATTAAACCTTTGGTTCTCCATCAGATTTTCTCCCTGTGAATTTTGCGAATAATTACGGCGCACCTTTGACCACTAAGCCCATCCTCAGCAATTCGAGTTTTACTCACGCCGGCGAGATCGTTCCCAGTTCTTTCTCGCCCTCTTTCGGAGTGCCGAGTGCCCGGCAATATGGAGCGATGAGCGAGACACCTCGCCTTTCCATTTTGCTGTACTCGTATGAGATCCGTGTCTTGGCGCTTCATGACAGGCCCGTGTCTCTGGTTGACGGTATATGTGTACATACACGTGTGTCGTGTATCGACTTGCGGACTCGTGGACAAGGCCTGCCAACGGAGATCCCGCAGAATTGGACCAAGTTCAACAAAAACGGGGCTTTCTAGCCCCCGGGGCTGGCCCTGTCGCTGCATTCTCATTGCCCCTTCCCGGCTCCTGTTGAGAGCCTACTAGCCCAGGAAATACTCGTGGAAATACGCAGCTAGTCATGTGTGTCGTCTCTCGCCCCTTGGTTTGAAGTTGCACATAAACCACTTCCCATTGAGAATTTCACTTCATTGAAAGTTGGAAAACAGAACGAGTTTACCATTCATGTGAGCGGTGTTAACGTGCTACCGATGAAGTCTTACCAACCGAGCCTTAACCTCGAGTCTTCTAGGCCCCCAGCTTGGTAGATCCCGTTCGATTAAGATCTCCCTAGATCGGCGATCTAACAGAGAATCCAGTCTGTGCGCTGGCGAATAACGGTACCGCTCCCGGCGATTGAATCGTTGCCGCTCAAGCGCAGATGCGGTGGCGGCGGCAGACAAGTCACGCATTGGCACGCTGCTTGCTTGGCTTGAGCATGGGGAGCCTGTTACATCCCGAGTGGCCCGACGCTCTTTTCTGCATGCTGCACGCCTACAAATACGAACACCTTTGTCTTGAACCTGCAGTTCAGCTTTTCCTCGTTCTTGCGATCCGCCGAGTCCCAACAACCCTCCATTTCAAACGAGACTGTTCATTGGAGAGGACTCGAGAAACCCTTGGCTCGTGAAGCGCGGCAGGGTTCTCAACAGAGAACCCCACAGCTTTGCTTACGACGTAATACTGCATTCGAGATCTGATAAGTGACGAGACCTTACCCGTCGTGCTCAAAAAGCCGACCAACTATCTCCGGCACGAGACCCCTGCTGAACTTGCGGCGGAATGGGTGTGGTTTGCGAACAACTATGAGGGCGGAACGGGGGTACGAAATCGAGATCGAGAAAATCGCTTTCCCCGGAGCATAAAGGAGAAGCGCAAATTCCTACGCATTCCGCTTTGCTCAACCTAGCGTTCCCGAGAGACTCTGGGATCACAGTGTTCACTTTATGCAGGAAAGAAATACTCCCCCGCCAGTAGTCATTGGCAGATCACGAGTCGTTGCTACCTGTTAGGCCCTATTTCGCTTCTACTTCTACTTCTCCCGCGAGAGTCTCAGTTCTCTTAAGCACCTTACCCTTTCCCTCTGGAGAAGAATTCCAGCGGACGAAACGGTTTGGGCTACGACATTGGAGAGAGTAGGTGATAGGACATGGGGAGGCTTTTTCTCCTCACGCGTACAGCACGTCAGCGACGCCACCACGAATCCCATAGCTTTTCCGAGATGTCTGACGCAAACAATGTGGCCCGGAATACATCGATGTGAGTGGGCCAGGGTGGTTAGTGGTTGGCAGTTTTCGGGGGTAATTCCCCAGTTCCACCAAGACGGGCAATTTTCGAACTTGGCCATGTTGGAGTTGCAAGTGGAGAGTTTTAGCGAGGAAAAAGAAACGAAAGAGCCACCACCCGCACCAAACCAACCATGTGCGATTTTACTCAGGTCTGTGGCACGCAGCGGCCGATCCCTTTCCCTTTTTCAACCCCTCCTCTACACTACGTCATGCCAGCCAGCTTTGTAGCTATTTGTCGCGTTCTATTTGCTGCTCTCGAGGGGGGATGTATATTCCATCCAGCTAACAAACCAAGCAAGCAACACACATTCACTGCACGCATACACTTTGAGTGGCACTCCATTTTGACTCTGTTTACCGTGCGATTAGGAGCTTGCCCTTTGTTCAGTCTTCATTATTACCAACCCAGCACCCTTTTCTGTGGAGCCCCTGCTCCCTTACAGACAGAAGACTCTTAACAGTCGAGTGGTTTGTAATAATGCCCCCTTATTATACCAACTTGCACTGACCCAATTGAACGGAACTCGGCTCTGTTCAACAGTCCGGCTGACAGTTGTTGGCCGTATTTGAAGGCCCGGTTGGCCTGTTGGCCTACGTCCTCGCTGTGCCGACCCGGTTGGCCGTAACTGACGGTCCGATTGACCGTATTTGGCGGCCCGAACAGCGGCCAGGCGGTTGAACTGTGGCCATGTTGCGAGGCAGTTGGATCGATTCCAACAACTGTACATGCAGGGCATTGTGTGGTTCTGGATTTTATTCCACTTTATATTACGTTGTGCAATTGCATATTTAATCCAAGGGCTTACATAAGGACTCACTTGTAAGAGAAGGCAGGTACGCCAGATCAAGGTGGTCACAATGCAGGTAAGAAGGCGGGCGAGCAATGAGTAGTATTGGTGTGAGACTTCAACCTGGCCCTCGCAAAGGAAGGTGGGAGAGGGCCACGTTTATATACATGCTCAGGGGCTCAGGCCCGGGGCGCCATGGCGTGGCGTAATGGCTTGTGCCAACTGGCAGTGTTCTGGCCAGTTGGTAACAGGTGGTGAGCGCGCACCCTGTGCGCGCGGCTGGTGTTTGGGGTGTCCTTTCCTTACACTACTCTTCTGGTACTTGTACCTATATCCTTCCACATATAGAGTCCTAGACTCTCTCATAATACTGCCTTTTAGGCACTTTTCATCATCTACACATCACGTAGGCGTGTTTTGCACCCCGAGGTGGGAAGATTGGTCGGAGCCGGCATTCCACCAGAAAGAGCCTGGCCAGGTGCAGTTTATTACCCCGTGTAAGGAAAGAACCCCCAACCCACACACACGACCAACTCGCACGCGTACCGACGGGCCAAGACCTCATTCCTTTTTCAATGCCTCGCCTTGCACTCTGTCATGTATATAAGCAGCGGCCCTCGCCCCTTCCTTTGCGAGGGCCAGGTTGAAGTCTCTTACCAATACCAGTCATTGCTCGCTCTCTTCAGTACCTTCATTGTAACCACCTTGATCAGGCGTACCTTCCTTCACTTACACCCCGGGAGAGGCGTATTTATGTGGTCAAAGGCAGGCCCGACAGAGCGTAAACCAATTAGGGGCGCATGCAACCCCACCACTTACGTCATACCAGCCAGACCCGCGGCCGACAGTAGGCGAGGAGGGACGCCACTTCCACCGCGAAGCCCAACCTTTTAATGGTTTTCTACCGCCTTTGAGATTCCACGACGGTCGTTCGCCTCTGCTTCTTCCTGCACCGGCACTCCAACCCCGCCACGGCTGTCAGCAGGATCGCGCGACTGCCATCGTCCTGGTCGCAAGCACGCCAGTACTGGCCGCCAACACTCGCCCGAGATCGTTTAGTTCGATTGATGCACAAGAGGTATCGTCTAGCCGCCCGTGTCAGCGCTTCCAAGAGAATGCCTGCCAATTCGCCCCCGCCCATTAGGGTCGAGTACGTCGGCAATAAATCCCTCGAGTGGGAGCCCGTGCTGCCATCGTCGCCCGGTAGCACCGAGCCCTCGACTACTGCAGCTTCTACCCCGGCTCCGACACCAGACCTGCCGGATTCGCAGGGCTCGAGGACACTGGCAGATAACTTGGAATCGCTGTCGTCGTAAGCGTCCCAGCTTCCCGAGACGGACGAGGAACTTAAGCAGCAATTGGCCCGGTACGCCCGAGATGAGCTTTCCGACATCCTATCCGAGTACGCCCCCACCGACGCTGCCAAGCTGGACAAGGCGGATCGGGCAAAGCTGCAATATTGCATGCTGGCTGTGCTCAACGACCCGACATCGGAGCTTTACATGATTGACATAGAGACTATGAAGCTTAAGACAAAGCAGAAGGGCGACTCGTCGGCCTTTATGACCTATCTGAAGTTCGTATATTCGATATATATACCCAAGATCTGGTTTATACTCGATACCTGGACGAATCAGGCGAAGAACTCGAAACGCAAGAGGTCGGACACGTCTGGACATACTACGCCGACGGTTGAGGATCTTCCCACCGGAGACAACAGAGACAGGGCCGGCCGTTCCAACGTAGACAAGATCGCCTAGGCCAAAGTGCTAGAGTAGTACAGCAAAAGCTGTGTTCTCTCTGGCGGCACACTGGTCGACGGGCCACATATTGTGGACGTGAGGGCCTCGGGGATGAATGCCCTCCATTTCTGGGAGACGCTGGGTATGTTTTGGCTTCTTTAAGGATGTCGATAAGCTCGATATCAAAGGCCAGGAGGTACGGAACATCCTCCCCCTCGACCGGGGCGTCCATATCTTCTGGGATCGGCATAGATTCGCGCTCCGTCCCGTCGAGCACCCGACAGACCCTGAGCACAGGATCTACTTTCAGGTGGTGTGGCTCAAGGATCTAGACAAGTCTGGTGGCCTTATCAAAGGTGCCTGGGACCATTGCGGGTCCGGCTCCATCGTGGACTTCCGGCGTGGGAGCGACGATGAGCGCATGTTCTCGTGCCTCGAGCATGGCGACGTCTACGAGCTATCTACGGCCGATCCAGTCAGGTGCCAGCTACCCAGTATCCAATTTCTGCAGATTCGCTACGCCGTCCAGAAGATCATTGCGGGCCCGATGGCCGCCAGCGCGCTTAAGGACATCTTTAGTGGTGAGCCGCCCGAGGACGGGCTGGGCCCTGCCCGCCACGAGGAACCCTTAGCCGGCGATTGGGAGGTCTCCTCGAAGCGGCCGTGGAAGCCGAAGTCCTGACCAGGGACGCGGCGGGGCGGTGGGCCAGATCGTTTCAGGACGCGGCCTACGATAAGGCCGTACGAAGAGCCAGGGTTCTTGCCGAGTTTCTTGCCAAGGAAGAGGAACTGGCTTCGTCAGAGCAAGAGGCGGGCGGAATGGGATCGGGTAGATAGGCTCCGCCTCCTCCAGATATCGACTAGCACGATCTCCTTCTACGCGACGACTGTACCAATCTACCCTCCCGGCCCGCTACGGGGAGACACGGGGGATATATGCCCGCAAGTCGTACCCGGCGTGGGTGGCATGTAACGGCTGAGCCCCATCAATAGCTTTACGTCGTGCTGGTTCTTTTTCCGGGGGGTTTTTTTATTCGTGTTTTGCTTTGGTATTGTTTGGGCATTGGTTTTTGTTCAAGTTTTGTTGAGTTCTTTTTCTTTTTTTTCGAGTTTGCTTAAGTGTTGCTTGGGTGTTGCTTTGCCCTGTCGGTGTTACAGCCCCTAATTCGCATTTGAGGAATAATGATGACAAGGTCTTCTAGAGCTATCAAAATAGTTCCGTGCACTGTGGTTTGCTATGTAGCTCTGGCCCTCACGGTCCCCTCGGCGGTCGAGGTTGTTACGGTTGGTTACTAGGCTCGGCATCGTCACTGCATAGCGTGGATCGGGGGTTGCTCTTTTTTCCTCTTCCATCTGAGTCCTAGAACGGGGGGCTTGAAATTTCGGGGGTTGTCCCTTTCTCTTTCTCTCTCTTGGTCGACCAGGTGTGAGTGCGTAATCTTTCACTGCATGCTCTAGGTTCTTAGTTTCAATGTTTAAACTCTTTGCCCCCCCCCTCACCTCTTCGTCGGAATGGATGGTCACTGTGAGCTTGTTGGCTGGTGCGTCCCCCCTCCCTGTTTCCTGTTTTCGGGAAACACGCGATGACACACGTACATCTCTGCATGTCCAGTACGTAATTGGATAACTAACAGCAATGAAGCAGATTAGGTAGTTTGCCAGTCAAGCTCTGCACAGCCTGTTGTCTGTTGTCTATTTCGCCCAGTGCTAGTCCTGGCGCCGGTGCCGACGCCGGAACTCGGTAAGGTAAGATAGTTACCGGCACTACCCAATCAGGCAGGGCATGCGCGCATATGCAAAGTCAACAGACCATGGTGGTGGTAGTGAGGTGAGGGCCCAGAGGAAAGGGACGAAAGGTGAGACTGGGACAGGAGAGATAACGTATGAACCACCCACCCTGCGCCAAGACATGATCGGTGTGGAGACATGTGTGTTGGTGGCTGGCTGGCTGGCTGGCTGGATGGATGGATGGATAGGGGGTTGGCTGGCTGGCCGAAGAACTGGGCAAAGCAAAGATAATAATAATAGGGGGCAGGCAGGGTGGCCCAGTGGGTGTGCTCTGATCGTTGACGCCGAGACAAGCTTGACGCCACCCGGGGAAATCCTGTGGCCCGGACAGACACAAGCACCCCAGCACTCTTGGCTAGCCGCAGCAGCGACTACGTGACTCCCTGGACAACCGCAGACGCTCAAAAGGCCACGCTGACGTGCTCTACTCACCGGCTTGACAGCAATACGCGCGACCAACGAGTGGCTCCTGACTCCCACGGTCTGCCTTGGGTTTCTAGCCTCAACAGTTCGTGTAACGGTCCGGTGCAGACGTCGGTCTTTTCCCTTTTGCCCACTGGCCACGGACAGACAACTCATACATGTGAGGCAGCTACCCGTGTGCAAGACTGTTTCGGTAGAAAGGGGAGCTATGTCTCTGTTCTCATTTGCTGATGGTCTGAAACTGAGTCAAGGGGCGCTATCAGATGACTCTTGAAACTACACGCGGATCGACACAGTAGTCCGCACGTACCGCCACGTGCATGCTTAAAACATGGCCCCTAGCCGGTGTGGCAAAGCTGAGAGAGCGATGAGAGAGAAAGTGAAGTTTCTGTTGGAATAACATACTGGAATGACGCGCTGATCCAAGGAATGCGGCTCCGCATTCCTGGCCACAGCAACGTCTGTGGAGGAGCGGGCCTGACAGATGCATATATATTGGCCTACGCCCACCTGTTCAGATAGATAAAAAGACAGACACAAACGAATCCATCACTTGAACCACCACCTTACGGCGCGCAGCGCGCCATGCTGTTTCCAGTACCGGTACCCTGGTGATTCCTACAGTTTCTTTCAAATCCCCCCTTTCAGCCCTTGTCTCACCTCAGTCGCTGGCTATCCACTAAAATGGTCCACACTCATATATCAGAAACTGTTCTGTGTGCCAGCTTTGCCTCTGCAAGTTCGTTGGATTGTGCGAAATGTCGATGAGTGGTGAAGATTATGCGGTTTCTCCAAAAACAAAAAAGAGAGGCTATCCTGCCACTTCGGTAACTTGGACCAATAAAGCGCTTTACCAAAAACATGCAGAATACATGCAGAATACATTCGCTACTAGTTCCCTCACAGGCCCACTGCTGCAACCCCGGTAATGCCCATCGTCCCGCCTGCCTGTCGGATTCCGTGGTTTTGTGAGTTTGCTGCTTAAATGGTAACAGTTGGCCATCTGAATGCCCCCACTAGTTGCTTCACCAATCACCAGGGCCCACCAAGATATCGCCAGGGAGGTATTTTCATATCAGGCTCGATATAATCGGCCGATCCAACATTAATGTCTGCGTATCTGCCTGGACTTTCTGGGGGTGACTGTAAAACGGCAGGCGACTGTGACCGAGCCGGCGCCTCGGAATGAGGTGTCCGCGAGCCGGCAGGCGCAGGTGGATCAGCAGGTACCTGTGAACCATCGGGCGACTCTGAACCACCGGGGACTTGTGATCTGGGAGGTGATCGTGGGCCTATGGCCGTCTGTGCATGAGTAGGTGCTTCTGAATCAGCAGGTGCCGGTGAAGCATCCAGCGTTTCTGAGCCACCAGGTGCAGATAAACTAGTAGTTCCGGGTGGGTTGGTAGATGCCTCTAAATTAGGAGGTACCAGTGCATCAGCAGGCGCCGAGAAATCATCAGTAGGCGCCGAGAAATCATCAGGCGCCGGGGACGGCGGGGTAACAACAATCATCGATAAATTGCCCAGCGTTTCCGAACTACCAGGCGCTTGCGAATTGGCAGGCTCTTGTGAGCCAGCCTGGGCCTGCGAGCCAACAACCTCAGCGGGCAAAGCTAGCAAAGGTAGAGGTGGAGACGTTGAATTAGTGGCAATCCAAGGATCCGGCCTCGTCCCCTCCAAGGCGATGTTATCGTAATCTGCCAAGAACTGCAAGTTTGCTTTTCTCAGTGATAAAGCATCCACGTTTCGGCCGCAGCATCTGAAAGGCCGACGCCGACGCCCCGAAATAGAATCGGCAATTCCTCTCATGAAGCATACCGCACACCTTTGATGTCGACAGGAACTCGTCATCTTGAACATTTCACCAGTTCGTAAACGGCGAGAACAATGTGGGCATATTGTCCCGGACGGTGGAACTTGCTCCGGGGGGTGCAACGGGGTGGCGGGCGTAAAAGCAAGAGTTGGAACCCCCGAAGAGCCATGACCGAACCTATTCAACAATCCATTCAACCCGGCGGGGTGCAAGGGGATGGGTATTGGAGCATCGATAGGAACAGAGGTAGAAGGACCAGAAAAGTCATGACCTAACCCATTCATCCTTGGGGGCGGCGATGAGGCAGACGTGATCTCAAGCATAGGAGCGGAACTAGGAAGCTCATTAGGATCCTGACTAAATTGACGTATCCCGAGGGCCGGTGGCAGTCCTGGGGGTGGCCGCCGCCCATATAAGATTCCATCGGAAATGTGGGGTCTAGAAGAACTGTAAGTGTATCCAATGATCCTGGGGGATGGTGATGGAATCAATTCCGAAGCCTGGGGCGAGGTAGAGGTCGAGGGTTGAGACGAGGCACGGGAAATTCCAATCATCGGCATTATTGGGAGAGGTGGCGGCCCAGGTGAGACCACAGCCGAGGTGGAAAGCCAAGAAGAGCTATTGCCGAATCCATTTACCCCGTTGGCCGACAAAGAGAGGGGTGTCGCTTGATTGACAAGTATGGGAATAAAGGGCGTCGTGGAGCCGGAAGGCCCAGAAGAGCGACGAAGGCGATTTGCCCGCAGCAGCTCGGACGTAAGAGAATTGTGAAAACGAGTAGAGCTGCCAGCCGATGAAATTTGAGATTCAAGAAGAGGATGTGGCGGCTGAGACTCTTCGCTCATGGGCGTCGGGGCTGGTTCATCGTTGGTGCTGTTGGTGCCGTTGGTGCCGTTGTTGCTGTTTGAGGCCATGTCTAACGTATACTATCAACAGTAGGGTTGGCAGATGGACGTCTATCGACACCGAGCGCAATTGGGGACTGGTTATGTAGACCCGGCAGAGCCAAGCCTATTTGAATTTTAGGGGAGCAATCCAAAAGAATGACGATACTGGTCAATGAATGTGTAAGCTGTCGCCTGGTGACAGGGCTAGGACTGCAGTTGGCGCGGGCGACCTTGGAATGCCGATGAGGTTGAAGCCGTCTCGTGCGAACCTGCGAAGCCCGCGCAACCGCGAGAGACAGCCAAATTCTGTGGGCTATGGCGAGCTGGGACTGGCAGATGCGCGTTTGGAAGGGGTGCAGATCCGAAGACAAGGACAGCAGGAGCAAAAGACCAAGGCTGCGTAGGCATAACATTGCGGTTGTGGCTTTGCATCAAATATACAACAACGGGAAAGAGCATGAAGATTGTGATGGTGAGGAGAGAGGAGACTTCGAATCATTTTTCCCAGGCAATGTTTTTGCCATTTTATCGCGGGAATAGTTGTGAGCTTGGGTGGTAACGACCAAGTTGCGACAGTTCGCGGCTACCTTGACTGCTCAGATTGCAGCACGAATAACCACCTTCCCTTTTGTCAAGTTAGGTTGCATGAACGAAGGGAAAGTACAGCCCACCCAGTTCATCTGCTTCTGCCAACTTGGGCTAATCTCAGGCAGGGGCAGATGACATCACGAAACAGTCAGCCTCCACATCGCACCATGTCCCCGGGGAAACCCCAGGGCATGCGGTCACAGAAGATAGGAAGTCGCTACTTGACCGACGGCCCGATCCCAGCTTTGATTGGACGTTTAGTCCCTTGGCTCGTTCGCTCCCACTAAATTCGCCCGTGGTGTCAAAACTGCAGGCCGCAATGCGGTTGCTGATCCGATTGTAGCGCCATCGCTGCAAGGCATAGCCGTTGGAGACAGCCTAGTTATCTGAGGCGAATCTTGGCTCACAAATTTTCCTTTTTCGTTCGTAGTCCTGCGCTGGGGTAAGCTGTGGCTGATTTGTTCTGAGCTTTGCCTGACTACAGCTGTACAGCCTTGGAGGCCCATTTTCAGCCCCCAGCTAAAGTTTCTTTTCGATGTCCCCCGCGGTGTCCACATTCCGAGCATATACTGGTACACGTTGTAGGATAGTACGTGGCATCCTAGTCTACTTCCTAGGGCAGTACTTAGTATCCTGGTACCAGAACTGGGATGATATTCAGTATACCAGTATATTATATAGGTATGGTGCGCAATGGACTAGCACCTAGAATATACCAGCCTACAACATGACCCGTGGGCCCGATTCTCGGCCCCATGGTAGCTTAACTTCGTGGCCCAGAACTGGGCAGATGTCACGGAACCTGACACCGTGAGCAGTATATAACACATAATCCAGAATTCAAGGTCGACTTGGAATTCTCGCAGATCCTTTTTAGATGTAAGTCAAGTGGGGTGTTTGTTCGCTTGCGCTTTCGTCACAGCCATCCTAGTTTCCGTTTTCGCCCTTTCGAGACGAGGGAGGACTTTGCACGACTCCGCTCATTTGCCGAGAACCCAGCACCGTGGACTCTGTAGCACATATACTACGCAAAGATTGGGGGTATTCGTCATTCAAGTGATTCCAAATACCGACAATCTCAGTAATTACCCTGCATTAACCCCTACTGTCTTACCACGTCTGAGGTTATTGTACTTAAAGGAAAGGGATACCTTGGGAAGCTTCACGACATCCCTACCAAGGAACTCTCCGATAAATCCAAGGGCGGCCCTCTGATTAAGGCCGTTCTTATTAAACTACCTGGTCCATCATAGCGACGTCGCCCGTGCGTCAGAACCTTACCGTCTCTCTGTTGGAGCTTTGTGTGCTGGTCTTCGCTCTCACGGCAACCATCACCTACGGCATTTACGAGAACAAGCTCAAGGGCTTCCAGATAGCTAAAGTGGGTATGATTTAATAGACCTTTTCCTGCGCCCTACAGGACTCAGGCAGAGGAATCTCGGATCCTAAATGGGGCGTCCCACTCTAACTTTTGACCTAAATATAAACTTCCAGTTCCCCTGTTTGGGAAGATTTTCTTAGCTGGATGGAACTTTGAGTTCTCGTCAATACCCGAAAGGGCCCTTTGGAGATGTGCTAGTTTGTACATGACAGATTTTAAAGCAGGCATGATGTCGGCTTGGCCTTCCTAGCAGGTCTAGATTGGGGGGTTTTTTTATCGATTCTTGGGTTTCGATGTGGATTTGACAGACGTTACTACGGTCGTTGTTTCCTCGCCGACAGATCTTCATAACGTCTCAAGGTTGATTATTTTGGTGAAAATGTTTCGGAAAATGTTTTATCTCCCGCCTAACGCGTTTGTGGTGACTTGGGCCATGAATATTCCACATTTGGGTGAGAGAGAGCGTGCGATGAGGAGGGAGATGGCTCGCCATCTGCTGTATACTTGAGAACAAATGACTCTACATCGACATGAACCTCTTTAATATCTCGCCAACCTCCATGTGCCCGTGTTTAATAGCCAAGTCGTACGCCGTATCCCCGTCGTCACCACCAATCGGCTTGGTCTTCTTGAATAAGCCACAGTCTCTTCGAGCTCCGAGGGCTCCTGCAATTTCCAACTTGCCGTCACGAGCCGCCAGTGCAGAGGCGTCAAACCGATACCACTCACCATTCCTGCATCAGTATTCGGATGAGGAAGGAAAAGCTGGACCATTCTCAAGTCTCCCTGCGACAAAGCTTCAAAGAGGGTACACCAACAGCACTCCCCGTCCCCGTCCCCGTCCCCCTCGACGTTTACTTCATGTTCCAAATCATGCTAGCAAGCTTTTTGCTGCTACCCATCACGGCTAGGTGCAAGGCCGTACCCTCCTTCATCACCTTGGAAACGTTGCGTTTCCAGTCCATACGGGATATTATCACTAGCGCCGCTTCCTCAAGGCCGTATTTCAAGGGCCTGTATAGGGGACAGCCGAATTCATGGTATGTAATGGCCGTATCAGGTTTGACCCAGTCAAGAGGCAGCTGAATCGTTGCCATCCGCTCGTGGCCAGCTGCGTATACCAACGGCGTTCCTCCAGCAATGTCTTGGGAATTTAAATCAGCACCTGATTCGAGGAGAAGCTTGCAAATCTCCGAATTCCCGAGTGACGCTGCGTAATGGAGAGGCGTGTGGCCATACATGGCCCTTAGGGTGGGGTCTGCACGATATATTGACACGGGCTGTCTGAACCTCTTTAGTGCTAAATTTTTCTATACGACATCGCCGTCTAAGCCAGCATGGTGTTGACAACAAACATCAACAAACATCAAAAAAAACACCATTCTTCGACAGCTACGATATCAAAGACAAGCTTTTATAGATTTTTGTGCAAGAACTGTGCTTCTCTTTATTTTTTTCATGAAATACTTTGTCAACTCGCCAGTGTTTAACGAGCTACGGACAAAACCACCAGCCCCCTTAAATACCCTAAATCTCAAAGTGCCAAATCCCATCCCACATCACGACATGCGTGCTGCTATTTGCGACTCTTGTACCGGCTCGCCTGGCTAGGAACGCAGATATCCGCCGCCAACCTAGACTGGCACTGTGTTCCCGGGACGGGCGAGGTGGCTGAGACGTACTACGAGGTCTGGGGACGGCTGGATGCTCGTGATGAACGGCGCTAGAAAGTTCGCCGTCACGAGCAGCCTGTGCACCTGATCTATTGTGCATAACCTGCTAAAGATCACCGAGGCCACCGTTCCCGGTGGCATCCTTATCATCGACGGCCACTTCGACGAGGCCTAGGACGCCTGCGTGCTGCCCTAATTCACCCAGACCCCCGCCCGGGTGAAGCGGGTTCAGTTTGCCCTCAGCTCGCACATGCCCCAGCTCGAGGAGACGGAGAAGTTTGTGAGGACCCTGGGTAGCTTTTTAGTAACCCATTGCTGAGTGCCAGTGGGACACATGCCCCTCGTTGACAACAATTTAGCCGAAGGAATGGCCATCCTTCAGGTCATTTTGACCATTCGAAAAGAGCTACGAAACTGCAATGCTCGCGCCCTTTGCCTCGGACACGAACTCGCATCGGCCAAGGTCACCGTGTTTTCGGATTTGACAGTGAATGAGATTTCTGAGTTGCCCCCTCTGACCCACCCTGCATGGAATTTCCTCTTTCTATTGTTATCCTATTCTGCGAGTAAAACGAGGAGTACTAGTGCTGACATGGTCGCAACGGCCACAGTTGAGATAGACAATAGACAGAAGAATAGTAGAGGGAGTCTGGCCGCGAAAGATGCAGTGCATTCATGTTTATGCCCCGCCTCCAGGCCCGACTGCCAGGCCCTACCACGTAAAGGTAGCTAGCTATTGTGACTGCATGATCAGACCAAATTACAGAGTTTACGTTACTGTTTACCGGTTTGCCTGAGGAAAGCTAGGCGGTATGCCAAGACCGCGTACTGCTGCTGTAATACGAGGCGAATGCTTCTCACGTTGGTCCATAAATATTCGTCCCGGGCTTCCCTCTGAGAAAATTTTCTTTCCATAAGCACTGAGATCATAAAGCTGTTTCTCAAGGTACGTCGTCACGCCCTTCGCCGCCTCGCCGGCGCCGTTCTTCGATATGCATTACGCATTACGCCAGTAACATCATGAACATCACGCACTTCACCAGTCGATGTCCTATGCTTCCTTTTCCTTCATGTTTTGGCCGCTTGATTCCCTGATCTAGCGCCTTGGACCGAGCATCTCCCCTCTCTTGTTCAAATTTTCAGAAATCCTTTCACCTCACGCCCCACGACGAGATACTCTTTTAGCCTGTCTCTCTCCATTTCTCAGCTGTGAGCTGGGTCTGCGTCCCGAGCGCGTGCTTGTGGCTTCCTGGCCTCAAGGCATCGTTCGGGAATGCAGCTCCAGTGCTCGATCACGAAAACACCATGGCCTCTGTACCGTGGCATCGTGGATTCTCCGCATCTGGGCTTCAAATCTTACGACCACTTCTCCTGCCCAAAACTACTCCCATCTTCAACAAATACCCGTTCATGGAAAATCGTCACTGAACCTTTTCTCCGAGTGCACCTCGCCCTACACCCCACCACAAAACTGGTCGGCCTACCTTGAAACCGGATTTATACTCTGGGTCCTACAAAATGCCCCCCCCCCCCCCCCCTGGTCGAGAATGGTTATTAACACTACTGGGTTTATTAATTAGTCATTTCGCGCTTGGTTTTCCCTCCCTCACAGCAAGGTGAGAATTCGCGCCCGGCCCCCCCCTCCCGGGGCAAATTCATGCTATTCAAAAACAAAGCGGTTCAAAACAATGTTAGCTAGCAGATAACTAACTTGCCGTTTGGTGATAGAGCTACTAGTCTACAGCCCTCCCAACTTCTCGGATACCGCACTTTTGCGGTTGCAACAAGTGTTTGGCTCTATCATAAGTATGAGTCTGCCCCAAGTCATACATACCCTCTCCCGGCGTTTACCCAAGTTTTCGGGCCTCGCCGCGTAAGCATCGTCCCGAAGAACCGTCTCAACTTTTGTCACCACCGGGCCAAACAACACCTCCCTTCACCGAAACCACCTCACTGGCACCCGGCCAACTGCCTGCAAAAAAACGGGGTGTGCAAGCAAGCTGTTAAACAAGCTGGAATAGTGGCTGGAACTTCACACGCCATCAAAAAAGGGGTGTGCAAGCAAGCTGTTAAACAGGCCGTAAGACTGGCTGGAATTGCACACTCTTTTTTTTTTGCTGGCAGTTGCTGGCAGTTGCTGGCGTAGCAACCGCCGCCGCCGCCGCCGCCGCCTACCAGCCGCCACAGCAACATGTCTATCAACAGGCACAACGACAGTCGCATACGTGTCAGCACAGCTAACTAGTTTGTTTTGTTGGTTTAGAAAATGTCGACGGGCAAGAAAGGGTTCGCGTCGGCCGCTGCCGCGCTTGTTGATATGCAGGCCGGCTTTGACGAGCTGGAGAGGAAGGTCGCCGCCCTGGAAGGGGCAAGACAGCGCAGGCGGCGGCCGGCGCGGGCCTGGCCAAGGCCCAGAACCAGCTGGAGAAACTGGAGAAGGCCCAGAAGAAGCAGGGCGAGGAGCAGGAGAAGTTCGGCAACGAGCAGAGCCTCCTGACCAAGGAGCACTTCCAGCTAGAAGTGCGGCACGAGGGTCTGCGCAAGGAGCAGAAGAAGCTAGAAGCAGTCGTGGCAGAGCTGCGCGAGCAGCACCAGAACCTGTACCTCCGCGTGAATACGCTGAGGGATGCCGAGATCAGGCAGCGCTCGAGAAGGCCCGCGGTGAGCACGAGACGCACATGGCGTCGCTCGAGCGCCACCGCGTCAAGCAGTGGCAGATGATCGAGGAGCTAGTCGAAGCTCGCAACATGGACCACTTCCTCTTGAAGGAGCTCATCGGCCGCATCGGCAAGCTCGAGCGGAGCCGGCCCAAGCAGGGCGGCGAAGACGACGATGACGACATGCCTCGCAAGAGGCAGAAGATGACCGCGACCGGCAACGGCAAAGCCCCCACCGCTGCTTCTGCTGCTGCCACCACCACCAACCCCGTCGGCGGCCTCTCTAGAGCTGCGGCTCCTTCCTCGACCGCTGCTCCCCCGGTCGTTGCCTCTGCCTCCTCTTCCGCCTCCGCCTCCGCCTGATTAAAATCAAGGGCATCGTGCAAGATATCTGTTTCGACGTCGAGCCTGAGTCAGGCCATCTAACATGTCTCCGCCATCATCTGAAAGGAATGTTTTCTGAATCTGCAGATTCTATGCGTCGGACGTTTTCAACCAGACAATCGGTCCAGCTCGACGCTTCGTGAGACGGCACTTCTCCACTGTCTGCCCGCACATTTCGCTGCTTGCTCCTTGGCCGTAAATACCACGGAGAACGTAGAGACATGAAGGAAATCCTCGGGCCCCTAATTCCTGGCAAACAATCGGCATTGATTGGATACCTTGTTCTCGAGGCTGCCGGGGACGGACCAGTGCAGTGTTACCGCCGAATTGGATGGGCTAAGGTGGTGTAAATGGACTAGGGTGCGCTGCTGCGAACAAAAAGGACTACAGTCTAGATTGTGTAACCTGGTAGGAGCTTGACAAGTCTCTGTCACTAGCTCACCAACTGAGGCATGGCGGCCCGATGCTCTCGTTGTCGGCACTATTTCTGACGCCGGCCGCACTCGCCCTCGGACTCGCCACCACCGCTTCGCAAATCCACTTGCATCTAATAATTAGATTTGCGTTCTGGGCCATTCTGCATGTCCCGAAGACCTGGATACCTGTGCCAGCCACCGCTTACCTCCAAGGTGGAGGAATGGCACAAACGCCAGTGCCCAGGCCTCCTCGATGCTTAAGCTATGCAGCGCATGCAGCGCCCGATCCCCAGTCTGGATAGGTCGAGCCAAAAAAACAAAGAGACTATGCCACGCGACTGGTGCCAAGATCCGGGGTTAGCCCTTCTTTGCATGACACGCGCGCCACTAGCAATGGTTGGCGCTGTCTTGTCTCGGGAGAAGTTAACCACGCCCCCAGCTCGTGATGTGCCAACCAAGGGAGGATGGGTGGGCCGCACTTCGGCAAAGTGGTATCGGCACTCCTTTCAGCCTTTAATCACTACCGCTCCAGGGTTTGTTCGCTGGCTGGATGAAGTCGGCCGCCAACAGCCGCCTTTTTCCCCCGCTTTTGGCTGGGCCTAGCAATTCGCGTGCCTGCCCCCAATAGGCTGAATCACACCACAGGCGAGTCTTGGCCTTCCAGAGCTAGTCCACCACAGTAGAGGCAGGTAGGCGGCTTCCCCTTTCTCCGCATGGGAACGTTGTTCGCCAAGACCGCCTCCAGTTTGTTTCCTGCGCTATTCGGCCGGCATTTGGGAGGAAGAAATAGATAGACGACATTAACCAAGCCAAACCGAGCTGATCAATGTCGTTCTGACCCGCAGCCCACGTGCAGATACAGTTGTTAAAGGGCCATGGACCCCGGACGGACGCGGTTGCAATTACTCGAGAAGTATCCCATCCGGCCAATTCCTCGTTTGCATCTCAACCCCGTAGAAGCACGCAGACCTAAGCGGTACCTGGGGCACCAACCGCTGCCCAGTGGATTTAACGACACGCCGAAAGAGAGCCCACGGCCACACTCGCGATGGCAAACGGCGAGAAATGGACTGACCACTGGCGGTGTTTTGTGGCCTGTGGCATACTAGTCCTGTCTCCCTTCCAGTATGGCGTGGATTTCGGTCTCATTGGCGGCTTGCAGGCCATGGTGGGCTTTCTCAAGGTACGTAAACATGTCAACAAGGCTCACGAGAGAAGGAAAACACAGCAGTGGTGCTGATTACCCTTTTCAATTTGCGTTCAGATCTTTGGCTACCAAGCCCCAAATACGGCTCTCGGCTGGAATCTCGACACGATGCGGCAGCAGCTCATATCGTCGCTCATGACGCTCGGCGCCTTCATTAGCTCGGGGACAGCCGGCTTCGCCGCCATCAAGCTCGGCCGCAAGGGGTGTCTTTGGGTCGCCTGCGGGCTCTGTGTCGTTTCCAACGTCATCATGATGGCCACGGAGAATATAGGGGCCCTGTATGCCGGCCGCTTCCTCATCGGGCTCGCCAACGGCTACTTCATGACCTTTTCGCAGCTGTACATCCAAGAGAGCAGCCCAGCCAGGTATCGCGGCCTGTTCCTCACGGCTTTCCAGTTCTTTACCTCGTTTGTGAGTTTACCCCCGCCCAGGCTCGGTGGAAACGCGGGTGGCGATGGCTGACAGTATGCGGCTTCCAGGGCACCCTCATCGGTACCATAATCGACTGGGCAACGGCCAAGCGGCCCGATAAGTCGGCGTATCTGATCCCGCTCGGCATGATCTACATCATCCCCGTGTTCCTGTCGGTTGCCATGATGTTCATTCCCGAGTCGCCGCGCTGGCTCATCAACAAGGGCCGGTACGAGGAGGGCCGCAAGGCGCTGGAATGGCTGCGACCTAAAGGTGCACTCGTCAACGACGAGGCCGCCGAGATACAGGCGGCCATTGAGACAGAGAAGGAGCTCGGTAGCAGCGTCACGGCGCTCGATATGTTTAGGAACCCCAGCGACAGGCGACGCACTCTTCTGGCTGTCTGCGCCGTCACACTGCAGGCCGCGTCGGGTTCCATGTTCATCATCGGTAGGTTGCTTTCCAGCACCCAATGCCGACTGGTCCTGACACAAGCGAAACAGCATACAAGGCATACTTCCTGGGCATGTCCAAGGTGCAGGACCCGTTCGCCATGAGCAACGTGCTGAGCACCATGGGCATCCTGGCCATCTTCCTCAACTCGCTGATCGTCGTTCGCTACGGTCGCCGCCGCGTCATCCTCATGATAGGCCTTGGCGTGTGCGGCATCCTGCAGCTGATCATCGCCGTCACGTACGACAAGCGGCCGGGCGAGACGTCGACAGGCACCGTCCTCGTCGCCCTGACCTGTCTGTACATGATGAGCTACAACGTGAGAGGCACCCCGACCGACTTGACGCGGTGATTTCAATGCTGACATGAGATGTTGACAGGGCATGATCTCGACCTACGCGTGGCTGGCCGGCGGCGAGATGCCGTCGCAGCGCCTGCGCAGCTACACGTTTGGTCTGGCCGCCGCCGCCGGCTTCTTCTTTGCTTGGCTGACCACGTTCACGGCGCCCTACTTCATCAACCCGCAGTCGCTCAACTGGGGCCCGCGCTACGGGTACATTTGGTTCCCGTCGTGCATCGTGGCCGGCGTCTGGGTCTTCTTCTTCCTCCCCGAGACCAAGGGCCGGACGCTCGAGGAGATTGACGAGATGGTGCGTTATTTCCCTCCTCGGACTAGTGGCGCGACTTTTTGTCGCCAAGTCGAACCCGGTGCCATGGCTAACTGAAATCGTTTTTCGTAATCTAGTTCGAGGCCAAGCTATCCGCGCGCAAGTTCCGGAAACACATCTGCGTCGGCCACGTCCCCGTCGACCCCAAGATCCTCAACGAGGACCTGCGAGTGTCGTCCGAGCACGAAAAGGTATGCGTGAACCCTCCCAGCTCCGAGTTGCTTTTGGGCCATGGGCCATGTATTGAAGGCTGACTTGGATCTGTGGCAGTCTCGCGCCGACGTCCAGCATGCCGAGCTTGAAGCCAAGGCTTAATTCACGACGAGAGTGGAATGGACGGTGCAATGTATACCATACCGTTGATAGATTGCTGCTGGTTCCGCGCGATGGTATACTTCGACTATCAAAGCATGTATAATCACAACCAAAATATGATGTTTAAGTTTATTTAATTTAGATCTCTTAGGTGGGCGCGAGCTCGGCATCTTTCGCCGTTCAATATCCCTCACTTCGAAGAGGCATTACACTATTACAGAGCGACAACAGGCCTCGACACGGGCGATCCTGCTCCTCCCGATGACTCTGCCGTCCAAGGCGGTCCAGTAGAGGATACCGGAGCAATTTATAGCGTCAGGATTGGGATCCGGCACTTCTCGAATGGGCGACTGAGGTAGAACACCACGTGGTACTACGTAGTGCTTTATGTAAACCTGAGAACTAATTAGTCCAGGAACGAAGAGAGGGGGAGGTGATTTGAAGCCGTAGTATAGAGTTAGTTCGTAATAATTGCATCGACGATTTTCTTGCCGGGGTTCCAAAAGCCCGCCCCTGGCTCATCCCTGAGCACCTCATGGCCCTTGCTTACTACGCATGTATCGTAGGGGTCGCAGAACCTTCAACCAGGCGCTCTGATTCCGCAGAGGGCCCATCATATATGAACAGTATTTGTCAGATAGCCTATCCATTATATCAAGCGGCAAGTCACGGATTACTTCCGCTTGAATAGCATCATGGAGGCAGCCACGGACAGCGGGATAGCATCCGTCACCCATGACACGCTCGAACGAGAGAGCCATCCGCTCCCACGCAGCTTACTCGCTCAGGCCAGCCGAACCGCGTAGAAACTAGTCGAAATCAAGTAAATATAAACCATACGTAGGACCTAAACACTTATCAGCGCCCAAGCGGAGAATTTAGCTACGCCAGAGCAGAGCCGTGACAACCAAGACCTTGAGCTCCGAGCTCCGTGACTCGAGCATCATTCTCGCTAGAGTGTGTTGGGAGAAACTCTCGCCCTCCCGTAAGACCAGCCAGCTACGTAGCCCCGGCAGACCAAGAGAAAGGTCCGCGCCGTTTCGGAGCGAGTCGGGAGACACAGCACCTACGCCTCTGAAAAAGGGTTGGAAACCCCCGGCCTTAAGAGCCCCGGCAGGCCGTTGTATGAGGCCATCTACTTGCGCTCCAGGTGGACATGGCGGATACGGCAAACAAGCTTGGTCGCTCAGCTCTATTCTCTCCGAGCCGCTCTCTGGAGTGAAAAGGTTTCCAACCCCAACCAAGCTGCGGGGGATACTTCACGAGTTTGAGAGGCCAAAAAGCGCCGCGGCGGCTGGATTCGATTCCTCAGGCTTCTCGTTTTCTCACTTCCCCATCTGAGCATGTCGTTGTGATAACTAATCATTAAGCTTCAAGCCCACTCCCTCCGAGGAACCGCAGCGTCATTTCTGCTCGCTGCCGAGAAGCTCACGAAGATGGGTGACTGACTTGTAGATGCTCGCCTTGGGCTAAGCATATCGTTGGTGGAACCTGGTTTCAAAAGTGAAATAGCTTGGCATCTGACTCTGGCGCTTCGAACCCCGACAGAGAGAATTGCAATGTCATCTGGCTCTGCTCACCAGGCAGCGGGGAAAATAGCAGGCCCATGTGCCTACGTTTGACGAGTCCGGCCTGGATTTAGCCGAGCAAGATCTGGGGCTGCTTTACATCCGCGTCCCTATCGTGATGATTAGGGCAAAGCAGGACGAGAATGGGGCTCAGACGCCGTTCAAGGCCCCTGATAGGTTTCCTCGTGCTTGGTTACTTGTAGTCTATTTGTGAAATTGGATGCGGGACAGCTGCGCCATGGAGCTAGTACCGGCATGCTGCTGTTTGTGGATAATCATGCTCAGTTGTAATACCAATAGCCGAAGCTCGTTGACGACTTATAGCAAATCACGGAGTTAGTGGCTTCATGATAATTGTGATCCAAGAAATTGCGATCCAAGAAATTGCGATCCAAGATATGAAGGCAATCACAAAGTTAACCCGTTCTACAGCCACATTAGGATTCTAATTAGGTCTGTGGCTGTTAATTATAACTGAAGCAGTTGCCATAAAGCTCTAGCTATCTTGCTCTGCGTGTGTTAGAAACAGCTCACAGATGTGGTTTCGAGCAGTTCTCCCATTAAAGCAGAACCCTGTCTATCCATCAAGGTCTCCCGTCAAACCCCAGACCACCTTGCTGTACACCAATGAATACCGTAGATCTGTCTATTGGCAGGCTCTTTTGAACCCTCCCAATAGCCACCCTCGAGTTTCAAGACCTGTTGATGGTCAAAGATACGTTGCGGAAAAGGTGTTCAAAATACAGACTTATCACCAACAAGGCGTGGCTTTACAGCCCTACTCACTCATAGCCACTACCGAGTTCAAGAGTTCAAGGCAAGGTACGAACTCAGTTCCCTTGTTTAGTGATTAGCCCCTAGGCATGGTTGCAACGTGACCAACCGCAAGGAGGGAACAGCTGTGTCCGCACCTGCGGGCAACCCTGGCAACGAGACAGGCAAGGCAACACAAGCCAATAATTACCGAGCCGGGAGGGAAGGGAAGGGAAGGGTGGGGACCCTGCAGTGCTGATCCGGGCGGTATCATCCGAAATCAAGGCCAGGTCCAAATCAAGTCCCATCTTCCGGGCGACAGAGTCACAGCATAGCAGAATATCGAGATAGCCGCCATCTGTTCGTACAGCATGTGCAGATACGTACAGTACACTGCCGGCACCGGGATGTCGCGTCGAGGGAGATCCCCGGCACGAACGCAACAAGGCTGCATCCCACCCAGTCCTAGGCGAGTGCGTCTGTCTCCGATGTGAGGCAGCGAGAGCCTGAACCTCAACAATTGGGCCACAGGCTAGCTGGCCGCTGCTGGTCTCGCCGACGCCGATATCATCGCTCATTATTGATGCCACGCGCGCGGGAAGAAGAGGTCCATGCCCCGACGCCGCAGATAATATAATAATATTGCCGTGTGGGCTGACGGCGAGCAAGATTTCAAGTCAACAACAAAAGGAAAGCACGAAAAGCAAACCACGTTCATAATTTACACGGTAACAAGGCACAGCGATAAGGCATGAATTTCGTTGTCGTGCTCGCCGCTCGGCTCAGCGACATTGGGCGTGGCTGGCTGTGCGCCACGCAAGTCACGCCAGCTGTTCCGCAGGCGGTGGGCGAATATCTGTGATCGAATAGCAGCAGCATAGATATAGATAGTGCATAGATTCCCTACCAAAACCCAATCAGCACCGCCTTGTCTCTAACCGACGGAGTTGTTGCTCCGAGTCTTGAGACATTTATCAGCGGAACCAGAAAAGACTGCCGAGCAGAGGCTACGATTAGCGACGGCCGGTTTTCTAGTCAGTCTGACATCAAGTCTAGCCCGCCCGTCATCAACATCACACCCTTACCTGGTGTGAGCGGCAGCATCCGCGCGACGGGAGCGCTTTGCCTCGCCGTAGTGTAATCAGAGGTCATGGAAGGAGGGAGAAGTTTGGTTGCACGACTCGATAGCGCTCTGGATTGGCCGGTAGGCGCTTTTTGGCTTAGGTTGAGTAGACTTGTCTAAGGGATTTTCATGTTTTGCTCTGGGACTGGTAAGGCACCCACAGTGGCTTGACAGCAAAGGTGGGGGCGGCGTCGGAGGCGATCTAGATTGGATGAATGACGCAGAGCTGACGAGTCGGAACTGCAGAATATTGAGAGTGGCAGCGCCTGGCGCACGATAGAGAGCTGAAACGCGGCAGGCACTGCATGCGAGAGCAACTCAGCATCCCACGCATCGAGCCCTACGACGATATTGGCTATTCTCGGAGCACGCTGGTGTTGATATCAACAACTTTCGGACCGCCAAAAACAGGCATGAAAAAACAGCTCCGCTTATGCACCGGGAGAATTGTTTAGACCAGAAGTATCCGGAACTGAGCTGTCGTCGACGCAGTTTAGCGTTCGGCATGGCTGCGAGAAAGATATGCAACGTAAAGAGCGTGCAGCAGCAGAGAAGAGCGATTGGCCGTATAAATCTCGGTGTTCTGTCTAGAAGCATAGGCGTGCCGAGGTTGGGGGGTTGGAGCAGCCTAGCCAGTCGGAAGCCGGAACAGACTGGCCGACAGAGATAGCGCTGCACGTAGCGCTGCGGTCTAGACCACGGAGGATTGTGCCGATATCTTTGAGGCTTGAGCTCGACATCGTCGTCATCGCTGACAGATCAGAAGTTGCCCGACGTGCGTTTGCACGCTGAACACAACTCCAAAGACTTTATCGGGATACATCGGAACGACAAAAACCACTTGGCTCTGTAGTACTACTTGCAGGAGAGATAATGCATGTAGCTGGTGTGCTCTAGGCTGACCTCGAGGCTCACAGGTATGGCAGGATCCAGGCCCTCAACAACCGATGAGCGAAACAAGCAGTCGGCCGCCATCTGTGCCGTGAGACAATACCATACCATTGCGATTTGTGGGCCCCCACCCTCACGACGGGGCATATCCATGATGGGCAAACGGGCGGTGGCATTATCGGCGCCTGGATCGTATCTTGCACCTGTCCGGGCACTCTGCAAGCTTACCTCACTGGAGTTTGGGTACACAGCATCCAGGCAAGCCAGCAAACCAGCGGCGGGAGCCGCACTGGCAGGTTCTGGATCCAGCCCGAAAGGTCTTGCAACATGGCCACCATGTGTATACAGAAATATAGAAGGTGGAAGCGAGGGACGTGGGGCCCTTGAAGGGGCAGGAGATAGAGCCTGCTGAGCAAGAGCCTGGGCCTGAGCCTGTGCCTGCTGCTGCTGCTACCTTGCATAAGATAGTAGCGGCGAACGGAAAGCTTTCTGTTTGCTTCCCGAGACAACAGAGAGGATCCCAGGTAAAGGCAGGGCGTACATCGGCGTTGTAGTGAGGAGGCAGGCAGGCAGGCAGGCAGGCAAGCATCGGGCAAAGAGCTGGCCGCAAGGCAAGCCCGACACACGGCATCCGCGTGTTTGGCTCTTTCTTGTTGGTGAGGCTCGCGAACCGTGCTTTCAGAATTGTTCAGCCTTCCTTCCGAAGCCGGTAAAGACTTTCTAGCGGGCAATCTGAGAGAGGTCGTCAATTTTAGCCTTTATTTCCGCGGATCCAACCCCCTAGGGCGTGTTGGTTGTTCCCAATGAGGGAAGGGGCTCGCCGTCCCCACAAGTTGCAACCGCACTACACTACAGTGGCAAGCCGGGAGATAGCCGAGTATTGTCCTTCGGAATGGTTGCAATAACATGTTGGGCGCAAACACAATCACGGCTATCCGGCTCCCGGCTTCCGGCTCCCGGATTCTCTGTGTTGTCCAATGTCGTGTACTGACTCGAGTGTATGTAGCATCGGGGAAGGACAGCCGCAGCTGTGGCCCAAGACTGCATACCTTCGTCCCATGGAAACGCTTCAATGGGTCTGGGCGGCCCAAGCAGCAGGCGCTTGCCTTCGCAAGAGTGAGAGGGGAGAGAAGAGAGAGGGGAGAAAGAGGAATGTAGTGCGATGAAGGTGTGTTTCGATCATGCCTCTTCCAACTAGGAACTTGGAACGTTAACCTGGAGCCTGTAACTTTTGGCTTGGAAGCGTGGAATTTGGATTGCAGACTGCAAATTGCGAATCGGGGATTGCTAGGTGTACTTGCAGGTCGAGCTCGCCCCCGATGGCGTCGCGGTTCTGCCATCGGCGCCTTTGGAAGAATGCTATTGCAAACCAAGGCGTTGATTTCCTCATCAAACGCGCCCGAAAAAGGGGTGAGTGTCTGTTGCTGTGGTCGGCGCCCATCGATGCTTGCGATGTTCATACGAGAAGTGAACGGCGCTAACTGGGACAGGAGGTGCTCGAGACACCCGCAGTGGAAGAAATGTGGAGATTACCAAATACGTAATACGTAACAGAGGGCCAGCAGCAGAGCCCTTGCCGGCCGGAAATCGAGTGGAGGGCACACCGGCTTCAGGGGGTGAGTCTTCCTTCCTCAACAGGTTAAAGGAGATTTGAGAAGTCTAGCCTGCTACGGCAGGCACCTCCCGCTCTAACGAGAACAACAGCCTCCTTTGGCTAGACGCTGGGAGCAGCTGCAGGTACGCCTCAGGACACCACGGCGGGAAGATCCAGGGCGAACAGGGGCCGCAACGCCACAAAAAGGTGGGTCCCGTCTCTTACTGCTTTTCGCTCGGGGACATTTGAGCCCTGAAAATCTGCCAAGGCCAGCATCGCGGGGAGAGGAACCCACAGCGGGCTAGACGACCTCTGCCGAGAACTTAGTGCCGGGTGAGAAGGAACTGAAAGCATCGTCCAAAACTCTGTTGACCTGGCTCTGCAAAAGGTTCGACGTACACATATCGCCACGAAGGAGCCGGATTCGTTTTGCTCGTGCGCATCCATACAACAGCGTCCGAACACCTATGAGCATCTCGGGCAGCTTGCTTGCTAGAGGCGAGCAGCACACGCGACGACGGCCTGCGCGCAAAAGGCATGGAAGGGAAAAGAGGGCAAGTGCACACCCGATCGAGACGTGGCTGCTGCGAACGGTGCAGCGCTTCTCGTATCAAGGCCGACTTTGCCCAGCACAGCACAACACAGCACAGCACAGCACAGTGCCACAGAGTGACCAAACGCTTATGCTCATTGGCACGGCGCCCTGGTGGAAATTCGGTGTGTGCCATCAGCTGCAAGCCACGACGAGAACGTTTTTCCATTTGCGACAAAAAGCTAAACCGGCCAGCCATCCCAGAAACCTTCGTTGGTTGTTCCAGCCGCGCGATTATTTTGTCTCTGTTTCTCGTCGACTGCCGACACACAGCTAAGAAGGCATTCCATGAATGTCGCCCACGAGATGACGGGTGCAGATCTTCGCCCTCTTGGAGGATCGCCCTTTGAAGATGTCTCAATGGATCTCGGAACTTGGGGCGAGACCCTGGCCTGTTTCTACCGGCACGTTTTCGCCGCTTCTAGATCGATCCTCGTGTCTGCACAGATGTGGAATTGCTAGCCGAGGAATTGCTGGCCGAGGAATTGCTGGCCCAGGTTCAACCCACACGTGCTTTTGTTGTACGTAACAAGCCGCCCGACAGTGTATGTACGCGACTTGAAATTTTCTACTAGACCTATGTAAGGTCCGACTTACGGTGAGCTTGCTAGGGCTGGCAGAAGTCAAACGCCACAGGTGCTCGGCACCCCGTATAGCAACGACACACTGTCCAACGCAACACAAAGCAAAGCACAAGTAGGGGGGTAGGCAAGGGCACAAGCCTTTAAAAAGCACAAGCAACAAGCCACCGCCGCTGTAGGTTCCCAGAACCCGAAAGACACTAAACCCTGTTTGGGTGGAGGCCACTTATAGGCGGTTTTGGCCCTTTGGTCCCAACTCCCGCCGCGCCGGGCCTAGCATTCTGGCCGGTAACACTAGGTTCAATAACGGGAGTGGCCCGGGTAGGTAAACTGTTTCGTGGCGGAGGGGGCATACGGGTGCCAGTGAAGTGTCGATACTGGGCAACAGGAGGAAGTGGGCGGCGAGCTGAGGCACAGTGACACATGGGCCATTCTCAACTCCAAGCTCCATTCCACCCTCTAGCTGTCACGTTCTCCATGCCAATGTCTCCTTGGTGGCCATCCCGTGCTTTGCTTGACGAGTTGCCGACTGTGGCTGCACCCACCAGCAGTTAGTGCCTACCCAGGTCTCAGGAGCGGGCTGTATGTACTGAGGTGACCAGGACGAGAACACACGCTCTCGCTTCACCTATCTGCCATCCAGCTTCGGGTTACTACCGCTGTGTGTGTTCCGAGCACAACGGCTGTCACTCGACACGAGCTATTCCTGGCCCCTCCCCCTGCTATGTCAGTCTTTCTGCTGAAGTCATTACACGGCAGTCCTCCCTGCGCCCGTCCGCTCAAACTCTGCCTTGTTCTGCCACCTCGGTCTACTTTGTTTGTTCCAACCCACAAGTCCTCTCGTGCTTGTGATCCTCCCAGGCCGGCCCGGGACTGCTGCCGTCATCCACAGCCCCCCGTACTCGCCGTGTGCGGCTCAAGAGCTGCCGACGGTGACCTCTCACAGCTTCCAAGCTCCCTCGGCCTCGATCGATCTGACAGCTACCATGGACGGCGAGCAATCATATTCACCCCAGGGGGGCTACTACGGCCGCCCCAACGCCGGCATGTCCTCCGCCGCCTCGACTGCAGTCACCACGCCCCAAGTCGCAACCCCCCAGCGCCCCGGCACGCCCAACGACTCGCTCGGCCGCAACCCCTTCAGCGACGGCGTCGAGTCCCAGGCGTCGAACCGGACGGGCAACGGCGGCGGCAACCCCTTTGCCAGCCCCTCGGGATCGCGGCCGCCGAGCAGCTTCGACTCGTCGTCGGCCTCGGCAGCCCGCTACGAGGACCGCTCCGGGCGCTACTTCCACTCGCGCCGCGTGCCCAAGGGCGACATCGAGAAGCCGTGGGCCAAGCACGCCGACCCCAAGGAGAAATGGGTCACCATCATCCCCGTCATCGGCATCTTCGTCGGCCTGGCCATCTCGGGCTTTTTGGTCTGGGACGGCATTAGGAGCGTCATCAAGCACAACTACTGCCTGGTCCTGGCCGAGGACTTCCGCAACGGGCTCGACAAGTCCATCTGGCAAAAGGAGGTGCAGGTTGGCGGCTTCGGGTGGGTTTGTCCAGTGTTGTGCCACATCTAGTCTGAGCGCAGCTAGCTAATCCCAACCAAATACAAAAAAACAGGAACGGCGAGTTTGAGCAGACCACCGGGGGCAACGACAACGTCAACACGGACGGCGGCAGCCTCGTCATCAAGGCGACGCTGCAGGATGACAGCCTCATGCAGCAGGCGTACACCATCGACCTGCTCAAGGACGGCACCTGCACATCGACATCGCCCGCGGACTGCATCGCCGTGACCAACATCACGGCCGGCAACTCGAGCATCGTCCCCCCAGTGCTGTCGGGGCGCATCAACACCAAGCCCGGCGCGCACATCAAGTACGGGCGCGTCGAGATCACAGCCAAGCTGCCCGTCGGCGACTGGCTGTGGCCGGCCATCTGGATGATGCCGGTGGCCGACACGTACGGGCCGTGGCCGGCGTCGGGCGAGATCGACATCGTCGAGAGCCGCGGCAACGACCACTGGCACCCGCAGGGCGGCAACAACATCGCCTCCTCGGCCCTCCACTGGGGCCCGAACCCGGCCAACGACGGCTGGTGGCGCACCAACGTCAAGCGGTCGGCGCTGCACACGACGTACGCGGCCGGCTTCCACACGTTCGGGCTCGAGTGGTCGCAGAAGTACCTGTTCACATACATCGACTCGCGCCTGCTGCAGGTGCTGTACGTCAACTTCGACACGCCCATGTGGGACCGCGGCAATTTTCCCGTCGTCAACAGCAACGGCACCCGCCTCGAGAACATCTGGCGCAACACCACCCGCCTCAACACCCCCTTTGACGAGCCGTTCTACCTGATTCTTAATCTTGCCGTCGGCGGGACGAATGGCTGGTTCGAGGACAACGTGGCCGGTAAGCCCTGGCTCGACGGCTCGCCTAATGCGAAGAAGGACTTTTGGCAGGCCAAGAATAAGTGGTTCCCTACGTGGTCGCAGCCCCAGCTCGAGGTTTCCAAGGTCATGATGTGGCAGCAGTGCGACGGCAACGAGGATCTATGAGTCTCTTACGCTTTCTGTCTTGGCCGTATGTAATGCTTTTGTTTTGAGGTCTCTTGTTATTTCAGGGGGGGGGGGGGGCTATAGATTGGTTTCGGAAAGTAGTTTTATTTTCTCTCTCCTTATCTTGGTCTTTGTCTAGGCACCCGGAGCTTGGGTCTATCAGGTCTTGGGTAATTGTATCAGGGCTACCAAATCTGTTCAACAACGAAGGAGGGATTGACGGGCGCTAGTAGTTGTTCTGTCTCTACATCTGCGAAACCGCCATCACTATTCCGCCCCTTCACGGGGGCGTTTTATATATAGAACCAGATACCTCGTACGAGTTTTAATTCATCGCTCCATTCTCTATGGTAGCTACCTTACCTGCCTACCGAAGAAGATGACCTGCAGACGGCAATGGTTACTTGTCCTAATTGTATTACGCCGTGATAACGACTCTCGCGACAACTGCAACGATGTGCCGTTACGCTAGCAGACAAAACAGATATCTATGCCTGGATATCTGGCAATAGCAACTATGGTCGCAATCCCCACCACCGCACCAACTCTCGCGGATGGTTGCGGGCAATAACCTTCTCTCAGACCGACCCGAAAGCATCCGGGTCTTCCCGGACTGGTGGCGAACACCTTGTTGCAGAGCAAAGAGACAGTGACATCCACTTGTATTGCCAGAGGAATGCGGCTCTCCATCTCAAAGCAAGCTATACGCCAGCCGCATCGTCGAATGTTTGCTGCTCCGATTCTGCGCAGCAAGATCAGGGCCTAGATGCATGACTCATCACCAAAGAAGAGTCTATGGCGGTGAAAAGGGGGGGTGGTACAGAAAATGCGACTCTTGTTCTAGGCCTCGACTATCTTGGCTATGCGTGCGTGTGTGTCTTCCCCCTCTTCTCTCCTCATGATCAAAAATTCCACCCAGTCAGCAGAAAGGTGGCCGACGCCACTTCGGCGTGATGCCGATAGGTCCCAGCCTTCTTATCTGGGCCTCTCCTCCTTGTTTGTTCTCTTGCCCGGGCTGCTCCCTTTTATCCCTCTCCGCCGCCTGTTCCATCTATTCCATCTATTCCATCTGTTCCATCTCGGGACTTGACTGGGTCGGCTTCGTTCCATACAGGAGAGCAGGGCCGATGATGTCCAACAGCAGAGCAGCGGCTTGATGATGGCGTGCCCGGCTACTCCTTGCTGCTGTTCTGTGTGAGAAGGGAAAAGGGGAAGAGGCATTTTATCACTCGTCGACCCTCTTTGCCTTTCTTTTCTTACCTCTCATGATTTCCTACACGACAACAAGTCCCCAACGAACCCAACCCTGCGATCCGACAGCCATAAACAGGAACACAGGCTTGAAGAAACCTCTTCAGTCTGTGCTCGTGCAACCAGACCGCGAGACTTGCTACGCATGGCTTCACCCCAAAGGTCTGAGCGACGCTCTTTAATACGAAGACTTCGCCAGCCAAAGCGAGGGCCGAGACCCAGTCGTGCCGTCTTGTCCCTCCCTCCCCCTCTGCCTGTGCCGCAGTCCATGCCACGTGTTGGGCCTCTCGTCAAGGTCCGAGGCTGTAGCACTGCGGCGCTGCTTCCCGGTGCGGGAGGGAAGGAAGGAAGCGAACACAGGGTAAACAACGCCGTCCTCTTTTCCCCCTTGTTTCAGGTGCTTGTGCTTGTTTGTCCAAGATGTCCGAGCATGCTCGCGGCTGGGCATGTGTTTGTTTCTCTTTAATTATTTCAGCATACGTACACGCACAGCGGAGAACAAACACACAGCCTCGGGAGCTCGGCAGAGAAAGTCGCAGGTTGACACCGCAAGCCAAGCAATGCCGTGACGAGGTGGGCAAGGTTTCGCGGCACGAGCGAGAAGCTCTGGCCTACTGCGGCGTCAAAGATGGCCCGGCGGCGGCGCTGTGGACAAGACCGAGTTGTGCAGTGCCGGCGGCCATAGTACAGACGACATTCGTCGTCTGTGCACTGCCATCACCCGCCCCAGGCTTCCTGGCCTCCCGCCTGGCCGATTCGAGATACGGGGCCGACTTGGTTGTCTTTTTGGGACGGTGGTCCCGTGTTTTATTTACTAATTTGCGCGAAACTGGCAGGGGCGATTCTAGACCCGACTACGGAAGCCATGGTCCACCAGAAAAAAAGAGATCCGAGCTACGCGCGCCTGCAAATGCGAGTATCCTGTGCAGAAAAAAGCTCCTTAGAGAAGAAATAATGCAAGAAAGAAGCGTCTTTTTTGTTTGCGGGGAGAATTAAGATCATGCAGCGATGGCGGCGCAGTTTCTCTCGAGACTAATCGACTAACCATCCAATAACAACAACGACGACGACAAACTTTAGATATGCCTCTGAATCGATTGCTCATTTGGCACAGCTTCTCTTTTCCGCCGAAGACCAATGTCAACTACGGCGTGCTTTTCAGTTTTGGCAGACCACGGCGGTTCAAGGGGACTGGATGCCAGCCCCTTTTATCGGCAACACATCAACAAACCCTCGCGCACCCAAGTGTATAGAGTGATGGGCTTGATGCACATGCACCATGTCAAGACTTGCAAAATAATTTTCCTTTCTTGTCTGGGCCGTGCCGCCGGAGCTTATTTCCATTCTTATGACGGTGGATTACTGTTTTGAGTTTCCTTTTTTTTATTTACTTTCTCCATCCTTCTCCTCCTGACAGACCCCCCCCCCCCTTTTTAGACTCTGCTTGCTCCACTACCTCACCATACCTACCTACCTAGTGGTGATTGGTCCAAAAAATTGGGCTTGTCCGGGGCTGCATCGGCAGTATCAGCACCAGGGACGCACCACACACGTGCTTGCTATCCGGATCTCCAAGGATCGAGAACGGAAAGAAAGACAAACGAGCCCCCGAAACAAGCAGAAGACAGGAGACACTCATACGGACAGTGCACGCCCACTAGCCTACCTCGTAGAGCTCGCCGTAGCTCGAGCCCGTCTCCTCGGTACGACGACACGAGCAATACAGAGACAGACAGACAAACACTCAAACTGTCCGTGACCGAGAAAGGAATGCGGTGCGAGCTTCACACAAGCCTCTGCTACTTCCCTCTAACCTCGACGGTTTCGTTTCCAGGGGGGTGGGGGTATCTTTCGGGGCTTGGCACATCGCAGCGGCTGGACCCGACCTGGCCGTTTTGCTGCTGCTGCTGCTGCTGCTGCTGCTGCTGCTGCTGCTACTGTTCCCGCCCCGGGGTAGGGTAGGGGCACGGAATGGAACCGCATTACCTACTGCATACTACACTAGCGTGGTAGTGGGAACCTTGCGTCAAGCAACTGGGCGTGTCTGGGTGGTCGTGTAAGTCTGGCGCTTTTTTTCCTCGCTTCTTTTCTTTGTACGGTGTTTTGTCTTGGAGCCCAAAAACGCCCATTTTTACGTCTCAGCCGAATCGTCATTCTATACGGGGTTTTGTCTTGGCTGTGGCGGGCTGGGCATGCTCCTGCAAGCTGCACCCCCGTGTGATATTGACAACGGGCATCTGTGGGCCAGGCTTGCTATGCACGTGCGGCCTAGAACGGATGAAACAACTGTCTTGGCCTCACAGGCGCGAGGGAAGCTTTGCCGACTGCCCTTTCCAGCGATTTGTCCGGTTTGGAGAGGGGTTTCCAGCTTACTTATTCCATTACGCAAGCGGAGCTTGTCACTGGCAATTGGGCGCATTGGCGAGGCGAGAGCTCGTTCGGTTGTTGAGCAGTTGGCCCGGTGGATACGGATCAGTCCGTCGCGGCTTGGAAAATGGCAGGGCAGGGCCAGACAGAGGCACGAATGGATGACTGGCGTCGGCCGGCTGGAGGCGAGCCCGCTATCGCTGCGCAAGCACTGACAACCGCCCCGAGGAGCCGGAGCCAGGACAGATTTAGAGACGATCGATTAAGACATTCTAGCAAATTGCCCGTCTCGGCCCTAGCTCGTTGGACTCCAACCGTTTCTCCAGGGCTCTCAATTGCGGCACGGCAAAAGCGAGCCTAGGGTTATTGAGGTGGGCCGGCAGTGGGGGGAGACCACGCTGCGAAACTCTATCTCAACCGCCAGATCGTTGGTAATTTCCCGTCACCAGCGCTGGGGGTGGAGTCGGATCTGTTGTGGGGCATCTGGCCTTCTACGCGGGGAAAGGGAACGGGTTCTAAACCGCGTCGCAATACAGACCACCCCATCAGTCATCACTCGACGTGCGAATTCGCAATTCCTAAGCGGGAAATCCTATGCAGTCAGCACCATAAAGCCGTTCTCGCACCTGGTCCCGGGGCCGATCCCGAACCAGAGCGTAGGAGCGACCAGGGCCCGCACCTTCCAGGCTGCTGTAGGGTAACATATGCCAAGCGATGCTCCCTGGTGCAGCGGTAGAGTCGCTTCACGCAACGACAGTCAAGGGCATGCAAGACTCTTTTTGGCTGGCCATCTGTCGCGGCCGACAGCCCTTTGCAACAATGTCAGCCAGCGCCCGCGGCGACGGCGGCGGCGGCGGCGGCGGCGGCGGCGGCACGCAACAGCAGCACGCCGCGTCGCAAAAGAGCAAAACAAGCCAGGCCCTAGAAGATACTACTCTAGACCGTCCGCACGGCCCAGCAGTACGGCAGTTTGTGTGCTCGCCTCGGCCAGTTGATGACGATAGCGCTTTCGTCGCAGCGAAGCAAGCCGACCTCGGAAAGCCGAGGCCAAAGCGCTCACCACAAGCGAGCCGCCGGCTCCCGTTATTAAAGGGACAGAGCTTGGCAGCCGACGACAGACTACTGACGGCGGCAGACCACGGCGTTCTATTTTGGCGCTTTACTCGAGGATATTTCTCACCACCACACCCACAATGCGTAATGGCGTTTCCAGCCCGTAACAGAGTAAGCCAGTATCTTGATGCAAGGTTTAAAAAGCGCCGTGGGCAAAGCCGCGCCTGGCAGCACTTGCGATGGAACCGCTCGCTGCAAGGCGCGTGGTCGAGATAAGAACGGATTAACGTTACAGGTTCTACCCAATCTTTTTCCGCCGTCGTGGGCGGCCGCTGAGGTCTCGACCCGCGGGCCACAACTACAACCTAGCCGTCGGCTTCAAGCACCGAGAGGGTGGTGGGCCAAGTGCTGCTTCAACCAATATTTTGACCGGCTGTTTTATTTTCTCTTTGTCTTCTCTTATTATTTCTTGCCAGCCTATACAGCGCTAGACAGCAGCAATCTCGCCGTGCGGAGAGAGGCAGAAGAGCGAATTGCGCGAAAATGGCGATACGAGAAATGTTGGCAGGTGCCTCCACCATCGCAGCCCAAAAATAGTGCCTCCGCCGCCCCCTCATTGGGCTCCTCGCGAGCCTCTCTCCCACATGGGTCCGATGCGGCTGGCTTAACGGACGACGATCTAACCACTCACGGCGCCGGGACATCGATTCTCGTGCAGTTGCGTGCATCCGCACGCCTACCATTCGCCCAAACCGCAACTGATGTCTAAAAGACTCGTCCTGAAAGGTTGCGAGAGCTGGGCGCTGCGTTGGCAGCTTTAACAGCCAAACAACCTGGAATCCATTATCGTGCAGGATCATGACGTCGGGGAACAACAAGAGCTCGTGTAACAACCCTTTTCCATCGAAGCTCTGGCTTCCGCGGATCCCATTCTCGGTCCTGGAGTACCCGTGTTTGCTGCTCTGAACAGCACTCCAAAAATCTCCCGTGGTGGGTAGAATGTCTCAGGTGGGACGTGCAAGGTAATCGAAACCTTTGAGCCACCGTAAATCCTCGCTGGGCCGTGGCTTGACATATTATTGCTAGAGTGCCACGGTCTCTCAACTCCGGTAACGAGAGACATTTCCTATCTGTAATTATGGGGGCTGGCTGTTTCTGTGGTACGGTATGTATGGCAAAGGCAGCACCGTCCCTTATTAGCTCCCGCAGTCCTAGGCGGTGTGATTCGTCCTCGGTTTGGGGCACCGTGCTGGCTGCTGGCTGTATCGTGTTGAATACTTACGGTGGACTGATCTATTGATTTGGCTTGCAGGAATGTTGCATACACCTGTCAAGGCATATTGCTCTCCAGTCTAGCGGCGAGTGTGCCGGCTTTGCCTCTGCAGCTCCCCAGCACCAACCACTAAATATTACGAGAATTCCGTCAGAAACACTCGAACGGGACGGCCCAGGGCTCACGCAGGGGGCGGGGCCCCAGCTCGTGGGCAACCACACGCCGCTTTAAGACACTTGACGGGCCACCAAAAACCCACGTTGAGGCGCGTACCTTTTAGTCGCGGAAGAATTTAATGAAAATTTCTAGATATTTATTCCTCGTCTATTATTTTCTCAACTCCACTGCCGTTCAGTGTTCTCCTCTGCAATGCGAATCCGCCGGTTTCCCTTTGCATTCCCCGTACAGAGTAATTCATACCGTATCAACTACGTATTACGTAGTTACGACAGCTGTTTGTCATTCCAGGTGTCCATGCTTGACTCTGGGCACTAGAAATAAAAACAGAACAAAAATGTTTTACACATATTCGAAACATTCCATTAATTAACCGTGGATTGTCTCACCGAAGGAACCAAGAGAAAACAAGTTGTCTCAACACACCCACCCTGACGGGAGTGTGTGAGGCGCAGAGCCCACTGACGGGCTGAATTTCAGCGGGTGGTGCCCTGATCGACACCCCGATTGCCCCGCTGAACGGGAAACTGGAGAGCTGCCCTCAGCTGCAAACAAAATGCCAGCCAATCACAGCGCTGCATTCCTTCCCCAGGTTTTTCGCAAGACCCCACCTACTTCATTGAATCCGGGGACAGGCAGGCAGCTGCTTGCCAATTAATTCCTCTCCGTCACTCGGTCTTGGAATTGATTGCTTCGTTTACAAAGTTAGAACTAGTTTGCTTGGAGAAGCGACGCAGATATGGTTTTGGCACCTAATAAACAAATATTCTGCATAAGTATGGGGAATACAGAATATTACGATGGGTATCAGATCGGCGTACATATAGCAGACCGCCGATAGGTAACCAACATTACAAATGATCAACTCGAATAATACGGAGCAATCCCGAATTCACTTTGGCTTGATCACAGAGTTTTCGATTCCACGATACCGAGTAGTTCACTTTTAGGAAGGTGGAAATAAAGCCCCGGAGCGCAAAAAATGCTCTGAAGTTGCTCCCCTGTCAAAAAGAATACGGAGCGGTTTCCTTTTCTTTGCAGACGCACGGACGTCACTCGATCGAAATACAAGGGCCCCTGCCATTCCGCGCAGAGTGCCGGCGGGATCCCTGGTGCGGCTGAGAATATTTGTTTTACTGCTTTTATTTTATTATTTTATTTTATACCATTATTTTATATTTTATTTCATCGCATGGCAACTTTGCCGGCCGCAAAGAGCGAGAGAGCAGCCATGCAATTGCACCCCCCACTCTCACCCCCCGCCTCACTTCTCAACTTTAAGTTCCTTTGAACCACATCCGCTCTTCCCCACCGGGCTCCTCCTGCCTGCCTGGTGCCTGCCTGGTGCCTACCTACTGCTCAGGTGTGGATACCTTCCTTACAGCGATGGGCGAGGTCGGCCGCTGAAACAGCAGTGCCGCGACAGATAGTCCTCTCGGGACTGATCATATCCGAGGCCGTAGCGGTTTGTCTCTACCGACAGTTTCGGAGCAAAGTGCAGTCTGCGGTCTGTCGCGAGGACAAGAAATCGCCACTTGCGGAACATGCTGTCCGCAATGTTGTCTTTTGGGCCAGGCTTCCTAGTTCGGCACGGAAGGCACGGTCTGGCATGCTGTATCCGTACTTCGTCGTCTAAGGTAGTACATACACATGCGAGAGGGCAGGAGCGACGGGGCGCCTGTCACAAGGGAGTCGGAGCTGCTGCTGCTCCTTCCTGTGTGGTATGTACAGGTAGTTCGTTTTATTCTTCCCGCGGCAGGCAGGCTGTCGCCAGGAGGTTACCAAGGCGATCTTCCCATCTTTTGGAATATTAGAAAGACGGCAGCAAACCCAGAAGCTCCATCACCAAGTCGCCAGGCCCCTTTGCTCTCCCCAGTAGAAGAGCGACGGGCACACTAGCTAGCCCAGGCACTGGCACAGGTGAGTTCAGGTCAGGCAGCCTGGCCAGAGCGCGCCTCGTTGAGCCATGGAATTTCCCTTGCCGCTAAGGAGCAAGCAGCCGCCTCCAAAACCCCGTGACGGCGGCGCCCCAGCGGCAGATTGACAGCGTGCCACAGCGAACGGTCTCGTCCGAGTGCTTCACTTGCTTGCCCGCATCCTTATCTCGCTCGCCGCGAGGCAAAGCCCGGGACAAGGATGCCCCCCCAAGGTGCGCCCCATGTGGCCCATGGTTGTTGCTGTTGGCGAACCCCCACTCGTTTAGGAGCTTGGGCGAGTGAGGTTCATCTCGATCATCAACCAGCCTGGATATCATTTTCCTAAGAGAGCATACTGTGTACTCTGGACTCTAGTCTCTCGCCTCTCGCCTCTCGTTACTCTGTAGGCTCGTTCTTGAACTTCATTCTTGGGTGCGAGGGGTTGCCTTACCTTGCATTGCTGTTGCATTGCTAGCGGTGGGTACGCATCTGGAGCTTCGGACTGGAGCTGTGGACGCTGACGCTTCTCGTGTTCTCTCGCCTAAGGTAGCCCGTTGGCATTGGCGCAGATGAGGGGGGGAGGGTCGGTACGTACTCAGAAAGCACCCTTGTCCAGCTTGACCCGGTTTTCCCAATAAGTCACTTACACGACCACAGGCCTCTCTCCAGCCCAGCCAACCCAGCTCTGCACAACCCGACCTGGCCGAATATTGAAGCTACCCTTGAGCGTGCAGGTCTACGGCTGTCTGCTCTTGCACCAGAGGCCAATCACGCCTGCACAGACAGGGTCCTCTCGTCCCAAGACCTCGCGGCTGTCCACTCACTCTTTTGATCCTCCTCTCCTGTCTTTGTCGTTCGTTCCCTCTTCTGACCGTCTTTCCACCTTGTCCTCCTAAGGCGTCGGGGCCTCGGACAAGTAAGCATTCGTCCTCGTTGCTGCATTTTGACGAAGCCAAGACAATCCTGCCCAGTATCTTGAGCTTCGACGGGCAACTACACGGCAGCGACAGCTAACATTGGCCTGACATATTGTTGACACACAAGCTTCCAGCCTTCTGGACAGACGGGAGCTGTCCGCTCGCTACCTCGACCCACCACCGCCACGTTCGTTCTCGAACTTAATATTTCCTGAGGAGCTTATCCCACCGGGCTTGGGAATCGGTAATCGGAGACACTGTGACAGTCGGGCAAAACATAATAGATCCGTCAACCCCAACACCGTGTTCGCCTTCCTCGCATTGTACAGCTTTCTGTGCAGAGTAACCGGAACGCTCCTCCTAGGTACGACAGCAGCAGGATAGAGCTGCAAGGGAACCAGCCTCAGGTCCGAGTCGGATCCTGCGGTCCGTTAGCGGCCTGCCAGTGCGGAAGTTTCTTGGGCGTTGCTAACAACCGTGGGTACAGATACGAGGGGCTTTTCCAGTAAAGTAGATCTTAATATTGGTCAGGCTGTGACACAAGCAGACCGGCAACCCGGGTCACCAAAAACCTTAGACTCCCCGCTCCCATCCCCAATCTTGAGCTTCCCGGTGACGGGAGTCAAACGAGAGAGCGAACCGCCTCTTCACTTAGCCAAAGACAGGCCCAGGTTCGTGGACTGTTGTCACCATGGGCGTTGGGAGCTATTTCAAGGCCCAAAAGCCAGAGCCGCCGCTTCCCAATCCGCTCCCCCCTCGGAAACACGCAAAGCCGCCAAAGAGCTCGAACCAGAGGCGTAGCCCTCTGCGAGAATCGCCCGAATCAGAGAAGTCACCATCAGAAGGCTCGCTGAACAATGACCTCGAGCTCCAGCCGCCGGCTTCGGTGCAGCTCAGCTCCCGGCCGCAGTCCATATCAGGGCGGTCGGTGAGGTCAGCGAGCAGTTCCATGTTTCTGGACGACATCAAGCACGAGGTCATGGTCAACTACCTATATCAGCAACAATGCTCCCATCTGTGGGTTTCGGACGGAAGCGGCGAGATCGAAGGCGTCCTTTTGCGCAAAGCTAGGGGACAATACATGGCCTGCCCGCCGCAGCTGGGCAATTCCCCATTTGCCATGGCGTGTGCAGCACTAAACGTCCAGGTACGATGCGTGATTATTTTTCTCATCTATCATCTGAATAGTCGTGCTGATATTGCTTTTGTCTCTAGTGTGCCATGACAGTCAACTCTCGGGTCATCAAAACCTTTTTGCAATGGTCTCCTGAGGCAGTTGACGTGCCCCTGATGAACGGCCTGCGCGTTCAAATCCTGCCCACAATTGACGACTTGACGCGCGCGAGGAAACACCAGTTCGCAGCTTTTGTCGCCTCTGAAGGCCTCCTCGTGGTGTGGGATGATGACGCCCTGCACCTTGTTCAGAGAGCCAAGGCCATCGAGTCGGAGCTCATGGAGCTTGTATGGAAGGCTGGGGGCGAAGAGGATGAGGACGAGAAAAAGGGGCCGCCCGTGGCCGAGGCCGAGATCGACGAGGAGAGCGGGGAGCTGAAGCCCGAGAAACGGCCAGTTCACCTGCAGAATACCTATCTTGTCAGCTTGACGTTGATCATCGTTATCGTCTCCCTTGGGGCCGCGTTCAGAGCACTGGCCATTGAGGTGTCTGTGGACGGTCAATATCTGCGCCTAGCTCTTGTCGCTCTCTTTCCGGTCCAGATTTTCTTCACCCTCTTTTTTGCCCAGGTCATTGTCGGCTGTCTAGCGCAGATCTTTGGTCCGATTCGCCAGCTCACTATCAATTCCAAGTTTTACTCGGCCCGCCCGCCCCCGAGGCTGCAGGCGTCCATTCTCCCACACGTCACGGTCCAGTGCCCAGTTTACAAGGAGGGTCTCGCCGGTGTCATTGCGCCCACTGTCAAGTCTATCAAGCAGGCCATGTCCACATACGAACTTCAGGGCGGATCGGCCAATATGTTCATCAACGATGACGGTCTCCAGCTCATCTCTGAGGAGGACCGCCGCGCCCGCATCGAGTTCTACGCCGACCACAGCATTGGCTGGGTTGCCCGCCCTAGGGATGGCGAGAACGGCTTCTTGCGTCGCGGTAAATTCAAGAAGGCGTCCAACATGAACTTTGCCCTCATGATTTCGTGCAAGGTCGAGGAGAAGCTGGCTGCCCTCCAGCGTGCCCCCGATTGGTCGCAACACGACGAGGCGCAGGCCTATGAGCGCGCGCTGAAGGAAACTCTCGAGGAAGACGGCCGTGCCTGGGCTGATGGCAACATCCGTGTTGGTGACTACATCTTGCTTATTGACTCAGACACGCGTGTGCCAGCCGACTGCCTGCTTGACGCCGTGTCTGAGATGGAGCTGTCCCCTGACGTTGGCATTATGCAGTTCTCGTCCGGTGTCATGCAAGTTGTCCACACCTACTTCGAGAACGGCATCACCTTCTTCACCAACCTCGTCTACAGCGCGATTCGGTATACTGTTGCCAACGGCGACGTTGCCCCGTTCGTCGGTCACAACGCTGTTCTCCGGTGGTCTGCTATCCAGCAAGTCTCCTACGAGGATGAGGACGGCTACGAGAAGTTCTGGTCCGAGAGTCACGTGTCAGAAGACTTCGACATGTCCCTGCGTCTTCAGTGCAACGGTTACATCATCCGTCTTGCTGCATGGGCTGGCGAGGGCTTCAAGGAGGGCGTGTCACTCACAGTGTATGATGAGCTGGCGCGGTGGGAGAAGTACGCTTACGGTTGCAACGAGCTTCTCTTCCACCCCATCCGCAAGTGGATCTACAAGGGCCCCTTCACGCCGCTATTCCGACGCTTCCTCTTCTCCAACATCCGCTTCACGTCCAAGGTTACGGTAATCTCTTACATTGGAACCTACTACGCCATTGGCGCCGCATGGATCATGACCAGCGTCAATTACTTCCTCATCGGCTGGTTCAACGGCTACCTTGACAAGTACTATATCGACTCGTGGCAGGTGTGGTTCTCGATTATCATTGTCTTCAACGGTCTTGGCAACATCGCCCTCGCCCTTATGCGCTACCGTGTCGGCGAGCGGAATCTACTGTATGCCGTCTTCGAGAACTTCAAGTGGACCTTTTTGCTTGCCATCTTCCTTGGTGGTCTGTCGCTGCACGTGTCGCAGGCGCTGCTAGCGCACATGTTTGAGATCAACATGACTTGGGGCGCAACCAGCAAGGAAGCCGAGTTTTCCAACTTCTTCATTGAGATCCCGAAGGTGTTGAAGAAGGTCAGTAATACCCGACTCCTCCCCCTTTATTCGTTCTCCCGGTCGCTAACTCTTGTCTAATAGTTCAAATTCTCCATGATATTTGCCACCGTATTTATTGCGGGAATGGTTGTTCTTGCCATTGGTCCTTTCATTCCGTACAGCTGGAACATTACCGATTTCGTTGCCATCCTGCCCATGGCGACCGTTGCCGTGTCGCATCTTTTGCTCCCATTAGCCCTAAACCCTGCGCTCATGACGTTCTCGTGGTAAAGCGATTGCCGCCGCAAGTCTTGCCACTGGCTGCGTGTATTGTTGCTTGCGTCATGTTTTCTCTTCTCACATTTCGCAACCTCTCTCATATATACTTACATGTATGTTGTCACACATCTACCTTACATACCTCGGTTCGCCAGAACCATCCAAGGCCTTCTATGTTTTTATTTCCGTTTCCTAACGGCAATTCACGAATTCTATCTAGACTTGGGATAGGCAAAGCTTGATAGGAGTTTTAAACAACCACATTCTTGTTGCTTAATTTTTCCGTGGGATTTAGCAGTTGGATGCGCGGCCTTGTTGTAGTGGATGTCCTCGGCTTGAGTGACGGAGGAAATGGCAGGCTCAAGTTGACGAAGTTATTTCTTTGGCTAGGAAACGCCTTTGCGTGGAACTACCTACAGAGGTGGGATAATTTTTTTCTGAGGACATGGGATGGCATTGTTGGAAATCTCATCTTTCTGCCTTATCAGGATACGACAGCTACTAAGTATAGCCAGTCGAGTTGGTACATACATAGCTCTATACTCTAAGTCCCGACACACCTTGCCTCGTTAGAATGGGGCAAGAGTAAAATCATAATAAATATTAATGCCATTTATGATGTGGGCTAATGTGGTGGGGTTGGCTTTTCTGTGGGCGAAATGGAGAGACAATGTCTTGGTTGCAAACCGACACGTGTTTGTCTTGCTTGTTATGTCTGAGGATTAAGATAGTGTCTCGGGGAGCGCGAGCCCCCTTTTCGTCGAAGACGATGTGAAACGAACTCTGCGGCTATTCCTTGCGGCCCAGTCCAAGCTGCGGGGGTTTGCTTGATAAAATAGAGGCCATCGGAGTGCAGTCTTTTAAATTTTTACTTTTTTCCAATATTTAGAGGTAATGATATCTCTTTCGAATTTCTTGGGGATTTGGAGAGGATGTCATGGTCCCGTCGAGGTCATCAAATTCCCGCGCTCTTTAGGCTGGTGTGCAACTGCCTGGAAATGGGCGGGAAGTTAGGTTAGTTACCTAAAACCTTAGCCTCCCCACGCTGTAGACTCCTAGGGTTGTCCCCTAGGACCTAGCACCAACCCCCCTCTCACAGGTCCCTGCCGGGTATGTAGCGATGCAGCAACAGGGTTGGCTGAGGTAAACCTCGTATTCGTCTGAACCTAAGTTTATGTTTTGGCCCCGCAGCTTGACAGCGCACACAAGTTTACGTATTACTTATCACGCCTTCTTTTTTCCCTCCTTTGTTAGAATGGGTGGCGCATCACGCGCGGTTGTCCTCATTTCCACGGCCCACAGAGCAAAACGCCTCTTTTTTCTGGCAAAAGGGCATCAGCGGTCACTCAGTTTCGGGACCGCGGCCACACCATGGAATCATTCCTGAGGCCTTTGCCAGTTGTTGCTGAGGTAGTCGACCGCGTTACGCAGAAAAGCGGCGTTGACCGCTGGAGAAAGCGAACGAGACGCCTCGAGCGGGCGGAACGGGCGCCGCCGATAAGGACGGCGTGGCTTCCTGTCAGATACCCAACAAGTGGCACAACAGCGAACTGGGCGTCGTGTGTGTGTGTGTGTGTGTGTGTGCCAAATTCGATGGCTGAACACGAAGGTGACGAGGACCGGGCGTCCCAGCTGAGTGCCTGCCGCCTGCAGTCACGCTGCTGCATTGGCTTAGGCTGCTTGACTGGAACTATAGCTGGGCTGCTGCTGGTGGACGGAAGGGGACTGCCTTTGCTTTTCGTTGGATAGGAAAAGACGCCACACGTAATTAAGAACAAGACGAAAAGAAGAACGCCATCCATTGCCTTTCCTCGTTCCGCAGCGAGGAATGTTTCAGCGCTCTGGCCCGCCTGGAGACTGTCGCTCTCCCAACCTACCCCCCGGGCGGCGCATCACTTCTCTGAGAGGTCCTCTTCGTCGTGGGTTCTTCTGTCTTGTCCGTGTTATCTGCCCTCGGCTATCCCTATTTCCTGTCTTGTGTTTGCTTTCTCGTGGCGGTCACGGCGATCGGAACCGCCAGCTAAGCAGACCAAGTTGGAGACGCGGTCTAGGTCCCAGTAATACTCACATACCAGAAAGCAGACTAACACTGAGGACATGCTCACATAGCAAAAGGCCGACTAACACCGAGGACTGCGTTCAAACTCAGACCAGCTGCCCCCCCCGCGACGACAAATTTAGTCTTTCTTCTTCTCTGTTGCTTTCCCGCGTCGGGCCGCACCCCCTTCTTAATGTCATCTTGCTGCTTACCTCCGTCCCCACCCTCGCTCGAAGCTCAAGCTTCATGACCGAGGTGAGGAGGACTGCCACTGCTGCTGTGACGTCGTCGCGGGCCCCTTTGCCTTTCTAGACGAGGCAGAGGCTCTCATATTATTTCCCTTCTACAACTACTGGCACCATGTTCGGGGCGTCTGCTTCTAGCCTGTTAGCCTCGGCGCTACTCGCCTCGCTCGCGGCCCTACCATTGAGCTCCGCCTGGCAATTGCGGCAGGTTGCGAAACCTCAAGACTTGGGCACCGTCCTGTCTTCGCACAAGAACATCTCGACCTACTACGGCTTGGTCAAGGTAACCACTATGATGTTGCAGGTCCGTGTCGTGCCGGGAACATTAGCTGACTGCCTGCACAGCAATATCCCGACATCCTCCTGCAGCTACCAAACTATGCCGGCGTCACGGTATGTCTTGGGCGGCTTCATCGGACCTTGAACAGTGGACTGGCTAGCTTGCTGACACGCGGCGTAGCTCGTGGCCCCTAACAACAATGCCTTCACCAAATACGAACTATGGGACCCAAACAACAAGACTATGGTGACTAACTTCCTGCTGTACCACATCATGCAGGGCACCGTGTCGACGGCAGCAGTGCCCCAGGGCGTGTCGACGTTCGTGTCGTCGCTGCTGACAGATCCGGCTTATACCAATGTAACCGGCGGTCAGAAGGTCATCATCGACAAGCAGCCCGACAACGCTGTCGTCTTCACGTCGGGCATCGGGTCGCGCGCCACCGTCGTCGAGCCCGATATCCCCTTCACGGGCGGCCTGCTGCACATCGTCGAGACGCTGATGGTGCCGCCCGCGCGCCTCGAGACGACGACGCGCGACTACTACAAGGACCTGCAGTCGTTCCTGGGCGCCCTGTACGCCGCCGGCCTGGTCAGCGAGTTCGCCGACCAGTCCAACGTGACCATCCTGGCGCCGCGCGAGGATGCCTTCCAGCGCGTTGCGCCCGCCCTCGCCGCCCTGTCCAAGGCCGACCTGGCCAACGTGCTGCGCTACCACCTGCTGCCTGGCACCGTGCGCCCGAGCGTGACCTTTGCCAACGCCACCCACCTCGCCACGGCCGCCGACGGCGGCCAGAAGATCAGCCTGCGCCGCGCGGGGAACAACCTCTACTTTGACCGCGCCCAGCTGCTGCAGCCCGACATCCTCATCGCCAACGGCGTCGTCCACATCATCGCCGACGTGCTCAACCCCAACGCCACCAGCGCCCCGCCCGATCCGGCCCTCGGAACTCAGGCCCCGGCCTACTCCCCAGCCTTGGCCACCGACAGCGCCCTCCCCTTCGTCACCGCTCTTCCCTGCACCACCGACTGCCCCGTCACGACCACCGCCATCACCGGCAGCGGCAGTGGCAGCGGCAACGGCACGGGCTCCAACGCTACGGGCGCGGGCGTGGGCGCGTCAACCACCGCTGACGTCTCGAGCAGGTCCAGCAAGGCCCTCGCTGCCGCCCCGCGCTATACTGGTGCCGTGGCTGGCGTCGGCGCTGCGGGACTACTCGGCCTCGCGGGTATGGGGCTCGTCGGGCTGGTGTGAGGACGCTGTCTCCCTCCTCGCCTGCACTGAGTTCGAGCTGGCTGGCTCACCTAAATAAAGTAACTAATGAGGCTTGACTACAATCACTGTGGGACTTGGTAGCGTGTGAATGAAAAATAACCGGTACAACTTGGTCACCTTGCTAGACTACCTATCTACCGGGCGGTGTGATATTTAGAGAGAGAGCAGGAAGCTATTATATACCTCGGTTATTTTTCGTGATTCTGTTTCCCTGTCAATACCTCCCCTTGCGTTCTACATCTGGCGATTGGGGTGTTTACGGTGTTGGTGAGTGGGTAATAGGATGGATGGATAGCCCTTCACTATTGTCTCTCACGGCCGGGCTAGAGGGATAGCATAAATATACCTATATTTGTAATTATTTGTTTGTTGTTATGAAATGTTCAGAGTGTTCTTCAGCCCGGGACATTGTTTCAGTCTTCGTCCTCCACAACCTACCTTTTCCTGTCCCTGTTCTGACGCGACTAATAACGCAAACCCTTGCCAAAGATGATATGCGATTTAGAAACCCTGACGAGTAGTTCTTCTGGATGCTTAAGACTGGCCGTCGCCCAGTGCCCTCCTGCTTTACTTACGATAGGACGGTAGGCAAGCCTCCTGGTTGCCGATGGAGAAATGTAAGCGGCCCCTGAGCCGAGGTTTAACACACGCGCTCACTTGCGCTTGATAGCCTACCAAAGCCCTATTGAACTCGATCACTACTCACTCTTCGTAGACACATTCACAACAGCGACCCTGCCGAGGATAGACGGCAAGACAACACAGGATTATGACGAGAGATAAAATTATGCCAAGTCTACTACTACCGCAACCCGCAGATGGCAACTAACTGACATTGAAACAAAAAAAACGCCTCTATCAGTCTTCTATTCCATTGAGTAACCGGAGCAAGCGAAAAGCACGCATTATCACACATCCCGTTTCTTTTTTCCCCTGCCAAAAAAAAACAAAACACCAACAACCCACCCAGCCGTCCCGAATCATCTTCTCTTCTCTTTTTTATCTTCTCTTTCTTATCTTGAGCCGAATCTAGCCAAAAGAAGTCTACCCTCTAAACCCGCTTTCCATCAAAGAGACATTAAAAAAAAACAGCAACAGACGGACGGCCACACCACAACCACCCAGCTCTATACCACCCTAAAAGCCACAATGCACCATGCAAAATGCAGACAACAACGGCAATGAACACGCGAAAAGCGCGACGAGGAATGCTCAACTCTGTTCCGTCCCCTACTCAGCCTCGTCGTCCGTGTCGAGGGGCTTGGGCGTGCCCTTGGGGCTGTTGAGCCAGTCGATCTGGCGCAGGCGTCTGCGCACCTCGCGCTCCTTGACCTCCTTCTTGGTCATCTTCTTCTTTTTCCTTGCGCGGAACTTCATGTTTTCGTCCGTGATGCCGTTATCCTCGACGCCGCTGTTGACGGCGCTGCTCTGGACGCTGCTCATGTTGGGCGTGTTAAGACCGCTGGTCACGGCGCTGGCCGGCTTGCTGTCGTCGAAGCGGTCGAGCGAGATAGCCGCGGTGCCGCGGTGCGTCACGCGTCCGTCGTTGACGTGCCACTGCTCGCTGGCGAGGGCGCCGACGAACTCTTCGTTGTGGGAAATCATGACGACACCTCCCTTGAAGTCGCGGATGGCAACGGCCAAGCCGCCGAGCGAGTCGCGATCCAAGAAATTGGTCGGCTCGTCGAGAACAAGCAAATGCGGGTTGTTCCACATGGCGCCGGCAATCACGACCTTGACCTTCTGACCACCAGAGAGAGAGCCAATCTCGTTGTGGTTGGCGATATCGGGATCCAGACCAAGGTCATCAAAGTGCTTGCTGATGACAGACGGCTGCAGCTCCCGGTAGCCCAGACCCTCACGAGAAGCCTCGTGATCATCGAATTCCTGGACAAGTTTGGCAAAGCCAAGATCCAGAAGCGTCTCACGCGAGATTTGCGAGTTGTACTTGGGCAGCATTAACCGCCATTTGCTGTGTAAAATATATTAGCATCTGAGTGCGGCTTGGCGAAGGGATTTGTAAAACTTACACCTCGTATTGGAACGTCTTCTTGTACTTTTGACGACCGACCAGCGACTCGATCTGACGAGCGCCATTGCCGTCCTTAAGGTCGACATATTTATCCATTTGCTCCTTATCAGCGTCGGAAAGAACGCGAGTTTGCTTCATGTGAACCTCGCGGTCATCGCCGTGCTGGTAGCGCCATTGCAGATACTGGTTGGGCGTCTTCTCTAGATGCATCTCCACGTGCTCAAGGGCGTGTTGCTTGATGTACCCGATCCGGAGATTGGGGTGCTTCTCAACTCTGCCAACGGTCGGGATAGTCTCGCCCGTAAGAAGCTTGATCAGCGTCGACTTGCCGGCACCGTTGGGGCCAATAATAGCCACGCGGGACGAGAGCGTCAGCTGGCAAGACACGTCAGCCAGAGACGGCTTTGGCGCGTTCGGGTAGCTGTAGGAGACGTTGCTCATGCGGATAATGGCACGAGTTGCCGACTTGACACCGGTGAGAATTCCCGGGGGAGGGAACTTGAACTGGACTGTCGAGGCGGACAGAGTGTAGTAACTCCTGGCCTCGGGCTTGACCTTGACAAATGCGTTCAGATTGCCCTTGTAGTGCCCCAGCTTCTTGTTGGGCTCGTAGTGATAGATGTCGGTCGTGACGTTGTCGAGGAATCCGGAGTCGTGAGACACAATCAAACTGGTAATGTCGGTGTGCGACTTGAGGTACTCCTCGAGCCACTTGATGTTTGCCACATCGAGGTGATTGGTAGGTTCGTCAAGCAGGAGGACGTCGGCTCTTTGCAGCATGGCGCGGGCGAGGGCCAACTTCATCTTCCAACCACCGGACAGCGATCCGACTCTCTGCGATTGCTTGCCTTCGGGGCCGGATGTGAAGCCAAACTCCTCAAGGACAGACGATATCCTCTCGCGACCCTCCTTTGCGATGGTCGGGTCCTTTTCGACAAAGTCGAGAATGCTAATGTCGGCATCCTCGCCCTGGTTGTGCTCCACGTAGCACGTCCGGAGCACGTCCTGGGACGGAAAGCCCTCGAGCTTGCCCGAAGCAATGCTCTTCATCAGCGTCGACTTTCCGGCGCCGTTCCTGCCGCAGAGGCCGTATCTGTGGCCCTTGAGCAGCCGCAGGTTTGTGTGGGACAGCAGAAGCATGCCGCCATATGCCAAGGAAAAGTCGGCGTTGACAATTTCCGTCTCGCCATCGTCCTCCTTCTCTGGGACACCGAACTTGCGCTCATCTTCCTTGATGTAGTAGTTTTGGACCGCGGCAGCCACGGCTTCGTGAGCGGTCGCAGATTTCATCAACGGCTGGAGATAGGGGCCGATTCTGTCAGAAATGCGGCGCACGAAGCGGTGGTTGACATCCTCGGCGACCATGTCGCAGACATAGGGGCGCAGCAACTTGTAAAAGTCCTGGTCGCCCCCAACACCACCATACTTCTTGACCTCGGCATCGAGGACCTTGGCGACATCGGCTCCCGAGATGCGCTCAATGACGTTCTCCTTGTCGGTCGCCATGGCTTTGTCCATGACGGCGAGAGCGCGAGTTGCGAGCTCGCGGACTTCGGGGAGGGAAGCTCTGTTAACGACGCTCTTGATTCCGGGCTGGAGCTTGGGCAAGAAGGCGCGGGCCTCGATGGGATCGTGTACCAGCTTAGTCAAGTTCTCGGTAATGACAACAGTCTGGCGGAGGACTTCTTGGCTGGTGTTGGGGCTGTTGAGGGAGCGCTCGAGGAAGGGTGTGAGGAGGGCCAGAGCGGGGGAGGTGACAATGGCGACAAAGGTTGTTTGCGAAAGTGCATGGATGGCCGATTGCAGGCCCTCGGAAGAAGGGTTGTGCATGGTCTCGATAAGGAGGGGGATGCGGGGAGCGACATCGTCGTTGGACAGCAGGGTGGCGAGAGAAGTCATGGTCTTGAGAGCCTGCTTCTCAACCTCAGACTTCATGTCGAGCATGCCGCCCTCGGCGACGGGGATCAGGCTGGCAAGCTTGTTGCCCATAATCTCGCGCAAGATGTCACCAATCTCGGACTCTTCCTTTGTGCTCCCGATTCTGATCTTGGCCTTGTCGGCCATCTTCTGGATCATCAGGTAGGCACCCACAACACCCTGCCACTTGCCGCCGGCCTTCTTCAGGTATTCGACGAGAGCAGGCAGGAGGCTGACAACCAGAGCCTCGGGGCTCAAGTTGGCAAAGAGGGCATCGAGGCCGTACTGGGCAGCCTCGCGGACGACGCTGCCCTTGTCGGCAAGGGCATCGAGGGCACAGGCAACCAAGCCGCCATCTTGGAGAAGGAGAGCGACCTCGCTGGCGGGCTGGCGGAGGGGGAAACGCTCGAATACAGCACCGAGGAGGTTCTGGGCCCCCTCGCGGCGCAGGCCACTCTTCTTATCGGCCGCGGCCTTCTTGGCCTCGGCGACAACGCCGTACTGCTGCAGACCGCGGAAGCCGACCGAGGAGGCGAGTAGGAGGTCGCACAGAGCGTAGCAGGCGTCAATCGAGGCCGACGACGTCTTGGCCGAGAAAGCCGTGGCGACCAGAGCAGAAACGTCGGTAGTGGCGGGAGGCGGGGCAGTGCCGTCGGGCGCCTTGATGGGCACAACCATACTGCTGGATTGCGTGGGCGGCGATACGGGGTGAGGCATCGCTGGGCGAAACTTGGAACCGTGCAGCACGTAAATCGCAGACGGCGTCTCTTCTCGTGAGAAGCCTGGGCGGAAAAATTGCCCTTTGCGACTTTGCGACGGCGCCTAAGATTGGCGAGCGACCAACGGCGGGACGATGGAAAAATTAATGGCGCCCAACCAACCCACACCCCACAGAGACTTTTTTTTCTTCGCCTGCCAATTCTTTTAGCACGAATCTTATCGGGCTGACTCAGCAGGGATTGTGGCGGGGTTGAAAGAAATGACACGGAGCAAAAACTCGCCAGTGTCTCAGGCACGTGCAGCCCACCACAGGCTGCCTTCTGCAACAAGGCCTTGTGCGCCACACAGTGCCAGCATAAACGACCCTGGGAGCGTCACTGCTAATTCTAGAGCAGTCACAGTGCGCAGGGCTGATTCCAACGTTCATTCTTGACAGTTGCACGCTTAAAATTCTGGTTGCCAAATTTTCTCTGGAAGCACCTGCCTCGTAGCGGGGAGGACTCAAATGCCATCTAGCCATCGCCTTGGCTAAGAGACTCCAGCAGGTCGTGCTGTGCATGTCTACACTCTGCACATACAGACTACTGTACATGTACCTCGACAATGAGTCCGGCAACGAGCCAGCTCTATCTTTTTTCTTTAGGCGTCCGCCATGACCAGCGCGCATATGCCTTTTTCTTCCGACTGCGGCAGCATCTGTTAAAGTTACAGTGGAGGGGCGCGCACACCGAGAACCCCAGGGCAAACACTGCACTTGCTTCAATCCGGCAGGCAGACAGTGACATCGCCAGAGTCATACCCAAAAGCTTCACAAAGCGAGCTCCCTACCCTATCCTTTATTTTCTTTTACCACGAGCAAGACGTAGCTCGAGTCAATGTCGGCCACCATCTTTCAGCCAAGAAACCCTGGCAATTATCGGTGTCGGTGTATCGGTGAGCTTGTGGTCATGGTCGTGGTCGTGACCGTAGCCGTGGCCGTGGCAGGAAGGGCCTGCCTGCCGACGACGCTCGACAGTTCGAGACAGGCACCCGGAATCCGCCAACAAACAAACGTTCCCAAGGGAATAGAGCTGTTCATGTTGGTTGGCAGACCTATGCATGTTAGCTCTCTCGTCAGATTCCTTCTTTTCCTTCCGTTTCGCGCCGCCAGCGTCCAGACGCGCCAACAACCAATACATTATTGGTGCAGACTCTAGCCGTCGTCTGGAGTGCTTCCGTCCTCGGCGCCCCCGCTACCGGTGGCGGCGACGTCTACGTCGACGTTCCTAAAAGACTAGACAGCGCCAGCTTGTTCATCAAGGCGATGAGTTCGTTCGTTCTGCCGATGAGCCTCGTCTTGCCCAGCTTGTCGCGCCGTCAATCCTGCCTGCGCAGTACATACTCGGACATCGCAATGACGCGCTTCGGAGCTTGTCTCTTGTTGATGCGAGTGGCTTTTTTTTTTTTACCCCAAAACTATCGTGGCCCGTTGGTCGGTCTTGAAGAGCTAGGTTCTTATTCGGTTTCTCGGAAACAGACTCGGAATAAGGTGGCCACTAACTCTGGGGGCTCTGTTGGTTACCCAATAGTTCAAACCATGCTCCGTATTGCTACCCCTTTTCTAGATCCACCCGAATGCATCGCAACCAACAGAACAAATACACGACCAACTCTGAGTATTGGCCTGTACATTGTATTACGCGGTCCTCCATCGGTTCGTCTCGCAGATTTCCCAGCAGACCGTTACTTGGGGGCTGCGCGCCTGGCCTGCCATCTATAATGAGAAATGGCTAAGAAGGCATCCTCGGACCTTGAAGAACAAACGCACCAGACGTGCACCGACTACTACCAACAAAGGAGGTGGTTATGGCCGATGCATCACTTTCCTAAGGGAGGCACCCTACGGAGCCTCCAAAGTACCTCGTATTTCGGAGCAAACTCGAGAGGTGGTGAGACGGCAAGACGTAGGTATATATAGGCATCCGTCTATATGTCTAAGTCCATGCAGAATTGATTAACTGAACTCGGAATTCCGAGCCTTGCGAGCAGAACAAGAGGGCATGTTGCCTTTTTAGACACAAGCTCGGACTCGCACATGTCGCGCTCTCCTTGCAGCCTTGTTTCTCGGCCCCATCAGATGCTCCCCAAGAATCTCACAGACCCAGGAAAGCCGCGCAAATCCCGCCCCTCGCACAGCACAGTCGCACACACGAGTTCGGTTGCTTTCATTGACCATTCCGGTTCCTCCTCTTCGGGACGCGGGATTGCCCCATTTATTTAAGGCTGATCGATTTGCAACGAACCACCTCACCCCACTCCTTTCCCTTCCGTTGTCCCTCGGAGGCGGCGTTAGCATTTCTTTCTTCTGTCATGTCAGGTTTTGTTATGTTATATGTCATGACGTCGCGGAATTCCGGCGTCGATTACCAAGCCAATTGCTAACGTCTGGCGGTCTGCTCGGGTTTGTTGTCGTTGTTTTTGTCATCGTCGTTCAAACAGCCGCGGCGTCAAACATTGCAATCGCAACCCTCTCCACACAGCACCTTCCTGTCTATCCGATGACTCGCCGCAAGGCTGCAACACGCCGGCAGCCACGTGTGCAAGGGCACAGAGTAACGAGATCCCGGGGTTTCCTCTTACAGAACAACCACTTACATAGAAGGGAAGGCCGCAGGCGTGCGGCTTGGTCAGACTGCCCGTCAAGGTCGACCTCGTGACGCACCACCTTCCTTTCCGAAGCTGCAGTATTTACCAAAGGGGGGTGATGTGGGTGGGCGCTAACCGGGTAGGTGGGCCGCTTTGCTGCACCGTCTACGAAAGTTACAGACGTACGTACGTACCCATGTAACCCCCTCGGTTTTCCGAGATGCGAGCCCGGCCTTGCCTCTTGGCTTTGCTTCCCTTTCCCACAACACACATCGCACCACCCCCCATTTCCGCCCAGAGGTACAAGATGCGTACCATTTATGCGGTAGCGTGCCAGCCGCACTACCTTTATTGTTCATGCCTGTCAAAAAAGAAATAACGTTGGTGTCCACACCAACACAAACCAGCGCGGCGCGCGGCCACAGCCACGCCACCCCCCCTCCCCGGTCGCCGTGTTCTCTCCCTTCGCCCGCCCCTTTTCCAATAAGGCAAACGGATATAACTAAAACTTTCGCAGCTGCCTCCCCCGTAATCGAACCAATCGACAGGAATGTGCCCGGTTTTAGTTTGAATTTCGCGACACAAAGTCGGGTGGCAACTTGATGCTTTCGCAACATCCCATGACGCGCCCATGACGGCTCTCTCGCCCGCACCGCCGCTCGTCTCCCTGCCTGGCAAGGAACGCGCCCACGCGAGAAATGTGAGTTACCTTTGTTGTCGACGTGCCTGATTTTGAGTGGATGGGCCAAAACGCTGCGATTCCCGTCTCGGCTCGGCCCCCCCTGGCGTTACACAACGCGAATTCGGTGCCGTGGTCTCTTGTCTGTGGGTGAGTGAGTTCGTGACTAACTTTTAAGAATCGCTTGGGTTCTTTTTCTGTCTTCTTGTTCTCTCTCTCTTCGACGGCTGCCTCACTTGTGGGGCACACCATAGCTGCCTACTTACCTACTTACCTAGTGGCGCTTCATCTTCCTCGACTCACTTCTCATGCATGCTTCCTATACACAGATGAAGCATGTTCTCTGGTTTCATACTCATTCGAACCAATTAAGATGGGCTTGAAGTGGTTGTCACTTGCTCATCTTGTAATATAGCCAGCATACAGTGTCCCGGCAGACGTTTGTAGTAAATAAAACATGAACACAAAATGTAAGCTTGACCTCACAAACAACACAACGCACAAAAAATTCAGGACAACGGCAGTCCACTCACCTACCCCCGTAACACACACACACACACTCACACACACAAGCTGTCCGTGGGGGTGGTGGTCTCTGCGGAAACAGCCAGAGGCAAAGAACGGCAAAGCGAGGCAAAGCAATCCCCTTCCGTCTCCGTCTCCGCCTCCGCCTCCGCCGTCCCATTGCCCGTCTCACCTTCCCCTTTCTTTTTTTTAAGTTGGCAACCTTGTCTTTGCTACCCGCTGGCGTTTTTCCTGGCTCGTACAGCTAGATCGCCTGCACGGTCCCAGGTCTGCGCCGCAATTTCGGGGGCCAGCCAGCCATGGGACGGGAACACGTTTCTTTTTCTTGTTTCTTGTTTCTTGTTTTTCTGTTCCTGTTTTTCTATTTTAAGGAAACGGTATTTAATTAGTCCACTCGGCACTTGCTGTTGGGATGGATGATAGGACGACGGGACAACGGGAAAGGGGGGATGTATTTGATGTCGTTTTTCCCCCTTTACTCGAAGGAAGGTAGGTTTGTATCTATAAGTACCCGAACAGCGAAGTCCGATGTCGTATTGTTTTCACTACCACTATCGTCATCATCAGCATCCTCATCATCATCCAACGAAAACACAACAACGCCTTACCGAGAATCTCTCTCAACAGCCACGCGGCCATTCCTTCCTTGCATGTAGCACGACGCCCCAGGATCGGATTTGTCTCTGTGAGAGAGACGAAATTGGTTGATGGGAAGACGAGATTGTTTTGATGGTATGGGCGAGCATAAGATGTGTCTATTCTAGGAAAAAAGAAACGCAATGCTAGTAACAGGTTCACGGAAGCGTGATTCTAGGAAATGCAAGTAGAGGATAAGAAAGAGAGCCGCTTGACTCTTCCCCCTCTAAGGAGAAAAGGAAATAGAGAGGAGAGGAAAATATGCAAAGAAAACAAGGAAAAGAAATTACCACCCCGTCGTAGCCCTTCGTCGCTGCCGTCGTCATCGTCATGGCCGTAGATTTATGCGATACCCCCCCCCCCCCCCCTTTGCCCAATCCAAGCGTAGGTAAGCTGACCAGCCACGCGCACCCGCAAAAAGATACCACGTAAGGACACGACACAGCAGCCCAGTAGCCAGGTACCTTGGTTAGGCCCGGGTTTAACTCCCAGCCATCAGCTAGGAGGCCGCCCTCTGGCCCACCGGCTTTGAGGCGAAGAATAAAGTTAGCATTGTTATCTCCGACCACTAACAAACGTTTGCTGGGGGTCGTCGGGATTGACGGACATATCCGGTTTCCAGTGTTATTGTTTTCTTTTTCCTTGTGCGCCCCGAAAGTGCAACGAAACCCCCGAAACCGCCAGAGACAAAAAAAGAAAAGAAAGGAAACGTAATGTGCGAACCCGGATTGGAGGGAAAGTGAGGCGAAAGAGCAGCACCGCCGTTTTGCTTTGTTTTTGCTTTTGCTTTTCCATGTCCCTTTCCCCCACTCCTTCCGGCCGAGTCTTCACTCTGCCCCACCGCTAAGACTTCCTAACGCCCGCATGTCTCGGTCTTCCTTCGCGACCTCGTCCGAGAGTGCTGTTATTAGAGGGGGATTCTTTTTTGCCGTGTCTTCTCGGCAGCGGCTTAGTGGGGGCCGATCTTCCGGGCTGGCCGATTGGTCTCTACGGCGCAAGAGCAGTGCAAAGACCACGGGATGCTCAATTCTCTCATACCAACGCGGCCGCGATAAAAAAAAAAGCAAAAATTGAGGAAGGGCCGAAAGAGACGAGCGAGGGGCCAAGGGCGGGGCAATTGAAAGGTCAAAAAGGCTCTGCATCTATTGGCGTCGGCCGCGACATGCTTCTATTCGGGGACAAAGGAAACGCGAGAACCAGGGAGATGCAAGTGCAAATATGCGGCTTATCCAGGCTGCAATTTAAACACGATGTGGAATACGGCGGGGGTGGGAGCGGACTCGGCGGGAACCAATGGGGTTCGGCCGTTGCTTAAGGGTCGGGAGTGGAGCCGGGACCCGGGGTTGCGGTAGAACCGGGGGAATGCCTAAGAAGACCGGAGCATTTTATCGTAGATGTAGGCAACCCTATTAGCCGTCGACTGAATCGCACGTTTTTCCCTCCAAGAGTCAGACGGCGTGCGTGCCAAATGAGGTGAGCATGATGGTGCAGCGGCTGCTTGATGAGGACGACGCCTGACCAATAATTGTCCTGCAAGTTGAGCGCGTATGGCATCAAGGCGGCCGAAACAGACAACTTGGCGTAGTCATACTTCTGCTAATTCCATGGAAAGTCCGCCAGTGGAATCGTGGGGACCAGTGCGACGGCGGGAGCGGCCGTGGTAAAACGCGCGGAACAAATTGAGTGGCTTCGAGAAGGTGGCGAGGTAAATATAAGGGGTGGCGGTTCTATGATTCATATCCCGGTGATAACAAACACCTGGAGATTGGGAAAGGGACTCGAGCTGTCCACCTTCTTTGCTCCCTCCACAACTGAGTCGGAGCCTGTGCTCGGTTCGTCGTAAACCAGGCCCCCTGAGTGGAGGACCAGCTGGCGACCTGGCTTACAACACCGCAACAAGACCAGCTCAACGCGGCAGCGCAAACCAGGCTATGTGTTTCGTCAGTGAACGCTGCCTTGATGTAATAAATATGCAATAGGCTGGATCGGGTATTCGCTAAAGATGCAGGTAAGCTCACCCGCGAGCACTCCTCGGGTCCTTCCCGCCGAGCCCACTGCCTTGTAAGGATACTAAGGCGTGGGGGGAGGCGAAGGAACGTTTGGTCGCGGTGCGAGCGGTGGCGGCCGCGGGTTCGGGCCTGGGGTAGGCGGACGGGGAGGTTGAGGACATGCGTATGGTTTCCCTGGGAACGGACTAGGAAGCTCTAGGTTTGGGCTAGGCGGTGATCTTGCCGGGGGAAGGAGCCCCGAGACTTCGGTGCCAAGGCTGAAGGGGAGGTAGCCGTCGTACGGACTGAATCCGCCATGACCGCCCTCGTCCTCATGGTCATGATGTTGACGACGGAGACGAAGATGCAGAGGGGATTGCAGAGTAACGCTGTGGGGAATCATGATCACCGGTTTTGAAGAAGAGCCTCCTTGATCGAGGCTGGAGAATGCCGAGTTGAACGGATGTCCTCAGACCAGAGATGCCAGCGGAACAAGGCAATGGGCTGGCTAGATGTGTGATGGTGAAGAAGATGGGATCTCTGACGATAGTCGAGATGATACAGCCGAAGGCCATGGCTACTAATATAGAAATGAGAGCTTCACTTGAAGGAGAGGCAGAAAGGAGAGGCAGAAAGGAGAGTGCAAGTCCCAACAACCTATCAAGACGTCGGGTCGGTGTAAGTCTACGAGGTTTGTCATGGCCCGTGTAACATCACTCAGGCAGAGTGCTAAGTTGTGCGCCCGCTCTCCGCCAGACGGAGAGCATGAGGTTGAAACGAAGGATCTGTCTTGGGTAAGAGCCGGCTTGGGTACGGGCTCCATCCAGCAAGTGGCGGTGTCGACTCACCTGGCGACGAAGCCAAAGAATTAACGTCATAGGACGACGAGTGCACAGAGTCAGTCCCGGGTGCAGCTAAGAAACGCGTGCAGCAGGGGTGTGTTGGTTGTTCGGTTGGAAAGAGACAGAAAGAGAGATGGCAGCAGCCAAGTGCCGTCTGGTGGTCGGAGTTTGGGTGCGCCGCAGCGGTGCGAGGGAAGAGAAGGCAAGAAAAGACCACTTGGAGGCTGACATGACGACTCAACGCCCAGCCTAGCCGTATGAGTGCGGTGGAATAGATTGGATTGCTTGCTTGCTTGCGGCGCAACGCAACGCAACGAGGCTATGGCGTACGTGCATGTCTAGGCTGATGTGTGCAAAGCCGTCGTCCCCGTCCCCGTCCCCGTCCGAGTCCCAGTCCCAGTCCCAGTCGTGTGGGAGACGGACACGGTCTTGGAATAAAACTGAACAAGGCCGAGGATAAGCAGCAGGAGAGAGAGAGAGAGACAGAGCTACCAGAGGTGTGGATAGGCCGCTTCAGGATTAGTCCAGTGAGGTGACAAGAAGAGAGGGTGAGACGGGCGATGCAGGGGCCTTTAGCGCGCATGGGTGGCTTGAATTGACAGCGAGGCCGTTTTGGTGTAACAAGAGCTGAGCGGACTCGGCGGGGTTGATTGACCAACCTGAGCCTGTAGGCCCAACAGCTTAATACCTAAGGTGTCCAAAGACGCACGACGCTCGATCAATCCATCCGCAGACTCGCAACCCGTATTCATCAACGGATTCCTGGGCAGGAAGGATTAGCCAGGACCCATGCATACCCCGGAAAACTAGATACAGACCGTCTCGGCCTCCAAAGGTCGCGAACCAGAGCCAAAAAAAAAACTGCATGCTTCTGATCACGTCTCGAAAGCCAGCCAGGCTTCTGCGTCGGTCTCAACGGATCGAGGCAGAGAAGGGAGAACGTTAGGCTGACCACATGTCAGCAAGAGCACTTCTAGAAGACCGGTACCTCCTGTCCCTTGGACTTGGAAGAGCGGTTTGCACGGGATATTGCAGCCACAGATGACAATGGAAGGCAGTTGGAGATGTGCACATGCCTGTCGTCCCGAGTCCAAGGCTCACGAGAGCCGCATAGCCGCGAAGCCACTCTAGGTCGACGACTAGTACACAGTAGATCCGGCGACGGGCCCTAGCCGCGACGGAGCCGCTGCCTCCGCCAAGATGGTGCGGGGCGGGCCTGCATGGTCTAACAGGTTATTTGGCTTCTAAATCTGCACGGGAATCCCGGCAACCTCGGGCGTGAGAATCAGAAGATACCGGTCCAACGACGGATTAAACCAACACCCGCGTCGACTGCGGCCTGACCGCACCTTTCTTGTAGTAAGATGTCGTTCTCCGCGGTGTTTTTTGACCAGTCGGTGGAAAAAAATAATGGAATCCGATGCCGAGATAGAGGCACGTGTAAGCGACCTCTGCAAGGTCACCACCACATGGCTCATCCACACCGGGAAATGCTTTTCCACGTCTCCGAGCCCGTATGAGACAGCAGTTGCGGTAAGGCTTTTTCGCCATTGCCTCTACATGGCGTGATACTTGGTGTTAATAGGAAGGCCGATACGTGTTTGGGCGAAACGATGCCAGCCTCGGGCACAGGGCCAACTTCAAGTTCAGTATAGTGCAGCTAGTGTCACAAGCAAGGCTGTTACGCAAAGCTATGCCGACCTAAGAGGTCTTGGGTATAGAAGTGGGTAGCAGAAGTGGATAGCAGAAGTAGTCGACGCCCAATTGAGCAGTTACACTCGTCTTGACGCTGTGGTGGCAAGGTGCCGAAGTGGACCCCATTTTGACCCACCGACTGGAATCTATGGGCCGAGTATGTGGTGGTCTACATGCAGGTTAAGAAGACATCGACAACTTGTGGGGGGCAAAGAAGAGGAAGCTGGAAAGGGGGGGTGGGTTCTAGGACGCACCGGTCCCGCGTGGACAGCATAGCCACGGGTCCAGATTGCAAGGCTCTTGACCCGGGATGCCGGTTGGTAGGGCTGGTGGTGGTGTGGAGGTGAGACAGAAGAGCACCGCTGTACGCCCCGTCCCATGGACCTGGAACATGCGCGATGCTGGACAGAGGACAGGCGACACGTGATAAGAATGAGGCGCTTGCCATCGTCATATGCAAGGGCGTAAGTGCAGGTGTGTGTGTGCGGGTGTGCGAAGAAATGCAAATGAATCACGTCCTGGCCAAGAAATTGTGGGGGCCAGAAGGATTACGGCGCTAACAAAAAGCTGCAAACGGCAGCAAACGGCGAGGCTTGATATTCTGGCCATTCGAGGTGATTGGTCCCCGAGTCAATAGGAATCGCCGCCAAACCCACACAACCGGGCAAGAGGCGGCATTGCAGCACGCTGTCAGGTAAACCAACCCTAAAACTCGCATCCACGCCCAGCACTTTAAAGTCGGTACCGAGAAATGACGATACCGAGAAATGATTCATTATGGTGTTGTCTGTTCATCGACGCAACCTGTTGGGCAGTGTAAGCAACAGAAGCAGGGCGGGCTCGATGACAGTTAATTCACCCAAACCTATGTATACATCTAAAACCACAAGAGCCACACGGTAGGCGAGGGCCCAGGCCAGGCCTAGGTGTGGCATGCAGTCGGAATGCTGCAGCGGGATGATCCGTCATCTCGAGGCCATGAGCCCGGGCCTGGCGCATTGTAGGCGGCCAGGTACCACGTGGTTGGGGAAAGGGGGTAAAGTCGGTTCCGTCCGTTAGATGTTTTCCGACCCTATCCCGCCCCTAAAAAAACGCCTTAACTCCGAAAATCCCCGTGTCGTCCGTTTTCCGACGCCACAGATTTGTCCATTTCTCCCATTCATCTCCGGTCCCAGTCCCGGCTTCGGCTACGACTACGCTTGTCGTAGCTGTCGTAGCTACCACGGCTAAAACTTCTGCGGCGCTCTCTGTCATGCTGTCTGCCGCCGCCTCTGTTTCGGCCGCCTCGGCCGGCAGGGGTTCTAGAGCGAGATCTGGGTGAGTAAGACCTAGACCTGGAACGATATCTGCGGTTAGCGGTGGCGGGTGCCGGAGGTGGGGACCTTGATCTTGACCTAGACATAGACCGTGGCCTATAAGTGTCGGAACGAGGCCCGAACCGTGCCGATCCACCTGCAGGGGGGGAGAAACGTCGACCACGACCACCGGAACCGGCAGGATTGCCAAAGGGAGCACCACCGGCAGGCCCAGATCTCGAGTTAGGCGGAGGGTTACGAGGGTCAAAGTTGGCACCCCGACGGGCAGTAGGAGGATGCGGCGACAGCTTTCGGCGAGGCAGCACGATGGAAACGTTGATTGCGGCGCCGTCGAGTTGAGCTTCGTGCATACTGGCAATGGCAGCCTCGGCACCGGCCTCGTGGACAAAGAGGATGTAGGCGGTGCCACGGTTGGTTCCAACTGCATATCGGAGAGAGTATTAGCAAGGAATGTGGCCGCATGACCAGGTCGCGTCGGGGCGCGCCTCGCATCAAGCAGGCGGGAGATACTTGCATCGACTCATGGGCAGGTCCAAATCCTCAATTTCGCCGTACTGGCCGAAAATCTCGCGCAGATGGTCTTCCTTGACATTCTTGGTGAGGCGCTCAACCACGACCTAGGACTAGTTAGACAATGCCTGCCGGTCGGTGTTGGGGGCCAGGGTACGGGGGACCAGGTTATGGGACCTTGAGGGGGTCGGGCTTAGAGGACTTGGAGGGGTGAAATGAGAGATAGGATGCCTTGCCTTGGTGCTCTTCCGGGCAGGGACGGAAGGAGTATTGCTCCGAGATCTACTGCGGGTACGACTATCGCGGCCACGGCTTCTGTTCTTGCTGGGCGAAAAGCTACGTCCACGGCTGGGGCTGCGAGAAAGAGAGCGGCTACGGCTGGGACTGCGACTAGTGCTTCGATACTGGCCATTCCTTCGAGGCGAGCGTGCGCGGGGGCCACGGTCGTTGGCGATCCGGCCACCATCTGAGGAAGGGGAGCGGGAATAGTTCGAGTGAGGGGTTGGCGAGCGAGAAGTGCGAGAGCGCAAGCGGTCGGCGGCATGTGGCAGGGCCTCGCGCGACCTCGATCGGGAGGGGGGCATCGTGGACGGTGCAGTGACTACGCAGGCCACGCAAGCCAAGAGGAGCGAAGATAATTCGCCAACATCAACAGCGAGCGACAGCCAACACCGAACCGAGAATGACCTGAGTGCGATAGCCAAGGTGAAGTTGAAGGTTAGAAGGTAGTGTGTGCTGTGCAAAAGCAGAACCTGGCGTTGCGTTTGGTGCAGGAAAGTGGAAGGATTGGCGCGTGTATGCACAGTTGCATGTAAATTTGAGTGGCAGAAAGAAGCTTGACGCGCAAAGTGGGTGGGTCTTGGCAGTCACAGTGGGGTCTAGACGCTACCGTTGACAAGTGACGCTAGGCCAAGAATGCACGTGATTCGTATTTTAGACATGAAGGTGGGGTCCTCGGGGTACGGACACCGAGTCGAGACTGACCGAGAATCCTAGGCCGTCAGGTTCTGTTGGGATGGCTGCGCGTCTGCAAGCGGATCTTGGGCAAGCGCCAACGGGCAAGTTGGTCATCGAGTCCCCAACGGCATTTGAAGGTGGACAGGGTTCCCATTGCGGGCAGCGCAGGAGTTCCGCCAACGGACTGTCCAAGTCTTTCCATTATTGCTTTCCATTCTTCGGTCCTTCGATGTGTGTCTTCGAGTTGGTTACTCGGCTGGAGTCTGCACAACCGCGCACGCGCACGCGCACAACACGAACAGTCCGCAATGTAACCAGTTCACGGCATTACTGCTCGAGGCATCGCGTGGCTGCATATCTACCCTACATCTACACCTACGCCTGCGTGAGGTATGAGTTATTTAATAAATTACACTGCTGAGTAGCTATCCGTATACAGATACGTATGGAGTCCAGTGGGCTGCTCCCGCTGCTTCTGTGCTGTTCCAACACAGACGCGATGGCATCACCGCAATACTGGCATGCACTGGCAGAAATTGCCGGAATGCCCTCCAGCCGCAAATGCAATTAAAAGTAAGTTGTTTAGAGGCAGGAGATGGAAGACCCTCCACGCATCATCATATTGGCTCGACCTGAGCGCCCCCTCCGTCATAGCTGCCTGTCATTGGCCCGGCCAACTGCATCCAGGGTCCAATGCCATGCCCTGACGTCATGCCTGCGGCAATCATCGAGGGGAACATCATCGTCGCCAAAATCCGGTTTGCAAGAGGGTGTCGACGCGATGACAGATGAGGGCAAGATGGTCTTCAAATAGGGCGCTATCCTCTCTTTGCTTGGGTGTCATTTTCCTCCTCATCGAAAAACCTCTTTGACGTCCTACAAAGACACCAAGTTCTCCTGAGAACAAGCACCAATCACAACCGTCCAAGACCCAAGCCCGTTTTATTTTACCAAAACAACAACAACAGCTACTCTACTTCAACATGCCTCTCTTCTCCCGCCACCCAGATGAGCCCGTCCAGGAGCCGGTTCCCGAGCCGGTTCCCGTCGAGGAGCGCCCCAAGCGCCACCACGGCCTGTTCGGCAGCCGGCGCTCCCCCTCCCCGACTCCCACCCATACCACCACGGGCTCGCACGAGAGCGGCCTCAACCGCCATTCCACTGATGCCAGCCACACCAGCAGCGGCCACCGCAGCCTGCTGCAGCGCACCTTTGGCAACGGCTCCATGGGCGAGATGGACCCCAGCATCGTGCAGGCTCGCGAGCGCGTCATGAGCGCCGAGACTGCCGAGAGAGACGCCGACCGCGCCCTGCTGGCCGCTCGCGAGAGCGTCCGCCAAGCCCGCGAGCACGTGCGCAGGCTCGAGCTCGAGGCCGAGGAAGAGGCCCGCCTGGCCAAGATCAAGCAGTACCACGCCCGCGAGGTCTCCAAGCGCGGCAAGCAGCTCGGCCGTAAGCAAACCCCCCTATATGTTCTCACTTCACATGCAAACATAGAGCTAACCTTACTTTGACTACAGGCCACGATGTCTAAGCGGACATGCCCCTTGTGTGTTTGCTCTCGTCTCCTGATACCCGCCAATTGGGGAGGGGAACTTATTTATACCTCGTATATACAAGCTTGGAGTTTCAGAAGGATTATCTACTTGCATGTAAACAAGATGCATTCCAGGTCTGCTTTGTCTTTGTCGTCATTAGCGTATTGCAGCCTTATTTCTATACAATTGATCTGATTCCGGTCATATTTTTGGTCCACGACAATTGACCATGTGATGCTATTTCAGCTGAGCTATTTACTTCAGCTGCCCGATATGCACCCGAGACGCCTAACACTGCTGCCCTTCTCTCGGACGTTATCAAAGCGATACACAGTCTCCCAGCTAGTGCCCCATATCCAGTCCTTCGACAAAAGTCTATTGGTCGTCTACTTTAGTCACCGAGCACGGGAACATGCAGTGGTACAGCGCTACCCGTTCTGCGCCACATCACGTCACGTATACCAGCAAGTTTGCTATCCAAAGGATCTGAGGGATCAAAAGGACACTTTGGCATTGACCGAACCATTTACATTGCACAACTAAACACAACTCACCAACTAACTAGCTTGGGAAGCCTTGCCGATTGTGTCAAGTTTATTAACGAGCCCCGTCAAAATTTGGGGGCCGCTTCTTCTATCAATTTCCCTTTTCAGTAGAGTTCGCGTGGCCCGCTGCGGTTGACGCATGTATTGTACGTCCCGTCCCGCCGCGTGAAACCCAAGCCTCCCCCTTGTTCCTTTTCGGCCCCCATCCGCGGTTAAGACCCGTGCAGGGGCGGGGCGAGAAAACAGTGCCGGATCTCGACCAAAGACATAAATTTCCGGCATCTCAAAAAAAAAATTGTAATAAACAAACTCATCCCCTTTATGTGAATCTCGGGTAACACTGCCGCCGCCGCCGCCGCCGCCGCCGCCCCGTTTTCCTTCCATCCAACCCTGGCGGCATGTCCGGTTGCGGCTCATGGTTGCAGTAGGGCTTTTTTCTTTTTCTTTTCTTGTGGCTCTAAATAACGCCGTAACATAGAGAGGTGGCTGCAAATCCCCGCCTTTCTGCACGGCGGCGGCAGAGTAGAAGGACATGGGGTGGTTTCTTGATAGCTGAAATTAAGCAACTGCAAACATCGAAAATAGAAGATGAAAAGGGGGAGAACATGTTGCAGATAGAGAAAAAGATCCGTTTTCACCATCCGCACAGACTCACAGGAGCGGAAACGGAGGGATAATAATACACAAGAGAAATATCGAAGCACCGCCGCCAGTAGCCCCAACAGTAAAACGGTAAAACGGCGTTTCCCAAGCTTAACAAGGCCTCTGGAAGACGGAGAGGAGAATTATGAAGAGAAAGAGAAACAAAAAGACACAAACCCCTTCACACCGCCGGCGCCCCCGGCAGCAACGCCACGGCCGCGCCAATAGCCACCACGGCGGCCCCCAACGCAGACCATCTCATTTTATTCTTCCTACCACCGCCGCCGCCGCTCGCCTGCCAGTCCGAATCCTCAGAGTCAGAGTCCGGATCCGGCGTGGCAAACCCATAGACGGCCGCAGTGCCGCACGGCGGGCAGGCGGTGACCGGCACGTCGCCGGGCGGCGGGTCTGCGACGGGGATCACGGTCAGGACCGTTGCTGGGGACTTCTCAGCCTTGGGCGTCTGGTAGCTGCTGGACGGCACGGGGATCAGTGTCGTGTCGCTGCTGCTCTTGCTGCTGGCGTGGTGGGGGAGCGCGGAGGTGAGGTCTTTTGTGGAGGAGGATTGGTCCGGGCCTGGGAGGGAGGGGAAGTAGGTGAGTGCTGTTGTCGGGTCTGGGGTGGAAATCGGGATCGGCATGTTCCACGTCGTGGGGTGGCTGAAATCGTCTGCGGAGGATGATTGGTCCGGGCCTGAGAGGGGCGAGAAGAAGGTGAGTGTTGTGGTGGGTTCGAAGTAGGTGAGTGTTGTGGTGGTTCCGGCTGAGCTCGAGGGGTGGTCGGGGGCTGGAGTGAGACTGGTAGCTTGGTCTGAGGGCTGCTCTGGAGTGAGGTGCACCCTATCCCACATGGCGGAAACCGGGATTAGCATGTGTGCGGGGGGACCCCTGATAGTCTTTGTTGAAGTGTGTTTTGGGACTGTGGTATGGTTGTTCGGCGGATGCGTAGAATGATGGGCGGTGACACAGGTGTCCTCCTGCTTGTTGCAGCGCTGCGGTGGCGGGGACTGGTGCCCAGGCAGCCGTTCATCAGTAATCTCGAAGGCCGTCTCGGTGATGGGCAGAGCCCGCATGGCATTCGCTTTCGTGACGGTAGTGGTGATTTCTGTGACTATAATGGTGTAGCCGCCCGGGGGAAAGTGGTCTCGGAGACCCACGGCTGACGGTTGTTTAACGGCCAGGACGGTTATGATGGTAATCATGGCGACAGATAGAAGGATTCCGAGTATAATGAACTGGGGAGCTGGAGTTTGGAGCTGCCCCCGGAAACGAGAGCAAGCCATCGTGAAGTCGGTAAGGGCCGAGGCCGAGATAAAGACGGATATCAAATACTTTGAGCAAGTCCTGTAAGTCATGGTGAGCAGGTACTCTCTCGAGGCTGGTATGCATGATCCAAAACAGCAACAGTGTGTTAGAGTTTGTTGGCAGAGTAAGTAGCGAGTGGTCTCTCCCTAGCTCTAGCGAGGATAGTGGAGACAGACAGATTAGGGTGGTTCCGCATCGATGATCAGGGCCTCCTGGCTGCCGTTTTGGCGGATGAAGGCCCTGGGTGGACGTGTAGGGGCTCTCCCTGCCCCCTCAAACAGAATGAATGTGGTCCCGTCGCGTTCAAATCTGCCAAGAACCCTCCCTCGCCCATACCTCCGAGTCCGTTGTCCGGCGTAGTGTCGACCCCCCGTGTACCGATGACCACGGCTCTGCCTTTGGTCTCGTCTGGGCTCCCACCACAAGCGGAGTATCCACCCCAAACTCACAATGACTGCAAGAACCAAGATAACGACGGAGAAAATCTCAGCCGGTCCCATGACGTACGCTGTGTTTTACAGTAATATATTCAGATGCCTTGTGTTAGCGGCGGAGTTAGGCAAAGCATGTTTAGGCACGAGATGGGGGAATGAGTGTCATAGAAGGGAAAATTTTTTTGCAACAGCATCAGAAGACGAGTGAAGCTGCCAGAATTGCGCCCAAAACAAGGAATAGTCCACTACTGGGTTGGTGGTGTCCATGCCGATGTTCAGTAAAAGGGCGTCTTGGGAAGTCTTACCTGTCTCTATTTGCGGTCCGGGAGGCGGATGGGAAAATGTAGAGAAATATCAAGCAAATTCAAGAAACTCGACGCGACTAACCTTTTTGTAGAATTGCTGAGATGCCGGGGTATCGAGCGTAAGGTTTAGATAAGTTCGAGTGTTGTGGTTTTTGATGCCGTGATAAAGAAGAAGAGAAATCGTGATCATCGCCATTTTTATGCTGGCCAAGAAGGCTACACGAATTCGAGGAGGCAAAAGGGGCGAAGACAGGCCAGTCAAGCCCAGTGACTCATTGAGTATTTATGAGGCTATAGTCATTGCTCTGCCAGCTATCAAGCGTGTCTGTGACGGAACTTGAGATGAGATGCGGCGCGCAGCGTTTCGGTGGAGGTTTCCGTCATGTTTATGGGCCGAGTTTAGCTACACACACTCGCATACGGTACAAAAGGCTAGGCCTGGTAGCTGAGTTCGCTGAACTCCGGGTTCTTGTATCTATCTGTGTGAGGGCAACAACTAAAATGACCATTATATTACGACTCATACCTTACCGAAAGGGCATTTATGAGTGTTGGAATAACATACTGGAATGACGCGCTGATCCAAGGAATGCGGCTCCGCATTCCTGGCCACAGCAACGTCTGTGGAGGAGCGGGCCTGACAGATGCATATATATTGGCCTACGCCCACCTGTTCAGATAGATAAAAAGAGAGAAAGACAAAAACCGAATCCATCACTTGAACCACCACCTTACGGCGCGCAGCGCGCCATGCTGTTTCCAGTACCGGTACCCTGGTGATTCCTACAATGAGGTACAGAGCCCATAATACCATAGGGGCGACACGAATTTCCTTTCCGAAATCAACCAATGTTAGACTAGTCATTCCAATTTTTTACATGACATGTTGGCTCTCAATCAAGGCATTAGTATGAGCAAGGGTTGGAGAGAAGCGGACTTCAGTTCCTGCATCCGATGTTTAAATTGTAACCAAGACTTGACTCGTACCGTAATCCTTAGTCCTTGTTCCTTAGTCTTGAGTCCTAGCCCCAGGTCCTACCCAGGACATATTGCTATAATACACCGCGTCAGTGGCCAGGTTGGTTCCAATTTCCCCAAAAACAACCGATCTCGCCAAAACTGTTAGTTTATCATAGAACTGGCTTACCCACGTGCGCTTTCTTCACTTCCTGCCATACATAGCCATCTCCACGAGAGCCAAGAAGATCCCGCTCAGTAGTACCACAAAAAAGCGGCCAGAAGAGAAGTGCTGATAAACAGAGGTATGGAAGGCCGACCGGTGCCAGCTGCCGAGGTCGGTGTTGCCGTAGCAGAAGCCGAAGTCGAAGCCGAAGTCGAAGCCAAAGTCGAAGCCAAAGTTAAAATCGGAGTCGAAGTCGAATGTGACGTCGAACAAGAAGCCGAATGCGAAGTCGCATGCGTGGCTGAATGCGAAGTCGAGTGGGACGCCGAATGCGAAGCCGTGTACGGGGCCGAGGTCGAAACCGGGCCCGAAGCCGGTTCAACAAGAGCAATGCCGGGAAAAGAACCGGCCGCGACGGGGATCAGGTTGTGGGGAAGCTGGAATGGTACTTTGTGTGGTGAGGCAGGTGGGCTAGCACCAGAGTCCGAGGGAGCCAGGGAGACAACCGAGCCTAGGAGTAACGCCAAGACCACGAAGAGCGACTCGATTGTTCTATGCATCGTGCCGGGAGCAGAAAATATATGTGATATATGACGAGCTGTGGCCGGCCTTGGCTTGTGTCAGCAATCCTGTACTGCGGGCGGCGTTGGTAGAGGGCCAGAAGCAAGTGGTAAGACCCGAGAGCTAGGACGAAGCGTATATTCTGAACATACAATAATAAAATAGCTAGCTTTGGGCTCCGTAGAGGCGAGTTTTATCACCGGAACGAGGCCTGCCTCAGTGAAATGTGCGTTTAGAATGACGTCGAAACAATGGCTGGGAGATTGTGTCGGACCCCCAGTATTAGAAGCAAGGAGCATCAAGCAGAGGAGTTGGAGGCCGGCAGCGCTGGGCTCTATACTGCGGGTGTCAGTTATAGGAAGGCGACGGCTAGTGAATGCTATTGTGATGAAATGACACGAAGGTAGAGTTGGGACCGGCCATCACAGGGCCAGAGACCACTGACAGTGACATGAAACACGGCGAGAAGTATAACGTAACCTAAGACTGTCTGGGAGGTAGGACTAATCTGTGAAGACCACAATTTCGTGCCGTTCGGGAGTAGGGAGAATGAGCGCCGCGATGGGCGACATGTCGTGGACGAGTTGGATCTGTCTGCCTAGACAACAATGCAGCCACCAGACAAATAATCGTCGCCATCATCGCTGTCGCCAGCGAGCCAGTCTAGAAATGACAGCGACCCCTGTTTCACTGCACCACCACGGCGCTGCTGCGTCTGACGAGAAGCGCATTTTCCCGGATCCCCACTTGACTGGGGGAGGGCTCACGATCTTGTGCCATGCTGAGAAGTTTTGGCCTAATTCATTTTCCGTAGGCTTGGATGGGCTGCTTCTATCCATTGTGGCAGTGGTGTTTGGTGTCCCATAGACAGATACATGAAGACACATGAGCAGGGTTGGGAGGCGGACCACGAGATATTTGCTAGTATTATAGTACCTGATCGCCTTCTTTGTTCTTGGAGCTTATCTAGAAGCCTACACAGGAAACGGGAGAACGAGAAAGAAATAGAGACGGGAATCCATGCGGGTTGCGGGACATGGATTGGAGGGCACGGCTCGCGACAAAGACCCCGTCGGTGACTTTGCACCCAATTGGCGAATATGCGTACAGTACACCTGCAGAGGCGAGGCCCTCGAACCACTTGATGCCGGCGAGATCTCCCGAGCAAGCGAAGAGGAAGCTAGACGTTCAGTGACATCTACGGAGTACTTTGGCGCTTGACACTGGCGGGAGTGGTATGGAACTTGAGCGTTTGTCGAGATTAGGAACGTGGAAGTTGCAAATGGAGTGGACGTTGTGGTGGGCAGGGAGTGAATACACTGCCTAAACAGACACTAACAGAATTATACAAATTTAAGTGCTAGATCTGCTAAATCTTGATGGGTTCACATCCAGGTCCGTGCCCCGCAGTGCAACGGCCATGGCCCGCTGCCCGACTTACATAAGTCGGCCGCGTCCCCACGACGTCAAGCCATCATATCCCATCGTGACAAAAACCAGTCTCGAGACGGCTGCGCACACACAGAGAGCCTGCATGTCCCACGATACCCCAAAAGGTGCCTCGGCTTCGGTGGCCGCTCGTCTCAGGTGTTTCCCGCAATCTCCTATCTGCTGACTGACATTGCTCGCGGCATCTTTGTGTCGGCCACAATCTCGCATCAATCGATATTCGATGGACCTTGTGCCTACCAGAGATACTCGACCAGAAGTACTGCACTAAGTATCTACGCGAGACGCCCAGGGCAGCAGACCATCAAGTCCACAACCCAGCGGGTACCAGACCAAACAAGTGTTGCCTCATGGCCTAGGTACCTGCAGAACTCGGAAAGCCGTGCGTATGCAAGTGCACCGCGTTTCCAACGTGACTTCGCCATGTCTAGTGCCCGATCGTCCAACGGCTAGAGGAAGCAAGCCTTGTGGTGGGGGACGGAAATATACTGAGCATGACGACGACGGTGAGAGGGGATTGAGTATTGGGATATTTGGGTCGTCTCGTTTGTCAGTCTATAAGCCAGCCCGTATCACTCTGCAAAATTGCTTAATACGCACCTGCATCCTTTGCCAACTATCCGGCCCCAAATCCATGGCTTCGTCCTTGCGCCTTGCCAACGGGAGGGGACGGCCGGGCATGGTTGCTGTCCTGGAGGCGGCAGGTGGAGGGATGGGACGGAAGGCGATACTGTACTCGGTACAGTAAGGTACTCGTGCTTACGGTAACACCCCTATTGCCCCGCGTCTTTCCTGCGGTTTGTTAACACACCCCTCTCGCCTCGCACAGGTACCTTCCCAGGCTATACACATGCGCGCACACACATTGTCGGACTGTCCTCTATCGTTTTGCGCAAAACTCCTTACCATTTCGTCTTACGGGACTACCAATCTCATTCTCTCCCTTTTTATTAACGTGACCCTCGGCCTCTTTAGGATTCTATACATATTTGGTTTGTCGTGCGACGCCCCTTGGACACCTTCCCTGACAATGGGCTTCTTGGTCGCCTTTGTTCTTGCCGTGGCCTCGGTCGCCCAGGCGACCTTTTGGATGGCCGACATCCAGCACCGCGGCCGCGCCTCGTTCAACCCAGACAAGAGCTACGCCGTCTTTAGGAACGTCCAGGACTTTGGCGCCAGAGGTGATGGAGGTAAGAATCGTCACTACGAAACTTTCCTGGGACAGGACAAAACGTGATATGATAATGGAACTCTAACTCTGGCCAGTCGCCGACGACACCGCGGCCGTCAACGCAGCCATCAGCTCAGGCAGTCGCTGCGGTGGCGGCTATTCGTGCGTCGGATCTACCTTGACGCCTGCCGTTGTTTACTTCCCGCCCGGCACGTATCTCATCAGCAACCCCATAGTCGACTATTATTACACCCAGATCATCGGCGACCCTAACGACATGCCCGTCCTCAAAGGAACCTCGAGCTTTCCGTCTACTGCAAATGGGCTCCTGGATGCCGACCCCTATCTGGACAACGGCTGTATGTAGCTTGTTGCCACCTCGTGATCCCCCGTCGGGCCCTTTTAGCTGACTAGAACCCGACTAGTCCTCAACTTCAAGAGCACAGATGTCTTCTTCAGGCAAGTCCGCAATCTGGTCTTTGACACGACCGACATCCCCGGCACGGTAAATGCTATCCACTGGCCGTCGGCCCAGGCAACATCGATCCAGAACTGCGTGTTCAGGCTCTCGACCCGGCCGGGGAACAACCACACGGGCATATTCATGGAAGAGGGCAGCGGCGGGCTGATGAACGATCTCGTCTTCTACGGCGGCGAGTACGGCGCCCGCTTCGGCAACCAGCAGTACACGATGCGGAACCTGACCTTTTACGGGTCGAGGACGGCAATCCTGCAGATCTGGAACTGGGGCTGGACCTACAAATCGCTCAACTTCATCAACTGCGACGTCGGCATCAACATGTCGACCACCGATGTCGGGTCTATTACCCTGCTCGACAGCAAGTTCATCAACGTCTCAAAGGCGCTGGTCACTGGACGCAACCCCGGCAACACCACCGGCAGGGGCTCGCTGATGGTCGAAAATGTGGAATACACATTTGTTCCCACCGTCCTTGAAGGGCCGGGCGAGCAGGTCCTCCTTCTTGGAGATCCATCCGGCACCGTCTACGACTTGGGCTATGCTAGGGTGAGTTTGACTTTTGCGGCCCGGTCTTGCTTTTGCTGACTTTTTTTTTCTGCAGGGCAATCTTTACGCACCGCAAGGTCCGGAACTCTTCGAGGGCCGCAACCCCAGCTACTTCTACCAGCCGCCATCCCTCAAGGTCGGAAACAAGTATTATGAAAGGTCCAAGCCCCAGTACGAATCGCACCCGGCGTCAGCTTTTCTGTCGGCACGGGGCTTCGGTGCGGCTGGAGACGGGGTGACGGACGATACTGCGGCCCTAAACAGCCTCTTCCTGGCCGTGTCAACTAACAACTCAGCCATTGCGTTTCTTGATGCCGGATTCTACAAAGTGAGCGACACTGTCTACGTACCCGCAAACACCCGCATCGTCGGCGAGGCTCTAGCGGCCGTGATAATGGGAACTGGGGCGAAGTACTCGGACTCGAACAGCCCATACCCTGTGGTGAAGATCGGCATGCCCGGCGAGATAGGATGGGTGGAAATGAGCGACATCATCGTGTCGACGCAGGGAGCAGCCGCAGGGGCCGTGTTGGTCGAATATAACCTCAACACGCCAGCTGCAGGAGCGAATGAATGCAGCGCCGGCGGCCGGCCCTCGGGTCTCTGGGACGTGCACGTCCGCGTCGGAGGCTTCGCGGGCTCGGGGCTGCAGCTGGCCGACTGTCCTACGACGCCCGAAAAGACCAACTTTGTCGACCTCGACTGCGTCGCCGCGTACATGAGCGTCCACATCACCAAGACGGCGGCGAATCTCTACGTCGAGAACAGCTGGCTGTGGGTGGCCGACCACGACCTCGAGGATTATAATAGCACACAGATTAGCGTGTTTGCCGGTCGCGGCCTGCTGGTCGAGGGCAGCCGCGTCTGGCTGGTCGCCACCGCCGTCGAGCACCACGCCCTTTATCAGTACCAACTGGTCAACGCGTCCGACGTCTGGATGGGCCAGATCCAGACCGAGACCCCCTACTACCAGCCCAACCCCCCCGCGCCCAACCCCTTCTACCAGCGCAACACGGACCTCTGGGACCCCGACTTTGACGTCGACTGCCGCGGGTACACGGAGTACGACGGCTCTGACATTGCGGCCGCCGCAGCCGCCGCCGCACCCACTGGCCCGCCGCCGCCGTGCGCCATGGCCTGGGGCCTGCGCGTGCTGGGGTCGCGCAACGTGGTCGTGTTCGGCGCCGGCCTGTACAGCTTCTTCCACAACTACAACACGACGTGCAGCACCACCGCCTCGGGCGAGAGCTGCCAGGCGCGCATTTTTTCTGTGGGCCCGTTCCCCGTCGAGGTCACCGTGTCCGAGACGGGGTCTGAGAGTGGCGACAATGCGACGGCCACGGCGGTCGTCGTCGAGCGCGACTCGGCCGCCGTCGGCGTCTACAACCTCAACACGGTCGGCAGCGTCAGCATGGTCACGCGCGAGGGCGCCGACTTGGCGTTTTGGCACGAGAACTTTGCCACGTTTGCGAGCACTCTGGCTGTGTTTCGGTTTTGATTCGTAGGGGGTAGCTTTTTATACGTGTGTTGCTCGCCCGGACGCTCGGTATCTGCAATCCTTCCATACCCAGACCCCACTGGGCGGCTGCGTGTCTGTCAGTCTGGGGTACAGGTCCATGATGGGCGAGGGATGTTTGCAGAGAAACAAGGTGATAACAAATAAAGAAAAAAGAAGGAACGGGAAGGGATGAGGTTATGGCGATTTTGGGCAGATTGTGATAAGATGAAGAGATACCATGGCCGGGAGCAAGAGGTCCGATCTGATGAGTTTGCGAGTTTTTCTTTCCACCGTCGTCGTTATACGATGAACTGACCGACTACTGGTGGTTGTGTCTTTGGGAGACGTCGGAGAAAAACAAAATGGCACATTTGTATCGTATTTGTTGGGTGGTTTTCTTTTGCTGTTCTTACCTTCTTTCTCCGCCGTGGTTTTGGCGGATATCTTTCTCACGGGTTGTTTGTGGTACTGGGCTATCGTAGTTACCTGCCTTACTTTCTAGGTAGACGGTATCGATCGATTTGTTCAGGACAAACTACGTCGTCGTGGCGGCAACCTCGAGGTTGTAGTGTGCGCTGCTTTATCTGACTATGTGCCTTCTGGGAGTTGCATGTTCTAGAAGGTGCAGTTCAAGTGCGATATTGCTTTAGAAAGTCCAATCTGGCGTTGTGGCGCGTGTGTGGATGCTTGTGATAGTCGCATGTCTGAGGCGGGTGCCTTTTAGGTAGGGTTTGATGCGCAACATGGTAGGATATCGAGCGAGGATTGGATCACGCAGGCATTCACTTCCGCATGGATGGCTTGGATAAAAGAACATTGGCATTTTCTAGGTCAAGACAAATATCTGTATCTTGTTGTGATGGCTTGGTCGTGATGCTTTGGTCACTTCCGAGGCCGTCTTACACATCAGAACCTGAGCTTTGCCACGCTCTGTCAGGCTGTCTCTGGACTCTGCACCAAGGGTGACAGAGAAGAAAGGAGGAAAACTGAAGTCCTCGCCCCTCTCCATCTCGGCCGTAAAATTGCTCTCTATCGTCCCTTCCTCCTTTGCTCAGCAGTGTGTTTGCTTGACATCATCATCGCGGTGGATCCGCTTTGCAGTCAGGCGGTTTGGCATCAGGCGGGCAGCGGGCGGTGGACCCACTGGTGGAGTGGGCCATAGTGGATTCACCAATTTTTGTAGTCGTGCACGTACCAACCATACCTTCTATTTAAGCGCGTCGCTCCCCTCCCTCTTCCTCGTCGTCTTCTTTTCTTCTTCGTACTTACCTGGGTTCGGGGCAGGGAGCTCAAGATTCCCCTGCTCCATTGTTGGGAGCCTGCATTGCACACCGCGGCGCAACCGACTATCGATTGTCCTTCGGATCCATTGAGACCAGAATTTTTGATAACCCCACTCTACTCTTTTTTTTTTTCTCTCGCTGTGATTGCCGCTTGCGAGTGGTGCCACGGAGAAGAAATGATTGTGCGAAATATCAATTGAGGAGGATGTTCGTAGCAATCGATTTTTGGATTATCGTGTCCATCTGCCTCTGTCAAGCAGAGCCTCTATTGTGTGCGTTCTTTTCAGCAACGAAGATCAATATTGTTCGAAGAGAGCCGACCTTGATTTCCGGGACGGTTTTCCGACTTGAAAGATCGCCTACAGGGAATGCGCAATTTCCCCGCCTGCTGACCGCAGCGGCGAGCTGCCCTGTAAATTGAGCCTCAACTCGCCCTGCCGTCCAGGGCGCCTGTGCCGTTGAAGTTGGACCTCCCGCTGCTGCTCTTCCCAGCTCCCGTTTCGGCAGCGCAGCGCTCGGATATCTCGATCTAGATTGGCGGGCATTCATTCCCTCGCGAAGGAGCAACAGCAGGGCAGACTGTTTGGGTTTCCGGGCGCGGATACGATGTACAGCCAACAAGAACGTCAGGTGCAGTGTACAGTGCCATTCCATGCTGATAAAGACCTCTCTGGAATGCAGTTTAATTTGGTAAAGAAAACTGACATTCATCAAATCTGTACTTGCTTGTAGTACCTACTGCAAATGCAATGCACGTGGGCGCAAGGGCCGAGCGGTGTTGTGGATCCTGTCAATGGGCCCAAAAAGTGTGTGTGGTTGGTGACGTGCCATCGCATTCGCAGCGCATCCGCGCCGCATGGGCAGCCGGACCTCGGCTTGCCACCCTCGAAAGCGAAAAGCAAGTACCAGTTATGGAAGTTTAATGTGCAACATAACACCGTCTAGCGAACCGGTGGCGTCGTTCTTGGCCCACATCGAGAAGAATTTCGAATCCATTAAGTAAATTACTAGGGCGAGATAGATACTGCGACATCATGCTAACGAAGATAAACAGGAAAATGCTAGAGTCTCGACGCACCGGAGGAAGAAAAGTGAAAAGTACAAAGACGGAAAACAGGGCACGAAAATATAGGTGACGGCCATCACGCCAGTCAATTCTCACACGCTCGCTCCCTTCAACTTCATCGATCATCACCGTCCTCCTGTCTCCGCGTCCCCTTCATCCCCATCGTCACCCCCTCCCCGTTGTACATCCAGACCCCTTTTAAACATCCCAGAAAGGCGGCAGGATATCGACGTCGGTTTTGGAAGTTGGGGCCAAAAATAAAGCCAAAGGTTATGTTAGGTACGCTGCGGTCCGTCGCGTCACATTGCATCTCGTTTCGTCATCAGGCACAGAAACGTGAAGAAAACAAGAAAAGGCGAAAAGGAGAAGAAAAAAAAGGTAAAATGTGTAAATGTCCTTTTGCCACAACCAACCAAACACACCCCCCCTCATAAAATGGTAAACGCTCCTGAATCAGAAGAGAAGAATAAAAAGGTCAAAAGTAGAGATCCATTGAGATCCGTCCTTCCAAGTCCAGCCAGCGAAGCCACCAGCCACGCTTTCGCCCGAGATTCCCTTGCGTTTGTTATAAACAAGACGAAAAGAAGGCCGCGCGCGCAAGAGAGTTGGCGTGAACCGTTCCCTCCCCTGTGCGCGGAAAGAAGAAGAAAATGAAGATGGGTATCAAGGGTTGCGCGTGAAGCCGCAAGCGGCGAAAATAATAATGATGATGACGGGCAAGCGGGAAAAAATCGGGCGCTTCCTGGCTTGCGCGTGGCCGTGGAGCTGGTAGAACGAAGCGAAATTATCAAAGTGGCGGGGGTCGAGACTGAGTGAGACAGCCCGGAGGTTTTTTTGAGGCATTCCCGAAGATTACTCAAACAATTTGAGCCGCCTCCTGCACCTGTCTGCGCGCGCGCCTCAACCCCGAGAACGAGAGGATTAAAGGTCGTTACAGCGGGGGCGAATCGAATAACTTTTGTTACTTGTCGGGTCTGGCAAGACACGGTGGCCGTTGGCAAGTATTCATGGGCAACCGAAACGTGTTCTGGTTGCCGAAAGGGGTGGCCGACTTGGAATTGATGTTCACGTCGTCAAGCGAACACTGTCGAGGCGAACAAACACCCCATTCGGCTTGACCACCCGAAAAGCATCCTGGGCTGACAAAGGAAAAGGCTGAAATGATGTGCGCATCGAAGTGTTCGTGGTTGCAGTTGGCTGAGGACCACCTCGGTTCTCAGCCGGTCTCGTAGGCGAGTTGTCGGCCCATGAGTTCGTCCCCGGCACGCGATTAGTGGCGTTTAGAGGAACACAGCAACAACCACACCGGCAGCAGCCACGACCACGGCGTGGGCGGCGTTAAAGCTCGACGCACCCGACTTGGTCGAGGTGGTTGCCGCTACGAGAGAGGTCGACTGCGTTGCCGAAGGGCCCGAGGAAGTGAACGAGGTGATAGTGCTGTTACTGTAGGGTACGGAGGACGTCGCAACCGCAGCTCGCTGCAGGGTGAGCGTCTTAGTGAGGGTCGTGTAGCTGGTGCTGGTAACGGTGCTGGCCGGGTCGGCGGCAAGTGCCAGAAGCGGTAGCAGCGCCGCCGTGATGATGGCTGAGAGATGCATTGTTGGAGATGTTTATGACAAGATGCTGTAACAGAGACCAGGTTTGATGATAGACGGATGGATACCGGCGACCCAAGTCGCAATCCTATTTCCCCTCTCGCTGATGATTGTCCGGATGAATGGATGATACTGAGCCCTGGAAGCGCGAGCCAAAAGAGTCTTTTGAGCAGGATCCTGGGTTTAGGAGAGATGGTGTTTCGTTCTTAACCCCAATGACACTGGAAAGCATCCCCTGTCACTATTCAACAAGATAAAGAGAGTCAACGTCTAGGTCGATATCCTAACATGCAAGGGTTGGATGCTCTCTCGCAGTCGTTCCTTCGCGGGCTAAGTTGGCTTGGTGTTGTGCGACTGGAAGCGGGTGTTTAACGTTGCTCGTGTATACCACGCGGCCTTGGCGCTGGTTAATGTGGTCTGTGGTGAGTATGTGGTGAGAATTGGGGATGCGCAGGTAGCGAGTATCGGAAAGAATGACGGACTGAATACTTCGAGTACTCAAGGTCGGAATTGGACGTGCAGAGTAGAGCCCAGAAGTGAACTTTGCCAACGAAGTCCGAAGTAGGGTCTGGTGTGTGAGGTGAAGGAGGAGAGGGAGGGAGAACAAGGGAAGCAAGCCACGATATCTGGGGGAGAGGCGCAGATTGCGTTCTGATCTGCCAAGCGCAAATGAGCCGGCACCGGATTGGCTCGTCTGGGCGTCTTTCGCAATACAAGGTACGTACCGCACGCCTTCCCTCATCTTCACCCAATTGGCGCTTTGATTTGTGGGTGGTACCTGCATCGTCTGGTTGACAGGGGCCCAAGCTCCATCTCCATCACAAGTCCCCCGACTTTCACGGCTGGCGCCCAGCACTCCTGCTACGTTGGTCACTAATCTGGTCGCAGATCACTAACAATGCTGATGGACAACTTTGGGGGAAGGAGCAAGCGAACGGACGAACGGGCGGGCGAGGTAGAGAGTACGGCTCCCCGGAACAGATCGCCAGCCAACCAGTCGCCCCCGCAGGTACCAGTTACCTCGATGTGGGAAATTACAGGCCCCCATTCAGGCATTTTGCACATTGACTTCCCCAGGAACACCTTTCCAGCGGTCTTGGACAATGGACAGAAGTTTCTCGCCCACCCCTCCGTCCTGAGCCGACTTACTGACTCAGGTGACCGGGTTCGAATTCATCCAAAACACACCCCAGTTGGCCGTGCCTCAGATGTCGGGTCTGTGATCATTATCCTCGAGGCACATAATGGGGATTCCGATTCTGCGTGAGTGGTTAATTGTCTACCTTGGTAGTACAAGGCGTCTGCTAGTTAAATATCGCCGCGCAGCGCAGCACTGCAAATTGATCGATAGTTCGCGGCGCTCCCCAGTTCCAACCGTGGCGACAGACGTCTCTCTGCACTGCACGCATAGTGAAATTTGTGCAATTTGCTTTCGTGACTAGGGTGCCCAACGCGCTGCGCTAGTGATTGGCTGCTGTCTGAGACGGGGGAACCCGTGCGGCGCCATTCCAACGCTGGGTACCTGCGTCGGGAGGAGGTGGACCTTGCAAAGGGGGGGAGCTAAACTGCGAATGGGAGGAGATCTAAGCGAGGAGAGACACTGCGACGATGGGCACCCCAGTCCTGGTGTTACATTCCGGAATCTCGAATCTCGAATCTCAAACTTAGGACCAACAAGAGCTTTCAGGTTTGACTTCTGTGTGAAGGGTTGGAATCTTAAATATCGAGACGGCTTGCAAACCTGACGACTTGAATCGGCCAGCGGCACCGTTGTTTGACAAACTCCCAACGGCAAAAGAGATGAAGCCACGACTCTCGCGTGTTCACGCCAGACCGGCGGCGGTTCAACGGGTGGCTCTGCCACTTGCGCAATGGCATGCAGGAATTGAAACACCTGACAGCCACAGCGCACGGCAAACTGCTGCGGCGGTGACGCCATCAAGCCATCAGTCTGCCATCCGACCAACAACTGGGGCCGCAATCAAGCCATCGTGCTCGTGAAGAAACCCTCCCGCCCTTGTGTTCACCAAGTTCCATATCCCTCGGTAGCTGCCTCCGCCAACAACGGGTAGTTGGGGCGTGCAAACCAGAATGCCTGTGCGACTATAGATGGGGCCGTGGCGGCCCCCCAGGACCCTTTCTTCGTTGGGACCATGCACCTCCTCCCCGCGATCAAAAGGGTCTGGCCAGTATGTGGGACTCTTCTCTGTGGGGCTCCAAATCGTGAATCGTGATACACCAATCATACAATGGACGTCTTCTCATAAGTCGAAATACGCCAACTCGCGCAAAATACATGTCCAGCCGAGAGTCATTTTTTCTCTCGTTATTTATACGGGCTATATTGAACCTCCTAGTACCCGAAGCACAACCGTATTTCCGATCTATAGATTGCTCTACCGTAATAAATGATGACGTGGGATTGACCCGAAATTATTCCGCGAGCCCGATCTCTCATCTCTCTTGGAATTCCTGCGTCGCTATCGGGGCTGCCGTTTTTGACTGGTTGGCTATGCCGAATTTAATTGGCTACTAATCTACACTTCTGCTAATTTACACTTGAAGCCAGATATTTTCCGCGTACCGCTCCAGTTCTTGAACGCTGAAAATGAAGTCTTCCTCCCCAGGGCCCGGATCTCTAAGGAAGAGAAGCCGGAACGACAGTACTAATGCGCCGTTAGTGACATTATACGATGTCGGGTTGGTCGTAGTGTTTCGGGTAATGGTGATGCTTTGTCGGAGTATAGGTACTGGGTATTGAAGAGACTATTATATTGTGATAGCTCCAGGGCGAACCTACACCTCTTCTTCCTACCTCTCTAAAGGATTGTGGTACCGTTGAACTTAGTAAGAAGAACAATCTTAACCTCGTGGTTCGATATAGAAAACCACCGCCGTATAGCTATATGCAATTCCCCCAAAGACTGAGAGAATCCTGCCTCGATATGAGTATTAGCCAGGCTAATTTAGCGGCTCGTTGAGGCCTTGGGCCACCAGCCGAATCACCCTCTTTACAGTCTTGTCCAGAATAGCCTGGGAGTGTAACGGCGTCGATATTTTTCCAACTCCACTTCAAACCCATATTTTATATCTACGCGGAAAACTCGTCATATAGCGGGTTATGGAGTTGCTCATGAAGGTACAGTTGTGATTGTGATAATAAAGATCCGAGAATTGCTATCGTAATCGCGAAAGCGGAACTTGCGGCCTTGCTTCTCTCGAGCACGATCGATTTTGGTGAAATGACTAGGAGAGATGTCTAAACAATTAGTATGCTATATAGAAACAAAAGGGCAATACTATACTTGTGACGGTGAGGGAATCCCTATTCGTGTGAGCAATTGCGTCGTTAATTGCGTCGAAGAGATCTTACGTCTTGGTGAATCGCACAGCCGGGGGATCGCTATCTTTCGTCGGCCTTACCGAAGTAGGCACGGTAGACACCGACGGAATTGCCGATGAAGCCGACACCGACGGAGATGTCGTCGACCTCGATGTGATTGACGCCATGGTGAAGCGTGGGGCTGGGACTACGTGAAGCCGGGCCTGTTGGAGGAACCGGTCTGCTGAAAATGGTGGGGTTTGTACTAGCCAGTAGCCTGAGCTCTGCGTACTTGTGGGGGTGCCGAGATTAGCGGGTTCAACCTGCCAAAAACGGCTTCCCAAACAGCGACACAGGCACTCCGGTGGAATTCTTCCACAAAGTCAGCCTAGAGCCGCCACGGGCAGGCGGCCCCCTCCATGATCCGGGGTCCGGCAGGGAGGTATTCGACATTGACAGCCTCTCTCAATTCTACTGCCTGTTTTTCGCTCTTCTACTCACTGCCGCACTCGTCTTGTCCGGGAGCGACGTGGCGCAAGTCATGCGCGCGCGGGGGTGGCATCCGAAGGCGTAGCCGCACAACAGGCCTGCGCTTCAGGCCTCGCCGTACGAGCGCGTGTTTCAGGTCCGGGCTTCGTGGCGGCTCTCCGCATCGAGGAAACGGCGAGACTGAGACTCAGCTGAGAATATGCTTTTTCATCCCTTCATCTTTTCTTTTCTGATACGTGGAGTAGAACGCAGTATTCGCAACGGCTGGCGTGCGTGCACAAGCGCTGCGCGGGTCCCCGAGTCCGCAAAGATCGTGGCCGGCCGGAACGAAACGTCAAGTCGGCGTACATGCATGCAGTGCACAGCAATGGTGAAACCAAATGTCTTGATCTACCTGGCCGCGTTGAGCGAACCTGCATAGGTGTCTCTGCTGTCTTGGTGCTCGCAGCCTTTAACTCGCCTGACATCTCGCCCTCTTGGGAAAAGCCACTGTTTCGAGATCTTCAAGGGAAACAGGTTCGGCAGGTTTACAGCAATGCAGTTCGTTCCGTGACCTGGTGTCCGCTTCTCTGCCGCTGCTTCGTTTTTTTTTTCTTGGCCGCGGCGGCTGAGGCCGTTGAGAGCAGATCAGCGCGGCAGGCCCAGGTGGTGGCCGCCTGGACGCTGAACGCCAGGACAGAGACGACGATCACCAAACACTAGGACGTGACGCGGCTAGTGTTTCGGAAGCATGTCAACGTCTACAATAGGTCGTTGAGTCTGTTTGTCGTCACGCTACGAGTTTTCGCAATCAAGTGGCTTTAGCTCTTACTGCCGCATATTGGCAGCGGCAACAGATGAGAATCGACTAATCTAAAGTGGCTACAGGATCATACAGAGCAGCCGATAGCCTCACCTCGGAATAAGGTACCAGGGGTGGTGCGATTCGTACTGGCACATACAGACAGCTGCAGCCGTCGTTCAGATAAATGATTTTTAGGCCCTCTGATCAGGCTTGGGTATCTTGAGTGACTGTTCTCAACCTGGTGAAAACCTAGTAGACAATGCTTTCATGTCGTGAAATACTTGCGAAACCACCCCTTGCAAGAACATACAGATTTGTCCTGCAAACAAAAAATATTCCAAATGCACCCCCAATTTCCCCATTTCCGGTGTAGCAGCAAGCTCAAACATCCACCATTCCATCTTGTGTTGACGACATCGATTCGATACCGCCTTTTCGGAGACGGATGAAATCTCAAAATGGACGACCCAACCAAAACGCCATCGAGATCAAGCATCACTCCCACCCGTCGTCACACTTCAGAAGCTGCGTTATGCTATAAATGTCATTCGGAGACCGCCGCCGTTTGTGGGGCGATGTATGTTTTATCAAAGTGGTATTACGTAGCCGTTGTCCAATGGAACAAAAGGCTAGTCACACTAGTTTGGTAGGCCGGTCGATCAAGACAAACGCCAGCGGACGCCGATCTCGAGAGCGCTGGTGTTGCGCACGCGTACCTTGTCCTCCTGGTCCGCCTCGCCGCCACTGAGGGCGTCGTCGTCCAAGACAATGTCGTCGATGACTGCAAGCGACCGCGTGCGCGGCACCACCAGTAACTCCTTCTCGCGCGTGAAGAAGGCGCCGACCTCGACCGCTTTCTGGATCGCGCGGCCCGTGGCGACCATGACCACGTCGTCAAGCGAGTCGGTAAGAATCCCAGTAGACGAAGCCGACCCGCCATTCGCCCGGGCGCTGTTGCTGTCGTTCCGTTGCACGGCCTGTAGTGCCGCCATGCGCGCCGCCAGCGACAGCCCCTTTGTCTTTTCCGGCCCATTCTCGAGAGCCTTGCGCACGCGCTTTACGAGGCTCATGAATGGCGTCTTGGCCGCCACGTTGATGACCACTGTGTGCGACGCGCGGGGGCCCGGCATGTAGCCGTCGGCGTCTGGGACTCCATCGCGCGACACGGGGTGCGAGAGGGACTGGCGCGGCAGAGGACGCTTCTGGATTCGAAACCCTTCACCAAAAAAGAGTGTCAGACAGAGGTTTGTTTGGCTTGATCTATGGAGACGCAGACAGAGCTCAAGAAGGGCGGGAAGGAGAGCGTGGGTGCGGGAGGCGCACGGTGGTACAAAGGAAGGGTAGTGGGGGGCGTACGGTGCGGCGCGGAAGAGACAAACCTTTGGGAATAGGAAGCAGCTTTGTATTCGGCCGGTTGGATAATGTCGTCTCCTCGCCGGTATCCATGCCGTCACTAGGCGAGAATACGTTGCTTAGTGGAGCTCAGTCGGCGCGCAGGTGCAATACGGCGAAAGAGACAACTATAACGAGTGTCTCCGATTTTAGGTAGGTGATCGCCGCCTCAGGGGACTCGATTTCATAGATAAGGGTTCACCATCAGAAAATGATATGCGGTGCCGCTGAGAGTGTTGCCAGCGGCTCGTGTCGTGAGCGATTCGTGTGGTGTTTAGTTAAGTTGGATCAGACTTCTAGTTTAGGGTCGCTCGGGAAACAAACCGACGCGGGAAGCTAGAGACAGGAAAAGATTGCAGAGGTGGGGTAGGTGGGCCCCCAGCTGCCCCCCAGACTCGGAACTTTGCTAGTGAGCATTGGAGAACATCTCACCGCCTGCCCCTTCTAGTCTAGACGAGGCTGACGGCCTGAAGCTATCACTACACGTCACCACACCCACTACGGACCTTAGCCATCTCCAGGCACCGTTTATTCTCCCATCTCATCCCATCAGTACACAGTAAGCAATAGCCATCTGAACACGATTTCTCGAGCACCACCCCGGAAGATGGGTGCCTGCCCGGCTCGCAAGAGTCAACGACAATAGCCACCATGTCTGTAGAAATCTGGCCTCCTGTTGCGCCAGACCAGCTTAAAGCCGCCGTCGAGGTATCCCAGGTAAGTCGACAGCCCCCATCTCTCCCGGCCGCGGCCATCCAACCCCAGGGACGACAGAGGACGAACGAGCTGCCATGGCCGCCGATATGCTGGAATCGTGGGTGCTAATCGAGTCTCCGCTTGCGCCGCCGCCGCCGCCGAAGCAGAAACGGGAACTCGACTGGCTCGTCCAAGAGCTGCACGAAACCCTGACCAACCTCAAGCACGGCCTCGAGGACTGCTATGCGCTCTTGGCGCCCATCGACCCTGGGAGCACTCTGGTGCTCAGCACGCCCAGGAACGAGATCGTCAAGGGGCACATCACGCGCGTGGGGACGCGCATCGTGAAAGGGGCATGTTTGCCCCCCCCCCCTTAAAAGCAGATGGTGGCTGGCTTGACCCTCGTACTAACTCGCGCCCACCTCGCTGCCTCTTAGACCATCTACCTCCGCATGCGCACGCTGCCGCACCAGACCCTGACCATCAGCCTAGACCACCCCATCCACCTGTGGCCCCTGACACTGCTGCACACGCTCCTGACGAACTCGATCGACCTGCTCAATCTCACACTCTCGTACTCATACCCCTACCCTTCCTCCGACACGGCATCATCCCCTCCTGCCGGCGCCAAGAACAGCAACAACAACGGCCCCGTCTCGTCGCCGCAGTTCCTTGCGGCCCAGTTGCGGCTGCTCTCACAGTCGCTCAGCGAAGCCTCGGCGGTGCTCAAGGGCGCGCCTCTGATGTCGGCGGACCCGTCGTGGACGACGCGGTCAGTGGCAGCGTCGCACTTTACGCCCCCGCTGCCTTATCTGCCGCACATGGCTGAAGTGACTCCGGCGCTGAGCTTCTTCCTGAGCATCCAGGACAGCTGCCTGGTGCTGTGGCTGCGCAGCCTGGAGCCGGCGGACGCGCCCGTCAACTTTGGCACCAAGCTGGCGCTGGCGATTGGCACGGCGCGGCGGCTTGAGCACGACGAGTCGGACCGCGTGTTTGGCTTCTGCTGCTGGAGCAGCGGCGGCGATGGCGAAGGGAGCAAGCACGCCCCCGTCCCAGCCACAGCAACGCATAGCAGCAGTCCCGACCTCGGCGGTGCCGGCCGGAAGGAGGTGGACGTGTTCGTGCGGGAAAAAGTGCGCGTCGAGAGCGCGGACCCGAGCCTGATGTCGCTGTCGGCGAAGCTCACGGCGCTAGGGCACACGCTCGGCGTGGCGAGGCGGAACCTCGCCGCCGTCATGGGCGAGGAGCTGGAGGACTAGCGGTCGAGATGTCCTGGCGATGACGGCGGGAGCAGGAATACCGCCGCCGCCGTTGTGGTATGCCGCCGCCCGGCGAGGCCGTTTGGCAGTGGTGGCGGCTTCGACGGCGCCGAAGACGACGGCGACTACGACAGGTACTACTACGACGACTGCTGCTCAAGCTGGCTGGAGTTGGACAGGACGTACTATACCAAGGGGTTTATCTGTTGTTTCAGGCATTGCGGCGTTTGACTTGTTTTTGTTGTGGTGTTTCTGCTGTGGTGTTTCGGCAGTACCGTCGTTGGCGGCTTTTACGGGCAGACGCTATGTAATACGAATAAACACCCACGAATTGATATCCAAACGATACCCGTGCAGAAGATTTGCATGCTAGAGGTATATACTGCTCTGCTGCCAAATATACAAATACCAATTCCTTGCAACTTGCAACGGGACAATTGAGGCAAAAAAGCGTGCTAAAGCCGGCTGCCAACGTCGTAGTTATCAAGTTAATCCACGTGCCAAATCCCAAACCCGCTAAAATCCTAGGCTTCACACACGACAACCCCACAGTTCACTCCACTTCAGTGTCCTAGGCTTCCCAGCGGTGAGCCACACATAGTGTGGGCAACTCACGCTTTAAGCCACTGGCGACCAGGGCATGGGGATCAAGATGCGGCTCTTCATCTCCTGAATAAGGGGCACCGTCTTGTGCACCGTGTCGGCCCAACCCTCTATGCCCCAGCTCTTCTCACGGCGGATCTTGCGCTCCTCGAGGTCGGCAAACTGCCACAGGTGGTGGACCGTGTTGAGGTCGCCAATCTGGACAAACCACGCGCCGACGCCCTCCATGACCTCGCGCCGCGCCTTGAGCCCGCGCCGCCAGTGCGTCTCCCACTCGAGCAGGTTGCCCGGGTGCAGCGTGTACGACCGCAGCTCGAACAGGCCGCCCAGCTGGCGCGGCGGCGTCGTGGGCCAGAAGCTGAACTCCTGCATCAGCGAGCTGTTCTTGCTCGTGATCAGGGCCCGCAGCTTGCGGTCAAATTCGGGGTACTCGGGATGCTGCGCGATGGAGTGCATCGAGGCGTGGTAGCCTTGGTAGCGTTGGTATTCCCAGATGTGGACTGCAGGAGGCAAACCGGGTTAGCTTGCCGCGAGGCTATGGTGAGGTATATACTGTAAGGCAGTTCGGAGGGAGCTCACCAAACGTATTGCAGTCGCCCACCTCAGTCCGCCAGCTCCCAACCAGATGAACCTTATTCTCTGGCATGCTGGCCATGCGCGGGTACCACTCGCCCACCAGGGCGACGTACTCGTCGATATTCTCGGGTTTGACCTCGTGGAAGACGATCGAGTGGACGTACTTGCCGCGGGCCAGTACCTGGCTAAAGCTTGCTTCGATCTGCGCGTCCATCTCGCGGCCTTCCTTGGTGCCGTAAATCAAATTGGTCAGTGGCCCGGCCTTGCGCCCGGCCTGGTCCGTCTCAGCTGAGCGCGCGGCATTTCCTGCTCCCGCCGCTGTGCTTAGCGATCCCAGGCCACGGGCCAAGGGAGAAGAGGGCGGAGGTGAAGGGGATGACTTGAACAACGCACTGGCTTCCCGCTGCTTCTGTGCCTCCGCAAGCTGTGCCCGGAACTGCTTCTGCCGGCTGTTGAATGCCTCGTGCTGCTCTGGTTCAATGTCGCCGAGGGACGGCGTATGCTGCTTGGGGTCTGGCTGCTGGGCCGCCAGCGACGTGCTAAAGGCACGGATCGTCGGGGTTTGCCGAGCGGCGGTGCGGATAACGCGTTGCGAAAGCATCTTGGGCAGTATTGAGGAGAGGTATTTGATGGTCGTAAAAAAAAAACCTCGCAAGTTGCGAGAATGGGTGCCCAAAGAAGGCGGTGCCGTTCCGACTAAGCAATTGACTGACAACAAAGAGTGTTCGTTCCGGGTGGTTGTGTTCTGGACGGACACGGCCGGTTCTAGGGAGCGCGAGGTGCGGGCAGTGCAGCAGAAGCGCACGGCAGAGGCAGAAGGTGATTTCCGTTTGGGGTAGCTTGCGAAGATCACGAGCTGAGGGGAAGCACAGTCAGGCAGGTGCGGCACAGCACAGCACAGCAAGACAGCTGCGAGTCTCAGTACTCCCGAACTGAGGTTACTTCTAGAGCCGAAAGGAGGGTGAGAAGCAGTGAGAACTCAGGGAAGAAGGGGAGATATGCAGGTTAATTGGTCGATGGAACAGTCTTCTCTCACCCCGCACTCGTGAAAGGAACGGCTTTGCGGATGCACGAAGCTGCTCATGGGGAGGAGGTGATGCTGCTGGATGGTGTGCCAATGACAACGCTCTCAGCAGTAGCAGCTCATTCCGCAGGAGGTTCCTTGGGGCGGCCCACAGCGTTCAGACCACCTATCGCTTGGCCAAGCCTGGAGGAAATGCGGGGAGTGATGTCACCTGTCTAGGGGTGGCCATAGCCTCCAGCACACCTTTCGGGGGGTGAGGGCTTGCCAGTGACTTCCAGCCTTATTCAAGCTGCAATATTTACCATCTCATGTTTAGAGTAGAGGCTGTCATGATGTTTGATTTGGTGCAGGAATTATCTCCATATTTTAAGCTTAATTTGGTATGGAAAACCGGATGCGAAACGCGATCTCTGCTGCGGCGTGTCGCTAGAGTAGGCCGGAGAAACATTGCCTCGGCCTCCGGTCTCGCTAACCGTTTTTGAAGGGCCCAACGTGCTGCCTGAAGTTCCAGGCCGCAACTGCACGTCTAGTTTCCACAGTCGACTCCACCGTCCGGCAAGCAACAGCTTCCGAAGCCGAGCTTGCGAAAAACACTGTTTTCCATGACCTCAACCTCTCTTCCATCAGCCCAATCCAATCGAATCTTCCACCGTCACCAACCACAGATACCGTCAAGATGTCGTGGCTCGGGATCACACCCCTCAAGAAGTTCCCGACGCCAGTGTGTACGTCAACCAATTGATGCTGCCGCGACACCTGGCGTGGTGTCTTTGTGCTGACAATTCAAATTCGCGCAGTGAGGCCCATGGCTCCCTTCTTCATTGCCGGTATGTCTGCGTCTCGCCCCCGAGAGCCCTGATGCAGCCGTCGCCGGCTCGACGCTGCCTGTCTAGATGATCCCAATTCGCCTCGGTCGCGGGTAGTTGACTGACTGACGCGATGTGGGACATAGGTCTGGTCATCGCCTACGGTGTCAACGCTGCGCAAAACGCCATGATGAACTGTATGCATCACGCATCCCTTGGTGTCGGCTTCCGTGTGCCGCGTACTGACAGGTTCCCCCTCGTTATTAGCCGACGAGTTCAAGAACGACCCGAGAAATCCGCGGGCCAAGTCGGGCGCCCATTAGACGAAGCCGTGTCGAAATGGTGGCGGTGTGATGATAGAGACGAGAACAGCCCAACATTTTCTTGCACGATCACCCCCGAGAGTTGACCCAAGAGGTCGGCATTGTATCATAGAGCAGCAGCCGGCGTCAATTGAGCTGTCTCGGATCCCTCTGCACTTGTATCACTGACAGGCGTGGACGGTCGGGCTTTGTGTGGGTTGGGGATTGGAACAACCAGACCGTCCACTGCACATGCATGCATGCGTTTGGCCGCGAATCGATACCCCTTGGCTTCCGAGTCCGAGATCCCATGTGCTCACCACGTTAGTGTCTCCTTTTGGCACCAATATTGCAATCAATACAGTGACAGCTCCTACCCCATTCCTCCCTTCCTCCCTTTCCCGACCGATCCGAGGGATAGCACTTTGCTCACTTGCCAGTTAACATGTTGATTTTCAACGTGTTAAAATCGACATTCACAATCATTTTCTCAATTGATGTGGATGTTTTCGCACTGGCATAGATTAAATATTTAACACGTTGCTGGGCGCCCGCATTGAGAGATCGTCTTGATTCTCCTCGATATGTTGGGAATCAGTAGAGGTTACATTCCATCTTAATAGCTATCTTTGTTGTATCGATACACATTACTTTGTGAGGGGCCGTTGGGTGTTGGGTGTCGTTGGTGTTGCACTGCCATCGCCCGTCTCTGCCTCTTTCGTGATTTTCCGTAAAATATGCCATATTAAAAAATACAGAGATGTTTTTGCCACTGGCTCTGTCCTCTTGTCCTGGCTTTTGCTCAGTTTGTTCCCCTATAATGGCTGCAGGTTTCTTGATCGGGTGGATGTATGTTGAGCCCCGCAATCCGAGCTTGAGGCCCAGAATTGCTCTCAGATTGCTAAGCTTTCCGAGCCCAAGGTCCCCCGAAAGCCGAAAACACTCCGGTCATCACTCAAGGGGCAACAACATCGCAAACCACGCCTATACAGTCCATGAGCTCATGCTGCGTAGCCTCACAACAGCAGCGGGGGAATCTTTCTCCAACAGCCAAAAGACGCACATTTCTCATCTCAGCAGAGTTTGGCTTACCACAGGTGTCGCAATGGGTGACGATGGCCAAGCTCCAACTGCGCCACTGCAGAGGACAGCCGCCGAAGCGAAGCAACCGCCACTCGCCTCAAAGCACCAGAAGAGCAATGGCGGCGGCAGCAGTATTAAGCCGAGCAAGAAGGAGGTTAGGATATTGATGCTGCATGGTTAGTTGCTCATGTCTCGTCTCACCTCTCCCACAGCGGAACTTCGTCCGGACATGCGGATACACAGCACTCCTGCATGCATCATGACATGACACAATATGACACAACAAAACGGCACCGCTGATGAACGGCGGGGCCTAGGCTACACACAGTCGGGCGCGCTGTTCCGCGCCAAGACGCGCGCGCTCGAGAAGATGCTGGCAAAGGCCCTCGCGCCCCTGAATCTCGTCCCCGCCCTGCTGTACCCCACGGGGCCTATCCGGCTGTCGCCGCGCGACATCCCCGGGTACGAGCCCAGCTCTGCCGCTGCCGTAGACGGTGACGATGATGCCATGAACGCCTGGGCCTGGTTCCGCAAGGACGACGCCAGCGGCTCGTATCGCCTGCTCGACCGCGGCATGGACCACCTCGCTGCCGTCATGGCCGAGGCAAACGCGCCGCCGCCTGCGACAGCGACAGCGGGTGAGTCGGAAGCGCAGCAGCAGCAGCAGCAGCAGCCGGGTGAGGAGAGCGATGAGCCCGTCATTGACGGTGTAGTCGGGTTCAGCCAGGGCGGAAGCATGGCGGCGATGCTCGCGGCAGCGATGGAGATCGAGACTATGGGGCAGGGACTACGGCCGCCGCCGCCCGAGCACGCGGCATGGGTGTCGGCGGTGCGGCGGGCCAACAGCCGGCGGCCGCTCAAGTTCGCCGTAGTGTATTCGGGCTTCTACGCGCCGCCCGAGGACCTGCGCTGGCTGTACGAGCCGGCCAAGATCGCCACGCCCACGCTGCACTTCATCGGCAGCCTCGACACGGTCGTCGACGAGACCCGCAGCCAGGCCCTCGTCGACCGCTGCCAGGACCCCCTCGTTATCGTCCACCCCGGCGGCCACTACGTGCCCATCAGCAAGGAGTGGGTCATGCCGCTTGTGGGCTTTATTAGGAAGTGCGTCGAGGGGAATGTGTGAATGGGCGTGCGTATTTGAGAAAAAGACTGGGGTTCTTGAGCGAACTATAGACACGTCGTTTTACATGTCATTACTTGGTGGATACTGAACTGCGTGCTGCTTTAGACTACATAGAGAGAAGGGGAGCAAGAGTGGTTGTCATGTGTTGATAGACTCAAGACTAGACTCGAGAGGTTTTTCTCGGGGGCTGGGGGAGAACGTCGCCTGGTTGGGTAAAGACATCTCAGCTCCAACAGGATGCAAACCCATCAGCCAACTACCAACCACACGGTACTGATTATCCAGTACCCAATGCCCTTCTCGTGATCCAAATGATGAGTGTAAAAAGGCAGTGTGGTTTGACAAACACTAACGTAAACCCCCGAATGCCTAGCTGACCCTATGGCCCCCCATGAGCCGTAACTTGCCACCCTTGTGTCCGTGACGCATTTTCGTTAGCACTAAATGGCTAGCTCGGCGCGGCGGAGCTTGTGTCTTATTAGTGAAAACTCGCAGAGCCCAGGGGGATGCTTGTCAGCGACCCCTTACACATATAGAATACACTAGTATAGTACCATCCCGCCGGCTAACAACTCAACTTTACGCATCGGGATCTTGCTAAAAGCGGACCGATCCTCGCGTGATCACCAACAACGGGCTCCCTTCAATCTTGACGGGGTACGCATTAATGTTGTGGGTTACCGTAGTGGCAGGAGGTGGCGATAGTTGCACAAATTACACGACAAAATGTTCAAAAAGCATCCCCACGACCGAAAAAACAGGGGTGGCGATGAGAGTGAGAGTTGAGACATTTGGGAACCATAAACACTTTGGCGATCCCAAGAAATTGGAACTATGTCACACACTGACAGAAGCGGAACCTACCACACTCACTGCCAGCAGTGCTTTGCTCAGTTAACTCTCTAGCGGGGGGAGGGGGGGGAACGTTTTCGACTTCATGAACAAATATGCGGGTGTTCAAGCGGAGTACGCCGCGGTATTGACGTTGGCTTCCTATCCTACTTGGAACTACTACTATAGCGTAATCCTACTGGCACTACGGAGTAGTATGCAGAGTACCACCCAAGAATCCTTCCCTGCCTGTCACGCCTCTTGCACATACCCGGTCAGACCCTCCAGCAGCTCCAGACTCCTGTGGTTGACAATGGCCGCGCAGTGCCGGCCGTTCCGTCGTGATGTCGACCTTGTCCTTGGGCTGCATCATCGGCGGCGTCAGCGACCAGGCGAAACTGTGCAGATGGTGTTTCACAGAATCAGTTCAAGTTAAATTTAACACAAGTGTTGAAGCTCATGAAATCGCAGGTTGTCCATGATAGTATCAATTGAAGTTAGATAAGGTACTGACATGTCGTAAGATCAAGAGATATGTCCATCTACAAATGTGGAACATGTGCTACCACCACAAGCAGCAGCAGGAGAAGGACCAGAAGCATGGCACTATGGGAGCGGCAGGTAGGTTTTGTCAGAGGTAATTATCAAGTGATTCAATACTTGATATAAAGGACGAGTAAAAGGGAAAGAGAAATGCACATGGTAACTTAGTGAAATATAATACATTACTGCAGCAGTACATTTGCGCTGGCGCCTACAGACTTCTACTAAGAAGAGAGGAAGAAATAAATGAAGACGTAGTGCGTGTGTGTCCCCCCAAAAAGACCCAGGCAACGATGCCAAAGAGGAATCCATCATGTGGATAGGGGCTGCCATCTGATGAGTCATAGGTACAGCCCACCGACATTATGTTGCCCATCCGTAACCAGTATAGAACGTAGTTTTCAGCTCGCACTTTGAGCAATCAGGTCGCGAGGCTCTGCTGCCAAAACAAAGGAGGGGTTGTTTCGAGCAGCCAACACAAGAGACAGGATCTCCAATATCGCCTCGCTTAATACCAAAGGGGTCTAACTCAGCCATGCCACAACAGGGCTCCGAAAACACCAACAAGGGCGATGTCGATAACTATGAGTACACAAGGCCATCGGAGTTGGCAAGATACGATTTAGACTCTGCACGTCCACAAAGAACGCGGGGACCGCGGCCTGGCAGCTCTGGCCCTCGCCGAGATTGGGACAACGAAAGCGCCGATGGGACTCCAGCACGCCTAGAGGAGCGGCCAAGCACCTACTCCGAGTTTGATGGCTGGAGGCGTCGTGGTCGCAAGAATTACGATACCGGAAGCCGTATACGTCTCTCTGAGCCTGAGCGTCAGGACTACCACGGCCACTCTGATGTTCTCTCTAGCGGCGGAGATGATGACATCGAGAGCGACTAAAATAGAGACCGGAGCCTGGGGCGGCCAAATCCATACCGTGAAATCGTCATGCCACCCAAGCGCGACGGTGAAGTAAAGAAGCCCATCAAAGGTATTCTCAAAAAGCCGACGCCAAAATTTCCAGAGGGCCCCAACCCAACCCGACCAGGCGTTACTCCTCATAAGGATGATAAGATAAAGAAAGACGTTCCTACGGAGGCCCGATGGACTAAGATAAACCGCAGATTTGTCAACCTAGAAGCGTTAATAATCGGGAAGGAGCGCTTTGAGGTCCGCGACGACCTTGTCATTATGTTGCGCGTTTTAAGTAAAGAGGAGATCCAGGCCTATACTACGGCGACGGTGGAACTGCGAAGTAAGTTATTATTCCCCTTTATAATTAAGCATAAAGTTGAGCGAGAGTCGCCAAAGCGTGATTCGGTATAGATGCTGATATTTTCCGCAGAAAGGCGTAGGCAGGAGCAAATCGAGGGAGGCGGTGGCCGATTGGGCCGATACGCGCAATGATAGGACAGTGCCGCCTCGTCCTGCCAGTCCAGGACCAGAAGAGGATATATAAGACATATGAACGAATAGACGTATAAGAACTTAGAGGTCAGTGTTTACCCCTGGGTTCCAAATGGCCAAGTCCATATATTAGCAACACGTCTCAAAATAACACAACCCGTCGATCGCAAGCTCCCCTCCCATGGCGCTGCCACTCTTCATTATGGAACATAACGTATCGAGTTTACGGGCGGTGCGATTGCCGAAAACATTATAGTCTTTACTTACCAAATTCAAACCTTACTCGTTCTCCTTCATTATCCTCAGAAACCAAGCTATACGGCATCGACCGTCCGGCTCTATAGCGATATAACTGTGTTATATACCACTCGCAGTGTCGCCTGCGTAGTTCTTAGCAGCGACAAATCCACCCATATTCATAGATATAAGTCTAATTAACGCTGGTACATAGTGAGGAATCATGAAATGGTACCTGCTTTCTCAATGGAGAGTCGATGCAAGGACAATATGTAGGCTAGATTCCTCTAAGTTACTATAGCTGCACCTCGCCCTAGTTCCTGAGTAGTTCTAATAGTTGTATAGCAGTTGGTGCATGGGCGCAAGGTGGTACGCGCGGTTCGGCAAAGCGACTTTGAATATCCGTGTTTACGGGAAGGCAATTTCGTAAAGAGAAAAGCCCGTCACCCGTTTGGGCTCTTCATAGGTGCGTAGTATAGCCCCCAAAGGTTCTTTTAATCAAGAAACTACGATAGCATTTTATACGGAGCTAACCGCATATTATTACAAACCACTCGACTGTTAGGGTCGTCTGTCTGTAAGGGAGCACGGGCTCCACAGAATGCTGGGGTTGGTAATTATGAAGATAGAACAAAGGGCAAGCTCCTATCCCACGGGTAATACAGTCAAATTGGAATGCCACTCAAAGTGTATGAGTGCGGTGAATGTGTATTGCTTGCTTGAAGAATCAAGCAAGAACTATCTAAGACGGTGGGTACGGTCATCGTATATATCTAACAGTGTAACCAATAACAATGGTCCCACTGTCCCGCGTTCCCGACCTTAAGTGGTCCCGAACCTCAGGACCCAGGGACACTCCTAATTGGTTCCTTCCATGGCACGCTCCTGATTGGTCCACACCAAACTGAGCGTGCCCCACTATTGCGCATTTCAACAAGGATTCGTAACACTACGTAATGGTGAGCGTTAACGCTCAACGTCCGCCTAATCCGACCGCCATAAGAATCCGCGGCCTAAGGCTATAATGGTACGTCAGGCGTGCGGGAGTTAGACATAATCTTAATTTACCTATAGTAATAATAAGTAGAGTAAGAGCAGGAATAGAGGGCGAGGAGAGAAGGGGAGAGAGGAACAGGAGGCAGATCTAAGAGAAGGCAGGTACGCCGGATCAAGGTGGTCACAATGCAGGTAAGAAGGTGGGCGAGCAATGAGTAGTATTGATGTGAGACTTCAACCTGGCCCTCGCAAAGGAAGGTGGGCGAGGGCCACTGTTTATATACGTGCTCAGGGGCTCAGGCCCGGGGCGCCATGGCGTGGCGTAATGGCTTGTGCCAACTGGCAGTGTTCCGGCCAGTTGGTAACAGGTGGTGAGCGCGCACCCTGTGCGCGCGGCTGGTGTTCGGGTTGTCCTTTCCTTACAGCAGAGAGGGGCCCCAGGGGAGGGAACGGCGAGAAAGGAGTGGGGGAAGTAAGCGGGAGTAGATCCTAGTGAGAAGTAAAAGAAGAAAATAAAGCAATACGGTGACCAGTTACGTATTAACTATAATTTATTGACCATTACACAGCAGCAACGGACTATAGATCGATATAAGTTAGATTTAAGGACGACGGACTAATATAATATATTGGGCTCCTAGGGCCAGCCTTAAGGAGAGTAGGCGAATTTCCCTAAAACTACGAAATTCAGCTCCTCGCGATAGGTCACTACTTTCAGTTCACCCGATCCTCGAAGTATTATTTTCGTTTTGACCTCTCTGTAAGGAAACCACCCTCGTAGCCACCATGGCCACCGCCACCAGGACCACCCTCGCCACCATCGCCACTATCGCCACCGCTAACAGGGCCACGCACTATCGCCACTACCACCTTGGCCACGCAAGGATGACTCGTAACCCCTTTCACGTGTATATAGACCATGGCCTTCGCACACCTCTTTAGCTCAGGCCAGGTTGAAGTCTTACGCCAATACTAGTCATTGCTCGCCCTGCTTGTTGCTCCCATTGTGACCACCTTGATCAGGCGTACCTGCCTTCTCTTACACTCTCGAAGAGGAGCTACCTTAATGAAATCAGTTAACCTCTTACGCGGCCTAATTATTTCTCGAAGATAGTAAATCTCCGTAGTGCCCGCAAATTCTTCTAGCCTCAAGGTAGACTAATTCCTTGTATTACCTAGCGTCACGCTCGATTGTCTCCCCGGATTGCCTCGCTTTTGAGCATTGAGGCAGATAAAAGATAGTTCTAAGGGGATTGCCCGACGGGTAGGACTGTACGAGCGGATCTACGAATAAGGCAGCCCCTCTTATGGAACCTTTAATCTCGCATGCCTAGGAAGTTGAAGTCTTTAGGGGCTTAGCACGGTTGCCTATATGCCATCTTAATGTCTTTAGCTTGTAAGACCCCTGTCACGGCTCTTTGCTACTGATTAGCCGAAATCACGAGAGCGTTATATGTCTGTCTAGGTATCCTTCATACGCGTTATTAGATCGGCGTTTGGTTCTCTTGCCCCTCAATAGGCAGCTGCTGTAGCACCTGCTCTACTCTCTAATGAAGAACTCATCCTCGTATTCACAAGCTTGTTCGGCATAGATTTACACCAGGCAACTATGGCTGCGCCATCCTTTCCATCCTTCCAATTCATTTCTAGGTAAGCCGGGAATCGTTTACTCCGGTAGGGTGGGAAAAAAGAGACAGGGTGGCCAGGTGGCGGGGCGCCAGTGTCCCGAAATTGGGCTCAGAATGCCATTTTCAAACCACGGTAAGTATAACCGGGGTAGCCCAAAAAATGACCTCTCGCTCAGCCTGGCTCAGCTTAAGGCGGCAACTACTCAGCTCCGAAGGAGGAAATGGAAACTCTTGTTGTCGGTTTTGGGGTCATGTAATGGCTGTTTCCTACGCCCCTTATGCGGTGGAGTACAGAGTGGCGAGCCATTCGGCTAGAGTGAGGTAGCGGGGCGTACCAGTTCAGATTTGTATTGATGCTGCCCTGTTGTTTTAGGAGCTCATCGCATCATGAGTCGGGTTCTAGAGGCAGAGCCTGAGGGCATTGGCCATATAATTTCACTCCTCTCGCTCTAGCCGACTCGTTCGAGGTTCGGTGATAGCCAAAGAAATGTATAAAATATTCAGGAGGTACCATAATCCGCGGCTGGAGACCTTTGCAGTGACGACATACAAGCTATTTTGTTGGATTTCTGACATATACTAATTCTGGCAATGGTACTATGACATGCTCTCAGGAGCCTAATTAATTAGTCGTTAAGTTCTGCTTCGATCTGTCATTAATCAGGGCGCGTTGGTGAATTTGATTAAAAGTTTACAATTTACTGAACTTGATGTAAAAAAGTTCATTAAATGAGGTGATATTTTCAAGGAAGACGGGATTGATAGGGTTAACGGCGAGGGCTAAGTAGATAGTATCATTTTGGAAGTTCTAGAGTGATTTAGATTTGCTGGACATCTTGGAGAATAACTGCAACTCCAGACACGTATAAATTCCGATAACGAGACAGAGATAAATATTAGTTTTGTAGGGCGCAAGCTATCCAAAGCTGGCAGCCGCCATAGCCCACCCATTTTCCTGGTTTTATTGCCCCTGGAAACCCCTACAACGTTGAAAGATCAGAAACACCAAGGGACAAATGCCACCCCAAATCCATGCCCAGTAAAAGCCAATAGGTATTCACAAACATTACAGTAATGGTTCTGTTCTAAACCCAAGCGTCGTCAAATTAAACCCAAAATACCTCCCCGGGCCGCCGTCGTATCGTAACATCATCCCTAGCCAGCATCGGACTAGACCACCAGACTTTGCCATGTTGCTCCCTAATCCGCCAACCACGTCAGTTCTCGAGTTTGCCGCAAGATTGTCTCAGCCTCCTCGGCACGGTCCAGAGACTGGGGTTGCGACTGTAGGTAGTCGCACAGCCGCTGGGCCGTCTGGTACCAGAAACGGTCCTTGGGAGACTCGAGGCTCCTACGGCGGTAGTCGGCCGCCTTCTCGTGCTCGCCCATGTGGTCTTCGATGGATGCGAGGAAGTGGTGGGCGCTAAAGAACTCGTACCGGTCCACATAGTCCCAGCACGGCTGCGGCACGTTCTTGTTACCGTGCTTGTCCCTAAGCCGCTGTACGACCCCCGACAGCATGACGCGGGCCCGCATGGTCGACTCGGCCGAGAACAGCGGGATGTACATGCGCACCAGCAGCTGCTCGAGCTCGAGGATCCGGTTCGTCGTGCTCACCTCGCCCTCCGTGGCCAGCGAGCTTCGCACCGACCCCTCGAAGTCCTCGAGCAACGTGGCCACGATCGACATTTCGGGATTCATGAGGATCACGTAGCCACGCTTCAGGTGGATTGTCACGTAGTCCTGGCTCCCTCGAAGTTGAGTGACGAGGTTGACCCAGAGCCGCCAGCCGTGTGCGATGTAAGACTGCAGCGCACACTTGTCGGACTGCCTGGCGAGCCTGTAGATATTCATTGCAACCTGGGTGATGGGGTGTCCCGGCTTCTTCACGCTCGCTATTTCGTAGAGGTATTCGGTAAACATGACCAAGATGTCCGCCCAGCCTCTGCTTAGAGCGAGCTGTGGCACAGCGAGACAGCAGTCCCAGATGGCCTCGACATCGAGCTCGTTTGCCACGGCATCTTCGACCTTTCGAAAGGCCTGCCGCAGGGCATTTCCCCCCTTTTCGGGCCGACCAGAGTTGAAGTGATTGGAGGCGATGTTGAACTGCTGCAAAATCGAGACCTTCCGGGCTGCGGCCCCGCTAGGGTAGGACTCGGTCCTCCACGGCGTCTTCCGCTGGCACCATGCAGAGATGTAGGCACTGTAGGCGCTCAAAGCTACCTCTAGCTGGAATGCTTCATCGTTTTGATACAGCAACGGAAGTAGGCTGGGGGATGTCGACGAGTGGTATTCCTGGCACGGGAGGTATTCTTGGGTGGTGAGGTATTGCTTGGGCGGGCGGCAGTCCCGGGGGGCGCGTTCAACGTCGCGGCTCTCGGACCGAGCCATCACCCCCTTTCTCCGTGCTGTCCTCGAGCACGGCGGCTTTGTGGCGCCGGGCTTCCCCGACTTGTTGTACTTGGTCCACTTCCACTTGGCGAACTGGCCCTTGTACATTCTCGCACTGGGGCGCGCCGTTAGCGAATGCTGACGAGAATGCGGCGCCGCAGAAGCAAAGCAATGCAGTGACATACGTGGCTTTGAACCTGTGCTGCTCCTGCATGATGTTGATGACGTCGTTGAGAATAAGATTCTGATCCATGTAGTACTCCTTGATGATGCTCTTTCTGGCTTCCCAGTCGGCAGAGCTGTTGGGGATCAGACACCGCGGGGGCGAGGACTCACTAGAGCCGTCTGATTCATGGCCCTTGCGGTTGTGGTCGTGGTCGTGGGCGGAGCTGTCGTCGCCGTCACCGACCTCATGGGCGTCGTGGAGGACTCCATGGATAGGGTGCGTAGGAGTCGTTAGTGGGGAACGGCTATCCACCGACACGAGATTGTATTCGGTAAGAGGCGGAAAAAATGTAATCGCCCCGCTAAGGAGTGTCTGTGGCGGCGGTGGCGAGCTCATCTCCCCATCTGAAATGGAAGGATCACTCGCTCGCGCCTCCCAATATCTGGCTACCTCCCCGTCTCCAGGGACAGAACTGCAGCACCGGCCAGGATGGGCGAATTCGAACTGGGGATGGAGCGAAATCATGAAAGCGACGACTGGTCTCGGCCGACCAGGCAAGTAGGTAGGCAGGCAGGCAGGCACAGTCTGACGACACAAGGGTTCCAATTGTTGGGGGAGAACCTCTCCACTTGCGTAAACCTTGAAGCCTGAGGACTAGGATCGCGAGACGTCGCTGCCGTTTTGGGCCTTTTGTCTGCAGTCTAGGCCCGACATCCATCAAGGATAGTTTTTTGTCGTAGCTATCAAGGTACAGCAGCTATGCCACTGACCTGAGGCTCGGATGCCCGGGCGAAGCCCATTCGAATTTTCTTCTTTAAACAGATTCGCAGACACAAGATGCAGGTAGGGACAGACAGGCCGGCCCCCCGTGTAACGCTCCACTGGTTTTCCAGGTTAGTGCAGTACAGTATGCAGTAGGCGGGGACGGGAGTTTGCGCGCTTCCCCACTGTCACCTCACCGTCCGAACTCCAAACTCCAGAGCCAGAGTCCAGACTTCCCTTTCTGGAAGCTCCCGCCGCCTCCCATCCATTCTGGGAGTCTGGGCCCACTCCCCGCTCCCCGCTGTATCTCCGTTTCCAGGACAGTTGCAGTCTCTGGCTACCTACCTTATCTATGCGGCCGTAGCACGCAATTGTATCCCACAGGCTCACTGCGTGACGCTTACCGTGAAGTTGAGCTACCTGACAAGTTTGACAAGACGCCATGATGGGCCCATAGCCTGTCTCTGCTTCGCCGACGGTCATCGGCTGCCAGCATCCTGTAGATGATTCCAAACCTGTCTCGTCGCCGCTCGACGCTGTGTGTCTAAAGAGACAGGGCTGGGGCCGACCGGGGTTGTGCAGCGTCCAGTGCCAGAACGGGCGGGATTGCGAGGTGACGCTCGACTCGTCGAGCGCGAATATTCCAAATCATCTGCAAATTCCAAATAATCTGCCGGGGCGCTGTCACACCTGGCTGTAGGGTTCCTACAAGTTGATGGGTAGAACCATGTGCTGGAATCAGCCCGCGCTTCACTCGGCCGTTTCACACCCCAACCGTCAACTGCCTAGGCTGCCCAGGCTGTCCGGGCTTCTCCCGTCGCCGTCGCACAGGAATGATCACGCCAATGCCGCTTCCCGAGGCCCATGTCTTGCTTGTCTCCTACCGGCGGGCTACGTGTCTGATTTAAAATGCGCCAGGGGGTGCCTATCTGCCGATCGGAGTCTGGAAGAAGAGTGACACGGGAACAAGGAGTCGCCCAGCTTTCGATTCGCCCAGGACACGGCCGACCAGCTAATCACGTCACGGCCGTTCTGATCTCCAGCTGCCTACACCACCGCGCCGTTTGGGTCACGCAATCTTCTTCCATGTGTGACTGGTCACACTGCGAGCCGCAATTGGTCCACGGTTTCAAGGGGTGAAGTCAGTCTCGCTCGGCGGCCACTCGGGCTCGTGGCCTCAACACCAAACCCACCGCGGTGAAGACGTCACACCAGGCCAGGCCCGTAATACCGGGAGCACGCAATGCTGTAGGAACCGCGATAAGTTGCAAACCCCGCACCCCTGTGCGACCCTCAGCCTTCTGGGCGTCGACCAGTGTGGTTCTCCCCCTGCCTACCTTTAGGTAGGTAATCGGCGGCCATGTCGTCCGCCTCGACAAACCTGTCAAATAATTAGCGGACCATAACGATGCGACACAGACCCATACGCAAGGAACTTGAACTCATCATGAGAACTGGGCAGCATATCAAAGCAACATTTTTACATGGGTACTCTCCGCCATCGCAACATACATCAAGGCTGATCCCGCATAAAACGCAAAGACAAAAAAGGGGGCAATCTATCGACGACCAAAGCAAAAAGAAGAAACTTGCTTGCTCAGTAACGGGATTGAACTGTTGACGTTCGCATAACCAGATACTATCTTTCGACGGTATTAGTACGGCGCTGCTAACCAAACTGAGCTAACCGGGCTGCTTGGATGCTTGTTTGTTGAATATTGCTTGCGTTATCCTTCTCCATGGTCTCCACGGCGTGGAGACTGTTCGTGCTTTTGAATTTCGAGTCTTCGTGGAGACCCGCTTGTGACAACAGCGCCACTGTATTCCTGGGCGCACGCGGGTACGTGTCCCAGACAAACTCCGCTGCTGAGCCACGCTACTGCTGAAACAGCTGGGTTGTTGCTTGGTCGCTTTGTTTGAGTCCAAGACATTATTGGTCCAGCTTGGTTAATTGACAACCAACAGCTCTAGTGACCTACTAGCCTTTAATTGGCTGGTTGCCTGCAATACCCGGCGACCTGGAGACCTTCAGGGTAAGGCGTACCGGAGGCTATCACCTGCCTCGAAAGTAGGTAGAACCTTGGCTTACATTTAGAATAACTACCCGTTGTCCTTTAAATTTAGAACTTCTCACTTCCGCACCAGCGTTCAGAAGTTTTTTCCTCTTGATATTTTGAGAAACCCGGCCAAAGGTCTTCTGGCCATCTTCAAATTGCCGCTCCATAACACGAAGGCTTGGGCGATAAGAAAGGGTCGCCCTCACCAGTGAAAGATTTAGGACGTCACATTCTAGAATTGGTTAAGCCTTGCACGCCAGCTGCCTAGCCAACAAGCCAGTCTTTCATAGCGCAAGGAGATAAAGGTCTTCAGGGCTATTTATGCTGTGGGAGTTTAAAACTTGGCTACTGTGGAGGGTGGCCCTTTCTGTTTGCCCCAGCCTTCGTACACTCAATATCTCCCCAATTTCTATCTCGGCCAGAAAATCACAAAAACCAACCCAAACTGAGTTGGTGAGAGAATGCTGGACGTCTAAAGACAACCTCTTTCCCGACTAGATACACGGTAACAATTACAAAGCTTGATCTTGGCATCGGCGTCGGCGTCTCCGCGCGTATAACTATAATTTAACAGGGCAAACTGACAAATTGGCGCCACAAGGTCTAACAAGCTTCCCCTCTTGGTCTTGTGAACGTTTTGAAAATTCCCTGCCGAGAAATCCCGGCTGAGAAATCCAGGCTGGGGACCTTGAGTCCATGAGACGCGACGGACGCTGGTCGGTAAAGAATTTCCCCTTCGCTCGTCCCATAATCGCCCTCGACTACTTCGCCATGTTTCTTTTGCGCCGTTGGTGCAATATCGAGAATGGGCAACAAACAGTCATCGCTCGACCCCAACGGGAGAGCGGGAGTGCCGCCCTGTTCTTCGCCAAGCTCAAGGCCCACTCCCCGCACTGCTGAACCTAAGTCTGGTCGCAAACACAGCCCTAGGACTCACGACTCTCAGCCGGGTGACTATCAGCCGCTTGTGCTGGTGCCGCCGCCTTCGAGCAAATACACCCTCCCAAAGTCCAAGGATATATGCGAAATCTTACGGAGGCAAGAAAATAGGGCCGATATCTCTAAACTCTTGCGGAAAATAGCCGCCGGACTAGTGAGGCCCTTCAGCCTGGCATCGGGGCGTGGATTTTCGGACACGCGGTTCAAGGTTGGCGCACCCATCATCGCTAAAGGGTGTGGATGAACGCGGTGTCGGAACGATCACCGACGTCAGGAGAAGCCGTTTGACAATGAAGCGGCAAGACATCTTGATACCATTAATGGCGCCCGGAAACACGGCAACGCTGCGGACACTCTACGAGATTGGTCACACCCTCGTGCATGCCGACTCCATCTGCCGCCACTGCAGATGGGCCAGGAGTATCCATTCCTGATCCCGTACATGGCCGACTTCATTACCGCCGACCGAGGACCAGATAGCGTCATTCTCGGTCTCTGTCGCGGCCATGGAGGGCTACACTAAGCGCCTACCGGGCGGGCAGTCCAAGATGCATGAGCGGCTCCAGTGCGCGCTTTTCCACCAGGTTGGATGTCGTTATTTGCACAGTACGCAATTTGGTGCTGTGTAAGTATTCACATGTCGTTCGTTGTCTCCCTTACGTCAATACCCAACTACCAGACGAACCAAAGAGACAGAAACCAGTTATTTACCAGGCTAACCCATCAACTTTGCACTTATAACAAACAGGCAAAGCTGCCCCCACTGCTACACCGACTTCGCATTCAGCGTGGTGGCCATCCCCGGGAGACCGGGGAGCCGGTGCCTTGTGTTTACGAGCTGGGCGAGATCAAAAACGGCAGCGGGTCGCAGTCCTGCAACTACGCGTCCGAGATCTCGTTGGTCGCGTCGGCGGTGTCTAGCAACTAATTACCTGTATTTAGTCGAATTTATTCTTTCATCAATGCGCAAATGTTTTGGGAAATGGCATCTTGCCCCTGGCTTGACTTTTCATCCTCCATGGCCTCTTGTCTTTGACTCGATGTGATGGTCCAATTTGGTTGTCACGGGTGACATTTTCGACTTTCAAGTCAATGGCCGGGCACCAATGGGAATGGGGCATGTCGAGGCCCAGGTGGCTGTATGTCTAAGCCTAATTTGGGCTAGCCTACTGCCCCAGAAAAATCCGAGCCTCGTGGCCCTCGTCTGATTCGCTAGCAGCAAACCTGCGATGCTCGATCAGGCACCGGCCTTGGCACCCTGGCGCTAATTCCCCCACAGCATTTTGATGAAAAAGTTTGGGGCTGAGCAATTGCCTGGCTTGGTCTGACTCACAGCCTTTACGATGTGGCATCGACAGGCAGCCAGCGGCAGGGCATTTTCGAGATGGAGAAAGTCACATGCCTTCGTGTTGAACGGACCCACGCTTGCAGGCAGGCGCGCTGCCAAAACGCGGTTTCCAACCTTGTAGCGCGTCGTCTGCCTGTTTTCGTCGCCACGATGCCAAGACTAATTCTAATAGGAGGCAAGCGCGTTGGCGGGGGAAATGTCGGTCAGGAGAGCGCACAATTAAATATAAAACAACTCGACGATCAATTTTCCTGAGCTGTCAACTTCTTGGACCAGCAGCCTTTCCGTCCCTTGATTTTTTCTGTCCAGTTAATTAGTGCTGCTCAGTTCAACTGCCCAGTTCTTCTCTACCGTCAATCTCATTGTATCACAATTCCCCGCTCACCTCACCGCCGCCAACCTCAAACATGACCATGCCCAAGATGCAGGACTTGCCGGTCCCCCCCAAGGACCTGGCCGGGTACATTGCTGCCCATCCAGAGGTCTCCATGTCGGACATCTTGAAACCCTTCCGCCAGTACGAGGCCGAGCTCCGCACCGTCTTCGCCCAAGACCGTGCCAATCCCGCCCTCGAGGACCCCCATCTCAATGTTCTTCCCCTGTTCAACCAAAACACCAAGCTCATCACCACGCGTGCCCGCGACCTCGAGCATGAGACCGACGAGGAAAAGAGTTGTTACATCATGCCCCTCCCGGCAGACAAGCGCCGTCCTCATGGCTCGCCTGCAGTCGTGGGCTCTATCAAAGAGTTCAAGAAGAATTTCGCAATTTTTTCAGAGTCTTCTCTCGCTGACCTCAATTGGGACAACGTCGTGGCTGCCGGTTCTTCTGTCGTCAACTGCCTTGTGCCCGTCCCAGCCGAGTTCAACACCACCAAGCGCAAGTTGCGGGAATACTACCATGAGAAGTTCTGCCCCGCCTCGGACGTTGACTTGTTTCTCTACGGCTTGACGCACGACGAGGCAATTGACAAGATCAAAGAGATTGAGCGAGCGATTCGCGATGCCATCCTGACTGAGGTCACTGTCGTTCGTACCAAATACGCCATCACCATTGTCTCGCAGTACCCTACTCGCCATGTTCAGGCATGCCATCCTTTCACCTTCATTCCTCAACCCATTCAACCCTGGCTGTGAAGATAACTCTGACTCCCGAGACTATAGATTGTCTTGCGCGTCTACAAGTCCGTTGGCGAGATCCTGACCGGCTTCGACATTGACGCCGCTGGTGGCGCCTACGATGGCAAACAGGTTTATGTCACTCCCCGTGCCCTCGGCAGCTACATCACGCAGATCAACCACATCGACCTCAGTCGCCGCAGCCCTTCATATGAGAACCGGCTGTCCAAGTACAGCCACCGCAATTTTGAGGTCTACTGGCCGGATCTCGAGCGCAGCCGTATCGATCCCACAATCTTTGAGAGGTCTTTCCAACGCACGCTTGGACTTGCCCGCCTGCTCGTCCTCGAACGTCTGCCCACATCGTCGGCCCGCGAAACCTACATGAATAAGCGGCGCCAGGAGCGCGGCCGGCCCACCTTCCAGAGCACGGCCTACTACGGACGTCTCGGTGGCAATATCAAGGATCACTATGAGGACGAGGTGGCCGACTGGGTCGACGAAGGTGATGTTTCCAACTACCACACCTTCACAGTGCCCTACGGCGAGAAGTTCCACGCCAAGAAGATCGAGAAGCTATGCTACACACGCGACCTGCTCCTCAATGCTGAGTGGAACCAGCCCAAGGAGCGCGAGGTCTACCTTCATCGCCACCCGGCCTTTTTTGGACGCGTTGAGGACGTCATTGAGGACTGCTGCGGTTCCTGCCCAGCCCCGGTGACGCCCGAGGAGAAGGAGGCGGCTGAGAAGGAGGCCGAGATCTACATCTCGGGCAAGGTGTTGTTCCTGATCGACAACCCTGGGCGCCAGCAGATCGGGTCGTTCAACCCCCTGACCGATGACGACTGGACCGACATGGCCTACATTGGCAACACGGCGCGGCTGTGCCATAGCATCATCGACGGAGACGTTGAAGACGTCAAGAGTTGGCTTGCGCAGGAGGACGCGAACCCCAACAAGCGCGACTACACAGGCCGTTCGCCATTACATCTTGCCGTCATGAGCTCTACGCCCGAGGTTGTGCGCTGCCTTGTTGACGGCGGCGCGCGCATCACGGCACGGTTAGCGGATGGACGCACGGCATTGCATCTGGCCGCCGAGGGAGGCAAGGCGGAGATGGTTAAGATCCTGATGGAGAAGAGCACGGCAAATGAAGAAGAATACGAGGAGCAGCAGACCCAACTCAGAGCGGCCAAGTTTGGCGGTGGCAACCATGACACCGGGGCTCAACACGCGAAGAAGGCCGGTGAAAAGGGAGAGGGAGACCATAGAGAAGGAGATGACGAGGACGATAGCGATGAGCCGGATTCGGAAATGGCCTCGGACTCGGACGCCGAATTGCTTGACGGCGACGAGACGGAAGTTGACTCCGCCTCTATTGCGACTGGCTCATTTGTCAAGGTCAAGAAGGACGACCGGGAAGTCGGCAAGGACATTGTGCCTGAAGAGGCCTTGGACGAGCCCGACTTCTACAAGATTGATGTCTTGTCCTGGGACATCCCGTGCTCGCCATTGCACTTTGCCATTGCCGGTGGTCACGAGGAGGTCGTGAGCATCCTCTGCGAGGTAAGAGCTGCTGATGCAAATACCACTATTTACTAATTCGAATGCTGACGTGTTATGAAAATAGTTCGGTGCCGACGCAATCCTTCCTGTCAAGTTCCTAAATAGCGACAAGGAGCCAACCAATGCCATTCTCACACTTGCTCTTGCACTCGGCTTGCCTCTCGAGAAGGCCAAGTCTATGGCCCGGCTACTCCTACGACTCGGCGCCAGCTCTTCGCAGGCTGATCTTCACAGCTGCACTGCCTTCCACCGCTACGTCGAGCACGCCGAGACTGAGATGATCGACACGCTCTGGGAGCTCGACAAGTCGGGCGTCAAGGCGGCGCTGAACCATCTGATCCTGGGTAGTAGCTACTGGAGCCCTTCGGCCGTGTCACCGCTGCATACGGCCATCGGAAACCGCGACAGCATTCTCGTCATGAAACTGCTCGAGGCAGGCGCCAACCCAGACATTGACTTCGAGAGCTGGCTCCGCGCGGCCAAATTCTCGCCTAGCCTCGAGAAACAGCTGCAGTCCTATGAGCAGAACAAGGTCCTGTACCACCGATCAGTGGAGCAGCCGCTTATGGTTGCGCTGCGCAGCTCCCCCGAGCCGGACGTGGCGTTGCGGCTGCTCGAAGGGGGCGCTGACCCCAACACCATGACGCCCATCTCGTACCAGCTGGTCAGGGAAGATTGGCAGAGGGGCCATAAAAAGGGCGAGACGGCGCTGGACGTGGTCCGCGAGTACATTGAGAACTTGCGCAAGTATGCTGGGGAAAAGTTCTCACAATCAGCACCCGAGCTGCAGCAAGGCATGGACGAGTACTTGGCCAGCCTGGATACTGGCTCGTATCTCTATTGGCTAGCTTCTGAGGATGTCAAGACCCAGAAGAAGTCGCACGAGGAAGCGATGAAGAAATACAAAGAAGAGGTCAAGAAATTCGAAGAGCAAAGAGGGGTGGCCGAAAAGAAACAGGCGATTGAGGAGGCTCTGGCTGTGATGGAAAAGATCGAGGCCTTGCTTTTGGAAAAGGGAGCCAAAACTTTCAAGGAACTCCACCCCGACATCAAGACAGGGTTCTACGAGAACAACAGCTACAATCGCGGCCGGCCGACAATTGACGATGTAAAAGGGGCCTACAAGTACTCCCTCACTTTCCACAACACAACCGACGTCACCGAGAAGAGCCGTCAGGCATATCAGGAGCTGTGAGTTTACTTTTCTGTCAGCCTCGCATTGAGAGCGACGGCCGGCTAATACGGGAACAGATTTGAGGCCGCTTGGGCAGGCGACCTGGAAAAGATCAAATATCTCACTACGACCTGCTGGGATAAGGATCAAACTGAGCCACCGCTCAAGATTGCCGTTAAAGACAACACGAATAGCAGCCCCGTGTCAATAGCCTTCCTCCGAGGACACGTCGCCGTTGCCAGAGCCGCGCTCGACATTGCTGAGGCCCAGTACTCGCCCGCCGAGAAGGAGAACAAACGGTTCCACATGGAGCAATCCAACAGAGACGGGGATGACGACGAAGAGTATGACTCGGAGGAAGATGATGAGGATGACGATGACGACTCGGAGCCGCGCATCGTCTCGCGAAATGTCGACAAAAAGTTCACCATTGACAACATTGGCCAAGTTTCCATGCAGGTCAAGTCGCGCACGCGGCCACTGGAAATGTTGCTCTGGAACTGCCAGACGTTCCACACTGACAAAGACAGCAATGCTGGAAAGCCAATTGCTGCCTGTGGCACGGCGGGGCTGCTGGAGTTCGTGATGCATCACGATGACCACGCCGGACTCAAGACGCTGCTGGACTGGGGAGAGCACTTTGCGTCTCGCAAGCTTGAGGGCGACGAAGACGAGGACACACCAGTAACCGGATTGTTCAACTTCCCCGAGAGGGAGTTTCAATTTGCGGTGGAGAATGGGAAGACGCAGATGCTAGCCGAGATCATCAAGCGGACGGGCGCCGGCATTCCGCTCGCGCATCTGGTGAAGAAGAGCGGCGTGGAGATGAAGGAGAAGCCCAAGTTCTACCAGGGCTTAACTGTCTATGGCAAGAAAAGGTATGTCAACCTTGCTGCTATAACATGACTAGTTCGACGCGAGACTGACAGCGGAAAACAGAAAGGACTGGGCCAACGCCGGTCGGGCCCTTGTGGTCAGAGCCACTGGGACTAAAGCACCACCGCTTCTGAACGCTGCCCTTGCCGTCAGCATCGAATCGGTCGAGTGGTTCTTTGGTGATGCACCATTCAGGCACTACGCCGAGTTTTGCAATTCCAAAGCTGCCCTGGCAGATCCGAGACTGAAGCACCTCAGCCAGGCCCCGGGAGGTTTGGAGAGGGCCGTCTCTCAATGGCTCGGCGCGCAGAGTACGTAACTACCTTCCCAATTCCCATCCTAATTGTATCCCAGACACTGACAGCCCACTGCGCACAGACGAAATTGTCCTCCACCTCCCCGTTATGGCCCGCCCAGGCCCCGATGCCAACAAACTCATCAGCTACATCATCCAGGCGCACCCGGAGACGCTTGAGGTTAAGAACTCGGACGGCGAGACGCCGCTCATGACGGCCTGTCACTTCGGCCGCACTGACTTCGTGCGGCTGCTGATCGATGCTGGCGCCGACCAGTCGGTGCACAACAAAACCGGCGGCAACCTACTTCACACTGCTGTGTCCGGCTTACCGCGTGCCAAGCAGCTTGAGAAGCTCGTCCAACTCTTCGACAAGGACTTGCTCCCGCACCTCTTCGTCTCGCGCACGAACCTTCAGGCCAACACTGACAATTATGGCAACAGTAAAAGTGGCCAGACGCCGCTACACGCCTTCGTCTCGGCAACGGCATCGGGGGGCCTCTACTCAGCCCGGGCAAACTATTACAAAACCGAAGCAGATTGGCTGGCCACGCTCGGCCTCCTGCTCCGCCTCGGTGGGCAGCAGCAGCTCCAAATTCTCGATGGCGCCGGAGACACGGTGTTGCACACGGCTGTCATGGCCGGTTCCGCACCCCTTACACGCGCTCTGCTCACCGCGTGCCCAGCTTTGTTGTGGCGCGAGAATGCTGTCGGCCGCACACCGGCCGAAGTGGCGCGCGACCGCATCACCACTATGCTGTTCCATGCACCGCGTGTGCCTCAACTGCCCTCACGGAATGATATGGCCAAGGCTAGCTCTCTGGTCGAGCGTAAGCCTGAGGAGCTTATTTCCTATTCAGAGAAGAAGAAGAAGTTGGCGGTTGAGAGGAAAGAGTCGGATGCCGAGCTGGTGTGGAAGGTGTGCTCGGAGTTTATGCAGAACCAGCTTCCGGGTGGCACTGGTAAGCGCAGACTGGTGAGCCTCGGTGAGGCTAATGATGTGGCCAAGCGGTTGGGAGAGCGGTACAGCTCGGCGAAGTACTTCAACACTCGGGCAAGGTGGCGCCAGGGTGGCGACGATGATGACAAGGATGACGACGAGGAGGAGCCTCAAGACGAGGCCGAGAAAGAGCAGCGGGCGAGCGACCAGGCCGATTTCAGCGTTGTTACCAAGAACAACAGGATCTCAAGCAGGTGGCTCTGCGAGAAATGTTTCCACAGTGGCACCAATTGCCGCTGTACCGAGGACGACAACAAGGCTTGAGCACTGTCTTAGGGATCTGAGGTGAATGCTGATAGGCTGTTTACTTTCATGTCTTGTTTTTGTCGAGACTTCTGTTATCTCCTCTAATTTACTTCCTCGATTTGTTTCATCTGACTTGTTCACAAACCGCTAAATCACATTACTGCTCAGCTCTTGGATCAATATGACGTTGCTTTTAGAAACAATCTTATCTTTGTCATTTCGCACGATGCAAGTCCGCCACACTCAATCTTTGGGTTTGTTGGGCAGGAACTGGAGCACCGTATTCAAGCAGTATCTTGAATTTAGTGCAGCTGTCTATTAGGGCTGTAGTGTGTCTGGCTAACTAGTTCGGGGAACGGGCTGGGCTGCGGCTGTGCTACCGCTAGGCTGCTGCGTGATTTCTCGTGATGTGGGCAGGAGGGGCGACCAGGCTCCGAGATGCCACGCAGTTCTCGGCCAACAACTCAACTAGTTCGGGCCGTTTCCGATATCAACCGCGATCTAACTGCGGAGCATGAATTAAAATGTCGGATCTCTGGTTTATACTGTATGAGCTCGGGTTACCTGTGAATCCCTTGTTCACCTTGATCTTGTTTGGGATACATGTGTGGGCTGTGTGGCTGGAAATCTCAAGCCCCTGACTTGAGCGGTGAAGCCACCATTGTCCGGACTCAACTCAACGTCACAGCATATCACTTGCTCACCAATTACGGTCAAGAAACGCATTGCGGTCCAAGTTAGTCATGTAAGAGGGAAAAGCATGACGCGCGCGCGTAAATGAAAACTTGGCGAACAATGGAGAATCCAAACTGACAATGTCCCTGCCTCTGCAACCGCGAAAGGTTCAATGCCGCCTGGACAGTGATGCAGGGGGCAGTTTTGAGTGATTTTCTAATCAAATTCACCAACAACAGCTGCGGGACACCACGTCGGCATCGCCGACGTACCCAATGCAGTCACAAATGACTCGCGGCCGTATACAGTTGCTGCGGCATTGGAGGAGGACGGTGGTGGCGTGGTGCAACCATTCGTCCTGAGGAATATGTACGCTCTCAGCCAAGACACTAATCTTCTTGGGCACATCCGAGAGGCTGCCAGTCTCTGACGACGGCTACTCGTGGTATCCCGGGTTTGTGGTCTGGGATATTGCCATGTGCTGGCCAGCCGCTAGCGGGCATCCGCCGCTGCGGATCGCGTATAAGCCGTATACGGACCGCAGTCCTCGCTGATCCATCTCCGGCAAGCTCGTTCGCTTGCGCGATGCGGATTAGACGAGGGGCGGCCATTACACGAATTTGTAATCGTTCTCCTTTTTTTTGCTTTTGCAAAGACACGATTCCATGCTACTTGTTTATGCATGACAGGGTCACAGGAAAACTCCCGACGAGGTACCACGTAATAATTAACACCATCAACTTCCACTTCTCCCTCAAAGACTCGCTCAAGAATCTGGAATTGACCGTTGCTGCACACCATGACCGCCTCCCTGTTCCTCATTGCATCGACGGCACACTGTCGGATGATAAAGGCACGTGCGGTATTGAAACGGTGTCGGTCAAGCTTGGCCTCAGGGTTTGACATTTGCTACGCCGTGTAGGCAGGATGCGGCCAATACCTCGTTTAGGAATGGTCTTGCGAGAAAACCGATACGGCGGATTTTTTGCAAGCGCTCTCACTAGGACAAGAATACGCTTCGCCGTACACTTGGGATGCCGCCAAGTCTCCAACAGGATCCTGATGGGGCTGAGACACTCGGACTTTTTTTCCTGCTCTTCTTTTTCAGCCCTTGTCCACGCTCTCCGCCCCAAACACCATCCTCCACAAAGCCGCCAACTGCATATGTCTGCCCCCATGTGCATATGCAGGAGCGGCCCCCAAGTCCATTAAAGTCCGCATTCCGTGCACGTCCATCTTTTTTTTTTTTTCTTGGCTCGTCCATACGCATTTAACAGTCCCCTCGTCCCCAATAAACAGCTCGACTTACACCCGCGAACCAGGTCCCAGCAGACAGGATTCCCGAATTCCCAAAATGTCACACCACGTTGAGCCAGGTTCGTCCTCTCCGCACCGAGCCCGCCGGCCCAATAACCATGCGGATGAACAACGCTGCTCTGGCACAAACTCAACACTGGGCAGCAAGCGCAGCAAGGGACCCAGATTGGACCCAGACATTGCCACGAGGGACTACCGTATGCTTCCCCTGTCTCCCGCCATTCACATCTCATTTCCATCTCTCTGCAAGGTACAGAACTGTGCAAAGCTGACTACGGATCGCCGTTATCAGGCCTTTCACTCGAAGGGTACATAGCCCACCTTGAGCGGCAGCTGCAAAATTATCAACAGCAATGCGAGATGCGCGGCCCGGCATCGGCAGCCAGGGTTCGAAAGCACCAGGCCCGCAGGCCGGCCTCTGTAGCGGGCGCTTCCAGTAGCGGGTCCACGCCTGCCAGTTTCACGTCTGCCACATGTGGCAAACAAAGAAACAGAGCATCGAGCTCGGGTTCTCGCACGGGCAGCTCCGAGGGGGCGAGTGGTTCTGCCACTGGCGACGAATACCAGCATGCCGGCGGCAGCAGCAGCAGCAGCAGCGGCGGCGGCCCCGCCACCACCACCACCGCCTGGCCGATGGAAGGAGTCCGCATCAGCGATGTTACGTGGCCGGGGCAGCTACCTGCCCGCCGTGAACTAGTGCGGCGGCGCGGCGTCGATGCCTCTAGGCTCTACCACGCGCTGGAAAATTCTAGGCCCGAGAGGATCCCCGAGCGAAGTCATGGGGGCGATATGGAAGACGCAAAGTGGGCATGGACGGCGTGATGATCAACCATGACCGAGAGAGCTGTTACTTGTTTACTCCTACCATAATCTTCGTCGTCTTCGTCGTGTTGATAATTTAACTATTCTAGTGTTGATTGTCCCTCCTTAGCACTTCCCGCCGACCTTTCCGACTTGATGTTGTCCGGTTGAGCTGTCATCTATCACTAATTACAAGCTCGCCGCCTTGGGCCGCAGCCTTGACCCTCGTCCCCCTAAACTCGATCCTGCGTTGATATTAGCTTATATCACTTCTGTGCTGGTCACCTGGAGCTCCTCAGCGCAGGCCACTGGGCTCCCTTAGTTCAGCCACCTAGGGCACTACTTTATTTATCTTCTTCCTCCTCTCCCAGATCGTCGCATGGGCCAGAACTAGACTAGTCAATGCAGTCTGCACCTCTCATAACTTCCCCACCTGTACGGGATGTGGATCGCTTACCTCTGCGGGCGATCACGCACGGCCAGAAAGAGAAAGGGACTAAATCTAATCAGCGCTTGCCTCAGACGAGCCCAGTTGGGTGTGAGCACATGAGAATGACGACACAAGACTCGGCTAATTAGATTAGATACAGCGTTCGCGTGACAAGGCTGACATCAAATAACCACCCTTTTTATCCAAAAATACCTCAAGCCATCGGTGTCCCAAAATTTGGCGTCTGTTTTGGACCGATAGCTCCAAAGAGACACTCGGAGCCGAAATCTTGAACTGTCAAATCAACCATTCGCAAACTTTGCTGACCATCAAGCGGCATAAGTTGGTTGTCACAAAAGACGGAATCACCCCGCCGGACGATTTGACCGAATTGGCAGACATCTTGAAGTGTCCGACCGACCTTGAGATCGCCGCGAGTATAGGCCAAACCGAGCTTGATATATTTTAGGAAGCCGACGCCATTTACGCTAGCAACACTGACCTTCCTCGAGTTAGTTGCGGAAGAATACAGATCTTGTAGATTACACCAGATCTCGCCAGTCAGCGCCTGGGTGGAATGTTGGACAAAGCATGCCCATGAGAAACGACGATCACGAAGACCTGGCGGCAGCGTTGCGGGAGTGAGAAGGGCAGCATGTTGTTTGGGACACCCGGTGAGAGCCCTAGTCTGCGCGCCGTGTCCTCTGAGATCTGCACCCTTCCAGGTGACGGGTGCGGCGCCGAGTGCAAGGCCAGGATCTGAGGATCATATCAGCGTGGGGAGAGGCAAAGAATGTGCGCTGGACAGCTACAAGATGTTTATACATACTGACCAGGGTAGCATGACGATTTGTGCCTCTGACAGCGGTACCTTGATGATCTCCGAATTAATTAATACCGGGGACTTGCTCTCCTATGCGAAAACCACACAATGGCCTCGAGCTCGCGATTGACCCTCAGCCTCTCGCGCGGCGACTCGCGGGTGGAGTGCGGAGCGACTGTCAACATCTCCTTGACGGCGCGCAGTGCCCCAATCCCCATTTCGCCGCTGACGCAGCGCCCGAGCCAGAGGGACCCATAACCGCCCACTCCGATAGCGCGTTCGCGCTGCCACCGCTCCTGTCGGGACAAGACTGCCGCAGACTGGTCAGCCACCTCACCTAAACTATCACCAGGCTCTGAACCTGGCATGCCGTGAATCACGTGGCCCGTCTGCCCAGCACTGGGAAACGTCGTCTCCAGTCTAGCTGATAGCACAAACGGCGGAAGCGGCTGCTGGGCCATGGTGGCGGTTGTTGTGGGCACGTAGCGCAGGCGGTTTGAACGTCGCTTCAACCCGAAGTGAGGTTGACCCAAAGCTGCTGTCAGGCCCAGGCCAAGTCCCTCGGGTGGGGGGCTGGGTGTGTGGCGAAAACCACATGACCTGAAGCGTGACTCCTGAGTGAGTGGTTGAGTGAGAGTGAAATCGCAAGATTTTAGGGTTTGTTGCCTTTCAATTTCACAAAGAATGAAAAACGAGTATGAAAAACGAGTGAGATTTCCATGAACTTGAGACTCAGATGGACTGCCTAGGTACCTACACAATTTCTCCCCCGCAGATATAAAGTGAGGAAATGCGGTAGTAGCTGGTGTAAGCGAATGAAAACAAACAGAATCTCACTACATTGGTTGAAATTTCTAAGGAAAAGATGAACGCTTGGCTTCTTTCTCATCCGTCTTCCCAGTGAAATCCACCGCGGCAGGCGCTCATGTCGCTGTCTGTTTACAAGCTTTTGTTTAGCTGACTTCTTTTGTCTCTAGCGGCTAGGTTTCGACGAGTGGTGAATTTGAACTTGTGCACACCAACCTTGTTCATACACAGGTGTAAAACCCATGCGGCCATAGCGTACGTAGACAAGGTCACCTCGAGCACTAGTATTCTGCCATCTTAAGTACCCGGACCAAGATGTCTTGATTGGTCCTAGTAGATAAACTTGGATTTAGCGAGCTGTGACCCTCTCAGCTACGCGAGTCTGGGATTGTCAATCTGTAAACGAGTTTTCGCCGTGATCGATATTTAAATGGTCCGCTTCACCAATCAATTACCCCGAGACTTTCGCGAGGCAGGTTGTTCATTCATGCGATGCTCACATCAGTACGATCTGACAACCACCCCGGTCGAGTGGCAGGCAGACCTGGTAAATTAGCTGCACTCGGTGTTGGGGCCTAGACTTCGCGCCTGTCATTCCGGGCTCAAACAGAATGTTTGCGACCCCAGCACCTCTCTACCCGCACATGCTCGACCCGACATTTTCATGGGTTAGAGATTTCTCGAGTTCTCTTGGGTGATTGTCACCTCGCCTTAAAGTGCGGGGAGGCACATTTCGGCTGCTTGGTATAAGGTAATTAAATTAATTTCGTGCATGTGTTTGCTTCCCCGGTGTGGCCACACACTCCTAGGGGCGAAACATCATCAGAGGAACCGAAGCTCACGGTTGCGTTTCTTGCAGCTTGTGAACTTGTGCAGAACCACGCCGTCAGTGATCTTGGCATCTCTCCTTTTCTTTTCCCGTAGAGGAGAGCTTTCCCGGGGATATTGGTTCGCGGAGAAGTTCAGGTTGAAATAGACCACCTGGAGACTTTGTGAACCAATACATCCGTATCAAGGCGCTTTCCTTGAGGACATAACCAGTAGACGCTCGCCATTAAAACTAAAAATGCATGAGCTGGCTGTATTGCTATTTTTTGTTGTTTTGCCTCCGCTACTAGTTGGTTGCTACGGCTGCTGGGGTCGATGTAGCTGAAATGACATTGCTGAACGAACTGCCGGCCTTGTGGATTTAACGGACACGGAGCTTCAATTTTCTTTCCAGACTGGTGGAACACCGGCACGACTCCTCGTAAGGCTCCCCGTCTCATCTGACAGCATGGTAATGTGCCGATGACCCTCACCTGGTGCAGCTACCTATCCTTCGAGTCGTGATGATAGAACCGTCTTGACGGCTTCACCAGGAGTTGACTACATGGCGACCGCCTATCTATATAATAGACACTTTTCCCAGCCAGCATTATAGACCAGGGGTACCATGTACGGACAGCACATCTCGTTGTCCAAGTTGAGCCTTGACAGAACCACTAGCCTTCAAAGTCACACTCGCCTACCTGCACAATGCAATTTTCCATCACAAACCTCCTCCTCTCCCTTACCGCCGCAGGCATCCTTGCCGCCCCCGCCCCGGCTCCCGGTACCGCACCGGTGGGCTTGCCTGGCATATTTGCAGCACTCCAGCGCGACGCGGCCGTTTGCGGGGCAATGGGATCTGCGTAAACGGAGGGTGCATCTGTCTGTCTGCCAGATGTCTGCGACAACATCTGCCCGTGGTTCGACGACTGCGGACCTTGCTGAGTTGATGTCGCTAAGGCAGATGAGTGTTTTATGATCTGATATCGGCTCAATCTGGGGGGGACATGCTCTCGCACGGGACGATATGGGCATCGCTGACTATTCCTGGGACTCGCCTCTTCGATATTGGCAGTGTGCCGATAGTGGCCGCAGCTTACATCAAGTCCGCGGATTTAGTACTCAAAGGTAGGAGGATCCTGTGAGAATGGACGCGGATGGGTGGGGTATAATTTGTTCAGACACTAGGGTAAACTGCATGCCGTATGTATCCACGAATAGGTTGCGCAGAAAATAAAAAACGGAAGTACCGGGTCGTTCTGCCTGCCCGTGTCTCCTAACACTTTCTAAACTGAGCTTCCTGTATCCTTGGGCTTACTGGCAGTGCTCTTGGAATTCGCTTCCTTGGTGGTCAACATGTCCAGCTTGGAGCGTCGTCGTTGCAGGGTAGTAGCGCTAGTGATGCCCCAAGACTTTATCCGTTTTGTGTGGGTTGATGTAAGCCAAGGTGGGAGGCTGCTGTCAGGGACCTGCCAAGGGCGGCAGTCTTTCTGGTGCCGGTTGTCCGACGTGCCGCCCCTGCTGCTTGCCATCTCTGACCTCGCCGCTGGCTCGCTCTTTCCTCTCCTCACCCGGTGCCCCAGTGGTCCACTCACATTTCCGAAGCTTAGATTGGGCTCTGTGCCTACCTCAGGTAGGACGAATAATGAGAAGTGCAGTCAAACAAAATGTGAATGTGCATCCAACACACAACAAACTCGTCACCTTCGAAGCGAAAGGTAGGAGGTGCACGCTGACGTCGGCTCCCAAGACCTTGGCGATGCTGGGCGATCGGTTTTTTTCCTCTGATGGAGGCGCCACAAAGCTTACCACGAGAACAAGCCCCTAGCGACGCCTGGGCGAGCGTGCTTCTCGAAGGACTTGGCCATGGGGGAGCGGAAAAGGTGCGAGCCTACGAGGGAGCAGCCGACGCGGGATGTGGCCGAAAGACATTAATTACGCCGAACCGAACAAATTGCCACGCCAATTTATCCCCGCCCAGCCGGCAACGGTAAATTGGATTTGCGGCCATAGAGGCCAAGAATTAGCCTGCGCGCAAAAGAAAAAGAAGCGACCCAACTTTCTTCCCGCCTGTTGCTTCAGTGCTTTCGCCATTTGCAGCGCCCGTTATTATCAGCCAGGCTCCGCGTCGTGTAGGACCTCTGCTCCCACTCGCGATGGCCTCCCCACGCGCACAGGTTAATCGACAGGTTCCGCCTCAAAAAGGGGCCCGAGATGCGAAGGGCTCGCGACATGACATGGGAGTGTAAGCACGATAGGGATAGCGCAGAATATTAAATACGGACAAATACCCCGATCGTCGTCGTTGGAGGAATGTGTGCCAAGCACTGGATCCCGAACTACTGACTGCCCCTTTGGCCGAGCCTGCGTCTTGGCTTCGCACCGCTCCCACCGTGGCACGCCAGCCCATCTCTTGTCCTAACGCCACCTGCGCGCGCCCAGAGATGGCAACCCACCCACCACTGCGGCTTTGTGTCGATCCCGGCTAAAGCCTCCCGCCTGGCCGCCCCAACTGCACCCCCTAGCGAGTGCCGCAACGTCGACTGAGCCTAACCGAGGGTCGGGGCAAACAAGGGAAGAGGGAAGAGAAAAAAGGCGCGCGGATATCCATACCAGCTGCCCCTCTGGCTATCTGGCCCCGTATTGGAGCGGAGTCTCGCCTTGGACGGCCATGCACAAGGCCTTCTCGGTCCGAACCACTTTGGCCCTCGCCGCCCCATTTGTCGCCCCGGAGCCCCTCCCCGTGGGGATGCGTGTTTGAGCAATATGTGGATGAATATGGGCTCAAAGGCAGACCAGTTGAGTCGGTCCTCGACGACCTAGAAGCTGCTTGCATGACCCCATCTCCGACTGGCCGGGTCCACCTCCACTCAGGATGCCAGGCCGTCTCCGAGCGGGCTCCTCGCCTGCCACGCTCCGCGTCGGTGCTTTATATGCCCTGTTGAGTCCTCGCCTCTCTCTCAAACGTCCCCCGGAGCCTGCGGTTGGATTCTCTTGTCACGCCCCCAAGCTGCCACTCCGCAGCACTTCTGCCCAAGAGCAACAGGCCGCCTTGTCGCCTTGCTTGAGACTCTGCCCAAACAACCCGACCAGCAACCACCCAGCCAGCAAACATGGTTGCCGGCGCTAGCGATGTCGGGGACAACTACATCCATCGCCTGGCGATGGATGACCCCGTCCCCTGGTACAAGAAGCGTCACCTGCGGACCATGTACCTGCTGCTATTCCCCTGTGTCATCGGCATCGAGATGACTTCTGGATTCGACTCGCAGATCATCAACTCTGCCCAGCTGCTGCCCGCCTGGAAACACTGTAAGTGTGCTCTCTGCCTGCACCATCTGTTTGCCCATTTTTCTGACTTGCCGCCCAGACTTTGGAAACCCAACCGGCGCCTACAATGGCATCCTCGCCTCTGCCCTGCCACTTGGTTCCGTTATCGGTCTCCCCCTGATTCCTCTGGTCAACGACACATTCGGCCGTCGGTGGTGCATCATGTTTGGCTCGTGGGTCATGGTGATCGGCACTCTGATCCAGGGTTTTGCTACAAATGGTGAGTGGGCAAGATTCTAGAACGGGGTCCGAAGACGAGATGGAATACATGGCTGACAATGACAAACAGGCCCCATGTACATCATAGCTCGTGGCATCATCGGCTTTGGTCTGCCGTATGCCATTGTTGCTGGCTCGTGCCTGATCGGCGAGCTGGGCTACCCCAAGGAAAGACCTATCCTGACGTCGCTGTTCAACGCCTGCTACTTCATCGGAGCCATCGTGGCCGCGGGCTGCACCTTTGGGACGCAGAACATTGAGAACGACTGGTCGTGGCGGATCCCGTCTCTGCTCCAAATGGCGCCGTCGCTGCTGCAGATCGCCTTCGTCTTCTTCCTACCAGAGTCGCCACGGTTCCTCATCAGCAAGGACCGGTTCGAGGACGCCAAGGCGATTCTGATCAAGTACCACGCCGAGGGCAACTCGCAATCAGAGTTTGTCATGGCCGAGATTGCCGAGATCCGCACCACGCTGGAGATTGAGATGGAACACTCGAAGCGATCGTGGCTGGACATGGTGCGCACCGCGGGCATGCGGCGCCGTCTCGTCATCGGATCGCTGCTCGGCCTCTTCACGCAGCTGTCGGGCAACGTCGTCATCTCGTACTTCCTCGGCGACGTGCTCAAGCTCATTGGCTATACTGACCCCAGCTTCCAGACCAAGTACAACTTGGGCAACCAGTGCTGGTCGCTCATATGCGGCGTCAGCGCCGCCCTCGTCGTCATGCGCTTCCGCCGCCGCACCATGTACCTGACGGGCATCCTGTCTATCCTGGCCGTCTACGTCAGCTGGACCATCTGCACCGCCGTCTTCATCCAAAACAAGTCGGACGTGGCCGCCAAGATGTCGCTCTTCTGGATCTACGCCTACAGCCCGGCCTACAATCTGTGCTTCAACGCGCTGACTTACAGTATGCCACCCCTCAGACTCGCAAGGTGCCAAAGCCATAGCGTGCTAACCGTGTGCCTCCACTCTCAGCCTACCTGATTGAGATCTTCCCCTACGCCCAACGCGCTCGCGGCATCGCCATCTTCCAGTTCTGGGGCAAGGCCGCGCAGTTCTTTGGCACCAACGTCAACCCCATTGGTATGTGCAGAATGAATTCTTCCTCCCGCTGAAACTGTGACGCTAACACGGCCACCTCTCCTAGGCACGCTAGCCATTGGCTGGAAGTACCTGCTTACATACTGCTGCTGGATCTGTGTCGAGGCCATCCTGATCTGGTTCCTCTGGCCCGAGACGTCCGGCCGCTCCCTCGAGGAGCTCGCATTTTGTGAGTTTTCTAGTTGCGGCTTCAGCACCGCTCCCAGTACCATGCTAACCACACACCCGCAACTCAGTGTTCGAGGACAGACAAGCCCTGGAGCAGAGCACTGCGGTGGCATCCAAGCGCACGGCCATACACGAGGAGGAGAGCGAGAAGCACGTCGCCGTCATCGAGGCGGAGAAGGTATAATGGGCTTTCTTTCATCCGTGGCCAGGTCAATATGGACGAAAAATTCAGGTTGTTTCTGTCTGTCCACCGGCGGGGGAGGGGATCCGGCGGCGGCAACGTGCAGACGAGCACGTCAACTGCAGCGCGCCGTCGGCTTTCTGTAATAATAGCATCGTGAGAGAGTAGCGGAGCAAACAAGAGACTTCCGTACCAAGGTCTAGTATTACTACTACGCACCTCCTCTGCTTTGGCCCGGGAGCTACGAACGCACCCTGTAAACCAGCATCTTGCCCCTGAGAGTCCACCTAAGAGTAAAGAGAATGTCGGCACAAAACACCACAACACTAAACACAAGCAGCACGCAGCCAAAGACACCAAAGAAAAAGGACTGCAGCTCGACGCCGAAGCGCAGCATGGAGATGGCAAGTGCAGCCGCGGGAAACACGACGAAATTCCAGCTCGGGTGCCACGCCAATTCTCCACGCCCAGCACGGTAGAGGGCGGCGACAATGGCGAGCACCAGCCAGACGACGGCCGCGCCAGTCAGCAGCAGCGCCAGCAAAATGCACACCATGTCTAGCGGCAGTGCAATGGTGGCTATGACTGAGAATGGGTCCGCTTCGACGACGTCAAGCCCGCCGCCCACGGCACCGCCATACACGGTGTTGACAGCGTCGCCGAGCAACTGCAGTGCCGCTGCACAGAGGGCGAACGGCCCGACAAGCAAGAAGACCGTGGCTGTCTGCGCAGGCGGTGGCCAGCCCGTGACGAGCACCAGCTCGTGCACCAGCACGGCATCTACAGCGAGGGCCACGAGCAGCGCAGCGCCCACCGCGCAAATCGAAAACACCACGACGGGCGCAACAAGCCCCCGCGGTATTGCCGCTGCCCCTGAAACCACTCGTGTCCCCGCGCCGCCAATCACCGGGCCGGGCCTGTTCCCCGGGGCGCCCAGCTCCAGGACTAGCAGCCCACCAACGAGCGCAACCGTCGCCGCGGCCACGGTGCACTGCAGCAGCGCCAGCGAAGGCGCGAACCGGCCCTCGGGCGTCGCGGGTCTTGGCCGCGGCCGAGACGGCGAAAACAGTGTCGCCGCCACATACACGGTGCTCGCGCCGGTCCAGCCCGCGCCGGCCCACCACGCGCCGCACGCCGCGAGCGCCAGCCGGTGGGACGACGCCGAACGGCACGGCCCTGCAGAGCTCGCCCCGTCTTCCAGCCTGCATGCATGATGGCCATTCCCAGAACTGCTGATAGCGGCGGCAGCAGCAGCCGCCCCGTCCACGCCGCTTCCAGGCGCCACGACCACGACCGCGAACGCGACCAGCGTCAGCCACGCCGCAGGCCAGAGCGCGAAGCAGCCTACCATGTCGCGGCCCACCGCCGCCTCGTCGGCACCCCTGACACCCCGCACTGGCGCGTTCGCATCCCGGCGCCGGGTTGTCAAGGGGCAGCAGAGCTCCTCGCAAGACGCGAAGAGGGTGAGAACCAGACGAGTGATGCAGACGAGTGAGAACAATGCGAACAGGGCCAGCTCGGCGATGAATACCCCCCGCGTGAGGCCGAAGAGGCCGGGGAAGTGGAGCCGTGGCGGGAGGAGGTGTAGGGTTAGTGCTATCAGGCCGAGGTTGAAGGGGTAGGTGAACCTTTTTCATGTTAGTGAAGTGTTGGCTGCGGGTGGTTTTGTGTGTGGAAGCTTTGTGTGTATGGTTGGTTTGCGTGTATGGTTGGTTTGCGTGTCTTGTGCGGGCAAGTGTGCGTGATTGGGGAGTAATGTGATGAAAAACCGCGCGAGTGAGTGAGTGGGCGAGTGGGTGAGTGAGTGATTGAGCGAGCGAGTGATAATTATAAGTCTTGTGGAATTAGATTTTCATGTGCGAGAATGAGAATGAAAGTAAAGATGAGCGTGAAGATGAGAGTGAAGATGAGAGTGAGAATGAGACCAAGAATGAGAGTATAAGCAAGTGAATTGATAGTGTAATGAGTTAAACGTATGGACTCAAGTGAGTGCTTATATAAGACTCTTGTATGAGAAAGACACTTGAGAGTGAGAGTGAGAGTGAGTGAGTGAGAGTGAGTGAGAGTGAGTGAAAGTGAGTGAAAGTGAACAAGTGAGACAAAGAGAGACCACAAAGAACAGTGCAAACTGTGTCACGATCCTGACAGACGTACCAAAACGTCCCGAAATCCTGCACCAGCGCGCGTAGCATTCCTCGCCGCCTCGTCTTGCGCGTCTTGCTCTCGTCTAACTTTAACCTTGGGTTTGGATGGCTGCGACGCCACGCCCACGAGTGCGTACGCGACCGCCGGGGCGAGGGGAAATACCGTGGTGAACTCAACCCGTTGAGATGTGCGTGCGCGGCAGCTTGGTGCCGATTTGCCGCCGGGGGCGATATTCGGCCGGGAGCTGGAATAATGACATGGCCGTTTTGGACTGGAAGGACGGTTGGCAGTTCAGACGCAGCTACGGGCTCGCTGGCAGTGGAGCTGTCTATATGGCGCCGGCTGATGCGGACCCTGTTGCTGGTCGTGTCGATGCTAGCGGTGCCGGCTGGCCCGGGAACGGTGGCTTCGCCGCGGCCGCTCTCGCGAGTGAGTAGGCGGCTCAGGCTGCTCGGGGTTGACGACGGCGAGATGCCGAAGAAGTCGTACACCTTGGAGCTGTACCGAAACACGGTCTGGAAGTAGACGCCATCCCGTCGCCGGTTCTGTTCGGGCGTGGTCGACATTGTCGGCTGCTGCGGTTGGACGCGTGGGGAGATTGCACCAAGTGTGGCTGCTGGATTCTTTGCATTTTAATCATGTTATTTCCCGTGCAAATTCTCTATCTTTTTCCACGTCACCATGAAGCTGATGGTGGACATCTCCACTCCCAGTGCTGATGGCAGAGCATCCGAGAGCCAGAGACTTGGGGGCTGTGGACGCCGACGTGCATGTCCCGTCGACGAATCCGTATCTGGCAACTACACCCATGCTCAGCAACACACGTAAATCTCTTTCCGGACCTATTCCCGCCATCATGTCAGGCGGCGCTTACCCCGTACCTTGATCGGCATGCGGGGCATCTGGAAGGAACGATCTCGTGCGTATTGATGACAGCCCACCATCTCCGTGACGTCACGGCTCCGAATTTTCAGGCGCGCGCTGGGTCTCGGATCAAATCACCGATCGCTGAATTTACGCAAGGACGTGCGTGGACTGGGCCTGAAGCCTCCGGGCCAAGGTTCGCTCACGACAATCTTGCAATTAGAACTCAGAGTCGGTATTAAAACAAAACAATAAATTCAAACGCAATAAAATTCTTGAACCAGGGGGTATAACCAGTCTTGCACCAACTCGCATCGCACATGCCAACGCTCACGGCCCAAATGTCATCCTTCCTCTCTGCTATCCTCCACATAGGTAATTAAATCAGGCCGAGAATGCCGCCGCCCTTGCCCTCGTTGTTCTTCTCGTCCATGCAGATGCACACTAAATTGCACGAATCGTCAGCCGCTTGTTTTCTGCATATCTTTTAGGCAAGGGGAAAAGGAGCGGTGCACTCACTCGCCACCATCAAACTCATGTCGACGCCCGGGGCAACCGTCAGGGCGTACGTCTGCTGGCCAAACAGGATGTCGCGGCCGCTGAGCAGCTTGCGGTTGATGTTGCCGACCACCATGCCCGTCTTCTCGTGCACAATGTCGGCGCGGCTGTCGAACCAGTTGCCCTGCATCAGGAACGACTCCTGCTGGCCTGTGTACTTGTTGACAAACGTTGCGCGCGCCTTGCTGCCGATGACTGCGTTTTGTTAGCGTCTATGACTCCGGGCGGGGGACGTAATCAAGAAGACGCACGCTTGAAGCTGCTCTTGACCTCGAGCAGGGGGTTGCCGTTGGGGTCGACGGCGGCATAGGTGGCGTGGATGTGCAGGTGCTCCTTCTTGATGTCAAAGACGGGCTGGTTGTTGAGGTTCATGACCGTCTTGCGCCCCGAAAAGGAAAACACGCTGCCCTGCACCCGCAGGATGGGTTGTCCGCTCTGAAGAGAGATGTCGAAGCTGTCTCCGGAGAGACTCATGACCTTTTCCCGTAGGATGATGGTTTCGGTCTGCCGCGCGAGCAGCAGGTCGGCCGTTGGGTGGTTAAGGCCGAGCGGCTGCGGTACTGGAGGGAGCTGAAGCGCCATGTTGGAGGGTTAGGGTTTGGATTAGGGGTTTTAGTTGTGTCGGTGACGCTGCGGAGAATGGACGGCGACGGAGATTGTCCAAGAATTGCTGATAGTCGGGTAAAAGATGTCTTCAGTTCTTTGAACTTGACCACTTTCGCAAAAGAAAGCCGACAGTGGACGCGGGGCCTGGGCATTAAATCCTCGGGCGACTCTTTGCTTGGCGCCGGTTCTTGCTTGTCGGCACTGGCCAGCTGCGCTTCATCGACGTCAATGGGCGGGGCAGTGCTGCTTGGCGGCTTGTGGTTTCAGTCGCGATCAGCCAATCTTCATGCCCCGCAGCGTGCACAAGCCGGGTGCACTAGGGCTGAGTTGGGCTGCGCGCGCTATGCACCCAGCAACTAGCGCCATGTGCGCGCTCGAATTGCTTGCCCGATTCCACTGCACCAAACGGATTACAGCGCACACCCGAGCGACGCAAGGCACAATGCCGACAATAAACATGCGGCTGAGCCGCCGGCGCGGTTCTAGAACGCCCAACCCCATCCGTTTGGTCGCCGAGCCGCGGATGCACAATTGAATTCTCCAAGCGCCAAGCATCCAGATCTTCGGAGGCGGTGGCGGTGGCTCTAGCCTCTGTGACACAAAATTGATTGTGTCTGATCAAGGGGTCAACTGCCTCCAAACACGGGGTAATTATGGATGCAAACAACCTGAGCCGTGAACGAAGCGCAATAGGGGCATCAACCCTTTAAACTGCAACTTTAAACGCACACTCAATTTTTGGCCAGTTTGGGGGTTCAGGGTTCGACCTGTCCCTATAGGCAGGTAAAGCCATGGAAACCAAATGGAAGTGCGCTGCATTCCCACACTTTGCCCAAGGTACTTAAGGTTTCCCAGACACTTCAGAGTAAACCAGCAAACTACGTCAACAGCCCTTTAGAGATAACAAGCCTTCAGAAGATGCAACAGCATACCCGCACAGGTCAGACATCCCAACGGCCAGTAGAAGAGACGTCATTGACTGGCCAGTCAGCTAGTTGTACATAAAGTAGTGCGCCCACAACTGTCCTTCTGATACTCTCGTCTTGTGACTTTGAAGGTCGAGATGGCTTCAGACGACAGGCTTAACGGCGGTTGCCGGACTTCTCGGGGCTCAAGCCCTCTTTCAGTAACTACTCTCGTGACTCTGACGGCCGAGATGGCTCCAGACGGTAGTCCGGGATACGGCTATATAACCCCGCGAAACTTCCCCAGTCTCTGCCCCTCCTCTCGATCCTCAGCCTAGATGAGCAACCCAAGTCCGCGTTTCGAATTGCCTTTGTCGTTTTAATTTCAAGATTATCGCCTGTCTAGTCACTCTATCTTTGCGGAACATCTGACCAACAACCCAACATGTTTCTCATGGACGTCCTCCTCTTTGGCCTCGCCCTCTTTGGCCTCGTCCTCGTGGGCCTCGTGAGCGGCTACCACTTCAAGGACTTCTGCGTCCAAGGCGAATAGTAGGACCCCCAGAATATCGCACACCACTTTCCCACACCTGAGGCACCCGCTGACACGTAACTCTGAAACAGCATGATCCTCGACTACGGCCTCTACATCGCCACCTGCCCCAACATGTCGGACCCTTGGGCTTCCCAGATTGACGTGCTGAACCTGTGCCTGAACAACGTGGACGGCGCCCTGACCTTCGCCGAGAACAACGTGCCGTGAGTGCCGACAAGTCGTAATCATGTCTCAACTCCAGCGCTGACTCCTGTGATAACCAACCAGCGGCTACGCGGGCGCGACCTGCAACGAGTGCTTCAACCACGGCGAGCACTCGACCGTCGTCACTTGCAACTGCAAGAACAATAATGGTGAAGTGCATTACAGCACCATCGACTTGAGTATGCTCGCCCCTCCCCAAAGTTCCAATCGCACCCTGCCCCTTACGTAGTATTGGGCATGGAGAAGCGAAGATGGCTGACGCAAGGTCTTGCAACGAACACAGACGACGAGCGCGGCTTGCAGATTGCGATCCCCAACACCATCATGTGCAATGGCTTCGTCGGCACCCTCGCCGCCCTCCCACCGCAGAAAGTCTAGGAGGTGGCAGACATCGCCAGTGTCGCTGTTGTCGGTAAGGGAGCATGTCGGCCGGCATTTGTAGTTGGGACCTGGGAGCGATACTCTATTCTCGATATTTACGCGTTTTTATAGCGACGGCGGTTTGAGTTACCGTTTAGGATTTCCCTGGCAAATATCTTCATCTGGCATCTAGCTCTGCATAGCATTGGTCTGGTGAGGCAAGTTTGCCTTGGCCTGTCTCTGAAACGAGATGGACCGCCCTTAGGAATAAGAATCGACCATCTCTACCAGCGCGTCTTGTATCATCTGCTGTATGTTGTGGCATCGGTGGCTTACATATGACATGGCGACTTTGGAGTTACACGGGCAGTTTGCTGTTCTTTTGTGACTTTCAGCTGCAGTTAGTTTGAGGCTGCGTCAAACGACTCCGACGACGGGCCTGACGGACCTCCAAGACTGTAAAACTACCTGTCTATAAAGGGTCTCTCCCATACTAGCTTTGCCAATGCTTACGTTCCCGAGTGGTTTTCCCTATTTCGTAACGTCGTTATCTTCCCGTCTTCTACCTATTACAATATCTTTAATTTTCCTACTAAACAACGTCTATTTCCGGTCGCTCCGCTGACTAGGTGCGGAGCCGCCTACTTGTTAGTGGGGAATTGGTGGGCTGTCGCTTGAACACTGCCCAGATACTAGTAACTGCGGCTGAGGCTGAGAAATCGGGCAGCGATCTAGCGCAGACTATTGAAGGCCAAGCCATCGCTAAGCCAAATCAAGCATTCTCCCGAGGTCGGGACTCGGGACTCGGGACTCGGGACTTGGGAAGCTGGGCGTCATTGTGGACAAGTCGAGCAAGCACTATTTCTGCAGCAAAGTCCACCTCAGTCTGTGGCGTGCCAAGGTATCCATCACTCGATTCTGATTTTCTCTCTCCTCCAACCCATCGCCTCTAGATGGGGCGGCTCTAGTTTAGAATCGTAACTTATCCGGACCGCTGCAACGCAGAGTCGTTAATAGCAACCTGTGCTCGGATTCAAAACCAACGCAAGCCCCCCGACATGGGTGATGTCCACGGTGGAAGTGAAATGCTCTAGCCAAGCAGTCAAGGGTAGTGGCTGACGTTCGAGTGAGATGTGGTCCCCGAGGAGAAAGCGGCCGAAGACGGTGATGCTCTGCCACTCTGAATGCAGCCTCCATCCGACCCACGACCAGTTGGGGAACTCGGCGCGCCGGCTGAGCTTTCCAAAGGACGACGACTGCCACGACAGGAAATTTGCCAGGCATGCCGAGTCGGCCGGTGTCCGATTCGGGAGCGGGAGGCCGCATATGTTGCCGCGGATCCATCCCTTCGCCTCGGCCACTCTGAGAATTCCCTGGAAGGCGTCCAGCGCGTCGCTCTCGAAAGAGAAGGACCTCCGTTAAAACCGGGAGACCCACAGCGAGATGTGGGCGAGGGGATCGGAGGGGCTCAGGGTAGGAATACGCGAGGGACGGTCGTGTCTCGGAAGCGACCGCTCTGTTGGTCGTGGAGATCGTCAAGGTGGATGGACAGAGTCTCAAAGCAGCTCATGGAGTGCACTGGAAGTAGACCTGGCTGTCAGTGAAGACGAGCCGGCGGCGAGAGAGCAGCGACTCCTGATAGGTCCAGCCACGTGTGTTCCATCTCGACTGCTGGATCCTGGCGCTGACGTTGGTCGAGGCGACGGACAAGGATTGGCCACCGACGGTGATGTCCTGGTACAACACTCGCGGGGTGTCCCGGACACTCGGGAGGCCATGTGCGCCCGAGTCCCGGCGGCGGCGACAATAGTCACGACAGCCTGCTCGTAGATGTCGCCCATCTTCTTTATCTGCTCGTGCTTCTCCAATGGCCGGTCCTGGCGGATGCAGTAGCGATCTACCCATAAGAACCTGAACCCCAGCTGGAGCGTAGCTTCCATAGCGTCCTCAACAACCCGGGGCACGTCGTCAGGCAATCGACCGTCCCCTGCTGTGACGGTGAGGAAAGACGTAGAGTCAGAACCCCAGACGTAACTCAGAGCAGCGTATGTTTGCTCGCCCGCCAATGTCCCACTTATGATGTCCCGGGTAAGGCAGTCGATGACCCGAAAGCCGGCGACGGGGGCGCGGTGCATGGCAGTGCAAGTCTCGCCGTGGTGAGAGGCACAGTAATCCAGCCAATAGCGAACAGGGGTGAAGTCGACCTACTAGTAGAGTATTCGGGCGGCTGGAGCTCCTCCCATCGTGGTTGACTGCATGATGAAGGGCAGACCGCGCCGCTCCCAGCTTCGGTATCCAGGCCTTTGCTGGCAGAACTGCCAACCAGACAGAGTCGGTACACGAGGTTGGGTGTCATAGATTCAGAGTGACTTTGCTCGAAAAAGCAAAGAGGCCAAGCAGACTGGTTGATGGCTGGCTGCCCTCGGCGAACTTCTTGGCAATTTCAGGATCTGTTGCCACGCTGTCTAACAAGGGGCACAGCTTGCAATCGGCGCTCGTGACGGGTAGGCGGCAAATCAGATGGCCCGAATTAGCATCGAGCTCAGAGATGTTTTCTGTCTTGAATATCCTTGAAAAGTTGCGGCACTACATGTGCTGCAGAGAGAGGTGGAAGGAGCCGTCGCATGACCTGGCTTGGCTTGATCGAACGACGACCCCGTCGACCGAATCCCCCTTGGTCTCAAGAGTCGGGGTTCGCCAGGCTCAGACACCTGCATCAGCTCCAGGGAATCCATAGACAAAATCCGGTCAGTATGCGAGGATGACGGGTCTGGCTCCATGGTAGAGATTTCACTGTCATCATCCTCGATGGAGTGGCAAATAGCAGGTAAGATCTAGGTAGAGGTGTGGCTCTGACTTGAGAGCCACCGCACGTGATAAGATGCTGCTGGTGGCCTCTATAGGTGCCAAGAATGCGCGTGAATTTGTGTGTGTGGGAACATCACCTGAACGGGAACATGTACTTGCCGATCACGGCCGCAGAAGCGAATATGTACAACAACAAGACCCCTCCAATAAACACGACACGCACTGCACTCTCTCAGCCAGAGTCTCCCCCAGTGCCCACCCGCAGACACAGAACCGCTCACTTCTGATATAGCTGGATGTAGTTGAACAGCCAATACGCCTCGCTAAAGGCCGACGGGTTGTTGGCGACAAAGGCCTTGCAGCTCGACGCCTTGGACTTGCACGTCGACGCGGAGTCCCACGTGTCCTGGTCGATGCTGGCGCCGCAAAAAGTGATGTTGATGATCTGGCACAAACATCAGCCATAAGCAGCCATGGACGAAAAGAAAAGAGACAATGAAAACTCACAATCGACTGCTTCTTGTAGAACTTGCCGACGTTGCACCCGCCATTGGACTGCTCGGCGTCGAGGAAGGGCGCGGGCCATTTGGTCGGATCGGGCTTGCCGGCCGTGATGTCTGCAGGAATCGACGCCCGCGGGAAGTACCAGATCTTGAGCGACGACGCCGTCACCTCGGTCGCGTAGATGCCGCCGCCCGCCGCGTTGAACTTGTCGCCGTACGAGCCCGACGGGCCCGTGTTGCCGCAGCCGTCGCTGTTTCTCTTAGAAAACCCTTAGAGGGAAAGGGGGTGGCGGGAGGCGAGGCAAAACTCACTAGTTGGTGTTGTCCGTCTCGGGACAGCCGTTGGACTCGCCGCCCAGGTTGCAGTTAGACCGCGGGTCCGTGCCGGGCTGGTTGTTAAAGTTGAACGAGCACGCGCCGCAGCTGTGCAGCGACACAATGTTGTTCGGCTGATTCATGACGCCCTCAACGATGTCGATCTCGCCGTACGGGTCTAGCCACGGGGTGAGTAGGTTGCTCGCCTAACCAGAGACACTGGCGCGCAAAAGCTCACCTTCGTCAAAGTTGTATGTCCAGCTGTTGTCCCGTTAGTCCATGGTTGCCGAGAATATGACTGAAAAGGCGAGCAACTCACTACGCAGGCCAGATGCCGCAGGCGTTGCCGGGCATGTGGGCCATGTCGGCGATCAGCAGGCCGTAGGTAAACGAGTCGACCGACTCGAGGCGCACGCTGTCGCGGCCCTGCGACGACGTCGACACCTTGTTGGTCGAGTCGGCGCCCAGCCACACCTGCCCGTTGACCACCTTGGCCAGGCCCTTGCTGGTCGCCGCCGACTGGCTGATGTAGTTGACGAACCCGCCCGTCGGGTCGCCCGACCCGGGATAGTCGGCCGCCTGTTTTTGCCACCAGTTGAGGTAAGCTCCAGACCCCGTGTTCGGACGGGAAGACGGGCAAGACTTGCCGTGCGGAACTCAAAGCCCTTGGTGAAGTTGGTCCCCGAATAGTCGCGCTTGAGCGTGTACGCGGCGTACGACGGGCTCGCCAGCAGCAGGGTGGCCACGGAAACAGCCGAGAGGATCGCCATGGTGCTGGGACCGACGGAGGATGTTGTCCCGGCTGTGGATGCTCGGATTAGGGAGGTAGCTACTTTGTGTAATGGCAACAAGAGTATACACGCACACCCGTGGGATGGCGATCTGGGAGCAGCCGGTGGATGGGGCGGGAATGTCGACAACCAAGGCGGGATCACCTCACACACCTTATATATATTGATGAGGCGGCACCCCCGCGGTCCGGTAGCGCGCTCCGGCTTGATAAGGGGCGGTGTTGTGGTCGGTGGATAATCCTTCATCCCTCCTTTTTCCTCTTTCCGTGTGAGTGAGTGCGTGTCCCATGCTGCCTGTTGTCAGCGGTGGCATGACACAACACGAATGGATGGTGCCAGTCGACAGTGGGAGCTGCTACGCCGTCCACGCATTGTTACATGTAATGGCCCAGCTCCCTCCCAGTGAGTGTCCGGTTTGGGAAAGACGAATACGCGTGTGCATATTGGCAGCTGGGCGCCCCCCGGAATGAGGGAGCGGAGAGGAAGGGCACAGCACAGGGGTTGGCTTGGCTGGAGGGTCCTGTCAGCAGACTCCCATTCTGGTTCCCTTTTTGGGCACCTCTTTGCGCCTTATGTAGCGCCCTATGATGTAGCGAGTCTGTTTCTCTTCTTCTGGACCCCCGCAGAAATCCTGGATGCTGCTCCCCCCCCGGCCCCTGGCTGGTGGTATGGCGCAGTATCCTAAATCCCTTTCCAATTTCCATCGCGCACCCGGGTTTTCGGTTCTCCATCGCCCTCCCCCAGCCCCGGTCCAACGGCGGCGCAGCGGCTGTGGTGGTCGGGAGGAAGCTTGGCGCACGCGCACCCACCTAACTGGGCCACCGGGGAGTGACATGAGGTTTGTTCTATTGGCCTGTTCGGGCTTGACACAGTAATTCTGGCCCTATGCTGTGTTACACCCCGGTGGGTTCTTATACTTGCGCCACCGGCACCAGGGGATCCCCAGAGAAAAAAGTTTCGTTTTTTGCCCGTTGGATCTCACCGACTGCTGTGGCGCATGCGATATTCCGACAAGAAAGCAAAAGTCCGAGGAGCCTGCATCTTCAATTCCGGTTCGTCGACGCTTGTAATAGGAGGAGTGGAATGCTGCCTGGTTCCCTCCCTTCCCCCCGAGCTTGCCCTGTGTGCTCTCGGGCCCCAGCGCCGCAAGAGAAAAGCTCACACCTTGTCCTGTAACGTGTCAGCAGCAGCTCTAGTTGTAAACAGTTGCACGGAGCCAGCCCTTCACGTCATTGTTTTCAAAGAGAAGTCCTTATCAGAGATAAGCGCCCTCGTGGACCAGGCCAGAGTAGCAATTGAAACTCAACTAGGGACGCGCGGGGGTGCGTGCAACTCTGCTTTGACAGCTGCCAACCGCCAAAAGGCTTCCTCTTCTTGTTTTTGCTCTTGACATGGGATTCGGGAGCAGGGGCTGACAGCCACATGGGCACGACGTGATCTGTGTGCACCCACGAACAGCAGTTCCAGGCGCGGCCGGAATAGGCATGTCCCACCGGGACCAAAGCGACGTCGACAAGGCTCGGGCGGGCCACCACGCTGCCAGTCAGTGATTGATTGATCCCGTGATAAGTCATCACGTTCGGCTGTTCTGGGAAGGTCTTTGCGGGAGTCGGGAGGGGCAATATATTGCGGCGCATCCCTTTCGCATATTGACTGCCCCTTCATGCCGTTGCCCCAAATTTTCAAGTATGCATGGCGTCTCCAACTGCCGCGCAGGCAATACCGGGCTGCAGAACTTCAACACCCCTCTAGACCTAGACTAGTTCAGGTTCAATCCCGGTAAAGCGAAGGTCATTGATCGTGGGCGACAGGGCGGGCCATGGGCGCATCGTTAAGCACATGCTGCGTTCGATGGTTGACGAGTTCTAGGTCATCAGATAGTTGTTTTTCATCCAGAGTTGAGTGTACTATGGCTAGCAATCATATAAAGACGGGTGGGACGGGGATTGGAGAGACCTCATAAATGGCCAGTAAGTTTTGTACATCCACATCTGCCGCATCGGGTCAATCACCCCAGAGTTACACTTCTTCTCAAAGCGCCGCCCAAATAGCATCGACGCCTTCGAAGACAGAGTCGACCTGGCACCACGGGTCTGTGGCAAACGACATGGGGCCTCTGAAATGCAACGTTTCGAGGCCCAGCGGCAACATCTGCTGAAGAGCGGGGAGGAGGGGATCACCAACAGAGTCACCACTCGTAGCACCCTGGGGGTGGGGGTTGCCGTCATACTTGTCCACCACCCAGCGGCGCCGCTCGGTGGGTGCGGAGAAGACGCGGACTTTGAACTTGTCTTTGGCGTCGCCGCTGGGCTCTGCAGCACTATGAGCATTGGTAGTAGCTGTCGGCTGCACCGCATCGTCCGTGCCCGTCTTCTTCGTGAATTGTCGAGTTGCACGGTCATAGGTCAAGACTGGGATCTCGCTCTTCATTAGATCGTCGGTGTTGTGCCCCTCAAAATGCAGCCCACACGTTAGCAAGAGGACGAGGTGGTCAACACGGCTAACACGGCCCTCGACGATGGTCAGGGTGTCGTGCTGGGCCCAGCGTGTCCATAATCGACTTTTCCACCTTGTCCATCTCAACAAAAGACACGGGACGCAGCAGGCTCGACTTCTGTACGACTCCATCGTGTCGCCGCTGCAAGCCATACCAGCGTGCGTGGCGCTTCAGGCTCAGCCGCGCTGCGAGACTTGCTTGTGTAGGCTGTGGCGTGCGGACCTGCTTGGACGCAAACAACGAGGATTTCGGGACCAACGTTCCGAAGGCTCGGAGCCAAGGCGACTGTCAGGATAGAGGCCGGCGTCGGGCCAGCGAGGCCCGACAGGTTGAAGCGAGGCGGCATTCCGTGCAGCTAGAGACAGTGAAACAATTATAGACCGAGAGCAAGCTAGCAAGTTCTGTGCGAGATATCGGTTTGACGTAGTCGTCCAATTTTTCTGTCGACGCGCATTTACCAGATTTGGTGAGAGCTGACTCCGTGTCGGAAATGGGCAGCAAACACGCCGTCAGGTGAACGCGGGTTGCTTTCTTGTCAAACCTGCAGATGCCCGTATTTACAGGGAATTCTTTGGTCTCTGCATCCGCATCCGTCACCCTCCGTCACAGTGTGAATTGCCGCTCGCCAAACCAGGCATCCGTGATATAGAAGCATCGCGCCTTGTCGGGTTTGCCGAGCGGAGTCGCCTTCGAAATAGGATTCCTTGAATTCTGTCGATCTCTGATGTCGCAGATTCATTTCTTGCCCATGCAAAATGCCACGTGCCAAGGAACGCGAACCTAAGGGGGTAAGCCCACGTTTTAGGCACAGTACCCCGACAGCTCTGCAGACATGAGAGAAGTGATGTGGATGACGCTGGTGGGCGCCCTGACGTTCGACCAGAAGCCCCTCCATGACAGGCGCGAGCAGGACCGCTAGCAGGCGCTGTATGAGGCCCACCTTGGCCTTAGCGGAGACAGCTTAGACAAGGAGAAGGACATGGCGCGCCAATTCATCGATGCTGTGCGCCGCAAGTCGCGCTACCGCCGCCTGGCGACCACCACGGGGAAACATCTTGGCTCGGTTCCAGAGTCGGCGGCCGTTGGCGACTGGGTCGTCATGGTGAACGGCTCGAGGTCGCTTTTTGTTGTGCGGCCTGAAGCTTGTGGAAACTTCTCTGTGGGCCGGCGTACGTGCACGGGCTGATGCGAGGGCAGGTTTTGTTGGCTGATTGGTATCCGTCACGGGCGGGCGGGACCATCTCTTTGATCTGAATGAATGGATGACGTCGCCTAGATTTAAGCCACTTTGCGTCACATCCGAGCCTCAACCAAATTGAACCTTAAGAAGGCCCTCTACGACGCTCACTCCCTAGTACTACTAGATTTCCTTTGTTTACTTTTTGGGTATAAACAGGGCCTTCTTTTCCTGTATCTCTAGACTTTTTAGACAGACAATTCAATGCGCTGTCAACTACGAACACGTGCAACAGTATTCAATTAATTCAAGTTGATCTGGGGGATTTGGCCCTTTCGTCAATTGCAGAATTCTTGTTCTATTTGTACTCGTGCCGGCAGATTGCGTTTGACGCCACGGCACGGCCTGAGTCTTCCCGGTGTACGTGTCATCGGGTAGCAAATCTATGGTTGTGCCGAACCTCGACGGCTTCGGGCTGTTCAAGTTGAGATGTGTGGAGCAGAGCGGCTAGCATGTGATGCGCTAGTTGAAGTCAGCCGGATCCGAGAACCTTTCGTGTTGGACTCGTGCTTCGTGCTTCCGCCGGGTATTGGCTTTTCTTCTTTTTTTTTCGTGGCTAACCTTAATCTATATATCGCACAAAGCCTGGGCAGCTCTTCCTGCTTTTCTCTGTTCGCTTGCCCAAATCTCCGAATCTAACTTCTTGCACTACTTACCTTTCAACCCTTCCCTGTCGTCACTTCCTTGTCGTCACTTCCTGTCACTTCCTTGTCGTCACTTCCTGTCACTTCCTTGTCGTCACTTCCTTGTCGTCACTTCCTTGTCGTCACTTCCTCGTCGTCACTTCCTCGTCGTCACTTCCTTGTCGTCGCACGTCGCAGGCAATCGCGTCAAAATTATCACACCACTTCAAGGCCCGACCGTCCGTTTTCCCCTTCCCTGCTAGGTAGGATGGAGCGATACAACGTCACGTTCATCGGCTCTAATCCACCTAGATCGGAGGGTGTGTTGTCGGCTGCCGACACGGCCGAGAGACTCTTGGTGCCTTTTGCGCCCGACAATCTGGCCGGGCAATTTCGAGGCGAAATCGCTCGTCGTCTGGACAGATGTGGTATGAAGATCGGTAGTTGGCTTCTTAATCTGCGTCTCAACTCCCCCACCGGTCTGCTGCTAGACCCGGAAGATTCTGTCGGCAGCCTTGTTCTCCATCCCGACCGAGAGAATGTCTTTACCGTCGAACTGCACACCCCTTCTACCTCTATTAATAGTGATGCATCCGAGGCTGAGACAATGGTACCTGTGTCATCAACCCTCCAGTACGACCCGATGAATAGCCGCAATGACAGCATTGAGATCAGAGTCTTGACCCCCCTCTCTCGCAAAGAGCACAAAGAATATCGATAGTATTCCTGTGCTCCCAGTGGTCTTTTCCAAAAAGACAACTCTCCGCGAGGTCCGCCGGCGAGTGCTGAGCATCTCGGTCTCCACGACAGTTCTGCTGTTGAAAAGGCCACTGACCATGAGGAATGCAACTGCTCCTTGGCGAGGGCCATTCAGGCAGGCCATGTCTTGAAGGCCGACCCACAGAATTTGAACAATTCAAATCATGTTCTGATCATACATTCGCGGAATATTATCGAGCTATTCTCGATCAGCTGTGATTCCAACAAAACCGCCATTCTGGTAGCCGTCGAGGCCGTATACGGCATAAAATTTGACTTTACTGTTAATAGTAAAAAGCTCGTCTTCTTTAGAGCTCGACCCCATAGAGCCGCAAAGATTGGAGATGGAGGGCATGCGAATACTATATGCTCGTCACCCGCTATTGTTTCGATTTGCTCTTCGAGCCGTCACCCAATTCACCATGACGGCAACAATGACGAGGCTGATGCCGCCAATAAGTCTCTCATCTCTGTACTGGACCAACATACTGCCGAGTCGCTAATTAAAACAAGATTCCCCGAGCTATCTATCGAGGAGCTCGGTCTCACGGGCCTAGTCACGGATGGCGTCCTGACCCTTTACGCTGTTGCACGCCAAGTCGGGACTTCGTCGGCACCACAGGCGAGACTGGGATTGGATGGGATTTACTTGAATGAAAGCCACTGGGAGCTGCCGACAAACCCCCAGACCGAGCGAGGTATGGCAATGTTCCTATCTAGCCTATGGGTCTTCAGCCATCTGGTCAACACACGCAGCCGCCATGATAGTGTGCTGCACGTGCTGCACATTCTCACCAAGTTCCCTCCCGCCATCCGTGCTATGCATATCATCCTGGAAGGCAGAATCCCCGGGGCCGAAGAGTGTGCAGCGCTCATCCAGGCCTGCCACGGCCTCGTCACCAAGGTCATGTCGACTTCCACTGTCGCCCAAATCCCCAGCCGGACTTTGTAAGGCTCCCGTCTTTTCCTTGGCATACTGTGGTGCAAGGCCCAGGAGCTCGAGCTAGATTCCACTGACGAGGCCATGCTCCCCTACATGGAAGCCATGAAGGCCGTAAAGTTACGCAACTATGAGGCAGCTGAGCTAATCCAGTTCCCCGTCAACACGAGCATTGGGCTGGTGGAGCTGGGTTGCTTCAACGCCGTGTGGGCACGACTCATACAGTTCAGCGATGCCGAGCTCAACAAGGCCTTGTTTTCGAAGACGCCGAATCTGTTCGATGGCCGCAGTAAGCGTGCCGCTCTGCTAGGTGGCGGCCTCGTCTCGGAGAACATCGTGTTTGACATGGATGTCCTCTACGCCAACTACAAGTACAAGGACAACGGCAACGAGAGCGGGATGATTACAGGCAGAGATTTGAGTGACCTCCTGCAGGCGACACAATTCGGCGTCTGTTGAACAGACGCCGAATTGGCGAAATTATTGGTCGGACGGCCGGCGCTATTGGCTACGCGGCTAGCAACAGCTTGACTCTGGACTAGGATGGGCTTCTGGCTGTGTACCTGGGGCCCTAGGGATGTGGCGGCGACCCGGGCCGTGACTCTCTCATGTTCCGGCCGACGCGCAGGGGCGAGTGCACCGTCGACGTTGCAATGGCTGAGCACCTTCTTAAGCCCATCCTTGTGAGGCGCACCGGCGATGGCACTGCCATCTTTGAGGGTGATTTGGCCGTTCCCCCCACGTGCCACAGCTCCAACGAAGCGCCCGATGAGATCATCATGGTCTGCCTAGACTACAGCAGGAGCATGACGACTCAACAGCGGCTCGGCGAAAGTGACTCTGAGATGGGAGAGTCTTCAAAGTAGATCATAGACGAGGACATGATGCTTCTGAGAGATATTCACTTTGACGGATCGGATTACGGCACCTTGAGCGAGTGCGAGAGGGTTTTCTTTGCCCACGAATCGATTGAAGATATTATCATGACAGTTCGTGTCACTTCAGGAGACCACAGGCTGCGGATGGAAGTTTCCACTAACCTAGTATTCAATGTGGCGAGGCTCAAGCTCGCGGAGCTGAGGATTCACATGAGGCGGCTTGAAGCCGCCGCGCGGGAGCCCGCCTCTAGAGCTGCAAGGTTACAACAGGAGGCCAGTGCAAAAGCTGCAAAGGGGCTGCGGATTGCCATTGCACAACTTTTGAATTACAAAGCTCAGCTCGCTAAGCTTCTCTTGTATCGGGCTTGTTGCGTCAAAGACTCTGAAAAGTTGGCTCCCTGGACCTGGAAGGATGGCAGTCCGCTCCCCGTTGCTTTGTCGGGCGAGAAGTATGAGTCTGATACCAGCATGAAATTTATTTCGACTGCACTCGACCTTGGCGTACCACAGGAATTGCGCTGCCCCATGACGCAGGAATTGTTCTCGGACCCTGTCAGCACTGCGGATGGGCACACCTATGAGCACTCCGCAATCCGCGAATGGTTGCGCATCGACAATGGATTAATTTCCCGGTCCTAGGTCGGTGCTCGGGGAGACCAATCTCACCCTTAACTAACTAAAGTTGCGGCAGGTCTAATTGTGGGGAGACGGGACCGATATATTGGAAACCTTTGCTACATCGGGACCCCGATCTAATCCAAGCACCAACTCACACATCACGTTCACATTACAAACTCCCCAATCCGAATTGAACTTGAGTGCACCGGTAGATTTACCACTAGCAAAGGTGTACGAATTAGTTTTCCGCAAACTCCGCGGCCTTTATCCCACCTTCTCTCTTTCGGTTATTGGAGGAAAGGTTCTGGAGGCCTCCAATAAACCCTTCTCCAGTCTCAAGATTTCCCGGGGCGCGAATATGCGGATCATACTTCCAAATCCCGGCCCCGGCCTCTCAGCCAGTGGAAATGGTCGACGAGGTGCCAGCTCAAGCTCAAATCCGGAATTCTGCCTCATCAAGGTTTACAGAGGCGAAGACAATCAGGCGCCTGCCTTTTCGTACTGGGTAAAGAGAGACCCTACAGTTACGGTAGGTCTATTCTGTTCAAGGTATGGCGGTACCTGGCCGAAACAAATGTTTCCCCGACTTGGCCAGATTTCCGGTTATCTCATTCGGGCAGGGACGTCGGCGACAACTTTGTATTTGGTACATGGATGGCCATGTAAGTCAGCCGTAATTAGGGATTGTCTACACGGCAAGACATGCCAAGTTGCTAACGGATTTCGGTGTTAAAAATGGGCGAATAAGCTCTCAGATGTTCTCAACAGTCAATTATGCACCGGCAGGCTTGGCGATGAGCCGTTCTGCGTGAATTACGAGGACCGGCCCCAAACTGTCAAGGTTGATGCCGGTATTAGTGGCGGTATGCCGTCTCTCGGCATCCGGACCGGATTCTACCAGCCGCCAGTACTCAAAGTCCGTGCTGAGCCATACAATCCCGAGCGGGGGGACCCCGCTCGGTCACGGCTGTCTTCTCAAGCAGATTTTCGGCCATTTCGTCGATGAGATCCTCGCGTACAAGTACTCGATGCACATGGAGCTCATTACCTATAGCACCAAGGCACACGTGGCGCAGCGGCTGACGCACGATGTGAAGAATTTCGGGTCGACGGTGCTGGAGCTGAACGGCGATGGTGACACTGCACTATGGGACGCGCTGGCACTTGCCCACAACCACTTACAAGAGTACGCGGAGACATTTCCAAATGCCAAGAAGCGTATCCTGTGTATTTCAGACGGCAGCGACACGAGCTCGGATCAAGACCACCAACCGTCGAAAATGTGTGAGCAGTTTCTTCGCGACGGCATTGTCGTTGATTCGTTCGATCTTGGTCACAACAGTAGCTTCACTGGACGCGCCAAGCTGTCTTTCCTCACCAACGGTTACAAGTTCAAACCGACGTCGCTTGAGCAGGCCATGGTGGACGCTATATCGGCGGCCCGGCGGCCGCCCCTCGGAGGGAATATCAGCAACCATTTGCCGCGCGAGAAGGCTATGGCCGCTTCACTGAGTCGCAGACCGAAGCGACGCCCGAAGTAGTGACCAAGACGAGTTCCCACCTCGCAAGGCGCATGCACATGAGGGCGACACGTTTGTAGAGTTGCAGGCCGCGTTGCGGTACCATCAGGAGCAGCGCGGGCTTTCGTTGGCCTCGATCGCAACCATCGGCCATGCGCACCTATCGAATTCTGACCGAGATGCAGCAGCTGGTTGCTAACCCGCACCCACACATAGACGTCTACGTTAGTGAGACTAATATGTTCTTCTAGAAGGTCGCCATGCAGGGGCCTCCGGGCAGCGTCTATGAGGGTGGCGTTTGGCTGCTTTACTTCGACATGGATGAGCCGTACCTGGCGCTAGCACCCAAGGCGCGATTCCTTACCCAGGTATACCACCCAAATGTAATCTGAAATTCCAGCGTAATTATACATGGCGCTTACCGGAACTTTCTGACCCAATGCTCTACACCCACAAACTCACCTTACCCATATACCCACCTATCTGTGCGGGGCTCTCCCCCCCAACTCGGAACGGAACACGAAGTTTGACATGGCATCTTCAGCCTTCACTGACCACCTAGCCATTTGAAGGCAGCCATCCATTGATCCCTGGGTTCGGCCATCTAGCTAGGCCAGTTCAGTCAGCCTTGTTTCTGCTCCCATTCAGCTTCGCGATAAATAATTAGCGTAACTAGAGGTTTCTGGCCCCCGGGATTTCTGGTCTCCACTCGTCTGGCGCGCTCTCCTCGTCGACGCAATAGCATCATCATCCGGAAAGGTCGAAAAAAAAGAGAACCCAGTTCCCACCAAACAACCCCCCACATCATCATATTCCCAACCGCTAGCCTCGCTCGCAATGGAGTCCAAGATCGAGTTGCAGGCCGAGACCACGGCCGTGGGATCAATTATCGACATTCTACCAGTGGAGCTGATGCGTGGCATCCTCAGCTGCACGCCTAAGCCGCCGTCCCACACCCGCTTGCACGACCAGCCGGCGTACGAAATGCTGCAACGCGCCGAGACGCCGCTGAAGAACATGTCACTCGTCTCCAAGCGCTGGCGCGACATTGCCCTGCCCATTCTTTTCAGCCACGTCGTGTGGGTCGTCGAGTTTCTAGGCATGATCGCCGAGCCCCCCCCAGACGTTGACGATCGCCTCGAAAACTTCCCGCTGCTGTGCTTTCTGCGCCATCATGACCTCGCCCGCCACGTCGACTCGCTGACCCTGATCGTCCGTGACTTGGGCAAGAGTCCTCTGGCTTTGGTTTCTGCGAGCGAGCTCGACGGCTATGCGGCGTCTTCTAGCCTCGAGGCCAAAATAAGCTACGACTGGCTGTAAGCATTCCTCTTCTGTTCAACGTTGAGCACGCGTGTGTATATGACCATGACCCGAAATGGGCTTGTACTGAGAGAGGCGCCTCAGGTGGGACTTGGTGTTTGGCGTCGTGGATCCGCGCACCTTCATCGTGATCGCAATGCCCGACACGCTCGGCAGCCTGCTGTCGAGGGCCGTTTGGGAAGGTGATGCCTGGACCTTTGACATGAACACGGTGAACATCTTGTCGCTGGCGCGGCCCGCGGCGACCCGTGCGCAGCTGAATGCCGCCACGTCTTCCTCGCCAAAGCAAGGGGCAGCTGATGCTTCTTCACCTGCCTCCCAGACGGCGCCCGCCAGCAAGCTGTTCACCATCCGCCCCTGGACCCACCTTCTTCTAAACGAGGGCTCGTTCACTCCCGTATATAGAACGTACGAATTCTTTCTGCGACGGCCGCCCTCGATCCTGCCAGGCCTCCTTGGATGCGACAGCGAGGCGCCCCCAGGCACGCCTCGCCTGATCCCGCCCACAATCAAGTCGCTTTCCTACGTGGCCATCTTCCCGCTGTCATCACACGTCAACATTCTCGCGACGTTCCTGCCCTGCGGCCTCGACCACCTGTTAATACAGCTGATGCCGGACATCGACAGCAATATCCTGCTCAGCCCACGCGAGATGCACCACCTGCAGCTCGCCGACCTGTGGATGGAGCGCAACACGTGCTACAGCCTCATTATGGCTAAGCTGTTGGAATGGCATAAGCCTGGGAATCGTGGAGAGCACTTCATCATCACCCAATCCAATCTCGCGGATGATGATAAGGAGGATCCCGATGACCCGTGGGCGAGCCTGCGCGAATTTGAGACCGGTGATTCTAGGGATGAGGAGGCATGGAATTTGGCAGTCCAACAGGTGCAGTTGAGCAGGGCCGGCTGGTTCGTCGAGCGAAGGGGCAAGTTTGTCAGGGGCTTGCGGCGCAGGGTCGGGGTTAGTGCTTGGGACGCCAGCTCCACTGCTAGCCTGTGGAGCGACTCCTCGTCAGTACTGTCGCCCGAGTATTTGGCAGAACTGTCGGCCGACTTCCCGTCAGAGCCGCCGCCCGGAATCCCGTCAGAACTGACGTACGGAGTCCCGTTCTCACCGTAATTGCGAGTATGTGTATGTACACAAAAAAAGCCTCGGTGAAGGGATACAGTGTGCGCGTTCTTAACTCTGATTAGCATTTAACTTCGATACGCAATAAAGTGTGTTTGGCTCTGGGCTACAGAAACTTGCCTCGCCGAAAGGCACTCGGCATGATGGAGATATTTCTAGGGCATGTCAGACTCTCCGCAGACTATTATGGTAATCATGTGCACTGGAAACTCGATCCGGACGTGACGGCCCCTCGTAGGCCCAGGGCTGCGGCACCGATGCTAGCAGCGGCCGAGCTAGTCGCCCGTCATTTAGTTAGGTCGGGTTATTACCACACAATTAGCATCCCATGAACAGTGCTAAATTAAGAACTTCGAACTTGCCTTTTGCTCCCGACAAAATGTTCAAGGTCTGCGCGAGATGCACACAGACTCTGCACTTGACTGACGATGTACTGGCTGTCGGAGAGCCCACCGTACATGAACAGCTTCTGCGCGGTCAAGTTGGTCAATCGGGTCAATCGGTTGAGGTACAGTGCAAAGAGAGAAGGGAGCGGAAATCTGGGCAAAAAATAAATAGTGCTTGGATGGATGGGGTGTTGAACAAACCGTCGCTTTCAGCCCCCTGTCATCGAGCTGCTCGAGCTGTCGGCGGACTATATCGAACAGCCCTTCCAGGGTGCCTCTAAACACATTCTCCATGCAGTTGCTGTCGAGTTAACGTCAACATGTAATCCCGGTCATCAATCAACATGGCTATCATACCCGGTAATGAGAAGACGGCCCTGCCTGACTCCCTGGTCTAGGCGGTCCTCTTCGCCAATCCCCCGGGGTAAATCGATCCAGGCGCCAGGAAATAGGTGGGTTGCCTCGAAGCCGGCGAACTCGTCTTTGAAGACAGCGAACTGCTGCAGAAGTCGGCGCAGACCGTTGTCGCGCCGAGTCCCGGGCTCTCTTCCGCCCATGCTACACAGCTTCGCGTAGTCTTCCGGAGAAAGCCGCGTCTGCACAATTGTGAGAAACTCGTTGTCGATCAGTGCCGAGCCAGACCTGGATTCTTTTCGCCGTATCTTGTTAGAAATAATACACCAACCAACTACTACGGGGAAAAGGGGCTCTCACCAGCTGCAGCCGTCACCTGCGAGGCGTGCGGCCGATGGGGTGAGGGCACCGTGGCGTCTAGATTAGCCTGGAATGCTGCTGCAGTCTGGAAATATTCCCTGAATCAGCCCCCCTCTGATGATCTCGGACTGACTGGTGTGCCACCTACCACAGCGCTCTCCCCGGCATCGACCACAACAAAGCACTCTCCCTGTGTCAACATGTTATAACCGTCCCCTGACGTGTCATGCTCCGCAGCGGCGTCAACCGTGTACTGCGCGCACGCTTCCAGGTTGCTTGCGAGAGAAACGCTGCCGACGTGCAGCCGTGCAGCAAAGGCTGCGGTTACTGCCTCGACTAAATGGGCCTTGGCTGCATCATCCGCCGTCTGCTGCTTTCAAGGGAGATCAGAAACGTGATGTGGTCAATAGGGTAATTTCAGAGAAGCAATTCACCGCAGGATGTGTCACGACGATGTCGGCCGCGACCCCCCACGCCACGCGGTTGTGATGGCGGCTGCTTTCGTCGCCATGACGCTCGATGACGTCGACACAGACTTCTTCGCTGCCTTCGGCAGTAAGTGCGATGCCAAACTTGATGGCGGCATCCTGCAGCGATGGTGCTGGATGGTATGGGCTGAATCCATGGTAGTCCTCGATGTCCGAGACAGTAGCGCGAGCCAATTCGTGCAGAGAGGCAGCGAGGTTGTCCGCTGAGGGAGAAGAACCACTTATATGCCGGCTTTGACCAGAAAGTGCTCTGATGTCGGGACATGAGCGGCGAGAGGAGGTGGCAATGGCCCAGGCAATTTCTGCAAAGAGGAGTCAGAACAATGCTTTGCGAGAATCCTTGGGTAGATTTGTAGTTACTAGCGGAGGTCGCCCCGCAGTCGATGCCAATGACAAACCTGGCTTGCTCAGGCCGTGGGGAGTCGTCGAGATTGCCATCCATATCTATAGCCACTTGGCTGATGCTGGTATTTTATATAGGATTTGATGTTGTGAGCGATTTTCAGCTCACGCGTGGCGCACGTGTTGTGCGTGGTAGTATAATACCGTTGTCCAATGACAGCCTGGCTTGCCACGGAGACGGTACAGACCAAACAGGTGCGAGTCCAATGAGCACGGATCCGATAGGCAAGACTTTGAGACTTATGCTTGGCTGTAACATACAGAAACGAGACATGTGCTGAGACATGTGCCGAGACATGTGCAGAGCAATTATGAAGCAAAATCCCCTTTGACTCTAATTATCAAGCTAGATAGATACAAGCACGTCTCAACTACCTGCACTCCGTCTCTCTCACTTCTTCAAATCCACCCCACGAATTGTCATATATCATAAAAATGCCACTGCCAACACACGCACAAGGCTTCTTCTAAGCGCGGTAGGTGTTGTAGTAGGTGAACATGCGCGTCTTCTGATTGGGCGTGAACTGCGTGTAGCAGGTGCTAGGGCAGAGTTAGCGACTGAGCAGTAGGGCTATGGTCAGGGGTGGAAACCCACTCGTAGGAATAGTCCATGTAGTTGTGGATGGGGTCGACACTGCGCAAGTTAGCCGAGTTCGGTACCGTGTGCTTGGGGGTGGAAGGGAGGAAAGGGGGCATACCCAGCTTGCGAGGGGCACGAATCACGGCCAGTCGGGCAGCCACTCGAGGCGCTGGCCTGCGCGGGGGTGTCGGCAATGTAGTCGCCGCTGCCCGTGCAACCACCCTGGAAGGTGTGGTAAAGACCGAACCTGTGGTTGATCACCGTTAGTCAGCTTTCTTCTCTCTGCCAGAGAAAATTCACGGGTGCTTACCAATGGCCAATCTCGTGGGTGGCGGTGTGTCCCAGGTTGTAGTTGGCAAGCGAGCCGCCAGGGACAGTCGTGTAGAGAATAGTGCAGCCGTCCAGGTAGTAGTTGTTGGATCCGGTCGTGACGGTGGTGCTGTGTCCGTCGGTCAGCACCAGATCACCTTCCAAGAAACAGCGAGGAGTCTTACGGGAAGTAGCAATATCCGAGGTTGGAGCCCATATCCTTGAGGAAATACAGGTTGAGCGTCTTGTAGGTGCCCTTGCGGAGCGCCTTCTTCATGGTGAGCTCATAGCCGTTGCCGTCGCTCGCCCAGTTGGAGTTGACAGTCCAGTCGGTGCCCTTGAGCACAAAGGCAATGTCGTGGGGAGCATAGGCCGTGTTCAGGGTGGAGATCTGGCTGTTGACGGACGCTTGCTGTATGTTTGGTAAGCCCCTGAGACTGTCTCCCGGTCAGTATTGGAGAAACTCACAGTCAGGTATCCGCCGCTCAGGGATGTCGACGAGGCCACAACATGGACGTAGACATCAATGTTGATGGTGGCACGGGCAGTGAGGTTGCCCTGGGCCTCCTCGTGGGCCGCGAGGATAGACGCGAGCCTGAACTCGGACTCGGTCGGCTCCCGCGTGCCGCAGCTGAAGGCCGTGAGCGCCGGCCTGGCTTCGACGGCGACAGCTGCGAGGGCTGGGGCGGCCAGCAGAGCCGACAGAGCAAGGTTCTGGAACCACATGTTGGGCAGGTCGCACAGATCAATCGACAAAGACGGGTGAGATAGATGAAGATGCAATCTATTTGCTGCACCACAGGCTGAGGGATTCCAGGAGATCGACGTGTCTGATTCCACGGCAACAAAGGACGACGGTACAGGGCCCCTTTTATGCTATAACCAAGCTGATATCACCCAGTCTGCCACGTCGGCGTCCCGACAGTTTCTGGAAGGTCCATCATCACCTCCTCTAGGTCTCTCGGGCAAAGTGACGTCCTGAGCAATGATGTGATGCTATGGGTTACACCAAGGCCAGGCCTCAGCTTCCTTCCCGATCCGCTGCTAGGCCGGCCGGTTGTGGCTCTAGCTGCGGGATAGACCGCGGGTAGATGTGAAGACGAGGCAGGTCTTTGTTGGGGGTAAAAGCTCTAGATGGAGATGCAAACAGACCTCATAGGCCGCCTAACCCTCGCCCCCCGTGGCATGGCCAGCCACATGCTCCTCGGAGTGTGCCCATACAACAACAGAATCTGCCTAAGGTCGGGGGCCTAGGCTCGACGTGGCATGCGTACCGAGTAGTTGTAGAGTCTAATGCGTGACATTGTGGTGGCAACTGGCAAAGGCTGGAGGCCAAGAGTGGAGTCTGGAGAGGCTCGCTTCCCGGTAGTTGGACTGGCTACGTGCTATCTGGACTAGTTCTCGACTAATAGTAGGTAGGGTAGCCCGGGAGTAGTTGGCTACACCGGGAGTAGTTGGCTACAGTGGCACGGCACTCGCATGCGACCTCCCCGTTCGGGCAGCTCCCAGGCCAGATAAGGAGCTGTGCGGCCGCGCTCCATTGCCAAGCGCGCGCCAAGAGCCGCCAAGAGCCGCCCAGCGGTTTTTAGGCAGGCGTTTGCCGGCTGTTGCGACCCTGGACGAGAGAGCATTGGCGATCTTGGGCCACCATGTCCGTGCTATCAGAAGCTGTTCAGCATGGTGCTGTTCAGCATAGTGCTGTTCAGCGTGGTGTGTGGGTTGGGGCGGCCGGCGCGGACTCTGCCCTCCAACTCGACGCCGCATTAGTGACGCAGTGGGGGTGATGACTGAATTGATTACAACGTCAAATTCACAATTAGTTGACGCACTTGTCAACAACCCGCGATGCAGGAACTGAACTCGAGGGGCCAAATGCCGATACACCCGATCTGAGGGATTTTCTTCTAGAAGACGTCCCGCCTTCCATACAGCTTGCATCACACGCCTGCTGCAGGGGCGGGATTGAGGGGAAGATAAAATTGAGGGGAAGATAAAGGGCAGATGGAGTGTTGCGAGAGTCGGCCAGGAACTGAAAAGGTTGGGGCGACCGCGGGTCGCTCCGCTCTCCAGATCGAGAACTAGTATGGGGTGCTTATTTACTAATTGTCCGGGGCCAGGGGCAAGTGCCGGGGATCGCAGAGATAACATTATGACACGGGGGTTTGACTACAAGCGGGATGCGAGACCCTGCCGGCGGACCAATCACGTCGCCAACCAGCCACAACCCAACTTCAGCAAAAGGATTCTCGGTCCTGTGTGAGTGGGAGTGGCAACTAACCAAACGCCACAGATGGTGGAGGCGAATGACAGAGAAATCAAATATGAGCCAATGATGCAAACCTGAGAGGAAAGAGAATGATGGACCATGGGCGTTATCTCACCAGGGTCTCAGAACCCTCCAGATCTGAACAGGACTTTCAGAGCTTGGCGTCAACTGACTCCCCACAAGCCGAGAGATGCCTCGGGACCTGCGCGGAGTGGGTGCGCCTAGCCTCCATCTCGCCTTGGCTTTATGCGGCACTGGTCTTGAACGAGAAGGAGTAACCGTTGGCGACATTAGAAAATAGTCTTGAAAGCAGGGCGCTAGCAGTAACGTAAGCGAAGCCCCCAAATTGGCTGTGAGAGACGAGGGGTAAGTCATTTCTTGGTTCTCAACTTTTCTCTCTTCCGCTTTCAACCACTCCAACCCTCAACGACAAACATATGGGTTCTCATCTTACTAACAACAACTCATTTGAGATGTCACGAGTTTCAGATGACATAGCAAGAATGACACTCACCTTGGAAGCCCCAGTCACTTACTCTAATCCCACCAAAATTATACCGAAAGATAGCACACGCCACACCCACGATGCCCGCTTATGCTCTTCTCGCTTGTCAAACCTCTCGGCATGTCTTCTCACTCACCATTTTAAGCCGTTGTTTTATCAAACTGTTTATTCGATCCAGATTTGGGCAGCGTCGTCCGCCACCGTGGTCGCAGACTGTCATGATTATTGACAGTTGACAACAGCCGTGGGCCTAATCTTGTCCCTGGCAGAGTAGCTCTCCGCAGGAACCCGTCGCTCGGTTGTCTGCATTTTGCGTGTCCTGAACAGTTTTTGACAAAAGAAGCGATTTGGCATCCTTGTCTTGGCAGCTAAGGAATTGTTAAAACAGTCAGATACCGGTGCAGATTTGTTTAATCTATAGGCTCGCATAGACAGACTTCCGCATCCCCTCCCTTCTTTTTTCGGAGAATCATACATGAAGCTGGCCGTGATTGTACCTGTGGAACCTGGCCGGGGAGGCCACTGTCGTGCACGAAAGCCGGGCTTGCCATACGAAATCGTGTGCACCGAGTTTAATGATGCATTGCTTGGTCTCGTGTCGGTTCTCATTTTTTGCAAAATTTTGCTTTTGGTATGAAAGTCAACGTGTGAGACTCCACTTTGTTTATGGCCTAATCCCTAGACTCTAGTCCCTGAAGGACACAAAATTTGGCATGTTGGTGATTAAGTCAGCACGGCACCCGGCGTCCCGCTTCTCCGTCCACCGATGCGACTGGCCCCCAAAACAGCCCCTCACGATGACTTACGCCAGGGCCTGCCGCCAAATATCAGCTTCTTTTCTTTCCCTAACAACCACCCCCCCACCACACACATGCCCGCCATGTCTGGTTTGTTTCCCATACACGACCCGCGCGCGCTGCCACGTGCTGATAGCAACTGGGTGAAAGCAGAGCCAGTCCTCCGCCGGGCGTGCGACCGCTGCCACGCGCAGAAGCTGAGCTGCCAGCGCCATGACGACGGCCCCTGTGTGCGATGTGTCAGGGCAAGCGCAACATGCGCGTCGAGTCCTTCGATGCGAAATCGCCGCGGGAGGCCGCTGGCGCGCCAGTTAAATTCCGCCCTGGCCGTTCCTCGCCCCGATTCAGGTATCGGCAGTTCCCATGCTACCCCGTCGGAGGCTCCTGCAACTTCAAGTGAGGCAGCGGACAACCTGCACCAGGCAATGCATGATATGCCGGATGCATCCAGTGAGAGACACAGCTACCAATTCTTTGATGGCGTCGAAACGACAAGCTGGATCGACGGGGCAACCCGCCAAGGCCATGGTAACACTTCAGGCTCTTTCATCGGACTTGGCCATGAACCTAGCTCCCATGCGTCTGACTCTTCCAGCATCAACTGGGTGAGCGCTTTCTCTACTGCCGACTTTCGACAATCATCGATACAACGAGCCGCATCTGCAATGGGCGGGGACAATGTCTGCATCTTCCAGCGACTTGTTGCCGAGACACCCATGACCACCCCAGCCAACAGAGGGGACGACGACATGCTCCAAAGTCACGAGCATCAATCCGCAAGTGGTTCGGTGCGCAGCGTCGACAGTTCTCACACCTCAGGCACCTTCACTGGTTATGCCTCTCCGGCAGTTCCAACAAGTCAAGGACAGGAGCAGTCCCCTGGCAAGGCCGACGGCGAATGGCTGCAAAAGCTTGCCGAGATAAACATCAAGCTCTTCAACCACGCCAACCAGAACCCCAACCAAGACTTACCCCTGAACAAGGGCTCCGACAACAGCGGCCAGCCAGCCACCATCAACGAGTTCGACAGGACAATCGTGCTGTCAGTGCACTTCCTCAAGGCGCTGCGCAAGCTGCACGGGACGAGCAGCCGCGACCTGCCTATGCACACGGCGGCAGCGACACCGCCGGCCCTCGACGCGGGCACGGCGCTGATCATCTACTCGTGCTACATCCGCGTGACGGAGCTCTTCATTGACCGGCTGCGCGCGATACAGGGTGCTTTCAGCGCGGCCACGGCAGCGGCTTCGCAGAGTAATCGCAGCGCTGTTCCGCCTCTGTGTCTCCCCACCATCACGGCCATGACGTGCTCGCTCGACGACTTCCCCGTCCTGCAGCTACGCATGGCGCTCGAGCTGGTCGAGGAGACGCTGGATGTCATGGGCGCGCTGCTGGTGGGCATCATGTGTAGCAGTGGCGGCGGCCAGGCGGATATTCCAGGGTGTGTAGTCCCACAGAGTCTTGTCCACGACGTGTCGCAGCAGTCGCTGCTTGCTCGCGAGGAGACGGCGTATGGGATTATTAGGGAGATCAGGCAAGAGTTGAAAGCGAGCCGGCGGCGCGCCATGATGTGACGACGGATAGTTTTGACGTCACAGGTGTGTTCAGAAGTCACCTGGTTCAAACGAAAGATTTGGGTCGGCAAGTTCGAAGTGTGGCAGATTGTGCTGCACGAGTTGATATTGAAAATACCGCAAGTTATATTGTCACAAAAAGTTGCACCAGCACCGAAAAATCGTCTTCAACTTCCATCATTCTCGACAAGTCGTTTTGCGCAACCTTTTTTTGGCACAGGATTGAAGACACCAGAGGGTGTAACAAAAGTATGGCTTTTGTTCTGATTAAACGTTCTGGTCCAACCCGGGTGTCATCCCTCGACGGCAGTGGCATTCGAACATCTGCAGCCCTGCTCCTACTTGGCCTCAGCCTCTAGACCCGATAGTGGCGTCGCAATGCCCACCTCCTTGTCATCCTGGCTCTTCTGCGCACCCTCGAGCTGGTAATCGGACACAAGCGTCTCCTTTAGCGGGATCTCGGGCTCGGCAAAGACGAGCAGCAGCGCGAGCACCGAAAAGGCCAGACACACGATCCACACCAGCCTGAGCGTCTCGCGGTACGCATCGACCACCTGGCTCTGCACGGGCTCAGGCAGCGACGAGATGAAAGCGCTTGAGACGCGGGCATATGCGTCGCCCGACCCGATCAGCGCGCGCACCCTCGGGTCAGACACACGAGCCTGCACCTCGGCTGCCATCCGCGAGTTGAACACGGCCGCCGGGATTGTGATGCCCCAGATGGCCCCGAACGAGCGATAAAAGTTCCACGTCGACGTCGCCGCCGCCACGCGCGACTGCGGGTGTGCCGCCTGGATTGCTGGCACCATGGCCGACAGCAGGACGCCGCCGAGCCCGCACACGATCTGATACAGCACCACCTTGGCCAGCGACGAGCCTCTTCCAAAGTCAATGTAAAGTCCCGTCGCCAGCGCCGTGGAGGCGAACCCGAAGAAATGGATCGGCTTGTACCGGCCAGACCGCGACAGCCAGCCACCGCCGATGATGGCCGCGGGGATGCCCATGAGGATGGTCGGTAACAGTAGAGCACCAGACCTGGCTGGACTCGCCAGAAGCACGGCCTGGAAGTAAAGCGGCAAGAAATAGGTGCGCCAGTAGATGAGCATGGACTGGAGGAAGCTCAGCACCAGCCCGACGGCGCTGGCGCGGCTCGCCCACATGTACGGCGCAATGGCCGGCACCGGCGCACACCATGGCGACATCTCATACACGTGAAACCCGAGAAACCCGGCAAATCCCACGACGAGCGGCACGATAACCCGCCAGGAGCTCCACGGGTACCGCACGTCGGCCCACGACAGCGCGGTCAACACGGCCACGACCGACGCGCCCAGCAGCAAATTGCCCAGCCAGTCGATGCTGCGCATGCGCTCGCGGAACGTCGCGCGCCTGACATAGGCGACCTTCAAGAACAGAAACTGCATGACGAGCGTGACGGCGCCGACAGGCAGGTTGAGCCAGAACACCCAGCGCCAGTCGTGGGCGACGATGACGCCGCCGACGGGCGGGCCCAGCGTGGTGCCGACGCCGAACACGGCGAACACGACGCCCATGTGCTTGGGGCGCTCGCGCGCCGGCACCAGGTCGCCAACGATGATCTGCGTCATGGACGTGATGCCCGCCGCGCCGAGCCCCTGCACCAGCCGCCCTGCGATCATAGCCCCTGTTGAGTGTGCGCCGCCGCTGATCCCGCTGCCGAGCGTGAAAACGGCCACGCCGAATATGGTCGGCCAGCGCCGGCCGAAGACGTCGGCGAATTGGCCGTAGAGGGGGAGGAAGATTGTTCTGGGGTGGCGCGTCAGCGAATTGTTGTGACTATTGTGATTGCTAGGTCTTGCGCCTTTCATTTGATCACAATTGGCGCTGGATAATGAAATGGGGGGTGCAACTTACGCTGTTAGGAGGTAACCGTTGAGGAACCAGACGTAGTTGTCGCCCGAATTGAGTGCGGCGGCAATCTCGGGTAGCGCTGTCGACGTCACGGTCGACTCGAGTGCTATGAGCAGAGTGGCCACGCACAGCGGTGGGAACACCATCCAAAACTTCCAGCCCTTGGCCGCTGGCTGGTCGACCTGTGGCACAAGGGGAGGCTTGGTCTCTGTCAATGTGGCAGTACCGGCCACGCCATCTGAATCTGCGGCTTGGTCTTCTCGAGGACCGGTTGGTACTGGATTTGTAGTGGTGCTCTGGGTCTGGGTCTGGACGGACATCGTGGCCCCTTTCTCGAGTTCGATTGTTCGACTAATAGGTTAATTAGGGAAGTGACAGGGGAAGTGACCAAGCACAACGAGACGGCGAGAGGAGGGAGGGAGAGGGAGAGCAGGAAGACTGCCAATGATCAAGGGAGAACAAGCGCAGACAGAGACGAGGAAGAAGAACCACAGCGCCGTCAACAGGAACTGGGAAATGCCCAGGGCTCATTTTCCTTCTTATTGATATCGAGGATTGCAGCGCATCGGCCAACGGAGCGCGTTCCTGCCGGCCTGGCGGTTCAAAGCCCCGACACGAATACCAAGAAACCCTTGCCAGGCCTCGGAATTCGGCGATGGAATATGGGCAAATAAGCAGACCGCAGAGCACAAACCGGAGATATGGGGCCCGTGCGTGAGGCTCGCGCCAAGGAGAGACCTTAGCCTCTCGCTAACGCCTTTGTGTAGAGAACGACACCATCGGCTGTTAGTGCACATCCTTGCTTCGGCGATGAACATCAAGCAGCCAGGCTCCCAACGCCGAGCCGAGGCCTCTCCCGCTCCAACACCGACTTTTGTCGTCGTCCAATCACGACACCTCCCGTCGCCGAACCGCCGCGGCGAATGCATTTTGCGTTATGGCCTGCGACCCCGCCCCGGATATTCAGTTGGACGAGTCGCTTCAGAAGCCCCAGTCCCATTGCGAACTGGCGAATGGCTCGCGTGTTGGCGAGACGCGGCTAGTTTCTTCAAGTTGAACCCGTTAGCTGCTGGATACCATCTCAAAGACTAGATCACGCTGACGAAGGCTAAATTCTGTGGTTGGAAAACGTGCAAAATGTCAATGATTGTGGTGCGTGCATCACCTACGTTTTGTGTTCCGGTCCCAACGTGTGTATAATGTCGCAACTTGGTGCCAGCGAAATGTCAGCTTGATCTAGTCAAGGATCACAATGGAAGAGCCAAAGCTAGTCGAGAGTTTAGGCGGAGAGAGGTCATGGAGCTTGCGTGAGGGAAGTGGGGTGGGCATCGCACTTCCGTGGAGAGAGACCAGGGAGACAGCCACGTCGTTCAGTTCCTGATTTCCAACTTTTCGCTTTCCAGGTGTTTCTTCGCTCTTCACCAAATCGAGAATCTCGTTCCACGATAATCCAGCCGACACCCCCATTTTCGAATTGCAACTGGCTACCAATCGAGTCCGCTCGCCTTCTTTTCTTATTTTCCTAGCCACATCACGAACGAGCGTTTGGGAGCTAGTTTTGCACGCCCAATTCTTCGAGATGGCGAGTCTCGGAAAAAATCGACCTTTCTGCAAGGGAGACCTGTGCAGGACAGTGATCAGTCGAGTAATTTCCCCGCAGCTTCACGAGAAGGCGCAGTGTAGTTTCAACGAGACCATCCCCCTCGGCCGATAGCCAAGCAATATGGCAGGGCTATGGATCTACCAGGCCTACATTGTATGTTTCTTTGACTGCTCTTGTCAGCTCATCACTTGGATCTTCCTCTCGGTTCTTGCTTGTTCTCGCCATATTCGAGATTTCCTAGCCAAAATGCTAACTCACGTCGACATGCAGACCTCTCAGACAGTTTACCCTATCATTTCGAACCCTCCCAGGCTCAAACCAGTTGGGATCTCGACCTTTGCCTCCTCGCACACGCCAGTTTGTCCGGTCTCGTACTCTGAGCCGTTCCACAGAGCAACCAACACCTGCTACATCACAGATCTGTCACACCGATCCACGTCGTGCACTCTAGAAATGAATACACATTGACGGCAGGTGGTGTCCAAAGATGCCAGGAACCTGAAAAAATCGAGGAAGAGGGACGAACACCACCGAACCCCAGATCCCCCAGGCTAGCTCGGGATTTTTAGTGAGGGGAGTCGCTGCACGAAGCTACGTCACCGCGCATTCTCGTCACCGCCCTGGGACGGCGTTAAACCTACCTCGCACAAGCTGATGGCGTTAGAGTGAGCATGGCCTGTGACGGTCGGTTTTCTGGCTGTTGCATCTGGCCGAACTGGCGGCTCTAAACTCAGTGACCGGTGTGACGCTCTTGCTCCCTAGCAGTGCGTAGGTAGAGGGCCGAACTAAGGACGTTAAATTTCGTTGCCTGTGGCAGTCGGTTTTCCGGCTGTTACATTTATAACATGGCCGAACTGGCGGCCCTAAACTCAGCATGACGCGCTTGCTTAGTAGTGCGTATTGAGAGAGCCGAAATGAAGGCGTTAAACTTAGCATTGCCTGTGACAGCCGGTTTTCCGAAATGTTACATCCATTAGATGGCGGAACTGGCGGCCCGAAATTCAGCATGGCTGGTTTCCTCTGGAAGTCGGGATCTACAGGATTGTGTTTACGGCGTTGGGCTCAGTATGGTCGGCTCACCAATGGTCTCCTGAGCCTCTGCCACGGTATGGCCGATATTGACAAGATTAAGACGGGACAGAATGAAGATTAGGAACTCAGCGTTGGTGACTACGGAAATGTACCTAGACCTAAGGTACCTAATATCGCGTATGAAGGGGAAGAGTACGGAACCCCCCGCCAGTCCATTCCAACCGCCTTCAGCTCAGTGAATTACTTGGGAATTTTCGCTTTCTCTTCGCTTTCGACAATTGCGCGGTCTAAACAGCTTATGCAGTCTCCGACCATCTGTTGTGACGCTAGAATGCGGTCTTCAGCGTCAAAGGTAAGCTCCTCGCGTTCCTTCCAGTATCGACAAATAGACATCAAGGATTCGCCTTGCTTGGAAAATATCCCGTGCATTTTAGCATTGAAGCCAGGTAGAGCTGCCATCGCGGGGACAAGTTCCGAAAGCTCAGAAAATTTGTCCGCATCAGTGGTGCATCTCGCTTCTATGTTGGTGTAAAATTCCTCGGCACTAAGTTAACTAACCCAGATTTGGCCAGGCCCTACATTTGGCCCATGCGCAAGCCACCATGCACTTACACCAAGGGTGATTGACCGATTTTTCTTCATCACACCGCAACTTCCTCAAAACAAGACCAAATTCTTCCATTTCTTGGTTAATCGAGAGCTCAATCAATCCTCTATTTACCATGCCTGAATACGACGAATTGGAGAGGCTGACCGCGATGAAGTTTGTGCGAGACGGCAGCAGTGTGCGTCAGGCGGCAGCAAAATATTGTGTGCCGAGGAGTACACTTCGGCACCGGCTGGCCGGCACAAAAGCCCGTTGCATTGCGTTTGAACACATTCAGACTCTAGATAAGCCTGTGGAAGAGCGTTTGACCGAGTGGATCGTCATGCAGGGTGCCCTCGGCCTGCCTCCTACGCATGCGCAGGTTAGGGAATTCGCCCGCCGGCTGGCCCGGGAGCTCGGGAAGCCTGACGAGATCGGGGTGAAGTGGGTGCGGCATTTCATGACCCGGAACCCGACCATTAGGACCCAGAGAGCACAGCGGATCGACTCGGTGCGCCTCAACGGAGCTACGAAGGCAGCCGTGACGGCCTGGTTCGAATACCTGGCCCTCCCGGTTATTCGGGGCATCAAGCCCGAGCACCATTAGAATAAAGATGAGACAGGCATTCTTGAAGGCCAGGGTTCCAACGGCCAGGTCATAGGAAGCTCAGAAAACAAGGTGTTGATGAAGGAACAACCCGGATCTCGCAGCTGGACTACCTTCGTGGAATGTATCTCTGCAACTGGCCAGTCCCTACCTCCTGCGGTCATTATGAAAGGAAAGACCGTTCAACAACAACACTACCCAGAAAATCTCAAATCCTTCGTTGGTTGGCACTTCACAAGCCAGGAAAAAGGCTGGATTGACGATGCAAGGGCATTGGAATGGCTTCAGAAGGTCTTCATTCCTAGGACCCGGCCAGCCAACGGAGAAAAACGACTACTTATTATTGACGGCCACGGCAGTCATACCACCGATGATTATATGTGGTCATGCTTCCAAAACAACATCTACCTTCTTTATTTACCTCCACACGCTTCTCATGTTCTTCAACCTCTCGATTTGACTGTCTTCTCAGTCCTGAAGAGGGCATACAGGAAGGAGCTCAATAGCAGGCCGACGTTATCGCACAGCACGGTTCTAGGGCGCCGGCTTATGTTGCTTTGTTATTTAAAAGCCCGGAAAACCGCATTTCAGCCCAGCAACTGCAAGGTAGGTTGGCATGCCGCCGGGTTGTGGCCTGTCAACAAGCAAAAGCCCCTGCGAAGCAAGTTGTTGCTAGAAAACAGGAACCAAGGCACCACAAATACAGCTTCACAGGCCCTGGAGGAAGCCAGGTCATTAGCTTACCTGCAGCAACAGGTATATGATAAATACGGCGTCTAGAAGACTCCTCAAAAGGTCACGGAGCTCACGGTCTCCCTGGCGAAATTGAACATACATTCGGCGGCTCGCCGCACTCGCCGTACGCTATTCAGGAAGATCGAAAAGGCATTCAACATCAAGGACTTCGAATTGGCTAAGCTACGACGTGAGAATGAAGCTCTCAAGGCCGAAATTGAGAACAAGAAAGGCAGCAAGAAGAAGAAGGTCCAATTGAGCCCGAATTCCAAGTTTGCTACGATTGAGGACATTCGCAAGGCACAGAGGGCAGCTGGGCGCGATATTGACAGTTCAGACAAACCAGAGGGCTCGGAAGATGAAGAAGAAGACGAAAGTTGCATTGTAATTAGTTGATTTGACCTTTTTCTATAGCTTCAAATGTCATGCGTTGCGTTGTGTAAGTGCGGGCGGCGCCCGGGCCAAAAGTGGGGCCTGGCCAAATCTGGGTAAGCTAACTTAGTAATCTTGTTGTTGAGATGTTCTAGCCAGGAATTGATCTCTTGACAAACCGTCTTTATATTTTGGAGGATGTTCAACCTTTCGGTTAGAGATTCCTTTATCGAATCTTTGGACCTTTTCAAGTCCAGGGCCGCTTGTTTGTGACCTTTAGCACAGCGCATCAGACGCCCTGCAATGCGGCGGAGATCTCTTGCATAAGCCTCCATCTCACGCGCACCATGCGTGATGTCGTTGATCCGCGGTATCATTTCGGCCGTCTTCATGGTTTGTGGTACTGCGCTCCCCGGCCTCGAGAAGTCAGAGTCAAGATCGGGCATTTCGGGTAGGTTTTGCTCGCGATTTGCCTCCTCTAGTGTCGGTTCGAGAGAAGCAAGAGCGTCTTCGAAATATATCGCTACATTCTCGCGTTTATGAGACAATGAACGGAGCCACCGTTTGACGGTCGTTGGAAAGACGGCGCTTTCCAGACTAGAGCCGCAAACAAGGCGGATTGCCGTAACTACGGCATACAACCCGCCGTTGTTTTCGATGTCTTGATCCTGGGTGCAAGCGAGTTGTTCTACAGCCCAGACACTCCATACATCTTCAGTCTCGTTTCCTGGCAAGGACTGTTTGATGAACGATTCAATGATCTTCTTGACTTCCCGTAGGTGTGTATTAGAAGCTTTCGAATCCATGACGAATACTTTCCGAGCCTTAATATCTACCTTTGCCACAACCCATTGCTCTTTCTTTCTATTTGCTCTTCCAATTCCAATCGGGACAACGATCGGGAGAATGAAGTTGTTGATCTCCGTCAAGTGAGACTTGAAAAGGTCTGCCAGGCCTGACCGATCACCTTCTTGAGTTGAAATCAAAGCGGGATTGATTGTAGCGGACTCGGGCACATGGGATAGGAGCCACTGCAGAATTGTATTTATGGTATAGCCAGCGGCCTCGCCATTGGGGACATGTAGATGTAGGTCTTTGATCGAATTGTCTATTAGTGCGACTCGGCCTGCTGTCTTTGCCTTCTTGTTCAAATGGTTGCCTGCTAGGTGATCTTGTGGTGAATTCCAAGAATTGTCCGGGGTGAGGCAAGGCATCGGAGGAGGTGAGACAGAGCAGCGCGAACGCTTCCGAGACGAAGTGTCTGTGGCTTTGGTGTCTCTGGTGTCGATAGCCAATTTCTCGTGATTGGGGTCTATAACTCGGCCGTCTCGAAAGCCAGGGAGGAGAATGCTATCATGCTCCTTGTTCCAAGCTTGGGTCACTGGCAGCCACAGTGGCAGGTCCAGTGAATATAGGATCCTGGACAGTGTCTTCGAATTCATGTTTGAGCTTGGAGGGTTCTGATGCTGAAGCGGAACTGCCAGCTGAAATGAAAAGCAATTAGAGATATTCTAGTGAATAGCCAGCGCGTAAAAGGAGAACTTACTCTCAGACAGCGATGTCGCTTTAACGAAGTCGCAATCCTTGAAAACATGGAGAGCATCTGATCGTGCGAATACAAGATGTGCGTGATTCGCGTGCTTCTCGCCAACCATAGAAAGGCGGCCCGTGTAAACCTCCAACAGGTTTTTATAAACAGTTTGGAGGGACGAGTGAACGTCGTTGTTATCATCATTGGCGTTCTTCAGCCAACTTGTCAGCGACATGGCGGCAGAGGGGGACGTCAAAATGATTGAGCCGAAGTAGAGGCAAAGAATGGCCCAGGAAGGCAAGCCCAAAATTTCAGTGATTTTCTTGAGCTTGAGCTCTTAGGCCGTGTTTTCGCCTAGGAACCCCTTGAATTCGGCGTGCAGTGTAGCGCGGATGTCATTGGCTGACCACTTGTTGTTGACCCAGCTGGGAAATTTTTCATTTTCCCCCAGTTTTGGGGCCTTGGATTCGAATTCCTTTACCACGATCCACCATAATGCCTTGGTAACTCTCTCGTCGACAGGGCCAGGCCTTTTGAAGTGGTTGGAAAAGTTGCGAGCAGCTTTCAAAAGCGATTTGTCTTCTGCGGGGTCTAGGCCGAGTGTGTCGACTTCGGGGGAAGCCATTCCGGATAGTTACTTCGCTTTGACAAAGCGAGGACCGAAAATGTGGCAAATTCCACGTGTCAAACCGGGTAGAGTAGAGAAATAATGCCCGCGACTTGTAGACGCTAGAAGATGGAAGAAGAATTGGTGCTTGCGATTGGGATTGGGATTCGAGGCGGGGTGAGGTGCGCGACGAAAGCAGAGAGGAAGGCGGCACTCACACCGAAGAAGATTTTGGGTTTTATTGTAGAGAAGAAGTGCAAGGAAAGTGGTCCTGTCCCTAAAAGGTACGAGAACATGCAAGGTGTGGGGCAGGGCCTAGGGGGGTGAGGAAGGAACAAAGTCGTGGCCGTGATGATTCTAGTACGAGGGTTTTGGTTGCTGGGATGCCATTAATTACGTGAAATCATGTCCTAATTAATCACAGTCCTACCGGTAAAATTACTGCGCTTGGCAGGAAGGAGCGACGTCTACCCACTGAGCTCCGTAAAAAGTAAGACTCGATCCCCGACTTCCGCTGGAAGTTGTCGTCGGATTCAATCAAACGTGGCTCTGGGTTAGAGGCACCGCCGTGACCTGGAATTGCTCCATCAAGTCATCTGCCTCGTGTACGTCCCATTTCTGGGGCTGGGCTGTGATACCTTGCAAATACAGCATGCCGTCGGCTTGTTTGGCGGCACAACAGACCAGAGAAATAATTCCCGGACCGCCAGATTTGACAAATACATGCAGCTTGATGTCTAGGTTGCTACAGGAAGTCCTTGGCTGCCTTTGTGGTGTCTTCGTCTTTAGAGTCAAGCTCACCAATTTTGGACCTAGTCTTGGCGGCGGACAAGCGTCGCAGGTTTGGCAAATGGCGGGCTGGCTCTTGCTTCACGGTCTGGTGCAGTGAAGGCGACAGATTGCCCCGTGGTCGCGCACTGTGCAGTCTGCTGCGGTAAACAGTAGATGAGCTCGGACGGAGGCAGGTCTTACGTTGGATGGAGACCGTGGTCCATGTTTAACTTGACCAAAGCACCCGCCCCCACTAGTCCTGTGCGCTTGAGGGGTCTCTACGCTCATTCTACATTCTACACCGGTTTATTCTTGTGGGTGTTGCACTTTCATGCTTCTGCACTCCCGTTAATGCCCGCCAAAGAAAGACCGAACCAAAGGCAGAATCACGTTAATTACCCTGCTAATCAAGTCCTTTGACATCTCGGGAGGTACTACCTCCTTCCTAAATCTTCATCAACAAAATCAAGCGATCTACCAAGGAACCGTGTTGCCCTGCCAGTCGAGAAAGGCCCCAGGCATGTCGGGCGCCATCCTCTCGATAATGTCCACCGTTCCCGGGCAAGACTCGACAATATTAGTGTCTCCTGATAGACGTGTCTTAATGAACCCTGGCTCGAATGCCAAGGTGCTGACGGGGATGCCGCCTCGCTTGAAGTCGATGGCCAGTGTCTTGACCTGTTGGTTGGCCGCGGACTTTGCCATGCGATAGCCGATGACGTTTCCCGAGGGGTTAGGGACGGCGACGTTGTTAGCAAGGGTATTAATGTCAACCCTAGATATGGAATGTGTCTCACAGCCAATGCTCCCCGAGTCGGATGTGATGTAGATGATTCTCCCTGTGCCGTTTTTGTGCATTCCACTTTTGAGGCTGAACTCCGATACCTGTATAGACACTCGGAGATCAGCGGTTTGGTGGAAGATGGCAACAGCTAGCCAGAAACTACATTGCAGACCGCCAGAGTTTACCAAGACATCGAGCTTAATGTCTTCCTGCAGCAAATCTTGCGCTGCCTTCTTGACGGTGTCCTCGTCTTAGTAGTCGACCTTGATTATTCTAGACCTAGTCTCTTTGAGCTTTTCCCTAGTCCTCAATTAGCGGCCGTAACTTGAGTCGCGATATATTGACCTGCATGTAGACGGTCGTCTTCTTACGCCTCCGCCGCTCGGTCGAGAGTGGGGGGAAAGGTCCACTCCAACCGTTACTCTAACCGTTACTCGTAAGCTTACTGATGTACCACCCCTCCGTGGTCCCTCGGGGGCTCTGCTAGTGTCATCCTCTGCTAGTGTCATCGGCAGCACACCCCGCGAGTCCGTCGAGGTTCGCATGATTGTGATTTCATGATGGCGACTGTTGCATCTTCCGTGTGCACCCTCGGCTTGTTAGTATACCCCTTCGCGAGGTCTAGGTTCCGTGCTGGTAACAAGTCGAGATTCCTCGGCAAAGTCCTTCTTCCACGCTCCAAATTCCGGCGTAGATCTTGAAGCTCTTGATGAAACCTCGGCTAACACCCTGCTGCAATAGTTAACCTATATCTGCGGCTCGAAGGAGGACACGAAGAGCTCTATGATATTGGTCCGCAGGCTAGACTGCCTACGCATTGCCATTCTCCATGCCGCAGGCCGCGGTGAAGAAATCGACTGGCTTGCTAAAATGCACTCGGGGTCTTGAGCTGCGACAATTCTGTGACTAGGCACCCAAGGTACCTAATTACTGAAACGAATTTGCATTGCTGACTGTAATTTTGCAGGATGATGTTCGACACGGCGCTGCGCTACTTCCCCGCCGGCGGCAAGTACTTCCAGGGCGAGCGGGCGCGCACACTATTCCTGAAGTCGCTGTTCCTCGCGCAGGCCGGAGAGCCGGATGAGGCGGCTGCTGCTGTGCACGAGACTGACGCGCTGTACCGCGAGCTAAGGCCGGAGAGGGCGAAGGGGAAAAAAGAGACGGGGTGGCCAGGTTGCGGGGCGCCAGTGTCTTGAAATTGGGCTCAGAATACCATTTTCAAACCACGGCAAGTACAACCGGGGTAGCCCAAAAAATGGCCTCTCGCTGAGCCCGGCTCAGTCTGGCTCGGCTTAAGGCGGCAAATGCTCAGCTCCGAAGGAGGAAATGGAAACTCTTGTTGTCGGTTTTGGGGTCATGTAATGGATGTTACAAATCGGCGGTCTCCATCGGTGTAATAATTAGTTAGGTATCTACCTAGAGAAACTGCCACGTAACCACCGGGAGAGAAAGCCTACGGGAAGGCAGTCTCTAGCATCCCTCTTTCTTCCAAAAACACTTCGGCCTTGATCTGTTCGCTGCAAGCCTCCAGTCCTGCATCGCCCTTTGGCGAGACCCATCACAATCACGGAACGCCACTTCTAATAATCTGTAAGCTGCCTGTCGGAAATACCAAAAGAGCAAGAAAGACCTAGACGCTTACCCTACACCAGTCACAGCTATCTTGTTGCAAGCACCGTTGGGGCCCCATATGTCATCGGGTGGTCCCATGGACGGGCGATCGGCATCCCAGTTGTGGTTGCAATTCCCGTAAGCAATTATGGCATTCCAGGTGCCGTCATCGCTGAACTTCTGGCCAGATATGCCGCTCTTGGCGCCATTGCAGCAGTGCACGATAACATCGTCGAGGCGAGGGACGACGTCATTGGCACACGAGAGGGTGATGTCGTGGTTGTTGTCATTGCAGACCTAGGTACGTTGCCCCCTCACTATTAGCTGCCAGGTCGTCACCTAATTATGCCTTTGTGGGGCTGGTCAAGAGCATGTATGGTATGGAAACCCCGCCCACGAAGTGAAAGAAAAAAGAGCGCGAAGAGAAGAAACATACGTAGACTCCACTTGTGTTGATGCAAGAATGCCGCCGACATGTCTGGGCGGGCGTGAAGCAGGTGCCGACGTTGTTCTTCAACCAGGATATATTATCGTCTGTGTCCTGCGTGTTCGCCGTGTTGAAGATTCCGCAGAAGAGGCCTGTTTGGTGTCAGCAGTCAGCTACGCCTTCTCCGCGGAAAGACGCACCTGCGGAGTTGTCGGTTGTGTTGGTTCTCAGCGAGAGTGGCTTTAGGGATGGCGTGGCCACAGGCCCGGCGGTAATGCAGCTGCCAAAAGCAAGAAGGCCCAGAAGGACCCGAAGAAACAGTGCGTTCATTGTATGCTGCTATCGGTAGCCGTTCGTTGTCTAGATATCAGATGGTTGAAAAGACAGCGGATTGGAAGGCTGGGACTGTGAGATGCGGAATGGAGCAGAGCAGCATGGGAGGACTTCTAAATATATGGCCGCACAAGGCTAGCCGCGCGGCCTCGTTTGTAGAAAGCTATCACTTGTCTTTGCATGTGAAATGCGGCCATTTCCTAGCAATCCATGCTCTAATTTCCCCTATCTACGGGTTCTTCTTGTTTGTTTGCCACCCCACTAGCGGGGGATATCTCGTCGTTCGTTGGCTCGCTACGGGATCGCGCAACCCGCCGACATTTCATCCTCAATCCTGCTAATTCAGTATTAGAAATTAGCAGTCTCCGTCCGTGATGATAGTCCAATTTGACACAATTTTGGGCGCCAAGCCACGATGTCAATATTTGGGCTAGTTCAACGAGCTGGTCGACTGGCGGTGTAAGCTCAGGGGTCCCGAACAGGCTCCCAAAGAGTCTAAAAGGCCGACTTCGCCGCTACCTCTGTTCAAGATTCTATTCCACCTTTCATTTAAACCCCGATGGATCCTGATTTCTGTATCACGTTACGCAGAAACATTAGCACAGGCCGAAAGAGTCGGGATAAAGGAGACAAGAAGAGAATCTCTAGCATCTTTATTTCTTCCAAAATGATCTAGTTACGCTTCACCCGTTTGTTCCAAGCCGCCAGCCCCCCCATCGTTCTGCCGTTCAGCAAGCTATGCACGAGAGCTGACCTCACGTCCCCCCCATTGGGTAGCCCGTGGGCTGTAAACACGACCCGTGAATCCGTTCCTCCTCGGACCATAGAACGGCCCCTCAACATCATTGACCAAATTATGAACCGCAAGGGCCGTTGGGGCCCCATTTATCGTCGGGCAGCCCCGGAGACGGGCGGTCGGCGTCCCAGTTGTGGTTGCAGTTAGCATATGCAAGGTCCATGCAGTAGGTAGTGTTGTCGCCACCTGTCTTTCCCGAGATGCCCTCAGTGATTTTGCAGCATTTAAAATACATCTCCACGCCGAGGCGGACTATATGAAAGCATGTGATCGACAAGTCGTGATCGTCGTCATTGCATAGCTAGTGTCACATCTCCGTGTCAATTTTTGAGTTTTTCGGGGAGGCCCCCACACGGAGAGACAGGAAAATAATAGAAACAAATAAAAAAATCGTATATAAACACCACTTGTATTGATGCAGGAGTATCTCCGACGGGTCTGGGCGGGCGTGATGCACATCTATTGGCGAGCGGCCATGCCGTTCAACATCCATTGAAGATTTTCTTCCGTGTCGGAGAAGTCGGCCGTATTGAAAGCTCGGCATTGCATGACTAGTCGTTGTCAGGCTCAACTAGCCGTGGCTGCTTGTTATTCTGGGAAAACGTACTGCTCATACGCTTTTCCAAAGAGCCGTAGGTCGCGTCGTGGACGCCGATATCGCTTTCCAAGAGTGGCTTTAGCGACGTAAAGGGCTCAGCAATGATGCAGCCGCCGAGAGCGAGAAGACCAAAAAGGACCCGAATAAATAGATTGTTCATTGCGATGGCGGTATTTTTTTGAAGCTAGATGGCGAGGAGAGGGTGGGTTGAGAGACTGTGAGATGCAATAAAATCGATCTACCGGACCGTTAAATTGATGGCCGCTGAAGGCCAGCCGAGCGATACAGATCGTAGAGAGCCATGGCCGACTCCATGGCCACCACTCGATTGCCTGTCGGAGATGGCCGCAAACAAACGATCCTGGGACTGCTTCAGAGACTTTAGAAACCCAGGGGAACAGAGGCAAACAAAGAACGCGACACACATCGTCAGTGTCAAACAAGCTGGTACAGGCTGGAAAGAAAATACCGAGAACAGAGCCCAGTATGTCCCACTGCACGCCGAAACGTTTCGAATTCACCGCTTCCAACCCGCTATTACAAGAGACAGGGGCATAGACGGAACCAGGAACGCGATGACGGTGGATAGTGGTTCATCGGATTCTGTAGCCACATTTATGGTTTCCATGCCCTAACTATCTAAGAATCCAGACACGAAAACACTTGCAGCAACTCAGCAGCAGAGACACGCGCCGTTGGGGCCCCAGATATCGTCCGGCGGGCCCATGGAAGGCCGATCAGCGTCCCAGTCGTGGTTGCAGTCCGCGAAAGCAATGATCACGTTCCTGCCTCATACATTAGAGATGTAATTATCCGTTTGTATATCTTTCATCAATCAAGTATAAACTTACCACGTGCCGTCATCGCTAAACTGCTGGCCCGAGATGCCGCTGTGGGCGGCAGTACAGCACTGCACGGCGGGTGTGTCGGCGAGACCTGGCGCTTCCACGCCGCAGTCGATGGTGAGGTCCTGGTCGCGGTCGTTGCACACCTGACAGACAGTCATGTTAGCAATCACCGCCGGCACCCGGTTAGACGTGGACCGGCATTGGGAAGAAAGGGGTATTTAACACTTACGTATACGCCGCTGGTGTTGATGCATGAGAACCGCCGACAGGTCCGCGCCGGGGTAGTGCACTTGCCGAGGTTGTTGCGCATCCAGTAGAGGTTCTCCATGATATTGTGCTTGTCGGCCGTGTTGAAGACGCCGCAGAAGAGGCCTGGTCAACAACGCCAATTAGCTCCTTTTGTCAATAGCCTCGACAGTCAACCTGGAATACGTACCTCCCGAGCGCTTTTCGAGGACGTCGTTGGTCGCGATTTCGTTTCGCGAGCTAGAGCTAGAGCTGGCGACGGCGACGGCGACGGCGACGGCGACGGCGCAGCTGCCAAACACGAAAAGATCCAGCAGGACTCTGGCGAGCCGCGCGTTCATCATCTTGAACGGCGTTGTTGGCGATGGTTCCTACGACGAGAAACGACGGTGGACTGCTAGGTTGCGAGAGGCGAAAATGGAGCCGAGCCGCAAAGGCCGTGAATTAAGGTCTGCGGCCAAGTGACACAACTCGACAAGAGTGACACGGCCGAGAAAAAAAAGATCAGACGAAATCCGAGGCTGGCACGTGTTTTCTCGCAGCACAACAGACGAAGCCTGCAGAGGCAGGCGTGACCAAGTAAACACGGCTGTCTTGTCTCGCGTGCAACAATCGGCACTATTCGGCGGACACTATTCGGCGGATGAAGAAGCGGGCCAACGTGTTTGCAACCTGAAGTGCGTATTTTGTGTAGCAGTTATCCCTTTGTCGGCGCAATAAAATCATAACGGTTCGTAAGTTCCAGATCCAATTCCAACCCCCAGAATCCAAAACTCCGAGTTCAGACCAAACACAACACACGGGCAAAAAGCACCACCATCACCGTCGGTTATCCCAAATCATCCCGAATATCCGCCCCGTTCCGCACCCCATGACACTCACCACTTGGCAAGGGAATGGCGGTCAGTCAAGGCAACAGAAGCCGGTTTTTTTTTTTTTGCAGCCATCAGCCAAACCCAATCCATTTCCCGTTCAAACCGTCCCTTTTGCACACTATTACCAAAGCCCACAATGCTAAACCGGACACATACACGGCGCAACATACCTGCCTCCTACATGCCCAGCTGGCCCATCCCCAGCCGAGCGGTCTTTGCCTTTTTCGGCCCAATATAGCTCCACTTGAAGACCTTGTGGAAGATGAACAGCCTCATTTTGATTGACACGGATGGGTCAAAGATCTTGTCCTCGTAATGGAGAGGCTGCTGCTCGACGACGTCGACCTGGCCGTTATGGACGTAAGCGATGCTGTTGCTGTCCGTGTGGAGTGGCGACCTAATTTCCCAAATAGTGGTGGTCTCGGGGGCGGCAAAGTCGAGCCCGCCGTGGACGAGGTGGAGGCGGCGGCAGCGGAAGTAGATGGCGGCGTTGACGGCGATGACGGCCTCTTTGGGGCTGATGGGGCCGACGTCGATGCCCAACACGCCGACGGGGAACGGCGGCTGCGGCGGCGGGCACGGGCTGCACTTGATCAACCAGGGCGCGAGAGGGACTCGAAGCAGATGATGTCGCGGCGGCGGCAGTAGGGCACCTGGACGGTGCGGCGCGCGCCGGGCAGCAGCAGCGACATCGTGTCGGGCGACGCCCGGCGCATCTCCATGTTGGCCTCGATGCAGGCCAGCGACACGTTCAAGGCGGCGCGCAGGGTCCGCGTCAGCGCAGGCGTAGCAGTGATGACTGGCAGTGTGTGGATGGCGTTGCGGGGTGCCGGGGTCGGGGCACCGCCGTCGACCTCGGTTTGAGTGTGGAGGTTGATGCGCAACACCCGCGGCTCGACAGCCTGCGCCCAGATGTTGCAGCGGATCTCGGCAGGGAAGTGGCCGAAGATGGGGAACGACGGCTCGTCCCGTAGCAGGTGCGGCCGCCCTGATACTGGGGCGGGTCTCGTCAGTGGCGAGCGGGAGCGCACCACTGGCGTGTCTGCGGCAATGTGTTCGGGCGCCATCGTTGCGGAGAATGAGATTGCCAAGCTCGGCCAATTAAAGCGGAGGTCGAGACTCTGAAAAGCCGGATTGTGAGCAGTCCCAGAGGCGCTAGCAGCTGCGAGAAAACCTGAGGCCGAGAATCAATGTCGCAGACTTGGAAGGCACGAAGGGTTGAGAGTAGCTGCGAGGAAAGCAGGGCCCCTGGATAGGTCCTCGCAGGGTCCCGGGATAGGAGAGAGGAATGAATAGAGTTTGAGTCTAACACTTCCTAGGAACGAACTTGTCCAGGAATTGGCTGCTCGGCGCTTGCCTTGCCGACCTTGAAGCCGCCGCTAGAGCCGCTGGCGTCCCAGGCGACTCCGAATCTCAGACTACAGGGCACGAGGAAGTGCGCCACGACAGGGGTATTACCATGACCCGTCCCACTAGCTAGAAATCTTACGGCTGTTGTCTTGCGCTAGAGCTGACCCTACCAAGCTCCTTGTCACCGCGCCTATTATCAGCGGCGCAGCGTGGGATGACAAGCATCCTATCCTCACAGACGAGCGCGGAGTCGGTGATACAGACGATGAAGACGATGAAGACGATGAAGACGATGGCGGAGGCGATAAAGACGATGGCGGATGCGACGGTGAGGGCGACGATAAAGAAGGCGACAAAGGCGCAGCTGACCGATTTGAGGGCCAATCACCCCGATTCACAAGACAGGTACTATCTACGCGTCGGCAAGCCTGACGAATAGGAGATAGTTCTAATCCTGGAAGCCACGGGTTCAGGCGCTTGTCACAGGACGGACCTATACACTGGGAACATTTTCCAGGGCAAGTGGCCGGGAGAACCCCAGGAGGTGACGTTGGTTTAGAAGGTAAGCCCCGGCTCATATATCTTGTTCAATTCCTTGTTTCAAAGTCAAGTTTCCCTGCTCCGTATTTCGCACATGCGCACGACACGCTAAAGTACAAACCAAAGCTCTTTTAACAGCTCCGGGACCGGGCTAGATGGCGATAGACCACAACTACATACCCTGCACCACGCAACCTGATGGTAGCTGAACAGTTGCACCAGTCACTTTTTCACGCTACAAGTAGAGCCGCAGTCACCAGACAAGAAGCTGAACACTAAAAAACCGGGGTGCGCGAGGGGCAAGCAGGAGCAGAAAAGGCTCGGGTCACAGACGCGTCCACGGTGGCGAGGCATCCAGGCAACGCGTCAAGGAAGATGAGATGAAAAAGCCGCACCCACCAGCTGACAGTGCACGCCGGACAACTGACCATATAGGACGCGTTGCTGGCCATAGTTTCCAAGCTCGGAACAACGTGTGCAAAAAACAACGCTAGCGCAGCCAGCACACGCTTAGCGGGTCAAAACTCGCAAATTCTTCCGACTCGACACGCGGTTTAGCCTCCGAACCCATTGGTTTGATTCCAACCGAGACTTGAAAAATATCAATCCTTTTTTTCTTTTTTGCTTTTTGCCCTGATATTCACATTTCTCATATGCGCAGTAATTAGCATGCTCGGTGCCCTGCATTTTACGGATTTAATGAAAGCGACATGCGCGACGATCGAATACCGAGACCACCTACTCGCATCCTCGTGCGCACCGTGGAAGCGAACTGAAGCACGAACCACAGCCAACGAAAGTCCACTCCATTCACTGGCCAATGTGCTGTGAGAAATAACCTAATTTGGAGAATTGTGTTGGCAACCGATATCGATGGCTATGTAATTGAGAATTATATCCGCCTCCCCGAGTACAAAAACACAGACCACCACAGCTGCCATCCCTCACACATATCCTCAAAACTTGTCCAGAAACAGCTCACCATAGCCCGTCACGTTGTCGTAAGGCCTCAGCGTGTCGACGGTCAGCGCCTCGCCCACAAAAAACCCGCTGAGATCCCAGATGGTGCCCGGCTGCGGCACCGACGTGTCGGCGGCGATCAGCTCGTTCTGGATGCGCCTCGCACTCGCCAAGAACCGCTGCTGCACCTTGGCATACCCCGGCACCACGATCTTGCCGTCGCGCTTCTTCCACCGCCCGTCCACCAGCACGTGCTCGATGTCGCCCACGCTCGCGTGCAGAATAACCGCCGCCACCGGGTCGTTCCACCCCAGCAGCGCCGGCGACGTCTTGCCGTCCCACACGACGAGGTCCGCTTTCGCGCCCTTGGCAATAACGCCAATATCGTCGCGCCGCAGCGCCAGCCCGCCGTGACGTGTCGCCAGCAGGAACGCCTGCGCCGCGCTCATCGGGTTGTTCGGCGGCACCTGCCAGCGGCCCAGCACCTCGCTGTACAGGGTGCGGCGCACGCTCTGCAGCCACAGGCGCGCCTGCGTGAGGATGTCGCCGGAATACGTGAAGTGCGTGTCGACGCCCAGCGCGGCCTGGTCCAGCACCAGGTGGCTGTGCGGGTGCACGTGGCCGTAGTGCATCTCGGACTCGGGCGTCACGGATACGAACTGGTTGGTCGAGCGCAGCAGCGTCGCGTCCGCCGCTGTCAGGAACGACGCGTGCGAGAAGACGACCGGGATCGAAGTGTTGAGGATCCCTGCGGCCTGCAGGTCCTCGGGCGAGTTGTCGTTGCCCCACGGGCCTTGCAGCGAGTGTGTCGTCAGCACGGACGCGTTGAACTGCTGCGCGAGGGCCACCACGGCGGCCACCTCGGCCGTGTTCTTGTTGCCCGAGAAGGCGTCGTAGGCGATTCCGAGCGACGTCGGCGTGTTGGCAAAGGAGGCGTTGCGCGCGATATCGGCGAAGTTGGCCAGCTGCTCGGGAATGAGATAGTTGACGGCGGGGATGTTGTGGAACGCGTAGGCCCAGAAGACGCGCGCGCCCGAGTCGATGGACGCCCGCAGGCCGGCCTCGGCGGTCGCGTTGGACCACGTGTGGTGCGCGTGGTCGAGGATGGTGGTGACGCCGCCGTTGAGGGCCTCGTAGATGCCCGCCAGCTGGCCGACGTACACGTCGTCGGCCGTCAGCAGCCCCGCGACCGCGAACTCGCCGTAGCGGTAGAAGTACTCGAGCAGCGACGTGTTGCTGGCGAGCGTCTTGAAGGCCGTCTGCCAGCCGTGCTTGTGCGTGTCGACGAAGCCGGGCGTGATGATCTTGCCCGAGATGTCGACCACCTCGGTGTCGTTGCGCAGCTTGAAGGTCGGCGCGCCGGCCACGATGTTGGTGATGCGGTCGTCCGTCACCAGCACTGAGCCGTTGCGGATCACCTTCAGGCTCTCCGAGGTGCGGTCAAAGGCCACGATGGTGCCGCCCGAGAAGAGGATCGACGAGGCAGCGGCGATGCATGGCGCCGCCAGGATGGAGAGGTGTTTGAGATGCATCGTCGTGAACAGCTTCATGCACTCTTGCTAGACGATAAGGAGAAGACGAGAGCACAGAGCCTGTGTTACTACACAACGTGGAATGTTTGCAACGCCCCTTATAGATTATGAAACTGCTAACAATTACAATTTGAACCGGAAATATCAGTCTCATTCGTATGTGTTATCCGACTGACGGGCCGGAGAGTGGAGAGAACAGTATGAGCATGGCGTATGACGTCCTTTCCCGCGCGGCACATGGAATCAAGCAAGGCGTCATGTATGTGCGCGGCGGTGGTCCAGTCAGATCGCCGCCCGACTCAAGCCTCCACCGTCCAATATTGCAGCATGTACCCCTCAACACGGCGTTGCATGCGTCCCCATGGGGGCCGCCCTCCGGGCATTCCGGGCTTTGTCAAGCCACCAAGTTGTGCGTGCGTGATAATTATGGGCTCACAATTATTGGGCCACCGGATTCATTACTAGCTGCCGAGCAACGTCCGGCAATACTACCTGCCACTGCTCAAACAGCCGCGCTGCTTATCTCAGATGCAACCCTTCTGGTGTCGTGCTAAGCTTCGAGCCTGCTCATTTTTGATCCGGACCCGGGTCGCGTATAGTCGGGTCGCGGGCGCGTATCCTCGGGCCTCGGAGACGAAATGGGCGATTTCGGTGTTCTGGATTTCGTTTCTCGTCAGTGACGGGCTGGCGGCCGCTGGGAACAGGGTCTGATCCGAGTGTCGGTTTAGGAGTCCGAGCCGCAGACCGGCCACAAGAGCGGTGTGTGTACCAAACTTTGAGGTAGCGATAGGATGAGCATGCTGACTATGTGCTGGGGTGACTGAGGACGAGTTGCGTAACCTCACCACGTATTTGATAGAATTATTTAATTGCATGTGATCTTGGACCATGTAGTCACGGTTGTAACAGTTGGCTCTCGATTCAAACCTCACGACATTTGAACCCCGAGTGCCATCATGATCATAGGGATGATTCCATTCACTGGTACCCGTCAACGTTAGTTCTATAAGTAATAACCACCAACCACGCAGCTCACATGAGCCCTGAGGAAATCGGTATTCATTAAGAACCACACTTGTAGCATTAGGCTGGATAGGTAACCATCGGCGTCATTTTCTCCAACTGTTCGATGGCCAGATTCCCGCCTTCGTTCTCATGCGGATTGTTTCAAGCAGCCTAGCTAGGTCATGTCCAGACCTAATTCACAACCATGAATTAGGAATTAATTTAGGGAACATCAGCACTACCCTGGCTCTGCGGTTGCAATAATGTTGACTCGAGATCTACTGGGTTAGGTGTGCAAGGGCTGCGATGCAAGGAGAAACACACATCCCGTCGCGCGGATCTGGGGCACAGAGGCACATTGGCGTTCGAGTCTGACCGGGCTTGACCTCGGCGCGCACAGCTCATGGAATAAAATTGCAATAGGTCCTCATGCGTGAACAGGTTCCAACCTAGCCTAGCTTGCGCTGCTGGTGGAGCAGTCGTGTGTGCCCGTCAAGGTAGATCACTGGGTGATTAGCGAGGATAAGCCTACGAGGCGCGGTGGGGTTGACCAATAGCGAAGCAGTCTTGGTTGCAACGCATTCCCAAGAGTCAAGGTTGGGTGGAGATGCGACGCTGGTGTGGAGTTGAGCCCGGGCGATTTGCAGTCTTGCATCCATACACGGGGCATAGCGCCCTGCGCTACTGTTGACACTATCTATTGGGATCCGTACCTGCATATTCTAGGCCCAGGCTAGGCCAACAAATTTAAACGGAGGGCAAAAGGGGAGAAGACAATAAAGGGCGGCGAATCCTGCTTCCCGTGGGCGTTTGTGGCTTTTCTTCTGCATCACCTTTGCAGCCACTCGTTTAGATATTGTTGCCGTTTCCGGCCTTATTCCTCCGCAATGGTTCACACTCGTTTCAGCCTCCGGCTCTTGGCGTTGCTGCCTCTGTTTTCCGCCTCCGTCTTGGCGGCGCCGAGGAAGGGAAGATGCAAAGCCACGTCCGCCATCTCGGCGTCGGCTTTCTCGGCTTCTGTCTTTTCTTCGTCGGCTTCCTCGGATTCTGTCTTTCCCTCGTCGGCATCCTCCGAGATTGTGTCGTCCACTGTCGCTCTCAGCGTTATTTCGTCGTCGGTGCCGTCAAGCCTCGTCTCTTTGCCCACGTCCGACACTGTCTTCTCGACGATATCATCTAGCGTTGTCTCTTCCGCCGCATCGTCTAGTGTCGTCTTGTCGTCAGCATCATCCGTGGTCGTCTCGTCCACTGTCCCGTCCAGCGTTTTGTCCAGCGTTGTGTCCAGCGTTGTGTCCAGCGTTGTGTCTTCAGCTTCTTCAACCGCTGTTGCTTCGTCAACAGCACATGTCTCTGTCCCGAGCAGCTCGGCACCTGTCCCCAGCTCAGCGCCAGTCTCCAGCTCGGCACCAGTCTCCAGCTTGGCGCCTGTCCCCAGCTCATCCGTCGAGGCGTCAACTACGACCGAGGCCCCCAGCTCTTCTGCGCCGAGCAGCTCATCCGTCCCCTCGACGACCTCCACGACGCCAACCACCCCCGCAGGTCCCCCTCTGACGACCATCACCAGCTGCCCCCCCGGGCCGACGCTGGCCGGGCCGGCGCAGTGCTACCAAGACATCCTCCCCTCGAGCTGCCAGAAGCTCAGCAGCCTGCCCGCCAACTTCAACTCGCGCTTAATGTCGTCGTCTCTGCGCCTATGCTCAGCGGCCCTGACCGCCTACGGCAACGCGCCCAACCCCACGGCCAACGCATGCTTCCCGACCTCGACGGCAGCCACCCCCCTGAACTTGGACGTGGCCACGTCGACCCTCACCAGCCTGTTCTCGTGCCTGCAGACGGCCAACGTGCTGTGCACCTTCAACGCCGACTGCCAGACAAGCACGTACACGGTCGGACAGGTGCCTTCGCCAACGCCCAGCATCGGCGTCGACGTGCTGTACGACGGCGGCTTCGAGTCGGGCACGTACGGCAACTGGTCCGTCCCACAAAGCCCCATCCTGCCGACGGAGCTGTCGACGCAGCACCCGCACACCGGCAGCTGGGGCTACCACGTCAAGTACGCCAACATCAACGGCGGCAGCATCGTGCTCAGCCGCGTCATCCTCGGCATCGAGCCCGGCCGCCAGTACACGCTCAGCGCCTGGCTGCTGCACGACAACACGGCCGCCGCGACCAATTTCTACCTCTACGCCTACCCCGGCGCCTACATGACGCCCGCCAGCGAGGCCAGCCTGCAGCCGCTGCCCGCCAACACGTGGGTCCGCCGCACCATCACCTTCACGCCCGCGTCGTCGTGGCTGCAGCTACAGCTGTCGGGCGGCGGGCAGGTCAGCGGCGTCACGGGCAGCGCAGGCGGCGTCGATAATATCTGGGTCGACGACATCACGCTGACGCGGCTGAACTGAGCCTGCTCGGTTGCTGGACCCGGCCTGTACATAATTATACATCGTTATCACGACCTTACGTAGTGTTGTATGAGAACAGAGTGTGTTCGCAGCTGGGCAGGTAAATATTGAGAAATCGTGGGTTTTGTGGGTACCTAGGGACCTGATCAGTCTTCAAAATAGCATCCCGCCGACTCATTAATTCCCCCGAGGAACGCCGGAACTCCTCCACGAGTCCACAGCAGCATGTGAACAGCGTAGTGCCATCACCTCCTAAAGGAAGCGGAAAAAGGAAACCAATTCGAAAGACGAGCAAGACCCCTCAGTCTCTAGATGGCTACAGTGTAACAGTGACGGCCGCCTTGTAGGGCACTACCATGCCGCTGGCCCTGTCCGCGAAGGGAAACCACAGGGGGTGTGATGGAATTTCCCGACGCTGTTGGGGCCGGCAAGATTGGCCGTGAATTTCCGCGGGTTGGCCTCGTCTTTCACCATGTGGCGGAGGACAACGAGATCCTAAAGGCAGGTTTTTGTGGTAATGACTAGCGGCCGGTTCTTTTCACTCATTTCTATTCATGTTTTTTTATCATGTCTTTGGCACAATAAACAAGTAGGAGACAAGCACGGCACTGGGTGGGGTGTGCAACTTACACGAGGCAATCCAGCGTGGGCTGCTTGACGTTGCGATCCTCAAACGACCAGCGGCCGCAGCCGAATTGCAGCTGTGGCGCAATGTCAGCATAGCACAAGACGGCAAAAGAAGAGCAAAAAGGGGTGAACATGGCCAGGCTCTACTCACAGTAAACTCCAGCTAGAGCGCCGCCTTGCACTTGACCGTCTGCCGATCGCCAGCGCAGCTGAGCGGCGGCCCGCTCGGCACGGCCAGCGGCCCTTTACCCGCGATCGCCTTGTCGAGCCGGTCGACACCATTGCTCGGCTGGCATTAATAGCCACGTTTCCGCGCACCCAGCTAACCATAAAATCCTCCCTCGCCGCCAGACATGGCTGTGTAGTGTTTGGCTCGAGGCTCAAGTATGAAGCAAACATTGCCAGCCGAGTGTAGCTGGAAATAGTGACGGGCCTTGTTTTTGACTACCGACTTCGTGGGCGTCCGCAGCCAACTTAAGTATTTCGATAATGTGAACCATGACCAAAACGCCACGACTGCGTGTGTCTGCCACGACCACAAAAATGTGACAATTACATTGGATGCCTTAGTCCCAGCCACCGACTTTGACCGCATGCTTGGCGCTTCATTAGTGTTTTGCCTTATCAGTTCGTGCATCAGCAATGAGGCGCCAACACAATATTCCGCGCTGTCAGTTGAGTGGCGGTATTCTGGGCTGAAAGCCCCGCCAGGGGAGTTAGTGTAGGGTTAGGGTTGACCCCGCATTGGGAGATTGATCCGGCATTCGTAGCTTCTGGCCTTCGGCCTAGGAACTTGGAAAAAACAACCCGTTCTATCGACAGTTTTTCAGGGCCCGACCCGGGCGGCCCAGCCATTGCTCATGATTGCCATCGCGTTTTCAGCCCATTTGCGCGCGAGTGCCAAGACGTTCATTGTCGCTCAGCTCGGCCAAACCGCCTGGAACTAACTGGTCTTGGACCGTCACCTGCATCCAGTTGGGTTCAAAGGTTGTTCATTACAGAATCAAGTCAGTGCTGAGCTAGAGGACGTCAGCACGAAATACACCTAAATACTCTCTGATGATCCTATTTCTTTCAATACAACTGCCGCCCCATCTAGTAATATAATACAAGGCCATCTCAGTCTATCAGGCTAAGCAAATCTACGTGATACGACACGGGCTTGGCCGGGGAGACGGGTTTCGCCGGTGATAGCGGCTCGCTCCCTGGGATAGGATGAGAAGTAGGGTCCGAAAGGTCGATCAGGTCCATTAGCAGGTCCATCTGGGCCGGCTGTTCTGTCTTGGCCGGCTGTTCTGTCTTGGCCGGCTGTTCTGTCTTGGCCGGCTGTTCTGTCTTGGCTGGCTGTTCTGTCTTGGCTGGCTGTTCTGTCTTGGCTGGCTGTTCTGTCTTGGCTGGCTGTTCTGTCTTGGCTGGCTGTTCTGTCTTGGCTGGCTCTTCTGGCTTTGTTGGTTCCAATGGGCTTGCCAATGGCGCTGGCACTTCGCGCGGCGCGTCGTACAGCGTGTCGTAAGATTCCTTCTTGTGTAGTTCTGGCGAAGGTGAAAGTGACGGCGGATTTTCCATTTCCGTGTTTGTTTTCTGCTCCTTCGCTTTTGCAGCCAATTTCGACTGAACCGCCGTTCTGGCAGCCTTTGACAGTTCACTTATCGGCTTTTGTTGAGAGGGCAGAGGGCTTTCTCTAGCAACAGGCGACGGTGCGATCATGTCGGGCGTTAGCGGCGGCGGGAATGCGGACAAAGTTAGCTTCGGCAAAGCGGCTGTCCTATCGACAGCCTTGCCCTTTGTGGTGTCGCTCTCGGCGGACGTGGTCGGCTGCGGGAGAGCGGCTAGCCTGTCGATATCTTTGCCCTTTGCGGCGTCGCCATCGCCAGAAGACGAGGCGGACGGTTTCGACTTTGCCGCCATCATGTACATCTGCGTCTCAACCTCGCGGAATACTTGGTCCCATTGGGCTGGGTTGAGACTGCAATCTTAGTCAGCATCGGCGGTCGAGTGATTGGATAGCAGGACTCACTCGGACTGGGCATCGTGGGCCTGGGAGCCGCTCGGGCCGGGGCTCTCTGCCACCTTTTTGAAGCAGTCGTCGAGGACGGCTTCGAGGCTGGTTCCTTCTCGTCAGAAACCATCTTTTTGTTTACATGAGTACGGCACTTACTTCGGCCCGTGCTTCTCAACAATCCCCAGAAGAATCCCCGGACTCAGGCTGGGAAACATTTCTCGCAGCTCTGCCATCTTGGGCATGTCTTGAACGAAATCAACCTTGCGAGGCGGAGTGTACGGCGGCGACTTTGGGGGCGGGGGGCCCGTGGTTGTGGCGTCAAGCTCGGCAATGAAATGATGGGTTGACGGACCCGCGACTGTCGGAGGTGGTGGTGAAGGAGTTATCGCCTGGTAAGAAAACGGTGTGGGATATCTCTCGTACTGCGGTGCGTCGCCATAGGGAAAAGGGGGCGCTTGGGGCCGCAGTTCCTCCGGCGGCCGGTAGTTGGCCCCGGACATGTTATAGGGGGCCGGGAGGTAATTGGGCGCGTTGGGGTAAGTGGTGGGATAAGTGGGTGCGTTTGGGTAAGTAAACGACTGAGGCGTCCCGGGCCCGTATTGGGGGTAGAGCAGGGGCGGGCTCGTGGTCCGCAGCGCAGGGAGCCCGAGGCCGTAGGGGTCGCCAGGAAAAGGCGACAGAGCCCGCGGCGGCCCCATTCTGTCTCTCCGCTGAAAGGTTAGAAACCTCGACCTCTTGGTCTGGCTCAAAGACAGCCGGTTGCCGCTCGATGAGCCCTTGAGTCGCGACATGGATTTCATCCCGAGCTTAAGCCTGTCGTAAAAATCATCCGAAGCGTCGCGTTCGTCAACGCTGTCGTGGAAGGCGGACTTGTAAGTCTCTAGCGAGTAGGGGGCTCTCCCGATTTGATACGTGAGCCCATAAAAGCACAGCGACGTGTCCGAGAACTCCGATCTCAGGAGCGACGCATTCGGGCTCAAGCTGGCTATCCCTGTAGGCTTGAATTCTGTTTTGGAGTCGATTGACATCATGGAAGCCATGGGACTTATTGGGCTGTTGGGGTTGTTGAAGTTGTCCGGGACTAGTGGCTGAAGCTCCCCAGCAATGAACGTCAACGAAGCGGTCGACTGCTTCGTCTGTACCGACCAAACGGACTTGCCAAAGGTGGGGAGGGTTCCGTTAAAGGCTGCGAGCCGCGGCTCCGAGTTGACAGGGATTGGCTTTGTGGGATCGTGCGCCCTTTGCCACTGCAGTATCTTCCAGGTCTGGGAGCAGAGCTTGTGGCAGAGGGCCTGCAGGTGCTGCGCAGAAATCCAAACGACTTGGCGAGCCTCTGGATCGCCAATGTGCTCCATCTCGGCCGACGAGATGAAGCATAGCCGGATGACGACGAACCACAGGCAGCAGTCGAGATTTTTTTCAAAGAGGCTAGCATTCAATCCCGACCTGTCGAGCGTGCGGAAGAGCACTCGAAGCAGGTTGGCCTCGCAGAGCGGGCCGACGATGTCGTAGCCGAGCCTGAACAGTATGCTCGGGAATTGACGTTGGATTGAGCTTGCCGTGGTGTAGCACTCTTTCAGAAAGTTCTGTCGCCGGTTAGGACCCCGCGCGAATTGCGATATGGAATCTTCCAGGCTGTGAATCTGCCGCAGGAGCTGGTCGAAATTGGTTTCGCCGTTGACCGAGCCGAGCTCCACGGCGAGCACTCCCAGCAGCTGGTTGGAGAAGAAAGGTTCGCGGACATCGGCCGACTTTTGCCGCTTCTTCCTCGTCAAGACGAAAGGGGCCATGCTCTGCGGAGAAAACAGGACGCCCTCGTTGATGCTCGGAGGGATGGCGTACATCCAGCCCATGCGGCCCTGCCTCGTCAGCGCAGACACGATGTTGTCCAGCGCCTGGCTCTCGGTGTGCATCGGGTCGTACGAAATTCCATCGAGCCCCAGCACGCCGCACAGGGCGTAGTACTTGTCGCAGGGCAGCGTGGCCTCCAGGTTCTCGGCCAGTTGAAAAATGGTGGCCTCCATGTCGCAGTTCTCAGCGTAGAACTGGCGGATGTAGGCGCACTGCTTGCACCACGTCCAGAACTCGTGGAGCCACCGGGCCTCGGGGTGGCGGGACTGGAGGAACGCGGCAATGTACCCAATGGTCTCGAGGTCGATGTAGGCGATCATGGCCGCGTCTCCCCACGACAGTATGTATCGCTCCGACAAAAGTATTTCCTGGAAAATCCAAGCCCGCTTCCTCCACGCCCCATTCCAAAGCGCCGCCAGTGTTTCCAGGCAGAGGGCCTCGAGTATCTCGGGAATGGGGGCAACGAGGGATATGCAGCTCGGATCGAAGAGACATCGATGCTGGGGGTTGCCATCTCCCCCGCTCGTCCCGTTGGCCCCGCCGCTCTCGGAGAAGCGGCATTTTGTGATTCGGTGCAGTTCGAAGATGCCCGTGAGGTCAAAGTGTCGGAGGAGGAGGATGGTACACCGGGAATTAAAGAAGACTTGGTTCATACGGGGAACCCTTGTTTCGTTTAGTCAATATCATGAACTCCAGATGATGTGAATATGGCCTACCAGTATGCCTTGTCAGTGGCCGAGGCCTGGTCGATGCATTTGCAGTCGATCCAGCACCGGAATGCGTCGGGCTGGCTCGAGGCGGCTGCGGAATCGCTGAAGACGTTTGTTGTTGACAGATAAAGAAGGCGGTTGCGGATCAAGTCCCAACTCGGGAGGGGCGCGTTCACGTCCTCTTTCCAATCGCTCCAGACGTACGAGATGGCGAAGAAGCTAGAGGGCCGTTTGGCCTGGCTGCGCTTGGAGGCACTGGTGCTGCTCAGGTCGGGGCCGCGGTAGTACTCTTCGGTGACGGGGTCGATCACCCTGAACGGGGACCGTGTTGACGCAAACAGCGGGCCGCTCATGGCCGGCAAAGTCGTGGCCTTTCAGGTCCTGACTGCCGAGCTGGTCAAGCCAGCCAAGTCGGCGATGTCGAGATGAGGGGTTGCTGCGTCCCCCTGTTGGTCCCCCTGGTCTTTGGCGGCTTGGCTCGCCGCTCCAATCCCGAGCTGAAAGCCAGGACTAACCCGATTGAGTCACTACATACGTTGTGCGGGCGGATCCCAGAGCCTCGTTTCTCCCTGATTCTCATTCAATTCTCAGTATATTTCCGTGTTTGTTCGTTAGAACGAGTTCGATCCATGTTCGCTGCCTTATTTAACAGGTTCTACGGAGGTAAGCTAATTAGAAGTCTCTAATTATTGAACGTCCCCTGCGGCACCTCGTTCTCCTACCGAAATTTACAAACTTCCCATTCATATAATCATACTGTCACGACAATAAGGATTAGTGGGCAAAAGAAGGACCTGCAAGCTGCCACTTGATTCTTCGCCACTAGATTTTGCCACTGTTCATAACTATAAAGGAGAGACTTTTGGCCCTCCCAAAGGAAACAAAAAGACAGACCTTTTCAGATAATTCAAGCTTTACCTCCATGCATCAAATGCTCCATTTCCGTTGCCCTGTGAATGCGCGTTGTACATACAGCTCATCATGGATCGTTAACTGATGAGTCCAATGTTGTTGATTAATTACGTACACTTCAAACATATCAGGGTGATTAACTACTGTGTTTGTTGACTCTGTCAGATTCCTGGTGAGGAATAAATGAGCTTCCAAATGATACTTTTGCATCAGCACAACGAAGGCTGTTGGAATGACGCGCTAGTTAGCTACGGAGAGTTATCCACGAAGGTGGCTGTGGTGGCGTAGGGCCACAGATTCTATATGAGTGGCCGTAGGCCACTTACACCCTCTGTCTTCGAGATACACAGATATAAACGAACCCATCACTTGAACCACCAGTTTTCGACGTCCAGTTACGCCCTGTTGTTTCCAGTACCGGTACCTGGTGATTCCAACAAAGGCCAACTCGACCAAGACCCTTCAGGCAACCCTCACTCCTTCCATATCTGGTCTGTCGACGCGTTAAGATGGCTGACCCGCGGCCAGAAGAGGAAGTGCGACCGGAAGACGGCGATACAAGCGGGCACTGATTATCAGGCCTGCCTGCGGCCCTACGGCACGATTGGAAAGGCCGGGCCGCTGAGGTCAGTCGCTTAGTAATTAGGTGATTAGAAGTCTGAATACACTACAGAAATTGAGTGCGAATACCCTCAATTACCCCTGGCGGTGCACCGTGCAGCACATCACGGTAAGCTGTCAATGAGTGAATGTAGCCCTCTGATGAGTGCTAGTACTGTACAAGCGGCACAGGAATTCCGTGGCATGCCGAGTGTCGAGTCGTGATAGGTAGGCGGTGATACCGATCTGCGGATTTGGGCTGGTCGGAGGACTGGAGCCGTCTGTGGGGGGTGGGGGGACTTGGAGAGAGAGAGCGGGCGCTCGTCCGTGACCTCGAACGCCCGACCTCACACGTGATCAAAGGCTTCATTCCAAGACCCTGACAAGCGGTAACGCATGCGGTCTATAGGGCTATGGCGTGGCTGCTAGTATCGCAAAATTATTACGATATTGTTAGTTCGCTGCCTGCCAAGACCATATTTGCCTATTACAAACCACTCGACTGTTAGGGTCGTCTGTCTGTAAGGGAGCACGGGCTCCACAGGATGCTGGGGTTGGTAATTATGAAGATAGAACAAAGGACAAGCTCCTATCGCACGGGTAATACAGTCAAATCGGAATGCCACTCAAAGTGTACGAGTACAGTGAATGTGTATTGCTTGCTTGAAGACCCGAGCAAGAACTATCTAAGACCGTGGGTACGGTCATCGTATTTATTTAATTATGGCGGGCCAGTACGGAAGTGCCTTTCAAAAGTTTTGCGCAGTGCCAAGAAAGCCACCCTCTTTAATTACATACGACCCTGGCCATCTTGGCCCCCTAGCTCCTTATTCTTTTCCGGGCCTCTCGATACTCGTTACCTCCTTCGCACTTTATTACCTGTTGTATATGCTCAACAATCCTTTCAATCCAGGCTTGAATACGCTGCTGAGTAAGTTTTTCGTTCCAGCAATGTCCCCATGCTCGAATAGCCTCAGCCCTGCTTTTTGGGGCTCCCTTTTTGGTTGTTTCTCTCTTCATCCAGAACCAACAAGGCTCTATCATATTAAGATCAGGTGAGTTACCTGGCCAGAGGAGGCGGAGTACCTGATGGATATCGTATATACGCTGTTGAGCGCGATGAGCGTGTGCGCCAGCCTTATCCTCCTGAACAAGCGTATTCGGCCCACAGCTTTTGGCGAAAGGGATAAGCTTTGGTATAAGGATCTTGGTTTGATAGCGATACCAGTCGATGCCTCCCTTGGATTCTCGTACGAGTTTGCCGTTCGCTTTGTTCCATCGCCATTGTGGTTTTCTGCCTCGTTTCGTAACCAAAGAGAGCCTTCCCATTTTGGTATCCAACTCCCACTCTTCACGCATTATTGGTTCCAACTCCTTATTCCATTCCTCAAGATCCTTCTCAGCTTGCTCCTTTTCAGCCTTTGTTTCCGGAAGCCAACAATGGCAAGGCCCCTTTTGATCGTACGAAAAGCAACCCCAAAACATAAACTCCGAATATCCTTTCCACCGTTCACGAATACAGCTTTTAAGAAAACGCTCATCAGCTTTCCTCCAAATACGATATCCTCCTCGGCGATGAAGTAATACAATAGAAGTTTCATCAGACCAAATAACACGTTTCCAATCTTCTAAAGTCCAATCTTTATGATCAAGACACCACTTCAGTCGTTCCTCCTTCATCTTCTTCGTCAATCCAGGCTTCCTCGTTGGCTTCGTTTTGTTGAATCCTGCTAATTTGAGGATCCTCCAGATTGTGATAGCTGAGATGTCGAGGCCCTCGGTACTGAGCTCACCGGCCAGATAGCACAGGATTTCTCACGGCCATATCGATCTTTGCGAACCTTGGCGATAACCTTCTCGGTATTTTCGGGGGTGTGTTTTCGTGGACGGCCAGAGCGAGGGGCATCTTCAACCCATTCATCCTTAATAATTAAGGGCCGTATATTTGGATCAAATCCACGCTCAATAGCCCTGGCATATATTCGATTGACGGTACTAACGGAAACCCCGGTTTGTGCAAAGACATCGGCCGAAGAAAGGCCCACAATAGGAGATTTGAGGGTAACTATAAGCGCACGCATGGAAATATCTGTATTTGGCGACATCTTGATCGTTGTGTTGACTGTTGAGCTGTGGAAGCGGGGTTGAGGGGTAAGATTACGTGGCCAAACCAGATGTGGTGTGGTCGCTGATCATTCAGCTAAAGGGGTGTGGCTGGCTTGGCATTGCGCAAAACTTTTGAAAGGCACCTCCGTAAGAGCGCAGCCCGACAAGAAGGAGCTACCTAGTGCCGGGCACTGCTAGCGTGCCGGGCCATTTGCCTGGTGCCAAGACCCTTCTTGGCACTGGGCCACCCCTGATTGGCCGTCCTTCCGTTTCCCTGGTGCCAAGAGCCCCGCACCGGACACCGTCTGATTGTCCTCGACAAGCGGGGCCCCCAGTCAGGCGCCTTCTGCAGGTAGTCCAGTGTACCGACCAGGTTCACATTGCCTCCTTCAAGCGCTAAGGCCGTTACAATAAACAGGGGTCTTTTAAACCAAAAATTAGTAATTTGTTGTAGAGCTCTCCGCATCAGGGCAGTCAGGCCCCCTATTGTGTTTGTAGCGCGATTGGACAGTAGATCTTGCATGCGGCAGCTCTACGTTCGACGCAAGAAACAAGTCACCCCTACCTGACCTACATCTAGATTCTCAATAGAAATTTAAAACCGACATATTCTCTCCACCAACTATCTAAAGACATTCAGCAATGCAACCTTTGGTTCTATTTCTTCAGCAGTCCAAGACATTTCCTGCACGTTTTTTCGAGGCGCACAGCTACAGATCCCGGCTTGCCTTCATACTCTTGCCAGCTAACACCAGCTATCAATCGCATTCTCCCTCATCGGTATTACCTTAGCATGGATGGTATGGATCTACCCCCCCCCCCCCCTCCCGTTTGACATCATAGTTGGCTCTCCTACTAATAATGTAATCCACATCCAGTCACTCGGTACACTCGGACACGGGCCGAGGGTCCGTCAGCCGGTACGGGACTCCAAGCTAGCAGCTGGTGCCATCAGTGCAGCTCGCCGCCACCAGACAGTCAAAGCAGCACCCATCTCCGAGTCGGAATTGACTCCAGCATTCCGCGATGGGTGCCCGGTTCGACGGTGCGATACGTCTTCTGCGCCAAGACTTTCTCGGACCCAAACCTGGCCGCCTTCGTCTCGGCCAAGCTGGTCGAGGCAGCGCTCATGTGGAGGAGCAAGGGCGTGACCTTTGAGCACGCGTGCCCCGGCCACGAAGCCACCTTCAAGGTTGTATACATGGAAGACGGCGGCATCAATCCCCTGGCGAGCTCCTTCTTCCCCAACCGCGGCCCGGCCGAGGCTCGCACGCTGTGCATATACCAGGCAGCCCTCGCCCGGCCCCACATCAAGTACCTCGCCAACGTCCTCGCCCACGAGCTAGGCCACATCCTGGGCCTGCGCCACGAGTTCGCCGGCTTGGTCGAGGCCGGTTCCGTCCGCTGGGGAAGGTCGAATAAGAATTCGGTCATGAACTACCACGCCAAGCTGAGGAGGTACCGCGTGTAGAAGCAGGATCTTGCCGACCTAGAGAGCTTCTACAGTTCGACCAAGACGAAGCACAGGGGGCTGCCGATCTACACGCTCCATCCCCCGACCTACTTGTACGACTGAGTACCTGGCGGATGGGAAACCCGCTTTCTTGGGACAGGGCGAGCCATTCTCGGAGTTTGGCGTCGACAGACTGTGTGCGGTTTAACAGGATATGGATTCATGATGTTTTGTTTTGTTTCGTCTATTCTAGGAGTGACTTCTATAGTTAGTCTGTCACCAAAGTGACATAGCTTTTTTGAGTAGCGATCATAAGCGCCAATATTCAACATTGTTACGGACCATTCAATCCCCACCTGTAATTAAGCGTGAGCCGATCGGACAACCACATTGGAAGTCAACCTTGTGCGGGTCCTTGCATAAGATGCTCGTACCTCCTTTGGGATTTGGTCGGGTGTTGGACGGCCCCAGGCATCTCTGCATTCCCACCAGCACCGGCGCCGGCACCAGCATCTTCGGCGTGTCCAGCAGACGATGGGCAAGGCTCTGGCTGGTGAGTAATTTCTCCCCACTTCCACCCTTTGACAACCCTCGACACTGACATCGCGACACCCAAATGGAACCCATCACCATCGCCACAGCCGCGGCGGGCTGCGTAAAGCTGATTTACGAAGTGGGTAGGGGTGTTGCGTCGCTCCGGTCCATGATACAGGGCATCCAAAGGGTCGACAGCATTGTCGCGGGCTTCCGGGGCGAGCTCGACGCTCTCGACGCTCTGAGTTATGCCCTCGCCGTGCTCAGCACCGAGATTGGGTCGTCCAAGGGCACCCTGCCCGCCGCCGTGTCCAAGTGGTGGCGCACTGCAAGCCTCGAACGTATTCTGGAGAGCACCGTCAAGACTCTTAATTGCCTGCGTATCATCTTTGGCGAGATGAGCAAGAAGCGACGCATGCTGGAGAAGACGCGGAGGTATTAAACCTCCAAGCAGGACGAAGAAATCCGCCATCTTCGCAACTGCATCGGCACCTATGTTTCTTGCCTGAATCTCCCCGTCATCTTGCTAGCCAAGTGAGTCCTCTACACATAACCTGGAGCTGTATCTATTGTGAAGGGAGGCATGTATGAGAGTCAAGGCTGCAAGTAGGAATGACTGTATTCGTAAAATAGCTAAGCTAAGGAAAGGAAAAGGAAAAGAAGAAGCCTGCGGTTCCTGCAGGCCGTGGTTTCGTGGTGGGGAGGGGAAATTGGGGTAGTCCCAATTGGGAAGAGTGGGGCTCGATTTAGGGGCGTGGGGTTACAGGGTGGCGATTTGGGGGCGTGGGGTTACAGGGTGGAGCCTGCAGCCAGGGCATGGTTGCGGTACCACGGACCATAGTTCGGCCGTACCGTAACATCTGTTATCTGGCAGCATCTCAGCATTTCAAAGTCTCTCAACAACGCTAAAAGAAGTGAAGCGGAGCAAGTTCCGGTATTTAAATCGACATTGAACGAAACGGCAAATCTCATTGACATGGCGAGTGGTATCTCGTTTGGGGTCAGGACAGTGGCAACCAAGCTATCTACTCGTGGCTCCACGATCAACTCCGCGTCAACTGTCAGGGGTGGTGTTGATACAGATGCCGCTACTCCCGAGTCTGACGAGATTGACCTAGGTCGGATAGACGAAGATCTCGCATCACTATTCAACGTTGCCTTTCCGGCAAGGAACAACGACTAGGTGCTTTCCTGGATTCGCAATATTCCTGCAATATCTGAAGGACCACATGCCGCGCCATCAATACGGAATCCCCGCACAGGGGTTGAGTGGAATGGCCGTGCATTAGTAAAGACCAAACCAAGTGCGGACTTGCCGCACAGAAGAGCCACGCCCCAACAGGAATTTCTCAACCGGAAGCTGAGAAGAGCCGTCGAACTTGTCGATAAGGACAAAATGACACCCGCGATTGAGATGCTGTATAGCATTGTGACTAGCAGCCTGACGCCAAGTATTCAACTGGACCAAGACGTCTACAAGCTCAACGCACGCGCTTTGCTAACTCCAGTCTTGAACATTCTAGGATCCAGGAACTTCTCGCCGAAGTTCCCCGCGTAAACTTGGAATCAGTGGGCCTCGCATCCGACGAAGCACATAGGCTCGTGTCACTCGGACGTTTCCAACAAGCCACGGGGTATATCCTGACAGCGCGCGGGAGCTTGTTGAAAGCAAACGGTATCGACGTCGACCGTATCATCTCCAGATCGATAGACTTTTGCCTAGCCCGTTGTACTGTCAGCTATCTCAACTCGCGTCACCCCAGTCCTTCATTTATTTCTAGGGCCCCCTCGCTGGTGTTACCATTTCGCTTAGATACGATATCAGGTGATTTTCTCTTAGGAATTTGATCAATTCCTAGGCCAGATAGCGAGACTGTCAGGAAACTTGAACACGCAGTCAGTCGACAATCTAGTCATACCTCATCTGCCCCCCATCTCCCCGGCCACGGCACCAGTGGACGAAATGTTTTTGATGAGGTACGAGACTCTAGCGGCGTTGAACGGCCTGTTTGGTGTCTGGCGCATGGCAAATAAATACGGCCAACAGGCCCTTGACGGGCGATGCCGCCTCGCCGGGCGCGACAGCGAATCCGTGCACAGAGTCGTCGTATTGATGGCACACATCGCCACCCTATATAGACCCGGGAACGTGGACGCAGAGGTGTGGCGGGAGATGCTCCCCAAGGACACTAGAATCAAATCCTTGCTGGGGCCAGTAACGAACAGCGGAAGAACAGCGGAAGAACAGCAGAAGAACAGCGGAAGAACAGCAGAAGAACAGCGGAAGAACAGCAGAAGAACAGCGAAAGGCTGGCATGAGGTAGTGATGCCGTGAAAACAAGTGGTGAGAGCTGGTGGTAATAGATGCATGCTGTGATTTATTACAATCAACCCCCCCCCCCTATAATCAATAACTATCCCTTCAACGAGCACATATTTAGCAACTTCATGGCGATTACATTGTAACTACTGAGGAGTCATAAAGCCCCACAAGTCAAAGACAGAGCTGAAAAGGCACAGCTTACTCTCTCTAGTCCTAGGAACTGCGTGACATCACAAAATGGCCAACGACCTCGCGGTGGAGATATTAGTCATATAACCAGCCGTCGGTGCAATATTTAAACAGATCGGCAGCCCTGTAGCAACGACCCCGTCGGTTAGCTGGCCCCGATCGGGTCGCAAGATGCAGTCAGCACCAATCACTCCACCAGTCACTCCACCAGCCTGCGTCGTTCGAGACGTCGTAATCACTAGACTAAGCGGCCTGTCTCTACGAGATCCTCGTTGCTCGGTCTTTTCCGTCACGTCCCTGAGCAGGGCCATGAATGAAGCAAATAGCCCTTTAAACAGGCAATTAGTCAACCTATGCCCACAGAAGGATTACAAAGCGTATCCTGACAAACCGGAGATGATCGACATTTTTTCTAGCGCCTAGAGCCGTGATATTTCTATTGATATTTCTAAGGGGACGCCGCGTTGGTGCACATATCCACAAGTAGTAGTGCCTTATATACCTCGGCAGGCAAGAAGGAATAACGTCGGCAGCATCCAGGAGTCTTGCGTTACATGTTGATCCACTCTGTCTAGCTGCATGCCGCCATACACAAGAACCACGCCTCTAATCAAATTGCGGTAGCCATGCCGGAAGCGCAAAAGGCTCAGGGGCGGCTGACAAATGCACAGACCAAAAAGGCGGCGACAAATCCTTCACCGGCCCATCCGAGGAACCTCTGCTGTCCGGCGGCTGGGCTGCTTGTTTTCTATCCGTAACACACAATTCGCTCCCCTTAAAAGCCATGGCTTCATGATCCTGTCTTTCAGCTCCCCTGCATGGTTTTGCCGGTTCACCAGGGAGCAAGAGATATGCAAAGACCGTGTACACACTGGTGACCATGCAAGCACGGGATGAGGTTGACGGTGAGTAGTGTCAGACATAAATGGAGTATTGGTGATACGAGGCGAGGTAAGCAGTATTACGGAATTAGCAAGGTCGCCTTTACGAGGGAGCTGCCGCCGGTCAAGATCCCCCCGTATAAGTACCACCTTTCACCTTGAACACAAACCACAGGCACCGTTTTCTGTAACACATACACATACTCATCCACCCAGCTCGCACCATGCTCCGACGTCTCCTCCTCCTCAGCACGCCCCTCGCCGCCGCGGCCGGGAGCATCCACGGGCCCTCACCCACCAACAGATGCTCGGACGTGACATTAAATCTCACAGCCACGAGCCAGAACCTCGTCTTCGAGTCGCCGCCAGACCCGGCCGACGCTACGGCTAGCGTAGCCTTCATCAAGAGCGTCTGGAACGGCACGCTACCCGCCACGCTCGGCACGGCCGCCGTCACGGGCACTTTTTCCATCCGCGGCACGTACTGCACCCCCTCCAATCCCTCGCCACCCGGCGCCGCCGACACGCTCGAGATACTGCTGCACGGCATCACGTACGACAAGGCCATGTGGGCGGGCTACGGGCTCGGCGGCGGCGCGTACAACTGGCACGCGCACGCCGGCGCGCGGGGGTACGCGACGCTGGCGCTCGACCGGCTCGGCCACGGCGCGTCGAGCAAGCCGGACCCGCTGGCCGGCGTGCAGCCGGCCATGCACATCGAGACAATCCGACAGATCATTGCCGCAGCACGCGGCGACGGCTCTTCCCCGCCCGCCCTGCGCGCTGCGTTCGGTGGCAGGCGCTTCGCGCGCGTCGTGCTCGTCGGCCACTCGTACGGCTCGTACCTGGCGCCGGCGGTGGCGAGCCTGCACCCGGGCGTGGTCGACGCGCTGGTGCTGACGGCGTACAGCACGACCTTCTCGTTCGCGTCGCTGCTGGCGGCGCAGTTCGGCGGCGCGGCGGTCGTGGACCCGACGCGCTTCGCGGGCCTGCCGGCAGGCTACGTGGCGCAGGCCAGCGCGGCGGAGCGGCAGGCGGCGTTCTACGCCGGGGGGTATGACCCGGCCGTGGCGGCGGCGGACTTTGCGCGTGACGACACGCTGACCACGGGCGAGTTTGGCGGGTTCACGGCGCTGGTCGGGCCCGCGGTCGCCGCGTTTGCCGGGCCCGTGCTGGTCGTGTCGGCGGATAGGGATGGGTTGACGTGTCAGCAGCCGCTGGCTGCGTGCGAGGCGATCCTGGCCAAGTCGCATGCCGATGCGTTTCCGTATGTGACGGATTACACCTTCTTCGTCCCGCGGAACACGGGCCACGACCTCACGCTGCACTTCTCAGCCCCGAGCACGTTCGCGCGCGTGCATGACTGGTTGGATCAGCGGGTGTAGGGTGGGTGGGTAGCGTGGGTGACGTAGGGGGCTTGTGCTGTTGGCGTTGTTTGGATTTCAGGGCGCATTTGCGCACCTGCGCGCCGCACTTCGAGGCTATGTTGGGTAGATCGGAATAATACCTACGCATCTGTCCCAGACCATACTATAGCCCAGGGCGTGCGCATTCATCGGCACTTGAGCTCGTTCCACTGGCCTACGTGTTAGCTGCTGTACGGAACAGTCGGCTGTTAGCTCGAATTATGTCAGCGCTAGAATCCGCAGGAGCGCACGCATGCTCCCTGAGTTGGGTTCTTGAAGCTTCGGCGACAACCAACACTGCTGCGTCATCTATAGTATTCGTCCTCCCCATACGCCTAGTGCATTTGTAAGGGTTACACCAGGCCTTGACTTGATCCTAATCCCACCCGGATTCCGGATTCCGGATTCCGTGGCTGGTTACATCCGGGAAGACTCGGAAGCATGTTGGCGCGTTGTCAATGTATTTATCCGCCGCGCAATACCCTAGGGATACGTACTTTTATATCCGACTCGATAGCGCAACTAGTTCACTGATTCCGGTTTGTTAGCACAGCCACGAAACACTAAACAGAATCATCCCTGAATCGCTCGCCGCGTTAGTTAGTCTGTGGCGTAGCTGCCCCTTTTCATAAACTCTCACTCCCATTCCGTCCCTTGACCGTCTTCTCACTATTATCACTACTAGCACACCATCACCACCAGCACACCATCATCACCAGCACACCATCACCACCAGCACACCATCACCACCAAATACCATCACCACCAGCACACCATCACCACCAGCACACCATCACCACCAGCACACCATCACCACCAAACACCATCACCGCCAAACACCATGGCCTCCAAAATCACCCTCTCCAACCCCACCATCCCGCGGGGCTCACTGATCCTCGTGACGGGCGCCAACGGGCTGATCGCGTCGCACGCCGCCGACCAGCTGCTGGCCGCCGGCTACCGGGTGCGCGGCGCCGTCCGCAGCGCCGCCAAGAGCAGCTACCTGACCGAACTCTTCACGGCACGGCACGGCCAGCGCCCCCAACCCTCCCCACTCTTCGAGCTGGTAGAGGTCCCCGACGTGGCGGTGCCGGGGGCGTGGGACACGGCGGTGCGCGGCGTGGCGGGGATCGCGCACGTGGTCGGCGCCGTCGAGATGGCGCCGCAGGACGCGGACGCGGCCGCAGCGGCGGAGCTGAAGTGGCAGGTGGCGCTGCTGGAGGCGGCGGCGCGCGAGGCTTCGGTGAAATCGTTTGCGCTGACGGCGTCGGCGTGGGCCGCGTGGACGCCCGACGCGGCCCGGCGCGGCGTGGTGCTGGGCGCGGACAGCTGGAACGACGAGGCCGTGGCGCTGGCGCGCGACGCGGCCGTCCCGCCGCAGGCCAAGGGCATGGCCGGGTTCATGGCGGTCAAGACACTGGTGGAGCGCGGCGTGTGGGAGTGGGTGCGACGCACGAGGCCGGCCTTTGCCTTTAATACGCTGCTACTTGATACCGTCATCGGCGAGGTGCTAGACCCGCGCCACCAGGGCATCCCGTCGACGGCCGGCATGGTGCACTGGGTGTGGGAGGGCAAGCACGCCGCCGTTCTGGATTCCATGGCGCCGCAGTGGCACGTCGACTGTCGCGACGCGGGGCGGCTGTTCGTAGCGGTGCTGGCGTCGTCGCCGCGCGTGGATAGGGAGCGCGTCTTTGTGTTTGGCGCACGGTACAGCTGGCGGAGGGTCTGGGAGATCCTGCGCACGCTGTACCCGGAGCACGAGATGAGGGCGCCCAAGGAGACCGGGTGGGACCAGACCGAGGTGCCGAATCAGCGCGGCGAGGAACTGCTCAGTTGGGTCGGGCAGACGAGCGGCTGGACGACCTTGGAAGAGAGCGTGAAGATGAATGCAGCGAGCTGGCTGCAGCTGGACAGCCCCGTTGCGGCCGACGAGAAATATGTACAACTAAGCGGGAGCTAGGGAAGAGGTGTTGCTATTGCGTGTGCGACAGCAAGACAACATTGGATGGCATGTACTGTCGACGGAAAAGGATAGGAGTGCGAATTATTATTATATTAGTTTTTATATGTCAAGGCATGAGTGGCAAGCAGGACGCTGCGTGCTACCTGCGCGCCGGGCACGAGGCGCAATACTTTTTGCAAAAGTCGCAAACCCTCTCTCCCTGCGATATGTAGTCCCCGCAATCGCACGTACAGTTACAGGTGTCGACGGCAGGGTGGATGTCGACGGCAAGGTGGATGTCGACGACGTGGCGGGTGGGATACATGCCTAGCGTGATAAAGTAAACTGCGAAAATTAAAGAGGACCTGGTAATGGCCTGAAGTTGGCCCTGGAAAACCAAGAGCTTGTGGTAATAAATGCGGTTGTAGTTGCTTCGGAGAGACCAAGGCACGGGCGGAAACCGAAAGACAAGTTATAGGGATAGCCGGCCAAAGGTCGGAGCAGTCTTTATTAGCGCTGCTTTATTCGAAACAAGAAGCCTTGTCGAGAGTGGAGGCAAAAATCTTGTTGAGCTTTGTCGGTTATGGAGGTGGGGACATAAGAACAAAGGCGGCCGTGGCACTCACCACACGGCCAGGTTGTGCATAATGTGCGATTGTCGTACACCAAACTAAACGCTGCTGTTCTAACTGACAAATCGAGGCTGGCGAGAAGCTATGCTCCGGCGCGCCCAGGTGCCCTGATCCGCTCTCCGCTGTAGCTAGGCAGAGAAACACCACTGCACGGTACCGTGCCTGCCATATTTTCAAGATGAATCTTGCTCCCCAAAGTCTCGCAATACACTGGCCGTCCTGTCTCGCGGCGCGGCATACGGGCAGCTAGCGTCTTGGATGACGTGAGCGAGAGGGCCGGCATGACTCTACACCGCTGAGCCCCCCCCGCCATATATATATGTGTGTATATCTTGACTCTTTCCGCCATTCTCATGTGGGAACGGGGTGTGGGTTGTTGCCGACCGTCTTGTATAGGTCTCTGAGCTCAAAGGCCTCGTGGCCGCCCTCGGGGACTTCGCCAATGACACGCGCAGGCTGGCCGGCGACAATGCTGAAGCTGGGTATGACCATGTTGGGGGGGATGATGGAGTCGTCGAGGACGCGCACGTAGTCCTTGATGATGGCGAGCTCGCCGACGACGACGCGGGCGCCGATGTGGACGTGGCTGCCGACCGAGGCGGCCTGGACGACAGAGCCGTGGCCGACGAAGACGTGGTCGCCCATGCGCAGGGGCATGTAGGTGAAGGCACCCTTGTAGAAGCGGCCCGAAGGGCGCAGACAGCTGGCTCGGCTGAGGAAGCAGTAGCGCCCAATCGAGACGGCCGTGTTGTTAGCGGAGGCGCCCGACGACGACGCCGCCGACGCCGACTGCACGGATCGCACGAGGTCGCCGCGGATCATGACTTCGGGCTGGATGACTGTCTTGCCGCCGAGAATGATGTTCTGGGTGCCGACGAGTGTCGCTTTGCGAGCCACCTTGTTGCCCGTGTCCTACGCCCAAGCAATGGTTAGCGGACATGGCTAACCAGACCTCGGCTGCGCGTTTCCTACCGTCTCAATATACTCGCCGCGCGGTGGTCGTCTCGACATATTGTTGGCTCGTAGTGTTAGTTCGTGGCAATTTCGGGGTTTGTGCTTGCTTAGGCTGCGCAATTGTTAAGCCAAGGTGGGATGCAGGTCACAAAAGTCGCGTTCGCGCCCGACAGTCGACGTTGAAGCTCCAAGCTCCAAGATAAACCACTTTCCCGCTATGGGATCGGGTGCAAGGGTGCTTATGGGGACAGAACCAGTCTTAGCAGGCCTAGCTCTGCAGGAAACCCACTATTCCACAGCACGCTAACACCTCCCCGGTCGCTGGAATGCGGACACGTAATGATCGTGCACCGCAACCAACGTGCTACATCGTAACTCCCAATTGACGACGACAGAGGAACCCTCAGATTCGGAACCATTCATCGCCAAGCTACTATGCAGACACATTGTCGCCATATAGAGATGATGTATATTGCCTTTCTCAGCATTTCCATCTTTCGCGAGCCGCGGTTCCACAATTTCCACGAGGCTCGGAGACGAGAAAGTTACCGTACTGGAATTAGGGAGTTCGAATACCTTGGTACGGATTAACGCAAGCACTCCACTGGAAGAAAAGTCTAAACCCCAACGGAACAGTCCAATGTTCACCACCCAAAACACAAACAGCCTCACTTTCCAGGCGTGTCCCGATATGCCGGCGGGAGGAAGCCGTCGACCGCCGCCTTGATCTGCATGGCGAGCGTGTGCGAGTGCCAGCGGTGGTACTGCGTATGGCCGCCCATGACCCAGTAGCTGTCGAGCCGGCTCTGGCGCTTCCACATGCCGCGGATCTCGCCCTCGACGTCGACGCCCCACGTGCCATCCAACCTGGCAGCGATCTCGCGGGGACCGAGCTTGCCCTCTGCAGCCGGCCCGTCGCCGCCCCCGAGAACCTCAGCCGCCGTGTCGCGCACATTCTTGTCGCTGAACCCGGTGCACCAGATGACGGCGTCAGCGTCCAGCTCGCTACCGTCCGAGAAGCGCAGCCCCGTCGCCGTGAACGCGACGGGCTCGACGCCCGCCTTGACGCCGACATTGCGCTCGGCCAGCAGTGCCGACCCGCCGACGTCGATGTAGTGCCCGCCGCCGCGCTCGATCAGGTTGTGCAGGATGCTGGCGTCGGGGTGCGCGCTGTCGACCACGGGGAACCCCGCCGCCGCCACCGCGCGGTACCGCTCCGGCTCCCGCGCCGCCATGGCCGCGAACCGGCCCCGCACGAGGTGCCCGTCCACGCATGCCGGCATCGTGTTGAACTGCCGGTCTACAATTGCTACGCCGTGGATGTCGTAGGCGCCCGTGGCGTGCGGGTCGAAGACGTAATCGGCCGGTAGTAGGTAGGTAGGTGAGCGAACGACCATGGTTGTGTCGAGGCCGGCCGAGTGGCAGTCGCCCAGCACGTCGAACGCCGTGTTGGCCGAGCCGATGACTAGCACCGACTAGATTCTATCAGCATGGTGCAAGCTGGGTGGGGTGGCTTGTCACAGAGCTTGCCTTGGCCCCGGCGCCTGTCAGCTCGTGGGCATTCTTGTATGCCACCGAGTGGATGCTGACGCCCTTGTACAGGCTGCTGTCGGCCATCGGGGGGAGGTACGGCTTCTGCGACGAGATTCCCGTTGCTTGCACGACGTGCTTCGCGAGGGCTGTGCGCAGGGCATCGGGGGTCTCGAACCGCACTTCCCACTGCTTCTTTTCCGGGTCGTAGGTTGTGGACCGGATCGTGGCCGAGTAGATGGCGTCGAGGTTGAATGTCGCCACATATCGCTTCACTTGCTCTGCCAATTCATCGCGCAAGAGCAAGTGTGGTGTCTGGAGCTTTTCGCCGTAAGCTAGAGTGGAGTGGTGGCCGTGATGGTCAGACACCCGCTCGTTTTTCACCGAAAGACTAGGTCAACAGGCCAATGACTAACACAAGAAGGGCAGCTCGCAGGACGAAGTCGGGAGGTGGAATCGCATGCTGTCGTAGCGGAGAGCCCAGTTATCCCCGGGCCGGGCATTCCGCTCCATCATGACGCTTTCAACGCCGAGAGCCTTGAGGCGCGCGGCGAGAGTGACCGCACTAGAGCCAACAGAGGTGGCGCCTGTCAGCCTCGGCTGCACCTACACTCACAGGCTTTGGTTGGCTCCTTACTTACGCATTCCCACCCCCGATGATGAGGACGTCCGTGTCGATCGTCTCTAGACCGTCGAGCTGTCTGCCTGGGGACTGAAGCAGCGACTCGTCCTCGGGCTGCACGTCGAAGTTGTCGAGCACCGTGACCAGGACCCAAACCTTCCACTCGACTACCCCGTCTGTTTTTACGGGCACTAGTAGCATGCTTCCGCTCGCCGTGGCCGCTGGCGACGTTGTCTTGAAGGCAATCGGACACGACATGAATTGCTGCGTTGGTTAATCAGCACGTCGTCAGCCGAGCTCTCACTGACATGTATCTGTCGCCAACGGGGGCTACTGCTTACTAGAGTCTCCGATATGGGGATGTAGCGCGCCTCCTCCTGGAGCTTGAACCCCTCAGGCACGCCCCTCAGCGCCTCGGTCTCCAAGAGGCTCGCGGCGATGACGGCGGGCGTGGTGAAGCTGCGCAGGTGGTACGTCAGCGCCAGCTGGTCGCGCCAGTACGCCTGCTCGGCCAGGAAGCAGCTCGCGAGCGCCGCGGCATCACCCGCGGCCACGGCGGCGTTGAACGCGCTCAGCACGGCAGTCGCCCGCTGGCTTGGCGCGTCGCCCGCCATGGAAGCGGGGTCGACTGTCCCGGCGGCCACGACGGGCAGCGGCTGCGCCGCCATCATCTTGCGCAGATCGCCCCGTGGCGGGTAGTCGCCCTCGTGCGCGGGAGGGATTTGGCTGACTGTTTCTAGTGTCAGTATGGCCTCGAGATCTATCATTTGTCTGTGAGTCGAGTTGGAGGCTCACCGGAGCCCATGTTGAATGTTTCAAGGCCGTGAACGGTAGAGAAGGGAAATAGTTGGCATGTAGCGTTGCGGACAGATTTGGTTTACTTGGGAACCGGACGGGAAGATTTAACAACAAAACCAAAACTTACTCCTCTTTATATCCCCCTCTCGAGTCCAGCGGTCCTTATCATGGCTTCTTGTTTGCGGGTTGGCTGATTCAGCAGACTGCATGTTGATTAACCAGACAAGACGCCTACAAAGGGTTCAAAGTGTGCCACTCTATCGGAATTCCGGGATGCCGAATGCCTGAGCTCACACCCAGCACGCCTCGTCCACTCCAGCATGTCCTGTTGACCCCTTCCCAAGCGCGCGGGTGGTTTACATCACCGGTTTGGCCATCGTTATCTTTGCTGAATAAGGCGCACGAAGAAACCTCGCCGGACCAAGGGAATCCCTTCTCGGCTTTGCCGCGACCGACCACTCGCGCCCCGCAGGATCGGGGTCGTCGGCTGGCGAGAGGGGTGGCTGGGGGCGCTGCACGTTACACCCACCGGCCATTTCGGCCTATTCGCGTCGACGGAGATAAACGGGCTTCAAGCGCCGAATTCTGTCAGGTGCATTGTGTTGCGCTACACTGCCGGTGTGATTGACCCATGCTGCAGACCAGATCATTCGACTCCTCGCTGGCGACCTACGTAGTGGAGGGCTATTAGTGAAGTCAGGGCTGGCAAAAACGCAAACAAATCAAATCGGGACCCTATAATTGCTTCGTTTGAACCGGACCAGGCCGTATTTGAAGCCAAAAAGTCATGTTTGGATTGATTTGCACACTTGGGTTGATTTGAACCGGATCTGAATAAAATTAATCCGGCCCGGGCCATATAAAACTCTGCAACCCGGGACGCCGGAAGCCAGTGATGCCCAACATCTAGCTTCAAAAAAAAGGCCATTCGCTACCAATTAACAAGGCATAGAAGCTTGTGAATGGCACCACCCTGAAGCCCGTGTCTTTGAAGCCCAGTAATCAGTTTAGCGATACTAAATAGCCTCTCGTAGTCCGCCGGTATCGCCGGTATCGAAAGGGTGTTAAAGGCCATGCGTGTAAGGCGTGGAAAGTCGTCTTTCCTGTCATTCCACCGACCCAGTATGTTATTAATAGGTTTGACTACTTCCTAAAGGTATTGCTGAAACTTTGATCTGTTGGCGGCGGGCTCAACGTAGTAGTTATGCCCCGTAAGGTAATCGTTGGACCGGTCGCGGTCGGCTGTACACGGTACGGTAGGGCCCTCGATGTGGGGGTAATGCGAGTCGAAGAACGCAGTTACTAGGGCCATAATATTGAGACCTTGTTCTTCTTCCCCTTAAATGAATATAAATCTAGGTATTTATGTCAATAGGTAGGGTGTTCAGGTCGACTGCCCTCAGGGCTTCGAGTTGGCTCGCGAAGGTGCCTGTGGCCTGACTGGCGAAGAAAGCGGTGAATTCGAAAGGAGGGGGGCTCGCGGCCCGGTTTGACGCCGGGGAGCCCGCTTGACTGTCGCAAAGGCTTGACATCGTAAGAATAACTTCGAAGTAGTATGTAGGCGTAAGAAGGCGAGGTTTGCAGTCGCGTAGGCATATAGGCGAGGTTTGCGGCGGCCTGGGTCAATTTTTGCAGGAATACTGAGCCTGCCATGCAAATACAGATGTTGGATTCACCAGGGTACCGGTACTGGAATCAACAGGGCGTAACTGTACGCCGAAAGCTGGTGGTTCAAGTGATGAATTGCAGATGTGTGTTCTTCTCTCTAGCTTTCTGGCAGTGCCAGAAAGCCCCTTCTTATACTACTATTGTGGTAGCGAAGTGGGTGGCGAAGTCTCTATCTAGAGCCTTCGAGGCCCTTCTGCTTCACAAATTCCAACAACGGAGTTTTCGCCCTGGAAGTCCACTTTTCCCTGGCCACGGAAGTTGCCGCTCGTGCCCTGCACCATGGTAAAAAATGGGCCTCTATCCACCTTGACTTGCATTTGGTAGATTTCTCGAGATATTTTTACCCTTAAAACGCAGTTTTTCATGGCACGGAACTTGCCGTTGATGCCTTATTCTGGGGGGAAATGGCCTGGGAAAATGCCCCACATCTATCAAATATAATCAAAGCAATTCAAATATTTACGACTTCATATTTGCTTTGTTTGAACGATATTTTGGCTCTATTTGATTTGTCTATATTTAGATTACGTTGATTTGCATTGAAATATTTGCACTGTTGACAGCCTTGAGTGAGGCATTGTCGACTGTTGTCCGACTTGAATCACCGGCCCGGCTCGAGTCCGAGACTGTGACTGTGACGTCGGTCCGGCCCACGGCTGAGCAGCATGTCACTGAGAGTGCCGAGTTGAACGGCAAGCCGGTGTTAGGTGTGGCCAAAAGGGGCTTACTGTAAGGAAAAGGACACCCCAAACACCAACTGCGCGCACAGGGTGCGCGCCCACCACTTGTCACCAACTGGCTAGAACACTGCCAGCTGGCATACGCTACGCCGTGGCGCCACGACCACAGACTGATGCCCGGGCCGAACCCCTGAGCAGGTATATAAACAATGGCCCTCGCCCATCTTCCTTTGCGAGGGCCAGGTTGAAGTCTTACACCAATACAAGTCATTGCTCCCCTACCTTCTTGCCTGCATTGTGACCACCTTGATCAGGCGTACCTACCTTCTCTTACACTTACGGCCGATAGATGGGCCAGGTGGCGTTTCTCCCGCGCAGAGTAACGGATGACGTTCGAGTTGAAACCGAAAACGGTGTCTAGTTGCGAACACGAGCTTGGTGTAACGTGATTATTGTCCAGTGAAAGATGGGTAGGAAGGCAGGTTAGTGAGAAGGAAAGGGACATGTCTGTTTCGCAGGCCGGGGTTCATTTCGCGAGATGTCGGTATTCTTCGTTGCTTGTATTGTTGGCCACACCTCTTTGGGATTTGCTCAATGAAGGTCTGCTGTCAGACATCAGAAATGATCGTTGACTGGGGAGAGGAAATATGATGTAACCAGCCGTCCCATTTAGAAAATTCACCGGGAATATGGTGTGATGTTGGGTTTACGGTTGAGGAACATGTACCCGAGCGTACTCTTAATTTCACGCACTCTTAATCGGTCGTTAGTTAGCACAAAATTACTTTGCAGACGTTTCAATGCTTGTCGTTTGTTCCTCCGAGTAAAGTTCATCCATAAGTAAACTTGTCATAATAACCACCGACCCGCTAGTACGATGATGGTGTGATATTTGGGTTTCTAGTTAATATTCACCATGCATAACTGTGTTATTAGTCTTCTGGTATTGTTGAAATGACGCGCTAGTCAACCACACGGAGGTGGCTGTGGTGGCACATGGCCATAGGTTCTATATAAGTGGCCGTAGGCCACTTCCACCCTCTGTCTTCTAGATACACAGACATGAACAAATCCACCACTTGAACCACCAGTTTTCGGCGTGCAGTTACGCCCTGTTGCTTCCAGTACCGGTACCTGGTGATTCCAACAGGTATCGTATAAGGCTCGATCTGGACGGATTACCTCAGGCAAGGTAGATTAGGGTAACGTATTTTATAAGCGAATGCCCCATATAAGCGAATGCCCCATATAAGCGAATGCCCCACGCCCCACTACTCTACCACAATTATCTACAACTATTCCACCACAACACTAGGAAATGACAATAATTGAACTAGGAATAGATAAACCAGACAATTCTCCAGCCTCCTGACAGGTTCTTGCATTATGGCCAGGCTTTCCACACACACCACAACACCGAGCCTTCGTACGAGCCCCCTTGCACTACCACCACTTTGCCTTGTTTCCTGGGCTAACTGCTCACCCACGGCCTTCTGATCTAGTAGATCCTGTGCCTGTTGTACAGTAAGAGACCCTCCAAGCCGTAGACGTGTTTTTTTAGCCTCCGTAGCTTACTAAGCTCCTCATTGGCCTTTCGTAATGCCGAGACCTCTGTACGTAACAGGGCCACCTCATGCATCATAACCATTGTACCTTTAGCCAATTGGTCCACAGCAGTCAGCATAGGTGTCGGAGAGCTGCCTTGGTGGTTAGATATCCGGCCTTTAATAAGCTCCTTCTGTGAGGTAGCCTCTTGGGCGTTTTGTGGAGTCTGAGATAGCCAAGGTAGTGCGGTGTTTGGTGGTGAGGCTGGCGGAGTTGGAGTTCGAAGCCGAACAGTCATCTTAGAAAGTACCCTGCCTGGATCATGCGGTATAAGGCCAGCTCCAGCAAATGCTCCTTGGATGTTTTGGTCGATAAAGGCGATGAAAAATGCCTCTTTGAATGCATAGAGAAAATCCACCTTGGTGATATGTGTGATGTACATCCGCATTAACCCCTCGATTTGATCGCCGTAGGCCTTCTTCAATGGCCCAAAACAACCAACATCTAATGGCTGGACTAGATGTGAGGAATGCGGAGGCATACAGAGTGTAATAATGATATGTTTCTTGCAGTAGTTCTCGAAATTGTCGGAGTGGTGGCTTTCGTGGCCGTCAAGAATTAAGAGCCGGTATCTCCCCTTTGTACGAGATGTTGTATGGAGATCGAAGTGTTTGATAAAATCTAGGCCTTTCGTATTTGTAGTCCAGCCGTTGTCGGTTACTCCGATATACCAGGTCTCCGGAAGGCCACATTCATACCAGCCTTTCTGGTGGTATTTTCCTTTTAAGAGGATGAATGGTGGGATAGCCCAGCCTTGAGCATTTACTGCTTGGATAACTGTAGCCCACTCACGATTGCCAGGTTGGACTTTTTTAGCCTTCCCATAGCCATCAGAGGTAGTAACAACCATCCCAGTAGTAATCATACCCATCATAAAGCCAGTCTCATCGAAATTGTACATATCGTCGTCAAGGATGCCGTACTTGGCCTTGGTGTTATGTACTAGGGCAAACCACTCGCGAATAATCTCTGGATCTTCGCATTTAGCCCTCTGGTAGTCGTATCTACGCGAAAAACGCGTCCGGAGCTCTAGTTGGCGTTTGACGAAGTTGTGAGCCCAGAGCTTACCGACAGGGGGCGCGTCGCGTTCGCGTAACAATCGGTTAGCCATATCTTCCACAAAACGAAGCCGAGGAGGAAATGCGCGTGTGAAAAGCTCGCTTATATACTGAACAATCGTACTCTCCTCTAGATCCGTAAGTTTCCGTGAGTTGGCTGGAATATCGCGTCGTGAAGGCTGGCCGGCGCGTCGGCGCCTAAGAGTCTTAGGATCGACTTGATAGATCTTAGCAGCGCCTCGAATAGTAAGATCTGTATCTTTTTCGAGAGCCTGAATGGCCAAGATTAGCCTGGCTTCTTTTGACGGCGACCGCATTTCGAGTGGTGGAAAAAAGCGGTGTTGTAGGTGGAGGTGCTGATTTGTGTGGGGCGTGGGGCATTCGCTTATATGGGGCATTCGCTTATAAAATACGTTAGTGTTAATTCACCCACTTTCCCGCGGTTGTATCTAACTCTAACTAGAGTCAAAGTAGTAACTCCAGACATGTCGAAGGCGTCTAACCCAATGTCGCCCCTCACCTTGTTGGGGTATTTCACTTCGAGTTCTGGCAGGAACAAAGTTATTGTCGGCGGCTCTTCACTGTCTCAGGGAAACAAAGGGGCAGTTATATGTGGGATAGACAGGGCGACCCACTTATGCAATCGCCCCCCTTTGCAATCGCCCACCACCATCACCGCCCACCACAAGAATCGTCAAAATACTCAATTGTAGGCCAAATTCTATAGAAAAAAGTACATTCTAGTCCTCGTCAATCGCCCTATATTGCTCAAGCCCACGGGCGATAATTTCTTCAGCTTCCTGGACCAAGTGTGCAGGCCTGGACTTGGTCTTCTTAGATCTCTTCTTGGGAGGCTTTTGACTAGCTTTTTGAGCCTCGTCAATTTCGTCAATAGTAGCAAATCTGTCGTTGGCGTCTATTTTGACCCTTTTACGTGAATAGGGTTTTTTGGATTCCAACTCGTTGGCTAAGAAGTCGTTTTTTGCCTTCAAAGCAGCGATTTCCGTATTCTTCTGATCAAGTGCCCTCCCTACCTTCGTCAACATAGTCCTGACGACCCTATCTCGGGGACTAGTGGCCGTCTTGGCTAAGCCCTGTTGCCTGCGGACGTCGTGACTACCTTGAGGTGTATTGAAGAGGTCGTTCCGGGTTGCCCGGGTCTTCCGGGGTGGTGTGGATGGGGGGACTGGTTTTGCAGCTTCGTCCCGGACCGCCTCGGGGTCGTCAAGTATACGAGCGGGTTGGAAAGGCCAGATTCCAGTCTTCCGGAAGCCGGATATGATATTCCGGGCTGACATACCCTGCGCTGAGGCGTCCCGGTAGCAAAAAAGGAAGCGTTGTGTGACGGCGTTTAGCAACACCCACTACCGCTGCACCACACCTTCCAAAAGGATGCCAGAATTACAAGCCGTCAGGCTGCAATTCTATAGTGGGTTATAGTATGGTCACGCACCCATAGGGCCTCAGCGCCTACCGCCGTGCCGTGACACGTTGCTTGTTGATAGGTGCTGAGGCTGTGAAGGAAGCCAATTCGAGGGTTCTTTGGCGAAAATAGGACTTCAAAGCCGAAAAGACAGACCGGTCGAGTGGCTGGGTCTTGTGAGAAGTGTGTGAAGGCAAGTATAGTAGGTGTACGCGGTTTCTTTTAGCTAGAAGCATAAAGTCTTCGTCGATATGAGTAGCGTGTTTGTCGAGGATTAATAGGCGCCAATCGTCCTTCCTTTGGGGCTTTGTTTGAGGAAGATATACTTCCTTGAGCCACATAAGAGCTATTTTGCTATTGCTCCAGCCTGTGGGCGTACAGTCGTACTTCCAGGTCTTGAGGACTGGTAGTTCCTTGAAGTTATCCGGGAAGTGTTGGCCTTGTAGATTTTCACCCGTAAAGATCACTACGGGCGTCAATCGCTTGCCCTCAGCGGTACCACACTCGATAATACTGACCCAGGTCGTTGGATCAGGGCCAGTCAGGACTGCCCGAGATGTGAGGGCATCGCCAATCACCTTCCCAACCGTAGTTTCCGTCTCTTGCATGCCATGTTCGTCCATATTGGCGATATTCGCAGGTACCAGCTTCTTGTCCTTAATTACAGCTTCCAAACGATCAAAAAAATGCTGGAATCTCTCACGGGTAGATCCTTTGACTCGAGACCGTTCTAATAAGGTACCTAACTTGGCCTTTACCCTGGGGTTGCGGGTAAAAAACCGATCTACCCAGCGCTCACCAACTCGCCCAGGGGGCCCGGCTTCGTTCAGGATCGCTTGTGCGAATCGTCTTAGCTGTGCACGACTTGGGGCACGCCCTGCAGCTTCCTCCTCAAGAGCCCACTCGGCGACGAAGGCTTCCTGGCCGTCAGTTAACTTCTGGGTGTTTTTTTGGGCTTGTCGTGGATCCTGTTGTCCACGGCGTCGTCTGCTGAGGGTGGATTCAGGGATCCTATATAGGCGCGCTACTTCCTTCTGCTGAGCGCCCTGATCAATAGCCTCAATAGCCTCGGCTATTAGCCGCTCTCGTACGCGTCGAACCATCGTATTTTGAGCCTATTCCGACCAGTATTGAGGAAGTTGTTAGTAGTGGAAGGTAGAGAGTAGGAAGTTGGCGGTGTGGGGGAAAAATTGCAAAGTGGGGCGATTGCAAAGGTGGGTCACCCTGTCTATAAGATTGACAATAACTCACCTAAACAACGCCAGAAAATTTGTTCTCACTCTACTCCCGACCTGACCTGCGACTCTAATCCCACAATGTGTCTCCGTGTCGTGCCCATGCACCCCTGGTGCGATTGCTTTGACCCGGACGAGGGCTTTGATGGCCCTAGCTGCCCGCACCATGTGCATATAGCGGAACAGCCCGTGGACAACACAGCAGTAGGAACAAGTGAATCAGACGCCCCTACCCGCTCGGCGCTACTGGAGAAAGTCACCCGGCCGGCGGCCGTCTGGCAGCACTGCGTGACGTACAAGTCCGAGTGGACGGTACCGAGCAGCGGCAGCCCGGTTCTGCAGGAGGGCCACGAGCTAGAGTGTCCCATAGCCATGGCCCAGATCAGTAGCAGACACAAGAATGCGATGCTAACCCCTAATGTTGACGAGATCGTCTCTCACGGCAACAGGCTCAGAGACTGCAAGCACTACATCGTGTGGCCAGGCCTGTGCGCGCACTGCAACCGCCCAGGCGAGGGGAAAGCATTGCTCTTGGTGCAGGTTAACTTCGATAGCACGGGAGCTGTCATCACAGCTCTAGAGACTGCTAAGAATAATATTCTAGAAATTGACGACGAAGTCAAAGCCCGCTCACGTCAGGCGACGAGACACTCACCCCGCCGCCAGAGCTAGCAACCAACCACGACACCGCGCGACCAACCGTCGCCGCCTACGTGCACTGCGTCGACGGGCTGGTCGACGGCGAGGAGGAGGTCGACGGCGAGGAGGAGGTCGACGGCGAGGAGGAGATCGACGTCTCACAGTCAGTCATTTATCTGGCGCCGTTGTATCACCGCGACCGCGTGGCGCCGCCGATCGACGTCTCGGCCGAGTGGGCGCGGCTCAAGGGCAGCGCGCGGGGAGCGTACGACGAGCAGCTCGCGCGGCTCGGGGACCGGGTAACTGGTATTGTTGACATCGCTCTGTATGCCTCCCCGTCAAACACCAAAGTCTTCCACGTAGGGCACTGCAGCCTCGGTATCAACGGCATCGCGAATTTCGCCGACAGCGCGCGGCTAGTTTTCAAGAACCTCATGCGCTCGCTATCTTCCCTGACGTTACCGGACCCAGCTACGCATGCTATTCTAGCCACCCAGTATATTCCGGCCACTCAATACATCCCGGCCGCCCAGTACATCCTGGCAACCCAGGCTTCTATGACCGTGCCGCATAGATTGTATATAAGCTTTGATCTGGGTACCCAATCCAAAAATCGGCGTACCCCCTCGGGGGTCCTTGCCAGCTGCTGGTAGCTGAGATGCTCAGGGATTAATTTCGGCCGGTAAAATCGTGAAATACTATCTTACCGCCTGTGCGCTTCCATGTGCTAGCCCGGCCGCCCGGGCCAACAAGGCGTGAAACCTGTACGGACTTGAAGCCACCGGCATCTGAGAGTGTAAATAGTGTTATTTCTACTTTGCTGGGCTTCCTTGGCGCCCTGTATGGCGTTGGGTGGCTGCCTAGAAATACGGCATTTTACTATACAAAAAGCGGTCCCTGCGTTCGCAGCTGCCAATGACCCCCAGGGGTGTACGCCGATTTTTAGATGGGGTACCCAGATCAAAGCTCTCCTGCAATGTGTCACATGAACACTTGTTCATGCGAGCCCCGGCATGGAGGTGCTGTGATTACACGCTCAAGGCTCTCAGCAGCCACACAACTTCTCATTGACCTCGTCAATGTTGCCCAAGCGCAGTGCTCGCCATTTTAGCTGCATGTTTGCGTGCAGCCGGGTACCTTTCCAGAAATGTCAAAAGTTCCGTTCTGTTTGCAGAGCTTGGCTTTTCTGTCGACTAGCTGAACTTGACTCTTGAGTCAATGCCTGACCGAAAGATGAGAGGCAAAGAACGGCACTGAAAGGCCAGAGCAGAGTGTAACCGTGTGACGACGGCCAAGAAGCCATCGTGTTGGTTTGTCTCAGGCTCGATGAGCAATCTCAGGCTTTCCGCGGAGCACCGCGGCTGCAAGTCCGAGGTGGGTGCCGGCGGCCGTGATATCTGAGCCCGCCTCTGCATATGAAGATCGGAACAATGCTTTCAGTGTAGCTTTGCGGCACATGAAATCGCACCCCCAATCGCGACAGATGCGATTGGGCCTTCTAAAAGCGGCCCCGGCTACATTCGGCCAGTATGTGCACCCCCCGAGCCACGCTGACTGTGTAATCGGTTTCTGGGATCATAACCAGGTTATCGGAAGCCTAAGAGGCTGGCTAGCCAATCATACACGCGACGCGGGCGACTAGGTGACATCCCGGCGCTGCCAAGGTTTGGGGTCTCCTGCCACCGAGCCATAGAAAACCAGGAAATAGCAGCTAACAGTGACGGACCGTGCGCAAAAGGGGGGGCCAAGGGTATGTTGGACGGTGAAGAGCGTGGCATTTTAGGTTTCCTTCAAGTGCGGAGACTTGTCGCATTTTCTTCCACTTGACCCATCAGTTAACCGCATCAGTCGGATCGAGTTCCGGCTCGAGTTGCGGCTCTGCCTCGGCGTTGTGTGTTCTGATCCTGCCAGCATGGGCGCCAAAGGCAACGACCTGCCGCCCAACGACTCGGTAGGACCCAGACTCTTGGCGGTCCTAGTTCCCTTGTTCGCAGTCGCCCTCGTCCTTTACGCGGTACGCATTTGGTCCCGCTTACGGCCGAAGCCGAGGCTGACTGCGGCTGACTACATGATAACGGTCGCTGTGGTGAGTGCCTCCCTCGCGTCCAGAGAGACTGACCATGTCCTGACTGGCAGTCGAGCAGGTTGCCGAAACAATCGCGATTGTATTCACCATCGCAGCCGTGAGCCGCGGGTTCGGACGGCATGTCTGGTACATCAACAAAGATGAAGCGTCGGACATCGGAACATTCACATTTGTCGTCTTCGTCATCGGGCTGTGGGCATCCTGCTTCGGACGAATCTCGGTTGCCTGTCTGCTACTGCGCATCACGCCATGGCCGCGGTGGAAGATGTTGTTATGGGTCATCATTGGGTTTCAGCTGGCTGCGCTCATCGCCTGCGACATTGTTGAATTAATCGCCTGTCGGCCAATCCGGGCGGCGTGGGAGACTGTTCCCGACTCGGAGTGCTTTCCCATCGAGGGCATGTGGGCAAATGCCTATGTCTTCATTTGTGAGTGCTGCCCATTTCAAGGCACCGGAAGCTGGCGTGCTGACAGGTAGGAAGCCATTGCCATGTTTAGCGACGCGATATTCGCTTTGCTACCCATGGTCACCATCTGGCGGCTGAACCGGTCCGTTGTCGAACGGACGTTGATAACAATTCTCCTGGCGCTGGGACTTCTAGCCGTTGGGGCTGGAATATTCAAGATCAAGGTCTTGAAGGGCTACGACATCACGGCCGAGGACAACGCCATCGACCAGATACCCGGGTATATGTGGGCGAGGCTTGAGGAGATTCTCATCATCATCGGTGCGTGCGCGCCGCTTCTCAAGTCACCAATCGAGGGGTTTCTGCACCGCAAATTCGGGCTTCCCTTGTTTCGGCCGGTTGTCAGGGATCTGAATTCGGTGCACTCACTTCCTTCGACGGCCAACGTGCGGAGAATGAGATTCGGGAAGAATCGGGAATGCTCGCATGGAACCGAGCAGAGCCGCGAGCACGAGACCTGGCGTCCTGGGACGAGCTCGATATCCCTTGAACACGTCGGCTCTCGCCCAATGAATAAGAATAAGATAGAGCACAAATCCATTAATTAATTATTTCAGGCATCGAATTCTTTTCGTGCAGGCTGGCGGCGGGGTCGGGACCGGCGGCCACTGGTGAGGCCGTGCCATCCCAGAAAAGCCAAAACACTGGATCATGGGCAACAAGATTGCCAGTAGTGCCTCCCTGGTGCAGATGAATCCGGCAGGCGGCAGGCGCTACGGATGCCGACTGCCGTTTAATCACGCTATCTCGCATGCGCTTTCCTCTTGCGACTCGTCAGTATCCAAGGCCACCAGGGTCTCTCTTTTTTGTCTAGCATTATTAGGTATTACTGGAACTCTGGCTCCTTCCGCCGTCTAACATGAGTTTCTTGTCCGCATTGTGTAACACCCGGGTCCCGGTGTTGAAGATGAACTCCCCGGGCCGACAAGAGCGGATCCATGCATGCCTCTTTACACAACCCTAACCCTGGTATCAGATTATCTGAGCAAATTTCGCAGCCAAATTTGCAGCAACGTCTCGCTCGTGATGCTCAAAATCGTATGATTCCCGTGATCATCACCAAAAATGAACCTTCAAATCCACGCCCATAATCCACAACCATGACATCCGCGAATGCCATACACAGTGCACCCGCTCCAACTCGGGATCCAGCCGACCCGAACATTGAGCGATGGGACGACATTGGGCTGGTACTGATCCACGATTTCATCTCCGCGGCCGACGAGGCAGCCATGATCGCGGCCTTCCACGCCGCGGACCCGCGGACGGGCGGCCGGAAGCGGCTAAGCCAGCACTTTGGCTACCACTTCGATTATACGACGTTCGGCGCGTCGGACACGCGCTTCACGCCGCTCCCACCATACGTCGCCAACCTGCTCCCCCGCCTCCCCGTCCAGGGGTATCTCCCGGACCAGTTCACCGTGCAGTACTACCCGCCCGGCGCGGGGATCCCGCCCCACGTCGACACACACTCCATGTTCAGCGAGGCGCTTTACAGCCTCTCCTTTGGCAGCGCCGTGCCAATGGCGTTCAAAAAGTCCGGCACCAACGACGCCCGCAAGATGCGCCTCCCAAAGCGGTCGCTGCTGGCGTCGCCAGACCCCCCCGAACCTCAACCGCCGTCAGCGGGGGAAGCCAGCGGGCCCAGCGGCCAGTCTGCCCCTGCGCACCCACCCCCGGCACCCCCAGCCACCCAACAACCTGCAGGCGGGACGGAGCAGCAGGAATCCGAGGGAGAGGAGCTGCCGTCGTGGGAGCTGCTGCTGCCGGCGCGGTCGCTGCTGCTCATGACGGGTGCGTCGCGCTATGGCTACACGCATGGCATCAAGGGGCGCAAGACGGACGTGGTGGGCGGGCAGACGGTGCCGCGCGAGGGGCGGTACTCGATCACGATGCGCACCACCAGGCGCGGTTTAGACATTGGATGCACGTGCAGCTTCCCTGGGGTGTGTGACGCGCGGGTGAGGGAGGAGCAAGCGGCGGTGGCGAGGGATGCGGATCCCGTGGGCTTGCAGTAGGCGATAAAAAAGCACTTGAGATGCACGTCTCTGCAACAAAAGTCCTGCGGAAAATTAGTGGCAAGCACACCAGCGAGCAGGGCGCGTGCAGATATGCGTCTCGAGAAGGACCTTTTGCTGTCGTCGATGTACGTAAGGGCCACCTCACAGTCCAGCCACCATTTGCCATTGTTTCGTAAGGAACACCGAAAAAGATGGAGCAGAACTGGAGCTCGCAGTGTGGACACGCCTTGGTGACCCTCTTCGGTTTTTGGCCCTGGTCTCATTTGCCTCTATCTTGGGCAGGCGGTCTTCGTCCTTGGGTATCTTCTCATGTACTTGAAGTCCCGCCATCGGAGTCTGTGCGGAGTAGTATGCTAGAGGTGCACGTAATGAGGGAGACGACAGTGGCTGCGCTTCCGCCCGCTACGATTACGGCTCTCACGATGACCGGTGTGCGAGGGGAGATGAAATGGAAGGGTGGGTGGGAGAAAAGAGACAGATTTGGCTTAGAAAGTCAGATACGATTAGAAACTTAAACAAATTCATCCACATCTAATCAATTAAACTTAGGTTTAGTTTCAGCTGCCTATAGTAGCTTCTATGTGTTTGCCGTCACGATAAGCTTCGTTTCGACTCCCCGGTTTTCAACAACGGTTAGTTGGGAAGCGACAGAGCTAGGCTCGACCGGTTTGCTGTCCTGCACGTCTCTCAATTTTCGTCTTTTCCGAGGGGTATCTGAGACCTGTTTCATTGGTTAGCGAATGGCATAGCATAAGGGGGAGGTGTAGTTGGCCAAGTGTGGGAAGCTGAACACACCACCCGAGGTGCAGGCACTGTGCTCCTACGTTGACAGGAATTAGCTGGCATGAACAGGGAAAATTTTCTCAGGCCCGGTTCTAGACCGCCTGTTCCCCCTCTTAGATCAAGAGCGCTCGTCATGCAGCAGGAGAGATCGGACCCCTATAGGGCCGATCACCATGACAGCATACAGTAGTTCCCGAGTCGTGCCTTAGCTCAATTGTCTATCCAGACGCCTGCATGAGCTCTGTTTGCTCGAGACGGGATTGTGCTTTCCCGAGCGACTTCTTTACCCTAAAAAGTGGAGAGTCCGAAAGACATGAACAATAGGAAAAACAATAAGAAGGTGAGATGTGGAAAAACACAAAACACCAGGTCTGTAAAAAGGAACAAAGGGGGGAAAGAGCTTTCCACCACCCGGGTCTTGCTTTCTTGCTCCACGTTACCCCGCAATCTGAGCTAACACTGTGCATGCAAACACTGGCCAATGAAGTCACAAAACTGGGACCCTGGCTGTTATCTGCACTGTACGTGTCTTTGGCCCGCTGATGGTGAGCTGCTGATAAGCGGGTCAACAGAGCCGATCCGGAACAAAAGGAATTACCACTCAGATGTTCACCTCGACACAAACGGGAACACCCAGGCCTCCAAGATCTGGTCGAAAATCTCGTTCCGAGAAGGGACTGACGGCCAAGCAAGAAAAGTAGGGCTTACTAGCAGGATATGGGCAGACTGTGTGCCGCACTGGACTGTTGTGGCGGCCAATATCGGTTGTTACCAACTGAGACACATGCAGTGGCACAATGGTGGCTTGCGGAAAGGAGGGGCGAGACTCGTCGGCCAAAGAGCGCGAGCAAGAATGGAGTTGTTAAATGCCCATCTCCCTCTCGCGTCATTTGAACCGTCTGCGGTTCTTCTCCCAGAGCCTGGCACATCACTTTATAATCAGCACACTCAGAATTAAGTCAGGGGGGTCAGCTCGAGTCTCGCATCAAAGCCATGGCATCCTCTTCCAAAGACACCGAGCAGATGTTGAGCTCGCAAGAGCACTCCGCAGTTGGCGACTCGGGTTTGCCTGCTTACCCCGCGGCGCCATCTTACCTCTCGATTGACACTGGCGTTTCGTACCACCATGACCAGGTAACCAGCGCTGGCGCGTCGTACTGCGCGCGCACAATGTCGTACACTAGCAACACCTCGACTAGCGCTCCGCACGCCATGTCGCCGGACTGCATGTCTCCGTCCTTGATGTCCCCGTTCTCGTACTCCATGTCCCCCATGTCCCCGTACAACACAAACCACACTGGCTATTTCCCCCTTGGCGCTTCGCAGTACGGCCCAATCAGCCCTGTGACGTATGGCCAGGCGGGGGTTTCCCAACAGTGCTACACGTCCTCGTCGTCCTTGTCCGGCGACAGCAACCCGTTTGCGCCATCTCTGCTGGGGCACGCCAATGCAACCAGCTTTAGAGTAGGCCAGCCCAGCAGCAACACGGCAACCAAATGGAAAGCCACAGCTGCGAACGGCAAGCAGTTCGAGGCTTATGCTGCTGGTCATAGTGGTGCTGGTACTGCCGAAGCCAGCAGCAGTGCGGATACCGGCACGGGAGACACCAAGTTCACCTGTCTTGTGTCTGGATGCAGGCAAAAGGCGTACAGCCAGATCTACGACCTTGACTACCACTACAAGCTTGTGCACTGCCGCGCCAGCAACGTGGAGAGCCGCGCCAGCAATGTGGACAGCCGCGCCAGCAACGTGGAGGCCGCAAAGCCAGAGATGACGGAGGCGACGAAGGTGGAAGCGAAGGAGAAAGCTCCGCAGGAGATGAAGATTAAGCAGGAGCCACTCGAGGATCAGCACCGCCCACCACGGAAGCAGCAGCAGCCCCATCCACAGCAGAAGAAGAAGGCCAAGTACGTCTGCGACTACCCGCGGTGCTTCCGGCGCGGCAGCAGCAGCAGCGAGGGCAGTCGCGCACCGCTCTCGTTCCAGTACGCCAGCCAGCTGCGCGAGCACCTGATCGACGTCCACGGCGAGGACATGGTCGCGCCGCGTTCGCACCTCAGGAAGCCCAGCATGCCTCGCGAGGCAGACCACGCGCCGCGCCGCGGCTCCGACGAGTGGTGGAGCAGCCGCGCGATTGACACGACGTGGTGGCGCTGTAGCTCGTGCGTCGGCCCGCGGGTCGAGATTGGCAGGGAGGGCTTTGTGTGCACCACCTGCGGCAAGCAGTGCGAGGTGCCGCGGAGACAACTCCGCAGCGGTGGCGGCGTTGTTGGCGGCAACGGCAATCGTGGCGGCAGCGATGGCGCCGCTGGCGGTGCCAATGGTGGTGCCAATGCCGGTACTGTGAATGGTGGTGGTCCAAAGCGGCCTCGCCGTTCGCGGCCGTCAAGGTCCAAATCTGCTGCCGAAAAGACGGAGACCATTCTCAGAAAGGCTGCTGAGGCAAATGCGAGGATTGCGGCTGTGAAGGCTGCGAAGGCTGCGAAGGCCGCCGAGGACATCAAGGTGGAGCATGACTAACTCTGGAAGGCACGTTCATGCCTTCAAATTCAAGTGGGGTGGCACTTGCCCGAGGTGCGTTCCAAGTGTGGGACCACGGAGCAGCCTCCTTAGAAAGCCAGCCTCAAGACATGGGACAAAATGGCAAGAGGGTGGAGCGGACCAGTGTGTGTTTTTTTGGATGATTGACGATTTATGACTGACGAACAGAATTTGCTACTCTGGAGGAGTGGCATGGCTAGTACTGGCTTACAAAAGAACCAGATAGATGACACTGTGTGCTGTTTTTTACCCTGTGTTGTCCGATGCAGTCCCACTGTCCCATCCTCCCGTTGCAGCCTACCGCCCATCGGCTCTGGGACCGGCATAAATTTGCCCTCCCTCCCATCCAGCACCTAACCAATCCAGAGCATAAGATGTACCTTCAAGTCGTCTGGTTTAAAGAACGGCATAACGGGATAGGTCTTACTAGTGGCGGCCAGGGTTATAGCAAGGAGACCAACTTGATGGATCGTAAGCGGACGATACAGGACTCGATTGGGGCTGGCGCCAGGTATGTCGTACACGGCGATATCTACGAGTTAAGCACGTCTGATTAGAGAAACGCCCGCTACCACACATCCGCTTCTTCCAGATGCGATATGCCATGCCACAGATATTTGCCGGTATAAAAGCCGCCGGAGCCCTTCAAGCTATCTTTGGCGGCGACCCCCCGGACGATAACTTACCAGGTTCGGTTCGAAACGAGGTATTTTTACCTACCGACTAGGACGATATGCTCAAAGAGGCTCTCGAGCTCGGCATCTTGAACGAGAGGACAGAAGCGATTTGGAGAAAATCCCTTCTCGAGATGGCGTACCATGAAGCTGTACGGAAAGTTCAGTTTCCTAAGCGATTGCAAAGAGAGCTAGGCGAGAGGGATTCCGATCTGGAGGCCTCAGGAGAGGAGTACGAGGACGACAAGAATTCATTCTCCAACACCATACTCCCAGCGCTACGTACAAACAGTATTCAAGTCAGCCAATATACCAAGACGGGCAGTGGGATTAGTAGTCTCAAGGAGGAGGAGAAGGAGGAACGTCTACCAATACAGCAGAGCAAGCATGATGATGGCCACGATAGCCACGAGGAGAAGAAGGAGAAGGAACGTCTACTAATAGAGCAGAGCAAGTATGACGATGGCTACGAGGAGTAGAAGGGGGTGCCGGAGGGAAGAGAGAAGGGAAAGCAGAAGATGAGTATTAGTACTGACAAGGATAAGGGCACTGATAATGGCGAAGGGGAGACGCTTACGCTCACGCCCAAGCTCTCCAAGCTGAGCCTCAAGGGAAGCTACCGCAAGCTCAAGGAGGTGTCGGGCAAGTTCAAGCGGTCTCGAGTTGGGTCGTTATTCCAAAATTTAAGGGACGAGGGGTGGGTCGGAGAACAGGAGTACTAGGAGGTATTCATAGTTATCTAGTCTATGAACTACACCGAAGGCAAGAGAGACGGTCCGGCGGTCCTTCGCACTCTTCTCTCAAAGCTGCACGACTCTCTTCGTAAAGCACGCGGGGTACTGGCGCGAAACTACTTCAGTCCCGCGGCCAGATGTGACATGACATGATGGAAAAGCAATTGCTGTGTTTTAATACCTCAAGCCCGCTCGCAGGCACAGTTCCCTGAGATCTACCCTGCACTTGGCTCCCCAGCCTACGCTAAAACGCTTCCGCTCCGCCTGCCTGCAACACGCAGTTCAACAGGAACGTTATATCTTGGCTAGCGAATCGAATTACCGGCTTCCAGCTACGCAATCTTCGCGGTCGTAATCCGCGTAAGGCGTCTAAGAGAACTATAGCTGGAAAGTTGCTACGCCGTCCACTATCACGCGTTTGAGGACTGCGTCCTCAAGCCTCCAGTCCTGGAACGTCCCAGTAGAGCTTTGAGAGATAGGTATTTGGACCTTTTGCGGTCTAGAGGCACCGTCATCTGCGTGCCTTAATGAATCGCCAGCGTTATCATCGACGGTATCAAAACCTAGGCTCGGGCTTCCTAATAAGGGAATTAGCGATAAGGGAATTAGCGACGAGAATGCCCGGTCAAGAAATCGAAGAACTGACCCAAATCACTAGTATTACCAATGCCAGCCTACAAAGGAATATCACATACATTGTCGCCAGGGATGGCCTGCCCGGCTGCCGATAGGTCGGGCGATAGACGCGGCGGTGTCTGGGAAGGCGATAGAGAGCGCTGTAAGCCCGTAATTGTTCTGGCAAGGCTCCCGGTTGACCTGTCAAGTCGACTCTGTTGCTTCTCTCGACTCCTAGACAGCGAGTATCGCCAGATTGCCCACAGGAATCCATTAATTACTTAGTTCCTCATTGCCAAGACTTCGCAATGACTGTCATTGTAGTTCCAGACTCGTACCACGTCGTTGTCCGTGGCTTTGACGGCCAGGACGATGAGACGCCAGGTGTGATCCGCCGATTTCTTAAAGCCCTATATTATGAAGTAGATGGGGGAGCTCCTATCAGACGCAGCTCCCATCGCATTTCCTATTCCGATGACGGCGAATGCGTACTCAAGGTCAGTTGCCTTCCCGCGATATCAACACCATCTCATGCTCAACCGGCTGGTCCCAACTAAGCCTCGTCCGGTCCAACCAGATCCGTTTCGAGTGCTCCGATCAGCAGGGTTCTCTTGACGAGAGCCTTAGGGCTTTCTGCGACTGCTTCTTCAGCAATGGAGATAGCAGGATCTATGGCACCCTCTCCGAGTTTGGTGTCCTGGGATACTCGCCCGAGTCGGAGCAGATGAGCACGTTGTGGTACAGTGCGCTCTTCATGTGGCTGCAGAACCTTGGCAGCAAGGAGCTCAACCAGCTCAACGGCTTCATAGAAGATATTAAGAAAAAGACAAAGGCTCTGAGCTCCTATCTCCCAAACTGGTAATTAGGGTGTTCATCTCCACTCCCCCGCCCCATCGTTGTTGACACAAACAGGCTAGAAGCCGGCCTTATGGCCGCCTCGCTCGGACATACTTGGTTCCCAGTGACCGAATCATTTCAATCCAGGGCGCATCCGGGCTTCGTCTCCACCTCGAACAGTAACTTGGTTGGTTGGGCAGGTAGTATCATGAACGATGACCCAGGAAAGTGTAATTGAACTCTTTTCCCTTTTCTTTCTTCTCTTTTTTGTCTTCTTTCTTTCTCTTTGGCGACGAGTGTTTGTCTTTCCCACTTGCAACTGCACACTGTTTCCGCAGGACACAGCTTGCAGCAATGTTCTAACAAGTACCAATTGTTTGCCTTGAATGCGTGCGTGGTGATGGATATGAGCCACTTCACTTTTCTGATAAATCTAACAGAGGTAGTCCCTCCTTGAGCAGATGAAATAAAATACAGGAATAAAAATATAAAAAGAAAATTCTAACAAGTACGTACTTCACGCAGCTACCTCCCGCGAGATCAGCATTCAGCACCGGGAAGTCCTCAAGAACCTCGAGGCTCTTTTCGCCACGGGCTTTGAGACAGCGACGGTCTGCAAACAGGCGGTGGACGTCTTCCTGTCCTCCCAGCGCACCACTGTTGTCAACAGCATTACCCCGAGTGTTGGAATCACCAGGTACCGGTACTGGAATCAACAGGGCGCGCTGCGCGCCGTATACTGGTGGTTCAAGTGTTGGATTTTCGTTGTCTATGTGTATCTCTGAGGAGGAAGGTGGAAGTGGCCGTAGGCCACTTATTTAGGTTCGGTGGCCCTGCCCCCTGCCCCTCCACAGCCACATGTGGCTGCTTGCGCCTCCACAGCCACATCTGTGGCTGACTAGCGCGTTGTTCCAACACCGAGCCCACCACGGCCTCCAGCGCTTACAACTACGCGGCCTACTCAGCAAACATTACCGCTATCGAGAACACGCCTGTGAAGTCGGCTGGGGACTCGACGTGGCAGGTTTTGAAAAGGCACTAGGCTTCATCCAGCACACCGATGGCGAGATCAAGGCGGCCAAGGAGCGAGCCGACGTGCTGCAAGACTTGCCGAGCAAGCGGGGGTCACAAGCCATCCAGGTAGGGCTTGGATTGGCTTACTTGGCGTGGAATGCCTTCTCATTCTATAGAGAACGGCAGGAGAAGTCCAAGTGGAGTAGCGGTATGTCTTCCTCCCCTCCCGCAATTAATGTGACATGCGCTTGCGCATGGAGTGTCTTGCAGACTGCGTCGGATGGGCTTATTCGCTAATTGATTACCGCGGTGCGCTTCACTAGTTGCCAATCTTGTCAACTCAGCCATCCGCAGCGGCCAGATGTGCGAGCTGTGGTTGCATCTCGTCTACCACACGGGCGAAGGAACGCAGGCCATGTCGGAGGAGTATTTTCGCGCGCTCTCCGCCTTGATGGAGGTCCTAGAGATCGTGACCCCCACCGCGCAGAAGCGCACTCCCGAGGCCATCAGAGCCCGCATCATGTCCCATGCCAGGATTCTCGAGGCACAGAAGGAAGCCGTCAAAATACTCCTCGTCTGATCTTTTCGGGTATAGGGCTCGGGGTCTAGTGCGAGGTTGGGTACCTGCATGTAACCATGTCCTGTGATGGTAGGCACCCTGCACCAAGCTCATTCTGCGCCACTGGACGTGTGGCATGGTTGCTGGTTTACTCTAAATGGCAAATGTCTGCTATCTGTTTTCTAGTTATGTGCTGTTTCCTGCCCTGTGTTGTCTGATACCGTCCCGCCGTTCTTGCCTAATGGCAGTCGAATGATAGATAGAGGCAAGAGCTCAAACCCTACTATCCGTCCAACTGACCAAGTCCCTAATTGCGAAGCCTCTCCCGCCCACTCTTCCTGTTGCAGGGTCCCGGAGTTGGTAGTACCTCCCTTACCTCGAAAAGGCGCAATACAGTTAGCGGTGCCCAATTACAAGCTCGGTCGCTACTGCACTTCCTTTTTCTTTCTCTTTCCATTCTTTGCAAGCCCTACCTGAGGTTGAGCTTTGAGAAACCTCTGCGACTAACCACGGCGGTCACGACCCGGTCTTGGCCCTTTCACGCCACACCAACGGTCCCACAATGGAAATCGAGACACCCGCCCGAGCCGGAACCGGCCTATCGCGTCTTGAACGCCTTCCGGCCAAGATAATACTTGAAATCTTCGGCTACCTGATCATAGCCTCCAGCGAAGATGTCATGGGCATGCCGCCTTCCAAATATACTCAACAGCTCAGGAGTGGACTACGGGAACTAGTCGGACCTGCAAGCATGTCAAAGACTCTCTCGGGACTGGCAAATCGACTTCTCTTTACAACTCTCGTACTCGACAGGGGCGTGGCAATTATGAAACTTGTTGCCACCCTGATCCTACACTCCGGGCCCGCTAAGAACGTGCAGTGCCTCGTTATCCATGGTTATCTTGCAGAATCAGGGAATTCCAAGCGCGCCGTGGACATTGCCCGCGCTCTCCGGGCTTTGAGTGAGCCTCTAGAATCGGGAAAAATGGATTCTTTCCACGACGTGGCTTGGCTCCGGTCACTATACTCAGGCACACAACTCCAAATTTCTCATTGGATCTTGGACCAAGCTCGTGGAAATGGGGCTGCTGGGCGCCCTCTCTATTACCCCGAACCTGAACGCTCTTTGGCTGGCAGGATCCGGTTATGTATATTCGAAGTTGGTACGTTCTGCCATTGCCATGAATCGCGTCACCACACGTCCCGCGGAAATTGGAGCCACAGCCACCACATTGGCTTCAGGCTCCCGTCCGTGCCCGCAACTAAAGACTATGAGAATGGACTTGGGAATTGGGTCTGATTTTGCACGCCTTGCTGGGAGCCACAGCCCACTCAAGCTTGGCCGAGTCAACCACTTGTCGCTGCTGATTCCCGGCCATCCCTACAGTCACAGCTTCGCCTTTGACCGAGAGAGCCTAGCCAGCCTCAAGACCATCACCCTTACAGCTTCGAGACTGGTTCACCTGTCGGGCGACTATCATTGGCGCCTCTCCTGGCTTCGCTGCCTTTGCGATCAACGCAAGTTACGAAAGCTATGCTACTCGCATTCCGATCTTCACCTAACCATTCTTGATCATGCCGAACGCAAGCGCAACTGGGACATAGTCCTGCTCTCAAATGCAAGCACGCTCGAGCACCTCGAGCTATCAGGCGATGTTGCTGCCGACACGCGGCTCTTTTCAGAGGCCACCCCGAGCCCCAAAGGGCTGCTCCTGCCCAAGGGCCGATTCAACAGCCTGCCGCGCCTGAAACGGCTCAGATACCTCGAGATGCCCATCCACCTGGTCTTCGGCGACAAGCCGCCTCCCCACATCAATCTGCCGCTCCGCCTCGTCAAGTTGTGTCTCTTTGAAGAGAGAGGACCGAAAGCCAGAGACCGCGATTTACCTCTCGCCCTTCAGAACTTTGCGTACCCCGTTCTCTAGGGCGATGCTGCAACTGAGCTCGAGCGCCTCCGGCCGCTTGCCAGCGAGTGCCCTCGGTTCCCATTTCTGCGCCACGTCGAGGTAAGACTCGACCGCCCTCCTCAATCAATGGAAGAGGTCTCGGCGCATGTGGCTGAGCTGCACGCCGCTTTCGCCGAAGTTGGAGTCGAGTTTGCGTGCGTCTCTGCTGCAGTGCAGCCCTGGCGCGGGAAGTCGCCCATTACGGGCCCCTATCCGGTTCTCCGTTGTGAATTTTAGTTAGGTACATATCAGGGACCCGTCGCCTCCCTTTGAGAAAGCCTTGAGGGCGAACCGCGGAGAACTAAGACTCGGGCGTCTGACACGCCCCATGCCAATACTTATTCAAGAGTCCAACACTCAACAGCGGCACTCACATATCAGTAAATAGGGCAGCGGTTTGTCTGCGTCTAATCAGGTTGTCTATAGATAAGTACAGAGGTAGGTCTCAGTACTGTCGTTTTCACCATGAACGCAGTGATTTTCACACATTGTGCAGCAGTCTGTGTTTATCTAATTTCTCTACAGACTCGTCAGTTACATAGCTAGCCCCAACAGCTCACCCGGTACAGTCAACAGAACCCCGGAAGGCGCGCGGCCATGACCGGGTCGGCACACGTGGTGGCGAGAGCGAGGTCAAGCTGCCTGCGGGACAGGTCTGTCTGCTCGACGGCGTACTTGAGCGACAGCACGCCGCAGACGCAGCCGACGAACGTCAGCACCAGCACGACGACGCCGGCCAGCCAGAAGGCGGCCAGCTCGAGCGCGTTGCGCTTCTTGCGGTCTGGCCGCAGGAACTGCTGCAGCCCGCGCTGCGGCTCGTCCAGCACCCGCGCCAGCCGCGCCACCTCGCCGCCCCAGACCCCGTACCGCGCCAGCGCCAGCGTCCGCCCCCGCCCGCAGTACCCCAGCCCGTAGAAGGGCGCAACCATGCCGGCCGTGCGCAGCAGCCCGCGCGTGGCCTCGTCGAACGCCGGGAACAGCAGGTTCCACGTGTCGACCAGCTCCTCGAGCACGTCGGCCGGGATGGGCGAGCTGCTGTTGTTACCGTTCTGAGCTTGATGCTGGTACCTCAGGCTGTTCCACGCCCACAGCTTGTGCTTGAACACCTTGAGCACCCGCCCGTTCAGCACCAGGTGCTCGCCCAGGTTGCTCGTCCACAACACGTGGATCCCGTGGTGTGCGGCTAGGTACGCCGCCGTCAGCGCCGCGTCGATGGGTTCGTCGTCGCCGTCTGGCTCGGCAGCGGTGGTGGTGTTCTTGTTAGGTGCCGCGGGCCGGCGGTTGTCAAAGTGCTGCTTGATGACGGCGGTCAGGGGCGCGGCGTCGTCGTCCCAGATCAGCGCGTCGGGCGGGCTGCGGTGGCGCGGCCGCTGCAGCTGCACGTCGAGCATGGTCCACAGCCGCAGGATGGTCTCGACGGCTTGCGCGGCGGTGGAGTCGGACGGCGGCGCCGCATAGTGGCTTTTGACGGCCGCCTCGACGTCGCTCCTCCGCGCGTCTTTGAGCCCCGCCACGGCGACAATGGCCTGCCGCGCCCGCTTGGGCTCCAGCGACGCCCGCGTTTCGAGATCGGCTATGCCGTCGCGCAGGTGCTCGAGGACGTGCCGGTACTGGCCCGGCTCAAAGTCTGTCTCGGGCAGCTGCGGCCAAAGACACTTTGCCAGCGCGACTTGGTCGTCGAGGTCTGACGCCTGGCGGCGCAATGTCGCCCATCTGCGTGACATCTTGGCTTTGTTCGGGGAGTGTGTTTTCTTCCTTTTCTTCTTTTCCTCCCTTAGTTATCACGGCGTTCTTGGAGTTTGGAGTTGATGTCTGTCTGGCCCAGAACCGAAAATGGGAAGGACCCCGTGCGCGGGCTAGCTGCTGGGCGCTAGCGATCGATAAATTCCATTTTCCCTTAACAGCCTCAGAGCCTTGCCGTGGGAGCCAATGAAGGTCCGGTGGCGGCGAGCTGAGACGCTCCGCCACAGCCTATTTATGCCAAGGCACTCTCGGTTCCCTGTTTGGACGCGCCAGGACCCCAATTCCCTTTGCGCATCCCCAATTTCCCGATCCTTTTCTGGGGCTCATCGTTTTCGACGCGACTCCAACCATTTGTGCAGAGTCGCGAGAGTCATGTTTTGTTGACCATGTCGGGCATATGATGACAAGACTCTCGCCAATGTCTAGGTCTAGAACTAGATGCTGCAACGCGCACCAGCTGCTTGCCTAATGAGCGAAACAACGCTTCAAAAACCGGGCAACTGGCTCCAGACCATCCTGCGGAAGGCCACAGCAAGAAAACCAGCCAAGGGAGAGGTTGCTGTTGACGACGAGGTTTCGGGCATCCGACTCAATCGCAAGGAGGCGTTGCAGTCGCTCGACGAGCTTCCAGCCCCCCGGCAAGATGTCAACTCGGGCCCCGTCAGGTTCCAGGAGGGCCCCTTCCCGGTATCGTCTCCCAGAATCTACAACATTGAGCGTAATGTCTTTGTCGCGAGGGACGACCAGGTCCCCGTGCCGCGCGAGGCAAAGGAGATATGGGAGCGCGACATCAAATTCAGGCTCGAGCAGGACTTGCAAGAGGTCAAGAACAAGGTCGAGCGCACCGTTGTCCTCGGCTCACGCCTACCAAAACACATGATCCTCGAGCTCAAGCCCTTCATCCGCATGTCGGGCGAAGCGACCGGCGGCGCAACCGGCCAGGTGACTCTGGCGCCGACCATCTGGATCCGCTGCTCGAAAAAGAACCAGCGCCTAGTTAAGAAGGCCCTGCGCGACGACTGTCTCAAGTGGACACGGACCACTCCGTTTGGCAGCGTCAAGGTCGCCGATGCCGCGAGATTGCTCGCCATGACACCAGAGCCCGCCACTGCGGACGGCAACGAGTTCATCTTCAGCAACGGCGTCGGCTTCTTGCCCGGCCTGAGGCTCTACTACCATGTCCAAGAAGACATGGCCGACACAACATCAGCCAACGGCCTCACCTGTCGGGCGTCTGTGGTAGGCCACGACAGCACCATCTGGACTCAAAAGTATTCCACTGTCGGAGGCGTCGTATACGTCGATGGCGTCAAATACGCAGTCACGACAGCCCACGGCGTCGTGAACTGGGACCCTCAAAACCCCCACTACGCAAATTCCGACGTTGACGACGAGTCTGAGCTGGCCTTGGGCTCAGAGGACGACATCTCGGACAGCGAATCCGAAGACTACAGCTGCTACGAGGTATTCCGGCTCAAGCCCTTGCTTGCAGCGCAAAAGGACTCGAAAAGCAACGCGAAATGGGTGCCGGCCGAAATAGGGCCGGCCATGAAGTTTCTCGACGTCAAGTTCCTTACCCGCGATGTCGTGTACGACGGCTCATCAGAGACCGAGTTTGTCACATCCGTGGACCCGTCGTCGATGTCTGACTTTGCTCTCATCAAGCTCGACGAAACCAACAGCACTAGAACCAACAGATACAGCCGAGGTGTTGGGTCTGATGTCTCCATCACCGCCTTTGCAGACACCAAGGATCTGCTGCCCGGGGAGGTCAAGATAATTCTTGGCCCCAGCGAAATAGTAAACGGAGCACTCCTCCCCGAGGAAGGGTGTCTCAGCATCGCCACAAGCAATCTAAACACCCGAATCATAGGTCTAGACCAACCCCTTGGTGAGTTTACCCCGGCTTCCCGCTCCTGAGCCAAGTTGAGTCCAGACTGAAAAATCAACAACAGCGCTGGGGTCGTCTGGTGCCTGGGTCGTGCGTGGCGACACGCTAGTCGGCATGATTGTGGCAGGCAATGAGAACGAGCCGATCACCCACATGATTCCCGCCGCCGACCTGATTAACTCGATCCAGATCTCGCTTGGAGGCGCTGACATCAGCCTGTCTCCGCCATCTCCTGAGACCACCATTCCCATTGCCTCTGCGGCCGTCCCCAGTGGCAGCTTCATAGATCCGATTAACTTTGAATCTGCCACCATTCGGACGCATAAGGTTGGGTTTTGGTCAGGCGCCCTCAACCCGCCTTCTCGCGTTTCCAAAACCCAACCTTATACGTCCGAATGGTGGCAGACGGGACCCGTCGACAGCTACGCCGTGCCTGAAGGCTCGGCGGAGAGCACTCCCTTTCCGCAAACACTGACCGAAACCTCGCCCAGCAACGAGACCACGCCGGCAACAACTGCAGGCCTCAGCGTCATGTCGTCACCGAAACCGTCGCTAGCCAGTCCCGTGCTAGTGGACATCCCAGAGGCGATAACAGAGCTCCCAGCCGAGCCTACGGTGTCAGAGCGTCCGCATACAACCGTCTTGGAACGAATAGCGGTAGAACAGCTTGTGGAACCAGAAGTCGTCGTGGAACAAATGGTAGCAGTTTCTCCGGTACAAGGAGTAAAAAAACCAACAGGCTCGCCTCCCTCTCCGGAACCGCCCTCCCGCCGTCGCGCCCGCGATCTCTTCCGCCTGCCGACAAGAAGACAAGAAACGGCTCACGATATGGACATCGATCAAGTCAGCGTCTATGAATCGCCCACCGGCTCGAACGCTGTCCGCACCGGCCGCAGCCGCCGCGATCTCTTCCGCCTCCCGAGAAGGATGGCTCTCGACGACGACATCGAAAGCGGCGGCCCTAGCGAATTGCCAGTTAGCAGCACCTCATTCCCCACCCGTGTCTTCAGCCGCCGCAGAACCCCCCCGTCGCCAATGACGGTCTCCAACATAGTTCTCGACGTCGCCAACGACAACGACCTCGACGGTGGCGGCCCCAGCGAACTGCGAGCAGATCTCCACGCACTGCCGCTCGGCCCAGACGCTACCACAAGCGAACTGCAAGGCCAGTACGACTTTGTCCACGACATTCCCCCACAGGAACCACCCGAGTCCCATTCGCGCTCTCGCGCGAGCCGCATGCTGCCCTTCCGCGTCAAGCGGGCGCCGGAGTTGTTTCCGAGTGGCGGGCCGCCCGTCGACTTGGCCGGCCCTTCGTCCGCGGGCATCAACCCGGATTTTGCCGAGGGTGGCTGGAATAGCAATCCTGGTGGCTCGGGGGCGCCGGGGAACAGTGTGAAGGACGGTGGCGAGTTTCTTGGGCTCCCTGAGGGTGTGTTGGTTTTTCTTTTTCTTTTCTTTATGAACCCATCCCACTGACGCTACACTCTCCCATACAGACCAGAAACTCGGCCCCTATTCCACCGGCCTGCTCATAATCAACAGCATGGTCGGCACGGGCATCTTCACGACGCCGGCGCAGATCATCGCAAGCACAAACAGCGTCGGCGCCGCGCTACTCCTTTGGGCCCTGGGCGGGATTGTGACGCTTGGTAAGTTGCTCAGTAGGGTCTGCTTCCTTCTTCCGAGTTGGTGACTGATGCTGTAACCTCTTAGCTGGTCTTTATGTCTTCATCGAGCTCGGAACCGCGCTGCCTAGATCAGGCGGCCCGCTAGTCTATGTGAGAACAGCGACCCCTATCTCCGTATGTTATGTCCCTGGCTAACCATGCTTCAAGCTGCCCCGGATATTCCGTCGGCCGCGGTATCTCGCGACGTGCATATTTGCCGTTCAGTTCGTGCTGTTCGCGACGTCTGCGTCGTCGGCCGTTAGCTTCGCCGCCAACATTCTACAGGCCGGATCGATAGATAGGTCCGGCAGCTACGCTAGCAACGGGCTCGCGGTCGCCATCGTCACGGCCGTCTGTCTCATCCACGCCTTTCTTCCCAGTCACGGTGTCGAGCTGTCCAACATCCTCGGCGTCGTCAAGCTGGGCTTTCTCGTAGCCATCTCCGTCACGGGCTTCGTGGCGCTCGGTGGCCGATCAAATACACCCCCGCCGGGAAACTTCATCGTCTTTGACGGCTCCGGCACTGTCGAGGTGGCGGACGCGCTCCAGGGAACGCCCGGGTCGGCCGCGGGTTTTGCCGTGGCCCTCCTCCACATACTTTATTCGTTCTTCGGGTGGCAGAACGCAAACTATGTGCTCGGCGAGGTCAGGCGTCCCAAAAGGACGCTCTTCAAAGCCGTCCCAATTACAGTGGGCATAGTCGTTGTCCTTTACATGTTGATCAATGTGGCCTATGTGAGTGCTGGCTGCCTCGTTGCTCATGTGCCATTGCTGACTAGTACGCTACTCGCAGTTTGCCGCCTTGTCCAAGAACGACATCGCCCTCACCGGAATTGACCAGCGCAGCGTTGCCGCCGCCTTCTTCGAAGCTGTCGTCGGCAACGGCAGCTTTGTGCAGATTGGCGTGCCCATCCTGCTTGCCACGTCGGCACTGGGAAATGTCTTTGCGCAGGTCTTCGCCATGGCACGCGTCAAGCAGGAGATTGCCAAGGAGGGCTTGCTGCCGTGGTCGCTCTTCTGGGCCCGCGAAGAGCTATTTCCGGCCACCTTCTGGGCCGTGCCCCGGCGCTGGGTCGATAGATTGGCCTTCTTATTCAGAAATTGGACGACACGGCCATCGCCTACCAGAGCCATTTTGCTCCACTGGATCATCACTGTTGTCGTCATCCTGGCGTCGACAGCGGCCGACGGCGCCCGGTATGTCTCTGTCACCTTCTTCTACGCCGAGAGCTGGGTGAGCCTGTTCCTCGCCGCGGGGCTACTGTCCAGGTTCCGGCATCGCAACATCGAGTGGCTGCTGGACCCTGTAACCGAGAAGTCAGTTTTCTACAAAGCGCCGACCCTCGTCGTCGTCTTCTGGGCGCTATCGCTGGTGTTCGCCGTGTCGGCCTACTTCGTCCCGTTCCGCCAGTTCCCGACGTCGGCCATCCCGTGGTATGTGGTGCCCACAGTCGGCACGGGCCTGCTGCTCGTCGGCGCCACCTACTGGCTGCTGTGGGCCACGGTGCGGAACCGCTTTGGGTTCTATGTCCGCGACCGGACACTGAATCACGAAGGAGTTGTGGTTACCGAGCACATTGTAAGTCCTGCCCTCTGATTGATCCAGGCCGTCCATAATAGCGGCTAACAGGGAGCCACTGCAGCGTATTGAAAAGCCACCTGAGCGTGTTGAAATGATACACAGCGTTGGCAGGATCAGGAGAGGGTACGAGATTTGGACGTCATTGTAGACCAAACACAACAGGATGAATGGAATGAATCGATGAACTAGGAAGAGGAAGAAGAAAAGAAGCCAAGGCTAGTGAGGGTGTAGGTATTTGCCTGTGGGTGCACGTGAGTGTTCCACATAGCGTGAACCTTGCCTAATTACGGTAGCCCGCAATTATCACGGATACGCTCCCTGTTTTTGATGAGCTCGAGGACAGCAAGTGGCAAAGAAACCGTTTGTTCTTGATGCCATTGGATTGGATATCAACTACCTCGGACGTGTTGTTGCCGACAACGGGGAGGCTTCTGGAGATTTGCAACCGTCGTCCTCAATTCAAGTGTGTATGAGCCAGCCAGGATCTCTAGACCTAATCGTTACCTAATTATTTACCAATAGTTACAGGGCCAAGTCGAGTCCTGTCCTTGCTCACCACGTGTCCTGCATGCAATGCGAGGGACAGACGTAAATCCGAGAAGCCGGCTCCGCCACCGGCTGCACCTATCTCCAGGCTCAAGTCTTCCCTCTAACGGCATGCAGCTACACATGATGATAGAGAGGCAAACAGGGGTTCGATCTAACATTAGAAGCAGGAGAGATTCGTCACTTGACCAATCCCATCTTGGCAAACGATCAGCAATTTGGCCCCGATTCAGCGTGACAAGGCATGGCAGAGTGTTCGGCCGAATGAAGCTGCGCTGCACACGGTACCTCATCAGTGATGAATAATTTTTCAGTTTCTCGACACATTCGTTGCCATAAACATATTTTTGAATTACTCACCAGGTGAATTAGAGCCTGCCTCCGCTCGGGTTATTGAGTCTCTGTTCAATATGATCATTCGCTAATTATTGTCTGCCAATTAATAAACACTTGCCCGAAGCAAACAGGCTCTGAAATGAGCCATTGCATCTGTGAGAAATAGTAATTACGTTGAACGGAATCCCGACGATATCAACAAACGGCCAGGAAGCCGAAGGTTTCCGAGGTGCATCGGTTGAATCGACGTGTGGTCATGGAAAAGAAAAAGGAGAGTGAGCCAAAAAAGGAGATGTCAAAATTCAAGTTTTCGCCGATGACGATCCTCACGCCCAATCTCGCTGTGTTCATATTCTTGGTCAAATAAGGTCAGTGCGGTGTTGAGGTGCACGTTTCTGCGGTTTCACTCATAAGCAGCAACAAAACGAGAGCCTCAGAAAAAAAGAACAATTTGCATGAAACAAACAAAGGAAATCATTTCCGACGCTGCCGAGGCGCGCGTCTGTGCCGTATTGATCTGAACAAGCAGCTTACACATCCTGGTTCCCGGTTTAGGAAATTTATTTTCCCCTTTCGACTTATTTTGCTTCTGACGGCCTCAATTTGCCTCCGGCGGTGCACTCGTCCTTCCCTCGTACGAGCAAACAATGCAAGCAAGCGAGCGAGCCCGCACAAACAGCAAGTAAGCCTCGGACTCCGTTAAGCGCGATGTTGCCGCCCCCAAGGGCATCCCACAGTCGCATTCTTCTTTTCGACTCCCCCCCCCAATGGCAACGCGCCATGTCATGCGCGAGCGTGAGCGTGTGGGTGGGGTGCAAGGGCAAGGCAAATAACAATAAAGCTGACAGGCAGGGCGATCCTGTCTCACTCAGTCTCACACCGCACCCGAACGCCATTGTCTCACTGCGGTCAAAAAAGGCGTTGTTCAACCGCTGCCAACAAGTTTTGGCGCTGTCATACGCGACATGGCCCGCGGTCGAACCCGTCAACCCGTAATCAAGCAGGGTCGAATAGCAAGACTTTCCAACTTTTTAGCGAACAATTACTGGACGGTGGCGTTATGCGAGCCCGGGCCGTTGGGCGCTGGCGCGGGACTTTTATTCCCAATATCAGGCATGACGGCGGCGCAGCGGATTACGGATTACGGGATACGGATACGCTAGCAAGAACCGGGGAAGGAAATGAGGCACAGCCCTGCCAAGCACAATACCAAGCACAATAGGCATGAGTGGAAAGGGAAGGTAAAGGGGTTTGTTGTGGGGATTTTGGTAGGGTAACAAAAACAGCCAAGCCTCCCTCCCAGCATCCAATGTCAGATGGCTTCGACGCTACCAGTAAGCGCTCCCGTAAGATTGCCGACAAAAAAAAAAAAAAACAAGAAAAGAAAAGAAAAGAGAGAGCATGCACACTGCACAGAACATTCACACGACAAGCCGTCGGCAAGGAAAGCTTACTCGGTTCTTCGAGATCCTGGCCTAGCCCCCAGCCAGCCCAGCCCCTCGCTGAGGCTGGCAGACAGCTGATATCACCCCCTGCCAAGTGCGTCCATCCGCGGGTCGCTCAGGCAGGGTGGGTGGTAATCCAAGTTCGATACCACCCAGAACAAAACCAACACGTGCACACTGTAGCATGCTGCTTACCCACGACTTGACGTGGTAATGGGAATGAGCAGAGCCCCAGCGCGCTTGTCTGTCTGTCTGCCTGCGAGCTCGCTCACCACCGCACACAGCACAGCAGAGCACACTACACTACACTACAGCACAGCACACTACACTACACCACACCACACCACAGAATACCACACCACAGAATACCACACCACAGAATACCACACCACACCACACCGCACCACAGCAAACACGGCCCTCTCCCATAGGCCGCATCCCAGGCGACCGTCCCCGCCAGCCTCCAGGTCCGCACTCCCCGCTCGAGGATCCAGGCAGCTGGGTAAGCGGCCGCCCCAACCTCTCCCTAGGGGGGCTCATCTCGGGCAGAGCTACAACACACCAGCCTCATCACCAGCACCACCACCACCAGGCCTGGCCTGGCCTGCTCTGCTCTGCTCTGCGCTGCGCTGCGTAACGACGCATTGCCGTTTACGGCTAATATTAAGGCCGACCCTGTTCTGGTAGAGGCCGACACCAACGGCCCCCCCAGCCAAGGTCAGCAGCAGCATGTTTGTTTGCGCGCGTCCATCATCACCCTGGCAAAAAGTAGGGTTGGGGTCGGCCTCTGCCAGAACCAAGGCGTGTTTTTGATAGGGTCGGCCCTTAAATTTGGTGGTGAGAAGAGGAGCTGCGGCCGGGCTGCAGGATTGTAATAATGTGCTGTGCTTGTGCTGTGCTTAGCGTTCCGATCGGGACTCCTGGGGGACTGCAGTCCAGTCTGCCTGCCTGCCACCCCACCGGCGATCACGGCCGAGTGAGACGTCGGGCTTATAAGACAACAGCAAGCGGCTGCACCGACCGACCGACCGACGGCTCTGCCTGTCTCGTGTCTCGCAGTTTCTGACTGTTTGTTGTTGTTGTTGCTGTTGCTGTTGTTGTTGTTGTTGTCGTTGTCGTTATATCAGAGACCCTCGGTGCTGTTTCTGGCACCTCGGGACAACACAACGACACGCTCTCGCTGGCTCGCTTTCCTTTCCTTCCTTCATCTCCGTTTTGTTTCCTTTCGGCTGCAGACAAGTCAAGAATAACCAGCCATGTGGGGCCTACTCCGGGGTGCGCAGCTGTCGCTGGCTGTGGCCGCCCTCGCCGCACTTCTGCCGCACTCGCTGGCGTCTGCTGTGCCGGCCCGCGGGCTGGACTGGGGCAAGAAACCCAAGCACTTCGACCTGACCTTGACATGGCAGAACTACTCGCCCAACGGCCAGACGCGGAAGATGATCCTCGTCAACGGCCAGTTCCCCGCCCCCGTCCTGGAGATAGATGAGGGCGACGACGTCGAGGTTGTCGTCTACAACAAGTTGCCCTTCAACACCACGGTGCACTTCCACGGCATGTGCAGCCCCGCCCAGCCCCAGACCGCAACGCAAGCTAACACGCAGCAGGCATCGAGCAGTACCTGACGCCCTGGTCCGACGGCGTCCCCGGCATCACGCAGCACCCGATCCAGCCGGGCAAGTCGTTCAATTACGCCTGGACAGCAAGCCAGTACGGCAGCTACTGGTACCACGCGCACCAACATGGTCAGCTCGACGATGGCCTGTATGGGCCCATCGTGATCCACCCCAAGAAGTCGCGGCCGGCGCCCTTCAGCCTCATCAGCAAGGACGCCAAAGCGCTGGACGCCATCCAGAAGGCCGCCGCCAGCCCCAAGCCGCTGATGCTGTCCGACTACCGCCACACCGTGTCCGACGACACCAACGCCATCCAGCAGGCGTCGGGCATCGAGCTGACGTGCCTCGACTCGATCCTGCTCAACGGCAAGGGCAACGTCAACTGCTGGTCGGCCCAGAAGATCGCGTCGCTGCTCGGCCCGGACCAGCTGGCCTTTCTGCAGCTGGCCAACGTGTCGAGCTTCTCGGTCAAGGGCTGCCTGCCGCCGCAGGTCTTTGCCGCCCTCACCCTGCCGGGCCAGCCGAAGCCCAACCTGGCCGCCATCCCGGCCGACATCTTCGACCAGTGCACGCCGACCAAGGGCAGCCACGAGGTCATCTCGGTGGTCAAGGAAACGTGCGACGACGACAAGTGGCTCGCGCTCGACGTCATCGGCGGCTTCGGCTTGCTGACCACGGCCGTGGCCGTCGACGGCCTACCCATGTACGTCTACGCCGTCGACGGCGAGTACATCCAGCCCCAGACCGTCGACGTGCTGGTCGTGGCCAACGGCGACCGCTTCTCCGTCCTCGTCCACCCCACCAAGCCCGGCGACTACCCCCTGCGCGTGGCGTCCCTCGCCGCCCCGCAGGTCATCTCGGCCAACGCGACCATCGCGTACCGCGAGGAGAAGTCGAAGGGCGTCATCGCGCCGCTGCCGAGCACCACGGTCAAGCCGCCCGCCTCCATCGACGATGCCGGCCGCCCCACGAGCGCCAACATCGTCTTCTTCAGCCAAGACACGCAGCGGCCCTTCTCGCCGCCCGAGCCCTTCTTCGCGGGGCCCGCCGACCAGACCTTCAAGCTGTCGCTGCGCATCGCGGGGCGCAGCTTCGACTGGGCGCTCAACGAGACGCAGTTCCCGGGGCCGGCCCAGGCCGACACGCCCACATCGCCCGTCGTGCTGTTCAAGCCCGACGCCAACCGCCACGACAACCTGACCATGTCGACGCGCAACAACACGTGGGTCGACCTGGTCTTCCTCAGCACCACCGTCCCCATGCCGCCGCACCCCATCCACAAGCACGGCAACAAGATGTGGCTGCTCGGCCAGGGGTCGGGGCCGTTCAAGTGGGCGACCGTCGCCGAGGCCGCCAAGGCGATCCCGCAGAGCTTCAACCTCGTCAACCCGCCGCGCAGGGACAGTTTCGTCACGCCGCCGGCGAACACGGATGTCGCGTGGATGGCCGTCCGCTACCATGTCACCAACCCCGGCGCCTGGCTAGTGCATTGCCACATCCAGAGCCACTTGATTGGCGGCATGGCCATGGTCATCCAGGACGGCGTGGATAAGTTCCCGCGCGTGCCGGCCGAGTATCTCAACTACCACTGACCACCGCCTGGTGGTAATTAATGGACACGCATTGTCCTAGACTTGATCTCTCTCTCCTTTGGAGTCGGCGCGGCGTTTTGGCAGCTTTCGGGGTACATATTTGATGCGGTATTTATTTGCGGTTTTGGAAAAGTTAAAAAAGAGAGAGTAATATTAAATAAGGAGGCGCCGACGACGGTGGCCGGGTGGGAAATTAGAAAAAGCGACTGCCTTCTGAAATGCATTTGATTCTAGATCACTCTCCTGCCAGCCTCGCCAGGACCCCTTAATGGACGGCAGGTGGTATCACCGTCGATGCGTTTACGTTGTCGTGACAACTGCGGAGCGAAATGAATAGTGAAACTGAGATTGCCTCAGGGGCGCCAAACAAGTCGACCCAAATCAACCCCTGACAGTAAAAGGAGATTGAAATCAGACTCAAACTGAGGAGAATGTGAGACAAGAAATCAAAAAAAAAACGGCGGATCACGCCTAAATCCTCCGGCTGCCCGCTCACTCACCTTCACAAATGCCCGTCGCTGGGCAAGCTGCCCTTGCTTAACCACCATCACCACCTTGCCTGCCTACTAATTGGTAATTACCCCACTCACTCACCCGGCGCTGACAGGCTGGGTACGGCTCGGCACGGGGAGGACATTAATTCAACGACAGACTGACTCCTGCAGGTACCGAGTGGAGCGGGACTTCCGGACGGGGGGGGGGGGCCGGGTATATCCAGAGGTGCGCCGCCATTGGCTGAGGGGAGACAACACGGCTGCTTTCGGCAACGCAGAGGACGCAGGCGCGGAAGAAAGCCCGTGGCTATATATCACAGCGAGCACTGGTCAATGAATTCTGCTTGCCAACGACACCACCCCCGCACGTCGGGCCGCGCCTTCGAGTTCGTCTCGGGCGGTAGGTCTGGGTGCCGCTGTGTTCCGGCTGTAATTAGCGACAAGTGAGTATTAGAGTGGGAGCGAGACGAGATGGGGTATGTAAAAGCGCTTACCTAGTTTCCGGCTGGGCGTGATCTAGTGACCGAGAAACGGAGTTTCCTTCTGCGAGACCTTGAGCACCAGCACCACCAAGACCACACAACCGCAAGACCACACAACCGCAAGACCACACAAACGCAAGACCGCACGCAACAATGCTCGCCTCTCTCACCGCGTGGCTCGCCCTCGGCACGAGCACCGCCCTGGCTGCCCCAGCCGCAGCAGCTACCCCAGCCGCCTGCTCGCGCGCGACACTGCAAGCGCACACCGAAACGTACCTCGCGGCACAAGCCGCCGGCAAGCCCGGCGGGCTGGTGGCGCTCGCTGCACCGGGGCTGGTCTACACCGAGGACGGGGTGGCGCGCAACATCCAGACAGGTGTGCTCGCGACGGCACTCCGCATCGACCACAACCGCAGCGTGCTGGACACGACGCTCTGCGCGACGTACAGCGAGCTGATCGTGACCGACGCGGCGCACCCGCGCGTCATCGGCACGCAGCTGCGCTTCGACGCCGCCGGCGCGCAGCTGCTAAAAGCCGAGTCGCTCGTCACGCAGCCCGGCGACTGGGGCTTCAACGCGTCGGGCACGCTGTACTTCGCGGCGCGCGAGGACGGCAAGTGGGCGCCGATCCCCGCCGCGGAGCAGGATTCTAGGGCGGTGATCCAGGCTGCGGCGGACGCGTATCTGGACCTGTTTAACAACCCGGCCGTGGTCGTGCCGTGGGGCACGCCGTGCGACCGCCTCGAGGGCAGTTTTTACACGGGCAACGGGTCGGCGACGGATAGTTGCGATGTGGGCGTGCCGACGGGCGTGGATATTCATGATCGGCGGTACGTTATTGACGAGACGGTGGGGACGGTTGACGTGCTGAATATGTTTGCGACGCGGCCGGATAGCCACGAGTTCCGTGTGGAGAAGGGCAAGATCCGGTTTGTGCACACGCTGACTATCATGCGCAATGTTACGGCTTGAGGATTTGAAGGATCGGATGGGGTGTTGTCGAATGTGGAATATCAAAATATGAGGACGATGGAAGTGTGTAAATAGGGGCGAGGGGGTCAAAATAATGAATTGATTTCGACTGTGTACTCTACTGGCCGTCCATTTGCTTTCAAAGATATCATTCCACCCAAACCTTCTCCCTGCTGCTGCTCTGCTTTCATTGCTAGTCTCCCAGTCCAAAACGTCAGACATCAGTTCTGTCACGTCGAAGCACACCAAAGTGTATACAGCGGTCTGCCGAGCGGCGGGTTGCCTCGTTTCTATCGGCTTCACAACCTCCAATAACTAGTACACGGCAGGTATCGGTTTCAAACTGTCCAATACTCCCTTATATGTGAGTTGCAATATTGCTGGTCTATTAGTGCCACGACGAGAAGTATCAACTGAGGGAGCCTCTCTATCTCTTCCTCTTTCTCTTTCTCTTCTTCACACCTTACCTTGGTCAAGGACAGGGAGCTCAAGAATCCCCTGCTTCATAGCAGAGAGCCTGCATTGCAGAGAGCCTGCATTGCATACCGCGGCGCGCTCTGCTATTACCAATTGTCCTTCGGGGCCGTTGTGGCCGTAATTTTTTATAATCCACCCAAACCTTCTCCCTCCTCCCTCCTGCTGAGCACGGTGTCTTTGGACTTTACTCAATATTGCAATCAGGCATGATATCTGCCTCTCAACCGACCTTGAGGCAATCAACTTCAAGGGCAAGCCGCAGTCCACTGGATAGCTGTGCAGCCTCTGCTCTGAGGACAGTGGGTTGAGAACCTCAGCCTTGAACGTCGTCGTTCTCACATCTCCTCACACCCAAAGAGAGAACACAAAACTACCACGAGTTATCCGTATATCCTCCCCGACTAATCTCGAGACAACAAGAAACTGCCCACGACCAAACTAGGTAGCCTTCAAGGAGCACGCAAGCAGCCCGACCAGAAAAAAATCCACCATGATATGCATCTCGACAGAACCCCGAACAGGCAAAGCCGGTCAGCTCTGCATATGACCTGGAACTAAGGCAGGGTAGTTATTCGCAAGGTCCCGTGTCCCGGGGCGCGCCCGAGAAACGCTAGCGATTCCGTGCGTCGCTGGTGTGCGCCGGCACTAGCTGCTGTCCAATCCCGCGGATCCGTGGCGCGCGCCGGGTTGGGGGCCTAGAGATGCTGATATGTGATACTATATTGACTGATGGATAAGTAGATGGATGGTAGGTAGGTCTGATAAGCAAGCAAGCAAGTGACTAGTAAAAGAAAGTGCAGGCTTGCTTTGCGAGCATGGTTATACAGTGTTGTGTGGCACACTGGGAAGCCGGTCCCAGCTCCGGATGACGGACGACCTGGTAACGGTGCTTCTCCGCTCGGCTTGCGAATAAGTCTGGACTCCTGGTGAGACTGCACAGTTCTGTTTATTTAACCTACCCAAGTAGGCATTATGGGCAGTTTATTGCATGCAACAGGAACAAACTGGGACCCCGGTTTAAGCTTCACACCGGGACCGCAGGTAGGGGACCACAAGTTCCACACAGCGGGAGGCCAGACCAGGCCAGGCCAGACCAGGGCAAGACGAGACGATATGGATGGGGAGCGGCGGCAAGAGCGTACCTAACGTGCTGTGGGATCTCCAGCGTCATCCGCATCGGAGCCTTGCCCGCTCGATCAACCGTTTGCGCAGCCGCTCCAAACCTGTCATGCATCCATCCACACAGACAGACAGCCCTGCATGGAGTGTCTGCAGCCCTGTGGCAGCCAATTGGGAATTAACTGGAGCAATTAACCCACACAACTGCGCTGTCTGACTTCTTACCGCATCAAACTCGCTCATTCTCGAAATTGGTCGAAAGCTGCCGCCGTCTATTTTAGAAAATGCCCCGTAAACCCAGTGGCAAAACGACAAATAAAAAAAGTCGACAGGGGGTGTTGCCGAACCCCGCTCCCCTTCCGCAGCGGTTGCCATCCATCCATTCTCTCCGGCCGCCGGGACGCCGGGCCTGTTTTTCTCTCTTTCTTTTCTTTTTCCTTTACGAAGCAGCCAATCACTGATCACTAATCAGCCCATGCTTGGCAGCACAACCCCGCACTGCACGTGACAATATTGCCTTTTGCTGGGCACTGGAGTTGTAGCGACTCACCATCTGAGCTGCTGCTGTGTGGTTGCAATGGAATAATGTAATTGTCGTCCTCTCAGCCGCCACCCAAGCACGAGCACACTCGGGCACCACATCGAATCCAAAGAGGAGTGCTAACTTTATTGTGAGCCGCACCCACTCCACCTCCCTCTCGACCGAGCGGCCGGCCGTGTCTCCGCTCGCGTCTTGTGCAAATTCTTCTCTGTCTGCAGTGAATGCGACCGAGGCCAGTCGGGCTCGTCAGCAGCAACTGCCGACTGACTGCACAACACCAACAAACAGCATGCAGCGCCATCGTGAGCAAATATCGCTATCTGCACAGCAGCGGTTTTTTCTTGCGAATCAGTAAGGTAAGATAAAGATAAACATGTCTTGGCGCTCGGCTGCAGGAGAGGAGACGACCAGCGGAAAGGCCTGCGCGGGGCTAGAAAAGGTGGAAGTTGAAGCGAGAGAAGTCCAAGGAAGAAGAAGTGGGGCATGACACACCTCATCCACACCCACTGACACCACCACCACATCCGATCCCGGGTGCTACTGCTCACCTAGCAGCAACAGAGGGTGATGAGACCCAGGCGAAAATGCAAAGCAAGCACACCACACACTTTGGTTCCCCTCACGGCTCGTCCCATGTCGTCCCAATTCGCCCCCCTCCCAGTCCCCAATTCCCAGCCCCAGTGAGCCGGTGTGCGGCCAGGCTCTGTGGTTGCGTGCCCAAACTCTTCGGTGCTTCGCTGTGGGGGGCGAGCTCGGGTCGTGACTCGCCCGCCTCTTTTAGACCCCTCCATTGATCGGCGACGGGGTGTGGGGTGCCAGACGTCCATCCATCCTCGAAGGGTCGTCCTCGCAGAAACACAGAGATTGCAAAGAGTAACAAAAGTGCTCACGATCAGCAAATCGACGAGCTGCCAGTGGTGCACGTCGTCATGCGGGTGACCGTTGTTGGGGCTGGAGATCGAGACCGCAATGCGTCCTCAATGAGGGGATTCACAGCGGAGATCCAGGTCATTTGCGCACATGCTTTCTTTTAATCCCACACTATAGCAAGCCCAGCGAGACAGCAACCCACCTGAAGATCCCAACGCCATTTATCCCTCCCGCCGGCGTACAGGGTGCTACCGCCGTAGCTCCTACCCTTGACCAGATGGACAGACTGTCTTGACAGAGCAGGGAGCCAGTCCTGTCTCCGTGATCAATAAACCCCAAGACTCCAGTAACAGTACACAGAAGGCAAGAGTAGGAAATCGCCGCCTCGTCCGATAAGAAAGACCGTCCAAGTCCGAGTTGTTCCGGGGAAGCCTCCCGTATTCGTTATCATGAGACGGCGTAAATTATGTAATTGTGGAGAGAATGAGTGCTCCAGATGATGAGATGCACTCGTAGCCCCGTCAAGATCAAGGAAGCTCGGTAACATTCCGGTCACTCGGCAGCTCCGTCCGATCGATGTGTTCGGGGAGCTCCGAGGCGAGGTTCGGGCTCTCAAGCTCGCGCGGTGTTGGCGTCGCCGGCTTGTCCTTGACATCCGTGTCCCATGGACGGCTGCCACCGCTGCCCGTCCGTGCCACCCCCGCCAACGAACCGTGGTGGCTGGCGGTACCGTCTCCATGCGTGCTTGCCACCTCGACGACGGGCGCTGCGGCCGCCAGCGCCTTCTCCTCGTCGGCTGCGCGCTTCTTGCGCAGCATCCAGATCCCGGCGGCGGCGCCCGCGAGGAGGATGACTCCGAGCGACACGCCGACGCCGACGCCCGCTTTGGCGCCCGTCGATAGGCCTGACCCCGAGCCGCCGCTGCCGCCCTGCGCCGCTGAAGTATTAAAGGCATTGAGCTTGGACGCGGAACCCCAGTTGCCGGCGAGATAATTAGCCTCGTGTATGACACCGCCGCTAGCGTAGTAGAGCCGTATACTGCTAGTGCCGAAGTCGCTCGCAATGGCAAAGTCGCCGTTAGCCTCATCAGCCTTGGGCCAGATATCCGCCGTCTGGTCCGGCTGCGGTCGCCACCCGCTCTCTGTCGAGCCCGTGACGAAAGCCGCCACTGAGTGAACCATGCTATCGGTGCCAACGTAGAAGATGTACCGCGTGAGCGCCGCGTCGACGGCCAAGCCTAGAGCCTTGGGGTTGCCGCTCCAAGCTTCCAGAGTCATTGAGGGCTTCGCCGACGTATCGTAGGGGAACGACGTGGCATTTGACAGGTTGGTGACGTTGAACCCTTTCAACGGCGTGGGGAACGTGGCTTTGCGCGAAGGAGGCCGCATTAGCCCGCAATCTCCACAGATGGGATGGGTTCGGGGTCAACTCACAAACATGCCAGGTGCCGTCGATGTTGAGGCGCACGGTCTCCATGTTGGAGATGTCCCGCGGCGTCACGACGCTCACGTTTCGAACACCCGAGAACTGCGAGTGGATCGCCAGACCGGTCCTGTTACTGTTGGTAGATGCCGGGCCGCCATACGACCAACTATCCTGTTGGGTAAACTTGAGGAAATGCATCTCCCTGTTCTTGTCGTTGAAGAAGACGCGATAGCCTTCTTGCTCGCCAAGTAGGGCCACCGATAGACCCGTCTGCGGGTTTACCACAGGCGTGCCGGCGCGGTCCGAGATTACGGCGCTCGAGACATGGTTGTACACGCCTTTGGTCCAGTCGCATGTGTAGATGGCGTTGACAAGGTCGTCGTTGTTGTTCTGGTAGAACACCGAGGCCCACGTTGTCGTCTTATCGAACCAGCCCGTCGCCGCCAGCGACGTCCCGTTCTTGGGCGAGTACTTGGTCAAGAAGACGTTGGGCGGGTCCAGAGGGTACAGCGGCGTGTTGTTGCTGTTGCATGTGCTGTACTGGAGGAGGCCAGTCGTGAGGTTCTGGACGGCGAACGACGGTCCGACGTCGGTCCACCAGCCCGACATGGAACCACATCGCGCCAGTCCAGACAGCGAGAGCAGCAGCGACCAGTGGAACAGCCACCGTCCCTGGATCCAGGACCCGGCCATGATGCCGATATGGAGAGCTATATGCAGCAGCCAGACGGAGGCAGGCGAAGGCGAGGCCGAGAGCTACGAGCGGCGGGGAGGGCAACAGCTACGTAAGTTCCAGGTTGAGAGATATCGCGGGGGAGAGGTTGCAAAGAGAAGACGACAAGAGAAAGCAAAAGGCTCGAGCGGGACCCATTTCACTTCTGGGTCGTTCCTCTAGTCGGGTGCGACGCTGCGCCATAACTCAATGCGCCCGGAAGCACCCTCGCGGGTCCAAGGGTGGCTTCTGGCCTGCCCTAGCCGGAGCCATGGCTATCGCCGGTCAACAATGATACTGTAGTAGCTTACATGCCGGTTAGACCATCAGACTGCAAGGCGGGATGCAGAGATGAGCCGGGGTGAGTCGACGGGCTGCTCAGCTGCAATGCCATTGGCGAATGGCCTTCCTTGGGCTTGACGCCCTCGCTCATTGAGGAGGTGACTGCCGAAGCGGTGACAACGCCAGTGCTAGTGCCAGTGCGCCACCCAGCTCGTGTCACTCGATCCGACGGGGGAACGGGGAAAGCAGAGACCCAGCTCTTCCGGCGTCGCTGCGTAGGGTGAGCCGCCCCATCCGCGCAGAGACAGCTGCCGGGGGGGGATCTGGAGAGAGATGGTGCTCAAGGCATGTTCTGTGCAACATAAAACATGTACAGACATACGGAGTGGTGCCCTGAGAGGTAAAGTGCTTGCAGCTAGGGTACCTGTGGGCACGACGGCAGGGTCGCGATGCGATGTTGTGCTGGGAGCGCAAAAGGCTCACCACCCGACAAGGTGCGGGCGAGCATCAGGCATAGCGAGGTGGCGTCAGCATCAGCCTGTCAACGGGTCGACATGGAATGCAACTCGATGATCTTTGCACGTTTTGGTTCGTTGCGGACACCCTCCAAGCATTGTGGCTGGCCGTCTTGCAGTGATAATCGATAATGTCAAGCAGCCAAGCAGCCCGCACCAAGCAGGGCGTTGTCATGCCCAGGTGGGAACGGGAATGCGAAGATTTCTCGAGTGCGTGCAAGGTAAGCTGAGTAAGCCCGCCTGCCCTGGGTTGCATCGCATTCGCCTGTCATATGGGGGCCGTTTGCCCGTTCCCTTGACTCTCGGCGCCGTTCACGGGCGCTTCCCCCGCGCTTTCACGCCCCCGGCACTCCTGTTTTGTCATCATCTCAGTTAGCCAGGATTCTGCTCGCTACCATCCCGACATGACCCGTACACCGCTCGCTTGCTCGCTCTTGCTAACTTCATCGGTCAATTTGTCACCGAGCTTGGAATCCGGTGCCCTCGAGTATAAAAATCTGCGAGCCAAATCAGACGGGGCTGTTGCGCGGCTTCACCGACTCGTTGGCTGAAGAACAAGTCGCCGAAGCTTGCACTTTCGGCTTGGCAGGGCAGGGCAGCTTCAAGGTTGGAAGTTTCTTGGCAAGGCCGAAAGTCGACAGACAGACTAACAAAGAAGCGGCTGCTGGGCTGCCACCAATTCGATCGGAAAGGTAAAAGTGGGTGCCACCAGTGAGTGCGCGTGCTCTAGATCGGAATAAGCTTTGCTGGGAAAGCGGTCTACCTATCCGTCTCGACGATGGCGATGAACAAATGGAATCCGCGAGGGCTGGAATCTAGGATCAACCGTGGGCCGCCGGCTAATCCCGTGTCCTCGGAGTCTTGGCACTTATCCCCACGGTCGCATGCACCTACAACTAGTGCTGACGGAGTGGTGTCGGTGGCGGCCTTCTAAGCCGAGTCTGGTCAAGTTCTAATTCTTCACTAATTACTCGGTGGCCGGATTTGGAACCCCGCTATCGCTATCGTGGGACTACCAACCGCCAGTGTCAGACTGCCAGAGACTGTCAGACCAGTCGGCCTGCCATTGCATTGCAGTGACAGGCTTCAAAGGTAAGGCATCTCGGCCGTACTTGAAATATATTGGTGCTGGAGCAGGAAAGTAACAATCGGCCAGATTGAAGTGGTAGAGGTTGGTGTAATGGTAGGAAATCCCAAAGGTCAGAGGCAACCTGCAATCGTCTCAAATTCAAAATTTCCAGTCCTGTCACTGCGGCCCACGTAATATCATTATGCGTGTAATTACGGAGTATGCTTGCTGGCAAGAGTCTGAGAGCTTTCGGCCTTCCCAGTCAGTAAAGGTAAACAAGGCAGGCGCGAACCACATGTGGCAATGGCCTCGGTCACATCTGTAAGCCAAGTTCTACCTGCCTTGGGTATTATGGATACCCCCGCCTTGGTTCTTGTTTGCTCGGGAAGTCGCGCTCTGGCCATTGCCCGTGTCACGATACTAGCTCTAGCTTCGGCCAACTCAGAGACCATCCGTGCCTTCCTGCTTTCTCGGCCAGATATGGAATGTATGGTGAAATGAATGAGAATGGCAGACGGAAAGCCAGTGCTTCAGTGGCACTCTAAACACCTTGGCCCGGGCTGATCTGTTCCACGTAATCGCCGTCTCTGATCACTGCGCAGCGTGCCGACGCAGCCAGTCCTCTCCATTCCTAAAATTCATCAATAATTTTGGCGTGCGATTCTGTTCTACGTCGGCCTCTATGGGGATCGACGAGCTCAAAGGGCCCCGAGGGACCTTCTATTGCTCGTCCAGCCCCGATTCTTCCGACCCCCCATCTGTCGCGGAAGAGGCTGTCCCCGAGATGGAGGACGATGATCCGACGATATCGTCATCAATTAGCGGTCCCTCAACAATTGGCGATAATGACGGTCTCAACCCTAACTACGCACTCCAATGGTTCTACTTACACGAGATAAACTATCGCAATTTGAATCCGCAGATCCGTAATCTTAGCACTCCCAAGCGTTTACCACCAACCACATCCTGCCCAGTTTTTAGCCCGAGACCTGTGAGAACGGCGACTCAATGCCAGGAAACGTTGACGAATTTGGCCCGTGGCAATGTCAGACACCGCATCTGGGACAGATTTACGTTACACAAAGTCGGGCGAATCCTTGAAGCGTGGCGAGGACCCTGCCCCCCGTTCTATCTCCACCTGGCAATCTCAGACGTCTTCGGAGAGTTCCATTGGCAGTACGTGAATGAGACTGGAAAGACTATTTCCGAGGATCAATATCAATCTGATTCCAGGAGCCATCTCGAATTGTTTGCGTAGGTCGTCTTCCCCCTGTTCTTCTGGAGTCGATCAACTCTACACATCTGTCACCCATCCACCAACCAAGGCAGTGAATAGCTGACAGGTAAATGAAAGGTGGCAGCCAATATGTCATTACCGTTGTCCCGACGAAATTCTGGACGACATTTCCACCATGGAGCCGAACGACAGGCCCGGGGATGTTCTGCTTCCGATTCAGATCCAATACAAGCTGCGATGGCGTCACAAAACCGACCACACCAGAGTCATGTTCGACGAGAGCCCAGACATTGACGCTACGTAGGAGTACTTCAACAAATGCTATGTCGAGTGGGGAGAAGGAAAAGAAAACGAGGCCATGGCCGAGGCTCTGAGCGAGATAAACCTGCCGACAAACATCAGATATATTGTTGGGTTTGGCCTGGGCAGCATTGCTATTAGGAATGAGGATGGGCCCAAACAGTGCTGGGAACGCAAGAAACGTTGCAATTTCCAGCATGCAATGCTATTAAACCTCCGCGACGCTCTTCAGCCCCATTCCAAGGAGAATATCACCTGCATCGCGCAAGACCCGGCCTACGATGAAACGGACGTCGACGTCTTAGACGCGGTAGACATCATCACTCTCAGCGACCCCGACGGGCTTATGGTGGTCACCCCCAATTCCGTTGTCATGTCCATCCACCCTACCGCGCCGGTGCGAGCCATCCTCGCAGATTTTGTGGTCCGCCCAGCCATGTTCATCTGCGACAAGCTGAGGGACCTGTCCCTGCCGGATCCGGTCATGGGGTCCCAAAATGAAAATGATACCCCAACGTACGTTTGACTCTTCCCACCCCCCATGTGTCTACAAGCTAACCGTCTTGTAATCAACAGCGAGGACTAGGAGTCTGCGCGAGTAAGACTGATGCTCGAGGAAGAGTACGCGCTCATCTACGAGCCGCCACCAGAACCCGGGGCCATGCTCTTCAACATTGGCTTCTACCTCCGCAAGGACATAACCACGGACCCGGCGTGGCTGGAGGCTGGCTACGCGGCCGATGAGGACATCCCGAAGAAAAAGCCCAAAAAGAAGAAGCGGAAGAAGAAGGTGTACAGACTTGGGACCTTTAATGTCTGTGACCGACAAACAATTTCTATTTAGGTATGCCTATATCGTTGATTGGAAACAAAGGGGGAAAGGAAGCGGGTAGCCGCCAATCCGGAGCGCATTTGTTTTGACTGTTCTGGGCTTCTGTCTGGTTGATGTCCACAAGAGTCGTTGGAAATTATCTGGCATTCTTCTAGAATAGCAAGTTAGGGGACAGCGCTGAATAAGAATCAAGGGTAATCTTTTCAGCTTGTCTTCTATAGTCATTGGCAACTTCTTCGGCTCATGTACGTCAGATGTTGACGACAGAGCTGCCTAATCACCAATCAGCCAACTAGTCTAGCGGTCTTAACTGCGCACTTGCAGTTAAACCCCTTTTGCCCTTCTTTTATCCTTGGCAATTTGTGTGAATATTCGAGTTCTCAATGCTAAAGATGCTATGCTCTCGAAGCCAACCTTTTCCCTTGCCGAAGCTAATGGCTTTGAACAGCAACCTTGAACCAACCAGCAACTCACACTTACTTTTGTTCATGCTCCTCTCAAAGAGTCAAGAGCGCCACCCCCGCAGCATCCACGAACCACAAACTCACTTATATCAACCACGACGTGCTGCGATTACGCTTACATCTCACATGCCATTAGACATAATCTCATTTCTATTGCAGTTGATGAAATCCAGAAACAACCCTCCCGCCGCCTGCCGCCCCTCCCCTCTAATTGAGTTTAATTAAGTCGAGTGATGTATGGCTGTCTGTCTAAACCCACTCCCACCAATCATCCAAAGCCAGTCACACCCGCATGCTAGTCATAATAGTCATTTTCCGTTGCTAGCGCCGGCCCCAACCAAAGCGAAACCCAGAACCTCCCGAAGTTTGCCCCTGAAGAACCCTAACCATGAATAAATATCACGGGCCCTTGCGAACGTCTCCCTCCCGCGAGTCGTCTCCTCTGACCCTGGCGACAAGAACCGAGTTGACGACCTGGCCGTACGGGTGCACCACGACGCACGGCTCGAGGCGTCGCAGGAGGCCCTCGGTGGCCAGCTCGACCTCGGGGTACAGGCAGGTCCTGAGGCCCCAGGCGCTCCTAACGAGCAGCAGGGCGCCGGGCCGCATGCGGCCGGCGACGTGCAGCACGATGACCTCCTTGTCGGCCTGCGACATGCCGACCAGCGCAGCCATGTACACGACGTCGAACTCGGCCAAGTTCTGCGCTGTCGACGCCGCGTCCGCGCACAAGAACTCCATGCCCGCGCCCCGTGCGCCGAGCGCCAGGCACAGGCGCAGCGACGCGGCGATGGCGGCTTCGCTGAAGTCGATGTTGAGCACGACTCGCGACGGTTGTTTTTGCTGTGGGGGCGGCGGCAGGCCGCTGGCTGTGGCGCCGCTCTCTAGCGCGTCGAGCAGACACAGTGACGTGAGCGGCAGCGGGCCGGAGCCGATGAAGGCGATTCGGCTGGGCGCTGTTTTCGTCACGGAGAGGATGGCGCACAGCTCAAGCCGGGCAAGGTCTTGGTAGTTTGCGTAGTAAGGGAAGCTCTCGAGGCGTGTGATTACCTCGTCCGGACTGCTCCCTTTCAAGATGTGCGCTGTCCAGTGCGACTCGAGACACGACTCGGCTTCGGCGCAGATCTTTCGTAACCACGGTAGCACTGCCTTGACGCCAGCATGGTTGAGAACCTGGATAATGCGGTTAGTCTACCTTCATATTGTCTGGGGGCCTCTCAGTCTTACCTGTTGGACCGTGTCTTGGTCGTGGATCTCGGAGCAGACTGCAACGAGGTTGCCCAGCAGCTCGTTGATCTCCTTGCCAGGCCCGAGGTCGGGGAGCTTGACCAGCCTAGCATAAGTTTCTGTGATGGCCTGGACGAGGCTCTGCACTTTATCCATGTTGGTTTTCTCGCGCTGAGTCTGGACAACTTCTACCTTCTCGACGATGGTGATTGAGTCTTGCGAGTCGCATAGACAAGGCGGCGGAGCATCGCGGCTCGGCTTTATAGGCCCAAGACTCAAGCAGGAGAGAAGAAAGACCATGGCCGGTGGTTTGCCGTATGGCTGAGGTTCGAATGGAAAGAGTGAGGTTTGGCAGCGCACGACGAGACCTGGGTCGAGACTTCAATGACGGGTGATCTGGTGTGTATCAGGCCCAGTCTTGGTCTTGGCCTGGCCTGGTGGGCGATGCGATGAGCGAAAACACGCAGCCAGCACAACAAACCAAGAGGGCGCAAAGGCGGTAGAGTAGGACAGATACTTGGACGAGAGGAAACGACTGCAGGCTAAGCGTTGCGACAACAACGTAAGCCGGACTGAGGAGAGGCCACCAGACGTCTATATCCGAAGATGACAGTGCTACAGCTGGGTCCAAAGGGGCACTGGGCAGTGGACAGCTGGGGAGACGTGCCGGTCCGGCCGCAGCGGCCGCCGTCGTAACGTCGCGTCCGTGTCGTCCGTGCCAAATTGGGAGGGAAAAATGATGCAGGAATTGAATTTGTGAAACGGGGCCGATCCACTTGATTGGGGGTCGACCGGGACATCAAGGTTCTCGCTGCTGCCCGCAAGGTGCCCGGCGCTCGCAGCGGGCTGTCCATCAAGGTACCGCGGCTTACTCGGGAAGGAGCGGCGTGGTTTAAAGTTCTATACCTCAGGCCGTGCCGGCGCTGTTGGTTGGTTTGCACCTCCTAGTTCCAGATTTCCCAGCAGATTTCACAGTCCCCAACAGTTCTGTCGCCCGACCAGAGCCAAGCATGCTGCCGGGGTAGCTTCGTCTCTCATTAGCCACAGATTGCCTGATCCACCTGCAAGTCGCGGATTGTGGATGGTCGTTGGCTGCCTAATATGGCATTGTGGGACAGCTGGGCCCGCTTGTGTTATCAGATCATCAGATTACAGAAATACCGACCATCACCACCCCTGGGCTGCCCGGCAGCCAACAAGGTAGTCGAGAACCCCTGCCGCTGCAGGGGCACAGTCCTGCCACGCCTTTCCGTCTCGTACGGCACCGACCTCGGCACTCTCGTCTCATCCCGGACACCTGAATCTGGCCAGCGCTGAGTGCCTGGGTAATCAATTCAAAAGCGCCCCGACCTAGCCGTGCTTCGCAATGGGTCTCGTTTGCTTCCCGGCTCCCCGAGTTCTTTGCGCCACGACTTCGCCGTGACTCACATGTCTTGCTCCCCAAGTCTTGAAACCCGGCATGAGACTTTTATTCAGCTCGCTCGTCCTCGCACAGCTTCAGCCTTTGTTTGCCATAACCCCGTGAATGATTGTTTCCTTTCTTTGTTTCATGCCCTCACACTGCATATAAACCGAGAGGCTGGGCACGCTCCTGCAGTTGCGTACCGTCTTGGTCCGCAGCCGGTGAAGAATCCAATTTCTCACACTCTTGCGCCCAAAAATCCATCACTCAATTAGGAGCACTTCTGAGGCTGGTCTCCCAGGAACCACCCATCGTTCTTCAGAACATCATGGAGATCGATTATCCGCTCCGGGGCCACGTGTCCGATGCCTTGGCCACCCTGTCGGTGCTTGACAATGTGCCAGCATCATTGACCCTTCAGGAGCAGCTGGAGCAAGGTGGGCCGCCCGTTTCTCGTAGAGTGGAAGACCCGAGTACTCACTGACAACTCGATAATCGGGGATTTTAGTTCATTCACGCCGCCCTTATAGGTTTTATTCCGTGGACAGCTGCGACCTTTATTCCCTCACCCACGTTGTCCTACTCCCTGTCTCATACGAGTCACCCCCAGGTTCACCGTCCTCGTCCATCTACCGCAGCAAGTTCGACGAGGTGTACAGGACGGTGGGCATCCGCTTTGTCAAGGCCCTCACTAATGCCCACTTTGATCTCACCACTTGCTACGACCTTGGTGTATCTATCTTCACCATCATCGTCCCCAAAGCAAGCGGCTATGTCACTCGCTCTGACTTTTTGCGAGTCCGCCTTGAGGACTGCCCAGCGGTGATTGACATATACGAGAAACTAGAACCTCTTGAGAGTTACGATATCAGCTGGGTTCATCCTGGTTCTTGTGATCCTGGCCCCCTCTTCCCGTCGACTCTCGCTGAGCGCGCTCCAGGAATAGTGCAATGGGCCGATATGGACCCCTCGGTTGTGCCGGACCTCGAGAGCCATTTTCTGAGCCTCAATCAAGAACTCAAGGTCAGACTGGGCCCTTCACTGTGGCTTTCCCCGCATCCCATTGCGCGCAAGACCCTCGCTCTTGTCCGAGGACGGCCCAATTCCACGGTCGGAGATCCCATCTACAGCGTAGCTAGTGCTTTGGGTATCGACATTGTTGTTGTCGATGAAGAAGGCCACTGGATTCAGGAAGATAGCAGCGAGAACAGGCGGCGGCGCAAGGCGTTCCTTGCCACCGATATGACCGAGGACGAGCACACGGCGGACCGCATCATCGACTCGCTCAAGAAATACAATCAGCCAGTCCACGGCATCTTCACGTGCTCGGACAACTTCCTCGTCGACGTGGCAAAGGTCGCCGACGCCCTAGATCTCCCCGGCAACCCAGTCTCCTCGTTCGAGATCTCGGTCGACAAGTACCGCTCGCGCCTTCTCCAAGACGCCGCCGGCCAGACGGCATGCGTCAAGGACGTAGCCGAGCTCGAAGCCCTCCTCGCAGCGCCCGGGGACGGCCAGCCCCCCGCCCTCTTGCCATCATACCCCATGATCGTCAAGCCCAGCAAAGGCTGGTCCTCGGAGTGCGTGTCCAAGGTGAGCAGCCCAGACGACCTCGCGACGGCGGTGCAGAAAGCCACCGAGCTACACGGCAGCCGGGCCGTCATCGAGCCCTTCTTTGACGGGCCCGAGATCGACGTCAACTTCATCCTGCGCGACGGCGACATCCTGTTCTGCGAGATCGCCGACGAGCCGCCCTGCGACGCCGACGCCCGCGACGCCACGGTGCACGCCACTTTCTCGCCCGTCGCCCTCAACCTGCCGTCGGCGCTGCCGCAGGACGAGCAAGAGATCGCCAAGAACACCCTGCGCGACATCCTCGTCAAGGCGGGCTTCCACACGGGCGTGTTCCACGTCGAGGCGCGCATGGTCGACTCGCGCTGCGAGTACCGCGACGTCGGCGGCGGCGTCGTCGACCTCGTGCGCAAGCAGTCGCCACCCCAAAAGCCGCCGTCGTGCCGCCTGCTGGAGATCAACGCGCGCCCCGCCGGCTACCGCGTCTCGGTGCCGGCGCGCCACACGTTCGGCGTCGACTACTTTGCCGCGCACATGCTGGCCGCTGCCGGCGACTACGACCGCTTGCGCATGCTGGCGCGCCCGTTCCGCCACACGCTCTCCCCGGAGGGCAGCAGCATATCCTGCGGCGCGCAGTACTTTGCGCGGCTGGTGTACGTGCCGGCGCCGGCCGCGGGCACGCTGTGGTGGCACAACCCGGACCTCTCGCCGTGTGCCGAGCTCATGAGCCGCCGCTCCTTCAAGAACTTCCAGCTGACCGAGTCAGAGATCGTGCTGGGCGTCGACTACAACAAGCCCGGCGACAGAGTTGAAATGTACACCAACGGCGTGCGCACGTATGTTGCGCACCTGCTCGTCGCCAGCCGCAGGAGCCGCTACGACGCCATCCGCCTCGGCAATGAGGTCGCGCGCTGCTATCGGGTGGCTATCGAGCCGCCGCCGGCGAGGAGGCGCTCTTCGGCGAAGCGCTCTGTGGCTTGATTAGACGGTTTGTGTGATGGCTGGCATTTTGGTTTGCTCGAGGGACACCTTTAAGATTTTTATTTCTGGTTAGGACCATGGAGTTTCGCGGACATGAAGCAGTCCCCAGTGGGAATTCTTGATTACATTTGGTCTTGACAAGTTCTCCCTGCTTTGGTTCAAGCTTCGGGGCTAGTTCATTACAGGTAGAGAGTCTATTGGAAAGGAGCAGTAATTACAGGTAGAAAGCCCCTTGGAAAGGAGCAATAATTACAGGTAGAAAGCCCCTTGGAAAGGAGCAATAATTACAGGTAGAAAGCCCCTTGGAAAGGAGCGATAATTACAGGTAGAGCAGATTTAACATCTATCCGGAGATAGCAATATCAACATCCATCTTGGTTCAAAGGCGCCTAGCTCTTTGTAAAAAAAAAAACCTCGTTTCTAATTAATCTGTTGTTTTTGTTGATCATGTGAGTGGTGGGCAAACATGCGTTCAACCCCCTTGCTTCATACACAAAACAGCAAACGGCACAAGGGACTGAGAGAACACTAGACGAGTGCCGTGTATTTTCAGATCCTTTCACTTTCAAATCCTTATTTCAGATAAACCTCTAGGATCGTGAGCCCTAACCCTAACGAGTCGCTGGCCAGCATTTCCCCTCAGCAACAAAAAGCTGCCAAGATAGCAGCGTTTACTGCCCATAACTGTCACATACGACCACACCCATTGGAAAATTCGGGATCCCGTCCGCTCTCCCATAGACAAGCCAATGAGGGCCAGACTAGTAGTTGGGTCGGTGACGACCAGCGAATCCCTGGTGTTGTATGTTTGTTTTTTTTGGTTTTATTTATCTTGCTTGGTACGTTGTGTTGTTGTTGTTCGTGGTACTCAAATTACGTAGGGATCCTACAGGTCGAAGGGTTGGTAGATCTACCAGGGGTAATGTTGTGTCTATCCTCCATCCCTCTCTCTCCGGAACTAAGGTAAGTTCTGCGTGCGACCGGGGTTTTTGTGTGTGTGTGTGAGAGGTCCGCGCGCCGCACGTGCCTACTTGCACGTGCGTACTCGCGCGATCTCTGCTTCCTCCCTGCTAGTGTGCGGTCACCAGTATCGCTATTCCAACAGTTGTAGTTATGTTGTCTTTAGTTGGGCCCGAGGGGTTTCTCTTCCGCGCAGGTTGCACCAGTTATATGCCTCAGATAGCTAATTAGCGGACCCTTGTCAGTATCGTAATGTGGTGGGTTAAAACGAGAAGTGGACTCGCATCTTCATCCTTCCTTTCTTGAGTCGTGAGAGAGGAACAAAGCCATGCTCTTTTTTCTTCTCGCTAGGAGCACACTCACGATGCAAGGACCTGGGCATGGAGTTCTATGCTTCGGTTGGGGCTTGACGACGAAATAGTCTGCGAATATATTGCAAAAGAAGAAATGTAAACGGCCATCGGGGCAGGGACAAGCCCGGCATCGGTTGTATTTGGTGCTTTTGGAATATGCTAGGAGGAGCCACGACAAAGCGTGCGCAAAATGTAGGTCCTACCACTGCCGTCACACGAGATTGTTAATCATTGGGTCTGATGCTTTTGGTGTAGAACCAATCAATGTGTTGGAAGCCTCGACCTCTCCGCACATCCGGGAGTCGGAACTTGAAGCGGTACAATGACGCCACAGAGTCAGACGCCGTCCTCGTACATGGCGACGAGCTTTTCGTGGGCTTCTCTCAACCCGATCCCGGAGCGGGCCGCGTGGTTCGACCTGCTGCAGATGCTACCGAGAAAGAATACATGCCGGTGCTCAGCGAGGCCGTGCGAACAACAAACGACTCTGAGTGTCGGAAATGCGGAGCTGACGACAGGGAAGAAGTGAACGCAACCGATCTTGAGCGTCGGAGATGCGGAGTTGACCCCCAGACTGATTGGCCAAATAAGTTCCTGCGGAAGTCCGCCAGTCCGCCCACGCCGGGGTCTCTAGCATCGAGACGGGACATAAGAGCCGCGCTGTCAATGTCGCAATCCGCGCGGTTAACAACAACGTATTACCAAGCGAGTGCCCATGCTAGATCTGGCCATGAGGGCGGGCACGCTGCGAGAGTCCGAGGCCAGGGCAAGAGATAAATACGGCCTCGTTTCGCTCCACTCTCAGTCTATGAGATAATGGCCAGACTTTCTCACTTGCTGAGAAGCTGATCTCCTTCATCAAATATCAACAGGCCGGTGATGGCAAACTGAGAAGAGGCAGAGCTGAATCTCCAATAATCATCTCTTCCTTCTAATTATCAGTCCACCGCCAGCAACAGCAACAGCAACAGCAGAATGTCTGCCATCCCCACGATATACCGCGCGGCGCGGCGGGCCCGGGGCGTAGGTACCGCCGAGACACCGCTGGGCGTCGAGCTGGTGACGGAGACGCTGGGCCAGGTCGGGCCGGGTGACGTGCTGGTGCGCGTGCGCGCCGCGTCGCTCAACTTCCGCGACGTGGCTATGCTCAACGGCCGGTACCCGATCTCCGCGCTCGAGCGCGGCGTCCCGGCGTCGGACTGGTAATTCGTCCCTATCCAGCATTCATGTCACAATCCTATATGATGAGGGGAGACACATCTGGCTGACAACGGTGACTAATCCCCTTCGCAGCTCGGCCGAGGTCGTGGCCGTCGGCGCCGCCGTGACGGGCTTCGCGGCCGGTGATCGCGTGGCGCCTACCCTGGCGCGGTACTCGCTGACGGGCGATGAATACAATGTCTTTCATACGGTGCTGGGCGGCGACGTTGATGGTGTCCTGCGCGAGTACGCCGTGTTTGCGGCCGAGCAGCTGGTGCACCTGCCCCGGCATCTGAGCTGGGAGGAGGTTCATCTATTTCTTTCTTCTCTTTCTTTTTCTCTCTCTTTCTTCTTCTCTTTCTTCTTCTCTTTCTTCTTCTCTTTCTTCTTCTCTTTCTTCTTTTCTTTCTTCTTCTCTTTCCATGTCTCTCTTTCACTATTTTCCCCTTTCCTTGCTTTGGTTACATTTTTGAAAAGTGTAGTGAAGTGACAAGGACAGACAACCCTAAAAACAAACAAAGCAGAGCAGAGTCTCGTTACTTTACTGACAAGTGCGTTGCCTGTGCATTGTTCATCCAGGGCGCAACCATGACGTGTGCGGGCGTGACGGCGTGGAATGCGCTCAAAGCGGTCGTTGCCGACTCGCTGGGCAAGGGCAAGGACAAGGCCGTGCTGCTAAAGGGTGAGGTTCCTTTGCTGTCGGCCCGTCAAGTCTGGATCCCACAGTAACCAACGCAAATAGGCACCGGCGGCGTCAGCATGTTCGGGCTGCTGGTGGCACTCGCCTCCGGGGTGCGGCCCATCATCACGTCGTCGTCGGACGCCAAGCTAGCAGCAGTCCAGAAGCTGGGCGCACCGGGCGCTGTGCTGGGGTACAACTACGGCGCCACCCCCGGACAAGACCAGGCGGCGGCGGGGCGGCGCTCACGGGCGGTTTAGGCGTCGACGTCGTAGTCAACACGGACGGGCCGGCGTCGGTCCCGGCCGACATTGCGTCGCTGCGCCGCCGCGGCACCGTCGCCGTCGTTGGCTTCCTCAGCGGGCCCGACGGCGACTGGCGCCCGTCGGAGATTCTGGGGTTGATTGCCAAGGGGGGGCATATTTCGTGGGTTTTTTCCGTTTCTGTCTGGCTGTCTTGCTGCCGACGCCTGTGTGAACTGGAACTAATTCAAACTAATATCGCCATCTGACGATAGGGGTATCGACGGTGGCAGCAAGCGCGACTTCGAAGAGCTCAACCGGTTCTTCGAGGACAAACAGGTGCGGCTCGAGCCGCTGGTCGACCGCGTCTTTAGCTTTGACGAGACTGAGAAGGCATTCGCCTACATGAGTGCCGGGAAGCACGTGGGCAAGGTGGTCATTAAGTTTTGAGGGGAGCATTCCACGCAAGATATTGGTCGACGTTGCGACTTGTGAAAATACGAACTCTGTTCATTTGACATGGCTGCCCGTGCGAACCTCTCCCTCCTTCTCTGCCGCGTGCTTGTTTCTTGGACGTGGGCCTCCGAGACTGGCGGGCATGGAGAAATGTAAGAAGAAGCCCAATTAAAAGGAAATAAAAAAAGGATTAGCCAGTGTTGCCACCGACTTGATTGCCTGTAATTAGCCCGTGCCCATCTTTCTAGCATCCATCCCTGTACACACTTTGGTCTAAACAATGACACAACAAACCATTAAACCAGTTCAATGCACCGCCACAAACCACCCCAAAGAAACCCCCAAACAAGAACAAGAAACAAAAAAATTCATCACAACCGCGCCCGCAACACCACAAACAACGCATCCGCCTCGGCAAGCACCTCCCCCCTCTCATCGCAAATCCCCGCCTCCATGAAATGCTTCCTGCCGTCAACACGAATTAGCCGCGCGGTCACAACGACGGTAGTCCCCGTGCGCAGCGGGGCCAGGAAGCGCGTGTTGAGGTAGGCGGTCATGAGGGGTAAGCCCGGAACCATGGCGCCGCGCAGCCTGTTGACGGCGGGCAGCTGGCCCATGACCTCGTCAAGCACCGTCATGACGATGCCGCCGTGGCAGATGCCGGCCCAGCCGTTGACGGAGGCGCCGAGGGTGAGGTAGGCGGTGATTTCGCGGACGAGGGGCGGTGGGGGTTGTGGGGCTGATGTTGGTGATGGTGATGGTGATGGTGATGGTGATGGTGATGGTGGGGGCGTGTAGAGGGTGATGAAGCCAGCAATAGCGTCAGGCCGGTTGAGGGTGCGCGAGACGAGGGCGTCCTCGCCGCGGGGCTTGAGCACGCGGCTGTACGACTGCTCGACAACGACACTGCTGTCGCGGGCCACGGCGTCGACGATTTGCTTTCGCACCCACGGGATGGCGTCAAAGTGCGCGAGCTCCGCCGCCGCTTCCAGGCTCTGCTTCCGCGCTTGCGCCTCTGCTCCATCTCGTACGGCCATGGCGCCGAAACAATCTACTATATGTGGTGCGTGCGGACCCCGCTGCCCGTAAAAAGTTTCCGCCAGCGTTGGTGCCGAATCTTAGCAAGGTTAAAAAAAAAAAAAGTACCGGGCTAGCGGGATAGGATGCGTAAGACGGGATGGGCCTAAACAGTTCAAGGTTGCATGGCATCATTAGCATGCATCTAACGTTCAATCGGTGATGCGCGGCGCGCTCGTTCGCGGCAGGGGCCAGTGGGTTAGGTTCTTTCTGCGCCCAGATTTGCCGAGGTTACTGCGGCGAGTCCGAAACTGGCCTCGGCTGCATGACATTAACACAGGGCTGAATCAAGAACCAAGGGCGCGATCCACTACTCTGTGTCGCTTGAGATGGAATGGCGCAGCTACATACTATGTAGTAGAGCGAATTTATGCACAGTGTGGGGGCTGGTGGGAATTGCAGAAGTCAAGGAATTACATGCTCCAGAGGCCCTTAACATACATCTCCAAAACCATCCTCAAGGCTCGGATTTTAGTCTACATCCTTCTATCTATCAAGACAGGCGCTACCGTCCATGCATCTCTATCCGTAATTGCTTGCTCTACCGTAAACAGCACTTTCCTAAACTCCATCTTCCTTCTAGTCTAGACAACAATGTAACAGCCACATCAGCCCAGGGGGAAACTACCAATCGCTCCGTCTTCGCCGCCGTCAAACAAGGCATTGGTCCCGTCGAGCGCCGTAAAGTGGTTAGCATACTCGAGCCCCTTGCGCCGCTCCTGCTCGACGTGCCGCCAGTCCCACTCGCTGTCCTCGGCCGAGCCGCCCAGCTCGCCCAGCTCCTCGGGGGTGCCCGTGCCGTCGTCGCCGCTGCGCCAGCCGCCCGGCCGCGCGGGCAGGAGCCCGTTGGCCTCGATGACAATGGCCGGGTGCACGGTGAAGCGGCCGAGCTTGAAGACGTACTTTGTGATGGCGGTGGCAAAGACGTGCTTAGTCCAGTCGCCGCCGTCGACTGCGCGCATGCGCGTCGGCCCCATGCGGCGGTCGTCCCAGCCCGTAGGCCGCACCTTGCCCTTGGCCACAAAGTGCGTAACAATGTACAGCCACTTGCGGTCCCACGACAGGATGCGCGACCACATCTCGTACCGCTCAAAGGGCGCAATCTCGCGCCTGAAGCTGCAGAAGACGGCGCCCAGCCCGATGCCGAACCCGCCCTTTACCAGGTTGCCGTCCTTGTCGAGCACCAGCTTATTGCGCGCATTGTCGCCGACCGCCGGCATGGCCGGCCCGAGCAGGTGCGTCACCAAGTGCGACCTGCTCACGTCCAGGTCCGCAAAGTAGGTCGAGTTGCTCTTGTGCATGTTGTAGTCGGTCTCGAGCAGCGACGTGCGGCTCGACGAGATGGAGAAGTGGAAGAGAGCCCGCGGCGGTAGCACCTTGGGCCGGCGTAGCACATGGTATAGAAAGGCATGGAACACGCGAACCTGGAGACGGGCAGAGACGTATAAGCAAGACAAGCCTAAGGCGCGCCACTTTAGAGAGAAGAAAACTCACGGTCCAGGCGAGCGGGAGGCTCTTCCAGTTCAAGACCAGAAAGAAAAGCAGCAGGATGCGGCTCGTCCGGCCCGGGCCTGTCAGGAAGTTGTACAGCCAAATGCGCCAGTTGACGTACGAGGCGCGGTGACCAGCATAGACGAGAGCGGCCACGCTGGCAGGCAAGAAGACGGGGTAGAAGAGGGAGAGGGTGCCGACCGACGCCATCTTGACCCACGACGGCGCGCGAGGCCAGGAACAGGAAGTCACAGAGGGAATTGGGGGGGGGGGGGGACACGGAACGGCAGCACGCGAAGAACGGGCAGGAGGGGGAAAGAACGCGGCCGGAGGTGTTTATGTGTCTACTCGACGCGACGCACGAATCGCCAAGTCAGGGATTGGGCTGCTTCGGCGGCGACGAAGGGGGAGACGGCGGCGGGGGCGACAGGCGGCGGCGTTTGCCAGTCGCCGATGCCGACGATGGAATTGGAGACGAAGCTGCAGGTGGTGCAGGTGGTGCAGGTACAACTGCAGAAACGAGGAAAGAGCGCACGGCGAACAAGACCAAACCGGCTACGGCAACGACCCACAGAGGCAGCGATCGGCCGAGGCAGAAGAGCGTGCTGCCGCACTTTGAAGCGAGCGACGCGCTGCCCGCCAGCCCCGAAATAGGCATCGTGTCTAATTAGGATCGATCAGTAGTATGCTGACGCGGTTGACGAATGTTTTCTTCTATTCTCGGGCTTCTTTTTCTTCTTCCGTCTTGCCCGCTTCTCCTCAGCAGTGGATGCGCAGGAATAAGAGAGGAGAGCGGTGGGTTTGTGGATGTCGAGTGTCGAGTGTTGGCTCGATACGAAACGCCGATAAGCCGCCCCCTCACCCCCACTGTGCCGCTGCGCAATATCAGTAAACCGAGGCACCGAGGTGCCGAGGCTCAGGGTTAGGGGTTGGAGTCTTGCTCTGTTTACCCCTTTTTGTCAACAACAGAACTGTTGCTGCGACAAACGGCTCCCACCGCTCAGAGTATCTAGGTAAGATGACATCTAGGTCGAAGGAACATAAGCATCTCTTGTAGCAAGTTTATGGCAGAAAGTTTACAGCAAACCTTCAATATTCTTCATTTCTCTAGTAGGGTATACTAGACAAATTCGTGTATCCTCCGGGACTAGCTGTTACCAGCATAGCAACAATTCCAGGGGTTCCAAACCGTCACTCTGAATTTCGTACCAGTACAGGCGGTTCTAACAGAACTCGAGAGTTACTCCCAGAAACCAGGGTTTTGGCCTTGACATTCCGTAAATCCCAACTCCCTTGCCAATGGACGGACGGCAATGGCAAGATCCACAAGACAAGTTTATCCAGAGCCAGCTAGACATCTTAGACGTAGTCCATACGGTTAACACCGCCTGCCGTTTTTCCCCAATTTAGAAAGCAATGGTCTCCAGAAACTTGCGTCTATCCTTTTTTCCAAGTTGTCTCCAAAAGTGGGAGCTCAAGATTTGAACAGAACGGGCTGTTTTACCTCCAAGCATAACTCCGTAGCTCAAGTCTTGGGTGAAGTGCCTGTTTTGTCTGTTGCGAGCAAAATAACGGCGCCTAACGTCTCAACTACCTGCAGGCGGCGTGACGGGTAGGTGTACTGGCCGCTTCAAGGCTCGTCGTATCTGACGAAATTGTGAGCATACAGCGGTAGAAGAGCCTCCGGTGGTCTAAAAACACCAGCGATATCAGAAACGTGCTAGCATGAAAGCATATAAATTAGGGACGTATCTTACGGTCGTCCCCTCATTTCTATTCTCCTGTACTCTGGCTGTCATTGAGCCTCGTCCGTCATTTACTCTCCCAGCCCACCCTCGAGTGTTGTCCAACCCGAACCGGACATTTTACTGAACTGTGAGCTAGGCCTAGATGGCCAGGATACTGACGGTGGTAATAACAGTAGTAACCAAGAAAGACATCAAGAGTAGTCGTGGCCCTCTCTTCTGTGCCATATGAGTCGCTGTATATGGCCGTATCGTGCCGCTTCGAAGACTCCAAGAAGAGATGAGGTCAACGAGAGAACCGAGACGAAGGAAGAACCGAGACGAAGGAAGAACCGAGACGAAGGAAGAACCGAGACGAAGAACCGAGACGAAGAACCAAGACGAAGAACCAAGACGGCGGTAGCTTCTCCGATTCTGCTGCCACAGCTGAAGCAGGAAAGGAGTCTCAGACCATAGGAGACAAATATGAACGAGAGACGGGCAGGCCAGACTCCCCCAAGTCTCGCCTCCTCTGGAATGTGTAGTCTGGCAAGGACTTTACCATCCATCATCTGCCACCCACCGCCCCCGAGAAAACAGCCGGATCCCTGATGTACCGGGCCCTAGACACAACACAGTCCCAACATCCCGTGTCTCTCGTCGAGCAGACAGACACGCGCGGATGTCGCCACTCAGTCACTCACCTCTCTCGCCTCGCCGGCCCTCCACGACGGCCATCCTTCAAGCACAGCACAGCACAGCACACTTCACAAATACCCAGTCAGCACCCACGCAGGCAAATAGACACATGGGACCGACAAGCAGTAGCACCAGCACCAGCACCAGCAGCAAAGCGGCTAGCATGCAGCCGCAGACCGGGTTTTAGCATGTATCAAGACGTTGCAGCCGCCACCACGACTAACAACGCCGAACGCATAAGCACTGCACGACACTACACTCCCAAACAAAGATGGATGTATACATGCATGCAAGGTATGGTAGGTATGGTAGGTAGACAATATTCCCCTCGGAGCAGACACAAACTACCTGCCGGCCGCCTACTGAACCACATTTGACTAGACTGCTGCGGTTACACAGACAGGCAGACAGAGCCAGCTGCCGCCAACTCGTCTAGCTAGGTAGTCCAATGACATGCCCGCAGATGCCCTCCGCTACCATGTATCGCTGCTGCTGCTCAAGTTTCCAAGCCCGCGTACTACTTGCTCCATGCATATGAGTTGAACAACGTGCATAGGTAGTGGGTATTGTATTGCTTGGAGTCCACCTGGAATCCCATCCCATCCCATCCCGTCCCGTCCCACCACATACCTGCCTGCATAGACCATGTAGATCGGCAAATACACACAGGACACGTCGTACGTACACACTCTGCGCTAATATACACACCCACACCTATACACATACGCATCCATATACACACAACGAGCCTTGCATGTGCGGAATGCGTCGCTTACATCTCATTCTGTTCCTTTTATTGTTTGCTCTGCTTAGCCCCCGGCAGAAGTATTGCGCGACACACTAGATTCAGGTAGGTAGGCATCTTCTGTTGGTTTATTGTCTGTTCTGCTTGGCCCCCGGCAGCAGTATTGCGTGACACCAAAGCCAAGTAGGTAGGTAGGTAGGTACCGGCTTGTAGATACATACATATATATCACGAGAAAACAAACACACACATACACACACGGGACCACTCTCCCTGTATCTGCTTCCAGTGTGTATGTGGTGTTTGCGCCAACGTCTGGGGTTCTCTGTATCTCCCTCCCCTCTGCGTGTGAGTGCGAGGGTGAGTGTGAGTGTGTGCGTCTCGGCGGTAACTACAACGCACCGACTCGACTTGACAATTCTAGTATACACCCACCCACAAAGCCAAAACGGAAACGGAAATCCGGCTCGGAATTAACCGCTTCGCCCCCCTGCGGCGCTCGATGGACAAAGTTCTGAACATACAGACGAGACGCCCAGCCAGCCAGGGGCGTGGTCAGGCAGCAGGCCACCGAGCAGTGGGAACATCAACCCGGGTAACTCTAGGTACCTAGGTAGGTAGGTAGGTAGGTAGGCAGGTCGCCGAGCTCGGGTTCCATCGACAACAGGTCTGCTGCCAGTGGTTCATCCAATAATGTAGGCAATAGAGATGTGCCCAACTTGACTTGGACTCGACACACTGGTCTGATCTCGGCCGCCCCGAAACCCGCCGCTCCGCGTTACTAAACGAAGGAAGCAGGCGCCGGGGATCGTCTGACTCTGCCGGCTTCCCGGCGATGAGCATTGGGATGATGGGGCCCCGCAACCTCAGCCCCGCCATCGCCGCTGGGGCGTCTAATAGTGTGAGGTCTAGACGCGCTTATTTGTAATCGATGACACCTTCATTCAGAAGAACTACACCGCTTGCCTTCCCAGCAGGCTGCCAGCCATATCCAAGTCGACACCACTATCGTGTTGGCGGAGGATGATCCCAGCAGGCACTGGCAGCCAGATGCCGCTGCCATCACTAGATGGGTGGATGGCAAGACCCGCGGGGCACCGACTAGCAGCAGTAGCCGCCACACGCCGTCGTGAGTGAGTGAAGGGCTAAGCGGAACAGAACAGCAGCCCACAGCCAGCACTGTTTTGCTCTCACACCGTCCGATGTACTTTAGGACGCATAAGCAGGCCAACAGCGCAGATCATCCTCTCTTCTGGCGCGCAAGTGCATCTGCCAGGCCCGGCGTTGGTGACATAGGGTACTAGACCACGGCGACGCTCCGCTGGCACTAACGGCATGGCATCCGCGCAGCGTGGTTTGGCAGCTGGGCGCTTCTGGGTGTTGGAAGTGCAGACGCCCACGGCCAACCACAAGCGGGCCTAGCCGACTTGGCCGAGCGATTAAGCGCGGACGACGCACAAAGGCCTCGCTCCAAGGCAGAAAACGGCGAAAGAAACAGGTGCGCCTTGGCTCCCTGTTTGCTTTGGCAGCTCGGCGAGAACCAAATTCACCGGAAAATCTGTACATTGGCAGCAGCAGCAGTTTCAGACAAAAGCAAACAGCGGCCTCGCTGCACAGGGACCCGAGGACGTGACCAACTTTGATCCGCCTCGCACTAGCTGCGGCGACGAAGAAACCACGATGACGGGCACTCCCACAAGACACAACAAGAGTGCAAAGGCTGCGACTAGTACCTTACCCACAAAGCAGGAAGAAGGCACAGAGGTCTTCCTTCTGCACACGGGAAGACAAGACCGGAGTGTGCCTCGCACTTGGCCGGCTCGAGTGGCCTCGCTCAGTACCTCCACGGGACAACCATATCGCTCGCTCAAGATGAGCGCAAACAACTGAAAAGATGAAACACGATGGCCACTGCCTTGCCTGCTTCGTGTTTGCCTGCTTCGTGTTTGCCTGCTTCGTGTTTGCCTGCTTCGTGTTTGCCTACTTGTCTGCTTTTCTCGCCCCGGCTCAGACAGCAGAGACGAAGAAAAGAAAAACCCAGCCACATATCATCTTCTCAGTCGCCACGCCCTGTGCTGATTCCAAGATCCCACAAGCTCGGGTCGGGAAGGAACCGTCTCTCAGCCGCCGGGCAGCGAGACTACAATCGACGCAGTTAGGCCACGGTTAAGCGCGCTCCTGTCCGCTCTGCAGAGTGCAGACAATCTATAGGCAGGGAATAGAGATAGAGATACGGAAAGAGAAAGAGAGAAGCATCTCGAAGCCACAGGTTTGCCAACCCGCTGCTCCGCCTTCCTGCCTCTATGACTCGTCAAAATATCAGTCTCCTGCGAAAAAATGGCAAAGAACCTTAATCGACATGCCAGCTCACCCGAGCATGCAAGCAATCTCGCAAGCCAAAGCAAGGTGAATGGGAAGGAATGATCCTCCAAGCAAGCAGCGCACCCGTCGTTTTGGATCGTCAGCGGCACGGCGAGGGAGTTTGGCTTTACTCCTTCGGCAAGGCAGCGCCGGAGTAGTTTCCAGACTGTCGGGTCATCAGGATCGACGTCGAACCGGTGAGACAGAGAGAGAGTCAATCAGCCGCTGCTGCCCTCCGGGCTATCGTGATCTGTCAGCTCTCTCTCCCCGGGGTTGATGGCTGTCATTTTTGCAGCCGTCTGAGCTGCTGCCAGCGGCGTCCGAAATGCGGTCTCCGCCGCAGAGGCCAGACGTCATGTGAGTGGGTGGACAGGCTGTTGTGACGCACACCTTCTTTGCTTTTTGCTTACACCTGGGGGAGCTTCGCTCCCACCTACTGCCGGCTTTACTATACAGATGCCGCCGTGACAATGTCGGCATGGTTGTATCCGCACGCAAAGTTGTATTGCACAAGACGTATCCCATCCGGTCTCGACTCTCGAGCCCGTCCACAGAGCGAAGAGTTGGCAGAGGCCTCGGCGGAACTTTAGCATCTACCCCATCTCCATGTGGCATATACACACACGCAATCCTTTGGACGAGGTTGGGAAGCACACTTGATGGGGGGTCGGCTAATGCTGCGGCTGCTCTGTAAGCCGCGGCCAACAGACGTATCCGCGGCTGGCCATACGCCTCGAATCGGCAAAGGTCTGATGATTCCAACCCAGATGGGGAATAATGGTGCAGCCAGAGCTGGGTGGTAGCAGTGTCGTTGCTGTTGTGTAGCTCTATCGCTAGTTTCCCCGCCAGGCCAAGCCAGGCCAGGATCAAAGTCCATTGCAGCGGCGACCAAACTATCCGTTCTGCAGGCAGCTTTTAGTGAGGCCTTTCGCGGCTGTTCGGCAAATAATTGACAAGACGGCCACTTCAGTCCTCTGTCTGGTCTAGTCTTGTCTTGTCTTGGGCTCTGGCCGGCTCCGAGTCTGTCGTACTCGTGCGGGATGGAGATATGTAGTGTGGCCCTCTCTCGGCTGTTTCTTGCGCTTGGATCGCTTGAAAGAGCTGTTGTCGACGAGAAAGGGAAGGTCCGGCACTAAGTAATGCAGCTGACGCGCTTCTAAGCGCCGGCAGCGCATACTCGATGCCCTCGATTGGCCATGCCTTACGCCACCAGATCGCCGGGGCAATATGTGCGGCCATTAAGACGCCACGCAGAGATTGAAATATTGATACGGTGCGTTAGCAGCTGCATGGATGTGTGGAGATTTGAGTCGAGATGCCTGAGCTGTGACCCTGACAAGAGTCTCTTCGGCGGACCATCGATCCATCGTGACTGAATTGTGGGAACGGGACTGGGAATGCCCGACTGCTTGCTGCTTGCTGCCTCTGTATGTACGTAACGACCGGACCTTTTCGAGATGCTGACCATACCTTCTTACTTCGTACATGCTCCGTATGGCCACTTTGCAGAGTTGTATGTATGTAGAATGTACAGTACGAATAGACCATAGCGTGCAGGTTGCACTGCTGCGCGAAAATACGTTAGCCCGGCTGCTAGCGTTGTGCACGCCTGTGCGTTACAACGTTGATGTCCGTTCCGTTACCACGACTTGGCTTTAACGAGATGAGCTCATGGAGAGAGCGAACGAGCCCTCCCTCCTTGTCCAGTGCGGCAGGCAGACGACGAGGTAGTGAGCCGCAAACCACGAGCTTGCACGCGAGGTGATGCGAGATGCCCAAAGAAGGGTGCCCAAAGAAGGAGGCGAGGTTGAAAGGCGAGACGGATATGCGAACGTGGAACTCCATGCTGCCGACGTGCTCGGAACTATAAACTGCCTTTATTGGGCAACTCTCCGCGTCTGCACCTAACTCCCAGCTCGCACCAGCCAGGTTAACTTAACTCGCACTTGTCCGCAAAGCTGCGGCGCAGTCCACGAGGCCGGCCGGGTCGCATGCGGAAGCCGGCCAGGATCAACCCAAACGGGACTCAGTAACGAAGGTTCAAGGTGAAGACTGACATCAACGCGGGACCAGAGGTTCCCGCCCAGACTTGTTTGCGCAGAACTAGAACTGCAGGTTCAAGGAGACTCTTTGAACTGTTGGTAGCAGTATGTTCAGGAGGCAGAGGAAGCTAGTTACCTAACCAGCAAGAGACAGTGTCGCAGATTCTTAGCTCGGTGCTAAGTAAGCCCTAAACACCTCCAGTTGGGGTCCCAATACAACCTTGTTTGCTGCCTCGGGTTAGAATGGTTGCCTCGCGTATTTCGCCTTTTCTGCTTTGGCTTGCTGGGGCACAAAGCACTGGCGTGATCCTTCGTGCAACCGGCATTGAGCTGGAGGTTTACTGCGAGGAACACGCGCACTTGTTCTTGTTGGCGTTGCAGTTTGATATCGTCGACAGTTGAACAACCAACTTTACCTCATCGTGCCTCACCATGCCGAGACAAGACGGGGGGTAGCCATCAAGATGACTGTGATGATCCCTTCCTTTCGCAGACGCCTTTCGCAGACGACGTTCTAGACTACTACAGAGATACCATCGGAGAGTTTCCACGGCCAGTGCGCTGGGTTTTCCAGGGCTAGCCAGGGGTGTCAAACGTACTAACATGCCGGCTTCTGACCTGAAACCAAAAGCCAAAATGGCTGATGTCATTCAGTGTTGGTATATCATAGTCTGGTAGGTATTCTGTTTGCACCAAGTATAAGCATAAGAAACTGTTTGCAGGGAGCTTGTACGAGGCGACTACCAATGGGGAGTTGTCATGATGCATGTCATGGTGTTGTTCTCGAGCCCGTCTGAAGCAGTAGGGGTGCTTCTCTCGGCAGCATTCAGGCACGGGTTCCCGAGGTGTTGAGATTTTGCCGCAAGTCTGGGCCCCAAGGAGGTGGGGCACAGGAATGAAAATGAATGCATGTACTACACCACTTCACTTGGATAGGTATGTACACCCATTCACAATGCTGTCTGTACCTAAACAGCTGGTTAGTAATGTATTTTGCACCTTCGCAGAATACTTCTGCTATTAGATAACAAGAGGCTCAACTTGATAGCGATGAGAGGCAATGCGCCTCCGAGTGCCACTAATAGTAGTTGCTCTCTACTCAAAGCAGACGACATTGAGTTTCCCCCCCAGACTTTGCGAAATGTTGAGAGACATCGGTTGCTGTGATTCGTTGGGCGTCTTCCATCTGGATGCATTCTGCACTCTGCATTCTGCTTGATCGACGAAACATTCGGCCAGCCTTTCCGAGCATCGGGCATTTTTAAGGGGCCTCAATTGGGCTGCTACCAACAGCCACCTGGCCTCCGCAGCCCTACAGTAGGAAAAGCGCCATCGCAGGCAGTGATTGGGCCAGGAATCCGAGGGCAAGCAATTAGTTGATGGGCAGGGGCGGCAAATCCCGGTTTCATCTGTTGATCAATTGGCAGCTTGCCTGGAAAACATCGGACTGCTTTAAGCTCTCAGGGCCAGGGCGCTGCTACCCGACGGTGTCGCACGGGCTTCCAACCGAGCTTTCTTTGACGATTGTGCAGTTCAAGGTCTGGAAAAGCCAATTTCAGTCGAGACGCTGACAGGACTGTTGAGAGGCCCCTTGCAGACGTCGAAGCTCTGTGGTGAGCTAAGGCACTGCACCCTATGGAAGGTGCGGTGGAATGTAAGCTTCATACACCTGCCTGCCCCGATGCGGGCAGCTCCAGAACTCTACAGAGTGGGGGCTTCTGGAGCTGCCGCAAAAAGGAGGAGGTACCTCGCTGGAAGGCTCCTGGGGCAGCAGGCTCAACCATCCATGGAATGTCTGTGTGGCAGGTGCCGCAACATACGCGGTGGCATTGCCATTTTGGCTTGCTCTTCATGACAGAAACAGACAGACACAAAGGCCCAGCATGCCGAATTCCAGAAACGTATGCCCAAATTAGGAACAAATATCTCATAAAGCTCTAGTAAACCAGCCCGCCATTGAACCTCACCTATATTTAGTCTAATTTGTGATCATAGCATAGTTAATGTGTAGAGACTATAGACTACCCAAGACTTTCGACCTCAGCAGTCCTCGTCGCTTCACATGACAAGCCGCCGAGGTGGGCACTCGCCTATTTGATGCTTGGTATTTCGGTACCAAAACCAACTGAAGGCGTGCGGATATGTCAGTTGATCTCTGGATGTGACGGGAGACGGCTTTGCGGTCGGCACCAGTCCCGAGGCTCCCCAGAGTCGGCGGAGCGTAAGCTTGCAGAGCCCCTGAACCTCGAGACACAGACGTCTTGTTGGTGATAGCTCTTGCCGGGAACCCATCACATGGGCAGTTCCCGTCGGTAGTGCTCATCTGAGTCCTCGAAAGACATGACCACGGCCGGGCTGAGGCGACGATAGGCAATCCGAGAAAAAGTGGCGGACTTGCAGAACATCAAACACGACTACACAGGTAGAATGCAGGAGAAGCACCAGAGACCCGCGAACTGGTCTGAGCTCGACCTCCTGATCCGGGCCGTGCCATGAGATGCCGTGTGCAAATCCGCAAATCTGCAAATCCGGGGGGGAAGTGGACTGCAGTACAGTACTGTTGCCGTCGTACTGTACCTGCCTAGAGGATCATAGCCAGGTATGCGTGCTCCGCATCTTAGCTCTAGTTGTCATGGACAGATGGAAGCACAAACTCTGCGACACTGACACGGAGGCGGCTGTTCATTCGGGGCGACATGTTTCAAAGGACAAGCTCACTGCCAGCGCTGTCTTCAATAGATTGGGGGGCTCCTTCTCCTTCCCCACGGTCGCGTCGGGTCGCTTCTGTTCACTTTCGCAAGGGGGCGGCCGAGCGTGGAGAAGGTGCGGTTCAGTCAGCAGCACAGACCAAAGCTTAGCCAAACCGGGCGACGACCAGCCCTTGCCGAAAGAGAAAAAAGAACCTTGACGGGAGAGCCAGCACGGGGCATGGTGTCCACAGGTGCGCATCTGAACGCGACTTGCACCTGCCGCGGCTTGCACCTGATGCGACGGAGGGGGTGGGGGGGCACGCAGGCAGGAGCGAGGAAACGAAACATTTCCCAGAGTCCAGACGACGGTTCAGATACGAAAGAGAAGATCAGAGCATGGACCCTGGCCACAGAGACCACAGACACACCATCTCGATTCTCGGGCCCTCAAGTGCCTGCCACAAGCAGTTACCGTAGCTAAGGCATCGGCGCAGCTCATCAGCGTTCCTGTCGTTTCGAGGATGCTCCGTTTGGAGTGCGAGATGATCAACCACCTTACGGAGTACCTTCCTAGGAAAGATCCCAGGAGACGACATCGAAGCGGGGAGAGGTCACGAGCGCACACGCGGCTGCACAACTCTTCCGTGCCCCGGGCTAAAGTCTGGAGTCTGGAGTCTGAGTCTGGACAATGGCAAAGCTCGACAAATCCGTCCGAAGCTGAAAGCTCCATAGAACTTTTTGTCAGTTCGGTAGCGGATGCTGCGCCGTCCAAAATTAGGACGGAAGGCCGGCTATCCAGCCACTCACCAGCGGTGTCTCCCATCTCCGGTCTCGTCGCACTCGCCCAAGCACCCGCGATCCCCGTCCTGCCCTCCCCAAGGCCGCCGCCCCAGTGGGCCAGGATTGTTGTATCCGTATCGCTAGCGGTCGGCCCTAGGGCCAAGGCCAGGGCTCAAGCGGGAACGGCGATGGGACCTTACCCGAAGCGACCTGAGGCCGTTGCTGGTCGGCCTCCTGGCCACTGAGAGTTGCAGGAAAATCGGCCCAAGACTGATGAATAGCCGCGCAGTTTTCGATACAATCGCTGCCCATGAATGCGACCAGCCGACCGCCAACCTGGAGCCATGATGAGCGGGCAGCGGATGGACGATGGACGGTCTGACCGAGCTCACCTTGGCCGCTGGGAGGACATTGAGCCATTGACAAATCTGATTGACAATCTGGGTCTGCAGCGGCCCCCGGCCGTGGCAACTGGCAAGGCGACGGGGTACCCGCGCGGCCGCTGGGTCAGGTCAGGTCAGCCGCTAACCCGTCTCTTTCCCGGACGGCAGGCACAGCGAAGCTCAGATATCCGAGTCTCCAATGCCACGGCTCGCTACTAATCCGTACGGCTATGGATCACGGGCTACGGAGTACATCACGGCATCACCCATGCCCCGTGCTGTATGTATTTACTTGTAGTGCAGCCTACAGGAATACGGCTAGTGAATGCCTAGGTCTAAACCCCTCGTCAGCTGGCTGAGCGTGCGCTGCTTGCTACACGTATCTTCTGCACTGTGAGGATGCCGTCCTCGAGGCAATGTCTCGGTCGCCACATCCACGCAACTCACCCGCATTGGCCACGGCCTCGCCCCGCTCGCCGGCTCTACTGAGTCCTCGGAGCTTGCACCGCAAAGAACCCAATGGCGTCGAGATGGCTCCCGGCTCCCCGTGCGTGAGTGCCCCAGCCCAGGGCCCGCCACGTTCGCGGAGGATGCGCATCGCATGGCATCGCATGGCTTCACTCTCGTCCCTTGAGGCGTCTTGACTCTCAATTGCCACGTCTGAACGAGGCCCGGCCCCAGGAGGATGCGGCAGACCCGGCAGGACGGATTGCACTTGCACACGGCCGTCAAACGCCAATGGGGCTTGCCGCCGCAGCTGTCACAAGAGCGTGTCTTGTCGTGTCGATTGATGCGTCAGCGGTGAGTCTAATAAGACTCGAACAACCTTGAGAGGCCCGTTTTGCAGGCCAAGCGCCTTGCACGCCCGGCCTCTCACAAGAGACCAAAATTACTGCGTCTACGGAGATAATCCGTACCAAAGTCCCAACCAAAACCCATAAATAGGACAGACCACTTAATTGCTGGGGCTTTGATACGGGACTCCAGAACGGGACACTGCCTAGCCCGATTCTTACATGGTTGACCGCCCCAATTTTCTGTTCGCCAATATTGGACTTGGGACCGAAGATGGAAAGACAGCGGCAATAACGAAGGCCAAAAAAAATTATCATGGCCGGAACGGACCCAGTGCTGTGCAGTACTGTACAATTTACATGCCGCGTGAAAAGAGGCCGTTTTAGTGAGCGGAAGCCCTCCGTCTTCCGCCTGAGCACCACACCTCCGCGCGACGACAATGCGAGACCACGGCAAGTGGCCCTGTCCCGTGGCTTTTAGCCCACTGGGGCACGGGAATGGCGACAGACGGTTGAAGAGGGCCTCAGCGAACGTGGTAACAAGCGATCTAAGAACACCGCCGAGTAATCCGCCACAGTGCCCTAGGTTGCAATATTGAGAGCCCCGCGATCCCGTCCCAGCCATCGACATCGACTTCGAGTGTCCAGCAACAGCAACACTCAAGGCTCGGCCGAAGAACTGCGTGGGTGCGTGGGCGCGCCCACCAAATGTGTGCACCATCGCCGCGCGATCCCTGCAAATATTTAGACGCAACCCTCTGAGCTTTCACTAGGTGCCTTGATGAAAAAAAAATACCTCCTGGTGCTCGCTAGCCAAGCAAAGGCGGCCCCCCTGTCAATGGCGGCGGGGACCAAGGGCCTTGGATGCATCCCACCAGGGCAGCCGCTCAGTACGTACCTCTGTGCCGCTTGTACCATGCTGCACCCTTGTCCATGCTTTGCCTCTCATCTGCTCTTCCGCTTTGGTAACGTTCTGGATGTACCTACGCCCCAAAATTGCCTGCCCGTTTTGCGCCAGCCGTCTTCTCCACCCCCCATGCCATGCCCAGCCCAGGTCCAAGTTCTGCAGTACGGTCTTGATGTACCTTAGGGAGCTTGGGTCCCAGGGTCTTCAGTCCCATGTCGTGTTGAAGGCATGCCTCTTCCGTGTTGGGTTTCTTTTCTACTCCTGCAGAATACAAAACAACAGTCTCCTGGCCTTCCAGGTTGTTTGCTCTCGTTCCATCCCCATGCTATTGTCTGTGCCGACCTAATACACCTTGCTTGCGTCAGGAGAAGTACACTAGCCTCTCGAGAAGTCACTCTGTCACGACTCACTAGCCCAGCCTCACCAACACTTCAACTCGGGAGTTTGCCTGAGCCCGAGCTCTTTGCCTTCGTCGGGACAAGATATAAGACGCCCTCTCATCCGGCTTCACCTCGACCTCTTAGTTCATCATCTCATCAGCCTTGTCTTCTATCCCTTGCGAGCCTCTTTCTTTCTAGCCTTGCCAGTGTCTCAGAACACTCTTCACTTCAACCAACCCGCTCTGGAAGCTTCAAAAATTTGTACAACTCTTCAACTTTTCACCGTTCAGCTTTCTTCGGCACCTTCAGCATCCAGTTGCCGCATAATCGCCCTTCTCAACCTCCTCAACACCCAATACACACTATCAAGCTCAACATGATTTCCGCAACCGCATTTGCCTTTGCGGCCCTGGTGGCAATGACATCCGCCCTACCAGCAGTCCCCTGCGCAACACCGACTCTCCCAGTCAACCCAAGTGGTAAGTCTTTGGCATCCGCCCTCCCAGGTTCTTGGCGCTGGACGATATACCGCCGGAGGGCCTCTTACTAACACGAGCCTGTATAGGAACCCAGCTTAGCGCCCCGGATGCAGGCCTGGTCTTGAAGAAGATCGCAATCGGCCACGGAATCCAGAACTACACCTGCACGGACAGCGCGCCAGCTACTACAGCATCGGCCATTGGGGCGCTCGCCATTCTCTATGATGTCACGTCGTTGTTTCCTGGGACGCTCAGAACGGGTCTTAGCAACGCCACCTGGAACGACTTTCCGAAAAATCTCCTTTACGGAAAGCCTGTCCCGCTCAACCTCATCAACCCAAATACCGGCTACGGCGCGACCGCAAGCCCGTTCCCGAGAGCGGCCGACTTGACTCTCGGAAACATCCGTGCCAGTTTCTTGGGCCACCACTACTTTGACCAGTTTGGTTCTCCCACATTCGAGCTTCTCACGGTCAATCTCAAGGCCAGTGTCAAGAAGCTTGAGGGTTTCAACGCTCCCGCCACCGCCGACAAGGGCATTCTGAACACTGGCGCCGTGCAATGGTTGAAGCTCATCGACAACGGCAAGGGTTTCAACAAGGGCTTGACTACCGTGTACCGCGTCGTGACGGCGGGTGGCGCGGCCGAGGCGTGCTCAAAGATCGGCCCTGGCGTCGTCGACAGCGTGCCGTACACCACCTACTACTGGTTCTACGGACCCAAGTGAGCGCCTGTCGTGCAGCAGCCGGGCTCACGCCGAGGGCTTCGGCATGGCGGTGGCGTGCTTCTGGGTGGGACGGAACGGAAAGGATTTGTGTAGTCTTGGTGTTGACCGACCAACGCTAGATCTTGGGATGGATTGACGACCGAGCGGCCGGGTTGGGGAGCACACGAGCGGCGCGGCGCATTCTTTCCCAATGCGGTCGCCCTCGGCTGATGTTACCTCGACACCATCACCCCGCCTTACCTCTTTACGACACCCTCTTTGGTATTTTTACCCAACCACTCACAATCCTCTCTGCTTGTTTCATCAGCCCCCAAGCTTTTCGCCAACCAGCCCTTGCCGCTCCGGCCCTCTCAGACGAATAAACGCCGTCGCGATATGCACATATCCGCATTTTCCCGTCATTTCAAGATCCGAATTTCTTCATTTCGAGGCATTCACAGTCGCGACATATTATACACCTAGTACATAAGCCCCTTGGTCATGACGCAGGCAAGAGAAAAGGGAACACAGGGCATCATCACGATTTTTGGTCTTGATCTTTTTTTCCTTTCCGGGGGCTCATTTGTTGGTTGCTTGGCTCGGATTTACCCACCCCGTCCGTCCCAGCAGCCATCACTGTCTGACGTCTGCAAAGAGTCGACAGCAACTTTCTTTCACTTTTGGACACGATTTTCCTTCTCAACGAAAAAAGCCTGGCAGAAAGAGTTCGGGTAATGAATGTCACCCGCTCGCTCCATTAAGGACCGACGCTTTGGGGACAGCTAATGGAGAAGATTTTCTTTTTGGGGAGTTTTTTTTATTTATAGAAGATGGGAAGACGAACATGCTTGGTGAGGGTCCCACCGCCCTAAAGGGGGAAAAAATAAAAACTGAAAACATAACTTTTAAAAACTCGTGTTCCCTTCTCTCGATTGCTCGTGCAATAAATGAATGCAGTGGAACCCAAGCACTTCAAGCACTTGACGTTCCCATGTGGCACTCTGCTCAATATTGGGACGGCGCCAAGGTAAGCAACCTCGTCAGTCTGAACTTGTCGGTGCGACAGTGAGAACTAAGTTGAGCCCGCCCCCAACGACATACAGACACGCGCGCGCGCAGTGAGAGAGAGAAAGAGAGACTAACAACCCAAACCAGCAGTTAATTCGCCGTCAAGCTCCCACAAAGCAGAGATCTCCGTCAACACTTGCCCTAAAATACGAACTCTCGGCCTCCCGCCGCTAATTACGGCGCAACTTGCGCGTGTTGGTCCGGCTCCGTCACTTTGCGCCGCAAATATTCCTGTCTCTTTTTCTCTGTCCCCGTGCCGTTCTGCTGTGCGCGGTGGCGGCGGTTGTTGCTGAGTGGGTGAGCACGACCCAGGCAGGCACACAAAACGGGTGTGGATGAAGACGGGCGTAGATGCTGCTCCTGGTGATGCACCCGGGGTCGGCAGACACCTGCACAGACAGTATAACGGCGGGGGACGGACGGATGGACGGGGGTAGGTAGGCGGCCTTTTCTGTCTGTCTCTCCGTCGGTCATCCTGTGCATGGTAGGGAGGTGGGCAGGGAAGGGAGAAATCCCCGTCGGTGTTTACACACACACACCCACATACCCGCATTCTTACCTTATGTGTCTATCCCTTACCTTGTCTGTTCGTGCCTTTGGGTCAGTAATGGACCAAGAGCCCGGGGGGGCAGGAACCAACAGCCATGATTAACATAAGTAGTAACACCATTCTCACCACCGCCCTCGTTTGTCCCTGAACAGTCTCTCTCTCTTTCTTTTCGCTCACATAGACACACACACACACACACACACAGAGAGAGAGAGAGAGAGAGAGAGAGAGAGAGAGATCATCTAGTCCAGTCTAAGCTCTGTGTTGTATACTCCAATCAAGCCAAAACAAGGGAAAGGGACACGGGAGATCATCAATTCATACCACGATGGCCTGTCACGACATGAACAAACCTTCTTTCCATCCTCCCCAAGCAGCACGAACATCCTTTGTAATGTGAGGAGTTTCACCTGTTTCCACTAGATATGTAGGCAGGTAGTCACCTAATACAACGCCCGCGTGATCACAGACACGAACACAGACAGACAGACAGACAGACAGAGAGAAAACTTTCATCAACAAGCAACGGTTGTTGCACATACTCACCTGCCTAAGCAACAAGCAGCCTCCCACCGGGTGCCACATAAACAGACAAATCTGTCCGTAATACTATATATCTAGCTACCTAACTTACCTATCTACCCAAGAGTAGAACAGCCAGTAGCAATGACATCCCCTGAAGGCCCTCAAGCCCATGGACTACCCACTTCCAAGCTTCACTCATCCATCCAGCAGAGCGTGGCTAATACGAGAAACGGAAGAAGAAAAAGGGACGGCAAGTGGAGCACAAATGATACGATCTCCGTGCTACATAAAACCACGTCAAACCCACAATACTTCTTGAATTTACTTGCCTATTTCTCTCTACCTGGCTGACTGCCCAAGTAGACTAGATGGGAGGGGGCTGTGTGTTGGGTGTTGTTCACGATTATGGTGATGTGATCGCGGGTGGGGTACGAAGATTTTTTTTAAGAGAAAAGAAATGTTAAAAGGAAAAAACAGGAGTCATAATAAGAAGAAACGAGAGAAGAAAAAAACTTCGCTTTATCCAGTCCTCAAATCATCCAAACAGCTGGTAGACAGACATCTCCCCCCCTAAATACGAACACCTCCTTTCTTGAGTCTTTGGGAGATTTAAACTCCCTAAGTCGCTCACTGCCCCACGTGCCTAAGGTATGCTTTCCATAGTCTCCGCCTATTTTGCTGACAGTTACATCCATCGTACCCCATCACTCCGCTGACGGGGTTACTGGCCGGCCTACCGCCGGCCAGACGTGCCTGAGTGCCACCGGGACCAGACTGGTTGTATAAACCCCCTGCGCTGTCTCGGGCACCCAGCTAATCAACCGATTCCGCCAAAGTAGCTTGGACTCCTGTGTTTCTTTTCATTCCTATTCTTCTCTCCCTGGCCAAGCACATAATGGCATAAAGAGGAGTAAATTATCACTGGGCTAGCAGGTTGTTAGTCCTCTTGCCTGTGATATATGGCTCCATCATCTGCCGCCCAGCTCAGCCTCAAGGCCGTTTAGCCCGCCAGCGTACTCCTGGGGCCGAGGGTCCTCAGCAGTCCACTGGTGACCGGCGCCGCCTGAAGGCATGGGCACCTGGCCTGGAGCAGGGGGTCCGCCAGCACCATGTCCTCCGGCAGCATGGCCGATCCGAACTGTCTGCCTGAACCTAAACACCTCGTCCAGGATCATCTTCCGCATGTCGGCGACCTCGTCTACAACCTCGAAGTCGAAGTTGAAGGTGGTCGGGCAGTCAGGCTCATCGCTGGCGTCGTGCCAGATGGACAGATACGGGTGCTCGAGGGCAGACTCGACGCTGATGCGCCTCGACGGGTCAAACGCAAGCATACGGTCCAGAAGGTCGAGCGCATCGGGATTAGCAGCTGGGAACAGCGAAGGAAAAGACTTCTTGGCCATGAAGGGCAAGTTCCGCACATATTCTTGGGCCCTGGGGGATCCTATGCGCGACAGAGTCTCTTCGTTGGGTGTGCCAAGAATGTGGAGGATCTGGTTCAGCTGGTCTACGTAATCGCGGCCCTTGAAGAACGGCCGGCCACCGAGCAGCTCGGCGAGAATGCAACCCACCGACCAGACATCGACTAGACAAGCTCACGTTAGCACACTACCAAGCAAGAACGGAGGTCCAGTCGGCGGCAGGGGTGCTGCCATGGAAGACAAAGACCGGGAATGAGAACTCCAAGAGGGGTACGCACTCGCTTTGGTGTAGTTCTGGAAGCTCAGCATGATCTCGGGCGCGCGATACCACCTAGTTGCGACATACTCGGTCATGTACCCAGCGTTTTCCTCGGGATCAACAGAGAAGCCACGCGCAAGACCGAAATCGCAAATCTTCAGCTCGCAGTCGGCATTGACGAGCAGGTTGCCCGGCTTGAGATCGCGGTGAAGCACGTTGGCCGAGTGGATGTACTTGAGGCCGCAGAGGATCTGGTAGATAAAAGACTGGAAGTGGGCATCAGTGAGAGGCTGGCCAGATCGGATGATGGCGGCAAGATCGCATTCCATCAGCTCTGTACAGGTCCAGCAAAAGCTTCGTGTCAGCGGCCAAGACATCAAAAGGGGGAGAGGAGCGGGCCATCCCGCAGCAGGTGCACGGCTTGCGTACCTTCGTAGAGATAGGTCTCGTTGAAATTGTCCGGCCGCGGAATGTCCATGTCATACAGGCAAGTGATCTGAGACGACCCAGACGGGCCATCATGGTCAGCATGGGCAGCGCATCATTGGGGGATCCCCATCGTTGGGCTGCGGCAGCGGGGCAACAAAGGAAGAGGTCGTGTGCCGGGTGTGGACGGGCTTGCTTACATTTCGGTGTCCTCTGAAATGCTGCAGCAGCTTGATCTCGCGCAGGGCCCGCTTGGCCAGGATCTTCTTGCTGAAGACATTTGTGACCTTCTTGATGGCGACACCCTCGCTCGTCTGGTTGTTGATGGCGGCGCTGTCGAAGCATCATATCAGCACCCCCGTGTCTCGGTGATAAGGGTTGAGGCCCAGGCTAGCCCGGCCAGGCCAGGCCAGGCCCGGGTCGGACCCACGCCGTCGCGAGGGTGCACAAAACGAGGGGTAACTCGCCGCCCAGCAACAGGCTGACAGGGTTGAGGCCGCGGCCAAACTCACCAGACAATGCCGTAAGCTCCCTGGCCTAGCTCCTTGGTGACCGTGTATCGCTCATCGACAATGAAGTCCTGGTTGAACACCTTGAACACCTTGCGGCCTTGTAGATCAGCCATGGCGAGCGAGCCTGGTTGAAGCGCGTTCGCGACCTGTGGGAAATGGCGCTGCGCCTTGAATGCGGGACGAGTGGAGGCGGGGAAGAAGGAGGGGTAGACAGCAGCTCCTCTCTCAGTGTGCGGCGCAAAGTCGAAACCCCAAGGAACAAAGCCCGGCTGTACGATTCAAGAATGCAGCTGAGCTCGATGGAAATGGAGGTAGCTAGGAGAAACTCAAAGGCTGAGCGAGCTATAGGTGGTCTGGGTATGGATGGTATTTAGGTATTTAACTGCTGCTGGCTGTGATGGAGAAAGGAGAAGGCAACGACCAGAACGAGATGGGATGGAGGGGCTGAGGTAACGCGGGCCTGATTGCAGTCCGCTAGCTTGGACGGAAGCGGGATCAATTGGCGTGACAAATGACAAGGGGGGGGGATGCTAGTCACTCACTGTGGGAAAGGCTAGCGGGGTGAAGTTTGCGTTGGGGGCGGAGGCGCCTTAGGGCCTTAATGGCAAGTGGAGGAGCCCCCCGCGATCGTCCCTGGCTGGCCACTTGGATGGCCTGATGGAGGGCGGGCCTGCCAGGTACTGCCCACCCTGCCCAGCGCCCAGTCCATGCGAGGGGGATACTTAGGCTGGCCCGTCCCTCGCTTCAATGTGATTTGTAGAAATCACCAACTTCTGCTTCAGTACGCGCGCGACAACTCCATTCATGTGGTTCGGGGCCCCGCTTCGGGAGGAGCCAAGGACCCCAAGGCTGGCCCTCCACTAGGACTGCACGGCCTTCCCGGCTTCCATCTTTCCCTCGTGCAACGTCAAATTAATACCGTGGGCCGCGTGTGCGATACTGATATGGAAGCTCTAGCTCAGTCGAGAAGCCGGCCATTCCACGGCCAGCTTTACAAGCAAATTCCAAGACAATAGCCGCTCGCGGCACGTTGCTGAAGCGCCGCGAAGCGCCCCCTCGGCCAAACAAACGTGGAATCTAGTAATCATAGCCGCGGTGGGATCCCTAGAGTCCTAGAGTTGGGCGTTGCAGCGTCGTAGTATGGTCTGTGTTGGTGATGCTGCCGTGCAGCTTCGCGTCTCGGCGAAAAAAATCGACCATCTGCCAACACCAGTCAAGGACTCACTCTCGGGATTCACCTCTGGAATGAGCTGCTTGGTCATAATTTCCTGTTTTCTACTCCGTAATGTCTCATCGACCCCAACATCCATTGCTTCAATGCCTGTGCTGCCTTGGCATTGGCCCAAGTGCGAGTGCGAGGGAGCAATGGGCCGCTGTGCGAGGTTTCCTGGACCCAAAGCCGTGTAAATCCCCGACGGCCAATCTGAGAGGCCCGTAGGGCTGACATTGCATTATGCAATCTAGGACATCCAGAGGCCGGCCGCCAATTACGCATCGCTTCTATGGCCAGCACAGGCAACCCACCCATTACTACGACATCGGCATCATTGTGACTGACTGGTGTACGAGACGGGAAAGGGGGCCAAGGCGACAGTAAGGCAACAGCAAGGCCGCTGTATCAGTTGGGTAACTTGGGCTGTGAGCGGAAACATATAAGTTCACACATGGGCCTCCCTTGGAATGTATTGTACACAGGTAGAAGTCTTCAATCGAGCAGCTTCCGTGACGGACTTGTGTGTATATGCGACATGTTGAACCAACATCATGGCGGGCCAACTGGTAGCCTCACTGAGGAGAAAGCAACGCTAGATACCCATTTACACCTCTAGACTCTAGTCTATGCCGATAGACCTCCAAACGCCATCAACACACAAAAACGCCGCCTCGAGACTCGCATCATAACTCGGCTTCGACATCTGGAAACACGTCCCTCAGGAAATTCTCGGAGAACCGGACCGCCTGCTCATAAGCCTTCTCGAAGCCTTGCTGGCCCCCATAGTAGGGGTCACTGATTACCTCGGGCTTACCCGTCCCCGAGTACTCCCCAAAGAGCATCACCTTGGCCTTGCTGCCAGGCTTGCGCTGCTGGATACGCTGGAGGTCACCGAGATTGGCGCGGTCCATGGCGAAGACGTAGTCGAACCTGTCAAGGTCTGACGCGTTGACCTTTTCATCGGTACATTGCAGCCAGTCAGCCAAGCAGTTGACAAACAGCACTCTGCCCACTCAGCCAAGCCCGAGCCGAACCGCCTGCTGTCGAGCGACGTCATCATACCTTCCGAGCCGCATGCTCGTAGCCCGTTATACCATGCTTTTCGAGCGTCGCCATCGTCCGGTCATCTGGGTCGTCGCCGGTGTGATAGCCTCCTGGTCACCCATCAGAAGCCGTCGAGGGGGAGCCATGCCCGCAAGTGGAAGACCTGGACAAATATGAAGAAATGGGGGCTCTCATTGGGCAAAAGAAAGACACATACCCGTTCCGCACGAGTCGATCTCGGCGACTAGATCCGTATACGGCGCAGCCTTTGCGATGGACTGGAAAACGCCCTCTGCCATTGTCGATCGACAGATGTTGCCGAGGCAGACGAAGAGCACCGATATTGGCGACGGCAACGACGGCGACGACATCATGAATGAATAATACTGTTTACTGGAAGCACGGCTAATATGGCATTCAGCAGAGTTTCCAGTGTTCTAACACTAGGGTCTGGAGAAGTAGCAACCAAGAGAAGGAATTATCTGAATCGCAACAACTCGATTGCCCTTGCCCCGCAACTTCCTTTCGGTGGCTCATGGTGAATCCTAGGGTTGGGGTTGAACCTGAGGACCAGCACCAGAGGAAAATTTGGGGCAGAGTGGATTGGGCCGAGCGGATCCAGGCAAAATTTGCAGCCGTGCACGGACCAACTACACTGGTATATAAACGCCGCACCTCGCCCGCGTTCTTTAGAAGTTTCTTTTCCCTTTTTTCTCCTTCATACTTACCTTGATTGAGTGCGGGGAGATCAAGAAACCCTCGTACTATAGCGAAGGGCCTGCATTGCACACCGCGGTGCCAGTCGCTATGAATTGTCCTTCGGGGCCGTTCCGGTCGGAATTTTTGATAACCAACCTAATTTTTAATTTTTTTTTCACTGTGAGCTTCGCTTTCGAGCCAGGCCATGGAGAAGAAATATGTGCGTATAGTGAAATCTGCATAACGATCGAGACAGATTTTAAAGTCGTGGTGGTAGGTCTGTAATGTGAGCGATCGCACTCGGTGCGCGATCTGTGCTGTGTGTCTTTATTGAATGCGATTCTCTTCCATATCATAACTGTATTTATGTCTTTTTTCTTGCCCTGATGGAGTTGTGGAAATGTGCGATGTTATCCATGTGATTGCGATGACGCGAGACCCGCTAGCCATGGTCTCACGGAAAGAAACCACCCCCGCCTGGGAAGGAGAGGACATCGAACCCTAGGGACAAGTCCAAGAAATCATCACCGTCTTGCGCTTTTTGGGGGCGATCCAGTAAAATGATCACGGAAAAGAAACTCCCGCCTGGGAAGGAGACGACATCGAACCCCACAGGCCCAAGTCGGAATCATCATCACCGTCTTGCGCATTTGGGGGGCGACCCAAGTGTGCTTGCTGTGTTGGGGAAAGTAGTCGTCCCTGCTTGCAGCATGGCTTAAGTCGGGGTCTGACCCTCCGCTGCACCCAGCCTGCATCACCAAACGGACGGCAGATCGACAGCTCGAGAAACATCATGATATTTGCAGCTGCTCTCGAGATCTTGAAAGGCTCGCATTTGAACTTGATTTTGGTGGTCTGCCCGCACCCCGCGTCCGGTCGAGTGAGGGATAGGTGCTCTATCATTTATGGATCTAAATCTGGGAAATCTGCCTCGCGATCGGTGCTGGGCCGTTGTCACCCCGCCCCTTGTCGAGCTCAAAATTCCCTATCCGTGGACCAACGACAGTCGATGGAACAAGGTCCAGATGAGGCTAGATCGCCGACAAAGATGGCGGCTTTGAGACAACAACGAATTCTGACAAGTTGGATGGAACTTGGAAGCCTACCTACTCGTTAAGCCTCTAAATGTGAACCTTCTAGAGCAAGTGAAGATACAGAGGGAAAGAATCAACAGACCGGACGGTCGCAGCCCACCCGGCTAGCCCGGCCCAAAAGTCGAGCCGATATCTCTCCCATCTACCATGCCTTCAAGTGCGTACGCTACGTAAATGCACCTGCAATGGCGGTAAAATAGCATGCAAGCATATCACGCAAGCTTGCGCAAGCTGCCCATGTGCGCATAGACAGGACGAGTCGCATTCGTGCACGAATAGTAAACATGTCTGCAGCCAGCGTTGTGAATGGTCTATAGTGTCCGCCACCCGCGCAATGCAGAACCCCGCCATCAAGTGATTCATCAGCAAAGACTTTGCCCGGCAGTGTGGATCAAGATTGATAGCGAGCCAGACAAAGCAAGAACCGGGCTGCTAGCGTTTCGGAAAGAGCTCTTTCCCCCCATGATGTACCCAATTTCGATGCTGGGGGAAGATCGAACCCCAGGAGATCGCGCCTCCCGGCTTCCAGGCTAGAAGGAGGGAGGCGTGTAAGATAACAACGCCGTTGGTCGTGGGTTTTGGATAGATTTGCGTATCATTACGTCGTCGGCTGCTGGCGATCACTCCCAACGGTGTCTATTTGAACCTAGGTTTCGTTGCCCGCACTCTCCTCCACGTGCAATTATATCGTCCGCGTTTGCTCCGAGCACTCAGGTTATTATTAATCCCAGAGGTAAAAACACGTAATACAACTGTCCAAGATCCCGCCGGGCGCTTGGTTTACCTATTCTACTGGATCCGCAAGCCAACAACGCCGAGGGGCCGAGGGTGTAGAGCCCACCCTCCATTAACACGCTGCCCCACGCGGACAGCAAGCGATATATCGTATCGAGACCGACATCCCGTCTGAGCGTGCGGGAAGCTGGCGACTGCCCGCCTAGGCACCTGCCTAGGTTCCTATCGGACAGGAAGACTCTTTCTACTAGGAAATAAGCAGCGGAGAAATGTCAATGTCTTGACGAGCCCCTCGAGGCTGCCCTGAACCTAACCCTTCCTTGGCTGCGACTATCAAGCACCTTTTCACACACACCCAAACCTGAGTCGTCAAAGTCGGAAGGAACGTGTAGCAACGCCTACGCACACGAAATCCGTAACACTGCAAGAGCCATCGGCGGGATATTACACCTTGACCACCTAGAGCACCAGGGCACTGGCCGACAGGTCTTGATACTTGCCGTCCTTGGTCCAACCCCTTCCAAACTAACAGCAAGGTTCCCGACACAAAAGCTGGGAGCTCCACCAGCCTGTGTGGGACTTGACCACAACGCGTAAGAGGCGCTGAATTCTGTATTCTTGCAATACGGTGCTGTCCTCGTCCTCGACGAGGAGCCGGCAAAATAAGCTTGAAATGGTTGAGCAACGCCCCGTGCACAACAGCGAGGTGTACCTGCTCCGCCAGACGCCCTTCACCACCGTCCCCCCCCTCTCGCCGCCATCGCCCATCACCCCAGCCGAAGACGACTTCTGCACCCCGATCGAGGCCCTCAGCCTGAGCCCCTCATCCATTGCTACCTGCGACGAGCGCCTGGCCGTCCAGGAGCGCCTCGCCGGCGCCGTGCACGTCCTCAGCACCGAGACAACGGCGCTGCAGCGCGTCACCCAGCTCTACTCGACCGATGCCGTCGCCCGCAGCGGCTTCAACCGTGCCGTCGAGGCCATTGCCCGGCGCCAGAGCGACCGCGGCAAGAATGGCAAGGTGGTGGTCGTAGGCGTGGGCAAGTCGGGCCATATCGCCAAGAAACTCGTCGCTACCTTCAACAGTCTCGCCATCCAGGCTGTCTTCCTCCACCCGACCGAGGCCCTACACGGCGACCTCGGCCAGATCGGCGCCAACGACACGTTTCTCCTCATTACCTTCTCGGGCAAGACACCCGAGCTGCTGATGCTCCTGCCGCACCTCGACAAGGCGTTGCCCCTGATTCTGCTCACCTCCCACACGCGGCCTGAGACCTGCGAGCTGATCCGCTGCCGCCCCGATACAATCCTGCTACCCGCGCCTATACACGAGTCCGAGACCAAGTCTTTTGGCGTCTCGGCGCCCACCACATCCACTACGGTGGCCCTGACGGTCGGCGATGCGCTGGCTATTGTTGTTTCGCGGGAGCTGCATCCGAGCGTCTCCTCCGTCTTCGCCAAGAACCACCCCGGTGGCGCCATCGGTGCGGCGCTGCGGGGGCCGCAGGACGCCCTAGTCCGCCACCTCGCCGTGCCGCTTAGCGACATTGCCGACCTCAGTACCGGCACCCCCAGCGCGCCCACCACGGGCGCCGACGTGCTGCGCGCCGGCTACGCGTCGCCATCGGGCTGGGTACGCCTGAGCAACGGCGGCAGCGGCAGCGGCACGGGCGTCATCTCGCCGCGGCGCATCCGCCAGCTGAGCGCGAGCGACCTAGTGCGGCGCATCATGGCCGATGGCCTCGCCGCGGCTCTGGTGACGGCGACGGGCGACTTTGTGCCCATGGCGGCCGATACCACGGTGCGCCAGGCTGCCGAGTGGATCCGGGCATTGCAACAGCAGGGCAGGCCGCCGAGTCAACAGAATGGCGGCGGCAGCAGCAACGACGATACCCCCGAGAACACAATCGTCGCCGTCATGGAAAAAGGCGAGTGCATCGGCCTTCTCGAGGGCGGGGCGCTACTAGAAGAAGCCGACAAAAATCTATAGGACTGGCTTCGACAGAAGACCTCAGCCTGTATGACGTAACACTATAAAAGAGAAATACCGACAAAAAAGAAGGAAAAAAAAGTCGGCATTTTTCAGTGTGCAATTTGGAAATAAAATCCAACCAGGGTTTAGGAGGCGGAGGGTGTTACATCGGTGGCGTTTTTTCGCCGATACATATTTCACGATGCAAAGAACACAAGTACGCACATCCCATCTCATCATTTTTTCATCATATCTGGCAGCGAGGAGAGATTAGAAACTACATCGTCAAATGCTTATATCTACTGTATCTGACGCGGCGAGGGGAAGGAAAGGGAAGGGAAGGGAAGGGAAGCAAAGCTAGAGACGGATTGGGCCGGCAATATTGTGAATTTTTGTCTTGGGTGGGCATAACTGGACATGGGTGTTATTTTCTTCTGTTGGGCTATTAGGTAGGCGGGCATTGTCTTTTCCCCTTAACGCTGGACTTTTTTTTAAAATTTCTTTCACGTATTTTTCTCTTATTCACCCCTCTCGTGCATATGGAATCTAGGAGAGATGTCTTGGGTCTCGCTCTCGCTCCCCATTCCATTCCTAAGGCGTGGCTGAGAGTGAGACGTGGAGATCTTGTCTTTTTTCTCGTTTATTACCACGAACCCCTTCCCTCAGAAGCAAGGCGTTATGGGCGGGCGGGCGGGATATTTTGATCATAGATGCTTGTGCCGTCTTGTTTACACATCATACCTAACATATCATCCATATTCATACATACAATAACGGTCAGATATAGAAAGGTGAATGCATTTTGCATTTACACACAGTTTCTGCTCGTTGCCATGTCGGTGCCGTTGCTGTACTTCGTACAGCCCTGACAGACGATGGTGACGTAAATGTAGAACATGCATAAAAGTTTCACAGTGTCAGTATTCTGTATACACTCAGTCCCCTGTTTAATTTTCCTCCTTTCGCTGTCTCAGTACAACCGCCTATGTACAAACATCTGCGAATAACGGCGCGTATAGATGTATCCAGGCTAGTTGCTACGTTATGTGTATGATATTTTTTTGCTACTCGCTTCATGTCTCCCCGGCCAAGGCGATTGAACACATCTCTCGTTTCAACATGCTATTTGCAATATCCAGCTTCAGATGCAAGCAATCCTTCAATCCCGCGCTGGTGGAACGGAAGTGCTTACATTGTGTTAATCACTATACCCTTCTAAACTAATGCAACCTTTAATCCTCCTCGTCGTCGTCATCGCTGTCATCGTCCGCATCAGCGGGCTCCGAGTCTGACCCGGACGACGAGGACGACGATGAGCTGCTGCTTGACGTCTCAGCGGCATTCTGGTTCGGTGTAAGCTCCATCTCCTCGTCTGAGTCGTCGTCATCATCGTCGTCGCTGCTGTCGCTGCTCGAGCCGCTGTCGCTCGCGGCAGACTCGTCGCTGCTATCGTCGCTACTGGTATCATCATTATCGTCAATGGCCGTCCGCACATCCCTTAATCTGCGCCGCTTGGCCGGCTGCTGTGATGCTTCAACAGCCCGCTTGGCCGGCGCCGGCGCCTGGGCCGCAGCCCTGTCGGCAGCGAGGGCGTCCCCGCCAGACGAGGAAGAAGCCGCCCCGCTCGAGGCCGTAGCCGTCGTTGTCGTCGTCTCGGTCGACGTCGTGTCCTCACTGTCTGATAGGCTTTCAAGTACCATCTCGGCGCGGATGCGCTTCAGCAGCCGTTGCTTGACCTCTGGATCGGCCGCGCGGAGGACGAGCTCTACCTCGTCAAAGCTGCGCTTGCCATTGGCATTGGCGGATGACGAGCTGCCACCCCCATTCTGCTCGTGATGTAATTGCTGCTCTTCCAAGAACCGAGAGATGACCTCCTCGTACTGCTTCTGCTTGGTCTCCTTGTCCTTGGTCGAGGCGGGGAAGGCCGCCTCGCCTTGCTCCATGTCTTTCTTCTTGATCTCGGTTGCTGTCTCTCGTAACCTCGTCCGCACAGCACCCTTTAGGTCGCGGACGTACTCGTAGAAGATAGGAATGTCGGAGGACGGTACCCTATCCCCGTCAAATAGGTATTTGATCAGGAGCGTCTGGTGGTTCTTGTTGAACTTCCACGAGTCGCGAGCCGTGTGCCACTGGCGGATGTAGGAAAGAGCGGGTTCGAGACTGAAGTCGGGCTTGAAAGCCGATTCCGAAGCCTTCTTGGGCTTCTTCTCCCTCTTAGGCTTGGCAGGCTTGATCGTTTTCGCCGGCGTTGTTTTGGACGGGTCGGTGATCTTGGTATCTTCCGTGAAGGTGACCGACTTCTGCCTCCGCAACCCCGATGGCGTGCCGCGGTCCGAAGCTTGATCGTCTCTCCGTAGCTTCTTGTTGGGGGTCTGGGCAAAACCCGACGTCGGTGATTGATACGACGCCGCAGAATCTGGCAACTTTCTTTTGAGGGCGCTCGCCGGACTGCTGCCGTTTACGTGGGTGAGAGCATTGGGCCGTGGGGAGGCCTGAACAGAGGAATTGGAATTGGCGGGGCTTTCGTCAGATGCAGATCCCTTGAGCTTGAGGCCCAATCGCTTCCAGGCTGGAAGGCGCTGCGCTGGCGCGCTGTGGGTGGACATGGCGACCAAAGGGAAAGGGAGCCCTTTCAGAAAGTCGGGCAGGGAGATGGGCGAAGGAGGGGGGCCACAAGCTTTTCCTACTCGACGACGGCAGAGTGCGGCCGGAAACAGGGAGCGGCACGCTACGACACCTAGCCAAGCGTTATTCCTCGTAATAAGGTCAACGGAGCCGATTTGCGATAGTATTGGGCGGATTTTCTGGTTGTCTCATTGGGTATCGTCGCTACTTCCTCTGCTCAATTCAAGCTCTGCAGCAAATTTCTGCTGCGAGGCCTTATCGGAGCCCAAACCAAGCATAATTCTACCGATAAGCACTATTGACAGCGGGGCTCCACAGTCCAGCACGTCCCTTCTGCCTCAGGCCAAAACCCTTATAAACAGGCACAGTATCCTACCGCCTTGCATCTGAGGCCACAGTGCCAAGCCCAGGCCTCAGTCTTCTCCAGGCAAACCGCTGCAACGCGTCGGCGCCAACTTGGAGCTCTCAATCATCCCCAACGACGAAGCTCTCTCCCGCCTTGCTCCCACCGCAACTTCTCACCACGCCGAGGCAAAACATAGCAAAATCGATTCCCCCTAATTAAGCCACATCGATCGTAACTCCGACTCGGTACATTAGAGATAACTTTGATTCATCTCCGCATCTCTCAAAATGTCGGGTATGTTGTCAGCTTTCAGCCCGTCCCCTGGGCTCCGCTTGCACGGCTTGAGCTTGGGGCCTATTTGGACCTTCCTGCTAACACTCAGCGAATAGGCAGCGCGGGCTACGACAGACACATTACGATCTTCTCTGAGCAGGGAAGATTGTACCAAGTCGGTACGTACGAATTGCGACATGGACAGGGCGACCAGGAGCTGCCAACCTGAAGCCGGCTTGGAGCTGGCCGACGCCTCCTCGGACCGATTAGGCAGCCAGAGAACGGGAATTCGCATGTGTGGACAACAACTTGTGTATGCGATGCTGACGGCTGGACTCTGTTGCAGAATATGCCTTCAAGGCGATAACGGCTGCGAACATCATGTCGATTGGTGTTCGGGGCAAGGGCTGCGCTGTGGTCCTGTCGCAGAAGAAGGTGCCGGTAGGTCGGGATCCGATGCGGCTGTCAGCGACGGGACGGATGAGATGGGAACTGACCGACCATTTGCCACCAGGATAAACTCATCGACCCCTCCTCCGTCTCCCACATCTTCCAGTTGTCGCCTTCGGTTGGTTGCGTCATGACGGGCTCCATCGCCGATGCGCGGGCCTTTTCACAGCGTGCCCAGTCGGAAGCCGCAGAGTTCAAATATGCAAATGGCTATGAGATGCCATGCGACGCTCTGGCCAAGCGGCTCGCCAATATCAGCCAGGTCTACACTCAACGGGTAAGCAAGCAAGCGAGCTGTTGGAGGGGGGCAACTGCAACAATACTGACAGTGTCTTGGCTAGGCATACATGCGGCCCTACGGTGTTGCGACCACGTTGATATCGCTGGATTCCGAGTATGGTCCCCAGCTGTTCAAGTGCGACCCCGCCGGCTACTACATCGGGTACAAGGGCACCGCGGCAGGCCCCAAGCAGCAGGAGGCGCTCAACCATCTGGAGAAGAAGCTCAAGAATAAGGACCATGCCGACGGTGATTGGAAGGACGTTGTGGAGCTGGCTATCACGACGCTCAGCACGGTCCTTAGCATGGACTTCAAGAAGGCGGAGATTGAGATTGGAATTGTAGGAGGCCCGCGCGCAGACGGCAAAGAGGGGACCTTCCCGGGCTTCAGGACGCTAACGGAAGAGGAGATCGACGAGCGATTACAAGCCATTGCCGAGAAGGACTGATGATGTTGACGGAGGGAAAATGCTACCCTCCGAGAGGGGAGCTGATGTGGTCGGTGCGCCTAAGTAAGTTGGACGGCGATGGGGCGATTACGACGGCTATTCGCTGCCCAGTTTCGGGGCGGGTTGAGGAGCGCGGGAGGTGGGCGGTGGTTGCGAGGTGATTGGGGGTAATCCAGCAGGCAGAAATGTATCGTCCCAGCCTCAAAACGCCTATCCCGCGCTACTCGTGTGTCAATATTCATTATACTCCAGGCCATACCGCGTAGAGCATCGCTATGCAGTGTGATGAGGTGCAGACGGGACATGCCAAAATAGAATGGTGCAGGCCGGACTGGGGCCAAGACGCCTTTCTCAAGCTGTGCACTAGTAGCCCTATAGCCTTGTACCGATGTGGCTGGAGCTGAAGGCTGAAGGAGAGGCCCGGAGTGAGCCGTCTTGGTTGGTGGTCTAAGACGGACCGAGACGTTGCTTCACTCATACACCTTACTTCGCATCGACCACATACAACCTAAGCGGCCCGGAAATACAAGACAAGCAAGGCGCAGATATCACGACCAAGCGTTTGCATGAATCTCGGCGGTATTCTGGCTTACTCCTCAGCCTTGGCGGACTTGAAAGGTGCAGTTACCGTTGCAGGCGGTGGCGAACGTTAGAAACGATGCTGGGCACATTTTTATTATCTGCAACAGCACGTGTATATCCAGCGGGCCATGGCCATAAGGCGACCATTCACAATGAGATGGCACGGGGGGCCGATGTGCACTTGGGTAGGTAAGAAACCCGTACCTGACCGCAGTCGACGGCCGACATGCAAGCCTCATTCAAAAGGAGCGTCCTAATCCGACCCCCCTCCTGTGCCTCCCAGTGCTCTGGAGTTGGGTAAGGCAAATGAGGCTTAGTACAAGGGGGGCCCATCGACGTCGAGTCCCGATATTGGTGGTGGGGGAGAGACATTCATACTACTGGGAGCATCTCAAAGAGGGGGCCGGACCCTGAGGAGCTGACTGTTGCAGCCGTCTTCGAGGTCTTGGCAAGAAAGGGTCGGCTCCCGGTTTGAGGCGGTCTATCAGCGTGCCGGATCGAGTAACGGCGCGACCTTGTGTCGTCGACGTTCTCGCTGCACGACAGCTTCTCCAGCTCGTGACTGGGCAGACGGGTTACGCCCAAATAGGGCCGGCGCAGGACGCACATGACAAGCGGTGGCCTTTGAAGCCCCCCCCCTCTTCTTGCTTTTCCCGGAGCAGGGTAGCCTATCTAGCCATGTATTCCCGTGGTGACGGCACGAGATGCGGATTCTCCTGCGGGATGGCCCTCAGTACGGAGGAGTACTGCCAGAGGAAATGTGGGTGAGATGCTAAATATCCGCCCAGGTTCGGTTCAGCTCCGTCGAGGGGCGTGGTGAGCTCGTTGAATGGCACGGTACGGCCTACCATTGGCTCACGGCAGGCCTGAGCCACACAAGCTCCCTCCCACGGAACTGGACGCTTTGGGCTAGGTGTTCCTGGATTGGACTGCCGGACACCTGTGGCGTCGCTGAAAGCTCGCCTAAGTTTCCGTTTTGGCTCGGCTGGCCGGGACGCACGATCCACCCACAGCGTGCTCCCTCCCTAGCGGATCCCCAAAACGGGCCCAAGCCACGCAGGAGAGGCTCTTTGAGGTTGCTCTCTCTCTCTCCACATTGCGCCGTCTGATCTTAACAGCCAGTTGTTCCGATGGCGCCCCGCCCAGGGAGCCTTGTAACATGCAGCCAGGAGAATTACTAACCTAGCTTAAATAAATCGAGAAGATGAGACACCTGAAGTCAACAAAAAAGAGCGGGAAGGGAGAGTTTCGTGGCTGCAGAAGCAGAGCTGCAACAAGTTTGGGTAAAGAGAAGGCGCGAGGCTAGGGGGGTAGGCGAGAAGAGTGGAGTAAACTGTTGAACCTGAACCTGTAAACCTCAACTTGGAAACCACGAACTGTCAAAATGACTTGAGGCAGAAAGAACAAACGGCCTATCAAAAGGGATTTGTAACGAGAGAAGACAGGAGGGGAAAGAGGAAAGAGACAACGAAAAGTCATCTGGTCCCTCCATTGCCAACTGAACAGCGCTTGTTCCATCCAAGCTTTGCAACCGCCATCACATCACGTACCTGTCTCGATTCTCTATTCCGACTCGGCATACTCGGTTCTCGTCGCCGTTGGCACTTGCTAGGCCTGCGTCCAATCTGGTGCATTCCCTGGCTAGACAGCCTGACGACTAGGGCCGAGACCCAAATACAGCCTTTTAGTGCTCCTCTGGGTGTCTAGATGTGAGAGGGGGGGTGGGTTCCTGCAGGTTCCTGCACAGCTTGGTAGGGGCCTGCCCTAGCTCTCCCCTCGCAGCATGGCGTTCGGCTGCAACAAAAACACCCACGTAGCATCGACTCCGTCGACGTGCGACATGGCATCAGCCCGCATGTCGCTCGATGGGCTGACAGCCGTGCTGTGGATGATGTCGTTGCGAAAGTCTGTGGTTGAGTCAGTAACGGGCCTGCGTTTGCAGCTGTAGTTTGTTGCGACTTGACTTCCACTTGCAGCCGAGTTGCAGGTTAGGTAGGTTGCAGGTTGCATGTCCCGTCAACAGAACTCGGCCGGGACTTTCTTTGCTTCCCCCTCGCCAACAAAAACACACACCCTGCGGATACGTACCATGTGTACCTCCGGTCAGGAGAAGTCACCACTTACTCCTCTGGTCTTATCCCCTCCTGACTATCTGGCAACGGTCGTGCAGCCGCCTCGATGGCAAATTCTACAAAAGCCGTTGGGGCGCCTCCCCGTCTCGACCATCATGAACCTTCAAGCCATCAGTCCACACTGGAGAGCGCCAATCTCTTCTCTTTTCGGCCTTACCATTCGTTGTGCTTGCATAGACCTTGCATATTGCCGCCGTCCTGCTCTTATTCTTTTTGCCTGTGGCAACTCCTCTTTCTCTATCAACAAACTTGTTCTTCAACATCATCCACCAGTCTAGCCATCGCCAACCCGTTAACGCTTTCTTAGCCGTCTAACAGCACCGTCGGACATATTCCCACTAGTCGACAGCATATTATTAGATCGCCAGCCACAATGGCCGATGGACGTATGTGATCGCTCCCCCTCCCCTCCCTCCTGATAAACCTTGTCCCGCCCCCCCCCCCCCTTTTCCCCTTTCTATACTCCTTGCCCCAGCCTTATCCTATATGGTCCGGGCTTTCCCTCTACCCATACCCACGCGCTATTCTCTCTTTCACACGTACACACCTATGCGCACAGCCAAGAGACAGAGACGCGTAGAGGAGACACCACTCCCAAAAACGGCCCATGAACAACAAAAACCCCTACTGACACTAGGTTATCGATGAACAGTCAACGAGTATCGCACGGCGCGAGTCGCCGAGGTTCTCTCCGACTTCCGTACACTTCAGTACTTCATCGCTGCCGCTCCTGTGAACCCCAACGACATGGACGACTACTACACCGAAGGCTGGGCGGCGCTGCGCCAGTGCGCCCTCGACGGCCAGCACATCCTCAACTGTGCCGCCGACATCACCGTTCCACGCACCACCGGCGGCCCGGAGGAGCAGGCAAAGGCTGAGTTGAAGCAGTAAGTTCTTTTGGTCTTTGTTCATCTACTCTCACCATCGTTGTATCGACTCGCCGGAGTGTTTCTAACCCCTGAAATCTTCAGGGTCTATCTCGACGCCTATGCCCGCAGACACGAAGGTCAAAAGATCTATCTCCGCCAGGCAGCGGCTCAGCGCTGGATCGAGTGGCGGGAACAAATCCTCTTGGGCGGCCGGCCGCACTCGGGGAACCACTCGCAGCTGAGGGGATGTGACCAGCAGTTGCGCACTGTAAGTATTATCTCTCGTCTCGTTTCATCTACCAGTTTTATTTCGGTGCCTGTTTTCTCCCTCCGGCTACACAATACAGCCTTCCCTTTCCGTAATTTATTTCATCGGGACACATTGTGCCTTACACAGTACGACACCTGCTGACCGTTTGCTCCTCTCCAATAACAGGAACTTGCAACCATCACCGACGAAGCCATCTACTCGGAGCTGCTGGCCTCTGACATTGCCATGGGTCGCTGGACTGACGAGGACCCAAGCATTCGAAGCGTGCAGCGGTGGGTGCGTGCCCGGCGCCGTTAGATATTTTATTTGTCCACTCACCCCTGCTGAGCACCACCGCCTCCCGAAATGTCTCGATAATATCTCAACAATAATTGACAGAAACCCGACGGCAGCCCCTTCTTGTTCATCGAAGTTATCGGCCCGTCCGATACCGACACGCTCTTTACTCACTCCTTCATTCGTCTACGTCCTCGACGGTTTGATGGCAGGGAATATCACTCATATAATCTCCTTTTTTATTTTCTTGCCCTTCACTTTCGATTTATTTTCCATCTTTTGCATTGTATATCCCAATTGTTATTTCAGGGGCACAAAAGTCTTTGGGGGTGTTGAAAATGGGTTTCTTCTTTTCTTTTTCTTGCAATTCCTTCTTCATTCGTTATACATACTGCACGGGCTTGAAAGATACCACGGGCAAAAGGGAATACACGCAGGGAAATGCCTTTCTTCACTGGGGTTTGGAGCACACTGGCTTGTTTGAGTTTTATTTCTTCGGTCTTGTTTATCTTTGGACGGACACATTCGACTGTATATATTTGACCTCCTTTTTTCTTTTTTGCGCGGGCACGCTTTATCATTTCGTTTATCTGTTCGTTTCGCATAGAATGACATTATACCATTGGTTTGTTTATCGTCTCTCTGCTTTTGGATTGGCTGGGGTTCTTTCGAATTGGGGATGAACACATGGGATTTGGAAATATTCCGACTTGGTAGGGGAAAAGCAGCAATTAGGAGGCATATATTTTGGTATGGGAGGAATAAAGCGTGCACTGCCTGGAGCAGGGAGCAGGAAATGGGAATACGGAAAATAAAACCCCAAACGGGTAATCATTCTCAAACCCGGTCGCTTGCAAAGGGCTTTCAAGACGCATGTGATACGCCTCTTGTCTACGTAGTTCTATGCTTGAGTGTCTCAATACAGTCAACTTGAAAAGATTCCGATGTGTTACCTAATTATTCTTGCTGTGAACACATAGCGCAATACCGCCAAGAGACAGAGTCATTCCAATCCACGTATCTTTGGGGTGGTGTCATCAGTGAGAATCCCCGGCCAAGAGCAAGATGACGATATGAACTACTTACCTCGACTAATGACTTTCCTCTCAAGCCACCACTCACCAATGACGGTGAACAGAAAGGCCAAGGTGTTGACAATCGGCACGGTGAGACTCAGCTCTGTCAAGACACGAAGCAAAATGGGGGGCATGCAGTCAGCAACAAGACGGCCTGAATCTCGCTGCCTGGGGTACAGGCACGAACAGTGCCTGAACCTGGGGCAGGCGGCGAGAAAGGAGAGTGTGGGGGTGTTAGAGCCAAACTGAAACTTACCTGCCTTGCCAATCAACAGGAAGAACCACACGCTACCCGTCAGGTTCAACAGTAGCGGGACCGCATAGCGCGGGTTGCGCAGGAGGTCGACGACGGCGAATAGGGCGCCGAACAGCTTGCTCCGGACCCAGCTGTTCCTGACGGCGTCCGACTCGAGCAGCTGGTGCGCGCCTGGGCGGTGCTCCTTGGCTGCCCGCCGGATGAAGGGCGTCGTCAGGCCCCAGGCCAGCCCGACCATGAGGAACCCCAGCACATAGTTGATGGCTGGCGGCTGCCGTGGGGCTGGTGCTGCTGGTGGTGGCGGTTCCATTCCCCTGGGTCTGGGTCGATGGGTCCAACCGGCTAGCCGGTTCTCGGTTGCTACCCCTGCAGACAGACACCTCTTTTACACACAATGTTTGAAACCACCTGCTCGGTAGATCTCGCCCGCACTGCGCCGCCTGACAGCCGCAGATGACCTGCTGCCGTGCAATACGAGATCTGATCTGCGAGGGGGATTGTACCTGAAGTACCTCTGCGTCAGGGGGGTCGTATGCGTGGATATTCAAACTAGGGTTAGATGCGCCGCCATGTAGGTACGTATGTGTGTATGTGTGCACTGCGGCGATTTATTTTTGGTGGGATATCTTTTGTGATCACACGAGGTCGAATGACGGGCTTGAGATGCGAGTACGGACGGACGGGGCCGGCGGCAGGCGGGGCGTCGGAAGGCCTCCTAGGAACACGAAGGTAAAGCAGGCCGGGGAAATCTCCCAAAGAGATGGTTTGCAGCAACGTCTAGCGAGAATGACGAGTTTAAACAAAGGCCCACAGCCTGGGGCTGAACGGCTGCTTGTCTGTTTGGCTCTTTGGGGGGTTTCGCCTCTTCAGCCCTATGATGCACGTTGTGAGAGTAGGGGGAGTGAGAGACGCAAGACCCGTCGTTGTCTCAGACGCGGGCTTATCGATAAAGCGGTGGCCCGACTTGACCTGGCTTGGGTCTAAGCCACACCTGAATGAGCTGCAGGTCCGTTTGCGTGGCTGATTTTAGCTTTCTCGGAGCATACTTACCGTGTCTGGACTAGCGTGCATCTCTCCAACTTTCGGCTTCTCCATCACGTCCTCACTCCTTTCCCACGGGCTCCTCTTCCCCATTCAGGCTTCCGCAAACCTAAATCCTACCTGTCTTCAATGCCTCAAATGGATAAAGAGTCCACCTGGACAGCGTATTGTGAGGCAGCCTGCTGATATCGGGCCTTCTTAGACTTCTTGTTGTTTGTTTGTCGGCCCTGTTTTCTCGAACTGCATCTCGAGCTCCGTCTCGAGCTGTAGTCTCACCGAAACCATAAACTACCCTCCGGAGCTACTGTAGGTAAGAAAGAAAGAAAGAACACGAAAAGGTTGAATTGGATAGCGGTCCGACACTGGTGGTTGTAACTTCAAGGTTGGAACTGCGACCTCAACCACACGTGCAGACACATGCAACAAACCCAACCCCCAGCATGGGTTCGGAGACCCGAGACCATGATGCAACTCGTACACGTGCATCTAAGGTAGTGCTGCCACGCCATGGCCAATACGCTCACGCCCATTATAACCGGGTACTATGATCAACATCGCAGCGGCGTTGTTGTCAACCCCAAAGTGCAAAGGCCAGACAACACTGCCGTTTTTGACTGGTTGGCTATGCCGAATTTGATTGGCTGCTAATCTACACTTGAGCCCAGACATCTTCCGCGTACTCCTCCAGTTCTTGAACGCTGAAAACGAAGTCTCCCTCCCCAGGGCCCGGATCTCTAAGGAAGAGAAGCCGGAATGACAGTACTAATGCGCCGCTAGTGACATTGTACGATGTCGGGTTGGTAGTAGTGTTTCGGGTAATGGTGATGATTTGTCGGAGCATAGGTGCTGGCTGTTGAAGAAAGTGTTGTGTTGTGGTAGCTCCAGGGCGAACTTGCATTTTTCCCCCCCACTTCTCCAAAGGATTGTGGTACTGTTGAACTTGGCAAGAAGAACAATCTTGACCTCGTGGTTCGACATAGAAAACCACCGCCGCATAGTTATATACAATTCCCCCAACGACTGAGAGAATCCTGCCTCGATAACAAGTATTGGCCAGGCCAATTTAGCAGCTCGTTGAGGCCTTGGGCCACCAGCCGAATCACCCTCTTTACCGTCTTGTCCAGAATAGCCTGGGAGTATAGCGGCGCCGATATTTTTCCAACTCCACTTCAAACCCATATTATGAACCTGCGCCGAAAACTCGTCATATAGCGGGTTGTGGAGTTGCTTATGAAGGTCAGTTGTGATTGTGATAATAAGGATCCGAGAATTGCTATCTAATCGCGAAAGCGGAACTTGCGGCCTTGCTTCTCTCGAGCACGATCGATTTTGGTGAAATGACTAGGAGAGATGTCTAAACAATTAGTATCCTATATAGAAACAAAAGGGCAAAACTATACTTGTGACGGCGAGGGAATCCCCATTCGTGTGAGCAATTGCGTCGAAGAGATCTCGCACATTGGTGAATTGGAAGGTCGGGGGATCGCACGATTACATCGACTCTACTGAGATAGGCATAGTAGGTGTAGATGAAGCCGACACCGACGTAGATGTCGTCGACCTCGATGTGATTGACGCCATGGTGAAGCGTGGGGCTGGGACAACGTGAAGCCGGGCCTGTTGGAGGAACCAGTCTGCTGAAAATGGTGGGGTTTGCACTAGCCAGTAGCCCGAGCTCTGCCAATACTACGAAATCAACAACACTCGGGTGAATTTTCCTCGATTACCTGGTTGTCTCAAAAAGAAAATGTTTCTCTCGACTGATGCTATACAATGCTACTTTTGACCTGTTTTGGTATCTTTCTCCAATATCCAAATACGCGCTGCCATTACATCAGACCCAAGTGTGTCTCTGACGTCAATAGAAGATAAGCCCCTTACTAGAATAAAGATCAGAGGGAAGGCAATCTTTGACAGACTAGTCGCAGGAATAGCCAAGAATGCTAAATACTAGGTCTAGGAACCGCATGGTTCCTCTCTAGGTTAAATATTTCAGTCGAACATCCGAGCATGTGAGAGTCCAGGAATTAGTCTCATCTATGAACAACTCAAAACATGCATCCGAAAAGATGCCTACAATCCGATCCCCGAATGTTTGTTGGCTTGGTACTTGGGCAGAATAAATGTCATAGCCCAGCAAATAAACCGGCTGGTTAAAGCCTTTAAAAAGACAGGCCTCTGGGATTCTAATAACTTATACCCCCCTTGCCGAAAAGCCTTTCGAGCGAGCGAGCCGTAAAGTGCTGAGACCTTTCGAATCCTGGAAAGTCCCAACGCTAACAAACATTCAGGGATTAGACTGTACAGTACATACCGAGCTTCCATACAAAAAACCCCTTTCTCAGCCATGTTCAAGCCGCCCACTCACTACCGGAGCCTCGATGGAGCTATATGGCCGGCTGCGGAGACGCACCCACCTTGATACCTAAGTAAGAGGGCCCTAGCCGCCTCCCTAGCTCGACCGAGTAGCTTTTAGTCCATACACTTGACTCTATTGTGCCTGGATCATCGCACGATCTGGCCTGGGGCCGGAGTGGTGACGCCTACATTTAGCACAGCAAGAGTCGTGCTCGGGACGCCATTTTTGGCCGCTGCTCCTCACGGGAGGAAGCTCCGGACGTGGCCGTTCTATTTGCGCGCAGCGTTATGGGGACGAATGGGGATTTAAAAGGACTGAAAGTCCATGTCAGCCCCTCAAAGACATCAACACCAGAACTCTGTACTCGCTACGTCTACAAACCGATTTTCTCAAACTCCTCTTCCACACAGTTAAAGATATCATCACCCACCTACCCACCATGCCTACCGAAGCTCAGGTCGCCGGCGGCCATAAGGCCAACATCAACAACCCCAACACGTCGCAGGAGTCCAAGGACCGCTCCCAGAAGATCCTCGACAACGAGTTCAACGGCGGCGACGGTATGTCGCTCTTGCTCTCACTCTGCAGCACCCTTGTTGACACATGACGCACTTTAGTTCCCAAGGCCGGCGACCAGGAGAACAAGAACCCCGGAAATGTTGCTGGCGGGCTTAAGGCGTAAGTTTTGTCTCCTGCTACCCTTTTCACCCTTTCCCTTTCCCTTTCCCCCTTCCCTTTCCCCCTTCCCTTTCCCCCTTCCCTTTCCCCCTTCCCTTTCCCCCTTCCCTTTCCAACTTACCACTTCTGGTGCGCGGTCATGTCACGTCACGTCATGTGCCAACACAACACGAACGACTTGGAGCTGACACTTGCTCTTGTGTCTTGCAGCACCCTCAAGAATCCCAACGTCTCGGACGAGGCCAAGGAGTCGGCCAAGGAGCGCCTCAACCAGATGTAGAGCGGGCGGCTGTTTCGAAAGAAACACAAACAGCAGCAACTTTTGTTGTCAGTGCGGTCCGTTGGGTGTTGAAGGGGTCAAGGTGCGAGTGTGTCGTGTAGTGTTTGTGCTGTGCTACGTTACCTAGGTATAGTTACGGGAAGACAGACAGAAGAAGTCAATATCATGACACGCTTTCACTCATGAATACACATCATTCCGATGGTAAAAAGTTGAGATATATGTCTGCGTGCGCGTGTGTTATTGCTTTGACAACCATCATCTGGATTCTATTGGTGCATCGTGTCAATGTGCATACCGCTAGCCCTCGTATCAAGGCTCAAGTCTAAAGCTGATCCGATAGACCGGAATTCTGTGGAATAGAAATACAACGCAGCAGGACTTCTCTGTTCGCGGGGTAGATGACACCGGTACGGAACAGGTGCAGGTGGTTAGTGTTGGCCCGCAATTGCATAGGAAAGGATGGATATTCCGACACGACGTGACATGGGAGGTGAACGCAATCTCTCTCTTGTGGGGCATTGGAAAGAAGGAGGAAGGAATGAATGAAAGGCAGGCAATGACAAATTTGACGCGCGTTTCTTTGGAAGCGTGAATCCGGGCTGGATTTAGACTGCAGTGTTTGTGGATTCCACTTTTGAGCGCCGCGACCCGACCCGGGCGCGCGCCGCACGACGCAATGCCTGGTGGAAATGCCCCCGACCGGGGGCCAAGGTGCCCAATGGAAGCCGGCCTAGGGGCCCTCTTCTTGCGGGAGACCGGCAATGCCAGGTCGGAGACTTCAGTGGGTAACAACAGGCAGGCATGGATGCTCGGGAGATCAGTGGGGCCTTGGCCGGCCAGCCTCGTGGAATTTGGGGGGCTTGGCTCGCACCAGCCACCAACATTCCACCCAGCCACCACACGAACTTGCAGCAAGGAGCGGGCATCAACACGCGCAGCCCCCCCACCTCTCGCCGCATGCATTTGGCGCCAGCTGCAGTTTGGGCTTTCAGCTTTCTCATCTCGCGACATTTGGCGTTGGGCGGTCAGGCAAATTTCGTTTCACCCAGTCGATTGCGAGACGAAGCCTATTGTTGTTTCTGTCTTTTTTCTCGACTCAGGGGCGGTTTGTTTTATTTTTTATAGGATTTCCTTGCTTGAGCCGTCTTGCAACGCCCCGCACCTGTCGTCAGCACACAACAACGGCCGGGCGGGCTGCAAAGTAAACAATCCTTTGTCTGGCAATTGCGGAGCCCGCTCAGGCCATGAGACAGCCTCGCGGAGCAAGGACGACATTACGGATACCGCAGGCATCACGCCACTACTAACCCCAGCAGCATCGCGAACACCACGGCAACCGACTCTACGATGGCGAGCAAGACGAAAGGGCACCCGCTCAATGGGATGCACACGGCGGGCATTTTCTCGGACATGACGGTCGACGGCCCGCAGATTGGTACCCTGGTTCTGGTCGTCGATCGCGCAAAGAACCTGCCCAATCTGCGCACCATTGGAAAGCAGGACCCCTACTGCGCTGCACGCCTGGGCAAAGAGGCGAAGAAGACGACGACCGACATTCGCGGCGGCCAGGTCCCCAAGTGGTAGGTTTGAGTGAACAGTACCCCGCCAGCAGCAGCCCAGCTGCAGCAGCCGCAATTAGTTACGGTAGTTGCTAACCGGGCTGCCGTGCAGGGACCAAGAGCTCAGGTTCACAGTGCACGACTCGCCCGACTACTACCAGCTGAAGGTGTCCGTGTTCAACGACGACAAGAAGACAGAGCTGATAGGCGAGGCGTGGATCGACCTGCGCGACATCATCATCTCGGGCGGCGGCCAGAGCGACCAGTGGCACCAGCTGTTCTGCCGTGGCAAGAAGACGGGCGAGATCCGTATCGAGATCACTTTCTACGACAGCCGCCCCAAGCCAGAGAGGGCTGCCGTCGTGGCAAAGCAGCCCGGGCCCGCCGCCGATGCCGAAGCTGCCCAGTCCGCCGCCGGGCCCCGGTCCATGCCCAAACGCCGCCCGCTGCCCTTGGACCCTGTCACTGGCCAGGCGCCTCCTTCCCCCAGCCCTGAGCCTGTCGAGACACCCACGCGACCCCAGCCGTCTCCTTCACATCTCCCGAGCCAGTCGCCGCTCCAGCAGCTCGAGTACAACACCCCTCCACCAGGTGCAGCAGGAGCCTCTGCCGCTCGCTACCAACAACAGCCCGATTTGTATATTCCACGGGATCCTGTTGGAGACTTTGGCAGCCCGCAGTACCGGACGCCCGACAGAAGCGACAGGTATGCCAGCCACGCCGAGGACCGAGATTACAACCCTCACCAAGAACAACCTCCCTACGACCGTTACGACTCGAGACCTCACGATGCTCACTACATGCCACCGGATGACAGGGCGAGACCGGCCGAGGACGACAGGCCACCGCCTCCCCCAGCACATCGCACGAGAACCGGCAGCAACGGCGCCATGAACGCAACGTACCAAGGCGGCTTCGACCCGCTGGCCAAAGGAACCCCACCTACCATGCGACACGACGTGCTGCGGAATGAAGCCCATCGCCACTCGGCCTCGGCAAGCTATCCTGGACGTCCAACGTACAAGGCCTACGACTCGGCCCCTGCGGGAATGGGCGGCGCCCAGTATTCCGACACGGAACAGCCGTCTCCCCCTCGGCATCACTCGTACGATTCTAGCTATGACCCATCTCACAGGACTATGCAGGCTACCGTGGAGGATGTGCCCGAGTCGCCAGACACTGCCCCTTCTTTTAGGAGAAGCATGCCTGGTCTACCGCACGCTCAATCCTACCCGTCGGCTCTCCGGTCCGACTTCGACCACTCTGTGAGCCCTGCACCGCTAGCTGTGGGACCAAGGGGTGGCGCTGGCCCCCGCCGGATCTCCAACGCCCCGAATGTGCCAGACCAGCAGAGATACCAGGGTTCCAGCGGGTACATGACATCCGCGTCCGACGTATCAGACCCTGGCTATCCAGGCCCGAGGGATCTTAGCAGGCATTCGGAAAGCTCGCTTGTGTCGTACGGCTCCCACGGGGACCAGCGAGCCTTGACATATCGAAGCGAGCTCGACGACACATCTAATGGCTATGGGATGCCGCCGGTTCCTCCATCTCTCGTCCCTGGAATTGATCCGAACATTGCTTCCAAGGGCATTGTGGAGAGGTACCAGCCAGAAAAGAATCATGAACGGCGATACACGCAGCCAGCGAGTTTCGATACGCCACCAAGGGGCCGGCCCATGGGTGACGTGCCTCGCAGATACGACCAGGACACATCGCCTAGATCCTACAATGCGGGGCTACCGCCTAACAGCAGGAGCCCGGTGATGTACTCCGAGGGGCCGTCGACTTCTAGCGTTAACGTCGTCATCAAGTCACGCGCATATTCGCCAAACCCCATCCGCGACCCGAGCCCCAACCCGAATCATACCATCCGGCGCAAATCTGTCAGTCCGGCGCCGCCGCCGGCCGAGAGTCGGCGGCTGTCGGCAGTCCCATTTGGTCCTGACTCTTACAACGCTCTCAACCCGACCGTTGCATCGGCCGCCACCCGAGAGCCTGCTATCACACGCCCAGACTACGACGAGTCACGGGGCAAAATCATAACACACGACGGCCGAGAAGTAGATCCCTCGGACCACCTGCCCATGGAGACGTGGGCACCCGAGCCCGAGCCCAAGAAGCCCAAGGCGCCAACCTCGTCGGCCCCTGCCTCGGCCCGCCCTTCGCCCTCGGGCGCCCAGCCCCTTCCCCTAGCAGGCCGCCGTCCCTTGCGCGTCGCTGGCCGACCGCAGTCGGTGCTGCCGAGCGGCGTCAGCAGTGCGCAGTACGCGCTATCAGGACCAGTCGAGCCGGAGACGCCCTCGCCGCCGACATCGACGGGCCGCAACCGTCTGCAGAAGAAGGCACAGCGCTCCCCGATGACCGCAGCCGGGCCCGTCATGTCGGGCGCTAACGGGCCTGGCGGCTTCCGCAGCGGCAGCAACAGCATCGACTCCAGCCCGCTGGCTCCATACCCCCCGCACCAAGACAACAACAACTACACGCCGACGCGGCAGCTGGCGCGCGCCTCGACGTTCGACTCGTACGGCGGCGGCGGCGGGTCTAGCGAGAACTACCCACCCCCCGTCATGTACAACGGCGGCGGGGGGAATAGAGGGCCCCCGCCGCCCCTCCCCGCCAAGGTGCCGCTCGCCCTGCCCGCGCCGCCGCTCCAGTACCCGCCGGCCCCCGTCATGAGCGGCGCCCTGCAGCTCCACAGCAGCAGCCTGGCGAGACGAGGCAGCATGGACGACCGCTACCAGGGCGGGTACGACGACGGCGACTACGACGGTAGGGGAGGTGATGGAGATGTGCGGGCCGGCGGCGGCCATGGGTCTTCGCTGTCCCTGGAAGAAGAGATGCAGCGTATCGATCTCGGGCCGGGCAGGTCGCGGCGGCGCAGGTATTGATTGGGGGAGGGGGGGTTGTTTTGGTGGTGTTTATTATTATCACCACTGCTATTATTAGTATTATTATTACGGTGCGGTACCTACCTAGGTCTTATCATGGGGTTATGTATGGGTCATGTATGTGTAAAGATAGACGGGCACGAACGACGAATGTGTTTTTTTGTCTGGCTCTTGATTTTTTTTCTTCTTCTTTTTCTAAACACATGGTTAGGGAATTCTTTTTTCTTTCTTTTCGTTCATGACGTATCATATCATATCATCATATTATGCATACATGGAAGGCTCAGCTAGATACTAACTTGGGTTGCGCGTACCGCGTAGCTGTTATAACACCCTCGGCACAGCTATCTCGTCTAGGCAGGCAGTGACATAACCGTCTGTCTGTCTGTATGTATGTATACGCATTCCTAGCCTCGTTATCTCTAGGGTTTTGGGATCTGCTTTCTGCTGTTGAGACAGAATCTAGAAGAGGATAAATAAATCAATAAAAAACTTACTAAAATAAGAAGCAACCGTCTTTCTAAATAAAATAGATGTCTGTCTCGGTTTTTCTTTCTGCGTTATGTCTAGTTCTAGTGAGGCCGCGTATGTGGGTAGAGATGGAGGTAGGGAGGTAGGGAGGTAGGGAGGTAGGGAGGTAGGAGGTAAGGAGGTAAGGAGGTAGGGGGAGGTAGGGAGGTAAGGATGGAGGCATGTATTTACAGATCGCAAAACTGCCAGCCAAGAAGAGGCATATCTCTGTCTATTCTATTCTAAATCAACCCAAGATGACCTCATTTTTGTAAGAAGTGTCTATCTGCACGTATGTATGTATATACGATCCAATCCAGTCCAATCCACACACTGCCAGCACAATGGACAGACAGGTGGCATAATGTGGCAGGCGCAGGCAGTGGCAATGACACCAGGACATGGCAGGATAGAGCCTAACGGCTCAAGCCTCCATGGTGCCGTCATGCTCCAGAATAGCCTCCTCAATCTCGCCCTCTTCGGCGCGCGTCGGGGGCACATGGACCGCGGGCGGCAGGGCCCAGCCGGTGCCGGCCTGGACGGCGATGACGAGGACGCACACGATGGCGGTGGTGTGGTAGAGGATGCGGAGGGCATGCTCGTAGCCGTGGACGGCGACGAGGCGCTCGGCGGGCGACAGCAGGTCCTTGTCCTGGACGGCGGCGGGACTGCCGACGAGGACGGTGATGAGCTTGGCGTGGGTGTCGGAGAGGTGGCCGTCGTCGAGACGTTCAAAGCCGGCGGCGAGGGCGGCGCGCAGGCTGCGCACGAAGATGCCGCCGCCGATGGCGGTGCCGAAGCTGCCGGCGAAGCCGCGGAAGGTGGACAACAGGCCCGTGACGATGAAGTGCGTATCGGGCGCCGAGAGGTGCAGCAGGTGAGCCAGCGTGTAGTTGAGGGCGGCGCCGGTGGCGAGGCCGTTGGCGAAGACGACCAGCACGTACAGCGGGAGGGAGGCGGTGGCGGTGCCGACGAAGGAGAGGGCGAAGACGGACAGAGCAAAAAAGAGCAGGCCGGCCAGCGAGGGCGCCCAGAAGGACCCCGCGCGGCGGATGTGCCAGAAGCCGACTACGAGCCCGCCGAGCCCGAAGCCCAAATTAGTGGGGATCAGGATGGAGCCGGCGACGGCGGGCGACAGGCCGCGCACGGCGAGCACGAAGACGGGCGCGTAGAAGAGCACGGTCCAGCGCGCGGCCATGAAGCCCAGCTGCGAGAAGCACGACAGCAGGATGCCGCGGTCCTTGAGCACCGTGAGCGGGATGATGGGGTCCAGCGCGAAGCTCGACTCAATCAGGATGAAGAGGGCGAGCGTGACCAGCGACAGGGCGATGGGAAGCATCTGGATCGTGCCCGAGAGGCCGTACAGAAAGAGCACGATAGTGAGAGTCTGCGGCGATACGACGTCAGCAGTTGGCCCCTAGCATAGACGCTGGGCAAGAGTAAGAATCACGGCTTACCAGGGTGACTGCGCCGGCGTAGTCGAGACGGGCGAGCTTCTGGCGCGTTGTCATGTCCTTGGATGCTCCTTGGGCAGCCATAGGAGGGATGCTAAAGTAGACGCCAAAGCCGGCGAGGACACCAATGGGGCTCTGGGCCCAGAACAGGGCTCGCTGTGAAGATGGGTATTTGGTCAGCCAACAAGACCTAACCTCGTGGCTCATGAGGGGACACCTACCCAGCCCAGCACGGGCAGCAGGGCGCCAAAGACGACAGCGCCGGTCGACACGCCCATAGAGAAGCCCTGTGTTGATGTCGCTGGTTAGTTTACAACTACAGTCTAACAGCTCCAGCAACAACAACAAGAACAGCAGCAGCAGCAGCAGCAAAAAGAAAACCCACGGCATTGGTCAGGCCCACCCACAGGCCCCTGCGGCGCTTCGAGGTGAGCTGGATGACGAGGATGAGGGAGAGGGTCATGATGCCGCCGGCGCCGACGCCGACGAGTACGCGACCGAGGATGAAAACCACGAAACTCTGGGCCTGCGAGGTGACGAGGGCGCCGACAGAGAAGAAAAGGGCCGAGAACAAAATCATGGGGCCCGACGAGAAGATCATGGCCAGGCGGCCGACCAGCGGGGTGACCGATGACGCCGTGATCATGTACGCCGACGTGAACCACATGGCGTACTCGTAGGCGTCGAGATCGGCCGCGATGGTCGACTGCGTCGTCGTGATGCCGCTCATATTGCTGGCTGCGATGCTCTTCTGTCAGACATGCCTCTCCTCAGGTAGATAGGTAGGTAGGTAGGTAGCCCAAAACTTGCCTTGCAAAAAGATCAGCGCCCACATACTCAGGACGATGCAAACCGTCTGGCCGCGGCCCATAGCGTAGCCAGGCGGCAAGCCGTCGCCGTCGCCGACGATGCCGATAGGCGGCGGTAGCAGCGGCGCGGGCGAGGCGTCGCGGGCCGTGAGGGAGCTGGCCGTCTCGGAGCGCAGCAGTGGCGTGTCCTCAGTCGCCGTGGCCGCTGCCGACGCCGAGGTCGAGATGCTGGCGCCATCATCGTCACCGCCGGGATGTCGCAGCCGCGGCCCTGCGTCGAGAGCAGCAGCAGCAGCAGCCATGCCTACTTACTGCCGATGCGTCCAATGCGTTCGATGCCTCCGATGCCTCCGATGCCTCCGATGCCTCCGATGCGCCCGATGCCTCCGATGCGCCCGATGCCTCCGATGATGATATATCTCAACCGAGTACTCTGTAATACCACCAAAGTCGCAGACTGAGCCCTCAAAAAAGATATAAAAAACAAATAAAAACAACAACAAAAAAGACCGTTACCAAGTCTGTTGATCACATTTGTGCCTACCTAGTCAGAAAATTACACTAGAGAGTGCAAAGTGAAATGGCGCATCGGGGGGTGAATGCTACGTTGTCATGATGGCGTTGCGTGTTGGTTGTTCCTTCAAAAGGAAAGTCGGCTCGGCTCGGCTGGATTGAATGGATTGGTAATAATGATTACTTGCTGCTGCCGGGAGTGACCATTAGACTACTTACGTGCGACTTTGCCTGATCCAACTTAGCAGACACTTGAACCTTTCAGTCAAAATAAGGGCGTATAAGCGTTAGCTCCATTTATACATAGTACTTGGAAAAAAGAAGAGGTATCTACGGATCCGTATGGTGTTTTATTCAGTGTAATTGGTTGCACACCTATGGGCAACTGGCAACCAAACTTGGGACCCACTACCAAAACCAAGCCAACCCTAACCCTGTTGGCCTTCCAGACAACAACCACGAGACAACTACAACAAGAGACATCACTGCCCCCATCTTCTGACAGAGGCTGGAAATTCATGCATTTCACTCTCCCCAGTACGCTATGGTATCTACTGCCAGTCTCCTTGCACGACGGAGGAAAGGGCTGCCCGCAAAACAAAAAGACCAAAAACCCCCAACCCAAAATGTCCCCTTTTCCTTGCCCACACACACACCACCACAGCCACCCCATAAACCATGCCATACCAAATGAGACATACCCGTACACACTCGCTGAACAGATAACGAAACCCCCAAGCCAGTTAGTTTCTGCAAAACAAAGAATAATAAACCCCCCAACAAACCTCGCTCACTTGGGAACGCACATGCCCAGCAACCGCATCTCATCATCCAGAGGCAAACGCGAGGGACTATCCTCCTAAGCGGCCCTGGACGTGTTAGCCGCAGATCCCGCTGCGGCGCCGGACCCCGCCCCGGACCCCGATGCCGCCACCACCGCCCCCGGCCCGGCGCTCGTCTTGGTCTTCCTGCGCACGGGCTGATAGACATCGTTAAAGTTCATCGAGACGCCGAGGAAGCGCATGTCGACGTCGGGCTGGTACGCGAGGTCGCCGAGGAGGATCTGCAGCCGCGTGCGGAACGTCAGCCCGAGCTGCTTGAGCCGCTCCTGCAGCGCCGGCAGCTCGGACTTAACGATGCCCGCGCCGCTGCCGCTGCCGCTGCCGCCAGCAGCCGAGTCTAGCCCGGCCCCCGGTTGGTCGCCGCTGCCGCCACCTCCACCGTCTGACGGGGTGGACACCTGATTCTTGCGCATGAGTCCTACCGCGCCCAGTTCTTGCCGTCGCGTAAAGTCGGACACGGACCAGCTGTAGAGCCCATCGACGCTGTCGCGGTATGCCAGCATGGTGCGCAGCAACTCACTAAGCTGTATCATGTACGAGTTGCGGTCCTCGACCTCGGCCGCCGGGTCGCGGCTCCCGCTCGCCAGCGCCGCCTCCTTGACCGAGTCGTGGTGCTGGCGCCGCCGGGCGCCGAGGAGGCCCTTGTGCGTGATGGACGTGAGGTACTTTGTGTGCGCCGTGATGAGGTCGTCCAGCGTGCAGTCCTCCTTCCGGATGTTCTTCTGCAGCTCCGCCCAGCTACTCTCGATCACTTCAAACAAGATGTAGTACTGGAGCTGGCCGACAAAGTGTATCATCTCGGCAAGCACCCCGCGCGTGCCCTTCCACGTCTGCAGCACCTCCTTGTCCTTCGTCTGGAGCACCCCCCGCGCCCCCGTCATGCACTTGCGCCACGTCGTCGCCAGTGCAAACTCGACCCGCTTGATACGCCAGAGGAAGTTGAACACCTTGAGGTACTGCCGGTTGCCCCACTCCGTCACCACCACGTCCACGGGCGCGTCGATCTTGTACTCGAGCGTGAAGCAGTCCCAGCCAATGTCGCCGTGGCTGAGCTGCAGCATGCGCGCGTCCAACCTGCGGAGCACCTCGTCACTGTCGTACTGCGCATTCGAGCCTCTGATTGCATGCTCGAGCTGCGCCGTCAACGTGTGGCGGTACTGTGCTCCGGCGGGCCGGTCGAGGTTAGCGGCCAGCGACTCCATCAGGAGAGCAATGAAGTCGCCCTGCCCGAGCAATATGTAGTTCTTGAGCGCCTGGAGGTGTTCAAACAGGTGGAACCGGCTGTCCATCAGCTCCATCAGTCGCTGCATCGTCGTCTTGTAGGCCTCGTCGATCCACGTCTCCAGCGTGGCCGTGTCGCCGTACTTGAGCTCTTTTGACGACGTCTTGCTGTAGGCCTCGACCCACTGGCTGTCGCCACAGCTGTGGCGGATAAAGTTCAGTGACTTTCCGATAAGAAACACCTTTTGCGCAAAATCAGCCGTAATGATGCTCGGCACCATGGCGTCGACAACCTCGTACTTGGAGTTCCAGACGCTGGCCTGGCCCTTAGCCTTGGACTCCTTCCTGTCTTCGTCGTGGGGGCTCTGCTCCCGGACGAAAAACTCCAAGTGCGGGTCCGATAGCTCGCCGTCGTAGATCCAGCGGCGGAGGATGTCGTAAAAGGGCCGCGTCACGTCGGCCAGGAGACGCTCTGCAAACGCAGCCACGACCGGGTCGCCGTGTGAGGAAGAGAAGCCGTGGACCAGGCTGATCAGCTGCCCGCCGTGCTTACTCGTGCTCTGCTCGGCCATCAACGACATTAGGCGCAAGCCCATGGTTGCCTCCCGAGTCCACACCACACAGCGCTTCAACGTCACGCCAGCCTTCCCTATGCCGTGGCGGGGCGCTGCCTCGTCGAGCGACGAGAGTGCACGGCGGACCTCCCCCTCGAGAGTTGCAATGAGAGTGAGATAGGCGCGCAGTTCTATGTTGATGGCTGCCCGTAAGCTCTGCCCGAGCAAGCCCCTCGCAGGCGACTTGACGAACGATGCAAGCCTTCGGTAAAGCAAAGACGGCTCCGCAAGCGTGTGAAGGAGGGAGATGATGGGGGGCGGAAGCGTTCGCGGTAGCTTGAGTGTCGTATCATTGACGAACGGGAGTGCTGCAGACGAGAGCCCCTGAAGCGTGTAGGGCAATTCTCGGAGCAGAACCGTCTCTGAAGGTTCCAAGTCGACGGAATTATCGGCAAGGAGCGTCGACTTTAACGAAACATCCCTTGCACTCTTCTTGGGGGAGGCGTCGTCGTCTGGGAGCGGCCTCGTCTTCTCAAGGGGCAGCTTCTTCAGGCCTGAGGACGCGAAGGCATCTTCGAAGGCATCTTCTTCGGGAATAGTGGCCGGGGTCGCGGTTTTGGAAGACTCTCCCCATTCTACGCCTCGAGTCGGCGGCGGCGGCGGCGACTGGCCTCGATGTACGGGACCTGGCTGCCTCAAGGGGCTCAGGGGCAGAGGCTCATTGGGATCTGGGGAATCCGAGAGCTGGTAGAGCAGATATAGGATGGCCCATTTCTGGTTGAGGACCGGCAGCGATAGCAGGCGCGTGTAAAGATTGGAGAAGCGCAGTGCCTGGGTGGGATTGCTCTGGATGAGCTTCCGCTTGATCAGGTCCGAAGCATGGTTAACGTCGGCCGAGACGGCTGGGGAGCTAGGGCTGTGGGGGTTGCAATGCGAGAGTGAGCTGCTGCTGTCCTGTGTTTTATGACTGGCACCAGGGGTTCGAGGCTTACCGCTCAATGATGGACCGGACGAGCTCGAAGCAAGCATCGTGCTTGTCCTGGGCGACCTGGTCATCGTCGTCGGGGTTTGCGGGCAGCAGGTGCGTAATCAGGCTGTCAATTGCACTGGCGACTCTATGGCCGCGGTCGTTGGACATGATTACATCTTGTCATCCCATCCCCGGCGTGTCTAAGCTGGTTGGCGTTGGGGGAGGCTACGGATTCGGATTCGGATTCGGATTCGGATTTGGGATTGGCACTGGGCTGGGCTGGGGTTTGGCTGCGAGCAAGCCACTTTTTGTTTAGTGGCTTCGTAGCTTCCCGAGGTTGGAGGGGAAGGTTAGAGGGAGACGCGACGCGACTTTTGGTGGTCGGAGCGCCACTTTTAGAAGGCTTGACTGTACAGTTGGCCGACCCATGGCGGCACTGTATTCCCAGGGTTGGGGTTGGGGCGGGCTGAGTGCCGGCCTGCGACACGTCCAACTGCCAGGCCGTCTGTCCAAGCAACCTCAACTCAAAATTTAGGGTTGTGTCTTGGGGATAATCGATTGTATTGCACATACTTGCCTGCTGACTTCTAGTCTCGTATGTAAATTCGTACCTCTACGTTGTGTGTTTTATTTTTTTTTTCTTCATTTATTCAACCAACCCCAAAGGAAAAGTGGAAGCTGGAGGCGCTCGTTGAAAACACGGAAATGCAAATCTTCGTTGAGCCAACTGTCTCGAGATTCCCGCCTTGGGTCACCTACTTCCTGGAAATTTATGACTCTCACACAATTTCAGAAATTGAGGCTCTATCGTAGCCATCTTGCGGCTGCCATGTGTAAGGTAACACGAGACATTAGGTGGGGAGAGCTTGGTCTGACGTTGCCTGCGTAGGTAGGTTCCATTGCTTGTGATCTCGAACTCCAACTGGACCGCCCCCTTCGTCATACGCATTGAATAACGAAGAGATTATTCAAAATATTGACGCTTGTCTTAGAGAAGATCCGGTTGTCCAGTTGGTTACCAGGAATGATTTTTTCTTTCTCCTCATCCTTTTGTATGCTACCGCGTTTTGTCTTTGGAAATAGACAAAGAATTGAGCTTCAGATATTCTGAATTTGTAGATTCAAGAAATAAGATCATCTCGGACTAGTTTTGTTTTATCTGTCAATGGCTTTGGTGGCCATGGGGTTCTTTGCTGGTTGCAGCACAGTCCACATACAAGCCACACACTGTGAACTCAAAGCCTGGGACTTCCGTCTGCTGAAGAATCATGCCCTCCGCTGGATGAATGCAATTCCAAAGACTTTGCCCCGCACCAAAACCCGGCAGCAGCACAAGTACCTTTTCTATCCCCGCCCCCAACACCACCATCTATCAGCGCGTGGCCCCTGTAGCCTCAGCCGAATTTAACGACAACCCTCCAGACACCGAAACCCAAGGACCGACTACGCGCGGTAAGCTAGGCCGACGACAACACCATCCATTTGGCAGCGCCAGCATGCCGAATCCATCCTTTTGAATCCGGGATCGGGATCGCATAAGCTCGGCAAATCTCCTGATGCGACTATAAATGCGGTTTCGCGTCGCGATTGTGCTGCTTTCCGCACGCGACTGACCCGACGCCGGTCGCTCGCTCGTCGCCTTTCGCCGTGCGTCTCCGACAACCGCATCGCTGATCCTGCCGCCCTGCTGCCCGAGGGTCTCGCAGCAACATGGTCGATATCAACCCCGCCGCCCTGAGTCGGCCATCAATCAGCCTCTCAACCCCCATCCTCGCCAACAAGACCATCAACGTCTCGGTCCCGTCATCGACAAAGGCCCCCAAGACCAGCCAATTAATACCCGCCCGCATTGACCTCGAGCCCATATACACGGCCCTCAAGTCGAGCATCGGTCCAGAGGGATGGGCCATCTACAAAGAGACCGTCACCCAGTTCCTGATCGGTCAGTTTCTTGTCTCCTCCGTTGGGCCCAACGGGCTCTCGATGCATGCCGGCTGCTAACATTTACTGCTCTGCTGCCCAGGCCGTCTCAACCAAGCCGAATTCAGCGAGCGCATCAACCCCCTGCTCGTGTCCCCCGATGGCTCCAAGGAACACCTCCACAATAAGCTTTTCGCTGCCATATATGGCAATGTCACGCGCGAGATGCCTGACCAGGGCCTTGCGCCCTGGGTCAGCGCAAACGACAAGCCCTCGACCACGTCGGGCAGCAAACCCGTGTCCGGCGACGCCGCCGAGCGGCGGTTAAAGAAGCAGGTCATCGACGTCCTTCCCAAAGAGAGAAAACGCATCAAAGATATCGCGCTAAATGAGGTAGGTCGACATACGTTCAATGTTCCTTTCCAGCCCGTACTTCAGGGGTACTGTAGCTCCGGAAATGCTAACGACCCGTCTCTAGATCGACCCTTACGAGTCGCTGGCCAGTGTGTTCACAGATAATAGCCGCGCCAAGCCCTCAAGGACGGCTGAAGTTCCCGCGAGTGCAGGCGGCCTGAGTAGGATGAGTATGTGTCTGTCCCGGGAGGAAGGCAAGCGCGAGAGAAGGGTTCCTGGCTAACTGGTGCTTTCTAGACTTTGACTTGGAAATCCGAAAACGGTTTGCGCAGCCATTGGCGGTAGAGTCGGGCGAATTTCCCGACGTTGGCAACATCGAAGGCCGCATGTTGCCCTTTTGCTACGAAGCTGGTCTCGTTTCGGGCCATGCGTCAGAAGCGGCCCAGTTCATGTCTATAGCCACCGAGACTTTTATCAAGGAGATCATGTCGTTGGTTTTCAGCCGCACGAGGAGTAATGGGCCCGGCGACTCGGGCAATGCCGGGTTTGGGCCGGGGGGCGCGTGGGTGCAGACAAACAAGTATCGACGGCAACTCGCAAGGGAGGAGCAGGCGTTTGCGAGGGGCGAGTTGACACGGGATAAGAGCGGACTGCTACCGATCGAAGCTAAAGCTGCGAGTGATCGTGGCCCGCTAGGCATGTCGGATCTCCGACTTGCGCTTGAAATCGGCGACTGCGGCTTGGCTAATTTCCCTGTCGTGGCCAAGTCGGCCGTCTACGGCTACAGGGAAGGAGAGCTGGAGAACTGGGACGATTACACTTACGCCGACGGGCGTGAGGTGAAAGGCGAGAAGGAAGACGTGGAAATGGGCGGAGCAACGACGAATGGGACAAAATTGGACGCCCTGCCCAACGGAGTGCACCACGGGGATCAGATGGATATCGACACTGACGTGTGGTGGGAAGGGGCTGACCCAGGTGATGGAGACTTTCTCGACGGTGTCCTCGACTCGTGCCTGGCGGTGGGGTGACAAGTCGGCGATTACGCCATTCATGGCCTCGCAAGCACGAAGACGACGTTGACGAAGACGACGACAACGACACTATCATCACTGCCCCTATGTACAGCACCAATACCGCTCTCACCTCACCACCAGGAACGCTGGGTGGTTTTGCGAGCGGTTTTCTTTTTCGGAGTTATGGGTTTGGGTTAGGGCGTTTCCTTTCCTCTTTGTCGCAAAAAGGGGGCGGGCGGCTTGCATGTGCATCGATTGCATGGGCACTGGTATCTGTTCCACGGCTTTTCACCATACCCTCTTTCTCTTTCTCTTTCTCTCTCTTTCTCTCTCTCCTTCTCCTTCTCCTTCTCTTTCTCTTCTACCTAAGCACCTGACTACGCTATTATGTATACTTGTTGTTTGGACTACTAACAAAAGGGCGGCTGGCAAACTGGGCGTCATTGGGAGGCATGTTTCTGTAGTGGACTGGGGGAGAGGAGGGCCTTGTACTTTTTTTGAACGATACCCGAAAAGCCCTGCCGGGGACGGACGCCGTCTCGATACTTTTTTTATTATTCACCTATTACGTATATAACCACAGACAGACACGGCTAGCATAGAAGACTCATGACAAATATCAAGAATTGCATTCTTTTGCGACGAGCGCTGTTGGCGCACATCGGACGGCGGACTTACCATCCGTACAGAACGGAGAACGGAGAAAAGGGGGCGTGTTTGAAGACGGAAACAGAGGTGGCTGGGTCTGTATTGTACGGTGCCGTATCCCATCTCGTACGGATACAGTACGGAGGACGGGGGTGGCCATTGACAGCCCACTTAAACACGACGCGCTGCGCGCTACCAACGCGTCTTCCCCACCACAAGCTATTTACCACCCGGCCTACCTAGCCCATACATACCGCAGGTACTGTACCTACGCTCTACCTTGACATCCCACGACTCTATTTTCTTGCAAGCTTCCTGGACCGATGCTTCACGAAGCAGCGTTTACGACACCCTTTTTAGCTCACAGATTGCCGTCAATTGGCAAGCGCAATGGCGGCGTCAAGTCCTCTGTCGGCCTCGTCGACGTTGGCGTTGGGACGCGATTCCCGCAGCACCGGCATCACCAACAACAGCGACAGCGACAGCGGCAGCGACAACGACGAAACCATTCTCCGCCCACGCGGCAGATTTGCTGCGCGAATGCTTGCCGAGAGCAACAATGAAAGCCAATACCAAGCATCCGAGACTGAGTCGACCACGGACAAGGCAGCCGGCACAAATAACAGCCGCGACGACGAAGATGAGGACGATATCGTGCCTGTAGCTCGCGCAAGGAAGATGAAGCCGCGACGTCAACGCAGCTCGACCCCAGAGGAGGCGCCACAACAAGACGCTCCCTCTTCCCGCTTTGAATCGCCGCAAAGATCAAAATCCACACCTGCTCCTGATTCTTCCAGCCTCTTTGTATCGCCTTCCAAATCCTGCTCGCCTACCACGCAGGGCAATGCCCAAGAAAGCGATGCAAGCGATGACGAAGACTTGCCTAGCCCGAGCAATCTAGCCAAAAAGCCCCGTTTCTTAGCTTTGGTGGCGAGGAAGCGCGAGGAGCGCCTAGCTCGCGAGGCCGAGGAAGCTCGCAAGAAGGCCGACCGCCTCGCCGCCCAGCAAGCAGCTGCGCAGGACGACGACGACATATTGTCGGTTGACGAAGACTCCAGCGTCACCGATGATGAGGGTGGCCGGAAGCTCACCCAGACAGCCGCCCGTCCCACGGCGCGCAAGGCCAGCAAGAAGGCTCTCGAAGAGATGCACCGTGAGACGCAGCGTCTGACACGGAGTTTGCAGCTCGCCCACGAGGCAAAGGTCAAGAAGAAGATCACAAAGACGGCCCTGTTTGAGCGCTTCAACTTCAAGCCCGAAGGCGCCGCAACACCAGCAGTTGAACAACAACAGGCGCTACCCAGCTCGAGTCGTCCCGCATCGCCATCGTCAGTCCACCAGACAGATGCCGAGATGAAGGATGCCGACACTCCGCCAAGCTCACCTCCGCTTGAGGGCACGGATGCTGCCAAGGGCCAGGCACAGGGAAATTCCCAGACCGCCACAGCTCCCCAAAACACCGATATGCCCTTCCTTGAGGAGGACGAAGACGGGGAATTGCCGTCCCTCGAAGCTGCTCTTGAGTCGGCGGCTGCTGCCCGGAGGAGACTCGAGAAAGGCAAAGGGAAGGCCACTGCCGCTGAGCTCGAGGCTGAGCAGCAGCCCAAAGAGATCCTGCGAGCCAAGCGCAACATCCGCATCAAGCTCCCAGCCCAGCAGGTCAATGTCGTCAGTCTCGACCTAGACGACGATGATGACGACGAGCTCGAGGTCCGGCCGGCACGCAAGAGCAAGATCGACGCCATATTTGACAGCATCCCTGTCAACCAAGCGCGCGAGTCTCGCTCCATGCAGATGCTGCGCAGGCTTGCGCACGTTGACGATCCGGAGAAGAAGGCCACCACCGCCTCCATTGGCAAGCACGCCAAGACAGCACACCAGCAGCCGGCCATGACGGTTAGTGAACTTCAGGTGTCTCTGCTGCAGCGCGCCCGCCAGCAGGCCAAGCTGGAGCGGGATAGCCACCTCGACCTGCTCCGCTCCAAGGGCATCCACGTGCAGACTGCCGAGGAGCGCGAGAAGCAGATAGCCGAGGTCGAAGACATCGTGGCGCGTGCTCGCAAGGAGGCCGAGGATATCATGAAGCGAGAGCGCGAGGCGGCCAAGGAAGACCGCAAAGTGCGGAAAGCAGCTGGCGAACTTGATCCTTTGGGGTGGGATGACAGCGATGACGAATATACCGATGCCGACGAGACAGGGTCAGAGGGAGAGGGAGATGCAGCAGCCGAGGTTGAGCTCTCTGGTTCTGAAGAGGAGGACGTCCTCGAAGACGAAGACGATGATGAGGCCGAGGATGAGGAAGAGGATGCAGAAGTCGATCCTGTCGGTGGGTTATTCGACGACGCTGCAGAGAGCGCCGAAGAATCCGAGGCCGAGGACGTCGAGCAAGAGCTTGACGCGCAAGATTCAGACGGAGAGACGGCCAGTTCGAAGCAGGCGGCCCGTCGTAGGCCAAGGAAGCATGTCACAATCCTGTCTGACGACGACGATGATGAAGTTGAAGGGGATGCAGAGAAGAGTCATCTTGTCGAAGCCACCCCAAGGCCAAAGGCCAAGTATCCCAAATCGCCGTCGGCAGCACCCAACACGGTCTCTCCACATGTCCCCACGTCGGTCCTGCGATCGGCAACCAAGACCTTCATCCCTGGTCTCCCTGTTGCAGGCGCTGCCGGCCTTGGCCTCACTCAGATCTTTGCTGGGACCATGGACGACAGCCAGTCAGCCCCTGGCTCTGTGATGGGCTCCCCGTCGCAGCCACGGCCGACCTTTGGGGGCGTCGAAGAGTTTCCCGATTCCAACTTTTCACAGACGGCCCAAGAGGCTTCAGACGACATGATACTAGACAGCCAGCCAGCCCGCAGAGCCGAGACGCAAACACAGGACCCCGACACCCAGGGCGTCCAAATCCGCTTCTCGCAGTCGCAGGTGCATGGCTTTGACAGCTTGCTCCAGGACAACCACGACCTCACCCAACTGTCAGAGCTCGAGCCTACCCAGGACGGCGGCTTCCATAATTTCACCCCTTTAAAACAGCGGTTTGTTGAGCCGCCTGCCTCGACTATCGATACGGTCAAGATGGGCCAGACCCAGGCGGAGGCCGAGGTTGAGCACGAGTCGCCTCTAGTGCGCAGGACTGGCAAGCTACGGCGGAGAGGCGACGTTGCTGCTGCCGCTGCCGCCGTCGATAGCGATCCCGAAGACGAGATGGAAGGCGTTGAGGCCGATGAGTTTGGTTTCGGTACAGTCGAGAGCAAGACGGCCTTCGCCCTGATGAAAGAGGCTGCTCGCAGGGAGAAGGCCCCCAAACTTGCCGAGGCTTTCGACAAGAAGAAGAGCAAGGCCCGCGACATGGTCGAGGACCAGGCCGAGGAGTCCGAGGACGAGTATGCCGGCATCGGCGGTGTAGACGGCGAATACAGCAGCGATGATGATGACCACTCGGTCAAGGAGATGATTGATGACGAGACCAAGAACAACGCGGGCGACGAAAGAAAGCTCGCTGCGTTTTATGCGTAGGTTTTGATTTCTATCTTCTGCCTCTGCCCCTAACCCCTATTACCCGAACCCCCTAACACAAATACCAACCCTTGCTGACCTGGATCCTGTAGCGATCGAGAGCGCGCGTCGGACGAGAAGCAGGTAGATAAGCTGTTCCACGACATCACAACGGGCATGCTGCGCCGCAAGCGTGGCGGTGACTGGGACGACCTTGAAGACGAAGACGACGGCGGCGAGGCCCGCCGTCGACTGAAGCGCCGGCAATTCGCCAAGATGCAGCGCGCCCTGTTTGCCGACGAGCGTATCAGCAAGGTGGCCGAGAACCCGCGCAACCAGGCGTTCTTGCGCACCATCGAGGACCGCGGCAGCGATGACGACATGGACTTTATCTTTGCGCCGACTCCCGCCGTCGCAGCCGAACTAGACAGCCAGGAGGACTCGCAGACGCCGGCCACCACAACAATCATCCCCAACTCCCAGCCGCCGATGCAGACAGCGGCAGGGAGCCGTCCGCCAGCCAGTCTCCGCCGCACCAAGGATGGCAAGAAGCCCTCCAATATTGGCGACATCCGCGAGTCGCTGTCGAATCTGCTTGACGAGCCCTCACTCCACTCGTCGTCGGTCATTCCAGCCACAGACCTGAGGTCTGACGACGACACGAGCGAGGATGAGCAGCCGCAGCAACCCGCAACCACAACAGCCACAAGCCCGTCGCGCCGACCCGGTAGCAGTGGCAGCGGTAGTAGCAGCAACAAGGAGAACTGCAACCCCAATCCTCGCCGCCGTCGCGGCGGCAACACCAACAGCAACAGAGAAGCCATTGTCGACCGCATCTCGCTGAAGCGCAATGCCTCGTCGTCCGTCACCGGCCGCGCCGCCTTTGCCACGGCCAACGGCAGCACGTCCGCTAGCGGCGCCGGTGTCTTCAAAGTCCCTGCCCTGCTGCGGCGCGCCACCACCAACTCGCTCATGTCCTCGACCTCCACTTCGTCCTCTACCTCCACGACCAACAACACCGCCACCACAGCCGCCAAGAACAACAGCGGAGGCAGTGGGTTCGGCGAGGACGCCAAGATCAAGCGCACCGCCGGCAAGCGCTCCGGCATCAACTTCTTCGCCCGCGAGACCGAACGCCGCGCCGCCCTTGCCGAGAGTGACCGCCGCCGCGAGGCCCGCAAGTGGAAGGGCGCCGAAGGCCGCGGCAAGGCCCTCCAGGGCGCCGGTGTGTTTGGCGCCGGCACGTTTGAATGAGTCTATGTGCTGCGTGTTGAACTCGTCGGCTTCATACATTGTACAGCGAGCGGCAGGCAGGGTCGTCTTAGCATGTCACGCCTTGTGTGTTGTGTGTTGTTTGTTGAGCGAGCGCCTGTATCACAGATGGGCAGGACAAATAGTTTTTTTTCGTTTTTCCTTTTGGTATACGTACTTTAGCCCTGTTATTCGTTCATTCATTCATTCATGCTGAGAGGGGTCAGAGCCGGAGCCGGAGTTGGACGATTATCCATTTTCTTTTTTCCTTTCTGTTTTTCAGTCGGCGTATCATGGGTGTGGGAGGGACAGTTCGGTTTAGCAGGATAGTAGGGTAGGGTAGGATATCAAGCAAGCAAGAATGGCATAGTATGTTCGCAGTTGAGAGGGCGAAGCCAACCGGCGTATCTGCGATGAAGGAGGATAATACTGTCAGGGTGTGTAGAAAGAAAAAGAAGAAAAATATCCTCGAACCATCAGGGTCTCACGTCAATTCAGCGGGTTCACGCAAAGCACCCCTATCCCCTTTGCCACAAAACATGCACCTGCGTCAAGTATCAGTAGTTAGTCACGTCTTTATTCAGTGCCCAATTTCCCGCTCTAGATGATACGAACAATTCTGCCCCCTGTTCCCATTATCGCTCGGTGCACATTAGGTAACTCGAGCATCTAACAGATTTCACTTCCAAGCCCAAGGTACGAGAACATGTTAGATCAGAGCCACAAGGCATAATTGATTGCTCTAATTTCGTTTCGTTCGTTCATAATATCGTTGTGATGAGCCCAACCGTAACAGCGCCGGTGCGTACCATCATCCCAAGACCAAAACCAACCGCCGACGGCAATGCCAGCCCGTCCTAATCTATATACATGGAGATCATGCCCCTATGAATACAAGTGCTTCCACCCCCAGCAATGATAGTTGCAAGCAAGCAGCTGTGTTGCAACCGGTTTCACGCCTTTTCATGCTTTGTATCAAATCCTAGCATGCCTCTGAAAGCTATGAGAAAGGGTCCGCCACCCCAGCAGCAAAGTATGTAGACCACGCCCAATTACTTTCCCATACAACATAATAACAACCGTCGTCACCACTCAGCCAGCCAGCCAGGCGTTGGCCCCAAACGGAGATAAGTACAATGTCGTCTAATAGCGCTGTAGCTTGCATCGAAACTGCTCGCGTTGCCGAGTGCACATATTGTCCGTTACCAGTGCGCAGATCCACCGACAACTCATGCAGTGAATCGTCAAAGAATAGTCCGAAATGGCGGGTAAATGCAGAAAACATGAGGATGATCCGCAAAAAAAATACCAGAGCTTTCGAAAGAGGCGTCGCAGAGGACCAACTCGGCGAAGTCGACCATGCCGTCATTTCTGATTCGGTGTCGAAGAGTGCTGAGATTGGCGAAAAAGATCCCGCCATAGTAATATCCGATACAAGCCAGACATCTTTCCACTGTTTTGTGAATTCCAAATGGTTTCGATATCCCGTCCGCCGTGGATATCCAGCTACAATAGCCGACCAATTCAAGTTCCGTAGTAGACACACATATGCTCCTGGTGATTTCGCGCCCAAAGTGACGCTGTATCCAGTATCTGAGCGATATAGGCTCGCAGAGCAAAGATGGATGCTCCAAGATCAGAAGGCCAATATCGTGATCTCAAACATCCGTCATCTCGGTATCGACGAGCTCCTCAGCCGATGGTCCAGGCTGAGGGCCCCAGTTGCCTTCATACACAGTCGCGCCGGCAGCCCGACGGGACGACACCCAACAGACAGGCGCCGACATCAGCAGCTTCTGGGAAGTCGGGCGATCGGCTGGGTTGGGCTGGATCATCCACTTGACGATGCTGTCCAGCGAATTGGCGTCAGCCGGGTCTGTCATAAAGGTTGGCGGATCCAACAACTCGCTTCTCTTCTGTGGCCCAAAGAGATTACTCGGATCATGAGTCATGGCTTCAAATGGGAATCCGCGACGCCTCCCGTAGGCTCCGAGCCCCGTTTTCGGCTTTGGAGTCCCACCTTCCTGTGCGTTGGCGTTATTCGAGTCGTGCTCAATAGGAACGCCGTTGGCATCTCGGACAATCGCGCTTGCCTTGCCACATGTGAGAGTCGGAACCATGGACATGTCCGCATTTCGGAGCGCCTGCCAGGTTGGGCCATTGTCCGGAAGATAAACGTTGCAGGCAATCTCCAGGATGATGAGACCAAGGGCGAATACGTCTGCAGGTTTATCAAACCGACCCCGAAGGATCTCGGGGCCGATGTATTCGCGGTCCCCCTCGCCGTCAATCCCCATGGGTGCCGGCCACTGCGCGGCCATGCCAAAATCGGCTATCTTTAGATAGCCATCAAAATTGACCAAGATGTTCGCGGGTTTGATGTCGAGGTGGATAAACCCTGCGTCGTGGATGGCAGCCAGGCCCTGTCACTACAGTTAGCGCTTGGAGCATGTAAGTTCAATGCCGGTTTACTCGCCTGGTCGATTTCGAAAAGGATCTTCCAAATTCGAAAGTCGTCCAACCTTCCAGCCTGGCCGGCTGCCTTCAGGAATCCATCCAGGCTACCCTCAGTACAGTATTCTGTCTGGATATAGAGGTAGCCATTCATCTCCCAGCTGTCCATGTAATGCACGATGTGCATGGAGTTGCCCAAGGCCTTCAAGATGGCAACCTCATGCAGTTTGGACTCGCGTTCCTTTGCGCCGTGTGCCGGAAGGCGTACCTTCTTCACTGCGTAGACTGCCTCGTAATCCGGAGTAGACGGAGTGCGTTTGCTCGGCGTGTCTACAAAAAGCGACATGGGGATGGTCGACTTCACGACCCGGTAAACCTGGGAAAATTCGCCTTTTCCAATCACTTCTGATGTATCAAAGCGACGGACCAAAGATTCGTCAATGTCTTTGGGGCCATGGCCGTTCTGAGGAGTGATGCTCATTCGCCGATTGGGAACCTCCATCACCTGGCGCGAGTGTGTCGTTGGGGTCGCAGGTGGCCGAACAGATCGGCTCGCGCCATCCCGAGAGTTGGAGATAGCTAGACGACTCGCGTCAGGGGGCGCCATGGAATCCTGCGGAGTCTGTGGTGATGAAGCCACCGCAAAGTCTTCGAGATTTAAAGGGCTCGCTATAGCGGCAGGGTCAGTCTGGGCCACTTCGTATAGCCTTGCCTGGTTATCCACCACATATACCGACGGAGTGGACTTGGTGGGTGGCACTGGAGTAGCAAAGAGCTTCTGCCGCGCCCGGTAGCCACCCAGAGAAGAGAGAGAAAGACTCAAGCGCGGAGAGCCCCGAGGATTTGGGGTAGAAGGGCGAACGACGGCTTCGAGAGGCCGGTCATTCTGTTTCTGCCCACTATCCCTGGGAGTCTCGTGAGGGGTCTGAGACTTACAACTCGAGTTCGGAACCGGTTGTTCATTGCCCAAGCCAGAAATCGATGTTGTGCGGGGGTACGCCCTTGAGACAGCTGGTGTCTGTGTGCCCTGCGCCGGTGTGCTGAAAGATTTGAAGAATAGGTTCTTCGTCGGGGTCGGTGGGAAGTCGTCGCATTGTCCAGGGAGCTCAGTCTGGTCATCGCCATCCAAGCCCAACAAGCTGGACTTCCGATTATGCCCAGAGCTCACTTGGAAGAAGAGCCCGCTCGGTTTGTCTTGGACCCCAAAAGGGTTTCCCCGAATCGGGCCCGATGGTGGACCGAAAGGCGTCGACCCGAACGGTGTTGACGGGCTGCCAAATGATGGCCGCGATCCTCGCCGTCCACTGCCAAACTGTGGTGGGTATGTCGCCGAGTTGTAGGGCTGCTTCTTGCAAGGCGTATCAGGCATGGCAACTTTCACGCCCGGCTTCTGCGGCGGTCCGAGCTCTGGATTTCTGTTCATCTTCGAGATCAAGCCCGTAGACATGAAAGCTGCCTGAAAGGGTTTGGCTCGCTTATACTGTGGCGTAGCTACCGGCTCTGAGTCGTTGATGGGACGAGGTGCGCCTGGAGGCAACGACTTGGAGAAGTTCAGTAGCACTCGTGGCTTCTCACCAACGTGAATCGGAACGTGGGTGGGAGAGTCGTCAGGAAGGCTGGAGCCGGAAGACGACTGCGTCATCGTCCGGGACAAAGGGTGAGGATGGCCGGAGTTCCGCTGGACAGGGTGGATAGACGGGTTTGGAAGAGGAGATTGCGAAGTGAATGGGCTTCCACGTTCATCGGGGGGGAGATATTGGTCGAGAGATAGGCGAGGTCTGCTGCTCCTGGCTGCAGGTGTGGCAGCAGGCTCGCTCGAGATCTGCGCGAGCTGCTTTTCTCCCGCGCGCCGGCCCCAAGACGTCCGGCTGTCGCCATGCCGTTGTTGCAATGTGCTCTTTCGCAGCGACGACGTCCGCTTGGGCACGGCCGACGGGGTTGGAGAAGCAAGAGGCTCTCGAAACTGGGTCGGCACGCAAGAACCCGTTAGCTGGTACTCGTGGTTCGTCTCGTCGTGTATGTCGCATCCTTGCTGCATCACAGGAGGGCGATAGTCGAATATGCTGAACTCGCTGCCCAAACTGGACACGCCATGGAGACTGCGTCGCTTTGCGACCGGGCTGCCAGGATCGGTCTGATCCAGACTCATTGTCGCGTCGCTCCGCTTTAGCGGGCTGACAGACGTTGAGGAGAACAAATCGGCGTTACTTCCGAAAAACTTAGTCAGGCCGTGCTTCGATGATCCAGAAACATCCAGGTGCATAGAGTGACGCGACGGCTTCTCGAGATTGCGACGCGATGCGGGGCTCAGTGTGAGCGCGAACTCGGCGAAGGAGGGGTTTTCCTGGCCACGGGCTTCAGGTCCAGAAACCGATGACCGGATCGGATTTCCTGAATCGTGGGAAGGGCCAAAAACCCGTTTCAGGGGGCTTTTGGGCGACACGCGGGTGCGCGACAAAGGTCGTCCAGTTACTGCCTTGGATCGCGCAGGGCGCATTGAAAGCTTCGCGTTGGATTTAAATGGAGTCGCGAGGGCTGCGGGTTGTGGTGTCAAAAACGGGGGCTGTGGTGTGGGTCCCGTTGGGGTGGTTGAAGTTTGGTGAATGTGGGTGATTCCAAACTGGCCTGAAAATGAGGGCGTCGAAGCGTGATAGCCGACGCTGGGCTCTGGGGTTGGAGAGGTAGTTCCTGAAAGCCTGAATTTTGAGGGGGATCTCGAAAGCGACCTTCGCAATGATCGAACCGCAGAGCTAACGTCGACGCGGTGGGCATGCGTCGGCGAGGGAAGCGTAAGTGTTCCCCCGCTCCCATTTGTGTATGACATTTCTGTACTGGAATTGCTCACGAGCTCCCTGGAGTCGAGCAAAACCCGTGCACCCGTACTGCTTCTCGCAGGACAAATACACGAGGCGCACACAGCTGTTCTCGTCACCACCCGTCACCTCAATGGCCGGGCATAAGAGCGCGGCCAGGTTCCAGGTCAATCAAGTGTCGACGAGTCGGCGGGGGGGGTTGGGCGGTCCAACAGGAGATAGACGCTTGTAGTTGCCAGCAGCGCCTTGGACAAGGCGATGGCAGACTAGCCGCGGGCGACGACAGCCGAGGGCCGGGTATGAATCAAAACAGTGCAGCTCTCAGAGCAGTGGCGCGACAAGCGCAAACTCAAACGACTAGAGCGACAGGCAGCGCAGCGCCTTGCGGACGTAGAGATGCGCGACAGCGGCCCAATCGTGCCAGTGTCGGCAAGACAGTTCTCGTCCTCCCAGAGGCGAAGCCAGTCGACGCCGAAAGGACGAGAGCGTAAGGCGGTAGTGCAGCCGGCCTTGTTAGGAAGGGTCCAAACAGGGTGGTCGGCTCAGGAAGGTATTTCCTTCCGAAGCAACAGGCGGGCGTGGATGCGCGTCAGCAGTGGAAGACAGCGAACAGTCGTCAAATGCGGTCCAGATCAGGCATCTTCGAGGTCCTGGGTCCTCAGCTCGAGCAGCTTTCCGAACCGCGCCTTCCTTGCTCCCCTTGAGCCTTCCAGTTTCCTACTTCCGTAACAGGAAAGTCCAAGCCCCTCCGCAGCTCCTTCCTTAGTTCTCCTTCTCCACGCGAATACCGCAATGTGGTGCGCTGGTAGGCAAGTCAAGGTGTCGGGAATAAGTATGGGTATCGGTCCTGCAGCTTGCGACGAGCGGGGGACAGGCGACTTAGTTGGGCGATAGGCCCGCAAATGCAGCGTGCGATGAGCGGTGATTGACGCAACACTGAGACTGCCGATGCTCCAGGCAGGAAGTGGACAAAAAAGGTTGGCCGTCGGTCTAATGACAAAAAGACGGACAGAGAAACACGAACAATATCATAAGTGTCGAGAGGAAACTGCGGGCGATCGCTTCCAGATTGTGGAGGAGGAGGGTAGATCACGCGGGAGCAGACGCACCAGAAAAGATGGGATGCCACTGTTGTTTACTTAGCTGGGGGTTCAACGCGTTTCGCGTTGGAGGTTGCGGTGGGTCGTGGTCAGTGGCAAGGGCACCCCTTGTCGTGCCTGCCTTAGCGTCGTGCGTTTTCCCCACCAGTCGGGTCAGGGTGGGCAGACGGGGGCTTTGTGTGGCTTGCTCTCCAATTGCTGTTCCTGCCGCCCACCTGCCCGCCGCGACTGTGCTCCCGTCCTTTCTTCCCGCCCACCTCTTTTCCAGACAAGAGACAAAGTCGAGTTTCTTGATCCCATTAGAAACGTGAGCACGCTACTTACCACGCCGCATGGCGCCTGCCGAGAGGCACAACACGTGTGCATGTCTACCACGGGCTGAATCCCATCCGAATATTCCATAAGTATTTATTTACTGCGCTGGTAGCCAACTCACTGCTTACGCAGCGACGACATCCTACAGGGAAGCTTGTCCGCCTTGTGGTGTGGTTCCCATCTGCGTGGCAGCTGCCAGATCACCCGTGGCGTTGGGTCCGCGGTCAATCGACCCGAGCCAATAAAGCGCAGGGGTAGGGGAGATTCCGCCAGAGGGGTGGATAGTCGATGCAAGATAGAATCACACCGCTCCGAGTCTCCATCCTCTGGCGGAGTCCTCCATCTATCTGCTAGACGAAGAAGACCGTTGCAAGCATGCAAAGATAGATGCCTTGGCCCTACAAGAGACGAGGGAGATAGCCCTGAAAAGCATGACATAGGGGCACAAAGGGTTGAAAAGGCGCAGCATATCAATGACATTTGTGTCCGACCAAACAGTCAAAGAAAAACGGGCGGCTTGCAACAATAGGAGTAGGAGGCAAGCTGTGCAACGTTTAGAACAAACATGTGAAAGGATGCACGGGGTGTGGCCTGACAGATGCCTAAAAAAGCTTCTGCAGGTGTGGTCATACAGCATGGAGAGGCTCACACCCATCCGCAGCACCAGCTTCGGGCTCAAAACGAGACCACCCGCCTCCCCCTCTCCAAAGAGGAAAGGAGCAAAGGGCAAGACCCTGGATCGGCATCACTGACTGACTGTCCGACAAACATGTCTGACCGAGGACAAGACATTTTTGCCCCAGACATGCCACCTATCAAAAAACGCGCGGTCTTGTTCTTGTTTCTACCGTCCTCTCGTTGGTACCTAACCAGCTACGTAGTAGGCACTTACAATAGGCGATGAGTGCTCGTAAATGCTTTTGTTTACTTTTATCAAAACAAACAACAAAGAAAGCAGCATGAATGACGAATCTCGGTTGGCTGATACTTAGATGCCTAAATAGGTATCTCTTTCCTACGCAGTAGATGCCTCCTTCATTCCCGAGCATCCAATATCCGACATCCAACAAGAGCACACCGGGGGGGAGGGGATAATATTGCACCTTTCATGCTGATGCTGCTGGGGCTGCGGTGCGCTCTCCGGGTCCCACTCTTTTTCCTCTGTCTTCCCTTTTTTTTCTCCTCCGTCCCTGTCGTTTTTTTCCACCTCTAGCAGGGGAAGTACGAATGGCAAAACTCCACCCGCCGAGAGGCCAAGCTCAACAGCCAGATCCGATCTGCCCAGCACCAGCACCTCCATCCGGTCCGTGTGGTGTTTGCATCTCCATCCAACTCCATTCAATCCTCCCCCCTCTTGACGGGGGGCAGGAGGGGGCACATAAAAAAGAAAAGAAAAGACCCTCCTTCTCCTCCTCCTCTTCTTTTGGCGGCTCCAAAAACCGCCCGCTCATCCGCCCGCCCCCTCTTTTTCTCCAGTGAGTTGCGCACTGCACCACATCGTACAAGGACAAGCTTGATGAAGCTCGAACGGGGAAAGACAGGACGGGTTCCCCTTTTCGACACCAAACACAGGCTCAACGAGGCTCGCGTGCGCGCCTGCGTACCCATTTTCCCGTCCCCAACCCCCAAAAATAAACCGCCCTACTAACACCCGTCTAGACGTTGCGGGCAAAAATACGTACCCAGATTTAACAGTCCCGTCCTCCCATTTCCCCCACAAAATGTTTAGATCCAGTGTGGGTTTCCTTCCTTGTCCGTTGAGAACCTCTCCGTGCGTAGGTAGTACCGCATTGTGCTCCGCAGCGAGCGCCATATGATCCGAATCCGGCCATTTTCAGATACTAGGCACGTAATGGCAGCAAGAGACATATCCGGCGCAGCACACATCGCATCGGACCGTGACACTCCCGTGCTTACCTACTCTGTAGACAAGACCACAGGTCACTCAAGCTTGAAGAGAAGAGCAATCTCGACGTGCTTTAATACGAGAGGAACATACATACAAATGTGCATTAGGGAACTGTGCCAGAGACAGCAGTGCTTGCAGCAGCGTGAGGGGCGGCGGCGGCGGCGGCGGTGCAGTCACTGCAGTGAGCGGATGCCCGTGACTGCCGCTTCCATTGGCCCTCACTTTTCTTTACTCCCCCTTTACTTTTTTGCTTTTCTTATTTCCTGCTTCTCCTTTTCCCGTGCATTCTGTCGGTGCCAGGCTCGCTCATCACGCGTCCAGGACTCCAGACTCCAGACTCTAGACTCCTGTGGCAGTCGTCTCCTGCCTGCCTGCCTTCCTTCCCCCGCCACCCACTCCTGTCCGGAGTCCCGTCCGTGCATTTATTGGCGTATGACTCGAGAAAGGAAAAAAAGCAAATCTTCTCGAAGGAAGGCAGGGGCAGGGGGGGGGAAACTCCGGGGTTAGGACTCTCCATTGTGCCCCTCCTGTTCCTGACGTTACAGTTCGTTTGTTTTTCTTATACTATTTTTTTAACAATGCGACGCTAAAAAAGGAAACAGCGAGGGAAATATAGGAGTCGGGAAAGTGTCCGTGTCCCCCTAGCCTTACTTGAGCCACCTCACTTACAATACAATTCCGAAATATTTATCAGAGGGGGACTTTCCAAGATCCGAATGGCCTCGATACCTTACGGCTCGCCCTAAAGGTTTTTTGCCGAGTAATGTAATAGCTGTTAGAATCCCTATTTTTAGAATCCCAGGGGCGTATTGTTTCTTATTCAAGGCTTTTGGTGTATTTGCTAGGCTAATAGCATATTCTTCCCAAGTACTACGTTAACAAACATTTAGGGTTGACTGCTGATGGAAATTCAGACATCATCCATCGGATGTGACTTTGCGACTTGCAAGAAGAGTTGGAAAATGGAATGCTTTTGGGAGGAAACCATAAGAATTGGTGCTGCGAGGATTTGTTAAAAAAGTTTGTCCCAATGGCACCAAAACTTTGGTGAAAAAGTACATACTAGGAAGGAGCCCTAAACTGTCACCGATTTCCTGGGAAGGAACAGGTAGGTAGTCAAGGTTTCGATGATCACCAAAGACACGGTCAGATTTTGTGAGAATTACAAGAAATGGGTATCAATTTACGACTACACTGTATCTACGGTCGTCGCTAGCGCAGCTCCAACTACTGCTTTCCATACCCGACAGCCCATCTTGTCCGGATATGATTGCACCACTTGCCAATGTCCTCAATGGTCTCAAGACATGCCCCAATATCCTCTATCCGCCTTTGTTTCCCGTTTGGCGCAAATGCGTTGCTCTCATCCAACACATTCTGGGCTTCGACGTGGACGTGGCCATTCTCCTGAATCTCGAGCAAGATGTTAGCTGTCCAAGACCGAAAGGGAAACATGACCTGCAGTCGTGGAAACCGGTGGACTGTCAAAGTGACGTCCACCTTTACCGGCCCGTCGTCGCTTGGAACTTCTTCAACCGCTCCCTCTCCCTCCATGAACACCGAAAATTGGTTCTGACTTGTCGATGTTCCAGTAGAAACCATCGAGGGGTGGCTCGCGGGAGGAGCCGGAGGACTAGTCGTTTCCTTGAAGCTGTTTTCGAGTAGTGTGGCGAGGAAGGCATACTGCCGTAGATAAGGAAGCATGTTCACGAGATGCTCCGGTTGAGAGAAGGAAAGCTCAGTCAGAGTCTTTCCGTATATCGGCTTGTAGACGTATAGAGTGTTTGCATGAGTGTTTAGTGACCATTGCGGAACTGGCCCTCGCGGCGTGAAAGGGATCTTCTTGGTGCAAGTAATGGTCCGCGGTTCGCTTGGGTCATGATGGGCCCCAGGAGGAATTGGGAATAAGAGGCTATCGAAGCTCTTGAGTTGCTCATTGCTCGTAGGCAACCCGCATCCTGATTGGCCAATTTGGCTCCAGAGACTCAGGGAGACATGAATAGGGGGGTCGAAAGTTGCATGGAATACCACCTCGGGAAGGCGCGGTCCGAGAAGAACGTCGGCTCCTACACCGGGCTTAGCTGGATCGGGCGCCGGAATCAGCGTGCTCTCGGGCTCAAGCCAGTCGAGAATTGGACCGGTGCGAAGTCCGTCATGAAGAGATATTTTCTCCACGTCTGGACCGATCCATTTGTCTGAAACTCGGACAGGGCGGCCACCGAGCTCCCCGAGAGGAGCGCAGCCAATGAGAAGAGCCCATATCTTCTCGTTTTTGTCCCTCCAGAAAGACAAACTCGGGTTCGTTGATGGCACGAGCCGTCTTTCCTTCCAGTAGGCAATTGTTAAGCCCACTTGGTCTCTTGCATTCATTGCCGGGAGTCCGCTCTTGGTGCAAAGCACGAGATTTTGAAGGTACTCTTCACTCTTTCCGACGAGAGCACTGTCTTCCCTGACCTTTTGGGTTTCCCATTTGTTCAGACGACTCAGGCTCTCGTGGATGCCGGCGACCGCCTCGTACAAGTTAAGTCCGGGGTTTATGCTCAGCCTGTCCAGGGCAGCTAGGCGGCCGAAGTTAGCGGCAAAGCTATCTAGCTGCTTGTTCAAAGGGCTCTGATTTGGTGCAAGCATGAGGTCCTTCATGAGGATCCGGCCAGCCTCGTCGGCATGCTTGTTGACGACGTCGGCTGATTCCGGGAAAGACAATGAAACGGATTGGACGATGTCCTTTGAAAAGACGACGAGCAGTTCGAGAGCCGAGCCAGCGACAATAAGCGTCTTTTTAGGCTCTGGTCCCATCCCGTTCTCCCACAAGCACTCCAAGCCCAGTCTCGTGGCTAGCCGTTCAAGGCCAGCCTCGCTGACAAGGCCTTTGCTACGCTACATGTGGCAATTAGCGACCAGTGACCATGACACCCAAGAGCGGAGAGAGACTTACGCCGAGAATTGCAATGACGGAATCCAGTTTTTTCAGAAACTCGTCACCTGTGCTCCTAGCCATTGAGCCGAGCCCGCCCAAGCCTTGCAGGTTCAAGTCCATCGACGTGTTTACCTGCAAAGCACCAAACGCGGCAGCGGCAGAAGGGCTGTCGAAGTTTATGGCTGGATTGGACGGATGGCCCAGGGTCGCAGGCGATTTCTTAACTTGCTGCGGAGAGGACCGAGGGCCATGTGGAGAGAAGACGGCATGGGCTGCCGAGAAGGGCGTAGAGACGGGCGGAGTGGCCGCCGCACCGTGCTGCTGCTGCTGCTGCGACTGCGAAGGCGTTTTGCCCTGCTGCGAGAGCGCATGCTTCATGGCCGTTGGTGTGGGCGTCGCCATGGCTGCCACCTCCAAGCCCCGGAAATTTGAGGCGAAATTCTTTCTTCAAAGCGATGATGTCGGCCCGCTCTCAGACACGCCTTCGACCGGCATCGAGCCCGATCCCTCGAGCCAGATAAAGAATGAATGAGGAAGTGCAGGTTTAGTATTGGGAGGCTACCAAGCACTTGCAGGTTTCGGGATTATATGCGCCGCGCTCCCTGTCAATTGGACCGGTGTTGTGTCGGCAGGAAGTTCTCTTCTTTTTTTGGAGTTCAGTTGTCATTCATTGTCCGTAACGGCCAACCTGAGGTAGTACCTCAACCTGTGTGACCTTACCTGATGGAGATGAGGTCGAGGGGAGCTTTGACCACCCCCCACACTCCACCTGCCTTTGACTTCAAATTTTTGTGGGACGGGAAGCCTGGGCAGAAGCACTGTACATACGGAGTACGTACCTATACTGTACCGACTGCAAAGTGATACCGCGCAAGCTAGTGTAAAGAAATATAGAAAACAATATATACAATCAACAGTCCGTAGAATGGATGGTAGCTTAGTAGACGTGCCTTGCTTTTCGGTTATACGAGTCCTCTTAATCTAGGCACATTCCTTCAACGTACAGATACCAACGGAGCCTTCTTCATTGCATTAGACCTGACTTTGTCGTTGAAAGAAGAAACTCTCTAGAGGTGCTTTAGAAATGCTACCAGCACTCTATATCCCTACTCGACGACGACCTCGTTCCAATCTTGGGTTCTTTCAAGATCGACTCCGAGGCTTTCCTCCATACTCCATATCAGCAATTGCAACGTATTCAAGCAGATCTAGGTATTTCTAGAGTAATTAAGAATTCACGATGGCCTGGCTCATGTAAGTCACATACGTAGCCAAAAGTGAGAGCAAGATTGGCCTGCCGTGAAGACTACTATGTAGAGTGACTCTTTGCTGCTGCAAACGCGCGGCACACACCTTGAAGCTTATTAACTGTTGCGAAGGGAGGAACTGCGCTGTGCTGTGGTGCCGATGGAACCTAAGCGCCAATAATAACCTACTCCCACTCCCGTCCTCACACCGCCGAGCCTGACAAGACGAGCAGAGAAACCGCAACCAAAACATGCCAGGAGCTCCCCCGAGCCAAAAACAAAGTTCCAAGTTACTACTACAAGCGCGTCAACACGCAGTAGCGTTTGAAGGCAGCAAACTACACCGACTCGCAAGATTCAAAACCTAAAGCCAATTTGTCACACAGCAGACGTCACGGTGCAAATAGCGGACATCGACACCGTCGCGCAACCCCTGCCCCTGCCCCCAAGTGCAAGTGCCTCTACTGCTGCTGTAGTCTGCACGCTTGCGCTCCGCTGCGCTTGCGAACCGTCGCAATTTTTGTACGAGGAAAACGTGGAGCTCTGGTGCTTCGTGTTTGCCTAAGGTACCCTTTGCACAATGAACTTTCCAGCTCCGCCATCCTTTCACGACCCGCTGCTCTACCCACCAACTCCCATCTCAACATCGCCATCGACGCCCCTGTCTTTGGGCCTAACGGGCATCCCGCGTCTCCAGCAACCCCCACCGACTCGCGAACAGTTGCTGGCTGCCCATCCCCAGCAGCAGCAACAGCAGCAACAGCAGCAACAGCAGCAACAGCAGCAACAGCAGCAACAGCAGCAGCAGCAGCAGCAGCAGCAGCAACAACAGTTCCAGATACAGCAGCAGCTCCATCTTCAACAGCAGCTCCACCAACAACAACAACTCCAAGCACAACCCCAACAGCAACAGCAGCAACAGCAACAGCAGCAACAGCAACAGCAGCAACAGCAACAGCTGATCGTCATGAACGGCATCAACGGCGGCAACATGCCCGCCGCAATGGTTGGCCTTCCGACGCCTGCTGGTCACCAAGCCGAGCTGAACTATATATACGGTATGGTCGAGGAGCTGAGCCGCCAGCTTGCCCAAAACCAGCGAGCCTTAGAAGATGTCGTGGTCGGCGTCGGTCGCGTGCGCGGTCGCGCGAGGGCACAGTCGCTCGGAAACGAGGAGCTGATTAATGCCTCAGCCGACGAGATTAAATGTACAACAGCTACATTCTCCTTACCATAACTGAAAACTACGATACTAACGCATACTCTACAGCCCAGGAGCCCAACCTAGACCTCCTCGTTTCCGCCCTTACCGAAGCGCTCGAGAAGGTCAGGTTCAGCCGCGATGCCAACGCGGCCCTGCTCTCGCAGTATGCGACAGTAGTATCAACGATGCTTAAGCAGTTCCACGACTACAAGGCGCGGTACGTGGCCGACGTGGCAGCTTGGCACCGCAGTTATCGCGCGCAGCTGGCCGAGGCGCGCGCAGAGAACAGCCGGCTACGCGAGCAGATATGGGAAATGCAGGCCCACGCCGGCGCCGCCAACGAGACAGTGCGCTGCTTTCGTGCCAAGTACGATGAGGATGTCAGCCGCTGGGAACGCCGTGTCGATGCCCGCGCGGCTCGGCAGGAGCTGCGGTTCTGGAAACGCATGGCTATGCCCCATCTGCCCGGCGACGATCCATACTGGAGTGACGACGACGACCTCATCGACCCAGCTGAGAAGGTCCGGCTCGAGGATATTAAGAGGACCATGGCTGAGCAACAGCTGGCTGCCGCCGCCGCCGCCGCCCAAGAGCTGGCCGAACTTGGTATCGACCACGAAGGCCCGGGAGACATACAGCAACAGCATCCCCCGCCGCCAGTTCAGCCCGCGCCACCTGTTCCACAGGGCTTTGCTGCTGGTGGCGTGCCCATGCAGCGAGACGACGGAGGGGTCATGACGGCGCCTGTTCCGCCACCGCGACCATCTAGTGCCGCCAGCAGCACTGGGTCGACAGGGGGGCAGTGAATCAAGGCCTCCCCTTATGATAGGGCCAGATGGCCTGTGTTTAAATAACAAGTGACCTTGACTGTAGACTTATGCGTCCAGACGCATCCTTGTATGCGTTGATGTATGCATCCTAGCACGTCAAAACTCGGTGCCTACAGTCTGCTGTACCTTGATCAGAGCCGACCGGCCCTTGATTTATCAAACAAATACCCTAGATTGTATTACAGAAAGAAAAAAAAACCCAAAAGTCCCAACAACCCGCCGCCCTCGAAAAACAGGTCGCCAGGCCGGGTAGGTTAGATAGGCTGAGTGCCTATCCCGTAAAATAACACTAAACCAGAAAGTTGGAGTAGTAAAAAATGTACAATTCGTTCCGCCAAGACACACCGATAATATCCATTTATCCCGGCAAAGAGCGAGCCGTAAAGGGGCATTGATTACCTTACTTACCTATCCCACAGCCCATACATACCAAGCAGCCAGCTCCCATTTTTAATCCCCCAAAAGTGCAACAAAAGACCCAGTATCACAGGAAAATAAGAGAATCCACGCCAGAAAGAATTTGCCGTCAGTACCCGCTCTGCTCCTCCCTAATGTCGGACTTGCCGGCGGTCTCGCCGGCCTCCTTGATGGCCTGGTCGTCGCCGCGGAGCTTGGCAAAGTACTCCTTGATGTCCTCTGCACTGATGGCCTGGCCGCTCTCGGCGAACTGTTGGAAGAAGGGCTTGAGCTTGTCTTTGAGGTGGTTGTAAGCCATGACGCCCTCGATGGCGCGGACGCGGTCGACGTTCTTGAGAGCGCTCTCGCCGCGGTCAAGCAGGCTGCCGCCGCTGCCGAGAGTCGAGCCGCCGCCGCCGTTGGTCGACCCGTCGCCCGACACGGGCGGCTCGTACGTCTCCTCCTCGTCGAGCAGCTGCGGGTGCGGCGCCAGCTGCGGGAAGCACGACGGGCACCGGCACAGCCTGTCGCGGAACCCTTCTTGGAAGAAGAGCGAGAACTGGCCCGTGGGAGCCGGTGGTAGGGCGGTGAGCTTGCATGCGGGCGAAGGTGGTGTCCCAGGCATATCGACTTCAGTCTCGGAAGGGACCGGGGACGTCTCGGTGGTCCCGGCCTCGCTCTTTTGCCGCTTGGAGGCCTGCGAGTCTAGGGCCATTGCGTCGTCGACGTCGTTGTCATCGTCGTCGGCTTTCCGCTTCTTAGAGTTGTCGCCGTCAGCCGACGATGTCGAGGCGGGCTGCTGCTCTGCGGCGCCGTCATCTTTCTTGTAGAAGACGGGCGGTAGAAACCCCGGGGTGCCAGCGTATCGCCTGATCCAAGGAGCCGAGTCGACGCACTTATAGCATAGGAAGCCCTCAAACTCGTCATCCGCCGGAAAGCCTGGCGGCGGCGGCGGGTCATCGTCATCCTCTTCATCTTCTGCTGGCTCTTCAATATGGCCATTCTGGAGTGGTACGGTGGCTGCTGTCGCGTCGGCGTCTTCTGAAATGGTAGCAAGCGTGCCGGGCGCGGCTGCGTCCTTGGGCTCGGTCTTCACTTCGTCCTTTACTTTAGGCGTAGCCATCTTCTCGAACCACTTGGGTCCCAAGCCGACCAGACAGCCTGGGTGCCACCAGTCCTCGCCACAGCCGCCCGTATCGTGCGTTTTAAGCCCGAGACATTGGAACATGGTACCCTTCTGCTGAAACGGGTCATAGTCGCACTCACAGCCGCAGAAGCGGTTTCGGAAGTTTTGACTGTACTTGTTGTTTGGGTCGGGCGACTCCGAGTGGACGCCACCCTTGGTGTTGGTGGCAGGGTTCAAGCGCAGCGCGCAGGGGCTCGTGTCGGGGAAGCGCGTTGTACCGCAATCGCAAGTGAAGTTGCGCTTGTTGAATATCTCGACCAGCGTGTGTTCGCCATGGCACTGGACCGAGCAGGCATAGCAGACGCCGGCGGCCTCGTAGGCATCGCCGGGGTTCGCAGGAGGCGGGCAGCAGGTAAGACAGGCGAAAACGGTCTGGCGGAGGGGACCTAGAGGTTTCGTGCAGCTCTCGATACTCTGTGGTGGCGCGTCAGTCGGCGACTACCGATGGTAGAGAGTATTTAGAGAGAGAAAGGGTGTCGCACATAGGGCAATGCTTCGCGCGCATCCGACTCGAGCTGCATTTGATCGCGGATGAAGCTGACGATTAGGGCGATAAATTTAGAACTGAGTCCCTTCTGACTGTATAGACTTAAGCCCGGAGATGGGGCGAGAATGGGCAGCACGGCTTACTCGGCGGCTGTCTGGGATGTTTCCGACTTCTGCGAGAAGCTGTCGCTGCGCGCCTTGGTGGGCGCATCGGTGCTGCCATTGCCTACTGCAGCGGGCTCGTTTGCTGTGGGAGAGGCCATCGCAATTGTAGCCTCGCGCTGTATCTAAGATGTATGATTGAGCTTGTTGTTATTCCGTGATAGCTTCTTGACTGTAAAATACGCCGGGAGGAAATGGTGAGGAGGATGAATGTGAGTTTGCGTGTTATCTGTGGATTGTTCTTCGGAGACGAATGTAATCCGGCGCTGTGAGACGGTGAGCTTCAGCGCGTGTAAATCGCATTGGCAGTGACCGGCTGCCGACCAGTGACGATCGTACACCCCGGCAACCTCTTTACGCGAAACTCTCCTTTGGGACTAGTGGGGTCACGTCGACGCGTTTTCTTTAATCAGCGACGCGAAACTTGGAAGCGCCAGCGGCAAGGCAAGGCAAGTGCACAACGGCGCCCCCCTGCCATTTATGTCAGTTCAGGCAGGGCATTTTTCATTTCCCTTCCGCGATCTCGACTGGAGCCCCCTCCACTCCTCTCCTTTCGCACCGCACCGCACCGCACTCCGACTTTCTGTCGTTTTGATCCCCCAGCTAAGAGATTTAGTTTGGAAAGCAAAAAAAGAGTTAATCTGCCTCGATTCTTGCAAACATGAGGTTTGTAGAAGCCAACCCCGCTCCCATTTGAATTTGATGTCTACTTTTCTCGGCGCACTCTGCTGACCAGCCTGTCTAGTTCCCCGCTTCGCGACAATATGGCTTCGGCCAACAGGGGCATCACACCAGGCCGGGCAAACCGCAAGCGTGCTCGCACTAACGGTGATGACGCCACGTCGTCGGTCGCCGCCGCCTCGAGCCCCATGATGCCCTCGTCCCCTCCCGCCTTCCCCATCGCCCATGGCGGCGACGAGGATGACGAAATCGAGGAAGATGTCGAGCTCCAGGACGACCTGGACGACCTTGACGAGCTGGCCGAAGATGACGTTGACCTCTTCCGCGAGGGCTTCGAGCGCGATTATGTAGAGAGGACCGAGAATGATGTCTACGAAGGCATCGACATTGACGACGACGGAGACTATGTCGCCTTGGACCCGCGTGACAGGCGCCGTCTTGAGGCGCAGCTGGATCGCAGAGACCGGGAGGTGGCTCGGAGAAAGAACTTGCCCGCCATGTTTCTAGAGGGCGAAGAGGACGACCGCGACATTGACCTCACGTCCCGGCCCCGCCGCCATAGGCACCGCCTCTACGATGAGGACCCCGACGAGGACATGGATGGCGACATCATGGACGAGGAGCTCTCGCTCGAGGCCCTGCACGACGTCAAGGCTTCCAGCTTGACCGAGTGGGTATCCCAGCCCCCAGTCCAGCGCACCATCAAGCGCGAGTTTAAGGCTTTCCTCACCGAATACACCGACGACAGCGGCTCGTCTGTTTACGGAAACCGCATCCGAACGCTGGGTGAAATCAATGCCGAGTCGCTCGAAGTCTCGTATGAGCACCTCTCCACCTCCAAGGCTATCTTGGCTTACTTCCTCGCCAATGCCCCGTCCGAGATGCTGAAGCTCTTCGACGAGGTCGCCATGGAGGTTGTCTTGCTGCATTACCCTGACTACGAGCGTATTCACTCCGAGATCCACATTAGGATCTTTGACCTTCCTGTTCACTACACCCTCCGCCAGCTTCGCCAGTCGCATCTCAACTGCCTGGTGCGCGTCAGCGGCGTCGTGACACGGAGAACCGGCGTCTTCCCGCAGCTCAAGTATGTTAAGTTTGACTGCACCAAGTGCGGCGTCACCCTCGGCCCTTTCCAGCAGGAGTCCAACGTCGAAGTTAAGATCACGTATTGCCAGAGCTGCCAGTCCCGCGGCCCCTTTACCCTCAACTCGGAGAAGACTGTCTACCGCAACTACCAGAAGCTTACTCTACAGGAGTCTCCCGGCACTGTCCCTGCAGGTCGCCTCCCCCGCCACCGCGAGGTGATTCTGCTCTGGGATCTCATTGATAAGGCTAAGCCGGGCGAGGAGATTGAGGTCACGGGCATCTACCAAAACAACTACGACGCTCAGCTCAACAACCGCAATGGCTTCCCCGTCTTTGCCACCATCCTCGAAGCCAACAACGTTGTCAAGTCTCACGACCAGCTCGCCGGCTTCCGCATGACAGAAGAGGACGAGCACGAGATCCGCCGGCTCTCCAAAGACCCGCAGATCGTTGACAAAATTATCAACTCGATTGCCCCGAGTATCTACGGGCATACCGACATTAAGACGGCCGTCGCGCTGTCGCTGTTTGGCGGCGTGGCCAAGACAACCAAGGGCGCCCACCACATTCGCGGTGACATCAATGTGCTGCTGCTGGGTGACCCGGGTACGGCCAAGTCGCAGGTTCTCAAGTACGTTGAGAAGACGGCGCACCGCGCCGTATTCGCCACTGGCCAGGGTGCCAGCGCCGTCGGTCTCACGGCTAGTGTCCGTCGAGACCCGCTGACGAGCGAGTGGACGCTCGAAGGCGGCGCGCTGGTGCTGGCCGACAAGGGCACCTGCCTGATTGACGAGTTTGACAAGATGAATGACAAGGATCGTACCTCGATCCACGAGGCCATGGAGCAGCAGACCATCTCCATCTCCAAGGCGGGTATCGTGACGACGCTGCAGGCCCGCTGCGGCATCATCGCCGCAGCCAACCCGATCGGCGGCCGCTACAACTCGACCATCCCCTTCTCGGCTAACGTGGAGCTGACGGAGCCCATTCTGTCTCGTTTTGATATCCTCTGCGTCGTCCGCGATACGGTCGAGCCTGCCGAGGACGAGCGCCTCGCACGCTTCATCGTCGGTTCCCACAGCCGAAGCCATCCCCTGACCAACACGCAGGCGACAGCCGCTGGCCAGTCGATGGAGATGGAACAGCCCGAGTCCGGCCAGCCCGACACACAGGCTACTTCCACCTCACCACCGACTAAAGAGGGCGAAATCCCCCAGGAGCTGCTGCGCAAGTACATCCTATACGCGCGCGAGCGGTGCAGTCCCAAGCTGTACCACATGGACGAAGACAAGGTTGCCCGGCTGTTTGCCGACATGCGCCGCGAGAGTCTTGCCACGGGTGCCTACCCCATCACGGTGCGTTCCTCTTTTCCCCCTTTCTCTCGCTTTCTTCCTTCGCGTGTATAGTTTTTGGACGTTAACAGTCGCAATCCAGGTCCGCCATCTCGAAGCCATCATCCGCATCAGCGAAGCCTTCTGCCGCATGCGTCTGTCGGAGTACTGCTCGGCCCACGACATGGACCGCGCTATCGCCGTCACGGTCGAGAGCTTTGTCGGCAGCCAAAAGGTCAGCTGCAAAAAGGCCCTCGCCCGCGCCTTTGCCAAGTACACCCTCGCTCGGCCCGGGGCTGGTGCCGGGAAGCGCGCTGCTGGCGCTCGCGCGGGCAGCGGCAGGTCTACAGCTGTAGGGGCGTAAGCTTGGCGAAGGAGATAACTGCGCTGGGTTTGTAATGGGTTTGGGGGTATGTCACGAGGCGTTTCGAGGGTCTTTGGTTCTGGGTAGCATGCTTCTGTTTGTCTGATGAATTTTAAGTCATAAATTTGGTACATTAGTTGGCGTGGGCTGGTGTGTGGGGGCTGAGGGGAAGCAAACATGTGTCATGTCAGTTCGTATGTGGTTCAAGGACGAGTTTTTTCTCTCATCTTTACTGTTGCTGGATACATGGGATGAACGTAGATAGGTAAGGTAAATAACTATTTACCTTGTGGCTGAGTCGAGTAATGATAGATGTTTGATACATTATTTGTTTCTGTTATATATTTTATAACGAGGCTTTGTCCCAGATGGGTTCGCAAGTTCCTATTCCCTCTTTCTCTCTCTCTCTCTCTCTCTCTCTCTCTCTCTCTCTCTCTCTCTTTCTTACGCGGACGGTACAAGACGTGGGAGTTTTCCGGCCTCCAATTAGAAAAGCTCTCATCAGGGGCTTGTTTTAATTTTTTTTTGTTTCTGAAATATCGGGAGGGGGTATAAACTGGAGGGGAAATGGGAGAAACAACAACGAAAATAGCCGGGTGTAATTACCTACTGGAAAATCCCTGCCTCGGGCAGCACTGTCCAGGACGAGAGTGGAAAGACAATACCTAAATATCGAGACGCAGCACTTCACGGGGGGTTGTTTTTGCTCGGGGTGTACAATCTCTCGTCTACTGAAAACGAGGCAAGTAGTGGAATCTCTATTACAACCCACCTACTACGTACCTCGGCTCCGATTTGAGCAAGCGACTGTCTCCCTCCATATCTACGTTATCCAGATAGACAAGTCGGGAAGTCGTCTACGAAGTCCAGAAAGTATAATCCGAAATCGTTCTCGGGTGTCACAGAGAGAGATAGAGAGACAGAGAGTCTTTCTCACTCCTAATGTCTACCAATACCACCTACCTACCTGGTCAGTAGCAACGGGACGACGACACGGCTCTCTCCCTCTCCTTTTTTCGCATGTGTCTGCCTGTCTGTCTGTCTGTCAGCCTCCAACCCTGAATTCCAATTATTTCTCTCGGGGGCGTAATCCCCGCGGCCCCGAGCCGCCTCTCCCTTCTTCCTCCATGTAAAAGGAGGAGAACGATGCCCGCAGGGAGGCGGAAGCAGAACTGCGTGTCATGGGGATTTGTTTCTCCAGACAGACAGATCGGAGACGCCGGCAACGGTTGGTTCGTTGTTTAGTTGGCTGGGCCGGGGCCGCGGGAGAGACATGCTACTGTGTACGAATGAACGAACGAACGCAGGTAAGTGTGTGTGTGTGTGTGTGTTTGTGTGTAGACGGGGAGGATATGGGGAGAGGGACCATTACGCATCTGCTTCATGTACGGGAGCTTTGTCCCTCAAGGTCATGTAGCAAGCCACAGAGATCAAGCAGGTAGGTACTTAGCAACACGAGCCATGCGGTGGTGCTTTCCTTCGGGTTAGGAGTGAATACAGAGCAGCCAGGCTCTTTCTTCTTATCTTTCTTCGTCCGCCACCAAGCCCAGCACTGAGAGGGTGTCGTAACGAGAGAATAGACAGGAGAAGACAGATAGACAGACAGATAGCAAGACAAAGCTGCACGGCATTTTCTCAGCTGAAACAGTGAGGGAGATTCTTTCTCGTAACGAGAACCCGCCTGCCTGATCTAGATATGCATGCTGCCGCCGCCGCCGCCGTCGCATACGCATTGCGAAAAAGAAAAAGAGGGAGAAAAAAGGGGGGCTCGAGCTAGACACAGTACGGCACGGGGACACGCCCGGCGGCCGGGCGCCTGCCGCGTTGATGTTGGTCACACGGGCAGGTCTTGTGCGAAGAAATCCGGGGAGGAGAGGGGGAGGTTCCTACATTCGCTTATCCCTCTCTGTACATACCGACCTATGGGAGAGGTCGATCCGGGCACATCCAGCCCATGGGAAGCCGAGAGGTTGGTTGGGGTGGATCTGGGGAAGGTTTGTCCATTTGCTACCCTTTGTCTTACCTGTCATGTCTCAACTTGTAGACCCTGGAGGGGGCCTCGCGGCTTCACGCCTACAGCTGTTCCATAGTAGGTAGGTACGGCAAGACAAGGAGGTACCCAGTGTTCTCAACTCGTCAACTCCTAATACCATTCCACAACCCAGCCAGCCGGCTGTGACTTTCCTGATCTCCTCTCTAAAGACGAGATCACAATGTCGGAATATGAGCCGTGAGAAGAGGGGGGGTTAGCTATGACCCGGGTTATACAATGAGCGAGGTGAAAGGCAAGGGAGAGAGAAGTACGAGCAGTCAAGAAATCCAAGACACTGCAGGCGTTTGTACAGCTGTCCGCCGATCAAACAGACCTTCTCTCCACATTGTGACAGCATATGCAGACCCCGCTGCGTAACACTGCCAACGAGAAGAGCGAGATGCTGTCATAGGACGCGCTCGATGAAGCCCGAGGTTGAAACAACGACCCTTTTCTCGTTCTCTCCACCAAGAACAAGTTCTAGACCCCAGGTATTGTTTCTGCGAGTCGAGAAAGCAAAGAACAATGTCTAACTTCCTTTGGCTTTGTCTCAGCTCTCTTCGTTCGGGATCCTCACTCCGTAACATGTAAAAGGGGTGAGTGGCTGGCTGAAGGGCTCGCTGGAACCACGTACGGCTAGTGCCAAGATATAGACGTCACTTGTGACTGTGTATGTTGTCACCGGCGAGGACCCGACAAGCCCCGCAGACAGCCGTGGTGCGCAGTGTGTCCCTTTGCCCAAACCCCGAAGTTGGTCGGGGTGCGGGCGTCGGGGCTGCGGGTTCCGGGATGCGAGGCGAGGGCTCCGGGGGCACCACAGCTGCTACAATCCCAAGGCTGAACTTCAACCGATATCCGCCCCGCTTTTCCTTGGTCCCCTTTATTTATAGGGGAAGATATATCATATCCAAACTAGCTCCCTAACTTTTGATAGTAGGATGCTTCATCTTGTCTTGTTGTGAACCCCCTCTCCAAACCAAGCTCTCGATCCGGACCAACCAGCCAAGCGGTGTTTATGCAAGATCCTAAACAACCGTCTCTTATAGAAGAGACAGCGCCAAAATACCACGTCTATATTCATCCAGCGCGGTTTTATCCAGCCATGGCCGACCTCGACGTCGAGAAAAAGCTTAGGGAGCTCTCCGTGAGCGACAAGTGTGACCTCTTGGCAGGTAAGATGATCGAAGGATGGCGTTTTGGGACCCCAACCTTGCCCCAGATCATGTCCTTCTCCTGTGATGTCGTCTTAGTCTCCCCGAGGCAAAGAGAAAGAGACAAGTGAAGACGTCACCGGAGCACACTGCAGAAGCTGACGCCCAGCCACCAACCAGGACAGGACTTCTGGCATACCAAATCTCTTCCAAAGCACGATATCCCGTCCATCCGCATGTCGGACGGTCCGAATGGCGTCCGCGGCACCCATTTCTTCAACGGAGTGCCCTCGGCCTGCTTCCCGTGTGGAACGGCCCTGGGCGCCACATGGAACGTGAAGCTGCTCTGTGAGACTGGCGAGCACATGGGAGCCGAGGCAAGGCTCAAGAGCGCCCATGTCATCTTGGGCCCGACCGTCAACATGCAGCGGTCGCCACTGGGTGGGCGCGGCTTTGAGTCCATCTCGGAGGACCCGGTGCTTGCGGGACTCGGCGCCGGGGCGCTGATCAACGGCATACAAAGCACCGGTGTGCAGGCTACTATCAAGCACTGCGTCTGCAACGACCAAGAGCACCGCCGCAATGCTATGCAGGCCGTCGTGACGCAGCGTGCACTGCGTGAGATATACCTGCTGCCATTCCAGCTGGCGATCCGTGACAGCAAGCCAGGTGCCCTCATGACAGGGTACAACGGTATCAATGGAACCTACTGCAGCGAGAACACGGACCTGTTCAACATACTGCGCAAGGAGTGGGACTACGAGGGTCTGATCATGAGCGACTGGTTCGGAACCTACAGTACTACGGCTGCTGCTAACGCTGGTCTGGACCTCGAGATGCCGGGCCCACCGCGCTTCCGAGGCGAGGTGCTCAAGTTCAATGTCGGCACCGACAAAGTCCCCCGCTATGTCATTAACGAGCGAACGCGGTCCTTTCTCAAGTTCCTCAAGAAGTGCTATGCCTCGGGCATTCCCGAGCGCGGACCAGAGACGACAGGCAACACCGAGAAGCTGAGAGCATTCCTCCGCAGACTTGGTAACGAGAGCCTCGTGTTGTTGAAGAATGAGAACAATGTCCTTCCGCTGAAGAAGGACAAGAAGGTACGAGATCGGGCGCCCATGACAACCCTCTAAACACGAAATTATGTGGCTGACAGTTGGTGCGTTTGCGCGCCCGTGTGAGGCGTAGACGGTCGTCATCGGCCCCAATGCCAAGGTTGCCGTCTACCACGGAGGTGGTTCCGCAGTCATACCAGCTTACTACGCCGTAACCCCGTTCGATGGCATTGCCGACAAGTTGAAGCCCGAGATTCCCGATTACACCATCGGGTCGCACGCGCACAAGATGCTGCCAATTCTAGGCCCGCAGGTGATCAACCTCAACAAGAGCACTGGCTTCGTTATGTCAGTGTACGATGAGGGGCCCGATGTCCAAAACCGCAAATACATCGACAAGTTGACCGTGCAAAGCACCGAAATGCTGTTTACCGACTACACGGTCCCCAAACAAGCACTCTGGTATGCCGACTTTGATGGCCTCCTTGTGGCTGAACAAACTGGCGACTACGAATTCGGCGTTGTCGTCGTCGGCACGGCCAAGCTTTTTGTCGATGGCCAGGTGGTGGTCGACAATGCCTCGGAGCAGCAGCAGGGCGACGCCTTCTTTGGTGCTGGCACTATCGAGGTAAAGAAGAAGATTCCCGTCGAGAAGGGCAAATCCTACAAGATCCACGTAGAGTTTGCTAGCGCCCCGACATCCAAGCTGCCCGACAACAACGCCCTGTTCGGCGGCAGTGCTCTTCGCCTCGGTGGTGTTTATGACATCGATGCCGAGAAAGAGATCCAACACGCGGTGGATTTGGCCAAGGGCGCCGAACAGGTCATCATCTGCGGGGGTCTCAACGCCGACTGGGAGACCGAGGGCATCGACCGCGAGGTCATGGACCTGCCGGCGCCAATGGACGACTTGATCTGCAGGGTGGCTCGTGCCAACAAGAACACGGTTTTCGTCAACCAGAGCGGCACACCCGTGACCATGCCGTGGATCGACGAAGTGTCGGCCGTGGTGCAGGCGTGGTATGGCGGCAACGAGACGGGCAACGTCATCGCCGACGTGCTCTTCGGCGACGTCAACCCGTCGGCCAAGCTGAGCCTCTCGTTCCCCATCCGCGTGCAGGACAACCCGGCCTACCTCAACTTCCGCGCCGAGGGCGGCCGGACCCTCTATGGCGAGGACATATACGTCGGCTACCGCTTCTACGACCAGGCGCACCGCCCGGTTCTGTTTCCCTTTGGTCACGGCCTCAGCTACACGACGTTCGAGTTTTCCGATCTGACCGTGACTGAGAGGCCAAGGGAGGGCGTGCTCGAGCATGCCGAGCCGGATTCAGACGACGAAGAAGACGCCACGCCGGTGGTGCAGACTGACTTGGTCATCGAGGTGAATGTCAAGAACACGGGCAGTGTTGAGGGGGCCGAGGTTGTCGAGGTCTATATTCTGCCTCCAGACATGAAATCGCAGCCTGTGGCGACCGTCGACACGGTGGTGGTCTGCCGCCCGAAAAAGGAACTAAAGGGTTTCACCAAGGTGCTTCTCGGGCCGGGCGACGAGACCAGGGCCTGCGTGGTCGTCCCCACCAAGTATGCCACCTCCTACTGGGACGAAGTGCGCGCCAAGTGGTGCTCCGACTGCGGTAAATACACCGTCGTTGCCAGTAGCAGCAGCGCCTTCACCCCCGAAAACTCCATCCAGAAAACCTTCGATCTGAAGGGCACATTCTGGTGGAAGGGACTGTGAGAGACCGGCTATATGACGGAAGATGCCTGATGACAAAATGACTTTCATTCTAACATGTGGAAGGGCTCTCTGAATGCCCAAGACTGCCAACTGAACCAAGTGCTGTATTTATTTTTATCCCGGCGACTCCTTGCTCGGACATCGCAGATTCTGAGTAACGAAATTCATATTTTTGACCTTGCATTGTTTATAATTTGGGCTTGATGGGAGTCTTTGGATGATCGCCGGCCAGAGAAAGACCCGTGACTTTCTCTAGTTCCGCTACGGCCTCGTATGCCTTGCCTAGGGAGACTTTGATAGTACGGAAGCCCGCATGCCTAGCGGCCTTTAGGTTTTGCCCGATGTCGTCCAAGAAGACAATCTCGCCGGCGCTGACGCCCTCTGCAGCAGGAAACCCGAGCGCTTTCCCCCTGTCCGTGGTTGCGTTGGATCGTGCAAACTCGTCCACCTTGTTTAGGGCGAGCTGGTAGATCTCGGGATCTGGCTTCCGTAGCCCGATGTGAGCCGAGGAGATGAAGACATCAAACAACCGGCGCACTGGGTCATCCAAGAAGAAGTCTGTTTGCGAGTATTCATGGCCGGGCGGGAAAATCACAGTGTTGCTAAGTGCAGCAACCACATACTTGCCATTCTCACGAAGCTTTCTCAGGGCGGGGAACATGAAAGGGTCGGGAGACCGCGCCGCCGCCATCATGTCCAGGAAGAGCCACTTGCCATCGACATTGGGGACCGGAGGCACGACAACTTGGTCGGCAGGGATGTCACTAGCTTGCTGAGCCTGTCGGTAAAAGGTCTCCCAGCGATTTGGGTCGCGGAGATCGCGGTTGAAACCGGCATAGAAGGCGGCGTCCATGGGGATGATGCCCTTTTCGAGGCGGTGCCAAAAGCCATCGGGGGCTGTTTTGGATATGCAGTAATTGACCCAGCCCGGCGGGATCCCGAGGCTCAGTTCGTAGTCCAGAATTGACTGGAAGGGCGACACAACCTGAATATGGAGGTAAGTTGTCTTGTAAATGGAACAGACCCCAATGAGTGAGATTGAAGGGAAAGAGGGCGAAACAATGCGATCGGCGCTGCACTCACACAGACACCGCCAATATCAAACAGTAAAACTTTGAGTCGTTGCTTTGGTGGCACGCCGAGGTCGTCGATGGCCTCGAGAATTGTCTCGACGGGATACTCGTCCACCTCCATGGCTCCCGTTGCTGGCCCAGGAATCAAAAGAATAAATACCTTGGTATCTAAGATGCGGCAATTACAGCACTGTAGGATAAGGCGCCTTCCAGGTTACATGCTCCTTCTGTTTTGCACAAAGGCAAGAAGGAAGGATTGGAGGTACTCGGAAGCGCGACCGAGTCGACCCCTCTCATGTCCCATTTGGACTTGCCAATTCGGTGCAATGTGCCTTCAGGAGTTTAACTTCTGAGTGCCTCGGCTCAGCAATGCCGAGCACGGACTACTTTTACTTCCAGGAATGACCCTGCCCCCAGAACAAGAACTGCCATTACATAATCAGTCGTCGCCGACCCTCCTCTTTCACCGCCCTCGTCCCCCACCGTTGAGGCACCTTTAGGGCTGTGGGGTGAAAATTGCGCCCACGAAATATTCGGCCCCTCGAATTTCACTCCTTCCAACACCAGCCCATCCATCGACCTTGCTGTACTCGCACATCAGCAACAACAGTCAAAATGGTGAGTTAGGAACAATTAAGCCGCCATCACGGCATGGAAATCGCTCCATCTTGATCCCGCGCTTCGCTTTTTTTCCCTTTCCCGGAAACCCTGAAGAGAGAGAGAGTCAATGCAAGATGCTTCGGAGGATTGGGGTTTTCTGAAGCGCAAATTGCTGATTCGGGGATTGCAAACATCAGGTTTTCCACAAGCTGGTCAAGAACAGCGCGTACTACAGGTGAGTCCAGAAACAAAAATAATCTTCCAGTCGACGAGGCTCCGGGATGAGTAAGAACGGTAAGGATTCTAATAAGTGTGCGCTACAGTCGCTTCCAGACCAAGTACAAGCGTAGAAGACAAGGCAAGACCGACTACTATGCCCGCAAGCGCCTGATCACCCAGGCCAAGAACAAGTACAATGCGCCCAAGTACCGCCTGGTCGTTCGCTTCACGAACCGCGACATCATCCTGCAGATCGTGACTTCGGAGATCAGCGGCGACAAGGTCTTCTGCTCGGCCTACTCGCACGAGCTGCGCGCCTATGGAATTGAGCACGGTCTTACCAACTGGGCTGCTGCCTACGCCACCGGTCTGCTTATCGCCCGCCGTGTGCTGAAGAAGCTCGGCCTGGACGAGGACTTTGCCGGTGTGGAGGAGGCTGATGGCGAGTACACCCTTACCGAGGCCGCTGAGACGGACGGTGAGGAGCGCCGCCCCTTCAAGGCCTTCCTTGACGTTGGCCTTGCCCGCACTTCGACTGGTGCCCGCGTCTTCGGCGCCATGAAGGGTGCTTCGGATGGTGGCATTCTCGTTCCCCACTCCGAGAACCGATTCCCCGGCTTCGATATGGAGTCTAAGGAGCTCGACGCCGAGACCCTGAAGAAGTACATCTTCGGCGGTCACGTTGCCGAGTATATGGAGACCCTGGCCGACGACGATGAGGAGCGCTTCAAGGGCCAGTTCGGAAAGTACACTGAGGATGATGTTGATGCTGATGGCTTGGAGGATCTGTACGCCGAGGCACACAAGGCTATTCGCGAGGACCCCTTCAAGAAGGCTGAGAGTGACGCCCCCAAGAAGACCAAGGAGGAGTGGAAGAAGGAGTCCCTCAAGTACCGCACCAAGAAGCTCACCCACGCCGAGCGGGCCGAGAGGGTGCAGGAGCGCATTGCCAAGCTCCGTGCTGCGGAGGAGTAAAGGGGGGGTTTCGCTAAGTCTACAGGGACAGGTCTCTGGTTCGGATGGATGGGTTCATGACTGCTTGTTCTTTGGGAGTTTTCTCATTCACACATCGGAGGGGTTAATGATGAAGGTCCATCAAAAGCCAATCAATTTTCCGAGACCATACTACCACATTTGGAGGCGGCTGAGGCGGGCACAGGGTGTCGCAGACCCAGCGGCGCCGGGCCAACATTGCAGACATGTGACTTACGTTAAATGCCCGTCATGGCGTCATAGCGTTAAGGCCGTCGGCCGCCCTGAATCGAAACGACGGTGGACGGCCAGACTCGGATTGCCAAAATCAGACTGGGAATGGCAATAAGTAGCACAGTACACCATTAGAACCAATAGGTTCATTCCAGCCAGTTCTTTTTTTCTTTCTTTTTGTTTGCCCTTTGCTACGTGTATTGAGTGACACGGAAGGATTCGGATCTTCCTGCCACAAGACCCCGCTACCAAGCAGAAGTGACCAAGCTGAGGTACGGCTTTCTCCAAAAAATTTACAAGTCGTGGACCAGGGCAGACGGACCTCACCAGTTTCCTGATGACACAAACATGGCTCTCATACTAGTAATTATACTAGGGGAAAGACACATGTACAGTACATACAGCGCAGGCGAACTGGAAAGGGGATAAAAGCTTAGTAGAAGGCCCAAAAAGATTAAGTTGACCTTCTGTCGACCCCTGACGGAAGTCGAGCAAGGAATTAAGCCCACCTCCCCTTCACTTCCAGGTTGAACCGGGGCAGTGGAATGGTCTACCAGATGGCCCAAGGACGATCCGACTTCGCACGGCGAGCAGCGGAATGATGGGTTGAGCTTTTCGTGGCACAACCGCCCATCGTCATCTCCTTGGACTGGGGCTTACGATGCTGACTGGAGCTGAGCTGAGTTGAGCTGAGCTGAGTGTGCATGTCTGCCATGTCCGAAGTGGCAGCAGGACCGACACATAATATTCCACAAAAACCCCCAACAGCAACAACTGAGTTGGGTCTTTCAAGCGTACTGGGATTCCCTCTCTACCCTTAAACATGCCGGGGCGCTGTAGGTGGCCGATTTTCCCTTCTTTCCAGTTCCTGATCGGAATCCGGGGATCGCAAGGGGTCACACGGTGCACTTAGACGCACCTGCCTGGCTCGTTCTCTGGGCCAAAGTTCGCCATCTCACTCCGCTTTTCCCCATCGCCCTTGCCCGCGGCCAGTCTGTCTGCTACTTCTCATTCCGCCACCGTCTCCCGATGGGAAAGCTATCTGGCTGATCGAGCGGCTTGTCCAATCAGACAGTCGCCATATGTACATAACATGTGCGCCGGGTTACCAAGACAGTCTAGCACTGCCCGTATATTGCATACCAAGGGTACTACTGTAAGTTATGTGGTATAGAAGCTTTGCGCGCTGTGAGGCGCTCGTCCCGCTGCTCTTAGTCCCTCGGTCCCTTGGCCGTCGCAGGGTCGTCCTTGGTTTTGATAAGTAAGCGGCCCGGTGGATGGCTGCGCGATATCAGTTCGGCGACCACATTCTTAATTGCTCGCCCGACCCATTTTCTGGTGGTGGCGCGGTCTGTTACAAGCTCCCGTGCCCTTGCATCAGGGTTTCCTCTTGTTCTATAGTGCAGTGCATACCTTAAGGTGGGTAGGGTGTGGCAGCGGCAGCGGACTCAGCTCCCCAGCCTGCCCGGGCTAAGTACATACTAGAGTCCAGTCCAGTGGCCTTCCTTGTCCTCCCGCATAATACAAGTGCAGCCGTGCATCAGCGCACCTCGAAAACACACACTACTAGTACACCGCAGCTGCTTACTTTCTCATTTGAAATCCACGCGAGAGACAGACGGACTACCCTTTTGTTGCCGTCGTTCTATCAAAGCGTCTTCCATCTAGGTCTACTTGACTTAGTAGCAAACTTTAGCAACCCTCTCGGATCAGTCGAGACCATGGCTACCTCTGTTATCGCCAGATAGCAACACTGGCAGTCAACAGTTAGACGCACTCGGCATACTAAACTGCATCATACCATACCACACCTGGATACCCCGCCACCGACAAAGCGGAAGGCTCCCAGAGGCTGAACGCCGCCCGCAACAGCTCGAGCACCCACTCGCCGTCTTCCGTCCTCCGCCCTCCTCGTCCAGCTGAATTGCCGGGGACCGACTTGACTGCCGTCTGTTTCGATTTCGTGGCTGTTGCCCGCCGGTTTCCTGTCTATTCAGCTTTATTATTCAATTCCGCTCCGGACACCGACGCCTACCCGACTCGGTAGCACGGGCTAATTATCCCGCCTTTCCATTTACTTGCCTCGTTCGCCTTGCGCGCGGCTACCATTGAGTTGGTAGCCGTTCCTTGCGCTCCCGCCCCCCTCTGAGATGGAGCACATTCATGGCGTTGACGTGAGCTGGATGACCCACGGGAATCCAAAAGGTTGGTAATTTTGTCCCCTTCGTGCTCCCGGGCCGACAGGTAGCTGCGCCTGATGCTTGCAGCTCCGAGCGGAGCGAGGTTCGAAACAAGCATTCTAATACGTACATAATTCTCTTTGCCAGACAAGACAACCAAAGTGACGACGCGCCCGAGGTCACTGTCGCAGCTGAGCCGCGGTTCTTTGGCCCAGAGTCCGCCCCTGCCTTCACCACTTACTCCCCCAGCAACTCCCAATGGCCCTCAGATAGTGCAATCCGCCGCCGCCACAATACCCCCGAGCCCGAGGCAAGCGATCGCAGTGCGCCCACCATTGTCAAGGCCCAACGCGGACGAGAAGGGGACGCTGCTTTCGTCGTCCGCTCCTGCCCCGAGCCCCGAGCCCGTCACCTCCCCTCCAATCCCCCAGAGGAGGGGTTCTTGGTTTTCCAACATCTCGTCCAAGTTTTCCTCGGGCACAGGAAACAGCGGTCAGAGCCCTCCGCAGGCCAACACGGCGTCGCCTAAACCCGCCGAATTCTCAGTACCAAAGTCAAACCCGGTCAAGAACGCCGTCTTGCAGCATGCTTCTAAGCACGAAGGTGAGGGGCCGTACACCCCGGCACCGCCCCGATCCACCCAGGCCGGAATCATGCACGTCTTTCGGAGGCTATCCTCGTCCAACGGAACACTGAGCCCCGGCGTAAAACCCCACAATCATGGGCTAGTCGAGCGACGGGTCCTAAATGTGGATCGCAACCGAGAGCGCTGCGACATTTCGGGCCTGCAGCAGGCCAAACTCCGGAGAGTAGCCTTTTGCGTCGACGTAGAGATTGCGCCCATGCCCAAGTACATGGATGAGTCTACTGAGAGGAAACCGGCCGCCAAGGCTGTCGCCAATCCCGATAAGGACCAAAAGCGCAAAATTAAGGAGAAGGGCGAGGGAGAAGCACTCAAGAATCCCAGCGTGGTGGTAGCCCAGAAAGAGGAGAACGGCGAGGTCGCTGCCACGGGTGAGGAGCTCCCCAAGGAGCCCACTGTCGAGGGCACCGACGGCCCTAACAGTATCAAAGAACTAGATTTAGTTCCAGAATCAAACGAGACGCCCGGCTCCGAAGGCTTGGCTGACAAGACGACTTCTGCTGAGGCGAAGAAAAAGGAGAAGAAAAAGAAGAGCGAAGAAGAGAGGAAGGCAAGAAAGGAGAGGAAAAGGAAGCTTGCTGAAGCGAACGGCACCATTCCCATGGAAATTTACGTGGACAGTGATTCGTCGTCAAGCGGTTCCATCCCACGCCCGTCGACGCCGAAAACGCAGGCTGTGCCAACAACCAACCCAGTTAGAATCTATCGCCGGTGTTGCCAGCTCAGAGAAACGCCGATACTCAAAAAGATCACAGAGCAGCTTTTGGACCCGGCGAATTCGTCTGTTGAGCCCGGCATGGTTGAAAAGCTCGACCTTACCGGGTATTGGATGCAATTGGGTGACCTGGTGACGCTAGGCGACTATCTGGCTGTGGTTCCCGTGAGAGAGGTCATTCTGGAGAACTGCGGCCTGACAGACGAGGGTCTTCGTGTCATCCTGGCAGGCCTCTTGGCCGCCAGGAAAGTCTCGGCCAAGAGGCGGAAACCTCCGACCGAACCTGACGGGCTGGCACCGCAAGGCGGAGTGGTTGAGCGGCTCGTGCTGAAAAACAACAAGGCCGGCCCCGAAGGGTGGAAGCACATCTGCCTATTCCTCTATCTATGTCGGACGCTCAAGTGTCTGGATCTATCAGGCATACCACTGCCCCGGCCTGCCGCCCCGGCCCCCGGAGCCGCAAGCCACGTGAATGGAAACGCATACCGGACACGCCCGGACCAAGATGTTTGCCGCCTCTTGGCCAGGTCCCTCGCAGAACGACTTGGGGGTTCCACGTTGGGACTGCTGCACTTAGGCCAGGCGGGTTTCAGCGCAGAACAGCTGGGTATTGTCATTGACGGCGTCATAAAATGCGGCGTACGGAGACTGGGCCTCGCCCACAACGATATCGATGACGAGGGCATAAAACACGTTGCTAAATTTATAAACAGTGGTCAATGTGAAGGGCTGGATCTGGGCGGCAATGACATGAGAGATCGGCTTGGCATTATTGCCGATGCTTTACAGGCCAAGAACTGCCCCTTGTGGGCGCTGAGTCTGGCAGACTGCAACCTCAAGCCGTGGTCCTTGTGCAAGCTGATGTCGATGCTCGTCAAGCTTCCGCACTTCAAGTTCATCGACCTTTCGCACAACCACGAACTCTTCAACTCGAACCCCAGCGCAGTGTCCCTGCTCAGAAGGTCAGTCAAATCTGGATCATTTGCTGCCTGGCACTTTAACTTGCTGACTTAATGGCTCTAGATATCTCCCCAAGATGGCTTGCTTGAAACGCATTCACCTCGCCGACTGTGCCATGACCCCCGAGCAAGTCATTTCTCTGACAGAGATCATTCCCGAAGTCCCTGGCCTTGCCCACATCAGCTTCCTGGAAAACCCGGCACTGGTACAGCTGACGACTAATGCAAACACGGACGAAATCAAAGAAGAAGCATTCGCACTCTTCGCGTCGTTCTTGGCGGCTGCACGAGTTTCTAAAAGCCTCGTGGCCGTCGACATCGAGGTGCCCAGCGAGCAATCAAGTGATCTCATCAAGGCCATGGCCAAACACGTGGTTGCCTACTGCCTGCGCAACATGGAGCGGCTTCCCGTGGGGGATCTTGCTGCCGTTGCTTCAGCTACAGAATCGCAGGTGCATGAGCCCGAGTACCCAGACGTGCTGCAGCGCCTCATTGGCCATGACGTCATGCAGCCGGTTGACTTGGACGCCGACGTTGATGTCGCGCCTGACGAAGATTATGTTATTAGCGGTACCGGCGTCGTCAAGGCGCTGGCGTGTTGTTTGAAGAACCGTGGCGACGAGTCGCGAAGGCAGTCGGGAGAATTCATCCGGGATTTTGAGAACGGTATACCGGAGCCGAGACCCGACAAGCTGCCGACCGGAAAGGCGAAGGAGACGTCAAAGCACCTGCTATTCAGTGCCAGGAAGATCAGGCATCGCTTACAGCCGGCAATCAGCAAGGCCAAGGCGGCCATGGTCGATGACCAACATACGTACCGTAAGTCATATTTGTTCCCAGCCCCATTTCTTGATTGGCCTCTTTACTAACGGGATTTTTCATGCAGATCGTCTGATGTTCCTTGATAACACGCTCAAGGGCATTATCAAGCGGTTCGAGGACGAGTTCCCGGACACACGAGAGTCCAGTGATAGTGCTGTCAGCCTGTCGCCTGCAGAGGACGCCGACTACGACGCAAACGCCCCAACCCCGCCCTGGAGCGCCGGACTGTCGTCTTCCGACCTACAGGCTGGCGCCATCTCGGACAACGAAGACGACACAACCACAGACGGTCTCGCAATACGGGCGCCGCTGGTGCGGTCCAACTCTGCCATTAGCCTCACGTCCAAGGCGCTCGCCGACGAAGAGGGCCGCGTTCTGCGCGCTGGCCACCAGTTCCGAGTCGGCATCGTCAAGCCCGAGCACTACGCCTTGCTAACAGGTGTCGAGATGGTTGGCGCCGACCCAAAACATGTCCGTATGCTTCACGAGCTTTTGGACGATCTCGGCGACGCCAATGGCAGCTATATGGCCGCCGATGTCAAAGAAAAGGGCGTCGTGCGCGTCTTCCAGGAGAACAGGGAGGACCTTCTCCAGAAACTTCGCACCTTGGACCCCGTCTATTGGGACCGCTTCGTCGAAAGTCAGGAAATGGCACGAGCCAATGTCCAGGTTTCAGGGGCACGGAGCCCCGAAGTTCTTGCGAACATGCCTTCTGATGCCGCCAGGGGGGATATGGCCGGGTCTGAAGAAGCTTTGGTTGATGAATAGTGGCCGTGTGGCAAGATATCCCACAGCCAGCAGCCAGATTTGGTTACCAGTGCTTGCCAGCTCGTTTTGTCTCATTTGCTTGTGTCAGTGTCAAAGTGTAGCCTTTGTCTTTTTTCCTTGGTATTTATTTTGTGCGGGCTTTTTTTGGTTTACAAATACTACTACCCCAACCGCGTTTTTTTGGTCTGTTTTTTTTTTTTTTACTTTGCTGGCCAATGGAACGGCGGTGGCCCTAGCGGCCTTGCCTGAAAACTTGTTCGGGGGTTTATTCTGTGGGGGGGATGTCATCTATCGAATACCAAAGGAGGATTCAAGTCCGAGGCGAGGCGTTTTCGAGGAGGGGGCATGGAGGGAGGCAAATGGATACATTCCGACAGATGCTTAAAAGGTACAATCATCCTGCACGATTAAGAGGCTGATAGAGTTTAATACGACGACTATCCACCTAATCTTATTTAAAGTATATGAACTTTTACTTCGCCTTTGATGCCCCGCCCTGTGGAGCCCACTTCTTAATTATCTCGGGGTCATTGTAATCGATCTCCGGAAAGGTAATATGCTACACCTAGACTAGCCTGGTCCCTTCAGACTATATGTTTGCTCCAGTGAATCCTAACCTCTTTTAACCCAAAGGAATAGTTTCTATAGCCGTCGGACTTGCCTTTAGACTCCCCTCTAAAGTTTCTAACTCGGGGCAAGGCAATAGGTGATAAATGATCGAGAAATTGCTGAGCGGCCTCGGGCTGCCGGCTGGTTGTCTTGACTGGCTGACCGCTCTTGAGTTGAAAGCCTGGTATTACTCTATTCTTCTTCGAATCCATTTTAAAGATCTTGTGTTATAGAAGATGGCAAGAGTCGAATTGAGTTGGTTGATCCTTTGTATCTTAGCTTGAGATAGGAGTTCGGCGAGGTGACGCTTAGACGCGCTTTATATAAGTATTTACGCCTTAGAGGGGTCGTTGGTGGTTTAGGATGTTGGCTGCGTCATTTACGGTCATGGATGGGCCCCGAATCGCACTTTGGCCAGACGCGCCTTCGAGGCGCAAGGGGTTAGTCCTCTGACTCGAACTAATGCTAGCGGCAAGACATGTCTTCCTTCACGTATGGCGTTAATCCTTAGAACTGACCCGAAACAATGCCCGCGTCTCGACCCTCACTACAGCGCCTCGTGCTCCGAGGCGTAATACACCACAACCACAACCCCAGAGTCGCCTGTCTTGAGACGATGTAGCTATACGGCATTTGAAACTCTAACCTCTAATATTCGTACCAGGTCCCAGCGTCTATTGGCCATCAATACATAGCCTGGGTTAATTTCCCGCTAACGTTATACGAAGAACATCAAACACGGCCATACAGGGTTCTAAAACCCTACTAGACTTTTACATAAACGCCCTAAAGCGAGGCAGGTTTGAGCGGCGTTGGTATTGTGACTACATGCTATTGACCGCCTTCCCTTCTCAATTATAGTCTTGGGTCGCTTTGAGTCGCCTAGATGCCGAGGTGTAGTGGCTGTCCGATGAGGTAGTGATAATATCACCAAGATTAAGGATAGCTAAATAACAATAATAGCAACAGAACAGACACTAGGCCACATACTCACACACTATCTCGGCCACCATAGGTGGCTAGTGCGTGAAGTACTACTTCCTCAATCATAGGGGACCGTATGCTGTAGGCTTGCAGTAGTTAGGGTCACTACATTTCAAAGAAAAGAAGTGAAAAAGTAGTACTGAAAGCAAGGACTAAGAATAGCATGTCTTCCTTCTATAAGGAAGATATAGAGCCCGCCCTCTTATACAGTAGCTCGGTCAAGGACTGGAAAATAACCAACTCACACTAAAAAAACAGGGGCAAGTCCCCATAATGAAGTCTACCAGCAAGACCGGTGCCGTACCGGTAACATGAGCCCCAGTCACTACCGTCCTATAAATCAAACCTGGAGGCGTATTGAGGCACATCAATTAATCTCAACTCAGGAGCTACGCTCAGTCGATGGGCTTAGATATTGGTTTGGGTGTATTAGCTAGTCTCAATTTAGACGCTACGCACTATTGATTACGTATGGGTACTGGTTGGGGCACATTAGCTGCTCTCAACTCGGGGGCTACGACCTATTGAAAAGACTTAGTTAGGTCCTTGTTGAGCCAAACCAACTGCTCTCAATTGAGGGGCTGTGCCCTGTTCACGGATATCAATAGGGTCTGTACGGGTGGCTGATTGCGGCTCTACGTCCGTTAGTAAGAACCGAATCTTTTTGTCACGCGGCGGTGAGCAGCCTATAGATGTAGCAAGCGATACTATATGATTACGACGGCTATTTAGATGTTAATAACTATACAGAGTTGGGCATAATCGGCTTATTACTACTAATAGATTCCTTCGTCTAATACTACAGAGCGGAGGCTGAGAATCTTATCCCTTCAAATTCCTATGTCCATGATCTAGCCCTTGCTCCAGTTTTCCCTGCTCCCTCTTTACGCAGGCATCTAGGAACTTTATAGGAAGATGTTACAGAACACCCGAGTTATCAAGAATCTCTCCCGCCTTCTTCTCATACTCTTATCTGAAAAAGACCAGGGTTTTTTATCAATATCCAGCTCCATAAGGGGTAAAGAATAATAGTGGTCATTCTCAAAAAGGCAATAACTAGGTGCTGGATTAACTCCTCTTCATTCTTAAGGAGAAAGGCGACATCGTTGGGAAACCGGTTATAGAGATTAAAGTCTAGAATCTACAGACGGGTTGCACGTCTCTGGAAGTTGATACACTCTAAAACTTCCATGTCCGAGTATTTGGGCAATTTCTCTAGCTCCTCAACGTCCAAGCCGAGCGATTGCGTGACGTGGATTGTATATGAAATCTCGGCCTCACTTCCCAGGACAAACTCGATATCATACCCATCTATATGAGCTTCCCAGTGGACAATAGCGGGACACTCAGCCATTGCCCTCGCATAATGTTTGATAGGGAGGCCGAGATCGAGCATTTGATCCAGACAGAAATTGAAATTCCGTAGAGAGAAATTGGGCGAGAGCAGAGCATCCGAGCAGCGACGGCGGCCGAGGTATATACGAGCGACACAGTCTTTATTCATCTATAAGGATTTGGCAGCCTCCCGCAATCCCTCCGGGCAAAACTTATCGATCAGGGCATGGCGAATGGCCTTGGGGAGAGGAATAATACGTTCCGTAATCAATGCCACCGAGGGAAGAGGGAATTCCGAGCTTGGCGGGAGAAATGGCTTATTCATATCCCACCATCCTGCATTATCCTTGCTAACATACGAGAAGACTCGTGGAATGCGGCACTCTGACTCGCTGTGGGCGGATAGAGCCTTGAAAACTCGCAGGTGCGACAAGAAATCTTCCCAAAGCCCATCGGACATGATAGATTATTCTGTCGTATTGAGGCGACGTCGCTCAGGTGCGGAAAAGGGAGGGGCAGAGGAACTCATTATCGCGGCTGGTCAATCTTGAGTGTTGGGGAATGTTGGAGGGAAGACGCGCGATGATCAGGAATCTAGGGTAGTTATTTATGGTGTCTGGAAAAAAAATCTTTTCCAGTACCTTCCTCGGTGTCAGTAAAATTAAAAAATCTTTTCTCAGTACCTTCCTCGGTGTCAAAAATTCTTTTCCCAGTATCTTCCTCGGAGCTTTAAAAATTCCGAGTTCTTTTTCTAGTACCTTCTTCAGTATTAGTAGACTTTAAAATTCCAACATTACTCCTAGTAGCGAAACCAAGGTACTTACAAGACTTCACCATCCTACCTACCTCGCCCGTCAAATCAGCGAGCGCAGATCTACCCATTCTCTCGTCAGGCATATGGCACCATAGTTGTCTCGAAACGCTCCCCCGCCCCTGGGAAACCGAATGAGGACGCCAGTAGCAACGGCCTTGCTAAGCACGACTACTGCAACACGGGCAGCCTATACTCGTGCAATATGCCCGTCGTTTTTTATAAACAAGAGAAAAAAGACGAAATGAATCCAAGTCTATGACATGAATCACGATGAAATCTATAATGCTGATTATAAGTGAGGTGAGTGTCAGTGGTGATTGCTAACTGCCTGATGGGACTCGGGAGGAACCTTAACATGCAAAACATGAGAAAAAAAAGAAAAGGAAAAGGAAATGGGAGAAGGCAGTAGATTCGTGGACAAAGCCGCGAAATAAAATAGAAAGTAAAAAGACAAAAGACAGAACATAAAAATATATTAATGTACGACACCTGCAGGATTCGAACCTGCGCCTCCGAGGAGACTCCCTAGGTTGCTTCTTCCTATTAATTCCCTGTATGAAAAGGCATAGCTCGATAGCAGGGAAGCGCGTTAGGCCACTTCGCAAAAGTGTCTTTGTCTTTGTGTTGCTTGATTGTTTGCCTATTGACCTAGTATGTGTATCCATCCATGTTGAGATTGAGATTGAGATGGGTCTTTGTGGGGTGCAGCGGACCGGGGATGTCGAGGATGAAAGTGGAGGTATTGACTAGATGACTCTAGTGCTGCCCCGTGAATTGGCCATGATGGGTGTGGGTGTCTTCGTATGTTTATATGTGTGTTTATGTTCTTGCTGCTCCGTATTAGTGGAGAAAAGAAAAGAGGCAAGTTCGCCGAGAAACAAACAAACTCAACTCGGCCCCCCTTTCTCACGCGGACTCGTTGGATACCGCCTCAAAACCGCCCACAACCCAGCTCTAATATCATGCTGTAGACTTATCACTGAGCACGAAAGGGGTTAGATAATTTTGACAATTAAACCATCTCTGAATCAATACCTCGCCAAGCAGCAGCTCATTGGCACTTCAAACCGCGATCAATTAGACTATCTCGTACCCGTTTCTCCACTCGTTTCCGCCGTGGCGTGTCGTAAAAACACAATATGCTATGCTATGGTATGCTGCTGCTCATTAAGCGCCTGCCTACCTGGTGGCCTGCTCCTCCATCCCCTACCCTGTCTGGTGCAGTGGAACCCAGTTCTCGAACGTGTCTCATTTGGACAAATATGTTTCATGCTCCGTCCAGCGCCAGTCTAGATGCAGATTATTCTGGTGTGTGAGATCGTCATAGTGCGCCGTCTTTCATAGAGCTCATGCGGCCTCGTGTAAGACAAGAATGACAAAAGAAAACATGCAAGGTTCGTACAGTACAATGGAAAGTGACAGAAGAAAAAACATGTCGGGGATATCGGTAGAACGACGGTGAGAATACACACGTTCCACAAGACACCTGCCCGTTCTCAGATAGCGCGGTCATGACCAGCCGCGGTAGATAGCACAAGAGATTTAGTGCTTCTTGTATTTCTGCACACATTGTTAGCATTGTAGTCTCGCACTGGTCCAAGATGGTTGCAACTCACGGCATCCATTCGCCTCCTGTTCGCGGGATCGAGCGAGTTCGTCGCCCCGAGAAGAGTCTGTCCGATGGCCTTGGTAGCTCCGATGGCGGGGCGGAATATGATGGTCGGGGCCCGCCTAAGCACCGCCTTCGCCGCCCCTTGAGCGCTCTGGCTGTCCATTACCTCCGCGGGCACCGCAATGATGGCATCCCTCGCCATCGAGAGATCTCTGGCCAAGCTGGCATACGCACCCCTCATGCCCTGGATGATACCCAAGGGCTGATCCGCATAGAGGCTAATCTGCTTCTTCTCCTCTGGAATCTCGTCCTCCCATTCCCCTACCGCCACAGCAGCTGACGTTCCCTCTCCGTGGGGATTCGAAGTGAGGAGTCCCTCGGCTCCTTGCAGAGCATACTGGGTCCCGATCGCGAGCTTGGCACCGAGCTTGACGACCTCGGTGCCTGTGGTCTTGGCAAATGCCGCTGCTCCCTTTCCGATGCTGCGCACGATGCGGCCATCTTTGCGGTACTCCCGGATAGGAATCTCGATCAATTCTCTAAATCCACTACTAGCATTCACAACCGAGCGTACCGGGGCCAGCCCAGCCAGAATTCCAGGCAGCTGCGTTCTCTTGACGTTGTCCGTCCAGAGGTCGTTCAGCTGGATACCCAGGCGGTCGAACCCTGACACACCATATAGAATGACGTGGCGCAGGGTCATGCGAGCATCCTCGAGGATCAAGAAGTTCATGAACTCGGTTGTGTGGCCCGAACGCAAGCCAGCGTAGTCGACTCGCTTCGGCTTGAAATCAAGTTTGATGGGGATGTCGTTGATCTCGGCGCGTTGTATAAAGGGGATGTCGGTTGGGGAGGCGTGGACCGGAGCCGAGTCGTCCTTAAACTCAAAAAACCTAGTGATGAAATCAAGCGCATCTTGATCGACATGCAGTCTCAGCGGCAAAACTGTAACCTTGAGCACTATTTCAGAGGCCGGCATGGACGGCACGGGCCGGGTGGTGAGAAGCTCAAGGTGGACCATGCTCGCGCCCAGCTCCCGCTCGCCAGCGTCGTGGTCATACATGGCAAACTTCTTCCACGTCGATGTTGGGACGTGGTCAAAAACGTCGATGTCATTGATGCGGATGTCGATGGAATTCAGAGTCTCGCTTGAGTCGGGCGGGAAGGTGACCAGGTCCACGTTCACGCCCTTGAGCTCGAACGTGATCTTGTGGCGCTTGCTCCTGTTCAGCTTCAGGTTCTTGGACTTTGATCGATGCTGCCCGCCGGGCCGGGCCGTGGTGGCGGTGACGGCCGTGGTGGCAATTGACTCCGTGTCCGTGGCGTTGTCTTGCAGGTCCTGGTTGATGGCCTGCGCCAGCTCCTTAGGGTCGCGGTTGGCTGAGATACCGATGTAGATAGAATTGAACAGGAAATCGCCAATAACGGTATCCCCATCCTCAACCTCTTTCTCGTAGACACCCCGGCGGTCGGTCCGAGCGCGCCGCTCGTACGCCTTTGCTTCAACATCCTGGACGGCCTTGGTAATGACCTCTCGAGTGCGTGCCCAGTCGTAGCCGTCAAACAAGTGCCAGATGACGTGCACGTCGCGGACGCAAAGCTTTAAGGGGCTCTGCTGGACCTTGACATCGTTAGATTGGTCATATGTGTTCTTCTTCGAGTTCCAGCGGTGAGCTGTGCCCCGGACTACAGATGCCGAGCCGAAGAAGTTGTCGTCGACGCGAAGGTCATCGCTGCCGCTGTCAGCTCCGAAGCTCGCAGTGCTGAGCAGGATGCCATCGCTGGTTTCCTCTACAGTCGTGCGCTCCCCCAACATGGAAGAAGACGTGGCATTGAACAACTCCTCCTGGACGGCGCCTTCGTCGTAGTACTGAGAGTCTAGTTGAAGTGGGCTGTCGTGGTCTTCATATTCGTCGTATTCGCTTCCAAAGTCACCAAGCTCCTGGGCCATGGCAAAATCATTGTCAAAATCGTAGTCGCCCTCAGCCTTGCCGAATGCATCTGCGGTGATGGATGCCAAGAGATCTTCAACGGGAACGACCGACGTCCTGTATTTGACTTCTTTGCTTGGCGGGGTTGGCGGCTTAAGGCCATTGCCCAGAGCGATGAGCGTCTGAGTCGAGTCGGCGCAAGTCTCGAGAACCAAGAGATCATCCCTGACTTCAATCTCTACATGGGATTCGTCCTCGGAATCTTTGACAATCTTCACCGTCGCTTTGGCAGAGGAGATCTGGCAAATATTGACATATCCCATACCGCACAGCTCCCTGACTTGGGGGGATGGCGTGACGACCGACTGCCGTGTTGAGGCAAAGGGCGGCTCGTCCGAGTCCAAGATCGAGATATCGTCAATCAAGAGAACCGAGGCCTTCTTCAAGGAAGCAACCGCGTGAACCGTGTTGTTCTTCCCGGGAGTCGCCTCGACACGCGCATCCGTAAGCACGAGAGCCAATTTGGAAGGGAGGTGATGTGGGTTAAGGCCGACAATACAGTCGCGAAAAGCAACATCAACCTTAATGGGTTTCGCGGCTTTTACCTGTTCTACAGGGTTTGCTGAGCTTGAAGGTGCTCCTTTAATCACCGAATGTGCCTGATCTCCCAGGTTCGCGACCGAGGCGGCGAGCCCGGCTTCAAAGTCCTGGGGCGTGGCATCTTCTGACAGTCCCAACACATCCATAATGGTGGGGACACGGTACTCGACGCTCAGTCCCATGAGCTTGACCTTGAGAACCGGCTCGATGTCGTCAATCATCCTCATCATTAGAACCGGCGGCTTCTGCGTGATGCCGGATGCTGCCGTACTCGAGGTGCCCACAAGCTCTTCTATCTGGTTCCGGTTGACAGAGATTGAGCCGACGGCGACAGCTACCAGCGAGGGCACCGAGATATTCGCCAGGTCGACGTCTCTGAGGGATGCCTGGATAGCGCCAAATCGACCCCCAATCTCAATTTCGCATTCAATATGCTTGACTTGACCGAGCGTCAAAAGACCTGGCCGGTCGTCTTCGGGCAGGTATTTGGCAACCGTTCCGAGCTTGGCGAGGTCTTCGACAAGGCCTGGGAGGCAGGCCAGTTGTTGTAACCTACCCGCATCAACTCTAACCCTGCTGACAGTCAGAGAAAGAACGGGGCCCTTTCTCCGTTGTCTGAGAAGCGTGTCCACCATAATCTCGTCCTCGTTCTCGTCGAACTTCACCTTCGAGGGCGTAATAAGCTCCAGGAGTCTCTCCAAGTCCTTCGTTCGAGGAAGCATGATGTATTCGAGCCTCGTATCTGCAATCTCTACAACAACCGGGACTTCGGCTCGGGAATTTCTCAGATACGGGCCGGCCAACCGCACCCTGCTGAAATGGATGCCGATTCCCTCCTCTCTGCTGACCAGTTTGAGGGCGCTCGTATTCAATACGACGCTACATTCTTTGCCGACAACATCCACACGGAGGCCGTTGATGCGCAAGTCGGTCTTGTTCTCCTTGCTCGCTGTGCGGTCATCCGGGTTGATGGGGGTTTCGAATCGAACGCCGCGCGGTTTCTGGGCCGCCTTCGTTGGATTCTTGTTCCCCTTTGGCGCGTTTGACGTAATTGAGGAGCCCATGTTAAGGAAGCTACTCAGCCCGCCGAACCAGCTGAATGTTTCATCCAGTCTCTGTAGGTCCAGCTTAACATGGAGTGGCAGCGTGTTGATCTCAGCTCTCGAGAAATCAGACGAGCTGGTGACATTGACAGATATGTCCTGCCCAGCCGTTGGGAACGTGTTTGCCACCGACTCATACATCTGGACTTGACGGTCGAACGAAATGATATCATCGTTTGCATAGCCAAACCGGAACTTCTCGATGCTGATGCTCGCTTCGGTCTGCGGACCCGATTTAGAAACGGACCCTCTGAGATCAGTTATGCTAGCCTTGAGCAGGATGTCCGAGTCGAACCCGACAGTGCGTTTTTCGAACAGCCTTTGGGGCGTATCTGCCACACCCGCGATCTTCTCGAAGAAATTTAAAGACAGTTCCTCGATAATGAGCTTGATATCTGGCGTCTTCGGGCTCGGCTTGGTTGCCCCTGAATCGCGGCTCTCGCTTGGCGGGCTTTGGGTAGCCTCGAGCAGCCGCGAAACAACCATGGCCAGTAAAAAACCAATTGAGGCATCAAACCGAATTTCCACAGGACGCAGGATAATCTCGACAGAGTTGTCGTGGGGTCTTTCTTCTGAGATCACCGGGATAGGAGCAAGCCCTGGGCTCGTAGGTGCGGCAGAGTGGACGGAGAATGTCCCTGGGAGATTCGGCGAAACAGACTTGCCGAGGTCAGGGCTGTAGATTTGGATGCGCTTGGGTGCTGATGGGATATAGACCGAAATGGAGCTCAAGGATACAATCTCCTTGACTAAACGGGTTGGTCCGCGAGGCGTGGGAATATCATCCTGCTGCGGCTCCGGGTCTACAACGGGGGAATTTTCTGCAGATGATGGCTTCACCTCGCTAGAAACTGCCGTGTCAATAGGGGTCAGGGGCCGCTCAACTAGTAGCTGCAACAGCGTCGATTCAGCAACAGCATCGTCCTCTTGAGCCGGTGTATCTCGTATTTCCGGCTCCGGTGACGACTGGAACTGAGGGCTTCGGGGAGGAGACGCAACCACGTCCCGGGGTGAGGAATATTCTTCTAGTGATGATTCCTCCTCATCCCATGACCCTGGCATGGAATTACGCAGCTTGACCGACTGGGCTTGGGAAAATGCACTCATGTACATGCTCTCGGCGTCTTCGTGGCTGTAGAGATGTGACTGCGTCAAGTCTTCTGCTCTAGAAGCACCAGAGCCAGAGCTGCCTGATCCAGAGTAAACAGAGACGCCTGGTGATGTGGTATGCAGCGCTAATGAGTCTTCTGACTCTCGGAGATAGGGTTCAGACTGGGCCTCCCGATCGAAGGTCGCCCATGGAGCTGGTTCAGGTTCTACAATTTCCGACTGCGCGCGCTCCTCGAGGGGTGATCGCGGGGAGAAGTCTTGATATATGGAGGCTCTCGGGGTGGACAAGGACGAAGCCGGCTCTCCAACGTCGTCTTCAATATCGTTAGGGTCAAAGTCGTATGGGATGTCGAAAGCGTCCTCGCTGTCTTGCAAAGTGTAGTGGCTCTGCGCAAGCTCTTCTGACCTCGCCAAAGCATCTGAACCCATGCTCATCTCCAGTCCAGCGCTTGGGTGGGAGAATAATTGTGCGGGGGTTGTGACTGGCGACCGCGAGGCAGCCGAAGATGGCATTGACGGAGACCGCGTCAGCGTCGAGAAGACGTTCGCCTCTAATATCAAAAAGGCGCGGATGTTGTCTAGCAAGATGTGCCGCTTGCCCTCCTTGGGAACAAGAGCCGGAATTCCGTCCGCTTCACCTGTCGTCGTCGTAACACCCTCAACCTTGACGCTGTCCAGCGACAGCTGGAAGGTGACCAGCTCAGCAGTCGGAGTGCTGGGGTCAACAGGGACTTCCATATCGACCTGGAATGTGACACCCTGGATACGAATCTGCATCCTGTTCACGATGCCCTGAAGGAAATCGGCGAGGAAGGTAGGCAGAGACAAGGCCTGGCCGGTGCCAAACGAGGAGCTGTCGTCGTCGGCCTCTGACGCGTTCGAGGTTATCGAGGCTCCGAGGTCCTGCGACTCGGCTACCAGGGCTTCTTCGAGCTCCTTCTTCTCGGACGACGGCTGGGTTTCTAAGAAGGACTGGGCGAGGTCGACGGCGGTGGGGACGACTTCGTGGCTATCTTGGCTCTTCCTCCGCTTCGTCGCTTGTTCCTTGGACGCCACTTTTAACCTGACGTCGACGCCGTCGATCTCGGCTGTTATCGGGCTTGTGTAGAAGTCCATAGGGATGGTAACGCGGAGCACGAGTATCTTGGCTCGTTGTATTGAGAAGGTCGGGGGGAGCTCCAGGAGCTGTTCGAGTTTCTATATGTGAGAGTTGATGTCAGCTCGGGCGAGACTCGGGAGGGAATAACAGGACGGAAATGAGACTGGATGGATGTACCTGCAGAACGAGGCCGACATCTCGAAACTCGAGCACGGTATTCCTCCCCAGCGCAAAGTCGAGGTTGTCCAAGTCGAGCGTCTGCGAGTCGAGCACTTCAAGCCGCGACAGCGCAAAGCGCAGCAGCTGCTTGGGCATCAGCGAGCTGCGGAACGATTTCAGGAAGAAGGCCATGATGGCGGTTATTGTGATTTATTCTGTCGATTTCTCGTTGTTGCCGCTGCTTCGGGGGGGGCAGGCGTTCCAGGAACTCGAGGAAGCCTACTACTGATTATGTACAGCGCAGGGTACGGGTACTGTACGGGTAGAAGGGACGTGAGGGTGTCCGTTTGGGGAAGCGGGGTGGCTGCGACCAACCCAACCTAGCTCCCTCCGGAGCAAGATCAGTCAGAGTGTGCTAAAATGGTGGGGAGACGGTTCGGCCCCAAACTGGTGGGCGGCGCTCTAGTCGTCGTTGTATTATTCTTGGTCGTCGTCGGCGTTCTCGGTGCCTCCGTCTTCGTCACCCAACAAGCAACAGCGAAGCAGGGCGGCCGAGGTGGGATTGCGGGGAAGGTCATGTTTGGGAGGACATCATCAGTGACGACGGCAGGTACCCTGTAGCTGTAGCGTAGCTATAGCTTAGCTGCTCCCTTGGGCCTTCAGTCAGTCCCTGGACCGAGTCGACTCAGACAAGGATTCGGATCAAAAGGGAGATGAGTCCCAAGAGTGAAAAGGGACGAAAGAGAGCGCCCAGGCTCCAGAGAAAAACAAAAAGGCTGGATGCAGCCTTGACGAAAGACGGGACCACGGATGCAGGATGCAAGCCTCCTCCCAGAGGTTAGGGGCAACACGCACACACGCACAGTGGCCGGAGTGTCTGTGGGCTGTTGCCGGGCCCGGGCTGGGCTTGGGCTGGGCCACCTACTGACCCGTGACATGAAAGCTAGGTTAGGCTTGAGGTGTCATTGGAAGCAGCTCCAAGTTCCAACCCAATCAGTTGATCGGCCTTTATCGGGCTTGCGCAAGGCCGTAGATAGCATCACTCGTATCACTGGCACTCAGCAGTGCATACATACGAGTGAGCGAGGCTTGCCCGTCTAGGTATAGTCAAGGCGTGCTCGCCGCCGTGAATCCGTAATATAGCGTAGGTTGTACATACTACTGACCGTACCGGCCCAACGCCCCGCCCTGCCCCGCCATAAATCCGATGCGACACCAATGACGATTTTCCGTCAGCGGCTATCACAAGGCATAAGATCCCCGCCCCACAGCGCCCAGCCCAGCTGCTGAGGTCCACTGGTTCTGACAGTTTGCCTCCCACCTCGCCTGGGGTCCACAGAGTGGGGGGAGAGAGAGGCAACGACAAGAGAAATCGACAGGCATGAAGCAACAAAGGTACAGTAGCATATGGATTACATGTCTTTCTTGGGGAGGCGTAAGACGACCAACAGAGACTGATATGCGCGCCGCGCCGTTCACCCGTTCGTTCACAAAGTGCATCGATAACACATTGTATGAATAAACACACAAAGTTCCATTGTTTGATTGTTCGGCTCACCAGCAAAATTCTGGGGTGCCGCGCGAACCTACCGGCTGGTAGGTGGCCTCGAAGCGGGGCGGCCAAAGTGCCGAGTTAAATACCCACTAGAGGTTTGAAGAAACCCGCAAATAGCAAATTCCTAGTTGGCTGTCTAGATGGATTCTCACTGCCTGCCTCCTTACCTAGGTAAAGGGAAATAACTCAATAAACAACCTAGAACTATCAACCTAGGGAGCACAATTGGCCACGGAAGCATTTGCTAACGATCAAGCTTGATCGGTACAGTACTTACACTAAGATTTGATGAGCACTTATTCCGTACCTTGGAAATCTCCGTCAAGGTTAAACAAAGCCGGTTATGCAAATGTCAACTGTAGCCCGCAGCCACCAGTTAAGTGGCATGCAATCACACGAAAGAGTAAAGGTATCCGTACAGTGACAAAAAGAAATCCAAAAGAAAAGAAAGAAAAAACTCCAAACATTCAACCCTTCCCGCCCCGCCCCCCAAAAAGGTTCAATATAAATGTAAACTCACCACCGTCCCCCCCCCAAAAAAAATCCAAAAAAATCCGACAAACTGCAAGAGAGAAAGCCAACTCAAGCCATCTCGAGACTCCTGTCGAACCCGGCCCGGCCGTACGCCTGCCCGAGCCGCTTACCAACATCCTCGCCGCTCCAGTAGGCACCCGTGACAGTGCCGAGGGCGACGAAGGGGGCCGTGTGCTCGCCGGCGAGCCAGACGCCCTCGGCGGGCACGGCGGCGCGCAGGGCGCGGACGTCCTTGTCGCCCTCGCGCAGGCCGACCTGGAAGTTTGTGTAGCTGCCGTTGCCGGCGAGGTCGTCGTGCAGCCAGTCGGTGGCGAGGCAGCACGTGGGCCGGCAGTCGGCGCTGGCCTCGTCATACGACGGCAGCCGCGAGTAGTACGGCTTGAAGAAGGCAAAGATGTACTCGTCGCGCTCCTTGCCCGCCGGCAGCGCGCGCGCCGTCGCCGTGACGTGGTGCGACTCATCGCCGTAGATGTAGAACAGCAAGGTCGGGTGCGCCGCCGACGGCGCGAGCGACGCCAGCTCGACGATCTCGTTGGTCCACCGCGCCGGGTTGGAGTCGGGCGCGTACTTGGGCGACAGCCACTGCGCGAAGCCCTTGACCGTCCGCCCGCTCGCGTCCGGGGTAAGCCAGAACGCCTTTTGGAAGGAGATGTAGACCTGCGATGAAGCTAATGTCAGCGTCATCCTTTGCTAAAACCGATTGTGGTTCTCTGGCAGACTAGCTGACCTTCTCGAGGCACCCGTACCCGAGGCTCTGGATCGCCTCGGTCATGCGTGGCGGTAAAGGGGGGATGAACGCTTGGGGGTTCTGCTTCAGCCACCCCAGCGGCGCGGCAACGACGACTTCGTTGAATTCAAAACTATGGCCGTCGGTGGTTTTGACGTTGACCAAGTCGTTGTTGGCTGTGGTGGACTTGCCATATATTTCGGAAATCCGAGTCTGATACCTAATGTCAGCACCGTCCACTGCCGGCTGTGCAATCTTCTGCAGAATCTTCTCATAGGTCCCCGCACAAAAGAGGTTCTCTAGTCGTTATTAGTCACTCCGTCTCGGTTCAGATACGGATTCAAAAACATACCGCCGTCGAGACACTCCTCGAGCCAGAAGAACTTCAGACTCTGCTTGTCGACGGGACTGCCAACAAAGTTACCCCAAAGCGTGGCCATCTGGAGCATGATACTCCTCTTCTTCTCATAGTCCTCCTCGGTGTCTGGTATCTTATGCGGTATCTGCTCGCGGAAAAAGTCCAACAGCGCCTTGCTGGGATCTGTCTCGGCCCCGTGCTGGTTCGAGTAGTCAAAGGCATCTTCGATGATATTCCACATGGTGGTGGAGTAGAACTCGGAGTCCTCGGAGCTAATGAGCTCGCCATCTTCGTCGTACACGGTCGACCCCGTGTCCCAGGTGCCGACTGGCGTATCCGTCTCTCGGGCCAGATCCATCATGGGGTTTCCGGTGGTTCCGTGTACCCAGTTCGGACCTACATCTACTAAGTGGCCGTTGGGCAGTCTTTCCTGGTACATTCGGCCTCCCAAGCGGTCCCTAGCCTCGAGAATGGTTACGCGAAAGCCATGGCGAAGCAGTACGTCGGCACAGCGGAGGCCGGCGAGGCCAGCCCCTATTACACCAATATGCGGTTTCCTGCTCGGCTCGACAGTCTCAAGCTGTGTAGAGGTAATGTAAGCAACGCTTGCAACTCATGTAGCACGCAGGGACGCAGGTATTACATGACCACGACGGTTCTCAAGCATATATAATTGACACAATCGGATGCCCCCCTCTCATCCTTTTCACAACTGCTTGAGGATTCCCCACTTAATTCAGGCTCGGGACGGGGAGTAGACTGGTAAGTAGGGAAGGTTCGGGGGTCCTAGTACCTTTAGGATCCTATCCATAATGCTTAGTCTCTTCGGCGCGGTGCCAGGGACCGGGTCAGTGGCACCGTATTGGCGCGACGTCTTCAGGTCCTGGTATATCTGGGACGTGGTTTCACGCGAGGGTCTGTTCACAGACATTGAATAAGCGTCCATTTTGGCTGACTCTGGTAAAACTGGCCTGGCCTGGCCTGGCAAAAGCTCATTACTGGCCGGAACCCGGCAGAGAGAGAACGGGATGCTTTGACGAAGCGAAGCTAGCCGCCGAAAATATAGAGTGCAGAAATAATAGCCGGTTGAGTAGGCACCGTGTTCAAGCGAAGCGTGTGGACGGGAAGTGTCGTTTGCTTCAACGGCGCAGTGACTGCTAGAAAGGGGCAAATCTCGTAGAGATTGAAAACCACAACGTGAGGTAAGGCAAACTTAAAACGGCCGGCGTCAAGAAAGTGACAGAAACGGCTTATATAAAAGAAAAACAAGGGGAATGAACATGGACGAGGAGGGCGGGGGTGATGCTCTTAGGTCGTCGAGCCGATACACAGCGGGCCCGATTTCCGCCCTACGTCCAGGCCTGTTGCCATGCCCTGCGCGCCGCAACTCAGACCACACACAGAGTAGCTCTGCCCATGATGAAACGGAAATCGGATGGGCATGGCCGCGAGGAAAGGCTCAGCGAGGGCGAGTGGGCAGGCATCACATTGCCCCGCCGGAAATATGACTGCCCGAAGACTCCGCAGGCAAAGGTAGTACGTAGGCAGGCAAGAATTCAGGTAAGGTAAGGTGGTGAAAGAAAGAGACCGCGACAGTGCTACTGACGCTCTTGGATCCACGATGTTGGCGGAAACAGACGTGACGAGGGGCAGGCTTGCGACGACGATGCAGTGCAGCAGCCCATAGAAACTCTTCCACCGGACAAACAAACTACGGCAAATTCGGAGGAACACACAAGCCAAAGACAAGCTTGCAGCACAAACCACTTGGCAAGGTAGGTAGGCATCTTAGGTAGGCATCTTGGGTAAGGGGCCGGGTGTCAAGGCCGGATAGCTAGGGAAGTATCTGTATTGCGGGTGATACCGTAGAAGCATAAAAGGACCATATGAAGCGACCAATGGCAGTGTCGCTCCGGGCCATGCCCGTGGATGGCTGTTTCGATTGTTGCCGTATCGCGAAGCGGGTGCGCAATCTATGATGTATGTACATATTCGTACATAGACTTGTGGTTGGCGCGACCCAACCGAAAAAGGAAACAGCCGGCTTACAATAGCCCAGTCCACGTCAGTTCTGAGGTAATCCTAAGAGATTGGTGGTTTGTCGCAGGCCAGTCCGTTGTGCGCGCATAAGAACTTTAGTGTAAGCTTAAAGCCCGAGGGGGGGAATCCAGAAGTGTGAGGTCGCTGTGCTAGTAGTGGGAGTGGAGTGGAGTAGAGAGGATGAGATGGTGATTTGGATAGGCGAGAATAAGACACGGGCGTGCATATTCCTCGAGCTCTGTGCTCTAAGGTGGAAAGAGCACAACCGTGTCCTCGCTGGGGCCCTAGAAAGTCGAAACAGCCCTTTGAACCAACACACTTCTCGCCTTATCTGCCCTTGGTAGGCAGCTGGCAGCCACTGTGCCTTCAAACCTTGGCGAACAGAACAGTATTGAAGACCTAGTGCGTCCCTCATAATTCGATGCCCGGAGTTTCCCCCGGGGCGGGATGCAAGTGCATAAGATATGTCGGGCAGTTTGCATATAGACGGACAGTAAGCTCACTAACGTAGACATACACTCGTTGTGTATTCTCGTCCCACGTTCCCTAAGAAGTATGGATGTTGTTTGCGTCACCGATTCGGCGTTGGGTAAAGGTGCCCAGATATCCCTAAATAAACCTACCTTACCAAGGTAGTCTCGAGAAGGTCTGAAGACGAAGGCGAGTTTCAGAAGACGAGGTGTGGCCGCCGGCCCGTAGAGACAAGGAAATATATCCCATGTTTCCCGTCCCAACAGCAGCGCGTATGGATTTCGATGCCGTAGGAGCTAGCGTAGCTGAGAGACTGATGGTGAGAGAGTCGACCGACAGCCAGGTTCAGCCGAGTCATGAACCCCACCTCCTCGAGACGGGCCAGCCCAGAGGCCGCGCCGGGCCTGGGCCTGTATCACATGCTCAAATGCAGTAAGGAGAACCGGTTAGTGTGCGGCTTGGGAGGCACAGGGGCCACGACCAGGGCCCCAGGCGCTGCAGCCAATGGCGGGCAAGGCAATACCGATCCCAGCGTTCCCCACATTCCTGGGGCAGCCCAAGCCGAGGTCGATTCAGATCACGCTGACGATTCACTAACCAAAAGCGAGTTGCGCGGTCCGACGAGAGGGTGAAGCGCCCCTGGTCTTGCTCTGGACTTGTGTCCAGGTGACGACAGTGTGCTGCAGCTAGAATGGACTTCAAATACCTATATACATAGTAACGGCTCGTCGCTCCTGCTGTTCCGAGTCGTTGTTGTCAAGCCGGTGATTGCATCTCTGTGTTTCCATTGTGCTATTATATTATTGTATTCCGTACTCGCCCGAACTTCGTCGTTTCCGTTCTTTCCACCTCGACAGCCTCATCTCCAAGATGGAAGTCCCCACCAAGACCTTCACCCGCGTCGAGGTCGCCAAGAACAACACCGAGGACACGGTGCAATTCATCATCGACGCCGTCGTCTACGATGTCTCGGACTTCCTCGACGCTCACCCCGGCGGCGAGGCCGTCCTCCGCCAGGTCGCCGGCCAGGATGCCACAGTAGCCTTCTACAACCTGCATCGCCACGAGGTGCTCGTCAAGTACGCCGACCTGGCCGTCGGCACCATCCAGGGCGAGAAGCAGTCCATCATTGCGCCCCAGCCCGGCGACCTCTCAACCGTCCCCTATGCGGAGCCGCTCTGGCTTACCCCCCAGTTCAAGTCCCCATACTTCAATGACAGCCACCGCCGGCTGCAGAAGGCTATGCGCGTCTTCACCGAGAACGAGATCGCCCCCGAGGCCCTCGAGAAGGAGCGTACCGGCGAGTACGTTAGCCAGGAGCTGATCAACAAGATGTCGGCCGCCGGCGTGCTGCACATGCGCATGGGCCCCGGCAAGCACCTCCATGGGGTCAATCTGCTCGGAGGCGCCGTCGATGGCAAGGATTTCGACTATTTCCACGACATGATCATGTCGCAAGAGCAGGTGCGCGTCGCCTGCCGCGGCTTCCAGGACGGCAACATGGCCGGCATGGTCATCGGGTTGACGTGCATCCTCAATTTCTGCAAGAACCCAGAGATGAAGAAGCGCGTCTCGGACGAGGTGTTCAGCGGCAAGAAGAAGATCTGCCTCGCCATCACCGAGGCCTTTGCCGGCTCCGATGTGGCCGGCCTGCGGACCACGGCCGTCAAGACCGCCGACGGCAAGCACTACATTGTCAACGGCACCAAGAAGTGGATCACCAACGGAGTCTTCTGCGACTACTTCGTCACCGGCGTCAAGACGGCAAAAGGCCTCAGTGTTCTCCTCATACCGCGGGGTGAGGGCGTCGAGACGAAGCCCATCAAGACTTCGTACTCCCCGTCGGCCGGCACCACCTACATCACCTTTGACAACGTCAAGGTCCCGGTCGAGAACCTGCTCGGCGAGGAGAATAAGGGAATCTATGTCATCCTTTCCAACTTCAACCACGAGCGGTGGACCATGGCTTGTGAGTTTATCGCCTACCCCTTGAGTTGAGTCAACAATCAGCCACTAACGTGTCTGCCCAGGCGCCACCATCCGGTACATGAGGCTTGTAGTCGAAGAGTCCCTCAAGTGGGCGCACCAGAGGCTAGTGTTCAACAAGCGGCTGATCGACCAGCCCGTGATCCGGCAGAAGCTGGCCAAGATGATTGCGCTGTGCGAGTCTCACCAATCTTGGCTCGAGACAATCACGTAAGGCCGCCCTTCCCCCACATTCCACTTCCACCCCCTTGATCACACAGCACGCTCACACTTTCCCCTTCCCTCCCACAGATACCAAATGTGCCAGATGCCGTACGCGCAGCAGGCCAAGCACCTGGGCGGGCCGATCGCGCTGCTCAAGATGAGCTGCACGCGCGCCGCGCACGACATTGCCGACGACGCCGTGCAGATCTGGGGCGGCCGCGGTCTCACGCAGACGGGCATGGGCCGCGTCATCGAGAACTTTCAGCGCACGTACAAGTTCGACGCCATCCTGGGAGGCGCCGAGGAGGTCCTGGCCGACCTCGGCGTCCGCCAAGCCATGAAGAACATGCCCAAGGCCGTGTTGTGAAAAAAAAAGATTAAAGAAAAATAAAGGAAAGAAACGAAAGAAAAGAGAAAAAAAGAAAAGGGGGGAATTAACAACGGTCACGAAACGAGATATATTATACCTTCGATATACTATTGCGCGCTCCCCCGTCTTTGTATAGTCGGGCCTATTTTTGTTTATGGATGTTGGGAAATACAAAAACCAATAATAGAAGGCGAACTTACTCACTGGGATGGAACGATATATACCTTTGGGATCTTTGATCAAAGTAGTACAATATGGCGCGGACGATCAGTTGAACCAGTATAGTACATTATCATGAATAGTCACCTAGCCAGTCAGCATTGTTCCCTAATGATGAATAATGCTCGCTCGTGTTCATAATGAATAAATAGGTTGTATTATTTGGACTGGCTAGTTTAACTAGCATTGTTTTCTCGATGATTTTATGCTACTAGAATAACAAAAATAAATACTCAAAGTCCTGCCCATAATGTATTTCAGATCCTACGCTGTACGTAATTACAATTGGTGACTCCTTGGGGCGAAGCCCCCCTTTAAAAATGACTTGTCATATAATGGGGGGGGGGAAAGGACCGCTGTTTTCTCAGCCTCATGAACAACCAACATTCAACAACGCCCTTGACTCTGCCAAGCCTTGACTACGGGTGGCAACATGCTCTGTGTCTTCGCGACATGGGTGAAATTATCGCATAAGGTGGCAGTAACGTACTCCGGCTTCGAACTACCTGGCGGTTTTATATAACAAATAGAACAGTCAAAAAGAGATGATTATCTCGGCGATCTCAATCTTCAGGGGACAGCAGATGAGACGAGTACAATTGACACATCAAACAACCCGGCCATTTTCATTTCTATCGAGCCTTATGAACCCATTCCAGAACGATAATCTAGTCATAAATAAACCATGAGATTTCCCCTAGAAAAGAAAACGAATATTGCGGCATCGTGTGTATGTGATGTGGACCAAGCAGAAAATCCACCCTAGACTCGGTTGCCTCCAAAAGGCAGCCCTCGCCATCCGACGCCGACAGCGTTAAAAATCTTTTCCCTCTTTTGGGAGGCTGGTTGTTTGTGTTTTGTGATGTGAAAATGCAAACAACTAGAGGTAAATTGCCTTCTGTTGCGGCAAAAAAATGAGAAGCGAGAAAGGAGGCCGGGCAAGGATATGCTAATAAGGGATATCCAGATAGCCATCGAGATACCAACAGTACAACCTGTGAAGGCCCTACGCGCGAGCGTCGAGACGCATCCACCAGAAAGGCAGTGTATGGTGCAGCTCTGTGTCATCAACTCCCAGTGAGCCGCTCATTGGCAGTCCCCTTGTCCGTCCATATCTTCATGCTAGGGGAAGCAAATGCAAGGCTGACCGGCCGGCGAAAGAACAAGGTCGTGAGAGAAAGATGCAGTTACTCCTGCATGGGCTCAGCGGCCACCTCAGGGCACTGAGACTGGATGTGGCCGGGCTGATGGCACCTGTAGCAGGTCTTCTCGTTCTGGGCAGCGGTGGGGCACTCCTTGGACAGATGTCCGGGGAGGCCGCAGTTGTAGCACTTGGTGCCGTTGACACAGTCGCCTAGTACAAAATTAGCCGATAATCACTTAGGAACCATCACTCTATAACACTTACGAGACATGTGTCCAAGACCGCCGCAAGAGTAGCAGGTCTTCTGGCTCTGGTAGCCGCCGCCACCGCCGCCACCGCCCTGGTAGGGGCCGGCCTCAGGGCAGTTCCGGGCAATATGGCCGGGCTTGCCGCACTGAAAAGGTGGGTTGGGTCAGCATAGCGCCTTTGACTTCAGAGTTGAGGTTGCTTACCTTGTAGCACTGGCCAGTGGAGCGGCCCTCCATACCGCCGCCACCACCACCAATGGGAGGGGACTGGCCGCAATCACGCGAGATGTGGCCGGATTGTCCGCAGCGGTAGCATGTCTTGTCGCGGGGATCCTTGTTGGACGCAGCGGTGCAGTCGCGGCCTATTCAAAATTTAGCTGCGTTCATAGAGGGAAGTGGAGCATGGGGACTAACTCATATGGCCCTCCTCTGAGATCGAGATAATGTTGTTAGCTTTCATTCTCACAGTTCAGTTTTAGACCGGAAAACGAGCACTCACGACCGCAGTTGTAGCTATAGGGTTCAATAGGTTAGCGATGGACTGTTTGAGAGGGTTTGGATGGGGTATACGGAGGGGCTAAGCGTACCATCTCGCGGCTCCCTTCTGGGGGCAGTCACGGGCCTATTTATCGAGCGACATGTTAGCAGCTGGAGACTAACAACCTGTACCTTTCCGTCCCCGAGGGATCTCTTGTTGTTAGAGCGCATACCTGGTGAGTAAGATCACCGCCTAGAACCTCTCAAGTCAGATAATCTCTCCCTCACGCATGGTAGGGTGTACATTATGGTGTGATGTAGGGACAATTGCTTGGCAAAGGCCGCGAGAGCTGGCGCGTAGAACTGGTTCGGCTCTCCGTTTGAGCCCTCGCAACCATAGCAGCAGCCATAGTGGTGAAAGGCCTGGAAAGTTGCCGAGGGCATCGGCACAATCGCAGGGACAAAGAGTCCTGCAATGCGCCAGTGCTCCGAGAAGCACAGGCTCCTGCAGCGTACATTCCACGCGCAGTTGCAACCGTAGGTTCTTCAGTTCAAGCCTTTAAAGGCAAGATAGATAGCCCGGTGGTGTGTGGTATGCGATGCGCAACCCGCCCTTCCAAAGAAGGTGAGCGCGTGGCGAGAATGCCGTCACACTGGCGGGGCAAACAGAAAGCCAGGGTGCGAAGAGACTGTGGCGGCGGACTCACAGGTGAAGCAGGCGCGGCCGCCGCTCTGGTTTCCTCCGCTCGGGTATTGATCCATCTTGAGAATAGGGTTGATATTGAAGTTCCGAATCTGCGTAGAATGGGTTTGATCTTGTAAGCTACCGGGCTGAAGTTTGCGACAGTTCCGTGAGGTGCTGAGGCAAGGTAGAAATTGTGCTTTAAAAAAGTAAAAAAGGGTGCAAAAATTCCGTGGGAAAAGGTGGGGGAGGCTTGATTGATGTGGGGTACAGAGTTGCAGCAAGATTTCAATGACGGCAAACTCACCTAGATAGGATTGGTATAGGCAAAAGTTGACAAAGGCGTATGATGGCTGTGGTAGGTGGAAAGAGAGTATTGAAGGAAGGAAGGAGAAAAGCTGCAAGGACTGGAGGACCAGAGAAGATAAATATCGGGGGCGTTTGCTGGGTCAGGCGAAAAAAAACGGAGGAGCACGCGTGAATGGAAAAATGGGCTGCTTGGGTTGTGGTTGAAATTTTCTGGAAGGACGCAAGAGTTGTGCGGGGCACCCCTGCTTGAGCTTGCTTCCTTCGCCTGAATTTGCAAGCCGGTCTCTGACAGCCTCAAATTCCCCCAGTAATCAGCAGTGTGGCGTGGGTGCCGATCTTAGTGTGTTCGAGTCGGGGCTCACAGATGGGCGAGATCCAGATGCAAGTGCTCGGTTGTATGCAGGCTTGTGGGCAGGGCAGGGAGGGAAGGCGCTAGTGGTCCCAGTGTCCTTCAACCAGTGGTCCTCTCATTATTATCACCTCCCGTTAGGTACTTGCCTGCGCGGCCATTCAGTCGGCGGGAGTACCCTCGAGCCACTCAAGTGCCTGCCTGCCTGCCAGGGCAGGGCAGCAGCTTCCATCGAGGTGGGCGGGCAGTCCGCGGGAAACGTGCTCGGGAGCAAGCCCCCTGTGCTTGCCTTCCAACGCCAGCTTTGACCCAGGGGCAGAATGTTCAACGCTCAGTCTCGCATCACCTAGAGCCTTGGCCTGCTGGTTCCTGACATACGCAGCCAAGGTACACCTATCGTACCTTCCCTGAGCGGCTTGGCTTACATAGGACTTTCTTTTTTTACAAACCTATCCGTACACACACACATATGTGAATTTTATTTGACGGGTCACGGCGGTAACCTAACCAATACCGCGCCGATACGTGGCTGATGAGGATGGCAACGGGCGCCGCTCTGGGACGTTGATGCGGCCCATGCTTGCCCAAGACTCGCAAGTTCCATTGTTCTCCGCGGGAATCACGGCCGTACAGTGTCTATACATACCTGCAGTACCTTTAACGATCAGCTACTGAAATTATATACAGCACACCACAGCACAAGCGAAGCAAGGAAATACCTCGCCTCCAAATCTTAGTCTGTGTATACTACATGCCAGCTCCACCACTGCGCGAAAAGAGCCGATGTAGTCTTGGACTTGCAGAAACTTTGCCGAGCAGGACTGGAGCTCGAGACTTAATGCCTTTTGCACAGGCTGTCTTGGGTTACAGAGGCGGATCGCGCAGCTCTTACGGAGTGCGAACCATCGAGTCGCGGACCGTTCCCTTGTTAGTCTCGTCTGTCTCCCTCCTTCCCCCCCTGGCTCTAGAGAAGCCGAGCCGGAGCGACCTCCTGGTCCTGTTCCGAACTTTTTATCCTGGAACAGCAGCCCATAGCGAATCCCTTTATCCCTTTTTGGATGTCTTCTGGAACTCTGCTGGAAGCATGTTCGCAGATTATCATCTTGGCTGTTCCCGTTTGATTGCCCGATGTGCCGCGTTAGCGCCGCCTGCGGTTGAACTTTGCCAAGTGACCCGGTGAAGCCACACGTGCGGAGTATATATCAACGTATATAGGATCACTAGAGCAGTGCTTCGCGGGCGGTGTTAGCTAACGCGCCTCGACCCCTGTTAGCGCAGCTCCCTTCAGCCTGTTCACCAGGGCCTTGTTCGACTCTCGGCTGCCACTCTAGCCCCCGATCCAGGGACTTGAGTGCCAGCGGCGCCTTCCTTCCCTTAGGTGGAGGAAGAACACACACGCAATGGTTCTCCCGAGGGCTATCCATAAGGCCCAAAGAGTCGCTTGGACTCAGCAGCTGCGGCACTGGCATGCCGGAAGGTTGTGTCCCGTGCCGTAGAGACGGCTACCCTCTTATTAACAGAGGCAGATCACGACCGATGGGGCCTCGGGCGCGCGCGTGTCTGGTTCTCAGGAGGAGACAAGATCATCGCGTGGCTCCCGTCTCGATGCGCACGCGCAGTCAGTTACAGTCAGTTGCCCACACCAAGGTTGAACTGGGCCTCGAAATCTGGTTGGGCATGTTGCTGCTGTCCCCCTATCCCCAGCTGCAGCCGAAGGAACACCAATGCGGACTCGGACCTCCTGAAGGGAGGAGATAAGAGTCCTGGATCAAGTGATTGGAGTGGCACTGAGACCTTAGAGGACAGTAGGCAAGCCATGCAATAAACAACGTCACCCACGAGACTGTCTCAAGGCAAGGGGAGTGGCAATGCAATCTCGTCGTCCGCCTGTCAAAAGTCCTCCTGGTAGCCCCCGAAATTATTTCACGGGTTGAGGCACACTGACGGGCACATTACGAGGGCGTTAACGCGAGCGGATGCGCGCAGCTTTTGGCAGGTAAGACCAAAGACATGTTGCGAAGCAGCGCTAGCGTATCCGTATCGAGATACGGTATGGCAGCACTAGCAAGTGTTTAATTTTCCGACGGCTATCCGTGTTGGCTACCTTACCTTACGTAGTAGTGTGCGGTATCCGTAGGACGGAATAACCTAGAAGGAAGATGGTTGGAAGGGTGAGCGGGGCGGGGCAACTGGGCTCGGGATGCCAGCTGCGCGGAATGGCAATGACGCCAGCAAATCCTAGGTACAAATTCGTACTACGGACTGTAGGGGGAAAAGAAATGAAAGGCCTTGTTGCTCCAGCTTCCGACGGGGCGAGGAGCAGCAGTTAATTGGAGGCCCTGGTGCGGATTATCCAGCGTGTTCGTCCACAACGCAACGGCAGACGGTCGCGCTTCTGGCCGAGTGATATTACGGGGCGGGATTCTAGGGCCAGTATGCCGACTTCGAATCGTCGTCACTCGAAACGTCGAAATGGCGGGCAGCGCCCAGCCAGGCGAGCCAGAGCAGGGCATCGGATGCAGGGACTAAGTGTGGCTAGCGTAACGTTAATAATTTAGCGCTGTGCGCCACAGGCCAAGCTTAACGCGAAGCTTTGAAGGTCCTACAAGTCTCACGTGAAGTGGCGTTAGGTTGGCCTTACCTGCCTTATCCCGTAGCTTCCCGCTTCCCCCTGCCAGTCACGGTGCACTGCAAGCCCCGCCACGGCCAATGGACGCGACGCGTGTTGCTCTCACAGTCTCATTCTCTCCGGCCTCAGCAGGACCCAAGTACCATACATCCCGTCCTGACCTCATGCCTCGATGAATCTCCCCTTGTCGGACACGGTCGGGAGTCGGAACGATTCAATCTAGAGCAATGGATTTTTGGAACCGGAATGCGCAGCCGGCCTTCATTGCAGCGGTACAGGCTGCGTGCGACGCAATTGGCAAAGACTTAGCTGCTGGTGAGTCCTCGCTCGTAGCTAAGGTCTGAGGATTTTGGCAAAAAATCGACTGATCTAGCTAACACTCACTACCAGAGGTTCGCGACAAATACCAGAGGCCCCATGCCCTTCTTGAGGATGAGGTCCGCAGGTTAAAGGACGCGGTTGCCAAAGCGAGTCTACTAGAACAACAGAACCTCATTCTGCGCCGACAGCTTGAGGAACTTCGGAAAAAGAGACAGCATGACTCTGAAGTGGCCCCCATTATAGTGCCAGCGGTACTTGAGTTATCTTTATCGAAAGCCCCACGACTGGCACTGGCTGAGATATCTGCCAATAAAGGCGCTGGCGCTGGCGCAGAGAGGTCCGATAAAGAAAACAAATATGCGAAGCTCGCCAAACGCTTCACGTTACTGAAGGACAATTTTGAGAAACTGAAAGCGGCAGCAAGGAGCTTTCGTGACCAGAGGGACAATTGGATCCGCTACGCCAACCAGCTGGAAACCAAAGAAAAGAAGCTTCGTGCTAAGCTGAAAACCCGAGACGAGGGTTACACCCCTCTACCTAATATCGACACCGGAAACGCGACTGTGTGTGACCTGAAAGCTCGAGACAGGAGCCCCAATTCGACGTTGAGCGTCACTGTCTCCGGGGCGAGAGCGAATCTAGTATCGGCCATCGACAAACATCCAGAGAGGACAGGTCATATAAGCCTTCTCTCGAATCCTGAAACAAGTTATGGACATGATTCTGCACTTGAATCGTGGCTCCGTAAGAGATCAGCCTCGACGCCTGAAGATATCGCAGATCGACCAAACCATCAGCAGCAGCAGCTTGGGTTAGAGTTGTCCTCCCTGCCAAACGACGATGAGACCACGGACGATGCCGAAGGTTTCGACGATCTGCCCGCTATACCGCCAAACCTCAGTGCAGGAGATGACGTAGCTGTGAAGCAGGAGCCTTCTTCTGATGGCCCGATAATAATCTTTGAAAGGAGCCTACGGAAACGGAAGCACACGGGTGCTGACCATAAAACTCCACCGCGCTCTGCCAAGATCAAGAGTGAACATGAGAACAGCTCAGATCTCATGATCACCGAGGAATTGGCTGTCTTTTCTCCACACGAGAGCATCGATCTGGATGTTAGACAGGATATAGTACCGACACCAAGAAAGCAGCGGCCCCCGAAAGAGGAACAGATCTGGGCCAACAATGATAAAGAGAAGACGGGAGGGCATCGTCTACAGGATGTTTTTGGTGAGCATCCCGATGTTACAACACCTGGAAGCCCAACATCAATTTTGCAGAAGGGTGCTAGGGGTTCTATTGCATCACGCTCATCCACGAAGACGGCGGTGTCAAGTGGAAATGTGTCGAGAACATACCAAGGTCGCAAGCTGTTTACCCGCTTAAATTTGAGTCTGGACAGCGGGATTGCAGACGTGGCTGAGGAAAGCTATCCGGCCTTTTACTCGCCCCAGGCGCGGCCTAGTGAGGCTGAAGCAACCCGTTTGCCGGCAAACGGGGGAAAGTTACAGTCTCTTCTCAATGAACCATCGTCAGAAACTAATTCTGTCTTGCTACGGCGGGGTCGCCAGGGCCGTGGAAGCGACACTGGGAGCTCAAAGATTGTATCTGAAAATCATACATCTCACACTGCGGCGGTAGGCCGCGCAACGCCCGCGCCCAAAGCAAACCGCAGTGCTTCTAAATCGCGCCCCGACGAGGGGAGCCCACGCCGAGCAAAGGCAGGCCGGCTCAGGGATCGACCTGCCACAGAGTTGCGGACGGAGGATTTCAAGATCAACCCGAAATTCAACGACGGGTACAACCACGCATTCTCGGAGGTTGTGCGTAGCAAGGCGGACCGGGAGGAACTGCTCGGCTGCACCGACCCAGACTGCTGTGGCAAGAAATTCCGCGCCATGGCAGAGTCCGAGCTTAGCCACGGCGGCTCAGCAGTCCTCCTCCGACCAGCGGACGTGGAGATGCTCGAGAAACATTTGGGCGATAGCGCGTACCGTCTCGCCGGTATGGCATTGGCGGAATGGAAGGAGTTGTGGCTCAAGGTCAAAACGCAAGATATGGCCAATAAATACGGAAGACACCGGCAAAGGGTCGCCCGCAGACCTTCGCCGCCCGGGTTCTGGAATCCCGACTTTCCCAGCACACAGGAGATAGATCAGAGAAAGGAAGAAGCGGAAAAGATTGAGAGGAGGCTGGTGGAGGACCGATGGCGAGAGGCAATGAAGAGCGGAGGGGGTAGATGGCTCTTTAGGGACGAGTAAGGCGAGCAGAGGCCGATCTGGCTTCCTCCATCCGTGTATGGATGGATGTATCTTCATCACATCGTTGACCTGACCTGTCACGCTGTTTTGGATTCTGCAACAGAGTGCTTGTGCGGCAGGAGCTGACACCAGCGAGCAAACACGTAAAGTGTATTTGTTTGCTGGCCCAAGGGACGCATGTTGTTTGGGGGCCACTCTCTGCGTCGGACTGAATGAATTGTACAATTTGTACCTACCTTGCCTGGCTTGGTATGCGGACCTCGCTTGGGAAGAGGAAAGAGTAGCACAATTTACTCATCAACCCCGTAGTCCTAGGAGATAAAAACAAATAATTATCTAGGCATTTGCAGACCACAAAATACGTGAGTTTTATGGCTTTGTTTGGCAGGCCTCTGATGAAAAGCGTATCCGTATTGCAGGTATATTCAGTACCTCACGTTAAACCAAGGTCGGCTTATATCAACCTAACTCGTGTATTTAGCGTGCAGTCTTGATTGAACTTTGAGTCTCCTAGGGCTTAAAGCGCAAACACTAGCCAACCAAACGAGAAGCCGGCGCCTGACGAGTTGCAGTTAGAGTTGGTACAGGTTTGATAATCCCAATCCAATTGCCATGCGAGTCTAAAATTGTAAGGCTACTGCGTACGGCGGTACTATGAGACGGATTACTGCCTTATGGCAGGGCGGGCAGGCCTCGGTGTAACGCGCGCGGCCTCAATAATGAATAACGGGAGGCAGGCAGACACCGGATGGACGCGCTGCTGCTGCGCTGCTGTGGTGCCCGCTGTTGCTGTTGCTGTTGCTGGCAGCCGGGAGGGTTTTGTATGCGGGCATGGGTTTTGGTGTATGAGTGGTCCGTGCGGCTGCGCCGTGCCGCCCGTGCTTTTGTCACCTCATTGGGCGGCGGGCAGTCAAAGGCTCCAGGGTTACGGATATTCTTTCTCATTAGAGTTGCAGAAGGCGAGGCCGGCATAAATTTCGTCAAGAGAAACCTAAACGTCGCCCCCAGCTCAACGTCACGACCGACGCCGACCAACTATCGCCGTCTCTTGGCGTGGCATTGTGCGTTCAGCTCGAATCGCATCTCGGCTTTTTTGGTCGCTTTGGGTTTGTGTGTTTAGGTGACAGCCTAGAGAGAAGCAGCAGCAGCTGAGGAAAGCCGCGAGCCTCTCTGCCTTCTCGAATCTACCATTTAAGGTTGGCTTGCCTTGTTGTTGATTGCCTACTGTGTCGACCGACCTACTAAAGGTCTCCAAAGGTACGGTGCCGACCCTACCTCTACCTACCTTACCTACTTAGACACCTTCCTTCCCTTGTGTTGCAACCTCCAGCTGCCTGTCGACGAGATTCAACTACCTTCCATTACCCCAAAATCTCGCGTCCCCGTCAATCACGTTGACGTACATGCCCTGCCTGGCCTCTCTGCAGCCGCACTGGCTTTACTAACGTTGCTCGTCGCAGTCGCAGTCGCAGCGCACCTTCAACCGCATCCGGCTGTCTCAGTCTCGTCTCGCGACCCAGAGCTCCAAGGCCTGACGAGCAAAGCAAGCGACAAAATTGCCATCTCGGCGCCTGCCTCAACCGTCAACGCACTGACGCAACGCGACCCGCAGCACCGGCAGCGGCAGCAAGCGGCAGCCCGTCTAACCGCGACCTCGACATCGCCCTCGCCTTCGCGCTAGCTTCGCTTGGCTCCAATAAAGCGGTCTCGCTGCGGTGGCCCTCACTCGGGTGAGCAGCTACCGCATCATTCCCGTCCCCAGGCCGGCATGATGAACAATCGCGGGCATCTGCCGGCTGGGCAGCCCATGCAGGGAGGTGCCGACATGGGCCCCGGTCCCGGCGGCGGAGGTCCTCGCCGCGGCGGTCGACCTCAGCATTACGTTGCCGCCCATCATTACCATCAGCAGCAGCAGCAGCAGCAGCAGCAGCAGCAGCACGTCAACCAGCAGCAGCCAATGTATCCCGCCGGCTACATGGGTCCGTATGCGGGCGCTCCATACTACACGCCGCCGCACTATCAGAACGGCGCCATGCCCGCCGCGTACATGCAGGCCCCCTACCCGCCGGCCGCCTACAACCGTTCACCGCCCCCGATGCAGCACTACGTCCCGCTGGTGCCACAGACGTATGCGCGTCCTCCACAGCAGTCCCCGGTCGTGTCGGCTCCATACCAGGCGCCCACTCCGCCCGTTGCTGCCGTACTGGTGCCTCCTCCCCTGACGCCCTCATCTACCCATTCGCTTGCTGCTCCTCCCCTTTCTCATCCTCTCCCACATCCTGTTGTTGCCGCCGCGCCTCCCATGACTCCTCCTGTGCAGCAATACCAACAGAGTGTTCCAGTCCACGTAGAACAACCTGCCGCACCGCAGCCACAACCACAGCACCAGGCACTGACACAACCACCGCTGCCAGCAACACTGCCTCGGCAGCAACCCGAGCCCCAGGTCAAGCTATCTCCGTCCGTGTCTCCACTAAGAGAGCCCTACAGACCTCCGGTATGTAAAACCCCCTTTTCAGGTGCCTAAAACCTAGTCGTTAATTATCTCTAGCTTCCCTGGCTGTCATGTCCTGGCGTCCCTTTCCCATCCCGCGCCGCGAGGTCAAAGAGACCCAGAAGGATGTTGGATGCCGATGCCGAGCGGGTGGAACTCCCCCATACCCAACACGGATCCTCTCCCGATATATCCTCCGAGACCACCCAGAGCACCGCCACCCAGGTCGAGAAGGTCGAAGATCAAGCTTCCGTCACCACCCCCAGAGCGACTTCTAGCACCCCCACTCCCAATAATCCGAACCGACCGGAGACACCTTCCACTCCAGCACAGCCCTCCGAGGATGCAACGTCGACCTCGCCTACTACTCCAAGCTCGGTGAACCAGCCTCAGCAGTCGATCATCGTAGCAGTCACTCCTAGCAAGCCGGCAAAGTCCGCCACGCGCTCGGCTGTTCCGGTCCCTGCTCTTCCCGTTATCCCTGCTCTGCCCAAAGCCAGCCCCAAGGACTCGAAGTTTCCGAGCAGCGCTGAGAAGACCCCTGGCGATGCCAAGCCTGCCGCTGTAGCTACTGCGTCTTCCGATGAGCAAGTTGCGTCTTTCGAGAAGCCCGACGGAGAGGTTGCTGAGGCTGGGGAGCAGTCTTCTGACGCGGTACAGTCTGCTGCCGCACCGGCCAAGCCAAAGCTGTGGACGAATCTTTTTGCCAAGGCTGCTTCAACTGCTGCCGCGACGACTGCGTCTGCTGCTGTCCAGGCCAATACCAACGGCAATGTGGCTGCAGATGGCTCGACCGCTGCTTCTGGGGCCGTTGCCGGTTTTTCAATGTTAAATGTGAACTCGGTTGCGGAAGCTCTTCAAGAATTCCGCGTTGGTGGCGCGGAGAAGCTGGCGTTTCTCGAACCCCGGGGACTGGTTAACACGGGGAACATGTGTTATATGAATTCGGTAAGCTGCTTTTGCCCAGAGAGATGATGATGTTGCCCTCTTAATTCTAACCCAGTGTTCTAGGTCTTGCAAGTTCTTATTTTTTGCGTTCCTTTCTTTGACTTCTTGGATCAAGTGAGCAAGAGGGCCGTTCACAGCTTCAAGAACGAGACTCCGCTCCTCGATTCCATGTAGGTCGGCCATTTCTATGAGTGCTCAAAAGTCTTTTACTTATTCGTTTTAGGATTATGTTTATGCGTGAATTCAAAGTGATTGACTCAGCTGTATCGGTCGAGCAACTGAGACGGCGCCTCAAGAACGAGGAGCTGGAAGAATACGGTGAACAGTTTACGCCAGAGTTCGTGTACGATGCTATTCGAAACCTGCCGCGGTTTTCAAGCATGAGAGTAAGTCTTCGCAGAAATATGGGGCGTGAACCATGCGCTAACGGCTGGTGTTCTAGCGCGGCCATCAACAGGATGCTGAGGAGTTCCTTGGCTTTCTTCTCGAGGGTCTCCACGACGAGTGCGCCCAGGTGATCCGTGCCGCCCCTAATTCGTCTGCCTCCACGGCTCCGAATTCGTCTCTGCCGTCTCCCTCGACGTCGTCGAGAGCGAACGACACGGCCGAGGGCGGCGATGACTGGCTAGAGGTTGGACCCCGGCAGCGGGCAGCCGTGACCCGTTCTTCTGGATACTCACATACGTTGTCACCAATCACAAAGATCTTTGGCGGACAGTTGCGCTCTGAACTGCGTGTTCCGGGCCTGAAGAACTCGGTCACTCTCGAGCCGTATCAGCCTCTCCAGCTCGACATTGGCTCGCCCGAGATCCGAAATATCGTGGACGCGTTAAAGGGCCTGACGCGGCCCGAGACGATTCACGGAGACTTCAACTCGCCTCATGGCAAGGATGCGCGGGCAACGAAGCAGATCTTCATCGAATCCCTCCCCCCCGTCCTCATTCTCCACCTCAAGCGCTTCCAGTTCGATGCCGAAGGCCAAGGTGGCACAGTCAAAATCTGGAAGAAGGTTGGTTATCCGCTGGAGCTTGAGATCCCCCGCGAGATCTTGGCTCGGCAGAAGCGCAACACCATTCTCGGCGAGAATGGTCTGCCCAAATACCAGCTCACAGCGGTCGTCTATCACCACGGAAAGAATGCTAGCGGTGGCCATTACACGGTTGATGTCCGCCGCCAGGACGGCCGTGAGTGGATCCGCATCGATGACACTGTTATTACGAGGGTTCGGAGCGAAGACGTCGCGGAGGGCGGCGCTGAAGAGGACGCGGTAAAGGCGAGCTCGAGCGAGGGCCGGAGAGAGGCCAGCAACACTGCGGCCGCTAATAGATTCGTCGGTATCAACGACGAAGAGACTGGCGACGAGGAGGGCTGGAAGCAAGCATCGGCCAGTGGAAAGAAGTGGAGCAGCGTTGTCAACGGCGCGACACCGCCCCCCACCCACGGGTCAAAGGCCAAGAAGCACAAGGACAGCATCAAGGACAACAAGGTGGCATACCTTTTGTTCTACCAGCGGATTTGAGAGGTGTTTGATCGGTCGAGGATGGAACATTTCGCGGTCCTAATGCAGAGCAGACGGACAGTTCGGCGTACAAAAGCGTGGAGACTGACCCACTTATGAAGAAATATGCCTCTGGCTGGGGATGGCAAGGGTGGGACAGAGCTTGAGTTGGGCAAGCGTACGGGCTCAACGGAAGGGCACTCCGTCTCGCTAGATTCATCGAGGGCCATGGCGGTACAGACTCCCTAGCTCATAGGCTGGTCTGTTAGTGCTGGTATGGTCATATGATGGCTTTGAGGAAGCTAGTTTGGCGTTTGGCGCCTTTCGCCTGTGTGCCGACCGAGAATGGTTTGGACGGATATGCTGCACACATGTGCTAGCCTGCTTCACGACCCCCGCCTCATAACCTCAACTTCCACCAGCTATCTCCCACGCCCACCTACCTACCTTGCCTTACCCACCTTACCTACCTCAGCAGCCTCCCCCTCGGCGCCAATCCGCTTCACGCGTTAAAAAGAGCCGGCTAGCAAGATGTGATGCTACATAGCTTTTATCTTGCGGCGGACGGATGGATCTTGGAGGAAAGAAATTCCATTTACATACCTACTTTGACCACGATAGTCTCGCACCCCTTTTTCTCATCCCCTCCCCGTTCCGTCTGTCTCCTCTTCCTCCTCCTTCCTCCCCCGGTTTCGAACAAACCCTCTCTCTGGTGCTTTTAAGAAAGATACGAGGAGGAAGTAGTTAGTGGCGAAAGAAGAAAGTGTAGTACGTCCTGCAAGTAAAAAGGCCATGGTCCGCGATGGGGAAGATAAAAATGGCGGGATTGATGATTGATGCAATTTTTGCACCCTTGTCCCTTGCCTAAATGTTTGTGTGGAAGTTGATGTGTGTATGGTTGTTCATAAAATCGTGTCTTCTATTTACACGAATCACAGGATTTCTCGCCTTCTCTTGGGCCGCCTGTTTACCTAGCCACAGCTATGAGGTAATGAGAAGCAGTATAATGAGGCGAGTAATGAAGGGCCGAGGTCCAGGGCCTCGCATGTTGTGAAACTGAATAAATCATGGCTTCAGGTGCACGCCAGAAAAGAAGCCGGGATGAATGAGCACAGAATAGATCTTGATTTGGTAGATTTGCTGATAGCCACGAGGCACTGACAGACTGTAATCACAGCTCCTGCTGCGTGAAAGGTAGATTGTCTATCTGTGTAGTACACTGCCGATTTGTTTGGGGAGGAGGGTGGGTATTCCAACACTAACACCATCATCATCATCACCATCATCATCATCATCATCCGGGCCAGAAAAACAAAAAAAGCAATAAATATCCAAAATATTTTGCTAAAAGGATGGAACCATAAACCGGCGCTAGTTTGCTTTGCTTGCTTAACCACGCTTTCACATAAACATACATACACACACATACACACACATAAACCCATAGAAAGAGAGAGTCCCTTAATAGTTCCTCCGGTCCTCCGCCTCCAGCTCCCGCGCAAACGCCTCGTCAGCCTCGGTGCGCAGCCGGTCGAGATCCGCCGCCAGCGCATCAATGTCTCGCTCCATCTGCAGGGCCGCGAGCTCTGTCGGCGAGCGGCTCTTGGCGTCCTTGCCGGCTGCAGCAAACGCCGCAGCGACGGCGTTAGCAACCGCCGCGTTGCTGTTGCTGTTATTGCTGCTGCTGCTGCTGCTGCTGCTGTTACTCTTCTTCGCCCACTGCGCCGCTTCTTGTTCTTGTTCTAGTGCCAGTATCTCGTGTAGCGCGAGCAGCTCGGCCTCCTTGCGCGCGACCTGCGCCTCGAGCTCGCGCGCTGCCTGGTATTTCGCCTGCGACGCGCCGTAGCTGTTGACGTTGATATCGTTGTCATCGGTGGGCCAGGAGCCGGCAGGGCGGTGGTTTGCAGCGCTGCTGTCCCAGGGGCTCCCCATCGTCGTCGCGTTCGCCCCCCATGCCCCCGGGGGAAAGTACGATGTGGTGCCTGTCTGCTGCTGGTTGTACGTGGGCGCCCCGTAGCCTGGCACTGGAGGGACGCCCGGGACGCCGGGCACGGACGGGACGGGGGGAATGTGCGGGAAACCTGGCACGCGGCTGGCCTGCGGGATATTGTGGAATGGGAATGTCACCCCCCCGAGGTTTTTGCTGCTAGTACTGGTCTCACCGTGGTTGTTGTTGTTGTTGTTGTTGTTGCTGCTGTCGCCGCCGCGACGCTCGCCTCGCCTCAAGTCCCTCACGGCGCGCTTCACCTCGCGCTTGACTTTTCTCCTCTCCCGCTTCTCTGCGCGGCGCGCGCTCCGCTGCTCCTTCTTGAGCTGGCGCCGCTGCTTCTTCTGCTGCCGTTTCAGCGACTTCCACTCCTGCAGCATGGCCCGGACCTCTTTGCGCAGCGCCGCCTTGTCAAAGGCAATGTTGGCGGGCTCGTTGATGCCGTTTGCCTGGTTGGCGCCGGCCTTCTTGGACTCCCTGATCTGCTCCTTGACCTGCCGCACCGTCTCCTTGGTGATGGGCTGGTCTGGATGGTCCAACCACTTCTGAAGGAACTGCTTGGTGATGGGCAGCTGCGTGTCTCGCAGGTCGTCGTAGTCGGGCAGCGAGCCCACCGTGGACGCGGAGCTGGCCGACGACACAGACGACCTGCTCGACGTGGAGCTCGATCGTGACCGGTGTTTCTCGCGATCGCGACCTGGCCCACGCTCGCCACGCTCGCCACGCTCGTGGCGGTGGCCGTGCGACCGGCGGCGCCCACGGCCGCCACATGCATCGCCGCGATCTTCCTGCAGGTCTCGCGGCTCGTTATCACCGCCGAATCTGGCCCCGCCGCGGCCTCCACGCCCGCCCCCGGGTCCTCCTCCAAAGGGCAAACCGCCGCGGGGACCAGCAAAGCCCGGCCCGATCCGAACGGGTCCGTGGCCTCTTCCCCACCCGAAGCCGGGGCCGGGGCCGGCACCGCGAGAGGCGCCAAAGAAGCCAGGTGGGCCGTCGCGCATGCCGAACTGCTGCTGCTGCTGCTGGTGTTGCTGGTGCGGCAGCGGCTGGGGCCCGCCGAATAGGGGCGTGCCGTTGATGGAGATGCCGTTCGCGCCGGCGTGAATCCCGCCTATGCGTACGCCGCCCCGGTCGGCGACGAAGCCATTCCCGATGGAGACGCGGTCTCCGTCGATGGCGATGCCCGCGAGGCGAAACCCGCCGCTGCCGCCGCGACCGCCCGCGCGCCCTTCGCTGCCAAACGGGTTGAAGCGTCCCAGCCGGGAGCGCGACGACGGGACGAATCCACTGCCGCCGTTACCTGCTGCTGCCGCGGCCGCCGCGGGTTGGTCGAACGACTGGTCCCAGGCGCCTGGCATGCGTAGCTGCTCGCTGCTGCCGTCATAGACAGCGGCAGCCGCCGCAACCGCCGCCGAGGTGTTGACGCGGATGGTGATGCGGCGGGGGCCGAAGAAGCCGTCGTTCCATTCGCGGGCCGTGGCCTCGACGTTCTGGAGGCGCTGCGCCGCGTCGGCGGGCGAGCGGATGCGGTCGAGGTGCTGGGCGACGGCGGCGTGTCTCTGGGACGGCGGCAGGGCATCCGAGTCGCCGATGATGCCCTCGGCGCGCAGCTTCCGGTCTATGAGCTGCTCGTTGCTCGCGGCCGAGTAGTGGGGGATGAGGTAGTTGACAAAGGTCTGCCAGTCCTGGACGTGCACGTCGTGGGCCGCAAACTGGAGCGGATAGGGCAGGGTGTCGGGCGAAGCGTCGTCCCCGACGACGAGCGAGTGCACGATCTGCGGCAGGCTGTGGAGCGGGGGAGCAGGGCGCGTGTCAAAGTAGGCCGTGGCAGACGCGACTGTGAGGTGGTCTACGTCGCTGGCAAAGTTGGACTGGTGGGACGAACGGGGGGTCAGGGGCGGCGTGTAGATGATATCACCGTTGGTCGACGGCGTCGAGTGCGAGGTACCATCGTCGCCGCCATGCGAGTTGTGTCTGTGGGTTGGGACTGAGATGGCTGGTGACCTCGGCCCGCCGGAATTCGAGTAGATGTCAGTCTCGGAGTAGGGCGGCGGAGGGAGGTCCTCTGGAGGCGGTAGGTGTGAGGTCATGGCGGATGCCGTGTTCCCAGGAATTTGTTTTCCTTTGCCTGGTCTGATTGACTTCTTTCAAACCAAATCTGCACGTGGAGAACTAGTCTGAATTATCAACAGCCTCGTCCAGCTCACGAGTAGAATTGGGTTTTATTGGGGAAGCCAAGCAGCACAAACCAGCATGAAAGTCAAACAACAGACATGAGCATGTTGTATCATGAAATGCGAGGCGCAGTGCGAACGAACACTGGTGGGGTGATGTGGGTTTTATTGCAAAGGAGCTGGCCCCAGGGTAGCCAGATTCACACGAGTACAATACATACAGATGGATGTGTCACAGCCCCGCAGGCCTCGACTGAATGAGGTGACTATCTGCGGGCGGCTTGGGATTCAAAGCCTCTCAACGGCAAAGCCCAAACAACAGAGCGGGGCGGCTTCCACACGGCTTCCATCCAAGCTCGGGCTGTCGAAGGACGGTCAAGAAAAGCTTAAATGTCCCCTGCAGCTTGTTCAAGCCCACCCATTTGTCAGTGGACAGTTTTCGAGATTTAGCGACAATCAGGCCGCTGGAGTGCCTCTTCCCGTCGCCTTGGCAGGCATAGCCTCCCTCGCCAACGCCTTTTGATTTGATACTGCAATGCATGTCCCACGCAAGCCAGCATGCCGCTGACGCGTCCACCATAAGGCAGAAGTCGGCCCTCCGACCGTTAACGCCGCCCACCACTGCTCCATTCCGCCGCTCTGGAACCGAGGCGGAGCATCTGAGTGGCCGAATAAGCACCGGGCCTTTCCAGAAGTCTGCTTGCAGGCCCCGCGAAGACCTGTCGTGGCTCGTGTGCCAGCCTCGCTCCCAAACATGGTCGCTTTCGCACAAACATGGCGATGGTGCAAGTATGGCACAACCACCAGCAGCCTCATTACGCTTCGCCAAGTTGCAGCGACAAAAGCATCTCTTCAGGCTTGTAGTGATCCGCTAGAATGCCAGCAAAATGGTGCAGTGTCTGCGGCCCCCTATCAAAAAATGGCGTTAATAAACAAAAACAATATCACAAACTCGCTGCCAGGGCCGACTTACAAGTTGGTGAGGTAAATGTCGACGTGCTCGGGTCGAACATAATCCGTCACTGTGTTCTCAACCTCGAGCTCGTCTACTTCGGCGCCCTCCGCATAACTCACTTCGGCCGACGAATTGCCCTTGACGCCGCCCCACGAGAGCTCTTCGGACGGGTCCTGGGGGCAGAACTTGTACACGCCGCAGAGGACGATGACGGGTTTGGAATACGCTTCAGCAGCTTGGACGGCGATGCAAGACCCGCTGTCAACCAACAATCCCCCGTTCTGATAGACGGCTTTTGCGCTGATCACGACCTTACTGACCCTGGCCATATAGGCCGTCAAGCCATTGCTGGCGAGGTTGACCGTATTCACCCCGGCTGCGTTGAGTTTCTTACGCAGCGCAGCGTAGGGGGCCTCGGCGCCCTGCTTCTTGTGCGGCTCGAGGCCAGCAATGAAGACGGTAAATCGCCGCTTTGACGCCGCCTTGACTAGAAACTTCTCGACCGTCTTTGACGGCCTATACACGAGCACGTAGTCGCCCGGGTTGATCTGTATCTCGGCGAAGCTCGCAATCTGATCGTCGGCCTGGCTGATCTCATCCATGATCTCCTCGATGCCGTCAATGACCTCGGAGCGCAATGCCTGTATGCTGGCCGGCTGCGCCTGAGACACCGGGGTCGAGGCTCCAGTGGGCAGGTCAGCTGGATCTGCTACCGAAAGCAGGTTGAACATAGACTTTGAGACCGACATGCTTCCTCCAGCCGTGGTCGACCGCACAAGAGGCGGCGGCCTCGGGGGAGGGCTTGAGCTCGTAGTAAGCGTCTGGATGTCTGAAGCCGACTCGCTGAGGTCGTCGGCATTCCTCTCCTCGGATGCCTCGTCACGGATGAGGCCGAGAACTCGCCGCACAATATTACCGATGACGGGCTCATCGGGGGCAGCGTAGACGAGCCTTGAACCGGCCTTTTGCACACGGGCAAGCAGCTGGTCGACGTCGTTCCACTTGGACCTCGCAACGACCTGGAGCAGGATGTGGGCAGTCGCAATGGCGCAGTCGTCCCCGTGGACCTGTCTCCGCGTCAAGAGACTATAAAGAGACACGAGTTAGGAGACTTGCGCATGGCGTGCAGCAGCTGCCGTCGAGTTATTATACGGTACGGTACTCACAAGATTAGAGCATCAATTGACGCCTCGAGCGGGTGGTTCTTGAGCGACTTCAGTAGCTTGTCCAAGCTCGGCGCGTAGCCTGCTTGTGAGGGGGCCATGGCTGGTCGTCTCTCGAGCCTAGGCGTCGCTACCTTTGATGTTGGGCTCCTGTTTTGTGAGAACAGTGACTGACAGGTGTGATGAGATTCAAGAGAAAAAGTGTCCGGACAGGGATGAGCTTTCCACCGGCCTTACGAACCTGGGCGAGCTCCAGAAAGAAAATTAACCGGCTAGAGGGAGCTGCGAGCTTGGACGGAAACGGACGAGGTGTAGAGCAAACAAGGTCACTTCTCTACGAGTTCGGCTTCTGTAGCTTCGAATTGAATAGGTTGGCCCAAACTTTTCTGGCTGCGCTGTGAGTCAACTAGGCCACTAAAAGCTTCCCCTCCGGCTTTGCGCTTCTAGGCGGGCGGTGGGGGTGGGGCATTCACCCAAAGTCTTTAAGCTATTCGCCTAGGACAATAGTAACGGCAGGTCCCACTTATCCCACTTCTAAAAGCTTATTCTAATAGTCAGATAAGACGCGATAAGGACAATCAATTGAAGAAAACTGAAAACGGAACGGCCTTACAATTGGCCTACAAAATTTCGCGGGAACCTCTCGACTGAAAATCTGCAGGTGGACTCGGTAAAGTTAAGGTGGGAAGGTCCAGCACACTCGGCACAAAATCGAATTCCTTGCACAATCTCACGCGACGAGACGGGGCCCTTACCACGGACAGCACATTTTTTGACAGGCATCTTTCCTTCCGAGAAAAAAAAATTTCCGAGTTACTTCCTTCCCTCCTCCGCCGACTTGCTCCTGCTATCACTACAGAACCCGCTCCAACCCGACCACCCGCCCTCCGAAAGATAAAAATGGGGTCCAGAGACAAGGCTGTGGGCGTTGTCGACGACAAGAAGCTAAAGAAGGACAAGAAGCACAAGGACAGGTCGGAAAGGTCGGACAGGGTCGACAAGGAGAAGAAGCGCAGCGAGTCCGACGGCATCCGAAAGGAGAAGAAGGACAAGAAGAAAGATAAGGCCAAGCAGGACAAGCTTGCGCGCGCGCTCGATGCCCACCTTCAAGCCGACGCCGCCGCATCTGCGGGCGTGGACGAGGAGGACGACGATGATATAGAGGATGACGTCGCGTCGCAAACCGACGCCGCTCCCACCACAAATCCCGAAGACGCCGTAACCGTGACGGAGGAGCTGGTGCCGTTTGCGCTGCCGCTCGCCGATGAGAAGGCACACAAGAAGATTCTCAAGACGATCAAGAAGGGTAAATACCCAGACCGTTCTCTTTGCTCTATTTCTCTCTGTTTCTGGGAAGCTCCAAAATGAAGAAACCTGGTTACCCCTTTTCCATCATTACAAGACTTGAGAACTGACACAATACCTTTTTTCCTTCCACCTTTCAGGCGCCAAGCTCAAGGCGATCCACCGCGGCGTCAAGGAGTGCGAGAAGGCCATCAAGAAGTGCCCGTCGCGGAAGGCGTCGAACAAGACGTCAGCATCCACGGCCGGGGGGGTCGTGATCATCGCCGCAGACATCTCGCCGATGGAGGTCATCATGCACTTCCCGATCCTGTGCGAGGAGCACGGCGTGCCGTATCTGTTCGTCAATTCACGGTCGGACCTCGGCCAGGCAGCGTGCACAAAGCGCGCCACCAGCGTCGTCATGCTCAAGCCCGAGGGCAAGAAGGCTGCCGCCGGCGGCAAGAAGAGCGGCGACGACGCCGACATGGCCGACGGAGACGACAAGAAGACCAGTGCGGCCGAGTATTCCGAGGCCTTCAAGGAGCTCGCCAAGCTCGCCCAGAAGCAGTGGCACGCGCAGGTCGAGCCGTGGGTCAAGGACATTCACCCGCTACAGGTTGCGGAGCGGACCAAGTCGACTTGATTTTGTTTCACCCAACCAGTTGAGAAAAAAGCGATAAAAGAAAAAATAAAATAAAGGAATACCCTTCCTCGGACCAACCTCAAAAATACCCCTCCGAACATCAAAAACGAAAACTCTCCGAATTTGTAAAACGCACATTCCCCTGGCCTTGGTTCCTTCCCTTCAGCAGCCCAGAGGATCATGTTTGCGGGTGGGTTTCGTGCCATACACGGATGTGGATGGTTCTGGGACGGATGTATTGGTGTCGATATTGAATTACCGAAGTGTGTATTGCTCCATCACACGCCTTGAAATGGAACAGGCGGGGATGTGGGCATGGAGGGAAGGGAGTGGGCACTCAGAAATAAAGAATTGTAGGGTCTGACTATTTTTTTTCGTTTCCACTGCCGGGTTCATGGGAGAGTTTCTATTGGTGTCTCTGTTTTTCTTCATATCTCCGTGTACGGAACGGCGTTTTCTCAACCTGGAGAGGGGGGGGGGGGTCTCTAAATATTGTCGCAGCATTTGACGAAAGGGTTATGATGCATCGTATCTTGTCCCATTGATTGAGTCAACGCACATCCTTTTACTCCCTTCTCAAGCATAGACTCGGTGTTGCCTCTCCTGTGTTGTTGCATGGTCAACCCAGTGGTGTACCCATTAAACGGCATCACGGCACGGAAGCAATGATCATCTAAAAAAAGTTTCGTTCCTCTGGATGCTAAAAGCCACTGTAAAATTACAGGCAAGGAAAACCCCCAGAGATCGATCCACCACCCCATTGTACCCAGGGTATGTACTCTTTAACTGCAGGAGCGTCATTTTCCCATCACGGAAGAAGTATCTTCTCCATGTTCATTCTCATCTCTTCACCCCGAAACACCCCTACTCGGAACGGAAAGCATTACGCGTTAAGGGAGTTCCACCAGCACCGGGGCTGTTTTCTCTGCACGGTCAGCCTACTGTCTAGGTTGCTTGCTCCTGTTCCCATCCGAATCTCGAGGGGCGTCATGTCTAGGGCGAACTTACTACTCGAAGGGGTTGGTGCGTGTTCCCCACCAGGTGAGGAATACGGACAGACCAACGGTCTCGAAGAGCTTGGCTAAGACACTGACGCCTACCGTCTCAAGGGTTTGCTTCTCGACAAAAATCTGGCTAATGAACTGTTCATATTGTGTTAGTCGACAGGATACTTGCCGCTCTCGAGCGTTGAATTGCGGGTTGGTCTTGGCGTGAGACTTTCACGGAGGGGACGGTACTTACGGTGGGAGCATTGCTGGCCGCGAAGATCAGAGCACCGAGGTAGGCAGCACCCTTGTAGCTGAGTGTTCCCGTGGCATTGATGAGGGCACCAACACCGTACGACTGAAGAGCCGAGCCGACGAGGGTCGTGCCCCACGCGACAGCAGCGCCGGTAGCTTCCCGCGAGCGGACAAACTCCTCCTTGGTGTTGGAGGCCTTGGCGCGCTGGTAGGTCTGGCCGAAGAGCGGCCCCAAAACAGCCAGCTCAGCGGTCTGGTTGAAGACGGTGCCAAGGGCAATGGCCGAGGGCTTAACCGCAGGGAGGTCTGGAAAGGGTCATTGTGTTAGCACCGCGGACATGGATTATCGTTCAATTGACGATGTATCGAGATTCGTCATGGCCAATTTCTGGTCCACCTAGATGTGGCTCCGTCTTTTCTATCATCACCCAGCCCAAGACTGGTGTTTCTCAGTTTCAATGTTGGGCAGATTGGTGAGAAATAAGCCGACAAATATCCATCGGCATTCAGTATGTTCTCTAAACAGTGGAGCTGGACATTCATCGACCAACTAATCTCACTCTGCGCTCCTCGCCGCCAATTGCACACAGAAAACGACCAGTGTTGGGGCTGAATGCTGAAACTTGAAGGCCAGTGCGATGTGACCGAGAAGCGAGTCCATCTTCCAGTGCGGGTGGCGTAACACGACGGCCGATCCAGCACCAGAGAGACCACCAGGCAGGCAATAAAGCCGGGGGAGGAGGGCAGAGAGCGGAGAGGGCTTCACTAACAGTGCAGAGACATGGTGATTGGGGATTGTTGGTTGTTAGGGCGAGGTGATCGAAGAATTTTCTGGAGAGCGATGTTATTGTTGAATTGGCTTTGGTTTGTTTGTTCACGAGAGTAAGAAATTGAAAAGGGAACAAGAGTCTGAAAGGGGCAGCAGCAAGGAGGCTTATAAAAAACCGCCGGTTGGGAAAAAAGATGGGGCACTGGTTTCCTTTGTGCGTCACGATTCAAGCCCAGCTGGGAAAATGCACACCAATAATAGTACCAGCTCTCTCTCTAACCTTGGTGCGCTTTTCCCTTCCAGAGCATCACATCATCACCTCGTAGCTTCCCCCGGACAGGGCACCTTTGTAACGCTGCAGTATGATGTCACCACCTTTTTGCTTCCTCCCCCCTGGTCACCCCCGGCAGGTGACCCCACCATGCCACCCAAACGGGCTTGGTGGCTCGCTGCAAACACCCGCTTTTCTTCATTCCAGAGCTTGGAAGCTTTTGGATTGGCAAGGCAGCCATTCGCCATCTTTTTCCCACTCCAGCCTAGGTTATTGTCACTGTCCCAAGATATAAGGGAAGTAGCCGTACCTAATCAGAGGTTAGCCACTGCAACGCTGAACAAGGGACAGCTAGTAAAGAGGGACAGAGGGACAGGCTACCTACTTTGGCCAGCGGTAATCTCCTTCAGCTTCCAAACGCGCCTCGAAAGCCTTGAACTCGTCACGACTAAGGCTGATGCACCACCACTCCTCTTCGGCCTCGACTCGGCCACAGATGCGATTGCGAATTTCGGCGATAATCTTATCGATGCCCAAGACCGGCAAGCCTATAGACGGTATGGGGGAGGCGGGAGATACTGTCTCTGGGGGCGTTGTGGGGTAGAGAGATAGCCGATTGAGCTCGGTGATTATTCTCTTGTCATCCATGTGGGCGGATGGCTTTGATGATGATGAAGATTGAATGTGCGTGCACCTAGGGCGACTGCAAGGAGTAGGGCTCGCTTGCTTGTTGACGACGGAAGGAACAGGTGTTATTAGGGCGATTGCTTCGCTTGCTTGTTGGCGATGGAAAGAGGAAGGAACTGGTTGTGAGGGCGGCGTCCAGAACTACCCCGCCAAAAATGTGGGTGCAGCGCCATTCCCGGAGCGTGCAGCACCGTGTTCGCTATTACACTAAAAATCCCCGTGTCTGATGCTCACGGCTCTGCGAGTGTTAATAACTGCTGCTATGGACCCTTTTCCCATCATTCCCGAATCTCTTCTCTCAATTACACATGTACAACGGTATCTCAGGCCATGTGCTGCCCATCCTCTCCGCCGCGCAAAGCCAAGAGCGCCCGGACATCAGACACGTACTGCAGACCTTCGAGGAAGGGTATCAAATACATCAGGTCACCATCCGTCGGGTCACTGATCCATCCCTGTATTGGGATCGCATTATCTGCGGCTGCAGTTAGAGGGGAAGAACGAGGGTCGGTCCGGGATGAAGTTAGGCCCACCTTGGTGAAACATGTAGCTCAGCGGACTGTTGTCGAGGATCATGACCTTGCTCAGGTCGGGCTCGACCGAGCTCAGGTCCTTGATGAAGGCCCCGTGCCGGAAGGTACAGTGCTGGCGGTAGTACCGCGCCGAGAAATACTTGCGGTCTGACTCGAGCCAGTCGATGACTGGGTCCGCGTACTCCTGCACCGACGCGGTGAAGACGACGAGGTTGAACCACTTGCTGACCCTGCGCAGGAACTCGTCGCAGTGCGGCCTCTTGTGCACATAATACAAGATAGGATGCTGGGGGCCGATGCTCGCTTGCCCGCCCACGCCCACATATGTCGTGCTCAGCTTCACCTCCACCATGTGTCCTGTGCTCATGCGGCCTCCTTTGGACATGCTGTGGATCAGCGTCTCGTCTAGATCCAGGATCAAAGTCTTTTGGTGTTTGAGGCTTGCCGGGTCGATGTTGATGTATGAGGGCTGCCGGCGGGGTATTAGGGGCCTAGGGGGGGCCGGTGTCTTTGGGTATTTGGTGAGGGCTCCCACTGGCGAAGTGGGAGACTTGAGATGCGCCGAGATGTCGTTGGACGAAGCACTGGATTCGCCATTAGACCGAGCACTCGCCGACTGCGCTTTCCTATGCTTCCGCTGTCGTAGCGTGTCATCCGAGTGCAGTCGTATCCGGATGGACCGCCGCGCCGGTGCTATTTCCTCCGAGTCTTGAAGCGACTTGGAGCGCAAGTGCCTTCCGCTTGTAGTCCGACTGCCCCCCTGCCGCCTCCGGTCTGGATCTGAGTCCGACTCGGATGAGAGTCCGGATGAGGAAGAGCCGCTTGAGCCGAGGAAGCGCGATGCCCTGGCCCTGCTGTTGTCCGAGCTGTCTACCTGGCCGCCCTTCTCGGACAACGACATGCTCTCGTGATATTCGACGGCCATCTTCTCAACGTTGCCCCCGTGAAGGCCAAAGAGCTTCCTTAGCTGGGAAAGGGGCGCAAAGTTGCCCTCATGGTCATAGAGGCAGGCGATCAGATATACGCCAGGTGCGGCTAGTGTGGAAAGCACCCATCGTATCGAGTTGATGAATGTGTTTGCAATGCGCTTGGGTAAGAGAGACCACGGAAAGCCGCGCGGGCTGGACGGCTTTGCGTTGCTATGTGGGAGTAAGGGGGTATTCTCGTCGATCGCATGGTCGCGGTCCTCGGACGATGAAGGCCACGTCTCAACATCGGGCTCGGCTGTCAATCTGTCCTTGCCCAGGACGGCAGACTTGTCGTCGGCATCGTGTGGCCGGTCATCGTCGGGGCTGACGGCGATGCTTAGTGCACTGAGGGAGTTTGTTCGAGTGGGTGCTGGACTTGAAGCGGGGGAGACTCGGGCCGATATGATGTTGAGGGAGTTCATCTTGCCATCGATGTCGAGAAAGCTATGAAGGGAAGCAATGCGATGCGATGGATGCGACTGCGTCGGGGGAAACGCTGCAATTATTAGTCTCGGAATCGCTCGTCCTGCAGCTGTGGCGGATGCGGCAATCTGCAATTAGAGGCTGCGCGGCCTCGAATAGGTAGACGGGCTTGTGTGCGCTCCGCTCGGGAGGGGAGGATTTTGATGCGCAGTAGCACCCAAAAGCGGGAGCGTTCGGTTGTTGACGATGCTGCCGAGAAAGTTGAGAGTGGGCGCTCGGCGACGAGCGGCACAGGCTTGGGCGCTGCGCTGGGGCGCTGCGCTGGGGTATACCGTATCCGCACCTGTAGCGAGGGTAGCGTAGCGTTGCTTGCCTGCAAGCAAATAGATAGAAGGGGCAGACTGGATGAGACGAGAAGCAATGTCGTCAGCCTCGGCACGTCCTAAATTGGAGCCCGATGGGTTTCTTTTTCGCCTTCCAAACCAGTTTTCCGGCGAACGCAGCCTCTCGGCGAAGAAAAGGATTTGACAGGAACTAGCCAGGTTGCAACCTCCGTGGGCCGTCTCACGTTAGGTAGTTCTGCTGGGGCCGACGAGGTGAAGTAATAAGACCCGACGTCTCTCGTGAATCTCATTGCTGGGCAGTCCTGGCACTAAAACGTAGCGCTAGCGAGAGGTTCGCCAAAACGGGCGGCGCCCATTCCTTGTCAAAGCCCAACAAATGCAAAGACCCTGAGCACCCAGATCTATTCACGTGCCTTGCTCGACTGACAATTTGGCAGGGACCACGGCGTCTCGGTGCATCAATTCTGAGAGGTGCGTTCTGGTTTAGGTTAAGGCTCTCACAAAAATAAACCGAGGACAACATTTAGCCCAAGTCCTGTCAAGTTTAGGTGCATTGGCCTGGGGACCTAAGGAGGTACGGTAGTTGAAGACACCGGTAACTTTTTGTAACTCAATTTGTCTTGGCTTGTGCTCATATCAATAATAAGAGAGGAGCCACGACAACGGGAGGCGGCATACGTAAGGCAGTTGTAAGCCACGTTTAGACAATTGCCATGAAATTGCTAAACAGATAGCCAGCTCTCGAGAGCTAAGGTATACCTGTACCTAGTAATCTTCAATCAGGCGCCCGCCACTCAAGTTCCAACACATTTCAGGCGACCTGGATTCCAACTAGGTAACAGCCGTGTTCCCTTCACTTCGGGCTTCCCTCAGGATCCTCAGGTTAATCCTCGGCTACCATTTCCACACCTCTTATAGTCCTCGAGGAGCAGCTTAGCATATTTATTTGTTTTCGGACTCTGTGAGTATTGCACATATACAATGTTGTCTATAGATTTACGGATACCGCAGTGGGGATATAGGTAGGTAGCTTTTACTCATCACCAATACACAGTAAAAGGAACACAACTACCTTTGAGTGTTCACTGTACTATAGTTCAATTCATGAAAGCAGGAAAGCCGCGTGGTCGATTTTAGTCATTTTATAGTTGGAAGCTCAAAACATTCTCGGAGCAAGGACAATAAATTTTGATTTGTACAATTTGAAAGACTCTCTCTCTAGCGGATCTCCGAGTAATACCACAGACACGGTCAAGGCTGCATAATACCCACTCCGATCTATCTTAAAGATACAGTCCGGAGAGCCTTCCCAAAAGACTCAACAATTAGTCTGGAAGCCTCAATATATGGAGTATTTGCCCACGCTCCACTGCCACCTGCAAAAGCTGAATATCTGGCACCACAACCCCTCGCAGAGGCGATTCCCTCCAAGTTAGCTAGAAATTCCCGCCGCGGCAGAGGGAAGCAATGCCACAATGGAGAGAGTGGCGAGGGGTAGAGGGACTTTAGCTAGTCTGTCGTATCACTTTCACCAGGCAATCAAAGAGTAAACATAGCGGCATGATAGCAATAAGGTCTATGCTCAATTCCAAGTCGGCCTTGCTGAGCCCATCGGTGATGTACAGGGGTTGTCTATTTGGCACACGACTCTCTTCCTCACGCCCTACGCCGTCTCCGCCTTACTCCGAATCGGCAAACTCGGCCCGGCCGGCCTTCGAGTTCAGGTACTCGTTCCTGTAAACTGGTTAGAAGTGCGTCCTCCGTCCACATGCCAGCATCACGACATACCGTTCGATGGCCCAGCTCACGATGTAGTAGCCGGCAATCGCCGGGGGCGCCCAGTAGAGAACCTGGCCACTGAATCGCCTCCATGTGTTGAAGATCGCATCGTGGAATGTGCCGGCCAACGGGTTTTGGCGGTTCATGCTAATGCCATAGGTGACAATGCCCTTCTGCTTGAGACCACCTATTCGCATCACACACCAACAAGTCAGACAAGATCCATTGGATCGACGTGCCACTGTCCAGCGTCTATCGATCTCGTTGCCCATCTCCACAGGCGTGCTTCGTCCGAGGACCAGGCCTCCTTTCGCCAATCGAGCCAGTTCGTCCCGGCAGCCCTGTGCGTCTCACTTACCGAAGTTGCCCCAGTTTCCGATGAAGCTGTACAAAGTGTTAGCAAAAACGCAGTAATTCCAGCGAGCGCGGCGCGTGCTGGAGCTGCAGTAGCAGGCCTCATGGAAAAAGAGCGCATCCGACAAGATGGAGACTGACTTGTTATGCTTGCCAACCTCACCACCACCGCCAGATCTCATCATCATTGTAGGACGCATCGTGAATCGCTTGTCGGTCGGGGTGGCACGCGTCGGGGATTCAATTGGGTGTGGGTATCGCAGACTCGCGGAGCAGGTCGGACTCGGAAAGGGAGCTCTCGTTCGTTGGATTGAGGTTCTGAAATCACCAGGAAGCAGGCCGGGAAAGCAGGGCCGCTACCTAAAAGCGGTTTAGCGGTCAAACGGCATATTCCGCCGAAAAAAGTTCAGCCGCGACTAAGCCGACGACACACACCACCTCTCACACAAGCACTGCCAGCCTAGCTCCACTTTTGGGAAGAGCTCCATCAATCCCATCGCCGAACATATCGAAAGCTCAATACAGACAAATCGACAGACCGACCAACCGGCCGCTACTCTCGAAGGCAGATTCAATTGCGCGCAAGCGTCCAGCATAAAATCACAATGGCAGCCGCCGGGCTTGGGTTTCTCTACAAGGCTGCGGTCCCCGCGGCGGTTCTAGGGGGTCTCCTCCAGTCATCCATCTACGATGTCAAGGGCGGCTCGCGCGCTGTCATTTTCGATAGAGTGTCGGGAGTGAAGGATAAGGTGGTTAACGAGGGCACCCACTTCCTGGTGCCGTGGCTGCAGAAGGCCATTGTCTTCGACGTGCGGACAAAGCCACGCAACATTCCCACCACAACCGGCAGCAAGGATCTCCAGATGGTCAGCCTGACGCTGAGAGTGCTGCACCGTCCGGATGTGCGGGCGCTGCCCAAGATCTATCAGGTGAGCGGCAGATGCCATCGCCACGTGATTATATCATTCTCTCGGCTAATCCATCACCACAGCAACTCGGCCAAGACTACGACGAGCGTGTGCTCCCTTCGATCGGCAATGAGGTGCTCAAGTCGATCGTGGCGCAGTTCGACGCGGCAGAGCTCATCACGCAGCGCGAGGCGGTGTCGAACCGGATCCGGACCGACCTGATGAAGCGGGCGCGCGAGTTCAACATCATGCTCGAAGACGTGTCCATCACGCACATGACGTTCGGCAAGGAGTTCACCAAGGCGGTCGAGCAGAAACAGATTGCGCAGCAGGATGCGGAGCGGGCGCGCTTCATTGTCGAGCGGGCCGAACAGGAGCGCCAGGCCAACGTCATCCGCGCCGAGGGCGAGGCCGAGAGTGCCGAGACCATCAGCCGGGCGATCGCCAAGGCCGGTGACGGCCTCATCCAGATCCGTAAGATTGAGGCCAGCAGGGAGATTGCGCAGGTCCTGGCCAGCAACCCCAACGTGGCGTACGTGCCGGGCGGCGGCAAGGGGACGAATCTGTTGATGAACGTGGGCAGGCCATAAGGGAGAGCGCGTTTAGGTCCTGGCAGCAGGAGGTAATGGTCAAAATCGGAACTGCTGCGTTCTGTGTATTACTAGGTTGACTATCATGTATATCCCCGCTTCGGAATGCCCAAAAGCCCAAACAGAGCCCAGCCAAGCAGGCTGGGCATGCCTTGCAACGCATTAAGCCATGACTTGGTACCTGTATTCAAGACATGCTTTAGTAAACCTGAGTATGGCAAGTGACTGTATTTAAAGCATCTGCTCGTCGCGCGATACCTAATGTTAATTTAAGTTTTGTCTTGAATCCAAGAAGTAACCGGAGAGAGTTTTAGTATTCATTTATATAGGCACTGATTTCGCTTCTATTACCTACGGTACCTTTGTGTTGGTTGAATCATCATGGGGTTGGGAGGCGTTTCCAGTGGTTGTCAGCAGCGGCGTAGCGGCGTCGTCGGTGCCCACTTTGAGCTGCAAGCCCCACAGGCTGAGAGGCACTAAATGCAGCCTCATTTCTTGGCCAATAATTTTTGGACAAACGGCTGCCCTAACAGAGTACCTAAGGTATTCGATACTGTACAACCTGGTATCCGCGTACTGTACGCGTTGGGTACAATCCGCTTCGCTTGACAATAAAGAACTAGCTCTGAAACAAAGCGGCCCAACAGCAATCAACCCTTTTGCTTTTTCTCATCAGATCTGCCGCAGCAGCAGCCCCGGTTCCCTCTAGGGAATTCATAACGTAGATTGCAGATTGGCGAATTCCCACTTTGAAGACCATGCGTTTCTGAATCAGGCGGGGCCAGACGAATTATGACTTGCGCCTGCCAAGTGCCAACTCGTCAGACATCTCCGTACCTTTCCACTCCATCACTCATTAGTCTCCGAGACAAACGCTGGCCAAGCCACCCGTTGCCTGCGCCTTTTGGACGAAACCACCGCCGGCCTATCTCAGAGATCGTGACGGCGACGTCTTTATTCCGAACATTGTCAGTTCGGGTTTCCTGCCAGCCTGTCCATTACTTATAGGTACAGTACCTTGCATACCTCCTGCCTGACTGACACGATGTGGAACCTGAACCCTCCCTCCCCCTTCTACCCCACCCCCCCGCCTGTGCCGCGACTTGTCTTAGCACAAAGCCAGCCCGGCGAGCCTGTGCTTTCTTCCTCATTCGTCTCGGGTGGCCGTCAAGCTCTCTGCATCGCCGCTGCACAGCACAGCACAGTGCCGGGGATGGAATCCTGTGGGGCTTTTGGTCTCAGTAATTTGTGTGCGATCTGACAGCCTCACCCTCTCCCAGGTGCCCTGCTTACAGCTCTTTTACTGCCGTGTGACGACGTCGATGCCGATGCCGCACAAGGCATTGTATTCAGTCTTAAACCATCGGTGCTCGTTTCGGTATTGGTCTTGGCTTGGTACGCATGCGCCTTTACTTCATCCAGACTCCAGGGTCTCATCACCTATCTGGCCTCTCCCTCCTCCCTTCCTTTGACGCAGCAAACCGCCACCCCGTCTTGTCGTTTGCATCAGTTCAGGACAGGCTGCTGTTTCTAATAAAAGGTCTGATCTTGTTGGGACTAGCTACCGGCACGGTACCTCGTCCGCGACTTGGCCATCTCTTCACATGCGGGTGGTCCGACGTCATCGGCCTGGTCCAAGTCAGCAAACGCAAACAGGCACGGGATTAAGCGGCTTGATCGCGCCAAAGGCACAGCACCAACGGCCGCTCTCACCATGGACGCCGTTCTAAGGAATTTCAAGACCATCCCTTGCCCTTCTGGGGATGGCTGCTTAAAAACAAACTGCCAGTGGCAGCACGCCTGGGATAAGAAATCCGCCAGTCCCCCAGCCACTACTACTACTACTACTACTGCTCCCCGACCCATTGAGTCGCACAACAACGGCCACGGCCGCGGCCAAGACCACGACCAAGGCGGACCACGGAAACGCCGCAGGCTCTCATCGGAATCCCAAAGTGCCAACCACCGCCCGCACGTGCCCGCGTCTGCACCTCTCTTGACGACAAAGAAGGCTGTATCACCGCCACCTCTGAAGCGCAAGGAACCCCAGCCGGCACCTTCATCTCACACATTCCGGAACCCTTTCATATCAGGATCTTCAGAAGGCCCTACTACCACCCCCATCACCACCCCTGCCAGAGCTGGCACTACTGCTACCCATTCCTCTACCCTAAAGGTCGCCGTTATTCAAGCCGCAACCCCCCGGAAGGCGGAATCACTGAACCCCAGGCATTTGAAATCCACAGCTCCTGCCGCTTATGACTTCCGCTACAAGGCTCTGAAGATGCTCCATGAGCAGTACCAGCGCCTCAACAAGGAAATTAAGAAGGACGCCAACGACAGCGAGGCCAAGTTTGTGCTTTCGGATCAAGAGATCATCTGGATGGCACTTGACATTGAGGAGAAAATGGCTACCGACAAGCCCTCCATCTACCAAAACGTCATCAAGAACCAGATTATGAGCTACAAGCGCATGACCGTCGTCCAATGGAAGGACGAGCGCGCCGCTGAGCTAAAGAAGAAGGAGGACGCAAAGAAACCCGTTGTCAAGTTCTTCCAAGGCCCCCCCAAGGAGGTTGACACTGGTCTAACCCCGGCACAGGAGGTTGACTTCCTGTCGCGTCTCCTTACCCCCGTCACCTCCCTCGCGCACATGGGATACGTGACTACTGTTCCTACAGACGAAGACATTGCTAAGGCGCGGGCCGGGGAAGAGGCGTCGAGGGGCTGGGAGGTATGCGACCGCTGCACCACCCGCTTCCGCGTCTTTCCCGGCCGCCGCGAGGAGGACGGGGCGCTCACTTCGGGTGGAAAATGTATCCATCACTGGGGGAAAATGTACTACCCCGACCGGACTATGGGAAGTTCGGACAAGCCGGCACAGCGATACCGGTGCTGCGGCCAGCAGGTGGGCGAGTCGACTGGCTGCACCACGGGCGAGACTCATGTGTTCAAGGCGCCTTCTCCCTCTCGCCTAGCAGCACTACTGCCATTTGCCGAGACACCGCCAAACCCCTTGGCGCCAAAAGATCGTGCTGTTTGCTTTGACTGCGAAATGTGCTACACGGTATACGGGCTCGAGTTGGTCCGCCTCACGGCGACGAGCTGGCCCGACGGTAAAGAGTTGCTAGACGTGCTAGTTCACCCCGTCGGTGAGGTTTTGGACTTGAACTCGAGATTCTCGGGTATCTTGGCCGAGGACATTGTGAATGCCAAGCCGTGGTCTGCCGAAGGCTTCCACGAACAGGAGGCGACAGCAAACGACGGGAGCGGAGAATGGGAAGGAGAAATAGAGGAGGGCGAGGTTGACGACCCGCAGCCCAAGCGAAAGAGGATGCAGATCGTATCGTCGCCAATCGTAGCGCGTGATCTCCTCTTCTCGCTCGTCTCGCCCGAGACTCCCCTCATAGGGCATGGCCTCGAGAACGACCTGAACGCGCTCCGTATCGTCCACCCTACCATCATCGACACCATACTCCTGTATCCTCACCGCCGGGGCCTGCCACTTCGCAACAGCCTTAAGATGCTTATGGATACACTACTCAACAAGGTTATCCAGAAAACCGAAGTCGACGGCAAAATTGTGGGCCATGACAGTGCTGAGGACGCCCGCGCTGCAGGAGAGCTTGTGCGACTCAAAGTGCAGGACAAATGGCAGGATATGAAAAGACTTGGATGGACTCTAGTGGAATGTGTCTTTGTCCCCCCTGGCGCTAAGAAGAATCCCGCTAATGGCCGCTTGACCGAGACATTTCTTGAGGACGGCCAGTCACGGGCTTGAGCATTGAAGGGGGCTTGATGATATTTCTTTGGCTGTTAGCCCGAATGCAGCAGTGAGCTTATAAGCAAAAGTTAAGAGCGACCGTTGGAGGGCAATAACAAGAGAGAGCCGAACATAGGGGTATGGGATTGGGAAAATACCATCAAGTTACTAAATCCTGTGCTGGGGTCGGAAAACAGGACGCACGGCCAGGACCCGATTGGTAATGGGCCGGCCCTGTTATCGAATCACTTGTAACGAGATGTAATCCATGGGACTTCTATTCTTCCTATTTTTACTGTTCCTCGCACTTCACACCGCAATCTTCGGATTCTTGATACTTGATGGGGTTTAGGGGCGAGTTGTAGCGTGACGTGGGTATCGGCCAAGAAGGTGAGCCTCGGACTTGGAATGTGAAAGTCTAAGCCAGCCATGGCTGACGCCTTGATAACGTTAAATGTGGAGAGATGGCCCTTCCCTCGAGAGGAGACGGCGGTTGCCGTGCTTCGCGTCTTCCGTCTCGAGTGTCCCAACGGATGCTGCTTTCTTGTTCTTGCTCTCGAGAGGTGACGGTGTGAATAATCGCCTCCAAGCCTTACGCGACCTACCCTTAGCATGTCTGACGGCAAGCGGGCGGTCGATTCCGACAAAGGCAAGTCTATTTACACTTTAGCCTATCTCCGTCCTTCTTTGTTTCCTCGATACTCTTCTCCTCTCTTCTCCGAGTCCATGCTGCCCTGTCGCCGACCCCTGGCTGACCAGCAGGGCGAGAAACCATCAGTCTGGACTTGCCTCATCACCAACAATGACTACCTCCCGGGGCTCCTGACGCTCGACTACTCGCTCAAGAGCGTCGGCTCGGCATACCCGCTGGTGGTGCTCTACACGGACGGGTTCCCGGCGTCGGGCATAGCGGCGCTCGACGCCCGCGGCATCCCCCGCCAGCGCATCAAGTACCTGATGCCGGCGGCGGGCGGCAAGGACTACTCCAACGACCCCCGCTTCTATGACTGCTGGAGCAAGCTCGTGCCCTTCTCGCTGACCCAATACAAGCGCATCGTCCAGCTTGACACCGACATGCTAGTCCTGCGCAACATGGACGAGCTCATGGACCTCGAGCTCGACAACCCCGAGGAAGCCGCCGCCGAGACGGTCCTCCCCGGCGCCAACGGCACATCTCCGGAAGCACCATTAGCGGCACCAGCAAAAACCCGCCGCGTCTTCGCCGCCGGCCACGCCTGCGTGTGCAACCCACTGGGCAAGGCGCACTACCCGCGGGACTGGACGCCGGCTAACTGCGCGTTCACGTCGCAGCACGCGGACCCGGAAGCGGCTCAAACAACTGCTCCGGCCCCCGGGACGGCGGCGGCGGGCCCCCTAGGGTTCATGAACGGCGGGCTGCAGGTGGTCAACCCAAGCGCGGCGCTGTTCGCGCAGATCGTGGCCCACATGGACGCCGACGCGGCGCGCATGGACTTTGCCGACCAGAGCCTGCTGTCGGGCCTGTACGCGGGCCGCTGGGTCGCGCTGCCCTACGTCTACAACGCCCTCAAGACGCTGCGTTGGCACGGCGTGCACGCGCCCCTGTGGCGCGACGACCGCGTGAAGAACGTCCACTACATCCTCGCGCCCAAGCCGTGGGATAAGGAAGACGAGAGTGCGGCCGCCGGGGGGAGAGACGACCCGGCCCGCGGCTGGTGGCTCGAGACCAACGCGCGCAGGAAGCGCAGCGAGAAGCTGCAGGGCTTGAACGACGACGGGTGGTGATATCTAGGAGTATGAGTTCATTCGTTCGCTCATAAGGGCCATCACTTTTTTGCGTCTTCGTACTTTATCATGCAATCCCAGCATCTCTTGTTGGGGGGCCGCGGCGGGAAAAGGGGGGAGTGGAGCAGGCTTTCAAGGAAGAATCCACGCATTCAACAATCAATGACACAATGACAGAGACAGACAGACAGTGGTACAGGGTAGAATTCTGGAACGGAGCATGCGTGTGCAACATGGTGTTTGTTTTCTTGGTGCGTTCCTTTCTTGTTTCTCGTCGCTTAGACGGCAGAGTAAATAAGAGAAAGATGGGAGCAGAAAAGATGTCCGTGCTACCTACCTTGCACTCCAACTTGCCAGAGCTCAAATAAGGAGCTTGCCCCCTTAGCCTTCCTTAGTCGATAGGCGTTGTCAGCCCTGAATAGCAAGCACTCTAATAACCTAGCAACAAGTGCATCCCGTCACCCATTGGCTCGGCAAACACGCATGACTACCTAGGTACTACACTGCACATCTCTACCTATCTCCCAACCTCCGTCCTCACGCCTGTCCTCACGCCTACACCTGCCTACATGGCCATCTTCTTCTTCTAATTATTGTATACCACTGACCGGCCGACCGTATGCGCATGCAACCTTTTCTTGTCCTACTGCCGACCGAAGCGGGCGCATTCCGCGAGGCTGCTGACGAGAGAGAATCAGAAACGCCCGTTTTTGTCCGAGACAGAGCCAAGGTCGTGATGATGCCCACGGATACTCGTGGCTCGATATGGGCAGTAATTCAATTTCAAGCTGACGGCGTGGATTATGTCTTCTTGTCTACTATCTATCTTCTAAATAGCTGCCTGGTCCTGCAGGGTCCACCTCTGTACGAGCAGAATAACCGCCTTGGAGGATCTCATCATCCATTTTGCCTCACAGTAAACGCGGCAGAGGCTGAACCAGAAACCGGAAGAAGATATGCACTCACTGTAGTATACTGTACATTCATGTGCTGTATTGCTGTATGTATGTACGACATTGTTGCCCGGCCATTCTCTACTCTGCGCATCACAAATCATAGGGGCATTCTATTCGCGACCTAGTACCTAGGCAATGGCACTAGTTGCAGAGCCACTACGGCATGCACGACGATCCTCAGCAGTTCAGCTCAGCCCAGCTCAGCTTGCAACTTTTACGACCGACCCCTGTGAGATATATTTTGTCTACGTTATAGCAATAGCTCCCTAGAACTCGTCTAATAACTTAGATCCCCACCCACCAAGTCTCCGTCTCTGGCCTCAGACGCAGACGTTGCCCTTTTTGTCTCTCTAGAGGGTCTAAAAGCGCTTTCAATATTTCGCAGCCCCCCCCCCAACAAGGAGAAGAGATCAATTTCTTTTCTTTTTCACAAAAAAAGAGCAAACACGCAACAACGCCGTCATGACTGCTTCGGGACAACCCTCTCGACCAGCTCACCCACGCCGAGCGCCCTCCCGACCTTGACCTTGACTTTACTGTCGGCGCCAGCAGCACCCTTACCCTTCTTGGCGGCGGGATCCCTCCCGACGTCGCCAACAGCCTCGCCCTCGTCCTCGTGCCCGCCGTCACCATCACCGCCGCCGTGCCCGTTGGTCTTCTTTTTCGCCTCATCCGTCGCCTCTCCCTCGTCACCGCCCTCCGTTTTCCTCGCCGCGTCGTCACTGCTCTGCTTCTCCTGCTGCTCGCCGGCCTCAGCCGCCGCCGCCTCGCGTACCTGCTCGCGGATCGACGCCAGGTCCAGCTTCATGCAGTAGGCGTCCTCGCCGTCGGCGTAGTACTTAGCCTCGGTCTTCTCCGTCTGGAAGCGCAGCGTGTCGCGGTACAGGTGGATGGCCGCCTGGTTGGACACGCGCACGTGCAGCGACACGTACTGCGCGCCAAACGTTTCCACCATGGCGAGCTCTGTAGATGCCATGAGTTTTTATCGTCGGGGTTTGAAGTAGAGAAAGAAAGAAAACGTACGGCTCTGGCGCATCAGCTTCTCGGCAATGCCCAGCCGGCGGTGCGTGCGCATGACGGACAAGCTGGTTATGTGGCCGTGCTGCACGCCGTCCGCCGGCTCCTCGTCCATCTTTGCCAACACGTAGCCCACGATCTTGGGGTAGTCGTAGGGCGTCTTGGGCGGCCGCGCCACGTCGACGGCCACGTACGACAGCTGCGGCCACGACAGGGCGTGGTACAGGTAGTACTTGAGGAAGTAGTTCTCGGGCAGGTTCTCGAGGTTGGCGTGCTGGATCAGCGGGATGTCCGACGGGCGCAGCAAGCGGATGTCCATGGTGGGCGGTCTGGTGTCTTGTCTTTCGCGGTTTCAATTATCTCTCCTTTTTTTTTTGGCTCTCGGAGGATGCGGTCTTGATTGCTTGTTTAGTCTCGTTTGTCGTGACACGGGCCGGTGCCGCTGGTGCTTGCTTTGCTTCCGGCAGAGAGCTGCGTCTAGAGAGAGATCCTGACAGCTGCTCGAGCAGAGCACGACGCCTCGGATCTTTCAAGAAAGTCTATTGCGAGAAGAGATGTATGCGCAGGGTACAGCTGCCGGATCGGATTGGGTGACTGATGGCGATGTAAGAATGGAAGCTCGAATTAGGCCGTTGGTGAGTGGGCCGGTGGGATTTCTGCGTTGGACCGCCGCGCCGTAATTGATTCGAGCTTGCCCCCGCAGGGTATTGGTGGGGGGTGCTGGAGCCACACTGCTATAGCCGCACAAATGGCGTGGCAGCATGGGCGGGAGCTAGGCGTCTGCCTGACATCGCCGGGCCCTGAGGGCGGAGCGTCGATGCGGGGATCTCCAACTACGAGGCAAATGACCTACCTAACAACGAATCCGCACGCTGTCCAGAGAGCCGTCAACGTGGCGACAGATACGCATCCGCCTACAGGTGTATATATATGTGAGAGGGCTGTTGTCCTGGTTCTCAATTGACTTCTTCTTCTCTTCCTTCTGTTCTTTGATTGACTCCGATTTGTGACAACTTCACCCCTAATCCTAATTACCCCTCCATACATACACTATCACAAACCACACCTAGGCAGAACTCGGAGTGGAGGCATCACATCCCAAACACCTCACCATGTCTCGCCCACTTGAAGGAAAGTTTGGAATAATAACTGGAGGCTCTCGAGGTATTTGCCCCCCCTTGTTTCCCTTTCCCAACCTCATCCCCCTTTTCGCGCCCCCCCCCCCCCTTTTCTCCCCAAGTCTCATCAACAGTTATCTCATCCCCCAGTTAAACTAACCCTCAATATTTTCCCTCTCGTCCTAGGAATCGGCGCCGCCATCGCGTCGAACCTCGCGAGTAAGGGGTGCAACCTCGTACTAAACCACGCGTCGGCGTCCTCTGCGGCCTTGACGGCGACGTTCTGCGCCGAGCTGGCCTCGGCGCACGGGATCCGCGCCGTCGGCGTGCAGGCCGACGTGGGCACGGCCGAGGGGGCTTCGGCGATCGTCGCGTTTGCGCGCGAATCCTTTGCCTCACCAACATCAGAGTTCCAGATCGACATCTTGGTCAACAACGCCGGCATCGCGCTCAACGCGCCGCTGCCTGCAATCACGGCGCACGAGTTCAGCGAGACGTACCGGGTCAACGTGCTAGGGCCGCTGCTGGTGACACAGGCTGTGGAGCCGTTCCTGCCGCGGAACCGGACGGGGCGGGTGGTCAACATCTCGTCGGTGTCGTCGTCGGCGGGGTTCGTGGGGCAGACGGTGTACGGGGGCACCAAGGCGGCGCTCGAGGCCATGACGCGGACGTGGGCGCGTGAGCTGGCGGAGCGGGCGACCGTCAACGCCATCAACCCGGGCCCCGTCGAGGGCCCGCTGTACGCGAGCAACTCTCCCGAGTTCCTGGCCGGCATCAAGGGCTGGATCATGCACACCCCGAGCATGGCCCCGCGCCCGGGCGTCGACAGCCCGGAAGTCATTGAGGAGGCCAAGGAGGGCGGTGGCCGCCTGGCTCACACGTCCGAGATCGCCGGCATCGTCGGCATGCTGTGCACCCCCGACGCCGCGTGGTGCACCGGCCAGGTCGTGTGTGCCAACGGAGGCATGATGATGCTGCACTAATCCTGCTCTCTCAGACGGACGGCGTGCGTAGAACAATAGTCCTCGTCTATTCTCTACAAAAACCGTTAGAAAACTGGGAAACTAGAATGCATCTATCTACTACCCTACGTCAAGGCGCTCTACTACGTGTTCTCTATCTCGGGCGACATCGTTCGAGGTTGAAGCGTCACCTAAAAGGAGTCCCGCCGTGAACCCGACTATCCAATTTGCTTTTGTCGAACATAGCCCGTTGCCATTTCACTCATTCCCAAGACCTTACCCCAACACCGTATCCGCCTACGACGAAAATTAAGAAACATTGACATCGGCACCCTCTCTCAGCATACCCGTCACTTCTCCACCGGCTTCTCCCGGATCGGCAGCTGCTTGACATCCTCTGTGGCTGCAGTCTTCAGAGCGTCAGCAGAACCGCCGACCTGGGCCGCAAGTCCTGCAGGGACGCTCTCATCTGCCTCAGACGCCTTCTTAGCCGCCTTCTTGGCCTTCTTCTTGTCCTTGTCCTCTTGCTTCTTCTTCTTTAATGCTTCCTTTGCCGCCTCCTCGGCAGCCCGGCTAGCCTGGGTGCCTCCGTACTTCTCCTTCCACTCGGCAATCTTCTTATCGTCTATCCGCTGGAACAAGTACTCGGCCTTGCCTAGCTTATGACCAGGCTTCAACGCCTCGGGTTCCCACGTGTCGGGAATGAACTTGAGATCCGTGTTCAGCTGGCGAACAATGGCCTCGCCAGTTCCTGGCATGTACGGAGAGCAAAGGGAGGCCAAAAGAGCCGAGAGATTGAGGGCAAGGCCAATGACCGTCTTGGTGCGTTCCGGATGCGAGGCCAGGTTTGCGTTATCCAACCTATACTGCAGGAGAAGGTTCCCCTGGGAAGAAATCTCCATCATCTTCTTGAGACCAGCACGCAGGTGCACCGTCTCCATCTCCTTGTTGTACTCGGCAAGGAGCGTTTTGACACCGGCAATCCAGCCGGGGAAGTCGAAGCTTTCATCCGTATATGAAGACGAGAACTCGGGGACTGCGCCGTCCAGCTTCGCATTTACGAACTTGATTACGCGGTTGACAAAGTTGCCCAGATTGGCAAGGAGCTCATTGTTGTTGCTGGCTGCAAACCCGTTCCACTCGAACTGTCGAAAGGTCAGCCATGAGACTCTGAAAGCAAAAATAGACGGGTGCTTACTTGAGTGTCGCTAGACTCTGGGCGGTTGGACAGGAGATAGTAGCGCCAAACAGAGGGCCCGATACCAGTCTCTTTCGCGCCATCACCAAACACACCGACGCCTCTCGACTTGCTGAACTTTGTGTTCTCATAGTTGAGGTATTCGGATGTTGAGAGTGTATGGAGAAGGGTCCACTCGTCATTGTCGGCGCCGATGACGGAGCCAGGCCAAATGACGGTGTGGAATGGTACCTATTGTTTAGGTCAGTGTTAGTCCAAGGAATATGGGCATTGGTTGTAGGACCTACATTGTCTTTGCCCATGAACTGGTAGAGGTCCACCTCATCGGGGTTCTTCCACCATTTCTCCCACTGGTCGGTATAGTTCGCAGTGATGGATGGATACCCAAAGCAGGCATCAAACCACACGTAAATGACCTTCTTCTCGAAGCCAGGCACCGGCACGGGAACACCCCATTTCATGTCGCGTGTGATGGAGCGGCCCTCCAGGCCCGAGTCAAGCCAGGCCTTTGTGATGGCAACTCCGTTGGAGGACCAGTTCCCGTCCTTGGAGGCATTCTCAAACCATTTCTCGATATCGCCCTGTAGCTTGTCCAGTCGCAGGAAGAAGTGGGCTGTGTCTCTGGGCACTGGCGTCGCTCCATCAAGCTTACATCTTGGGTTGATGAGCTCAAAGGGGTCTAAGAGGTTGCCGCACTTGTCGCATCTAAAGAAATGTTAGATTAGAAAAATTCACTCCTACTTCAGAAACCAAGAAGCTAGACTATGCCGGCAACACGGTTACGGTGCATTTTCTTACTGGTCTCCACGAGCATCCTCATATCCACAGCCCTACGGATTCAGGAGTCAGCTTGCGCCCAGCACAGAAGAGAAGGGTGAAGGGCAAATTGATGGCAGACACCCCTGTAGATAACAAGGAGGTGCATTTCTAGTATATTACGTACAGGGCGCGGGCACGTCCCTTCAACGAAGCGATCAGCGAGAAAGCCGTCGTGCTTTTCGCAGAACGGCTGCGTCGTGGTTCTCTCCTCCAAGAACCCCTTGGAATGCAGCTTGAGGAAGGCGTCTTGGACGATCTCGGTCTGCTTCTCTGTTGTGGTCCGCCCAAAGTAGTCGAACGCGATGTCGAACCAGTCGTAGACGGCCTTGTGCTTGAGGTGATACTCGTCGCAGAGCGCCTGCGGGGTGACGCCCGCCTCGAGCGCGCGCGTCTCTGTCGCAGTACCTGCAGAGGTTCGGGGTCAGCAATCCCAATCCCGCCATCGGTTCCTTTTCCCTCTTTATATATACTGTATAGATCGTTGGAAATGCGTAGAGCAGTCGAGAAGTGGCCAGGGTGTGGAGTTGCTAGGGGACACTCCCCTCCCCGTCCAATGCCATGTTGATTGCTCAGGGGCATGGAAATATCGGGCACATACCATACTCGTCCGTCCCGCAGATGACTAGAAGCTTTGTGTTAGCGGATCAAGGAGGTCAGAGAGCTCAAACTCAAAAAGTAAAAGTTCAGACTTACAGAGTGTTGGGCGATTGCGCAGCTTGCTGAACCGACTGAAAACATCGGCGCTCAGGGTGCTCCCGATGATGTTGCCCAAGTGAGGCACATTGTTGACGTAGGGCAGAGCCGACGTAATAAGAATATTCTCCTTCCCCGGTATGGGAAGGATTGGGTTTGACACCATTGTTGCGACGGGAGAGAGTCGATAACAGAGGAAGGGCGAGGATAGTCGCAGCCAGAGGTTAGATATATAGATGTCGAGGGAGCCACCAACGAAACTCAAGGTCTAGTCAGTCGGATGGGGAGTCAGTACTGCGCAACACCAAACCACGAAATCTGGGCAGAGTACACACCTCAATTGCTCATATACTCGCAGGTCTGGGCATTCAAGGAAAGAGGTGGTCCGGTTGAGTCATCGCACTGTGCCTCCCTCCACTGTCAATGCAGTTTGCGATCGGGGGGTTTGGGTGTTAATGCGGGGTCACAAAAAATCTGGCCCCGCGATTCTATCAAAACCTGACCCCGCCAAAGCCCGTTATTCCAGTTCCAGCAGCTCCGAGCTCCCAATTCAGCCCAGCCATAGCAGGCAGGAATTTGCTCAGAGAAAAGCTAACCAGAATAAAAGCTAAAATCCTGTTGTCATAACCTAGTTACTCAACAAGCTGTCAATACTCTGACTCACAAGAGACGCAGAATGGCTGAGGACCCCTTTGACGACGTTCTCAACCTGGAAGAGCAGTTCTACCAAGAAGGCTACAAAGAGGGCCAGGCAGACGGCATCCGGGCTGGGAGAGCAGAGGGGCGCTCACTGGGCCTCGAGAAGGGGTTCCTAAAGTTTGTCGAGAGCGGCACGTTGTACGGCAGGGCTATAGTTTGGGCAAACCAGCTGCCCAGGACAAGCGGCATGGGCGCCACAGAGAAGGCAGCAAGCAAGCCCGCACAGGACGAAGTCGCCGCCAATACTCCGGATGAGACGCCGGACCGCGAGACTAAGAGCCGGCAACTCCCGCCCCTCCCAAGAAACCCGAGGCTGGAGAAGCACATCACCACTCTGTACGCCCTCGTCGAAGCCGAGAGCTTATCGACAGAAAACACAGATGAAGCAGTCAACGACTTTGATGACAGGTTAAAGAGAGCCCATGGAAAGGCAAAGATAATCGAGAAGATGGTCGGGGGAGGGGACAGGAACAGGCTCCAAGAGACCGCAAGCTCCGGCAAACCAAAAACCGAACGAACCAACAGCATCTGAAGGGTCATCCACAAACTCAAGTCTGGAGTGGTATCCATATTAATTAGCAACACCATCTAAATCGCGTACCCGGCACCTGTGAGATCACTGTCATTCGCAGCCGGCCATTTGTCAAACAGCTTCTCCACAGAGGTTCAAGAGTACGGGGAAAGAGACGAAAGAGAAGGGATGAGCTGCCGGTGTCTTTTAACGTGGCGGATTCCCTCGTGCCAGCCCATTATTTATGTACAGTGACTACGCTTCCGACGCCTCGTCTATACCTCTGAATCCGAGCTGGGCCTTTCAAGAAAATGTTCTACACGGGTAGCTGTGCAGTTCGTTAGCGTCGTATTTCTGGCACAGCTGTGGGCTCTTAAATCTTACTCTTCCGAATATGACTGCTCCTCGTTTAGTCTGTACTTGTGCACATCCCACTTGCCGCTCGCCAAGCTCTGCCCGCTGGGAAGGGGCGGCAGGCCGCCGGACAGTTCCAGGAAGCGCACAGCGGCCTCGGCGCCGCTCTTCTCCAGGTACGCGGCCAGACCGCCAGCCTCCCTGCCCGTCTCCTCGGCAGCCACCAGGGCCTTGCTGCCCGCCTCGCCGATCAGCTCCACGCGCGGCGCCGCGGCGCTTCCGACGGTGAGCAGAGCGACCTGCTGGGCCTGCCCGACGATGCTCGGGCGCGGGTAGTTGCGGCGCGCGTCGCGCTTCCAGTACGGGTTGTCGGCAATGTCGCCGGCCGGGAGCGTAACGGGGTCCGTGTACTCCAGTGGGTCATTGCTGCCGGGGCTCGGGTTGCGGTTGTGAGGGTTGAGCGGCACGCCCGACGAGCGGTTCGGGTCGAGGGCGAAGGCACGGCGGACGCGTTCCCAGACTCCTTCCGACTGGAGTGTGTGTTTCTATGGGGCGCCAATGTCAGATTCGGAGCTGGAAGATACGTTTGCAGATCGGGACGGTGCAATGCTGTAGCCCGTCGGTCGAGGCGGGCAAATATCGCGACACCGACCAACGACTTTGACAGGGCATCGAGCCATTGAGTCATTTTAGCTTGATGGGCTTACCTTGGTAATGCTCATGACGCCGCTAGCAGCTTTCGCTGCGACTTTCGAGGCCATGGTGGCGACCAATATGGGATGAGGGCGACGAGGTTCAAGGTTCAGACATGCCCTGTCAATTGGTGATGGAGGCAAGACTGCTCCTTGATGCCTTGCACAGCTTGGGGGCCGGAGTTTAGCCGGGTCGAGGTTGATTCACTTAAGCAGAAAGCCGGGGGTGGGCCAGCTCCCTACTTCCGGTATTTTCTATTATTACTTTTGGCCTAGCACTGCGTAACAGGGTTGGCCGGGACCACATGCCCGTCAACACAGTACTGCAACGTCGTCAATAATAATCGACGCCATTTTCCTTCTGGCTCCGGAAACGATTAACCCTGTTTGGGATGCCGACAATTGCACCATCTCACATGACTGCATGACATCGGCGCGTGCTGTTGGCCGAGAGTTGGTGGTCGAAGGAACAGAGAAGGAGCAGGAACCGGAAAGCACAGCACCGTGTGGGTATTGTACGTGCTGTGACACAGATTACAGCTACAAATACAAATACAGTATACGAGCATTGGAAGCGGCAGGAGCGACCTGGAGCTGAGGCAAGCTCTCATCAGGGTTTGGTTTGGGGCAAATTGGGTTGGTTTCCTTGCCTGATTGCACGTTCCCCTCCTCCTCGCTCCCAGGCGGCAGATGGCCCAATTGCTGGCCTTCGGAGCGAGCTTCGGATATAAAATCTCTCGTTTTGCCCAGGTGCCGTCATGTCCTGCAGTTGCTATACCGCACAGTGCAGGTACGCATTACATACTCGGCGCGGGGACGGCTGGAGAGCTTCCCTCGCGGCCAAGGCATGGAAAACAAGTGTATACTCTCCGTACTAGTAAAGGTAATGCTGAGATGGAGCTTGACACGAAACCTACCTCTTTCTGGTCTGGACTTTAGCTATAGGTAAGGTCCATAGCTAAGGCACTTAGTGTATACTACATTCCGCCCTTTTAACCCTCCACCGTTCGTTGCGTCGCTGTCGCAGCTCTAACACATGCATCCAGCTCCGTCCATTGAAGAAGGCACGGCACCCGACTCCAACAGCCGTGCAGGCCGGTCGGTAGTGTAGCGGGTTGGCTTGTGTATTATGGCACGCACCGTATGGGCATGCAATACAGCACACGGTATGTCCATACACACAGCTGCTGGTGTCCCTCCCACGGACTTCTGTTCTTTACCCCCGTCTCCCCGTTCGTGCCTCTCTGCCGCCGCAGAACCCTAAGCCACCCCTGACCTGGCCTCGTCTCGAGCGTCGCCGCATGCTATGATTGGTTGGCTGCTTGCGCAACCAGCTTGACGTCCTGTTTACCTACCTACCTCCCCAGCGTCAGCCCAAGTTCTTCACCTTATCTGTTTTACTGTTTTGTTCCATCGATTTCGGCACCGCCGCACCAACTGGCCGTCCCATATCCAGTGTTTCCGCGGTTGCCTAACGTTTGCGACGCCGAAAGTCGGTTTCTCTAAGCCTTTCTTTAGCTTCGCTCTACTGCCGCCTATCACCGTGCTTGCTCCCCTCATCACGTCTATAACAGCCTTCTAGCCCTTGCCAGTTGCCGGCGAAGCTCACAACACATATAAAAAACCGCGCGCAACACATCTAGAGTTCCGCGCCCCCAGCCCTCCTTTCGCAATGCCTGTTGAGCTGCGCAAGCGCAAGGCCCCGCCGCCGCCGCCGGAGCCGCCCGCCAAGAAGCAGTCCAAGGTCGCAAAAGCTGCCGCCAAGGTTAAGGAGGTCGTCAAGGGAAAGACGTCCAAGGCCGCCGCCGCTGCCGCCAATGGCGCGGCCGCTCCTAAACCGGCCCCCGCCGCCGCTCCTGCCGGCCCCCCAGCGGCCGGCGATGTCATCTCGCTCGATGGATTTGGTGGCGAGATTGAGACCAATGACGGCGCCAAGACCACGCTGAAGGCCCTCGTTGACGAGAGCAAGGCTGGTGTCGTGCTTTTCACGTATCCCAAAGCCTCGACTCCCGGATGTAAGTGTCGCATCCTCCTTTATTCAGTCCGGATTTACCATCCAATGTTGTTCATGTATATCGCCCAAAGCATGTATGAGGTGGTGGTATGGGTTGCTTAGTCATCTCACCTCAATGGGCATGCCGCAACCAATCTCCCTCCTCCCTCACTCACGACCCCTTCCGGCCATTATCTCAGTATTGAACAATGAAATGTTACCACATATCATTTCACTCAGCTTTCACTTTCATACATGCCAAAATAAATATCGACATGCTAACTTGACCTCTCCTCTCAGGCACTAGACAGGCGTGTCTGTTCCGGGACTCGTACACTGATCTGACCGAGGGCGGGCTCGCCATCTACGGCCTGTCCAACGACTCGCCCAAGAGCAACACGACCTTCAAGGAGAAGCAGAAGCTGCCTTATCCGCTGCTGTGCGACACGGCCGCCACCCTCATCGCCGCCATCGGCCTCAAGAAGGTCCCCAAGGGCACCACCCGCGGCGTCTTCGTCGTCGACAAGGCCGGCAAGGTCCTCGCCTCGGAAGCCGGCGGCCCCGAACACACTGTGACAGTCGTGCGGGACCTGGTCGCTGCCTCTGCTACCGAGACGGCCGATGAGGCTCCCGCTGCTGCCGCCGCCGCGAATGACGCCCCTGCTGCCCCTCCCGTTGTTGATGCCCCTGCCCTGACTGGTGCTACTGTCGTTGCTGCAGAGAAAAAGACCGAGGACAAGGCTGCCGAAGAGGAGAAGAAAGAGGAGCTCAAGCCCGAGGAGCCCAAGTTGGAGCTTGCTGCGGTTCCCGCGGTAGAGGCGGAGAAGGAGAAGGACGTCGCCGCCGACAAGAAGCCCGCTGCTGATGCTACCTCTCCTACTTTTCCCACTCTTGCTACCGCCGCCGCCACCTCTGCCATCGTTCCCATCACCACTACCGATGGGCCCAACGGCGAGGCCAAGCCGGCTGCCGCAGAGGCCGAGACAGAGGCGGAAAAGAAGGTAGATGCTGACAAGATGGAAGAGTAAAAAAGAGAAAACAACAAAAAATGAGTGAAAAATGAATGAGAGCAAAAATGAACTGAAGTCATGTTGTCTGTGTTGTTATGCCGCGGGGAGGGGGGATAACGTGGCTATGCTGTTCTTGTTTCATGCCATGTGTCTTTTTTTGTTTCTCTTTTGTCGGGTCGGAAGATGGACGGGCTTTTCCTTGGTTTTTAATCTTGCCTAGCTGTTGTTTTTGCTTCTGTCTCTTGAATCACTGGCAGCACAAAGCTGTGTAAATGTACATTTTGCCATTTCGTTATTGGTTTGTTTCTCTTTTCCGTCTTTGGTCGTTTTGTAATTCTTTCTTTCGGCCCTTGTATCGCTTTTCAAGAAGGCGTGGGGTAAAAACATGGCAGCTTTTGTGTCCTATTTTTTTAGAGCTCTTTCTCCTTTTTTGCTTTGCTAACGCCTTTGCGCACTACTGCTGCTGCTACACTACGAGGTGTTCTAGGCAGTAGAATCAATTAGTCGTATTGTAGGTAGCAGTTGGTAGCTTTAGCCATGAGATGTTGATGCATTTTTTCCTTCTAGCTTTGCTTCTAGTCCATTTTAGTGTTTACTCGTCCTCTTGGCGGAGTTATGCAGCTGTAGTCCCGAGTGCTGCGGCATAGATGTAGGTCTATTGGAGTACCCTGCCCTTTTGTTTATCTTCTTTCTTCTCTCGGGATTATGAGTTTACTGTTTCTTGTATTTGTAAATTCTGTCTTTCTTTGCGAAACAAGGAGGGATTCTCATAGGCCGGCTTCATAAAATAGCGCAAAGACACAGTTGCGGGCTCTTATTCATCTTTGAACTGGGAGAAATCCAACCCATGACATCACACAATCCCTAAATATTTATTTGCGTGATACCTCCTTCCTACCTAAATACTTCGAGAAGAATAAGGAGCAAATATACCAGATAGAGAAAAAGCCTCTAAGATTAATTCTATGCGATATATAGATTGCAGTTAGGCACGAAAAAAAAACCAATACCCAGCAGAAGCACGAAGCACAAGTCCAACATAGAAGGTTCTCGGATCCGGCTACAACTGGCGCATCACATGCCGGCCGCTCCGCTCCACACACCCGAACTTTGAACGGCCGGAGCTGTCAAGGTTCGGCACAACCATAGATTTGCCGATGACACGTACACCGAGAAGACTCACGCCATGCCGTGGTGTCAAACTCAATCGGCCGGCCCGAGTACAAATAGAACAAGAATGCTGCAATTGACGAAAGGGTCTTGCACACATCTTCCAGTCATGACAAGATTAATTTTATAATAGGGGTTCTTCAAGCTATTTCCTCCCTCGGCGAAGGGCCTTCAGGGCGAGCCCTAAGGTATTAAAGCCTTTCGAATTTTGAAAAGTCTCCCGCGAACAAACATTCAGGGATTAGACTGTAGAACACCCAAGTCAAAGATGTATTGCAGAAACTCCCCGGGTCTATAATTACAAAGCAAATAAAAACAGATGAAGAGGGAGAAGAGAGTAATGATAAGAGTTATAGCTTACGGACTGGGTTTCGTCTCCAAACCCCCAAGTCGGGTTGCACTCGATTGCATTTCCACCCCCCTTGCTTTGCCTTGCCCTGTCCTTGTGCCCTCAAACAAGACAAAACGCCCGTGTGACTCCAACATACAGCTGGACAGTCCGCCAAGCGTCACGGCCGTGATTGTCTTCACGCGAAGCAAGCTCTCTGTCTCGTTACATGTGCCCCGTCTCACTCGCCCTTGCCACTGCCACCTCTCTCCCGGGCGTCACGCTGTTGCTGCTGCTGGGCCTCGCGGCTCATCTTCTGCATTGGCTGTTAGTGAGTTGCAAGCGGAGGGTTGATAAAGGCTGGAATTGTTTCAAAACCCCCTCCGAGCTCTTCTCCTTTTGTCCTTAGAAACCTTCATCCAGGTAGCACGCATCCTTCTCCATCTTACACGCGCGCCAGACACAGGCGACACCCGCAGCAGCAAGTGATGCGAGCGGAGTGCCGAGCGAAAATACGAGGTAGGTAGGATAGGTAGATACAGACTCACCGCATTGTATCTTGCAGCATTGATAGACGAGCGCGTGTACCTAGATAGGCACGCAGGGAGCCGAACAGCCCGCTTCAACGTTAGATACCAGATACTAAACACATCACACACACACAGACACACACGCGCGCATGTTTCATGAAGGGAAACGGACGACGATGTGACATGACGTAACGGGGGCTTTGCAAAATAGCAACCAAGCCAGGCAGCTCTCACTCACGCAAGAAGCACGCAGGCCATAGTGAACGCCGCCAGCGGCGCAACAAGTTTCTAAATAGATATTGCGCCGGGCCAAGAAGGCAGGCACAGGGTTAGCACAGTGACAAAAGAAGGAAAACATCCACTCATTGTATATATATATATATAAATATGTATATCGTGATAGTTGCGTTTCAAAGAGTTGGGCTGTGTCCTTGGATCACGTCGGTAGGCGCCTTTCATTAGAAGAAAGAAAAACAGAACATAATTACATACCCGTGGATTGACACTAGGCCCGGCCATTGCTCTCCTCCTTTACTAGTCTGCACGCGCGGGCTGGACACATGTATACTTAAGGGTATGTGCTGTTTCGACAAGATGCAAGCTCGGTGGTGCAGGTAGGTATCTGTCTGATCGATTGGTTGGGGTGGTGCGGTGTGATGGGGTATAAGTCCGGGGCGTTGAATGGGTGCCCAACCTGAGCATTTACATTCTGGGGGGCTGTTTGGCGCCTCGGCTTCCAGGCTTGGATTATTACGTCCATACATACAACGCTGTATGGTATTGCAACACCGAATGATGAATAACCAACTAAGTACTATCCTAAATTCCTAATGCATCTCTTTATTTTGTTCCAATTCTTACAATATATTGGCTAATTTTTACAATATCCACTCACCAAGTCAAATGTGCGACGGCATCACCCGCCAGTCGATCCCCTGACAGTGCTCACAACACTGCAATGAGAATTCCCACAAGGGAGATAGATCTACGGATGTATCAACGAAGATGTTTTGCTTGTGTGCTTGCTTGCCCGCCTTTCTGGCTAACGCCGTACGCAAAAACCAACTAAATAAGGTACTTTGCTGCCTGTCTACCTGGTGCGCTATGCCTTGAAACCAACAACCTCGAATAGCTTTGGGGTATCGCATCGCACAAAGCACCTGACCTAGTACTCGGAACACACACGACAGCCCTTCAACCCCTCGATATTATGTTCATGCCGGTGCTCCCTACTCTTTCCGCGCAGAGTCTCGGGGTATATCTGCCGTGCCTGTATCCCCCCGACCACATGTCAATCGCCCCACGGCCAAGAGACCAGCCGGCATTTGCCGAGATCCCCATCGCGCCAAACAGCCAATCAACCATGTCTTGAAACGCATGCTGGTATTGGCGGGCGGTGGAACGACGTCTAAAGTAGAAACACGCAATGTGCGAGGAATAATCCCTGCCATTCTCTATGCTGCGCCTCAGAAATTCGGGTGCTCGAGTTGGTACTGTAGCTTCTCCTGGCCGCGGGCTCGCGTTTGGTTGAGCTGTCGCATTGCATACTCATATGTGAGCATGGTGACTGTCGCCGCCGGCACGGCCCGCATCATGTTGGTGCCCATGCCCGCGTAGAAAGCCCTCCAGCCCTCCTCATGGAGGATGGTGCGGAAGGTCATGACGACGCCCCTATACTTCGGCGTCTGGCGTTGTTGCTTCTGGACTTGTTCTTGCGGCTGGGATGGCCCCCCTTGGGAGCCCTGCTCGGCCGCGGCCCCTCCAAGACCCTGCATGTACTCTTGGCCAGGTATTGGCCGTCGCTGCGTCTGCAGCCGTGTGCGGATCACCTCGTGAGGGTATGTGGCGCTGCTGGCGAGGATTTTGGAAAGAATAGAGGCCGACAAGATGCCAAACCAGTGCGCCTTTTCGTCTTGGCCGGCAATGGGCGCTACCCCCATGGCCCTCCCTGTGAACTTTAGTTTGAGATATTCGTACGCGGGAAACTGGACCGCAACGTGAGTGAGGCCGAGGAGGGCCGGCGTAAGGCCCGAGTAGAACGAGAGGATGCCCTCGGAGCTATACATTTTGCGTGCCGCATCCAGTGTCGACCTGTAGTGCCACGGCGCGTGGAGGGTTGGCCGGGACGTTGGTGTGTTGGAGCCTTTAGGATGCAAGAAAATTTTTTGTCTGCTGTGACGGCCTGACTGTGACATTAACCTAGTTTTGATGACCCATATCGGGTTTGTGGCGATAGTACTGCTGGCACCAGCTATGATGGACGACCAGAAGTTGACCACAAACGAGTTTTCTGGACAAATTCAAGTTAGCACCCGGCTATCATGTTCCTCTTAGTAGGGACGGGGAGAGTCGAGCCGGCACCTACGCTGATATTGTCCCAGCCATATCTTGCTCTTGTTGTAGATGGTGAACCACACAGCCCAGGTCGGTAGATACCCTAATATTATGGGACCAAGACCTCTGTACATTCCACGCAGACCCTCCTCCTTCCATATTACCCTCCCCGTGCCGAGCAAGCCCTCGTAAACCTTGGCCTGCCCCCCTCGCAGGCCCTTTTCAGCTGCGGAAAAGCCCCCTTGGGCCTGTAGCTTGGTCTTGATCACGTCCAGCGGGCACGTGACGACACCTGACGTGAAGCCTCCTATTGCGCCAGAGAGCGCATTGAACTGGGAATCAGAGGCATTGATGGCCCAGCGCTCGACAAGCGTGAGGCGGTTCGGGTCGAGCATTGTCTCGGGGGGTGGCGCTCCCGCGGGGGTTGCGCCTCTGGGAAGAGCTTCCCTTGTCGGGTTGGGATATGATTTCGGTGCTTGGGGCGAGGCCACAAGGTGTGGCTCGTCGAGAGACATGCCTCGTCCAGAAAATCGACTTTGCGCGGGTCGGGGGTCAGACGATGGCGTTGGCAGAGAGATTCGACAAGCCGTTGGTCTCTTTTCCTCGTTTCTCCCACGCAGCCGCACACGCAGACGCACACGCCCAGACACACAAACCCCCACTCTTCCAGCCTCAGCCTGGGCCTCTGGGTCGAGAAAGTTACTCTAGGATCAGGTATTGCTGGTTTGCCCGTCGTCACGAGGTGCGGGGAAAGATGCCGCGGAGGAGGTCAGCGGCCCTGAACTGCTCCTAGTAATCGTTGCCGTCCATGCGCTTTAGCTCGTGAATGCTGCTGTTTTAGAGCCGGGCGGAAGGGTTACCCGTAGTTGGGCTCGCACGCTGGAGGCGAGGGTGGTGGAGGGGAAGTTGGCCTCGCGTTCTGAGAATCGTGAGGAGTGGAAATGACGGAGTGCGCCAAGAAACCGATAGCAGCGGCGCCGGTGAGTACCGACCGACAGGATGCGCAGTGCTACCACAGTGGTTGGCCCGCTAAATGGCGCCTGTCTACCCAATCGCTAGCAATCCTGGGCTGGAGGCAGAATTATGTCACCGCTGTACCGCAGGTACATGTACATGTGTAAAAAGTGAAATGGATGGCCAGTCCAGAATGCGCGGGTTCGGTTTCCAGACGAGGGATAGGCACAGCACCGAGGTGGATGGCCCCTCGTTGTTGGAGGTGCTCTGCACGGATACGGATAGGTACGGATAGCCGACCTCGGTCTTCAGGGCTCTAAAGAAAATCTGCCGGTCCGGAGCCCACAAGTTCCCAGGTTGTCATCTCATCTGATTCCCGAGCCTCCCGATGTCTCTGTCGAGCGAGTCTATTGAAATTTTGCTCTTGTTGGTTTCGAATCTCCAAAACTCCGACGGAGCCTGTGAAACTTGGGACTTCCCTGTGAAAGCAGATTTGGAGCGTTATCATGCATGTTATCAGCGGCGTACAGATCTTGGCGGACATTACCTCATAGCTCGCCCCCACAGGCACCTGCCTGGTTGGCCCATGTCCGCTCCAAAAGTTGCCACCTTTTTAGCCTCAGGCATCCAGGAGTCAAAGTCAGGCACGAGCTACTGGAGCTAGTGTGTTTTTCGGCAGAGCTCCGGACGTGCCTACGTCTGACTTCGCGGCAATTTGGCAACGCAGACAGATAAACCTCAATTGAAGCTGTCCCACCTCCCCGGAAACCCACCGAGAGAGCCGAAAACTGCCCGCCATGTCTCTAGCCCCCTTCATCAGCAAGCGGCCTTGGCTGGTCAAGATGCTGCAGCCCCTGGCGCAGATGTACGTCAACCAGGCCGGCTACCGCAAGATGGGTCTCCGGTGAGTTTCGCTTCCCAGTCGCCAACTCTGCTACCGCCATTGCGGCTGCCCCCCGTGCGCCCCCGCTGACCCCGTCCGCGTCGATGGCTGACCCCCCGTAACAGCACCGACGATCTCATCTCGGAGGAGAACGAGACGGTGCTCAAGGCGCTGAGCCGCCTGCCGCCCCGCGAGAGCTACGACCGCATCTACCGCATCCGCCGCGCCCAGCAGCTCAGCATGCAGCAGAAGATCCTGCCCAAGGCGGAATGGACCAAGCCCGAGGAGGATGTCGAGTACCTTGGTCCGATATTGCGGGAGGTTGAGGCCGAGGAGAAGGAGCGCGCGGCGCTGGATACCCTGACAATTGCCAAGAAGCACTGAGTCTCGATGTTTTGTTTAGGGGGGTAGTTGAGGCTTGCGTGCTGGGCGGGCGGAATGAAGAGGAGGACCGCAACTCGCAGCACAAACCAATGTACATTTACAGGAGACGAAGGTTGCGCTTTCAAGACCTTAGACGTTTGTTGCGGGTGAGGGCCATTGCTTACAAAGTCGAGCAGCAATGTTGTGTGTATAGCCTCTAGGGGCATCCGTTCCATCAATTAGAACCCCGATCGCCGTTTTCCCAGCTCAAGATTGCCCAGGTGACAGTCGCGTATCCTACACCTTCAGGAGAAGAAGGGGAGTTGCAATTGACTTAGCTCTTTTGAGCATCGAGACTTTACAATGTCTATATCAACCCGCCAGAGTGTCGATAGGAGCGACGGCGGATCTCGTACTCACGTAAACCAACATCAAGTTATACACGAGGCAAATACCTGAGTAAATCATTTATATCCTATCTTTTATTTTCTTCGAAGCTGTCTTGACACCGCAGTGAAGAAACTCTACAAGTCTGTAGCTACCACAATGACGCAGCCACCTAATCCCAGCAATTATTTATCTTTTGAATCTAGGATTGCCGTGTTCCTTCCCCCCGTGTTTCCTAATGATCCATGTCTAGTAGAAGAGTATCTCCCTACCCACTCACTGCCTACAAGACGCCTAAGGCACGTCCGCACACAGGCATAGTCCAATCCCCGAATGTTTGTTGGTGTAGTACCTAGATACTTGCTTGCAAATAGTAAAGATCACAGCGGGGTATACCGGCTAGTAAAAGCCTTTGATAGGTAGGTATTTCTAAGATAGAAAATAGCCTCTATAGAACAATTAAGTACGAAGTCGGTAGTGTATACGCAGAAGATAGCTGCATAATTCGAACCGACAAGTTGTTCTGCACGGTGACTAAAGGACCACTGGCTGGAAGCGAGGAAGATTCTATAATAGGGATCCTAATAACAGCTACCTCGCTCAGCGAACCACCTTCAGAGCGAGCCGTAAGTTATCAAGGCCTTTCAGAGTTCCCCACTAAGTAACAAACATTCAAAGATTGGATTGTATGTACATACAAGAGACACGAACTAGAGTAAGTACATTACTACACAAAATCAAGCACATCAGGACTGAGTGACAGACTAAAACAGAGCAGATCCGGCCAGTCGGGATATCTACCTCCAAATAACCATCTATCGTTAATGAATTAATCCCTTCATACGTTTAGACTTCAAAAATCCCAACCCGTTTGGACAGCCCGCCAATCGTGAAAGAAAAACGCAATGAAAGAACCGCTCAGCTAATCTAATAAGAGAAATCCCGCCAGTGAAAATATGTGAGAACCCCCTCCTCCCGGTATTAGATCGTAACGCAGAACGCGAGATATGGGCCCTCCAAGCATAAACATGGAAATGCTCCCCGGACAAGAAAGAGAGAGCGAGAAACAGGCGAATAGGCAGGTGGCTTGAGAAAAAACATGGCCCAGACAAGGGCAGACTTTGGTATCTCTGTGCTAAATTTAGCCCGTCTGCGAAGATGCTCTCTGGTGGCTAGGCTTGATTAGCTTGCCTAAAAAAAAAAAAAACCTGAACAAGAAAAATAATAATCCGACAGAGATAATAAATGAACAAAAATAGAAAATCCAGGGTGAGAAAAAGTAAGAAAAATTCCCTTCCAATTTCACTCCCGACCTCACCCCAAAAACGCCATAGTCTGTGTCTTTTCCCATTTCGCTCTCATCTCTTTAAAAAAAAAGGTAGCAGCCGAAACATGAGTGATCTGGTTATGTGTATCGTAGGCCTTCGTACAAGCAGCACCCTGCGTTCCCAACCGCACAGAGTGATCGATTTCCGCGAAATCGATAAAAAGCTGCGCGTCCTCCAACGGCGCATACAAGAACTAAAACAAAGAGTTATTACGGCGCGCCGCTAACGGTAGCCAAAAATTAAACCAAGGGCTTGGTTTTCTATGCGTTACCGCCCTTCTCTTCCGTGTCGATGTGCCACACGACGTAGTTGGGCAAGCCGTAGACTTCATAGCCTGCCCTCTTGGCCATTTTTGCGAAGCCCTCTGTCTCGGCCTGGTTCTCAAAGGCATAACACGGGAAGTTGATACCTAGCTCTCGTGTCAGCGCAAGAGTCCGTGCATCAGAACCTCAGAAATGAGGTAGTAGCAAGAAACATACCTGATCTGTGGACGTCTGCCTTGACAAGAATGTTAACGCCACCAATACCATCAAGCTCAATCTCTTTGTGCTTGTCGTCGTGCCAGTTGCCCATTTTGGCCATGTAGAGCCGGCCAGTGTCGTATTGCTTGTAGCCTGGAAAGAAAAGTGTCAGCCGTGCCAGGCTCATGAAAGTGGTCAGCACATCAAATAACACACCCTCGGCAAGGACCACGTCTTTCCCAAGACTCGCGGCTAGTTTTAGGCCTTGCTCAGACTCGACCCACGAGTTATAGTCGACTGTTGACTGGTTAGCCAAGTTCATGCATTACCACATATCGAGCTGATACTCACATCTTCCTTCAATATCGCGTCCTTTTTCGTACCGATGGAACCAGACATCTGCGTGATTGTTGTTAGCCGCACCCATAACAAGATGGGGGTAGGCGAGACACTGCGAGGATTACATACTTGGCACGAGAATGTCCCGATTGTGCTCCATGAACTCCTCGAGGATTTGAGGGGCGCTGTCCTGGATGTCCACATCTCTCCAGTATACCCAGGAATGGTCGGACTTAAGTGCCGTCGCCAAGAGGTAGTTCCGCGCCTTGCCCATTGCTTTCCGGCGCGGCCCTTGGGCCTCAAACGAGTGCCGGTCCTTGACGTCCTGGCTGAGCGTGAACCCAAAGTCCTTCTCGACCACTAAAACGCTTCTGAAAGCCGTGTTGTCTGGGCGCTTTTGGATCCGCTCGAGCTCGGCACCAAGTACCGCGAGGGTGTCGTCGGAGGTGTCGCCGACTAGAAAGGCGAGGTCAATCAGGTCGTGGGGGTAGGTGAGCTGGACAAGCAGCTCAAAGTATTTGGAGAGAAAGCGGGAGGCATCCTTGAGGGGGGTGAGAATGAGAACCCGTTCGCGGTTGGTGACGCCCTTGGGCGTCGACTTGATCGGGTTCAGGTCGGCGTGCGTGATGGACGGGGACTTGACTTCAACGGGGGCGTGGTGGTTCCAGAGGGCGGGCGTGTTGTGATGGGCGTTCCAGGCCACTTGCTCGTTTAGTGTCATGTCCATGGGGGATTTTGAGGGCCCCCAGCAGTAGAAACTGTGATCAGTGGAAACATGACAGGTTAGTAATCTTGATCATAGGTACGGTACTAGGTGTGCGTGCACAGGCGGGAAACGGAAGGGCGAGGAAGAGGACAACCGACTTTTGCATCTCTGACGCAGAGGATCTGATGCCACGCCATAGTAATAATGTGATGCCTGCAACGACGAGAAATAGAAGAACCCGAGTCCTCATCAAGAAGACCCATATCGCCCTAGTAGGTGGTAGGTTTGCCCGTGCAGCTTTCCAGCTGACGCCGCCCTTAGGGAGAAGCATTGTCGAGGTCACCGGGTGGCCCTCGGCACCACCCTAGATGATCAATAGCAAGTAGGTGAGATCAAAGAATCCTCCCGCCGTCCCTTTGTGCTCGGATACAATGCGACGAGTGCCAATCGACGGGATTTCCGTGAGACCGTGGGACCGTGGGACCGTCCGGGACGGGCTCGTGGGCCACAGCGACGTACGACGGGAATGGGGGACGCGAAAATTCTCCGCGCGCCGCGAGGAGCTGACAAGAAACTGCCGTCGTATATACCCGTATCCGCGGTACCGGGTGCAGAGGAGCGTTGCGGCTTTTCTCGTTCACGTCGTCTGCCGTCGCGTTTCGTTTGGTGATGGCATGGAGGTTTGTTCAAGGAATGAGAGCAAATGTGAGATCCTCGTGCTGGCAGGCTTGAATGCTGTGGCAGGAGCTGTACTACAGGACTGGGGTGCCTTATCCGTAGTACCCTAGGTACGCTATAATTCGATAGGAAAGCGTCTAATGGCTCGCCATTCGCTAAAAAGGGGGCCACCCACGCCCCATATTGCGCAGCCCGCTTTAGATTCCAGGTTTGGATTGCAACCCGTCTCCAGAATCTAGACAAGTCCCATCTCGCTAATCTACGGAAATTCCAAGGAATGACTCGGCGTTGGCGTGTGAGACTCGATACGACGGCATTGTAGGCACTACAATATGCTTATTTATCCTTCATTTTCTTTCTTCGTCGTAACATCAATTCGTGTGAAAAACGTCAGGCCACGGCGGCCGACAAGGATGACGAGATTTCAATTACTTTGTAAAATTTAAGGTCGAAATCCGAGCTGACAGACAGCCAATTTCGATTACGCTAACATGATTACCTGGTATGCAATACATCGGACTCTTGGACAATGATCACAGGCATTAACTCTTTCTTCACTCACATCCGACATTCAAAAGCGAACAGCTCCTGACGGTCAAACTCGGCAATATATTCGTTGGTACCAACTCCGCCCCGGGGGCTCGGAACACGCGTAAATACACGTCAGGACTGCGGGTTAGGGTAAACAGTGTCCCCCTTTGCTTCTTCCCCCCCAATCGAAGCGCCCCTGTTTTCGTGTTACACCGTTGGTAAGTGCCCTTATCACCAACCGCATACCGTATCAAGATGCAAATACGGTCGGTCAGTGACTGCAAATATGTGTTGGTCTTAAAAATACATGCTTGTTTGATTGAGGTCGACTTTCATGCGAGCAGACTCGTTACCTACTTTAGCACTCCCATGGAGAGATGGCTAGTGTCAATACTGTTGGATACCAGTCTCTTACAATTACTCACAACTCAGTATTAGGCTCCAACTCTCAACATGTAGTTAATATTTTTCTAGTTTTCTTCTCTTATTTTTCCTGTGTCCGTCGGATCATTTTTTCGTCTCGAAAGCCACTCTGGCGCAGCCCTCTCATGTCACTTCCTGCCTGGGCCTTCTAGCCCTGCTAAGTGACTTCGATGATCTGGAGGTCAGATCCCTGCGGACTGATGGTCTGGGTGATCCTGAATTGTCTTTCCGTTCCCTCCACCAAGCTGCGCCAGTCGTCTTCGTCTCGCTCCTTGCCATTGAGCAGCCGCCACATGAGCAGATCGAAGTAACGCTGATGCGCTCTTGATACTTGCTGACAGTGTTGGGTGCAGAAAGGGCCTGTTCGTTGAGAACGATGCGGGTTCCCGGCTTCAGCGCCGGAATCAGATTCTGGAGGATCTGACAGCAGTACTTGTCGCTCCAGTCGTGCATAATATAGCGAAGGATAAAGATGTCGGCGCCCTTGACGGGCTACTCGGTGAAGAAGTCGTGGGCCTGGAACTCGACCCTGGGGTTTTTGTCTTTAGGGGCCTCGGCAATGACTTCGGGCAGATCCTGGACTAGAAATCTGAACGAGGGCAGCCGCTCGGCAAGTGCGAGAGCTATGATGTCAGTAGAGCCCCCCTGACGATGCCCCAGCGGCCCAGTCGTAGTTGTCAAGAATGAAATCCATCTTCAAGCCGTGCCCGGAAGCAATAAAATTCATGCAGTCACGGAAGCGCCCAACCATTTCGGGGTCCTTGGCCAATTCCGGCCAATATGGCAGCTCGGTTCCCATGGTGATGTTGAAGCCTGTTTGGGTCGGCTCCTGCGAGCCGGGCCAGCGCTCTATGGCCTTGGTAAGGCCGGGTCCCGCTGCCCATATGTTCTCACAGAATAGCTCGAGGGTCTCGCGGAGGAAGGAGACGGTGGCAATGGCGCGAGACTGAGCCGAGTGGCCGATGGTTTCTTTAGTAGGTTCGGTAAAGATTCCATTGGTGATGGCCTGCCGAATGATGCGCCGGGCATCGGCTTCCTCGAGCTTAGCGGCCACGGCCATCTGCGGTATTGTGGTCGTGGTGTCCAGGGGGAAGGTGTGGGCGAGCTTGAATTTGGGCACCGCATCTACGCTGATCATGTAGCTTGACTAAATATGGCCATATTAGCTACACTACTGACGGCAGCCTCCTCAGGGCAGCTCACACAGGCGAAGAATTATTATATACTGACCTTGCTCTGGAGTTCATAAAAATTTGTGCCCACGGGCCCCATGAGAAGTGTCTGTAGCTCCTCAGCAGCCACAGCTGCAGCCATCTGTACTGCTGATATATGCTCGGGCAGCTCCAGCACCGGCGGCCAAGACTCATCAAATGACGGCGTGGCATGTTGTGGCTGGCAAGGTACTGATCAAAGGTGGCGGCATGCTCCTAGATGAGGGAGGCGAGCTCCATAATTCTGCTTGAGGGCGCCATCATGGACGAATGTTTGTGTTCAAAATACTTAGTAATTTCCGAGACTCAGCAGTTCAGTGCAGCTATGATGATGGTTCATTTATACCCATTATGCCAGGCTATAGCTTAGCGCAGGAGTAGGAATACAAGATTCGGCATGTTTCTTATCCCAACCGAGTACATATACGCGTAAGGATACGCAGAGCGACATGAGAGCCCTCGAGCTTTCAACATGTTGAATCACTTCGCCGATATACCTTCCAATGTGCTAGAACTAGACCGCCGGTGGGTTGGTAGGTTAGGTCAGGTAGTGGATCCTACCGCCGGTCCCTCACCCCGAGTCGGCCGAGTCGGCCTAGAGTCCGCGTACGGGGGGTTGGCACGCGGTAAGGAAAGATTTAGGGTGAGTGAACCTAGGGCTTCGAAGTCAGATTCTAAACAAAAGCATAGGACTTTATGACATACATGCGTTGGCCTCTTTAGATGATTGGACGAGGCCGGCGTCAACACGCACGATGTCGATGCTTTACCCTGTGGCAAGAGCACGATCTGCACTAAGGTACAAGGAAATTTCTAGTCATCCAATGATGAGGAATTCCGCTCGATCCGTGGAGAGGCGGAATTCCACCTGTGGCGAGGCGGCAAGAGCAACTACCTGCAAAATTGGGCACATATTCCTACCACTGTTGCGGCTTGCACACCACATTTTCGCATGTAGTTGCAGAGTTGGGTTAGACCAACGTTGAATGGCGATTAAGACAGACTTGACTGGTGAGCTCATACTAGAAATTGCTCCAAATCAGACGTGGGCAGATACAGTGCCCTGAGATGAGATACCTTACCTACCTAAGTAGAGTCAGTATAGAAGTGCTGGTGATGTAAGGTATAGGCTGAACGGCCACTTGAGTCTGGGAAGTAAAACGGCGACTGTCACCGGGCATAGAGAGCAACCACGACGAGCATAAGGAAGGTAGCTAGACTAGAGTCTCGGAGACCAGCGCTGATCGTACTTAGTAGTGTACAGTTATGTCAAAATGTGAGAAACAAAATTCGTAGCGTTATCGTCAGACGGGCACGTTCCTCTCAGAGATTCTCACGTGAGCAGGCGATCGCGCCTAAACTCAACTGGGACATGGCGTCTGACGGGCGCGTCTCACTTGGGGAAGTCGTAGCCCGCCGCTCTGCTGCCTCCAAGTTCCCGTGCATGGAAGTCTCGTTGCATGATTTGTCACGCGGCACGCAAGCACTAGAATTTCCCTCTCCGCCATTTCTGTCTCTACACGGTGCCTTGTCTGTGCTTCAACATTACTTCAATTGCGATTCTGCGTCTTGATCTTCTCGCCTCGCATTTGGCGCATCTCATCATCAAGGCAGTCTGAAAACTCTCTAAGATGGCATCCCGCAGATCTGCCCGGCTCAGTGCTCTTGTCAGTAGCACTGTCTTAGCTGACGCGCTGCCTCCGTCGGCCCTTCCCGCCGTGCGGAAGAGGAAGGCGCCTGCCAAAGACCCGGCACCTCCCCCCGCGCCTGCCGAAGAGGAAGCGCCCTCGACTCCTCCAAGACGCCGGGCCCGTAAGAATAATCAGGAGCTCCCTGCAACTCCGACCCCCAATGCCGTGGGTCTTATGGCTGAGAAGACCCAGGTGAACAGGTCAACCCCTGTGAAAAAGCCCAAGTCCGCGGCCATCAGTCGCCTGGCGGACCCAAACAAAACGAACGCCCCCCTTTTCTCCCCAAAGACGTCGCGCATCGTTGCCTCCAGGCCGGCCGATGCCGCGTCGCCGTCTAAAGCGCCAACGGGGAGCTCTAAGGCCCCAAGGACGACGACTGAAAACATACTCGAAGAAGCCTGCGCTCACCTCATCAAGGTTGACGAGCGCATGCGGTCACTCATTGAGAACCATCACTGTCGCCTGTTCTCATCCGAGGGGTTGTCCGAAGAGATTGATCCTTTTGAGGCACTTGCCAGCGGCATCATCTCTCAGCAGGTGAGCGGTGCGGCTGCAAAGGCCATTAAGGGCCGCTTCGTCGCCCTGTTCAGCGATGGGAGCGAGGTGCCACAAGAAATCATGAGTACTGGCTCCTCCTCCTCGGGCCGACGGCGATTTCCACATCCCTCGCAGGTCGCGCCCACGCCGCTTGAAACGCTCCGGACTGCCGGTCTCTCACAGCGGAAGGCCGAGTACATAATTGGCCTCGCTGAGAAATTTGACTCGGGGGAGCTGTCGGCGCAAATGCTCGCAGACGCGCCCTACGAGGAAATCGTCGAGAAATTGATCGCCGTGCGCGGTCTCGGGCGCTGGAGCGTCGAGATGTTTGCCTGCTTCGGCCTCAAGCGCATGGACGTCTTCTCGCTGGGCGATCTTGGCGTCCAACGTGGCATGGCGGCCTTTGTCAGGAGGGACATTGCAAAGCTAAAGGCCAAGGGCGGCAAGTGGAAATATATGAGCGAGAAGGAAATGGAGGAGATCAGTGACAGGTTCAAACCCTATCGGAGTCTCTTCATGTGGTACATGTGGAGGGTTGAGGAGACGGACGTTAGCACGATGGAATGAGCCACGACCGCATCTCATCTTTGAGGTCTTTCGTTGGTATGTGGTTCGGCGTGATTATTGCAGCTGATATCCACCATTGATGTTCACCAAGGTAACGAAACCTAGACATGATAGATAACGTGATAGCTTGTCTCTTGTAAGGGCTATCAATAATTCTAACAAGAAGTCCAGCAGTTCTCCTATACCTGCCTACAAACGGGACTGGTCTGAATGATCTCCTGCCATTGATGAATTCACGGCGGTGAGTCCGGAAATAACGATACGATGGTCTGTAAACCAAGACCGACTATGGAAGACCGTTTTAGACCATTTTAGCCCTATCAAGTCACTTGCTTCTTTGCAGTGAATCTAATAAGAGCCGGCATTTAGAGTGCAGAAGACAAGAGAAAAAAAACAAGGTTTTTAAACAATGCAATTATACAGCCCAGCTGGTCACAAAGCGTGACGCGTCGTCCATGGCATCATGTGTTTCAAGCGGCCCGCGGAATATTACCCGTTGAAACAACACGAGGAAGAACTTGGCGGAGCGTTTCAAGGCTTTCAGCCGCGCCAGAAAAGACAGAGCACCCAGCAAGGAAAACGGGAGAATTGACACGTGCTCAGGAAGAGTGCGGTCCCCAGAAAGTGGAAAAAAGGAAGAAAAACTGGGATTTAGCCTTCTCCTCGTGCGTAGGGAGGCAAATTTCAAAATTATCGCCATTAGCTGTGGGAAAACGACGACCACGCGTGACTAACATAGAGGAAAAAAACTCCACTCTGAAACCCCACTCCCATTCAGCTTGGATCGATCACTGGAGATCGTGATCTGGCTAACGAAGAGGCTCAACCTTGTCGCTGGCGGAGTTCTGATCTTAATGTAGTATTTAGACCTCGGAATGACTACACACGGCCTCCATCCTGTACCAAAATAGCTCTGCAGAGATGGACCCTTTTTTTCTTTCTCTTTTTTCTCCATTTTCATGCCATAGCCCTCTGTCTAGTGCTTGTTGTCACACACACGCGCGCACCCCACAGACTTCAGAGAGAACAGGCCTTGCGGCTCGCCACCCACCTTGTTCGTCGCAAGCGTCGATGGCCGATGACGGGCCTGCGGCACGGACGGCAGGTCGGACGCACAGTTGCACACCTCAACCGTTTCGCTTGCCTTCTTGGCGCCGCCAGGACCAAGCTCTGCTATTTGTTGTAGCTGCACAGATGGAGAGCTGTTGGCATTGTTGGTGTTGGCGTTGGCTTTGTTGCCTCCTCTCGTGCTACTCGTGGCTATGCTCACAGACTCTGCGCTAAGACGCCTGTCAAGGCGCAGCTAAGATCTTGTAAAGGGGGCAACGCTCGTTGGTGAGGGGCGAGGATGATAAACACTCGCGAGAAGAATACATGAAAACACACTATAGTTGTGATATCCTATGAGATTAGAGTTTCGGACTCGGGAACGCCTAGCAAAATTCTATCTTAAAGAGTTGTCCTTGAGCGCTTCGCTATTCTCGGCGTTTCACACGTCACTGTTTTTCATCCGGACAAGACTTAAGATTCGCGAGGGCCCGATAGGGAGGGACGTGAGGGTGGCCATGGCCAGACCCAGCGGTCTGCGGGCCCAGCGGCAGCCATCGCATCGCATCGTCCCCCCAGCAGCCCAGGCGGCCTGCCTGTTGGTCGTCCCTGGGGGAGCTGAAAGGGGGTGGGCGTAGCTGATAAAACACCCTTAGATTCAATTTGAGCTCTAGACCTATCGAGAAACATCAAAAAGCCTGTGGCGGCCACTGGCGGGTGATAACGTGCAGCATTAGTGGCATGGCGCAGATAATGTTTCCGCAGGCCTCAGGCGGAGTGGGACAATTGACGATCAACACTATTCCGTAAAGACAGTACATACACGTGCTGCGCAAGCCTACAAGGAGTACGGAAAATGAAAACACGAGGTAGGTTACCGGGGCTCCCGGGGAGAGTTTGGGTTTCCAGAATCAGAGGATGTTGTTGCCGTGGCAGACGAAACTTGAAAGTCGATCCAATGCGTGCGTGGAAGATCTTCGATTGTCGGATTTCGCTCAAATGTAACCGTTTTCATGCATTTCTCAGATCGCCCGAGAGACACGAAAGAAAAAGCGGGCCTCAAAGAGCAGCGCAGGATTGGCCAATTTGGCAAGCACATTCTGAATTTCAGTGCAAAGGAATAGTGGGGGCACCAAAAGCCGAACAATCTGTCGGATCGACATCCCCTCGTGGATGCCCGCCGAGCCTTCGCTAGGATTCTGTCTTGTTTTTTTCTTCTCTTTTCGTCCGTATTCTCGTGTTGCTCCAAGTGCCAATCACAGCAACAAGCATCGGAAGCAAACAGGGCGTGTTTCTATTCCGAGAGGACCCTGGGATTGCTGGGCTCCCGCCCGCCGCCCTTTCCTCACTCCCCGCCGCGTGCTAGGAGCCTACGTCATGACCCATGCCGCTTGTAAAACGGTCTAGGGATCGAGGACCACCTCAGTTGGGCCCCGGGGAGAGGGCACATGCACGCACTGTCTGTGGCAGAGTCCCGATTGCCGCCGCCTAAGCAACCTTGAAGGGCTGCTGCACCGCAGCGCAAACAACACCACTGCAGTGGGGAGACATCGCCGTACACTAAAAGCCGATACGTCATGCTCCGTGTCCGTACTCCGTGAGCCTAAGAAATGTATGCAGTTGCATGTATGCAGTGATGCACATAATGTAGCTCGCTCAACCAGCTCTACCAACGCCAAACTCTGGACTATTTGTACGTGTACGTAGAATAGACGTGCCCGCAATCTGCAGGACACAAGTAGCCTACCTGTTCCACGGGTTGGCCGATGGGAATTCCCACGAGCTTCAATGCTAGCCCCTTCCCAGAGTGTGTTGTAAAGGCGTGCGGCGTAGCTAGCGAACATGAGACATCGCTGCCGCCGCCGTCGACCACGGAAGGAAGCAGTAGCCTGCGAAATGTGCCATCGGGGGATGCTGTGTTCATTGTTCAAACTTCAAGCATGGAACCTGAAAGATGTAGAGGTTTATTATAATCGCTGCCGAGCTAAAAAAAAAAAAAAAAAAAAAAAAAAAAAAAAACAAAGAGCCATGGGCCAATTTCGCCAACAGAGATTTGTACCCAAACCAGCCAAGCGGGCTCAAAGCGGCGTTCGGCCGAGTTTGGAAGCTGCAGAAGACTGCTGCGCGGACTTCCAGGGCAGCCTGGGTGAATTCAAGGAATCCCTGGGCCCGTGGACTGACACGCGCATATTCACAATTGCGTGTCGCTGCGTCCACACCCTCATTTCGGCATTTTACGACTGAGCCTGGCCCGCTGAATTGGCTGATAGCGCCAGGTATGCAGGTTATTAGTTAAGGTTCTGCGTATTGTTGCGCCCTGCCCGAAAGAGACTGGATGGAGGGTCAAGGTGATGGCATTTGAGACGGGCAACAACTGCCACGTCTACAGTAGTCTGGGGCCGGGCTTTTTGGTCTTTCGTCTGTCCTGGGAGGTGCCCAGTCGACGAGCTCTGTGTCGCCGAGCTCGTAACGTGTGGCGCTGCTGCCGTGGCTCGGTGCCCGGTTGAAAATGAAACCCGACTCCTGCCTCCTGCCAAGCCCTTGATTGCTGAAGACTGGCCCTGGTCCAAGATTGATGCATGGGTAGTTGCCGGACCAGTCAGACTTCAGTGGACGTTGGCTGCCACCCACAGGCTCTCAGGCTCTGCGTATCCGCAAAGCACCCCACTCCACCTGCACGGTCGGGCAGGGGCGTGCCCGCAGCGAAACAACAACTTAGCTCCAGTGATCCAATTACCCCCTTCTGCTGAGGTGGTCCCGTCTTTTTTCTGCCCCCTTGAACCTCTCCCTCAAGCCACACTGCTCTCCTTCCCGTTTTACACCATTTTTCTTGTCGTTGTTCGATTTCGATTCCATACATTCGTTACTGTCCATATTGCGTCCGCCGTGCTTACCACCAAGCTCCGGACTTCACCAGCTTTCCCATCTAGACAGCACCGAGCTCTTCAACGCAGTACCACAAGTGATCCGGACTATCCGCGTCGCGTCTTTGCCCCGGGCAGAGAGATTGTGAGCGCAGCCCCCCAGAGGTTGCTTCACGCGAGGCATTCCGACATCCAACCACACAATTGAGCAAGAGGTGAGTTCAATCGAGACTTGATTTTGCTGTAGCGTCAGTTTTGGAAAGCGGGCAGGCCCTAGGGAGCTCTTTCCACCTCTACACACACTTCACATTCCCTCCCTTGCCCACTTCGGACCTCGTCGACTTCCTCGGCGCCCACAAACCAGCCGCTGGCCTCGTCGACCCGATCGACTACGAAGTCAATCTACCGCACCAGTCCCGCCTTCCTACGTTCTGCAGCCACGAGGGAACAGTTGGACCCGAGACAAGCAAAGGCGGGCAATACATCAGCCGTTTTTGGTGTTTGACATCTTGGGAATCCGGTTGTCGGTAACCTGTCAACACAAACTCGAACCATCATCAATTTTTGGACCGGCTTTTGGCCACGACAAACCCCCGACTTGTAGAAATATCACTTCATTCGAGTTTCCATTGCCATATCACTGCCCGTCCGCCAATTTTATTCATCCTTCACGAACAGCCGGCCCGCCTTTCGCTGCCCGGCTCCCGCTTAGGTCGCAAAAGACTTAGCCGTTAACATTGCTTCCAGGTCAACTCGACAGCTCCCGTCACCATGCTTGTCAAGTATCTGCTCCCGACCCTTGCAGCGGTCGGCTCAGTCGCCGGTGAGTGTTTCACGCAGTTAATCCTTGGCTTGTGGTCCTGCTCGGATCATTTGGACTGACATCGATGACCTTTAGCCCAATCCGGTGTATGCACTACCACGGCAACCATCAACAGCCAGGCCGAGGCTACCCAGCTTGCTAGCTGCAGAAGCATTAAGGGATCCGTCGTCATCGCACCCGGTGCTGGCCCCGACATTGATATCTCTGGTCCTTCGGAAATCACGGGCGACCTCACCATCATTAACAATGGCGGTATCGGTTCGCTCACTGCCAACGATTTGACCAAGATTGGCGGCACCTTCCTAGCTCGAAACGTCACCAAGCTCGGCACACTGGCGTTCCCTAAGCTCGGAAGCGTCCAGTCTCTCAACTGGCAGTCGCTGAACAACCTGGATACGCTGAAAATCGCGTTGACCCAGGCCGTAAATGTTACGATCAGCGACACATTCTTGCGAAGCCTGGATGGCATCGACCTCACTAGCGTCGCCTCCCTGGACATCAACAACAACAAGCGCCTTACGTCGTTCGTTTCGTCCCTCGCCAACCTCAGTAACACTCTCACTATCAATGCGAACGGTCTCGAGCTGGCCGTCGCGTTGGACAAGCTGATCTGGATTGCCAACATGCAAATTTCCAACGTGACCAGCTTCTCGGTCTCGGCTCTGAAGGTTGTCAACAGCTCCGCCCGCTTTGATTCCAACTACTTCGAGACGTTCAGTGCTCCCAACCTCACGCAGACCACGACCAATGACATCTCGTTCGTTGGCAACGCCAAGCTCAAGAACATCACCTTGCCCCAGCTGACAAGCATCGGTGGTGCCCTCTTGATTGCCAACAACACCGCCCTCGGAAAGGTTAATGGCTTCCCGCAGCTGGCCAACATCAACGGTGCGGTGAAGATGAGGGGCAACTTCACAACGTAGGTCGCATTATTCTATATATATTACGTCTCCTCGCTAACATTGAATCACTTAGCGTCGAGTTCCCTAGCCTGGACGTTGTCAAGGGTGCTTTTGACATTTCCAGTACTGCCAACATCGACGACACCTGCAAGAACTTTGCGAAGCAGGCTCCTACCACCCAGGGTGGCAACAACGACATCCAGGGCAAATACTCGTGCACCAGCGACAATGCCGATGCCAACTCGGATACTAGCAGCACCACCGGTGGATCTGGCAGTGGCTCTAACAGCGGCAGTGGAAACGGTAACGGTAGCGACACCAACAAGAACAGCGCTGCCCGTCTTACCGGGACTACGGCTGCCCTTGTTCTGGCTGCTCTGGTCGCCTTCCAGGCATTGTAAGGAGGAAAGTCGATGTGTCGCGACGTTGATGCTTAGCGGGATAAGAACCGCGAGTCGATACTCTGTTGGTCACTGCATAGAGACGACCAAGTCCAGGGCTCGATCTCATCCATTCCCTCTTCTCTTTATCACGATGAACCGACGGAGTTGATGTTCCGTTTATTTGCGGCCGCAGGCCGAAAACCATATGGACACCCATACTTCCTACAGGGGACCGCTAGACTTAATAACTCTTTACCCAATGCTGTTTTCAGAAGACCTCATCTCCCTTGGCTTGCCACTCTTTTTCGTGATGCACGCACCACCTGTTTGGGAAAGGTTGGACAAGACCACGGGACAACGCGGGCGGACTGATGTAAGGAATAAGCCTTACCGGCTGTATCGTGGCTGTGGCATGTCGAGGCGGGCTGGTGCGGTGTGCAACGACTATTTAATATCAGTCTCTCCCTGGTTGGGGGCCTGAAGAGGGAAGAGCGGAGTCTGGTCAACTTGATATTTGGACAGGGGGCTTCTTTTTGGACGTTGCGTGATGGGCGGGAACAGTCGTTGAACTACTTTTAATTAATGGTGGCATGGAGAGGGAGGCGGGCTTTGAGCAGCCCCCTTGGTTTGTGTTACATAGCGCGTCGTTTTTCGTTTGTAACATTTTCCTTTTTGTTTCTTCTAAGTTTAAGGTTATATGAGAAACCTCGCAATTATTCTATCTGGTGCCTTGAGTCGATTTGTGAATGACTTGGGTCGTGTACGGATATTCTCTCTCCGTATGTTGCTAACCTAGTTGCGTCGGCTTCCTTGAATTCTCGCTTCTTGACCAGGGTAAGCTGCTATGAGTGTATACAATGTGCCCCGTCAACAGTGTCAGTTTCATATGGCTGGCCTCTATGGCCGCGAGTACCAAGCTATATTATACTGTGCTTTGAACCCACTATGAATGAGGTCCCCCAGCGAGTGTTGAAGACAGAAAGATGAAAATAACCTCCCTAATGACAATGCTGTGTGGTTAGACTGCTTATCTATTTTCTCAGAGGTTGGGCTCATACCGCGCGTTTATAACCATCATCTATTATCTTATCCAAAAGTCTATTGTCTAGCCAGACCTGCCCAATAGACAGGAAGGCAAAGCCAATTCAAGCGTTTGCTCTGCTCTCGGCGTTGCTGACTGCACAAAACATGTACCCGGAGCTACGGATGTGTACTTCGTACCTCACCTTCCTATAACAGGAATAAACACGGGAGGTGGATTCCATTTCGAAGAAAACATGTAAACTCAACTTTGCCATATGGCATGGTATGGTATGGAATATGATGGCAGTAGGAGTAGCTGGGTGAGATAGTCTCTCGATGAACGTCCTTGTGATCAAGATAGTTATCTCTGCAGGCGTCTTGGCCGTGCCCCCCTACCTCTCCAGTGGGTTAGTACTCGAGATAAACAACAGAACTGGAATGCAGCATTGAGGGAAGCAGACAAACACCTCTATACTGTGAGAAGACTGGCGATTTCCAGCTCTTGGGTTTGAATTCACAATTTAACGGGGCAAGGAAGAGGGACAAGATTAGAAAAGTGAGTACCCTAGACCCTACAAGAGGCGGGTGACGCCTTTACCAGTTTATCATATTGTTTTATTTTTATTTTTATACTATAATAATCAACGCCTTGCACGTACTACTTGTAGACGCCGTTCTCGAAGCTGTCGGCGTCGAAGAACTTGGCCACGATAGCGTTGCCGTTGAAGATGCGGCCCTGCAGGGCGTTGACGGCGCGCAGGGCCGAGACCTGGTCGGTGAACTTGATGAAGACCTGCCTGTCGGCCCGGTCGATGAACAGGCGCTCGACGCGGCCGTACTTCTCGCCGCACTCCTCGCCAATCTCCTGGCCGAGGCCGGCCTCGATCTCGTGGGCGAGGTCGGGCATGCCTTCGAGCATGTTCCGGAGCACGATGACCTGGCTCGTCTTGCCGAACGCGGTATCCTCGTCTTTCTTCTTGGGCTGCGCGTTCTTCGCCGCGATAATCTTGCCCCGCCCGCCGGGCCCCACGAACCCTCCGCCCTCGGAGTCGGGCCGCCTCTTCTGCTTCTCAACCTGCACCCGCAGCGCCGATGTCATGCCGCCTTCGTCGGCGCCTAGCCCCAACCCATCTTTCCAGCCGTACTTCACCATGAACCGCTTGGCGAAGCCGGCCTGGCCGGGCCGGCTGGAACGGGCCGGCTGTGCATCGCCATCCCTCTCTGCACTGTTGCCACTATCTGAGCCACGGCGCGCTGGCGGTGGAGGTGGCGGTGGAGGTGGCGGTATGGCATTGTAGTTTACTTCATCATCATCATCATCATCAAGGTCCATGGCATCGTCGTCACTGGGGGGCTGTGGCCCTGCAGGGACTTGGTACCGGACGGGTGCTCGTGAGATTGTCGCCGCATCGACAGGTGCCGGTGGCTGGCTGACTGCTGGGGGGCCGAGTGGCTTTGCCATGCCCGACAACGCTAGGCGACGGGCATATGCGTCGTCGCCAGTGGCATCTTCGAGCATAGCTTTCGCCACTAGTGCTGGCGACGGCCGGCGAGGTGGAGAGAGCGGCGGGGGCGCGAAAGTCAGAGATACTGGAGGAGCAAACTGATCTTTGACGGTGGGAAAAAGGGGCTAGGTTAGCAATAGAAAAAACAGCAGAGGAACGACGGACGTCAACTTACTTTCCAACTGCCGCCCTCGATGACCAGCGTCTTCCTCATCGTCGCTGTTCATCTCGCTGCTGTAGCTCGCCGAGCGCCGCTCGCGCCGGCGGTGGGCATACAGGACTTTCTTCCAGTCCTGGACCTCGCGGATGCGCTCGTCGCTGCGCAGGTACTGCTCCATGTTAGTGGGCCGCGCGGGGTCGTATATATCATCCCAGTTGGTCTCGGCCGAGCCGTTCTCGTCCAACTTCTTCTTCTTCTTGCGGCGGCCACCGCGTGCGCGCTTCTCCTCGGCCGCTGCCGCTGCGTAGAAGGAATCGTCGTTCTCTGTGGCCGTCCAGTCGGCTAGGGTCCGTTGCGACGGCGCGGCAGTTGTGTTGCTGCCGGCGGCAGTCGTGCCACTAGACGCAGAGGCGGCAGAGACAGCGGGGGCCGCAGCCGCAGTAGGGATGAGCGTCTTGGGAAGCAATCCGATTTTGATTTTGTTGCCTGTCTGCTTGGCTTGGGGTCGAATAATGGGCTGGAGGAGGAGGGCTAGAAAGTGTTAGCTTTTGTTGTTCCATTGAAGTGGAAAGCGGAAAAATGAGAGGCATGGCACACACCTGGATCTATGGGCTTCTTTGCTGGGGGAGCGTTGGTGCTGCCATCAGCGCTCTGCTTGGGATCTCGCGATATCGAGGCGGCGCTATCACTGCTGGGGTCGAGCAGGTTCGCGTACAGCGACATGGACCCGCGCAGTGGCGGCGGGGGAGGCGGCCCTGACATGGCGACGGTGGTGCGAATTGCTCGCTGTTGCTGGAAAGAGAGCACCGGGTGTCTGGGGAGTCAACTCTGTGCGATTAGAGAAAGAAACGTAGAAAAGGGTTCATGCTTCAATCCGTCTCGCTTAAGTTTGGTCTCAGCCTTGTTCGCGAGGCGGAAGTATATAGAAGAGCTTCTGGGGCGTGTCAGTGGCATGGTAGGTATTGGAGGTGGGGCAAGCTTGTAACCAAGGCAAGGTTAGCGCGGTACATATTAAACCCTAACCCTATACATACCTATTCATTCTCAATGCTCTAGCTCGAGCTTCAACGGGCCCCTTAATGACGATACGGTAATGTTCAGTGCGAGTCCAGAGTTTCCTTGATTCGACTCGCCACCCTACCACCACCGCCACCACCACCAGTGATGTAGCGAATATATGCTCCCATAACCAAAGACCAATGTAGAACGGCCACTTCTCAGGACCTCGAGAATAACGATAACCCGCATATCTAGATGCCACAACGTATATACAGTACACATTTCTTTTTATTTATCAAACATAACAGTCATTACCGCTTCGCTTAAGCCGCCTCAGTATTTCCTCTCCTTTGGCAGCTTCTTTGCCTCGAGGGCCTCGACGTCCTTCTTGTCGTAGTAGTGGGCGCCGAACTCGGACAGCCACTTGGCCTCGATGGGGATGACGGAGCGCACGTACTCGCGCGACGTGACGACGAGCTCGTGGTAGATGATGACTTTTGGCGGCGGGTCGATAGACTTGATGACGCTGCTGGGGTGGACGTAGACGGTCATGGCCGTCTTGAGCGTGCGGTAGCCGTCGCCGCCGCGGTTGAGGCGCGCCGCGTTGAGGAAGAAGGCCGACGTCAGCGCCCGCAGCACCGGCTGGATGTTGGACACGCCGCCGCATGATCCCAGGTCGCCGTCGAGCACGCGCTCGCATAGCTTGGCGAGCTGGTCGCGCACGTCCCGCGCCCGCGTCAGCGACCGCTGCGTCAAAAAGTTCTCCTTGGCCCAGATGGGCGAGTAGTCCGACTCGACCCACTGGTTGTATACGTTGAGCAGCGTCAGGTGGTCGCCGCCCTCCTTGACCGTGAACCGCGCCCGCGCGCTATCCGCGTGCACCTTCTTGTCCTTGGGCCGGAAGAAGAGCGTCGCCATCTCGCCGAGCGTCGACACAATCGTCAGCACCTCCTCCACGCACCCCTCCTGCATCCCCGCGATCAGCGCCTTGGCCAGCATGGGCTCCGCCGGGAACTCCCCCATCTGCCGCCCCACCCGCGTCAGCGCCCCGGCGCTGTTGAGCGCTCCGAGCGCGTAGAGCATGTTGAGCGACTTGATCAGCAGCTCCGTCGGCGGCGGGTCGAGGAAGTCGAACCCGAGGAGGTCGTCGATCCCGAGCGCCTTGAGCTGCAGCACTACGCTCGACAGAGACGTCCGCTGGATTTCGGGCGTCGGCGACTCGTCCATCTCGGACAGGTAGGCATGCTTGGTGTAGAGGCGGAAGCACTTGCCCGGCCGTACACGACCGGCGCGGCCCATACGCTGGTTTGCTGCTGCCCTCGAGCATGGCACGACGGCGAGCGTCGACTGGCCCGTCGTCCCCACCGGAGAGAATGTGTTTTCTTTGACGTAGCCGCAGTCTATGACGTAGACTATGCCGTCGATGGTAAGGGACGTTTCTGCAATGTTTGTTGAAAAGACGACCTTGCGCGCCTTGGGCGGTGTGGGTTCAAAGATTTTGGCCTGCAGCTCCGACGGCATGTTGGCGTAGATGGGGAGCGCGACGATCTCGGGGACTCGGCTCCCCAGCTTGCGCTTGATCTCCTCGACGCGCTCACAGGCCCGGTCGATTTCTTCCTGGCCAGTCAGAAAGACCAAGATGCCGCCCTCTGGCTGGGACGCGTGTATCTGGAAGACGGTGACCAGGGCGGCCTCGAGATAGTTGGCCTCTGGGTTCTGGCTGTAGTATACGTCGACGGGATGCACGCGGCCGGGCACGTTGAAGATGGGGGCGTCGTCAAAGTAGCTGCTGAACTTTTCGGCGTTGAGGGTTGCAGAAGAGATGATTAGCTTCAGCTCTGGCCGGGCGCGCGTGAGATCCTTGATCAGTGCCAGGAGGATGTCGGTATGGACGGTTCTCTCGTGGGCCTCGTCGATCATGATGGCCGAGTAGCCATCCAGTGTCGGGGACGCGACCATCTCCCTGAGCAGCATGCCGTCGGTCATGTACTTGAGGATGGTCTTGTCGTTAGTACAGTCTTCGAAGCGGATCGAGTACCCGACCTCGTGCCCGACCTTGACGCCCATCTCGTCGGCGACACGGGCGGCGACGCTCATGGCAGCGACTCGACGCGGCTGGGTGCATGCAATCTTTTGGCCGCCGTCGGTGAAGCCGGCCTCGTGCAGGTACTGTGGGATCTGCGTCGTCTTTCCCGAGCCCGTCTCGCCCACCAGGATGAGGACCTGGAACTCCTTGATGGCGTCTAGAAAGGCGCCGCGATAGGCATAGACGGGCAGGCTCTTGCGCACGTCTTGGATGCTTCTGGCCGCCCTTTCGGCCTCGTCGATGCGTGCAGCCAAGATCCTCTGCTCCTGCGTCATGCCATCACTGGGCTGGGCCTGCCTGTTGGCGGCGTCGCGCACAAAGGTGATGGCGTCCTCGTCGAGCAGGAAGTCGTACTCGCCGCCGTCTTCGCGCTCGCGGCTCTGGATCTGCGACTTGGCCTTGACTGTCTGCTCGCGCTCCCACTCTTCGTACTCGGTCACGAGCTTCTCGTTACCGAACTCGTCGCGCTCGACGTGGCGCATGTAGAGGGCGTTTTCCTTCTTCTTGCTGTCGGCGCCGTACTGGTCGGGCAGGCGGTAGCCGTCCTGGTAGTCGTCAATGCGCGCCCTCTCCTCGGCCAGCCGCAGGATCTCGCGGTTCTTGGCGAACTCGGCCTTTTCCCTCTCCGACAGCCGCACGCCCGATTTCAGCTCAGCCGTCTCCTCTGCTACCTGTTTCCGCAACAGGGCGAGCTTCTCCGACTCTCGTTTAGCTAGGTAGTCCTGCCGAGACTTGAGACGTAGGTCTGTCATTTTAGGGTCTTCGCGCTGGGAATCGTGGCCGCCACCACTACCACTGCTGCGACTTGGCCTCGAGCTCTCGGCGTCTTTTTTGCTGTCGCTTTTGCTGCCGGCGGGGCGGCGCGGGGACCTGGATCTTGACTTCGACTTTGACCGGCGTCGGGGTACGTTGGCTTCGTCGTCGTGGCGCCTGGACTTGTGGCGTCGCGGAGACAGAGAGCGGTCGCGGGGCGATCTGTCGTGCTTCCGCTCTTTTTTGTCTTTTTTGTCTTTTCGGTCTTTTCGGTCTTTGCGATCGCGTCTATCGACTGTTGCAGGCGCTAAGGCGTCGTCGTCGTCCATAGGCACAAACGCATACCGTTTGGACGCCATCTTCGAATGAAGAGAAGACCCTAGCGGGCCGCCGAGTGCGGTTGTTCCGCAATTCTTTCCCTTTTTCAACAGTTTCTATTGTCTCCTGAGGATGTTGTTGTTGTACACCACGGCGCTGCGTTTTCTGCCTGCCGATCGACTGTAACCGTGGTCACGATGCGATGCAAGTCAAGATCCACCGCTTTTGGAAATCCCTATCTTATCGACATGTATAAGCTAGCCGGGATTATTCCCCCCTGTTCCCATCAATTGAAGCTTGATATTTATTATGTCAGCCGCAGCGGCGTTTGGAGTCTCCGATTGGCCCAAGGGCCCGGTAGCCTGTCCGACAGCCAATGATGCTTCCGGCTTTGTAGGAGCGTAGCTTTGTCGAAATCCGTCAAGCGTCGCGTGGCGGACCCGCCTTTTGGTTTGACCACGCTGGCTGCTACTTACTTTGGACTTTTTGGTATAAGTGAAGCTCACAGTACAAAGTAACACCCCAACACCCCCCCCCCCCCCCAACTCCCTTCCTCTCGCCTTGAGGTTCAAGACGCCGTATATCTTAACTACGGCCAGAGCACATACGACGGACGCTACCTAGTCTTTTACTAGGTCGTTCGTTTGTTTGTAGACTTTTATCTCTGCTTCATTCGGTGTACCCCTTATCCCGGGCGCAATCAATCAATCGACTATCGAAGGGCGCAAAGCAAAAAAGTGGACAGTCTGGCCCCTTTGGCCCAAAGTTCGGCGGCGGGCGCACCATGCTGCTACACTCGGCGGCCTTGCTGCTGCTAGTGGTGCTGGCGCAGCTTGTCCTTTGTCAGGAGGACTTTTACAAGGTGCGCGCTTCCCTTTCCCATCAGCAATCAGCAGGCTGCGACTTGCGACAGGCTCCTAATATGCTCGCTCGGGCTCTCGCAGATTCTCGGCCTCGACAGGCAGGCCTCAGACAAAGAGATCAAGTCAGCCTACAGGCAATTAAGCAAGAAATATCACCCTGACAAAAACCCGTGAGTCAATCCCCCTTTCCCCTTTCGGCTCTCATACCAACCCTCGCCGCATACTTGCTGACTCGGCATGCGCCATCACACCCAGGGGCGATGAGACGGCACACGATAAGTTTGTCGAGGTGTCGCAGGCGTACGAGGCCTTGATAGACAAGGAGAGCCGGCAGATCTACGACCAGTATGGCCACGAGGGCTTGAAGCAGCGCCAGCAGGGAGGCGGCGGCCACGGCCACGACCCCTTTGACCTGTTCAGCCGCTTCTTCGGTGGCGGCGGCCACTTTGGCAACCAGCCCGGCCAGCGGCGCGGGCCCAACATCGAGGTCAAGGTCGGCATCGCCCTGCGCGACTTCTACGAGGGCCGCGACACCGAGTTCCAGTGGGACAAGCAGCAGATCTGCGAAGAGTGCGAGGGCACCGGCGCGTCGGACCGCGTGGTCGACACGTGCCGCACCTGCAACGGCCATGGCGTCAAGATGGTCCGCCACCAGCTGGCGCCCGGCATGTTCCAGCAGGTCCAGATGCAGTGCGACCAGTGCGGCGGCCGCGGCAAGACCATCAAGCACAAGTGCTCCGCCTGCGGCGGCGACCGCGTCCTGCGCAAGCCCGCCACCGTGTCGCTCAAGGTCCAGAAGGGCATGGCCAACGGCGCGAAGATCCAGTACGAGAACGAGGCCGACGCCAGTCCCGACTACGTGGCCGGCGACTTGTTTGTGACCCTGGTCGAGAAGGAACCGGACTTGGAGCAGGACAACCCGGACCACGTCGACGGCGTCTTCTTCCGCCGCAGGGGCAACGACCTGCTCTGGAGGGAGGTCCTGTCGCTGCGCGAGGCCTGGATGGGCGACTGGTCGCGCAATCTGACGCACCTCGACGGCCACGTTGTGCGCCTGGGCCGGAAACGCGGCGAGGTCGTCCAGCCCGGCCACGTCGAGACGGTCGCCGGCGAGGGCATGCCCAGGTGGCACGAGGACGTCGACGACGTCTACCACAGGATGGAGCACGGGAACCTGCTCGTCGAGTACGTCGTCGTGCTGCCCGACCAACTCGAGAGCGGCATGGAGAAGGAGTTCTGGGCCGTGTGGCAAAAGTGGCGCGGCAAGCTCGGCGTCGACCTGCACAAGGACAGCGGGAGGCCCGACGAGCCCATGAGGCAGGCTGACGCACACGCGCACGAGGAGTTATAGACACGCCGACGGACGGACGAATGATAATTCACTTGTCTTTTTTTTTTGCTTATATCGTTAAATTTTAGGTCGCAATTTAGATTTTCCATCTAGAGACGGGGCGCGGTCCGGGTTTGTAAAACAAGCTAGGCGGCAACGGTATCATATATGCTCAAACCAATGCGTGCACTACATCCCCTGACCTCTGCGTTGCTGAGCTGCGAGCTGTTTTGTCGCAGATTAAAGAGATGTTGAATCCGCGAAGACTTGAACCGTGCCAAACTCCTAGAAATCAAGGTGCTTTTCCAACTTTCAGGAGGCAAACAAACAAACGCACACAAGGGAGGTTGTAGAACTGCAAATCGATCATGCAACATTTCACTTTGGTCACTCCTAGAGTAGACGAAGGAAAGTATACATCCATATATGCATAAATACATATATGCAGAAAGCATCCATACTACGAAGCAGAGAAAGGGGCATCATATCTTGTAATTACCTAGATATAGTGCAGCAAAAAAGTCACTTTAGTGAAGTAGCCTAACGCGCTCCCCTGCTACAGACCTCTGGGTACTGAGCGCAAACAAGGGAGTCCCTTCGGGGGCGCAGGTGACGGATTTCTTTTTTTTTTTTTTTTTCATTTATATTTATTTCGTATTTTAGTAGTCCTCCCGTGGTGGCCCATAGTCTCCCGGGGGGGAGGAGTTCTTTCTTTTTTTCCCCCTACATATATATACCCTGTGTGTGGTGGAGGTTCAGGGTGTCAGGACTGAGTTGGCATTAACGGGAGAGGGAAAGGGGGCGCCCGAAGACTAGACAGCCCCCCTTTTTCAATAAAAATATAAATGCTGCTGGGCGTAAACGGCATCGAGCAAATAGGGAAGAGAAGCGCGACGACACCCTTTATTTGTTTGATATTTCAAAGGAAATGGTTATATATCATCGCTGTATTCGTAACACTCATGAAAAGAAAGAAACATTATCCAACTAAGCAGACCGACACTCTCGACATAAAAAGTTGCGCATGTAAAAAGAACCATACAAGGTCATATATAGCTCCAAAGGGACCAAGGGATAAAGAAGCAATCCGACGCATATCAAACCAAAAAATCAAGGCATGAAAAAGAACAGCAAATAAAACGAAAAATAAAACAATATCAAATCATAAAGTCGTAGACATGGCATCATGTACCAGTACCGCCAGCCGCTACTACTTTCACTAGTCGCTGTCTCTGTCCCTGTCGCGCCTGCGATGCTCCGTCTCGCGGCGCCTGCGTTTCCGGTCATCGTAGTAGTCGTCGTCTTGCGAGTCGTCGTCACGGTCGCGAGCGCGGGCCCGTTTGGTTTCCGGGGGCCTGCTGCTCTCGCCGCGCTCGTCGTCTCTGCGATGGCGGCTGCTCTTGCCCCGTTCCTCGTCTCTTTCCCGATCGCTGTCCTTGTCCCTGTCGCTTTTACTATCCCGATCTTTGCTCCTGTCCCTGGCCCTTTCCCTGTCCCTATCCTTATCCCTATTCCTACTCTTGTCCCTATCCTTATCCCTATCCCGATCTCTGTCCCAACCTCTGTCCCTATCTCTGTCTCTGTCTCTGTCCCTGTCCCTACCTCCTTCGTCGTCTTTGCGACGTCGCCTACTCGTGCTTTCACGCACATCAGAATCAGAGTCATCATCTCTGCGCCGCCGGCCAGTGCTGCTGCGTCTGTCGTCGTCTTCATCGTCCCGGCGACGTCGACTTGAACTCTTGCGCTGGTCATAGTCATCTTCGTCATCGCCATCTTCTCTGCGATGACGACTACTACGATGGCTGCGGTGAGTTTTTTCGTCATCTTCGCCTTTACGTCGCCGGCTCCTAGTGTCGTCGCTTTCGTCCTCGCCACCCCTGCGCCTCCTGTCATCGTCGCGATCCCTGTCGCCCCCGCGTCCCTGATCAGAAATCCTTCCCTGACCCTCTTCTTCCGCCCCTGCTCCGGGTTGCAAAAGGGTGCCGCTCAAGATGCCGCCGATCAGTCCCAGCCAGCCACTACGCCCTTCCAGCACGCCCGTCACGTTTCTAACGATGCGGTCCACCGCCTCGTGATCTGTCCCAGATACGCCCCACTCGCCATGTAAGCTGGTTCCGTTACTGCCTCGGGGGCTTCGGTACTCAAAGTCACCTCGTCGGCTGTGTACTGGACCGCGCCCCCCGGCTATAGGCTGTCCTTGCGAGTCAAAACGGTCTGGCAGATTTTCTACGACGCTTTCGTTGTCTGTGTCTAGACTGTCTTTGTCACGGGCACGGCTCGAGGCTGGTGGGGGCGGTCGTCTAGAACTAGAGGGGGGCTCAGAATTCCGGCGGCGCCGAGGTGCACTTTCGTCCGCGGTAGCGGTGCGGCTAGCTTCGCGACGAGGGCTGTCGATTCTCGCGCCATGGGCAACACCCTTACCACGGTCACGAGGCGGGCCGTTGTCGTCGCTGCTTCCGTCGTCATTGTCATCAGGTTCGTCCTCGTTTCCGGACCTGGCTGCCTCTTGCTCTTCGCGATGGCGCCGAAGAGTTGTGAAAGATTTGGGAGACAAGGGGATGAACACGACAGACCGTCCGCGAGGAGTGTCTGGTGGTTGGTCGGCGGTAGACGTTGTAGACCGGCCACGGGGGGATGATGGAGTTACACCATCTAGGATCCATGTCAGCTTAAGTCACAGAAAAAGCCACAAAAACTATAGGGAATCACTTAGGGGGGCGCAGCGAGGCCAGACGCACCCTTCTTGCTGTCGTCGTCAGGGCGCGCGGCAGCTTCTGGCTGGGAAATTGAAGGACCGACATGAGAAGCTTCACTCACATGTTCAGGACCCGTTGGAGTTGTCGGAGGCGGCATCCCTTGTGATATTGTGCCCGGCGGTGGAGGTCCGTTATACGTTGGGGGCGCGCCCGGCGGTGGAGGTCCGTTATATGTTGGAGGCACGCCCGGCGGCGGTGGGCCCGGCGGTAGTGGCACGCCTGGCGGCTCGCCGCCGGTTGTTGCGGCCGAGTTGGGAGGCGGCCCCGGTGGCGGCGGAGGATACCCAGCATAGTCTTGAGGGTTGTAGGGATATGGCCGATATTGCTGGTCAATGTTTGTGGCAGCAACATTGGGGTGCTGGGTAAACCCGGTTGAGGGAGGCATATGAGGCGAGAAGTAGCCACCGGACGCGTTAGGAGGCGACGGCGTCCGAGGCGTGTACAAGCCGCCGTCGGGGTCTGTTGAAGCCTCGCCCTCAAAGCCTGTTCAGGCGGTCAGCAAACGACACCATGCAGTCGTCACAATGGGTGGCGTGGGAGAGCTACTCACGGCGCCGGTCCCGTTCCCTCCCCAGTTCCCTTTCTCTCTCCCTTTCCAGTTCACGATCCCGATCAAGATCGCGGTCACGATCTCTATCCCTATCTCTGTCCCTGTCCCTGTCCCTGTCCCTGTCCCGGTCTTTCTCACGGTGCTTATCCTTACGGTCACGGTCCTTGTCCCTCTCCTCCTTCTTGTCCTTTTCCTTCTTGTCACTATACTTCTTCAAGCCAAAGGCTGCGGCACCCGCGGCGGCGGCACCAGCAGCCATGTTCCTAAGCCTGCTCCCGCTACGTTTCTTTTCTACCCTATTTTCACGATCACTTTCGACGCCGCTGTCGCCCGAGTAGTCGCCTCTCGATCTCGCATTGTCCTTGCCCTTTCGGCGCCGACTCCTCCTCCTCGCCTCGTCGGCAGCCGAGTTATACCCTGCATCGCCGTCCCTGTCCGTGTGCGTCGGGTAAGGGGCTTCTCTGTACAGGGGTTGTGCCCCGTACTCAACCATGCCTAACTCAGGATCAGCGGTTGAAGAGTTAGCGACAGGGTGCGTGGGTCCGGACCGAGACAAGCTCCCACTTCTGCTGCGTGGGGCGTGATAATCAGACTCGTAGTCATCGGCGTCGCTGAGATCGCGTTCCCGCCGATCACCCTCCTTCTCGCGCTCCTTCTTTTCCTTGTGCCGGTCCCATAGATTCTTGGCGCCGGCGCCTGCCAGGCCCGCCGCTACAATCTCGGCGCCGGTGCGCAGCCGTGAGCGAGACCGGTCCTTGCCGTCGCGCGATTTACTCTTGTGGCGGTAGTGCTGCACCAGGCCAGTCAGGGCCGCCGTTCCGACGGCAGCCTTGGCCATCGATGCGGCGCGGCTCTTTGAGCGCTTGGGGCTGCGAGACCCTTCGTCATCGCTGTATCGATGAAGACTACGACCGCGGCTCAGCTCCTCCTTCTCAATCTTCTGGCTCTGGTAGTACTTGGCCGCGCCGGCAGCTGCCAGGGCCACAGCCGCGATGCCTAGACCGGTCTTGATCCGGGAATGCGCCGGCCGAGAGCGCGACCGAGAGCGGCCACGTTCTTCGTCGCCATAGCGCTCTTGATAGGCGCTGTGTGCCCGTCTGACGACCTCGGTGCCGAGCGCTCCAATGGCAGCGCCCGCGAGAACCTTGCGGCCACGATGCTCTGGGAGCTCGCCCTGGTTGTTACGTCGGGATGCCAGGATCGCGGACAGACCAGCTCCAGCTAGGGCGCCTTCGGCTATGTGGCGCTTCCGGTGGGGGCTTCCCGACTCGCTGCGCTCACGCCGGACGACTGTTCGCTTGACATAGTAGCCATCATCCGACTCGCCCTCGCTGCCGTGGCGATGGTGGTGGTGATGATGCCGGCGGCCATCGTCGTAGCGCTCGATTGCGACTTCTTCCTCGCGGCGTTCTCCTCGGTAAGGGCCAACCTCGCGGGACTCACGGTGGTAATAGTACTCCTCATCACGCGACGGACGGCTTGCAACAGCAACCTCGCGAACCTCGGCCGGCTCCCGAATGACGAGGGGCGGAGGAGCAGGGGCTTCCTGGACGATGATCTTCTGCTGCTCGGGGGCGCGTTGGCGAATCACGATGGGTGCCGATTCTCTGGCGGGCTCGTAGTACTCGGTCTCCTTGCGCCAGCGCTCGATCTCGGCAGGGCCTTCGTCACGGCGCTCTTCGACGCGACGCTCCACCCTGATTTCACCGTCGTCGCGGCGCTCGATTCTCTTTTCGATGCGTACATCGGCATCCTTGTCATCCCAGTACGAGCGGCGGTCCCAATCACGGGGCGACCGCGGAGAGAAAGCTTCGCGCTCGACCTCCTTGGTCGACTCATAGACGACCCTCGACCGGTCGCGATCACGGTTGTGGTCGCGGTCGCGCTCTTGATAGTAATCATCGTCGCGCTCTACAACCCTCTCGCGCTCGCGCTCGATGACGGCGCCGCCTCGGGCCCTGTCGTCGCGATATTCGACGCGATCGACCTTGGTGTAATGCTCATCTCGGTCCCTAGGCTCGCGCTCGCGCTCGATGACTTGGCGTTCAACATAGGTAGCACTTCGCGGTGAAGGGTCAAAGGCCGAGCGGGGGCGCTCGGGAATGTACAGACGCTCGGTCCGACGGTCAACTTCGAGGAGGTCGGCTTGGCTGCTGCGGCCGGCGCCGGCCACAAAGCCAGCGGGAGCGTAGCGGGAGCGACGGTCCTCCTCGATGACGTCAACCTCGCGCTCAGCACGCTCAGTGCGGTTCGGGCCGCCGACCTTGTAGCGGCGCACTGTGGTCTTCTTGTAGCCCTCGTCACTTGAGGGCGACGTGTCGCGCTCCCGGTAGGACCGGGACTCGCGGTACACCTCGGGCATGTTGGGCGGGGGCGCTGTCCGTGTCGCTGTCCGACTCGACAAGGCAGGGTTAGGTTAGGTAAGGTAGGGTAAGGTAACTAAGAGTAGGGAGGAGCAAGGGTTGAGGTGAGGTGAGGTTAGGGTCGAGAAAAATGAAGGGAAAAGACACTCCTTTTTTTCCTCGCAACCACCAACAACACAATGGGGTATCTCAAAACAGGCGAAACAATGGCCGCTGACGAGGTTCCAACCAGCAGCAAAATGGGGTGAGGGTGGGAGGAACAGGCTGGAAACCGGTATATGAGCGGAGGGACGAGGGGCAGAGGGGTTAATGGGATGAGTGGGTGGGGACTGACGGGCTGCCAGTGGTGAGAACGGAGCGAAGGAGGGGTGTGGAGGAAGGCGCGGCCGTCGTTCTCTGCACCTGCCTTGGGCTAGCAACCTGCTCGCAAGGTTCTAGGCAAGCACCAAGGTTCCTTCCACGACCTCCTCAGTTCAGTGCTGACCTGCATCTGCTAGCGGTAACCAACCCAAGTGCAGTGGTGAGGCGGAGCGTTCAAGGGCCCCTTGCAATCCGCCGAAGCCTTCGGTTCCATCTGCAACACATGGACCTCCCGCCGTTCAACTCCGCAAACCGTAACTCCTAGCTGGTTTGGCGTTGGCGTTGGCGTTGGCCAGCAACCGTGGCCAGTGTACAACATGCCGTCTGCTTCTCCTGCTGCAGTTCTACATATGATCCAATACCATAATCTGGGGGTCGATAGGAGACGACTCGAATCGAACCCCAGAAGCTCGTGCCAACTTGCCCTCATGAGACAGACGGACAGCAGGCGGTCTCCAAACCCGGCCGCGAGGTGTGTTATCGGGTCCGTGTGTGACTTCCTGTTATGAGCAGGTGCATGGGAAACTATTTGTGCTTGCACTTGTACAAGGTAAGGATTACTATTCAGATTTCAAAAGACTCCCACGCATATGCACGCAGAACAGACCAAACCCGCGCATCTTCATGTGTGCTTCTGCTAGTTGGGCTCACCAAACGGTTAAACTGCAAACTTATCTTGGTTCCATTGCCTTTCCCAGTTGAATGCCAAAGAAATAGCGGTGGGAGGCTGGGACCTGCCAGGAACCCTGGGGAAATGGGTACTTACTGTTGTGCGGGTTGCGGACTACCTAACCGTGAGCACTACGCCGCCTTCAGATAATGTGCGGCGTCGACACTCTTTACCAACCGGCTTCCTTCAAGGTTCCAGGTTGTCTACCGCCGAGAGCGACGGGAGGCCAGCTTCAAGAAGTCAGGTACAGTACTGTGCTGTCTTTACAGCGCACTGGCAAAACATTGACAAAAGGCTGCCAATCCTATGCAGCCGGGCACACATTTAATCAGGAGCCGGCGGCCTCGATCATCAGGAGACCCGCTTGGCAGATGACCCAGCCCAGCAGACTGAGCCCTGGAAAGCCATCCAGCTGTCTCGTGGGCACACGGCTTCGGAACCCGCACAAGGGAGTGAGGAGCCTAGGTGGCCTCCCGTTGCGTGTGCGCGCGCCTAACAACCCAGTTCCGTAGGGCCCAAGACCGTAGACCGTATATCTAGACGTGGAATTTAAATCCGTGCAGCCTTGTGATGAGGGGTCATAAGTGAGCTTCGCTCTGTCAAGAGCCACAACGGCGAGGCAGATGGTGTGGTGGGGTCTCAGGTTACTGATGACGGTGACAATCCCGATGTTCCCTTCTTGACAAGCAAGAATCTTTAGGCTCTCGCCTGTGCCTTCAGGTTCGGTAAATTTTTCGTCGTCGACCTCAACGGCCCATATCTTGGGTAGCCTCCCATCGGATCATGTAGGCAGTTATTCCTGTCTTGTCTTTGGCGTCTAATGACTTGCAGGTCTTTCGTACATGCGGGAGAAACGTCTACCCCGCCGAAGGCCCAACATCGTCATCGCTGCCCCGCTCCGTTTCTGCAGGGCCTCGGTAATCCGCTGATAAAGCTTCCTTCGTACGGAAGACCCCTGCTGCGAGGTAAAAGCTGGCGTGCCAAGGCCTCAGTTAGGGGTCAATTATCACCATTTTTATTCACCATCGCCGGCATCATTTCATCACCAGGCTGCGAGTTGAAGCCCTCCAAACTCAACGATGCTGGGGAAGGGAATGGTAGATTCTTAACGGAACCAGGCCTGTCTCATGTGAGTCAAAGGCACTGGGAATATTGGGAGACGGCCAACGACCAAAGGCCGTCTCAGAATCGTTCATTCGCGCGCACTCCTGTGGCTGAGCATGGAACCCAGCCGCGCTCAACCACATTCATCAACCACATCTCGAACGCCACTGGCGCCGAAGTCAGACTGGTCCCTCATTTATCCCCATTTCCGCCTCTGAGGCTTCTCGTCAGGTTGTATCAATTCCGTGTGCGTCGATACAGAAGGCTCGGGGTTCCTTTGCAGCCCAACTTGGGCATCGAGAGCATGCCACCAAGTTCCCGCATTCATGGCCTGTAGAGAGTGTCGAGGAACCCAAGTGCCGGATACCTCTGTAAGTGGGTAACCCAGGCTCTGGTGACTCATTCCAAAATGCAACACTTTTTGTATTATGGAGAATATACCATGCCGACTAGATGTGACTGTATTCGTACCTTCCGTCGAGAGCCTCACTATGGGTTCTAGAAGACCGAATCACCCGATGGCCTACATTACAGCCTTGTGTCCTCGCAGCACAGCCGAGGGACTCTTGCCGCCTTCAGGTGCATCATTCTGTACGGGGTGGCGAACGAGGAAAGCATACCAATCACGAAAAACGCTGTTGACGTTGTCAGTCTTGCAATTTGTCTGCCTTTATGTTGCCCGCATAAGAAGAAACATGTGCCAGACTTCACCGAGGTAGCCTTACGTCGTTGTACATACAATACAATAGGTACATACAGTGTTGCACAATATCAAACTCCCTCTAACGGAAAAGTGCAGATGAACCATATTCGTGTATCACTGGCCCCCTTAAGTACCTTAGGTATTACCTGGGAAGGTATTTTTTTCGGGAATAGTGTCCCATATAACCCTCTCCATCTCAAAAAAGGGATGGAGAACGAAGGATGGAATAAAAGAGGGCCGTTGGACTGGAAGCTCTGGGAGGTAGCAGCTATTTGGATCCCTATTTCAGAATCCTAGAGGCATATCCATTATCTAGAAGTACTTACTTATTAGAGACCTGTGCTAGCCGGTTTACTTTTGTTATTTTCTCCCCGCGCCCCAAAAAGGTGCATAGCACCTACCTATCTCCGCCGACAACATCCATGGGTAGGTAGTATGAGCGTGCTACCAGCGTCTTGTTCACCGAATATCAAGCGCGAGACCGTGAGACCGGGGATGCATACAGTGCGAGATGACGTGAAACCGGGGAAACGTTCAACGGGGGGCAATCTATGTCTGCCTTCTTGCTGGCTCTCTGGCTGGCTGGCTGGCTGCCGTGGGACGTGGACCGGACTGGGAACGAGGGGGAAGGCAGACTGCTGTCTCACCTGCCTCCCTGATATCTTCCTCTCGGTGAATATCGGGTGTTGTTCACTACGTAAGAGTGGTGACCGGAGAGAGAGAGTGGCAGTTTACTTTGTGGTATTACTGTTGCGAGGTCTGGGTGAGATATCGACATGCCAACCAACGAAACTGGGTAACCAAGTAGCCGTGTGTAGTAGAATACGGGAAGGGGGCGCCCAAGTTACCATGTATTTATCTCTTCCTGGGCTTCGACTACCTACTTAGATAGGGCACGTAGTATGCATCCATGGCCTTCTCTACTGGGGAGTGTATATTGCAAAGGGGGGACCGAGCTTATGTTTTGCAGGAACGACTCGGCTTCTCATATATACATATATTCTCTCTCGTGCACACACTTGCTGTCATCACTCTGCCCAAGCGGCCCCTTCACACTTCCGCACACATATACTCGTGTCTTCTGGCAAGCGCAGATCAACCAAAGACACTCTTTCCACTCTCGAATATTCCCTTGTTTCCACCGCCATAGTCCATCCAAACACGCCGCGCATAGACCAACAAAGAAAGAAAGCGAGGACAAAGTCCCATGGCATTCATCTTATGTTCGTTAATGTTAAAATACCCTCGTGATGCTACTAACCCGGATAGAGTTAAAGATATAAATACAAGACAGAAGAAAACCCTGCCTCAACTTCACTGCTTCGCCCAAGGCAGCAAGCACCACATTACAAGCGAAAACCAGTGTGCTTCATTCAAGACGAATGACCCTGACTAGGTCTCCTCAGATTCATAAACCAACCACTCCCCGATACCTCTCTCTCTACCAACACAACTGACCTGTCGAGTCAGTGAACAGATGTTGCCTTCGTCACCACTCATGCCTCCATCCACTAACAGTATTAAGTGGGCTCCATGAATAATCTATGTCGCTTGAAATCTGGGTTGGTTCACCCGCTCAGAACAGGAAGTAAGCCAAGAGAAAGCTGATGAGACAGAGTAATGCCGCAATCTGAACTGGCACGCCTTCTGTGCTTTGCCTTACTGCCTGTGCCTGCTCCTGGACTTGTCCCCCGGATTTCTCGTCCGAGCCAGCCATCTGTCGCTGTCTCAAGCCGCTCGTGGCCTCGTTCGTGATTGAGGCGAGTTTTGACTCGGCCTGGGATAACTTATCCTTCAGCTCCTCGTAAGTTTCGACGGCGGATGCTTTCACGGCAGCCACGGTAGGCGCCGAGAAGGTAGCCTGTGTAGGTTCAGGGGACTCGTCGGCATCATGGGTATCCATTTCTGAGATCGCCACGCTGCTGGCAATGACGTTGCCTTCGCTGGGAGACGAGTACGCCGGAGGTGCAACATCGGGAGTTGCCTCGACCTAGTGACACGTGGGTTAGTTTCCAGTCCACTGAAACCCCGGGGACTCGAGTGGTGACAAACCCCATTTGAATGCGGATAGCGGACCGGCGTGCTGACGCTCTCGGGCTGCTGTCCATGCGAACCGTCTAAAGGCAGGAGCCAGGACACACGTATTTTCTTCTCCTGGATGGCCGCCTTGTCCACCGACTCCCACTGTACAAATTTGGTCAGCATAGCTTCGCTGTAGACAGATCCCCCGGCACCTACAATTTGCGCTACATTTGTAAACTCCTTGTCGCCGGTAATCTCTACAGACTGGACGAGGAACTTGTCGCGGCAGCGTGCTTCAAGGGGCGGCTCCTGCTTCATAGCCTGTAGGAGTACTTCAAGAAAGTCAGCGGCCACTTCTAGGTACCAAACAGGGCTGTGAGGACTAACCCGAAACTTCAACCTCGTGGCCCGGCTCGATGCGGCCTGAGTTTGGTCGAACGCAGTACCTACACGTGTTAGAAAAATTAAGCTCGCAACGGGGGAGGGGGAGGCACATCATTCGGAATCGCATACTGTTTGGGAGCTGTCGTTTTGACCTGCGCCAAAGTTAGCCAGAGTTTGAAAGTAGTGAGGGGTCGGTGGATTGATTTACCTTGAACGCAATGGGCGCCTGGTTGTTGTTCTTGATCTTGAGGACCTGCGCAACTTCCACAGTGAAGGGCCCTGGAATTTGTCAGACATTGCCGAACACCGGACGCGCGAGGCATGGGGGGAGGGGGGAATATACTGTGGAAGTTGAGCTCCGGAGGACTGATCCCGATAGGCATGATGGTGGTCGGTTACGAGGTTGGCGATACTCGATCGAAGTCGAAGTGGTGTTTGCTGATCGCGATGGCGAGCGACGACAACGGGGCGGGTGGCTGCAAAGCTGCGCACGCAAACAAACAAGCCTAGGGAGATTACGAATCAAGGCAGCGCAAGATGCAAAAGCCGAGGTAGCGAAGCTTTAAAGCAGCAGTGCTTCTAGGCAAGGCGAAGAGCGATCTTTCGCAATATCCAAGGCAAAGCCGGGCGCGCGCAAGGACTCGGAGTCGACTGGACTGTTGGTTAGAGGTAGGAGGTCTTACGACATGATCCAGCGCAGTGACGGCAAAGCGGCCAAGTTTCCAACAACTGGCACCTGGCTGCTGCTGGCTGGCTCGTGGCTCGTAGGTGAACCTAGGCCCGTGGGTCCGTGCTGATCGCCCCTATAACAGCTTCCTTCCCGCACCTCGAGGCCGCCAGGGGCCTAAAAGAGCACCAATCCGGATGAACCTGCCTCCGATACATCTAGCACAGTTTATTTAATACGGCTGTGCATTTGGGGGAAGAACTTCGAAACCAACAAAACCGTAGATTGGAGGCACTTCTTAGAAAGGAGTTAATTATTATCTTGTATCTGTGAACTACCTGCAAGACCTTCAAGATACTTTTCGGTTCTTAGAAAGTCCAGTGAATGACCTCGGAACCCTGGAAGTTAGCTGGACTTGCGTGTGTTATATTCTTGAGGCATACGGAATAAATGGATGCTTGTTAGCGCGGGATATTGAGAGAGAAAAGCATAATTGCCTTGTAATTCACCCAGGAAGCTTTTCTGAAAAGGAGGCGGTAGCTCTTGGAGACTTGATATAAATTCTAAAAGTGTATTTCTCTCGTACAAATATCAGGCTTCCCTAGCTAATTCATTTTCTATAATCTTTGTTCTTCCGAGGTACCACGCCAACAACATTCCGCTCGGGATTGGGCTGCATAGCTTGGTTGGGTTTAGATGGGCTGTCAGTTTAGCAAACTGCGCAGTGTATCTGCCCAGTCGCCGACCGGACACGAGACCACTTAACTAGCCAATCAGCACTCGTTATAGCCGTCTTACAAATGACGTGCACCGCTCTTTTGTTGGGCAGTCGACGGCAGTCTACGTGTATCAGGCAGCCTCCAGGAACGGCCAGTAAATTCGGACTGTTAAAAGGATTTCAGTTTCTTATTTAAGGTCTTCTTAAGCGATCACTAACTTTCAGGGAGCGTTTTAAGAGAGGAGCCGAGAAACTTTCCTCATTAGGTACATACCTTCTCGTGACGCACCCCCGCGGGTACTCACCCGACCCTCCTACCCTTTTCGGGTGGCCTAGTCACTGCCGTCCCGCCTCACTAAGGAATCCATCAATCAGTTAATCATCCATCGAGACCTCACCAAACCTCATCCATATCCATTCCGCTCGACTATCACTAAAATGGCGCAAACAGATCTTGAGGTCCTGCTTGACATGGGATTCGAGGAGGCTCGTGCCAAGCTCGCCGTCAAGAAAAATGGAGGGCGTGAGTTCACTTGTCTCGCCACGCCAAGGAACCCCTCATGGTGCTAACACGGCGTGCAGTACAGGGAGCTCTGAACTGGCTGGAGGAAAACCAGGACAAGTCTCTTGAGGACTTACAGGCTGAGCCAGCTGCTGCTGCTGGTGACGACGATGAGGGAGGAGGGCCCACGATTGCTCCTCTGGAGGGAGAAAGTGCCAAGTCGCTCACGTGCAACGAATGCGGCAAGAAGTTCCGCACTCATGCCCAGGCTTCTTTCCATGCCTCCAAAACGTCAGTCTTTGGCAGGACGCTGTGGTCAATCTTGCCCAGCTCTTGTTCTAGCGTGAGGTTTATCTGTATGAATGCCGATGGCTGATCTTCGTTGTAGCGAGCACACCGACTTTTCCGAGTCAACAGATGAGATTGCACCTCTGACGGAGGAGGAGAAGAAGGCCAAGCTGGAGGAGCTCCGCCAGAAGGCGGCGGAGAGAAAGGAGGCCAAGGCTGCTCAGGAGAAGGAGGAGAACAAGCGCAACGAAGTATGGCCAAGTGATAACTTGACCGATGTTTCCCTGCTCCCGAGTGCTCACGTTTACTATAGCAAATCCGCCAGAAAGCCACCAAGGAAACCCAGGACCTGAAGGAGGAGCTCGCGCGCAAGGAGCAGATCAAGGAGGCCGCAAAGAAGCGCATGGAGAAGCAAGCTGACCTGGAAGCGAAGAGGCGCATCAAGGCCAAGATCGAGGAGGACAAGGCGGAGCGAAAGCGGCTCCAGGAGGAGGCCAAGGCGGCACGAGAGGGACGGGTGTCGGCGCAGTCCTCGCCCGTCGTTGCGGCGCCTCCGACGCCCAAGCCGGCTTCGGCGCACACCGAGGCTCGCCTCCGGCTCCAGACGCCGGGAGGGAACATCCTGAAGACATACCCGGCCGAGACGACGCTGTTCGAGGTTGCGCACGACGTCGAGGCCGAGACACAGACTCCGGTCACGAGCTTCACCATGACCTTCCCGAGGAAGAAGTTTGAGAGCGGTATTGATTTCGGCCAGACCCTGAAGGAGGCCGGACTTGTGCCCAGCTCGGTGTTGGTTGTGAATTAAATTTTGGAGGCTAGCATTTGTACGGCTGTGAGAGGCGATACGCGTTGCGTTGCGTTGCGCGAGCGGATGGGCATCAAGGGATGCCAAATAAAAGAACCATCTACCCTCTCTGCACCTTGCCGTCCACTCTATGCGATGTCTAGGTGAACTATTTACCTAAACTAGATGCTCCGTATCCGCACCCCTACGTGCATATGTTGAAAGGAATCGGGAGTCGTGACAACTCCACCTGTTGGCCTGAAGCAAAGCCAGGATGATGGTCGACTTTACCCCTCTTTGGGAATCACCTAACCGGGTATAACGTACACTTCACCAGCGGCGAAGTTGCTCGGACGGCGATACCGGTGAGCAAGGACGGGCAAATCCCAAGGAATCTCCGACCAATTTGTCTCTAAATCTCCAAGCAGCCACGGCAACGAGTACTACCTCGGCTAGTGTGTAATTACTGCCTACTTACATACGTGCATGTAATGGAGGCTGATTCAGAGCTCCCTGGCCTTTGGCTTGGCTCGGCCCCGCGGATTGTGGACGGCAGTTTACCGTGCAGGAAAACAAACCCCGAATGCCGGGCCAAGGTAGGGGTTTTGGGGGTTGGGGTTTCTGACCGGCCCTTTCTCGCCCGCCTGCCCGCTCGCCCGCCCTTCATCATCATCAAACTCCTGTCGCCTGCAAGCGTGCGATTGTGTCTGTAATGTACTGTAGGTACTCCGTATCCGTAGGGTAGGCAAGGTATTTGTGTTCCCCCAACATCGTTCACTAATAATAAATCAAAAAAGGAGCCGAGAATACCAGCAAACTGCAAGCACCTTACCTACCTTAGCCGGATTTTCGTACCGGCGGATTAGTTCGCAGACAAGGTACGGTACACACACGCACACGCACACGTACCTTGTGACCTTGGGTAGCCGGCCAGCCAGCAAAGCCGAGTATTCGTACATCCATTACAGTGTTATCATTTCATTCGCTTTCTGTTTTTTTCTGACGCGACGGGGGTTTTTCTTCATAAAAAGGGCCGGCTCATGGCCTCCTCCTTCTCCGCCTCGGCCGCCTTCTCCTCATCGTCCCGCCGCGTGCTGTTATTGCTGCAACGACATCCACTCTCCACCAACTCCAGCGTCACTAGCTTCAACCTCGTCCCCCGCTCCATCTCGTCGTCGTCTGCTGCTGCTGTGCCCAGGAAGAGCTTCCACCTGCATAAACACTCCGTCTTCGCAAATAGCACAAGAAGAGCCATGTCGTCATCCGCCGATCCCGTTGCTGCTGCTGCTGCTGCTGCTGCTGCCCCGGCGCGCAAGTTCGAATGGCTCGTCGTCGTCCCGGACACGCCCGGCGCGCTGGAGAAGCGGAAGGAGATCCGATCGTAAGTGGCTCTGGCTCCGTCTCTTTACCTTGATAGTTGCGCGAAAAGCCGCAGTAGCTAATTGCAACTCGTGGCGGCGCAGGCAGCATCTGGGCGGCCTCAAGCCGGCGGTTGAGTCGGGCCTGCTCAAGATGGGAGGTGAGTTTTGGTCTGCTCTATCTCGCTCGCTCTCTCTCGTATGTACATACATACATGCACACACACACACACACGCCACGTGCATCACTATCTTACATGCTTACCTACCATGTCACTTACCAACTTCCATCCCATCATTCCTATCCCTCCAGTTATCCATCCATTCATCCGTCTGTGCCAAAGAACCATGCTACCTATATACATCTGAAACTAAAATAAATAAAATAAAATAAACAATACTAACCCTCCCCCCTCTCCTTTATCAAAAAAGGCGCCATCCTCGAAGAAGTCCCCTCCGAAGACGACCCGACAAATCTCAAGATGTGCGGTAGCACGCTAATCATCGTGGCGGCGAGCAAGGACGACATCCTCGAGGCTCTCAACAAGGACATTTACGCGCAGACGGGCGTGTGGGATGTCGCCAAGGTATGTGCCCTCCTTCAGTGAAACAAACACAGATGCAACACAACTGACATGGGGAATCGAATCACGCACCCCGCGGACGCAGGCTCAGATGTGGCCGCTAGTCACCGCATTCAGGACCCTAGTTGAAAAGAAGTGAAATGGTGTTGATCCTACGTTGATTGCAATCACCGAAGGGGTGAACGCAATGGCGGCTACGCAGTAGATAGATATGCACGTATGCAGGGGCAGCAAGCAAGCGATATAAACAGACAGGTAGTCATGATATGTGAGTTGAAGCAATGGAAGCGAAGAACAAGAAAAGAAGCCGGCCCCTTTATACCTCAGAGGAGGGTGCTATTGAGAACCCGTCTCCCGTCTCCCGTGCCATTTCCTTTCCTTTTCATTCTTTCATTTTGTCCCATTCTTACGTCCCTCCATGTATAGCCAGCCTTCCCAAGTAACCCTTGAAGGAATAAGAACCAATGTACAGCAAAGACCAAAAACAAGCCACGAAAAAATAACATTGGGTTTATCCACTTGTTTAGTAAAAACCCCCCATTGACCAAGCATGAACCCCATAGTATACGATACCACAGTGAATAGGATAACCACGCCCCACAGCCAAGAGTCGAGCCCATCCTGAACTTGATAACTCCTCGCAAAACAAACAAAAAGAATAAAGCCCTCAAAAAGTGAAAAGCACAGGCGCGCAAACAAGCACAAGTTTCGTGGGAGAGTAAGTCATGCATAACCCGTAAAAGTTCCGACTCTTCCTTGGGATTTTAGAGGGCTTCAACGAATAGACAACAAAAAAGAAACAAGTATAGCGTGGAGACGAGGGGTAAAACGACCTAGAGGAAATGCACCAGGCTCGTTCCCCTACGCATCCGCTGTCACAGCAGGTTGCTCCTCAACGGCGACGCGCAGTTCGTAGCTCAGATCGAAACACTCGGCCAAGAGCTCGCTAACGCTTCCCTGGCCTTCGGGGATGTCGTTACCTACCATGAACTTGCCGTCGACTCTCATGTTATCGATCGAGTGCAGCTACACGAGAGTAAAGACAGCGAGGTTAGCTTGGCTAATGGAAAATGTCGTGGCATGGTAACGTAACAGCACGAGAAGAATAATTGTGATGAATAGAATAGAAAAAGGCGGGGCAATGGGCGTATTACCTTCATGCTATAGGGATAAAGCTCCCGCACTGTACTCACGCCCCCCGAGTTTTTGACCTCGAGCAGGCACCGCTTCAGCGTCTGGAGCTGGTTATAAATCGGCAGCAGCGCCTCCGATACGGGCTCCGACGAGATCATGAGGTAGTAGATGTAGCCGTAGCTGCGGCGGATCAGGTACAGCAGGGTGCGCTGGACGTAGAGCTCGGCTGGTTGGCCTTCGTCATCCAGCCAGTTGCCGTCTACCCGGCTCTCGTCAATCTTATCCAACTCGCGCTGGAAGTCGTACAGGTCCGTCTCGCGCAGGGACCACGCCTGCGTGAGGGACAGCTTCTCTAGGTCGTTGCGAATCCCTATCAGGACCTCGTATTTGGCACGGAAGTTCTCGGGGATCCCTCCTTGTCTGCAGAATAAGGGGGAAATCGAGTTAGCGGACCATCTCCAGGACGTTATAGGGTCGTTGGGAGATAAGGGGTATGCGTGCATACCTCTCGAGTACAATATCAGACCACCGTAAGCACCGGCTTAGTAGATCCGACAGTTCGTCGCTACCACTGGGAACTTTGCCTTCCGAGTTGACAAACTTGCCGCCGACTCTAGACGCCTCAATCTCCTGGAGCTGCGCTTGCAGTTTCTGCACTTCGGTTGTAGAGAACTGGGACCTGAGTCAGCACATGGTCGACTATAGGCGAAATGTGGACTCCCGTCCGGGACTAAGCAGTACCTTTGCCTTTGTGCTTGCGAGCGACATGGACCGCAGTATAGAAATCAGCTTCTCGTGGATAGCCGGAAGAGGCTCGTCCCACTGCTGTAGCCGTTTCCGCAAATTGGCAAGCGAGGTTTTGCAGAGCTCCACGCGGTTCGCCAGCAGCTCTACCATGTATGGGGAATGCGCCGAGTTCGGGTTCTTGAGGATGGCATACAGATTGCCGAGAGTGTTGGATATACTGTCCAGGTCCTTTGCTGAGAACAGACCGGCCTCGGTCAGGTGGTCGACTAGGCGCTTGATGGTCGATGTCAGGGCATACGCGGCGGGTGCCTCGGTTGTGCGGCCGATCGTCATGAAGAACAGCGAGAGAAGTTGAAAGCAGCTCTCCAAAACCCTATCGACTAAAATGGCAGTTAGCTATCTGCACACGGGCGACGTCTCAGTGTGTAGAAGCATGCGCTCGTAGCTTACGTCGATTCTCCCGCTTGTCCTCTTCGTGCTTCCGGATTTGGTTCAGCTCCTTGACCTGCTCCACCACTTGCTCGTACAGGACCATGACATCTTGGCTGCGGATGTAATTTGTCCGGTCCCTCTTCAGGAGGAGTAGCTGGTCACGAATCAGCGACAACTTGCCTAGTATATGTCGCTCCCGCTCATCTTTCGGCATTGGGATGGCTGGCGTTTCCATCTTGGCATCCAGTAAGCGAGTGGGTATCTATGGAGTAGGTATTATATTTCCTAGCAACCTGGGAGCCTAGTCCAGGTAGAAAACACTGACAAGTCGAGACCGAATATTTCTATGTGGGCAAGTCCGTCAGGTCGTCAGACATGGGGCGACTTCCCTTCGAGAGAGGGTCGCGCGGGAGACGATGGCGTTATCTTATCTGGGATCAACCGCTAGTCCAAGAACTAATCGATGTGCCGAGCTTTCTTGGCTCTGAGTAGAGGGGTCAGCTGAGCAGAAATGGTGCTGATTGATGTGTTTTTTCTACGCGCCGTTTCTCTCCGGGGTTCCGATGTGCTGTTCGGCGAGGACGGGAGCTTACTGACTTCTGGTCGGCTCCGTTCACCTCCGACGACGTCAGAGCCAGTAGGTCTACCTGCGAAGATCGGTGGAGGGGTGAATTGTAAATGCAGGTCGGCAAGGTGGGGTGGGCATGGCCAGGGATCCTAATGGGTGGGGTCTCGGCGGCTGCACCACTAAAAGTGACCACGCGCGGATCATTGCTTCTTCCTTCCGATCGGGCTAGCCACCCCCACATCACGGGCGCCTTATCCAATCCCGGCCCGAAAGCTGGAGCGATTGGCTGCCAGGTGGCAGCCGGCCCACACACAGCTGCCCACAGTAGGGTCACGCTTTTCTGCTTTTTTTGAATGCCCACAACTAATTAATTCCCCGTCCTCGTCGCCAATTTCTAGCTCTACGGTCTCGACATCCCACGACCAAAAAAAGTTCCTTGTGTCTCAGCACTTTTGGCCTCGGAAACCACACTCACAATGTCTACCGCAGAGCTGGCAACGTCCTACGCGGCGCTCATCCTCGCTGATGATCGCGTTGAGATCACGGTAAGGAACGACTCGCAAGCTGCTGCTTTTGGCCCCGCGCCGACCGTCCGCCGCACGAGGGGCTGAAAGCAGTGCAATCGAAACACGTCGAGGAATCCAGGACACTGACCTTACTCTCCAATAGGCCGATAAGATTAACACTCTCATCAAGGCCGCCAACGTCGTCGATGTCGAGCCGATCTGGGCCTCATTATTCGCCAAGGTACGATATCCAAGACCGACGGGCAACACGGGGTGCTGGACATCTCGTTCTGGGGAATCGGTTGACTGACCGGGACGTTTTAGGCTCTCGAGGGCAAGGACGTGAAGGACCTCCTGTCCAACGTCGGCTCCGGAGGTGGTGCCGCTTCTGCCCCTGCAGCGGGCGCTGCTGCTGCTGGCGGCGCTGCGGTTGTTGAGGAGACCAAGGCCGAGGAGAAGGTAGAGGGTAAGTTTCCCTCGCTATCTAGAGGTGACGAGGCTGCCCTGTTGCCGGTTGTAGTGCTAACAAGCTGCTACAGAGAAGGAGGAGTCCGACGACGACATGGGGTTCGGTCTCTTCGACTAAGCGACTTGGCGTTGACACCCTCGTTTCTGTTTGTCCCTTCAAAACTTGCATGGATCTGCGACGGCATATCGCACACACGATCACAGGGATGGAGGCTTTTGATATCAGGGGTCTTGGTTCATCGGCGTAGCTTTACATGGAATTTGAAGATGCGCTTTTGAGCAAAACCAACCAAACCGGTCCTGATCGCTCCCGTGGCGGTCGATTTGAACGCGCGGGTCAATGTCGATTTTTTCGAGGTACTCTTGCTCCGGGATACCTAGCCACCGGTTCATCTACCCGTCTAGCTAGGATGGATTGGGTGGTGGGTTGATATTGCCAACACCGCAGAGGATTCAGTATTTAGGGTTTTATGCCTACCGCCCTAGCCTTCGAAAGAACACAGACACTTCGTATCTAAGTCCTCCGGCCCCCTAGGATCCAGTACCTGCCATTTTTTTGGTGGCTGCTTTTGTTGAATTTACGTGACCCAGTCCAGTATCGGCATGTACGTGCCACGTGCCAGTGTGGTTGACAAAGTCTACCACTTGCGTCTTAGGAATCGAGTTAGGAAAATAAACTTGCAACCGGGCCAAGATCTTTGCAAGCCAGGCAGTGAGAATCGATGGGCTAGAGTACTTCCCCCAATGAAGCACATGAACGACACGAAAGACAGTGAATGCAGGGTGGAGACTGTGGCCAAGGCATATCTTTATTTCCCAAATACGTATATAAACCCAACACAACATGAAGCACTCACGCTATTTTTGTGTCTAATCCCAACATCCAACGTGGAGCGAGTGCTGGCAAGCAATGAGAACACCCTCGAGACCTCGGAGAAAAACATATTTGAAAATTGGAGCATGATTTCGTATTGCGAGTCGCCCAAGTCCATTCTAATGATGCAAGCACACGATATGCAAAAGATATGTGCATGTATATTTAAATAGGTACTATGGACGGACAGACGGACGGTAAGGCGACCGCTATTGTATCGGAGAGGATTCTAGCACTTCTAGTAAGAGACCAACATTTAGGCGGGTATGGAGGGTGATCACAATCACACTCCCTCTGGGTATTTCGCTGGACGAGTCTCTTGTGTGTGTTTGTTTCCCTCAGTCTAATTAGAGCTTCGCCTTGAGGTCGTCCTGCTTCTGCATCGTCTCGGCGACGATGCGCCGCTGGATCTTGCCCGTGGCCGTCTTAGGCATGTTGTCGGTGAAGTAGACCTGTTTTTCGTTTCCTTGTGTCAACATAAACATGTATACCACTGGGGTTTTAAAACCATACGGCTTTTTTTTAAAAAAAATTAAAAATAAAATAAAAGAAAAAAGGAAAGACAGGGCAGACAAACCTTCTTGGGCACCTTGAACTTGGCCAGCTTATCGGCGACCCACTTCTCGAGCTCGTCCTGGGCCAGCCTGGCGCCGGGCTTGAGGACGATGGCGACGGCGACGTCCTGACCGTACAGGTCGTCGGGGATGGCGAAGCTGACGGCCTCGGACACGGCGGGGTGGCGGGCGAGGACGTTGTCGAGCTCTATGGGGGATATCTTCTCGCCGCCCTTGTTGATGAGCTCCTTGATGCGGCCCGTGATGACGACGTAGCCGTCCTCGTCCTTCTTGCCCTGGTCCCCGGTGCGGAAGTAGCCGTTCTTGGCAAAGGCCGTCTTGTTGGCCTCCGCGTTGTTGAGATAGCCCTTGGTGACGTTCTCGCCGCGGATGCAGATCTCGCCCTCGGCGCCCTGCGGCAGCACGTCGCTGGCGTCGTTGAGGATGACCACGTCGACGCCCTGGCCGAGCCCGACGGTGCCGGGCTTGCGCTTGTGCGGCGGCAGCGGGTTGGACGTCATCTGGTGGGCCGCCTCGGTCATGGCGTATGCCTCCAGGACAGGCGCCTTATACGTCTTCTCCAGCGCGTGGAAGACGGTGGGGGAGAGGGGCGAGGAGCACGACCTGATGAACCGGATGAACGGCAGGGGGCTCGGGGTGGGGTTCTTGAGCAGGATCTGGTGGATGGTGGGCACGGCCGTGTACCAGTTCGCCTTGTAAGTGATAAAGTCCTGCCAGAACTCGGTCGCCGAGAACTTTGTGGGGACGACCATGGAGCCTCCGGAGAAGAGAGGCGCGAGGAGGCCGCAGAGCAGGCCGTGGACGTGGAACAGAGGCATGACCAGCATAGTGCGGTCCTGGGCGGTAAGCTGGTAGGTGTCGCGGATGTTCTTCATGGTCCTGGTCAGGTTGCGGTGCGACAGGGGCACGACCTTGGGCCTCGACGTGGTTCCGCTCGTGTGCAGGACCAAGGCGATGTCCTCGGGCTCTGGCTTCAGGGCGGGCTGCTTGCCCTTGCCCTGGAGCTGACCGAGCTCCTTGACGTCCAAGGCGACCTCCTTCTTGGCGGGGTCCCAGTAGCATTCGGCGATGGCGGCGTTGAACTTCCTGGCGGCGTTGACGGCGGGGCTGCCGCTCTGGTAGGCCCCCCTGGGCACGAGGACGATGGCCGACTTAACATCGTCGATGTAGAACTTAAACTCGTCCTGCTTGTAAGCCGGGTTCAGCGGGGCGGCAATGCCGCGCTGCCACGAGGCGGCCAGAAAGGAGACGATGAACTCGTACGAGTTGACGGTGGCGATGGAGACGGGCGATCCCTTGGCGATGCCGATGGCGGCGAGCTTCTGCTGGAACGACGAAACCTCGGCGACGAGATCCCTGTACGTGACGACGACGGGGTCGGGACGCGAAGGCACAATGACGGCCACCGAGCCGGCCGCTCCCTGAATGGCGGTCTGGAGCGTAGCCATGGCATTCACTGTCACTGGCACTGGCGCCTGCAGTCGCTAGTTGCGCTCAAATATGAGTCAGGTCTCGGTTGCAAAGTCCAATAGGAGGCTGTCGTTTCACACCACTCAATGCAATTGCTGTCCGTCTTTGCCGTAGGTACCGTACTGAGTAAGCACGGCTCACTTACCTCAGGTACCTCAGGTTACCTAATTAGGTTGGCACAAATTGAAGCCAGAAACTAAACTCGGCGTGTAATAGGAGCCAAGTGAGAAATATAAAAAAACAAATCAAAAGATATGAACTGGAGTCGTGTCTATCGGGTTGTACAGTAATCACTGGTGAAAACTAGATACCTAGACACATGAGACATTTATTTTTTGAGACGCCAGCCTAGAAAAGACATGATCTCATATGGGCTTCGGGGCCCAACCAACCACGGTAGCACCCGAGTCCCAACTGAAGCACTCCGGTGGGGCCAACAGAAGCACGTCCGAGGCGCCGAGAGGGTTGGGGTTAGCTGAGTATATTGTGTAGGTAGGTCTCACCCCGCACTACGGAGTACGGAGATGGAACTTTGGATTGGCGAATTGGATTCGCGAATCACTTCTTTATGGGATTCTTCCCTTCGCCTTTTCCGGCGTTGTTGTCAAGAGATGTCTCTGTAGACATGAGAAACTAATATAAGGAGGCTCGTCTTGTTGAACTGGAGAAAATGACTACTCGGACTGTATGTAATCAGCCAAAGGGGCCCGTTGCAAGCTCCCGCCATTACCGTCAGCCACCGACGTTGCAGGGCCCGCCCCGCCGCCCTCACTGATCACCCCGCCGTCTTACCTTGGGGATTTCTACGGATTATAACTGAAGCCATCACGAATTCGACCATATCACGCCCTTTGGCTTGTAAGTCACAAACCCGTGACTATCAAATACGAATATCACTATAGTTCCAAGATGATGACCAATCCCTCGCTCTAAGTCGCGTATTTGCATGGCTAGGTCCTAGGGCTCATGCGTTAGCGGTAGGTATGTTCACCTGTTGGGTGTGTGGGTCTCCTCGACATAGCACTGTAGGCAGTATTCCTCACGCGATCCGACCTGAATAGACAGAACCAGTATCCGTACCTTCCAGTCCGACAAGCAGTCTAGACCTTCCCTTCCCGGAGGTCCCTATATGAACCGGGCAGTCTCCCGCCGACCGTTCCTGGCCCCCTCCCATCTTCTCCCTCCTTTTCTTCTCCAACTGCAGTTCACATACATTTGTTTCTTCTGATCCCCTCGACATCCTTCCTGATCGCCAACCAAACCCTAATTGATTGAGCCAAGAGCAACGTTGGCTTCACCCAACCAGCCCCAAAAACCATCACTGGGGTCGTAACCAAAACAAACGCCCCTTTTACCCCTTTTTTCTGCCCCAGAAAAAAATACATTTCCCAAAAAGACAATCCACACCAAAACTACAACGCAACCCAACCCAACTCAATTGGAACAATGCCGCCCCCTCAATCCACCTCCACTATCTCCGACTTTGCCGCCTCGTGGTTTTTCCCATGGCGGTTTATGATCGCGTCGACGACTTTTTTGCCCGGCACGCTCGCGTCGGCCGTGCTCGCCGGCGAATGGCGCACGCTGCTCTCGTGGAACCGCCTGCAATCTGCATGGTATGGCCTCTCCCTTCCTCCCCCTCTCTCTTCCCCCCCTAAACAAAATACCCCGAACTCACACCTCCCTCTCCCCCTGCACAGGTTCGGACGGTTCTGGGGCTGGGCCGGCCCGCTGGTGCGGATGTCGGCCGAAGAAAACGTAGTCCCACTTCTCGAGGGCCGCGTGACGGGGGGCCGCATCGTTGAGCGCAGCGCGGCGCACGCACGGGGCGTGGGTGGAACAGTGCTCGAGATCGGGCCGGGCAGCGGCAACTGGGTGAGCATATTCTCTGACCGGTACCTGAGCTCGACGGGGTCATCAACATCAACATCGGCCTCGCTCTCCAATCCCAACCCTGACACTGCCGCTGCTCCCGGCAGCCGCGGCAAGGTGACGCGGGTGTTCGGCGTGGAGCCCAACGCAGGCGTGCACGCGGAGCTGCGAGCCAAGATCGTAGCGGCGGGCCTCGAGGACGTGTACGAGATTGTGCCCGTGGGGATCCAGGACCTGGCGTCGTCGGGCCGCGTGCCGCTCGAGAGCGTCGACTGCATCGTGACCGTCATGTGTCTTTGCAGCATCCCGGACCCGCAGCTCAACATCAAGGAGCTGTACGGCTATCTCAAGCCCGGCGGCCGGTGGTTCGTTTACGAGCACGTAAAGTGCAGCCACTCCCAGAGCTGGGTTGTCGACGCCTATCAAGGTTTGTTTAGCCCGTTTATTTGTCCGCCCCAAGCTCCTCCTGTCATGGTCGTCTCCGAGTGCATGAGTAGCCATCGGACAGCTCGTTGACAGAATCCTCTAATTATTAGGTTTCATGAATCTGATCTGGCCACCTTTTATTGGCGGTTGTCAGCTACGACGAGATACCGGGAAGTGGATCAAGGAGGCAGGTCCGTGGAGCAACGTAGACTTGACGGCACCGCACGGGCAGCCGTGGTTCCATGTCCTGCCTCACGTCATTGGTATTCTAACGAAATGAGAAGCCCCCAAAGTCCAGCTGGAAACATCAGCTAGCAGCAATCACAAGGACCGGCAGGGGGCAGGCCGAAGCAGCCTCGGAGTTTCAGATCAGTGATTCTCAGCAGCCCTGCGCCTGCCTATGAGACTATCTTTTTGTTATCAACATCCGTCTCGTGTCTATCTATCCTTAAAGATGAACTTGAACATGAACGTGATAAATCATGACTTCAAGTCTGCAGGTTCCACCCGTCACCTTCTCCAGATGTCACTAAATGTGCTGGAAACAACCAACACAGTTACCCAGATAGCATCAGCAATTTACCAATCCATCGCATCACCGTAATCAGCAGCAGGGGGGCTTCCAAAATCATCACCGCCGTTGGTGTGGCCTCCAGAATCACCAAAATCGCCGCCATTGGTACGTCCATTGGCACCTGCATTTTTTTCGGCGTCCTCGTCAACCAGAGGGTTCGTGCAACGGGATTTGAAGTGACCCATTTGCTGGCAGTTTGAGCACTTCACACGTGAGACTGGAAGTGGTTAGTAAAATTTCCGTGAGCGAGATGTAAGTAACTTACTATCGCGAGGCTTGGGGCACTCCTTGCTCATGTGGCCAAACTCATCACAGTTGCGGCACTGGATGTTCGCAGGGTTGCGAGGCTCGGGGCACTCTCTCGACCCGTGACCCTCCTTGTTACAGTTGCGGCAAGTGAATCCGCCTCCCGTGGGGCAGTCCTTGGCGAAATGTCCAGCTTTGAAATCTTAGCTAAGACACAAAGGGGTTGGGCGAAGGCAAGGGGGGGGCTCACTCTCGTTGCACTTGCGACACTCCACGTTAGCAGCAGAGCGGGGCTCGGTGCCTGCCACGATGTCAGTCCAATAAACTCAGTCATACGATACCAAGGCACTTACAATCAGCGGCTTTGTGACCACCCTGTCTGAAATGACGTTAGCATGTTTGGCTCAAGAGAGATAGTGAATGCGCTGTACGTACCCGCAGTTCTTGCAAGCAAACTTATCGACACGAGGGATAGGGCCTGTGTTTCTGTTAGCTTGCTTTTCTGTTAACCCTTCTCGCTGATTGCTTACAGTCTCGGATGCGATGGCCGACCGCGTCGCAATTGTAGCAATTGATGGTTGTGGCTTGTTTCTCGAGCTTCTCCTCCGGGCATGACTTCGAGGTATGGCCAACCTGGCCGCAGTTTCTGCACTTGGGCACTCCGCGAGGCACAACCTCGCCGGCATCTTTGAGGCGCTCAATATTCTCTTCAACATCTTTGGGCCAGACTTCGCGGTCGCGGGGCCGGGGAGGGTTCCACTGGAAACGGTACGTGACAGTGTACTTCTTCTCTAACTCGCCCTGGAGATCCATGTTGGTGAGGGTGGAGACAAGTCCGGTCTTCTCAATGGCAATAAGCCAAAGTGGAAGTTTCTGAGAACGGAAAGCCTCCTCAAGCTCGGGATAAGTCGTGCTAGGAGAGGACTTGACGTAAGTCTGGACTGCCTCCTTCACGTCATCGATATCGCGTTCATTGACGGCCTCTTTGATCAACACCCAGGCGTCCTCGGTGCTCATGTCGGGGAAGGCGCTACGGTCAATCAGGCGAGCGCTCTTGCAATCAGTCGCAGAATGGCCTAAGTTAGGGCAATGTCAGCGACTGCTTATTCCGGGAGCAACTTGGCACATACCTTTCTCGCCACAGTTCTTGCATGATTTGTTGGGGCACTCCTTGGACATGTGCCCAGCCGAGCCGCAGTCAAAGCAGACCATGGGAGGAGCATTGGGGCACTCCTTGCTCCAGTGACCCTCCTCGTTGCAAAGACCGCAGGGGCCAGTCGGAGGGGCACGCGGTTTGGGGCAATCAGCCTTGTTGTGACTGCAATCGCGTGTCAGCTCTGGTCTAATTTCTAATTCCTTCAAGGGAGTGACCTGGGATTCGTTATACCCAATCTCGCCGCAATTGAAGCAAGCACGACCATCGCCACCGGAGTTGACGTTTTCCTTGTTGTCGTTGAATCCACCTCCAAAATTGTCAGAGCCAAAGTCGGCGCTGGCCTCAGGTGTCTTGACGGCGTTCCAGTCATCATCAACGGCGGTGGTAATGGCACCTTCACCCCAGTTGGGATCAGCAGGCCAAGCAGCCATGATTGAAATTAATCGTTTGATTAACTGGCAAGATTCTGGTTGGTTAGGTCGTTAACGAATACTTTGAACCCCCTCAAGATGCGAGCGGATTGGAGAGTCAGTCTGGCGGTGACGGGACTGACTCGGTTCAAGGGAGAGAGTTAGGCAAAATCAGGTGAAGTCAGAAGGGAAAGAATGTCTCGTAGCGTACTTGCAAACGTGCCCTATCTTGCTGCCGGGCAACGAAGAGTCCAACTTTGGAATTGGGGCAAAAATGCGGAAAGGCAAAGACTAGGTTGACCAGGTGAAGTAAGGAAGGCCGTGATGAAGAGGGAGACAGAAAGAACAAAAAGACATGGAAGGAAGAATACGACGCGCTTACCTTTCAATATTTTGCTGCGGCGCAGATCGGGACAATTTTGGTGCGTTGGGCTTCACGTCAAACTTGTGGTTGTTTGGTGGAGGAAGCTGCGGAAGGCCAGAGACAGGTTTGAAATAGGAAATATTTTGCAGTGGGCAAGGTCGAGTTCAAACCGCAGTGTCTGGTCGGGCCGATACGCGAGGTTGCTACTTTTCGGGAAACGGAAGGCGTGGTGGCTCAAGTATTGAAGGAACTGTATGGAAGAATACGGAAGGAACACCCCACCTGGACCTGCTAGTGTAGGAATTGGGTGTTTTCTGTCAGAGGAGCGGCTGCGACTGGCCGTGACTGAGAGTTCTCTCACAGTCAAGTCACCTAAGGAACATCAGTGACAAGATGCTCTACCAGTTGAGAGGGTGGACGTTTCCAGTGTTGGGTGATATAGTTGGATTTAAGGGAAGGTGCGTAGCAACCACGTTGGTATTGTTTTTCTGTTTCCACGGTGAGGACTGGACTGAGATGGCAGTGAGCAGTGTCCCGCCGTTTCATATACCGAATTAGCTTTCTATCCTGTTGAACTATTATATGCTTGCCAATATACTGCATAATCTGAAGCACAGAAGAAGACGCACCAATGGTATCCAGCAGCAACCTAGGTAGGAACCTATGTTTACTCGGAGAAACGGCGGCAAACGCTCTCCATGGCCGCTGGCAAGCCGCTCTCCGTGTCGTTGAAACGGTACCAAGTGCTAAAACAATATCGTCCCTAGTCACAGTGAAAATTCTTTCCAACGCGACTGACCAGTTAGCCAGCGGCCTTTCAGATACCACTGAGAAACCCGGGCGATGTCAAAACGGAGCATTTACCTAGGATTAGCCGAGTATCAGTCCCATTTTGTTTGCCATATTTATTACCTCCAGCGGCCACTCAGCCGAGGGTATCGACACGCTCCCCAAGAAGCTGCAGCTGGGCGACATTGACGTTAACTACGCACGCATCCTAGACCGGCAGACGCTCGTCGAAAAGATGCTAGTCTAAATGATTCCTGCTTCTGCCCACTTCATGCGGAGAACATCCCGTCAATATATCTAAACGATATTCATAACACCTTTGAGACAAATCGCAGGCTCGAGATCATTTCCAGATCACGATGGACCAATTGAGTACGGGGCCGATTCCCCAATCTTCAGATACCTACTGTCAGACTTAAATATGAGCCTTTAAATCACAAGCAGGAGGGATAAGGATAAACAAGAGTACGGGAACTGGCAGCTGACAAGCAGCCGATGCTCAAAATATGGACAAGATCGAGATCCTCGAGTCAAGCAACCGAGTAAGACGCGATTTTCGAATTGAGGATAAGAATGATTGCATCCGAATATGAACAACTAGTGGTGATTATTTCAGAGAAGTATCTATATGTCGACTGCCTGCTCGGTTGTAAGATGGTCAATAGTATTCTGTTTGGTAGGTCGTCGTTATAGGGTTCGTGCGCCGTGACTGAGTATGTCGTCGGAATTGGTCTGCAGGAGCATGGGGCATTCATGCCGCGCAAGATCTAATTGGCTCACAGCCCAAGCAAAGTCCAATAGGGCCCTGGGCTCGAAGCGTGCCACTTTCAGTCCCTATTGCCACGCCCCCATTCAATGTCGATCCACAATGGCTGCAATTGCTGCTGCTGCTGCTCTGCAAGTCGCACATTTCCGGGACACCGGCTCGTCTCGTCGTCCTCTCCAAGCCGGCCACATAATATTTCCCGGTCGAAATCCTACCAGCACTTTGCCATGGCCCCTTCAGTGACAGAGGTGACTAGCGCGCCGTCCAAGAGGAGAGACATGGCCGTCAATGGCAGCGCAAACGGCGCGGCGCCATCCCCTGCCAAGGGCGACGCCGCCGAGACAAGCTATCGAGACTTTTTCTGGACCTACACCGAGGAGCCTCACCGGACAAGACGGATGGCAATTATCAAGGCGCACCCTGAGGTATGCCAGCCACACCACATCTTGGGAGCTCATGCGCGAACCAATTGGCTGACTGACGGCGTTGCGACAGGTCACCAAGCTCTGCGGGCCCGAACCTCTCACCAAATATGTTGTTGCAGCCGTTGTCGCCTTTCAGGTCCTCCTCGCTCACCTCCTAAGGAATACTCCGTTCTGGTCGTGGAAGTTCTGGGCCGTTGCATACGTTTTCGGCGCAACGTCGAACCAGAACCTCTTCCTGGCCATCCACGAGATCTCCCACAACCTCGCCTTCAGGTCCCCTCTGGCCAACCGCTTATTCGCCATGGTTGCCAACCTGCCTATAGCAGTTCCGTATAGCGCCTCCTTCAGGGTAAGTGCTGTCGTATCTTGGTGTTCTGGGCGAAGACACTAACCGGCCACGCCGCAGCCCTACCACCTAACCCACCACAAGTCCCTCGGTGTCGATGGACTCGACGCGGACTTGCCGACGCGGTTTGAGGCCCTGTTTCTGGACTCGATCCTCGGGAAAGCCTTTTTCTGCACCTTCCAGATCTTCTTCTATGCCCTGCGGCCCATGATGGTCTATCGCATCCCATTTACCTGGGTCCACGGCCTGAACGTGGCCGTGCAGATTGGCTTTGACTACGCCATCCTGGCGCTCCTGCCGGGCTACTTCAGCGCTAACTCGCTGCTCTACCTGCTGCTGTCGTCATTCCTTGCCGGCTCGCTGCATCCCACGGCGGGCCACTTTATTGCCGAACATTACGTGTACGAGACGGTGACGCCGACTGCCCGCGACCCGACCAACAAGATCCCCATCCCCGAGACGTTCAGCTACTACGGCCCGCTCAACCTGCTGACGTACAACGTCGGCCTGCACAACGAGCACCACGACTTCCCCGCCGTCCCGTGGACCCGCCTCCCCGCCCTACACGACATGGCCAAGGAGTTCTACGCCGACCTCCCCCACCACCGCAGCTGGACCTACGTGCTGTGGCGCTTTATCTTTGACGAGCAGATCGGCATGCGGTGCCGCGTCAAGCGGAAGCAGGGCGGCCGCGTCGTCGGCGGCGGCACCGCTACCGTGACGGCCAAGGTAGCGGACTGGGAGGAGGATGAGATTGAGGCTTGAGACACAGCCCGGCCTCCGGTCCGATGGTGTATTGGCTTGAAGTAAAATGATAGCTCATTGAGATGGATAGATATTTCCCAGAACAGACTGGGAAATGCTGTCGTGTGTACAAATAGATGAGCGCTACTCGGGCACAGGTATCCCAGAGGACGCGAGCAAAACTTGGTATGCTCAGAAGCATATGAAACAGACCATTTTAATGAACCGGCGTTGGTCTCGGAATATACCTCTTCAAATATTGCTATTTATCCAAGTCCAACCAGCCTGGAATGTATCAAAAATACGTGTCTACCCAAGACGCGCTCCAGTGCTATGTCTATTGTCCATCTTCACCCCCGAGCTTATGCTCATTGCTGTCGCGTTGCCAGTTCATCTACCCGTAGGTAGTCAGAAACCAAATCAGACGTTGAACAAACGAGTAGATATTATGAGCATCACTCTTTTCTGTTATTGTATGTAGAGGAAATCTATGTGTCTATCTATATCGCAACCATCTCCCGATACACGCGCCATCCAGCCAAGCTAAGCGCTTGCTCTGTGTCAAACATGTAAAACTGCACATATTCATTCATCATACTCACTCATGCTGCCGGCGGCTCATGATGTTCACCTAGCTCAGTGCGGCGGCTAGGTTTCCAGCGCCAACGAGCTCGGGCGCGCGCCCACGAATGCTCGCGGCCTCGTCGGCCGTGAGGCGGATGCCGAGATACTCCGCCAGCGCGGCGACGCGCTCGGCCTCGGTGGCGCACGTGGCGGCCAGCTCGGTGCGGCCCGTGACGTTGCGCTTGACGAGCCCGTGGATCAGCATGACCTTGCCGACGACCTTGGACCTACCCTCTTGGCCCTGGCCGCGCAGGAATAGCACTGCTACTGGCGTGTACGACTGGAAGCTTGTTGGTGCTTTGGATGTGAAGTAGTTGACGATGTGGAAGTCGGCCTCGCCAAACTCGAACTCGCTGAACGCGTAGCACGCGACCCACGGCCGGTCCGCGTCGTTGCGGTACTGGTACACCCAGTGCATCAGCGACGCATCGCCGTCGGTCTCGACTCCGGCCCCGCTGTACCCTGGCCGCCGCCGCCGCTGGAACGGCAGGAACTCGCGCACGAGCCGGACCTCCTGTGTGCCGATCGAGTTGTGGTGCACGAGCCCTGCCGTCAGCGGCATGGGCAGCGTCGGGCCGTCGCCGCCGAAGCCGACGTCGAGGGCGTACTTTTGCGCCGGCTCGGCTAATGGGCCTGGCAAAGTCACAATGTTCACCAGGTGCACGTAGCCCATGTAATCCGCGCAGGGCACGTTGTTCGCGTCGCGCGGGCGGACGCGTACGCCTGCCGTGTAGACGTCGAAGCCGATGGCGCGGAGCATGTGGTTGAACAGGATTGACGTCTCCATGCAGTAGCCGCCGCGGCCGCGCGCGCGGTTGGTCACCATCTTGGCGAAGAGGGCCTGCGGGTCGAGGACGACTTCATGCTGCGGCGAGTAGTGGATGATGAGGTTCTCGTAGGGCACGGTGGTGACCTGGTGGACGAACAGCGCGGTGAGGTATGAGAGGTCCAGCACCGGGTTGGCCGAGGGGTGGAACGATGCAGGCAGGCCGAGCACGTCGAGATACTCTGCGACTTGCGAGGCTGAATATGCCGAGTCGTTTAGGGTGGACATGGCGGGCAACGAGGACGGGTTTCAAACAAACGTAAATTCATATACTACCACCACACATAGGTATGTTTTGTTCCTATATCATCCGACTTTTTAGAGCGAGATATCTCGAACCTTTACTCAAAACCAGCTGTCACGTCGTCGTCAATGGAATTGTAGTCATCGAAAGGGCGCAGAGGGTCCCAATCGGGTTTAAGTCCGCGCGGCCCAAATCCACACATCGACTCCATGAGGCGAATTTCGTAGAAGGTTTGGCTTAATTCCGCGGGTTTCATTTCGCTCGACCAAGAGAATCTAGCAGTGCATTATTTAAACGCTCGCTCGGCATGAGGATTCGAAAATTCGAGATAAACACGATCTGCCTCGTGTTGTTGATGTGAGGTGAGAGCTCTCCCTTTCTACATTACTATCACAGCCTATCGACAGGCTTGTTTCCCCGGCGACCTGTTTACCCCTTTTCACAAGCACGCGTGGTCAGGTGAGCTTCAATGCTCTGGAAGATAAAATATGAAATCTCCCGCGGATTGGTCACGAGACAGTGAGAGCAGCGGGTGCTAATTCCAAGCGGGCCTTGGAAGAAGAAAGGGGCTGAACCTTTTCGTGACCGCCCTAGCCCTGACGAAACCTGTGAGAAATAAAATCAAACCGGGGAACGAATTTCCGAAAGAGGGGACTAGAAAAAACAGTTGAGATTGCCAGGAACCGTAAAAGGAAGTCGACAACAAGAAAAAAAAGAAACGACACGAGAGCGAAAATTGGGAGACACCAAGAGTCACGGACGTGGCCGTGTGGGCAGACGTGTCCGGGCATTGAATTTGCGGGGCTCTCTTCGACCCATTCAGGGCCGCCCACGAGTCTTGGGCGGCGTGGGGTGCATCAGGGCGGGCGGGCGGACAGAGCAGACAGCAGACACTGGTGCTCTCTGCTGCAGGGTTGAAGGCCCGCCCCCTAGCCAGTCACGGCGGGTTCCTGCGCGGATGACCAACCTGACTGCGGAGGGGAAAGGTTGAAGTTCGGGGGTGACATGTCAGTCATGCGTCTCGGGACCCGAGGGGGGCCACCTCGGGTGCGCACACGGTCGGCCCCAAACGTGACTGAGGTGATCCCATTGCAAGATCGCGACCCCAAGCCAAACCATCTCGGGCCTAGCAGCGCCGTGACGGACGGCTGGAAGGCGATGCTGGCGCGTCCTTTCCCACCGGTTCCATGCGTTGTGCGCCCAAACCCAAACGCCCACCGATCGATTCGGGAAACGGTGGGTGTGGAACCGCGGGATTGCACCCAATTCCCACACAGGCATTGCGACGCTTCCTTTTTCTCGTTTGGGCCTTTCTCCCATCCCTCTCAACGCCGGTGTCACGGGGTCTGTCCTAGACTGGAAGGGAGAAACCACTTCTTCCTACCCTCAACCACGTGTCCTTCGACTGTTGGTAGTGTATAATTATTCCCAATTAGTGCGTGGAAATGGTTGAGATTGGCCCCCGGAGAGGCGCCGGGGGAGCTCAGGGCCCTGCCAGCCAGCGCCCCGACATCATTTCGTGCAACGCTTTGGTTTGGATTGCGCAAGCGATGCCCGTATTTGCAGGCAAGGTGTCCTCAACGGAAAGACGGTGAAGGCTTTGGGTTTTTTTTCTTTCGCTTTCTTCCAAAAGGGGCACAGGCGAGGTGGATAGCCCACGAAGAGGGTCCAAGAAAAGGACGAAACCGAATCCGTGTGGTAGCGAGGAAAACCGCAGAAGGAAAAAATTCTTCTGCTGCAGCCCTGCCTTCCCCCTGGGCCTTTGTCAGCTCCAGCCTCCGCCTCTTGTTGGGGAATGGGGAACGGCAGGTGGGTAGCCCCTGGGCGGACCACACCGTCGGGCGCAGTCGGCTTCTAGGTTGCTCCTCCTTCCTGGATCCGGCTCCCCAGCTTTTCTGTTTCACCGGCACTCGACGAAAACACAGATCCGCTTACAACGAGTATTCCATCGTAACGAAGGCTTAGATACTTATAGCTCGTGCCAGCTATTGTCTCAGCTCCCAGCTGCGGAACGTCTGCTAGTGGCTCAGTCCAAACAGGCAGTCGGTCGTTGTTTTCTCAAAAAATAGTTTGATCAGGGGGGTCTCCCACGGCGCCGCGACTGCACCCACAGCGGGTGGCGTGTTCGACCGTCCACTTGGTCGTTTGTGAGAGGCTGAAGGCGTTCTGCCCTGTTTGCTGTGGGGCTGGTAGACAGGTACTCCAACACTCTGTTTTTGTTGGATTGTCAGCAAAGACGAGAATTCGGATGTTCCCGTGTCAGGCTTACCCGCACAGGCGACTGAGTGGTTGACTGACTACGAAAATGTGCTTTCTACTGAGTAGATGTACTCGTTTATTATTCTGCCAGTACTGAATTCAGGGGAGGAAACGCTCACCCTTCATATATCTGGGGAGAGACGACCCGGCACCGGGAAGATGTCCAAGCTCTGCCGATCAACCTCCATCTAAGCCTCTGAGGGTGCTGTTCCTGATTCTCATCCATGAGGACTAACTTTATGTAGGATCGGTCGGCGATCAACACAACAGAACCGTGTGTACGGAATAAACAGGGCCGCTTCCTCCGGGTCGTTCCCGACGTTAATCCAGCCAGATGCGTGGCTGCTGTGCGAAAGATAAGAAAGTATATCCGTGCCCCTACTCATGACTGCTTCAAGCACTGGCAGTCCGCAAATACGGCCGGTACTCCGTCCATTGTCGCCGACAGGTTAATTGAGCTGGAATAGCAAATCCTGGTAATCTGCGTCGCACAAAGCCGCATCATCAAGCCACTGTCATCATGGAGATCTTCATCCGGCTTCAGTGACGAACCCCGCACCGGCCGCGAAGACGAGTCTCTTGAACACAACGAGCAGCCTGAAACCTTTTGTTTAATACACTACTAAGGTACCGAGTATGTACACAAGAAAGCATAGTTAGGCCGCCATATTGAGTAGCTGGAAGTTATTCTCCAGGAGCTGAACAACAATGTCTCATCCGGTTGCTTCCCATCTGGTTGTTACTGTCTCTAAGAGATTAAGCATGGGCGATTCCGATGATGACGCATGTGTATAAGGAGCCGACGGGCGTATCACAATACGCTGACACACTGGGCCTGATAGGCAGTACTGAATGTACCTCGCTAACATTAAGTGCAATGGGAGCGCCTTTTTTTGGGGGGGGGGGGGGGGGTGCCGCAACGCATGGAATCTGGAAATGAAGGAGAACCTGGAAGTCTGGCCGAAAGAACTTGCGGTCTAGGTGAGGCTACCTGTGGGTACTTGGAGCCCACTTCAATTATGGGGATATTCGAAGAAGAACGAAGTACTTTCCCGTATTTCACCATGCCTCAAAGTAGCCTACCTCCAGGGGCACAACGTGGGCTAGCGGTTCAAACCGTTGTTTGCACCCACCGATGTAAAGAGTACTTACTGTGTACTGTACCTACTCTGTGTTTAGCTAGTAGCTTCTTGGGGCGACGACGATGAAAGAAGAACATTAGTTTCTTTGTCGGACCCGACGCCGTGTTGGACTAGCCCATTTAGCTCCCCAGCTCCCGGTTTGGGGCAGTCTACGCCTCAACTTTATTATGTCTTCCAAATGATGGAGTGCATCGTAACGCAAGAGGCTGCACTACGAAACCGTAATTGGATCCGGAGGTTTAGCTCCCTGGCCAAAGACCCGGGAATTCAAATCCGTAAAGGTAGAGTGGTACGTAAGGTAACGGCGAGCAGAAAAGACAGTACGTATTGTTACAATACAAATACGAGATTGGAAGGCGTAAACGGGGGAAACAGAACAGCCCGGTAGATAAGGTACCCAAGGTACTTCGTACATACGGTCCTTCGTAAGGTTGCCTGTTTGCTGTTATGCGGCATTGAGGCGGGATCAGGGCCGAGAAGCGAGAAAGCCCGGGCCTTCAGCAGCAAAACCAATGGGGGCGGGAGGCGCCAGACAACTGGCAGCTCGAATCCTGGGGGTGGGTGGAAACCGCCAGCGCATGGGCACGGAACCAGCCTAATACCCTCTGTGCAACACTGGGTACCTACCTAGCGCTCGGCCCCCGCCCAAACCTATTTGTGCTTGCTGACCCAGCCAGCCCAGGGCAGAGACTCGCCGACCAGACCAGGACCAACGACATCATCCATCAATACCAGCCCGCCTAGCATCCTCCACTCGGAGAATCTCCCGCGAACCAAACCAAACCCTCCCGCTTCGCAACAACCACCAACGTTAGATTTTCTGTCGCGCATTGCACCAAGACGGACTGGAATCGCGCGACATTGTGTCACTGTCCAGATCGCCTAGTCAGTCAGAACAGCGAACGGCGAAGAGCTCGACGTGGCGGCCGTTTGTTTTGCATGTGAAGTGCATGCGAGGCCGCAATATCGCCCTTCCCATAGGTTCCTAAGTGAGAAGCTACCTTATCTACGGCACCTAACTAAGCCATTCGACAGGCGGTGGTGAATCACCGCTGCCGAGCAGTCGCGGACCATCGTCCCGCCCCGTCCACGACAGCCTCCCTGCATGCCGGCCTGGCCATGATGACATGCCCTCGTCCCAGCTAAGACAGGTCCTGGCATGTGTGGCCGCGATAAACCTCCATTCTTAGCTCCACGCAACCGAGCATGCAAAACATGGACAACCCACTCAACATCTCCAACGGCTCCCCGGACGCCACCCGCTCGTCTTCGCCCTCACCCTCTCCTAAGGATCCGAATCTCCACCCTGCCCTGTCCCGCGAGTCCGCGTCCAGCATAGTCACAATCACCCCCAAGACAGACTCGTGGCCTTCAAAGTTGCCGTCGCAGCCTTCAGTCGCCTCGACGGCAACATCATCCGCCGTGCCTTCACCACTGCCATCGCGCGACCCCTCCCCGACCAGGCCGCTTTCGCGGACGAACACCTCGAGGGCCTCCTCCGCAAACCCCGGCACGAGGTCACGCAAAAACAGCCACCAAGACCTTAGTCCGGCTCGGCATGCAAAGCCAAATACTCCGGCCCTACCGTCCTCGTCGAGGATCCTTTCGTCGGCTACCACGCCGGCTCTCCTTCCTGCCGCTTCGGATCCTAACATCGCGGCGCCTGTACCTGTCAAGTCGCCAACAGCATTAGAACATCTTAGAGAATCGCCCCGGTGGCCAGTCTCGCCTAGGTTGCGGTCTCCACCACCGATTCTCAACAAGCCTAACCTTGGGCCGCCGCGGAGAGGGGAGCAGGAGTCGCCGTTGCCACCCTTGATCAACCTCCAACGTGCGACGCCCCCGCAGCCGCCATTACACCCAGATCCCCAGTCAGACACAGAAGCCGAGGAATCCGTCCCGTCTGGAGTGAGAACCCCCGCGCGCGGGCCGCCGAGTTCGTCAACGTTGGAGACAGTCCAGGAGGCGAGCCCGCTGTCCTCGCCCCGGAACCGCGAAGATTCAATGGAGGAAAAGTTGGACGATAGCTTTATCTCGGAAACCTCGCAGACCGATGTCGTCGATCCGGCCTTCTCCAAGAACCTGCTGGGCAAGGCAAATCTGGCCACGCAGGAGAGCGGCAGCGAGGCCGGTAGCATCAAAGCCGAGCGGCGGACTGGACCTACCAGCGCACCGTCCCTAACAACAAGGCAATCTAGCGCATCCGTCAGGCCCGGCGCGGGGAAGGGAAAGGCCGGCGAGGTCTCCCTGCAGAGCATGACGGTGGAAACTGAGACGGTAACATCGGTGCCGCAAGCGGCTCTTGCGCCCGGGGCCGGGGCGCCGGGGTCGAACGGAAGTTTGCGCACCAAGCCCAGCACAGAGACGATTCGGCCAAAGAAGGAGAAGAAGAAACCGGCACGGAAACAGCCCGCCGTTGCCGCTGGCACTGGTGAGCCGCCGAATTCAGTTGTTATCCCTAGTTTGCGACATCATCAGTCCGACAGATCAGTGTCGTCGGCTGCCGATTTGTGTATTTCTCCAGCAAAGTACTATGGACACCTCGAAGTCTCGACGAGTCCCAGGGCTCTTTCGCCAGGCTTCCGGAGGTCGAGTTTGGTTGCAAATCCCATGAGCACGTTACTAACTAAGCTTCGTCCAGCGTCATCCAAGGCCGACATCTTTGAGGCCAAGGTGGCGAGCGCCGTGGAGGAGGCTAACTCTTCAGACTCGGAAGAAACGTTTGTCTACGACTCTAACCCGCCCGATGCGCGTGAACGTCCCCACAGGTTTCATTCCCGAACACCAAGCGCAACGTCAATGGCAAGCCAGGTTGACCGCAACGGCATGCGCTCGATCCATGCAGTGATGGAGAGTACCGTTCCCACGATGGCGGTCAAGAAGAGCATGAAGTTCGTGAACTCGTACAATAGCAACGCTAATGAAAGTGCGGTTGGCGAGGACGACGGCAAAGGGACAGGAAGGAGCAACACGGCTGGCTCTGCTCGAGGGACTGCCCGCCATCATCACCACTTCGGGCGATGGGGTCGAAACGGGAGCGGGAATAGCCACCCATCACTCTTTACGGACCCGTCTCCGTTCAGCGCCTCACAGTCGGTGGGGAGTAACACCGCGCGGCAACCATCTGGGCCGCCCAGCCCTCGCTTCAACGGGCGTGCTGCCATTGCTAATGGCAAGCGGGGAATACACCTGTCCGCCGGCTACGATCTCGACGATACTACCACGGGCGCCGATGATGAGACAACGCCTCTTATCCCGTCGGGAACGATGCGGTCGGGGAGGTCGGCGAGAGGCCGTAGAGGCATGCATAACTTGCGGTCCATGGAATCGCAGTCCTATCGCCCGCAGCCCTCTTTCCTGAATCGCTTCGCGAGCTGCCTTGTCTTGACAGTAATGTTGCTACTCGTCGTTTCGGGAGCAATAGGGTTCATGTTTGCAACGTCACAGCCCCTCATGAATATCAAGCTGGTGGGAATGGATCACGTCGTCGTCAGCTCGGAGGAGCTGATGCTTGATTTGACAATCAGGGCGCACAACCCCAATGTCGTGGTGGTGGTGGTGGATTCGGCGAATATCGAAGTGTTTGCGAAGTCCCCCCACGCCGGTACCGATTCGGAATGGTATCGCACACACCCCGGCGAAATAAAAACCCCCAGGAAGCCGAGCATGTCGAGACGAGCCATTGGTACTCTAGATGATTCCGCAGACGATCCGCCGCCGAGCGACTCGGCACCAAACATGAAACTCGGTACAATCACAGGCTTTGGAAGCCCACTCACATTTGAGGGGTCGTTCTTCCACTCGGGACCTTCATACTCAACAGGCGAGGTCCGCCTCCATAACCCAGGCAATGGGACGGTCGGTGGGCCTGAGCGCTGGGAGCGGATCATGGGGGATGAATTCCAGCTCATCGTAAAGGGCTACATCAAGTACACGCTCCCTCTGAGCCAGCGCGTGCGTTCACAAATTATCGAGGGCAACATGAAAATAAAGCCCAACGCGGCAAACGATCCGAGTCTTCGTCCAAATACGACGACCGGAGACGTTTCCGTCTCGGTTTAGTCACGGAGAAACCCGTGCAAACTACCTTAAATCTCTCTTTCCTTTATCTTTTTCTTCGGTTGCAAATTCTTGCGTCTGTATATTGAGCGTGCATGGCATTGTGGACAAAATATTCCCCGGGGGGCTTGGGCGTTGGATGGTAAAAACAAAAAGACACAAAGAAGCGATTTCCCATGGGATTCCTGGCAAAACCAAGGGCCCGGTATTCATACAATATCTAGCCAGGTCGGTGAGCCGACTTGTTTGGCTTTAAACTGTTTTCCTTTTCTCATGAAAATAACACTCACACACACCCGGTCTAGACCGAGACCGAGACAGCGGCAACTCTCAGACCAGCTCCTTCTTTTTTTCCTTTCCTTGAATCTATAGATAACATTGGCGTTTGTGCTTTGTGTTCCTACCCCCCCTTCCTGCCGCCAGGCTCTTTCTTGTGAAAGTATTTCCCATGGTTACATACACTGGGAATCAGACTAGTTCGGGTCTAGGAAAGGGATTGTTTGGGACTGCGCTGGAACTATGGACTGGGAACTGGGGAAACTGGGATATTGGGAAATGGGAGAACAAAGGCTTGGACTGGATGAAACTGGCCCCGGTATTTCTTTTTTACACAACATGGGGGCCGCCCAAACAGCATTTTAGAAAGGGGGGGGGGGAGGGACTCTTCATTTGTCTTCTCTCTCCCGTCTCCCAACCCCTCCATGGCTCGCCATCATTGGCCTTGACTCCTTTTATGACTTTATACCTAATCTAAGAATTTAACCCGTTTCAATTGGATTCTTGGGTTTCTAGTTTCTCTCTTATGCCAAAAACAGAAATATATTCTACCTGTATCCTTTTCACAGGGAATTCATTTTCCCTTGTCGAGGCGAGAGGGTGATAGGCAGGCAGGCAGGCATCTTGGATCAGAGACGTGGGAGAAAGAAAGCATCAAGTCATGGAGAATTCCTTGCTGTGGGAAGGGAGAGAAGGGAGAGAAGGGAGGAAGATAAAAAAAAGAAAAAAAAAAGAGATGGATATACCATGCTTGCTACACAAGAATAACAGTATTATTTTCACCTTGTGTGAAACTAACGCTGATTTCCTTTTCTCGACTCTGTTTATCTTTCCTTCGAGATGCCCGTGAAATGGGGATGACAAGCTAGCAATCAACGGGGCACAAGTGGGCGGGGAAGAGGGACATGGTAGGTAATTACCTTGTTGACGTCACGGAGCGGTGGCGAACACACAAGTCAGAAAGGGCAACGTAGCTGAGGATATATTCCGAGGAGGAGGGGGAGGAGGAGTTTATCATGTACGTCCGTCCCTTCCTCGTGAAAGGTAGTAGAGAGGTCGGTGTGGGTGGTAGACAGGCCCGTTTCGATATATTCACACCAATCCGTGGATATTCATTAGCGTGGTGCTTGGGAAGGAAAATAAAAAAAATTATAAATCAACCGACTAGTAGAGGTCTTCAATAGAAGGTATTTCGAGTGAATATATAGCCATTTAGGATTATGTAATAGGAGTTCAAATAGCTATTGCCTCCTACGAAAAACCTTTGCGGCGAATCGCAAGACATTGGGGGCTTTTAGATCTTGGAAAGTCACCCGCTAATAAACATTCAGGGACTGGATTGTATTCCTCGATATACCTAGGTACCTACCTCCAGGTACTGTACATATCTAGGTAGGTATATTTCATTTTGCATTATATCATCGTGCCGCGTTGGGCATCATATACCCCATTCGGTGACTAACTTGAGTTCTCGTCGAGAAGAGAGCCGAAGAAAAGGGAGACTCAGAGCTGAGACCAGAAGGAAAAGAAGAAGACGAAAAGAATCTCACCATGGCCATGCAAATTTGTACTTATACGGAGGGGGTAGCAGCGAAAAGATCAATTCCAATTCATTAGAAAGAAAGCATACAATAAATAGGCCAGGGGGTATGTTTAGAGGGACACAAAGCCAAAACCAAAAGAGAGCAGGAGAGTTGGTAAACAATACAAGGCCAGAGTAGATCCCAGACAACAGAAAACGAGAATGAAACAAAAAGATATAAAGCGGTGTTATGGGTTTACAAAAGAAAAGAAATAAGGCAAAGAGAGAAAGAGAAATCCCGGTCTAGAAAGAGAGAGACAGAGAGAGAGAGAGAGACAGAGAGAGAGAGAGACAGAGAGAGAGAGACAGAGAGAGAGAGAGACAGAGAGAGACAGAGAGAGACAGAGAGAGACAGAGAGAGAGAGAGAGACAGAGACAGAGAGACAGAGAGAGAGAGAGAGAGAGGAGGCCGACGTAGGGTAGTTTATGCTAGTCAAATCAGGACCAAACCAAACCACTTTGTCCCCGAAAATCCCAGTCTCCAGTCTCCAGTCTCCAGTTCCAGTTCCAGTTTCCCAGTTTTTACCCTTCACCAGCCACCTGCCTGCCTGACTACCCGACTACCCACAGAGAACAGAGGCTAAACAAAGCAAAGAAGAAAACAAGTTGTTAAACAGCCGCCGCAAGTGCCAACCAAACTCACTTTCTATGCTATCCACATCTCATCCTCCCTCTCTTCGCACGTGTCTCCCTGCAACAACCCCCCTTATGCGTAGTAATAAGTTTCCTCCATCATTATATACCAAGGTCCCAACGCTTCGTTCCATTTTACACTTGTCACACAACTACCAAGTCCCCCCTGTTCACCGTGTACACTCTTTTATCTCTCTCCTGTTATCGTCACCTCCATAGCATTATTCCGACACCGAACCCCTTATGCCCCCCAACCTTCTACTCCCGAATCACCTCACCGGGCGACGCGTCGTCCTTCTTGACAAACGCGCTGGCCGCCCAGCCGACCCAGCTCTGGCGCTTGCTAGCGTTGGCGTTGGTCGTGGCTTCCGAGTTCTCCTGCACGAGGCGGAGGGGGCGGGGCTTGTTGCCGGCAAAGGTGGTCGTCTTTTCGTGGTGGGGGCGGGGTGGGCTCTGGCTGGGGGGCGTGGTGACATCGCCGACGACCGAGTCGCCGCTGGTGCTGCTCGTCTCGCTCTTCATGCCGGGGAAGTTGCCGCTGCTGGTGAGCGGGGTGGCCACGTTAGAGCCGCCGCCGCTGCTGGCGCGGTTGCTTGCGCTGCCGACGCCGTTGGACTGCGGTAGGAAGAAGGTCTGGCTGGATCGCAGAGTCGGCGAAAGTGGGCCCTCGGGCGTGCCCTTGTACATGGCGTTGACGATGCTGGCGGCCCCGCCTGTGTACTGCTCGCTCATGGGCCTACCACGGCGAGTGCTGGCAGAGCGCCCCAGCCCGATCGGGATGCTAGGCGCCGTGTCGGGGTTGTTGTGGGCATTGGCCAAGGGCGACGCATTGACTGTTGCCCCAGCCGAAGGCATGAAGGACATGGGTCGTGGCTTTGGCTTTGCGGCAGGCCCGGTACCGATGGCAATGGACTTGGCGCGCTGGAGCAATGACTGGCTGCCAGTTTGCTTGCTCGGCGGCGGCGGGGGTAGCTCCTTGTTCGTATTCGGCCCTGGCTTGAAGTCGCTGCTCTGATCGAGAATGTGCTCAAAGTCCTGGTGCTGCAGTAGGCGCTCGATGATTTTGTTAATGTAGAGTGTGAGGGCCTTGTTTTGGTCCTTCATCCGGTTCAGCTCTGCCTCGAGCTCTTTGGGGTTATGGTCGTCCACGGCGGCTTCGGACAGTTCGTCGGCCAGACTGGTCCCACTTGACCGGCCCTCGAGGGCAGCGAGGGCATCCTGGTTCGCTGATGAGCCACCCATGTAGCTGAAATCACTTGTACCAAAGTCTCCCTTTAGGGTCTTGTCCTGCAGCAGCAGCTGGTAGCTCTCGTTGTCTTCCATGAGGCGGGCATTGGCCACCCGGGCTTCCATCAACAGGCGCTCGACCTCTTGGAGGCGTCCTCCACCATGGTTTTCCGACTCGACGAGCTTGATTTGCGCCTCGGCCAGCTCGAGCCGTAGAGACTCGATCAGCTTGTCCTTTTGAAGGACGAGCTTTGAATTGTTGCGTGAGTCACTCCGGTGGATTGATGACGGCGGCGCAAAGCTCCCGCTGTCCAAGCTCGGCGAACTGGTCACGGCTGTTGGGACGGAAAGGTGTTAGTTGACTGGGATAGCGAGTTGGGATAGCGCAAGCACTAGGGGATTGTGAGCTGGAGGTTTACATTGTCTTGCATGTCTGTCCTCGTCATTCCTCTGCGCCAGGCTGTCTTTGAGCCGCTGGATGACAGCCTGCATCTCCTCTTCGCGGTTGGCCATTTCGTCCTTTTCCTTCACCATGGAGCTCCGTTCGGCCTCGTAAATGCTCTCCATCTCGCGTATCTGGCGGGCGGCCTCACGCTTCTCGTTAGTCAGCGATTCGATCTGTTCCTCATTCTCGTGAACCTTCTCTTCGAGGACAGCTTGTTCTTTGAGCGCCTCGTCTAGCCTGTTCTGTAGCACGTCGGTCTGGCGCTTGTATGTTTCCGACGCAGTCTCAGCCTTGGCTAGGCGCTCTTTTAAGTCGTCGAGTAAAGCTACTGTCTCGGCGCGAGCAGCTTCCTCGCGCTCCACGTCAGCGGCACCACTTCCGTTGAGTGTGCTGCTGGATCCATTTCCGAGTAGCGACTCGCGCCTCGACGATGCGGCAGCACGAGCTGAGACGGGAGTCCCAGTTCGCACCGATCGGGTGCGCGCCACGCCAGTTCCGCTTGCAGCGGCGGACGAGGGCGTCGATACTCTCGGAGTCGGGCGCGACGGTGTTCCTGTTGGGGTTTCGCGGCCAGTTGCCGGAGGCTTCTTGACAACAGCTGCCATGGCTGATTTTTTTTTTGGGAAGCAGGCGATATCTGAGTGATTCTTTGTCTCCCCTCGATTGTCCGTGTCGTTTTGGTTGAGCAGGAAAGTAAACAGCGAGCCCGAGTTGGTCGGGCGGCGCAGGATTCTTTGTAACACAGATCGCTAGCGGTTCCCGTGCTAGAAACAGATAGATACTGCTCCCGCTGTAGATGGGTGCGTTTTTTGAGGAGGGTGGGCCGAAATTTGTCTTCGAGGTCAGCTTCCAGAAGATGTTGACTGGTCAAACTTTGGGTTGAGTCGAGAATGCTATTTTCGACACCAGTGGCGTCCGCTAAGGGGGTGTGGTCACTTGCTGGGCATCTGATTCTCCAGCACAGAACAGCTGGAAACGCAGCGCGTGGAAATGGGAAACGAGGATTGGCCTGTCTGTCGTGCAGGGCGATGCAAGCCCCTGGCTCAGCCGAGCAAAGCCACAGGGATGTGCACTGAGGCGGTGATCCGATCTGGGCAAGAGCAGGTGGAGTGAGCGAGTCTGCGTCACGTTGGACTGTTGCAACAGAACAAGTTGAAAGCCCGTGTGTAAGGTCACGTTTCTTTGCTCTTACATAGAAGGTGTTTGGCTGCGGGCGACAGGTTGGGTGTCCTTTATCATCGGGCTTGGAGCCTTTGACAAGCGCTGTCAGGTATTCTTGACGAGTCGTAGTGCTGCTTCCAGCCTGTTTCTAATCGAATCGAGGTTGCCCAGAGGCGCCAGGAACGCACGCGTTGGCGTTGGCTGGGCTCCAGCCGCCCGCTAGATGTCCGCTTCTCGACAGGCGGACAATCGAATGACATTCGAGCAGCGACAAACCAATCCCAAAACAAACCCCAACGACAGCAACCTGCACAACACAATACAACTTCTGCTCGCTGTTGTTATGTTCTTTGCGGCGTACGAATACACGGCGATCTATCCGGGGAGCAGGCCAGCTTTAAACCTTGTTGGACATGCATTAACCGCGTTCGCGTCGCAAATCTTACTAGCAGCGAGGTATTTGATGCGTCGGGGATTTGCTGAAACAAACACCTTCGCTGCATGAGCACATCATGCAGCGATTGCCTGGTTGCCACCTTTCTTTGCCGGCTTCCAGGCCTGCTCCGTGGTCTCACTCGATTCGGCAGGTCGACCTATCAGTACTATCAAGTATCCTAGGATAACCCCCGGACACCTTGCGGACTTCTAAAGCTATGTGTTGAAGACTTTATGGCTTGCATATAGTGTGATCTGGCCAAGCAACAAGCTCCCCATTGCGTTATACTGCCATCTCAGGCCGCGAATCCCGTAACAAGGAGGTAACTGACAAAGCCTCTAACTTGTCCAGGATGCCTTTTACCATATCATAATACCCCGCAAGGTATGTACGTAGTTTAGATTGAAGATCGATGCCGTTTGCGCTGTCGCGTGGCCATTAAAGGGACACATTGTGGTGTCCGGGCCCCAAGATAGGTAAACGGATCAAGCTCGGGTATTTTTAATGATAGCAATTTAAGACTCAATGCAAAACCGATGCTGTTCCCAACCGGGCCCTAAGAGCGGTGTCCGCGTGTGGCTGCCTTGTGATCATCCGCTCTCAAAAGAGTAACAGTATGGGGCTCGCTGTTGTTATTATGACATCGGTAGCCTCGGGTTTGGATGCACTTAAACGGAACTCGGATCGGCAACCTGTCAAGACCCGGCTTGCACGCGCTTCACATTGTGTCATGGCCAGATTTTCAGAAACGCAGGTTCCTAAACCGGAAATTCTCTTGTGGTTGACATTCACTTCGCGTGAGCGAAGTTTCTCTTGGGACTACCTAAAGAAGCGAGTTAAATTCACTGCTCGCCTCTTTGAGTGAACAAGAGGCAAGATATGCCCGAGAGCGCCAGAAAGAACCATTTTTAACCCAGGGATAAATCGACCCGGTTCAAAAGCCGAACGCCGTTCCGTGCTAGCCCAAATGATATTGTCGCTTTAAGCCGTCTGGTCGCTCAGGATGTCACTGTCACCAGCATCCAAGATGGCCATCGTGGAGCAACGGAACAGCTTTCCGCAGGCAGTACCAAGCTCGATCTGCGACGGGGTATTTGTAAGCTTCTGACGGTACCCTCCAAAGTCTCAAGACTTCTTCTCTGGGTAGACCTCAAGACACGAAGTCTCGAGGCCGAGAGCAGATAGGAATAAAATATCCGAAGATATTTCTGTCTGCGCGGAATCAAGGGTATTTTATGGGTAGACTCACGTTGGTGCCGCTGTAGTGGTGAACCGAGGTCTTGGACATCATGGAGTAGTCTACAACCATGTTAGCTCAGCGCTCACTTCTCAACCAAGCGGCCTCTGGAAGTTGAGATTGGCTTGTAAATCCAGACCGGGCAACACGCCATGGCATGACATCCAATTCTGTTGCAAGGTCCAATCCACTCTGCCAATCTCTCGTCTGCTTCGATATTGTAATAAATAGGGAGCACTTGCACTCGAGCTCGGACTTTCGAAGAGCAGGTGTATTGGCCTAGAAGAAAGCAGTCAGCAATTGTTCCATGGCTCTGGTCTGTGCAAAGAGTATGGTGACTTACGGAGATCAGAATGAGCTTCGCCTTTCCGCTGCGGAGAGCCTTCAGGGTGCTCCGGTAGCCGAGAACGACCTTGCCAGACTTGATGACAAGCGCAAGCTACGGAATTGTCAGTGAGGGTATTCGGGGCCAGCAGGGCAAATGAAAATGGACCTTGGTGCCGATGGACTGGGCATCGGACTTGGACTTCTTGGGGGCCATTGCGAAGGTGGTGTTGGGTGTGCGGAAAGGCGAGATTAATGGCTCCTGACGGCAATGTCCTCGTCGATGTTTGGCGTTTTCGTCGTTTTTGAAGTTTGCGAAGCGGAAAAAAGTTGCGAATATTACCCATACACCAAATAGTGGGGTCAATCCTTATTGGCTGGAACATGGAGGTGGGGCCTCGAAGCCCTAAGTGACCCACTTTAATCATCGAAACCCATCGGCAAAAGATTGAGGATTCCGGATTGGTAATCGCTGGCCTCTGTCAAAATCCAGAGGCTCGGTTTCAATCGTCCTCCCATCACCAACCCAACAACCACCACAACCCGTACGTGACATCATTGAGGAAATCCGTCAAGATGGCACGCCGTCCCGCAAGATGCTACCGCTATTGCAAGAATAAGGTAAGACTCTGATCGCGAACAAGAAAAGCACTCTTTTCCCGTACTTTTTCGTCATTCGGGAGTGGGGAACACCGCACACTTCGAAAGCGCCCGTGAAGCGGATGTGCTCGGGGTACCGCAGTTTTCTACTTTTGCAGTCATGTCATGTCTAGTATGCTAACACCGTGTCTCTACAGCCGTACCCCAAGTCGCGGTTTAACCGTGGTGTGCCTGACCCCAAGATTCGCATCTTCGATCTTGGCCGCAAGCGCGCCCTCGTCGATGACTTCCCGTTGTGCATCCACATGGTGTCGAACGAGTTGGAGCAGCTGAGTTCCGAGGCCCTCGAGGCCGCCCGTATTTGCGCCAACAAGTACCTCGTCAAGCTTGCCGGAAAGGAAGGCTTCCACCTCCGCGTCCGCGTCCACCCTTACCATGTCGTTCGTATCAACAAGATGTTGTCTTGTGCCGGTGCCGATAGACTGCAAACTGGTATGCGTGGTGCCTGGGGCAAGCCCAACGGAACCGTCGCCCGTGTCAGCATTGGTCAGATCATCATGAGCGTCCGCACTCGTGACTCCAGTAAGTTCTCACATTTTGGCATGTTTCGCGGCGGATGATTAACGTCCATCTAGGCAAGGCTATCGCTCTCGAGGCTCTCCGCCGCTCTCAGTACAAGTTCCCCGGTCGCCAAAAGATCATCATCTCCAAGAACTGGGGTTTCACTCCTCTCCGTCGCGAGGAGTACCTCGAGAAGAAGGCCGCTGGTGGCATTCTAGTTGATGGTGCCTATGTTCAGTTCCTGTCTAACAAGGGCTCCCTGCAGCAGAACATGAAGCGCTTCCCTGGAGCTTTCACGGCTTAGGTTAGGAGACGCGGGCAAACGGGTATCTGGCTTGAGAGTGTGGCGCAACGGTCATTTTTAGGGCTGAGATGAGAGCATGTTACTAGCATCATGGTCGTAGACTTGCTCTGGTACAGTCAATACATTATTCATCCAGTGGGATTTTATTTACACTAAGCTTCTGCACTCGTTGTCCCTTCTGCACTTATGAAGCGTCATGGCTGAAGAATGGCCTGCCAGGCTCTGATCGTGTTCTCTGCTCATACTCGAACAGTCTCAGTCCCCGAGTTTCCAAAGTGGCTCTAAAGTGGCAATTCGGCGAGTGACTCACTGAGATACAAATTACAAATCAAGATTCGAAACAGATGGGGCGGGAGTAACTGCCAACACGAACTGTTTTGAGAAGAGGCCCGCTTTACCGCGCGCGGCCTGCTCGGCTTGGCCTCGGCTCTTGTTCGCCCCTAAAACGAACCACAATATTCAAGCTTAAAGTCAATCACTGAATAGCGCTGTCACTGAACGGTCACTACTCGTCCTGGGCTGTCAGGAGAGCGCCAAAACGGCTAGCGGTTCCCGTTCCAACCGAGCTCCGAGTACTGTACCGAGCTTACGTGGGATGCAAGAAGGAACTGCAAAAAAATTGTCCGGTTGCAACTTGCCGGCTACGATCGTTGCAATTAGATAGATCACGAAATATCGGCGGATTTAACAGAGCGATAAGATTATCATCGATTCCGTCAATGCCGAGCGGCCAATCCGTCTTTCTCAATCTCGATGTTCTTGAAGCTTTAACCAACGAAACCGAGTGTCGTTGAGGTAGGAGTATGTTAGCGGGGCTTATCGTGCAAAGTCTCAATCCGACATGGGATATAGCAGGAGTACCCCCTCAATCGCAACTGAGGAAACCCCGACTTTAGGTTACCTCAACAATCCTACATCAGTATCAGCATCAGGTCTCATGAGGAGAGCGATGATAAGCTCGCTCTACTACATTCGCCATTCTTAGTACGTCGTAAACTATAATTTGTCTTGCACCGATTCCTGGAGAAGCCGAGATGATTAAAGGTGGCTGAGATAGGGCGAGCTGAGGTCAGCTGAGGTGGTGCTGGTGGGGTTGTATAGAGAACCGGAAAGGGTCTCCCACCAACGGTAAGGAAGTGAACTTTAAGTGGTGTAATACCCTAACGTTACCTAGGTTGGAATAGGTACTTACGGTGGACATCTTCACCCCGCGTGATCCCGCCAGCGCAAAGTACCAAGCACAGCTGATAAGATCCCCTGCTCGCGCCTAATCGCCCTTCCAGGTCTGCTGGCTGCTCAGCCTGTCATGCCCAACCCGTGTCGGTCGCCGTCTTAAACTTCCAAGACGTCAACGTGTTACACACCCAGTGGGAATCAGTTTCTGTGCCGCAAAAGGATTTCTAGGAACCCGCTCATCATTTGCGCCTTCCGTTCCTACCGTATCGTACAGTACCTGTCCACCGCAAAGCCACGCTGGCCAGCCAGACCGATCCCGTCACCGCTTGCTGCAAAGCACGCAACTGACCCTACCGCCGTCGCTAGTGGTCGGCAACTACGATTTCCATATTACTAGCTTCGACTGCATCACCGAGTTCCGGAGCCAACCGCGCATCATCGGCCGGTCGCCCACCATAGGCGAGTCTCAACTTACTCCGTACGACAATAATTACGTCTTCTGTATCGTGGTCGTCTGCTCTCGTCGGTTTTGACTTCGTCCCTTATCGCTTTTGTCTTCGATAAGACAAGAACTGAGTGCCGTCCAGAATGGCCTTCCATCAGCCAACTCGGCAGCTCCCACAGCGAATATCCACCCGTGCCGAGTCTGAGGATGGAGAGTCTGCGATCCTCGCGCCCCAGGCTCACTCAGAGCTGCACGAATCACAGACATGGGTTCTGTTTACGCCTGGCACAGACGCGGGGACCGCAACCTCGTACATGAGCTCGGTCCAGGACGACCAGCTCACACCTGGACGATCAAGAATCAGCGATTTGGGAAGCCTGGGCACCGCGGCCCGTTCTGATTTCAACTCGCAACCGGACAATTCTGCCGTCCATTCTGATGTCATCGACGAAGGTGCTGCCGAGGACGACACAGAGCTCGACAGCCTTGACAGTCACCTGCCCGAATTTCGAACAGTGCCAAATCAGTGTCGCCAGCAAGAAGTCGCTCATGCAGCAACAGTGCTTCCGGGACACGACGGCCTGGGTTCCTTTAAACTAGACGCCCACACTATCGATACCAAGGCCCAAGACCGCCTTTACGCGTTTGAGCGATTCAACCCCAATCGCATCAAGCGAAGGCGCGAGAGTTTCGATTTGGCTCGTTTGGAGCTCGAGAACGAGGAGGCGCAGGAAGCGCAGGAATTGAAGCGCAATCAGAGGATAGAAGCATGGCGGTTAGAACAAAGTCAGCTTCTGCTCGAGGACATTCAGAAGGAAACAAGAAGACGGCGACAATCGGAGGTTTCGCTCCACGACAAATCCGTCCCGGCCCGAGACTCGGTGGACCGTTTCGTACCAAGGACCGCCGTGGACGAGACTCTCGGCGATTCTCAGCTCGCGGGGACCGACTGGCACGACCAAGATGGCCCACAGCCCCGTGTCGCGAGCGATGGCCTCTGGAGTCTCATCACCCGGAAAGTCATTTGCGACTTGATGGGAATCGATGGCAAGCTTCTTGCTGTTCTCTTCGGGGAAGCTCTTCCAGATGATACAAGTTTTTCTTCTATGCCTAAGGCATCAACCGCCGACTCATCCACCCCCGCATTTGCGCACATAGAGTCGGAGTCATCGCATGACTCGACATGGCAGCTGCATATGCTTGAGCGGATAGCTCATGAGCTTGGCATTCTCATTCACCAGATGTCGGCCCACCCCGGCGCCTTTACGACGTACTCTCGGATGCAGCAGGTGCCTCTGCCGTATGCCGGCCTACCGGTCATACCAGAAGCGCCTGTGTATGTTCAAGAACCGGCGCGGAAGCTGGACGACAGTGACCCCTCAATACCGCAGTTCAAGCCTACAGTCAGCAACTCGGCTGACGTCCTTGGCGCGCGGCCGTCGGAGGCCCCCACGACGGCCACGACTGACATGACTCCGAGCGAGGCATCACAGACCTTTACTCAGCAGGAGTGGGAGCAGGACCTCGATATTCGGCTCGTCTTCCGCTATCTGCGCTCGCGCTTCACATCAAGCCGCCCATCGTCGCCCCCATTCACATCAGGGACTTCTCATCTGGCGACATCGAGTACTCAGGAACTTGCTGCCAAGGCGGCCAGGGTGCGTCAGCACCATCCGCTAGTGTCACACTTACACACACATCACCGGCCACGCCCATCCGAGCGGCGTACGTTCAAAGCAACTGTCCCCTCAAGCCCGGTGGCTCTGCGGCATCCTTCTGGTAGCTGTGCGAGCCAGAGCACACGCAGATCCGCTAGGCGAAGCAGTGTATCGGTATCATCACGGCACTCGTCGCGGCATTACTGGGACATAGGAGGGTCGATAGGGACCGGTAGCATAGTCGCCAGCACCGGCCCTATGGGCAGTTGGGGCGAAGTCTAGTCTGACTGGCGTAGTGTTCCATTGGGGCTTTTTTTTTCAAGGGACTCAGTCGCCAAAATAATTTGATTTGTCTCAGCTAACTCTTTGTATATCACATCACGGTACATTTAATCACGGAAGCGGGCTGGATGGCTTAGATACGGAGTATCAGTGCGTTTGGATTATTAGATAAGCATATTAGGGCGACATAGGCTTTTCATATTCGGGAGGCATGTCCGGGAGGCGAAATTCACATCTTATGCCTTTGGAACACCACCAACCGCCTCGCCTCACACATATTGCCTTGCATCTTATGGTAATTGTAAGAGCAGCAAAAGAAGCGCCGAGCCCGCCTATGAAAGGGCCAGGATACATATACTGCTGGCCGCTCTGCTTATTGATGTTTCGCAAGCCTCACTTCACCTACATTCAAGAACAAGCTATGACAGACCGACGGCAGACAAGGCGGCCCGACCGGGGCACAAAATATACGTACGCTACTTACAGAGTATATTATATTGATCAAGGACGAGAAAAAAGCCGAAGATAAGGGGGTCGGTAGCCCTGGCACACGCGGTGCACTTTGAAGTTCTGGGATGCTGGGGCTGCAGGGGTGGAAGCCGAAACAAATCTCTTGGACGGTAGTGCAGGCTTTAGAGGCGGCCATGATTGGGGTAGCGAGCTGCAAGTCACTGGCAGAGGCCGATCTCGTTCGGCCAGCGCCATGCCAAGTGGGAGACCAGGTGAAGCTTCTCAGAAAGGGACAAGCCGCGACGCGGTCAAACCATGCAGGGATGTTAAGTGCCTCGTGTCCAATGGGAGAGCTCCAACGGTGCAAACGGGCAGGGATGCATAGAACGATTCGACTGCGGCCCGCGCTGACCGCGAACCTGGACGCGTTTTGAGGCTAGGCATCCAATGACTTGCCGTGCTCCGTCGTGCCAGGCACAACAAGAGAGGGTCACGGAGAGCAGGTGCATGCCGTGGCTGCATGCAGGCCTGATGAGAGAGCGAGTTGCCTTCTTCCCTCACCAACGAGATCCCTGCCTGCGCCTACGCCCGCCGCGCAGCTGTCGAGTCGAGTCGAGCCGAGTCGAGTCAGAGAGTCATCCCTCTGTCCCGTTTCGTCACGTTGGAAGCAACGCAACAGCGCAATCGCAAGTCGCAACTGCCCGGCAGCACCAAAAAAGATACGGTAAGCTCCATCAGTCCAAATTCAGCAGGAGACGCTGCGGGCGAAATCGCGGCGCCTGTCCCCACACCCTTCCACTCCTCTGTACCCCTGCTCCGACAACTCCCATTATCTCCTCACACCTGCTTTGCTCTGTCGGTACACCCATACATTTCACCCCGCCTTGCACCCTGCCTGCACCTTGCCTGCATTTCACCCAATTCTCTGCGGTATTCCGTACCAACTTTGGAATGCGCCTCACCGTCTTGCGGCCTCTATTTTGTCTTCTTTTCGTCGCAACACATTTCTACCTGTTCCGAGGCTGCGCGCGCTCTTCCGTCAGATCTTTAAACCCCACCACGGCAACGATTCAAGGCTGCATATAAATACTAGTAGTTGACCCAGCGTTTGTCCCTCGATTCCATTTTCCCCCCGCATTCTTCCCGCTGCTCGTGCCGCGCAGAAGGAGTGACGGTTGACTCTCGTCTCTCGCTGCCTCAGGACACAACGAACTTGAATGTCATATCGCAACTGCGATGCCCGGTCCAGCCTTTTGGATACTGACCACCATCCTGAGCAGTACCATGTACAAGCTCTAGAGCCGAGTTCATCAGGTTGCGACCCAGCTGGCCTGGCCTGGTGTTGGGTCGCATCGGGGCCTGTCTCTGTCACCGACTTTGCGTAACCAACCGTCGCTTTCGTCTTTTTTTTTTTTTTTGGTTTCCGGCTTCGCTTCGCTGAGCCACTTCTCCCGCCTCGCCCCGATCCCGACCTCGCCCGCGCTCTCGACCTTGCCTGGTGTTCGTCGACCCCTTTCAGAACCCAATCGCCCCAGGGAGATGGTCGTCCTGGGCCTCAATGGCTGCTCCTCCTTTTGACGCTTCTGTTGCTGGCCCTTCGTTTGTATTTGATATCTTCAATGACGGCCAGCCACTGCGCAACGCGCCCGCCCTCCCCGGGGGGCCTTGCAACTATACCGACCAGACACTGCCGCGATGTGGCTGTCGCCGGTTCTGGAGCAGGCTTTCCCTGGGCGACGGCTTCCAGGACAGTCTTGCCCCCAATCTGGCGGAGGTGTGCATGTGCTCGCACCATGCTTGCTTCCACGAGGACGTCCCGCTGGGACAGGCGCAACCTTCCACGGGGATACATGTTGCTGGCCAGGAGAACCAAAAGCCCCGCACCTCCCGAGAGCCATTGAGCCCAGTCCAGGACTTTGGGTCTTTCCAACTCCCCTCTAACCTCGGATCCTCCCTGGACTTGAATATTCTAAACTTCCAGTCGTCTGTGCCAGACTGTCGCCCCGAGGTCGCGAATCATGCCGTCGTTGAAGATGTCTGTGCCACTCGGGATAGCCCGATGCCCGATACGTTAAATAGCTGGGAAAACCTTATCCAGTCTCAGCCTGGCCGTGCGCTTGGGAGCCCTTCCCTCTGCTTCCAGCAGCTTGAACCGCCATCCACTGCGGCATCCAGCCAGTCTAGGTATCTCAGGCCCTTTGCAGGAAAGGGTCTGCACACGCTGAGCGGCACCTTAGCGCCGGGACAGGGAGCGTCTGTGCCGGAGCGCGGCGCCGAAAACGGTGGTGCCGCATCGTTACAGAATCCTACTCAAACTGGGCCTAGCCCGACATCTCACGCTATGAAGACGGCGCAGGGTGCGGCTCTCGAACGCGAGATGTCCCAAGGTGGTCTTCGTACTGGGGTATCTGGTGATGTCTTCCAGAAGTTGGCAAAAACTGTCGGCAGCCACGAGCAACGAATTGACAGGCTTGAGAGCACGTCATTTTCTGTGGCTGGTCACGAGGACTGCCACGACAAGCACGAGCACGCCGATCTCCGCGTAACTGAGCTCGAGTCTCGTGTGGAGGAGGTGGAGAAGATTCTAAACGACAATGGCAGCATAGCCAGCAGTAGGCGCACGGTTCGCCCCGAATGTGCCGACGACGCCACAGCCAGCGTAGTCTCAGTCTCAACGAACGCCACAATTCTCGCGTCCAACCGAGCTGAGATGTTCAGTCAACTCCAGGCGTTACAAGCACAAGTCAGCCAACTGCAGGCAGCATCGCTGCCATCCTACACCAAGCCATGGGAGCTCGAAGTTGTATTTCTACCGTTTCCCCTCAAGGGAGTCTGGATAGAGACACACGAGTTCCCAAGCCAGCGCCGATCGACAGGGTCCAACGCCGACGAGTGGACACAGATGCCTAACACGGTCAGCAGGGCGACGCCCGATCCTCAGTCGCCAAAGTTTGGGGAATGGGCGGGTCAGTCACGCGACTCGAAATGGCTGCTTCCTCGGGCGTTTGCCTCTGGTCGGATCATTGACCAAAGACTGAAGAGTCGAGGTCTTATCAAGACAGTTTTTGTCCGCGGTCCAGATGCTCGGAGTATTCAACTCGCCATTCACGATGCCTTTGGGGATGTTTTGCGTATTTCCTCCAGTGCTGGCGTGAGATCTGGATACGGCCCCAACTCACCGATGTCGGAATTTCTCGGTCTCAGGCAGCCTTGGGTCCCGTTGCGCAAGCTCCACAAGGACTCTCGGCTTCGCTTTCTATCTCCGGCCGAGATGGCAACACCGGCGCTGTGGGATTTCACCTTCCTCGTGTCCAGCATCATCATGAAGGCCACCGGGGTGAATCGTCTCTACGTTACACAACCGGAGGCGTATGTTCAGGACCATCCATTTGGCTATCAGGCTATGGAGTCCGGGTGGTCTTGGCAGAAACTAAGGGAGCTGAGCAGAGTCTACCCTGACTCTCAGAGCAGTAGCAGCGATATTCCCGAGGCTGACGCAATGGAGGAATGTTGGACGTGGAACGACCGCCTCGACGAGCAACCAAGCGCAAACACGTCCGCTCTGAGTGTTCGCCAGGGATACCAACAACGCACGTCTATGCGCTCGTCAACCTCCCCATCCCAGCAGTTCTTCACCGGCGTCCAGTCTCCCAGCCTCTCCAACAGCCCTGCTGCCGTACGGGCACAGTCGCCGATGATATCAAGAGAGCGCAAAGTTCCTCGACCGCTTCATGTCCGAACTGGCTCGCTTCCACCAATGGCTCCTACTTTGATATCTCCATCTCAGTCTCGACGCCGGGTGTCGTCAAACACCACCCATGCAGCCCCGTATGAGCGCCATTCGTCTCCACTAATCCCTCGGCCTAGCCCTCGTCTCCCAGCTCATCCCGCAGCGGTAATCGCCATTTCCACGTCGGCCGCTCTTGTTTCGAAGCGCCGCCTTGGTACGCGATCACCTAGTATCCTTGCGCGCAACACCCCTCGCTGGAGCCGCTCACCTTCGGTAATCCCTCGTGAGCTTGGCTTCATTGATGAGCGCGCCCGTGAGCGGCGGACCACTCCCTATTACGCAACACCCCATAGCGAGGCGCTTCCTGAACCAAGAGGTTACAGGGCTGGGAGCCGCGGCCCCGCTCTTATGCCGCCTTCGAACGGGTATGACCCAGATGACGAAGACGATGACATGGACGACGACTTTGGAGAGGACCAAGGCTCGTCAACAGATCCTTACGATAGCGAGATGACGAATGACGCAATAGCCGTTGTAAAAAGGCCGCAGGTGCATGAGTCATTTGGCCTAGCGACGGATCCAGATGATGCCGACTTCGATATTGATGTTTACGAAGACGAGGACGACGGACTCGACAGTGTGGATACTGATATCGGCAATAACGGTATGGTTTGGGACGGGTTTGGACAGCCCGTCAAAGCCGCCGACGCGACGCATCCGAGGCCAGAAGATGTACCGTGGGCCGGTATCGAAGACCTCATGGATGATGGCGAGAATATCGACCCACACTCGCAAGAGATTGCGATCCACGAGGACGATGACATAATGGACGGCACCGCCGGTGATGCCGATGAAACACACAGTGCTGCCTCGAGCCAGGCGCCAAGCGAGTACTCGAGCAAGCCGAACGCCTGGTCGGTCCTCGCCACCGGCAAGGTGGATCTGGGTCTTATTCCAGGCCGCACTGATAGCGGTGGCGGCTCTCATCTTCGTGCCCGAGACAGCGGCGGCTTCGAGATTCACGAAGACGGCGACGGGTTGGATACGCGGTGGGCTTAAGTGGGCTGGTATGACTTGCTGGCTGTGTTGACAGTGGCTGTATGATCCAACTATCTAAAGGATGAGGTGACGATGATGATGGACTATATGAACAATTTTGGGATCGCATCTATTCCTGGCGGTATTTTTTCCTCTCTTTTTGGCTACTCACCCATATATATTTGCATTTTTTCTTACCTTATATGTCGGCTGAAGCGCACATCTATCTTCATATATGCTACACCGCAGCAGTGTGGGAAAACGGATAGGTTGGTAAGGAGTGCTGCTACCCAGGGGCGTTTTACAGGCATGGCGGCGGAGATACCTGTGTGAATATTTGATCTATATTTATATTTATATGGCGAAGAGGGACATATATAAGTATATCTATGCAATGCGCTTGCGACTTTTGCCGCAGTCGACTATACAACGGCTGACCTTGGCTAGTTGGATGAAATAAAATATACTCTCGTCTCTCGACGCTTTTTGTCTTGTTGCGGACCTGTGAACAGCTGTCTATCGACTTGATCTAGTATGCTTACTTGTTGGTCGTCATCACAACCAGGCAAACAGCTCTCAAGCAATATATATTTGGGGGACACAGACAAAGGAGGCGCGGTACCAGAAGTCGTCACTTCCAGATGCGGCCTATGTGAGAGATCAGTTACCTCATCATACCCAGAGCTTCCTAATGTTCGCCTCAAGAAACGATACGGCTCCGATTAACCAAGCAATAGGGGTAATAACCCATCACTGCGTGAAGCGAGTGAGTCATGGCATGGCTTACATACACGCAAGGCTCGCAGGAATGCAGGCAGAAGCGCAGACTACGTACACGGGCACCAAGCAAGCAAGCAAGCAGGCCGCGGGCGCTGATGGGATGCTGTGTAACGAACGTGCTCTCGAATGGGAGAATCTGATCTAGACCATGACGGGACGAGTTATTTGTTGCACTTACAGATGCACTCGTCAACAATCGACCTGTCCTTCACACGGCTGGATAGATGGTATGATATACACCATCGGGGGGTTTGTTTTTGAAAGGGGGTATTTGGTATCACCTACCTCTTCCCATTATTTGGTTCTGCTTTTCGATACGACCAGTGATATGAGAGAGCCAAAAGAAATAGAGAAGTAGTCTGAGGTGGTCCTCTCTCCGTGGTATCAAAAGCTATCTTATTTTTGGCATGAGCAACATTTTTTTGTCACTACACCCGCTTTTTCGTTTCTTTCCTTTTATATATGCCTGGTCAATTCCCTCCCCATCATGCCTCGCGAGATCCACGACGAAAACAAGAAAACGCCCCGTGCAAATGCAAAGTTTTTGTCTAGAACTCGCAAAGAAACATGAATAGGTACTTAGAGACCAGTCATTCCAATACCAACCCCGAATGCCAAATTAGACAAATCGTAAACGCCGCCCCGTTCCTTATATTGCAATAGCACCTATGAGAAATGAATGCCTTCTTCATGGAAAGCTGTTTGAGAATGTTAGTATAAGGCCATGATATATCCATACACGCCAAGGCATTGTGGGCATACCAATAAGAAGCTTGAGAAAGTCGTTTTGGTCGCACATCCTAGCTCTCCTATCAGCGAGGTCGGTGGTGGTGAGGACCTTTTCGACCTTGGCGCGGACGATGAGAGCGACCTTTGTCTTTGGGTGTTTGCTTGGCGTCTTGGCTTCTTTGCCTTCGTCGCCCAGCTCCTTGAAGAAGGCGGGCATGTCCTCGTCATCGTCATCGTTATCGAGGCCGCGCCACTGCTCTTCGGAGTTGTCATTGCCGGCATCATCGTCGCCTTCGACATCTATCTCTACGTCCATCGTGTCCACGTTGTCGTCGAAGGCAACGTTCTCTACGATGCTTTCGTCGATGGGAATTTTGTTAAGGGAGCAATGCACCTTGTAATTCTGCCGAGAAGTGAGTACAATGAAGGGCCGGCAGAGAAGGAGAAGGGCTTACTCTTTCGCACATAGCCAGTACCTCCTTCGGCCCGAACGACGCTCGTAGTGTTTTGTTTTTGCGATTGCTAAGCCATGGTTAGCTTGACAAGTCTTTTGTGCTTCAGCTGTTGGTCCATGCCGCCAGGTACTCACAAGGCGATCCGGAGAAGGCCGTCAAATTCCTAGGTGTCGTTAGCAGAGAGTGAGGCACGAGGCGGGCAGCCGGACCTCGGGGCACACACCTCGAACGCGATATTCGGGCGCGCCGAGCCGATCTGGCCATTGTTAGTGGGTTTACGGAAGCGTTGGAAAGGCTGTGAGAGGTACCAGTGGTTCTATCCGGACAACTGTGCAAAACGGTTAGCTGAGAAAGGGCTGAAATGTTGTCCCAGACGAACATACCATCACTTTCTACTTTTGGGGGCGGCTTGAAGTTTTGTTTCCCGACTTTCTGTTTGGTAAATGTCAGTTTGGGTGACCTGAAAACTCAGCGGCGGGAATGGCAGGCGCCAGAGGTACAATGTACCATGATGTGTTTACATGTGGCCCAAAAGTTGACATTAACGCTCAATCTTGAGTAGAGGGCATCTCCTACGAGGGGTTAGTGGGAGTTCGGAGGGCAGTTGGCCATATGTCTTGGCATACCTGGCTTTGCAACCAATCTTTTGGCAAACTCTCGTTGGAACTAATCGACGACGGTGTGTTAGTTGACGCCGGAGTTGTCTGGACGCAGAGGATGACTGACCATGAGCACGGCGACTCTTGGCGGGTTCGGCATGGCGAGCATCTTGAAGATGAGGGGACTGCTAATTTGGTATGGTGTGTTAGATATGAGGGCGTCGCAGGGCGGCAGCTCTGGCATCTTGATGACATCCCCTAATATGACTTCGAGCTTCTTGGCCAACGGCGTCCCTTGTACTCGCTTGGTGACCTCTTCGTGTTTTGTCAGCAGGGGCAGTTCCCCAAACCTAGAGCCAACCATTGCACCACTAACCTGCACCCATTCTAGGATCAAGCTCGACTGTTGTGTGTCATCGGTCAGCGTGTTGTCCCCCGGTTGCCGAGTCTGCACCGGGGTGCCATACCAGCAATGACCTTTTTTGCCTTCTCGAGGGCGCGAACCGTGACTGTTTGACGACGAGAGTTAGCTTGGCTGGCCAGACCAGGCTGTGAGAGGGTCGAGGCTCACTGTTGCCGGTTCCTGGACCGACCTCGAGGACGACATCGGTGGGTTTCAGGTATGCCTTTTCGACAATGGCATCGCTAGCCAATTAAGAGGTTCTCGGGTCAGCACCGACACAGAGAGACAGCGACAATGCCCTGGAAGCTGGGCTAACCTGATTCCGGGGTTCTTCAAGATATGCTGGCCAAAGTCCTTGTCAAAGCGGAAGATGTTTGAGTTGGCGGCGGGCTTCGCAGCCTTTCGTTCGTAGGGGCCCAAGGTGCTCGCGCCAGCCCGCTTGGGCGTCTTGACCTTACCCATTGCGTGGGCTTCGTGGGAGTGCAGGGGTTTGTCGTGGGTGGAGCGGTCCTTTCGTCTTTACGAGTATGCCGTGTTTCAACAATTCTCTAGATTCTAGATTATCACGATCGCTGCAGCCCTTCTTGGTGTTGAGCCCCAATATTTTTTTTGGCTGGCTGCCAGGGTCAGAAAAAAGACCCCGCCAAGTGCGATAAGATAAGGATGCTTGCTTGCTTGCCGCGACACCTGTCAAGGTTCCAAGCGCGTCGTAATTGACCCTGGGACTTGACAGGCGTGGACGGACCCCGCTAAAAAGTACCTTGCGAAATGCCTTGCCTCGTTTTACACCAGCTGAACATTCAAAACAAGCGCCGACATGTGGCGTGCAAGGATGCGAAGTCGCACGCACTCGTGTTGGAAGGCACAGTGTCCATTTTGGCGTGTGCAAGTAAAATTGGCTTTCTATATTTATCAGGGGTTTGCGCCAAAGGTACGCGTATGTCGATAACCGAAGTACGCAGCCCAGTATGTATGTACAGATTTCCAGGGGTGGCTTCACTGACGTAACGGGGCCGCGCTAGCTTTGCGGCGGAGCGCTGACGCTCACGCTCACAGGGCTGCCGCCGATTCCACCCCCGCGACTGTTTGAGGTGCCGGGCAGGTGCTGCTGCTTGCTGCTGGTTGGGCCTTCCTTCCCGTGAAGCTGGTTCCCGCGTATATTACTCAGGAACCTGGCCGGGGCTATTATACTTACCTACCTTCCTGCCTTCCTGCCTGCTTGCCTTATCTCACTTATACTCTGCCCTTCGTACCTCAGGCAGTGAGTGAATCAGCTGCATTCCAACTTCGTGCCCGACTTGTGGTTTACGTTTCTTCCTTGATCCTTTTAATAATTATTGCCCGTCACCAAGACACTCGACTTGTTGGTAATTAGTTTCCAAGGTTTCAATTCCAATAATCCACAGCACCGATTTCAGACTGTCTTTGTCCTCTTTTGGCGGTGTCAAACTTGTATGACGACAGACAGGACAGGTATGTATGTACATACCTTACATACTCCGTACAGATAGATACAGCTACAGCCTTCTTTCTGACTCTTCCATGCCAGAATATCAAGGCGCACGCATTGGTTACAGGTGCCAAGAACATTCAGCCCATCACTCTCGGTAATACAAAACTGGCAGCGAGAAGTCCCGCCAAGGGCTCCATAAGCTTAAGCCGACTGTGTGTTCTGTGCTGTGCTGTCCAGCCTCACTCAGCTACCTTACCTACCTTAGGTATCTTGCAGACAAGAAAGACGAAATAATCATACCCCGTTGTGATTGCTGCCGCTGTGTTTGCTGTGCCTGGTGTTTTGGGCTCTGTCCTTTTCTTTCATCTGAGCCCCTGAACTGGAACCTCGGCTCGGACTGCCCCTGAGTGAGCTTCAAAAAACGGAGGCCTCAACTCTTCGCCAGAAAAGAACATCGACATAGCCCAGAAAACCCAGCACACACGCACTCACGCCCATCATGTCGATACGGGTGGCCTTGGACAACCCGCCCGAGTTTTACACCAACCTCGACATCATCCGCGGCCAGGTCTTGCTCTCGCTGAGCCGCCAGGAGCACATCGGCGCCGTCGTCGTCAAGCTCGAGGGAGAGTCTAGGACCGCTCTCAGCTCCCCCGCCGATGGCTCCAGGGCTGGTGTCGCCTACCAACAGCGTGACCAGGCCCCCACCGGCGGGGACACCCTCTACGAGAACCACAAGATCCTCTACAAGGTTGCCCAGGTCTTCCCCCAGGAGAACGCTGCCCCCATAACCCCTCCCATAGTCCTTGCCGCCGGCCAGCATGTCTTCAGCTTCCACTTCAAGTTCCCCTTCAACAATGTGTGTGGCGACCCTGCCACCATGGCCAGAATAGGAGGCATCGCCGGCTCCGGCCTCTTTGGCCTGGGCGGCGTCCGCGTCATGGACGGCGGCAGGCAGCTTCTCTACTCGCACGTCACAAAGACGCTGCCCCCAAGCTTCACTGGTTTCCCCGGCGAGGCCGAGATCCGCTACTACATCAAGGTCACCATCCAGCGCCCCGGCTTGTTCAAGGAGAACTGGCGATACCACACCGGACTCAAGTTCCTGCCCATCGAGCCTCCAAGACCCCAAAGGTCGAATCGAGAGGCATACGCCCGCCGCCCATACACCTTCCGCCCTCGCAGCCCCAGCACTGCCTCTCCCCAGTCAAGGAAGCGTTCTTCCATCTTTCCCGGCTTTGGCAACGGGCCAGGAAGGCCCCAGACACCCAATACCGGAGGAGGAGGGTTCGACTCCCTAGCACCCCCCAGTCCCGATGCCCAGGATCTGTCAACAGCCGCCCCCTCTATTGAGATGTCTGCTCGACTACCTCACCCGGCAATCCTCACCTGCCTCCAATCCATCCCACTCCGTTTGATTGCCAAGAAGCTGGTCCCTGCCAGCGCCGAGGTGTTTCTCGTCGCCATCCAGATTGACTTGATTGGCAAGACGCTCGTCCGATGCCAGAACTTGGCAAACACAGAGACTACGCGCTGGAGTATTGTCACGCGTTTAGGCTTGTCGATCCCCTTGTCTCAGCCAGACGATGCTGTCGGAACCGAAGTTGTCGTGTCCGACGCCCTGTGGCGTGACGCCCCCCTTCCCAACACTGTGATGCCCAGCTTCAGGACATGTAACCTCGGGTTAGTATTTTTTTTCCAACTCGCCCTTTTTGAGACACAGCCTCCCCCATTCTCCCTACTGCATGCTTACCTGTGGATCCAACAGTCGTGACTACCAAATCGAAGTCAAGCTCGGCTTGTCATGGGGCAAGCCCCTACACCATCCCAGCTCCCGTAGCAACCGGGGCAAGGGCAGACTTGACTCGTCCGAGATCCCCCAGGAAATCCACCTGCCGCTAAACTTTAGCGCCGTGGAGGTGTACTCGGGCATGGCGCCTCCGCCGGAGTTGGTCGAGGCGATGCGGCAGGGCCGGGGGAGGAAGCCGGTAACGCCTAGACCGCAACGGCCAGCTGCTTCTCCCGTGTCGCCACAGCAGCAGCAACAATCGCCAGCACCAAACCTACCACCGCGCCCCAACGTCGCCCAGCAGCAGGAGATGGACCCGCTCTACCTATCGCAGCTCTCACCCGGGCAAGTGGCTCCGCCGTACGACGACGCCCCGCCCAGCTACGACGAGGCCATGGCAGAGGAGATGACGGGACCCATGTTTCCCACCCAGGCGCGGCCGGCCTTCAGCGGCCAGACTGACGAGAACTCGCCGGGCACACTGCCCGAGAAGAACTGAACGAAGGAGGAGGAGAAAATAAAGAAGGTCGAGCCATAATTAATGAAGCACGTGTAAATATACCAACGAGCAGGATCACACCCAGTACAACAGGGAGGCACACCGGACAGACTAATCATAGACAGCAGCGGCAGGCAGCCCTGCCTTGGGGTGTAGCCCAGCAAGTTCAAGGCAAGGCTGCTAGCAGGGTTTGGATGGATAATCAAAGGGTTTCTTGTAGAGTATAATTTTGACGTTTAATCTACCTTACCAAAGTAGACATTTCACTACGTACCTACTACCTAGACAATGTATCTGGAAGTAATATACTGTATCTAACTACCTAGCCTGCCATAACAGAAGCTCGAGCACATGAGCATACATGTTGCAAAGGGGGTCTGAACATGTTGAAAAGCAAAAGTGACGAGGCCGAATATGTTCTTGCATACTTACCTAGGCAAGGACCGCATGCTTATTTATTGGTCAAGGGGGCCAAACATAAACACGGAAAAAGCAGTCGGCCGGCCGGTATGACATGACTCTGTCGGTGCCGTTCAATCTTTGACTACTTTTTGCTGTATTTACATACCGCTTCAAATGCGTAATCGGTTGTGTTAATTTGAGTGTGCGCATATGCGGTGATGGGTATATCAAGGTGTTTTATTTTACTTTGGTGATAGAGATCCAACTGTGGAGGTCACTCCTTGAGTACTCCGTAGACGAAACTAACTAGAACAAACATGGAAAACAGAATTGTCGTCTGCGGCGTCGCAGAGATTTGTAACGAAACACAGGTAGGTAGCGAAACGCTGTTCTGTTTGTTGATAGCCGGGGCTAGTTACCTGGATGCGATTCTCGCCGCTGCTGCCGCCTCTATACATGCTTCACTGTACTTCAGTTCCACCAAACGAAATGCCGGAATATCAAACCCCATTTAAGCCTGCGGCTAGGGGCAAAAGTGTGTACTTTACTGTATACATGCCGGTTCGATGGTAGGGCCGGCTGGTTGGCTCAAGGCTCTCCCCTCCCCCTTTTCCCTCCCCCTTTTTTATGGCAGGGACCAGAACGCGCCGGGCCATCAGCCAACCCCTCCCATCCATCCGTCTATCCATCCACGCGTGGTATCTACCCTGACACCCATCCCCTTGGACATGTATCCTGAACAAGATTTAGAGCGAGAGAAAAATAAAATCAAAGCCGTGAAAATGCAAACCCCCAGACACATCAAAAGGCGTGACAAAGCAGCTCAGACCCTCGAATTCGAAGCCACAGCTGTGTCCTGCCTTTCTCCGTGCGAGCGTGTCTGTGTGCGCTTCTAGTTCCGCCTTTTAGCGCCTCGCTTTGCCATTGCCGTTGAACATTTCCCTGCCCAGCTTGCCTCCCCCACAGCAAGTAGTAGATAAGGTAAAAAGACTGACTCCCATAGCCATGAAATGAGCCCCGCTTCAAAGAAGCGACGGGTGTGCTGTGCCGAATGAACCAAAACAAAGAAGAATGCCGACTAATGTTCTCGCCCCTCCGTTCCAAATGATGGAAATAAAAAACTGCAAATGTGTCGTAATAGGTCGTGATCTAAACGATAGAAAAGACTCGCAGCGCCGGGCCAAAGCGGAATAATAGATAGAAACGAGATATCGCGTATACCGCCGACTGCTGTAGATGGATATACGAGAATAGACGCTCCGGCCGTGTATTAGGTGAATTGGCTTCCCGAGATCCGAACGGCGGCGTAGGTGGGAAGGTGGTAGGTTTAGTTAGTAGGTAGTTATAGGGTTGGTTGGTATATCGATGATGGGGTAGTTCAATCGATTTCAATAACTTCCACGTCCTGTCTTTTGGCAGCAGCCGCAGGGACCGATGGCCTCTTTAACTGCCGGTGCGTAGCTTGATAGACATCGTCGTCGCCGTCGTCGCTCTCCACGTTGTCGTCCTCCATGACAGCCGACCAGTTGCCATCCGCCATCACGTGCATTGACTTGGTACGGAGCCTGTCATCCTTCTCGAGCTGCTGGCGGACCTTGAGCAAGAAGCTATCAATGCGCAAGCTGTAGGGTCTTGCGTCCTTAAAGCAGATCGGGCATCGCCACTTGTCGGGATGCGAGGGCTCGAGGGCCGTTGGACAATCGCACGCTACCTGAGAGTGCGGGCACTTGGTCGGCGGTTTAGACGGCCTCGTGTTCAACCAAGTTTCCAAGTCAAAGCACTCCATGTGGGTGCATGTAACACCCCTTGCCGGTATCTTGAAGATGACGGCGCTGAAGGGGTCCGCAAGATCGATTGACAAATCCGGCGCCTCGAACGCGATGCCGTCGTCGTCGGTCGGAGTCAAACGCCGTTTGATGGTTTGCAGTGTCTGCTGCTCCGGCAGTACACCCCTTTCCCACACCAGTTTCAGGATATCGCTGTAGCTCAGTGTCTCCAGCATCTCGACGGCAAAGAATCGGTTGCCTGGCGAATCTCTCCCCAGATCCGGGACGACGATCTCGATGACATTGGTGCCGCAGATGACCAGGTCGGTGAGCTCGGTGGCAAGGTCTTTGCCATTGTGAGAATATCTCCGAATGTCTAGGGGCCGTGAGTTGAGCTTCATAAAGACGTTGGTCGGCCAGCACATGTCCACGGTCGTCCAACGTTGCTCGCTGATCGCTTTTTCGGGAAGAGATACCTTGCAGCACCTGATCCTCCAGCGGAGCGAGCCGTTGAAATGCTGGGCCACTGGCAATAGTTCGCCCGAGTTCGTCAAAATAGCCGACCTCAATGCGAATTGCTCCCTGGTGACGTCAAACCGAAGTTCCTGAACACGATTCTTTGGGGTAATTAGAGTGGGCCCAACAGGGAGAGACTTGACAGCCTGGAAGAAGCGTTCCGTCTCGTTCTCCTTCACAACCCGCTTAGGGCTACGAACGTGGGCCTGGTGAAGGGCCATCAGGATGGCCTTCTTATCTGACGGATCGGAGGGCCATTCCAGACGGGGTATGATGGTTCCTTTGGCCGGCAGCAGTGGATCCTTGACCTGATTTGACACGTGGTGCTGATACGCATCTAACAAAGGATGCTGTGTGATACCTGGTGTGGTTTGGTGAGGAGCGGGGATGGGAGGCGCACTGCTAGCAGAGTGACCGATCGACCTCTCCCTTGCGAACGACAGTGTCTGCGGAGGGAGACTTAGCCCGGCTTGAGAGACCTGCGTATGGGGTTGTACTACGGGACGCTGGATCTGGGGCGCAACTAGGTGGCCCGGTTGTCCAGGCGTATTCCCTGGCAGCGAATTCGAGAGCCACTGGTACTGCTGCTGCTGCACCTGCTGAAGTTGTTGCTGGTATTGCAACTGCTGGTGCTGCTGTTGCTGTTGCTGGTGCTGCTGTTGCTGTTGATGTTGATGTTGTTGTTGTTGTTGTTGTTGTTGTTGTTGCTGTTGTTGTTGCTGCTGCTGCTGCTGCTGCAGTGACATTAGATGGGCCTGATGTTTCTGGTGCGATATCAGATGCGCTTGGAGTTGAATATCTAACCGCGGTTGGTGCGTTCGATGTTGAGCTCTGACTGAACGCTGTTCCATTACTTGACTTGGTACAATGGCCGGGGAGTAATGTTGGGGCATCTGTGTGTGGCCTTGTGGCACGAAATGTGTCACCATCTGGCCGTTGGGAGGCTGTCCATAGGGACTGGGGGGCATCATGGGCGGGCTTCTAAGCGACATTAAGGACTGGCCCTGCATTGCCGAAGTGCCATAAATCGGAGTGAATGGGCTCGGAGGCTGGGAATTATGGCTTCCTCGACTGGAGGCATGAGCTGCGTGCCCTCGAGGTCCTTCTTGTAATACCAGGACTTGGTTATGTGGGACCGGGACGGCTGGCTGAGGCATGTCTGGACGTGGGGATGGGGCTAATGCTTTTGCAACGACACCCTTGTAGTAGTTGATAAATTTAGCGTTTCTCGTCTCGATTTCGGCGCTGTGCTTGATAGGGCGTAGAAATTGGGGGCTCGTCGTCTCGTTCCGATGGTTTTTCTGATCCTCCTTCAGTCCTTGATCCATTTGATGGCTATAGGGGCCGTCCGTAACGCCCAGTATTCTCCTAGATGCCGTGAAAAGAATCATTTGCAACACGGGCGAATAGCAGGCTAGGTACCAAAGGAGCTCGTCGACCAGGAAGGGGTATCGTCGGTTTAACGATGCTTGCCTCAGCGAGTTGAAGTTGGTATGCAGATGGATTAGGAAATTTCCTACTTGCTCGATTAAAGACGCGTAGATGGTCGTCGGGTCCATGAGTTCCTTTATCGGTGCTGGGAAATGAACAAAGAACGCCCGATGCGCCGGCGAAATGTGATGGTTCTTCTTAAGCACGGTTTCAATAATTGCAAAAGCACTGTCAATCATCTGAGGGGGGTTGCTGAAGAACCTGTGCGCCTCTTGAGAAGAACCCGACCATATACAGTAGAGCTGATGCAAAGCCAAAAAGAAGCCGTCGTCCTTAGTGCAGGCATCTCTCAGCAGTTGCATTCGCGGCCTCTCGATATCAGATGTGAAGGCCTGCTCGCCGCCGTACGACTGGAAGTGCTGATCGAGCTTCGCGATAAATGACGGGAAGTTGAAGCGGAGCATTTGTTGCCGACTACTAAAAACTTGTTAGGCACTAGAGGAAAACCAAAATCGTGGAACCCTGTCTGCCTCGGCGAAGGCTTTCGAGACTTACTCTGTGCGTCTCTTCTTGAGAGGTGGCGGTGCTACGGCCGCCGACGGTGTTGGGGACTGGATGAGGCCCTCCGCCCCTAGAACCTGACTACGTCCAGCTTGCGCCTGCGCCTGCACCTGCGACACATTGCTTGGCGGCTGTGGATAAGAGTCTGGGGTGGCGGAAGAGGCTGACGGGGCAGCAGAAAAGGCGAACGACGTGGCCGTTGCGGCATCGTTACTAGCGGGGGCCTGGTAGAGCGGATTAGCCGGGAAGGGGGACTGTGGTAGACTTGGAATGGGCGCCGAGAGAGGGCCCCCGTTGCTCGCGATCCTCGACGTTAGCGAATCCAAGGGTTGTATCTCAACGGTCAAGTTTTGCACAAAACGGGCGTCGGTGACGGGTAGATTGAGGTACGTAGAAGGCTTTGGGGGCACCATGGTTTGCGCCCCTGGGCCTGGGAGCGAGGCAGGGTTGGGATTGGGGCTATCGAGGGGGTTTGATACGACGGGGCTCGGCTCGTCGCTAGGAGCGGGTGAAAGAAGAACGCTTTGGGCCTGTCTAGAGAAAAGCAAGCGAATAAATCAGTCAGCGTGCAATTCGAACTTGTGGCCGGGGAGAAGAAAGGTGACATGTGGGAGCGGCCGGGACAACGCTCTGGGCGGTGCGGTGCAGACACGGACGCATGAGGGCAAAGGGCGGGTGAAGAAGCGATATCCGCACTTACGGTGGCTGTGGTTGCGATTGTTGCTGAATTTGCTGGTCTTGCTGGCCTTGCTGCTGCCGCTGGTGTTGTTGATGATGTTGTGTTTGTTGTTGTTGCTGCTGCTGCGTAGTCTGCGGGACAGTTCGCCGGCGAGAGGCAAGAGGGCGAGGGTTTGGTTTGGACGGGCCAGTTCCCATCCATGACGGCTGCCGTGTGTTGAGGAACGAGTTGACGGTAGCGTTGGACGATGCGATCTTCTCGGGGGCTAAAGAGGGAAGCTGGCTTGCTCCCGGACTTTGGTGGGTAGGCATGACACAATGCCGTTCACCCTAGGCTGTTGACGGCGGACGAGTTGCGAGACTGGCACATTCGGGAGACTAGCTATGAGCGCGAGCCGGCACGCATTGGGGACGAACGCCAGACAAGTCGAGGTCGACTCGAGGAGGACAGAGCACCCACCATGGAGGAGTAGACTAAGGTTTGCTAGGCGTCTAGGCGTCAAGGCGGCGCGAATCGAAGATGGGAGGCGGCGCGGGGCGGGAGGCGGGACCTGAGGCGTAGGAGGACAAGTCAAGCCAGGGGACGGCGGTGCTGCGCGCTGAGGTAATGGGGGCGTCGTCGACTAGGCTCCCAAAACTGAATATATCCGACGTGCAACACGTCAAAATGCGCCCGACGCGCGAGATGGGACGAAGATGCGGGCGGCGCTGGGATTGCGGCTGCGCTGCGAATGCGGTTGCGTAGCAGGTGTACCGTTGGTATTCGACCTGAGGTGCTGTTGCGCTGCGCTGAGGTGCTGTATCACCAGGAGTTTGGCCTGTGCTGTTGTGACGGGGGTCGGGTAGCCCGGGCGTCTACCTTAGTTCCTGGGCACCTTTCTTTCAACCTAAACCTGGTATGCAGTACCCTGGAATGGAGGTTCGTTCCTTCCTTCTACTTAGAGTGAGCTGAGCTGAGATGTGGCGGTGCCAGACGGAAAGTCAAACCAGGAGGATGTTAAAAAGGAACCCCTAACCTCATTAACTTCCAGGGACCGGAAAAGCATGGAAAGACCTGAGGTGGCCCTCACAGTGAAAAAAGAACCTTTCCTGTGCTCCCGACCGAGGTCCGCCAAAATGCCGCGGAAGTCCGAGACTGACTTTGTTACGTGGGACGAGACCTCTCATGTACAAGCCGCAAGCGACATCTAGGGTGCGCGGCAGTAGCGATGGGCTTGCTGCTGTCGCGACTGCTGCCGATTGGCTTCTAGATTAGATGGAGTGACGTTGTCGAGAAACGGTTGAGGCTCTCGATATTCAGTCCTGTCTGAGGTCGCTGCTGCACGGGCTGTTTGGCGACTGTGCCCTGTTCGCTGCTTGGGCGGAAAGTGCCAACCAATCGCCGGCCCGCCTAGTCCTTGCCCGCGCACTAGCAACTGCGCTGTCGAATTGGAGAGCGTCCCGGGGATGTGTTCCTAGGTAGCCCGCAGTCCGTAAAAGAGTTGTATTCCAAGTGCAGACCCCCTTGCGAATCTTTTGGTCGGTAGACCTCCGGATTGACCTTACTTTACTTGGTGTCAAACTCAATCGGCCGGCACGAGTACAAATACACCAAGAATGCTGCAATTGTCGAAAGGGTCTTCCTTGCACACACGTTCTAGTCCTCATGAAATCTGAATAAGAACTTGGCCAAGTCCTGCCCTCTCTGACGCAAAGAATTACCCCCTTGTTCAGTTGGCGTTTTGAAGCCCTGACGAGTTTTTGAAGACGACGGCACAGGCGTCTTCTCAGTGTACGTGTCATTGGGTAGCAAATCCATGGCTGTGCCGAACCTTGACAGCTCTGGGCCGTTCAAAGTTCGGGTGTGTGGAGCGGAGCGGCTGGCATGTGTGCGCTAGTTGTAGTCAGCCGGATCCAAGAACCTTTCGTGTTGGACTTGTGCTTCGTGCTTCCGCCGGGTATGGCTTGTTTTTCGTGACTAACTTTAATCTATATATCGCATACAGCACCAGCAGAGACGGCACTGGCCAAGACATGGTTGCTAGTACTGGAAAGGGAAATAACACTTACCCTTAGACCATAGTACACGTGTTAGCCCCGCGTCGATCACACGACCCAGAGGACGATATCAGCTTGGATCTTCGGATGGAGGCAGGCGAGGACGGTATTAAGCCGTGAGTCGCTAGATTCGTCAACACAAACTTAGGCACATGAAGCGTAAAAGCACCGACGTGTCCGTTCAGGAGTTAACCCTACAGAAGCAGGATTGCTGCTAAGCTATTGACAAACGCCACAGAACCTCTGCGAGTTAAGTATAGACTCTAATGGACGTACAACCAAGTTTGTCTTTCAGCTGAAGGTTTCGGAGAATACTTTCTCCGATGAATGCCATTTCAGCCAGGAATCGTCAATCGACAGTGCAGTGTGGGGGTAGCGAATCGCGCTAACCTAGCCAGCTGGCCTTGGCGCCTGGGCGAGGCTGAGTGGGGCTTGTTGCAGCGCCCAAGCAAGCCAAAAAAAAAAAAAGCGAATTGGTTCATCGCTGCAGAGCAGCTTCCGAACAAGACCACAGCAGCAATCATGGCCGTAGAAGTGCTTCCGCTGGCCCAATTGAAGCTGGCGACGGGGCCGAGCCCCGTCACGGCAGAGCAGCGATACTGGCGGTCATTCAAAAATCAAAAATCGCACACGTCGACGGCATCGTGGCCCATCTCGCACATCAGCTTCCCCACCACGGTCGGCGCCACCACATCCAACTCGCTCGTTGCCGCCGCCAAGCTCAACGATCTTTTCGCCGTCACCTCGGGCCCCCGTGTCGACATCTTCTCCATCCGCAAGCGCGAACCGCTCAAGACCATCGGCCGTTTCGACAGCGAGGCCCACAGTGGCGAGATCCGAGCCGATGGCCGCGTTCTTGTCGCCGGCGAGGACTCGGGCAAGATGCAGGTTTTTGACGTCGGCGGCGGCACCCGTGCTGTCATTCTTAAGACCTGGCACATCCACAAGCAGCCCGTTTGGGTCACTCGCTGGTCGCCCACCGAGCTGACGACGCTCATGAGCGCCAGCGACGACAAGACGGTCCGTCTCTGGGATCTCCCATCCAACAACCCGAGCCGCATGTTCACCGGCCACTCCGATTACGTGCGTTGCGGCGCCTTCATGCCTGGCGGAAACAGTAATCTTATTGTCTCAGGCTCGTACGACGAGACGGTCCGGGTCTGGGATGCCAGATCCCCTGGCGGCTCCGTCCTGACATTCAAGCACGCCGACCCCATTGAAGACGTGCTACCCCTGCCCTTAGGCACAACTCTCTTGGCCGCAGCCGGCAGCGCCATCTCGGTGCTCGATCTTGTCGCTGCCAAGCCGCTCCGACTCATAACAAATCACCAAAAGACGGTTACATCCCTCTCTCTGGCGTCCAACGGGCGGCGCGTTGTCAGCGGAAGTCTGGACGGCCATGTCAAGGTCTTCGAAACCTCCGGGTGGAATGTTGTGGCCGGCTCAAAATACCCGTCTCCGGTTCTATCTATCGCCGTCATTGCTGCCGGTGCGACGCAGGAAGACCGGCACTTGGCGGTGGGCATGCAGTCTGGCGTTCTTTCCCTGCGGACCCGCCTGTCCGGGTCGGCAGCCGAGAAGGCGAGGGAGCGGGCGGCCGAGGAAGCCGCGCGCGACATTGGGCCCCAGGCGCTCGACAAGCTCGACTCGCAAAAGGCGAAGCGGAAGCGCAAGGCTGTGTCCAACAAGGCAATGGCCCTGCTTGGCGAGAGCGTCGACGTCATTATTCCCACGGAGGCGACAAACTCGGCGGGGGGCCGCGCGCGTAGGGTAAAGCTCAGGCCGTGGCAGGAAAAGTTCCGGCGGGGGCGGTACGCCGCGGCGCTTGACGACGTTGTCGACATGTCTGGGCCCGATTACCAGCCCGTGACGGCGCTGACGCTCTTCGTGGCGCTGCGGCACCGGTCCGCGCTGCGCGAGGCGCTCGAGGGACGCGACGAGGTTACGGTGCTGCCGCTTCTTAGGTGGGTCAGCAAGTACATCTCTGACCCGCGCTACGTCAGCGTGTGCGTCGACGTCACCTTTCACCTGCTCGACATATATAGTGAATATGTGGGCGGTAGTTCCGAGCTCGCCGACCAGTTCCAGATGCTATGGGGCAAGGTATCCAAGGAGGTCGAGAAAGCCCAGATGGCCATCATCACGACCGGGATGGTTGAGAGCCTGATGATTGGTCGGATGGAGTGAAGTGAACGAGCTGAACAGGGAAAAACAAGTGCTCTTTCGTCTCTCTCCCTAGAGACTTTAAGACCACAGGCGTTTCCGGCGAGATACAACCACACACATACATGCAATCGGCACTCGTCTCACGACATGCGTCATCATATTCGAAGACGACAAAATGGGCAAAGGGATTAGAGGGGGCCAATCGCGCCTACTTCATATTTTTGCTCCGCATTGCACTGGCGTTCCTTGGGGGGTTGGCTATGGCACAGGAAAACTTGGGAATTGCAGTTATAAAAATACTACCAACTATCTAGGGCTGCTGTCTGTGGTGGCGATTTGAGCTAATGTATACCCGTACCGGCTTAGAATGACAGATAGGTGGTATCTACCTACACAATATAAAAAAAACTTCCAAAAAGTGGAATTTCATTCCCATTTCCTTTCGCCGTAAGGCTTCCGAGTTTGTTTTGCTACCAACCGTAAGTCAGGACAGGGGAGACGCGGACACGGGTTGCGATGTCCTCAACGGCCCTTGCCTTTTCAAGAAGGTTGGATGACCGTGCAGCTATATCTAAGACAAGTCAAGCACAAGGTCCTTTCGGGCCGGGAAAGGGGTTAGAAAGGAGAATCAATGCAACTTATAAGCGATTAATTACCTACCTTTTCGTTCCTGAACTGAGTACAATCCCATCCCTGGATATTTGTTAGTGACGGACTTTCCAAGATTTGAAAGGCCTTAATCATTGACGGCTCGCCCGAGACGATTTTCGCTGAGGGAGGCAGGCATTATCAGGATCCCTATTGTAGAGTCTTGGAGGCTTTTTTATATCCTAGATATACCTGTTAAAGACCTTCTAGGCCGGTTTATTTGTTATTTTCTTTTTCCTCCTAAGTACTACACCAACGGGAGAGTATGTGTTTATATACCCGTTCAGTCTCTAAAGTCACTCACGCACCCCTTTTTCCCCCTTCTTGTTGTCAACCCGCATCTCGAATAGGCGACTGTTCATTTTGGGCAAATATCGGCATTGAAGGTGCTAGAACTGTTTCCATGTTATATTTTATTCTCTTTTCTTTAGATTGCTAGAACAGTTACGTTACGTTCTTTTGACGACTGTATCCGTCCTTGCTGCTAGCTGAACGCCCCTGTCTGCCCCGCCAATGCACACGCCTTACCTTTCAGCTCACCAAATGCGGGCACCCGCCCAATTGAATGACACGGACGGAGCCAGGGGTCTCGAAGCTGCCGGCTCGGCTAGAAAGTCAGCGGGCAGGGGTGCAAAGTACCAGGCCGCCGGATCCCATTTGGTCAAGCTGTCCTCTAGATTTGGTTGACAACGGTTTTGGGGATTGCAAACGATCGTGGGTTTGTCTGGGTTGTGCATTCTTTTTTCTGCAAGGCCGTTGTCTTTTTTCTTTCTTCTTCTCTCTGCTTTCGTCGAGTGTTTGTGATTCTCGGCCCAATTGGGTTTTGCCGACAATCCAACTATCGAATTCGAGACAGACAGACTTGCCCGAGACAAACCTCACGCCAACCGCGAGAGCTCGAGCCAACGACACCACATCGAAACGACGACAAACACACCAGACTTTATTTGCGCACGACTCACATCAGCGCGCAGGGTAAACAACGAAGGGGCTCGAGATTTTGGAACTGGTCGCATTCAAGAGGAGAGAACCAAAAAGGGAAAACGAGCTGCGGCAGGGTTGCTGTTGCTGTGTGATTAGTTAACGGTTTCCAAGAGCTGGAGTGGGAGGAGGAGGAAGAGGAGGAGCTAGCTAAAGGTCTCGCGCACGTGGCCTGCTTGTCGCCATGATGAACGGCTATGAGAAACACGAGCTGGGCGAGGACCCTTTTGCTCCGAAGAGCGGCGGCATCGTCAGCGCCTTTGATGCTTTCCGTACGTTTGCGCCGCACAGGACATGGCACAGAACCCCTTCCACCTTGTCTCTATCTCTCTATGCTGCGCGCACATATGCTTACGTTTGTTTCTCCCACGCCCACAGCTAAATCGAAACCGCAATATGTGCAGCGGACATCGGGCGGCGGCAAGTGGACTGTCGCTATGGTCGTGGTGTCACTGGTGCTGTTCTGGTCGGAGCTGGGGCGGTGGTGGCGAGGCACCGAGATGCACACGTTCGCGGTCGAGAAGGGCGTGTCGCGCGCCATGAACATCAACCTGGACGTGGTGGTGCGCATGAAGTGCGCGGACCTGCACGTCAACGTGCAAGACGCGGCCGGCGACCACATCCTGGCGGCGACACGGCTGACGCGCGACGCGACCAACTGGTCGCAGTGGGTCGACGGCAAGGGCATGCACAAGCTGGGCCGCGACCAGCACGGCCGCCTCATCACGGGCGAGGGCTGGGCCTCCTCGGGCGGCGCCGCCGGCGGCCACGACGAGGGCTTCGGCGAGGAGCACATTCACGACATTGTCGCGCTGGGCCGCCGCAAGGCCCGCTGGGGCAAGACCCCGCGCCTCTGGGGTGCCGAGGGCGACAGCTGCCGCATCTTCGGCAGCCTCGAGCTCAACAAGGTCCAGGGCGACTTCCACATCACGGCCCGCGGACACGGCTACGGAGGCGCGCACGTCGAGCACAGCAGTGAGTTGCCCCTTGACCTCCCAACCCCCCCTCCCTAACCAGCCACTCTAGTCTATCCTTCAAAAGCGCGCTACTAACACCAGCTTTCCTCCAGCTTTCAACTTCTCGCACATCGTGTCGGAGCTCTCATTCGGGCCGTTCCTGCCGTCGCTGGTCAACCCGCTGGACCGGACGGTCAACACGGCTTCGGCCAACTTCCACAAGTTCCAGTACTTCATCTCTGTGGTGCCGACGACGTACAGCGTGGGGCACCCGGAGCAGCTGGGGTCGTCGTCCATCTTCACCAACCAGTACGCCGTGACGGAGCAGAGCGGCGAGGTCAACGACCGCACCATCCCGGGCATCTTCGTCAAGTACGACATCGAGCCCATCCTGCTCAACATTGTCGAGTCGCGCGACGGCTTCCTCGTCTTCCTCATCAAGATCATCAACGTCCTCAGCGGCGCCCTCGTCGCCGGCCACTGGGGCTACCGCCTCAGCGACTGGCTGGCCGACGTCGTCGGCAAGCGCCGCCGCGGCGGCCGCAGCGAGGGCATGCTGGGGTCGTCAAAGGCGGGCTACGAAGACTAGTCTCGTCCGTGGAAACAGACGGGAAAACGGGTACGGCAGTTGGGTACATAGGGCAAACGCTTTTCTTTTTTCATTTTCATTTCTCTTTGACTGTTATGTTCTTTTTGTTATACCATCCATCATATCATGTCTGTCAGGAACTAGAGTCGGGACCAAAATTTGATCTCCTTTTGCTTCAAGATGTGGACGGAGTTATCAAGTGAGCTCTGTGCATCTACTTGGTTTGATGCTAGCTCTACGCTGGGTGTGTCGGGCTTGGCCATCGATGTTGAATCTCCCCCGTATAGTAAGATGTTAGAGTATGATAAATACACCCTCTTTAAATGGGACTTCCTTAACAAGTAGAGACTGACTGAGAAAGATAGGGCATGGATATTCGACCTCATGTCGTTAACAACCATGCTGTCTCATTTACTGCGTCTGCCTACATTTTAGTACCGCTCCATGATCCACTGCCTGCGTTCCTCGTCGCCCATGTCGCGGAGGAAAGCGCACTCAAACTCCTTGACCGCCGTGTAGCGCTCCACTAGCTCCGGGCCGAGGTATTTGACCAAGTCGTCGTCGGCCTTGAGGGCGGCGAGCGCCTCGTCAACGCTGGCGGGCAACATCTGCGAGACGTTGAGCTCCTTGCGGTCGTTGGCGGTCAGCCTCGCCGGATCAATCTCGCAGTCTCCCCACACGAGACGCTCCTTAGCGGCAACACCGTGGATTCCCGCAAACAGTACGGCCGCCATGGCAAAATAGGGGTTTGCCAGGCCATCCATGCATTTGAACTCCCAATGAGAGCCCTCAATCTTGCGCAGCGCCGTCTCGCGGTTCTGCGTGCCCCACGTTACCCAGCGGCCGCCGGCCCACGAACTATCGGAAAGCCTCTCGAAGCTGGCGGGATTGCTGTACGTGAATGCCGTGATGCCGCGGAGGTGCTTAAGCACACCTGCGTAAAACGGTTCGTAGACTTTAGGGTCGGCACCGGTCACCGACGAGATAGACATGTGCGCATGCGAAGCGGTACCACAGGCGTTCGTGAGTGGCTTTGGGTGCAGCGTAATCTTGAAGCCAGCTGCCGTAGCCAGAGCGAACATGACGTCTCGCGTATGTAGTAGCGTGTCGACTGCTGCTATGGGCGGCAGCGGAGGGAGGATCAGTTCGAACTGGCCCGTGGCGCTCTCAGCGTGAAGCTGCTCGACATAAATACCCATGTCATCAAGCTCCGAAACCATGTCGCGCAGCAGCTGCGACACCTTGGGGTCTGCAAAGTACCGCGCAACTGACCAGGCGTGGCCGTCGGTTGCGAGAGTCGCATATCGGGTTGCTGTACTATCGTCGACGCGGTCGAGAAGCATGAATTCAATTTCAAAGCCTAGGAGAAAGGTCAATCCATGCGTAAGCCCAAGCTCCACGGCCCGCTGGAGCAGCGATCGAGGGCAAAGAGGCACCCTTGCGCCGCTATGCTCGCGGAATTCCGCGTACATGCTGATATGTCCCTCGGTTGGGCCCTTCATCAAGGACGAGAAGTCAGGGTGCAAGCGGTACTCGCCCGTCGCTGGAACGCTCGGCAGCAGCTTGTCGTTCTGAAGCAAGCCGAAAACGGCCTTGGTGATGCCAATGTCGGTAGACTTGCCCTCGTTGAGCAACGACATGAACTTTCTGAACGGCACCATGCGCATCCTGGGGCTCGCCGTGAAGTCGTTCCAGCAGATCCTGACGAAATCTGGCGCAGACTGGTTCTTCAGAAAGACCTGTAGAAGCTCAACGTCGCTTGGGAACGGTCCTAAGTCCGCTTCAGATTCCTCCTGCAGCTCGGAGAACTGGAGGCCCAAGTGGTACAGCCTGTTCGAATTCATGAACAGAGCGTCTCGCACGAGCTCGATCGCTGCCTTCCAACCGACGTGGCCTCTTCTAACATAGTCAGACAGAACCTAACACAATGGTATCAGTATTACTTGCTAGAGAGAACCAAGGGCATCTAGGCAATGTCCCTACCGTCTCGAACACCTCACGCATCTGCAGGATGGCGAGCAGATATGTCTCAGGAAACCAATGGCCATCACTGCTCCACAAGATTTTGGTCCACGGGCAGAGCTCCAAGATTTGCCGTAGAACCTGCTCCTGGCCTTCTTGGCTGAGGGCCGGGAACACCTCGCCAATGTCGGCGTACACGTTTTCATACACGGACGCCAAGTACCCAGCCTCGCGGGTGAAGGGATAGCTGGCGTGGAGGAGAACGATGGGAACCGTCGGGAAGGCGCGGATGAAATCCTGCAGGTGGGAGGGGGATGCCTTGGACATGGTGAGGTCGTTGTCCCCAAGGCCAGTGTGGAACTGGAAGGGCTTCTTCTGCCGCGAGGCACAGTCACGGATCAGGCTGGCGGTGCGATGGACCACGAGGTCGTTGAGGCTCTCCTGCTCTAGACGATCAAAGCCGAGGAGAGTAAAGTTGGAGATGATCTCGCCAAAGGCCTCGCGCGCGGCATCCTCGTCGACAGCTTTGATATCAAGACCGGTGCGGTAGCAGATGATCGACTTGAAGCCCACGACGTCGGGGTCCTCGATGGCGGCGAGGACGTGAGCGTCGAACCGCTGGAGAAACTCATCAAATGCATCGTCGACAACGTCGGGTTGGCTCGAAGAATCACAGGCCCTGCCCAGCTTCTTGATGATCTCGGCAGCGACCTTCTCGACGCGCACAATGCGCTTGCACTTGCTGCGCGTGTAGTCATCGTGCCACGAGCATGTCTGGGCGTCGTCGCCATTATCGAGGCCGTCGTCTATGAGGATGGTCTCGATGCCGTCGAGGCACTCGGCGGTCCAGTCTTCATACGAGTCGACGCGCTTCTCCTCGACAGCGGCCACGACCGACGTCCAGTTGAAGCCGCACTTGAGGACCGTCGCCAGCTGCCGCACGCCACGGATATGGGGCAGCGAGGCCGTCGTCGCATCAATGGCATCGCCCGACGCCTCTGTCGTGATGGACAGCAGCGGGTGCTTGCCCAGCGATTCCGGCTTCAGCAGCGGGTGCGCATGGTTGTCGATGATTGGCGTGGTCCGGATAGCGCGGGCGACGGCGTCGAGCTGCGTCGACGTCACCGTCGAGCGAACACCCACCCACGAAGTCATCCTACGCGATCAACCAGGGCTTCCTTATGAATTAAAAGAAGAGAATTCCTCGTCAACGAGCTAGTACTGGCCTCAGGTGCAGATAGTATTCAAGTTGTCTATCAGTGCGCAGTCAATTGGGCTCGCATTCTTCTCTGCCACTACTACATGTATTTTGTTGTACGAAATTGTTGTACAAAAACGAAAAGCTGAGTCCGAGAACAACAATCGTCATTGTTGTGCCCGCCTGACCTAGGTATGCGGTGTCACAATGGGGAAGGAATGGCCCGCAAAGCATCCGATCTTATTTGCTAAAGAAGGCAGGAATCGACTGTATTTCTAGAAGGGGGGGGCAATAGCAATCATCGTATCAGAAACAAGCAAACAGGCGCAGATCGTTTTGTTTCCCGAACCGCCCGGCCGGCATCAGTACAGGTTTACGAACTCATGCCAGAGACGAGGCCAGAGATACAGCTCGCAGCTTGTTTATCAAGTCTTGTCTTTGACTTCTATTGTTATGTGACGATGGCTTGACGTTTGTGCAAGGCTGAAGTTAAATCGAACAATGACCGAAAGGCTGCATGGGTGGGGACAGTCTAGTTGCGGAGGAGTGGAAGACAGGCCGCGATGAACCCACTACGGAGTACAACGTGCGGGCATGCCACGGCCAACGCCATTGCCATGTTCTCCGTCCCCTAGTATGTATACTAAGTAAGAAGAATAAAATTTGCCGGGAATGCGAGGGGATATCCGACTTGGTTGCAACTACTATGTACTATGTAGAATACAGCAAGAAGCCGTAATATCGGCGGCAAAAAGACGCAAACTGCAATTGGCCGACATTTAAAGGGGATGGGAGCAGTGCCCTGAGCGCCCCCCTGACGAGGCGACATGGAGGACGGGAAGGATCATCTCACCCGCAGCATGCATTGAATGTAAAGAACCTGAACTCTTTTGTCAATACCACAACGGATACGGAGTAAGCATACCGTATGTGTTGCATTCTTCATTGAAGTTATGATAAAATGTGCTGTTTCGTCTCGCTCCCGCCAAGATGCCCTGGCAGTTAAGAGGGTGGAGGCTGTCCCCCTGAAGTCCCCCACTTTCTGCGCCTTCTGTGGAATCGTGGAACCACGATGTGGAGATACAACAAACATGTGCCTTCTCGTGGACGGGGCACTAGCTATACATAAAATAAAGTCTGAATGTTAAATGACTGCCACGAATGCCCAGACGCTTGGATTCTGCGCCACAAACGTTATCGCCACCCAGATCCAATTGGAAGAGAACGACGCCCCAAATACGGAGACGGAACGGCTTGGCTGGAAAACAGGCCGGACAGGCGCCAGACTGCGGCGGCGGCGAGGGGTCCGGCAGCGCGCTGCTCACTGGCCGAAGTGGCCCAAATTGGCGTAGCTCGTCACCTCATGTCGCGGCGTGAGCCACTGCTGCCAGCAGCCCCCAGGTCGTGCAAGCCACCATGCAACCAAGCTGCCTCCCTGAACCAGGACTAGTACCTAATACTTGCCATCCATGCGTTAGGCCTCCCGCCTGTATTGGCCTGCGCCACTCAACAGCCGCCTTTAATTTCATTGTACAGGTACATTAAGAAACCTGCGATTCCCTAGTCACACCCCACCCCCCTCCTGGTCGATCCGTCAACAAGACTGGAGAAATCAGGGCACCCGCCATCGTCCAAAGAATCAAGTTCCCCCTTTCCTTCGTCATCTGCCGAAAACCGCGATATCGTTCAACTACGGCCTTGCGACAAACAACCGACACCACATCCCCACGTCGATGGTCACGATTTAACTGCCATTTTGCGGAGAAGGCTTTTGGATCTTTTTCGGTCGTTTTTTATTTTTTTCTATTACTTCCCACCACAGTCGCTCGCTACTTTCAATCATTATGGTCTCGTCAGCACTCCGGGCCGCCGTGGCCGTATTAGCCGCGGGCGGCGTAGCGAACGCTGCTTACAGCATCGCGACGACAGGTGCGTATTATCGATAGGCTCGGCGAACGAGCTTGGTATGGAAAAGGGCGATTTGCTGACACGCGAACTCGGCTATGTTAGACGATATCAAGGAAACGGCCGCCACGATCGCTTGGGATCTGATGCAATACTACCACGGAAACGAGTCGGGCCAGACACCGGGCATTCTGCCCGGCCCTCCTCCGGCCGGCGATTACTACTGGTGGGAGGGCGGAGCAATGTGGGGGACGCTGATCGACTACTGGCACTTCACGGGCGACGACAGCTACAACAAACTCATAACGGATGCGATGCTCTGGCAGGTCGGGCCATTCGAGAACTACATGCCGCCCAACGTGACGGCGTCGCTGGGTAACGATGATCAAGGCTTTTGGGGCATGTCGGCCATGCTGGCGGCCGAGAACGGGTTCCCCGACCCCCCCGAGGATAAGCCGCAGTGGCTCGCGCTTGCTCAGGCCGTCTTCAACACACAGGCGGCGCCGGACCGACACGACGACACGTGCAACGGCGGGCTGCGGTGGCAGATTCCTTGGGTCAACAACGGGTACAACTACAAGAACAGTGAGGGGAACTATTGACCCTGCGGCGTGCAGAAGCGAGCGACTAACACGAACCAGGCATCGCGAACGGCTGCTTCTTCAACATCGGGGCGCGGCTTGCTCGGTACACGGGCAACACTACGTATTCCGACTGGGCCGAGAAGACGTGGGACTGGATGGTCAATGTCAAGCTTATGGACGACAAGTACAACATTTATGACGGTGGCCACGTCGAACATAACTGCACAGACATCAACAGGGCCCAGTTCTCGTACAACAACGGCGTGTTCCTCCTAGGCGCTGCGTACATGTATAACTTTGTAGGTTTGACTTGTTGACGAAGACTCTAGGCAACCCAACTGACCAGTGGTGTCACAGACAAACGAGACGCGATGGTTGCAGCGAACTGAAGATCTTTTGGATGCGACGCTCAAGATCTTCTTCCCGGGCAATGTTGCCTACGAAGTTGCGTGTGAGGAGCACATGTCGTGCACGACGGACATGCTGAGCTTCAAGGGCTACATGCACCGCTGGCTGGCGACAGTGACGCAGATTGTGCCGGTCCTGTCACCCAAGATCCTCCCGGTGCTCCAGAAGTCGACCGAAGCAGCCATCGCCACCTGCATCGGAGAGGCGAACCAGCGGACGTGCGGATTCAAGTGGAACACCAGGACGTACGACGGCAGCCGCGGAGCAGGCCAGCAGATGAACGTGTTGGCGGCCGTGTCGTCGCTGCTGATCGGCCAGGCCAAGTCGCCCGTGACAAACGGGACAGGAGGTACCAGCAAGGGCGACTATAACGCGGGAGGCCAGGGCGACCAGTTCGGTGTGGTCCACGCTCCAGTGACGACGGGCGACAAAGCGGGCGCCAGCATACTCACGATTCTTATTCTCGCGGGCGCGGCCGGCACGTTTGGATGGATGAGCATAGATCTTTAAAGGCGTCAATGAGGATTCTCTGGGGGGGGTGCTTTGGGTACCGAGGGCCCAAGGCGGTTCGTCGGGGCGGATAGACATTGCGTTTGGGCGTGCGGCGGCGGCGGCGGAAACAGGCGCTTGATGGGCACACACATCCACGGCTTTTTTTTAGTTTGCTATCTAATCGCCCTGTTATCTTTTCTTCTGTCTCCTTTGTCCTTTTTTTTTTGCGTTTGGAGAAACTTGGAGTTTGGGGGCGCGAAAGGGTTCGGTCTGTCTGTCTATTTTCGAAATCAGGAAACGAAAGGCGGCGGCTGCCATGCTTCTTCTTCTTCCCTCCATTCCCTCACCTGCTGGCGTTGGATTGCCCTTTAGCTCTGTTCGTGTACATGAACCCTTCCCCCCACTTGTGTATATGAGGCATTCATTTCGTTCCTTTCTTCTTGTATGGTACGGTCCAGCCCCTTTTCAAGAGGTTGCCCTGTTTACTTTATCGGTATCGTTGCTTTAGACGTGAAATAGTTTGGTGCGTGCGTATGTGTGTATGTGTGTTTCTACTAGGTACATTTATTTACCTATTTTATTTTCAACTTCTATTCTGATCTCACTCGTCGAGAGGAGTTCTAGCGGTGGTTTGTTGTTGACGGTGTGTAGGTAGTGCAGTGCTGTGTTGTGTTGTGTTGTGTCGTGTTCTTTGTTTTGAAGGCAAGTTAACACACTGTACGATACAATGTGGGGACTGCCTTTGTAGCTCTTGGTTGTTGTGGGAGATGGTGATGGTGATGGGAAGTTCCGTTGCGAGGCACTTGGTTCAGTGCGTGGCGACATAATGCAGTAGCCAGCTGTCTGAAGAATGTTGGTTTGACGTAACTTGTCTTGCTTTTTGCTGTTTCAACGTCCTCTGTTCACGTTGCTGCCATGTGCAATATTTCTCTACTACGTAGAGTCTGGAAGGAATGAGTAAACAAAACAAACCAAAAAAGTTCCGGGCCCATTGGTATTGGGATTTGGAGGATGCGTTCGTGCGTGGGTGCATGATGTACACGCCGCAATCGCCCGCTGCGGGCCGCTGCCAAGGATGGATGGAGAGGAGGTGGTCTAGGCGTCACTTCAGGGGCCTCTCGCACGGTTATAGTGAGGGAGGAAGATTTGTTTCGTCTCCGCTTTTCAACGTTCACATTCACATTCACATTCACATTCACTTCTCACAGTTTACTTCTTGCATCTTGCACCTGACGTTGCTTTCGTATTGTAGTCGGCAGCATATTGATTTTTTATTATCGTTGTATTTTGGCGGGCTTTGCTTACTTCTATCAAGAGGTTGTGTTGCTGGGGCAAGTCGTTGAGACAAAGAAAGGGAGCGAGTGTTTGTGTGAGTGGGTGAGCAAGTCAGTGAGCGACGAATTGCCCAGGCGATAGACCAACATCAGCATCAACAAATACTGAATACCCGACAGAGAAAGTTAGCCATGGTAGTCCCCGACTTTGCCGACACGGCAGCGTTCCCGACGTTTGCGGGCCTCCCCGAGATCGTCACCACCGCTTCTCAGGAACAACAAGCCGAAAACAACAACAAAGAGGAGGACTGGTTCCTGTTGGGCCAGATCAAAGACGACATGACCATCACGCAGCCGACACTGGTACTCTTCGACCGCGCCGGGTCGCCGTTCGCGCTCATGTTCGACGGGCTCGGGCCGGGCGCCGTCGACTTCCGCGCGCGCGGCCTGCGCAAGGGCTCCACGGCCGTCGTGCCGCGCGCCCACCGCACCCCGCCCAAGGACGAGTCCAAGCGCGGCTTCGTGGCCCTCGCGCCGGAGGATGCGGGATCTGTGCGTGCCGTCCCCGGACCCCTGCCGCGCGTCATCGAGTTGGGCAAGTGGTTGCGCGAGCGGCGTGCGGCTGGCGCCGTCGGGTGCGACGGCTGCTGGCGCGAGGATGGCGAGATGAAGAAGTGTACGGCCTGCGGGGAGCTGCAGTATTGTGGGAAGGTGAGTTGTTTTGTCTTGGTTTTTTTCGTTCTTGTGTCCCCTTTCTCCCCACCCACCTCTTTTCAACCCCCTTTTCGCGGATCTCCATCTCTCGCTCTCGACTTCCCTTCAAGCACTTCCTCAATACACACCGGTTCCCTATATTCGGCACTCCCCAGCGGCCAGAGACAAGACCAATGACGCACATCTTGGACGTGTGTTTATGCTGATTCTTTGCCACACGCAGGAATGTCAGGCCAAGGCGTGGAACGACAGCCACAAGATAGACTGCAAGATGATCAAGGCGATCGATGCGATATGGAAGCACGATGATTGACGATACTGTACAATAGCTGATGAAAGCAGAGCGTATCGTGTACACGAAACGAATGCTGTGTGGCTTTTGCCGTCCTTCCATTGGCCCTGTGGTGTGTGACGTGATATTCTAGACCCCCCTTTCCCACCCCTCCCAAAACAAAGACCAAAAGTTAAACATTTTCCCAGCCCCCCTAGACACCCGCCGGCGCCGGCACCGCCGCCTCATCCTCCCTGTCCGGAACGCGCTCGTACATGATATCGGTGCGCATAGTATACTTTACACCTTTGACGACGTCGTCGCCCGAGTGTAGCAGGCGGCGGTGCTGGAAGATGAGCACGCGGCCGGCCTTTGGGTTGACGTCCTCGCGGCGCTTCTCGTCTGACGACAGGAACGACGTGGCGCCACCGACGAGCTCGGTCGCGTCCCTGTCGCCGGCTTCGGCTTCCGCCTTGGAGTCGTTCAGGTACAGGTGCACCGTGAACACGGTCTCGAGCGTGCTGCTGCCGTCGGCGCTCGTCTCGCGGTACGGGCTGTCGCAGTGCGCTGGGAGCAGTGATGACATGTTAATATACCGTGCCTATGTATACGGAAAGAGAGAGAGAGAGACTAGACCTACGCTTGAAGAACTGCCCGCCGGCGTACTTGAGGAAGCGCATGCGCTCGTTGACGCGGCGGAATTCCCAGCGGCCGCGGCGCGACGGGCCCATGACGGCCGGGTCATTCTCGACAACACCCAAGCGCTCGCCGAGCCCCGGCGCGCGCAGGCACCGGCCCCACAGCCGGTCGACGACCTCTTGGTTGTCCCAGATGATGCGGTCACTGTTGCGGTAGCCGGGGTCGAGCACCTCGAACCCGGCGCCGATGTTGACCAGCGCCGGGTTCCACGCGCTGTCGCTGTTGCGCAGTGTTGGCGGCACACTGTCCTCGGCTAGCCGTAGGAGCGTCGCGCACTCGCTCGCGCTGAGCACGTGCTCCAGCACCACGGCGTATAGGCCGGCGAACTCGGGCACGGCCGTCTGGGCCCAGTCGACGGCCGTGAGCGTCACGGGCCGGGCGTCGGGCGGGTCTGCGATGAGGAAGTCGGCCGACAGGGCCACGGGCGCCGACTCGTACGCGATCTGCACCGGCTTTTGGCGATGCTGCTTTCTTGGGGGCGCCGCCTTGGCCTCGCCGGGCTTCTTGGTCTTGGTTAGGAAGTTCCACATGTTTCTTGTCCGTCCGGCTGTCTGTGTTTTTGTCTGTCGGGGGTGTGTTAGTCGTCGACCGGGCTATTGATGACTAGCAGGGGCTGGATAATGGATCCACGAGGAAGAGCTGAGAGGATAGCGAGAAAGATAGAGAGGACTGCGAAAAAGAAGCATTCCTTATACAAGCCTCCCCCCGCCGTGTGCAGTGGACAAGATGGAGACAACCTGTCCTTTTATACAAGAAAGCAGTATGACTACAAAGCGAAACCTGGTCAGGTTGCTGCCTTGAGTTGGTGGAGTAACCTCCCTAACAAGACGACGGATTGGGAATACGCTGGGCGGTCCATTCAGCCCTACTTACACTACACAGCCCCCCTGAAACCCCGCGCTGCCGGGCGGCTCACGCTGCGCCCCTCCCAGCTGTTGCTTCATTTATGTCAGATCACTATCGAATGGGAGGTGTCCCCTCCATCTGCTCCAGCCTCACTTAGTTTCAGTTACCGAGCTCGATACGCAGTATGGTAAATCCGAGGCTGTCGGGATCCGGTCTGTCCCCGTCCCGCCAATGACTTACCTACTTGACTTGTTGTGGTTGCGAGCAGCGCTGTCATCTGGTGGTCGTGGCATTCGAGGCCCTTCGATCAGGGGCTGGATCAAGCGGATGTTGGGCAAGCTGTCTGTACGGAATCTCAACCAAGTTTAAATCTCGAGATAATAAAAAAACATGCCAAATACAACCGAGCCTATTCTACCTAAACATTTCGTGTAAGCGTTGCTAGCTGTATTGCTGCGTCGTTGTCATAATACTTTCTTTTACAACTTAAAGACATCGACAGAGTTGTAAGCTTAGGGAACGAACAGACCAACGACAAATGAACATGAACATGAACATACCTATCTACTTGCAGCATCTGCGCCTTGTGTCTCGTGAGAAAGGGGCCGTCGTCTTCGTCCACTGAGCATGTCATAACCGCAGCCTCACTCGTGCACCCACCTGCCGTCCTCGCGGCTGGTGACTACCTCGTCAACCGGCAGCCGCAGCCGCACAATCTGCTCGCCGTTGACTAGGTCGCTGCCCACGGCCCGCTGGTCGCCCGCCTCTAGGTCGGCCACGATGCCCGCTGCCAGATGCCGCCGCGCCAGCCGCCGTCGCGCGACACTAAAGTTGACCTCGACGAACCACCGCTCGTCAGTCAGCGCTGCAGCCGAGCGCCACGGTTCCTGGTCGAGCAACACGTCTGCCAAGTGCCGTTAGTTGCTGTATCTAACCCACACAAGAAGTAAAGAATGGACAAGAAAAGCAGACACTAGGAAAACAACTCACACAGCCCCTCCAGCACGACGATGCGGTGCGTGGGGTGCACGGCAATGTCGTCCTCCTTGGGGTCCTTGACGGCGTGGTCGAAGGACGGGGCGAGGACATCGGCGGTGGCGGGGCCGAGGGGCTCGCGCAGGGCGCGCACCAGGCGCAGGAAGCCGGCGCCGTCGAAGGTGAACTCGGCGCCGCGGCGGGCGTGGGCGTTGGCCGGGTCGGGCATGGCCGACAGCTGGGCGCGCGTCAGGTGGTAGCCGTCCATGGGCACAAACGCCGTGACGGGCGGCGCGCCGGGCCCGTGCAGCGCCGCGTGCCGTGTGTTGAGGGCCTTGGTGAGTACCGAGGCGAGGGTGGTTTTCCCTGCGCGGGAAGGATAGGGGTCAGTCACCCACCAACCCGGGCCAGGGACAGGCAGCGGGACTTGCCTGAGCCAGGGATGCCGGCGATGGCGATTACTGGGAGAGCGGTTAGCACTGGTCTGATGTGGACGGCACTTCCATTAGGGGTCAAGGGTAGCGTGTATGATCGAGATGCATGTCGCTCTATCGGGGGTACCGTAAAATAGAGGAGGATGGCCAGAGTCGGGAAGAGGCGTCTTTGCATTTGCTTGCACAACAGATGAATAGATTCAAGACATATTTTCAAAAGATGAACCTAAGGTACTCACTCAGCCTGCGGTCAGGGGGCCTCTCGAGGAACCGGTCCCAGGCCTTGTCAACCAGCCGAGCCACCTGGTCCTCCATTGCAAGGAAATTGCCAAAAAGAATATAAGAAGTGCTGAAGTTTCAGCCAGAATATCTCAAAAGCAATGCAGGTATCCAACAGGGAGGGAGATGAAGGTCGAGACGTGGCTGACGATGGCTTGCGATGTTGGTGCTCGTGTTGGTGTCGTGTTGGTGTCGTGTTGGTTGGGTGTAAGTTAAAGTTGCAAGTGCCCCAACGGCGGTGGAGATGGCGCTGTTGCTGCCCAGTTTGGGGGCGTTGCAGCGCCTCCCCACTGCAGCCCAGTCCTGTCATCGCTAGGTACCTTACTCGCTCATTCGCTCCTTTTCAGGTATCTACAGCGTCACAGTCTACCATTAGCACTCAGTACTGCCAAAGCAAAACCATTGTCTTCATTACCCTTCAAGCAAACACACGCAAAGAATCCCCCAAGAATGGGCGACAACGACATGGAATCTGGGCTGCTGAATATTTCGCTCTCCGACTCCGAGGGCGAAGGGCAAGCCGACATCGACAAGGGCGCTGCCGCCGACACCGACACCCAGCAGCAGCAGTCGCGGGCCGACCGCACGGCCTTGTCCGAGCCCGCCTTCCAGGTGCTGCGGGCCACGTACCGTCCCAAAGTCGAGAACGGCGAGGTACCTAAGTCATACCCCCATCCGCTCTTGTCATGAAAGCAAACACTAACAAAACCCCACAGATCTGGCGCAGCATCTCGCTGCCCCTCGGCAGCACGCCGCGAGATGGGCCCGGGTCCGGGTCCGGCCTGCAGAAGCTCAGCAAGCCCGAGGCGCAGGAGGTCGTACACGCCGCCGAGGAGCTGTACTTCTTCGGCCGGTTCGCCGAGGCGGTGCAGTTCGTGCGGGGCGTGCTGCTGTCTGCGTCGTCTGACGACGGTGGAGGTCTGCTCGACGACGAGACGCGGGCGCTGCTGCGGTACTACGAGACGCGGTGCGCGGCGAGGATAGCTGCTGCTGCTACTGGTGCTGAGAGTGGTGACGATGCTGCTGCTGCTGCTATTCAGAAAGGGGCCGGCGAGCAGAGACTAGAAGTAGATAAAAATTAAAATTAAAAATAAGTCAAGAAACGAAAAGTCTCGCTACTCCGAGATCACCAGACATGGCTGCAACACACGCAAAGCCCTTTGAACAATGATATCGTTTTACATCACTCTCATCCCCCCCTCTCCCTCTTCATATAACAACCACGGAGAGGGCAGCTAATTTCTTTTGCGTCTTGTTTGCTTCAGCACTAAGTAGGGATACTTGAGCAATGGGGATACTGGATAGGTAGGTAGGCGGCGGTCAGGATTTTCCAACTTGGACTCAGCTCACAATGACATACTCTGTGCCTTTTACGCACTCATAGAGTCCAATGTTTATAGCTGACAAAGAGAAGGAACAGAGGCCCAATTATAATATGTTTATGGGCTGATTCTATCTTGTATCTTTTCTTTGCCTTCTAAAAGACAGGGAGAAAACAAAAACTCAAAAAACCGGTGTGGGTATTCCAAAGACTCCTGTAAAGCCGCCCATGGAAAGAAAAAAAAAACCAAAGAGTAAAAAAAAGAGGTAGGAGGTGATTATGCAAATAAGAGAGGGGCGAGAGTGATAAAGGGTGGAGAGAATAAACACATCTAAGAGTCTAATCGCAAAACGCCCCTCCTTCTAACCACAGAATCTCCCTCTGATACATGTGTGCCTTTCACACTCCCGTCGCCGCGTCTAATGCTGGCAGAGTCGCCGCTGCCGCCACCGCCGCCGTTTTGATGATGATTACCCTTTTCCGTGACCGGCCCTCGTTCAAAGAGGGCATTGAAATGCATGCAAAAAGACTCCACGTATGCTGCAAAAAATCTTGCTAATGTTCGTCTCCGTCCCAACCTGTGGTGGCTCGTCGTGTCTTGTTGGTGTTGGGGTTGTTGCGGGGGGCCATGCTGGGGGTTGTTGTGCGCCTCGGGGGTGGTGCGAGGCGTCGCCTCCAGTCTGTGCATTGCCCGTGCCCGGGACTGCTCCTGCTCCACCTCTCCGTTAGGGACGCCGCGGAACCGGACAGCCTCCGTGGATGATCTTGTGGTCGGTTTCCTCGCCGTCGTCGCCGCCGCCAGCTCCTCCTAAGAAGCGTGGGCCATCCGGATGTGGCTGGCCTGCGCGCGGATCGTACTCATCTTCTCGCGCTCGCGCTCCTCGGCGAACACGCGCCGGCTCATCTCGAGGACAGCCTCGAAGCCCTCCTTGCCCTTGATGGCGTTCTCGCGGAAGCGCTTGACGAGCGAGTCTTCGATGTTGTTCTTGATGCGCTGCCAGCCGCCGCAGAGTGCCGTTATCTTGGCCTCCTGCTTGAACTGCGTCTGGTGCTCGTTGAGCGGCCGGTAGACGACCGTCTCCTCCACGTTGATGAGATTGCTCCACGTCAGGTTGGCCGACACCATGGTGACGGTGCGCGTGGCCGGGTCGACGTACGACGTCTCGAACACGTGGCTCTCATCCGCCATGCACCCGCCCATCACGCTCTTGAGCCAGTCCGGCGCCGACTGCTTACATGTGATGAGCCTCTCCGTCCGCAGGATGCCCGTCGCCGGGTCCACCGTCCTGCTAACTGTATCCACGGCCACGACGTGCGTCGACTTGTCGTTCCATGGGCAATACTTCCGCCAGTTGGCCGTCGACACCTCCTCCCACGAGTAGTCGAACGTTTCCGTGTTGGAAAACACCTTCATTTTGCTTTTGTGTGGTGACTGACTTGGTTTCGAGCCGGTGGGTTTTGAGTGGATTTTTTTTCGTCTGTCGGGACGAGAGGGGGGAACCGAGATCAGGACTCTCGCTTTTCGGTTTACAGCCCCTTTGCGTTTGGCCGATCGTGCGACCCCTTATCTTTGCAATGGGGTTTGCAGAAAATGATTGGAATGAGAATTTCTCACTCAAATGTCGTTGTTTCCCATGCGGCCTTTAGGGTAGGTGGGTAAGTAGGGAGGGCCGGTAGCAGATTCGAGACAGTAATGGGCCGGATTGAAACCGGTACCTTTTTCGTGTCGCTTGTGCCTGGAATGACAAGACAATCTACCAGTTGCAAAAAAATGCCCGAACTGGAAAAAGCAGAAGAATAAGCGAGTGTTCTTTGCTGGCCTGCGGCTAGTGTGCGGCACGTAATAAAGGAAACAATTAAAGTTCCAACAAACGTCAAAAGAAAGCCGCCAAACGAGACGGGCCAGAGGATGTGAGGCCTTTTTCTAATGATGGAAAGAGACTCGGGAATGGCGAAGCAATTGTAACCTCTGACCTCTCCTCTCGCAGCGAAATCTTATCGGAGGCGAACGCGGGCCCGCCAAGCCGCCGTCTGATTAGCCCAGAACAGCGAACGTGCAAGGGGTTATGAAAAATTCTCGGAACGGCCTGGCCGGCCCAGTGGGAGCTTAATCGACCCAATCAGCGCGCGGCTTTTGATACGCTAAAAAAAAACTTTTGCTCCTTTTTTGCCTTGTGGGTGGTTCCCGAGTCATGGCTACACAGGACAAACACAGTGTGGCGGCTGACTAGGCTGACCTCATCACTCCGGCAAAACACGCACGCAGGACCCCGTCATCATCGGGACGCCGATCGATCGGTTTCGGCTCGGATTTCGTCAAAGGCGCTCATTCGGCCGCAGATTTTCACGGAGCCAGACAGAACAGAGTCAACAATCCACGACGATGGTCGTCTTCGGAGGTGGGGGGATGATGTCACTTTCGTCACTGCCGTCACTCATGTCGCCTCCAATCTCATGCGTTCCGTTCTTTCGCAATTTGAAGGCTGCTAACCTCGAATGCGGACATAGCCGCATTCGCACCTCGGCCCTAGTCCGGCATTCTTCGGCAGTTCCACATCTGACAGCGCCAAAATTGTCAATGTCCTTTTTCTTCTTATTTATGGTTTTATATAGTTTTCACTACGAAATCAAAGGCACAGCTTCCAAATGTTATTTGCCATAAATCTCGACCAAGTTCTCAGACAGCAAGCAGGCTTTCGCCTTGCCCCATGTCCAGAATATCGGTGTCAAATGGGAAAGATTGCAATGATTGCATCCTGTTATGCGTGTTAACAGCCTTAGTAGTCGTCTCCCCGACTTATGACCTCCTTCACGGTAGGTCTGAGAAGGAATGTCTACGGAACAAGTTGGTTAGCGGGAACTCTGATTATCGGCGAGAACACATCCAACTGGGTGCACACTCACATGCTCGAACTGGGCTGTGTATGAGCCCTTTTTGTCCACTAGCGGGGGATAAGCTTCGATAACACCGTTGGATACGAGGTTATTCAACTATCGGCAAAGAATTAGCAGGTGCCCTGTGGACGTGCGCATCGGTGAGTAGTCTTACCCCGAGCAGATATTTGTCCTGGCCCAGCCTGTCCAGGTACCGCCTGCAGAACGGCAGGGTGCCAAAGTTCTTGTTGATGACGTTCAGCAGCGACTTGGCCGATGACAGACGCAGGTCCACCTTGGGGGCGTCGCTGCGCTTGGCGTAGTGCGACACCTCGCCCTCCTCGTGCACCACGCCGTTGCCCGTGCTGCCAAACGTCTCGATAGCGTAGACCTCGCCCTCCTCCATCTTGGTCGTGTCATTAGTCTTGACGATGGGCACGCTCTTGGTGCCGTGGATGCTGTAGGGCAGAATCGTGTGCCCGTTCAGGTTGCGGATCGACTTGACGGGATAAGTGGTCCCGTTCAGCTCAATCTCGTAGCTCTCCATGACCTCCTGAATCACGCCGCCAATCTCGCCCAGCCTCACGTCGATGCCCGCCTCCTTGACTCCGGCGTTGGTGGCCGCCTTGACGGCCTCGAGCAGCAGATCGTACCGCGGGTTGAAGGCCATGGTGAAGGCGCTGTCGACGATGCGCCCGCCGACGTGGACGCCAAAGTCGACCTTCATGACGTCGTCCTCGTGCAGGACCATCTTGTTGCCGGCGTTGGGTGTGTAATGCGCCGCGCAGTGGTTGATGCTCAGGCCCGTGGGAAAGCCCATTCCGGCGACGATGGCGTCGCCCTCGGGGAGGCCCGTGTGGCCGACAAGAGCGCGCACGCTATCCTCGATGCCGTTGGCGATCTCGGTCAGCGTCTGGCCGGGCTTGATGTTCTTCTGGGCCCACTGGCGGGTCTGGCGGTGTGCCTCGGCGGCGTGGCGATAGTCGGTCAGGAAGTCGTTGTTCATGTTGTCGAGGTGGCGCTTCTCCTCATTGGTGGTGCGATAGCGGTTCTCGTTCACGTATTCCACCTCCTCGCCCTTGGGGTACGTGTTGTTGGGGAACAGCTGCGAGATCAGGACGCGCGGGGGATCCGACTGCTCGGTAGGCGTCTTCTTCTTCTTCCTGGGCTTTCTCTTCTTCTTCTTCTTGGCAGCGCCGCTGGCAGCCCCTGCAGCCGGGTTCTCCGCGTCGTCATCGGAGTCGTCGCTGTCCTGGTTGAGGTTTCCATTTGTAGTCGTAGATGTAGCAAGACCGGGCTTGGCTTTCACGTTGGCCGCGTCCTCGACTGGGTGCGTTGAGGCAGGGTTAGCTATTTCACAGCCGTTCTCGCGCTGACAAGTTGAGCGTACCGCTGAGCTTGCTAAGCTCGTCTATGGGGATTTGAGCAGCCATTCTGAATGTCGGAGAGAGGTCTGCCTCTTACTCTACCGACAGATCTCAGGGCGATGGATCTGGAGCTGGATCTGACGGGTGGTGATACCGTACCTTGTATAAATCCCCACCTGTCAAGGTCTGTTCAATGCCCCACCTTCGTTGGTTACTCAAGGGCGCGAACGCGGGGCAGTTGTGGCGCATGCCCACCACTTCAACTTTCAGCGCCACAATTTGTCAATTGGAATTATCTGCCGGCCCCCTATCGATTTCGTCACTACTAGACAAAGCCTACCGTCCGCCATCCCCTAAGTACTATTCGCTGTGATCCTCAACGCTCCGTCTCAATCTCATATGTGCGTATTACGAAACACTCCCTCCCTTCGTCAGAGGCACCTAGGTACCGGCTAGGTTTTCGGGATGAGGAATGCCACCCCGCTACGCTCCCATCGGTGCCACGGTCCTGCGGGCGCAGCACGGCCTCGTCCAGCAGCAGCAGCAGCACGGGCGGTTGCTGCTCCAGCTCCATAGACAGTTCTTCCATAACAACAACAATAACAACAATAAGAACAGGCAGCGCAACTTCCACGCCTCACACATCCTGCGTGACCCCGCAGCGGGCCACGGCAGCAGCGACGGCAGCAGGAACCACTATGACACGCTGAACGTGCACCCGGACGCCTCGCCGGCCGAGATCAAAAAGTACACCCCCAACCCCCTAACACCCCCTTTTTATATCCCAAACAAACCCCCCACCCCCCCAACACCTCACTAACCCATCTCCTAAAAAAGGTCCTTCTACCATCTCTCCAAGCGGCACCACCCGGACCACAACCCCTTGGACCCGCACGCGGGGCGGCGATTCATGCGGATCAGCGAAGCATACGCGACGCTGCGGCACGCCGAGAAGCGCGCGCGGTACGACCGGGAGCACGCGATTCCGCGGCGCGGGCACCACTCCCCAACAGCAGGTTCAGGTTCGTATCACAGCACGAATCCTGGGGGACGCCCGGCGGGCGGTCGCCCCGCGAGCGGGCTGAGCAGCCGGCGAGGCCCGCGGCCGACAACGTTCACGGGGCCGCCGCCGAGCTTCTTCCGGTCCGGGGGGTGGGGCGCGCAGGGGGCCAAGCGGCGGGCGGCGCACGAGGAGAGCACGGGGTTTGGTAGCGGCGGCAACAGTAAAAACAACACACAGCAGACCCAAAGCCCGTCATCATTTTCATTTTCATCTCCCGGCATGGGCCCCGGACAGAATCCGTACCGGCAGACGGAGCGGGCCGCCGCCGACAGCAGCGCGCCGCACTTTGACAGCGCGGCGCACGAGCGGACGCACCGAAGGCACGACGCGCGGCGGGCCGAGCGGCGGGCCGAGCGGCGGGGGAGCCACCGCGACATGTTTGCGCCGGGCGAGTTTGGGCCCGTTGCCGGCTTCTTCCTGATCGCGGGCATTGTGGCGATAGCCGTCATGGTACCGTATGTCTTCTTTGGCGGGTGGAAGGCCAACATGGCGAGCGCGGACGGCGCCGTGGCGAGCAGGAGGAAGAGCGCAGCAGCTACTGCTAGTAGTAGTAGTAGTAGTAGTACCGCTAAGAACAGCAATAGCAGTTGAGAAGATCGAAATCTCGTCCAAGAAAGCAAGGTAGCAGCAAGTCTGCCACCCTGTATGTTGCAATGAAAGTCATGTAACAGTAGTAATATGTCAAATCATAGATAGAGAGTAGAAGACCAGGATAACGCACACATCACTGAAGAACAAAATACACAGGTGAAGCATGAAGCACAAGCCAACATGTAAGCGAACGCCTGGCTTTCCCGCCAATGTAAGACCGGCTGTAAGTCAAGCTGCTTCCACGCTGCCAAGCAAGATTGCTTCACTGGGCTGTCTAATTTACACTCCGACGTCTGACATCCCAGGGAAGGTCTTTTATTTTTGTAAAAAGATTAGGTGATACAAACGATCCCCTGTGCCTCAAAATGTCATCTTGTGGCTCTCGGGGAAAGCCACGGCACAGGGACCGCCAACGCTCTCAAGTCTAATGCCCGCTAACGCTTTACGACTCGAAGGTGAAGCTCGTGCCGACCTGTGAACTCAGTTAGCATTCTCCCGTCTTCGGATTATGGGGTTCAAACAGGAACTGACCTTGTGGGTAGCCTGGTCGAGCTTCTGGGTATCAAAAGAAGCACCGACGCCAAAGGTCACGCCCTCGCGGAGGAGAACATTGTAGGCGACGGCAGCGACACCGCGGTCGTTGATCTTGGCCTGTGGTGGACGTGGTGGTTAGCAGTGACTCCAATGGCACAGAAACACATCTCGATAGAGCCGCTGGAGGGACACGTACCTTGACGAACGAGACGGGGTCTAGGCGGTACTTGGTGGCGACCTCGAGGCCGACAGCGTTGCCGCCCTTGGAGTTCCAGGTGGCCTTGGAGCCGGCCTCGACCTGGCTGTTGACCTTGTGGTAGTAGCTGGCGGCGAACACGCTCAGGTTGTCCGTGGCCGTGATGGCGGCGCTGTAGGTAGGGGCCTGGTAGCCGACGGCGGCGCTGTAGCCCGTGATCTGGGCCTTCTGGACGTCATAGCCGGCCGAGGCACCGGCGAGGAAGCCCTCGTGGCCGACGATGGCGTCGATGTTGGCAGTGGGGCCCTTGAGCAGATCAAAGAAGGCACGGCCGTGGAAGTTGGGCTGCTTGAAGTGCACGTTGAACTTGGCGGCGCGGGCCTGGGTGGCGGGCAGGAAGCCGAAGACACCCTCGGCCTTGAGGCCCTTGGTCAGGTTGTCGGCCATCTCGATCTTGGTCTCGAGCGAGTTGGCAGTGTTCCATATCTGGGTAAGGGTCAAGCCTGCTCGTCCCCCACTCATTAGCAGATGTGCAGAATGAGGATTCAATCCTACGACGCATCGAAGTGGGACATTGAACACGGTAGGGCCAGGGATACCGCCGAGCGACACGCCCGATACGCGCCACCTGCGGCTAGCCCTCGGTGTCTTCCGTGTTTCTGGTGGTCTCATAAGGGGCCGGCGGAGTTCTGTCTGGTCGTATTTACCATTGGGCTTGTCGTTGTATTTCCCTTCGATCTTGATAACCCCAAAGAGGGCAGGTCAGTTCGACTGCACGTCTACACAGCGTCCTCGGCGTGGCTAATTGACGCCAAGGCAGGGGTTGAGGGCACTTGACATACCGCGCCGCTAGTGACCTTGTCGTGGCTGCTCTTGCCGGTGACCTTGAAGGCAACATTGTTGGGGGTGTTGCTCTTGACCTCGATGGTGCCCGACGACAGGTGGTAGAAGTCCTTGTTGAGCAGCTAGAGGGAGGCGAGGTTAGCGATGCACAGGACCGAGGCGAACAGTGCCACCAGCAAGGAAATGCCGCTCGAGATGAGCTTCAAGATCCTCGCCATGGCGTTTCGCGGCGCTTACGTCGTTCGCCGTCTTGGCGATATCTGCGAAAGCCGGAACAGACATGTTGACGGGTTTAGGTGGGGGGTTGACTAAAAGGGTTTGGTTGGGATGGAATTAGGATGCAGGAGGCTGTAGATGATCTTTCTGCGGCCGTTGATGCTTTTGAGGTGTTGTCGGGAAGAGAGGTGTTGGCAAGTTCAATGGGGTGTTAAACGAGAAATTTCTCGGGGCGCGATGATTGGCAGTTCGGCAACGCCATCCCATCCATGCAGGCAGGGAGCATCCGCTTGTGAAACCACGTGGGCCATGCAAGCCCGAATAAACAATGTGATGAACAAAACCCTAACCCCTATATCTGACAGATCTTCGTAACTTGTCATTCAGGAACAGTTGCTACCTGAGAGCACCGCTCACCGACTTTGTTTGCTATGTTCGTGCTTCCGAAATCCATTGACTGCCTATAAGTCACCTTTTCCAAAATGGGTCAGGGCCCCGAAGTTCAGACGCAGCCGTCCAGTCTAAGCCGAGATCGGCTTGCCTCCACACACCTCCAACTCACACCCACCGAGATGCTAGTCCATGACTCGCGCTAGGAATGGGATGGTCATTCATCATGCAAACCGCCCGCCTCTTCTTATCTTGGCTCATCATGCAGGTGATATTTTGTGTCACGAAAAGGAGAATCTCAAAGGTAGAATATCACCTACTAGAATCCTCCACATTTAACCGTATGAAACATGTCTCCCCTGTAAACGACAAACACGCACGCTTTAACAAGCAGTGAGGACAAGCAGGAGCCAAAAAAGTGATAAATCTGATGAGATTTTTATTCATTCTATTTTGACTAGAATTACGATCCAACCGCGAGCAACATACGACGGAATTCCCGCCCGCAACCAGACTCCGGGTTGTGGAATAGACGAGCAAAAAGTGAAGCGAGTAGACAGATTATAACAGAGAGCCAACGTCTAAGCATCCTCATACTTGTCGTTGTGGATAGCAATTGCCCTAAAAGTCACCGCTCTGTCAATACTTTTCCTCTTCTGGTGCACGAATATGGGGAACTGGTTAACTGACCTGCCGCTGGGATCCGACTGATTGACCCACTTAGGGGTCCACCGCATAACCGTCGACGCGCAAGACGTGGGGAAGTGCTCGTCGAACATGAGGCGGTACCAGTACCTGTTTCTCTGGGTTAGCAACACGCAAAATATCGAAACAAAGACTTTGCACATACGCCTCCTTGGTATCCGGGATGTCGGTACCCCACTCCGGCTTTGGGTTCTTCATCATCTCGTCCGTGATGGTCTTCTCGGCAGTGTCCTTGAGCGAGTCGATCCACCCGTACCCGACACCGTCCGAGAATTGCTCCTTCTGGCGCCAGAGGATCTTCTCGGGGAGGTAAGGCTCGGCGCTGGGGTCGTCTGAAGTATCAAAAGCCTTCCGGAGAATGTACTTCTCAATCTTCTCTTTGGTAATCATCTTCTCCTTGGGGTCGATGTTCATAGATACCTCGAGGAACTACAAATGGCGAGTTAGCCCTAAATCCACCGCAGATCCTGCGTCGTGCCACTTACCTCCTTGTCCAGGAATGGGACACGGGCCTCCAAGCCCCAAGCAGAAGTCGACTTATTGGCACGGAGGCAGTCAGCTAGATGCAGGTTCTTGACCCGGCGAACGCACTCCTCGTGGAACTCCTCCTTGTTGGGCGCGCCGTGGAAGTACAGATAGCCGCCAAAGATCTCGTCGCTGCCCTCGCCACTCAACACCATCTTGATGCCCATGGCCTTGATCTTGCGCGAAAGCAGGTACATGGGTGTCGATGCGCGGATGGTCGTGACGTCGTACGTCTCGAGATGGTAAATAACATCCGAGAGCGCATCAAGACCCTCCTCGATGGTGAACGTCATGACGTGGTGCTTTGTGCCGAGGAACCTGGCGACTTCTAACGCGGCCTTGTTGTCGGGGGATCCTGGCAGACCGATGGAGAAGGAGTTGAGCTGGGGAAGGAAAGTCATGGTCGACAGCTTGTTGTCGTCGTCGATACCAACCAGCCCTTCGCCCTTGTCGAGGCCGTCTGGGTTCTGCTCGGTGGCACTGCCATTGGTCTCCTCGGCCAGCTTCTTCAGCCGCAGGGTTTCGCGCTGCGCAATGGCCGCAACCAGACTGGAATCCAGCCCACCCGAGAGAAGAACACCGTAAGGCACTTCGGCCATCAGACGTTTCCTGACCGACTTCTCGAGCGTCTCACGGAGCACCTTCAGGTCGAGAGGCGTGTCGGGGGTCTTGTGCTCATCCCACCACGTGGGTTCGAAGTACCTAGTCATCTCGTCTGTCTGGCTGTCATAAACATGCCCGGGCGGGAAGGAATCGATCGTGTCGCAGACTGGGTGGAGGCACTTGAGCTCAGACGCAAAGTACACCGAGTCGGGCTGCGACAACGACCGACCCTGGTAAAAGGTCGTGATGCCGATGGGGTCGCGGGCGGCTATTGTGCGGTCTAGCTTCTTGTCGTAGAGGACAAACGAGAACATGCCGTCGAGGTACTTGGGCGCATCGAGGCCATACTCGAGATACTGGACTTTCCGTTAGAGACTGCTGCGGCTTCCTGCCCCAGCCGGCTCTCCCTGTGAGTTGACTCACCAGAGGAATGATGACCTCGCAGTCCGATGTGGTCTTGAAGTGGTACGGGTGCTTCAAGTGCTTCCGGATAAGACGGTGGTTGTAGATCTCGCCATTGACGGCGAGGACAATGCTCTCATCGGCATTGGTGAGTGGTTGAGCTCCGCTCTCTGCTTTCTGGTGAGATGTCGTCTTCGAAGAGAGATACACGGATCGGGACCCACCAACGCCGACGATACTGAGCCGTTCATGGCACAGTACTGTGGCGTAGCGTTAGCGATCTCCTCGTCTCACGTTCTACTGGCCAGGAGAATGTTTTTTTCCGCAAACATTAATCAGGACGAGGGGAGGCGCAATTCATACTCGTTTGGTTAGAAATAACGCTGCCGCCTAAGATAACACAAAGCTGTTAGTGAAACGGTTCCCCCCCTTTTTTGATGGGTGCACGAATGGTCGGAATAACGGGTTATCTCGTGTGAGTCAGGGGCTACGAGGATGAGGGGCACTCACTCCAATCAGGTCCCCTATGCCGAACTCTGTAGATAAGAGAGTCAATTGAGCTGTTCTTTGTGCAGATATGGGGTCAATTGGGAGGCATATAGCACATACGCCTTCGAGAGCCGAAGAGCCGTGGGCTTGAACTTGACCACGTCCGGGTGGCTATTGACAGGTGTTTTGTTAGTTCGGTTTCCAGACGGCCAAAAGAGATTTATGTTGTCAATTGGCGAAACTCAATGGATGGAGGGGCGGGTGCGATAGCGGGGCAGCCGAACCTGCCCCTCCATTAATGGGCTTTGGATGCTGTGGCGCGCAACCAACGCGGGCGGGTGGGCGCAATGGGGATAAAAAGGGTAGAGGAAAAGAGAAGTCGTGGGACACTCACTTGTGACAGGCAAATATGCCACACATTGTGAAGGATGTCGAAGGTTTCGACGAGACAGCTTTATAGAGGGACCTGAAGATGAAGTACGAGAGCGCGGCGCTGAAGAACGGAGCCTATTTCCACGTCAGCGTCGAGATGGCCAGCCTTTATACTTACTCTGGCCGTGCTGTCGTTTGCTTGCTTGCTCTGTCTGGCAGGGCAGGGCAAGGCAGGGCAGTCGCAATGGGTGTCGTGCGGCGATTAGGTACGAGGCGCAAAGTAGCTACCGTACGGAGTATGCAGTCGACAACGAGGCTGCAGATGGCCGAGTGGGATGAAGGAATTCGGGCGTGGGAAGGTGTGTGAAAAGGAGAGAAAAGAGTCACACGCCCAGGAAAATGTTTTGTGTGTGGTGAGTGAGTGGGTGCTGGCGAGGTGGTGACTCCAGATCCGGGCTCGAGTCCAGTCCAAGTCTTTCTTAATACAACGGCCACCCCCTGCCCGGCCCAAGGCCAGACTCGCCTCGCCCAGGCAAGATTTTAGCACCTTGACTAATAAGGCGGCCCCAGTCCCTGGAAACGGTTCTCGAGCAATTGCAGGGCGATTTTGGCAATCCGTTCGAGCAAGTTGGCTATGGCGCTGGGAAGAGAGCTCCAGAAGTGACCAGGACCACCAGCCAAGCCAAGGTACCCTGAGGTATCTTTTCCCCAGGCCGATGTCGGGAGAGCCGGCGATTGGTCCAGATAGTAATCCACCTTGTCTCAGGCCTGGGGGGCGTTGTCTCCATATTACCTAAAGCGGGCTGATAAGAAATGGACGACTCGCCGTTGCTGACGACATGCAACATTCGCAGCTGTCAGTGACAGCCCCGAAAGAGGCCACAAAACGTCCACGTGAGAGCCTGCGTCTGTGGGAAGAGCTACTGGTAGGGGGTGCGTGTAGTGGTCATGAAGAGGCATTATTGTCCGGTTTACGTCCCGAACAAGGTTAATTGTGAGAGCTCACAACTTCAATGTGGGGGTCTGGAAGTCGGGGCAAGTCAAAGTGCAACAAATCTAGCGTGGGTTGAGTGCTTATTGCGAGACCCCAATTCGCGCGGCCAACCAAGAGCCGCATTATAGCGCCTTTCTATTCCCGAGGCGCAAGTCACGGGAGCCTTTGGCAGTTTCCCCAGACGATTCCAGCCAGCTCTGCAGATCCGGCCGTTGCGGGGGAATCTGCCCAGACTCCATTGCTAATTGCCATCATGCCGCTCGTTGGGTTGAGCCACCCCCATGTCGGACATCACGATCCCCGGTTTCTTTCCCTGTTTGCCCTGAACCCATACCCACACCATGCTGCCTACTAGCAGCTCCGAGGACAAGACGCTCCGCCGCTTTTTGCCGTGTAAACGCCAAGCATCCTGCAAGCCACTATGGTATCCCATAAACTCCTTAATTCTTCCCGGCAAGTCACCCATTTCTCTCAGATAAATGTCGCCTCCACTATATTGTAGCTTTGGGGGGCTTGGGCTGTTCATGGTGCGGCATTCTCGCGCACCGTACGCTTTACTCTGCGGTCGTACTCGGCTCGATCCTTCTTGAAAAGGTTATAAGCTTCCGCCTGGGCAGGTGACTCGGGGTTGGGGTCGTTGAGCAGGTCCTGTACGCCGAGAAGAATCTGCTTGACCGTAATAGCCGGCTTCCAGGCCTCCTCCTCGTTCAGGATAGAGAGGCAGACGGTACCCGATGGGTAGACATTAGGATGGAAGAGAGGGGGTACAAATTTGCCTGCATAGCGAAGAGAAGCATGTTAATCTTGTGACCTGGCTGTAGTGACGTGTCCCAGTACGGAGTAGCTTTTGATTTGACTTACACTTGGGAGGTTTCGTGGGATATTCTGCATGGCGAGTAGGGATGATCAGTTAGCAAGGTCCTTAACGCCCAGCTGAAGCCGGCGGGCGGGCAAGGGCGAGATCGAGGTGTGAACATACCATCGGGGAACGTGACCGTCATTCTGAATAGGCCCCCTTCCCAGATCGTCTTCTCTTTGCCGGGGATTCCGCACTCCCAAACTTTCAGATCGAGCACACCCTGGGAATTCTTTTGCGGTCGGGCAAAGAAGCCGAAGGGGTGGTCTTTGCGCCACTGCTTTCTGTGAGGTGGCACACGCGGAGTTAGCAAGAGTATGTCACGGAGGGAGGCATAGACAGACAAAAGTAGAAGCAGAAGTAGAAGCTGAAGGAGAAAGGGCGGGCGCGCCGCGCAAGGCCCCCGGGGGGTGGGCGTGTGTCGCACTTACCGCTCCTCGTGCAGGCGGTTTTGACACAGCGCCATAGTTCGTTCGTCTGCAGTGGGCAGAAAGCGATCGTTGGTTGAGCAATTTGCTGGAGATTTATTTGTACGGGGACCCGAGGGCACCACTAGACGTAGGCCGGCGCAGTGATCCGTGCCGAGAGCGTGGGGACGCGGCTGAAGTTGTAGTCACGGGAGGACGACAGGCGTGGAGGAAAATGTGGGGAGAAAGGCCCGACGCAGGTCAGATATAGAATCCGCAACACGATAGGTCGAGCGTGGAGAGAATGGGGGTTGCCTTGCGCCAAGGAAGGTGAGTTGAGGCCTTGGGCGCGGGCCTTGCCTTGTCTAGGTTGTTCAACTCTTGCAGGTTGTCGGTCAAAGGCACCCATGCGATTCTCAGAAATTCTGCTGGCCCGAAGACGTGGGTTGCTGCCAAAACAGGTGAGCAGCTGTGGGTTCTTCAATGTGGGGTAAATTGTGTGGCCTCAACCGCCCTTGTCCGAGAGTGCTTTCCTGCAGGCCTTTCTCATGGCACATTGCCCCCACGGCCGATCCATATTGCTCACCTGTGTGTGTAAACATTAGACAGCTACGGCTTCCGTCTTCAAATAAATGTCTGGTTCCTTTTCTTAAAGGACTTGGAGTAGTCATTTCCTTGCCTGAAAGTCTCATCGTGGTCCACTTGGTATCTTACCTACAGGTAATTACATACATGTATGTACTGGGTACTTTTACCTATATCCGTACAAGCCAAGAATTAATGAGACTTTTCGGAGTCCACCCAAGATGACGGCAAGGATAGCAAACTTTATCGTGACAACACCTTTGACTCGTTCGTATTGAAACGTCGTATGCTCTCGACGCTTATTTCTAGGTTGTCATCAGTCTCACAAAAGGACTTGAAGGAGCGGGTGGGGTTGGGGTTGGGGTTGGGTGAACGACCAACTCCACTCTCTCATCGCTGATCAGCAGGCCAGCAGCAGCCGTGCTCGTAACCCGAACGGACTGCCCGCCAACGCGGGGCCCCCGCCTTACCCCTTTCCTTTCCGAGGAAGCTTCCTCGGTACACACCACGCGGCGCAACGTACGCACGCCTTCCTGCACTGCAATTCGTGTATTTATTTGAAATACTTTCGGCTTTATTTTCTGTTCCGGCCTGCATGGACTCTGCGGCCTTGCGATATGGACTCTAATGCTGGCGACATTGCCGCGCCCACCAAGGAAGACGATGTAGCAAAAGCCGGACCAACAAGGGCCGCACTGGCCCCGGCGCCGCCGCCCCCCGCCACCACCCAACGACCTCCCAAACCCGCTGCCGTGGTCGATGAGGTTCCCGATGAATATGAGGATGTGCCAGACCCGGATGAGGACGACCTCGATGATCTTGACGGCAAGTTTGTTTCCTTCTTCATACATGTGCACATAGTCACATGTTTTCTTTCTTCTTTCAATATCCTGCACCGGTGAAGCCAGTATCGTGATGCTGTGATGCAACTAACACTCATATGGCCGGGACGCAGACATGCTCGATGAGTTTTCGGCTGTCAAGATCGAGTCCCAAAAGCCCCCAGCTCCATCCAGGCCGGGGATACCAAGCCCTGCTGGTGGCGGTGCTGCTGCCGCCACCGAAGAGGATGGACTTTCGGAGGAGGACTTTGCGAAACAGCTCCAGGACGGCATGGCCGGCCTCTTGGGCGAACTCGAGGTAAGAGCTGGCGTGAAATCCCAGCAGCACAGTATGAATGACCAGACTGCTCACGCGCGCTTTACAGCCGGAGATGCAGGCGCAGTTTGAGAACATCTTCAAGGAGCTCGGCGCTGCCGCCGCGGCAGGAGGAGGCGCGGAGCCGGTCCCCGCAACGGTCGCAGGCGGCCACTCAGGGGTGCCCAGGGGGGCGGCCAATCCGGCTGCGGCGGCGGCCCCGCCAGTGGCATCCAGCGCCGAGGCCTCGTTCCAGGAGACGATCCGGCAGACGATGGAGCGCATGCAGGCAGGGGGCGCGCAAGCCACTGCCGCCGCCGCTGCCGAGGGCTCGGACGACTTCCTGGCCGAGCTCCTCAAGCAGATGCAGTCGGGCGAGCTCGACGGCGAGGGCGGCGAGAGCGGCGCCGAGGACTTTTCCAAGATGCTCATGGGCATGATGGACCAGCTCACCAACAAGGAGATCCTGTACGAGCCCATGAAGGAGCTCAACGACAAGTTCCCCGAGTGGCTCGACAAGAACGCCGACAAGACGTCTAAGGACGACCTCCAGCGGTACCACGAGCAGCAGGCCCTAGTCAAGGAGATTGTCAGTAAGTTTGAGGAGCCGACATATTCCGACGCCAACAAGGCAGACCGCGAATACATTGTGGACCGGATGCAGAAGGTGCGTGGGAGCGTCCCCTGTCCCCTTTAGCTTCGAGCTTCACTGACAATCACAACAGATGCAAGCCTCGGGCTCACCGCCAGACGACTTGGTGGGAGACATGCCGTCGACACAGGACGCACTGAACATGCCCGACGAGTCGTGCAACCCCCAGTAACTGTTCAGGGAGTCGGTTGGTTTAATTTGTGGCAAGATTCCGGGATTAATATAGCTAGACAAGTCCATCGTTTTGCATACATGCCAGCAAGCTTTAGACAGACAGACCCCTTTTCCGTCCGTTAATATGAACGAACGCCCTCCCTTGCTCAAACCAGCTACCAAAAAACAAAAAAATGCCTGTCCATCCCCATACCCTATACCATGCAATGCATATCCGGCCATGAATTCACGAAACTCCAAAATTTATGTAAAATGCAAGCTCAGCACAAGCAGAAAAGAGCAATCATCAACCACAGACCACACATTTCACGACATCTCCACGTCTTGCGAGAGGGCCATCGCCGCGTCATCGTGCGACTGTTGTGAGAGAAAATCCATGAACAGCCCGTCGTAGTCGTCGTCGTCTAAGAAGAAATGAGGCGACCACGGCCGGGACTGCCTGTTCGGGGATTCGTCTGGTAACGACGATAGTAGCGCGTTCAGCTCGGCCTCTTCCTGCTGCTCGATCGCGTTGACCATCAGGGCATCCACGTCGTCGATTGCTGGGTTTTGGTTATTGTTTTGGAGGTGCGGCTGCAGCTGCTGCGCCGGCTCGTCCTCGATCTCGCCCTCGCTGACCATGCACGCCGTGTCCGAGTGCTTCGCCTGCCGCAGCTCCCGGTTGAGCCGCACCCACTCGAGCTTGAGTAACTGTGTGAGCGTGATGCACTCGTTAGTTTTTTTGTCTCTCGTTTTTGCTTCAAAGGGATGGATATAGGGGTTCGTGATTTCTGAGTGGCAGGGAGGGATTAGTAATGTCTGCCGTACCTCGTCTTCGCCGCCTCTGCGCTCCCACTTGTGCTCGTCGGCGCGCTGCCGCACGTTCTGCAGGAACAGCCGCCGCCTGCTGTCCTGCGCCTCCTCGCGCCGCTTGACTACAGGGTTCGGCCTCGGATTGCGCGTCGCGTATTTGAATTTGCTGGCGCTGGCGCTGGTGGTCGTAGTCGGCGGTGGCGCGATGGGGGACGACTGCGTGGCGCGGAAGTGGTGGTGGTGCCGTGGCGGGCTATAGTCGGACGACGCCGATGCTCTGATGGGCGACGAGGAAAGCGGCGACGACACGGCCGGGCGGAAGGGCGAGGATGCGGTGGCTGGCGACATTGACGACGACGACGCGTCGTGGCCAAAGGTAAATATGGGTACGGGCATGACGGTGAACATTATGGCCGGCGGCCGGCCGGTTCCCTATTGCCTGCTCTTTCTCTGTTTTGTTTATTTGGCGTGCTCTGGAGAAATAAAAGAGAGAGAGATGGCAAGATTTGGGAGTTGTATGTATAAGCAGAGCTCCTAAGTCGTCGTTATTTTTTGCGCGGGTTATGGCGGACAGTTAACTGTTGGGGAGAGTTTCTCGATCGGGCTTTCGGACGCCGGAAAGTTAATGCGGGACGGACAGGGATGCGACTCTGCAGCCTGTGAGCGCGCTAATTGAACGCGCCGCCCCGCGCGGCCCTGTCGCGGTTGGTTTTGGATCTTTAATGAGTGTCGTGTGCACAGACCAGCAGTGTTCGGGCCTGCCAGCTGCCGCACACCTGGCGATCCATCTCCGTCACTCAAACTCACACCATCTTTCTACGTCTTCACTAACTCATGATATGTTCCGCTACCCAACAACGCAAAGCTGTGAAGAGTTTTATGACTTTCTATAACTTAACGGAAGAACTGGGTGAAAAATATGAGTCGAGAGTCCTTCACTCTATCCCAAGAAACCCCGGTCTGAGATGACATGAGACGGTTATTTGCCCTGTGTTATTGAACCTTGCTAGCGTGAGGTGATAGCATAACTAGTTGAACGTTGATTATATTTGAGTATTGATTAGCGCTTCTCGTGGCATGTATAGACGTCAGTACTGCAGTCTATAATCATGAGTTGTCCAGTTATGAATCAATTTTATTACGCGAACGGTCGAATGACGTCGAAAATGCAGAAAAAATTCACTAGGAAACGCAGTATTCCGTCATAATTTGACAGCTTAGTGGTGCGGTGTCGCTGAAGAAGTTACGCCTCAACGGAGACGTTGACCTGCAAATAATTGATACTCCCTTACGGATTTGATAGCCGAATAAAGGCTCGGACTGAACTTGATTGCAAGGAGCAAGGGGGCTGTGTACGAGTCTAGCTCGCACTCTAGGGTAGCATTCCACCAAATGTAGTAGACAGGGATATGAGCAAACTAAGGGAGCCATTGAGATGGTTAATGAATTAATGAACGTCAACTGGAACAAACACGGCGCTTTAGACTAGGGACTTCTTCAGGATGAAAGGGGACATAGACGCAGTAGACTTGGATAAAAAGGAATGCGATGGGCTACGAATTCAATCAAAGCCAATCCTTCAAATGTACCAATACAAACCAGAACCCGGGTCCATCAAATCTAGCACCAAGTCTAGACAACCCCAATCCCGCGGCCATAAACTCCAGGAGCACCGTGGTGGCATATATATAATATCCTAAACTACGTTCGGTCGTGCTAGCAGAATCCGACACATGCCATGTCAATCAGTCTCGCCGTCTGTTGTCTCCGGTGTCGTCGAGATTGCCGACGAACTCAAGCTCTCGTCCTTGTGCCTGTTTGCCCCGCCGCTGAACGGCCAGGAATCATATGCAAAGTCTACACAGGCCTTGCGGAATGCAACTCTCATGCTACAGTCATCGACCTGGTGTTTCGTGTCCCATCTGACTCTTTTAAGTTTGGGAAATCGCCCTTGCAAAACCGCCCTTCCGAGATCGAGGAGACACCTTGACACATTTATGGTCATTTGGGGATCGGTATTTGCCGCTAGCTTCAGTGAAACGATGGACGAAGGAAGGAGGCTTGTGAGGAGACTGTTGCGGCCTGACGATTGGCCAGTATCGCAAAATATCAATTTTGCGTCCAGGAACAAGTCCTCGAGAACAAGAAACTCCCGCAACTTGGGTATCAGCCGGGCAAGAAACTCGCCATCACTAATGGTTGGCGTCGGCCGCCCTGGTCGGGTATCGAGATGTAGCTTCTTCAGAGTTCCCTTGTTCCTGAGCAGCTGGACAACAGCGTCGTTGGGCGGCGAGTCGACACCGAGAGGGCCAGTGTCAGGTATGCCAGCTTCAACGTCAGCAACAGCCGTCATGGCTTTGTCGAGAGTTCAAGACTCACTACGGCATTCGTAGGTAAACGTCTCGAGGCCTGCGCAGCACGAAAGAAGCGCTGCAAAATCTGACTCGAAAAGCCTGCTGTTAGTGATGGTTACGTTTCTCATTTTCGGAAAAGGCCGGACAAAGCCGGTGAGTCGACAACGCAGACAGGTATCAATGTTGAGGGTTTCCAAGGTTGAGGATGCCAACTCGAGGATACCATCATAACGGGCACGAAAGTTGATGTCAATTCCGCGGAGGTCGAGAGTCTGGATGGAGAGGCTCTCTGCACGGGCAGCGCGCAGAGATGATGAAAGAATGGCCGTAAAAGGAGCGGCGGCCGAGAAGACGAGCGTTTTAAGATTTGGGAGAGAAGCCAGAAGCATGCATGCCATCTCATCACCCGAAGGGCAGTATTCTTCGCAATGGTAGGGCGGCAACAGATCCCGGTAAGGGCGAAGAAAGTCGGACAGCCGGATGCCACGGGCCTGTGCGGCCTTTTGCAGTGCATCCTTGGCCTCGGAGTTAGTGATAGAGTTGAGGAGATTGAGATCGAGATACAATCTCTTGACCAAGGCGGCCAGGTCGCGGCGCAGTGTCACGGTTCGGAGGAAGGGAGTGAGACGCCAGTAGAATTCGTAATCGCCGTTCCATGAGTCGCCGTATCCGGGGACGAACTCATGGTAGAGTATTTCCTGGGCGACGGGGAGGAATCTCCTCGAGACCCTGCACATCGAGTGCAGTGCATGGCAGTCGCGTGAGTTCCACGAGGGCTGGTTGGGGGCTTGGTTGCGTGGGAAGAAGGCGAGCGGTGTTGCGTGGGGCTCCTCTTGCCGCAATTCGCGGCAATGCAGACAGAAATTGCTTAGAATAAGCACAAGCGTCTCGTCTGGGAGGCTAGAAAGCCTCGAAAGGTCAGAGGGACGATCCGACTTCACGATTTCCATTTCCATAGCGAACCAGCGGAGGACAAAAAGTGTGACACTGACGGGTGAGGACGAGCAAAGAGGAGCGGGGAAGTGATTTAACAAGGCGCTCACATGTCGACTCGCAACGTTTCGAGTCTTCACATAACCCTAACCCCTAAGACACAGTCACACTGGTGCAAACGAGAAAGAGGCAGGATCGAGGCAAACACGCGGGAGGTCCTTCATTTGGCCAGGCGTACTTGCTAGTTGCCACTGTTCAGGCAGAACTGGCCTATGGGGCCAAGGAAGGAGCGAATCTCAGCCATTTAACCTCATCTAGGACCCTGCAACCGAGGTTAGGACTGGATGAGGGACTGGAGCGCAAATTCACACAGCTCAGTCTCTGGATCCCGAACCTGGATGACCAACCAGGGCTAAGTTTTCTTTGCGGATCAAGGTACTCACAAGCCTTCCGGTTTCTTGAAGGCACCGACTCCACTGAGACGAGTGGCTGAGGTGTAATAACATGCGGACGACAGCCTAGGCCAACTTGCCACGAGCCTGTGGATCTCATTCACTGCAACACCCAAAGTATGAGGAAGCCCGGGAAGGTAGTACCTGGACCCGAGGTAGTTTAATGTTCCAAAGCTGGCACTGCCGTAAAATAATGTTCTGTGGCCTGCCCAGCTTCCACTATAAATTATGTACATGAATACTTAAATTCAACAGATCCTGAAGCCAGCATCAGACTTGCAAAAGCGAATGGCCATGCTACACAAGTTGGGAAAATCCATCGAACCCGCCAGATGGAGACCTTGAGCGCCAGCGCCCAGTACCCAGCCACGGCCACGGCCGCAGCTTCCAGCATGTGCTGAGGTAAAAGAAAGACAGGCAGCAACACCAACACGACCATCACGCGACCTCGAGGATCGCCACGCTCCTCGCAACCAGTGCGTCCCTCAACCTAGCCAAGGCCTCCATGACTGTCGCCTCGCGCACGCGCTCTCTCGACCCGGGGAAGCTGAAGGGTCCCCAGGCCTGGCTGGCGCCCTGGTGGGCGATGCCGACGAAGACGGTGCCGGGCGGCTTACCGTCCTGCGGGTCGGGGCCAGCCACGCCCGTGGTGCCGAGACCCCACGTCGTCGCGACGCCGTCGAAGCTGGTCGACCGCCGCGCGCCCTCGGCCATCTGGGCCGCCACGTCGCTGTGCACGACCCCTTCGCGCGCGATCAGCGCCGCGTCGACCCCCAGCAGCAGCCGCTTGAGAGACGTGGCGTACGACACGACGCCGCCGCGGAACGCCGCGCTGGCTCCCGGCACCGACGTCAGCGCCGCCATGACGCCGCCCGCTGTGAGCGACTCGCCCACGCCGACCGTTTCGCCCGCCGCCCGCAGCAGCCGGATCACGTCGGCCGCGATGTCGAGCACTGTCTCGGTGTTGCGCGGCGTGTAGTGGGTCTGCTGGTGGGTGGGAGTGGGAGTAGGCGTGGCCATGGCTGGCGATGTTTGTTGGTTTTTGCTTCGGCGTCAAGCTGGTGTTTGATGGAATGCTAAGCTGGTGTCTGAGGGAATGAAGAAGACAAAGACAAAGGGGTGTAGATGAGCCGAGGAGCGGTACGCATTATGTAGTGGATATATTCGTCGACTGTCCACTGCGAGTCTTGGCTATCGGCCTAATCTTTTCCAATATTTAGAAAAGGCTCCCTACTGGCATGCAGGGCAACGGCTCATTGGTTCAACCTCAGGCGTCACTTAGTTTCCATTTTTGTCAGCGGGAAGAGGCATAGGCGGCGGCGAACTAAGCACCGCCCCCACGAGGAGGAGGCAGGGCCCGTGGCATGGAGTTTCAACGTATTCGTGCGGCGCGCGGCAACGGACTTTTTTTTTTTGGGCGGTGGAGACCCATGAGGCAGTTCTCAATGGCTAGGCCGAATTTGCCGCCGCTGCATCATGAGTCCCGTGTCGCTTTTGTGGATCGCCTGCCCGGCATCTCTGGAAAGGGAGGTTACGTTACACTAGCACGCAATCTCATCGAACCTAAAATCTAAATTTACTCGCCCACTCACTCACTCACTCACGCACTCACTCACCCACACACACACACACCTCGGTATGTCTCTGATTTTAGTGTTGAAACGTGTGGGGCATCCTGTTGCAAATCGCGGCTTCCCGAGGCCCAGCTCGGTCGCCGCATTATGACTGCCGCGCCTTCGAGGGTTTGAAGGAGTGTTGGTTGTTCTGAGGGCGTGTTGGTCATTGGCAGGGCCCAGACAAGCAAGAGGCCGTTAGCCGATCTTTCCAAACATGCTAGATCAGCGTCAACCGCCTTGAGCCTCAGCCTCTTCGAAAGTGGGAACGTAGAGATTTCCTGTTTCATCGCCTCGACGCCCTCCTTCGCCATGCGGCGTATCACTTCCAAGGTTCTTCTGGGTCACTGTGATTCCAGAAATATCCTGCGAGAGTCGCTACGCCTTGTCGAGAGAGGGGCAAGTGGTCGGCGAGATGGCCTGGATGTCTCTTGTTCGGGTTTGAAACCAACGGACACGAAGCTCTTCGCCGGGTCAAGAACCTCGAGGGAACAAGTCGCAATGTCAGCACTCAGGAGTGCTGTGGAAGCCTGTATAAATAGTATTGAATCTAGCATAGCAAGAATGGTTCATTCCGATTTAATCATCAGTTCCATCTAGCATTCAGAGCCACTCAGCAACAGCTCTTAATCACAGCTTCATATTTTCCCCTACTCATCTCCAAACCACGCTCGTGTCCCCAGATTATCATCCATCAGTATTCGCCATGGCATCACTTATCACGGGCTTGATCAAAGCTCTTGGCTCGGACATTTATCCAAAACTCGTCGCCTTTGACCTCGAGTAAGCACCTAGCTAGTTGGGGTGAACTTTGGAAGGAAAATCCGAAACATACTAACAGTTTCTGCAGCGGCACCACGTGGGACGGCTGGCTCAACGAGCATGAATTCGGCAAGAACGGATGGGTCACAGAAGGCAAGAAGGAAGACAACGTCACCCTCTTAAGCAAGAGCAACGACGGGTTTCTCATTGGAGATGTCAAGTTTGTATTTTTCTATTTATTTCACCTCGTCTGTCATACCGTCGGCCGCTAACAGGTCTTGCAGGAACAAAAAATACAAACAGGCTCAGGTCTGGGTTCCTTATGACTTTATCAAAATCCTGCAGGATATTCGAAAGCAAACGAAGCCCAATTCTAGTGACAACATGAACATTGATGTCTGCATCTCGTCCAAGAACACTCACAAAGATATGTGAGTTATTACGTCTTTTGTGGATGGATTGCCAACTTCGTATCGCAACACTTTCTGACATTGTCTGATTTCCATCTCAGGTGTGTCCGTGCCCTCTGGCACGTCGAGTATGACGACCCAAAGAGAGGAAAGGGAACGCGCGTCACAGACATCATAAAGTACTTTGAGGCTGGAAACGGTAAGTTGGCAATCATCACACACCTTGTTCGTGCTTGATCTTGCGCGATCCGTTACTGAGTGGAGCCGCAGAACACCAACCGAAAACTGAGCATTTCGACAATTTTGAAAGGTGGAACCAGGACAAGGGAAGGCCTACAAGCCAGAAGAAAATGGTAAATGCCCGCACTCCCCTCTTCAATGATGATATTCTCTGACACGGGGGCCCAGCTTCTCTTTGACGACAAAGCCGAAAACATGGACGTTGAACAGTGGAACGGTAAGCGCCGCTGCTAAAAGGGACCACGAGCCATCGCAGCATGCTGACGTGGATTTCCACGACAGGTGTTACCTTTTTCAAAATAGCCAAGCCAGGCCGCGGTATTACATATGATGACTACAAGAATGGACTGAAGCTGTACCGAAGCTTCATGGAATGGCGTCGATACATTCCCGCATCCGGAGCCGAAAGTAGCAGAGTGCAACACATTGGTTACGTTGGCGCGGACATGCTAAACGCGCAGCGATACGCAGAAGGAAAACGGCGGACCCGGACGGACCGCGCGGCACGATGGGGCTACGCCATGTATGTGGCGGATGACCCGCGAATGTAAGTTGCCCTGCTCCCTCCCTACCTCCCTGGAGTAAGGGGGGCGGATTCTGACTCTGTCTGCTACAGTGCCGCGTTCTTCTCCAAGATGGGACGGGAGAATACACCGGACGACCAGTATATCGTGAAGCTCTATGTGCGAAGCTCGCAAGCGTTTGACTTCATCAGCAAGGTCTGGTATCCGTCCAAGGGATCCTGGCAGATCAACAACGTCCACTCCACCATGGAGGAGACATGCCAGGCGCAGGAGAAGCTCGACAAGAAGGTCATGGAGAAGTTCAACGTGTCCAAGCCGTACCTGTCCTTCTCCAAGCACGGGAAGATGGCGGGCATGGACTGGATCAAGGAAGGCACGCGCTTCAACGAGATGATTGTCTACCCGCAGATCCAGGACGCCATGTTCTTTGGCGAAGCCCACAAGCTGTCCGATGTCGAGGGCTTGATCAACTCAGGAGACGCGAATTGGCCGCACCTGAAGTGGCACCGCAACATCAAGCCCTGGGGAATCAAGCTGTGCGCCGAGACCAAGGCCGACTTTGATAAGTACGGCGAGAGGTATTAGAACGATGAGAAAGTGGCACACAGAGTGAGGCTACCCACACGTGTCAGAGAAGTGATAATAGTCCGCGCAGGCGCGGCACGTAGAAAGTCAAAGGGGTCGAAACTAGCCGGACCTACTTAAGCAGGCTGCAGGTAGGCAGGCATGCATGCAAGCGCGGCTGGATCCAAGGCTTCTCGCATATACAATGATCAACTCGTAAACATTGGCTGGAAAATCGCGGGACGATTAGAAAGCGCGGAGGGGTGGCGCAGGCGTCACGGGGACCACTTGGCACTTGAGCCGGCGCAGGTCGCCTTCCGATCAAGTACCTAACCTGAGTGAGAGTTACCAAAAAGGCTAGGCGGTGCGTATCTGGATACGCTAGCTATCTGTAATTATTCTGACATAGTATCACATTACCAATCGCTGGTAGGTTGTGTAATTGAAAATTACCAATCCTTCTCGTGCCAGTGTGGTTGTGTTGTTGGGCTGGCCCCTGATGAGGATGTTGATAACCCCACTCCGTGCACGCACTTGCTTACTAGGCACGTGCTATTAAGCACTACTAATAAAGTAAGGGAGCTGCCGGAGTGTAGTGCCGTCATCTTTTGCCTGTGTCTGTGCCCTTTCCCATAAACTTGGTCTTAGCAGGGCCCCCTTGACGACCCGTGCCCCCGGCAAGGCTTGAATAGAAGTGACTGGGATTTTCCCAAAATAAACCCTGCCCATTCATCCTTATGAAGCTCTCCTGTTGGATATCCCCTAACGAGACATGGAGAGAGACAAAGAGCTCGGTTCGTTCGGAGTTTGACTTCGTTGGAATGCTCACAGCCTCACGCTCATCTCCTTTTCCCGTTGAAATCCAAAATCTTACACGCCAAGGCCTGCCGGGCCACACCAGGTCAACGCGGCGGCGGAAAATAAAACCCCGTGGACCGTGACACGGATCGATCGGGATCTGCGGAAATGCACAAACACCCCTGCGCCGCGCGCGGTTGGTGGAGGCACTAGCTAGTGACTGACCAGTGACTGACTAGCGGGGACTTTTGGCAAGCGACGTCGTCAGCACCGAACTCTATGTCTAATCTAGGCACAGTACCTAAACGCGCATAAGGCTAATGGTAATATTATTTAGCGTGGATCAGAGACGGTGCGGCACAGAACTGCGGCCCGGCGCCCGGGGGGAGGGGGGCATATTTTTCTTCTTACTCTTCCTCTGCCTCTCTCCCTCCCTATCATCTTCGTCCAGAAGCGGAAAAGAAAAAGAATAAACAGATGCCACGTTCTATGGAAGGCTTCTGAGGCATGGGGCGCAGGAAGGGCTCAGCGTCTCAATCTGCGTATTTGTTGGATTTGGATGGGCGTGCGTTGGCGGCACAGACTGGGAGGAGGCAGGTCTAGTCGAAGGATCTGAGCACACACACTCACACACACACACATATGCGAAGGAAGAAAATATAGCCTGATCAGATTCGATGTTCGCAGTAGAGCATAAGCGCGGCTTAGGATTTCCAATTAACTTAGTCCAGATCTCCGAGTCCAGATCTCCATCTTGTCCCGCTTACGTCTTACGTATCTAGATGAGGTGCCTAAGGTACCTTACCTTATTGGGTAGCAGTGCAGCTGAAACTGATTTGGCCGGCTATTGATCCTATCCAAGGTCGGCAAGGTAGGTAGGGAAGTAAGAATGATTGGAGACAGCGCAATTACCTAATGCTGCTTTGTTTTTGATACACCGACCCGGGAGGTTGTGTGATTAGCCTTAGTGTAGCCTGAATGGATTCCTGCTCTGCTGTCTCCTCCCGTTGACAAGTGGTCAATAGAACTTCACGCCTTCCATTCGCCCCCCGCTTCCCCACGGGCAGTGGCTGGCTGCCGTGCGTTCCCCATGGGAAGCGGCAGCACAGCAGCATGCCGTCTGCGTCGTGCAGCCAACGTGTTATGGTTCACACCACAGAGGGTGCGTATGTACTGCGCGGTGGCTAGGGCGGCCCGGGCGGCCCGGGCCCCTGACGCTGCGGCCATTTTCCGTTTTCCATTTTCCAGCCTCCAACACTTGTGCGATTTGTAATGAATACCATCAATCCATGGTGTTCATGACTTTGAAGGAAGCCGAAGGAGGCAGGGCGGCAGTCACCAACGTCGCACTTGCCACACCGTGTAACCACACCTACCCGCAATACCTCCTTCCAGGTTGGCCGAATGGCCTGACTCGCTGTCATCCTCGCCTTCCTTATGGTTAGGGAATCACTGTGACTGTGACGTAGGCGCCTCCCTGAAAACCTGGAATTCCCGGTTTGTGCGCGGCGGGCGAGGATTCCTGTCTCTGCCTCTGACCCCACCTAGCAGCCCGCCCATTAAGAATGGAAGTGCCCCGTCGAGCCTCAAATTCACGGAAATAAGGACCGGCGCCGCTGACCGACCTATTTTTGGGCGTCGCTATGAGGTGGTTGTTTCAGGACACTTATGCCCCTTTTCGGCCTCGTGGGGCTCGCTTCCCCAATTTTATCATTCCCAATCTATGCCTCCTCGCGCCTCTCCGCCTTAGAGATTCTTAGTGACAGTACCGGAGCATTGAGGGTCAAGGATCAAGTCAAAAGTGATGAATCGTCTTCGTCAGTGGTTCGAGACTCGCAGCTTGTGAGCCGATCGCCCAAAAGCTGAACCGTTACCCCTGACTCTCATTGGTAATTAGCATAGCAGCAATGGTCGATCTGATTCCTGCTCGTCTTGCCATCTCTATTTCATTAGGTAGCAATGCCGGGCTTAATTTCTTGTCATGATTTTAGCAATTGAAAGATCTCATTAATGTCCGCTGAGTTGACTTGGTGCCGTGTAAAAATCGACACCACATGCTTGCCCCTGCTTACTTTCCTTGCTGCTGCTTCCCCCAACTTCCCCAGTGGATCTCATTCTCATCATTTCCCTCCCTTTCCCCCCCCAAGCAGTTTTGAGCTGGGGTTTTCTGATTGACTTGCCGCTCCGAGATAATTAATTACTCATAGACGGCTGCTCGTTTTCTGCCCTCTGACCTTGTTCTTTACTGTATTAGTTTCGCTCACTCTCTGTCCTCGCCATTTGAATGAGCCCGTGATTTCTTTCGAAACCCCACAACACTGGATACTGGTCAGGTGTTCAGGGGCACAAGGCAACAAGGCGTCTGTTTACACCCTTGTCCAATTGCAATCTCATGCGAATTTTTTTTCCTTGGCTAGACTACCTCGTGCAAGGTCCCTCCTTTTGATTAAAATACCGAAATCGCTCATTTGTTCCTTCTCTTGGCCGTTCATGACGTCGTGTTATAGAATTTTGATGCCAAGATCCGATGTCAATATTTGGCCTAGTTCAACGACCAGGGCAACGAGGGTGGCGGTGGATTTAAGCTTGTCAGGTGTCAGGGGTCCCTGAGAGCCCCAAGAAGCCGATTCCGCTGCTCTCTCTATTCTTGTTCCTCTGCTTTTCTATTATTTGGACATGCAATAAATATACCTTTGTTCAACCAGTCCAGCCGACCCGGCTTTTTGTGTTACGATTAAAAATTACCTCTTTTGCCACAAGGTAAGATCCTGAGATCCTCCGATCTGGACACGCGGCAGGCCGTTATCTCCTTGCACTGTAAAAGATTGGCTTGTTGACCAGGCAGCTGGCGATTTGAATCTAACCCCTTTTAGGACGTGGCGTTCAGGTCCTTGCAGTGGGGAGGGTGGCCCTTTTTTCTTTTAGCCTGAGCCTTCGTACCTACCCGGGCGCCCGGGCACTGCGGGCAATGAACATCGCCTCTAGTTTTGATTTGGTATTTTGTGATACAAAATTACCCCTGTTGCTTTGGGGAGCTTACCAGGGTCTGGGAGTCCCCGTAGACACCCCCTGCAGCGCTCTCTTGTTTTCATTTAGAAAACAACCCTCTTTCAACCAATTCCATAATCCCTCTACCGGGGTGCCACATACTTTCATATTTGGTGCCACCACTCCAAAGCACACCCACAAGCCCCTGACACCTTCCCCAGTCTCCGGCTCTGCTCTTAGCTGACCCAGAAGCCAGGGTGCACTGAGGCGGCCATAATCACGCGCGGGTGCAGGCCCGAGAGAGAGATCCCGTCGTGGTACCAAAAGCACCAATGCGGAGAACAGCAGCAGCAGCAGCAGCAGCAGTAGCGCTCTGGCTGTCGACATTGAAGGGAAACCCCTTCTTCTCCTACGTATTGTATCCCAACCAGCTAACACAGAGACACAGCAAAAACACACCTAAGAACGTCTTTGATGATGAACTAATTCTTTACCGATTATCGCGATCTCGGAGCAACAAAGAACGTTTTCCACTATTAGGTGGGCAGGTAATTAAATTCGTCTGCATTAGACAGGGGCAAAATATTCAACACCCAAACCATCTGTCCCGAATACCACCCAAAACCAAGACTTGAAGGAAGCAGAAAAGGTCCAAAGAACCATAACTAGGCCACATTTACAGCCGCCACTCCTACGCCTAGCTACTATCTAGGCTTGGGAAAACATTTACAAAGACGCAAGGCGGATATACAAAACAAACACTGCACCCCAGAGCTCAGCTGTACATCGCGGAATAAACTGACATGAGATGCACAAAGCTGGCGAGAGAACTCTCGAGGACGGCTAGAAACCAAATCCCACAAAACGAACAGTCAGGAGATGTGTACTATTCCATGATGGATCTACTGCGGCAAGATAACTGGTAAATCTCAACATCTAACTCTTATGCGTACCTGCAAGAGTAGAAGGCTCAAACATGATGGCAGGCACCAAACGGAACATTTATCTTGGCCTAGTCACCGAGCAAGGGACAAGGAGTACAAACAATCAACATTCACATGCTATATTACAAAACTTTTTGTACATGGAACCTAAGTCCCGTCTCCACCCGGTGCAGGGTGATCGAAGTTGCCAGATTTTGAGGGCATTACCTCTTACATGTTGTGGCTGCTCGCGTGCACCCGCACCTTGCAAATCAACTTGGATGCCTGGAATGTTCGTGGCATTTTGCAAGGACAATGCTTAGTACATGTTGTGGCGCGAGGCACCTAGGCCACGATGGCCAGATCGAGCAGTTATACCCTGGAAACCGACATTGGCAGTCAAAATCGGAGAGAGAATCGACTCGGTAGCTCGAATCAGTGGCTCCGCAACTTGCCTCTGTGCAGTAGTATTTTGGGTAATTTCGGTGGTGGCATGTTGGTGAATATTGATAAGTGGCCGAAATGGGTCGTCAATCGAAAGTCTAGACATTCTAGACTCAAGCTCCCTCATGGTTTCAGGGGTCACTGAACGGGGAGCGCCCCCTGCCACCTGAGGTGTATATCCCTCGAGGGGAAGCAACACCGCCGCCACTTGGTCTGGACTGGCACTCGGGTCTAGCTGGGCAAGGTCATGCATGTAGCTATTTGTTGGCCACCTATGCCTCTCATAACTGGGCCCAGTGAATGTGTTCGGGGACAGAAATTCGACGTCGGGCATTGCCCAAAGCGACTGCTGGAGTCCAACGTCTGGGTGAGTCGGCTTTACGTTGACAGTGGGCGTATTGTTATTATTGACAATTCCCTGAATGCTAGCAGAGGCCGCCGGCGGCGAGGCGCTGACGCCGAGAACCCAGTTCATGGCGTCTGTGCTCTGGCAAATTTGAGAGGATGAGATAGAACGCATGTCCGACTGCTCTCGCGATGTGGACGACACGGCCGTTGTCGATGGTCGGTAAACCTGGGGGTGAGGATTTATTGGGATGTTAACCTTAGCCAGAGCCTCTGGGGGTAAGATGGCAAAAGATTGCAACGACAGTAGCTCGTTGCGTGTGTACTGAATACGGCCATTGCCGTTCGGAATAGGCACAGTATCAACTTCCACTGAAATTTCTGGGATGGGCGCAGTATCAGCTTCCACGGGCGGACCTGCTGGCTTAGGTTGTAGAGGCTTCTCGAATGCTTCGTCAAAAAGCTCATCGAGAACTTCATCGATGTATGAATTTGGTCCACCACAATCTTCTCGGAGGTGATCGTAGATCGCGTCCTTGATCGCTTGAAAGGTAGTGGCAATCTGCTCCATGGTCTTGCCAGAGATGCCTTGGACTGCAAAAACCTTGAAAAAAGCCCGAGCTAACTTCCGCATCTGCATGATCCTCTCGTCTGTGTTGGACGGCGATGGATTCGCCGCCTCAGATTGTTCAACTTCATTTGCCGACGAGGAGTCTGCGGCGAGAGTCTCAGCTTGGTTGTCTGAGCCATTCAAGACATTTGCACTAGTTGATCCGTCATCGGCCTGGATTCCGGTACCCGGGATCTTGTCAACATCTTCGACTACAGACTCTTCAGAAACTTGCGCGACGGTTGCCCGCTCCTCAAAAGCAGGCTCCTGGACAGATTGCGCATCGACAACACCCCGGGTGGCAGAGGAGGCAACTTGCACATCGACGAAATCCCGGGCGGTTGCAGAAACAAAATGCTCATCGACAGAATCTTGAGTGGCTGAGGAGGTAACCTGCACATTGACAGCATCTAGGATACCATCTCGAAGGCCGCGGATAGTGGAAATGAAGTTCCTCAGATCTTCCCCTGTCCGGAATTGAAGAAGATAAGAGACACCTAGATTATCGTCGTTGTGGAACACGGCAATGATTTGTGCATCCTCACTAGTGAAATTATGCCATCTGTTTACTGGCCATCTGGCCATCGTCCCCCTCTCTGATTGGAGGATAAAGAGTCCGCTGTCAGGCGGGCCTTCAGTTGTGAGGTATGCCACACAATTCAGAGCGAAATTATTGGCCCAGGTGTTTTGCCGGTATATAATTGGAAGCTTCAAGACAACATTCTTAGGCTCATTGTTGATGTCCGCAGGCCCAGCTTCATACTGGGAGAACGTGTTGTTTATCTGGATCACCGGGATGGTGGTACCCGCTGGAGCGTTCTGAGTGTCTGGAGCATGAGGAAGCGCCTGAGGAGGCAGAGCGTGAGTGCCAGTGGCATGAGGAGCCGATGGCCAAGCAGGAAAAGAGTTGACAAGCAACTCCGGAGCCGTGGTTGGTGCAATATTCTGCTGGGGGCGACCATTGTTGTTGACTGCGCCTCTGGTTCCATTGTTGTCGACAGCGCTTCTTCTAGTTCGTGACGAAATAGGTCTGGTGGAACCTTGCTGGCGGCTGGGACTACGGGGAGCGTTGGGAGGCGCGTTATTATTATTGCCCCAAGACACATTACGATCATAGACAGCGGATACACTGCGGTTGCTGCTCAGACCCTTGGGGTTGTTGCGAGCCGTCGACACATTGTTGTCTCCATCGTTGTGATAAGTGGCTGAGGATGCGCAGCGATTATTGCTCGCGCTATTGCGACTATTGGAACCACCTGAGGTGTGGTTACCCGGGCCATTGCGTAGGCCAGTCGGGATTCGTCGGTAATTTGCAGCGGTGAAGTCCCTGACTTGGTTTTGGATCGAGATAGATCCATTTCCCACGGGCATGTTTTTGTCGCTCAGGTTGTTTCGGCTCAGCTTATGAAGAGACTCTCTTGGGTTGCTTCCGTGCCTGTTCTCAAAATGATAAGTGACTACTCGACAACCTCTACAAGACTTATTTCTGGTCTTGACTAACCTTCTGGGGCCGTTCATGTTCTGAATCATGCTTCTGGTTGTCTGATATATTCGTCCGCCGCCCAAATCATCGAGGCCGGCAACGGCTTCGGCGTCCTCGTCTTGAAACACTCCATTCCGAATTGATGCTACAAGCACGAATAATCAGTATGGGCAAACTCCAGCCGACAGCGACAGACTTCCACAAGATTTGGGTTCAACTAACAGAGCCAAACATTGTCGAGAGCCGGATAAATCTGCTGGATAGAGTGATTCAATCGCTCGAGGCCTGCGTTTCTCGAGGCAGGGTCACGGTGCTTCGCAGAGTTATGGTTGCGATGATTATCCTCTAGAGGAAGATTATTCAACCGATCAATGCTGAGGTCATCCTTGTGTCGTGTTAGCAGTAGAACGTCGAAGACGTGGGTGGAAACTGAACGGTCAAGTTAATCCGCCCTCACGAATCTGGAGATGTGGAGTCAAACTATGGAAGATCAGTTCACGTACCATCATTGCGGCCAGAGCGGCCGGGTTCAAATTGCTAGACATGGTTGGGTATCTCCTTCTGCGTAGGAAGAGGTCGAGGTGGTAGATGTAGTGAGTGGCCGGAGGGCTTATCTTAGGTTGTTGTAGGTAAGGTAATTAACAGAGGAAGGTGTCAAAGAAGAGGGTTGTTGCAAGAAGCCGCGGAACGGCAAACATAACCTGGTGGATCCGGGTCGATAGCGAAGTCTGGCCGAGAAACCTCGTTTGCTGTTGGAGGCAGGAGGTAATTCTGGAGTCAGGCAATCTGCTCTGCTAAGCGAAAAGACATGTCAGCACGCAAGGCTGCCAAGGTTGATTTTAAGAAGAATGGAAGGACAGGAGAGCTGGAATGGACTTGGAGTGGCGACGACCAGACGCAGAATTGGAGGGAGGTGCGAGCAAGTGTGTGAAGCTTGAAAGTTAGGCAAGGAAGCTAGGCTTCTCAGGCACGGAAGGCACGATTGACAAGCGTGAGGACGCGTGGGGGCGCGTTGAGGTGTTTGTCCGACCCGCCAGTATTGATCGGGCAGGAGGACATGAGCCAAGCAAGGTCTGGTATTCTAACCTAACTCACCAACTTGAGCACCACAAGGAAAGAGGTGACTAGTTAGGGAGGCACCAAGGTTGCTCTTCCTTTCTTCTTCATTCGAATGAAGGTGGAGGTAGAGGCTCGAGAAGGTAAGGGAGAGGTGTGAAGCGATGCATGTGCTTTACGACACGACAGGGTAACGAATGAACTCTCGATTGTCACGGCGATGCCATGGCGGTGGAGGTGATAGCCTGCTGGTGCTGCTGTTTCCAGCCCTTGACTAAGAACGTACCTGTCGGGATGGGATTCACCTCAGAAGAGGCAACGCTCGCGATGTGGCTTCACACGCCGACTCGAGCGAGTCCTGGTGCTGCGCAGGTTGACGGTTGCGATTGGCTGATGAAATATTATATTACAATGAGGAGGTGTACCAAGAAGGTAGAAGGTGAAGAGGGAGCTTTGCCTAGGTTGGATGCCTTTGCGGAGCGGAGAGGGTGGAAAGATGGTCGAAGGTGAAGAGGTTAGGTAGGTTGTTTGTGGAAGGGTTGGGAAGGAAAATGGAAGTGCAGGTCTGGCGAGGGGGGTTTTTATGCCCACCGGAGAGACCTCTGTGTGCGGTGCGGTTGCCCGGTGCGGTTGCCCCTCAGACTCAGAGCCGGCAGCAGTGACAAGTGGAGCCCTCAGCGAGGACTGGCAGGCAGTGACGGACGGGCAATCGAGGATGGCGGCCGTCGAGCGTCTGCATTTTGCCCAGATGGTACGTAACCCCTCGGTCCCGAGAGCAACAAGACCGGACGATACTAGGGATGCTAGGGCATGTGTGCCTGGAGCCCTAACTTGGCCCCCCGGGGGCTGCCTTGGGTTTCTAGTCTGGCTGAACATCGAGGGACCTTTTCGAAGAAGGGGGAGGGCACTGGCTCCTGCTTTATGTTTGATGATGGGGATATATTCTCGGTATCTCCCAGCAATCCCTACACAATTCTGTAGAATAGGGGCTCGTCGGCCCCTGGACCAGTGGCCCCCCCCCCCCCATAGTACTCGTATCAATTGGCCGTACACCTTCAACATCTCGTATTATTTCAGGCGAAGGAATGTGAGATACAAGTCGGGCAAGATAGGGTGTAGAAATCCAATCCTAGACGTAGAACCAGGGGCCTAGCCATGGTAGCACTCTACAGTAGCTCGCCGTTCCCTGCCAGTAAGGAAGACTCCTCCGTGACCCATTTGAGTATCTACCCGTACGCCCGGCAGATATTTTTGAAACCTATTGAGCTGTGATGCCATACCAAGGACCTGGCAAAATTTCCATGTGCCTTGCCGTGGCCACGCGTTCTGCGTTCTATTCTGCACGGCAAGTTCCGCGAGGCCTCGTTTCTTTCGCCAACTCCCAAAACAGCCAGCTTTCCACAACTACCCCATTTCGGCAGTGACGCAGTCAACAACTCCCCCGCGTACGCATTTCTGTCCATGTTCGGGTTTCCTCTGGCTGTTGACGCCAGACCTCGGGTTGGGCATCCCTCTCCCTTGCGGGACAGCACGTCGCCGCCATCCCGAGCTAGGGACAGTCGCCCATAGTTTTTAATTGAGAAAGTTCATCTCAAGAAGTCAGCTTGCTAAAATTCTGCCGCTGGTTGGCACTGGGTACTTAATTAGGGACCAAGGAGCCCGGGACCACCTTGATTAAACGCTTCTTTGGAAATCGCACCCAAGTCACGAGAGACAGCGTTCTCTTCCACACCCCACCTTTATTAGACAGTCTCGGAAGATACACAAGAATCATAAGGATACTGGTTCCGGGTCGAGGAGCGCGCCCGGAGAGGCCTTTGATTTCTCGACCAAGTCTCGTTGCGGGGGCCAATATCTACCGAGAACTACGTCGCCCGCTGTCGAAAACACATGAGCTGGGTTTTAAATCATGTACTGATTAAGTTGACCATGCCTATTTTGGCCCAGCCCACTTTTGGCCCATGCGCAAGCCACCATGCACTTACACCACATGTGATCGATCCTTTTTCTTCAACACACCGCAACTTCCTCAAAACAACACCAAATTCCTTCAATTCTACTACATTCGAGAGCCCTTTCAATAATCTTTCCAGCGATGCCTCAATATAACGAATTGGAAATACTGCAGGCTATGCAAAAAGTCCGAGAAGGCATTCCGTTGCGGCGCGCGGCCGAAGAATGTGGCGTTCCAAGGACTACCCTTCGCAACCGTATGGCCGGCCACAAATCCCGCCATATTGCATTCGAACACATGCAGGTTCTTCCGCATACAACGGAAGCCCGGCTCGCCGAATGGATCATCCTTCAGGGCGCTCTCGGCCTACCTCCAACGCATGCAACGGTCAGGGAATTTGCCCGCCGGCTGGCCGTGGACGGAGGCAAGCCGGAATACGCAGGACCGAAGTGGTTGCGCGGCTTCATGGCCCGGAACCCGTCAATTCGGACCCAGCGGGCACAAAGCATGGATGCGGCCCGGCTCAACGGCGCCACGGTCCCGGTAATCATGGCTTGGTTCAACTACCTGGCCCTCCCGGCTATCAAGCTGATCAAGCCGGAGAACCGTTGGAATAAAGACGAGACTGGCCTTCTTGAAGGCTAGGGTGACAACGGCATGGTTCTTGGATCTGAGGAAAGGGCCAACAACAAGAAGCTGAAGAAAAAGCAGTCAGGATCACGGAATTGGTCCATGTTCGTGGAATGCATCTCTGCAACGGGTAGGTCAATACCTCCTTTGGTGATCATGAAGGGGAAACCCTTACAACAACAACACTACCCAAATAAAATGGGTCCCGTCAAAGGTTGGAAGTTCCACACGCAAGAAAAAGGCTGGATTGACGATGAGAGTGCGTTAAAATGGCTTCAGGAAGTCTTCCTTCCTAACACCCGTACGGCCAACAACGAACGCCGGCTCCTCATTGTTGACGGCCACGGTAGTCATACAACTGATGATTATATGTGGACCTGCTTCCAAAATAACATTCAGCTTCTTTACTTACCGGCACACTCATCACACGTCCTTCAGCCGCTTGATTTGACGGTTTTCTCGGTCCTGAAGCGGGCATACCGGAAGAGGTTTAACTCTCTACCCCGGTGCTCCGATTCAACGGTCTCCGGCCGGCGCACTATGTTGACCTGTTACCGGGCTGCCCGGGAAGAAGCATTCAAGGAAGAAAACTGCAAGGCAGGGTGGTATGCTACCGGCTTGTGGCCGGTAAACAAGCTCAAGCCACTCACGAGCCCTCAAGTGCTAGAAAATAGCAAAAAAGCCGGTAAAAGTACGGCTTTAGCTGCTCTCGAGGAAGAGAGGGATACGGCTCATCAACAACAACAGTTGCTTGACGATTACGGCGCTTGGAAGACTCCTAATAAGGTTACGGACCCTACGGTTGCTTTGGCCAAAGTAAACATCAGCTCCCCGGCCCGCAGGGCACGTCACCAGCTATTCAGGAAGGTCAGGAAGGCATTCACCCTCAGGGACTTTGAGATGGCTAAGCTCAGACACGAAAAGGAGGCTCTGAAAGCTGAGCTTGAGAACATAAAGGGAACCAAGAGGAAGAAGGTGGAATTGAGCCCAAATTCCAAGTTTGCCTCAATAAAAGACATTCGGCGCGCGCAGAGAGCAGTGGGGCGCGATATTGACAGCTCTGACGAATCAGAAAGCTCGGAAGAAGAAGAGGAAGTCAAAAGTTGTATAGTAATTGGTTGATTTGGCGATATTTTACATGCTTCAATGTAGGGTGTCATTCATGTCAGTGGGCGGCTCAGCACGGGCCAAAAGTGGGCTGGGCCAAAATAGGCATGGTCAACTTACGTCTGCTTTGATTGGCTTCTTAAATAAGTCACTTTTGATTCGTGTTGATTTCGGCTGTCACCATGGGGACGGCAACATATAGGGGCTGTTATGCCCCTCGGCCCTGGGAAAATCTGAACACTTTTCCTGTTGCTCTCGGCATTTTTACGCCCGGAATCAGAGGTGAAAACCCTAGAACCTGAGGCTCATAGCAGAAGGGCGTGATGTTCGTCTGGCAGGATTCCTGAAGGAAGGGAAGCTTGGGTCATATCAGAACGGGAACAAGGCATTCCAATCTTGGCAGCCTTGGATAGCAGGCTCTGGTTTCAAACGGAGTCCTTGAGTCTCGTAAGGAAGCAAGCCAGAAGCCTCCCCCTGAGCTGCTGGCGTTGCCTCGCCGACATGCTAGCTTCCAGGCCGGTATTGAAAACCCCAAAGACTCAAAAAGGTCATCCTGCTAGAAAGAACGACCTGCCGGCTTCTTGGAGTATTTTTTGCTCGGCTACCGATAGTTTTTGTCCAGATAGAATCAAAGGCTTGTTCATGGTCTTCCGGAATCAAGCCCAATCATAATCCCGTGCCTTGTAGCAAAGATTTGTTCTCAGGATGCAGAAGACGGCTTTCATGTTTCTCTCGACGATGTGTTGTGTATCTTATATGGCCAGATTGACTGCAGGCCATTCAGGGAGCGTCGAGGCCACCCTCTACCCCGGTGGCCAAGGGAAAGATCTTGCTTGGGTAAAAGGCCCCACGCGACCGTGGGCGGTGCTGACGGACTAGTCCCATGGCTAGCGTCTGAATGTGCTTGTTTTGGTGCTGTCACGCCCATAGATGGTTGCTGAACGTCAGTTCGATGCCGTGAATGCGAGTACCTGCTCACGAGCCGGGCCGATGGGGTTTTCGACTTCAATGGAGCTGGAAAACGAGTAAACGGTCAGCGGAAGTGCATGGGGGCTCATAAACTGAAGGATGCTTTGTTTTGTCGACAACATGTGTTCAGGGGATGGCTGGCGTTGACGGCACGCCTGGTTGTGGTGCACGTGAATATTTTAACTGAGCCGAGTCGAAAAACACGGAGGCTACGTGGCTCGTCGAAATGCTCCGGTGGCATTCGAAATGGGTTGTACTTTTGCACACTGATCGCGGACTGTGGCGGAGGGACTTTCTAGATAGGTAGCAGTTTTGTAACACTATTCCACGTCGACAGAAGGCTGCTTTACTTCACCTAAGGCGGGTACTTTTATTGAATTTGTTGTAGAGTATGTAAGGATCAATATAAAGAGGGTTATCCTGCAGAGTAAAAAGCCGCTAGGTAGTACTCTAAGGTCCCCTATTGAGGTCAGGTACTGGTAAGGTGTATTTGGGGCAGATGAAGCCCCTAAATTGCCCTGGGGGTTGAATTAAGGCCCTAGGTAGCACTCAACGCCTGGGAGCCCCACTACCTCGCCAAAAACCGTTGCAGCACATGGGATGGGAGGACTCGATTTCTCGGCACGCCAAGACTCTCGCACTCGATGCTCCCTCTCTTTTTTTTATTTCCATGATGAGTCGACAAGCTACGACGAGTTCAACGATGGGAATGAGCGCTCTAACTCTCATTCTATTATTCAGCGGGGTATTTGATTTCACCACCGCGGGTACTCGGGCCCGTACTTGCTTAATTACCCTGTTCCGGCGTGTTGTGCCTTCCGGAGCTGAAAAGGCTGGATCGTCAAATGATTTCTCGACGTGGTCAACCCACTCGGGAAGGCCACCATTTACCCAAGCGGGAAGAGCCAGCCCGTTCCTACTCGTCTACTCAGGAACAAGAGTGTGGACCATTCTGGAACGTCCCTCTGAAGCAGGAGCAGCGAGCAAGAGAAAGTCGCCCAAGAGAGGCATGCCGTAACACGGAGACAAATAGTAATGACGTGGAATGAATCAGCACGCAGATCTAACGAAACCCTAAGAGATCGGCGTCACAAACAGCATGTCACGCGCATTCACAGGGCAACAGAAATGAAGCATTTGATGCAGGGAGGTAAGGCTTGAATTGTCTGAAAAGGTCTAATCTCTTGTTTCCTTTGGCAGGGCCAAAAGTCTCTTTTTTATAGTTATGAATAGTGGCAAAAGCTGGTGGCGAAGATTCACATAGCAGCTTCTAGGTCTTTCTTGCTCACTAATCCCAATATTGTGACTGTTGGATTCACCAGGGTACCGGTACTGGACTCAACAGGGCGTGGCTGCACGCCGAAAACTGGTGGTTCAAGTGATGGATTGTAGACGTCTGTTCTTCTCTCTAGCTTTCTGGCAGTGCCAGAAAGCCCGTTCTTATACTACTATTGTGGTGGCGAAGTGGGTGGCGAAGTCTCTATCTAGAACCTTCGAGGCCCTTCTGCTTGACAAATTCCAACAGTGACACAGCACAATGTGTTTTGAAACGCCATCCGGACAAGTTTTTTTTGGTCGTCACAGATCGCGGATTCAGGACACATCTTGAAGATCCGAACTGCAAGTGCAGCCAACGCTCGCCGTGATAAGACGAACACGTTGGCAGAGAGAACAGAACAGCGAAGAGAAAGATGAGACCCTCGCCAATCGCGGTTGAACAATCCAGAAAACTCCCCGACCGGCGGCCGAAGGCACTCCCGGTAAAGCTACTTCTCTTCATCCTTACGGCACATATCTTCTTTTCCGAAGAGAGGAAGCTTCCGGTCTCAATACCCCCACCAAGAACAATGCAAACGGAAAACGGGGAACTTGCATCAGGTTCGCTCCAAAACAGATGACAGCGTCATCAACGAACAGACGACACCAGTCTCAAGGACCACCCACAAACGCTGGATTTAGAGACAGCCGATTCAAAGAAGAAGTATGTCTCAACAAACCACCTTGATTCAAAAGAAGCGAGAGTAGAGAACCAAGTTCTTGTATTTAAACGAATTTACATCTCCGAGCTGGAAAAGAGGAAGATTTCGAGAATACATCCCAAGCCGCATCTTATGTGGCTACATTCTGCTGTTGAAATCGAAGGGGCCACCTGTCAAAGCTCCGACGCCAATACAGAGCAGAGATTTTCAGAGAGAACAAGGGATGCCTGAGAGAGAGAGCGAAGAGAATGTGATTGAGAGTACAGCCGAACTAACTAATTTCCACTACCAGTGCTGTTGCTCGATACAAAATCAAACACGCGTTACAAAGTCGACCTGCGATACTACAAACCCAAGAAACGAAGCAGAGGACAGGAAGTTCTGCCTTCATTCTTCGGCTCCTCCGAGCTCTTGATCCCTAGTACTCAGGACACGGCTTGGAATTTAGAGGACCACGAGAATGGAAGCCGGTGTGTGTAGCAACGGAGAAACCCGAAACGGGGGGGGCGGCAAAAGAAGGGTTGACTGCAAAACAAAACAACACGCCAATACCCAGCAAGAGTACTGCAGTCCATCATGGACTGTTCTAGGGCTCGACTTCAGCCGGCTCATCACAGACCGGGCCGCTCCGCAAACCTGAACTTGCGGCGACGAACTATGGAGAAGCGGTTGCAAGTAAACGACAGATTCACAGAAAGAAAGAAAGAAAGACAGAAAGAAAAGAGAAGGAAGAGGAAGAGGAAGAGGAAGAGGAAGAGGAAGAGAAAAATGAGCTAGAAAATGCGGCACTTACGAGTTTCAAAACAGGCAAAAGATGTTGGCGTCTCGGGCAGCCCTGGAGGCGTAAATGCAAATCAGTGACGCGAACATGAATCGATTCCGGGCCTCGAGGATTATTACTTACGCCTTCGCGGCCGTCGGTAAGGCCAGCCGAGCGATCGGTACAGCTCCTCCTTCGTACATGGGCCCCGCCCCTAAAGGCCTGGGTTCTAGACACAGCGGAAGACTTTATAGGGAAGGTGGCGGCCTTCAACGTTGCCGTCGGGTCCAACGATGCTTACTTCTCTTGAGGAGCCCTTCTAGGCTGTACCTCGTGGATTCACGGCCGTCGATACGGCCAGCTGAAGACCCGGTTGCTTCCGACTGGGTAGTTGTGGAACATCGCTAGCGCCTCGGACAAGGAATTTGGCCTCGGGTGCAAGAACTAATTATGTGGTAGTCCAGTCGCCGAACTTTTCCACGCCCACGGTGCAGGTTACGATCCTGCAGTCCGGGAGCTTGCCGTGAAGGTATTGGGGGAAAAGGAAGACGAAAACCACCGATATTCGCGAACAACCTGATGCTTACCAACCAACCACACACAAGCTTGTCAGATTATCGGTTTGCGCATTTTCTTGAATACTCCCGAGGCTCGACTGGAGAGAGGAGAGAGCTAACAGTGGGACTGGAACAGGAAGAGAACATCGTGCCGGTGTGCCTATGGCTGCCAGCGGCAGAAGCATGGCTTACACACGATCATGGCCAACGGAAAGCAAAAAGAAGGCCTACGAAAGTTCCGCCCAACCTCCCCTAGAAAAACATCGAACACAATCACCTCCTGAGTCCCGAAACCCCCGAATGGTGCAGATCTCCAACATCTCCTTCCAAGCAGTCCAGTAACGACGACGTCGGGTAGAGGCGTCGGGTTGGGACATTAAGGCGGCTAACTGCATCTCGAATTCGGTTCGGACCTCGCCCCGTTGACAGCGGAGTACATAAATAAGGCGGCAGCGTAGTAAGGCATCGAACGAATATGGGAGAAGGCAGATGTTGATTATCGCGAGATATCGCCTAGAAGCGCAGTGGGTGATTAATAGCCACAAGAAGGGAGAAAAAGTGTTGTTGGTAGATCAAGTGGTTGAAAAGCTAGGTCAGAAGACAGGCTAATCAACTCATGCTGGCTGTTCAAAGATCGGCGCTAAATAATCAGAAAGACGAAAGAAAAAAGGGGTGGCGACCTTTCTTTGTTGTTATTGATCCAGTCAGGACAGGAATGCTGTTGCCACGGCTGCTGGTCAGGGGGGCGGGCTGGGGTGCCCGTGTCTGCATTCCTCCTTGTCACAAGAGCAAAACAAACAGAACAAAACAAGTATGAGCACATAAGCTTAAGCAGAAGGAATGGATTATCGCATAGATTGGCTCGGTTGCTGCACGCTTGAACTGGAACTCATTGCTATTTCGGCTATTTTTCAGCGGTCTTATCGCTAACTCATCACCAGGCTACCCGCACCAATATCCAAAGACAACGAATAATCTACTTCTGGCCGTTAGGCCAGGCCATCTGCGCGGTGCGGTGCAGGCGGAAGCTGGTACCGGTGACGTAGGGGTCCTCGCCGAGGAAGCCGACGGGGAACCCTAAATCAAACGGCTTGACGCTCTCGAGGTACTTGATCTGCTCGGGGGTGAGCTGGATGCTGAGGGCCTGGATGTTGTCGTGTAGGTGCTCGACCTTGCGGCCGCCGACGATGGGGAAGACGTTCTGGGCCTTGCTGCGGACGTAGGCGAGGGCGATGGCGGTGACGGACTCGATGCCGTGCTGTTGGGCGACGGCGTACAAGGCATCGCTGGTCTTAGCCTCGTCGGGGGTCTGCTCGGCGGCCGACGTGAAGGCGCGGAGAGGCTCGCCCGTGGCGCGCCGCGCCTCGAGCGCCGCCTTGCTCTGGAACTTGCCGCTGCCCAGCACATCCCACGGCGCCAGGGCCATGCCGAAGGTGCGGGCCATAGGCAGGATCTCGCGCTCAAAGTCGCGCACCATGACGTTCCACCGGCCCTGGTAGATGCTGAAGGGCGTCTTGCCGTGGTCGACGGCGTACGTGTTGGCGGCGCTGACCACCCAGGCCGGGCAGTCCGAGGCGCCGAGGTACAGGACCTTGCCCTGCTCAACGAGGATGTGCAGCGAGTCGACGACCTCCTTGATCGACGTGGTCCAGTCCCACCAGTGTATGTAGAGGATATCGATGTAGTCGGTCTGCAGCTTCTTGAGGGACTCGCGGACGCTCATGTGCAGGCTCTTCTTGTGGTTGCCGGCGTAGTTGGGCCCTTTGCCCTTGCCGACGGCGTGGGAGTGGTAGTCGGAGGTGTACTTTGTGGCCAGCACGATCTGGTCGCGGTTGTTACGCTCGGCTATCCACTCACCAATCCACTTCTCCGACTCCTCGTTCTGGTAGTTGTTAGACGTGTCGACAAAGTTGCCGCCAGCCTCGACGAAGGCGTCGAGTAGCTTGAATGAGTCGGCCTTGCTCATGGACCCCATGGCCGACGCCCAGGCCTCGCCGATGGACATGCCGCCGAGACATAGCGGCGAGACCCTCACGCCGGCTGTGGGAGCGAGCACCCGGTACCGGCCAAGCTCGGTGGGGGGCTCCGGCGCTTCCTCGAAAAACGATGACATTTTGGGGTTTCGTTTTTTCTTCTGGGGTTGGTGCTTCTTGCCAGCGCTTGCTGCCTCGAGGACGTGTGATTTTTCGAGTCTGTTTTATCTGGGGACAGCTCCTGTGAAAGCGCTTGCCAAGGAGTGGTACTTGAAGCCATTTATACCCCGCCAGGTCGGACTTAACTAGCTGGTGATGCAGCGGACTTAACAGATTTCGGAGTTTTGCATGCCAGTTGATCGGCCGTGCTATACGCTCTGACTTGGGCGGTTAGCGGCTAGCAAGCTAGGTAATAACCTAACCTAACCTAACCTAAGAGTCAGAGATAGACACTGAGGTCAGATCGGGTTACGTGAACAGCTCCAGGTCACCTTGAACATTGGGACGGAGCCGCCAACCGACGTCATGCTGAACGAAGTGCACTGCGTAATCTCCGGCCACTGGGTTGGGTACGGAATATACATGTCGGGTATCTCCCCTACTGGCCGTACCTGGCAGCGGTAAGGTGATTGGGTCGATCGCGTAGCGAATACGCAGAGAGGCAAAACGGAAAAGATCCCATCGGTTGACATGATAGTCTTGGTCGGCGGCGGTGCAGAAACAAAACATTAAACTCTGCGTTTTCGGTAGGGATCAAGTTATCATGTCGACTCGGGCTCGAGGTGGCGGATGGGACGGGGGTCACGGATTGGAGATCGAGTGGGTAATTTCTTCGGAAACATGGGAATGGCTGTCAATTGACTCTCAAAAACTTGATTGAACTGCGAGTGTTGGTCTCCCGCTCCCAGACCTCCAAGGTAAAGTAGAGTGGACCCTAGCGGCCTGGCGAGTCTTTCTCCGAAGTACTGCCGTTGCGCCGGTTTTCACTCGTTAAGACTCAAGAGATGTCGACATTCTCTCGAATGATTCTCGAATCTCGAGAGGAGAAGGCGGACGTCTAACCCTAACCCTGATTCAACAATGGAAGGGCTCATGCATGTGTCCCGAGCTTGTCCGATTGACAGCCCGTGACGACACGACATGACGCTAGAAAAATCTCGGGAGCGGCCATGTCATTTGATGCACTGTGCCTTGTCCCGCACTCAACATTTTTTTCCGCAGCAGGGATATGTCAATGTCTACCTCGGTCTGGGCCAGTTCCACCAAAATCTTGTGGCGATTGTCGCGCAATGCCATGTTATTACCTAGTTCTAGCTGAAACAACATCCATTCTTCGCAGAGGACTATTACCTATTGCATTGCACGCTTCCTGTGAGATGCCAGCCAGCGGCATGTCCAATGCCGTCTGTTGCTGACGTTGACAACGAATGACCATGAGTGCTTCAACCTCAACCTCAACCCTTCCCGCCCTGGTCGCCCGGCGCCTGAATAGCGGCCTCGGCCTCGGCTCGGGCTGGACATGCGCCAGCTGCCGCTACCGGCCCCCTCCCCGACGTCCGACGACGCTGCTGCCTCGACCTCCCTCGTCTTCCTCCCCCTACTCATCCTCTTCCCGGCCGTATTCCCGGCAGTATTCGAGCGCAAAACCCAAGTCCTCCCCGTTTGCGCTCCCGAAACCACCACGCCCACGCCGCCGGCGCGCCGTGCTCCTCGCAGCGACAGGAGGGGCTGCCACGTTGGGGCTGCTGGCCGTTGGCGACGATGTCAGGAGTGCCTACGAAGCCCTCGAGAGGTCTGGCAGAGTCGCCGGCGCCCTCATTGTCTGCATCAACGAGTAATACCCCCCTTCTCGCGCCCCTTTAGCGGTTGGAACACGTACAAGTACTGGTGCTGAGCATGCGACAGTTACCGGACCGCCCTGAATCAGCGAGAAAAGCTGGACGACAGGGACGAGAGCGACCTCGTCCTAAAGGCCTGCCACAAGCGATGCGCCGTGAGGACGCTGCGGGTGCTCGAGAAGAATGGCGGCATCTTCATCAAGCTGGGGCAACACCTTGTACGAGATATGCATTCCCCACAGAATACCTACCTTGCTAACCGACTGCCCGCAGAGCGCCATGAACTACCTCCTACCCAACGAGTGGACGACCACCTTCATACCCCTGCAGGACCGCTGCCCCGTCTCGTCGCTCGAGTCCATCGAGAACATGTTCAAGGCCGACACGGGCGAGGACCTGGCCGACTACTTTTCGGAATTCTCTAGCGAGCCTATAGGCGCTGCCTCGCTTGCCCAGGTGCACCTGGCCGCCATCAAGGAGACGGGCCAGAAGGTGGCCGTTAAGGTGCAGCACCCCAATCTCCAGAAATGGGCGCCGCTAGACATGGCCCTCACCAAGTTCACCTTCTCCACCCTCAAACGCTTTTTCCCCGAGTACGACCTCGAGTGGCTGTCGTCCGAGATCGAGTCGTCGCTCCCGCAGGAGCTCGACTTCCAGTGCGAGGCCGAGAACGCCCTGCGCACAAAGGCCCACTTCGCCCGCATCCCCGAGCTGCCGCTCGTCGTGCCCGACGTCATCTGGGCCAAGAAGCGCCTGCTCGTCATGGCCTGCGAGACGGGCCACCGCCTCGACGACCTAGCCTACATGGACGCCGCCGGCATCGACCGCGACGAGGTGTCGGCCACGCTGGCCCGCATCTTCAACGAGATGATCTTCGGCGAGGGCGCGCCCCTGCACTGTGACCCCCACGGCGGCAACATCGCCATCCGCAAGAAGACGACGGCGCCGTCGCGCGGGGCCGCCAACTTCGACATCGTGCTCTACGACCACGGGCTGTACCGTGACATCCCCGAGGACCTGCGGCGGTCGTACGCCAAGATGTGGCTAGCCATCATTGACGGCGACGTGCCGCGCATGAAGAAGTACGTGCACGAGGTGGCAGGCATCGACGACGACAAGTTCCCGCTCTTCGCGTCGGCCATCACGGGCCGCGACTTCAGCGTCGTGAGCTCGCCGACAGCCGGCAGCATCACGCGGCCGCGCGACGCCGACGAGCAGAAGACGATGAGCGCCGCGCTGCAGGACGGGCTGATCGCCGACCTGGTGCAGATGCTCGGCCAGGTGCCGCGCATCATCCTGCTTATCCTCAAGACGAACGACCTCACGCGCAGCCTCGACGAGAACCTACACACGCGCCAAGGCCCCGTGCGCCAGTTTCTTATTCTTGCCCGCTACTGCTCGCGCACCGTCTTCCGCGAGCAGCTCGACGCCATCCGTCGCCGCGCCGGCTCCCTGTGCTGGCCCCCCAACGCCCTGCGCCTGCTGGCCGCCTGGCTTGGCTTTGTGAGGGTCGAGCTCAAGCTCGAGGTCTTTGAGACGTGGCTAGCCGTGAAGCGCGTCTTTGGGCCCCGGAAACCCTCTTTGGAATTTGGGGGGAGCGAAAAGCATGTAATTGCATCGTAGATGTAAAGATAGAAATAGAAATAGAAGGGGGGGGGGAGAGTCAAATAATACTATTTATCTGTCTTGTGTACATAGACAACAGCGTCTCTGTTCCGTTCAAGCATGCATGCATCTGCGTCGACGTAGCACACAACTAGGATTGCTGGGACTTGTTCATACCGATTTCGAAGTGCTATTCTTTCTGCATTATCTTGGACTCGCTCTGGTAAATTGTGTCGGTCACATCAATACATCAATACATCTGTCCTGGTAGAGAAGTCCCCGGTTGGCTACCCAGCCCTTGGACCTGGATGTGCCATGTCTGCCGAACGAAAATGCCGTTGGAATAAATAGTGACAGCCTGTGAGCCCGTTTCGGGGGATATTGTTATCGTGTCTAGGTAGTTTCCCCCTTTCCCTCATCCCTATTCATTCTTCTTCATTTCTCCTCTTATTTCCCCTTTCTGGCCCCCCTGGAAGTCGGCCCCCAGTTTGCCAGGAACCCGGTGGTTCATCAGAAACGCCCGGCGCTAGTTTGGGACAGGCCATTTTACAGTGATGAGGCGGAAGCTTCGACTTCCACCAAACCGACCAAAACAACACGAAGGCGAACTGAAAGCGAGCCGTAGGGAGGCAAAATAACGACAGTAAGGCACATGACCCATGGGAGCTCACCTAGAGTAACCTGATTCGTGGGGGAGAACAAAACATGGTGAAAAATAACAAATGACCTCCATGTACCAATTAGGAAAACGAATGGAAGAAGCACCCCTTCAACAGAGCAGGACTCCTCCCTCCACTAACAGAAACGCAACTAAGCGGAGCAGAATATCAGCTGCTAGGTATTTCATTCTCTGACGGATGCTGCTGGTTGTTGTTTACTTGAAGCATCGAATTCAAAGAGCTGATGCCTAGGCACCTATGTAGGCAAGATCAAAAGTAAGATCAAAGGCAAGCTGCCCACGAACAAAAGCCAGGACGAAAAGGGAAATATTTGCTAACGACGGGGTGATTAGCAAGGTAGGTAGGTAGTATGATAAGGGGCAGTACCTACTACCTACTTCAGCATAGGGAGAGTGGCCTGGCCTGGTTTGAGGAGAGGGAGTGTAAAAAAAAAATCGAGGACATCACATGGGTCTGAACCAAAGGCATCCAGTCATATAATGCCGATCTGATCCTGTCTTGGAACGTTATAGACGAGCCCAGGCATTTACCTCAGTTATAACTAGTTGGGAGATGACGAGGTTCTTTAGAGGCATTGCTGTTGATTAGAAAATAGGTAGTCTTGATAGTGCATGCGTGTTATATAGACTATCCTCCCTAACAACTATGATACAATATATGCGAGTCCTTGTGCTGTTTACTCGCGCCCTACGGCTCCAATGTAGCTAGTCCAAGCACACACTTCCTGCACTGCTCACATCTCCTCTGTCTCCAGCGCCCTGAGCTCAGGATACTCCGGTAGTTCCCAGCCAAGGCCGCCGCTCATAGCCAAGCGCGCTAGAATCCTGTCAAGCCGCAGGGTGCGCATCCAGCTGGCAACGAGCTCGATGGCCGAGATGGCGAGCCGCGAGCTAGGCAGCATGTTGCCGCTAGCATTCGACGCATTCTGGATCTTGGTGACGAACGGCCGCAGCGCCGTCTCGTACGCCAGCAGAGCGGCCGCGATGCCCTCGCGCCGCGGCTCATCCCCGACAGGCCCGCAGTGCCGCGCCATCTCCCCCGCCAGCACGTACGCGCCGGCGAGCGCGGCCGACGTGCCCCAGCCGGCGGGCGACGGGCACCACGCCGCGTCGCCCAGCAGCACGACGCGCCCCCGCGACCAGGCGTCCATCTTGACCAGGCCCATCTCGCAGGCGTGCCAGTCGTCGGCTAGCGGCGACGCGACGATGTCGCGGGCGAAGCGCGCCGAGTGCCACCCGGCGTCGCGGAAGTGGTCGGCCCACGCCCGCCGCTGGGCTGCTGGGCTGCCGCCGCGCAGCGTCGCGCGCATGGGGTGGTCGGCGGGTAAGCCGGCGATGGAAGCTATGAAGTAGGCGCGCAGGCAGTCGGGGCGGTCCATGCGCGAGCCGAGCACGCGGCGGCCCGGCGCGAGGCACCACGTGAAGTGGTTGGTGTCGGCGGGCTCGGCGGGGACCGTGGCCCAGGCGATGGCGGCGCCCGAGCCGTGGAAGGCGTCGGGCGCGTCGGGGCCGAGCAGCAGCTTCCGCGTCGCCGAGTACATGCCGTCGCAGCCCACCACCAAGTCGAACGTGTCCTGGACGCCGTCGGAGAAGACAACGTGCACGCCGCCGCCGCCGCTCTCATCGTTGCCGGGCTGCGGCTGCTGCTGCTGCTCCAACGACTCAACGGTGACGCCGTGCCTGTAGACAGTCGTGTCCTTGTTGGCGTTGTACATGACGCGCGAGAGATCGCCGCGCATAATCTCAAACTCGGATGTGATGCTCTGGTCCCCCGTGCCCGTGGCCAGGACGGGGAAGAAGGCGCGCCGGCGGCCGGTGGTGTCGACGAGCAGCGTGCCCTGCTCCGAGACGAGGCACGCGCGGACGGCGGCCTCGATGCCCATTCTGCGCATGGCTGTCACGCCCACGCCTCTGATGTCGATCTGCTGTCCGCTGTGGCGATGCTCGGTGGCCTTTTCGATGACTGTGACTCTGCACCCGATCCGACTAAGCCAGAAGGCCGTTGCCGGGCCGGCAATGCCGCTGCCGCAGATGAGGATCTTGAGTGGTGCCATGGGGCTAGTCAAGACGGGATGGAGTCTCCTTGTATCAACAATACAAGAAGAAAGCCGCATATTGGCGTGCTTCATGGACATCCATATATACATGAGAGCTATACTCCCAGGGGAGAGGCCAAGTAGGGAGTAATTCGAGGCCAAGCCGGCGGTAGCCCGTTGTCGGTGAATTCGCGCCCCCCTTTCCCCCCCGGGACGAGGCCGGTAAATTCACACTAATCGCCGAGCCGTACATTACAAACCCCGAACCGGACACAAAACCCCGAGCCGGACGCAACAGACATGCCAACCACGTTATGCTCAGCCGGGATGTAATCTCTCGACTAGATTTATCAGGAACGAGACGGACGGAAGAATACCGAAGCTTGTATCTGCCAGGGGCTTGGGAGGCCGCTCGTCAGGGGTAGGGTAGATGCTCTGAGTGATTCCGCGCCAAGGTCTGGGCACCAAAATCACCGCAGGAATTGAGTAAGCTAGAATCTGTTTTTGTACCGTGACAGTGACGCTGGTCTGCGTTGTGCCTGGTGCCTGCCTAATAACCCGAAGTCGTGATGAACGTCGGCTTTCTCCTTATAGCACACCCTAACCAGGACAGCCCTCCTTACCTTCCACCTTCCTCGCCTTCCCCAACTCCCAACTATTGCTCGTCTCAGGCCTCCAACCCATGGTCCATTGGTCGGTTGATGACGGGCATCGATTCTTTCAAGCGTTTGGTCTTAGACTCCTGTTTAGGCTAAGAGGCCACGATTTTTCGTGGCCGTAGGGGCTTTGTTACTCAGCTGAAGTACAGTTGTTGGAGTATTTCTGGGCGCGATTTGCTTGATATACCGGACTCTTCAGTGCCTCTGCTCATTTCTCGAAGCCACGAGCTCTTAGGAGCTGCGTTTCATCACTGACAGGTCAAATAGCCGCGCACATATTCAGCTTGTGGGAATCCAAATTCTACACCCTCCCTGTCTCATGCCATGGCTCCCAGACGGGGGAGGCTAGAGCGTTTATGACATTACATAAAAACGTTCCTGTCTGGCGGTGATCTGGATGAAGCGCATATACTAGTTTTCCAGAGCGGTTGGCTCTAGGGACCGATAATTTCTAGTCAAACTGGGAATACCAGCCCGGAAGGTGTGTCCTAGCCGGTATTCGGAGCTCCCGCTAAAAAAAAGTCTAGCTCACTCTCTAGGCCCATTGATGACTCGTTCTCGGCCAGTTGTTCAAGAAGGCTGAGGAAAGGATCCTTCTCCTCTCCTGGTCCATTGCTCCTAGGACTTGATACTGAATCTGGTGGTCTGGCACTTCCATCATCATTGCCATGCCAGGGGGTTGGGCTCGAAAAGGCGTTTGTCGGTACGTCTCCAAACATGGGGTCATAGCCTTGCGAGCCGCTTGGGCCTGGTGTTGAGGGTCGAAGCTGCGCGAAGTTGAATGCCGGACTCAATGATGCACCAAGTAAGTTGCTCGAGATACCTTGACCTGAGCCATTCAAGTGCGCATGTGGCTTGGCTGCGATAGACGGACCCGCGGTGATAGCCCCTGTCGCGTTTGTTGGCCGGGTCGCTCCCGGCCGTTGCCGCTGTTGATGTGTGTCGTGGTGAGATGTGAGGGATGCCGGTGTGTGTAGTATTGAAGAAGACGATTGGGATGACATCGAGAAAGAGTGGCGGTGGTTATGTGAAGGTGCTGGAGGACCTGGGTCGGATATCGTGTTCAAGCTGCTTCTCGAGAATGAGAGACCCTTGAAATCAGGCCTCTTCCGCCCAGTAGGACCCGTGCTCTTTCGTTTAAGGCCTAGCCGGCTATTGCCAGAGTCAGTGCCACTGAGGCGGGGAGCGTAAAGGTCGTGACCAGTGTATGCATCTGTGGCGAAGTCGACGACGACATCAGAAAGGCTTAGGTTTGCGGCGTCAAAGCTGAAAGTTTGCCCCCCAGGGCCACCGATACTGGAATAACGGTCGAAGAAATCGTCCAGGTGAAAAACTGGCGAATACCGAATCGAATCATTTGCCAGGCTCTTAACAAGCTCCGAGTGGGCTTGATAGATCCCCTGAAGTGTTTCCCTCTGGTGCTGAACACTTGCCCAGGCGTATCGTAACTCGCTCAGCTGTTGCATCTCCCTCGACAAGAAGTCAGTGGACAAACTGAAGACGTTCATTTCGGCCGTGCTTCCATTTCTCGTGTAATGAGCGCCGTGAATATGCACCGTCCCAGCTGTGCAGATACAGTACCCCACAAATGCAGGCCACTCGATAGATGCTGCTTGCTTCCCAAGTTCCACGAGCTCGGCGATGGCATTGGCGTGTAAGAAACACATATTTGTGGCTTCGATTTGCCACGACTGATGTTGCCCCGATCCGGAAAGTTCCGAGAGGTCGATGGGAAGAAACGGCCGGTATATAAGGCAATGGATTAGGTGGTAGATTAGCTTGCTTAGCACAAGCACCGTGGAATCTGCCTGGCCGAACAAGGTTTCCAAACTCGAAAAGACATCATCCGTCCCTGAAGCCCAAACGTCGAGTTCGTGGCGTATCTTGGAGAGGTTCGATAGCGAATGCCACGGAAAGTGGGAGTCGCCCTTCACACCCCCAGCTGCTAGGTACCGGTTCGTCGTACCCAGTATGCGGCTTATATCGATAAGCATCCCGCTGCTCCCTTGAGATTTCTTTCCGCTTCCCTGAAGGTACTGTAGGTTTGAGCTGCTCTGGAAAAAGTCACCCTCCACAAGCATTGAGGTCGGATGGGGCGACCAGCACGGCAGTCGCAAGATAATCGTCTTGTCTCCAATGAGAGAAGGCCGTTTCGAGCCGCAGGCCATGAACCGGTCAAGCAAGTAGCATGTCCAGAAAAGTCTCCGCCGCATCTCTCGCTCAACGGGCGGGACCCGCACACTGATATCCATTTCTCGATGAAGTTCTAAAGCTATAGCCATGCCGACAGCATTTGCTAGAATGTGATATTAGTTCTTTTTTTCCACGTCAAGATTTGTATAGATCTATCATACCCAGCAGCATGTACGCTTTTTTCCCCTTCCCGGCAGCTGTATAAGCCGCCACCAAGAGAACCAAAGCCTGGAGGGCATCGACGGATGGCTCGTCTGTGTCGATTTCGCATCGTGATTGCGCTGTGTATTCCTCGCCGAGTCTCACCGCAGACTGGTAACCGCCGGGGTGCGGTGTGTACCTGACCGGCTAGTCAGCTAAAGGGTCTAGGGTTGGTAGGATTCTCAACCCACCTCGAGGCCACGGCATAAATGGCGTGAATGAGGTAGTTGGGAACCTGTTTCAGTTGCAGACGTTGCCGTAAGGTAGATTCGTCCAAGATATGGAATGGTTTGGCGTTGAAGCGGGTGAAATACGTGTCAAGCAGGGCATCGGGTTCTATCCCAGATGGCGGCTCGCTGCATTGAATCGGTCTGTTAGGTCTTCACGTTGTGTGGTGGTCGAAACTCTAGAAATAGACAGGAAAGCTCCATCAACTCACTTTGGAACCGTGGGAGAGTAGAGAGCAGATTCTCCTACGTCTTGAGCACCAGTAGTGTCTATCGGCGGGAAGTTTGGCGGGTTGTCACCCAAGCCTGCGTTGGATGTTGATATCGCAGAAGACGGTTCGTCATTGGCATTGGCAGGAGCATTCTCAGACATGGGTGTCTCGGGCTCAGACTTTTTGTCTTTTAGTCGAGCCTCCAGACCATCCACTCTTTTGAGCAATGCCTCTAACACATCGGTCTTCGGTCCTCTCTTCTTGGGAACAGCATCTAAATGTTTAAGTTAGCAAGGCATGGACTGTTGCAAGCTCCCCTAAAAGGCCGGGGTGCACCCCCACCAACTTGAATTGTGTAAAGGGCAATTGTCTTTCAACCACAATCACCTACCGTATATACATGGACATTGAAAGACCTGACATGCTTCACAAGCAGGGCGAAGACGGTTACATTTAATCTAACACACCATTCAAGCATTAGTTGACTGATACCGGAGAAACACAAGGGATCTCTGTTTGAACGACTTGGCATCGTAAGTCTAACGCACCTTGCGTTTCCGACATGACTTGCAGTTCATCGACTCGCGAGGTTCGTTGCTCAAACGGCGAGTGGGCAACCTCTCGATGCTAACCTGTGGGCGGGACATGATTGATGGATAAATCCCAGATAGGGCCGCCGTGGTTCCGGGGTCGTAGGCCTGGACCATCATGCTCGGAACAGCTGGTGAGCGATAAACGGCGAAGAAGACGACGGCGAGCGTATCCGCGCCGGCTTGTCTAGAAAGCCCCTAATCCTGCATCAATTTGGCGGTGGAGCATGGCCTTTCGTTGACGTGACGTTTGGTGGAAATAGGTGCTACCAGAGAGGAGGGGGGCAGCTTTCTCGAGATGCTAAGCGGAAGCAATGGCGAAGCATTTGATCCAAGCTGAAGACATCTGTCTACGTCTCGAGGGCGATTTTGGGGGATAGCGGCGACTGAGAGACTGGTCTACAAGACTGCTTAAATTGAAGTCTGGCCCGTCATGGATGCACCTTTGGCGAAGGTAATCGTGTCAAGTATTCCAATGAGCCAACTTGGATAGGTAGGTAGGTAGGTAGGTAGGTATTAAGATGAGCAGGCCCGACTTTCTCGTCGTCAGAATCATTCGCGGCCTGTGAGAGAGTTTGGGTGACGGTCAAGTACTCTACTGAGGAAATCGGGGCCGAGCCAGTGAGCGGCGGATGACGTTGAGCATGGGACATATATCGAGACCGGCTGGCCAAGCCAAGCTGGGATGCGTCAAGTCGAACCGACTCCCAGGATAGCCCTGCGGAACTTGAGAACCGAGGCGGCGGGGTGGGGAGAGGTAAGTGCAGAGTATTTGGCCAGGGGGCGCTTGTGAAAGCAGAGCATGAACAAGAATGGGGATGATGGGGACGATGGAGTTGGCTCAAGCTCCCCGAGCAGTACTAGGGTAGTCGTGGTGATAGACCAAGGTATGGAAGTCAAGGTAGGTTAGGCACCTTAGTTTCGAGACGGAACGGCAGGTAGGTGGGTAGGGAAACAGCCAGGCCTAAATTGGCCACAACTGCGGCTTCCGAGATACGGTTGATGAGGTGTCGAGTTGTCCTTGGATTTAAACGCGAAACTCCCATATTCATCCCCAACCCGGGTTCGGTCATGGGGCACCGTCCACCTTACTGGTTGGCGGATCTCAACGGCTTCCAGAAACCCCACTGCCCATCCCCTAGCCTTGAACAAATATATAGGTAGGCAGTTGGCTGAGGTGCTTGTGCGTCCTGAGAAATGCCTTTGGGACTTTAGATGGATTCTTTGTAGAGCTCCGGCCGGTGTTTCTTTGGCCAACTGCAGCTCACAGCCGGGAATAAACTTGAACAAGTCGAGGACGAAAAGAGCCTGCAAAAGTGCTACTGGGCATGTACGCACAAAGATGGAAGTCTTGATAGGTGACCTCACCGAGCCAGGACATCCTTCTTAAGAGGGCAAAGTCAAATCTGGACCTCGCATCTTGGGGGCAGGAACGATACAGGTAAGCTCCACGACAGTGAAGATGGCAAGAGGACGGACCAATCTGTATCTTGGAGGGCAGGCACGATGGACACCCACCCCGGACATGTCAACCTCCTACCCATAGCTTGGAGCGGAGCCATGGTGGGATGCGGGGAGAAGAGGGGACGCAGGTCGAGTGGGGACGGCTAGCAATGAGAGAGAGCTCCGAAGTTGCACGTTTGAGGAGGGCGGGTGCCCAGATGCGCATGCAGTCCATCGGGCGTTGCATGCAATTGCCTTAAGCGAGAATTCGTCACCCAACCGAACGTGCGGAATACAGCCAGTAGAACGAACCGAGGCTCTCTACTTGGTCTATTCGTACATCTTTCGCGGCCGATACCGTGGGATCTGTGAGGTTTCCGGCCCCCTGCTGCCGCTCATGGGACGACTTTGACGGACTGTGTCTGAAGTAGAGGGCTCTGGGTACGAATAGGGGTTGCAATGGCTAGGGCTTCCGCACTATTTGCAAGGTTTACGCTCTACAGAACCTGGGATTCTACTTTCAGAGGAGCCGGGTGGTGTGGGGTTGGCGGGCTCTAGGCCCGTCATCTTACCAGGACATCTTTTAGTTAGATCTGTCTCCGTTGGGTTGTGGAGGTCCAGAACCATTCCGTGCAGCCCTTCTTATCTCCAACAACCGTTATGTGATGTCTGCCCGGCCTCGGGGGTTGGTTCTGAGTACATGCTAGTTGAAGCTTAGATAGATAGTCCACAACTCCTTCCTCAAATAAGGAAGTTGTGTAAATATTGAACTTCCAATCGATGCTTGAATCCCCACTTTACAGTACGCCACAGTACCTCGCCTTATTTACCGAAATAAGGGGTCTGGTCGTTTCCTCCCGGCTTTACAGGCGCCAAGTCACCGTGAGACCGCATTTCGTTCCGTGAATTTTGTCAGCTCGCTCCTTCCTTCGGCCATGACTTTGGCCATAACGAAAACGGAAGCAGCCTTACTCGGCTCCCCAGTTCGAAATTAGGTAAGTAGGTATCCTTTTCCAGCACGCAAGTAAGTTATGGACGCAGACGCAGACGAAAACGCAGATCGTGGCTCGAAGTGGGGCGTATTTGGTTAAAGAATAGGACGATGTTCGGCTCGTTCGCTGCTTTGGCTTTAGGAAATTCCCGACGATGCAAAGAGTGCTTCAGCATCAGACGCGAACCAGAAACTCAGACAAAAAAGTTTCGCAAAACTGCTCTGCGCTACAACACCGCATCATGATTTGTGGTAATTCAGCCATCATCTCCCCCTCACACAAAAACCACAAAGGGCTTGCTGGCTGGGCGTGCAACTGATTCAATAGAATACACACCGCTATACGGATAGCTCCCTCCCCGTCTGGGACCAAGGCCCTGCCTGGGCTATATGGCTTATATTGGATTTCTTCTCGGCGGCCTTATTCAGTGTGCACATCACAGTCTGTGCCATCGGTAGACTGTATTCCAATGGAATGAGCCGCGTTGAGCTGGCGACCATTGTCTCTACTTCTAGTGGACATGTCCCTGTCGCCTTCAGATACCACTACTGGGTTGGCCCACCGCCGCTGTCTCTCGGGCCACTTCGCGGAATACGGCCCCAAGGCCCGTGAGTTTGCCCGAGCATCTCGAAGCTCAATAAGCTTCTGTTTGCCGCGCCAATGGGGTGCCATCAATCTGGCCTGTCGATATACCGCGCTGCCTTTCCCGGCTGGGCGCCGCCTGCCTCCCCGACCAGCCAAGGCAGCGCCTCCTGACAGTTTTCATCTAGGTACATAGGTTGGTCGTTCTGTCATGTGGAAAGGACCCGACATCCGGCTTTTGCAGCACACCTAAGGTACCCTAATTCTTTCTTGCATCGACAACCTGCCAGTGGACATCTTATAGCAATTGGAGAAGTCTGTCCAAGGTTTCGGGCCCGCAACTGTTGCTGGACACTCTACCTCTCAACTAAAGTATCCGTACTGGTACAGTGCTTTACAATACTCGGGAACTACCATGAGTAGAAATACCTTGGGTTGGAAGCAAATTGCAATCAAGTTACGGCTATGAACCTTCCGAGATTTTACACTTACCTCTCGTCTAGCTTCCCCTCATTCGAGATCAGCGCAGCACTAAGAACCGTCGATTGGATCTGAAAATCCTTTCTTGGCTCTGACTACAGTGGCACGGGCACCTGAGCCACTCGCTAAATCAAGCGGTTCTGGGGGATCCAAGTCCCCCCGCAATTTTGAGCCCTATACCCGAGCGCCTTTCCAGGATATAGCTGCAGAATGGCATGAACCGTCACCAAGTCCACAAAGGGAAAGAGTGAAATGCTTTAAACGGGGAACTAGGAGCCGGAAGGCGCCAAGCAACAAATCTTACATGGTATCGGCTGCCCCGATGATTTTGGCAATGGTTTCCGGCCGACTTGCTCCCTCCCCTCCCTCCCCTCCGCGATCCAAATGCTTAGAAGAAACCGAGCTGATGGCTCTCACGGTTCTGATCACCAATCCAAATATTCTCTGGCAGCGGGTCGATCCCAGCAAGAATCCAGAATAGCGCACAAGTTTTCCTAGTTGATTCAACCAGTAGATTTAGTTGATGGACACGGCGTGACCTTTCGGTGTCAGTTCTCAACATAGCCCTCAAAACCCAAACAAGCTGGAAATCAAGCGTTTTACCTCCTTGTGTTTTATGAGAAGCATCGATGTCTCACAGAAGTCCCCAGTCGCCATGCGGCCTACAAGCAAATGACTTCACGAAGCATGTCTATCTAGTCTGCTGTCATATCGACTTCTGGGAACTCGGAGCCGAAGGATGTGACTGCGCACAGCCCACAATTCTAACGGCAAAACTAAGTAGATCTTCCAGACTTCACTTATACAAAGGAAGACAAGGATTCATGCAGACACAAACGCACTGGATGCGGGAAGTGGACGGACGCTGAATTCTCAGCCCTCTCAGTGAGCTTGAGCTCCAAGCCACCCAACTGTAGGCAAATGCTTTCCATCCACTGCCCTAATTGCGCATCTTAGGAGCACGCGGATACATCCCGGCTGCATATCCTCGCCAACAATACCCGCATCAACATAGGCCCGATTCTACATTGCTATGATCGCCGACTCAGTTATATAATAACGCGGTATGAATGAGCTCTGCCTAGGCTTTGTAGCTACCCCGTCATTTCGTCAGCCCCCCTTTCACTTCCCCACGTCCATTAGCTCCGGTAGTTGGCCCAGCGCCACTCGCTACTGTTAAACGGCACGTCGTCCATCCGCGTGGGGACTTCCAGATGGAGATCAGGTGCCGGGTCGAGGTTCATCTCGGTTGTGGCTAGCTAACCTGACTGAGCTCCCCAATTGTCAGGTAAAGAGCCTGGACAGCGCCGTTTCATCGGCTCGAGGCGTCGAGATGCGTCATCGAACATGCTTGGGTGGATAGAAGGTCAGTGACACTGCGCGGTTTGTGGCCTAGAGACGGGAAGCCTTCTGCTAGTACCGCCCCGGAAAGGCCCTGGTTCTGCTTCATACCGAGAGCCACACCACTCAGTGGCGTCTACAGTGTCCGCCTCTTGCTCGTATCTATCATCTACTACCAGCAAAAGACCTCCTCGTCTTCTCGAGGCTCGTCGTCAATGTATAGCCCCACTCTCCCCGCCGCTGAGATAATGTCCCAATTTATACATCTTAGACATTCATGTCTTGGACGTCAAATACGAGCCTGGATTATCTGATCAATAGTATTCTGTACATAGCCGTAGAAACAAACAAACCTATGAACGTGCCTTCAAAATGAGGAGTTGACATCATCACTGTGTATATCATATGAAAAGACTATTAGCCATCTCCGGATGTCACCTGATCACCTCGCGGCCACAAATGGAGCCAAGACACCTGACCAACCACGGTTTGCATACATACCTAATATACACTGCCGATTCGATTTCATGAGTGTTGATCCCCATGAAGCGAGCTAGTAGTATCAACATACCCAGCGCTTTAGACCTGCTGGCCCCATAATGGCGAGACAGGATATTCCAAGGCACCGGTAAGTAAACATGGACGTCAAACTTGCAGTTATGGTATGTCTTGGGGATTTGGCCCGTATAAACACAAAAATAATCTCATTTTAAGTCTTTGATAGTATGGAGCCCTAGCTAAATCCAAGCCGGGGATGATATCTCCTTTTGTTGCTCCCTTTCCCTGCCCCCTTACACCTATATACTGTTCAGTTCCTGCCATGTACATAGGGGTATTGTCTAGCGAACAATGGCATCTAATGCCACCAGACCCATATCATGCTTTAGAATCTATGCCGCCACCCCCCACACCCATCATGTCGTGATACGTCAATGTCGTTATAAAGGCCGATGGTTGTCAAATCTATACAAGACCTGGTCCAACACCAGCTGCTCTCGGGGCATTCTCGTAGAATTTGATGTAGTCTACAAGAGATCATATCAGCTCCCGTAGATATTCGATAAGGCTCGAGCTGAACTTCAACCAATGTCAGCTCGAACTTATACCGGCGGTTGAATAGCGCCCAACCCCCGTCACAGCTAATTAGATACGCACCAAATGGTCTAACTATGTAATTGGCGATAGCAAGCTGGTTGCCGGTTCAGCTATCCTGGCCGCGGGGCCCTCTCTATTGCTTCCAAAGCTTGAGCCACATCAGAATAATGCCCTTCCGCTCGCGAGCCGGACAAAACTGTATGGTACATTCTGGCCGACTAGAAGCCGGAGAGTCTCGACGGTAGTGAACGCCGTGACATCTGCGGAACCGTACGCAGCAAAGCCGCTCTGCTGCGCAATTAGACCGGGATCTCCCTTGCGAGGGACCGAGCCGTCTGCGAGGTCGAGGAAAACTTTGCGAGAGTTTCCAGATCCTCGGGATCCAAAAACCCGAACCAGCATGCTGACTAGAGTGCTCTTTTCCGGCCCAAGAGCGCTTACAACCACAAATGGCGAGCCTGCCCCCGAACCTGCACCATTTGAGCTGACCATGCGCGCTCTCTGAAGGCTCTCGAGGCTATTAAATGGCTCAATGAGAAGATCTCTCGCAAGTGCTGGCGGGACTTTGAAGCCAACTGTGTACACCTTCCCAACCTTGAGAGCTTTGAGGGCAAAGATGGCGCTGGCCGCGTCATCACCCGACGATGCTAGAACGACGGCAGCGCGCCCAAAATAGGCCGAGGGGGCAAGGTCTCTGGTTAATGTGCTTAGAATTCCCTTCCACGACGCGTTTTCAAATACGAGAGACGTGTTCGGTGGAAGGCCGGTTTGTGCCGAGGCAAGAGGACCAAACGAGTCTCCATTCTCGTGACGAGAAGGGCTTGACGGCATCGATGCCGGCGCCGAAGACGAGGATCCAGTAGAGCTCGGCCGCAATATGATCGTATCAACCATACCAATCAGCTGGGCCGCTTCGCTGAGAACCGGCCCCGCGCCAGAGTTAGGAGTTGTCAAAAGGCTGCTGCTTGCCATGAGGCTCGCGAACGAGACGGCCGGGTTGAGATAAGCACCGCCAAAATCCTTCTGGTTGCACCACATCTCTATGAAGCTTGGCCCCTTAAGCTGCCGCTCAACCATAGAGAAGTGATGTGGCAAGCCTAACTCGTTGAAACATTTCTCGTAGAATGGTGCCTGAGGCGTAGCGCTTCGGGTTGAAGGGCTGCCGATGCCGTAAATATTCTTCTTGGGCAGCTGCCCCAGCAACGCCAACGCCTGGTTAATCTCGGATGCGCTCATCTGGCCCGGTGCTGCAATGATAGGTAAGAGTGGATGTGTGATTGGTGTAAAGACTCGGTTGAGGGTCCGGGAGAACTGCCCCGTCTCGCCCATGTTTACAGCTGATAGCGGAGGCGAGTCGGGGTACTGAGCCCTCATGCTGGACCGAAAGTACTCCAACTCGAAATTCTCGTTGTGGTCTTTGATTATCGCAATCATCTTCACAATGTCTGCGTAGCGCCTGGATTCCAGAAAAACGGACTCGGCCTGTTTTGACGGCCACTTGAAGTTGCCGGAGAAGTCGTGAAAAGCAGACATGATCCGGCTGTTGCCTCGCTTCTCGTAGAGCTTCCGCCTAATCGTCTCGGGGAGCCAAAGCTCAACGTCGATGTACTCAACACCCCACTGGATGGCGCGATAGAGATACTCGTAGTACAAATCCAGGTTGTCCATGGGAAACCGGCCGTTCTCCTTGGTACACCTTGTCGTGAAAATGATGGGCAACTCGGTTCTCTGGCGGAGTAGCATCACCTGCTCACCGACGTAGCTGAGGCTGGGGATTGCAGAGAATGTTCCGTCGCTAAGCGGCTCCTTGAGAAGGTCAACCCTGAGTTCGACGGCATCTGACCCCACAGTCAAGATGTCTATGTTTGGAAGCGCGGCGTGGACATCTGGGAATGTCGTTGATATGAAGTAGGTCCTCGGTTTTGCCATCAGAGTCTCGTGGTGATTCAACTGTCCGAGCGTGTGTGAGATGAATCGGGATAAATCCCGCCGAAAAAAGGGCGCATCTGTATAGAGAAACTCGTAGTCGCAGTGTTCCGAGAGGTAGACGTCAGGGGGCATGCCGAGATTGACGCAGTGCGCGTTGATGGCAACAACGGATGCCGTGTTTCGTATCGCGATATCAGCCTTTGCTCCTGTTGCGAAGACACCGACAACCAGACCCTGGTCCTCTCGACTCGCCTCTGTGAAGCTGTTGTTTAGGCGGTAGGGTTTCCCCAAGACTTCGGCAAATACCGCCACAATCTTGTCTTGCCCCTGGCCGTACATGATAACCACAGTTCTCGTATCTCCTCTTTGAGGTCCTCTTCCAAAGGTGAGATCGCCTGAGACGAGTGATGCCATTCCTCCAACGTCAACGTCCAAGGTTCGCGTGGGGCCGTTGATGCTCTGCGGCCTTGCCGGCGTGGCCATTGGCTCCAAATGCTGGACTGCCGCCATCATCTAGATGTTCTGATCCTCGATAGGGTGACAAGAAGCCGTAAACTGCCGTTGCGACCCCTCCCCAGGGACTCAAGGTAGTGCCTAGAAGTTCAATTTCCGCCTTAGCCTCGTATTCCCAGGGTGCCAGCCAGTAATAAGCAAGATCTCGTCTAAGAGTCCGCTGTGCATGGCCCCGGCCCCTGGAACGAGAGATGGTCTGAAGATCCCGGAAAAGAATTCTCGTCGACTATTTCGACGACGAGAAGATACACCTCTGCGGCGACCGGTGTCTCGACGAAAGCTTAGTTTATGGAAAGGAGTAGCCAGGAGAAAGCTTGGGGGCGGGCGAGTGCGAAGGTGCCGAAGCTATGTCCAGGATACCGGATGGCCCTTATCGCAGTAGGTGTACTGTACGGCCCTTGGTATCTTGCGAGTTAGAGCGAGTGGTTCTGTAGCCCTTGATGCGGAAGCAGCGGTTCAGAGAAAACGGCGGCGATTTTGGGGCGTCTCTCCAGCCAACCGACGTGGTGCAACCAGAGAAGGCTGTGAATGGTTCGATCGAGGGGGGTTGATGGTACGAGCAGACAGAGTGCTACGCTCCCACAACGTCAGAGATCCAGCAATGCGCAGCAGAGCCTCACAGATTAGCCGCGAAGTCCGCAAGCAAATCAGGGGTGCGAAGCAAAGCAGGTCAAGGCTCAAGGCAAGGGGCGTTGAGGCCGGTGGTAGCATCAGGTGTATTGCCACAGGGGCGGACTGGGCGTCATGGCACCGGGCAGCAGTCTTGAATATCTAGAGCATGGAAGGGCAAGGTCAAGGCAAGGGCAAGAGCAGCGCGATGCAGCGCGAGGACGGCAACTGGGCGATAGATAGGGTATATTGGGCTCTGTGGCCGCGGAGAGCGCCAAGCCGTGCTGAATTTCCCCGATGTTTGTTTTACCGTCAGTTAGGCAGGCGGCTGGAACTGAGAGGGCCGACCCAGACGATGCAATAAGCCGCGAGGGCTATCGGCATGGCATGCCACCTCTGCGGGCCAGGGTGCTGTGCTGGGTGCCACTGCTGGGGGCGGGAAGCAGCCCGAGGTAGGACTGGCTGGCCGCCAATAGCTGTGTCCTATAGGTGCTTGAGAGCCTGAGCCTGAGCCCGAGCCTATCGACATGGACGACAAGTGCAGCTCCTGTTCCTACTCATCGCATCGCATCGATAGGCAAGGCAGGCAAGGTAGGGACAGCTGCTCCCTCCAGTGTCGGCGCCGCAGTGACACTTGCACGCGCCTCGACTGCTTATCGGATGCACTCTGCTGCTGCCCCGACTCGTCTCGCATGAAGCTGGCAAATGGGACGGTTCCGGACAGACCCAAACGATTCCAAGTCTTTGAGAACTCGGTCAGGATGGGCGTAACCCCTAGACCTAGAGGTGGAGGCTACCGAGGCGGAAAGCGACCTCAAAAGAGACGGGATACCTTATGACCAAGGTCCTCGGCTTATCTACCGACGGGTAAGACCCGAATCTAAGGCACGAAGTAATCAGGTGTCAAACGGGATCCGCTAGAGCAAATTTGGCCGTCGACTTCGAGTTGAAGCTACCCTAAAGCCCCCGAATCGTGCCTGCCAAATATGTTGGTAGGTTGAGGTGAGGTGGTATGCTCCTGCCAGCTCTAGGCTACCAGAATCCGGGCCACAGAGGCAAGTTGGAAGGAACGTCCACAGACAGCGGGCAGTAGCAGGGGTGTCCCCGCAGCACCTCCACATTTTCTCCATCTCTGGAGAATCTCTTGCAGAATTCCGCCAATGGCAGATCTCTTGATGCTTTTGTCGACCGATCCCATGCCATGGCTTGACTTCCATCAGGAGCTAGGCAAGCAACACCCAATCGCCTCTTTAACATGGACAGAACACTGTAGAACAGAAAACGAGGCTCCCAACAGGCCTAGTGGTATACTCGAGGACCCCTTGGAGGTGTTCAACCCGCCTTTTCCCCCGCCGTGGCATGCGCGTCTCTTCCAAGCCTTGGCCCCATCCCGAGAATAGCACCCTCGGATTCCTGCCGTTTGGCATGCCGCGTTCAGGCTGAATGCAAAGAACAAGGGAAGGCGATCGCTCGAAGGGAGAAGGAGGGCTGGGAAAGATCTACCCGGATATCCCCATATTGCCTTGCAGCGCTGGGTGCGGGTAATTCTCCGAAATGGGCGATTCTACAGGGCAGTCGCTGCGTGCAGCTTGGCTTCATTGGCTTCGCTTGGGCGAAGAGACCACTGATGCCCCTCTCTCTGTATGTCATCGCTTACGCATTTGCCATTGCCAGTCTGGCGAGGGCACGTTACTGCCGGAAAAATGTCGAGCGAAGCCTTTCTGCGGCCAGACAGAAACAAGCCCTGGAGATACCTGTAGGGTAGGGGGGTCTCGTTCAACGCTTTGTAGAACAAGGTGGGCGTGACTGGCCTCATAAAGCTCATAGGGCAGTCTAGAAGTGTTCACATACGTCAAATATGAGTACGATGTGCCTGTTTCATCTGCATTCTGCCTCGGTCAGTGTAGAAGTTATGGCAAGTGTTTAGCTGTTCGCCACGCCGAACCCGTAAACAAACGAGGTTATCTACCCTCTACAAGCCATACTCAACCTCGCCAGCCGAACACAACGCGCATAACACATACGATTATAGCAGACCATGTAATAAACTGGCAACCATAACCGGCGGACAAGACATTTGCGGAAAACGCAATTCTCGGTTCCAAGTTTGCAAGGATGTGATATATGTACGTATGTATCGTATAATTAGACTTGAAGATAAGAGGCGAAACGAAACGAACAGTAGCGAACACCATGTGAGACGGACGGACCACACTCGCACGAACGGAACAACTAGACGACGACACTGCTCGCTAGCAACCTACAGTCACAAACACAAACAAGCCCGACAACACGGAGAAATGCAAAGCCACCTACCCGGATCGGACGGGCGCAAGACGTCCCCCGCCAAACCCGTTCTCACATTCTTTGCCCCTTTTTCAGGTATCCTCTTCCCAACAGCCAATGTAGGTATGCAAGCGGGTAGATAGGCAGGCAGGTAGCCAGCCAGCCAACTAGGCCCCTGAGCCCTGAGTAAAGTAAACAGGGAGGAACGGCTCCGTCTCCATCTTTCCCCAGAAGTTCAGAACCAAACCCAAACCCAAAAATGACACACGCCTCTCTCACCACAGCCCCCCAAGCCTAGCCTCGATCTCCCCAAAGACACTTACGCCCCTGAGTCCCAGGCCCGTGCCGACGCCCACAACAGCAGCACCAACACTGCGCATGCGGCGGTAGCCGTCAGCATCGAGCACGCCACCAACGCCCACGACCTGCACGTGAACAAGCGCAGGGTCCGCGTCCAGCATCCGCCGCAGCGTGGCCACGTTGCCAAGGGCGAGCGGGTGCAGCGGCGCACCGCCAAGACCGCCGACGCCTGGCGCCGGGAGCACAGGATTAAGACCAGTAGCGGATAGCACGAGGCACGAGCCGAGCGTGTTGGTCGCGGTGAGGAAGCTGACGGGCGACACGCGGCCGGCATCGGTGCCCGTGGCGGCCAGCGCGTCCATCAACGCGGAGAACTGCGCGGCGTGCGTGTACGGGGGCGTTTTGAGGCCGAAGGGGATGCGCGGGAGGTCTGCTGCTGGTCCATTGTTGGTGCTGGTGGCGGCGGTAGCGGTAGAGAGCGCGGCGAGGTACTCGGCCAGGGCGTCGCGCGAGTAGGCCGGCGGCGGCTTGTCGGGGATGTTGGGGCAGCTGAGGTTGACCTCGACGGCGAGCGGGAGCGCGACGTGGCGCTGCGCGGCGGCCACGAGCCAGTAGCTGGCGGCCACCTCGGCCGGGGTGCCGGTCACTGAGACGATGAAGCCCTTTGTCGGCCTGGCTGTCCTTTGCTGGCCCTCTTGTTGCTGCTCGTCTGATATCGTCTTGATGAAGCTTAGATACGTTTCCAAAGTGTGCGGGCTGTAGCCGAGGCAGTTGAGGCTTGCGTTTTTGGCGCTGTCGTGGCTCTTGGCGAGCTGGGCCGCCGTGACGTCTGGGCTGGACGCCGCGTGTGTGGCGGCGTCGAAGAGCACGTACTGATGCTTGCTGGGATCGTGGTCGAAGCCGCCGATGAGCGAGGTCCGAGTGGTGACAGCACCTGTCGATGTACAAGAGTAAAGGCTTCGGAGGTCATCCAGCGTGGTTGCCCAGGGGTTTGCAGAGTTGACAAGGGGCGGATCAATGTCTAACACCGGGGGCTTGTTGTTCACCATGGTGGCTTTTGTTATACGTCACGCGCTCCCTCCTTTTATTTCTTCTGACTGCCTGAAGGTTCCAATCGCCCGGATACCAAATATTACACTTGTCTATGTGAAAGATGTAGAACACCCTTTCCGCGAGAATGAGATGCTCTGCTCTGCTTTACCGTTCCCTCTCGACTGGGGCGGGGTTCTTGGGCCGTTGATGGGCCGTTGATAAGATAACAAATAGATCTAGCTGGAGACCCCGCTTGAGGGGCTGCGGAGAGAAGAGAGTGAGAGGGAGGAAGCAATGACATGATAGACGGAGACGGCGAGAACAGGGAAGCTACCCGAGAGACTTATACCTTGTTCGCTGTCAGTACTGTACTGTCGGCATCGCCTCCATTCTGACCGTCCTCGACTAGAAAAGATCGTCAATGGCCTTGTCGGCATCTTTCCCGATCAACTCCACCATCCCCTAGGAAGCAGTCAGCAAGAGGTCCGGGCCAGTCCCAGGCACGGCAGCACGCTCTCACCTTAGGCATGATGGGCTTGCCGTCGTCGCCCTTGACATAGCGGAAGGGCATTTCGGTGCACTCGTGCTCGTTGAACCGAATCTCTGGGAAGTCCAGGTACGGCACCTCTGCGACAGGAACTGAGAGACATATTCGGGGCATGTTAGACAAGACGCAATCCAGTCAACTGGTCGAGGTGATGGCTGGAAGAGACAAACTTTTGCCCTCGACGACCATGCGCGTGACACGCACTGCTGTGTCGGTGGTCATTTGCACCGGCCCCAGTCGGCGGCCCTCGAAGCCCTTTTTCCTCAGTTCGGACGTCCTGTCTGCGTGCGTGCGTGCGGTCTGTTAGACTCAGGCTAGCCAGGCGCGGGTTTCCAGAGCGGGTTTACCTCTAGGGGGGTCATCTCCTGCGGACACGCGTCAATGTGGTCGCTCGCCTCGCGCGAAATCGACATGGACTTGGGCTGGTTGATCGTCTGCTCGTTTACATACCCAGGATGCCTCCAAACAGGAAGACGTCAAATGTGTCTCCGTCTTCGGGCGACAGGTCCTTGGCCGCGGCGGGATCAAGCAGGCACACTCGTGCCTTGTTGTCTGCGTATATCTCCTCGACGCTGCGCGGCTCGGGGGTGAAGGAGGGGACGGCCCTCAGGGCGTCGGGGACCTTGAAGGCCGGGGCCAGCGACGAGAGGCAGAACTTTGCGCCAGTATCGTGCGACTCCTGCGCGATGGCGATGTATTCCAGCTCCGACCACGGCCCCAGCTCCTCGTCCAAATGCTCGACAATGTACGTTTTGTCGCCGGCTGAAGCCATCGCGTTAAGATCCCTTAGCAAGGTTGCTTATTATTATTCCGTGTAACTGGGACTCGAGACTAAAATATCTTGAAACAGGCAGCTTGTGCAAAAAAAAATTAAAAAAGCTTAAACTCTGCCAGGCTTTGCAGGCTGCGAGGCTGCGACCTATGGGATCGGGCACTGCTCCCTAAGTACGGATACCGCATAGATAAAAAGTCTAGCGGGGATGAGCTAGATCTACTCTCGCCGTTGCCATTTCTAGAGTGCGTCGTCTCGAGCCCTTGAGTCTCTTCTTGCATGAAAACTTTCATAGTCATTGATGAGCCTCCCAGAGAGAGCTACAGAACAGACACATCAACATGCAAACCCAGGCAACCGATTGAGGCACGTATCTGTATGTACTCCGGATGTAATCCGTACAGCGGTACGTAGTACATGATTACCGCTTGCGACTCTTAGTAATACGGATGGGCCGCTCTATTCAAGACTCGATCCGGCAACACGGCACGGGTTGAAGTTCCCCAGCTTTGAGCTAGAGGTGTTACTCAGCAATTCCTGGGCTGCTTGGGGTTGGCCTGAAGACTGGAGGGTCCCCGCGACTACGCCGGCCTCGTGAAACAAGCTCGAGGCAGAGGAACGGTCCAAATGCCCGAAATCAAATTCCCAAGTGCGAACTTGGAATACCAACATAATGGGATGGAAGCCACCCCAAGAATACAAGGAATACAGGGATACTCAGCCTTAGAGTTCCAGACTTCTGCTCCAAACGTTGGGCTGCTCTAGCGCCCGTCTCGCCAGTGTCTAGCGGTTGCTGGTGGCGCTGTTCCTGAATGGGCCCTGTAGGCTAAACCACTCAGGTCGCACTGTCCTCGACTGCCCTGTAGCTGGCGGGCCGAGCCCCAGTGAGTCGTCAGCCGCCTCCTGCGCCCTCAACCGTCCGTCCCCCCACCACCATCGTGTCGTACGTATTCGTACTCAAGGACAGATCTGTCGGTTGCAATCCTTGTTTCGTGTCGCCTCGAATTTCATCTTCCTTCCCCATTTGGTTACGATCTCTCCCTTTCACTCCCAATGACTGGTTTTGGTGCTACTCGGTAGCAAGCAATCGCCGCTCACCATTTTTGGGCTTCTATCTCTTTTCCACTGTCGGGGCCGCTGTATTAACTCCGGCGCGAACCGGGGGAGGAATCGCAATGGCTGCCGGTCACTTCTTGCCAAGCTGGAGGCGGCTCCCAGCTATCGCCGCCGCCCTCGCGCTCACATGGCCGGCCGCCCCGGCTGTTGCCGACAAGACTGCCGGCGACTACTTTGTCCACTCGCTGCCGGGCGCCCCTCCAGGACCCCTAGTAAAGATGCATGCCGGGTAAGTGTCTCAATCGTCGTTCCCTAGGCCGTCAAACTTACGCTGACGCGGCTGTCGCTCCTGCGCAGACACATCGAGGTCAACCCCGAACATAATGGCAACCTATTCTTCTGGCATTTCCAGAACAAGCACATTGCGAACAAGCAAAGGACCATCATCTGGCTGAACGGCGGCCCCGGGTGCAGCTCCGAGGATGGCGCGTTGATGGAGATTGGCCCGTACCGCCTCAAGGACGACCACACCCTCGTGTACAACAACGGCTCGTGGAACGAATTCGCAAACGTCATGTTTGTCGACAACCCTGTCGGCACCGGGTACAGCTATGTCAACACCGACAGCTATGTGCACGAGCTGGACGAGATGGCCGACCAGTTCATCATCTTCTTGGAGAAGTGGTTCGCCTTGTTCCCCGAGTACGAAAACGATGATGTGAGTTGATCTGCGGTTCCCCATTGGCAGTATTCGTGCTGTTGCATGCGATCTAACCTATGCCTTTCTCCAGCTTTACATTGCCGGAGAGTCTTACGCCGGTCAACACATCCCTTACATCGCAAAGCACCTTCTGGCCAGGAACAAGCAGCCGCAAATTCAGCACAAGTGGAATTTGATGGGCCTATTGATCGGCAACGGATGGATCTCGCCGCGAGAACAGTACGAAGCATACCTCCAATTCGCATACGAAAAGGGCTTGGTCGAGAAGGGAAGCGAGATTGGCAGCAAGCTCGAGGCTCAGAACCGCATTTGCCAGAAGGAGTTGGCCGTCAGCCCTGGAGCTATCGACAACGGCGACTGCGAAGCCGTGCTTCAAAACCTCCTCCAACTGACGGCGAAGCCGAAAGGGGACGGCAAGCAAGAGTGCTACAACATGTACGACGTGCGCCTTCGCGACGACTTCCCCTCGTGCGGCATGGCCTGGCCGCCTGACCTGGACTCCGTGACGCCGTATCTGCGCCGCAAGGACGTGGTGGATGCCCTGCACATCAACGCCAACAAGAACACGGGCTGGACTGAGTGCAACGGCATGGTCGGCCAGCAGTTCAAGCCCAGCAAGTCGAGGCCCTCGGGCGAGTTCCTGCCGGACCTCCTGAGCGAGGTGCCCATCGTCCTGTTCTCGGGCGCCGAGGACCTGATCTGCAACCACCTGGGCACCGAGGCGCTGATCGGCAACATGGCCTGGAACGGCAGGCGCGGCTTCGAGCTGTCCCCGGGGACCTGGGCGCCGCGGCGCGACTGGACCTTTGAGGGCCAGCCCGCGGGCTTCTGGCAGGAGGCGCGCAACCTGACGTACGTGCTCTTCTACAACAGCAGCCACATGGTCCCCTTCGACTACGCGCGGCGCACCCGCGACATGCTAGACCGCTTCATGGACGTCGACATCAGCAGCATCGGCGGCCAACCCACCGATAGCCGGCTCGACGGCGAGAAGCTCGGCCCCGAGACCACGGTCGGCGGCGCCGCCGGCAACGGCACCACCGAGCAGGAGGCCGCCAAGGCCAAGCTCGACGCCGCCAAATGGGAGGCCTACCGCAAGTCGGGCGAGCTCGTGCTGGTCATCGTCGCCATCGCCGCCGCCGCCTGGGGCTACTACGTCTGGCGCGACCGCCGCCGCCGCCGCGGCTACCTCGGCCTGGCTGCCGCTGCCCCCGGCGGCAGCACTACCCCATCGGGAGGCAGGCGCCGTGGCGGCGCCGCTGCCTCGGGCCTCGAGAACTTCCGTAATAAGCGCACCAACACCGACGTCGAGACAGGCGACTTTGACGAGGGCGAGCTCGACGACCTCCACGTCCCGACGGACCTCGCCCACGACGACCGGTACAGCGTGGGCGGCGCGAGCGACGACGAAGCGGACGTCGCGGTCGAAAAGGGGGCTGCTCGCGGTGGCGGTCATCGGAATGGCACGACAAGCCGGAATTAGAAAACCTGATTTGGCCTGTCTCTTTTTTTTAAATCAGGTGAAGCGGGGAGGGGTGTGATTTGCATGGCATTGCATAACATTCTCGCGAAAACAAAAAAAAAACACATCAAAAATATCTATACCAAGGGGAATTGTTCAAAAAACTAACAAAACAAGACAAACCCATCTAATAGCATGCGCATCTCCTTGTGGTGAGAGTGAGAGCATGGGCCACGCGTGTTTCCATTCCGTCCAAGGATATTTCTTGTCTTGTCATGCAAAGCAAAGCATAGTATGGTACGGTATGGTATCTTTGGTATGGTAGGGGGGAGGACGGGATGCGGTTTCAAAGGGCAAGATGCGTGTGTGGCATGGCGTTTATAAGGGGGGACAGATATTTTAGAAGGAAGGGTATGTTTCTTTGCTGTCTTTTCATGCAAACAAGCGAGTAAGTAAGCAAGCAAGCAAGCATGTCGAGACACGATATTTTGTATATAAAGATGAATGAAAATACAACATTATATAAACTAGAACATCTGCTTTGATTAGTTTTTTTTAGTGAAATTGTGAGGGTAGGTTGCTGCCTTATATAAGGTGTTTAGATAGCGAGCATGTCACCACTGCAGTAGATTCCAGTCTCGTCCGTTGATGAAAAGGGGGTCATGTCTCGTTTTTTTGCCTACCTGCCCGTTTTCCTATCCGTTTACCCGACTACGTAGCTCTCTGGCTGTTGTCTGTCTATTGCTTACTGTAGGTGTCTAATAATTTCCCCCAAGGCACGTAACGCGCACACTTACTGCTTGCTCGCTCAACAGGCTTTGGCAGTTCTTCCTCCATGTGTGGCCATGCACGCCTACCGGTTTCTTCCCCACCTTGCCCGGTGGACTTCTACCAATAATCCTTCCCCAACTGCACGTCTATACTGCCCGCGAAGAACCCGGAGCGTGTCATTCGCAGCTAAAGCGGCAGGCCAGCGGCTTTTGGTTTCAAGTCTCAGTGTGTGTTCCCGTCCCGAGTGTGAGGGTCTCCTCACAGCTGCGCGGCATTGTTGAGGATCATGACTTCTTCGCCTAGCTTGAACGGGGGCAAGCCGACGTACGGGCACTTTTAGAGAATCACGGTCAGCGCTGTTAGTCTAGCAAGGAGATGGAATAGGCTCGTGTGGAAGGGGTAGGGTTTGAAAGGGGGCGGCAACTCACCCCATCGCATCGGAAGGCGTCGCCCAATGCGCAGTTCCCGCAGGAGCCCGTCTTGCCTGGCACGGTGAGATCGAGCTCCAGCTCGTTCAGGTCTGCCACGTTCAGCTTCAGCGCGTTCAGGTCCTTATCCGCCTTGGCTCTCCGCGCCTTGTCCTCGGCCTCGAGCCGCTCTGCCAAGCCGCAGGTACAGTCTGTCACCGCGATGTTAGTTTGCGACTAGAATGGAGCTCAGCTGCGCAGTAACCCACCCTTGCACGCCCGTCGCTTCTTGCCCGGCTTGGGCTGGCACTCGGGCGCGAGCGGCACCGGACGCCGTAGGTCCTCCTCGGTCAGCAGCGTATCCTCGTCTATGAGCGCGTCGTCGTCGAGTTCGTCGTCGTCTTCGGCATCTAGGTCGAGGTCGTCGCTGAAGCGGACGAATCCAACTCCTGTCGGCACCACTGCCGGGGCTGCGGCGGGGGGGGGGGCCGTCGTCATACTCCCGTTCGCGCCCTTCCTCTTCAGCCCAAACCGCAACGGCACGGCCTCCTCCTCGGCGTACTCTGGCTTGGTGAAGCCGCCGCTGTCGGCTACCAGGCCCGCCAGCACGGCCTCGCGGGCCGCCGCCGCCACTTCTGTCCCCGCGGTGGTGTTGCTGGGGGACGACCCTAGACTTCCATCCTCGCTGCGCAGCGCGCCGCCGGCCTTGAGCGCAGGCACCAGGCGCGCCCACACGTCGCGCCCGCCCAGCAGACCCGCAGCCTCTGCGCGGCGGCTGCCGTCGGGGTCGGTCAGCACCAAGACCAGGTCGTAGGTGGCGGCGGGCAGCGTCACGAGTCCGACGGCGAGGCGGTCTAGCATCTGCAGTTCTGTGGTGGCGCGGCTGAAGGTGGTGAAGAGGGAGCTGATGCGCTCCTCGCGCGAGGCGATCGAGGGCGGCGCCAGCAGGAGGGTCCGCGGGCCATTGTTGGTGCTGGACGAAGACTGGGGGGTGAAGATGGTGGGGTCGTCGAAGTCGGACGTGAAATCGATCGAAATGGGCGCCATCGTGACGGAGGCCGGTGGGCGGCGGTTATCCGGTCGCTTTTCTCTTCTTGGATGGCGGGGGATTAAGATAGAGTGAGCAATTAATGCAGGATGTTCTTCCTTCTTAGACTCTCGAGGTTGGGCGGTTTGCGGGCTTGTGGGAGAAAATGTCAAAAGTCTTCCCCAGGCTCTGATTTGAAATACAAAGCCTCGCCACCGAAATCGCAGGCGTGCAGTTTTGAGGCTTCGCACTGTCCCATGGGCTAGTTTGCTGTCGTATGCACAGTGTCAACAACTGCCTTGGCGTAGCGTGTTGGTCACTGGCGCTCGAAATACCTTTTACCCCTCCAGCATCCATCTCCGAGGCTGGGAATACCCCGCAACCACAAAAGCGCGACTGGGTTTATCCCGATGTCAAGATGCGTCGTTTTGGTCTTGACAGCCCTCAATTTATCAGCGACTATGTGGAACGGATTCAAGCCGATAGCCTTATTAGTCTCGAGTTTCTTCAAATTTTAAACCGCTATTTCTGCAGCCGATTGCGTCCGTGATGCTGAACCATGGCAATGTGGGTTGCCGCGGGCAGCCTATCAGCGACTCTGCATTTGCACATTTCTGGAAGGCATCCATTCGAATCCACATTGACAGGACATCCTCCCTAAAATACTTACACCAGACCTTGTATCTCCAGACATCACTTGACGTCTTCAACATCCTGAGTACGTGTCGGTTCAACGCGATACTTTCAGAGTAAACAAGAGCGAGCAAATCAACTCGGTTCTATCTAGTCTAAGCTGTTTCAAAAGAAGAGAAAAAAATGCCCCTCAAAGACTCGTACCTGCTGCCGGCGGCGGCCGACATGCATGTGCATCTCAGGAACGCGCCGGGGCCCATATCGCAGCTGGTGACGCCGATGATTCGGCAGGCGGGCGTCGACTGCGTCTTCGTCATGCCCAACCTGGCGCCGCGGCCCATTGTCACGGTCGACGAGGCGCTCGAGTACCAGCGCCGCCTGCAGGCTCTCGACCCCAGCGTCACATACCTTATGTCGCTGTACATGCACGAGAGCCTCACGCCCGACGAGATCCGCAAGGCCAGGAAGGCCGGCATCGCGGGCGTCAAGGCCTATCCCCGGGGCGCGACCACCAACTCGCAGTGGGGCGTCGTCTCGTTCGAGCCCTTCCACGACGTGCTGGCCGCTATGGAGCAGGAGGGCGTTGTCCTCAACCTCCACGGCGAGGTCCCCAGCAGCGCCGCCGACGGCGTCACCGTCATGAACGCCGAGGCCAAGTTCCTCCCCGTCCTCGGCGAGCTCATCGCAAAGTACCCTCGCCTGCACATTGTCCTCGAGCACTGCACCACCGCTGCCGCCGTCGACGCCGTCAGGTCGTTTGGCGAGATTGTCGTCGGCACCATCGTACGTGCCTTCCTCGACGTGGGCGGGATTGATACTTGATGCTTACCTCGAGACACAGACAGCTCATCATCTATCTCTGCTCGTCGACGACTGGTCGGCCAATGTGGTAGGTTTATTTGCTTCGCCCCATCAAGAGATCACGCTGACAAGGCTAGAACAACTACTGCAAACCATCGGCCAAGAGCCCCGAGGACAGGCAGGCTCTGCTTGACGCCGTGGTTCGTAGTAACGGAAAGTTTTTCCTCGGCACAGACAGCGCACGTATGTGAACCCGCCCACTCCTTTCGCTCCCATTACAGTCTAATGTTCACTCACGATACCATTCCAGCGCACGACATCGGCGCAAAGAAAGGCAAAGGCAACACGGCCGCCGGCGTCTTCACTCAGCCGTACGCGCTGGGATACGTAAGTGGCTTCCATCCGGTCTCGTGCAACAAGATGATTGACAGCAACGCAGGTCCTCATGGCCCTCGAGGAGGCCATCCAGAGGGGCGACATCAGCGAGGACGACGTCACGGAGGACGCGCTGGTCGGCTTCTTTGGCACGTACGGGCGGCGGTTCTACGGCGCCGAGGCGGCGGACCGCAAGATCCTCCTGACCCGCGGCGGCCAGGTCATTGCCCAGTCTCTCAAGGGCGACGGCGCCGAGATTGTGCCGTTCCGCGCCGGCGAGACGACCTGGGGCGTAGAGTGGCAATAGCACTGTCTACGATGTAAAACGGGGGCTAAATGTGAATATATATACGTTTTGATGTTTGTCACTCAAAAACGACTGGATATAAACGGAAAAGGGGTGAACCGGGAATGATCGGGAACTCACACGACTAGACGCTTTTTTCTTTTTCTTTTTCTTTTTCTTTTTCTTTTTCTTTTTCTTTTTCTTTTTCTTTTTCTTTTTCTTTTTCTTTTTCTTTTTCTTTTTCTTTTTCTTTTTCTTTTTTCTTTTTTCTTTTTTTTTTTTTTTTTTACAAAATCCTGGCCATGACATGCCACATGCAACACGCCACATGCCACATGCCACATGGAACATTCCACGCAAACAAGGTGTAATGTCTTCAAGGGCCGGCCGTGAAGCTGTTAAGGCTTGGCAGTAGCTTAGCAGCATTGCCAAACAGGTCGCGTGTTTGAGCCTGTTGAAGTCGGGCCCCCTTCCCCCCCAAACTCCCTTGCCGATGTCGGGCATCTGGTCGCGGTAGATTGCCCGGGAAGGAATCGGAGGGCGCATGATCTATTGCGGCCCCCAATGGGAAACATTTCCTCGGACTAGGGTGGGTAGGGTAGATTGACTGGCCGACCTCTCTGGCCGCTGGCCAACCTGGCCAGCCCGGCCCCACCCGGTCTGGCCCTGTCCGCCCGCCTGTCCAGCTGCCTGCCGAGCTTGCACGGACTCAGAAGAGCTGTGTGTGCCTGCCGCACAGGGCATGTCGCCGTCGCCGAAGTTGCGGAGGGATCTAAAGAAAAGGACGGCTGATCAGAGCAGACAGAGCCTGTGATTGCCAACATGAATGGGTAGGGGGCACCAAAAACATGAGCTTCACTATAACAGGCAACACAGGGACAGACTGTCGTTTTGCAAACAAAAGTTGCAACCCCCCACCCCCGCCATTTCAAGCTTCTCACGTCATACCGGCCTTGAAATCCCCCCTGGAACCAGCAAATGTCACATCCATGCAGTAATAAAGGCAGAGAATGGAAAGGAGGTTAGAAAGAAAAAGAGAAAAGGGGAGAAAGCATATTTGTCAACAACGCCGATGTGCTGGTCCACTCCTTCACTGGGTTGACTTGCAGGCTTGACTTTATTGTTGTTCTGAACTGGCGCTTCCTTATGTTTATTTGTGTGTGGCGTCGTCCAACTAGTTCTAGGGGGGAAAAGTAGGTGTGTAGGTAAGCTTATTGTTCTAGCACCTAGGTTAAGGTCTGGCCGTGAAAAGGGGCCCAAGTGAGATCGGTGGGACGACTAACGCTGCTCTTATGCCCAGCAATGCGAGACGTTGTTGCTCACATAGGCATGCGCAAGACGTGTCGGGCCGCTTGGCACAGGGTGGCCACAAAAAGCACGACAACTCTGTGTACATGGAAAATAAGGGAATCAACACCCAGCTGTTCCCCATGTCAGACTCACGCGCCAGGAACAAGCAACCATGTAAACCCAAAGCAAGGCAGCGTCGTCTGAGTTGCCTAAACGCTTTCACTGCTACCCAGGTAACTAATTAAAATGCCGGATAACAAAAAGATGTTCGTCTTGCAAACAAGTGCAGAGCCAACCGGTTCTTTCCCTCCTCTATCTCACTTTCCTCCAGCCTAGAACTCGCTCTCCTTTGCAAAAAGGAGAAAAAGGAAAGAAATCAAAGGAGAGAGGTAAAAATCCGCCAGATCCACACGAAACAAGAATAAAAAATAATAAACCATAATAACACCGCCGGGATAGTCCACCACCTCATCGGCGCCCCGCCCCGTCCACCATACCTCTCTCCCTTGCACCTGAGCGGGTGGGTAAGGTAGCCACCTAGGTAGGCATCTTCACCCACCTCTCACCTTTCATTTTCTAGACTACTCCTTCCTCCTCCCCCTCCAGCACCGGTACAGCAAGTAGATGCCCACGCCGAGGAACACCGAGAAGACGAAAATGACCAGGAGAACGCCCAAGATCCCCGTGACTTGGGTCTTGCCCTTGCGCTTTTTCCGCGCCTCGAGGACGCCGCGCGCGATGAGCCGGGTCAACTCCATTTTTCTATTCTCTTTGGGTTTCTGTTTGGTGCTATATGGAAGCCGTTGTTGGTCTGCGCACAGACGTGTGTGCGTGTTGATCTGTGAGTTTGGGGTTGTCTACCTTACTCAACGAGTGGCTTCCGCAGTTGGTGGTATTGTTGTTGTTGTGTGTGTGTGTGTATATACTTATTTAAGTGTGTGTGCGGCGACGTCTCCCTAGTAGGTGGATCCCAAGTGGCTAAAGGGACGTGTGCATGTGTATTTGAGTGAGTGACGTCTTGTAGGTGGTGGCCAGGTGGGCAAGGGGGATGTCCGTGAGATGTGGATTAGTGTAAGCAAAAGGGGGCAAACGGCCGAGTAAATAGCTGGGTACGGTGTTATATAGGATGGGTATGTGACAACCCGCGGATTGTTCCTAGGTAAGCAAGATCCTTCTTTGTTTTGTTCTATTTGTTTACTTGTTTCGTAGTCAGGGGCCTGAAATGTTTTATAGTTTCGAACGCTAGGCCGGCGAGCGGGCCGCCCACTGCCGTGATACGTGAACGGATACCGGCCGTGAAACCGGCCGCCGGTCTGCACGTCCATGTCGGCACGTGGCCGGTAGGGCTGCGGACTGTGCGCCGGAAAACTCCGTTCCCAGTCTGTTGATAAAACGCCGAACCCATAGGTACAGAATCCAAAGAAACCTCCCCATATAGCGCCACTGCTGCCGGTCCGCAAGTTTCTCGCTCTCTCGACCACAGGACAGGGGATCGATCAACAGCTTCCTAGCCGTTAGAATGCCCTCATCAAGATCGAGCCGTGCTCCTCCGTGAATGGAAAAATGACAAACAGATCATGGCGATCACGAGAAAGATTACTGCAGGAACTCCAATCTTGGCAGCCAGTTTGGCATTTTCTTTCATCTGATGAGCGTCTGGCCAAACCACAGCCCGGGGCTCAATCACCATTGTTGCTGTCTTTGTAATAAACGGTGGGCTGTTCTCCGTATGAGCGTGTAAATATATATGTGTGTTTGTTTGTGTGATTGTTTGTGTGTCTGTGTGTAATTGTGGCGTTCCCTCATCAGGGGCCAGAGCGGAGGCGTGCGATTTTCGTTTGTGGTGTAAAAGGGGGCTGACTGACGCGCGGATAGAGATGGGACGCCAGGGCAGTTCTTATACCTAAGCGCGAGCGCTGGTGGCTGGGCCGTCAGTGTTTCTCGATTTGTCGTGCTATCTTACTTGAGTTGCAAAGCGGTTCTGGAAACAAGGCCGGCTAACGGGTCCCCCCAGCGACCTTGACGCCCGAACGGATACCGGCCGTGAAACCGGCCGCCGCACTGCACGTCCATGTTAGCACGTTGTCGGTAGGGCTAGCTGCTCGCTGTACGCGAGAAACTAGGTTGCGGCTCAAAACGCCAAACCCATACAGAAGGATATAAAGAAGCCCCTCCCTCAACAGAGTCGGTGTTTCTGGTTCACTAGTCCCTCCCTCTCTCGACCATAGGCGCAGGTCAAGGCCTCTTCCTCCGCCGTGAACGCCAAATCATCACACCGCCAATAATGAACGTAATAGGCACTGCATTAGGAATTCCAATCAGGGCACCCGTCTTGATCTGTTCATTATCACCGGACTCCCTGGTTGAACAGGTTGACGCCGAGGCTGAATCAGTAGGCTTGACTACATTGTCGTTATCTTTGCAATGAACGGGGGCTGTTCCTCGGATGAGCATGTATATATATGTGTGTGTTTTTGTTTGTGTCTGACTATGGCGTCTCCTTATCAGGTAGGTGGCCAGACCAGAGGCGTGCGACTTTGCTTTGTCGTGCGGGTGCAAAAAGGGGCTGAGTGATATGCGGATAGGTAGAGATGGGATAACAAGGCCGTTCTTTTATACCTTAGTACGAGACAAGCACTGGTGGACAGGTCGTGGATGTTTCTCGACTTTTTGTACTATGTACTATGTTAGGTGCGAAGAGGTTCAGGAAACAAGGCCGGGCTAACGGGGCCCCCCTTCACCGCCGTGACACGCGAATGGATACCAGCCGCGGACCGGCTGCCGGGCTGCCCCGTCCGTGTCGGCGGCATTCAGAATTCACGCGGGGCTAGCTGCTCACCTGGTACCGGAAGAACCGTTTGCCATTCTCTATCCTCTAAAAACCCCCCAAAAACTCCGTACAAAAGATAATCAACCCACAATGCCAGTGCTGCTAGCTCGCCGTTCGCTTCTCTCACCTCTCGCTCGCTCGCTTGCAGGTCATCGACGGCCGCCTAGCCGTGATCATGCCCTCACTCCTGTTCACGCCTCCTAATGCACTTGACAAGCAAAATAACTCCGCCAAGAAGGAACAAGAAACCAAATGCACCGCCAAGCACAATCATGGAATTTCTCAGCTACGGTATCTCACCCCGCCTCCGAACCCAGTCACCACGCGGGGCTCAATCAGGAACTTTGCATCCAATTTCATTGTTCTGCGCTGAATGGGAGCCGCTACTTGCGTGTAGGTGTGTGTCTGTTTATTGTCCCATTTAGGTATCACAAAGAAGAGGCGTATGACTTCGTTTCTGTCAGGTGTGGGCCGGCTGTGAAAAGGGGTCGAGTGATACGCGGGATTGGCGGGATTCCGTGGATTCCGGGGAGAGATGGGATGACAAGGCTGTTCTTATACCTAGGTACGTGAGCGCTAGGGCCTGGACCGCGCATGTTTCCGGGCCTGTTGTCTGCTCTGCGCCAAGGAGCTAAGTCTTCCTTCAAGTTTCGGACACGCGGCCGCCGGCCGGGCCCCTCACCGATGCGACGCCGGCCGCCATCCCCGCTGCCGGCCGGCCGGGCCGCCCCTAATCCTGGCCCGTCCAATCTCTCCCCTCCCCCGATGGTGTTTTCTCTCTCCGAGTGCAGCCGGAAAGGCACGGCAGTTTCTTCCCCCCCAAGACCAAAAGCCCCGCTAGTTTTTTCGATTCGCCCCTGTCAACAAAACAAACAAACGGCCCCCTCGGCCCTCTCCCTCTGTTTCACGCGCCTGGGACGTGTTACAAATCAGCAACTGGCCCAAGGGCATAGTATCTCGGATAGCAGACCTATTATTGTTGATGGACTAAACACGGGAGGGTTCTGTAGAGTTTTCTCTGCGTTGGTCCTTCAGCGTGCCAAGGAACTTGGGACACGGAGCGATAAGAATTCCCACGACAATAGCAATACCAATAGCAATACCGGCCACTACCCACCCCCCGTCGACCCCTATTTAGGCGAATCTCCCGACGATAGAGTCGATGGTGCTCGGTGAAATATGGCCGTTGTCATTGTGCGTGTGTTTGCGTGCGTTGCGTATCGTCTCTTGGAGAGCGATGAGTATATTGGCAGACAGGTAGGCTTTAGTAGGAGGCGTGCGAGGCGTTCGAGTTGAAATCTCAGCTGGGTACCTTGATAAGAATATGTGTTGAGTAAGGCGCGGATGGATATTCGGGTGGGACAAATGGGACGACGAGAATGTTCTTATACCTAGAAAGGCGATGAAGTGAATCGCAAACTTGTCTCGGTTGTTTACCCATTTCGGTTTCATTGTTTACGTCTTGCAGAATTTTGAGAATAATTGACGGTTGAGAGCCCCCGGGCCTCGATGTGATGTAATGATGAGGCGTGGGGATGGCCACCTGCCCGGCTCGCGAGGGGTGGAAAAGGGGCGCGATGTGCCAGACCATGGGGAGGCCTTGAGCCCGGCCAACCTCCCATTCAGCACCCTCGCCAAACAAAATGCCCGCCTTTTCTGAGGGAAGAGAAAGAGCAAAAAGAAAAAAGAAAAAATACAGCTTGCGCAAAGCATTCTCGCAAGTAAATGAGCAAAACTGGAGCCCCTAATCAGAGATTATAAGATTCTCGAGTGTGATGACGGTGTGGAGTTGCGATGTGATGTTTGTAGACAACATTAGACGGTGATTTCTCACGCCCGGCAATTGTTTACGTTCTTGCCGTAGGGCTCTGTAATTCCTTTTGGTAGTTTCAGAAAAAATTTTCTCGTTCAACGCCCCTTACCGCTGTATCAAGTTCCGTGGACTTGGCTGCCCGGTTGCCCCTGCCGAAGACTAAAAGGGGGGCTGTTTTGGAGTACGAACGGCGTTCGGAGCATCATCATTCGTGTGTATCTCTTTCCACTCGAGACAAAATAGCATTCTCCGCCATTGCTAGTTTTAATAACGCCGTCTCTGCCAGTTCCTTAACTATAAAAATTTACAGGTTCCAATCCGAATTCAGGGGCCCCCATCGTTGGAGCCAAGCTGATAAACAAAACGCCGGATGGCGCGCCCTTATTGGTCCTGCGCCCCAGAACCGTGTCGGATCCATCACTTGCTGCGAACGGGAGCAATGTTATCTTGAGGAGCGGAGGTGTGCATCCCGAACGTTGGTAGCTGGCGGCAACCAGTGACGATGCAGGCAGATTAAATTTAGAACAGTCCTTTGCGGAGGGCGGAAGGCTTTCTTTTTGGTCTTTCAATGAATGGAACTTGGCTGCAGTGGAGAATGCGCAGATGAAGATGCGCTGATCAGGCCGGGATGCATTGGGGAAGCACCCCTATTATACAGAACGGAGAGCCTCATTCCTTATCACGGACTCTCTGTTCATCCGATTTCTTTCAGAAACACGGTCCGTTAAAATTTTGGAGACAGGCGGCTTCCTTCGCGATGACACCGGCCAATCGTCGGCTGCCGGGCTGCCTAGTTAGTTATACGCGAATGTGTGGGATACGCACCAAGATTCGGAATACGCAAAAATGGCGGATACGCCGACATGCGAGATGGACGACACGGCCGGCCGGCCTGTTGCCAAAGGCAAAGAAGGCCAACAGTGAGCGATTTTTGTTCTAAAAAAACAACTCCGTCGACGATCAAGGGGCCATGGCTGTCTAGGTGACGGTATGTGTGTTCTGTCTGTTATGCTCCCATTGCTCAGAAAGTGACCAAATACGCTAAAGTACATACATACCTTGGGAAATTTACGTATGTGACGACAGTGACGACGTCCCCTATTATTAATGACGATGATCATTTACTCACTCCTGTCAGTCGGGAAAAAAAATTGCAATATGTGTGATTCCACTATTTTCCGGGCCACGTTTGTGAACAACGGATACAAAAGGGGTAGGTCCATTGGCTACAAGGCGTTGGGCGTGTCAAAGCTTTCTTGGTTGGTTTTGCTGAAGATCGAGGTCCCGGGGAAGGGGAGGTAAGAAGTGCAGGGCCGAGTCGAGGCAAGAATGATTAAATGTTTCAATAAACTCCTGATTTGTATGCCCCGATGCCCATGCATGTTAAAGAACTCCCCACCAAAAGAAACATAGGAATGAAGACAACGCCGGCTGTACGCTGCCCGCCGGACTGACCCCGTCTCTATGCAAGGGGCGAGGACGACCAAATGTTCGAGGGCGAGTTGAACAACGTCTTTTCTCTCCCAACTAAGTAGCCCTCTGCGCCCTGAGCTTCTGGATCGCCCTGCTGCGACGGAAGATGGCAATGCCGAACAGGAGGCCCAGGAGAAGGGGTCCGCCGGAGAGGCTAGCCATCATGATCGCGTCTGCGTCCATTGCCGCCTGCCTGGGGCTGACTTTTTTGAGACGCACGTCGAAAGGGTCGGCGGTGATCGGCAGTGGTGGTGGTCGGTGGTGGTAGCTAGAGGTGCCGCCACCGGCAGCAGGGTTCCTCGTCTTTTCTAGTCCTATTTCCTCTGCAGCGGGCTGTGTTGTTGAGGCTGACGAGTCAGTTGCGCTCTGGATAAAGAAGCGGCGGAACATGGATGGGGACACACAAAGATTAGACGATGAAGATGATGATGATGACGATGATGACGATGACGGCGAAAAGAAAAAAAAGAAAGTTGGGACGGCGGGGCCATGGCATTGTTTTATGATTCACAAGCCGCGGATACATCAGCCTTCTTTTTCCACCTTCCTTTCTTTTTGGGGCACTTTTCTTCCGCGCTTGGCTCGATTCACCGCACAGTTTCGCTATTGCGGGGTTTTGGTTTCGTAACCACGGCCGCTGAACACCCGGCCTCACCGTCACGTTGGCCGGTTTGAGGGCCGCCGCCCCTCGACGGCGCCCACCGGCCGGGCCGCCGGGGACCTCCCCGGCCCCACATTTCAGGTTCAGCTTGCAGCTCAGGTTATCGCCAAATCCACCGGGGTTTCTCAGAAAGACCTAGGTGGAGGGGCGGATGTGTTGTCAAAATCTTGGCTGGTTTCTGGAGAGCAAATTTTACGGGATAGTAAACAAGATACCCAAGACGCGGAGACGCAGAGCTGGGCGAGGCAAGAAATGTAACATAACACAAAGACGAGTCAGGACGGGTAACGAAGCAAATATGGAACGAGAAGAATCTTCTCTTTTTAAGTACAATTCCCGATTAGGTGCCTATCCTCCCACTCCTACTCATCAGAGCAGGACGACAACTTGGTTTCGGGCAAGGTCGATGCACATCTTTCCATCTTCCATGCTCTTTTCTCAACCACCATGGAGCGCCCAAGGTAAGGTAAGGTAGGTAGGCTGCCTTGGGAAGAAGCCCGGGAATTATTCCCTGCCCGCGTCATTGACTGACTTGCAACCCCGTTCCTATCCTTCTTCTTCTCCTTCCGGTGCTTGACAACACACTAAATGAAAGCAGCAACCATAATCGATACGACTAATCCTGCGACGACGTACCCAACAATTGCGCCAGGACCGGTGGTTGACGAGCCGGTACTGTGGTGATTGTAGGTGATCCCACCGGCGCCCAGCGCCATTTTTTTGTGTCACCTGGGGGGGGGGGGGGTTTCTGCCCGCCACCGGCGATGAGTTTCCGCGTCAAGCTTATTGGTATTTTTATTTTTTACTCGAAAAGGGGTTGGCCGAGACCGAATAAGACGCCAGAGATGAGATAAGATGGGTTTATTAGTAAAAGTAATGATACGAAAAAGACGGGACGGACACTAGCATTGCTTTTATAACCTACGAATTATCTAGTGGGGTGTCTTTTCCATTTTACTTCCATTATTTCTCTTCTCTCGGCTCGATCTAGCGGCTTGCTGTACAACGGTAATACAGTTTCGTTATCGGGGGTTTGTGGTTTTGTAAATACGGCTGCTGGCTGAAAAGCCGGCCGGCCCTTATTGTGATGCTGGCTGGTAAGACGGTCGCCTCCCCTCGACGACGCCGGCCGGGCCGCCAGAATCTGCCCGGCCCCATAAATCAGGTTCGGCTTGCAACTCTCAGGTTATCGCCAAATCCACCGGGGTTTCTCAGAAAGACGTAGGCACCTACGTGGAGGCGCGGGTGTATTAAAGTCTTCTACTTTGGCTGGTTTCTAGAGAGCGAAGTCTCACTAGAAAGATCAAAGAGAGATAAAAGACAAGGCAGGCATGGGCAGTAAAGACGGATCAGGAAGGACTGTTTTTTCTTTTTTCTCTTTTTTTTTTTTTTTGAGAAAAAAATATAATTCCCGATTTAGGTACTGTAACATATTTCCCAACCACCCCCCCTCCCTTGTTTTGCTGATCAGAGAAAGACGACAAAGAATTGGTTCAGGGCGAGGTCAACGACATCTTCCCATGGTAGGTATGCATCTTCTTCTTTCTCAGCCACCACGGAGTACCTTAGGTAGGCAGGTCAGGAATAGCCCTTGGAGTTCGCTGCCTGCGCCGCCCTCCCTTGCCGTTTTTCCCTCCGCTTCTCACCCATTATCTTGTACATCTGAAAACAGGAAGAATGGCAAAAGCAAGCACCATCAATCCGACTATTCCTACAACGATGCACACAGCAATTATGAGACCCGGCGAACAAGGACTGTTAATGGTAGCTGGCGAGCCGTCAGTGTGGGGGATTGATACACTGCTAGGCATTTTTTTTGTGTGACCGGGGGGGCTAAAGGGATCTGTTGTCCTTGTTCTATGTTGGTAGTGTTGAGAGCCTTGAAGGAGGGCCCGGCACCGGTGGTAGGCTCGCTCCCGCGTGCCTGTGGTGTGTTGATCTTTCTGTTTTGCTGCAGCGGTGGGGCTGGATCGACGACCTATTTGCTTCTTCTCGAAAAGGGGTGGACGGCCGAGAACGAGTAAGACACTAGCGACAGGATAGGACGGGGTTCTTGGCAAAAGTGATAGAATAAAATAAAAGACGGGACCGACGCTAGCGTCTCTTTTATAATCCGCGAACCATCTAGCCCAAGTTTAGTCTTCTCTTTCTCTCATTTCTTTCTTTCCCCTTAGTTCCACTCACGGGCTTCCTGCCTATACAACAGTCACACGGTTTCTTTATCAATGGTTGTTGTTTCGTGAATACGGCGGCTGGAAAGCCGACCGGGCCCTCAATGTGATGCTGGGGGCTTTGAGGGTCACCGCTTCTCGACGACGCCGGCCGGGCTGCACATTGCAGATTCAAATTACAATGAATGTTATCGCCAAATCCACCAAGGCTTCTTCTGAGCAAGAGCTAGGTAGATATAGGCCAATACGGCTTACGAGGCGCGGGCGAGCCGTCAACGTCTTCTTGGCTGGTTTCCCGAAAGGAAAAGTCGAAGGGTAGTAGACAAGACGCGGAGGCACAGAAGTGGACGAGGCAGGAAAGATCAGACAAATACGATGTAGATACGGGCATCAAATACAAAACGTTCTTTTCTAATAAAAATATATAATTCCTGAAGAGGTACTGTACATTTCCCTACCCAAGGGGGAATATCACGGATGGCCATATGTTGCCCACTAGGCTGCCCCTCTTACTCAGACAAGCCGAGAACGACAAATTTACTCAGGGTGATGTCAACCACATCTTCCATCTTCTTTCTCGACCACAACAGAGAACCCAAGGTAGGAATACCTAGACCCTGGAACGGCCTACATATGCCGCTTGCGGGTTTATGCCGTCCTTCTTATCACGCCTCTTCTTCGAGCACCATTCGACAAGCCAGACGTGGCGGGTGGGAAACTGCCACTGTGGGGGACCGACACACTGAGGGGCATTTTGGGTGTGACTAGGGGGGGTAACGTCGAGAGTCTTGAAGGGTGTGTGCCCGTCACCGGCGATGAGTTTCCGTGTCTGATTGTTGATATTTTCTGTTTTAGTGACGGCCCGGGTCGACGGCCTGCTGGGTTCTTCTCGAAAAATGGAGTGGCCAAGGGCGAGTAAGATGCTAGAGACGGGATGGCTAGCAAAACATAACAATAGAACCACAGGTCGGAGGCTCGCATTGTTTTATATCAATCCGCAAATCATCCAGCGAAGCTTCATTCCCTTTCTTCTTTCCCTTCCCTGATTCATAGGCTTGCTGTACAACAGTTGCACAGTTTCGTTATCGAGGGTGGTAGTTTCGTTTCGTTGACATAGCCGCTGAAGACCGGCTGGCTTTGCTGTTATATGGTCTGTGTCTGAAGGTCGCCGCCCCTCAACGACACCGGCCGGACCGCACGCACATTGCAGGTTCAACTTGGAACGAGCAGAGTGTTTTCCTATAGAAATTCCTGATTAAATTTCCCTACCGCGTCGTGCGCGTTAGGGCGCATGTAATTTCGCAGAGGAAGACTGGTGAAGATCCCCAACCGAAGAAAAAGAAACAGAAAAACGCCAGTCATAGGTCGCCAGCCGGGATGCCTCTCTGGCTCATTAGCGAAGGATTACAGAATGATTGAGGGTGAGATCACGACATCTTCCATCTTCGCTCTCGACCACTACCTACGGAGTAACTAGGAATAACCCCGGAATTCCCTGCTTGCGTCATTTGCTGCTTTGCACCCGCAACCTCTCCGACTATTCCGACGACAAAAATACCAATGACGAACCCCGACATACCAGAGTAATTATTAGTCACCTTCCCACTGCTCTTCCGTACCATCAATAGTAGACTAGGCATTTCTACGGCTGGGAGCATTCTATTGTCTTTGTTTATACAATAAACGTCGAGAGACTTGAAGGGTGCCCGGCACCGGCGATAAGTTACCGTGTCCGTAGGGGTGACGGGACAGGGCTGTGTCAATCCTCTCTGTTGCGGCAGGCCCGATCGACGATCTGTTGGGCCGAGAACGAGAAATACGCTAGAGATGGGATGGGGATGGTGGCATAAGTGGTGACGCGAACAACAGGGGACGGAGGCTAGTAAGGCTTTATAATCTATCTGCGTATCATCCAGCCAAGTTTTCCCTTTCCCTTTTCCCTTTTCCCCTTTCCCCTTTCCCCTTTCCCCTTTCCCCTTTCCCCTTTCCCCTTTCCCCTTTCCCCTTTCCCCTTTCCCCTTTCCCCTTTCCCCTTTCCCCTTTCCCCTTTCCCCTTTCCCTTTCCCTTTCCCTTTCCCTTTCCCTTCCTTTTCTTTTGGCTCGATCCAACCCCCGTCCTGCACAACAGTCAGTCACACAGTTTCGTTGTCGAGGGTCTTGGTTTCATAAGCATGGCCTCTGAGGACCGGCCTCAGCACAATATCGGTTGTTTCAAGGGCCGCCGCCCCACCGATGACGCTGGCCGGATGGCCCGGGCCGCGCCCCCCTCTGGAGGCACGCGTGCCACGACGGGAGCAGGCACACCGAGTGGATCACCACATGCCCCAAGAGCAAGAGCAGAAACGGGAAGAATAACCTATGAACATGAATGGCTAGGTATATAGCTTAGGTAGAAATTGAGTATAATGTCTTCTTCCTTTATCGGCTGCCAGAGTTCTTGTTGTTTTTATTCTTGTCCTTGCAACAGCACCTCTTGCCAAGGAACCCCATGCATTCATCCCAACCCTCCGCTCCACGAGCAACAATGGTGACAAATATCCCCAAAGCCAGAATGCCCAGGACGGCGCCAGCAATTACGCCTGGGGTCCAACCGCTAGCCGAGTTGGAATCTGCACGAAGCTGTAGTGGATTGGGCATTGCTGCTTGACTGGTGCCTGCCTGTTTTTTACACGGCGAAAGTCCAAAGTCTTGTTGTGTATGATCGATCCCGAGCAGTAAGTGAAGGTGGGCAAGGTTATTCTGGTCTTGTCGTTCTTCTTTTCGGCTTGCTTGCTTGTTTGTTTGCCTGTAGCGGGCCCCGGTTGAAGATCAGAGCTTATGAGAGGAAGAGAAGATGAGACGACCGCGCTGTTTTATAATCCACGAATGAACAACGCGGTCTTTTATTGGGCATGTTCACTGGCTCCATCTGCAACTATCGCGTGCTTTCGTGAAACACGGCCGTCCAAGACCGCCCCGGGGTGATACAGGTGGCCGAGGCCTTCCCCGCGGGGGTGCCGACCGGGGCTAGTCCAGTGGGGTTCTGCCCATTCAAGAGTCAAGGCGGGGATGCGGCGAGATAGACGAGGCCACAGGTCTGTTTCCTAGAAAGAGAGTTAACCGAGACGCGACTGCCAGCCCTGGAGTGAGGCTTAGCTGAAACTGCACCATGGCGGGGGTTGTGTGTCATTTTGGACAGTGCGAACAACCAAACAAGTTGGAAACCCGGCCACATTGCATCTTGGCACGAGTTTTCAACAATATCCAGGAATTTCAGTATCGTGGTTGCCGGGAAAAGGGGGTCTCGCGAGCCGGGCGATATGCCTCGGTCGGCGCTGTTTACATTCTCCAACATGCGCTGTACGTCAATACATCACGCTCCAGCCATCTACTAGCGGTTTTGGCACACTGTGGGGGGGAAAAGCCATGCATTTATTGCCATCTAAAGACTAGGACACCGCTTTTCAGAGGCGAGTAATAAGTACATAAAGAAAATGAAGTAAACAAACCTCCCAAAAACTAAACACTGAAGGTATATCCTTCCTAACCCAACAATTAGTCTACACTATATACATTCACACTTACAACGACCTTATCCCCTGCTTGCCACGAGTTCGTAGTCCAGGGCAAGATCACCTCCTTCTTCTGCGGCAACATTTGCCGACACATATGTAAAGAAAGAATATGATCAAGAGAAAGATAGCGACCGCAAAAGCGCCAATTAGAATTTTATACACGCTTCGCTCCCCTTCGGGAAACTGCTGGAGGAACTCAAAGTCGAAGAGGTCCGCCATGTCTCTTTTGTTTTGTTTTGTTTGTTTGTAGGGTTGGGTTAGGTTGGGCTGGGTTGCAACGGTTTCTATACTGTACGAGGTATAAGTTGGCTATCTATAGGGCGGCACCCCCGCAGGAGGCAGGACACTAAACTAAGTACCTTTTTTTTTTTTTTTTCAGTGGCGGGATGTGTCAGAGACTGGTTTTACTTTAGCTGTCTACAAATAGAGGCTGGCGCCAAGGTATGTGAGGTAGGTAGGTAGGGTTTGTGGGTTGAGCGTCGTGGACAGCGGGACCAAGGCGAGAGAAGGATGGACCACGGCGAGAGAAGGACAGACCAAGCGAGAGAAGGACAGACCAAGCGAGAGAAGGACAGACCAAGTGTGAATTGATGAACCAAATGGGAAAAGGACTGACCAAGAGGGAAAAGGGTTGGATGGGATGGACAGCGGCACGGTATATGTAATGGGTAGATACAGTGCCTGAGGCGGCCGGCGTTGTTTTCCGAGCAAGATACGAGGGTTTCGTGCTGACCGTTTCATAAGCTTGGCCGTCGAAGGCCGGCCCCCACCCCGTTCCGGCCCCGAGGGTGGCCGGAGGGCGGCCGCCCGCCGGGACCGCCCATCACCCGCACAGGCTTAATATTATTGTGCAGCAATCTGTCGATCAAAACAGTGGATATATTGTCTCGCAAAAACAAATTCCGGACTGACAAAGAACCAACTGCCCAGAAGCAAGCCAAATTTCTCTTCAACAACTGCCTTGGGTAGATTCCGGGGCCGGGTTCTCGGTCCATGAGCGCCTCTCTTCCCAACCAAGCAAGGCAACCAAACAACTACCTCCTTCGGCGTCTTACCACGACACATACAATTATAGATGCCACAAACAGAAGCGATAAAAAAGCACCGATCGACGCCTCCTGCCTTGGGGAAAGCCCGTCCACGTAATGATTCATGGTGCAGCGGCACTCTGTTGTTGCCGGACTGGGACCGTTGTGATATGAGGAGAGCGACAAAGGTTCGAGGCAAGGCACTGACTATCTGTTTTGATGGTGGGTTTTGAAGTGCGTTCTGCCGAAGACTTTTTTTCGAGTCGGGTTTCTTTGTAAGTCGAAGGAGACTGACGGCAGTAAACAAGGTGGAGATTTTGCGGGTGAGTGCTAGTCACAGACGGGGAAGGCTGCGACGGTAGCACAGTATATATATTGCGTGGATACAGCACCTGAGGCTGGTGACGTCGTTTGGACTTCTCCGTCGGGTTGAGAAATATCAGGCTTTCCAGAGTCTAATTCGGGTTGTTTCGAAACATGGCTGTGGAGGTCGGCCCCCCATCGCTCGGCTCGTGCTGACGCAGGCCGTGACCAGGCCGCCGGGCTGGCCGGTGATCACTCAAATTCCAAGGTGCAAATCAGGGGAAATACATGTGAAGATGAGGCTGGAGAGTAAACAAAGTGCGGTTCGCCTATTTAGTGGCCGGTGGATGATGTTTTAGTAACCATTGCATCTCCTCCAACTTCATCAGCAAAAAAGTGAAGACAAAATATCTATTATTATTATTATACAGACAGGCTCTAATTGTCAAGACTAATAGAGAAATAATGGTGCCCAATTCTTCCAACAGGTCAAGGCCTAGGACAAGAAATGCTGCACCAACGGCAATAATGATGATGAAAATAAATGCAACCCAGACATAGCCCCTAACACCGCCACTCCGCATGCTCTCGTCGTTGGAGATCAAGTATATCTTGTCCAAGACCGCGAGACCGTGGCTGATCTCTATATGGTGCGTGTAGCCTCGTTCTGTCCGCTGAAACGATTCTGCCCCGGGTATCGAGGCAGACATCGGGAGTCGTGACAGCCATTAATCTCTGGTCGAAGATGCCTTGGCGGCCCCCAAGTCGACTCTGTGTAACGTGTGTAACAACGGGTCCCCCCGGCCGTTCCGCAAGCCGAACTGGATCAGCCTTCTTCTTCCTGGTTTCTCTGCTTCCAGATGACAACGATGATAATTATTATGATGATGGTTGCGAAAACGGCAAACAAAGGCCACTGGTGTTTGTAATACCACTTCTGGAGTGTGCAGGTGAAGAGGATACAGTTTCCGTGGGGCTGGTTGCTATATGTGCCTGTGGCGCCATACTGGCGGCGTTGAAGGGCGACCCCCATTATTTTGACGCTAGTCTTGCACCTTTGAGGATGTTCGCTGCTGAGTGTGTGACGAGGCAAGATTGGATCTCTAGGGTTCCTCGGATTGCGAGCGTGGGCTTGTTGCAGAGAGGTTGTGCAATGTGACGGCCACGGCGCTATGACGAGAAATATGGGACGACTCCTCTTATAGATTCAAGTGAGACCATACTCGCAGATCGGAGGGGCCCAGCCTTGCGCGTTTTCGGAAACACGGCCGTTTGAGGGCCGGCGAGGGACCGGCAACGGTGCTGCCAATGCGGCCGCGAGCCGGCTGCCGGGCCATCCTGATGCGCGCAACGCCTCAAAGTGACATCGGACGGCCGCCAATAAAGACGCGGGGAAAGGGAAACGGCCATTCAAGTCAGCCTATACAAGGAGACAACCCAGAAGAAGAAAAGACAAGCAAAGGCGAGGTCAAATTTGAGGGCGAGGCCAAAATGACAGTTTTGTTGAAACGAATGTGATGGCAGGATCTAGAAATGTCAAACAGTGTATAATTGATGCCCCTTTTTGACGCTGCACATGTGTATTCGCAACTCCAATCACCTGCACCATGTCCATGATTCACTGCCGGCTTGTTCCTCTGCCTCTGACCTCCCGGCTTGCTTGGGTCGCGGCCCATCATCAACACACGTGTTATTGCAACACCGCACACACGGCAAGAGCACGCATGGCCCAAGGCGTATTGTGCGCATGTCGTCGAGTGGACCTACGTGTAGAGGGCTCATCGGGCTTCTGCGCCTTTCGGTGCCGTGTCCGGGTGTACACGTTCGCCCAACCTTGTCCATGTTTGAGTCATTGAGGAATGTGCGCACGCGGTTGCGTGATGTGCTCCCGAATTAGCGAGCGTAAGAGGCGGATGCCGGGTGGAGCCTTCCTTGCCGGGGAAAGGGCAGCAGACCCGATTGCATCGGAAGCTTGCGGGCGCCATCCCATGCCATGCCCCGGCGGCAGCCTTCGCTCACCACCCGCCCCTTCGCGATACAGACGAGGAAAGGACAGTTCCAGAGAAAGGTTTAAGCTGCTTCTGCTTCTGCTTCCAGGTCTGTGCACAGACTTTCAGCCCCCTAACCAGAATGGAAGCTAAGAGCTACCCCAGAAAGGCGCTAACTGGCGCTAACCGGTAAGAGCATGGTTCCGGGCCTGTACTCCATACCCCGCAAAATGCTAGTTGCACTAGGGTGCCCTGGAGTCCCTGAGACTTGCAGCAAGCGGGGCTTCTGATGTCACACGCTACTCTCCGGCCGTGGGGGAACAAACGTCAGTCATCGTGAAAGGGAAGGAGCTACAGAGAGGCAAACCCGCGACACGAGACGGCAGAGTACGTGTCAATTGGCACGGAAGAGATGCCCAAATCCCAATATGGGTAAATTGGACGTCTGGGACGGCCGCTGCGAGCTCTGTGATTGATTCCATGAGAAGCTATCGACAGAATCGCGCAGACTGTAGGGGTACAGGGGCCAGAGGTGAGCTTCGGCGAGAATTGGAGCTGTCGGCCCAGTCTCATGCCTTCTTACTTCAAAGTCACGCGACTGCCAATCCGACACCTCCGCGCCCCTCCACTCCATCCCCGTCGCGGCGTCCTCCACAGCGCGCCACAGCCCCCTTGCTCTTTCCTCTTGGGGCTGATCGTCTGACCAATTCGAGTGTTGACTGGCTGGCTCATTGAATTGAGTGACTTGCAGCTTGTATCCGTGAGGTAGCTGCCCTTAAAAAGCCAGGAGCTCCCAACCATTCCTTTGCTTTCTTCGGCCACTCATACACTACATCCCGTCTGCATCAATCAACCGCCAGACTTGACTTCCACCATTTCTTCCATCTCAATCCATCAAACAAACCATCAGTCTTCCAGACTACAGCTATCCCACATCACCTCGTGCTCCCAAAGTGCAACTCTCGGTGAACCCCAACTGGGTTGGAGACAGCAGCTCCCGCACGGACATAGCAAACAAGGTACGTCACTCGACCAACGTTGGCATCTCCCTCCACTCCTTCCGTCCCCGACCCCGCATCATGGCCTGTGTGACGCTGACCTTTGTCAAACGGGACCAGCTCTACTACCTTTTTCCTGAGCCTCGCTCGTCTTAACGCTCAACTCTTACCCATACTCGCACACACACACACACACACACACACACAAATCCATCAACAGTAAGCAACTAAGCATGCAACTCGACGGTCCTCGCCGTGACATCATCACACCCGCTAACTAGTCCTGCTGCCAGTGACTCGCTCTCACAAGTTCAACGACAAGGATCACGCCGGCCTAGCCGACGGTACAGTTCTCCCGCAGGAGAATGTGCCAAAGTTCTTTGCCAAGAACGGGTTTGCCGATGTCGACCCTAAGAAGACCAAGAAGAACGGCGGAGGAAAGGGCAACTGGTACGTGGCGGAGACTCATTCCTACACTCTTCCAACTCCCATTGCACCCGAACACACCCGGCACGGCAACCTTTTGTCTGGTCTGCTTTGGGCCAACCTTGCGTTATATACGCCGCTTTAGTCTGGTACTCGTGCTGACGCTCTGCTACTCAGGGGCAACGCTGGTGAGGAGGTGATTGACGAACCGTTCAACTTCACCAACTCGCGCCGCCGCTCCAACAGCAGCGGCTTCTCAACCCACCCCGAGAACCTGCGCACCAAGTTCGAGTTCAACGAGCCCGAGCCCGTCTTTGAGGAGTCGCTTCACGGCCCCGAGGGCGACGACGAGCTCAAGACGGAGAGCTCGTCGAGTGGCGCCAGCGTCGACGGCGAGAAGGGGGTCAAGGATATGTAAGCGATGTAGCGGATATCTATATGCGAGGCAGTCACCCGCATGCACGCTGCTGCTGCGGCGGGACTCCATTATCTTGGCGGAGGGTTATTTCTGGCTGGGCGATCTGGCCGGGACATCTTCTATCTGGCTGCCTCTAGGCCTGGGGATTGTGCTTTGCTTTTCAATAGTAATTGCGTCGCGGTTAGCACGCCGCCTGTACAGTAGTTAATTTACGATTTAATTGCCTGATGTCATCAATGTGTTGTGATGCTTGATACCCACGACCACCAAGTATTGCTGTAGTGGGTGTGAGAACATTTGAGCCACAAAGTGCCCCACTTCACGAGAGCTAATACGGTTGGATGAGAGGGACCTTTGAGACGAGATTTATTCTATTATACAAGAGGGTATGTCTACAGTGTTGTACTATCATATTACACAACGAAGTGAACCATACTGCCGTCTTGCATTGGTAGTCAATCATGTCTCGTCTAGAAAACATCCAAATCCTCGAACCACGACGTCAGCGGGTCGAGCAGCTGGAACACGTCGCCGTCAAAGAAGGACACGAGCCCGCTGTCGACGGGCTCCTCCTCGGTGAACGCCCGGATCGCCTCGGCCGCCGCCCGGCTCCTGTCGCCCTCGACCTTGATGGCCCGGATCCGTAGAAACCCGCCGCCGCCGCCCGCCATGGGCACTAGCACTGCGCTGCGCTGCCTGCTGCCCGCTGCGTCGTCGACAAAGTACGGCGTCCGCACCTTGACGAGCGCCTCGTCGCGCGCGTCGTTCGTACTCCCTGTCAGGTCGGCCACGGGCATCTGTAGCCATGTCACTGTCTTGAGCGGTTTGTCGGCCAGACTGCCGCCCGCGGCGCGGATCTGGTCGAGGTCGATTTCGATCTCGGGCACGCGGTCCTTCTTCTTTTTCTTGCTTTGGGGTTGGGTCTGGGATGGGTTGGTTTCGCGCTGCCGCTGCTGCTTCTCGCGCAGCTGGGCGGCCGCGAGGCGCGCAAACGCCGCCGCGTCGGCCGGCCACTCGTCCCGCGGCGCCACGTCGACGCCGTCGAGGATCATGCGCATCTTGAGCCCCGTGTGGCTGGGCCGGGCGTGCGTCCACAGCTGGCCGAGTACATGCGCACGGCGAGCCATATCCTGCGCACTCGGTCCTGGACCACCAGAGGGGATGGGCACCCACGGCACCTGGCGGTGCGCGGCCGTGATCTTGGGCGCGTGCAGCAGCGGCGCCCGCGGGATCAGCCCCGTGCGCCGCTCCGGCGGTACCACGGCGATCACCGGCGGCACGTGCACGCCCGCGCGCAGCCCGGACACCAGCATCGACGCGCCGAGCGGTGCGAGGAGCGCGTGCAGCTGCTCGACTGTGCAGCCTGCTGGGATTGCCAGGCCCGGCCGCGAAGTTTGGGCGAGAATCGCCCCCGCGTCGAACTTGTCCTCGGCCAGCGTCTGCAGCGAGACGCCTGTGTGCGTGCGCCCTGCTAGCAGCGCGTGGTGTAGCGGTGCGGGCCCGCGGAGGCTGTGGGATTTGTTAGGACGTAGACAAAGAATGGGGACTTAGGGGGATATATACTCGGGCAGCAGCGACGGGTGCACGTTCAGGCCGCCATAGTGTGCGGCTCGCAGCAGGCGCTTGGGCACGAGCAGGCCAAACGAGACGGCCACGATGAGGTTGATGGGCTCGCCGCCGGGGTGGGGCATCTGTGGTGTGTCAGTTAGTGTGAGAGGACAACGGAAAGGGGGCGGCAAGAAGACCACGTACCTCCCAGCCCGTGAAGGTGTCGCGCTCGTGCACGGCAAGCCCGAGCTCTTGGGCCAGGATGCGAGACGGCGCTGGTTGCCAGTCAGAGTCTGTCTTGGACCACAGAGAGAGGATGCTCACGCTGGCGGACGACTTTGAGCCCGCGGCCGGTGGGCTTGGCGGGGCGGACCAGGACGTCGATGGAGCGGATCAGGTCGGCGTTGCGCCGGTGCTCGGCGTGCAGGGCGCGCAGCGCCTCGCAGCTAAAGTCGTCGGACCCGCAGAACAGGATGCGCAGCGGCTTCGACGGCTTGGGCGGCCATGAAGACAGCGGCGCCTCGCCCGAGACGGTGCTGTAGCTATAGCAGCTCTTGAAATGGGATATGGGTTGGTGTCGGGGTTGGAGTTGCCGCCGTGCAGTCGCCGCCGTTGCGGCCCGCAGGAACGGCGACAGCCGGCGCATCATGGCCGTCGCCGGATAAGGGGGTGGGTGTCTCGGTGACCGGGCAAGGTGTGGGGAGGCACACAGCTTGTCACCTCATGGCCGTCCCTTCCCTTTTTTTCCCTGTCGTCGCAAAGAGGTCCCTGTAAGTTGTGGATGGTGTGAGGGAAGGTGATGCAAGATTATTTGAAGCGATTGAAATCCCACATGCACGTCACCCTCGGCGGCAGAAACGAGGGTAAGCTCTGAGGTGAGAGGTGAGAGGTGAGAGGCGAGTGCCGTCATGTCGTGGACTTCAACCTAGAGCTCGCCAAAAATTAAATGGCCGAACTGAGGTGAGAATCCACAGGGCTGACTGACCCCCCTGCACCTGCACGAAGCGGCGGTTGAACTCCGGCTCGCGGTCGACGACATTCTCTCCCCAACCCCAGCGCCAAGCCCCCTGTAAATACAGCGAGCGAGCACTCCATGATGCTACAATGCCGCCCTCTACTACCTAAACTGGCGGAATAGCCGAGACATACCTACCAACGTGTTGCACAGAAGAAAGACTACAAACTTATTACAACCTGCATGCTTTCCTCGGCCAGCTTGCCAAGTTGCTCTTATTTTGGCGTCCCTTTATCTCCCGCCAAGCTCGGGGCTAGGCACTCTCCGAAGGGAACGTTGGTTACCTGGGCAACGCGAAGCGTGTTGACTTTGATTTTAGCCACCTAGCCAAGTACTTGTACATGCTCTCCTGTTGTCTGGCGTGGCTAGCATAGAACTTGTCGGGTGAGCTGGTTGGTTCCGGTCTTGACAGGTGTCTTAGGTTGGTAAGTTACTCACGCAGGACGGGGACTACACCAAGGACATCCATGATCACGGACAAGGGGCCACACGTGCCTAGTCGCCGCCTAGCTTCATACATAATACGAGCCCGAATCTGTCAAATTGGTTGTATATTGAGTTACGTGGGTGAATGGGTGGAATTATGTCTGCGTCCGTAGCGTGTGCGGCAACTCTCTTGGTTCGCCATCGCTCCCAGTCAACTTTTTGCCTCGCTTCTTCCCATAGGCAAGTGAGGCTTAATTTGCTTGTTTGCTTGCTTGCTGGTTTGCTTGCTTATATAGGTCCTTGGCCCTGTTAAAGCCTAGCATTCGTCTTATCAAATAGTTCACGCTTACTGCTTTAATCTAAAGTAGGCAGGCTTTACAAGGCTAGCTTTCCTGCTCTCCTTGCGAAGGTTGCTGCTGTGACAATGGACTAACACTGGGAAGAAGTGAAATAACAGTTGTTTGCTAACAGAATGCCATTTAAGCCAAGTCTATGACACGCAGCAGGTTCTTTGGATAAGCATATGCACGGTTTATGCATATCTCAGCCAATCCAAGCGATGCACGCTACCGTGTGCCCCTATCCCAGTGGTATCGCAAAGTCTACACCCTGCTATGGACAGAAGCCCGTCACGGTACCGTGCCGCGCAAATCTTCACAGTTTATAGACGAAAATAGCTCTTTGAAGAGTTTGGTATCTCACACAAGGCTCACGAAAACACAGGCTCTCAAAAGAAATCCTAGCTAGCCACCACCGCCGCCACCACCACCCGCAGGATCCCTCCCTGCCACCTTCCAGCGGTAGGCCACGGCCCAGCGGCGATGGAGCAGCTCCACGTCCCAAGCCGGGGGCGAAATTGCCACGACAGCGCCAGGAGTGACGACGCCATGACTACTGCTGCTTCTGCTGCTGCTACCGCTGGCGGTGTTGAGCCCTTCAGGGTGGCGGCCCTCCCCAGCCAAGATGGCATGGACGACGTTGCTGCTGCCGCCGCCGCCGCCGCCGCCTGCGGGAAGGACCCGCCCCGCGACCAGAGTCAGCCCCGGCCCGCCGGGATGCACTTTGTCGATCCCCACCCGCACAGCTGCCGCCGCGGCCGGTTGCTTCTGCTCGCCGCGGCCGCTGCGGCCGCCGGCGTCGTCGTCGTCGTCGTCGTCGTCGTCTACGAACTCGGACCGCTTGATCCCGACCAGCCAGTCGCGCAGCTCGGCGGCCAGCCCACCAGACACGTACTTGTCGCCGCCGCGGCGCTGGGGCGAGAAGATCTCAGGCAGCAGCTGGTCCGGCACAGAGTGGTTGCGGTGCTGGGGGTGATGGCCTTGGTCAGGGGCGGCGGTGGCTCTGAAGCGCGGGGCTCGGAGGAAGGTCGGGTGGCTGTGGTCTTGGAAGGGTGCCCTAGCGTCCTCGTCTAGTGAAGAAGAGTCGGGGTCGGGGTCGGAGTCGCTGCCGCCGCCGCTGCCGTCGTCATCGTCATCGTCATGGTGGCTAAGAGAGCTGAGATATCTGCTTGAAGTGGCGCCCAGGGAGTCAATGTCAGCCATTATAGCGCCTTCTGCATCGTCACCATCATCATTGCCGCTGCCGCCGCCGCCGTCGTCGTCTGACAGGCTTGAGAGGATGCGGTCTTCGGCCTCGTCGTCGTCGTCGTCGTCGACGGCAACATCTAGCGGGGGTGGCGATGACAACTGGGAGCTGCTGGTAATCACCACGTTGGCATCGGCCTCGGCATCAGCGTCCACGGCCGAGGACGCGATGGAGATGCGGCGGCGCTTGGGGTTGCGGCCGGAGCCGGGCTCGCGGTAATCGAGCGACGAGTCAAACTCGATGGGCTCGGGCAGAGATAAAATCCTGCCGGTGGGGGAGGCCGACGGCGAGACGGGGGAGCTGTCGTCGATGATGTCCGGGTGCTGCGTAGCGGGCCGCGCGCTCGAGGTCCTCGTCTTAATGGCGAGCGGCTGAGTGAGGGCGTGGTTCGACGAGGGCCGGGGTGTGGCGGTTGACGAGAAACGGGGCGTGGCTTGGAACTTGGTCGTCCCTACGAGTGCGCCGGCATTTTGCGCGGGTAGGTTTTGTTCTTGTTGCTGGTTTCTGGGAGTTGGGTTTTGAGACTGAAAATGAGATTGAGACTGGGGTTGCGACTGCCTCTTTGAGAGTAGGAACCGGGACGGAGCTTGTGTCTTTGCGCGAGAAAAAATTGACTATTAGTATCACCAAAAACTCAATTCCTGGGGACGGGACAAATAAACTCACAACGGGCGGCGGTGCCATTTCGTAGAGGGCCTACGATGGCCAGGAAAATCCAAGTTGTGATAAACTTTTGGTGTACGAATAAGTTGCAAGAGATCGCGGCATCATTAATGGGCGACGGCCTAATCGCACTGTATCCGAACGGTAACCGCCACGGCAACCCTAACCCTCAGATCAGATACTCGAGGCCATTTCCAATTTACTTAGGTCTGGGTCTAGTCACAAAATTTGTCCTTATTCCGTATCTTCATGTCTTCGCCTCCATGTGCAGAGGACGCAAACCTTTTATTGCACGCGCCCCGTGCACAAGCAAGGCCGCGTTTGCGTGCAAAGCAACGGCCTTAGTCCGCTCGCCAAGCCTCAAGGTCCCCTACAGTGCAGTGAAACCCAAACGACGTCACCCCTTTTCCCTTTGCAGCTCTGTGCCTGCTGCTGAATGCCACCTCTAGATATGCAGCCGGTGCCTTGAACCATCTCCTTGGGGCCGGAGCCGCGAAACCTCCAAGTTGCCAAGTTGGGACATCCTGCAATAGAAATCGGGTGTTGGGCGAGCGGTTGGATCAACTCGGCCTCTCCTTGTCTCGCTTCCCCAAGCCTTGATCCTGGGACCTGGCTGCCGCATTACATCACCGGACAGCCGCTAAGCAAAGAACCCCGGAGCCGCGGGTGGAACACCTCCTGGTGCTTGATTGGCTAGGTTATTGCAAGGTAGACCGACGATGTCATTCGTCACCTATACCGAGGTGGCCGTTATGTACGCACTAGAGTAGGCAGGTATGGGAAACTTAAAGACGGCCAGGTCTCTCGCACCTACCCAGCTCAAGCGTCTCTTAGAAACGGCCTTAATCCCCCTGCGCATTGGGTTTGTGCGTTTCCTCGAGCTTAAACCAAATGGTTTCGGGCTAGGAAATAGCCATTCGTGGTGCCGAGTATTAGATTTGACACTGCCTACCCTGCTGAGCCCGTTGAGCGTGATCTGGTCGAGTGACTATTTGACGATTGACCGACCGACTGGCCGACATGACTTAACCTTCTCCGTCGGCCGCCGCCTCGCTCGTTCTCGCCCCAATGTCTTGACGCGACAGAAGATGGCGATAGATTCAAAGCCAGGAAAGGGCAAGGACTTGGCTTGCTGCTGCAAACCACCATAGCATACCTACGTACCCTAGGTATGCACCGTATCGCCATGGCTGCCTCGACGGCTGCCCGGGATGCCAGCTTCCCGGACCGAGGGCCAACCGTCTTCGGCATCACCACTATCACCTCTCTGCTGGCCTCGGCCTTTGTCCTCGCTCGCCTCGTGTCGCGCATTGGCATCGTCCGCAAGGTCGGCCTAGACGACTACATCATCGTTCTGGCCTGGCTCATTTCCATGTTCCTGAGTGCCACCATTGATATCGGCACTAAGAGGGGCCTAGGCCGCCACGACGAGAACATCGACCCCAAGGACGAGCCTGCCCTGAGAATGTGCGAATACGTCTTCTCCGTTCTATATGTGAGCTCACTCAACTCACCTCTCACCCTCACCCAGGTAAACTGATACCCTGAAGAACCCAGCTCTCATGGCCACCAAGACGTCCATTCTGGTCTTTTATCTCCGCCTAGCCAAGAATACCCAAAGAATACTGCGTCTGGCCTCGTGGGCAGCGCTCGTCATTGTCAACACGGCAGGCACCATCCTGACCTTCATGAACATCTTCCAGTGCCACCCCGTAAAGGCGGCATGGGACATCAGGGTCCAAGCCATCCGCTGCATCCCCCTCCTCACCGAGTTCATCTGCTCCGCCCCCGTCAACGTCATCACCGACCTGGCAATCCTGGCCCTTCCAATCCCCGTGCTCACGGGCATGCAGCTCCCCTCCCGCCAAAAGATCATCCTCGTCATCACCTTCGCCTTTGGCATCTTTGTCACGGTCGTCGACGTGGTCAGGATATACTACCTCCAGCAGGCCATTGCCTTCAGCCCCATGGGTGCCTCGCAAAACCCCTCGGCCATATACGGACAGAGCGCCGGATTCTCTTGGAATGCCTCGCTTTCCTTGATGTGGTCGGCCGTCGAGGTCAACATCGGCATTGCTTGTGCCTGCATTCCGACCCTCAAGCCCCTGATCATGAAAATCCTTCCGGCCATGATCCTTGACCCGCATGGCGCCCGAACAGGTAGCGCCCAGGTCCCTAGAGCCCACCTCTTGGGCAAGCACATCACAAAGCAGGACGTGGGCGAAGATCACCAACCCAGCGCCGCTGCGTGCAGTGTCGAGCCGCCCCTAGTGCCACCAGTCCCGCCGCTGGCCCATGTAGAAGCTAGAATCTCCGAAGAAGTCTCCTTCGGCGAGTTTCTGGCAATCACTTCTGATCTCGAGATTTCAGTGACCCACACCTCAAGACAGCATCGGCCTTCACTGGTGCCAGGAAATGGCGTCCCGCCACCCGCCGCTCCGCCGAATGACCGTTCCATCTACTTTGGTTTTGTCAACATGGCAAGACCCCAGAGCATGGTCAGGACCTCGGCCACCGAGTCGTTCAAGTACTGCGTTATAGTCGTCATTCTCTTCTTTCTCTGGGGTGTCTCGTATGGCTTCCTCAACACTCTAAACAATGCCGTGGCCAATGTCGCCCATATGACCACGGCCCAGGCCCTGGGACTCACCAGCGTCTACTTTGGGGGCGGCTATTTTTTCGGCCCCCTGTTGGTGGGCGAGTGGCTCCTTCGTCACGACGAGCATCGCCGTATCAAAAGCGATGACAACCGCAAGAACCCCGATCCCGTGGGCGGATTCAAGGCAACATTCATAGCGGGTCTGCTGATCTATGGGACCGGCACCATCATGTTCTGGCCTGGAGCGGTGACGACGGCCTACGGCGGGTTCATGGTGAGCAGTTTTGTTGTCGGCTTTGGGCTTGCCGTCCTCGAAACTGCCGCCAATCCCTTTCTAGTCCTCTGCGGGCCGCCCGACTATGCCGACGCTAGGCTGCTCGTAGCCTCGGCCGTGACAGCCGTCGGAAGTGTTTTGAGCGGCCTGTTGGCTAACAAGGTCTTCTTCAACAGGATCGAGGCGCGAGAGGTTGATTCTACGACGCTGCTAGATGTGCAGTGGACATATCTCGCCATCACGCTCCTCTGCGTCTTACTAGCCCTCTTCTTTTACTACATGCCCCTGCCCGAGGTCAGCGACAAGGAACTTGAAAGGCTCGCCGAACAGCTGCCAGTCGATCCAAACAAACGGTCCGTTGGCGGCCGGCGGCTGAAGTCGTGGTGCATTTTGCTGGCCGTTACTTCGCAGTGGTTCTACGTGGCTGCGCAGGAGAACATGAGCATCTACTCGCACGACCTTATCACGGCCTTTGTCGAGCCCCAGTTGAGCGCCTCCGACTACCAACCGCCAGGCTTTATCCTTTCCGTCTGGAACTACCTCTTGGTGGCCCACAGCGCCTTTGCCCTATCTCGATTCACAGCCGCCTACCTCGCCTTCCTGTCAGCGAGGCATCCCACCTACCGTTTTGTGCCCACGCCGCGTACAAGCCTCACGGCCTGTGTCGTGCTCTCGGGCGTGTTTATGCTCACCGCCGTCTCAATGCGCCCCACCGAGAACCCCAACCTGATGGCCATCCCCGTCGTCCTCTTCTTCCTCGCCGAGGGCCCCATCTGGCCCCTCATATTCTCTCTGGGTCTGCGCGGCCAGGGCAGCCAGACGAAGCGCGCCGCTGCCTGGCTGACCATGGGCGGCTCCGGCCCTGCCTTCTGGCCGTTTGTGTCGTACGCCATCCAGAAGGCCGGCGGCAGCATCCAGACGTCGCTTGTCATCGTCATCGGGCTCGTCGCCGCTTCTCTGGCGTTTCCGCTGTTCTTGACCTTTGTCAAGGACGCCAGTGCCATGGCCGACTACCACATCTCCTCGTTTGCCGAAAAGAACAGACTCGCGCGGCGGCAGCATACCGGCCCTGCCGCCGAGGGAGAGGGGGACCACGACTTTTTCCCACAAGGGCGGGAACGGTGTCAAGGAGAGACGGCGGAGGCAAAGGAGAGTCGGGGTTGGGGCGGACTCCTGGGGAAGCTATCGAGGGGGGGAATGACCGTGTGGCGGGGGTTTCGACGGAAAACGCTAGCAGAGAAGGTACCGGAGAGCTTTGCTGAGGGCCAGCTGCCAGAGGACGAAGACGACGAGAGCCGAAAGGACGACGAGGCGCCCTGGGAGTGCCAGGTTCTCGACACGAGCATCTTGCAGAGGTGACTTTCTTGTCATTTGGTAGATGCATTGCATGAAATGGATTTGCGGGTCTGTTTATCGTTCACCCAGGTGTCTTTGGATTTGAGCCAGAGGCGGCGTTTTGTTGCTTTGCTGTTTGGTTGTCTGGCCAAGTATTTCTATAGAAGATAACCTAAAGTTTTGTTTTCTTTCGTCTACTTCAGGAACAACTTCCACAGTTAGATATATCACCAAAGTGAAATGGCTGATACCCATCACCACACACACACTAAATCAAAATGAAGAAATAGAAGATAATGTATCGCCTGTCCAGCTTTGACTAGTATCTAGGTAGATACCCATGCATGCATGTATTTACAAACTTCGTAGCACTCGAGATAGGCATCTCCTCGTTTTTTATCGGGGGTTGACAACCTAATGTGGTCCAGCGTGCACGTTGAATCCAAGAATTGTATCATTTAGCTACAATCCAGTTGTCAACAAATAAGATGCGTTTTCTCTTGCCTGTTTCGCTATTGCGAACGGTGACTCCTTGACCACAATTCTGGTGCAGGCAATCATCATACGGCGAGAATTGTGTGTAAGGGGTGCCATGACCTATTATCTATCCGAATCGAGTAATTAGACCAAGGCTATTTGATGTATGGTCTATTATTGCCTTGCTCACCATTTCAGTTCCCAGGAGAGAGGATATCTGATCCGTTTATTAAACTTTGTACTGTGTAAAAGACTCAGAGTCCACATGGTGCCCTGATCAGAGAAAGAATATCTGGATTTATTTTCCCACGATTGGCTAGGTACCTATCCAAACTATTACTGCTCGAAAAGAATTCACAACGCTTTGGTTTTTGTAATCTCACGAGAATCCAGGAAAACAAACAAACGCTTGCGTTGCGCCCCCCCCCCCCCCCCCCCCCCCCCCCCCCCGAGGCACCATCCCTAGCTCCTCTCACTTTACATCGCCCCTTTCGGAACCTGTTGACGCGACGCTCTTTAGAACCCCTAACAAAACTGGCCATGGTACATCATCAGAGCCGCTGGCGCCAGGCGTGTCTGGGCCATTGAAAGGCTTGTCCAGAGACTTGCCACTCACTGCGTTCGGCGAAGCATGCTTAAAGCCGTTTGTAATAGACTTCTTGAAGACGATAGTATTATTGTCAGGCTTGTCTAGGCCGCTGAGAGGCTTATCCAGAGGCATGCTGTTCACTACAATCGAAAAGAAATTCTTGAAGTCGTTGGTAAGAGGTGTCTTGAAGACGATAAGATTATCGTCACTCGATGACACATCGTCGGGGCCGTTGGCCTCAGGCGTCTCTGGGCCGTTGGGAGGCTTCTCCAGAGACTTGACGTTCACTGCATTCAATGACACACCATCGGAGCCGTTGGCGTCAGGCATATCTGAGTCCTTGAGAATCATGCCCAGGAAATTGCTCCTCACCTCACTCAATGATACATCTTTAGGGCCCTTAGCATTAGGCGTGTCTAGGCTGTCGAGAGTCTTGTCCGGGGACTTGCTATTCACTGCACCCGACAATAGATCTTTTGAATCGTTGGTATCAGCCTCCTCTAAGCCGCTTAGAGTCTCGTCCGAGCCGTCGAGACTCTCGTCTAAGCCGCTAAGGGTCTTATCCGGGGACTCGACCTCCACGTCTAGTGCTAAGCTCCTCAACTTGTTTCCGAAACCAGGCATCCGCTAGAGGTCTGACTTGGTTATGACGCCCGAGCATGGCGGGCCTTTGCAGACAAAGGCTTCCATTTTTACGAGGTTGTACATGACGAAGGCTACTGTCTTGACTGCGGACAGGTCGTCTTCTCTTCCGTGCTTGCACAAGCTGAGAGGCCCCTCGCGGTGGCCCGAGAAGATCTCGACGACGCGGTCTGGGGTAATGTTGCCCAGAAATTTCGAGCACACCAATTCTGCCTCGGCAGCGTTGAGCCTCCGCGCGCTGTCAGTCATGTTCATCCTATCTGCCGTGCCTGGGACGCGGTAGGTATGGTGGTTCAAGAAGTGGTTTGTGTGGAGTAAAAATGGCACCGTGATTGGTTCAACGCGGTATATTTCATTCGGTATAATCTCAAGGGTGAACGCGGTTCCGTGTTTGTCCGCGACCGTCATGTTTCCAGATAGGTGGCGCGGGATTTCGGTGAAGCCGTCCACAACATCTTTCATGTTCCACCCCTCGAGAAGCATGCGTCGAAGGAAGGGGAAGGGCAACATGGGCCGTGGCTTGCATCGAATCTTGTTGCCTTGCGGGTCCTCGTGGTCAACGGGGACAAAGTCCCGCTGCGACTTCATTGAGCTCCATGTGACCGCCATTCCAGCAGAATTCATGCCGCTCCCCATCAGCATGCCGGCCTCGGTCGTGATGAGCATGGCCGGCCTGCCGTCCGTCGGTTGCACCTCCAGGTTGATAATGAAATCTGGATCGTCAAAACGCCGCGCCTTGTCCCAGTTTTGTGCCGAGATGACATTGCGGTTCTGCGTTGCCGGGCTGAGAAAGAAGGCCGTAGTGCATTCGTCTGGGCACCTTTCAGGCTTGACGGGGCCCAGTACAACGCCATGGCGAGCGCGGCTTGAACGGTTATCACCGTCGGGCTGCCAAATGGGTTTTACGACTGGACCCTGTCCGAGAAGGAATTTTCCATATCCGTGTGGATCATCAGGGTCCATGTCTTCCCACCAAACGTCACCATGAGCAATCTGAGGCAGAATTTGGTTGAGATCGTCGCGGGCATTGAGTAGCACAAGGTCGTCGAGATCCACGTCGGCTCCTTCAGCCATGCCGGAGAGCTCCTCATAGCCGCGGGGCCAGTATTTCTGCAATCCCGGAATATAGACTTCGTTGACGATGGCCATGCAAGTACTCCTGGCGACGCGGTTAGCTTTGTTTGTCTCGAGCGACCAGTACGGCGACACGAACTGCCATTGCACTCACCATAGTTGTCCGATCCCCCTCAACCTATCCGTCGAAGCCGTGAGGTTCCTGTGGATCAACGGGGCGACCTGTTCTCCATACATCTTGCCACACTCAAAAGCGGACCCGTGAACGGTGACTGTTCTAATCGTTTCGCCCACACCGTGCTTGGTTTCGGGTGTTTCAGAGGCAGAGGGAGCCATCTTGGTGGTTTAATGTCTGCCCAGAGAAGAATGCTTGCCAGGTTGGTCGATCGCAGGCTTCTGCTAATTAAATAATGAAAAATAATCTGGGGAAGGTCTGGAATTTTGCTTCAAGCTAGCTCGGGACAATGGAAAACCTCGGGGTCGGCGAACAGAGCCACGGTATGCCACGGTATGTCTGGTGCTTTCCATTTTTGCCTAGTTTTGTAGGAAAGAGCCATGGCATGGGCGGCACGGCGCGGCAGCGATAAACTCGAGGCAGATCACTTGGTGGACATGAACATAGCCGAGAATAAGCTAGAGGTGAAGTAACCAAGGTAGGCGCTAGTCAAATATCGTCTTTGCACACCTAGGTCAGTCGATAGCTGAAGGCTACGGCCGTCTTGAAGGTTTCATAAGTCTTATTGGCGACTCTTGGCAGAGACATGTTGTCCTTGACGGGCCATGGCTCAAGCTTTCACACAGTCTAGATGCCGAATCTTTGTTAGCGCGGACTCCACGACGTGAATGCCCTCCCTATCCGTACCTTGGCCATTAAGGGTTTCTCCCAAGCCAGGGTGTAGCTCCTAATATTTAATTCCAGAGCCGTGTCTCCCTCGGAAAAGTGCCAGGCCTAGCAGAGGTTTTTTTTCGCCCGCTTTTTATGTGCCGAAAGTCATACTATCCATCTCAAGCACCGCGCTAATAGTCTTTAGGGGAGACGGAGCCGGAGTTCGACGTGGGCTCTCCATTTGAAGACATCGCGGACTTGGACCGCCGCTGCGGCACAAACGAGTACCGAGACGCGGAATGTCCGCCGCCTGTGCCGCCTGTCCACCGGCCGTGGCAGCGCGGTCGGCTAGACACGACAGTCAGCCACGGTAAAGCTGTGTGAGATAGCTGCAGGTGCTTCTAGAAGGTGGCCATGATTCATTATCCCGCATTCATGCACCCAATGTCATCTCGGTAAACCAAGAATCAACCATGTCCTCCCTGCAGAAAAAGGACGGCAGAGAAAGGTTGGGTTCGGTGACGGCGAAACCGGAAACCGAGTGGAGTCATGGCGGGAGCCAATGGCTCTAAGCCCGAGATGCTGCTGGCCACCGAGTGTGACTCGCGCAGACTGCCGTGACTGCTATTGCCTTATTGTTCCGTAGCGTCAACCATGTCCCGTTTAAACGTGGTGGACGTGCAGAAGCTTGCTGCGTAGAAACTCTATCACCGCACTAAGGCAGGAATGACTTGCACCTGACGAAACTGGTGCTGGCAGAGTTTGCCCAGGACCGCCATCCGCGGTCGGTGGTTAGCCCGGAGGAAAAAGAGCGGGGGACAAGGACGAGAATGGAGACGAAAAATAATTATCTGAAAAACAATAGTGCGTCAACCGCTAGGATCGTCGGGTTGTACCGATAACTGGCATGTACGAATACTCCGTAGTGTACAAATACAAACAACGGAAAGGCCGTTCCTGTCTCGGTGTCCAACGTGTACGAGTGTCTGCGAACATGAAAAGGCAGAACGAAAACGGGCAAGAACCCCGAATCAAGCTTTCCACTGATTCATCACCAGTTTCTACGTGCCGACCACTCTGTATTCCGCACGGAGACTCGATACACGTGCAGTGTGCACACTACACAGGTTGACCAGTGGTTCGGCAATTCACCCCCGAGACCGCCTTTTTTTGTTGACCGGAGCGCTAAACTCCAACCAGGAATTGCCGATCCCCGATGTCCCCTGAAGCCCTGCACGAATTGGCCTTCCCATGCAGGCGGGACGGCAGTTGGCCCAAGCTCAAGCTCAACAAGTGGGCTGACTGGGGTGTGAACTTCGGGGATGTGGTTAGCTCTTTCCTCCAATTGCGAGCCAAGTCTGGTCGGTTGAGAATGCCGTGAGAGACGTGATAACAGCACAGTACCTACCTTCCATTACATAGTACGAAGTCGACGTAAGGTAGGTACAACAAGCCACGGCTTAGAATCCACGAAGCATATTCACAGACCATGCGAGGGAAGAACGGCAGTATAGTTGGCATGGCTGCACTTTTGAAATAACTGCCAAAACTTTAAGTGCCAGGTGGGAAGCACGGGAGCGCAAGACGTACATGGTACTGGCTTGGGCGAGTTATTACACATCAGGACTGTCACTGCCCGAATGGGAGAGGCGCGGGGGAGCCCAAGACTAGAGGGTGTCTTGGGTCTGCTCTTGTTCTTCAACACATTTCCAATGCGCCCCCTAGCTAGGAGGAAGCTAAATGGATGGATGGGATGGGATGGGATGGGACGATCGGAGGTCCGGGAACTCTCCTCCCTCCCCCCCTCGCACCACCACCTCCACCTCCTCCATGAAAGAGAGCCCGTTGCCCTCCTTTCGTAGCTCGCGGCTTTTGTAATTCTACCCGCCCGCTCCGTCTGCACCTAGCCCAGCACCCACGCATTCCAGCTGGGAATCCCAATTGCTGTTTCGGTCAACACCTATCTGATACCACCGTGTACGCTCCTATAAACCCAGCTCGCTTCGTGTAAAGGTGTAAAGGAACAAGCCTGCCGACGTCTCCTCAACCTAGACACCTACCGACCTACCGTACGCACTGGTCGAAACTTGTTACACCAAACCAAACCGCCATGTCGTCCCGGCTCACAACTCCCGTCTCGAAGTTCACGCGGTCCATCAGCTCGACGGCCTCCACCTCTCGCCCGAGCAATGTCCTAAACAACAGCAAGAACAAGCCGGCCGCCTCAGCCTCTGCCACAACCACCGCCGCCGGGACTAGGAAACGGCAGGCCCGGAAAGCCGCCGCTGAGGAGCCGGCCGCCGAGATCGTCGATGTATGCCACCCCCTTACCTATCTAATAACTATCACTACACAAACAAGCAACCCACTAACACCACCACCCGCTAGGGAACACGCCACCACTCGACGCGCGCCGCGTCGCCGCACCGGCCCACGCCGCCCTCGGCAGCGCGCAAGATGCCACTAATGCAAGGCTTCCGCACGTCCGCGCCGCGCCCCGCCGCGCACGCAGACCGCACAATGGACCTACTCTACCTTCCAAACCTACAAGCGCTCGCAAACGAAGAGACCAGCCGGCTGGCCGAGTTCGTGCACGTGCCGCTGCTGCCGGACAACACGTCGCCGCCGCCGGGGACGCGGCTGCCCGAGGCGCTGGACGCGCCGCTGGCAGCGCCGCAGATCCTCGTCGTGGCGGCGAACCCGGACACGGTGCTCCCGGCCGCGCTGACGGAGGTCGAGGGCATGGGCGTCGATGGTGTCGAGCTGCGGTTTGCACATCATGGAGAGACATCGGATGCGGCGAGTGTTGACGTGCAGGGCGGCATGCTACGCGATCTGTGGAAGGGGCTGATGGATGATGTTTTTGGCGGCCCTGGCGCGAGTGGTGCGGCCAAAGCGGGTAGCAAGAGCAGGGCAGCGCCGGCGCCAGCTTAGCACCGTCCGCCTCTCTCGCACGCATGAGCCGTGTGCGAGTGTCTTGAGAAAAGGAGCCTGAAATCCCGGGATTTCCTTATATAACCTGCAGTGCCAGACTGTCGGGCTATCTATCCAGCCCCTCCTGGTAAGCTGCGGCGGGTGGCATCACCATGTCTTTTCTTCCTCTCGTGCTGTTACAACGAGTTCTAGATGCCTACATATTGTTATTATTTTTTTTGGGGCGGAGTGGATTCTTTCTCAAGGAGTTGACTGTATTCTCAGCTGCTTGCATACTACCAAGCTGCCACGGCAAACAAAAAACACGCCCGCCCCACAGAGAGAAAGGGGCTCTGACGACTGAAACGTCTTTTGGATATGATATTTGTTTGTTTAACTACTGGCGCCGGCGGCTTTCCCCCTCTTTCTCTCTCTCTATGCCGCCAAACACGGATTTGAGGATATATACTTTCGTTATCATCCCCGTGTCGTACGCAGGATGAGCGGCGGGGCGTTTTAATTATGAGGCCTTGAAAGGCTGAGGTAACTTGAACGCTGCCCAACCTTCAGCCTCGGCCAAAACCCAAGTCTTCCCTTTCCATACTTACAAATATCTACCTATACACCCTCTCGCCCGACATCTTGGACGGACCGGTCCGCGAGCGTAGGTAGCAAAGGCATGACCGCCAAATCTCATAATGGTTGTACCGTTGGCGTCACAGCCTCCAAAGAGCTATCAAACATGGCGACGGTTTAGCTTCCCGACAGAAAACGGATCCAAAGACGCCTTCGCTATACCCAGCTCGGTCGCCAACCAGCTCAACGCTGCTTATTCTGTCATGCTGTCACTGACAATGCTCTATTTTTTGTCCTCTGCCATTGCCATTATACCTATTATTTCCTTAAAAAAACATAAGGTGAAACCTTATGACCTCCACCCTCCTGCCGCCTCTCTCTGGGATCGACGAGCGGATCCGCTTCGTGCCATTGTCGAAACCATTACTTTCGCATATAGTTACTGGAGACATTTATGGGTTCTTGCTCTAATGGCCCTGATTTTTGCTGTGTGGGTTGGACAAACCGCTCTGGGAGTCCTCGTCCCTCCACACATCATGGGCAACGCAGCACCTGTAGATCCCATGGCCATCTACATCCCCGAACCCTTCACTCAATTATTCGTCCACCGCTGCAAACCGGTTCGTCTTGGAAGTGCCTCGGGCTTTTCGCTCATTTGCTAGCGCGCAGTTGATGTCCCCGAGCGACGAACTACGGCGAAGGACGAGAGTGAGCCAGGCAAGCGAAGCTCTGCCCGGCCTGGCGCGGTCGCCTCACCTGCAGACCATACTCGCCGAGCGTCTTGCCTCTCCTATGGTCTACTAGGTGGGATTACACATCGGCCTGCCTCTGTTATCGGCTGAAACCACCACCGACAAACACATCTTCGACGCCGGCAACAGCAGTGTGCATGCCGATCTCGATTACTTGATCACGGCGGCTTTTGTTGCGACCGCCAATGTTTTGACCGACACAACTCTGTACCCTACCACGGCCGAGCAGCAAGTGAGGAACTTTGCTAGGGGCGACGAGTCTCACCAACAATCCCCGCCGGATGGTATCGGTGAATTCGTTGTATGGAGCCCCGATATCATCACCGTGTCAGTGCCCATCATCATTGTTCTCCCGACGTTCTTCGTCGCCACCATATTTTTCTCGTTTGTACTGTTGAGTTACACTCCGGTTGGGATTGTCCATGGCCTTGATGCAAATGTTTTTTTCAATGAACTTACGAGACATTATTGCAATGCGACCTTGGTGTACGATAAGAAGGGAGCAAGTATTCTCATGCATGTTTATTCCGCCAAGCTTCTCCTCTATAATACAACCCTCCATCCCTTACCTCTTACCCCTTACAGTATATGATAACTGATAATAACAACTAGGAAGCCGGCTGTTAGGATGCAGAATGAAGGCATTTGACAGTACGTAGTACCTTACGAAGCAAATTAAAAGATTGTAAGGAAGCGACGATGAATTTCTTACGGTTAACTAGTGAGCGACTGTGTTGGACTAGGCCTACTGGTGATCAGCGAGCCAGCCTAGGCGTTGGATTTGGTGATCGGAATGGTCGGATTACTGCTCTTTTGGGGGGGTTTTTGGCACGCGAATGTGCCTAAACTACTACCTAAGGTGTCTCCATTTTGCTACGCTAAAACAAACATAAAAGAAAGACTGAAAATATCAACTACGACTCTAGCTACCATTTAGGTATTGTATTGTTTATGAGCTCATAGCCCTTGCGCCGCCATTGTCAACTGGTATCACTTTGCCGTGCCTTCTCCCATGTTCCCTAGGCGCGCCTCGCTAAACCCTGGCGTGCCCGCTGCATCCATCATCTCATCATCTATCTGGCTCAGCCCGGGCTTCACAGCGGAAGCACCGAGCTGCCACTCCTTCCCTGGCTGAACGACAGGCAGCTGTCGCCAATTTAATAACCAGCCGCCCACAGCCGTAATTAATAAACACACACACATCTCCGTCCGCACTTAATAGCGATAACGGCGAAGCCGAAGAGAAGGAGGGCTCTACCTCTTCTTAGGATTTGGCCGCGGCTTGCACTCGTCTTGCTGCACCGGGTGCAGCACCACTTTGGTCGGGTACGTGCTGGCGTTGCCCTGGAACCCCCTGCTCCAGTCGTAGCTGATGGCGTAGGCAAAGATGGAGCCCGTCTTGTTGAACTTGGTCGACGTGATGCTGCCTCCGACGTTGGGGTACCCCTTCAGCCGGTGCTTGGCGTCCTTGTCCCAGAAGTGGAACGTGCCGTCGCTGCCGGCGGTGCTGAAGGTGCCGTGCTGCGGGTGGAAGGAGATGTCGTTCACCGCGTGCACGTTGGTCACGTTGCCCTGAGGGGGATCTCGGTGGCACTTGAACGAGAAGTTCAGACTAGACGGAGATGTGTCAGCAGCATCGTAAATAACTGAAAAGTTGCGATGGTCTTGGCTTACCTAGCGTCCTTGTCCTCGACGTACTGGATGGCGCAGCGGCCCTCAATGCTGCCAATAGCAAAGCCCTGAGAGTCGGTGAAGCAACTGACGACGCGTGTCTGCCACTTGAGTGGGCTCTGCATCGTCTTGTAGAACTTGGTGGGTTCTTTCAGGTTGACCACGTTAATGTAGCGGTCCGCCGTGCCAACCACTAGCAGGTTGTCGCGCACGTCCATGCTGTAGACCCTCTCCTGGCACGGCAGCACGCCGGCGGGCTGGGGGGAGCGGAAGTCCCAGTATTTGACCGTCTTGTCCCACGAGCCCGTCACGGCCATGGGCGTGCCGTTGTTCTCAAAGTACCGCACGCACCGCACCGGCGCGTCGTGCTGCGCTACTTGGGCCGTCTGCCCGCTAACCAGGTCCAGCACCTTGGCTTGTTTGTCGGCCCCGCCCGCAATGACCTTTGAGCCGTCCTGTGTCAGGAGGAAAAGGGAAACGCTTAGCCAGCTAGAGCTTAGAGCTGCCGCGGCAGCAACGCCGGCGGAGGAGACAGGCAGACAGAACTGGGCTGCAGACATACCTTGAAGAAGTCACACGAAAACACCGGCCCGTCGTGCTCCATCTGGAGCTTGCCCTGGCCCTGGCCATTGGGCAAGATTTCGTAGATGCGCACCTTCTTGTCCCAGCTCGCCACGGCCAGGAAGTCCTTGGGGTCGGTCGGGTTCGGGTTGAAGCAGAGGTCCGAGATGCTGTCCTCGGGCGGGCTTCCGAGCTCGACATCCTGCTTCAGGTCGCCGAGCGTGTTGCTCGCTGCAAAGCCCGCCATCTTTCTGTTTCCGTCGGAGTGGAGGGGCGCCTACTCAAATTCGTCTGTTGGATATTGTCTCCCTTGGGGGCCTCCGCTGTAGATGTTTGCGTGTCTTGTTCTGTCTAGGGTCGAGAGTCACAGCAATGTGGCGCTTTCGGGAGCTGTCTTCTGTCGGAATTGAAACAAAGCCGTCTCTCGGTGAAACAAATCAATAGTGCGTCACGCGAGTCAGTAGAGGAAAATGGGGTTACCTTCCGTTACTATTGTTGTTTGTTTAGCTCGTAGAAAACTAGCAGCAAGTTTGTTCCTGGATTCGGGGCGGTGGTTATGTCAAGGTGAGCCCCTCTCGAGGTTCAAGCGACTTGCGAGGTGATTCCCACTGACGCGAAAAGCGCCACACAGCCCGGAAGCCTCGAGGCGTCAAACTGAGGTGCTAAGGCTGCGGCTCCACAACGGCTGCAGCTTCGGTGAAGCTCTGGCCACCCAGCGGGCCCACAGCACACACACCCTAACCCCACTTTTCAAGCTTCCTCAAAAATTTGCGGCGACCACGGTCTATATAAGAAACCATTTAGCCGGCCCAGACTCTTCCCTTTTCCTTTCCCTTCCCAAGCGCCCCCTCGCCCAACAAATCGCACTTCGAAGCTCACACACGGAAAGAGCAGGGCTCCTCACGGGGCTCTGCCTCTTTCGCATCCAGCTTTGGGAGAAAGTCCCCGGACACCTGCCCTTTTTTAATTAAACTTGCAGGATTGCGGAAACGCGCCGCCATAGAAGCATTGCGGCTGATCTCGGCCGCCTGTTCCTTGACCGTCTCGATCCAGCCCAGCCCATCATACCAAAGTCGGGCTTCTTCCTCCCTCGAGGCATCCGACAGTCTTTCTTGTTCTCGGGCTAGAGTCCATATGGACGAAGATATGAGTCCGCGCTCCGGCTGTCTTGGGGCATGATTGCCGTTGGAATGTCTCTGTTGCGTGGAAGTATCTGATGGTGGGCCGCCGCTGGGTCGGTCTGGACTGAGAGCGTCATGGGTTTGGCTCGAGAGGATTCGTCAAGATCTCACAGAAATGCGATTGCTCGTCGTGTGTCGTCCTCGCGGCGGCACACGCGAAGTTACTCGACGGGGCTTATTCTTGGTGCGAGGGGGCGCTTCATTCTGATTCGTGCTCTCTCTCTGTCTGGCGCGGCGGGCATTTGGACTCGAACACTCTTGGCCTCGCAGGAGGTCTTCTCTGTCCATGGTGTCTGCTGTCAAGGCGGGACCGACGGGTCGATTCATGCTACATCGGGGGCTGCCAAGTTTAGGTGATGAAACCACTTTATAGAGTCAAGCTCTGAGGCGAAGCCGGCGTAAAAGTCGAGCAACGCTATTGATGACTAAATAATGCGTTATGGTATCTGATGAACTTGGCAAATTCTTTTTTATATATCGGCTGGGCAGTTGGACACGCAGACGGAAGCAGAGAAGGCTTTGGCTTCCCCTGTATATTGAGGAATTAACGCTATTCTATAATTTATCCCGTACCAATACCCTTTTGTACTCCTAAGTGATAACATGTGAGAACAACGAGGTCTGTTGAAAGCCTTACTGTTATTTCCGACATGTCCTTTCAACCTGTCTCCAAGTCAATTGACGTCTCGTCGATCCTAGAGATATAGCCTACCACGGCCACCTTACTCTTGCGCCTTCTTCTCCTGCTCTGCCTCTAGCAACTCACGCTCCTTGTGTGCGGCCTCGAGGTCGGCCTTGACGCCCTTCGCCTTTTGGCGTGCCTCGTAGAGGTCTCTGCTCTTCATGATGCGTTGCACGATGGTGCCAGCGTTGACGTTATCAAATGCGTGGCGCCCGATTTCCCGGTAGATGCCCATTGCCTTGGGTTCCGCGTAAACGTCCGTGGTGAGCGGCATGAAGGAGGTTGGTCCGTGGTAGACCGCGTCAGGGGTACCATATGGAAGCGATGTTAGATAGCTCTTGGTCGGGGTGAACGGTGCGCCGAACACGACGGCGTTGGTGTACTGTAGACCGAGTTAGTTTCTACGAAGCCTTGGGCTGTCACGGGGGTCGGGGTCTCATACCCGGCACTGGAGAACACAAAGACCGCGCTCGTAGATGTTCATGATGGGGTAGTTGACACCCTGCCAGCGGTTGATGACCTCGTCGTTGTGGACGCCTGAGACGACAAAGACGGGGCCGTAGTCGGCGCCCTTTCCTTTTCTCTCGTCAATGGCTTGCTGGGAATACCAGTTCTCTTTTCTCGCCAGCTCCTCCTCCGTCTGCATCACCGAGCGCAGGAACTCGATGTGGCCGCTTGAGAAGAGGTCAAAGCCGCCGTCAACGTAGACGACTCTCTGTCCGGGCTTGGGGCCTATGCCGCGGAAAAGCTCCTTGCAGGCATGGCCAGCACTCGCCGACTCGTCCTTTTGGGCCTCGCCCGTCGGAGCGGACCAGAACCAAACTTCGGCGCCGGGCTTCTTGGCAGAATCGTCGGTGGCATACAGTCTAATTCTCTCACGCATGGCAGCACCCTCAGCCTTGCGCTCAGCCTGGGTGCCGGGACCCTCGTCGCCAGCCAGCATCTTCTCGAGGGACTTGATGAAATGGCTCCTAGTGCAAAGCAGCATGCGTCCGACGAGATCAGTTGTAGAGATGCTCGGGGTTCTCTTAACAACCTTGAAGCGGTCGGCAGCCTTGACGAAGCGGTAGCAGTCCTCGCCGCTGCCGTCCGAGGTGATGTCGTCTCCATGGACCACGTACTTGCAGCCGTAGTGGCTGATCCAGTCTAGCTGGGTGACGTAGGGAGCATTGGGGATCGACTTGGTCACCCATCGGCACGCGTCCGTAGCAAGCAGCCTGGGGGGAAGAGTTAGCACAAGATTCGAGACGATCATTGAGGGGGCACTACCTACCGTTCCTGCAGGGTCATGACGGTCGGGCCCTTGTGCTCGAGGATGTCCTCGTCGGAATGGACCCCGACGTAGAGCTCATCGCCCAGCTGGCGAGCCTGGACCACGGCGCCAGCATGTCCTGCTCCGGGTGTAGGGCGTCAGCAAAGTTCGGCCGCATTTATGATGTACGGTACGTATGCACAGTACCTACCTTAGGTAAGGTAGGCGAGATGGGCCCCGCTGACCCCATGGATGGCGGCGGCGCAGGGCCAAGGGGGAGGGGGGAGGGGACGCAACGCACCGTGGTGGAAGAAATCAAAGCAGCCGTCGACCCAGAGCCGTCCCTCTAGCAGCTCGGGTGCGGGGTCGCCAGGGGGCGCACCGTCATCTGTGGCAGCCATTTATGAAGAAGCCCAAGCGGTTTTGGGGTGCTGAGATAGAAGAGCTGATGTGCTGCGCGGGTCGAGGAACACTCGGTACCTATGTTCCTTAGGTTAGACAGACGAACAAGACGGCAAAGTAGAAAACCTAAAAGTAGAAAGGTAGAAGCCAGCTCAGGTTTCGGTATTACAATGTGAAATGTGTTATGCCCAACCTCCGGTCAACAAAAATGCGAGTCCAGAATGAAGCGAGATATGAGAAATTCGCATTCCAGCTTGGCTTCCACTTTGACGTTAGAGCCACAGCCAATTAAAGAGAAATCACAAGCTTCAACGAGCATGGTTGCGAGACCGGACGGTTGAGTTGACCACCTTCCTCGGGAGACTTTGAGTGCTGCAGCGGCAGCAGCGGCAGGGGTTTAGGACTCGGAGCATGCGCTAGAACCCCTCAACGGACGGGCACGCAGGGGGCAGTTGGACTGAGGTGGGCTGCCAGCCGTGTGCCCCTCCCCCGCAACGGCATTGGTGGTTGCCTGGCGGGGGATCAGGCGTTGCGAAACTGCAACCCAAAAATACCACTCATATGGATACTCAGGTTTTGAGTCCTAAGGTCAACCGTACGGGTCTACTAGATTGTCTAACTCTCGTCCAAGCACCTATCTTCAAACTGGCTTTAGGTTGGCTCGCGGCTGAATACCCGAGTAGGTAGGATTTTGCTGCAGCGCAGCCCGGGCTGGCGACGTGATAGCGAACGGGCTTGCCTGCCGTCAATGCCCTGAGGCTCCAGATCTGCCCGCTGAGACCATCAACAGCCGACCTCCATTGAACTGGGAACATCTCTGCAGCAGCGGCCATTAGATGAGATGGATCCGTAGTAACGCGCCCCTTGACCCTGCGGGCGCCTCCCGTTGCCGGTTTCTCGTCTGCCGACTAGGTCCCATGTGCCCGAGATGGAAAAAATGGGCGGGCAAACTTTAATAGCAAGGAGCGCGCAGTCAATGGATGGTTTTTGAGACCGCATCAGGTCAACCTAAATATTCCCTCCCCCACGTCCCGCCTTCCTTTCAGGTGTCAGGTCGCTCAACTTTGCCGTCTTTGTGCACTGACGAGTGCATGTCTAGCTTCTGTAAGTTATTGATATCGGACCAGCCATCCATATATGGTTTAATTGCTGCACGCATTTACACATGCCGTCAACGGACCTGGGTCTCTCACGCCTTCCCGATCCATTGCGCCACCGACAGTGCGATCCCTACCGAGTCGCATCTACCACGTTTTATCGCCCTACCTGCCCAGTCTGCCCTGCCGAATGGGTGCACTAATTTCCAACTTTGGGGGTTACAACCTGGAAAGGACGTGCCATTCCGGAAGAGGGTCCAGTGCCCGTACAGGCCGTACTTGGGAAATAAAAGAGGGGAAGTAAGACATGCAGAGAACTGGGGCTACACCGACGCAGCCCGCTGCAGCCTTTTTCGCGTCCCTCTTCAGTGGAGGCGACAGCACAAGCGGCGGGTCGTCATCGCCAAGCAAGTCGCATCGCAGAACCGCCAGCAAGTCGCACAACAAGTCGCCCAGCAAGTCACGCCCCGGGACGAGCTCAGGCGATCAGCAGCAGGCGACTGGACTAGGTGCAGGCGCTGGCGCTGGCGCAGGTTCAGGTACAGGCGACACCTCAAGTCCGCGGCAGCCAAACGTCCTCCACAAAGACCGAGATCGCGGCCGCCGCCCCTCGTTCGGCCGGAAAGCCTCCTTTTCGTCGTCGTCGCCCAGCAAGGCCCGCCGCCGCGCAGACTCGTCCGCCTCAACAGCCCCTATCAATACCAATACCAATGGCGGTGGACCAGGATCGGGTTCCGCCGCTGCTCTAGGTCTGGGTCTCTTCGACGCCGACTCGATCCCGCCCGTGCCCGAGTTCACCCTCGCCGCCGCCGCCAAGCTCTCCCGCGAAACAGACGCCATCGCCTCTCCCGCCTCGGCCGACAGCTTCCCCAGGATGCTGAACCGAACCGCCCCGACGCCCGTGAACGGCTTCCCTGCCTCATCCAGCGGCCAGCTGGCCCCCCCGGCCGTCGTTGCCCCGGGCCAGCCCACCGAGCTGACCGCCGCCCACCACCAGATCCAGGAAACGGCCAACAAGAGGATATCCACCCTCGACTACCTGCGCAAGGCCCACGAGGGCCGCGTCTACTGGTTCAACACGCTGCTCTTCGACAAGCCCGACCTGGCGCGCATGCCCTACTTCGACAGCCGGAAGCTGGCCCGTCGCGCCACAAACTACTTGCTGCTGGGAATCTCCCTGCCCACCGTCATCGACCTCAACTCCAACACGCCCCTCGAATTCCTGCGGAGTCTCAACACGCTGCTTTCCGAGTTCGAGAGCTTCCAGCAGCTGCACTCGGAGAATGGGGGGTCTTCGAGCTCGCTCTCGCGCGCGCGCATCCCGCAGATGTTCCGCCGCGCCACCCCCGGCACCAAGGGGCGCCGATCGAGCAGTGCCACTGGCGATGCCTCGGCAGGCGTGTTTGAGACGGCCCTCGACGGTAGCTTCAGCGGCAACGGCAGCAGTGACGCCCTGCTGCTGCCCAACGGCGGCGGCGTATTCCCAGCCGACGGCAGTATGGGCACTATTAACTCCTCGGCCGCCATCAGCAGCGCCACATCGGCCACCACCCACACCTCTTCTCCGGCCGCCACCACCACCACTACCACCTCTAACATGCTCACAACCACCATAAGCAACACGGCGACCACGGCGGCCGCCACAGCATCCTCCACCTCCTCAGCATCAGCCGCGGCAGTCTCGTCCTCGTCTGCCGCCGCCGCCGCCGCCGCCGCCCCGGCAAGCATCATCAACTTCGCGTCGTCCGAGATCGACCTGCTGCCGGGCGAAGAGTACACGCACCTGCTAACGCCGACGCTGCCATTCGACCCGGACTTCTTCGAGACGTTCGCGACGCTGTGCGACGTGCTCATCGACACGTACACGCGGCTGCTGAGCCTCGTGCCGACGCCGCGCGAGTGCTCGGGCCCTGTCGCTGATCTCTTCGCTAAGGCTGACGCTCGCGTCCGCAAGATCATCGTCCAGGGTATCGTCAAGGACTTTGAGGACGCCAGCCGCGCCGGCGCAAAGACCGAAGTCGCAAACGTCGGCAAGGTCGTCCTCGGCGGCCTGATGTGATTTCCCACCTCCCTTCCTGGCCAAGTCAAGTCAAGTCAAGTCAACGAACGGCGTTCTTTTTGACGTTGATGGATATGCTACTTACCCCTACCTTCCTAGGTACCTACCCTAGCTATAACAAAAAAAGGAGAGTCGCGTACTGTGCGTATGTAAATAAGCGGCAGCAGCGAAACACTATGAAATGTCCCACGACAAGAACCATATACTATTGTGGAGAGGGGAAAGGGTGGGTTTTAGGGGTTTTATAGACACATTTTGTCTTTTTTTCTCCTCTGAATGAACCTCCTTTTGCTTCCCCCCCCCCATTCATTGAATATCCTCTACGCAGAGGAACACCGCTGGATGATGGGCTTGGTTGGATGTGGGATTCACGATATTCTTTTTCCATTTCATTTAATTTCACTGTTATATATTCATCGTTTATCCTCTGCGTCCTCGTACTTATTGTACTTACTTACTTGGTGGCTTGGTGGCTTGGTGGCTTGATGGTTTGGTGGCTTAGAACTGGCGGACGACGGCAATGTTCAGGCATACGAGAGGAGAAATGGAAAGGAGACGGGGTTGGCGATGATGCTATGTATGATCTGTTACCTTGCCTAGCGTGTTAGGTAGCTCGCGAGGCTGGCCTGTCTTGTCCTAGTCTAGTTCGGTTCTGTATCGTTGTAGATACGATATATATAACTGAGTGTTTTTATAGACATCTCTCTCTTTCTCTCTCTTACTCTATCTCTCTCTTTCTCTATCTCTCTTTTGCGAATAAATGAGTCTCAATATGTGTTCATCTGCGCTGCTGGATTTGGGTAGAGTGACGGCGGCGTAGCCTAAACAGCAATAGTAACTAAAGTAATTCATAACACTACACACAAAACACCGTTTTCTTCTTTTCCTGTCTTAATTATACAAAACAAAGAAACCCCTTTCTGGCCAAGTCCTCGACTGACGACGCAGCGGCATTCGCGGCCTAGACGGCGCTGGACCTATTTATGTATCTTTTCTTTTCTTTTCTTTTCTTTTCTTTTCTCTTCTTTTTTGGCCTATTTCCCTATGAATGCCCGACTAATCCACCCAAACCCATGCCTAGTCTACCTGGCCCGAGTACGTCACGACGCGGCAATCTCCTGCTTGTGGTCGTTGAAATACCGGCGCGTCCTCCGCGCCAGGTGCAGGTGGTTGTTCTTGACCGGCGGCGGCGAGCCAGGCCTGCTGGCTGGTGGCTCTGCTCCTGTAGTTGGTACTGCGGCGGCTGGAATTGCAGGTACTGATGTTGTTGTTGTTGTTTTTGTTGTTGTTGTTTTTGTTGTTGTACGCTCAGCGAGTCCCAGTTTTTCGCTCACAAAGCTCGTCGTGACAAGAGCTGCCGTAAGCTTGTTTTTTTCTTTTTCCTTTTCCTTCTCCTTTTCTTTCTCCTGTTCCTTCCGTAGCTCTCCTGATGTTGACTCTTGGTTCTTAGCTACTGCTATTGATGCTGTTGTTGCCGTTGCCGCTGCTGTTGTGACTGCCGCTGCTACCACCGCTGTCTTTGCCGCGGCCACTGCTACTACTGGCTTTGGCAAAGGTGGAGGGGACAATGGCGCCCGTGTAGCTACCTCCACGGCGGTCGGCGATGCAGCCGCCAGTGTTGTTGATGCTGCCGTCGGTGGGCGTGCCTGTAGCGGTACAACCCCGCCCGCTTCTTTCTTCTTCTCAACAGTCGTGAGTCCCGCCGATGGTGCTGACGACGGCGTCACCAGCGATGTTCCCTTCTCCGTTGCCACCTTCGTGTTTGCCGGTACCGGTGCTGGTGGTTGTACGGGGGTAGCCCTTGTCTTCGGCGCCTCTGCCGTTTTTGTTGCCGTCGATCCGAGCAAAGCTGTCGCGCCTACAGTCCCCAATTTTGCTGGTGTTTTCCCAGCTTGGGCCAGTGCTTCAGGGGTGGACTTGGCTACCGGCACCTTGTCTGCGGTTGCCTTTGCCACCGATGGTTTAGCCTCTGTCGTAGTCTTCGCTTTTGGTGTCTTCTCTGCTAGCTTCTCTAGGGTTGGCTTCATTTCCGAAACCTGCTCCTGCATCGACATTTCTGCCCCAGGCTTTGTTACTGCTGGTTTTGACGGCATTGATGATTGGATGCGGGACATTTCTGTGCCCTTTGGTGTTGATGTTGTGGTCTTTGTTGCAACTGTTGAGGGCACCTGTTTGTCGGTTTTGGAAGAGAGGGGCTCAGCCCCTTTTTCTTGGGGTTGAGACTCCTTTTGTCCTGTCTGTTGCGGGTTAGCTTTTGACCGAGACTCTTGTCCAGGTCCATCACCCGCTACTTCAGAATTCCCAGCAGCCTGTTGCCTCTCCGACGACACATTTTCAGCAGACTTGTCTGGCTCCAATCGAGCTACTCCTGCCCTTCCGGAATCCGCCGACTCTTCCACTGCTAGTTCAGCCTTCAAGTTCTCAGCCCCTTCGGTGGGCTCCGGACCAGGCTTCACATCTGCCTCGCTGTCCGAGTTTGAATCTTCCGAGTCTGACAGCTCGGTTTCTATCTTCTCCGACACTTCAGTCTCTAACCTGTCCACCTCGGCCTCCGTGTCGAGTGTCGATAGACTTTCCAGCGGAGGCAGCTTGTTAATGACGGCAAGATTTGTGGTCCAGGGCATTCTTTGCAGCGGCAGTGCTGAGACAGCTGGCTTCGCGGGGTTTGAAAGACCGGGCGGGCTGGCCGGCTCGTTGCGGTATCTTTCGGCTTCCTCTTCAGCCTTCCTTTCGGCCTCGGCTCTCCACAGAGCCTCCTCTTCCTCGGTTCGAAGCCAGTAACGACCCATGGCAGCCTGGTTCTCCTGGTGTCTCCGCATCTTGGTAGGGCTGCCGAGCGTGACCTTGGGAGTGGTCTGTTGCTTTCCCGGGTCAAGCGGGGAGATGTAAGTGATGGTACTCTTGCTCTTTCGCTTCACTGGGAGAAAGCGGCGGCCCGGACCAACTTCGACTCTGTGTATTGTTGCCTTGGCAAACCTGACGGTTGCGCCGGGCGACAGCGGCCGGGATATTGGCGAGGTAGGGGGCGAGATTGGGTTCAGATCTGGACTCATGGGAGTTGCCACTGGCTCGGGGGGTATGACAGGGCTGGGTTCTGGGCTATTGAGCTGTGCTGGCAGAGGGTTTGGGGCCGAGGTCGAATAGGAAGGGATGGGTCTCGGCCGCCTATGGCCATCCGGGCTCGAGACTCGGAGGATTGACTTTGGCTTGGGGGATAACGGCGGCTCAGGGGTGCTGTATAGGCGAACATGTGTTAGCATGGCCAATGCCGACGGGGGACGTCGCTAGTGACCCAATCGGCCTTTACCTTTGAGATTTTGTTTGGCCAGAGTCTCTGGACCGGGTCTGGGGCTGGGCCGCCTCTTTGCCAGCTTCGGGCCCATCGGCTGCCAGCTTGGGGAGCTTCTCTATCGAGGCAGTCTTGGATGTCTTGGACACGCTGTCAGCTGTCCTGAGGTCCGCCGTCGCGGAATGGGTCGCCTTTTCACGTGTTGTCTTAGTACTTGATCCCTCCTGGGTTGCTGTGCTGCGAGGTGTTGTTGAGTCTCTACGTGCCTTCTTCTTGATATCGGGACCATGGCTGTGTCTCCGAGATTTGGCAACGCCACTGCTCGAGAGGGTCGCCGTTGACGATTGGGTCAAGCCCGAGGAAGCAGAGGGGGCCTTGGGAGAGATGCCCTTGGCCTGTAGACCGGCCCACGACAGGACCGAGGAGAGAGAGTCTTTCCTCTGGGGCTGACGCAGTCTTTCGGTCTGGGACTTCGGATCCTTGACTTCTTTCGACATGGTCGCCTCTCTATCTCTTTTCTCCCACTCTCGCTCGCGGGCAGGGCGCTTCTGGCAGGACAATGAGGAAATAGGACAGGAGATGATGCAGCAAAGTAGGTAAGATAGACATGTGTCGGAATCATTGGCAATTGCTCACACGCTCGCTTACTCAATCACTCACTCGCTCATTTAAAACAGAAAATAGCACAAACGAGACCTTGCAAGGCACGGCAGGCAGGCCGCGATTGACCTCGGACGAGGAGCTGGCTCCTGGCCATGTGCACGCTCGGGGTTGGGGTTCGGGCAGGTTGGGCCACAACCGGTCGACGTCGCCATGGTTGGACTCTGGGGAGGGGCCCAATCACGGCGGCAGGACAGGACGGCAACCTTGCAGCAGCGCATTCAGCATGCGTGCTTGCAGTGCGTTGTGCCATCTGCCATCGCTCGATGACAGGACGGGAATTAATTACCCGCGGTGCAGTGCACCACAGAGGGAGGGCAGAAACAGGATAATCAACGGAGCGCACAGCGGCTTGACTGAGTGCCTCCACCGCCGTGGCGTCGGTGTCGGCGCCGACCTCGCAGCCCAACCCGGTGCGATGACGCCGTGCCGGGTCCTGAGGTCGGAGACTCTCTCGTTTCCGCATTGCTCGTCGAGTGCCAAGATTCTGGGAACACGACCTAATGCAATTTGTGTAACCTGCCAAGGAGACACTAGTCCGAGAGACTAGCAAGCGACACGGAAATGCTATTGCTAGGCGGCCATGGAGGCTCGCTCTGGGGGCACGGCGCGGGACACGAAGCCAAGTGGCCGGCGGTTCATGCAGGCGGGTCGTCGCTTGGGCAAGCCATTAACAAGTCAAGGCTGAGGTTGCCGATGGGGTTTGGGTTGAGTTGGCAGTACTGCGGCGCGCGGGATTCCCCACGTTTGACAGCGACAGCGTGTCAAAAAGGGTGGCAGCGCTGGGGATGAAGGCAGACAACGCCTGCTCTTTCACTCTCTTGCAGACTGACCTCTCGGGCAAATTTGGGCAGGCCAGTGCGGTGCAGTATACATGAGGTATGTAATGGTCGATTCCGGCCTGAGCAACTCGAGTCCACGTGCAAGCTCGACAACCCAATACGGACACGGAGTCGACGTCGACGTCGTGAGAGCAGGCCGGCAATGGCACCTCGAGGAGAACCCGACCGACGGCTAGGGCAGCTGACGTCGTCAGGACCAGGCCGTAGCCGCCCTCTTATAAACCAGCCACAGCCGATCCAGTCCCGCCTTCCGAGCTGCCCCAGTCCCGCCTTCCGAGCTGCCCTAGTCCCGCCTTCCGAGCTGCCCCAGTCCCGGTTTCCGATCGCGTCACACGAGCAATGCCAGAGACTAGAGTGCTGACGGCGGCTTCGTCAAGAGACTGGAGTTGCCAAGCCGAAGGTAGAGGATGGGAATGAGGAAAAACGGTAATCGCTGATTGGGCCCCTCGACGGTGTGGATTCGAGGGTCTCGCTCGTCTTATCAAAGGCCAATCAAGACGCCTTCCAGCGGCTACCCTCGGCCCAATTGACGATTGAACCTCACGTTCCGCGTTGCTTTTTACTTCGTCAAACCGCCCGCATACGCGTTCTATCGGCCGAGGACGCCCCTTCCCCTTTCAGTCCCCTACGCCATCGATCTGATATCTGATCGCTTGACCTGCAGAAGTGGACTCCCCAGCCTGCAGAGCTTGCTCTGCTAACGCCCCCTCCCCGGTTCTCGTTCTCCCTGAGGCCTGAATCGGCCACGGCGGGTTCTCCAGTGGGAACCCGGGAATCTGCGACTTCGGCGAACGATGGACGGCCCCCATTATCCACAAATGGAGCTCTCCCTTTTCGCGATCTGCGAGTCAGGATGGACGAGGCGGCGACAACTTCTGGGGGTGCGAGACGGTTGGACATGATTTCTTATGCCCGCCGTCATCCTGGAACCCCAAACTCCAAGGTACCTACTTACATGTACATGCAACATACCTTAAGCGTTGCCGAGTGAATGGGTGGGTATATGGTACGAGCGGCGTGGAGCGGCGTGGAGCGGCGTCCAACAGCAGCGACGCCCCCATGCTTGAGCCGCAGACGGACTTTTACGGCAATCAGGACAGGTCGACAAGAACGACTCGTGGCCGGAATCGCCCGCATCTGCATCAGAGCCGCAGCCAACGAGTTGATCACTGTCCGTTTTCCGTTCGGCAGCGTGCTGGACTGCTTACTCTGGATAGGTCTGTGTACGGGAAGTGAGTGCTACGTAAATGTGCTTTAGCACCTTGGATTCGCACACTGTAAGTATCCGTCTCGTATCTTAGGAAAGATAAGGTAGCTCTCGTCTTGTTCAAGAATGAAGGGAAATGCCCGCCCGGGGAGCCAAGGAAGTGCAAGTGCAGAGCAAACCTAGGCAAGCCAAACCATGTCTTGGGTACACTGGTCGTGGATGTCATGTCGTTCCCAGTCCGAGAAGACGCGCCCTCCGCTTGACCTGGGGACCGGGATATAATCATTAACCCCTTCTGCAGGGAGGGTCCCAATTGGCCAATTGGTCACCTGCCTCCAGGTTTCATTTCTCGTTCTAGAAAGAGTTGGCATCCGGCACCCGGAAAGCTTAAAAGAGCTTGAAGATTCCTCCGCCGCCGGTTTTTGTCTCGCTTTTTTTACCCGTTCTCTTTCCGTTCAACTCAATCTTCGTCTGTTCGTGGTGCGCTTGATACGCTAGGATAACAGAGGCACTAACCCAGACCTTTGTGCTAGTTTGCGGACCCACATAACCCTATCCGCGAGGTTTCCCTCCTCAACGCACCTTCACCTTTACCTTCACAGTGACTGTCACCCCTCATCCCATCCCACACCCACCCTTACTAAACTATGGTGACTCACACCCCCACCAACGGCCATGCGGGCGAGCAAGACGTAGACCTTACATCGTCGGCTCTCAACCACAGAATAGCGGAACAGGCCGCCAACGGCACCAATGGCGCCAATGGCCACCACGCCAACGGACACGCCGCCGCGCCCGCAGAGCTTGACGCCTCCAAGCTCACCATCCGCCGAGCCGACCCCGCCGCCCGCGCCGTGCCCGATGAGGCTACAGCCTGCTCCGGCAACGAGACCATCTGCACCGACCACATGATCACATGTGCCTGGGACGCGTCGAGGGGCTGGGCCGCCCCCGAGCTCAAGCCCTACGGGCCCCTCAGCCTCATGCCCACGGCCTCGGTGCTGCACTACGCCACCGAGTGCTTTGAGGGCCTCAAGGCCTACCGTGGCTTCGACGGCAAGCTGCGCCTCTTCCGCCCCGACCTGAACGCTAAGCGCATGCTCATGTCGACGCTGCGCATCTCCCTCCCCGGCTTCAACCCCAAGCAGGTCGAGCGCCTCATCTCCACCCTCGTCGCCGTCGACGGCCCCAAGTGGCTCCCAGCCGACCGCCCCGGCTCGTTCCTGTACCTGCGCCCCGCCATGATCGGCACCCAGCCGCAGCTGGGCGTGCAGGCCCCCAAGGAGGCCCTGCTCTTCATCACGGCAAGCTTCATGCCGCGCATGGACAGCATGCCCGGCGGCCTCAAGCTGCACACGAGCCCCGAGGACATGGTGCGCGCCTGGGTCGGCGGCTTCGGCTATGCCAAGGTCGGCGCCAATTACGGCCCCAGCCTGCTCGCTACCAACGAGGCCCGCGCCCGCGGCTTCGGCCAGATCCTCTGGCTGTACGGGCCCGAAGGCTACTGCACCGAGGCCGGTGCCAGCAACTTCTTTGTCGTGTGGCGCGCCCGCGACGCCGACGGCGGCAAGCTGCAGCTCGTCACGGCCCCGCTCGACGACCGCCTCATCCTCGACGGCGTCACGCGCCGCAGCATCGTCGAGCTCGCCCGCGAGAGGCTAGCCGGCGAGCTTGAGATGGTCGAGCGCAAGTACACCATTGACGAGCTGCTCGACGCCGACAGGGAGGGCCGCCTCGTCGAGGCCTTTGCCGCAGGCACTGCTGTACGTGTTGCCCCTCTTCCCACATCTAAAAAGCATATCGCTCAACTTAACTAACATCCTCCCAGTACTTCATCTGCCCCGTGTCTCTGGTCCACCACCGCGGCAAAGACGTTCAGATCCCCCTCGGCAAGGGCGACTCGGGCCAGTACACGGCCAAGATCAAGGGCTTGATGGGCGACATCATGTACGGCAACGAGCAGCACCCGTGGGGCGTCGTCGCCAGCATGGATTAATTAGTTTCCTTCCCCCAAACTCTCCAGTTTCATTCATTCTTGTGTTTGAATTGCGGTTCTTTTTTTTGTTTGGGGAAGGATTGAGCACCGCCATCAAGCATCAAGCATAAAGCGCTTCTCTTATCCACACCAACTCACTCAGAAGTCTTGTTTTGGTCTATTTGTTTCTTCCTCTTCATTATTGCATTTGGCGTCCGGGAATCAAAACTGCTGCTGCTGCTGCTGCTGCTGTTGCTGCTGCTGCTGGGTTAGGGCCAAGATCATGGGTTATCGACATGAGAATGAGCAAATGACAAACAACGGATAGACTGCGTAGCTGGAGCACATCTCAGATAGACATGGTCCGTATTAGCATCGTATTAGAGGGGCCAACGATGTTAATTCCATCCGTGGCACGTCTCGTCGTTTGATTTATTAATTAGAATAGGCTCTGAATAGCTGCGAGTTCCACTTCCGAAATCAACACGTCCTCTCCTGTATCATGACACATACCCATTTGCTGCGTGCGTATCAAGCCAGCCCTCAAACCAATTGCAACGAGAATCCTTCCAGCGGCGCAGCACCGTCGTCCAAGCTAAATAGCAGCTCTGGCAGCAAATGCCTGCAAGATGAGGTGAGATCTTGGGGATGTTAGTTAAATCCTCAGCACTCAATTCAAACCACCAGTGTCTCAGGTCCCACCAGCCTCCCTCACTCTTCAAATATATTTGAAAAGAACATGAAAGTCCGGTGTGACTTTCTTTCTATATTCCTGGAAACGCGTTAGAAAGTCTCTTAGCGGTCCGCGATAGTTAGTTTCAAAAGACTACTGAAAACTCACTGTTTCAATCTCATTCAACAACGCAGCGGCAGCCTCACAAAGTTTTTCTGCCTTGGCCTCGGCTCCTTCAATCTTCGTCTCAATGGCAGCCCGAAACTTGGACGGAATGTCGCTCGCTGCGGCCGCCGTGGCGGCCAAGTCATCGTCGCTGCTTGCGCAAGGTGGCAGCCCTCCGACGTCATCATCGTCGGTCCCGTCGGCCGCGGCCGTCACCACCGCCTCCTCCGGATCCAGGGCGCGGTAGGCCTTGGCGACCTCGGCATCGGCGAGGGCATACTCCTTGAACAGCTGGGCGACGTGCGTCTCGAACTCTGCCAGGTGGCACTGGGCCGCGGCGTCGAGCTCGCCGACCGTGTTCTTCTCGACGCGCGCCGTGCCGTCGACGCCGCGCTGCCGCGACCGGATGCTGAACTGCGACAGCGGCGCCCCGAACACGCTCTCACCGTGCTGCTCCGCCACCGCCAGGAACGCTGCCTCGCCCTTGCTCAGCTCGCGCAGCTTGCGCGCCAGCTCGGAGTGCGTCAGCTGCATCTGCATGGCTGCGCGCTCGTGCAGCGTCTTGGCTGTCTGCAGGTAGTGGTCTGTTGCGCTGGAGTCAGCCGGACGAGGAATGGAGATCCACTTTGCCCCTCGAGGCATTCATGGCATGGGGAAACAGTACCCTTGAGCTGCTTGATGATGTCTTCTGGGTCGGTGTCGGGGGACGTCTCCCTCCGCGGCTGTTGGCCGGGGGGCGTTGCGCCGCTTGACGCTTCTTGTTCATCCCGGAAAGCAGCCTCGAGCGTTTTGAAGAAAGGGGCGATGGATGTCTTGCCGCGAGAGTTTCTCTGGCGTGCATTCGTTGATGATTTGGCATCTGGAATGCTCTTCGCCGGTGGAAAGAGACGATCACGGAAGGGCTGGACTAGCTGCTCTGCCTTGAGTTCTAGGAGGGCAGCAGATGAAGACGACGCAGGATTGTCGGTGCTTGTCACCCTGGGAGACAGCAGAGGGGGAGTTGTATGCTGTACCCTCTCGGCTTTTGTCTGCCTGTTTCTGTCGCGCGGCTTCTTCAGCCGTAGCTTATCAGACTGCGGGCGCGGGTGCGACTTCAGATCTTGACCCTTCTCAGCGTCGGGAGACATTTCTAGTAAAATGGATGGATGACAGTAATCATACTGTATATGTGTTGTTGTCTAAGCTTGGGCTCTCGGGTACTGCAACAATAATTCAAATATCGAATGATGAGCGTCAGGGTGCGGGTTAATCGTTGGCAAGGAATGAATGCTTTGAAGATGGATAGAATACAGCATCGTAAGCTCCAACAAGCGTAATTTTAGACACGCAGCACAAGGATTAACAACCGACTTGAAAACCCTGACCGGGCAGCAAGCTGGAAAGGAAGTCGCGACTCTTTCTGCCAGCAATGCAATGTTAAGACGAGGAGAGAACGACACGGCTGGCTGTATTATTGACCAGCCAATCAGAGGCGCCAATCCTGGCTGGTTGTCCAAAATAGGCAAGAGTTTACTTTACGAAGAGACACCTCCTTGGCAGCGCTAGTTGGCCAGAGTTCACGTTTCCTCCGACCATGCCTGCGACCGCAAAGCGACCCAGATGGGAAAAGCTTGTCTGCTAGCATCTTATCCTCGGTTTACCTGTCCCGTGTTTCCTTGCTTGGTGTCACCAACCAAAGCTCCAAAAAGAACCCCCCAAGTCCTTGTTCCATCCACTTGTGTTTCCACCAGGCGTATATACTCCCGAGTAACTACCCACTTCTACAACAAGCAACAATCGGGTATGGTGTAACGGTAACATCAGTGACTCTCACTCACTAGCCCCGGGTTCGATTCCCGGTATCCGAACTTCTTTTTTCCTGTGGTTTCCACATTGACTTTTTGCGGCCTGGCTGTGTGGATGGTTTCCCTTCCGTTTCTCTGAATAAGAAATAGCTAGCGTATCTAAGATTCGTTTTTGCCTCGATGATTCTGGAAACATCAAGCTTAGACAGTTTCTTTCAGAGTAAACACCCACAACTGCAACAACCGACCGACCAGCGCGTCCCCCACGACCCGGTGAGCCTCTCCCAAGCACAATACCGGGCGATGCTCAACGCTGACCGGTCAAAACAGTGCCCAGGTACTTTCTTTGACAAATCAATTGGCCATGAGCATAATAGCTGGTGTGGACTAGAATCAGCCCTCTCGTATACCCGAGTAAATGTAAATACACGTTCCTACGAGTTTGAGTAGGTGAACAAGCACACGCTCCCAAGACCTTTACTTGCGATTCAAGAAGGGAAAAAGGAGGCAGCCATTTCAGGTCTGAAAACATGACACAGGAAAGATCTGTATATTCGTACCTCGGAGTAAATAAATGTCCAAAATATGTGCCTTACACGGCTCGACGGATTATACTACGATAAACATAAAGAAATCGGAAAATAAACCAGATACGATAAGAAACCATATAAGAGCACACGGTGGCAGTGGTAGTAGTGGTACAACGACACAACCCCCACTCCAGGACAACACCCTGCCTTCAAGCACCAAGTCAGTGGGGAAAGTAGGTACGTAATTATATCCCGGCAGCAAAATCAGCCAGCCCAGCAATGAAACAACACCTCACCCAACTTACCTTATAGGTATCTTAGCCAGTAATGAACAGCATGATTAAGAAGGCTAAGAGAGAAAAAGAACGTCCCTACTAGCCTACAAGGAACCTTGTGTGTACGCCTCACTTTCGCAAGGTACTTACTTACCCATCGGAACGTCATTGTAGTTCCATTCTCACCGGTTTCTATTCCATACGGCGAGCGATAATATACAATCCGGGACGCCCCAGAGCATTTGATGATTAGAATCACACAGGCCAGCCCCCAGAATAATAAGACCACGACGATGATTTCCTCTCTACTCTGTCTCCATAAGCGGAATGACCCGTCTCACCGGCTCTGCAAGAACTATCACTATGAGCGCAAGTGAGAACAGGTCACATTGATCCAGTAAGTTGGTGATTGGTTTCTTAACAAGTTCTTACCCATCACTTCCCCTGCCTGTCTCGTGAGGTTTGTTTTGCACTGTCTCGACAAACTGCATCTTCCTTCCCCAAAGAAGTCACCCACGCCATCTGCCTGCGCATTTACACTACCGCGGACATACATACTACTCCCTACAGCCCACTTACTCGGCCTTTGTTCTGTACAAGAAGCAGCAGAACAGCATCCCTAGACTTAGACTTGGAAAATACAGAAAACAACAAATGCGTACCTCGTACATGCACACAGACGCCAAAGCCTCCCATAAGCTAAAAAAGGAGTCATGATTCGTCTCATCGTCAGTTCCATATCTTCTTTCTTCATGGCCTCCCGCGCTGACGATTCAGCCGTCGCAACAACAGCGGCAGTGGCGGCGCCTTCTAAGCGGCCCCCGTAGTATCCGCCGCGGTGGGTGGCACAACGCCTCCTGCCTCGGCCTTCATGGCGCTCATCTGGCTCGCCATGGAGAGGCCGGTGCCCTTGCGCTGCTCGAGGGCGCGCGACCAGCGCTTCTTGTCCTTGATGGGCATGCCCTGGCCGTCAAGGCCTAGAATCTCCATGAGCTCAGGGATCTCGGCGTGGTCGCGCGTCGTCTTCATGCGGTGGCACCACGTGACGTGCTTCTGCTCGCCGCTGTCGCCGGCCTCGTTCTTGCCGTCCAGGCTCGTCTCCGACACGCGATGGTGGCCGTTGGCGGTCCCGTTGCTCTTCTCCTTTTCGCTGATGGCAAAGTCGCCCATCCTCCGCTCCACCTCGTACCACGGCGTCGTGACGGGGCTTTGCACGTCAAAGGGTTCGAACAGGAACTCGCCGCCGATCTGGCGGGCGTCGCCGGCCTTGGTGGCCAGCCCGCGGCGGATCTGCTTCAGGCCCTGGAATACCGAGTCGATCGACGACTTTATCATGTTCTGCGTCATATAGGCCGGCCGAGCCCCCATGGCGAGCGTGCGGATCATGCCCAGCTCCGAGTACAGTTTGCGCGTTGGGTCCGAGTAGATTGGGAACGGGCACTTGGTCTCGTTGGCGTACATCTCGATTAGCCCCGGGTCGCCGCACCCAATCACCGCGATGAAGGTGCTGATGGGCAGGCGCAGCAGCGCCTCGGGCGTGATGGACGCCGACAGCGATCGGAGGTACTCCTGACAGATCTAGCGTAACAGAAAGACTGGGTAAGCATTTTCACTGCTATACTACCAATCTCAAACGAGGAGCCACCAAGATTGTAGGTTTAGATCTCGCAGACTTACTCCGCAAAAGAAGTGCCGCACAAAGATGATCAGCACCCTCCGCGCCGTGTGCTTCCCCGCGTATAGACTTTTGAAGGTATGCGACTTGCCATCGCGGTCGAGCACTACGTAGTTCTCGATCTTAGCCATGGTCTCGGCGCTGGGCAGCTCGTTGTTGCTGTCCACGGCGCCCTGGAAATCGAGAGGGTTGACGCCATCGTGGTCGTCATGAGTTCCATCAAAGCCAGTCGAAGAAATGGCAGCAGCTGCGGCTGCGATAGCAGGAGCCCCGTCTGCCGACGGCGATGTCGCGCTGCTGTTAGGCAGAGGCGCAGGTTTGCTCTCGTCCGCCTCGGCAGCAGCGTCGAGGACGGGTGCGGGTTCGAGCTTGGCGGTCGCATCAGAGTCGCCTTGGCGTGAGGCGATTGCATCTGGGGTGAGATGGGATTCTGGTGACAGTGGGGCTTGTTGAGAGGCGGGTATTTCGACGGCGGCTGGTGCTGCGTCAACTGACGCTGGAGCTGCGGCGCTTGTAGTGGCGGGCGGATCCGAGGATGCAGCCATGGCTGATAGATGCGCGACCCTCCCAGTTAATATCGAGGCAATTTACTCCGTGCTTAGTCTATAAAGTGCGGATAGCTGAGGTTGGAGGTCTGGATATAGTGTTTTGGGGTGGAGGGGTTAATCTGAATTCCAAAAGAGCCTTAGCAACCGCGATTAAGAAAGCCAGGCGGAGACTTGGAAGACGGGAAGCGGTGTGTAGGGTACCTAGGGTATGGGCAGCAGCTTTGGGTTGCAGGGCAGCTACTACTAATCACTGCCGGAGCTGAGCTGATGCATGGAGGCAAACAGGTGAGAGGTCACGTCACAGGGGGATGGAGGGGAAGTCCAAGGCGGCGCAAGGCACGAAGGAGATGTTGCGGTTGTCGTCTCAGGTTTGCACAAAGCCCCAGTGCCTAGAAAGCGCAGTGAGCGGCAAGCCGAGTGCGAAATCCCAGAAAATCCAAAGTTGTAAAAGATGAGGTTATCTTATTATATTGCGTACGGATTATTACAAACAGAATAAGAAACAACGTCGGCTTCAGACAAAAGCTAAACCTACCTCGCCTCACCCTACACGCCTTTAAATGATTACAGAATTCCCCCCATCCAAAGTCCAGGAGGCACTAATGGGTTTCGGAGCACAGCCCATCAGCCCCCTACCGCCAGCGCCTCCCAGGACAAGGGTTCTTGGGAATGATTGGGAAAGAGCCAACGAACCTCAGCAACGGTCCTGGGCCAGAGCGCCAGGCCAGAATCGCTCGGCCTACGAATAAGGCAGTCAAGATAAGGTCCCTAAGGTAGTCAATCCTCCTGGCTTGAGCTTCTGGGTTTTTTAACAAGCGCCTTGAAAGTGCCATCCGACAGCTTTATGTGTGAACCCAACAATAAGCTCCGCTAAGCTATCGCGGGACAGTGGCTTGATCCCCCTTGGGCGCAAGCGGGCTAAGTGGTCCATGTCAACCGTAGCATCCATTTCCAAGACCCCGACCAGAGAAAGTCTTTAATATAATTTTCTGAACGAATGAGTTCTCTTACTACTGTCCGCCGTCTTCGCTTATATCGTTTTTTTTTTTTTTAAAAAAAAAAAAAAAAAAAAAAAAAAAAAACAACTACCTAAAAGAACGAGTGACTTTGAAGGCAGCTGCAAATCACGAGAGCCCTGAGCTGAGACACTCTAGACATCTCGATCTAAGAAGGTAAACACAGAGGGCCGAGCCCAAACGAGTGGCCTCTCTAGCCATACAGGCTCTTCGTAACCCATCCGCGGAAAAAGCTAATCTCCGAGCCCTTTGGGGCACAGAGTACTTGCTTTTGTTCCTCTTCGGAAAGCGTCAACCACCTCTTCACTGGATAGCCCCCTCTTCTCGCTGGATGGCTCTCCTCTCTTCTCCATACTCTCTTTCCCCAATTCCCTCCATGTCACATCCCAACGTTAAACAAAACATCCTAATGATTCTCGAGGACCCTAGCGTGCCAACACTCCGGTCCAACGGACACAGACGAGTGCTACATTTGCCCGAGGACGACAGGCAACATGGGGACAGACTACACATTGTACCGACATTTGCTGGATACCTCCAGCCAGTACGCTGTCTGCTGGACGGTTGGTCCTTCTGGAGAGAAACCTCCCATGCTCATCCAATGCTTGGACGTCTAGGGCGGTTGCCGCGGTCCGAGAGCGGGTGCTCGACCGAGTCCTCGAGAGCTGAGGCAAACAGGCTGGCCATCTACGAGCCTGATGCCGTTGCTGCTTCGTCGTTTGTTTTGCAGAGAAATCAAGCCAACCAACAATGCTGTAGTCTAGTTGCTCAGTCGAACCCGGATCCGATTTGGCTTGCGAAAGCCGTGCTGACGCTCTTCTCGTCGTCGTCAAACCGCCGTCCATACCCGTTGCCCACGCCCACACGTCCGCCACTCTCGACGTATTGCTTGAGACGGTCGCTCTGGCTGTAAGAAGTAGGGCGAGACGAGCCAATCGCCTCACTCAGGCCCGCGCCCAGACTGGCACCACCCTGACCGACGCCTTTTCCGCCAATCACGCTGGCGCTTGCATCCGTGAACTCGCTGTTGGCCACGCTTTCGCCGGCAATGCTCTCCGTCGCGCGACCACGGCTCTTTGTGCCAGGACGGCCAGTTGGAACGGCGCCGGGGAGGCCGGGCCACTGCTCAGGATGGAAGTTGGAAAACATCTGGGGATACGCCGAGCTGAGCCCAGCGCCACCCAACGCAGAGCTGTGGATCGAAGAAACATCGTCGGGAATGTACGACGACACCATCGACCCTGTCTCGTAGTCTCGAGTCGAGCCGTTCAAGCCCGCGCCATAGCGGCCGTTTGGATAGCCGGTCGCTCCATGCTGGCTTTGCTGGGAGCGCTGGGGACGCAGGCTCATCTTTGGCCTGCCGAACTGTAGAAGCGAGGCCTGGAGGTTCGTAAGAGGCCCTTCAACAAGACAGTTCCTATCCTTGAAGTGAACTAGCAGGTGGTGCCAGAGCTCGTGTTTCGATAAAACCTTGGGATTTCCAATGATGACCAGGCCGTACTTGGCACGGGTCAGCGCAACATTGAGTCGGCGTGGGTCGGACAGGAAACCGATGCCTTGGTTGTCGTTGGAGCGAACGCAAGAGAGAACGATAAAGTCCTTCTCTCGGCCCTGGAAGGCATCGACAGAAGCCACCTCAACCTCCTTGTAGCTCTCCTTTTTGAATGTGCCTGTGTTTTGCATGGTGCTGACAATGTAGCTGCGTTGACCTTCGTACGGGGTGATGACGCCGATATCGGCAGGCTTGACGCCCGCTTTGAAGAACCGGGTCACGATCTTCTCTACGTTGGAGGCTTCAGTGCGGTTGAGGTAAGAGGTTCCCGATGCCGAGATTTCTTCGTTGCCCAAATTCGACCAGAACATCATTGGCGTCTCGGCCACGGGCCAGGGGAAGTCAACATCCTTGCGGAGTCTCTCGCTGATAGTGACGCCGTTTTGTAGAGATCCCTCGTAGAACATGTTCGAGGGGAACTCGGAAAGACACGGGTGCATGCGGTACTGGATCTTCAGCCGGATGGGCACGAAGTTCAGCTTCACCAATCTCTCAAATAGCGATTGGTTCAGACCAGCCTTGGCGGCCTTCTTGTTCATGATGACGGGACCAAGCTGCTTGTGATCTCCGACCAGCACTACCTGCTTGCATCCGAGGACCAGAGGAATCATACACTCGGGCTCGGCAGACTGCGTCGACTCGTCGATCAAGACGTTGCGGAATTTCATTTTTGAAAGTCTGGGGTCACCAGCGCCCACACAGGTGCAGCATACCACATCGGCGTTGCTGAGGATCTCACGCTCGGCAGCACGAGTCAGCTGCTTGAACTTTTTCTCATCCTGGGACGACAGCTCGCCCTGGTCGCTCTTGAGCTTCATGTAGCCTGCGAGCTCGGTGTTAGTGTCGTTCATGCGCACCTGCTCGTGCAGTGCCAGGAAGCCAACGGATGACTCGACATCCTCGCGTGACTTGGCAGTCAGGCGAACAACCTTTAGGCCAGTCCGATGAATTCGCTCGCATAGCTGGTCGACGGCGACGTTGGATGGCGCGCATACAAGAACTTGACTGTTGTTCATCTTGGCTAGATGGTAAATAATGGTGGCCGAAGTAACTGTCTTTCCTGTTCCCGGAGGCCCTTGGATTAGACTGAGAGGGGTCGACAAAACTGTCTTGATGGCCGTGATCTGGCTGTGGTTCAGCTCTGGCAGGCCCGGGACGTGAAACTTCTTAGGCATCTGCGTCTTCATGGGAGCCACAGCAACCTCGTGGCCAAGCAGCTTGTGGAAGATGTATCCCGAGACGCTCAGCTCGTCAACGGCAAACGTCTTCATAGCGAACTGCATTCGATCGTAAGACGTGGCCTTCCAGACGTAGTCTGCCGAGAAGTTGTGGGTGCATTCCGTCGGCACAGACTTATCGTTAGCCGACTTTCGCAGCTCGAGCGTGACGTCGTCTGACTGGTTGTTCGGGATTTTGATGACATAGCCAACACCTTCCCAAGGGGGGCGAAGTTCTCCCTTGTACTTGAGCCGCATTTCGTCGCCGACAGCCAACTTTACATCGCCCGACTCGATCTTGGGGAGGACAAAGCTAGCCAAGTGCTTGTTGTTGAGTCCCATATCCCATTTGACCTGCAGCCCGTCTTCAGACTGCGCTTCCTTGAGCTTCTTATCATAGTCGGACTCCATCTTGACTAGGGGGCCGAATATGTTCTGGTAGTGGTATGGGTCGTCGTACTTCAGGAGGACGGGGTGCGGATCGTCGTCGACGCCAGTGCCGTTCTCGAGATCGGCAATGGTGGCACCGGGGGCCTCCTTCCACATCTCTTCAAGCTTCGCAATCATGGGAGGGGTCAAATGTCGCGCCCGCAGCTGTTCGGCATCGGTCGGGGGCTGGACAAGCCAGGGAAGGAATGAACGATCTTCGATAAGAGGCTGCCATCTCGAAATATCCCAGCTCATGTCTTTGGTCGAGGTATTGGCAGCGCAAGGCTGGCGGCAGAGAAGCACAACTACGGTATCGGACTTGGCGGGAATGAATCCAAGAATGAAGACGTTTTTGGTACCGCAATTGTAGCATTCTAGGACCGTGTCGCCAAGAGCCGATTGTGGATGAAGCTGGACCTCCTTGTGACGCGCTCGGACAAGGTGATTAACGATATGAGAGGAAATGGAATTGCCGCGGGCACTGCAAAACCATTTGCTGCATGCGAGACACTTCACGACACTAGCCGGAGTATGGATGCCGCAGTACCTGGAAAGCAAAGTTAGTTGGGCAGCGCGGCGGCTAGGAGGGGGACCCAAGACTTACGCGCAGGCGTGGGCGGGCAGCTCCTTCTCCTCCTCAGGAGCGCTCAGCTTCATGCCTTTGAGGCCGTCGACGGGTACGCTTGCCAAGCTCTCCTCATCGTCGTCATCAAAAACCTCGGTCTCGTTATCATCGTCATCGTGGCGTCGTCGAGCGTTGCCCAGAGCTCCGCGGGGGCCGCGACCCCCGTAGACCCCATACAGCAGGTTCTCGTCCGGATCGATGTTAGAGAGTTCGTCAGCGCCGCCGGCCTTAATGGCAGCAGCAGAGTCAGAAACGAGGTGATTTCCGAGGTGGGTGAAAGCGCCCTCCATAGTGGGCAGAGAGCGGGTAAGTGGCGTCGCAGACTAGACTGGAGGGAGCGCGCAAGACGGGTCAGCAACGATGGCGGCAAATGCTGTCCCAGATCTGGGTATCGCCGCGCATAGCTCAGAGAAAAGAAGCTCAGCAGGGCAGGGCAGCAAGCAGACATAAAGAGGCAGGACGGAGAAGGGCGGCGTACCGGTTCGGCTGGGACAGGCCGAGACTCGCAGTCGGTTGGCACGCCTTTTGGGTGGAATAATTCAATATCTGAGCCGAGCGCGGCTTCCGTTTGGTGGTGGGGAACCTGGAAACGAGGGAGAATTGAAATTCCGTATGGTTGAAGGTCACATCATCGCTGGACTGAAGTTTGCAGGACCTGCAGTTTTACAGGCTGATTTCGGCTTCGCGGAATGTTGTAGTCTTGTAAGTTGCTTGCCTGAGTTTATCGTTGCCGTGGGTTGCGATTTTTTGGCGGGCACTGTAATGTGGATGGAATTGGACCTCAACCAGAACCTCGAGCCGCTACGCTACCAAAATGGGAAAGTGGCGGAGGAGGAGGCTGCAGAATCTAAGAACTGGTCCGTGCACTACAACTTTTTCTTTACTTTCTTTGTTCTGCTTGCGAGCCCCTCCACTAACGCCGTCAGCCTTGCATGTCGTCGGAGGTTTTGCACATCCTTCTCCTGACAATCGTAATCTCTCCCCGTTTTCAAGATTTGCGCCTCAACCCGCAATTTGAAGAAGCCCAAAAATGATTGTAAGTGGCCCTTGAGCTCTGTTAAATCACCCACCCAATCAATGCCCGCTAACCATCAATGCAGCGGAAACAAGCAAGACAGCGGAGAGACTACCTCTATCGCCGGGCGGTTCTCCTGCGCGATGCCGAAGTTAGCGAGAAGCGGGCGCAACTGAGGTCTAGTTTGGCCTCGGGAAAGCCATTGGCCCCAGAAATTGCAAACGACAAACAGCTGCGGAAAGACTACGATTACGATGTATCCCGCGACATGAACCCCGATGAGACGATCGACATCGATGATGAATACTCGGAGCTCTCTGGTGTAATAGGTACCCCGTCCCCTTACAGCCTAGACCGTAGTAGTAGAGTATCCAGGAAGGAAGATGCGCTATAGCATCTTTAGAGAGACCGACTGAAACGGAGCCCCGTCTCTACGGTTGTTATTGTCCATTTGCTGACTATGTCGAAAGATCCGCGCGTGCTGGTCACAACATCACGCGATCCTAGTTCGAGGTTACAGTCGTTTTCCAAGGAGATGAGACTTTTGTTCCCAACTGCAATTCGCCTTAATCGCGGCAACCTCGTGCTCCCAGATCTCGTTAAGTCTGCTCAGAGCGAGGGCCTCACGGACGTCATTCTTCTGCACGAGCATCGGTATGTTATCCAACGGCTTGTTCAACCCCGACTTGAGTCCAGAGCGAACCAGCCACTGCCGTTTCTGGCTTTCCGTATTGAAGGTCATTCACTAACCGGAACCAGAGGAACACCGACTGCAATCACTATCAGGTACGCATGTCGAGTGAAGTATCATCCAGTGCACTGTTTAGTCTGGCTAATGCTCAAGCAGCCATCTTCCTCACGGACCTACACTTATAGCGTCTTTGCACAACGTAGTTCTGAGGGCCGATATACCACGTTCTATCAAGGGGACAGTCAGCGAGAGCTATCCACATCTGATACTCGAGAATTTCAACACACAACTGGGACGCCGACTAGCGAAAATCCTGAAGCATCTTTTCCCACCCCGAGATGCTACCGTCAACAAGATTGAAGGCAATCGTGTCATCACTTTTGTGAATCAAGACGACTGCATAGAAGTGCGCCACCACGTCTATGTCCGGACGAGTTACGACTCAGTGGAGCTGAGTGAGGTTGGGCCCCGGTTCACCATGCGACCTTTCTCCATCGCCATGGGTACTCTTGAGCAAAAGGACGCCGATTCCGAGTGGCATTTGAATCAATATACGCGCACAAGCCGAAAAAAGAATTTCTTTTAAGAACCAGTTGGTGGCGCGCAGGGTAATAAAAGGGGGTTATGTTCTTGGCATATTTCTTGGCAACTACGGGTTGCAGAACGACTGCAGGCCAACCGGAGAGAATGACGGAGTCCAACTGTGATGTAGGGCCGACCCACAGGCCAGGTCTAGGACAAGTTGTTATCGTTCTTTCACTCTAGGCTTTCTGTCTCGAACTTGATCAGTCAAGTAAAGAGCTGCCGAGAGGCGGTACGACTCTGGCCCCGTCGTAGGATTCGGGAGGATGTAGTGGCCAGTATGTATTATGTGCATTATGGCATCAAAAGCAGCTCCGTTTCCTGGAGCAATGCGGGGGGATAGAATCCGACTTTGGGATTTGAGGGTTGGTCAGGCGTTATTTATACCTAGATGAGATATGATGCGAATTCGAGTGCCGGATTCGGTGCTTTCCACGGAATCGGATTCGAGCTAGACATGTGTTAGGCAGACAAGGCAACGTTTCCGGATGTCGTGTCGGCAATACTTGAGAGAGGCTAAAATGATTTATTCTCTCCATATACATTATTCCTGAGCCGTCTGAACTGCAGCGCCCCCGCTGCCTCTTACCTTACCTGGAGATTGGAGCCGACTCTGATTCAAGTGGGCCAAGCTAGCAGCCCAACAGTTCACATAATACGCCTCAAATTCGTCCAGGTAGTAAGGCGTTGTTGGGTGGGTGGAATTGCCGCCACGCCGCACCCAGCAAGCAGGCTTGGGGCGTACTCGGCAGTGAAGGCTTGCGCGAGAAGGTGGCAGCTCTCCCCGCCGGTTCAGCCTCCCCGCCGGTTCAGCCTCCCCGCCGGTTCAGCCTCCCCGCCCGTGCATCATCGCGCAGTGGTCTGGTAAGGTTGCAGAACGGTCCGAGAGAAGAAGTAAGCGGACGTCTGGATGCCCGGCAGCAGTCGCACAGCCACACATGGTACGTAACCGAGGGGCAAACAGGACGTAGAACAAGAGCGAAGAGCAATACCATCAAGCAAACCCGTGATCATCAAGAATGCCGTGTGCTCCGTAGCGCAAAATTCTCCCGCGGTTTGGCGAGTACCAACAGAGGCATACCCTTGCCTGAGTTGCTGAGCTGTGCCTGGTTGGTGAGGAAGGTATCTGACTGGAAACGCTTGTTGCTTATTTTGGGCTGGACCTCTGGCCAACGTGCCGCCAGCTCGCGCCGCTGAAGTTCCAGCTCTGTTGGGCTTGGGATCCGTCCGACTCCGCGGACTGAACGCCGCCTCAAAACGGACGTATTTCAAAGGCAAAAAATAAGTGAAATGAGAACCGGGCTGCCATGTTTGAGGCCCCGCGATTTCCTTCCTGATTTGTGATTGTCCGCCCCTAGTCAACGCTGTGGCAGACTGCCATTCCATTCGCCAATAATCTCAGGCGCTGGCTGAGTGAGTCGGCAGCTTGAAAACATAAATTCTTCAAGAAACTGCTCCGGGCTGTGTCGCGGCTGCGGTACGTATGCGGGCGGGTTCGGATGATCAGTCTGGCTTGGCGGATGAAAGCAACCTAACCTTAGGGGAAATTTGCGGGCCTGGAGCGACTGCCCACTGAGGAAATCGCGACGACTAGCCCCGCAGTAAATTTGACACCGCCCTAAATCAGGTCGAGAAGCGACTCAGTCCAGGCGTCCATCCAGTGTGCTTGCAATCTCCCGCCTCCAATCGCCGCCCGCCGCCCTGCCGCAGCGTGTTAACAAAAAAAAGCTACGACGGTCACGAAACAACGACCAAGTCGTCCCACAACCAGCAATCGACGATATCGCAGAAAAACACCATCAATTGACGGCCGAACCGAGCGACCGAAGCAGCACCTCTAGCAGACATGTCTTACAATCCCTACGGCCAGGCGCCGAATGCCGAGGCTGGTTATGGCTACGGCCAGCAAGTGAGTGTTGTGTCCTTCCTTCGCCACACAATCGCCGCTTAGAGCTCCCTCCCGCAGCTTCCGCGACGCGGGCTTCCCACCGCCGGAGAGCAGCACAGAGCCTCTGGAGGGGGTGGCGCATCGCAGGCAGAAAAATGTGGGCAGCAACAAGTCTGCAGGGACTTTTGATGCTCCCAATGAATAAAGTTCAAGATGTATTGATTGCGCGCGCAGCCAGAAACGCGAACCCAGCTGTTTCGCGGGGTGGCGGGTTGGCCGGCTGGGAAGAAGACAGACGAGAAGGCATGAAGACAGAGACTAGAAACGGCTGACACAATCGCTTTGCGGTCTTGATAGGAGCACGAGTTGGAGCCTTACGGGCAGCCATACAACAGCCAGCCATACAGCCAACAACCACATGGCACCCCTCAGCAGTCACACCAGTATGGAAGCCCTCAGCAGCAGTCGTATAACAGTCCTGCCCAGCCGCAACAAGCATACAGCAGTCCGGCCCAGCCTCAGCAGCCGTACGGCAGCCCTGCCGCAGTGCAGTCCGCCAATGTGCTGCCGACGGCGGACTTCCTATCGCGGGTGTCGGGGATCCGGGAGGACATGCGGGAGCTTAGCAAGAGGGTGGACGACATTGTGCAGCTGCACCAGCGCGCGCTGACCAGCAGCGATGGCAGCGCGCGCGAGCAGCTCGACGCGTTAGTGGCCCACACGCAAATAAAGAACACGGCAATCCGCGACCAGATCCAGACCCTCAAGGGCGACGCCGAGCGCACGTCGGACGGCAGCTTCGGCCTCAAGAAGCGCCAGTTCGAGTCGCTCAACAAGGAGTACAAGGACGAGATCCAAAAGTACCTGCGCGAGGAGCAGGAGTACCGTGAGCGCTACCGCGAGCAGATCGCCCGCCAGTACCGCATCGTCAACCCGTCAGCCACCGAGGCCGAGGTACAGCAGGCCCAGGATGCCGACTGGGGTAATGAGGGCGTCTTCCAGACTGCGGTATGATGGCCCATTTTCATCTTATTTTGTTCTCTTTAGTACACAGCGCTGACCCAGCTTTGTCTGCCTTACAGCTTAAGAGCAACCGCTCCGGCCACGCGTCCGAGGTTCTCCGGAACGTGCAGGCCCGGCACACAGAGCTGCTAAACATCGAGCGGCAAATCCGGGATTTGATGGACCTCATGCAGTACCTGAGCACGCAGGTGGTGGAGCAGAGCGCCATGGTCCAGCAGGCGGCGCAAAAGGCCGAGGAGACTACTGACCACCTCGACAACGCCAACGTCCAACTGGGCAAGGGCGTCGACCACGCCCGCCGCCGCCGCAGGCTCAAGTGGTGGTGCGCACTCGTCGTCTTCCTCATCGTTCTCGCCATTGCCCTCGGCGTGGGCCTCGGCATCGCTTTGACCAACCAGAACAAGAACAAAACGTAACTTTCGCCCATTTTCTCATTTTTCTTTGTTTTTTATTGGCTTGGACTGTTTTCTGGCGGGAGTGGCACGGGTGGACCCAATCCTGTCTGCCATAGACAGGATCGGAGTGTTTAAGCTGTATTGTGTCCCTGTGTGGATATATGATGTTTTCTCTGAGCGTGTGTCCGAGTCTCCAAGCGGGGATGTGTTTATCCTCTATGTTTCCACTTTATTCCCCCTCCCTCCCCAGCGCGTGCAGAAGGGAAAAGTTAGCGAAACTTTTTTAATATAAGCGGTAATAACAAGAAGCAGTGACTCAGGAGGGTCTACAGGAGGAGGTACTACGGGGACGACAACGACTACTACTAGAGCGATCAAGGAGGGGGCGTCAGAGGGAGGAATATTAGACCAGCTAACAGGCGCGCTGTCGGTGTGATATGGAAAGGCTGCGTAGCGATGAGCGGTTGGTTCGGAAGCATGATGATACACAACTGAAATGTGGTCTTCTTTCACACACTCTCTTTAATTACTCTGCCACTATTACTGTTGCTACCTTCTTCTTAGCATAGTTTTCGGTCATTGCAAGTTCCTTTTTGTCATAATGGATTATTATCTGTTCTATATTTGCTTTTTGCTTTTTTTCATTTCTTGTCTCTGTTTTTGTGCTCTCCTGTGACTCTGCTCGGTTCTTTCTCTTCGCTTGCTGTTTGCTTGCTACTAAATGAAGTGTATTTGCTTGATTTATGTCGCGGCTTTCGCTCTCTTTATTTCTCTTCCCGTTGGGGGGTTTTGTTTCTAGTTACATGTTATTGTTTCTGATGCTTGCCCTCCGGCTGGAAGAAACGGCAAAAGCGAGGACGGAAGGAAATAAACGGGAGAAAATATAAACGGAAAATGGACGCTCGACGCAACTTGCCTGCCTACCTATTTGTCTTCCTAGCTACTTCAACACCTTCAGATTGTGATTTATTTATCTATTTATTTATGACGTAGGTATGCACACAGATAGATAGCTCGCTTGTAACCGCATACTCACCATATGTAACCTCTTTCTATAACTTGGACACCCCGTCCCTGTCGCTCGCTGCTCGATGGCGAGAATGCAGACAGGAGCCCTGCAAGCCAATGCCTATCTACCTGGCTAGGATACGCCTTTAAAAAGTAGGTATTTTGGGGGAGATATAGGCCTCTGGGATTCAAGAATGATAGGGATTCCAATAGTTATTACCTTACCTACCTCCTGGGTAAAAAACCCGTTAATTAGGGCGACGAGTGAGGAGGTATTGAGGCTATTCGGATCCCAGAAAGTCCCCCGCTGATAAACATTCAAGAGATTGGACTGTAGAAGTGTAGGGGATTGAAAGAGCACAATGTTGTGTCTAAAATCGAATTCTCTCTTCTGTCTCTCTGACAACTAACTTGTGTAGGTATCTACTACTACCTAAGTAACCGGCCTTTTCAATCAGATGAACCTCATTCTTCCTATACGCTCATCTCCTAACAACCGCCTCAAGTAGAAATCTCGGGCTGGAGGGCACTTACCCACGTCACACAGAAGTGTTTATTACTATTACGAAGCATAACGGTACACAATCACAGCATAGATCAGGGGACGCCAATTCACCGTCTTCCCAAGTTCCACACCTCCCTCCACTACCAATTTATCTCTTGAGCGCCAGTGGCAACACAACACGACACAGTCAACGGACAACGAAAACGAAACAAGTTACAATGAGAGGACGTGTTATTATATGCATATATACAGCTCGCGCGCGCAACTTACACAAAAGGTTGGGGGGGAGGGAGAGACGCGAATCCCAAAGAAGCGTTGCAACCTCCCCTCCCGCCCCCTTTCCCCCCAAAACCACCTTCCATCCCCTTCCAATCTATACAAATCAACCAGCACGGGCTGGAGAGATACAAGAATACCCTTCGCTGTGAGGACATGCGCTTTTCGCAGCTCAGATTCGCTGCAATATCCGCTTCCAACCGGCCTGCCCCCCCGCCAATCTCCGACCAGTGTATAAGTGCCGTCCCAGTGTCCCCAAGACCGAAAATGAAAAAGAACAAATAAAAAGAAAAGACGGGGAGTGACCGTGCTAGTCGTATATAGGAAGATTTTCACTCCGTCTTCCTCTTCTTTCCTTATTAGCCTTCTCCTCTTCCTCTTCCTCTCGAAGTAAATCCGACCTCATCCCCTCATCTACCGCGATGCGCTTCTCAAGCTTCTTCAGCCTCCTCTCCCTCTCTCTCCCGATAATATTTTCTGCGTCGTCTCCTAGCTGGCGAACGATCTTCAACCACCGATCCCTTTTCCTCGTGATGCTGTCGTCTAGTATCCTCAGCTTTCTCCCCTTCTCCTCAGCGGCAATGCCGTTTTCACTATTTACCAACTGTTCCTGAAGCTGTTCTCCAAGCTTCTGGTCAGCTGCTGAATGGATAATAGGCTCCCTCTTGTCTGCTTTATCCGGTAGTTCCCCTCCAAATGCCAGCAGCTTTGCCCGGGCAAGCGGGCATAAGCCGCCAATCATTGGAAACCTCTTTTTACAATACCAACCCAAAAACCCATGCTGCCGACTGGTCCTCGTCTTCGACCGGAACATCATTTCCAATTGATACGCGATTTGCTCGAACTAGGCGCACTACCGCATCATGCCCGGGTTGCCGGCCCCAGAGAGTTTGCTGGCTAGCTTTGGGTACTTCTCCTGGACTTGGATTTGAGTTCTGGTGGCCTCAGCGTACGACAAGGCGTTGACAAGTTCTCCCTCGGTCCTTGCCAGCTCCGCCGTCCGTTCAAAGTACTTGAGGGCCTCAGTAACCTTGCCTTGCTGGAGCAGCAACTGAGCCATTGTGGCAACGGCAATATCGCATTCGGGATCGACTGTAGCAAGACATGCAGTGTTAAAAATATTTCTGTTGGTAGGCTTCAGGGGAGGGGACATACTGATCAGGGCTTTCTCGCAGAGTTTCTCGGCCTCCGCAAAGTCCTGTTTCCATTGAAAGAGGGCCAGGGACTTGTTGATCAGGGGCAGCACGTTCATACACATGGGCTTGGTCTCCTTCTCAAGCTCGATGGCCATATCGAACTTGTCGATGGCCTCCTGATACTTGCTCTGGTCGAGGAGAATTTCGCCATAATAGTTGTAGACGTCTGGGACCTTGTCGAACTTCTTCATGCATCGTCGGAACGTAGCCATCGACGACGCTATCGACCCCATCTTGTACTGGGTGACGCCAAGTTGGATGTGTGAAAAGATGAAGTCGGGGTCGAGATCGATCGACTTTTGGTAGTCCTTGCTCGCCTCAGGGAACGCTCCCTTGATGAAATGAAGCTGCGCCCGGTGATAATAAATGTCAGGATCTGCCTCGTTCTGTTGCAACGCCTTCTCGAAATCTTCCTCGGCCTTTTCAGGAGCACCTGAGAATAGTTAGTCGGACAGTTCGTACGACGGTAAAGAAAACACGACATGAGACGTACCTAGCTCGAGATTCATACTCGCTCGCTTAATGTAGCTCTGCGTCATTGCAGGGTCCAGCTCGATGCTCTTGCTGAGGTCGGATAGAGCATCTTCGTGGTTTCCCTTCAGGCAGCGGAATGTTCCGCGCATGTTGTAGGCCAGTGCTTCAAACTCACCCAGGTCGCCACGCTCAAGCGCGTTCTCGAACGCCTTAGCAGCGGTCTCGTATCCCGAGCCAGCCTTGTTGTCGAGGTGCTTAAGACCAAGCTGCAGCAGGCCTTTTCCGGTATCCTCGGGAATCTCGACCGAGTCTTCCAACCCAGCCGGGCGGGGCTTCGGCCTGAAGCTTTGCAGATAGTTGCTCACGAAAGTAGCGCTCGGCAACCTCGGTGGCTTGGAAGCAAGGATTTCTTTCGCTCGCGAGTCGGCGAACTTCTTGAGCAACCGCTCTACGGCTTGTGCACTCTGCTCGTTCCTAAACCCATCGATGATGCAGCTCGCAGTAAAATCCAGCAGCGCCTCGCTGTACTTGCCCAGGTGGTCATAGGCATTGGCACGGCGGTTCAGAGCCTTGATATACTCGGGATCCAGGCCAATTGCCGCGGTCGTGTCTTCGACTACCTTTTCCCAGTCGGCCAACGCATTGTAGCAGGCGGCGCGGTTAGAGTAGTAGACCGGGTCCGGCTTGCAGAGAATTGCCTTGGAGTAGAGCTCGATGGCCTTGGTAAAGTCCTTCGCCCCGTACGCCTTATTTCCAGCCTCCTTAAGCTTGGCGGAGTATTCCTTCCGCTCCTGGTCAGATAGACTCAGCACAGTGGTTTCATCGATCTCTAGAAGCTCGTCCGAGGGTTCAGATGCGACGGCGGCAGGCTTTGGCTGAGGGGGTCCAGTTTGTGGCTGCTTTGCTGCCGCAGCGGCGGCCTTTTCGGCTTCGGCTTCTGCTTCCCTCTCGGCCTGTTTCTGTTTCCGCCTCTCCTTCTTGCTGAGTCTGGGTGTGCCGTCCTTCGACTGTTGCAAAAGGGATGAGTGTTAGCGCAAGATATAATCGCCGGCCTAGCAGGAAGAAGCGGGCAAGCAACCGTCGTGTCGGGGCCGGTAGTGGCAAATGGACTGGGGACGCTGACTTACGTCACTTGAGCTGGTCCGTAGATAGTACACGGCACCGGCGCCTGTGACAACAACGACGACGCCGGCAATCGTATATACAACTGCCTTGTTCTCCGAGAACCATGTCGTGACCCGGTCCCAGAGTGACGAGTTTGGCGTGACAACCACGGGGGTGGTTGCCATAGGAGTTGAGGGAGGAGTGGGAGCCATGGCTTGAGTATTAATGAAATCGATAAGAGATCCTCGGAAAGAAGGACTTTGGGAAAAAAGAATGCACCTGAAAAGGATGGTGATGGCGGATCAATCGATCAAGATTTGGTCCTTTTGATGATGCAAATTTGCACAACGACCTTGCCAACAAACCACCTCGAGCTCGCGAACAAAAAAAAATTATAAAGCTCGGGCGCGCCAAAGCATCAGTGACCCACGCGGTTTTTCCGAACCTGGCAGGGCAGGTTCAGGCAGGGATTGCCAGTAGTCTCGAGCAGCCAGGTTGTTCAGGGTGGGGACTCCAGAATTGAACAGTCTTGCTCCAATCTCCATGTGGGGTGCCTCAGGACGCAACAGTTTGATTTGATTCAAGGTGATTATGTAACCACGAACACCCCTATCTTTTAGTACTCGTTTACTCCTTCCACCTGGAGAAACTCAGCTGAGGATATTTGTTATTATTGCCCTGGACAATTGTCGAATTCAAATTTCAACAGTGCCCGTCCTAGCAAAGCAACCTCAACTCACTGCCTTTGGTAACTTTCAGCTTGTTCTAGGTTTTCTTCAAGGCTTTTAGTTTCCCTCAACTTGGTACAATTTTTATGTCAAGTTTGAGACAATCGTATACCCAACTACCTAGGAAAAGTCGCGATTCATAGCCATGGTGGCAAACTTCCAGTTGTTTTCGTCCCTTCGCTATGATGCAGCGCTCCTCCAAGTGGCAGACAGCCCACTCAACGACAGCGGCTGGAACCGCGTAAACAAGTCCCCCTTTTACATGCTGGACTTCCACCGGGACCGCATGCTCAGAGCGGCCACTCACTGGGGCTGGGACGCCGCCGTCGAGGCGCTGAGCGGCGATGCAGGGCTGCAAAGGCTCGAAGAAGCCCTCGCGGGTGCTATAGGGGAAAAACAGAGTGCACCATTACGAGTGAGGGTAGTTATCTCGGAACAGGGCGCCATAGAAATAGTCACGGGCAAGGTTCTGGAGACGACGCTCTCGAACCTGTACCCAGCAAAGCTCCCCGTGCCTGGGGAGGCGCCGACGGGGCCTAGCGAACCTAACAGTAGGCAAACAACCACGCCCTCTAAAGTACCGACTTACGAGGTCGTTGTGGACGAATCGGGGACGGCCCGGTCCGAGTACACGCACTTCAAGACGACGAAACGGGCCATGTACGACGTCGCACGGCAACGGGCGCGGATCAGTCCCACCGACGCGAAGGAGGTGCTCATCGTCTACGACGTGGACGGCCATGTCATGGAAGGCTCAACAACCACGCCCTACTTCTGGAGAGGCGGGAGGTGGGTCACGCCGGCTGTGAGTTCCCAGTACAGCCTCGACAGCGGAAGCGGGGGACAGGACGGAACGACGAGGAGGTGGATCTTGGAGAAGTACGTGCCAGTCTCGGCGACGCATCTGAGTCCCATGTCTAACTTTCATAGGGGCCTCGCTTTTGAAGATGTCATCTTGGCCAGCTCCCTCGTAGATGGTGAAGAGTGCTGGCTAAGCAATGGGGTGAGGGGGTTTATGTTTGGGAGGATCAAGTTGCATCATGACACCTGAGATGTAGTCGCATTAGCTTGGGCACCCTCGCGGCAAACCCATTCTACCCCAGTAGATCAAGAACCATCATGCAGTGCTCCCTCTCCTACCTAGGCGTCTTGAACGGAGTGGACTTTCGAAATGCAACTTACAATACCTACACATTAGCAGCGAATCCATACACCCACAGACGTTGAGCGGCGGCTACTTTAAAACAGTAGATCTAACGATGCGGATACACTACAATCTTAGGGCATCTCTTGATTTATTGCGTCTTACTTTGTAAGATAATCACCAAGCTTGGACATTCCGTCAACGCCACCAGCCGAGCGCAACGCGAGCTCTTTCGCCATTCGCCATCCAAGGTGAAACCTGCCTTCCAAAACTCATCAACTGCCAAGGCACTGTTTACGATCGTCCGGGTCTACGTCAGGGTGGTCATGTCTGTGGGGTGGTTGTCGGTCTCGGGTGCCAAGCTGTGGGGTACTGCCGCCATCAAACAAGTGGCTTTTCCAGGAAAAGCCGTTTCATGCAGTCATTCGATTCGTTGGGACTGGCATCAAAACTGGGAAGTCAGAGTGTACCTACCAAGGACCAGGCATTGTCTGACAAGATGACCGTTATTTTATGGTATAGACGGATTCTCAACTGCGAAACTCAGCAGGGAAGGCAGGCTTGTTTTCCTGTTTGTATGCATTCACCCATGTACAGTACAGTACATACGTAAACGGCCATAGGGGAGCATTTGTAGGTGTTCCACAAACGCCGCAATGGATTTCTTCAAATACGAGAGACTCAGGCGGGGTCTGGATGATTTTAGCTTGGGCAGCTAGGTAGGTACGCCGTTCGTTGCCCGCTCCCAAAGACTCTTCGAGCAAAAAGATAGAAAATGGACGCTCAACAGTCTTTGGTGAGAAACCACCGCCAAGTCCCTATTGAGGCTCTGTAGATCCAAGAGCCCTAGGCCTTGGCATCGCGGGAGTGCCTGCATGCGTCGCTCGGCAGATGCCCGAGACCCCTGTCTTCTGGGGCAGTTTTGCACCGTTTTTAGACATAAGAATAGTGCCTGATTAACCGCCTCACTTACCTCGTTCCAACTTCTTCTCATCTCATGGCGACTGCGCGCTGCTTCTGATATGGTCTTTCATTGCTCTTTCCTATTTATTTTCGGTCTTTTCTTTCTCAAGAATTTCGGGCCCGGAGCCGGTAACGCCACTCCGGGCCAATCGCACAACCTCCACTTCACCTACTCCTGCTATCAACCAATACCCAAAACACCTCCTGCCCCAATGTTGAAGAGGTAGCTCAACCGCCCGCTTTCACGTGCTTGCGCTTTCCCGTACTTACAAATAGAGTGACATGCGCTGGGCTGCAAGTCATGCCGCCGGCCGATGTGCGTTGCGCAGGCCGTAGTATGAAGGGTCTCGTGCGACGATGGAGGTGTGACTATCCCGGAGGCTTCGTTTGCGTGGTTGACACAGCCGGGCGTTGGCGCCTTATCAACGCCGCTAATAGGAGATGTGTTATTGATCTATGGACAGTGATCAGGCACTGGCTCCTGGCTTTGGTCTAGGTTAGGTAGTTTGTTCGTTTTACGGCCGGATTCGAACGGCTCTAAACGGGGTAATGTTACTAATATTGCGCCTGGGGCTACGTCTGTCAAGCTCGCCTATTCCCATCATACGTAGTATGTGCCTCGCCAGAGCTATCCGCAATAGGCAATATCTCTTGTGCTGTCAGAACCTTCTTGTCAATGTCCTTTACATATGTTGATTTCGACCTTTTTTGGGCTGTCACCCCTTTCGAGATCGTGCACCGTCCATGTCGGCGCCTGCACGCCTAGAAGGCTCCGTCCCATCTGCCACCCCAGCTTTCCATTGGATTGTCATCGCGAACAACACGTCACGAGCAGTTCCAGGCTGGAGTCACTCAGCTGGCTTGGTCAGGAGCTGCCCTCCAGAAACTTGGGTGTCGTGGGGGGCATCAATGCCCGCATACCTACCTTATTTCCGTTCCTGCTCCTCGGTTCCTGGTTCGTCCCTTCCAGTCTTGTCTGCTGCTACCCAATTCGGTGTAGGGGGTCGCTCATGCCTTCTGTCGGGGCCTCCATGTCCAGCCGCACTTCCCATCCACCCTTTTTAATATGACGCAAGTCGTGGGGTGTTTGCCTTTCAGGGAATGGATTGAAACATGGTCCAGCCGCCCCGAAGGTGAGTCGCCCGGCTGCCTCGATCCTTCCCTGAGCTATAAGTACCGGCATGTCATTGAGCAATATCCACATCCCTCGCTGGGCACATTGCTTCCCTGTTCTCTTCCTTTCTTCCGCTTTCAGTTATCTACACCCTTCCGCTACTATTCAGCTTCTCTTCCAACCCAACTTCTCTCACCCCGATACCTCTCTTTTCTATCTCAGTATCATATCAACCCTCCAAGAGTTCTCCTTGAAGCCTGGCAATAAGTTGTCTCGTCAAGCGAGCCTCTCCCATCACCATGGAGTCTCTCTTCCACGCCCAGGCTAAGCTGCGACAGGAGCTTGGCTTGAAGAAGGTCATCGCCATCTCTAACAAGAACTACAAGCGCCATGGCACCAAGTCGTACGTCTACCTGCTGAACCGGTTCGGCTTCCAGCCCACCAAGCCTGGTCCCTATTACCACAAGACATTCATCCAAGACGATGTGAATGGCAACTCGTACTCCGGTCGCCCTCGGAAGTACACGGAGCTGGTCAAGAAGACTGGCGGAGACCAGACAGGAGAAGTGACTGCGCAAGACCAGCAGAATGATTCCGAGTACCTCTGCGAAGTCGACATCGGCACTCCTGCACAGAAGCTCCTGCTGGACTTTGACACTGGCTCTTCGGACCTTTGGGTATGCTGAACAGCCCCTGGGATGACATGCACATGAGCTGACAAACCATATTGCTAGGTCCGCTCCACTGAGCAGTCTTCTTGGCTTTCTTCGTCCAAGGGCCACAACACGTTCAATGCCGCCAAGTCTTCCACTTTCAAGAAAGCTAAGGGCAAGGCCTGGAAGATCACTTATGGCGACGGAAGCTCAGCTTCTGGTGATGTCGGAACAGACGTTATTTCGATTGGCGGTCTCTCGATCAAGAACCAGGCCGTAGAGCTCGCCAAGACCATGTCCAAGCAGTTTAGCGACGGCACGGGAGACGGACTCCTCGGCCTTGCCTTCCCATCAATCAACACGGTCACCACGAACGGCAAATCCGACCCCCAGCCGACCCCCGTTACCAACATGATCACCCAGTCCGACATCCCCAAGGAAGCCGAGTTGTTCACTTCCGCTTTCTACAGCTCCCGCGACGCACAGGAGAAGTCTTTCTACACATTTGGCTGGATTGATGAGGATCTCGTGAAGGCATCGGGCGAGGACATTGCCTGGACTGACATTGACAACTCAGAGGGCTTCTGGATGTTCCCCAGCGAGAGCGCCACCATCAACGGCCAAAAGATCGAGCAGTCGAGCAACAAGGCAATCGCTGACACTGGCACGACGCTTGCCCTCGTCTCGGACAAGATCTGCGAAGCCCTCTATAAGCAAATCGAGGGCGCCTCGTACAGTGAGGAATACCAGGGCTACATCATCCCCAACACCGTCACGGTTGATAATCTTCCTGACTTCAGTGTGGCCATTGGAGGCAAGGAGTTTGTCATTCAGAAGCAGGATCTTGTCTTCGCCCAGGCCGATGACAAGAACTGGTACGGTGGCGTCCAGTCACGGGGTGAGAACCCGTTTGATATTTTGGGCGATACACTGCTCAAGTCTGTTTATGCGGTATGTGCCAACACGTCACTCCTTTCTTTTCAGCAATCCATGCTAACGTTTGTGAAGATCTGGGATCAGGGTCGCACCCGCTTCGGTGCGGTTCCAAAGATTGAGGAGACCCAAGTCATCGCTCCCTCGCCGGATGACTCTGGCAAGTAGATCTGCCAAGGTCTGAAATCCTTGAAGAACTTCCCTCTGTTTCATGGTGAGCATTGAGGGGGTATAAGATTGTTTTGGTGCTCTCTTGAAACGAGTAAGAGTCAGGTTCTTAACTTGATTGGTGATGCCTTAGGCGGAGTTCCGCCGCATGGTCTTCCTTTAGTGCTTCTACTAGAATCATAAAATACAAACATCTTTTTTGGTGCCTTTTTCAATAAACTATGATGACGTTCACAGTAAAGCTTCGTTAGGCACCTTGAAGTGAACCAAGCTCTACTAGAGGCATGTTACCAAGTAGTTTGGAGAAGTCACGAATTTTCAATCCCGTACCATACCAAGACACGAGATGTGTTGATTCTGAGTAATCTCACCTTTTAAACGGATGCTGACACAAGCTGAGATCATCAGCCGTGTTAAAACTCAAAAGCGTCCCCTCGCAGTTTGTTGCCTTACAACTCCGGTCAGCTCTCGTCCAAAATTTGTGTGCACGACTCACTGGGAAATCCGAGGCTAACTTTGGAGACCTATTGAAACTATTTGGCCAATATTGACCAACGAGCTAAGACGGCCGATGCTGGACACCCTCCCATCTATGCGTCTACGGTCCGAGATGGCTAGGAATTTAAAGCTTTGTTAGAAACTTGAGGCTGGCTCTCAAGCTGAGTCTAGGTAGACGGCCTTACTTGAAATCTCACACAGTTCAGTAGCTCATCGCGGTACATGTTTCATAGGCGAAGAACAGGTAAATAACATAGCCAGAGAGACTCTACTGACGGTGAGAAGCAAGAATATAGCTAATTACCTTACTATCTGCTGTGTTATTAGACATAGAACCACTGTTGGTCCTTCAACTGCGGAGACTCCGTAGTCTTGTAGATGTATTATTTTGTTTCTTGCTGGTACTTGTTTCGTTTAGCTGCAGCTCCTGCGTGTTTTTTAATATGAGATTGAGCCAGGTGACGTGGATTTTGTGTAGTAAGTCAGGTACGTAGGCGGAAGATTTAGGTAGATGCGTTGTTGTTATTCTGGTTAGACTAGAGAATTCCGAAAAATATGTCTGATATCTGTTAAAGATAGATAGTTGCATGTCTCAGAAACTAGAGAAACTCTCGGTACTCGGGTTGCTTCTTATTTATTAGACAAGTTAAAGAGCTTTAAATGATAATCGATTCGAGATATGGCCAGGCACTTTTCACTGCTTGGATATTTTACCAATTGACTTTGCTTGGATAAAGAGACCCCTAATGAATTGCCACTCTGGTTTGAGCAGAGCGTGGTTATCTTCCGAGTTGCCGAAGGCTGTTGGTTTCGACTCTAGAGCGGGTTACGTATTAATTCTAATGAGCCGAGGAAGAAAAGTACCTGGGCATGTCTCCGAGGGAGAAAACTCAAAAAATACATGGCCTTGCAGTAGAGTTCTATCACAGCTCTCACAGAGGAACAGTATCTGAAGTAAAGTTGTCATGTATAACTACTCTGGCTAATTTTACCTGCTACGAAGCGTGTGATGATAAAATTGTAAGTAGAATATCATTCTATGTTGAAGTGGACCGTATGTCATAAATGGTTGGAGCTAATTACAGGTTCCTCGGTATATACTTAATATTAATAACAAGTAAAAGGAAAGTATCTCGGCACCAACGGCACAGAAGGAGAAGCTCAAGTACCTACAAACCTAACCTAAATGTCTTCAAGATCTGTTGAATCATACCACTTTAAGAGTAAAATATCCGTTATACTAACAAGAAGCCAACAGTGTGGGGTAAGCCCTCAAAAATAATTTCTAGAGAATAGTAGGTAGCCTTTGTACTACTGGGAAACCGAGGCAAATAGATTTAGCTTCTAGGGTGTGGAATAAGAATTGTGAGTGACTCAAAAACATAGATAATTACTACTACTAGTAGGGTACTTGGGGGGGTGTGTGGGGAGTTTTCAGGATTGAGAACTTCCTACCTTAGCTTGAGGCCAATGTTTCGACGGTCACAGTTTCCGCCATCAAACCAGGCTGATCCAGTACCAGAAGGATAAAGTACCCAACAAACGCCTCACCCATTGCCAGAAGGAAATGTTCCGTGCGGCCCTCGGCATCCTCGTATCTGGTGTGTCTGTGTTGTAAAGCGGCACTCCCTCCCCCACACCCATATCCAAAGTTAGATGGGAAGATCTGGGGAAAGCTAATCTTTGGGGGAACTACAACCCAATCCCGGAACGTTTAATAACGGGGGAAGGATTTCCGAGATTTGAAAGGCTTTGATACCTTGCCGCTCCCTGAATGGTTTTTTCACCGAGGGAGGCAATAGCTATTAGAATCTCTATTATAGAATCGTAAATGCCTAGGTATCTCTCTCCTTGCAATACCTAGTCAGGGTATTATCTAGCCGGCTTATTTAATAATCTTTATTCTTCACAAGTACCTTAGGTGCCACGCCAACAAATATTCATGGATTACGTTGTAGATTACATTCTAGTTGCCTTTTCCATCGGGGACTCAAGAGACACCAGGCGTAGGTGGACGTCGATGATGATTGGGCAGCGATCTCCAATGTAGCAGCCGTTTGCACTTGGGTTGAGCCAAGGGAGGGTCCGGGATATCCATGTGTGGGGGTCAAAGCGAAAGCTCCCCAGACGAACCAGACCGTCGGTAAATTTGCCCGTTCGCCGCTCGCTCCCAGAGTGCTCCCTGATATATTCCCTGAGCGGTATCCCCCTTTCTGTTAGCTTTCCCTGGCCCCACAAGAATACCAGAGTCCCCCTTGATCAAGAAAGCGATTGAGGCAGGGAAGTAAGCTATCTAAAGTAAAAGACTTTAATGGAGATAGGTATGTACGAAGATATGAATGCACCGTCGGGACAGACGTTGTTCTAAGTATGTAGCTTGTTATGCGTACGTAGTGGGACCCGACTGAGGAGAACCAACCACTGGCAGAGCGAACTGGAACCCGATTGAAGGTGGCGTGGAAACCCGAGCGCCAACCAAAAGTGGCATGCCGCGTTAAGCTGAGACTACATGCAAATCAGGCTGGGCGTCGAACCACACAGAGGGGAGGGCACGTCAGGATAAATATTGCCGCCTGCTGCTGTGTTATGGAAACAGATGATACCTACCTGCTTACTGTGTCTAGCGTTGCAGACAGCAGATAGGTAGGCTGACAAGGACGCAGAGGTGAGCTCAGCAACCTCCCATCCTCATACCTTTCCTTACACGAGGTGCTGATGGAGGGCGGGGGACGCCTTGCGTGATCTCTTGGTTGGCACGAAGCATAGTAAACCCTCTTTCGCTGTCCGGAGAGGAGCTGCGTGTGTAAGTAGTGAGCGATCGCGATCAAATGCTATGGGCCCGTAACAAGCATCATTCTGTGTCACACCAAACACGGCCCGTGGCGGCATAGTGTTTTCCTGCTTGTCTAGGACCGAGGTTCAAAGAAACACCAACACTCCCAAGAATAAAGGGGACCGGGATCGGTATTGCATCATGGTCGTGCGGACTTTGGTAATTATTTAGGTTCGGGCAAGAATGGTGGCAGGGCGAGGTGACGGAAGCGAAGAAAATGATCCCGGGCCGGATAGGACTTCCAGATTTCATCAGATGTGCTTACCCGCCATGCCGTGCCATGCCTGCCTGTGTGTGGCCTTATCGCCAGAGTTTGTTGGTCCAAGAGTTCACGTTGCCGTGGGAGGGATGGGCACCCGAATTCGGTCGGAAGCTTAATCCTTAACAGAGCTTAAAAGCCGGCGTGTTCTGCTCGACTCGCCAAAGCTGCCATGAAACGGGTAGCTAAGGCGGGAACTTCCTTGGAGGTATTTGGGTAGGGAAGCTCCATCCTCTGGTTCGCCTGCCAAGCTAGGCCCGCATGTGCATCATCGCTCCTGTTGTCGCTCCTGCCGCGTTCGAGGTTCTCTGCCTGTTGAGCTGCGTGGCGGGCGTGGTGGGGAGCTTGCCAGAGGCCAAACAGCTACGGGAAACGGGATGGACGACTGGTCGACGGACATGCGCTGCATATGAGAAAAAAAAGGGTACGAAGTATTCGTACAGGGAGGTCGTGAGCGCCACTATCCGTAGTAGGTTTGCACCCGACGGTCCATCCATTATCACCATCTTCAGTCACCATCATCATCACCATCATCATCATCATCATCATCATCATCATCATCATCATCATCATCATCATCATCATCACCACCACCATCATCATCATCATCATCACCACCATCCATCCAGTCTCAAGGGTAACTGTGCGCTGTGGAACTAAGGTTAGATGGTGGAAGGTATGGAGTGGCTACCGGCAGTACATAGTAGTACTGGACGGAGGTGTTAGCATCAGCATCTCGGCATCAGCACGGGCGTGGGCGTGGGCGTGGGCAAAAAGCCCAGGCCGGAGCGAGTGGGCAATGAGCCTGCCGATTGAGGTGCTGAAGTGTGTGTTGGAAACGGGCTCAGGGTTGATGGTGGCCATTCAGTGATGAATGCTGCGGCCGTCGGGCTGTCGGGGTGAGTGAGGCCTTGAAGACGTTCAATGACGACGGCAGCCAGTTAGGACCCCTGTCCCTGTTAGGAAAAATTACACGGGGCCTGAGAGCCTTGACACCAGAGCGGCCTGCTTCCATCGCTCCCCCAATCCCAATTCAACTGCAACCCGTTTTAGACAAAGACGGCATCCGCCTTGATCTCCATCGGCGCGCCACTAGCTACAGATTGCCCAACCTGTCGTCTGCCACTCTCGTCTGTCAAAGGGTGCTAGAGGGGTTAGTTCGCCTCTGCTGGGAACTCGACCGAGTTTGGACCTTAATTTTTCTTCGGTTTTTTTCTTTTTCTGGTTTCCTTACTCTTTTTTCCCCTGTTTCTGTTTCTCTAGGCTAGTAGACACTGCTTTTACTAGTTGGTGTTCCTGCAACGCGGCTGCTTGCTGCTGGGAAAGTTGGGTCAGATTGTGGACGGCCCTGCATCCATCTGGGTCTCTGTGTGCACCACCACCTCGCACCTAGGGGCGGCCCAGCATTCCCCCATCGAGCCTCTTCTTGCATTCTGGCTGTTTTTACCAACTTCTAATTTCTTGCGGCCTCCATCTTCGTTGGACCTGCTGTGCTCGGTTTTGGCCGGCCTCGCGTCTCGTCAGGCCCGATTCTGCACCGCAGGGCGGTTCAGGTTCAGCAGCGGTTCGATCCGGCTACCGGACATTGTTCGCTCGCCTTGTCCCGATCAAACCAAAACCCAACAAAAATCGAGCGGCTCGACATTCTCCGCCACCAACAACCGCAACGAACGCATGATCTCGCTGATCCGGCCCCATCGCAGCTTCCTGCACCCCCTTCCCCCAGCTGCACCCGCCATCTCGCTGCCGCCACGACGCCCAGCGCAGCCCTAGTCAACACAATGGCCGCTGCAGCTCCCCGACGCAGAAAGATCATCGGTCATCGCCGCCGTGTCGAGGACGAGGGTGACGAGGACGGCGGCCCCGAGGTTCTCGATCTCGATGACGACTCGCTGACCGACGGCTCCATCGCCAGTGGCGAGAACGACCCGGCCGACGACAGCGACACGAGCAACCTCGACGATGCTTCTTCCCCCACCCTGCCCAACGCTCAGAAGTCGGTAGTAGGGAACGGGTCTGCAAAGCCGGGCCTCCGACGCCAAGCAGAAGGCCCCTCGGGTGGCGATGCTCCTGCTGCGAAGCAGGCCCTCCCCGCCCTCGCCGATGCCGAGGCCCTGCTCGGCCGGATGACCCTCTCCGACAAGGACGACGGGGCGCGGGAGATGAACTTTGACGATGTGCTACAAGAGACGGTTGCTAGGGACAATGCTCCTGTCATTGTGAGCTCAGACTCGGTGGCGAAACAAGCGCGTGTGGCTCCGCAGGAGCAGAAACGCCGGGAGCACGAAGAGTACAGGCGGAAGCGAGACGAAGACCCGACCTTCGTACCCAACAGAGGGGCTTTCTTCCTGCACGACCACCGACATGCTGGGCCCGCCGCAAATGGCTTCCGGCCATTCCCTCGCGGTTCACGGGGTCGAGGCCGAGGTGCTTTTGGAGGAGGCCCCTTCGCCCCAATCAAGTATGTCCCGCTCTTTCCCATGCCTTCCGCCTCCTGTCCCATGCTGATTGCTCCTTCCAGCCAGTTGCAGCACGTTTCTGACCCTACGACAAATGGGCCGTGGGCCCACGACATGCACGAAGTCATTGCCGAGCCTGTGTCCCACCACCGGCCTCCTCGCTACCAACCCGACCATGAAGGGCCGCCCAACGGCAACGGCGTCATCCATACTGCGAGTCCGAGCAAGACTGCCATCAACCGAGCCATGTCTCTAGACAGGCACACCGGCAACGTCACCATCCGGGTGTTTATTCCGCCGACAATGAAGATTCCCAAGCTCTTCTCTGGGATACCTCTTAAGCAGTACACCAAGCTCCCTGACCATAGGCCGCCCCTCCGCCGGGACAAGCCCGTTCGGGTGAATCTCCCATATCACAAGCAGCCTCTGATGCCTCGCTACATTTTCCCGGCGAACGACCGGTCCTTCATCTTCATCCCGCGGGCTATGCGCCCTAACCAGCAGAGGGTCCGGGGTAGGGGCCCCCGATCTGTTCTGGGATCGATAGGTGCCATGTCCAGGAGGACAAGCGTGTTCGGCGGAAGCATGTACGGGGGTAGCACGTACTCCCCCAGCATTGCCATGAGCCGGCGGTCGTCGATTGCCGCCCACGACATGGGACGCGAGTTTCTTATCTCGCCCGCAGGATCCACCATTTCACGCCCTCCTCTGCCCATGGACAACACCAGGCCCGTCGTCCGCCTGCCGCCGCTCACTCAGCCTCCAGTTGTTGTCATGCCCGTGGTTCTACAGCCCGATGTGTCAGAAAAGGCTCTAGCCGAATCGTCTATCAACGACTTCCCGCAGCCGCAAACACACCCGCTGCCGCAGAAACCGACTTTCCAGGAGAACAGGCCCACCACGATCCCCATGCACCAGCCCCGCCCCCAGAAGACGGTTTCTGTCGAGAACATCGAGTCCCCCGTCCAGCAAGCAATGAATGCCCCGCCGCCATATCAGCAAGCTTTCCATCAGCAGGTCCCACTCCAGGTGTCGAACGGTTTCATGCAAGACTCACACTCGCGCAACCCATCGCACCCACATCAGCTATCGTCTGGCACACCCCTTTCGCAAATCCCGGAGCGTGCTATCCACGCCGCTCCGTTCCAGCCCAATACGTATACGCAACCGGGCTTCTACAACCAGCCGTATCCGATGATGCAACCGCAGCAAGGATTTTATTATCCGCAAGCTTTCGGGACCAACATGGCGCCGAATGCCAGCGCTCCCGCCTTTATTCCGATAGGGCAGCCAGGCCCACCCGTGGCATACAACCCATCCGGGCCGGAGGACGTCTCAGTCGGCCAGGCCAATACCCAAGCGGCTCCTTCCCAAGGCCTTGTAGCCCAGGAGATGAATGGAATGGTCTACTATTACGATCCTGCCCAACTTCCTGCCATGACAGGGTTTCCTCCGTTTCCTGCCGCGCAGCCTTACGCCACTGGCATGGTCAATGTGGGTGGTATGATGCCACCCAGCCCGGATACATTCTACTACCAAACGCCTGCACAGCCTATGGTCTATTACTCTCAGTAGGGTGTGTGGGATAGACTCTGGCACCCTAATGAGCAGTCTCTGATAGCCCAGACGGATGAAACCGCCGAGCAAGGCGACTGATCCTGCAGTTATCAGTCTCTTCGATGAGATTAATACCAGAAGCAGTGTCTACTTATCAACACTCATATGGGCCTGGAAGATTTGGAGAAGGAAAGGATTAGGCGCTCCTCGACTTATCTGGAACGATAGAAAGAGGTGGAGAAATGTCACAGGGAAGCTGTGGGACAGAGACACCAAAAGGGTGCGGCGCAGAGGATTATCCAAAACTCGCTTTTTAAGAAAACCCCACGACCAAGCCACGTTTTACTTACCTACTAAAAATCATTTACCTACCTCTTAATCAACGATACGGCTTTCTTTATTTGCTTTTTCGCTCTTGCTTTGGCGATCGCGAGCCTTGTCGGTATTCATCTTGCACTGGAGTTAGGCTACGGTCAGATATTTCTCCCTCTCTCGCTTCTTGGGAACCATCGGGTGTGCGTGCGTGCGTGTGGCTAGGAATGCGATGGATTTTTCCGTCGGAGAGGACTCTTGTTGCTTTTTTCTGTTAAATCTCACACTTTTTTTGTTAAACTTTCGACTATGGTCGAGAAATGGTTGGCTCGTTTTTGTATTGCTTCGGGTTTTTTTTCTTCTTGTTCCATTGATTCTTATTCTTATTCTATTCTCACTATTTTTTGTGTGTTAAGCGTTTTTAAAACTCTTTTTTCTTAAACGCTGAAAGTGATGTTGTTTGCGGTCTCTTCTCGGTACACTGCCTCTGTGTGTCTCTATTCCAACTACCTGCGCGCTGCCTGTCACTGTCGTTTCTGGTACTGCCGTTGCCATTAACTATTCTTTGTGGTTGCTGTCTGTTGATATTTATGTTTTAATACTTTACAAGGGTGGAAATCTCTTCTACACGCTGCGCAGGATGGGCTGTTTTATGGTTTGTCTTGCTACTAAACAACTCGTGTTTGGGCAAGAGAGAAAGGCCGCACACACGGTGCGATACGGTTGGCCTGGAAATCCCGAGGATTGGTGGACATAGGCCTCGGTCCGCGCGAGGAGGCCTATGATAGTGTTGATGGCGGGAGAAGATACGAAGAAGGGTGCCGAACAGGTCCGAGGAGAAGCACGTTTCAGTGAAAACAGTCTTAGGGAGTCTTTCTGCCTTCTGTCACTTTCGTTCTGGCTGCAAGAAGATGACCACAATCAATGGCAGGGATTGTTCGACTGGGTTTTGGGCTGCAGCGAGGAAGCCCAGGCACGACTATGGACTAAAGCAGAACAGCTCTACTAAAACACATCACGCACAAGAGAGAGAAAGAAACAGAGCCGGCCGATACTTCACACTTGCGGGATGCAGAATCAAGAAAAGAGATTACCGTGTCCCCTGGCTCTGACGATGGCGTGTGTGGAAGGGTTGCTTGTATGCTGTTGTATGACTTTTGACTTTTGCCTCGTTGGCAGCCCGGCTCCATTAACCCGCTGGCTGCCGTGTCGTAGTTGCTTAGGTCTTATATTTTCCTCTTTTTGGGTGTCTTGTGTGCGTGTGCTGATATCGGTCGTTTTACATGCTTGGCGTTTGGCGGAGTTGGGAGAGACGAGGTTCACCCATCCATAGGCCCCTTTAGGTAGCATTCTCTATTGAGATTATGTTTGTAATGTCTTTATCTATACGTGCATCTCATGGTTGGCCGGTCCTCGACGTTGTGGTGTTCGGCTTAGGGGCCCGATGTTCCTGGCCATACCAGCTGCTAGGGCGGGCTTGCACCTAGGACGGGAGGGAAAAAGGGGGCACAAAAAACAATGGGGGCGAAAAAAGCATTGCGTCTACCTTTCAGTGACTCAGTCGTTTTTAATTTCCTTGTCGTTTCAAGTTGTCGGTTTGTTGTTTGTTATCACACAAACACCACAGCCGAGCGAGGATGAGCCTTCAAGGTTCCTGACGAAGGGGACACGTTTTGGTATTTGCACATGCAAACACGCAACAACCTGCGATGTTGGTGATAAGAGTTTTAAATTATTCTAGTTGCTAGACCTTGGTCTTGAATACGAAGTTGACACGTTTCTTCCTGTTGGTCGTGTGTCGCTTGAGCTAGTGAGTCACTTTCGTTTTACGTACAATCTTGACTATGGAGGTGACGTGACGTTTGGAGGTTACCTTATGTTGCTGAGACGCGACGGCGAGAATGCAAGCTGCGCCAACCTAGGAAGGAAGCAAGCTTAAATACCTGCCGACAGAACCTTTTGTCCTCAGGAAGCAAATAAGGAAAGAAGCAGAAAAGGGATAAATCACCTCAGTACATGTGTACCGTCCTGTATCACTAGTACGCTCCCTTGACACTGGCGCAACCCACCCCAAGGCTCACCAGACAGATTCTTGGCAGCGGGCCCCAATCCATTGCCCACCACTAAACTGTCACCTTGGCCTTGCATCGCCATCTTACCAGAGACAACCTACCTTACATTTGCGGACGGCTTCGCAAAGATTCGAATCCACCTGCATTCGTTAGGAGCGATACTATATTCTTTGTCTTTATTTCTCTCTTTTGCCGGCATCTTTTTGCTTCCTTCTTTCCCAAGGCTCACACGTCCCAATGCTCACCTAGACGTTGCCATTGTTCCTCGGCCCGCATTCATAGCGCTCGGATTGGACGATAGCAAGAATTATGGATGATGTCAACCGCCGCAGCAATGGAGGCGTGAAAGCCAGGAGCCAGAAACTGAACATTACAGTTTTCTCTGGAGGTACGTACATACCCCCATAACCCACAACACGTAACACATACATTATGTGTGCGTGTTATCCCATTGGTCAATTGGCTAAACTTAGACGGCCAACTCTCAACCGCCCCAGGCACTGCTGCAAATAGCCTCGTCGACGTCTTCAACAGGATCATCGAGAGAAAGAACCGCGAGCTCCACTATGTCATACCTATCAGTGACAATGGGGGAAGCAGTTCCGAGCTGATCAGATTCGTCGGCGGCCCTAGTAAGTCTCACCCAGCAAGCACTCGCTATAAACCACAACACCAACAGAGACTAACATAATGGAATCACCACAGGCGTGGGAGACATCCGCAGTAAGGGCATTCTATCTTGATCGTGTCTTGTCGAGTGCATAGTCCCTGTTCTAACGCAGTTTTCCCCCACTATTCAAGGCCGTCTTGTCAGACTGATCCCCAACTGCGAGGGCGACGAGGAGATGAAGGCGCTCAAGGTGCTCTTCGAACACCGCCTCAACTCCGACGCCGCCAAAGCTCGCGAAGAGTGGTCGGAAATCGTCGAGGGCCGGAACCTGCTATGGGGCTTTATCTCTAGCCCTAAGCGCGAGCTGATCCGGTCCTTCCTCAACACGCTGAACCTCGAACTCGTCAAGCGGGTCAGGCCGGGTTCTGTCTTCAACTTTGCTAACGCCAGTATTGGCAACATGTTCTTGACTGGGTAAGACATCTTGGCTCTCACTATGACTTGATAAGGCTTGGGTCTGTCTAGGATTTCTGTCTAGCTAATTACCTGCCTTCGCGCCCCAAAAGCGCTCGCATCTTCTCGGGATCGTTCGAGTCTGCTATCTACCTGCTCTCCATCGTCTGCGCCATGCCGTCGTCTGTGAACGTCCTACCCGCCATAAACTCAAATCATACACACCACATCTCTGCTGGGTTGGCCGACGGCACACAGATCACGGGCCAGGTCATGATCTCGCACCCGTCAGCCCCGACGGCGCTCCCGGACGAGACGCTGGTGGCTCCGGCACTGACTGCGGAAGATCACGACAGGATAGAGGATGCCAGCCTGCCGGGAAGCTTGCCAGTCCTACGGCGGCAGCACATCACCTTCAGCAAGCAGGATGAGGAGGAACTGCCCGCGCGCATCCAGCGCCTGTGGTACATTAACCAGTACGGCCATGAAATATGGCCCGTCGCCAACCCAAAGGTGCTCGATGCGCTGCAGGCGTCGTCGGTCATCGTCTACTGCATAGGCAGCCTGTACACGAGCATCGTCCCGAGCCTGGTGCTGCGGGGCGTCGGCGAGCGCATCGCCGTCACGGCAACAACGCCCTGCCACAAGATCCTGCTCCTCAACAGCCGGCTGGACCGCGAGACAGGGCCCGTCGGGACGGACCCCATGACGGCGCGCGACTTTGTGGTCGCCATTGCGCGCGCCGCTGCCGAGAGCTGGACGCTGCCCGAGGCCCTCCGGCGGCAGGGCGGGCTCGACGCCCTGTTGAGCACCTATGTCAGTCACCTCGTCTACCCGGCCGGCCTCGACGAGGCCAGGACATCGGGCGCGCCCCACGTCGACGTCGCCGAGCTGCAGCGGCTGGGCGTCGTGTGCGTCAAGGTCGCGGCCAGGACCGTACTGCTGCAGGACAAGACGCCCATGCTGAGATACGACGAGGGTGCCCTGGGCGAGGCGCTCGAGGCCATCATTGACTCGTGAGGAGCGGAAATCCGGAGAGCGGGAGAAAAGGGGGGTTGAGGGGCTTAGCAGAGCACATAGCCTTTTTCTGGGTAGTTTGATCAGCGCTGCACTTTCTTGACCGGAGCTTTTTTTCTTTTATTTTCCTCTTCTACAAATAGAAAGAATTTGGGCCGAGAGCCTGTACTCCTCCTGTAGAGCGTTTTTTTCTTTTTCTATTCTGTTTGCTATCATTACTTTTCCTCCCCTTGGTTTTGCCGCCTCGTTTCGCTTCTAAAAATATGAGCGGTGTAGGATACCTATCTTAGGCACGGATAGGTAGATATCGAAGGCAAATTAGATAGGTTTATAAGTAGTCAGAGGAAAGAAAAAAACCAAGGCGGTGCAAGCATCCGCAAAACTCTATTCACCATCAGATGACTGGTCAGCCCTTGCGCAGGATGACGAAATCGAAGACGGATGCCAAGCGTACATACAGGAGGACCTGGGCAGCAGAGACAAAAATAAGCCTCAGCTCTCCTGTAATAAAAAAAAGAGCGAAGGCGAAAAAGGGAATTTTGTTAGGCATACAGGCCTAGACCTCCGTAGACAGACCTATGTAAGATAGTGCATGTTTAGTATGTCATCGCCTCATCAGTTCGTAAGGCTTTGGTGCTGGGAAAAAAGAAGGTACTGTGCATACATTCCTGAGGTCTCTGTACTGTAGGTATGTAGCCTTGGGAGTTAGCATCTCGGCATCAGTCTACCCAGGTCGGCAGGCAGGCACCCTATTTACACTATAAGTGGCAGCAGTGGTTTTTTGCTCCTTTCTCAAGTCAAGGAGGTAACCAGTTTTCAACGTTGATAACAGTTCTTAAACGCCAAAGAGGGAGAGGGGGGGCACAACGTGATGATGCGGTGATGCATCATGGTTTCAATGGACAACCTACCTGCCTGATCTAACCTCCTTTTTGCGGGAAAGGTTGGGTTGTGAAAAACGAAACCTATGTGAGGTGAGGTAGGTACGGATACACACACATATGTAATTCTCTCCAAACCAGCCCTACGGCACCCCTCCTCCTCCTCCTTTAGCGGGAAGGTAGCAGCAGCCTTTTAAATGCGAGGACAGGACCAACGAACACCCTTTTTATTTTTATTTAAATACGGTTTTCAAAGTGTTAATTGGGCGTGGGCGGGTGGCGGCAGCAACAGGATATACCTAGACGCCACCTTTCGGTTCGCGAGACGGCAAGCGGCAGGTCAAGGTCGCAGTTTTACGGATAGAGGTATATGTGTTTGTGTTTTGTGCAAAGGAGGGGGTGGGGTGGTATTCAATCCCTCCCTTGGCGCCCGAGAGACGTGCGCGAGAGTAGAGGAGCAAGACAGAGACACAAGAGACCTGCATCCGCCCCGCCGCCCGCCTGCACGTCGCTGCGGAGAAGGGCAAAAAGCAAGCTTCCCCTTCCCAGGTCGGGATGCGGTGATAATAAATAAATAATAATGAGGCGGCGAAATCGGAAAGGATCGGTTGGGGTTTAGATCCTAGGGACTATCTGCACGTATACGTCCCACCTCATATACATATCGCCCGTCGGCAGGAAATGGGTGCTACCAAATGCTGTTCAAGGGTTGCCAATTGCAAGATCCCGACAGACTGACCGACCGCTCCCATATAGGGCTATGATGTTCCGGACCTACCTACCTGAACTTACCTATAGGTGCAGTGCACTACTTACCGGGACGGGATGGCGATATGGCCTGGCGGGCAGGCCAAGGTAGGACCCTCCCCCCCAGCTCTCCCTCCCTCCAGCCGTCCAACCAGTCCTGTGGGCTCTCTCGTTGCCGCGCGCCGCCCTTTTTTTGCCTCCGATGATTCCCGACAGGAAGCGTGACCGTCATGCAATATCAGAGTGCTTTGCTGCACGCAGACCACTCCCACCGCTGCTGCTGGCCCTCCTCTTCTGTGCCACATTGCGTATGCTCTCTGCTGATTAGTAAATAAGCACGCTCACTATACCGACTGTCTGGCGATCGTGGCCGCCAGGAGGGGCAAGGCCAGACAGTGTTTTATCTAGGGTAAGGTACCGGGCGCGTGCCCTGACGTCGCTCTCTTTGGTTCTGTTCCAGGGTTGAGAGAATGGATGATTAATGGCAAGGTCAGCCGGGCGTGGACCGGGACTGCTAGTTAATAAAGAGAAGAGCAGATCGATCGTATATGTGGTGTGGTGTGTGGTGTGGTGTAAGTGCGTAAATGTTTTGGAAATGCGAGGCGTGCGTGTGCGTGCGCATGCGTTAGGTTGCCTGCCTGCCTGTGTGCGTGCGTGTCAGTGGTTGCACGCAGCCATTCGTTGCAGGCACGGGCGAGAACAAAAAAGCAACAATGGAACCTACTCCGAACCCAAGCCGAGGTTATGTCCGCAGGCCTGCAGCAAGGGGTGGAAGGCAGAAGCGGTCTATTCTAGGGGTCACAGCCAGCTAGCTTCACACACAAAGAAACGAGCAACGAGCGACGAACGACGAACGACGGACGACGAACGACGAACGACGAGCTGGGACAGGAAGAAAACCCCACACCACCAACTCTCAGCCTCTCCACGCCAGTCGTCCCAGTTCCAGCGTGACGGGAGGGGAACAGGGAAATACAGCGAACGCGGTCCGCAGCACATAGCACTGCACGTACGTGGTGTAAAATATGTGAGCCATAACGACGTCGGCCTTTGGACCATCGACGTAATGCTGCCACCTCCCCTCACCTGGGCACCTGGGCGTTGATTGCTTGAATTGCATCTGGGCTGCTGATCAATGCAGCACAGAAGCGGGGAGCTGGACAGGGAACCAAGAGGTGATCCCAAGGATGCGACGGCTTGCTAAGGTTGGCGGCTCCACGTGAGGGGTCAGCTTGCTCTCATGACACTAACAGCCGTCTTGTACCTTCCTCTGCCATACCCCACTCTCCACTCCCCGCGGCGCAGTGGGGCCAACCACGGCCATTTCCACGCTATGATGGGTCGGAGACTCGGGCTCAAAATATGCGGACGCAGACGCAGTGGTCATGTTCGCGTTCTGCCTTTCCGGCGCGCCTGGTGCGCTGAAAAAAAGGCAAACCAAGACCAAGTGGCACTTCTACCGTTCTACGGTCTACCTAGGCGAAATCTTGGGCATGACTAGCCGCCTGAAACTGGCAGTTACCTCGGTCCCAGAGAGGCAATTAAACTCTATAGAAGTCTCTAGGCACCTTAGCTTCCGTGCACATCAATGTAAACCGTGGAGACAGTTCGCCCCGCGAAAGTGTCAAGAACCTTCGACAAAGTTCCAGGCTGGTGCCGGCCCCCCTTGTCTCCCAAGGCTGACGAGTGACGATATTCTCGGGCACACGTGTGCACTAGAGTGCCTAGCACATCAACTCGCCCCAGCCAGGCAAACAAAGAGAGGCGGTTGGTTGGGAGAGGCCGACTTGGAAATCAGAACATTGGAAGCCACGCCGCCTCGCCTAATCAGACAGGACAAGGTATCTGGCCAAGCTCCGGCACTCAAGGACTCAGGACTCAGGACTGCATACGTAGACTGAAGGCCTCGCCCAGCAGGTACCGAGCCCGTGTTAGACAGGTGGGCACCTCTGGTCCCACCTCGAGCCTGGTCCTTCACCAGGTCCACAAGCCCCCCGCGGGTACTGCGTCCCATCGCCTGTTAGCGCAAATTCGCCCCAGCTCACCTCTTTTGCCTCCAGCGTTGCATGGGAATTGCGCGAGCAGTGGTCAGCCTGGAGCATCGCCTTATCACGTTTAAGTACACCATACATCCTAACCTTGGTCCGGCCGCCTGTCCCGTGCGGCGTTGAGCATTGAGCACCGGCTGCCACCTTCGAGGTCCGTTTGGCTTTGGCCGCTGCCTCCCCTCTCCTGCTCTCCTCATTACCGCAGGCTCCTGCCAACCCGATTTCTCCTCCCACCACACCAAACACCTCATCAATCCTCCGTCGACTTCGACTCTCGACGCTCGGCGCCCGCAATCCAACAAACTCAATACCAGCATTCTATTGCGGCACTGTCTCCCATAACCCTCGCCTACTGCTTTTGCTGCTAGGTGCTAAGGCCCATCGAGGGAGGCATCATACCTCTCTGCTTTGGGAGCTAAAATCGGATTTCTTAGCCAACAGCGTCTGTGAGTGCCCGTCAGCTGAAACGCCGCAGCACCTCTCTACCTAAACCTACCTATCTTACCTTGCCGCCCGTCCTCCACTCTCCCTTCTCTACCCCTCAATCCGCCAGCTGACCGCCAACACATAAACCTACACTTCGCCCACCATCGATCACTAACCGCTTTGCTTTATCTCTTGCCAGCTACCGATTTATTATCATCCACAATGGCGTCCTCGTCGACGTCGCCCGACACCTTGGTCACCCTCAAGGTGAACATAGACGGCAATAGCCGCCGCTTCAAGCTTCCGCTTCGCGATCTTGGAATCAATGTCCTTGAGAACAAGGTACGTCAATCGCGCCTGTAGTTTTTGATGTCTGGACGCTTGGGAAACACCCGTCCCCCGAGCCATGTAACCGTGTGCCCAGTACTCGAGGTTGACACGGCCTTTTCCAATTAGCTGCGGGGCCTTCTCTCAATCTCCCCCGATGCCGAGGCTGTTTTCGAGCGCTATTCGGACTCGGCCGGATCTTACGTTGTCCTCGATCAGCTCAATACTGCTGTCTATAAGCAGCTCTACCGTGCTGCCAAGGCGAAGCAGAAGTTGAAGCTCCGCGTCACCGTCAAGGAGGTCATCGCAGAGGAAGAGGAGAAGACCGGCCCCAAGCCCGCATCAGTCGAGGACGAGGCTGAAGAGGTGGTGACACCCTTGATCGATTCGTCGGTCGACGCCCCCAATGATGCCGAATCGCCCGTGGCGTCTCCCTCATCATCCACTTTGGCCCAGGAGCCTCGATGCGGGCGGGAGCTACCCGACCCTTGGGCTGCTTTGGACCCATCCGAACAACAGCAATTTGAAGAGCACAAGTCGAAGGCAATGAAGCGACTCCACAACATTATGGGCGGCATCGATGTTATCCCGCAAGAAATCGAGGATCTCAAGGCGCTCCACGAGATTGTCGCTAAGAATCAGATTAGCCTGCGTGAAGCTCTGAAGGAGTCGCTTCGCTCCATTCCGTTGAACCCTGTGGCTCCGGAAGTGGCCGCCGCCCCTGTATCGGCTGCTGCCAGCACCATTCATCGCTCAAACTACGCCGTGTGCTGCAACACGTGCGAGCGGACTATCCCCGATGTTCACTATCATTGCTCGACTTGTGATGATGGCGACTTTGATCTTTGCCAAGAGTGCGTCGGCCTGGGTGTCACGTGCCACGGCAATGATCACTGGTTGATCAAGAGGTTCGTCAAGAATGGCGCAGTTATCAACAGCACTACCGAGCGTATTGCTCCAAAGTCGAGGGCGGCGAAGCCACCTGTTACTGGCGGCGACGCCACTCACGCCCCGGCTGCGGCCGCATCGGAGAGGATCATTCCCATCTTCAACGACTTCCTCTACTCCAGCATCCGCACCTGCAACTGCTGCGTGCAGGAACTGCCCGAAGTTGAGTTTGTTCATTGCACTTCGTGCGAGGACTACGACCTCTGCCGAGCTTGCTTTGCCAAGAACCGCCACGGCCATCACCCCAAGCACGGCTTTGTGCCCGCCGTCGAGGGAACCCGTTTGGAGCAGGACGTGTCTCGCCGTCTCGCACCCGGCCGCAGCCAGCCGCACAATGCATTCTGCGACGGATGCGATGCGGCCATCAAGGGCATCCGCCACAAGTGCCTGGACTGCCCTGACTGGGATTACTGTGCCAGCTGTGTGGTTAACGCTTCGTTCATCCACCCCGGCCATCGCTTTGTGCCTATCTACGAACCGCTCGAGACTAGCGACGGCACTCGGGCGCGCGCCTTCTGCCGCGCCACGCACCCTGGCATTTGCTGCGACGGCCCGCTGTGCGCCACCCAACGGAGCGGCGGCACCTACATTGTGGGCGACCGCTACAAGTGTGCAGTCTGCCACGACACCGATTTCTGCGCCAACTGTGAGGCGAGCCCGGCTAACACGCACAACCGGACCCACCCCCTTATCAAGTTCAAGACCCCTGTCCGCCACGTCAGCGTCACCACTACCGGCGAGAATGAGAATGGCCGCCAGATGCCGGCTATGGGCGACCGCGTGCCACCTCAGTCGGCTGGTACCAGTTCCCGATCGACCGAGACCACTAGCCCCAGCATGCTTGCAACCAACGTCTTGACCGTCGTCGATGTCAAGCCGTCCGAGCCAACCGCACCTGTTGAGGCCGAGAAAGAACTCGACGAAGAGGTGCCTGAAGTGCCTGAAGAGGAGCCTGTCGTTATCGAAGAACCTGTTGCCGTCTTTGTGCACGACACTATTGCTGATGGTACTGTTTTCGGACCCGACCATGTTTTCGAGCAGACATGGGTTCTCCGCAACGAGGGTAATGTTCAATGGCCGGCCGGCTGCTCTGTCAAGTATGTCGGTGGTGACTGGATGGGTCATATGAACCCTACCCGCCCAGCTGCGACCGAGGACCTCGAGTCGTCTTCCGAATCTAGCATCTGCTACCATACCATCCTCCCTGGTGAGACGTTCCCCTTCTCGGTTCTGTTGAGGACCCCTCAACGCAACGGAAGGTTCGTCTCGAACTGGCGCCTCTCCACCAAGGACGGCCTCAAGTTCGGCCACCGCCTGTGGTGCGACGTTGTTGTTGAGCGTAAAATTCCGGTTGTCGAGGCCGAGAAGGAAGTTGAGAAGGAGGAGACCAACGACGATCTCCCTGACCTTGTACCAGCCGATGAGGAAGTTCCTGTTCTAGAAGAATCCTCAGCTCAAGAAGTCCTCGGCCACCAAGTTGAGCCCGTTCAAGAAGTCGAGACTATCGAGGATGAGGCTAAGCAGGCCGACCCGGCTACTGCCCTTGAGCCAAGCCGGTTCACATTCTTTAAGCTCGATGCCGAGTCCCCGGTGTCTACTGTCCACGAGGACGCCACATCAGAGTCTTCTCCCCACGAGGAAGACTACGAGGATTGCGACGACGAGTGGGAACAGGATGCCTCCGACGAGGGCTTCTTGACTGACGAGGAGTACGACATCCTTGACGCCTCCGACGAGGAGTATCTCGACGAGCAGCACAAACGGCTCCTTAAGAAATAAGGAGGCTCAGCAACCTTAGGGCACCAACGCGCCGGGCGCGTGCCTTTGATCGGCCTTGTTTAACTCTCTTACGCGGCAAATATCATGGACACAGGAGCACCGGATCAGTCGGGCTGGTATTTCGGAACAATCGGTCACCCTTTCTATATTCTTCCCCTTTTATGTTTTGAAATGATGTAACTTTCTCTTACTGGGAATTCCTTCTCGTCTTCCTACTCTCCTTACCGCTTTTCGAGAAGTCGGACCGAGCAGTTAGTATACTTCTCTCGGTGACTCTACATGCACACAGGCGGTGGGTTTGACACATCTCAACGTAAAACCTGTGCGATATCTTTCTGCTATGTAACTCCAATGTGGCCGGAAGATCATTGCCCGCCAATCATAGTGGTTGACGCTTTCTTTTTCCCATCTCACTATTATTCCTGCACTTCCCGCAACTCCGGCCTGCCTATGTATTGCCCAGATTGAGTCTAGCTAGGTCTTAGGTTAGGGATATGAGTTTGGACAGATACGTGCTCGTGTGGTTATTGATCTGTGAGAGTGATGCTTGTAGCTTTGCGGTCTGTATGGAGCACTTGTGTATTTGTTAGTCGGTATTTATTTGTTCGTCAAATCTCTTAAAAAGAGACATCGCAATTTTGTTGGTGCTAATATTGTTGAGATTTATGTGTCATTTGTTGACCTTGATGTCTGGCCTGTTGTTCCTTTTTGGATGATGTCTATGTTTCGCAGGTGACATGTCATGTCTCTTTGAATTCCTGCTTCATGTGGTAAATAACCGAGTAATGTCATTAAGTCGGCGACATGCATATCTCAATAAGTATGGGTGTCTGTAGGCTTGATCATAACGGCTAGTTTTAGTTTCAAGAGGAACCAAGAGGAGACCTAGAGCTTGGAGGAGCAGATTCCGAAGAGTTTGTGTATGTGGCAGTGATCAACATGCAAACGACGGAGCATGTCAGAAAGCGAGGAGAGACCCAACCCAAGCATTGTGAATCGTGCGTGCGTGTTCAACCGGTGTAGAGACAGGACAGCAGCTTAACGATTCGTGTTTTCATGAAAGGCTGAACAGCTAAATGGGGTCAGAGAGCACAAGGCATGTGAATCGTCGTCTGGCGTTGAGGATTCTGTAAAACACCTTCTGGAACTAAGAAACAACCACGCGAGACTATATTCAGCTTGCCTGGAACGACTCGTCAAAGAAACGTGGTGTCCGAGCAGCGCAAAGCACAAGGCCAGACCGCTGCTCCTGCTGCTGCGAGAAACATATGCGCAAGGGTATCAACGCCCGCCCCTCTCGTACTCAAACGTGGTCTTCTTTCCTTCGCTCTTGACCGGCGCGCCAGTAAGCCTGGCGACGCTGATGTCGGTCGCGTAGGCGATTGCCTTCTTCGGCTTGCTGTAGGCCCTCGCCTCACCCTCCTTGGCAGGTGCTCCCTCAGCCCCCTCTGCAGTGCTGGGGTTCTTTGACCCGCCCTTCTTGAAGCGCTTGGTGTAGCGCAGCTGGTCGTCCTCGGCCAGCTCGATCTTGAGGTTTCGGCCCTGGAGCTGGTTCACCCACCACTTGCGTGTCTTTACCCTCACGGGCTCCGCGGCTTGTTTCGCGGCTGGCTTTTTGGTCTTTTTGGCGCTCTCGCCCTCCTCGGCATCACTGTCGTCTACTTCGTCATTTCCGTCCGCCTCATCGTCGTCCATAAAGTCTTCTAACGTTTCAATGGTCTCGCGTATCTTGACAAAGCCCTTGACTGCCCACCCGGCCGCTTCAGCCTCCTCGAAGTTCACCCAGCCGTAGCCCTTGCACTTGCCTGTGTCCTCGAACGTGGCAACCTTGATCCAGCGGATCTTGCCGCACTTGTCAAAGTGCGCACGCAGGTCGTCCTCGGTCACGGTGAAGGCCAGGTTTCCGACAAAGACCTTGGTGCGCATGTTCTTTTTCTTGACCGGTGCCGCAGCTCCGTCCTTGCCGTCCTCGTCGGCGGGTTCCTCCTTCTTCGGCCGCCCATCGAAGCTCTTGTTGTCCTTAATCAGGACCTTGCGCCGGTTCCACTCGGTTTCCGAGAGCGCAATGGCTGCCACGTTGGCCTCGAGAGTCGCAAAGTCGACGTATGCGAAGCCTCGGTTTTCTGACGGCGTGTCCTTGTCTCTCTTGGGGTCGCCCGCTGCCGGCTTGACAGTGGGCAGGTGCACGCGGGTAATGTCCTCGTCATTAATGACGCCCCCAGAGTTGTCGACCAGCCATTTCCTCAAATCCCCCCTGGTGACGGTGAATCGCAGGTTACCAATCCAGACGCCATAGGGTGAGCGCTCTTTCTTCTTTTTGGCATCTTCGACCGTCCCAGCGGCAGCCTTGTCGTTATCGTCATCGCTCTCTTCGTCACTAGAGTGCGCTTTAACGGGCAAGGGCTTGCCCTTCTTGAGCAGGCGGCGGGCCTTCTTGGATGGCGGCTCGGGGAGAGTGAGGTCGACGGCGATCTCGTCGATGGTTGACTTGCGCTTCTTGGACGGTGATGTTGCCGTCTGGTGCTGCTCTTGAGGAAACTCGGGCGCCGGAGACGACGAGTCGATAGATTTTGCCCCCATTTTTCGTTGCTTTGCTGTAAGTTTGGGTTGGTTGTTATTTGCGGAATCACAGCAGCTTTCGACGGGCGTCCGGCGGCAGTCCGAGACTCCAAACTCCATTGGGAGACTGCACAAACTTTTCTCTACCCTGGAAAATTTACTTGGCGATAAGCGATAAGCTTGAAAAGCCATGCCGCCCATATTCAGCTCAATTCTCAATGTGGGGCGGGAACAGCTTCTCCACACCGCGCATCTTAGGACAGTTCATTAAGTCGGGGCGGGCAAAACCTATCTCCTGCTCAGAGTCTGGCTCGGTGCTACGCTGATAATCATAATTAGCTGGGACGTCTATTTAGTATTGTCCTATCCTAGCCTTGTGCACCTGGGAGTGATGCGCAACTGTCTCTTCCTTTTTAAACCCAATACATGTTCCGTGTTGTATGCGATGGATCCCCTCCCCGCCTTCCTTCTAACGGAGGGGTAACGCTAGTATGACGAGAGGATTAGTGAAGTAAGGTAGGCACTTGTGAGTATTTAGACTCAAGATTCAATCTCGGGCGAAAGTGTGGGCTAATTGGAGCGATTTAGACAGTACGTTGCACAGCTGCACGACTTGCTATTGGAAATTCCGGTAAAGAACGGGACGGATGGGCGCTGGGCGGGGAGCGGGGGGAAAGCGGCCATTTTGCGAGGCCAGGCTGGGATGGCATTTTGGGTCGTCCGAGCCAATCGCTACCGGCGAACGGTGCCTGAGGTGAAGGAGGGAAGCCCCCGGACCGATCATTGCTCGCCACGCAGCCCGGCCTGGCACGCCTGGCAATAGCGGGAACCAAAGGCGGTTCTTGGGATGGTGATTTGGCTGGGCAGTCACTTCGAAATTACCGATTGCGACTCTCACTGGCAGGCAGGCCGGGCAATCACAACAGGCTAGGCATAGATAATGAATCCCAGGAATCGGCCATAGGTCAGCTTTCATTTGTTGTCGTTGACAGCTGCCCAGGCGATGGAAAGGTGGGTGGGAGGGATGGGGCAATTGACTGGAGGTTTAGTTGTCACGCCCCTCCAGAGCCCAGATGGAGCCTCTAAACTGCTGAACAAAGTAACTTCTTGGGGCCTGAGCCTCACGTGCTTTGTACGACCAGGGTCGCTTCTTCTGGGCGGGCTGTCTTTGTGCCGGGGCCCAGTGGCGCCTGAATTTATGCCTTGATCCCTTGACCGCTCTTGTTCACCAGAAAAAAAGAACCGAACACTTGCACTTCTTTCGTGATGTGTGGCAGCCGCCTGACAACCACCAGGCCCAAGCCCAAGCCCAAGCCGCTTACTGCACAGCTGTGTAGCTTGCAGCTGGCCCGTCGACCACACCACTAAAGCGGTAACGCTCTTCTCCACTAGAACCGAAATCTTTGTCGGGCTAGAGTACGCAGCAAACCGCCGGCGAGAATCCTCGGCGCCCCCACTTTAGCAGGTTGTTGTCGCCCGCTGCACTGGCACACCCAAACCCTGACCACCCATCACATCCTGACTGGTCCGACATCAAACCGGGGTCGCCTTGGATGCTGCTTCGTGCCTTTGGCCGCACCTCCTCATTTTTCCCATCCATCTCCACAACTGCGCCTCTCACCTTCCTCTTTACCATTTCTGCCTCTGTTCCCGACACCACCTGATCGCTGAGCTGCAACCCCATCCATCGCCGTGACACTACTCGGACAGCCGCCGTCACCGTCCAGAATGAACGTCCTTCTGCCTCCTCAACCTCCGCTTTTTCCTCATCAACACGAAGCCGCCCGGCTCTCGCCGCCTCGGTCCAGTAGGTTCCCCTCGCTCCTACTTTGACGTGCACCACCTATCTTGTCGGGATGCAAACGAGGTCGCGCGAGTAATGGAAATGCGTCATTCTTGGTTCATTATGCAGGAAAACTTACCGAGTACATGTGCTAACCAACTCCCGTTTAAGTGTCGCCATACAGCGTGGCATCCAAGAAGCGGAAAGCCGACGATGATGTCGACGAAATGTCGGTGTCGCCCCAGAGCTCACCCGCCATCTCGTCGAGGCAACTTGCGAGGCCCTCCAAGAAGGCTCGCGCTGGGAATGACATGACCGGGCGCCCGGTTTCCCTCCCGCGATTACTGGAGACGTTCGACATAACGCAATTGAGAACAGTGCTCCAGACCATCTGCGAGCGGTATCCGGATATCGGTCACGAAGTTGTGACGCAGACGCCGCGGCCTTCGGTCGCTTCTGCGCTCGAGGTTCTGGGCGACTACCGGCAGAAGCTACAGGACGCTGTCCCCTTTGGATCATCGAGCTCCAACTACACATATTTCCGGGTCAAGCAACCGCTCGTCGCCCTTGTCGAGGCCATCGCCGACTTCACACCGCAATATCTCCCGCCTACCGAGCAACAAGCAAACCTCTCATTACAATACCTGGACGGCGCGACAAAGATCATTCATGAATTGCCGGACTGGGAAGGCCCGGACCAGCGCATCCACAAGGACAACGCATACGATGAAATCTCCCGGGCGTGGGCACTGGTGATTACAGAATCTTCCAAGAGAGGAGGTGGCTTCTTATTGCACACCGGCGGCTGGGACCAGAGCCTGGCAAAACACAATCAACAATCAGGAGGACGCTTACAACAAGCGATGAACGTCATAGCCGAACTGGGCTGGATGGGCGGCAACCCAAATTCTCATTCCTCTGCATCTTCAGACCCCAATTCGATTCTGAACCAACTCATGAACGGCACATACGGCTCACCAGTCCGAGTTGGTCCATGGTAGACTTGGATAGACATGTGGCAATATCGGGTCCGGGCTTCGACCCGAGAGGTGGGCACGGACATGACAAACAGCATGACGATTTTCCCTTTATCAAGCATCGGGCGGCTGGCATAGACCTTGAGATTCGGCGAAATGTTCAACGGCGTTCATGTTTTCTGACATCCCCCATTTTCCAGAGCTTCCGAGTCACGGAGAGCACTCTCACTCGCTCAAGGCGCTCGGGGCGCCTGTTTTCGACAGTGTTTGCTTACGCGGCCTTTGAGGGGCACCCCCTCTCATTCCGGCAACCGTACGTTTGTTGAAAGCGAATGCAGCTTTGTGGTGTGTATTGTCTCGGAACTCTTTACCTGGGAGGCTTTTTCATGGAAACAATTTCTTTCGTTTTTAGTATTCAGGCACACAACTGGGCTTTCTGTTTTCTTCTTCTTTACATTTAGAGCGCCACTGGAGTAGGATGGGTGCTTGGGGCTGGCTTCTTCCGACATTCTGTTCCAGTTGATCGGGAGGGGGAGGGAGCCAGCCGGAGCCATAGGTAGCGCAGTCACGCGGTGTAGTTGGGCGGTTTGTCCAACAAACCAACCAGAAATCCGCACCGGCTGAGAAGTGCCAGGGTATTTACTATAAAGTGTTTCATGACAATCCTTCCTCGAGACGATCAAGGTCACTGCGTCGTTGTGTGAACATGGTTCCCAAGCTCTCTGGACAAGCACATGGTCGAAGCTCTGGTTCAGACGCAAAGCTAAGGCTACGTTTTATGCCCCTGATCGCCGGCAACCGAACAGGCCTCTGTTCTATGTCATGAACGGATCGACCTATCCGCCATGGCTTCGGTTCTCAGGAGAAACATTTGAACTGCATTTACCCGGTTTTTCACATTAGCTTTGGTGGCAAGCTGTTCCATGTTTTTTGCCACTGCGAGACTCTAATCTATAGCTTGAACCATTCGTCATGTTGAATCCCGCATGCTGGCGCAGTGCACGGGTGACTTGCGATCACAATTGCCCCAAACAAAACTCGGATTCAACCACGGGAATAGTCAAAGGACTGCACATGAAGCAGTGCCACTGCCACTTTACGCGGTTACACAAACGCAATTTAATTACGAGGCATGTCCACGTGGGATTTATTTATCTTGTACAACACAGGGAGCCGTTGGTTAGGCCGCGATGGTCTCTGGGTAGGTGGAGAATCTACTATGCAGGTAAGGTAGATCCATCGTGCTACACACACAACACCACGAGTCGATGAAAACAAGCCAAGAATTGCTCGTCTAGATCTTGAGTAGATTTGGCGAAATCGACTATTTCTGCATAGCAACTTGTTTGACGTCCATTTCAGCTTCAGTTCTGCATTTCATTATGAACCAGCCTTGGTGGGGTGAGTACGTACCGCCCAAGAGGTCCTGGATGGCGGGGAAACGCGAAATGGGCTAGTAGCGGCAGGCAGCAGCTGGCATGGCCCCACGTGACAGCCTGTGCGAGACGTGTTGCTAGGTTGGTCGCGGTTGCCAGTGCCGCGCAGCACCGCACCGTGAAGCAGCACGCTGCCATCATCTTGTGCTCATTTCCAACGAACCTGGCCCGCCCAACACCCGGATTCTCCGACCCTCAGTAATTGGCATTTACATTTTACAATTCAAATGATAGAAGGGTGGTCTTGAATCCGTCAAGATGCCTGCGTACGTTTTTAGCCCTCGTGTTTGCCGTCGTCGCGCGTCTCTCTGGATGTGCCGACTCAAGCCAACGCCCCGCCCGTGCCAATGCCCATGGTGACCAAGCTGACCATCAATGTGTCGTTCTAGCCCCGGCGACCAGCACAGCGTGATTGCCAACCCCTTCCAGGAGCAAACAAACCGTGTGTCTCAATACACGGCGCAAGAGATTGCGACTCTCCAGAGCAGACTCCAGAAGCAACTGGGCCCCGAGTACATCTCGTCGCGGCAAGGCCCATCAGGCCAAAAGGTGCACTACATCACTGCCGAAAAGTGCATTGCCCTCGCCAATGAAGTCTTTGGGTTCAACGGCTGGTCCTCCAGCATCCAGAACATCCAGGTCGACTTTGTCGACGAGCACGAGCAGACATTTAAAATCAGCCTGGGCCTGTCGGTGGTGGTCCGCGTCACGCTGCGCGATGGCACCTACCACGAAGACGTTGGCTATGGCCACATCGAAAACTGCAAGGGCAAGGCGGCCGCCTTTGAGAAGGCCAAGAAAGAGGGTACCACGGACGCGCTCAAGCGTGCCCTGCGCAACTTTGGCAACGTGCTAGGCAACTGCATCTACGACAAGGCCTACCTGGCCAAAGTCACCAAGATGAAGGTCGATCCCACTAAGTTTGATACCGACCGCCTGCATCGCCATTCAGACTTCGCTATCAAGAGTGCTCCGCCTGCCAAGGTTGAAAACGTCGCCAAGCCCAACAACAGTGCCGTTCCACCGCCACCGCCACCACCACCACAATGTAAGCTGATGAGCTGGCTGGAGATCTTTCACGGCAAAATCATAGACTAACCGTGACATAGTAATCTCGGCTGATTCATTCGAGGACTTGCTTGGAGGTATGTCTTGCCCAAGTCGGGCCGTTGGAGGCTTGCTGATGTTTTGATCGTAGAGTTCGATGAAGCCGACTTCAACATCGCCGAGGAAGGCCATCCTGATGAAGTTGTGTTGACCAACTCCAATCAAGGAAATTCAAACTCAAACCAGGCCATTCCTGGCAACAGATCTATAGCCCACGCAGCGAACAATAACAATGCGTCTATGCAGCCCCCGTCCCGGGCCTTGACCAGGTCAACCTCGGCAGGGAACCCTCCTTCGCGATATCAGCCTCACACGCCCAACCCTAACCAGCAATCACCTCAGCCTAACAATTTCAGGTCTTTCAATGCCGCGCAAAACAATGTACCCCAAGGCGGTGCTCCACGGCCTCAGCAGCCTCAGCAGTTCAATCAGAACAGGCCCCAGCCACCTGTACTACAACAGCAGCATGGCAACCACCAGAATGCTCAAGCGCAAATGACACCGCCTCCGCAACCCGGAGGCCAAAACGGTGGGACTGCTGCACCGCCGGGCGAAGCCGTGGGCTTCTTTTCCGCGCGGGCAGTGAAGGAGCTTCCTGAGGATACGCTCAACGGCGGACAAGTTGCCCCAAAAGCTGGGCAGGTCTTTAACCCCCACGCCGAGAGTCCCTCGATCCGCAAGACGCCCGGCATCGACCATACCAAGTCAAAGCCACTATCCAGGACGGGACAACATGTTCCTCCGTCGGTAAGTGCTGTAGAGGGCGCCAGTGCCGGCTCACCTGGTGTGGGAATTGCAATAGCAGGAGGTAGTGCGCCACCTCTAACGCGATCCGGCCCGCCAATGGCCAGAGGCAACGTAATCAACCCGCAGTTCGACCACGCCAGGCGAATTGGAGCGCCGGGCGCGGCTAGCCCCCTCTCGAACCGCGGCCAGTACCGTCCGCCAACTATGAAGCGTCCAGCAGTGCCCGTGGGAGCAGGATCGGGCGCTGCAGGGGATCTTGGCTTGGGATCAGGCGTGGCGGCTGCCGGCGGAGCAAGACCGCCGTTATCGGATATCTCGAATAATCCACCGTTAGCCAGTGCTGAAGGAGGCAAGGTGGGAAACCCGGAGCCAGATTCTAAAAGGCAGAGGATATCTTGATCGTGCCAGATCTATATCTGGGACTTGGGAGGCTGCGTGGCGTGCGTAAAGGGTGGCCCTGCCCCGGTGAGAGGGTTTTGGCACTGTTCGGGTCGGCAATGACTGGAGTGCAGGGAGACAGACAGGCGCTATCAGGGGAGCTTATTCTTATATATATCACTTTATTCTAGAAGCTTTTTCTTCTCGGGAGCTTGTTGCTTTGTTAGATTGATACTTTTCAGATTTGCTAGACAGCTGCAACTGTCCGCCCCCGGCCATTGCGATAGACTGTTATTGTCGCTAGTTGCTATATTCATTGGCCAAGAGGGTACGGTGCCGGCTTGTTTCATCCTTTCTCGTGTTAAGGGTGTGTTCTTTTTTTTTCTTACTTTCTTTATTTATGCGATTTGAAGGCTACTTGTCTCAGTGTTGGCGAAACTATGAAATAACGAGAGGGGGGATATGACTCTGCTTGTTGTAACGACGATGCGTTCCTGTAATAGAAATGCCTTAGCCACTAATGGCGATAACGGTTTTGCCAGAGATAAAGCGAGATGGATGATGAGGCGTGTTGAAGGGGGATATGGGTGTTGATATCGTGTCGCTACCTGTTGATGAAGCGACGCGACGCTTTGACTTGGTAGACAACATGAGCAATACCATGACAGTTTTGGGGATAATATACCTTTCCTTAATTAGTGCTTGGTATAGATCTCACTGTCGAAGTCCCCCCTGAAGTAAAGAAAATAAATGCAAAAAGGGGGACTTTAAGTAGTGACATGGGAGAATGCTAGCCATGGATTTGTTGTGTTGTCGACGTCGAGCTTCAACAGCCGAGCTGACAGAGGAACGAGGCGCGAGAAGGCTAAGGGAGGATTCGGCTGGGAGGAGCCCGCTTGTCTCCTTGTCTCCTTGTCTCCATATCTATTTGTCTGCTTGAAGCTGTGCGATATGCGAGCTGATGTCCTAGCTAATGACTGTAAAACTAGGCCTCGTCCTCTGCGCCGGTGAAAAACGAGGTATTGCTAGGTAGGTAATTAACTGGTTCTAGGTAATCACGCGAGCTAGAACAATTCGGGCCCGCTGCCCAGGTAATTCAAGGACATGAGACGACACCTAGAGTGGAAAATAGCAGGGAGAAGTTACCTAATTCTCTTTATTATTTGTCTGTCTGTCGTTCTTGATCAGGTAATGTAATTACGTAAGCTACTTTTGACCAGGTGTTGGTTAGAATAAGAAAATACCAGCGGTAATTAGCAGAAAACCCCCAGCTAGATTTTACATGGGACAGTGTGCTGAGGTGAGACAGCGGGTGTGCTGCCTGTCTCATGAGATAGACTAGTCTTCTTGTTTTGAGACTGGTTGAACGACGTACTTACTTCTCGAGACTACCTAATTAGGAGGTCGCGAGCTGGGTAAGACAGTCACCTAAACAAGCTGCAGTGTTTATGTTGTAGACATTGGCCAATTGCCTTGGCTTCTATTGTGGCCCTGGAAGGAATTGGTTATTGGATCGATATGGTCAGAGGCCAATTTGCCTCCGGGCCAACGATGTAGCTCAATATGACCTCTGCGGTCAGGTCCAAAGGTCCACCCCAATAGCTTTCTGATCAAATATGATTATGGGAGCCTAATAGTGTCCCTGGATTGCTCTGTATTTCTGTCTTGCCCGTGAGAAGCCTGTTCGATACGCCTTCCTCCGATGACAGAAGGGAAGCCAAGAGAATGAAAAAAAACATGGGTTCTGGGTTCTGTGCCGAGGTTCTGAAGAACGTCGGCGGATATCCCTTTGCACGTTGCAATGCAATGGCCCTGCTGAGTCTAGAGATGCCGGTGGGTCTCGCTTCCTTGCGTTGTTTCCTTCTCAGCTACGAGTTCGGTATTTCGTTTGGCTTTAAACACAACTTTACAGGCTTGGATTACACGCGGTTTTGAATTGTCACATAATGTACGCCATACTGATAATCGTTAATTGAACCTCACCCTGACTGAAAAGTAGTACAATACAACCGGCTTCCCACCTGCTATTGTTTGTTAGCCGTTACTGCACAAACGATATGGTCTTACAATTCGGCATCGTTCAGAGGTGCTCGCTTATGCCAGCCGTCTTAATGTAGCCTCAATTAATCAGACAGCCCAACAATACTTAGGCCCACGTGAAGATTCGTCTAATAAGATGCTGGAATTCTGAATCATATCAAAGATAGCGAGCAATAGGAGTAGATGAAGGCGTGGGCGCCGAGCAGTGACTATGGCCTCCAAATTCAAGTCCTACCGCAACGGTCGGGAGCAGTCAAACAAGACCAGTCAGCCAAACGAATAAGCAGTGCCAGTGGGGCAAGGTCAGCAAGGCAGAAATTCAAAATACTTCAATACCAAAATTTCTATTTCAGATTGAGGACTGAAGGACTGGACAGACCTGGCAGCTGGGTCACAGTCTTGCCCATATTCTGTTTTCAAAGGTGAGCCTCAGCCTTGCGCGCACTTTGATAAATCGCAGTGGGAACGAATTGCTTGGCAGAGCCAGATTACCATCTCGTGCATGCTGATTGGCCCGTCCCCCTGGCCTGACGGACTAAGTGAATCGCCCACAAGACCCGCCAGAGCGGATGCTCAATCCAAGACCTCGGAATACTTTGGACAAAACTCGAATTTCAAATCCGTATCACGAAAACATGCTTGTTGGATTTCCGCTTGTAGAAACAGCGATGCCCCGGACCTTAGGACTGTGCGAAGGGCCTGCCTGACACCTTTGACACATTTGCAGGACGTGTTACGGAATACACAACGCCATTACCATTACCGTTACCGCTCGCCCGGCGTCACTGGTTCCCCGGATTTTCACAGGAGGGTCCGTAAATCGGACACTAACGAGGCGGACCCCTGGCGCATGGCGCGACCGCACCTCGCTCAGTATATTTTTTGCTCGTCCAGCGCCCCGCCAGCGCCCCCTAACCCCCATTCGCCGTGTCTCGGTGATCGCAACCATGAGGTCAATTGAGCTTGCTGGCCGGTCGGGCGTCGCCCTGAAGGTATTTAACAACCAGCCCCCCCTCGCTCGGCTATAATAATACGGTAGTAACTAACTCAAATTGGCGTGGCGGGCAGGGGGCGCTCCAAGCCCAGCGGCTTCGGTCTGTCGCACAAACACGAACTCGACTTTTCTCCTCTGTCGGGGCGGCCTCCCTCACGCCAACCTACGAGAAGCTCTACCAAAAGTACTCCGAGGTCCGCCGCGTGTTGGGGACCCAGCGTCTGACGCTGGCCGAGAAGATCCTCTACAGTCATCTCAACAATGTCGAGGAGTCGCTCCTGACCAACACCAACGGCGGCCGCGATGTCCGCGGCAAGGCCAACCTCAAGCTCAACCCCGACCGTGTCAACATGCAGGATGCCTCGGCCCAGATGGCCCTCTTGCAGTTCATGTCCTGCAGCCTGCCCCAGACGGCCATCCCCGCCAGCATCCACTGTGACCATTTGATCGTCGGCGAGCGCGGTGCCGATGACGATCTATCGACTGGCATCAAGACAAACCAGGAGGTCTTTGACTTCCTCGAGTCGGCCGCCCGCAAATACGGCATAGACTTCTGGCCCCCCGGTGCTGGCATCATCCACCAGACCGTGCTCGAGAACTATGCTGTGCCCGGCCTGATGATGCTGGGCACCGACAGCCACTCGCCCAACGCCGGAGGCCTGAGCACCATAACCATTGGCGTCGGTGGCGCCGATGCCGTCGAGGCCCTAGTAGGCGCCCCCTGGGAGCTCAAGGCCCCGCGCATCCTCGGCGTGCGCCTGACGGGCAAGCTCAGCGACTGGGTGTCCCCCAAGGACATGATCCTCCACCTTGCCGGCTTGCTCACCGTCCGTGGCGGCACCGGCTACGTTGTTGAGTATTTCGGCCCCGGAGTGGACTCGCTGAGCTGTACCGGAATGTCGACGGCTTGCAACATGGGGTAATTTCATTTCTCACCTTTTCCTTTCGCCTTTCGTCATTTCCTCTCGAGACAGGCTTACTGATAGTGTCACCCAGTGCCGAGATTGGAGCAACCACATCCATCTTCCCCTTTACCGAGGCTTCGAGCCGCTATCTCAAGTCTACCCGGCGAGAGCAGGCCAGCAGAGACGCCGCGCTACTACAGAGCTTCCCGGGCGCCGGTGCCTCTGAGGATGCCCACTTCAGGTTTAAAGCCGACGAGGGCGCACAGTATGACGAGCTCATCGAGATCAACCTCTCGGATCTAGAGCCACATATCAACGGCCCTTTCACGCCTGACCTGTCAACCCCCCTCTCCAAGTTTAAGGAGACGGTGATGGAGCAAAACTGGCCCGAGAAGCTCTCGGCTGGCCTCATTGGGAGCTGCACCAACAGCTCGTATGAGGACATGACGCGTGTTGAGAGCATCGTCAAGGAGGCCGAGAAGGCGGGTCTGAAGCCGGCTGCTGACTTTTACATTACGCCTGGCAGTGAGCAGATCCGCGCCACCCTGGAAAGAGACGGCACCCTCGAGACATTTACCGATGCCGGCGGCATTGTCCTGTCCAACGCGTGCGGGCCGTGCATTGGGCAGTGGAAGCGCCAGGACGGAGTGGAACAGGGCACGCTGAATGCCATTTTCACCTCGTACAACAGAAACTTCCGCGGTCGCAACGACGGCAACCCGGAAACCATGAACTTTTTGGCGTCTCCTGAGATCGTGACTGCCATGGCCTTCGCGGGGTCGACGACCTTCAACCCCATGACGGATAGCCTCACGACGCCTGACGGGAAGGAGTTCCGCTTCCCTGCGCCTCACGGTCTCGAGGGGCCCGAGACTCCTTTCGAGTTTGGAAAGGATGCTCTCAAGGCTCAATCCCAGTCCCCAGACCCTAACGTCGAAGTTGCCATCTCACCATCCTCTAAGCGTCTTGCCCTGCTGGAGCCCTTCGACGCCTTCCCGTCGTCGGATCTATCGGGACTGCGGGTGCTTGTCAAGATCACGGGCAAGTGCACCACCGACACCATCTCGGCGGCTGGCCCCTGGCTCAAGTACAAGGGCCACCTGCCCAACATCAGCGCCAACACTCTCAATACGGCCGTCAACGCGGAAACGGGCGAGGTCAACGCGGCGTACGACCTTGATGGCAACAAGCACACAATCCCAGAGCTAGCGCGCAAGTGGAAGGAGGCGAGCCAGCCGTGGCTCGTCGTGGCCGAGCACAACTACGGAGAGGGCTCGGCGCGCGAGCACGCGGCGCTGCAGCCGCGGTACCTCGGGGCGCGCTTAATTGTGTGCAAGAGCTTTGCGCGCATCCACGAGACAAACCTCAAGAAGCAGGGCGTCGTGCCGCTGACCCTAGCCGACGAGGCCGACTACGACCGCATCAACGCCGGTGACGAGGTGGCGACGGTCGGCCTCTACGACATGCTGCGCAACGGCGGTCAGGGCGATGTCAGCCTGCGCGTCACCAAGAAGGGCTCGGGCGAGCAGTTCCTGGTGCCGACCAAGCACGCCGTCAGCAAGGACCACGCCGACTTCATCCTCGCCGGCAGCGCCCTAAACCTGCTCTCCAAGGGGCTTTAGGGGGCGTGAGTGGAAATTATACAATGCAATGAAGTTGGAAGTGGCAAATCATACAATGGAACGGATAGTTTGGGCGTACCAAAAAGTTTTTGTCGCGTTTGTTTTGATAGATTCGAGTTGTGTTTTCACTGTTCACCTGTCTCACCTGACCTGTCTGTGCCAGCGAGCATAGTTGCCACTTCCATTGGGGGTTTCCCCTCTAGGATAAGAAAGAAAAATGTATATAGATGGATGGACATATACTGTGTGTGTGTGAGTGAGTGTCGTATAGATAAGTAAATAAAATCTTTAAGAAATATACCCTGTACCTGTATACCCTGTATAGTCCGAGGTATTATTGACATTAAGTTGAGAGTTGAGAACGTGAAAGTCTTTATCAATTGTTCGCGACAATACGGGTTAGGAAAGCGCGCACGAGTTCCCCCTTTCCATTTCCGCCCCCCTTTCACAGCTTATTTACCACCAAATAAGAGACACGAGAAACAAAGATAGAAATGGAGAACTGTAAATTCCAGGGTCGATACTGCGGCTGGGCAGCAGGTAATTATTGGTACGTACGGTATTGAAAGGGGACTCCACTCTGAGCGAAAGAGGGACTGAAACCGGACACTGGGAAATGGGAACGGGAACGGGAACGGGAACGGGAACGGGAACGGGAACGGGAGCGAAACGGCTGCACGCATATAGGGAAGTATTACCTACGTGTCTAAGTAAAAACGGCATGACAATTAGAAGAAAAAATGCAAATAGGGTGATGATATTACGCGTATGTATACTGTGTTACTTGTTTGGGAGTGTTTCGACTAAAGACGAACCGTGATCCTGGCTTCCTATCTTTGGTCTGCTTGACCCTGGCGACTATATCCCGGATGTCAAGCCATACCTGCTAGAGAAAATAAATGAACCAGATTGTATTCTGGGAATATACAATTGAAATTGTGATTGTGGAGAGAGAGCTGGAGTATGCCAGTACGCTTACAATACAACCAGCGAGAGGTTGCAATGTTTTTTTTTTTTTTGCGGTGCGTTACGCTCAGCGTGAGGGATTAGCTTCGGTACCTTACCTAGGTAAATCAACACGAATCTTTCAGGCCATGCCCGCAGCTGCCGACCTCGATGACTTGACCGACGCAAAACTCTGGGTATGTCCGCCGGACGGCTGTTATTCAAGTTTCTTGAAAATATAACCCAAATGAATATCCCGAGTATCGATCGATACCCAGGCTCGCGACCCCTGAAGATCAGAAAGCTGACAGTCACGTGACTCATCTGTCCCAACTTCTCGGAGACCCGAAATAACTACTGGTATTTGCAGAACTTGTTTCCTGCGGAATAAGCTTCAACATAAATGATTGGGATTTATTTCGTTTCAAAGACCGAGAAACTCGCTGGTGCATGTATTCACCGATAAACATACTCAGCCGAAGGCTTATATTCGCGTCTGCAAACAGTCCAGGGTCTAGATTGTTGGCAGTGCGGTCAGCACTTCATTGGCCGCCCCCCCCCCCGCGGTCTCACCCAACTCTGTGCAACTAGAGGCCTATACACTCCCCCATCTCACCCACCATGCGTTGGCTCGATTTATTCCTAAGTACTAGACCAACAACATGATCGGAGGGTTTTCCTCCCTTCTTCTCTTGGGATTTCCCCCTCGCCTCGCCTCGCTTAATCGCCGGCCCAGGCTAAATTTGCCTCCCACCACGCCCGATTTATACCTGTTTCCCGGTGGTATATACACAACAAGGTATACTACTCCCAATACCTAGAATAAAGGGGCGGATAGATACATCATACGGCCGAGATAGGCAGACGTGGAGAATGCCAGCTGTTTATTATCCTGCTGTTCCTCTTCGTGCAAAAGAAGAGAATGATTTGGTACTAATTATTCGACCACTATCCGTGACCTGGCCCATTCAACGGCTAACACAGGTCTGTCTCACGCAACAACTGAACCGAACCCAGACCGAAATAGTCAGACTGCAACGGCAAGCTCGGCTCATCTGCCCGTTATTGTCGAATTATCGACAGACAGCAAAACACGGGCCGGGCAAACACGGCAAAACGCTGCTGCTGCGGTAGATGCAGCAGCAAACACATACACAAATACGGGCCAAAACAGCACAGTCGAACCATCCCGGTATTCCGCAATTGATGCAAACGACAAGATTCCATCTAACATTGACTACAATGCACCAGCCCGCCGACCTGCCTACCTACCTGCCCACCTACCCCGCCGAGTCCGAGTCCGAGTCCGAGCCTAGCTCATGATGATGCCGCGCGGGCCAATTCCACGCTAATATACCTAGGTACATGTACCCCGTTACCACTCCCTCCCGCTAACAACAACCGGACAGCAGCAACCAAAAAAAAAAAAAAAAAAAAAAAAGAGGGAACCCTGTAAATACTAAAATGGACTATACATCCAATCCAGAGTGCACTGCTCTGCACCCACCCATAACACAGGCATTTGCAAAAACACAAGAGGACACTTTTGAAGTCGCAACTCTATCAGTAATTAGTATAAAACAGATCATTACCGAATTACATGTAACCATTCCGCGTAATTAACGAACTGAAAGAAAACCGCCAACCTAGCCCAAAGTTACTGTCATAGCATTTCTCATGAAATGTTTTCCCACCTAATTAGGTATCTACCGCCAGTTAGCAGCAATGGAAAGAGGATCTATTTCTTGCTTTTTGCAAAACTAACTAACGCTTGTTTGGGCAGCTATTTCAATCATAATAGCAACCTAAACAACTATGTACAAGTAAAGAAAATAGTGCCTCGAAAGATAAAATGAATGGCATCATGCCCGGCTAGCCGTCACTCCTAGAGCCCACCACCCATCTACCACTTCCAAAGGAAAATAAAAAGAGAATAAAAAAGAGTAGAATTAAACAGGTATCCGCCACCTTTCAGCCCATTTCCCATTTCGCGTTTTCCTTCCATCACTCCGTTCAACTTTTGTAATAAAAAGAATAATGCTAGAATAAAAACAAAAAATACAAAACAAGCAACTGACACATGCTCTTATTACATTCCTCCTGTCCCTTGACTCACTCCTCTGGCTCATGACCTTAAAAAAAGGTCTCCTCCTTCTATTTGCTCTCTCTTCTCTTGGCTTTCATACGATCTTTGTCATATGCTGCTCCTTCCTGTAACATAATATAATCTGCCGGGCTTAGTTAAGTCTCTAGATAGTTTGAGAAGTTGCTTGCTTGCTCGTTCGTCTTGGGTTTCGAAGTTCGAAGGTGCAGTTTCCTAGAAATTCGCTTCGACTATCAAATCTCACTCCGAGAAATTGTAGCTAGAGACGAGCCGAGTAACCGCAGCTTTCTCTCTCGCCGCTTCACAGCCCAACATCCCCCGCCCTCCGCCGTCCCCGCTTGCCTACCCCATTTGCACCGCCGCTAGCCGCGATTTCGCCTTCTATGTTATGAAGCCGCTTCAACATCCGCACCCACGCGGGGTTTTCCGCAATCTTGTCGGGCAGCGTTTCCTCGAAAGAGTCCGGCTCCCCTTCCTCCAGCCGCTGCTGCCGCAGCCGTAGCGCTGCCTTGCCGAACTGGGCTTTACGACCGCCGCGTTCCTTGATCTCGTTCTGCTTGGCCTCGTGCCATGCCTCCGAGCGCGGCTGCGGCCAGTGGATGCGGGGGTCGATGTCGGCATATAGCGGCTCGTCCTCCTTGACCGGAGTCTCGGGCTTTTTTGCCAAAGAAACTGCTGGCCGAAGCACAAGGCCTGGGGGAGGCTTTGCTGCGCCTTCTTGGTTGTAGATGAAGCTATCAAGCAAACCGAGATCCAACGCTTTGAACTGACCCGGCTGACGCTGCTGCTGCTTTTGCTGCTGCTTCTTCGTATGAATGTTAAACGGCATTTGCCGCATCGGCTCTTGCCTCGAAATTCCGTTAGGTTGCACCGGTAACTTCAAGGTGGGGGCCCCATTCACCCAGGTTACTGGCTGTGTCTGGGGTTCCGGCGGGCTGAAGAAAATAGTTTTTGGCCCATCTACAGTCAAAGGGAAATCGTCGGTCGAGGGCCTCTCATTCGTTGATTTCTCGGAGCCTGAAACCTGATAAGTTGAGTTCTCGGGCCGGTTTTGGGCATTGTGGTTCTGGCCGTTGACTGCCGGGGTCTTCTGTAATATTGGTTGAAACGGCCTTGACTGATACGGCGAGGCTGACCGTGGTTCCGTGTGTGAAACTGGGGACAATGATTGATTGATTTTACCAGACTTCCAGAAATCTTGCAGCCCCTTATTGCCAAGAAAGACGCCCTCTTCAGGCGTGCGCCTTGAAACCGATGCCGAAGTCCCGTTCACCGGGGGCTCCTGTCGAGGAGGCTGCTCCCTGGGCGGCCGCTCAGGCTCCGAGGAGGAGCCCTCCAAACCGGGGAAGAACCTCACGTTAGATGATATGGGAGGTGCCATTTTTCTCACCGGCTTGACAGTCAGTTTGAAACCGTTTATGCCCTCAGTCTCGAGCGTTTTCCCTGGCCTCTGAGTTTGGGAGTGGGACGCGTGACGGCCGGATTGTGCATTCAAAAGAACCTTTGCCGTCTTTTCTCTGACACCAGATTCTTCCGGCTTGGCGGGGTCAGATGCTCGTGCTCCGTTTGGCTGGCCATCAGGCACGCCATCCACGGAAGGCGTTAATCTCTGTTTCTTTCTCGCCGGCTCTCCGTCACGCGGAGCGTCTGGGCTGGCCGGCGGAGAGTGTACTGACGGAGTAAGAAGAGGCGGCTTAGATGGGGCTGCCGGAGTGTTCTCGCCCGAGACATAAGGCGTGTAAGGCTTGAAAACGGAGAATGTGGGCGTACTGGAGGCCTTTGCTGTTTTACGCCTGAGAATTGGGCGAGACTTGTCGTTTTCAGACAGAAGTTTGTTAGGTATGGCGGGTGGCACATGGCTCGGGCGACCCGAGCTCGGCACTGAATTTGTGTGGGGTGCGGGCAACGCTCCTTGCGCAGGCGCGGTAGGTGCTGACAGGGTTGTTGACACGGACGCGGACACGGACGCGGACGCGGATGCCGTCAAGGACGCCGATCTCGATGTCGACGGCGACGGTGCAGCAGACCCCGCATCCGACTCTCTGTCAAGTGGGCGGGCGCTGGCAGCATTGGTGAACCCGTTCATGTGCATGGGACACATAATGTCCTGGGGCGCTTTGGGTTGCGCGCAGTTTGGATACGAACACTCCATTTTGTCTAGCCCGGGGCCGTGTCCGGGGTCCTGGCTGGGAAGGCGAGTTGCAGGCCGTGGCTTATCTGATGAGGGTTTCTTGCCCAAAGACGCTATATCTATTGGTACGCGAGCATTGTAGTTGAAGCGTCTCTCTATGAGCGGCTGGCTGGTTTTGCGCGCGACACAGCGTTGGCACGTCCAATCCCTGAAATGACGGCGGGAACAGTTGGTCAGCAGCAGCCTCGGACTCAGCAGACCAGGCTCAGCAATCGTCGCCGACCTCGACGCCGGCAACTATAGGCCACGTGGCAGGGCCGGGGAATAGTTGATTGCTACTGGGCATGAGGTGGGGTGGATGGACGGAGCCCTAGATGAAAAGGTGGCGATGCGTTTGAAATGTGAAGGGCAGGTAGATAATGGATTGAAGTTGAGAGTGAGAGAGAAGTGCAATTGAAAGGTTCAGGTTGGTAGCCGCCTGGCAGAGAACAATGCGGCACGGCAAAATAGGCTACAGGTGGGGCGCGCTTGTGACTTTCCATCGTCCGCAGCAGCAGCAGTAGCAGCAGCAGCAAGGAGAAAAAAAATTAATAGCCAGGTAAGGTAAGGTACGGTAGTGAGGCTAGTAGGTAAGGTAAGGTGGGTAAGGTAGTTTCTAAGTAATAAGTTGCGCAATTAGGTGACAAGGCGAGGCACACTATTACGATGCACACCTATCATGTGGTAACCTGAATAGGTCTGGAGGAAATGTGGAATATTGGCGTTGGATTGGACTTGGTTGGATCGGTTCGGATGCAACGGAGTGGGTGGGTTGGGAGACAGCATTGATCACCAGGGCCCTGGCATGCATTGCATGGCATGGATGGCATGGCAAGCAGCAATGGAAAGTGAGGAGTAATAAGTAGGCAGAGGAATCTGAGATACGGACGGAATAGACAAGATGGATAAGCCGACCCGACGGCGGGACTTACTTGGGCTCTTTCGGCTGCGGCGTATGGCACGCCGAGTGATAGCTCTTGCTACAGACGATGCATCTGAAAAGCGGCTTGTCGAAACTATGGCCTTGCTTGCAGTATCTACAATGCGGAGGCATCAGCCCTTTCCGTTCGCTCCTTCTCACGGCTCGAGGCGGAGGTGGAGAGCCCTAGTGAGGATGGATGGATTAGTATTGTAAGCTCTGGGCAGCCATCATGTACCCTAAGGCGCCTGCAGCTGGCGCAGCCGAAATCTAGTTAAGTGTGTGGGAGACTAATAAGCCAGTCCGGCCAAATCAACAGTTAGCAGTGTTCCACCCAAGTGAGCCAGCGGCAAAATTCATATGAGTTTTTGAAAATCAAAGCAGGAGAGCGCCTCAGGTCTTTTCAGTTTATCAAGAGGTCATCATCCAGCCAGCTGCAACGGTTTCGTGGTTCTAGTGATGGGGCGGGCTAGGTTGCTGAGGTTCCACACCCCCAACGAACGCCCTAGAACGGCGAGGGAAGTGAGATGGCTCAGCCCCCCCAGCCCTTTTTTCATGTCTGCCACGGCCTTTGTGCCCGGCTCTTTGAAATGATCTGAAAACCGGGCTCCGAAATGTGGCAGTGTTGTCGAGACGAGCCGACAATGTCGTTTGATATACCCCCCAGCCAGGCGCCCCACGCTGCCGCTAGCCTTGAGGCAGCGCGCGGGGACGGTGATAGGCGGACGGGACGCGCTCACAGGCGCAGGTAACCAACCCCCATCACTTGGAACCACAACACTAGAAGAGCACGAGGCTGTCTGACCTTTTACCATTTTGCTCATCATCGGCGCGGGGTAGAGCATTCTCAATGCAGGAAAACGAGTGTCGTGAGCCATGACACAACGAGGTAGAGATGCTTACCTGAGAAGAGTGTGTATATATTGCGAGAGTGTATATTTCTCGATGTGCGTGCGTGCAAGGTAGGTATATTCCAGAATGTGTGCCTAGCCGGCAAAGAAATGCGATGGCAGGTGTCTGCAGTAGCAAGCAGATCTACCGCGCTGCCTTGAGCTGCCAGCGCCAGGCCCGGATGGGTAATGCTAGCAGGCTTGGAGCATGAGGCTGCTGGCGCCGAAATGCTGTGGGCAGGCAGGTTCGCTGTGGAAGAGCACACGGACTGACCTTGATGGCGAAAGAGAGGCGAAGTAGACGCCGGGATTCGGCCCGTGCTGATATTGATTGAAAAAAAAATTTTAATGATAAAAATAATAAAAATTAAGTTTGTACGAAATGCGGATAATAACAAGGGCAGAGTTGCGAGGGATGTGGGTAGAGAACCGAGAAGAAGCGAAGTCCAAGGGATAAATTTCCGGTGAGCAATCCAATCCACCTGGATCCTTGCAAAGCCCGCTATAAAAGTAAGGTGCCCTGTGCACGCAGCCCTCCTTGCGGCTGTGGCAGAATCGGGGGGCAGGCCTGGGATTTCCATTGCGAACTGCGCTCTCCGCCTGCTGTCTCGGGTTAGCGTGCACGCCACGCCACCTAACCTGGAACTCTGCTTCAGGCACCCCCCAGTGCTAAGATCGGGTAGGGCGTCAGCGACGACGGCTTTCGAGGTTGCGCTTTGCGACCGATCCCACTCGCAGCGTTGGTCAGACCACGAAGCCGGCCGAGATTGCGAACCTGCGCCAGCGCCTCGGACTACTTGCGAGTTATGGATTTCCTCAAGTCGGCTGTCGCATCCGCGATTGCCAAAGGGCCGCCCTTTCCATACACGTTTGGCGACAAGGTCGACCTCGACCCCTCCATCTGGGCCCTCTACAACGGCACGCGACGTGTGAGTTTCCTCTCCTTCAGTCCCATCCCCAGCTTTGCAGACCGGGCCGGGCCGTCGCCAGCACCGCAGTGGTATGCGCCGGCGCGGCAATACCACCAGCACCTGCTAACACTCACGCACCAGGAGGACGGTTCCAACTGCAGCATCTTCTCCTTCGACATCACCGCCAACCGCTCCGCCCTCCCGCTGGCCCGAAACGCGCTGAAGAAACTGCGGACACTGCGACACCCGGGCGTCATCAAGGTGCTGGACACTGTCGAGGTAGGCCCCCCCGCCCCTCGAGCGTACGCGTGTGTCCCGAGCTGAGGCTTTGCCAAAGTCAGATTCGTACATCTACATTGCCACCGAGCGACTGGTCCCTCTGCGGTGGCACGTTAAACGAAAGAGCTTGAGTCCAGAAACCACAAAATGGGGTCTCTACAGCATAGGGGTTTGTCTGCCATTATCATGTTGCTGTCATGGCATGGCAGGCTGATGTGGAGCTGCAGCGTACCATCAAGTTCATCAACGACGAGGCGTCGTCGATCCACGGCAGCCTCAAAGTTGCTTCCATCTTCACATCTGAAAGCGGCGAATGGAAGTTGGGAGGCTTCGAGGTGCTGAGCAATGTCAAGGACGACGACGCCGTCATTTACGTAGGTCTTGTGCATGCTGTGGTCTAGCCCGGGGCCTGGGGCCTATCCCAAGACGCGTTAAAACTAGGGACACTAACGTGAGACTAGACATATGGTAGTCTTGTTCCCGACTCGGGCCGCTATACGCCGCCCGAGCTAGCAAGGTCCGGCTGGGATGCTATCAAACGCAGTCCCCATTCGGCCGTTGACTCGTTCGGGTTTGGCCTGCTGGTCTTTGAAGTGTTCAACGGCAGCTATAGCGGGACCGACCAGGCTGGACAGACGAAGAATATTCCTCCTAGCATGCATTCAAGCTACAAGCGCTTAGCTAATGCAAACCCCAAAGCGAGGCTTAGCGTCGGCCATTTCCTCGACCAAGGACTACGGAGCGGCTCCTTCTTTGATACCCCCCTAATTAAACTTACTGACGGCGTTGAAAACCTGGGAGTAAAGACAGAATCAGAGCGAGAGGAGTTCTTGGAGTGCGTATTTGAATTTATCTCGCGTGTTGAACCTGCGGTGCTGACTCGAGCAGTGATCTTGGCCAACTAAGCGATGACTTCCCCGAGGACTTTTTCAAGATGAAAGTCTTGCCCGAGCTGCTAAAATCAGTTGAATTTGGCGGCGGAGGGCCCAAGGCCTTTGCGGTGGTTATGAAAATCTCTGCAAAATTATCAAACGATGACTTTGATACGAGAGTCACCCCGGTGCTTATTCGGCTATTCGGCAACCCCGATAGAGCGAATAGAGTATGCTTGTTAGACAATTTGCCTCTCATGATCGATAGACTTTCGCAAAAGGTGGTGAACGATAAGATCTTCCCGCAAATAGTAAGTTTAGACTTGTCCTCGCTTTTGATATCGCGTCACGTGCGGTCCAAATCGAATTCATACTCACAATTGCAGGTTACGGGGTTCACAGATATCGCACCTGTTGTGAGAGAGCAGACACTGAAGTCGGTCTTGACACTCATCAATAAGCTCTCAGACCGCACCATCAACGGAGAGCTGTTGAGATATTTGGCCAAAACGGCCAACGACGAGCAGCCGGGAATCCGGACTAACACCACGATATGTCTTGGCAAGATCGCCAAGAATCTCGGGCCTTCATCAAGAGTTAAGGTGTTACTAGCGGCTTTCAGCCGCTCACTTCGCGATCCCTTTGTCCATGCCCGCAATGCGGCCCTCTTAGCCCTGGCGGTGACGGGCGAGTATTTCTCGGACGAGGACTGCGCGACGCGCGTGTTACCTGCCATCTGCCCTCTGCTGGTTGACAAAGAAAAACAAATCCGAGACCAGGCGGCCAAGACGATCGAAGTATATTTCCAAAAGGTCAGAAAAGCTGCTGCCGCCATGCCCGACTCGGCCCTCCCGCCAGAATCCACCTCGCCAGGAGTGCCACGGATGAGCACGCCTCAGCCAGGGCAGCAGGGCCAGTCAGGCCAGCCGGCGTCCTCTTCAGCGTCTTGGGCTGGATGGGCCATCTCCTCCTTCACCAACAAGCTCTCTGCAGCGGCGGGCGATATCGAGTCCTCCAACGGGGCTGCTGCGTCGGCGCCATCGGCAACGGCCAACAAGCGCCAAGTCCCAACAGTCGTGCCAGCCTCGTCCTCGGCGTCCACACTGCACCGCCAGGCCCTCAAGTCTCCACCTCTCGGATCCGCTTCGGCGCCCCTCTCCCGGACCTCGTCGTCTGGGGGCTTTGGTGGCGAGTCCTTCTTCCCCGACCCGGAAGTCGTCGATGACGACGGCGATGCCTGGGGCGACATGGACGACGGAACGGGGGAGGCCGACGACTTTTTCGGCGACGCCAACGACACCCCTACTTCACCACAGACGAACTCCCTATCCTCATCCACGACACTGCCCTCGAAAAAGAGCTCGGCAGCGCCCGCAGTGCCCTTTGACGACAGCTCCGAGCCCGACTTTGCCGGCTGGCTCGCGGCGCAGGCGCAGAAGAAGAGCGGCGGGCTGGGCGGGAAAGGCTTGCCCAAGGGCCTGTCCAAGGCGTCGACCACCGCTGCCGCGCCTGCAAAGAAGCCCTTGCCGGTGGCTGTGTTCAAGCCAAAGACACAGCCTGTTGCGGCTAAGAAGCTGGACATGAAGCCAAAACAGACGGACGAAGATGACGGCTGGGGGGACGGCTGGTAGGTACAGCTCCCGTAAGGTTAATATGAGACAGGGCAGACTCTAGGAGAGAAGGGTAGAAAATATTTTTGTGCAACTTTCTTTTCTTCTGAATACTTATTACTACCTTAACCACCCCCAGCCTGGTTATATATGTGTAGCCATTTTAGTCTTGGGGGGCCGATACTTAGACGGCTTTGTCATGACCTCCTGGTTTTAGAGGTCTCGCCTTTTTGAAGGTTTGTGGGTAGATACGAAGTACCTTGGCAAGTAACTTTATCTGTTCTTGAGCTTTTGAGCTTTTCAGGACTGTCAATTTCCAGAGGATATTGTTCGTGATATCTAGATCATACCACTGATGGTTTGCCTAAGAGAGAGTGTAGTGGTACTACAAGGTGGGGGTAAAATGGATTGGTTGTCTTGTTCGATTCTAGGAAGGGAATGGTTGTGGTGTGTGCGCGAGGCCCGTGCGATCACGTGGCCCGTGAAGCGGTCACGTGAGTATGCACGTGGCTCACGGCACCTCCCTTCCTTCACCTAAAGTGCGGTCAGGAATGTCGCTATTCCAACAGATATACGTTCCCTTCTACTCAGATTTCTGTTTGCCTGCCTGCCTGCCTGCCTGCCTGGTAACTGGGTAAGCGGTGAGTGTGCTGCACTGGCAGGTAAGCATCATAGTAGGTAGTCCATTCTAATAATGCGGTCATTTTGACAGTGGAATATTGCACACAACCTTTGATACCTGATTAAGTACATACTAGGTATTACGAAAGGCCATTAACTAAGGGACATGGAGTAGAGAAGGTAAAGGCAAAGTAAAACTACAGAAATTTACTTCTGTGCTTTGTGGCACAATACAATAATAAAGAAAAGTTCTAATTGTGGCTGTTTAGGTATCAACCAAGACACCTGAACTCCTGGCCAAAATTACCGGGGAGACAGGAGGCAGGCCGGCACCTTACATGACTTATAAGACATCCTGAGGTAAACAAACAGACAGCCTTGTTCGCTAAGCAAGACGGAAGAACTGGAAGGTACTATACTAGAGGGAGGCGCAAAGCAAAGCAAACCTCACCCAGTTGATCACTGTATTTACCTAATCGGCGAGAGCGTAGTGATCGTAGGTAATTAAGGTATTTATTTATTTCGCGGGATGGTAGGTGATGAGACGATGGATGCGTCGGGCCTTTCTCGATGGAGACAGGCCGACCCACTAAAATCCCAAAAGGGCACCAGGGTTGACAGTCGGCATTGTCCGCCGTCAAGTCATTCATTCATGGCATGCACTTGCACCTGGCGCCAACCACTGCATTGCACTGTAGAACGTTCCATCTTATGCCACTTCGTTTGGTGGAACAAATGCTAGTCTGAAGAGCTGAGAAGAAACTATGGTAGAGGGCAAACGCCGTGAGGCCGCTTCTCAGTCCCAGTCAGCCCCCAAAACTGGGGTATTAGTCAGCCTATTATCTGCCCCCCCTCCTCCCCCTTTATCCGCATCCTCCCTCCTTCCCCCCTAGCCCAACCATTCTGTCTATCCCTCCAAACCGGCACTATGAGAGATACGCATTTCGTCGTCTGTCTGTCCAGGCTGCCCGGATTGTCCCGGAAAACTAGAGATTAAGGAAATAAATAAATAAAAAACAGTTGTGTAGAAAAAGAAAAAAAAAAAGGAAATACAAAAGTCCGCCGATCAGAAGTATTAAAGGGGGAAAACCTCCCAAAGGCTAGACATAGTTTTGTTTATTTGTGTGTGGCAAATTCCCGCCTAAACCTCCCGCAAATGCCAAAAGGGGCATGCATCGGAGGGGGCCAGTTGAGGAAGAAGCCATGTTCTCCCAGAAGTGCTCCTGTATCTGGGCGAGGCGAGACTTCACCGTTCGGCGGGTTCCCTAGTTTATCACTCTCTCAAGACACTGGCTGCTTGTGCTTAAAATGGGTACATAGGGTCGGGTTACGTGTGCGGCTGCCCCTAGGAGGGAGCCCTTGGTTGTCCCGTGACGAGTCTCGAGCTCAAGTTGGATTTTGACCGCAATTGCCGGCTGGTCCGGTGGCTACGACGCCGCGACCCCTCCTAGCGAGACTCGGAATAGTCGTTTAGCGCCACGCAGACGGCACCGCGGTGGTGACCGTTGTACTGGCGGATGATTTGCTGGCTGTGTAGCTCCCAGAGTCGCGCGTAGTGATCGCTGCAGGCTGTGACCAGGTAGGCACTATCCGCACTGAATGCACAGTCCCACACCCAGCGCTGGTGGCTCGTCAGCGTGGCCTCGAGCGGGAACGGCCTGGGCTCCGCCTCGAGCCCCGACGGCTCCATCGCCTTGACCTCCCAGATCTTGGCGGTGTGGTCGGCGCTGCAGGTGGCCAGCTTCTTGACGTCTGGCGAGAGCAGAATGCGCGTGATGTACTGGTTGTGGGCGTTGAAGTGGGTCAGGGGCACCAGTTGCGTCCTATCGAAAGCCTGGATGAGCTGCCACACAAACACATTGCCCTGCAGAAGAGAAGGCACGTCAGCAGTCTATCGGCCATGGCGACAGGAACAAGATCTACGTGAGAACAGACAGTATTGTTGGCTGCGCAGAGAAGAGTGCCGTCGCTGGCAACCGTGACGCTCGAAACGGAGACCTCGTCTTCAGGAATGAGCTGGTGCGAGCACGTGTTCTCGGCCAGGTCCCACAGTCTGATGCTCCCACTGCGGTCACAGCTGATGATCTCGCCCTGGTTTGGGTGGATAACGACATCGTTGGCCGGCGATCCGTGGTTATAGCTGCGTTGGATGGCGCCCGTCCGCGTCTCCCAGATTTTGACGGTGCCGTCTTCGGAGCTCGTCACCATCCATTTCCCCTCGCAGTGGAAGGCAACGCCTGTGATGTTGCCCGTGTGGCCCTCGAAGACGAGCAGCGGGGCGGGGTTGGTCGAGCGGATGTCAAAGAGCTTGACCGTGTGGTGGCCCGCAGCGGCGAGGAAGCGCTTGTCGGGGGAGATGCACAGCCGGTTCACCTGGGAATCGGGGTGCTGGATTGTGCGGGAGCAGATTCCGGATAGAGCCTCCCAGAATCTGGCAACGACGGCCGGTTAGCCACATCCATCTTGCTCGCAATCCGATTCGAGACCTGGAGAGGGAGGCTCCATGCGAAGCGAAGCTATTGTGGCCCAGTTGCGGCACAACGCGACACGCGACGCGACACTGCACCACACGACGCGACAACAGGGCAGAGTGTTGCCGTGCGGCAAGGTGCGGCAAGGTGGGCTTGCTCTTCGGAGCGGAGGGGTTCGCGGTCAGGTCAAATGCTCGGCGGTCTAGCGCACCTGATAGTGTGGTCGTAGCCAGCTGCACATCCAGAAGCGCTGTTGTCAGCGTGCAATCAATCAACTCGGGAGAGCAATAGGAGGGTAGGGCTCACCTGTGCAGAGAATGACGGACATTTTGCCACGGCTACGAGTCCATGGTTTTTTGGGGAGCCGGGTAAAAGAGGTGTTGAGAGATCGGTTTTGCGGAACTATCTCGAGCCTCTAATTCTCGCGACTGCGCGGCGCCCTGGCTCGCTTCTAAGGCACCGTCCGGGTCCTTGGTTGCCCTGGCCTTGTACTTCTTTAGCTGCTTGGGGTGGGGCTAGGCCCCCCATAGCGTGGCTCCTGGGGTCTGGCTGGCGCATGTGCCACCGCCTGACAGCCTCCTGAAGTTCTGAGAGCCGTGGCGTCAAGGTTAAGGCGCGGCAAATGGAATAACCTTCCTCCGATCTAAGTCGATATGCTGGGGTCCATATCACCCCTTTCCCTACCCAGACTTACTTGAACGGACGTTTGTTTGATAGCAAAATGTTCCAATCGCATAACTCAAATTTGGATTTTCTCTCCCTCCACAAATTCTGCGATCTCGACAGGTTGCTTGACAGGACGTAATTTATGGGCCCGCCATTAACTATGCATTACATGTTTGATATACTCCATACCTACACTTCAGCTTCGGTTCTTGAACACGCGGTTCAAGGCATTCTTTCAGTCGTTTTTTCTTCGTATTGAAGTCTTTTATTTGCCTACCTCAAGTACCTGCCTAGGTACAGGTACGGAGAAAAGCAAATTTGTTTCCTCAAGCATGTCTCTCTCTTTCTGCAACAGGCCGCACCGGAACCTAAACCTGAACCTGCACCTCTTCCCGCACTTGTTCTCAGCACCCGGCCCTGATGGCGCTGGTCACAGCCCCCAAAGTCTTATATACCACGAACCGCAAGCCTGTCATGGACTCGATGCTGTGACTACCCCAGATTTGTCCCCCTGTTCGAGGGAGACAGACTCTTTCCCAGGTCTATGTCGGTCGGGCTCCTTCTCAAGTGTGACTGGGAAACTCGTGTTCATCGTTTCGTGCAAGTGCCCAAGTGTCACGCCCCTGACGCTGAACCAGTAGGTGACCCGCTGCTGTCCTGCCATCGGGTTGCTGATGAAGGCGTCACAGGACCGACCGAGTTCCCAACGGCCTGACAACACTTAGTCGAGATTCTGCTCGGCTCGCCCTCGGTTTACCCCCTGGTCCATCTCGTCACCTACTTCAGCTATTGGTTTAACAAGCCGCTCACTCATCATGCCCGCCGTGCTTAGGGAATATAAGCGACCCAGGAGTACGCACCATTGGCTCCATGTCATACTCCGGTAGTTGAAACGCGTGTGCTCCTTTGGCCCCCGTGCGATGGCGATACTCTCTTGGTCCTGCATCCGCTGGCAGTCGCTGTGCGTCTCTTGTCCTGCTGTAAGCTGGCAAGCGGATAGGCAGGCAAACAAGTCCCGGGTGTAGTTTATCCCTCGGGCCCGAGAAGTCGGTGATCCCAGTCCACCTGGCCCAGGCAAATCTTCCGTGCTTCCGTGTCCCGCCCTGGATTTGAGTTTGTAATGTTCCGCAGTCCCGCCGTCCCGACATGTACCTGGCCGGATGGGTGGCTTCGGGAACGTCAACAAGGCCATGACGCAGAATTCTCCGCTGCAAAGCCCTAGCGTCAGATTGGCATGCAGGCCACGCTATATACTATATCGATCACCGATCTCGTGTCACGGTTTGCCAGGCTCGGCCGAGTCCGAGAGTTGGACACGAAGCAGAGGCTCAACGTCGATGAAATACGACAATTCCTTGCTTTTTTAGTCACTAGGCATAGGGCCCACGGGTGAAGGACGCTGCAGCCTGGATTCACGGCAGCATTCGATCGGAACTGCTGTCTGACAAGATGAACGAGGGCCTGGAGGCCTTGTCAACCCCGAGGCGGGCCACAAGGGTTTGAGCGGAAGTCGTTCCGGGACGCAACCCTGGCTATGGGACACAGCATCTTCGTTTCACCAGCTGCGGACCCGTGCCTGATATGAATTAGCGCCTGACCGTGGACCATGAGCCTCACCGCTGTGGCGGACTCCGCACCTCGGGCTCTGTCGGCCCAGAAAACACCTATCTGGAACGGTGGTTGAGCAGAGTTGGCAGCAATGCAAGCAACTGCAGGGATTGGACTCTCAATGAACTGCATGTACGATGGACGATGACGCTCACTCTGCCGCCCGGAAGGCAAGATCCGCTGAGCCATCTCCACCTTGCTCCGGAAACGGGCAAGACACGGGAACTCCGGGATACAAGAAGCGGTCGGTGCCGCCAGCGGGTCAAGCGATTGTGTTTCTTTGGAAATCAAATACGCAAGAGACTTGCTACAATATATCCGTTGGAAATAATCAGAGAGAGGCGCGAAACAAATATCAGTACAAGAATTCTCGCCTTGAGCACCTGAGCGGCTTCTGATCTAACCATGTCAACACCGGAAGCTTCTCACAAAATGATAGGCTGGTAAGAAAAAACAACTTCTCCTGGATATTGCCGAGACGAGAAAAGAAAAAGGTTCTGTGTAGCTACAGCACAGACGAAACCACGCCTTCCCAGGCTCCCGGGCGGAACGGGAACGAGCACAACCATGCGTCTCACATTTGTGTACCGTTGTTCTCCCGTATTGTTAGTCGCCGCCGATATCTTGTCGCTCTCGCGGACGATCCACGCTGACAGCAGTCAGAGGCAGTTTTATGTTGCATCCCCACGGTTGTTTACGCCACCCTATTTCCGCTTCCACTTCCGCTTCCTCGGGCTCTTCTGGGCACACGATTCCGCGAACGGCCTGACGCTCCCGCAGGTCCTCCGCCATGAGAGCCATGGGAACCATGGGAACCGTGTCCGGAGCCGCCAAAGCCCGTTGAGCCCGAGTATGCGGGAATCTGTTCTGCTGAAGCTGAGCCGTGTTGGCAAGGGATCCACCAGATCCTCGTGTTTCCGCAGTAATCGCAGTTCCTAGCTCACATTAGCGACGTCCACGAACGGCGTCTCAGCTGGGTACCATCCTTACACTCGTTGGCTTCCCTCGCAAGACTGGCAAGTGATTGGCTCGGACCGCATCCCTTGGTACAGGAGGCAGCCGCAAACTTCGGGGTGCGGGAGCTGACTCGCCATGCTGATGTGCCTGTGAGAGCTGAAGTTAGAGAGATGGATAGGCCGACACTCCAAGAGCCTTTTGGTGTCTGTCGTGTTAATATTTGCCAGAGAGTACAAGGTGTTATGTCTTCCAAAGGCCAGTAGGCGAATATGGCTGGGAACTGGCCTGGCCTTTTATACACATGGTCATCTCGGACTCTTCGCGTCGAGTCCTTTCGTGTTGCCGAGGGTGACCTGCACAAGAAATACCAGCTCACCGCCAGACACGATATCGGCCATCCTTGACGTGGTATTGGCGACTAAGAGAACCAATAGGGCGGTTCGGGGTTAGAGGCGGTTGTGAGGGGGTCTGGTGATCACGGTTGCTCGGTCGAGGATGACGATTCGACTGATGACTCCCACAAAAAGGGGAGCGGGAGCGGCATCGTGTTTACACAGACTCGTGGGAGAGATCAGCCCCGTTGTGAGACATATTCAGGAGTTGGGCCATGTTGCCAACGAAGCACACAACCAAGGATGGACCATGTTCCTGGACATGGCTACATGTCTCTGATCCCCCTCTCGGAAGGCAGCTCCCAGCTGTCTTGGTTGCCTTATTTTGCTCCCAGCGCGGGACACTTGCAGGATACTTGGAACCTTCAACCTTCCCGACGAGATGAGTGGAAGAAAAAAAAAAGACGCGAGATAACCAGCATCCCACAGAACCCCGAGAGATCATGCAGCTCGCGCAGCCCGCTGCAGTTACCCGTACGCTGACCATCAAAGCGAGCCTAGGCATGTGTGATAGGGTACAGGTCACTGATCCGCGCGCGTCTCATGGCAGCCATTGTCTCCCACTTGACAATGGCTCATATTGGATTAGACGGCTACCTGCGCCTTTTCTAGAATCAACAGTCGGTCCAGGCGTGTTGGGGATCCGGGTCTCAAGGCGGTGTCGGCACATTGACTGCCATCGGCTCTGCCCACAGGCAGCGCTCCTAGACTCATACAGTAGCTACGACAAATTCGAACTGTAAATTTAAGCCTTCTTCTAACAGACATTATCGACAAGCAGCCATTCATGCAATGGGCCGAGCCTGCCTTACCCATGGCTCCGGGAGTTCTTGTCTCGGGAAAGACATACATACGTCAAATAATTAGGGAGAGCCCCATCAGGTCCTTTACGACCAAGCGGGGCCACTTAGACTAAGTCGGCGCTAGTAACTTTGTTTTTCCTTGCGCCTTTCTGCTCGGTTCTTGATGGAATGACGCCGTGTGTCTGCAAAGCGCGCCTGGGTGGGTGACACCGGCCTTGGTTTGAAACCAGTCCGAGAAGAAAATAGCTTGTTCCGTTCCCAGTCCCAGCAATGGAAAGGAGGGGCCCCAGACGCTGGGGACTCGACCTCGATTTTCGAGCCCGCTTCCGCTTGTCCATCCTGATTCCTTGGGGACATCTTCCGTTCCGCGGCTGTGCCTGACGTGTTGTGTCCCATGGCAACTTTCAGACCTCGTTCTTGTCTCTCTTTCGCTACAGCTCTCACTCCATAGTCACCATTCCCATCCCACATGGGCATCTTTGCTTTTGTCATACCAAGCGGTGCAACTACGCTTACGGCTACCAAGAGCAACTCTCACGTCTCTCGGGATTCATCTCGCCTGTCCTTCCACCCATCGTCGGTGCAGAATACGGCAGGCGAGTTGTGCAGGATGATGGCCAGCGTCACTATACTATGTCTAACAGGCCATTCTATACGCACATCTAGTCATATGTCTCGCTGCTAGACTATCAAGTTTTGTGCAATGGCTCGGCAAGAGGGAGGATGGACTGGCGCCCGTCTGGGGGTGCAGGGGCTCTGAGATCGAGGCTATCGGGGTGCAGAAGAAGAAAACGAGCCGGAGTTTCCGCAGGCGTCGAAAGGCAGCCGTTTTCTTGTCGCTCTTCCGAAAGTTGATGGTCTGACTTTGATACACGCCTCCTTTTTCGTCGTACTGGCGCCATCTTGGCGACCAGATTCCACCTGCTCCGTTCCGTTCCTTCCTTCCCCTGCCTTTCTTCTTCGGTCGAGACCGGGCCATTTCGTTCCTCTTCTCTCAAACACTACCTTGGGCAACAAGATGCGACGGTAGGAGTGCATTGGCCTCTGTCGGAAGGCCCTTTCCGCAAGACAAGGCGCTTTAGAATTGGGAGGCCATCACATACCTCCGCCCGTGTCTTGCTGTCTGTCTCGGGTGCCCGCCGCCGGAAAGTTGTTCACCGGTGTAGACAGGCCGCAGGAGGGCGGAGAGCGGATGGCGGAGGAAGGAGGAAGAATGGGGATGTGGAGGAAGAAAGGTGGGGGAGAGGGTTGAAGAAGCTGAAGAGGCCGAAACGTGGCTTGCTTCCGCTGGAGACCGACAGGTTTCGGCGAAAGATTGACTGCAAATCCCCAGAGACTAGTGAACACCATGCATGAGACAGCGACCGGTCTCGAATTTTGCACAGCAGTGGGCTTCTTGTTTCTGTCTTGGCTAGAAAGGGCCCGCTGTTCACGACAGCAACCACCCTCCGCCCTTCCCACCATTTCTGCAGGATTGGCCGAGAGAGAAGAGGTGCCGTCACTTTCTCTATCCGATCCTTATTGACCTGTCATATTTGATCGAGCTCGTGTATTTCCCAGACATCTCGATGCAACCTCTTGCAAGCACGCCACACTATATATGCTGGTTTCTGTCTGACAAGACGTCCCCCTGTTCCAAGTCATTCTTCTTTGGCGCATCGTCTTCCATGCATATGTCTGTATATGTACAATTGCATTCACTTTTAAGCTTGAGACATGGGGAACTACCTCGTCTGGGTAGGTAGGTTGTGCTATTCGCTGTCTCGATATTCGCAGTCAGGAATTTCTTGGGTGTGTGGTGGGTGCATCTTCCTCCCGCCCCGCAAACACCCTGACACACTGCAAGGAGCTCTCTAGCTGTATGTATTGACGCCACACTGCCCGACCGGTCACCCACCCACACTGTCGCTGTGCCAGAGCCTCCGGTCAGTCGATAATTCCCTCGAGGCCAATGGACGATATTATGATTGAACAAGCCGACGCCAAGCGAGGCTAACTACGAATGCCTCCCTACAAACACAGATCCCTTTTCCCTTTTTCTTCCATCCTTCACACAAGACTAACTCGCGCAACCCAATAAGGGAGCGTAGCACCCGCGGCTGCCCGCCTCACTTTCTCACACCGAGTTTTATTTTTACTCTTACATACGGATGGTCTTGGTAACATGTCTAGACAGACAGAAAGACAGACAGACAGACAGACAGACAGACAGACAGACAGACAGACAGACAGACAGACAGACAGACAGACAGACAGACAGACAGACAGACAGACAGACAGACAGACAGACAGACAGACAGACAGACAGACAGACAGACAGCTACCGACAAGGGGGGCTTCTGTCTGGCTTTACCACTACGTATTACCTAGTAGTCGGGCACGCCAAGCGCTGGCGGCGCCTTTTTCTTGAGCACCTTACGGACAGCAACGAAGACCTCAGAGAACAGCTCCTATTGGCTGCCTGGGCGACGTGTCGCCGACCTCTTTTTGCGTTCTTCGATCTCGAGTTCCCGTCTCTTCTCGAGTCCGCTGTTCATACTGCCGGAGAAGCAAGTCCTTGGTACCGCGTGCCTGGTTCTCGGCTTCTGAGGTTCAAGTGTTGGTGGGTAAGTAAGCTGCGTAGAGAGTTGAGCCGGGAGGGATACACACCACGCAATAGTAAGCCAATTGTTTGGGAGTTGGCAAGGGGGTACAGTACGATACCTAGCGTGGGCAAGGTAAGGTCGTTGATAAAGCCAGGTACATAGGCACCTCTACTATCCTGTTTCCCCGAGACGTAGATCTAGGTCGTGTCTTCTGCTCATGGTCTGCCTACCTGCCTACCCGTCTCTTTCTTCACCAGATTCCTGATGCAATCGCGACACTGTCCTCGCTCACTTCCCCTCTTACCCTCCAACTCCCCTTTTCTTGTCTCGGTATTTTCTTAGGGTTAGGTACTGTATTTGACTGCTGGTAGGCAGACCCTCGCACTCTCACCTAGGTACCCCAGATAAGTTGTTTCTGTATATCTACTGGGCAGCATCACGATTATACAATCTCTCTTGGCTCAACCTTTGGTTGAGTACTTCCTCCGAACCAGCACGCTACACACAGATGGCGAGGACGTAAGGCTGTCACTAGTCCGACCGCCACCTCCACTTGGTTATCTAGGTGTGTTTACTTTACACGCTACACCCTGTCAGACAGGCTGCGTTGTTCCTTTTCCTTTATTTTGCTTCTCCTGTTTGCCCATGTCGCGAAAGCGTAGGCCTGCCGGTCCGGCTTCGGGTATTGACGCGATGTTTTTCTTTTTGAGACACCTTGGCTTTGGCGACGGGCTCATGAAAGGAGGCTTTGAGGTCACTTTGCGGTCTTGCCTGCCCATCTATACAATCATCTGGGCCCCTTGCTTTTCTGAGAAGGAACGAACGGTTGAGCAGTTTATATAATTCATGCTCTTATCTTACCCATGTTTGAGCATATCCCGTTCTAATCTATAATTCCTTTGGTGTGTATAGAAAGGGGTCGGATAGAGGCCAAGACGGTTGAAGTTCGTCTATTGATCCCTCCCGGTAGATAAGTACCCAGGTAACTCATCTTTCTTACTCGATATGGCGAGGCTGTCAGAGCAGGGTGGGGTGGGGCTTGTGGATATCGTGTCAAGTCAGGAGCGTGGCAGCTGATGCCTCACACAGGATGATAGAATATTTGTTTGGGTGCTAGACTACTTACTTACTCCCTCACCTTTGACAATCCAAGATACGTTTATATTTGTTTATTTTGTAAATGTACAAGATGCGCTCTCTCTGGCTTCCGTCTGGAGAGTGAGGTTCTAGCTATGTCAACTGAGCAGTGAAAGAAACCAATTGACACGCCTCCCGGTCAATCACTCTCGAGCAATCAAATGGTGTGATGATCGGGCCTTACCATCTTCACTGTCTCTAAACCGAGATTGGGCTGATATCCCACGTGGCTTCCATTCTGGATGGATGGCTGGCTCAACTTTGAAAGATAGATAGCCCGTTGTTCTCGAGCCTCAAACCACGACACGGCCACGGGGGATAGATCTCTAGCTGTCCCCCCTTCCACGAAGGGGACGATGTGGACAGCATGCCTCTATTCGTAGTCTGCTGGCATGCCATTCGACTTTCAAAGCAGAGGGGTAGTCTCTAGCCCAGAACCCTAAACTTAGCTCCGATTTGCAATGAAGTAATCCCGCAACACACATATGTATATAGTTCACATCCATTTCCTTTTCGGTTAGCAGTTAATTAATGGCGTGTCGTGAATCAGCTTATAATACTGATATTCTAAACAAAAAAAACACCAGCGGCGCTGCCATCAAACATGTTATACACCTAATCAGGTGGTAAAAGAAATTACGGCATCCCTCAAAGCCCCTTTCTTGCACCTGTTCCAGCAAGTGCTTCACATCCCAAGACTACAAACGAATCAACAAACAAACAGACAACAAACCAACAGCTCGCCATGCTCATAGTCAGGTCATTTTCAGACTATGGAGAGATCAAACTTTGGCCATAGCAAAGCGACGAGACAATGTAGACTCACGCTCACGAGCTTCGCTCAGCAAAAAATCGATAGTTAAAACTTGAGTTTGTGTGTGGTGATAGAAATAAGCCATTTCACTTTGGTGATAGATCTAACTACCGAAGTCCCTCGTTTGGCAGACGAAATAAAATATAGATAATTAGTTAATGTGCTTTTCTTCATCATCAGGCCTCCCAATTCTCAAGGCCAAATGTTTCAACCAGAAAAAGCTACCAACAGACTGACTGACTGACTAACTAATAAACCAACTGACTGCTACCTCTCAAGACTCCCAAGACTCCTAAGACTCCCAAGACTGTCAGAGGAGCCAACTCACGCGTGAGGGCAAGCAAACAACACCACCCTCGCACCGCGCCCTAAGCCAAAGCAAACTTGTGCAGTCAAACAACACATCTTTCACAAGTCGTGCTATATCTCGAGATACCCCCACCCAGTAGCCCAAGAAGACATAAAACTAGCCCTTCAGCATTTAATAGCCCCAACACAAATCCTCATAAATCGGTCCTCATCATCCATGATCACTTCAAGAAGACATCAAATCACGAAAGGCACCACCAACAAGCAAAGTGCCAATGACCTGCCTAAATACCTATACAATACCGCCACAAAAGTTCCACGCCACCATAAGGACAAGTCAGAAAGTTATGGGTTTCATTGTCGCTCCTCTGCCAGCTAGCTGACCTGGCTCTATACCCGCACCCCGCCAGTCGAGTATTTGGGAAATAAAGGAGTCGAGAAAAATAAAGTTGAAAAATGTTGTCCCGAAAAGGTTGAAGTGACGAGGGGGAAAAAAGCCCAGGAACAAAGGCCGAAATCAAGACAGAAAGCGGACCGTTATAAGGAAAACCCGGCTAGTCCTTCACGCTCCTCCGAAATGCTCCCCATCTGAACCCCCAATGAACACCCCAGCATGAGCACCGTCGCTCGATCCAGCACACCCCAACGTCCCGTCGTGTCTGCAAAAGGCGCAAGACCTCAGAAATAAATGCAATATGATCTCCTGGCGCCGTCCGTAATTCCGATATCAACCTCGACGTGGAAGTTCGCCTTGACCTACCTTGGGAAATGCAAAATGGAAATGATGTTTAAAAGTAACCAGTTTACCGACCCGAAAAGAAGATGGAAAAGTCGATGCGATCAGCGTCTAGGCGAATGTAGGCGCAGTATAGATCAGGGTTGTGACGATCATCGCACCTGCGGTAACACCGCCAAGTGCCACATACCCTACACGCTCCGCAATGTGGCGCAAACGAACTCGCTTGGAAGATCTCTCGCTATCAAGCATGTCGGAGTGCTCAGTGCGTGGTGCGGTAAACAGCGGGGATTCTGAGCGCTGTAGAACGGCTACAACTGTCGCAGCATCATCGACGGTCGGCGGGGGAAGTGAACAGGCGATATCCGGAGTCTCAGGCGACGCATCTTGCTCCTGAGAAGCCCATTTCTCTTCCACTTCGCTGAGTTCCGAAATCTCCTCTGCCTTCCTCTTGCTCTTGGGCGTATCGGATCCATGCTGGCAGCTATCGACAATATCGGAGATGCCTACTTGGGTCCGGCGAGAGCTGTGCTCAGACTTTCCGCTTACCGCCGGAGCAGGTGCAGGAGGGAGAAGTGAATTGATAATGCTCGCTTCGTGTCGGAAATCGTCGAACCACTGCGCGGTGGCTTGATCGGCCGAGGAAGGTTTGGGGGCCACTGGAATCTCCCGTTTCTCGCCCTCCATCAGAGGTCCTGTTCCAGGCGTGTTCTGGTAGCCAAACGGACCATCCCCGTTGCAAAGAGCATGGACGGTAGAGTAATGACGCGGCAAACGGGTTTTCGAAAGGTTTCCATGGAGCGCCTTGTTTTCCTCTCGGGCTGCAAAGTAGTCGTACTTGCCGGTTCTCATGCCAAGCAGCTCTACCGGATTCTGAAGCTCTGCCGCATCGTCCTTGACGCACCGCTTTGGCATAACAGCATCAGACGGGCTAACTTGCCGAGCAATACCAGGAGTTGGTCCGTTAAAGACCGGGAGAGCCTCCATTGGGTGGTCGGTAACAAGAGGGACGCTATCGTTCAAGAGTCGGCCAATTGTGATTGCCGTCTTCTTGGCAGCGGCCGATGTCGATTCACTGGGTGCTTTGCTAGGCACTGCCGGAGCTGAAGGTTGCGTGGTAGCAAGGTTGAACGGCCCGTGGAAACAATCTCCCCATGCGTTTCTCCAGGATGACGGATCCTCAGATTCTGCCGGGAATTGAGAGTAGAGTGGGCTCGGCTTCCGAGGAGAATCGTGAACTGAGTGGGTAGGTGACGCCCTCTTGACTTCCCAGAAAACAGGCTTCGTGTCTGGAAGATGAGTAAGATGATGAAAACAGTTTTGGAAGAGGTATGAACGCGTCTTACCATCATCCAGATGCAGGTCAGGGAACGACTCATCGTCAGAAATGTCTGGAGCCCAACCAAGATCCTGGTCGAGCTCGCTCTCATTCTCTTCATCCTCACTGCTTCTAGCGTGGCTCGCGTGATCGCCGTCTTCGTCATCCTCCTCGCCGTCCATGTCCTCTTCGTCATCCGGGTAATCGTGCTCACTCTGGCTATCGCTATAGCTGCCGTTGGATTCCAAGTCTGAATGGAGGAACTCTTCATCATCGGTGCTGAGCTCTATCGAGGCTCCTCTGGCGTAATTAAACCCGCCGTTTGTAGGGTTTTCCGAAAATCCGGAGCCCTCGCCCAGGGGGAAGATAGCGGACTCAACAGCTTCCAAGTGGTTAAGAGTGGGGTCGGAACCAGCCATGCGGTGTGGCGAGTTCGCAGCAACCATGTCCTTGGGCTCATCATCTTGAATTTCAATGACTTGGTCTGAAGAGCCTCGCTGGTATTCATCCTCTACCAAAGGTGGAGGAGATGTGCGGGGCGACGAGAGGTCAACGACTTCAAATTTAGCGCAGCGCCTGGCACTATAGTCGACCGGCCGGGTCTGTTCAGTAAGGTCGATGACATTCTGCTGAACTTTTCCATTGACGTTTCCAGGCTTGGGGTTGCGTGTTGAGGGGAACTCGAAATCCTCCTCCGACGAGGACGATGGGTAGCCGTCCTCCGAGCCGTTGTCCGAGTCGTCAGGGACTTGGAAAGTTGTCGTGGACCTATGATATCAATCTCTGTCAGCAAACCATATTCCATCTACAAACCAGGGGTTGCGGGTATCTACTAACTTTCGATCGTTGTGGGCAATTCCGACTTTGAGTGTGGTTGGGGCAAACGAGTCGGATCCCCGGGCAATTGCTACGCCGAATCGTAGAACATCGCCATCCTTGAGTTCATGAGGGTTGCCTTCCACGAGGCGATGAGTGTCGTCATTGATATAAGTTCCGTGTAGGGAGCCCAAATCTTTGATTTGGATTTTCTAGAAAGGGTTAGTTAGCACAGCGTGCAGCTGAACGACTTGAAGCAAAGCGAAACGTACCTTCATAGCCAGATTGGCAGTGATCTCGGCATGTGATCGGGACATGACGGGGCTGTCGAACCATCCGTTGTCTTTTCCGGCGACAAATCCCTTTGACTGAACCTTCGAGGCGCGGCCGATAGGGACCAAGAGGTTTGTCCAGTCCATGGTAATTCGACGCTCCGGGTAGCGCATGTCAGCCGGTGCCAACTCATCCGCAGACAGGCTGATGAGAACTAGAACGCGAGTTAGCTGTGCCAGGTCAAAGCAGGAGGGATTCTCGCGACACTGCCGAGAGCAAGAGCAATGGGCGTGAGGATGGGCTTTCGAGCTCGAGGCAAAAGAGACAAAGCTGGACTTACTGCTGTTGCTCGACTCTCCAGAGGAAGAAGCCATGGCGATGTACTGGTCTGGGGATCTCTCCCGGCGAGTGCAGTTACGACGAGAGAAGTGCTTGTTCCACGGGAGAACCGAAGTGAAGAGCGAAACGTTTCCAGAGTGGGCGGCCTGGAGGAGGGGGTTGTGCTCCCGACGTCTGACAAAGCTTGGGCCACGGCCGTCGGAAACGGCAGGTTGGCAATGGCCTAGGCAGTGGTCGAGGGTACTATTCTTGTCGGCACCTACGAAGAATGAAGACGCCTCGCACGGGTGAGTATGCCGCAAATGGCCGAGTGGGTGAATAAATGGAGAAGGGAAGGGAACCCGCAGAGAACTGCCAGATTTTAGCTTCAGCTAGAGCCTTAGTTCATGTGAAGGTTTAGGGTGCGAGGACAGGAGCAGACGCAGACAGGTCATGTAGAACTTAGAAGGAGTCGGCCGGGAGCCGTGTCAGAGGTGAGGTGGGGCACCTGGAAGGACGGCTGCCATTCAATGCCTAGAAAGCTCCCCCGAATCAGGCAGACGAGAGGGCCGATAAGCAGCAGGCTCCCTTATCGCTGAGAGTTGGAGGGGGTGATGGAGGGGAACCTTGGAAGCCTTGAAAGGGCGTGCAGAAAGGGTAATACGCGGGCAGTACTAGGTAAGGAGGGCCTGCCCTGAGCTAGGTAGGTGGTGTCCCCTCTCCGAGAACTTAAAAGCAGCTCTGTCCGTCGACTTTAGAGGCACGGGAAGTGGTGACCAAGGGTTGGGTCGATTGCACCGTACAAGAAGCGCCCTTCCTTTCTGTTGCGATTCCACAATACGGAGTAATGAAATGTGAATGACGGGAGGTGGGCAGCAGCTAGGCGGTGCTAGGCAGTGTGGTCATGGGGTTAGCTTCCAATTCAGCGCCAGCCGGCCTCAGCTGCGGGGCTGACTGATAGTGGTGCCTCTGAGGGTCTTTGATCCAACAGTGAAACGGCAATTGTTGGCCTGACCGAACAACCAGGACCTGACCTTTTGCCAAACTTTTGCAAATTACACAAGGATGCTCTAGGTCCCGTGTTAATACGTTCATTTGTGCGTCGGGTACGGATGAGATTACCTAGATCTCTAAGTAGGTTGCCGGCCTTTCATCCCTCGAAGAATCATTTCTGGAGTGTCGGTTGCGGACGACCTTGAAGCAAACCGTCTGACACAGTGTTAACATGAGCTCCCATTAGCTGGAAAGCAATGCAAAATAGTCCGCACTGTACAGTCTCCTCGACTTTCTCCCACTGTGTGATTCATTCAACCCAAGGTTTTCTTTGCAAAGCTACTTTATCAATACATGCCCAACTGCCCACCCGACCGCTACCTAACTATGGTACTATCTTTATGGCAATATGATACGTACGGCGCCAGCTTGAAGCTTCATATATGTATTTATTCCCATTCCTGAGCTCCCATTGCCCCACGTAAACGCGGGAAGGGATGATCGCTGGCCCCGTATCTTAGGTTATCTTACAGCTTGGCGAGGAGGGGTTCGAAACCCCATCTTTTGGAGGGGCGACATTCCTTGCCTGGGAATGGTGTACAGCACGAATATTCCTTGCTGAACTATGTGGTGTAGAAATCTCACAGAGAGACTTCCTGGCTATTGATATTGCATCCATTACTATCGGTTTACCAGAGTTCTCCAGAGTTAAATACCTGGCTGCTGTTATTCTCGGATTGAGAGCTTCGAGCGAGCTGGAGAGTCGATCGGGATTGCATTGTTCTGGTGACCTACTAACCGTACGATGACCCCTCTTTGATGCCTGTCTGGTCTCCTGCAAGCACTGAGGAAAGAGTCACCAGGCCCAGGGTTCGAGACCTTGCCGCTGGAGACGTGGGGAACTGGGGCGAGGACTGGGGCGCTCGCTTCGTAATCCATATTCTGTATTTACACGTATTCTATACATGCGCGCAGAGCTACGGTCGCCTCAGACTCGAAATTTCGAAATACTGATTGCGTTCAACATGTATAACATGTCACGGTGCGAAGTGAATGTAATTGTAGAAGGTGTGCCACCTGTGCGTGTCCCGTGTTTGCCGCACAATTTCTGTAGACCTGAAAAAAATTACCTTGGCCACGTTGTCTTTTCTCGATTCGCATAATATTAACAACAAACAAAGCTTCGGCCACGTCTTCTCCGTCGACCAATCTTGGAACAGCTTGAACAACCCCCAGGGCTATCCATCTCCGACAGTAGCACCGCGAGGTTGCTAATCACTACATAACTAGCCACCGCTCCCTTCCCATGGATTTTTTGCCGAACAGTATTAGGTCATCGCGAGAGCTAAACCGCCCAAAAACAGCACTCAAGTCGACAGATTCTCCACCAATACACGGCCAGCAGACAAAAACTTGATCCCGGCACTGTGAGCAGGCCACCTCAGAACTTGACGAGCATTTCTTTTCGAAATTTTCGAGAGAACCGGGCCCATCGAATCCCCTCGAGGTTTCGGCCTACATCCCGTCAACATGCACGACCTCCGAAAGAAGGCTTTGCTGGAGAGCGGCAAGACCTTGTCGAGGAAAGCACGGTTGAAGCCCGACGGTTCGCGCCTGAAGTCAGACACGCCGCGTTCGTCTGCGAACCAGTCGCCAAACCAGTCACCGGGAAACTCTAGGGCAGGCTCTCGAGCCAACTCGCGACCAGGCAGTCGCTACGCGTCAGAGGATGAGGGTGGCGCGAGTGATGCTGACAATGACGACGACATCATGACTATGAGCACAAACTCGGCGTCTGCCGATGACGACGAGTTCGACGAGTTGTCCAGCAGCACCTGGTCTGAACGACTTCGAGATCACATCGCCGAAGTCAAAGACCGCAAGCGCAGCATTCAGGCACGAGAAGAGACATTGGCGGCATATCTACACATACTACGCCACCATTTTGCGCTTTCTGAGATTAAAAAATCCGTTTCAGAGGTCGTCCCTGCGCTTCTCCGGAGCATTAGGGGCGGAGGCAGCGAAGAGGAGCGCACTCTGGCGACGGCCGCCCTTACGATGACCATCCTCACCTTTCCGTCAGAGACAGTCTTTGAGCACGTTTTACCAACGCTTAAGGCCGCATGTGAAGAGGACGAGGAAGCAACGGTCAAGGCTGAAGCTATCCAAGCGCTCAGCCTAGCCGTGACATATGGGGGAGGCTCGAGTACGGCCGCAGATGAGGTTCTCGATTATCTTCTCGAAATAATTGAGAGCGACGGGCGGTCAGCCGGCGCAGACGACAACGGCGCGGTGGTATCGGCCGCCCTTCAAGCCTGGGCATTCGTGGCCTCACATGTGGAAGACTTGGAGGCACATAGCGACCAAGCCATAGAGGCGTTTATGGAGCAGCTGGACAGCACCGACCCGGATGTCCAGACGGGTGCCGGGTGCAATATTGCCCTCCTTTTCGAGGCGGCGCGCGAATACGAACAGGAGACGGGCGAGAGCTTCAACCTTCAGTATAACCAGCACAGGATCATGACGCGAATGGCAGAGATTGTCAAGGACTCGTCAAAGACGATCTCGAAGAAGGGGCGAAAGCAGCTGCGGTCAAAGTTCTCGAGCATCGTCACCTCGCTGGAGCGGGGCAAGGGGCCGGGCTACTCGACAGCGGGTCGCGGGGCCGTCAACCCGCACACAGGCGGGAACAAGACGAGTGGCCAGGCCGAGTTCCAAGAGTTTGGGTACCGCGAGAAGTTGCGCGTCAACGACCAGATTGTCGTCATCAACACCTGGTCGCTTCACGCGAGGGTCGAGACTCTCAAGGCTGTGCTAGGGGGCGGCATTGGCAAGCATTACATGGAGAACCCGGTGATCAAAGACATTCTTGACTCGGCCGAAGTTGAGCTTCTTTGGAAGCCGAAAAAGTCAAAACATTCTATAGCGGAGGAGGACGAGGATTGAGTACTGCGTTGCTGATAAGTTTCTATGCATTGGCATTGGTAAACGAAATCAGGCCTTGATTTTTTTCAGCAGATCTCCGGAGCGTGGTTTCATTCTTCTGGCTGCGAGAGCATTCTGCATGTACTAGAACCAGCATCCTTTTTGGGCAGTTTCAGTTATGGCTAGGATATTATCTCCAATATTTCCAGTATTTTCATTTTCATTTTGTTTCTAGCATTAGACCTGGATATTAACATGGAACCTAAGTTGGCATTGCAATGACCCTATTTGTGTTGTGGCCCTGTGGGTAAATAACCTGGAGTCTACGAGAGGCGGACGGGATTTATTAAAGAGAGCACAAATAATTGCCTGTTATCGGGACTCTCCTGCACTTTCTGTTCGAGGAACTAAGACCACATAGCAGCGGCACGGGTTGGAAACTCGTGCACCTCTCGGAACAAGTCATTGGACTTTGCCAGACAGGTGCAACTGCAGGCTTCCAGGAGGGGAGGGAGGCTATCGAATTGCGGGTGGCGAAAAGAGACGAGTTTGGGAGCGGCAGTGGAGGAGTGGCCAGTCACTTTGGGGTCTCACCGCCCTCGCCGCCATTCCACCCTACTCCCTTTGGGCACAACTCCTCCTCCTCCTTCTCCTCCTCCTCCTCCTCCCCCTCCCCCTCCCCGCAGCGAGAGATGCCCAATCCGAGACAAGCGCTTCCGTGAAGGTTCGGGTGTCTGGGAGTGTGGTGGGGACTGAGTCGAGGAAGTTGCTGGAATGGGAAATATGTGTCTCTGTTGCGCTTGTGAGAGAAGGGAGTAAGTACTACTGTGGAACGTACGTTGTGTACATACGTAATGTGCGAATTCACTTAGGTTCTTAGGTTCGGGGTTTGTTGGACGTCTCAAGCCCGGCCATACTCGACACGGAAGTCTCCCGTGAGACACCTAGTTTCAGAGCGGGAGAAACTGCGGGTAGGACGGGGCCTAGATGTTTTACTCGGTACTGAGTGTTGATTTCTGGCCCGGATGTGCGTCTGAGAATGGTCTCTCGAGAAGGTGGATGTGTGTGTATGGCACATCCCCGGTGCGGATATTATGTCGTACTTCCCAGGTTCGTAGGCGCTGCAAACAGAAAAAGGTCGGGACGGTATCCGACCTGGGATAGGATGGGTATATGTACGAATAGAATACAAACAACCCAAACATGAGGTTCCATCAGTGCCTATTGTATCTATCTGTACTGTGAAACACATGCGTAGTATGGGCTGCATATTCATGGCAAGTAACCTGTAAGTCATCAATGACGGGAGAGGGTGACAAGTTTCATGAGAGCTGCCTTTGCTCCATGAAAATTCGAGTCCAGGCTGTTTGGTCTCTCCCATTGCCCGATTGTTGAATTGATTGCATGCATGCTGCGGCAGACCAACAGGACTGGAATCTGTTTTGTCAGTTTGAACTTTGGGCAAGAACTAAACGGGCCCCTGGGACAGTTCGAAACGGATGGGATTAAGGCCTTTTTAGGCGCAAACTATTGGGTGATAGTGGGCACTGCAGAACGTCGCAGTGGGCCCGTTTCCCGTCTTTCCTGGGCTGAGCGATCGCCGTCGGGTCCGTCCACCAGCCGTCGCCCAGCCAGGAAACTGGAGTCCCGCGCTGTGGAGAGGGGTCGAGTACTGCGGGCAGCAGCGGCCGGAGCTTCTGGGCTTACCAGCTTTTTTTTCTTTTCTTGGCAACTGTTCAATGTCAACAAACCGCCAAAAAAGGAAAGGTCCCACCTCGAACCCGCAACGTTGTCTCATCAAAGCGCTTCTTTCGTCCATCGCCAGGTTCCCAGCTCAGGTAGGAAGGTATCCGTGCCTTGCATCGCGCAGCTACCTTTACCCCAGAGAATCTTTTTACAGGTCTCTCCTGGTTGTCCGTAGGCGACCTCCCAGTCGGATCTGCCAACTGCAGCTCGGCGTTTGGCACCTGGGCGGGCACATTGTAGGTAGCGTTCTGAGCCTCGTTCTGAGGTAACGCTGCTCCCGCCGTTCCATCTGCATCTCGCTGCAGCATCGACCCCAGCTCCTCAGCGCAATTGGCCAGCGCCGACCAAGCACCGCCAGCACATCAAGCAATCCCAGCCCCTTCTGGACAATAACAAAGCCTCCCATAGGCAGGCCTACTCCCGGCCGCCAGAGAAGCGAGCGAACAGCGTCCCGTCGTCTGTCTGCCTTGCTTGCTGCTGCTGCTGCGCTGCGGGCTCCGTCGTCGCACATCGCTGCTCCTGCACGAGCTCTCGCTCCGGCACCTCTCAACTGTTCCATCTTATCCACCCATCGCCCCTTTGCGCGCATCGACCTCGGCGCACCTGTCTGTCGTCTCGATCGTAGCGGGCTAACCTACAGCAGCAGCCGCAAGTCGCTGTCGTTTGCTATGCTGCCGTGAGCGAGCTGCAGCCTCGACCCCGACGGAATCCTAAGCGCACACGCAGCTCACCGCAGCAGGAGCAGCATCTACTGTTGTTGCGTTGCTGCTTACTCGTTCGCGCAAGCTGCGATTCGATTGCTTGCGCCGCTTCCAGGCTCTGCGTTTTTACGGGACGGCCGCCCGTTCATTGTTTTTGTGCGTCGGCTCCAAAAAAAAACGTATGTAGTTCTGTTTCCATCACACTCGCCTCCTTTGGCCTGCAGCCTCAGTGGTGCTGCATCCTTCCCTCTTTTCTTGCCTGCTTTTGGTTGCCTGCTTTTTCCGCTGCACCTCCGCCGCATGGCTCGGTTGCCCTGCCTATGGGACGACTTGACGCTCACACTTGCTTTACTATTCTGCAGATTTGCCCGCACCTGATGTCTCCCTGACGGGAAAAAAAGATACAAGCGACAGCTACCAGTCGAGCGCACTTTCTTTTTTCTTTTTTCCTCTCCCCCCTCCCCGCTTCCTCCCGTACCCGTTGCGAAGCGACTGTTAGGGTGGGAGTAATTGGGCAACAAACCGGAAAGGGTTGCTGGTACCTAAACAACACCACAGCACTTGGATTCTCAACACCACGATGGGTGTTGAGGGCAAGAAGAGATCCACCGCGCCGCCGCTCCCTGCGCCCACCGAGACCGAGTCGACGATTCTGACGGCCACCCCCACCGATCTGGGAACCGATGTGTCCCGTCCTGGCGACGACAAATCATCCTACTCGCTCCCATCGGACGGCACTCCCGTCACCATTAAGACGGGCCACCGGGCGAGCAAGTCGCAGACCTCTCTCCTCATAGAGTACTTCGAGGGCGGCAAGGGGACGAGCGAATCCGGGTCCAGCGAGCAGCGCAAGCCTAGCGTTCGCGTGCGCCTGACACCGAGCAGCAAGCACCGTACCAAGAGCGGCTCGGACCGGGATCGCATCGAGATCACACAGACAAAGTCGAGAAAGGCCAGCCTTACTCGCCGCACAACCGCCCCGGCCAGTTCTGCCAAGGCTTCGCGCGCCGACGCCGAAGCCCTGTCGGCGCTCAGCGGCGACTTTGAGGACGCCAGCTCGTATGCTTCGGCCACTGAGGAAAGCAACGTCAGCCGGAACCCAATTGATATCGAGATTGACCGAGGCGGAAACGTCCGCCGCCGCCGCCCAGCGAGCCCGCTAATTCCGCCCGCCGACGGCAGCAAGTCGAGCTACTTGCCGCCAACTATGAGCGACATCTCTGGCATCCCAACTGACAGCTTCCTTGACGGATCTGGCCCCACCACTTCGTTCAAGATGTCGGAGGGAAAGCGTAGCAGGAGCAGGAGCCCCTCGCGCACAGGAGACTACATCACCGGCGCTGCCGTTGGATTAGCTGCCGCCGCCGCCGCCGACAAGCTCCACAGCAAGAGCGGAGACCGAGACAGGGTCCCTGTTTCAAAGACGCGAGACAAGGAGAAGGACCGCAAGTACAAATCATCCAAAAGCCGAACAAGTAGCCTTTCCAAGGACGACATGTATGCTGAGGTTCCAAAGTCTCCCCGTAGAAGGTCGAGCAAGGGACAGACCGACTCGCTTGTTTCAGGGGCAGACTCTAGCGTTGTGTCCTCTGGCCTGTCGCCGAGTCATCGGTCAATGGATCAACATTCGATCCGATCAGGAACTTCTAAAGCCTCATCCATTAACAACCCAAAGTTGCTCGAAACTGTTGAAGATGCTATCCGGCGTCTCATCTTGCCTGAGTTGAATGCTTTGAAGAGAGAGCAGAGCAGACACAAGGATCGCAGGGGATCCACAACTTCGAGCGCAACAACAGCTTCTCGCGAAGATTATGCAAGCGACAGGCGTCGATCGTCCGGGACTGATAAGAATATCGCAACCCCTCGAGACAGCTTGAAAAGCAAAGACAGGCGCGATAGAGAGGCCCGCAATGATTTCGACGACAGTCCGTCTCAAAGTGCCCTCAGCCACGACTCAGTCGAAGATATTCGTCACATTGACGATACTCCCATGCGCAGCACGGATCGCCTGAAAGCTGCAGCTGTTGGCGCCGGCTTGGGTGCGGCAGCCATTGCTGCCCACGAGGCTCTCAAATCACCTTCGGACGATAAGCACAGGAGGCGTCGAAGAGCAAAGTTACGAGGCCAAGGTTCTGATCTGGGCCCCGAAGACGAGGGCTCGGACCTCCTATCCCCGGGTCCCCCGATGCCGTTCATGGGCGATGTCAACCCTTCCGAGGTGACAAGGGCGTCCATTCTGTCGGCCGACACCGATGTTGATAGGCCACATTCAGCTAGCGAGGAGCTCACTCCCGTTCAAGACCTATCGAGAGGCCAGCTATCTGCCGAGTCCAGCCCGACACCAACCAGGTCTTCAACCCTGCAGGCCTTGGGAGCCCAACACGCCAACATCTCACACGGCGATCTCAAGACTCTACCTCGCCGACGGACTGGCGAATTCGGGGCCTATGAAACCAACGAATATGGCGAGGCCGGCCCCGCTCAACAAGAGGAATACGAGGAGGAAGAATATGACGATTCCGGCCCATCATACGCACAGCCGAGCGCATATGATTACTACATCACTCAAGATGTTCCGCCTCCTCTGAAGTATACTCCGTATCAACCCGAGAGACGTGGCCTCAGCCCTATCCCGAGCGTTTCTGGCTACACCGAGGGCGGAAGTGAGGCTCCAAACCGAGATTCCAGGGTCACACAACACACGGCCGATTCTGTCTCATCACCCGAGAAGTCACCTCTCCTTGATCGAGGCATGCAATCTCCGAGCTCAGTCCCAAGCAATCTCATGGGCCGAGAATTTGGAGATGATGACCGGAGCATGAGAAGCTCCGCACTGGACCAGGGGAACGATATGAGCGCGTTGGGCAGCGAGATTGAACGCGTTGGTTCTGGTCAGGCTGTTCGCGCTGTGGGGGCGAATCCAGATTTCGTCCATCCGCTCGGCATTGAGTCGAACGTCGCCTCGCTAGTTGACGGCTCGATGCTTGACGAATCCGCCTTGACGGGTGACTCGAGCGCAGTGGGTAACCAGAACTACATCGGCCGCGAATCGATGGCTACGCTTGAGGAAGAGCCTACTCGGGATCTCGGTACCCCAACCAAACGATCTGTGGGAAGCCATCGAGAATACGCAGATGAACGACCAGAAACACCCGTGTCAGCCAGCCAACAGAGCCAACGATCGCGCGACTTTGCAGAGTATGAGGTTGACGATTATGGCCGCAAGATCCCTCAAGCAACGAAGTATCGACATTCACCCAGCGAGTCGGAGAAGGCAATCGCGTTTGCGGCTGTTGGCGCTGCTGCTGCCGTTCTCCGCGCGCAGCATGAGAAAGGCAAACAAGATGGCCAAGACGGCGCACCTGGGTATCAGCCTGCCGGCGTTCAGCGAAATCGGTCATTCAAGGAGCGGGCCATGCATGGCCAGCACCCCGGAACCGAGCTAAAATTCAGCGCGGACAGGCTCGTTGATGAGCACGAGCAGCATCAGCAGCATCAGCAGCATCAGCAGCACGAACAGCACGAACAGCACGAGCAGCCTAAAATGGGATACAGTGGCATTCCCGACCCCAGCAATCCTCTACCGGAGACCGAAAATTGGCAGTACGATGACCTGGTAACTAATCCTTCGGAATTCAATGGAGAATCGGGCGAGCATGGCGACCAGCATTGGCCTGGCGACACGACACCTAGGCAACGGGCTCTGGACGCTCAAGATGACATTGAATATGAGCAACTAGACAACGAAGCGGCTCATGAGAGAGGCAGCGGCCACGGTCTAGGCATTGCTGGAGCTGCGGGTACCGCGGCAGCGGTGGCGGCAGGAACTGCTGCTGCTCTGTCCGCATCTCAACACCACAGCCGCCAGCCAAGTCAGGAGCAAGAGGATGAATGGTATCGGACTTCAGACGACAAAAAGCGCGACACTTTAATAACGAATCCCTATGAAGGAGCGAGCCCCATCGCTCACCTCGCCGGCATCAATGACGATTTTCTGGGACAGTCTGAGTTTGACAACCAGGACTATAGCCATGCTTATGCGGCGCGCAGCCCACTTGGCCACAAGGTTGACGAAGGATACATCTCGCAGGGCCCGAACAAGACACCAGACATCCAGAACATCAAGGGCAAGGGCTTCGACATGACCCTTCAAACCACAGGCGGCGCTGGAATGATCGATGATCCGTTCTACACGACAAAGCACATGCGACACCTCAGCGGCATGTCGCAGGGGATGGGGTCTCCGCTCTACGACGCCTCCACCGGCATGGGTATCGACAGAATCGAGTCCAAAGATATCGTCGCGCTGATGCAACACCTGATGGTCAGAGATGCCCAACGAAGTGCGCGAGACACGGAGATCTTGGTCACCCTGGTTCGAAGCGCAACTGATATGCGCACCAACTTTGAAGACATCAAGAGGATGCTGGCGGATACCGAGGATGTCATCATCACCGAAGTCAAGGAGAATACAGAAAAGACAGTTCAGCGGGCCATCAACGGCCCACGGCCTTACCCCGGCAGCGGTGCTCGGTCGCTACAAGGCGGCGGCTCGCTAGCAGGCACAGTCAATGGCGACGACATTAACGCAAAGAAGAGGAACATCTTCCGCCGTGCCCTCAAAGGCCTGAGTGCTAAAGGGACCAACGATCTGGGCAGGATCGAAGATATGTTGATGCAGCTACTGACAGAAGTGGACGTGCTCAAGGCCCAGACTGCCCCCGAACCGGTCCATGGAAGCAACAGAGAGGAGCAGTCATATGACCACATACAACCAGAGGTCCAATACGAGCAGGACCACGGCTACGAGCCGGAGGGAAACGCTGGCACCTCTACAGCAAGTCACGCCTCCCAGTCGGGTCACCTCTCGATCCAGTCCCGAGGCACGTCTGGCAAGGCCGGGTACGATCGAAAGGTGTCGGCATACAGGATAAGTACCGTGCCCGAGGCCAACGAAGAAGACTATGACCACGGCAACGTCCATGAAGCTCGTGGGAGTCCCCATTACAGCAGCAAGCCAGACATGCTCATGACACCTGCGCAAGATCAACGTGGCAGCTCGGTCCCCTTGGCCACCCCACCGGAAGCGTCGGCTCCGGTCCAGACATCGCTGAGCAACGAGAATACTCCTCGGACAGAAGAGGGGAAGAAGCACAAGAGCGGTAGATCCAGTTGGTTTCCTATCACGAAAATTTCGCGCTGGTCTGAGACGACGACGTCCAGCGTCGCCCAAGTCTTACGGCGAAGTGGAAACTCGCGCAAGAACGACGACGACGGCAACTTCCAAGGGGCCGATGATCGCCAGTTTCACAGCGCTCCATCCCGGTCGGGATCTATTGGTAGCTACTCGGATACCTTCCAATTCTCAAATCCCCACCAGGTTCAGAGCGACCAGCTCCACACAGGCTTCTCGGAGCCCAACCTTGGTGGAGACCTCTACGAGGGCGGATCGGATACAAACCTCCAACACCCCCCTCCCTTGGGTCTAAACTTCGTCAGCATGACGCCTGAGGACCCTAAATACAAGGCACACCGCGACTCGCTCAATTTGCAGCACCCTCAGCCGCGTCAAGGGCAAACGGAGCGCTTCAAAGCGGCACTCGAGTCGCAGGCCCTGGGTTACGACTCATCCTTGAGCCCTAGGTCGGCGGACTGGGCTGGCTCGGTTACCAGCTTGAACCGGTTCCCTCGCAATCCGAATAGGGATAGCTATGGCTCGGGCGGAGAGCAGTACCAGCAGCATTGGACGTCCTCGCCTGGGGCAGCCAACATGACCGCCACTGCCGGGCCGCCGCGCCCGCCAAAGGAACCAATCATTCTCACCTCGAGCCCGGGGGGAGGTACACCGCCGCAGAATAAGCGGCTCAGCAAATTGCAGAAGCAGAGCCCACTGCCGCACCACAGCGTTGAAAGCGGCTACGGAACCATGACGCACGGCGTTCCAACCGCCAGCTACATTAGCCAGAGCCGTGACGGCGGGAGCCCCCGTCTCGAGAACCGCAACCTCAGCGGCGCGTTGGGCGTCTCGCGGCGGCCCAGTGGACCTCGGCCCATGAGCGTCAGCCCTATGAGCGAGGACGGAGAGGGGAAGAGGAAGAGAGGTGCGCGAAGAGAATACCCAGGTGTGCTGTAGACGACGCTGACCATTTGTGCGCAACAGATACATTTGGCACTATTGCCTCCCACGAGACGGACACCTTTTAGGAGAAGAGCCGTCTCTCGGATTTGGCCGGGGGTGTGCGGCACTTTTGAAGTGATTCGTCGTGGCCTCGCCGCCACCTAGTGACTGACTAATTGCGTTTACGGCCACTTCACGGGCTGCTGGATGGCCTATTTCCGTTTATACTATTCCTATCAGCATTTTAATGGATGAAATGCGGGAAGGATGGGCCAGCCGGATTCCCGAGGGACAGTTGGCAGTGTGGGCTCCATTGGCGGGGTAGGCCACGATGCTCTGTTCCGGTCATTTTCATTATTTTACCCAGTTGCCACGCCACTTTATAGAGACAAATCCTGTTTGGATATGATGTCAACAGTGCGCGGTGGGGAACTATGCCCAATGCGTATTGCCTGCCTGCCTCCCTTTATCTTACCTACTTAGCCTTTTACGGAAGCGAGCTTGGGAAGAAGAGAGATATCCGGGCCATGTTTTGTGATTGGTGTATTTGCGGGAGTATTGTCTCGAGGCAAGATGGGACAGAAAAGGCGAGAAGAGGAGAAGAGAAAAGTCGGGCTGGGTTGGGGGCAGATTTGGGAGGACACACATACAGACAGAAAAAGGGACCCCCGGCGGGTATGGCGCCCTTCTTGACTATATTTCTATGGCTACGGGAGGTGAGGAGAGATGGTGGAGGGAGAGGGAAGAGGGGGGAGGGGGGAAGAAGGGGATTTTAGGAACGACTTTATGATGACCGAACTTACGAAGCGAAATCTCCGTCCCCATTTTTTTATTTATTTTTTGCACTTTTTACCTACGTGATGCATACCGTGCATACATTGCGTTTGCCGTTTTGGAACTCTTGACTTGAGGCCGCATACTCTCTGTACACTCGAGCAGCACTGTATTGTATCTACGTACTCTGTATTAGGACAAGTGCCCCTTTGTCCCAAGCCAGGGGTCCAGAATACGGCTGTGTCTTGTCTTGTTCGGATGCCAGTGTCACGGCCGGCTTGGAATGAGGGCGGAACTCCTCTATTGGGCGCTATAGACGAAGATTCTAAACTAAAGGGAAAAGGGAAAAGAAGCTCAAAAGCCTCCCCTCGCGAGATTCTTCCAGGGCGTCTCAAGGTGGGGGCTCTGGCTGGTCGGGTGGATCCACCCAACTGGCGTCTGATTAGTCAGAGCGTCTGGGAGGCCTGGAGGACCAGGCCCTCACAGCCAGCTCCTCTTGCCTTTAGACTCGGGTGGATCTCATCCGGAGACATTGGCCAAGAGCTAGCAGGCAGCCAAAGGTTATCAACTACTTCGTACCTTAGCTATAGTACTATAGTAGTGTCTCCGTCGGATGTTGACTTGTAATCATATTTTGCCGCTATTCACCGCCAGGGTTAGTTCTCGCTATCGAAAAGAGCGCTCGCTAGTGTAAGTGCGTCATTCGATCCCAAACTTCATAGGCGGGGCACACAGCATAGCCTCAGAAGTCTTTGGGTACCTAGGTTTTTCTACTATTATGTTGTGTATCTGCATGTCCATCTATTAAGCCGTTTAAATCACTTTGGCGATAGATCTAACAGTGAAGTCCTTCCCTGAGTAGACGAAATAAGATGTGAACTAGTATGTCCATGTAGAAAGAAAGTAAAGATAGGAGAGGCCTCAGAGGGCAGGGCAAGGCAGGGCAGCTGTGCTCCCAGCTTATCGTACATACATCTAGCCGCATACCTACGGAAACATTCGAACTCTATAGGCATGCCGCCGTCAAACACGCAATAAACCCCCTGAGGACGGGAGTCTCTCTCCAGAAGGCCAACATGGATGGAATGGCAACTGGGTCGCATGCCAAACTTGACTTGAGCAGCCGAGCGAGACTAGGGCGGGCCAAGTACGGTACAGTAGGCACATACATGTGTAGGTATGGGGAAGTGGAGACTGAAAGGTGGAAAGTATCCGCACCTGTATGGGGTCAACGGGTCGGGGGACAGCAAAGAAGGGGAACGGTTATCCACTCGACGTGTCTCGGCAGATATATGGTTTAGCCGGGGTCTCTCAAGTCTATACGGGCCAGGCAGGCAAAGGAAGAGGAAGAAGGACAATGTGAAGAAGGACAATGTGAAGAAGGACAATGTGAAGAAGGACAATGTGAAGAAGGACAATGTGAAGAAGGACAATGTGAAGAAGGACAATGTGAAGAAGGACAATGTGAAGGACAATGTGGCAAGGTATTCCGTCTTGGCGTTGGCTGTGGAAACGGGAAAGAGCCGCCGACGACAACCAGATCGATCTGGACAAGAACGGTTCTTGGCCTGCACCTCCCCTGTCTCGTCGTCTCGATGACCCCTGCAGAATCCGCCCGCTTAGCGCTAGGGGACGTTGTCGGTTGTCACCCCCGTAGACGACAGCGCCACCACAACGGGCCCCAACGTGAATTTGAATCTCACGTGTGAAAGCCTGGAATAATTCCTCGTCTCTTCTTTCTTACTACTACTCCGGGTGCCGCTGGAATTCCGCTCTCGGGCGTAAATAGTGTTAGTCTCTATTTGGGCTAGGCCTTGGTTCAGAGAAGGGCTCTCAGAATAAGTACAGCTAGCTAGAACTACAGTGGGACGGCGTCCTGCCGGGCGGGTATGAGAAAGGAGGTACGGCGACGTGGGGAACAGCAGGACAGCAGAACAAACAGATGCAGGCGATAAGGCACGAAACCAACCACCCCGCCACAAGGCTTCCTCACAAACAAAGAGCGCATGCCAAAAAACGCACACATCCGCAGTGTGCAGTCTCTCCGTGTTTGCCTTCTTTTGAAGAGCACATAGGCTTATCGGGTACCAAACCCAGGCAGCACCCAGGCAGCACCCAGGCAGTGCCCAGACAGTGTTTGTCTGACCGTCCCGAGCGCACGGTCCGTCGATAGTCGGTGTCGCGGCCGTTTCAGGGCCCCTCGACTGCGGCCAGTGTCTGTCCAGACCAAGTATCTACAAAACGCCACCTACCTTGGAGCATAGCTAGAATAAGCCTACGGACCTACCACCAGTTACTAGTTTAGTGGACGCCTCAGCCCTAACTCATCCCCCACAACAGACGACACCCGACGTCTTGAGAAGCTGGATGAGATGAGCCTTTGATCCCTGGCCAGAACTAGATTTACGCCTTAATCCAAGTCTAGTCAAATATCTTGGCGTTGCGGATAGCTTTGGAGATAGCTATCTCACTCACCTTATGAGTGCAGCGCAGGGACGGCTGCCTATCCATCTTCATCTTTAAATTGTCTGATCACACTCGCACAAACCCAGGGCAAGGCCGAAACCATGGTCTCGACAGTCCTCTTCGCCCTCGGCTCCCTCGTGCTATGGGGCGCCTACGCCTTCACCACGGCTCTGCGCCGCAATATCCTCAAGGCTCGCCAGACGGGTATTCCATACATTGTCTTCCGTGAGTCGGGTCTCAGCCTCACATGTCACTCCCGCACCCAGACGCTTGCTTACCATGCCCTCAGCGGTGCACCCTTTCAACCTGTCCTGGCAGCTCACGTCCTGGTTCTGGCTGCCCCTGATCAGGCGGCTCCTCCCAAAGCCATGGTGGGAGCGGCAACTATTGTGCGCGTCCCCCATACATACTCCCACATGGCATCAAGGCTAACCGGCCGTCGCAGCGTCATGGCCCCCGACTGGGCGTGGAACACGCGCCAGGAGAACTTTGACAGGCTGGGGACCGAGTCGTTTCTTGTTGTCAGCGCCGAGGAGATTACGCTGTTCAGCGAGAGCGCCGAAGTCGTTGAGCAGGTCATGCACCGCCGCGAGGCCTTCCCCAAGGACACGGCCAAGTATGACGTGCTCGCCATGTTTGGCCGCAACGTGCTCACCACCGAGGGCGCCCTCTGGCGCATGCACCGCAAGGTCACTAGCGCCAGCTTCAACGAGAAGAACGCCGCCAAGACCTTTGCCCAGGCCATCGCCCAGACCCAGGGCCTGATCGGCACCTACTTCGGCTCGCCCGCCCAGGAGCGCGCCGGCACCACTGGAACCATCACCTCGCTCGAGCACGACGCCATGACCTGGGCTCTCAACACCATCGCCTACGTCGGTTTTGGCCTGCAGCTGCTCTGGCCCGGCCAGGAACTCCCCGGCGACATCGACCCCAAGCTGGCCAAGTACGGGAGCCTGGAGCCCCCCCCCGGCTACACGATGAACTTTGCCACGTCGCTGGCAACGGTGCTCCACAGGATAATTGCCCTGCTGGTCTTTCCCGTGCCCGTGTTGAAGCTGCTGCCCTTTGAGTGGGCCAGGCAGGCGTGGTCGGCCAAGGAGAACTACTCAAAGTACATGGACGACTTCCTACGCGAGAAGCTGGACGAGGTGCGCCGGGGCGACAACGCGCAGGTGGGCATGGACATCATGGGCCAGCTGGTGCGGTCCAAGTACGAGCAGTCGCAGCTAAAAAAGTCGGACGGGGCCAAGCAGCTCGAGGACAGCGACATTGTCGGCAACGCCTTCATCATGACCCTCGCGGGCCACGAGACGACGGCCAACATCCTGCACTTCCTCCTCATCGAACTGGCCACTAACCCGGGGGCGCAGCGGCGGCTGCAGCAGGACATTGACGCGCTGTTCGGGGATAGCGACCCGGCGGCGTGGAACTACGAGGACAAGATCAGCGCCGTGCTCGCCAGCCACATCGGCGCGTGCGTCAATGAGACGCTACGGCTGATGCCGCCCGTGACGGGCATCCCCAAGATCGTGTCGGCCGACGGCGACCAGACCATCACCATCGACGGCAAGCCCCACGTGCTGCCGGTGGACATGACCATCAGCCTCCTGGCCGTGTCGGTGCACCGCAACCCGCGGTGGTGGCCGACCAGGCCGAGCGAGCGGTCGGGCGCAGCGACGGACCTCGACGACTACCTGCCCGAGCGCTGGTTCCGACCGAGTCTGACGCCCAGCAACAGCAGCAGCAGCAGCAGCAGCAGCAGCAGCAACAACAGCAGCAGCGGGCCTTCCACGGCGGCGAACGAAGCGCAAGAGGACTACGGCGGGTTCCAGGGGTCGGACACGAGCGCGTCGCTGTACCGGCCGGTGCGGGGCAGCTTCGTGCCGTTCAGCGACGGGCCGCGGTCGTGCCTGGGACGGCGCATCGCCATGGTCGAGATGGTGGCCGCCGTGGCCACCATCTTCCAGAGGCACAGCATAGAGCTCGCCGTCGACGAGTTGGCTACGGACGACGAGGTCGGCACCATGGGCGCCGAAGAGCGGCGCCGCGTCTACGCCAAGGCGCAGTACAGGAGCAGGGACACCCTCCGGCAGGCCACCTCCATACTGACACTCAAGCTGCACGACGGCAAGTTCGTCCCGGTGCGTGTCGTCAAGCGCGGGCGCGAGCGCTTTGTGAGCGACCCCGCGCTACTGTGAAGACAAGACGGCGAGACCACTGTGATGGTGGATATTAGACATTGGATATTGGATATTAGATAGACTCGATCACACTTGTATATACCTCCGTGCAGATGCTTTATTTTATACTTGAATTCCTCGAATTAAATGTACAGTTTTTCTTGTTTCACAGAGGGAATACTGACACGATGGCAACGCGTCAGTTGATCCCGTAGGCAGGCACTTGTAAAACCCGCAACCAACTATCCGTATTCCGTATATGGAAGAGGATACCCACAGATTTATATGGTGAATATCTATCACCCACTCATTCATTTGCTAAGACCCCTACTAGTCGGTTGGGAATTCGACAAGTGCCTACGGTACGGTATTCCGGTGATGGCATCAACAGGTTGAACCTCTCAATCTCGCAACTCTCATCTTCTCGGGTGGTGATTGGCCGTGTCGGGAGCAAGCTCATCTTCTGCCAGAGACAGCGAGGGCCCACTATTCTCTGATCCCCAGCCACTCGATTTTTGAGCTCCCCCATCCTCCCCCACCCATCCAGCCCCAGGCTAGAACGGGGCGTGCCCCAGAGTCTGGTGGTGCTCCCCTGGCGTCAGTCATCAGTCGGCCGGTTAGCGCCCGAGCAAGCAGACCTCAGGCAGTGGAGGTAAACAACGCAGAGAGCCCCCTCCCCCAACAGGAAGCTCCCGCCCACCGCCGCTGTTGTTGACGCTACCCGCCTTCCGCACGCCGCCAACACCACCTCACCTGCCTTACCAGCCTCCCCACCACACTGACACTCCACCACCACGCACGCTTGCCCAAGCTCTCGCAAGCTCCAACAACACAGCAGGCTTACACTATTTTGCTCTACCTATCTACGTGCACACAATCTACGAATAGAATCACTTGCACTCGTCGACGACGACGGCGACGACGGCATCGCATCGCACTCCCAAGGCACGCGATAATTATTCTCGTGCAGCACTCCGGGCATCGCATCGCATCGCATCGCCTCGCATCGCATCGCATATCGCATCGCAAAAGCGCAAAACGCATTTAAGGTTCACCCCCGCCCGCCGCGACTCGGATACCGCCACCGACGACGACAGCGAAAAAAAAAAGAAAAAAAAAAAAAAGGGAATCGAGCAGATATTTGATTATTACCCTAGGAGCACTTCGATAATCGAGATACCTATATTTCCTCGTCAAACGCATAAAAACGCAAAGATGTCGGGCGCAAACAGCTGGCTGTCCAAGCAGCGCAAGTCGGACCTGGTCGAGCTGGCGCAGACTATCGGGCTGCAAGAGTACGTTTTCTCTCTCTTTTTTTCCCTCTCTTCTGATTATGAATGTGAAAACGAAACGAAACCGTGGCATTGTTTTTGCGCTCTCGTACGGTCGTGTTTTCTTTGGTGTTGGAGTTGAGTTGGTCGCGTCGCGATGTCTTCCCGTCTATCCATCGATGGGGGTTTTCGTCCCGTATTATTATTTATTATCATGATGCCTCGCCCTGTGTGTGTACCAGGAATGAACTTTCCTTTGTACACCTGCTGCCGACATGCATACATGCATGCAAGCACAGTGGACATTGTCTTTGAGCGTCAAGAGACTCAGACGAGAGGAGAGGATCGCGCGCGCGTCGCATAATAACGAAAATACTAACACGCGCGCACAGCTACGAGTCCCTCAAGAAGAACGACCTCGAGCTACAGCTCGACGAGTACCTCTCGGAAAACGCGACGCAGTTCCAGTCGAACCCGCGCCTCGGACCCTACTTCAACCTTCGCGCGCGCACCGCCGGGTCGCCCGTCAAGCGTGAGGCCCCCGAGCTCAAGGTGTCCAAGCGGCGGGCCACCAAAGCCGCCGACGAGATTGTAGCCGTTGAGTGGGTTTTTTTTTTCTTTCTTCCTCTTTATGTCTTACTGCGCGTCATTTTGGCACTGTTTTCGTCTGTGTGTTTGATTTGCCCTGCTTGCCTGCCCCCGAAAGGGAGGGGGAGGGGATGCGGGACCGGAAAGTAAACAACAACAACACATCCACTCACACACATACACCCACCCCCACGCGCCGCTCTGTGGATTATCCCAGACAGATATAGACACTCCCAAAAAAAACATGTCTAACAGAACCCCCAGCGACGACGAAGACTCGCAGTCGACAACGACAGGCGCCGCCGCCGCCACCACAGGAGCAGCCACGTCGCGGGCGGCGTCGTCGACGTCGACGGCGCTGGCGCGCACGCCGGGGCGGGCGCTAGCCCTCGCTAGCCGGATCCCGCTGCCGGCGACGCCGGCGGACGTGGCGAGCGCGGTGGACCGGGGCACGGTGGTGGTGCGCGAGCGCGTGGCGTCGCTGTACGCGGGGTCGGGGATCGGCGAGGCGACGGCGGCCACGCGCGAGTCGCTGTCGACTGTGCGCGCCGTCGTGCTGGCCGTCGCCGCCTTCGAGCTGTACTTCCTGCGCCCCGAGGTCCTGCCCGACCGCTACGCCTTCACCGTGCCTGCCATCAAGTTCCTCGGCACCCCCGACGTCCCCGTGTCCCTGCCCGACATGTTCGCCCTGCTGACGGCCTCCTTCTGGGGCCCCGCCCTCACCTGGGCCCTCACCAGCTGGCTCGTCCCCAGCCTGCTGGGCTATCTGTTCAACCTCAGCGCGGCAGCCAACAGCAGCAGCACTACTGGTTCGAGTGTATACAACACGCGCGGCCGCCCATCGTCGGCTGCTGCCCGCGCGGCCGCCGGCGCAGAGTACGTCGTCGACCCGCTCACGTTCAGCATCGCCAAGGCCCTCGCCACGTACGTCGTCTACGCCCAGGGCGTCACGTTCGGCGGCTGGCTCGATCCGCAAGCCGTCGCCCGCGTCAACACCGCCCTCTACAGCGGCTGGAAGGGCGTGCTCGTCGGGTCCGCCATCACGGGCCTGACGGCTGTTTATGATGCCGTGTTGAGGAAGTGATGAGCTTCTTGCTACTGTTGACTGTTTCCTCGTTGGGGATTGTGTAGAATGAGAGGGATGACGATGACGGAGGAGGAGGAGGGGGAGGAAAATGGCTGCTGAGCCAGAGGGCGATATGGATGGATTTTTTTAAAGGGGGGGGGGGGGGGGGTTCCTGCTCATTTTGGAGTTTCGGGCGTTGTCGTTTTGTGTGTGTGTGTTTTTGGTTTCCTGCCCCTTTTCCCTTTTTCTTTTTGCTTTTATTATTATTCTCGCTTTCCCGGCGTCAGTTCACACACACCTCCCATGTTCCTGCGCTGATACCTATCGATGATCTACACCTACCCCTTAACCGCCTTTCCCCAATCACCATCCACCCGCCGACATTTTTCCCCTCCGGTTTATCTATCATCCTAGTTATTAGCCCTCTTGTCTAATTTTTCATTTTATTTATTTATCTCTCTTTATTGATTGATTGGTTGATTGATTGATTGGACCTTGGGTTTCGCTACTGTTACTAGGCCGTGGCAGTGGTCGTGGTCTTGGTTGATGTTGATGTTGATGCTGGTGCTGTTGTTGCCTTTACAAACCGAGGTCTGCGACAGAAGTGTCTCTGCCAGAGAAGGAATGAAATGAAGTGGATGGATGGAAAGATGGAAAATTATATCATGGAACAAGTGTATATGGACGATGAAATTCTATTTGCCGAGCCCGAACCCCCCTTTTTTTGGTCTTTGCCTCGATTTGAGTTCGCTGAGTGTTGGTCGCTCTTCGTTATCGTCGTTGGTCGATGTTCTTGTTAGTCTTTAGTTTGGCTGGGTGCACTTCTCTTTCGTGGTTACCTTGTGGAAGGTAGGGTAGTCTTTACATCCATTGTCCAAGGTTTGGCTTCAACAGTGGGGTTTAAAACGGGCTTGTTGCCAGGTCGGGTGACCGTCTGAATAACAACAAAGGGTGTCGTTGCATTGACTGCATACGGGAACAGAGCGCGGAACTGCGGTCAACCAGCGGGTACCTTTGGTGCCGTGAATTGGATTGAATGAATGTTTAGTTCTGGTTGCAAGCAATTAGGCTCGCTCAGAGCCTCATAAAAGTACTCTCTCTGCCACATTCTCACCATGTATTCTGCATGTTTGGCCGTCTTGTTTCTGTGTGTTTATGAGCCTGTAGCCTGCTCCTTTATTTTTTTTGTTTCTTCCTTTCTTGCGGCAGTGGGACAGGTTGACAATTTCCCTACCAATAAATAGTTAGTCAGAACCCAGATGCTCCTTCCCAGGCAGCTATCGGGTCAAGCTGTGTGAGGGGTTGGTTGGTGGGGTTAATGGCTGCTCTCAAGCTCTCCTCCACAGCTCTCCTCTCGTCCATCCCACAGCCTAACCTAAAACCGTCCGTCAGCTTCATTCCCGAGCCGAACGGCCCGAGCCAAATGACAGGATTGTTTATTCAGGCTGTGGTTTATTTCCCATCTAACACGTGCTGCATGCGATTGCTGGCCTCGTATCTGGCCATCTTATGTCTTGAAATCTAGTTTTAGCTGAATAACCCCCCCAGCAAGACCATGTCAACAGCCAGGCAAGACCAGGGGCTCACGGCCGCCCAGCTCGAGGCCTTTGACCGCGACGGCTACATCATCGTGCCGTCGGTGCTGCCGCCGGCCACGGTCGAATCCCTGCTGGTCGAGACGCGCCGCCTGCTCGACGAGGAGCTGTCGCTCGACGACCACCCCATGACGCGCTTCTCGACAGGCGGCGCCACCGGCGAGGACCACGTTGGTGACGCCTACTTCCTCGAGTCGGGCGACAAGATCCGCTTCTTCCTCGAGGAGGATGCCTTCGACCCTGCCACGGGCCTCCTGGCTAAGCCTAAGCACCGCGCCGTCAACAAGATCGGCCACTACCTCCATGCTCTAAGCCCGCCCTTTACCGCCTTGCTGAACCATGAAGGCTCCGCACCCCCTAAGGCCCGCCCCGCCGCCGTCGCCCGCGCCCTCGGCTTCCGCGACCCCCGCTGCCTCCAGAGCATGGTAATCTTCAAGCAGCCAGAGATTGGCGGCGCCGTCCCCCCTCACCAAGACAGCACCTTCCTCTACACCAACCCCCCAAGCGCCGTCGGCTTCTGGTACGCCCTCGAGGACGCCACGCTGGCAAACGGCTGCCTGAGCTTCCTGCCCGGGTCGCACCGCTGGGCCCCCATCACGCACCGCCTCGTGCGCAAGACGGGCGGCGCCGGCGGGACCAAGATGGTGTCCAACGACGGCGCCCGGTTTCCCGAAGGTGCCGAGTATGGTGAGGACAAGAAGAGCGAGCCCGAACAGGGGCAGTACGTGCCGGGCGAGGTAAAGGCGGGGGATCTCGTGCTGATCCACGGCAACCTGCTGCACAAGAGCGAGAAGAACCTCAGCCAAAAAGGCCGCATAATCTACACGTTCCACATCATTGAAGGCGGCGAGGGCAGCGTGTATGACGGGCGCAACTGGCTGCAGCCACCAGAGCAAGGGTTCACTAAGGTGTATCCGCCAGGCGTATGACCAGCACAAGATATCACCAGCTAATGAGACACGATGAGCACACCTACCTGTTTCTTTCTTATTATACAGAGATTTAACAGCAGGATCAGTGCCACCACAGTGCCAAGATCGGTGGCTAACTAAACAGCCATACCAACTCCTAAGTTTAGGATTTCAGTGGGCTTATCATTAGTTGCTAGCCTACGGAGTTTGAGGCTCTGAGAATGTGCCCAACTTCCTGCACGAAACGGTATTTCAATCAGCACTACGAACACGTAGGGCTGTCCAGCTAGCCACCAATCTTGGTGTCGCCGGCAGCACTAGTCCTGCTGTCGAATACCTCAGAGGCATGAGGCATATCAGCGACTATCAGCGAATCCCATGCGACCAATATCCGGGCAGCCACGATTTTCCAACTTTTCCGGCAACAAGAGCGGACCGTACGCTATCCTATGGCATGGCTCTAACAAAGGCAAGATGCATTCGAGTCCCAGTCCATGATGCTGCAACAGCCGCTTCGTGCCGCAGTTTCCGTAAAGCGGCGAGTCGTATGTCCTAAATTCACAAAGATACAACGGCGAGTTGGCTGATTCGACCCTCGACGGCGGCTGGGGGAGAGATATTGCCATTTGGTGACAGCATTCAGATCCCAAAAGCCTCCATTTCACCTCTCTGGTTGACGCCGCGGCAAAATTCTAGCTTTGGGGAGGGAGAGCTCTGCCGACCAGAGCGAAGGAGTGTGAGAGGTGACAGGAATTGGCTCTCAGTCAACAAACTCCAAGACAGTGCTGTGTGTGAAGCTGGGAATATAAAGTCCACTCCACTTCCTCGTCAATCATGTCTTTCAAATCCATTCACCAGTTCACACAAGCAACCTCTCAGAGCCTATTGCAACTTTATTCTTACCTATCAATCTACTTATCACTACCTATTTCTCAACACATCCCCTCATGGCTGCCACTACCACCTTAGCGGGCGCTCCCCCATTGACCCCTGCCAAGGCTGAGGACAGTCCTGGCTCAAACACCTGGCAGTACTCGACCGTCAACGCGAATAACGCTGCCGACATCGCTTGGTTCTCTGACGTGGTACTGATCAGCCACAAGCCGACGGAGCTTGAGGTGTACACGTTGGATTTCAAGCGCGACGCGCTTGTCGGGACGGTCCAGGTCGACAGATGGCAGGACAACATTGGCGAGCCGTGGAACAGCAGCTGGTACTACCAGCGGCTCACTGGCTGCACTGCTACCAAGTTCAGCGGCACGACGGCCGTGTCCCGCCAGCCAGGGCACATCGAGGTCTTCTAGGTCGGCGGCAACGACGCCATCTAGCACGCGTACTGGTACAAGGGGCGCAAGTGGGAGGACGCCCCCTTGGACGGCGCTCCCAAGGCATACAGCAAGACGCGCCTCACGTCTGTCAGCCGCAAGCCCGCGTGCATGGACGTGTTCCGGGTCGGCCTCAACCTGTCTATCCAGAGCGCGAGCTTCCTCGGCGGCGTCGGCTGGAGGTTCCTCCAGATTGCGCACCCGGGCGCTGCTGCCACGGGGGGCGGCGGCATCAAGGCCATCTCGCGCAACCAGGACCACATCGAGCTGTTCTAGGTCAACCAGGCCGGGTCCCTCTAGCACACCTAGTTCTACGAAGAAGCGAAGGGATGGGCCGCCGGCGAGTAGCTCACGCCGCCGGGATCCGTCAGCCTTAACTCGAGCATCGGCGCCATGGCGCCCCACGAGCACTCGATGGGGGCGTACTCATCACCCCCAAGGGCGCCGTCCAGAAAATGTGGTTCGATTTTGACGGCAATGGCTGGCACAAGGGGACGCTAGCTCCGGACGGCTCTGCCGTGCCCGGCCAAGCAGGAAACGGCATCGCCGGCGGCATCACGGCTGTCTCTAGAAACAAGGACAACCTCGAGGTCTTTTACACCAGCCCTGCCGGAGCCATCAAGTACCTGGGCTGGAAGTACAGGGTTGGCTGGGCTGCATCCGAGTGAGCTCCAAGCAGCACCGTAGTGCCGGGTGGCCCCCTGGCTACCATCTCGCGCCTCCCGACCAACTCGGAGCTGTGGTTCAAGACTGGGCCTGCGGGTGGGGCGCTGGCTAGCCTGTGGAGAGACTGGAGTTAGAGAACTACGTACACGACGTAGTGGTTTTGGTTTCATGATCGCAGTAGTTCGGGTTCTGTCTTTCTTTTATTGCCAACGAAGTACCTTTTTTTAGGCCCAGGTTTGTTTTCCGTTTTTCACATGTCTAAGCTAGCTAGACATTCGGCAGTGCTATTCCTTCACTTAAACAATCCAAATGGTCTTTTATGCCGATACTAGGTACACTGTCAAATCCACACCTCGCTAGGTAGATTGTAGGTGGATCGCTGGCAGTGGCTGTCCTGACAATGATGAGTAAAGAACCAAGTGTTCCTGACCTTCTTACGCCAGTTGAATGACTACTCGCGTGACTAGAAAAAAATAAAAAAAACACACAAACCTGCTTTTTCCGAGCCTGCTCAAAACACTTGAATACAACAAAACCAGGAACCAGCCAACATAGGGACATATATACACCAGGCACCTACCTAGGTAATCACGTGAATAACAGCCCAGAAAATAGGATGAAACCCCATCTCCAATAACAAGCTATCCGCATCCACATCCACATACTCATCCACCTATCCACAACCACGCGCACATATGCCTCCTGCTGCACGCACGGTATTAACTTAAGTGTGGGACTGGAAGAAACAACCCAAGGACGAATAGCTCAGGGGTAGAGCAGCCGGCTGCAGTCCGGCAGGTCACGCGTTCAAATCGCGTTTCGTCCTTTTGCTGCGTTCAAATGTGCAATATCATGCTCTGGGAATAGCAGTTGGCGTTTCTCCCTTTTTTTCTCTACTCTCTTTTTCAGGGACAGGCTTTCTGCCCTTGTTACTCCCTCGCGCAAAGGGAATTAAGGTTATGAGGGTCTAACGTGTATGGACCGAGCGAGGCCATACCTATGCATCTAAGCGAGCATAAAAATAATGCCAGCAGTTAGAGAGGAATCTAGATATCTGAATGCTTAGATCTCTAGAGACAGACACATGGCATTCTAACAAGTGGTGGTCTGTCTGTCTGTCTGTCTTTGATCCATCCGCATTGGCTTGCTTGCTTGGGGGGCAACGATGAAGCACTTCCACTAACTACTACTACGACATATCAGCGAGTTATGCGCACAAGGTTTCTAGAAGTGTGAATAGGAGGACACGGGAGGACTTCAAGGGAAAGACTGAAAATGTAAAATAAAATAATGCCAGAATTGGCTAGACGCGAAGAGGTATGAAACCGACAACAACAACAACGACAACAACAAGGAGTATCAAGTATCAAGTATCAAGAATCAAGAAACAAGTAGAAAAGAAAAAGGAAAAAAATAACCCCAACCATGGCCCATGTAATCAAATCATTTTCGGTCCACAGTTGCAAGTCCCGTTCCATTCGCATTCCATTCCGTGGTATATGTCTAGTTTTACCCCTAGAAAAGGCAAGGCAGGCAGACAAGGCAGGCAACGTGTTTAACATATCTACCCTATTTAGGTAGATGAGATGGGTAATAAAAAACAATGAAACTAGAAAATGGAGTAGGCCGCCTTTCTCTCTTTCTCTCAGTGTCTCCCTTTTCACATACACAACATATACAACGACAAAAGCGGGCCCAGTCATGAAGAAGGAAAAAAATCACACGCCCCTAAACATGCGCACAATCAAGAACCACATGGCACCCAGAAACTTGAACCCCGACAGCACGGCCACGGACCACAGCACGACGCTCATGTAGATGGTGGCGCGCTGGTCCTGCAGCTCTTCGGTGTTGCCGTCGGTGGTGATGCGCTCGAGGCCGGCGGTAGACAGGATGACGGCGGCCAGCCCGAAGTTTGTGATCATCCAGAGGAGCACCGTGACGGTACGGACGCCCTTGTAGTAGTCCATCTGCTTCTCCTCGAGCTGCGACGGGGTGGGCGCCTTGACCTCCTTGACAGGTTTCCGCGCAAAGACCTGCACCTCGCGCTCGTACTGGGCGTTGAGGTCACCCTCGTCGGGCAGGTCCGTCTTGCCCTGGCCGTCCTTGGTGTTGACCGAGGGCAGCTTGTCGGGCTTGTCGTCGCCCTTTGTGCCCCACGATATGTCGTGCGTGTTGCAGAAGGCGTACACGTTGAGCACGTTGGTGTACGTCGGGCTGAGGAGTAGGTACTGGATGAGCGACGTGAACATGTGCCACGGGTCGAACATGATCAGCGACGCGATGAACCAGATGCCGTACGTCGACATGACGGATATGACGAGTGTGTAGAAGATCTTGTTTTTGAACAGTTCCGAGAGGCTGAGGCCGTTGCTGAGATCCGTCCTGATGGCGTTGACCGAGATGAAGATGGCCGCAAACATGAGATAGCTTGAAAAACTATTAGTAACATTAAGAGACACAAACGAGAAAAATACTCACATAAAGATGATAGCCCAAAAGATCACCATGGCCATGTAGTAGCGCCCAGAGCCGGCAGGCCGATTGCCCATAGACAGTACAAAGCACGTAATGAGCGAGACGCCATAGAGCCAGGCAAACACGACGCCGAGAATATTACCGACATTCCCCAGGAGATTATCAGACCCCAAGCTGGCCGTCAGAATCTTGAAGACCAAGAAGAAGTTGCCAATGGCAAACCAGGCGAAGATCATGTTGACAGTGTTAAAGACGAACTCGACAAAGAAGGCAATCTTGCGGAGGAACGAGTGGTCGGACCGGAAGAACTGGTAGAAGTGGACGATGGCATAGAGCGCGGCGAAGAAGGAGCCGTTCAGCCAGCGACGGCGCTGGAGGATGAGCTCGGTCACCGTGTCGGGCACGTCGGTCTCGCCCGTGGCAGACTTGACGTACTGCAGAATCCAGTGGCAGTTGCGCTTGGTCACGAGCTCGAAACAGAGGATACGATCTTCGGCCAGGTACATGTTGGCCGTGAAGATGCCGGCATCGCCGCCATGGAGCTTCTCGCCGGCAAAGTACTTCTCCAGCGGGCCCTGGCCGTTCTTGTCGTTCTGCAGCGCAACGTAGCGGTAGGCCGAGAAGGCACCGGGCAAGACCGAAATGAAGCCAAAGGCAGATTCCAGGGGCTTGTCCAGAATATTGCTCATCTTGTACTCAAAGTTCTGCGTCGCCACTAGCGGGTTAAGGAGGTTCTTCCCGCCAGGCCCCAACATGGCCTTGATTTCGCCGCAAGCGCCTGCGCACATGGGCTCGAGGTCGAACGCCTTCCAGAGATGGTAGATAGAATTTCCTCCGGGCTTGGTACCAGCGTCGATCAGCACGCAGATGTTGGGGTCCAGAACGCGGCCAAAGGCCTGGAAGAACCAGCGATGCGAGTTGATCTTCTTCTGGTTCTTTTCCTTCAGGCAGAACAGCATCTGGACGGGTTGCTGCTTGGGTATGAGCTGGACCACGTCGTTCTTGATCGACATGCCGACCTGACTTGTGTACTCGTAGATATGCGCCGTGACGTCCTTGCCGTTAACCTGCTGCTTGGCGATACCCTCTTGGTAGACGCCCATACCGGCCAAGAGCGCCCGTGTCCGGGGGTTGATCTTGGCTCGGCCATCGCTGACAACACACACGACGATCTTCTTCCACGCGTCCTTGCCCCACGTCTTGCTCTCGGCCCGCTTGCACATGTACTCGATATTCTTGTACACGCCTATCATAGTCCGCGCAAACAGGATCTCGTCCTCGTTGTACATTGTCACGACAATGAAGAGCTCGGTATGGCGGGGCTTGCTAAAGAGCTTTTGTCGGAGGGTGAAGCCCTCCTCGTAGAAGTGGGCGGGGTCGCAGGTTGCCGCCGTGTAGCGCATGTGGGTGAACTCGTCGCGCTCGCCATGGGGTAGCTGGTTCAGCAACCTGGGCGGGATGGGGCAGTCCAACACCAAGTTTCCCCGATAGAGCAGCACCTGCTTCACCGTCTTCCACCTCTTGATAGGCGCGTTGTTCGTCGGCGGTTGCGGGTTGTCGTGGTAGGGATCGGTGGCGGCCACTTGCGAGTCGTCATGTGTCAACATGGGGCGGCTGTCGTCGTAGTCGTAGCCTTGACCCTCGACTGGGTGAGGCTCGTAGGGTGTGTTGTAGTATGCATCGTGGTGTTGCTCGGGGTGAACCGCATAGCCTCCGGGGTGGGCTGCTGGGTCTTCGTGCTGGTAACCGGCGAGGTTGTCTACCGATTGCTGGTGAGGATGTCAGTATGCTCTGCCGGGCGAGACAGAAAATGGATGGCACCTACCGCCGTCTGCATGTGCAGCGAGTCGCCTGGGCTATTGTATCTGACAGGGCCGCCAGCGGGGATATCGAGGCCCGGTTGCGAGTGGCCGTACGGGTTGTCCTCGAGGTGGTAGCCGTGCTGGAGAGGGTGGCCGGGCGAGGGCGTCCTGTGGACCCGTTCCATGGGGTGACGGTTGTCCATGGGGATGGGGTGAGTGTCGTAGTAGTCGTCGTCTGAGAGCGGGCAGGAATATTAGAATTATATCTTGTATTCTAGACGCTATCCGTCGAAGCAAAGCAAGGAAAGTCGAAGCGATCCCAGATCCCAGATCGGCAGCAGGCCAAGGCGTCCGCTCGCAGACAGTCCGCGCGAAGGCCAAGAAGGCGGCTTATGAAGGAAGAAAGGCAACCTGCGCCTTAGACTTGACACAACGTCTGCTGTGTCTGTAGTGGCTTCGGTGTGGACGAGAAGCAAGAAGGTAGCTTGCGCCTGGCAAGGAAACAAGAAAACACGGCGCAATCACAGGCTCAGTGGAAGGAGTTGCACAACGGCGGACGGCGGAATGAGCAGAGGGAGGCACAGGGAAACGTGGCACACACTCGAGCGCGCACAAACGGGGCAGGGGTAGTAGAAGGGGGGCAGAGGCCGAGGGTCCAAGGGAAGGGGTAGGTAGAGTGTGGATAGGTATGGATGGGGATGGGATAGGGGATCGCAAACACCAAGACTAGGACTAAGACGAGGAGGACTCAGGAGAGGGTGACTTGCCTAACCGGTTATACGACATGGTGGCGGCCTGCTAGGTCGGCTATCTCTGAAATCCTAAAGTATCTGAACGTATGCAGGGAGCGGCAGTCTGGCAGCGGAATGCCAGCGCTGGACAAAGTTTCCAGTTGGGATGTTGCGCGTCTCAGAGCTCCGTACGCGAGTCGAGGCGAATTTCAGGTCCAGGAATGGATGCGATGCGATGGGATGCGATGCGATGCCGTGGTATGCTATGCGCTTGCGCTTATACACTGGACTAGCACTAGCACCGCTGCGGGAGCGGAAGCGGGAGCCCGAAGTCGACGCCCTCTATCTAGTAGGTCCCTTATTGTCCAGCCAGTTCGTCGCGGCGGCTCTCGTTTGTTGGTTTGTTTCCCTCTGGCGGGCGAGGCGTTCGTGTGTGTGGGTGATTCAACCGTCAACGATGCCGTCGAGGTAGGCGGGCAGCTGTTTGAGCCCCTTTTTGCGCCCGGCCCTCCCACTACCACCACTACTGCAACAACTGCAACTGCAACAGGAGCTGCTCTGCGCGGCGGGCGGCTTTGTTCGTCTGGTGGGTGGGCGGTCGACGGTTGACGGTCGCCAGTGGGTATAGTTTCGGCAGTCTCAAAGGGTCGGGTCCCTGCAGCGATGCGGCGCTTCTAGACGCTCGAGTCTTGGGTTCTTCCTTGGGTTCTGAACAGAGGCGAGCAGCAATGCTGGAGCCGTGCGTGGGATCGATCGAGAATAAAGTTTTGCTTTTGCCAAGCGCGACGCAACGCAACGTCCTGCTAATGCTCGGGCGCTGTTGCAAGTTGCAGCGGGCTCCTGGGCGATATTATTCGGCGGCAGGAAACAGTCGCTTGGTTTCACGCTGCTCGTTTCCGGCCAGGTGACGGTAGCTTAATGGACAGCCGACAGGGGGGTCTGACGAATGAAGGGGCAATGCATCCAAGGGAAATGCCTGGCGGTGCACTGCTGTTTCAGCACTGAAGACGGAAGGGTGTGACGTCGGCCCACTGGCAAAACGGCAAGAGCATCTGCTGGTTGGGTCTCCCCAGCCGTTTAAAGGGGCACCTGGGCTAAGAAGCAGCAACAGAGTGGGAGAGGTGGACGTACGGCTGGTCGCCAGGGATGCGGCCCTGATAAATTTATCCCTATTATTTGGTTGAATCTTTTCCACGGTTGGGCAGGATCGCCCTTTGAGGGAATCCGGATTTGCGTTTTCCAAGTTCTTGGGGAACAGCCTCTGCTAGACGCCAACAGCCCAGCCTATTCTACACGTCCATATATACAGCGCTACCATGCTGCAAATAAGATGGGCGACCGCGATCGTCGCCGTACCTGGAGAATAACAAAAATAATAATAACCCAACAAGAGGTGGGAAGGCCGTCAGAAGCCCATCAGCTGAGAGGCGGCCTCCACGCCGTTATACTATGTAGGGGACCTATGGCGAAAACCGTTAGTGCCCAGGCTGTGCACCCCCGGACCCGAACCGCAATGGAAGCCAAAGAGGCTGGCCATCCATCCTTATCGTATCGTTCGACGCCCGCGCAAGTGTTCTTAGCCTTGCTGTTTGGCTGCTTTCGCCTCGTCAGTCGATAAGCTGCGCCTGTACCAATTATTACAACGTAGCCAGCTGGTGATTTCCCCTATAACTAAGGCAAAACGGGCTAGCATGTTGTTTCCAGGAAGGCATGCAATCCGACACACACCACAATCACACTGACAACAAACGTAGACGTTTTCGGTTATCCGTTTTCCGTTTTCTGTTTGTCCCATGTTAAGATTTGACGGAGGCGCATGTTATAATAAATAGGCAGTTACGGGTATTTGTAGAGTTGACCTTTGTCCGCAGCCCCTCTGCCTGCGTGCTTGCCTGCGTGCTTGCTTGCTGCCACTGCCGCTGCCCCCTGGGTCTAGGCCTAGGGCCGGGTCAGATCAGATCCGTCAGGCCGGTGAGGTGAGGTCAGATCAACAGACGAACGGCCGACGGAAATTTCCTTTATTATTCTTTGGCCGGGAATCACGGCCAACAACAGACGGCGCAAACCTTTTTGGTAGATGATGATCTAGGGAATAATTCCAGGTATGGACAAAGTAGAGTAAAATAATACACCGTGTTTCATTGTTGGTGAGAAAACGGCAATATCCAAGCCCAAGTCCAAGCCCAGGTTGGCCGAGTTTGGCCACCGGGTCGGTAAGCACCGCCTCATTAATATCTGCACAAGCCACGTTTGTCGACGACGACTGGTGACGACCACTCCACTGCCTCTGTTGCTTGTGCCAAGCAAGGGTGGCGTAACTGACTGCAGCTCTCGGTGATCGTCTTGTTTGCCATCTGTGCTAGGACTCCAGCATACTACCTTGCCTACTGTGCTATTATACCAAGTACCATGGAATACGGCGAGCCTTGGTGATTCCGTATGTATTGTACGAGAGGTGTTATTAATAGGTGTTGGTCTGCCTCAGAGACAAGCGCCAACGTCCTTCCAAAAAGGCATCCTTCCAAAGTCCAAACAAGCCGCGACCTTCCGGAGGACGACAAACATCGGGCAGGCATCTCGGTGAGGACGCGCTTGGTGTTGAGAAGGCGGCCACGCAAGTAGCCGCTGTGTCCCTTCCTTTCGGTTGGTCGCAGGCTGCGCTTGATCCAGGTGTTAGTGTCGTGGAACAGACTTGGTTGCTAAATATTAAAGGCCACTTATGTGACGGGGCCATGCAATGCCCTTCGACGGTTTGGGGGCGGCTAGGCGCATTTTTAGAATCGCGTAGCTACCTAAGTTACCTAATAACTCGCCAAAATTTCTACAGATAATGAGAGAGACAGCTGGCCAGCCCCAAGCATTGCCAGCCAGGCCCTGTATCCATGGTGTTAGGCACAGAGTGCCGTGTTATGTTGTTTGCGACTTGAACACTATCCGAAGCACAAGTCCTCCACATGCTCCTCGGGGATGTCGGACGAAAAACCTTGAAACCTATCCAACTGTACGCGCCTAAATATTTCCATTCCCCTCTCTTATTAGTATGAGAAAGAATTACCCTATTCCCCCTCAAAAAGGATGAAGAGACCTGGCATTTTTGTCGTTTGGTTCGCCTCGCCGCGGATGCGCATCGTGAATCGGGTCCGAGTCCCTCCCCCCATGTTGCGGCTCGACAAGGTTTCATCACCCCGACCCAAGACAATGCACTTTTTTTTAACGTGATTTACACCGCGGCAAATGCTTAAATGCGTTCATTTCAGAGTGTGTGCGTAGTGATGGGCACGGCCATTTCACTCTTGTGATACATCCAACTGTGGAAGTCACTCCTTGAGCAGACGAAACATAACATAATGTTACGAATCCCTGAGGAAACGCACGGTAGTGGGGCAGGCCCAGTTTGGTGTTGACCAATCAGGGGTGTCCCAGAGTCCCGAGCAATAAAGGTCGGGACTGCGGGACTGGCCTGGGCGGCCGATGGCCCGGCCTCGGGGCCTCGGGACAGTAGGACCATTTGGATTGGCCCGCCTTAGATAGATATATATACGACGACCGTAGCCACGGTCTTAGATAGTTCTTGCTTGGTTCCTCAAGCAAGCAATACACATTCACTACACTCATACACTTTGAGTGGCATTCCGATTTGACTGTATTACCCGTGCGATAGGAGTTTGCCCTTTGTTCTATCTTCATAATTACCAACTCAGCATCCTGTGGAGCCTGCGCTCCCTTACAGATAGACGACCCTAACAGTCGAGTGGTTTGTAATAGATAGACTTATTTAGGATAGACTTTATAAATCCGACTAACCCCCCGGCGGTAGATAGATCGATATATATTCTAGCGGAAGTCGACTACTTTTCTAGATTGGTATTTGGATAGCTATTGCCGGCGGCGTCCGCATATACGGTGGGAGTGACCTTCATACGAGTATAGGCACTCATTATCGGCTGGCCGCGACAGACATAGACCGATAACGGATCCCATTTCAAAAACCAGGTCCTAGACAGATTGCCGGAATGGCATACGGCTGTGGGGTCGCGGATGGTGAACATCAATACCAGACACCAGGATTCCATCCGAGTTGCTACAGCCAAAGCTTTCCTCGGATTCGACTCCGTGTACGAGAGAACCCTGGCAGACGACATCCAGGAACTTATTAACAAGGATGAGACCATTCACATAGACGTAGACTATGCCGGACTGGGAGACCACGTCCTGGCATGCTCCCAAGCTAGAGAAGAGACACGGGATCGGGCGGCCGAAGTTCATATCAGCCGGGCAGAGAGGAATCAGTACCAAGACGTATGTCCCAACGTGTTTCGAGTCGGAGATTGGGTCAGAGACAAACTGGGCAAGGAAAAGTCCAAGTTTACGCCGAACTGGTCTGGACCGTGGAGAGTCGTGGAAAAGGTGATGCCGAGAACATGTATCGTGGAGCACACTCGGAAACCGGGGCCTCGGAGGAAGCTACATGTAGACGATATGAAACTACATGGCAAACCGCCATTATGGGGGATCGAGCCTGGAGACATGGTGGTCAAGTCACGACGTTCTGATGAGAGATGGCTGGCTCAGCTGGAGAGCCAGAAGGCCGACAGCATCTCGGGGGACAAAAGGGTGGATTTGGCGTCTCTGGCAACTATGAAGGGTGGCCCTTTCTCTTTGCCCCAGCCTTCGTACTAGATGTGAACATTCCCCCCTTAGTCATCCTCCTCGCTTTCATCCTCTAGCTCAAACTCATAGTCAAAGCCGTCATGTTCCTGTGCCCGGCGGACGACTCGGTCCGCGACGACCGCCAGCCCTAACTGGTCAGGCCCCTGATCGGCAGGTCCTCCCTCCTCCTCCTCCTCAATAGCGTGCTCCATGGTTGACTTAGCGATACTGCTGACGTCGTGTCCAATCTCGTTGACAAAGCCGAGGAGAATATTCTTCTTCACGTATCTTCCGTGAGTACCCCAGTACCTTGTCCCCTTGAGAACTTCATTCTGTATCAACGACTTGGAGGATTTGAGCGACCCCTTCCAGGTTAGCTGCGTAGTGGCGTTGAGAAACGTCCACCAGACATATCGAGTCCTGGGCCGCGACTCGTTCAGGAACTGCAACCGGCGTCCGTGTAGGCCGGCCAAGTTGTTGAACTCGAGATTGTAAACCTCCTTTGAGAATACTGCCTGCTGCATAGTCGAAGACGTTGCGTCCAAGACCATGATACGGTACTCTCTGGGAGTAGTCGTCTCCCAATCCTTGAGGGCCTGGTGCCGTTCGTCTTTATCCTTCCACGGAGCTGCCGAATCCTTTGCTTCCAAATTGGTATTAGGGACGATGACCAAGAAGCCCCTATCAAAAGCCTGTTCTATAGCCGGATGGAGAGAGATGCCGTTAAATGGCGAGAAGAGTTCGTCGCGGGCGCCAGTCCCGAAGATGGAGTCCATAAGGTCCGCTGAACGCTAAGGGAAGAGATGTGCGGCGATGGCCAAGGTCCCATCGATCCAAGTCCCAAGCACCGGCTCCCAAATACCACCGGAGCCAGGGCAATAGGCCTGCCTCATCAAGTCTCTCATCATTGACTGGTCCTTTGTTTCGCGCCGGCCCTTGGATCCAGCATCCGGGAGGTCGAACCCTAGCTTGGAAGAGTTGAAGAGCTTGAGGAACCCGTTACAACAATCTAAAAAGGGAGAAGGAGACTTCAGCTTTTCGGACTGCTCCCTCGCAATCGATGCTTGTCGTGCGAGTGCAATAGACTCAAGCAGGCACTCTCTTCCTTTCTCGTCCACCTCTTCCCAGCGCTCTCTCGACAAGGTTCCGCCGCCTTCTTGATATTCACGGAATTGGAGTGAGCTATATAGCCCAACTCTCTCCGCGTCCATGGTAAGGAGATCTGCACTGCTGGACCAGAAATTGGAATCAAATGACGACGAGGGCTTGAGCTTCTTCCGGTTTTTTTGATCTTGTCAACTAGCTCGCTATGTTAAGTGTAGAGAGTCTTTTTCTTGCTGCTCGAGCGCTTTGAGATCTCTGAGACGCTAGCAGGGGAGCCCGCAGCCGAGAACGTCGGGTGATCAAGAGACGAGCGCCGCTCGGAGATGATGGGCGCAGGGCTTAACATGATGAGAAGAGCGTGCCCGGAAGCCAAGGAAAGAGGGTTGCAACCACGGGCCACTGAGTGCTCCTTCGGAGCAGAACTGGGAGTGCTAATGCAAAAAAGGATCCGTATGACGCTCTCTAGATGCAGTTGTGTTGCAGAATTCGGGGCTCGGGATCGTCTTCCGCAGCTCGGCGCGATCAAACGAAGGAGGTAGCAGACGATGTGGTTTTTTTTTAGAAAGGTGAAGGGTTGAAGTTCGAAATTTGAAGTCCGAGGGTTATTATATAGACAGACCAAACTCTAAATCCCATAGTGTAGGCAGGCCCGAGTCAAAACCAGCGACGGAACCGCTCGCTTTTATCAGCCCCGGAAGAAAAAGAAGAGAGGTCGATTATACGCGGTCTCTTGACACAACCCATGAATAAGGAGACTAGACTCTAGGATATTTCCTTGCCAAGCTTATCAAGCTCCTCGCTGATAAACTGGCTGGCGTTGACGAGCTCGCTGGCGCCGTACACGACTCTCCTCTTTGCGCGATCGCCCGCCATCATCCGAGTCGCCCATTCCTGCAAGTTTCCGTACTCGTCCATAGAGCCGCCTCCAACCATGAAAACTAGCGACTCTGAGAACCCCTGCCGCCGCTGCCCAAAGCTGGCACCCGTCCCGGGGCCCTGCACACCAAGGCCTGAGCCCGGCAGTCCGCCCGGCGCCGATGCCCCCGCAGAGCCCCCCGCTCGGATCGTAGAAGGCTGCGGCATCGTCCCGCGCGCATTCGCGCTTCTGGGGTCAAAGTACAGGTAGTGCTCCGTCTTTGCAATTGCCGACGAGCTTGCGCTCGACGGGTCCATGATAGACTCAGTGATCTTTGTCACAGTCAGATCACGATCGACCGGCAGGAAGTTCTTGATTCCGCCGAGAAGTGACGCGACGTTCGAAGACAGGGCGGTAGTAGGAACTCCCGTCTCTTTCAGTCGGTCCGTGAGCCGGCTCGATATGGCCGAAAACCGGTGGAAAAGGTCCGAAGATCCAGATTGTTGCTGAGTTGCTGACGTAGAGTTGGAGATGGTAGTTAGCTGTGTCATCTTCGTAGTGGCCCGGACCCTGGAATAATTAAGCATTAGCAACCGCGTTCGAGATTCGGACGTTACTGGAGAGCTGGCCGCTTACTGTCGAATATAAGACAGACATGTCTTGTCGCAACCTGCCGCCGTAAGTGCTTCTTCAAACTGGACCCATTCCTGCCGAGAGACATCCTGCTCTGCGCTGAGGTACCAGATGATAAATAGTCGAAGCTTGTCGGCCGGTTTACCCTTGTCCGCGCCTTTGATCGACTCGAGCATCTGGGCCTTGGTCTGCTTCCCCAGGTTTTCTTCAAGCTGGAAATAGTTGTCCAACTGCCGGTTTTGGATCTCTCCCAAGATCGCAGCGAGTATGTTCATGTGCATGTCCAGAGTTGCTTTTCTTTCCCGGAGCTCTGGCAGGAGCGTAATGGCTGCTTTCAGGTGCTGGGCGCTGGCACTCGTATCATTTTGGAGGTCTTCGAAATCAGTCACCCCCGTCTTCTTGGTGATCGCCTCGGCTTCCTCCTTGTACTTTGTGAGCTCGGCGTCTATACAATATTAGCTCGCTACCTTCAATTTACGCTCCCCGCCCAAAGTCTTCTCCGGTTGGTCTTACCAATATCCTCAGCAACCTGGGGGAACGGTATGCACGCGTTCTTTTCCCAGAAGAAATCGTTGGCGGCTAGATCGTAGCTCTTTTTAGTGGTGCCTTTTGCAGGATTATTTGTGTCGATTGGGGTCTCGATGGTGATGCGGTTGAGTTCCGACTAGCAGAGGAATTAACAGAGGCCCGTGCTGGAGGAATACAAGCTCTTACTCTAAATATGTCAAAACAAAGACTTTGGTATGTCCAGGAGTGAGATAACATGGGTATCAAGTCAACATTGCGGTCCAAGATAATGAGCACAGGTCTAGACGTCGGAGTTCCGGTGGAAGATGAGGCTGGGCGTGCCTGTGAAGAAAAGAGATTGTCTTTAGAGTTGAGGATGTGGTCGCGGAGTTTGCGATCCAGCTTGGTCGCAACCACCTCCGCTGCAGCGCCTCTTGGGCACCGTATCTACAAGAGACATTGTGTGTTAACATGTATACCTTCGTAAAGGGGTACATCGGAGGAATTGCAGCCAGCTGCGGATGGAAGGGGAATGTCGTGCTGAACACCACTCAAAACCTACAATCGGTATGACACCTGGAACATAGTTAGCGTCCGGTGCAAGAAAACGGAGCATGGAGAGTAAACATACCCATTGTTACCACAACGCTGAATAGCCCGCTGACTATCCTGTCTATCACGCGGTCGAGCTCCTCGTCCTTGGTCTTTGCGCTGTTCAAGGCCCAGTATGTGTGCTCCTTCTGCATGCTCAGACTGAAGAGATCAGGTTCGGTCACAATAAAGTTGAGATACTGGTCGTATATCTGTGAGATCTGTTCAGAGGTTCCGGCAGTCGCTGTCTGCGCAGCGAAGTCCTCCAACAAAGGCCGCGGGATCGAGGATAGAAAGTTGATGCTGGCTGAACCGTAGAGGCCCTTTTGGAGATCATTCGTAATCGCCTGAAGGTTGGCAGAATTCGGCTCGACCAAGTATATGGCGGGGACGTCGGGAATGGGTGCTCTAGATGCCGATATATGCCTACTGTCGTCAGCACTCTGGATCTGCCGCCAAGGAACGAACGAGACACTCACATATGCATCGTCACCCCCAGCGACCTGAGATCAGATACCTGGAGGACTGGGCTGATGATATCGCGGCCGAGATCCTACGCGGGTTACAGCTGGGGTTAGTTTGACCGCATTTCAACTGAAAACAATCCGGGGACCGTCTTCAGGTCCGAAGCGCAGAGGAACAGTGGAGGCCCTACATCAAACACCAGAACCTTCCAGATGGGAAGCCCGTCCTTCAGTATGGGCGCCGACGGCGCCAGAAAGCCATTGGCATTTTGATCGTCGTTGTCGCCGGACTCGACCGCCTGGTTGAGGTTTAGGATCTTCTTGATAGACACTTTGCCACGTGTCAGCTCTCCGCGAACAGGCGCACACGGAGAAGGGCGTACAAACCGATCTGCTTATCGCGCAGAGAGTTGCCGCGTGCCGCCATCGGTGCTGCAGATGTGAGGGTCTCGCGAGGGCGTGGTGGTCGCAAAGGCAGTGGGCGCAGTGCAAGTGGACGAAGGCCAAGACCCGAGGAGCTGCTTCCTAGAAGCTGTTTGCGTTGGGGAAGAAACAGGTCTGGGCGGACAGGTAGAAAACCATGCGCTTCTCAATTGCAGTTATGTTCCTGGGCGAATAGTTTTTTGCTTGATCGAAACGATGAACTGCTTGCTGCTGGGCTGGTCATTCGGGCTTGTCTCGACTTACATGCTCTGGTCCGCGATAGCCACAGCATTCGAGATCCCCCACATTGGATGAATTCATTGACACCTTTACGTCCCCTAGCGAACAGGTACCTTGGTACCTCCGGCCTTTTAGCTGGTGGGTGCTGGCAGAGCCACAGTAACAGGGGCTTAAGCTTGTGCAAGAGAACCGGAACTCTGATGTCCGATAATCCGACTGCTCAACCCAGGCAGTTTGACGGCTGGGGGGTTTCGCTGAGGCTGGAACACGCTGCTCACTGCTTTGGGACTAGCGCGCCAGGCATTTCGGTCTCGTGCACAAGGCCGCAAGCACTCGCCTCATTTCTGCTCTGCTCTTGCCCAGAAAAAACAGGAACCAATCGGGCTTAGGCCTTCACCCTTACCAAACCAGCGCTACCGCCCACTCTCCACTTCCGCAACTGATTTTCCACACGAAGACTTAACTTTTCTCCTCCATCAACGACAATCCGTTGTGCTTCGCGCCATCACTTCCTCAACGTCTCCCAACAACAAAGCCAGCACCTGAACTGCCTCATTAATATTTTTCGCTCTCGGGACACGATCTTTGCGTTTGTCTCTTCCCCTCGGCGCCTGAGTTGTATAGAACGATTGAGCCCGCTGCGCAGGCTTTGGGGACCTTGAACTTGAGCATCCATCGAACAGTCTTGCTTTTTGGCCTGCAGCCGCCTATTGTCTTGGTCGCTTGCAAAATTAGTCAAGCCCCCTCCCCAGGTTCTATCTAGATATTCGAGGAAAATGCGGTAGGGCGCCCCGTGGGCATTGGTGTCGTCGCCTGCGAGGGAGGACGGGAGACCATGACGTGGCTTCACGACGCGCAGCGAAGGACAAGTGCTGTAGATATCAACAGCACGATTTAAGGGTATGCATTAACTCACCATTCCCCCCCCCCCCCCCGATTCTAAACACGCACAGCATAATTGTATCTCCCTCCTAAAGAATGCATGTTCAATCGAACAGTCTGGATCTCTCAGTTTGTATCTGCGAGCTGAAGGACTGCAAGAGCGACAGCGCAGACAGCGGGCATGCCCAGCCATCATCATCGCCTGCAAGTAACACTATAAAATCCTGTTACGTGGAGGAAGTGCGGAGAGACAGACAGACAGAGACTTGCAGACGACTGAGGAGAGAGAGAGAGCGCGCGCCACAGCAAAGCAGACTTGAGGGGAGACGCAACCCATCTCCATGAACATGGAGCGGTGCCCTGCAGCCTCTGGCCATAATTTTCATTGACACAGTCATCGGTCTACCTTATCCCTTGGTTAATTGCCCTATGCCGCGAAATCCAGTTTCCAGCCTTTTGCCGCCTGGAGGAGAACGGGAGCATGGAGTGCTGGGCGGGCTGCCGGGCTAAGTTGCTGCAGAAAAATGCGACAGGTATTTGCGGGGCCTTCGCAAGTTCCCTGAAAGCGCTGTCCCGACCTTTCATTGCCGCATTGCCCAGCACACCTCGCCCCCCTCCGTGCCCTCACGGGTTGATTGACTTCGCCAGACTGGCAGCATTGAAAGCCAAATGGGAGATGGAACCCAAATTCAAATGAGGAGGGAAAGCAAAAAAAGGAGGCCGGGTAGCTGGTTTTCAGAAGTCAAGCAGCTTCTTCAGAGCCGACTTGCTCAGAAACATCGCTATTTGCAAACCTCTAAGCTGTTGGAAAGGCCTGGTCAGTCACACCAACCCTCCCACACCAGCTGATCGCCAACCTGGGTCGCCCATCTTCAAACCTGGAACACCTGAACCTCGGCGCCTTAATTCTCAACACCACAATGGTGGATTACGAACGCCAGCAAAAATCGCACATGGATAACCCGTTCCGACCATAAATCGGCAAAAATCCTGGCATCCTTGGGCTGTGTTGATCTCAATCTGCTGCGCAAACGCCATCTCTCTCGCTCGCTCTATATTTCTGTCTCTATTTGCTGGTTGCTCTCTGGTCCGATGGCTGGGCTTTTGCACGAACCGACTTCCGTCAGCGGGAGTGAGCGCTGCAACCTAACTCAGTCGACTCTCGGCCGTTGCATCAGTGGCACGATTATGGAGGGGGGTATGCACATTTCGGTGCCTGATAAGCTGACCCCCTTTTCGTCTTAGACTTTTGCGCTAGCCTGTATCCGGGTCCATCGCCAGCTTGATCGGCTCCGCACGGGCCTTCCACTCTTTATTCGATTTCTGCAAAGCTCGGATAAGTGCCCACTGCCTTCTCTGGGCGATACATACCTCTCCACCCCAACCCTTTTCATCGTCCGCGGTTTATTTTCTTTGGGTGCGGCACGCGACCCGACCAACCGCGCGCCTCGGCCGTCCCTTGGAGCTGTCCTGGGACGCGTCAAAGAACTCGCCCGCAATAATTGGTGACATTTTAGTCATCAGTGGCGGGTGCTGTCAGTAACTCGTGCAACTGCAACTGCATCAGGTAGTATCTATCGACTTTAACTAGGCGACAAGAGTTTTCGTCTTGGTCGCGTCTTGTCTGCTGCTGGAAGTTGGAGTTGTACCTATACTATTGTGTGTGGGTTTGGAGCATTGCCCCGCTGCAAACACGGTATGTGACAAGCCAAAGTGTGGGCCCCGAGTTGTGCATTGCCAAGTCTGACCCCTGTCCATAGTGAGGCACGTGACCACCCCCTTTTCCACCACCCTCACAGTCACTATCGCCGTTGACATGGATCAAGGCCACGGCAACGGGATGAGTGAATGGGATCCCGAGAACTTCAACCCCGAGGCATGGGGTCACCAGTTCACTGACTCTGGGCTCGCCTTTGACTCTAACCAGGGCGCCAATCATTCATACCAGAACCAGGGACAGAACCACAACCACAACCAGATGCAGGGCAGCAGCCTCAACAACAACCACAGCCTCAGCAATAATCATAACCTTAACCATGGTCTCAACCACAATCACAACCACGGCCATACCCAAAACCCCAATGCCTTTATTGACGCCGCCCCCCAAACTCAGAACCAAATACGCGCGCAACTCTCGAGGTCCGAGCCTGAGCAGGCCATGTATCGGTCCTTTCCATACTTTCAGCAGAACGACATATGGTCGGGCTCTACTCAAACTGCAACGACGCCAAATCCCTACGGCCATCCTAGCCCCTTGCCTCAGTCCTACTACCCCAACCAGCAGTCTCCTGGCGATGTAGGCCGGGCAGCGAATGCTCGATTCGCCCTCGTCGATCCCCACCTTTCACACTGGCAGGGGCAGCAACTGCCGTCCGCAGGATATGGCGCCACCCCCGAGTTTGAGAACCCGCTCGCGGCGTCTCACACGGTCAATCTCCAGCCTCCCGGCCCCCGGGCATCGCCTCTCTCCTATTCTTCAGTCAGCCGTGCAGTCCCTGGTGGAGTGATGCAGGGAATCCAGGGTTACGAAAGCCTCCCGCGCCAGTCAGTTGATGCTCGCCAACATCAACCACAGTTTGCCCCCATCTCGAACGGGCAGCCGCTACAGGGACGGCCATCCGTCGCGCAGCTTCCTGTGGCAATGAACACTGGCAGCCCTCGCACCGCATTGCAGCAAGCACAACAAATTCCCATGACTGCACAGCCTCTGGGACAGCAACAACAGCAGCTGATAAGCCGATCACCTCAAACCCACACTCCGCCACTCCAGCCGCAGGTTCAGCCATCTATCCATCGCCCAATGCAGGCTCCTCCTGTCCAGTCCCATAACCAGGCTCACAACCAGGCCCATAACCAGACTCACAACCAGACTCCTGTCCAGGCTCATAACCTGAATCCCGTACAGGCTCACAACCAGACTTCTATCAAGACTCACAACCAGGCTTTTGTACAAGCTCACGTCCAAGCTCCTGTTCAGCCTACCCAAATCCAAGCCGCCGTCCAAGCTGCTCCGATACAGTCGTCTGCGGCGCGACCCCAACCTGTCCAACAATTTGTGCAGTCTACGGACAGAAACGTGGTGTCCGGAGTGAAACGGCGTCCGACCTCGGAAACACCGGAGCCTGGACTGTTAGTTAAGAAGGTCAGGGTGTTGGGTGGCCCTATTAACCCCAGCTCGCCGTCGACACCGGCTACGCAGACAGAGACTCCTCCACCTAATAGTAGCTTCTATCTCGACAACCAGGCTCTAGAAGAAGCCCGTGGACGGATTGGGGGTACCCTAGCTGGGGTTCCACACCTGATTGTTGGAGACACGCCTGTAAAGCTCAAGAAGGGGCCTCCTACGAAACGTTACGTTATTATTTCCACGAAAGGCGACAAGGACCCCCTGTTTCCGGAACTACCTTGGGGCTGGACTCAAGCCGAGAGTCTGGGTAACCATCTAGCTGCTTACCAGGGCGCCAAAACCTACCTGGACCGGCAAAAGGCAGATGCTAGACTCGAAATGGAACTGGCACGAACGGAAACCGAAATTCCCATAGACTGGTGGAAGAAGTTGCCAAAGGGGGACGCAAACTTAGAGGCCAAGCGGACTGATCCCCCACCTGAACCTCTAAACACGGCAGTCACAGTCTCTGCCTCGCTGTTTATTCACCCTTCTCACAAGGGCAACCGCCGGGTGCTGATACAGGCGGCGGATGACTACTACGATATTTTGGATGACAAAGTCGCTGAGTACAGAAAGAATGCACCCATATTCGACAAGATTGTCAAGGGACTAAAAATACGAGCCAAGAATCCGGCTTTATTTTCTCTCGCTGACGAGGAAGCCTTGAAGCTCCAGCTCGAGCCGACGGGGAAGCAGTTGGAATCCGCCTTTGCTGCGGGCCTCAAGGAAGCCGATGCTCGCGTCTTCCGGCACCTGGGCGAGAAGACGGATCTGCCAACCCGCATTCTCAACGTCCTCATCCGCCACATCAATCTCAACGACGCCAGGTCACCTCTAGTAAAAGTCCTCCTCCGCTTTTTCTGCCGTTTTACAACCGTGAAGCGGAGTAAGTTGGAGAGCTGGAAGTTTCCTTCCATAGCCAAGAAGCTCGAGTCGAACGGGGATGCAGAAGTCAGAAAGCTGGTAGCTGCCATATTCTCCAATGCCGACGAGAATGATGAAAGCGACTCGTCGGCCTCGGACGCGAAAACTGTGCCTTCGAAGACCATCGAGTCAGCAGGCGAGAGAAAGATTTCCAAGGGCAACGGCAAAGTGTCTACGGCCTCTTTGGGCAGCAAACGGGCCCGTGAAGACGATGTCGGCAGCGAAGGGCGGTCATCTAAGAAGACTACGGCCGACTTGTCCACGCCCGGCACCAACAGTTCAAAGGCATCGTCCGCTGCCACCAAAGCCCCACCAGCGACCGTCACCAAGGTGCCCGTCCCGAAACTACCAATAGCGGCCCCCGCGCCCACACCTGCAACTAGTCAAGCAAAAGCTCGTAGTGGACTTCTACTTCCTGGCAAGATACGCCCCGCGCCGAAGGCTTCGCCAAAAATCGAGACTCTCAAGGTCGAGGCGCCCAAGGCCACGGCCAAGCCAATAGTGGCACCAAAGGCGCAACCTGTGAAAACCGACGCGCCCAAGGCAGCTGTCTCTAAGCCACAGGCGGCACAGGCGGCACCCACCGCCCCGGCGCCCACAAAGATCACAAAGCTTAAGGTCTCCGAACCAACCCAGTCAGGGCCGTCAAGGTTCGCGGCCCTTTTGGCAGAGATTGCAGAACCCAAGAAGGTGAAGGCGCCAGTGCCTCAACCACTCACTCCGACAGACCCGGACGAGACAGATGCGCAGAAGGAACGTCGTCTGCGCAAGGAAGCGCGCCGGAGGCTCAACTTGAAGGTGACGTTCCGAAGCGACGATCGCTTGGTTGAGATACGCGAATTCACGCGCTTTCCCGAAGAGATTGGCGGCCGCCCAGGCAACGCGGCCCGCGACGTGGACAAGATGGAGGGCATGGCTTTGAAAAAGGGCCATGCGGGCGAAATCCGTCCGTGGGAGGAGCCGAATCCTCTCGACCTCGACGCTATACCACAGGAGGCGCGGGAGCGGGCTTTCGTTACACGAGGCGGCAACGCGACCTTTAGTACTGAACAGCAAAAGTTCATGGAGGATCGCGAGGCGACGGAGCTCATGGTCGTCTATACGGAGCCATCAGATATCCCCCCCACTCCGAAATCGCCACCTTACGAGCCCATGCTCGCTGACGACAACCCTGCTGAAGCTATCCAGCTGCCAGCAGCCTCAGAGTACGACGAGGTTCGCCTGCGGGCGAGAGACCGAACTCAGGTGGGGCTCTGGCGGGCCGCCAACGACAGCCAGGTACGCATGGATGCCCGGTCCAATCCAGACTATGCCGACTTCACAAAGGCTCTGAAATCGATATCTTCGATTGCCGACTCGTACAACGGGCACACAGGGCCCAAGACCGAAGCTCGCGACGACTGGGAAACTATCGGATCCGACTCCCGAGACCAGCAGACATACTCGTCGCTCATGTCAGACAGGGCCAGGAATTACAGGGACCCCGAGGAATTTGACCCAGCACGGCCTCGGACAGTGCAGCGGCACGACTATGTCGATGCCGTTGTTCAGAAGGCAGTCGACTTCGTCGAGGAGATTGTCGATGAGCTGCGCAAGTCGCAGTCGTATCTCCCTTCGGGTACCGCCGAGGTCCCCGCCACTAAGCAGCAAGTCTCGCAGCCGGCCGAGGCGGCGCCGGATTATACGGCAGCTTGGGCCCAGTACTACGCTCAGCAAGCACAGCCGCAGCAGCAGCAGCAGCAAAAGCAGGCGGCCTGGTATGCCCAGCAACAGACCGCATATAACCAGGGCGCCAATCCTTACGTGCAAGCTCAGGCGTCTCAGGTTACCGGTCAGCAGCCCAACGCAGACGCTGGCAACCAGCTCTCGGCGATCCTATCGGTTCTCGGTAACCAGCCCGCAGCAGCCCAGCCGCAATACCCCTCGGCCGACTCAGCAAGCCTTCAGGCCCTAATGAACGCCCTCGCCGGTACAACCCAGCCTCAGGGCTCGCAGAGCCTCCCAGCTCCTGCCGACCCCCAGAGCGCCGAATACCTGCTCTCCATTATGAAGTGGGCTAGCGGACAAGCTCCAGCACAGGCGCAGGCCAGCGCCGCTCCTGCGGCGGCCACGTCGTACGCACAGAGCCAGGGCCAGACGGGCGCCCCTGTCCATGGGCCCTACGGCGCGCAGGGCTATGGCCAATCTCACCGAGATCAAGACGGGTACAATCCCGGGAACCGGTCTGCGGGCGGCGGTGGATCGAATGGCGGTGGTGGCTGGGGCAGTGGCTCAGGCTCCAAGTCGTCCCAGTCGGACATTCCTGAGCACCTCCGCGGCATCAACCGCAGCCTCATCGGGACCAAGCAGTGCACTTTCTGGGCCCGCGGCCAGTGCGCCAAGGGTGATAAGTGTACGTTCCGCCACGACTAGGTTCAAAAATGCAACTGGAGTGTTGGGCTGCTTAAGGTTTGTAGAGCATATATTGTACGAGTCGCTTCTGCGGGTTAGGGGAAAATGTCGGTCGTGTTGGCTTCACACCGTATATGCTTTTCAGGGGCGTTTGCGCCAGGTGGACAGGGCTGGGCTATGCTTCGCGATCGGTATTGTGATTTATTTCTAGAAGCCTAGGCACGCAGGCAGAAAAGGGGAGATATTTCTTTCGGAGAGGGTTGTTTGGAAATTATTAAAACCCCCTCAGTACTTGTTCCGTTGAGACACGCACCGCCTGCCTACCCACCTACCTCTCTACTTAAGCCTTACGTGTTATATACCTACCTAGTTAGGGTATCTTTACCATAATGAATAGACCCGCTCCATCGGGTGCCGGTGCGGCGAGGGGGAGGGGAAAATGAATACTACCTACCTAGTTACGGACATATGCATGCTTGTGAGAGAGGGAATGGGCAGATGACGAGACGAACAAAACAAGATAAAACTAGAACGACTGTACATCCTCTATGGATCGGCTTTATGTGTCTGCCTGTTCACGTAGATTAGATACAGTGCATTTTTAATTGCCCAATAGACATTCTCTTTTTATTTCATTTCATTTCATTTCCCTTTCCCTCTAGGAAGAAACCATTCTTACGGGAAACTAACTGGGCAGGACAGGCACTCGACAGGCATTGCAACCTCTTCGACATCTGCAAATTCGTAAGCTTGTGTATTGTCACAGGCCCCCCCCCCCCCCCCAATAGCCTCCAAAATACGGTCACATGATTGGCATCCGCCTGTCCGTCTGTCTGCCTGTCATCGCCGGAGGCTCCCATGTCCATGCCGTCGTCTCGCGAAGGCTATTCACAAATACATACATACAGCTTGCCAGAGCAATTTCCATTCTGTGACTCTCTTCTTAGTCGAGACCCCTTACTGGAAGACTAAGCCGGGCTTCGATGGTGGCGCGGATCGAGTCGACCGAGGCCATTGCTCCTATATTCGAAGGATCAGTGGGGTTCCCTCTCCCGTTTCAGTGGGTGGGTGGCTAAAATGCTGCGGTGAATGATAAGATGAGGGGACATTGTACTCACCATCTAGTGCAAACGCCAGCCTAGTTAGCATATTTTGTACATGAAAGAAAGGAAGGAAGGGGAACTTTGCGAGAAAGGCTTGTGGGGCTGGTCTCTTACCTCCAGTGTCGCCGCATGCAAGTGTTCTGATGGAAATTGCCTCCAAGTCAGCACGAAGACGTGGTCGTAATACAGTCAATCCGTAGAAGCTGGCAGTTTCATGCAAGGCTGGCTTTCAACCTCATTATTTATGACATAAACAAGACGTACTTGGTAATGGGCTACGGCTACATGTCAGTGCTAGTTTGAACAGAACGGACAGACGTATCGCAACACTTGCAATATGTCAAAATGGGGGGGTTGCATTGCTCACCTTGATAACCTGGAACCAGCCACCGCCGGTGGCCTGGCCCGGCGCCGTAGCCTCGGTGGCGGACCCGGCCTCGATGGTAGCGGGCTCCCCATACCCCTGGACGCCCCAGTCCTCAGCCAGGACGCGGACCTGCTTGGCGGTAATGGGATGTCGCCACATGGCCTGTGCAGGGGTCGGTTAATATTTGGCACCTTACAGCTAGAAAGTGTAGGGAAGAGTAAAAGGGGGAATACTGAGTTCATGGCCGGGGCAACAACAATGACCTTCTTCTTGTTGTCGATGGTGGTGTCTGTGTCCCAGGCGCGTATGACCGAGGTGAGCAGGTTATCGCTGATGCCGTTGACGATCTGGACGTTGTTTCGTTTCTTCAGTATAGCAGGGACAGAAGTGTGCGGGAATAGGGGTAGGGGATGCTCGCAGACCTTGGCTAGCGTGTTTGCGCTCAGTGCTATATTCGTCCACCTCATCAGCTCAGGCCTAGGAATCTCCGAGACACTGAATACTTACGGGCTACCACCAAGATATCGGCCCCTATGTGGGTGAGTTGAGACGTCAGCTGGCACTCTTGTTTTCGCATGCTCGAGGCTAGGCGGAGAACAACTTACATCTGCGCAACCTATTTGACTCGGGATATCATTAGTGGGCAAGATGTATGTCATGTAGCAAGAAGAGGGCTACGCACTCAATGTGCAGGATGGAAGCGCCGCGGCGCCAGGGCTGGGGGCCCCATTCGTCGGCGTCGCTGTAGACGGCCTCGACGTTGGGCAGGTGCAGCAGCGACGACACGGTGGGCTGCTCGCTGCTTTGGCCATTGAGGAAGTTGCGGGCCGAGTCGGTCAGGACAATGCGGATGGCCAGCTGGTCGGCATGCTTGGCCAGGGCCTTGACGATCTCGGGGACTGATCAGGGGGAAGTTGGTCAGACAATTTTCTTATGAAGTTGAAGCTGAAGCTGGAGAGCAGAACTTGCTCTTAATGGTGGCCACTGAGCCAGAAGCCCTGTTCCGTGATATGCAATGTCAGTGTCAGTGTCAGTGTCACTCTCATTCGTTGTATATATCGGAGAGAGACGGAGCATACGCGAGGAGCAGGTGCTTGCGTTGGGTGTCCGCGCGGGCGGCGGTCAAGCTGGCCAGCGAGCTCGACTGTTCGCGCGCGTGCTGGTTGTCGTGCGAGTCGCTGACGAACTGCAACATGGCGGGCAATAAATGTCTTCTTGGCTACGTTATGGTATAGTACGAGATGTCGAGGATAGACGCACGTCTTTGATGGAGTGAGCCGAGACGAGACGCGGGCGGACCGGGAAGTTACGGGTTGTGTTACCTTCGGGGTCCGAATCAGAGATGGTCCGTTCTGTCAAGAAATTTATCGGCGGATAGCGACCTGGGTAAATGAACAAATAACCTGCTCCGTGACGGTGAAGTTATACGTGAAGTTGTTCAAATACCTGAACAGTCGGTTGTGTTGACGAGACTCCAAGTTAACTATGTAGGTCTCGTCATGGTCACAGGCCTCGCTTACAAACGGAACGGGCCACAAAGCAAAAGACCGATGCCGCAACTTTTACATGTCGTCTTCGCGTTTCCAGCTGTAAACTAGTACATCCATGTTCCCAATGCATCCGCAACCGGGCTGCAAAGTCTGCCAAACTGTAGCGGCATATTCGGGTTTAGATGACCGCCCGAAAGTCGTTTCTCGTCTTGCGCCGCCTGAGGTCGACGTTCCAGATGCAGCCGTGGCACGCCACCTTCCCGGGCCTGCAGGTGATTGAGGGGTGCAAAGCTATTGTTCATTCAGGACCGACATGTACGTCATAACCCTAACCCCACCTTCACCTTTTCGCAAGATGTATTGTACCTTAGGTTAGCTTGTGTAAGTCAGATATAAGACTGTAAGGTATCTATTAGATGGAATACTGAATGCTACTCGAGCCAAAAGGCAACATGCGCAGTGTTGAATTGTATAACGGATTATATTCGCCCGCCCTCCACCGAGTCTTGCGTGCCAAGACGCTGTTTCTCCCTGGAACGAGAAAGCGGATCTGAATCCCCAGATTTGGCGATTCACCCACGCATTAACCAATAAGACGCGTCCACCGTCAGCCCACAATGCCATGCTCACGTCACAAGCTTTCGCAGCTCATCCGTCGCACCTGTCCGTAGCTCCAACTATTTAGCTCTACTGTAGTTATAGTAGCGACAGACCACCGCCTCAGGATTCATTCTATCAATTCTATCAATTCTATCAACTCCAACAAAACCACCACCACCAATTGTATGCTCTCAATTGGACCTAATTGTCACTTTCTCCAGATAAAATCATCCCAATAATTCAATCCATCTCCCAGAATCAAACAGATATCATGGCCACGCCAACACCCTCGACCGGCACTGCGACGCCGTTGGAGCTCGACCCTGAGCAGGCGGCACAGAGCCTCAAGGTCTCGCTAGCCGACCTGTCGGCCAAGGCGACGGCCCTCTACGCCCACAACAAGTATGAGAAGGCCGCCGAGGTCTATTCGCACGCCGCCGAGATGCAGGCCGAGATGAACGGCGAGATGAGCCCCGACAACGCCGAGATCCTGTTCCTGTACGGCCGCGCCCTCTTCAAAGTCGGCCAGAGCAAGAGCGACGTCCTGGGCGGCAAGGCCCCTGACGCAAAGCCAAAAGCCCCCGCGAAGCCGGCCAAGAAGAACGGCGCCGCAACCGCAGACTCTAAGAACGGCGAGGGCGCATCGTCGTCGAGCGCACACAAAGACATGGTCGTACTAACCGCCAAGAAAGACGAGCCCAGCCCCGATGAGAAGAAGAAGCCCCTCTTCCACTTTGAGGGCGACGAGAACTTTGATGGCTCCGACTCGGACCAGGAAGATGAGGAGGAGGAGGAGGAGGAAGGAGAGGACGACGTAAACGACGACCTAGCCAACGCCTTTGAGATTTTCGACCTCGCGCGCGTGCTCCTCGAGAAGCGACTGGAGCTAGCACAAGAAGAAGCCAAGACAACACCCCAGGAGGGCACCGTCCAGGAAGAGCGCAGGGCCCAGGAAGAGCGCAAGGCCGAAGAAGAAGGCGACGCCGCAGAAGGACAACGGGGCGACGAGTCCCCAGCCGTCAGACATATCAAGGAACGTCTGGCCGACACGCACGCCCTGCTGGCCGAGATTTCGCTCGAGAACGGAAAGTATGTTAACGGATCCGCATCCTCATGACCGCATCAGGGCGCAGATATCTCTAACATATTTTCCTCCATTTCAGGTATCCGATAGCAATTAGGGATTCCCGGGCCTCGCTCAAATACAAACAGGAGCTGTATCCGGAGCATTCCGAGATCATTGCTGAGGCGCACTTCAAGCTCTCTCTGGCGCTGGAGTTTGCGTCGGTGACCAAGTCCGAGGACGACGCGGGCGCCAACAACGCAGCCGGCGGCGACAACAACGTCATGGACCAGAAGCTGCGCGACGAGGCCGTGGCCGAGATGGAGCTGGCCATCGCCAGTACCAAGTTGAAGCTGCAGCGACAGGAGGTGGACCTGGCGACGCTGCACAACCCCGAGGAGAACGACTCGACGCGCGAGACCATCACGGAGGTCAAGGAGATGATCGCCGACATGGAGCAGCGCCTCGTCGACCTCAAGGGACCGCCCATCGACATTAACGCTGCCCTGGGTCTCCCCCCTGCTTCCACCGCCGCCGAGGCCGCCCAGGAGCCCCAGGAGGTCACCGACCAGGTCAAGAAGAACGCGACAGACCTGTCGGGCCTGGTGCGGAAAAAGCGCAAGGCCGAGGACAAGCCTGCCGAGGAGCTAGAGAGCAAGAAGATCAAGGAGGGCGAGACTGTAAACTAAAAAAAAGGCGGTATTCTTTTTTTTCTTTCCCTCTTCCGGTCTGGCGTCATGTTTTGTGTTTTCACGGCTTTCGTTTACATCCTTGCAACGCCTGCTACTACTACCGCTGCTATGCTATGCTATGCGGGTCTTCTATTTTACGTATGAGCCAGCCATGCGGAGGGTGGGATGGGAAATGGGAAATATATGGGATGGGCATGTTTGCTGTGTAAGAAAATCTACCCAGGTTGAAAGGGGTCGGCGCTAGATGGAGCCTCGGAATGAATCGGTCGGCTACTACGTACTACACGTATCGGCGGCGGCGGCGGCGGGAGCGGGAGCGGGAGCGGGAGCGGGAGCGAGATATTCTTTATCTCTACAATGTGGCTTTTTCCGCGGAATCATTCCTGTGTACGCGCGCGCACGCGCGAGAGAGAGAGAGAGAGAGAGAGAGATAGTGTGTGTGTGTGTGTCTGCTAGGTCTAGTGTATTGTACGACTTTTGATTATCAGAGGACCGGAGCTGCGCAAACCTTGGATCCGTCCGTCTCTGAAGAATGGATGGGGAAATACGTACGTAAATGAAAACGGGAAATGGAAAGCGGTGGTATAAAACGGTTGTTATCCCTTTTTTTTTTTCAAGAACTCGCTCGGGGATGTTACGGGTTACCTAGGTAGGTGTGTACGGATCGGATCACAGTAAATGAAGATGAATACTACGGCTCCTTTCTAGTGTAGGTGTATAACCTATCCCACATCGAAATCAAGACTAAAATCAAAACCAAGACAAACAATAACATAATAAGAAATCGCTTTGCAAGAAAAACCATTGCTTGGCTAGCTCCTATGTACAGCTGTCAGTGATCACCACCTATCTGTACCATTAGAATTTATCTTCCTTTTTCCGATTTTTGGCATTTATTTAAAGCTACACGGCCAGGGTATAGAACAGTAGCTAGCATAGGAGCTTGAGCCAACTCTACATTCGGCGTTACTTCCGTGTAACACACATATAGATATTTGGATACAACCTATTACGTCTACGTGAAAAGTGACAGAAAAAAAGAACAAAAAGAAACAGGACGGGGGAGATCTAAATTTCACAGCTGGAAATTTGCCGAGGGGTTCCGGCTCGCGGGCCCTCGCAGATGGGCCGAGGACCCCTTGAACAGGCTCTGCCAGATGTAGGCCTCGCTGAGCAGCAGCTCAATGTCCTTCTCGGTCCACTCGCGCGTGGGCAGCGACTGGAGGAACATCATGATCTCCTGAAAGTCCATCTTGACCAGCTTGTCGGACCACTTCACTAAAAACGCGGCGCACACGTAGAGGTGAAACTCGGAGAAGCCCTGCTCTTCGGCCTGAACGGACGGAAGGACCATGTGTTAAAATTCGGGGCTGCCATGCATGAGAGGATGGGTTCCCCAGGTTCATGTCCGGGAAGACTTACCATGTACGTGTCCCACATTCTGATCGTGTTCTTAACGCTAATCTCGCGCATCAGCAGACAGTTCATCCACCGGAAACTAAACTGGATGAACTCGACGCTCTCCTTCTCGAGGTGCTTGGCCAGGCCGGCGTCTATCCTCGCTGTCAAGTCGCGCAGGGAGGCGACCTGGCGCTGGATGCCCGGCTGCGCGACAATGTAATGGTCCTGGATGCCATCGAGCAGCTTGGTCAGGCACCAGAACGAGTCGGCCTCCACGGCGTCCAGCACTGCCCTAGGGAGCTGGCCGGGGTCCATGCCACTCTCAATGTCTGGGTCCGTGATGTAGGTGCCCAGGAAGACCTGCCAGAAGGGTGTCACGAGGTCGTTGATGCCCTGCACGTAACCGCTTGCCGGGTGCCGTACCGCCCACACGTATAGGATGCGCTCTAGCGACCGCTGCGTCGCCTCGTAGCCGTACAGCTCAATATGCGGGTTGGTCCGCGGCACGTCGATGCTGATCTGGTGCCACACGGCCTCGTCCAGGCCCCGAACTGCAGCTCCCTTGCTGCCGATAGTAGGAGTGCCACCGGCGCCCCCTCCTCCACCTCCGCCTCCCTTGTCAAAGGCTTGCCGCACGCCGTCTAGGTACTCCTTTCGTTTCCTCTCGAGCGTCGCTACCCTCCTCTCACTGCTAGTGGGTAGATAGCTAAGCAGCAACTGCCATGTCATGGCGCGCACCTCCTCTGGCACGCCGGACCACGCCAGCGCCCGGAGGTCCGACAAGGGTATGGTGGATGCCTGCAGAATCTTTTTGAACTTATTTATCCTCGTTATCCTAGAATTAATAGCGTCGACCTCTTTGGGGAGGGCATTCGCTGGCACTGAGGGGTGATTAATCAGATGCAGCGCATTTGCAGGGTCTCGCAGGATCTCCTTGTATTGGGGCCGAAGTATTTTGCCCTCGTTCTTCTTTGGCAAAGGGTACGCGGAAACGGGCCGCTCAATGGCAATGTCGGCGCTGTCCGAGTACCTCCGCATGTGCAGGCCACCGAAACCGTCGTCGCCGTCGTCGGGCGAGAGCGCACTGCCAGCGCCTGACTTGTTCTGTGCTTCTATCCGCTTTGTGCGCCTCTTCATGTTTGACAGACTGGGGAGGCCAAAGTCGTCTCCATCGTCGTCGTCGTAGCCGTACATTTCGTCGGCCTCGTCGACGTTCCAGTCATCGTTGGTCTTGGAGAGGAAGTTCATGTAGGACTTGAGAGGGGGCGACGAGAGCCCGGAGATGGTCTTTGCTGGCGGAGATGTTGTCGAGCTTCGGCCCGGGTGGCTGCTGTGTATCGCCGAAGATGCGGGTGGTGGAGTTCTCGGACGCCCAGACACATTTCTGTTCCCCGAGTCAGCGACGGCGGCAGGGAGGGACCATTATGGAGGGGCCAGGTGGGCGGCGTACAATGTGTCGAATCTGAGCATGTCGGCATGAGAATAAGAAGCGCCAACCACCAGACCAGTGTCGCGGTTTGTTGTCTTCTTGGGAGGCGGCGGGGTCTCTCGCTGAGGGGCGCGCCAGAACGGCGTAGCAGCACTGCGGGCACAGGTCGGGTCAGTGTCGCAGCGGGCGGAAGAATGCGCCCAGAGTGCAAGGGGAGAAAACATACTCGGACCTGTCTGCGACACAGAAAATCACGGCATTAGGATTAGCATGTAGATAGCCTCGCGCACTGAAGAGCGCGCGTCCATGAGGGAACGAGCATCACCACCCACCAACTTGCACCATCTCCTGCTTGGGCGCTCATGTCAGCCAAAAGGGAACAGAAGCCTAAATTCAACCTTCCTTGCTGGTCGGTGGGTACTTTACCTGCGGGGGCGGCTTCTTGCCGCCAGCGGAAGAAGAAAACATTATGAATTATAAGAAGCGTCGCCTTGAACTTGCATGACGAGTTTAGAGAGTCTGTCTCCTTGAGAGACGGGAAGCAACCTCGAGATTGGTGTCAGGTCTTTTGTTGCTTTGGGTGGTGTTTGTCTCCAAGTATCGGAGATGCCCTGCAAGTGGGCCAACTTTAACAGCTATTCGCCAAACTTTGGCAGCCGGGGTGATGGTTTGGGGGGTTCGCTCACTGGTTGCCCGCCTGTGCCCCTCCCGCCCAGTGTGCCTGGGGCCGCAGCCGCCTGATTGTCACTGTGCAGTGGGCCATTCCCCGCCTTAAAGCTTTGGCGCCACTCACCTAGGGACCCACACCTAGCAGGACGCCTTTGCGAAAAGACTTTTGGAGCTCCAGCCTCCCACTCAGATTATCATCGCCAGACATAAAACCTGAGCACAACTCGCCCCCATCACTTTCTTCAAACAACGGGGACGTTTATCAAGGAGTCCGCATAAACTCTCTTGACGACCTCTTTTTAAAAATTGGGGTTTTCTTTTCGGCGTTCTTCAATCGTTTTCTCTACGAGTACAGAGCCGGCGAAAACGCGTTACTCTCCACCTGCGGCGCGTAATCTCGAGAGTTTCGTGCACGCCTAATCTGTCCCCTTGCTTTTTAGTCCTCTACTCAAGCTGCCACCATGACGGAACCAGAGACGTTCGACGACGAGCTCTTCGCCGATCTGTATGTCTTCCCGTTTCCGTGCCCCTTCTCCCGCTCGGTTTAAGTCCCTGACAACTTGCAGCTATAACGACGATGAACCGTCGTCGGCAAAGCCGGCCTCCGCGCCAGCCCAGGACCAATACTCAGCCGCCCCAGCGGCTGCGGAAAACCGCCAGTACGAAATGACTGTCGACACGAATCAATATCAAGAGCGAAACAACGGAGGGGATTCGCATTGGAATAACGAACAAGGCGAGGACGACGACGATGACGATGTCGACTTCAACCTCGGAGACGGCCCAGTGGTTGCCCCTGCTGCGGGCGCACATCACCACCAAGACGACAGCAAACAGAACTTTTTCCACAATTCCCCCGCAGCTGCGGCGCCTGTCAAGGGCCCAAACTCTAAGGAAGACGGGTAAGTGCTTGCGATTTTCCCGTATCAATCTTGCCGTGTCATGGCACTTCTATTCCCCCACCCCTCACCCGTAACGTTCCGGTTCAAGACGTGGGCCGCGTCGCTGGCTGTGTCGCTGCGTTGGTAATCGTCTGCCGGACTGGACCGAGCTATATGCTTCCGCCACTGGACACTCCAACTGTTCGAGAGGATTCTTGGGCGGAACACTGGCGGTGGACTCGGTAAGGCGAAGAAGGGCTTGAAGAGCAGGGCCTGTCTGGTTGGAGGCTGCCGAGGCGTGCGTCTCTTGATGGCAAGACGGGGTTTGGACCTGCCTCTGGTGGATTCAGATCAGGTCAATCCAGGACTCCTTGTGGACAGAAGCGATGACCAAAACACGAAGAACTATACCATGTCGAGCTCATACCTAGTGCACAAGAGGCGGGACTGTGAGCGAGCGCTCTTGCCTGAAAAGAGAGAAGAAGAAACACGCCTAGAAACAAAGCGCCCGCAACACTAGCCCAGGAGCACAAACTCCTGTCTTTTATAGCCCAGAGTCGCAGATTATCTTATAGAGCACCAGGAGACGACGCGGCCCCTGACCTTCGAGTCAGGGTCGACAGGTCTCTAGCGGCTAGATCAAGATTTGGCAGCGGATAGCGCAGCACCCTGGACAGACAGTACCTAGCTTCACGATAGCAAGAGCACGAGACAGGAACAAAAGAGAAATCGACAAAGATCATCCCTGGCATCTGCGCTGCATCTTTTTTCTCACTTGTGAGAACTGCTGTAGCGTGCTCGTCTACGGCCTACTCCCTCCTTGGCTCACTTCCGCGACTTCTCCACCCGACCCGACTTCTGCACCCGACTTGTGCTGGCCACTTTTGTTCTCGACCCGTGTTCTTGACTCTGGCTCACGACTTTTATTCACGGCACACTTTGGCACAAGGAAAAAAGAAAACCGTCACGTCACCGACATGTCTCGTCGTGCCAGCCCAGCAATGGCCAGCTCAATCGTGGTCTGCTAGCACCATCCAGCACTGAACTCTGAGAGCTACATCGAACTTGATTCCGATAGTTCCGACAGCGACCGGTCTCCTTCGCCAGGAATCATGAAACCTTGCTCGCGCCTTCCGTACGAGGCCATCTCCCTTAGCACTCACTAGGGGAATAAGAATAAGAATGTCGCCTACAAAGAAGCCAATAGGTGTGGGAAATAGCCTCGCTGCGATTCTTGCTAGCCCTAGCCCCCCTCCTCGAGCGAGATCCGACGTCGCTGTCCGCCTTTCGCCCATACCTGCCGTCATAATACTACCGTCTTCGACGTAGCCAACCGCGTATTTGCCGGTCCAGATCTCCGCGTGGGCAGTGGCACCGGCGACGGGGCGCACTAATCACTCCTTTCATTTTCTTTCACAATATGCCTATAGCGCTAGACACTAGACAAATTCCCATGACGAGAGGGATAAACTGACATGTTGCGAATCTGTAGGAAGATGTTTATTGGTGGCCTGAACTGGGAGACAACAGACCGTAGGTTTCTCCCCTCCCATTTCTTTCCAAACGGACTCTGATGCTAACTGGCGATGCCTTGTCCAGAGTCGCTCAGGGACTACTTTTCGCAGTTTGGCGAGGTTATCGAGTGCACAGTCATGCGCGATGGCGCCACTGGCCGGTCACGCGGGTTTGGGTTCCTAACCTTCAAGGACCCTAAGACGGTGAACATCGTCATGGTTAAGGAGCATTACTTAGATGGCAAGATCGTAAGTCTGTTCCTTTGGGTTTCCATTATGTACATGGGCTGAAACTCGATGCCCTTGCTCAGATCGACCCGAAGCGGGCCATTCCGCGCGACGAGCAAGAGAAGACTTCCAAGATATTCGTCGGCGGTGTCAGCCAGGATACAACGGACCACGAGTTCCGCGAGTATTTTGCCCAGTTTGGCCGCGTCGTTGACGCCACCCTCATGATGGACAAGGACACAGGCCGCCCGCGAGGCTTCGGATTCGTCACATTTGAGAGCGAGGCTGGCGTAGAAGCCTGCCTAGCGGCCGACCTGGAGATCCACGGTAAGCCTATCGAGGTCAAGAAGGCTCAGCCGCGCGGCAACATGCGCGAGGAAGAGGAGGCGGCTCGACGCGGAGGAGGAGGAGGAGGAGGGAACGGCGGCAAGTTCGGACGCAAGGGGCAACCAGGTGGCAACGGCAACAGCGCCGCCGATGACGGCAACGGCGGCAACCAGAACGCCATGAGCGCCATGGGTGCCATGGGCGGTGCAACGGCGGGCATGACACCGCAGCTCATGGCACAGTACCTCCAGCGCATGCAGCAGGCCTTTGCCATGATGCAGCAGCAGATGGCCATGAACCGCAACATGAACCCCGCCATGGTGCAGATGATGCAGATGCAACAGATGCAACAGATGATGGCACAACAGCAAGGCCGCGGCGGTCCGCAAAGCGCCAACGCCATGGCTATGAACCCGGCCATGATGCAACAGATGCAGGCCATGATGCAGCAAGGCGGTGCCGGCATGGGCCAGGGCGCCGGCATGCTACAGGGAGGCATGGGCCAAGGCGGCATGGGCCAGGGCGGCATGAGCCCAGTAAGCCAGGGAGCTGGACCGGGTAACCAAGGCAGCGCCAACCGTCCGGGATACAACGCGTTCGAGCAGCAACAGTTTGAGCTGCAAAAGTACGACCAGCGCCGCGGCGGCAACCGGGAGCAACAGCAAAACTACAACCAACAAGCCGCATACATGGGCGGCGGTGGACCGACTAGCTGGGAGGGTATGTACGACGACGTCCCGCAGCCCATCATGGCGGGCGGTGGAAGCAACTACGGAGGCGGCGGTGGTAGCCAGGGCGGCAGCCAGAGCGGCGGTGGTGGTGGTGGTGGCGGCGGACGCGGCTTCCACAAGAACCGGGGCCACCAGCAGCACTCTCCAAGCCCCGTAGATCCGGCCAATGCGCCACCAGCCAACGCACCAACCGGCCCCAAGAACGCCGGCAAGCCCGGTGCCAACTACCGCGGGGGCGGACGTGGCGGAGGCAGCAACCGCGGCTTCCACCCTTATGCTCGGGGCTAGTACACCCGTAAGAATGGACGCAGCTGAAGCACGACCGCATCCCACCCCCAGTCCCAGCATTAGTTCGGCACCCTGTATCAATTACGAGACCGCCTTTGTGTTTCTCTCTGCCTTTTCTTCCTCGTCGCCGTTTTCTTTTTTTTAATAAAGACAAAAATTCTCCCCGCATGCTTGCTGCTTCACTCTGCAATTTCCTCGGTTTGCTATTTCCCATTTTTCTTCTCTCCCTTTCGCAACTGGGGGAGCCCGACAGAGGGCTCTCTCCTTTGGGACAACCGTCCAGGGTTGAGTGTGTGACGAGCGGGTTCAATGAACAAGCGGAAGGTATCTACACAAAACCAGCGGACGGTGTGGCATGGCATGCTGGGCAGTGATGTTGAACTGCCCAGCCTTTTTCGGCTTCTTAGCCCAGTTATATGCCAGGTCTAGCCGCCAGCTTGATCGGCTAGAGTGGGGGATGGGAACTAGATGATAAATGGGAGGAGGATGACGGTGTGGAGTGATTTTAGTTGATTTCGCCTGCTTTATTGACTGACTGGCTACCTTGTGTAAGTTGAGCTGGGTTGGGTTGGGGAGGTAGTTGGCTGGTTAGGTCAGGGTTTGGGGTTCTAGACGTTTTTTCCCCCTCTTCTCTCTACTTTCGTTCTTGCAGTGTTTTTTTTTTCTCTCGATTTTTGTGTTGTTTATCCTCACGCTCACGGGAGAGACCAGCAATGAGAATGGAAAGGAAAAGAAAGCAGGACAGCCAAGATACTTACCTTACCTTGTCTTGCCTTAACTCCCAATCTGCCAATCTACTCAGTTAACCGAGCAGACAGGACACAGACAGAACAGACAGACAGATATACATATTTCTTCTCATCAGCCAGGAGGCAGGAGTAGAGTCAGGCAGTGGAAGCGCAACAAGTATTCCGCTCCGGGGGCGTGGTCTTGTTTCTGTCGTATTGCTTGCTAGGTGATCGGTGGTTAATCGTTGCCGTGGCCTTTTTATGACGGTAGCAGGATGAATATTGCTGTAGGCTACACATATATCTGTAGCTATTCATACCTGTACGCATGCATGTAAGGTGTGTGCCCCTATCCAAGGCAATGCATCTGCTGAGCCGCGACCGATGGTTCGCCGTTTCATTCTGTGTAGAGACTGGGAAGCCGTAAAGCACTACAGGTAAGACGGCATATGCCTGGCGGGTTTCCTGGAACCATTTCGCCTTCTCCCGTTTGCTACTACTAAATAAGGTACCTTGAGGTAGTTTTGTTCATACCAGTTTCGGCAGCGTGGTGACCGTTGACACCTACCTAGGCCCGTGGACTGTTTGGCGTCTGGCACGTTACACCGCGTTACTCTCGCTACGCTACAGATATACACACAAACACACAGGTCTGAGGATCCTGATGGCAGTGAGCCGATATTGTATCCTGTATCTTTTAGCAAACGCGTTAGCTGTCAGTAAAATACAAGAGTCTCAAATACAAGCATGTTTTGCCCCAAGCGGAGCTGTCTCCGAAACGAGAACACTTCAAACCATGGCACCAGTGGTAACTCATCCGGCGGTAACCAGAAATGTAGGTCTTATTACATGGTTCCCAGACCAGCGACGTTTCTGTCGCTTTCCACTCCGTCCAGCTTTCTGCTCTCCTGTTCTTTCGATATTTCAGCTTCATGGCCCTCGCCAAGGAGCAAACAAGCTAGCCTTGCACCATCCCAAATCACCTAACTACATAATGCGCCAGCAACCGAGTACCTATCCTGACTGCAGCTCGATATAGATCCAAAGCGAGGGATTCATGTCTTTTGAAAGTCAGATCAAACTGACACAGGTTGACATGGCAGCCCCGAACCAACTCCGGTGCTAAGTAACGCGCGTCTTGGCGAGAACATAGTAAGTCCCAAAACGAGGGCTCACCATTTGAATCTCAGAATTATGTGTAAGCGTGTTATCCTATTTCTGTAGATTCGTACGGGACACTCGGATAACACGGCAGGCCGGATCGGTCCGGACTGACAGGTACAAACATACAACGACACGCATCACCACGTACGGAATACAGCCGGCATGGCCGAGACAGTCACCTGCTTCGCTTTGTTTACAAATGGCAAGACAATGACACAGACACCACTGAAAGACACCGAAAGGCTGTCTAGGAGAGGCGAGCAATGTGGTGCTGAATGCTAGTGCTAGTCGAGTAGGCCCTCGCTTCCTCGGCTTACAGCCTGTCAAGGGGCAAGCATCGTTGAAAGTTGAACACGTGGCTCTTGCAGTGCCTCCTTCGTCAAACAACGGCCACGAAGTACGATGCAGCGACGGCTAAAACAAGCTGAAATGGGCAGAAGATGGGAGGTGAGGTCTAGAATAGGAGAAGTCCAAACTTCCAGATGAGAGTCGTCGGGTAGCAGCCACCTGACAAGCAAGTGATGTCAAAGAGGCAAGCCGATCGGCTAGAACCGAGAGGGGGACTAGGGCAGGGGCTGAAAATTTTAGGGCTGCGTGGCTGGGAGGGGCGAGCTCAGCCGCTGTCTCCCGTCACCTGACGAACGCCACAGCGTAAACAGACAAGCGCCATCGGCCATTCGGCGGTTCGGCACAAACCTTAAGACGAGACACGTCCGAGGCTCGGCTTTGGAAGAACTTTGAGTGACGTCGGCAAGGAACCGCGGCTCGCAATAAAACTAGATCTTGAAAGTTAGCCATCACTTCGACACGGCGCCAACTCGAACGCACCGGCACGTCACCCATCAACCCACTAAAATCTTCTAGAGTCTAGCGGCCTTCTAAGGCGGTGGTGTCTGTCAACGTGCCATCCTCATGACCAGAACCCGTGAGCAGCATGACATGTTCCCCTCGAGCTAGACAGAGAGAGGATGCCCCTGATGTGGCGTTCTAGCGTTCTGACCATTCCGTGCCAGCAGTAGTGGCGACGGCTTCATTGGCCATAGGAATGCGGGGAGAGCCACAAGCGAGAAGCGTTTCGATTTGCAGGGCGACGTCTGGGAGCTAGGTAGCCCCCGTGATCCTGGTAAAATCTGGGGTTTTGCGATGGTCAAATTTTTGGGTGGTGGGGTTCCCAAGCATCGCCCGATGGAGATGCCAAGTTGATTGACTCCATCTCTAGATACACGTGCTGATGAAGCATTTTCCCTTTGTCTTGGAAGTCTTGAAACGGCAGTGCTAAAATGGAATTTAATCTGTTGTGCCGATAGGATGCCGGGTGGGTAAGACGAAAAGCAAAAGATTCAGGAACAACCGATGCCTGTTGAGCAGAATACGCCGAATCCGCATCGGGCGACAACCTCAGAATATCAGCAATACACGATCAACGCTGACAGTTGCCTTGGGATGATGCGATGGTGTCAGCGTTGTGCTGTGCTGTGCTTACCCAGCATCTTGGTAACGTGCAATGCGGCCACGGTTCATCTCGTCATATGGCGGTCAGTGCCGACGCTGGTAGTGCAATGCAGTGCGCTACCAGAAGAGGGCCGAATGAATGGTCCATTGGCGGAAACGTGAGAGAGTTAACGCGGCCTGGTTGGCCTGTGGTGCAAGCCAATGGCCGGACCTTCAGGGTGCCCGGAAGCAGAATTTCGGAAAATAAAACTACAAGGCGGTACCAGGCCGGACGGCGCCATGGGCCTGCGTTTGCTTGTACATGTGTTGTAGACGGCGGCCGGCGGATTGCAGCGGCCTTGGAAACACAAAAGAAATTGATGAAAAAAAAGTGAAGTCGTCACCGTCCCTTGCATGAATGGACGGCCGGATCCTGGCGGGGCGGCCCAGAAGAGCAGGCAAGTACCCTCTAGCGCAAACAACGCGGGCTTGGTACAAGGCTGGGCTCCAAACTATGGGGTAATGATCTCGTAACAAATAGGCTGTTGGTGCACCTCGTGACTACCTCTTACGTTTCCATATGCTAAGGGAAAGCTCGCTGGGCCTCTCGGCTCGAAATTTTCAGCACAAGTAAGCGCTGGAGTAACCGAGCAGGCGCTTTCAAGGCTCCTTCCAGGCTGCTTGTCATCAGACCTCTTCCATTGTTGGCCTCAGTCTCACTGATGGAATTAGAGAATCGTCTTGCGCCTTCTGGCGTGAAAATTTGTCAACGCACGCCTGGTCGCCCAATGCCTACCTTGCCTCTCTCTACCAGGCCATTTTTGCTACACGGATCCGAACACCCTGGATGTACTCCATACCTACCTCGCCAACCAAGGCAAGCAAGCGTCTGCCAATTGGAGTCTGCACTCTGCAGCGTTTATGTTTTCAAGTGAAGCAATGGATGTACAAGTGCAGTACCTGGGTACCTGGGCGGCCATCAAGGTCGTGACTGTGGAGCGACCGAGGCAGCAAGCCAACCAAGCCGGGTTTCGGGTCGCACTGTACCCGGCTGGTACCTCCCCGACTTTGGCTTTGCAAACGTGCTAGTCCATGATTTTGTAGTCATGCGGCTTCCCTCTGGTCTGAAGTCGTTCCGAGCCTGGTCAGACTCGAGATGCTCTGGCGCGCCGCGCCGCCTGCTCGGCTGCTAGTACTGTACCTCCTAAAGTCCTCTGTACAGCATCCATTGTACCACCTCATGCAAAGTATTTGCATCTCCGTGGATGGAGTACCTGCTGGAGCTACCGCCTACCTTAGGTACAGAGTATAGTATGGAGTTCGTCTGTCAAAGGACCTTGTCGACCGGCCATCCTTGGCACCCGCCCCTTACACACCTCGCACACACACCCCTCCTCGCTTGCGTCCGCACCACCCGCCCTCCACCTCACAACCTACCACTCCGTGACTCCCTGCACTGGCTATATTAAGCCCATCACCGTCTCTCCCTCTGTCACACATGGCTCCGCACATCAGATTCCACATCTTCCAGCAGTCAACCCAGTAACCCATACTTCACGCAGCGAGACTCCAAGACAGCATCAAAGTTTTGATAAAGTCCCACCTTGAACAAGTCCCTGCGACCAAGCTCCGGCTTCCGTCTTCACACCTCACCACCGCAACATAACCAAACCCGAGACAAACATGCCTCGCTACACCATCACCGAGCCGCACCCCACCGTGGTCAAGAACAGCTACACCCACTCGGGTCGCGGCGGCGCTGGCAACTTCTTCCGCGCTCCGGCAACCACAGCCCCGACCGGCGTCCCCACCCCCGTCACCACTACGACGGTGCCCGTGTCTACCGGCCGCTTCTACTCGGGCCGCGGCGGAGCTGGCAACGCACATGCAGCCTCCGAGCGCCCCGTCATCTCGTTCGACGAAGAGTTCTCCAGGGCAGAGATCCGCGAGAAAGCTGCCACCATGGGCCACGTCGGCCGTGGCGGCGCCGGCAACGTATTCGGAAGTGGCAGCGGGAGCAGCTCCAAGAGCACCAAGAGCCGCCGCGACTCGTCTAGCACATCGGGAAGCGCGCGCTCCGGCTTCTGGGGGCGTCTCAGCAACGTCGGCTCCAACCACCACTGAGAACGTTTTGGGTTGGTCTGCTCGACGGGTGCTGGCGCAAACGCTCGAGACCATGACAACAGCGGCGACAGGCCGAGAGGTGAAGAGAGGCAGGCACTCTACCTCGGCGGCGGAGAAGAAGGAAACGCGAATCACGGCTTCCTTCTCTACATCAACAATATCAACAATGACTATGCGTCTCGCGTATGGTCATCCATCCCCCTGAGATACCCAGGCTGCTTCGGCCTTGCGACTGTCACCTGCATCGTCGCCTGGTTGTAACTACAGCACGCCCTAATACCTCCTGCTTTTGGCGCCTGGCTTGGCATTTGCATTGCGTTTTACAGCAGCCTCTTTTGTACCAAGCATTTCTTTTTCACACTTTGGCGCGGCGTTCAGGGGAGAAGGAAACTCCCGGTCTTTTCATAGTTCACCCATCTCGACATGCAAGGCACAGCACAGCAGCAAAGAAAGCAGAGAGAGCAGCAGCACAGCACGGCGAGACACATAGGGTTTACGGGGAAAATGTGGGAAGAGGATGAATAGGGCAGAGGAAAAGTTTGGGGCGTGGGATTTTTTGGGTTCTTGGTTTCTCAACCTGCTGTGGCTGTGATAGCTCCATTTCTTTCTGGCGAGGTGTTAAGGAGTGAACTGCGTTATTGCCAACCCGTAACTAGATAGGTAGTTACCTGGTTCGGTAACTAGGAGTGGTGGTCTTCTTGCAGCATCAATACTACATTTTCAAGTCTGGCATTTCTAACTAAATCAAACTGGAAACCCTTGCGCAAACGAAACCTTGAGTCTTTCGTGGAGTCTTTGCTTGTTACAGTAGTTTGTTTTTCAATGTGTTTGTGGAGTCGCAAAACATGTGCGCATTGATCATCGAATGGCGAACAAGTCTCGTGATGTTTTTGTGGTGGGGGCCGGCGAAATAGGGGTTCCACCCCCTATTTCGGGTGGCACCGCCACCACCGTACATCCGGACGGAACACCTTACTAAGTAACCTGTATATAATTCACCCCATCTAAGCTGGCCAAATTTAGAATGTTCCGTCTATTCATGTGTGCTACGTACTGTCTATTACAGCGCGTGCCTACCACCGCGTGAACCAATTGCAAACTTTTTTGATGTTTATGCTCTATTTACTTCGTGCTCGTGGTCTTATTGTCGTAGGGTGAAAGGTACGGTGAAAGGTACCTAGGTTCCGGAGAGCAAAAAGTAAAAATATAGAAGCAGGCGAGGCAGTATCTGTGCCTGGCCCTTTTTTTCGACCCACTCGAAGAAAGGTAAAAAGTCAAAGACTTGAAAAGAGTTGCACCTTTTACACCGTCTATCGCACCATGCATCACACCATCCCGCGCGGATATTGAACAATCGGTAGCTACTCCATACTACCTTACCTACCGGGCACGGTGTGTACATGTATAGTACTCAAGGCAAACCTACCTACCTAGGCACCTATGCAAAGGTAAGACACCTTAGATAATGGTACGGCCATGTGTGTATATACGGAGTGATCCTGCGGCTGGCTATTAAACAATCACCAATAAAGAGTTCTTTCTCTCATACACAGCAACATCAGGTATGTAACCACATATCACAGTAGGAGGTAGGTAGTCAAACAGAAGAAGTTGGGTATCATTCGTTTGCCTGCCTGTCTGCCCCACTCGTTCTCTCTCTCTCTCTCTAACCATAAACAAGAAGAAAAAAGAAAAAAAACATGCGGCAAAGGCATTTTTCTTCTTTCTGATACAAACAGTAACACCGCCGTTAATAAAAAAATCTTTCCCTTTTTCTCCACGCTGACTTGCTGGCTATTTCCCTCTCTCTCCCCCCTTCTTCACTCGTCACCCTCTTGCCCCTTGCCCTCCCTCTCGCATGGGTTTTAATACTCTGATATATTTCCGGAGCTAGAACAGTTGAGAAGTCATAAGTAGTCTTCACACCACCCCCGCCCCCCTTTTCATGCTTAATTAGAAAGGCTGTAGGGTATCAGCGCTAGCTTGCCATCCATCCTACCTGTCCCCGCAGCTGGTTCCGCCCCGATGAGATTTTCCCATCGCGATTGGTAGCAGCGAAAACAGAAAATCGCGAGTGACAAGAACCTTGGCCCGTCTGACAGGCTGCTTGGCTTTCCATTCACTAGCAGCAGACTCTCAAGTGAATTTCGTGTGGATAATGTCTGGGTTCTCGTGCCAGTCGTCGATGCTGACCCACATCTGTCCGACGTGTTAGCGAACCATATACATCACAAGAGTTATGAGGCAGGGGGAAAATGTACCTTTCTAAAGGTACTCAGACCGGCGAGAATGCTGCCGCCAATCCAGGTCGAGTACTTGCGCTCGGGCGGCGCAAAGATCTTTATCCTCATGTCCTTGACGGCGAGGCGCTGTACCTCGGTCAGCAGCCGGTCTCCAAAGCCCCTGGTCAGCGTGCTGCCGCCCGACAGCACAATGTTGGAGTACAAGTCCTTGCGGAGGTCGAGGTCGGTCCGGTTGATCGAGTCAACTACTATTTGATGCACGCCGGGGTACTCGAGGCCGATGATCTCCGGGTCGAATAGGATCTCGGGCGCCCGGAACCTCTCAGCCCCAATCTACAAATGAGGTCAGCATTTTGCTCTGTGAAGGGGTGCTAGCAAGAGTCCGACTTTACCTTCAACTTGTTCCCGTCTGGCAGTACGTACTCGGCGACCTTGTCCTGCTCCATCTTGGCGGCCGCCCATTCCTTTTCTTCCTTCTTCGGGTCCCTCGCGACGTAGGTGACGGCCTCCTTTATCAGCCGCACCACCTCCTTCTCGGCGCTTGTGTGGAAGATGTAGCCGCTCTTGCGCAGCAGCGTCTGCATGTACTCGGTCACGTCGCGGCCGGCCACGTCGATCCTCCGGATGCTGTTGGGCACTGTAAACCCTTGGTAGACGGGGACGGCGTGCGACACCCCGTCGCCGGCGTCCAGCACCAGCCCTGTCGTCCGGCCGCTAGCGTATAATGACAAGACGGCCTGGATCGACGTGTATAGTGCCGGGACGTTGAACGTCTCGAAGAGGATCTGGGCCGCCGTGTCACGGTTGGAGCGCGGGTTGAGGGGCGGCTCGGTGAGAAGGACGGGGTGCTGTTGGAGAAGGGAGGAAACTCGTTAGCTCTTGAAAGCAGTTGTTAGGCATGTGTCGTGTCCCCAGGCAAAGCTGCAGACACAAGGGGCAGCTCTTACCTCTTCACTAAGAGTCTTTAACCCTTCGTCGTAGACATATGCCCATATCTTCTCCATGTCGTCCCAGTCCGTCACAATGCCGTGCTCGAGAGGGTAGCGGATCTTGAGCAGGCCGCGCAGCTCGGTGGCGGCCTTCTGGCCGATGAAGACATCGCCCTCTAGCGCGCCGGCCAGGACACGCAGATGCTTCGGCCTCCCGACGAACGAGGGAAAGTGGCATTTTGGGACGTCGTCCCCGGCGAAGCCAGCTCGGATGGTGCCGGACCCGTTGTCGAGCACAATAGGCGCGTTGTGCAGCGAGTCCGTCATGGTGGGCGAGCTAGGTTCGCGTCGGTCGGTCGGTCGGTCTCGAACGCTATCGTCTGCACATGAAGCGGCGACGGAGGAGGACGAGGATTTGCAGTCGGTATCTTTCGTCAGTCTACAGCACTAATAGCTAGTACCTAGCCGCCCTCTAAGCGATTGGAGATCGGGCCGTGGTGGGCGGGCGGATTGTCGGAGCCACGCAACGCAACGCAACGCAACGCTCAAGCTCGCGAACCGAGCATTTCCCGACAGCAAGGCGGATATCACATAAGCAGGGCAGGCCAGAGGTGGTTCCGCGGGTGCGGTGCCTGATGTATCGAGTCGTGGTTGCTGAAGCTATTTGCGTTGTAGTGCGTGCGTGCGGCTACGGGATACAGATACAGCGTAAATAGGAGCTTCAAATTCACGACGCGATCTTTCAGATGAAGGGGTGTTCCTGCAGGGGCATGCGCTTGGGGCGGTCCAAGCTTCAGCCCAAGCAGTGGGCAGGGGTTTGCATTGGCCTCGCACAGGCCATTTTCAAGACTCTGCTTAAGTTCTCCCCCAAGCTCAGAGCCTGAAGCTTGATCTGGCACTGACATGAATGCGAACAGGAAGAAATAACTTTTTTCTTTTCTTTTCACGCTTCCGAAGGGCGCGTTTCTCATACGCAAACACGAGGGCTTTTACCCGCCGTCCTGCTTTAGGAAGCAGCATGTTTGTAAGATAGTAGACAATGTTGAGTGGTGAAGGTACCTTCCGAAGGTATCCATACAGTCTTGGGTTCCGAAAATGCATTTCAGCCCTTTTCTGGGTTGCTAGCTCCCTCTCGTCGACGGCCAACTTTCTCTTCTGGTCTGCTAGCTCTCTCTCCTGCACGGCCAACTTTTCCTTTCCTCGCGCCGGTCTGCCGTACCTGGAATGTATTAGAACAAGTCTTGGCCGACTCATCACGACAATGGACGATGGGTTGTACCTTGGGTATTATAAGAGCTTTGATGCGCGCACCCACCTACTTTTTCATATCACCTACCTGTGGGTCCTTGGCAACTGGCAACGCAGGGGCCGCTTTTTGTATTGTAAAATGCCGTATTCCATAGCAGCCACCCAACGCCCTACCGGGTACTAAAGGAAGCCCGGGTCAATAGCGTTGAAGCCGTCAAAGCCTTCAAAAGCCCTGAAAACGCGTTTACCGTGGTGTTTTCCATTTTGACAATTTCTTCGTTGCTGATTCAGCCTCGAAATAAAGGCAACTTGCAAATAGTAACTCTAAGGCCCGGATTTGTACGTAAACTAGCCACTTATGGCAGGCGCCCAGTTGCCTGAATGATCTGTTGAATCCTGATTTGTTGACATGGTGATGCAATTCCTTGGTATTGAGTCTATCAATCTAGCAACCTAGTCTATGTCAACCTGGTTACCCTCGCCGCCCTTCTTACGAGGATAAGGGTCATCTTCATCCCCGGAATCGAAGCAGTCATTCTCCTCTTTAGTATGAGCTGTATTCTCCTAAAAAGCGCCGGCGTTGAGCCCTGCGGCCCCGCCATTTCGCTACCTTTATGTTAAAGAGGTGAGGATTAGGAACTGAGGTCTCAATGTAGCTTGCCCGGGTAGGCTTGCTCGCTTTCTTCATTATCTTTCTTTTTTCCCTTTTCCTTTCTGTTGTGTTGCCTTCCTCTTCCGACCTTTGTTTGGGCTTGGCCCTATATTGACGACGATGCAGTCCGAGTCAATCTCCAGCTCTTCTTCATCCTGTTCATCCTGTTCATCCCGCTCTTCTAGGCTCGGCCCAGCTAGTTCGAACTGTGAATAGTAACGCCGCGCGTCCCGGTGGATCGTGCCGCTCAGGGCTGTCGTCTTTGTCTTCGGCGCTGGCGGCTCTGACAGGATGGCTTCATTTTCGAAAGGACCGCCCTGATTGACAGGGCGACCTTTCGCGGCCGCATTGTCCGGCTTTTCGATCCGTAGATACTTATTTTCCGCATCCTATAAGCAAAAACTTCCTTAGTACCCGGTAGAGCGTTGGGTGGCTGCCATGGAATACGGCATTTTACAATACAAAAAGCGGCCCCTGCGTTGGCATACGCAGTATGAAAAAAGTAGGTGGGTCCACGCATCAAAGCTCTACTACGGAATAAAATGAGAGCGTAACCCTCTACTGTTAAATCGTCGCCATGCACTGTAGTCCCCCACATATAACCCTAACCCTGGCTACCCACCGCCCTCCAGTACATTTAAGATTCTGCCGCGTGGTAATTTACCACTTTTTACCATAACGCAACCGAACCTTACCTTTCCACTAAGCTTCAATATGGTATAGGGCATGAAGGAAGCCTATGATGAAGAGACTCACGAATAAATAACACGAATTCGCTTCGATTACCTAGGAAAGGAGTGGCTTGGTGAGGCTCTATATAACATCTGTTATGACGCCCTGGACCGTGTTGCATATCAATACCGGAAGATGACAAATGCCCTCGGCGACCACCCCCGGGCGCCTCTCGAACCCGGTACCGGTCGGTTCCGGGCGTAGTATGGCATCCCTTGTGCTCACGAGCTTCTTCAGCGTCACAGGGCAGGTACTTTAAAGCTTCAGAAGGTTGATTTCCATCCATATTAGTACTTGGAAAGGTCATTACTTGATGAAGATGATTACTTGTAGTACCGGGAGTTTGACGGAGTCGAACACCTTCGGGGAAGGCCGCGCACCACTACTGCCTTTGCAGCCGAGCCGAACGCTCCGCGGGTCCCGACTACTCAGTCCGGGACCGCTCAGTCCGGGACCGCTCAGCCGGCAGGCAGTCCAGGCTCATGCCTTCTATTCGACGAGATACCTCACAGTGGGAGGGTGCTACCCTTGACGACGACGACGACGACGACGGCGACGTCGACGGGTTTACTCAAGCGCCTACAGAGCCTCATAACCGTACTGTCAACAACCTTGATGCCGCTCGCCGGGGCACAGGGAGCCGGGGTGGCCGGGTAACAAGCACTCGGGGCACAGGGAGCCGGGGCGGCAGGGCAGCAAGCAGTGCTCAACACCAAGGCACGCAGAGTGTTAGCCGGGGCGTGTCACGGCGCGCAATGGCCGTAACAGTACTATATAGCTTACTACAGGTTGCAAGTTGTCAACTTGCAATTCTGGCATCCTTTTGGGGGTTCTAGCGCAGTGGTAGTGAGTGCTGCAGGCTGGCGCCGTCACAGGGCGGCACAACATCACGAGCTTCACGCGGCCCTGCAGCCTCTGCAGTGGCTGAAGGTCGTATTGTAAGGCCTACGCGAAGTGGAAGGGTCCCGCGACCTACTGCCCGGGTGGAAGGCATGGACCAGTAAGGCTGTCAGTTTCATGCAGTTGTAAGTAGTTATAAGTAGGCCTGTAGTTTTTTGTTGCATTTTTGGCCTTGTTATGTAAGCGAATTCAACGAAGTCAACTTCGCTTTTTATTGTAGATTTGAACGATTTGAGCGAATCTACGGCCCTGAGATGGAATTACCGCATTCGGAAGTGTGTTGACGTTGGCGACGGCGGCGAGGTGCAATTGCGGTACAACTGCATTGCCAGCGCTTGGAGCGGGGCAGCCAGCGAACGCGATAATTTTGGCTGTAAAATGTGGTATATTCCTGGGCGGTGGGCCGTAACGCTTGGGCGCCTTTGTACTTACAGTGCATGGCGACGATTTAACAGTGGAGGGTTACGCTCTCATTATAATCAACCAAGCAACTCACGGCTACGGCGCCCGTCAAATAGTCAAAGCACTACATCTATCATTGGGTGTGAATCAGTAAAACCGTATGGGGTTCTTTGGGGGACTTGATCCAACTCGCCTGAATGAAAATCCTGCCTGCCGAGTTAAGTTTTTTGCGCTACTGAGTCGGCGGTTTGTTCAGTTTCTTTTCGATATTTTCGAGAAGTCCCACCGCCCTGTCGAGATTCCCCTGGTCATGCAATTTGGACTTGATGTCGTCCAAAGTATCCATGAGGTTTGCGAGGTTGTCCCTGCTCTTTTCGAGGCGAGTAATCTCTCTACTTATGGTCTCGGAGTTGACATCGAGCTGGCGGGCCAAGCTCCACGAGTCAAGCCTGATGCGTGCATCTAGATACCCTATAGATTGCTCGATACGTTGCGGGCTTGCTATTAGCGGGTCCTGGTCCTCCTGAACCAGGACTCCTGTCTACTCTGGGCGTAGTGAACATCGAATTGCAGAGCGAGAGAAGGGGCAATATGGTGTAGACGGAGAGAAAAGGAGCGACCGACGCCTCTCTTGAAGAGAGGGGATGACCTGGGCAGGCGTAAACCATATCAATCATGGCATGATGCTTTGGTTGCCTAGGTTTTTGAGGCCTCGACGTGTAAGTGAACAACATCCACTGGTACAATCCAATCCGTAAACGCTTGTTGGCGTGGTACGGAACACCTGGGCGAATGCCTAAATATTATAGCAAATGAACCGGCCAGGAAAAGCCTTTTTTAGTTGTTTCTAGGGGGATACAAACCTCTAGGATTTGTTAAAGAGATTCTAATAGCTATTACCTCCTCCGGTGAAAACCCCGTTAGGGCGAGGAGTAAGGTATTGAGGCCATTCGGAGCTTGGAAAGTTCCCCGCTAATATTCAGGGATTGGACGGTATTCTCGCGCTTATCATCGCTCGCTGCAACTGACAGCCTGCAGCTGCTCGCTGCTGGTACCGGGGCCCGGAACCCACAGCAGCTTCGAAGCTATGATAGCTTGGACCCCGCGCTCCGTAATCGGTCAACAAATTTTGGGGCTAAGGCTGAGGTGAAGTCGAACCCAAGAAGACGAATAAAGTTAATCGTACGAAACGTCACTACAGTGCCGCACCGAGTGGCACGGACAAGGCCAACGACAGCCAACCGGGAGCAATTATCTGGGTTTGCTCGCCAAGTACAATACACCCGGAAAAGTCACGGTCAGGACGGTCAGTAAAGTCAACCGACACGGCAAATCCACCCACCAGTTAGTATCGGCAAACACTTCAGGTCCCAGCAGCCAGAAGTGAAAAGGGTTGCAGCAAGCCGAGCCGAGCCGAGCAGAGCAGAGCAGAGCAGAGCAGAGCAGAGCAGAGCGCGATTCACCATGGCGTCCGATTCCTTCACCATCAAGACGCCGTGCTCGAGCGCCAACATCGGGCCAGGCTTCGACGTGATAGGGCTGGCTCTGTCCATGTACCTCGAGCTGCAGGTTACCATCGACACGTCCGAGGCCACCTCGGACCAGCCCCTCAACTGCCGCATCACGTACGAGGGCGAGGGCGAGGACTCGGGCGATATCAGCCTTGACCCTGCCGTCAACCTCATCACGCGTGTTGCCCTCTATGTGCTGCGCTGCCACGACCAGCGCAGCTTCCCCGTCGAGACGCACGTGCACATCAAAAACCCCATCCCGCTCGGGCGAGGCCTCGGCTCCTCGGGCGCCGCCGTTGTTGCCGGCGTCTTGCTCGGTAAGGAGTGCGGCCGTCTGGACCACCTCACCCCCGAGCGCCTCTTTGACTTTTGTCTCATGATTGGTCTGTCCCTCCTCCCCTTCGAGCCTGATATTCTCTAGACACTCCACAACTAACCATGCAATCACGTGGTCAACAGAGCGCCACCCGGACAATGTTGGCGCTGCTTTGTTTGGTGGCTTTGTCGGCACATATCTGAAGCCGTTGACACCCGAGGACGTGGCCCGGACCGAGATCCCGCTGAGCGAGGTGCTCCCGCCGGCCGGAGGCGTCGACACGGGCATGAAGCCGCCTAACCCCCCTCACGGCATCGGCCACCACATCAAGTTCCCCTGGGCAGCCGAGATCAAAGCCGTGGCTATCATCCCGGAGTTCGAGGTGCCCACGGCCAAGGCGCGCGCCGTGTTGCCGTCGCATTACCCCAGGCCCGACGTGGTAAGTAGGCTGCTGCTGCCGCCCCCACCAATTCCTACTTGCTTCTCCGCCGGTGCCGGATAGCAGCTGATGGGAGGCAAACAGACGTTCAACTTGCAGAGGATAACTCTCCTTCCGGCGGCGCTCGGGCAGTCGCCGCCCGACCCGGAGCTGATCTACCTGGCCATGCAAGACAAGCTGCACCAGCCGTACCGGCAGACGCTGATCCCCGGGCTCACCGAGATTGTCGAGTCGATGACGCCCGTCACGCAGCCGGGGCTCCTGGGCGTGTGCCTGTCGGGGGCTGGGCCGACGATCCTGGCGCTTGCCACGAGCAACTTTGACGAGATCGCGAACAACATCATCGCGAGGTTCAAGAAGCAGAACATTGTGTGCAACTGGAAGCTGCTCGAGCCCGCCGAGGGCACCCAGGTCATCCGCGCGCAGCAATAATAATAATAAAAAATAATAAAAATGGAGAGACAATTAACCCGTGATATCCCCATCCATGGTGTCCATGCATTCATCATGCAAACATATGACGCAATTCCCACGACAAGCGAGATGTTGCTGTTAGTAGGATAAGTGTATTTTGCGGATCTTTGGCAGGGGCTTAGAGAGAAATGTTAGCTAACTGTTATTATTTTACTTGTGAAATACATGTTAACCACTATTAGCAAAGAACGAGCCACTGTTAGTGCCTAATCTGGCCGGTTTAGTCGTCTGTCAGTTGTTGGAGCTCCACGTTCAGCAACCAACTAAGTGGAGGTCCCCTCATTTATAGCCAATCATAAGCCGCACCGGCCCCTTCCGATGGCAACACGCCCAGCGCAAAAGGGACGATTCTGGGGGGTGTAAATCGTCCCACCTGGAAGGCGCAACCTCTGGCGGGCCTGCAGCCATTGGCCCTGGGGGCCGTAGGGCTGAACCCATCTGACGGTTTCGAGGGCCGAGTGGCATGATGGCAAAGGGAAAAACATCTAATCACTTCTTTTCCCTTCCTGCAACACCCGCGCGCGCGCGCCTGCTGCCTTGCATTTTTGGCTGGGCCCAGCTTTGGGCCTGCTGCTACTGTACGGAGTATGGACGAACACAACCCAGAGCCTATCTGCGCCTTTCCAGCTTCTAGTCCCATCTGCGGGATCTGCCCATCAGCCCATCTGCCCATTCCCCCAATGTGGCCTCCTCTCTCGTGCGCCTCCGTATGGTGGTGACGACCAGGCTTTCGGGTCCAGGACCGCGGGAGGAGGAGGAGCCCGCCGCTCCTCCAGCCTGCGAACCCATCCGAAATCGTCTGATGCTCTGTGCTGGCGAAAGCCTGATTTCTTGAACCCTGCTCGTGTTGTTGACTCCCTCCCACCCCGTGAACCCATTGCATATAAGGATGTGTGACCATCTCCTGTTGCTGCCAGTGTTGTTTTCTGTGTATCATCATCAATCAGCCCACCAACCAACCAAGACAACTCAACTCTCCATTCAGTCTTCTGTACTTTGTGTCTCTCTCAACTCCATCTTCGGTCTCATCATCTTGTGTAAAAAAAAAGATCTATTGGCCAGACTTAAAAAACAAAGGGGGGGGCCACGGTTATTGTCATACACTCATCTCAGCCACCACAGCAACACCAACAAAAAACATCATGTCTCCCGTCATCGCCCGAGCCGCCATGCGCGCCGCCGCCATGCGCACCGTCACACGCAGGCAGTTCTCCATGATCCAGTCGATGCGCAGCTTCGCACGGAGCTTCGAGTCGCACCCGTTCGAGCGCCTGCCCGCCTCGACCCCCAGTCACGCGCTCGACTGGTCGCTGCCCATCAAGGGCCTGGCCAAGAAGTCTGCCCTGTAAGCCTTACCTGCACATAGATGGTCGTCTCCATGGTTGGTCAACAAACAGTAAAACTGACTTGTTTGTGTTGCAGCTACTTCCCGTTCATGGGCGTCTTCCTCGGCTGGCCGCTCGTCGCCGCTACCGTGGCCGACGGGCACATCCAATGAGAGAGGAGCCAGCCCTCTGTTGTGAGACGGGAACATATATATAATTGGGACGAGTGGCAGCTACGGCAAGCCTGTCCGTCTGTCTGTACATACTGCATTTGACGAACCAAGTTCGAAAAGGCTTTGGGGAGATATCCATTGGCATTGCATTGCATAAACAGCCTACTCCTCCTAGTCCACTGGCTTGGTACCTAGGAAGGATGGAGAGGCACCATCTGTTTTTTTCTTGTTTTTTCTTCTTTATAGATACATATCAGAAAAGAAAAGGCGCCGATGATCATATCAGAATCATATTAAAATCTCATCTGCATGTAAAAGCGAGGTCTCCACCACTTACTTGCCTGCTGTCTCTCTCTAATTACCTATGCTTCTTGTCGCACTGTTATCAGGGGTTAAACTCTCATGCTACCTCGGACGTGTACAGAGCGGCAGAAAGGGAGAATATCACTGCCCCTATTTCGAGACACGAAACCCAACGCGTGCCCTGCCCGAGCACGTATTTCAGGCATTAGTCTTGCCCTGCCTCGCGTATACCTGCCTACATATCTCTTGCGTTGGTGCCTCTGCCTGGACCTACCTCCCAAGGAAGGTTACTAATACCTTCCCAGCATTCATATATACCGTACCCGTTGACATTATTTTGAACATCCATTTCTACATTACGTACAGCCGAGACCCGCAGATCCGAATCACACACAAGATAGGTAGCACTTGTTTACGGCGAGTAGTCGGCATTGAGATGGATGTATAGAAGATAAACTGGGAATTTGTCCAGACCGGACGGCCCATGGATAACGCCAACGCCTCCGTAGTCATTCAAGCCTGCAATATGCAACCGACTGGAAAGGCTACAAGTACCTATTCTTAGACTCCTCTCCTGTCATACGCCACGCACTTGATCAAGCCAAAGCGGGAGCAGTCAACCCAGAGTTGGAAACTGACGTGGAGAGAGCACTGGTTTAGAGATTCCCCGTGAAACTACTGGATGAAGGATGAGAACCCCCCTTCATACCTACAATGGTATTCAAGACCTCTGACGACAGAACTCCGACGAGCCCCTTGCGTCGTCCTATACTCGAGCGAAGAACCTTCTGTCGTCACTGGGATGTCCACATGCTCCACCTCACTCATTAGAGTAGGCACGTAGGCAGGATATCTCCATTTCCATCGTCCCGCAATGGGGACCAACCAACCATGTACGCGCGGCGCAAAATTACAAACAATAGAAACCATACAACCCAAATAAGAGGAACTTTGTTTTTCCCGCGAAGGATTGTGAATTGCAAATTGTACCACTGAATTGACATCTCTGTCATCATCTTGAATCTTTAGGCTGGTTTTTGCTCTCGGTTAGGCTGGGGCCAGATGATGTTGAAGGTAGAGGAGCTGACTGACATCCAAACAAGCACACAGTCGCATCCTTCACCGGCTGGCAGGGTTCGGGCTGTTGTCCCATAACCATGGCTTTATCTAGCTGCTGGGATTGCCTCACTCGTCCTTGTTTGAGGCCAGGGCTGGACGGAGTAAAGGGATTTGGTTTCGAAGAAGACAAACACTGCTTTGCTGCTAGTACACAGTCTTGAAGTTTCTGTTGGCGTAATCCCTGGCTGTCTATCTAGCTAACGACTAGTAGTTGGCTACGTTTAGATGTTATAACCTGACTTTGGTAGGACTGACTTGAGAGGGAGCCACCCTGCCTCGCGGTGCCTCCCTTGACGCTTGCTATTCTCGGCTAATATGACCTGCTAGCTGAAAGATCTACAGATAGAGCCGGGGCTTTAAATGGACAGCGGAAAGCAAGACCGAGGGTAGTCAATAAATAGTTAGATGGTCCCAGGATCTTTGGATAGACTACTACGGCTCTCTTAATGAGATTTTCTATCTTTACCGTCCCGGGGTAGATGGCTCAACTAGACAAAACCCAGCCAGTGTCTAGCGGCAAAACAAGGGAAACTCGACAGCTGAACTATAGTCTGCCCCTGCGCATCTATCCACGGTTGGCCGTCTCTTAGCGGCCTCAGAGGCTGACTACGGGCCGAGATCTCGAGATGAATCCCAGCTTACCAACAGGACATCGATCGCAATGACATAGCAGAACGATAGAGGCAGTAGGTATCTGATCAAATTACTACCTCAGATCCTTGGTCGCTGGAGGTCTTTAGGCGGTTTCTATCTGCCGTTGCTGTAATGGTTACCCCTAGCTTGTGCCTGTACCCGAGCTGAACCCAGCTTTGAGAAATAACGACAGCCAAAGTGAAGACAAGAAGAGTTGTTACCGACTAAATAAGACCCCTCCTTGCATCTTTGGCTCGTAGCCCTTCTCTTCAACCGTTCTTCCCGAACGCCCGGCCCCACGGTCACCTTGCAGAGTCTAGAGTCCGTCCTGTTCTGGCATGGCTGCGCACATGCCGATGTGAGCACCGTGGAGGCTCGAGAACACGGCGAATATGAAACTTGCTATTCGGCTTCATGCCGTGTCAGTGTCGGGGATCTCTGTCGCTATCTCCTCACACACGGCCAGGTCCGGTACAGAGATATCGCCTCGGCGGTTTCAGGTACTACTTAAACATTGGTTGTGTAACCAAGCATCTATCTATACGCGCATAGCTTCCGAATACGTATATGTATGTATATAAGCAAGAGCAGCACCGCTGGTAGAGTCTGGTCTATACGCGTAGCCGTAGCCCTTGAACAGGCATCAGCACAAGGCAGATATATATACCTAGGTATGCAGTGCCCCCCGTTGAACGGACATGATAGTACTGGTATCACCGATAGCCCTCTGCCATAGCTCAACCACACATGCCCTCATGCACTATACGTATTCCGTTTTACTCACAACATCTCTTGATGGAATTACCCTCGGTTTCTTGTGTTACGGGACATGGTACCTACCCAAATAGCTATACACCACCAGTCTACATACCAGAGAAAGCCACCACACATCATGGTATAACTCACTTGGATATCTCTATATACATACATGCCCCCACTAGACTCGGAATATTGCCCCCAAGGACGTCCAAGCCAAAACATACCATGAGACCAAATGTAGCCAAAAGCAAACAAATAAATAAGCAAGTTGTCTGTCTATCTCCTTCATACCTTCCCTGCTCAGCCTTGCCCGAACCTCTCGACTTGACTTGCTCTAATGTAAAGGCACCGGGGTGGGAGTGCCACGGACACCTAGTGTAGCAGCAATGTAAAGCATAGGGGCGGTGGGCAACGGTAACGACAAAGGAAGAAGCTGAAAGGGGGAGTTCGGGTTACGCCGTTCTAGGAATGAACATAATGGAATACGGACGGATATATTCCCAACACTCCTAGGCAGGTGGGTAGGCAAGACAGGTATGCAAGGTGAGGCAAGGCAACGAAAGGGCAAGTTTGATCCTCGCTTGTCCTCAGCTTAGACCTCTCTTTGCCTTGTCTTTCATGAACCAAGTAGTTAAGGTAGGTAAGCTACCTACATAGGTATGCATATCCACACATACATCTTATCTTCACTAGGCAAGGTAGGTAGATGCACAAAGCCTCCTTTCTCTCAAGTACAGCACAGTCTAGCGCAGCCTATTCTAGCTAACAATAACCTAGCCTGGCCTGACTAAGAGCGCCCAGATACGATATACGACAGCATGCCTGCCTACCATACCTAGGTGGGTAGTCAGAACTGGCATGGCATGGTACGACAATAACTAGCGCGGCATCACAATAAAACTAGCACGGTTTCACCACAAGAGCTAGCATAGCGCGGCAAGCCATATTTACCAATCCATCTACACATCTTTACGACACGACATGGTATATACGAGTTGATTGACATGTGTGCCACAGTCGCAGACAAGGAGCGCAGAAGATACGACACGCACGAACCCATCCACCTTGCTTTTGTTTAACAGCCTACCTACAGAAATGAAAATGGAAAGGAACAAGCTATAGGAAGGAATGCTGCTACCCCAGTGCAAGTGGGCGAGACACGTTAGCTCTGGCGGTGTGAGTTGCCGCGCGATTGCATGTCGCAGGTATACACATACACTTACACTCCCAATACACGTGCGGGGTTATCGCGGCCACAGGCAGGAGAAGGAGCGATAGCAGGGCCGTTTGTATCTATCTGCTGTATGTGCTGCGTAGAGGCCAGGCAATACAACCTCCCCATCTTCTGCCTCCCGGGTATCTGCGCGAATCCGTCAAGGGCAGTATACCATATACGGTATCAACTCCGGCGGACAGGGCTGCAGGAGTGGCGTGCGCAGTGTTGATATAAGGTGTATATTGTCCTGAGGCAGCCGGCTCTACAACATGCAGCACATCCGCGGACCCGAAAGGTCTCCAGAGTTTGTGCGACCATGTCTAGTAGTGGTAGTAGTAGTGTTGTTTCCTGGCTGCCGGACCATCCCGACAGCTGCCAACCCAGTCCACCATGGCAGACACAAACATCCCATCTGTCTGACCGCACTGCGCCGAACCAGATGCCCGGCGGTGGTCACAACGGACGACTGCCTGCGTAGAGCGTGAGAACCATAGGTTCGGCTCAAAATGCATCTCATCTCCTCGTCGCTGGACACATCAGACCTGCCCACCGTCGGCATTGTGCGGGACAGCGAGCACCGTCTGTGGATGTCGCGGCATGTGTGTACGCGCTGACAGGCAGCCAGAGAGACAGACCGGATGGGGGTACAGGTAGGCACTAGCACGGAAGGAATGCGTCATGTAATGCAATCCTCCCACGCAACGGGCCAAACCGCCGCGCATCGGGCTGGCAAGGCTGAGAGAGACAAACAGAGAGAAAGTGAGCCGCCCACTTTCCGGCAACGGTTTCGCACTGCAGAGCCAGCCACGATCTCACCACTCACCCTTTCAACGGACCAGGGAAGACACTCGCATCATCCTGTACGAGTGAAAGTCCTTGGGTCGAGCCGCTGTCCCCGTGGCCTCAGAGCTCGCACTTGAACGTGTTCCATCCGGAGCAACAGGCCGGCCGCCGCATGGGAGCCAGACACAGGAGCGGCCTGGTGGGTCGGCCCTCGCACTTTGCGGGTGGCCCAGGGCCAGGACTGGGGCCGCACTGGAGTCTCCATTGAGACCAGGCCAGGGCAGGCCAGGCAGGCAGGCCCGGCTCATATTTCATCGAGGATTAGATGATGCTGTGTGGCCTGCCCGCTTTCAAACAACCAACCAGCCAGTCCGGACAGTGGGTAAGAGGCATGGCAGCGTGATCGACTCCTTGTTTCTGGTCCTGCTGGGAAGAAGAGCTAAACATTGCGTCGACCCGTCCACTCGGCGGATCGAGAGTCCCACATCGGAGGCATAGTCCGGGCACGCGGAGCACTGTGTTGCCAATCTGATATATCTTGCAAATTATCGAACCCGCTGTCGAAGTACATGGAGAAACGTTCTTTTGTTGCGCAGGCTTGGGGGTGGTTAAGGTACGTACGGTAGGCTGCATGCAGCGCTACCGCACTTGCAGATCGGGATGCCTTCCGAGAGTATCACCCTCCATCCTCTCCATCCCATCCTCATCGTCCCAAAGACACATGGTTGGTTGGGGCATCTGAAACCGTGGCTGACATGGACGGCCATGACATGTGGAACACGTCAGAGAGACCGAGCAAGTGAGCGCGAGACGAGTCTATTACTGGCGTCATTCTCCGGGGGGTGGGGAATCGGAGGGACAGGGACGATGGGATGGATCTCTGAATGGATCTCTGGCCAGATGGGTGAGTGGGGGTGACGGAGCGAAACAGAATAGAGCGTACTTTAGAAACAAATGCCGACTTGTTTGGTAGTACTCCACGTGCGTACATGTGCAAATTCCCATCATGAATCGTGGATCATGGCACATGGCTCGTCATCCAGACACTACACCGGGCAAGAACAGTCGGTGGGTTTTGCTCAACTCCCCTCTCTCTTCTCGGCAGACGCCTCATTCCTGCAGTAGACCTTCCTTGCCTTACGTTCCATATGGGTTGGCATTGCGGCACAGCGCGTACCTCGCTCCAGTCCGATGCCTTGGGTTAGCAAAATAAGTCTACTTTTGTGCTTAAATCACTTCAGGCAGACGAAAACAGAACCGCCCGGCTTGTTTGGTAGATGCCTGGTGTGTCCGCGATCCGCTTTCTGGCCGACGGCCGGCCACTGACCCGCATTTCGTATCCCTACGAAGGGATCAATAGCCTTCCTCGAACCCCCCACAGAAGCCGGGGTTTGGTACACATGGGCGTTTGAATGTGTATTTTTTGCGGCCTGTGGTCCGTGGTCCGTGGAGCGTAAAGCTTGCACTTGGCTCTTGGATCTTGCGGCAAGTGAGCGACTAATGGCAGGTATTGCACATGAGGAAACATGCCAAGATTACACCCAAACGGCTCGGGTGGAGTTGGCACTTGTGGTCTCAACTCTCAAACATCTCGGGCCAATTGGTCGATAAGCTGATCAATCTGACATTCTGACATCTTGACTTGTCTGATTGTTGGTTGAGGCTCGTCACTTTTCCTGCTTGTATGAGTAAATCTGCCGAGTCGAGATGCGGAAGCGGGTCGGCATGTCGAAATGATGTGCTGGACAGGGGTAGGCTTTCCTGAAATCGATCAAGCCCCCGCGCTTGCTTTGCCGCGTCGTACATCCGAGCTCTCGGGCAAGCCCCTGACTATTTTTGACTATATACCAAGGAGCGCCGCTCCGAGCGCTTGTTAGTTCTCGCCGCATTTGCGCTTAGGCTGCAACATCTGGGGCCTGCCGGGACACGGCCGTCTCGGGACACGGCTTGCGGTACGGCTTGCATCACAAGAAGTGTCTGTATTTAGTGCAACAATATGCGTACTTCATGTCTGTACGATTGGCCACCGGATAACATACCATGACAAATGCCATCCTCCCCATGCCCATGGCGCCAAGACGAGCGAGATGGACATTGCCATGACACGAATCGCGCGAGAAGGCGTGGTGTAGGGAGGGCTCAAAGTCCGCGTCCCAACTTCATAAATGCCGGTATGAATACCGGCTTGGAAAGACAGGTTCGCTCAGAGGCTCTCCTCTCCGACCCTGTCCATAAGCGGTGAAAAAATCCAGGCGGTACTTGGTAGGATTCACGGAGGATGACAGAGCAATAGGACATGTGCCGCAAAATGTGACGGCATGGCTGCCTCCGTTTTCCGGAGAATCCACGGTGACTTTTTTGCCGAGAAAGTCATTGGCTTGAACCGTGCATGCTGAGCAGCACTACACATGACTCGACCTTCGGCAGGCGAACAACGGAATTATGTCTGGCAGAACGCGACGCGGCAATGCTAAGGCGCTGGCAGTCAGGAGAAACTTACGGAGCTACCCCTTCCTTTCAAGAAAAGCTCGGGGCTCTGAGTATTGTAACAGTGCCCGGGCCATGGTCAGCCCTGTGATGGCTGTCCAGAGAACGCCCGGAAAAACTTGACCTATTTAGGTGGATTTGAGATCTTGCAACTGCATGTGGCCATGGCCAGCCCTGTAGCAGTTGTTGTGCCTCTTCCACCGCAACAATTGCGATAAGGCTGGTTCGTGTTGGGAGGTAGATATTCTCCAGACCGACACTAGCCAGATGTGTCCGCCGTCAACGAGTCTGGCAACCTTCATTTTCGAGCGTAGCGGCAGACTGAAACAGGTTTTTGGCAGATGAAAAGCTGTAAAAAAACTGTTTCCTGGCTGAAGGTATTCGAGACCCATTGTCCGAGCATGTCGGACAAAGTCTAAAGGCTTAAACACCACACGCGTTGCCGCTTATTGTTCAAGGAGCGGTTTGAGATCGGCCCAGTTGGCGGGCGGGCCGCCAAAAGGGTCCGAGATACGGCAGTTCGTGCGGACAAAGTCTTGGCTCTCGGAAGATACCAGGTAAGAATGGAGATGCGAGTAGTCCTTGAACTGATTTGTGAACATCCATGGCCTGAATATCAGATTGCAGCTATAAATGGGTTGATACTTGAGCACAGAACGTCGCCGTGATTTTGTGCAATGGTAAAGCCGGGCCGCTCACTTCGCACTTAGGAGAATCGATCTGAGACCAGGAATATTAAAATCGAGTCTTGAGGGCAGGAGTTGTGGTGTTTTGTTAGCTTCCTTTACTCTGTCTGGTGTATTTGGGGTCAGTTTGAGTCGAGGCCCACAACCGGCCTATTCCAAACTTTGCTCAATCTTGGATGACGTGGGTAGCACGTGGCATAATAGACAAGAATGACAACGTATTGCCATTCCTTGAAGAGTAAGCTGTACCAAGTGGAGCCAAACCCCAAGCAAAGCGTGCTCAACGGGAAGAGTCAAGCGAGATTGCCTTTGGCTTGCCCCGTGGATGAATTGTGACTTAAGATAGAGTCAGGCCGTACATCTCTTGTGCTCTCCATTGTTTATTGGAAAGCACAAACACCAGCAAGCCAGGTATTGGGGTATGTGCCTGGGCTATAAGTGGGTGAACAGCACCATCTTGGTCGGTCCTGGGTGGGCTGAGATTGTGAGGATTTGGCGGGTTGTCCTCCACAGTAAAGGTTGGCAGTGTAACTACTTGCTTCAAGAAAATGTACATGAAGCAAGAGGAGGCGATGCGTGAGATAGCGCCCATCCATCAGCCGTTATTTGTTTCAATGTTTTGAAAGAGGGAGGGGGTGGGGTATCCCGCCTCTTGAGGTCACCGAGATGCAACACAGGCTGCAGATATTAAGAAGACGACTCGTGAAAGGGCGGATTTAAGTTCAGATTCGCGGTAGATATTAGGCTCAGCGCGCATTAAGCTGCATGCCTGACCAAGCGGAGAACTTCGCTAGCCGGAGTGCCGGGATTCGTCTGCTGTTTCGGAGCCCCGCGATGCTGAAGCTAAAGCCTATCGAAAGCCCGCACATTGCTGGATGGCTAAACTCGATGTGTTTCCAGTGGCCCTGCGGTCCTGTACCTTACTTAGTCTTGTCGTCCTGTGTCTAAGCCTCGCTTCCTGGATCTGGATGGCCAACAATGGCGTCGTCCATCCTGTGGAAGCCAAGCCGTGGGGAAGTTGTGAGAGGTTGGCACACACTTTGCGTGACACAGGCTTGATGACGGTCAGGTCAGCAGCCACGCGCGCCAGGATGCTGAGATGATATGACCCGAAGTTTGAGGGTCAGGGTTTGATTACGGCGTTGAGGTTGGCGGCGGCTCAGCCCATGGTTGGCCTGTAGCCGACCCAGCCCTACGACAGAACCGATGCACAGCCATGTGCGAGGTGTGCGTGCTGCCTGCCTGTCGAACCCGCCGAGAGGCTGCTGGTGCATCTGCTCAGTGGGACAGATGAGCCGACAAATCAGGTGCGGAGCCTTCGCGAAAGAAGAGCCTCCCCGCTGCCCAGACCATCAAGAGTAAGGTTGCGCTGTCTGTCCATCCTATTTTGCTTTGTCACCGCTGCTGGCCAAGGAATAGGAGCCGGAACTAACCTTAATTTCCAACATTGCCGACAACAGTGGAGGTCTCGCCGTGCAGCACAAAGCTTTTGTAACATGCTGATCCAAGAGGAGCCAAGATGGCCGGCCAATACTGGTCGCCCGTCCAGAAGGAGGAGTCAAAATGATCTTGTCGCCATATCTGGCTAGGAAGCATCCGTGCTTCTGCGATTGAGAGACCGACAAGACGCCGGGACCAGAATGTAATCGGCAACCTAATCCCCACTGCCTGCGCCTTGGACCTTGTGCAATGGATCAGATCGGGCCTTGAGACTTGGGTTGCTTGCCATATACTACTCGGGGCCGTCTGGGCAAAATTGGGCGTGCCGGGAAAAGAATGAGCTTCCTTTTCTCATCAGGGTGTGGAGGTACGAAGTCCTCCCGTACCTCTCTGAGCAGGTCTGAGAATTGTTCGTCCCCTCCCAAGTCCCTCTGCCGGCAAGTATCACGTCTCAGATGTGCCTGCCGCAGAAAAAGCCCCTTTGTGTTCGTGCCTGCCTTGTTGGATCCCTAAGACAAACCACAGGGCAAGAGTGCGATGTTCGACGGCTCGGGAGGAAAGAACCTGGAAGGGAGGGAAGGACCGTCCAGTGTCCGGGAAACTGTGACCCGAGCGTCGCCTTGCAGCCGCCAGCGTGGGGAAGGAAGGGTGGCCACCCCGCTCAGGGTGGTTAGGTAATCCGTTCCTGCCGGGCTTCCAGTGCCCGCCGAGCCTCCATATCCAGGCTTCCAAGCTTGGGTTCCAGATTCCAGGCAGGCAGCTTTGTGCCGCAGGCATTCGAGAAATGCCTGATCGGAGCTCCCACGACTCCGTAGACTCCATAGAAACTCCACTTCACCATAGGCACATCATCATTGACCTTCCTAAGTTGGGTACTTCCAGATTATACGACCTCGCCCCGTGCCATTGGGATCCAAAAGCAAATTAGGTAGGGTGTAAGGCGCTCTTGCCATCGGGCGACTTTTGTTGCGTGATAAATGTCTATTGCTAGAGTGCCGTTAGACGGCAAGAAAGGAAGTAACAGTCAGAGGTATTCTTCTCTGCCCAGGCAATAGAACAATTACCACTCGGTACCTTAGGTAGTAGCGATTGTCTCGGAGAGCTTTGACCTTGGGGTCTCTCTCGGAAAAGCAGCCCCGGAATGGCCTCCCCATCATCGGCTGAAACATCGATGCACCCACTTCGATGCCATCGACCTGTCTCACCTCTTTGTGCTGCGGAATCCCCAGTCTTGACTTAACCCAGTGTACGGACGCCTAGCTTGCACCGAGACTGCGAGAACTGGAACCTCGAAAGTCGCAAGCCTGCAGTCGAACGAGCGCCTATGCCATTGCTGGCCGAGAGTGCAAAGGTACGAATATTTCTCAAGACACACACCAGCACGTGCGACTAAAAATAAAATTCGAAAAGAGTAACAAATCCGTGGTTCAAGGTACGAAATATGCAAGCCGCCTCCATTCTGAAATCTGAAACGTGAAGCAGATGCTCTCGAGCCAATGGCGAGCGGGCCCGCGCCAGACACAAGCAGTCATCCTGCCGTTGGCTTCTTCTACTACCTACACTACCGACATACCTCACCTACAGTAGCTACAGTAGCTAGGGTACCCATCATGCAGCCTAGGTCCCTAGACTATCCGCCGACCGCCCGCCGGGACATACCTACCTCGGTTAGGTTATCACCCCGTGGGTGTGTGCCCCAACGATTGCCGTCTGCTCGATGTCGGGCATTGATAGTAGAGGGCCCAAATACTGCGGGCTGCCGTCCAACCTTAAACGGAATCCCAGAGAGGCTCCTCTGGCCCAGCCAGCATGCAACTGTGCGACACCCACCTAATTATCACCTACCCAAGGCACACTTCTCTTCGCATACCTTAGCTTTCATCCTCTGGCGCTGCGGTGTCGCCTAGAGAGTGGAGGTGGGCACGAGACTGAACAGCCCGTACAAAGAGAGGGAGATTGCTAGAATAAAGAGGATGTTTCCATCACAAACTCCCATTTTCGTGCGGCCCAGCCAGGCTACAGTGAAGCAACCTCTCCGGAGTTTACCATTGCCGCGAGATGACATTACAAAGACTCCGAGGTTGTGGAGAAACTCAGAGGCACAGGTACCTTTCCGACTCTCCAGCCACCACAGAGTTTCTCGGCCCTCTCAACTCGCTCGTCTTGATGGAAGCTCAGGCAGGCTTAGTTGGCAGCTTGGCGATGCTGAGCTTGACGAAGTGGCCGTCGGGGTTTGAACAACACCTGCTTGTGTGTGTGTCTGGTCTTTGACTGTGTGATGCAATGTGCTGGATCTCCAACGGGCGGCCCCTGTTGGGCTGCTGCAGCAAGTCAACTGTAGCGAAGAGGAATTGCTTGCATATTGACGCGCCGAGACGAGTTCGGCAGTCCAGGACGAACAGACGGAGCGGACAGACAGAGCGGACAGACGGAGCGGAAAAACTAGACGAGCAAACAACTGGACGAGGCCTGGGAACCAGTCTTCGGCGGCCCGTTGCAGACTTTATTACAGTCAGCGGATTGATCCATACTACGGTCTAGTTCGGTTCGGAAGAGACCCACCATCTACGCAGCCCTCGTCTCCCCATGATTGATCTCGAGCCCGCCCTGAGCAACTGGTCGGTCCGGGGTTTAGGTGCGGTCGGGCCAGTAACATCCAGAGTAACTGTGGGGTGGGCTGGGGCTGGACTGCCCAGGTCCGCTGTGCGCGTCCGGGAAATGTGGTGCGTGTGCACCTGCAGTGGCTGCACGCTGGTCGAGGGGAATAACGAATTACTAACAGCTAAAAATTAGCCGCGACAACGGCTCCGTTTTCCACCCGCCGTCCGGGCATGTTTGACCTTTAAGCCTTGTCCACATGCCGTTAGCCTCTGGTGTTGGACGTGCCACCCACCACAGCCAGGAGACTTTCGACGCGGCACCAAGCGTCGAGGTACTTGCTAGACAGAGTTACAGATTGGACTAGACTGGACGCTGGACCGGACTAGGTGGATGGATACAATCGGGCACGGATTCCAGCTAGCACCCCGTATCGTAGACGCGTCGGGACTTCTGTACCGGTGCCATGTTCACTCTCGCTCGGTCCACTCTCAGTCTCTCACTCCGTACAGTACACACACTAATCTACCCCCTGGCCCATCCCATCTGAGACTGGCTGGTGGTCGAGATGATCCGGCACGTACCCGTTATGTAGCAACCCTAGCCCCCAGCAATGGTAGCGAAGAGGCTCGGGGGCCATCTCGTCGCCTGCCTGTTGCCATTGGAAAGGGAGCAATTCGGTAGCGATTCGATATCCAATTCGTCTTGCAAAGTGCTGTTTAGCTGCGTGCGCGGTGAGATGCCAATCCGGTTACAGAAGACATGTCACCCCCTTCCCCTCCAGAAAATGGTCAAACATGTCTTCCCAAGAGAAGTTTCACGCCCCATCTCGGGGTCTCAGCTTGCAGATCCTCGCAGCTGCTGCGCCCCAGGTGCCTCTTCGTTCCCTCCCGCGCGCGCACGATCGAAAAATGCTCGACGTCCTCCAGAGGATTGGATGGGCCGCAAAATGGGGGTCTTTGCCGGCCACGCACACCCTTACCCTCAACCTCACACCCTCCCTCACACCCTTCCGCACCTCCACCGTACCTTTGTATCTTATTCTCCACGCAGGCCCACGGAGGTGCTCTGCACAGATGTAGCCCTGGCCCGGACAGTCCCCTGTGCAGATCATCATGGAGTGGTTCAGACGGGCATCTTACGCCATGATCGACAACGGACCAATCTGACGCACGAGGATGGCTTCTAAAACGGCCGGCATATGGGACAAGGCTAAGTCGTCCTCTCGACCAGACCAGGGAAAACCAGGGCCACCCAGCCGCGAGGGGAGGAGCCGGCAGGGGTCGAGTCTTTTTGTGCAGCCAGTCGGGGATATCTTGGGACTTGGATTCCCGTACATACAGAATCCACGCCGGTCTTGTGGGGAAGTCTAAACATCGACTAACGCCCTCCTCAATGCACAATGCGAGGGGGGTCGTTCTCACAGCGCCGTAGGCGGAAACTCTGTTCACGACCCTTGTCCCTCCTCTACCACCTGCACCTACCTGCCTCTCGTCTACCTCCACCTCCACACTCGAGCAGCCGCAGCGATCATGCTCCTGTTCGTTCCTGAGGACCGCCTGGTAGCCCACTCGCTTCAAGCCTGTCCGCCCATGGCTCATCGGCTGCTGACTGGTGTTTCTACCTCCCCTTGTGCTGCTGCTGCTCCCGCTGTTGTTCGTCGCACCGAGCTAGCTGCCCCAGGCCGCCGTCAAGGAAGGCCCCCGTTGTGCTAGATAGAAGCATCCTTGCCCGGATACTCCATCTAGCCCTCGCCTCTGGATCGAGCCCCAAAACACATACTGTCCCTCGGACTGTGCCGCCGATTCATGCACAGCAGCCCAGACCCTGTGTCGTGCCCCATCTTGGTTATCGATTCGTCCACTCCTTCGAGCTGCTCTGGCCCATTCATCCTATCTTTTGTTTCTTCATCTTGCTCAGCAGCTCAAACAGCTGTCGACAGCTCTTCTCTCCTTTATCCGACCGCTCAACGTCTGGACGTGAAGATCGTGGACCGTTCGAAGCCCTCCATCCCCAGGGCAGACACTTCACGGCCACCAATAATCAGAACAAAGGCCACTCGCCATACATCAGCCGCCGACATATGAAAGCCAGGTGCTTCTCGATGCTGCTACCATATCAGCAAAATACAACAACGGATCCTAGCGTGATATATATCAGCGGACCGTCTCGTCTCTTTATTCGCCGTGTCAGCAGCGTTGCCTGTGTGTCACCCACTTGATCCATCCGGTTTTCTCCTTCTCCACCGACCCTACTCTTCGCCCTCACGGAGAGAGAGAGAGAAGTAGAGACGAAAAGGGAAAGTAGAGATAGGGAGAGAGAGAAAAGCCAGAGATCTGCCAGACCTTCCTTTCCCCCCTAGCCCTCCCCTCTCACATCCACCCCGAACCGAAGCCCACTGGCAGGGAATCGTCCACAAATAGATGTTTTCTCTCCCGTCTGTGGAGCAAGCGCAAAGAAGAGAAAGAGCTGGACCTTTTCCGGTTCCTGGATCATCAGTGTTTCGTGTGCGTGCTGCCAGTCCAATCTAGCCAAGCACTAGCCCGTCTGTGCTGTGGGGGCTGTCAGTGCGAATCTCAAAACGTCGATCTCGTGGAGAGGCTTGATAATCCTGTCCTGTCCGCTCCCTACTATCACTACTCTCGTCTAGTCTGCCCCGTCGAGTCCCATGAACTGCACATAAGCTGGAGGATCTCCCTCGACCCTGTCGCTCTCGCCTAGAATTTTCGTTGTGTGGATGTTATATCTGTGGCTAGGCCGCAACTCATCCAGCCCGATCTCCCGACGACCTTTGCAACCAAGGGAACGACGAGCTAGCCAAGGACCGGCTTTTCGTGTGTTGGACTCGACAGTACTGGCGCTGGGCAAGAAGATTGGGCGTCGACATACCCATCTGAAGGAGAAGAAGAGGAAGGCGACGGGGACGACGACGACGACGACGACGACGACGACGACGACGACATCGAGAAGAATCGTCCTATGAGCTAGGAAGCCTGAGTGACGCCGGCCAGATCGTAGACGAGGACGTCATTGTTGGCTGTGCTGCTTGACCACTCGACGAAGGAACTGTCCAAAGTCGTGTGAAGAGAGAGAGAGAGAGAGAGAGAGAGAGAGGAAGATTCGGCCGACGTATTTTTTTTTTTGGATTTCGGATCATCGCCCCAACGATCGCGCCAAAGGAAGTCAGGTACCGTCTAGGAAGTGGTGGTTGACAACTTTGCGTGTCTGGATCTCTGCAAAGGCGCGGGGAATTGTTGCCTGAAAAGGACATCGGCATCGCAGGAATTCGAGGTCGACCTGGAGGCGCTTTACGGGGTTCTCGAGCGACGACAGCAAGGTCGGTTTGCCTTGTGTTCCGTGGAAAGCGACTGGTCCGTCTCGAAACGTCCTAGGTTTGGGAAGAGGCAGCGCGCGCTCAGTCAGTCCCGAAGGCTGTCTGTGGATCGGCTGTGTTACCAAACCGAATATCATCCGGACTTGGCAGGAGACGAGGGGTAACCGTGGTCTTGTGGATTAGTTTTCCTCAAGTTGGCAGCCCCAAACGTTTGAGAGCTTGAGCGTTTGCCCGGGCCACTCACTCACCGTTCCATCCAACGGCCGCTTGTCTGGCGCTTGTTTGGAGAGCTGAGCCTGGTTGTTCGGCGTGTGCGGCATTGTATCTGCTTGCGTGAATCGAACGATTGCCATCGAATGGCCTGAGCATAACTATTACAGACAAAGACAAACAACGACGCAATGGACGTGACTTCGCTATTGAACTCGGCCTCGGCGGCGGCGGCGCTGCAGCGGAGGGACTCGGTTGGCAGCTCAACGCCCTCGGCCACGGGAGACACTACCGCAACGTCAACGGCGGTACCTACCCCTTCCCCTGACCGCACTCCCTCCAGACGGGCAAGTGGGGCGTACTCGCCAGCCAGGAACCGGACGCCATGGGACGCGGGTGGCTACTCGCTGCCCTTGACGCTCGATACCAAATCGATCCGAACTTCGTCTGCCACCAGGCCCGCCTTCTACAGCGATTCGCCGACAGATGATCCAAGATCGGCCAGCCCAAAGTCCCCCAAGCATAAATTTTCAGACTCGCACAGCAGCCTGTCCTCATATACCTCTTCATCCACAAACTCAGTCTCGCACTCGAGAATATCCTCCTTATCTACCGTCAGCGAGTCACAGAATCTCGCATCACTCGTAACCGATATATCCCTCTCGCTAGATAGCCACAAAGCACCGCCATCCTCGTCACTGAACTACAACAATAACAATAACAGCGAAACAACGTCCACGCCCACCGAAAACGGCCGAGGCAGCATGGGCAGGGGCCTGGCAAGTGGAGGGAGAAAGCCCTCGACGTCTCCCGTGATGAATGCCAGTTCGCCTTCCGACGCGGTCATGATTAAGCGTGGAGAGGGGGCAGCGGCGGGTGCGGCTTCGGGTGCAGCAGCGGGTGCAGCTGCCACTACGTCAAGGTCAGTTGATGCTACTGCTATTTGATATTATTTGCGTGCTGCGTGCTGGGAGCCGGACCCCTCCCCGGCTCCCTGGCTCTAGATACTTGTGACTTTGGTGCAGAACAGTGGTCCAGACCGGCGAGTGTGTGCGGACAAGAGCTTTGAGCTAGCTTTGCGAGTGAACAAGCAGCCTGAACCGAGCGAAGACGTCACCTGCCCCCAAAACCAGCCCAAGATCTTTCATCTCGTCGTCGTCAGGAGTGCCAAACGTGACCGCCCGGTCCTATCTCCTCCCCTCTCCCATATTGTTCGCCTGACCAATTTTTTCACCCCGCCTAGCGTCGGGCAACCTAAACAATCAGACACACAATCTGTTTCTGCGGACAGGAAACTTGAGGCGGCTGGTCAAAAAAAAACCCCTGCATCTGTTTCTGGCGGCGACCTGCCTGCTTCCTTTTCCCTTCCACTTCCACAAACCTCACACCTTCTACCCCTCTACTCTACACTTCGACATCCTTTTCCACCTCCTGCACATCGCGTTGCGTTTGCTTTTCTGACTTCGCTTTGCGCATCTCACAGCGCACAGCGCCGTGTCTTCTTGGTCGCGATCTTCGCGATCGTCCTCCATCGCTTTATCCCTCCATCGCTAGTGCATCTTCATCACTACCGCTCTGCTCTGCTCAACTCTTGTTCGCACACCCCGACGGGGTGACTGGCTGCGTAAGTACCAATAAACCTCCCGCCCCCGCTCAACCTCGCCTCGCTTCTTGCTTCCGCCCTTCTCCTTCCAATCTTGCGAGAACTCTGCCAATCTTGCAAGAACTCTGCCAATCTTGAGCTCTTCCAATCTTGAGCTCTTCCAATCTTGTTCCCCTTCTCAACTCTCCTCCATCGCTTTCTCTTTTGCTCAACTCTCCCGCTCCATCGCTAGTCAACGTGTGCGCGTCGCGTCTGCTATCCCTGATATCTCGCAAAACATCTCGCACATTGCGAACAGCTACCTGCACACAGAACACACATCGTGGGCCTCGCTCGCCGTGGTGGACTGCGTAAGTCGCAAGCGCGCCTCCAGCTCCATTTGCCTGACTACCCCGCCTCTGGAATTCTTCTTCTGCTCTGTTCGCTGCTGCAAGGGACGACAAGACTCGATTGAGCTGAATCGCGCGGGCTTGCCCTCGCCGACGCAGCGATCTCGAGCTTCTTGACTGCTCTTGTTGGCAACCTCAGAATACGAGCGGGGTACCTTTCTGTCGCCATCTCTTTTCAATTGTCCGAACTGAACTTGTGTCGTTGTCTTGGTATCGCGGCTGGTCGTTTCGCTCGTCCTGATTGCTTTACCCCTGATCGTTGTGCCCCTGATCCCGTTACCCCACACTCGCCAATGTCAACAACCACAGTGATCGTAGCCCACCATTGCCGGCTTGTACTCAGTCACGCTCATTGTGGGGATTGGTTTCGCTAACAGATTGTATAGTCCGTCAGCTACCATGGCGAAGAAGATGTTGGTTAGGAGCAAGGCGCGAGATGTGTCGCCAGACGAGGGCTTGCCCCGTCCCCATCACCGCACCAGCAACTCTGCTCCCGACTTTTCGGACGACTACTCGGTTCGTCAGACCTATTCGTCTTCAGATAATAATGAGCCCCATCTCTTGAAAGAGGAGGATAGGTCTTTCGAATCCTTCAGCTTTGACGAGTCTTCCAATGTGGACCATGAGCTGCCAACTAGCGAGCGTTTCTCCGACTCGGATATCGACGGACGCCCGCTCCCGAGTCAATCACAACGGGCTGTCAGCAATCTAAAGCGCGAATTTAGGCGGGAGCTCCCGTATGGCCAGGGCCCGCGGCCGAGAGCCGCCAGCAGTGATGATTATGGCTACATCGACCACCAAGGAGCCGGTTTCCGGCAGGAACGCTCTCAGCGCAAGTTTGACATGGAAGACGGCGAGCACGATCCCGAGGAGCCGATTGAGCCGACTGAGCCGTTTGTCCCCTTCTCGGAGACGCCCGAAGAGGCCGAGGTGCGCTATCTAGAGGAGCTTGCAAAGGCAGAATTGGTTATTGCCCTAGAACTGCCCAAGAGCTGCCAGATCCAGGGACAGGAATGCAACCTTCCCAACCCGACCTTTCGCAAAGCCATCTCGCATCTTTTCGGACGCAACAAGCTCTGCACTCGCTCGATCCCGGACCACGTTTGGGTTCAAGCCTGTCGCAAACACTACCAGCGTATGCGGTATCGTAATGTGACCCACTATGCCTCGAGACAGTGTGAGATTGTGCGCCAGACCATGATCCAGATCCAGGCCTGGAGCAATCTCAACGACCGCGCCGGCAAGCCCGGTCATCTCGACGGCTGGAAGCTTGACGTCCGCAAGCGTGAACAGAATCGGCTCAAGAAGTCCAAGAAGCGTGCTCGCGATGCCGAGGACGATGACCAGCAGCACTCTCTGCCTCTGCGCCACGAGTCGCTGGGGAGTGACGATGACGAGTTTTCTAATGGAATGCCCGATCACACTCCCACGGCCGTACCCGAGTGGCTTTTGGTGAAGTGCGATCCCGAAGTCAACTACACCACACGCCAGATCCTCGAGGTCCTCAACGAGATCCAGGAGGGAATCGAGCGTTATGGATACGACAACCAGCAAATTGCCAAAAATGCTAGCCACGTTCGCCACCCAAAGTCATTGGAGAAGATTCCGGATATCGAGATGCTGCCTCGCATTTCGACTGAGGGCCCCGAGACGCCGACTCCCAAGCCCAAGGCAGTAACTCGCAAGACCACGGGCGGCTACCGTCCGGTCCAGCAACCCCGACGCGGCCTTCCGCGCTCGCAGTCCATGAACGAGGCTCTGCGCACCCAACCCGACGATGGCTACAAGGACAACCGCCGCGGCAGCCAGCCGAACTCGGGCTCTAGGTACCATGTCGTTGACGATGATGAAGACGTTATGTCGCATCAGCAGAAGCGCCCGCGCTTCAATGCTGGCAACGGTAACGACTACTATGCCGACTACTATGCCGACCGCGCGGTTCCTCACCGCACTGCTCCGCGCAATAACAACATTGTCGTGCCCAACATGCGACCTCTCGGTCCTGTTCAGCACTATCGTCAAAACTATGGTCGCCCCAGCCGGGAAGCCAACATCATAATCGACAACCCACGTCCGCTTGACAACCTTGCGGCACCAGAGTCTCGCGGCCTCAGCTACTCGGCGCGCCGTCCTGCGGAGCGTCAGCCCGAAACCCGCAACTACTCGGACCGCGATCGCCAGTCTAGCGATCGCCCGTACTCGGAGCGCCAGGTCCCGGCGTCTTCGTCTTTAAATCTCGGAGTCCCGGGCCCCTTGCCTGCGCCGGCCCCTCACCCAGCCTACAACGGCTTTACGGAGGCTCCCAATGCGCACACGGATTGGCCTAGTTATGGCAACAACCACCAGCGTTCGTACTCAGATGCTGGAGGCTTTAGCCTGAACGGTGCCTCGTCGTCGGGCTACCGCGCCCCGGCCGCTCCCACTTGGGGCTATTACAACAACGCTGGCAATGCCGGCAATCGCCACGACTCGTATGCCCAGCCGCACTACGATAGCAGCTGGGCCGCGGCATATAATTCGAACTCGTACGGCCCGTACTACCAGACGCCGGGCGCACATGCGGGTGGTCCCATCGGTGCCGGAGCTAAGCACTCTCGGAACCTCAGCACCCCCGTTGGCGTCCCGCGCATCTCGAGAACGTATGATCAGCAGCACCAGCCGCCTGCTTTTTCGTACGGTGGCCATCATGCTCGTCACCAGTCGTATGCCGCGCCGTCGGCAAACCAGCCGTACACGACGCCCTCGGCTAACCAGCCGTACTCTACCCCGTCGATCAACCAGTCGTACACGGGCCCGTCGGCCACCCAGCCGTCATCGTATGCCAACGCTCCGGCTACCATGCCTGCTGTTGACGAGGCAGAGACCTCCAACACGTCGCGCGCCGACGGTTTCCCCCCTGCCAATGCTGACAAGAACGAGTCGAACGGCACTAATAACAACAATAATGCTGGTCGCGATGCCTATTCCGACGCCTACTCTCGCCGCGGTTAAACCAAGCCGCGACACAACCCATACCACATACCAACAATGTCGCCATACCGGCAACGCTAATAACACTACCGCCGGCACGGCATTGCGATCGATAATTGCTGCGATATGATGGCTACGCAATAGCTTGTTAGACGTACATCTCATCTTTCCTTGTTATCTCTTCACCATCAATCAGCGGTTCTCGGCATCCCAGCGACACTGAGCTTCCACATCCATCAGCATTCTTATATATCCTTCCTCATCCTTTGACCTTGGCGGAGCAAGTCAACATTCGTTCTTGTTAGCTTTGCTTTGCTTTGCTTTTGCCTATTATCGGGCGGGTCGCTTCGTCTATTTTTATCAGCAGTAATTTTTTCTCTCTACCTTCTCGGACGTTTCGATGATCATCTTATCAATCACGGCGTTTTGGGGGCGACGACGAAAAGAAAGGCATTGCATTCACGAGGCTTCTAGGGACATACATACAACAAAAGGGGACTAACAATAAAGGAGATCAGGAGTTTTGGGAGACTGTTTTTCACGGCACGACACTCTCGTCTTCCTTTTGTTCTCCATCCCTAGGGTCTATATCCCTTGCAGTACATCTCCATCCAAAGACGAGCACACCACCACGGAGGCGACGGACGGCTGAAACGAAAGATAAGGCGAACGACCCATCACTAGGCACGACCGAGACGAACATGATCACCGGTTTCCGGACAAAGAATTTTCTTAACTGAAAGTTTTTTTTCTTATCATCTGGGGCCAAGGACGGAAAAGAACACATCATCGATTACAAACACCCTTTTTTCCCACCCTTCATCGCGGCGCCGCACTTCATTTTATCACGAACATGAAAATAGGCTTTGTCGGACACCCACCCACCTCTCTCTGGGAGGGAGGGAGGGAGTCCTTTAGCCTGTTCATTCTAATGTCTCTGATCTGCGGCGTCTAATACTTCGGGTCGGCTATTTTTCCTTTTCCCTTTTTTCTTTATTGGCACACGGCATACACGGATTTGAGGGAAGAAACTTGGACGGTATTTTCTGGCTTGGGAGGAAATTTTTCAGGCGGCCTTTGGTTCCTTTTTCCATTTTCTCTCTTTTTTCACTATCCATGCAGTCACTCATCTACTACCTAGGTGTCCCGCGCTTGACCTAGTCTTGGGGCGGGTTTTTGGGACCAAGGTTCAAGAGAGAGAAGACATTATTTTTCTTGGGAGGGGAAGAGAGATAAAAAAAAGCGCGAAGGGTAGTCTGGATGTTTTTTTCTCTCTCATGACGCAGTTTGGGGACTGGTTCATCTTTTTTTCTTCTTCATTTCATATTTCCTTTTTTTTTCAGCAACTGTTTAATGCATTTCGCTAGCTAGGGGGGAGAAAAACAACAGCAACATCGGCGCATTCATTTGTGCTGTTTGTTTGTTTGTCTGTTTGTGGGTTTGATGTTTGAGGGGAGAAGGAGATTGAGGGAGATTGAGGGAGAAGAGGCGGAAGTTCGCGTCAGGCCGCCTTGGGACCTCGGTTTCCCTTGAAGACAACAACATCACCACATGAAAGACGAACCTCGAGAGGGAAAATGGGCGGACGGACGAGGGGGATTGTTTTCGGGACGGGCCCCCTTTTCTGTCTTCTTATCTCATTTCTCCTACGTAGGTAGCTAGCTAGCTGGCATTGCTTACCTATCATACTCTAGTTCTTCTAATGATGTGTCCGTCCTTTCGTGATTGTGATTGTGATTGTGATCTAGAGGCATTTAAAGGATCGAAGCAGAGGCTTCTTTTCTGTCGACTATCCCACCTGTTCTCAATCCGGCCATCAACCAATCATCAAAATACACCCCATCTCGCCGTCTTTCCTCTGGTCTAGACTCTAGTCATTTTTTGCTACGGTTTTGCTGCCCGAATAGCAAACACCTCATCTGTTGCCGACGACTGACTGACTGGATGGCGGAATCATCCTGCGCATCGGGTAGGATTGATTGTTTGGATGCTAGTTGCGTCTATACTTTCCAATCCAATCTCTGCGTGATTGCTACCATGGGATTTTCCAACCAAGACGTAAATGGTAGGTGTAGGTGGGTGGTTGCGCTCTGGCGTTTCAATGAGGGAGGGCGGCAGCTTTTTGCAACTATCTAGTAAGAATTGTAAAGCTGCATCTCCTTCGTGGAGATAGATACCTAGATAGATCCCTAGCTTAGCAAAGAGCTCTCTTAAAGCAGATTTCATTCAACGAAGTCCTCACCTTCTTTCCAAGCTCTGAAAGCCCTTAGGACCTACCTTCAGCTCTCTCCAACGTTTTTCCCACAAGGGGGGAGGCAATAGCTATCTATTTTAGAATTTTAGAGGTCTATCGATATCTTCTCTACAGATATATACCTACTAAAGACTTGTCATACCTGCCGGTTTCTTTAGACCAATATTTTCCATATTTGGTAATTAAAGTGTACTTAGACAAGCAGGCACGCGCCGCCGACAGAGGGCTAGTTACTGCCTGAACTAAGAAATACATGAATAAATAAACAAATGAATGAACAGATTGCCACAGGCGATGAAAGATTCTCCCACAGCAAAGTCTGTCCTCAAAGAACAACTTTTCCAAGCGCTCAACGGCTTGGATAGATAAACAGAGAGCTTTCGACTATGATGATCGTGAGCTTCTTTTCTGATCGACGCTCTGACCCCAGATCTAGATGGCCAACTTCCTGATGATGATGATGATGATGATGATGTAGGTATCTGGTCCGGATTATGCCAGAAGAAAATGAAGCAGCATACAAGCAACTTGATGCTTGCTGGCTGGACCGGCCACTACACCACGAATTGATTGTTTGGGGACGACGTCGTGAGAGCTTGTCAGATTTGGGAGGGATCAGTGACAGTCGAGTGTCCTCGTTCTCCGGCTGCTTTACTACTCTCTTTAGAAGCAGAACTTTCTGTTTTAGCTGGACACCATCGTTTGGCGACCTGGCGAGGATAGCAAACACTAATAGAGACAGGCAGATAAGCAGATAAACAAATAAACCGACGGATAGAATATCACAGGCAGTGACAAGGAAATGACACAGCGGCATCTATGATCTGAGACGGCTCAAGGTGTGCTAACCAGCATTGACAATATGGAAAGCTATATCCGTATGCACCTTTTCGACAACATCCTACATTGAATAGTATCCTTAATTTCAGACCAAATATCTACCACATCTAGATCAACGCCCAGTAGAGCTTCCTCTTGGAGGCCCATCTCTAGCACTCACGGACGCACGTCACAACTTCGATCCCTGCCCCTTTTCTCCTCGCACTCCAGACAGCGGCGGCAGTGAAGAAGCGGAATACACTATAGCCTGGTCCAAGCACAGACCCTGCGCTGCATCAACAGCAACAGCAGCAGCGCCTGCAAGCCCCTTCTTGGCCAAGTAGCGCTGGCACATGGCCTCGACCTCTGGCCCCGGGTCCGCGGCCGCATCCAGCACGAACAGGGCGGCCATCACGATCTCGGCCAGGCGGAACACGAGCTGGCGGGCGTCGGGGAGGAGGGCGGGCTGGTCTTCGGCGACGAGGCGGGCGCGCAGCGACGTCCACTGGCGCTTGATACTCGCGGAGGCCTCGCCACCAGAGGACGAGAGAGCGCTGTCGACAAGCCAGTCGAGGGCGGCGAGGCTGTCGCGGCCCGTGGCCGGGTGCTTGAGGGCGCGGAGGGTGTCGCCCGAGAGCACGTCGGTGGTGCCCTCCCAGATGGCGCCGACGCAGGCGTCGCGGAACAGGCGGGCCACGTTGAGGTGCTCCGACTCGGCGTTGACCAGGTACCCGACGCCGCCGAGGGCCTCCATGCAGCCAAAGACGAGCGGGACCACGTGCTCGCACACGTACGCCTTGTGCAGCGAGCTGAGGACCCGCAGCAGCGGGGCGACGAGGTGCGGCGGGGGCGATGGGGCCCGGGAGGTCTCGGGAACGGTGTGGCTCGGCGGGGATGAGGGCGGCCTCTCGTTCAGCCCGAGGACGTACAGCGTATAAAAGACGAGCAGCATCATGGCGTGGTACTCGGCCGCCATGCCGGAGAGGGTACGCATGTGGAGGGGGTGGTTGGAGAGGGGCACGCGCTTGCCCTTGCCGACGCCGACCTCGCGGACCAGGGCAAAGGCCTTGGCCACGGCCAGGCTGCGGCCGAGGTAGGCGAGCGACGACACGGTGGTGTGGACGCGGGTGATGTTGAGAATGGTGCTGATCTCCTGTATGCCCTTGCCCTCGTCGCCGATGAGCCAGCCGCGCATGCCCTTGAGCTCAAGCTCGGCCGTGGGCAGCGACTGGGTGCCGAGCTTGTTCTTGAGCCGCTGGATGGTCACGCCGTTGAGCTCGGTGCCGCCGGGCCTGCCCGTGGCAGACACCAGCGAGGGGTTGTGGCGCCGCATGGGGGCAAAGAAGGCGCTCACGCCCTTGCCGGGCTCCGTCTTGGCTAGTAGGATGGTGGCCTGTGAGTCGGTGGCGCTCGAGAACCACTTAAAGCCGGTGATGGACCAGGGCCCCAGCGGGATGCCCTCTTCGGGGTTCGCCCAGGGGGTGCTAGGGTTGCCGTCGCTAGCGGGGTATGGGTCGTAGGTGGCGACGGTCTCGGTCAGGGAAACGTCGCTGCCGCCGGTCCGCTCCGTCATCCATTGGCCGCTCGTCCAGGCTTTGGTCGGGTCGCGCGAGGTGAAGTGGTCGAAGGCGTTTTGAAAGACGCGGCGCTGTGTGAGCGTCATGCTGCTGCTGTCCTGCTTGGCGAGGTGGCGCTGGAGAAGGCGGGCGGCGCCGTCCTGCATGGCTGCCGGACACAGCGTGTTTGCGCAAGACGCTCCCCAGAGATGGCACCTGGCAGTGTCAGTGTTGTTGAATTGCTGGGGTTTGTATTTTTACATGGTACCTAGTAAACTCACCTCATGAACTGGACCAGCCGGGTGTAGGGGCCATAGTCGGTGTCATAGTTGAGGGCAATAACACTGATACGAACTCGAGAACAAGGTCAGCAGGGTACCCATGGAAGTACGCAAGGTGATACAAGGGACTGGACTGGCTGACCCTTTCTCAAACCCAAAGTCCTGCAGCCTTTTCCAGCCTTCGGTGACGACAAGCTCGCTCTTGGGGTTCCCAAAGGCATCGCGGCCGCTGCCGCGCAGGTAGGGCTGGTTCTTTTCGGCGTCAGTCACATGGTCAAAGATGTCCTGGGACAGAACATGGTCGCCCAGCTGCGCAGTCTCGGGCCCAATATGCTCGAGAAGCGACGTGGGAAGGAACACTGCCAGATTTTTTATGTTAATCAAAGTGCTAGTGTAGGTGGACTGGAATATCCAAATTCGTACGTTTGGCCACGCGCTGCAGACTGGCGTCGTCGTGGAACTGGTTCTTGAGCACCGGCAGCTGCTGGAAGAAGCCGCTGTTGGGACTTGACGGCTCCATACCAAGGTAAGGTACATGTACCTAAAGAGGAAAGTAAAAAAAAAAAGGATATGGCGAGTATAGCAAGCAAGGAAGCCGAATTCAGCTCAAAGCTGCATTGTAGCAAGCAATCAAAACGAATACCATCCCCTCAACCCGGGCCTGACATCTAAGCACCATGGTTGCATCAAAAGGCCGTTACATAATTAAAGAGAAGAAGGGTCTCAAGGCCAACAAGAGCCGACCGAGGCTACGGATACGCACGGCAGCCCGGTTCCATTCTTGCCCGTGATATGCTCCGCGGTAATATTCCATGGCATCGACGCTCTTCCCTTCCTGGGCTGTCACTGGCGGGGCTTGGTCGAGGTTGCTCCAGCTGGAACAGTCAGCGGGGCCCCGCTGCACCTCACCTGCACTCCCCCGCACCATCAGCGGAAAAAGGCCGCACCAGTGCAATTCACAGGCATCTACTGTATTTGGGGCCCGGGCAGCGGTCAACGTTGACGTTGCACACAGCTCTGCCGATTCACGTGAGTTCGCTCCCCTGCCGCGTCTTCGGGAGAGTTCCGCCTCATGCAACTAAAGTCAGGTGCCCATACGCCGCCAAATATACCCACACCTTACCTTCCTTACGCGACAACTTCCAAAAAACAAAAGCCACGCCAGCTATCCCACCGACTGCACAGCGGCGACATGACCACCCCTCGACAATGGCGGCTCTCGCAATCGAAATCTCGGACGGCGAGAGCACTGCATCCACAAATATAAACTTGAACATGACCCAAAAGCGCAAGCCAAGCCCCGACATCGAAGAAAAGGTTGCTTGGACAGAGGACGACGATAGCGACGGCCATGATTACTACCTAAACTGCAGACCAACGAAGCGCCGTGCCACAACCAAGAAAAAGGCCCCGGCAGACAAGAGTGCCAGCCGCACCCGTGGCGCTCGTGGCGCTCGTGGTGTGCGTGGCGCCCGTGGCAGACCCAAGCCGTCGAGAAATGCAAGTGTAATCTTGAGTGCCTCGGCCGACGAGGTCCAAGAGTCGAGCGCCCAGGGCGACTATGCCGAGGCACGCGTCCCCGAATACCTCAGACGGAGGCGCCAGCGCTTCGACAAAGACCGGACCGTACTCAAGGACGCAGGCTTGAAGCTGCCTCCCGACTACAACGACATCTACTTCTCCGACGACGAGCGCCTGTCCAGCCTCGACAAGCGCCCCAAGTTCGACGAAATCAGCGGCATCAAGCCCTGCCGCCCCTACAAGGACATCGAGCTCGAGTACTCGGCCGGCATCATCCCAGCCCCAATCGCCCAGTACCTCCGCGACTACCAGATCGCCGGCGTCAAGTTCCTGCATCAGCGCTTTGTCTACCAGAAAGGCTGCATTCTTGGCGACGACATGGGTTTGGGGAAGACGGTCCAGATCGCCGCATTCCTCGCCGCCGCCTTTGGTAAGACGGGTGACGAGCGTGACGCAAAGCGGATGCGGAAGATGCGCCGCGCCGGCGACCAGTGGTACCCGCGGGTCCTGATCGTGTGCCCCGGCTCGCTGATCCGTAACTGGAAGAACGAGCTCAACCGCTGGGGCTTCTGGCACGTCGATCTGTATCACGGGCCCGACAGAGAGGCCGTACTGCAAACCGCAAAGGCCGGGAGACTCGAGATCATGATCACGACGTTTACCACGTACCAGAAATCCCACGAGGCTGTTAACGGCATCGAGTGGGACTGCGTCGTGGCCGACGAGTGCCACGCCCTCAAGGACCGCAAGTCGGGCATCACGCAAGCCATGGACCAGATCAACTCGCTGTGCCGGATAGGATTGACCGGGACTGCCATCCAGAACAAGTACGAGGAGCTCTGGACGCTCCTGAACTGGACCAACCCGGGCCATTTCGGGACCCTGGCCGAGTGGAACAACACGATAGCCAAGCCCCTGGCTGTCGGCCAGTCTCACGACGCCACTGTCAAGCAGCTCAGCCTGTCGAGGGCGACGGCAAAGAAGCTGGTCCAGAACCTGCTCCCCGAGTTCTTTCTGCGCCGCATGAAGACGCTGATTGCCGACCAGCTCCCCAAGAAGAGCGACAAGGTCGTATTCTGCCCCCTGACAGACATACAGCGAGACGCCTACGAGAACTTCCTTGCCGGGTTCAACGTGGGCTTCATCAACTCCATCTCGGATCCGTGCCCGTGCCAGTCGGGCCGCAAGAAGGGCTGGTGCTGCTACAAGAACCTGCCGGACGGCAAGGGCTGGATGTCGATCGTGTTCCCATGCATAATGGCGCTGCAGAAACTAGCGAACCACCTGACGCTGCTCATCCCGTCCTCGTCGGACCCGCGCGACAAGCAGCAGTCGGCCCTCAGGGCGCTGCAGACTTGCGTCCCGGACGAATGGGAAGAGCTCTACCGGAACCGGGACTCGATGCTCAGCCTGGCCAATCCCGAGTTTTGCGGCAAGTGGAAGATCCTGAAGAAGCTTCTGCGGTTCTGGCACGAGACCGGCGACAAGGTGCTCGTCTTCTCGCACAGCGTGCGCCTGCTGCGCGTGCTCCAGCACCTCTTCCACAACACGAGCTACAACGTCAGCTTCCTGGACGGGTCGCTGAGCTTCGAGGAGCGGCAGCGCGTCGTCGACGACTTCAACTCGGACCCCGGCCAGTTTGTCTTTCTCATCTCGACCAAGGCGGGCGGCATGGGGCTCAACATCACGTCGGCGAACAAGGTAGTCATCTTCGACCCGCACTGGAACCCGTCGTACGACCTGCAGGCGCAGGACAGGGCGTACCGCATCGGCCAGGTGCGCGACGTGGACGTGTTCCGGCTCGTCTCGGCGGGCACCATCGAGGAGATTGTCTACGCGCGGCAGATCTACAAACAGCAGCAGGCAAACATTGGCTACAACGCGTCCAACGAGCGGCGCTACTTCAAGGGTGTGCAGCAGGACAGCAACCGGAAGGGCGAGATCTTTGGGCTTAACAACCTCTTCAGCTTCCGCGCCGACCAGGTGGTGCTGCGCGACATTGTCAACAAGACCAACATTGCCGAGGCCAAGGCCGGAGTCAACCTGACCGAGATTGAAGCCAAGGACGAGGGCGACGACGAGCTGGGCCTCGTCAAGCAAGAGGACGACGACGACGAGGGCGGCATGCGGCAGCTGGCCAAGATCCTCACGGCCGAGGACCAGAAGGAGCTGGTCCGCAAGGCCAACAAGCCCAAGACGGATGCCATCGCCGCCATCCTGGCCTCGGCCGGCGTCGAGTACACGCACGAGAACTCGGAGGTCATCGGCACGAGCAAGGTCGAGGCGCAGCTCTCACGGCGCGCCGAGCTGGCCGCCGCGGGGGACGACGACTCACAAAGCCCTGGGGGGGCCGGCGACAACTACCTGAACAGCGCCCTGTTCGCTGACAGCCAGGCTAATAGCGTGCCGGGGTACGGGGGGATGAAGGCGCACTACAAGTTCAACCCGCCGCTCGACGTCAGGCGCCGGCAGTTCTGCTCCATGGCGCGCGAGTTTGGCTTCGCGACGGCCATCGACTTTGCGCTCGTCGTCGAGAGCTGGACGCAGGAGCAGCGCCGCAACTGCCTAGACACGTTCTACCGGCTGCGCGAGGCCAAGCTGGCGGCCGAGGCGGAGAGGGATGAGATAAAGCAAGAGGGCGGCGGCGGTGTGGATTTCATGGACGTGGATGGACCTGGGAAGCGCGAGGGCGGTAGGGGTGTTGTTAGTAAGATAGAGAAAGTGGAGGAACAGTTCGAAGGGAAGACGGAGCCGCTTGCGGCCGGTGTCAAGACTGAAGACAAGAAGACGGGGATTTTTTTGTATAACGATGATGATGATGACGACGACGATGACGACGAGCTTTGACTTTTTTCCGTTTCTGGTTTTTGGGGGGGTTATTTCTGCTTTTCTTTCCTTTTTATACAGCTATGCCTATGGCGTTTTTAGAGGTCAGGAATTGATACCCTTGCTGCTGGTGTTGTATTGGTACCGATACGATTGTCTGTTTCTACGTCCGTATTTTGAAGACTGAACTTGAAGTGTTGAAACTACCAGGTCATGAAGGGGAGCTGAACGGCTCTTTTTTATTCTTCCTTTTGCCTCCGGCAGGCTGCTCGCTACGCTCGAAACTCGTTCTTTCTTTAGACTCTTAAATCGAGGTTTCTTTTTGAGAGAAGAGAATAGCACTCAAAATTGAAACACCACGGATATTGATTTGTTCATTTTTTGTCTACTGGTTGTTCTTTTCCACAACCTGAAGTCATGAATCGTAATATGGAGCATACGTTAAGCTGCCACTGAGGCATGTATTGTCAAAACAAAATAAATACACTTTCAATGTACGTATGTAAATGGCTAAAGTCTTGCAAGGCAGGGTTGCATTGGAAAAAGAGCAAACCTATCTCGGTAGTTATTTCTGTTTTGTAGGTACCGAGCATATAAAAAAAAGGTAATGGGATGGCTGTTAAATCACAATGACGGCCGTTGTCGACAGACCCAGTGTTGGAGCTCCGCTGAATCTTTTTGTCTGCACACTGTGTGTCCATGGCCAGTGCATGTGATCGGCTTGCCGAGTTTAGGTGTCCCTGACCCGATACGTACCTACTCCGGGGAGGAGGAGGAGGAGGAGCAGCGGATCGGCCGAGGTAGTCCAGTCTAGTCCCTGAGTCAGCCGACATTAAGAGGTGAATGGGCGCCGCTCAAGCGGGTGTTTGGCGCCTCCACGCGAGAGCGTTTCCTCTATAAGTGCACGGTGTGTGTTTGTACGGCATAGACAGTGCAATGACGCATCTTTCACATGCCAGCCCGGAACTCAGCCCCACAAGCCCTGCCCACACACCCGCTGGAGCGAGCGACGCTTGGGACCGGACGAATGCGTGACTGGCTGCGAAATCGAATGGGATTCCGCAATCGGCCAGACAGACAGACAGACGCCTGTCCTTGGGTTAGCCGCCCATGTGCCGAGACTTTCGTTGTAAGTCCTTTTGTTGTTTAGAACCTTAATGCACTCGGGCAACAATATCACTGATACGCGCAGGCAGTTATGCAATTGATGCAGACTGACGTTCTTTTAGCTCTATTTTGCAGTCTGGCCTGGAGGAGGCGTTTGATCCATCCCCACTTCAACTTTTGCGGCGCTGCTGCTGCTGCTGCGGGGGAGGGGGAGGGGCTCCAGTGCAAAGGAAGGAGCTGCAGGGGTATCCAATGGGGAGAGGCCAAATTCCCCGGCATTCGCTCGGTAACTCGCGGGGGAAAGGGGGGACGTTCGTTCCCTTTGAGCCGAGCACATGCCTCCTGCTTTTTCTTGTACTCAGTACCTTTCGGGTTCTCGTTGCCGATGTATGTGTATTGGTCGAATCCGGCCAGCCGACGCAGGCCAGCTACCAAGCATAGCAAGGCAAGACTGGACTTCAACAGACACGCGAGACGGTAGCCGCCACGACACGCCATGCCACGCCACACACGACGCGACGGCGAGGGTGGAGAATTACAAGTGTGTCCACTATCCAAACACTGGGTTGCTCTGGGATGGGGAATACATGGAGAATGGATACTCCAGGGCCTGAAGGCAAAAGAGTCATTCACTCACAGCGAGCACTGTACTGCGTAAGACACAGTGCCAGTGTCAGCAGCCGGCCCTATGGCAATGGAGTGGGAGCGATGGAATAGCCGCTAGAACCGATCTCTCCCGAGGATCCTCGTCTCGCGTCTCGCTCCCCGCCCCGCCGTCGGCACGGTACGGCACTCGCTGCTGTCCAGGCCTAGCCCGGCCTCTGTCTGTGTCTATCTCGTGACTAACTAGTTCCCAGTGTAGACGGATACTCAGACAGACTAATTCTATTACTTAGGTGCTACTAGACTGCCTTTCCGAGTTCTTTCTCCCCTTCCCTTCCCTTCTCTTCTCCCGTGATTCTCTCTTTGACCTGACCTGCTCTCCCGTCCTCGACCGCCTTGATACCCCTTTCCCATTTCCCCTTTCCCCTTTCCGTGTATTACCATACTCACCGCCCAGCATGGCCGCCAACAACATGCTGAACCCCGCCGTCGACCCCAACAGCGAGGACGACCTCTTCGCCCGCGAGGTCGCCGAGGTCAAGCAGTGGTGGTCCGACCCGAGGTGGCGCTACACAAGGCGGCCTTTCACGGCCGAGCAGATCGTGTCCAAGAGGGGTCACCTCAAGATCGAGTACCCCAGCAACACCCAGTCCAAGAAGCTGTGGCGCATCCTCGAGGGCCGCTTCCAGAACCGCGACGCCAGCTACACCTACGGCTGCCTCGAGCCCACCATGGTCACCCAGATGGCCAAGTACCTCGATACTGTCTACGTCTCGGGCTGGCAGTCGTCGTCCACCGCCTCCGCCTCGGACGAGCCCGGCCCCGACCTGGCCGACTACCCCTACACCACCGTGCCCAACAAGGTCCAGCACCTGTTCATGGCCCAGCTCTTCCACGACCGCAAGCAGCGCCAGGAGCGTTTGTCGGCCACCAAGGCCCAGCGAGCGAGCCTCGCCAACGTCGACTACCTGCGCCCCATCATTGCCGACGCCGACACGGGCCACGGCGGCCTGACCGCCGTCATGAAGCTGACCAAGCTGTTCATCGAGAAGGGCGCCGCCGGGATCCATATCGAGGACCAGGCCCCCGGCACCAAGAAGTGCGGCCACATGGCCGGCAAGGTGCTGGTGCCCATTGGCGAGCACATCAACCGCCTGGTTGCCATCCGCGCCCAGGCCGACATCATGGGTGAGTTCTTTACCGTGTCTCCCTTTCGTTACAAACAAGACTGACAGACACAATCAGGTTCGGACCTGCTGGCCATCGCGCGCACTGACGCCGAGGCCGCCACGCTCATCACCACGACCATCGACCCGCGCGACCACGCCTTCATCATGGGCAGCACGAACCCGAACCTACAGCCGCTCAACGACCTGATGATAGCCGCCGAGCGCGCGGGCAAGACCGGGCCCGAGCTGCAAGCGATCGAAGACGGCTGGATGGCGCAGGCGCACCTAAAACGCTTCGACGACGCCGTGCTCGCCGCCATCGCGGCCTCGCAACACCCAGACCCGAAAGGCCTCGCGCAACAATACCGCTCTGCCACCCAAGGCAAACAACTCTCCAACAGCGAAGCGCGCGCCGTCGCCCGTGGCCTGCTCGGCGCCGACATCTACTTCGACTGGGAATCCCCGCGCACGCGCGAGGGCTACTACCGGCTGCAGGGCGGGTGCGACTGCAGCATCAACCGGGCGGTGGCCTACGCGCCGTACTGCGACGCCATCTGGATGGAGAGCAAGCTGCCGGATTTCGCGCAAGCCCAAGACTTCGCCGCGGGCGTGCACGCGGCGTTCCCAGAGATGAAGCTCGCGTACAACCTCTCGCCATCCTTCAACTGGAAGACGGCCATGCCGCGCGCCGACCAGGAGACGTACATCGCGCGGCTGGCGCAGCTGGGCTACTGCTGGCAGTTCATCACGCTGGCGGGACTGCACACGACGGCGCTCGCGTCGGACAGGTTCGCGAGCGCGTATGCGAAGCATGGCATGCGCGCGTACGGTGAGCTGGTGCAGGAGCCCGAGATGGATGCTGGGGTCGATGTGGTCAAGCACCAGAAGTGGAGCGGCGCGACGTATGTCGACGAGCTGCAGAAGATGGTTACTGGTGGCGTCAGTTCGACGGCCGCGATGGGGAGCGGTGTTACGGAGGACCAGTTCCATTGAGGTTTGCTTTCCTTTCCTTTCTTGAGTGGGATAGAGACGGGTTTGGGAATGGGGGATGTAGACGTGTGCTGTGTTGCGTTGTGTTGCGTTGTGTCTTTGGAAAAATGACTGTGAGGTGAAGTGAAGTGAGGTGGCACCTGTGCATACACGCACGGGGGTTTCTCGGGGCATTTTTGTCTCTCTTTCTTTTGTATCTTGTCTGTCTGTTTGTCTGCCTACATACGTTGCGTTGCCGTGTATATTCAAGCTGTTTTTCTTTTGTTCTCTGCATGTCTGTCTAACTTGGAGAAGGAATTATTCCGGACAATGTTTAGATGATGTGATGCAGAAAATGTCGCATCGCATCGCATCGCACTTTTGCTTTCTCTCTCTCTCTCTCTCTATACATGTCTATATATCCGTCTCGTGCTGTGCTTGGTACTAAGTACTGTGCATCCCTAGTTAGAGGAATAGAACATATCGGCAAGTAGTGAATCTGCGTCTATTCTCCTGTCAAAATGCTAACATGTAACCCGCAGCAATGAACAGCCCTCCCACGTCTTATATTCTCTGTCCCAGCACACACAGCCCTTCTTATCTCGCCCACGGTAATCAAACAAGACAAGACATGATATGATAACTCAGGCAACAAAACATAGATAAGTCAAATGATAGGGAAAATCGCATTATCGACAACCCAGCCGCTTCTATTTCTTTTTCTTTACCTAACCCAGCCTGTCTAATGCTCCTCTACCGACTAGAAAAGTCTGTTGCCAGATTGTGGATGCTGTGTAGGGAGAACGCGTTAGCAATGCCCACACACAAAATCCTTGTACTAGGGGCAGCATACCTAATGTCTTCGCGATTCGCGTCGCTCTGCGAGTCCTTGGCCTCCTGCTGGGCCTCGGCCCTGAGCCGCAGCGTGGCCTCGCTGGTTTCGCCCGCGGCGTCGACGACGCCCACCGGGCCGCTGTTTCCCACCGCCACCACCGACGGGGAGCCGCCGGCGGCCGGCTCGTCCGACGTCGAGGCCGTCTTGCGCTTCTTGCCGCGGCTCTCGTTGAGGTGCTCAAAGTAGCCCTCCGGCACGGCCGTCTTGTACTTGCCGCAGAAGACGCCCACTTCAAAGTCCTTGACCTGGCCGTCGGGGTTCGCCTCGGTGCAGGCGTCCTTGAGGTCGTCGAGGTCCTGGTAGATGACCTCGTCGGCGTTGATGTGCCGCGCGATGTCCGTCCGCGTCTTCTCGTGCGCAATCAGCTCCTGGGGCGTGGCCAGGTCGATTCCGTACTGCGAGCAGCAGCAGTTAGCAACGACGTAGATTAACACATGACACATGCGGATACTAACAATGTGGGGGTGCATGATTGGTGGCGCGCAGCTCGCAAAGATGACTTTGCGGGCGCCCGCCTCGCGCGCCATGCTCACAATCTCGCGGCTGGTGGTTCCTCTCACGATGGAGTCGTCAACCAGGCACACGACCCGCCCGTTGAACTCGGACTCCATGGCGCTCAGCTTCCTGCGCACGCTCTTTTGCCGCGCCTTCTGGCCGGGCAGGATGAAGGTCCGGTACACGTAACGGTTCTTGACGAAGCCGTTGGAGAAGGGTATGCCGAGGCGCTCCGACACGACGGCCGCCGCCGTGTTGGCAGTCTCGGGGACGGGTATTATCACGTCGATCTCCTTGATGCCCTCCTCCCCGAGGATCTCCCTGATCTTGCCGGCCAGCTTGGCGCCCATGTTCTGCCGGCTCCGGTTGATGGAGATTCCGTCCATTACCGAGTCGGGCCTGGAGAAGTAGACAAACTCGACTAGGGTTAGGGTTGGGGTCAGCAAGGGGAGCGCTTCCGACGAAAAAGGAGGCCATACAAATGTCGGGAGAGTATGCCTTCCTCTCGACCACCTGGTGGAACTGGGGCTTGCCGCCCTTCTGGATGAAAACAGCCTGACCGGGCAAGATGTCCCGGATGTCCCGGAAGCCGAGCTGGCGGAGGGCGATGCTCTCCGACGCCAGCATGTAGTCGACGCCGCCCTCGAGGGTGGCCGAGGGCCGGGATCCAATGACGAGGGGGCGGATGCCGTACGAGTCGCGGAAGGCTAATATTCCGAACCCAGCAATCATGGTGGTGGCGGCCCACGCGCCCTCGCACCGCTGGTATGTCGAGGCCAGCGAGCTAAAGATGTCGTCGACGTTAACACGGGCCTTTCCCGTCTCGTTGAGGGCGCTGGCAAAGATGTTTAACATCAGCTCGCTGTCCGAGTCCGTGTTGACGTGGCGGTGCGCCTCCTGGTCGAGGTAGCTGCGCAGGGCCGGGGCGTTGATCAGGTTGCCGTTGTGGGCAAAGCAGATTCCGTAGGGCGAGTTAACGTAGAACGGTTGGCTCTCGGCGCTCTGGGCACGGGGCGGCGGGTCAGCATCTAGTTCCTGGACGGGGCGAGGCTGCGAACAAGCTAGCTGGCAAGGAGGGAAGCCAGAATGCTGGGACGGCATGGCAGACGAGGACATATCTGGACGGGCGCACAAGGCTGAGAGACGCGAGACGCGAGACGCGAGACGAGGGGACATGGAATTCATACCGAGCTCGTGCCTGCTGTGGGATAGCGCAGATGGGCAATGCCCATGTAGCCCGGAAGGTCGGCGGCGCGCCTTCCGTCGTCAAAGACCTACTAAATCAGCGGAGACCTTGGGGGGGAAGGAGGACGCGAACCTTTGAGGCCATCCCGTTGCCCTTGCACTGGAATATTCTGCCTCCGGTGGCGCAGGTAGCAATGCCGCAAGCATCTTGCCCCCGGTGCTGGAGATAGTAGAGACTCTCGTGCAGGTCGACGGCAGCATCGGCATTGGCCGAGTCGCCTAGCATGAGGGCTAGGATGCCGCACATGGTGACGGCTCTCGTAGGGGGAGAAGGCGAGGGTGAGTCGAGGGGATGGAAGGGTCAATGTGACAGACGGTCGACAGTTAGCTGGTGCGGCTTGAAGTCTGAAGTCCCTGCCGGAGAGAGCACAGCACTCGACGTTGGCCAACGGTTTATCCGTACCCAGTATCAGGTAAGGAGGTGGAGGCGTTGATCTGCGTCGTGGAGGAGGAGGCTACTTTGGCGGGGGCGCGCTACTTGGCGAGGGGTACTGCGGTGGAATCCGTGTACATGAACGTGCCCATTTTGATTCTGTTTCTGTTAAAAGAGAGCGAGCGGGAGGAAGGGCGGTAAGAGCGGTGGTGGCAAGTATTGGAATCGGAGTCGGTATCCATTTCTGGCGTCTCCTTCTCTGCCGGATAGTGGCAGCGCATCCTGTACAGTACTGTACAGTACATACCGCAAGTACCTGACACTCTCCCGAGGGTGGGCAAAATTTTTTTTCTTGGAGGGGCATGCATCAATTTGCGGGGCAGCGCCGATGCAGGCCTCGCCGCTGGTCTTATCGAGATTGGCGAGGCCTTATCCATTGGCCGATCGTTCAGTGGCTTAAGCCATCGGGACGAGACCGGGAAAGTGGTGCCAAGGATTGTGTTGCCTTCCGCAGGCTTAGGTTCTGGGTTAGGGTGGCATAATTTACTGCGTACTGTACCTCTATGTAACGATGTACGTAGTACCGTTGGCGCGAATGAGTAAACTACAACTCGCAACACAACGTCTATCTGTGCAAGAACTTTATTGCGACTTACTCACTGGTATTATCCAGCTCGGCCGCTCCTACAAGCGCACCGCCTTCCAGCCGCCCAGCTCGTTCAAGCGCACCGCCTTCCGACTCAGCGACCCCCTCGAGCGCAGCGCCGGTCAGCAGCGCAAGCTATCCACGCATTGATCTCTTCTGACGCACATTCTCTAGATTGTAATTGTCGTCCAGCCGTCCTAATAGCCGGGCAGGTGGCATCCTCCTAGTAGTAAAGGCATAGCCTTTACTTAACTGCAGGCCTATTCGCTAATTGACATATATAAGGCCGATTTAGAGGTGTAAATGACTTTAGGAGGGAGGCAGTCAGCTGGAAACCCGTTCAGGAGGCCAGGCGCCATCGCCGTCGCCGTCGCCATCGCCGTCGCCACCGTGCCATAAGGGTCCGCAGGGACATGGCCATCAGGGAGAGCATCAGGGAGCTCGCCAGGGAACGACGATGGCTAGCGACGGCAAGGGTGACGACGATAGCTGGCGACGGCGAGGGCGACGGCAAGGGCGATGGCTGGCGACGGTAATGGCTAGCAACAGCAAGGGCAATGGCAATGGCGATAGCTCTTCTGTGGGTTATTTGTGACTTCCTCGTTGCAGTTTCTTGTACACCTCGCGAGACCCATCCTCATTCAGGTGATACTACTTCCTGCGACTGGTACTCCAAGTCCAGTAATCATCTACGGCCGCCGTCGGCGGCTCTTCGGTTGGTGGATCCATCGTAAAGATTGCTAGTGGTTCTACGGTCGAGCCAAACGATACAAGTGCCTCCTGACCTTGGTCTTGCTAGTCGTCTGGGAGATACTCGGGAAGAGCAAGTCCCTCGTCATTGAGTTGGGGTGTAGTGTAGTAGCTAGGGTCAAGGAAGCTTTGTAGTTGCTGGGGTGGGTAGGACGGCTCCTTACTATGGGCGTCTTGTAGAGTTGTCTTAGTCCATTCCCACGGCTCATTTGCTCCGCCGCTTTGTTCTTGCACGCCGTTGGATCTACTGCTGTTTCGTCGCGACGATGAAGATTTGCGCTTCTCGCCGCTGCTAGTGGCAGAACCATCAGATGGTGGTAGGCGGGACTTCGCCGCCTCGGAAGCTCTTTGCCTGCTCTCCTCCAGAAGGCTGTCCAGAGAATTCCGGATCTCTTTCAGTCGTTTGTCCTTCCCCCAGTCGATAATGTTCCGGACGTACTTGCGGAACTCCAGGTAGTGATCCGGCCTCTGGAGCAAGAAACTCTCGACATTCGCCATATAGTACTCAAGCTCATCATGCTTCCACGAGATGAAGAGTCGCGCCTCTGTTCCACTCATGGCAACACTGAATGCGGCACTATTAATCGGACGGACCTCATCGTTCTTGCAGTTCCTCAGCTGGCGGTTAAGGTGTTCAGCGATATTAACGCAGGAGAATAAACCCCCTAGGCACTAATTCGTCGCCACCCACATACTCCCTACGCCGGTAGGGCCGTCACCCTTGAACTCGATGACGAAGAATGGGTATATCAGACCCTGATTATTCGCCCTCGGTTCACGCCCCATGGATATAAGTTGGGATTGTTGCTGAGGAAATGCTCCATGGCGGTTATATCCGTAGAGCATGTCGGGTACTAGGTTGCTGACTTTGAGTATAGATCCGGTACTCGGGATAGTGTGCTTAGCCATCGGCTGTCTGTCGCTACGTTGTAGGCTCTCTATCGACTTAGGGTAAGGGTAAATATTGGTACGGAAATACTCTTCCACTTGAGGTTCTCCGGCGCCCATCGAGAGATCATGCAGATCCCTATCTTGCCTGACTTCATCTACTGACGGACCTGGAGAATCACGGTCCTGGCCGACATAATCAACAAGGTCGGTAATGTGTTCCGGGATTGGGTCGCATGGATGGCGCATGTAGACATTATTTGCGGCCAGGTTCAGATCCCTGTAATCTGGATCCTCGACGAGGCTCCTTCCAGACGATCGACCTGAGCCAGAAGTAGCGCCGTTCAGGTCTGAGGGCGCGACCAATCCGGGGTGTGACGCTCGGTACTACTGCGACCCGGTAGAAGCTGGTGTTGGCGGCACCGCAAACCCATCGACGTACCGTGTGTAACCCATCTCCGGCGCCGATCTCGTGAGCTGTCTCAAAATGTGATCGCCGTCTGAATGGTGCAAATGGCTGTCCGACCGGCAGTGCTTATCTCGATCTGATCCGACCGATTCGAGCCACTCGGAAACAAAGGTGTGGACGGACGCGGGACCGGGGGCCGGATGTACGGGGTCGACAAAGTCTTTGAGGAATGAGGCGTATGGATGCTGGTTGGGCTTTGGCTGTTGTAGAGTCGTCTGCACAAGCTGCCTCATTAGTTGTGGACGTAGGTGGGGGATAGTTGTTATACCTTGCCCGCCTGCTCTGATTTCTCAACTCCAGGCTGTTGCGTGTCTGTCCGTGTTAATCGGGCTCTCTTCGCGGGCGACGGATCGCTCTCTGTCCCGTCGAGTCGCCTTTTCCGAGCTTGTACGGGTGTCGCGGCCCCGGCGAAATCTCCGCTCTATGGAGACTGCTCTCGGTAGCTCTGTGGAAGCTCTGTACCTAATGTGTCAGCAAGTCTTCCTAGTCTCTGGGGATATCGACATGCGCACCCGCAATGTTACCCGCAACAGCGTCCAGCAGCGTTTCTTGCAAGGCCTTGGAGAGTTGTACACGAGAGCCGCGGGTCCAGGCCTTGGAAACTCTACCGTTCATGACGAGGAACGTGCTGACGCGCGCAGGGGGATGGAAATTTTATCGGGGGCTCAGGCTAGCCGATGGAAAGGCCTACTTTACGCTGTAAGGTCGTTCGTTTTGTTACAAGTAGTCGCAAAAGAGTTGGTTTGGTCGGAGGTGATTTGGAACTCGGCGACAAGAAAATCCACTACTTAGGCGGCAAGGCGTGGGGGCGGCGGCTAGGAACGATTGGCCGCTAGGCTCCAACATGCGTGCGGGGTTGGGCGTCTTGACCACCTTTTCACTTCGAGGGGCATTTTCCCGGCACGTTGACCGCCGTGGTGGGTTTCTGCCAGCGCAACCGCTGGACTGAATGGAGCCTCCCAGCTATCTCACCTGGCCAATTTATGCTGTAGTACCTCAGGCATCAAAAAGTTGGGGCGACCATTGGCCACGGAGTCGACAACAAGCTAGCCTTCGATTTACGGCTCGTGGCGCCGGCGCCCAGACCACCTGCCGACAGCAGGAACGCCCTCCGCGTTCTTTACCGAGTATATTCAATTGGTCGAAAGGCGCTCTGCGTGACCGTGTGTCAACAAGAATGCGGGGGCGGCTCATGGGAAGCCCATAGCACCTTGTCTATACTATAGTCGGTTGACAAACGTAAAGGTTACCCCGACGCAAAAACTACGATTAGTTTAACAATCCCTTTAGTCAGCCGACTATATTACGGACGACTATCCGTAGCGACTATCGTATAACTTCAACGCCGCACCTGTAGGGCGTTCGTGCGTTATCTTGCCTACGCCGGTACCTTTTGTCTGGCGGATACAAAGCCCACGAGCTGATATTAGGCAACAGGCATCGTCTAGGCAGTAATGCAGTTTCCATTTGGCTTGAACTAGCTACGTTTACTCCGTACAGTGGTATCTTTCCATCCAACAGCAGGGCGCCGCTGATACGGCGACAAACCTCTTGGTGGACTCCAAGGTACCAATCCAAACTAAGACTCCTAACGCGTCGTATACCGTAAAAGCTACTCTATTTGTGCCTCGCCGTTCGTCCTTCGGGGGTTATTCATTCGGGTTAAATAAGACTGGCTTATTATCGGTTAGGGTAACAAAACGGGCATCTCCCAAACTATACGCTATCTATATAGGTAGAGAGCCGCCAACCTGCCAACCAAGACCTGGCCCTAAGACGGCGCAGAGCCATCGCACCAAACGGCAGGATGCCGGAATACGTAGGTCGAAAATATCCGTTAGACTGGCGATATATTCGGTGGCGAGCGTCGGCTATAGACAATAAGTGTTGGAATACTTTCCCGGCCGTCGTTGCAGTTTAAGGAGTCTCATCGATAGGATGTATGACTAGCATAAGGTGAGAATCCCGAGTCCTCTCGGGGGATCTGACGAAAGAGTCCCTCTATAATAGCGAAAATCGGGTGCCGATGATAGGCGGCAGGCAAGCGGCTTTAGGGCTAAAAGGGGACTTTCCTAGGCCGTGGACCAAAGACTCCTCATCCTCGCTCCTTCGTGTTGGCCAGACAGCCACTCCTTGCATAGTGAACTTTCGCGGGACAAGTTCCGGGAACGCAGGGACGTCTTTTAGCATTATCGAGGGATCGTAGATGCTGCAGGGCATATAAGCAGGCGAATTAGCTCTGGCATGAGAAACAGACTAGAGCCAGGTATGCTATGCTACAAAGAACTATGCTACAAAGAACGTTCGTTTGATCTCGCAGCTGCTTGGGATGAAGAGGTCGTTTTCGCATCCAACAAGCTGTTCAGTTGACTGCGTAGACGAAGGCGCAGAGTCGCCATCATCGGTGACATCGTCCTGCTCTCCGTAGCTTGGTACGCTAAACTCCCGTTGTTATGTCTTTTGCGCTTGTTCGAATCGTTTGCGATGATGTGAATACCTACCAGTTTCAACCTAGTAGCGAATCCGGCGAAGCTGGCGAAACGGTCATCTAAACAGTGTGCCGCAAATTCAACGGCGTTTTCATCTACCCGCTAGATAAACTTGCGGTCACTAGTTTATCTAGGGGAGAGCGGACGGGATCCCGAGTTCTCTAGCACCTATGGTCGTATGTAACAGTCTACGCCGTCGGCGCCGGTCATGAGGGAGGCAGACAGATAGGCAAAGGCTTCTGTTAGACCTCTACCTTGCCCTGCTCAGGGGCCTTGGGTAATAACATTTACACACATGTCCGTAAGCATGTAGAGCATTCAAGTCACCGTACCTCCGGATCCAATGCCTCGGAATTTCTAACTACATGTTAAGCAGACGCCGAGAACCAAGTAGACCCCCCCCCCCTTTTTTTGTTACCATCACCTCATAGCCCAACTCCTAAATATTCTTGACGTGGTACCTTATCTAGGTACTTATGAAGAATAAATATTGTATATAATTCTAGGAGAGAGGGAAGTCTCTAATAGTCTATAATGCGTCAGACACATGCGGATTGCGACACTAGGTACCTTATTAATCCGACGGCCGAGTCTAGGCCTAGTACGGACGGTGAGAAGTAGATCCCCTTAGTGATCAGAAACTCGCGGTGGCCCAATCTCTCGTCAGATGTGGTTGGCTTTGTGGCGGGCTACTTAGAATGTGCAAAACACGGCCCTCGGACACTGCATATTCCTCCCCAGCCTTTTACGATCTTCAGCCCATTTTAAGTAACTTAGAATAGATTATGTAGGACCTTTTCCAATATCTCAATTCGGAAATACGGTCACTATCGACTACATTTGCCGCTTCTGTTGGGCTTTCCTTATCCCTTAGACCACAGTAACGGACGCTTTGAAGGCCTTTTCGCTGTGGCAGTCGGTAACTGCTGTGAAACCTGCTGCTGTATACCAGGATCCTGGATCAGCAGTTGTTTCTGAGGAGTTCGTTTTCTCATTAAGAGAGAAGGGGATCAAAACCGCTCACGCGTCTTCGCATTCTCACGAGTCTATTGGGGCAAGGACAGGTCACATGGATAGGACGCCAGTATTGGATACAACCCCCCGCCCCATAGCAGTGTTTTTTTTTAGGAATTTTACGTCCATACAACACCTAGTAGCTATCATCAATCGAGTTAGCCCATTTTCACCATTTTCACCATTTTTACCCCCTATTCCCCTTACTAGATTCACCCATACGCTTCTTCTAATATTATCACCATGTAGTCTCATCCCTAAGTGTTTATTCGGTGTCTAGGTGCTATTAAAGAATAAATATTATAGCTAGGAGATAGACCTCTAAGGTTCTAAAATAAATAGGGGTTCCAATAGCTATCACCTCCCTCGGAGAAAGACCTTGAGGGCGACCCGTAGGGTGCTGAGGCCTTTCAGATGCAGGGCCAGTCCCAGAAAGACCCTTCGTTCCTAGGCTGGGTAGCCTTCTTGTGATCCTCGAGCTTGGGTTTGAGGCCGAAAACCTTGGTTCTGATGCCAGCAAGCTCGTTTCTGACGGCGGCAAGGTCGGTCCCGATGCTGGCAAGGTCGGTTCTGACGCCGGCAAGCTTGTATTCAATACCAACAAGCCTGGATTCAATGCCAGAAAGCTTGGTCTCGAGGCCGTGGTGCTTGGTTTCGACGCCGGGGATTTTTGAGTCGACTATATCGGCATGGATACCTGATATTTCTGGGCTGGCGTTCTGATTTCGCGAGGAATTGCTTGAATAGCTCTGGATCGACGTGTGGATAATGGGAGGTCGCATCAGATGTGAACGTGTCGCGGAAAGAAATAGGCGAGCCATGGCGGGCACTTTATTGTGATGGAATAGTCGCGGGTTTTTAATGTCCTAATGATCTGGCGAAATTAAGGAGGCTTGCAACGATCTAGGTGAATGGAGTGTGTTGGTGGCCTCGTATTTCCGATGATCTTGTAATGAGTGGGAAATGGATGGGGGCTTGCAATGATCTCGGTGAATGGAGTTGCGTTGGTTGACAATTTAAAGGAAGCTAACTAGCAGAAGCTTTCTTTAGTGAGCCACAGTGGAGTTGGCAATCCCTCGTGACAGCCTAGGTTCTGGGTAGAAAAGGATAGCAGGAAGGAGTTTAACATACGCTTTGGATACTTCTCGCCATTTGTTTTTATAGCGAGTAGTTCTCTGTCTTGCTCGGGTTTTCTGATAGCTAACCAAAGCTTCTGCCAGATTCCCTTAAATTGTCAACCTACCTAGGTACCTAACCAACACACCCCATTCACCCGGATTTTTGCAAGCCTCCTCCATTTCGCCAGATTATTAAAAGACTATTAGAACAGCAGAACTACTAGACTACTCTGTTCCAACAGAGCTCCACCAATATCTTATAAATATATTCATCAACTAAGTTAATATGTCATCAATCCGACACAACTTATACAATCAAGCCCCAGGCCGTAAATCAGATGTCCCAGGCTTGTTGGTCAGATTTTGCGAGGATGGAATCACTTGATTACGGCTCTGGATTTCTCCGTTAGGCCTTGACGTGAATACTAGACGTATCTTCTATCTAGTCTATGTCAAGACGTTTTTAATAGTCTAAATGGAGGTATTATACACGAGGCCGTTTGGTTTCTCTATTACGGCTCTAGATTTCTCCATTAGGTCTTTAACGTGAATGCTAGCGCTACCCTGCTCTAGTGAACTCTCTCGCTGACTTCTTTCGGCAGGATCAACTAGGTAGCCATAAGTACATAACCCTTGGCTGTAATTTCGATCTAGCGAGGAGCCACGATCAATACCACCAGAGAAGGCACTCTGGCAGTGGAAGCCCTTTCCTGCTATCCTTCCCCCCCCAAACCTAGGCTGTCACGAGTGGTTGCGAACTGAGACTTTATGCTCGAGAATAGCAAAGCTGAGTTCGTGACGCAGGAAACAACAATTGGAACGGCGAATAGGTGTGGAAACAAAGTTGCAAGTCTAGGTCTCCTACCTCCAAGGGAGAGGACGCGGTCCTCAGTCTAACCTCCAGACGCTCTATCCCCCAACTCTATCCGCCCGTCCAACCAGGCCAGACTCTATCAACCTGTTGCTCTATTATCAGATCAACTAGCTAGGTAGGCAAGCAGATGGCTGACCCACCGTTTGCTGGGTGGCTTAGCTTCTTGGGATGATCATTCTCAATTCTCAATTTCCACGTTAAACGCTCTTTTGTCGCGTCAACACCTCCAAAATAAACCACACCCAAATAGCAAGCCACGCCAAATCATTTGACAACCTCCAGCACTACCACTACTGAGCAAACAAAGTATAACAGTATAGAAACAACAGCTCGATGTCCATGTCATGTCATGCCATGTGCATGTGAATGAACAAGCCGCCAAAGGGTCTAACCCCCACGGTCCAACGGCAATCTGGTAAGCGTCGACGCCTTCATATGAGACTGGGTGATAAGTCCACGAGAGAAAGAGAAAGACAACGAAAACAATCACTCAAGCGAGGCAAGGGCCTTGTCCCGGTTTTCGTCGATTGCCTTGATAAAAGTATCGTATGGGGTGAGGGTGCCGAGCGCGCGACGCATATGGGCGTTGACAATTTGCAGACCGTAAATGTAGCTGGCGTTGACCCACCCGAACCTGCAGACCACTAGTTAGTCTATTAACACCACAAAATGAACCCAAATCCCAAGACTTACCCTTCTTTGGCAACACCTTTAAAGTCCAAGCCCTGGTTGCCGTACTCAGCATCCACGCGGTGCGGATCAATAGGCCGCGTCACGTCGTACTTCTCGACGACCACGCCGTTGAAGTCGACAAAGGCCTTGGTAATCATGAACAGCCACTTGTAGGCCAGCCGCTCGGCCTCGTCGGTGAAGCCGTACCTGTACAGGCCGGTCCACGCGAGCATCTGCTGCGGAGCCCAGCCGTACGGGTAATCCCACTGTCGGTTTGGTCTCTCGAGGCCAATCTCGCCGCGGCTTTCCTTAGTGCCAGAAAGCAGTCCTCCAAAGGCGTCAAACTTGGGCAACGCCTTTGTGACTATGGCGGCTGCCTGCGAGGGGCTGGCAGAACCTGCCCAGAGGGCCCAGAAGGTGGTGGCGCTCTCATAAGTGCACTGCTTGCGCGTGGCCGTGTTGTAGTCGAAGAACATGCCCTCCTTCTCGTTCCAGAGGTACTTGTCCATCGCCAGCTTTCGGCGCTTCGACCGGCGGTCCCAGATAGCCGATGTCTCGACTTGGCCCGGCTTCAGGTTGCCGACGCAGTACTCTGCGGGGATCACGAGTTTGTCGTGGAAGACATTGCGGATGGTGCGCGCAATATCTGACTCGTACTTGAACAAAAGCGAGTTCAGGTCAATGGTCGCGAGGTCGGCGCACACGCCCTCGAACCTGTATGTCGTATCGTGTCCAGATTCGCGCACGGCGCGGTCGTGCATGAAGTAGTCGTCCAGTTCGGGCTCCGAGATGTCGCCCTCGTTGTAGGCGTGGACAAACTCGTCAAAGGTGATGCCGTGCTTCTCCACGTAGGGCTCTAGAATATGGACAAAGTGGCCTGCCTCAGTCTCGGGAGGCACACCACGACCCTCGGGCCGGTACCTGGACAGGCCCGTAACCGGATCTAAGCGGGGCTCGGCCACCCACACGCTGTGGTACTCTTTGATGGCCGCAAGGATAGCGGTACGGAGGAAATCCAAGGCACCCGGCTCGTGCTTAATCTTGTCGTACACTCGAAGCGCCATGTCTGTTAAAAATGGGGGCTGTGATCGGCACAGATAGTAAGACCGCGTGGCGTTGAGGATTTTCCCGTAGTGCTTGATGCAGAAACAAAAGTTGAGCACCATTGACTTGGCGAGATCAACCTTGTCGTTGATCAGCAGCCCGAGGGATTCCATGTAGCTGTCCCACCCGTACAGCTCGTTGAAGCGGCCTCCGGGCACGACAAACGGGCGGCCCCTCAGTGTCTTTTCCCCCGTCTTGGGGTCCACCACCTCCTCCATGTCCACGGCCAGGAGGCCCGGTTTAGCGTTCATGTCCCGCACCACGTCGGGCGTGATCACCTCGGGGAGAAGCTGCACATCCAGGCGGATATCGGGCTTTTCCAACGCCAGCTTCGTGTAGTAGTCGAACTGCTCCGGCGCCCCCCGCGGGATATAAATACGGGGCCTCGGGTCATCTGTCCAGTCTTTTGGATCTCGGGCGGCAATCTCGATGCTCGAAGCGTCGATCCGCCGCGTCAGGCCCTCCCAGAAGTGGTCACGGATCATTCGCGACAGCCGGTTGACGGGGTTCTCGTTTAGCCGCGCTTCGTCCAGGACGATCTGCTTGCGACCGTACTCCTTGGCAAGCGACAGCTCCTGCAGGAGGTTGGAGAGCATGTAGGTGCCGCGGATATCGAAGCGGTTGTGTCCGTTGGATGCTGCCGTGCGGAGCGTCAAGACCTTTGGGCCGTTGTCCTCAATGGTGATCTGCATATTTCCGTCCGTGTCTTCCTGCGTCTGTAAGCTGTGTAGTGTCGGGTCGACCTGGATAAGGAATTTGCGCCCGTGGGGGATCGTCGACTCGTCTAGACGCGGCAATGGTCAGCAGTTAATGGCGCGTGCTGCTAGCAGACGGCCTTACCGTGGCTCCCTCGCCTGTAGGGCTCCTGTAGACCCATCCGCTCAAACTGCCTGACCAGGCCATTCTGTTGGGCAATCCGTGTTAGCGATTGGAGGCAATTGCGTGGTCCCGACGGGCTCAATGCGTCCGCACCTGTGAGTATGTCCGCGTGCGAGGGCCGGCACGGCTGTTCACGTGGCGGTGCTCGGTGGTGTAGTAGGTTCTGGCATCGTCGTAGACGCCCGAATCATCAGTGGAGCCGCCTCTCCGGGGCGTGCCGCCTAGACCGCTAGCCGGAAGTTGCGCGGCCATGATCGTGGGTTTCTGTAGGCCGACGCTCACTCTCCGAGGCAAAGATAAGGTAGATAGTGGGGTTGGCTGACGTGACGTATCTCCGTTGGGGAGCTTCCAACACGGCCAACACTCGTTCGAGACGCTTAGGTTGCTTTACGGCCCAAAATGCGAGCGGAGGGGAGGGAGGGGGCGATTCAAGGCAGCAAAGACCCAACTTCCTGTTGCAATAGGAAGATGAGCAGGAAAATAGGAAAAGATAAAAGCAAAACTAAGGGCCGAGAGGAGAAGTTCCAGTCTCGGGGTCGTGGCTGGGAGGTGGGATGCTGTAGGTTAGGTTGGCGTCCTAGGGTGACAGGGTCACGTAGCGGAGGTGCCCACAGGGGCTGACAGCGCTAGGTTCGGATACGGGGGGTTTATCAGCAGGCCCGAAGAAAAGAGCGCGGGAAATTTGGGAGCTTGCCGGGCCTGGGGAAAGCGAGAGTGGAGGAATCGCCGAGTTGATCACGAGGGCCCATTAAAAGACCGCCAACCTGAAAGGAGGATGGGGCTCAGCCGGAAAGTCGAAACAGCTCTGTTCCGCGCAGCTTTTTGCTTGTTGCTTGATGCTTGCGAAAACTGTTTCGGTGTTTTTGTTTCTCCCAAAACGACACGGCTACCAGTCACGCTACACAGTCTGTGCTGTATACCTTTTTCGGGACGCGCTGAAGGCGAATGGGTGTGAAGAGCCTGACAAAGGGGTGGCCGAGCAGTAATATTGACTTTCCCTATTTCCAGGGTCCAGCTATTGCGATTGGCCGCCAAGGTGCTCAGCCGGTGATGCGATGAAAGCAAGGGCGGATGCTGACCCGCCCGATCGATTACTGCTAGCTTGGTGAGACTTTTCAATTAATAAAGGCGAGGGTTCTCTTGTGAACTGCCTTGCCCGTGGTCGAAGTTGCAGGCCAGATCTCGGCGGGGATCGCAGATCGTGGCAAACCCGTCGCTGTGGTGCCAAGTGCAGCTTCTTTGGTCGGTATCGCCAGACCCTGACCCCGCAGCGTGGGAGCTCCTTCCATCGCTATGTGCCCTACGGACAACGAGGATCTAGTTCAAACTACGGAATACCTCTAATTGTTTATTTACCTGAGATAAGTGACTACAGATTGAAACCTCAATTCCTGCGGGGAAAAAAAATCAAAAATCAAAACCTCGGCCCGCAACATGGACCGTTCCCAGCCTACTGTCGTCACCACCTGTCTGTCTGCCACCCAGCAGCGGGGACCTCTCCCCACGGGTTGGTTTTTGTTTTCGTTGCTGTGCTGCATCCTGCAAGTTTAAGTGGTTTCAGATCCACCTATGACGACGTAGTGTAGTGCAGGTTCCCAATTGGCGATGGATAATCCGTACCCTTCTTGTTTCACTCACTGGCGGGTTGGTTGTTAGAGTGTTTGTTTATAATCAGATGAAAGACGATCAATGTCACCAACAAGCACTCCGCTCGTTGGATAGGGGTTACAGAGAATTGATTGCCTTGTCACTCTATGTACTTATGGATGCATGTCGCACACCTTGGCTAAAACTCTTTGCATGCATGGCATTGCCGAGGGTAGAAAGTATCTAGTCTCTCTCTCACCCGAAAAAAAAAACTCTGCAACGGGAAAAAAAAAGAATCTGGAAGCAGCTGATGAGGCTCGCAGGGCTGAAGGATCGTATTTACCCAATCACCTCACCTCACCCATCCATTTAGAAATGCGCGCAGGCCGCGGGCGTTCAGTCATATGGGGAAAAAATCCGATTACCCCACGATTCCCTCCCTCCCTCCCTTCAACGCTTCCGGGGTAAGTTGAGGGGATGCGGGATGCGTTGTTTTGTCTCAACTCGTCTTCTATCCATATCCCTCAAATAAATAATAATAAACCCGAGTCCCGAGTCGCTGGCCAACCGTTTGCTACCAAGACAGACAGATAGGTAGACAAAGATAGGCCCCGAGTTTCAAATATACAGACGGACAGACGTACAAGACAAGTGGTACACGTTCGTAACGAAAAACAATCCGGCCTACTCCGTACTCCGTACTCCGTGCTCGGTACGGAGTTCTAGCAAACGAAACAGACCTGGAGAGAACAAGAGAAGAGACGTAAAAAAAAGCCTGAAAGTCTCGTGCTTCGTCGACTATGCGCGTGACATGCAGAGAACAGACTCGGGCTCGGGCGCCCCGCATGCGAGCTTGCTTGCTTGCTTTTTTCTTTTCTCACACCGTATCGACAAGGGCGTGGGGGTTATCCAACTCGCTCAACGGCCGTCCTTGGTCCAGCCATTCCGTTAGTGACAATTTCGTAATTGGATAGGATACTATGGATTCGAAAGGTTTCCGTGCTTGGTGAGGGGTTAGAGACTTTGGTAATTGTCAGTACTGTCATTTCTCAGGCAACAGTGTTCTAGGTTGAAGTTGTCACAATTATTGAAAAACAATATATTATGCGCTGATCCGGACAACGGATCAAGCAAAGTAAACTTATACATAGGAGAAAGTAATTCAGCGCTGAGTCATGAAAAGTTGTTCCCCATCGACGCCGGTCATGCCAACCTGACCACGGGTAGTTCAATTTTATGTACCCGTTCTTCACCCAACCGGGGTCTATTGCCCCATCCAATCCCCATTGTATACAATGCAATGCAGCCAAATCCAATAGACGCCATAATTTCATAGGTGATATCCTGTATATGGTGTGGATGTGTGAATTACACCAAAGGGCAGGCGTCTTGTTGTGCCAGAATACCCAGGTGTCAGCGCAGTCAGTGTCTGCTGAAAAGAAACAGATGCGGAGGTCGATCTCACGCTAGATCTGAAAGAAACATGGACCCGAGCTTTCCGGTCTCACCACATCTCGCTGGGATGCTCCCACTTGATTGGGTGGAGGAGGACACTCTTTAGGCATAGACGCCCGCTGCTTGCAGCGCTCTTCTCTTCGACTATGCCTCCGCGCAAAGTGCCCTCGCCGGACCGGCCGCCGTTGACTCCGCGGCCGTCCATCTGCGCGTAGCCAAGCCAACGCCGCCATAATAGCCCGGCAAATTCGCTGTTGAAGTACCAGGTGCTTCCTTTGTGGTTGTGTTCGTTTTGGAAATCAAAAGGGCTGCCATGGCGAGAAGTACTGTGGTCCCGGCCGCCGTTGAAAGCCTCGTCAACAGACTCGAGGTCCCAGCCGCGGTCGAGATAGACGGGGTGGGGCGCATAAACAGCTTTGAACCCGTGATGGAGGGCCACCGACGCCGGGAACATCTCCGAGAACATGGTGTGGTGGTATTTCCAAGTCTCCTCGTGCATCGCCATGAGCAGACGGCGACTGAGCCGGGATGCCGTGATGATTGCACATCTGCGGGGAGGCGTCGGGGAAGAACTGTCGTATCCAGTCACGTCCGAAGCAAAAACCCAGCCCGACTCCTCGGCATCGAAGATTGGATTGAGCGTGATGAGGTCTGCCTCCTCACCCACGCCGCACTGGGACATGTTGGTGCTGTTGGTGCACGACGCCGGCAGGTTCTCTTCCTCAATGATATTGCCGGCGTGCGCCGATGTCTGGCCAGCAAAACGCACAGGTCCGAGAATGGTCTTGCGGCCACTGTCCTGCATTTCTTGGTGGACAAGATTGCTAAAATTCTCCCAGCTCCCGTGTAAGTTGGGAATGTAATATTTCTGTGACCGCTCCCAAAGCTCGATCCGGGACTGGTTCCTGGCCCAGGTGGCAAGACGATCGAAAAGCTCGTAGTAGTTCCCAAGCCAGCGCATGTCCATCTCCCAGTTCCAGAAGTGGGTGTACTCTGGATGGTTGGCAGCGAAATTCTGCAACGGCATCTGAGCGCTGCGGTAGACGCCGTGGATATCGCCGTTACTCGGGTTCGCGACCGAACTCCCAAAGCGACCTGGGTATATGAGACGCATCTGTGCCTCGGACCACAGGGTGCAGATACTGTGGAACTCGTAGGGCACGTTCTCGTCCATAATATGCTGTGCCGTTGCAGGGTTTGCCCAGATGGGCTCGTCGTTGCTGCGTATATGGAGTAGAAAGTGCACCGTGTACTCGCCTCCCGACCGCAAGGATAGTTCCGAGATCATGGCCCTGAAGTTGAGAACCGTATGCTGTGACCATGGGAACCCGACATAAGTTCGAACGACGATGGCCGTGCGGGCAATTTTTTCGGGCTCGTTAGATGTGCTGCTTCGAGGCTCGGGTTTCTGGTCGTCTTCCGTGACGGGATCCACGAAACGTTTCTTGTTAGACTCGAAGCACCGTGTCTGGGCGTCGCCCCAGTCGACATTGTCGTAGTTGATCTTGCCTCCCTTGGACCACACCGCTTGGCTTGACTCGTTTTCAGTGTCAGTGCCCACTTCCACGCCCCCTTCACCGAAGCCGTAGCCCAGTCCGTATGGCCCGTATCTGCCAAACCGATCGAAGCATATGTCATCTCGTAGGCCGAGCAGACTGTGGGACCCCATAGCCGGCAGCGGCATGCCCTGGACGACCCCGCTGTAGGCGTAGAGGTCTGGGACGGGGACTTTCTCATCCTTGTCGAGGTAGCAAGGTTCAACTGCATGATACTTGCTCGTGTACTCGGGTGATTTGTAGTCGGGCTGAGGAACAAAGGGGGTGGGTGTTGGCAAGCTATTGTAAGTCACCGTCAGAGGGAAAGGCGACTTCTCTCCCTTCTTCCTTGGAAATTCTGGCCTGTGTTCGCTGAGCGACACCATGGCCTTGATACCGTTGAAGTATCCGTCAAGGCTGGCAAGGTCAACATAGGTTTGGAACCGAGACACCTGTAGAGCATAGACTTACTGCCTGAACCGCAGCCAGTGGGGCATGTGAGACCCTGCGTCTTTGGAGCCATCGCTCTCGTCGTCGGTCTTCTCCTTGGCCTGGACCTCGCTCGGTGGTACCAGCTCGACCACTTCTAGGCTGCTGACATTCTCCGTCTCCCCTTGGGCGAAGTCCACCATATCCATTATCCTGCCATGCTGCAGATGGGTCCTGCTTCTCGACAGGGCGAAGAAGAGGAAGAAGAGAACGGCAGCGGACCATAGTAGAACCCTTCGATACAGACAATGGCCTAAAATGGTCCGCACTCTGATCTTCTGTTGCTGGTGGGCCGGCAGCGGGAGCCCAAGTTTCTCGTCTCTGGTGGAAAGGATACTAGTTAAGGACGTGGATTTCCGTATTCCGAGAAACGAGCCCCCCTCCATTGCGAGATGCTTGCCAAGCGCGGTCGTTCAAAAGATCGGGTGACACGGGCTGTATCCCGTCTAGGCCAGTCGCGGGTAGGTCTGTGAGAGTAGGGTGGCGAATAGTGTCGACATAAAAAAGGAAAAAACCATTGACTATGAGTGAGAGCGGGATCCGACTCGGGAAAGGAATGCCACCGAGTTTAAAGGAGGGTGCATAGACGAGTAAACAAGCAGACGTGTTGCTCGGGGAAAGAGAAGACGTCAGTCAGAGAGATAATCGAGAGGCACAGGGCACCCACTCTCGAAGATCTGATGCAGAGGAATATTAGAAAGTTCTTGAAGCTTGTTGAAGGCACTACCAAGACGGGCCATGCGCGATCAGCGGACAGGCATGGAGGCGGGGCGGGAACGAGGGGGATAAGCGGTGGGGGAGAGCATGAGACTCTAAGAAACACCCCCCATACTAGTAGTTTTGGTATGGGAGAGAGAAACGTGGAAGTCGCCTACAGGACCAGGCCAGCACTACCAGCTAGGCCAACACTATGAGGGTTGCGACGCACCCAGCCCGGACGGCAGACGGAGGTATATAGACTGGTTCCAAGTCTTGGGGGGAAAGTACCAGGTACCAGTTCTGGGGCGACCTGAGTTTAAGAGGCCGACAGCATTGCATGTTGGCCCACGGCTGAACTGATGCGCGGACAGGCGGGATAGCTCGACACCCTCCCGGCCCCGGCCCCGGCCTCCCACCCAGTGGATGCATCTCTCAGATCTTAGATCTCAGATCGTGCATCTTGGTTCGAGCCCCTCCCCCCTACCCCCTCCCGAGTCCCCCACTCCCGATCAAGCGTCCGACTCGGGCTGGGGCGGGGCGTCAGCGATAGTCGTCTGGCTGCTGGCTGTCACGAACACAGCTAGGGACCTATTTTGGGCCCCCCTTCCCCCCAGGCTTCGGATACCGGCGGCCATGAGGTCTTTAATTCTCCTACGCCACAAACAGAGACGACCTTGTCGGGCGTGCGGTTTCCAATTTTTGTTCAGTGATTGGACGAAGAAGCTCTTACAGCGTCAGAGAGCAGACGTTTAGGAACCTGGGGAGGGGATCGAGCTCCAAGATTGAGTTCTAGCTAGCATTTCGCTTGCGCAGGTATCTCAGCCTGTCTGTCGTAATCGGCTTGTTTCCAATTGAAGGTTAGGAAGTCAGGTGATTGGGTTGAAGCAATACCTGTACCTCGAGCAAGCAAGCTGAAGTGGAAGCACCGGACAAGCTCTTCGTTTGGTACGGCAGGAGCTCGAGACCCAGAGCAAGTTTGAGGTTGTCCCTTGAACTGCTTGGTCCCACCTCACGGTCCCATCTACGTAATGGTGGGGTAACTAGCAATTTTAGTCAGATACGGACACAGAAGGAGCACGCTCCAATCCCCGGCACCGTGCTCCCTTTTTCACCGTTTTTCGTACCAACTGGCGACTCGGAGTGGAGGGGCACAACCTGTGAGTGACATCTCACCTGGACCTGGAACAGGCCCATTTGATTGTCCTCAGGTTTGTGCTCTGTGGCCGTTATAGGGACATTGTGTGTCCGACTGCGTCTTGGTATGTTTGTGTCGCCCAGTTGCCGACGGTACTCCGTACTCCGGACTCCGTACTGTACAGACAGCGCTGAGCAGTGCTGAGCGCAGCGCCTGGCGCCGCGCCTTTCACAACCCTGCAGCTGCTGATCGAACCGTCTTGCAGCGGCCGCCTTTGGCCTTTCTTCCACAAGACAATTGGCATAGCTTGCCACGAACAAAGTTGATTGCAGAATTCAGCCTCAGCCCGCCCTAATTGGGATGCCAATCCGAAATGGCGGACAGCCTGAGGCCGTGTCAGGCTCAGCTCAGTTGGAACTGCGTGGGCTGTTGGTACCAAGTAAAGCCGAATCAGGCCGGGTGGCCGAGGCCGTGGCTGCCGAGTAACAGGAAACATCCCACCGACCGTCGCGGCGGCCCAGCGTCGGCTGTCTCAGGGCTCTGCCGATCCAGGAAGCTTCGATAATGCCAAGCTCGCATCTCTCTCCGCACGCGGCAGATCATGCTCGGTCGTGCGGGATTGCCTGGGCGATCCAGCGGGATGGGTCTCTGCACAAGCTGCGCACGCCTGTGCGGGAGCCATCCGTGCTGAGTGTCCGTCTTTTGCTAGAATACAGCCAAAAATAGAAAGGACCCCCAGCCATCAAATTACGACGACGACGACGACATGAGTCGAAATTAAAATTGGCTGGCCGGTCTATGGGCAGTTATTACCGTTGCACATCATCTTGTTATCATCTTGTTATTTTCCTGCTTGTCATTCCATCTTGCTTGTGGACGGGTCGCATGGTTGCCCGGGCGGGGGGGTGCCGTTATGCTCAGACATCTAGACGGATAGCAACACGCCATTCACAAAAGCTGCTGAAACAAAAAGGCGCAACGAGACAGTGAGGCTCGGTTTCACACCCACAGTCGCTCGAATGAACAGGCCAACAGAGGCCGGCAAACTTTCCACATCTCAGACCCTTTTTCTTCTTTCTTTCTTTGGCCTTGACCACACGAGGCAGAAAACGCCCCAGCCCCCCATCAGAAGTCTTCGAGAAGCATTCCCTGACCCAGTTTTCTTTGGTGAGAAAATGGGGATGACGACACTCCGGTGTTCCAAACACCCTTTCTGTCTGGTTGATGTCAAGGACTATATCAACTATTCACATCGTAAAGCTAGAACCCGCCAAGGTGCCTAGCTGGCGAGACCATCTTCTCTGAGAGGAGGACAATGGAAAAAAGAGAGAACGGAAAAAATACCTCCTCGCCGTCAATTGTTGGATTTTCGAGCCAACAATAAAAACAGGAGCAAGCTTTCTCGTTGATATACCTACCTTTACCTAGCAGTCTAGTTGGCGATCTGCCGCCTTGACGGGCCGCTCAAACTGCGTTAGAGTTTCCACCCCCTTCTCCGCCGCTACCATCATCAGCTCTCAGCACTCGGGTCCTTGACGTTAACCAAGAGCTTAGACCTAAGCCGGGGGAGGGGTGCGTAATCTGCACGAATCAAGGTTTTGCTGGCTGCTCGCTTGCGAACAAAACCGGTAGGTGCGCAGCCTACGGAATTTATTTATTCGTCAACTCTATCGAAGACCGAACATCTAAATTTCGTTTTCTTATGTCCTAGGCAATGGGAGATAGAGGAGGGGGCTTCGCGCCGACCTCTACCCTTCTCTCTCTTCCTCTCACACACACATGCGGACTGCTAGACATCGAGAGAGATGGATGGTACTTTTCCCAATCCATATCCAAGGGATATGTACCTACCTAACCAGTCCAAGCAAGGCCCCTATCCTGTCAATCCCAAGTTTTCCAGCGTGACAACGGACAGTGCGTGCGTATACTATGAACATACACGCACGGCCAAAATACCACAGCTAGCACCCGGGCATATTCGTGCTGGTGAATTATCGCACAAGTGTATATGTTTCTGCGTATAACATTTAGCCGTTGTCGAACAGTGTAGATGGATGGGTGTCTACACGTGTGTGCAGGTTGGAAGAAGAATGCCCAACATTTATCTGCCTCTTAGTCTCGTGTCAACACACACACACTCTTTCCTACATACGATCACGAAGGAATAGATATACACCTATCTAGTACTTGCCCACCTTACCTTACCGTACCTATCTATCTTACCCCTATCCCTGCCTGCCTGTGAGCGAAGACGTGAGGCTCGGTAGCCAGTCGCCCTCTTTATGGCAAAAGGATATTAATAAAAGTGTCCGAGCACAAGCACAAGCACAGCGCTACTCCTCCCGCCACTCTCTCTTCAAAGCACAGATATATCCGGAGCACCTACACATCTATGCTTGAACCCCTTTTCTCCAAATGTGAAGCCCCTCCCTGCTGCCGCCCTTCTCGTCGTCCATCCAACAAACTTGAACTCGGACACTGCCGCGATAATCTTAGATCTTATACGCGTCAGCCTTCTCGCGGCGTTTGTGTTACCTTGATCTAGCCATGCACCCCATTTAGATAGCATCAGCTTGTTGGCGTTGGATGACGCACGCTGATATTCATCTTGCCCCCTGTCACCAAGGCAACACTTCTCTACTTCAATATTGGAGGTTTAAGACCTTCGGGGAAAACTATTCTGGACGGCCTCCAGCCACTGCGGTTTAGGTCCATGGCGAACATAGTATCACATGGCCAAGCTACGCAGTTCACAGCTGAGCCACTATCAAACTATTGCAATACGCGTGTTGTTACTAGCCTAGCCTTTGAGTGATTACACCCCGGTTTCTTCCTCCCCCTTCCCTTCCTCCGCTTTCCCTTCCCCGAGCTCCTTGCTCGTGATGGCGTGGTCGGCGGCTCTCTTGACCCTGCGCTTCGCGTCCACCCTGTCGCGCCATCCCTTGCCCCAGCGGATGGTGGCGAGGGTCGACGCGGCGGCGGCGACGAGGAAGAGGGCGCTGACGGTCGAGAACCAGCCGACGCCGATGGCGCGGACGGCCGGCAGCACGCAGGCCGTGGCGGCGCACGCGAATGAGTACCGCACAAAGTAGTTGCCCGCAATCACCTCGGCGCTTCGCCCTTGCATAACGTCAAGGCAATACGTGTTGAGGCACGTGAAGCAGAACATCTGCGACACGCCCTGCAGGAACAGCGTCACCACCGCCAGCGGAATCCCGCCCACGTTCTCTTCCACCCCCCATCCGTAGATCAGCACGCACACGGGTATCGCGATGCCCAAAAAGGGCACCGCCGCACGCAACCGGTCTTCGGGCACGCGCACACCATTGCGGCAAGCAATCCTAGCGGCATCTTGTTAGACTCCGTATGCCCGGTTCGTTCTTTGTAGGTGCAAGGTAGCCAGGCAAAAAGAGGCTGTCAGAGGATATTTTTAAATGAAAGCAGACCACCCACCACTTCTTAACAGTGTGATCAGCCCACCTCCCGCCAACCGTAGTTCCAACGAGATAGCCGAACCCGGGGGCGAGATAGAAGAGGCCACCTTGCATGGGTGTCTCCAGCCCGAACCGCGGGTTTAGCACGTAGCGGATGGGCGTGAGTAGCGAGTACATGTTCCAGATAGCCGCCGACGAGGCGATGCTGGCTACGGCGAGGTTCGGGTACGAGATCAGGAGAGCCAGCACCCGCCCAGGGTTGACCATGCTCCAGAGCACGACTGCCCGTTTCCGCGGCCCGAGACCAACCAGGTGGTCGCTCTTGCGCTGGTGGATCGTCTCGGGCAGAAGCGCTGTGAACGTGCCCGCTGCCGCGACACCGGCCAGGCCAGCCTGCAGCCAGAAGATGACGCGCCACGACGTGTACGTCACGATGATGCCCCCGACAAAGGGCCCAAAGGCGGGCCCGATGAGGGTTCCGGACATGAACCAGCCCAGCGCTGTAGCACGCTCCGTAGGCCGGTAGATGTCGCTGTTCCGACATGTGAGTTTCGCATATTGAAATATAGAAGGCAATCTATGCTTCTCTGCCCCTCTCCACCTGGTAGATAATGGAATAGTAAACTCGTTCTCAGCTCACCCTATGCATGCCGACCCGACGAGGATGAAGGCCGTCCCTTGAAAGGCCGTCAAGATTCTGAAAATAAAGAAAGCGACCAGGTTGGGCGCCAGGGCTGTGCCGATGCTGCAGCCGCAAAATAAGACGGCAGAGATCTGGTTTATCTGAAGCGTGAAAGGGGGTTTTGGTCCATTGTCAGCCTCGCTTGGTTCTGTCACTAATAAGAAGGTCCTCTCTGGCTGTGGCTTCTCACCCTTCTCCGCCCGTATACCTCGCTCATGGGCCCCCAAATAATGGGCGAGATGCCCATCATGAGCAAGTAGACGGCGTTGACGACGTTGATGATGGATCCATCGGTGCTGTACTCGGCGGCCACCTCGGGGGTGGCGGCCAGCACCGACGTGCTCGAGATGGGCGACAGAAAGGCACAGAATGACAGCAGCGCCACGATGATGGCTTTGCGGTGGGGCGGGAACTTGTCGTAGATGGCGTCGGGCACCTCGAAGAAGGAGCTGTAGTGCTCTACCGGGTTGCCCTGGCCCAGTGACACGTGTGCCGGCTCCCGGTCGCTGTCTCCGCGTCTCTCTTCGTTGATTGAGTCGTGTTCCAGGTCGGACGAGCCAGTCCAGATGCCAGTGGCTTGGGATTCTTCATGTTTCCGATCCTGTTCCTGTCGTCTTCGCTGGTCTAGTCGGTCTAGACCGACCTCTTCCTCTTCCAGCTCTGCATTCATAGTCACAATCGGAGCAGCTTGGCCGTCGTCCTTGGCAGAGCGGATAGCCATTGCTTTCTTGCTATGTAGGGATAAGCTCAGATAGGGGGCATGGGTGGTTTCCAAGGCTTGGCGAAGCTGATGCCGGGGCTCTAGTTATCATGACCGAGGAGAGTCGACGATGTGGTCACGCTGGTTGGTGCAAGCGGATGGGAACAATTTCCTGCCTGGACTAACTTGCGAGGATATACCCTCCCTGCCAGTGACAACGCCAGCAGCATGGCTCCGGCGCCGCTTTGCGGAGGCCGGGCGAATGATAGCCGAGGCATAGTAACAGAAAGCAGGGAAGGCGGCGCTTGAGTCGAAAGGGGGAAAGGGGCAAGCAGCCGAGGAAGGCGACAGCACCTTAAATCGACCGTTTACCCCATCTTTGCACGTCTTCCCCGGAGACAAGGCCTTCTTTTGTTTTATGTCCGGAAGCTAGGCGGCGCCTTGCATGGCGGTTCGGATAATGCACCCATTTTGCAGTCATGCGTGTCGGGAATTGGGAATCGTGGGGAAAAGGGGGAGGATGGCACGTAAACCTTCTTCTTTTATGCAAAGATTTTGAGTTAATTAGTCTCCCCAGTACTTCAGCATGCGAAAATTGATTACAAGAGTCTGTCAATGGTTTTGGCTCTGCCCTGGCTATGGTGGTAAATATTGTAGGTACAGCAGGCTCTTGCTCATTCTGCTCCGATACTTGCCTAGTGCCTTTCCTAGATTGACAGGAGCTGCTTCGATGGCGGTGGCGGTCGGGTACTGTACCGGCTGACCATCAACAGCCAACCTGGAAGAAGCACCCAAGGTAAGAACGACAGAAGTGCCGGCCCCAGATGGAAGGGAGGAATTACCAATTCCCCGAGAAGCGGGAAAGAAGTTTCGTTTTTTGTTTCCGTCTCCGCAGCCAAGGTGGGGTGCAGCTTCCTCGCACTCGAGATTCGACAGTCAATGGTTCAGATTCTCCCCGAGATCGCAGTGGTCGAGTGGAAATCACTGCTCGGTGGGGCAAAGTTTCTTCTGTCTTTCGCAGCCCCATCTCAGCTCGTCAAGATCTGCCCAGGCACAAAGTTTGGTGCCAGATTTCATTTTACTATTGTCCAGGTGCCTTGGTGCCCTATCGCACCGAAATTTACTGGCCATTGCGAGCATCAGTCAACTTCCAGGTTGGGAGTCACAACTTTCATTGTGCGCAATGCTCGTATGCGGTGCGAGAAGCTTGCTCGACAGGTATTTACCCAATTTCTATCTATGCAACGCTTGCCTACCTGTTTGCTCGAGATTAGGGGAAGTCATGCACTGATGGAGTTCCATGGGAATACCCCCACCCCTCGGCTCTTCATGAAGTTCTCGACATCTTCTAGTGCCTCGAGCTAGACTCAAACTAAGAATCTTCAAACTAAATCCAGAGCCGAGCCGAAGGGTGCGGGCACTTGTCGCCGTTATGCGGCTCCTCGGTAGTCACCATCTTGTCAGCATAGTCCCGGCTCGGCATCCTTGGCAAGAATCTCAGAGCAACCGCCAACGGCTTTGCTCTGGCTCTACCGGGCACGCCATGCAGGCCCAGATCGATCTAGGTACGGACGGCACTTAACCTGCTGTTTAGTCCCAAGAAGAGACCCAGCAATACATAAACAAGTGGAATGGGTGTGATCCTTGAAAGCCCCTGGCCCCGGCTTGGCTTCCCCAGTCACTCATACCCGGCAAAGACAGTGGCTGACCTCGGTGAGAAATAACATGTCTATGCAAGCAGTGTGTTTCTTGCTTACAATTTGGCGGGTATCGCACACGCAATAGTCCGAGCCCAATCTCTTCTTCTGTTGTCGACGCGTCTTGCTAAGTGTGAGACTGCCTTTCTCTGCCTGCAGACCCGAGTGCTCATCAGCCACGTTGATAATATGCTATGCTGGGCTGAGTGGATGGAGGCTCTAGGTAAACGTGGGCGTCTAGGTAGCAGCCCAAAAGCATGCCCGGTTCATCAGCTCCATTCACCACGGTGAGGAGTCGGTCTCCAGGGAACTAGCCAGCCCCGTCTCCGGCAGCATCTGATTAACTTCCGGCCATCGGAAACCTTATCACCGTTTCCATTGTCCTGCAGGGAAGGCTGGTTTTCTGCCAGGGCGCAGATGGTGGATTTCAAGAATGCTGTGGAGCCAAGCGTGGCCGCAGCTTAGACATGTTCCATTATTTATACATGTCGCACTCTCTCCGCGCTACTCATTCCCAAGACAAGCCACAACAGAGAACCGTTTTCCTCCATCGACTAGACCACCGGCTTTCGTGGCACTTGCCAGGCGGGGAACTTTTCCAAGATCGATCCCTAGGTCCACAAATCCCCAGATCCCCAGATCACTGTTCCCTAGGCCGAAGCCAGATAATCGACTATCTGCCTATGCCATTCGCCCACCATGGCTGAGGATCTAACGACCCTCGACCCTGGCGTCGACTTTGTGAAGGGCGAGGTTTCTGCGGCACCGGCTCTGTCGCCAGCTCCCTCGTACGAGAAGACGGACCTCAGTCTCGATGGCAGACCCCCCACAGACGAGGAGCTGCTGACTCTGCGGCGCGTCTCCGAGAAGATCCCGTGGAGCATCTACTCGATTGCCTTTGTCGAAGCAGTTGAGCGTTTCTCATACTATGGAACCACGGCCTGCTTCACCAACTTCATCCAGCACGCCCTTCCCATAGGGTCGACGACAGGTGCTGATGGAGGCGGCGGCCAGGCTGGTGCCCTCGGTCTGGGCCAGCGCACCGCCACTGCCTTGACCACGTTCAACTCTTTCTGGCAGTACACAATGCCTCTGTTCGGTGCCTATGTCGCCGACAACTACCTCGGCCGTTTCAAGACGATTGCGTTTGCGCTGGCCATCGATCTCGTCGGCCACGTCGTTCTCGTCATCTCCGCCATCCCCCCCGTCATCAAGAACCCCAATGGATCCATGGCCGCCTTCATCATCGGCATCATCACCATGGGTTTCGGCACTGGTGGCTTCAAGCCCAACGTTAACCCTCTAATTGTCGAGCAGCTTGAAATGGATGTCATGACTGTCAAGACCCTCAAGACGGGCGAGAGGGTCATCGTCGACCCTGCCGTCACGGCTTCTAGAGTTTATGACTACTTCTATATGTTCATCAATATCGGCGCCCTGTGCGGTCAGATCGGCATGGTCTATTGCGAGCATTATGTTGGCTTCTGGTTGTCGTTCCTGCTCCCCACAGCCATGCTTTGCTTCTGCCCGCTTGTCATGATGTACGGCCGCAAGCGCTACAAGCGTGTCGAGCCTCAGGGGTCTGTCTTGGGCAAGGCGTTCAAGCTGTTCGGCATTGCCAACAAGGGCCGCTGGTCTATCAACCCCGTCAAGACGTACAGACAACTGCACGACGGCACTTTCTGGGAATCGGTCAAGCCGTCCAAGTTCGACGCGGCTTCCAAGCCAAAGTGGATGGACTTCAACGATGCCTGTAAGTGGCCCTCTACGGCTCCGCCCACGCGGCTCTTTGACTCGGCATTGACTAACGCGTGTATATTTAGGGGTCGATGAGGTCTCTCGAGGTTTCAGCGCATGCGCCGTCTTCATGTGGTATCCTCTCTACTGGCTCTGTTACAATCAGAGTATGTATTGCCCTCACCTTTCTCTCGCAGCGCTGTGCTAGAATATTAACCCATTTCTCTCATCTATAGTCAACAACAACTTGATCTCGCAGGCCTCCACGATGCGTCTGGCCGGAGTCCCGAACGACGTGCTGACGAATCTGAACCCGTTCTCTCTCATCATCCTGATCCCGGTGCTTGACACTTTTGTGTACCCAGCAATTCGCAAACTGCGGCTTAACTTCACCCCCATCAAGCGCATTGCCGCGGGCTACTTTGTCGCCGCAGGAGCCATGGTCTGGGCCATCGTTATTCAGTACTATATCTACAAGAAAAGCGACTGCGGCTCGCACGCTTCGGACTGCCCCAACGTCGACCTCATCGTCTGGGCCCAGACAGGCTCGTACGTGCTCATCGCGCTCTCCGAGGTGCTCGCCTCAATCACCAGTCTCGAGTACGCGCATTCCAAGGCGCCCGCGAACCTGCGCTCCGTCGTCCAGTCTATCTGTCTCTTCATGAACGCCATCTCCAGCGCACTGGGCTTCGCGCTCGTGCCCCTCGCCGAGGACCCCTATCTGATCTGGAACTACGGCGTCGTGGCGGTTGCGGCTACTATAGGCGGCATTTTGTTCTACCTGCAGTTCCGCGGCCTCGACAAGGAGGAGGACCGCCTGAACCTGCTCCCCAAGGGCACCTTCAAGCCTAACGAGGACCAAGTCAACAACGGCCTCGAGGACGGCGGTGTCGCACCGACACCGGTGACGACAGGCTTTGAGAAGAGCGAGATGAGTATCTGAGGTGTTTCGAGTCACTAAACTCCGTGTATTTCTTCATTCTTCTTCGGGCTGTATATATATTTTGGGAAACCGGTTTATACGTAATGTCTCGGTCAGTCGGGTAATCATGTTTGGGAATACTGTATAATTAGTATATGTCACAATATTGGGATTATTGAGCAAGAAAGATCTAGAAGCTGCTATGTGATTCTTCGCCACCAGCTTTTGCCACTATTCATAACTATAAAAAAGAGACTTTTGGCCCTGCCAAAGGAAACAAGAGATTAGACCTTTTCAGACAATTCAAGCCTTACCTCCCTGCATCAAATGCTTCATTTCCGTTGCCCTATGAATGCGCGTGACAGTATACCAAGGGAGACGGCGGCGCAGTTGCCTGCTGGTCAATTGCGGCGCTTCTTTGCCAGATGTGTGCTGAGAACAATGGGCTGAGTGCTTGCCGCTTATAGTAGAAAAAGAAGAGATTATCAATAGTGGCCATCCTAACTAATTACATCCCTCTGACCATATTCCTGTCTAACAGCCATCCATCCAGCACAAAGCTGACTGCTTTAAGCCTGCTTGGCTGTTCTGATTTCTTTTCCGATATCTTTTGAAAATGCTCGATCCTAGGCGCACTGGCGCATTTCTTGTCTAAGATGAGCTTAGACGGGGCACAATTCTTGTGCCGTGAGAGGGAAGAGGATGCGGCATTAGGGTGAAGGAGATGGTGATGATATGTCTTCTATTTGGGGGTTTTGATTTTACTGTTAGGGGGCGAGAGCAAAGGAAAAAAATGAAGTTGAAGAAGAAGAAAAAAGTATGGAGTAGATATGAAATACGAGGCCGGTGAACGACGATCGCATCGCAACTCGGTCGAATGCATATTTGGTGGTTACCTACCATATTGTGGAAGGAAAAGGGTGCCACCATGTTGGTGTAGTTGCAGCCGCGAAACGACCCCCATGATACCCACGGTAGGTGTTGCAGCCTGGCCAAAAAAAGACGCGGCGACCATAAGAGGCGGCACTCTAAATCTCTAGCAAGCCAAAAGTCACAAAAAGATATTTTCGAGAAAAGATGCAAAAATGTAACGACACAAACAAGATTCGAACTTGCGCGGGCGAACCCAACAGATGGCCCTGAATATTGAGTTATTCAAGTCTGTCTCCTTAACCACTCGGACATTGTGTCTTTTTTGGTGTTGTTGTGGAACTAACACGGGAATCTAGTAAGTATAGTCTCATACTACGCGCTCCGCTGCTAGTTACGTACTAATTAGTGGGGTTTTAGAGTTTGCGGAGTGGAATTTAATCATAGTGTTTCGCAAACGGATTCTAGACCTTCCAATCGGAAGCCGCTTTTCGCTTGTATGCTCAGTTTATGAGGGGAAGGGCGGGGGGTTTGTTCTCGAGTTTTCCGCCTACACTGCGTGTATTCTTGGCATTTGAAGGGATGCAATCCTTACTTCGTACGTGAAGGTTTATCTCGAGTATCGCAGGGTCTTAGATTTAACTTCGGGAAACGACGAATTCTAAATAGATTCTAGAAAAGCCGACCCAACAACGAAATCGCCCATCAACGAAATTGACCCACACCATGCCCACACCCACCCTACGGGCGCAAATTATCCATTTCTACACAAAATAACTAGCAAAAAAAAAATACTCAATCCTCTTCTTCAGCCTCTCTATATTGCTCAAGGCCACGGGCGATTATTTCCCGGGCCTCTTCGACTGCATGTGGCTGCGCAGGTGCCCGGGCCGCTCTTCTTCGTTTGTGGGGCATTTGACTAGCTTTTTGGGCCTTGTCAATTTCCTCAATGCGTGCAAATTTGTCATTTCCATCTTCGTATACCCTCTTACGCGTGCGAGGCTTTGAAGCCTCTAATTCGGTCGTTAGATGCGTAATTTGTGCCTTCAAAGAAGCGATCTCGGTATTCTTCAGATCCAGGGACCTCCCGACCTTAGTAAACAATACCCTCACACGCCTGTGAGCCGGACTGAGGGCATTCCGAATGCTGTCCTGGTATTTCCGAATATCCTGACTTCCTTTTGGTGTTTTGAATGCCCTGTCTTCGTCATGCAGGTCCTCCTATGGTGGTGTGGAAGGCCGGGCAGGGAGGGCATCTTCCTGGATGACTGCCTCCGGGTCATCTAGTACGCGGGCCGGGTTGTACGGCTAAATGCCCGTATTCCGGATGCCGGAGAGTATATTGCGGGCACTCATACCCTGGGCCGAGGCATCTCTGTAGCAAAAAAGGAACCGTTGCTTGTTGATAGGTGCCGACGATGTGAAGCCCGCTAGAGCCTTGATGTTTTGCCTGAAGTAGTTCTTCAAAGGTGAAAAGACAGAGCGATCGAGAGGCTGCGTCTTGTGCGATGTATGTGAGGGTAAAAAGACAAGCTGAACCTTGTTTTTCCATGCCGTCAACATGAATTATTCGTTCATGTGGCTGGAATGTTCGTCAAGGATCAATATACGCCATTCGCCCGGCGTTTTGGGCTCGGTTTGGATCAGGTAGACCTCTCTGAGCCACCGCGAGGCGATTTGGGCGTTGCTCCAGCCTGTAGTTGAGTAATCATACTTCCATTCCGGGAATTTGTCCTCTAGCTTGAAGTTATCCGGAAAGTGTTGTCCTTGTAGACTGGCCCCGGTAAATATGACCACGGGCTTCAAACGAACGCCCTCTGCAGTGCCGCATTCGATAATTGAGACCCGGGTAGTTGCATCAGAGCTTTTTACGTGGGTCCGCTTTGTCAGGGAGCTTCCGATGACCTCTCTGGCCTGGGTCTCAAGCTCCTGCATGCCGTGCTCATCCATGTTGGCGATGTTGGCAGCAATAGCCCTTTTATCCTTGATCTGGAAGGCCAGGCGCTTGTAGAAACCTTCGTAAGCCTCACGAGTAGAGCCCTTAACGCGAGACGATTCCAACAAGGCCGAATTCCTCATCTTTACCGCAGGGTTGCGGCGTAGGAAGCGATCCACATATCGCTCGCCAACGGTCTTTTTCGTGCCGGCCTCATTGAGTATAGCTTGAGCGAATCTCTGCACCTGACGACGGCTAGGAGCGCGCCCTGCAGCTTCCTCATTAAGGCACCAGTTGGCTAGGAAGCTTTCCTGCGCATCGGAGAGGTTTCTTTCGGCTTGTTTACTTTTGGCACGATTTTCTGCCCCATGGATGCGTTTGCAGAGGGTGGAGGCAGGGATGCCATGCAACTTAGCGGCGTCTTTCTGTGAGGCGCCCTGCTCAACAGCAAGTATTGCAGCTTGAATGAGCTGCTCACGGCGGTTCGATATGGCTTATTTTGAAGCAATTCGGGCTTGAATTAATGAAGTTGTGGTGTTTTGAAGTTGGAGGGCGGGAAATTAGATGACAGGGGCAGAGATTTCGTTGTGGGGCGATTTCTTTGTTGGGTCGCCACGTCTAATAGTAATTACTCAATTTCTCATCTTAGTAGATTTATTCTTCGCTTTGACGGTGGCATCTCGTCGCCTGCATTCAGTGTCGTCTTTGAGCCGTAGGAAATTTCAATATCTTGTCTACTCGGACTTCTTTACCAGAGTTCCGCTCGTTATTATCTTCGTCTCCGACTCATGTAAATGTCCAACTTACATCAATCCTGGGTGTATTTTCCGTGTCTAATTTAGACCTTGACTGGATTTAACCTCATTCCTTCTTTATTAAGTGAGGTGCTACAGAAGGAATTCATCATCGATTTGACAAATCCCATACAATTAGCTAGAAAGATTGTGGTTTATATTGATAAAAACGGGCACAAGACATATATACATACGACGTAGATCAAATACCTTACTTATAGGCGCCATTCATCAGAGGCGCCCGTTGAAATAACGAACTTGGCCACCACCGCATCCCCTCATCTCAAGGAAAGGGTCTCTGACTATCTCCCTACCACCCAACCATCAATTACGGCAATGAGATATCAATTGCAAGTACAAGTAACAGCGGGGGAAAGCAATGCACCTTATCATACGTTTCAAATCTCATCAAGATTGGCCGTGAACACTACCCCTACACGAACCATCAACAACCATGCCTCACACCCGCTGGGTTCAAACAGACAATTACCACAAACCCCGGAAAAGGATCAAGGAAATACCTAATTAGAAAGTTAGACGGCAGCTACGTAGGTAGGTACCTAGATAAACTACCTTGCTCACCACACAATCACGTACATTGTGAACTGGTCAAGCTGACTGGTTTCTCTCATTGTCTCACTCTCGATCTCTCCGCTCACATGTTTCTCCAGAACAGAAGCTGAAAAACGGTACAAATAAAACAGACAGACAGACAAACCGAATCTCTTAGTCTTCCACCGACACGAAGAGGACGGAGCACCAGATTCATATACCAATTACACCACCTTGAAAAAGTAGAACATAAAAGAAATTGATAAAAAGCCCCTAGCCGCAAAAAAACCTCGTTTCTTTCATCCCTCTCGTCTTTGTTTTGTTTTTTTCTACACACATCATTTAACATTCGTACCTGGTAGTGCGAGCAATGTGAGTATGACAGTATGTAACATGTATACGTCCAGCAGCGCCAGTTCCAGCACAAAGTTATCGGAGAGCAAGAACGAAAAGATAAAGTAATGAGGGACACATAATCGGGGGGAAAGGGCGAAATGAAATAAAAGGTGAATAGAAAAAAAAGGTATGGTCGTTAGAAACGAAGAAAAAGTAAACCAGCGTACAAAAAGAAAACCAATACTCCATCCGGTCCCTCACCCCCCTCTTCCCCTCCAGAGAAGCGAATATTCTGCCTCTCACCTGCCGTCCATTCCAAAGGGAGATAACGAAAACAAAAGCACCAAACATCAGCAAGAAAGTAGCCAGCAGCTAGGTATCATGGTTCCCATCCGAAAGTCTTTCCCCAAAAAAGTCGTAAAAAAGAAAAGGAAAAAAAAGCGGAAAATAAAAGCGTCCTATATATTCGGCCGCCACCGGGCAAGCCCGGCCCTGCTCCCCGATGTTCGCTCCTACCCGTATCCGGACCTACCGCCGTCTCAAATCGGGCTGGTCGGGAAACTTCGTACGCCGCCAAGATCGCCGCTGCCTGTCCTTCTCAGGGCCTCGGACATGGTCTCGATGGAAAGCTCGCCCGTGACCGTGGGTCCGATGCTGGTGGGGCTGCCGAGGGGTTTCCGGCTGGGCGACATCTCGAGGCCCTTGACGGAGCCCGACTTGCTCGTTGGGGGGCTGGTGCCAGGGCCGCCAGCGGACGACACGGGCGAGCGAATGGGGCTTGGTGAGCGGTTCGTGATGCCGACCGATGCTAGGCTCGTGAGGCCGGCCATGTGGATGCTGTCGCGGGAGCCCGCGCCGAGGCCGTTTCCGGCCGTGTGCTGGTGCTCTGCCTGTACTACGTCGGCAAACGAGATGAAGCTCAGCCGTCGTATGTCGGTTGTGTCCAGGTTGCCGTAGTTGGAGGCGCTGTCGGCAACCGTGCGGTCAGCGTCTGAGGAGAAGGCTGCGAGCTCGTCGGCCCAACTCGGTTCGAGCAGGCCTGAGCCGGAGCCCATGCCAATGCCGGACATTCCCATAGCGGCGGGCTGGTGCGAGGCGTGTGTGATGATCTCGACGCTGTCAGGGTCTAGATGGCTGTCTGTGATAGCCTCGGACGAAGCGTCGAGCACAGGCGGGATGTAGTTCTCGGTTTGGATGTGCGAGGGAATCGCGGGCGAATTTGGAATCACCACAGCGCTCTCTTGCACGTCGCGCTCAAAGATCTGGCTGCCAGCGGGAGACGCTAGGCGGGGCGACGACGGGAAACCACGGCCGGGCGAGGTCGGCATGGAGCGAACAGGCGACGTGGCGGTCCTTTTTGCCGTAGCGATGTCCTTGGGCGTGGCTCCAGTCTTAGTGGCGGACTTGGTGGTCTCGTCCGTCTTCTTCTTGCCGAAGCCGAATAGGCCGCGCTTCTTGCCCTTCTTTTCCTCGCCGTCGGGCACCGCTCTTGGGGTTATGTCACCACCGACGACTTCCGACTCGAACGGTTCTGCCAATCTGGGGATTGGCTGGCCGCTTTGCAGCGGCGTTCCGCTTGCTAGACTCATGGCGGGTAGATGTAGGGATGTCTCTGGAAGTTGGGGAGGAAAGACGAGGAACGGCTTATTGAGTCGGGCTGGGCTGGAATCGAGTCGCAAGTCTCAAGTTTCTCAGCTCAGGTAGGTTGGTAAGGTATGTGTTGAGGCTCGCTCTTTGGCTGTCCACAAGTCGGATCGATCTAGAACCTAGAAGGTGGCGCGAGGGGTGGTCAGCGGGATGCCATCGCGGAATACGGGGCCGCTCGCTAGTCGCTACTACAAAACATCCAGCTTCAATCTCGGCTGAGAGCAATAGCGGAGGGGGGTAAAGCAAAACGTTTCTCTCGCAACAAAAAAAAAGGCTGCGTGACCTGTGGGCCGGCTCCCCGATTCGCCGCGAGTATATCGATCGTAAAGTAGCCTGCGTCTCGGGGGACCAATAACCAGGAGGGCATGCACCACACGTTGAAAGTTTGCACGGTAATACATACCTGTTCTTGGGCGCGGAGCTGGCCTAACTGACCCAACTAAGGTGGTGCGACTGCAGACTGGCAAGCTCCCGTCTCTGAAACCGACACCAACAAGTTCTGATTCCGGATCCAAGGTTGGGTTCCAAGGGTTCTCAAAGGTTTCTTGACTGGCTGGCTGGCTGTCTGTCTGCCCCGAGGCGTCCCGTTCCCAGATTGTCCGGGCGGGCCCAATGCAACCCCGTGAACCCGTGCTGCAATTGCTTGTTTTGTTTCAATATGAGAAAACTAGCGTTTGGCGGGTGAGCGGCAGGCAGCGGAGACGGATGGGGCGGCCGTATAGAGACGAAAATGGAGACGGACGGCTCTGGCTTTGTTCTCGAGGTCGGTGTTTTGCTTTGCTTTGGCGACAGGACGGGCCGGCAGGGAATGACGACGATGCTTCAGCACATTCCAAGTCAAAAAAGAGGGGTGGACAGTGTGAGAGCGCTAGGACGGGCAGTTTTCGGTTTCAAGACGTAATTGGTAATTGAGCGGTCACACGAAAAGGCCGCCAAGATTCGGCCTAATTCAGGAAGGTGCCGGGTGGTTTATCGTGGGGTAGTTCAAGCTGTCCTTTCCGGTGTGTGCTGTCTGTGTTAGTTTTGGGCCTATTTTGGATCCGAGTCCGAGGCAGTGCCAGTTTGTTTGACCAGGTGTGCGGTTTTGTTCGGACTCGAAACTCGAAGCCTTTTTATGTTTCTGCACACTCACCGTTCCCCTTCCTTCAACGGCGAACATGGACTTCCAGGGACAGGGCTGCGTCTGTGGCTTGCCGGCTGTGCCTTGGCCGCAGGGCAAAGCCAGGGGAAGAAGGAGCTACTCGTCCTTGTCTTTGTTCAAGCAGGTTAGGTAAGGGTACCCACTCCGTATCCCCTTGGGTATTCCTTCCAAGATGACACTGCAGTCCGTCTGACTGTTCAAATCTTATTTTACACGTACACGTACACGATGTTAGTGCGGTCATATATCTATTAGCGGTATACGTTCCTCTGGCATGGTCTGATGGACCCGATGACAGGACAGCCCAGCTCCGGAGGATGGAGAGGGGTTGCCGATTGGCCCGATCAAGACTTGTCGCATAAACCATAGCAATCAACGCCGTCTTGCCTGGCCTCACCTGACCTTTTTGATGTGGCTCCAAAACACATTCTACGTTGTTGGACGGGTACGGAATACATGCAGTCCAATCTTCCACCTCAATACTCCGTATTAGACAGCCAACAAGTTGCAACCATGGCCCAGAGAGCTGCCCGCGGCCACTGCATCGCGGGCGTGGAACTTGCAACGGATTCTACAGTTGGCCAACTCAGCCGTCGCAGGCCGCGGTCCCTGAGACCTGCCCAAGGTAGGTTACTTGCCTTACATCCATTCCCCCTGACTGCGCCCTGCCTGGGGATGCCATGGGATGCCACACTGGAACTCGGCCAAGGCACACTGGCAAACACCCCACTTCCCCCACCACCTGCAGATACCGACAATATTCTTCCGTTCCATAAGCATTCCGTGGTATCCATGGTTTGGGGCTTTGGAAATCCTAACAGGCAAACTGTAGAAATCTTTTCCCGTTTGTTACCTCAATTATCACTAGGTATACGTGTATGACAGCTATGGAACACAAGTTGAAGTTCCTCTTTAGAACGTCGGCATTTCCAAGTTATAACTTCCTGTTCGTTGGTAACGCCCCGCGCCGGGCGCACGCCAACCCACGCAGCCTGAATTCCCTACACTATGTTTCGTAGGTCAGCCCACCGGCATCTCATCCAAGGGACCAAGGAGGGGGTTGGAAATGGCGCCGGCGCGCTGCCCCTTGCGATTAGAAATAGGAGGTGATGTGCCTGATGCATGCCACACCATGCCATGCCATGCACTGACCCAACTTACGTCACGCGGCAAGGCACCGATGCGCTGAAAGGACACATTCAACACTCATCATTACCTTCACAGCCCTGAACCACTGAGCTACGGGCCGATCGTGTTACCACTCAGCATTCAGGTTCTCATCAGTGATGAATCGCGAGAACTGCATACCGAACAATACGGGTGTCATATTTTCTGCACAGTGAGTGATTCTATTATTCAAATATATATATATATATATCGCAAACGACCGCCACTTCCTGAACCAGCCTCGCGGCGAGAGTTGAGTCAGACCAACGGCTTAGACGCCTATTATTCTTAGATATAGGCAGGTAGGCAGGCAGCATGGCTGGCGGGCGTTCCGCTAAGCATTCAGCTGACCCTGTTGATTTGTGTCGAGTGTCCGTACGGAGTTCGGGATATGTACGACAGCTTACGTACCCTCATGCTGTCACTTGGGAGAATAGCGCACGGAAAGAAGAAGGATGCCATGCGCGCCAAATAACCTTTTTACTTTTGACTCCGTTTTGGGATCTGAGCCGGTAAGAGATATTCGAGTCTGGTCTTTACCTAGTACTCTATTTCTCATGTGCGAGTACTGTACGTACTGAAATGAGGAGAGTGAGGTTGGAAGGCCAAGTTGGGTTCTACTTAATTTTTTTCTTCACTGAGAGAATGGGGATTTTAATGCTGAAATATATGGATATCCGAGACAGTGGACTTGCAGGATATCAATATAATCCATATAATATATTCCATACCTTTTAAACTACTATTCGTCTGCCGAGCTCGTCGTCCGTCAATGTCAGCGCCGCCGAAGCTGCAGAAAGGTGGGGCGGGAGCTCCGGTAGCTCAGCAGTTGGGCTGATTGCTGATTAGCCAATGTCCCCTGTAAACCCCGTTCCTTCCCGGGAGGGTAACTGTCGGCTCACGTGATGCGTACACTAGTGCGTAGCTGTGGAGGGAGAAAAGTTCAATTGCGGGATTGGCCTTCGCGACAGCTCGACGAAGCGTGAAGGAGGTGGCGGTCTGCATCTTGGGAAAAAGTTCACGGGCCCTGTCATCAATTGCTTCTGTATCTGCCCCTGCCATTGTCCTCGACGGGCCGGGCTTCGGGTTTTATTTTATTCTTCTAGTCAACTTTAATGTGGCGTCTGGGGCTATCGACAGTCGCCCGTCGCCCTTTTCCATCGACTCCGTCCTCGCCCCGATCGCCTCAATCTCGAGAGGCCTATTCCTATTTATCGCCGCCCCCATCGTCCCCCTACACACAAAATGGAGGCTCACCTCGTAAGGAGACCGGTGGCTAGCTGCTGCTGCCGTCTTCTTCAGTCGGCGGCATCGGCGGCACCGGCGAGCGGCAGCGGCATGCAGCAGCTGATTTCCGCCTCAAAGAGGCTGACCATTACTGCCTCTCCGGCCGCTGCTCCTGGAGGAGCTCGCTTCAAATCCTCGACATCACGAACAAAACGTGCGCTCAACGTCCCGCCCGAGCCGTCCTTCGCCAAGCGGCAGGACAAGACGACAGGCATAATCTTCAACCCGCCGTCGTCGAGCCCATCCGTCTTCAACACGCCCTTCAAGTTCCTGCCCAAAAGTGACCCTCGCCGCCGCGCGAACCTCCCCTCGCTCTTTACCTCGTCCACCACAACCAAGTTTGGCCCGACCACTGGCCTCGCCGGCCCATCCAGCATCACGATCGGCAACCCGCCCGAGAGCGTGCCGCCTCTCTACCACGGCGGCATGAAGTCGTACAAGTTCCAGAAGCCGCAGCCGAATCCCCTAGGTATTAAGGACGACCCAACCCTGCCGCCCGCGGTCGATCCCGCCGCCGATATTGCTAGGTACCGCACCGAGAAGCTCGCCGTTACGCCCGAAATGGTCGCCGAGATTCGCCGCCTGCGCGTGGAGGACCCATGGACCAACTCTGGCGTCGCCATGGCCCAACGCTTCAACGTCTCGCATAGCTTCATCCGCTACGCCACAAGGGGCATACGCGTGCAGAAGGAGTACTACGACGACTTGAAAAAGTGGAAAGAGGACAAGCAAGCCCGCTGGGGCCCTCGCCGCCGCCAAGCCCGCGAGGACCGTGCCAGGCGTCTCGGCATGTTGTTCCGCGGCGAGTTATAGGCAGCTCCCTCCCCCCGCCCTGTCGCGGAGAGAGACGACTTCTGCTATTTGTCCTGCCCTTTTCCTGCCATACCCCGTGTCAGTCAATTGGGGGACACCGACTTGGCCATGAGATAAGCATGCTCCATGCTACGGCAGCTGTGGCCCTTGAGACCAGGTTGCCCGCGGTCATGTGTCTGCGCAGCACAATCAGCCAGCCAGAGGGAGCAGAAGGTCACTGATAAGACGCCCGACTTGCAAGCTGGGCACGGAGGCAAGGCTGCTACATGGTGGCCTTCAGGAAATGAAGAGGTAAGAGGAGACGGCGAGGCCTCTGTACGATTACCTAAAGAGGGACTCACGCGAATCTCTTGGGTGTTAGATAAGAGGGTAGCAAGCATAGAAGCGGGCGGGTTGGTTTGGGAAAGGGGGCCGGCTATATATAGAGGCACTTGTACAAAAAAGAAGGAAACCGGCATTTGCCCGTTTTAACTCGGAGAAACGCTACCTTCTGTTCTATATCATGTATATTTCATCACCATGCATTCTACCCGCTCTCTCTATCCCCAGGCTTCTTCTCTTGTATATATCCTTTCGTAAAGTAGCTGTCTGGGAGAGGCATCTCTTGCAATCCATGTACAAAATCTTGCTGTCTCGTCAGTATCAGAGGGATCCATCCTGTACCCACTTTTAGTGTGTGCGTGGTGATGGGTGAAAGCCATTTCACTTTCGTGTGACAGATCTAACTGTGTAAGTCACTCCTGGGGCAGAGCCCCCTTGAGTAGACGAAATAATATAATAAGGGATTGATATCAAAGGGATCAATATTAAAGGAATCAATATCAAAGGAATCAATATTAAAGGGACCAATATTAAATGGATCAATATTAAATGGATCAATATTAAATTGATCAATATTAACGTGACACAATGTTTGCGAGGACTTAAGAAGGAAGCAAGTATAGATATATACCTCCTATTGCTATAGTACAGTGCTAATGCCTTATAACACCGAGGTTTAGGTAAGGTGGCTAACCCAAATCGGATGTTACAAAAGTCAGCGTCAACCTTCATTCAATGTGAGCATGTGTATGTGTAACACCGAAATCCTACCTTACTGACTTTGTTGGAAATTCCAGAGACGCTCGCCGCGGTATGTCAAAGTTCATCGCTCGTTGTCACCAGAGCCTCGCGTTCCTGAAAGCCAGTCCCTGCTATTTACCTGTCTCGTGTTGCTGTTACGCTCTCGGTTATTTAATCTCTCCCTTTCCCACGAGCCTTGGACGCCTCGTAGTCCTTCTTGCCGGGAATGACGCGCAAACACCAGCCACACCAGCTCCGCAGCTCGCCACGAATCTCGCGGCCCAGCTTCTCGCCGCGGACGCGCTCATCGTCGAACTCGGGCACGCACGCGCCAATCTTGACCATCCGGACTAGCTTCTTCTTCACGACGCCGCCGATGCCCTCGATCTCGTGCCGCTCGTACCCCGGACCCAGCAGCGTGGGGCTCGGCGTTCTGCCATCTCCGCTGTCGAGCCCAGTGCGATGATGGTAAGTGACGCGGTGGTTCTTCAGGGCTGGGCTCCTGCTGCCGCCGACGCTGCTGCTGCTACCCGCGCCGGCACTAATGCTACTAGCGCTGCTACTGCTGATGCTGCCACTGCTGCTCGCGTGGCTGTCTATAGGTTCGAGGCTAAGCCCCCGGTTGTCGCTCTCGCCGGGCGCCTCGGACTGCTGCAGTTCCATCTCGCGCGCGTCCTCGGCATCACAGTCTGTCACGACTTCACGCTCGCGACCGCCACAGCACTCCTCCTCGCGGCCGCAAATAACGCCGCGGTCTCCTTCGCCAATGCCAGTCCCAAGCCCGCCGAGCGATTCTGTGTACTGATAGCGCCATCTCCAGATGCTACACAGGAAAGGTTAGGAGGTCTCAAAGCCGCGCTTCGACGACACTACAGACAGCAAAGCAGAAAACAAGAGGGTGGGTCGGCTCACTTATTGTAGTCACCATCACTGGTGCGAATAGACTTTCCGCATGGCTGGCACAGCCACACACCATCAGAAGAACATTTGCAGATGGCACGCTCCATATAATCCGAGGCGAGTGAGAACTCGGGCCTGAGCTGGGGTTTGACGAGCAACCCAAGCGGTGCCTTGGTGCACGGCACACAGAGACGTCGATGTCTATCCCGTAGGATGATGGGCGCCGGAGGCTTGACGGCGCAATTCTATGCCAGAGCGAAACCCCGGACGGTTAGTTTTCCCTTGTCCCCAAGACTACATGCTGGGGTCGAGGACAGTCAGGGAGCAAGGACCAACTCACCCGGCAGATAACAGTACCGCACCGTCGACACTCGGCCACCATATCCCGAGCGCACTGGCCGGCCTTGGGGGTGTCCTTGAAGCGGAAGACGTCCTCGATCATGTAAAACCAGTTGCTGGCCCTGGCGCGGTACCGCAGCGCCTCGTTGGGGTCAACTGGGAGGTGCTCGCGCGAGCAGTGCAGGGTCGATACCAGCAACGGCTTACGATACTGGAGCAGCCCTGCACGTATCTGCCGACATGTCCGCGACAGGTTGTCGAGCGTGTTTAGGTCTAGCGACGCGGCTACGGACTTGACGATGCTGTTGCGCGAGGGGCGGGGAGAGATGAGAAGCCAGTCAGTCAGTAGCTTCCCTCCTGATTTCTTCCACTGTGGGACAAGGCGAGTCTCGAAAAGCCATGCTAGGTAGGTAGACAGGTAGAAGCATGCTGGAGACAGGGAAGGTGAAGGGGGGGCGGGTCTAAGAGGGCGCGGCCTACGGATAGCACCCCAAAGCCTGCGTCATGGAGTTCTGGTTCGGATTCTCCCTGACGACGGGCTCGTGAGCCTCGTCGCGTTGCTTTTCTTGTTCCTGTTCCCGGTCCCGCTCGCCCTGATCTTCTGGCGGCTGCTGCTGCTGCAGCAACAGTGGCTGGAGCCCGCCCGTCACGGCATTGCTGCCATTGCCGATGCCAATCGCATTGCCATTGGCCATGGCCCACAACGGAGGCTGCTCGACATCCGGGGCGTCCAAGTCGAAAAGCACGGCCATAACGGAAGAGATGCACGGGCGGATATGTGAAGTGGAAGTGGTGGTGACGTCGAGGGCAATACAGGGACAATAGACCTCGACAGCTCAAGAAGGCAGGCGGGGTACGAATGAACACGGAAGTGGCCAGAAACGTAGACAAAGGACGACGGACTCGGCAGAAGAAGAGGGTTATAACATGGAAGAGGCTAAAAAGAAACCAAAGCAGCAGCACGGGGGGCGCATCGTCATAAGGCGCTGTCTGACATGGCCTGATACCGTTTGACGTCGAGGGTTGTAAGTTGTACAAGGTGGAGGATGGACACTGGATTCCGGCCGGGATACGGAGTAGGTTGGGGCTCTTTGCTGCATGCGAAACCTCCCACGCTCTCGGGCGGCGCGGGGGGATCTGTTACGGGCTGCATTCATCAGTGCGTGCTGCTGCCAATGCCGGCCAACTGCAGCCCGCTACAGAAAATTGTTCCGGGGGCTGCTCTTTCCCCCTTTCAGTACCATCTAAACAGAGGATGAGGCAGAACGTCAAAAGAAAATTGCAGCAGAATACGGCAATGGCTTCGTACTTTTTAACTCCTGTGATTCGCATTGACATTTGCATAGGGTTACTGTGCAATACTTGCTCGATGCTCCGATGTTGCGCGACCTTGAGAGGTGTCGCTCTCCGCGTCGTACCTTCTTCCCCACAACCGCTTTAGTGGGCATGTGACATTCCAAATTGTTTGCTTGGTGCCAGGAACGAACGGATCTTGGTGGGGGAGCTCCCCGCCGAGCATCGTGTCGAATCTGCAACTTCGTCCTGTGACAGCTTCAGCATGGATGTGATTGAACTGCACGGGGGTTGGCAGCAGGCAAGGCTATTAATCGCTATCACGATTATTCGCGGCGGTGACTCGCTCGCACTTGTGGCTCGTATCTTGGAATCGGATGTGCACCCTCCCCTAGAATGTGGCACAGAAAGAAACCGGGGGCATGCGCGTCTTGAGAGCTTAAATATTACGATATTGCCTAGCAAAGAGCGTGAGTGGTCTAGGGTCGACGGCAGCGCAATGTATCAATTCAAGGCTCGAATGGTAGAACGATTACCAAAACGCATATTTTCTTCTCCGAATCGCGAGCTTTGCCCGCGAAGACAGTGAAAAAAATTCGCATCGCCTGGAGGCAGTGTAATACCAGGGACACAGTGGAGGCCGATCATAGGCAAGCCCAGCGGATCAGCTACCGGTTGACAAAAATTGGAATAATCAAGATTCCACTCCGTAGAGCGGTTTCAGAGATTAAACTGAAAAGAACAGATACTACACTTGATCTAAGCCAAAAGGCAAAGAGAGCTGAAGAAGAAAAAAAGAGAAGTCTAGAAGGTGGGAGGGGGAGCGCGGTTATATATGCAGTGTAGTTGGTCCGTGCACGGCTGCATTCAGAGTCCACCAAGATCCACCCGGGAGTCAGGGACAGCAGTGGGGCCAGAACTTGGGCCCCACCGCAAGGAGCTCACTCCGTGACTCTAGCCGCTGCTGAGATTCACAGTCTACGACCAGCCAAATCGCGATCAACGCAACAGCAGTGGACACTGCCCTTCCTTCAACAACACTGATAAGACAAACAGTTCAACGTGACCAAGCCAGTAAGCGATGCTTTATCGACAGAGTAGAGTATTTATTCTTTTCAAAGTAGGAGGTGCGGAGCCTTTGATGCGGCCTTGGCAACAGAAAAGAGTGTCTCAGACTTCCCAAGGCAAGCGCAATCGGAAGCAGCTGTGTAAAGGTAGGCAGGCGGCTTCCATGACATCCATTCATTCCGCACTCCCGGCAATTCTTTGGCAACTAGCACCTCGCCCAACCAAATGCGGTGAGGAATCGGGAGGAAATCCCGAGAATTGACCAGCGGGACGTTGTTGTCTCAGCCTCGTCAAGCCCCTATCTTGGGGTCCTGCACGCGGCATCGATTCTCGTTGGCCAGCCCGTCCAAATCTCTCCAAGACCTGGCCAGACAACTCATCGAACCTTATCTTGAGCCTACAGCATCGCGGGACTACCTTTGTCGTGATTGGGCGGCCCAGCGACACGGGTTGTTACTAGATGTCGTGCAACATTGCACACTCGGGATGATCACCGTCGAGCTGAATAACACAGACACCGATATTCTAGACCATGTACCTAGCCGCCAGGTGCCACCTCTGTGGTTCGTATGTAGGTAGGCAGGTATGTATTCGTACGACGATTACATCTAGTTGACAGCTGCGACAGGTCCCACGTGGAGCACACCTCTCCTCTGGTGATCTCGTTCTTGACAAGCGTTGCACCCGCTGTCGACAGCCGGTCTCGATGGACAGTTCCACAATTGCCTTGCTTGTTTCTACACTCTTCACAACTCTCGAATGCTACACATACTGTTACATACTAGAATATCCCACACATCCCGAGCATCCGATCGCGATAGCGTTGCTAGCGTCGAGAGGGCACCAACGACAACCCGCACCCACGGAGCAAGCTTGGGTGCTGCTCGACCGGGGGGGAGGCTTCTGCCCCTAAGCCATCGTGGCCTTATCGGCTGGCTCCAGAGCCGCATGGTGCAACAGGCTCATGTGGTTGGCCCAGCTCCGAGGACCCTACGGCAACGGCAGAACGTGGCTGGCGTCGACCTCGACGTTGGCACCCGAGATACACACGCAGCCGCCCGTGCCTCGAGTACTGAGAACAGGAACAAGCTTCCCACAAGTGGTCTGGCACTGAGCCAGCTGAACAACATAGGTGAGACAGCCAGATCAAGCAGGCTCCCGACTGGCCGCGGTGATTATGGTACCACCGCTTGAGATTGATATCGGCAGCTAGCAATGCTACCGCCCGCTCTACACTGCTCCAACGTCGCTCGAGTACGGGCATTACTATCTTCATAATATGGGATACAGCCGTGTCCATCGTGAAAGATAACTACCGCACACCGACATTCTCTGGCGCATCGTCCACGGGGCTTGTTGGGTACGGACGTGGCCATCTGGTCAGGCTATCCTCGTACTTTGGCCCACCCCCAGTGAGAAGAATCCCTGTGCCATCTGGCTTTCAGTTCCCAATGGAGACACTTGAGTATTGGCAGACCATAAGGCCTACCTGCAGCTTCTTCACCCCTCGGGTTACCCAGCAGACGCCGAAAATATATCTGCAATAGGACGTGATTGCTTAGTAGCACGACATGCTGATATGTATGCAGACCCTTAGAGGCCGCTATTTTGATGTCGGTCCCTCCTGCCAGAAGGTTGGATGGGTCGGGACTTTTTTTTAACCCGAGATTTGCAAAGCCTGCAGCGGATGATGGCATTACTTCTCTTTTCTGGTATTGTTTTGGTTTTCTCTGTCTGTTCCGGAACACTCGCGGAGCAGCCTAAAGGTCTCTCTATGTCAACTGCACTCAACACTGCGTGAAGCATGTTGGGAAAAGGTAGCTTCTCTGGAAACGTCCCTAAAGTATTGGATGATCAAGTGAAAGTTCTTGTTCTCTTCCAACCAAGTGGCCTGGCGAACACAGCCTCGTCTGGGACTCTCTTGAACCAGTCTGCCCGGATTTTGGAACCGTCGGTGCGTGTGTATTTATCTAGGTTCTTGGCGCTTTGACGATGCCTACCTGCAGACTCCTGCTTCGCCAAGAGATCAGAGATAGGGAATGGCCAAGGAGCTGGCAATAAAAAGGACAATACGTAGTGACCATCACAGTCGGACCTCTTTGGGATACCCCCAGCCACGTCGAAAACGCCGTCAACCCTCGAGCCTCTGGGCGGCTTCGGGCTCGCAGCCATCAACGCTTGGCAGCCCCCTAGTATGCTGGTGCTGATGATTGATAGATAGAAGGATCGGTAACCTTCTCGTCCTAGCCGCTAGTCCCTCTTTTCTTTTTGTCGTATGTGTTTCTTCGGGCTCACTTAATCTCCCAGTGCATACTCAAAACCTTGTTCCCCCCGTGGTGTGGGTCGCCTGCCGGGCCAACATACACACCCTCTCCTCAGACAGCAGTGCCGAGAAAGTATATCCCGGCCTGTGAAAAGTTTCTCCCCAGCCCGCAAGCAGGACCCGAGGGCTGTTTGTTTAGTTGTTTTCCGCTGCAAATAGCAACCTTCTCGTGTATATTAGAACAAACCCCCCTCCGGCCCCTCGCCGACCTAGTCGTCGTTGCCGCAGTCTGACAGCATGAATACCTTCCGGTCCTACCTGAGACCGGCCACGCCCGCCCAAGGGGTAGCAGCCGAGAAGCAGGCTGCGGCCGAGCTACGGCAGACCCGGCCTAGGAGGTCCAACCTGAAGTCGCCCGACGCCGCAACCTCACATCGACTACATCCCATGCAGCAGGCGCGAGGCCGGCAGCCATCTTCGCCAGCCGCCGTCTCGGGGACCCGTGGTCGAAGCGATCCCCGTGGCCAGAGTGACCCCCGCGGCCATGTTCCACCGCTTCCGGCAGAGAGTTCGGCGCGGGCAACAAGTACAAACCCGGCGCCAGGTAAAAGCCAGGCTCAGCCAGGCCAGGCAGGCCAGCAGCAGCAGCAGCAGCAGCAGCAGCGGACAAGGAGCCGCAGCTTGTCCCGGGCGTCGACAACACACTCGGTGTTCCCAGCGGGCGACAATCGCAACGAGCAGCCCGAGACGCTACACGCGATCCGCAACGACATGATGGTCAACCACCTGTACGAGCAGCAGCTGCGCAAGCAGTACGCGTCGTGGACGGACCCGTACGAAGGAGTGGTGCTCAAGAAGGCGCGCGGCAGCTTCACGTGCTGCCCGCCGCACATGGCGGCCATCCCGGACTCGCTGTTCGCCGTCGTGTCGGCCATGAACGTGCGCTGCGCCATGACGGTCAACACGCCCGTCGTGCGCGCGCTGCTGGGCACGCTCTGCGAGGGCGTCGCTGCCGAGAAGAAGGCCGACCACGTGCCCCTGCCCGACGGCTTGCGCGTCCAGATCCTGCCCACCATGGCCGACCTCCCCCGCGGCCAGCTGCACCACTTCGCCGCCTTTGTCGAGAACGCCCGCTTGCTCGTGGTGTGGGACGACGAGCCCGAGAAGCTGCTGGCGCGCGCCGAGAACCTCGAGGCCCGCTTCATCGAGATGGTGTGGGGCGGCGGCGAGGCGAGAAAGAATGCCGACGGCGACGACGACGCGGACGAGTCCCACCCCTCGTCGTCTACCGCGGCGGGAGAGAAGAGGAGACCGGGCTCGTCGGCCCATGGCGCTGCTGATGCCGACGCCGACCTTGAGGAGGCTGCCGAGCACCGGCCAGTCCGACTCGAGAGCGCCGTCACCGTGGCCATCACGCTCGCCCTGTGCATTAGCTGCCTGGGCCTCGGGTGGCGCGCCCTCGCGCTTGAGTCCGCCGTCGACGGCGACTACACACGGTGGGCGCTGCTGGTGGTGTCGCCGGCGCAGATGTTTGTCAGCCTGGTGGGTGCTGTTCTCCTGTCCCCTTGTTTGAAGTACACTAACATGTGGATGCCGCGTACAGTTCTTCTTCCAGGCGCTCGTGGGCAACCTCGCACAGATCTTCGGGCCCATCTCGGCCGTCACGTCCAACAGCAAGTACTATAGCGGGCGGGCTCCGCGGCGGCGGCTGCACCGGCGGCACGGGCAGGGGCAGCTGCCGCACGTCACGATCCAGATGCCCGTGTACAAGGAGGGGCTTGCGGCGGTGATCCGGCCCACGGTGGTGTCGCTCAAGGCGGCCATCAGCACGTACGAGATGCAAGGCGGGTCAGCCAACATCTTTGTCAACGACGACGGCATGCAGCTGCTGGCCGACGACGAGGCGCAGGCGCGCCGCGACTTTTACGACGAGCACAACATTGGCTGGGTCGCGCGCCCGGCGCACAACCCGCCCAAGCCGGACAAGAGCAAGGGTGGCGAAGCAGAGGGAGAACAGACCTTCGTGCGGCGCGGCAAGTTCAAGAAGGCGAGCAACATGAACTACGCGCTGCACGTCAGCAACCGCGTCGAGGACAAGCTGGCGGGCCCGGGCAGCGCCGTGCAGCGCCACGCGCGGTGGACTGACGAGCACGAGCGCGCCGCCTACTACGGCTGCCTGGCCGCCGTGCTGGCCGAGGACGCCGGGCGCACGTGGGCCGACGGCAATATTCGGGTGGGCGACTACATCCTGCTCATCGACTCGGACACGCGCGTGCCCGCCGATTGTTTACTTGATGCTGTTAGCGAGATGGAGCAGAGCCCCGAGGTGGCCATCACGCAGTTTGCCTCGGGCGTCATGAACGTGACCGACTCGTTTTTCGAGAGCGGGTGGGTTTTTGTCTCTTCCCTTTTCTGTTCCCCTTTTCTGTTCCCCTTTCATGTATGTACTGATGCGTAGATCGGTCCTCTAGGGTCACCTGGTTCACGCGGCTCATCTACACGGCCATCACGTTCGCCGTGGCGTCGGGCGACGCGTGCCCGTTCGTGGGCCACAACGCGATCCTGCGGTGGCGGGCGCTGCAGGACGCGGCGGCGTACATGGACGAGGCGGACGGCTACGAGAAGTACTGGAGCGAGGCGCACGTGTCCGAGGACTTCGACATGGCGCTGCGGCTGCAGGTGGCCGGCTACTCGCTGCGCTACGCGGCCTACACGGGTGAAGGGTTTAAGGAGGGCGTCAGCCTGACCGTCTACGACGAGCTGGCCCGCTGGGAAAAGTACGCCTACGGCTGCAACGAGCTGCTGTTCCACCCACTGCGCTTCTGGCCGGTGCGCGGCCCCTTTACGCCGCTGTTCCGCCGCTTCCTGGCCTCGAGCATCCCGCTGCCCAAGAAGCTCACCATCTGCGCATACATTGGGACCTACTATGCTATTGCTGCTGCCTGGTCCCTGTCGCTGGCCAACTATTTCATCACGGGCTGGTTTTATGGGGTGTACGACAAGTTCTACCTCGACTCGTTCGCCATCTACATCTCCATCATCGTCGTCTTCACCGGGCTCGGCAACGTGGCGCTGGCCGTGCTGCGGTACCGCCTGAACGAGCAGTCGCTGATATCTGCCTGTATATTCCCCTTCTTGCCTTCATAACTAAAAAAAGAGAAAAAGGCTAACCTCCGTCCCAGGCTTCGAAAATATCAAATGGATCCCCATGTTCACAATCTTTCTCGGCGGCGTCTCGCTGCACGTATCCCAAGCGATCCTGTCACACTTCTTCGAGCTGGATATGGCGTGGGGCGCGACCGCCAAGGAAATCGAGGAGGTGCACTTTGGCGAGGAGATGGTGCGCATCCTGCGGCGCTTCAAGTTTACCTTTGTCTACTGCTTCGCCTGCACGGCCCTGATCGTCGCCGGCATGTTCGCCACGCCCTACAACTGGCGCATCGACGCTTTTTTTAGTATTTACCCGCTCGCCGCCGTTGTCGTGTCGCATTTCGCCCTCCCCGTGCTGCTCAACCCTGCGCTGATGATGTTTACCTGGTAATTTTGTTTTTATTCCTTGGGGGGAGGCAGAATTGGAAAAGGGGTTCGGAATTATTCTTATTCTCGGATTGGTTGGGAATATAGTATAGTAGAAGAACTAATTATCTAGACTAGCGAGAGTTAGAAAGGTCTTTCATAATTATTAGGTCTATCTAACGCACTTGGCGGCGGTCTTGGAAAGAAAAGACGTCGATTTACTCATAACATAGTTACAAGTAGGAAAAGAGTATTGTAATTATAATAGATATTATAGATGTGCCTGCAACTCCCTACTTCTTCACTTTACTCAGAAGTAGGTAGTTAAAATTACGCTACCTAGCAAGTTGGGAAGGGGAGCTGAACGGCCCCTTTTCTTTCTCCTTTTTTGCCTCCGGCGGCCCTCTGGGTGCGCCTGCAGCGAGCTGCTCGCTACGCTCGAAAGTCGTTCTTTCCTTAAATCCTTATTATTTATCCGATCGACTAATTCTTATCTATAATTTAAAAGTAACTACCCCCTACTCGAAAGTTTTTCGAGTTAGAAATATAATTGGGAGAAGAAAGGAGGCCGTGTCAAGGACATGAAAGATGTCGTCGTGGTTGAAGTCGGTCGAAGAGGCCCCCACTCCTTATAGAAAACACTTGGCGCTGCATGCTGCTAATATAAACCCCATTAGAGGGAATACCGCCAATCAACCAAGCGCTACGGCAGGTGTCCAACACTTGCAAATCTTCCGTAGTATAGTGGTTAGTATATGAGCTTGTCATTCCACCTTCGGGTGCTGGCTTCGCTCGGGACCCGGGTTCAATTCCCGGCGGGAGAGCATTCTTTTTTTCTTCTTTTTTCTTCTTCTTTATATTGCTATCGCATTTCAAGATTTTTAGCCTTGGATTAGGGATTCTTATTTACCGAGCGAGCATGGTGCATCGGTGCGCTTTGCAATATTAAGCTTTGTTTTGCTACTTTTGTGGATTGGGTGCTGGTGGTAACTTTGCTCCGAACTCTCATGCCGCTTCACATATAGTCAAGCAGATCAACCCCAACAAATGTGGCGAGCCTATATGTACATAAAATACAACAAAAATAAGGTGGAAGCAACCCTTGCTGACACATTACAATTACTGGAATGAATACACTGTTTCCCCGGATACCACACCACCATCGGACATCGAACCCTATCTCCAACTACAGTCTCTTCCTAGTCATTTCCCCCACCCGCTCCTAAACGCCCAACGCTAAACTAACTAACTGCTTGAATTTCAAGTGGCCGTGGGTATGTACCCATGATGTATTGCGAAACGCTCGAGAGAGAGCCCCGAAACACGTTAAATAGAAAAAACGCAGCCAGCCCACTACGGAATAACCACCTCACCGACAAGCGGCGTGTCTCTGCAGCTGCGGCCTACAGCAACCGCATAGCGGCCGGGTAGCAGGCGCCACTTCTGCGCAGCCGTGTCCCAGACACTGAGGTCTCTGCGCGTGAGCTCGAAGCGCACGGCAGCCGTCTGTGAGGCGTTGAGGAACGGCTTGTCGAAGCCGCGTAGCTGCGGCACGCCAGCATACGACGGCAGCCGCACGTACAGCTGGGCGACCTCGGCGCCGGCGACGGCGCCCGTGTTGGTCACGTCGGCCGAGATGTGGACTAGCGTGTCGTACAGATCTTCGGGCCCGCCCTCGCGCACCGCGCCCGAAGGGTGCGGCGCGAAGAGCTGGGTTGTGTTTGTTGTGGTTGTGCTGTTGGGGGGAGGAATGGAAGCCTTCTCGACAGACAGGTTGCTGTAGTTGAAGGCGGTGTAGCTGAGGCCGAAGCCGAACTCGTAGCGCGGGGTGATGTTTCGCGCGGCGAAGTGGCGGTAGTCGACGAGCACGCCGTCGGAGAAGTTGGACTGGGGGAAGCGCGCGAAGTCGCCGGCCGGCAGGTCCGGGTTGAGCGCCGGATAGTCGGACTCGTTGCGCGCGACCGTGTAGGGCAGGCGCCCCGACGGGTTGGCGCGGCCGTATAGCAGCGCGGCGAGGGCTCTCCCCGACGCCTCGCCGGGCAGGTGGGCGAAGACGAGCGCCGTGACGTTGGCGTGGTCGACGAACTGGTCGACGAGCCGGATGCCGGCGTTGTGCAGCACCACGATGGTGTTGTTGCACTGGTCGGCCACGTGCCGGATCAGTCCGTCCGTGAAGTCGTCGCGCGCCGCCGGCCGGTCCGAGCCCTCGGTGGCGAAGGCGTTGCCGAACACGAGGCACGCGTCCGATGCCGGGTTGACCGACGGCTTGGCGCTGGTAAAGTCCCAGAACAGCGCCGTCCCGTCGTCGTACGCCTGTTGCACCAGCGCGTCGAATGGCGACACCATCAGCGACTGCGACGGCGCGCCGGACCCGCCGCCCGAGTACAGCGTGCCGTTGATCCCCACGGGCACCGTACCCACGGTCCCAGGACCCATGAATCCAGCCAGCAGGTCGGAAACGCTAAAAGATTCGGCGCCAAACGTCCACGCTATCGCCGACGGCGAGTTGTGGTCGGGATTCTTGGCCGAGTAGCCAAACAGCGACAGCATCCGGGGGGTCTTCAGGGGCAGGGCGCCGCGGGTGTTCTTGACCAGCACGTGGCCCTCGATGGCGCCGTCGAGTAGCGTCGAGCGGAACGTCGAGTTCCTGGCGTCGACGATAGCGTGGGGCTTGAGCAGGTCGGAGGCCATGCCGATGCCCGGCGCGGGGTAGTTCTTGTCCTGACCCATCCGGTACCACGCCGCGATGACCCTGTCGGATTTTAGCTTCCCAGAACGCGCACATGCGAGGGGGTCAGGCTGGTGGCATATAATGCTTACCTCGTAACCATGTCGTCGAGGCGGCTCTCGGGCACGGATCCGTTGCCGATGGCGGCGGCGAGGTGGGAGCCCCAGAAGGGGTCGGGGTTCGGCATGGCCATATCCAGGCCGGCGAGAGCCGTGGCCACGCCGGCGTGCTGGGCGCCCCAGTCGGTCACCACGAAGCCCTGGAAGCCCAGCTCCGTCTTGAGCAGGCCGTTGAGGAGGTTGCTGTTTGCGCAGCCGTACGAGTTGTTGACGCGGTTGTACGAGCACATGACGGTCCCCGTGCCGGCGCGCACGGCGTCTTGGAACGGCCACAGGTACAGCTCGTGCATTGTCTTGTCGTCAATGTTTGACGACACGGCTTCCGTGGTCACTCCGCTGCTGGTCGACGGGTTGCGGTTGGTCTCTTGCTCGTTGCCGATGAAGTGCTGCCAAGACCCTGTTAGCGACAACGCCACCCATGAAAGTTTTGGGGTTTATCGCACCTTGGTGCTGGTCGTGACCCCGACAGCCTGCACGGCCTGGACAGTTTCGAAGACGAGGGCCCCAGCGAGATAGGGGTCGACAGAGAAGCCTACGCCCAGCCAGAACACACGTCAGCAACCTCTTTGCATCAACTTGAGAGTAAGAGAGAAGAGAGAGAAAAACGACTAACCTTCCCAGTTGCGGCCGCTCAGCACGACGCGGCCGGCGGGGCCGACAACGGGGCCCAGGAGCACGTTGACGCCCTTGGTGCGGAACTCGCCGCCCATGCCCTGGCCGCGCTGGTGCGTGAGGGCGCGGTTCCAGCTGGCGCCGACGTGGATGCCGCTGGGCCAGCTGCTGACAAAGTCGGTGCCCCTGACGCCGTTGCCGGCGTCAGCCAGGCACAGGCCCGTGAAGTTGAGTCGCGGGATGGCGCCAACAAAGCCCGGGCAGCTCGTATTGGAGCTCGTGCCGCCCGTCAGGCTGATCTGCTGGGGTCAGAGTTTTTGTACTTGTAGGAAGAGGGAGGCAGAGAAACACACCTTCTCGCTCAACGTCATGTTCGCGACTAGTGCCCTGGCCTTGGAAAAGGCGTCCGCCCAGGGACCAACGCCTGTCATGTTTGCTGTGGCGGGGCCATTCGTCAGCGTTCCGTCCTTCGTGCAGTATCCAATGTCTAGAGCAAGCAGGCAGGTGATTTTCACTCCTACAAATCAAGAGACAGGCAGATACAGAGACAAAGAGAGTCAAAACATACGAGATGGATACACGGGCGGCGACTGGCCGTAAAAGTGCACGTCGCTCGTGATGGCCGCCGCGCTGCCGCTATCGCCAGAGTCAGCGGCCGAGCCCGGACCGCTGCCGCCATTGCGCAGAGCAGCAAGCCCGGCCAGGCCGGCGCCGATGATGAGCAGCAGGCCGATGGGGAAGGCGTAGCGTTTCCGCTTGAGGAACTGGAGGCGCTGCGCCATCCTTGATTGTCAGCTGCCGCCGCCGCTGCTGACCACGCCGCCCACGTCTGCGGCTGCGGCTGCGGCCTCGGGCTTGCCGGCGATTTCGGGAGCTCTGCTCAGCGATTCTGGGCTGAGGCGGGCCTCTTCGTGTGACGACATTTTTTTTTGGTGTTGTAGTTTTAGTACCTGGTGCAGTGAGTGCCGTGATGGTTACCGTCCAGGTGATGATGGGATGCGATGACGAGATGCTCCTCAAAGCGAGAGTGTGTCTATCGCTTAATTGTAAGTCGATGATCCTGAGTGGCAAGCAAGTGTTAAAAGGAGAGATGTAAGAGCGGCGCGGTACCTCACCTTCACTTCCTCCACTTCACATTGACCTCACACACACGCAAAACCCGGCGTGGCGGTTGTGCGACTCGGGCCTCTGCTACGTTGTGTCCCCCCCACTCCGTCGACGTCTCGTCTCTCCTCTTGCTTGACTTGGTTGGACTTGACTTGGGTTGCAGCTTTCTTTCCAAGTCAGGTGCCTGACCGTGTGCAGCCTACGTACAAACGTAGCTTGCCTGTCGCTTTGCAATTTAATAAATCGCCAGATGATACGGGATAGGCAAGAAGAGAATAACCGGAAAAGATTGGTGCGGTCGAGAGAGAGTTGATGGTCCAATGCCTGCGTCGTTTTGTTTTGGTTCTCGTATCCCTCCCTTGCTTGGGTTGGGCAAGGTAAATGAATGTCGGTAGGGAGACAAGACCGTGCAGAACCCATCCATTCGTTTGTTGCTGGAAAGTTACCAGGAGCACAGAGGTAAAATACAATTTTAAACCGCGCCCGTTCCATTTCATTCCCTTCCTGTGCCGCCTTGGGAGCGCCAGTTACCCACAAGATTTGTTGGCGCTATAGTCACGAAAGACACTCAAAGGTGACATGGAACTATTTAGTGCGAATAGTTTACTATTTCTAGATTCTTTACGGAGTAACGCCACACGAAAGTAGACAGTAATGTATGTTGTTGGTGCTTGGCTCGCGAGGCACAGTATTCCGTACCTCGGCAGTACAGTGGTAGTACAGTACCTACGCGATTACATAAGGACACTCAATTTGCAACAGCTCGCAGTTTGATGCGCAAGACGGCAGGCAGCCCGACAATGAAATAAGATGCAAAAATCGATTATAGATATACGGAGTATTATTATTATTATTTTAAACATACAACAGGCGGGAGGAGATATGCGGGCAGCCCAGCAACACACAAATCGCTGCATCTCATGTTTTTAGTTATTACGTCGCCGGTTGGCGGGGGGCACCCGCCCGCAGCGACGAACGACACGACACGAGGCGACGGCTGTGGTGGCGGCGGCGGCCCGTTCCCTCCCAGCCAAACCTACGGAATACCCCCGCTGTTGAACCCCAAGAAAACCTCCCCCCCTCACCCCGCAAAGGAATAGGCCCCCTACATGTATTGTCCGCGCCTATCAGCTTATCAGAATCATAATCGCCTTCATATCATCGATCACCGATTACCGATCACTGACCTGGCATACCGGTATCTGTACTGCACCGAGCACGTACTGAACGAGCGGTAAAACGGCCTCCCATGAGTCCATCTCCTTAGGAGCCAACTTCGGCATTAGTAAAACTACCTACCTACCGTATAATTCAAGACGTTTCAACCAATCGCTAGTTGCCCTTTCTTTTGAAGAGAAGAATACCTAGGTTGTTAGTGAGCAGAGGAGGGGCAAGCTCGAAGTTACATATCTTTGGTAAAGAGGCGGGCATTGTCCAGCAAGTTTTACTGATTCCGAGTTGGATTCTTAGGACGTGCGGAGCTGCAAAGAATAAAAAAACTACTTACGCAGCCCAAGAAACTAGAAACCAAGGGCTAGAACAACCTGCGAGTCCCAAGCTGGCTGTGCAAAGTTCCATCACATCACCGACACTGCCACAAACACCAACCCGAGTTCGAGTTCGAGCACGCCTTTCCACAAGTCAAGGTAGGCAGAGCAGACCTTCCCCGTCATGCAGCGCTCGAATGTCATGCCATGTGCATGCATGCGAACGGCGAGGGCCTTGGGCCTTGGGGGCTGGCTGGTTCCCAATCGGGCCGCCTGAAACCTGTTAACACCATGTGTAGCACCATGGGTGGGTAAGTTACTCCGTTATAGTACTTGAATTCTACTACCTGGAAATCTTCGATTCGTTCCCGCATCTAACAGCCCAGGCAAACAAAGCCGCTAGGCTGTGAATACCGAACCATTAGATATCTCTCCAAGTCAACATGTAAAGGGAGATCCCCCTGTAAATATCATACTATGGTGTAGAGACCAGGCCGACCTGGCTCTCAAGCCTTCGAGGATGCCCTGCCCGGGCCACAACCAATCTTCCCAATCCCTTGGGCCGTGGCTTGCTCGGCTTGGCTGGAAGTCAGTAGCAGCTCGTCTGCAAAATCCTGCCCAGATAATTCAAGCGCAAAAACGTCAACCAGCGTTTCCCATGACCGCCTTAATCCAGAGACCCGCACGTCCCATGTCCAAAAAGTAAAAAGCAAGCGCCGAAATAGTGCGTGAAAATCCGTTCGTCGACCGCACCGCTGTGGTATTGTGGGTGCCCTATTCGTGAATAGGTTGAAAATAATATAAACACTAGAAATAACACATGTCTATGGGGAGAATAGCTTATGCCAAAGCAGTGCTAGCGGGGATGCACAGGCCGTGCCAAGCATACTGGACGCTGACATCAACCTCTTATCGCCGTCAATACCCGCATCGGGATGGGCGATCATGTACTAGGAACAACACTGCTGTTAGGCTCGAGCGAATCCATCCTAGTCGGCTGAGTGTCTGGTGGTTATATGCTGACGGCGGGGCGGCATCAGCTACATATCGCACGCAACGAGATGATTACATCTCTGCCGTCGCTGTCGCCAACCGAGCCAAAGTATGCGCCGAATGCAGGGGGGTTCGCGTCTGCTTACAGAACGAGGTGCTTTAGGTTGCGCTGGATGATCATGTCCTGTACGGAACCCATGGTGATCTTCAAAAGGTTCGTGTCGGTCGCGTTCGTAAAATGGCCGTAAATATCCTTCTCCGGGTTGCGGTTGAGCGCCCGGAACTTGTCCATGAAGTACTTGCTGGCCTGCTTGAAGTCGCCCGGCGGTCCGTGGTAATCTGTGAAACCGTGCGCTGTTATCGGGCTCTTGCTCAGCTTCTCCTTGAAGAGGTCCATCTTGTTGAGGAAGAGGATCAGCGCCGACTTTGTGAACCAGTGCGAATTCGCGATCGATTCCCAAAGCATCAGCGCCTCGTTCATTTGGTTCTAGCTTTATGTCAGCCTGCATACTCATACAAAAACTAAGAGTGACGGGATATGAGCCTACGCCATCCTTATCCTCCAAGAGACACTGGTCGTAGCCCGAGATGGCCACCAAGAACAAAAGGCAGTTGACGTTCTCAAAGCAGTGTATCCACTTCTTCCGCTCCGATCGCTGGCCGCCGACATCAAACATGCGGTATGTGAGCTGCCCAAGGTCGAAGATGGTTTCCGTGATGCCCGTTGTCCGTAGTCGAGACCGGAGAAGATCTTGGTCCGTGGGGACGTAGCCCTTGTCCCAGACCCGATCCAGGTCGGCGCAAAAGCTTTACGCGCGTCGGTTAGTTTACGCCGTGCTACCTTCAAAAGGGTCATGGGGTGGTTCTGGGACTGAGCTCACTAGTCTAGGTTGTCGTGCAGGGCATACTCGTTGCCCTTTTCGATAGCTGCCCTCACGCCCCCGTCAAGCCAGAGCTTCTTTATCGGCTCGAGATAGTCTGTCGGGAGGGGCTCGTCTGCGGTCATCTCGTAGTCCACCATGATGTGGGCCATGTTTTTCTGCGCCAGCTCGGTTAGCAGTTGCGCAGAAACTCGCAAGAGTATCGAGCGTTGCAATCTTAGGCAACCGTATCCCCAACTCTCGCATCAAGGGCGTGAAAGCATACATCGTTCTCCTCGCTCTCGAAATGGATATCCAGCTCGTTCATGGCGTCGAAGATCATCCGGAACGACTGAACAATGTTGGCAAAGATGACGGGCTTCCATTCTAGTTTCTCGCCTTTGCTGAACCCTTGCGAATATATCAACTTCATCTGCTTCAGGACCGTCGACTTTCCCGACTCGCCAGCTCCTGTTTGCAGCGCCCGGGTTAGCCTTCAAGTTTGCCACCCACTGCTGGCCGGCTGGTGCCGCAAGAGGTTCGGGCCCTAGGGGTAAGCGGGGGCGTACCTAGAAGCAAAAGCTTCACCTCCTTGGCCATGCGCTTTTCGTCGGCGCGGATGACCTTGTCCAGCTCACGCGACCTGGCGACGCCGCCGTCGTCGCCATGGTCACGGCCACCGAAGCACATTTTGAAGGACGCTACACCGCTCGGCTGGCCGAAAATGCGGGTGAGGGTTCTCGGTAAAAGTTAGGTGGATGTCACCGTCACCGTAACTGCCGTTGTGTCGACCGCTCCGGGCGGAGAGGCTCCAGTCTGGCGGGTTTCGGCGGTTTAAGTGGCCAAGGCGGAGTGCCACGCGGTGCCCCGCCTGCAGCAGCTGGTGGACGGAGGCAGACCGGATCGGATAGACGACACTGCTGCTGTGTTCTGTCGAGACGAGGCCGTGTGATGGTTGACCCAGCAAGGTAACGGAACGGGTATTGCGTCGTCGTAGGGGGGTAGGTAAGTAAGATGGCTTGGGGTGCCCTGTCCAGCTGGCCTTGTCCACTCGCCCGATGATGTAAAGCGTCAGAAATAGTACCGGCCTCGGGTGGAGCAGCTGCGGTCACCCGTCTTGCCCGAGAATGGGATGAACCGGACGAGGAGAACAATGCAACGAGACCAGAAGCTCTAGGAGTGTCGAAGTTGAGGCAAAGAAGTAAAAAGGAGAGATAAAATATTGCGTAGCACCAGCAACAGCAGCGACAGTGGTGAAAGAGTAAAAAAAAAGGGAAAAAAGACTGGAAGCCGAAAGCAACCTGGAACCCCCCTAGCTTATCACTAGTATTTGAAGAGCAAATAGAAGCAGCAGCACGCATGGAGCGGCGCCGGGTACGAATGGTCGGTGCTGCGACTTGTGCTGCTGTGCTGCACCTCCATACCGCAAAGCAGTATTATTTTCTGCAGCAGTGCAGCCACCACTGCACTGGTCCCACACCGTTCATGGGCCCCACCTACCCAATGCATGCATCGCCCGCTTCGGAATTGGAGCATGGGCTTTCATCGCAGCATGGTGGGTAGGAGCCATGAGGTGTGCTTGCCCACTCGGAGTTTGTCTCGGGCGGTCAGTGCAGTTCAGGGGCACCAGCATGGTGGCTTCCAGAGGGCTTCTAGGCTGCCTTGCGCTCCATTTATATATTCCCCTACTGTAATTATATATTGCGGAACACTCTCGGCTCGTTTACACCCAAATTGCTCTCGAGGGCGCGACCCGGTGCAGTGCTCAGGAAGGGCAGACAGCCATCTCAGAGCTGCTGGTCGCGGGGTGCAATCGCCTGGACTGCCTTCAATCCAAATGAATGGCGGGCACTGACTGTGGGCCCTTTGCGGCCCCCCCATACCGACAGGGGTGCTAAGGGCTAAGGTTAAGGTGGTTTTTTCCGTCCGCGCATGGCATGGCAAGCCATGTACATTACGTGCACAGGACTTACGTCAGGTACTTGGCTGGGTGTCATCTAAGAAATCTTTAACGACCGCTGAAGAAAACCTAGGGTAGCTGAATGTGGCCGGCCGCTGGGTTCCGTGTCTCGAGTGTCTATCTGGACTCCACCGGATTGACCGCTCTTCGCTAGAGAATAAAATAGCGAATGGAACGAGGTTTTCTCAAAGTGCGCGGCGTGTTTGCTTTTTCACGTCTCTCCTTGAGGTACAGCGCTTATAGGAGTGCCTCCGCCACGCGGGCTGCACGCGACGATTTGAAACTTTTGAGAACGGATGAATTGCACTCAAGGCCAGCGCCCAGGCCAGCGCCATCCATCTCGATTCCCGTCGGTTGGAGCGGAATGGAAGCGATGGAAAGCCAGAAGCCAGAAGTTAGAACAACTTTAATGCCCTTCCTTCCTTCATCCGCGGAGACTAGAGTAGTAGCCCCTATTTTGGTCCGCAAGGTCCACAAAGGCGCTCGGCCCACGACCGTAATAACCTTGAGGATCTCTACTAAGATGACGAGCAAAAGTTCTATCCCCTACCCGGCAAGCGGTTGACAAAAAAAGGCGAACACATTCGCAGTACTTCTCTCCAGGCCAAATATATGTACATGTACAAATATAGGTACCGTTATGTACTACAATCTTACCACCCAGTCAAAAGACCCTCGCCCTCTAACACATCTTGCATCCGCCTTACCATGGAATCCACGTACCCATTAATTTTCGCTTGGCTCAGTCGGCTCCATCCTTCAACCGCCAGGTCCATGATATTTGCTCCAATTCGAAGATTGGCACGGATATACCGCTTTACAGCCCTCCAGCAATTCTCAATTGGTGATAAATCCGGGGAGCTGGGCGTATTGAAATAGTCCTTGGGCTTGCTTCCACTGAATGCCATGGAACTGTTACAAAATTGGTAATGTATGGTAGTGCAGCGCCACTCGCACGGACCATTGATTTTGAGTGTTCGCTTTTTTTTTGTCAACCGCTTGCCTGGGTACTGACCAGGTCCCCGGCGCGCCACGATTTCAAAATTACAGCGCCCGTTCGGTTCGTAGTACAGCGCTAGCAGGGACGGCACTGACCAAGACATGGTTGCTGGCACTGGACAGGGAACTAAAACTTACCCTTAGACCATAGTAGTGTCGTAGTTATTATCTCGGGCTGCCATGCCGGAAATCCTTTTGGCGCAACGAGGGGCTAGAGATCGTTGGCGGCCAATGGCGAGCTCTACGGCCCCCTTATCCAGGGGGCCTAGGAGCCAGTCCCAGCGCCCGGAGCGGGGCCAGGGCAGTCTCGCGGATGCGGCTGCTGCCCAGGACCCCGGCCCCCAGCTCAGTAGCGTAGCGTGGCTTCACTCCGTCTGGAGTTCTGCATGGAGTATTTTTGCCGCGAAACAGCTCGCCATGCGCCTGCGCACATGGCCATGACTTGTGTGGTGGTGGTGTCTGATTCGGGCGTTTCCTCTCTTCTTCGCTTGCTGTAGCCATTTCGCTGTTCGTTTGAACTGCTGGCGGTCTGACTGGTGTGGTGTGGTGGGTGCCCCATGTGGTGGCTTGGGCAGTTTGTTTCGCCGAGCGGCAGGCGTTGACCAACGCAACCGCAACCGCAACTACAACCACGCAACCACAACTCGACATCGCTCCCCACCATCCCAACTTCCCAACCGCGCTGGATTTTCACTGGATGCTGGTGTATGCACGAGGGCTCGAGCTCGAGCTCGAGCTCGAGCTTCCTGTTTCCGGGCTCTTGGTTTGGTCTTCTTGGCTCACCGTTTCCCAACTTCCTCCCAACTCGTTGAATGGTCCACAGATGCATTCGAGCAGCTTGCTAGGTGCCTACGGAAGAAAACTCTAGTGAATATGATGTCTTCCCCTCGGAATCTGATGAGAGGGCGGTGCAAAAGACTAGAGCTGACTGCTTGACAAACCAAGTGACAGCTCAAAAAGAAGCTTCGCCGTGAGTTTTTATCGAATGCTGACCCCGCTGAAGCGTTAGAATACTCATCAGTCAGCCCATCACATTCGCTTACTTGGTCCTTTGAAGAGACAAGACATTGGCTCGGTGGCAACTTGTTTCGCCGCTGCGGGTAAGACGCGCTTGTTGACCGAAAGGCGAGGCAAGGCAAGGCAAGCACATCGCAGCACATGGCCGAGACCGAGTTGCCCTCGCCCCCCATCGCGTCTCACGAAACAGTCTTTGGCGTAACCCCCCTCTGTCAGCCGACTACAACATCGGGACTGGTACTAGTGCGCCGGCCGATGGCAATCATGGCAGATCCTCGCCCGTCTTTCCTTGTGAATGGCTGCTGCCGTAACAGCCGCAACTCGCCATCGACGGCATGCATGGCTTTGCCCGTCGTGGGGTTTCCCATAGACATGGGCCATGGACAACTCACTTGGCTGCCCGTGCGCATCTCTCAAGCTTCTTCCCCTAAACTTAGTGCCTCCCGTCCAGTGTCCCGAGCTTTGCGATCCCAATTACAACCTCGATGATCTTCCGATCACTGCACTACGCACGGGCGGCCGCTCTGGTGCCATAGGGAAGCGATCTTCCCGCGTGCCCGCTAGAACCTGCTGGCCAGCCATGACTTTCAATGGTGCACCAGACTTTGCCCCAATGGGGGCTTGCAGACGAACGAACCACTGCAGCGCACAGAAGGCTAAGTGTGGTGTCTGCAGTGTCTGTTCGCGATTCTACCCTGACCTGACCGTGCTGACAGCGGGATGATCAATGAAACCTGGGGTTGTACCTGGGGTCGCCTCCGCCGCCGCCGCCGCCGCCAGCACGCTTCCGTGTGGCCCCGCTTGCGACCCGTCTCAGTTCGGGCCTCGGGATCATATCGTCTCCAGACCCGGCCAAGCGCCGGCAGCTGTTGTCGATTGGTCCCCCGGTCACCTCAACACCATAAGGCTGTTTCATCCAACGCCCGCGAAATGATCGCAACGCTACCTGCCTCTTCCGACGAAGGGAAAAAAACTTGTTCGCGGCACTGTCCTTTTCATTGTGTGGTTTTCCGTGTTCCCGGCGAAAGCCCTGAGCTGATCTTACCAGCGTTGTAATTAGACTTTAGGCGGTTAAAGAGAGCGCCCTGCCCGAGGCAGCGCCGCAATCCTACGAGATGCCGTGTCTCTCGGCCTTTGTTCCCGATTATCAACCCGGAGGTTGGCGGTAATTCTGAGGCAATCCTTCCCTTCTGGATTCAGTCCTATTCCTCAGTCTCGTTCCTGGTCACTTGCTCGCCCACTGTTGGTGATGCTTCTGATGCAATCCTCTCAAGCTGTTGCCCGTGCCTCCCTGGCATGCCTTCCATGAGGAGCAGTTGATGGCATTCGATCACCATTGGCAGCCATGGCCGGCTGTGTGTGTGAAGTGTGCTGGGACGGGTGCATGCCGGCCGTGCTGCGCCGTAACCACGTTTTTTACTTAATTATCAGACTCGCGCCGTATGCATCTGCAGTTTGCAACGCTGCGAATTGTCGAATTGGAGCAGTCAAGTGCCGTTGTCCTGCCTCGTCGTGTCGTGCTTAGCAGCGGCTCAATCTCAATTTGCTGCTCTTCACCGCGGGGACTTTTTCCGTCTAGATTTTTTTTCTCGTCTCGCTGCAGATCTGGTGTCACCGCTCTCAAGTCAACCGACCTCTCCACACAAGCACACAGCGGACAAGCATCATTGGCTCTGGCTTTCCGAAAACACGTTTTTATTCGCTCACCCGTGCCTCCCTAACATACCTTCCCAGAAAAAAAAATCTGCTATCCGCCCGCAAACAAAATCGCAATCGTGCCCTGCCGATTGAAGCCCCTCTTATTAAAAACTTGCGCTGTTGCTCCTGCTCAAGTTGGCTTCACTCTGGTCCAGACGCCTCTGCAAATCGCCTCTGTCTCCGTCTCTCTTTACGCCTCCACATTTCCCGAGACGACCGAGATATCTCGGCTACTTTCACAAAATGGCTGACGAAATCACCCATGCAACCATCAAAGGTGAGTGAGTCGAGTGCTACTGCTAAGCGGCGGCCAACTTTATCACCGCGGGGTTATTGGATCGCGGACATGCTTGGACGTGCTACTCCGGTCCATTGATGCCCCGCCATTCACAATCTCCTGTGCCACAGATCCCCTCTCACCTCCCCCCAGACCCATGCCCATCGCCTCACACGGCACTTAGACTTCCAAATGTAAAAATACGAAAATATCACCCTCCCAGCCCTGTATCCCCGACTTGGAGTCCCTTGGGTTTTTTGCCGCGTATGCTGCGCCGCATTGCACCACGAGGGAGAGGGCTACAGCCACGGTTCGGTGACTTATTGTGCCTCTTGCAGGCATGGCTTTCTATATGAGAATATCCGGTCCAAAGACGGCTGCCCAATTCGTCATGCACATCATCACACACGCACCCGCCCCCCCCGAGTCTGCCGCCGCTGCCGCTGTTGCCTTGCCATGAGAGACGCACGTTTCGGCCATGAAAGCGTGAGACAGTTGTGCTAACGAGGCCCCCTCTCGCCGGGATTTGCATCTAGATGGCTGGTTCCGCGAGATCTCGGACATGTGGCCGGGCCAGGCCATGACCCTCAAGGTCAAGAAGGTGCTGCACCACGAGAAGAGCAAGTATCAGGATGTCCTGATCTTTGAGTCGACCGACTACGGCCACGTCCTGGTCCTGGACAATGTCATCCAGTGCACCGAGCGTGACGAGTTCTCGTACCAGGAGATGATCACCCACCTAGCCATGAATTCGCACCCCAACCCCAAGAAGGTCTTGGTCATTGGCGGCGGCGACGGCGGTGTCCTGCGCGAGGTGGTCAAGCACGAGTGCATCGAGGAGGCCACCCTCTGCGACATTGACGAGGTATTTATTCCATTCCGCGGAACCGAGAGAGAAAGACGCTGTGGTACCATACTTACACCCCCTATTTTGCAGGCTGTCATCCGCCTGTCCAAGCAGTACCTCCCCAGCATGTCGGCCGGCTTCAACCATCCCAAGGTTAAGGTTCATGTTGGCGATGGCTTCAAGTTCCTGGACGAGTACAAGAACGCGTTTGACGTCATCATCACCGACTCGTCCGACCCCGAGGGACCCGCCGAGTCGCTCTTCCAGAAGCCCTACTTCCAGCTACTATTCAACGCCCTCCGCGAAGGCGGTGTCATTACCACCCAAGGTTGTACGTCTCCTTTACTCAGGAAAGTCGGGGTTCTGAGAGCAAATGGTTCCCAGGGCAGGCTTAACACCGTGCCTGTATTCTCCTGCGCCATATCTCAGGTCTACCAAGTGGTAGTTCGTCTCGGCTTTGGCGCATGCTATGGCTTTTTTCGCTCTTCTCGCCCCTTTCTCTCCTTCCGTTTTAGTGCCTTTTACCCCTTTTTAAAATTTCCGTGTCCTTTAATAATTGTGTTTGAAAGCCTTTCTCTTCTGACCACGAAGCTAATGAGTGAGCTGCAGCCGAGAACCAATGGCTTCACCTGCCCCTGATCACCAAGCTTAAGAAGGACTGCAAGGAGATCTTCCCGGTCGTTGAGTACGCCTACACCACCATCCCGACGTACCCGTCTGGACAGATTGGCTTCATGGTGTGCTGCAAGGACGCCAACGTCAACGTCAAGGCTCCCCTGCGGTCGTGGACCCCTGAGGAGGAGGCCAAGCTGTGCAGGTACTACAGCTCGGAGATCCACAAGGCCAGCTTCGTCCTGCCCACGTTTGCCGCCCATGCCCTGAAGTAGAGAGCTCTGCCCTGTTTTGGAGTAAACAGAAGCAGGCTGAGACGGGGGGACATCTGAAGAGGTATAATGGAAAAATCGGTGCTAAGGGTAGATTTACTGAATCTTCAGGCGTGAGACTGCACAAAAAAATTGGTAGATTTTGGCCATTTAAGACTGAAAACAATGACGATAGAGAGAGGCCATGGGAACCTCGTCGCACTTAGGCATGTCAGATTTCACAAATAGACTTGATTGCCCCTCAGTTGAACACGTACACATATGTACACGTACGTCACGAACAAGAATTGCCCATATTCTGTCGTCATCAGCATGAGGATTGTGTAAGAACATTCAAGGCACACGAGTAGCAGTTTGGGTCTACGCCTTTGCCTACTGGCTGACGTCGGGGTAGACGTCAAACCTCCGCTGGTCCCTGAGCGGGATGCCGCTCCTGGCCTCCTCGATCCTGGCGCCGTCCAGCTCGGCACTGACGATGGTCTCGTTCTCGTCGGCCTCGACCAGCACCTGGGCCATGGGATCGACAATAAGACTGTGTCCCCAGGCGTGATAGCCGGCGGTCGTGTCGCGGGCCGGGCTGCACAGGGCCACGTAGATCTGGTTGTCCATGGCGCGCGCCTGGCCCTGCAGCCGCCAGTGCAGCGGGCCCGTCGTCGTGTTGAAGGCGCCCGGGTACACGAGAGCGAAGCAGCCGTCGCGCCGCGCCGCGATCATGGCCAGCTCCGGAAACCGGATGTCGTAGCAGATGGCTACACCTACGCGCCCGTACTCGCCCAGCTCCACCGTCGTCACTGCAGACCCCGCCGACAGCACCTCCGACTCGCGGAACCGGATCCGCCCTGGTATGTCAATGTCGAACAGGTGCACCTTGCGGTGCGTTGATAGTAGCGCCCCCGACGGCCCGAACGTCAGGCTCGTGTTGTAGTACTTCTTGTCCCTCCCGTTCGACTCGGCAACCTCCGGAATCGACCCCCCGATCAGGTACACGCCGTTGTCGCGGGCCATGGCCGCCAGCGCGTGGAAGCTCGGGCTCGATTCTGCCGGGGGTGGTGACGGGAGAAGCGGTTCTGCGTATGACGGGAAGAACTCGCACCCGTACGGCGAGTTGAAGCACTCGGGTAGCACCACGATCTTGGCGCCTCCCGCGGCTGCCTCGGCGACCTTGGCCGCCGCGTGCGCGAGGTTCGCTGCCTTGTCGGCGCCGCTTGCTAGCTGCACGCACGCCAGCTTGACGGGCTTCTTGAGCAGCAGCGGGCGCGGGGTTGGTGTGATTGTTGACATGATGCGGTGTTGGGAGAGGGGTCGGGGGGTGAGGAAGAAATTTGGTGGCGGTGCTCGTGTGGTGGTTATTGGGCGTGTTAGTGTTGGTTTCTTGCTGGGGCGTGCAGGAGGCGGTCGGAAAAGTAGTAGTCTTACGGTTGGCCTTATGGTTGATGTTGTTATCCGCATTGCGGGAGGGCTCGGTCGAAGAGCCGGAGGATGGGATGGAGTTGTCGTCGAGCCGGCCGTTGCGGAGGACTTGCGCGGGAGGAGGGCTCCCCAATTGGCGTGCTGCGGGGTGCTTATTGGGTAATGGGAGCGGATCAAAACGCCGCAGTGAAAGCCCAGGAAGTCGCGAGCCACAGCGAGGAGGGGTAGCTGTCTGCCTGGATGCTAGCCGACGCCAAATGCCAGCTCGCCAATTGGGCAACGGCCAGGGATATCATTTCGTCCAAATTCCCCTTCCATCCCAATCGAGATGTACACCTGACGCTGTCGATCGTGTGCCTCTTGGAGTTTCCTTCCCCCCCGAGGACCTCCCCAAAGATTTGCGGGCCCAAAGAGGGCTCTGTTCTAGATTGCTTGATAGTTCAATCTCTTTTCTTTCCGTCTTCTTCCATCTTTAGGCTTAGTGACACTGCCCTGGTTTGTGCCCTGTGGCATGGCTTGGACCGCTGCTCCCCTTTCTCTCGGCGTCTGTGACGTGCCTCCCTCTACAATTCACAATGGAACCCCAATCGTTTGACCTGCTTCAATGGGAAGAGCTCTGCGCAATCCCCCGGGCTCCCGGCTTCATTGCCATGAACTGGACTGAGGTCAAGCTCCACCGTTCGACCCGCGGCCGACTGAGGAAGGCAAACCCGGCTCGCCAGCGTCAGCGCGAGTACTTTGCCAACGCCCGCGCTCGTGCCGCCGAGGTCAAGAACTCTGTCGAGAACAGCCCTCCATCCATCTCTTTCCTCCGTTCGAGTTCTTCCTAGTCGCGCTGCTCTCGTACTTCCAACAAGTCGGGCTCTTCGGCTGGGCGCCATGCCTCTCAGCCGGCCACGCAAAAGCAAGCTGATCCGCCCAGGAAGCGTCCCAATATCACTGACACCGCCCGAGAACCCCCTTTGCCAACGATAAGTCGCTTCTTTGAAGAGCAGTCTGCCCAGGGCGTCGGGGCGCCAGGGCCTGTTGGCACTCAACCCGAGTATGATGACCAAGCTCTGGAGCGGATGAGGCAAAAGCCGCTTGCGAAAAAGGACTGGGGAGTTTCCCGGCGTTCAATCTTGGGTCCCGCCAAGAATCGTCCTAACCAGGTGTCGGATAACCGGGCATCGGGTAACAAGACCTCGGGCGAGGCCGTCCAAGACGTCCAGAAACGGCGAGCCACATTGCACGAGGTGGACACGGCCACTTGAAACGGAGACATGAACCTTTATCCCGTCAGGGCATGGTAGTCAGAATTGGAAGCCAGGAAGGGAGACCTGAAGCGCCTCCGAGAGGCAATTCAACCGGTATGTCACTGGCTTTAAGGGCGTCTGATTGTGCTTTAGACTAACAGGATGCAAGACAACCCCGATTTCGACGCAGTGTTTCGTGAGCGGCTACCGCTTAGCAGCCTGCCTCTTTCTTCAAGCCAAATTGCCGGAGAGAATCCAAGACGAGAAGAGCGGCTGATATCGGGTCGAATGGAGCCGTGCGTGATTTCAACTCCGGAGATACGCGAACCGGTTCCACTACGAGCGTTCTCTTCAACGTTTTATCCCATGGAAACCTTTGATTCGGCAAATACAGACAGTGTTCTGGTACAGGTCGGCCGAGTGGCCTCACCTGTCCCACCGTCTCGGAAAGGAGAGAATGATAGATGGAGGAAGTAGCTTCGGAAGCCAAGCAGTCCGATCAACAGCGTCGAGGCTGTCGAAGGAAGCCAAGAATCCGTCGAGTGCCTAAGAGTCAGCCCTGGTGTCAGTGAGATCTCTCGAGAAGTCCGAGAACGATCACAGTCACAGCCCCGTTTGACAGATGCAGCGTTGAACCGCTTTACAGACCCGAAGCCTTCTGGATTAGAGGGCCTAGGCCAGGCATTCGGCTCAATCAGCTCCTCGCTAATCCTCAGTCGCTTCGAGGATCTCATGTCCAGGATACATAGACGCCACGAGCAGACCAGAACCCAAAAGGAGGCGCCCCCCTTGGATTCCCAGATGCACGTGCCTGACGATGATCCCGCCCCTCACCAGCAAGACGGAAATATGCAGACAAATGTCTCTCGTCAAACTCCACCCACGGCTGCAGAGCAGATTGCTGCACCATCGTGCAAAAGTGATCCGGATCAAGCGTGGAAATCATTCCTATTTGGCGGTGAAAGCACTGACGGTGTCGAAGAGGCAGCATTTGATGAGGCAAAGCGTGATGTAGCACGAGATCTTCAACCGTCGACCTACTCGTCCTGCATTGGCGATAAACCCTTATCAGACTGGGACAGCAACATTGCAGCCGCAGGAACAGTACACACCAATGGAGATGAGTCATCCGGGTTTGCCAACGACGTCCTGTCAAGTGCCGGAGCTTCTGCAAGCCGCAAAGCCACGTTGAGACCCTCCTCGACAGGGGTGATGTCAGATCCAACGTCGGCGGGCCAAGACGTAGCCACCCGGAATCACAGCGACGACCGGTACGCGGAAAGCAGCCTGGCTCCATTAGCCTAGCACGGTCTCAACCTATCAGACACACCCTGCCCCGACCCTACAGAAAGCACGGGAGGCAGCATGTCAGACACGCTAGCGCACCCAGCGATGTCGACGACATCGCTGGCCGTTGAGCCTGCGCGGTCTAAGGTGGGGGTCAACGATCGATTTGTTCCGCCCAAGCTTTCCGTTGGCAGCCGGTCTAGCTTGAAACGTCTGAATGAGGCTCCGATGCCAGTCAGCACCGTAGGGAATAGAAGGGCTCGACGGAAGATCCGTGCCCGCGATGGCCAGGCAAATATCCGGGCTCTCCCCAGCTACAACTCGGACCCCATCGAGGATATTAAAGATGTGGGCGAGACGCGCCCATCGCTCTTCGGGTCCCTTGATCTGGCCTGAAATGGTGCTGTTTTCGGCACGCTTGAAGCCTCGGTTAACGTTGAAGTTGTTAGCTTAGTATCTAACCTTGTCGGAGGCTGCTGATTGTTCCTTGCTAACAAGATATCCTGACGCCCTGTAAACAACCGGCCCTTGGCAAAGGAGGGCGTTTGAACAAACGATGTAGCGGTCAAGTCATGTCACACGCTAGCCAGCCAGTCAAGAGTCGAGAGTAGAGTAATGGTAAATGGTAAACTCGAAGTTTGGAGTTCAACTATCTAGCTATCTAGGTAGCTATCCGACTCATTGCCTCGCCCCCGTTCCCCCTTTCTCCGTTCTCCACTGGTGCCGACTTACTTACCTTCTCTCATCGTTTCCCCGCGTCAACGGCAAGTGTCTGTCCCACAATGTGGCTACTCTCCTGGCTCGAACCAGCTCGAAAGCCCGGGCGAGCTAATGGTCATTTCGCGTTTTGCAGGCCCGGGGCTAGTTAGGAGCTCGTCCCGCCAAGGCCCGCACATTTGAAGATCGAAACCCCGCGTTTATTCTCGGCCAATGGCACGACAGGTATTAGCAGCACAAGAAACCCCTCAAGGCTGCAATGCTGCTGCATGTGCATAAGCTGAGAGACAAACAAGGCGCCAGTTCCAGCTATAGCGGCTAGGCCTGAGGGATTATCCTCTAATGTCTCTCGTCTCGTCTCTGCAGAGTCGTCTCTCATTGCTTCGTTCGGTCCCATCGGTCGTTCAATGCGGGGACCCCGACGACGAGGGGGGGATGGAGGGTTGGAGGGACGGGTTTAAAAAACGCATATGCTCCCCAAAAAAACTTTCGATGGCTTTTTTAGTCATATGCAGGTCTCTTGGCCAATGAGACGGCCCTGATAAGGCTTAAGCTCTGCTGGTGGCGTTCGGGAGGAACCAGTGCCCGATCCTCGGCTGCCATTGGCCCACGTCGACAGCTCCGTCCAAAGCATTGCACGATTGAATTGTATTATTTTTACCTGACAGCTTTCGGGAGAAATCTGGGGGTACCGCCGAAAGCGGAACGACGGAAACTATTGCCTAAGCCTTGGACAGCTGAGGTTGCGGTCGAAGTGGGCGAGGGGGGTGAAGAGAGGACAGAAAGTGGAGGGGATTAAACTCGTTGGGATGTTTCTCTTTCAGGTGTGTGCAAGTCCCGAAATTCCTGGTTGCCGGGGCGTGGCTTCAGTCACCCCGGGACGGCCGTCGGTCGGTTAGTCGGTTGCAGGCGACGACTTACTTGCGGAGCGCCAGATGGGGGCTGGCTTTTTTCGGGTGTGGGTTGCTTCTCCACGCCTGGAGGAGCCGATTGCGGGGTTGAACCCTCCAGATATCCATACCACGGTTGAATGTGGCGGTAGAGTTGGGTTGCGAAGTACGAACGAGCAAAGACAGAATAAAGAAGGAAAAGGACGCGGGTTACGAATTCTGTCTGTGCAACCTAGCGAGCCGTAAAGTGAGGCTTGCGTGAAGCATGGCGTTGAGTTCTCACGGGCTGTTCTGAATCATTTCTTGTTTTTGTTTTGTTTTGATACGCAGCTTGCCCACATCTAGGGCGGCAACTCAGGGGCAGTGAGTGAGTCGAACGAAACGTAAACCCCACCCACCCTACGGAGCACGGATACCTTACCTACTACGCACATCCCGTAATGGGCCCCAATCCCCTTCAGCATATGCGTGCCCCATAAATAGTAAGGAAGGTACCCTGCTTTCGGATTTTTTTTTTTTTACTTTTCGAGAGCGAGACCACGGAAACCACCCGTGCTAGGGTAGTGCAGTACGTGTGTGTTAATAAGAAAACAATTAGATCGTATTTCAGCATGTCTGGGGAAACAGAGAGAGAGAGAGAGAGAGAAAAGAAGTTGAAAATAAAAACAAAACCACCTGGCAAACTCCGGTAGGTAACTAATAAGTTGCGCCCCCCAATGACTCGAAAATTACTCGCTCCAACCTCGGGTGCTCCAGCGGCAACTGACGTTGAAACTAGAGTCGTACCTAGACAACTAGACAGGACTTCTAGCAGGTACCTTACCTTTAGGGAGTGCTGCACAACAGGCATCACCCCACCCTTTTTCCCATTCTTTTCGCTCGAACGGGTCGAGGCTGTCGAGCCATGGGTGACTTATTGCCACCGGCTGGCAGGCTGCTGCTGCTGGGTTGTGTCGTTGTGCTTTTTTGGGGGACTATGACCCCCAATCTCTGAAATACATACAGTATGCATGCGACTTTGTCAAGTACCTCTTCGCTCGCTTTTTTTTTAATATTATCTTGGCCTTTCATTTTTGTTTCATTCCGTCTTTCTTATTTTCAGCTGGCCAGCCAGAGGTAAACTACTTCGGGATTACGGGTGGAATGCACCAGCCCATCCCACGGAGTTGCGGATCAGGATGCCTACTGTGGCATATAAATTTTCTGGGGTACATACGTTGACGGCGATTTGTCCTTCCTCCTCGACTCAGCGCCGGCTTACACCGCGTGTCTGTGTCTCGTATGTCTCGTAAGATGCTTGTTGTGTTGTGTGCATCCTGTCATCACTTAGTTCCTCCCAACCAACAACACCTTGTCGTCTGCAACGGATTAATTCCCTCTTCTTCTCGACACGTCAGGTCAGACTGACTGGCCAAGTGCAAGGATACGGAAGAAAAGCCCTCATCGCGCCCATCAAGATCTGTTGTTCGTTGCGGCTCTCAAAGAACAATGGGGGGGAGGGACAAGAAACATGGATGACATCGTCGTGTGCAATGTGTAATATTGAAAGGGCGCCTTTTTCGATATGTCTGCTGATCACCCAGCGGCCTGAGTGAGGGCACATGCTAGCCGAATTCCGCCTAGCGGGCTAGATATTACCGGAACCTGTGTAACGAATGGGGGCCTGGCCGTCAACGACAGACAACCCCGCCATTTCCTTCACGTCGTCCTCTGTCCTCGGGATGAAAGTGCGGGGCTTTTTGAGTGGCGTGGACGCTCAACGATATGCGTACACACCAGGGTTATACCGCGGTCTGCATGGCATGGCTACCCAAAGCAATGAATATGAAGGTAGCACTGGGGGCTATGGGATATCAGGCAATACAGGTGTGATGGGGGACCTGTAACCATGGCCCCGAGGGAGAGAGAGTCCAGGCCGCCCACATACACATACAGTAATACATATACAACAAATGGTCCAGAGCGAGTCTGCCCTGTGGAATCACCCGATATGGAAGGGGCACTACCACGACCGCTAGTAGCACTAGCACCAGTAGTCTAGTTGCTCGTACACGAGCCTCCAATAGGTAAGGAGGAGCCTCGGCGAGCAAAACATTATCCCGCTCGCGGTTCACGGGGACTCGGCCCTGCTGGGCAACCTGGCAGACGTTACCTTATCTTGACCCGGCCGGCCACGGGTGGCCCCTGGTGGGTAGTGGGTGATGATTTAAATCCGTGTTTTTCAGGTTTCTCGTGTGTGTCGTTCTTTGTTCGACCACGCTGCGGCGCGGGGACAACCCCGGTATAGAAAGGCAACCCAAGACGAGAGTGCCAAAAGATGTGCACGCGGCTCGGCAGTGAAACCACGGCACACGATGTGAAGAAACTGCAGGTAGCGCAGCGCCGAAAGGACTGCGCTGTTTTTGAAACCCCCAGCTGTCACCAACAGGTATGAACTGAGCGCGGCGAGGTCCTTTCGCCCTGAGGAATTTCTGTCGGGATTCCAGCCCCTGGCCTCTTGAGTAGGGAGTAAGGTCCTCGCCGCGTCGCCTCGCCGCTTCCATGTGCTCGCGTGGGGCGCTCCCCCGTTCGGTGGTACCTCTAGTACACAGTGGAGTACCTCAGATTTGTAGAGGTGCGGTACCTTGTGGATGTCGGGCCACTACCCACTGCGCGCCCCAGGGCTGTCAGAGCATTGGCCTATCGGCGGGCAAGCAGGCATTCCCACCCCACCAAGCTCCCTTGGCTCCCCACCTTGCTGGTTGTCTGAGACGAGGCAAGAGACGCAACCGTGGAGGTGAACTCTCGAGAGTGTGTCTGGCGAGTGACACACGCCCAGCAACCCATTCATTGTGAGTCTCTCGCAAGTCTCTCTTGGGTGCTCCCAAACCAAGCAGGCCAAAGTGAAGCCGATACCATACCCCTCCACATTCTCGTTCCCAGGACTCCACCGGCTCAGCCACAGACCCCTGCATCCAGCGGGAAAGCTTCTCTCTTATCTCTGGCCGCGTTTATCTTTCCCACAGCCTGCACCTTGAACGGCTGTAGAGAAAGCACATAAAAAGCCTCAGTCCCCGCTACCTCCCCGACTCCGTCCGTTTTCCACCTCTTTCAACCTTAACTGCTTTTTCGATTCCCCGTCGCGACACTTTTGAGCTTTTGGAAAACCGGACACGAAGCCGTCTTCTAGCATTGAGATATCCTCATTCCTTGGTTTCCCTCGTCAACCCCCCTCCCCCCCCACAAGATCGCGAAAATGGTGAGTTTTGTCCGCATTAAGCCAACGACCCCGCTCTCATTGGCCCTGGCCCTGGCTGCCCGCTGCGCTGCTCTTGACCCAAGAGCCAAGAGATTCAAGCCCGAGAACCCCTCATCCCCCCTCCTTTATCGCTGTCGCCCGCGGCTCTATCTCCAGCGCAGCCCGCAGCCCGCAGTTCGGGCGCCCTATCCCAACGCCCGCTTCGCTCTTGTCAGGGCCAGTCCAGCTAACCGATCCCTGGCTGTAGGCGACCCAAGAATCCTTCACCTCATACACGGAGAACCTCCAGAAGTACCTCCGCCTTCCTCAAAATGGCCAGATCATGGTCGAGTACATCTGGATCGACAGCGAGGGTGGTGTCCGGTCCAAGTCGAGAGTGAGTTGCCTTTTGGTTTCCTCTATGCTATTTCCCTGCCGTCGTGTGCCTCCGTCGTCGCTCCCGACCAACCTTCGACTCTTTTGGGACTCGGTATCCGCGGCACTCGGTGTGGCATTTTTTGGCCCAACCGAAACCCCCCCTAGACTCCCCCCGGTCCCACGAGCCTGCGAATGACGGACCGCATGGGAGCAGCCCTTCCACAGGGCTCCGGCCTCGCCCTCGCCCACTGACCCATGACGACTTCTCGCACCACACGACACCGTTCATTTGCACCCCCACCCCACCGAGTCCACTCCGCCAATGCCGTGCAGCATGGCAGACCCGGCATGAGCAACCGCCACTGCGAAACCTCGATTCTCGTCGGCTGCCCCGCCAGCGCCCGCTTAGTCGAGCCGAAACCTCGTTGGAAAATGTCCGAGAGGAACAGCCGGCCCCTGTCGAAAAACGCAACGACCGAGGTCTCATGCGCTGCCATTGGGCTTCATGGGTGGCGCACATGCATCCTTTTTGCTTGGCGATACTTGCCTGCATTGGCTCCCGAGAGGCACGGTGCTGACCGCATGTTTCTAGACTCTCCCAGAGCTGAAGGAGGGCTACACACCCAAGGACCTCCCGACCTGGAACTTTGACGGTTCGTCGACCGGCCAGGCCCCTGGTGACAACTCCGACGTCTACCTCAAGGTAAGCAAGCTCCTTGGCTCTCCGCCATACCGCAAATCAACTTGGTGGTAGGAGCAGCTGCTAACAGTCGCCGCAGCCCGTCGCCGTCTTCCCGGATCCGTTCAGGGGAAATCCCAACATCCTTGTCCTGTCCGAGTGCTGGAACGCCGATGGCACCCCCAACAAGTTCAACCACCGCTACGAGGCGGCCAAGCTGATGGAGAAGCACGCCGAGCACATTCCGTGGTTCGGTCTTGAGCAGGAGTACACTCTACTGGATCTCACCGACCGCCCGTACGGCTGGCCCAAGAACGGCTACCCAGCTCCTCAGGGCCCCTACTACTGCGGTGTCGGCGCTGGCAAGGTCGTCCAGCGTGACATCGTCGAGGCCCACTACAAGTGCTGCCTGTACGCCAACATCAAGATCTCGGGCACCAATGCCGAGGTCATGCCCGCTCAGTGGGAGTACCAGGTCGGCCCCTGCGATGGAATTGAGAGTGAGTTTGCGCGCCTTGGCCAACCCTAGCCCTAACCGCGTCTAACGTCTTGAACAGTGGGCGACCACCTCTGGCTCTCTCGCTTCCTCCTTCACCGCGTGGCTGAGGAGTTCGGTGCCAAGGTATCATTCGACCCCAAGCCCATCCCCGGCGACTGGAACGGCGCTGGCCTGCACAGCAACTTCTCGACCAAGGAGATGCGTGTCGAGGGCGGCATGAAGTACATCGAGGCTGCCATCAAGAAGCTCGAGGGCCGCCACCACGAGCACATTGCCGTGTACGGCGTGGGCAACGAGAAGCGGCTGACGGGCCGCCACGAGACTGGATCTATTGACCAGTTCTCGTACGGTGTCGCCAACCGCGGAGCATCGATCCGCATCCCCAGGGAGTGCGCCGCCAAGGGATACGGCTACTTTGAGTATGTTACTTCGGCTATGGCAGTTACAAGGGCATCGGCTAACCAAGCGTCTTACACAGGGACCGGAGACCCGCGAGCAACGCCGATCCTTACCAGATCACGGGGATCATTATGGAGACGTGCTTCGGCGCCATTGAGCAGTAAAAGGAGATATATACGGCTGGAAATGGGGAGTTTTTCTTTTCTTTTGATGACATGGATTTTGTCTTTGAGCGTTGGGATTCTTCTTCGTGCGTTTATAGACCGTTCGTTGAGAGGTCTCACCCTAGCTAGTACCCCTGGCGGCCCGTGTTGGGCCGCATTGTTATTTGCTTTGAGATTAGCAACACCAATGCTATTCGTACCTTCTACCGCAGCTCTGTTGTTGATTTGTTGTTGGGATACGGGATGGGTCTGAGTTTGGCGTGCTTTGCTTTCGTGGGTGCGACACTCAAGGTACCTGTTATGTTTGTGGACATGATCGGGCGAGGATGGAATGTCGTGGTGAACCAAGTTGGCAGAGATGCTCTTCAAGATTTGTCTCAACACATGTCAATGTTGTGTATGGCATAGATTATTGAAGGTTGGGTTGGTGTCTGGTCGTGCAAACAATTCACGCTTTGACATATGTACCGTAACTACGTGCAGCATCTCTGCCGGCTATTATTAACACGAATCAACAAAGCAGAAGCGCCGCCATCCCCGACACCACTAGCCCCGAAGCCCAAGACACGCCCCTCGCCGGCTCCCAACGTCCCGCCCCAGATTTCTCACTCGGGTTCGCCGCAATAGAGGTAGACGAGCCAGTAGCGCTGCCGTCGTCTTCCACATCAAGCTGCCACGTGAGGTTGACCATCGTGTCGGTCGTCTCACCAAGCAAACCAATAGCGCTAACATAGTCGTCGAGGTCGAAGTCGAGCTGCAGGCCCGCAGCGCCGTTCAGGGCGCCGACGTCGCTGCTGCCGACAGCGGCCACCTCGTCGCCGTCGCCGTCGAGCACCGTGGCGCGCGTCAGCCGGCCTGCCGCCATGCGCGCCACGGCCTGGAACGACCCGCCGTCGAGATCGCCAAACGCCACCACTACCAGGTCTGTCGTGTTGTCCAGCGACCGCCGCACCGAGGTCTCGGATCCCGATCCGAGCACCGTGCTGTCCCGCGGAACCACTCCACTGCTGCCACCACTACTTCCACTTCCACTGGCCCGGCACCCCTGCAGATCCGCCTCTTTCACCGCCGCACAGTCCAGCCCGACGACACGCACCACGAACTGATCGCCCCCTTTTATCCCGTGATCCGCGTACCACGACGACAGGTAATAGCCCTGCAGCTGGTTCTGCCAGCCGGCGACGCAGCGCGTCCACGCGCCGTTGGTGAAGTTCCCGCCCTCGACCGTGCTCTTGAACGGGAACTCGTCGCACTCGGTGCTGTCGCCGGCGTTGGGGGAGCCGACGGGTTTGCGGATTCCGGAGCAGCAGCCCCTGCATCCTGAGGCTCGGCCCCGCGCGCGCGTGCACCGCCGCCCGTCGCCAGCGTAGGTGAGGACGATGGATTGCGAGGGGCGGTTGAGTTTGTGCGCGATGCCGAGGCAGATGTTTGTGGGGATCTATCCGTACATGGAGATCGAGGCGGGGGTGATGTTAGTGGATTTGGTCTTTTCTTCTGTCTGTGGTTTGTGGTTTGTGCGGAGATAATGCGAGATTCACATGAGAGGAACAAGAGCGGGGAGGGAGAGGGAGAGGGAAAGAGAGAGAGAGAGAGAGAGAGAGAAAGAGGAGGGGGGGCGAAGCGGCGTACGTCGTCTACGATGCCGTTGCCGACATATCTGAACTCCATTACCGGCAGGTTGGCCGAGGTGGCCGTCGCTAGCGCTGTCGCCGTCCGGCACCCTGTTGTGCTGATGCTGGTGCTGGGACTGGCACTGGTGACGGCGGTGTTGGCCGTCGACGGGGCTGCAGAGGACGCGTCGGGTGTTGACAGCTTGGGTGTCGTCAGCTTAGGCGTCGTTGGGGCCGGCTCAGACGAGGGCAGCTTCGGCGTCGTCAGCTTGGGCGCCGTCGGCTGCGCTGACGATTTGCTGCTGGCCGTGGGCGTCGTCTGCGTCGGTTGCGTTGGACTCGGCGCCGTTTTGCGCCTGCAGTAGCCGTAGCGGGTGGAGCACTCATAGCCAGACGGGCAGCCTAAATATCATGTTCAGCCAGTATCAGAGAGGCGAGAGAGAGAGAGAGAGAGACTTACACGCGCCGGGGCAGCACGTCTCGCCACTATCACAACAACCCTGGCCGGCGCCACAGCACTGCTTACCGGCAGCGCAGCACCCGGCGCCGCAGCACGTCGAGCCAGCAGCGCAAGCCGAGGAGCCGCCGTCGCAGCACGTGGCCCCGGCGGCCCAGCAGTAGGAGCCGCCGCACGTCTGGGCGTCCTTGGGGCAGCACTTGTCGCGCAGCGGCACGCAGTTCTCCGTGGTGAGGCAGCACCCGCCCATGGACAGCGGGCAGCACGTGCCGGCGTTGCCGATGGGACAGCACGACGTCGTGCAGCACTTGTCCGCCGCCCCGCAGCACCCCGCCCCGCACCGCGCCGGCGCCGAAGCCGGGCACGTCAGGGTCTGCCGCCCGAAGATTAGCAAAGAGCCCCCCGTGCCGTTGTTCTTGTCCGCAAACGCGTCGCCGACGGCCGGCGCGAGGCCGTCGAGCGGGTTGCTGGCGCCCCGGATCATCAGGGCGTGTGTTGGGGGTTCGGCATCGCGGCCGTGCTCGGAGCCGCCCAAGGCAGCGCCAACGGCAGCCGCGGCTATCACGGCGAGCTTTGACAGTGCTGTTGTTTTCATCTTGCCCAATAATTTTACCACCAAGTACATTAATCAACAGCAAACAAACCAAACCCCGTTCAGAGCAGGGTGACCCCTTCATCGCTTCTTATTCCTTTCTTCCCCGCCATCTCAGCCTCCTCCTTGTCCCTTTCATTTCCCATCTTGGTCACCGGCAGGCGTCCTGTCAGTGATGATACCCCGTAAACGAAAACATGCAGCTGCGCTGCGGGCGGGGGTGGCTGTGGTATGGTGGAGAAACTTCCTTGCCTAGGGTCCCCTAGTTCTCACGGGTCGGTCAGGTCGGGGAGATGCAAAGAAAACCAGGCTGGCGGTCTTGAAACGGCCCAATTGGCGAGTCGGCGGAGGAGAATTGCGCCGTGGCTGACGCCCAGCTGGGCTACCGCCAAGACGTTAGACGGACGGCGGCACGCTGCTGCACACACACGCACGCTGCGGCGCAGAGCCTCGTGTGGTCCATCTCTCTCTCTCTCACCGATGATCGGATCGGGCCAAGACTGGTTGGCAGTATGAATGAATGTGTGTGTTGTGAATGTAGCGGTCATCAGCCTGCCGTCCTCCGTCCGAGATAATGTAGGGAAGGGGTCAAGGTAAATAATTAGAGGGAACGATTGGACGCTGAGGACGAGAAATGGGCCATGCAACAAACACCCAGAAAAGAAAACACGGGAACACATAGTCGCACCCGGCAGGACGCATAGAAGAGAGCACAAACACGAGTGAATTTGTCACACTCGCACCCCGAATTTCAACCGAGAGGGGTCTAGGACGACAAGTCTGATCTGCCCGAGAAGGTGCATATCAGGAGCAGCATCGCCGTTGATTTCTTTCTCTTTTAGAATTCTCTCCAGCAACGAAGAGAATAAGACAGGACCAGAGAAGGGCTTCGGCCTTGGCCTCTGCTCTGTATCTCGTGCGCCTGCTCCTCTATATCCCTGACCTTTTTGATTCTTTGATTGTTTGTTTCTCTTATATACCACACCTCCGATTTCAACAACAACATCACGTCGAGTGCAGTCTGGCTCTAGCTGAGCTCAGCGCACTCTCATGGTTCTACCACCGCTCGATTCAGCAACCAGCTTTTCAGAAACACACTCGCACGGCGAGTTTCGATCTTTTGCGTCGCCTTACACTTGGGCACCTCAAGATCGCCCGCCCCTGGGCTGATGTCAACAACAACCAATAGGCACCTGGGACTCGGCGCCGACAAGGGCCCCGAAGATCTCGTCACTGCCTGGAAAGGTGACTTTTGGCGGAAGAACTACCAACTCCTTAAGAGTGAGGGGGATAACTAGGCCATACTACTCGCCCCAGACCCGAGTGCTCCTATCCGAAAGAGCCAATCCGCCCTCATTGAGCAACCGATAGCCCACTTCTATATGGAACACCTCCATATGATCCTCACCGAGCTCAGCATCGACAGACGTCGATCCAGCTGGCCACGACCCTCAGCAAGTGTCAGGGCCTGAACAAGTGTCGGAGTGGTTCTCATCCACCACATCCGAACCAACCCCTCGGCGCAGCCCCGGGTCCCAAGACTAGCCCAGAGGCGACATGGAACTGGACGACACACAGGTTCATAGATTGTGGAACATTCGAACGTGTGGACGGCTCCCACCTGTGTCATGGTGGCCGTGCGACAACCACGAACCAGGACAGGATGTAGCCGTGGTTTGCCCTGTGGCTTGATACAGTACGCCCGGAGACGGACGAAACAAACGCCTGCAACAATGTACGCACCTCACAACCGTACGCAGTGCCAGCTCCACGACTGCAAGCCCAGCACCATTGACGGAGCTCTCTGCGATGGCCATCGTACCGCCTATAAGGCATGGTATATCCTTTCACCCAGAATCTCTTCCATTGCCCAGGCAACTAAATAACTAACCGAATGGCTGGGAATGCGTGTAGAACGTTCTCCACGTGCGTGCCTTCATGGGGGGAGTCCACTTCAACCCTGTCACCATACTAGCCATCGAAGAATGGACGGACGGTGACGAACTCGTTTCCTGTTGGGATGACGCGCTAATCAGCCACGGAGGGTCATCCACGAAGGTGGCTGTGGTGGCACAGGGCCATAGATTCTATATAAGTGGCCGTAGGCTACTTCCACCCTCTGTCTTCTAGAGATACACAGACATTAACAAATCTATCACTTAAACTACCAGTTTTCGGCGTGCAGTTACGCCCTGTTGCTTCCAGTACTGGTACCTGGTGATCCCTGTTGCTTCCAGTACTGGTACCTGGTGATCCCAACATTTCCTGAGAAACGACACTGCGCCATCTCAGACTACCCTGTTGACGCATACTAAGAAACCATGCCTATTTTGCGAGTTCCACGAGTTCGTCGGCATGCCGATAGACGACAAGATGTCTGGACCTGCCTTCCATGCATTTTGTGGGAATACGGGCTGCCGGGCGATGACCCGCTCTATGAGAAGCTCTTTACGTTGTCAGAAATATCAACCGAACGAATGGTCCTTGCACTGCCACGAAACAGTGCAGCCCGTCTAGACCATGACGGTTTTGCCGCCCACATAATTACATGAGATCATGCTGACGGTATTATGTCTGCCCCTGTGGTGGATTTGGCTCAGGGAGTGAGTGTTGACTTTGGCAGCACTTTGCCACTGAAGCCCTCTTGTCTCTTTGTTTCTCTTTTAGATCAGTTCACGGCCTTGGAACATGCGTGTCAAAAGTTGTGCGCGTGGGATTCGGCATTTGGGTCTTCCCAGATCTTTGGAGGAAAGAATCACATGCAACTAGATTTAAAGGCAGCTAGTCAAGGGAATAGATAGAATCGCAGTGAGGCACGAAAGTAGATGTCTGATCAATAAATATGACACTTTGCTCTTCTAAAAATGATGAGAACGAGCGTGAGAAACTCGCTAGGTTTAGCACTTAGATAGCGTGTAGACAATATTCTCCTTGTACAAGATGCAAATAATTAGGCCACGATTAATGTTGACGTGCCTTGCTTCGCTCTCAAGCCCCCACGCAGATAATCAAGTCCGGGCCCCCTTTCAGCCCCCCAGAGCGGAAATGCGAATCTTGGGTATCTGCTTGAACTGAGTGCCGTGTTGATGATATTTTCAATGCTTTGTGCCAAAGGTACAATGCTAATGCGGGCGTCAACTCAGCAACTGCGACATTGACATGCGGCATCCGAAATCCAAATCCAATAGTGCAAGGCCCAGTGCAACCCAATGGTCGGCCATCTTCCATCATGCCCGTTGAGGCTGGGGCGAATTCAGAAGAGGGGTCCGCCCATGAACCCGCGCTCAAGGCTCTCGGCCCGTGACGTGAATATTGCTCAAACATTTCGACACTGACAACAAACACGCCATCTCTACACTATACGCAACTCGTATACCAGACGCCGGCAAGATGGAGACAGAATTTCCCAAGCTGCCTACTGTCAGCCAGCCCGACGACACTCTCTGTGAATCTTCCGAAGACGCACTCGCGAAGCCTCATGCGACACTCCCTGGGTTGGAGAGCATGTCGTCTGGAATTGACCCACTTTTCATGGAATTGGACAGGCCCTGGTTGACATGCCTCTGAGCTTCCTTCATTCTTTGTTATTTCCTTCATTCTTGACTCGGAATGTCCTCATTTCATTCGGAATGCCCTCTTTCGGGCTGATTACAACGCCTCCCTTGCCCTCTCTCCATGAGTATAAGGAAGCGTTCTTTTCTGTACATTTAGACCTATTGAGCAGACAATTCAATGCGCTGTCAACTTCGATCGCGTGCAACAGAGCAGCTATGGAGAGCCATCCAACCCTCTTACAGTCCTCGGCTAGGACAGCACCAAGGATCCGGGATATTCGGCAACAGATCCCAGTCCTCCCCTCAATGGAGGAAAACATAAGGTCTTTTAAGTCTCATCAGATACCAAGGGCTGAGCGTTTCAAAAGGAGATCTCCGAGAAATTGATTGACGACTCCATCGATTTGAAGATTCTGTACTCTGAGCCTCTGTGGAAGGCTGTTTCAAAGGCTAAGTCAAACTCGGCGGACGTCTCCATGAGCCTCAAGTACATAGGGGTCGATGAGAAGACTGCCCAACCGCACATTGTCGTCCACTGCGACAAGAGAGTTGCCAAGACAGTCAAGAAGTTTTTCAACCAGGAGAACGTGCTAGAAGACCTCAAGAAGCGCGACTTTCAGCTGCAAATCGTGGACAATGGCCTTGTGCGCTTGCCTTCATAAGCGGCGACCCTAGCACGACGTCGACCCGCGGCGACGAGAAGGCCTGTCGGAAGACGCTGTGTAGGCTAAAAGTCCAGTTCACCAACGTGGAAGCCTCGCTTTCCTCGGCGGCCACCATCGGCGGCCTAATTTTGGTGACGCATTCCGAAAGGACCCTGCCGGCTCTGTACGCCATCACTGCCCACCATCCTCTGAGAAAGCTCTACCAGGAATGTGAAGACGAGTCTGGCCCGGATGACGACGATGAATGTCTCGAGCTACGCCGGAGCGTTGAAGACGTTTCCGCTAGTGCTTTGGCCCACGTCCCCGACAAACACGACTTCACCAGAACCATTGGGAGGGTGCCTGATACGTTTTGCCGATCGGTACACAGACCACGCAATAGCGACTGGGTACTGGTGGAGATTGATCGCCGCGAGTGGAAACCGAACCTCCTAGTTGAATTGCTGTCCACTGGGTCCAGCGTTATTGGCAGTAAGGCTTATTAGGCAGTCGAGAAAGACGGGCCATGGCCTGTTCGAAACACGGAGCTGCGACTCGCGCCACAGCGCTTGCCAAAGCACGTCGTGGTGATTGTCCTAACGAGCAGTGGCTTCAAACACGGCGTGATGGCGGCCAACGGGTCGTCGGGGCCAAGGACGGCTTCGTCTACGGCCACGTTGTGTCGGTCGACAGCTTTGGGGAGGCGTACGTGATACCGATGTGCGATATGCTGAGCGAAGTGAGGTCTCTCACTGGGGCCAAGTGCGTCAGCCTGCCGTCTGGAGGCGACGTCGTCTTCATGCGCGGTCTCGGGCTCTAAAGCCAAGTCCAAGTCGAGAGCGCTGATTCAATTTCGGCTTATTCTTCTTCGTACTTGCAGACCTTGCCGACGCCAACTCCTTTTCTGTTCCGATATTAATTGCCTTGGTCAAGTAGACGGTTCAGCTTTGGTTCTGTTGCCTAGCATTTGATGGTGAGAAGTTTTGAACTCATAGGGTTAATGGATTGCGTGAAGTGGCTGTGGAGGAGCAGGCAAAATGACCAAAGGAATGCCACTACACCGTATTAGGAAACAAGAGGGGCCGCTAAGCCTAATAAGACGGCATTTGTTCTGGATCGGTGCATATAAATGCGCAACGTTCCTGCCCTCGCCCTCACACCTACCATCTGACTCACTCTCGAATCTCCAGTGGCACCACTCCACTGGCCATGCCTTCCTTTTGTGCACACCACTCAGTGCTTGTAATTTCATCAAAGAGTTAGATGGCAGCCATTCGCCCAGAAAAAGAACAGAAAAAAGAAAGCGCCATGGCGCCAGACTTTGACCCGCAGTACCTCTCTCCCCTCGACCAGCTCATGCCACGCGGCTACTTTGGTCAGATTCTCTGCTTTCCCTCGACCGACCCACGCGCCTTTGATGTGCTGCGCAATGGCCTTCGTAGCACTGCAGTCAGCATCCCCTACCTGACGTCGTTTGTCGTCGAGGACAAGTCGCCAGGCAGCGGCAGCGGGCGAATACGCCTGTCTGAGAGCGGGCTCGACAGCATCAACGACATGCTGGTGTACCGCGACACCATCGTCAATGAAAACGAAAATGACAACGGCATGTCCGATCCGGACGACGTCCACGACGAGAAGAACCCCTTGAGTTACGCGGGGCTGCGCGCCGCCTCCTTCCCCATCGGTGTGCTCAACGGTAGCGTCTTCTACCCCCAGATCCCGCCTCATGGTAGCATTCCCGCGCCCGTGCTGCGCGCCCAGGCTACACGCATTGCCGGCGGCTTCACGCTGGCCGTCCTAGTGCATCACAGCGTCTTTGACGGCGCCTCACTAGCCGAGCTGCTCGCGCTCTGGGCCGACTCGTGCCATCTCGACCCCGAGAAGCACGAGCCTGTCGCCCTCAACCCCCTGCGCATCGACCGCAAGGCCCTGGTCGAGGACTCTATGAAGCCTCTCGCCGCGGGGAGTGATATCGTGACCAAGCCGTCGGACATTTACATCGAAACGCCAGCCGACGCGGCAGCAACCAGTACTGAATCTTACCATGCCATGCGGATAGTAAAATACTTTATCGCTCGCGTGGTCCGCCCCTGCCTGAGTCTTCCCACAGCACGGCGCCCGCCGCCTGTCACCAGTGCTGTGCCCTCGCCGCCCTTCACTCTCGCCACGACGCTGTACCGCGTATCGGGCGCCAGTCTGGCCGGACTCAAAGCGCAGATCGGCCGTCTTGCGCCGCGATTGGGACTGGGCGTCGATTTTGTGTCGACCCACGATGTTCTCAGCGCGCTGATCTGGAGCGCTGCCACACTGGCCATGACTCCTCCCCCTGATACTTTGTCTTCTCCCTCTCGCTGGTGGTGGCGGCGGGCTACTCGGGGATCTGGGACAGAACAAGACGACAACCAGACTTGTACCACGGGCATGGCCGTCGACGTGCGCACCAGGGTGAGCCCGCCCCTGCGCCGTGACTGGCTCGGCAACGCGTTTGGCGTGGCGTGGGTGGGCATCCCGCGCGGCACACTCGTGGCGGCAGCGGGCGACGGCGGGTCGCTGGTGCCGCTTGCACGCGTGGCGGCCGCACTGCGCCGTGGCATCGGCAGTGTCGACAATGCCCGCGTCAAGCACACGGTGCGCTACCTCGCCGCACAGGACGACGTGGGCGCCCTGCGCTGGCCCGACGTGCGCATGTTTGACTTTTATGTGTCGAGCTGGGTGGGCCAGGGAATCCTCTACGGCAAGGACTGGGGGGCGCGTAGTGGTGGTGTGGCTGTGGAAGGGATGAAATGCGAGGCCATCAGATGTCTGCAACTTGTCATACCGTCGATTGCTGTTATCCTTCCGCCGAGGCCGAGATATCAGACGGAAGAGGGCGGCAACGGCGCTGATCTGGAGTTTGCCATTACGCTCGAGGCGGCGCAGATGGAGCGCTTCAGGGCGTCGCTACTCGTTGCGGCCTTTGCTGAAGTCATTGATGCGTGTTGATCATCTCAAGGTAAAGGTGATGAAGGAGGGAATACTCCGGCCTTTGCGTAGTTGATAGGCTACAATCTGGCACTCCTGGGCCAACCCCATCGGCATTTCCGGTTCTTGGATGGGTGGAAATGATCAGATAATGATGAGGAAGATGTTGTTGGGAAATATAGAGGGCAATTTGAAGTGTGGGACCATTCCTAGCCTCAGGTAATTATCACATGAGATGTCTCCTATTTTGCCTTTGTGTGAAGGCTATTTGATAAGACTGTGCCTACACTTTTGGAAACAAACCAAACACAGCAAAGGCCTCGTCCGGCGTATAACTAACTCTTGGTCAAGTCTCAGGTCTGAGATATATGTCATGCGTCATCATTATTTCCAGATGAAATATATACACAATAACTACCTAGCCGAAAACTAGAGACCAACCTAACTCACGGTGCTCACAAGGCATGACGTCGCGCCTTGTTGGATTTCATTAACTGACAGGTAGGGGTTGCTTGCTTGCCACCCAATTTGTTCCACCCGCGCTTGCTTCCAGCTGCCCTTGGGGGACGCCCCGAAGCGAACCGGAAAGATTTAAGAGGGAAAAGGAGAAGATGAAAAGCAAGCTAGATATACCATCCCCATCTCGCTACGCCGTCACGTTGAAAACAATCTTGTCAGCAACCATCTTGCCGGCCACTGCTGCCGCGCCGCCCGTCCATGCCAAGTACGAGTCTTGCACCAGCTTGTACCACAGCCCCGACATGAGCGCCACCCACTGCCACACGAGCATCTTGAGCACCGACACCGTCCACCGCGGGAACACGGACGGGATCAGCACGTCGGCGTCGTCGGCCCCGTTCGCGACCGGCACCGCCATGACCTGGTCGTCGGACGAGTCGGGCGACGCGCTGCGCGGCACCGTGCCGTCGCCGCCACTGCTGGTCTTGCTCCGGTCATGCTGACGCCGGGGCTGGCGCAGCTTGGCCTCGAGCTCGTAGAAGCGCAGCAGCCAGCGCCACTGCAGGTAGCACTCGAACGACTCCCACAGGACAGGCAGCGGGGCGAACCAGCCGAAATACGCAAACGCCTCGTCCCACGTGTGCAGGAAGTACAGCACGTTGACGTAGCAGCTCAGCACCGTGGTGACGGTCAGACACGCTACGCACAGCGCGAAGCAGCCGTACAGGCGCCGCCGCGCCAGGTACTTCTTGCCGACGCGCAGCAGGAACACGCCCGACGTGGCGGCGATGCCGCCCGTGGCCGCCCCGAAGAAGACGAACATCATCAGGCTGCGCGAGACTAGCGCGTCCGCCGCCGTGAAGCTGCTGAAGCACGTGCGCGTCCACACCAGCAGCGCCGGCCCCATCATGTGGTGCAGCACGCTGAGCATGTCTTCGCGGTAGATGATCAGGTCAAACAGGTACGCGCCCGTCATGAGGGCGCTTTGCTTCTCATTAACCACTATTTACCAACACAGAGGAGATGAGAAAAAAACATACCACGCAACCAACGCATTCCTCGTGTCGGCAGCCGACCAGTTGGCGGCGGCGGGCGAGAAGGCGGCCAGCACTGAGGGCAGGGTGAAGACGATCAGCCCTAACCGCACGGGGATGCAGGCCATCTCGACGGCCATGCGGTCGCGCAGCGTCTGCGGGAAATGCGTCCACTTGGGCAGGCGCGCCTCGAGCTGCTCGTGCGCGAACCGGTACAGCAGGCCCGTGACGATGAAGGCCAGTGACGCGATGTGCACGTCGCTGTCGAAGCTGCGGCTGAAGGTGGTCAGGGTGTCCATGGCCGTTGTTGTCGTTGTTGTCGTTGTTGTCGGGATTAGGGGTGATGCCGATGGGGGAAGGCGAAGGGGGGTCTAACGGCACCCTGCCAGCAGCGAGGATGGAGAGAGGAAGGAGGATAGAGGCGATGTTGAGAGAGGTAGTGGGTGGCGTGCTTGGTTTCTCTCTCTCTCTCTCTATCTCTCTCTCTCTCTACTGTGTCCTTCCCTATGTGTTTGTGTCTCTGAGTCGACCAGGACAGTGGGTACTGCCAATGTCAGAGAAAAGAAGAGAAGGGGGGGGTATCTCCCGCGAGGAGCGACGGGAACGGGGGGGAGCGCTGTTCCGCGATGGGGGGGCACAAAAAAACACGAAGAGACAAAACAACAAATGCCTATTAGACGGGAAGGGGGGAGACCAGATTCCAAGCACACCACACACAACACACAGCTAAAGCAATTCTTGTTGAGAGTGACTAGTGAGTGGTGAGAGAGAATGAAATGCACTGCATGCCACACACGCGGATCAAAACCCAAAACCCAAAAACGATCTGCAGAGACAGAGAACACAAAAGGAGGGAGTCAGTCCCAAGATCTGCTTCTGCCGAAGTCGTCCACACGTCCACGAGGAGGTGAATAGGGAAAAGGGGGTGTGAATAACACCACTGCGGCAAGTCGTCGGTACGAAGGCAGACGACAGACAGTGAAATCCATTCCCCAATACCCAAGACAAGCCCCCCGTCGCAATCCCTCTTTCGGATCTGACTGTCACTGCCCGGGTATCTTGACTAGGTCTGTCTAGGTGTAGGCATCACCAGCCCAGTCCCATGTAAATGTGCATACATAGGTACATATCTTTATTTCGTCCCAGGTTCGGCCGAAAACAGAAACCCGCCCACCTTCCCAAGGAGGTAAATCACAGGTAGATAGCAGGGCAAGACAAAAAGAAAGGGGATGGAAAATATGACGAGTCACTTCACTGTGGCTTGGGACAGTCAGAGTGCCTTTTCCGGGTTTGGCGTGTTTCGAAGCCGGGTTCACCTGCATAGCGCGCCCATCACGAAATAATAAGCCCAAGGCGGTATTTTTGCTTGGTTAAGATACTGACAAACAGATAGGACTTTGATGTCTTGACCGGTCGTTGGGTCTTATTTTTACGTGCACGCCTCTCCTCGGAAGGGGGTGTGCATGTAATAATTCGGTACCACTGTACTGTACTGTGCTCTGCTGTGTTTGGTGGCGTATGGATGGTCGTACACGACACGACGGGCGGTGCCACATTTGGAACAAAATCGCCGCTCCTCCCCCCCCCCCCTCCCCACCCCCGTCAGCCTCCATTCCTTCTTTCAGTCCAGGGGGGCTTCTTAGGGCCTTGAACGTGTGAGTGTGGGCGCGACTGTGTGCGTGTTGAAAAGGTGAGACCCGGATAACCCTTCCCCTCCCCCCTTGGTGCATAGACGTACGTGATATCCGCCTACGGCATGAGATCGTCATATAGGGGAGGGGGGGCTTACTATGACTGCTGCAACTCTCCAGGGTCACAATCTAGACCCGGCCATTCTTGCCCATTGTTGGCCGAAGCCGCCATAAAAAAAGTCGTCCTGTCCATGTCCGCAGCACAAGACAAGCCCATACCTAGACAGAGGGGCCTTGGCCGCCCGCGAAAACACGATCCAACGTGTCGCCGACGTGGTATTGACCGTCTCACTCTACGCCCAAAGCGCTGTCGCACGTGCCTTATCTTACGTACGCAGACAGGTGGCGGATAGATTGTCCCACCAGCCTCCTATATTTGCTTGTGTAACTGCCTGTATATTCTGCGTATTGCGTTGCGACAGTTTTTTGTGAGTTGGGTCGTTCCCCCGGTAAGCCGGCGGTGATGCCGTTTAGGATTCAGTACAACACGTCGGACGCCTACTAAAGAATCTGACTGGAGTGCGACTCTGTCCTGGTGCCCATGCATGCTCGGAGATATTAGCAGCAAAAAGGAGAAATAACCCTCGTAACTTATCTTAGTAATCTCTACCGAGTCTACCTACCCAGGTACTCCGTAAGACACGGGGAAAAAAAAACCAACGAATCTCAAATCTCAAATCTCATCTCATCTCATCTAATCCTTCCCGCGCCCAGAGTTCAGTAAGCACCACTGATTCGTCCGCTCGCAGCGACCCGCTTCGCTTCACTTCGTTTTGCGTCGGCGATTACGCGCGAGTGCCCTGGCTACCTAATTATCAGTCAGATAGGGCAGCGCGCCGCCGAGCCACCACGTCGCACTCCCTGCTCGCTCTCGAGAATCTGACAGCAGGTTAGGAACCACGGTTCGCGGCTAGACTACAAGGCTGGGCGCTTATCACAAAACCCCCTTGTATTTTATTTTCATAACGATTATTACCCCAGAGGAGAGGTGCTCGTCAGGGCCAATTACCAAAACGCCTCTCTCTGACCAGCAAGCTCCTGGTTGCCCCCTTGGTTGCGGCGATTTCGGAGACTTGACGAATAATTTAATTAATAATGATAGGTATCAAGTCGTGCTTCACCAAAGGTAAGCAAGCACTTAATTCCGTATAGAGAATAAGTGCGCCGCGCTCACGCCCCGATTGTTGAATAATTCCCTATCAATTAGTTTTTACCAACCTAGGAAAGAGAGAAGAAAAGGGAAAGGAGCACCGCTAAGCACCCCGCCAAGCGCCGAGTGCCGGGGGGGCAACGGTGCAAGGGTAAGGTGAGTATATATGTATATATAATTCTGCGTGCGTGCATCCAACAAGGCGGTGCAGTGCGGCGCGGCACGTAATTAATCTAGGTAGGGTAAGTGGACAGGTACTCTATTTTCGCGCATACCAACTACTGAATGGGTGACTGGGTACGGCCGCAGCTTCTCTACATAGTCTAAACAGGGTCTAAAAAATAAATACAAGGATTGGGTCGATTCCCGTGTCCCAAGCTCCGCTGCCTGCAATCTATCCTTCCTAAAGCAGCAATCAATCAATCAACTAGTACGAGTCCACATTTCCCAAGCCTAGCCATCTATGATTATTTTTCGTCTAATTAGGCAACAAATTATTAACTACACGATGGAGTGAAGGAAGAGAAGCGTGGTTATGCAGATAGACAGATAGACAGATAGACAGATAGACAGATAGACAGATAGACAGATAGACAGATAGACAGATAGACAGATAGCCAGATAGCCGGATAGCTGCGCACTTGCTGCATCTCGTGCTCGTCGCCCTCTCGCCCCAGGTGGTGTGGTGCGGTGCGGTGCCACCATATGCCGTACATGCAATGATTCGGCAATCAATCTATTGGATATCCAGTGTAACTGTTAAACAGCCGCCGCCGCCCAGAGCCACTCGGCATTATTCTGATTAACGCTCAAATGAGCAGACACACGGCCGGGTTGCCAAGAGCAAAGACTCACTTGATTGCTTAGCATTCACGTATCCCGCAGCGTCACTTGCCACTTAAGGCCATGATACACTACACTACATTTACCTTTCCCTACCCGCATCCCAGGACCGGAACATTCCCGGTTGTGCCAGGGGCGGGCTCGACTTGGGTCAAGTCGGTGAGGGTGTGCGTGAATTCTGCAGCATGTGTGCATTGAGTCGTCCTCGCCACCCGCTCAGCTCATCGCCTAGCATGAGTAATATTGAATATCGCAACAGTGATTTGGCTAAGCATGCCAGCGCAGAGGGAAAGAGAGGAGAGAGAAAGCGAGCCAGAGAGGCACTCGACTGCGCGAGACAAGATACGGCGGTACGCACGACTTCGTGTCACACCCCCTCCCCCTCCGTAGACAAAGCGGAACAGAGACCGTCACTATCCCCTCTCTACGGGGCATCAGCTCCGGAGTATTGCCCGAGACTCGTGGAGGGGTGCGGAGGATAGATAATGAAGAAAAGAAAATGTTATTGATTTTTCTCCGCGGCCTAAGCCTCGGACCGCTCACTCATTGGGGATCCGCCGCCTGACTACCTTGCCGTAACTAGCGTCGGCGGTGAGGGAGGGAGAAAATCATTGCCGGAATAGCTTCAGCCTGGACAAGTTCACGCGCAAATGGCCTCACACCTAGCCAAATACCGGTAGGCATATACGTAGATAGTGGGTGAATGGCACGGTGTGTAACAAGTGGCATTGTGACCTGTCGTTTCGTGCTCGTCGCGACAATTGGCCATTGTCGGGATGCGGGATGTCCCAGCAAACCCATCGGATGCGGTCCTCTATCCCACACACAGGCCCAAATGAAAGGTATAAGATACCTACAGCACAGCAGTAGATGAATTGAACCCGGCGAAGGCCCAAGGGCGGAGTACAGGATCGACATTACATGGATGGGCGTGGTATGGTGTTGCAAACTTGCAAAGAAATGCAATGCGATGCAAGGGGCTGCCACCCTGGCTCGTGGATCTGCAGTCGTGTGTTGGACGGGCAAATAATACCTATTGTTGTCGGGAGGCATCGATAAATATCTCTTTAACCAACTTCAGCACTCGATATGGCCCGCCATTTTCGGCCTGCCATCGGCCATCGAGAAAGGGTGCCCGGCCAGGGACACGCACACTGGTATTCCCAAGAAACAATCAAGAGTAAGCAATGTGTTCCGGGCTATGCCTGCAAGTGCCGGTCAGCTATGCGAGCGAAGGAAGAAGCGCTTATGTTTCTAGCCCTGACACGGAAGGTAGCAGCCGGACCGCCGGTAGATACGCGATCAGACCTAGATGCCGCGACGTCTGCGTACAAGCCCAAATGCTTAGTAATTAACGTGCTTGCGAGGTAACCGCCAGCACTGCGCCAACAGTACACGTCTGACAATTCAGAACTTTAAATCCATCGGATAACCCGGCGTGAGATTTAAGCGTGAAAAGGAGCACGGTGGGGTAGAAAGCTACCGGTTTTCTGTGCATGAACCTTAGCCACAATTCTTGTGATGGTGTCTTCGGCAAAAACGGCAGGCACTACGCAGTATGCTAAATTGTCAATCATATATGGCGCTGAAGCCTAGTTTTGACGCTATGGAGGTCGGTGTTACTGATTGGGCTGGTTGGGCCTGGCTGCTCTAGGCTCGACCGAAGGGCGCGGCAATGATCGGCAAGCCGTGCGGGAAGAAGAACGGAACCCAGGGCTGCTGCATGGTTGGTTGCATCGTTGCTGATCCCCATCTCCTCAGGTGCCGCCGCGGCTCAATTTGCATATATCGGGGTTATGAAGGCGTCGAGGCTCCTTAGGTGGGTGTGGGGGTTGGTTCGTCAAGGTACTTGACGGCCATGTACTCTTGGCTGTGCCGGAATCTCCCGTCGACTCCCCCCCACACCTCGCTCTTAACCATGTCACACTTTATATGTTCTTTTTTTGTGCGGTTCGAGCCTTGCTAGTGGAAGAAGAACGCAGCATGTAAGCGTTGGCTTCCATGACAGGACCATGCAAATGCAGTCAGATGCTTGGCCCTTGGCCACAGGTCCTCGCTCTTCCCACGAGAATGATGGAACGTTTCGCGAATTGCGCCCTTGACGAAATTTGGGCTCAACGGGGCGCGTTTCCGACCCGCCCACCATGGCCTAAGGGTTGATAGGCATGATGGAATATCCCGGGTTTCCTTTCGCCCCGGCCCGACTCCCCATTACTAGATTTGCGAGACAAGGCAGAGTGTGGTTGTTAGATCCACCCCGCGGTGTCTGCTGAGAATTCGACTGGTGGAGGAGAATGCTGGATGTGCCACCCACGGTCTGAGAGTGTCCCATCTCTAAAAGTATTGTCGGCCTGTAGTATTCCCTAGCAATGCTGAGTTTTGGTTTTGGTGCCCTCTCGTCTGACTTTCCCGGTTTGGTGACCATTAGTCCGGAAAAACGCACCTTCCTACACACAGCCCAACTCCCAGTCGATAGCCCGGCTGCCGTAAACACCATGGCCGGAGAGACGACATACAAGTTCGACCTCGCCGTCGTCGGCATTGTAGCTGTCATCACCACCGTGGTGCGCTACAATGGGCGCAAATACTTCGAGCGGACCATGCCTGAATGGTCCAAGCTCAGGGAGGACATCAAAAGCCGGCTGGCCGTCGAGGTTGCCGTTATCCCATCGCGAATTGTGCTCTTTTACCTGACTCTGCCAATCATGATTGGAGGCTTCTCGCCCATGGAGGAGTGGACGAGCCAGGATACGGCGCGGTCTCTGCTCTCATGGTAAGTGAATGAGGCCATTGAATGAAAAAGGTGAAGACTCACCACTAACACGCATGTAGTGCCATCTTGACTGGCGCCTACATTGTCGACTTGACCGTGACACGCAACGACAAGGGCGCAACGCTGCATCACATGATGGGGCCGGCGCTGCTGCTCTGGATCCGGACGAGCTTCTCGTCCTTTTCGCCGTCCGACGCGCTGCTGTGCCGGCTGCTGATCCAGTTCGTCTTCTTCGGGGCCACCATCTCGGGGGCGACGACGACGACTCTCGTGTTCCTGTACCAGTTCCGCAAGACGTGGTTCCGGTCGTCAGCATCCAACGCGTACCTGTACTTCACGCTGTTGCTGCCCGTGCTGGCCGTGACCACCGTGGCCAGCACCTTTTACTGCAGCATCTACCTCAACGTCTGGTACCCCGAGCTGCTGGCCTACTTTGGCGCCTGGGGCTACTTGCCGCTGGGCTGGGTGCTGCTCGAGTGCGGCATGCAGTGGAAGTGGCTGATGTGGTTCTACACCTTTGACGAGTGGTACCGTGCCACCACGGCCGACGAGACCGACGTGCCCAAGGAGGCCAAGGAGCGCATCGCCGACATCGCCGACGGCGCCTGGTGGCTGCCTCGCTGGCGCTTTGCTGCCATCAAGGCCCTCGTGCTTGTGTGGCTCGTCACTGTCGCCGCGCTGGTCTGGCGCAAGGGCGACGTGCACTTCTTGGTGGGGAAGGCAGCTTCCCTGGCCTTGGAGGCGTGGGGCCGCGATGGCGTCAATCTTCGGGTTGCAAACGGCTCAGGAACTGATGCGCACGTGGAGCTGTAATGCAGTGTTAGGGAGAGGAGAGCGATGGATTAGCAAATGAATTTAATTCCATTGATATTCCGTGGGATCAGCCAGATGGGATTGGGAATTGACGATAGGCAATCTTTGTATTTAAGGACTTGTTCAACCTGTCGAGCACGGCAGCAGACGATGAAGTGTAATCAAGGGCAACGAATCAGAAACAAAATTTTGAATGGAAAAACCCAGGCCGCATCATCGAGGGTCAAGTCTGGCGAGGAAGGTGCATTCTGGCCGCTTGTGTTCACTGGCTGCTGTTCCACCGCCGATTCTGCAAGTGTTGGCATCACATCGTTAAGTAATTAGTGGTGAGAATCGCAAATTTGGCTGATCGTACGGAATATGCATCGTCCGCCCATTATCTAGTGGTACGCGTCACCATTATCGTTGTCCAACTTTTCCGGTCCTCTTGATTGGTAAGTAGGTAATCGACATCTTGTAGCGGGCAGTCCCTACATTATATCGGCGGGCCAGGAGGCCTTTATCTGAGGATCCCTTTATCTAATCCCAAGCAAAGCCAGAATAGAAGGAGAATCTATAAAAAAAGAAAATTAAAGTGAAAAAAGCCAAAAAAAAATACTTCGACCGAGCTGGGACTCGAACCCAGAGCCTTTACCAACTGAGAGTTCATTTAACCGGAAAGTAACGCGCTACCATTGCGCCACCCAGCCGTTAGTGCCTTAGTGTGCCTGGAATAATACTAGATACAGCCTAGCCGAAACCTTCAGAATAAGGTAAGTTCTCTAGGATAAGACTGAAAACATTCTCATTTACAGCGACGCGATATTATTTGACCTCATATTTTTAATGTTATTCTTCTCCTGCTCAATCATGCTAATCACGCTGAGGATTTGCAAAAGGGTCTATAGCCAATCAAAGCTCTTGGGATCTTATACATTCTTTCACGAGCAATTCACAATCGACTCACTTACCACGTAGACTTCTAAAGGGTTTCATTGCCTTTCACTTGCAATGCTCACCCATACCTCAAACTCAAAAGTTCCAACACCGTTTATCTCATTTCGTTCTATCATAGGCGTGTTCTATCATAGGTGCACTGCATAGAGTCAGATAAGCAACGGGAGAAAGAAAGAATAGCGACAAGAAGCTAGCAGCTAGTTCCGGTCAATCAAATTCAAATCTTGACGCTCCACTCAACATCCTCCCAGCCCTCGCGGCGGCGGATGCGAACAGTGCGGGCGATGGGCTTCTTGGCGCCCGTGGTGCCCTCGTAGGCGGGGGCCTCGATGTGGTCGCCGTCGCGCTCGGCGCGGAAGTCGAGGGCCATGACCATGAGGACGCCCGAGGCGAGGATTTCTGTCTTGGCCAGGTGGCGGCCGGGGCACAGGTGGACGCCGCCGCCGTAGGGCACGAAGCCCTGCTCGCGCACGCGACCCTTGGTGTCGGCCGCCGCGCCGCCCGGCATGAAGCGCCACGGGTCAAAGCTGGTCGCGTCGCCGCCCCAGATCTGGTCGCGGCTGTGCAGCATGAAGGTTGGTATGGACACGCGGCCCCCAGCGCGCATGAAAATGTTTACCCCCGACTCCGGGTCCTCCAGCACCGTGTCCTTCAGCACGGCCCGGTTGCACGTCGGGGTGCTCCCAATGCGCAGCGCCTCCTGGTAGCATGCCACCAGCAGCGGCAAGGTCTTGGTTGCTGCTGATATGTCGATTTGCATCTTCTTCTTGTTGCTGTTGTCAGACTCTACCTCGCTCACAACATCCTTGATCTCGTCTCGCAGTGCTGCGTGCAGCTTGGGATTGGCCAGGATGTTGTAAATCATGCACACGGTCGTCGGAACAGTGTTGACCGTCGCCACCGAGATGTTGAACACCTCAAGCCGGGCGAGGTCATTGGGACTGATGCCCCGACTGAGCACCGATGCAATAGTCGACTTCACTGCCTCGCTGGCGAACTGGTGACGTCCCTCTTGCACATAGGTTTCGAACGCAGCGGAAATGCTGTTCACCGCGCGCACGCCAGCCGGCGCAACCCAGTTCCGCATAAAGCCCCAGATGCTAAGTCGCAGCTGGTTCTCGTCAAAGATCCTGGATATCTGGTCAGCGGTCAATCACGCGGTAAACCCCATAGCGGCGACATACCAGATATCCTCGGCCAAGCTCGGGTCGAGGGCAATGGGGTTCTTGGGGCCGTAAAGGCCTGACACGGTTCCCATGGTGATAACGTCGCGAAGCCACTTGAACAGGTCGCGGCTTTGCCAGTCCGTGCCGACCGTGTTGACAGACGAAGCGACAGCGCTAGACGCCACTCTGCTGGGCTCCTCGAGGGTCGCGCTGCCTGTCGAGAGCATCCTGGTGAACTCGAGGCGACGCTCCGTCAGGGCATCCGATCCGATGAACTTGCCATTCTCGTCGACGCCGAGGTGGCGATTAGCGCTCTTGCTAAGACCCAGCATTCTCGCGGCCACAGTGGCGCTGAGCGGCTCGAGCGACATGTGACGACTCCGCAGCGCCGCGTGGGACAATCCTGGCGATGTGACGACATATGTCTTCATGTTCAAGACTTTCATGGTATATGCTGGCCATGACGTTTGACGGCTTGGGGTGCCAGGTTAGCGATGAACCAGATGGCGCCGAGACAATAATACGGAGCTAGGACTTACCGCAGCGTCTCCATATACGAGACACCAAGTCTGTAGAAGCCTAGAAGATGCCCGAAAATGGGAATGAGGGTCCTCGATACGGGCGGCTCCTTGGCGTCTCCATTCTTTGGAGATGCCACGAAGAAGTAGTGCCAACCCACGAGCGCTGCGCCAAAGCTGAGAGCAAAGATTAGAGAAGCGCGACTTGAGACACTATGGTTGCCCGACAAGCTTCCCGAGCCAACTGCATCGGTGGACGCGTTAATGCCAATGTCCATGGTAAAAACGACTGGCTCTCTCGAGACCGGGTGTTAGTGACGTCTTGTTTGGCAGTTTAACCCCTCCTTGAGATGCTTGAGGTCGGCGGGGGAAAATAAGGGAAACGACAAGGCCGGCATCAACGATTGCGGCAAAGGGAGAGAGAGAAATGCTAGTGGCACGTCCGTCTATGTTTTTGACCTTGGTTGGAACTTGGTCTGCATGAGCATCAGACTTTTGGCCGTCATTTCGTCAGTGTCCGCCATGTCACTGTGTCACTTTGTTACAAAATTTTCCTTCTTCATTGTTGCCTGGATATTTGCCGAGCCACTCCACGTCCCAGGGACATGCTGTGTGGGATGTAAGATGACGCGGTGTGAGTCTATCATTCCGACCTGTCAGCGCTCGGGAGACCGGAACTGGCGAGTCGAGAGCGGCCCCAAGGCGGGGACGTGAATCCTCTCGTGAATGGGCTCCAGTTTCGTTCCCAAGACCGCCGATCCCAGAGCCCTACGGTTATTTATCGCAATTCCCTAGTACTTGTGCGTATCTGAATGTCAATCTGAGCGTCTCCCGGCTTCACAGCCGAGAGATAAGTTGCGCACGTTGTTGGTTCAGGGCCCAGGTTGCCAATGGGCCGAAGTCGGTACAGTCAGCCGACATGCCGTGTCCAGGGCAGGGCCCAAGAAGCCCCCCTCCCACGGTCCGAGGTAATATTAAGGGCATGTCCATCATCCACTCTGGCTAGCTGCATATCATTGTATTGGAAACATGATCTTAGACCCATGCAATCTGCAGTGCAATATCGCAATCCCGCCAGCTTGAGCTCCCTCAAGAGAGCCCTGGCTCGGGCATGGATATTTGTGGTGTGGCGGGACATAGCCTACAGGTCTCACAAGCCACTGCATCCTTCACTGGCTAGCTCCACGACAAACAAGGTACTTTATATTGCACAAAATATGGACTTCCAAATCGAGTAAACCGGAGTTGTTGATGGCTGACACACCGGATATGGGCCTTGTCGAATGAGATCTCTCGGTAAGATTTTTTCTCAAAGCGGTCTGCTATTTTGCTCTTATTTTTGACGTTTATTATTGCTGAAAAATTTCGTTGGAGAGGGATGCAATCAGCTGTCATAGCCGGGGTTAGGGTTGGCTGACGACTGTCTCCCTTTGCTGTTCTCCCTGTCTTCATGCCGAAGCAGCCGTCGTTCCAAGCGTCTTTTCTTCTTCCCGGATTTCTTTGTAACCCTTTCTCGACTCCCGGTGTGCAGACTCTGCTGCTTCTGCTCTTGCTTCTGCTGCTGCAATTGGCACTTGACCAGTCTCGCGACCAGCTGTGACATAATGGCTGTTTCATCGCTTCTTGGGCTGGCTTCCACCATCGCCCTAGCGTCCTATCTCAAGGTCTCCGGGGCTTCGTATCCGTTCGTGGTCCTCGGTCTCGTCGCATCCTCCGTGGCCCAGATAGCCGTCTATCTGGGGTATTCGAGCCTCATCTACCGCTGGTATTTGTCTCCAACAAAGGACCTCCCTCACCCCAAGGTATATATTCTCTCCATGGTATAGTATCATTAGACGGCAAAGTTGACTGACCTCGCATTTCCGTAGGGCACCCCATTCTTTCTCGGAAACTTGATCCCGTTCCTCAGTGAACCATGGGGGTTCCCGTTGGCTCGCTGGCAGCGAATGGTCAGCGCATCTCCCAGCGGTTTCTATCGTGTCTTCCTCGGCCCGTTCGACTTCCTGATCCCCAAGAGCTCTCAGGCTGTGACGGCTGTCATGAGCCAGCCGTACGTCTTTGAGAAGCCTCCTGCAGTTCGGGATGGCCTGGTCGAGACCCTCGGCGTCGGTCTCGTAGCTGCCGAGGGCGATGTGCACCGCGTACGTACAACCGCAACATGATTGTGTGTAGTAGAACCCGTTCTGATGATGGCATGCAGCGACAAAAGAAGCTTCTTACACCAATCTTTGGCTTGAGCCGCAACCGACGCCTAGTGCCGCAGATGTGGGCCAAATCGGTGGTGCTCGCCGATAGGATGCGGGATCTTGTCAAGGAATCCGGGGTCAAATCGACCATCATGTTCATGCATCCATTGACAATGGCTGCGACGCTCGATGTCATCGGAGTCACAACTCTCGGCGTCGACTTCAACTCGGTGCAGAACCCGGACCAGCCCATCCTCGAGGCCTACCAGCGCGTCTTCCCGTCGTTGGAGACCCAGAATGCGTTTGAAAGATTCTTCGGCGCGACGCTGCCGGCAATCATTTCGCCGCACCTACTGTTCAAGTTGCCGCTGAAGCCGATCCGCGAATTCCACAAAGGCATCGCTATGCTGCGCACATTCTGCCTCGACCAGATCCGCCAAAAGAGGCGAGAGATTGACGAGGCGAAGATGGACGATTCCGAGATTAGAGAGAAAGATATTCTGTCGGCCATTGTTGCCTCGGGTCTCCAAGACGAGGAGGAGATTCTGAGCCACATTCTGACTATCCTCGCAGCTGGGTAAGTGAACATCTGGGTAAAGCAGTATTCCGATTTCCGGCGATGACCATCTGACCACGACCTCGATAGTCACGAATCAACTGCCATAACCCTCGCGTGGGCCATCTTCAAGCTTGCGCAGCATCCCAGTGTCCAAGAGAAGTTACGGGCAGAGGTCCTGAAGGCCCAAGCGGCTGGCATCGGGAGCGACGGAGCGCCGACTCTTGACGAGATCAATTCGTTGCCGTACCTGCGCTGCTTCCTGATGGAGGTGCTGCGGCTGTACCCAGCATTCCCGTCCATGATGCGGGAGCCGGCGCGGGCGACGACGGTGGGCGGACTGTCAATTCCCAAGGGCAAGCAAATCATGGTTAGTCCGTACGCCGTGAACCGGTCGCGTGAGCTGTGGGGTGACGACGCCGACGAGTTCCGTGTAGAGAGGTGGGAAGCGTCGCACAGCGGGGGTGCCACGTCATCGCAGGCGTTTCTGACCTTCTCGAGCGGGCCGCGCATTTGCATCGGGAAGGACTTTGCGACGCTCAGCCTCAAGGTGTTCCTAACTGTGCTCGTGGCCCGTTTCCGCTTCGAAGAGGCCATTCCGGGCTGGCACCCGCCAATCCAGAAAGGCACGTCGCTCAAGCCACAGGGACTCAAGGTCAAGGTCTCGCTGCTCTGAGTTGTATGCATCCACCTTTTGCGTTCTGGAATGGATGCGCGCCGCGGCTGATTGCTGGTGGCTGATGTTGCTTGCTGCTTGTTGTTCGGGTTTCCTTGAGAGTCAAGCTTATATAGTATGCTAGTCGGTGCCTGGTAGGTAATCAAGATAGTTCGGTAGTATTTCAGTATATTATAGATGAAAATTCCTTATTCCATGTTTTGGCTAGACCGTGTGGGAAATGAAGATGGATTTGACGCAATAACTTGAAACAAGAGAACTGGGAGATGGCCAGTTCTATTTGTAATAGACTACTGTAGGTAAGGAACTGGGAAGTACGAGTCCGATTCCATATTAGGTACTGCGGCCCGAGTCCCGAGGCAGGTACCACCTCTGGAATGACTTAGCTTTGTAAGAACAGCAGACTGTAGTGCCCTTATCAATTCATCATTGCTGCCTGGCTGCCCTCCTAGTAAGGGTCCACAACCCTGATCATTTCTCCAAGTGTCGCTGGCAGGAGTCTGGACCTTCAGTCCATGACCAAAAAAAAACTCGAAATGTACCACGCTATTATTTGTTTATCTATTCCCAGCTAATTACCAGCACTATTTTCGCCATGTAAAGCTGCACTCCATCTCATTTCTGTCTCGGCACCAGTCCAACCCTTGTGCCGGCCGCGCTCGAGAGTGTGATGCTCCATTTCTCGAGCCACGGCGCACCCGTCCGGCTCTGGATGGCGTCAAACTCCTGTGCCATGCGCGCCACAATGTAGGCCATCTCGGCCATGGCATACGTCTGGCCCATGCACACACGCGGCCCGGCGCTGAAGGGCAGAAACTCCCACCGCGGCCTCGTTCGTAGCTTCTCCATAGCCTCCCACCGCTCCGGCCGGAACTCATCTGCGTCGATTCCGTACACGTCGTGGCGCCGATGCAGCGCAAACGTCGAGCAGCTCACAATGGTCCCGCGCGGCACTACGACGGGCGACCGCCCATCCGCTCCGCCACCACGCGGGAGCACCGTGTTCCTGTTGGCGGCTCGAAACAAGACGGGCGCCGGCGGGTACAGGCGCAGAGCTGTGACGGCGGTCAGATTAAGTTCTGCGTGGGCATCGACAATTGGCTGGATTCTCACCTTCTTCAATGGCATAGCGGTGGTAGGTGAGCTCTCGCAGACTGTCATACGTCGGCTTGCGCCCCTGCAAGACGTCGTCGACTTCCTTCTTCAGCTTTTCCCAGACGTCGGGCCGGCGCGCGAGCACAAAAAAAAGATTACCCATCAGATCGGCCGCCGTGTCGCGTCCAGCCAGCAGCAACCCGAGAATCTCAAACCGTATCTTCACGAGGTCGACGGTATCGTCAAGGATGCTCGCCAGGAATCCTCGGTCCTTCTCCTCGGAGCCAAATTGGCGTGATCCCCTGTTGTTGTATGCTTTGCGCACTATCTCGTCGACAAAATCATGCAGCACCTTGCACTTGGCCTCAAACTCTGTGTCGCGGTAAATGCGCAAAAGAGGTCCCAACGCCGCCCTCTTGTTGACAAAGCCGCCCACGCTCTCAAAAGCCTCGACGACTTGTGCCAACCGCGACCCGGGCCGGCTCAGAAGACTGCAGACATTTTCGTTGAGCAGCAGTCCCATTGTGTTGTCAAACGTCAGCTGTGCGAAGAGGTGGTGCAGGTCAACCGTCGTGCCGTCGAGTGGCAGGCGAGAGAAGAAGTTCTGCATGTGGCCCTCGAGCTTCCCTAGGTCGGCGACGCGGTCTCGGGCGAGATGGGGACGCACGAGGGCGCGTGAGTGCCGCCACACAGCGCCGTCGCTAGTGAGCATGCTGTCACCGATGAAGGGGCCAAACAATGACTTTTTTCCACTGTTGAAGTCCTCCATTCGAGTGGATAGCAGCGCGCGCACGTTATCCGAGTCCACGGTGGTAAGGAAGTGCTGTCCCATGCACACGCCCGAGAAAGTGTTGCCGAGCTCGCGGAACCGGCGCTGGGCCGTCTGCAGCGTCCGGTGCTCCCGGGCCGCCGCCACATCGTCGAGAAAGAGCCCAAGTCCGACGATGCGCTCGCTCTGCGGCATGCGCCGGGCCGGCTCGCAGCCATGTGCCCGAGCAAAGCCGCGGAGTTTAAGGAGCTCAACTAGGCGGAAGCCCGCCCAGCACACGGCGGCGCTAACCAGTAATGCGAGATAAAAATACATAGCTTAACTTTCATGCGATGTCTTAACCTCGAGAAAATAGCTCGAATTACACGAGGAATCAAAGCAGAGACAACAAGGTGGATATTTTTGAATGTTTGCTTTGCGTTGTGATACGCCGAACGAGGTCTCGGCCGTCGACTGACTTGACTTACACGGCCGTTATATCAGCTATCCGCACTAGCTACTTTCCTAGAAGGGAAGGGGACTGATATTCTATTCCCGTTCTAGATAAATTAGCGAGACCGGTGTGAAATAGAATGCCCATCAATTTGCATGGGCTTTTCCGGGTCGGTAGGGATCCCCCTGCATAATTGGAATTTTTACTGGACCAGGTGTCAGCCCTTCAGCGGCTCAGCCCAATCTGCGGAAACGGAACGCACAAAAGCTCGCAAAGCTCGGTCATAACTCCGCGGGCATAAGATACTAAAACGCTGCGGGATTGGGCAAATCGGATCCTCTTCTCACCATACGACGGAAACTCCCTTGGCTCTTTCTAGCGCCGGTCAGCAGAGACAGTGGTGGGTATACGTAAGCCCAGCCTTATTGTATGGTTCACCTGACGAAAGGGCGCGCTGACGGGTGGACGGCCCACCAGTTCCAACGCGTTTCCTGTGCTGGTTGCCTTTTGAAACCCGGGCAAAAGAGGCTGTGTGAAACGGAACCATCCACCTGTGTCGCACACACGCACCTCACTCATTCATTCTTTCTGTTGCATTGTCAAGGCGTTTTCGTCCCTTTGCAATGTCGCGCTACGGTGCACGTTTTGTTCGTCCAAATTAATTGCCAAGATCGTCTTCAGCTTTGTCCTGTCTCGGGTTCCGAGAAATCCGTAACAACCGACCATCGTGCTCGTGCCTGTCCCTCCTTTCCGCGCTGATCCTCTCGCATTCTTCTCCTCTCCACTAAATCTTCCCTCTCTTCAACTTTGCATCAACAACAACTTTCGGCCGACCGACCGACCGACCTTCGCAGTACTATTATATATTTCTTAATTATTTGTCTAGCGTTAAACTGCTTCCCCGCGACAATGTCTACCTCTGGCAATTCCTCCGACCCCTTCGACCTCTCGGGCTATAATGGCACTGGTCCCATACCCCCCGCGCCTCCTGGCGTCGACCCCGACCTTTGGCAGGGCTTGTTCCACATCAGGACTGGTTGCTTCCCCTTCCTGGTCGACGGCATCGACAACAGCTACAGCTACTGGCCAACTCTCGGCGCCGGCATCGCCTTTGATGTCCTCTTCGGTATAGCCCTGATCGGCCATCTTATTCAGTTCGCCCGCTTCAGAAAATGGACCTCGATCCTATTCGCCCTCGGCGCGGCCAGTATGTTCTGCCTTGTTTCCTTAGCTTCCCTCTCTGCACCGCGACCCCCTTGCCACAAAACCTGACCATGAAGATGCCGTTTGCTGATACAGAACGCAACAATAGCCGAAGCCATCGGTTGGGCTGGACGGACGTGGTCAGCCAAGTGTCCGTACAACCGCGACGCATTCTTGATGCAGATCACGACACTCATCATCGCGCCCACCTTCTTCGCTGCTGCGCTGTACGTTCTCCTGCACAACCTCATCACGAGGCTGGGCCGCGAGACTAGCATGCTATCTCCACGCATGTACGCCATCGTCTTTTGCACGTGTGACGTCATCTCTCTCGTCGTGCAGGCGGTCGGCGGTGCCATGGCGTCCCAGGCGGCCGACAGCATCGACGGCAACACCGCGCCCGGCACCAACACCATGGTGGCGGGCATTGCGTTCCAGCTCTTCACCATGAGCATCTTCGCCGTGTTCGTCGTCGACTTCCTGCGCCGCGTCCAGCGCATATCTCGCCGCGGTCCCGGCGAGAAGCGCGCGCTCCTCACACGCCCCATCCGCCTCGTCCTCGTCGCCGTCTTCATCTCGTTCATCATGATCTACGTCCGCAGCATCTACCGTACCATTGAGCTCGCCCAGGGCTGGACCGGCAACCTCATCACCCACGAGGGCTACTTCATCGGCCTCGACGCGACTCTCATGTTCATCGCCGTCGCCGTCTTCCTCGTCTTCGATCCCGCCTCCCTCCTCAGGGACGACGCCGTGGGCCGTCCTGCCACTGCTCTGATGGGCGATCCCGCCGCCAAGGAGTCTGACTCGGCCGACTCGGCCGCCCGCTAATTCATGGCGGTAGAGAGTGCGTGTGACGGAAACAGAGAGAGACCTGGCCATTTCACGTCTAAAATCTGTTCAACTACATTATTTGCAGCACTTTTACGTGTATCTCAAGCAAGTCGAAGAGGAACAATGGAGAGATTTTGGCAGAGGTAAATATAGAGACTGGGTGCGCATTTGGCACACGCACGTCCTGTTACTAAACTAACCCCCGAGTCTAGAGTATAAGGACATCAGCAATCAGTGCAAGACGGTTAAATGGCTCGGGATAATTACGATTTACATAGAAACCTTAAATATATTTCTTGGTTACTTCTCTCTCCCTCCCCCTCTTGTTTCCTATCATTAGTCAGTATTGTACCTGTAGTTTATAGTTTTTCCTAATAATTAATTCCTATTCTGTTGACAAACTCCTCAGTATAACGCTGCTCGGGCAATTAACTACGTTCCTTACAGCTGGTTGGCAACTGGCTTCCCAACTGGCTCGCCAACTGGTCTTCGTCTGGCTTGACTGGCACCTGGCCCAGGCAACCACGTAACTGCTCTGGCTTGGCTTGGCTTGGCTTGCACCTGATAGGCCGCATGCGGGACCCGAGTAGAAAAATCCCGTTGCCAAGTTTCAAGTTTGCTAACTGATTGGTTGCCCAAGACACAGACAGGCAGGACCCCGAGTAAAACTGGCTTTGTAATTGACTGACAGAGGACCCGAGTTGAAACCTGGAGTGCCTAGGTGGCGTACGCGCAGACTACAAATTATCCACCGTGCGTTGGGATTCATCTCCGCGGATTTCTTCCCGAGTTTCGAACTCTTGTGTCTCTCTCTGCGTGTAAAGCTTAAATACGGATTGGTAGCCCGTGTCTTTGGTGACCGCGCCGCTGCTGCCAACTTAACTTATCGACAACAACCTTATCTTGCTAGTCCTAGATTGGATCTACGCCTAATTACCAACTCGATCGAGAGCTAGTGTTAAACCTCGAGTAGTCTATCTGAACCTCATGCCTCATTGATAGTCTACGTTCTTCTTAAGCACGATCTTAATTACAACTCAATTTGATAACACGAATGAAAAGTTTAATATGATTTGGTCATCCAGATATATACATATACACCTAGGCTTCATTACAATTCTAGTACCAGATTAATTAAATGATAGGCAATATCTCATGAATTTAACCAGTCTTCTCGCTTGTGTCTAATGTGCTTACTGCTTCGCCAGTCTTCTCTTCTAGGGGCGCCTGAATTGCCCCGTCAGTTTCGCTTGAACTTTTTAACGAAGCGTAAGCCATTGGTTCGCCCTCTCCTGCCTTGTTCTGTGGCGTCTCTACGACTTCTTTTGCCTCGGCCTTGTCGTCAGCTAGCGCCACTAGTGTCAATTCGGACCTATCCACATTCATTAACACCTTAGCTTCAGACGTAGGATCGCTAGTCGACCCCTTCTCTTCGTGCGCATCACTGTCAACAGCGGCTGGTAATGGTGTTAGCTGATGGGTGTTTTCGTTACCCCCGCCCTCCTCGTCACCTTCCCTAGGACCAAGTTCCTCGGTGCCCGAATTGATTGGATCGACTTCACCTCGGTCTGTTATGCCGCCCTTGAGTCTTGTCCAGGGCAGTGCCATAGCAAACAGAAGTGATATTGCCGCAAATACGACAGCAGGTATGAGGCCGACACGAATAGCCTTTCCGTACGCCAAGGCCACCGCTTCCTTCGCATCCTCGGGCAGCTGTTGACCGTCAAGCCTAGCGCTGGCGCCGGGCGCGGCGCCTTGAACAAGTGCGATGAGGACATCCCGAGGGAATGGTAGAGCCTCAATCTCGCTCGTCAGCTTGCTGGTGAATATGGCTGCTGCGACTTGGACCGAGACCGCTCCGCCAATCTGCTGCATCATGCGGGTGTAGCCAAGTGAAGTGGCAAGCTGGTGTTTACCCAGCTCTGCGCGAGGGTAGATAATCTCCGCTAGCCAGGCCATGCCCAAGCCAGCGCCGGCAAGGACCTCAAAGCCAACAATGGGAGGGATAGTGGAGGTTGATGTCGAACCGGTGCTCAAGGCAAAAAACAACGCATTTGCAACCAGGAATATTGCCGTCCCGATGAGGGCCAACGGGTTGAAATAGCGGACTAGAGTCGATACAATGGAAAAAATAAATGTGCCTATAGCAAGAGTTCCTGCAAGAGCAAAAGTTAGGAAGCCGCTGTTCCGGGCTGAGAGGCCCCTTTCTTGCTGTTGTCGGCTTTCGCGTCAGCTGGTTGACCAGAGGTAGAAGGGAAACCACGGAGACATACCTGGAACAAGAATGGTAGGAACATGACCAAGACAGCCACAGAGGACAGGGCCGAGAAGAACAAGCCTCCTGTAGTCCATACACTCCTGTTAAGTATGACTTTGGGGTCAAAGATGACCTCCCGCTTTGTAGTCTTTTGTTGATAGACGAGGAGGCCGAGCGACACGACGCCGACGGCAAACATGACAATGGACTTGGCACTGTTCCAGCCGTTTGTTTGTCCGAACTCAATGCCCAAAATCAGGGGAACAAGGGTGAGAATCAAGAGCGCCGTTCCCAGCCAGTCGAGGCTAGTCACCTTCTCCCGTAGCGGGAGTTTGTAGTTCTCGCCGCGGAGGTCAGGGCCTTCGAAGAAGGTAGCGATCAAGATGCAAACAAGAGTCAAGCCGAGGAAGGGCAAGTTGATCCAGAAGATCCAGTGCCAGCCAATGGAATCGGTGATGGCACCACCGATTATAGGCCCGACCACGATGCTGGAGCCGAGGATAAGGGAGAAGGCGCCCATGGAGATATTTTGGCCCTTGGTCTCGGGCATCAAGGCCAACATGCGAAAGCCGCCGATGCTCAAGCCGACAGCGCCGATGCCAGAGAGAGCGCGCCCGCCGATGAAGGCGGGCGAGCCCTGGGATGTGGCACTAACAAGACAGCCAGCTCCAAACAGCACAGTCGACGATATGTAAACGGTGCTGAAGGCAAACATGGAGTAGAGCTTGTTGCACAGCGGCTGCAGCACGCACTGGGGCAGCAGATAGGCCGAAGTATAGGAGCCTATATCGTGCACTGACTGGAACTGGGCGACGATAGTGGGTAGGGCGGGCTCTAGTTGGGGGTAAGGGGCCATCATCAGCACTGGGCTCGCGCCTAAATCCCCTGTGCGGGTGTTATCAGGTACCCTGAGGTGGACTTGCCGATAATGGTCTGGTCCAGTCCGACCAAAAAGCCAGCCAGGCCCAGGGCAAAGGTGATGAGGGCCCTCCTCCACCATTCCAAGGGCACTTCAAGGTCCTTCGTGATCGGCCCCTTCCTCAGCAGGCGTTTGAGTTGCATCGCCGACTCGGATCGAAGGGTAAGAGAGCTCGGACGCGGTCTTAGGCGCACCTGTGCGGGTTCGCTTAGGTTAGGAGCCATTCTCGTCTGGGAGACAGAGATTGGGGAGCGGAGGGAGGCAAGAGATCAGAAAGACAAGACAGCCCGGCGAGAGCGTGAAAGGGAGAAGGCGCTCCCAGAGATCTGCCCCGAATCAGTTGACAGTGAGGGGGAATGGAAGGCGTGAGACAGCGACAGCAACGAAAACAGCAGGTGCCCTGGTAAGGTAGGTCCTAGATACCGTAGATAAGGTAGGCGGTACCTTGGAAAGGCAACATCCACAACCGGAAGTCACGGTCTGAACACTACTCCGACCCGGCCAAGGAAAGTGCTGCCGCTCTCAAGTGCACGCGACATCCATGACGGCTACTCGACGGGGTTCTGTCAGTGCAAAGACCATGGAAGTTCGTCCAAAAAAAAAGATTCGTCCAAAGCCCAAAAGGAGCAAACAACGCAGTAGGCACCAAGGCAAATTGGCAAAGACGCAGCCAGCCCCCCACCCGACCCGACGACGACAAGGACGGGAGTGCGCTTGGTGCACCCACGGCATGGGGGTGAAGTGTCGAAAGCGCAGCTGGATTGGGAGACGCTTGTCAGAATATCAGCTCCACTCTCAATTCCAGGGCTCTAGAATGCGAACGGGAGCTCACAGATTTGGAAAGATGGCCATTCAACTCGCACACGGTGCAGGGATTCACCAAGTGGATCGGCGGAAACGGGGCTGGCGGAAGGCATTGGCCTCGGCCCAATTAGAAGCCAACGACCAATGTCGGTGTGTTGGGTGTGAACTCCAAGAGGTGACCTTCGATTCTAGCGGCCGCGCCGGCCCGCTCGGCTGAGGGCGACAACTCCTCCGGCCCAGCACAGTCATCTCCAGCTCGAGCCACCGGCCTCCAAAAAGAGTCGCTAGTCTCGTCGCCGGTCCGCCACTGACGGCATGGCGCGCAGCTTCGCTTGCCCCTACGAACTGCATGTCTCACTCGCACCCTAGCCGCCTCTAATAAACAGCGAAGGGGGTGGAAGCAGGCATGCAGCATGCAACTAACGGGGGCGGGTCGGGCACTTTTTTGCCATGGTGACATCGCCCTGCTGACACGCGCAAGCTATCTGACAGCCAAGAGCCAAGAGCGCCCTGCACGGCACGCGAGGTACTTGGGCCCAATGTACACGCCCGACGCGGGTCAAATCACATGACATGGCATACTCCGCCTAGACCGTCACTTGCAAATCTGTATCACCGGGGGGTGGAGACCGGGGCTGGAGATTGGGGACGCGAGGCGCCGACGTCTCTCTCGAGCTTATTGTGCATGGCGAAGCACCGGGGGGGGGTCTTCCTGAGGGACGACGAAGAGGAACCGGCGCGCCACATCGACGAGACATGGGTCACCAGGCAGCTTTGCCCGGCGAGACCATGTTGATGTTGCTTGCTTTCTGTACTGTTCTGTACGTACAGATAAGTCCACAGCCGAAGTCGCCGACGCGCTCGAGGGAGGTACCCGAAGGAGGGGGAGATCCCAACGAATCACTCGGGGCTTGGGCAGCGAGCACAGGACGGCAAAGACAGACGAGACAGGGCCTTCCGTTTTTGGTAACTAGACTGGTCACTGGAATTATTGCCCGATATGTTCTCCGGAATCTGACATGTGCCACAATATATCCAGCCAGTGGTGATCTGCCTGCCCAACAAGCCTGAGTCCTGCATGTCCTGCCGTCGATGGGTTCGTGACTTGAGACTTTGCACCTCTCACTGGCCCACTCACCCGGCGGCGCCCAGTCAAAACCGGCCTAGTTGTTATTGCGTCTGTTCCCAAAGGCACAGGTCTCGCCGACTGGAAACTCTTCTTCTGCGTTCCTCCTTTGCTCTTTGTGGGACTCATTATTCCGCTGGGTTCTTGACACTGTTGTCGTCATCCAACATCACGCCTGGCACACCACCCCTGAAGACGAGACCTACAATACGGCTAGGCCTTAGCTTCACGCAGAACAATGGCAAACCTGTCGTCGGCCTCGAAGCCCGTCCAGATGTCTCTGGCGGCACCGGGGCTACCGGCTCAGTCGTCGGGCCTGTCGCTATGGAGTCTTCTCGAGGCCATGTGGGAGCCCGTCGTGGGCTACCCGGCCGCCGAGTTCGAATTCAAGCCGCGCATGACGCCGCTCTCAACACTCAACGAGAGCGCTATGTTCATCACGCTTTACTATGCCATGATCATCAGCGGCAAGGAGTGGATGCGCCACCGCAAGCCCTTCAAGCTGCACGGCCCGTTCCTCGTCCACAACTTCTTCCTCAGCGCCCTCAGCGCCTTCCTGCTAGCCCTCTACGTTGAGCAGCTATTGCCAACCCTCTACAACAAGGGCACCTACTATGCCATCTGCGAAGCGGGCGGCGGCTGGACAAAGCCACTGGTAACGCTCTACTACGTACGTGTTGTTCTTGGTCGACTAATTATGGAAACTTTGAAACAAGCCGCTGACGAAAACACGCGCGACGTGATGCCAGTTGAACTACCTGACCAAGTACGTGGAGCTGCTGGACACGGCGTTTCTCATTCTCAAGAAGAAGCCCCTGAGTGAGTTTGTGTCTGTACCTCAAACGTTTCGGGCGAAATGCTAACCAGGCTCAGCGTTTCTCCACTGCTACCACCACGGCGCCACGGCGCTGCTGTGCTACTCCCAGCTCGTCGGGTCCACGGCCGTCTCCTGGGTGCCCATCACGCTGAACCTGACGGTGCACGTCGTCATGTACGCCTACTACTTTCTCGCGGCGCGCGGCATCCGCGTGTGGTGGAAGGAGTGGGTTACGCGGCTGCAGATTGCACAGTTTGTCATTGATCTGGGTAATTACGTCTCTCGATCTTTCTCAGCTTTGGCGTTTGAAAAAAAGATAGTTTTGCTAAAGAATCACCTGGGCAGGCTTCGTGTACTTCACCTCCTACACGTATTTCTCCAACCGGTACTGGCCCTGGCTGCCCAACGTCGGCTCGTGCGCCGGCGAGGAGTTTGCCGCCCTCTCAGGCATCGCCATCCTGAGCTCCTACCTGGTGCTCTTCATCTCCTTCTACGCTGCCACGTACAAGAAGGGTCCGGGAGCCAGGAAGAAGGCCGCTACGGCCGCCGCTGGTCGGACTCCTGTGGTTGTGAACGGCAATGGGAAGCTGCCGCTTGACACGGCGACCGCCACGGGGGCAAGCTACTAATTAGACCCATCAATTAGATTGTTCAATGTAGTGCTAGATGAGCAGTACTTTGTAGTAGCGGCAGGGCCTGGATTTGTGAATAGAAGATGGATGGACTAAAGGGAATTTAATGGCTCGTCAAGCAAAGGATGAGTAAAATGTTATCAAGACTCTAGGTTCGAGTAGTTATATATATACGAATAATCAAAGTGAGATTACAAGTGGTATTCTCAGTCTTATCCCGTCCCATGTACCGTTACGATAGAGTCTAATAGGTAATATATAAGAGAGCTTGCGCTAGCGTTAATTCGTCTAAATATAGTAAGTAGAACTACCTAATTAAGATGATCTACTACTAAAAGAAAAGACGGCGAGGGCTTGATTGTCTACACGCCGACCTAAGAGCGAAGTAAGGCATACCGACGAATTATAATCATCGCGACTTTGTTTGCGTCTTAAATTTGATAAAGAATATTATCTACTACCTAAATACTTATTATCAAGGGAATGTCTACTCGGACTGTAGAAAACGTCTTTTCGGACCGTAGTTAGCCAAAAGGTCATTGAAATCTCTGTTAAGCCACTATCGTAGCGAAACCTCTATTTTCCCCGCGAAAAAAGAATAGATTAATAGTCGAACTACTTATCTTCAGATGGCTAGTAGAATGCAGGTTCAACTACGCCTAACTCCCGAAACCACGCCATAACCTTAACGAAGTGCTATAGGAGAGACTCCTACGTAGGTTACAGTTCACAGGTTAATTGCAAGACCCTGGCAACTGCCCTGCCTTGTAACTGACCGGCACGGGCAACCGCCTTGTAATTGACTGACTGCCCTGACTGCCCTGCTTGACTGCAAGACCCGGGCAACTGTCTTGTAGTTGACAGGCTAGCTAACTAGCCCGTGCAACCTACTTACGTAGAGGTTGATTACGTAGAGGCTGATTACGTATAGGTTGACCGAATGGCTTGTAGGTGCAGGGAGACTTCATCCCTTATATTTAGACGAATTAACGCTAGCGTAAGCTCTCTTATATATTACCTACTAGGCTCCATTATAGTGGTATACGGGACCGGACAAGACTAAGAATACGACTTATAATCTTTCTATAATTATCCGTATACGTGAAAGCTACTCGAACCAAGAGTCTTGGTAGCATTTCACTCATCCTTTGCTTGACTCTCGAAGAGTCTAGTCTGTGTTATATTTCGTTGAGGCTTTCCTCAAGGAGGGACTTCCACAGAGTCCACCAGTTGTGTACTTGTTTTCTCCAAGAATTTGGGAATAGCCAAATCCCGGACACACACCTTTGACCGCACCACTACGAAGTACCCACTACCCAGTAAAGCGCGTTTCACGCTTGCCCCACCAATTGCTTCGTCGATAAACCCGGCTAGGCATCACCGCAGGATGTCGTGTTACTCCGTCCCGAATGTATGTACTTGATGACTGGTCTCTTTGGTAGTGCAGTCATGACTTCACCAGGCAGGCTCATTGCGACTCCCGTCAGGAACATACGGTAATTAGTAGAGCGCATAAGGTGTCAATTCCCAACCATAGCGTGATCGCCAGCACCTCGAACACTGATGAACCAGGATGCCCAACGAATCTGCAAGGAAAGCAGCATGCGATATAAAATATGCAAGCAATATCAGAGGAACGTTTTGGTTGAATTCTAGTCTGCCCGCCTACACGGCGCTGCTGGGCACTACCGTGATCTCAAGCTTAAGTACCTTGTTCACGCGTGCCGTGAAGCGCTAGCAGTCCCAACATTGTGGACAGCTGACTATAATGATACCCTTCCGCAGTGATACAAGGGGTTGCAACTCTGCGAGTCTGACGATGGGAGGAACGTCCCAAGCGTCATAGGTCGAGAGCGAGAGCTTGTGCAACCCAAAGTCCGGCCCGTCAGTGACATTCCCAGTCGATTCCTCCTCCGTAGCTACAGGTTCGAGAAAGAAATGCTCACTCACAAAGTATGCAACGAGTTGCTTCTCGGCGTGGCATGCGTGGAACCGTCCCGGTTCGCCCTGGTCATAATCGTGCGGAGCTAGGTCATGTCTGATGTAATTGCAGAGCTGGCGGATCTCGTCCGTCCATTCCCTTCCGGCAATCTGGATGTTGGCTGCTGGGTTGTCCTTGTGTGCCCAGACACTCAGGGCGGCGACGGGCGGGAGGTGAGACCCGCAGCATAAAACGCCAACCGTCTTCCGTTCATTTAGGACGTCGAAGTGAGCGACGAGTGTCAGGAAGCTCCCAGGAGTAGCAGCCCTGGTAAACGCAAAATCTCCCAGCTTTGAGGGGTCTTGTGCCGTCGTTCCCGTTGAGCCGGATCGACTCTCAAGCATGTTGACTATCGCTCTGCGGTCGAGGTTTCTCTCGTAGACATCTTCCCAATACGGGCCGTAATTGCGACTGCGCTACTTTGTGTTAGCCTCCTCGTCCCTAGCGAAGTCGACAGCCCGAACTCTCTTCCCATCTCTTATGCAAGCTAGCAGGGGATTGGCTCCACGGTCGAGGAGGATTTCGACGTTCTTGAGCCTGCCCCACAACGCCGCCTCTGACAAGGGAGTGCGGCCTTCGACATCCCTCACATCCGGATCAGCTCCCCTCTCCAGTAGCAGCTCCACAATTTCGGGATACACCTCGCAGGCGGCAAAGTGCAAAGCGGTCTTCCCGGTCATGGTGTCAGCTTCGACGCCATTGAGAAATAGATCTGCTTCTGCCGAGGTATTGAGGTGCCGGCGGACAGGGTTAATCTCGCCTTGGACCATTTCGGACAGGACAAGTCGGAGGAGACTCTGGGGCTTCGTCTCTGTCTCTTCAGTCCACTTTCGGCGTCTGTTGGCCTCGTCCCTGCACTGCTTGAGGAGTTCATCATCTGGCTCGGGGAAGTGCTTGGATAGATCCACGCCAGCAGTTATGAAGATGGCCCTGTCTTTGTTGATTTCGTAGCTGGCAAATGTCTCGCAACCTGCTTCGCCGAACGGGTAGTGAATCCGGTAATGGCAACTGAACCGAGGATCGCCGCAGTCCGAGGTCCGCTCCAGGTTCCGGCCTGACTCGTATCCTGAAAAGCCATGGCCGTGGATCTCGCCGCAGCCTGGGCAGAGGACCTTCACTGTTGAGGCATCCCACCACTGGACATGTGCCAGAAGTTTTCGCTCGGTGTATTGGGAACGGGCTGTCATGGCTTTCGAGTCTCGGGGTTTTGTGCAGTGAGTAATTATTCATGGACGCATTTGCTTCAGATCTAAACCAGGTTTTGGTTAGGCAGCAGTTAGGTTATCCGAACCCTCTCGATTTGGTTGCGTCTATCGCGTGCATCCTGTTGTGTAAAGCAGACATGTGCTACGCATAGGTACCACACTATAAGAGCAAGCCGAAAGAACTCGTCCAAGGCTAATAACAGTATCTAACCGGTAATTACGAGAATTTCTCCAAGCTACCTAGACATGCTAATATGAGACCAGTTTTCCCTTAACTGTTATTCTCAATTGGTTTGCAGTAGTAAAACCCATATAATTTTGGCGGGCCTGTGCCACAACCTTAAGCGTGGATATGACTAACGGTGTAGTCCCGCCGGGTACGAAGCTTGTATAAGCACCGTTATACGCCGAACTGGGCGAGACGCTAGAAATCGCTGGCATTTATCCCCGGGCCCCCGATGACACAATGTTCAAGGGAGGATTTCTTTGCCCTGCTATTAGCGATGGCGTTGAAGCGGTGAAAGACATGACAACACAACAAAAGCAACTGTAAGGCGAACGAGCCTTTCAGAGTACAGGCACAGATAGCCACAGCCGGGTATTCAAATACGGCAAAGAAAGAAGGACTACTACGTGCTAAAAGACCTTATTTCTAGAAAGGTCCGAAAAAGAAGGTAAAGAGCGATGCCGGCGTCTGATCAGGGGGAGAGTGGGCGGCGGGCCAAGAGAAGAAACCGTACTAAATTACATTAGGTAAAAAGGGCGTAAATAAATAACCCCCTTGTTATCCCGGCCCCTGAACCCCTGATCGGCGTAGCGTTGAGCGGCGCCGAGAGACGGGGACACAACCGAAAACGCGCTAGGGGGTTGACGAGAAGCACTATCGTGTTTTGTGTGTCCCATAACGGAAAGTCTGAACGGCCTTGTCGCCAGGAGTTTAAAGGAGTGACCAAGATATTAACAATAAAATTATGCGACTCGCTGGCAGAACCACTAGTAGATAATATTTGTTGCAATAAATACCTACCTAGCTTTCATCTTTAGTTAGTGCCGTTTCCTAAATGCGAGAAACTTTCTTCTGTAGCTCGTGGACTTACCTTACATTTAAAATATTGTATTTCGTCTGCTCAAGGAAGAACTTTCACAGTTATATCTATCACGAAGTTACACGTCTTTCACCATGCACATGCTAAATTGAACTTAGTTACCTACGCATTTGCCGCGGTACAGCAAAAGGTCAAACAACTGAACGGCACTGGTCCGACATTTGGTACCTGTAAAAAGTTAGGGAAGCCCCCATTCGACGCTCTTTCCCGTCTTACTAGGGAAGTTGACACATGCCCGAAATATAGGCTTGGCCGGGGTGCTAACGTCTATGTAGGGCCATACAGTAATTATGCCTCTAGGATGACAGCTCTGGGGCGAGACCGACCAGGCTGGGGGCCGTGAAAAGCTATCTTCAACTGAGATACGAGCTCAATCACGGTAATTCTGCATGGACAAAAGGGCGGGGCCAGTGTTCATTACCGCCGCTTCTACCATTGGGCAGGGGGCGCCTTGGTCTTTGATCGGATTCCTAAACCGATTAATTAGCACTCTTGTCTCAAAACGTCCACATGGCAGTCTTTACCTTTACAAGCGCGAAGAACTGCCTGACTGCAGCCTCACCGCCGAGTAGCTCTGCTTCCCCATCCGCCACTCTGGCTGCGACGACCTTCGCCACGACACGGACCAGCTTCGGCGCGCTCCGCTTCATGTGCTCGTTAGTAGTGGCCGGGTTCCTCATCTCAGCGAGCACGACTTGCATCCATCGCTTGATGTCCGACCACTGGAGAATGTGGCCACCAAGAGCCAAAGTCTGTCGCTCGCGCGTGCGGAAAACAAAGTGAATCGTGCCTGGCACGAAGAAGACAGACTGGCCTGGCTTGAGGACAACATATCTCCATCGGCCACCGGTGTAGGACGGGTCGGCCGTCCACAAATTCCGCTCCTCCTCTGGTGGGAATGACATCCAGCCGAAGCCAATTGACCCTTCCTGGACTGTGATCCACGTAGCAAAGCCGTGGCTGTCCATATGTGGCGCCGTATTATGGCCCCCCTCCGATAATAGGGCCCATTCTAGCACGTTCTTCCACTCGCTCCATTGCTGCGTGGATGCCACTACCCTTTCGGCGCTATTTTCCATCAGGGCCGTATTGCGAACTTGAAGGAGAAGTTGGCAGTTCTCCCCAGTTAGGAAGTTTGGTAGAATAGACTGCGGCAGGGGGCTTTGTAGATCTAGAATGTTCCACGGGTCACCTGTGTTGTTCTGGTCGAGGAACCGATTCCGGACCTCACGTAGGTTCCGGACTTCGAATGACTTGGTTTTGGCCTTGCGAGACGGTATTTGTACGGAGACTGACTTGTCAAGACCACCCATACGCCGGAAGAGCTGAATAATCGGTCGGTCGCCCTTACTCCATTGGAATTGTTGTTGCCCTTTAGTGATTATCAGGGCGTCATGCAGAGATCCAGACTCGGCCAGTCTTGATGCTTCATTACCGGTGCAGAATAAGGCCTCAACTAGACCCGCTCTCCGTGTTCGGTTGCTCGACCTTTTCTAGTAGGCTGTGAATAAGTTGGTCGGTTTCCTTGCCGTGGGAGTCTGCTGATGGCATGTGCTGGCTAGATTTCTCCCGCAGCTCAGCGAGGACCTGTCTCCGGTAGGTATCATCTGTTATGCGATCGTGCGTCGGCCGATCTCCAGCAACATCTGGTCCCGCCATGGGTGTAGAAAGGAATAGAGGTAGGAATGATGGAGTCGCGTCAAGCCGCGGCCGTTTTGATACAGGTTGAGTGATATCTGGCAGTGAAGCGGCGCGCCGACGGATAGGGTGATCAGCACCAGAGGACGTTGCCGCGTTTAGGACGTCTTGGTTCCCCGTCGCGGTCAGTTTTTGGGCATGGGCAATGGTTGATGTCCCTGTCGCGAGAAGCTGGAGATGTGAGTGGCAGAGTTGCGTAAGAAAAGGCGAGAATTGCTCTACTGCCTCTGGCCCGAACACAGCCAGTTTGTCTAGGGCTGACAGGAATATTGATGGGACCTCCTCTGGGCAACATCGTGGTGGGATCTGTGGGGGCTTGGCTGAAGAAAGCTGGGCTTGTTTGGACTTGGATGTTCTTCTACCACCTGAGGGCTCCTGATAGGACAACTCTTTGCGTGCACGGAGTGCCATTCCAGCAGGCTTGTCAAGAGTGGTATTCGTATTGTTAGAGTTATCTGGGAAGTGAAGAGCCTCTTGAGTCGTTGCGGACGTGACCTCTGCAGAGCCAAAGAATTGGTCATGGCTGGCGGGTGTTGCGCCATCGACAGTCTCAGCAAGGAAGATATTGGTGACTTCAGCTGCAATATCGCCCGTATCCGTATGACCGGATTCTGATGCTGTCAGTGCTTGTCTGTTCATGGCGGTATCGCTCTGCCCCGACATCCTTGTGATGATCTCCGTAGTTCCCGTACCGTCGGGGTCGGGGAGGTCGACAGCAAATTCCTTGCGGACCATGAGACCATATTTATCGAACCCAAAGGCATACGGCAAGTCTTTTACAGCCAGCCTTTGGCAGGGAAATGAATCTTCGCGTGACCAAGCCCTAAGACTGTCTAGATCAGTCTGTTCGATCGGGTTGACCAAAGCCTTTACGGGCTGTCGCCGGACATGCTTAGACCGCAGGAGCATCGACCAGTTCAGACCAACCACAGCTTCTTCCCACACAGGGACTCTCCGCGCTGTGGTGCGAAGTTGGTTCCAGTATTTCTCTCCCTTGGAAGCCCACTGGTAGTGCTGGACAACGTCTCGACCCCAGCAGCGCACCACCTCCCTCAGAGCAGAGAGACGCCTGGATCCGTCCGAGGCAACCCCCCAAAAACGATGCCACTGCGCTGCATCATCCTCCGTATTTGCCGGCAACGGCTGGGCCGAGTGGGAGTCTCGGTTCTTAGTCTGCTTCCGCCGCCTGTACTCGGGGCACTCAATCGACATGACATGCTCGCAGGCAGCGACTAAGATCTGTAATCCCGTGTCTTGGTCAAGCAAATCATCTCGTTTCTGTACGCATAGGTCATATCGCTGCCCATCAGTCTCGCAGAAGCGGAGTTCTTCGCGGAAGTGGCTGACTTGCGAGGCTTAGTCAGGCGCTAAAACAATCGCGTCATCGTCTGGTTCGGCGTTCGGGAGTATCTCGGCCAGCGGAAACGACTCGGCGCCTGGGCACGGGACAGATAGATGCGCCATGCCGGATCCAGTCAACCTAGGTTATGGTTCAATTTTTTGTGGAGTGGGTCAAGGTAGGTTGTCATCGACGCTGCGTGATGATTAAGGTTTTGGGGGTGATGCTGGTGTCCCATTCCATAGTACTCCGTATTTGCTAGTCACTTTTTGACCAGCATATGTGGGTTGTTGGCACGCAATATCATTGGTTCGAAACAGAGACGGTCACGTCTTACGTCGTTGACGCGTCCACTTACTTACACCATGACCCCTGTCCTGGACGGTATTGACCGACATGTCACCTTCGTCGTCATTGTAGAACGCCTTGCCCTTAGACTGTTGGTAGTGGACAGCCCAAATAAGAACTCAAACTTGCGGCCACATTCTATCATCAAGCTGTCCTCTGATATCGGCGGCTTCGGGATGGTTTGCGCATTGCAGACGGCATTGATGTTCGGAGAGGCTCTCAATCCGCTTTGCTCCTCGGAAAGTGGGAGCACTAGCCCGTTCATGGTTCTCACCATGCCCTGCTGCCCGGTACGTTTCGTAACCTCTTAGATGTGCTGTATTGTACATACCGTACAACCTCGCCGTTCTCACAGCCTTGTTAGGCATCATTACGCTGTACGTAATCGACCCCGCATGCGCCTGGAGCCTGGCTTCACACATATGCGGATTATTCGAATCCAGCTCGCTAATAGGGCGTTGAACGTCAGTACTGCGCCACCAGCGCCCATTGTAGGTTGTAGATGCACATCATTGGAAGAGAGGAAACTAGCAGCTAGGTTGCCAGTGGATGCGGGCGCAGTGGTTGAAAGTAGACACAGACCATACCCGCCCGACGCAACCATGCAACGTGATTAGCCATCAGCGCCAGTCGGCTAGGTTGTATCAGTACTAGACAGTGGACAGGCGACAGTGCATTCGACCCCTCTCTTGTTTTTGGGGTCATTTTTATCTTGACATGGATCGACTTTCACATTGTTTTGATTCTAAGCACAAATACTTTTAGTGTTTTTTAGAAGAACAGTCCACTGCCCTAGTCTTTGTCGCCTTCAACCACCTTCGCTTCCTCCTACGTGCCCCAAGGTGCATACCTACCTACCTCCTCTTTACATGGAGGATATCTAGGCGTGTTCCAGAGGTCAGATTGCACTAAAGCTAACCTACCTAACATGCCTAACCATCCATAAGTACCTACCTACCTACCTAGGTAGGGTACCTTGGTATTCTAGGTAGTGCTCCTTGCACCTACTGTTCGAACAACGGGATCTATTATTACTCGGTCTAATCACATTCTCGACCCAGCTGGGGTTTAAATCTTTAATGAGTCAATCTAGATCACCACCGCCGCAAAGTGGCCGTTCTAGTAATCATGGAATTGAAGAGTTATCCACTTGCACGGATGGCAAAGATCATCAGACACGCAAAGGCCACAGTACCTTCTCTTGTTAGTTGTTTGCGTTTCTCTTCAGCCTCATTCAATTCCATATATTAGAAGAAGCCAAGTAGCTGAAAAGAATTGAAGCACTTAATCCCCAGGAATATGCTGAAAGAGTGCGCGATCACTCGGAGACTTCTATCAGCAATTCGCTGTACTCCGGGCAGCACTTCGATAACCTCGCTCGATTCCTATGGGAGCCTTACGAGTCAACCCATCACGAAACCTTCACACACAGCTCCATAGAACGGAAGACCCGTGACTTTGCGTGGCTGTATGAGCTCCGGCCAGACCTTCCGGCATCTGCAAGCATACTCGCTCTTGGTTCTCGAAATGGCAACCACCATTCAACTTCGGAAGACAATTGCCTGCTGATCTTGAGAGGTTACCCATCACCGCAATGGCTCAACGAACTGGGATCCCAGTACAACATAGACCCGGAGTTTTATCATCGACACCTGTCCTTTCTAGTCCGTGGTGCTGAGAAGCAACAGAACATGTCGTTCGTGTTGCCTTCCTCTCAGCGGACGATTTTCCAAATGCCCTTGATATCGGTTGGAACTCAGGCCAACGCCGACCACTCCAATATGCCCACAACACGCGCCAACGCTTCCGCCAAGATGGACACATATCTGCATAATTTGCGAATTGGACATGGTTGGGAATGTGGGAACTCGGTTGTGCGAGGATTTACCGTTCACGACGAGCAGCTTTTTAGTGTCGAGCAAAAGGTTACAGTTTACGTATCACGAATCAATAAGGCTTCCGAGAGATGGATCGGTCAGTTACCTAATTCCTCTCGTCTGCATCTCTACCAAGCACTAACTGGGTTGATACTAATTGTTAGCCGTTATATGGTTCGATTGTGGAAGTGATTTGAGCCAGAGCCCCGAAGGTCCATGGTTTGAGTCGTCACGCTCTGGATTCCACACTTATTTTCACCCCACGATTCTCTTTAAACCAAACATACCATTCAAGGACCATCAAATTCCTAGCCAACGCATTGCCACCGCCCCGTCAAGATCGATTGCAAGAGATTCGGTGCACCAAAGTGCCAACCTGCTGTCGACATGTTACGGGAGATCACTACATCCTGCTACAATAAGTCGGAACCCAGTCTACGCGCTGACCGAACTCTTCTCATTTGTGTCCACGTCCGAGATTACACTCCTGAATGTCATCTCTGCAAGACTCGACGACACGGATACGGACTTGCTCGATATGGACCCAATGGCAATTTCCCGCGCTCAAACCAAACTGCTGCACTACCGCAGAGTTCTAGAAGCGCAATCGCATAAAATGTCCGAAGTTCTGGCTTTCATCAAAAACCGGGACCAGCTGGAATGGCCACAAAGCCAAACGACCAAGGCTTTGAATGCGTTAGCGCGCACCGAACAGGATTTTGAGTACCTGGTTGCCCGGAACGTCTTGTTGCAGAAGCGATGCGAGGGAGCCTTGACAACAATCATGAATAATGCGAACATTTTAGAAGCCAGAAGTGGAATCGCCCTATCTGGTAGGGTCTTCAAACTAACCCTTCTGGCGTCTACATATGTTCCATTGTCATTTTCAACTTCCATTTTCGGCATGAACTTCTTGCAATTTGAAGAAGAAAAGAAGGGTTATTGGGTCTGGACACTGGTTGCTGTGCCTATGTTGCTCCTTTCCATTCTTATTCTCCTTTGGGATAGTGGCAAGATAAGGCGAGGACTTGACAAGATTCGCCCCATGGCCTTAGAACGCTAGATAATGTGGCTGAGATGCTCAGAGGTCGAACGCCAGAGTTGTGGCTCAAAGCTAGGGTAGGTATGGTGCCTACCTACTATATAAACTTTGTTAATTGAGTGAGTGGGTGGCTGGCATAAGTCAAGAAGTCGAGCTAACAAGCACCACCCGAAAAAGAAACAGCCAAAAGAATTTAACCTGGGCTCTGTTAATTAATATAGAGCGCTTAGAAAGTCAAAAGAAAAGATTGTACTAAATCCCCGCAGATTCGGGTTTAAAATATATCTACATGTTGGTTAAAAAACAACCGAGGACCGGAAGATAATAATTCCAGAATCCGATGGTAATTACCTACCTACCGTAACTACTTATTGCCTGCCCACCAGCGCAGGTTTGGACGGGTCACAAGGACGGACCCTTCAAGACCAAATTACCACTCACGCACGGAAACCACCTCGACTTGCTGTACACAAGATCTATACAGGCACCTATCGTTTCTCGACTGCCAACCCTGGCATATACGGAAAAAGCATTCCATCTACCTGCCAAAGGATAATTAGGTGCTCAAGACGTCAGCAAGCAGTCGAGATGGCGGCCAAAGCAGGAGCTTCCGGAATCCACACATCGATTAGGTTCCTAAAAAATGACGATCTGTATGATGCCATCAAAACATACAATCTTGAGTTTCGGAGCGATGAAATTCCCATTTCTAATGCCGTGCCGGAAAAGATTGATAATTTGCTCGTCAAGAACATCAGGGGCCATGAACAAGACTTCACCTTTGACCTGAATGGATTTGCGGTGCTAGATATGCAAACCAGTTTGGCATACGACGAGTTCAGGGATAGCAGCAAGATTGAACATGTCTACTGCCAAGAGGTAGCTGCATGCCTGCTCAAGTATACCGAAGCGGCGGCAGTTCAGGTTTTTGATGTCCAGGTAATTATCTATTCCTAGTTATTCTATAGACTAGCTCGGGATTCTTTTTGGTGATCATCAATTGCTTACTGAAGCGCAGATCCGACGTCGACATCCGGACTTCCCCTTCCTAGAAGTTAACTTCGAGGTCAACAACCAGCCTGCACTGCAAGCTCATATCGGTTAGTTCAATGTTGACAGTGGCACCTCTCGGCTCGACCTAATTCTCACCATCATGATCTTAAGATGCTTCACCCGAGGCAGTGCGCTTGCTCATAAGATCGCTAAACGACCCGGAGAAGGCTAGCCGCCTTGCTGAAGGGAACTTCATGTACCTCAAGTACGTTTTCATCTGGTAATTATCCACTCTTTCAACAAGCCATATATATTCTGACGCCGGTCAAGCGTCTGGAAACCTCTCAAAGGCCCAGTCCGAGAGTGGCCTCTCGCGTTGTGCGATGCTTCATCAGTTGACTCATCGGATCTCCGCGAGCACGATACGGTCTTCGATCCATCTACCGCGAGAGAGAATTTGATGGTCCATTTCAATGCAAATCAGCGATGGTACTATCTGAGCGAACAGCTTCCCTCGGAGCTGTGGGTGTTTCGGCAATGCGATTCTTCAGGAAAGCCAGGTAAATAAATAAAATGATGAACCCCCCCTTCCCCCCTTTAGAAAGGCTAAGAGACGTTTCTAAAGCAATATTTCAGGCGTGCCGCATGCATCGTTCCAACTACCTACACAAGCCAATGATCCCGACGGCCCTCGAGAAAGTATCGAGGTTCGAGCGCTCTTGTACTTCGACTGAAGTCAAAACAAGATCCCCCCTCCCCAAATCGACCTCTCCATGTGATACAACCTGCATGGATCTGCTGCCTCACCCGCACGAAGCTAACAACCCAGACAGTCATTTGAAGGGTGTCCGTGCGGTAGATGGCGATTTGGCGATGGCAGGATCACTTTTCCTTTTAAGAGACGCGAATGTCAGGACGTTTGGGTAGGGCATGAGAGTGTAGGGGTATGCCGATACTGGATGAGGCGACGGCCAACCTAGCTAAGGTAGGCAGCTTCCCGCGCTTGCTGCTGAACGAAACGTTTCCTTTGGCACTCACTTGTAGACCGCATTCAGCTTGATTTCTGCCTTGATGGTAGAAGACGGCCCAAAAGCCGGCCAATCTTCCTTTGGTCCACGGATTAACTTTTCTATTGATCAATGAACATTGGTACTTGAGCAATTAACAGCAAGCGAGGCGAGGTCTGAAGTTCAAGAGCCTACCAATATGTTTCCAGGGCTGAAAACGTTCTGCTAGAGAAGCCATTATGGCTATGCTGTGTTTGGTGCCGATGAGGCTTGGATTTTCCAGTGTAATTAGTAAGTGGGCAGTCTTTGACAGAACAGCTACACCTGAACAGGCAGCGTTCCCAAAGTCGTCGTACCTGTTGGCTGTGGTCCGTGTTCTTTCTGTTTTTCTTTTTTTCTTGTTTTCTTTGCCAATACTTGCTGGCGCTCACCAACTGTGGGGGGAAGATTCTACCACTCAATACCTAATTGTAGTACGGTCCATGGTTCGTCGGTCCCGGGCTCTATCTTCCATTTGAAGGACCCCGCAAAAGGGAGGACGGGTCATACGGCAGCCTTGAGAGTGTGCAGATCGGCACTGTGGAGAAGAGGGCGTGGCACTACTCACAGAGATAGATAAGCAGGTGTGTGATACCCTTGACTAAAACCGTGACTCTTGATCACAGGGTTGACCACCGATGAGAAACCCGTCGTGGAGCGAAAGGCGGTTTTATCTCCATCCCGTCCTGCGTTCCTTCCCCCGCCTTTTCAATACCTAAATTACCTTACGCATCCTTCTGCGGCTCGCCAAAACCTTTTCGGTCAAGAAAAATGCGACCTTGTACCCCTCCTCCGAGCACCCGACAACAACGTTCCCAAGTCTAGAGCGGGCAATAAGGCAGGCAGACCCACGACGGCAACTAATTATCGGGCAATCCCACTCCCTAGATTTAGCAACGGCTAGGCTGCAATGCTGTGGCTCAGCTCGGCTCTACCCCCAACCACAACCACCACCGCCGCCAGCGGGGCCTCCTGCCCGTGCAGTTTGCTGTGGCCCCACCTCGTGAGTTTCACTCTTTTCGGGACTCAAGCGCTTACAAACCAACAACAAGTATCACGTCTGAGATCAAGGGCTTTGTAGAAATGGCTTCGTCGAAGAGGCTCCAAAGACTCCCTGGATCGACTCATGTCGAGCCATCAGGACTTGAGTAAGGCTGTCCGCCAGTCTTGTTGCGCAGTAGCTAATACGTTGATCCGAGCAAAGTATACCATCCCCCACCCCCCACCCGATCACCCCTTTACACCAAAACACTATATCTTTGAACAACGACTACGCAGTCAATTTTGAAGCTATCCGTATACCAAATATATCAAAGTGTAGCTAATTACATGCTCAATTATAATAGCCAGCCGGAATTTGCGTTACACGGCCAGATCGGGTCAGTCTTACCGGCAAAACCTCTTCATCTTCTTCATCTTCGTCATCCTCTTCATCTTCAACCTCTTCGGGTTGCGGCTCTGCTTCAGCCTCAATTTGGGGCTCTGCGGGAAGCTCACCGCCTTGTAAAATAGTACCCAAATCCATAAATCGCTTATTTGGATTGGGAATTTTGCGTCGTTTTTTCGGCTTCAGCCTTTCCAGCTCAGCCTCAAGCACCTCTATGCGAGTCTGCTTGATAATAAGCTCCATTTGAAGCTTTTCAACGGCCCGAGCCGCTTTCTCAAATTTCCATCTTGTACCTGGACTGCTTCCTTTGCCCAAATCCTTGACCTGACGCCCTGTAGTCGGGGTGTTAGGGGTCCCGGTAAGTACCGGGGGATCGGGGGTCTTTTCTTTGTCTTGCTGTATTTCTGGGTGCCTCAGGGCTTTCTGCCTACTAATAGGCCAGTTACCAGTCGTTCGGAATGATGATTTGATGGTCTTTTCCGTGAATGCTTCCTCCCTAGCAACTTTATAGCAGCGAATAAAGTTGATCTTGTCCACTGGTGCTGAGTCAGTTAGACTCGCCAATTTAGCTAGCTCACGTCTATAGTAAGCCTTGGCCGCATTGAACGGTCCGTTGTCAAGCGGCTGTATGCCGTGAGAGCTGTGGGCCGGAAGAAAGCATAGATATACGTTGTTCAGGAAGCACATTGTCATAAACTCATCCTATATATATACTATGAGATAACTGGGCCAAAGAGGGTACGGGACTTGTCTCTTACAGTTGTGTGGCTACCGTGGCCATCGAGAATAATAAGCCGGGCTTCAAAGGGGTATTCCAGTAGGGCGTCAGTTTGTGGAAGAAATATGTCCTCAAGCCACCTGATCGCTATTTGGTTGTCAGACCACCCCTTTTCAGTGGTAACGAAGCGCCAGGGCGCAATTTTCTCCATCTCCTGCTCAAACCAAGAGGTCTGAAGGTCTTTTCCTTTAAAAATAATGCCCGGATTAAGTAGAGTACCCGTAGCACCGATGCATTCAATCATAGTAGACCAGCCGCAGCCTTAGTCGCTTTTTAGGAAGGTTTTCTTCGTCTCTGAGGTCCCTAGGACCAATGAATCAAGCCCTATATAGCATTAACATAGGAAGAGACAATAGGCGTTGTTTTCTTACCAAAGCCCGCCATAATACCGGCCTTATCGACATTGAAGGTAAGCCGAGGACTGATCTAGCCGTATTCTTTCTCCCTGATGTCAAAATACCAGTTGACAGCCTTAGGAGTAAAGCCGTTGAAGCGAGCCGCTTCCATTCTTTTGCCTACTTTGCTTTGAATAGCGGGATTCCGGGCTTTAAAGCCAGTAATCCAGTTTTTTCCAATAGGCTCTAAATCGCCTACTGATTTGCAGAGCCTCTCAGCCATGCTAGAAACCTGTGAATAGGAAGGCACATAGCCGAGGCTCTCTTGCTTGATGATCCACTCCACGAGCCGCTTTTCTTGAGGCTCTGTAAGCCTAGGGGGTGTTTGAACGCTCTCTTCTTTGGCCGGGATGCCGTTGAGCCGGTTGTTCAGTGTTGTGTACGGTACGCCGTGCTTTTGAGCAGCCTGACGAATAGAAAGCTTGTTATCCGTTACATCTAGGTAGGCATTCGCCATGTCGTCTTCGGTGTAGGTAGGCATTGTGGCAGTACAATATAATACACACTCATAGGTAGGGACAAGAGAACACAAGTTAAATTACGCTTCATTTGCGAGGCGCCAAAGACATTTGTAGGGCCCATGGGCTGACAAATCCATATTAAGCTTAAAATATATGCATGCAGCTAACCAAATCCGTCATTAGCTTGTGAATAGCTTCATAATTGACTACGTAGTCGTTGTTCAAAGATGTAGTGTTTTGGTGTAAAAGGGGTGATCGGGTGGGGGGTGGGGGATGGTAATCTTCATTCATGGTGTCACTGTCCATTCAAGCCCTGATGGAACTGAAACCTGGCAGTCACTCGTGTCGGCCTTGGCGCTAAATAATTCCAACATTTTAGGCTTCGACTTGGCAGTCCGTCTTGATGAGATTGGAGGATGGCAGTCACTGTCGACTCGGGCGGGTGATTTGTTGGAAGCAGTCTGCGACTTCCATCAGTTGGCAAAAGTTCGTTCCGCCATATCTAGAAATCTGCGTTTCCTTTTAGGGAAACTAAAACAACTGCTTCGTTTTTAGGCGAGCCGTCGCCCCATCATCTTCATATGCCATTCCCTCAGCGGTTGGGCACTCAAGCAGTTGTGTATACGCTCGGACTCTATAACATTCTTCTATAATTATCTGCTGACTCGATTAACCCCAAGATGCTCTGGAGAGCTACTCAGCAGTTCAATCGCTTCCGAGACATAATCGAATTGGTGTCTGGAATCGTCTTCCTGGCCACTCCTCATTTTAAGGACTCAAGCGATGACTCGGGGAAGCTCCTGTCCCTGGTACTTCGATCAGATCTTATGGCAAACCCCAAGAAGGCCTTCTCCAAGTCCGACCTTTCAGCTCTTGCCTACACTTCTTGGCAGTTTGAGGAGCTGAAGCTGAAGATCCCTATCCTGAGCTGTTATGAGACTGTGTCTACGAAACTCCGATCACAGTTCTGGTTTTCCAAAAAAGCAGTGGTTGGTTACTCCTAGCTACCATACCTATTTAGCATCTTGAGTATGACCTTTCCTTAACAACTAGAGTTAGCTCGTGCCAGACTCGTTGGCAAAAACTTCAGCACCAGAGGAAAACTTAGCGGCAATTGACATTGAACTCACCAAGTTCTTTGATCTTGCAGACTCTGTCATCCATCTTCGGATATCTAATTTCCTACGCAACACTTTGTCTACTACCAGCAAGAGAATTAAGCAGGTGTTCAAGATTAAGAGTATGTGTTGCGTTATGCCAACAGACTTTAGAATTTGCGTGGGTATTGACCTTGACTAGGAAATACAGGCGGTGTAGCCGTATCGAGCCTTAGATCAAAAACTAGCATGGTGGACTCGGAATTTGCTATCGTTCAGGGTAGGTTTCCCACTTTCGGATCAGCCAGTATTCTCTACGGCGTGGGCACCAGGTGCCATTCTGATCTTCGAGAAAGACTTAGGCTCGAACCGGCCTGGCACGAGCCCCATGAACTGGTCTTCATCTGCTTCGCCTCGCCGCGAATCCACCAATGCACTCTCGGCTTCCCCTCAAAACTCTCTCAAGTCCAACTTCAGCCACGAGATGGTGGGCCCAAGGCGACCCTGAAAGATCAACCTCCCGTGTTGCTACACCAGGCCGCACACGTCGAAAAATCCAGATTTCCGAGGCCGTAGTGAGGAGCTGCAGCTCATTCACGAAGCCTTGCCTCCAGAACAGCCCAGTGGTGGCCAGAACAATCGGACCAAGCAGCCCAAAGCATTCGTGATACATGGCCTCGGAGGCATCGGCAAGACCCAGTTAGCAGTTGAATACATCTTCTCGAAGCGGGACTCGTACGACGCAATCTTTTGGCTTCAGGCAGACCAAACAGACACACTCTCGGCTGGCTTTGCGCGTATTGCCATTGAGCTCGGCCTTGAAAGCAAGGAATCGGCTGACGACCAAGTTGCCAGCCGCGAGATTGTGAAGGCTTGGCTGGCTGATCCTCTCAAGTCATCAGCTCCGAGCCCCTCCGGGGACAACAAACACGCCAGGTGGCTCATTGTGTTTGATAACGCCGACAAGCCCGAGGAGCTTCTTGATGGTGGCTTTTGGCCGAGAGACGGACAAGGCTCGGTCCTTGTGACTAGTCGGGATCCAATGTCAAAGAGCGACATGTTCTTCGGCAACGTGGGGATCGAGCTGGATGCTCTCGGCCAAAGCGAGGCTGCGATCCTTCTTCGAAAATTGTCTCGGCAAGAGGGGAGGGAGTCGTCAGAACAACTCTCGATGGATGTTGTGCAAAAGCTGAATTGCTATCCCTTGGCCATCGTACAAATGGCAGGAATAATACGTCGGCGCAACCTGTCACTTGCCGAGTTTCTCGAGATCTATTGTCAGGAAGAGGAAAGGACCGAGCTGCACGAGCTGAGAGTCGGGACGCTGCATGGATATGGCCTCACTCTAAGCTCGGTATGGGCTTTTAATGGCTTCAACCCCGGCGCCAGGCAGATTCTGTCTGTCGTGGCTCTTCTAGATCCCGACTCGATTGTCGAGGAAATCCTCACCACAGCACCGCAAGACTCATCGCTGGAAAGCTTCCCACAAACAAAACCAGCATTCCTCCGGGATTTGTCAACTTTGACCCAATCATCGATTATCCACCGAAACACGGACCAAAACGAGCTGTCGATCCATAGGATGGTCCAAGACGTGATCCGGTCTCAGCTCCTGAAAACCGACGACCTTGTTTGTTCGGTATTCCAAGCCACCGTTCGTCTTGTATCCTCTGTATGGCCTTTCGTCACTACACCTCGAACAGGATACCCCGCATTCGATCAGGTTGATAGGTGGACCCAATGCGAGCGAGTGATACCACACGTGGTGCGGTTGCGCCAAATATTCAACGACTTCGACAAGAGCAAACAGCAAAGGACGGCCACGGTTGATTTTGTTTGGTTACTGGCCGAAGGAGCCTGGTATGTGTGACTCATAATCTCATTAAACCCCAACATTTTGAGCTCTCAAATCACTACCTAGGCTGGTAGACAATATATGCTTACAACGCCTGCTTCCTATAAAGGTACCACCTTGAGCGGTCGAACCCCAGGGAATGTCTCGACTTCATCAAAACCGGATTCAAGCTCACCGAGGTTTCTCTCGAGGATCTGTCGTTCATCCGGGCCGAGCTCCACGGCACTCGGTCCTCTATTGGCCTGGAAATGAACGAAACAGAAACAGCTCTATACCACCAGGAAGAAAATGTTGCGTTTCGAGAAGCTACGCTTGCCAAGGACGGCAAGCTCAACAACAAGCTCGCGGCCGGATACAGTGAGTATAGGAGAGCGCTAATGGCGTGCGGCATCTTCACCAAGGCGGCAGAGATGTTCGAGAAGTCCATCTCCATAAGAGAGCAGCTGCCAGGCTTCAAAAGGCTGCAGCTGTTCAACCCTCTGCGCGGCCTGGCGCTTGTGCGTTGGCACGAGGGGGCCTATGAAGAAGCCAGTGAGCTTCTCCTCAGTGCTCTTCGTGATCGCGAGCTCGCGTTTGGTCGCGATGACAAGGAGAGTTCTAGGTTTGTGCGAGCCTTTTTTCTTCTCTTCACTTTTCTATTGACGCGTGCTGATATTTTTTTTCTCCCACAGGACTGGGGAACTGCTCTACTCCCTCGGCAGCGTCCACCAAAGCCAGGGCCGTCTCGAAGAGAGCTTCGTCTACCACCAGCGGGCTCTCCTGCAGCTGAGGTCCAGCATTGGCGACAACCACCACCTCACTGCCAAAGCCTGCTATAACCTGTCCATGCATTACCTGCGCTTCGGAGACTACGAACACACTGTGTAAGTTCTCCTTTCTTGATAAGAGAGTTGAAGTGGAGAACAACAGTGTTGACGACTTTCACAGCGTGCTTCTGGACCAGGCGTCGCGCGTCTTCAGCCGAGGCCATTACTACGCGCCTGAACTCGCGCGCGTGACTTTCATGCTCGGCCACGTCTTGGTCCTCCAGGGCAACACTCGCGCTGGAGATGAGCCCTTGGCCCGCGCGTGGAACATGCGGCAGAGACTTGTTCCTGGCGACCTAAGGCCCGTCGACGAACTATAGATCGGCGACTTTAACGAGTTGGTTGTGTTCTGGTCCGTGTAAGTAACTAATATCACGGGCCTCTATGTCTTTTCTTCGCTCGAGGTTGCTTGGAACGTCGTCGTTTGCCTTCCCAGTGTTTCCTCAGCACAAAAAAAAAAAGGAACATACCCTAGGTAAGGTAGGTAGGTAGGGAAAACCGCAACAAGGAAACGAGGGTTAGAGAAAGACAGATCAATGAATGGCAAGGCCGTACTTGTTCTTTTTCTCGTTCTATCTAGTCTATTAGTCCAGGGGCAGAGAGACACCCCCGGTGTAGTTGGATGCCAAAACCCCGCTCGTTCCGTCGGGATTAATAGTTCCCGGGGGGGGGCTGGGGGGGGGGGCTGTGCCGTTATCTCGAAATAAATCTGCGAGAAGGTCGGTCTGATAAATCTCAGTCCCAAAACAAAATAGTTATTTGAATGACATCCGTCACACGCACAAGCTACCTACCATCAAAGATGGTAGGTGTCTATATGAGCTCTCTCTGCCGTCCTTTCCCAGTGGAGTGGAGCAGCAACGTGGTCGATGGAAACACAGGCCGTTTGTTCGTTCGTTCGTTGGCTTAGTTACTTACTTACACCCAATCTCTAGATAGATAGACCCGCCGACACAGATAGGAGTGGGTGGTAGGTAGGTACTCATGCCTCTTGGGGGGGATGGGCATATTACGTAGCTGCTTTTTGACCGGGCCGTGACATCCAACAACCCAACACATCGTAGCAATGAATGGTGATTAGGGAATAGGTACGTAGGTAAGGTAATAGGGACTGAATACATGGGAGGACATATCTCGACTCCCTCTCCTAATTAGCCCACCGGCGTACCCAAGTATACAGAGATGAGGTGAGGTGAGGTGAGCAGAACCTGTCAGCTTCGAACTTGGGCGGAAGCCATCCATCCATCCCTCCATCCAACCCAGATAGGACAAGACGAGAGTTAGAGCTAGAACTTCCTAGGCAGGTAGGTAGCTACGTGACCGAGCGAGCGACAAGCTAGCCGTGGCCGAAGTGGCCCGGCCCGGCGTGCCGGGGGCGGGGGAAAGAGGGGACGCAGCCGGACGGACGCACGACTTTAGCCGAACGCAACGCGATGACGCATCAACAAGACGCGAATATACCCTCGGGCGCGCAACTTTTTTTTTCTCTCGCTCTTAGTTATTTCGGTTTACTGGTTCGGCTGAAGAGGACCAAGAGGCTACCATTCCCTTTTGGACTATGTCCGTCCCGGGACAAGCGTTTCTCCTCGTCTGATAATTCATTTCCCCCCTTCCCGTCCGGCAGTCCGTCCGCCCGCCCGCCCCTATTTCGATTTCGGTTGCGGAGCCGGACCTGCGTCGATATTGGTGCCCGCCCCCTCTCGCCCGGGTAATGTCAATATGGGGATGCCCGCCTGGGCCCGTGTCCGCGGAACCGGGTGCATGGTCGTTTGGAAGATTAGACACGAGTTAATGTTTTGGTATTGTTTATTTCTGGTGCCTAGGATCTAATTAAATAAATAGGCCGGGTTCTGCATCTCTCATCCCCGTTTCTTTCTGTCGAGCTACCTACCTTGCGTACCTACCTGCTCCCGCCAGCTTCCAAGCCAGAAAGAGACCAACACCAACCTTGCCTTGTCTCGCCTCGACATGCGGTTGCCAGGCTCGTCGCTCGCGGCGGTGGTGCTGACGGCGCCACTGCTGGTGGCCGGGCAGCTCGACTACTACGCCAAGAAGGCCGGGCTGCAGTACTTTGGGGCGGCGACGGACACGCCGGGGCAGCGGGAGCGGGCGCCGTTCCCGGCGACGTATGCGACGTACTCGGCCATCCTGACCAACCCGCGCGAGTTTGGGCAGACGACGCCGACCAACGGCATGAAGTGGCTGTTCACGGAGCCCGAGGCGGGCGTGTTCAATTACACCGAGGGCGAGGTGGTGGCGGGGCTGGCGGCGGCGACGGGCAAGACGCTGCGGTGCCACGCGCTCGTGTGGCACAACCAGCTGGCGCCGTGGGTCGAGAACACGACGTGGACGCCCGACACGCTGCGGGCCGCCATCACGCGCCACGTGGCCAACGTGGCGAGCCACTGGAAGGGCCGGTGCCACGCGTGGGACGTGGTCAACGAGGCGCTCGATGAGGACGGCACGTACCGCAAGTCGCTCTTCTACAACGTGTTGGGCGAGGAATACATCAAGCTGGCGTTCCAGGCGGCGGCGAAGGCGGACCCGGGGGCCAAGCTGTACTACAACGACTACGGCATCGAGCGGCCGGGGTCGGTCAAGACGGCGGGGGCGCTGCGGCTGGTCAAGATGCTGCGCGACGCCGGCGTGCGCATCGACGGGGTGGGCATGCAGGCGCACCTACACGCCGATGTACATCCAACAGCGCAGGACCACGTCGACACCATGAACGCCTTCACGGCGCTGGGCGTGGCCGAGGTGGCCTTCACCGAGCTCGACGTGCGCATCGAGATGCCCGTCAACGCGACCAACCTGGCGTGGCAGGCCGACTCGTACCGGGCCGTGGCCACGGCGTGCGTGCGCGTGCCGAAGTGCGTCGGCATCACGCTGTGGGACTTTTATGATCCGTTCAGCTGGGTTCCAGACACGTTCCCCGGCCAGGGCGCGGCGCTGCTGTGGTTCGACAACTTCACCGTCCACCCGGCCTACGACGTGCTCATCGACACCTTCAAGGGCCTGGCAAAAGCGAACCTGACCGCCCCGTCCCCGGGGGAGCACGACCACGAGCATGGCCCAAAGGGAAAGGGAAAGGGAAAGGGGGGGTGGTATTGAGGACTGGCAGTCTGTAATTGCCCCTTTTCCTGTAATTAATCAAGTATCAGATCCCACTTGAAGGGCAGTCTTTGCAGAGTCGATGGTATCAAGTAAGGTTCGGTGCCTTAGGTAGATAAATGTCTGAAGGTACGAAGTACTATGTTCAGGCTGGTTAATGTTGAAGTTGATTGATCACGAGAGTTGGCAACTCACCTCAACCTCGATCAGTCGTCGACAATTGCGGCCTTGAAATGTCCATGCCTGTCATGCTAAATGTGACGATATTGCAATTTTGCTTCATATTTGTAGCCGATAGTTGCGCCATTTTGCCATTTGTAACGCGCTGAGAGTCGCTCGATTTTCTCGGTAAGGATGTAAAGCAGCTACGTTTGGTGACACGTCTTCAGCGTGACCTTCAGCGTGGCCTTCAGCATGCATGGCCTGAGCGAGATCAAATCCACGATACGCACGGACCATGTGGGACGTCATCGTAATCGGTTATCGGCCCACCTCGAGCCGCTGTCTTGTTTGGCCGTGTTGGGAAGCTTCGAATATCCGCAGGCCGACTTCAGCGAGCAAGCACCACCACACCAACGCACGCTCCCTAGCTGCCACCCAGGCCGAACCCTCTAAACCGACCTATCAACCTGTATTTTACTTCATTTCTATCGTTGAATATCGTTATACTGCTCTCGCATCTATTCCCAGGTCTCTTGGAGCCGAACGCGTCGTCACTTTTATTGTTCCAAATACTTTTTTTTTTTGCGGCGGGTGCTGCGTTTGCTGACCGGATCCCTCGGATTTCATCCCTCGACCGCCGCTCCTGGCATCCTCCGGCCCTCGCACCAAGTCCACGACCGCCGTTCTTCCAACATCACACACGCACCTCGGCCTCGACGACACACTCAATTGAAGCTGAAGACAGCAGAGCGACACCATGTCTGGGGCGAAAACAAGGCGGCAGGTAGCCTTGGCAACCAAGGCTGCCAGCACCGACTCCCAAGTCGTCATCGGGAACGGCAGCAGCGAGGCACACTCGATAGCTACCAAGGACACCCCCGAAGACGCCGACGACGACTACCCGCACGAGAACATCTTCCTGTTTGTGCCAAACCTCATTGGTATGAACCAGAACCCCTACTTTGCGCCTACCTGCTCTGACCATGCCCATGCGCCTAGGCTTCTCGAGAATCGTGCTGGCTATCGCATCGCTCTACTTCATGCCGCTGCACCCCCGCACATGCTCGATCCTGTACAGCGTGTCGTGTCTGCTCGACGCCCTCGACGGCTACTTTGCGCGGCTGCTCGAGCAGAGCACCAAGTTCGGGGCCGTGCTCGACATGATCACGGACCGCGCCACGACGAGCTGCCTACTGTGCTTTCTAGCCTCGGCCTTCCCGCGCTGGAGCATCGTCTTCCAGCTGCTCATCTCGCTCGACATGGCCAGCCACTACACGCACATGTACGCGACGCTCAGCCTGGGCGGCCAGAACCAGAGCCACAAGAACGTCGACAAGACACGCAGCTGGATTCTTAATCTCTACTACACCAACCGCACCGTGCTGTTCTGGTTCTGCGCCCTCAATGAGGTCTTCTTCATCGCCCTCTACCTGCTCTCCTTCTCGAGCCCCCTGCTCTCCCCGGGCCTGCTGCACCAGGTCTCGGACAGCGCCGCCTCGGCCATCATTAAGGGCGGCGAGGTCAACCCCTCCGTCGTCGGCCAGATCTACGCCAGCCCCTACAGCGCCGGCGCCCTCGAGCTGGCCCGCGCAAACAAGATGGTGTGTTCTCCCTCGCGTTGACTTGATCTGTCACGCTAACCAGCCCCCCCCCCCCGCTGTTCAGGACTCGACCGTGCCGTGGATTATTGCCTCCATCAGCTTCCCCATCATGCTACTGAAGCAGTTCATCAACGTCGTGCAGCTCATCAAGGCGAGCAGGTGGCTGGCAGAGGGCGACATCAAGACGCGGAGGGAGCAGGGGCTCCCGCGGCGCAAGAAGTCCGCCTAAGGACTGGGGCCTGCTTTGCGCGCACTTTGCCCTTTCTGCCGGGAGAGGGAAGGCATGCAAAAGTGCAGACAATGCGCGAGTCTTGGATCACGCCTTCCAGGGGGGCCAGCAACCTGTCTGTTCCCTCAAACCCAAGCGCTTATCGGCCGAGCAGTTTTCGTCTGCACTAACTTGCGGCATCGGCAACCGCGTGTACTACCCCGTCTCGCTCCCAAAGCGCAGACCCGAGTCCGACTTTGACTGAAGACACGCAACGGCCAATGCGTTAGACTTGACCAAAGACCTAGGCTCTCCCTATTTCATGTGTGGCTAATCTCTATTCCTAGTGCGTGTACGCCTCTCCTAACTACTTGCATGGCGAAGGAGAGAAGAATGGGTGGTTTGGCGATGCCACGGTCTTTGTGTTTGTGTGTGTGTCTGCGTGAGTAAATTTGGCTTGACTGTGTTTTGTGGTTTGGGAATACCGCGACGAGGCAGAGGACCAAGTACAGTAACAGACGTGACAGAGATCCAAGTCTTGGGTTTTTTTGTTTCTTTTTGCGTCTTGCGGTATTTCACTCCTACCTGCCTGCCGCCTGCCTGTTCGCCTGCCTGCCTGTTCGCCTGCCTGCCTGTTCGCCTGCCTGCCTGTTCGCCTGCCTGCTTGCCTGTCAGCTTCTTTCTTTCTTGCTTACTCGCGAGAGAGGAACATTGTGTATGGGGCAAGTTTTATGTATTTCCTTTGCCTTTTTCTTCTTCTCCTTCTTCGACTTTGTATATTATTGTATCATTACCTATTAGTAGGCAGATGCGCGTATGGGGAGGGATGTAGCTACCTAGATTACATAGACTCGGCAGCAGGGGGTAGGTAGGTTAGATTTATTTTTTGGTATGTATTAAGAAGGGCCCCGGGGGGCAGTGCATGGACTGGAATGGAATGGAATTGAATGGATTGCATATTGATATGCGTATTGATATAATGGATGTGGATGTGCTGTCCGTGTCTGGATTGTTTACCTACGTCCGTCGAGGAGGCGTGACATTGACAGTGACGGTGTCGTCGTGTGCGGAGTGGCTTTTGGTTGTAAGTTGTGCTGTGGAGTGGTAGTGGAGGAAAGTGATCTGTTCAAAATGACATGTTTTTTGTATTTCTTCAGGAGACGGATATATAACTTTAATGCGCCCCTACAGTGACTTGATTACGAACCGGCCGTTCTGGAAACAGGTCACAATACTGTCCACGACTCACTTAAACTGTCCAAGAGAGGTGATTAAATCTTTGTTTAGAAAAGGCTGGCTACTAGGATGGCAGCTTCAATGGCAACCTCGAACGTATTAAGAAAGGGGTAAAATATGATACCTAACTCTAGAGAGGGATAGCTGAATGGCCTTTTCTTTCTCTCTTGCCTCTGGCGGCCCTCCGGGGGCCCCTGCGGCGGGCTGCTCGCTACGCTCGAAAGTTGTTCTTTTCTTTCCTTAGAGAGTACTCAAGATCCTCTTCTCCGTCGGGCTTTTTTAGTTAGTCACACGCCCGAACAACAGCCCAATCCACCACGGGATGGCAAATATACATATAGTACAGTATTTATATATATATCCCATCCCTCGTAATGTTGATGTTGTTGTTACACACGACATGGAAGATAGAAAATAAAAATATTGGACAGAAAGAGAAGGAGATATATACACACACATCGATCGTTAGTTATTCATTGCTCAAGAAGCCAAGTCTCACAAAACGAAACCAAGGGAAATTACAAAGGATATGAGAGAGCGTGGAAGAGAGCTGAAAGACTAGTGAGAAGTAAAATGAAGAAGAGAAAGGAAGACGAGCCACGAGACCTCGTTTGCGTCCGTCGCATCGTACGCTCTGCATGGAAACGGAAATCCTGTCACCCACCCATCCACATGCAATAAACCAGCCCGACAACAACAGTAGAAAGTCCAGACCAAAGACTGGCAGGATAAAAGAAAAAAAGAAGAAAGCGCGAAAAGCAAAGCCTTTTTGTCTAGGTAGGTAGTAATAGGGTGATGGATGGATAATTATTAGGGATGCCGGAAATATCTTCTATTTAAAAGTAAAATAAAAACACCCCTTCCGTTCCTTTCCCGAGCTCCTTTCCTTTCCTTTCCTTTCCTTTCCGACCTGTTCCTTTCCGATCCATTCTCAAAAAGCCCTTGTGAATATCTTGTTATTTCATCTCTCTCGCTTTTATGTCACTCGCTGACTCTCCTTCGCTGGGTATATCCCTTGGAATAAAACCGGAAAGAAAAAAAGAAACCCCCTGAATTCTAGGCAAGGTAAGATAAAGTGATGTAAGCCGCTTGTGTTTCTTCCCTTTTCTCTCTCCTTTCTTCCCTTCCTGCTGGTTATGTATGTTATAACAACGGGAAGAAGGAAGGAAAACGAGGGTAAAAAAAAGCAACCAGCCCATCTCGCCGCTCGTCCCGTAGAGTAGAATACAGAAGACAAAAGAAAAAGACATGATGTAAAACATCTCTTTGCTCGTCTCGGCTCGTTCGTAAAATGCCCATACACATACATACATATCATACCCAGGCAGGCAGGCAAGCAATTAATTTATTTATTTCACTAGTACCGGCCCCCATCGTGCCCATTCCCATGGCCATTCCCCACAGCAGGGCTCACAGCGCCGCTTGCGAGATCGCTCGCACTGGCGCTCGCGGCGCTCGAGCTGTCGCCAGACGACGACAGCAGGAATGACTGGTCGATGCGCAGGATCCAATCCATCTTGTCGCGCTCGCTGCGGGCGCCAAACAGCCACGTGTTATCCGTCCCGTAAATGGCAAACACGCCGGCCTGCAGGCGCTCGCTGAGTTTGCTGATGCCCCCCGGTGGGGTGCCGCCACCACCTAGAAGACCGGACGGCGAGATGCCGAGGCCGCCGCCGCCGAGGAAGCCCGAGAAGGGCAGGCGGCCCGACTGCGTGCGGCGGTGGCCTCCCGCTCGCGGCCTTGTTGTTGTCGTCGCTGGTGCAGTGTCTGCCTGGTCGTCGCCGTTGCTGTGGGTGTGGCTGTCCTGGCCGTAGTCGTGGTTCAGCAGTCCGAGGATACCGGGCTGGCTGTCGACGCGGGCGTTGCGCAGGCTGACAATGGCAATCTCCTCGCCGTCGGTGACGCTGTGGATGTGCAGGTAGGGCCGCCGCAGCTCGACGAAGCGTCGCACCCACCGCGTCGCCTCGCTGTTGGGCACCAGTAAGTAGCCGCCCTTGAGCACTGCGGGCGTCTTGAGCACGCGGATCACCGTGGCGACGAACTCGGGCGGCGAAGACGAGTCCTGCGCCGGCCCGCCGCTGAGTACCCCGTTGGCCGGCGGGTCCGTGTTGGCCGGGCCGAGGATGTTTAGTGCGGGGTCGGGATACCGCCGCCAGAGGCCGAGGCACTTGCCGAGCAGCGCCGTCTGTTGCCCCGTGTATTCAGGTACTGGGAGAGGCGCTTCCGGTTGCTGCTCGTTCTCGGGCGGCGGCGCGGCCTCGTCCAATTGCGACACCTCTGGAGACGACGCCTCCGAGCCGTCGGGCGTGTCTTTGAGCAGCTCGGCAATCGAGTCGGTGTCGCTGATCACAGGCGGCGGCGGCGGCGGCAGGTCTGCGTCTTCTGTCCCGTCCACGCCGTTACCGCTAGCTTGCTCGCTGGGGTCTTGGATGCCCAGCCGCCTGAGCACGGCTTGGACGGCTGCGACCTCGGACACCAGCCTGCGCTTCTTCTTAGAGTTGATGTAGTCGGCCACCAGCGACACGCCGCGCGGCGTCCACGAGACGAGGTTCTCCTCGCCCTTGACGTAGTCGTGCTGGCTGTTAAGGCGCCACAGGTCGCTGGCGCGCTTGATGGGTGCGGGCCGCAGCTGCACGGTGAAGATGGCGGTGCTGGAGCGCACGAAGCGCACCTGCTGGAAAAGCGACGAGAGGATCGATGTCTGCCGCACAAACGACCGCGACCTGATCTGGCAGCACACGTTCATGGTGAACTTCATGGGCTCGGCGAGCTTCTCCGAGCTGATCTCCCACGACACGGTCATCTGCACGCGGTACTTGTCGGCCGTCACCTTGTCGAGCAGCAGCGAGCTGTGCAGCGCCGAGTCCCACTGGCCCGACATGGTCACGCTCCGCGTCCCGTTCGCATTGTTCTTGAAGACGGGGCTCGACGCGAGCCTCAGGGCGAGGTCGGGCGCGGTGGTGCTCATGTCGGGCGTCTTGCCAGCGCCGTCCAGCAGCTGGATCTTGCCGATGCGCAGCGATGTCACGTCGTTCCACGGCAGCGCGTCGCCCGAGCTGTGGGTGAGGTTGATGGTGATGCGGCGCTGCAGGCCCTGGTGAAGCTGGAACGTGCCGCTGTCGAGCTCGCTGGTCTGCGCCACGTCGACGGGCACGTACTCGCCGTCCTCGTTCATCTCGAGGATCTTGACCCGTGCGAGCAGGTCGTGCTTCTCCTCGCGGAAGAACTGCGACTCGTTTATCCTGGCCGTCTTGGGCCGCGCCGGCACCCCATCCCTGATGTCGTCCCAGCTGAGCAGCTTGTCGAGGTGCATGGTCGACACCTTGGCGAATATCGCCACCCGCAGCGTCGTCTCGAGGGGCGCGAACAGCGGAACGCTCATACTATGGACGCTCTCGAACCGGATGGGGCCCTCGTCAAAGTCCTTGATCATCTGCGTAGTAGTAATGCCGTCCTCCTCCGAGATGCCGGGCAGGAACAGCTGCGCGTGCACCTCGGTGCCCTCCCTCTCTGCGAAGCCAACCATCTCGTGCATAACGATGTTGAACTTGAGAGTGTTTGTGGGCGCCCGCGCGCTCGACGGCTCTAGGGCTAGCTTGATGCGCCCGATGGCGTGTGTCGTATGCGGAGAAACGACGTCGAGCATAAAGTCCTGGACCCGGCTCTCGAAGACGGCCTTGAGCGGCACGTCAGCCTCTCCTACCAGCGTGTACTGCGGCATGCAGTCCTCGACAAACGGGTTGTCGACGCTCAGGTGCTGCGCGTATTCCGGCTGGTCGAGGTACTGGTACATCTGCCGCATCAGCCGCACCCGGTTGTGCAGCTTTTCGAGGCTCCACAGCCGGGCGACGCCGTGCTTGTAGTCGATGACGCGAACGCCGATGCACGGTTTCGGGGCCTCCTCGAGGGCGATGTCGTCTCCGTCGGCCGGGAGCCCGTTAAGGACCATGTCGTACGACGAGCAGAGCACGTGGCCCACGTCGACCACGGTGAACTGGAACACGACGCTCTCCTCCAGCTCGTGGCTCATGACCTGGGCCTCCTTCAGCATTGACGCGTGCTGCAGGACCGCCTCGGCCATCTCCACCGAGTGGCGGCCTCGCCAGTGCTTGACTGCCGCCTTTGCCCGTTCGATCTCGTCTTGGGAGAGTTTTGGGCTGGCCCTTGGCCGCTTGAGCGGATCGAGCTTCTCGATCTTCTGCTCGTATTCCCGCCGCTGCACGTCCAGCTGCTTCATCATGTCGGTTTTGAGCTGCAGGAGGGTCTCCTCCATCTTAGCCTTTTCTTTCTTGATCTCCTCAACCTCGACGTTGGCGGCCTCGGCGCTCTTGAGCTGTTCTCTGTACTCGTCCATTTGCTTTTCGAGCTGGTTCTGCATCTCCTCGCGCATCTCGCGCATCTTGTCCTCGGTCTCGCCCTGCTTGGGAGTCGACGGCATCGTGAGAGCCGTGTCGAGAGAGAAGTTGTCGAGCGTGCCCGTCGACATGTACTTCTCCCTCACGGGGTACGACGCCATTGACTCCATGTCCTCGTCGCCCTCACGGACGTTGACCCGCTCGGCGCGGGCCCGCTGGACGTCCTCAAACAGGGCATTTAGCTCCTCGTCAGTCAGCTTAGCAAAGTTCTGGTCCGTGCCGAGGATGGCGGGCGCTGCTTCTCGCCGTGCAAAGGACCAGTCCGACTCTCTCGTGTTGCGCTGGAACGGGGCCGGCGAGTCGGGACGGCTGTCGCCGAACTCGGAGGCTGCTGTACTATAGCTCCGTTCGTGGCCAGGTCTGGGGCTTGGGGACGGTGACGCCGCCTTGTCGAACAGCTGGCCAGCCGTCACGGACTGGCGCAGCAGGCTCTGCTCGGCGCGCTCGGCACGCTCGGCACGTGCTTCGAGGGGGTGGTTGAATCGGAAGATGTGGAAGTCGCCCAAGATCAGACGATAGCCCGAGTGGAGCCGCGTCGGGTCCGTCACGCGCTTGCCGTTCACCATGACTGCGGCACCCTCCTTGGGGATTATGGTCATGGTGCCGTCGGCGGCGTTCTCGAAGACGCAGTGCTCGTGGAGAATCTTGGAGCCGTTGAGGCGGATGTTGGCCTGGTGCTCGGCGTTGGACTCGACGTTGCCGACTGTGGTGAGGCCGGGCTTGAGGTTGTAGACCAAGCACTCGGCCAGGAGGGGGTCGTCGGAGAGATTGACCAGGTGAGGCATCTTCTTGGGCGTCGACATACCGATGAAGCCCTTCTCGATGCTGATGCCTAGCTCCTCGAGCGCAGCCTCGCGCTCCTTGTGGATCTCCTCCGTCTTGGCCAGCTTCTGCTCCCACGTCTGGTTGAGATCCTGCAGCAGCTTTTCGCTCTGGTTCAGCTGCTCGGCAATCTCGGCCTTTGAGACCTTCTTCACACTGCCGTCAGCCTGCGTAATGCTGACGATCTGCTTCTCCAACGGCGTGCCTTCCGCATAGACCTCTTCTGTCGGCACGGGCGCGCCGCCGCCGACACCGCCCACAGCCCCCCCGCCGAGCTTGCTGCGGAGGAGCGCCAGCTCTTCTTTCAGTTCGCGAATCATGCGCGCATTAGCGTCTTCGTTGATGACCGCGTGGTTCTTGATGCGCTTCGCCGAGTCGGCATACCGGAGCGTGCTGAGTGTTTCGTCGTAGTTAATGTCGGCCGGGCTGATGGCTGCGATCATGGCCGTCATGCTGTTTCCTCCGAGCGAGTCCTTAAGAAGCCAGGTGAGTACGCTGTCTCGGTAGGGGACCTGTGTGGCTGTCGCGCCCTTCTTCTTCTTGCCTCCCGTCGAGAGATCGGCGAGAGCTGCGATGACACGGCCGAGGGTCGAAAGGGAGCGATTGATTTCCGCTCCTTCCTTGAGCCGGGCGCCCGTCGCACCTGTAGATGTTGCTCTTTCCGAACCGGCGAGATCGACCAAGCTGATCTTGGCCGCCTTTTCCATTTCCATTTTGGTCTCTGGATCGAAGCGCTTCTGGGTCAGCATTAAGGTGAAGACGGCGTGACTTCGGCTCGACGTCTCATTCATGTTGGTCGCGGCCACCGTCCTGGCCTTGTTGCCCTCGTCCATGAGATGCTCGATCTCCTGGAAGCCGCCCACGACCAGCTTAGCCAGGTCTTCGACGTAGGGCCCCGTCGACGGGTGTTCTCGGACCTTGAGGTTGCCCTTGTTGGCAGGGTTAAGCAGATCGCGCACGCGCTCGTTGTAGATTTCGAGATACGAGACCTCGACTGTGCAACGCAGGTTCTTGTCCTGCTGCATCTCGTCTATCCGCTTGAACATGTCCTGACAGATCTTTGGTATTATACCCGCCTCCTTTCCGTAGCCCATCATGGAGTACGACTTGCCCGAGCCCGTCTGGCCGTAGGCAAAGATGCAGTTGTTGTAGCCCTGGAAGGCGTTGTCGAGCAGGGGCTTGCCCAGGTCCTCGTGGAGGTTCTCCTGGCCGGCGTAGTTGGGCGCCTTCTTGTCGAAGGACCAGTACGATTTGTCAAAGGCGAACACCTTTTGGCCCTGGTCTTTCCCTTTCGTAGCTCCTCCGGAGGAGGCATCGGGGGGTGGAGTGAGCACGGTCTGGTTGTCGCGCATCTCAACAATGCATTTCGCACTGCGGTCGTGTTCTGTCCGGCAAGCCAGCACTGGTTAGTTACGAAGCTCTCACGACAGAAGAATAGCACTATGCACATGTAGCATCCCACGGGGCACACTTCTCACCTCTCCCGTTAAAAGGACGGACTCTGACCACGACCTTGATGTTCCCTCCCCCTCCGCCTCCCCCTCCGCCTCCCCCTCCGGCGGGGGGAGCCGCGGCGGGAGCCATGGTAGCACCCTCGCCGACGAAGGCGCCGCGGGCGGCAGGGGACAAGCTACCAAGCTGCGGCGATCAGGTTGTCGTCGTAACTAAGGAGTGGTTGATTTCGAGGGAGCAAATAGGGGCGGCAGCGGATGGGCGAGGCGGTAGGTAGGTAGGTAGGTAGGCACGCAGGGAGGGTTTAGCGATCTCGAAGTCGGCGGTGCTCGGAGGTGGAGGAGGGAGTGGGCCAGCTTGCTTTCCTTTCCGCCTTCAAGTTCTATTACGGATATATCGATGCTGTTGCGGTTGCAGTTGCAGTTGCAGTTGCGGATGCAGCAAGCCTCGGATGCCCAACAACATGTAGTAGCAGTTCCAGTTCCCAGGCAGCCGTGCAGCAAGACCATGCGCACACATTCTATTTGCCCCTGTCCCAAAGTAAACAAGCTGTGGTTGCTCGCTCACGTCGCCGACGGAAAGTCTAGGGCGAGCCGACCCGCAGAAGCCGTGCTGGCGTGGGTGCGTGTCGTGGACCCTTGAGTTAATCGAGATTACCTCCGTACTCCGTAAACTGGTGGGTTTTGGCTGCCAGCTGCTCGGGACTGGCCCTCTGTCAGCTACCCTGGGTTAAGTATACGTCCAAAGACGGCTTGCGGCTCATAAAAAACCCCCCAAAGCCTGTTTCGCGCGCCACAGAGGAATCTGAGGGAAAGCTGATGTTGTTCAGGCGATATGTCGTGGCGTGTTGGTTGCAGTCGCAAGTCGAGTTGTTGGCCGCTCGCTTTCAGGAATGACGAGAGTCCCGTGTCAACAAATTTGGGTCCTTGGGGGGGGCGGCAAGGGACGCGAGGCGCGGCCTGCACGCGACGGTCGCTGACACTTGCCGATATAGGTAAGGAGGCCCGCCTATAGGCCATAGGGACCTGGAAATTAAGCTCCCTTCACGTGTCAAGGCTTCAGGTGGCCTTCTTCAGCGCCTTCCCCAGAAAGATGAGCATCGTAGCCCAGGCATCTCAGGCATAAAAATACCACATAATCCGGAGACGAAACTCAAGCTCACCAAAATCCGTTTTCGGACTTTGGGCTGAGCTCTCGCCGCTTTGAGGCTGAGCTGCCTGAAGGCCCTGTTTCCGGCCCTCGGCTAGAAATAGGTCAAGGATATGTTCAGGGTTAAACCGTTGTATCATTATCAGTTCATGGATTCGAGTTCTGCACGAAACCTCGGTGGACCGTAGGAATACACGAGATATTTTCAAGTGTGACGCCGGTTGGACATCTATCTGAGCAATGAATATATACATTTCGCAAAATTATGCGCTCATACCACTGGGAGCTAGGATACCACCCCATTTTTCTTTACCGAGACGTACAGGTTGGCATTTCCCGGAGACGTCGCGAAGTAGAGCTCGTTCCTCATTGCCAGTCCAGACAGAAGCAACGTGCCAGGTACGGGGTCTCTAATGACAAAAGTCTCCATTAGCCAGTCGGTAAGAGTCTTCATCTCATTTCCCGCATCGAACTTCACGATGCGAATCTCGCCAACAAAGGTTTCCATCTGGTCTTCAACGCCTGAGGCCATGGTAACCGTCCGGTATGTCGGCGGTATACGATTGACGTTAGGGTGTCCCAGTCGTCGCGATAAATAGTCTGGAGCGAAGAGCCGATATCGTGCGAGATCTGGCGTGTAATGAAGACGTCGTCTTGACCGCCGCCATCGGCAGGAAGGCGGAATTGGGTCCAGAGTTGCCTTGGGTCAGCCGGCTGAAAAATCAAGACGAAGAGGAATGTCGGGAGGGTGTGACCTGAAGCCTACTTACCAGGTGCATGTACTAGGTGTCACCGACACCAGGGCCGTAAACAGTAGACTGGGCCATCTGTCAAGGGGTCACCCTATGGATGAATGGCCGCCCTCTATAGCCGTTGGCTTTGGCATCATCGCGCCACTCTTCCAAAGTACCACGTCCGACGTGGGGCCCAGGCCCATAGGCCCATACAACGATGTTGCGGATGGGGAAGGCGCCGCCGTTTTCGTAAAACTTGAGAATGGCCTCGATATTCTCCTTGTACTCCGAGCGGTCAACCATCTGACGGCGTAGCCGCTTGAGCTCCCGACCTTCCCAGGCATCCTGTTGTTGGTTGGAGTCATCTTGACTGCTGAGGCCGTTCTGATTACCGCCGCTACTAGTTCCGAGTTGAGCGAGGCCATCGTGTTGAGCGAGGCCATCATGTTGAGCGAGCTGAAAGCCTCCCATATGGGTGTATGGCAGCCTGCCATTGCCGTTGGCTTTGGCATCATTGCGGAACTCTTCCAGAGTACCACGCCTGACGCAGGGCCCATAGGCCGCCCATACTATGATGTCGGCGGTAGGGATGGCGCCGCCGTTTTCGTAGAACTTTAGAATGGCCTCAATGCCCTCCTTGTGCTCCGGGTGGTCAACTATCTCGAGGAGTTTCCACCCTGGAATTCGCGCCCCGCCCGAAGTTTCTTTGAGGGAAGTTTGGGGGAAGTTTTCGGATCCAAGGAAGGAGCGGCCTGGACGAGCTCAAGCTTGGAGTCCTGGCGCGAACCTTATACAGAAAACCCATCCCGCTCCCTGGGGGGCAGGTGCGCGAGAATTCCTCTCTGCATTCTGCCCTCAGGTTTTCACCAGTCGCGACATCCCATGGACGGATGTGGTCTTAGAAGAAAAAATCCTTTTTCCAAGGCCAGACCCAGACGTTTCCCAACACTTCGGGGCGAGAAGCTGGACGACAAAAAAAAAAGGGGGCGCCCTTTTCTTAAGCCCTCCACCTTTAGAAGAAAACAACCCGCGGGAGGGAAGGGTCCCAAAAGCTGGCCACACATGGCGTAATTAACATTATCCGGATTATACCACCCCTTCGCCATAAAATGCACAGCCCATAAATGCACAGCCTATCGTCTTCGTCTAAATGCCTTCTCTATCCACTTGGCCCAATTGTCGTCATCAATCACCTCAAATGTCTGGCCCACCCTCACAGTCAATTGTTTTGGACTTTGGGGCATTCTGTTTCACCGGGTAATCGTGGTAGGCTACGGACTGATTCGGCGCTGCCAATACTTCTGGTCCCCTGGCGATGCATGCCGGGCCAACTTGGGACGGCGAGGGTTTGCTCGGCATGGGATGTAAACCCTCTTTCGCCCCCATGTCCAGAAATAGACATTCAACTGCGAGGCCGCGCGCTGGACATTCCTTGTGAACCCGCTGCTGGCAGAACCCCCACTGCTGGCAGAGTCCCGCTGTCAGAGCCCCGCTGCTAGCAGAGTCCCAACCGCGACAGGATTGGGAAACAGACAAGCTCTCCGGAGCTAGGTTCTTCGAAAGGACTCTGTAAATAGCTGTCGAAAACGATGAGCGGTAAACGAAACTGGTAGGCGGTGAGCAAACAGATCTAGAAGGCGACGCGTTGTGGAACGCGCCAATGGGTACAGCGGGTTGTAACGCTCACTAAGTTTGGACGCCTGGGCCCCCCAGCCCTTCATTTTTCCCGGCGTCGGTTTCATAGTACAAACACAGGTTCTGCAGCTTTCCTCCCAGAAAATTTTCCGTCCAGCTCGACTACCCGCCCCCAAACATCAACCCCCAACCCAAACGCCCGCACCATCCGTGCCTTCTAACTCAGAATCAGCGCCGACCACCAAACTATAGCTAATAAGAGTCAAGTCGACGACCCGTTCAGCAAAGAAGTGCTCCGTTTCCGAGCTGAGTATGAGCACCGTCGCGTTACTACCAATCTTTATCCACCTGGCGGTCGACCACATCTTGAAATGGAACTCCAGCGCAGCGACAAGTCTTACATGACGTACTGGTTCAACGACGGCACCAAGTATGGCCAGTGCGTTCGCATCTTTGACGTTCCCGGTACTCTCGGGCGATATCCTACGGCTCTATCGCAACTTGCCCCCCTTGTCAGGTCACTTTGAGATCGATGGCGATGACATACGTCCACTAAATTGCTGTCTGGAGCATCCCGAGCTCATAGAGGACGACTTTGAGGACGTGAGTGAGCTCGTTACCAAGCTGCCTCTCGTCCGTGTCGACCCAGCGAAGCACTTTGTCAAGAAGGGCAAGTACCGAAGCGAGATCGAGAATCTCATCAAGTGCCAGGGCGGCTCTGTGCCAGGCCATCCACTCTCTCCGAACATTATCCAGCTTCTCGGCAGGTCCGCCGACGGGCAGCTCGTCTTCGAAAAGCTGTCGTCTAGCGCGCGCACCCTCGGTCGCTTCTACTCTTTGGCCGTTTACAGGAGCTGGATTCTACAACTCATTGACGCCTTGGATTGTCTTCACTCAGTTGGCATCGTCCATCGCGACTTACGCGCCGATAACCTTCTCTTTTCAGACGACGGGGGGCGTCTGGTTGTTTGCGATCTCGAAAGCCGTTGGGGAGAGCGGTCGGCGCCGGAGGTCGCTTTCCAAGGAGGGCTGGAGGACTCGGGGTGGACCGCTAGATCCGATATATATGATATTAGAAACTGCATTAAAAGCATGGTTTACTGGAACGGGCCAATCACGCACTTCGTCGAATGGCCTGTTCCACCTCCGCTCCAGGCCATCGTCGAAGCGTGCATGCGTCTGACGCCGGAGGAGCGTCCAACCCTAGCAGACTTGCGTATCATGGTGGGAGAGATCCAGAGTACATGGGGGCTTGGAGGTTTAGGCATTAGCTGTTATTTCCAGACTAGGAGACCGCACAACTCAGAAGAAATCGACCCCCCTAACAGCTCCTCGCATTACCAGAACGCCCCGGCAGTCACGGTTTCGGCCTGCGTGATTACTTGCGTGGCCCTTCATATGACGGGAAAATAGTGGGCTCTCTTAGCACTTGATGCGAGGACCTGCGATGTGGCTAAGCCATAGGAGGGCCGATTTGAAAAGGAAATGTCACTGCCGGTAACTTCTGTGCGCGAACCAACGCAGTTGTGTTAATCCTCAATCCAACGTCCAGTAGTGTTAGTTCTCAAATCAGCAGAGCGTTTTGATTGCACCACCCGTTCCCCAAGAACGGCAGAGCCGCTAAGTCAGGGAGCTACGGCCAAGCCGTTCCGCCAACTGCATCTGGTGCACAAAGGGCGCTGACTACTAATTGGGTACCGAGGGAGTGGTTCGCCCTAGCTCACTAGCGTCTCTGCATCGAGGTCCTCGCTCTTACTGTGACTCGTCGGCTCGTGGAACGAGGTGGTTAAGCTGAGGAGCTCCATCCATTCCGCACCTTAGTTACATACTAATAGATAATATTGCATGGTGCACTGACACCTGAGCGCAGTTCGGGGAACGATAACACTGCACCCGAACTGTAGGGGTTGAGGCTATGTCAGACGGGCCGACTCAATTCAGATTCAACACAGGCATTCCGTCTTCCAACGCGGAGTCAATATTCAGGTCTTGCAGCTTGATCCCGCATTTACTCCACCTCAGCGTTGCAGCAACTCACCGAGGGTGCCTAATACCGTACAAGGCCTCATGCATTAGATATCAAGCAGAGCGGGGCCATTTCCTGGGTGGGTATACAGAGGGTGCCAAGTAGGCATCACAAGTGAATATTGGTGGCTGCAGTGTTAAGACAGGAAAAATCCGTTGTTTTGCGTCCGAGACCTTAATATCCAATGTAAAGGTGGTTAGTGTACGTCTGCAGTCAGAAGGTGTGCCAGTACACTTCCTTTGCTTGCATCACGACGTCGTTGGTTCACCACTCCATCCGGCCGCTCATGGCCTGGCCATGGCCAACCTTCGAACCAGACTTTTGGAGCTAAGCCCTCAGTCGAGGTGAGATTTAGAATGGAGTTGGCGACGCTATAGTTGCCTAGCCTTGGCCGCCCGGTGAACCGCCTGGCGCTGGTTCCCATCATGGCAGCCTGCGTGAATTCCATCACACAGACCCCAAGGGAGACGAAGCTGCATCCTACTATTCAATTATAGGTAGTAGTAGACATCGTGTAACATGCAATAGAGACGCAGGCCATGCAGTCCGGCTTGTCAGTGTCACGCCTAGCCGCCAGTTAGATGAAAATTTCATCGGAAAGACAGAACAACCAACCAGCATTCGTCCCAGTGTAATGGAACACTCCCAGGCGCACTGTATAGAAAGCGTCTTAAGACAATACTACAAGCTCTAACCAGCGAATCACAGCTTCGGGGGCTGCATCAGCGGCGGCTTGAACTATTCCGCCGTCGTTAGGTAAGTCATCTGGTCACATCGAAGTAGGGCGTCGTGTGACACGCCAACATGCTGGTTGGCGGAGCCTGCAGGCAGGCTTCGTGATACCCGGGCTCACGCACCCTGTAAGTTGGGGATGGAGAAATGCGCATTTGCAAGCTAAAGTCTTCGGCCGGTAGATCCAATCCAATCTTTGTCAAGGCCGCGGCCAACCCAAGGCTGCCTAATCACTCACAGTTCCAACTCGCGGCAAGAGCAGATGCCAAGTACGCCAATGCTTCGAACTCCAGACGCATGGCGTCAGGTTTCGGGTTTCCCCCAGGCACTAGGCATGTATGCCGTTCCCCTCAGCCCCTCCAGGTGACTATTCCGTCTCTATAGACGTGGAAATGGCGGCCAGTGAGATCGTCAACCTGCCAGTAGTCCAGTTTCTTGCTAGACCTCGACGACTACGGCGACGGGATCTTGCGCTTGTGGCCGCTGCCGCTTGCGAAGTCCACAGCAGGCGGCGGTGAGGACACGGTCGAATGCGAGGAGCGCGAGGACGACACCTTGCCATGGTTGGGCTTGGATGATATAGGTGGCGTGGGCTGATAAGTGGGCTGCTGCTCGATGACCTCGTAGCCATCTTCGTCTTCGATGGGGGGAAGGGGGGCAAGCTGGGACTTTTTGGCCTTCCAATTCTCCTTGAGCTGGTCCTTGAGCTGATACGACCGCTCCCTTGCATCGTCTTGGGCGTTCCTAAGTTGTCTCCGGCCCTCTTTGAACTCTTGGTGAGAGTTCTTCAAGTTCGTCGAGGTGATGGGATACTGGTGGTATTCAAGCGCGCCGTCCTCTGTTAGAGCAGCATAGTGTGCAAAGAAGTTGATGTTGGTGCCGTCCGTGGTGAAAGTCATGACCTCTGCGTGGCCGGCGGGGTCAGGTTTCCTGACATAGGAAAGGGTCTGGTTCCTCGCATAGACAAGGGCGGATCCGTCATAGGCGCTCTGCACCCTCGCTTCTTCCATATCCTTTCCGCGTCCCTTCCACTCCCCAGCCACATACGGCAGTGCTAGAGAATTGGGGTCATCTTTGTAAAGAACGGCCCCGCTGACTTGTCTGCCGACCGGGAACGGGCGGTATTCTCGCATCTGAAGCCCCTCGACAAAGTCGGGTTGCGGAGCGGAGAGGCTGTTGTTGAAGCCGACGTCCTTTGGAAAGTCCGTGAATGCCTGGTTGAAGACCCTTTGATAACCGTCATTATCGTATTCCTTTAGTAGCTTTCCGCCCACCTCGAAGACCATGGTCGCTTCGTTGGGGGCTGATTCGACTGTGTTGACGTAGCGTTTTTACGCTGACTCAGGCGACGAAGCGGTTTCACGGGACCGGGCCAGTCGTTCGACGATATCCTCGACATTCTTGGGCGGCTTGGAGTAACGGGGTTGGAGGATGCCATTCTCGTCAGCTTGGATAGCGAAACCAGACGTCGTGGTTGAGACGGTCTTTGTTGTTGACGACTCGACCGTGGAGTCCGGGGGAGCAGACGCTGACGTCTTTTTCCCCTTCTTCACCATCTTGTTGAACACGGCCAAGTTTTTCCGCGTCAACCGCGCCCGCTTTGGTTGGTGTTTGTCGTCGTCGCCGTCGCTGTCGATCTGCCGTTTCCGCAACAGCGTGGCTGGAGAGACTTGCTCTGGCCTTGACTGTTGTAAAGTCTGCGCGAGCTCCGCCATTAGTCGTTGGCTTGCATGAGGGAACGTTGTCATACCTCGGCCGTCTGCTCTGCTTTCTCGTCCTCAACTCCAGGCCGTTGCGTGTCCGTACGCGCCGATCAGGCTCGCTTCGCAGGCAAGGGACCAACGTTAGATGTTGCGTCGATTCGTCTCTTTCTTGACGGCTCTAGCGTTGCGATCCGAGCGAAACCGTCTGCAAATTCTTCTCGACAGTCTTTTGCGTGTCCTGTACACGAGTTAACTTGCCGTACTGTCCGAGATACTTGGCACGATGAGGAACGAGAGGTGTATCTGCACCTTGACTCAAAGCAGCGTCCAGCAGCCGTGCTTGAGAAGCCTTGGAGAGCTTCGCACGAGAGCTGCGACGCAACTTCTCAACCCGGCCGTTCATGAGGGTATGCGATGGGTGCTGAAGGCTGACGAGTTAATCGGTGCTTGATGAGGCTGGCCGAGTTGCAGGTGGCCGTCGGGGGGGATGGGCGGTTCGTTGGTGTTATGGGAGAGAACTGTTGGCTTTGTATTTGGCCGAGCACATCGGGTGACTTAATGCCTGAGGCTAAAAGTGGGACAACCCCAAAGTGATTGAGTATGGGCAGCTCTCTGGTGCGGGGTGGCCTCACTGAGGAAATTGAAAGAAGCCCCCACATGCCGCAGCGCATAATTGGTTGGATGAGAGCACACCATCGCCCGAGCAAGTGCACTTTGGAGCTTGCAGTCAGCCTAGCCTGTTGCCTCCCTGCCTTGAGCAACACCCACCACCCCGATCGCCTCCTGTTACCTTGTGCTACCAACATTGGCGACTCTGTAGTTGATGCGCCCAGCTTTGAGTGAGTGTTTCGTGGCGGCTCCGGGATGTCGGGCTGTTCTCTGTGAGACACTATTGAGCCCCATTCCCTCCATCACTCGGAGCCATATGCAAAGCTGAATCTCTGGCTCGCATTTGGGAAACGTCGTGGAAACTACACTTTGCATCGGATTCACCACCCAACATTTCAGCGTTGGTTCGGCCGTCCAGCGCTTGCCATGCGGACGAGCATTAAAGAATCTTGTATTCGGCCTATTCTTTATATCTAATACGCGGCCGTCCGCGGTCTACCTCGATGCACTCGTGTATTGCGCGTCGCTCCACCCGTTCCTTCGTCGGCCTGGATATAATGGCGCGATCTGTGAATGCAGCTACGAGGAACCCTAGCTTGCCTCCAGTCGACACTTCCTATTTGTCTTAACACCTTCTGCCACCGTGACTAAGACTTGTGGAGGGTAATGTATGCCCTCCTTACATTAGCAGTGAAGGCAGTAGTTAGAGAGGGGTTCGTACAATATCATCTACTAATAGCGGTGAAATGCCCTTCCTGCTGGCATACCTGAACGCTTGATTGGCGCGTTGGTTGATGTGGCGCTTAGGTCGCGCGAGCTGACTAAAGCATGGATTGATGGGTGTGTGCTGGATCAGGAAGACGGCGCTTGTTAGTGAGGGAATGGTCCTGAGCGATCCTGCATGGCCAGACATTCGGTGTGCTTTATAAACCCTAGGCGAAAACTTTGACCTTACATTGCGGCGGTATAAGGTTCTGGTATAACTCTATCGGTACCGTTCAATTATTTGACTTTTTACTATACCGCGGCTAATACCTGTATTAACCTTTAATATGTACGTGGTAATAAGTATAAGTCATTTCACTTTCATAATAGATCTAACTATGAAGTCCCTCCTTAAGCAAGCCTTATTCAGACGAAATAATACATGCGTTGGGGATAGATGACGAGAACTGATTGTAGTCCAAGATGGGATCCACGCTCGCTTTGACCTGCACTTCTCGTATAGGTACCCGTTCCCGTTCCCCCTCCACTTTATTCGGAATCGTCAGGACTTACGGACCGAAGTCTTACGGACTGAAGTTGAACGTTTGATACAACTAAGGTACTACGCAAACAGAATATCTGTTAGAGATGTTTCTGTTTGATTGATAGGCTTATATCAGTATATTGTGTAACCTTGGCAGAGGGATGACACTTGGCGAGAGCAAAATACAATCCAATCCCTGAATGTTTGTTAGCGCGGTACTTGGGCAAAATACTGCGTACACCAGCCAGGAAGAGCCTTTAATAGGTATTTCTAGAATATAGAAAGGCCTCCAAGATTCCAAAATAGGGATTCTAATAGCTTTTACCTCCCTCAGCGAAAAACCTTCAGGGCCAGCCGTAAGTTATTAAGGCCTTTCAAATCTTGGAGAGCCCTCCACTAACAAGCATTCAAGGATTTGAGTGTAAAGAATTGCTGTTTCATTGGTATCGACTAATCAGGACCGGCCTAAGCTCCCTCATCTCGCCCCTATTGTTGCGAAGACTAGTGGCAGGGGATCTTTCTCATGCATACATACGCACTCCATCTATTTATATCACTCTCTCAGAGAGTGCCCAAACTACTAGAGCCGGGAAATTCAAAATTAAACACGGTTCCATCAATGCCACAATAGAGGCATGTGTGTAAGCATATTCATCATGCAGAGCTCGCAAGCTTTAGTTGGCGGGCATATAATTAATGAGGGTAGTCTTATTATCGGCAAGGTAGAGTGCACGAGTGCCTTTGGGCTTGGTGCAGAAGAAGAGGCGGTTTCGCATCACGTCGCCAGACAAACAGGGGCCAGCGGGCATGACGACGCAGAGGTGATTCTGCCAGTCCATCAGGATCCTCCAAGGGTTCGCAGGGTCCCCTGTCTGGGCGATGACGAAGAGCTGGAGGAAGGTGTTAAGCACGGCTACTTGACTGTTGGCCGTCGTGATAGCGCCGGGGAAAGTAAAGTGCGGCATGGCGATGGTGTTTTGGACTCCCTGGTTTAGAACGTTGAAGTCGACTTGGAAAATAGTCTGGACATTGGATCCGGTGTCGTTCAAGGCTGTACGGAAAGGATAAACTAAATTAGTAGCTGCATCCATATTGGAAAAGGGCATGAAGCGGCAGCTTACGTTGGTAGTGAAACACAACGTTCGGATCACCGCCCACAGCAGGTTCGAGTCGCATCCTGACATCGATCTATCGCCGTTCCAGTTAGAGAAGTTGTGCTACTAATCAGGAACCACTTGAGGAACGGACCTTCCGGTACTGTCGGCCCACGAAAATAAATGACTACTTTGACGACAACCACTTAGAGGCAAAGGAACGTTCCGAACAACTTGGTCAACCTATTACATGTAATGATAAGAGGTGTAAGGATATACAGATGCATACTTTAGATCATTTCTGAAACCATGTTCAGTCGGTCCACACAATTACACTTCGGACATCCGAACAAGCTCAGGAGAGGCGAGCTCGGAAGCTCAAGCTCCGACGGTTTCGACAATCTAGTTGATTTATGTCTATGGGGGCTAGAGCTGTCATGGGAGCTGCGCAGGCGCACGGCTAATCCTATATAGAGAGGGCCATAGTCCTATAGAGCTCGAGCTAGGTTCATGCATTTTATCTTACCGAGTATCATTCCTCTCCCTCGCAGCCCTCTGGCACCTGTACCATCGTTGTGTCTCTGAATCAGCTGCCGCTACCGTGTCGAGGACAACCAAGTGCCGTGCTCGTAGGGTCTGGTTCGCAGCCGGATTAATATGGCCCCATGCCCCACAGTCGGAACACTGGGTTGCTCCCATGAGTAAGGGAAAGGGTCTAGCTCGAGCTTGGGCTCAAGCTCGGGTTCGAGTTCAATGAAACTTGATGTACGAGGCGTTTAAATTGCATTCTCGGCCCATTGCAGTTGTACTTAACCACCGTCTCTCTCTTGCCGTACAAGGCTATATACAAGCCAAGAACCGTAATTCTTAGCTGGGCCATTTCCTCGTCGCTTAGGTTATTAGGTTGGTTGTAGAGTATCTCAGCAAGCTTTATATACTCGGGGATAAGGCTCTAAATATTTTTTCACTTCCTCTCCCCTTACTTGCCTCTTGAAATCCCAGGTTGGACAATTATAGAAGTAAAAGCGGGTCAGATCTCTATATCGCTAGTCAAACTATATCCTACTGACTTCGTTTTATTCGCTAGCTATTACCCGATCCACTTGACCTATATATATTAGATATTAACGTACTCACTGTCTTGGGCTCTACGCCCGAACTGCAGTGGCTTAGACGGCTTAGAGAAGCGGCATTATTGTGCCTCACGTCTTATTAACCTCCGCTAATCTTCTTTTCTTGTAGCCGGATTTTTTGTCCGCAAACTGAGATCTATAGCTTTTGGGGCCCGGGGCAAGGCAAGGTACAGAATCAGACATCTGGCAAAATTGTTTATGACGGGTCATCGCACGCGCTAACCAAAAAGTCGCTCGAGTTTCGTCTCATGATACCAAATTACCTGCAGATTGCTCAAGCTCGACAAACGCATGGATTGTTTTTGATTGAATTTAGGCCAGCAGCTCCAGCCAACTGCGGTCTGCACCCCTTATTAATCCTTTTTGTTGACTTTTTGACATGACCTTTAACCTCCAACGCACTACTAGCTGCAGCTGCCGTGGAGGATCGCTCAAGTCTCCCCAGTGCCGCTCGTTGGTTCACTGTAAGCCTCCTCCTGGTACCTGATACCTGTATCTGGTACTCATTGTCGGCTGGCGGGGACTAAGCTCGGGTATCCGTATGTTATGTGCCTACGTCACTTCAACCAAGGACGAGCAGCCAACAGCAGCAATTATCCGAAATTTTGTTTCGGGGCCGTCGAGGTTCTCGAGTGCCCTGATTCGCAACGTTTCTTTGTATTTACCCCGCGACTGAGTCACGGCGATTTTCCGGTACCGAGACGCGACCTGATGTCTGACCCGTCTGCTGGGTCGCGATTCGCGAAGCTGCATCTGTTTTAGAACAATGGATGCATGTGGGTGCTACATTCGGCAGCTATCTAAGGTCGGAGTTGAAGAATATCATCACACCTACACGTGTACTCTATGTATATCATTTCTCCAGATCACCCATCTCAGACTTGGCAGCAGGTTAGGTTATCCTACATAGTGCTATTATATCAGTCGCTGGCCCAACTTGTCTTGATAATGTCCGTCATGTCCAAAGCAGCCTAACGCTGTTCAAATGCACCAGGCTGGGTCGCCTCCTAAGCAGTGTCTTCAAAACCACGTTGGGCGTCAAATGGCAGGGATAGGCACTTACGTGCGGCGTAACAGTCGCAGGGAGTCGAAGCAGTAAAATGTGTCCTCTAATAGCCTGAAAATACTTGTACAATGCAGGACATCGATACAAAAGGCATAGGGCTCAGTGTAACAGCCCGGAAGCTCGTCATCTGCGTGCGCTGTCTTGCATACGACAAGACTAGACCACACGACATGACCCTTCGTCGCACATCTTTGCCAGGAGTTTCACTGTATGAAAGCCGACATGGGCTAAATAGGGGCAACGGGCCTCTCAACCTCACTTTGATTCGGCTAGACTAAGATCCTTCTCGACTATCTGGCGGCAGATGGGATGGTAGAAGTCGCGATTCTTCGCAAACGTCTTGAGGGCCAGCTCGCGGTCGACCTTGTTCAGGCTTCTGAATAGAGTCCGGACAAACTTCATTCGCCCAACCTCGCCCAAAAGGTCAGCGACGCCCTGGTAAGAGCTCGAATCCTTTGCGCGCATTGCAATCTGGTAGTATTGGCTCTTGAGCTCGACGTTCTTGGAGTTAGAAAGACCGTAAACCTTGCCCAACAGTTGCTACAATGCTGTTAGCCGATCGTCGTTGAGCACATGAATTTAGGGAAGGGCGCAAGGGGAGCAGCTTTCTCTCGCCCGATTCGGGGACCAGTTTGCGGAAAACGTACGGATTTCTCCACGGCCAAAGGCTCCTCAAACTCCTGGACAGAATTGAGAAATACGAGGACCTGATTGCCGATCCAGGACGAGATATCAGAGGTGCTGGGCGAGAAGTCCTTCTGCTTCCACTTCTCTGCTAGCTCGAAGCACACGTCTACAAGCGATGTGTTGAACTTGGGCTTCGGCGGGAGGCCGGTGCTGAAGAAGCGACCCTCCCAGTCAATCGACGCGATCTTGTCCTCGAGGCTCTTGTATTCCGGGGCGCCGAAAAAGTCAAGAAACGTGTCCTTGAACTCGAACGAGTCCAGCGACTTGGTGGCCCATTTCCCAAAGTAGTGGGGAATGAACTTGTCGAAGTTCTCTCGCCCGACAAGGCGGTCGAGATACCAGACGAAATGGAACCCCTTCTCGTAGGGCACCGCGCTGAAGGCATCATCTGGGTCAATATCCTTGTGGTTGATGCACAGCTTGGTGAATTCGTGATCCTTGCCGAACCCTCCAATAGCCTCCTCTGGTGGCAGTGTGTGGTCAGTGGGGAAACTGCATCGGCACAGGGAAAGAAGAAGAGACCTACCGAGCGCGGTCCATCCCCGAATAGCAGAGAAATCAAAGTGGGCGTCGCCGTTGTGGACCACAGCTTGGATACGGCGCTCCAGATATATGGTCCATCCCTCGTTCAGCCAGCTAGCAGGTGGTTAGTCGGACATTGCTCCCGCATGGGTTTCCCTGTCTCTGGAACATGGAAGCCTGCTCAAATGGGCCTGGCAAAAGTAACATACAAGTGTTCCCAAGAGCAACTTGTGACCAGGTTGCCGCTCCAACTGTGGGCAAGCTCATGAGCAATGACGTCGACATTTTGCCGGTCACCGCTAATGATGGTGGGCGTCGCGAACGTGAAGATGGGGTTCTCCATTCCTACATCTGGTCAGTCCAACGTCTCAAGCAAGCACTTAGTGCACGCGAACACGAACCTCCGTATGGGAAGCTCGGCGGCAAGACAAGAACATTGTACTCGCCCCACTTGTAGGGGAATACAATCTTCTCGGCAGCGTCCATGAACTTGTCCATGTCGTGCTCCAGCTCCCACTGCGAAGCCTTGAGCTCGTTCGGGCCTGTTGCGACGGACGACTGCTTGCCAATAGGGGCAGTGGCGATGTCTCCGGAAGCAAGGGCAAACAAGTAAGAGGGTATGGGGACCTTTTGCTGGAACTTGTACAGCTTGCCGCCATCTATCTCTTGCGGCGCATTTGCCACGGGCACGCCGCTGGCAACGACGACATAGGGGCTGGTGATGTTGAAGTCGTAGGTGCTCTTGACATCTGGCGTGTCCTGGCAGGGAAACAGGGAGCGGGCGTGGATGGCCTGGCACTGGCTGAACATGAAAGGGGCTTTCTTGTTGCTAGTCTGGGCAGGCGTCAACCATTGCAGGGCGGTGCAATCACTGGTGGTGGCTACATCGATCTCCAGCTTGACAACGTCTCCCTTGGCAGCGCCATCAGCCAGGGCGATGTGGACGGGCGAGCCAAGATACTTTGTGCGCGGCTTGACCTCCCACGGCAACGGCGCCGCGTTGAGCTTGACGGACGACACGGCCAGGTAGCTGGAGTCGAGGACGATCTCGGTGCTGGCCTTGTCGGTCAGCGACTCGAGCTCGAGAAGCACCGACCCGTGCAGGCACTTGTCTGCAAAGTTGAGCGTCAGGTTGGCTGTGGTGTGCTTGGTCCGCCATTCGCCATAGTTGGAGAGCGTGCTGGGATCGCGAACGGGAGCCATTTTTCCAGCACTGGCGACACCAAACCAACGACGATGAGAGAGGCACGATTTCGCGGCTGTCAAATGTGCCGTTGTTTCTTGAGCGGTTTTGGCCCTTCTAGAGCGGAGTAATCCCCACATAAGAATTCTAGGAATTTTCGATGATCGAACTGCCCAACTTCCCAATTCGAGTTCCGACGCACCTTCCTACGAGCGCCGGATCGGAAATCCGAAATATCACATGCCAAGTCACGCGCTTCTACATTGAACCCCACTAAAGTGCAATCTTATCACTGCGGCACCAGACCACCTGAAGTTGAGCGGGCTCGACTTCCCTTATGGGCGTCCATCTCCCGCCGCCGTGGTCAATTCCGCTGCTGCAAACATGTCATCCACATCTTCAACTTCCCGTCTCTTGTTTTCTCCCACTCTGAGCTCGTTGCATTTCTTTCCTCCCCCTGGATTCCTCGCCAGGTCAGTCCGCAACTTGTGGTTGTGTCCAAGCCACTTGCAATGGTCGGTGGGCGGGCGCGAGCGGCGCTGCTGTCGTAGGGTCCAATGAGCGAGAGAGTCGCGACACGAAACATGTTTCGACGCTCATCGGATGGGATGGCCATCCTCTACTCTCTGGCTCCGAGTCTGGCTCTTGCTCTGACTCTGATCCCGAACTCTGAACCTGCCGCTTCTATTTGCTGGTCTGCCCTCAAACCCCGAGCACAGCCGGGCGGGAATGGGAGGGACAGGGCCGTTTTGCAGCATCCATTAATTTGAAACACCGTCGTCGCAAGTGCAATGGCGGCGGGATCGCAGCTTGGGTCTTCAAGAAGTCTTGGTCCCGCGTTCCCTACTCTTGGTTTCGCGTGACTGATCAAAACAGGGCGCCGCCGCGGGAAGGAATCTGAGGAAGAATGGAAAGGACGTCCAGTTTCTTTTTCTGTGCCTCCGCGAGCCAAAGTTTTGGCCGCCCGTCTTATTGAGACGAACGCAGTCCACTGCCGTCCCAAGTATGGTCGGCGACGTGCTTACGGGGCGCGGCCTGACCCGAAGCTTCTTATGCGAGCTGGCCAAGGCATCGCGACGGTGGTGTTCCGGCGAGGTTCTGATTGATGGCCATAGCTTTAGGGCGACAGTATCTGTGGTTGTCATTCGCCTCCAGGCTACAGGACATGCTTCGTGTCGCAAACGTTCGAGAAGAGAAGAAATCCCGCAATTGGACCGACTCGTCGTCATCGTCGTCGGATCCGACTAGCCCTTGCCAGGTGACACGCAACATCTTGGTACGGCTACAGACAAGAAGCAGATCATTCATCATATAGAGTACAGTACTTTTACGCGCGCTCGACGCCTCCGGCTTGCTTGCTTGAGCTTCAGCCTGCTGGGGCTGGCTGAGGCTTGGCCCGATTCCGGTCCCGTCGCCGGTCCCGGTGTCCGGAGGCGGACTTGCTTCGACACCCGACGGACTTGTCACGAGTCGCTCATGGCTAGCAGCACGACTGAGGCGGCAAATACGATATCAAGCTCTGGAATTGGCATTTTCTCGATTTCTTGCCTCGCAGCTCTGCTGACATCCGACGATTGGCCGAGATATGCTTGCGTTTTGTGCCGCAGTCTACGGAATAACGTCAAGGCTTGGTCGTCTCATGTGAGGCACCGAAGATCCGGGGTTAGCGCATACAAGAAACGCCAATATTGATCGACGAAACACGGCAAGCCGATCAACTATGGCAAGCAGTAGGCCAAGGCAGTCATCACCTACTATCACTTGGAATTGGTGCTCTGTTCTGCAGCACTTGCATGTGGCTGCTGGCACGGACCTGGGCACGGAACTCATCCACCTTTAAGCGGCCTTCGTTCCTCTAACCTACTGTGCTGTCGAGGACTAGGGAAGCCTAGTAGCCCGATAGCCCCCCTCTCTTGGCTGTACGGAGTATTGCCTTGCGGTTTCTCGTGGGTTTCTCTTAGGCATGGCTCTCTGGCCTGGCAGCCTGGCAGGGTTAAGTTTCCCCGCCCAGTTATTAGGCCGATCACAGCTTCACGCATTGAAGCAATACCACCCCCCTGAGCAAGTCAAATGAAGAAGTAGATAGCCCTGCTTTGTGAAGCTCAGTTACAGCGTCCTAATCCTTACCGTCCTTGCCCCTCATCATTACGGATAACTTGAAAGCAGGTCCGTTCGCCGTCGACCCCGCCTGGCCTAAGGATTGTTAAAGAGTTTGACCCAGAGCCGTGGTTTGGAGGACGCCACTAACATTGACTATCGCGGCCCCGCAAAATAATCAGAGGGTCCGACCTCGACAGTTATATGCGTCGGTGCTATTATATGATCACAGCTGTGACAATAGCCCGAAGCACCACGGCACTCGCCCGTAATCTCAAAGTTAAATGCTGAATAAAACAGCCGCTGACGGGATGATGAGACAAGATGCCAAACCTCGACCCCATTTCTATAGTGAACCAGTTGATCCGCCAGAGACATTGCGGGCACTTGTGGGAGAGATACCTCACTCCGTCCTGGTCTGCCTTATCTTTGACATTTGGGAATCCTTCTGCTTGGGACCTTTCTAGCCCAGTTCTTGGACGTTCGCTAAAGAATAGTACCTACTCTAAACCGTCAGCCAAAGACGTCGGAATGTCAGAAATAAGCAACAAATAAGGAATCACGAACAAGGCCTCTCCCACAAGGGTCAACGATACTTGACTGTTGCACAGCTGTGATACGGAACCTTGCCGCACGCACCGGTCAGGCGGAACCCGCACCCGCTAAGGAAGGAGATAGGACGCTATTCCAAGTCGGTCGGTCCGGCCGAGACTTGGGCCTGCCGAGTTCGTTAATCGTCCAATGTATCCGTACCTTGACTGCCTAGGCCCCTGTCTTCGATTCGTCCGGACTTGACAAGACAGAAACCCATAACCGGCCCATGGCGGCGGGCGGGAGAGAAACAGGGCTTTGTGACAAGATCGTGGTTTACACCTTACCAAGGTACCCTAGCAGAAACTAGTTTGTCCAATGTGAGAGTGCCCGTCAGTGGACCAGGCGCGGGGATCTGAAGGCTTGTGTTGTTGGGCTCGTCTCACAAATCCTATCCTTGCTTTGAGAGGCTGTCTCGCGCATCCAAGCGAGGCTGTCGCCTGCAGTTTTGCGGCATGGGTACCTGGCAAAAAAGAGGCTACTCCGTATCTGCTCAGTATTTGGCCCTGTAAGTGTACGTGCGCGCATCTTTTTAGCACCCACCGAGAACGGCGACTCAGCGCCGTGGCGTGGACGTGCGGCTTCAATTCCTCGTGTAAGTCCCTAGCAGGCAGGCAGGCAGGCAGACCAGGCAGGCAAGGAAGCTCACGGTGCAGGAAGCAGGAACCATCACCCACCGGGTCAGCTAAAGATTCGGTCGGGATCTTTTGCTGCCTCGTGCACGCATCAAATCACTTGTTTTTCTTTTCTTTTCCTTGACTGAGGCTATTTTGGGTGTTGCCGTTTCCCCAACCCCTGGCCCTCCCCGTTCCCGAGAAATGGAACGCCGGTGATGCACAGCAACCCAGCAATCGATTAAGTTTGGTAGCTGTATTTCGGTCATTTTGTCCATTTCGTTTTCTTCGGCCTCTTCAGCCCCTCTCCCCCCTCCCCCCGTATGCCTCTGCCTCTTCCTTCTTGCCCCTCTTTTGCGCGTATCGTCTGGTCTATTTAAGAAAACCCTCATCAAAGCGCCAGTGCGCGGCGGCGCACGTTCAGCAAAAACGTGGCCGACTAGGGGAGCTAATTTAGCTACATGTGCAGACAGGTCCGTGTCGTGCTTTGCAGTGTTCGAGCGGCCTCTAATCCCATGTCCCATGACCGGCCGGAGTGGCATTTTCCTTTACTATGGAGCATGCCGTTGTTTCTTGTTTCTCGTGTCCCGAGTCTCCCCAAGGAGAAGGCCTGGGCCTTATCGGACCTTTTTAGACTCTCAGGTTGGCTTGTTTGAGGAGACTCTGAGACGATGACAAGTGGGCAGCCACCCGTCCCAATTGGTGGGGACGGGATCGGGGCTTGTCTGTCTCGCGATTGAGAACCCGCAAGCCTGGACCTTGTCCGTGATCTGGGGGGGGGGCAATTGGGCGGCGCATGAGTCTCTCCCCTGGGATTCTGATTGATGAGATGAACCGCTAGCGGCGCCGGACGTGTTAACGCTTTCTGCTGACCAGCTCCGGCCGCTGCCCAGCTGCCCTGGCTTGACCGGGACCTCCGGGTTGTTCTAGTGTAGTGGGAATGGAAGCGGAATGGAAGAGTTCCACGACACCCAACACAACCCAAACCCTCCTCTCGGGCATGTCAAGTAACACAGCTGAACATGGGAGAACGCTTGACAGAGCTCGGTGCGTTCATGTACTGGGCAGCTAGAAATAGGGAGAAAAAAAAGGAAAGGTTGAGACAGTGGCTGTTCGCAGCGAACCGGCGCAACGGTAACGTAAAAAAGTCCACAAAATGTCGGCTCCTATGCTTGGAGAAAAAGGAGACGAGTTGCACTCGCACACGGCGGGATAATATAATTAACAACCTTTCTGCCCAGCTGCAGGGGCGCCCGAACGCACATGAATCCCCTCCTTTTCTCATTTGCGGAGTGCTTACAGCCAGTCGCGCCAGCCGACGAGTCAACGCACACGGCAAAGATGCTAGATGCTTTGAGAGCATGCAGCTTTTCCTCCCGCTCTCTCAGTGAAAGGCCTGCTAGTGAAGCATCGACGATATGATCTGCTGGTATTGCGTGTGTGCATGCCGGGATTGCCAATCATAGACAGGCGGCTCGTCTTCTGTTCTGTCTACCGTACGAAATACCTGTGCGCGGCCCCGGCCTGCTTCCCCTAACCCGCCCGTCTGAGGAATTTAGGAATAATAAACGGCCGACGTGAGTGTGTGTGCGGCGCCATCACAGACATACTAAGTAATAAAGATGAAAAGCTCGGACGGCATCGTCACCTCAACAATACAACTGTGACCAACCCGCGACAGCAGCAGCAGCAGCACAATTCACTCACCTTCTTCTTCCAGCCTCCGACAGCGGAGAGGCATATAATAATTATTAGATGAAACCAAACCAAACTAAATAGAATGTGCGTGACGACTGGTGATTGCAATAATGTGCTTCTGTTTGGGGTTTGGTAAGCGAAACGACACTGCCATCACCTCGCCTCGCCAGAACTACAGCAACTAATCGAGGGTATATCAAGGCGGTGCTATTGCGTGATATCACCTTGGAAGGCTTGCTTGTTGCGCCTGGGGTGGGGGGGTTTTGGAGAATTGTTGGCGCTTAAAGAGAAAGAGACAAACGGAAACATTAAAACAAAAAAAGCAAAGAAGATTCCTTGTGTAACGAACGAAAAAAAACACGCCCACTCAGACCCCCTGGACGGAAAACAAAACATTATCCCACACAGTCATTCCTCAACACGGCGAGAATCCAATCACAAAGTCAACCTACGGATAGTGAACTCTACGCTATTTATTATTTCACAGTGGGCTGGGATTCGAGATGGCCCCAGAGTCAAGCGCAGTTGTGCGATACCGTAACGCACCTACCTAGGTATCTACCTAGACACAAGACCCTGCCGTAAGTTGAACATGGATTATTTCGTCAGTAAGCTGTGAGTGCGCGTATGTGCGCGCTTAATAGCATTCGAGTCTCTACCCTCTCGGACTTGCATGCAAGGTAATAACAGAAGCGGGATACACATCGGCAACCGAGCGAGTTTCCATTTCAGGATCTAATTACTTTCAACACAGCATCTCTCTGTTGTCTGCTGTTGTATTCCCCCACAGGCACAAGCAATTGCAATGACACTAGCACTACACTACTCAGTAGCACTACCACAGTCAACATGCATTTGTGGGGGTAGCGTACAGTTTATATCGTACGATGTTGTAGGCCGTCACGTACATGCTGCGCGGGGGGTAGGATCCATCGGGGGGGATGTGATGAAAAAGGGGGACCAACCAGACGATGCAACCCTTTTTCTCTTTTCTCTCTTAAACTATTCCTTTCTCTCTGGATTTTTCTTTCTTTTTCTTTTTTCTCTTGCGCTGAAATGTTTATTTCGTGGATTTCTTTCCGCCTCTCACGGCCGCGGAGTTAAACTCGAGTTTATTGCCATTCCTCCTTCCGCTTCTCAAATGTTCGCCAACGGACATCGCCAACCTCTCCTCTGTAACTTTGCAGCGTGCCTTCATCCGCGCCGGGCCACGGATCTGTCGGCATCAAAACTTTTGCCCTCTTTAAGTGCTTGCATTATGTATAGATTAGGGCCAACTGCGGGAGCGGGAAAAGATGCGAAGGGACTTGAAAAATGGATCAAGCTTTCGGATTTTGCCCATCTCCTACCTCCCATTTCGTCAGCCGCCTCTTGGCCATCTATTTCATGCCCGCTGTGCTGGCCCGAGCGCAGCCAAAACCGTTTAGTCTCTCATTCATCTCAGGCCGTGGCGATCTCCCTTGCTCGTCGTACCTGGATTCTGAAGGCATTCGCAGTGGGCCCCTTCCCTCTTCCAGCCCGTCCTCACTTACACGGTATTAACGAGCATTCTGCGTATGGCTGGGGAAAACTGGGGCAGAGAATGAGCCTGAGCTTGTCTTTAATGGCCCCGCTACTCCCCCCGGGTAGGTTAATTCGTCCGATCAATTGGCAAATCACAACCCCGGACTTTGATTACGTGCTGAAACAGTGTTTTGAGGCCCCGCACTTGGAGTCGGCCGCTTCCCGTCGTCGTGGATTTTCTCAAACACAAAAGTTGCGACGAAGAGATGATGCTTACTGGCCCAGCCGCCGGCAGAATTATTTGGTGTTTCTTGTTTCTTCTTGTCTCATTAATCTCGTCTGCTTGACCGAATACATGCCATCCGCTGCTCAACAATAAATTGAAGCACGTGCATGTATCGGGATAGCCGGTGACTGTCGGCCCACAGCGTCAATGTGATGAAGCTTGATGCGGGTTGAAGCCCGAGAGGCGAGGGTTAGCGCGGCGTCGGAAAGGTCCAGGATTTCGTTAGCTGGCGGGCCGTTGTAACAGCCAGCCCCAAGCGACCGCAACTCCACGAGGGGAGCAAGAACGAACGTTCTGGCCCGGGGTTCGAACGGTTGAAGCAGCCGGGCACCGAGCACTGGGACCCTAGCCTATAACGCTAGGGCTAAGGAGGGGACCCCTGAGGATCTCAGAGAGATCGCGGCTTCCCTGGCAGATCCCCAGCCGAATTTCCCTCTCAGGGGGTGTGGGGGGCTGGCAGTGTATTGGCGGGACATCGGCTAAGACCACAGGTTTCGGGGCACCTCTCATGGCAAGCATGGACAAGGGCCCGACTTAAAGCTCCAGAAGGGCGGGAGTCGTGTTGATCGTTGGTCTCGTCATTTTCGACGTGCTGACTGTTGGCTGCAAGCTCCCAGTTTTTCCAAGAGTTAAATAGATGAAAAAGATGGAGGAAGGAAGCCGTTGCATACATCTTCCCGTCCGCCCGCCCGCCCCGTCTGCGTCTGCGAGGAGTCGAACGAAAGGACTTCCTAGGTAGGCAGATAGTTCCGCGGCAATTCAACGAGTCGGTTCGTGGCACAGCACCTACTCAAGTGCACTAAAAATGCACAAGTCCAGTTCCGGCCGGCACCGTAGCCTCTGAGTTCAGACCACGAGTTCGGACGAACCTGCGAGGTGGTCAGTGTTGCCTGTCCATCTTAGTCAAAAGTGCATGCAGGTCTGGCGAATTCAGACACGGCCAAGTTCCCTGGCTGCTTTGGGGTGAAGTGGACTCGCGAAGGACCTCGCGGTTCCTGCATCTCCTGTATGCCCAGTTCACATATCCGGGTTTGGAGAACCCACTGAGAATAGAGGAGCTTTGGGTGAATCGATTGCCGTGACGAGCGGCAGTTGCAAAGGCAAGCCGCTGCCCCAAGGACAATTCATGTTTGGACAGGTAACAAGACCGGGGCTCCGAACCCGGGTCTGCTCCCCTCACAACTCCGCACCCAAAGCCTCCGATAGTGGGCGATAACGACACCCTTTTCGTTAATCACGCCTGTGAAGGATGCTCACGGACGTTTTTGTCTCTGTAGAATAGGAATAGGCATGGCGGGATTCTGAGCCCAAGGCCCGATCTCACCGCCCAAATAGTGAGTAGCCAGTGGCCGGGGGATGATTGCCAGAGAGTTATAAAAGGGAATCTCCTGCAGGCGGGCATGGGAAATGCTACATACCAATGCGGGTGCAAGCTCGATGGCAACGCTGTGGGATAGCGAGAACCGGGTGACAGATGTCGATCACTCTGCAGCTGGTTTGCGTCCATATTGAGTCCGCTTTACGCTATCCCGTATATTCTACCCTCGACGAGAGCTTATCCCACACATCGAGTGCGGGCCAAGTGCAGGTCAGGAGCCGATTATCACTCTGCGTAATGAACCACTAAAGATATAGCGCTGTGACCATCTCGCGCGATGCGATAGCTTCACATTGCATGGCATAAAAGCCGTTTGTGATCAGAAGATCAGACGAACTGCCAAGCTTGGCCGGAGCACTTGCGGCCTGGAAATCCAGCCCTAGTTCGGAAGTATTGTTGATGGTGATGTGGACCACTTGGAACGGGCACTTGCAGGGTTCTAAGGAAGACTGACTTCTCTGTTGAAGGCCACCTCATTCGAAGGAAAGCCGTAGATAGAAAGGGTAGAAGGGAAGGGACAATGTGGCGGGGGTAAAAGCCAGTGGCATATCCATGTTTCCCACCGGCTGCAGTCGTTGCATTCGGCAGTTTGCCAAACTAAAAGAGTCGGGACAGGCCGTTTGTTACCATAAGCATATTGCGCCAATCAAGGATCTTATCCAATGATCTTGGTTGCCGATGCTGAACAAGCCACAAACATTTTCCCCGGGTATGCTTCGCTTGATGGCCAACACAGTGACTGAGTTGTTGTAGAAATTTTCGTTCATTCGTTTATCTCTATCTGTCCCTGTTTGATGAAGATAGAGTGGTGTCGAGGACAAGCAGACATGGTTTGGAAGCCGCGGATATGTGACTGGGAAACAGCTCTGCCTGAGAAGCCTGCAGAAGCAAGGATTTAAGTAGCTCGCCAAGACCCGATGCCTAGACGATGTGAAAGGGGGAAGTCTAAATTGTATGTTTTTGGGTGCTGTGTAACGTCATGATGCTGGAACCAAGCCTGGAGGTTGATGTTGTCTGGGCTGTGTCGTGAGAGAAGGCCATGCAATACTCTCTCTCGCCAGACTGGAAACGAGGTCGAAAGAGACATAAACACACCAACTTGGGAATCTTTCTGCAAGCTTGGTGACATCGCATTTCTGCGCTATACTGCTTCGGATTTGGACTGACCGCATTTGGGGCGTAAACAGCAGCACCGGGTTATCCGACGGCGCACTGACCTTCGTGTTCGTAGCTTTGGGAAGATGCTGAGCATGCTCGACACTCGATTACTCGGCTTGAGACTCAATGGACCACAGGTACAGCGAGAGTGATGAGAAAAGAGGGAGCAAAAGGGGAGCGAGCACTGCGGCGGACACATATGCCCGACAGCTGTCCTGGTCACGTCGGTTCAGTGTTCAGTCCTCGCAGGTCGAGGCAGGTAACCTTGACGTCCCAGAACCGGTGAAGCCGGCCAGAGGCAGCAAGTCCTGATGAAGATCAAGAATAGGGCCGTGAGATGGCCAGTTGACCAAGTTTTGGAGCCATGTCGTGATAGTTGGAGTGGCGACCTCGAGGACCGAGAACCCAGCACCCAGAACTCAGGGATTTCGACGTTGAAGGCGACGCCGCAGCGCAGCGCCCCGGCGACGAGACAAGGTTCGAGTACGGCAATGTCTCGGAAGCCTCCCGACGGAAACGTGACGAGGCGACTCATCACACACCTGCCGTTTTCGTCGCTGCACCCTATTCACAGACTTACATAGTATCTGTAGGTGTGGACCTTGCGGTGAAGAAAAGGGACTTGGATCTTTCTTATCTTGGTGAGGAAACGTGGACAGGAATTGTGGGCACGCAACCAAAAGACAATCTTGACCTGATGAGGTGGATCTGCCCGCGGGCTACTGCGTAGAGCTTCTAGCTGAGTAAGGGCAATTCAAGTTGGTTCGAAGCAACCTCCTAGGCTTCCTTTGCGAAGGTGCGAGGAAGTAGCGTTGGTGGTTAGACTTTCACGTTGTCAGTGCGAGCCTGGAATTCCGCACTCCGCAAGGTGCTACCTAGGAGCAATTACCCCTCACCCATCGATCAAATCATTCCTGCCATTTTAGGGCAGCATGATGTGGCCAATTCTTGCTTTCTTTTTCCTTCTTTTACGCGAGACTTAAAGCATCTCGACGAAATTTTCCCAACTACCTAGCGCAGCCCGAGTCACGAGACCGTTGACAAGTTATTCTTTTCTTCTATCTTTGCCACTTGCGTTATGCCTTCAACCCGGCATAGCGGGGAGATCCATTGTCTGTCAATGCGCTGAAGAGAAGCCCAGGTTTTGTGGGGAAGTCCTCCATGTCGCCCAGACCTCGATCCGTACTGCATACTGCAGTGTACCTACCTACGGAATACACTTACCCACGCTATGGTAAAGGAAGATTCTCCACTGGCAGGCTTGTTCCCGCCCAAGAGCAATGCTCGAGGCGACGCAACCTCGGTCATGCAACCACTTTGGAACACTTGAAGTTGGTAATTTATTAACAGAAAATGTCGCCACGCCACCAGTGTTGTAGCCACGGCCACCGGAAAGAGATTCGGCGCAGTATACTCGGCGTTCGGATCTCGCCGGCCATTTCCGCTGCCGGGTGCTTGACTCGGCTCCTGGCAGTTCTCAGGGAGATGCCAGGCTAGGCAGCCCAGAACATGGCAAGATCGATGACGGAGAGTTTCCATTGTGCAGGCTCCCCCATGTCTCGCCGTCGTCACTGTCACCAAACAGGCTGTTTCAGTACCTGAACTGAAGTGCAGACATACTTCAGGTAGGCGGTTATTCGGTCCAGTCACTTCACTAACCCACCAGAACTGGCAGAACAATGGCGGCTCCGATTCGCTCTCCAGTTTGCCTCCGCTCTGCTGGCCAATGGGCTAGGGAACGGCAGCGGCATCACCAAATCGCCACGTCCGTGCGAGCGGCCCGTTAGATAATCACCCGCAAAGGCCCAGCCCCCAGCAGCAGCGTAGCGCAGCACAGCACAGCACAGCACAGCACAGCACAGCGCCGACCTGTCCCCTTTCCCTTCTGTTGTGCTCCTGAGCACCACGCAATCGCATTGAGTGAGGCGATGTGACTGCCCCGGACCGTGATGCTACCGCCGGGACCTCGGAGCCTGCGCAGAGCGGCCAGCAATACCCGCAACGCTAGCGCTATAGTGGCCCAAGACTACGAGGACGAGCAGCGAGAGGCGGCACCATGCAAGGAGACGGCAGCCGTTGGTCAAGAGATCCAATGCCGCCCCAGCACCGAGACCTCGTGGCCGTCTTGGTGTCTGATCATGGCTTGATGCTGAGAAAGGGTCTGGCCCGCCGTTGAAGCTCTCGAGCCTTTCATCTGCCCAATGCGGGGCAATAAGGTCTATTCTAGGCTTCATTTCAGACTACATACTAGTGCAAGTCCAAGTCCAGAGGCAACATGGAGCTTCGAATCCACATTTGCAGCGAAGGTGCTGTTTGGCCTCGACGGCCCCCTCGGCCCTGTAAATGGCCCATACGGAGTACTGAGAATCTGTATCAACACTTGGCCGAGACCAGAAGGCACAGCATATTCTCCGCTGGCCTTGACAGACGACCTGGAAGTTGCTGCTTGGCCTCGGCGGCGGAACAGAGCTAAAGTCGACGCCGCTGTCACGAACGCCGTACCCAGAAATGCCCTCGGGAGCTATCACCTGGCTTGCCTCCATGATGATCGTGCTGCTGGCTGGTTCGCGGCACTTTTGGCAAATATTGGTCCGCCTCTGCTTCTGCCGCCTCCCCATTTCGACGTTTTGAGCTCTCGCCATCTCCTCTTCCCGTCCCTTTCGCTCTCGCTCGAGCATTCTAGCCCGTCGAAACGAAAAGGTTTTGCACCTACACTGATGCCGTCCTCCCTACCTGCAGCTTCTCGACTGCACAGCAGATGCACCCCAGCTGTACCAGAGACCCTTCATTTAGCCAGTGTAAACCTATTGGCCTGGCCTGCGGAATACAGGTGGGGAGGTCGGTTGAAGAACGGCTTAGTAGTTGAGCGCTGCCACATATCGACAGGCATGGGGGGGGATGCGGCGGAAACCCCTGCCATACGCTCGCTGCCAGTGGGGCGGACGCTTAAAAAGGTCCCCCCTGCCGCACCTGTACGTCTTGACAGAAGAGCAGGGATGTGGGCCACTGGAGCAAGGGTCGGCCTCTCCAAAAAGGGTCTAAGCGGTTTCACTGTGTCTCCTCGCTGCAGCTGTTCGTCGCCTTTTAGGCCAAGTCACGCCGTGGTATCCTCCCTGTCTTCGTTTCCGTTTCCTAGCCAGTAGCCCTGCCCCGGAATACTCGACACGAGGCGCGCCCAGTGCCGCGGCGCTTTTGTACCCCCCTCGTCGCCCCGTCCTCTCGTCTTGGGCTGGGTACCTGGGGGAACAAGGCTGGTGGGCCGTCTCAGACCCTTCTCCTGTCACCGTCGTGTCGAAGCCGTCGAGGCACACTACCAAGAAACTTGCCCGTTCAGGCCTGTACGCAAGGGGCGCTGGCCGTCGTCCTTGTGCCTCCCTGTCTTCTCCGAGGACGACTCTGCACTCTGGCGGCGCACTGTGCTGGCTCGTCTGAGCTGCTGCGGAGCGTCATGTGCCAGAGCTCTTGGAGTCGTCTCCTCGCACTGGGAGTCGACCTTCCCTTGTCGCAAGCTTCCTCCCCTTCCCAAAACACCCCTTGTCGAGTGCGCAAAGGTTCCGAGTTACTGCAACTACGAGTGAATCCACTCCGGACCGGCTTGCATGCAGACGGCCAAGCCAAGCCAGCCAGCCAACTGCTGGGTGGGCGAGCTTGCAAGCTCTCCCCAGGCATGGGCTAGGTCGATGTGCATAGATATATAGCCTCACCACATCCTTTGGCCTATCAGCCGGTCCATGGTGCGGGAGCCTTAAACTGCCTTCCTGGCCCTTATCTGCAATCACATCTTCCGGGCCAGTGACTATTCTACCTCTTACACATACCGGCCCAGCGTCTCCCCCAATGGCTCACATTACCAGTTGCATGCTGGGTTCCGGCACGGAAGACGTCTCCCTGAGCCCCAATAATTATATAGCACCAGGAGTCTCCCCACAAACTTCCAATGAGTCGGTATGCAACCACTTTAGCTCTCCCAGGCTTGAACCCATCTGCTTGCCGTTGGTCCAAGCTTACCATATATCACCGTTGCAGCTAGGCAGAGCGTCCCCTTCTGGAGACAAGCCGTTCGTCTGGAGGATGCATCAGACCGAGAGGAAATACCAGCTCTTCCCCAAAGACAAGCAAGCCGCTGCTGCCGCCGGGAAGTCGTTGGACCCGGAGCAGGCCTTTGCCCTAGCCATGGGCCAGAACGGCGAGAAGAGTGACAAGCCCGCTGCCGGGACCGGCTTGAGGATACGGATCAAGGAACACAACCTCATCCGCAGGCGGAAGGTCAGCGTGCCTGATCTGGGGCCTATGACTACCGTGCAGGAAGTGGCAATGGACTCACGTATGATATTGTCTGCGCAACATACCTCGCCTGCTCCGACGGCTGACATGTGGTAGCTACTATTCCCGGCCGCCCGCCTCTTCACGAACGATCGATCAGCGCCCCAGGCACCTCCTGGAAGCAGCATCACCTCTTCGAACACTCGGCGCTGTCAAAGAGCCAGGTCCTTGACGAGAGGCCAGAGCTCGGGTCCGCCAGCTCCAGCCCGGCCAAGGACGAAGCGAGACGGTCGCCGACCGGAGCACGACAGCCACTGTCGCCCAAGACGCTTGCACCACTGGTGATCCCAGCGCTAAACTCGGCTGTCCCTCGTCTAACTCACCAGATGTCTCTCAGCCGTCTTCGCTCAGGCAGCACCCCCATCGAGGCTCCAATTCGCTCGGCAAGGACTGATGACTCGCCCAGGGTGAGGACTCCATATACGCCGCTCTCAGCCGCCCTGACCACCCCAAAGTCTGCTGCTACCTCGGTCATGACTGCCTCTACTCTTCCCACCCCTCTGTCGGCACCGATCGAGTCCAGGTCGTCGCCAAAGCCCTGGGAGAAGGCGGCAAACTACGCAGTAGTCAGCACTCCCAAGGAGGGCACCCCAGAGGCGGCCTGCACGCCCAAGGCAGATCCCCTCGACACGCCCCTGAGCGCCTCGGCCACTGGCCACCGGAGGAACCAGTCCGAGTCGGGCAGCATCATGGAGAGGGGCCGTCCAAGGAAGCGAAGCGAGTCAGGAGGTGTCAACGGCCGGGCAGAGTCCAAGAGAAGCAAGAGCGTGGAGCGGCGAGCCTTTGAGTTCCTGCCCAAGGGATGGAAGGCAACCGACGCCATGAACATGATGAGGCAGGAAGAGATCGCCGCTATACAGAAGCAGGCGTTGCAACAAGCTGCTCGCTTTGAAGTCCTCAGAAAGGAGGACGTTGACAATCTGTCAAGGGTAAGATTGGTCACCGCCCCAACTTGAATAAGTTCGTGTCTGACTATTATGTAGGAGCTCCGCCAGCTTGACGAACGCACCGAGTATCTCCGCCGCACGTATACCTCGCTGCGTGCTGGCCGACGCAACCTCCACACTCGCATCTGCCAGTATCTCCGCTCGCCCCGCACCGCCAAGTTCAGCCACGACTCGATGCTCAAGCAAGAGGAGGCCCTCGCCGAGCTTGATGCTTCGATCGATGACTGGGTCAACAAACTTGAGCAGGCCGAGAACCGCCGCACTAGGGTGCGGCAGAAGCTCCTCGAGCACGTTGCGGCTGCCGCCACTCTCTCCGTGTCCGCTGGCGGTGTCGTGGGCGTGAGCGAGAGTCTACAGCACGCCATGGGAGTTCGCCCGCTAAACCCGGCGACTGCTCCCAGCAACATTTCAACGCCGCCCCGCAGCCCTACCAAACTCTCCTTTACTTCTCATGCCCAATCCTCATCTCCCTCCCCACAACGTGTTGTGGCCCAAGTCCCGTCCACCATCCTCGAGCAGCCTTTGTTTGAAGAGGCAGCTTCGATGAGGCCCGATGTAGAGTCCAAGGCAGAAGTGCCCGCTCCTCTGCGTCGCGCCGAGACCATTCGCATCTATGCCGACAATGATGTCTATGCCCTCCTGGCTGACGTGGAGCATGCCATCACCAAGATGAGCGGACGCGACTTCTCTCCTATCAAGGATGAGTCAATGTCGGAAGCTGGGCGGAAAAAAATCAACCGCTCTCGCAGCCACGAGCTGCTGAAGGCATCGACGAATAAGCCGCTGCCTTCGCTCATCGACGCCGAGAAGGCTTGCTCTAGCAGCACGCCACCTCCGCCTGTCGCTATTCCCTCACCATCCATCGACGTGCACATGGAGGAGATCTTCCTCACTAGCGCCGTTTTCAAGCCAGAGCGGTCCTTTACCGTCTGCTGATATCTTTTTTTATTTCTCGTTTACTTCCTCGTGCCGTGGAACATTGCCTTCTCACGATCATTATCTGCATGTCATGTCTTATGACTTTTTTTTTTACTTTGATTGACTCACGATGCTTACGGCCAACCCCTATACATTCCTTGGAAGCATTACATTACCTTTCTCTTCAATTCTCTAATATTTGTCATCACCCCGTTTTACTTTCTATCACCCTAATATCTTGAGCCTCAACATTATACCAGCATCACACGGCATTCCTGTGTATTTTAGCATGCATACCCATCCACACTGGCGTTGGCGGAGATTCTACTGGCTTCTTTTTTCTCTACGCATGTTGTCACGGCCGTATCAAGATATCCAGTGCGCCGAAGATACCGCAAAAGCCCTCCATGACTTAGGCATTCATTTTCCTTCCTACTGTATACATTCTGTATCTATCATGCCTGGCGGGGAAATTCCAAGGGCAGTTTAGCTTGTCATACCACCCCACCTTAGGTAGCTGTTGTTATCAACCGGCTGTTAACCTTGCTTTTGCCATTGCGCCTCTGATGTGCATATCTTGATTCCTTTGCGGGTGAAAAAAATGTCACGCGATGTATATGTCTATCTATATGGTGTGGTTCTACTTGGCATTGTTGGCCATGTGCTGTTGATCGCCGCCGGCATGAATGGAGGGGAAGAAAAAAAAGAGGGACTCGGGCGATCCGGAGCATGCCGGTCGTAGATATTCGGAGAGAAGATGGTGGGTTGAGAGAGCGGATCTTTTCGGTGGTGGGACATTTCTAGGTGCAGTAGGGTGAAACGAGGGGATGAATGTCCTGCGGAACACTGTCGGTATCTCGAGACGGGAGCCCACCGACGGACGGGAGGCGGAGGCGGAGCGGGGCCACGTCCTGATTGGGAAAGTCGTTCATGTTCGTTCAGAGGGCACGGCTCCTCCATGGCTTGGCTTCGCTGTGCTGTGTGGCGCACTTTGATCTCCTACATGTCTGTGTTACGTATCAACTACCAAGCTTGTTTTTTTTTCAATGTGTGGTGTGGTGTAGGAATACATAGGATGTAAATTGGAAGCTTGCGAGTGCTGTGTAGTGGTTGTGCGTGTCGGTGTTTATGTCGGTGTTAGTGCTGGCGGTTTTGGGTCCATGTGTATTGTTGTCAATTGTGGGTGTTGGAGTATGCCGTTTTAGGTGCATGTGTGTGTGTGTGTGTGTGTGTGTGTGTGTGTGTATGTGTGTGCGTGTGTGCATGCGTGTTTGTGTGTGTGTGTTGTGAGATGTGAGTTGTGAGTGGACGAGATTTCGAGGGTGAATGTCCGTGGTTGTGTCGGTTCGGTGTTCCGTTTTGGCTAGCTAGCTACCTTGCCTTGCCTTGCCTTGATTCTGCACGATTCGCAGAGTTTCACTTGGTATGTGCGGAACATGGAGTTGCACGCAGCAAGGGAGCTATCCGTAAGGGAGTTAGTTGCCCTCCCTTGCCTTGGCAGGTGGTTGGCTCGGAGGTTTCAGGTGCACTTCTCCATCTCCATCTCTTGTTTCACCGGCCCGGCCGGTGGTGTTCACTCTCTCGAATCTATCTCGAATTTCTTTTCTGCTGTTGGTAATTTATATGAAGGGTGATGCATTTTTTTATTATTTTTTTTTTGCCACCGCCAACCACCACTACCACCATCAACCCAATCTCGATACCTAATAGCGGGGTGGGAGGTTAAGGGGTTGTCGTAGTCGTTATCGCTGTTCGTCTTATTGCAGTGCTGATTAGGTAGATTAGATTTGAGTTGTGGTACTAAGTTGGGGTTTTCGTCGCTCCCCTTCTCTTTTTCTTCTTTTTTCCTTCTGTAGACAGGCTGTAAGCGCGCCCCCTATCTCCCGGTCGGTTGATTGAGGCTGAGATTTTTCCAACTCCAACCGTTCCGGGCTACAACCGATCTCGACTTTATTTAAACTCAGTCCCCTCAGAACATGATAACGAGATTGATATAGTGGTGCTGCAACGGGTTGCAGAGAGTAAAAATAGATCTTTCATTTATGTCTTATTTTATTTTATCTTCCTGACATAGGCCGGCAGCTGTGTTGGTTGACACCTACCAAGTTGGTAGGTAGTTATACTATCCACACGTGCTCTCCCTCTGCATGTAACCAACCGCGGGCCCCATTACCCTCCGCGTATAGCTTTTCTCGTGTCACCAAGTCAGGAATGGAATGTTTGTCCTTCTATCTGCGGGGCGGGTTCTTCCTTGTGTCACCGGGGAGGGGGGCCGGAGTTTGACCAGACCCGAACAGCGGGTGCCTGGTCGTAAGCTGTCGTTGTTGTCGAACACAGCCAGCCACTACACTGACGTGAGGCAAGGCAAGGCAGGCCCCCCGTTTATGGTGTCTGCATGTCATGTCTTGCGGATGGGATGGGGGTTATTGGGTGGGTGGACGGACATAACGGAGAGAGTATATAGAGACGGACTGGGAAACTCTGGTACTTGCAAAAGACCTGGCGAGTACATCCATAGCCTGTGCCAGGCAGACAGACTCTGGATGGCATATGAAAAAGATTGGACGAGTGCTTGCTTGGATCAGCTCCGTCGCCCTGCCTTGCTTTTTCTTGAGTAACCCTCCCCCCTTAATTACGGAGGCACCGAGGCACCGAAGCACCGAGGATCCGCGGGACGGAGCTCGGAGGACGTGCCCGGGGCTGAGCTGCCCAACTGGGTAGCTAGATACTCTACAGCCACTGCCGATCTTTAGCTGTATACTGCTGCTCTTGTTGTTTCTATTGCCACTGAGCCAGACTAGGTCGATGCATGCCAGTGCTCGAAAACGGACCGATTCGGGGCTGGACTAGCTCCGCAGGCTGGACGTTTGTGGCGTTTTGCTTTGGTCGTTTTCTTTTGGTCTGATAATATTTTCCGGTCTCTTCTTGCGGTTTGGCTCGGGTTAGTTGTTTCGTCTCTGGAAGCGTGTGTGCCTAGAGGTGTGCGTGTGTGTATGTGTGTGAGAAGTAAGTGGGTTAGAGAGAAGAGTGTGTGCGCAAGCCAGTTGACGAGTCTCTTCACACCCACTCTCCAGCACCCAACAGCCTCCCTGCTTCATGGTGAGACGCGAGTTACTCTAGAGGGTATTCCGTTAAAAGAAGGGCACGGCTCGTCGGTGGTGTGCCGTGTTTGCCTGCTGTGCGTGCGTGGTCTAAAGGGTATGCCGAGGCTTGCGGCGAAGCACGGAGCGGCGGCGCAGCTCGTCATACGGCCGCGGACACGGCTCGGAGATGTCAGTACGAGTTGCCGAGTCGATCCTGAGCTCGGGCTTGGCGTGCCGTCATCCCAAAAGGTTCTCTCTGGGGGAATAGTATCACCGAGCTGGTGTGGTGCCTGTTTGCCTGTTATCTGCCTGCCTGCCTGCTTACAACTTCTAGGCACCTCTGGCAGCTTGTTACGCAGTTACACGGGCACACGTGCCGCAGAGCGATCCTTCGCCATGCCGTTGCCCAATCGGAGCACCTTACAAGGCGGAAAGCGATTCGTCCTATCGTCCATCAGACGAGTTGCTTATCTGGAGTTGCCGGTTGATATATGTGCCTTTGCGGCGCTGATGTCTCGAAGCTCTCCATGGCGGTCACCTGGCTCTTGCTACTGGTCTGTGTGTTGACGCACATGCACGTAGACGTTGATTCAGTCAGAGCAGGAGGGTGGGTAAGGACAACTATCTCGACTCTGCAACCGGAAAGGCTGTGGCCCGTCACCTGGGGCGGGAACAACCCTAAGTGGCTTCTCAGGGGAGGCCGGGCACATGTGCTACAGATAGGATCCCGGGCTCTTCTACTCCTGGCTTCGCATCCTGCAGGCGGTTGACTGACGTGACGCTGCGCCGCCTTCTGTGCCCCTACCCAGCCGGAGGGAGAGGTGCGGTCTTTGGAGACTTTGAGCGCTGACGCAATATTGTTGCCGGAATCCGGGGAACATCTGACACGCAGGATGCCGGTGCGCTTATTTCTCCGTGTCATATATCATATCTCCAATGCGTCAACGTTAAAATAATTAATGATTACCTCACCATGGCTCGCTATGACAAACCGAAGAGTCGATGCAGTGCACTTTTGCACTTTTTGCGAATTTACTGAGCTCAGACAATACCCCTTTGCGCTGTTTCAAACAGCAATCTACAAGCCAGGATGCTCGATTGTCTTCCCGAATCCATATGCCGGGCTATATAAGCCGGCGCATTGACAGATCTGCTGCTGTTGCCCCTTTTGGCTCTGGTTCCTCCTGATCTGGAGTGCGTGATCCGTTGCACAGCAGGTACATTATCACAATCAAGTATAGACAGGAACGGAAACAGAGAGAGGGTGAGAGGAGGGGGGGCTGTCGGCGATCCACTGGACATCAAACACCAAACATCTGACGTGTGTGCGCACCAACCCCCTGAACCTGAGCCGGCATCTTCCCGGCACCTCGACGAGAGAAAGGCGTCACGCCACCGTGGCGAGAGACATGTTTCTATATATCGAACAATTGCCTGCCAGTTGATGGGTCAGCAAGCGCGGCATGAATGATCACCGTTGCCGCCGTCCAGGGCAGCTGTGGTTGAGCTGGCTAAGATTGGAAGCGTTCATGCAATGCCGAGGAGAGAGCTGGCTATATGAGAATGTGGCTTCATGGAATAAAACCGGTGGACTATTTAGTTGTCGATCTTAATCGTAGCAAAATATTACTTCTTAGCCAAGTAACCCGAGACTCTTCTCTCTAACCGCCAGCAAGACTATGCAAGAAGATACCTGCTCATTGATTCCTCCTCACCTGACGCTCAATATTAGCCAGATTCTAAGGGTTTATTTACTATGGGATGCTATATGCTTGCCTTGAGGGAAACTACGAGTATTGAGCTTCCGCCTTCTACCTATTTTGAGTCTCCAACGTTGTTACCTTCAACATTCGGTATTACAACGAGGTAACAACCTGCAATTCGTCCTATGTGGGGAAAGTTACAAAATTCAGCTTCATCTTCTCAAATGACTCTTAACTAGAGAAAAGGTTAATATCTTAGATAGACCTCTTGAGCTTCGGAAAGTTGAACATGGTCTTAAACTCTTGTCCTTGATCGTGTCTTCTCTCCAACCCAGGGTTAGGGTCACGGCCCTTCAGTTCGACCCTTACCCACCAGTCATAACTGCACCTAAATCTCGGACACATCATTAAAGCGGGCTGGGTGGCCGAGCGGTCTAAGGCGGTAGACTCAAGAAGTTCCACTATCTTCCTCACAGTAATGCGAGGTGATTTCTACTCTCGAAAGAGGCGCGCGTTCGAATCGCGCCCCAGTCAACCTTTCTTTTTTAGCTCCGTCTTCGACTGTCTCGATGGACGAATTCGATGGATATGTGCATTCCCGGTTCATTTTCATGCTGATGGCTTTTTGTCGCAGACACGCGCGCACACACGGATGCCGGCAGACGACGGGCGATGCGCATCGAGGCAATTCGGGCGTCGCAGACTCGCGGCCGAAGCGCACTGCCAACTCACCGCTCCGTGTCTCACTCAGTTGGCCCTTTCCTTTAGCATGCCGTCTGGGCTGCGGCTCCTGTATGCAGTGGAGGCGGTTGGCTTGAACGAGGATAGCCGGGTCATGACGTAGCAAATAAATACCTCCCTAGGTCTACACGGTAGCGAAGGCAAGGGCGACCGGTGCGCTGTAACCCTCTGCGTTCCTCGGTGGACACGAGAACACAGCTAATGCACCAAGGTACGGTAGGTACCGAGTAAAGGCAAAGTAATCCTCACATTCGATTGCAAGAGCCGGATCCAGTGCGGCAGAGACGAGTGAGCATTGGCAAAATTGACATTTCACCTTGTCGAGCGAATTTGGTTCGTGCCCTATCTAAGTCTGCCGCCGATCGCCAGCGCATCTTTTTTTGAGCCTCTGAGACAAGTAAAAATCATTCAAACCTCCCCGGCCCCCCCCCCCCCCCCCCCCAAAAAAAAAAAACCGAAAGCAAAGGAAAGCAAAATGGCGATAGCTTCATCCACCGCCAAACCCGCCGCAGGCGCGCCGCCGGCTGCACCAAGCACAAGTACGGACCACCAATCGCAGACAACTCCCGACCTCAGCAAGGAATATGACACACCACTCGGACTCGCGCACACCACAATGCAGGCCCTCAAGGGCCGCATCAAGCTGCACTACGACCTCGCCAGCGACTATTACCTGAACCTCTGGTACCGCGGCCCTCTCTTTTGTGTCTATCTGTCGGTTGTCTGAACTTTTGCTGATGTGACGCGCGCGAGGGAAAAAGGGGCGAGCACATCCACCACGGGTATTGGCCGACGGACGAGTCTAAGGCCACCGACTCCAAGGAGGTTGCCCAGCTGGCCCTCATCAAGCTGCTGCTCGACGTGTCACGCGTCGCCGACGGCAGCCGCGTGCTCGACGTCGGCTGCGGCGTCGGCGGCACCTCGCGCTATCTCGCCGCCGAGCTGGGCTGCACCGTCACCGGCATCACCATCTCGCCCAAGCAGGTCCAGATCGCCACCCGCCTGACCAAGGCGGCGGCGGCCGCCGCCGCCGCGTCTGCCTCCTCGCCACAGCTGCAGCAGTCGACATCGGCGTCAGCGCAACCGCCGGCTGCCGCCGCAGACGCTGCCGACGCCGACGGCTTCATCCGCCTCGGCAAGGGCCGCGTGCGCTTCGTCGAGCTCGACGCCGAGAGCATGGGCGACTACTTTGCCGCGTCCTCGGAGAGCTTCGATGCCGTGTGGATCAGCGAGGCGCTGTCGCACTTCCCCAACAAGGCGCTCTTCTTCCGCAACGCCTACCGGCTGCTCAAGGCCAGCGGCAAGCTTGTGCTTGCTGACTGGTTCAAGGCTGACGGCCTGGGCCAGGCCGAGTTCGACGCCGACATCAAACCAATAGAGGGTATGCATATGCCGCGAGTCTCGCCTTTCCTTTCCTTTTGGTCACTGTGGTAGATGAAATGGAACCAAGGTTGCTGACGAGACGAAAAAAAAAACAGACGGCATGCTGCTCCCGCCCCTGTGCGTGCAGCACGACTACGTGCGCCTCGCCGAGGAGGCCGGGCTCGAGGTCCTTGCCGGCGGGCCCAAGGACATCAGCCAGAACGTGAGCAAGACATGGTGAGTCCTGTTCTTCTATACTAATATTTCTGTTAAGAAAATGGGACTGGCGGGCTGACAACCCACTTCCGCAGGGACATCTCGTGGGCGCTCGTGCAGAACCCCGCGCTCTGGGCGTTTGCCTTTTCGCAGGGCCGCGACGGAATCGCGTTCCTCCAAGCCTTCCGGGCCATGCGCCGCGGCTATGCCAACGGCAGCTTCCGGTATGCCGTCATGACGTTTGAGAAGTGAACAGCCAGCTGCTTTGCCTGTTCTCCTGTATAGACCCCTAGACGCCGTGGATAGATAGATAGGTATATACCTAGACACAGATAACACAAAATATGGCGCAGCTCTTTTCCGTTGATGAGGATGGTGGTGTTGATGGTGGCGATCCTTGTTTTCTCAGAGTGAGTTTAGACGGCGGGAGTGAGGCAGGCTGAGCTGAATGGAATGAGAATGAGTCGAGAGGTCATCAGCACTAACTACGTAGCTTGACTAGCTGGCCGGGAAACCGAGAATCAACTAACTGAGTAGATGGATCAACCTCTGCTCACTGACCAACTGACTGACTGACTGACTGACTGACTGACGCGTCCGAGACAAAACCCCGTCTGCTGATTATGGCGATCCTAAAGATGATGGTGATGGATGGATAGATGGACAGATCCTCATCGGCGGCAGCGCCTCGATGCCAGCCAGGTAAGATGCCTTGCCTTGCCTTACCTAGGTGTATGTATGTGTAGATTGGTGTAGTGTAAGTCGGTGTGTCTGTCCCTGGAATGAATAAAATAGAGCAGACCCCGTAGTCTGATTCGTGCGTTTGCGGGACGCGACACACTTCCTTCCTTCTCAAGGCTGAGTGAAGCCGAAGCCAAGAAAAACGAGGATCAGCTTCCCCGCTGTTTTTTCGGTGATGTTGTCTCTGAGAACGGTGGTGCTGGTCGACTTATGCCCCGAATAGGCAGTCTTGTGTTCCATGTCAGATGGCGATGTGGTGGACGAGTGAAAGCCCCCTCTTGAAGTTTGACACTGTGGTTTTTCAGTTCTCACTCAAAAGGGTGGTAATTATGTTTTAGGAGAGAGGATTACTACTACGAATAACTGTCAATCACGTTTGGTGTCGACACTGCAGCTCGTGTTGCGGATGGCTCGGGTGAGAGAGAGACTGAGCGAGTTGTCTCTGACCCCAAGTTTTGTTTCTTGTCTAGAAAAACGCTATTGGGAGACAATTGACAGGTGACCGCCTTGGCGGAAATAATACGAGAGGAGAGCGACGATCAACTGGCTCCTTGGTGTGCTGCTATCTGCTGGCTGTTTTCGTGTTCGCAGGCTTGGGCTTACTTGCCATGTGAGCGTGGGTGCGTATGGGGATGTGGCTGTGTTATTGTCAGATGGGATTCAGACGGATGGATAGATCCTGTCTTGCGTTAAGCCACAGGCGCAGGCGCAGGCAGGCCATGTTGCTAACGGCTTCTTCGGGGCTTCTCTTTTAGTTTCACGAGGCTGGAATTTAGAGAGAGACATGGCGGGCAGTTCGGCAATCTGTTAACAGCTAACATTTGTGGGTTTCTATTACAAGACGCCCCCCTTTTTTAATGTTGCCCCTTTTGGCTTACACGCCATATTCAACTGCTGTGCTCGACTCTGCTCGCCGGTACAGCCTCGAGCGAATACAGAAATACATCGACAGCAGACTCGCGCTGGCCATTGCGGATAAAGTCGGGTGCCACGGTAGTATCCATTATGTTTTCTGTAGTCTTGCAGCTGCTGCGACTCCGAGTCCGCATCGAGACTTGTCCCGTCTCAAGACTCGCCCAGGTAGGTATCTACTACCTCGCAGCTATTATTAGTGGGCAGAGCATCATGCTATTAGCCAGTGGCCGGGGAGTCACGGGCCGCAGCCACTCCCTCAATAATATTTTTTTTTTGCAGAGTTGGCGAGGCAGCGTATTTACCCGCGGGCCTAATCTTTCCTCTGGGCTGGCTGTGTGCAACACCAAGACAACAGCCGTCAGCAGCATCCTCAGCCCTGCGGGATTTCAACAGCAAACCGCCGTATAGCTGCCCATACGAAGAAATGCGACGCTGGCGTGTGGCCGCGACGGAGGAGACAGCAAATGCCCGGGCTGAGCTGTTGGCGAATATACGGAATGAGACATTGCTCACCGGTTCCGTCATCTCACCGTCACGTTGTCTAGGTACGTTGCCTGGCTAGGAGCGGTGCTTGGCCTTGGGTCCGTCTCCTTCGCCTCCTCGACTGGCCGAGGTGGCGAGATGAATGCCAGCCGAGTAAGTAGACGAATAGATGTATAAAAACCGGCTCGCAGCTGGCTCTCCTTGCCTTCTCTCATCTTATCGTATCTTAAACCAGTTGACAACTCACTCACACAAACAAGCAACCAACCAACAACACAAAATATCAACAAAGCAACCCGCTCAACCTCACAACAAAACAAAACAAAACAAAACAAAACAACTAACATGCATTTCACCACCCTGATCGTCGCGGCCCTCGCCTCGACCTTTGCCGCAGCAGCACCTGCCACTCCCTCTAACACTAAACGCGCCTGCACACAGATCTTCCCAGCAGGCGTCACGGCAATCCACCTAGCCAAGAATGCCGCCATCAACATCCAGCAGGACCTGGCCTTTTCCGTGCCAGCGGGCGCGGGCGGGCCATGCAGCCTGGTAGCGACGTTCCCGGTGGGGTTTTCCATCGCGAACTCGGGGCAGGCGCTGGTCGACGTGGTGGCCGTCGACGGGCCGGCGCCCGGTGCGCTCGTCGGGTCCATCACCTTCGCCAGCGACCCCGTGAGCCCGACGTTCCGCACTATCAACTCGTTCGCATGCCGCCCGAATATGCTGTTCCGCCTGCGCATCTCGGGCGCCCAGGGCGCGGTTGATTTTGCGGAGGGCAATGGCGCCGGCGTAGCGCTGACGTATAGCTGCTGAGCTGAGCTGTGTCCGGTGATGTGTGCGTTTGCGTGTCTCTCTCTCTTGGGTTATGGCATGGGATGGTTGGGGGTAGGGATAGGCAGGAGTTTAGATTTGCGGTTTAGTCGTGCGTTAAAAGGGGCGGATAGGGGCACCAATCTTTTTTTTAGGGGGGGGGGGGGAATTTATTAGGTTAACTAGGTATTGAGAATCGTCATTTACGAGTTTGCACGTTTCTGTTCAACACGATTTGTTTCCCTGACCAAAACATCAAGTCTTTCGGCCTCGCATTCACAACGTGTCTGTAGAGTGATAAAGTCAAACTGCCCAGCGGGTGTGAGAACTTACTTGAAGCCGTATAAGTGCTCGGGGATTTGCCAGCACAATGTTGCCTCCTCCCTTTGACAACACATGCCTCCCCATACCCAGACGATATCAAAACCCTTCCACTCCTGTCATCCCCAAACAGCACCGCGTCAGCCCCTAATCCCACCAGATACACATCTGTGGAAGCTGCTCCTCGAGTAGGCAGGTAGACGAACAAAAACACCCCCCCCCCCCCCTTTTCACCACCCTCCCTCCCCACTTACACCACAGCCCTCAAATCGCTCACTAACCTGCGCCCCGGCCTCGCAATACTATCCTCATCATGCGGTAGATCCCTAGCCGTCTCCTTAATCGCATCATCAACCCACACCCTCACCTCCTCTAGCTGCATGACAACTCTCACATACCCATCGATCCTCTCCCTGTCCCCGCCCAGCAGCTCCGCAGAACCAAGATAGGTCTGCAACCGCAGCACGACGGGCGCGTAGAACGCATCCACGGCACTAAATTGAGGCCCAGCGAGGAACGGCCCGCCGAAGCGCGCCAGCCCGTCGGTCCACAGCTCGCCGACGCGGCGCAGGTCGGCGCGCAGTGCGTCGCTGGCAGAGTCGGGACCAGAGAGCGCGATGCGCAGCCCGACGTTCATGCCCAGCTCGTCGCGCAGCGCGGCGAAGCCGGCGTGCATCTCTGCGGTCGCGGAGCGGGCCCATGCGCGCGCGGCGGGGGCGGGCGGGTAGATGTTTTTCTTGTTGCTCTCAGTAGAGTGGGCTTCGGCGAGGTACTCGACGATGGCGAGCGAGTCCCACAGCACGAGCGGTTCTTTGGAGGTATCGTGTGAGACATGTAGGCACGGCACGCGGGCCACGGGGGAAAAGGCCGACCACTGCGGCTGGCGGAAGGAGCCCGTCTCTTCCAGCGCGTGCAGGACCTCGTCGAAGGGGATCTCGAGGACGCGCATCAGTAGCCAGGGCCGCAGGGACCACGAGCTGTAGTTCTTGTTGGTGATGTGCAGGCGGTAGGCCATTTTGTTGTGATGTGTTGTGCTGTTGTTTTGATGTTATGAGATTGGTCTCAGTCTCCCTTCAGAAAGTCTTTTGCTCGCACCCCCTTTCCCCTGTTTCCCAAAGAGTCTTCGCTTTCTGCTTCTCCCAGGTCGTTAGTTAAATAACAAACAAATTTCTGTCCGGCAAGCAGCTCGCATACCATACCAAAATTCACTAGATAACACGCCAGAGGGCACTATGAGTCAGAAAGGGGCTGCAGCGTTAACTAGTTCAGACGGAGACCGTCAGGATGCCGCAAGCCGCAGAGGGGAGCAGCCGTCCGATAAGAAGCGCAATATAGCCGATGCAGCTATAGACCTAGACCTTGACACTGCGAAGGCCCCGCAATGCTGCCTCGTCTAGGAAGCTCCCAGTAGCAGTCGCGCCTTGCCGTTGACCGGCTGCATCGGCTCCGAAGACGCTCATGTTGTGACTCGTGAAAGTGCCAGCAAGGTTGGCGTAAAGGACACACACTCGGACTGTGCATGGGACCATGGGCCCATGGCTTGCAACCTGATTTGACATGAACTGGCTTCGAAATAGATGCATCTGAGCTATCAACTCCGGCGCTGGGCGAGCCTCCATACAAGGCCGGACGAGCAACGCCTTATCATACCACATCGGCAACCAGTAGATAAACCCTATCTATCATCCGATATTTTTGCTCCTTTTTTCTTTCGTCTAACCCTATACGTCTATGCAGCAGCAACCGGCTGAACTTCTTTCTCCTTGGCCTTCTGCGCCTTTTTGGCTTCTATTTGCTTCTGCTTCTCCAGCTTCTTCAACTGGTTCTTGGTCAGCTTGCCATCGCCCTCCGCCGCCTCACCCGCTGCAGTCCCAGCAGCTCCTTCCACCTGAGGAACCACGATGGGAGCCCGGGGGTTGCCGGCCCACTTCAGCGGCCGCCTGTCCATGAACTGGTGAACGATCTCGTCGTCCACCTTTGCTCTCCGTTCCTGGAAGGCCTTGACGTATGTCTGCAGCTCCTTGATGCAAATCGCTTTGAGGTCGCCCGTGAGCAGCTCGCCAGACTCGTACGCCAGCCGGATCTTCTCCAACTCTTCGTCGTCCTCGAGGAAGAAGCGAAGATACAGGAAAGAGACATCGACGCTGGTGTCTCCCCCCTTTTCTCTATGCTCCTCGACCGTGGTCTTTCCGCCCGAAAAGGCGTACTTGTTAATCTTGTTCTTGATTTGGTTGGGCGTGTCCTTCATGAAGATGGCGCTTTCGTCTACAGACGCCGACTGGACAGCGTTAGCCTAGAGACACGTTGGAGACCTTATTGCGATTGAGAATTACCATCTTGGTGCCAGGGCCCTGCAGGGCGTCTAGAAACTTGGAGTGAAGCAAGCTCGGCTTTGCATAGTGTATCCTCGCAGCAACATCCCTGGCCATGCGGAAGTAGGGATCTTGGTCAATGGCGCACGGAATTAGGGCGGGTATCAAGTTCGTCTTGGTCTCGTCGGTGCCAAAGATGTGCGGGAAGGAGGAAGCAAAGCTGGTCGCTCCCTGGATGCTCCTGCACGAACCGGCCGTGTTAGTGCTACTACTCTAAAAATGTGAGAGAATGGCCAAAGTACCCAAAGTGGATCTTGCCAATGTTTGTGCTGTCGTTGAATCCAAAGATTGCACGGCTTTGGTTCAGCGTGATGTGCTTTGAGAGGCGGACGACGTTTCGGTAGAAAGCGCCACCCATGAATTCGAAATCCGAAAAGATAAAAGTCTTGGCTGGGTCAAAGCCAATGGCGATGATGTCCTTGGCATTGGTATAGCAGTACCCCTGGACTTCTTCGACCGTCCTCTTGTCCGAGAACAGATATTTCTCGTCGTCCGTAAGCTGAGCTCGGTTAGCTACACCACACAATAGAAGCGGTAACTAGCCGAATGAGGCCGCACCATGATGACCAGGGGACAGTCCAGCGCCTCTTGGAGCCATTTTGTAAACTCGAATGGGATCGTGTGGCCGACATGGACGCTGTCCGACGAGGGGCCGCGGCCGGTGTAGAGGAAGAAGGGCTCGCCGCGCTCGTAGCGGTCGAGGATGAGGTCGAAGTCACGGTGGGAGAAGACAATGCCTGGCCGGGGTCAACACACGCGGTAACGCAAGTTTTTAAACGTCAAGACAGACCTCTGCGGAGGAAGCGATGTGGCTTCTGGCCCGTCAGGCGCTCGAAGCGCTCGAGGAGGGCCGGGTCGATCCTCTTTGTGCCAAACTCGTCGACCAGCTTCGAGTAGTCGATCGCCTTCATGACGCCGTCCTCGCCAACCTCTCCCGAGACCTATGCAGCAAATCAGCGGGCCGCTGCGGCTTTAGTCGCGAGTCGCACCCGACACCACACCACACTGCACTGACATTGTAGGGGTCCACCGACTGCTTCGACTCCTTTGCGACAGCTTCGGGCAGGGGGGACTCGTTCAGAGCCTCTGCATTCACCGTCGTCGCCATGTTGGGATGGGTGCTCGGAAAGCTGCCGTGATCAGAGACGAGTATAATTGGGATGCGCCGACGGTTGGGCTCAGAACGGCGCTGGCGCAGGTGAACACTGTTGGTGGGCTTTAATCTTTGCGGGTGAAGAGGTGAGTCAGTCAGTACAGTCACCCAAGACGACAATTGGCGTTGCGGGGGAGGGGCATTTGGTGCACAGTGCATTCACACACAGTGTCCAGTGTCGTGTCAGTTTTGGGGAAAGGCGGCAAGCTGGGGCAGAATGGGTTTGGAGTTGTTCCCGGCAGGCACGCCGCGAAGCTAATAATAATTTAGGGCACTTTAAGTAGGCAGTTGGACGGGATCGCGAACTAATCTTGCGACCTTGGCAGCCAGAGTTTTGTGTCTTTTGCTATTTCGCAACCATGTTGACGGCACCATGGGTGTGCCGAAGCTGTGTGCGGTCGCTGCGGTCCCTGTGGATTCCCCATCCTCGGCTCCTACGAAGAGCTAGCACAAGTCGGTCTCGTCTCCAACCACGGTCTGAACTGGCCGTCGCGCCCTCGGCGGGCTGTTTTGCTGACTGGCAGCTCCTTTGCAGACGGCGCGACCGACCCCACGCCCGGCATCTCGCCGTCCCTCTTGGAGAGGGCGCGCAAGATTGCCGCCGAGCACGGCCAATTGAGCGTCTCGTTGGAAGCGAACTTCGATCCCAAGACGGCAAAACGCGCCGGCGAAATCTCGAGAGTCGCGGCGGCGCTCAGAGAGTTCGAACAGGCGAGGACGGGGCTCGGCGAGCTTCAGACGCTGTTGACATCGGACGATGCCGAGATGCGAGAGCTCGCCCAAGACGATCTCGAGGCTACCAAAGCCCAGCTGGCCGACCTCGGGCACAACCTGTCGGTGGCCCTGTCGCCCAAGCACCCCTTTGCCGACATGCCCTGCCTGATCGAAATCCATCCCGGCCCGGGCGGCACCGAGGGGCGCTTCTTCGCCGACACCGTTTTCCACATGTACCAAGCCTACTGTGCGAACAAGGGCTACCGCACGCGCGTGGTGCAGTACGAGGCCTCGGACAGCGACGGCCAGAAGGGGTCCGAGGGCGAAATCGCGCTGCAGGAAGCCGTGCTCGAGGTGCAGGAGCCCGGGGCGTACGCGGCCTTCCGCGGCGAGGCCGGCATGCACCGCGTGCAGCGCGTGCCGGCCACGGAGAAGAGCGGGCGGACCCACACAAGCGCCGTGGCGGTGTGGGTACTCCCCTCCTTCCCGGAAAACTCGGGGCCGGGCACAGCGAGCGACGTGGAAAACCCCGACAGCGACTTCTACATCGACCCGACCGAGGTGCGCACCGAGACGATGCGCGCGCGCGGGGCGGGCGGCCAGCACGTCAACAAGACCGAGTCGGCGATCCGGCTGACCCACATGCCGACCGGGACCACGGTCAGCATGCAGGATTCGCGGTCGCAGGCGAGCAACCGGGTGTCTGCGTGGCGCATCCTGCGCTCGCGCATCGCGGCGCAGAAGCGCGAAGCGCGCGAAGAGCTGACGCGCAGCATGCGGAGCAGCGTGCTCTCGCAGTCGCAGATCACGCGCGGCGACAAGATCCGCACCTACAACTACCAGCAGGACCGGTGTACGGACCACCGCAGCGGCATGGACGTGCACAACCTCCCCGACGTGCTAGCCGGGGGGGGTTCGCTGAACAAAATCATGGACAGCGTCCAGACGTGGCTGCTCGACAGGGACATCCAAAACGTAATCGCCGAAGAGGAGGCTACCAGTGCTAGCGATAAGAAAGGGGGCAAATAGGGGCCTCTGATCGTGTGCCAACCCAGGCAGCTAGCTATCGCCGCCATGTATAATTGCCTACCTTGGCCACTAGGCGTCTCTGTACAAATGGGCTTAGACATGGGAATAATTCTGTTCAATACACTTCAATTCATTCTCGGTACCTGCATCTCGACGTCGACCGCCTTTCCTCCAGCCTCGGATATACCGAGCATGTGTCTGCTGTTCCAATTCGACTCAAGAAACAAGCATTGCCATGAAGCTTGTTTCTTTGGTCGAAAGCTTGACATGCCAACTGCAGGACTTTGGGAGTGGACGAGGTTGCAAGTTGCAGCAATGACGCGGTCCATCTTTGCCTTTGCCCCCTTAGGCAGGAAAGCTCCCCTCATCCCGTCACTGCTAAAGAAGGCACGACAGGGAAGGACTCGGAGCTAGAGTCCGCTGCTGCATCGTGCAGTATCGTCCAATCACAAGGCCGGGTTCCCCGAGGACCTGCCCCTTTTGGACGCACGAACGCCAAGGAGGAACCTGCTAGGCCGATTTCTCATGCGTATCATTTTCTCCTCTTCTTCAACCCAACGGCCAGCCACCATTGAATCCACGGACCAGGCCGCCACCCGCTCGCTGGCCCCCAACTTCCATCCATTAACATTGGCACGGACACGGACATGAAAATAAGGACTAATCCAAGCGTGCTCCTTTCTATTTCAGCCACGCACGATAAGGATTTACATGACAGAGGCAATAAGCTGTTCGACGAGAGCGGGTTGAAATGGAAGCAGTATACACCCCGTTCGGTACCGGTCTAGACAGCAGGTAGGTCCCTCGTGCCTTTTAGCCACGCCTTGTCCGACACTGCAGGGCATCATGCCGCGCGCCGGGCCGCTTAGCCCATTCATCAGTGTTCTCGCTCTATCCGACCATCCATGATGCTATGTACAGTACATTGCTTGTGAGTAGTGTACACTAAGTACGACCTCCCCGTAAGAGCCAAGCTTTTCCCGAATCTGGGGAATCTTAACTTACACAGGTGCACTACCTTATCTGCCACGCCGATTGTTCGTTCATCCGACTGCGCGCCGTCGGTCGTCGGCACGATGCCTCAGCTCGGCTTAGCACTATCCCTACCCTAGGGGTATTATTGTCCGCTTCATATTGTTCTTCCCTTAGCCGCGGTCCCTCGCACCGCACGCGAGATAACGCTCAGTCGCCGCCCGCTTCACACCCGATCCTCCATGAGTCCAACCTAGCTGGCCTCGGCCTCCTTCCTAACCCAACAATTCTGGGCTTGCCTACTTTTTACATACTTACCTCAGGTACGCCTGCCTCGCTCTACACCACGCAGAGTACACGTACATGCCGTACCATCCTGGACGGGTAGGTGCCAATGTGCCACACAGGGGGGCCGCCATACCTATCCACATGTATGTATGTACGTATGTGCAATGTAGTATTCGCGCGGGAGAAACCTTGCACCCTCCCCCCCTCTGCCTTGCCCGGCGCTGTGAGGCGCCGCCCCCATTGGATTTCTGTGTCCCGATTGCAAGCCCTACGTCGTCATCTGTCCCTGGGTCCTGCTTGATTGAGCTGGCCGCGGTGACGGCTGCAGTCTGCAGTCTGCAGTCTGCACCATGGTGACCGCCATGTCCGGGGCGCGGGGTGATGCCGAGCGTGTTGAGCTGGGGTACGTAGGTATGTAGCTGGGAACTAGAGAAGACGATAGGTACCTACGCAGCTCGTGGGCCTACGATGGTACAGATAGCAGGCGGAGGCATGGTAGGCAAGTGATATGTGTGTGAGTGGTATGTACTATATATCTAGGGGACCACCGCCGTCTTGCCTTGTTTTCCAGCTCTTGTTGATTTAACTCGACCGCATCCCCGGGTTTCTTGGGTGCCATCTTGGCACGGCTGTAGGAACCGACTTCTTGGGCTGCCTACTTTTGCCTTGGCTGCCTATCTGTCTGCTTGCCCATCCCGCCCCTATACGTCGCCGAATAATTATATATATCCATAAGCGAGGTCAATTAGAACGAAAGAAGAAACAGCAGCCATCTTTGACTACTTACTCCCGCCGGCAAAATGCGCTGGGCACCGCTCGTGTTGTCGGCGCTGCTGTCCGTGGCGGCGGCCGGTCGAGATCTCGGTCACGCTGGCAAGCGCCACAAGGAGCACTCAGAGGCGAGAGCGGAGCACGCTTCGCCCAGAGACCACTTTGCCGACGGCCTCCCGCTGCTCGACCGCCAGGCCAAGAGTGGCCCCTTGTTTCTGAACGCCAACACGTCCAGTCAGTATATCTTTGAGGGGGTTCCCCAATACTGGTCCAGTCAGACTAACACGGCACCGCTGTGCAGAATTTGCCGTCGACGGCAAGAAGATTCCCGATGTCAACTTTGACGTCGGCGAGTCGTACGCCGGGTCTCTGCCCATCAGCAGCGACCCCAAGGAGAAGAGCAATCTCTTCTTCTGGTTCTTCCCCTCGACCAATCCGGCCGCCAAGAAGGAGATTCTCATCTGGCTGAACGGCGGTGTAAGTGAAGCAATTTACTATTTAGTTGCAGATACATCCGGCTGACACCTCATCATCATAGCCTGGGTGTTCGTCCTTCGAGGGACTGCTCCAGGAGAACGGGCCGTTCGTGTGGCAGTACGGCACGTTCAAGCCCGTGGCCAACCCGTGGAGCTGGACCACGCTGACCAACGTAGTGTGGGTCGAGCAGCCCGTCGGCACCGGCTTCTCAACCGGCAAGGTCACGGCTACGAGCGAGGAGGACGTGGCCAAGCAATTCCTGGGCTGGTTCAAGAACTTTGTCGACACCTTTGGCATGCACGGGTACAAGGTGTACATTGCCGGCGAGTCGTACGCGTGAGTGTTCCCATCCTATCTATCTAGCTGTAGTCGTGAGGAAGTGAGAGAAAAAGGCTGACACTCACCGCAGCGGCCTGTACTGCCCGTACATAGCTAGCGCCATGGTCGACGCCAAGGACACGACGTACTACAAGATCTCGGGCATGGTCATCTACGACCCCGTCATCACGTGGGACGAAGTTCAAGAGCCGATCCCGACGCTGCAGTTCACCGAGTACTGGGGCGGGCTGTTCCCGTTCAACGAAACGTTCCGCGCGCAGCTCAAAGCGGCCGACGCCAAGTGCGGCTACTCGGCCTGGGTCGACAAGTACCTCGTGTACCCGCCCAAGGGCCACATCCCCATGCCACTCCCAGGAACCGGCAAGGACGGCAAGACGACTGACGAGTGCTGGAACATCTACTGGGGGGTCTGGGACGCCATCACGTGGATCAACCCGTGCTTCGACATCTACCAGGTGGCCACGACGTGCCCGCTGCTGTGGGACGTGCTGGGCTTCCCCGGGTCCATCCCCTACCTGCCCGACGGCGCCGCCATCTACTTTGACCGCGCCGACGTCAAGGCGGCCATCCACGCGCCCAATGTGACTTGGGAGGAGTGCTCGAGCAACGAGGTCTTCGTCGGCGGCGTCGACAAGTCCCTCCCGTCGTTCCTGCACGCCATCCCCAACGTCGTCGACAAGACTAAGAACGTCATCATCGCGCACGGGGCGCTGGATATGATCCTGCTGGCCAACGGCACACTCCTAGCCATCCAAAACATGACGTGGGGCGGGCAGCTGGGCTTCTCGCGGCGGCCGACGGACCCGTTCTACGTGCCGTACAACGATCACGCCGATTCGGATTCAACGCTCGCAGCGGGTGGCGTGTTCGGCTCCGTGCTCACGGAGCGCGGGCTGTCGTACGTCGGCGTAGATCTGGCCGGGCACATGATCCCGCAGTACGCGCCGTCAGCCGCCTACCGCCAGCTCGAGTTCCTGCTGGGCCGCGTCGCCTGCCTCAACTGCACGGCGCCCTTCACGACTGATGTCAAGGCCCCGCAGAGCGCGCAGCGCCTCGGCCTTGGGACTGCGCCCCAGGGCTGGAGTACCGCCTCGTCGCATCCGCATGGGCCGGGCCGCCGCAGGGCGCAGAAGATGAAGAAGTGAGGCGCTGGGGGAGTGGCAGGTGGAATGGTAGTAGCTAATCGTACAAATCAACACAAGTATAAAAGGGGCGGTGAAGTTAGTTAGTCAGTTACAGAGTACGATCAGCTACTCTATAAACATACTCTGTAAACTAACTCTATAAGCTCACTATAATGCAATTATGGCGGGACAAGATTCACATCCTGTTGGGATTAATATTGATCTCTTGTACGTCTGGACTAGGTATCCATCTAAATATCCATCGACCTGTCTTGTCTTGAACTATCACAGAGTGGCAGAGATAGCCACTGGGCCCTATCCCCATTGATAATCGTGTCTCAACACACACCACCAGTCATCATCGAAAAGAAGAGTCAGGCTCAAAAGTCAAAGCTCGAATTTGGAAAATAGCAAGAAGCTATGTACCTCCATACTTCCTAGCATGATTTGAGCACCATGATCAGCCAAAAATAGCCGCAAGACCCCAAAGAGCCCACGTAGACCTGGCAGCCAGCCTCTCCTGCCCCACACCAGCCATGGCATACAGAAGCGTCGGCAGTCTCTCTTCCTCGTCAGTGCTTCAGCGGTGCCCGACCCAGACGCCCCCGTCCCTTGTCCTCCAAAGGCACATGCCGTGCAGCAGTCAGCCAACGTCCCTTTTGTGTGCGCGCGAGTGAAGAAAACAAGCCACAAGCTGGCTGCGCATAACGAGAAGGGAGGAGAATACTGTACATAGAAAACCCCACATAAAGATGGCACGGAAGAACCAAAGGGATGGGAAGATAACAATGGACGATGGTCGCAACATCGGTCCACTCACCCCCTCCGCTTCAATTCTCTCTTCTCGAGCAGCAAAAGAAAAGCCATAAAAAAGACTAGAGTATCACAAGAAGAAAAAAGGTAGTTTTCGTCTCCATTTTCCTCAGAACCCATCGCGTTCGTGTGTGCAGAGGCTGAACACAACTGACATTAACAAAATCCGGAAAAAATGAGAAGAAACCAAAAAAAAAACCCTCCCGTCGTCGCCATCGTTTCGTAGGTATGTATGTACAACAGCAACATGCTGCTGCGTTTTGATTGGAGGTGGTAGGTGGGTATGCGTGAAACTTTATTTATCAAGACAGGTAATCGTACAGTAGATACAGTGTGAGCGAGATGGCGCCGAGCACGCGCGGAAAGAGTAGGTCGGAAAAGGAGGCGTAGTTGTGGGCTCCTTCCTCCACTCCTCATACTTTGTTATTGCCTGCGCTGCGACAGACTCAAATATTCACCGACCCTGTTTTGTGTATATAAAAATAGGGGGGAGGAGTGGAGACAGATATCTTCAGGGAAGGGAGTTGGTGCCGGTTCGAAAAAATCCAAGCAATTGAGATGTAGTCGTCTCAACTGGACTTGCAGTATTTGGTTGAGCTGACGCGGCTGTCGTAGGCAAGGGATGTAGGGAGGTGTTCAAAGAGGTTTCTTGTTGTTCGGGCACAAACCGCCAGGCAAAGCCAGCCCGTCTTGGCTTCGGCCACAACGATCGAGGCGCATCTTTTCAGACGGCCTCCATGCTACGTTCCCGAGCCATCTTCCGGAGCTCGAGAACGCCAATGATTCCCGTCTGGCGCAGCCGCTCCAGTATCATGCGCATGCCCTCGCGGCTCTTGCCGAGCTGGTCCTGCGTTTTGGTCGAGGCGAGGGACTCGATGGTCCGCTGGACGCCGCGAGCGCCGAACCGGGAGAGCCAGCCATCCTGCTGGCCATGGTTGCTGGCCGAGTCTGTTGGCGCAGCCGCTGTGGTAGCCGCAGCCGAGGACGGATGGCCGAGGCGGTCCCTGATGCGCTCCCCGAGACGCGAACGGAACACCACCTTGGTCTCGACGTCTGTGGTCCCACCAGACGCATGATTGGCCGCGCGCGGCGCTACGTACATCTGTCGCTCGACGACCGAGAGCACGCCAACAAAGTTGAGATTCCGGCTCTCGGTCGACATCCACCCTTCCCGCATGTCGACGACGCTCGACTCGAGAATATACGACGCCTTGTCGGCAGCGCCGCCGCCGGTGAGGCTGGTGGGCAGCAGCTTCATGACGGCTGGCGGCATGCGGGACTTCTTCAGGTGGATGCGCGTCGTGTGCAGCCGGCCCGTCTCCGGGTCGACGTGCGACGAGATGGTGTCGGTGCTGAGCACATGGCTGGCGAACGGGTTGAGTTGCGGGGAGCAGTACCGCAGGAAGAAGGCGAGCGTCACCGTCGGGAAGGGATGGCTGTACGTATGGTTGGTAGTGTGTGTGAGCACCATCTTGGGCGTTTGTATCGCGAGTCAGTAGAGGCGGGATGCCTGGTTTGACTGTATGAGATACAAATGCAGTCAACAATGGATGGGTAGGTATTGGCCTTGGTGCTGCGGTGGCGAAGAGCGGCCGGCGGGCCTGGTCGGCAGATCGGGCGGAAAGTTTGCGAGACTAGCCGTTGATACGTAGCTAAGCTGCGAATACGTAGCTCAATCGGCGAGTGTGAGAAGCTCACGGTTTAGGTAACTAGTTTGTCATTTGGAGATGCTTGTTGTTCCCGAGCGAGCCGTCGAACTCTTGCTCGGGTTTGCAGCCGAAAGCTGGCGAGTGCAGTTCCTGATTAGTGCGTTCGCTGTGGATTGTTTGAGGGAGCGAAATGGAGAGGATGGTGGTGCCCCATGCGAACGAACGAGCTATGGCCCCCCGGATATACCTTGGATTGATGCACCACCTCAGGGAAATATGTATGGCCGGAGAGGAGGGGGGTTGCGCAACTGTGACGATCACATTCTTTGAGAGTGGTTCGAGGCACAGAAATCGAAGCCTCTCGAGCCACGCCAGGCCCGCTGCCATGCGACCCGCCCGCGCCTGAACTCGGCTCCATAACTTTGCCGCGGCCTGCACATGGCACAGCGAAAGCTTGCAGAGACCCAAAATTCAGAACTAAAACCATCAAGTGTGCATCACAATCCATGAGAACATGAAATTATTTCATTAACCTTCCTAACAATCTAAGGGTCAGTAAATCCGTGACAAGAAAGGTCTGCTGATAGTATCCCGAGTCTATTTGACAAAGGTTAGGTTACAAATCAGCTGGCGAGAATGAAGCTTCCTTGGCCCGAGCTCATTGGCTGGAAACCTTCTTGAAGCCTCAACGGTCAGGCAGGAAGGCAAATTACGCCAAGGCAGCCCAGCCCCTGGTCAGAGGAATACGCACGGAGCAACGAGAATTATTAGTCACCGCCACCAGCCAAAGCTGTCAGATCCGCTCCACTCCCCTCGCATTCCTCCCCCGTAACCTCTCCGCGACAAGCTTTGGCGGCACCTGAAAAATTCGGCGAACTGGTGAGAGGACGCCATCTGCTCTTTTCCTTCTTCCTGTGCTCTTTGCCACTTTTTCCCACACAAGTCGGCATTCGCATCTCGCGACCGTTTTTCTTTGCTCCGCAGCGACCGTGACGTAGAGGGACAAAGCGCCGTGGCCCACGATACGAAAGAGAACGACACGACACACGACCATCAGCCCTTCCCCTTGCTAATTCATTACGATCGCGTTTTCCATCGCGCGCCCGTCGCCGACCTTCTGTGCACAAGGCCTGCTTTCCGCCCGGACTTGAGGCTCGGATTTCTTCTGGCGCTTCTGGCTAACTGAAGGTGTTCTGAATCGCTGGCAGTGGTTTATGGTGCTATTCAGGAGGACATTGCGGTTCCGCCATTCTTTCTCGTTTGAATAGTCAGCCGTGCTTTTCGCTGGTTCTTTGTACTTTCCTTTACATCCGCTAAACCTCCGTGCATAAAGCGCTTTTATTGTCTCGTCTTCGAGAACAATCAGAATTGACTCCCGTCCAACTTCTGCAAGTTGAAGAAAAGAAGAGACAAGAAAAATATTCCACTCTGCCAAAGAAGAGCCCCACACACAGAGAGAGAAACCCCCGTCACGCTCTAGATTCCTTTCGCGATTGTGCGGGACAAGTCTCGAGAGACTGTTTTCCTATACTCTTTGCGTTAAAAAGACGTTTTTTCTAATCCACAGCATCAACTACTCTGGGCTTGGTGCTTCCTTCAAGACCATCCCCGTGTGCTGTTCTCCCCTTTATTCGTACCGCTGTAATACGACCTTTCACCAACTACAACCACCATGGCTTCCTCGGTCTTTTTCAAGTTCAAGTCTCAGAAAGAGCCGACGCGCGTGGCGTTTGATGGCACGGGCATTTCTGTCTTTGAGTTGAAACGTGAAATCATCCTGCGGAGCGGACTCGGCGATGGAACAGACTTTGACCTCGTTATCTGCGCAGACGAGGGCATGAAAGAAGGTAAGCGCGCAGTCGCGGTAGCTCCGACACAAACGAGAGGACGCACAAGAACTAATTGCGGCGCAGTCTACGATGATGACACAACCATCATCCCGCGGTCGACGACCGTCATCGCACGCCGTATGCCTCCCAAGATCCAGGGGAGAGGCGGTGCTGCTCGATATGTCTCGGGCAAGATGCCCGCTCACGCCAAGAACTCGTCAAGAAAGGAGCACATGGCCAAACCAGTCGCCAAGCCGCAATCCACCACCATGGCTCAGCTGAGCAGCGCCATGACAGAAGAAGAAAAGATGGCGGCAGTCTTCCAGGCCCAGACAGAGCTCTTTAGTTCTCGAGAAGAAGAGATGGCCACGTATGTTTTCTACCCCCTCACCTTTTTACGCCATGTGCTGACAAGACCCTAGACAGCAATATGTGGGCAAGGGAGGCCCGAAGCGGCCTGCCAACGTTCCCGACCATGACCCCCCTCAGGGCTACATCTGCTATAGGTGCGGCGAGAAGGGGCATTGGATCCAGCTATGCCCTACCAACGACAATCCGGAATACGACAATCGCCCGCGTGTCAAGCGGACCACGGGGATTCCCAAGTCCTTCCTCAAGACGGTCGATAAGGCGACGGCATTGGGACAGAACGCTGACGGCGACGACTCTAAGACGCCTTCTGGCATCATGGTCAACGCCGACGGAGAGTTCGTGATTGCTGAGCCTGACAAGGCGGCTTGGGAACAGTTCCAGGCAAAGGCCAAGTCGAATGCCGCCGCTCAGAAGGCCGCTTCCGATGGAGACAAAGAAGTCCAGGAGCGAGGCTTGGAATGCCCTATCGACAAGAAGATGTTCATAGACCCAATGAAGACTCCGTGTTGTGAGAAGACGTATTGCAACGATTGCATCACTAATGCCCTCATTGAGAGCGACTTCGTCTGCCCGGGCTGCAAGACTGAAGGCGTACTCATCGATGACCTAAAGGCCGACGACGAAGCCGTCGAGAAGATGAAGGCGTACCTTGCCGAGAAGGACAGTAAGACCAAGACAGGATCAAAAAGCCCGTCGCCGCCAAAGTCGCCAACGGCAGCCAATGGAGACGCCACCGACACCAAGACGGAGGCCGCGAAAGCCAAGTCCAAGTCTCCAACTCCCCTAACCGTGGCCGTCGCGATAGCACAACCGGCCCAAACTACCCAGGCATTAGCGTCTGCCACATCACAACGCAGCACAGCGGGTACTCCTACCAATGGCGAACAGCAGATGCAGCTCGCTAAGAAACGGCCTGCCGAAGACACTGCGGAGAATCCCAAGATACCCAAGGCCCCTAAGGCGATGCAAAAGGCACATGAAACCCAGCAGCAGCAAGCCATGATGGAGCAAATGATGAGTGGTATGAACGGCATGAACGGAATGAACGGCATGGCAGGCATGGGAGGCATACCTGGTATGAACGGAATGAATGGCGTCGGCGGCATGAACCCAATGGGTGGAATGCCCATGATGTTTCCCGGTATGCCCATGATGGGCAATTACGGCGGCATGGGCATGCCCAACATGAACATGCCCAATATGAACATGGGCATGGTGAACCCCATGATGAACCCCATGATGGCCGGCGGCATGTCTGGCTTCCCAGCCATGAACAACATGAACGGCGGATACGGCGGCATGCCCAACGGCAACGGCATGTGGGGAGGCTCGGACATGGGCATGGCGATGAACCAGGGCGCTGCCGGCAACGGGGTCGGTCCGAACGGAATGAACGGCATGAACGGCATGAACGGCATAGGCCGGATGAACAATGGTGGCCAGGCCGGCTTCCAGCAGCAGCCACATATCGGCCAACAGAATCATCAACAACAACCACAACAACACCACAACCAGCAGATGCAGTTGCAGCAGCAGCAGCAGCAACAGCAGCACCAACAACAAATCATGCACAAGAACTTCTCCCACCAGCCCGCAGACGACGACGATGCCTACTTTCGCAAGCCAGTGAACCCCCACCGCCACCAGAACCGACAACGCCGTGTGCGCCCCAGCGACTACCGCGAGTTATAGAGAGGGAGACAACCGTGGGATTGGTGTTCCATTCTCTCCTCTCCTCAGTCTTACCCTCTCTAGATGCCAACTGCTGGGCGGACTAAGCAAGCGCGTGGCAGCAACCTTCTACACTCACCCCCCCTTTTCCACTAACAATCCACGAAAATACCAAAAAAAGCATGGCACGAGGTATATTCACGTGGGCTTTGGGAGAGTAACAACGGGGCGTTTTGTGTCTTTTTTTTTTATATAACCCCTTTTTTCTCTTCTTGTGTTTCTTTTTGTCTTCATTTTCTCTCTAGCCTTCTTAGGAAAACGGCAACTACTTCTTTTATTTTCCGCATTTGCATTGGGACGGACGGTCGGACAGACGGGTGGCTGCAGGGCATTTTGGCGTCGATGTTTCTCTTTTTCTTCTCTCTCTCTTCTTGGGGGTAGATGGGTTGGCAACTGAGGGAAACGGAGCGGAAGAGACCAAACCCATTGGGGAAAAAACGGAGCGGTATTATATACCCTAAGGAGCCTACCTAACACCATACATACCCCCCTATATAATGCTGGGCTTTTCGACTACGACACGAGATAAGACAGGCAGCGACTGAGGAAAAGCAGACAAAAAAAGGGGGTGGGAGGAGGGAGGAGGAAGGGGGGGGGGGTTTGGAGATGCCCAAGGAATGATGCGTTTGGACATTCCGACTATACATATTTTATTTTATACCACCGGATACGCTATACCACACGGATTCGCTTTCCGTATTCTCTCTAGCTGTGTATGACAACAAGCTACGTACTACTACTCCTGTGTCTTGTCTTGCAACTCGAGTTCTCGTGATCGATTATCCGAGACACGTGTCTTGATATCTCCCGGTCTTTTTTCATGCCACAAATCAGATTGACACAGAAATAGCAGTGTCTCTTTTTAACTGATTTATTTTTGATATTCCTAATGCCTCAAGATGCATGGACCGCTGCACGTGAAGAGCACCCCGACAAGATATCTGTCTCGCTCTTTTGTCTTTGCTATCCTCAGCGGATGCTTCATGGGTGATATTCCATCACCTGTAGCGGGCAGCCACAGCGACGAGCTAGAGCGGGCCTCGGCTTCCACGCCAACCTATATATGCATCCCGCTTTGTGCCGCTGCAAAAGCCAGTTCTCCCATGCAGTATTTGACCGCTCGTTGTGCGCTCTTTTGCTTGTCCTCCTGTGTCGTTTGGCCTCGCATATGGCATGCATGCCTCACGAAGGGGGCACGAAGGGCTTGACGAGCATCTCGCTAAAATTTTCCAGCCTCTCCTTGCCGCGCACCTCCTCGACGAGCAGCGGCATTTTGACCACGTTGAATTCGTCGTACAGCTCCTCGATCTGGTCGAGGTACTTCTTCTGCATGCGGCGGCGGGCGGTGCACTGCTCGCAGTCGGAGCCGGCCTTGGGGAAGAGCAGCTGGTTGACGACGATGCTGTGCGTGTCGATGCCGTAGCTGGCCAGCTCCTGGATCATGCGTTCCGTCTCGTACAGCGACAGGAACTCGGGGATGCACACGCACACGAACGTGGTCAGGCGTTCGTCCTTGAACTGCGTGTTGACCTCGGAGATGGTGGCGCGCAGCGCCTCGAGCTTCTCCATCATCTCGGGCAGGCTCTGCCCGTTGGGAAGCGCGCCGTTGCCGCCCAGGAACCCGTTCAGCAGCGGGCCGTACTGCGTCGACAGCTGCGATACCTTGGCCAGCGCCTTCTCCAGCACCGACGGGAATTGCAGGAACCGCAGCGTGTGGCCCGTCGGCGCCGTGTCGAAGATGATGGTCTCGTACGACAGCGACTTGACCTGCTTCAGAACCTCGGCGAACGACATGGCCTCGTCGATACCGGGTATCTAGAGTTGGCGTTGTCAGTTGGTTCCCATTCTCTTCAAAGCTTTGGTGGTGCCCTCCATCAGGAACCTACCGCGAAAGCCAGGTCCTGCATCATGCTGCCCATGCCGCCCATCTCGCCGCTGTCTGTCTCGCCCTGACCAGCGAGCAGATCCTGGATGCTGCCGTTAGGGTCGATCTCCATAGCACTGAGATTTTCGAAGCCGTCGATTAGGCGCGCCTCCTTGCCGAACTTTTGACTGAAGGCATCGCTAAGGTTATGGGCGGGGTCTGTCGAAATCAGAAGCACCGACCGGCGCACCTTGGCCAGCTGGATAGCGAGACTACACGATGTCGTCGTCTTGCCCACGCCGCCCTTGCCGCCAACAAAGATCCAGCGCAGCGACCGCTGATCCAGGATCGACTGCAGCGTCGGCTCGAGCGCGTCGGGGTCGTCGATGTTAATGAGTGTGGCCGACATTGCAGTGTGTGTGTGTGTTGACAGAGTGCGAAATGCAGTCGGAAATCGAAGAAAAAGTGTCCAACTTCTCGATCAGCGAAGGGATGTCGGATGTTTGTCTATCCGTGAGGCGTCGAGAATAGCGACAACAAATTCGGCGTTTAAAAATGGCCAGTTCGAAAAGAAGGACGAGAATGACAATCTACTTGCTGGCACACCTTGCTGTCTGTCCTGTTGCTGGTGGTGGTTGCCTTTTCGCTGCCTTGGAAACTGGTCGAATCTCAAAGTCGCTCGGGACTCGATCCGACCAGAGCAGGTGGTGGTCTGGCCGCTGGTCTTGGCACCCCTCTGCCCAGCCACAACGTCACTTGGGTCTCTGAGCTTTAGTGCTTTACAGGGGGTTACAATGGTGGCAGGGGTTCGAAGTTTGGGTGGCTTGGCATTTGGAGACAAACGTCTTTGCGGAACAACCTTCAGCGCAACCACAGCCGAGTGTTGTCTTGCGCACAGCATGGAGGACTTCCATCCAGTTGGGATTGACGAAAAAGGGGGCTATGAGTGATTGCAAAGCGCCATTTTATCTGTCCGAAAGAGGAGCAGAAGCAATTTCTCGGCATAACCCCGAGTTTCGGAAGACACAGACTCGAACCCAACCCAGACTCTGAGCCCCAGCCGAGGTGGAAACACATCTCCGTAGCCTCGATGTGGCCGCCGCGGGATCGCCCGACATTCAATGTAAACCCCGGATAGCATCGTGTATAACGGGGCGGGCAGTGTTTGTTTCTATTTTCATCTCGAGGCATGTATAATCTCTGCTCACGGTGGCACAGATCAGCTAAGCAGCCTGCGTCAGCAAGCACACCGCCGCCCATTGTGATTGTGCGTCCTACCTATTACAGACTCAGACTCTCAGCAACTCGAAGCATTTCGTTGTTGCTGTGGCCCAGCTGGTGGCCCCCAAATTGCCGTGTAGCAATGGACGTCCGGTGTTGAACGCGGGCTGGCGGGATGCGGCAGACCCCGACTGCTGCCTGTCCCTGTGCTGCTGGCTGGCGCGGCGGGTTTGCCCCTGGGCAGGGCAGTCAAGGTGGGGTTTAGGTGCGGTGCAATAGCAGCTAAGGCACGGCGGAGAGGCCATGTTGTCGTACAGCTTTTTCAGGTAGCCCAGCGGCGAGAGGGAAATTGAAGCGTGAGGTGCACCTAGCTAGATTCCTCTGGTGTATAAAGGGGTCCACGGAGCATCGAAAGCAACCAGTGGGTTTCAGCTAGTCGGCCTCGGAGTAGTGTCAGTGGCTCTCCCCAGGCTCTCCACCCCCAGATCCCCCAATTCCTTATCGCCTCTAGATAAACCCCGCAACTTGGACACTACTACCCCGCCACAGCACCGCAGACAAAGCTCGCGACACAGCACGTTGCAACTTGGGCGCGGCCTCGCCATATATCCCGTCTTTCTAGCCTTGGTGTCTCTGCTCCCAAGCTCAGAGAGAACACAACCAGCCAAGAAAGAAAAAAAAGGAAAGAAAAAAATGGCCACCAAAGACCGCATCACCTGCCACGTGCTCGACACGACCGAAGGCAAGCCGGCGCGCGGGATGCGCGTGCGGCTGGAGCTGACGCCGACGCCAGCACTACCGTCCTCCTCCTCGACACCCGCGGCAGCGACCAGCACGGCAGCAATAACACACCACCACGCGGCGCCGGCCCCGCGTGAGTTCGAGAGCCAGACGGACGAGGACGGGCGCATCAAGGCGTGGCTGCCGTACTCGTCGGCGACGAGCTCGGGCGAGGTGCCCGTGTACACGCTGGAGGACGTGCTCGGGGCGCTCGACGCCGACATGCCGAGCCGCTGGACCCTGCGCTTCGACACGGCCGGCTACTTTGGCGAGGACAAGACTTTTTTCCCCGAGGTCACCGTCGTCTTCCGCGTCGAGCCCGGCGCCACCTACCACGTGCCCCTGCTGCTATCGCCCTACAGTTACACGACGTACCGTGGGAGCTGAAGGGGGGGAGTTGGTGTTCTGGAATGGGGGGAGGGGGAGAGGAATTGAGTTGGAGAAAGGTGTTCCTGAGAGATGATGGCGGGAAAGGAGACAGACAATATCCCACTGTTTCCTTCCCCCCTCCCCTTTTCCTTCTGTTTCTTTTGGGGGTTTTCTTTCTCTGCTAGTCAACTCAAAGCCAGCTATCTGAGTTGCACGACGCAGACAGACAGGCAGGCAGGCAGCCGCAGCGATAGGGCGCGCGAGAGAAGCAAAGCGAGCGTGCATGCTAAATCAACTTTTTGAAGAAAACCGAAATCCCGCGAAGAACATGGCACGACACGCATGATAAACTGGACTTGGGGACTTTGAATAGAGCTTGAGAAACCACGGTCTTGGTGTTGCTACCTACCTTCTCAAGTACAATACCAAGACAAGTTTTGCGGATGTCTCCTGTTCCCACCGTTCACACACAAAAACTAGCGGTGTTGACATGCAATTGAAGTTCCAATGTTGTTATTTCTGTGATCTTATTCAATGTTTTGTAATTTCTTACTTTCTTTAAAAGTGTATGCATTAAAAGAAAAATAAACCGCAGATGTCTCAGTAAAAGAAATTCACCACTCTCAGTCCGTGTCTCTATCCGGATGATCGTGGTGTGGTATATCCTCCCTTCCCCCCTTTCCTATCAATCCAAGTGAATGAATTGTTGCGTCAACCCGGCTCTTTGATACTCACACACATACTCACACGCACAATAAAAAGTACGCCGGTCTGGGCGCCCTTTCTTTCCTTGGACGGCCCACCCCTCTTGATAGCGTTTGTGTGTCTCTCTCCTTTTCCTCCTTGGTGTATACATAGCATTAAAATCGTCAAGTACATAAATGGCGTAAATATACGACGCTGTCGCAGTGTCATCATATGTCTGTCTATCCCAGTCGCCCGGGACCAGACACCTCCCCCCATCACCAGATCCCTTCCCTTTATATATTTTTTTCTCGATACCCGAAAAAGAAAAAAAGGCCATGGAAGAAAAATCCGATACTCCTCGCTTTATCCCAAAACCAACCCCCGCTGCTGTGGAAAGTAAAATTATTAAAAATAGTTATGTGTTTTCGTCCTCGTCCCTCCGCATCTATCAGTATTAATAGGGGTTCAACGCTTGCGAGATTCGATGTCGGGCAAGCTCTCGAGCAGCTTTTCGTAGAGCAGGCGGCTGCGGAAGCTGTTGTTCTCGTCGTCTTCTTGCGACGACTCGCTCGAGTCGGTGGTCGACCGCCGCATGGTGGTCGACGAGGCGGCGTCGCCGTCGGCGTGGATCTCGATCGGGGCGGACACGGCGGGCGCGGTGCGGCGGAGGAAGAAGCCGCGCGACGTCTCGGTCAGGGTGCCCGCCAGGCTCGTGATGTCGACGAGCTTGCCGCTCGTGACGCGGTTCTTCTTCTCCCTGCGCGTCTGGCTGAACGACGGCGTGCGGTAGTGCAGCTCCAGGTCGTGGTTCCACCGCTGCTGCCGGTCGAGGTCCTCCTGTGTGAGCACGCCCCCGATTACTGCATCCGGATGCCTCCACGTTGCTGAACAAGAAGAGATTCGGTCAGCAAAGTGGCTCTAACAGAAAAGGCAAGGGGGGAATCGTCTGCAACGTACTTCCGTTTTTAAACCCGTCGGAGAACCCCGTGTCGTCGGTGTGACTAAAGCAGATAGGTGTCTCGGGCATCGTGTCGATATCGGGCGTGTGCAAGTTCTGGGAGCTTTTCCCAAATAACCTCCCCGTGAACAGTCTCTTGGGCGGCCGTGGCCGTTCTTCTGCGGCGGACATGACGGGCGAGCTGGTCAAGCTGGGCGCCGGGGGCGAATGGTGGCTATAAATATAGTGTTTTTTGTTCAGAAAGTGTGCCTGCCTGCGGGCCGCGGAAATAAGAGAATCGAATCAAAGGAAAAAGGTTAAAGGCGTTCCGTCACTTGGACTTTCGGAAAGACCGGCAGCCAGCAAGTCTCAGGAGCAAGTCACACAAACAAGGCGGCGCGCGGTTTGAAAAAGATGAAGGGGGCGCGAGTTGAACTTTGAAGAATAAGCACGCCTCCAGTGAATACCAGCTTCGATTTCACAAAGCCGAAGGCCGCCGTCTGTGTATCATGGAGCAAAGAAGGGACGGCTTTTGAAGAAGAAAACGAAATCAGCAATTTGAAGAACAGAGAAAAGGCTTCTAAGCTTTGCGGCTAAAGCCTTGCCGGGCAGGGGCTTTGGGTTTAAAGGGCCATTTTGGCGGTGCAGGTGCGCTTGCATCCGTGAATCGGCCACTTTCGGGCTGACGCGGGAATAGAGTCTTGAAGGCACGGCCACAAAAGGTGCTGGTTTGATCCATGTCATAGACGCAGCTCTCACACGCAACGCTGGGCGTGGCCACAGATGGGCCGCCTGTCCGGTGAGAGGGAACGCGAGACGGGTTGGCCTCTTGATGCTCGGCCAGCGGCCCAAATGGGTGGAACATAACGGTGCAGACAAGCCAGTGGCTGACATGGAAGCTCGACGAGTTGGAGCCGCCTCCGTTGTAGCGTACCTAATCAAGGTGAGGGAAAAGAAGTGGAGCACGTCCGACGCCATGCCGGTGAACTCTGGCTTTGGCTTGGCTTGGCTTGGCTTGGCTTGGCTTGGCTTGGCTTGGCTTGGCTTGGCTTGGCTTGGCTTGGCTTGGCCTGGCCAAAAAGCCCGGTTGTCGGTTCGGGGCGGGCTCGAATGGATGTGAATGACTGAACGCTGGCTGGACAAGACAGGCGCGCGGCAGGCCAATGGCGCGGCCAGTGGGGATCAAGCGGCTGCTGTTTCGTTCTGGGTCGGGCAGCGACCCTGCCAAGCCTCGAATCGCCGTCGAATTCGGATGCCGCGACAAGTACAGGATGCAAGTTGCGCCGTGCCTCTGAAGGTACGCGTATGCAAAATGGACGAATAATCGACGGCGAAGAAGTGAGGCCAGAGGTACTGTGTAGGAAACAGAAGGCTCTACCGTCCTGCACAGAGGAGAGAGATGTTGAGGGCCACGGGGGGAGGCGTATGCTTTAAGTCGAGGCCGGGGCCAAGGAAGGCGGCCGTAGAGCCTGTCAGAGACTTTGCCACTCGCAGAGAGGAGAGACACAGCCCAGCCCGACTGCCTTAAGTCTACTTTATGGCGCAAGAGAATGTGCAAAATGTGCAAACCAACACGGAAGGAGGCACTTGCCTACACCCGTCGAGGTCGGCCATTGGTTGTTGACTATGGTTTGCAGCATGCACCAGCGCCAGTCTGCACGACTGAATGCTGACCAGAAGTGCGGGGTGGAGTTTTGACCTTTTCTCATGCGCCTGTATCTGTATGTCCCATGCATGTCTGGGCTGGGCAGGTTTACTGGTTCTGACCGGAAATACTGTCGTTCTTGGGGAGTGGATGACCGCCTTCCAGATTTGCCTTTAGAGCCCAACTCTGGAAGATGCTACGTATGGACTCGGAATTTCAGACCCAAGGACCGAGTGAACGCGCTTGTTAAGGCAAGACCCGTGGGTTGGGTACGTAAGGTAGGTAACAATAACCTGTTCATGATGACGGAGCCGTATGCAAGGCATGTGTATATAGGAGTCTGTAAAAGGCGGTAAGAGCACCAGACAAGCCGTCCCATGGTGAGTGACATGCATTATTTACGCCGCGGCGGTGCCGAGTACAGGCTGCTTCTTGCTTGCGGGGTGACGGCTCCTCTCCAGTCTTGGAGAGGGAGCAGAGGGCTATCTATGCCGCTTCAATATGCCAATCGCGAGAGAGTTTAAGACTGCATGTCTCAGTCTCGAAGCATGCCGTGCTGAGTTTTGAGCACAAGACGGGTCATCCAGCCTCAATGGCAACGAATGGGTGGCAGAGTATGAGGGTGATTGGCCGTACAAAGGCGGCAGAAACTCTCGGGAATCCACACAACTCGAGATTCGATACCGAGGCCGTGAAAGTCGAGCTCTTTCCAGTGAAGTCAAATACAAATGTCGGGGTTGATGTTGGCCTGTCTCGGCTTGGCTGTATTGCACGGTCTGCCCGAAACCTAAGGGCGGGGAGACCGCAGCCTTCCAGTGTTACTGACCTCCAATGCCCTTGAATCATTTCGATTCAGAGGATAGCATGAATGATATCCTGACAAAACAGGGAGCAGAGCCAAGGAGACCAGATGTAGGCTGAGAGAAAAGAAAGCCTCACAAGGTGGTAGATTCTTACCATTGTAGGGAGCTCCAGCTCTAACCCTAGGATTTTGTTAGGACAGTCAGCACGTGCCCCAGCATTGGAAGCTCTCAGCTCCCCAGACTCGAGACGTCCACGTTCAAGGTCCTTCCTCGGATTCCCGGTAGAGACGGCGAAGCAAATAGGAAATCTCCTCTTTATAAGGCGCCGTATAGATGTAAATGGCGATGCATGTATATAAAAAGGAGAGAAGAATGTTTGGATGAGAAGGGACTGGCTAGCGGCAGTCCATGGGCTGGAAATGGCAGGCGCCCCTGAACAATTGACGGCACGCACGGGCCACGGCAACTTCCGGCGCATGCTTTTGAGGCGAGGTGGCATGAGGTAAATGCGTTCAGGCCATATTTCGCTATTTTGCTTGCTTCAATTGCTTGCTGCCACGCGATCCATCCATCATCACCCATCCTCTCAAAACCCCATCTGCGCGACATTGGTTCACCCCCATTGCCACCTGAGCGCCAGACCGTAAAAAGAAGTATTCAGGAGTTTCTGTCAACGTCGACTTCGATCTATTGCAGAAATGGCCGACCAGGTGCAGGAGATCCTCGACGTTCCTAGGGAGTTCGTCCGGGACGGCATCCAGTTCATCAACAAGTCGCAGAAGCGTGAGTCGCGCTCCTCTCTCCCGTCGCTGTCTCTCAGAACTGGCAGGCGCTGACTCGAAACCCCCGACACACAGCCGACCGACGCGAATTCATCCAGATCTCAAAGGTAGGTGACCTCGCGACGGAGAGCTGCAGAGACAAGAGCAACTTTTAGCTGGGCGAGCTTGGCTAATGCAGTAGCAATCTAGGCTGTCGGTGTCGGCTTTCTGAGTACGTATCCATAACTGCCAGCGCCGCGAGAGCGCCACGCTAACGTTGTGCCACAACAGTCATGGGAGCGGTCGGCTACGTCGTGAAGCTCAGTACGGACCCCCATCCCACCGACGACTGAACTCGGCCGTTAGAACTGTCAAGCTAACCCCCGCAACAGTCCATATCCCCCTGAACCAGGTGCTCGTCGGCGGCGCATAAGCGAGCGGGTTGTCGAAGGCGTGAAGAAGGTGGAAGACAGGCGAAAGGAGTTGGGGTTCAAAAGGCGGCCAGATGGGTGGCAGCATCGCCCCATACGTAAACTCGAGACTCGACGGCAGGAATTCCCCAAACACCATATTCCACAAGTTCTATCGGGAACTGGGCTAGGTCATGTTGGCGGCGCAAGCGGAAAATGCATATGGCCCCCCCCCCCATGGGACACTCGAAGGAAGGGATCTGCGGCTAGAACGCGAAGGCGTGACGGGGGAAAAAAGATCATGTCCATTCCCCTCCCCGTCTTAATATTTCGGGCGCTTGGCACGGGGAAGGGAGGTTTAAATGGCCAAGCTCTAACATTTATAATTTCTTTCCTATTGCCACTAGAGAGTGTTGTTTTTTCTAGCGCGCAATTGTACAAAAATGAATCTGTCTTGAGCGACGTCGTCCGGAATCGGTCACGGTCTACGTGGAGTGAACTGAGAACGAACTGGTAGCCACGGCTACCTATCAAAGGCACTGGGTTACCTTTTGCAAGTATTTCTCCATGGTGAGATGTTCATGGTCTTTGGGATTGCAGTGGTATTCGAAGCAAGGCGGCACCGGAGAGTGAGTAAGAAACAGAATACGCACGAGACGAAAGGTGGCTACCATACCTAGCTAGGCAATTGCGAAAAGGAGAAGAATGCCCAAAATGAGAGGAACCAATTCTGGGTATTCATTGGCCGCTGCATGGCATAACAGCATACCGACCTGGCTGGCAGTCTAGGTAAATGCCGGAGCGGATGGATGCTGTGTGGGATAGCTACCTTAAGTGCGGGCTCCGAAAGTCGCAACGGCAGAGCGCATTCATTTCTCCACCAGGAAGCGTCATGTCATGGTTTTTGGAGACGGGAGGGGAGGGGGCAGTGTCGCATTGTGAACAAAGTGGAGGGAGCTTCTGCGACGGGAATAGTAAATGTATGTACATACATACTTGGACCGCGGCTCGTGACGATGGCGAAAGGGGGGTTTTTGAGTGTTTGGTGTTGATATCTACGCACGCCACCTACTCCGTACGCCACCAAAGCATCTTGTGTGCCGTCTTTCTGTTTGCCATTTAGTGCTAGGCAGTTTTTTAACCTACCTGCTTGCTTCGTCCGACCTTGCTGCAATAAGTGCCATTTTATTCATTCTTTCCCTCTACAAGACCTTGTTTGCCTAATTACTGAACACGTCTTTGAGAATCTTGGTGCTAAATACCTACCCCGCAACCATTTCTCTGTTTCGCAGCGCAGCGCCAGAATGTCACTCCCGCCGCCGTCGGCCGAGTGGATGAAGTGGCCCAGCCGGCGCAGCGTCGTGCACAGCACCAAGGGCATGGTGGCCTGCACGCAGCCCCTGGCCGCCAAGTGCGGCATTGATATTCTCAACGCTGGCGGCAATGCTGCGGTGAGCTAGCTACCTTACCTACCCTCCCCCTAGTTCAACCTGCCCAGCACCGAAGGTTGCCTATCTTTGGGCCGAGCTGACAAAGTATTACATCTGCCGTCTGCAGGATGCCGCTGTCGCCGTCGGTAAGTTCAGTGGCCGTGGTTGTTTATTTTTTTTGCTCGTCGATTCAGGGGGGGCATTCGTGAAACCACACCCTCGAATCCCCCCTATCTTGCTTACTCGCCTCTGTCTCACACACTAACCTCTCACAACAACAAAAGCGGCCGGCTTGAACATGACGGAGCCGTGCTCGACGGGTATCGGCGGCGACATGTTCTGCCTGTACTACGACGCGGCGAAGGGGGCCGTGTCGGCGCTGAACGGGTCCGGGCGGGCCGGCGCCCAGTGCACGCTGGACACGGTGCGCCGGAGCCTCGGTGTGCCCGACGGTGTCGTCGGAAAGATCCCCATGAGCAGCGTGCACGCCGTCACGGTCCCCGGCGCCGCCGCCGGCTGGGTCGACACGGTCGACCGCTTCGGCAGCGGCCGGCTATCGCTCGCCCAGATCCTGGCCCCCGCCATCGAGCTCGGCGAGACGGGCTTCCCCGTGTCCGAGCTGACGGCTTACTTTGTAGGCTGCCCCCTTTTCGTCTGTCTGGCTGTTCAAATCCACTGACACACGCACAGTGGCAACGCGGCGAGGCGTCGATCCGCAGGGCGTCGCCCAACTTTGCCGAGATGCTGAAAGGCGACCCGGCAGCCCCGGGCGGCGTGCGCGCGCCGCGGGCCGGCGAGATCATCTGGCTGCCGCAGCTGGCGCAGACGTTCCGCGCGCTGGGCGCCGAGGGTAAGCGCGGCTTCTACACGGGGCGCGTGGCCGCCGAGCTCGTCAAGGTGTGCGGCGACCTGGGCGGGCACCTGACGCTGGCCGACCTGCAGCACCACCTTGACACGGGCAGCGAGGCCGTGGCGCCCATCTCGCTCAAGTTCTGCGGGCAAAAGCAAGCCAACGACAACGACGGCGAAAGCGGCGTCGAACTGTGGGAGCACCCGCCAAACGGGCAGGGAATCGTGGCGCTGATGGCGCTGGGGATCCTGGAGGAGCTGGAGGCGCGGGGCGCCATCGCCACGTTCGGGCCGGCCGACCACAACTCGGCGCCGTACCTGCACGCGGTGGTCGAGGCGCTGCGCATCGCCTTCGCCGACGCGAGCTGGTTCGTGACCGACGCGGACCCGGCCGTCGGCCCGGGCGTGCCGACGGCCGAGCTCCTGTCGCGCGCGTACCTCGCTGCGCGGGCGCGGCTGTTTGACGCGACGCGCGCCAGCGACATCCTGCGGCACGGCGATCCGACCTCGGGCTCCTTCGCGTCGCCGGCGCTCAGCAGCAGCGACACAGTGTACTTCTGCGTCGCGGACGCCGCCGGCAACGCCATCTCCTTCATCAACTCCAACTACGGCGGCTTCGGCACGGCCATCATCCCCGCCGGCTGCGGCTTCACGCTGCAGAACCGCGGCGCCAACTTCAGCCTGCGCGCCGACCACCCCAACGTGCTGGCGCCGCGCAAGCGGCCCTACCACACCATCATCCCGGGCTTGGTGACGAACCTCGACGGGGATGGAACCAAACCGGGGTCGCTGCACTCGGTCTTCGGCGTCATGGGCGGCTTTATGCAGCCGCAGGGCCACGTGCAGGTGCTGCTGGGCCAGCTGGTCGGCGGGCTCAGCCCGCAGCAGGCGCTCGACGCGCCGCGCGTGTGCATCGGCGCGGGCATGCCCGAGGACGATGACGGGGGCGACGACGGCGAGTACGACCGCACCGTCTACGTCGAGGAGGCCATGCCCGCGGCGACTGTCGACGGGCTGCGCGCCCTCGGCCACCGCGTGCAGGTCGTCACGGGCCACGGCCGCGCCCTGTTTGGCCGCGGCCAGATCATCAGGCGCACGCGCGACGGCGTCACCGGGGTTGGGCTGTGGTCCGCCGGCAGCGACATGCGCGGCGACGGCGCTGCGTATCCCGCGTGATCTCGGGAGCAGGCACCGAGGGAGGAAGGAAGCGGCTGTTCACTTTGTACAGTGTAAAATCATATATACAGTATATATATAATCTCCATTTTTTTTTGCCTTTCTCTGAGGGTCGTTCATTAACGTCGTGTGTATGTGTGTATGCCGGTTTTACAGATGTGACTTATGCTTGGGGGAAAGTAAATAAGGGACGGGGGCAGGGAGGGGAAGAAAGTATTGTTGGTACAATAACAAAAAACGACAAAGCCCTTGCCGTTGCCCTTGGTATCTGGTACACTGGTAAAAAAGAAAATATGCCTGCTTCTTCATCGTCAAAGGGCGGCGCCATCTCTTTCTAGACAGAAAAAGAACTCATTCCTTCTTCTCGCCGGCGTCAGCCTCGGTCGCCAGCACCTTCTTCTCGTCGAGCAGCTTGGCCAGCTCGCCGTTCTGGTGCATCGACACGATGATGTCGCAGCCGCCGATGAACTCCTTGTCGACGTAGAGCTGGGGGATGGTGGGCCAGTCGGAGAACTCCTTGATGCCTTTACGGTGTTAGCCTTTCGTCCCGAATTGTAAGAGAAACAACGCACCCTGGCGCAGGTCCTGGTCCTCGAGCACGTTGAAGGCGGCAAACTTGGCCGGGTCGACGCCCTGCAGGCCGAGGATCTGGATGCTGGCGCGCGAGAAGCCGCACTGGGGCGTCTCAGGCGTGCCCTTCATGAACAGCACCACCGGCGCCGACGCCACCGCCTTGGTGATGGCCTGCCGCGTCTGGTCCGACAGCAGCCGGCGCTGCTGCTGCGAGAGGGCGAACACGGCCGGCCGGAACATTATGCCCGCCTTGGCCGGTGTGGCCGCCGCCGCGGCTTGCCGCGCGAATTGCTTTGCGCGGTGTCAGTTTCGAGGGTTTAGGAAGGGGAGATTGGGCAAGGCAGCTGCGTTCGAGAGAGGTCGTCTCACCTTGGAAAGAATCGACCGGGAAAACATCTTGTCTGTTGTGTGGGGGTGAGGAGTTCCTGGCAGAACAGCTTTCTCGAGGGATGTGTTTACAGATTGGTTGATAAGCTGCCGTGACGAGTTGACGGCCGTTTTTTTTCGGTTTGCCCCGGCAAGTTGCACTTGCTGGAGCTTCCCTGCAGTGATGTAAGCGACCGAGCTCGGCGGTCAAACTGAGGGTTAGGGTTTCATCCTGAGCCTCGCCTTGTTCCGACGGTTTCAATCCCAAGTTTAGCAAATCTATTCACTACATTGGTCTCAAAAATAGAAAGTGCAAACCAGGAGTCTTCCAGAAAGATACCAAGGAACATATCAAAATAGACTTGCAGGTATATACAATGCAACCAATAAGCAAACGACCGACGGGGCCAGACAAGCAAAGGCCGTTACCGCGGCGCCGTTCCATATAAATATGCCCAATCCCTAATATTGTCCTCCGGACAGGATAATAGTACCCCTATAGTAATGAAACGGGTGTTTCCGTCACTTAACTTTTTACGTTCTACTTCTTGACCACGCACGGCAAGTGCGAGGTGCAATCTCAGATGGCCTTTTGCGGAGGCCAAGATCCAGCGTCTCAACGCTGAAACCTTGGGTTTATCTCTCTTCTTCAGAACATTTCTTTGGTGTCTCTAGTCTCCCGTCTCCCATCTCTAGCCACATTGAAGTGCTACCCGAAACCAAACGCAGGCGAACGAGAACGTATCAGCTTGCAACTCTCGGCACTGTTTCAGAAGGCAAATAATAGCAGCAAATACCTAGGTAACCTCGTCAAGCCTCGGGGCTAGATAACAACCAACTAGCAAAGCCATTGCGGCGCCAACTACGTCAACGACCCAAACCTGAAAGAAGTGAGAATCGGATCCGAAGGATCTGTATCTGTATCCCCATAACCTACTGATAACCTTGGAAAGATGGAAGTTGGGGTTACCCCGCAAAACGTGGCCACAATGGAGCTGAACCCCGCGACTTACCTAGTAGTAACTAGGTACTAGCAGCCCGGCCCCGCGCTTTCGCGACGGGCGACAGTGGAGCGGATGTGGGGGGGGGGCGGAGAAGAAGCCTCGGCATGGAAGATGCCACACCACCACCACCGTTACATACAACACCACACCCGTGAACAGCACCACCTGCTGGAGGTGGGGGTATCTATGTACTCAACGGCGCCCGCATGCATGCATGCATCTCCAGTCCCGTGAAACTCTGGATTTGAACACTGCACTGCACTGTAAGGAACGTCGTCCGTTGTGGTGTTTGTTTGAGGCAAAAGGAATACCAGGCTTGGATTACCTGCCATTCGTTAGTAGTTCTTGTAGGTACATAAAATCCTGTTCTCATCTCTTGCCCCTTACCCAGTATCTATCCTAAGCTAATACTAGATTAGTTTGATTTACACCCTAATTTCCTCATCTTTTTTATTTTAATTATATTTTAGTACGAAGATCGAAAGCTGCGATGGCCGATAATACGGTGGGCGCGCCGCCACTCACGGGGCTCAAGGTCCTCGAGTTTGCCGGTCTGGCTCCAGGTACGTAACATACATGTACAGTTCCTTGTGCTCCGTACCTTGGTTGCACCGGGCGGGTTCACAAAACGCGAGCCGCAACACGCTGACACGTGCAACAAAAACAGGGCCCTATGCCGGCATGCTGCTAGCCGACGCCGGGGCCGACGTGCTGCGCATCGACCGGGCGCCGCTCTCAAACGAGCAGCGGCCGGCTGGTGGCGACCTACTGACGCGGCACAAGGCATCGGTGGCCGTAGACCTCAAGGACCCGGCCGGCGTGGCGCTGGTGCGCGAGCTGGCGCGGCGCGCCGACGTGGTGGTCGACCCGTTCCGGCCGGGCGTGCTGGAGAAGCTGGGGCTCGGGCCGGCGGTGCTGTGCGCGGCGAACCCGCGCCTGGTCTACGGCCGCCTGACGGGCTTCCGCCGCGACGGCCGGTACGCCGCCATGGCCGGCCACGACATCAACTACCTGGCCGTGTCGGGCGTTCTGTCGCTGCTGGGCCGCCGCGGCGACAAGCCGACGCCGCCGTGGAACATGCTCGCCGACTTTGCTGGTGGTGGTGCTACGCTGTTCCAGGGCATCCTGCTGGCCCTGGCGGCGCGCGAGCGGAGCGGCGGGCGCGGCCAGGTCGTCGAGGCCAACATGGTCGACGGCGTGTCGTACCTTGCGACCTTCCCGCGGTTCGTGCTCAAGACCCCCGTCGGCAGCCACCCCCGCGGCGAGAACCTGCTGGACACGGGGTGTCCCTACTACGATACCTACGAGACGCAGGACGGCAAGTACGTGGCGGTCGGGGCGCTGGAGCCGCAGTTCTTCAGTGTGCTGGCCCAGGGGTTGGGGCTGGCTAGTCAGGGGTGGGAGGAGAGGCGGTACGACCGCGACAGCTGGCCCGAGCTGAGGAGGCTGTTTGAAATGGTATTCAAGACCAAAACGAGGAACGAGTGGGAGGCCGTTTTTGACGGGACCGACGCGTGCTGCACGCCTGTACTCGAATATCCCGAGCTGGAAAGCAACCCTGAGAGGGAAGGCGACCAGCGCCCGTCAGTGACTTTGCGAAACACGCCGTGCCTCGCTGTCAAGCAAGATGTGTCAGACCCAAGCCATGGGCAGGGACATGGCGTCGAAGGGGAAGGTTATGTCGGCTTTCCCTTGGAAGTTGGCAATGGGGGCGTTGCCATGGTGGGGAAATGGCTCAAATGGACACAGGGCAACGAGTTTGACGTCAAAGGAAGGGCTCTTGTGCTCAAAAAGACATCGAAATTATGACTATGGCCCTCCTCAGTTCAAAAATACAAGCCCAAAAAAGAAAAGAAGCCATAAACAGCCCCAAAATTCAGGTGCAGTGAACCTACGTGAAATACCGCCCAACTGCTTGTTTTACAGCAAAATCCACCCCGGTTTGCGATGAGGCACACTCCCTCGCATTTGAAGAACCCACCCCCAAGAGCCCCTGAGCCCCCCCATCATTCCTGCATTACGTATCGAGGTTCACTGGGCTGGAGGGGCGGCGTCGACACGTTGACGAACGGCTGGCACCTGACATGTGGCCGGCCACCTGCAGCACGCACATGCTGCAAACAATTGTTTAGCGCAAGTGGTCCCGAAGCCATGGTTCTGGTTTTGCGGGAGAGCGGAACAGTATGTACCGGTATGTATGTACATACCTTCTGCATGTCAGCCATGTGCTCCGCCACGCATGTCCTCATCTGGCCAGGTGCCCTACGCAGGGCTCGGAGGCGGGTTTGGCGGAGGGGAGGGGGGGTCTTCGCGAGATTTGCTCATGGTGTGCCCAGGTAAGGTCGTGAATCGTGTGGGGGGATGGTTCTCGTGATGAGAGGGCTTTGTGACACACGTTTCTCTTCAGCCTTGGGGAGCAGAGAAAGTAGATGTGAGAAATTGTGACTAGAATCGTGCTTGCTATGCTTGGTTAAGGAATAGAGAGGCCCTTGTGTCGTTGCCCGGGGCGGCTCCCGCGAGCTTTATACCCAAATCCCAGTTGCACAATGATAATCGGCGGCCGTCCATACGCGTTTGTGTTCCGGATATTGTTTCTGGGTCCGGATAGCCGTTCGGCATCATCCCATTTGGAAAGCCTGGTGGGCAAACAGGAGGGCTAGTAGCATGGGATGCCTTGTTTTGCTTTGCCTAGCTAAGTTTGAGGATATGACTCCAATCCGGGGACCCGATATGAAGGCGTGTGGTCGACGGCCCCAATCAAACACAGCTCCTTACCGGGTCTTCCCTTTCCCTTTCTTTTCTATTTCTCTTCCGTGACAAACATGCGGGACCGCTGGGAAATCCATTATCACAACCCATCGTCCCGAGCCTTTGAGTGGCCACAGTGCTGTCTCGACCGGGGTCTGTCAAGTAGGGCTGTCACCCCTGGTGTGTTTACCCTCTGCTGCCGAGCGGGCTCGAGCCCTGGCAGCGCGGGATGGGGGCGTGGGGGAACCGAAATGATGGGGAGGATGGCCCGCTGGGAGCCTGAGATAGCTTGACCGCTATGAGCTCAGCCAATCCGCTTCGCGAACGCGTCCACTCCCCCATACTTGTTACAGAGATCTGGGTGCGGGTAATCAATGTTGGTGCTGCCTTTTTCCTTCTTTTCTCTTTTGCGCGTTTGGGATATAACCTGGCTGCGTTGTGATGCGAATTCCTCAACGACACCTCATTCACGCCTGCCTCTTGTCTGTCTGCCGGTAATATTCTACAAAAATATGCCCAATCTCCAACCGTCCTTCTTTTCTTTCTTGGGACTCCAACCAAGACACCATGGCGAGCCCTTCCTTGCCGGCGAATGCGAATGGAAAGCCAAAAGTCGGTCTGACACAAACCGGAAGTCAAGGTGGCGTGGCGTGATTTTGCCGAGCAGGGCTCGATGGGCCTGGGAAAGGACTTTTGATGCGGTTCCTGAATTACTAAGGCTTCGTTTCAGCTGTCTTGTCTCTCTCCTTTCTTTTGGCAAACCGCCAACCTCCAATGAGATTTGCCAAAGCCTCTTTCCTTCTCACAGACCAACTGCGCTACTGCGAGAGCAGGTAATTAAGTGTGCCGTCATCCCTGGCACGACTATTCCCGCCCCGCGGCTGTCACCGCTCTAGATAAGTCGGATCGAGAAAGCCCTTGGCGGAGAGCAAGACCGGGGCTGAACGGAGGGGATATCCTTCTCTCCCCATGTGTGCGTGAGCCGATGGGTCGACGACACTTGAGACATGCTAATCGGCAGTAGACGGACGATGCCAGCGGCACCACTCTGTCTTTTTTTCGCCAAACAGACTACAGACAGCCCCTGAGCCGTGTCTGCCCCTTCCATCTCCTGGCCAGATTGGGAGCTTGAGGTGGCCATAGGTTGTCGGAACGTGTTAAGAAGACCGTATGATGCCGAATGATGGCGGAATGAGAGGGGAGATTGCGCTAGCTCTTGTCTCCATACATGCAAGTCAGTGACTTGAGACTACAGCTGCAGATACATCGGCCTCGGAAATGCAGGTGCTGTAGCAGCGAGGCGGCTGATGGCAAGTCGATGTGTTGGCCATGCTTCCCCTCAAGGAGAGGCTGGCACATTGGCGACATGATAGGTTACTGTGATCAAAATGTATTGGGGAGGTCTAGACACACCTCCACGCAAACGCAATAATTCCACTCGAGGGGCAGTCAAGTTGAGATGCGCGATTCCAAATGGTTGGCCGAAGACATGTATTACCTCCAGCTTGGACGCACTGTTTTCGGGCTCTATCTCTGTTTCTGGGCTTGGTCTGATCGGAGAAGGAGCTTCGTGGAAACTAAGACCTGGATGTCCTGGCATTTGCGGGACCCTTCCGTGTCACAGCCTTCGGGAGAGTTTCCCACGGCATCTGGAGCTGCAATGGTTCAGCCAGCCCAGTTGCACAATGCCGACCTGCCTTGGGTAACTCAGTTTTTGCTTCTGCCGACCTGTCGACAAACAGGCGCTTTCCGTGATGTTCGGTCAGATACTGGTTGCCAAAGGTGCCTAGGGTAGATATCAAGGCATGCTCAGCGGTAGTCTGTGAGCTCGCCAACCGGCATCTGTCTAGCCTTTGTTTGTTTCTGACTGCGGTGATATTTGGAACTGAAAGTGCTCAATTGGCTAGTACCTGGTTGGATTCGGGGCCGTCTCTCGTCCTAGTAAATGACTAGAATGAACAAGGTACACATAAAGCTCGTCTGGGCCCCGAGGTCTAGCGGGACCTGGAGACGGAAAACTCGTTGTTCCGGTGAAAGAGCTGAGAAGGACTGGAAGCAATTTCCTCGGTTGGAGTTCAAGTCGGCTCCTTCCCCTGTATAATGCCCAAGGTACCTACCTACCTAACTACTAGCACCGTCTGTTCCTTCCGCAACGGTAATCGTTCCGTACCTGCCACTAGGTAAGGCAAGTACTATGTACCGGGTATTTAGGTAGGCACGCTTCAAAGTTCCTGCGAACTTTCCACAATAACTTGGGATTTTCAATTTTGTTCGGACCCGTGGTAATCCTTCTCCTAAAATCCACTGAAAAACGGAGTCTGAAACTCATCCAGCCGTTGCCTTCTCTCAAGCCACTGCAAGCCCGATCCTGTCGACTCGACTTAGCCTCAAAAATTACAAGTTCACGATATTTCGTATACAGGACAGAGCCATTCAACTTCTCCCAACGACGGGAGCATTGCATCCTTGGCGTTCTCACGCCTTGCCGCAGTGGATCACGTGAAATGAAGCCTCCTGCAGCCGCCGAGTCCAGTCTGCCTTGAAGCTATACACTTGAAATGGGTAAGCGCCGTTGCGCAAGGCTGTAGGCTTCACGTAGAAGATAGGTATCCCTTCATTTCGACATTAATCTGTACACGCGTCATGGTGTTGAAGACGAGAGACGAGAGAGGATAAGAGGGGCTCTCACTCGGCTGTGACAGACTACCTGACTCAACTCTAACTAATTCAAGCAAGGTCCTCTCCCTAGGTCGACCTTCAATTATACGGCGGTGGTGTCGACTTTTTGTCCCTCAAGCCAGCCACTACTGCATAAGGTACCTACATACCGGCGGCTGCCCTTCAACAACTCGCAGCCACATCCCCGGGTTGAGAGTCGCCGATGCGTCTCTTAAATGTGGAAATGCTTCGGCTGGAGGAGTTTTCTTGGCATTGACCCGCCTCCCTGTGCCATATTGTCGCATACCTAGGGCAAGGATGACGACGAAGTGTCACACCGCGATGTCCTCGATAGGAAGCTAGGCCTGCCCGCAACCCGGCCCATCAAGCTGAGCAGGTGTTGTCAACAAGCCCAGGATGATGGATACCACCATGCCTAGATTGACACGTGCTGTATCGACAAGACCAACTCAGTCGAGCTTCAAGAGGCCATCAACTCCATGTTTCGCTGGCACCATGACGCACAAATCAGCTACGCCTATCTTGCAAACGTTCCCGCCGGCCATGACCCCGAGGACCCCGAGTCTGCCTTCTCCTCGAGCCGCTGTTTCACCCGCGGATAGACCCTACAGGAGCTCCTCGCCTCCCTAAATCTCCGTTTCTACGACTTGGACTGGAACTGCCTGGGCACGAAAGGAGACCTCTACGATGTCGTCGAAAAGATTACCGGCATACCCAGCATATCTGCTGGGGATCCCCGAGCTACATCAGGCAAGCGTGGCACAGCGAATGGCCTGGGCTGCCGAGCGGGTTACGAAGCGAAAAGAGGACATCGCTTACAGTCTCGTCGGCCTCTTCGGTGTGAACATGCCCATGATATACGGCGAAGGTGACAAGGCCTTTCGTAGGCTCCAGGACCAAATCATGAATGAGACTGGCGATCATTCTATCCTGGCATGGGGGTCTCAACCTCGGAAAACAAAACTTCAAAGCCTCGTCAGTCACAGCAATTCCCGGCAGATTTCTAGCATCCGCTCCGTCGGATTTTGTCAACTGTGGCGGAATTACTTCGCCAGAGCAACTTTCGGGCCACTTGTTCGACGTACGTGGGGGATCTCTTCGAATTCGACTCTTGTTCCACACGAGGTCTTCCGGAGAGGCACTGGGCTTGCTCAAGTGCGGCCCTGAACACATATCGGACAATGTGGTCGGGATACCCCTTGCCCTCATGTCCGGAGAGCAGTCTGTTGAGTATATGCGACTGAAAGGTCGCCGCGCTCAGCTTATTCTGATATCTGGCTTCGAAACCTCTTCCAATTCTACCCAGATATGGACTGCGATCGCCAGTTCGCAGCCCAACGTCAGCCCTACTAATTGCAAATACAGAAATCTGCCTCCGGTCTAGAGTTGACTGATGTCGAGCCGAAAGCTCGCTGGCACAAAGAAAGGGCCCTGATCGAGGCTGCGATAAACGATCCAGAGAGTGACCACAGCATATGAAGAGTCTTCACTCGCTTTCGCGATGAAAAACTCGAATCATACGACTTTGTTGCGATTATTGAGATTGAAGAGCGCCGCTCAGGCCTGCAGACCCAATGCCACATCATGAAAGCAACTAAAAAGACTTCCTTGCAAGAGATTGCTCAAAAGTTCGGCGAAATGAGATCAGAATCTCTTAGAAAAACAAAGCGCCAGCAATGTTTCACTCGAGCCGGTGGGAGGCCAGCGGATGTTTATTATCAAAACCATTGTAATGTCTACTCCACCTGGAGTTACCGTCAATGCCACTTCCGAGATGAAGAGCGCTTCCGTGCTGGGTGTGTTTGACTGCCTCCGAGACGCAGAGGAAGAGCAAGTCAGGGAAGAGAATTTATTAAGTCAAGAACTTCAAGATAAAAGAGCAAGTCTGTCTGCGTTGAAAGCCGAACTGGATGTCGTCCAAGCCGATTTAAAGCTGCTTCAAGAGAGAGGTTACTAGCAAGGGGGCTAGAAAACGGTACTCGAGAAACCCAAGAACTTCGCTTCAAACATGGGCGTGCTAAGCAGCAACGAGAGAGTGTGTCGGCACAATTACTCGATACGCAGCGGCGCTTAGAGGATCTTCGAAGTGGAAACCGTCTGGATGCCAATGACAGTGGCGATTTAAGTGAGGAAATTCGTGCATTGTGCTTTGCCGTCGAAAATGGACAGGAAACCCTCTTACGAATTCTCCTCGATAAGGGCGCCGATATTGAAGCAAGAAACAATTTAGGCCAAACCCAACTCTACGTAGCTACCTCAACGGGGGATGACGCTGTTGTAAGGCTTCTACTTGACGAGGGCGCCGATACAGAAGCAAGAAACAATTTAGGCCAAACCCAACTCTACATAGCTACCTCAACGGGGGATGACGCTGTTGTAAGGCTTCTACTTGACGAGGGCGCCGATATCGAGGCAAAGGATACCGGAGGCTGCACTCCGCTCTTGCGGTCTGCCAGTAAGAGGCAAGAGACTATCGTGCGATTACTTCTTGATAGGGGTGCTTCTATCATGGCGAAAGATAACCACGACAACACACCCTTGCACCTAGCCGCCAATTATGGACACGAATCAACCGTAAGGCTACTCATTGATGAAGATGCCAACATCCGGGCCATAGAAATCCGCGGTTTTTCGGCGCTTCATGCTGCTGCCAAAGGAGGGGGTACAGATATTGCGCGACTTCTCATCGAAAAGGGCGCCGATGTCAACGCAAGGTCCTATGCCGGTTATGCACCTTTATATCTCGCTGCAAGTGAAGGATACGAGCCTATGGTACGGCTGCTCCTTGATTCGGGTGCGGATTTTTCGGCGCAAGCTAAAAGTGGGCGCATGCCGCTAGATGTCGCCTGGGAACACGAATCTGTCAAACAGCTACTCGTCGAGGCGGGCGCTCAAAGAGGTGCCGACAACCCAACCCTGACGAGAAAGAGGTTGTTATCATAGTCCTAACGGCCAGGGGCACGGACCAAATGGCTTCGCACCAGGCCAAAATGGCTATTTGCAAGGCCCAGGCGGAATTGTGTACGCAACTCAGGCCTACGAGGGAAAAGATGTCGTTCCAATGTCGCCTTCTGGTAGTGGCTACTACGAGTATGATTCCATGTCACGGGGCAAGGCGGCCGGGTCGGGTCAGCGTGAAAGCCCTCGGGGCCACCGGCACAAGAAGGGCGTTTTGAAGTTTTTCCAACGGCGGGCTGGAAGGTAGTGTCCATGTGTTTTTATATCCAGATTTTATATGGTTTTTACTTTAAACATATTCATATACCCCTAGTCGAATTCTACAGTCTAAAACAATTGTGATAAAATTAGTTGTTTTTTTGAAGTTCGAAGGCCGAAGGAAAACACCTGTTAAGGCCTTTTCTAGCTGGTGTATATCTGATAATCTTTCCCTTCTTCTTAAGTACCACGTCAACAAACGTTCAAGGATTGGAGCGTAGACACTCCATGCTTTGCAGAGCTTTGCTTCTTGACAACCTAAGCAATGGTTCTTGTTATCATTACTCCGATCAATAATTATCGGCCACAGTGAACGTGCCGGGTATCAAGTCTGTGTAGCCACAGTTACCCCGAGTGCTGCTGGGTGACAAAGATATCCATTTTGTCCGCTGGGGTAGCGGCAAGGTATGACAGCGGATCCATGGAGGTGGAAAAAAACCCTTTAATAATAGAGACAAAGCATAGTTCCACCCTGATCCAGAATAATTTCATCAACAAAAACATGCTTGCTCAGACTTGCCGAGGTTCGTCTGCTTCAGTTTAATCTCAGCTCTGTAATTGCCGAGGTTCTCTCTCTCTCCTTACACACACACACACACACACACACACACACACACACACACACACACACTGACTCTCACTTACTCACTGGCTTCTACTCATTCACTCTAGTTCTCTCTCAAATCTATACGGAACGTGGGTAAGGCCCAGGCAACAAACATGGCCGAGTGAAATGAAGATGAAGTCAAAGATTGTGAGAAAGTGCGAGGGTAGGTGAGAGTTACGATTCAGGTTAAGTGAGTGAGTAGGTATGTTGGTGTGGGTGTGTAAGTATATGAGCGTGTGTTTGAGTCAGTAAGCGTAAGTCAGTGTGAGTGGGAAGTACGAGATAGGGAGAGGTTGAAACCAGGATGAACAATAAACGAGTCTGCTATTCATTACCAACCCAATCCAACTCAACCTAATTTAGTGGATAGATAGAAGGTAATTACATACCTACGAAAAGAAAACTAAGCAATTCTAAAAGAAAAATGATAAGCCAAAAGCCAAAGGGAAAAGAAGAAAAAAAAACAACCTCGCTGGTATCGAAGAATGGGAAGTAGAAGAAGAAACCCCCACGCCCAACCCCAACCCCAACCCCAGTTCAAGATTGTCGCTGTGAAGAATGAAACACCCACCACTCCGCTCCACACATCACATCAGCCCCCTGCCCCTTTCTTTCCATCCCTTCCACTTTCCTTCCTTTCGCCACAAAAAAACAACTTTCTCGTATATCGACAACGCAGAATTATTCATGGCTTCTTCTTTCTTCCTTACACTGTTTAAGTTTAAAGAGGCTAGCTGCTGTCGAGCAGGCCATACACATCGCATCGCCAGCCCTGCGTAACCCCCCGCCACCGACTTGTTCACTACTGTACCTGGCTGACAATCTCGCTGGCGCGCGACAGGGACTCGACCATCTGCTGGCACTCCTTCCTCCGGCGCGTGGTGTAGTCGCTCTCCTTGAGGAGGTCGTCGAGCTCGCTCTGGCGGTACATGTTTTCCAACAACTCCTTCTGCATCTCGTCCTTTGTGAGTCTGGCAGGCAGAAAAGAAATTGTTAGCAGTTATTTCCTGGAAGTGGGCGCATGGGTAAAACGTACTGGACAAGGGTTAGCATAATAGCCTTCGGGACCATGTCGATCATGGTCCGTTTGACAATGTTGTAGTATGAGTTGATAAGAAGCTCTGGACGATAAAGTTAGACCTGCACGCTCATCTCCCGGGATCAGCCGCGTTAGGAAACTCACTAATGACTTCGACCTCAATGTTCTCGCGCTCTGACAGCGTGCCCGAGGCTTTGAGAGTCGGCGGTGGGGGCTCCATAGCGGCGGCCTTCTTCTTGTTCTTGGCCGCGAAAAAGCTGCCAAAGAAGCCGCCATTGCCCTCGCCGTCACCGCTATTCACCAGCGTGGGACTCGCCGCCCGCACAGGCGTAGCGCTAGCTGGCAGGGGTTTCCCGGTCTTAGGGTCGACCTGGACTGGCTTCACAGGGTTGTGCTTCTCGTTGACTATCGCCATGGCCTGCAGAGAGCGTTAGATAAGATCATCAGAGTTAGTTTCAAGACTACTTACGCGGTGACCGTTCAAAAAGTCTGGATGTCCGGTGTTGATGTAACATGACTCCATGGAGACGAGGTCCCGCACTAGCTTGTTTGTCGGCTCCATCGCCTTCTTGAAGAATGAAATGACGACTGCGTGTATCTTTTCCTTTAGTGAGGGATAGCGCCGGTAGAGCTGCTTGCCGAGGAGCTGGGTGAGGATGCGAACCAGCTCGTCATATACTAGAGATGCGCACTTCAAGCTGGGCTCTTCTAGCCGCTTGATCTGCTGCTTGACGATAAGCTCGAAGGCGGTTGTGCCAACAAAGAGAGCCGGAGATGAGCCAGACGAATTGTAGAGAATAGTGCGGATATCGACATCCTTGACCTGGTCGAACGGGTCTACCGCCTTGACACCGTTCGCATACAACTCGTGGAAGACGAAACTGATTCTGGCGCCTCCGGACAGCTCCGTGCTGGAGAGTTCGGTGTTGTTGCCGTCCAAAACAGTGCGCCATTCGTTGGTGAACTCGGTGATGATGTTGAGGACGATGTTGGCGCTGTTGCCGAGCATCGAGGGACCTAGAGACTCTAGTTCCTGGCTGTACTTTTGCAGCGAACTGGAAATACGGGCCTTGATGTCTGGCAGGGTCTGCTTAATGTGCATCATAAGGATGAGGTTGAGCTTCCGGGCCAGATATGGGGTGCCGCAGTACGAGCTCTTGTTCCGGTACGCCTTGTGGTTGTCGAAGAAGTTCTTCTCAGCTTCGAGAGCCAGGTTGATGGTCTTCTTGTTGTCGATATCTCTCTGGCCGCGGTTCACCACAGGCACGTATCCCAGGCGGAGGGGGATGATGCGCCCCGCCAGAATGTCGACAACATCGGTGCCGTCGTCCATCAGATCCACCTTAGTGAGCACACCGATAGTCCGCTGGCCCTCGGGATCCACCTCTCTCGCTAGCTTGAGACCGTCCGAGTTGGCCAGATCAACGTTGGCCGCCGTGACGGCCAGGATGATGGCATTGGATTTTTGGATGTACTTGACGATCATGTCACGAATCTGCCTCTCAATATCGCGGGGCTGGTCGCCGACGGGTACTCGTGTCAAGCCGGGGAGATCGACGAGGGTGAGGTTGAGCACGTTGGGCGAATAGATGCGCAAGTTGATGGGGGCGGGCGAGATGCCGGCATTCCTGCCGACCTTTGCTTCAGTCTCCCGACTGATCTCGTCTCGGATCTTGTTAAAGTCGAAGAACTTCTGGCCGGGGATATGCAAGAACTCGCCCCACTCGTCCATGTTCGCCGCCTTGTCGGTGCTGTTGGCAAGCTCCTTCTCGAGGCCATTTGACTGGGACCCGGCGGTCCGGTTGATGAGCTGGAGCACGAGCGGCCGACGGGTCACGATACCGGACCCGCGGGGTAGACTACACAGGACAGCATATGTTAACTCTGCGACCATGGCTGTCGCCTGGGGGAAGACAAGCGTTGGAGGGGTTAAGGAGGAAAGACGACCGGGCTTACAAGTCGCGCCCGACAATATTTTCTAGTACGGAACTCTTTCCACTCGACTGGCTGCCGACGACGACTATTTGCGGCAGATCGATGGGGTTGTTGACGCCGACGGTCGTGAAGACATCCTGCAGTTTGTTGACGAGCCTGGAGGCCACATGTCAGTCAGTGCCCAACCGACAGAAAATGCCAAGATTACTCTGCGCACACGGCCAACAGAACGGCGGCGGGCGAGAGCTGGGGGAGAGGAGCGTACTTGATGAGGCCGGGATCTGAGATGCCCCCGGGGGTGCTGAGAGACGGCTGTTCCGCCGTCATGGTTGCAAACTGTCGGAGAAGCGACGGTGGTGGTTTGTTGCGGCGGTGGAGATGTTTTTGGGGGAAACGAGGGTTGGACTACGTTGGTGTCACCTGCAACTGCTGCTAAGTTACTGAGCTGCTCAGCCTGTGCTTGTTGTGCCTTGCGCGGATTGCTAAACGGTGAGAGATGCAAGTGTGTTGGAAGCCGCCGTGGGTTTTGCGCTTCCAGTCTGCGATTAATTTTCAGCTGGCGCGTGTTTGTACCGGGCTCGTCGTGTCTGTTGAGATTGGATGCGAAGGCGGGATGGATCCTCGACTTAGGTTGCCGGCCTAGCGAGTCTGGAAGGACTTACGTAGCGTGCGTCGTCGCAAGGGGTGTCTGTGCGTCAGCTTTAACCAACCTTGTCAAACCTAGCGGCCAGGCCAGCCTTGCCGGCCCTGTTTCCACGTGATCCACAGCTGGTGGCGGCTCGCCTGGGCAGCCTTGACTGAAATGACTAACGTTTTGGAGCTCCGCTGCCCTCTTTAACCGCTGAAACAATGAGGGCCTGCTGTTATTTCGACAAACATATCCGTATTCGTCTGACTAAACACACCCAACGAGTAGTCTCTTCGCTGAAAGCAAGTTCAAGTATGCTAGCATGTGCGTGCCTACATCTCAGTCAACCCGTTCGTAATTTTAATCAATTACAATATCCATCCGTTCAGTGATGAAGCTGCCTGCTCTGGTCTGTCACCCTTTATCTGGGACCTGGAAGCCCACGTACGTGGGTCCCTTGGTCGTCAGCTGAGGCGTTCTGTCCACGCGGCACAGCGTGGCTCATCAACACCAAAAACTCCCCAGACAGGTAATAAGAACCTTAATTTTCGTATTCTGCGTGGAATAGGGATTGCTCTATCTATTTCGTTTCCTTTCAATACAATCCACCCAACTTTTTATTCACATGAAAAAAAGAAGAAAATACAAGAAAAAAAGATTCGAGACTTCATGTTCAAAAATATTTTACGCTGTCATTGAGGGTGGTGAGTCTGTAGGTAAGCTCCTCTAGAACCTGGTTCCTACGCTGTCCTCCCCTTTCCTCCTCTTTCTAATAAAGATAAACCTGTTCCTTGTCGTTAATGTACAAAGCCCCCTCAACCCGCCCCGTAAACCATTCTGGTGTAACGGCTAGATATCAGGGAAGTTGGAAGCCTGCGGCAACGGAAAATCTCTAGCCATCATTGAGAAGTATAACATGACGCCCCGAGCCATCCTTCCATCTTGGTAGTTGTAGTTCGTCTCTGGCTTCCCCCGCTCGTCAAAAAGGCGAGCACTAGAGCCGCTGGCTAGCGCTAGAACGCCTGACAACGTCTTAGCACCTAGTAAAGGAAACAAATAAAATGCAAGTGGCTACCGACCCAGTGTGTCGGAGAAAACAATACTCCAAACAAAGCCTGCCCCTACCCCTAGTCCTTATCTCCAAATTCGCCGTCCCATGCTATGCAGTGTATTCCAATGAACGAGTCATCGAACCGAACCGCGCCTCATACGCCGCGCCCTTAGATCTCAGCGTGCTGCTCCCCAGACACGGGGTACCCGTTAGGGCTTCGGCCCGAGACTATGGGGTGCAACGACCTGTAGGGGTATTCCAAGACTCGCTCCTTGTTTGACCATCTAAATGCTTGTTAGCAGCCCGAGCCAGGAGAGATAGATAATCGACAGGGACTTGCATCTTGATCTTGCCGTCATCTCCGCAGGACGCTACCATGCACGGGTCCGCTGGGTTCCAGGACACGGCGTTGCACCTGGGGTCATGTGCGGCTACTCTCTCGACCTGAATTCCAGTGGATTTGTGCCATATACACATCGAGCCGTCTAGGGTTAGAGGTCAGCGCGAGGTCCCAGAAAATAATGGGGATGGGCGGGTGGGAGGCCAACTAGAGATGGCATGACCCAAGACGTAACTACTTACCTTCGCTCCCGCTCACTACGAAGCTCTCATTGGCGCCACCAAATGTACTCCGGATGGTATAGCCACCACCAGAATGACCGTGGTACTTTTGCACAACATCTCGAGAAGCAATGTCGATCAGCTGGGCCTCGCCGTCTACCTTGTTGACAAGCAAAAACCTCGAGTCTTCGCTTATGCTGAGCGACGTGGCCCTTGATTTGAGCTCAACTTCGTACAGGTATTCGCGGGTAACGAAGTCGTAGACATGGATCCGCTGTTGCTCATCCATAGCAATCAGCCAGCGGCCGTCAGAGGAAAGCGACAAGTCTTCCGTCCTATGCTTTCTAGTCAAGACGAAGAGTCGCTCGCCGTTCAGATTCCACTGGCAGATAGACTTTGTCTTATCGAACGACCCAGTGACAAAGGACTGGCCGTTAGGAGTCCAAACACAACTGCTGACAGGTTCGTCAAAGCGGTCGAGGACTCTCACGCAGTCCCCTGTCTGTGAATTGTTCAGCCATGCTCTACCCGTGATACCTATGGGGCGGGACTACCCACCTCGGTGTTCCAGATTTTGGCGTAGTGATCTTTGCCACACGTGATCAAAGTCGTGTCATCTGGACTCCAAGCGATATTGCACACATCGCTACCCTCGTGGGCAATTATCCTGTGCAAGACTTCGAATGACGGGACAGCATAGATATAGACGTTTTGATCCATTCCGCAGCTTGCCAAACGGCTGCCGTTGTTTGAGAAACGAACCTGCCATACCTCTTGCTGGTCTTGGTTACCTAACTCCACGAGGACCTCGGATGGGAATCTCGTTCTGTCGCACAAATGGTCCGAGTAAAGCGAGGGCGGCTCAGAGCTCGTATGGTAGAGACAGTTGCTAATCTGGCTCTGCTTGACCTGCTCTAAAAGCACAGCCAGTCGATGTTCAGGGAGCATTACCGAGGGAGATATACATCCTTTACAATAGTTAGTTATGCGATTCTCTACAAGGGGGGTCATGGACCACGAACGTGAGAGCTCGGACAACAATATCTGTCGGGACCGGCCCTGCGCACCGTCCCACGCAGCCTTTTGTTTGAGGTGCTCGACAGACGGGCACATCAGAAGCCCAGCGAGTAGGTTAAGCTTCTGGTGCTGCCCCGAGCATAGCGGCGTTAGCTCGCTCCGTAATACTGCCAGGGCCTGATGGTTGTCTCGCTTCTCTAGTAGTTCCAGAAACTTTTGCTGTCTTAGCCAAAGTCTCATTGTGTCTCGGTCTGCTCCCGGGGCTAGCACCAGTCCGTCTCCCGGGTGTTGGCGGTCCCCAGCCACGACGTTACTGGAGAGGAGGGCCTCAGCTTCAGACCAAGAACCATCTAGCACGGCATTGCGGAAAGCAGCCACTGTGTGGTTTTCGAGCTCATAGCCACTGGACCGCGTGACGCTCTCCGCTGCATCGTGGTAGCCCATATCAGCTAGGGCCTGGATCAGGATGCGAGTGACCTCCTCGGGGGCGTGGCCGAAGTAGTTGCGGGGCGGCCCCTCGACGGGCCCCTTTCCATTGCGTGCCGATCCATTAGTCGACTCGGACGACATCTTTAATGTCCTACTATTGCTAGAAGATGTCGTCAGAAGCTCGTCGGCGGCCCGTGATCCATTAGACACCCGCATGGTTCCATTAGATGACCCTTGGCCGTCGCCTTCTGGGCCCGGCATGCTTCCTAGACGTCTCCGCTTAGGTTGGAAACGGGCAATGGAGATACTGGACGCAGAAGAAGCCGGACCGGCCTCTGCTTCTTCCTCTTCGGCCTGTTCAGGCTCGGTCCGCTGTCGTCTTCCGAGAACCTGAGAGGGTCTGCCCGAGCCAGCGCGCGAGGAACCACGTATTGCGGGCCCCTGGAGGGTCTGTGGTGTCTGTTGCGGATCGGGAGCGGGCTGAAGGAGGGAGGCTGTATTTTGAACCAAGGGGATGGCGTCTGAAGAGGACGTAGAGGGCAGAGGGGTGGATGGGGTATATGTGGGAACGTGGTTGGGAGTTTGGTCTGCCACGGCGATCGACTGTTGGCCGCGGGGCCCGTAGCCGTTGTCGCGGACGTTATGGTAGTAGAGGTTGGGGGCTCCCAGGGCGGGGACGGGAGAACGAGGCGTCGGGTCGGCGGTGTCGGGAGGGGTGCGGAGCGATGAGCGTGGTAGCTTTGTCGCTCAGACAAGAGCTAGCCGTGGGCATGAGCACTGAGCTGACGAGCTTGCTGACCGGTCAGGGCGGCGCCGTCATACGCAGGCGAACGGTGGTCGCTTTGCGAGCGAGAAGGTCGAGTTCGAGCTTGAGCGAAGACCGAGCGTGCACTAGCGAGTACTTAGCTTGTCCAAAGCTTTGAGACAGCGAGATGCAACGAGGCCGGTATTCCGCAAGGTAATGAATGGTAGTCGGGTTTTGGAGACGACGAGAGCTTCGGAGTGGCCTGCGACAGCGGTCGGTGGTAGTTTATTTGATTACGGATGTCTCGTAAGTCATGCGGACCTTTTTGCATTTGGGACGTTTACGTTTCGTCGGACGGATGAAGTCGGGTCGGGCAGGATGGAAGGTGGAAGCGGAACGTCAACAGATAGCAATCGACGGATAAGACCCGACCGGACCTAGGCAACTCGAACAGCACTGACGCCAGCTGAGGCGGGAACCTTAGACGCGCCAAGCCCACTATCCACACTGTAAAGTGTAAACTCCCTTACCTAACTTGCCTCAAATAGGTGTGGGCAGCTGCAGGCCCACGCCGGACTTGTCTGACCTAAGGCAGCCCCGCCACAGCGTGTGTGTCTGATTGGCTTTCTCTGGCATGCTGGGCTCCAGCGCTGGCCTGCTGTGGCAGGTGCGATTGATGTGAGGGGCTTGAGGGGACCGTCCAGCGGCCTGAGACCAGGTCACTCCCAGATGTCGGTCCCTCACTGGGAAAGTTACCAACACTGCTACTAGGCGAACTTTGTTTCTCAACGGCCCAACCCAACCGAGCCTTTGCTGGCAGCGTCGCCGTCGGTGCCGAAGGTTCAAGCCATTTTAACCTAATGGATCCTTGCTGAGCCGAACGATGACAAACTGCTCTTTTGTCTTCGTTGTGTACATACAGTACTGTACTTGCCTCGCCTTTTCCGTACTTCGCAATCACCCCTCAGCTCATGACAGCTGACTGTGAGGCGGGATAGGCCTAGGCATCGACTGCACTTTTTGACGACGGGATGGGAGCTTGTCAATTCGTCTTTTCTCGCCGGCGAGCATAAAATGACACCTCAAATCTCACCTTTCTCCGTCTCGTCTTGCAGTTGACAAGACGTTCGCTTAGGCGCATGAGCCCACTCTCTCTACCTCTCGTTCTACTTGCGTGTCTCCAGTTGTCCTCAATTAAGCCAAGTATTTTATCTCATTTCATCAGGTCACTTGAGTGCCGTGATGGCTATGGGTCTACGCCATTCTTTCACACAGGATTCTTGGCAGGTGTTGTCGCTTGCATCTTCTGTGCTTCATGTCACAGTGCATTATTCGTTAAACAAAGTAAGTACAAAGTGTGAGTGATGTCAGTTGTAGTCAAATGCAACTAATGGTTTTAAGTATCAGGACTGCAGCAACTGTCAAAGCATTCCTTTATACCTAGTATGAAACTCACAAACCGCCACGGGCAAGAAAAATGGAAAAACATGAAGAAAAGAACATGAAGAAAAAGAACCTTGAGCATTAGCTTCGTCTCGACAACATCAGGGCGCTGTGGATGGCAAACAGCGCCCCGCCATAGCTGCAGTTGGCCAAGAGAGCTACGGCGACAGCGCCATCCTTGCCATGCTGCTCCAGGCCCTTGAGATGCTCGTCTACGGACTCGTCCAGCCAGCCGTTCCCGACAAAGTCAGCTCGGAACGTGACGTCCTGCACGGCCTCCTCCTGTGATGTAAACACACCACCAGCAACACTTCCCCATGCTCTCTAGATAGCCAGCAGCGTCCATCAAACTTACAGCTCAGACAAAAACAGGGGCTGGGCGACTCCATGTCGATATATGTCTAGGAGCTGGCTCTAGTGTTGACAGAATGCTCCACGAGCCGGACATGGCGTCCTTAGTGTGGCTGAGGTAGTAGATGGAGTCAGCTTGTTGTGACTACTGTCACTGGAGTTCTTGTTATTGTTTTAAGTACGACGGGGAGAGCTATGGCTGCCCATAGTCCCGGACTGAGTGTCGCCGCTATCAGCTTTGATCTCTGTACAGTTGTCAAGAAGCGTATAGCTATCCACTCGGTGACAAGTATGGTGTCTCTATCGACGGCATCAACCACATTGATCTCGTTCCGTTCGACCGCGGCCCCGTTGCTCTGCACGTCGGTGCCCGCCGTCTCGGTGTGCTTAGCGCCGGCGCCAACGTTGGGCGTCGTGACTGTATGCCGACAGAGCGCTTGAGTCCCTCCCTTCACCTCTGTTCTTAGCTGTGGTAGTGTCTGTCTCATCTTGGTCCACTGCAGAGTCTTTGGAGTCTTTCGTTGGCCGGGGTCCAGTGTCACTTTGCGTGCTTCTTCCCAGCTGTCAAGTGGGATGCTTCAGTCGCGGCGGACCCTCCTGGGACGGACTCGATCGGCGACCCGGAGCCGGTATCGGAGGAACCTGCTTCTGTCTCACCCCCTGACTCAGACTCGCCAGCTCGATGGTTTGACGAGGCCAAGACTGCCTCTTTGTGCTAGACCTAACCAGCTTACGAAGGCCAGCCTACCCAAGTTTTCTTGGGTTAGGGGCGCCGCAACTCGTGATGCTGCCGCACTCGGCCTACTCCTAGATCAGTATGGCAGGTCATTGGGGAGGGGCGACACCGAGATTGGCGGCCTCAGGTGAGGGTGTTAGATTATTTGACAAAACGGGGAGGGCAGTGACTCCCTGGGTGTCTAATTATAAAGACAATGGGACGAGACGTGTTTAGCCGCTGGCGGATTCAAAAATATTCAAAATCCCGAGTCTTAAGACCTTCACCGCAAAGCAACACTCTCGAGATTAGGTTGGCTTTAAAAGTCAGGGCCGTCAGGGTCGTTGCCTCGTCGGTTATTCATACACTAGACGCCCACTATGATGGCAACGTGGCGTATAGGTGCAGTTATTATGGTGGTAGACACAGTACCTAGAGCGTGGTAAAGCCAATTTTTACATTGCACTGGCTGGCTGTCGTCTATTGTAGACGTAGTCAAGGTAGTTAGAGCCTGTCTATTCTAAACGTAGCCCAATCAAAGGCATTGCTGTTGCCCCCTTTCTAAACCTATCTTACAGCACGTCCATCAATAAGGCAAACAGTGATATCAGCGGGAACAGCATCGCCGTTGCCGAGAACATGTTCGAGCTTTCTTCCACGGCCGCCAGATTCAAAGAAATTTACAAAGACAGCTAATTAAATGCCTGGTGATTACGTATACCGCCGTCGTATTCTAGAACTTCTTAGACTCTTATGAGCTGTCCGGCGAAGGCTTAAACACCATGTTCGATTTCATGTGTTTCTAAGTTTCACACTAGTATTTACTGTGGCATCAAGATTGAAACTGCTTGGAAGACACTGAGCTGTTCCGCGATCAACCAGCTGGAGAGCACTTGCAACCAGACTCGGTTTCGACATTACCAGCAGATGGGCCTTAACACATCATTGTTGAATCATTTTGCACGGATTAGCAGATAAAAGAGACAGGTGGTAAACAACCCCACCGAGAGCCTCAGTAGTCCCAGCCGTTCTACCTTCTTACTCTTCTTGCCTCTTGGGCATCGTATTACTTTAGTATTTAACAAGAATATCCTCGTATTCGCAGACTTGTTTTTTACCAAAATGTTCCAGAGGGAGCGCGATAATGTGATAATACCCTCCTACAGTGTCTTGCGTTACTCGAAAACGTAGAGGAGGACTCGGCATTCGCCGTCTTCATCAACAAGAGACCTCACCTTCGACTTTTACTAGTAGGGGGAGGTGGTCATGCGTCACGACAGCCCAGAGCTAAGAAACACAGAGTGTCGTTGTCGATGTCTCATTATTCTTATTATCTGCTGGCGGCGACTTCGCGAGGTAGCTTAGACGCAGTGGCGCCGTTGAGGTTGAAGAACTACTCCAGCCTGCGCCGTATCTACCTTCTTTTCGTGGCCCCTTCAAGGTCCAAGTATTAGCCAACTTCTTCGTCTCAGCGGGCCAGCTTCCCCTCCTGGCGCCAGCCGAGTGGAAGGTGCCGTCCCCTGCAGGTGTGGCGTCTGGGGCCGGAGCGACCGATGGCCCGCTGGCTCTGGACATGCTTCTTACTCCTTTGTTGACTAATTATGCCTTTGCAAGGAGGTTGAGAAGAGCTTCGTCTGAGCTTGACTCATGGGCCTAGTTACTCCCTACTTTTAGGTTTGGGATTCCATTGTTCTCATATGTCACTTGGGACGTCTGGATTGGATGAAGGGCAGCTTGCTTCTACTATTAAGCCAGTTATATATCTTTTTCCGGCCACTCTGCTACGAATTAAGGGGAATATACACGCTTTCACGGGACATGCGCCCAACGAGACTGGTGACTGTATTCCACGCAAATATCTTGCAAAACGGAAAGATAGCCTGAAAGGCCCAAGTGCAGACAGAGCCTCCGTTCCTTGGAAAAGGGGCTGGCTACCTCGCCCCACTAATTCTTCACGTAGCGACAAGAACACTTCGAGTATAGCTAGCTATATCTATCAACACACGCGAAACATTTCAGCAAGTGAGCAGCGGCCATGCCAGACGCCCGAGTCCATTGGTCTCGGCCTCCATCCAACCTTTCACCATCGCCCCCCACCCCTTTTCCCACCCACGGGGCTCCACCCATATCCATTGCCCCCTGCCCCTGGTTTGCGCTGACAGCAAACAAACAGCGGCGATGCTCTCAAACAAACCCAAGAGACATCCAAAGCACACACGGTACACGCGCTTCCCGCGTGTGGCGAGCAGAAGTGATCCGGTATGTGATATAGCCCCAAACCGTTACAGTCGATGCCACAAACTCTCTATTTACGTGCCTAGCGTAGTATCGTTATAGGACATACGTGGGGGGAGAGCGTGATCGGTACCATCAAACCAGACAGACGGGTACCTAAGTAAGGTAGTTTTCTAATCACGTTTCTGGAATATGTCGTCGTCCCCGGAAATAAAACCATCCCCGTCAGTTGGGCTGCGCCGTGTGTTAGAGCTTTACCTGTGTCGTCTCTATTGTGCACGGTGCCCCGTCTTTATCACATTGGGTCCATCTCTGGTATGTACATGTACATGGGCTCAGCAGCGTTGTGTCAAGTACCAACCCCCAGCTCCCCGGCTTCACATCGTATTTGCCTCTAACAAGAGACGTTCCGGGCAGTCAACAGCGCCACGGGTCAAGATGCCACGACCATCCCGGCCATCGCGACAATCATATAACCTGTCAACTACCCACCTGTCAACCGTATGCACTAGAAATAAACCAGCGTCGGACCGATGTAGGCGTCCCCCACAGTAGCGTAACGGCCCGTAGCGAAAAACCTTTCGGGGGGAGCCCAAGTCCGGAAGGAACCGAAGACGGATGCCGGCGCGCGCGCACGCACTAACAGTAGAAGATAAGGAGGGGGTTTCTACGTACATACATTCTCCTTTTACCCCACCGTATACGTTCACGGTCGTGGTTGGAGACCAAAAGGGGAACGACGAACATTACCTGTTTAGCTTTAAAAAGATGCCCAGCGCCGCGGGTAAATATGTTTTGCACCGCTACCAGAGAAGTATCGAATGCGATTCCAAGGACTTCCTCCACCCCTCCCGGCTTCCCCCTTATCCCCCTCCGTCACGTTCCGGGTTTGCCGAGCATTCAGGGGATAGGGCGCAGCACTAGCCCCCGTTGGGGTGTGTCTCCGAGATGTTGCTACCCTCACTCAGCACACGCTTCGCCCGGATTCTTTGAGATATTACGTGTAAAAGAAAATAATGTTGACCATGTTCGGAGCCTGTACCCCAAACCAGCAACGGTATTTCTGGACGATCTGACATTATATTTTTGGCCCGAAAAGTCTTTCGTAGTGTAGGTACCGGAGGCAAAGACGCGGCGAGATGGGTAGGGTGAGGGGTTGCTGACGACACGACGTCTTATTGCTGAAACATCACGTACCAAGCCCAACAATAAATTACTCCTTTGTTCTGTGATGTAATGCTGGCGGCCTTTGGGGATCCAAAGACTGAGCCCCCCAAAACTAGGGTACCAAGGCAGGCCATGTGCGCTCCCCTATCGGTTCCACATCGACAATGGCGTCAACTATATGCCACCCTGTCGCTAGTAGCCAGCTGCAACGTTGGGACGAGCCATGACCTCTTAGTCTAGCCAACCAGGCACTTGAGACGCTGGACTTGGTTCGAGTGGGGGACAACGAAGCTCTGTTCTCCCTAGGCTGGCCCGGCTAGAACTTTGACTACATTTAAACCATCATTCAACAGTTCTCCACACTGACATCTTGGTAGCTTGGGCCGGAAGGATCGGCGGGAAGGATATCGAACAGGCGAAGGAATCCGCGGAAAGGGCCAACCGGGGGTGGTTGATAGTACTAGTCCGGAGCACATTACAATAGATTGTTCTCAGACATGGCTGAGTGACAGTCACAAACAGCTCGATCAGGTACTGAATAAAGGGCCGACGCCATCTGTCGCCGCGTACGTCACACGGCGTGGGCGGGTGGGCGTCGGCAATTGCGGATTTGGGGATTTGGTGGTGAACTAGGCATTCCCATCGGCGGTGGTCAACGGCGGGCGGTGCTGGGGCGTCAGGGGACAGACCAGGCATGTGATGGGGATAATGGAGTGCCAGTGCCAAGATGCCGGCTGGCAGTGTGTAATCCGGGAAAGAGGCGCCATGGTTGACGGGGCGGCTGGGCCATCACTGGACGCCAAGTGTCAAGTGTGCAGAGGGCCGTGGCGGACAGGCACCAGGTACAGACAGGTACGGCCAGCCCGCCATGTTGGAGATGTAATTATAAGGACAGGCATCGCATAGTATACCCTCCCCTCCCTGCCTCCCCACTATGGAGCCGAGACACACACGGTCTGCGAGCCTGAACCGAGGCCATCGGCTTGCCGATTTCGATCACTCTCTCCCCCACGTTGAGCCGGCAATCTCTCAGTCTCTAAATGGTGGGTGCAAGACTAGCAACGAGCAATCATTGATGCCAGGTGCAAGGTGGGAATGTGTCTTGGTCGGGGAATCAGTGCGGGGCCGACCCAAAACATTCTTGCATCCCCATCTCTTGGGTGGCAGGTTCTAGGTAGGGTTCTTTCCTGCAATGTCTGGAAGCAACAAGGAAGGAGCGGTCAGCGGTTTCCATTGCGCGAGTACGGAGTAGGTGGCAAAACTCTTTCCAGGTAGGTTGCCAATAAGTTGAAATAATACTACCACCTCGTACCTGCCTAGAAAGGCATGTCAGGCGATGCTAGACACGATGGACTCGCTCGAGGTGTGTGTGCTACTTACTAAGTCGAATAATAAGAATTTATTGACATTGGCAGTCACCTCAGCGCCGCGATGAAAAGGGGTTCGAAAACAACCAACACCGAGGATTACAAGCCGGGTTATGCGTAAATCCGTATTCTTTCGTACGATACAGAGAAGGAATGTCCAGTACGGATAAGGAGACGGAGGACGGATAAGCCACCACCGCAACTCACGCCCCAGGCTTGCTGACGGATGCTAGGTTTCAATGCTCAATGCGCATCGCCATCTGGTTCCCACAAACTTTAAAATTAGAGACCGGGCTCGTTGATGGGCATGTCTCGGACAGAAGGGTTGGCCGAGTTGAGTCCACAGCTGCCCGCCTCAGAATAGAAATACAATATCAAGTTCTTTTCGTACAGGAACAACCAACCTAAGGGGGAAATGGCGGTGGTGGCTTTTATTTACAATGGACATGGGATCTGTCTGCAGGGTTCATAACGGCTCAGTCCGGCTGCCCGCCCGCCCCCTGAAACCCCACAAGCCACACCTAAACTGGGTAGGAAGCCAAGAAGGGCGCTGGGGCAGGGACAGGGGATGTTTGACACCTGTAAACCTCCTGTTCTCTTCTCTTTAATCTCGCCAGTGCTTGGATGCCAAGCTTGCATGTTCAACCTTTGGTTCAACAAGTTTAAAGGCTCTCAGGCTTGCCGGCATGCGAACTTGTCTCCTGCCGGTTAGTTATACATACTATGTAAAGATACAGAGAGACAACCGGGAGGTTGCGAATGTTTCTCAACCGCAGCTTAGTTCAGGCCCTTTCTCGGACGTGGCTTGAGTGGCTTTCAGCGGGCGTCGCTTGGCGGTTTGCTGGGCAAACGCTTGTCGGTCTGGGCGGCAGCTTCTATTACGTATCGCGTTAATATTCGTTTTTAGCAACTCGACCACTTCCTCTCAGTCTCTCTCTGCCCGGCTCGCAACATATGGACGAGGTCCCTGGTGTCTCACTGTCATGTCATGAACAGATTTGGCCTAGGAAATGAGGCCATGTTTCGATAGACTACCCGCCGAAATGGACCGGCCGCATTTATTTACTGCGCATCCATACGCTTTTTGTAGTGCATGCGTGCGTGCGTGCGTGCGTGTGTGCGCGCGCCTGGGCGGAGAGATGGGGCGATCGCATATTGCCCGGCCCCCGGACCCCTCTCAGCTCACAGCCGCCACCCAGCTTTCGTCTGCAGACGCATCTGGATGTGGCATATAGTGGGTCGCCCAGTCAATTACCCGGAGAACAACAAAAGAGAAAAAAGAAGCGAGATGTTCGTTCATACATGATTCAACTGGGCGCTCGAGCCGGGCGACATGTTGCCACAGGTGAGGACCCAGTATGTAAGGGTAAGGAAGGTACGGAGTACTTTGCACACTCTGACCGCATATTTAGTATTGATCAAGAAAAGGAGTCCACGGATGCAAGAGCCAACCACCCCCGTCCGACCACGGGAACACCCCAACAAGCAAAAAAGCAGCAGCACGCAAGGCAAGGCATGACATGGCATCGAGGGTCGGCCCGTGGATGCCAACCATGGCATGGTCTGGCCGCCCGCACAGTAGTGTGCGAAGTTAAGGTAGTTGACCGCGTAGGCTCGGATTTACCTAGTCGATACTAAAGGTGCATATGTATAATACATACTGCACTGTGCGTCGCAGAGATGCACCTTCAGAGACGACAGGCAGAATCCACCGTTCTGACCGCCCTTGGGGCGAAAAGCTTCAAAAATAAATGCAACCACCACTTGCCAAATTGTATCCTGTAATTCGTAGGTATGTATGCACTGTCGTATTTTTGTATACTTTGTCTGGATCTGGATCGAGTGGCGCGGCACGCACCTTTACGTGTAAACATCCCCGCAAAATGGAAAAAAGAAAACGATAATATTTACGATATAGTTGGTCACCAAAAAAAAGCCATACCAGGCGGAAACAATAACATATATTTACCCTTACAGAGGTTACACATACCGTGCCTTGAGCTCCTTCACAAGACTCGGTCACGTTTAAATTGGACAACTTTTGGCTAACTACTACTAATAACCCCAAGCACTGTATAGTACTTTGGGAGACTAATGCCATGCCTAGAGGATCGGAGGATCGGAGGATGGAAGAAAGCGAACCATGAATGCCAACATGCAGGCACGGAAGGTAAGGCGACTGTGCTTTACATGGCATGAGGTACTACGTGCTAGGTATCCCAACAAAAAAGAGGGTTATTGGATGAAGTCTTGCACACCACCATCATCACGCAAATTTGGTTTTGTGCTCAGGAAGGCTTGGGATTGCCGCGGTCACAAGACTATAGCATGATTCTTGTGGTGTGTCTGGATACATAGATGTGGTCGCCGGCGTTGGCCCCTCATTGGTCTCTTTTCCGTTTTTTTTTGTTGCACCAGCACCAGCATCGTAGTAGCATCACATCACAACACCCTCTCTTTTTCTATCTCCCGGATAGAACGTTGTTATTTATCAGCCCGCTGGACTAGCGGTAGGTAGGTGGGAGGGGGGATGGAGCGTACCAATTGGGCAGACAGATCAGAAGGACCCCCCGACGCCGGAGCCCTGCGAGGCGACGGGTTCCTGTCACGTTTCTTCCCCTTTCTCTTTCTTTTGTTTTACGTAGTAGTCTTGTTTGACCAGCCTAAGAAAGACGAAAAGTCGCCGGGTACCTGAGCAAAAGCAAAAAAAAAGTGCGGTCAGCCGAGCAAACTGTCCCGTCTCGGACGGCCTGGGTTGGAGGGGTGGTGGGGGCTTCCGAACCATCACCGGCCGTCCCCCTCTCTCTTAGGGCCCGAAATCTCATGGGGACGGATACCAGGCATATCATTTTACTGCCTACCTCTTGTGCAACAAGCTGATATCTAGCCTCTCTCTGTAATCTCCATCCGGCCTGCTCGGCCCTTCGACGGCAGCAGCAGCCGGACCCCAACCTCGGCGCCGGCCACCTGAACTTCGAGTAGGCTGCAGCGAGCGGCATTAATCCGCTAGTTGTTGTCATATTATATGCTTTCCGCCTTTCTCAGCCTCCGAATTGTCGAGATCGATCTTGGCTTTTAGCTGCCGGCGGGCGGCCAAGTCCAATAGGTTTACTGCAAAGGACCATTTCTTGCGTTTTTGCGCGCGGACACACGTTTTGTACATACATACAAAATTCCCTTGCCTGCCTACATCAAAGATCCTCTGCCTACAGTACATACACCGTGCCTACATTACATGATGCAGGGTCAGCCACATGGTTTTGGTCTAGGGCCGGCAGCGGGCAAAAGAGGGCATCTGGTACGCAGTACACATATTTGAGAAAAAAAGGCATGTGCCACGACGGCGACTTGGGCGAGTGGCAGGTACCAGTATGTGCGCCCCGCGGCTGCATTTGAGGGATACCAAGTGTCCAAGACCTTGCGAAAAAGAGGGTTGCAAATTCTGACAGGTCTCCTTTCGTTCTCACGTCTCATTATCGACACCACGATAACTTGAGAGACGAGACAAGAGCGGAGCGGAGCCAGCAGCAAGCAAGTCAAAAGGTCAAAGAGCTCAATACAACCTACACACACACCCGCAGACAGACGCAACTTGAACGGAAGCAACTCAACAAGGCACTCGTAGTTAGGCGGGGGTGAGGGAGGGTACAAGCTCTTGAACGAAATAAACCTGTGTGTGTTTACGCGGCACTTTCCTCTTGTTTCTCTCTCGGCCGATACGACCAACGAAGGCATAACGAAAGGAGGGCATTTTGAACCAAAAGGCAGAAGAGAGAAAAAAGCTGGGGCGCAACGGCAGAGGAAGCCGACGCGGCGCAGCCGTCGTCCGGTCTGTGTCGTCTAATCCATCCATCAACCCCACATTGCGGAATGCCTATTCGCCGCAGTGATCTTCGCTGTCAATGGGGATGGGGCACCCCCCGCCGTCTAAGCCTAGATGGAGGAGTTTACGGCCATGTTCCGCCGTCGACCTCGCTTATCTCCCTTTTCCAGACCCGACGTTGCAGTTGCATGCATACAGGAGAAAGGTCGGAGCGTAGCCAGCCAGTCTGACCTCTTTGGCAGAGCAGACCAGGTCAGAGAGGTATCCGTATACTACCATGTATTCCGTACCGCATTTGGTGTATACTTGGTCCCCATCTGATAGGCCATCTCGACAAGGACTTGCAGTAATACCACACTGCTCACAGTGACCTTCCACAATGCTCTGCGGGTAGCAACGCTTGGGTTGATAAGTATAAGTGGGTAGGTAGGTATGCATGCGACGCTAGATAATCATGCTAGAGCAACATGGGATTTCATAGCAAACCAAAGGGACAGCGGCAGATGGATACCAGGTACGGATAACCCGCGGCGGAGTCTATAATATTAAAGATGCCAAGTCGATCCGAGGTTGGACCGTGCTCTGCTTTCATCGCAGGCCCGGCCAGTCCGGCCATCCGTTTTCCCTGGCTCTTAGCTTCCTGGGATCTGCGATGTTTATTCGAGACAGGGTGGATCGAAAACTCCTCGGGTCTTGGTTTTGTTTGTCCTCACGGGCCACATGGCGGGGCAGTCACCGGCTGGTTTGGTTTGGGGTAGGCCTGCCGTGTCTCCATACCCAAGCCTGTGAGGAAGGAAGCACGGGGTATCTGCGAAAGGCATTATTGGTAAGCTGAGAAGCCGAGGCCCCAAGGTGGAGGAGATCTCCAGATCGAATTTGCGCCGAAAGGCCAGCTGAGGGTCGCAGGGTGGAGCCTGCCGGGAAACCGGACTGTTTTTTTCAGCTTGTTTGGCCATCGACTTATTAACCACCTAGGCGGGAAAGCTCACGGCACTTGTATGTACGGGCTAGGAAGGTGTGTGTGGTGGTGTTCAAGAGGGAAAGGCTGCGTCTAGTAGTGTACATACATTTGCGTGATAGTGTCAAGCACGAGTTGATCTCCGGGCCAATCATGCTGTGCAGTATCCTTACGCTGACATCCTTCCGCCTTGGTATGCGGTAAGGTCGCCAAGGTGAGCTACGCTACGCTACAGTAGGCCGGGTAGATGCCTACGTCAGGTAACTTAACTTACATAGGTTGTCAAAGACTCAATAGGGACAGGAAGACGCCGACGGTGAAGCGAATCCTTGTGGATAGCTGTCAATCAATTGCTCGCTAGGTGTGAGAGTTTCTCTGCTGGTCGTTAACAAGCAAATAGGAGGCTAGAAGGAGGCATGCATGTTGGCAGGTCAGACGAGACAGAATCGCAACAAGAAAAAAGGCTCAAGAATTCCAGCCGCGAGTTTTGCGTGCTCTGCTTCTGCTCTGGTAACTGCATGCCATTTGAACTTGCCCAGGGCCAATTACGGAATAGTGGTACCCGGACCACTCTCTGCCCCTAGTGCAAGCCCGCATGGCAGGTTCCACCCGCACGATTTACAGGGGCCTTATCCAGGGGCGGTTTGGCAGGTACACTGTAGCATGTACCTGATCATGCCCCGGTGACCGATGGAACACATGCCCTCTTCCACGGCCTGTGCTGCATGCTTAGGGCCTGGCTGTGCCTTCCCTTTCATCTGAAACCCGTATCACCAAAGTGTGGTTATGGCGCCGACATATCCTATTTGCTATCGAAATGCACTGGTTCCCGCTTCCATCTGTTGCTTAGGAGCCAGGCGAAGAGAGATTGGAGACTGCTATAGGCTACCCTACCTACGTATCTAAATAGAGAATTATGCCGTTCTGGCCTCGTCGACGACACCGAGACGGAGTTGCGATCTCGAGCATTGATAGACTGAATAGCGCACCGTCTCACATTGGAACCATCCCCGGCCAAGGCAAGGCTTTCCCCATTCGGTTGGCAACACACTGCAAGACGCAGCAACACCGCAGCAGCAGCAATTGTCCCGAGGATTGCCGGACGGCCTGCTTTCGATGCAATTAATCACGACCAGGGTCAAGCGAATAAGACCCCCATGCTAGCGGCCCCCTAAGACTTTGCTCGTTTGGGGAAAGTACACTGGCATTTCTTTTTGGGGCCCTTCTTTCTCGATGCCTCTTGAGGTGGGCGCGAGCATGCCCGCATCCACATGCCCCATGGCGGGCGTTTTTTAATTAATCTCGCTCCAGACCTCCCGGTTTGCGCTGCCGTCGCCCCTACCTACGCAGTGCTCAGTAGGTTGATTATTAGGTCACTACCCCGGGCATTCTCGGCCTCGACGACTTCCTCTTGAATCCTCTCTCCCACGAGCTAGATTCTCGTCGTCCTGAAGCGCTGTCGCTGTCGGGCGTAGATCGTGGGTTGTGGATCGCGCGCCGTTTAGGGGACGTCCCGTTTCTCTCGCCCTGAAGTCGATACAACACCACACCACGGCCACACAGGAAACCTGAAGAACCCACAGCTGCCGCCCTCTTTCACCATGCCCGCCTCTAATGCCTGACCCCCTTTTCGACTTCATCTCTCAACAACTTTGTGCATTTGGCCTTCCGACACCACGACAAGACGCCCCACCAACCCATGGAGGGAGCTCTCTCCGTGCCCCCGGAGCGGGGCACTATCATAGGGAGAGCTTTATGGAAGGTACGAAGCCGGTGTAGGTGAACTTTTAATGAGGGAATTGCAGTCGCTAATATGCCCTTAGCCTCGATATGTTGTTGTTGGAGCCGCTCAACGAGACTCGCAAACACAGAATGGGCGTATGCAGCCACCCCGCGGCTCGACACCTAAGGAACAGCCCAAGATGAACCCGGAAGGAATCTATCTTTCTATTTACAAGTCTAAGGTGAGCGTCCTGTGCTTTGGCTGGCCCCTCTCTTACTTTACGACGTGCTCCAAATTCCTGACCACGAATACTACATCAGGAGGAATTGGATCCCATACAGCAGCATGCCATTGCTACAGTCACCGACTGCCAGGTGCAGATGCTCGCACATCGTAAACAAGGCCCCGTTCTACCAACCCTCGTCATCAACATCGTCCCGGACCCGGCCACCGACAAGTTGCGAAAGCGGAGATCGAGCAGGACGGCCGGCTTGACAGCCACAAAAGAGACGGCGCCCACAACTCTCTTGTTTCGTCCGGCCACCGAAGAACACCACTCTCTCCAAGAATGGGCCCGCGTTATCCAGCACCTCATACAGCCCCACATGCCAAACCGAGTCCCCCTGAGCCCAATAACTCCCGCATCGCCTAGCTTCACGAACCCCTTCGCCTCCCCGCGCTCGAGAGAACCAAGTGACGCGCAATTCAGACCAGGCAGCGGGAATCCCGGGTCACGGCCGACCTTCCAGTCGAGAGGCTCTAACCAGACATACTCGTCCCGCGAGCGCGACCGGCCGGTAACCTACTCCGAGTCCCTGAGCTTGCGCTCTAGGAGGAGCGACCTTTCGTCCCACACGAGCTCAATGAATCCGTCCCACGTCGGTTTACAGAACTACACCACAATGAACCACCCTACAGACCTTCCATCGCCGGCTAGTACTGTCGGGGAATATCAGGGTGAATTTATCGAGGGATGGACATCGGCACAGGGGAGGTCGTCTACGCTAAGCTCGCCCGTGAGGGGACGCGACAGTATTGGGTCACAAATACCGGTGCCGATTCAGCCCCAGATGGAGGCTAGCTCACCGCCGGGGCCACGGGAAACTATACTCGACAGAGCTTTTCAATTACGCTGTATTCCGGGGTCTGAACGTGGCACACCAGGCGAAGAGAAGCTCAGCTCGCTAGCCCGGTTTGACGCGCTCATGCGGGAGGCGGATAAAGAGAGGAGGAATCGCGAAGTTAATGAGTACAGCAAGGTTTCAGCCCAGGCGTTAGCATCCGCAGCTGCACAGAATGGTGGGCTAAAGAGTGCGTGGGAACTAGATGATTCAGATTCCGACGTCGAGCAGGGCTTTGACGAAGCAGACGAAGATAGCGACGATCCGGTCGGGGAGATGGAACCGGACACTGAGGATCGCTTTTCGCCGAGGTCAACAGGACGGATTCCTCCAACGGCACAGCGAGCTCTAGACTTTGTCGCCGGGAGGCGCGAGGCAACGCCACATTCACGGCCCCAGGGCGCGCAAGCCCAGCTGAACTATAATCGAGAGGCCCTCTTGGCCCTTTCAAACAGTGGATCTGACCTACGGCCCCAGACGGGCTACTCGAAACATAATACAAGGCCGGGAATGGCTCAGAGAACGTACAGTCAGTCACGGCTAGCGGGGGGATTCACGAACCCGGCCATGGCATCTCAACCTAACATGCCCGTCCCTTCGCCCGGCGTCCTCCTGGGAATCCCAGCACATCAGGCAGAGAGACTACAAGATGATAGTACTCCCAGCCCCGGGACAGCACCAGCACCGACGGTGATGCAGCGGAGCGAGAAGCGGCTGTCGGCATCGAGCACAAAGCGCCTCAGTTTCACAGAGTTTACGAAGCGCCTCAGTAGCACGAGCAGTTTGCTCCTGGCGCAAACCAACACCAGCGGAAGTGGGAGCCGGGGCAGTAACAGCGATGTTGACGCTTCCCAGCAGCTACAGCAACAACATCAATACTCTCACCACTTGTATCCTAGGGGAGCACCGGCATCACCGCAGCAGCAGCAGCCGCAGCAGCAGCAGCAGCAGCCTCAATATCCGCCGTCGTTGAGCGAGCGAGAGCGCTGCGGCTGGCGCGGTAGCGTCGGGGTTTTCGGAAGCGCCGATGGCGGCTTCGTTTGAGATGTCTATGTTTCTCTGTCACTGGCCCTTTGTTGCACCCTGTCGGGTGTGAGAGCTCTGCGGTTCATCCCCTTTCATACTACGCTGCATATGGTGGCCGTCCCGGACGGGCCTGCCAATATCGATGTTTGATGACTTTTCCGGATCATTTCTGTATCATGCCGCATGTTGTGGAACGAAGCGCCTGTTTTATCTCACCCTGTCGGAATTGATCCCCTCACCCCTCACCCTCCTCCTCACTCCTCCCTCATCTCTCATCCATCCTCCCTCCTCCCCCCTGTCCGCTTCGGGCCCCCTTTTTGGGGATGTCCCATTCTCTTCTGTACTAAATGTTTTTAATTTTTGTCCCCAGCCCAGCTTTCTACTTCCAACTCTCTACTGCATACCCTACATCCCAACCTCTTCCCATCTAGACCGGGGTTGTTCTGCTGTTATGACGAGTCATGATCGGCCTATTTTTACTAACAACGTATATATGAAGAAAGCATCAGGCGTTAAGTTTATTCGTGTGTTCTTGCCGGGGTTTAACAGACAACCCGGCAAGAACTAAAGAGAGATATGAGGTTTCTTAGGCTCTCTCTCTATTGTATCTGGCTTGTGTGTGTGTGTGTGTGGTGTGAAAAAAAATGAACATATATATACCTATATTAAATCTATATAAAGATCTCGACGATTCTCGTTTTCCCCCTCATTTTCCTGTTGATTCTTGGATAATCTTTTTCTCGTTTCTGTGCTTGATTACAGACTCATTCTGAGTTGCAAAGTCTGTGTGTATTGTAATGACTACATGATAGTAATTCAAATACGTACCCTCCGTGGTTTGCATGAAGAGTGGAATATAAAGAATTCAAAGCATAGCTTTTTGACCCCATCCTTTCACAGAATCAACTTTTGTTATATGTCCCGTGCCTTGGTTCCAGAGTGATCAAAAAGTTATCCTTAATCTCTTTTGGTCTTTCTTTCTTCTCTCTCTCTCTCTCTCTCTCTTCCGCGCATTTGTCGCTGGGCATCAAGTTTCTTGCTGGGCAATACATAGGCAGGTATCTTGCACACTAATGGGAAGAGAGAATAACGTCTGCTTGCACAGTATCGTACTCAAGGTACTATGCATGGGTGGGTATTTGGGTCTATCTACCTAAGCTACCATCTTCCTTTTCTCCCGGGCGCCAATGAATTGACCAAGGAAAGGTTACCGAATCCAGAGGAGACACAGTATCCGTACATGACAGGATAGTGCGGCGATTTGTCCGCAGCCCCATCATCATAGTCACTGACTAACTACACTTGCTCAATGTACAGACATATTTTGAATACCTAGGTACTCTTTTAATACCTTTTTTCTAAGCCCGGCCGAGTAAAGCCAGGGCCCCGAGGCGAATGTATTGTACCATACGCACTGATTTCGTATCAATTTCCATTTTCACCTTCTCAAGATGACGGCAGATATCCTCCCCTCCAGTGAAAAAAAGCCATCATCCATTGATGGGCGCATATCTACCTAGATAGGTACCCCCCGAGCGGGCAGCCGATGTATATCCTTCATCGAAAATAAGAAAACGCCTGTTTTTTTCCCCTCCCAGGTCTCTGAAAGACATAGGCTAGCTGTGCCGTCTTATGTGCACTCGAGAGCAAGAGATATGGCTGTCTTCCGCAGAAAACGAACAACCTCTCATCATTGCATTAACTCTCCCGCGAAAGTTTGTGCTTCTGGCAGACACTTTATTCCTGGCCACCCATACAAGAAGCCCGGGTTCTTCTATGACAGATACGGTGCCAGAACGGCCTGAGCCTCTGGCGCGATGCGCTCGGTGATAAAGCGCGCAATCACACCGCCGGTGCGCTGGTTCGCCGCCTTCAGGTACTCGCTGACCCACTTATCCACCTCGAAAATATCGGGGAAGTCGTCTCGCGGGCCACGCTTGCACGTGTTGAGCGGCGTAAATCCGATGCCGAAGCCAATGTCATCGACATCGGCTTCGTTGACAATCTCGTCGCCAAACCCGGCAGCCACCTTGGGGGGGTTCTTCAAAAGGTCAAGCAGATGGTTGCATGTGAAGCCCCAGCCCTTCATGTAACGTCCCGCGAATGCCTCGGAGTCACATAGCGTCTTGGTGTACGAGATGACGCCCAACTTTCGATCTACCGGCCGCGCAAACTGGCTGGTTGTGGGCAATATGACGGTCAGGTAGAATGGCGTGAACACATTGGCCTGGATATCCTCGGCATGCTTGATAAAAAAGTCTGCCCCAAGCCCCGGCTCACCCGCCCTCGCCGAGACGAGATGATAAAAGCGAGCTACCCGGGATTTGTACGAATCGGTAGGATTCGATTGTAATTTGCTGAAGACTAACGTGACAATGACCTTGAAAAACGGAGCCAGCACGTCACTATATTCACGTCAGCTTTTGTCGCGGATTTTCCCGATGCGGCCGACTTACCCTGAGAATGTGCCGACAACAGCTTCGAGGATGTCGAAAGCGTTTTGCTCCGTCTTCTTGCTGGCGAGGAGGTTTTGGAAGATGGTGAGAATTGGCTCCAGCTTTTGCCCTTCCAGAAGTTCCTTCTTAGTTTTCGGGATGACGGCCGAAATGAACCTGGCCAAGGGCGGCACATTTCCTCGGGTCTCCCACGGCGCCGGTGCAAGTACGCCATCAATCAGAACTTTGAAGTCGGCCGGAATGGTCGTAGAGGGATCAAGCTCGAGTAGTGCCGCAAATATTTGGAAAACATACGGGACAAACTCTGGAGGGAAACCAAGTCAGGGAATACTCGCCAAGAATCGACGGAACATAGTGAACTAACCAGAGACATCCTCAGTGAGGATAACTACGAAGGGTTTGAGAAGATAATCAAGCAGTTTGATCTTGGATGATGTGCTGCAGAATCTGTACACAAAGTTAGAAATCACGCAACAAACCAAGCAGTAGGGGTAGGGGGCAGGAAAGTGCCTACCTGACCAGGGCTCCAATCGCCTCGAAGTGATAGTAGTAGAAGCGCGGGTTGCTGGGGTTCTGTTTGATGACATTGGTGATTTTGATGAGATGGTCGAGAACGCTCTCAATGTCGCATTCCAGCACTCCATCCTTGATGACAATCAAGACTCTCATGATGCATTTCATCAGGAACTCATTTTCCTGCAGTTTTGCGGGCGATGTATCTTTCTCAACCAAGGTAAACAGATGCTGAAGTAAAGCTCTCGCATATGGCTGGATATCGGCACGTGGTAAAATGTGTTCTCCTTGCTCGTTGGTCAGAAACAAAACTCTCTCGACTGCAATCGCCGCGTACGTGTACACAACGTAGTTTTCTGAATTCAAATTCTGAATCAAAGGCTGGATAGCGCCCTCCCACTGGCTCTTGCTCAGCTGGCTTCGGAAGTCGTGAAGATACTTGATGGCATCAACTTTAGAGATAGGTTCCACGCCCTCGCCTAAGAGATCCGACGCGATGTGCTGACTGAAAAAGTCAACAACATTGACGTGGCTATTGACCGTCTTGACTCCTTGCGCCGTTGTGACGGCCCCCTTGGCTGCAATCGCGAGGAAGAGATAGACTGCCGTGTCTTTTGCCTTCCAGTTGCTCTTTCCAGTTTCAAGGTAGTAGTTGATGTACTCGGACACGACCTTCGTGACAAGCATCTCGAAGTTGTCGAGAAGCTTCCGCAAGAAATCGGTGGCGGCCCTTCTCCGCGAATCGGTATCCGAGCCCTCGAGGTCGCGGCGGATGAACTCAATAGGCTCGTCCTCAAACATCTCAAGATCTGACTCTCTAAGCGCAACGTTGGGGATGACGACCTTCTCCACTATTGTGCCCAATACTTGCTCGTTGTTGAAGATTTCGGCATGGCGACGGACCGAGGCGACAGCCGTGAGGAACTGAAGCGCCTTGCTCGTGAGATTGTCATATCTCTTCTGCGGGCCGATGCTGGAGAGCACGTTCCAGACATTGTTGGTGAACTCTTGGACGTAGCTGCCGAAATCATCATCATACTTGTTCGTAAAGAGTTGCAACGCGTCACAAATATCAGACTTGAGGGTCTCGAGAGGTGTGGCATCGTCTTCCTCTCCGTCGAAGAGGGCATTCGTGTAAGAAAGATACTTGTGGAGGATTAGAGTGATGGGTTGTAGGTGTGTCTCAATGATGGGGGGCAAGTCCTGACACGACAAGTCATAGAAAAGCCGGATGAGCAGGCTCATGGTTTCGAGCCAGCCCTTCAATGCCACCGGGTTGTTCTTGTTTGCCTCGATTTGATGATCGGCGACCTGCACATGTCGCGTTAGTACCAGACCGAGAGCGAGCACGTAAAGAAATTTTAGGGGCTGGACCATCTTACACTTATCATCTGAATAAAGGGGTCGCCAAATGTTCCGACGACATGCAGCACCTCTCGGTTGAGTTCGTTGGAGGAGAAGAGCGGACGCCATCGGACAAATATAGAGTGCGCAACTTCTAGCACACCATTTGTGATCTTGAAGTCGGTCGGCGACAGACGGTTGACGAGGTCCTGCGGAACAAAGCAAGTCGTTAGTGTCCAGCTGGCTAGCAAGCGGGGGAGGGCGAGGGCGTGCACGCTCAGAAAAAACGGTAAAACATACCTTGGTCAATGTGTCCCAGCGCTCCCAAAAATCAGAGTCGGCGATGATGCTGATGGCTTCGCCGAGCTGCGTCTGTATCGTGGGTGGCGCAGAGATCATCAACCCTACAAGTTCGCGCTTGATAGTCTGGACGTCGTCGACGGGAAGCTTGTAGTTGCCTTCTTCATCCTAATCCGAGAGAGAACACAAGCGACGATAAATATCAGCATGATACGCTATCCAACGACCAGGTACAAAAGGGGACAATCGGCTACGGACCACATAGTTGTGGCGGATGAAGTTCTTGAAAGCGAGGGCGGCGGCCAGGCGGGTCTTCGCAGGCTGATCCTCGGTGCTCACGACCCGGAGCAGCACCAGCGCGTACTTTGGCTTCTTAGCCTCCTCCTTTAGGGCATTTTCGGCTAAAGACGCAAGAGTCAGTCGCTGGCGTCAATCAAGCCTGGTTTGAAGTTGGAAGAGATATATGCGTCGGGGGATGGTTTGGGCTTAGAGGGGGGCATGGCGGGGCCGTTTGTTTTGCAGCGAATACAACTTGCCTTTGCGATGGTGGTGCGCATCCAGTGTCGCATTTAGCAACTGCGCAATATGATCGATTTCGGAAGCCATGGTCGGATAGGGTTCGGTGCGGTAGGGAGGTAGCGGCAGTCTGGGAGAAGGACTGGAGCGGAAAGGTTGAAGAGTAACGGGCGCTTTGAGGTGGTGAACCAAATCAAACACCTGAAAAAGAAGCTTCCTGCGGTTGCTAGAGTTATTATCAGCTCCGCTTGGATGCTACTGGGGGCCGCATGCACAGTGCTTTTCTACCCGATAAACAGTGCGTGTATCAAATGGTGGGGCACTCAAGCGGACGGTACTTGCCGCGTTAGGCTCTGCTTTACCTAAAGTGGGGAGCTGTCGAGCTGACACTGCCCGCCTGCCGTGGGGTTTGGTGCGTACCTCTGGCGGTGGACCACACGCAAGGCTTCGAACCGCTCTCAAATGCGCTAGAATAACCTATATAGTGAAATACCGCGTACATACAGAAGTATGCCCAAGTTTATGTTTGAACTAGTATTACGACCTCCCGTCTTCTTTGATTCAGTTTCGTTTACTTCGACCTTTGTGGTTCGTATGATTCCATCCCCAAAGCAACCTCTACCACCTAGCACCGACAATTTTTTTCTTTCGAGATCGTCAGTCCACAAGGCGTGATTGGCCAGTCGTGCTGTGCGGGACAGAACCGGGCTCACGGTGCAGCCAATCGCTGCCAAGTGCAAAGACTTCATAGTCGAGGTGTCCCAGCGTCCCCTATTCCCTGCTCCCCGCGACGAGTCCCTCGTCATTGATGGGCACAAGAGATCGCCGGGCTTCCGCCGGAAAGTTGCTTCGAACAGCCATTGTAGCTAGCGCAGACGTTATACGACGCAGCCTACCGCGAGAACCATCGAGACATTGAGAAGCCTGGGGCGAAAAAACAGGAGACTGGTGGACGTCTGGAATCTAGACACTTGGGGCTGCACCTGCTGAAAGGTTGGTGTGCGAGGCTGTAGTTTGGCGAGGCAACCCGCGGGCACTGCGCAGTCGATTGGCCTCTCGCGTCACCTCCACACCCTTTTCGGGTTATGCAGTAACGCATCCGTTGCCTGTAAGTCACTGTCTCAGAACACACCCATTTGTCCCTCTCCACCGTCCAGGCCATCGTCCAGTCCGTTCCCCAGCCTCTTTCGCTCTCCTGATCTGTCCGTGTCTCTGCTGGGCTTGTCTGCGTCGACGCTCCTCCCGGCTGTCCGGAGCATCCCCTCTGCCTCGTCCCTGTTCGCCCCCTTCAACTTCTGCAATGCGTTGCTCTGGCTATCGCCGGCGACGCCCTGAATCATTCGTCGGGCTGTGTCGGGACGTCTTGAAGGTGTTGCATGCGGCTCCTGCAAGCTCACGTCCCCTGCAACGCTGCTGAATGAGCTACTGCTGCTGCCATCACATCCACCCCGTCTACTTTGGTGTCTTGGCAGTCAAACGCCAACTCTGTAGCTTGTCTCGCTGTCGCACGTCACTACCTCGAAACTAAAGCCTCTCCCACTTGTGCCCGCCCGCCCGTCCGGTCAACAGATGTGTACGCAGTCGCTGACATGCTTCGCCGACTAGCGTCTCTAGGCCACCAGGCCTCAGCGGATGAGCCAATGTCCCCCTCTCCCGGCGATGAGCCCCAGGAGCCTAGGAGCACTGGGGGCCTTGCTGGTGTCTTCAAGGGGCTTGCTGGCGGCAAGCTTACCAAGTCTCCTCCCCCGCCGACGTCTCCTCCCGCTCTGCACCCTTTTCCGCAGCCGTCGCCCGCCCCGGCCTCCGCGTCCGTCTCACACCCCTTATCCCAACGCCCCGAGCGCCCCGACGCCGCCCCGCCCCAGCATGCCCTCCATGGGCTCTCCCCCGATCAGATGGAGCTCTTCGGACAACTCAAGAACGGCTCACTCAACGAGCGGATGGCTGCCGCGAATTCGCTGCGCTATACCATCGCCGACTTTCCTCTGAACCCCGTGCTCGACATATGGTATGCGGGGAAGGATCTCATAGATCAGATGAAACCGGTCCACGCCCGACAGGCTGGTTGGGAGCTGCTCACGGAGTGTGTCAAGTATCAGTCGTCGACAGACCTCGAGCGGCAAGAGTACTTCCAGACACTGACGGCCTCGGCGAATCCCGAAGACTTCCATCTCCAGCTGGCCGCAGTCGAGGACCTGACGGGGCACGGCCGCAACGTGTCTGGCTTCTACTACAAGATATTCCCGCTTCTCACCAAGTGGCTCCAGGACGCATACAAGGCTGTAAGGACGGCTCGGAGACAGGTATCGCGTGGGAGTGTCAAGCCCTCCAAAGGCAAGTCTCTGTCTTCCGGCGAGGACAAGAACTTCTCCCAGCTCTTCGCCTTCCTGAAGGATATCATCAAGTTCAATTTCAAATATGCCTCAGACGCCGTGGTAGGGAATCTGATGGACATCCTGCTCAAGATATGCATGAACACAAACGTCGAAGAGGACCTAAGGAGCTGTATCAGCGTTATCGATGCCATGGTCACCTTTGGCGCCATCCCCAACGATAGACTGAAGGACTGCATACAGGTTCTCAGCTCAATCCATTGCCTGGTGCCGAACCTGAATAAAGACGCCTGGCATACGTTATCAAATATTTGCAGGTCGCATCACGGCCAGTCCACCGTCAGGATTCTACTGGACGTGTTGCGGACTTTCCCCATGGTCCTTGACAAGGACAAGGACAAGGATGCAGTCAGAGAAGTGCGAGGCGCCCTCTCGGTCCTCAAAAAGCTCCTGTCAAAGTCTACCGAAAAGGGCTATCCAGCCGTCCCGTTTGCTCTTCTGGTGGATGGACTAGCCAGCATCTCCAAGAGTAGCTCCGTGAAGATATCTGCCGAGATCCTAAAGCTGATCAACTCGCTGTTCGATGGCCCTAAAGGAAACGTCAATCCAATCCTCCTTGAAGAGCATTGGACGCCTATATTGTCTGTGGCAGCCCATTGTGCCGCCAAAGGCACTCCGGCAGCCATAGTCGAGTCAGATGGGTCTATTCGATCGCCGCCCCCTAAAGACGATGCCAGTTCCAAACCTGAAGATGGAATTCCGAGCCAGCTGAGATTCCTCGTCAGCCGGGTTGAATCGTTGCTGATACAAAACTGTTCCGAATTCCTGCAGCGGGACGACTGTATAGAGTTCTTTACGAAGGTGCAACATGCTCTCCCAGACTCGGCGGCTGTTCTTGTAATCAGCTACCTCAAGGAGTATCGGAGCTGTCTACCCTCCGAGGGGCAGTGGAAAAGCAACCTCAAACTCGTCTTGGATGGATTTTACCTTGACCAGAGTCGCCGTCCTCTTACTCGCCTGCAAGCCTTGGAGGTGGTAGTTGAGGTTTACGACTTCCTCTGTCTTGTGCAAGGCCTCGTGGAAGACGAGCCAGTTCTTGACCTTGTGAAGTGGGTATTGTCCGGAATGTCGGAGGAGAACGATACTCTCGTGCTCCAGGAGACCGTGGCCTTCATGGTCAACGTGGCCGACACAGCTGGAGCGAGTCTTTTTGACGACATTCTTGACGCTTTCAAGAGTGTGATTGCTAGTGAGATGTCCAGGTCAATAGCTTCTAGTCCGTCGACACAAAAGTCTAGCTCAGCGCACCCTTCTGATCAGACTGTCTATTTCGCCAATCAAAGCCTCTCCAACGTTGTGGCGAAAGGCTACGTTCAAGTCTTTCTTAGATCGATGAACAGGGACGCCGCAAAGTCGGTTAAGGCATTCACGGCGCTGGTTCATATTGCCCGTTCGAATGTCTGCGAAGTCGATGCTCGGCTGACGGCTATGAAAATGCTTTTCCGCCTTCGAGCCAACTTTGAATACCAAGTACACGTCTCTGCAGTTATTGCAAACGAAGGCTTAGCAGGTTCTTTGTATAGGACGGAGTCATCTCTAGCCCGTAAGCTTGCAGAAGACGCAGCCCAACCGCCGTCGAGGCTTTCGAGAACAGAGCAAGGCGGGCACTCACGGGCAACCCGTGGGATATCGTTTACGCAGGCACAGACGGCAGAAAGGGCGGTGCCTAATCGGTCTAATACCACCCCAAGACCGGCGGCGCAACAAGGGCAGAGGCTTTGGTCGGTCCCCGATGCAGACGCGCTGCCTGAACAGCCTCACAGCCGGCCCAGCCATCTTCTCCTTTCACACCTGAGTGCTGATGAAGGGGCCGATTCTTCGGCGATAGTTCTGAACATGGGCTCGTGGCTGGACGCATTGCTCAGTCTTTTCCACCAAGGATGCGATTGGGAAGTGTACAGCTTCATTCTCGTACATCTCCCAGCGCAGCTCAGCAACCGCCACATCTTCGCAGACGCTGGGTCGCACATCCAAGAGCTCCGGCGCGTCTTCTGCGAGATGATCAGGATGAATAGTCACCAGGAGCCTCCAAGCTTGTCAGGGTTGCGCCGCACTGATGTTGCAAACTGTCTGTTCCACTCTCTCGTCATGATAATCAGCTACAACGAACTCTTCCAGAAGATGGACGAAGACGAGATTGTGAGAACATTCGTGCATGGAATCACGGACAAGACGGCAAAGACGTGCATACACGCCTTGTCGGTCTGCTGCCACGAGTTGCCCCAGTCCGTCAGCAAGTCTCTCGTCACCATTCTACAAAAGATGTCCCAAGTCATTACGCAGCCTCTCGTGGCGATGCATATTCTGGAGTTTCTGGCCTGCCTTAGTCGCCTGCCTTCGCTTTTTGTCAACTTCAGGGAAGACGAATATCGCATTGTCTTTGGTATTTGCTTCCGGTACTTGCAATACGTGCGCGATAGGAAGCATTCGACGCGCAACAGCCACGCGAGCGAGCCGCCGACGCCCAGCATGTCTGTGCCGGGCATGGCGGACCAGCTATGGCAGCAAAGTTTGACCGACGACCTGCCACAGTACGTGTACGCTCTCGCCTATCACGTTATTACCTTCTGGTTCCTCGCAGTCAAAATGCCCGATCGTCCAAACCACATCGGATGGATTGCCAAGAACTTGTTTACGGACGTCGATGGAAGCCCCAGTAACGAGGAGCAGGCGCAGATCACCCTCGACTTCATGCAGCGCGTGGCCTTTTCAGATGCCAGTGATTCGGCCGAGGATCCGCTGTTCAAGGAGATAAATTTCGGGGAAATGCAGCACAAACGCTGGATCCTCGGCAACAGCATTGTCACGATTCGACAGGCAAAGGAAACGGGCTGGGCTGAAATCACACGGCGGTATCCCTCTGGGACTTCTTCTTTCGCAGTCCGCGTCGAGTTTCCCTCGGTTCCATCTCGGCCCGCCGAGGAAGGCTCGTACGCCACGGCTTGGGAGGGTCGTTTCCAGCAGGGCACGACAATGTTTCCCAGTCACTTGTTAATGCAGCTCTTATCACCAATTCCGCAAATCTACGATCCTGTCATGCGCCCAATACCGCTCCCCGAGGACGACTCGGTTGGCCGCGCTATTCGTCTGTTCGATCACAACTCGACGGTTGATGGGCACAAGGTCGGTGTCATCTATATCGGAGAAGGCCAAACCAAGGAGACGGAAATTCTCGCCAACACGATAGGCGGGCCCGATTATCTTGCGTTCCTCAAAGGCTTGGGGGCACTGACGAAGCTGAAGGGGGCGACCTTCAACACGCAGGGGCTGGATCGAACCAGCGACTCGGACGGCCAGTACACGTATTGTTGGCGCGATAGAGTCACGGAAATCGTCTTCCACGTAACCACGCAGATGCCGACAAACCTAGAGCATGATCCGCAATGCAGCTTGAAGAAGCGGCACATAGGCAACGACTTTGTGAATATCATCTTCAACGACTCGGGCCTGCCTTTCAAGTTTGACACGTTTCCGTCCCAGTTCAACTATGTTTACATAGTCATCACGCCTACTCCGCGCTTCTCGTTTGCCGCCGCGCGAGAGATGGCGAGTAAACGAGAGGGAGAACGTGGGGATTCGCTGCCCTTCTTCATGGTGCAGGTCATGAGCCAGCCTGGGTTTCCCGAAGTTTCGCCTGCAGCAGAGCCCAAGATAGTCAGCCTCAAAGCCTTGCCGACTTTTGTTCGGCTGCTCGCACTCAACGCCTCGGTATTCTCACACGTTTGGGCCTATCGAGAAGGTGGTGAATATGTATCGTCGTGGCGCAATCGTCTCCGGGAAATCAACAAACTCCGCGAGCGATACGGGCCGAAGACATTCCCAACCCCGTCGCCTCCTCCCAGCGCCCTGGGAGGAGGCTCTTTGGCGACATCGAGCGGCATGATGGGTCAAGTGCAGTCACCCTTGCAGACCGAGGGCTCGCGGCCCCCGAGCGGTGTCCGGGACAGCTTCAGTAGCCTCCGAAGGTCGTCGGTTGCCACCTTTTTCACCAACGTCAGCACGGATCAGGCCTCTCACCGGTCTTCAATGCTCTCCACAACTACCACAGACAACACCGAGATCATGCCGATTCATGGAGCTGAGGCCTTGGTGGATTCGGTGGATTTCTCAAAATGGACATGAGGCCTTGAGAATTTGCCTCCTGTCGTGTTATCCACCCGCCGCATATACGAACGGTAATCATTATTACTAAAGTTGTGCTGGGCGTGCCGATGGCGGTATGGGGCAATGTACGAAAAGTGTGGAGATGTCAGCTGTCAGTTCTCTTTTTCTTTTCAAAAAAATGTTTTCTTTTTTGTTTTGCGATGCGGCTTTTAACGGCGCGTGAAGGATCAAAGGGACCAAAGGATATACCACAAAAGTTACTGCTTTTCTTTTCTTATTTTCGCCTCTCATTTATTTGTCATTCAATGTCCTGTCATCGTATGAGCTGTCACAAGCTTGTGCTGTGGCAATTGTCTGTTTATCCCAAGTTTTCGTTGGTTTTTTTTTCCGATGTTAGATATCTGGGAGGAAATCTCCGCACACTCTCTTTTATCTCTGCACCAAATTTCGAGAGCGACAGGTTTCGGGGAAGGACAAGTAAAAGGATGGGAAAAAGGCCGTGTTGGCTGGGTTAGGAGACCTGTAACCAACTTGGACTGGCTAGCAATGGTTACACAACAGTTTCCCATGGATACCCACTCACACTCTCGCAACACGCGTGCGCACACACTCGCACAAAGGAACTCGCACCACTTGTATGTACGAAGTATGTGTGTACAGCGCATCACACAGGCGCGCACACACAAGCGTGAGCGATCTATTACTCTTTTCTTTTGTCGAGAAGAGATGAGAAGAGAAACCGGGCGGCGACCCGGCTTTTGGCCCCCGACGGCCCATCTGCCCGCCCACGTGTCTGTCGTCTGTCTGTCTACCTGCGTATCCGTCTTAAAACGGCTACTAATATTGACCGAATCATGGTTTTATGGTGTGCGGTATATATTACCCGTGTGTATCGCATGCAAGGACAATGGAACGTTGCACAAGGAAAGAAAAAAGGGGGCGGAAAACTTGTGTGTGTGTGTGTGTGTCTCTCTCTCTCTCTTTCCCTTTTCTCGCGAGGTTGTTAGTACCGTGTGTATGTGCGTTTGGATCAGTTTGACCTGCTGCTGTGCTGTGGCCAACTACCTTACCTACGTAACTCCAGGTGGTCACCACCCGACCGACCGACCGACCGACCGACTAATCGACCAGCCGGCCCGCGGACCCACTGGCGGCTGACGGCCGCCGGTAGGAGCTCAGACAACGCCAGTAGGTAGGTAAGTGAGCTGGGTTTTCTTACTGCCTACTTCCTCCTGCCCACCCGCCCGCCCGCGTGCGCGCCCCGGTTTCGGCGTAACCATTTGCTGTCACGTCGGTCGGTCATCGGCACGGTCTAGTCTAGCCATGGTCCGGCCATGGTCCGGCCATGGGGTGGGATTCTTGAAATGTGTAATGACGAAAGCATGATGAGGCATGGCATGCTCTGCATCTGTCCGGCCTTGACTGGTATATATGTACGTATTATATATGCAGGCATGCATTGCTGCATTGATTGCTGCAGCTTGCAGCTTGCACTTGCTTGCTCGTGGCTAATAAGTTAAGTTATTGACGGAGAGGGATAGAAGAAAGACTTGTAGGGAATGGAAGAAATTATGGTTTTATTTTTGTCCGCCGGGTTGAGAATATGATCTCATAAAGTTCACTCACACCCACACAACGAGAACAAGGCGGGCGGTGCCTCAGCCATGCATAACGTCCTACCGACAAGTGAATGAATGAACAAACGCCCTCCCCCTCTCCGCAACAAATATCGGAATGGTTGCCATGCCTTGACGGTGGAAAACGGGTGTGGGGGTTCAGCAGACAGACAGACAGACAGAGAGAAAAGAGAGGGTATAAAGGGGTTGTTTGTTGGATGTGATTTAAGGTAGCACAGCGCAGGACTCGGCCTTGGCTCAAGTTGAAGCTCTGTGTGTGAGTGTGAGTGGAGTGCGTGCGTGCTCCCTTGAACAGAGACCAACCCTTTAACCCAACCCACCACCACCACAGTTACCAGTATAACACACGCGACCCACACGCCCTCGCCCCTCGCCCTCCCCGCGGTTATTTTGAGGTACGGTACGGTAACATCTCATTGAAAAATGTCCGCGGTTAAGTCCCATTTTGTGACCATTACGGGGGCCGTACATACCGAAAGAAAGGGGACGGACGTGATCAGCGGTTCATGGACTAAACTCTGCCGGCTGATCTGATTTTTTTGTTTTTTTTTTACAAAAAATGATAATAATGTGGCAAAATGAAACTCACGGCTCGAGGGAAATCAATCTTCGTGCGTTGGACTTGTGTGTGTGTGTGTGTGTGCAATGCAGTCTTGGTTGCACAAGCTTGGTGACAGAGAACGAAGAGAAACAGGCGCGGGCAAGGGGAGTGAGGTGGAGCGTGTGTGTGTGTGTGTGTGCGCACAGCTGCGGCGAGGACGAAAAGGGGAAATAAACTCGTCGTTTTCAGAGTGTTCGTGTAGGTGTGTGTTAGTGTTTAGGTGTGGTTCGTGTGTGTGTCTGTGTGTGTGACACGAGAGTCAGAGTTGCGTACCTAGAGAAAGGAGCAGTGATAAAAAAAATGGACAGAACAGAAACAAAATATGATAGATTAGTTGATTGAGCTGAATAGCGGCGCCACTTTCCCATCCCCCTCACTGAGGGTTTTGGCTCAGGCACACACACATAATCAGGGCAGCAGGTCATGCTGCTGTTTCGGTTGTGCCGCCGTAAGTAAGGTAAGTGTGCCTTTGTCATGTCAGACCAACCATTTTCCCTTGTGAGAGCCTTTTCCGAAGTAGCCGCAAACATGTGGAACTCGAACATTACCTTGTGTCAGAGAAAAGAACGGCGGCTCAGTCAACATTCAACATAGGGTAAGAAACAAAAATAAATCCCTAGACACGCTTTACTGACAAAGTTTCCGCAAGTAATACTCTCATCCTTGGCATCCTTGGTAAGCCTGATACAGCACAAAAAATAAGGTCCGGGTGCTTCCTGTGCGACTTGATACTGAAACCCAGACAAGTTACGCGGCATTTTGGAGAGAGAGAAGAGGCTCTTGCTGACTCCGTGGCCTCGGCCAGCTCACATCATTTTTCCCGATCGGGGAGAGTTGAAAATTGCCTCATAGCAGCAGCATTTCTGAATTTCTAATTCTTTCTCCTTTTTTTTCTTTGGGGAGGGGGAAAATGGTGTGCATGTTCGAAGTATGTACATTACATACATACGTGTATTCGACGCGAGTGCAAGTGGTGAGCCTAAAGAGCCGAGGGCGCCGGGCATGGCGAGACGCTACCAATGCCACTCCAATGCAGAACAAGCGAATTACTTAAAAACATTGGTAAGCCCCATGAGCACCACGGCGAATGAGACAAAGGGGTACCGGGGTGGATTGCATAGAGCCTGATCTGTAAATGCACCTCTTCTGGGAAAGGGTTGGCGATCTCTGTGCCAGTCAGCATGCATCGTGATTCGTGTCTTACTCCATTCTGTTGTTTGCACCTTTTGGGTCGCGAAGCCTAGGGTTTTGGTGTTCTGTTGTGCGGCCGAAACCGCCAGAGGAAGGAGGTAATATGTCACCAAAACACCAGGTATTATCACAAAAGGATGGGGCTTTGCATCTAGACAAGTATCTTCTCGTATTGTGCAAGCTGATCTTGTAATACTTCAACGCTTTGTCCACGCAAGCTCTCGTTTTCGTCTTGTGCTTCAGAGAATTTGTTTCATATTCTTTGACTCGTGGGCCGACGGTCAATCTCGGTCCCGCCAAACCATCTTCCTAACAAGAAACCTCTGGGAACCTAGATGCCAGAGAGAATAGACGCAGTGACTTTTCCGCTAGGGAAGCCTTGGTAAGTTGATCCGGAAATTCGTCGCCGCCGAATGGTATATCGGAAGATCCCTTGCCATATTTGGAAGCCTCCGAACTCCGACTATGGCTTCCTACAGGAGGCTGTAGATACGGGAATAGGACTTTAAATCCTCGAGATTCCGGCCTCTTCGCAATTTGGTGGAATGGACCCGACCCTGAGATCGAAACTAAGACCGCATTGCTCGAGACTTGGGCATTAGTTGACTCTCGTGTCCTGCGTGGCGTCGCCGACCGTCCGTTGTTCGGCCGAACTAACTCATGGCTTAGCCTGCTTTCAGCCGATATGCTTAAATCTCGGCCGAGGATTGGTTCATGGCGGCATGGGCTTGAGGCATTCCAAATAGTTCTGGGAGGAAGGGCACCGCCAGCTGAATCCTTTACTGCCGGTGTTATTCTTGCTGTGCGAAATGTCTTGGCTCGGCCGGGTCAGTCTGAGCATTATGGCAATCCATCGAAGCCTTGGGGAATGTGGTGCTGGCCATCAAGGCGGCAAAAAACTATAAACGGGCATCAGGCCTCGGATAATCAGCAGGGTATAGCTTCCCCGCGGATAGCTTTGTGATCAATCCTTTGGGCTTGTCAACATCTCGGGCCCGGGCTGGGGTCTGGGTTTTGCGTTGCCAGAACGGATGCCTCCGTCGACAGACCTAGATCTAAATGCCAAGGCGGCATTGATCCGGCAGGAAGACACGACTTGCCGCAGGCAATCCGTTGGAAATCCGCTAGCAATCTGTAGGCGATCCTTCCCCTTGTGCAACCAACCAGACCGACTGGCAACAAACTGACAACCATCTGTCTCTGCAAACATTTCATTCTTGGTCAAAGCAACCAACTTGCTGTCGACTCAGCCCTTGGAGATCGGCGTCCTCCGTTCCGGAATTTCCTGTGCTCCTAGATCCCTAAAGCTTTGATGGCATTGCGGTCGTGAGATTTCGCCGTATTGATCGTACAGTACATATATACATTGCGCAGATAATTATGGCCTTGCCGGCTCCCGGGCGACATGAAACTGGACGAGGTCGAGAGGGGTCAACGAAATTGTGCGCGTTACCGGAATTGGCTGGGCCCCTATCCATGTTCAACTGACCCTCGGACAACCGCCAACTGCCGGCGCGGGAGCATCCACCAAAACCCGCCAACGATAAGTTTGGGTGTGGCGTTGGTTCGCAGCCTGGGGGGCATTCTCAAACATCACGCCAAACCTCTCGGTATCTTGCCCATTTTTGGAAGCCTAAGCCCAAATTAGTAGGAATCCTCTGGCGTTGGGGCGTGAGAGGGTGACTACTAACCCATGGATTGAAAGCCCTCGTCACCGCCCTTGATGGCATCGATAAACATCTTCTTCATGCCTTGCTCAGAGAGTACGCGGATGCAGCGGTCGAGGAGCCGTATCATGATTGCGTCTCGCCTGCTCGCCATATTAGGTTTCTCGTCTAGAAACAAGTCAGCTTACGCGTATTCTGTTGGATCCAACCTTCGACGCGCATGACCAACCTGTGATACAGACACATGTGACGCCGCCGGTGTCGTCCGAAATCGTGCTAGCCCAGGGCAGATCCTCAGCCACGGGGCTCCCCGTGTTTTTTGCGTATGTCAGGGCCGTGGCAACAATGGCGCCGCCTTCAAGGCCAATGACAATATCCCGAATGTTCATCGTGCCGGCCAGCTTTGCGTATTGGTCGTACCAGCCTACGTTGGTCTTTTTCCTCGATTCCTTTTCGACAATTTCCAACACGGCGTCGAACTCGCTGAATTCGCAGGGTCTGAAAACCAGCCCCGGCGGCATGTAACCGGTTGCCGGCCAGTCTTCGAGCCTAAGAAACCAGTCGCAGACTTCTTGGCCAGAGCCGGGCACCGATGATTGAACATCCGAGATGGGCCAGTCGCGCCGCTGAAACCAACCGACAGGAACCTCTGCCGGTAGACCGTAAAATAGTCGCGGGAACGTACTACCGAGCTGTAGACGGCAGACCCCCCTTGTTTTCGCAAGTTGGCGTAACGCGTGATTGTGCAGGCTGAGGCCAACGCCCCGTAGTCGGTGAGATGGCCGAACCAAGATTGCCGCCATGGAAGCTATTAGCCGCTCACCGCCGCTGTCGGCGTACGTGGTGTAAGTCGCACAGAAGCCAAGCACCTCCGAGGTCCCGGGCTCCCGCACAATATAGTGCATGGCGTAGCCGTCGCGGCGGAGCAGCGACTGAAACGGGAACCGGCCCAGCTGAAAGCTTTCGGGGAAGCATTGCTGCCATAGCTCATGGACAGCGGGCACATCGCGATGCGCATCCCACACTTGGACGGCCCATGACTTGGGCGCGAAGACGACTGGTTGGACAACGGGCGCTGCTGCTGCTGCTGCTGCTGCTGCTACCGCTGCTGCTACCAAGGGAATTTGGCCCCCACCAAAAAGAACATTGGCAGCCGCTTCTAGTTCGGCGGGGGAGTAGTTCGGAATATGGATGATGGCAGGGAAAGAGCTCTCGAGCGGCCCCAAATCCTCAAGATTGCAGCATGCCACAATGATTTGTGGCCGGTGCTCCGAGACAGCACGCGCAATCTCGGCCAGAGCCACCTGTGAGCGTTGCCCGTGGCGAGGAGGGCCCGAGATGACGAATATCACGGTCGTCGCTAACCTGATGTGCACGACGTGGGTACCGCTGATACCGTTCCGTGGCAAATATGGCACATGGCGGACCCACGGATGGTGTTTAGCCAACGCCTTCCCTAGGGGCTCAAAGGGGTCGGAGGTCGGAGCACTGTTGGCGGGTGAAATCTGGGGTGGAACCCCTGGAGTCAGGAGAAGAAGAATGTCGCCGTCGTTGAGGACCTTGGAGAGCGGCAAATAAGACTGCGAATCCTGTACGACGACAGGCCTTTGTGGTTTTCTAAGATCCCCGGCAGGCAGTTTCGGCCTCGGTTCATTGCTGGAGAGCTCCAAGGGACTCATCACGAACCGCGGTGTTTCTGGCACTGCAGCGTTTGGTTAGTGCACGTGCTTCATCTTCAATTCCTGATCTCACTCACTCGTGCACTCACTCTTTTAGCCCAACTCGCAACAATTCTGCATTGCTAGACCAGTCAAACTTCTCTTTGGAGTAGCCGTAGCTTTGCAATCATGGGCCGTGAAATATCAAACGTGCCGGCCGCTAGTGTCTCGGGCAGGTTCCAGGCTTCTAGAACTCGAGCTCAGCGGCACAGCTTATAGCCTCGCAGGGCCAGGGCAGCTGAAGAGGCGCAGATACGTGGAAGTAGCGATGAAGTCCCCAGACATTAGCAGATAAGTTTTGCCCGGGATCTGCACGCCGGCCGGTTCCAATGGCACCCAACAGCGGCGGGCAGGCAGGTCTAGACGAGATGATGCTTGTCAATGGAAGGATTGTCCGCGTTCCTGTCGTGGTTCCTGGGCAGCCTGAGGGATCAAGGGGCCAATGGGAGGCGCAGTGAAATTGGATGGCCGGCAAAGCCGCAGGAGCAGTGGCAGAAATGTCAGGGCAGGGTGAAGCTTTGGTGGTGTTGCAGGCCGTTTAAAACAAAGTAGCACTCCAATACCCGTTAAGCGTTGTGGGCCGGGCCGGTTGAGAAGTTGCGAGTTTGGAGGGGAGAAATGTCTTTTTTTTGTGTTTCTGTCCACAACGGCGGCAAGACATAAACGCCGATCACGAAGACTAGGTTAGGTTACGGATGACGGGGCACGGGCACTGAAGTAGAATTAGAGAGGGAGTAATGGCGCCTCTTTGAATGAATGCAGCAGCTCAACCCTGTCAGTGTGTGTTCCGTCAGCGACGACTCCGAAACGGCCTTCGGATTTCGAAGTGCCGCTCTGGGCCCTGGCCTCTGAGCTCTGGCCTTTGAGCTCTGGGGGTATGTCTCTGAGAGAGATGGGGGCGTGAGAGAGGGAGTGTGTGTGTGCGCGCGTGTGTGTGCCCATGTGTAAGTAAGATGGGAAGTGTGTGTGTGGTGCGTGTCTCGAGGGGACGCATATACCGTCAATACTGCACCAGCGTATGCGTCCAGTCCAGACATAGCTACCTACATACACATTGGTAACACAACCATGCCGTGGCGGGCTGCTCGATGGTGACGCTGTTGTGGGTATTTGCGCGTCTAAAGAAATGAATCAAGGTTTAGGGGCCAGTTGCTTCTGCATGACAAGTGCTCCCGAGGGCCTTGTTAATTGGCCGATAATGAGCAGGCTATGGCTGTGGTGTGCGCGTGCAGAGAAACTTGGGTTGTACAGAAGGAATGCGCAGATAGTGTGTCAGAGCGGTGCATGATACCTTCCACGGGCACTACGGGTGCATGGTATGGAGCTGGAAGGTGAGGTAAGGTAGGTCTGACAGTTATGGATGGTAAGGTAGGTAACCCGCCCGGGTGCCTAGCGTTTGCGTTCGGCGTCCTGCGCACCCCAAACATTGGCATGTCGAGCTCAAGCTCGAGTCTAGAGCCTGCGAACCCGCTCCGGCGACCGTGGGGTTGAAAGGCCGCCGGGGGACCCTGTGCTGCAGAATTGCCCAGTTGGGTAGTTCAGGGAATACGTCCTTCGGATCTGCCCCGCCCGCTCGGGAGCAGCCTCAGGCCCCTGTCGTTGTAACTTCTATCGTTGTCGCCTGGGAGGCAGGGGGGCACCTCAGTTGTGTGCCGACAGCCCAGTCCCATCCTGGACAACCAACCCGTCGTGTTAGAAAAGAAGCGCAGACGCCGCCAACTCTGACCACCAAGGGCGGGCCACTCACTGGCAGTGACACCACAACAAGGTAAGATACGGTGCGGCATACTCCGTACTTATGTACCTTAGGTCCACGCCGCCTCGCCCTCGACACACGCTAAGAACCACCAATTGCCACTTAGGGCGTTCGCTCGCTCGCCGGACATGGGGCGGGCGTAGACGGCGTGGTTACACAAAGGGTTTTTGGCCGTGGCACCGTCAACCTGAAGGAACACGCCATGGAGCATCGGTCCAACGCGCGATGGCCGCCCTGTTGAGGTGAGGTGCGGTGCTGTGCTGTGCTTTGCTGTGCTCTGCTCTGCAGCCATGCTCCTGGGGGTTGGCTTCCAATGTGCGCCAAGGACGTCTAGGGGAGTGACACATCGCCTGTCGCACAAGCATCACCAAAAGATGACTTCACTGCCCATGGCCGGGGTTGGGGTGCCGGGTGCAGAAGTGCGGTATGGCCTCGTAGTACACGAGCGGCACCACCAAGGGGGTAAGGGAGAGAAACAGACGCGGAAGAGAGCAACCGTCAGTCCTGTCAATTAGGTGCCCCTTCTTCAGATTTGGAGATAGATAGAATAGCCTGTGCGGGGAAGAGACGAAACCCAACCAGAGAGGCAGAAGCGTACACGGCTGGAGTTCCGTTTGCCCCGGACTAGTGCTCGAGCAGCATGGACAAATCTTCGTCAGATGGGTAGGGCTAAATACAAAACTTTGGTAGCTATTGCCGTATTAAATCAAGGCACGAAGCACGTAAGGTACCTACCTCCATATAATACACATACGGTGAGCCGTTGGCGAGAAGGGTTGGAGGGTAAAAGGCGGGATGAAGGGGAATACGGCTGGAATGTTGGAGGCGTGGCGTGGGGGGGAGGGTTCGGAAGAGAGAGAAGGGGGGCCAAATCGACGGCCGTGACAGCTAAGGGCGAAGTTGCCCAATCTGAGGCGGCCCTGATCGAGGCCGAAGGATGATGGTGAGGTCGCACAGTCCGAGTCGAGAAATGAAAACCCTCAAGGGCAACAACCCCGATGTGGCTGCATCAGTGAAGAGGCGCTGGGCCGCTGGACTGAGGTGCAGTGAGGTGCAGTCACCTCAATGGCAGAGAGCGGGCATGCAGCGGATCGCGAAGCCCGGGGTGGTATTCAGCAACGGCGAGCCAATCCGTAAACGGCCAGGGAAATAGACTAAATAAACGCGCGAGACCCGTGCAGATGTCATAAGGCAGGGTAGGTTGTGATAATCTCCAAGGGCGCATCATCCGGTGCAGAAGAGCAGCAGCGTAGCGTATGCAACTTAGTACTGAGCGACAAGGAACGGAGGCTGGAGTCTGTTATGGCCGCGGCTTTGTGCACTACGAGCTATGGTAGGTTGTTGCGGACGATTGATGGATGCCGTTGGATGGGAGAACAACGTCCATAGGTTCCATTTCCGACTTGGGGTTGCGGGAGAGCAGTTGCCGGGAGCAGCGCCTCTGCTGACTCCCTCAACCTTCTTGCCCGTTTGTGTAACACCACTGGTGCAAGGTCTCTCTTTCCGCTCTCGGCAAGCTGGAGCTGCATTTCACTGCTCAGGAAGGCGCACCTTGCGACGACGGGAGCTTGGGCCGTCTTATTCATTAATTCCTGGCAGTTGGCTTGCTTGCCAAGGCACATACACGGATGGGCACTCTACAATACCTACCTCGCTCCTTCCATCTGGGCTGCAATGACCCCACCTGATATCGGCAACGGGGGGCCGAGAACCTAGACTGTCCTGTGGTTTCTAGGTTAGTTAGGTAGTCTGTGCAATCTGAAGTGGGATGGGCTACGCAGGCCTCAGGACCGGACCCAGCCTCGATCGATCCTTCTGCTCCCAATCCATTACAATGCTCTTGGCGGCAAACAACTTCAAGGCTGCTTCCTAGGTGCCCAGTTTGAAACCTGAGGCACTTGGTTGCTCAGGCACCTTGACGACTGCTGTGGCAGGCCGTCAGGGTGGGTAGTGGGGTTATGCAATCGGTCGCTGTTTCGCGTGTAATTAATCCAGTGATCGGTAATTCCAGTCTGTGTAATACAGCCCGTCGCAGGTGCAACGACACGCACGCCGTGTCACTCCGCAAAGCTTCCCGTTGTACGGAGCTTCGGGCCAAAAGTCTTGACATTCGCTTGTACCTGTCTTACGTAAAGACAGTGTTTAGAAAACACCCTTATCACTAGAGCTTTAGGGACTCACTGCTGAATTCTAGCGCTCAAATCCCTAAGCACTAGCGGTCTAGTCCCTAAGACCTTGGCTTTTTAGTGAACTGCTTACACAGTGTTAATAGTAGTATTGCATTTTGGGCACTGTTCTTACGTAAGGCCGGTTCAGGAAAGTGTTGAACACTTTTGGCTCGAGACTCCGTAACGTGCAATGTGCAATGTCAACCTACCTTAAACTTGAAAATCCAGCATCCAGTGAGCGGCAATGAAGTAAAGACGGAACCCACCTGGCCAGCAGCAGGACAGCAACAACTTCCCTGTGAAGTGGTGGGCAAACATCGGAAACGAGAGCGACAAAAGTCAAGGAGAGACATCGGAGGAGAGCCAGTGAAAATGGCATCGCATGAAAATGACACTTTAAGTGATCTCTTGGGCGACCTCGAGGCGGGTATGGACAATTCAATCGAGATGCGCATCTCATCTCGTGCGGTGCAAGCAAAGCCAGGAACGAAACGCTAAAACCAAGGCAGCCTCCAAACTCCCGGCCAAGCGTCGCCAGGCAACCGTCAAGCCGACGGTTGAGAAGACGACATCGCTACTGTACGAAAGGGGCGTCCTCCCTGACGAGCTAGCCCGTCTGGTCGACCTTGTCACTCTCCGCAACTACCTCGACCAGGCGAGCCTCGCCGCCATCGTGCGCAACCTGTACCCGGCGGGCAAGGTGGGCGACGATGTCGTCTTGTGCGTCGTTGGCGCCCTTGGCCACGGCCAGCTCAAGCCCGCCCTGACCCTCCAGGCCCTGTTACTGAGATGGCTCGTCATGGCCTACCACCTGCTGCAGAATCCAGACATCCTGTCACAGGCGTACGGCGTCTTTTTCAACCTACTCAGCACTGCTGCCATTCGGTAAGGCAGTCTTCCTCCTGGCGGTGTCACGGGGTTTCGCGTCGCCTCCTTACGGAAACCCCGTCGGCATGTTTGGCTTACTGATTCTTTGCACAGGCCCCAGCTGTGCCATCTACTCGCCCTAATCACGCGACGCAAATATGTCAGACCGTTCAGGATACAGGCAATGTGAGTTTTGCGCATTCCTCGGGCAGAATATGCGTATGCGCACAGCTCTGATGGACCGCCGTGCAGACTGGCACTGTCCAGGCAGACAGGCAGCGATCCGCACCTGACAGGCCTATTGCGCGTGTTCAAGAACTACTACCCCGAGATCATCGTGGGCGAAGTTACAAAGGGGCGGGCCGCAGCCTTCAAAGTAGGTGGACTTTTCGACGTGTCTGAAGTTGCCAGCAGAGAAGCTGACCGCGAGCCAGCACCCTGATCCCCAATGGCGGGATAGAGTAAACGAAATCCAACAGCAGCAGCAGCTCGACCGCCAAGATTATGGTGGGACTAAGAACGGGTTCGCCGTCAACCATGCCCTGGGCCGGCAGATGAATGGCGCGACGGCCTCTGTGTTCCCAGCTGTGCACACCCAGCATTCCCAAGAGGTACGTCGCGTGGTCAGGAAGACTAAGGCCAGTTGCTAATTGCTCCCAGAGTTCATTGACCCTTGAAGAAATTGACAAGGCCGAGGCGTTTGTGGACAACCTGGAAAAGATTGAGTTGCCGACCCAGCTTGTCGCCGTCATGGCGGATCCTCTGCTTCAGAAGCTTTTGCTCTTGCGGCCAGATGCCGACGCCTCCGCTCGTATAAGCAACTGGGTTATGGCCTGCCTGGGCGATGTGGCGGCTGGAGACACAGATCCGGCTTTCATGCTCGACATGCTGGAGGTCGTCCACGACTATGTTATGAACACCAAGGTTCGTGGTCTCGAGTCTGAATTTCCTATCCCTTGCTGACCTAATCGCTTGCCAGACCCTGCCACCTTTGCTCCTGACCTTCTTACAGATGTTCCTGGGAACGTGGAATGGCGTAGACAAGAGAAGCGATGTGCTCGAGACTGTTAGCTATACCCCTTTGGGCGATTTTAAGAGCAAGCCCCCACCCCCTGTAATCGTCCAAACACATTTCAACTGACCCCTTGCAGAGCTCTACAAAAAACTCTTCCAGCTCCTCGAGAGCTCACTGCTGGACAGCACGGCAGCCTCTCAGGTATCGCTGCTGAAGTTCTACACCCTGCTCCTCCGACGATGGTCCATCGCAATGCGTGCGTCTCAGGATAGCGTCGACCCTGTGCTACCGGATGGCTCAGCCGGTGACCTTGTGAGCCACGTCAACAAGCTCGCCCTGACGCTGACGCAGACGGCGCCGGGGGCCGCCACGCAGCTGGCCATCCTCGACTTCTACGAATGCTTCGCGTCCGTCTTCTCGATACCGCGGCTGCTGCGGTCTGTCGACCTCTGCATCCCACCGGCGCTCGTCGTGTACCCCATGGTGTTTGGCGACTCGCTGGTGGTGCTCTCGCGGCTGTGCGGCATCCTGGCCGCGTACAAGCGCGCATGGGAGGCCATCATGGCGCCGTCGTCGCCAGCGGCGCGCCAGCTGACGCGCCGCGAGCGCGAGCAGGTCAACACGTTCAACGGCTTCCTGATGGACCTCTGCAACTGCCTCTGGCGCGGGCGCGCCTTCGCCACCTCGGACCTCAACGCCCAGGGCTGCGGCATCCCGCGCGCCCTTGAGCCCGCCCTCGACTCGTACGTGCGCGCCGTCGACTCGGAGCTGGCCCTCGGCGCCCTCTTCGGCCTGTCGTACTCGCCCGTGCTGTGTCTACAGGCCATTTCGTACGTGCGCGAGCTCGAGGAGGCCGAGATCGAGGCCTCGCCCGACGGCCTGCGGTCCCGCCACGCCGGGCCCGTCACCCAGGCCTCGCTGACCCGCCTGGCCAGCAGGGGCGGCGTGGCCCTGTCGTTTCCGGAGTACAGGTCCGGCGTGCTAAAATACCTCGAGTCGAACGGGTTCCCGGGCGTCCCGGAGCTGATGTACAACACGATGAAGAATCTCATGAAGGAGCGAAAATAAGCCGGCATGTAACGTGAGGTAGTTTAGCAGGATTACAACCTTTTTTTGTGTCTAATTTTCTTCGAGGCCAAGCATGCAGATGCAGAGCTGTACTGTTTGTTTATTGGACTGGTTATTACCTACCTACCTGTTTTATTCCAAGAGCAAACGCCATGTTAAATGCGTTGGGTATCATGTTAAAGAGAAAAATGAAAATGAAGTGAGAATGTGATGAAATCCCCATAAAATGTTGAAAATCCGGCACCCCTGATCCCTTCGTTTTTAGCCACAACTTAAAACAATTTCCGCTCTGTTACCCCCCCTTTCCTTGGTCTGCGTCTCATGTTCCCTTTCGAGAATGAACATCTGGCCACTACGACGACGGCGCCTTTGGTTCGAAACCGTAGCCACCAATGCCGCCAGTCGTGTAGCTGCGGCCCTCGGGACCGCGGCGGTTCTGGCTCCGGGGCCCACGGACCTTGAGGTCGTCGCGCAGCCAGCGCAGGACCAGCTGGCCGAGGCGGCTGTTCCCGGAGGCTAGCAGCACGTCGTCGCCGGGCTGGGGCGGCGCGGCAGCGGCCTCCTCCTCGGCGGCGCGCAGCAGCTCGTCGGCAGGGCCCCAGCCCCTGACAGTCCCCATGTGCATGTGCACGAGGTGCGTGGGCCACCCGGCCAGGTTGTCGAGAATGTGGGTAGCATAAACGACGGTGCAGCCGCGCAGCTCCGTCTCGCGGTACAAAAAGGCTAGGAACTGCGAGCGGCTCCACACGTCGAGGTCGACGGTGATCTCGTCGAGCAGCAGCACGGTCCACGGGCGGATCAGGCCCATGGCCAGCTGGACGCGGCGGCGCTCGCCGTCGCTGACGGCGTGCATGCGCCAAGCCGTGTCGATGTCGAGGACCGCCACCAGCTCGTCGCGCCGCGCCGGGTAGTAGTCGCCCCCGACGGAGCGCAGCAGCTCGTCGACGCCAATGTCGGTGCGCACGATGGCGTTGAGCACCCACTCGAGCCCCAGGTACGTGACGCCCTCGAGCCCGTCCTTGAAGGGGTCGACGCCGCCGACGCGGATAGCCCCCGCCGGCGCCAGCCGCTTGCCGGCCAGCAGCCGCAGCAGCGTCGTCTTGCCGGCGCCGTTGGCCCCGATCAGCAGCGTGCGCGATCGCGGCGGCAGGTCCAGCGTGATGTCCGACACGCCCGTCGACCGGTCGGGGAACTGGTACGTCAGCCCAAATGTCTGCACCGACGGACCCCCGGGCGGTACTGGAACGACCATGGTGTTTTGCGTGGTGATTGACTACGTAGGTACGTTGGTGACAAGAGCAGACAGAGTTCTATCCCTTTGCGAGAAATGAAAGCCAGAAGAGAAAGAAGAGAAAAGAAGAATGGCAAATGTAGAAACTCAAGTGAAGTTACTCTACAGTGTCAAGTCCTGTCCCGTCTCGGTAAGAATGATGAATGTCTTACGGAGTGAGCTGAACAATGCACAACAGGAGATTGGCAAAAGATAGAAAATAATGGCGTCAACACCGAATTGACGCTCGGCGAGGAGGAGAGGGGTGGTGGGATGATGACTCTTCCGCATCAAGCCGTTACTTACATACTCAACGTGCGGCTTGTCGTTCTTGCACAGTGCCATTATGGAGCCAGGAGAGCGCGCCTTCTGGATAGAGACAAGTCAGGTTTGTTCCTTAGACGAGCTCCTTCCTTTATTGAACTGGCACAACGGATGATTCCTGATCCCCACTTCGTATTACTTTAAGTTCAATCCGACGGGACTTGAGCTCCCCAAAGCCGAATTATCGGATGGCTGTCGTTCAACTCACAACGGGTCAACTCCAAGCACTCCACAATCGATCTTAAAGACAATCACGAGGCACAATATCAGACAGTAAAACGGGATACAATGCCAATGAATTACCAACACCACCAGCGTCATTAAATCCCAACACCCAAGAAGGTACAGTACGAAGAAGTCCCGTCAACTTCGACAGGTAAAACCCAAACAACGAAACGCCCCTCCATGCAAGAGTGCTACCCCTCTCAAGAACCCCCAAAGAATTTCCCAGACCAAATATCCCCATCCATACCGTATACCGTGAATGAACCGAAAATAAACGGCGACATGCAAACAAACGTACTCCATCCAGGCCATCGCCATTTTTTACTTCCTCCTCCCTGGGTTCGCAGACATCGAAACATTCGCTCTTCATAGAATCGCCACCAGTCGGGCTTCAAATACCCAGAGATGAAACCAAACACCACACAGACCAATATTATATCCCAGGTCAAACTCGTCCATATATAACACCTCCCCCAGCCGACGGTCAGTCAGCCGGACAGAGAGTTAGATATAATTAGCCCTCGCAGACCCACTCAGCAAACACGCACCACCGCGCCGTGCGGTCCGCTAGCACTAGGCCCCGCCAGACGCCGCGTTCTGAGCACTTGATGATGGTTTCCCAGGTGCCGCCGTCGCCGCCGGCTTCGTCGTCGCCATCGCCCGCGCGACCAGCCGCAACAGAAGCACCTGCACCCACGCCGACGCCAATGCCGCGGCGCTCCTCCTTGCGCATGAGGCGGAGGATCTTGCCTCCCGGGGTCTGGATGGCGAGCTTGGCCGGTTTCTTGGCTGGGCCGCTGCCTGAGCTTGCGGTGCTAGGATTGGACCCGGCCGCGCTCGAGCTGGTCATGCTCATGGCGCTTGTCAGGCGCACAAACGGTATTGGGCTCGTAGCTCCCCCGTTGGACGACGGAGCCATGACGGCACCACTTATGGCCGCGCCACCGAGCGAGCTAGGATGCTGGCGGATGGCAAAGACGAACGTGTTGTTGAGCGCGAGGCGCTGACACTGGGGCTGGACGACGTAGATGTCGTGGCGCTGGGCGTGCGGCGTCGGATGGCGCGTGACAAACTCATATGGCGGATTCTCGCCCGTGTGGATAATGGGCAGCGCAAAGGCCAGCGGGTGTGGGATGTCCTTGATGCTGTGCATTAGCCCGCGCTTTCCGGCATACACCTTCAGCGTGCCCGTGCCCTCGTCGCCTGGAAGCAATGCCTTGACAGTGTAGCGCTTGACGCTGCCAAACCACTCGGCTTGCGCGAGGGCGCGCTTCTTCACCACATCGCCCGACTCGAAAAGGTCGCCGTCAGAGTCTCGCGAGTATGCCCGCACCTCTACCTCGGCGGCCACTTCAATGTCGGCGGGGACGTTGAACTTGACATGGACCATCTCGAGGTCCTCGATTCGTGTCAGCGACGTGTTGTAGTCGACAATCTCGAGACCGGATTTGAAATACGGCGGACAGGTGCAGGGCAGGTTGAGGAGGATCTCGTGGGCCACTGGCGGGCAGACGTGCTGTTGCGAATGGTGTTCGGGGATGTGCGTCCAGCAGATCTCAGTAGGCCGGACGAGGAACCACCACGGGTCCGCCGTCGAACTGCTGAAACCAGAGTATAACCCCCGCCGCGGGTTGGACGGAGAAGCAAGACAACAGTCCATAATCCGCCATTCGTTATCGACGAGCACGGCATTCCACCAGTGGTTTGACCGCGGCACGACGATGGCATCCGGTATCTCGCCCGGCGCCTTCAGATAGCCTCGGACCACCTCGCAGGGAAGCCCAACTGCCGCACACATCTCCAGCACAACCACAGCATACTCCTCGGCGCATCCGCGTTTGGATTGGATGACGCGCCGTGTATCGATTTCGCCTTCAAAGTCCTCTTCCCAGCATATCTTCTCCGCAACCCAGGTGAAGATGGCCCGCAGGCGTTGGATGTCGCTCCGATACGGGCGGCAGACGTAATTCGTCGCAAGCGTCACCGTTGTTGTCCCTGGGGGGAGGCCGCCGATAAAGCGCGAGTTCTTGTCTACCTGGCTGAGGTTGATGGCGAGATAGTTGATTGGCTCTTGCACCGGCATTCCGTCGGCTCCCTCGTCCCCGTCGATGCTGTTGTACAGCTCGTCGACAGGATCCAGCGCAGGGTAATCCAGCATCTGACACCGCTCCCTTCTCTCGACGCGCTCGTTGCGGCTGAGAGAGTTGGACCGGTTAACGTCTCGCCGGACCTGGACCCAGTCGACGCCGTTACCAAGGCCCATCTCCCGGGCGGCATCTCTCTGCCCTGTCCCCGAGCTGAGGTCAAGCGACGAGCCGTTGATTGCAGCCGCCATGCGAGTTACCGAGGAACCCTGCACAGAAGCAGTTCCCGTCGTGGCTATGCTACCTCTCGTGCTTGCGACGCCAGTCTTTGCCGACTCGAGGATGCGTTTTATGAAGTTTTGCTTTTTCGGCTTGGGCTGCACAAGACCTCCGATGCCGCCTATTATGTCGTCGTGAAAGCCCATTGTTGATTTGGGCCGTGCATCCCCCGAAGCATGGCTACTGTGGTACGTGACCCCCGTAAAAGGCGTCTCTGGGCGGTCCTGATCCGGATCCCGCATTCCGAGCGCGCTCTGAGCTCGGCTTTGGTTTCTCCTGGCCAAGCTGCCTGCGCTGGTAGCACTGATTCCTCCAGCCGATACGCCGCTCATCAGACTTCGGTTCGTGCTCTGGGTCGCTCCAGAGGTTGTGCTTTGAAGTCCCAAAGATACACTCGTCGAGTTGGTTTTTGTGGTGAAGGTCCTATTGAGAACCTGGCGGCCGACCTCGTAAGCAGACTTTTTATGCCGTAATTTTTGTTCCGGTGGTGCGCGCACCTCCATCGAAGACTTTGGCCGCTCGAACACGTTGTTTTTCGGTGGTGGAGGAGGTGCATCTTCTGTCTCAGCCAAGCCGGAATTGTGTTGATGCATTGTCCTGAGTCTCGACTCCATCCGCTCGACGTAGTTGCTCAGCTGGGGAAGTTTGGGCTCTTCTTGGAACGAGCTGTGGTATGACGGGTCCTGAGAGGATCCGCCACTTCCGCTGTACGTTTCATAGCCCTCATCGACTTGCTGCGCGATTCCCGTAGCGGTCTGTGGCCTACGAGGGTCTCGCTTCCGTTTTGGCTGATCACGCAGCATGTCAAAAGACTCTGGCGACCAAGGGTCAAAAATGGGCTCTGGCGACTCTGTCTCGCGCGGGACACCCAGTGCATCCAACTGCTCCATGACGTGGTCCATAGCCTCTCTCAATGGAGAAGGTGTCATTTCCTCTATTCTAGGCGACGGCGGACACGGTGAAGGCACGCGCGGCGTATGATAGCCTACAGACCTATGGTCATAAGACGCGTTAGAGTTATTTCTCGCCATGTTGCCGGACCGCCGATGGTCGAACGACGCGTTGGAGTGGTGTCTTGAAGCACTTTCTGCCAGGCGAGAGCCATAGGATGCGTTGGAGTTATGCCTCGCCATGTTATCTACGGGTTGGTAGCCGTAGGAGGCATTGGAGTGTTGCCTTGCTAGGTCTACATGGTAGTCATACGAGGCATTAGAGTTGTGCCTCGGTGGGTTACGGTGGAACTGCTGATCTTGAGACGCGTTGGACCCGTATCTCGACAACGACACCGTGTGACGATGTGGTGGTGGCGGTGGAGGGGGTGGGGAGCCGCCCCCCTCCAGGCTTTGCCGATCCGGTGGCGGCTGGGCGGAGGGAGGTCGGTATGGCCGGTATGAAGGCGTCGGAGACGGCACTCGGGACTCATAGCTGGGGGCAGGCCTGAATGATGGTGCGGGAGAGGGTGCGCGGGATATGTGCTGAGGAGGCACATATGATGGCGCAGGGGATGCAGCTCGGGAGATGTGGCTATGGCCGCTGTGGCCAGGAAAATATGAAGGCGTAAAGGATGGCGCGGGGGATGGCGCTCTTGAGCCATAGTTATAGTTGAGAGGCGGCACGGGAGAGGGGTCGCGGTCCCGGGGCGCTGGAGCGGGGACCTTGCTCAGCGAGGTATCCGACGTCTCGCGCAAGCGAATGGGCTCCTTCTGGAAGGTTTCTGGGATTTTGGCCGTGGTGTAGTGCGGCGCCTTTGAATAAGCCTCGAAGGGCTTGCGGAAAGTCTTTGACTTCCGGGGCGTGTCTTTGGGGCTGGGCGTGCTACTGCCGGGCAGGGGACTGGTCGATCTGCTCGTGGGCCGGAAAGAGTCTGGCAGAACCTCGACGAAGTTTGAGGGAAACAATCCGATGGCCCTCCTGTCTCGCCACAGTCTCCCCATCCACCACGACCCATCGCCCGCATTGAGACACTCGATCAGGTCGCCCTCGATGAAGCCGAGATCTCGTTTGGACTACAATTGGAGATGAAAATTAGCAAACAACTGTGCGAACGGACAGGCATCTCGGGCGGCCACGGCCATGCGCAGGCGCATCTCGGACGAAGACGGACGCAGACATTGACGCAGACTCGGCAAGAATGACGACGACAATGGAAACAACGTACCTCTCCACCCCACGAATAAACTGCCCTGACCCAGCAGGGAAACCGCGTCGGCAGCGGCGGTGCAGCCAAAACCATTGTGTGGTTTTTTTGCGATAGAGTTCGCCTCTGTCGCGCGGCGAGGCCTGCGTTGACTGCGGATGCTGCTCTGCTGGTTGTGCTCCCTCTTAAATGCTGCTTTCGGTGCTTGGGTCGGGTCGAGTCCAAGCTTGCACGATGGCACCAGGGTTGGCCAAGGGCAGCACAAGGGTTGCCAGGGGCAACGGGCTGCCCGCCCCACCTGCCCATTCAAGGCGGGCGAGGGGTCCCTGGCACACCATCCGAACCCGTCAACGAGCTCTGATTGGCGGTACCCATTGGTGGACAGCGCAGAGGCATGCAGCGCAAACCGCCTGCAGAGCGCTTCGGTGGACAAATGGATGGATGTCTGGTGTAAGTCGGTCGCTGTCTTAAGGCCTGCGCAGCATCGCGCGTCAGTCGTCGAGGATTGCTCTGCTCCAGTTTTCCTGCACATGCTAAACCTCCACGACACCGTCGATTATTGCCCATATTCGAGCAGAATATAGCTTCAATTGCCGTCAGCAGCGTGTGCGCAACGATTCGCGGACTTCGCCTGCGACAGCCTAGCACGCACTCAACCCGGACAAGCCAGCCCACTCCAAGTAAACAATGGCCCGTGCCCACTCCTCCAACACCCAGACAACCAGAGCTCCGAGTTAGGCCCAAACATACTAAGGCCATCCGTTCATCCATACTCGCACTACTACTACTTGCGTCGGGCCCATCGCCGTCAGTCGTCTGCTCTGCACCTGCACCTGCACCTGCATTCGCAATCCGTTCTCATCGTCCATCTCTATTCATCTACATCCACGACGCTTAAAACAACTGCCATTCCGCTCTGCGCTGTTGCGCCCGCGAGAGGCCCAATACCTTTTTATTTAAGGTTCGGGTTCTCTTCCCCCACCTGCCTTACCTTCCCAGTCTGTCGGTCGTCTCGTGCTCTTTCCCTCAGTCGCGCATGCTTCGACGCCTCAACATTGTCGCTAGTAGTGCCGCTTCTGTTGCCGTCGCCGTCGCCGTTCTGCGGGCAGATCGGGATTCCACCTACCGAATCAGCGCACTGCGTCGCTGCGCTCGACGCATCGAATCCTAATCCCACAATGGCCGACGAAGGGGTCGCGAGCCACTACCAAGTGCTGGAAGAACTCGGACGTAAGGCTTGCCCGCTTCGGCTTCCCGCTAGAAACCACCCTCTCTCTCTCTCTCTCTCTCGTCTGACCTTGTGATCTCCTCTCCTTCAGGCGGCAGTTTCGGCGTCGTATATAAGGCCATCGAGAAGGCCACGGGCGAGACAGTCGCAATTAAACATGCAAGCATTCTTCCTGCCCCTCGATCTGACTGACAGTGGATGGCGGCTAACCGTGGGCGCAACCCGCCGGCCAGATTGACCTCGAGTCAAGCGAAGACGACATCCAAGAAATCCAACAAGAGATCTCGGTGCTCAGCACATGCGCCAGCTCCTTTGTCACAAAATACAAAGCCAGCTTTCTGCGCGGTCACAAGCTATGGATCGTCATGGAGTATTTGGGCGGTGGCTCCTGTCTTGATCTCGTAAGCGCTACCCTGCATTGCTTTCCCTGTTGATGCCCTCGCTCTCGTAGCGGCCGGCGCTGACTCGCCGTAGTTAAAACCAGGAGTCTTCAACGAAGTGCATATTGCCATCATCTGCCGCGAGCTCTTGTTCGGTCTCGAATATCTGCACACCGAGGGCAAGATTCACCGCGACATCAAGGCTGCTAATGTGCTGCTGTCCGAGTCTGGCAAGGTCAAGCTCGCGGATTTTGGAGTGGCCGCACAGTTGACGTACATGAAGTCGCAAAGAAACACATTTGTGGGCACCCCCTTCTGGATGGCCCCCGAGGTCATCCAGCAAGCCGGCTACGACTTCAAGGCCGACATTTGGTCGCTGGGTATCACCGCCATCGAGCTGGCGCTTGGCGAGCCTCCCCACGCCAACACACATCCCATGAAAGTCCTCTTCCAGATTCCAAAGAACCCGCCTCCAAGACTTGAGGGAAAGTTTAGCAAGGAGTTCAAGGATTTCGTTTCACAGTGTCTTGTAAAAGATGCCGACCACCGGCCGACGGCGAGGGAGCTCCTCAAGCACCGCTTCGTGCGATCGGCGGGCAAGGTAGAGGCGCTGCAGGAGCTCATCCAGCGCAAGCAGATGGCCGATGCCAAGGCGGACCGGGTCAAACTCCCCGTCTTCTACCAGGAAACGCTGCACAATATCTCACCAAAGGATGACTCGGACGAGTGGGTGTTCGACACCGTCAAGTCGACAGTTCTAAAACGGGGTACCGTCCGATCCCGAAAGCCGTCTCCGACTTTCTCGCTCGAAGATGGAATGCGCAAGTTGGATGTCAAAGACGGACCGCTCCAACCTACGACGCCGGGAACTGTCAGAAGATCTACTGTTCGCCACCAGCCGTCTGCTGCACACCATCAGCAGCAGGGTTCGGTGCGTCGCGTCTCCAACGGCTCCCCACGTGCGTCCATCGCACCCAAGCGCCCGCTCCAGCCGGACATGTCATTTGGCAATTCGGGGTCTACCATGCGTCTGTTCCGCCGCGTGCCTTCGGATAGCTCTACCACAGGACAACTGGGCGCCGGCGCCACTCCAGCGGACCCCAAGTCAAACGAAAACCGCCCGCCTCCAGCCTTCCACACGACGCCGGTTGAGGCTACCAGCAAGGAATCTTCTCTGGGCCGTCGACTCTACAACAGAGTTCTCGAGCCCTCGCTCGACGAGCTACATGCGCAGACAGCCGGCTCCACTAAGAGGGAGGCGCTGGCCAAGCTGTGCGACGCATTCGCCATACTAGACTCGGTGGACCCGGAAGGGGCTTACCACCTTCTCCGCAATGTCGTCTCGGCCGTATCCCAGGATGGCAAGTTAAGCGCCGCCCTGTTGCAGTCGAGCGGCGGTAATTCAGCGCCATCCAAGACGCCGCTCGACGGCACACCGCAGGGGACTGTGGTGGTCAAGAGCCGCGCGGCGGCGGCGCTAGTGAGCCCGACGAAGTTGATTATGAGTCACGACAATCCTCACTTGCTTAGCCATCGCCGCCGCGGTTCAGCGGCCCCCGACGTCTCGTTGGCACCCGCTAGGTCTCCTGAGAAGGAGAGAGACCGCGAGAAGATGGCCATGGAGGCGAAATACCCCGGCCGGCCGGCCGTTCCTGGAATGGAGCACTGCAAGGCCCTCTCGGACCTCCTCTACGCCCGGTGGACTGACGGCCTGCGCCATCGCTGGGGCGGCGCCGTGGCGGGCGCGTGAGCCTGTCAGTTCTGGCAGAAATGGGAAGAATAATGAGGAAGAAGAGGCATCCCGTGCCTAGGATGACGTTGTCGAGCCGTCGTCTCTCAACAAGGCAGAGAAGTGGCACGCATTCGACGCGGACTCGTAGAGAGTTGTTCGAGGTGTCCTGCCTATATTTGAGGGTCACGAAGTAGGCGCTTGATGAAAAAGTGTGTGTGTGAGTTTGTGGGTCTAGATGTAATTGTTGCAGCGGTTGCTGGCGTTTCTGCTGTAGTCGTTGTCGTTGGTTTAGGGGAGAGAAGGAGGAAAGCACGTTGGGGGGAAGCCGGCGCTGGAAACGTTTTGTTTTGCTTTGCTGTGTTTTGTTTTTGGTTCTTTTATCACACATGACACAGCACACTCACGAACGAAATGTAAAACTTTGCGTTGCGCCCTGCCTGTTCGGTTGTTCCTATCTGTCTGTTCCTTTTCCTTGAAACGAACATCTTTGACGGCCTTTTTTCACTTTTTCGTCGGTGGTGGTTTCATACCATGCACGCATGAGCATTTTTTTCACTCGAGTCATTGCATTTTTTTTATTCTCTGTCGAGGTTTCTTTTTTTTTTCTGTTAATTTTCCATAACAGGCGGGCGGGCGTTTTTGCTTGCTTGTCTGTTTCTCTGTTTCTCTGTTTCTCTGTCATTCCGGGATCGGAATCGGGTTTACGCTTAGGTTCTGGAATGGGACGGCTTTTATAGAAGAGAGAGAGAGAGAGAGAGAGAGAATCATTTTCCAGTAGAACAAAAATTCACCTTTAATTTTTATTACATCTTCTTTTGTGGAAGTTTCCTTTTCGTGGTTTATGATATGATATGAATGGGGGCTTTGATGAGAGTCTAACTCTGGAGCGCAAGGGGGGCTACAACATGTTCGCCGGTAACGAGTGCATTTATTGGTGTATTTATCTCAAATAGAAGTGCCGTCTCCTTTCAAAACCAGTGCATTCATATATTTCATTACATGCTCACCAAACGGCGTGTTTATGGCGGGTATTCGTTTTCTCTGTCCTCCTTGGTAGGAGATAACCAAATACTGAAAAAAAAAAAAAAAAAAAGTCTGATTCCGGGCAGGCCAGATTGATCGCCAGGGGCGTTGGTACCCCCTTCTATGTCATCCATCCATCTCGCAGCGACATTGCATGACCCAATACTATCCGTACACAGTCATGTGTGCGCCCCCACAGATACTACTCCGTGGCATCGGGCGGCTTCGGCGGGCTGAGCGACAGCTTTATGCGCCAGTTCATAAACTCGTCGGTGATTATGCTGCCGTGGCCCACCTCCTCGACCTGGAACACCTCGATGTCGGGAGAGCGCGGCTTGCGCCGGATCCGCCACACGCCCTCGTCCGTGATGGTCTGGCGCAGCCCTGTGCAATGGGCGAGCGCAGATGCATGCGTGTCAGTGTGTTTGCCTTGGTAATGGACAATGTCACTTGGAAGAGAAGTGGAAGGGCAAGGACAGAAAAACAAACTCACAGTCCAAAAAGGCGCTGGCAAAATTGATGCATACGTTTCCGTCCCAGCCGCCGGCGGCGAGCCCCCAGCGGCGGGCGACCGAGTTGGGGATGGCACCCGTCTCGAGCTCTTGCAGCTTGACGAGGATGCCGTCGCGCGAGCGGAAGCCGACGATGATCTTGGGCACGCCGAGCAGGAACGACTGAATCCAGAACTTCATCAGCTTGCGCTCAAAGTTGTCCATGTCGCGGTCCGAGCGGATCTCGGCCGACGTCTTGAGCTCGACCCAGTTGATGGGCGCCCCGGGCGTGGCCGGCTTCGAATCCCAGACTGTGTCTTTGTGTTAGCGAGTCGCGTAGAAGTCGCCCATAGAGTAGACGAAAGAAAACATGTCCATGGACAAATATCGAGGTGTGTGGAGAGAGAGGGGATGTTAAGGGGGCAGAAAGTGAAATTACACACTCACTTGCGTCGACTTCGCCTCCCAGGCAGATTATTGTCTTGCCAAGGCCTGTGCGGACGACGGAGCAGTATTGCTCCTTGTTGTTCACCACTTCGTTCACTCGGTTTTCAATATAGTCTCGGGAAGTCTCGCCCCAGGGCGCGGGCAGGGTCGAGAGAGTCTCAAACTTGTATCCTACGGGGTGCGTCACGTTAGTTACTGCTGCTCCGTTTCCTTGGTGCATGTGCTTGTGGACGTGTTTAAGGAGGTGCCGTACCCCAGAACTGCATGACCTCCTGAGGGATCGGGCTTTTCCAGGACTGCTGTGCTGTCCTTGAAGCCTCCTTGTACTGGTGATTTTCTTCAATGAAGCTTTGTCACGGCTGTCAGCACTGAGGATGGCAAAGCGGAACCGCCTAGCGTCCATGTTTGTTTGTATCTGTGTCATGTGTTTTGCTTACATGCAGTCCTTTGCAAAGCGTGGGTTAGCTCGACAGGAACGTGTTTGAAGGGTGGCTGGGCTTGAAGCGCACTCGGTAAAGGGTAGCATTCATCTCGAACCTAGGTCAAGGCCACGGCGGACATTTTCTCAGCGAGGGGCCATGGTGGGAGGACTTGTGTTGGGCCCTTACCCGTCACGGTCGTCAAAGGGTGCCGACATGATCTGGTGTTGATGTTAGTTGAGAAGAGGGAGGGGGTGATCAGGGGTGAAGGTACCTTGGTTATCATGCCTCTCCAGGTAACTACGTGGGCGTCGATGGCTCTTCCGACCTGCTGCTCGTGGCTGGTGATGGCCTGCAGCAGGCTGTCGAGGTGCTCGTCGACGCTGTCATCGTATTTTACAAAGGCTTCGTAGCCGCTTGACAGGTCGACGCCCAGGTCGGGGGGGTAGTACCACTTCAGCGACGAGCCGCCGAGATTGAACTGGTGGTCCTTATCGTAGGAAAAACAGGCAAACTCCTGGGGGTTGTGATTGCGGTTGTGGCTGTGAGCAAGCCGCTCTCGTATGTGTATAGGAGGGAAAGAGTCTCACTTTTGGCCTTTTGACGGGTTCACTGTCCCGCACAAACCTTGCGACGGGCTGCACTGGAAATGCAAATCTCGAAGCCATTCTAGACCTAGACCTAGAACTCAGGCAAACTGTTGGCCACTGTCCAATGAAGACTCGCTGTTTCCCGGTCAGCTAAAGACTCGTCCGTCGAGGTGCAGGTCGCATGTGGATTTAAAACACATTTGACATGAACCAGACTGACTAGGGATAGCGAACTCTCTCTCACATTACCCGCATACGGCGGTTGCGAGGCGGCATCAAAGAGGCTTGGCATTGTGGGGGGAGGGGCCGCAGAGATTCAGGGCTAGACTTCCAGCTACACCCCAGGGTGTGGATAGAGTATTTTAACCCTGGAAACCCTGGATCTCTTTGAGTCTCGACTTGCTATCTGTAACTTCATCTCCATACTTGTTGGTACCTTACGGGTGCCGTGTCTGTCCCTACTACACGCTTCCTCCCTGGCGCAAAAGTAAGAATATAACATCTCTGAGGCCCTAAGGTCAAGAGCAAAGGTCGGTAGCCAGGATGGAGTCTTCACCTCGCCCATTCACGTCTCATTCATTTCTCGATATTTGTCACGCGCATTCACAGGGCAACGGAAATGAAGCATTTGATGCAGGGAGGTAAGGCTTGAATTGTCTAAAAAGGTCTAATCTCTTGTTTCCTTTGGCAGGGCCAAAAGTCTCTTTTTTATAGTTATGAATAGTGGCAAAAGCTGGTGGCGAAGAATCACATAGCAGCTTCTAGATCTTTCTTGCTCACTAATCCCAATATTGTGACAATATTCAAATTCCTTCTCATTCGCTGAGAATTATTTCGGCTTTGATGGCTTCAGCTTCATTTCATCTCACTTCGTCCCAGCACTTGGCCCAGTACTTAGCTCGGCTAATCGAGACATAGTTGGCACAGAAATCATGTGGGCAATGGTTCAAACTTGTTAGGTTTGGACCGGCCGGCGGGATCCATGGACCAATATGCTCGTTTCTTGTGATTCAAGCTGTGTTGTTCATTTGTCCGAGCTATCCGTCGAGGCAGGCAGGTCATAGACATGCATCCTGCGTAAGAAGGAATCTTTTGATGTTTGAATGACGCGACGCCTGTCCCTGTAAGATAGGGACTCTGCAGAGGGCATAGATATTTGCTTTTCCATTAAGGATGCATCTGCAAAGAGGCAGAGTGTGCAGTGTGCAGATGAACTAAACAGGCCAACGGGCCAATCACGTTGCGCGCCCGCCTGCAACAAGCGTACCTGCCTACGGCACAGCTAAGGAAACGAATGCAAGCTGCACAACGGGCAGCCTGCATATCGAGTGCAAGAAGGGGCAGTTTGCATCTCATGAGCGCCTTCATGGAATACATGTGCCGTGGTCGGGACTGCCTTTTCTGATTGCTCTGTTTTGCCTGCGCGACCCACCGAGGTCAGCCAATGTACATGTACCTCAACCGGCGAGCCTGGGTACCGGCCCCTTCACTAATCAAGTCGCCAGATCTTCATAAATACACCGCAACCTCACGAGCAAAATCGCCATATGCAAGCTTATTACGGAGGCATATCAGCCGTAGCGCCCCCATCCCCTAACCCGATTAAGTAGGAGTATGCGTTGAATTTCTAGACGAGAGCGAGAGCGATCTATATACCAATACAAACCGCTCGACTGTGTTGGTCTTCTACCTAAAAGGTGCGTTGCACCAAGAAGTCGAACACCTTGCGGGTGTTCTGGGAGTTGTGAGGCGTGCGATGTGAACCCACTATCCCTACAGGAAACCCCTCCATCACCTACCTTGCGATTTCTCCGCTCTGGTGAATGAATATATCGTTTATAATTACACAGTCTTATCTAGCCCCGGCGATTGGCTCTTTGGATGGCTATCTGTCAGAAGCACTGTCAAAGATGTGGTCAACTTGATGTGGTCAAATTGTTAAGGAAGAAAAAGGTCGTAGGTCGGTAATATTCGGCTTCTTGACCGGAACACTGGACTGATGATTCAATGGATGAACCTTCAATGTACAGTAGACCAGTGCCGTCATAATGGGAGAGTTCACGATGTTCCGAAGAGAGTTCACGAAGTCCTGACGAGAGTTCACGTGCATGAAAGGTACGTCCCTCTCTACAACTTTACGACTGGTACTATCCAGGCGGTCGCCACGTGGAGGCTTGAGAGTCCGATTCCGCCGCCTATAAGAATACTAAAGTTGTGCTGTGCTGTGCTGTGCTGTGCAAAGGAAAGAAAAGCAAAAAAGGCAAAGAAATATACGTTACTCACAGATCAGTTGGCACCCAACCCGCGCTGCAGCGCCTGGAGCGCCGCCCCCTCGGCGCAGTGGCGGAGGACCGCCCGCTAAACGGCCTCGTCGGCCCGAGCAAGAGCCTCGCGGGGGTTGACCCGAGCCAATTTGGCCTCGGCAACGGCGTCGCCAGCGGCGAAAACCCTGTCCTGGGCGGGTTTGAGGGCGTTGCGGGACAAGGGGCCACGGTAAGGCATCTGGCTGCTGCTGCTGCTGCTGCTGCTACTGCTGCTGCTGTTTTTTCTGCTGCTGTTGTTGTTATTGTTGTTGCTGCTGCTGGTGATGGTGGTGGTAATTGTTGAGAATAGAACGAAAAGATGACGCGGTGGGATTATTTATAAGGCCTTCTATTGACTTCGATATCAAGAAGGTGCAGATTTTAAGTGTGACTGGACCTTCCCGTAAATTATCTCTATAGTTCTGAGAGGTAAGTAGTTACGATAGGGATTAGGGTTATTTTATCTACTTCCAATCTAGCAATGTAAGAGCGTCCCAAAACTGTGTTATGAATATATCCTTGTGGAGCTCGTATTGAGTATCTGCGACCACCTCTCGCCAGCCTCTCGTATGCCACTCTCCCTTGTGAGTAGGGATATGTGGACGATACTCGGTCGTGAGACTCACCGCCGCCTCAATAAGACTAAGTCGTGGGAGCTGGTACCATCTTCTCGAGCGCGACGCCCCGGGCGTAGCCGACTACCAGCTTTTCGACCTATGCCTCAAGTCGCCTCTCGCTAAGGGGTTTCTAAGGTTTGAGCAGTATCCCGCGCTGCTTTCCGATGTGAATTGGTTCTGAGAGTACATCCTACTAGACTGTAAGATCGCTAACCCCCTCACGTACTAGTTCAATAACGGAAGCCTTTTCCTAAAGAACGAGACGCTTGTTGCCCTGTTTCTCGTAGAAGGCGCCACCAGGGTATGGCTGTACATCTTGTTACTGCACAATTCTCGAAATTCATTTAGTCCTTGTAGAAACAGGATAACCTGTACCTTGCCATATAAACTTGGCCGTCCAAGTATAAAGAGTGACCTCCAGCGTATTCCTTCTAAATGCAAGGCCTGTATTTCAATCCAAGGCCATCCAGGTCTGCGATGGTTGCCTAGGTGTGACTGCCCCCAATAGAGCTAGCAGCCCCGCAAGCACTACGATCGCTAGGCAACTCCCTAGCGTTCGTGGCTACTACCGCTACTACTAGGGCAGGGCTAGCTAACCGCATGGTAGCTGACGCTCTATGTTTCGACGGCGTCTGGGTTGCCAAAACGCCACCCACAACTACGCCTGCGCCGGGGGAGTCCCCGTTCCGCTGCATTCTCGTCACGTACCTCCCTTCGATCCCGGAAGCTATGGAGAAGCTGAAGCGCACCAAGGACTTGCTTAGGGCTGCAAGGGACCGCACCCGGGCTAAAATTAGCGAGGTATGAGACTAACTACGAGCTACTACCCATCATAGGAATGGTATATATCGCGTACTAACACTAACACTGGGGTCAAATCTAGATAAGAAGCCGCAGGCTAACTCACCCCCCTAGCCCTCTATTCGACTTTGGAGACTAGGATATAGCCGCTCGGGCTGCCAAGGAGGAGCAGCGCTAAGAGAAAAAAGTAGAAATGGAGAGATGAGGTGGAGAAGAACACGCTTGCGTTCAACGTTGGTGGACGCCGCGTTTCTATCCAGGATCTTGATGCCATGCTGGCCGTGAACATGGTCCCGCCTTAGAAGCGCCCTGGCTTCTCCGCGCCCACTGCCCCCCCACCAAGTCATAAGATGTTGGACGCCTCGTAATACTAGCGATGTTTTTTTCTGCCGCTTTTTGTATGTCTTATAGTTTGAAGTTTAAGGTACCGCACCTAGCACTAGATACGTATAAAGCATTCTTCTTTCTTCATTTCCTAACGCGTATATCAACCGGGCTCTTCTCCCATTACGCTCTCCTCGACTGGACCCCCTTTCGTTCCCCTCACCACTTTTTTCTAGCCCACCTCATTCCTCTCCTTAGACATGTCCTCCCCGAGCCGCCACCCAGCCACGGCCCCATATTTACATCACTAACTCATTCGTCTCGAGTGATGTAAGTGGCTCAGCTTACAGCTCCGGTGGTGATGTTCCCCTGCAATGGTTCCAAATTTGATTGACGATGCGATACCCAACCCGCCCAGCTCAAGTGCTCTCTAGCTTCCTGCTAGAGGCGATGCAGCGGTTCATTTAGCCCTGCGTCTAGAGTAATCAGGGATTGAGAAGGAATAATAAGTAATCAAGAAATTTACAACGTTTAGATAATGGAGGAGTTTATAGGGAAGGTCAAGTATTTACCTAGGTACAGGTAGGCAAAGTGGCCCTTGGTCCTTACGGAGCGACGGATCTCCACAGACTCCCTTTTGTAAATAGCTTGGAGGCCTTCTTACACACTCGGCCAGATGACAGCAAGGTTCTCTCAGTGACCATATATAACAGAAGCCGCTTTACATTACGGAATCTCGATACGACCCAAGTGAGAATCCGACAGAACGTCGGAGATCTATTTAAAGTCATCGACTTCAGCCCTACAGCTTTCATACTTCTTCCCACCTAAAAGGGACGACCAACCCAATAGGCCGTAGTCGAACGAACTCGGTTCCAGTTACGACTTCGTAATAGAGACTGGAAAAAGTAGGTCTCTAATGGGCCATCGAGAATTAGGTAATAGGGAAAAGAAAGGACCGCCTCCGTATTACGAATCGGCGTTAGCTAACAAGGTAATTTCGCTACCGAGACCGTCACCCAAGCAAAGGTTGGCGATTTGGAGACATGGGGGCGCTATAAACCTTCTTAGCCAATGGGCGTGTCTAACTAGTCGAAATTTTTTGGGGGCAGGTGCATGAGTATTTATAATGAAAATACCAGAGGGTACAAGCATGGCAGCTTTTAAGCCAGGCTCGTGGCCTTCATCGCTGCAAGTATGAACTGCTATAAGTTCGGCTTCTTGCTAACCTACTAAGGATTGGAGGTGTACAGCGCTTACGTGTTGTGCCAGAGGTTTAGTACTGTGCGGGTACTTATTGAGGCGGCCTTGACTGCTGAAATTTGAGGCCACACGCCCGCCAAAAACAGCAGTCCAGACTGCGGCACATGTTAAGCTGGAATTAATTCTCAAAAATACTGGGCCTCCGCGAGTATAAAGATGCGGCAGATTCACCCCAAAGGTCTGCTTCATCTCTCTAGCAGACACCACAGACACATTCAGACACACCCCTCACTTGAGCTCTCATCTCATCGTTCTCGAATCATCACTTTTCATCCCCCAGACTCACACTCATCTCATCTCCACAAACTCCACCTCAGTCCTCACACGCCAACATGGCATCCACCGCCCAACTCCCCTTCACCGTCGAACAGCGCTGGCACTAATCCAAATAAATGCTAAATCAATTAAATAAGGAAAACCGTATTTGCAGGCAAACAAGCCATTTTGGAGGTCAATTCAGGCCAAATTGAGGATCAGGTTAGTTAATTGGCATATTTGTAAATATTTCCCATTGGTTGAGCCATTTTTGGGCCCAATTTTCCGGGTTTTCCTGGCACCAGGGCAGTCCTTGACCAAGGCCAACCCTGCATTTTCTGGTCCCGGGAAAATCCTCGAATGCCCTGAATTCGAGTGCCGCCGTGCCGCTGCAATGCAACTATCGCCAACCGCTGTAAACAAACTGCCGAATCATACCTTCCTGCAGCGATTTCCCTGCTTCCTTGGCTCCCGAGTCCTCGACAACATACCTGCCTCCACCGTTGATATCACGACCCTCTCGACAAGCCTCCCTACCGCCGAAAACCGTCCTCCTTCCCTTCGTCCGAAGCTATCACGAGTAGCTAGACAGTTCGATACGCTCCTTGAAGAGGGAGTAGATCTCAAAGATGTGGCAGGACTCAAAGATGTAGCAGGAATTGAAGTCAAGGATTGGCCGAGGATAAAAATACCAAGAGGGTCCTTCATACCGGAAAAGTGGGCAGGAAAAACACCAAAAAAGGACATCGTGGATTCGTGATCACGGCTACTGGGTCTCCCAGGTCATCAACGATGCCGTCATCGAGGGAGAATATTACTGGGTATACCACTATTGCGAGAAGCTATTTAAGGCAGAGTCAACAAGCTCGGCGACTATACATCTGGAAAAAGACCACAAATTATACCTACCCAATTCCCAGTCTGGTGGTGCTGAGAGGCCAGGAAAAAGGCAACTCACGCTTGAAGTGGTCAACACGAAGCGCGCGAGCCATGTTTTACTGCCTCACAAGCTCTCTATGGAAGAGAAGCTCGTCGATCTAGTCGTCGGCCCGAACCTGCCTTTCAGCATCGTTGAGCATAAGGGGTTTCGTGATTTTCATATAGACCTGAATGCCGAGAAGACAGCCGCCCTAATTCCTTCCTCGCACAACACCATACGAGAGCATATTCGAAAGAGGTTTAAGGCTAAATAACAGGCCCTATGTGAGAGGTTAGCCGCATCGCCATACAAGAAGCATCTCTCGTTCGATATTTGGACTTCCAACGCGACAGTTTCCTACCTAGCGGTCTTCGTATATTATACCGATATTGACGGTGCCGTACAACAAGACCTGCTTGGAATGCCGCAACTTCGAGGCTCTTACAGCAGCGAGAACCAGACTCTCTACATCTCTCGGCTAGTCAACGACTACGGCTTCGCTGATAACGTTGGTTATTTTCAGTATGATAACGTGGATTCGAACGACTGGGCAGTAAAATTTACCGTGGAGTCGTTAATTCCTGGCCTTGGCCGGTTTTCCCGGGATTTCTTAGCCACAAAGCGTCGTGTACGTTGCTTCGGCCATATCCTTAACCTAGCAGCGCAGGCCTTCATTCTCAGCAAGTCGACTAGCCTCGAAAGAACCTTTGACGACACTTCATCGGCCAGTTGCCGCCCGAGCAGGAAGAAGCGTTATTGAAGATATGGCGAAAGATAGGGCCGGTTAGAAAGCTTCACAATATCGTCCACTTAATTCGGAGGTCACCACAACGCCGGGATTCCTTCCTACAGGTCGCACGTAATCAGCTCGGCGATGAAGATATACAGGAATTCGGCACGGCTATATTTGACAAGTCAGTCGAAGTTTTATAGCTTTGTGGTGATAATTCCACGCGTTGGAATTCTGTTTTCTTCATGATCAAACGCGCGGTGTAATTATAGAGCTAAGTAGATTACTGGTGCTATAAAAATCAGAGCGAGAAGGACCCTCGGAAGCGTATGCCCGCCGCCGACCTGCTATAACCGAGTGACTGGCACCTACTTTCCCTTGTTTTGTCTATTCTTGAACCTTTCAAAAAGATCACGAAGTGATTTGAAGGGCGCGCGGCTACCTTTCCTGAAGTCCTCGCTATGCAAGAGTGGCTAATCGATCTGCTTGAGGATCGTCTTCGAACCCTGCACCCGAACCTTGAAGCCATCACCGATTTTACCGGCGGCCCGGTACATACCCACCCAGAGATGACGGTCGCAATCCAATAGCCTCTATCATTCGGCATAGACAACGACGATGACAACGGCGTATTGTTTACTAGGGAAGCATCACAACGGTCGCAGCGTAACCGTCGTCTTCCTGCCCGGTTCGACGGCTCGGTCATCGACCTACCCCGGCGCCTGCCGACCGGCCAGATCAGGCTGCCCTCCCTTGACCTTGTTGCCGACCTACAAAACAACCCTCCACCCTCCCCGCCGCCCTCAATACTTGATCTTGACGACGATCATCTATTTACGTTCGCCTCTGATTTGTCACCGTCGCGCTACAGCTGCATAGCGTATACGTCCTCGAGGAAATGTTCAGTAAACTCGGACGGATCCTTTAATAGAAAACCCTAGGTCCGTCCGTCGTCTAGCGACACAAAGTACTGGGAAATACTGAGTAAGTTCTCCTCTCTATATACCTTTCTATTACCGACATCACTATTAGCCATAGCAGCCTCGCAATATTCCACCCGTGAAGCTCCCAGCGTTCTGTCTCTGCTCGCGTCCGATGGCGTGATGGACGATGCGTAGAATCCCGAGAAATCCTTAAAGAAAGTCGGCCTGGCCACACCCTCCAGATTCTCCCGCGTAGTAATTTACAACTTTTTGCCACAACGCAACCGAACCTTACCTTTCTACTGCAACCGACTTTCCATAACCACTAAAAAACATGGTCGGCGCCGTTAGTCAATCGATGTAACGGTAAGTCTTCATTTTTCATCGCTTACATCGTCGATATAGTACTAACTAGCTATAGAAATGCCCGCGCTTGAAGAACTAAGTGATCTGAGCGACTTGGGCGATGCGCCCGATGAAAATGCGCCGCCGCCGCCGCCGCCGCCACTACCGCTCTCAAACCCACCGGCCAGCCACAAGCTTTTCAACACTAAATATGACAGCCTCGATGATTTGAACGAATGGACCACCTCTGCATAGTTCAACACCTGATGGAAGGAAAGAAGAGAGCGTTGGCCCCGGTTGTCAAAGATGGCTTTTGCCTTGTTGTCAATACCGTCTATATCAACAGAGTGCGAGAGGGCATTCAGCCAGGGAAAACTGGTCCTTGGCACACAGAGACATAGTATGGTCGACAAAACCCTGAATTACCTCATATGCACGAAGAATTGGGCGAGTAAATGAGGATCCTGAAGGTCAAGGGCTTTTTTCCGGTCTCAGGGGGGCTCAATTTCCATGTTTTTTGGTGGAGCGGCAAATTCCGTCAATTAAGTCAAATAAACCCCACCCAATCAGAGAGAGCCTCTTACACAGATAAATACACCATTTTGGGCCTCAAATACAGTCAAATAAGGCTTCATATTTGGCCTAATTGAATTGATACCAGCGCTACCGTCGAAGACGCCGTCAAAGGCTGGGAATCCCCCAACGAGCCCACCCTATACCACATCCGCGTGTCTCGCGCCAGCTCAGGCCCCGAGACCAGGTACCTAGTCTCGCCGCACCCGACGGACAGCACCAGCCCCATCCCAGACTTCCGCGGCGACCATCTTGCCTTTGACACGGTGCCCGCGGGCGCGTGGGACGTCGGCCGCGCAGTGCTAGACTCGTCGCTCACGGCCAAGCTCGTGCTCGGCTCGACCTCGACGCTGGCCACTGCTGGCCTGGGCCTCGACGACGCCGGCCCCGCGTGGCACGCCCGCCGCGTTGACCTCGTCGACCTGCTGGACCTGTACCACAACCAGCAGCAACAGGAGTCTCCCGACTCGTCTGCTGCCCACGGCACGTACATCCAGTGCATGAAACGCCTCTCGGCGGCCGTGATGCCCGCGCCGCCGTCTCTCGCTCTAGAACAAAACGGCGACGTCGTGGGCGTGGCAGCCGGGCCACGCGCACGGCATCACCGCCGAGAGCGCAGCGTACGCGGCCATTGGCGGTCACGACGCATCGCTGGCGCCGCGGTTCCTGGGCCACGTCACTGACAACGGCGGCGCGCGCGTCATCGGGTTCCTGCTCGAGCGCGTCCCGCCGGCCACGCGCGAGGCTTTTATTGGCGACCTGCTTGGCTGCCGCCGCGCGCTGGCTTGCCTGCACGCCCTTGGCTAGGCGTACGGCGCGCCGCTGCGCAGGCACTCGTTCCTAGTTGTTCCCAATCTTAGCGAAGGTCTGAGGAAGTGAGAGTGCTCCTCCAGTACCTTGGCGGCGCGTATGGACTGCGGACCGTGATGTCTTTGAGAAGGAGATAGCTGGCTTCGAGGCGACCTTAGCTAGGGAGACGTCTGAGTTTGAGGAGACTAATGCGTTTGTGCCGGATGCTATTGTTGCGGATGATGTGTCGGGCGAGTTGTGAATCATGGCGGCTTAAGTCAGGCTGCTCTTGGGGTGTGCGGTGGTTGAATTCGGGGTTGGTGTGAAGAGTTTGTGATTTTGTGTGCTTGGAAGAGGGGTGGGTTTCAATTTGTTCGTATTTGTACACAGATCGGTCTCATATCTAGGAATGCCATTCACTTTCCCATGAAATCCGCCTCACGTTACGTTAGTGGAGTATCACCTTTGAAACCCGTTATATCGTATATGTTTATAAAGATTATTATTAAGATTCTATTATTACTAGCACTTAACAGTAGCTCAATAATCGTGGCCTGGCGCCTTTAGTCGTGAAGAGATATTTCATCCTTTATAGCTTTCTGTTGGAATAACATACTGGAATGACGCGCTGATCCAAGGAATGCGGCTCCGCATTCCTGGCCACAGCAACGTCTGTGGAGGAGCGGGCCTGACAGATGCATATATATTGGCCTACGCCCACCTGTTCAGATAGATAAAAAGACAGACACAAACGAATCCATCACTTGAACCACCACCTTACGGCGCGCAGCGCGCCATGCTGTTTCCAGTACCGGTACCCTGGTGATTCCTACACTTTCATTCGCGTGAGGCACACCGCTACTTGAACCATTTCAATTGTAGATCAACTTCGGGCCGAAAAACTCTAAGCATTTACCTACACTTTATGAATGATGGCGGTTAGGAAATATGTATGTAAGAGGGTGCCTGGTGGCTTGCAGTGGTTACAACTCTAAATGAAAATCTCGTGGCGAAAATTTAAGGTAACCGTTTTTTTCTCAAACCTTGAATTCCCGGACCAAAATTAGGCACCTACTTTACTCTATTCGCTGCTGCTGTCGGGTCCCTTCCCTGCGCGTCCTTCACCACTTCTTTTCATCACAATCTTTCGCACATTTCTTCACCCCATCGTTTCCTCTCCTCATGAGCGAGACGATGGCGCTCTGGGGGGTTCTACCCGCGGAGCTTCGCTTGATGATCCTCGAGATTGTCGCGGACGATTTCACATTCAGGTCCGACAAGAAGGCGCGCGCCGGATATGCAACTGTTTGCCGGGAATGGCAGTATTTCTTCGAGCCGTTCAATTTCGAGCACCTGGTCTTTGACCAGACGCGCATCAATCAATTTGCCCGCCATGTCGGAAACGGCGAGGCCGAGCGCGCCATGAGGCGTCAAACATACGTCAAGGCCATCAGTTTCCGGGTCAAGTTGGACAACTACAAGTGCAAAACCTGCAGGCTTGAGGAAACCCAGATTATCATGGGCAAGTAAGTGACCAGATAATTACGGCTCTGGACCTCGTGGTGTTTCCCATGGAATAGGTCTGATTACCTGGCTCAACAGAAACCGCAGTACCTTCACCAGGGCCATCCTTAGGCTGTTAGCCATCTTATCCAACTGGCCACAAATCATACCGAGCTATCGCAAAGGGATTACCCTAGACATCGGTGTATATTCTCCGAGCGACTGTAGACACCAATTCAGGGACTTCCACCTAGACGAGGTCTATCCGATGCAGGAAGTTAGAGATGTATTTGCCGATCCCCTCTGGGAGGCATACACGGAGCACAAAGCACGGCGTGGTCTGGCTACCCTAGACGACTCTCATCATTCATGGTCCAACGGCCAGCGGAGCTACATCCCCCTCACGTCGCGGTTGCGGCTGACGAGAGAGATGTCGCTCAGCTTCAATCTCCCCCAATTCAAGTCCTCTCAGACGCTGCCACAGGTTCCCGCCGTGGACGAACTAGTAATCCGGCGACAGTTCTATTGGCAGATCGCGCCCGATACCTTAAGAAAACTGCTCGAGTCCTTCACCTGTCTTGTATCCTTTCGCCACGAAGGCTGGCAGCGCCCCACCATGGCCCGACAGCAAGATTTTGTGAAAGGTGCGACGGCCATTAGGTCTCGTATTTTATTTAACTGATTTAGTTCAAGAGCTAATGTGCCCCAACTAATTTGAATATACAGCCTACAAAACCCTGATTTCCCGCGGCTTGCCGGTCAGTCTCCGGAACTTGCACTTGTTCCAAGACAGTAACAGGGATCTTAACCCGTCGATCGTGCCGCAAATCGTAATAACTCCGAATCGTGGGCTTGGAAAAACTCTCGCGAGAGCCAGCAAGTCTCTCGAGGTTCTGTCAGCAGCCTTTGTTGTCGACGCCATCGACTTCTTCGACGGCTTCTGCCCTCTGACGGCCCCCAAGACCTTGGAGCCCCCGGCGCCTTGGGAGAACCTCCACAACCTGATTCTAACGGCAAAGATGCTGCACCCCAAGATGTCTATGCGCCACGCGCACCCTCCGCTACTCTTGGCCGCAGGCCACGCGGCCGCGTTCATGCCCAAGCTTGTTCTCATGCAACTCTGGAACGGCGGCGAGGGAAATGCATGCATCTACCAGTACACGTGGAAGTCTGAGTCAGGGACAGCAACGCTGTGGCTGTCGGCGAACTCGCTCCTCAAATCCGTACGTTCTATTCTGGACAACGGCTCCCCTGTGTACAACACCTGGTCCGAGTCGCTCCGGAAGACACGCGGCCTACCGTACGGCGACTTGAAGACGGGCGCGGACAGGATCCAGCGCAAGCCCTCCGACATCAAGACGTGCGTCGTGGCGGCAACCCATTCCCATGGCGGCCGGCACGTTCTCTGGCACGTTCTGCACCCCATCTCCTAGTACCAGATGATGTGGGACGAGTACGAGGGGAAGGACTTGCCCCAATGGATGTCTAGCGACGATCAAAACCCTCCTATCTGCGCTGTTGAGCCCCCGTTCAAAAAAGGTTAGATTATGAGAGGAAAATCAGTAACGATCAAACATGGCCTGGATTCAGATTTGCCTTGCATTGTTGCGAGTCTTGGCTGTGACGTTATTTCAGGGTGCTCGGGAGTTAAGTGATTACAGACAAGCTGGCTAGGTTGGGTCCGTAGAAATTGATCAAGTCTACAGAAGTCCTAAATAGGTACCTTAAGGCAGCTACCGGTAAATGCAACGTCTGTATGCAAACACTAATCACATGAAAAAATGTCTATAATCCCAACCACTTCTTTCTATGGCTGGTTAATTAGCCCATTATTTTCGGGGCGTGTGAGAATGATAACAGAAAAACACCGCATCATGGACCAGCGACGTAATCAGCTGCCTACCATGAGTATGAGTGAATCGATTGCCGGTTAATAATTGACACGCAAGTTGGATTCGTTCTCAACACCTCCTATTATGCCTCTCCCTCATCCACTTGCATCATTTGCAAGAGGGCGGGGGCATGGGCTGTCTGTGGATGGCGCAAGGATATGGGAGGTTCCTAGAAGGCAGGGCCCCGGTGGGGGCAGCGTAGTTGGGGTATTGGTTCGACGGCCATCGTGCCTGCGCTGCAGCCACACTAGCATTAACCCGAGCGAAGGCGCACTTTCTTTCTTTCTTTCTTTCTGCAAACTCCAATATCTCCCAACACCTGCCATAACTAGCTGACTACCCACAAAAGTGCCCTCCCTAGAAAAAGCCAGAGCATTCCCAGAACCGGTTTGCTGTAAGATCTTTGAGACTAGCTAGGTATTGGAGAGTGGGTTGAAAGAAGATGGATGCCGCCCAGTCTGAATTACGTTTGGGTATGGTATACACGAGTGTGAACAGAGTTATTAACAAAAACTTTGAGGTGATGATCGAGAAAGTTTCAAGATCAAGCGCAAACGGGGATGCTTTATATATACTCGAAAAGGTGAAGGTGGCGGCAGACGGGCGGTTTGCATGGTGATAATCGAATGAGAAGTCCGGTGCTCAGAGATATTTTAAAGCCGCACAACGTATATCAACTCATAACATGACCGACCGAAAATAACAGATCCTAAACCCACTTCCTACTGCGTCGGACCTAGCTGTTCATTAAATAGATTAAAAACTTGATGTGTGAGGAAGGCGCGGGACGGGCGGGCTATGTGAGAGATGAAAAAAGGTAGATTTCACGTTTCAAACGCCCAAAGAGAGGGTCCACACAACGCTCCATTTGTTGTTGACTCAAAGGCGGCGCTGGTGTCACGATCAGTTCCTCGACTTGCAATTCCTAGCAGAATGAGAGCTACTGAAAAGAAGTATCTGACTCTCGTATCCCCTTTCGCCGACTTCCTACGGGGTCATTTAAAAACCTCACTAATATTCCATAAAGATACCGGCCCTCGAGGCTAATTATTGTCTATTTCTGCCGACACTCTCGTCACTGATCTGCCGCTACGGCCATGGTCTGCAGCCAGTATCATGCCCGCAAGGGTGGGCTAGGCAAATTTGAATACCTAGTTAGGTAGTGGTTGACGTATTTCTGCAATTCTTTTATCTCCTTCTGCAACATAAATTTTTAGAGACAGTCATTGAGCTGTGGCCTGGAATGATAGCAAGAGGCTTTGCCTACATCTGATATTGGCGGGAGGTTTCAGTTCGGGTCTTTGAAAGCCCAGAGGGTGTTCAACAATCTCGGAATGACCTGTTGTTTTTGTTTGGGAGTGAGTGGGTTAGCCGTGGAAGCTTTGCTGACAGGGGAGAATAGAAAATGGTGTCTCCTTAATAAGAAGTAGTACCGGTCTCGAAGGGCTCCCCAGATCTCTCTGAGAGTGTCTGCAACCGCTGCTCTGACATGTTCGAGAATTTCCTTGTTCTTGGCGTCCTCATCCCACGAATTGAGGGTGACTTCTAGTCTGGCCCGCTGTTTTTCCCACTTAGCCCCACCCTCCACTCCATGACTAGGAAGGAGCCAGAAGGCAAGCGTTATTTATCAATCTCATGATGATGAACCAACGGTACCGTGACCGCTGGCTGCTCCATCGCGCTATTACAAATGACGTGACACGGTGCTAACCGCCTCTGAGTCTGGAAGACTTAACCAGACGAAGTGGGGCTTACTTCAGACCATGGCTTCTCGAGAAGCTCTCTAGGGACCTTACTCACTCGACTTGTGTTTGTCAAGATCATGGGGCGCCACCTTTCAAGTTGGCCCAACGGTGGCTGCACCGGCTGCTGCGCAGTGACCAGTCGTCCTCACATTGCTGGCCCCATTTTCCCCTCTGTTGGACTTCTGCCGCGAGCTTGAAAAGGCTGATCGTAATCGTATACGCAACAGTCTCATTACAGCTCTTTCAAAAAGAGGCAAGAGAAAGTCCTCGGAGGCAGCTTGCTACGGCGCAATCAGTTTTAATGTTCCAACATTTGTATTCTCGCTTGGTGCATGTTGACAAAGTCTGATCGGGATGTAGCTCTAGTCCCTTGGGTTGGAGGGCTTCAGGACGTAAGAGCCGTCTACAGCCCCCCCAGGAAACGCAAATGTCCTGCACACAAACTCCCCTCTCGAGCTGAGATTGCAGACTGCGCGAAAGCATCATTCGTCAAGGAAGGGCAAGAACGAGTAGGAATGGTTCTCCGGAATGTGGCGACCAGCTTCGGATTCTTCCCTCCGGACGTTAAAGAGCTCATCTCCAAGACCGCCATTCCCAACGCTCTATTGGCCGAAGCTTTGACCAGGGAGAATATCAAAGGAATTCTTGAACGCTTCCTAGCGAAATCCCCCGTCCCTCACCGCCACAGCATTGAGAACTACGCCAGCCAGATATGCAGCGATAGCCTGACCGACAAGCTCGGCCCCTGTGCACACCTCTTTGCAATCTTGGCCCTCTGCAATATGGAAATTTTCATCCTCCAGTTCATCGACAACGAGATTAACGACGCCGCCTTGCCCTTCAACGCTAGCAAGAATAACGATTGCCTCGGATTCTCCCGGAACGACCACAGAGTCAGGATCAACTCCACGTCTTACAGGGACGAATATGAGCCACGTGATCACGACAGTTTTGAAAATAACCAGTGGAGGGTTTATCTGCCCTAATCTCAAAAAAAAGGTTTCTTCCATCCCGCCCGCCCCTCCTCTTCCTCCTACGCTCGTTTACAACGCGTAAAGGACGCTCTGCTCACACCCAGACAAGATGCCAGCTTCCGGCCCTCGCACCTTTGCCATCAAGGTTCTCACCACCAAGAAGAAAGAGGATTTCGAGAATGAAGTAATGATGCTTCGCGCCCTGCGCGGTCGTCCCCACGTAATCGATCTTCTGGCCACCTGCAGCCACAGAGGCAAGTGGTGTTTGATCTTCCCCTAGGCGGATGGCGACCTGTTGGCCTACTGGGCCGCTGTTCCAGCGGCACCGCAGATGAGCGTCAGGCTCGTCCGGTGGGTTTCTGAGCAATGCCTTGGCATCGTCAAGGCTCTAGACTAAATGCACAATCCAGCGCAAGAGCCAAACACGCTAGAACCCCGGACACAGGAGCAGCTCTTTGCGCGGCACGGAGATATCAAGCCAGAAAACATTCTCCGGTCCAAAAACGGCTCTAGGTGGCAACCAGTTGAGAAGCCCACGTGGCTAACATCAAAGTACCCAGGAAAAAATCTTTCAATTGCCCATTGCGGATCAAGATGCTAGTGTTGAAGCACTCGGACATGGCAGGAACAACTAGGGCAAACAGGATCCATCGTATCCACCAACTCTCTCGCCGCCTCATCCGTCTGGCTTGGCCTCGACACTCGAGAGTCTCGAGTTTCCGTTAGAAACGACGGCTAGGACATCAGAGGGCCTCCAGGGCTCGACCAACGCGCTCCAGGGTGTGGTGGTGGCGCCCTTGCTAGGTGATACGAGGTCGACTGAGAGGAGCAGATGGGGCAGGTTCAGGGCGGGGATAAAAAGGGGTTACTGCGCTGCTGTTGTTGCTGCTTCTCCGTCTCGGGAGGAGACGATTCTGGTCAAGTTTAGGTAGACGCTTAGGTGCCTAGGCAGATAAGCTAGGTGCCTAGTTAGAACCAAGGTAAATAGGTAGATACGTGCCCTTCCTGTTTTCGCCCCAACATATTGTAATTTTTCTTTTAAATAATGTTCTTTCCTTACTGCGTCACCAAAACCAGGCGGGAATAGCCGTGGCTTGTCTCTTCTTTGCCTGAGTGGTACAAGACATCTTGTTTTGGAAGCTTCCGGCCTTGTGGTCTGTAGAGACCCGATCCGATCCGATCCGCGGCACACCGGAAAACGAAACAATCAGATGCTTGGTCTTTCGCACACGTTTGCCATCAAGTAGCTCAGCGAATTCGAGGACGAATCGGCATTCAAGGGACTAGGGGACACGGTGCTCCGCGTGTTTTACGGGCAACCCCACGTCGTCAGGCTTCTAGCTGCCTTCAGCGACGGTGGGTATGATTCCCATCATCTGGTCTTTCCCTGGACGGAACGTCACTTGGCCGACTACTGGGTTTCTGGGGCCGCTGCAGTAGAGGAGCAGTGCCAGGCTGGTCAGATGGGTGTCCAAGTAGTGCCTTAGTATCACCAGGGCTCTGAAGTAGATGCACGACCCGACGAAGAGGGCGCCGAGCCCACGGGCCCGTTGGTCTCTGGCCGGCGGGCGGCCGTACTCGCGGCACGGAGACAGGCAACCCGAAAACATACTCTGGTTCAGGGATGGCAAGTCCAGCGAGGAGGCGGACAACCACGTGTCGGGCGAGCTCGCGCTGGCGGGGTTTGGGCTGCTAGTGCGGCACCAGCGCGAAAATAACCATGTCAACGGCCTGAACGATTACGTGTCGCCAGATGATTGGAAGGAGATCCGGAAGGACACCGACATGTAGGCTCTGGGCTGCTTCTTTCCCAAGTTCACCACTTGGCTCCTCGGTGGCAAGGAGTTTCTCGACGAGTTCCGACAGATAAGGGCCGCCTCGCATACAACCTCGATGCAGGGCTATTCGAGCCGGCTTTTTTAGACTGACATCGGCACGCCCAATCCACCTCACACGATAAAAGGTGCACCCCGAACTCGACCAGGTGAGTTTTGTAGCGCCCTGTGTGCACATCCAGTCAATACACCAAAGCCTTAATTAGACCAAGTCTAACCAGTTCGCTGCAGTGGTTCCAGATTTTGCGCCATCACCCGGAAGCCCGGAAGCAACCCAATACATCCACGACCTTCTCAACGTGACCCAGACTGAAGGGTGATCACAACCTAAATCGCGGAATGCGTGTGCAATACGTGAAAGGTAGGTAAAAAGATGATGATGAAAGGAAGCTCGGAAGCCCTGCCCCGCCAAGGATTTGTTGGAGATCCTTGGTGGGGCAGCCCACCAATGTGAGCGAGGCCCGAGCGCCCAGGGCTAGGCCCTGCTAATCTATGTACCTAGGTATCAAATTACACGTGTCATGTCACGTGACCCCAGATTGCACTCTCCATGGCGCAATCAGGCATCACAGACCCATTTGTTGGTTGTCGATACAGACACCAGGATGACCTCGGAGGGCCTGGTCGGTGAGTTGGAAAAGCTCGACGAAAAGTGCACATCACCAGCCCTGGACGAGGTATTGCTGCGCCCCACTGGCCCTGATCAGGGAAAACACACGGATAGTCACGATGAGGTGGTGGTTATTTATTGAGACAAATGCTGCCAGGAAAGCAGTACCTGCAAACCCTGGGGTTGATAGTAAATATTGACATGCCGTTGGTGCAGTGACAGCTACCTTAGTTCCAGTCCTAGGTTCTCGACCGGATCCGAATAGTACTAGGTAGGTAGATTCGTGAGAAAATATTGGGTTTTTATTCTCAGTAGAAAACCTAAACTAGTTGTTGTAAATTTGAACAACATTGTATCATAGGCCCTTTATTCGCTCGACATGGCTGTGATCTTGCCCTTAGGTTAGTTGCCTTACGGTATTGCGCTGTAAGTCGTCGTCGCCAAGAGATACAGTGCGCTCAGACACTGTGTTCACAGAACTCCGCATTGACCGCCCACTTTTACCCGTACAGTGTGTGGACCCCCATAATCAACACAGTCCAGCTGCTTGCCGTTGCATGAGCTTCGCGAAACAGGCCCACCTCCTGGCAAGTTAAAACTACCCGATAGTGTGGTGATGGTCGTCGGGAGCCCGGGAGCACCCACTTACACCGCACACACAACCAACCTGTCTCGAGTCTCGGGCTTCGTCAGCCCAAATTCGGCATTTCGCATCATATCGACTTGAGAGGACCAATTGAATTGCTCTTGCGCATTCGGCCCAGCCATGTCGAAGCGCCCCGCGGTTCGACAGCCTCCTTTCGATCCTTGATCCTCGATCCTCGATCCTCGAGTCAAGATGGCCAACCGGCGCGCTCCGCCAATGCGCAACGGCGGCTACGGGAACCTTGACGAACAGGAGCCACAACAGCAGCAACCCCAACAGCTGCAACAGCAGCAGCCACGGCGGCAGCGGCAAGACCGCCCGAGCGACGACTACGACCCCTTCGGCGAAGGCTACGGCAGCGCCGGCGACCGATATGTCCCGCCCCGCCAGGCCGCCTCGCGCCCTCCGCCCGCCGCTCGGAATGCACGACCCGCCCCCCAGCGCGGCTTCGAGTCCAACGCCGAGCGAGAGATTGCAAAGGTGCTCGAGCTGATCAAGCGCGACTGGCCCGCTATGTGCGAGACCGACTGCATCCCCGTCCAGCTGGCCCTGCAGCTGCTGGACACCAGCTCCGTCGGCCGCGCCCACGAGTACCGCACCTTCCAGAAGACGCACAAGTACCTCCAGGACTCGCTCAAGAACATCGTGCACGACTACCACCAGGGCTTCAACAGCTCCATCGGCACGTTCCACAAGATCCAGGGCAGCATCCAGGCTTCCCAGAAGAAGGTCCGCGCTCTGAAGGAGTCCCTGGCCTCGTCCAAGACGGCCTTGTGCACTACGGACCCAGAGCTCAAGAAGCTGCACACCACCTCGCGCATGTACGACGAAGTGCTGCAGACCCTCAACGAGCTAGACGATCTACGGGCTGTGCCCGATCAGCTCGAAGCCAGGATATCCGAGAAGCGCTTCCTGTCCGCCATCGAGGTGCTGCATAATGCCCTGCGGAAGCTCAGAAAACCCGAGCTGGACGGCATCGGCGCGCTGACTGACTTGCGTAGCTACTTGGCCAACCAGGAGACCGCCATCATGGACATCCTGATTGAGGAGCTCCACGAGCATCTGTACCTCAAATCACCCTACTGCCAGGAACGGTGGCAGAACCTCGCCAAGAGCCAGGGTGTCTTGAACGACGCCTATGGAGAATCTCTCACCGTCGCCCCCTTTTACGCCACCCTGGAGTCTGTTGACTGGGAGCGGCCCGCCATTGAAGACCCGCAGAAGAATCCCGAAGCGGACACCTTCTCCTACGTAACCCTGGTCGTGGAGGCCCTGAACAAGCTGGGAAGGCTAGAGGGCGCGGTAGACACGCTCAAGCAGAGGCTTCCTGTCGAGCTGTTCACCGTCGTCAACGAGACAATCAACGACATTGACCAGAAGCACCCCAGCTCGCTAAGGGGCGGCTCTTCCGCCTCCGGCGGTCTCCACATGTACGGCCATCGCGAAACTCAGATGAGAGCAGACGTCATATACGACCTGCTCTGGACGCTGTTCGGAAAGTTCGAAGCCATTGCCGAGGGCCACCGCGTCCTCCACGAGTCCATCAGGGCATTGATACGCCGCGAGGGAGCCGGCAACAACAGCACTCTGCTGGGAAGCTTCAAGGAGCTCTGGAATCTCTACCAAAACGAGATCCGGTCCCTCTTGCACAACTACGTCACGACCGACGCAGATGTCTACCAGTTTCGCTCCTCCCCGAGGCCTGGCGCGGGCGTGAACGGGAGGACCGACGCAGGCCGGGATAGTCTCTTCAAATTCTCAGAGGCCGACTCCAAGTCAGCCGAGATGGTGACGGAATACGAAGCCCTAGACAGCATCATCCGAGCGGCCGTTCCAGGTCTGACGTCCAATTCGACTCGTAAAGATAAGAAGGCGTCCCTGATCGTGCCGAGATCCGACCCCGTGACAGCTAGAAAAAGCACGGGTCCTGGATCGGGCAACAATCAACAGGCGCGTGGGACGTACAAGTCTCTTGTGGAACCCAGTGTCTTCAACATGAGTCTGCTCCTACCGCCCACCCTCGTCTTCCTTCAGCGTCTTAAGAACATAGTCCCGCCCGGGTCAGATCTAGCGACAAGCACATTGACGTCGTTCCTCGACAACTTCCTCGTCAATGTATTCCAGCCACAGCTCGACGAGACTCTTGGGAAGCTTAGCGATACTGTCTTTGGAGAGGCCGATGCATTCCAACAAGACCCCGACTGGGCCCAGGTGGCCAAGCGGCCAGTCTTCCGGGGAACAACAGCCTTCTTCACTGTTGTCACGGCATTTTGCAGGATGCTGGGCACTATACCTCATGACCAAGCACTAAGCTCGCTCATCATCACGCAAATGCTTCGGTATTATGATAGGTGCTTTAGTTGGTACAAGGCTCTCGTCACAAAAACACAGGAGGAGTCTTCCAGTGCTCAGGCTCTGCGAGCATCCGCCGTCATGGCGCTGGAGCCTGGAGAGATCAACGAGACCACGCAGAAGTTGTGGAAATCAGACCACAGCAACCTCGAGTTGCTTGAGCAAGAAGCCAGTCTATTGATAGAGCAGACTAACGAGACGAAGCTCGAGGTCAGCGACATCATCCAAGACCGCGATACAATCTCGTCGCTTTGTCTGCTATATACCAGCATGAAATGGCTGTCGGTCAAGATTCTCGGGCTGCGGCACATCACAAGGAATGAGACAGATTCATCTAGATCGACCCTACCAAAGCCCGAGAAGAAGCGATGGACGCTACTGAACGACCCGAGCAAGGCCACGGCCGAGGAAGGGCCCGTGCATCTCCCGATGACCCAGGAGACTGTCCAGTGAGGCCCCCGTGATTTAGTGCTCTGCCGCTGTAAGACGAGAGCTAATCCATGATACAGGTCGTTTGACGGCATTTTCTCGTCGTACGAACAGCTCGCCGCAACCGCCTTACGCACTCTTCACATGGAAGTGCGTTGTCGTATCGTGCAGTCACTGCACACGGCCCTGTCGCCGCAGACGGCGCCGTATCTTTTGGACCAGGAAGTGAATGAGCCGGACCCGCAGATCCTCTCGCTCAACGCCGAGATGGTGGCTTATGACGAGATCATCACACGCTTCTTGCGGGAGCGGGAGGTTGCCTTTGTGCGCACGGGACTAGGGCTGCTCATCAACAGGTACCTCATTGGGAACGCGTCCATGGTAGCGCCCATGAACGCAAAGGGGTGTGGCCGCATGCAGCTCAATATCCTCGTGCTACAGCAAAACCTCAAGAACATCGAAGAAGGGGTCGACCTGGTCCGCGCGGCAAACTACTTTGAGCTGTTCGACAAGGGCCCCGACGCCATCGTCGAGAAGGCCAAGGACGACGCAGCGAGCCAGCCGGTGACGCCGTCGCCCGACGACGAGGGGGCGGCCCGCGGGGCGGCCTCGAGGGACAACAACCGGTTCACGTACGACGAGCTCAAGGCGCTAATGGAGCTCTGCTACAGCGAACAGCTGGCGGACCCAGAGAGAGGCGTTGGCGCTGCTGCGAAGCGCCAGATGGCGGATAAGCTCCTTAATCTGAGCGAGCACATGTGGCAACACTAGTGACGGCAACATGACTGCATCATATGTGTCAGGGTTTGGAAAAGCTTTTGGGGGTTTGCAGGAGTCTGGAGTTTGCTGCGTGCATGGCGGCAGTGTTACCGAGCGCAAACGCCGGTCAACCTCGACCTGAGAGAGAGAGAGTGAGTGTGTGCCTATGGAGTCTGCGCAAGTAGACGAGTAATTTGGGAGCCAATGGGAGAGACAATAGGGTTGCTCTAACAGCCATGCGTCCTCAATGGGACGTCATTGTGATCCCATGTCTCCCGTCGTGATGTAGCTATTGCTGCAGTGTACTGCACTGCACTGCGATCAGTGCGTCTGTTGCGTCTGTTTGCCAAATGGGCTGTCAAACCTAAGTTGACTTGTCCTACGAACAACAACGAGCCACAACAACGAACCTCTCACCGTCTCAACTAAACAGACGGACGATAGACGCGGCCACAGAGGCTGGCCGGCCTGACGCCGCAGGCTGCCGCTGACCGCGGTGGCGATAACTTCCTGCGGTCGGTCTGTGTGGTCGCCTGTCCGCTGGCCTTTATTCCCGTGCATAGTAAAAGGAGAAGAGGCGAATTTCCATGTTTTTTCCCCCGCCCAGTTCAGTTGCGGTTGCGCGGACAGGCTCCTCCGTGATCATCATGCCCCGATGTGGGTGTGGCGGTGCTGTATGTACAACATCACCGTTTTCTACCAATCTGCAAGTTGTTTGTTACGAGCTGCTGCAAACTGCCTGCTGCAACTCGAAAGGAGATCATGGTATGGATAGATACCCGTTTGGTATTTTATACACTTTTACAATCCAATCCCTGAATGTTTGTTGGCGTGTACTTAGAAAGGAAAAGAAAATAACAAATGATCCGGCCAGGCTTTCAAAGGTCGTTGATAGGATTTCTAAGAAGGAATAGACCTCTAGGATTCCAAAATAGGGATTCAAATACCTCTATTACCTCCCTTGGGGGAAAAACCGTTACGGCGAGCCGTAAGGTGCTAAGGCCATTTGGATCTTGGAAAGTACCACGCCAACTAACATTCAGGGATTGGATTGTACATGAAATCAGACGCAAGAAGTACCAAAGAAGAAGCCAAGGAGAAGTAGGTAGTTGGGAAGCAGGCGGCTGTGTTAGTTGGGGTTGGTTGGTCGTAATAGTATGGAGGGGATGCGGCGCAAGGGAACAAACACGATGATGAGCTAGATCCTACGTAAATAACCATTTCAGAGCTGTCGGAGGGATAGATAGAAGGAAGCAAGCGAGCAAGTGGAAGAAATACCAACGGAAACATCATTTTGTTCATTCATTGATTTAATGCGTTGCACGGCAGCTAACCTGAACCAACTCCCTCGAAACTACCCTATGTAAGGGTGAGGCACTGGCTGTAGATTTCAGGTGTGTTGTCTGTCTTGGTGTTCAAGAATCCCGGTGGCCCAGCGGGCCTTGCCAGCTGAAAATGAAAGGCCGGACTGTTTCATGTCGGAGCATGTTGCAATTAAGTCCGCGGGTGGCAAATCCAGGTCTATTAATCAGTCTCTTCCCCCAAACCAAACCCACCAGGGCTGCCAGCAGCGCCTCGTTCCATGGATGCTGGTTCCCGCTTGTCAAAGGGAGCTGCGGCGAGGTTTTCCAGTTTTGGACGAGTTGAGTTGAGAAGGAAAATCGAATATTAAAGGGGGGGGATCACTCCGTATACGTTACTCCGTACGTGGGAATCCGTATTCGCTGAACCCCGTTCAACACCCCTGATTCTTTTCAGTTCAGGGGTGGGGGCAGCAGAGACAGACACTGAGGTGTGCCCGCTGCCGTCGGAGACAGGCTCCATTTGCAAGTTGTGTACGGGATTAGACACCATGCTGGCATCAACCCGCAGAAAAATACATGTGAGACGGTTTCGATTAAGGGGTAACTACCGAGATATATAACAGGCCTTCGCTGCCTGCAATATCCCTTCCCTTGCCAGACAAGAGGCGGGGGGGGGAAGAAGCGAAACCTTGGAAAATGGCAAGTGACGTGACGTCTGTCTCTTTTTCCTTGTCGAGGGACGGGAGACAAAAGCTTGGTCACGGCCGCGAGATTGCCTAGCTAGAGAGCAACTTCAATGCACGGGCAAATATGCTGCTGGCACAAGTGCCGGGCTAACGCGCAGCCAAGTCGTACTGGCAGCCCGCTCTTTTCTCTTGGTGCTGCGCCTACGCCCGGGCCTAGCCGTCCAAATGGCTTCGGCCCACTGAGAGCCAGTGCTTGACGTGCTGTGGACACTCGCTATTCACGTGTTCAACGCCCGAGAATGCAATCCAACTGCTACTGGGACCCGCAGGCACCTGTCTGGCTCCGCGGTAAAGGTTGCCAGGCGATGGGATCGGATGTCGACGAGCCAATTGGTCGGCTCTTTCCAGGGCGGGAGAGGGAGAACCTTGGAAGGCTTCCAACATTGGAACCCTCGTCTGAAATTACTCCCCACCAACTCCCCGACGTTCGTTCTCTTTTTCTTCTTCAGCATCCTCCTGTGAAATACATCATCGCCATCAATGCGAATGCAACGCTCGTTTTGCCCTTCCTGTCTGTGATTTTGCCTTTTTTTCCTCGGTTGCGCTGGGTCAAAATCGGTCACTGTAGTTCACCTTAGACCCGCCTCCGATCCTGCATGACGTGAGCAAAGGGCTGCCCAACAATCACAAACCTGCGAGGTACCCGAGTGGTACGTACTGTACAGGCGGCGCTCCACCGTATTCGTACCTCCCCCCCCCCAATGCCTGCAGCATTTTTCTGGCCTGAGAAAAAAAAGGAGGCTGCCTGTACTTGCCCGACAGGTTCTGACCCGGCGTTACGCCACGACCATTTAGAGAATTCCACAGCCAAACATAAACACGCCCGCCAATCAAGGGTGAAACCAGCGGACAAGAACGACATAGCGACGCAACCATACCTTACACTCTTCTCCTGCTCGAGAGCCAGCCTCACGGTCCGCTATCATTCTGGTCCTCGCAATCGCTTCCTCGCAACCCGCGTCGGCCAGGTGCGCGTCGAAAACCCCGCCCGGGAGACCTGGCCTCCAAATCCCGCCGCTCACCCCCTAAAACCGAACCCGCCAATATCTCCCCGACCGTGATCTCGCCCTTTCGCAGTTTCGACACTCGGCATCATTGCCCTTGACTGCCCACGATGGCCAACTCGTACGTGGAAACACCCCTCCTGTCATCAAGCCTCGCTGGCTATGCTTTGCGACCCTCCTTGCGAGAGGTTTTGGATCCTTTGGCTAACGGGTCGACTTAATTTGAATCTTGCAGAATAGGATCAGTATTTCGCAGTTTCTGGCACACCATGACCAGCTACGACCGACGTCAGTTCAATCGCGCCTCATAAGGCTTGCGTTCTTTCTGTGCTGGCCAGCTGACGAATCCCGAATAGATTCTACCTACGACTCTCCCCACAGATCCGCTCGCCATGTCCCATTAAGTCGAGCCGGGGGTTTGACCTCGGTCGCAAGCGCCTCGGAGTCCCGCGCCGACATCACGTCGAGCTACCACGACGACGCCGCTCGCCTCTCAAACTCGGGATTCGACACAGCGTACGGAGGGGCCGGTTCTGCAATGCATAGCACGCCCATGAGCCCCGGCAGGCCATACTCGCCCGGCATGAGGTCAATTGACACGCGAAAGTCGAACGCTAACATCGACGGCTTCGAAACCCAGAGCCCTGCCGGCGAGATACCCATGCAGTCCTTCCAGGACGGCCTGCCGCCTCCGCCGTCGGTCTCGAGTTCGTGGAACAAGATCGATAACTGGGCCGAGGAGCACTACCCGGAGCTGTCGGACCAGATCTGCGAGGGATGCACCATCAACGACATTAACGAGCTCGAGCACCAGCTCGACTGCTCCCTCCCACAGGACGTTCGGGAGTCTCTGCAGATTCATGACGGACAGGAGCGGGGTGGCAATCCGACCGGGATCATCTTCGGGGCTATGCTTCTGGACTGCGAAGAGATAGTGCAGGAGTGGGACAACTGGCGGAAGGTGAACCAAGAGTATCTGATGGAGACGGCCGTTGTCAAACCGTCCGTTCCCTCCAAGGCCCTCGGCGGAAACAGCCAGGCCTCGTCGTCAAGAACTGCCCCGTCGAGCCCGGCGTCCACGTCATCTCGTAACACGACCTGGCGGCAGGACTTGCTAGCACGCCAAGATAGCGTTCCTGCTGGCGCTGTCCAGAGGGTATATGCGCATCCCGGCTGGATTCCTCTGGTGCGTGACTGGGGTGGCAACAACTTGGCCATCGATTTGGCGCCTGGGCCTAAGGGTTCCTGGGGTCAGGTCATTCTCTTTGGCCGCGACTTCGACACCAAATTCGTTGTTGCTCGATCCTGGGCTCATTTTCTCGCGCTTGTAACGGATGATCTCGGCAGCGGAAGGTGGTTCGTGGACGAGGAGACGGGCGAGCTCAAGCTTCGCGAGTTTAAGAAGACCCGCGTCGAGCCTGCTTACTTCGACATTCTGAGGTGGAGGGTGGACCAGAAATACGGACGCGCAGCAAATAATCGGAAATCCCGTGCTCAGGGAGCGGCGTCGCCTACGGGCCCCAGCTCCCCATACGCTAGCCCGGTAGAGCCCAACGGTGAGCCCCGGGGCCGATCATTGCAGCGCCTCAGCGGCAACTCGCCGCTCCCGAGCCCCATCCGACCTGGATTTGGCAAGCCGAGCCCGCTGGCACGAGTAACGGAAGAAGCGCCTGCGTTGCTGGCCGTCACCATTCCCAACAGTGCCACAATCCGTGAGAAGTTGGTCGAAGTTGAAACCCCGCGGCCGAGCAGCGAAGACAACAAAGAGAACGTCAACGCTCCGAGACTGGCGGCATTAACGAACGGCGACGACCTGTCGGCCACACCCAAGCCGGAACCACAAGAAAATGGAGCGGCCAACGGCAAGGTGGTACTGTCAACTGGCAGCGGCAAGCAGCCAGTGATAGTCGAAGAGGCGGAGACAATGAAAACGATTGAGATCTGAAGAAAACGGAACGACCACACATGACGAGTTATGGGGCGAGTCAAGCTTCTCTGGGCTACTACAACAAATGATGCGGCATCGAATACGGCGTTTTGGGCGGCTTCCTTCTCTCTCAACCACTTCGAGTTTTTACGTGTGGCAAGCATCCGGCATATCTGGCTACGGCGTCATCCTCCTTTGTTTATCTTTCCGGGCATCCTTTTGTCGCCAGCTGGGTGCCAAAATGGGAGGCCATGCACATAATTTTACCTTTCTATTCAGCCTTTTATCTGCTCTCAGCGGTGGGGAATTCTTCTTTATTGGGGGGAAGGGGAGCTTGTTGCACGGCCTTCGAACCATACACTAGAGGGAAAGCACACGGAGTGCATATGCTTTTTTTATTCTGCTGTAACAACATGATTGGTCTATTGTCTAATGGGCTTTTCGATTTACATCTAGCCGTTTTTCTTCTGCTTTTTGATTCCGGGGAGGAGGCGAGGAAGCTTGTGATGTGTTGGGGGTGCTAGGGAATGTGGCTGGCTGGCTGGCTTTGTTCAGCTATGAAAAGTCCAAGCCATGTCTGACGACCTACCCCTGTACATGCATTTCTTGAAGGGCTTCCGGAGTTGTATACTACCGGGAGGGTGAACGCATAGCACACACAACAGATACATTTTTGTCGCGGTTGCGACGCCAACGAAATATCGCTTTCTCTCTCTAATCTTCACGGCACGGTTTGGAGAGAACTGGAAAACAGAAAAGACTGGGAGATTATGGGAAGGGACGGGGCCTTGGTTGGGTGCCTTTTTGATATCTTGCTTTTTTGCTACCTCGCCTATCTAGGTAAATAGGTAGGTAGGTAGGTTCCTGGGTATGGAGTTTAAGGGCGCAATGAGGCTGCTGCTGCTGCCACTTACCTGGTGCCTTTTTAACTTCTTGTTTTTGTGTTTTGTCTTTTATCCTGTTTTACGTACATTTCCCGAGCCATTCTAGGGTTGTGTGAGGTTCGGGTCCAGGTTCAGGCTCAGATTCACGGAGTTTATTGGCATTGGATCGGATCGGATCGGGAATGGAAATGGAAATGGAAATGGAGATGGAAATAGAAATGGGATAGAATGGAATGGTGAAAGCCATGGTATATAGATAGACAGATATCCGGCGCGGATACGATTACTTGTGCTTGTTAGAAGTTGAGTTGGAGCGTGACTTGCTGAAGACGGACAAAACGGTGATATGAGGGAGCATTGCTGTCTGTCTTATACTTTTTAGTTCTGAAGAACATGCTGGGTGAGTGACGACTGAGATTGGTTAGTTGTCTGAGATGGTGTTCACATGTACGTAAAAGCCCTAACAAGATGTGCTTCCTTACACCACAGACTAACTCAGCTCGATTCAACAACCATTCTCGACCCTAGCAAACATATGAAGCAAGATGAGGTTATGTGTGTGGCACGGCTTTAGTTGAGTTAAAATTCTCGTTTTTGGAGGGTTTCTAGAAACCGAATTCCGTCCCGAAAGGAATGAAACTGGTATTAGATAGACGGGACTGAGTGTTTAAGAACGGGGTGTCACGTGCCACGAGACAAGGCGGCGGGGCAGGCGGCAGATGCGGATCCCAGCCAGCAGCAGTGGGGATGAGTTGGTGGCCGTGCGCATGCTCCGACGTCGTCATCTCCAGCCTCACCTCCTGCCACGCCTCGATCTCTCTCAATCTCTCCCTGTCTACCTCCGCCCTGTATCCATCGTCCGCCGACCTACACCACCGAAGCCCCGAGACCCAACTACGCACACGCTTCACTCCACTGCCCGAACGTGCCCGCATTCGGAGACCCGGCCGTGCCGACACGACAAACGGCAATCCCACCCGCCCCCCTTCTTTTCCGTCCTAGGCAACCGAGCCGTCGAGCTATCACGGAGTTTTGATAATCGCGGCGCTTGCGACACACGAACGAACCCAATCTCTGGGTAGTGCTGCTAAAAGGAAACATCGCGTCGCAGCCATGTCGGAAGACCGCCTCTGGAAGTTCAGGAAGCCCGAGTGGCTGAACAGCGTGTGGGCGCGCAACGCCGGCGTCTACAGCGCGGGCGGTTTGGTGAGTTGACTACTACCCATCTCGCCGCGGTCATGATGCAGCTGGGAAGTGGGACTGGCGGTTTGCGATGCCGTCCTGCGCCGCAGCTTGCTAACGCCTTCCCCGAAACCAGTTCTCACTCGCCTTCTACGTGCTGCTCGACAGCGCGGTCTGGTCCAAGAGCCCGCTCAATGGGTCGACGGTGCACGTCACGTTTGTCGACTGGCTGCCGTTCATCTTCAGCAGCCTGGGCATGCTCATCATCAACAGCGTCGAGAAGACGCGGCTGTCGGCCGACAGCTTCAGCTACTCGGGGTCGGGCGTCGCCTGGAAGGCCCGCGTCGTCCTCTTCCTCGGCTTCGCCGCCCTCGCCGGCGGCATGGCCGGCGGCGTCACCGTCTTCGTCCTGAAATACGTCGTCCCCAATGTCCCCTGGCCCATGCTCCGCATGGGTGTCGAGAACGTGGTCGCGAATGCCCTGGTCGGGCTAAGGTGCGTTGACACTCTTGCTACTGCAGAAGCCCTGACTGACTTTCGCTATCTCCTATAGCTCCGTCGTGCTATGGATCAGCCAGAACATGGAGGACGAATACGCCTACAACTTGGCTCTGTGAGGGTGGCGGCCTAGACTGGAGGCAGAGAGTATTCAGGCGGGGGGGGCAAGTTGTCGGTTCTTTTTCGCGAAGGGTTCGCGGGCTCTGGTTTGTTTCGCTTCTCAGACTATCTAACACACACACATTCACACACATACTCATACCCACACACACTAAACAGACCCCCGTTTGGTGTTCTCATGCACGCACGCAAGGGTTTAGCCTCTGCTTCGGTTTTGCAATCGCGTGTTGATGCACACATGCACAGGCGCAGAGGCACGAAGCGGGCTCCCTTCTTTGGTTTCCATTTGAAGCGTCTTTTATATGACCAGGAAACGGGACTGCAGGTCAATGGCGCGAGACACAGCGGACCCAGGAGTTTGCAAGGGCAGAGGGATGTGGTTGGTGCGGTTCGACACTCGCGGCACAGAGAACTTGCTATTGATATACTCAGGTTCCTCCTGCCACATGTACTACTATCACTTGCTCACTGTGTATCAAATCGATCGGGACTGGCAGACTCAAGTCCAAACCACTAGATGATATATTCAGGTTTTGGGTGGTCATGGTTCTTTTGCATTCATGGTGTGCAAATCGCCCATCCATTCCCATCTGCTCGTCAGGCTTGCCATGACTGGTGGATAGGTATGTTCGGTATTTTATTTCTCTTTCCTACCATCACCAGGGGCCACTCCCAAAATATGACTCTGTACAATCCAATCCCTGAATGTTTGCTGGCGTGGCTTGGGGCAGGATAAATAAATATCATACCTCGCGAATACAACAGCTTGGAAAAGCCTTTAATTCCTAGATGCCCAAGGTAGCTATTTTTGGAGAAGAGATCTTGGCCTCTAGGATTCTAAAATAGGGATTCCAATACCCAGATTTTACCTCCCCGGGCGGAAAAAACCCTTTCGAGCGAGCCGTAAGGTATTAAGTGAAGCCTTTCAAGTCATGGAAAATCCCCGGCTAACAAACATTCAGGAATTAGATTGTAGCTACTGTAGGAACTACAGTATGCACTAAGCTAGGTAACTAAGGTAAGATAGGAAAGCTGTAGTCCTGTCCTTCGAACATGTAGAATTCTCAAACCCGTGTCCCGCTCAGCGACAAGTCTGGTTGAGTACCCTACCTTCCTAGGCGGCTGGCCAGCGGCTTTGCCATTGCAGAGTTGTAGAGCACTAGGCAGACAGCCCCAGGTCTGAGAGAGAAAGATCGAGAAAGAGAAACAGGAACTATCAACACAACCACAAATCTTCAAACTACGGGCGCGGCCTCTTCACGATGAGCGGCAAATCGTTCCCATGGAGCAAAAATATACAACCGCGCGGCTCGGCTCTTTAAACTACCTACCAACATATGCCTCTATTTTCGTCAAAGGAGCATGCAAGCTTGACTCATCCATCTCCCTTGGTCAACGGTGTTTGCCTCAGGTAACTACGCTACGTATGGAGTTGAGAGAGAGAGGGAGAGGGATAGAGATAGGATAACAGCGAGCCAGGCGCACAGACTCTTTGGTGTCATTGACAATCTAGGTAAGCTTTCTTCTACGGTAGTCATCGCAGAAAAGGAAAATGAAAATCATGCAAACGATATCATTTTCTTGTGACGCCTTGCTTGCTAGGGAGGGTGCCTAACTACCTTACATACACAGTAAATCCGGTTCCAGTGGCTCCCTTTCTATCCAAGGGCTGGCCCTGTCGACGACTCACTTTTTGGTTCTTGGGCTCGGAAAGCCAGTCCCGACTAAGCGGATGGAAGCACTGAGGTGACTGGGATGAGAATAAAAATACAGCGACGTTGCACGTTGCTTGTACGTACTGTATTAGTACAATACCTGCATACTGTGCGGTGGCCTGCCTGCCTGCTGTGGCATTCGTGTCCAGTTCAGAGACAGTGGTTTGACTTTGGTAGACATAGGTACAGCAACTAGGCTGGCACGATAAGCTGACATAGCCATATAGAAAGAAACATGTTTACGTGAACGTTTCTGATGATCATCATGTAAAAGAAGAAACTCCCCGGCTTAACTGCCGGACTTTTATCGTGCTCTGCAGCAGCAGCAGCAGCAGGAGAGTCAGATAGATACGTAGAGAGATGGGTGTCCGCTCGCGCGGTTACTTTGCAGGAAGCTTGCAAAGCTGAGTCCTGGTTTCGTGACAAGCCCTGAGACATTAACCCACTGTGCTTGGGCGGCACAGTCCTCACGTCTGTCCATAACGAACATATATTGGATTTCGGCTACTGCCGGCCGGGCCGTGTCACCTTCGAGCTGGCCTGCCTAGGCTGCTAGCTTCTCATACTTTTGGGCTCATCGACCCCATCACACAAAGCCCCCCCCAGCGATCCAGCCCGATGACAAGCATTACACAGGACGAACATGGGCAGCTCATGTCCCGCGTCGCCGTCTTCTGTTTTTTTTTTTTTTTTTTTTTTTTTTTTCATCTCGGGCATCTCTGGCGTCTGCTGCTTTGCTCGCTTGCGCCATGGGAGCAGTCACTGGCAGCGATGAATGCCGCGAGAGAAGGTGTGATGAGCGAAGAAAGGGGCTGGCCCGCATGCGAGACACTTGCACTTGGGATCGTCCGTTCAAACCAGACTCACCTGCAGCTGGCTGGCGTCGTTTCTTTTTATTTTGCCCAGAGAGGATCGTCACATCACCCCCCACCCCCCTATGGGATCGTCGTGGCGCCTGTCGTGGTACAAGGGCAAAAAACATACACAACAGGTAGGCAGGCAGGCGGGCGGGCCGGCAGCTCTGTGTAAAAAGGAGACGCCGATCTGGGTCATCCGAGATGCCTGTGTTTTGTTACAATTTCCAAAGAAAGTGGCGGGCGGAGGTCCCGAAGTCGTCTTGTCTTACTTTATTATTGTACGTACAGGGACCTCCCGGTTTGTTGGGCGACGTGACTGATGGAGGCTGATATGCCGGTATGGCATGGCGCTCGACAGAGAGGCTTCGCTCCCTGCTTTTCCGAGGACAAGGTACATACATACTGTAGCCCGCCTACGGTGTGTATGACTGGCTCTATGCTACGTATGGGATGTGTGTATGGCTTGCTCAGCAGAGACGCGTACCGAGGGCTGCAGGTAGACAAAAAGGGGAGGCGTGCTTGCCAGGGCGACTCTGCTTTCTGAGACAAGTGGTTTATTCTCTTGTCTCTGGTCTTGCATGATGCCTGTCTACCGTCCGCAGTCTCGACGTCGCCGGGTTGGCTGAATCGGAAGACAGTTGAAGTGCTCTGCAGGACGCACCAGAGAGATAACGGGCGGCGGCGGCAGTGCAAGGGCAGGGAAGGGAAAGGGAAGCGTCGTAGCCCATTGAGCAGATGCTGTTGCTGTCAATTTGGGTTCTTACTGCTGCTGCAATAACATCAAATCAACGACATGAAGGAGGAGGAGGGGACTCTGGAGCGAGCTTGAAGTCGTAGCAAATTCGGGCAATGACGCTGTTGGGGGATCACCGCCCAGGGTTGCACCACAACGACGGGAAGAGCAATCCCAAGCTTTCCATTCCGTTCGGGTTTAGCGCCGACATGGATTTGCAACCTTGCCTCTGCCCGCAGCCAAAAGGAAGGAGGGGGAGGGGGGTATGGTAATGGATGGCTGATGGATGGAGTAGCTACCCCGCGATTCCAACGGAAAGAAGAGCCATCTATCTGGAGGAGGCATCCTCTGTGACCTGTCCTGTCCGCTGCTACTACACTACACGAGGTGCGTATAGTAGTAATCCATGCTACCAACGCCGATTGATATTGGCAATCAATCGCAAAAAAGCTTCGGGGTAATGATCGTCTGAGGGTGGCCGCCGACCTACCTACTTGCCTGGTGGGTGGTGGGCTGCCCGGCTCTTGTTCGTAGGATTTGAAGTGCAAGAAGATCAAGCCTCAGTGGTTCGGGTCGGCCCTCAAGGTTTCAACTGCTCAGCTCAACTGGGAATCGAACAGATCAAAGCCCAGCAGAGTTGAGTAACCCGACGCAAGCTCCAAGTCTTCCGGGCTGCGAATGCATCTGTCTGATGGCCCACGCTCCGAGTCGAGTCGTACGCAATCCCCCGTAGGTGCGAGTTCAGTCAACAATGATGGTGCTCAACGGCCGGAGTGGGGCGGGTTCTTTGTTTCATGACTGATGAGGTGCAGCACCTGTCAACACCAGACAGACCACTCGGAAGGCGACGTTCAAAGGAAACCTCTCGATGCTTTGGTCATCTTCGCTCCGGCTTTCCGCAGGCCAATCTCTTGACAGCTACATATAGCTCTGCGTCAGGGCGGGTGATCAGATGATGCAAGTGAACAAAGCATCAGCATCAAGAGGTTACTGCGTAGGGAGTACCTTTGGGTGAGGGTAGCAACCTAGATCAATAGTAGACTTTTCCTGGCAATTACAATTCTAGCTTCCAGCAAAGAACCTACCTACCCTACCGCGTATGTATGCAGCAGATTGGCGGCCAGATGTAATGTACTATATGCCGGGCGGATAAGAGGGCACGCACACGGGGTTGCTCAGGACCCAGCAAAATCGAGACGAGGGTCCAGCACCAGCACCAGCATCGGGTTGGTGGTGCCCAAGGTACGTACATACATCTGCTTGCTTGCTCCTGCATGAGCATAGGTGCTTCAAGTCGTGGGCCCGGCCATCTGCTGCTCGTTGTCTGGGTGGCTCCTTTTGCTCCCTTCCAGAGGGACGGTCCAGAGGGGCGGTATGTATGTATGTGCAATGCTCGTTCGCTCGCTCGTTTGAGGAGACGGCGACGAAGCACGCCGTCAATTAGCCGTTGCATCCAAATGCTGCAACCATTGATTACCATTCCGGAGCAACCTGCAGAGCGTCGACTTTTGATCCCTGCTCTCTTGGCATCCCAATGCCACTCTTTTCTGTTGATTTTTCTTGGTGCTGAGGTGTGTCTTTTTGGCATCATTTGACTTGTCGTCGTTGATGGGAGTCCGAGGCAGGCGAGAGAAGTGCGGGAGCACGGACCCACAACTCGACAAATGCTTGCGAATCATCGACAGGCAGAGTCCCTAGGTGCCCGCCTGCAGCTAATATCGGAGGCAGTTAGTAGGTAGTAGGGAGTTATCGACTTGTATGTATCCGGTGGTGCTGGTTGTGCGCTGGGCTGGACTGGGTGGGCTGCTGTGAGCGCGGTGGCTGTCTCGGTCTCGGTGTGGTTGACGGGATCTTTTGCAGTCAAGTGTTTTCACCATGACCGAACGATAGACGCCTCGATCCTTCTCCGGCCGACCCATGTCTTTTCTGAAAACAATCGCAGGCGGCGCGCTGCCAGCAGCAAGAGAGCGAATTAAGCACATCGGTTTGCAATCACATGTCAGAATTTCCGGGGTGGTTGGCGTTGTCGGGGCTTTGAAGCTGCCTTGCTGCTGTCTCGCAGCATGCAACTCCAGATCTCCCAGCACACACACACAACGCCCCAATTCCCTGATCTTTTTTGGTCTTTTTTTATTTTAGGCACATCCCGGACGTTCAACCGCCACACGTTCCTCATGACCGAGTACCAACAGTCAATTGGGAGAGAACATCAACATTGGCTTACCTCTATGCATCTGTTCAAGGATGAAATAAAGCAGGAAATTTGTTGCTTTGAGACACATTCGAGGCCATTACTTACAGGCCAGTCTCAGTTGCGTAAGAGAGAATTTCCTGTTGTCTTGCTCTTGGTAACGCATGTACTGTATGTATGTATAGTACATACATACCGTATTAGGCTCACGGGAAGTCCTAGAGACACTGGAAGCTTGGGCCATGACGGAACTTACCTTGATTCCCTGCAGACACACCAGTGCACCATCCCTGACCAATCGTGCTTGGAACTTCTTTTTGCTGCAGCTGGCCTAGCACAGGACGGGAGCTCTGCTCAAGACGAAAAAAAAAACCAAGGTATGTACGGATACTGGTGTAGGTGAAGGTCGACATAGCCCATTTGCAAGAGGAGAGTGAAAGGGTGTCGGTCAAACTCTCGATGACTCCCCCCTCCCGGTATTAGATCGGTTTGCGTTTGGAATGCTCACGTGGCTGGCGGACTGGCCTCCGTACCTTACCTGGTCCCGGCCCTAAGGCCTGAGGTGAGAGGCTTCGGAAATCGCACTGGCTACTGGAGCTTGAATTCGGCTTGAGGCTGAGGACAATGGCACTAGCCGTTAATCTCCTAATGTCTTGAGTCCTTGACGACCGAGTTGCGTTCCGCTGTAAATCCCGGTCGAGCTAGGATATTCTCATTTGCTAAATCCTCTCTTCGAGTCAAGGTCAAGGAGATAAAGGGTTTCCCCCCCTTTTCTTGCTTTCCTGGTGATCAATAACTGCTGGCTGCTACAGTCGATTAGCGCGGCAGGAAATGTCATGAGACCTCTTTACACGCTCTAAGCTCCACTCGCCGTGCAGACCGCATTGGAAAGGTACCAACAGTTGAGAATCGCCATTCAGGCATCAAGCATCTTGATTCAGACGTACAAGGTTTTCTGCATACTTGGACTCCATGCGTGCGTTAAGGCCATTGGACGCACTCGGGCCTATATGCATGTGGGCATCGATCTGCCCTGTCGAAACCCAGAGACGACTGCCAAGGTGTCGACGAGCGGCATCCTGGCGAACTCTCCTCATTGTTAAATGCTATTTGCATATACATGTACATGTACGGATATAGCCTCTGATATGCAAAGCAGTTGAGCGGTTTGCTTTATCTTTGGATGCTGGTTCCATTTCAGCGCCATCCGTTCGATGGCCATGAGGCAATATATCGGGCCAGCAGATCGCAACAGCCTCAATTTAGTTGAGGTTGTCTCGTTGGCTTCCGGCCATACTGACTCATGAGATTCTTAGTTGGATCTTTGCCCTGCACTTCAGACATGTCAATTTTACAGCTGGAGGGCCCCGCCAGCAAGTTCGAAGGTGATTCTTGAACACTTGCCTGTCTCAAATATGCCAAAATTCGCGAGCTTACAACCTCCATGAATTGCCGTAGGTGTTGTTAACATGGACGTTTGTATTGTCCAGGCGACCAATGCCAATTAGGGAGGGACGCTGCAATGCCTTCCATGCCTCTGCGATTATCGTCCTGTAAGTCTGGCAAGGAGAAACCGGGCTCCGAGCTCTTGGCAGGCTGCTAGCACGACTAGGGTCAGAACCGGTGCCCTAAAGAAACTTTGGCAATGCGTCAGAAAGACGAAAATGAATAAATACGACGACGACTCGTTGGAGTTTCGGGGGGAAAAAGGCTTGAACATCAGGTGCCCATGCCTTTTCGAAACGCACTACCTTCCATTAACCCTTACCTGACCTGCAAGTAATAAGCCAGCCCGACAACCTGAGGTTGCCCCACCTTCCTTCTAGGATCTCATTCACCTTCACCTTCACCTTCAGTGGGGGAACAAGCCTCCAAGAGCCCCACACTTCCAAACGGCATTTCAATCCTCTCCCGCGTAGTTAATTGCTGTTTGGCGATACTGGGTTGCATCTCGACGCTTAGCGCCCATTTTGGTCTTCTGGACTCAAGCCTCGTCTCGTGACTTCACAGCAAGACTCGAGAGGCGACAGGGGCTTGTCTTGTCTTGTCTTGGGTCTCGGCCTCTCTCGCCGTCAACGTGCATCCCTGCCGGGCTCGTCCAAGATAATATAGTCTCAGGCCAAGCGCCAGCCACGCATGAGCGGCTCGGGGACCTTACATAGCTTGATGGAGCAGAGTTGTATCCATCATGACCCTGCTGGATTTTGAAGGCCGCGTCGGGGCTGCATCTAATGTGAAGCTACTGATAAATTATGGCGCTGCAAGTCTCTGGGCTCCTGGTCTTTGACCTGTTCTATTGACTTCGAGAGCCGCCAGGAGCTGAATCGACTGGGCCTGGAGAGCCTGCTCAAGAGCTACCATCACCAGTTGGCCGGATGGCTGCGTATGCACAGTCTCTACTGTGTTTGCGCCGTCCTACCTCAATATATATGTAGGGCTCAGGAGCCTTCTGCGCAGCCTGGCCAAAAGCGTCTGGTCGCGAAGCAGTATCGCCAAAGTGTTTAAATCATGAGAGCACATTGCTCCTAGGAACAGAACACAATGTGTAGTCTCAACTGGAAAAGAAATTTATATGACTGGCCACAGGCACACAGGCTTAGGTTAAACCCGGTTGGAGGAAGTTTCCATAGTTGGAGGCGTTCACAAGTTGGCAGGATATGGAAATACTATATGTTTTGTCGTTTTCTATTTGGACAGCCGGAAAGAAAGGGAACAAGGTGACTGCACTCGGACGGTAGATCGCCGTGAGACGTTGGGATCTCTTTTTATTTGTCCCATACTCAGTCCGCCTGTTCACCTCGCCGCCTGCCGAGCGGGCTAGCTAGCGCCTGGCCCCAGTCTCAAATGGGCACATGAGCAGCCGCCCCAGTCTGGCGGGTCCAAGAACAAAAGGCCAGAAGCGGCCGCATTGGCATTGTGTTCCCAAGTTTTCCGCCATCCTACAGCCAATATCTGCCTGCCCTACGGAATACCGCCGCTTCTTTTCTCTCCCTCTCTTGAGCTTTGCTAGGCACCACGAGATTTTGGCCTCAAGCCTATCTCACGGTTTCCATCAAGACATACATACCGTTTGGTTCCCCACGTTACGGAGGACATACCGCTCACGTAAACACCCCACGGAACGCTAAGGGTTCATCTCGGGCCATTCCCATCACTCGGGTCAAGAGATACAGGGACCGACGGAATACAATACCTCCATTACTTACCTTTCATACCTGCCTACGCAGTACAATTTCCAAGTTTCCATCCACGCTGGCAAACGTCACCACGAAGACAGTCATCCTGCCTGAAAAAGGCTGGTGACTTTCTTAAAGAGCGACGAAACAGAAATATCCATCTCGAACTATCATTTAGTTGGAGGTTTGCTTACTTAGGCACTTGCCCGCCAGTATAGTACGTACCTAGCCTTCTCTTCCATCCACTGCCCTGCCCTGCCCTGCCCTGCCCTGCGGTTGAGCTCGCGGACCCAGCCCTACTCGAGGTGGCCTGGCTACCTATGTCCGGGACCCGCTCTCCGCCGCCTGGCCTGCCGTGGGCACCTGCCTAGGGTATCTTGACTCCCTTTTGCGCCACAGCACGTCTCTTCACGCGGTGGCTGCAGCAAGCTTCCACTTTTCTTTGCATCACACGATACCGAACCTCCAGCCTCCCGGCGTCCTGCGGCAGCGAGCTGTACCAACAAATACGAGCGCCTTGCCCGCTCTTCCACAACCGCCCGCTTGCACCGACTTTTCTCGGCCTCTGTTTTCGCTCCCCTTTCCTGCCCTGACCTGACCTGACCTGACCTGACTCCCAGGCCCACAACAACGGCACCCGCAGCTCACCGTGCATCGTCCCCTGATCGTTCGCGATTGACCCCCGGCCGGCGCCTTTCTGGTCTGTTTTTAGGCCGTTTGCACGGCTTGCGGCTTGTGGCTTGCAACACCCTCCCAGACAGCCTGGACCAACCGGGCCTTGACCATTTTGCTTGACCACACAACGTGCTGCCTGCCGCAGCCGCCGACCAGGTGCTAAACCCAAGCGACGGCCCTTGGCCCGCGAGTTACCCCTCATCACCACCGCAACTGGGTGGCACCTCGACTCTCTCCCCCTCGCAACCTTTCTCTTCTCTCCACTGCCTTATCCGTCTGCGCAATCCCGAAAAAAAGCGTTCCAGCCGGCCGCAGCATACGACAAACCCGCGCCGTAAGTTCCAAGTTCTATTCTCGAGATGCCGATCCTTGTTGTGCTGCTTCAGTCCATCCCATCCCGGGCTCTCTTCACTGAGTGGTCCCAAAGCTCCCACTTAGCGTGCTGCCTTCCCAACCCTTGCCCCTTCATGCTCCAACCCCTCATCCCGCCTGCTGTGGTTGGCTACGTTGCTGGTACAGGCGCCAAGGTCCTGGCCATCTGACCTCACTAGATGTGCGAGGGGCCGCTACATCTCAATGGCAGGAGGAATTTGAGTTTGGACAAGTCCACACCTCACAGTAACTTACGCCGCCCCAGTTCGAGCTTCTGTTCCATGCTCAACAGAACTGCAGTGCAGTGCTCTCTGCTCAACACCATTGCCGTCTGCCTCGTCTTTTTTCTCCCTTTCTTCCGTTTACACTAGCTCGGGCATAGTCATTGTGCTCGGCAGACGACCTCCGTCCCGACGCTGCTGTCAATCCCGATCGAGTACGTATTGTACCTCTTACATACATACAAAAAACATGTTCCGTACAAGCTGCCCTAGTCCTGCGGCCTGCCCTGCCTTGTGTCGTCGCGGAGCCCACTTGGCCTGCGAGCGCCGCTGCACACACCAGGTGTCCGGTCGCCACCGCATCGCCCTGGTCGTTCCCCGCCGTCATTTCACTTTTAGCTAGCATCACCCGCCCCTCCAAAACCTCACTTCAACTGACCTCCGAATTTCAAACTGCCCTTTTCGTTGTCCACGACGTTCCTCATCACACCTTGTCACCACCTTTCCATCGCGAACACCTCATTTTCCTCCCTCTGACTCTTAAGAGCCCGTCGCATGGCCTCCGATCCTGAGAACCCTTTTCTGACTGCATCGCCCTACTAGCCCGCACTCTTAACTCTCAGCCAGCCCTATCGGGCGCAGAACGATCCACCGGTTTTCTTGAGCTGCGCCGCCAGACCACATTCCTTCCTCCAAACCCACAATTCCAACAACTTGATATCCCGACGTCGATCGACGAGTGAATAGGCTTCACCTACGATTTTCGAAAGTCAATTCCGCCTCTGATCGCCGCATCCTTGCTTTTCTGTTCGTAGCAAAGCATTAGGGACATCCTCTTTCCGGATCCTCATCTCGCGTCGAGCCTGTCGACTCTACAACCGATCGCCAGTTCCCCACCAGCTATCGCCCAACACGGCCCGCAACGACTTACCCTCGATTCTCTTTTGCGACCGCCTACCAGTCTCATTGACTGTCTCGACCGGTAGCACGGCCTCGGTCCGCATTTCTTGAGCATGGCGTCGAATCGCCCAGCGGCTTTCAATACCCTGCGGATGGGAGGTGAGCGATTTACATGTAGCCCAAGAGTTGCAGGACCGCAGAGCTAACCGATATTGCAGAGGTGATCCGCGAGAAGGTACAAGATGGCGTGACGGGTGAGACGAGGGAGATCCAGTACACACAATGCAAGATTGTGGGCAACGGGTCCTTTGGCGTCGTCTTTCAGACAAAGCTGTCGCCATCAAATGAAGATGCGGCCATAAAGCGCGTCTTGCAGGATAAGAGGTTCAAGGTGAGCGCGCCTGGTACTACTGACTCGCCAAGTGATAAAGGCTAAGACGGTACAGAACCGCGAACTCCAAATCATGCGGATCGTACGACACCCCAATATCGTACAGCTCAAGGCGTTCTATTACTCCAATGGCGAGCGCGTAAGCAAATCCCCCCACCCCGTGCATTTGCTTGGACATTTGCTGATTACCATGACAGAAAGACGAGGTTTACCTCAACTTGGTGCAAGAGTTTGTGCCCGAAACCGTCTACAGAGCCTCGAGGTTCTTCAACAAGATGAAGACAACCATGCCGATCCTCGAGGTCAAGCTCTACATCTACCAGCTTTTCAGAGCGCTGGCATACATCCACTCACAAGGAATCTGCCACCGTGACATCAAGCCGCAAAATCTGCTTCTCGACCCAAGCACCGGTGTCCTGAAGTTGTGCGACTTTGGCAGCGCAAAAATCCTTGTCGAGAACGAGCCAAATGTATCGTACATTTGCTCGCGGTACTACAGGGCACCCGAGCTGATCTTTGGCGCAACCAACTACACAACAAAGATCGGTGAGTACCTACTCCGTCGAGAATACCGGGAGTGCCTTGACGTGTGTTAACCGTCTATCAATAGATGTTTGGTCGACTGGGTGTGTCATGGCTGAACTGATGCTCGGACAACCACTCTTCCCTGGCGAATCGGGCATAGACCAGCTGGTTGAGATTATCAAGGTTCTGGGAACCCCGACCCGAGAGCAGATTCGAACTATGAATCCGAACTACATGGAGCACAAGTTCCCTCAGATCAAGCCTCACCCTTTTAACAAGGTGTTCCGGAAGGCAGATTCGAACGCCATCGATCTCATCGCCAAGCTCCTCGAGTACACTCCCACTGAACGTCTCAGTGCCATTGAGGCCATGGTTGAGCCGTTCTTTGACGAACTCCGCGACCCTGAAACCAAGTTCCCCGACTCGAGGCAGCAGACTGGGGAGCTCAAGGATCTCCCACCTTTGTTTGATTTCTCACTTCATGGTAATTACCTACCTCCCCTCCGCCTCCATATGAGCAGCTACTGACCTAAATCTCCTCTCCAGAGCTGTCAATCAACCCCGCAGATAACTACAAACTTGTGCCGCCACATATGAGGCCGGTGCTGGCAGAGCGTGGACTTGACATTGATAACTTGACGCCCATGGATAAAAGCGAGATGTGGGCGAAACTCGACTGAAAACTGGGTGGTGCTTCCGAGTTTGCCTCCGACGATTTACGACTACGATGTCAGATTTGTGGACGATTTGAGCTGGACCTCGACAGTAGAGCATTACTTACATTCTCCGGAGGTGGCGGGTATTGTTCATACATACTGTCGACGGCTTGAGGGCATTCGAAATACCCGCTGGAACAGGGTGCATAATTCAACGAGACGACAAGATTTCGGCCCACAAAGTGTCCCGTGTCACAGACGATGCCGTCAGGTCACCCCGAGCGAAACGGGTGCGGGAATTGGGGAAAGGCCCGTCCGGCGAACAGACTTCTTCGCTGCGGCGAACTTGCTGGCTAAATGGAGGGGCCGCGCTGCAAAAACATTATGGGCCACGATTTTAGATTTCTTTTCTGCATGACGGAGATGGCTTTTGCTTATTTCACGCCTCAAATATGTTCGACAAGGCTCTTTACCCCTCTGGCAGGCGTCCACAAAGGTGGCTTGACCTTTGCTTCTGTACGGCCTTCCGGAATTACACCCCGTTCCCTCCACTCGGTCGTCATCTTGGTCTTGTTGGGCGGCAATGATTGATGGATTATGGCATATAACTTGGTTTTGTGGGTTGAGGTTGGTGATGTCCACCTCATTGTTGTTAAAGTGTTGTTGGGAAAGTTGGGAGTACTGGGATGGAAGCCGCGGATGGATGGTGTCAAGGGAGAAAGAAAGTGCTGGATGGATATATGGGACGTGTCCGGCTCCCTCATGACGGTGGAAAAGGGCACCTGGCCTACTTGGTATTCATGGCATGATTCAAAAGATTCCTATTCATTCCCACCTCGTACGAGAGTACAGTTGTGCATTTCGGGGCCTTCACTTGGCGGCATCAAAAGGATGTGGTGGGGGCAGGCTGCTGCTATTCACGAACCGCATTCTGCTTGAACGTCCATCTCGGGCGTTCTTGTTGCGCCTTCGCAACTATGCCGTTCCTCCATTTTCATCGCTGGCATGTTTAGTATCCCGCGTCTTATTTCTATGATTGTTGAAACTATTTGTATTGATACGGATACCTGGGCTTTACTCCAACAGCTTGTGAGACCAGGTCGACCAAGCAAATGCCTAGCTACCTATATGTACCGTACCCTACACGGTTTTCTTATGAGAGTGTCGCATTGGATATTTTGCTACAGAATGAAATACTACGCCTTTGGTTTTATATTCAACAGTACACTGATATGGATGGGCTTGTGGTTGAGATTGTTTTACCAGTCCAAGGTTTTCAAGGTGCCTTCATGTACGTCCCTTGTATAGAGGAGATTCCGAAGAACGAAACAGTTTTTGGGATTTCGCGCTTTATATTAATGAATAAGGTGGATACTGGATATCGCCCGTGCCTTTTCACATCTAAACACAACTCCAGCGGAGGCAGGGCAGCATCAGCCCGATTGTGTAAAAGGTGGGACCTGAAACTTGGAGTTAAGGGAGGCGTCAATGGAGTGAGTTGGTACCTAAAATACCAGGCTAAAACAATTATTTAGCCTTTGTGGCTTCAGCAGGTTGACCGACCGACCCACATTTACCTTCTTGGCCCACTCACGCATTGAAGTTTGGCAATCGCGAATTCAACATCCCGTCACGTTCACGCGCTGATTCAAATCTGGTCGATCTCAGAAATCTGCCACCTTCCAACGCACCACAGCTGCGACCCAACATGGCCGATTACGACCGGAGACAGGGCGGCGGCGGCGGCGGCTATAACAATTCGAAAAAGCGGCGATACAGAGGTGAGAGAACGTGACCTGCCTTGAAGATGCCTTGCTGCACTGCGCTGGGAAATGTTGCGCTGCATCACAGGGCCTCGCCCACAATAATTTCCCCCTTTCCCACTTCCCCGTTCCGTATTCCACCATCCTTGGTCCGGACCTGGCAATTCATTGCGCCTGTCGCATCCGCTGAAACTGACCTGGACAGATGACGACGACTACGACCGCCGCGGGCCGCGACGGCGTTTCGATGCACCTCCCCACGTGCGCATTCGCAAGCAACTGCTGTCCATCGCCGAGAACCCCATGCGCCCATGGCACGAGGAAGTTCAGTCGATCGCGACGCTGTTCACCGACAACTGGGGCGACGAGCTCCTCCGCGTTAACTTCGTTGAGCTCATACTCCAGCTTGCCATCGAGCAGCCGCTGAAGACGCCGTTTCTCGCGGCCGTAGTGCTCGTAGCCAACACGAACAAGCCCGAGATTGTCGACTCGCTACTGACGACTCTCGTAGCAGACCTTGAGAACAAGATCAAGCAGGGCGATTGGCGTGATGTGAAGCTGTACCTGAAGCTCCTGGCCTGTCTCCAGAACTGTCTCGAGGGCGAGGGTATCTTTCCTGTCCTAGACGAGCTCTTCTCTCGTGCGGTAGACTTGCAAACGGCCAGCTCGGAAGACGTAGGCTCTTTCTCTGCCCACCCTATGCCTGGTTTCTGGAAGAATAGCCTCAGGTCTGTAGGATATTGCTAACAGTGTGGCAAATAGACAATTGGAACAGAGCTTGTTAAGATCATTTTGCTCACGCTCCCATACGTCATGGTAGCTGCGCCAGACCAGTGGCAGCAAAAGGCGGCCGATCTTATGGAGAAGACCGAGATCATCGCCTCGGAGCCGCATGCTCTGCAGGCCTTGATTGAGCCATACCATCCCGAAAGCGGCGAGGATGCCTCTCCGTCGATGAGCATGATTGGACTGCTGCAGAGCCAGCTCCAGACTGAGGCGAACAGCGGATGGGTGCTTCCTTGCCTGCCGAGGCCCTGGGACTTTCCGCCGTCCGAGGCGGAACAGCAGTCCAAGCTCGCGGCCGCCCCGAAACACGCCCTCCCCACCATCACATTTCCCAAAACGGTCGTTGCCGGGCCTCGGCCCCTTTTCCCAGAGATTTACTTCTCTGTCTATCCGAACCAGGAAGTCGAGTCGGTACCCTCTACGGCGACAGCTGCGACTTCTTTGATTCGCGATGCCCTTCTAGACACCATCAATACTCTTCATTATAACCGCAATGTCGCCGCCCGCCTTCTTATCGAGGTGGATTGCTACTTTGCCCCTCGGACCTTTGCCGCCAGAGCGACGCCTTTCGATCGGCTGCGAGACATCGAGGCGCCAAAGTCGACGTGGAAGCCCGAGGATGTCGCAGTTGATGCCGTCTTCTCGCAGCTATTTCAGCTGCCAAACCCGGAACACAAGCTAGTCTACTACCACTCGGTCCTCACCGAAGCTTGCAAACTAGCGCCGGCGGCGATAGCGCCTAGTTTGGGTCGTGCTATTCGCTACCTATACCGGAATGTACCCCGTCTGGATATGGAGCTTTCGAACCGGTTCGTGGACTGGTTTTCGCACCACTTGAGCAACTTTGGCTTTACATGGAAGTGGACCGAATGGGTCGACGACGTGTACCTCCCAGACCTCCATCCGTGGAAGGCCTTCATAACCGGAGCTATTGACAAAGAGATCCGGCTCAGCTTTGCACAACGGATTAAAAACACTTTGCCCGAGGCCTACAAGCCGTTGATCACGCCGGATAAAGAGAAGGAAGTCCCGGACTTTAAGTTTGCCGGCGACCGTGAGTCCCACCAAACCCCTCTTCGTTCAAAGGTTTGCTTTAATTGAGTGCTAATAATTGTGGTAGGTACCCCTTTTGCTGCTGAGGGTCGCGAAATCGCAGCACTTCTGAAGCGCAAGGCCCCGGATGAGGAGATCCAGCCTGTGATCGAGCGCATCCATGTGCTTGCTATTGACAACAATCTTGACCCACTTGTGGCTAGTACCGATGTGTTCATGACTGCGGTCTTGCACGTAGGATCAAAGTCACTGTCGCACGTTCTGGCGGCCATTGAGCGGACCAAAGATCGTCTTACGGATGCCGGGGCCGCGTCAGACGCTGCCCATGCCCAGATCATCGCCGCAGTCATGGCGTACTGGAGTTCCCACCCGGGGGTTGCTATTTCCATAGTGGAGAAGCTCCTTAACTACAGCATCTTGGTGCCCTCGGTCGTTACCAACTGGGCATTGGTCAGCTACGCCGGCGCTACGCGGGGCGAGGCCCTCGCCAAGGCACACATATACGAGCTAGTGTTCAACACCGTCATGAAGGTCACGGGCCGTGTGCGCCAGGTGGTGCAGAAGACTAACCAGCCCGACGTCATGGTCGACGACGAGACCCGCGACCGCGATGTCAACGCCATGCGCAGCCTGTTCCGTGCCATGGAAGACGCCCTGTCGGCCTGGGCCTCGGGTAGCAAGGATGAAATGATTGAGGCGGCCGACGGCGACGGCAACTCGGACACCGAGAAGCTCGTTCACCGCTGGGGCGGCCGCTGGCTGCGCGTCTTCCGCCGCCGGGCTGCCATTGAGGAGTCGTTCCTGCTCGAGGCGGCAAAGGAAAAGAAGCCCGATGGCGGCGACTCTGCCCCCGCTGTGGCTCCCGCTGTGGCAGCCGAGGTCGACATGGCTTAGATATCGGGATCTTCATTTATCGATAGCTTGGGGGGGAATGGGGGCGGTCTGACAAGGAAGAACCCCGGCCCCCTTTTTTCCGCCCCTGAGCCGGCAGAGCCTCGGAACCAAAAAAAAAAAGGGAAAATAAAGGAAACCGACCTGTCACCTGATGGAGAGATGGACGACGGATTCGGGAGCGGAGGAGTTCATAATGACTTGACTTGTGGGTGAAGGTTAGATCAGCTGACGGGGGCATCATCGGTTTCCTTGTGTCTTTGTTGCTGTGTCTGTGTTTTTGTGCTTGTTTATTAAAATTGTATAATTAAACCGCCAGCCAGCCAGTAGTGTCGTGGAGAGCGGCAGTGGCATCAGCAGCAGCACTATTGCTTGGCAGCAAGCAAGCAGGCGCCGCGAAGAACAAGTTGTTACTGCATAACTACCTAATGATGAGGATAATCTCCCTTAGCGAAACCGCGCCAGAGTTAATGCAGTCCCAATTCCACGGAAATGGTGTAGAGGCAGGGTATTTTCCACCGTAACACTCTTAGCGTCGAGGATATCCGTTGGGAGGGGCCGCGGGCGGTGGCGCGAATCCCAGAGGAGGTGCGCCTCCGGGGGGCGGCATGAAGCCGGGGGGCAGCGGTGCACCGGTAGGAGGAGGGGTACTGGGGAAACCGCTCGAGGAAGGTATTCCGGGGTAAATGGGCGGGGGGGTGGGAAGACCACCGGGAGGGCCACTAGGAGGGCCACCAGGATACCCCGAGCCGGACGGGTGGAAATTGCCCACCGGGCCACCGAATCCGGCGTGGCTCGGAGGCGGACGAGGGGGAAGACCAGAAGGCGCAGGAGGGAGGCTAGCCATACGGCCACCTACACCGACAGCACCGACTGGTGGTATGTTGCCATATGGAGCAGGGGGGCCACCGCGACCCATTAGAGGCGCACCTGGGGGAGGCATGCCGTAGTTGGCAGCCATAGGGGTCATGGCGACGGGAGAAGGTATTACCGGAGCACCCGGGTGAGAGGGAAGTACTGAGAGGTCGATGGCGGGCGCAACGGGGGTGGCGGAGGGAGTGGCGGTGGCGTTAGTCATGTGGAAAGCAGGGGGAAGTGTTTGCTGCTCGGGAACAATATTGTGCTTTTTACCCTCGGCGGCCAGCTTACGTTCGGCCTCGTCGCCGTGACGCTCACCCTTTCCATCCTTTTTATAAGCGTACTCGACAATGATGGCCTTGCTCAGGAGGTACTGGTTATTCATGGTAGCCTTAGCAGCGTCGCTGGCCTCGAAGGAGTCGAAGCTCACGAAGCCATAGCCCTTGGAGATGTTATTGTCATCGCGGATAATGTTGGGCTGACGCAGGATCTGGCCAAACTGGCTGAAGGTATCGTATAGGATCTTCTCGTCAACCTGTGAGTCGAGGTTGTTGATGAAGAGCTCGGCGCCAATGTCGACCGTCTTCTGCTTGTCCGCACTCGCTTTATTGACGCGGATAGGCTTGCCCCATATGCGGATGCCGTTGAGGATCTTGGCGGCGTATTCGGCCGAGGCAGGCGTGTCGAACTCGACGAAGCCATAGCCCTGGTGCGTCTGGGAGACGCGGTCCTGGGGCATGTGCACCTGGCGCACGGGGCCGACCTGCGTCATCAGCTCCGAGAGCAGCTCCTGCGTGAAGCGCTCATCGATGTTGCCGACATAGACAGTAGCGTCTTTATTCTGTTCCCTGTTGAGATTGGTTGGGCGACCAGGCGCTTCACGTCAGTCTTGCTTACTCTTGCTCTAGGAGCGACTGGACAGAAGTGGACGGGAGGCTGAGAGGGACCCCGGGGCATAGATACCAGTGTTTCGACGCCATTTGAGCTCAAGTCCAAGCAGAACCCGCAAGTGCTCCCCGGCTTGCGCAAGCCGTCAACCGACACAACCAATTGCTCCAAGTGCAAGATGCGCACTGCTTCCCTTTTCTCAAACGTGGTTTTGAGTCGATTACTGTGAGTGCGGTTGCGGATAATCCACAAGATGCTGGTTTAAGTGACGCGGTGAGAGTTTAAATATGGAGGTTATTGGATTGTTGCTTCGAGATCTTTACCTACAGATTCGAGTCGGCAGGCAATTTGAGCTTCTTGGCTAGGGTCCCCGCTAGAGCTGCCACTTGAATCGTACTGTAATAATTCACCTAGCACACACTGTGAGTAAGTGCACTTCCGTTATCTTGCAGGCGGCCGGAGTGGGGTATCCTGCCCCCAGGACAGCATGAATAGTATGCCAATAGGGGGGCCCTTAGTAGCTACACAGTGTACGGAGTACCCCTAGTCAATTACGTTACATACTTAGGTGTCCAAGGCTGAACGGACCAGGCCTGTCGACCGCCCTAAAAAAAAAAAAAAACGTTTCTTGCATCCAGCGCCGCCATCGTCGAGTGGACATCACCTATCAACGGAAAACCGAGATCCCAAACAAGATACACACGGGATTGGATCGCACTACCGAAACCCGGCGTCACAATGTTTACTCTGTCGGAGGAATCAAAGGTACTGGAAGCCAACGCTCGCCGCGGGCTGGAGAGAAGGACCTGCAACTAAAGTCGTACCAAACAACAGGAGCGCATCGGCCGCATCATCGAGGTGTCGCGCGTGGCAATTCACTAGTATGTCCCCCTGCTACCACAGGCAGCACCTGTTTCGTCTACAAACAGAATATTGCGGGAGCTGACTCTGCTGGCAGTGGTTATCTTCCTCTGATTCTCTATCTCGGTACGGCGAAGCATCGAAGCCCCCCTTTCGAGCCGTAAACCTCTCGCGGTACTTACTCTCTGGCAGGATACACACGGAGCGAGCCTCGGCCTTATCTCATCCAGTATGTCTCTTCGTGTCCCCCGAGACACCCGCTGTGTGATGCGATGCGATAGTCTAACCATTGTTGCAGCCTCCTTTCGCCGCTCTCATAGATAGTTGAGGGTTGAGGGTGCCAGGATGGAGACAATTCAAGAGCCGCATTTGTACGATTGGAAGAAAGTCGATGATCTGCGTCGTGGAGAAGGCGGATGGTAGAACTACACACAAGACGATCGGGCCGATATGCTTGCTTGTATGGACCGCCGCCGCATGCAGATGAACGAATGGGCTGAGGAAGCCTGGAGGGTCTGGACGAAATACCATACCATGACTTTTGTAACAACATAATACTAGACCAAACTCCTACCAATGTCGGCCACATATACTACGGTTTGAAAGGGGCACTCTTAGAGTGGTTTGTGATGCCGTTTATTTTGTTTGCGCGCTGGGCTTTGACTGACCGTCTGACGGGACGTACGGGGGGGATACTATCCAATCCACTTTCGGGTTCTTTCGGTCTTATTTGGCCGAGCTGGGTACCTGGATATTTTTCCACCTCTTTTTTTTAATCAACCACCGTCTCTGCCATTCTCTGGCGAAACCCTTTCCACCTTTCAACTTCGAAACCACAGCCTCTTCTCCACTCATCGCAGTCAACCACGGCCGGCGCAACCAATGAAAACGATGCGCAGCTAGTTGGGAGCCGGGGGATAAGATGCAGATGTGCATGCGGATAGCAACGTCCCCTATGACATGACTGAACGCAAGCCTCACGATGCCCGGCTCTCGCGCGCCCTCGTCGAGGCAGTCGCCGGGCTCTCGGCTGGCACTATGGCCACCTTGGTCGTCCACCCTCTCGACATAGTCAAGACGCGCATGCAAATCCACCGGAGCGCGACAGCACCCTCGGCGGCCCTAACCACGGTCTCGGTCATGCGCAGCCTGGCCCAGACCGAGAGGCCCGTCGCCGCCATCTACCGCGGCTTGACCCCCAATATCTTGGGCAACGCCACCAGCTGGGCCTCCTTCTTCTTCTTCAAGTCGACCTTTGAACGCGCCGTTCTGTACTTGAAGCAGAACCGGAGCGATGGCCCTCTCGATGGCAGCCTGCCGTCGTCTTCCTCACAGATGCTGTCGCCGGCCGATTTTTTTGTCTCGTCTCTTGCGGCTGGCGCTACGACGCAGATCATTACAAACCCCATCTGGGTTCTGAAGACGCGCATGCTCTCGTCTGACAGCTTCGCGGCCGGCGCCTATCCTAGCATGTGGACCGGTGCGGCGCGCCTGTTCCGCGCCGAGGGCGTCCGGGGCTTCTACCGCGGCCTGGGCGTCGGCATGCTTGCCATCAGCCACGGGGCCGTCCAGTTCGCCGTATACGACCCCGTCCGCCGCATGTACTTTGCCCGCCATCGCAGCCGCTGGCAGCTCGAGGGTGCCCCGAGTGGCGGCAACCTCGTCGACGACACCCACATGCCCAACGAGGCCACGGTTGTGCTTTCCACGCTGGCCAAGCTCGTCGCTGGGGCGACTACGTATCCGCTCCAGGTGCTGCGCAGCCGGCTGCAACACTATGACGCCGACGAGCAGTTCGGCAAGGGCATCCGCGGCGTCGTCAGGAAGCTGTGGCGCGAGGAGGGCCCGCGCGGCTTCTACAGGGGCATGGTTCCCGGCGTCGTGCGCGTGCTGCCCGCGACGTGGGTCACCTTTCTCGTGTACGAGAACGTCAAGTACTACCTCCCACGCTGGGCACAATAGGGGGGAAGGCTTTGGAACCAGTGCATGGTCCCGACTGTGCGATATTCTCGTAGTATTCTCGACCCCGCACAAAGAGAAAGACAAAAAGAAAGTAATAACACACTGCAGCCCATCCACCTCTGCTTCAACGTTACTACCTAATGCAGGTAACTAGGGAGGCAAGTGATATAAATTATGCAAAGGTGCCCTTCGTTGGCGTCAAGTGGTTTACTTATTGTTCAGGTTGGAGTACGGCAGCTGGCCCGACTGGCGAGTCACATCAACGAATTCATTTCCAGCAAATCCCCCAGATCTTTCCTGTAAGAGAAAACAGCTCTTAATTGTTGCAGGCCGCATCAATTGTTCTTGAAGCACAATGGTTTCCATACTATCGAAGAATATTAGGGTACAGACTCTGGAATCGAGGCTAGTCTTGTTTGTTTGGAGATGTCGTAGGCTCCTCGCGGCTCCTTGTGTCGGATTCGATCAGGCCATGGGCAGATGACGACGACAATGCCTCGGGCGTGCGTGGTTGAAGGCGAAGTGTGACCACGATTGCCTGCAGCCGCGTCCGCCAGATACTGCTCTTAGATAGCGTCTACTTGGCCCCAGGCCAGCCTTTGCCCGGCGACAAGGTATTTCAAACCCCGCTAGCCGTACCGTACGACCCCTCCAAGCCCATCCCCATTCCACATCATCAAACGCGGGGCCAAGTAGGTAATGATTTAAAGTCTACTGAGGCCTCGTGCTGGGACCCTAAAACGTCTATCTGGCCGGCGTGACACGATGCAAAAGAATAGCGATAAACCAAACCACTGCAAAGGCCACGGCAGTGCTGCACTACTAGTCCCAGCACCGACAGACTAGAGCTGGCCTAGACTGACTGCATCACCGGGGAGTTCAACCTGCGAGACGGAAAGAGAATAACCTACCTTACCTACTCTAGAGACGGATAGCGTGAGTAGTGGCGCAGTGCAGGGCAGAGGAGCAAAGAAGCGACCGATCCATCCACCTACTGATCCATCCATCGCCAACGGCCTACCGACCGACGGATCGACTGACCGACTGAGGTGTCGGGTGGAACAAGACACAATGACGCGCATCGCCAAGGTGACGTCAAGTCCTCCGCCTACACCACAGCAGTCTTCTTCTCCGCCGCCCTCGTCTCAACAAGCTCCCCTTCCTCCTCGGTCCGAGACAAGTGTCCCAGTTCCAGATCCAGTTGCAGCCCGTCCAGCATCGCCGGCCAGCAGCTTCTACGCCATGAGCGACGACGAAGAGGGCGACTACGACACCATCACGCATGCCCAGACGGGCCGCGGCGTCAAGCTGCTCTTCTCCAAGAGCAAGGTCTACATCCACCCCACGCCCTCGTCCAAGGACAACATCCCCGGCTACATTGCCCTGCTGCAGCAGAAGAACCCCGTCCCGAATGACCGCCCCATCTCGTCCTCGTCGAGGGACTCGCGCTCGCCCGCCTCGTCGGACCTGCTGCTCGCCTGGGTCCCCGAGTCGCAGCTCGGCGATGCCGCCAGCATCTACGTCAAGGTAGACTTGTGCGACGGCGAGTCCCCCCCGAGACAGTCGTACCTGGTGCCGCCGCCCCCCACCGTCACCACCCACCGCGGCTCGCTCGGCCACTATGCCTTTGCCGTCCCCGTCAGCGCCGTCTACAGCCTCGTCGTGCGCCCTCCGAGCCTCGGCTGGTGGTTTGGCAGCGTCATCATCAACAGCCGCGCCGGCGACAGCTTCCCCGCCCTCTTCTTCCACGACAATGAGTGCCAGAGCACCATTCTGCAGAAGAAGAAGCGCGCCCGCGAGTCCTTCGACCCCTTTGGCGAGACGGGCGAGATGTTCTGGGGCGGCGACGAGGTCCTGCGCTGGCTGCGCCGCTACATCCACATCGAACGGAGCGGCGCCGAGCCCAACATCTACCTCATCGAGCCCTCCCCCGAGGACAGCGCCGCCTTCAGCGGCAAGCTGACCACCAGCACCCCGAGCGCCATCGGCCGCCGGGACAGCGCCATCGGGGCCCAAGGCCGGGGGCTGGCGGGACCCTCCCAGGCCGACGCGGGCGATGCCGGCATGGATCCCTTCATGAAGTTCGTCAAGGAGACGGGATGGAATATCATGGAAAAGTTCAGCAAGGTCACCACCTTCACCCGCCAGGCTGCTAAGGATGTGCTCGACAACCCTCGCATGCCGCCCCAGGTCCGGAGGTTGATGCAGAACCCCGAAGTCCAGACGCTGCAGGATGAGTTCGACAGCGCCCGCATCTACCTCGCCCGGTGGGCTATGGGCATCGCTGAGCAGGGCGAGCGCGACCGCAACAGGAGGATATGGACCGCCCGAGATGTCATGGAGCTCGAGGACACGGATGTCGGCGAATTTGAGCTGCTCGACAGCACGAGCAGCCTGACGCTGGAGCAGATGAGGAAGCCCGTCACCCTCAAGGAGTGGAAGACTTTCTTCAACTCTCGCACCGGTCGCCTGTCGGTCACGGTGGACGAGGTCAAAGAGCGCATATTCCACGGCGGCTTGGACCCCGAAGACGGCGTCAGGAAGGAGGCCTGGCCGTATCTCCTGGGTGTCCACGACTGGTACAGCACCGAGGACGAGCGCAAGGCCGAAGCCGCGTCGCTCAGAGACGCTTACATCAAGCTCAAGGGCACCTGGTGGGAACGCCAAATCGATCTGGGCGGAGAGGGTGAAGAGGGCGAGTGGTGGAGAGAGCAAAAGAACCGGATAGGTCAGTCTCCTCGCCGTCTGGCCTGACCAGGGTTGCCTTCCCGCTTTCCCCCTGGCTGTTTTCTAACCCGCCGTGTAGAAAAGGACGTTCACCGTACTGACCGTCATGTCCCAATCTTTGCTGGCGAAGACATACCACACCCCGACCCCGACTCGCCGTTTGCGAGCGTCGGCACCAACGTGCACATGGAGCAGATGAAAGACATGCTTCTGACGTACAACGAGTACAACAAGGACCTGGGCTACGTCCAGGGCATGTCGGATCTCCTCGCCCCCATCTACGCGGTGATGCAGGACGACGCCCTGGCCTTTTGGGCCTTCCAGCGCTTCATGGACCGCATGGAACGCAACTTTCTGCGCGACCAGTCGGGCATGCGCACGCAGCTGCTCACCCTCGATCACCTCGTCCAGTTTATGGACCCCAAGCTCTACGCCCACCTGCAGTCCGCCGACAGCACAAACTTCTTCTTCTTCTTCCGCATGCTGCTTGTCTGGTATAAGCGCGAGTTCAACTGGCCCGACGTGCTGCATCTCTGGGAGGTGCTGTGGGCGGACTTTTTGAGCAGCAACTTCCACCTTTTTATAGCTCTGGCAATTCTCGAGAAGCATCGCGATGTCATAATAATACATCTGAAGCACTTTGACGAGGTTCTCAAATACGGTGAGTTTTCTTTCTGTCTTTTACATTAGTGACGAATCGGCTGACATTTGTTTGAATGAAATAGTCAATGAACTATCTGGGACCATGGATCTCGAGTCGACGCTGGTCCGCGCCGAGGCCCTGTTCCGACGCTTCCACCGCCTCGTCGAAGCCTCGGACAAGAAGGACAACTTCCCGACGCCTAGGCTGCGTCCGAGTCTTGGGTCTCCGTCCGCATCCTCTGCGACAACTCCTGCTGCTGCCAACCCAAAATCCCCTGGCAGTCGCAGCGGAAATGTACCGCCGCCCCCGACCTCTCCGCGCCGTAGTAATAACAACATCAATGCCACAAATCCTAATGTGACCCCGAATAGTGCGGGCAAGGCCCCAGAGACTGCTGCCGCCGCTACCAAGGTCATCACCCCCGAGCTGCGCAAGCTGCTGAGCCGCACCGTCGAGGTCCTCCCGCGGAAGGAGGTCGCCAAGAAAGGCGAAGGCCTCTCGTCGCTGTCGTCGTCCGCGGCGGCCGCGACGCTGGCTGCTGCGAGGCAGAGTGCGAGGTGATAACAGGCAGACGGTTGAAATAAAATATACGATAGAGTCCGGTCTGTTGAAAGACAGCTGCCTTTTTAGGTTTTCGGGAAGCGAAGTACAAGAGTTGACGATGTATAACCAAAACTTGGCCGCCTTGTTTTTATTATTATTATTGTTTTTGTCGTTTGCCAGCGCCACTCCCCACCTCCTGCCCCCATTGCATATTTTTCTTTGCTGCTGGAAGAGGGGGTTCATGAATCGTCGTTGCGTGCTAGGCGGAGAGCAGCGGGCGGGATTGGGAAGGACGTATATACATATACATGCATAGACGCGCAGTGCTACGTAGAGATGAGACGAGACGAAAGCATGATGAGGTCGTGAGAAAATTGGGGCAGGGCAAGAGAATGTGGTGGGAGGGGGGTATGGAAACAGGAGAGCGGAGGTGTCTAGCATTGCTTTTCTTCTGCATATTTTGTTTGTTTTGTCTCCTCGGGTTCAGGCGGCTTGCGGTGCGATTCCTGGCTGCTTGCTTTGGCGGTGAGCAAGGAGAGCGAGAGCGAGAGAGGGAGGGAGAGGGCCAGCTGGGTTTAGTATACGCACGTGGATTCACGCATCGGCGCTACTTGCCTTTCCTTGCCTCAAGACGGGTTATATTATCTGTTTGACTCTTCTCAAATGCAATTCAAGCTCGTCAGAACCATGCCACACTCTATTCTCTTCTCCATCAAGTCTACTGTCCTCAAAGTTTAGATATATTTTCAGCCCAATCCTTGAATGGTTTTTGTATCAGGCGCGGCACTTGGACAGGTCAGAATCAGAAGAGAATAGCTTGTAAATCAATCGGCCCAGAAAGGCATTTATGAGGGCTTCTAGACGACGGTAAGTAAAGTAGGTAAGTAGGTCGTATAGGAAAAGACAGTCTCAAAGAAAGCAAGATGCCAACTGGCCAAAACACTCAATAATAATCGATTCGCCCGGCTTTGCGTTTGCCTTTTATTCAGAGAGAATTCCTGGTCCCTCGACGGACATAGGTATATACACTTATCCTGGGGTCGGGTTAATAGCAAACCAGGACAAGCTCGGGGGTTTGTTTCATGGTCGCAGAAGAGGTTGTGGTGTTTTCTATTCAACGACATCCTATCTATCTCAGGAAGAACGAAGTCATCTCAGCGACTTGCTTGCAAGAAAAATTCCGGCTATCTTTATTGGGGAGTGGGTCTAGGGGTCTTTGTTGAGGGGTGTGTTATACTAGGGTCGCCTCGACGGCGAGGGTGATAGTGATGTGATGATGAAAATGATAATGCCGTTAGTCTCAGTCCTCCCCATGCCATTCTCTCGTACTGCTTGAGAAACGAGTTTCCCATCAGAACTCGAAAGCTCGCAATAAAGAGATATCTGCGCAAGGAACGCCAGAGGGGTTGATGGGTGATGTCTTCGTTCAGTGTCTGAGAAGCCAATACGTCACCCCACCACAGGTCGTATTGCGGTAACTCCCCCAATAGTTCCAAAAGAATAATAATAAAATAAACACAAAACGGTTAACCCTAACTCTCCGACTTTCCAGAACTCCCTTTATCTCAAGAAAGGGATGCCTTTAACGTTGAGGCGATTCGTATTTAGTCAGATTTCTCCCTAAATGGGCAGGGCAGGATATAAGAGAGGTGAATTTTGGTGCAAAAGGGATGAAAAGTCATCCTCCCGGTGTAATGATGGAAAATCCTCGAGCAACTGCAGCTTGGGGCTCGTTATGAAGGAGCACAAGATGTGACCTGAACCTCAGGTGTTGGTCCCCACTCGGCTCCGAAGTCGAAACTGAAAGTATGTGGTTTTAGCGTCTGTGTCGTGACGCCCTGGCTATGAACTCACACCCTGTCCTCTTCGTCGTTCTCGTCGTCGTCGTTATGGCCAAGCGCGGTATGCTCGCCAATGACCGTCCACGCGGTCTATGGTAATCTTGAGAGTCTTGCGAGGCGCAGCAAAGTCGTCACCGCTATCGTCATCATCGTTTTGATCCCCATCGGCTTCACATTCGGTTTCACCCGAGTCCAGATCGGTATGAAACTCTGACGAATCTGCCGAGTCGTAGCCGAGTTTCTTCATCCGCATCCGCTTCTTGCAACGGACGCGGCTGTCGTGGTCAAAATTTTCCTCATGTCGGCGACGGTCCTCGATCCGACGCCGCTCGGCTACTATGTGGTCTTCCCACAGTCCTCTCCGCACGCACTTTTCCTTCTCGAGACAGCCCTCTTCGATACGCTGCCGCAGTCCTCTGAGCGCACTGTCGGCTCGCCGTCCAAGCTCTTCGCGCTTGTCAAGAATCAGCTTGTCGTTCTCCCACATCTGGCCAAAGACGCCCTCGCGCTGTAGCACCTCCATGTGGCGAGACAAAAACCGCAAGTCCAGCGTCGTCTCCAGGTGGCGCGGTGGCTCTTTTCCATCAGTGTAGCTCACAGGCCCATAGCACCGCTTGATATAATTGTCACCCGTGACGAACGGAGAATATAGGTTTATGCGGACGAAGTTGGTATCGATCCGCTTGAGCGCTTTGATCATCGGTGACCCTCTGCTAAATAGTTTCACGATGCTGAGGTACTGCCCGTCGCGGGCAACCACCTCTTCGTCATCCGAACCTCGCAAGGCCCGCTGGTTTTGCTCAAAGACTGGCGAGATGGTAACGGTGAGAGTATTGAGGGAGATTTTGTTCTTGTTGATAGGGGCCCAAGGATCAACAGGGCTCATTGAGGTGAGCGAGGGAGGTGGTGTAACAAGCTCGGGCGTATTGACCAAAGCCTCCAGGGCTCGAACCAAGAGGGACTGGTATTGCTTTCCAGTACGGTTGGGCTCAAGCTCGACACCCATGTGACGAATCAAGTGGCCGAACTTGTCAAGGTTGATGAGAGGACCGTGTGCCCGTGTCGCGGCTTTGATGCGGTACCTCATATTTTGACGTCTTGCACTGCCGCGGTCGCCAACATTGCTTCGGGTGCCGGTTCCTAGGGTGGTACGAATCCACAATAAGATCTCATCGTTATCACTATTTCCGCCATCGCTCAGGCGTGAGAGTTCGGCCGGAATTGCCTCGGGGTCGCGCAGCAGGTACATGAAGTTGTTCTCCGAGTACAGAATGCGAGTACCCTCCTCGGCGGTCTGTCTGCATACGCGCAGTATCTTCGGGTCTATGGTAATGTCGACATCCCCGTTACGGATTCTGGAGCGGCGGACCACTTGTGTCCACAGCCGACTCACGGGTATATAGTTTCGGGACACCAGTAGGCAGCGATAGATCTCATCCCGGATCTCGGGCGCGATCTTCAAGAAGTAAGGAATACCCTGAACGTCACAAGAAACAACCTGACCGTCACGAGAAACCTTTTGTGAATCCACCACGCTCGACTGCTGTTGAAAATCCCGTCGTCTCTTCTGGGTTTTGGGCTTCTTATTCCCTACCGGCTTCTTGGTCTTCTTCGCCAGTGGTGTTTCTAGTTCGAGAAGGGGGTCAGTGATGATCAGACACTCCGGTTCTTGACGCTGATTGATTGGCGGGTGCGGCATGGTTGTCGTCTTCAGCTTCTTCGCGGGTGACTCTTCGAGCCTATCCACTCTTCTGGCAGCATCACGAGTTCGTTCAAGAAGTCGATTGCGCCAGACACCAGGCGGTGGCTCGATGATAATCACCTCGTCATCGCTGTGTCCCATGTGCGAGACTTTGCGTTTAGGTGGTGGCAGTTCAGGAGGGGGAATGCGAGCCTGACGTAGGTTTGTTGACGAGGCAATCGGGGACCAAGCTCTTGACTGAAAGCGCCGGCTGGACGCAACGGCATTGCTTTTCTGGTCCTCTTCGTTCTCGTCGAGGTTGATTAACGTTTGCGTAAAGCTCCCTAATCTGGAGGGGGCCGCTCTCGCGTCTACCATTAGGCCGCTAGTTGACTGACGTTCCTGTTCAGACAGCCATCTACCGATTGAGTCATAAGTCTCATTGCGTCGGCTTCTCAGGCTTGATAGAGAGAAGGGTTGTTCTCGAGTTTGGTAGCTGCCGCTGCTGCGGTACGACATTGCTCTCATTTTGATTTGATGAATCAAACGAGAAGCTGCTCCGTATTGCTCCTGATTAGTAATTAGCTCATCATGCCGATACTTGTGGAAAATACATACCTTTGCAGCGTATGTAGAGGAGCTTTGACGCCGTCGGGCGTCTCGCTTGGATTTTACGTTCCAGCTAAATGAGCTAGGTGATAAGAATGCTAACTAGAAATAGGATGGGAGAGCTAAGAACTGCGATTTCTGGTAAGAGATAAGATGCGAGATGCGGGCCCTCAATCTGATGTTGGCTGGAGATGAAGACGGAGTCACGTCCCATAAGGCTGGAACATGCGGTGGCGATATTTTCAGGGAAGGGTTGAAGACTTCAAGGCAAGGGGCTTGTTGAGCTTGAGGTCACGTACCCCGAAGGGTGGAGGCTATTAGGAGCGCGTTATGAAAGAAATGTTAGAGGACATGTATGTATCGGAAGGGCGAAGCAATCTTTGACCTTCCTCCTTGTCGCATTAGTATTGGTGTGAACAGTTCTGGAGCAATAAAGGTTAGCTTGGGGGAGGTTTAGATAAGCCCAAGCCAGATTCTGAAAGATAGTGCTGTAGAGACGGGCGCGTAGGCAGCTGGGAGTGATAGGGGTACAAGGCATCGACTGGGCCATGCCTCGCGGAGAGCTTGACGAACCTGGGTCCGAGAGGGCCCAGATTGGATGTGGTGTAGAAATAGAAAATAGGGATCGCGAACTGAAGTGATAAAAATGCAGACCTTCAACGTATGATTAAATGAAGTAAAAGTGATGGATGCTCCTAGGTGGAGTCTCGACCAGAGGCAGAGAAAGGCTTGCCGGCGGTGGTGGTGGTGGAAGGTGGGATAATTTGTTGGCGGGGATATGTTTCCCGGCTCGCTGCTCTTGGGGAAGAAATGTGATCTGGGGGGACATTCGGGGATCTGAAAGATCTGACTGCTTTGTCAAGACTTCTCGAGCCAGCCAGCATAGGAAATCTCAGGCTTACCTCACCTCGGGAAGCTTGGTCTGCCCTAGCTAAGTCACAGTCTAGCCACAGTGTCCAGGAGATTCTTTTCCAGAAAACCTAGGTACGACAGATAGCCACGAAGCAGGTAGGCTGAGATGGGAAGCCCAACGAGGTCAGGGTTTCTTTCGCAAGTGAGAATGAAATGCCGGTAGCAGAAAAGGGCTCGGAGCTAGTGAGCAGCGCGCGTTCCTGGTGTGTGTGAGGAAGAAGATGGGATGAGATTCTAGGTTGCCAAGGGGACGAGACCAGTATTGCCACGCAAAAAGAGAGCGAATGACCCTACTTGGTTATTCCAAGGTCAGGCGCAATCTGAACGTGAAAGACACCTTGGGGTGACAGTTTTTACGAAAATTGGATGATGAGTTCTTCTCACCTGCTATCTTACTAGGGCACCTGCCTTCTACACATTCCCAAGATCCCGACAGGGAAAGAGCGACAGGGCGACGTAGGATCTTCATCTAGCCGGCACGCTCCTCTCGTCCAGTTTGAAGCAAGTACATGGAAGGGGGAAAAACAAGACCATCTTCAAGAACCTAACAAGCGCGTGTCTCGTCGAGCACGACCATTTATTTGCCCAGCACCTACGATGCTCCGGCCTGAACCTAAGGCAAATAATAATGCAAATTAGATGACACAAGACATACCTTTGTGTTGATTTTCCTCAAAAATGCGGCACGTATACCTGGGTGCCATCATAAAACAAAGAACTTGACTGCAGCCGGACAAGATGGCCCTGGGCTTAGCCTCTATTTGCACTCCCACGGTCATGACAGCAATCTGCTTCCGAAGAAGTCCCATATCCAGTCACTAGATTTCCTAGGGGCGCCATTCACTAGGTCTGGGATGAGTGCACAATACCAGAGATCTCCGTATCTGGCATTTTGTTTACTTCAGGAAGTTTCCGCTTTCTGTTTTCTTCATAGCCACATCTACCCCTTTTTTCATCTTGCGCTCTATCGGGTTTTGTTACCCCTTTATTTCGGCTGCTAGCATGACATCAGCCGCCGATGCTCAGATCTCGGTGTGGAAATCAGCACCCCTCAGGTAGGTTAGTACTACATGTATGTACCCACCAGTCAAAAAAAGGCGCAAGACAAGACAAGACAAGGCAAGGCAAGGCAAGGCAAGGCAAGACAAGACAAGACAAGGAAAACTGACATGACAACAACTACCCTACCGCAAACACAGGCAGACAAACGCACCTCTCGAACCACCACCGCTTTCTACTGTAATTAGAGGCCTTTACTAATCCAGTCTCTGCGCCCTTCCTCCGATTTTCGCTCGCCCGCGTGGTCCCAACGCCAGTCAGAAAAAAAAGCTGCGGAATCTGCCCGCCCGCCATCGTTTACCGTCGGTTTTAACTCTTGGCTTACCTGGCTCAAGATAGCGACATGGCTGAGAGACAGGACGGAAGGCGGAAGCAAGCAAGCAAGCAAAAGCTAGCCCAATTGACACATAAATCCGAGCAAGGATACGAAGTACTCCAAATTCGCCTGTCTCGCTCCCCGCGAATGTAGGTATTCCGCAGTCGGCCGAAATCTAGGTCCTCCCCCGCAGCCGCCCGCAGCCGCCGCCGAGAGGTTCCGTTGTCAGTGTCAGTGTCAGCGGAACAAGGCGTGTGATCAGCGGCGAGCGGCAACAGACGGATGTCAAAAAGGGTGGGCCGGGAAACTACGCAAAAGGGATTCTGGTAAAAAAGGACCTGCATTTCCACCCCAAGATAGCTATTACCGTACAACATCTCCAAAGCCGGAAATCAAGACGGAGTCATGATAATGGAGTAGAGGTCATAGAAACAGCCAATGGCATGTAAAGGAAACCCCGAATTGACACGCTACCATTGGCTCACCTCACTACTTGCTCCACGGTCCATCCCGACTTTCAAGCGATTGATTGATTGATTGCACACGGGGTACGGTAACTTTATCACGCCCTTGCAAAAAAGGATGTGATCCATCCCAAGTACATACGTACGTACTCTGACAGTCTTTTATGTAATACCGCACAGCACCGGGTCAGGTCTAGACCTAGCGCTTCCATCCATCCTTAACCACCCATAGGAAAACTCACCTGCCTATCCGGACCGGGGGACACAATCCACAATCCACACTCGGCAAACAAGCAGACAAACAGGTTAACTCACCCGGCCGCCCTGCGCCGAAGATCGATCCCCTACGGACGAGAATTTTAAGTCCATAATCCGGCCAAACCTACACACATGCTGGATATATATATATATATACCAAGATATATCCGCGCTGCTCTCGGCCTACTCTACCCAGTTTCGTTGGATTTCCCTAATCATTAAAAACTTTTACCCTCCCAAGGAAAAATAATTTCTGTAAGCAGCTCGGCGGGGATTTCCCCCTAAAGCCACACCCTCATTACAAACGTCCACCACTAAAACTGACGACTTCAGGGACCGGGGATCAGGCATCAATCTAACCGTCGTCGCCGCCCATAGACTAGGAACATACAACAAGACAGACAGACGAGGAGGAACCACGGACAAGATGGGTTCTACCACGCCCGAGTTCACCAAGCCATGGATCGAGACGCCCCTTATCCCGTCGGTGCCGCTATCGCGCGCCGCGGGCTGTAACATCTTCCTCAAGCTCGAGAACCTGCAGCCCTCGGGGTCCTTCAAGTCGCGGTGAGCCATGACTCCTGTACCCTAGTGTGCTTGTCCTCTAGGCATAAACAGCACACCCCCTCTCTTTGCAACACGAGTGACATTGCTGTGGAGCCGGCCACCTTAGCTAACTCGTGTCCTGGCCTCTGGCCGGGCGGGGTTGGAATCTAGGGGCGTCGGCAACATGATGTCGCAGGCGGCGGCCAAACTGTCCGCGGACGAGGACGTGCACTTCTACTGCAGTAGCGAGGGGAATGCGGGGCTGGCGTGCGCGACGACGGCGGCGGGGCTGGGGCGTAGGGCGACCATCGTGGTGCCGACGACGGCGCGCGACTTCATCATCGAGAAGCTGCGGTCGCTGGGCGCGCGGGTCGAGCAGGTCGGCGCCAACTGGGTAAGCTAAGCTAAGCATGAGCATATAAGAACTCCGATTAACGGCTATATATGAAAATAGAACGCGGCCGACGCGCACCTGCGCGAGGTGCTGATGGTGGCTGACCAGGGCCCCGGCGTGCGCGCTGTCTACGTGCCGCCCTTCGACCACCCGGACATCTGGGCCGGCGCCTCGATCCTCGTCGACGAGGTCGTCGGGCAGATGAGGCTCCAGCGGCGCGGCGGCGGCGCCGGCGGCGGCGACTGTGAGGCGCCGGTTATCGACGCCATCGTCTGCAATGTCGGCGGCGGCGGGCTGCTAAACGGCGTTATGGAGGGGCTCGAGCGGCACAAGAAGTTGGTGGCGCGGAGCACGGAGGCGCCGACCAAGGTCTTGGCTATGGAGACTATCGGCGCTGAGAGCCTGCACGCCAGCGTCCAGGCCGGGCACCTCGTCACGCTGCCTGCCATCACGTCGATTGCCACGTCGCTCGGAGCGCGCCGCGTGTCGGAGAAGACGTGGGAGTGGGCCCAGGGATCCGACGGCGCGCTCATCAGCGCCACCGTCACCGACACCGAGGCCGCCTTGGCATGCGTGCGCTTCCTCGACGACTCGAGGATCCTCGTCGAGGCTGCCTGCGGGGCGACCATGGCCACTGCATACAACGGCCATCTCCGCAGGTATCTCGGCAAGGGCCTGAGCGACGCCGAGTGGGCCGACAGGAATGTGGTTATGATCGTGTGCGGCGGGTCCAATGCCAACTTCAGCACGTTGCAGATGTACAAGGAGAAGTACGGCGGAGCTGGGGGCGCTGTATAATGCCGAAGGTTGCGATCGGAGGGTCAGCTTCACTATGCGGTGTTTTATTTGATTTCTGGGTGCAGACACGGACTGGCCTAGACCACAGCCACTCTAGGCCGTTTGTCTGCACAGTCAGGGAGTAGCGAGCGTCTCCTGTGTTTCTCTTGCGTAGCTTAGCTCAACATATCCCTCGGGGGCAATCGCAGAGATGGCCTTGTCGAGATCTCGGAGCACCAGTTTCAGCTCGCCAAAGTAGTTGACCTGGCCCTCTTGTTCGAATCCCAAGCTGCGAAACAGGGCAATACTTTTGGCGTTGCCCTCGTTGATCTTTGCCATGAGCACCTTTAGTCTGGGGGTACTCTGCTGCTGCTGCTGCTGCTGCTGCTTGGCCTCGATAGCATCGCCAGAGTCGCAGCCGAACTCGTGCAAAATGCTCTCTAGGTTCCGTGACACGTAATTCAGAAAGGCCAGCACTGCGGCCCGCCCCACGCCGCGGCCGCGGTTCCTCGACTCGGCTATCATGATGTCGATTTCGCCGACGACGTATAATGGCTCCGCCTTTTCACCGCCTTCACTTTGAGAGTCGTCGTCGTCGTCGTAAGGGTAGACGAACAAGTTGACGTCGCCGACCATGGTGTCCGGCGCGTCAGCCGAGCCGGCCACGACCACCGTGGTTGCCGCAGCCGTCGCGACGGGCGCCAGCGGCTGGCAGACAATAAAGGTCAGCTTGTCGTGGGACACCCGCCATGACTCCTGGTTCTCGTATTCCTCGTCGAGCGTCAGGCGCTCAGACGCCGTGGCTTCTTGGATGGCCTAGACCGGACGAGCCGTCAGCAGTTTTCCCAAGGACACCACGCCAGGTAAGTCGCAAAAGGGGAAGAGTGTATCAATGAGTGAAGCAAGCAAGCGAAATGACTTACGGGATCTTCCATCCAGGCATGGTAGGTCGGGACATGGCGGCGGTCATATGGCACCAAGAGCACATTTGCAGTGGAGACAGCTTCAAGTTTTTTTTCTCACTCGAGGTTAGCCGAGGGTTTCTCGCTCTGGCTGAAGCTGATACAGAATAATGGCATAGGTAGGTAATTAATCGTTAATTAATGACTGAATGACCACCTACCTATGGATTCGTTGAGCTTCATTTTGCAAATGCACCTTGGTCGGGCGAGATGGCTGCTGTCAAAGCCTTGTTGTAAGATGATGGCTTGGTTGTTCTCACAACCGCTGCGATACCTTGGTTTCTTGAATTGTAGTGAAAGATTCTAGGTTACACGATGTTGCTGGCTTTTAGCGGGAGATAAATTACGGATACTATAATACATTGTACATACAATACATGCGGATACATACAAATAGATACCCACCCCCACTGTCCAGTACGAACCTGACTGTTAGGTACCCTACTGTCAGTATTCCGTGCAAGACGACAGCAGCATGCATACTCAAAACGTATATACATGTCTTGACTAGGTCAAGATAGGATATTAATGCAATCCCTGACATCGTCGACAGGGCCACACCTCTATCAACAGAAATACGGAGAACCAAGTCTAGAAGCAGTAGGCTACTAATACAGACTGCGCTATCCAGTTAAACAACCCCGGTTTCGAGCTAATTTCCATCGACCTACGCTGTCGGCCTAGTCTTCCACCGGGAGCTGGGGGAAGAGCCCGCTGTAAGGGCGCTTTAAAGCGACGAAAGGCGTGCCATAATCGAAGTCGGTGTAGGGCGTGGCATGGTCCAGTGTTCTCATATCGTTCGCGACACCCAGAGCGTCGAGTAGTTCGGTAGCCTTGCCGGGCATGAACGGCTGCATCAGGATCCCGGTAATCCTCAGGCTCTCCGCCGCCAGGTAGATTGCCCTGGCAAGCGCCGTCTCCATGCCCTTCTGCTTGACCAGATTCCAGGGCGCCGTCTCAGTGAAGAACTTGTTCGTCTTTAGTTCACGTTAGCGTCGTCCTTGGGGACTCGGCCCGTAAAACACGATTCAGCTTACTTCTATCATCACCGCCGTGGCGGCACGGAGCGCGCCCCTCGGGTTGAGTTCCTCCATCTGCTTCGCCGCGGCAGGTGCAGCATTTCTCAATACTTTATCGTGGGCGACGAAAACATCTTCCAGACTCTGCGGGGCGGGACCGAAATCGCCGCCACTGGCCGCCACAATGGCCTGTCGGATATTCCAGCGCTCTGCTCTTGTGACACGAGCGAGCAAGTTCCCGAGTCCGCTTTGGAGAATGTGCTTGTACCTTTCGGTAATCTTCTCGTTGCTATAGTCTCCATCGTCAATTATGCCGCCGTCGTTGATCAGGTAGAAACGTAGTGCGTCGATGCCAAATCTTTCGATAGCAGAGAACGGATTCACCACATTACCAACGGATTTGGACATCTTTTTCCGGTCCATGGTCCAGTGCGCATGGCTTAAGACTCGTTTAGGAAGGGGAAGGTCTAGCGCCAGGAGAAGTGCAGGCCAGTACACGCAGTGGAATCGAACAATGTCCTTGCCAATCACATGGACATCTGCCGGCCAGCCACCTTCGTGCTCGCTTCCCGGGGTCCAAAGAGGAAAGCCGGCATTTGTGATGTAATTGATCAGCGCATCCACCCATACATAAATTGTCTGACTTTCGTCGTCGGGGACCCGAATGCCCCAGCTCAGTCGATCGACGGGCCTGGAGATGGACAGGTCCTCGAGGCTGTTCTTGACCCAGTCCACCACCTGACTCATCCGAGCGGCGGGCACGACCCATTCGGGATTCTTGTTGTAAAAGTCCAGCAGCTTGGACTTCATCTCCGTCATGCGGAAGTGGTAGTTCTTCTCCTCGGTCCATTCGACCTTGTTTCCCGTCTCGATAGACGCCATGAAGACCTCGCCCGTGAAGGGGTCCATCGTCTTCTCGATATGGGTCTCGGGATAGAAGCACTCGTCACTGACCGAGTACCATCCCGTGTGCGTGGACCTGTATATTAACCCCCGCCCCTTGAGCAAGAACCAGAAGTGCTTCACGGCGTCGACGTGGTCCTGATCAGTGGTGCGCATGAAGCGGTCGTAGTCGATGACGGCCGTATTCGCGAGATTCTCAAACTTGGCGGCGTTGTCGTCGCAAAAGTTCTTGGGATGCACGCCATTCCGAGCCGCCGCTTGCTGCACCTTGATCCCGTGCTCGTCGGTGCCCGTGCACAGGAGCGCCCGCTTGCCCGCTAGTGTCTGCCACCGCTTCAGGACGTCGGCTAGGACCATCGAATACAAGTGGCCGACGTGAGGCGCTGCGACGCTAGTCAGCATGCTTGACGGCGCTTCCGGCCTGTAGAACATGCGACCTACCAGCATTGACGTAGTATATTGGCGTTGTGACATAGTAGGGCTTTGCGGACGGCGAGGGCGAAGTTGGAGTCGAGATTGAGGTTGAAGTCGAGTTCGAGGTTGCGCGCGCAGTTGTGAAGCTGCGAGACGACGACCTTGGACTTTGGCTACTGCAGGACCGACACACCCAGCCCCTTGACCAGGCTGTTGCAGAGCGCCATCTTAGAATGCGGCGAGCTGGCGCCGTCCTGAGAGCTTCCATGACCATAGTCGTGTGCCCACGGCGCTGCTGTCGGTCGTGGTTGAAATTGCCGCGTTGCGCGTCGGCTTTCTTTGCACTCCTAGTTCGCAATTGGAACCGCTAAAGAAATATTCCATGTACTGCACCCAATTATTAAGGTGACAGACAGCTTCATGGATGACAGGGGTCACCCCACAACTTTTTCAAGCGTCCGTCCAGTGGGAGATTCCCGAGCTCAGGGCAGCTGGGTAAGGTGACCCGGAGTTAAGTCTAGCCTCTGTTGTTTCCTTGGCAAGCCGTTTGATCTCCTGCGAATGCAAACTTTCCCCTTTGGTAGTCGCATATTTATTGTATTTACATACACTGTTAACTTTGAGAACACCCCTTCATTATAATACCATGGACAAGTTCCTGGAACCGAAATACGGAAGAAGCACTTATTCTGTGCGAACAATAACAATACATAGCAATGGTTTTAGATGCCAATACGTTATCGCGACTGGACAGTTGCTCTAGATCAAGGTCTCTCTGGAATGGTACCCGTACGGTACAGACAACCTGAACGATTCAGGTTGCTATCTTCTAGGTAGGTAGCTCTAGCCCCTTAATAGGCAGACTCTACTCTATGGGAACTCTCACGGTCTAGATAGGTAGCGTACCTTAGGTAGGATCCCGGTAATTTCCGCAAATCATCGGGGCGATGTTTTCTACGAACCCGACTCCGTTCAGCTTGGCTGTCCCAGAGCCTCCACCAACGTTTCCACGATAAGCCGCCCCAAGCACATGCATGTGAAGACAACACAAGGCAAGATAAACATGGGGTTGCTGGTTTTGTAAGCGTTCAGATATTAGGGTATGACTGAGAAGCGGCTTCCCGCATCTAGTCGCATCTGCCCAAAGTTTGCGCCTCGTTATTTCTAACAACTGGTGATGTTTAGGCCTCCGTCAGATATCTTATGTACCTTGTGTACTAAATGGATGCCCTTGCGCCCTGCTTGCCTTGGAAAACAGCCTTAAGTCTTGAAGTGTGATGGCGCAAATACTGCCCTACCCTGCCTGCTTGCTCTCTTCGAGGCAGGCGTTCAATAGGGAATCTGCTAGAGTGCCTTCACGGGAATGGGATCGTCTAAAATTACTTCTATATCTGCGAGCACCCCGTCTTGCTGGGAGAGGGGTATTTGATGGAGGAGGCATCCAACACTCTGCCACCCACCACGGGTTGGGGCTGTTCCTCATGAACAAAGCGGGGGCCGTGATTGGCTGAGTCCATCATAGCTCCTGCTGTGCAAGCCAAGAATATGGGACACCAGCCCAGCCTTCCATCCACGCATCCTCCTAGCGCAACTTTATGGATGCTGTAGCCTATAACAGGTCCTCATCCCCCACCAGCCGAGCCACATGTTGAACGGCAAAGTACCCAAGGCACCTACTACGGGCAGGCAGTTTGTAGGTAGTGTAGTAGATAAATTAACGGGATAATAATCATGCGTCACGAGCGTGGGGAACAAGGCAAAGTTAGATTCCTGAGGCCGCAGGCTGACTTTCCATCCGACTTCGAATGCATGTTATCCAGCATAGGTAAGGTACTAATTCAGGGCCAGGCGGCGGCTCGAAATGGATGGCAGGGACGCGGAGGAATCGATCGCTCATCTCCTGGCGCCTGCCCGCAAAACTGATGGGTGGGTGTGTTCAACTTTGAACTTCAGCCCCCATATCCGTACGCTCAAGGCGGGTTGCATCGTATTTCGATATTGGAAAGCTTAACGGAGCACAGTGCATGCAGTACATACAACTCACTCGTTCCCGTAGGTACACACACCTGCAACACTGAGCCCCAAACCTTCCTACAGCTTCTATTACAAAAGAGAAACCCGACAAATAAAACCTCACCCAGATACGAATACTTGCTTCTACAAGCCTAGAATTTGACCAGGGGCCGCTGGCACTGATTCTTAGCATTCTTCTTTCCACACTCAAGCAGTGCTGGTCCAGTTTGCCAAGGCTGTAGGGCTGGCTGCACAGTGCAGCGCACGAAACCCGACTTGGCCTGACCTGACCTATTGACGTATCGCCGGAAAGTTTGTCCCCGCAGCAACACCTCAAACGCCCCGCTTGGGAGCAACGATGCGCTGAGCTCGCCCGACAGATTGCGGTTGGAAAGAAGCACGCAGCACGAACCAGCGCTTTCAACAGGTGTCAGAATGGTTGAGGCGGACGATATCCAGAAGCTCCTGCAAACAGGATCGTGGAAAACCTCGACGTCGCGGGCGAGGAGCCCCAAACCCCCCAAGCCGTAAGCGACAACTCCAGAGCTGCCCGCCCCACGCTGCGCGGGCGCATGCACGCGAGCGACGGGACAAAACGAAACGAGACGCACCCATTTCCCTCTGCTAACACGGTCACAAATATAGTTATGAGATATCTGAGACGGCCCCCCAGCCGTCCAGGTCTCGGCCGACTGCCAGAGGGCCGCGGCCATTTCAGCCAGAATCGCGCGTCAAGAGGCCACCCCCGCCTTTGGTTGAGGATGAAGCCGCATCCTTGGCCAAAGAACACGGCGACTCGGTCGTGTCGGGTCCATCCGAGGAGGACCCCAAACATCCCGGCGATGTTGACCAATATCCGATTCTTTTAGAGGTCCACGAGTTCAACCCCGAACGCCGCTTTGTCATTCTCACGGGCAACGAAACCGACGGCGAGCAGGCCAGAGATGACAGCAGCCTCGGTTCTACCAACACGACCCGGCCATCGCAGCCCCCAAACGGCCCCGGTACAACCGAGTACGAAGCCAACACGTGCCGACAATATGTCCTTGTATCGCCAGACGAGGGGCCCACGTTGTCCAAGCGGAAGAGCCACCAAGATCTCCCGCGTCTCGAGACAAATCTTAACGGCCCTGACGCTCCAATTCGGCGCTCGAATAGCCGGCGAGACAGGGACAAGGTACTTGTTGACCAAGCCCCTCGAGACAGCCCCAGCCGCCGCGATAACGTAAAACCGTCCGAGGATGCATTCCTTACTCCCGTCTACAAGCATACCGCGGGTGGTCGCGACCGGGCCTACTGGGATTTCAATTCAGCAGCTGGTCGGTCGCCCGGTCGTAGTCCGTCAGCAAAAGGGGAGCCGCAGCTGGCTACATCTGACGACAGGCGCTCCAAGTTATCCACGTCTAGCCAGTCGACGAACCAGCCGTCGCTCCACAGACGCGTCTCGTCGGCTTCGGCGCCAAAACGCCATGCCCGGACGCCCGAGAGACCAAACCATTCTGTCGATAGTTTCCCGCCGCCTCCCGCAGACCCCAACGACGGCCGAGGCCGAGGGGAGAAAAAGAGCAAAGCCGAGAGGCCAAACTCTTTTATTGATTTTCCGCCCCAGGGTGGCTATGCCCCCGAAGATATCTTTGATTTCATGATGCCGGGTAACGATCTCCCTCCTCGAGGAGAGAGAAGACATCGCTCCCCGCCGAGGGGACCTCGGAGCAGTAACTCTCCCCCATATCCCCAGTCGGCGTCGAGCAAGTTGCCCAGCCGATCTGGAAGCTATAGAGGCCAGCGCCAGTCTTCGTCTCGTGAAAAAGATGAGGATTATTCCACAGACGACGCCAAAAACCAGCGTGGCAGCCAACCGAGCCGTTCATACCCACGTCGGACCGCGCTGGAACCCGAGACATCTTCTCTTCTTGCACCTGAACAGTCCCGGCCATCTGGAAGTAGCAGGTCTAAAGCCAAGCCTTCCTCGCCGCTACCTTCACCTCGGGCTTCGCAAGGATCCCTGTTCCCAGATGCATCGCCCTTGCCCATCCCAAGGAGTCCGAGGAGTCCGAGAAGCTCAACATTCCCGGTTGATAAGAATAAGAGATACAACGAACGTTCGATTTCCCCATCTGCGATAGCCAGCAAGTCTCCGCCGAAAACAAAAGGCGCCAGCTCCGCGGCTAGCAGTTTGGCCTCGCTCCCGATTCCGATTCCTCTGAACTTGGATCGGAATAGCTCGGCTGAAAGAAGACTAGCACCGTCCTCGACTGCTTCGTATCCGAGGCAGGACTCTCTAGATGTCAGCTCTCCAACCCCGTACTGGCAGCCAGCCCCATTTCGCCCAGCCGAGCATAGAGCCACTCTGGACAGGCCTATCGTTTCATTGCGGCGATACTCGGAAGATGTACAAAAGGGTCTCGTCCCGCAGCTGCCCGACTGCCGCTGGAAGTCACCGAACAAAACCAGCAGCGCCCAGTTTCTGACACTCCCACGAGCCGATAACTTCAACATCTGCACCGAATGTTACGATGCTGTGTTTGCCAACACGAAGTACCAGAAGATGCTGGTACCCGCTTCCAGACCTGCTGATCAGCTCCTCTCGTGTAACTTTGGCTCCTCGTTCTGGTACCGCATCGCATACCTCATGACGGTCAAATATGGGTATTCAGACTTGGGTCTCTTAGAGGATATCGCTACGGTTACTGGACGCCACCAGCCATGCGCCGGGCCCCTGCCTGCGACTCGCGTCTGGTATAGCATGATGGCACCAAACGCGAGGCGGTCGATGCCCATCTCAAGCTTCAATGTCTGCTCCAGCTGCTCCAAAATGGTCCTGGCCCTCTTCCCTAACCTGGCGGGGGCCTTTGTGCTGTTGGATCCGCACGCAGAGGCGACTAGGGACATTTGCGAGCTCCATTTCACACCAGAACGTAAACGCTTCCTCGAGTACTTTGATCTGCTTGAGACGGCATCGGACCGATCACTCAGTCGCAGAATCGAACCAGATCTCCTAGAACTAGCCGACCGCATCCGGGTCATTTCCCTGACTGACGAGTGCAGACGGAATATCCCCATCGCAAATCGTAAGTGGTACGTGATGGAGAGCCTACCCGAATTCAGCGTGTGCGAGGAATGTTTCGACTCAGTGGTCTGGCCACTTCTCGAGGATGAAGACTGCGGTGACATTCCACCCAACTTTTACAAAAGCCGCCAGACCAGAGCGATTGCTGCTTGCCAGCTCTACAGCGATCGCATGCGGGATGTGTTCCGCAAAGCATGTTATCGGAATGACATGGACTACCTAGAGTCTAAGCTAAAGGAGAAGCTGAAGCTCGAGTCCGAGATCAGAGCCAAATATGCCGACCTGGCCAAGCAAGACCAGAATGATCCGTGGGTTAGGGGGGAGATGGCAAGTCTGATCAGGCAGATGAAAGATATCGAGTAGAGGGCGGTGTGGCGATATACCCATACTCGTGGCTTCCTGAACTATACTGTTTGAGTACTCTGTACCAGCGAATTGTATAGCACAATGTTAGAAGCGAGGCAACATTTTCAAATACGATAACACAGTCAATTACCAAGGCAGTCGACCGGCTTGGCAAATTCCTACCTCCATTCAGTCGACTTCATTCGTGGAAATTGGCGCATCCTATATGACAGAGACATACGCACATATACACGCGGGTGAGCGGGTGGCTTGTGCCTCGTCCCTAGCATGCACAAGCAATAACAGTACACGGCATGGCATGTCAAATGCCGGATTGGACATGGAGAATGCAAGGTTCCCCGACAGTCGTACCCCAGATTCCACTCCGGCTATACAAATGAGTGTGCATTGTCCTCTTTAATCAGCCGGATACACCAAGGTGAGAGGGGACAGACCAAGGAGAGCTTGACAAAATATTGGAAGCAATTAATATTACCCCCAAGGTCAATATGTTGAGAAATTCTCCGGATCCCCGGACTCATAGGGGGTCCAGGAACCCCATGGTAGCAGCGCACATACATGCCTGGTAGTTAGTTGCAGGTCGGCCTTAGTACGCAAGTTAGATAACCACCCAACGACGACAACCTCGGTGTCTTTTTGTACGGAATCCCGCGAGCTGTGGGAGTACTTTGCTGCTGTTGTTGCTGCTATCTGACTCGTAGCCGCCCCTTTTGAAGTGGTCTGCCCACCCCTTTTCTGTTCTTTGAAAATATGCGTTTTCTCGCTCCGTTCCTTCTTGCTCTAGGTGTTATACGGTCGGCTTTTGCAGTCGTCGTCAAGTCGGGGTCGACATGCATCGTAACACCAGGTGCCGCGACCCGTGCCGTGCGAAGCATCGGCCTCGTCCCGCCTGCCGAGCGTGATGTCGACCCGGACAGCAGCAGCGGCGACGAGCAGAATATCTGGTCAGATCTCGATCCAGAAGCCGGGGCCCCCAAGCCCGGCGCGCCCGGTTCCCTCGGCCATTACCCCCGGCCGATGCCGTCAAAGAAGGGCGGCGCGTCGCCAGTGAAGATGCTCAGCGTGTCGCGCCGGGAGCCGCCATCTTCTCCCCTCTTCGAGCCCGCAGCGCTCGAGATGTCGTTCCCGCGGCGGCGCACGGCGGCGCGGCGCACGGCGGCGGCGGCGGCGGACGACACGCCGCAGATTCTGGACGCGTTCAAGCAGTGCGGCAAGGACGGCACCATCATCTTCCAGGAGGGCACGTACAACATCCGGCAGGTCATGAACACGACGGACCTGCGCAACGTGAGCATCGAGATCCACGGCACGTTTGTGTGGAGCGCCGACAACATCCAGTACTGGCTGTCGCACAGCTACAGCGTGACGTACGCGGGGCGGTCGACGGCGTGGCTGCTCGGCGGGCGCGATATCAGCATGCGCGGCTTCGGGCGCGCGCTGTTCGACGGCAACGGCCAGGTGTGGATCGACCAGAACCGCAACGCCGGCAACCAGAACGGCCGGCCCATCTCGCTGACCATCTGGCGCGCCAACAACGTGTTCATCGACGGCATCCGCTGGAAGATGGCCCAGTTCTGGCACACGTTTGTCGCGCACTCGCAGAACATCACCATGACCAACCTCGAGATGAACACGTCGTCCAACTCGCAGTGGAAGGCCGTCAACACGGACGGCACCGACACGTGGAACTCCAAGGACATTGTCATCCGCAACTGGACCGTGACGTGCCATGATGTGAGTGTCTTGTCTCCGGCCCCCAGAAGCCCCTTTTTGCATAACAACCCGCAACAAACACAAATACACATAAACACACAACCCGAATGGGCAAAAACAACAACTGACTTTCGTGCCTGCCTGCTCCAGGACTGCATCTCGATCAAGGGCAACAGCAGCAACGTGCACGTCAGCAACGTGACGTGCTACGAGTCGGGGGCCATGTGCGTGGGCAGCATCGGCAGCAACGCCGGGCAGCCCGACTTTGTCGAGAACGTCGTCTTCGAGAACGTCAGCCTCTACCACAGCTCCAACGCGGCGTGGATCAAGACGTACCCGGGGACGGGCTACGTGCGTAACGTCACGTTCCGCAACATTCACTTTGAGAACGTCAACCAGCCCATCTACGTGACATCGTGCATTTGTATGTTTTCCTTTCTTCCCATCCCTCTGCACCAACTAGTCGGATATCGTTTGGACAGCGCTGACAAACGCAAAAAAAAAAAAAAAAGACTCGTACCAAAACTGCGACAACTCGCGGCTCGGCATCACCGACATCCACTGGGAAAACATCACGGGCACGTCGCGGTACAACGTGGCGGCGGCGATCCACTGCAGCTCGCGCGCGCCCTGCGACGACCTGCACTTCTCCGATATCGACATCAAGCCCATGAGCGGCGGCACCGCCAAGGTTCTCTGCTCCAACATCAAGAACCAGGCCTCGTCCGGCCTCGCGTGCACCGGCCCGTGTCCCGGTTCGCAGCCGCAGCAGCTCTCGGGCAATGTTTGATGTATGTCCATATGGAGTATGGCGCGTGGGCAAGGTTCGTGAGTCGGCCGGTATGGCGCTGCCGGAGCAGTGCCATTCAGTTGTTTGGCTTCTTTTTTTGCTCTACCGCTGCAAATGCCTGTGTTTAACCTTTTCATGTATACATGGTGATGGGTGCCTATGAGCCATTTCAATTTTGTAATAAATCTAACTGTAGAAGTTTCTCCCTGAACAGAGCCTCGTTGAAGCAGGCGAATACGAAATAAAACAAAACATGTACGGAGTATGTATGGCGCGTAGAATTCATGGGCTGTTATGGCGCATACGATGTGGGATGTGTTGATGCTATTTTTATGGGGAGGGGGGGGGCTCCGCTGGAGAAAGGAGGCCCCCAGTGCGGTCTATCGGAAAGGGGGGAGAGGCGGAGTGCTGGGAAATGAGATCACGGCGGAATTGAATGTGAAAAGTGAGAATACCAAGACACGCAGAACAAGAAGAACTGCTATGCCTGTCAATATTTGATTTTCACATCATCTCCTGATGAGCTTTTGTAGAGTTATTGAAGCCAAAGAAGGGGTTCGTAACGAAATCTCTTGGGTTCTGAACTGCACAGTTCAAGTACATTGTGCAGCGAAGTCGGTGGCAAATTGCTGCAGTGACTTTTATGTCGTTACGGGGAGGGTCTTCACGATGGTGTTACCGAAGGAAGAGGAACCGAAAAGTGAGGCCGTGATTTAACAAGGACGACGAGCATGATGAAAGAAATGTGTGGTTCATAGACTAGATAACTATGAATACCTCCTACTACTCCTGTTCTCTGACACGCTCCTCTTCCTTCGGTTTGTGGAAAAACGACGCAACTCGAGACCGCTTGAACTTGCCCGGCACCTCCTTGAGCCTGCGGTAGCTTCCCTTGGGGCTCAGCTTGGAGAGCTTGCGCGTGAGCGTAAACGTCTCCCCCTCGCCATGGTCAGTCCCCTTGTCCTTGTCCGTACTGATACTTATCTTCTGCTTTCCCTTCTCTCTTCCCTCCGGTAACCCCTTCTGCTCCTCGTGGCCATCATCATGCTTGCTCTGCTCCGTTAGTAGACGTTCCTCCTTCTCCTCCTCCTTGGGACTGCCAATCCCGCTCCCCGTCTTGGTATGTTGGCTGACCTGAACACTATCTGTACGCAGCGCTGGGAGTATGGTGTTGGAGCATGACTTATAGTCGTCCTCGCACTCCTCTCCTGAGGTCTCCAGATCGGAATCGCTCTCGCTCAGCAATACCTTATGTAACCGAACTTCCTGTAGAGCTTCATGGTACGCTATCTCGAGAAGGGATTTTCTCCAAATCGCTTCTGTCCTCTCGCTTAAGATGCCGAGCTCGAGAGCGTCTCTGAGCATGTCGTCCCAGTCGGCAGGCAAAAAAGCCTCGTTTCGAGCCGAACCTAGTGTGTCATCGTCCGGGGGGTCGCCGCCAAAGATAGCTTGAAAAGTTTTCCATAAATATCGGTGCTAATAAATAGTAGGCAGGGGCAAGGCATCAGGCTTGGTTTGTGGTTGACGGAACTTGAACCGTTGTGGGGCCACCGCTGCCAGCTGCTAACATCAACCTCAGCTGGCAGCCTGCAGCTCGCACCCAAAATCAGACTAGCGCGGATTAGGGCCCGCATGTGGCACCCAGCACCCCACGAACGCACTCAACTCGAAATATTGCAAAATTTCAATTGGGACATTTCGATCTTCAACAACCGCCTGTCGCCAAATTCCCCGAGGTAAGCACCAAGAGGTAAGAAAACACGCCCGCCCGCTGCCACAACAACCCGATCATGCCTAGCAGCCCGTTTTTCTGTCTTCACCAAAAAAGGGAAAAATTGGACGCTGGGTAACTGACTCTGCCCCCTCACACCACACAGACCGACCTTGGACGACAACACGATGTCCCAGAGACCTACTGTCACTATCATCGGCGCCGATGGCAAGGCCACCGGTGCCACCGAGGTCCTCCCCAAGGTCTTCGGCGCCCCGATTCGCCCCGATATCGTGAAGCACGTCCACACCGGCATGGCCAAGAACAAGCGCCAGCCGTACTCCGTCAGCGAGAAGGCCGGCCACCAGACCTCGGCCGAGTCGTGGGGAACTGGTGAGTGGCATCCTGAGCGACTTGGGATTTGGTTCTTTGAGGGTGGGCCCCCAAGCGAATGAAGGGTCTGAGGCGGGCGGACGAATTGCTTGGGGGCCTCGAAAATTTTGGACAAATCGGACCGCGAGACGGATTCTTGAAATTGTGCCAGGACGACTTGCTAACCCCGGCTTCAAACAGGTCGCGCTGTCGCCCGTATCCCTCGTGTGTCGGGTGGTGGTACCCACCGTGCCGGTCAGGCTGCCTTCGGTAACATGTGCAGATCCGGCCGCATGTTCGCCCCTACCAAGATCTGGAGAAAGTGGCACGTCAAGATCAACCAGGGCCAGAAGTAGGTGGATTCGGATCCAAAATCGCTAGAAGCATGCTCTAACTTGGCTAACATAGGCGCTTCGCGACTGCCTCTGCTCTCGCTGCTTCGGCTGTCGCCCCTCTCCTGATGGCCCGCGGCCACCAGGTCGCGACCGTCCCCGAGGTCCCCCTCGTCGTCGACTCGGCTTCTTTCAGCAACGCTGCGTACGCCAAGACATCCGCTGCCCTCGGTCTCCTCGAGGCGGTCGGTGCTGGTGACGATATTGCCAAGGTTAAGGGCTCCAAGAAGCTCCGCGCCGGCAAGGGCAAGTTGAGAGGCCGCCGTCACCGCCAGCGCCGTGGACCCCTCGTCGTCTACAGCCCCGAGGTTGACGGCTCCGAGCTCGTCAAGGGCTTCCGCAACATCCCCGGTGTCGAGACGTGCCCCGTCGAGTCCCTCAACCTCCTCCAGCTTGCCCCCGGTGGCCACCTCGGTCGCTTCGTCATCTGGACCTCGGCCGCCATCAAGCAGCTCGACTCCGTCTACGAGAGCAAGAAGGGCTTCTTCGTCCCCTCAAATGTCGTCTCCCAGTCCGACCTGACCCGTCTCATCAACAGCTCCGAAATCCAGAGCGTGCTGAACGGACCCAAGGGTGTCGCCCACGCCAAGCGCGGCAACGTCCAGAAGAAGAACCCCCTCAAGAACAAGCAGATCATGCTGCGCCAGAACCCTTACGCCGCCACATACATAAAGGAGAACCTTGGGTCAGTGAAGGCGGAGAAGGCCGGAGCCAAGCGTGTACCAGCTTCCTTCAAGGTGCTCCTGAACGAGGTTTAGGGTGTTTGCGAAAAGGGGTAGGGATGGAACCGTGGGTGCTTCCTAGGCGTAATGGATTAGAAATGTGTGTGCATAACCACACATTTTCAATGAATTCTGATACCGGCCAAGCGTATGGCTTCTTTTTCGTGACCTCCCTGTTACCAGGTGCAATGCTGAAAATTGTTGCATCACTGCCAGATGAGTGAGTTCCTTAAGTACAGCAAATATGTGTAAAGCTATTCAGGGTAAGAGTCGTCATAATGGGCCTGCTAGTCGGCACTGGTCTATTGGAACTCGATTACGGGGCGCACTATTTGGCTCACAATACAAAAGGCTCAGCTAGACGGAGTGGTATAAATCTAAACTTAATCCAAGTCTTAATTGATAGTAACACAGCAGAGCCATGAGGGAGGCGTATTGATACGTGTAAATGATCTCAGCTAGTAAGGGACGTTAGATTTGCAGTAACTGTGTTCTCGGGCCGTCAGCTCAGACCATCAGGGCATTCCCTCCTTTCCAAATTGAAAGACACCCGCCATATGCTGCTTTCGCATGAAGCTAAACCTGACAGGCGGTAGGTATGAAGGTAGGTATTCACCACCTGGGCCTGGATGTACTGTGTAAGTCCTCTGGAGCCACGCACCCACGCACTTCCCTCTTCACTTTGTTACGGCCTTGCAACCCCCCTTCTCCAGAAGTGGCATAGTAAAACCACGCTCGCCGCCGTCTCTACGCCCAATAAGCCCTATCCGTATCCGTATCTTTCTTTGTGCAGGGTAATATACTGATATCAACATCCATCGTATGACATAACATAACATGATATCTAAGGGAGGTAGGTGGTGCAAGAAATGTCTCTCTACGAGAACAAATCGAATCGAACCAGGTATGATGTCGTTTCGTTTCGTGTCCACTCGCTGGACCTCCTCAGCAGCCACCCAGCATGGCGAGCTTGCCCATCTCCCTGGTCAAGTCGTCCACGTCCACGTCGAGCGCCAACAAAGACGCGGCCGATGACGATGCGCCATGGGGGATCCCCTCGAGAATCTTCTCGATGTCGGCGACGTCGGCGAGGCGGAAGAAATCCTGCACGCCGGCCGTGAAGCGCTGCGCGCTGAGGTCGATGTTGGCCTCGGTCTCGGCGGCGAAGCACAGCCGGTAGTAGGCCCAGGCGGCCGGCACGGCGGCCGTGGCGCCGAACATAGACCCCGACGCGCACAGCACGAGGTATTTCTTGGCCGTGAGGAACAGCATCAGCGCGAGGGATAGTGTTGGGCCGTCCATGATGTGGTGGTGGCCGCCGTTGTCGTCGTCGGATGATAACGAGGAGACGATGACGGGTGCTTGCCACAGCGGGTGCCGCTCAAAGTGCACGCGCAGCCAGATAAACATGCCGCCGCGCGGCCACTGGTAGTCGAACAGGCGCGTCTTGGTGACGACGCCCCATTCGAACGAGTCAAGCGGCGACGAGAACATGTCAACGAGGTCGGCCCCGGCGTCCAGCAGCCGGCACATGCGCACCATGCGGCGCTCGTAGGACCCCCGCAGCCCTTCGAGCCAGCGCACCCAGCCGTCCATGTGCCAGCCGGCAAAGCGCGCCTGCTCGCCGCGCCCCAGCGCGCGGAACGCCGCCTTGGCGGCCTCGGGCTGCGGGCCCATGACCAGCTCGGCCACGAGGCTCTGCACGAAGCCCGACGGCTGCTGCGTCGTCGCCTCGGACACGCGGATGATCTTGTCGATCACGGCCGGCTGCGCCGTCACCCAGCCCAGCCGGCACCCGGGCGCCACCGTCTTGGAGAAGGTGTCCAGCCGCACGACGCGGCCGTCCGTGTCGATGCGGAGAAACGACGGCGCCAGCGAGTCCAGAAACGGATACCCGGAGGACGGCCCTGCAGTTGTGGGCGGCTGCTGCTGTGGCGGCGCGTCCGCGGACGTCTGATTGCTGCTGCTACCGCCCCGTGATGCCGCCTCCTCAACGGCGGCGGCCGGGAACTGCAGATACCAGTACGGCTCGTCCTCGGCTATGATGACATCGTACTTGCTGCAAGCTGCGTATATCTCACGCTTGCGGTCTAGCGGGATGACAATGCCCGTGGGGTTGTGTCCCAGCCTGTGTGGTGCATGCAACAACGGTCAGCACTTGTTTTTTTTTCCTCTTTTTCAAAGCAAAGTGAGACATGCGTGCTCGCTCGGTTCATCAGTCAGTAGCACCGCAGGGACCTGGCAGTGGGTGTGGCGTCGGGTAAGAAAAGCATACACGAGAATGGAAGGAATTGGCCAAACGGCCGACAACATCTTGTGCGCCCGCTGCCCTTCTGAGCAACGGCATGCATATTATGGCGAAAGGAAATCGGCGTGCCAACAACTCACGTCACGGTATACAGAAGATGCGGCCTCCTCCCGCGGGCGGGGTCCCAGGACGACAGGACGTCGTCGAGCCCGCCGGGGCCGGCGACGCGCATGCCCTTTGCGTCGGTGTCGACGGGGACGAGCTGCCAGCCGAGGTTGGCGGCCTGGCCAAGGGCGCCCATGTAGGCGAACTTCTCGCACAGCAGGCCGGGGCGGTCGCGGGGGTCGTCGACGCCAGCGCGCCACGGGTCGGCAAACACCTGTAGTGTCTTGGCGAAGCCGTCGGTCGAGCCGCACGTCATGGCCACCTCGGGCCCGCCGCGGTACGGCACGTCGGGGTGCACCTGCTCGCGCGTGAACTGGCGCACCCACGACACCAGCGGCGGATACCCCTCGGCCTGCCCGTACTGCAGCGCCGTCTCGAGGTCGATCCGCTTAACAACGTCCTTGTCGTGCGACCCAGCCTTAGGCACCACGATGTGCGCCGCCGCCACGGGTGTGGTTGTCGGAGCTGCCGTCGAAGCGGCGCATGCCGACGCGGGAACAGCTCCGGATTCGCCGGGATAGTTGGGCGACGGTGTCCACCGCTCGGGCTCGGCTGTCTGGGCCTCCAGGGTATCAAAGGGGAAGAATTGCACGTTTGGCAGGCCTAATCAGATACCAACGGGAGAGGAGAGTCAGCCTCGATGCTCGTCATGATGAGGCGGGGTAGCCTCCAATGGAGGTGGCGAAGAAGAAGAACAAGAGGAACAGAGAAACGCACCGCCGGCAATGTTCATGATACCGGGGATCTGGAAGAGGCGGTAGGCTTCCTTCATCTTGCTGGCCTGGCGGCCCTTGGTGATGACGGAAAAGAGGTGGCTGAGGTCCAGCGGCAGCGGCTTCTCGTCGTCGCCGCCATCGCCGCGGCGAGATGTTGTTAGCGAGCCCATGGCTTGACTATCTGCTCAAGCTGCCTAGATCGCAGGGCGTGGGGATGGGACCTTGAATGGATATGGAGCGCTATGTAATACACAGCGGAGGAGGGCAAGAGTCAAGTCTGACGGGTTCCGCTTCTTTTTTCTTCAAGGTATGGATGTTTTGAAGAGAGAAAGAAAAAAAAGAGAGTCCCGTCTATCTGCTGCTGAAAAGATAGTCCTAAACAGCAGAATCCTTCCCCCTAAAAATGGATATCAGGTATGGAATCCTAAGCGTATTTGCTTCAAAGGCCGAGGTGGAGGGGGTGGAGGGGGGATGGGAGGGGGTTTAAGCGATAGTAATTAATTCTCCTTAATCCCGTTACATTACGTATCAATCAATTGCGCGCGAGCAAGCGAGCCGTTGGTGGTTCGTGGTTTGCTGTTGGTAGCTGTTATCGACATCTGAATTGTTAGATAATAACCCCGGGGCAGGGCAGTTTAGAAGATTACCAACGCCTGCCGCCGCGCCCGCCCCAGCAAGGAAAGAGAAGACCTTCTAGTTCCAGTCGCCATTACGACGTTATCGGTAGTCATTGTTGCGCCCTTCCCGCGTGCCACGCATGTACAGTACAGTACGTATCGCGCTAGACTATCTGGGATGGACAGGGGTACAGTATTACGTGGGATTTGGGGTTTTGGAGACTTGATCAAAGTACGGGATACGGAAAGCCTCAACTCAACATCTTGTTAGATTCACTCACTAATGTGCATTATTTTTCTGACAGACTTGCAATGTGCCAGACTTCTAGAAAGCAATACAACAGGTATGTTGCACGAGCGAGCTACGAAAAGAAAGAGAAGCACAGGCACTTACACCAGACCTTCAATTTTAAGAGGATGTCAACCGTGTCTCTGTTGACGAGGGAAACCGCAACATGTAAACCCCTTGGGATCACTATAAGCAACTAGAAAAGTCAGGTTCTTCGTTAAATTTTAGACGGTATCTGGTACTCAAAGCCAAGGTCTTGGAGAGACTTGGCTGTGCAGCCCTCCTTTTCAAACTTCAGCTTCGCTTCGAAATACACCCGTCTCTCCCATATCAACTCCGCGTCCCAATACGGCGGCTCCTTTCCCGCAGTACCTGACCACGCAATCCAGTCGTGGACCGAGTTGATGTATTCCGCATCGGCGCCTTTGGGCCAGACGTGGAACGACGGGCCTTTCCTCTTAGCCTCCTCGTCTTCCCACTTCCTCATCTCCGCTGCAGGCGGCAGTGGTAATAGGTTTGCCCAGGTCCGCGAGAAGATAGCAGCTTGGCTCTCGGCGAGGGGAAACGGCACCACCTTGATGGGTAGGCCCGGGAAGACCAGAGTCGGGTGGTCTATGTGGAACAGGTGCTTGTATAGCCCGTGAACTCGTCGCCCGTTCGTGATCAGGGGCGGTTTCAGTGATGGGAGGAAGGGGAAGGCAAAGAGGTAGCCGGTAGCAAAGACAACGGCGTCAATGTCCTTCTCCACTCTGCCATTCTTGAACCTGATGCCTCTCTCGCCAACGAGGAACTCTTCAATGACGGGAACCTCTTCCGCGCCGACATGAGCTAGGTTAGCTGGCGGTGTCGCCGTCTGGACTGACAGCAGCAGCGGCTTCGCGCAGACGCGGCAGATCTGGGCGGCAATATCGAGCCCAGACGCGGCATTGCCAACGACGACGACTTTCTTGTTGCGGAAGGGCTTGGGGTTCCGGTACAGCTTGGAGTGCGATATCACCCCCGGCCACGCCTTGTAGAACTCGGAGATGCCCTTGATCTCAGGCACGTGGGTGATAGAGTAGTGGCCAGAAGCAACGACTACGGCATCATAGGTTTCCGTGGCCGTCTCGCCGCTGCCCAGAGACAGCGTGTGAACAAGCCACCGATCCCTCCCGTCCTCTCCCCGGCGCAAGCGCACGTCTTGGACCTGGGTGGAGAACCTGATGAGATGTCGGATATCCTTGGCATATGTAACGAGATAGTGTTGGACTATGTCCCGGGAAGGGAATATGAGAGAGTCCCCTGGGAAGGCGAGGTCCGAATATCTCATTAGTGCGCGCGGGATGTTTGTGTGCAAGACATCGTACATCGGGGAGGGGAATACTGGGGCTGCTGTCGCCTGTGATGACTGGAGAGGCGGGTCGGGTGGAGTCGAGGCGCTCGCTTGAGGCACGTGCAGTGTCTGTGAGGCTCGAGGGCTGTAGTTCCAGACACCGCCCACCTCAGCCTGCTGCTCCAAGACGACGATGCTCGCAAACGCCTTCTGAGCTGTCAAGTACTTGGCAGCCGCAAGGCCACAGGGTCCGGCCCCGATAATTGCGATCCTCTTCACGTCAAACATCTGGTTTCTTTGAGAGCTCCTTTCTAAAAAATAAATAAATAAATAAAAGTAAAAAAAAAAAAAAAAAAAAGTAAAAAGAAAGAAGAAAAAAGCAAAAGAAAACACTCCAAGGTAAAACAGCAGTCGCTACGGATACGGTATTAAATCAGCGAGGCAGTAGCACTGTAGAACTGGAAGGTGTTCGCAGTGGCCAAGCCGCCAATGTGGCATTACTAGAACCAAGAACAGATGCTTCATTAAGTCGGAAATCTTGCCCGACTTTACCGCCTTCTATTTAAGGAGAGGAGATGACTTTCCAGCCCTCGAGGTCGTCCCACCCGCTGCACCTCAGCACCTGCACGCACCTGCTTCGGCCCACTGCACGCACTTGCTTCGGCCCACTGCACGCACCTGCTTCAGCCCACTGCACACACCTTCCGTCATCTGGGGAAGCTTCTCAGCGAAAGGCCCCTCGCCAAGCCCGGGCAACTTCATCACCGCATCCCGCTTTTAAAGTTACCTGGGTCGTCTTGCAAATCATTGCGCCGCGAAGACTATGGCTAGCAAGATTATCCCGCGCTGAGTTACGCTGCGTACGATCCGTCCTTGTCATACCACCGTGTTCAACTCAACAGTTTAGACGATGTCATCGGCCGACCAGGTTGGCGCGCTGCTCGCGTCCCGAATGCCGACGCCCATTGCACAGCTCAACCCTGATTTTCCCGACCAAGCTTCCTGCGTTGTTCGCGGCGAGGTAACCATCACGTGGCCCTATAGCATTGTCAATCGCACCTTTGCCTTTCTCCTCGCCGAGCCCGACGTACTGCTGCGTCGCGTCAGGGGTCAAGTGCGCATCGAGCTTCATGGATCCAGCGCGAAAGCCGTGGCCGACTGTGGCCTTGGAGGCGGGGACGAAGTCTACATCGGTCTCGACGGCGTGCGTTGGGCCAAAGACGATTCGCCAGGCCGCATCCCAGGAGCGCGGCTAGATTGGCAATTGCAGTTTGACGAGAAACTGGCTCTCAAGGTCAGGGCTACCCACAGCTTTAGGCCTCGGGATAATACGCTGACGAACGATTAGGTTAATTTTCTTGAGTCCGGAGAGCAGAAATGCATCAGCATAGATCACCCACAGCCCGAGGTGCCGAAGGAGATAGTGGCCGAACCCCAGCTCGTCTCTGTTGAGTCAAAAGAGCAAACCCCCGCGAAGACGCCTGCCGTCCGCAGAATCGCCGACTTCGAAGCAGACGAATACCCCTCGCCAGCATTCTTGAAGAGGGCCAGAATCTCATATGGAGTGCTATTCGAAGACGGTCTGGACATCTTTGACGAGGACGGTGGGGTCAAGGGTAGGGGCAGAAAGCGAACCCGATTCGGACGCGACAGCAGCGCGTGGAGATATACCAGCCAGTCGCCAAGTCCTGAGCCAAGCGCTAGGGATACGATGGAGGAAGACTCGGTTGAAGAAATATCGCTTCAACCATCGTCAAAGCCGCGGATGGCAGACGAGTGCGTCCAGACGCTGGACATTGTAGCGCCCGAGACGTGGGGAGTTGAAGCGACAGAGACAGGGCCCACTCCTGTACCAGCCACTGCATCCATATCGCCAGATACATCTATGTTAGATGCTCCTGCTGAGGCCGTACTTCCTTCCGCCATAGCTCCTCCGTCGGCGACTTCCCCAAGGGCGACTCCGGCGATATCTGCTCCGGCGTCATCCCCACCTATGTCGCATATCCCAGCAACGGACTCCGAAGTGCCATCCCCCCCGGTCGTGGTCTCATCGCCTCAGCAAGAGCCAGACAAGATACCAGAGGAGCAGGCGCAAAAGCAGCCTACCGCTCTAATGAGCGACGATACGGATGCTAAAGCAGACGCCAACGCAGACGTTGATATGGACCCAGAAGTTCCACAGCCAACGGCTCGTCCAACCAGCAGCGTAGCGGAAATTCCCACCAGCCTGTTTGGAGTCTCAGCGCCTACGAAGTCGACTTTCTCAATGTTCGGCACCAAGAGCCATTCGCGAGGAGATTCCAATGTCAGCCTAGCTGATCAAGTCAGATTTGGGTTTTCGCATATTCCAACTGTTCAGCCCCGAGCTGCTACAGATCATCCCATTCCTATTCATTCAGATTCCAACAATGGAGAGCCTGAAGCCTATCCAGAGTCCTTCCTCGATGCACCGTCTGGTCCGGTAGAATTTGCCGACATGACGTCCTATCTAAACGAAGCAGAAGCACATTTGGAAATTGAACCCATTCGGAGTCACGATATTGCTCCAGAACCTCACATGTTGGAACACTTTGACCACTGGAATGCGGCAATACACGCTCCCAACTACAGTGTGGTTGAGGTAGGTCACTTCGGGACGGATGCTTTGGATGAAGGATCAAGAACTGCCCTTGGAGAGCCCTCGCTTGGGTCGGATAGCATTAAACCAACAGGTATACCAGAAGGTTTTGCCAGCTACGGAGTACAAGATGGTGCCGTCATCGCGACCGAGAATGAGCCTGAGAAGCCCCAACCCTCACCACTGCCAAAGAAAAGCTATCTGCCAGAAAATGACTTTGCCAAGGACGGTCAAGTCCAAACTGCGTCGGATGATGAAGTTGACTACAACGATGAAGACGCCGAGTACGACGAACGTGGGGCAGAAATTGAGGAGGGCGACTATGATCAACGCAACTACAATGTGCCGGCAGACGACGATGAGGGCGTTTCAGACGAGGATAACGAGATCAATCAAGAGATTAAGGAGCGTTATGGCCAGGAAGACATATATGATGAGGATGAGGAGGACGAAGAGGAAGAAGGTGAAAGTGAAGGGTACGACGAAAGTGACGAAGATCAGTATCACTCGGAGCCTCCTCGAAACCAAGCTGCCACATCAACACAGAAGAAACCAATTGTTATTAGCTTACTTTCGGATTCGGAGGATGATGATGAGCCACCGCCGAAACCAAGTAATCCGGCAGCGGCGTCCAACTCCACTCCTCGACAGCCACCCGCTCCCGTGGAGGGATCAAACCACAAGTGCTCAGCGGATGTGTCATATCCGGTACTTCCTGCTGTCGAGTTCGAGAATAGTAAGGAGGTTGATCGTGCTCCGAACGGAACCAATGCTCTTGGTTTCGATACAGTATCGAAAAGAGACCGACGAGAAGCAGTTGATTCAGGCGCGGAAGGAAGTGATAGCGAAGAGGGAGTTTCACCGTCCAAACAATGGTCTCCTTACCAGCGCGATATTGGCAACTTCCAGGATTCTAGGCGGACCGCCGAAGAAGATGCCGAGTTTGACGACGATAATAGTGTTGAAGGTTCTTTGAGCGAGGATGACCTCTTTGTTCGGCAATCTAAATCTCCTGATGCCAACGACAGCGATTCTTGGAGCGAGGAAGAACAAGTGGAGCAATCTCGGGCTCAAGATGTCGACGAGGATGATGACATGGACGATGAAGAAAGCGTTGTCTCGGACGAAGACGGCAATGTCTTTGCAGAAGCTGCCGAAGTCCCCGTTGACCCCGCGCTAGAAGAAGGCTACAGCAATCATGGCTTTGGCGACAACGACACAATGGACGTTGATGAGGTCGAAGCTGAGGCAGAGGCTAAAGTGGAAGCCGACGTCCAAGAGGTCCAGCACCAAGCTAAAGCCGAAGCAGAGGCAGAAGCCCTAGCCCAGACGGAGGTTGAATCGGAAGCCGACGTCCAAGCCAAAGCCCAAGCCCAAGCTGAAGTAGAGGCAGAAGCTCAAGCCCAGACGGAAGCGGAAGCGGAAGCCGACGTTCAATCCCAAGCTCAAGCTGAGGCTGAGGCTGAGGCTGAACTCCAAGCTCGGGCTGCAGTAGAGGCCGAAGCAAAGGCCAAAGCCCAAGCCCAGGCAGATGCTGAAGCGAAAGCAGAGGCAGAAGTCCAAACCCAGGCAGAGGCGGAAGCGGAAGCGGAAGCGGAAGTGCAACTCCAAGCCCAAACCCAAGCACTAGCCGAAGCTGAAGCTCAGGCGCAGGCAAAGGCAGAAGCAGAAGCTAAAGTAGAATTCGAAACCCAAGCTGAAGCTGAAGCAGAAGCAAAGGCTAACGCAGAGGCCGAAGCCGAAATGGTTGATGAGGATGATGTGTCAATGGTTCAGGCCAGAACTTCTGAGAATGGCCACGCTGGCAACGGATTCATGGAAGTGGATGATTCCTCTTTCTTAAGTCAGGTCGATGACGAGTTGACCCAGGCGCCAATAGATACCGACGAAGATGACACGACAAGCGAACCTGACGTCCCATTGGAACATGGAAACGGCCCCGAAACGTCTCAGGCAAATTCGACTGATGAGGCGGAGGATACTCGTGATGCCGAAGCTGAAATGCTTGATGCGCCTCCGGCCGCTTCCGGGACTAGCGATGCCTCGCCATCTATTGCCAGGGCAAATTCCGAAGAACGCCAGCCTTTGCGGAGTCCTGGCTTGGTGGATGTCGACAAGGGAGCGCGAGACATCTCTGATCATTTGTCTGTTGGAGATGACACGTCCATGGTCCCCGAAGATGCCCCGGAAGTGGGAGAGGGATTACCAGGACGTGAAGAGGGACAGACCGACGATCTTCGACCGCAACACAGCAGCCCAGAAACCTCGAGACCCTCTCAGCCAGTAGGCCAGGACGTTTCTGATCAGCATGACAAGTCCTCCGCAATTGCGCCATCTTCTCCATTATCTATTCAAGCTTCAGAGGATGATGTTCTTGCAGCATCATCTCCACCTGTATCTCGCCCGACTTCGAAGGATGACAATCGAATGCATCAACTGTTAACTCCGATGCAAAGCCAGTTGCCTGGCACGATGGTGTTTCAGTCAGAGGTTATCGTCGAGGAGAAGATTGAGATAGAAATTATGAACTCAGAGGGGTCTTTGAGCACCGATCAAGCCCCCCCCCCACTGCAGAGGCTAGCCATGATGCCTACATACTCACGCCGAGCGTACCGGAGGAGCACGATGGCAGCCCTACCGACCAGCTAGTTGCAGACGCGAAAGCTAGTGTTCCAGAATGGAAGCCAGAGCAAGAGGACGCGGATGAGCAAACCGAAAAGGGCGAGTCCGGCAAACCTTTCCACGGTACTTACCTGCCAAGTTTTGTTGACACTCCTGAAAGTCCAGCAAAACAAATCGATACGGTAGACGATGTAGACACTCCTGAATTATCAAGGATGGCCGTGGACAGAAAGTCCCGCTCAGAAGCTCATGTTGTTGGGTCAGATACTCCCGAGGACCAGGATATTGAAGATGAACAACTCGTCCTGGCAGGTGAAGGAAGCGCACGGGAATATCCGGAGCCATCTCTCTTACAGGAGCCAGGAGCCTCTTCAAAAGATCCCGTCGAGGAGGAGATCACGGTGAAGACGAGGTCCCGCCAGCGCCGGGAGCCATCTCATGGCGCGGATGCTAACGCGGGGCCAGATGCGGCCCATGTAGACCTCAGTGTCTACTTAGCTAGGCAGGCCGTGAGGCCAAGACCATCCAGATCTAAGAAAACCTCTGATGCTCAACCTCTACGGACCAGCCCTAGAGCCCCGCGAACACGATCAAGCAGCTTGCAAATGAGCGCTACTCCTGAGCTGGATGAAGATACAAGCGTTGGCCTTGCAAAGGCCGCCTTAGCTTCCCCGTCAAAGGCGGGTTCGGACTCGGCCACCAGATGCGCAGCTCTCAAGACTCAGCTCACAAAAGACCTACGAAAGAGTCTTCCCGAGTGTGCGCCGCTCAAAACGCTTCGCAACCATATCGACAAATTTCCGAATGTGATTGCCATTGTTACAACACAGCCGCCTAAGCCAACAAGGGCCAAAGGAGGCCCGCGTGAATACATGATGTCATTCCATATCACGGACCAGTCCATCGGCCCGACACAGGTTGCAGAAGTGCAGCTCTACCGACCGCACAAAGAGTCGCTCCCGGTTGTCAAGCCAGGCGATGCCATCTTACTGCAGCGCTTCCAGGTGAAGTCAATAAGCAACAAAGGGGTGGGCCTGCGCACGGCAAGCGAGTCGGCCTGGGCCGTGTTCGACTCGGACGGCGGTGCGCCGCAGATCAAGGGGCCGCCCGTGGAGGACGCCGCCAACTACAGCGACCACATGACTCTCTTGCGAGCTTGGTACCGGTCCCTGGATAGTGTGGCGAAAGGCAAGCTGGACAAGGCGAACAAGAAATTCGAGGACTTGAATCACGCCAATTAGGGACCAGCACGTGTAAAATAACGTCTGCGAAGTGGAATGATTCCGTCTTCGCTGTATTTATCGAATTATGTTTAGTTTGAGATAGTTTTCCTTCCCCTGAGTTGAGACTGAATGGTTGGAGCGGCGTTTGTGGGCACGATAGTCTGGGACAGGAACATGGGGGGTGGGATTGTTGGGACGCGGCATACTACGTACTTCAGTAGGGGCCTTACAGCATGGGTCCGTAATAGAAACTGAGATCTCACGATCAGAAGGGCGTTTTGCTACTCGGTGTGGGGCTATATCCGTGTCTGCGGTTGTTTCCTTTTGCAGGTGACCGATGCCCGAACCGCAAAGTCGGGGACCGAGGTACATACGATGCTTTCTTTCTCGCTCTGTTAGCCGATGTCTTTCGGCCTTAGTAAAAGCTGTAGGTCTGTATCCGTATTTAGCATGAGGTAGGCAGGCACTTGCATGGCCTAGGCCCGCGAGGATTCCCCCCGCATTTTCTCTACAACATTCGTCTGCATGTGCTACTGTGCTCTGTGGATGTGTTGTTGTCCAGAGACTGCCGAAACTAAAATCACATGGAGGCGGAGTCACCTCAAGTCGATGACGACCGACCGACCGACCGAGCTGGGCTTCTCCGCAACGCAACGTGAACTCCATCCATCTCCCCGCGTCGCTAATGTTTGAGTACATGCCATCGGGTCAATACCTATGTACCTAAGGGTATATCTAGTCTAGTCCAGTTCAATGAAGATGATGGCCGAAAAGAGGACTGGTTAATCTACATAATGGGATACGATATATCCCGAGACGTGGAACTACGGAGGCACCCGAGTAAGGTAAGGAAGGTAGCTAAGGTAAAAGACAAGCTTTCCTCACACCCCCCTTTCCCTTTTCCACCCGTGATATGTAATAAGATGAGTGGGGGAGGAAGTTTAAAGAGAGAGCAGGCTGGTCGACTCCACGTGAAAACTGCCCGCTGCTGTGTGTGGAGAGTTGCCGTCTCTCCTGAATATCGTCATCTTGTTATCATAGTATGTGTTTATATGTGTTTTGTTCTCTTTCGTCTGATCTAGGAGTGAATTCTACAGTTAGATTTACCACCAAAGCGAAGTTTGTGTACATATGTGTATGTGTGAATAGGGCCTGTAGCGTCGCTGGGTATCTTGCATGTCTTTATCTCTAGAAAAAAGTTGCCTATAGTAAATGACTTTTTTTGCTTTCTCTCTCGCCTCGTCGATTGGGGGAGATTGCCTACCTAACTACCGACCTAACTAGGCACCTACTTGCCTTGCAATCGTTTGTTGACGAACCGTTAATTCCCACCTTATTACCTGCCTGACCATTCACAAGCTGTGCTGTATTGGGGCCGGTAACCCGACAAGCAGGCATGCATACGCCCAGTTCAAGCCAAGTCAGTCTTACTTGTTGTCCTCGTGATCGTATGCCATGATGATGACGACGACGGAACTGGGATGATGCTCCATGGTGCTCTAGCTTTTCTGTCTGCCCCATAATATCCGTCCAGGCATACCTACATATGTAGGCAGGCCGGCGAGCTACCGCGGCCAATAAAGGCGGCGACAACGCGTGAAGTGAGGTGTGAGAGCGGTGACTATTACCGGCCAGACTACCGGCTAGCATACATACCTCGCCTACCTTCCCGTCGACGCTTGCCTTGCCTGGCCTTGCCTTGCCGGTTTTCCCTGTTTCCCCAGAAGAAGATCTGGGGGGTGAGGTTTGTGGGAAAATATATCTCCCCCCAGCAAGGCCGGGGAAAACGCCACACCGTTTTTGTTTGTTTTTGGGCGGGGGGCGGTGAAGGCCTGTTTCTTGTTTTCGTTGGGATTCGCCTTTTCCTTCTTACCCCATGCCCATGTCCATGCATTACCCACACACATGTCCCCGGGCCCGTGGGTCGTCGGGCTGGAATATCCAAGCAAACAGTTGCCGGTGCTGCTGCCACATGTCGTCGAATGCGGGGGCTCCAAGGGTGGGAAAGGAAAGGGAAAGTGATCACGAGAGCCGCAAAAATAAAATAAGAAAAAGGAAGCAAACAAGCAAACCCCGGGAAGCTGTTAGATAAAAATGGAACAATAATAAAATAATAAATAGCAAGAGGGAGAAAAGCAGGGAGAGGCGTCAGGCTAATCCTCGATTCGATCACAACGAACAAGGACAATGTAGCTTTCTGTGTGCTCCTCAGGGAAAGTATTTTGCACTGTTGATCGGTCCATCATGTTGGTGATTTTCGAGCTTCCTCCCACCTTGTACCTACTTACGGATAGGCTGCTCGGCATGGGGATCCCGTAGCCGGAGTTGGAACCCTAAGGAAAGCAGCCAGGTGAGGGTGCAAAGGCAGCCGGACCTGCGTTCGGCGCTCTAATCGTGTTATCCCGGGATTCATGTGGGGCCATTCTTGTTCGGCAGCCGGGGTGTGCTTCGGTCCGTCTGGCAATCAAGTACGCACGCAGTAAGGTAGCCAAGCGATTTTGGCTAATTCGGGAAGTGGCCGCCGCCCGTCTGTCTGTCTGCCTGGGGACAGGAATCGGGACACGACGAATAAACGAGCCGCAAGGCACAAGCAAAAGCACGAGCAAGCTTTGATTTACCGAAAAGAAATCAAGGAAATCAAGAGCAGAGCTTGTGGGCTCTGTCGTGCAAGCACATAGAAGCCCGCCAGGAAGACAGCTGATCGCCGAGGTTCAATGCAACCTCCTCCATTGCCTTTGGGGAAGCGGGAGACGAGTGAGAACTTTCCTTTCCATGGGAGTTTCTGGGGCCGCAGGCGGGAGAGGCGAAGATCAGACAATCTGTCGGACGAATCGAAGAAGGAAAAAAGAGGCAAAGCTCCAAGACCGACACACACCCTTCGGGCATGCATGGATCGGTAGCTAGGTCTTAGATCGCGAGCTTGCCTGGGTTCCCATTCGACATGATTTCTTGGTTGTAGCTAGAGGTAGGTAAGGTAGTCACCCCGAACGGGAGACCACTCAACGTCGACGGCTTGTCGCTAACAAGAGACGCAATATTACCAACCCCCCCTTCGAAACAAGTCGCGCGTCGAGCGCAGAGGCGTTTTCGGCATTCCCGCCCAAGAGGTTGTCGCCTACCCAGCTGGAGAGTTGTTTTGGCGGGCAAAGAGCGATATAACCTCTTGAGGACAGCTCTTTTAAATCCCTCCCGCCACCAACCCAGCTAATAAACCACTAACATGCAACGATAACATATGGCTTACTAGGTATCTCGTCCCATCTTTTTGCTGCGCGCATACTAGAGCGTAGGTTATTCCGAGATGTTAGCTTGCTCTCTCGTCCGTCCAGCTTGTCTAATGGCGGGCGAGCAGCAAGCATCGTCTCCGTCTGCAGGATAACCTTGGGTCTGGAAAGTTTCGTATGTTTGAGGATGGTGGAGGCAGCTGCTGGTGGCAGCGGCACATCAGACGCGGAAGTCCCCCGTTTCAACGGACTTCAAGCTGCCTTGGGTACGAAGGAACAGTCCAAATACGTATGCGTTCTCCGTATTGTACATACGGCCAGCACATTACGCGCTGCCACAGTGCCACACTCAGCGCCACTGCCACTCTGACTGCGTTTACCGGGACTCGGGACTCGGGAGTCGTCACTCATCAACGATCCCGTGGAAAGTCGGCTTCTTTTCAATCAAGTCCCAATTTCCCTAAATTGTGTCGGAATTCACCAGAAGCGGCAAGCCCCCGTGTTTGCCAGCATCGACTGATGAGACTCTACTGAGTACACAGTACGTACTCCGATCCAAATCAAGACACCTCGACGTTTGTCGTTGTGGTCTTGCAGAAGGCGTCGCATCCATGTCATATCTCGGGTGAAGTCGGGGAAGAGATTTTCTGAAATCCATGCACCTGCCGTTAGCTTTCCCCGGGCCCACTTCCCCTGAAGTCCCGCCATTTTAGCGAGCGCATGGCTAGGTGCTCGTCCGTGGTGCAAGACCGCTCCGCTAAGGGGACGCAGCTCGCCCCTCTTACCGGATTTAGAACTCAAGCTTTGGCTTCCTCTTGGTCCTTGGTTGCTTCCATACGCAATGTACGAAGTTGCAAGTACCAGTACATTGAACGAGCGTCGAGACCCGGGAGAGGCCAGAGATGGATGCGGCCTTATCTTTGTCGTCCTCTTACGTGCTTGTCCTTTACGAATTGGGGGGTAGAGACGAGACAAATCGAAACGAGATACTGCTAGTAGTATGCACACGCTCCTTGAGATAGTGATTTAAAGGAATGGGTGGCGAAAGCGCGGCGTTTGTGGGTGTGTGGCTGCTCCTGAGGCTGAGAATGAGCGCGCATCCAATGCCAGCGCTGGTCTGAGACGAAAAGGGCACACATCATCCCTTGGGCGGGACGGGCGGCACTGGGCAGGGCATTGGATATCACGCCGACTGTCGTGTCTTTTCCGTGGCTTGTTGCCGTCCGCTCCACAGTCAGATTTGCTCCGCAATGAAGGGAGCTGTATCCGTAGTTTCATTGTCACAGCGGCTCTCAGATGCCTGACACGTACACGTAGTCGGCCGCTGGTGGGTGTTGTGTCCTTGCTTTGCTTTGGCCCTTTCATGATTGCTTGTTGCAAGACGGAGCCGGCCTGCGGGCGACCGACCGACCCCCAACTGTCCCCCATCCGTCGGATCGGGACGAGCCTCCTAGCCCAAAGAGGGAATTTGAGGCGGGCAGCTGGGCCTCTCATTGGAAGGCCCTGCCAAGGCGTCCCATGTCTCAATTCGATGGCGTTCGTTCGGGTCCCACTCCCATGTGTTCGCTGCTCTGCAGACTGCGACCCTGCCACTCTTGGATAGTGGTCGACGAGTCATTGAATCACGGAAAAATATTGCAGTCGCCAGAGCAATAACCAGACAAGACGGCAAGAAGCGAATTGCTCGGTCGCCTCGTTGGTGACTGGTCCGTGGACCTCCGCTCTCGCTGTGCTTGCTGCGCGCGCGTGCAGGTCTCGGCGAGGAATGAGACTGGGCCTTCCGGGATTTTCATTACTTCTTGCTGCACGTCAGTAAATATAGTTTAGCAGGTAACTTGGCTGCCTTCACACGGTGCAGCAGTACCTCCGTACATGGGGATCTGACACACGGCCCCGACGCCGCACAAGCTCACTCACTGGAGTGTGACGTTTCCCGAACGGCACAGGCCAACAGGCAGACCGCCCAACAAAAAAAGGAAGACCAGAAGAACGCAAGAAGAACACTAGAGCAGGGGGCTTCATCGGGAATCGGCACTCGGGGGGATCATCAGCGAGAACGGAAGGGACAAACGGCCAGACAACCAGAATGTCCAGCTACAAGTCCACTTTCTTCCAGGTCGGTCTTACCCAGAGTGCGCCTTCCCGCTCGCGGAATTGAGTCACTCAGAATGGCAATTGCTCAACAACTCCTTCCAAGTTTATCTCTCGCTCTCTTTATTAAGTTAACGAGTGTGTGTGCGTGTTTGTGTGTCTGAAAACGCTCGCCCCGACTTATTCCACTTCCTTCCCGCCCTTCCTTGTTGGCTCGTTTACCATCAGCCTGCGCCTAAAGCTTGGTTGTTGGTTTCGTACCGGTACTTGCGTACTGTACATACCCGCACCGAGAGATATTGGACCCAGAGTCTTTTCTTTAACCCCTCCCCCCCAATCGCCGTCCCCAGCCCAGTTCGAGGGCTACGGCGGCGGCGGCGGCCCTTGAAACGCGCACCGAAACCGCGCGACAGGCCTTTGTCACAGTTTTCCAGCGGCGTCTTGTAATCTCGCGTCGCATGGGTAAAAGTCTGGCAGCTTGGGCGGCTCTCGCCTCTCGCAGAGCAGCAGCAAGAGCAGGAGCATCCAGCTCTCAGAACCAGAGAGGGTTATTAAGTCGGGTGGCCCTCGCTAACAGACATGTTGGCCGAACGATCCACTTGTCGTTGCTCTTGACGAAAGCTCTGGTGGCCCAACGTGCGACTTGTTCCAATCCCAATTATATCCCCGCGACCACTACTGCTCGGAATACTGCTAGGTCTACTGCCGCAGACGCCGCAGCAGCTGGACATACTGCTCATTTTGGCCTTGGTCGTAATCCTAATCATACTGCCACTAAGCCGGCGGCGGGCATCCAGTACCTGGTCCAACAGTGGCACGACCACCTCGTCCCGTGGATTGACAACCTCCTCGTCTCCTCCCTCTCTCTCTTTTCCCTCTTCTCCCTCTCGCCATTCACACATGCCATGGCGTCGTATCCCTACAGCATATCATCTTCCGGCTCAGACTTTTCCACTCCTCGGTCGACCTCTCCCTCGTCTGTAATCGGCTCAGCTCGCTCATCGCAGTCGTCTATATCTAGCAGCAAGCGCATGTCCATATCGTCGTCGCGGCGCATCTCTAGCTCAAACCCTATGTCTTCGGTCGACATTGCCACTATCGAGGAGGCCATGAGAATGGCAAACCTTGATGTTCTGCGGGGCTATGCCCAAAACCACTACGGCGAGGTCCAACAGTATGCCACCACCGAGTACGTCAAGCAGAACCAGGCCCTGGGCTACCAAGTCCTCAACGAGCCGCTCTGGAATAAGGGTAAATAGTCTCTCAACTTGTCTCCCGCTGTCTCCCATGGCTGTCGTCCGTCGTGCACTCGCGCGTCTAGCCTCTGCAGGTGCCCCCACACGTTGTCGCCAGCGTGAAGCTTGATCTGCGTCATCAGCCCATGGTCTCTCACTTGGGATATTCCGTGGACCCCGGATACTTCACCCTCGCTCCTCCCCTCCCTCCCCCTAAGAGCCCCCCCTCCAACACATCGTCAGCTTTGCCTCGCCTCAACCAACCTTTCGACGCTCTGCCCACCGTTCTGCTTGCTGCCATGGCCTCCACTAACAAGATCCATGTAGGCTTATCCTTCAGCCCTGAACAGCGTGTGTCCAAGAACCTCACGGGGCTCCTGCCGCATGTCATGGAAGGCGCCGACAAGCAGTGCGAGCGCGCGCTCAAGATGATCCGGTCGCGCCAGACCAGCATTGACAAGTATCTGTACCTGTCGACCATCAAGGGCCAGAATGTCGACCTCTTCTATCGCCTGCTCATCGACAACGCCAAGGAGATGATGCCGTTGGTCTACACACCGACCATCGGCGATGTGTGCTTGCAGTATTCGACTATCTACACACGCCCTGAGGCGCTGTACATCTCCATTAAGCAACGGAAGTCGATTCGCACCATCCTCAGGAACTGGCCCCATCCTAACCCGGAAATCTGTGTCGTGACGGACGGCTCCCGTATCCTCGGCTTGGGTGACCTCGGCGTCAACGGCGTCGGTATTCCGGTGAGTTTTGTTTACACCTGTTTGCGGACCTCCTGCTCCTCAGTTCGGCACTCGGCAGTGCCAGTGCCGGTATTGGGATGCGGGCCCGCCCCCGCTTCGTGGGCTCCATGCAGCGGAGCGCATTGCATCGCAGCAGACAGCCGGCTAATTGACGTGCGTTAGATCGGCAAGCTAGCCCTCTACACGGCCGCCGCCGGTATCCACCCTGAGAAGACGCTGCCCATCGTGCTCGACTGCGGCACGGCCAACGAGACAAACCTCAAGGACCCGCTGTACCTTGGCCTGCGCTCCAAGCGCATTCCCGTCTCGGAGCAGCAGGACTTCATGGACGAGTTCATGCAGGCTGCTGCCGATGTCTACCCCAACATGGTGGTGCAGTTCGAGGATTTCGAGAGTGAAAAGGCCTTCAACTATCTCGATCGCTATCGGAATAGCTACAAGTGCTTCAACGACGACATCCAGGGAACTGGTGCCGTGGTTCTGGGAGGGTAAGTCCAGAAGGCCCCAGAAAGCCCACTGTTATCAGCCCCGCTTCACGTGACCCTCCGACTGACTCGATGTGAACTAGGTATATTGGCGCCGTCAACCTGTCGGGTGTTCCCATTGAGGAGCAGCGCCTCGTGTTTATGGGTGCTGGCTCCGCTGGTGTCGGTGTTGCCAAGCAGTTGGTCGAGTACTACACCAAGCGCGGGCTCTCAGAGCAGGCCGCCAAGGAGAAGTTCTGGCTGGTGGATACCAAGGGCCTCGTGACCAAGGACCGCGGCGACAAGCTCGCAGAACACAAGAAGTACTTTGCCCGTGTTGACAATAATGGCCACCAGTTCCGCACGCTGGAGGAGGTCATCGAATATGTTAAGCCGTCTGCACTGGTTGGCTTGACGGCTACCTTTGGTGTCTTTACCGAGTCTGTTGTCCGCGCCCTCAAGGCCTCGGTCGACGCCGGTGGTCTTGGCCGGAGGCCCATCCTCTTCCCCCTAAGTAACCCGCTCACCAAGGCGGAATGCACCTTTGAGCAGGCCGTCACCTGGACAGATGGAACTGTCATCTTCGCCTCTGGTTCTCCCTTCTCAAACTTTACCATCAAGACCGGCGACACCGGTATCACATACTATCCCAACCAGGGTAATAATGTCTATGTGTTCCCCGGTATTGGCCTCGGAGCTATCCTGGCCAAGGCCAGCCGTGTCACAGACAACATGATCTACACCTCTGCCGCCGCGCTGGCTGGTTCTCTCAACGCCGAGGAAATCCACAAGGGTCTCATCTACCCTCGGATTGAGCGCGTGCGCGAGGCGAATATCATTGTGGCTCGCGAGGTCATGAAGGCCGCCCGCCGCGACGGCGTCAGCACCCTGCCCGAGGCGCAGTGGGTCGAGTGGGAAGAGTGGGGTGACCCGGCTCTGACCAAGTTCATTAAGGAGCGCGTCTACGATCCCATCTTTTAAACGATAGAGTCGAATGATGCCCCCTTGGTTGAGACGAGGATGGAGACATTGGGGCAGAAAGCACTATAACACGTGCTTCTTGCATGTTGTACGTTTCTTACTCACCTTTCTTTCCCTGCGAATCCGGTGCATTTCCAATTCTTGACTGTCTTCAGGATACAAAGCACCCCCTTCCATGTTTCCTTTTCATCCTTTCCTATTCTAATGATTCCCCCAAAGACTTGATCAACCCTTTACTCTTGTATCGGAGGTTCTTGATTGTCTTTCGCTGTCGTTGTCATTCCTGTTGATAGGTACATGCTTTTGCATAGCGTTTGGATACACAGACAAACGCCCCCACATCATTATATACCGTTCCAAATTTAAGAGGTAGAAAGAAGGGATTCATATATAAAGATGTAGCTGGCTGGCTAGCTGGCTGCGAGGAAAATAACGGGTTTGGCGATATATATTGCTGGGTAGACCATGAGCTCTGTTCAAAATAACACTCGCGCTGTAAGGCGTATCGTCTTTTCATCCTGACAACCGCTATCTAATTCACGCTTCCCGTCCCGTGATACGTACCTGAAGTAGTGGCTGGACAGGATACCTTAGGTAGGTAGCGGCGCATTTGTGTTACCTGCCTGACAAGAGACCATCTGGTGTCAAGCATTGTACAAGCCATAAATTCCCAATGTTAACAACCAACGCTGGCTCTTTTCATCTCTTCATCTTTTGATAGAAAAAGGAAAACCATTTCATCTCTTACAAAGAAGGATTAGTGTGGGCGCCATATTTACCCATGGACATCACTCGTCTAGAAGTGTCTAGCTAGCTAAGGAAGCAAAATACCAAGACTGTCTCTGTCAAAGACATAGAATACTCCGTACATGATGACTATACACCAGCCATACAATGGGGAACGAAAGCCATAACCCGCCCCAATCTTTCCTAACATCAGACATGCCATCATGATGAAATGAGGTAGAGCTGAACATTCGGAAGCCAGCCAGCCAGAATGCAAATGTGCATACTAATAGAAAATGAGAGAAAAGAAAAAAGAAAAAAAAAATTAAGCCACCAGGTGCTTGATCATAAATCGATAACCGCAAAATAGAACCACAGCAAGAAAAAGCCCACAGTCAACCTCAATTAATCGTCGTCACCCTCAATCACCATGCCAACCGCAGTGGGCACGCCGACAAGAATCTTGCCCCTCGGCACTCGCACGTCCCTGACTTTCATGCAGCCAAACACATTCAGCTCGCGCAGGTTAGGGCAGCTGCGGAAGATGCTGCCGACAATAAAGTCGGTGACTTCCTCGCAGAAGCTGATCTCCAGCTTGAAGAGCTCCGGGTAGGTCTTGCCGGGGGCGAAAACGTCCTCGAAGGCCGACTCCGAAATATGGCGGCAGCCGTGCACGTTGAGGTGCCGGATGGCCCTACCCGAGTGTGCCATCAAAGCGCGGAACGCGTTGGAGCAAAAGCCGACATTGTCTGGGTTTTCGCGTGGGTGCGAGGCTTCGAGCTGGCGGCACTTTTCCAGGTCCACGAATAGCAGGCTCCTGTTGGCCCAGTTTTTGAAGAGCCGCACAAATCCCTCGTCGGTCATAACATCGCTTTCGGTGATGCGGAGCTTCCGGAGAGACCGGCAGTTGTTGTGGATAGCGTCAAGAACGGTGTTGTCGGCATCTAGCACTCGGGACAGCGAGAATGTCTCGAGTCCGGCTCCAATCTCGCTCAAAAGACTGACATAGACGTCCGAACGGACCTGATTGCGCAGGTCGAGGCTTAGATGTCGAAGAGATTTCAACTTGGCGATTTCCTTGATGCCATTGCCAGTAACTTGCTGATTGTGCGATACCTTGAGCCTCTCCAGAGAGGGGCAAGATGCCTCGAGCACTGACAGGACTTCGTCACCAAAGTGCTTGTCCGTCCAATAAACCCGAAGAGAGTAGAGGGATTTGCCCTTCTCTTCTAGGTACAGCTTCCACCTGTCCTGTGACAAGAGATTCGATCCGTGCAGATAGAGCTGCTCGAGGTCAATATTGCGGGAGGCGAGATACTCCATGACCTCATCCTTGAAGTGAATGCCGTTCCGAATTTTGAGTCTTTTCAGCGACGGTACCGTTTGGAAGATTTTGATATAATCCGTGGCACCGAGCTTCGCCCCGTCATAGATGTACACCTCCTCGGCCGATGGCTGTAGAAACAGATGAAGGGTTGTAGGATTGAGGAGGCGGTGCTTGGAGAGTTTGCGAGCAATCTTGTCGATTACCAAGGGCGGCAAGTCTCCCAAGTCTTCGGCGAGATCAATATTTTTGGCCAGAGTCTCGATGCACAGGGTCATCAGGCTTTTCGCACCCGGCCGATAGGTGCCGTCCAAGATGGTGCTCTGCATCTGCCGGCGCTTGCCCACTGGACCACCGCTCGCACGCTTGGCTTTCTTTTTTGGAGCGCCGCCCTTCTGGTCGAGTTCTTTGCCACAAGGGGTGCAAAGCAACCCACCGTCAGGTGCACCACGGGAATAAGGGGTAATGGTGAACCGCTTCCCACAGACGGCACAGTTCTCCATCTGACCGGGGAGAGGAGCCGACCGTTCCTGGAAGATAGCCAGGGCGAGATCGTCTTCATCGTCCGAGTCGTCAAGATCACGCTTCCGCTTCTGGAACTTTTTGCTGGCCTTGATCTTTTCAATGACCTTCTGTTCCTTCTTGCGCTTCTCCTCCCGGGACGTCACTTCGGTCGCCGCCCGTCCCCTAGTCCTAGTCGGGAGTGCCGGGCTTGGGGCAACAGTAACTTCCGGGGCCAGTGGGGGCGCCGAAACCTGGTCGCTCTGCTCTTCACCGGGTTCATCCTGGTTTCTTTGCGCCGCTCTTCGCCGTGCATCAGCATCTGCACGTATCTGGGCGGCGGATATATGGTGCGTCTAAGGATTGGCCAATGTTTAGCAGCCGTACGATTTACAACAGAGTAGCGAACTCTGAGCAGGTTTGTGAAATATAACATACAGCCAGGAAATCTGTAAGGGCTGATTGCCTTGATGATGATTCTATCAGCAACAAAATGCGAGGCCGTAGAGAAATAGATAGCATGAGTGGCTTGGGAAGGATAACTAACGGCCCCATAATGCGACGATTAGGCCGTCGAGACCTGCGAAAAATATTGATTAGCATTTGTCTTCCCGAGCTGTAGGCATTCTCGAGATTTCCAGAGATCATACATCTTGGCTGCGTTTAAGGAAACACAAGTCGTACAGACACTCGAATGCTTGGTTTGAGGGAACAGCAATCAAGCTTAACGACAGAGTGAGAAATTATGAAAGTTGAGGTGTTGCGAACTAGACACGGTTGATAAACGCGAGGAGGGGCAAATTCACTTTAGAACCTGGTAAGTCTTTGACGCCAAAGCACCTGACTTGTGCCAAGCCAAAGGACCTGCGCACTGCGCCCCATTGTCCCAATTTCTGCCTGACCAGGGGGTGCTAGGCAATTAATCAGCGAAAAAAGTTACCCACTCAAAGTCATGTGCCCTCGCGTTTAGCTGAACGCGCCTTCCTCCCCTCCCGTCCAGGGATAAGTTTCTTAGGAAGGTGGCGACTTGTCATTTAGGCCTACTGGCTCTTTCTCTCAGCTTCGTCTCGTCGTGCTTCGTCTTTCACCCCCCCTGCGGAGTGTTCCGAATTATCTTAAAACAAGCCCAAACAACTGGAGATTCTGGTAGTTATTGCCCAATCGTGGGACAGTCGCAAGCACCTACCTAAGCCAGGCCTTGTCAGGGATGCTTCTTTCTTAGTCTTTGTCACTCGGCAGCATTTATCATTTTCCCCATGCCCAATTTCTCCCACAACCTTCCTCATCCAATTTCCCTTTAGCTTTGCAACAATTCTCGAGGCGAAAAAATGGCTCGGACCAGAAGTTCGGGTGTGTCCGTCGGTGAAAATATTGGTTAGTATTCTACGTCATCGTCTTGTAGGCGCTTCTGACAATTCAGATGTCAAAGATAAAGCGGCTCCGCCGACGGAGGCTGTGAAGCGACCACACGGTCGGCCCAGCAAGGCGCCGATTGACAGCCCCGGGTCGTCTTCTACGCCAACGCCCACAACGGACCTATCGGGGAGTGAATATACGACGCCCCTCACTAGCAATGTGGCTACTCCTGCTCCGATAGACGCCCTACAGCAGCCTCCCTCGACGGGACGACTCAATAGGATTGAGGTACGGTTGCCTATCGTTAAGGCGTCCGCTAGGAGCCATGGAGCGCTTCGCCAGAGTATCTACTCTATGAGCTCTAAGCGTAAGAGGGTGGAAATTGATGACAGCGAGGATGACGATTCGGATTGTTCGCCTGATGCGAAGCTCGCGCGGAAACTTCAAGACGAAGAAGATAAAGAGATGCAAGCCAAGGAAACCATCAGCTCCCGTCAGACTGGATCAGGACTTCGTCGTAGCTTGCGAGGCCTTGCTTCGTCACCCGCTGTGACCCCATTTACAGTCGACGAGGAAAAAAAAGGAGAAGTATCTCTTGCGGTGCAGCCAGCTACTCGGTCCCGGGTTGGCTTGTCGAAATCTTTAAAAACTAAGGCTTTACCGATCACAACTCCGGGAAAAAAGCGGACAATCATTGCGGATTCCGATGAGGATGGCGATGTAGCTCTCTCTGAGTCACTCGAAGAGTCTGATAGCGACGATTCTCTCCAGCCACTGAGCAGACGGCGCAAGCGTCCACTCCGGCAGTCTGCTGTCAAAGCAAGACCTTTACTCGCCAACAACGAAAAAAGTACAAAAGCACAAGGCGCCGAGACCCTCTCGGAAGACGATAGTGATGTTGATCTCGCTTTCTCTGATTCTGATGATTCTGATGCACCATCTGTCGCCGAGGATGGCTCGGGCGGCAGTGGATCTGATGTCGATGCCGGAAGCGAGCTCGACGCTCATGCTGAAGCTCTTCGTACGGCCACGTCAAACAGGCGGGCGTTTAGAGGCTACCGCAGCAAGAAACGCGTTCAAAAGGATCGCGACCGTCTTGAGGGATTCCATCCAGAGCTTAAGACGATGTGGAAGGACCTTCAAGACATGCCCGTTCTCAAAGCCGGCAAAGCAGAGCAGCCGAAATCCATCTCGCGTCAGCTCAAGCCCTTCCAACTTGAGGGGCTCGCATGGATGAAGGAGATGGAGAAAATCGAGTGGAAAGGCGGCTTGCTGGGTGATGAGATGGGCCTTGGAAAGACGATCCAAGCGGTGTCCCTCATCATGTCCGATTGGCCTGCGAAGAAGCCTTCTCTGGTGCTCGTCCCCCCTGTTGCTTTGATGCAATGGCAGACTGAGATCGACTCCTACACTGATGGGACCCTCAAAACACTTGTCTGCCACGGGACGAATGCGAAATCAAAGAACCTCACCATGAAAGACGTCAAAAAATACGACGTCATTATCATGTCGTACAACAGCCTCGAGTCGATGTACCGTAAGCAGGAGAAAGGCTTCAAGCGCAAGGACGGCCTCTTCAAGGAGAAATCTGTTATCCACCAGACAGTATTTCACCGCGTCATCCTAGATGAGGCACACAGCATAAAGACTCGATCAACAATGACGGCCAAGGCATGCTTCGCTCTCCAGGTTGAGTACCGTTGGTGCCTCACTGGGACGCCGCTGCAGAACCGCATTGGCGAGTTCTTTTCGTTGATTCGGTTTTTGAACATCCGCCCATTTTCGTGCTATCTCTGCAAACAGTGCTCCTGCTCTATGCTCGAGTGGACAATGGATGAGGATAACAAGTGCAAAGGTTGTCACCATAGCGGAATGCAGCACGTTTCGGTCTTCAACCAAGAACTTCTCAATCCCATCCAGAAGTATGGAAATACGGGCAAGGGCAGGATTGCATTCCAGAACCTTCGTATCATGACGGACCGCATCATGCTGCGGAGACTGAAGAAAGATCACATGGACTCCATGGAGCTCCCCGTCAAGGAGATTAACGTCGAGCGGCAATTTTTCGGCGAGGTTGAAAACGATTTTGCAAACAGTATCATGACCAGCGGCCAGCGGAAGTTTGATACGTATGTTGCGAGCGGAGTTCTACTCAACAACTACGCCAACATTTTTGGCCTCATCATGCAAATGCGTCAAGTAGCCGACCATCCAGATCTGATCTTGAAGAAGAATAGCGAGGGCGGCCAGAATGTGCTCGTCTGCAATATCTGCGACGAGCCCGCGGAAGATGCCATTCGATCTAGGTGCAAGCATGACTTCTGCCGCGCCTGTGCAAAGAGTTACCTGAACTCGTCGCCGAATCCCAACTGTCCCCAGTGCCACATTCCCTTGTCAATGGATCTCGAGCAACCCGAGATTGAACAGGACGAGGCTCTGGTAAAGAAGTCGTCCATCATCAACCGAATCAAGATGGAGAACTGGACTTCCTCTTCCAAGATTGAGTTGTTAGTCCATGAGCTCCACCGGCTCCGCTCGGATAACACATCCCACAAGTCGATCATCTTTTCCCAGTTCACAACGATGCTGCAGCTTATTGAGTGGCGGCTCCGCCGTGCCGGTATTACGACGGTGATGCTTGATGGAAGCATGACCCCGGCTCAGCGGCAAGCTTCAATCGAGCATTTCATGAGGAATGTGGATGTTGAGTGCTTTTTGGTTTCTCTCAAGGCAGGGGGTGTCGCCCTCAATCTTACCGAGGCTTCTCGTGTGTTCATTGTTGATCCGTAAGTCTATCTGTCATCTAGCTATCAAGTCGTGGGCCTCGTGCTAACGTGTTCCTTACAGGTGGTGGAATCCTGCAGCGTATGTTTTGGGCGCTTGGGGCTTGTTCTCCACGCTCTCCCCCTTTCCTTTCTGTATTCAGAACATGCTAACTGTTGTTGTCGAACAGTGAGTGGCAGTCTGCGGACCGTTGTCATCGCATTGGCCAAACCCGTCCCTGCTCCATTACTCGGCTGTGTATCGAGGATTCGGTCGAGAGCCGGATGGTTCTTCTTCAAGAGAAGAAGACGAACATGATCAACTCGACCATCAATTCCGACGATGCAGCGATGGACTCTTTGAGCCCCGAAGATCTGCAGTTCCTGTTCCGAGGCACTTAATGGTGTCTAGGTAGACCTATTCAAGGGGAATATAGAGCTGCTATGTTGTTTTCCTTTGTTTCTCGAATTCGAAGTGAAAACTTTCCAATCGAGCATTACGACTTATGTATTTTCTAGCTGCCTGGTACGGTACATGTCAAGTCTGGAACAGGGGTACGAATGAGTGCACATCAATAGGTTGTAGTTGAGCGTCGATGGGATCCGATACTGTAACGAGCGTGTATACGTGGGTTGCTTTTTGCTTGGACTGGACTAGTTTTTTTCGAGCCAATAATGACAATGACTCTTTGTAACATTGAAGAAAGACAGTGGAGATGCAAAAGATCCGTGGTTTCGTTGCTAAGGCTCCTCTAGAAGTTCTTGCTGCTTTGAGAACGAATTGATGAATATATTATTTTAGACCTGCTTCGGCTAGTGTATTGTATATTCTGTCCCTGTTTGGTCGTTTACTACTGTTCGACTGGTCCACTTCTGCGCATTCGAGGTCGTCGATGATGGGCCCGCAGCTTCTGGGCTGCTGCTAATTGACCCCATCCTGCGGGCAGTCAACATGCGTATGCGGGGTTCCCGCAGCTGGGCGCGTGATCAAAATCCATTGGACAGCTTGGAAGATCGTGGAGAATCCCTGTCTGGCAGGAGTAAGGGGATGTCAGTTACAAACGTCAAGCTGCCAACTTCAGGTAGTGGGACAGGAACAACAGGGCGCACCTCTCGGCGGATTGTTGACTCCTGCTAACGTCTTTCCTCTCTTCTGCACTAGCCAGCCTGCCCCTCCGCTTTCGCCGCGGTTGTCCGCAGTTGTACTGTACTCAATTGTCTTAATTACTTTTACCACTGGTGGTCTAGACGGACATTTACGATAACCTCCATAGTCCCTTGGAACTTGCGCTTATTCGGGACCCAACGTCAGCTGTTGCTGTGCGTGCTTGGTGGTTGTGCGAGACGCCGTGCTATGATGAGCTAGGTAGCCGACTGGATCGTTTGATTCTGCGGCACTACTTTACCTGCTCTTTGCTGGCCTTGGATACTAGCAGCTTTCACCCGTTGGAATCCGGTCTCCCAATTCTAGCCCTTGTCGTGTTTTGTTCTCCAACGCTACCTACCTAACGACCTACCTACTGAACGCCGACGCCGTCGCCCGCTCCAAGATGCGATCTTACTTCCTAGCGCTGGCCGCCCTAGCAAGCGCCTCGACCCTTACTCCTCCTGTTCTCCCTCTGATTGTTCGAAATCCGTACCTAAGCACCTGGCTAGGGAATGCCCGCAATGCGCCCTGGGAAGATTGGCCCATGTTCTGGACGGGAGCCCATGTAGGCACCTTTTTTGCTCATTCTCCTGGGAGGTTCTGGCGGCATGGGACAGCCAGTGCTCACATGCATGCGGGCGGTACATACTTGACTAATCTCGCTGCTGTGGTTGACAGGTCGGCTTCTCGGTTATGGCGTCTGTGTCCGGCACTACCAAGGTCGTCTATCCCCTCCTCGGACGGCCCCAGGACTCGCTGGACAAGAGCAGCCCGCTTTACAACATCTCGTACCCAGAGTACCTTGGCGCGACCTTCGACGCTTCGACGACAAACCTTACATACGTGATCCCCGGCTCCTCGGCCGACGAGTCTGTCCGCCTGACGCTTTCGTTCCTGTCGCCCATCACGCCGTCTTCGACCTTGAGACAGTCGATTCCTGCTGCATATCTCACCGTCTTTGCTGAGGGCGGCTTCGATGTCGATGTCTATACCGATGTTAATGGGGAGTGGGTTAGCGGAGATAGGGGGAATGTGATCGAGTGGGAGCTGTCTCAAGCAGCCACCAAGTCGACCACGGCCATCAAGACGTGGAAGGTGTCGCGCAGCATCGAGCAAATCTTGACCGAGTTTTCCGATCGTGCCGAATGGGGAACCCTTCATTTCTCAGCCCCAGATGACGCGGGTCACCAGAGCGGATCGTCTGCCGTCCTTCGCCAGCAGTTTGCCCAGAAGGGATACTTGAAGAACGAGATCGATAACGGCTTCCGCCGTATCATGGAGGAGGAGCCCGTCTTTGCCTTTTCGAAGTCGTTTCAACTGGGCGGAAAGGTCAAGGGCGGATCGCCCAAGAAAGAAGATAGCCTCGGGCTCACGTTTGCTCTCGTCCAAGACCCTGTTGTCCAGTTCGCCGCAGCAAGGGGGCTGACTCTTATGCGGCCTTTGTGGCTGTCATACTTTGACTCGGCCGACGACCTGATCAGCTACCACTATGACGACTTCAAGACGGCATCCTTTCTAGCTAGAAACTACTCCGATACTCTTGCCCTGGACGCTTTCGAGTCTGGCTCTTCGGATTATCGAGACATCGCCGCCCTGTCTGCTCGCCAGGTCCTCGGTGCTACACAGTTTTCTGGGACCCCGGAGGACCCTATACTTTTCCTCAAAGAGATATCTTCAAATGGCAACTTCCAGACAGTGGACGTAATCTTCCCCGCCTTTCCTTTCTTCCTGTACACCAACCCAAGGTGGCTGGCGTACCTACTCGAGCCGCTGCTGGAACACCAGTTGAGCGGCCAGTACCCGAACAATTACAGCATGCACGACCTCGGAGCTCATTTCCCCAACGCCACTGGGCACGGTGATGGCAATGACGAGTACATGCCGGTTGAGGAGTGTGGAAACATGCTCATCATGGGTCTTGCTCTAGCTAATGCCCTGAGGTACAATACTGAACCAGCTTTTGTGTCAGCTGCCTCGGGCTACCATGCGAAGCCCATCGCCGGTGCGACGGACTGGCCGCAGACGGTCGACAAGTATGGAATCGACTTACCGCGGGGCGTAAGAGTGGCAACTGGGCCGAAAGAAGCAGAAAAATGGCTTGAGCATTCCTACGACCTCTGGGAGAAGTGGACAGGCTATCTCGTCCGGGAGTCGCTTATCCCGCACAACCAGTTGTGTACTGATGACTTTGCTGGTTGGCTGGCTAACCAGACAAACCTCGCGCTGAAAGGCATCATTGGTATCAAGGCCATGGCAGAAATCGCCGACATTGCGGGCAAAGACGAGGATGCAAAGCGGTACCGAAACATCTCAGACACTTATATCGAGAAGTGGCAGGAGTATGGCATATCGAGGGACCAAACCCACGCAAAGCTGGCGTATACTTGGTATGGCTCCTGGACGACCATATACAACCTCTATGCGGATTCTCTCCTCTGTTTCCACATCCTAGACAACCAGGCTACTACCCAAGCACGCCAAAAGGGCGCTGGCTGGTTTGGGCAGAAGCCAATTGCAGAAGTGGCAAGCGGAACATTTATACCAGACAAGGTGTACCAGATGCAGAGCGACTGGTACCACGCCGTTCTTCAAAACTACGGACTACCTCTCGATTCCAGGCACTTGTATACCAAGAGCGATTGGGAGTTCTTCGCCGCTGCTGTGACAAGCAAGAAGACGAGGACGGAGATACTCGGTACCATTGCCAAGTGGGTGAACGAGACAGCAACTGGTAAGACTCCGAAGCACAGGCGGTGAACCGAACCGAGGACAGAATGAATTGCTAATCAAGCCTGAACATAGATCGCCCCCTGTCGGATCTCTACGAGACGGAGGGCGACGGAGGGTTTCCCGGCATCTATTTCATGGCAAGGCCTGTAGTTGGCGGCCACTTCGCCTTCTTGGCGCTCGAGCGGGCATGCGGTGGGAAGGCGGTAGAAGCCCTCCGATTCTTGGATAACAAGGCGCCAGCAATGATTAATGTTGGACAGGTGCTGCTCGCAGATATGGCCGAAGGCTTGCTTACACAGGCAGTCTCGGACGGGTGGGATGATGATCTCTGAGTATGAAGGTCTAATCCATCTATGCAAGACACTGTGCACGTCGGAGAAAAAATCGCCGATCGAACAGAGGAACGGTCGTTGTGTCACTGAGAAGATGAATCTTAGTCACTAGTCGTTTTATTGATGTGCACCATAGCATATGTTTTTGAAGTTGATTTTCGCCGGTTGATGCTGTGTTGGCAAGACGTGAATGGGTAGATGACCTTGACCGAGAAAAGATAGGCAGCGAATGCCATCTACCAAAGAGTCTAAATCGGAAAACAAACGGGCGCACCCAAGAGGGTTAGGGTTGAGACTGGAGAGGAGAGAAATGACGCCGCATGCAAGCTTGAGCTTCACTTGTTGGTCTGACAGGAAGGAGCCCTCAGACAGCGGATCATGAATCATTTGCGCTATGTCAATGCAGCCTCACCTTAACTTGGTCACTTCCCGTGCATATTGAAGTGGTTCACTTTTGGAGGCTCCCGATGCTTCGTTTCGTTTCGTTTCGATGCTCGACTCCACATCGGATCCACTTTGTCTTCGCTTCCCACTAGCGCCAAGGAGCTGTCCCGCTTTACTGAAACTGAGCTAGCGCGAAAGCAATTGCGCATGAGCCTGCCCCAAATATGCAATAAAGAGAGGCTGAAGCGAGACTAAAAAAAACGCGGCAAGCACATAACGCAAAACCTCACTGAACACATCGCGCCCCTTCCTACACAACCCCATCCCTCCCCCAAAAAATTCGCCTTCGCCCGTGAACAACATCGACCTGTCCTAAACCCCACTCTTTGATTGTCCTTTTCCATCGGCGAATAACCATTTTCCATCTTCCACTGCAAAGAAGGAAGACATTTTTTTCACTTCGCGCATCGCATTCTACTCTTTCCTTTTCCCTGCCATTCGCGTCCTGGGTTTCTCCTTCACGTGGTTTCGCACCGCCGAGCCTCAAGGACACCAATCCTCCACGCCGCACCAGGTTAATCCGATTCCCAAGTGACTCGCATCATCACGATGGCGACTACCGCGATGGACTACGAGAACGCGAACGGTGATCGCTTCGATGGTGAGTCGCCCCAACGCGGTCGCGCCCAGCCCGCCTCGACCCAGTCCGCCTCGACCCAGCCCGCGCTTCCTTCAAATAATGGCACACGTCACGATAATGATGATCCCATTCCGCTCTCGCCTTCGGCACTGGAGTCGCCGTCAATCGCCCCGCACAGAGTACTGACGACTACCGCAGAAGATGCCCCTCGTTACGACCGCGACCGTAGTGCGTCGCCGCGCCGCGACGATGGACACGAGTCGTCGCGTCGCCGCTCCATGTCTCCCAACGGCAATGACCGGTACGTTTCTCACTCTGCCATCACTTCTCGATTGACGACTAAACGCTAATTACAGATACAGCGCGCCCTCCAAGAATGACGGCGGCTCTAAGGATGACGACGGAGCCATCAACCCTGGATCTAACCTTTTCGTCACGGGCATCCATCCCCGCCTCGAAGAGGCTGAAGTTACCCGTCTCTTTGAGAAGTATGGTGAGGTGGAGAAGTGCCAGATCATGAAGGACCCCCACACTGGAGAGTCTCGTGGCTTTGGCTTCGTGAAGATGGTGACCTCAGATATGGCCGATGCCGCAAAGGATGGCCTCCAGGGTGAGGTTATTGAGGGCCGCACCCTCAGCATCGAGAAGGCGCGCCGGGCCCGCCCTCGTACTCCCACTCCGGGCAAGTACTTCGGCCCCCCCAAGCGCGGTAAGTGTCTCCTGGCTCCCCTGCTGAGCTGCCCAATTACTAACTTGGTCAGAAGAGCCCGGTCGCGGAGGCCGTTTCGACGATCGTCGCCGTGGCGGATTCGGCGGCGGCGGTTACGGCGGTAGGGATGACTCGTACCGCGGCAGCTACCGTGGCGGCCGTGACGATCGCGGCTACGACCGTGGCCTTGACCACGGTGGCAGCGACCGCGGCTACGACCGCAACTATCGCGACGATAGAGGATATAACCGCGGATACCAGCGTGAGGATCGTGGCTATGACCGCCGTGACCGTGATGACAGCTATGGCGGTGGCGGACGCATTGACCGCTACGCTGGCGCCGGTGGAAGCACCGGTGGCCGTGAGGATCGTGGCGAGCGCTATGGTGGTGGAGGCCGCGGTGGCGCTGATGATCGCCGTGCCCCTGGCTACGATCGTGAGCGTGGTGACTACCGTGGCAGCGACCGTGATGCTCGCCCGCCGCGTGACGCTGCTCCCAGCGCGGGCGGCTACGGAGATTCGGCGCCGCGTGGAGAGGCCCGCGAACCCTATGGTACTGCCCACCTTACCCATCGACGGCGATACATGAAGCTAACATTTCCAGCAGGCGCCCGCTAGAGCTGGACAGAGGGGGCGCAACTTACCACACGTAAAGGCCGTCAGAGTCGATGTGGCCACTGGTCGCCGGAGAACTGACTAAGTTGCAGCTCGGTTTTTCTTTGAGTCTCTTCTTCGCTTTGGCATGGAACAAAATTCGGATATCCTAAAATGCGCTCGGCTGGAGTTTCGGCAGACATTGGGAGGGTATTAGGGCCCTGGTCCGGCGCGTCACCTGCACCCAAAGTCACCTAGATGTTAGCCATTGGGGTTGCGACACTCGACATTTTATGGCATGGGCGACTGGGTTCAGTCACGGCATTAGTCGACATAATTCTCTAGGCCCCCATCTCTCCCTCCTTCTCACCGGCTTGGATCAGAACACGGAGTGGATGGAAGCCGCGCTTGTACGATTATATTTTCTTTCGCCTATTTGACGGCAAACGGCAATACCGTGACGACTTTGCGCAGGCCTTTTTCGACGGGGGATTTCGTACGTAGGCGGCAAGCATGATACGCAGCACATCAACCTCAGCATTAATCGTGAATACGCCAATGCCGCGAAGTGCTGGCATCATTATTAAGGTGCACCCAATGAAGGCCAGCTCGTCGACTCGTAAATGCCTTCCAACATCGCCATGATTCGCCATTTGCAGCCTGCGACTTGATCGTGCGTGACCCTCCACGGTAGCCGCCTTGGTCCGCTGGCACAGATATTCCGTCTACGACCCGTGATCCTGTTATCCTTGGTCCGACCTGATCAGCTGGCACAGACAAGGTAACCCTCCTTATCCAATTGGGCGCATATCTGACTTGCACTCCTCAGGTCGGTCAGTTTCGCTCTCCAGAAATATTACAGCTCCCAGTTTAGTTGGATCGCATCGGGCCGTGTTCAGTCGCTTACGTTGGCCGAATTTCGGGTGTTTGCGCATTGCGTCAGTTGGCAAGCGGCTTGCTAGTGCGGCAGTGCCTTGTTACACGGAGATAACACAGCACTCGAGAACATGGTAGTAACACGAGAAAACAGATTGGAGGAAAACGGTGACTTTCATCATGTTGCAACTGGCGATGCGGATTGATTACCGCCCCTGCTTGTGGCAGAGCAGCCCCCGATGGTGTTGCGACTGCTTCGGGTCTCGACAGGACAAGGCTTCCGTCTTCTCACTTTCATTTTTCCTAGGTTCTCTTGCATTTTAATTCGCCTCTGGGTTCGTTGATCTGATCTCAGCTTTCTCTTTCTTCGTGTTTATCGTGATTGCCCCTAATCTCGTGGCGCCATTCTCGGTGCTTTGTCATGCCTTTTCATCTAGGGGTTGCCACCTGACCACGGGGGAGTTCAGCTTTTCTTGTGAGAGTATGGTGACCGAGTGGTCGCTTGGTCTGATATCAAGTTTCTCGACGTTTCTTTGTAATGGCCCGCCGTATCTCAATCTTTTGAGGACATGTGTCTCGAGAAAGGCTCGTCTCGTAGACAACCGAATTTCCAGAGTGCCATTCTCTTCGGTTCTTGCTCATAGCTGCCGACTGGGGCCTAACACTGAAATGGAGGCGCCCAAGTTTTCAGCGCTAATTACACCTGAAAACACAAAGGCCCGCGGTATCATGACTAACGTTCCTTTGACAAGGCAACACAGCTGTCCTTCCGGATGCGTGTCGGCTCGTCAAGAAGGATACGAAACTGTCTAGTAATTTGTGCAGAATAGAATTAATACAGATGTTCTTTCTCTCCGTCTAACAATTGACAATCGTGTTCTGCTCCGAAGCAGCTTGATCTCTCTATTGTTGTTATTGTAAGCCATCGCAAGACTGCAGTTTACAGTGTTGTTGGGAAATGCTGCATACTGTACGGTGTTTGGGAGTATGGTAGACCGTGCTTCGAGCAAACGCCGGCCCCGCGACGCATATGAGACTGCAAGAGCAGAGACTGCTGCCGCGGCGCAGCGGCTCCGAAGAATGGAGGCACAGTTTGAAAGTTTGAGTGAGCGTTCGTACACACATATTCAACTACTGAGCTCCGACGCCCCAGTCTGCATGCACTAGGAAGCGAACGAACAGAGACCTGGGCAGGTGAATAATGGCTGATGTTTCTTGTGTCTGCAGCACCTAACGTTGTGCCTATCTCGGCGCACCTAGGCCGCCCCGGCGGCTCCCGGCAGAGACGCCGGGCCCGGCCCTTACGCAGCGAAGAGTCTCGCCACGGCGGCGAGATAATACAGTTCAGGAGTCTTGGATGGCGTGGCAGCCGTTGTGTAGCAGGTGAGGAAGCTTTGGACCAGGTCTCGCCGCGGCAGAGGCGGAAGGGGTCGCTGGGCCGCCGCGGGCTTGAATCGGCTCTCGGCCAGTTGCTTTCACTTCCCCTAGGCGCCGACCTCCGCCGTGGCGAGTACCCCGGGGATGTAGTGACGATGCCGTGGGCGGAATCTTCTCCCCCAGCACCTCCTCGCCCTCCCCATCCGGTACGGCGGCCTGGGTTTCTAGCTGCGGAAGGTGGTGAATGGCGGCGGATGAAACAAGCCGGGGGCCGTGCTGGTGGCGGTGATGGGGTGGACATACAAGTTGGCGTAGGCACTTCTGGTGACGACGACGACAACGGCGAAGACAACAGCGGTGGGCACCGCGACAAAAGCTTCTACCACCGCGGCAAAGACACGGCGCCCTCGAGCTTCGCCAAGAGCATACGAATAATCAGCGGACGACAGAGCTCCGCTGCTTCCGCTCCCGCTCCCACTCCTACCTCTCCTCCTCCCACGGCGCCCCAACCCGAGCCGAGACTTTCCTTCTCTTCCCCCACCCCGTCATCTACTTCCTCCAACCCCAACCCCGAAACAGCAGCAGCCAACACCCTGACCCAGCACGCTCTCGACAGCCTCGTGACGCGCGAGCGGGCGCTCACGCGCGCCGAAGCGAACATGATCTACATGAGATTGGCGGGGCAGCCGGCGGGGCAGAGACACGTTTTGGGTTACTATCGTAGTGGTAGGGCCGTGTCGCGCAAGAGGACGAGTACGAGCTCCGTCCCACTTCCCGAGGCCGTTGTGGCGGGGCGGTTCAGGGCGACGCCGGCGGGGGCGATGGTGGGCCGGCTGTTTGCGTCGGGGGACATTGCGGCTGAGGATTTGGCGTGGATGGTGCGGCGTTGGGGGATGGTTAAGGGGGGGCGGTTAAGGTTGTGATGGCGATGAGGGAGGGGATGAAGATGAGGGGAGGGGGGTGTTGAAGGGCGTAGGGGGTGTTGAAAGGGGTGGGGGGGTATCATGTATACACTATTGTGGAGTCGCTTCTTGATACAGTCGATAAACAGACAAACAAATATGTACACGCTGTCTATATCTCTGCTGCCTGTGTCTGTGTTTGCCGTGCCCTTATACCCGCTGAGACACTACGGAGGTAGAGGTAGTGTGTAAAAAGAGAGATCATGACGTTTATAGATATACGTCAAGACCTACCTGTCTAGTCTGTCTAGACATTCATTCCCCAAAACCACATCATGGTAACGAGGAATATTAGTATGTTATTATTAGCCATCAATGTTTTGATATCCCCTCGATCCCGAACAGAATCGCCTCTAGAAACGCCTACATATATATATAGTTAGACCCAAACGCCCAAACAAAAAATGCAACAAAATCCCGCTCACTAGTCTCATCAAAAGCGAAATGTGCACCCTACCTCGTGGTTTTCCTCCCATCATGTCATAACATACCCAACATCCCATACTATTCACCCCCGAAAGCTAACCTATCATCTCATTATATCCCCCCTAAACCCCTAGAAATCCGTACCCGCATGACCCATTTTATCCATTACCATCCTGCAGTCCTTTCCTCCCAAATTGGATCATGTGTGTTTGACAAAAGCTCGCTCGTTCAAGTCAGGCAGCCAGTTAGTCAGTCGACCTTTGCTGTCTCGTCAAGCACTCCCTTCTCTTGCACCCTCATATCCGCCTCCTCCTACCACAGTAGCATGTGCTCTCGGCGGAGAAGGTGGCCGTGACGCCGTACCGGCAGCAGACTCTATATTTTTCAACCCCACGGAATTCTCCTTTTCCTGCTCCCTCCTTTCTTGCTCGTGGTGGTGACGACACTGCTGCTGCTCTGTCTGGCCGAGCAGCTGGCGGACGCGGTCGATACGGTCCATGGCGCCTTCGAGGCGGTCGAGGCGGCGCTTCTTGTCGGCGTCGCGCTTCTCGAGCGTCTCGACGCGCTTCTCGAGCACGGCGCGCGCGCGCCGCTCCGTGGCAACCATCTCGTTGGCCTGCTCGAACAGGCTCACGCTCAGCTCCTCCACCTCGCGGCTCGTCTCGCTCAGCCGGCCCTCGGCTTCGACCCGCAGCGCCTGCTCGCGCGTTAGCGCCTCCAGCAGGTCGTCGGTGCTTGGCGCTGGTGAGAGCGGTACTGCAGGGCTGAGGGGCGCTCCGCTGCTGGTGCTAGTGTTGGTGTTAGTGCTGGCGCTGTTGCTGTGACCGCTCGGGTTGTAGTGGTACCACGGCCCGCCGAGGCCGCTGCTGCTGGTGGTGGTGTTGCTGCTGCTGGCGCCGCCGGGACTGGCGGGCCACGCGCGGGAGGCGGCGGGCGGGTGCGGTAGCGGCTTGACGGGCTTGCGCGGCGACAGCAGGGCTGTGATGCGCGTGGCGGCGCTTGACGTCAGGAACGACGACCGCACTGGCGACGGGCTGCTGCCGCCCATGAAGGACGAGTAGTAGGACGAGTACGGCGCCGAGGGCGGCGTGGCGGGCAGGGCGGTAGGTGGCGGGTTTGAGGAGGACGAGTACGACGACGACGACGACAACTGGGTCCGCAGCTTGGCCAGCTCGTCTTCGTAGTCGGCCCAGCGGTCGACAGCGGCCGACGCCTTTTGGTTGAGCAGGCGCACCTGGGCTTCGAGGTCCGAGATATGCTTCTGGGCGACGAGGAGGGCGGCCTGCGTCTCATCGACGGGCTGCGCCAGCACGCGCAGGTCGCACCCGCATTGCGGACAGCTCGGCGTCAGCGCTATCGTCGCTGTCGTGGATGCTGTCGCTGTGGCTGTCGCTGTCACCGCCGACACCGCGTCCGCGGGCGGCACGACGAGCGTCATTATTGCTGTTGCTGTGTTCTTGTTGCCACCTTGGTCCGTATCCCCATTCCCCCACGGGCGCCGGATACCAAAGATGCGATTCGATGTAATGCAATCCGGTGGCTTTGGCGTCTCGTGGAATCGCTACAGCCCGGATCCGTGTTGCTGGCCACCTGTGTGTGCCTCAGTTGGCTCGCGAACACCAACACTCGACGGCCAACAGTCGATGCGGATTTGGGTCGGTCGGGGAAGGCGGTTGTTTATTGTTTTCCTTTGTTTGTCATTCAAAAAAACGAAATAACGTTCAAGAGACACCCTAACGAACAAGTGGACGGCGATGGGGGTGTATGTTAATGGGACGACAAAGTTGGTTGTTCAGCCCCCCCGAAGCGCCCTTGTTCTGTCCCTCCCCTGTGAAGGAGGCGAGTCAGCTGTGAAAACGAGGGGCTGGCTGGGCTGGCGGCGTTCTTGGCACCGATTTGTCGCCTGCGGTGACGTCTATTAGGGGGCGTGGGCTGCGCCCCCCGCTACGCTATGCATGCATGCATGCCATGGAGATCGGCGGCAGGTACCGAGAATAGGGCGACCCAGGCACACATTCCGATCCGCCTTATTAGGTATCTTTAGCGTGCATGAATGCAGAGAGAGACGGGAGCCGCTGTTCTTCATGCGAGGAATCGCAGGATTGCAAATCGCGGAAACAGATCTGCCATTGTTGCTCGGTACAAAGTGCGAATGCATAACGCTTGGTGCTGCAAACACACGCGTGCGGAAACCGAGCAATTGATGGATTAATTGCTGATCGGCAGGCACTATCCAGACCCGCGTGCTCTGTAAGTGCCTGATCGCGCCTTCGGGTTTGGGGTGTTATTCCCCACACGCATCTAGACAGATCCAAACAAACGTTAATTAGCCTCCTCCGTAAAAGGACACGCCGAATCTGGTCAGTTGGCTCCAAATTTGAATTTCATCAGACTTACACTCACCTTCCAGTCTACTCCTCAACCAAATCAACCACACACATAGTTAGGTATACATGACTGGCGCGACCCAAAAACGGCCACCGCAAGAAGCTCGTTGGCGAAGCGAAAAACGTAGCCGGCATCGATAACGTTTTTGGCCTCGCCAACCAGCTTTTCACCGGTGGCCTTTTCTAGGGCGTCTTGTAAGGCAAGGTAATTGTTGTCGTTCTGGAAGGTGTTTTGTTGACCCTTTGGTTCAATTGCAGCATTCTTGTTCTATTTGTACGTGTACCCGGGCCAGCCGGCAGATTGAGTCGAGTTTGACAATACCTTACGGCACGGCCTGAGTCTTCTCGGAATACGCGTGTGTCATCGGGTGGTTGTGCCGAACCTTGACGCCTCCGGGCCGTTCAAAGTTCGCGTGTGTGGAGCGGAGCGGCCGGCATGTAATGTGACCCGAGAACCTTTCGTATTGGACTTGTACTTTGTATGTAATGCTTCCGCCGGGTGGTGGCCTATTGTTCATTCGTTCTACAGTCCAACCCCTGAATGTTCATTAGCGGGGTGCTTTGCCAGATTTGAAAGGCCTCAACACTTTACAGCTCGCACTAAGGGTTTTTCGTGAAGAGAGGTAAAAGCTATTAGAACCCCCAATTTTAGAATCCTAGAGGCCCATCTCTTCTCAAAAAATACCTACTTTTGGGTTCTCCTGGCTGGTTTGTTTGCTGAGCTACAGCATTTATTCTGCCCAAGTACCACGCCAACGAATATTCAGGGGTTGGATTGTACAACTATCTTTACGTGTATAGCGGTCACCCTTGTCGCTCAGTGTAAGTTTTCCCCTTCACTCTCCAGCGTCGGATTAGTGATCGCTAACTTTCTGCAGTCCTCCGCCACTGGGACCATTGGCTTTGGCTTTTCTTGCCAACTTTCGACAAGATGTGCTAGATAAGAAAGAGACGTCGCTGGTGACCAATGCCTTGGGCCGGCAGCTTGAGAACTCTTTCCGACAGCTGGACAAGTTATATTGTCAAGTACGGTTGGGACTGCCTGGAAAAGTTTGTCCCCAACCATGTTGCCAGCGATGTCGGACTACTCGGCACTTCCGGGCTCATAACCGTCATACTATTTTCCAGGGCAAAGGAATCGATCCTTGCAGTTGTGCAAGGCTATAGGGGTATATACTGCGCGACACTATCTCATTTGCATACCCAGAAGCAAGGTGAAACAGTAGACATACACATACACATACACATCCACTACCAACCAGTATTGTTATTGTCGGCGATACGTGATAACATATTCCGTAACCTCTGTCTACCACTATACAACCTTGAGTCACTTCAGACATCACATCAGGCATCATCACCATCATCGCCCTCCTCGCCCTCTTCAACATCCTCAAGGTCCTCAACACCACCAACATCAACATCAATATCCCCACCGTCCTCACCGTCCTCACCGTCCTCACCGTCAACATCATCACCGTCCCCAAATACATCGTCATCCGCATCCTCATCGTCCTCATCATCATCCTCATCGCTATCGAGGTCCTTATTCTTGGTCCCATTGCGAGACTGGGCTGGCGTGGGCTTGCCCTTGGCCGTCTTCTGCTGCTGCTTTACTCTGGCCGTGTCGCTGGCACCGCGCCCATAAGCCTGCGGGCGGGGGGTTGCCGCATCGGCCGCCAGCAGGCCTTCCTTGACCGCCTTGTCGTCTCCCTTTCCGCACTCGATCACTACAGGGGAGAAAGTTGGTCAGCTGGCTGACTTGCTTTCCTTCTGGGTAGACATGTAGTACTATGTACGTGCAAACAAAAAGGGGTTTGGAGGGGGAAAATGACCGAAAATACTCACGATAGTCTTCAAACTTGTACACAATCTTTGAAACGTCGTTGAAGTGCTTCTTCAGCAAGTCGATCTTCTTCCAGCGGGGGTTCTTGTGCTTCATAGCCATTTCTTCGGTTAAGTTGTTCTTGCGCAGGTTCTCCAGGCGGGCGTGCGACGCGAGCGCGATGGCGCTCTGAAAGGCATTACGAATCTGCCTCCCATTCCACGTCGGCACCTCCTTCTTCTCCATGCGCTCGTAGTGGCGCTGGGCCCACTCCAGCAGCTCGTCGCGGTCGTACTCGATCTTGACCCGGATGTGCGGCTCGCTGTTGTCCTTGTCGATGCCGTTGAGGATGTTGCTCCAGATCTCGATGGTGCCCTTGATGTTGATCTTCTCGTAGCGTAGCGCCACATGGATGCGCGACTTGAAGGCCGGGTCTATAGACCCCACGCGGTTCGACGTCAGGAACAGGAGGCCCGAGTAGTACTCGAGCGTGCGCAGGAACACGGACACAATCCCGTTCCGGTCCAGGTCGTTGTGGTGCCGCTCGGCGAGGTACACGTCGGCCTCGTCAAGGAGGAGTACGCAGTTCCAGCGGTGCGCGAGCTTGAAGTGGCCCTCGAGCGCTTCTTGGATCGCCTTGGGCTCCGAGCCAAGATCTCCGCACGTCTAGACGGGGTGGGTCAGTGTCTGTTGTCGTCACGCAAAATCTACATAGACACTTACAATGGGATATAGAGGGCGCGGAGGGCTAGTGTAGGCTGCGATTGTCTCGGCCGTGCTTGTCTGCGACAATAGTAGTGGTTAGCGCCAGTCCAGGGAAGGATTCCGAGGCAAGCTTGGGTGAACCCGCCTTGCCAACACCAGGTGGTCCATAGAGGAACACGATTCTACCCCGTCCCTTTCCACGCACGATGTCGATGGCGGAACCCGACCGAGAAAGATTCCCCTTTTTACCCACTGTCGTGGTCGTGGAATGATCGCTGACCAGTGCCTTTAGAAGCCGCTTGTTCTCAGATTCAATGACGAGGTTCTTCCAACCCTCCTTAATCTTCTCCGGGGTGACAGTGATCTTTTCAAAGTCGCCAACGTTGACAAAGTCTTAATGGTACAGTGTTCTGTTAGCCAGCTTCGAAACAGGTGTCAAAGAATAAAACAAGAAGAAAAAGAAAGACTGGGTGTATGAAACATAAAAAAGGCAGGAAGAGGCAGTCGAAAACCTACGCCATTTCTTGGTCCGCAACGTGTACACCAGCAAGTGGCCCGGCAGCAGAAGACGCTCCGGCGCCGACTTGAGCGTATTGTTGATGTTGCGCTCCAGCACCAGCTTGGGCATCTTGTCGCGGACCATCTCGGCGCGCTTGATGTCGACCTGCTCGTCGAGATAGACACAGTTACTGCAGCTCGTGCACGTTTCCGAGGCGCAGCCGGGCTCGTACGTCTCGTCGGACGCGCAGTCGGGCGGGGTGACGGCGCTAAAGTTGCACGTCTCCTGTTTCCAGTCGGCTGGGATCTCCTCATAGCCGCTCTTGAAGTCGACAAAGACCTCCTCGTTGTCGATGTGCTCCATCTCGAAGCGCGCCGTGAGGCCCTCGCACCGCCCGTGGCCATAGCGGTTGCCGATGAAGTCGCTCGCGCGGTCTTCTAGGTCCTTGATCTCCTTGTCGGTTGCGAAGGCCTTGGGGTAGTAGTCTAGGTCGGTGATCTTCTTCTTGCCGACGAAGGGCTTGATGGAGAGAAGCTCCTCGCACGTGTCGATCTTTTTGCCGTCGTAGTCGAGCGAGAAGCACTGCAGCTGCAGGTTGTTGCGCTCACGCTGGCCCTTGTACTTGGAGGGCTCAGGGCGGCCGCCCTTCATGTTGAAGCGACCTTTGGTGACGGTGAAGACTTGGTATGCCTGCTGCTCGCCTTTGCCTGAAGGGCGGCGGCCGAGGATGATATCGCCTGGGTTGAAGAGGTGCCACAGGTCGTCAAACGAAATGGACTCGATCTCGTTGCTCTTGATGCGCTCTCGGAGTCGAGGGATATCACTGAGATACTTGGCCATGAAATCCACAAGGCACTTGAGGTGCTTGGCGTCTTGGCGATCGTTTTTCTTGTCGGCCTCTCGTGTTGCTTCCTCCTCGCTGAGCGGTCTCGGCTTAGGAGTCTCGTCCTTTGGTGGGTCGACATTCCACTGGTGACCGTACTTCTCGGCGAACTCGTCTTGGAGCTGCTTCGCTTTGGCTTCAATCTCGGTCCAGTACGCCGCGAAGATCTTGAAAGGCGGCACGATACTGCGCACTCATCAGCCGTCATGTACGTTCAATACAAGCCTATGGGCCCTCTCGCCACCCCTTACTTACACGCACGGTGCGTCGTTCATTGTTGTATCTGTGATTGTCTTGAGAAGCTCGAGGATCCTCTTCGAGTTGATAGACACTCGAGAAGGCAGGTACTCTGGGGTCTGCGATCCCTCTTTCCAGGCACCTAGATTGTTGACGGCGGAGGTGGGCACATCGTAAAAGGCCGTAATGGCGTACTTTTTCAGGTCCTCTGTTGTGTTGACGACATCTGAAGTGAGTTTCATTGGGTCGAAGAGCGCCAGGCGGACGTCGACCAGCATCCCGAACGAGGGTTGGGACTCGTCATCATCCTCAGTCGTCTTTTCAGCTTCTTCTTCCTTTGCTTCGTCTTCGTCTTCTTTGGCTTCATCTTCCTTAGCTTCCTCGTCCTTCACCTCTTCCTTCACTTCCTCTTCCTTCGCATCCTTTTCATCCCTAGGCGAGTGACACGTTAGCGCGCGATCAATACATCACAAGAGTGTGATCTGGAGTAAGTACTTAGTCGTCTTCAACTCTCCGATGCTCTTCTCCAGCTCCTCAATTCGGCGCAACAGCTCGATGAGTTTCTCATAGCCCGCATTCTCCTTCTTCTCATTCTCATTCTCCACGCTCTCCTTCGCATTCTCGTTGGCGTCTACTTCTTGATGGACGTTAGCTCGTCGAAGAGCAAGAGTGCCCAACAGGGGCGCGCGCTGTTGATTTACCTACCTGTGACAGCGATCTGCGGCGTTCCCTTAGGGTTCAGCATCACCGCTGCCTCCCCGTTCACTGTCTCAGCGGCCATGACGGTACTATGATGAGGGCTGGGGGAAAGCTTAGAGATCAGTATCAGAATGTCGGCTTGAGCTAGCGCAGTCTTTGGTTGGATTCTCTACCACGGTGGGCAGTCATGTAGTGTGGCGACGAAGAAAGCTCGAGTATTTAGCAAGTCTGAATGACAGGCTCAACATGGGGACCACGGCACTCTCTGGCTGGTGGCTCGCACCCCTTGGGCCGTCTGGAGTCGAGTGCACACACGATGTTCTAGAGCCTTGTCCCCACCCCCCATTCTCCTGGACCACACCACGCCGCTGCTTCCGACAAACCTGCACAATGGAAAAAAAAGCACATCATTTTCAGCACTGCGAAGCATAGATATAGGGCGCTATTGGTTTCTATTCGTCAGCAACCGAAGTCGTGGGGGCCTTTGAGGCCCTCGCCCGCATGAACAAGGCTCTACGGCATCGAGACGCCGGCGGAAGTCTGTCTGGTGGTTACAATGTGGCTACCGAAGCTGAAACCTCCCGCACCCCCAGTACGCCCTGATTCGTCAGGATGGGAGTGGGCTCTGGACCAAGACGTCACTCAGCGAACTGAGTGTGTGCCAAGGCCCTTTTAAATACGCGTATTGAATATTTAGTTGTACTTGGGGGCGGCCAGCTCCTGTCATTTCCGGGAGCAGCGGCAGATAATAATTCCCTGGTATCAGGTATCAGAGCATTATCTGGATTCGGTATACTACCAGGGCACGAACTCCGAGGTCTCATTCTCGCTGTCGCTGATCACCAGCAACAGCAGCAGCAGCAGCAGCAGCAGCAGCAGCAGCAGCAGCGGCGGCGGCGGCGGCTTCGAGTGCTGCCATCTGGACATATCGCACCCGAAACGACCAACTTTGAGAATACCGTGTATCTGCGACCCCACAGCTCTCATGGCGGACACGCAGGATGCAAAGAAGGCCAAGAAGGCAAAGAAGGCAAAGGAGGGCGGCTCGTCCTTTTTCAACATGAAACTGATGAAACTAGATATTCCTCTGCTCAGCAAGAATAAGACGAAGAAGCTCAGTCTAGAGGAGAAACAAGCTGCCCAGTTTCTCGCAACCCAGCGAGGCCAGATAAACGCAGCTGTAGACTGCGGTCCTGACTCTGGTGTTGGCATCGCAGTCGACAAAGACGAGGCAATTCTCCAAGTAGAGGTTGTTGGGATCGAAGAGGGCGACAAGGAGGCCGGTGAGGAATCCGATACTCCACCGGGGAAGCTGTAAGTTATGACCGACCCCTTTGGCTAAATACGGTCACCTTTGGAAGAAAATTTACTAACCCGTTGTGGGCGCCTAGAAACCTCAAGGAGCTGTACGAGGGATGCTTCGAAGCCAAAAAGTCGTACGAGCTCGCGGTCGCCGACTTCATCTCCCAGGAGAGCAAGAAGGGCGATGCCGCGGCGCCAGCGGCCCCCGAGCCCGACGAAACGGCCAAGGAGGCGACGTTTGAGCAGCTCGAAGAGGACATCGAGCAGGTCGAGAAAGACATCAAGGCCGCCGTCAAGAACCTCAAGGGCCTCAAAGGCAAGCGCAAGGAGCATCAAGAAGGTCAGATGGCGGTGGCACGGGGGCTGCGACGAGCCTTCCACAAGTTCAGCGAGAACGCGCGCGACATCAAGTCGTACGTGTCGCTGGTGCCCAAGTCGGCCGGCTTCGGGGCGGGCGGGCTGATCTGCGGGGGGATGAACATCATACTGAAGGCGGCGGAGCGGTACGTGGTCATGGACGAGCACCTGGAGAGCGGGCTACGAGGGATCAAGGAGGCCATGGTGCATAAGGCATACGAGAACAAGAGACACGAGCCGGATCGCCAGATGCACCGGCTGATATCGGAGCTGTTTGCCATCATCTTTGCGGTGCTGGAGTCGCTGCTGAGGTGGGTCCACAACCAGGGGACCGGTAAGGCCCTCTTGGGAGCGATGCTCCATCCCGAGACGTACGGCCAAGATCTGGCAAAACTCATCGCTCAACTGAAGTGCAAGACAGGAACGCTGGAGAAGCACGGTATTAACCTCGAGATGAGGGAAACGAAGAAATTGATGCACTCCATCAAGGGAACGGTGGAGAAGTCAGACGAGGGCATACAACAGTTAGTCAGGGGGGGCAAACTGCAATCAAAGAAGCTGGAGGACATTCGCCTCGGCCAGGAGAAGAACGCTGCCCAGGTTGGAGCCGTGGGCGAGGCTGTGGGACAGGAAGGCGCCGCGACAAGGGCCCAAATCAGGGACCTCGAATACAAATTGGATCAGATGGCGAAGTCGCTGTCCGAGGCGAGAGTGGTGCATAACATCTTTATGCTGATTTCTCAAGACCCGCCACAGACACGCGTCAAAGGCCAGGACCGCGGCGGCGGCGTAGGCGTACCATTGACGGCAAGGGCAGCCGCACAACGCGCAACAAAACGCATTACGCAAAGGCAAGCACCGGCCGCCGAGCCGAGGATTGAGGCGGCAGACGTGCTCGCGGCAGTGGGATTTGACGCGGAGCTCACTCGGGTCGACGGACGCAGCATTTTGCGGGCGGCGCGGCTCTCAGCACGAGACGACCAGCTCGTGGCGGAGATGACGGGCCACGTGCGGCTGCAGGCGTTCGTCGAGGTGCCGTCCAGCGCGGTGCTCTTCATCGAAGGCGGGCCGAACCGGCAACACGAGGCGCGCGGGGCCATCAGCGTTGTGGCGGCGCACGTCGCGGCGGCGCTCGCGCGAGGGCGCTCGGCTAACTCATCGTCGGTCTACGCACTGACGCACTTCTGCAGCGAGCACCGCAGCCGGCACGACGAGCTCGGCGGCACGGCCATGGCGCTGGTAGTGACGCTCCTGCTGCAGCTGGTAGACCAGCACCGCGACTTTGACACGGCGCTACTCCGCGAGTGCCGCGACGCAGTGATGAACGCGCCGCAAGAACCAACCGAGGACGACGTGCGCGCCTGTTGCGACGTGCTACAGCGATGCGTGCAGGCCCTGCCCAGGGAGGCGACACTGTTCTGCATCGTCGAGGGCATCGCCTTCTTCGAGGGGCCGAAGAAGCGGACAGCGCAGACGCGTGTCGTGCTTCAACGGCTGCTGGAACTGGCGAGTGATGAGGGGCAAGAGGGGCGCGCGCGCATCAAATGCCTGTTCACGACGCCGGCGAGAAGCCCCGAGTTTGTCGGCCTCTTCAAACCCTATGATGTGTGGACAGCCGACTCTGTCAACTCGTCGGGCTTTGTTCCGAGTCTTCGGAGGAATAGTAGTTGGATGATGGGAAGGCGGCGATGACAGTTGTTAAACACTATTCAAGTTTTAGAAGTGGCTACCTTGGTGTAAAGTGGTAGATACTGTCACGTGACCGATCTGGCTGAGATAATCCTTGAATGACTTCCCTTAACGACTTCTTCCCTCCACCTACCCCACTGTACTCTGTAGCTACCTGCCTGAACCCCTAACCCCCCAAAGGAGACCATAGGTAACAAAAGGGCATCACGATGTCGCATATAAGCACGTGGCAGGATCAACTCCACAACCCTTTCCACACAGGCTCGGGCTCGGGCTCGAATCGCGGATTCACCATCGAAAAGTTTTATAACGAGAGTGAATTCGGAAACCAGAAATCTAGTCTATCCAAGTGCCTGAGACAAAAAAGAAACCTAGGACGGCCGTGCCCGCACGTTGGCCCTTTTCTATAAATTACAAGGTATTTCATTCGCGGAGCGAAGCCATCATCGCGAGACCAGCTCGCAGTGCTTTCCCTTACCCTTCACATTCAGATGGCACCTGCGCCATCTCGTCTCCCCCCCGCCCGTTCCCCTCTGCGCTTCCCTCGGAAGTTGCCCTCCCGGTTCCCTTGTCCGCCGCCAGGCAGGGGCATGTCTCTTCTCCTTTCGCCTTTTTGCAATTAAAACCGGTAGGGCGGTTGAACGGGCTGCCCCGGTTACATGAGCTGGTGGCACCGGTGGCAAAGCCCGCTTTTGTCTCTTGTCAACGTCGAATTTGCACTTGCCCACAAACTCGCCGTAACCAGGGCATGAGGGTCCTTTAATAGCCACCTCCGCCAACACATTAAGCTTGGAGGTGTCGTCCTCCTTGGGGTGGTCAGCGGTGCTTGACATTGTTGCGTTTGGGTTACCGAAAAAAGTCGAAGTTGGTTGCGAGTTGTAATAGATGGAACTGGATGATTGGCGTACTGTGAGTGTTTGCTGAGCTGAACTAAATGGAACTGAGTGATTATTGAGTGATGGTTGAGTGATGATTGAGTGATGTGAGTGTCTGCTGAAGGATACAATTTCCAAATTTGTGCTCGGGAGATGCTCGACCTTTATACGCTCTGAGCTGAAGAAAGATCATGAACGAAATGGCCGACAGATACGCTGCAGCAGCAACATACGGCCTGCACGACATCACAACCAACCTCATCCTGCGGACCGATAACTCGGCCAACGACGAGTTTCAACATGGAATACAACGGCAGGTGCAGTCCGAGTCTGACACCAAAAACCCCATCCTTAGGTATCCCTCCGGAAGGTTGTGAGGGTTGTGTGATGGGACGCGCGGGAGCGTGGAAGGGGGACGGGGACGGGAAGGAGAGTGTTGGAGGCCTTGGGCCTTGGAGGGAGTTTTTTTCATCCCCCCCTTTCGACACCCGTGTTCGTCGCCTTCGAAGCCCACCCACCCGTCCGTCTCTTCACTCTACTTCAGCAACAAAAGGACGTACCTACCTATGGCTCGTGTGGTGGAGAACATTCTAGGTACGGTGTTCGTCTTTGGGAGAGTCTACTCGGACTCTGGTCCTGATTATCTGAGTGGTAGACAATTTTAGCGCGGTCATTTTGACGCTCAGTTAGTCACACCTCTAAGTCTAGGGGGTATACGATAAAGCCTCCCGCACAAAAAGCACTTATGCCTGACGGTACTACTCTGTACTATAGGTTCTTTAAGAACAAAGCTTTTAAAAATCCTGTAAAGTCAATAGGTAGATTGCCTATTAGAAATGGATTCTAACAGTACTAATTAGCATCTATAATGGAAAGGTGGGTGTTGCGATGCCGCGATTCTAAAAAGCGCTTTTGGTGATGACTTCAACGGTGAAGAGCTCCAAAAAATTGAAGCCTTTGGGGGTGGCCTAGTTATTACACCCCTCAATTTTTTTGGCTCTTGAGTAGGTGTGTACATGTACAATGTCCTTTTGTCTACTTGATAATCGACACGGGACATGTCTGTCTGACTGGGACTAAGGTATATAGCTAAAGTCCCGTCTTCTGGACTGGACACCACAAGATTTGAAAGATTAGTGCGATATAACCAAGCCACCGCGTGACTTTTTGGTGGGAATCTGCTAGAAAAGTGACTTCAGACTCGTTGTATTTCTGGCTTATATCCCCTATTAAAACCCCCTGCCAAAGTTGGCATGTCATTGGTAACACTGGTTGGGGCCGCATACGTACAATACTATCTAAACTAATCCCGACCTAGGCTGCAAGCATGTAGGTAATCACGACGTCTCTTCTGCATGATATCGTCATATGAAAGCAACAAAACATGGGTAACAAACTGAGCCAGTTCAATACAAGATAAACAATATAATACTTAGTCAACTAAAGAAAGGTCCTTCGTAACACTTCATGTACAGCTTCTGTCACACACTAGCTCAATAAACACCGCAGCTGAACGAGCGAGCAAAACAGGCTATTCTAGGGGGGGTGGATAAAGTGTACAGTACAATACCCGCCCAATCCAATCCAACCCACCCAAGTTACTGACAAGCTGCCGGGTATAAAGCCAATCTCAACTTCCGACCTCCTTTTATTTCACGCTAGGTTCTCCGAGAAGCGCGACTCCCTAAACGGACTTGACCGACCACCAGACGACACCGACGCCGCCACAGCGGCCTTGATGGCCCTCAGCGGTGGCGTCACGGGACGGCTCTGCTCGCTGCGGGCCTCCTCAAACCTGTCCATACTGCTGTCGCTGCTGCTGCCCATGCTACTGACAGACCCATTGGGCACGCCCTTGCGAGAATCACCGTCGCCGTTGCCGTCGCCGCCGAGGGGTGACGGGGTTCTCGCTCTGGCGGCAGCGGCGGTGGCGGTGGCGGTGGCGCTCTCGCCGACTTCGTCCTCGCCCCGTCCTGCCACGGCGACCTCGCGCATGCTGGTGCTGACACTCTCGCTGCGACTGTGCCTCGTGTTGTTGTTATCGTCAACCGACGGGTTGCTTCCGCTCGTCTTGCGAAGCTTGGCACCGCCGATGAACCCGCCGCCGTTGTCCTTAGCGGTCGGATCTTGGTCCGCCAAAGGCGCATCAGTCGCCGCCCCTGACGACTTGGCCCGAGGGCGAGGCAGTCGGTTCCGAAGCCAGGATTTTACCTTGCTGGTTGGAGATGTAGGAGGCTGTTGCTCGCCATCGGAAGCCGGCGGCTTCTCGGTTGAAGCTGAAGCTTCTCTACCGCTCTTTTGCTTTTGTCGTTTATGAAATGAGATGGAAAGCGCATGTGAACGTCCGCCACCAGTTGTCGCTGTCTTCTCTCCAATCCCGGGAACGTCTGATGTCGGGCTCGGTTTAAGAACGGCTTCGGCCTTCGCCTGCTCCGTCTCTTCCCCTGTGGTCGTCGCGGCGGTGGCCACCGCTATGGGCACAACTAGCACCTCATTTTCCTTCTGCTTTCCATCTTTGACAATCTGTTTCTGCTCGGCCTTTGCAGCCTTCTCTTCCTCTTTCCGCCTCTTTTCTTCCTGCTTGATTTCTGCGAGTCTGGCTTTCTCGTCATCCTTTTGTTGTTCTATACCAAAGTCAGTGGTTTGTCTCAGCGACAGACAAGACTTGTCGTGTTGGAGAGATGGAACTTACCTTTGAGCTTCTTGTGTATCTCCTGAACCTCCCTTTCTCTTATCTTATTCCTCTCTGTCTCCTCCTTTTGCTTATCCTCCTCCAGCTTTAGCAGTGCCCTCCTCTCTCGTTCGCGTTCCGCCTTCTCGTTTATCTCGTCGAGGATAGGCTGAATCCTTTTAGCAGCGATCTCGTCCACCTCGTTCTGGTTAATGAATTTGCCCCCGCCAAGATCAATCTTGCCCTCATTTTCGTTCCTGGTAGCATCGAATCTTGCCTGTGCCGCCGTGTGCGCCTTGACCTCCCAGTCGCCCATGTTGACCGGCGCTGTCCGGGGAGCATTGGCGGATAGTTTGTCATCCATATCCTTCATTTGGGCCTTCACGTTCCGCTGCGCAGCTGCAAGCAGAGCCTCGCGGTCCCGGGTTCTCTTCTGTTCATCTACTTCGGTAAGCTTGGTGTTAAAAAGTGACATCTGCTTGCGAATGTGTTGCGACCGCCGCTGGTCCTCGACCAAATCCCCATCGCTGGCTGAGCGTCTCCTAGTGAGTTTACCACGAATTGACCCAAACGCGCTGCGCTGGGGCACGCCGGAAGAGCTGTAGTACTCTTGGTAGCCACGGTTGTTCTGGTGCTCTTCCTCGAGCTTGGCGAGGCGCTCCTGAGCGAGGCGATACGCCGCCTCTTGAAGGGTGCCGTAGCTCGTCGGGATCTGCTCTTCGCCGTGTGGGCTTGACGGGCCGCCGAAAACTTGGGCAGAAGCATGTGCCCGCGCGGTATCGATCATCTTTTGCTGCTGGGTAAACATGCGCTTGGCCATGGCCAGTGCGGAGGCGTGTATGACATCGGCGCGGTTCTGCTCGTCCGTCTCAGGCTTGACGGGTGGGTGCGAGGTGAACATCAGCCTGTTCATGGTGGTATAGGGGATGGCGCCGGCGTCGCCTAAAGGTGCGGGGGCGCTTGCACGTGTGGAGGGACGGTGGGCAATGGTAGCAGCGCTGAGGGCATTGGAGGCGGCATTGGCCTGGTCGGGATATAGCTCCCTGGGATTCTGAGGAGATGATATAGACCTCGGCCGTAAACCCGCCATGGCACCCTTGGCGGCGTGCATGGAGCCGTGGCGGGCGAGGCCCAGCGTCTCGGTAGCGGGGGGCGGCGGCGTCTTGCTCGCCTTGAAGGCCAGGTTGGCGGCGGAGTTGCCCCACATGGACGGTGGTAGAGACTTCTGCTGCTGGTGGCGCTTGGCCGAGCTGGCAGCGAGGATGGCAGCCTGGGACCCGGCCGAGCTGTACTGGGGCTCCCAGGGGGTGGTGGAAGCCGAAGCCGAAGCCGAAGCTGTGGGGGCGGGGGGGGAGACGGAAGCGGACGTGGCCCTGCCGTCGCTGGCGAGGAGGGCAGCGGCCGAAGCCGAGGAAGACAGAGGGTCGGGCTTCCAGGCCTCGGGGGATTTGCTGTTTGCCCAGCCCAGAGAAGCAGCGGCGCTGGCAGCGGCGCTGTCCTTCTTTAGGCCAGTCGAGGGGAAGCTAGGCAGGTCCTGCGCATTTGCGTATCTGAGCCTTCCCTGCCGGTATGAGCCTCCCGCAACCGAAGATGCGGGTGCCGTGTGCGCAAGCGAGGTCGACCCCATTTTAGGGACGCCCTGTACCTCTAGGTGCGTCTTTGTCGGGCGGAGCCGCGGCGCTGCGCTGCGCTGGATTGCGCCGGATTGCCTCGACAAGTTCTCTCCTTGTGTTTGCAGGCAGGTACAAGACGGCCAAATGAACTCAAGTATGTTACACAGACGACTGACGATGCAATGGCCAAAAGCCAACGGCAGAGGTTGAGCTGTCTTTAGACGCGAGAACAGAAAACACAGCACTCGGACGGGTCAAGATCAACTGGTCAGTAATGAAGGTAAGGGTAGGTAGGTAAGCTGGAAGGCAGGAAGGGTAAGATAGATGGGGTAATCCAGTGGGTCGGGGGCGATATATGCGCGGTTTGGCAAACCGGAGCCGTTGAACGAGTCTGGCGCTTCAAAGCCACTGGTAGTGTGTGTACTTTGTCAGGCTTGTAACTCCGTACGATGGTAGGATGCGATGCGATGCGGATACATGAAATGTGGGATGTGAAATGTGGGATGGGGATGTGGGACGCGGCCACCTTTCGTGTGGTAGGTATTCGTAAGTACGTATGACTTGCGCAACATCCGACGACATCAATCGGTCCTCTTGTCCTGGGGGCTCATGTTAAATGGAGGGCTAACAACGTAGGTCAGACGCGGAGGGGTCAGGCCACATTCTATTCGGCGGCCGAGGTCGAGGTCGAGGTTGAGGGTGAGGCCGGGGCCGTGGAGGGGGCCGATGTCCATGTTCTGGCCCTCATCACAAAGCATCGTCATCCTAGGCGGACCGACGTCATTGTCCTCTCGGCACCTCAGCTTTTGCCATTTAATCACTGCAGGGCGATGCGAAGCGCGGGGACCAGCTGAGGCGCCTGGACGAATCTGGCAGAGCCTAGAGCCCGGTAAGAGCGGTACCCACTTGCTCTGGGCTGTGCGCCCGCTGTCGATCCCTGCACACAGTCACGCACGTCCCACCCCTTCCAAATCCATCCATTTCGAGTGACTACGTAGAATGGATTGCGCCTTCCATCGAAAAGTGCAGCCACGTTTTTTCCGTGAAGATGGGATGACATTAATCAAGATACTGAAATCGGATAGAATTAAGGCATCTTGTGACTTATACGCACAGGTTTCAGAATGAGCGCCGAGTCCCAGCTCCACGGGTCCTTCGTTTGGGCTTCGGCTCGCCAAACGACCTCCAGTTGACGGGGGTGACCCCTGCACAGTTTAGCTTACTGGAAATCAGACGCGTAGTGCTCCATCCGTCTCTCCGCTTCTGCGCCATCTGACAGCCAGCGAATTGATGTTGCTGTAGAACACCAAGCTGATCACTTGACTCGCCTCACTTGACTCGCTAGACCCTTGCCAAGTTCCCAGCGGTTCTAAAAGCGGTTTAACAAGCCTGTTTCCAGCTAGCTCTCCCTGCCGTGGGCGGCGGACATGGCCCCTCCAGCTTCGACTCGGCAGTCGGCGACGGACACTGGTGCCGTCGAATTTGAGAGCATTTTGAATTTCCGCGACGTTGGGAAGACGATCAACACGTTTCTGGGGCAGAGGTAAAGCGAAACCGACTCCCCATTCAAAAGTTGACATGTGAACTGGCGGGGAAATACCTCCCCCCCTAAATTATGGAATGGCAAGTAACAAACAACCGAATCGCAGGCTCGTTAGGGAAGGCCTCTTTTTCCGATCCGCCCGGCCCGATGACGCGACCCCGGGTGACCGAAGACGGCTAACGGACGAGTTTGGCATCCGCACTGTCATTGACCTTCGGACCACGTCAGTACTTGCTAGCTAACCTTTTGTTTAAGCACCCCCGAGTACTCTCGATCAACAGGGATCCCAGTACTAAACTAAGGGGGCTGCGACCTCGGCCGAGAACAGAACTGAGCACATCAATGCTGCCAAGAAGCACCAGGCTGAGCTTCAAGCAACCCTCCCTCCTGACGGAGCACCAAATGGCGCCGCTGCCGCAGAACTCGCCGAGCCCCTCAAAATCCCGGGGCTCCGGTACCTGGAAATCAAGCTCACCGGGCGTCGATTCGAGCGGTTCCTGTTGAGCCAGTTGACGTGGTGGAGTCTCGTGTAAGTGTCTGCCGTGTCGTGTGTGTGTGTGTGTGTGTGTGTTGCTTGTGTTGGTTTGTCTACAACACTCCCCTTTCTGTGCTCTCGCCCCACCTAGTCCTCGCTTGGGTACGGACGTATACCACTATTGCAAGACAAGACAAGACACCCGACGTCTGCCAAAAGGCGGCAAGCCCCTATTTTTTCTTGGAAAACACAAAGCTTATACGGCTCCGTGCCCCCGCGCGGGACCCCCGAATATAGCAAGTTCCTGTTCCTGTTTGCCTTTGGCTACCGGATGCCGGCCATCGCCATCCTCGGGCGCGAGGTCATGAAGCCGCGGGGAATCGTAGGGCTCGGGCTTGACACCATCGACCAGTCAGGTCCCGAGATTGCCGAGGTGCGTGAAACGGCCACTCTATATCCCGACTCAGATCTTGCTACGTTTGGCTCAACAAAGGCAACCGCGTCGCTAATGAACTAACCAACCACCTAACCAACGAATAGACACTGGAATCTCTCCTCGGGCCTTCAGGCGTGGCACTTCCTGCGCTAGTCCACTGCACGCAGGGCAAGGACCGGACCGGCGTCATCGTGATGCTCGTGCTCATGATACTGGGCATCCCGCAGGCCGCAATCGACTTCGACTACCGGCTTACGGATGAAGCGCTGCTCCCCGAGAAGACATCCAGGCTAGCCGAGATCAGCGAGATCGGGCTGCCGGCCGAGTTCGCGGAGACGTCTGAGGTACTGATCAAGAGGAGCGCTGAGCATCTCGATACCAAGTACGGCGGCCTTGACGGCTACCTGGATGAAATTGGTTTTGACCACGTCAAAAGGGAGAGGCTCCAAGAATTGCTGTCGTACTGATATGTGGCCTTTTCTTCAAAGTCTCAAAGTCCACTAGCGTCAGCCTCACAAGCCCAGATATAAGCAGAGTTAGTTTCAGCACCACAATGCCATGCTCATGCCACCGTAAAGAGAGGTCTGATCATATGGGACCCTTTTGGTTAATGGCTCGTGCCAACATATATCAATTAACACCCGCATTCTTGGTAGCACAACTAGCGGAGCTTTGCGGGCCCCAACTCTTTCCTTATATCCTCGAGTTGCTGGATGCCGTTTCCATAATTTCCCTTCTTCATCCTCCTCTTGCCCCGCATAGAGTACCCGCCGAGGAACTCGTCCAGCAGGCCATCCAAATCCTGTCGGACAGGCCCCGTCACGCTCGATGCGGTTGACATGGCCGACATCTCCGACACGGAGCCCATGTCATCCATATCGCCGTTGTAGTCCTCGTCAATCTTTTCAAAGCGGGCATCCAGTATGCCCAGCTGCTCTGTGCGGAAGAGGGACGAGGATGTCATGGAGTAGTTTGACGGGTTTGTCAGGGCACCGCTCCGCTTCTTCCTCTGCCCGCCATTTGTTGTCGTGGTCCATATTGATGACTGAACCTCTGACTGTGCGGGCGCCGCTTTTGGCTTCTTTTCGGCTTTCTGATCGTTCTTGAACTTCTTGAACTCCTCCAGCCAGTCTTGCGAAACACCCCCTTCCGATTGTGACTGCGGGTTCTTCGTGTCCACGAGCTGGGGCACCTCTCCATCATCCTTGTATTCCCGCGTTGGCTTTGCCGTACAGTCAGATTCCCAGCCTTCGTCGTCCTCCTCAGATTCGTCCCGGTCCAGTTCCTGCCCGTCCTTGGCGAGCTCCTTGAATAAGTCATCGTCCTCGTCGTCTACGTATGCGTCGTCCTCCAGGGCCTCCAACACCTCCCGCAAGCGCGGGTCCATGTCGGGCTGGAATCCAGCAATGACGTCGGGCACATCCTGTTGCGCCTGGTATGTGAGCCGCTGGAGGTTTTTGGAAGGCAGGATCGCCTCGTCGAGCAGATCCTCAGAATCGTTTTTCAGGTCAAGTTGGCGCAGCGCTTCTTCGAGTGGCTGCTGTTTCCCCTTGCCCTTGCCCTTGGCCGCTGCCGCCGCCGCCTTCGCCTCGACAAAGATGGCGTCTCCGGAGCCCTGGCCAATGTCGCGGAGATGCTGCATGTAGTCATACTCGGTGTCGTCATAGTAGACGCCGTAGTTGGCGGCCTCGCCCTCGTTGTCGCGGATGCTCTCGGCGTCGGACCCCAGCTCCGAGGCGAGATCGCCCAGGCTCTTAGATTTCGACCCATAGGCGCGCTGGACGAGATTCAGCACCATCGACGGCGCCGATTCATCGTGGATGAGGGGGTCATTTTGCGGCCGGTGCACTAGGGTGAAGTGCGTAGCCGTCTTCTTGTCGCTGGGCTCATTGTCAGGCCAATTCACTCCTTCACTGGGTGCATGGGGGGGGCAGCCTACATCCACTTTCCTCGCGGCATTTTGGTGTTCTAGAACGGAGTTTCAACAGGAAAAAAAAAGTAATTTCCGGTGGTGTAGAAGTCGGCGGAGACGGCTTGACGAATCCTAGGTGAGGATATACGGAAAGACAGTCTTGGGCAAAGAAGGGCGGAATGGCACCAAATTCAAGGCCTGAGGAGTCACCGATCAAGACAAAATTTTAGTGGGGTAAAAAGACCTATCTTATCGGATCTGGCGAAATTTTGGCGATGGTGGAAATATGCACGGAGTACTAGCAGACAAACAGGGCTGCAAGTTGATAATCTTAGAAATGAATACTAGAATATAGATCCAGAGATTAAAACCAGAATTTGTGTAGAGGTAGTTCCATTACAACTTCTAAAGATAGTAAATACCCCTGAATTCCGTCAGTAGGGCTGTTAAGCGGCAGTAATATTTCTCTTGAGTTAGAGGCTTGGTATCTCTCGTCCCAACTTCATCCTGCCCTAGACTGGGTACATTTTTGCCCCTCCATTTATCAGCAAGCCGAAGCGGGACATTCTACTGCCGTTTGCTGCAAACATCGAAAAGAACGCCCAGATACTACGTTTCCCAGCACTATATCTGTCGATCGCGAGCTTTTTTGAGCTTCGGAATTATCTGTGACAGGAAATCTGCTCTGCAAGCGACAGAGAGCGGCCAGGAACCGACCAAACCAGAACCCGCCGACGCGGCCCTCTTTTCACGATGGTGAAAGCAAAGTCGAAGACGTCCCTCGGGCTGGGAAACACGCTCATGAATGATCGGTTCGGCAAGGGAAAGGGCGCAGACCGGAAGAAGACTTCGTCCATTGTCCGAACCAACCATGAGACGGGCGAGCAGTACATTACGAACGACAGGCAGGAGGCATCGTGGGTCAAGATGCGCTCCGTGACGGAACAGGGTGCCCTCGACGAGTTCCTGGCTACCGCCGAGCTAGCCGGCACCGACTTCACCGCCGAGAAGATGAGCAACGTCAAGATCATCCACACGGACCAGCGGAATCCCTACCTCCTGTCGTCGGAAGAGGAGAAGACGGTACACAACAAGCAGAAGGAGCACAAGCAGAAGCTGACCGTGCCGAGGAGGCCGCAGTGGGATGCCTCGACCACCCCCGGGGAGCTGGACCGCCTGGAGCGTGAGAGCTTTCTTCTGTGGCGGAGGGGCCTTGCCGAGCTCCAGGAGATCCAGGACTTGCTGATGACGCCGTTCGAGAGAAATCTCGAGGTCTGGAGGCAGCTGTGGCGAGTTATTGAACGGTCCGACCTCGTGGTCCAGATTGTCGATGCCAGGAACCCTCTCATGTTTCGCTCCGAAGGGCTCGAGGCATATGTCAAGGATGTCGACCCGAAGAAACAGAACCTGCTTCTTATCAACAAGGCTGACATGATGACGTATAAGCAGAGGAAAGTGTGGGCAAACTATTTGAAGGATGAAAACATTGCCTACACCTTTTTCTCGGCCAATATGGCGAAGGAGTTGCTCGAACTTGAAGAGGCAGAGGGGGGACTTGGAGGCCCTCAGAATGGTGGGGAGGGTGCCTCGGTCCCTAGCAAGGCCGTTGCGCCGGTGGAGACTGTTTCTTTTGCTCAAGGTAGCGGAGACGAGTCATCAAGTGAAAGTGAGGAAGACGAGGAAGAGAACGGAAGTGACGAAGACAACAACAACAACGACAGTGAAGCAGAAGCAAGAAAGGAGGAGGAGGACGAAGACACACGGATTCTAACAGTTGACGAATTGGAAAACGTCTTCCTAAAGTTTGCCCCCAAAGACTCAGGTAAGTTGGTCGTATGAACGTACCCCAATACGTACTCTACAGTACTAACCCGTTGAACCCAGATCACAAATTTCAGGTTGGTCTGGTCGGCTACCCCAACGTCGGAAAGTCTTCCACCATCAACGCCCTCACTGGAGCCAAGAAGGTGTCCGTCTCTGCGACACCGGGAAAGACCAAGCATTTCCAGACAATCCACCTAAGCGACAAGGTCATTCTATGCGATTGCCCGGGCCTCGTTTTTCCCAATTTCGCCAATACCAAGGCTGAATTGGTGTGCAATGGCGTTCTTCCCATCGATCAGCTGCGAGAGTTCACCGGACCGGCGTCGCTCGTGGCCCGGAGAATCCCGCAGTCCTTCCTCGAGACCGTCTATACAATCAAGATCCGCACTAGACTTCTAGAGGAAGGTGGCACTGGCATTCCCACCGCTGAGGAGCTGCTAAGCTCGTATGCCCGCCACAGAGGCTACATCACTCAGGGATTCGGCCAGCCAGATCAGTCGAGAGCCGCGAGGTACATCCTGAAGGATTACGTCAAGGGAAGGCTCCTGTACGTTGAGCCGCCCCCGGACCGCGACATCGATCCCAAGGAGTTCAACCGCGAGCTTTACGACATGTCGCATCTCCCCGAGAGCAGGCGCGCTGCCTGGGCGGCCGTCATGGCCTCGGAGCAGGCTGCTCACGAGCTGGTCGAGAACCGCGCCGCAGCCGCCGCTGCTGGTGGCACCGACGCTGACGGCGACGACGACCTCTTGGCAGACGTGGTGGCCCTCCCACAGGGCGCAAAGTCCAAGCGGCTCGACCGGACCTTCTTCAAGCCCGGCGCGTCGACCGACGCGGGCCGTCTTAAGATGCCCTTCCAATACAAGTACACGGAGCAGGGCGCGACCCAGCCGTCGGGGAAGCACATGAGCGGGCGCAAGATGCGCCAGATGATTGCGGACGAGCAGGGGATTGATGTGAAAGATGTCCAGCTCATGACGGGAAAGAAGCATTTCAAGGGTGGGCAGACGGCAAGGGCGAAGCGCCAGGCAAACAAGGTCGAGGAGGATTAACGGTCTCGTTTGGTGGTGGGTTGATGGACTGCTATATACCCAATCTCGTGATGTCAAGAATAAAAGATGTATATAAAAAACCAAGACAAGGCATGATTGCATTACTGCCGGGAGATGGTTCGTTGGACAGACCGTTAGAGAGACTCGACGGCGTTTGCTGCCTCGTCCTTGTCCAAAGCCTCGTCCTTGTCCAAAGCCTCGTTGCTCTCGTTGGTAAGCCCGCCCAGCATCTCCTCCTCCCCAGCGCCGCCGTTGCTCGACGAGCTGAAGGATGTCGAAGCGGTACTTGACGACACAACGCCCAAAGGCAGCGACCCAGTGCCCCATATCAACGCAATGAGCTTCCGCTCCAGCTTGGCCGCCATGGGAACAAGCTGCTGCACATCGTCGTGCCAGACCAGGAGCACAGCCTCACGCCGCACCAGGCTGGCGTACTGGAACTTCTTGACGTTGGAGTGCGTCATGGACGCAAACGACTCGCTGACCTGCAGCTGCGAGCCGTCTATGAATTTCAGTTCTGTCTGCTCTGGACCCAGGGTCTCGACGATGCTGTCGAGAAGCTCCGGCTTCATCGTGAATGCTGCCGTCACGTTGAGCCGCGACACGCATGCCACGAGCTCCGGGTTGATGTCCGACGGGAGCATGATATAGTGGCCCCGCGACTTGCGGTAGAGCACGCATAGGCCACTCTGCTTTTGGAGCCTCGGCTCGACTGGTATCCAGCCGTTGGACACTATTTGTTTCCTGAGGAATTTCAGTATGTGGTCGAGAGCCTGGCATGGCATGTCAGTGCATGTGCGTGTGTGTGTTGTTGGTTCCAGACAGTGGATTATTTGGTCTGATTTTTTTCTTTTGTAAATGTAAATGCACGCACGACGTACTGTGTTAGAATGGAGCTCTTCGTTGAATGACGTCGTCGTGGATGTCCTGGGGTTAGTTGATGATGATGTCGACACGGCACTGCCAGAGGCGCTGCCGCTCTGCTGGTCAGACGGCTGGGACATGGTGATGGTCTGGGTGGGTGTATATCTGGAGGAGCCAGCAAGCTGGTACCCGGATCGGGGAGCAGTGAGGCTAAGTACTTTGCCGCTGCTGGTGAAAACGGGTGGTTTTCGGTCTTGTTGCTCAGCTTCCCGATAGCTTCTCGACGGCTGAGGTTATTGATGGAATGGTGAAAGAATGGGGTCCGGGGACATATTGGCGAGCTAAACCTGTCACGGGCGTGATGACGGGCTGCATGCTGCAAGTGACGGACTGTACATACCGAGACTCGTGGGATCTTGTTCGTCGTCCGCTTCAGCCGTGTCGTTCTCTTCGACAACGTCTTTAGCGTCTTCCACATCTTCACCTTATTCGTCGAGTACATCATCTACGACGTCCAGGACTTGCCTCTCATATTCTACCGCTGTTGTAGCAACTACTTCCTCCACCTCCTCGAAATCGTCCGATTCAACATTGGGCCTTCGTTCTTGGGCTTGCGACGTCTACAACCCCGTCCACGAGCTCTTTGACCTCTTTGAGCACGACTTCTGTCAGTTATAGCATCAGTGCCAGTAATAGCTCTACTTCTAGTTCTGTTCTAGCAACCAACAATGCCCCTGCCTTGATTTATGAGTGCCAAACAAAGGTGTGCGATGATGAGGCTTCGAATTTGTGAAGCGGTAGCAATATGACACAAGTGTATGTGTCATCTTCTTAACAAAATAAAAAGTAGACGCATAGTCTTAAAAGGGTGGTTAATGGTGTTGGGAGGAGTCGTGGTGTGCTTGGAGAGATCAACATGTCATGCCGATAGATCCATTTGTACATGATAAATTTTCTTTTTAGCACCAGTAGAACTTGATTTCACTCATCTAGTACTCAGCCCGCCATATTAGCTGCGAAGAGTGACTTCATTTCATGTTGAATCAAAACAACGGTGTTTGGGTTGGCGGCTGGCAAAAGGGGGTGGACGAAGGAGAAAAGGGGTTGACTAACCCTAACCCGGGCGTGCCATATAGAGCTAGTAATTGGGATGACCCAGAAAAATTATTGGCGTCGCGACTCGGGCCTGCATCGCAGCTCTGGGCCCCAAAAAAGATCACACCAGACCTTCGCAGCTCCGGCCATACCCAATTCCTCCGTCCCCCTCGGTCGCTGCTCCGAATCCGGCAATGGCGGGCCTCCGTGAGGTGTCCAGATCGGCGCACAGCCTGTCGCTCTCCCAAATACTGCGACTGGGCCAATCATGTTGGGCGTGCCAGCGACGGAGCTCGTCGACCGAGACCAAGCCTGACCAAGCCGCCCTCGGTGTCGTGACCCACTCGTCCTTCGACATCCCCCAGCTCACCCCCGAGCAAAAGGCCACCTTCAGGCCATGGAAGCGTGCCGCAGACAGGAAGTTTAACCTTCCCAGCAGCAGGTGAGCAACAGCCGCAGCAGCAGCAGCTACGACGACTGCGACTGCAGGAGGATGAGGACGAGGACGAGGACAAGAGGACTGTCGCAGCTGACTCGAGGCCATCTTAGATACCAGTACCATCCCCCCAAGTACAACCGCGGCCCATTGCACCCTATCCAGTCTCCGATGTCGTCGGACCCCATCGCCCGAGACTTCGTGCCGGGCCCCTTCAACTTGCCAAGGCTGAAGCAGACGTACCAGTCAACCGTCGCTCCGGACCTGATGACGCTCGCGTACAACCACGTGCCGCCCGGAACCAAGAACAAGGAGCCGCCGGCCGACCGGCTGCGCGGCTGGGACGGGTCGTCGCCATACCACGAGAACCGTCAGAAGCGCGGACCCCGCGGGGCTCCCGTGTTGCCCATCCGCGAGCGCAACATCACCTTTCGCAACATCCCCGAGATCAAGGAGATCACCGTCTCGGCCTACGTGCCCGAGGCGCTCAAAAACGACGACCACCTGGTCGTTGCCCGCACTGTGGTACTCAACCTCACGGGCGCCATGCCCGAGATCACAAGGACACGAAAGAGCGTCGTCCAGTGGGGCATCGTAAGTGGCAGGCCCGCCGGCGTCAAGGCCACCATCTACGGCAACGCTGCCTACGAGTTCCTCGACAGGTGCACCCAGCTTGTTTTCCCGCGAATCAAGGACTGGAAGGGCATCAAGGGTGCGTGCAATTACCCAAGCTTATTATCTATCACCCTACGCACATGAACCTCCCCCCCTTTTCACCGCTCCCCTGCTAACGCTTCTGTTTCTCCTCTTGATAGCCACCACGGGAGACAGCTCTGGCAACCTGTCTTGGGGCCTCAACCCCGAAGACGTCGCCCTGTTCCCGGAAGTGGAAGCGTCCTACTCTGTAAGTCTCCTCAACTCCATGCCAAAACGTTTCTCAGGGACAAATACTGATACGTGCTATGTTTTTTTGCAGGTATTCCCAGCAAAGGTAAAACCCTTAGAACGGCTACTTTGACGCTGATTCTTATCTGCAGCCCCCTTTATGCTGGCAGTCTCCGTGTGCTAACCGACTGTCCAGATGATCCCCGGCGTCAAGATCTTTGTAAAGACAACAGCAACTTCCGACAGGCAGGCAAGGTTACTGCTGCAGGCTATGGGCATTCCGTTTTACGGAGAGATTCGGAACTGAGGAGGACGGGCAGAGAGATAGACTCTGCGTGTCTGATTCTTTAAATGTATAATACAAGACCAAAAAGGAGAAACCACCCGGTGTTATGTATGTTTGTAACGACACACGCACGCACGCATGTCAGCAGCTATCTCGAAAGCTTGTGGGCGGTTTGGCATAGAGCAAGCCCCTCTCACTCGATTCGCCATGGAAAACACGGGGATTGTTTAGAGCAAGATGCGAAATGTAGATCAAAATGTAGTTTGCCGGCCGCAAAACATGTGAAGTTTCTGGCTTCCACATCTTGTTCACTTTCGTTCTTCACGATCCCTCATCTATTTGTTCCTTGTACTAGGTATAATGTTATGCCCTCTTCCCCCAAACAGAATCCTTCCGAGCCTACCTTAGCAGTCCATAAGTAGGCGTAGTTCAAGAGGTACGTATATATATGTACTAACTATCCGAAAACGCCGCCAAAAATGCCATGCACAGAGATCCGTCCGTCCGTCCTGTTCCGTGTGTTTTCTCTCCTTTTTTGCTATTCTTCCCCCCCACAAGATATTCATACCGCCGCAGAAGCAGCAGCAGCCTCGTTGACCTTGTTCCTCAGCCCGTTTATGACCTCGTCGACGGCATCCATGTCGCTCGCGTCGATCTTGCTGCTAGCGCCGCCGTAGCCTAGCTGGCCTAGCTGCGCGACCGTCTCATCCATAGCCGGCTGGTAGTTGCGCACGGCGCTGCTGAGGGCGTAGATAGCCTTGCGGCGGACGGCGGGGGTCTCGGCGTCGGCAAGGGCTAGCGCGGCCAGCGGCGCAATGCCGCCGACGGCCACCAGGCGCTCCTGCGTGCGCTCGTTGTTCTGCACCGCTGTGCCCACGCACCACGCTGCCATGCGCCGGAACTCGGCGTCGCCGTGGCCCAGCAGCTCCACCAGCGGCTTCCACAGCCCCAGGTTCTCCAGGTTATTGGCGTTGTCCAGGCTCTCGATCAGCTGCTCAAAGTTGTCGAACGCGATCAGCCGGTTCTCCGCGTCCACCTCCGCGTCCGCCGACGTGATCACCTCGATCGCCGCCTTCATCAGCTCCGACTCCGACGGGCCCCCGAACAGCGCTGCTATGATCTCCGGGTTCAGTTGGCTGCGCGACGCCGCCGACGACACCCCGGTTGGCGCGGCTGCGACGGCGCTGGTGGTGTCCCCGTTTGCTTCTGGCGCCGCCGTTATGGCTGTTGCCGTTGCTGTCGTCGTTGCTGGCGCCCCATTTGGCTGCTCTCCCACCGGCGGCGTCGAGTGCTCGATGCCCCATTTGAGGAGGCTGTTAAGGTTTCTGTCCATTTTTTTTATTTTATTTTCTGGTCCGGCGATGGAGGGGTGGAGGGGTTGTTTTTTTTGGCTAGGTCGGACTGTGGTGCTCGCTTTGCGGCAGACTTTTCTTTGCGCAAAAAAAAAAAAGACAAATATCTGGATGTTTTCGGTTACACGTGAATGGCGTGTTATCGGAATGATAGTGGTATTGCAGAATTTTGGATTTGTCTGGCAAAAGCGAAATATCTGCCCAAGGCTTTTGCTTCCCAATCCCCCCAGGTTACAAACAAGGTCCCCTTCTCTGCGGTTCGCGAATCTTCAAGAAAACGTCTGTCCCAAACGGGCTTAGCGCAAGGCCCCCGCACCGCTCTAAATCCCCTGTGACAGCGGCCCAACCCACGAAAAATTAGCCCTCGAAGTGAAAAACGTAGAGATAAAATGGAAAGGCTGATATTTTTCAAGGAAGGCGTTATGAGTTGTTCAAGCAAATCGAGTCACGTTGAGATTGAAGATCCGGCCTATCTTTACCCTGTACAGAGTATTCCCCAGCTAATCCGAATAGGCAAGGTGGAGCGTTGCAATTGCAGAATTGCAATTCAACAGTTTCTCGTTGGTCTGTGCGTCTCACAACCCCTCCACAAAATAAAATAAAAAGTGGGAAACGCTGCCCCACTTGACCTTTGCCCCTCGTCGCCGCTCTGATGTGGCGGGGAATAGCTTCAACAATAGGAGGCCCCATCCCGAAAACAGAAACGAACGGCTAGGGAGGCCTTTCCTTTCAGCCAGGCGGCCGCTGGCTGACCTGATATTTTCCCTTTTAGGTGGCAGCTTTTGGGCACTTCGCTCGTTGAATTTGGTTTTGATGTCCCCTTAGCCTAACCTCCGGAGTAGTGACGTACACTGCTGCACCCCCAAAATCCTACTGCCTGACAAGATATCGCGGTGTTTCTGGTTCAGCCGCAAGGGGTGCACAGATAACGTGCTTCTGAGCTCAGTGCCATCCACGCCTGGAGTAGAAGAAATCCTACTGGATCCCGCTTGAATCGCGGACAAACCCGTAGCAATAAACCTGCTATTAAGGCGTCGGTTGGTCTGAAACCCTGTTTCGAAGTTTGGGGGGAAAACATCCCGCTTTAGGCCCCGAACCTACCTTACGCACGCCTTGTAGCCGGAAGGACGGGCGCCTAGAAGACAAGACAAAGCTTCTAGCCGGGCCTTCAGAAGCTGCCTGCTTGGCGTGACAGCCCCCAGCGGTCTTTACACATAGTTTAGGTTCCGGATGGCGAGCGAAGTAAAACACTTGCCTTGGAGCATACGTCAGCTCTTCCGTAGGGCTCGTCGCCGCCCGTCCGATCTTGAGACGGCCCGGAGTGCATGGGGCATATTCCGTACTCGTTTCTAGAATTAGATAGGCCGCCTACCTTAGGCAAAGCATAGCCCCCAATGCTGGGCTGTCTTCTCATCCCCTCGCCAGGATCGTGATAACGTCTTGGGGAGTTCTTTGGGCATGAGACTCCCACACCAATAACTAAAACAATTTGGGTTACTGATTGTCTCGATGGGTTTCGCGTCAGATGAGCATGGTGTTTTTAATCAGACGAGGGCTCAGTTGACGGGAGATAGAGGGGGGTTGTCGAACATCTGACCCCCTCCACAAATCCACACTTGATATGAAAGGTGTGCCAAGAGCGTTCTGATATTTGTCGCTGCCTACCAGATGGTGTCGGAGAGGAACTAATTGCTCGCCGTGAAACCCGGACATATCTATTCTATCCTGCAACCTAAGCCCTGGGTTAAGGTAGGTTAAGTAGCCGTATTCGTAGTTGGGCAGGTAGCCAGGAAACCCCGTCCCCAGCCACAGTCAGTGACGACGCTGTGGCCTACCCCGAACCCCAACCTCACGCTCGCACGCACAGATGCGCCATTAAAGCGGCAAGAGGATCCCTTGTCTCTCCCAATTAGGCGGGCAGGTAGCAAAACCCACAGCACACCAGCGCACAGCCCATTACCGCCCACGCCACGCCCGCTGTCGGTCACTGTGCACTGGCACCGGCTGGCGCTTCTGCAGCCCACAGCTTTCCCGCTAGTGACATCGCAGGGGACCCAACCTTTCCTTCCCTTTCTCGCACATCCTCCCCCCTCAAACCCACATCGACCTAAGGAACTGACCTTAAATTCACCTCCCCTTTCCAACCTCGCGCCGCAGCATCCAGCAATTTTTTCTTCTCTTGCCTCTTCTCCGTCTCAGGTAATCGACACCATTACATCCTGCTCTGACGATCCGGGCATTGCACAAGCCTAATATTAACTTTTGGTGGCATTTTCCAGTTGGACCTATCTCGAAAGACCACCCCTTTCGCAATCACTCTAATCTATCACCATGGAGGGTACGTACTGCATTGCCCGCCTGTCAAGGTGGCCTTTCCCGATCGTCATCCATCTCCGTCCGTCGTACATGGTCCCGAACACTTGCTGATTGAGCGTTTTGCAATCTACAGAAGAAGTTGCTGCCCTCGTTATCGACAATGGGTAAGCCAAGCAGAACCCCCACCCCCGCCTCGTCTCACCGACTCTCGTGTGTGTCCTGGCCGAGGCGCTCCTCGACCGACCAAGCTGCTCTGCCGAGGCCGAGTCCGAGCCTGTGTCTCTGCACTACCTTTTCCGCCCATCAATACTTTGTCGAGTGATGGATGCTGACCCGCGAATAGCTCTGGCATGTGCAAGGCCGGTTTCGCCGGTGACGATGCTCCCCGCGCCGTCTTCCGTAAGTTCCCCTGCCCATCTCAACCACCCCCGCCAGCCTTGTGCCGACAGAATGGCCTCGAGGAGCTTCGAGTACCCAGGCTAACACTATGGCTCAGCTTCTATTGTGGGCCGTCCTCGCCATCATGGGTATGTCGTGAACCCCGCACTCGTGCTTCCGCAACATCGTAGTGCATCGGCTGACCGCTCTCCAGCATCATGATCGGCATGGGCCAGAAGGACTCGTATGTCGGTGATGAGGCGCAATCCAAGCGTGGTATCCTGACGCTTCGCTACCCAATCGAGCACGGTGTCGTCACCAACTGGGACGATATGGAGAAGATCTGGCATCACACCTTCTACAACGAGCTCCGTGTCGCCCCCGAGGAGCACCCGGTCCTGTTGACAGAGGCTCCCATCAACCCCAAGTCCAACCGTGAGAAGATGACACAGATTGTGTTCGAGACCTTCAACGCCCCTGCCTTCTACGTCTCTATCCAGGCTGTCCTGTCGCTGTACGCCTCCGGCCGTACCACTGGTATTGTGCTCGACTCTGGCGATGGCGTCACCCACGTCGTCCCCATCTACGAAGGTTTCGCTCTCCCGCACGCCATTGCCCGCCTTGACATGGCTGGCCGTGACTTGACCGACTACCTGATGAAGATTCTGGCTGAGCGCGGCTACGCCTTCTCCACGACGGCTGAGCGCGAAATCGTCCGTGATATCAAGGAGAAGCTCTGCTACGTCGCCCTTGACTTTGAGCAGGAGATCCAGACGGCGGCCCAGAGCTCCAGCTTGGAGAAGTCGTATGAGCTCCCTGACGGTCAGGTTATCACCATCGGCAACGAGCGATTCCGTGCCCCCGAGGCACTCTTCCAGCCGTCCGTGCTCGGCTCCGAGAGCGGCGGTATCCACGTCACCACTTTCAACTCGATCATGAAGTGCGATGTCGATGTCAGAAAGGATCTCTACGGAAACATTGTCATGGTAAGCTACCGGCTTGTCGTTTACAATTTATGGCGAGATGCTAACTTTTGTCTAGTCTGGTGGTACCACCATGTATCCTGGTCTCTCGGACCGTATGCAGAAGGAGATCACTGCTCTTGCTCCTTCGTCGATGAAGGTCAAGATCATTGCTCCCCCCGAGCGCAAGTACTCTGTCTGGATCGGTGGATCAATTCTGGCGTCCCTGTCCACCTTCCAGCAGATGTGGATCTCCAAGCAGGAGTACGACGAGAGCGGCCCGTCGATTGTGCACCGCAAGTGCTTCTAAGGTATGCAACCCATCTAGACGTCTTGTTCTGTGTGAGCTCAGGCTGACGATGCTTTTGGGGGCACAGCGGTTTGAGAAGTTTAAGACGGACACCAGACGGTGGCGGCCCCGAAGTTATCAGCAGCGCCATGGGTCACTTCGGCCTCGCGCATGTAATTCGTGAACGAGTCTCATATTTCCAAAAAGTTTTGACGCAGGTCAAGGATTGGGGCGTCTCCTCTCCGTTTGGAAGACACGGCAGCTTTTGTTTCCCGGGCGGGTGGATGCGGATGCGAATGCGAATGCGAATGACGGCGCGGACAAGTAGGCCGAGGTTTATCATACACTTTTTTTACTTTTTTTTGCTCCCTACCAAGCCATTGTTGTGGATGAGTTACCCCATTTCGTAGTTGGCGATTACCGTCAAGATGTCTTTAGAGCTCATCAGGAATACAAGGGAAGAGGTTATGCAGCTCTTGCAGCGCTGAGAACCTTTGTCGTCGTGTCTCGGTTTTTATTATGCCAATGTGTGACATTTCTAGAATCACGCAGCCTTGGTCGGAGACTCTGGTATTTCAGGCTCGTCGACCGCAGCGTTGGCGTCGGCTTCGGCCTCCCCGAGCTCGCGGTATTTTCTACGACTCTTCTTTATCCCGCTCTCGGTCCTCTTCTTGTGTACAGCTGCTACAATAGCCGAGCGGCTCTGGTCTCCATTGACGAGATCGTCGACTTTGGTCGCGAGCAGCTCTCGCGCAATTTTACGGTTCTGAGTGCGCGAGCGCGTTGCCTGGCACTTAACCACGATGCCTGTGACCTTGTGCTTGAGCTGGACAGCCGAGTTTGTTTTGTTCTGCAGTGGTTTGGTTGTAGGAGTGAGCCAATATACTGAAGCTAGGGAGGAGATGTAGGACGTATTTAGGTAAGTAATTAATCAGGTACGCACAATCTTTTGCCCGCCTGGCCCGCTGCCCTTGAGGAACGACTCCTCGATCTCGTTCTCAGGCGGTGGCTTGGGCCGCGGCGGCATCTGCTTTTGGGACAGCCGTGGGCATGTCGAGAAGGTGCGCTGTGCCGCTGCTGCTGCTGCTAGGGTGAAGGGTGGGAAAATGGTGGTGCATGGTGTCAAGGTTGCTGCTGCTGTTGCTCTTTGTAGAAAGGCCATGACTGGTGGCTACATGTCGTGGGATTGGCGGCTTCTGTTCGGTGAGCTCTCATAGGGGCACGCTCGAGTTTGAGTTCGGGCCGTCGAGGTCGATAGTTGATGGGGTTTGCATGGTACGTAACAGCGATAAATACCTTACCTAGTTTTAGGTAAGCGATTAACGATGAAATTAAAGTGGGGAACGACCAATGAGTTCCATTTGCGCCAGCCGCTTACCACCTGTCAAGCAGCAAATTTCAGCCGCAACCCTGCAGATGCCGGGCAATCCGATCCGCTGGTGAAAGTCGCCCGACGGGGGGCTAGCCGTAATAAAGTTGCAGCATGCCGGCGCGCAAACGAACTCTCAACCTCCCCGGTATTCCGCACTCAACATCGTCGCCCTCAAACGCCAAATAGCCAGCACGTCCGGTTCTATTTTTGCCTTTCCCACGATAGCCCCAATTCAACAACGGAGGAAAATCTCAACCAAGCACCCCGACATACACGACTGCTGTCATTGCGAGGGGGGGAATAATAGGGGGGAAGCAATCCATCACGACTTACTTCAAAGAACAAATTCGACGCGCGTCGCAAAGCAAAAAGACGACCCTTGTTTCCGAACATAGAGACACATACACCACCAACAAACACGCAGCAGCCATGTCATCGTACCTCGAAGCCTTCAGCAAATGGCTTAAGCTCAAGATCTACCAGCTCGAGGTCACGCTCAGCGTGTACATCTTTACGCCGATTGAGAAGTTTATCTTTTGTCAGTCCCCCCCCTTTTTTTTTATTTACCCAACAAAAAACTAACTGCCATGTAACAAGACTCGGTCCTCTTCCTCATCGTCAGCCTAACCTTCATCGCCACCGTGCTCTACCTGCCGCAGCACGTGCAGTTCGTGCTCAGCCGCGCATGGTTCTACATGAACGGCGACGCGCCGCAGGAATCGGCGGCGGCGGCGGCGGCGGCGGCAGTGCAGCACATCGTGGCCAAGTCTGCTGCCGTCGTGACGGATACGGTTCAGGCGGTGGCGGCGGCGACGGGGGGGATTGTTCGGGAGCTGTGATTGATCGAGATCGAGTTAGATGGGTAGTATCGGGGCGGGTAATATTGGTCTCCTGAGTAATTGTTTTAGACGCTCTGCTGTTTTTCCCCGCTAGAACTCAGCAAAGTATAAGGGGATAGTAGACCGGGAGAGTCGGGGGGGGGGGTTGTCTGGGATCAATACGAGGGGGGGCTTTGTCACCTGGCTCTGGCTCTGGCTCCGTCCCCCCGTTGGACACCGAAGACCGCAACTCAATGGGCACTGCTGCCGCGCAACTTCCTCCAGCACCACCACCCGGCCCCCTCTTCTCTCAGCTCGAAGCACCCACCCTACTTCGTTTCCACCACGGCCCAAGTTTCGCACTAGGCGAGTTGACGACAAGGCAATGGTGCCTGGGTGGCTATCGCAGAAAGTGTACGTTTCTTGTTTTGTTCAACAACTAAGGCAGGTTGTTTTGCGGCGCTCTTTTCTTTTGTTTGCTGCTTGTATGGTTTTTCATACATGCGAGAAAGGGGGGGCGTATTTGTTTTTTTTGGACGGGGACGGGTTTTTGCATAGATAGATATACGGCGGCATATACATAGTACGTTTATATATATATATATATATATATACAGATGGGATGGAAGGCATGGGGCTATGACTAGCCGGCGGCGGCGGTATACAGAGAAAGTCTCGCTCAAAGAGGGAGAAGAGAAGGATGTCTGTGGGATTAAGTGTCACAAGAGGGCGACTGATACGACAACAAGAATAATAACTTTTAATGCACACCACAAAATAGCTATCCGAAGAGCTACCTGATCTATCTATCCCAGTTCTATACGCCGCCGGTTTTTTTCCCTTTTCCTACCTCTTGTCCTTCCCCCGCCATGTCGGGCAGATGAAGTGAAAACAAACACATTTTGCGCTCTTTTCTCTCTACTGTTGTCTCACCTCCACGCTCCCACGTCGAGGCAGATGTGGTAAGGTGTGATAGGTGATAGGTGATATAACATACCCATCTGGCTTCACTCGACCGACTCTCGATCCCGCGACGCCTGGCGCAGCGGCAGCGCCATCTGCCGCCCGAGAGAGACCGAGTAGATGCGGAGCGAGCCGTCGGCTCCCGCGATAGCGAGCTCGTGGTTGATGTTATCTTGCTGCTGCTGGCCTCCGCTGCCGCCGTCGGTTTCGCTGCTTGCTTCTCCTTCCTCTCCTCCCCCGTGACGGCCGACCGGCGGCCGCCAGGCGAGCTGGAGCACGGCCTTAGGCAGACACAGCTCGGGCGCGACGCTGGCCACGCGCGACAGGGAGACCTTGCCGCCGCCGTCCTCGGCGGCGATGGAGAACAGCGAAAGGTGGCCGGCCTCGGACCCGACGGCGAGCAGCACGCTGCCGTCTGCGGAGGATGGCGTCGGGAAAAAGTCGAGCGCCGTCACGGCGTGCCCCTGCAGCGTAAGGCCCGCGAGCACGAACTCATCCTTGCAACCCCCGCCCGGCGCCACCGGCCGCCACTTGACCCATGTTATCACCTGCCTGTCGCGCCCGGCCGTCGCGAACAGCTGGAGAGACTGCTGCTCCTGCTGCTGCTCTCCTTGGGGCGCTTCGGGCAGGGGCAGGGGCAGGGGCGGCGCCCACGCCGCGTCAAGAATCATGCGCGCGTGGCCCTTGGGGTTCGCCTGCAGGAGCTTGTACTCTGTGGTGCTGGCGGGGCCGCGCGCGAAGATGGCCCACTGGCGGTCGCGGCCGACGCTGAGCAGGTGGCTGTCGTCGGGGGAGAATCGCAGGCGTGTGACGGTGAGCGAGTGGGCCGTCAGCGGCGGCTTGATCTCGGTCCAGTGCTCCGTCTCGAAGAGGCGGATGACGGCGTGGTTGACGCTGCTGGCCTTGCAGGCGCTGGCGACGAGGCGGCCGTCGTGGCTCGTGGCCAGGCACGAGATCTCGTAGCCGTGTCCGTACAGCTTCTCCACTTCGGGCCACAGTGTGTGCCGGCTCAGGCTCTCCTCGAACGGCGGGTGGTCGATGTCGAGCGCCGACTTGCGCACCACGTTGGCGGGGTCTACGGCCTCGCGGTCGTCTGCCAGTTGGTGCTGCTGCTGCTGCGCGAGCGCCGCGTCGTCGTCGTCGTCGTCGACCACGTCAATGGCCTTGTTGGACAGGCCGAGCACGGGCATGTTGGCAGCGTTGGGGAACGCCGCCAGCTGCGACTCGTCCCCGGTGCCGGCGCCGGTCAGGCGGTTCAGCATCACGGCGACGGCCTTGGGCTCGGTGAAGACGCGCATGAGCTTCTCGTCGGCGCCCGACACGAAGGATGAGGCCCCGAGCGAGTCGATGCAGTTGAGGTCGTAGCCGTGGATCTGCGGGCGCGACATCTCGTGCCATGTCTTCTCGAGGCTGCTTCCGGTGGCCGCCGGCCTTGCCCACTCGGCGTGGACCCTGGTTGTCTGGTCCGAGCTTGTCGACAGGAGGTACGCGCCGTCTCGCGACCACGAGATGCCCGTCACGGCCCTCGTGTGGCCCGACACGGCAATGTTCTGCTTCCACATGTCCTCGACGGCATCGTAGTCCCAGCGCCGCCAGCTGCCCGTCCGTCCCATGGTCACGACGGTGGTTCCAGAGGGCGACCAGAGGCCGGTCCAGAAGCCGCCTATGCTCCCCGTGGCCGTGGTTGCCCCCTTTTCCCGGCTCACCTCTCCAAGCCGGGCGCCGGTGATCCAGATACCCGAGTCTTGGTCCGACTCCCAGATGGACAGAGAGTTGTCGGCCGAGGCGGAAAGCAGCTGAAGCTTTCCGACCCCTCGGGCGTCATCGGCGGCGGGTGGCGCGCGCGACCATTTTGCGCTGTAGATCCAGTCTTCGTGGCCGAGGAGGAGGGCCTCGAACATGATGCAGTACTTGGTCGCTCCGGCAGCGATTTTGTGGATCTTGTTGCCGGGCGTCAAGGCGTCAGCCGAGACGGCCATGCCGGCCGCGCCCAGGGCCGACAAGGCCGAGCCCTGATGCAGGCGCCACAGGCGGATGTACTTGTCCTGGCTCGCCGAGGCCAAGAGGAGGTCGCTCCCCGGCTCGGGGCTCTCTCTGACGAAATCCAGCGACCGGACCCAGTTCTCGTGTCCCGGTAGGGTGGCCTGCAGGGTGAACTGGGGGGCCGCGTCGCCGGTCTCCCCTTTCGAAGCCGTGAAGATGTCGACGACATTGGTGGTTCCGGCAACGGCCAGAACGATACCAAGTCCGTCGTCTCCCAGCGGGCTCAAAGCAAGGGCGAGCGGCAGGTACTTTTTGGGGGTCTTGATGATCTGGAGGAGGACGAGGCCGTCCATTCCAAACGTCCAGACCTTGATGGTGGCGTCGGCGGCGCCCGAGACGAAGATGGGCCTCGGGGGCCTCGCACCGGTGTCGGGCCCAAGGGCGAGGGCTGCGATGCAGTTGATGGGCGCCGTGTGGCCCTCGACCGTCTGCAGGCACGATGCGGCGCCATGTGGCGCGGCGGTTTCGAGAGCCCAGAGGCGAAGGGCCTTGTCGTCTCCTCCGCTGACCAAGTAGGATGTGGACGGGTCATCTGGCAGCTTGGGGAGAAACTTGACGGCACGCACGTGCGCCTTGTGGCCGCTGAGGATGTGTGAGATGCCTCTGCTCTTCTGCAAAGATGTGGTTAGTTTGGGCTGGGGAGTTCCACGGACGAGGAGGAGAGGGAGAGACGTGTGAAGCTATTCGCAAGTCCGAGCAGGGCAAGGCAGGGCAGGGCAGGGCAGGGCAGGGCAGCCAAGGTAGATGATGACTACTGTCTGTTTTTCTTCTCGGTTTGTAGTATAAAACATGATAACATACCGCGGGATTCCAGATGCAGATGTTAGAGTCTGCGGCAAAGGCGACGAGGCCGTCGTCGCCCCAGTCAGTAGCAGCCGTGTATCGGTTGGCGCCCGCTGAGAGATAGCGACTCTCGACAGTGGCTTGGGCCATGGCCGCTATATCTCTGTCTGGTCTGTATTCTACACGTCTTTTATTTTCTCTCTCTCTTTAAAGCGTTTCGTCTTTCTCTTCTTGTAGAGATATTTCGGTGAAGTTCTAAAAGGTCAAGCAAGAAGCTTTCACTGCCAATTAGTGTTTGCCTGAAATCGTAATTCTAACTGGCTCCTGACCTCGAGCCTGAAATGTTCTAGGCCGGTGGTCTGAGTTGGTGTGAGCGACCGACTAACTGACTGACTGACTGACCGACTGCATGCCCGATGAGTTCGTTGATTGATGGTCAAGAAACGCTATCGACTCAGGTAATTACCGTATCTTACCACCGTCGTCCACAATTTCTGTCTGTACTGGGGTTACACTGGGCACCTCAGGTTAGTTGGGGGAAAGGCCCATTGATTGCTTGGGCCAAAAGCGGGTCCCTACCCCATCAGCCCAATGTTACCGGGGAAGAAACCTCCAGATCACTGTGCCTTAGGTTTGCTTTTTGTCCCCAGATTTTCGGGAATTTCTTATTTCAAGTACCTGACCTACTTGAGGTACGTACCGACCTTACCTACACCCGTCCTGCACTGCAGGCACGCACTGAGCTGCACGGCGCTGCACTGCGAACCCGATCAATCCAAGCTCCAACAAGGACTGTCTGTATGTACTCGGACCACGACATCTCGCAGCCTCCCGCATCGCAATCTCGCCTCCCGTCGCCCACATCACATCGATCCCCCATTCCCCCATTCCCCCATTCCACCCGACGTCCGTTCCCCCACCATCAAAGACGGGAAGACTACGTACCTTGGAAGACTTCACTCCCTCATTACGGTATTAGTGCCCAACCGTCTTTCGGGACCACGTCGGGACAAGATCGTGACCACGTCGTGACCACATGAACATGTCTGCCGCCGCAACACAAGCCCCCCCGGCCGTGCCAGCCGTGCAAACCATCCCAATCACGGTGGATTTCTCGTAAGTTCTCCCTGTCCCCCACGTCGGTCACTGTTTTTTTGTCACGCGCCTTGATTCTTGCTCCTTCAGCCTCCCGTCGTCTCGTTGAGATGAAGTCCCGAGAGAGAGAAAAGGGGAGGCGTGCCTGTATCTCAGTGGGGGGCTGTCACGGCTCTGTTGTCCCCAGTATACATGGACTATATCCGGGCTTGGACTCACGCAGTGTCTGTCTGGACAGAGGCGGACTCGAGATGCTCTTCTCCAACCGGCGCCACCACTCGCTGGACGTGCCTGCTGCCGACGACGAGGGCAAGAAGTCAAACATTGGCTTCCTCGTCCGCCACCTCTGCAGCACGGCCTTGAAAGATCCGCGGACCGACCTTTTTGTGCTCGATCACCACATGTATGTCTCCTCTCTCTCCCTCTCTCTCTGAGCTGGCCCCCCTCTCTCATCTTGGCTCCGAGATCCACGTCTCTCCACTCCATGCACGTCCCATGATGCCTCGCAGGCTGCGCTTGGTCATGCTGATCCGTTCTGGCTCCGTCTCCTCCAGTCGTCCCGGCATCCTTGTCCTCATCAACGACGCCGACTGGGAGCTCGAAGGCGAGGAGGCCTATGAGCTCCAGCCCGGCGACAACATCTTGTTTGTTTCCACCCTTCACGGTGGCTAGTCGGTCTCGTGTCCCTCGGCCCATCTGTTCATCTGTCAAGGCAGACAGACCGGGAGACGGCAAGAGATTGGTAACCATGTCTCTCAACCCCGGGCCCGCCTGCCCCGGCTGTGTTTCTCTTTAACTATTTGTGGAAAACACACAGACCGTTGCGGCAAAGCGGCTAGCGGCTAGAACTTTGTCTCACGACGGTGGATACTCTTCGCGAATGAGACAAGTGACCCGCTTCTTTCTTCCTTTTTAAAAATCTCTTCCTCTTCTTCCTCCTCCTTCCTTTTGCGTGTTATTGATCTCGAACTCTCTCCCCTTGCCCCACCAATCCGCTCCGGCGATGTCAGGCAAACAGAGACAAAAACACACAAAATCGCGCACAGGCGCGTATGGAGACACGAACACCTCCCCCGTGCCTTATGCTGGGCGGAATAGACAAACATGACTATGACAGTGGCAGAAAGGCACTCGTCCTGTTGTGGCATGCTGCCTCGCCCACAATGCCGCCGCCATTGCATTTCCTCCCACTCTGGGCAAGAAACAAGAGCGTGTGCCAGCTGCACCAGAAAGTCGGAGAGCAAGTGCCCCCCCAGCAGCAGCAGCGTCTCGTCCATCCCATTTGACGTGCAGGGACAGTCGGAAGGTGGAATTGGGCGGAGCGGTAACAATCAAAGCCAAGACTCTCGAGGCCGGGAGAAACAAGAAACAAGCAGAGGGAGAGAAACAAGAGGTGGTATCGTTACCGCATGTATGTGAAGTGAATGCAAAGAACCGGAGACATTGGGCCACGGCTACCTCCCTATTCCTGCTGCAAAAATTCTCTACATTCATGAATATATATACCTATAATATATATACTTAGGAGAGCGTTAGATTGCTCCATCTCTTTATTACTATCTTTAACTTTGTCCGTCTCTATCTCCTTCTCTCCTCTCTTTGTTTCACAGTGGGAAGGTCCTGGGCTATCCGCCCAAGTCTGTCCCCGGTGTCACACGTACCTCGATAGCTTAGGTATGTAAGTAGGTAGATAGGTATGTCTCTCATCCGCCGCGGCCGTATCATGTCATGTCATGTTATGTTTGTGTGCGTGCGCATATCGTCGCGTAGACTGCTGGAACCTATGTTTGGAACTTCTCCGTCCGTTGGTCCGATTGACTCAATCGGACTTCCCATTAATTCATCAATCATTCTACTGCCTGCGGGATTGCCTGCGGAACGAGACGAGTGATCAAAGCCATTAGTTTCCTGTATTGGGAGGAGTGAGGAGCGTTGGGTGGGTGGGACAACGTGCGTGCCCAAGATTGGGCAAGGCCCCTTGTGATGTTTCTCGGACGTCTCCCGCACCATTCTCTGCCGTGTGTTGATTACTAACATGCAGGTCCTCGGTAAGTCGAACAAGGACACATTCAAAATTTAATCCTTCCAAGAGGGAAAGAAAAATGAGAAGAAAAATCATTACGATGGTAACTCTCATCTTAATATTGCGTTAGTGGGTAATAGTTGCCATTCAAGACAGCTAGCTACCTAGCTACTATTGCTACCCAATTCCTTCTCTGTCGAAGGATAGTGCCGTGCCCTTCCGTTTCCATGCCCATTCCGTTTCATCCACTGCTGTACTGTTTACCAGACTTGTGTGTGTTCCCATTCTGTGTCTCCTCTCGCAACCTTTGCCCTTCGTGGCCGGGACCATGAGTGGAGTGTGTTGACCCCTGCTCGTGCCTTCTTGGTGAATTGGGTATCGGGGGATGCAGTGTACAGTGTACTAATCATCCAACCCAGCCCTCCGTTCCCTGATCTGATCTACTCTCTCTAGCAAAATGTAGTCTTTCCATGTGTGCGTGTAAGGTTTCCCAACAACTTCTTTCTTCGATCCAAGAAAAAGGGAAAAAACACAACGCTCTCCAAGGACTAATATCCCGAACATGGATGCGATCAGGTTTCAGACAGCCTTCACAATGAAACAGCCAACCCAACTCCTTTTGGTGTCTTCTCTGCTTCTCCGCCGAACAACAAACGCCCGGGTGGAGGAGACAAGCGAAGCAGATTGCAGCCGAAAAAGAAGTAAAAACCTCGCGAAAGGAAATAGAGACAATAAAAGATGAAAAACTAAACAGTCCTCCCAGCGTTAGGGAAAGAAAACGCTACAAAATTTTTGGTATCAATAGGCACAGCGGCCGGCTAGGCGCACATGTAGTTAAAAAGCCGAAGATATTGACCCGGAGACAATGGACACAAAAACAGACTCATCGAAACGACAAAATAAGAGGGGAAACAGAAACCAAGATAATTAAAACAAAACGAAAACAATGAATACTTTCAGACAACCTGCCCAGGTTGTATCGCGGACAGTAATAGCAGAACAGCCGCCGTTTTGGCTATCAAACCCTAGAGGGCTTTACTTCATCATATCTTGCCGTAAGATTCGTGAAATAAACAAAGTCATTAGTCTGCCGAGCCGAGAGAGGTGGCAGGATGTGGATAGAAGATGCGAACAAAGGTATTTTTTTAGTAGATTCGGTCCCCGAATGCCAGTTCCCGCCCATGATCTTCGTCGTAGACGGGTCCGTGGGTGGATGGGCCATGGCCGCTGCTAGACACGCTGGCATTCTCGGCATCGATCATCTCGTAGCCGTTCTGTGCCTCGCGGGCACTGGGATTGAGCAGCAGATTTGGCCGGCTCATGCTGTAAGCGGCAGGGTGGCTTAGGCCCTGAAATGGGAGCGATTGGTGAACTGAGTGCGGCGTATGAAGGACATTCGGTAAACTGTGGCAGGAGGACAAGAGCGGAGTCTGGGAATGGGAGGGGTAGCCAGGGGTCGGAGGGACAGGCGAGAGCTGTGCAACAGGTTCGACTTTACGATGCTTTCCACGACCCTTGATTCCCTTGTTGCTGTTTTTGTACAAGTTGGCAAAGTACTCCCACAAGTCCCTGTCGGCCTGGGAGACTGTGTCGTAGTCTGTCAAGGCAGCAAACTTGTTGGTGAGAGCCGTGACAGTGTTGATATGGAACTTGTTTTGGTGCGACTAGAAACAATAGATAAGCTCTAAGTACACATTCCTAGGTAAGGGGCATAAAATTCTATGCTGACACGAGAGGCAAAACGTACCTTGAGATTCCCAAGTTGGGTGAAGGCCTTGTTACAATTGTCTAGACGGCAGACATATGGCTTTGTCTTGTCATGGGTTTTCATGTGCGCTCGAACGTTTCCGCGCTGCGCAAAGCGTTTCCCACACATTTCACAAGAGTACGGCCTAGCCCCTGTGTGACGACGTTCATGTGTCTAGAAGATGTTAGACTCTGCCGGCTTGCGGATTTTGACGTCAACGTCCTAGTAGAGTTATTTACCTTGAGATTACCGAGCTGAGAGAACCTCTCCCCACAATTTGGCACCTCGCAAGTCTGCCTTTGTCAGTTCCATAGCGAAAAGGGGAGGCCTTGTTGGTAATCTTACATAGGGCCTCTCTCCAGTATGGGCTCGAATGTGGATATCCAAATGAGTTTTTTGGTAGAAGCTCTTGCCACACCCAGGAATGTTGCAGTGAAATCGTTTTTGGTTCGACTTCTCATCAAACGCTTGGATTTGCGGCAGCCTCTGCCGTTGGGGCAGCAGCCTGTGGTACGGAGATGTGGGCGTTCGTACCTAAAAGGGTCAGAAAAATATAACGTAGAGGCCGCGAAGGCCAGTAATCATCTTACCTGCTCGACACTAGGCTGTGCTTCGTTCACGCCTGCTTCAGTCTCGCCTTTGGATTGGATCGTCTTCATGAGCGCATCCAGGGGAGTGTTGAAGATGATCTGGCTACTGGGAGTGGTAGAAACGTCTTCCACGGACCGGACAAGCGACGGAGGATTCGATGTTGTCGAATTTGCCGCGGACATCTGGCTCTCGCTCTTGATGGACGGGCTCAGGCTGCCCTCAACAGAGGACCGATCCTCACGCGAATAACGCGGCTCTCGGCCTGTGCTGAGTTTCGACGACATGATGCGCAGTTGCGGTCGCTCCGGATAATGGTGATGCTTGAAGGGCGAGCCCAAGGCAGAAGACGAGCTGTACGACGTGTATCCCCCGTATGGACCGTGGGTCTGATACTGGGGTGCAGGGACGCTGGCCATGGTAGCAGCAGTGAAAGAGGGGCTCGTGAAGAAGTGCGGAGCCAGGCCCGGCCGTTGTACAGGCGGCGAGGTCACGGGCCGCGAGTCGTACGGCATCATGCTGGCGTCCAACACGACATAGTCGCCGCCGCTTGGCTGGGGCCAGCGAGTCCAGCCCGCGGGTGCTGGAGGATGGGCTGTGAGAGCCAGCTTGGCGGCAAGGGGCTTGCTCGAAAGAGCAAGACGCTGGTTCGGAGGAGGTGCGTGTTCCCGTCGACTGGGAACTGAGGAGGCAGGCAAACAGCGGCCAGCTGCCCAGGCCCTGTCGAGCCGCGAGTGTCGTACAGCGTGCGGATCGCGAGGCCGCGGGTGCGAGGCGAAGGAGACGGGGTTGGCCCAGTGCCACTTTGAATAGTGTAGGCGGGCCGAGTTAGGAAATTATGGCAAGACCATGGACTATGCGAACCGGCGGATGACGAGGAAAGATAGAACACCAAAAACAAGAATAAGAAGAAGAACACGACAAAGAGTACGACAATGAGAACGGTATAAAGCAAAACCCCGCCAGAACACAACAAGGAAAGGTGAGCCCTGTCAGTCGAGCCGAACCAGCTTGGTTATTATCTCGTAGTAGTAGTAGTAGTAGTAGGAGTCGTAGTCGTAGTTATTAGTAGGTAGGTAGCGTGTTTGTATTTGTCGAGGTGTAGTCTGGCGTCGTCCAGGCCACGGACGGACGGTTCATGAAACGGGCGGGACGGGGCGGACTTAGGTTGTCATCCAAGGACGGGACCTAGGGGCGAGAGGGCCCGGGACGGGATATATCAATGCTTCATGGCAGTGACAGCCAGGGTGGATATGGACAGGGCAGGGCCAGGGTGGATTGGTGGGAGACTGGGAGCCGGGGTATGCATCTCAGAGGCCAATCGATTGGGATAGCATGGCTGGTTGGAGATCTTGTTCAAATGGAGGCGTCGGCATGGATTCCTGACGCTAGTAGCTCAAGTTGCCCTCCTCCACGACCTGGCGTTTGGGTTTGTGGCAGCCCAGAGCAGAGACGGGCCTGGGGACTCGTCTTGGGAACCTGGGGTGCTGGGGGAGTGGAGGTCAGCCAGGGCAGGGCCGGACAGGGTGGGTAGGGCAGGGCGACAGCAGCAGGGCAAGAGTAACCTGCAAGACGAGCATGAGACAGATCAATGTAAGGTATCCGTATGTTGGGTACCATACATGCAGTACCGGGTAGACTGCACAAGTGACAAGGTACCCAAGGTATATATATACCTCGGGTAGGAAAGGTCGGGTACTGGGACCAACGCTTTCCAAACAACATCACCTTTATAGTACATTCCACGTTACGGGATTACCTACATCAACGCAGCCTACTAGTACGAATACCTCCATGCTCAGCCAAGTGAGCCTGGTGGCTGCATCCACCCCAGAAAAGCAGGTGATGGACGAAGTCCTACCGGGTCTGGTCCCGTCGCTATCAGACCCCCACCATTGCTCGCTGCGGTCCTCGCGGAGCGCTGCGAGATGGCCGGGGTCCTCTGTTAGCAGGACTTTAGGAGGGGACCATGGGGGTGTTTTTTGGGCCAGGTCGACTTGGCATGGACTAGTATCCGTACGGATGCACTTCTTCGCCCCAAGCTGGGTGAGGCGGACCTATCCCATCCCTGCAATGACCCATTGGAAGGGCCCTGGCCCCGTCGAGTGGCATGCCGGATGAGACATTTTGACAGAGAGCGGGACTGCCCACAGATGATGTTCTAGCGAGCCTCCATCATTACGTTGTATGAGAACGGATGACCGCAAGGTCCAGGACCATATTGACCAGAATTTGGATCGTCCCACCGCCGACCGGACACCTTACATTTCGACCGCGGTAGCTCACGTTCTCAAGGTAGTATTAACGTACGAATACCTTACTTATCCTGGATGAAATATCGCAGGGAGCATTGGCCGTCATGGCACTTCAGTCAAAGGGCGGGAACGATGGGCGGTGACCTGACCAAGTAGACAGACGGAATGGCACATGGAGGCAGGCACCATGACGACGACCTACAAGAGGAAAGGGCATCCAGGACTAGGGGGCGGAAAGAGGCAAGAGAGACGGCGGACGGGATGCCGGAAGGGGCGGGCAACTTGATAGCTAAAGACTCGCATCAAAACGTGTCTGCCTAGCTGAAATAAATGTAAAAGGAAAGAGCCCAGGCCTCAACTAGCCGACACGAGCGGCTCTGCTCTCGCCGCCGCCACAACATCCGTCCAACTTCAAGAACGGAGATCGAATCATGAATCTGGCTTGCCTGGACGTCTTGTTGCAAACATAACACCACTACTACCATACTGATACTGTCGTCCCCCTCATCTCTCGCTTCAACTAACTCCTGGCCTCTGGCAGGGCACGAGTGAGTGTCCTGTCAGCTCCTATCCATGCTGTTTGTCCCCTTGCCGAGCCGTCAAGGAAAAGCCGGGAAGGCGTACTTCACGATGGAGTTGAAAGTGGTGTGGCAGCAGGCACGGCACACTGACAAGGGTCACTAGTGCCGGGGCCTGGATGGCGCTAACCCGTTCGGGACAGACAGCAAGACTGGAAGGGGGGCTTGCAAGCGGTCACCAAGCAGCCGGGTGTGTTGGGGGTGAGGCACCAAGGGCTCCAGCTCCAAGCTAAAGCAAGGGTACCTTGTCGTTGGGTCCTTCCTCATTATTTTGGCTCCCAGCGCGGCAATCACTTAGCGTCACCCCTCCTTCCATCCTCATCAACGGTCCCAGGTCTGCTTCTTGCAATGCAGGCAGGCCCTCGGGCAGTCCTTCTGAGCAGCGGGCGGATTACCCGGTAATGATGGCTCTTGACCACACTGCAGTTCTCTATTTGAAAGCCGCCTGATACTCGTCTCGAGTCATCGGTGCACCATCGTCTACACTAATACCGTCCTCGCCATTACTCCATACCTTTAGTTATTGCAGAGTCTCGGAAGGTTTCAGACAAAAAGGATAGCCTCCTTTGCGGAGAGAGGACGAGGCGAGATGGGCAGAAAACAAACACCCGTCTCGTCCACACATTCCATTATCCGTACTCCGTACGCATCCATCATTACCTAATTCACGGGCCCTCAATCGCGACTGGTTTTCCCTGCAAACGAAGGGCAAAGACCCTTGTTTCGAGCTGTTCCGCCCCACCCATCACGACATTCTAATGCTCAGGCGACGGCAAGGGCTTCTTTGACGGTGCCTGGAACGCCTATCGATGATTAGATCCCGCACGACGGATTTCTCTCGCGGCCGTCAAGTCCCGATGCCATGGTCACAGGTATGCATTATGGCGGCACTGCACTTGCCATGGGCGCTGTCGTCCGGACAAGCTCCTGTGCCTCACCTTGAAGGACGGTTCTCTCTCGCCTTCAGCACGAGTTCTTTGGTAGCGTGGCGTGGGCAATGCCCCGGGTATCACCGCGCCCCGACCGTCGGATCGGCCAGTCCCACCTTGTTTGCTTCGTAGCTGCCGAGTATGACTGCTCCGGACGTAGTTAGACCTTAACAGGCTTCGTAAGGGGATGCGGCAGCAGCTGAGCAGACAACCTTGATGCCCGCGGGACAACTACGCAAACACGGCCAGAGAGCCCTTTCACCATCCGCGCTATCTCTCCCTCATGCCCAATCCCATCAGAGGACGCCAGAATCGCGTTGACGTCAAACTAGGATCAGGAACCGAGCACTCGGTGTTTGAGGCCTGCGCTTATTCGCAATCTTCCTTAGCTTTGATTTTCCAGTGGCCCATGAGGCTAGAAAGCTTCACGCACAGGGAGCTCTCGAAGCTTGCAAGTTGCCATAACCATTGATCTCAGAACCATCTGTGTCCCACTAAAACAGACAAAAAATTCCCGATGTCCATGGCAGACAGGGTACGCCAGCGCCAGAGATTGGCCCCGACGATCTAAGTGTCCTGCAACAAGGATCAAGGATCTTGAACTTGATCAATCAACAGCCAAAGGTTCTGAACTCGACGAGGACTGGAAGTTGAGCCTGAGGTCATCACAAATTCCAATAATATATCACGAGAAAGGAGATTCTCAACATGTTCACACACTGCCAACGGACAGCAGTCATCGGTTTCCGTGGCCGAGAGCTAAAATGGTACATCGCCCCAAAACCTCAATGCACGAAACGAAAGTACCGGCTGCAGGTCCCGTCCCCGCTGCTGCGGTGTACATTCGGCTGATGGGCCTTGTGTTGTAAAGGTACTCCATACGAAGGCCGCAATGCAATGGAGAATTGAGCTAGCAAGCACGCACGTCTTCAGCAAGCAATCTGGCCATTCGGAAGTGTCGCGGTGTTCACCATCCTTCCTGAAGCGAGGGGATGAGCAGAGCTCTGCGGCGCCCAAGGGTTCTGGCTCATGACTCGCCCGCCAAACTTCTCCCAGCCTTCGTGTGACTCGCCTCGTGACCAGCACAGTCGCCGTCTTGAGGAAGCACCGTACAGTGCCCTCGCTAGGAGGCACCACAGCACAGTAGTAATTACGTGGGTGTTACCCAGCATTACGCATTGCTCGCACTGATTTACTTGACAACGCGGAGTCCGGTTCTCTTATCTTAATTTCTTTCTGTGATTAGAACACGACCTTATCATCTCAACAGCATCGTGCTTCTCAGGAGACCTAAAATATCACGATGTCCGCAGACGTTGAGCAGCTTAAAACTTCAAGGTTGTTGTTTGCTGTTTATACACAGTACTAGATGGAGCACATTCACACTGAGTACTGTACTAAGCAAGGGCCTTTGACCCCCAAGGACCGAATCAAGCGTTCACCAAGCCCAAACTCCGCGGCCACTACTGGTAAAGTTCCCGTCCCGATCCCGCCGGCACCCGCCCGAGACTTCCCGTGATCCATCGCGAGTCTCTAGCCTCACAAGCCTCGATAGCGTCATTTGTTTACGGAGCATGTTGCACGGAATATATTCTGCTATTTCTCCGCCGCCAATAAACAATTAGTTCGCTTGTTGGGGTGTGATGTGTCAGTTTTTCTGGAACGAATTCCGGCGACCAACTGGAGTCTAATGTCCCAAGAATCGCCCCAAATATGCGGGCTAGACCTAAATCAACAGATTCAGCAGGGTTTCCGCATAATGGGTCGGGATTGGCCTCACCCTTGTATCCTCCTATATAATTGGCCGTGTTGCAAAGAGGCAAATTGTTATTGCGGTACCTGCCTGCCCCAGGCCAATCCAAGCATTCGCACCTCATCAAAAAGCAACCGCCATCCCGCTTCTGCAAAATGGGGGTTTCCGGATTCAGCTTGGCGTTTCAGCCCACGACCCGTGGCGATGGTTCACCAACGAAGCTGGGGTTCCTGGATTTGACTCAGCCCAGGACCCAACGGCGAGGTAGACAATCGCTTCCATCACAGCCTATCTCGCTTCCCTTCCAATTTAGAGGTCTCCGTACATAGTATGACACGAGGCCGCCGCAAATCGGCTCCGATCGAATGACATCCATGTTACCCAAAGCCTCGGAACATCACGGGAACAAAAGAACCTGCGTGTATCACTATATTTGGGACATGAGCAAATCAAAACAACCTTGGTATCGACGATCCTTGCGGAATCTTTTCCGTACTGCGTTTTGTCTGTACACCGTACCTCTTCTATCCCTCTTCAAGTCTCCCGGATTCTCCTCGGCCGGGCTGAAAGTGTCGAAGAACCCCCTGAGCACGCTCGCGTGGCTAGCAGCACTTGGGGACGAACTAGTTCCGCAACTATTGTTGACCCCGTGGTGTTTGCGCGCCGGAGCGGTTCCGGCTGCCGTTGGTTTGGTTGCTAGACTCTGCAAGTGGCTTCGGGGAACCTCGCGACTGACCGCTAGCGCTTGTCCTGAGGACCATTTTCGATACGGGCGGTGGGCGGAGCGCGGTGTATTCCGTGCCAATACCCCAGACCCGTCGGCCATTCCACAGTCAGCCAATTTCCATTTATGGAATAGCCTGCCTCAACTGACCCTTGTCGGCATATAAACCCCTGCCACTATTGTTCCCAGTGCTTTGGTTGATGGGGCCGATCCCTGGTCAGGCGATTTAATTGGTGCGACTCACCCACCACGAACATGCGCGAGCACGAACACGGGGTAGCATAAGTTTGTGCAGGCGGAGAACCACCAAGTTCCTGCTCCTATTTCCCACAGGGCAGGAGACAGGACAGGACAGGACAGGACAGGACCGCACCACCACCACCGACCCTCTCCCCGCAACGTCATTGGGAGGGGTGAGAACAGGCCTGATTTACTTACCGAGCTCTCTCCGCCAAGCGTCACCACATGCTATGCGCAAATGCTATTCATGCCAGTAACACGGAAGAACTACAGTAGCTTGCCAGCCTTCTGTCACCGCAAGTTTACAGGCTGGCCTCGCAAACATCTAACCCGTTCCTTCACTGTATCTCACTCCTATCGTAAACCATTGTCTGGAATGCTTATGCTCAGTTTTGCGGACAATGACAACTTCACGTGTACGAGCTAGGGCCCAGCAATACTTCCCTGACAACACGAGGCTCGCTACCACTTGCTTGTAGAAGGAACAGAGAGACTAGTGACAGGTATGGTCTCGATAGTGCTCGTCCCCGCTCTTGACCAAATTGAACTAACAAGTGAGCTAACTCCGGTTGCGTGGGGGGGCGAAGGCTTGTCGTTGTCAAACGTTTCAAAGAAACTTTCTTTTCAGTCTTGAGGCGGCAGCACTATCCCACACCCCCAGGGACCTTCTTTCTCCACGAAGATAACAGATCCAGTGACGCACCAAATTTCGTTTTCCTTGACGCCTCTTGTCTCCTCAGTCCTGTCAATCAGTGACGAAACAAATAATGTCGTCCCGATTCTTGACTAACATGTAAGTGAAATTTGCCGTCGCCGGTTTCCGTGTCCACCACCAAGTCGGTTCTTTCTCCCTCACGACAATAACTGATAAGTAGCAAGTGTACGCATGTACATAGTATGTACATACATACATACATACACACATACAGGACATACAGTACATACGCAGATGGGGTCTTTGCCCCGTGACTGCAGCGGTCTAAAATTGTCGAGTTTTAAAGTGTCTCTGCATCAAGACCGTTTAACAGCTTCTCGACATGCAGTGTTGTGCCGGCTTTGGGTTATCATGGCCAAGCTTATGTGCACCGAACCGTCAATTGACTTTACCAGTTATCGGGGGTCTGGGATGCGGCCGTCTCCAGAGCCTCTGCAAGGCCAACGCGGGCTTTCGATTGGTCCCAGCGTACTCTCGGTTACAGCCGCTCTTTTGGGGCGGGCGAAAGATAATAATCCCTGTCGTCCATCGAGTCGGCGCCGGCCTGTTTCGTAACTTGATTTGCTGATGGCGATAATACCGCCCAGCCGAGTAAGTCCAGGCAGAGAAGTGAAGGCGCACGGCAGCGCTCAAAGCCGCCAAATGTACGGCGACGGCGACTGAGACGCCGGCGATGGTGGCGATGTCATGCTGACACGACCATAGAGCGGCGAGGTTCCGACCGAGAAATGACGACGGAGATGAAATGAGGCAAACTAAAGAACATGTCAGATCTCATCTTGTCCCTCACATGTCGTTTCTGGCCATCCTTTTGGTCCAGTGTCGAGGCGAGCATCGTATTGATTGGGCTGGGGGAAAGCGCTGATCAAGTCTGGCAGACGACCATGTCGCTCCGACTCCTTGATACGTGTATCTTGATTCCATCGGATTCGGCTGGCTACAGCACCCTGGGTCTGCAGCCGTCCTCAGGTATTGGCCAGCCTCGAGCCTTCGGATGCCCCAAGTCTCCTTTCTGACTACAGCACGTATCAGGTGCTGGGCGCCAGGCACAGCCGATCTTTGCTGCAATCGATTCCGAAGCAGTGGGTCTTGATGCACGTGTGCCCTCAAGACTCATGTACACACACAAAGACTGGGTGGCACGACCAAACCGCATAAACACTGATGAGTCTCTGATGAGAATATACTAGATACGTCCGAATAGATGCTTGCTGGCCAAGCCATCACCAAGATGCCGCTCCCCAGCTCCCAGGGGGGTCCTGATGGAACTCACACACACATGCACACACACGCACACACACGACGAAACAAGCCCGGATCAAGGATTCGTGGCTCCAGGTCACACAAGCACAGTCGGGCACAAGAAGCCCCCCCCTTCGGATCACTACACTACATACGTAGTGGTGTGTGAGATGGCGGGGTGGGCCAGCAGCTAGGCCTGCGTCAAGCTCCTGAAAGGGTGCGTCCGCCCAGAGGAGGGTTACACCCGGAAAGCTCGCCAATTCAGCGCTTAACGCGCGATGCCAGCAATTCGATGACGACTTTTAAGAGGCTTTTTACACTAGTATTAACCAAACCCGGACAGACACCCGCTGCGATGATTCTCATCCAGCCGTGCCGTGGCAGGAGGGAGGAGGGAGGAGGGAGGAGGGGGAAAGGAAAGCACGAGACAGTCCGATGCTGTAAGTTGCGCCGCGCCCATCATAGGTCAATCGGCCAGTCAGTCGGGAGTCTGCAGGATGCATCGATTCAATATGACTGCCGCATGGGCAAATGACATGGTTTGATCGGAGAATCTGCTGCCAGTAAGTGGTTCTGCGGATTCAAGGACGCACAGCATGTAGGTACAGCGCAGCACCGCACCGCACCGCACAGCACCGCACAGTACACATCACTTCTGCAAGTTGCGAGTCTCGGTCGCAGGTGGGACCAGCCCGTCCGGCCGCCAATGGCCCCAAGATCTTGGTCTGGGTCGTTTACGGCGTCCCGCTCCCGCTTTCTTTGGTTGACTGAGCTCACGGGGCATCTCATCACGACTTGGCATCCGCAATGGACGCCGAGCTTTGCTTTGATCGGCAGGAGCTAGCCCGGTAGGCCGTTGTGACAAGAAAGAGCCAAGCCACGGACTGACACTGAACAGAAAAAGAGAACGGTTGGTAACACGGCGGCATTGACAGTCAAGACACGTCAACTCGAAGAGCCGCGCCTCGAGAAACTCCGATCGTGTTCTACAATGCCCGTATATTGTTGTGTATTCCGGTACGGAGGGGAAGGTGGGGGGGGGCAGCCTAGACGAGGGAGCAGCCGTAATGTTCTATCTACTCCGTATTAGTGTAGATGCGTGTATGGTATGTACTCCGTACCCTCTCATCACTCTCTAGCGTTTCAGGGCAGGTCCTTCCCCAACCTAAGATCTCTCATGGCTCTAGATCACAATTATGTACAGTACAGTACCTACGTTTGCATCTTGGCCACAGCATATTGGGGGTTTCCTTCACATTGCTTCTCTCTGCTTTTTACACTTCGTCCTACCCGTATGTTGGTCGTTTCACAACACGGGGCTCGGGTGGTATACTAGTTAGCATGTCTTTTCTGTGTCCTATTTATGGAAATTCCGAGGTGCTAACAGGACAAAGCCGAGAGCGATAGGCAACGCAAACCACATCAACAACGTTGACCTAGACGTCTCTTGATCTCGACGTAGAGAGGGTCGGTTGCGAAAGGAAAGCTGCCCACCCAGAGCGACAGTCGACCGATCGCTCGTCAGCTAGCTATAAGCCTTCTTTGGGCGGGCAGAAGACCTATCCGTTCTGGCAAACCAGCTGCTCACGTTGATCTGCCAGAGATTGCTTAGTTACGAAGGGACCTGGATGCATCTCGCATCTCCCAGAGCTGCGAGCATCGGTGGGGGAAAGAGGGGAAGCCAGCGATGCAGGAACCGTCACGCCTCTCGAGGACCACTCAACGCTCTCACCGTCTTTCCCCCCCCCCCCATTTTGACTGCCTTTCCCCCTCTTCGCTTCCATCGACATCGTAGCCAGACGCAAGCACCAGACGATATGGACCTGCCGTGTGTGGTGCCTACGGAATGGATGAAGCCTGCAGCTTCCTTCTGCCACTCGCAGATGGGTGTATTGGTAGTGGTCCTCCCGCACCAAGGTATGCATCTATGTATGCATGTACTCTGGATAGGCATTTCATCTCAATATCTCCAAGCAACCACCGGCCCAGAATTTCACTACTACCTTAGCCTACCAGTGCAGCAACACAAGCTATGATGTCCTTTCTTTCTTTCTGATATCATATATAAGATATATGGCGGATTGGGCATGTCACCGTCGCACTACCATCATCGGGAGCGAGCCGACCCGAGCCTGAACGCGGAAAGAGATTTTCAGGGTCCTCGAGCCCCATGCTTCTTTGGCCTCGTCCTTTTTTTTTCCTCCGCTACCTTGCCAACTGTAAGCCCTGCTCGGCTCGTCTCGTCTCGTCTTATTAATGTTATTCATCTCGTTCGTCTGGGGTTTTGTTGCTCTTTTCTGGCGCTAAGCTAGCGGCCGGATAATTACTCCGAGTGATCGACGGCGGGTGGGCGCTTTTCCAATTATTTCGCTGGCGAGACTTGACGAGGCGCCCCCCAATCGAACGTGGTCGGACCGCCGATTGATGAGATGAGATGAGATAAGATACCCGAGCCCAGGGTCCCTCGAGACAGCAACGCGGTTACCTACCTTAGGTAGTCGACCTACCTATCTAGGCCTGTCCTTAAAGTCTTAGAGACCAGACCAGACCAGACCAGCCTCTCTCCGCTGCGGGCCGCGACGGGACCGGGAGCCGTATTTCAGATGAATGGATGGCCATGATCGCTTCTTTTCTTTTTTGTTGCGCGCTCTCTCTGCATGTAGTGCAGATCATCCGTCCCGTCCGCGCCGCCTCGGCATCATCCACACACGCACTACAAACGCACACCTTATGCTACACCACAATAAAACTACCAACTAGCTCTTAGGATGGGGAGGGTGGTGGGTTGTTTTTATTGTTCCTTCACTCTTAATACCTTGACGACTCGTTTCGGTTTGCGGTTGAGATCCTCGCACACACACACACACACACACACACACACACACACGATACTTACTTAGTATCTGACCTGACGTATGACCTGACGGGGGGCTCTCTTTCTCTCTCTTCTCATCATCCCCCCTGCTACCCGTCGTCCCCTTTCCGGACAGTCACGCTGACTTATGCCCGCCGATCAAATGCCATTTTCGGACAGCCTGGGCCCTACTAGGCAAGTCGGCTGGGCCGCGGCAGGCCGGCAGGGCTTGACTGCGCGTCTTGATATGGCGGCGGCGGTGGTGTCATTCGTCTGTGTGTGTGTGGTGGAAATAGAATCCTTCTACAGCCCACCGACGCCCACCACCCACCGCCTGTGTGGCCTGTGTGACCTGTGGCCTATTGGGCAGCCCGCTACTACTATCACGGCCGTGGCTTTTGGGGTCTACGCCGGCACGTTCTCTCTCTATCTCTTTCTCTCTCTCTCTCTCTCTCTCTGTGTGTGTGTGTGTTAGGTGTCGGCTAGTGCTACTACCTACTACACGCTTGCTCCTGATGCTGTCGCTGCCGCTGCCGCCGGTATCCGCCTGTCTGTCTGTCTGTCTGTCTATCTGCCGCCCGCTCTGCCGGTCTGTCCGTTTGGCTGTCCATCCGCTCGTCTCCCTTCCGCGCCAATGGTCGGAAGCCATCTCTGTCTTTCTGTCCTTCTTCTATCCCCTTCTCCCTGATTCGGCCGGCTAGGTGGCCCGTGCCGGACCAGAAGCTCCAAGCGAGCCCAACCAACCAAGCTAAGTCGTTGAGCACTGTACTGTACCTATATACGAGAAGGCGCAACTAGTTAGGTGGCTGCTGCTCCCGACAGATGGGAACGCAGCCATGGCTGAACTGAAGCGTCGAGTCGAGCTGCGCTAGGGCGGCGGCCAGGGCTCGCTGCCGAGGTGGCTGTACTGTGCTGTACATGCCTACTTCCGTACCTATCTAGGTCATGGTCATGGTCATAGACCTTGTATTGTGTTGTGTACGATACACACATGCGGATAGTCTACGCACGTCCGTCCTAAACAACCTGGTTCAGCTGTACAGTATAGTATGCCCAGACGGGGCTGCTAGCTGAGATGAATATTAGTTAGGCGGTCTGGCCCGAGTCTAGTTGGCAAGTGGCTTTTGACCGTGCCCGTCCGTCCGTCCGTCTGTGGCTCTATCTATCCCTTTCGCTTGCTTGAAGAATAAAGGGACATAGCTTTCGGTGTAGAACACGCAGAATATGCTACGTAGATGCTATTTGGCGTTGAACGTCCCCAGTCCCTCTTTTCTTTCGCTCTGCGGGTCGCCTCCCAACTTCCGCAGAGCTTCTTTTTTTTTTGAGATACTTCGCCGCGGAACCACTACCCGAGAGATAGAAAAGACAAGGTCAGCAACTACCTCCTGGGCGTGGGCGTTGAGTGTGTGTGTGTGTGTGCGTGTGTGTGTGCGTGTGTGTGTTCTCGACCGCAGAAGGAAAAAAAAAGGCTGAGAGAAATTGGCAGCGAGCGGCTCGTAGCCGGCGGCCCCGGCTCGGCCGGCGGGCTTTTTCTCGCTCTCTGTGTGTCATTGCCTATCTGCCTGCTTCCATCACACACACACACACACACACACACCATGCCGTCTTCGTACAGACATACATATGTACACACATGGGACCAAGTCAGAAGCTGCGTAGTCAGCAGCTAGATACATCTGCGATCCCCTTGGAAGTCTGGACGTTGGTGGCCGGCGGGAGTTGACTCACGTCACGTCACTTACTTGACCCCTGCCTGTCTTGCCTTGTTCTCGGTCTCGCAACCGGCAATAGTTAATCAGCTGTCAAACGCAGCCATGAGGATCTGAGCTGTTGCTGACGTTATGTGATTCTCGGTTCTCTTCTCTGGTGGTGAGGTGAGCTGCGGCGCAGAAGTAGGCCATGGCCGTGCTGTTGGCGAACTTGTTGGAGATGGTGGGTCGGCTGTTTCTTCTCTATGCTTCTGGACACGCCGTTGTTGATCGGTGTTCTGTGCCGCTTGGAGAGGAGAGGTTTGTCTGGAGATTCTCGCTTTCAGTCTTTTTTACTCTCCTCGTATCCTGCTTTGCTAGCCGTAGCTTGCTCTGTGTCGGTTTCTTCGTCGGCGGTTCTTTGACGCTGGCTGGCTGGTTGGCTTGTTCGGGCAATTTCACGGCCGGATAAAGAGGGTCGTTTTGGTCTTCTTGGCTGCTTTGCCTAGATTGTCATTCCTTGTCCTATCAGCCCCTTCTTGAATCCATGGAGGGAAATGAGAGGGAGAGAAGATACTAGTCCAGTCTATTAACTGAGGATCGGAAGGCGCACCGAGTGAGTCCATGTTATCAAGGCATGTCAACTCTACAAGAAAGATGTTAGTTCGTAGCACGGTCCAAAGTCAAGACAATCGATGCCGTTGCATTCTCGCGCTGTCAGTTAGGAGTTGATGATGCCCAGTCAGCCCATCGAGTGTGACACATTCGTTTTCTTTCCGCCGTGTTGTAGCTCGCATAAACAATTAGGCCCCGTACGATATCTCACGGGGCTGTAGTGGCGTGTACAAAAACTAGGCTCGGGAGGATACACATACGGGGTATTGCGAACTATTGCCAGAAACGTGTGGCGATGTGTGAATGTTGATACTGTCCTGTTTTGTTATATTCTCTCTGTATGCATATATGTGTGTGTGTGCTCGAGAGGGCCAGTGAGTAGTTGGGTTTCCCTTTTTCCTTGAGGCTGATACCGGCTGTCTGAGCCTTAACTGGACCCTTAGACGAGTGAAGATAAATAGACAACTTGATCAGATTGCCGCTAGTGAAGGTATCCTATCGAATTTAAAATATGGCCCTATCACTACCACTGTGACAGAAGAGACTGAGAGACTGCGGGTGTTGCCAGTGCCGATATTGCAAAAACAACAGCCCTACAATGATATGGCGGTGCTTGTTTGGCTAAATACATGAGGTGGCTTTCAACAGCAAAGTCCATGAAATATCCCCGCACCACACGAGACGCACGGGGCAACTGGCGACACCAATGGTTGCTCGCACCTTTGCCGCCCTCACCAGAGACTATAAGTTCTCATTTATGGAAATGATATAGAAACTGGGACTTGAATCGAGCTCATCTAACTTAGTGTGTGCTTACCTAGTTATGGTTCCAAGCCATTTCACGATTGGTGTCGTGATAAATCTAACTTGTGGACGTCGCTCCTCCATGGGGTTAGTTAGCGAGTCAGCGAATAGACAACTTGAAACGGGAACTAGATAGCTGGGTTTGGGGGAAAAAGACACAAAGCTTTGAGGTAGGCGAGGTACGTACATAAGAGAGATATACGAATCGACAACAGGGAAAGAAACACGGAAGAAGTCTACGAGGCAAAAGGCCAAACACCAGAAAATAAAAGCAAAACGGCCGAGAAAAGGGAACAGGAGAACAACCCGTAGCCCTCCTACAAACACAGCGAGTCACCCGGAAACAGTACCTACTTAACTAAGAGGCACACAATAGGAAGAGAAAGAGATACGGACATGAAGCACCATACGCCATTCAGACAAAGAGACCAATCTAAGCTACCAAGAAGGCATATAGACAACAAACAACCTGTTTACTTATGTGACGACGCCCTTAAAAGAGACGCGGCTATTAACTACAATACCCGTCGTAACATGCTTTGTACAATAGAAGGGGGCATAGTAAGGACACAGAGACAACAACAACAACAACAAAACCTAGGAATTAAGGTTTAGCCCCAACGAAACCCCACAAGCAGCCAGGTTAATTAAGTGACCCTCTCAGACAATCAAGAGGTCTTTCATCCTTCCTCTATCATGCCATACCTCTCTCTCATCATATATGCGACCGCACTTTAGATCCCCCAGAAAGGGGAACAAGTCAATCTACTCCTATCCCCTATCCCCAAGCTGCCAAGTCATATGATTTCAGCTGGCCAGGTATGTATGCATGCGAAGAGACACGGTATGTGATAACGTAGTGTAAAAAGCAGAAGAAAAAATAACATGGATTTACCCGCTTGCTATACGATGATGATGATGATGATGATAAAACAACTCCGAACCCGGTCCCCGCTATAATTAACGTCTGACTCCCTTCCCCCACCCCTCCAGATATCCAGTTGCTTGCCGCAACTGCCTTGCTCGCCTCCCGTGGCCGCACGTGCGCAAAAGGCCGGGCCTCTCCCTCCTTAAACATCTCTCTCCCCGCTTTCGTTCCGACAGACCAGGCGCAAATGCTGCGTGTAAGTACAGCCATCAAACCGGGACATATCTATTGCCGTGGGTGCACAAGGCAGGGAATACGTTGTCCATGTTGATGGCCATGCGTTGCTGTTGTGTGCGCCAGATGTAGTGCGCCCCCTAAAGGCCGAGCCACAACCCCGCCCATATTAATCCCACGCCTAGCACCGTGCCTCAGAGACCCGCAGTTTTCTTGGATGGTCGAGCCAGTTGCAGTTTCGTTCCCGCGTCCCTTTCTCCGTCGCTCTGTCCCTCCTCACCTCATGCGCGGGTTGCTCGGCAGTCCTCCTCTCCTGGGCCCGCTCGGCAGCCCGACCCTGCGGCCGGCGCCCGCCACGCCGCCCCCGTAGTCCTGCTCGCCAGACGACGACCACGGGGCGTTTGCCGACATGACGGGCGGCTGCTCGCTCGCTCCTCCCTGACCCCCATAGGCGCCGGCGGGCGCAAAGCGGTCTTCGTAATCTCCTCCACCACCACCGCCGCCGCCGCCGCTGTTCCCTCCCCACCTGCCGCCGCCGCTCTGGGGCGCTTGCTGCTGCTGCTGCACCGGCGGCTGGAACGGCCCCGAGCCGGCCGGGCTCGCCGACGCCGACCGCGCTGCGCCCCACAGCCTCTGCTTCAGCTTCTCCTGCGCGCTCGACGTGCTCCCGGCCGGCGGCGTCGGGCCCTCGCCGTACGACGCCGCGGGCGACCGCTGCTGGTAGCTGGCTGACCTCTGGTAGTCGTCTCGCTCACTGCCGCCGCCGCCGCCGCCGCCGCCGCCGCGGCTGGCGAACGGGTTGCGGGGGTCGGGGCTGCGCGCCGGGAGCCCGCCAGGGCCTGGTCTGCTGTTGGAGTTGTTGTTGTTATCCCACAGACTGCTCAAACTCCCTCCCCCCCCAACAGGCGCGGACAGTCCGCCGTAGCGGCTGCCGATCTGCTGGCCGGGCTGCTGGGCGTAGATGGGCTGCTGGGGCGGCGGGGCTTTGGGGTCTGGGGGCAGCCAGCCGGGGAAGGGCTGGCCCTTTTCCGTGTAGTAGTTGCGCAGCACGCGGCACACGTGCGTGTCGTCCTCGGTGTCGCCGTCGCTCTCGCCGCCAAAGTAGGTGCGCTGGAGCTTGCTTATGTTGGTCGACGCATTCGAGATGAGGCCCTTGTACCACGACGCCATTTGGTCGTTGTCGTTTGGAGGTGAACCGCTTAAGGTGTAGGCAGGCGAGGTCGTGTCGTCAGCCGAGGTGCGCCAAGATTTAGTCTCGAATTCTTGTCTTGAATGCCCCGGTGTGGAGGGGCGCGTGCGATAGGAGAGAGGAGGGGTAAAACCTCCAAGCAGTCGCAAATGGAACGGCACCTGACGGAGGACGGTGGAGGGGTTGTTTCGACGACTGCTACTGAGGCTTGGTGTTATTCGTCGTCGTCGCTCGCTATGGGCGACTGCAAAAATGTCACAAGATTTTGTGCGAGTTTAAAAGAGCCACGCGTTGTTCAAGTGCAGTGGCATGTGCATGTCGGATTTGTGCAGTTGAGTTGAGGCGAGTCGAAAAGGCTTGTCTCAGCGCACGTTAGTTTGTTACCTGGTGCTTGAACCTCGCTGTTTCACACCACTGGTCCAGGCCTGCGAGCCACCCACAGCCCCCCCCCCCCCCCCACTTTATACATTCTCCATTGACAATGGGATTAATGCGAGCCCCCCAACAGCCTTGTCGTGCCGCAAAACAATCCCTGTCGATAATTCTCGACCTGAGAATGCAGTCGGATGACCTCTTGAGCCGCCGAGCACAGTCTGTAATCACAGTCTGCATCACTAGAAGTGCCAAAATTTCAGAGCTCTGCGCTCAGAGCCCTTGACATATAAAGTACCTAGCCCGGAGCATCATCCGCTCCCATTATGGTATATTTGGGGCCCATGAATGGACCAGAAACCTTTTCTCCTTGACGTGACAGTTGTCTCGAGCCTTAGAAAGCAAGCAGCTTTGACCTCTCTGTTTCCTTCTCGACCTCCATCTCTCTCTTTTTCCGGCCCTCCATCTTCACCACGCGCCCTCTCTTTCGCTTGTCCCCTGCCTTCTTTTTCTTGTCCGTCGAGTCATCCGCACTGTCGTCGTCATCGTCATCGTCGTCGGCATCATCGCCATCATCGCTTCCGAGCCAGTCCTCAATGTCTGCCAACTCCTCGTCGCTTTCGTCAAAGTCGGACACGTACTCGACCGCACCGTCCAGCTCATCCTCCTCGAGCTCCTCCTCTGAGTCCGCTTCCTCATCGTCGTCCTCGATGCCCTTGTCCAGATCCTTGTCCCGGGTGCCCTCGCCCTCAGTCTCGAGCGCGTTCAGGACCTTCTTCCAGATGTTCGCGTTGACATTGAGCGGCTGATCTCCGTAGGCACCTTGTCTTAGTCTCTCGAGGAGCTCTCTCTCGATTGTCCTCTCTAGTTTCGCCGCCATGAGGGCCTTGCGTTCTCTTGCCGCTTCGCGGTGCTTGATCTTGGGCGCCATTTTCGGGACCAGCTTCTCTCCCAGCCGCGTCTCCTCGGCCGCTATCTTGCGCATGCGCGTCGCCACTTGGACAAGCCGGGTGAGGCGTTGCTTGCATTTGTGAAGGAGGAACTTGGGGAAGTACTGGAGCCTCTCCTCGATCTGTTTTAGCGCGTCCTGGTAGTTTGCCGAGAGCTTGATCTTTTCCCACCACTTCGAGGGCATGTGGGCTCTCTCAATCTGGTTGTTGGGGTTGCAAGTCAGTAATCTCCCAAGCAGTACCACATGTCCGCAACCCCTGTGGTTTCGGGGACATGTCTGGCCGAGGCGTAGGTGCTGGGGCACGTACGGTTTTGATATACAAGTAAATTGTCCCCTTGGGGGACGTCCTGACAGACGCATATCGGCTGTTGGCTAGGGGGCAGCTCTGCCGGTTGCACAACCCGCTGACCTGATCTACCGTGTCAGCAAACGACAAGTTTCGCATGCAATGGCACAGCGATACATACATTGTACTCGTTTCTGCAGAAGTTTTGCCCCTTCGTTGTCCTAAACAATGTCAGATTGGGCCATCACGGCGAGCGCAGCGCAACAGCATCGACGACATACTTGAGTTTGAAGGCGCAAAACTGCTCTGGATCCTGGGGTTAGCGATGTGCGACCCTTTTGAGACGCGGGAAGAGGCGACTCACGATTGATAATCTGCCAGACGATTTCGTCAGACATGGTGGCGGTTTTAAACTGTTTTGCGAGCTAGACGACGGCGTGCCTTGCTCTCGGTTTTGGCTTTGGAAATTCCGTTCTCAGTGGGGTTGATAAACAAGCAGAGATAAAAAAAAATTCGGAGCTACGAAGTTTTGCCCACCCCGGATTTGGAAGGCGGTGGCCTGTGCTTTTACGAGGGTCATCAGCTAGCCAATCAATACAGCTGGCAGCGGATGGCTCTAATCTTAAGAAACCTCCCCTAAAGTTACAGGGTATATGCACTGCAGCGTATTCAGCGTATTACACCTGGCAAGCACGCGACTGAATTCTTCTCTTTACGCGACGGGCTTGGGGACTCACTCAGCAATCATTTTGAGTCTTGACGTCCAAATCTGCGCATCCCCTCATTACTTCTTTCTGAGGTCAATGTTCCGACATGCGCTGAGAGGAGGGGCCACAAATCGGAATTTCAGCCCCTGGGCCGCGCCAATTCTGCTCCAATCTAGACCAAGAGCATGGCCGACTTACAAGGCTGGTTTCCACGAACTCGGGGGAGATGCGCCGCATAGGAATGCCGAGTCTGATTCCCATTCCGCATCGAATTCGTCCCGTCGCTCGCACTCAGATCACATACTCAAGAACGAAACAATATATGCTCTGTCGTCGGGCGCGGGAAGGGCGGGCATAGCCGTCATTCGAGTTTCCGGACCTGGCAGTCTTGATGTGAATGGCCCCCCCCCCCCCCCCCCCCCTTTTTTTTTTTTCCTTTTTTATATGGTTATTAAAATCTTTGAACCACCCTAAACTAACATGTGGCGCAGGTTTACCGCTCATTGTGCCCGTCAAATCCCCCACCAAAGCCTAGGTATGCCGGTGTGAGGACCTTGACAGACCCCGGCGATGCGTCTGGCGCCAGCATCCTAGACTCGGACGCCCTTGTACTCTACTTCCCCGGTCCCAAGACGGTCACGGGCGAGGATGTTCTCGAACTGCATGTCCACGGCGGGCACGCGACCGTCAAGGCGGTCCTTTCCGCCATCCCAAGATGCATGCTTCCGCGTGCCAAGATACGCTATGCCGAGCCAGGCGAGTTCACCAAGCGGGCCTTCCTCAACGGCCGACTCGACCTCGCCCAGGTTGAGTCGCTGGGGGAGACGCTAGCGGCTGAGACGGAGCAGCAGCGCCGCGCAGCAGTCCGAGGCACCTCGGGCATCCTCGGGAAGGCGTACGAGGGATGGCGCCAACAGCTCCTCCTCGCGCGCGCCGAAATCGAGGCCCTGATTGATTTCTCCGAGGACCAGCACTTTGACGAGTCCCCCGCCGAGCTGCTGACAAACGTGTCGTGGCTAGTGGACGGCATCCTCGGCTCCATCCGGCTGTACCGGCTCGGCAGCCAGCGGAGCGAGCTGTTGCGCAATGGGATACGCATAGCGCTGCTGGGGCCCCCCAACGTCGGCAAGAGCTCGCTGATGAACCAGATCGTCGGTCGCGAGGCGTCCATCGTCTCGGCCGAGGCGGGCACGACGCGCGACATTGTCGAGGCGAGCCTCGACATCCGCGGCTTCCTGTGCTCCTTTGCCGACACAGCCGGGATCCGGACGACGTCGGTGGTGGCGTCGTCTTCCTCGTCGGACGCCGTCGGCGGCGCCAAGGCGTCCTCGCCGCCCGCGGCCGCCATTAGCACAATAGAGGAAGAAGGAATACGGCGGGCGCGGAACAAAGCGCGAGACTCGGATGTCATCATCGTCTTGGCGTCAGTAGAATTGGCCAGCGACGGCACGCCCTGGATAAACTACGACACCGAGACGCTGCGCTTGGCGGCGGGCGCACAGCAGTTCATAGTTGCGGTGAACAAGAGCGACGTTGTGGACCGAGACGTCCTGCGGAATCTGCTCCGCGACTTTGCGGCGTCGGTGCGCATGGACCAGGAAGGGAGGTTGTCCTCCTCGTCCCACGACGGTGATCTTGTCCCACTAGCTGCAGCAGCCGCTGAACCACCGCTCCTCGCAATATCCTGCAGGGCGGCTGCAGCGGACGCCAAGGGGCTGACGGACCCAGGGGGGATCCAGGCGCTGGCTGAAAAATTGGCCCAATCGTTCGCGGTTCTGACCTCGGTGCCTAGCGACATGCAGCATCTGCTTAGTGTAACCGAAAGACAAAACCAACTTCTAGTCGTATGCCAACGGCATCTAGAAGACTTTGTGACCGAGGCGGCGCGGCGGCGGTCTTGTGGAACCTTAGACGAGCACGCGGTTTCTGCAGAACCTGATGTCGTACTAGCGGCAGAGCACTTGCGCCTTGCCGCTAATTGTCTAGCTTCTATAACTGGTCACGGAGACGCCGGCGACGTCGAAGAAGTTTTGGGGGTCATATTCGAAAAGTAAGCCACCCTTCCCTGTTTTTTTATTAATTTGTAATTTTTACTACGCCCTTGTTCAAAACACAAAATTTGTCAAGTTACACCAGCCGACAATTTCTTTGAATCTTACTAAACTATTTTTCAGATTCTGTGTTGGCAAGTAACAGTAAGACGACAAGAATAGAAACGATGAAAAAAATTATTCTATGCGTTTGGTGTAACAACTCCAGTGTAATGATCCCCATGCGCCGTTTTTTGTTCCGGGGGGGTTTTCTTTCCCTGTCGCCCCCTCACCATGCCCTTCCCCCCCGAGTCTGTAGGAGTAAAAAATGAGAATAGGAAGCCTAATCCTGTTAGTTCCTGGGACTCTTCCCAGAAAACGGGGGGGAAGGGGTACTTGACAGAAATGTAAAGGGAGACAGAAAAAAAAGTAAACCACCCAGACAATAAAAAAAAAAAAAAAAAAAAAGGCCACCCAAAAAGCAAATAAAAAGCAAAATGCAGCAAATGCACCACCCCGCCGCCCTGCCGGATCCTTTGTATCACCAGTCAACCAACAAAAAAAACGCCAAATAACCCCCAATGTGTAGCAGTATATCTCCGAGACATAAATGGAAATGAAAAGGAAAGGGGGAAAGGGGGGGATTTAAGAAAAAATGCTGTTGAAATGCGATGCCATGAAACAAGCAGACCCATCCGCCCACCATTCCCAATGCCGATGCTTATTTTTGACCAAGGAGGAAAAAAAAGCTGCAAGCGAAACTCCGTGAGACTCCGTGAACCGAACACCAAAAAAAACCCCCCGAGAGATAGAGACAGAAAACTGTAGAAGAGACAAGAAATTCGTGGCTGTGCTGAGCCCCGCGCACATGGATTGTTGTAATCGGCAAAGTCGTGTCGTCGTAGTAGAGGGAGAGAGATTTCCCGGCTCGCCTTATAGGATTATTAAGCTAGAGCGGGAAGGAGACTGGGTTCCCAAGGCGAGCTGGGTTGGGAGGCTGTTTCTCTCTTAGTTCTGCTTGTCCTCCTCATCGTCCTCCTTGTCGCCCCTGTGGTTTGATTTGTTAGTTTGTTGTCATGGGCATTTACCAAGCGGGGGGAGGGGGCTCACTTGTTGTAGCCGGAGCGGCCATTATTGCGGAACTTCTCCTCTTCCTCTTCATCAGAGCCGTCCCTGTATTACGGTTAGTTTGTGTAACTGCGAAGTTGGGAGGGGCGTCGAGCAGGAAACTGTGTAACTCACTTGTTGTAGCCGGAGCGGCCATACTCAACAGGGGAGCGAGTAGCAGCAGTGAAAGAAGTGGTGGCAGCCATTGCGAAGACTGGTGGTTGTTGAGGTGGAGGTGAAGGTGAAGGTAGTAGTTTAAGTTGAAGTTGGTTGAAAATGAGATTCCGAAGCTAGTTGATGAGTTTGAAAGAAGTGGTTGGTGAGAGGATGAAGGCTTTGGGAAAGGTTGATGAGAAAGGTTGATGTTGATGTTGCTGTTGTGTTTGTTGGAAGTGGTTGTTGGAAGCTGGTGTTGGAAGCTGATGACGGGAGAATAACTGTCCCTGAACTGGGCATCACAAGAGACTTAAATAAGAAATCCAAAGGTTGGAAAAGGTCGAGATGTGCAACCAAGGCCTCCTGCCGTCACCATAGGCAAGGTAGATGCCGGGTCTACTTGGCGGTATCCAGGCGGCGCCGACATCGTCTCAGGAGCAAGCAAGGGTAGCAAGGGTGGATGGAGCAAGATTACATGAGCCATCTCGGGGCCTCCACTTACTTTGGCCTCCACTTGGAAGCACTTCGGGAGGACGAGATAGGTTGGTAATGGCAGGCACTTTGCGTCTTGCTAGCGGTGGAGTACGCACACTGGTACATACAGTACGAGGGGGAGAGACCACCCCTGATGGCAGTGCAAATCTGCAGCTCAGATTTCTAGTGGGTCCGAAACTGGCGACACTATACGAATGAAGCAAGCGGTGTGTTATTATTTTGTGTGGACACCTTGGGAATAAGGGACGACGAGGGAGAGAGAGAGAAAGTGAGAGAGATACCTCGGGATGGCCTAGAGCCAAGGTAACCTTGGGAGGTACCGTTCGCACCTCAGGACCCAGCCTGGGAAGATCCGCGTCTGCCCGCAGCGTGCGTGCCGCAACGTCGATCCACAGATCCCATCCATGCTTGCTTGGGTCAGGTAGGTGTGTGGACTGTGGACGGGGTTAAACTGGCGGAGGTACCTCCGAAGCAGGCCGTCTGCACGTAAATACGCTAGAATGAGGTACGCATTCGCATTCCAATCTGGTCGCACAAACGCGGCCCCGACGGGTGCAAAACTAAGGCAAGGACAGGTGTGAAATTGAAGGAAAAAGGGCGGAAAGCGGGCCAGGCCAAGCCAAGAGCCAGCCAGTGACCCGCGCCTCCCAACGTGAGTTGGTGGACCCCGATATCTGGCCCATGCATGCATGAAGTGTGCATACATACGTACAAGACATGCACCGTCGATAAGGCCGATGGCGCCGAGGCGTCGGTGTGAATTGCAGTGGGTGGGCGGACAGTTGGGACGGCCATCAGAGATGCTGTGGGTTTGGGGGCCGTCTGTGTGATATTTTGGCAACTGTGCAACGCCAAGGCCCACACACCCCTGCCCTCCCGTAGGGCTGAGCGGGATGTGCTACCGATCGTTGGGTGCCTAGGTAATGGATCTGCCGCCGCTGCGTCAGCACCAGGCCATCATCGTTGCAGCTGCCCTGTACCGGGAACCCGTTGAGGCTTCTCCGTCAGGCAGAGCCGTCCGCCTGCAGCATCTCGAGACCGAGTCATCAGGTCGAGGTCCCCGATCTCACTCGTTTTCCTGTCTTATTGTCGCTTCTGCTGACCTTGCAGACCCGTGGAGTAGGCCGTGCTTTCCATTGTTTCGGTTTTTTTAAGTGTTTTCCTTTTAATCACATCTTTCGATTTTGACTTTGCTGTCCGTCCGGCGGGGGAGGCGGCTCTCGGCACTAGTCATCTCACGCCAACCCACGTCACCCTGGCAGCTTAGGTTTTGAGGTTGGCAAGTACTTAGCAAAAGTACCACCGGCCGGCGTTACGGCTTCCAGTTTCGGTCGCTGTGCCGACTGATTACCGCTCCGTACTTGAAGCCAGCACCTTCTAGGGAACCGCCCTTGCAGCCTGCCGGGTGTTCCTGCCACCCAGTCACCGACCAGCTGGTAGCGAAAGAGCCCCTGTCGGCCGATCCGCTTTGGCCCAGGTTCCTGGTCTTGGCGCACCTCCCAGCTCTTTTAAACGACCAACGTTCGTACAGTAGCGTACGGATGTACAGTACATACCGTAGAGTGGCGACCACGGACACGGGGTTGAATTCTCCATACTCCATACCTTGATGTTCCTGCCGAGCAGCAAAAACTGGCCTCGGGGTGGTTCATGAACATTTGTCAGATGTTACTTATCTCTCTCGGTTATTAATCAACTAGGAAGTCTAGTGTCATAAGTATGCCCGGGTAGGTTGGCAAGCAAGCAAGGTAGGCAGGCACCTTAATTGCTAGCCTTACCTTTTACGGATATAGAATACGCCCCCGGCCCAGCTACTTCCTTAAAGCCTTGTTTTTTGTTCATTGTTGACCTCCTCCGGCACATTCTCTCGGGGGTCTTGGTGCTTCTCTAATTCTTATATCCGAGTTGCCAGGATGCACGAGTCGTGTCTCACCAAGACAAAGTACGCAGGAGTACGCTTGTACCTTCCCCCCTTCGCTCTAAACCTTGTCTGTTAGTGTGGTTACTCAGCATGTGCCTCGAGAGAACTTGGCGATGCGATGCGATGCGATGCTTGCTGTCTCCCTTCCCAAATTTGTATCCCGCGTCCGCGGCTGACGGGTTTATCCCGCGCCCGCCCATCATACCCAGCTGTCAAATTGTCACCGCCACCACACGCACTAGACTTATTACCAATTTGCTAATCCATTGTAGGCAACGTTGAACGAATAGTTTGCTAGGTTCGGCCCTAAGTCGCTTGTTGCACGAACTGTAGGACTGCGCAACTGCTGTTCTCCGAAATACGATCGCAAAGGAAGCCAACGACCCAAGGTATGAACAGGGCGGCCTGTCAGTTGTCGATTTCCTCGTCATCAAGTCGGGCTGGCCATGTCGGTGCCAGTGTGCTCCGTACGCCCGGACATCTTAACTCGCGCACCCTTTACAGACCGAGCTCCATGTTAGGTCTGTGGTCCCCCCGTGTATGGCCGCGCCGTAGACACACGTGACCCCGTCAAAGCCTCCCCCGGCGAGGATCACAACCCAGACTGGAACTAGAATCTGATGTTTGACGGCACTCGATCCCGCAGGCAGGGGATCACGGGCCATCCACAGGTTCCCGGCATCGGCACTGGGGTGTCGAGGGGGTGATGTGCAAGGTTCTCATGTTTCGTCGGCAAGTGAGCCTGTTTCGCCTATTTCCGGAGGCAGTTATCCTTTGTTTTTGTTTTCCATTCCGAGGCTCTCCTGATTAAATTCGCAACTCGAATGAATAGATGCCCTAGTGATGTGACCTTGTCTGAAACAGCCGGCTCTGGGTTACCTGTTGCCTTGGGATGCTGGGTTGTATGCAATGCAGCCCTACAGCAGATACGCAAGACGGACGGCCAACGGGTAACTTGCAGTAGGTGTATGAGCGTGCGAGTGCCATATGCGTGGTGTCGCAATTACGACGCCCACATTTCCAGAAACCCAACGCCCGATCTGGACACCGGGATCTGACGGTCTCTGCAATTGGGAGTGACATGAAACCTCAGATGATGTAAGGCTGTAGGTAAGCTGGGAGTCGGCGAACTCGGTTCTGCTGCTGTTACAAGGTCCAGGGCTAAACGCCGCGTTGGGACACTGTTCCGATTTTGCGGGGACGTCGGTTGTGCGTCTTGGCGCAGACCCGATCACCGCACCTCACTCAGCAATACGGCAGGTGCCGTCTGAGAACCTCCACTAACCTTTGAGGCTTTGACCTGTTCATTTCAGGCTTCCACCAAAAACCCGGAGGCCGGCCTTCACTGCCAGGTGAAAGAGCTGGCACCACAACGGAACTGAAGCGATGGAATCCCGAAACCAGCACCGACTATGGAATACTACGTAAGGTAATCGTACCTTTCCTTCCATTATTATCATTATCATTATCATTATCATTATTTCCTTACCTACATCGACAATCGATTCATCTGCAGAGCACTCCGTAAGCCGGCCGAACCAAGCTGAGGTGAAGTCGGGTTTCCGGCTCCCAAACAGTCAATCCACTCCCGTGCATCAAACCTTCACCTTTCACGCTTCCAATCCCATCCCTCCCTCCAGAGCACCAACGGGCGCCCGACATACGTAGAGCATCTTACATGATTCCAACTCCCTCCCCACCTTGGCGTAATCATATGCCCTCACCCATTTGACAAACATCTTTGCGTCCTCGGTATACAAGAATGCAATGGTCAGGTTTGGGCGGGTTCTTGGCAGATAACCTGATGAGGCACCTAAGAGAGGTGCCTGAGGTGGGCGGTGCTGGGGAGGCTTGGCCCAAGATGATTCATCAGATATCATTTATTTTTTTTCCTCACACGGTTCGCATCTTCTGCTGGTCTACTGCTATTGCGTCGCCACCTTTGTTGCTTGTTTAGTCCGTTGCAGCGTAGTGCCTGTATGCCTTTCTGTATGCCTCACAATACGCCTCACCAGCCTTGGGATGGTTTCCTGTTTTCTCACTCGCTCTCTTGTTTCCCCACCCTCACGGTTATTGGTTGTCAGCCGAAGCAAGCCTTTTTCCAACAAGGTACGGCAGATCTTCCCGACCGTGCAAAGCTGAGATGCACCTCCCGCCGCGGCAGGCCTCTTTGGAGTCACAAAAGCCGCTTTAGCGAGATGCTTGGCTTACTAAAGGTGGTGAAGCTATCGCCACATCTCATCGTCCAAGCGGCTTCCTAGAGTCTTGATTGGCTAGGCGAAGTAGCCTGCCTACTGACCTGAGGCAGGTTGTTGACCATGGCCATAGACTGTGGTTGCTGACCGACAGCTCTGAGGACCCCCTAAGGTATGCAACTAAAAAAACACTGCCCAAGCACTAATGCGGTAGGATAGTAAACAATCCCCCTTTTCGCCTCCGTTGGCCCACCAAGACAGCTCCAACCTGTCTAAAAAGGGGAGCACACATGACCAGCCCTGACCAGTACAACAAACAGTACAGGAATCCAAGCGATCTAGTGGCAATTGTTGCTGAACTTGCCAACCCTGGGCTTAATTCATCAGTCACTCACCCGGTCTAGTCGACCGCGACGGGACTCGAAGAAGCTTGATTTCGCCAAGACGTTCATCGTCTCCAGCCTCGCAACTACTGAACGAAGGGCAAACGTTGGACCAAGCAAGCGTGCCTCGGAGGGCGATGACGAGTTGTTCCCACTTCTCCCAGGCACAGCTTACGAGCAGTCCCAGGGCATAAACCAGTTGGTTGCAAAAAGTTTCCCGGCCAGCGCGGATCTTCTGTTTGCAGATGGCGTTGCCGGCTAGTGGTCCTTTTCTGGCGCATGGTAAGATCCCGGGAACACACAGGCTTACCGGCTAGTATTTTCTGTTTATTTTTGTCGCCACTGGGGATTATCTGCTCCGGGCTCTGGAGCCGAGGAGCAAAAGGGGGGCTATAAGACCTCCGCGGCTGTTCAGTCTGTGAGTCAACGTGTCTCGCTTCTTGGAAAAGAAACGTGTCTATTTGGGCTAGGGAAGCTGCCGGATCAAGTGCGTATGTTTGTGTGTACATTGCCCCCCCCTCCATCCAGCGGACACGTTCAGAGCTCTTATCACACATACAACGACATACAGCGGTGGCATAGCTCTGGTATGGCTCGGCAGGATGTCTACATCGAGTCCAGGGTGGTGGTACAAGCTTTTTGACTGCTACTAAACGCCTCGCGGATGGGCCAGGTCGCTAATTTTTGTGGGACACGTACGACACGAAACCCAAAGTTTCTCTAGTCTAGACACCCGCCGCTAGTGGCGAATTTGATCGTATAACCCCCTTTTTAGCACTCTAATATACCCCTGGTTTCATTTTCGTGATCTTTCTCTCCAGCTCTGCGGAAGCTGTTGAACCTACCCCTGTCTTCTAGAAGACAAAGAAGGGGCAGCTTGACTCGGTCCCTATCATCCTTTTCCTCTTTCTCTCGAAACGGCGAGTCAACTCGAGGCTGGACTTGCTCTCAGAGTCGACAAATTCGGGTGGCAATGTATCGGCGAGAATACTCGCAAATGTAACATCCGAGTTTACCGTTGCATATCTGGTATCTACTTGCTTTAGCTACGAGATGCTGTACGAGAGCTGCTCGCTCTTCAGACTACCTTACCTATAGGGTCTTAGCGCGCGAGCACCAATTCAGGGACCGATACGTCCCTAGGCAACCGGTTCATCAAGCGGTGAGGAGACGAAACCTCACTTGCGGGACCGCGGCCTCTCCGACTGGCTGCTATTGGGGGACTATTGGGCAATGTTGTTCTCTTTTACAGGTTTTACTGAAGAACAGGGGCCAACCGGAAGCGTTGGAGTAGTCGAGTTGAACCCCTCACCACCCCCCCTTATTTTCTCCGATTGTATTCAAAACAACCCACTTATTTTACGCATTCTTTTGTCCCTATTTTTCTTTTTCTTTCTCGACTCCGTTTGGGGGCTAGGCAGAGGTGTTGGAAGCGCACGATACTGTCGACGTTCCGCCGCTTCTTGGGGTTGCTCTGAGACGGAATGTGAGACACAAGAATAGGTGCCTGGTTGTGGATTAGCTAGCCTTCTCTCTGGGTCCAAAAATAAAACGGCACAACCCTACTAGGTAGTAATTTCATGACAAATGGGGGCATGATTACGAAGTGATAAAATCCCGGACTTGATTATGCAAGATTTTTTTGCCCTGGCCTGGCTTCTGCGTGTCAGCAAATCAGACTCTGTAGGGTCAGCCATCACAGCTAAGCCCGGCACGAAAAAAGGCAGCAGCGATCCATTGCTTCGGTCCGCTGACCGAGAAGCAGTAGGTTCGTAGAGTAGCGCCTTACCAGCCACACTACAAAACCGCAAGGGCCACCCCGGCCGGCAGAGGGGGCTGCCTCAGCCACAGATGGGCGGGAGCTACCCGAAGCACGTCCAACCGCCGTCCATCATCTTCGCGCACAGTGCAGTCTGAGCTTGGACACACTTACAAGCACAGTGTGTATGAGGCGGGCAGGAACAAACTGCAAAACTTTGGACGCAGTCCGCCCATTTCGTTCCCCAAGCCGAACCTAAGCCTCGCACCTCTCCTCTGGCGGAGCTCTGTCCTCCTCAATCCTCAGCGAGAGCCTCATTTCTTCTCGAATTTTGGCCCGGAGATGGCCTGTGTTTGCGGTTGACAAACTCAAGTCGCTCTTTGGTTTTTTTTGATTTCACGTTCGGTTTTTCTTTTTCTGTCCCGCTCTATTCGTCGTGTTTTCCTGTACAGCAAGCAACGCCTCTCTCGTCAACCCAGGCGTCACTGTCACTAGAGCTCCACACCCAAGTCTCGCGACTTTGCGGATAGCCCCTCCCATTACCAGTTCGCAACAGAGCTTCGTAAAGCTGCCCGAAGACGATCTACATCGCGCAAACTCCTTTCACGATGCCTGGTAAGTTCAATTGTAAAACCTTCGTCCCTCTCTCGCTCGCTCGCTGCCGCCTTGCTCCACTGCCCGGATACCAAAGTTATGTGGGCGTTCCTCCGACCGAGGGTGGTTGCTGTCACCGCACGCGCTGGCGGTTGTTTCACATGCCCTCGACTTGCCACGGACTTGGTTCGACTAGATAGCTACCTGCGCCCGTTCGAATCCCTTCCCGACTCTCTACTCCCCTCGGCTCTCCTGTTGGAACTGCATCGGCCGATACCTTGGAGATTTGTGCATGGTGCTGCTACAGCCAGCTCAACTGTCACTGGGCTTCGCATCGCCAACATGTACTCCCGCTTCGGTCGCACGACCACCGCAGAGATAAACGCAAGGTCGTCTGCGTACTTGTTCTGACGGGCCCTTGGCCTCGAACGGCGCTCTCTGTTTTTTCCTGACATGGGCTATTACAATGTTGCTGGCGCTGACACAAGTACGCAGCTCTTGTCGAGGACCCCTGGATTAACAGCCAGGTGGTGTAAGTTGATCTCGATTCAAGTCCCCCCCTTGGCACCCCTCTGGACCCCTCTGCATCGGATGCGCCTTCAGCTTACAGACTCTCTTCAAAGCACGCACTCTATCGCCGAAATCGAGGACTGTGCCATCGCTGTGGACGCGTCATACTACCTCCAGCTTCAACTCGATGCTCAGCCGTACAACGAGCCGCTCCTCCCCGCCCTCGGTGGCATGACGGGTATACAGAAGCGGATTGAGACTGAGCTGGATCGATGGGTAGCCCATCGTGTGGTCCCGTTCTTTATCTTCAACGGAGTGCCTCTCACGGGCCAAGACGATGTAAACGTGCAGCGCGGCCGACAGGCCAACGGGAAGACGGATTTGGCCTGGGATCTGTACTTTAACGGCAGGGCGGATGACGCCGTGGCTGCTTTTGGCCAGCACACCGGTAATGAGCTTGTTCCTCGAGGCAATATTTGCTGGCTAATTATATCAGGTGCTTATCGTCCTTCGGCGCTGTATCCTCTTCTCCAGGCAATTCTGAAGAACCGGAAACTGCATTTCCTCGTTCCTCCTTTCAACGCTGCCGCGCAAGTATGACACCATGACTACCGCGGCCGTTTAAGAAGCTTCTGACTTTGAATAGATGGCATATTTTGAAATGATCGACTCGGACCAGTGCGGAGGCATCATGGGGCCTTTGGAGCTTATGCTTTACCCAATCAGAGATAGCATCATCCGGTCTATCAACTGGGATGCCGGTACAGTCACCGCGGTTTCCAAAAAGCACATCACGAAGACGCTGAACGTCAGCGAGTCTCTTTTTATCGACGCCTTCTTGATGACGGGGACTTCGTTCCTGGCCCCGTTCCCGCCTCTCCTGGACTCTTCAGTCGTCAAGGCCCAGCCCTTCTCCATCTCTGACGCGGTTAATATGCTGCGCACGTCGGAGAAGTCGGTAACAATCATCTGTACGACCTTTCATGACATAATCAAGACTCACGATGCTGGCTGGCTAGATAAGTACCGCAGGGCGCGAATGGCTGTTAGCCATTTCATCTACGTTTCCGAGAGTGGCGAAGTGAAAGTCCACGACTACGAACGTCTCACGGGGGACAACCACGAGTATCTTGGCCTTCAGCTTCCCTCAGAGCTTTTCCACTACCTGAACACAGGTCTCATTGGGCCGCGTATTTTGAGCTGGATTATTCATGGGCAGCTGCAAGTGCTGTCGACTGTGGACGGATACGCTTCGGACGAGTACAAAAAGCTTGTGTCGACGCAGCTGGTGCCAATTAAGGAAGCAGCACTGGGCCTTCTTATTCCACGACTTAACCGCGGTATCGGCCACAAGGACATCACTATGAGAGTCTGGTATGACCGAAACTTCACCTACACTGCATGGAATAATCACGACCAGGCCAACTTCGGAGGTCAGGTAGCCACCTGGAGCGTGGACGAGTCTACGATCAAAGCGTTCTACCCTGGCTTTGTGCACGGCTCGGTCGGATCAGAGGTCCTCTCCCTGAAGAAGCCGGAATTCGTAGCGCAGACATTCCTGGGTCCGAAGGAGAAGTTGAAGGGGCTCCAGCTGGCAGGGATGATAAAGTCACTCTGCCTCTGGAGATTCCTTCATGTTCGCGGCTATGTTAATGACCGACACGAGCTCACTCGCTGGGGCACAGCTCTAGCAGCGTCCATGTCGGCCTTGGAGCCAACAGTCAAGCAACACCCTGACGTCCCAAACCTCTTTGAGTCCATTCTTGTTGGGTTCGAGCTGCTCCGCTTTGAACTCCTCAATGCCCGAAACAAGCATCCGGACCTTCGTGGTCTTCCCTTAAACGGAACCGAAGACGACCAGTCTAGCTTGCTTCTTATCAGCAGATGCGCAACCTTATTGAAACTTCGACACGAGTCGAACGGATATACCGGACCCCTGAGCAAAAACTTGCTAGCTTTCCGCTCCCTGGTGTCCGAGGTACGCTCTGCAGACCGCGATCTTGTTGAATCTGTTTTGGCCTCCATGTTCCTGTACGCGCAAGCGAAACGGGACAGGTCAGATGGATGGGAGCTGAGCCACCAGTAAGTTCAACACCAGTTTTCACTGTATACGCCTATCCGTTTTACTGACTCCCTCCTCTCAGACTCCCGTTCCTTCACGATCCGGATGTGGCGCTTGGTATTGCTGTCAAGACTTACTTTGACGACGTGGCGCTCGAAGACCCTGTGGAGATCCGGGTGTCTAAGAAAAAATGTTTTCCTACGTTGTATGTGCCGTTTGCTTTGGCATTTGACGAGGATTTGGACATTGCTTGCAACTTCTTCGATGCTATGTACGCCGGCGTCCAGGCTTTGGACAGCAACGATGTCTCGTCTGTTGATCGCGCGACTTGGGACAAGGCAGCCAAGTACCTTGAGCTGCGGAGATAAGCGGACACATTGGTCTCTGCTTGCCGGCACAGCTCTGGGGTGGATATGAAGGCCATTGAACTGTGACGAGCCTGAGAATTCGGTTGTAGCTAGTTATCCGTGACGAAGCAGCTTATCCGCAACTAAGCAGCAATTTTTGCTCGCGGTACACTCATGCATTCGGTGTTGGCAATGCTTCGGAGCAAACAGGGCCCTCGTATCTTAGTCTTGGATGAGAAAAGACCGCTGAAACCAATGACCTGAGAAGAACATGTTCACTCGAGACAGGGCATAGGCAAGGTTTGAGGGCAACTAGGTGTTTTGAAAAGGAGAAAAGGACCATCGATGGCGCCCAATTCATCGCCGTAGTTGTCTATGAATCGTGAATATTTACCTAGGCACTCTTGAACCTGGCCATTGTGTTGGTCTGGGAGCAGGCGTTAGCAATACGACGGCTCTTGCATAGCCCGAGGGTTGTTGATTGGCGCGTTGGTTGATGTAGTGCTTAGGTCGAGCTGAATGAAGCGTAGATTTATTGGTATATTCTAGATGAAACCTATTGGTGCCGTTCGATTGTTTGAATTTTGGCTGTACCGCGGCCAATACTATACCGCGGCAAATACCTTTATTTACTTCTAGTATATGCGCAGTAATGAGCATGGGCTATTTAGTTCACTTTTATGATAAATCTAACTATGGAAGTCCCTCCTTGAGCAGAGCCTCCTTAAGCAGAAGAAACAAAATATACGTGAGTCGTGAATATTTATTTACCTGGGTACTCTAGTTTCGGCCAAGCAGCGGCTTCCTTTTGTACAGCGTTACAAATCCTCCGAAGCTGATTTCCCCTCCCATACGACCATCCCCCTCATTTGCCCATTGCTAACGTCAAGTAGCATAAGATGTATCCATCCGTACACCATATAAACAGACATGTATTCATAAAACAAAACCCATCAATCGCAAAACGCCATTCTCCCAAACGCCATTCCCATATTCACGCCCTCGCGGCATGTTTGATAGTGGTTCCCCCATTCCACAATCAATCTCGTGTCGAGTTGGGTTGACCCCGCCCATGCAAGCTAGCCAAGTAGTTAGGGAAAAAGACCAAAGAAAACAAAGGAGAAAGGGGGGTATCGTCACAATGTATGTACGTTTGTCATGTACGCGGTGAGTGGCGTGGCGTTATGTAAAGCCCCTTGGTAGTTATTCCGTTATGGCTAAGGAAACGGGGAGGCCGGTGATAAGGGATGAAGCAGAGCGGCGAGGGGTGAATGCTCTGCCACGGGGGGGTTCTTCAGAAATAAAAAACAAAAAATGAAATAGCGCGAAAAAGGGAGAGGATGGGGGTTGTCTTTGGCCAATTAAGCAATCAAGCGGCGCTTGATCGGGGCGGGTTCGCCGTTTGCGGCGTTGTGTTTTTTGTCGAGATTTGTCCTGCCTAACGCCTGGATCTTGTCGAGCAAGTGGCTGTGAGGGACGGAAGAGGTTAGAATACGCTCCAATCTCTGTCAAGAATGGGATGGATAGATTAAGGTAGAAAGTGAAAACGGGGAGGGAGCAACATAAAAGGGAAAAACGAAAGGGAAAAGACACGAAGACAAGAAAACAAAGAGTTAGACAGACAGAAGTCTTTGGCCATTTGAAGAACTAGAAGGAAAGCTTTTTCGGTCGCCAAGTTTTACCGCTGCGGTGAGGGAGGGAAATACACGATCAAGAGAACAGGAGGGAAATATGCATACTTGATGGGCATGTGGCCGCGGCTTTCCTTCATGGCCAGGTTAATCTTTTCAAGCTGAGCCTCGTGGTCACGGAAGTGGCCAGCAATGATTTCTTGGGCGACCTGGTCCTCCGCGGAGCGGACCACATAGCCGCACCCGTCCTGGTCGCAGGTCCAGGTTCCGTTGGGGCCAGAGGGCGACATGGTCGGGATACTCTCAGCATGCACAACCACGCGCATGGCATCCTTGGGCACACGCGTGTACATTCCAATAGACTGGTCGTCATCATCGTCGGGGTCGTCATCATCGTCGGTATCGTTATCATCGTCGGGGTCGTCAAGGCTTCCTAGGTCGCTTGTCTCGTTGGCGTCCTCCATGTTCTCGTCCTCGTCAGTTCCTAAGTAGGGCCTTTTCGACGGCTTCCTCCCACGTCGCTGGCTGCTGCTCTCCTCGTCGTCCATCTTAGAAGCAGGCCGCTTCTTGGACGTAGATAATAAGCGCAACCCTGCCCCCTTTCCGGATTTTCGACCGGCGGGCTGCAGCAGCTTTTTCGACGGGGGAAACTCGTCATCTGACTCATCCTCTTCCAATTTCTGTGACGCCTTCTTAGCCTTAGCTCTGAGGTCGATAGCCGGAGGAAGTTCAACAGCGGGCGCCATCTTAGAGGCGCGCGAGAGTTTCATGCGGCGTACTAGTTGAGCAGGCATCTCTTCTAGTGTGATGTTTTCTGGAGGCTTGTATGGCTCAAGGCTAGTAGTCTTCAAGTAGTCATAAAAAGGAGTGCCTTTCCATTCCGGACCCAAATGTGGCAGAAGCCGCTGTGAATAATATCTTGTGATATCTTTAGTTGCACAATAGTTTTTGATCTTGCACTTGAAGAAAATGGTTGAGTGAATTTTGGGGAAATTCGTCTTCATCACATCCATTTCGGTAGCGATTTCCTGTAGGATATCTACTAGTCGATCAATGGGGTCGTCGTAGCTAGCATTTGCTGGAGACGAGTCTCGAGGAGCTGGCGATGGCTTCAAACTTGCCGGCGTATCCGCAAGTTGGTGATATATGGCCGGAAGGGGTACGGGCGTTTCGATTGGAAATTTGGCTTTGGCTTTTCCCTTGTCCGAGAGGGCGGGCTGTGGGCTTTGCGATGGCCCGAAACCACTCATTTCCACGTCCTTGGATTCACTGACCTGTCTTCGAGGCCTACCAGACTTACTGCTGGGCCGTTCTGGAAGTGACGTATTTCGGAGGGCATTTTCAATATTTGCTGTGCCGGTACTAGCAGTCTCTGGAGGCGGTTGGACAACCGCCGCTTTGGGAGCCGCTTTGGCGGTTTTGTCTTTCAACTCCTAGCTCTTGTTAGTTCCTTACAACTACGTGGTCATCAAGTAGAGCGTCCACCCTTGATAGTTGACGTACAGGGTGTGATTGATGAATCCACTTGGAGAAGAGCGTGGATTCCCAGTTCACATCGACCTCTTTCGGAAAATGAGCGATCAGAAACTGCGCCCACTTGTGACAACGCGCTTCCACTTCGTCACGGGTCACTCCATCTCCGACAGCGACGGCATACTAAGCAGAGTTAGCTGTGTGGAGACGAGGGGACATGCTAGTAGGGGGGCGCTGCTGACCTTGAAGTAAATGTCGTCCAGAGTTGGTGCTGCCAGGGATTTTCTGCTCTTCTTTTTCGCCCGCGATGTATTCTGGTGCTTGTCGTAGACATCTAGCACTTCGTAGTAGAGAGTGACTGCCTCGCTGATTTGAGAATACATGGCTTCGTATTTTGGCGAGGGGACGATCTCGAACCAGCCCGCAGCGCCCGAAACCCAGAGAGTGAGGGGGTCGTATCCAATCGAATAGCGCTCCGACTGGCATATTTCTATGGGCACGGATATGGAATTGTTAATCGGCTTAACAACTGGGACATCCTTAGCATTTCGCAATGGGTCAAGCGGGCAACGGTCTAGACGTACGATTGGCAAGAAGCTCGAGGTCATCATCAATCTCCAGTTTGCCGCGAATTATCATGGGGCCCTCGACATGGACTAGCAATGGGTTTGCCAGAGTCGTGCCGTCTTTTTGATAGATAACCGCATCCGTCAACACGTAGCAAGGCCAGTTACTATATGGTACTGCTAGCGAGGCTGGCCGGAGGATCGAAGATTCTCGGGTCCAGCGGACTTGCGCTTCCTCGACAGAGCCTACTGTCGAATTCGACGCTCTTCGTCGGCGGCCCGCCATCGCGAGACCTCGTCGCCTTTGAGGTGAGGAATCGTGTCGCGTGGCGTGTGGATCGTGGTGTGGCTTGGCTTGTCGCAGTTCCCCCTCGGGCCCTCAAACCTGCCCGCCCAGTTACAGCAGTCGCGAGGCGGAAGAAAGGCGGGAAAATTGGAAAATGAAAAGAAGCAGAAATAGACGGCAGAAATCAAAGACACCAACCCATCAAACGCATGCAGGGTTTCTGCAATACGAGTCTGGCATGTCTTGCTTTGACGTAGAAGACAGTCTGACAGAGGAGACGGAGGATGTAAGTACTAGGACCGTAGTCGCGAAACTGGTCCTACACACCACGCGACGCGAGGCTCCGATTGTCAAATAGATGGAAGGCGGGGCGTTTTTGAAGGAACAGGGATCAGCCCTAGGAACTGTTCGCCTACCCCACCTCGTGGCCAACAAAAAAAAGGCACGCCAAAAGCAGGATTTTGGTGACAGCCCCACCCACACCTTACATCACCACCATCAATCGCCCATTTTCCAAATGCTTCCAACGACAATAATTCCACCAAAACACAGCCAAAAATAGCCCAAATGAGTCGCTAGTTGCATTATTCAACGCCTAAGAAGGCGCGTATTTGTGGGACATGCGCTTTTCTCGATGCACATCGCATACCGTATCACCACAACGATGTATTTCGCTTCCACAGCGCCAGCCGACGATTCGGCTGGCGGGCGCTTGCCGAACCCCTTGACGATGACCGGTCCTTCCACTCAACGTACGCTGAAACCCGCGGTCGGAAAAAGAAGCTATCGTCAGAAGCCTTAGCTCAAATTGAGCGCTTTATCGAGAGCAATGGCTTTGACGGTCGCACTATTCCTTGGGCAGGCATTCCAGCGGCTGCCGGCCTCGATATCGACGTAAGTGGTGAGACAGTACGCCGCGCGCTCAAGACCCTCGACTACCGCTTCTGTATCGCCTGCGAGAAGACATATGCCTCGCCTCGGTTGAAAGAAAGAAGGCTTGACTTCGCCCGTACGACGCTGGAAAAATATCCCGAACCGAAAGACTGGTATAGGGTTCGCTTTTCTGATGAATGCCACTTTGGCTGGGGCCCTCAAGGGAAGGTTCACGTACTAAGAAAGGAAGGGCACCGTTATTGTCCTGACTACTTGGTTGAAAAGGACCAACCGGCTGAAAAGGACCTCGAACGGCTACATTGTTGGGCAGCAGTTGGGCATAACTTCAAGTCAGAATTGACCTGGTATAACGTACCTGGGAATACGAATGGAAAGATGAGTATGAGGGTATATGGAGCCGATATCCTCGAGCCTACCGTCTTGCCCTGGTTACGTCAAGGCCAGGACTTCGTACTTGAGGCGGATAATGACTCTGGTCATGGTACAAGCAAGGATAATATCGTTAGGACTTGGAAGAAAGAAAATGGGCTCGAAAGCTACTTCAACTTTAGCGGTTCACCTGACTTTTCACCCATCGAGAAAGCCTGGCAGTCACCAAAGCAATACGTAAAGAAAAGACCTTGTTGGGACGACGAGATTGTTAGGGATTTGGCCGAGGAGGGTTGGGCGGCCCTCAAGCAGGAAACAATCAACAAATGGATTAACAATATCCCTCAAATCCTCAAGGAATGTATAAAGCTAGAAGGCGCTATAACAGGGCATTAAAATGAACTTGGTTTTATCAATTTTGGCATACATTTGGCTGTATTGTGGAGCTCAAAGTGGTGGTGTCATGTTTTGGTGTGCCTTTTTTTTGGTGGCCACGAGCCCACCAATATGTCTCATCTCTTCCAATCAAGTCGGTTAGTGCGGTCCCTTCTTTCCATGGGCTGTCAATTGGCAAAATAATTTCCAATGACCGCAAACACTGCCGCAGCGCCAAGACCAAGCAAGAAGCTCTTGTCGTTCATTTTTTGCGCTTCCGGGCTGGACTTTCCATCCAAGACCGCGAAGGTTATTTCTGCTCTGCTATTTCGCCCCCGAACCCAAAACGAGCATCTTCAGTTCGTCGCCGACCCCCAAGGTGACGCCGCGGCAGCAAATGCTCAACGGGTTTTTCAAGATGGCGAAAACCAACATTGTCGAGGGCGTCTTCGGTATGATGCGCCTCCCCTCCTCTTGCACCAAACCTGCAAAGACGTGACAGCTAACAATCCCGTCGCGACCAGGAATCAACAAGCCCATTGGCATGAGCTCCGCTCAGGTCATTCGAGACTGCCAGAACTACTTCAACCCCTCCGAGCTTTTTGCGCCTCTTCTGAAGCAGGAGAGAGATACTCGCGAAAAAGAATCACACTACCAGCAGAAGCGGCGGCGCAATATCAAACGACAGCTCCAGGTCAAAATTGGGCACGGCGGCACTCTGGACCCCTTGGCCACAGGCGTACTGATCCTCGGCGTGGGGAAAGGCACCAAGTCGCTACAGGGCTTCCTAACCTGCACCAAGACCTACGAGACTGTTGTTCTGTTTGGCGCCAGCACCGACACGTACGACCGCGTGGGCCGCATCATTAAGAAAGGAAAGTATGATGATATCACACGCGCCGCCGTCGAGAAGGTGCTCGAGAGCTTCCGCGGGAAGTATAAGCAGATGCCTCCGCTCTACTCGGCACTGAAGATGGATGGCAAGCCTCTCTACGAGTACGCGCGGGAGGGGAAGCCGATCCCTCGGGAAATTGCCACGAGGGATGTCGAAGTTACCGAAATGGAGCTCGTCGAGTGGTACGAGCCGGGGACGCACAACCACCGGTGGCCTGCCGAAGAGGCCGAACAAGCCGAGAAGAACCTAGTTGACTCGGTTTGGCGCGTCGCCAAAAAACAGGCAACCTCGGAAGACGAGCCCGGCAAGCTGACCCTTAAGCAAGAGGAAGAGGAAACAAAGGCGCTAGCCGAATATCAGAGTAATAAGCGCCAGGCTGAGGAGCGCGTCGACGGTCTTGTGCGCGAGGACAGCCAGTTGCCTAAGCGTAGGAAAGTAGAGCAGGCAAATCAGCCCGAACCCATGATGTCCGGCGCGCTCGGTGACCTGCCGCCCGTCAGCAGAGGCTCAAATCTCGTCCCGCCTCCACCAGCGCCCAACACACCACCGCCATGGGAGGGTAAGGGCCCCCCGGCAGCCAGGATTCGCATGACTGTGACATCGGGTTTCTATGTCCGGAGCCTATGCCACGACCTGGGTGAGAAACTAGGCTGCGGTGCCATGATGGCCGAGCTCTCCCGGACTCGGCAAGGAATATTTGTTTTGGGGGGCAACAACTGCCTCGAGTACACCGATCTTACCCTGGGGGAAGCAGTCTGGGCCCCGAAGGTTGGGAGCATGATGGACTTGTGGAATAATCGGGGTACGGTTACCGTGCCTTCCGCCAGTAAGCCTGCCGAGCCGTCAGCCAAGACCGAGCCTGCCGAGCCTGCACCAGAGCCGGCGAAAGCGGAAAAGGCCGAGGAGAAGCTAGTCGAGGAGAAGATAGTCGAGGAAAAGCTAGCCTTGAAAGTAGAAAATGCTGCCGAGGAAGCAGCTTTAGGCGTTGCCTCTGCCTCGGCGGATGCCGTTGTAGAAATTCTGCTAGAGGCAGAGGAGCCTCCTAAGGCTGAAGTAGCATAATGAGAATAGCGCTTGATAGCGGGTATCGATATGCGGGCACAGAAGTAAATAAGGTAGCTCGTCATAGCAAACATGAACGCTTGGGAAACTAGAATATATGTAATTTTACCTGCCTACCTTGCCGTTCTCCCAAGGAATAATGCTTGTCGTCTCGCAACGTCTGGTCGTCTCGCAACGTCTCGTCGTCTCGCAACGTCTCGTAGTTCTTTCCCTTGCCCTTGTACCTCTCGGGAAACCTAAGCCGGATGGATACAAGACACAGCATGCCACCTCCAGATGCCAACATAAGACCATACCTACTGGAGAACTCAGGATCCCGTCCGCTCTCCAAGCGATAAACTAGTGAGGGCTGGACTAGTAGTTAGGTCGGTGATGACTAGCGAATCCCTCGTGTTGTATGTGCTTCTTTTTATTTTGTCTCTTCTTTTTGTTTTATATTTTGCGTGGTTATTACCTAAGGTAGGTACCTAGGTAGGCGGCTACCCCGTTTACTTAGGTGGTTAATAAGTCATCCATGCTAAGGCTCGCATCCGGATAGGTGCGGGCCCGGGTTATAGTTCTGTCTCACTACTATAAGCGTGGGTGAGACTGGCAATAGATGCGTGGCAAAGCCTTGGCTGTCTTGTTTCGTTTTAGACGGTTACGAAGAGGCGGGAAGAGCTCTTTTCAGGAACCCGGTGTTTTTAATTGTTTTCTAGATCAACAAAGTACAGAACATTCAGATGTCAAGCCAGCATGTTCGGGCCCAAGCAAGCAGATTGAATATCCTCTGCGTACGGAATCTTCCGTACACGTGGGTTTGGTGCTTCAACAAGTGGGGTTGAATGTGAAGAGCAAGTAGTCTTGGCACCCGGGTCTTGTCTTTCGCCAAGCCCTTTGCGGCTCTCGGGCGGCGACATTTAGTAGTTACCAGGACATGACACCGTTTGAGTGATCGGTAAGCAAGGCCGGGGATTAGAAAACAGCCGCCGAAATCTCCGTCTAGATACACGAAATGCCCTGGTGCCTTCTGGTAGCGGGTATTTTCTAGGCCGCGGTTATACGCGTAACGAACATCAACTAGGCAATAATACATAAACGTGAAGACGAGTTCCTGACAAACAAAAAAGTTCAGTAAACAAAAACTTCAAAACAAGCGAAGGTCATTGGTAGACAGTCGGCAAGACTAGTTCCGGACTTCCGGTGGACGGAGGCAGACATAAAAAGGAACCTTCCCCATTGAGCTTCCTCCCGGTCGTGCCAGTGATTAGTAGCAAGGCCAGAGCCGGGGAATTGGGCGGCTGTCCGTGCCAGTAACCGGATGGCAGCTCGACAACCTTTCTGTTGTGAGCGTTATTTCTGTTGTGGGTGAAGGGTTGGTATTTGGGGGTAAGCCGGCCGGTACCGGCGCCGTCCCGGTGCTAAAGTCTTACGGGGAATTGAATGGTTGGCCATCTTCTGGTGTGCCCTTCGGGCTCGTTCGGTGCTTATGAGTGGCTACCTCTTCGGGGCCGATTCCGTAGCACAGAGGTTGGTAGGGAATAATAAGCAGCGCAGAATTAAATAGCTCGGCTCGTAGCTAAGGTTGCAAAAAGCCAAAAGCCGACGTGACTGACAAGCTGCAGAGTGGTGCCGATACCGTAGTCGCGCATTGTCGATGACGCGACGTCCGCGTGCCGCTTATCCGGCTATGGGAAGGTTCGGCCAGTGGCTAGCCCTTCCCCAGACCATCCCGTGTCCGGTGAGGTCCTAAAAGCATTGTCGTACAAGGCAGAATGCGTTATCTAGGACTAACGATTGGAATCCGGGAACGTGGGGCTGGGAGATCTCTTGGTTGGAGCTGATACTTTATACAGCACTTTATAGATGCCGTGATTGGTAATGACTTAACAACATGTAATGGATGGTTGGCCATAGGTTCTGATGGAATTATACCCGGACCGGGAACGCACCACTTTAACCGACCACAACTGGGTCTGAGCAGCAACCAGGAAATCGTTAAGGGGCGAAAGATAAGAATAAATTATTGAGTGCAGGGGATTTCGCGCTGCAAAAATCCTTCTGTCGTTGTGGGTTAATCCGTGTACGTACATACAAACCGACGACATGTGGCTGCAGAAACAGATCTATAGATCCGTTAAAGAGGTTGAAATTAGCAAGCGGTCTTCCAGGCAGAGGAGGTCAACTAGTGTAAAATGGAGGACGGGTATGTACGACAGGGGTTGCTGGTGGCCAAAGCGGGGTCGCCCTTCAGTGCGGAAGGTCGGTGGTTAACTCCTGCCGTCTACCGACACGACAGACCCCGGTCTTGCTTGCCACCCCTGTTAGTTCAAAGTAATTGGCGTCTCTTCGAATGCACCTTCCCCAAAACCAGTCTGAGAGCAAGCAGGCCAGACGATAGAATCAAGCCTGAGCATCTGTGGACCCCGAGCGGAAGATTTCCTACAGTCAGTAGAACCAAAGGTAGCAGGAGTCAATGACACCTCCCATACATAAGTTTCCCGTGCCCACACAAGCTGTCTTTTCTTGGCGGGTAACTCTGATTCTCGACTTGTCTGGTAATAATAAACTCAGTCGTCTCTGAATCACTACATAGTAAAGTAGGGGGTTTCGTCCTAGCTACCTGCTTACTACTAGTAGCTCCGCTCAGAGCAATTACAAACCCGCAGCACTGCGGCTTTAGCAGCAGGTCCTGACAGGAGCTACTTCACTTTTGTCCAAACAGCAAACCCACCAACAATTCGTCATGATTGCCAGCAGACTGGCCCGTTGACCATTGCCCCACGGCCTCGCCTAGTCTCTACATTTGCGGTTTAAGCGCAACATCAACAGCTTCCAGGTCCCTCCACTGGCTTGCCACACTGCGTTAGCTTTTGCTCTGCTAGCGCTGGTTGCGTGCTTGTTCCTGGCTGTATAATTAATCAACGGCGGTGCCACTGTTTGCCGTTTGGGTCCCCCACCTCTCTCCCTCCACACTCACACTGGACCCGACCCTCTGTTTCGGTTCTGCTGCAGTGTCTTGGCTCAGGGTTGCGTCTCCACCCCGCCGACCAAGCAAGATCTCGCTGTCTTAGCGGGGCTGCTTGTCTCGCTTCAACATGGCAGGCACCCCGCCCGAGTCTAAGAAGGAGACCGCTGTGCCTAATCCAGCGGCTGCTGCTGCCACTGCCCAGCCGTCCTCTGATGAATCTCTCGGGGGTGGAAAGGAGGCAGCACATGTCGGACTTGAGGGTGATGACAAAATCGAACGACATCCCGAGGATGGCAAGGCCGACGATGAAGCCGATGACAAAAGGGCAGGCCTCAGCCGCTTAAAGAGCTATGCCACGGCAACCAGCGTGACCAGCACAACAAGCAACCCCCAGGCCAAGCAGAAGCCATGGTATCAGCAGCCGAACCCCTTGCGCTGGGGCAAGATCCCGCAGGTGCCCAAGGAGAGACAGGTGTGTCCCGAGCACACAGCTGGCTTCTTCAGCTCGTTGTTCTTTTTCTGGATGGGCCCATTGATGCAGGTATGTGAGAGGAAGATAGAGAGATGCTCTGTGCTTTTAAGACAGGGAGGTCAGCTAACACACAGACAGACGGGCTACAAGCGGCCGCTCGAGCTCAATGACCTCTACAGCATCAATCCAGACCGGGCAGTTGATCCGCTGACGGAAAAGATGCGCGAATCGTTTAAGCGGCGCGTTGTAAATGGCGAAAAAAATCCCCTGCTCTGGGCCATCCATGAGACTTTCTTCAAGCAGTTTTGGATAGGCGGGCTTTGCAACCTCTCCTCGTCCATATTGATGGTCATGTCGCCCTACACCCTTCGCTATCTCATCCAGTTCTCCACCGACGCCTACATCGCCAGTGGTCGGGGACTCCCTCCCCCGCACATTGGAGAGGGCCTAGGCCTGGTCTTTGGCGTAACAGCCATGCAGATGCTCCAGAGCTTGGGAACGAATCAGTTTATCTACCGCGGCATGCTCGTCGGTGGCATGGCGAGAGCGTCTCTGATCAGCTTGATCTACGAGAAGTCCATGGTCATTTCTGGGCGTGCCAAAGCTGGAGGGGAGGATCTCATCTCTGACTCACCCTCGACCATACCAGGCGAGAAAGACACCAAAGAAAAGAAGGACAGCAAAGAGAAGAAGGGTAAACGAGACGCTGCTAAACCCGCACCAGGCGTAGCTGGCGACGGCATCGGGTGGGGCAACGGGAGAGTGGTGAGTTGAGATATAATAGGCAGTGATTGTCTGGCTCACTAACACCACTTCAGGTCAACATAATGAGCGTCGACACTTACCGGATAGACCAGGCCGCGGGGCTGTTCCATATCATCTGGACTGCCCCTATTGCTTGCATCATTACGCTTGTCATGCTTCTCATCAACTTGACATACAGCGCGTTGGCGGGCTTCGCCCTTCTCGCTATAGGAATCCCCGTCCTCACCAACCTTATCAAGGGCCTCTTCATTCGCAGAAAGGCGATCAACAAGATCACGGATCAGAGAGTAAGCCTGACGCAGGAAATTCTGCAATCAGTACGCTTCGTCAAGTTCTTTGGCTGGGAAAGCTCCTTTCTCAACAGACTGGACGAGTTTCGAAACCGTGAGATCTTGGGTATCCAGATATTGCTGGCTATTCGCAACGCAATAATGGCTGTCAGCTTGTCGCTTCCCATTCTCGCATCCATGCTCTCCTTTATTACCTTCTCCCTGACTCATCACGATCTTGCTCCGGCCGAAGTCTTCTCTTCGCTTGCCCTGTTCAACGGGCTCAGAATGCCTCTGAATCTGCTTCCTATGGTCATCGGCCAGGTGACAGATGCATGGTCGTCTCTCATGCGGATCCAGGAGTTCTTGTTGACCGAGGAGCGCTCGGACGAAGCCACGTTTAAGCCCGATACTCCAAGTGCGGTTGAGATGCATAATGCTTCGTTTACCTGGGAGAGGACCCCGACGCAAGAGGCAGAGGCTACTGTAGGTGGTGCTTCCAAGGCAAAGCAATCCAAGTCTTCCACTGGCGCCTCGAAGAATGCAAAGCAGTCGTCCTCGCCCGCCGATAGTGGAGCGGAAGACGCGAGCACGCTTGTCGAAGAACGCGAACCCTTCAAGCTTCACGACATCAATTTCGAAATCGGCAGAAACGAGCTTGTTGCTGTCATTGGCACCGTTGGCAGCGGCAAAACCTCGTTGCTTTCTGCTCTGGCTGGCGATATGCGACGGACGAATGGCGAAGTCGTCCTAGGCGCCTCAAGAGCCTTTTGCCCGCAGTATGCCTGGATCCAGAACGCAACATTAAGGGATAATATCCTGTTCGGAAAAGAGATGGATACAGAATGGTATTCCGAGGTTATTCGGGCGTAAGTAACTGCCTCCCGCTTACCCGCCGCCACCTAGCCGCTAACACGTCTCACAGTTGCGCATTACAGCCGGATCTAGATATGTTGCCGAACCACGACCTGACAGAGATCGGTGAAAGAGGTATCACGATCTCGGGTGGGCAGAAGCAACGGCTGAATATCGCCCGCGCCATCTACTTTGATGCCGACATCGTCTTGATGGATGACCCCCTTAGTGCCGTAGACGCCCACGTCGGCCGTCATATCTTTGACAACGGCATTCTTGGCTTACTTAAGGACAAATGCCGGATCCTGGCCACTCACCAGCTTTGGGTCCTAAGCCGCTGTGACCGAATTATCTGGATGGAAGCTGGCAAAATCCAAGCCATCGACACCTTCGATAATCTTATGAAAAACTCGGAAGGGTTCCAGCAGCTCATGGATTCCACTGCAGTCGAAGAGAAGAAGGACAAAGCCGAGATTGCCACCGTCCCGGGCGACAACGGCCAAACCAAGAAACATAAGAAAAGCAAGGGCTTGATGCAGTTAGAGGAGCGCGCTGTTTCAAATGTGCCTTGGTCAGTCTACGTGTCCTATGTCAAGGCGTCTGGCAGCATCCTCAATGCCCCGCTGGTTTTTTTCCTCTTGGTCATCTCGCAGGGCGCCAATATTGTGACTAGCTTGTGGCTTTCGTATTGGACGTCAGATAAGTTCGGATTTTCAATGGGCACGTATATTGGCGTATACGCGGCCCTCGGGGTTACACAGGCACTACTGATGTTTGCGTTCATGGTTTGTCTCTCTATTGTCGGCACCACCGCCAGCAAGTCCATGCTCCGACGCGCCATCACGCGGGTACTGCGTGCGCCCATGTCGTTCTTCGACACGACGCCCCTTGGCCGTATTACCAACCGCTTCAGTCGCGACGTCGACGTCATGGACAACACTTTGACAGACGCGTTGCGAATGTATTTCTTCAGCATCGGCGGTATTATTTCCGTTTTTGCACTGATTATCTCCTTCTTTCACTACTTTGCCATCGCGCTCGTCCCGCTGTTCGTCCTGTTCCTCTTTGCAACGAGCTACTACCGTCACTCGGCGCGAGAGGTCAAGCGCTTCGAGTCCGTCCTCCGATCAAACGTCTTCGCCAAGTTTGGAGAGGGCTTGTCTGGAGTTGCTTGCATCCGGGCCTACGGACTGGAGAACCGATTCATCGCTGATCTACGCCGTGCCATTGACCAAATGGACTCTACTTACTACCTTACCTACTCAAACCAGAGGTGGCTGTCGGTGCGGCTCGACATGATCGGAAACGCCCTTGTCTTCACGACTGGCATTTTGGTTGTGACATCTCGGTTCTCCGTCTCCCCCTCAATAGGCGGTCTGGTCTTGTCATACATCCTGTCCATCGTCCAGATGATCCAATTCACCATACGTCAGCTGGCCGAGGTAGAGAACGGTATGAATGCTGTCGAGCGCATCCAGTACTACGGCAACGAGCTCGATGAAGAAGCCCCGCTCAAGACTATTGAAGTTCGCCAAAGCTGGCCAGAAAAGGGCGAGATTATCTTTGACGACGTCCAGATGCGGTACCGTCCCGGGCTTCCACTGGTATTACAGGGGCTCAGTATACATATTCGTGGCGGCGAGCGCATCGGCATTGTTGGGCGCACTGGAGCAGGTAAAAGCTCCATCATGTCGTCACTATTCCGGCTCGTTGAGCTCTCGGGCGGCCACATCACTATTGATGGGCTCGATATTTCTACCATCGGTCTGCAAGATCTGCGATCTCGCCTCGCCATTATACCCCAGGACCCCACCCTTTTCCGCGGGACCATACGCAGCAATCTAGATCCTTTTGGCGAACATACAGATCTGGAGCTGTGGGGTGCACTTCGGCAGGCCGACCTTGTCCCGGCAGATGGCGGCCCCAAGCCATCGCCTGCGGGAGATCCAAGTTCGTCGGACGGCGATGTGGTTGCAACCCGGGACCCCAGCCGCATCCACCTTGACACGATTGTCGAGGAAGAAGGCCTCAACTTCTCCCTCGGTCAGCGCCAGCTGATGGCGTTGGCGCGTGCGCTAGTACGTGGTTCGCAAATCATTGTGTGTGACGAGGCTACATCAAGCATTGATATGGAGACGGATGACAAGATCCAGGCCACCATTGCCCATGGCTTCCGGGGAAAGACGCTCCTCTGCATTGCGCATCGTCTCCGCACCATCATTGGCTACGACCGCATCTGCGTCATGGACCAAGGCCGAATCGCAGAGATGGCCACGCCGCTCGACCTATGGAAGATTCCCGGGGGGATATTCCGGGGCATGTGCGACCGCAGCGGTATCCGCGTGGAGGACATCAGAGGCGCAAAAGAGAAGATGGGTGCTCGAGATGCGAAACAAGATGCCGAGGACGTCAGCGAAGGCCAGGACGAAGAAGGACAGCCATCTGAGAAGAAAGTGGAGTAAGACTATGTAAATATTTGAGTGCTTGTTTATCACACATGTTGGGAGGCAATATCTGTAGTTGTTGAGTTCAGCATATAGAGAGCCTTGGCTACCAAGATGCATACATCAGAAAGAAGCGTGGAGGTTTCGCATCTAGTCCAAGCGAGTAAAGGTGCATATATGCGCATGACCATATCGAGGGAAGGCGTAGTATATGGCAACTTTCGGAATATACAAATCTAGACAGTGCAGAAACTAAAACGTCAGAACCAGACACGATGTGCAGCTTCTCCGGACTCCCTAGTCTTCCATGCCTCTAGGACAGGGAGAGGGCAGGGTCACACAGGCGTCTGGGGAAGCACAGCATTGGGCTAGGGCTGCATCTGCTGAGCCCGGGCTCTGCTTTGAGGAACAACAACTGCACATCGCATCTACCGAGTATACTCATCTCTACCATGCGTGCATGCCTCGTGACCGTTGCGTGTCTCCATGCCATGCCGTGTAACCTGGCCTGGCCTGGGGCTCGCGCTCCCGACAGGCAGGTCGTCGGGTGCTCCGTGTCGGAATTGAATGGTCCCCGGCGATGCCGAGATGGAAGGAAGAGATGATAGAATTGCAGCAGCCGAGTAGAAGTGGTTTTTTTGGTCTCGCTGTGTCATGTGGCGTTGCGGCTGTCTATCTATGTCTGTTTATGATATGCTCGGGTTTTCCGTGGTGAGATAGACCGGGCCATATCCGTCTGTGTCTTTTGACGCCTGCCAGAATCCGGAGGTAACGCACGTGGGAAAGGAGGCTGCGCTTGGTTAGCTAAGTTTATCATTATTATTGGTTTCGGGCGTAAAGTTAAGGTAGGTAGGTAAGTAGATAGGAAATCATGTTCAAAACGAAAGGGGCTGAGCTGAGCAAAGAGCCTCAAACCCTATATATCTTCTGCTGGTTGCTACACCGCATAGGGTCTAGCTCGTATGTTCACCTAGACAGCTGATCTGGGTATGTGCTCGTACAAGTAAGTGGTCGACTTGTTGGTAAGTAGGTAGGGATAGTTGGTTGTAGTGTAACGTCAAGCCTGCAATTTGTCTCGGGAAGCCGCAGCAAGAGGCGAGGCCTGCTGAGGAGGCCAGGATACACACACATATCCATGTGTAGCAGAAGTTATGTAGAGGAACAGTGAGGAGTTAATCAATTTTGATATTGCCGGCATGACATGTCATATAGGGGTATTTCACATGGCCGTTACACAAGCCGAAGGAATAGCAAGTAAATAAAGAGGCAGGCTTTAGGAGTTACACGATAGCGCGACTTTCCTAAGGAATCACGAAAGGGAAACGTCTGGCTGGTCCGGATAGGATCTTGCTGTTTATCTCGTGATGACTACTGCCATGTTGTAACTTACGAAGGAAAAGGGACACAGGAAGAAAAAGGAAAAAGAAACATGTCATGTTTCTTGTTCAATATTCCGCACACAACACCCGCAAGAGATCAGTCAACCAGGGTCACCCGAGAAGCAACCCACGTCGCCCATCATGCCATTTCCCAAATCCACACACACTTGACACACGGCCAGCTAGCTCATGGTACACAATTTGCCCGAACTTGGAAAATTGAAAAACAAAAAACGCATAATCAACTCGAATCGATATATCCGAGATGTTGTCACCATCTTCCCAGTATTCGCTCACCGGCGCCATGCTCTCAACACAACACCAAAAACACAAATAGCAAAACTACTTACCCGTTTACCCCCTGCGGAAGCGCGCCGCCGTTATATGCAGCTAATAACTATCCGTCAGCTACCTAGACAGCTAGCTAACCAGCAAGAAACCTAACTCGAGAGGGTAAGAAGAAAGTTTAAAGTTCTAATGTCCATTATAGAAGAGAGAGAGAGAGAGAGAGAGAGAGAGAGGGAGAGTGCTGACTTAATGAGGAATGAGGAAAAAAGGGGGCGCGCGGGGGCTCGTCTATTCGGGCCTACAGCGACACTTCCCACTCAATGTTCCAAACAAGAAACATAAACCAAACACCCCAAAAAGAAACCGATTCCTTTAATTTTTAGCGAACGGGTTCCTAAAAAGAAAAAAAGCCTCCTCTCCAAAAACAAACCCCCAATACGGTAACAAGCCAGCAAGCAACGAAGGTAAAAATACAGATTTACCAAGTTGAGACAGACAACAAGTTCATACCATACCAACGATACCGCCACACCTCCTGTAACCCACACTTTCTGTGTGGAACATCAAAGAAAAAAGTGACCAAGCAAGTTCCCCTTCCGCGACCCTTTATAAAAAAGGGGACGCTCCTTTTAATGCTGGCGGATAGGAGGCTAATGCAGGGGGGAGAATATCCTATTCCTTCCTATGGCCGGGAGCCGGGACCTAATGCATGGAGACACCACCGTAAAAAGTGAGATTATATATTTGTAACAAAAGAAAAAGAAAAAGATGCAGCCGTTTTTAATGAAACCTCGGCTTTCTCTCCATTTCTACATGAACACACAGCCAACGGCGCCAGGATACAGCCAGCCTTTTAGAACAGTAATCGAAAGGTGGGCACGTGCGGGACTGGCCGTCTAGTAGCGGCCGCGCCCTGGAGGAGAAGGGCTCTGGCTATAGCGGTGTCCGCCGCCGCCGGGAGGGAACTGCCCCGGTTGGTCGTCTAGCAGGTCGTCCAGGAAAGCGCTCGGGGCCCGCCCGCTAGGCGGCCTGTTGAGGTTGACGGAGCTGGAGCTGAAATTCCGCGAGCCGCCCACCATCCTCGGCCCCATGTCCGGGGAGTCTGGGGGCGAAGAGCCGGGGGCTGAAACGTGACCGCCCCGCGACGCCGGTCTAAGGTTGGACATGCTGATAGAATTGCCGTGGCCGTGACCGGGTGCGCCGGTGGCGGCAGCGGACGACGCGTAGAAGCCCGGCGGCAGGAACCGCGAGTCCCGGTTGCCCTGGCTGGCAACACCTGCTGCAGAAGAACTGCCCTGGGCTGTCGGGGAGAAGAAGAGGTTCGTCTGACTGGGTGTGGCCGAGGGAGTTGGCCCGCGGTGGGATTTCCGCGTCGCCGGGCCGCCGGGTATAGAGGGCGAAGAATCGCGGTCGAGGAACTTGTAGAACGGCGCGGGAGGCGGGGGGAACGTGGCCGCCTTATCGTTTTGGCGGTGCTGTTCTAGATTGGCCCGCTCGACGGACCTGTGGAGGAGGCACACAACGATGCCGCGCCACGCAAGAATTGCGAGGCCGAACACGCCAAGGATGGCGCCGACCGCGATGAAGACCGTCCCGTCGGGCAGGGTAGAGCGGTTCATGAACGGCGCATTGTTGGTGGGGGGCACGGTAGGCGCCGGGTAATCCGGAATCGCTGTGTTGGCCGTCTTGGAAAGTGTGGGGAGCGTCAATCGGGGCTGCGTTACCGTCGGGGCCGGCGTCGTGGTGGAGGAGGTGCTGCCGCCGAGGTTGGGGAGCGTCAAAGACGACGACGACGACGACGACCTGGACTGACTCGTAGAGTCCGAGGTTCTGGCTGAGGTGGTGGGCGAGGAACGGCCCGAGGGTGTTGTTGGGGTCGTTTGCGCCCCGTTTTGATTTGTTGTGTTATTGTCATCGTCGCTCGTGTTCTGCGCGAAGCCGCCTTCCGCCAGCAGAGATGCTGCAAGCACGGCGGAGAGAAGCAGCGAGCGCTTCAGCGAACATCGCGACGACCCCATCGTGTCTGGGGGTCTTCTAGTTGTTCTCAAGGCGACGAGACGTGTCGGCAAGGCGAGGTGTTGGCCCTCCTATTTCCCCCTTCGAAAACAACGGGCTGCTGCGTTGGTCTGTTAACCAGATGCAGCCACCATCGAGAGGGCTAGCGTTCGTTGGCTGTTGTGTGTCGTGGGCGGCTGACGTGCAGAGGTCTTGGAAGTGGGGGGGACTGTCGTGACTGGACTGAAGACAAGAAACCTGAGAGCAGAGTCGTCAAGAGGTGGAAACAGGACAAACGAGCGGATGCGGGCGCTGTCCCGGAAACACAAGAGACAACAAATGCAAGAAAAAAATATGACAAGAAACAAGAAACAGAAAATGTCGATTGCTGGTGGTGGTGCCGCCGCTTTACTTGGTGGCAGCAGGGAAAAAGGGATGCTCAGGTCCCTCATTCCCGAATCCCTCGTATTGGGCCCATACTCGCCTATTTCGGGTTCCCAGTTAGGGTGGAGGCGACGCGCCTCACCCCCGAATGCGCCGACTGACGCCAACAACTCTGCCGCTGTCTCAGCCCAGCATAGCCAGCGATCCGCAAGTGACCCGCCGAGACCGTACGGAAAGCATGCCGGCACCGTCAACCGACTTTACATTTTCAGGCGTTTTTGGCCATGGCCCCTGCAGCTCCCCGGATTTGGATTGATTCACTAGCGTTTTGGCGGTCATGTTTCTGTTGCGGCCATAGCACGGCAAACACGGCATTACTCCTTCCATTGTGGTCAATTCGAGGTCGGAGAGAGGAAAGCAGCCTGCCCACCCTACTTCACCTCCTAGATGGCGTCTTTGCGCTCACTAAGGCAGGTACTAATGAATGTAGGCGAGTTGACCGCCACTATCTAATTTCCTGGGTCGTCCTCGCCTTTCGTCTGATTATTTTGAGTTATTTTGCCGTCTGCATCCAGGGTCTTGCAGCAGCAAGCAGCGAGGAAACGAAGTGAATGAATGACGTGATTGCCACTCGTTCCACTGCACCAGTCATGCAAAACGAACGGCTAGTGCGAGGCCTAACGCAGTTGCACTGTGAGGCAAAGTCACTCTCCCAGTCTGGAACGTAAAATTTTAGGCTGTTGAAATCTGAGGGGACCCTGCTGTACTCCGTACTCCGTACTCCGTTCCACAGCGGACCCCTTCAACTAGCTCGCTAGCTGCCGCCTGGAGGCAGCTGCAAGCTCCCGTTAGGTTTCACGTGCAGTGGTGCAGCCAGCGGTCGGTCAAGCCAGCGCTCTCCGCCGCCACCGTGTGGCTCGTGTTCGTTGCGAAGGGAAAAAAAATCGGCACAGTGAGCCTCAGCGCAAACAAGCGTGAACTTCACCCGATTCACTGAGCTGAGACGACGACCAAACCTCATAAAAATTCAACACAGACAACCCCTTCGACCCGCCAGCTTCAGATTTCAGATCCCGGGTTCGATCACGCAGTCGCAGCAGCCGAACAACCCGTTTTCCAGCCGACGAGGTGCCTCGGCCGCATCGCCAGCATGGGTGTCGCTAGGAAGACGAGGAAGTTCGCGACGGCACGTGACTCTACCGCCTCATTGAGAATCCCAAGAAGGAAACTAATGTTCAGATTCACGTCGATAGGTCAAGAGAATCATCGGCAAGAAAGACGACCGACGCAAGGATGAGGTGACGAAGAAGAAGGAGGAAATTGAGCACAAAAAAAAGGAGCTCGCCGTGCGGGAAGTGTACGTGATGACCTCGTCACCCTCCTCCCTCTTCCGGCGCTTTCTCGCTACGTTGCGGTGCATTTCTTGGCATTGACCGTTTCTATGAACTGCCAGTTGTCCAGATGTTAACAATTGTGTCTACAGGCCGCAAATGCCGTCGTCTATGTTCTTCGAGCACAACACAGCTCTGGTTCCGGTGAGTTTTTTTGTGTAACCAGCTCTACCCTGCCAAAGGCCACTAAGGGCTAATTCTGTGTCTATCTAGCCTTACCAAGTCCTGGTCGTACGTTGTCTTTTGTGACTGGCTATCGGATACTCTACCAGGCTCTACCTTGGTACTAACTGCCGCCCAGGATACCAACTTTCTGGCGAGGACAGTCGGAGGCAAGCTGCCGCTTCTCGAGACTGTACGTTACCCCCGGTTCTGCACCACAGCCCAAGGCTACCTGCTGACTCACTGGCGACGTGCGTAGGCTATGGATTGCCTCTACGCCTCAGTCAACATTTGCATCAGTTCATGTGTTATCAGGTTTGTGTTACCATGCTCCTCCATCAAGGTAACACCGAAGACGCTAATAGCCGCGTAAAGTGAGGTGGAAAAGCTAGGAAGCCGTTACCGTGTAGCTTTAATGAGTAAGAACCTCTTTTCCCACATCGTGGGCTTGGTCCTTTTCTTGCTCTTTTACAGTCAGGAGAGGCTAATAGAGATGCAGTTGCACGCGATGAGCGGTGGACACGCCTGACGTGTGACCACACGGGTACTTATGCCGACGACGTTCGTGAAACCCCAAAGTCTTTTCGACTCGGAGCAACAGCTAACGATACCCCCTCGGCTAACTAGTGTATCGTCGACCGCATACAAAAACATCGCATCTATATTGTCGCTAGTACGTTATCCGTTGCACAAACATTTGACAGTATTTGCCGCCCGTTACGCCCGCGCTATCTCGTATAGTTGCATAGTCGTTTGCTCGCATTCGGCTAGCTCGGGCCATCTCGGAAGAGGGCCCCCGGCTGTTCACGGGCTGGCAGGAGGGGGCGCGGGCCGCTTGAGCTGACAGACTTTGCCCGCGGCGTGCTGACTCATGTCTTTGCAGCAAACGATCGCGACCTCAAGAGGCGGATACGCAAAGTTCCAGGTTTGTCATTCTCTCTGATTTATAGGTGTAGCGGAAACGGGGCGCTAATTTCATGCTCCCCAACAAATAGGTGTGCCTATCATGTCTGTCGCCAAAGGCAAGTACGTGATCGAGAGGCTGCCCGGCGCTCCCACCACTTGAAGAGCGTGACGCGCCATTTGCCTTGGTTTCGCCCCGTCCGACCCGCATGTATTGGCGGTGCCGACGGCTGAGTGATTTGCGTTGAGCACCGCCAACACGCAAGACAGTTATCGGCTTTGTGGGCGGGCCCGGCGGCGAGAGACGGGGCTAAATGGTTGAATCCGTTGATATTGTGCCGTTGGAGGCATGTAGGCGCGCTTGGGGAAAGAGGAGCCGACCCTTTCAGCCCTAGCGTTGGGGGGGAGGCAGGCCGGAGCCTGGAGGGCTGATCAGTGCTCAGAGAAGAGTTGAGTCGGACTTTGTTGCATATTGGCAACTCTAGTGACTGGCGCCTGCTTGCCCAATAGCGTTGAGTCTTTTTTGGCTGCCAGTGTAACTTTTTATGTGACACTGCCAGTGTTGCAGCTAGGCCGGAGTTTTTTTTGGCACAGAAAGGGGCTTGTTTTCCACAGGGCCATATTTTGCGGTACACACTAGTGTACGAACTAGAGCCAACAGGCACCGATAAGCCCATAAGGCCGTAGGGCAAACGAAGGATGCCCGGTTAGGAAGGACGCTCGGAACATGCATGCTATTGCCACCGTTTGGGGGACAGAGGCAGGCAGACCAGCCGATCGATTTTTGTGTGACCCGATTTCGATATTGGACAGCCGGGGACAAAATTGCCTATAGACTCGGACCCAGAGACAAGGTCCGAGTGATAGCGTGCCACAGCGGGGAGGGTACCATGAGACTGCAAGGGCAAGGGCACGGCATATCCCATCACCATCAGCCGGACCCTGCCCTTGTGATCCATCCCATTCCGCGTGCGGTCGACGTGGAGGTATTCCGCAGTGCTGGACCGTGTTAAGCCGCCCCTTGCTGCTGCCGCTGCTGCAACATGCAACCTGCACCTCTCCATGCAAGTTGTCTGAAACCTCTGTTAGACTTGAGCCCGCTTGGATCTTGGCCCAGCCAGCCGGTCCGGGTGCCATGCCAAGTTGCTGCCCATGATATGCTACCCGCTAGATACCCCCTGCCGCGCCCCCCTCCCCCTCCGCCCTACAACACGGCCCTGGTCTGTAGTATGCCATGTATGGCATGTAAGTTTATTCCGAAGAAACAAAAATCCTACAAGGCTACAAGCAAAGTGGCTTGACATGAACATGTCCTGTGCCGTGCAAGAGCGGCGGCGGCCGCCTTGCCATTCATTCTGTTATTTGACAAATAATTGTTGGTTCCCCTGGATGTTGCTTCCCACGTGGATACCAGCCAGACTACGTGTAAATCCACGAGCAGGGTGTGCCTTATTGTTGTCTAGGTAAGTTGATTCGATGTTGATATGGGCGGGCTGTCTATCATGTGTGTATGTACCAATGTACGACCAAGGCTCAACCAAGGGGAGAAATAATACTCCTCCACGAGACGGTTTAGAGTTGTGAAGAAAGGGTGAGCAGGAGCCCTATAAGCCGTCTTCTGGTCACCAACTACGTACGTATCTCTACATGTAAAATCATTTTGGGGTCTAGAGAGGACCGATATGCTTGTGTTGACCGGCAACTAGCACGACCATATTCTGGGGTAAGTGGCGCTTTTGAGCTTAGGCCGGCAACTGAGGAGGATGAAGAGGAAGAGGATCCAACTAACATGTCTTCTTGTTGTCTTGCCCGAACCTCCGTCCGTGACGACGGGCAACTCCGCATCATGGAGATTTTCAAAGGGGACAGACAGGGCAGGATGAGCAAGTTGCAACATATACGTAGGTACTTACCTTCCTACCGTGGATGTAGTGGCACATCCCGCGGGATAACATGACCCATGATCTTGTTGCGTTTGGTTAGGCCCCCCCTTTTTTACAAGTATTAGACACTCCTTATCGCAATATCGTTGCCTCGTTGGCCTTGTTTCAGTGGGGAACTGGCAGCCGGGATCTTTGACGATCTGAACTCGATCTCCGATAATTGCATCCGACTTGTGTCTTGGGTGGGCGACCGGTGGGCCGCCCCATCTCTTCATCTCATGTTGTTAGGGCAGTGGCGGCGAGAGTGTAAGGGTGCGTATTCGTCTCAAGTCGCGCTGAAGAAGGGACGGTGGGATACCTTGCAGGAGTGAAATCCAACACCAAACCCAAAACCCACCGATATATAAGGTATTACGTGCCACATGTGTGTACGCCACGCGTGTGTGTGTGTGTGTGTGAAGACCCGGAGGAGAGATGAAGCAAGCTCAGCGGCCCAGCGCACACTATAGGCGTGGCTTACACACTGCCAGCGGTCCCATTAAACCCCATTCAAAGAAACGGTTGTAATTTCGCGGCAGGCAAGCCAACTCAAATCCACACCTGGGGTACCACATGCCTGGCCGTCATCCGGTCTGGGGCGTTTGTTGGCGTTGAAGGGCGGGGATGGAACCTTCCATTGAGATATAGGACTCGGGAGGGACCTGACGTGCCTGGGATGATGCGATTGGAGAAGGCGCTTACGGAATATTCGATTGACCTGTGGCCCTTGCTCAGGACAGTGGACCCTGGTGCTACCCTAGCATTGCTACTAGTGCCCACAACCTAGAAGCTGGCGCCCCACACCCTACTACTTAGGCCCATCGACCTACGAATTAGACGACAGCCAAAGACTCCAAGGGGCAGCTTTCTCGACGGCAGCGGCTTTAGAGGTGCGAAGCGGACGCCAAAGCCCCTCGTCGTGCTTCGTGAGACATGCTATGTTTGAAAATCGGTGACCTCTTGCTCCCTGAATCTCGAATCGCACCTGCCTGCTTTGCTCTAAGCGCAGACAGGGTTCCCAAGCCAACAGAGACACCCTACATCCTCCGTCGAGAACTCAATTATTCAAAAGGTAAAATTAGCACAACTCGAATCTCATCATCTCATCAGGATCACGCCGTCGTCGTCTATCCGCTACATGCAACGGGTCCGTCACCCGGCAAGAGTGCAGGATAATCTCTGCCGGGGGAACATGTTCCAACGGTGACTACTACTGTCTATTAGCTTGAAATCAATGCTCCCACTGGCCACAGCACTTTAGGAGGTAGTCGAAACGTGGCAAAGGAATGGCAAGAAAAAGACCTTCACATATTTTTCAACACTAGAACCGATATCTGAGGCATATATGTATGTATAGAGAAGATGCACACACATCGTGTGACTGCTTGCCCTGTCTGCTGCCGGGTTGAAGATGAGATGATGTCTGTCCGTCCGTCTGCCATGCCCCCTTCCATCCCCACCCCCTCCTCTCCCCGTCACATCGAACAAGAAGCAAGTAAAGAGAAATAACCCCCCCAGCATCCAGGGCTCTCGGAAACTTAATCTTAAAAAGAAGCGCTGCATATTCTTGGCACAAGCACATCCAAGCGCCTCTCCCTCGTTGGGCCGTCCGTCCGTAGGGCCCCAGCAGCGGGTCCGAGATCTCCCCAGGTCCCACTCACTCCACTCAGACCATCCCGGGAGATAGATGTGGAGGGGGGAGGGGGGGGGGCCGCCGGGCCTCCACGGGTCCCGATGCTGGGTACTGCACTCTCAGTAGGTCGATGGGAGTCGATGGAAAGTAAGTTGGCTTGCTGTGGTTCCTTGCTCTAGGTAGCCTCCTAGCCAGACGCCGCCGTAGATCTGTGAACCAAAACAAAGCCAGTCAATAACAATAATAACCCATCCTGGGGCTAATACCGTAGGCCAAGCCTGTGTCTGCCAGCCGTCTGTCTCTGACTTGGCCTTGCTACCGACGTCGTAGGACTCGACTAACATGACGTTTCCTCCTCTCGTCAGTCTCGTCTCTGTCCACCTTTGTCATATCTGTCACGACAATCCCGGCGTAAGGAGTATTTTGTCCCAAGAACGGCCTTGTCGGCCTTGGCTGCATTTATGCATACATGTAGTAGGGAAAGTTACCCTCTCCGGGGATCGGGTTGTTTGTTCTCGAACGCTTGTCCGCTTTCTCTCTCAGGGCTGGGCCAACCGGGGCGGCAGCCGTGGAGCAAGGGGAGGCTTGCGAGTTTGGTGACAAATTTCGGATCCAACCGACATGCAGAAAAGGGCTCGCTGCCACCCATTGCAGATGTGAATTCTAGAAATAGGTACAGTAAGAACCGGCTCCCTTCCATACATGAGGCAAATTGCCTTCCCCATGCACGGTGACGGGGAGAAAAGCGATAAGTCCGTCCCCCCAGTGAGCGAGTTTCTAACTGAGCCTCGTCACTACCTGCCTAGGTAAGGCAGGTGAAGATGGGTGATGCTAGATGACGGGCGGCAATATGTAGATCGCTCGACCGTTGCATATGTAATGCCGTCTATGTGTCGGAGGACATTCGCATGTACGAACTAGAGCGCCATTAGAGAGCCCCTCTCAGTTGGCCACTTTCTTTCTCTCTCTGCCGGTCTAGTGTAAGTCTAGTCGGTAGCAAGTGAGGTTGGTTGAAAGTTACGGCCTCATGTTGTGGGGGCTGCAGGAACGATGAACTTACCAATCTATGTAGTAAGTGATCGTCGTCATCCTCCATCATGTTACGAGGTTCCTCGGACAATGTCGCTGCTGTCTGCTCGGTCCCGTCCAGAGTGAAGCTAGACGGAGAGTTATACCGTAGCCGAGCTAGCTGTGCCCCCGGAGGTAGCTCCAGCCTCCAGGTCGGCTAACTTCAGCAACCTACTGCCAACTCACCAAGCAGAGAGAATGAAGCCGCAGGCGGGGTGCCGCGCAGTGCAGTTCGCAGGCGGGGAACTAGCTGGGATCTGTGGCTGCTAGTGAGCAATTGGGCCTCGATCTAGGTCTTCCTGTCTTTCATTTCTTTTGTCTGCTTTATCTCCATGGAAATAACATTGACTCAGAAATGTCAATATTTTTACCATCAAATCGCAGCCACTCCACTCAGAAAAGACGTTGCGCGGCAAATCCTGAAGGATGGGAGCGAATGCGGTATGACCTCTTAGCTCAGGTTGTTGCCAGGCCGTAGAAAATTCATGGGGACATGCGTGGGAGAGTGGGCCCGTAGGGTATGACAGACAGCCTTGACAGCCATGGCAGAAAAGAGGTTAACGTAACAAGGAAAAAAATGCCCCGAAAGAAAAAGAGCAAAAAAAGATCTGCATTTCTCTTCGAGCGTCGCCCTGAAACCAAGCGCAACCGACAAACATTTTGCCTGCCCCGCGTCTGAACAGTCGATCGAGGACGTGCTTGTCCCCTCCCCACGCACCAATGATAGTTGAGGTTGTATTACACGGCCGTCCGTCATAACCCCAGAATATGAGAACTGCCGAGACTTCAAGACATGCAAGTCGCAACAAGATACAACGACACCTGGGCGGCGGCGGCGGCGGCGGCGGCGGCGGCCTGGCTTGATGACTGGCACGGGGCCGCATGTAAGTCGAGTGGCTCAAGCTGCCCGATAGGTGGTGTCGGTCGGTCCCTGGACGGCGATGTGTTCCGGTATATAAATATGTACAACACACGCATCGTCTCCTTCCATAGACGCTGGATGCGCGTAAAAGGCCCTCCCCTTGAACATGATGGTATTTGATATCCTCGTCGATCTTGAATCGGATTTCTTAGCCTGTTGTCGCTACATAATCCGATAGTTCTGCACTCTCTTGTCCACAAATCCCGACCAAGCACAAGGCCTTGTTGAAACAAAGCAACCTTAGCTACTGTCATGTTCCCGACTTCGGCCTCCGTCGTCTTTTAGTTCTTACCCTCCGAAGACAAACCAACGGCTGTACAGAACGAGAGCGGGAGCGAGAGCGAGAGCGAGAACAAACAGGCCCGCCTCAGTGCCTGAGCTACCCTACACGACACGACACTACCGTTAGTTGTGGCTTACCTATTGGTCGTTGGAGGGCTGCTTGCCAAGACAGACACCTACACGAACAAACTCCACAACGGCAAGCCCGCGGGGCAGCCACTGCTACTGCGACTACCGCATTGGCACGGAAGCCGCGCACCTCAGTGTCACTGCCAGTTGCAAGCCGTCTTCCGGCGCCCCTCAACTTCCTCCCCGGGCGTGTTATTCATCTCATCGATACGGATAGCGCATGGAACACTACTTCCCAACTTCCAAAATTCACAACCGCACCATGTCAAACCCATCGCCGCCTCCGCAGCTCGAGCAACAGCACCAGCTCCAGCAGCCTCAACCTACAAAGCGCACAAGGGTGCTGCTCTCGTGTGCACCCTGTCGCACAAGTAAGCTGAAATGTGAGTAAAGTGCCCAAACACCCCCTTTTCCTTTTCTCGTTGTCTATTCATTCGCCCCCACATCCCATCTCACCCTCATCCGAATTCCCCGCGTTCGTTTATATAAACGAATCGGGTGAGAGCTGGGCTACCTATCGTGGGGGTGGAAAAAGATGGAAAGAAAGAATAAGAACAAACAAACATCAAGAAAACTTGAATGGCAAAATAGGGATAGGCGGGAATCATAAACAGAAATCAACTTACTCTTGTGTCTTGTCCTGTGTTCTAGGTGACCGTCAACAACCGTGCGGGCAATGTGTCAAAAAGGTTCGTGCCGATGGCTGCACATATGCGCCGCGGCCGGAAAAGTCGAAGCCGGCTCGGAGTATGGCCGCCCGGCTCAAGCGACTCGAGGGAATGGTGCGCGGCATGATGAATGTCGACGGAGTGCCCATCCCCGAGAAGCCCTGGCCGCCGACGGGGACGGGGCCTGACGGACAGTCGCCCTCGAGACCCCGCGATTCTACCTGCCCCAACCAAGCCCAGGCCCAGATCGTCCTGGGTCGCAGTACCACGTATGTTGGCGCAACGCACTTTATGGCCATGCTGGATGATGTGAGCTTTTTCAGCCTTTTTTTGGCCGCTATCCCTTCTTCCCCTTTACTGTGTTGTGTGTGTGGTGTTTGTATACCCCTGCTTCTAACCATCCCCATCGTTTACTCGAGTCGTACCCTACCCCTATCCCTTTCGGCCCAGAGAGTAATAGAGAAAAACAAATGGCACACGGGAAACCCCAAATCCTCTTCTCTTTGGTCAGATTCGCATGTGCCGGTGAGGCAGTTTCATCACTTTACACCTTCTTACCACTCACCTCTTTGGTTGCGGGATTCAGTTGAACAACACGCGCATGTGCTGACAGGACCGCTCGCAACGCAGATCGAAGATCTCAAGAGCTACTTCGATGAGGAGGAGGAGGAGAGTCTTGGGGGAAAGCGGTATCAGGATGTACCCGAACCTTCGTCATCGGACACGCTCCTCATATCTAGCGGCCTGCCCACGTCCAGGCAAGAGCTGCTAGACGTGCTCCCACCTCGCCAGGTCGTGGACCGCCTGGTGCAGCGCTATTTCAGCGCGCACAGTCCCTCGATGAGTGTAACACACAGGCCGCAGTTTGCAAAACAGGTTAGCACTCTAAAGAAGCCTTCTTGGACCTTCTCACCACGGAAAATGTGTTTGTGACTATAGTCATCGTTAGGGCCAAAACTGATCTTCAACAGTATGCCGAGTTTTGGGCAAACCCCGACGGCGCATCCCTCGACTGGCTGGCGTTTCTGTACTTGATATTGGCGCTGGGCGTCTTCTTCTCGACTTTCATGGCCCCGCACGAGCTCGAGGCCGACGGGGACCTGCCCGCCATGGGGAGGTTCAAGCGGTACCGCGCGGCGGCAGGCTGGGCGCTAGTGACGGGCAAGTACACGTCACCAGCCACGACGACCCTGGCACCATTCCTGCTGTATGTCGAGGCTGAATTCTTGACCAACCGGGCGTCGCAGATGAACTGCTACCTGCTCACGGCTGTGTGCATTCGAATGATGCTGCGCATGGGCCTGCACCGTGACCCGAGCAAGCTGGCCCACATACCTCCCTTTGACGGAGAGATGCGCCGGCGCCTGTGGCATCTGGCTACACAGTTCGAGCTCATGGTGTCGTTCCACCTGGGCTTGCCCAGCATGATCCCCAGCATAGAGAGCGACACCGCGCTGCCGCGGAACCTCGTCGACGAGGACATCTCTGTAGACTGCACCGAGTTGCCGCCTTCGCGCCCCGACTCCGAGTACACACTCCAGTCGTACCCCCGGTCCAAAAGCGCCCTCTGCCAGGTCTTTGGCCTCATCGCCCGCCAGGTCAACGCCCTCACACCCCCTCCCTACGTCGAGATCATGAAGTACGACAGCCTGCTCGAGGTCAAGTGGAGTCAGGTTCCCATCTTCATGAAGCTTAGGCCACTCGAGGACTCGATCGCCGACTCTCTGGCTGTCGTAAACCAGCGCTTCGGACTCGCCTCCCTATACCAGAAATCGCGTGTCGTGTTGCACCGCCGCTACATCATAGAGGCTGTCCCCAGGCCCGAGCATGCCTACTCGCGGCGCGTCTGTCTCGAAGCTGCGATGGCGCTGCTCGACCATCAAAATGCCATCCACGTGGCTGCGTTGCCGGGCGGAATTTTGCGCATGAACGGCTGGTTTGTCATGTCGTTGGCCATCCACGACTTTTTACTGGCCGCCATGGTCATCTACCTCGTGCTGCAGAACGAGACGTACGACATGGTTGCCGGCGAATGGACCGAGAAAACCGCCCCGCTTCCGGGCCGCGATCACCTGTATAACCTGCTCGCGCAGTCCCACAGGATATGGATAGCTGTGTTCCAGGACGCGCCCGTTTTCAAGAAAGCAGCCGACATCCTCAAGACAATGTTGCGGAAGCTCAACGGCACAACAACTCCCCGCAGGTCGAGCTCGAATGGCCCGCAGACAGTCGTATCGTGGCGCCAGACTTCAACAGGACTAGAAGCCGTGTCTGTAGGCGGCCTCTCGATTGATGGTGGGTCTCCAATCTTTCCTATTTCGTGACTCCTTGCCATCGTTACCCAAAGTGAAACAAACTAACCTGTGTTCCCTTTGGAATCCGTAGAAAACGAGCCCTGGTATTCAGGTTCTTCGTCGCCCGTCATCGCTGAGCAGCAGCAGGAACTATTGCGCGTCGGCTTGCTTCCACAAAATTCGACCGCCCCAGTGAACGGTCTTGACGCCGGGACGTGGCTAGGGACAAGCCTGCATGGTATGGACTGGGTAAGTGATAAATCCCGAAACGAAGCAAAACACCTACCCGTGATAGATATGGCCATATCCGAGAAACTGACAGGTTTTGCTACTCTAGACCACATTTGATAGCGCAATACAAGGCGAGAACCAAGCAATCAACGAGACAGCGGCAGGCGGGTGGAACCCGCAACCTGGAGCAGACCCTTTGATACATAACTTCCAATACCTTGGTATGCAACCACCGGGGCAGGGGCAATGGAACTAATAGAACGAGAGAAATATATAAAGGGACTTGAATGGTTTTTTCATTTTTGAAAAAAGAAAAACAAAAAAAAAAAGAACAAGGTCATAATACCTAGGGAAATGTTTGAGTTGGGAACAAGACGAGAGCGAGAGGCCATTCGGAGGATAATGGCTCACTAAAATGGCTGTTCGTTATTAGACAAACCTGGAAATTTTGTTCGGACTGTAGTGACTTCTAGAGCGCCCGGATGCCGATATCCTCAAATGTTTATTTCGTTCCCCACTTGTTGATGTTTTTAAAGGAGAGGCGACGAGTTTCCAGTTTGCTTGTTTGTTTGTCGTACAGAACCCGTCCGGGGGGGGGGATTCGAGTAGGGTAGGTAAGAATCGGAATTGAGTGAAGGAGCGTGAAAGAGAGAGAATCCGATTAGGAATAGGAGTGGGAAAAGGAGAAAAGAAGGACGGATGAAGAAGAGGGATTTGATAAGGGAAGTGAAAAAAGAGAGGAAGAAGAGAATGGAAAAGAGAAAAAGACTCTCGAAGTTGACGTTCCTCTTTAGGCGGATCACTGCCGCCGCCTCATCTCCGCTGACACCAGCGGCAGTGTTACTCGGTAGTTCGCGGCAAAGGATGGTTGTTCGATAAAAAAGAAGAAAATATAAATTACACGCATTCCCGGTATTATTGGTGATCAGATATCAGCGTAAATTTACAAGGTAGTGTCGGCGTGAGCGAGCGACAGGTCCATCACTTCTCTTCTCCTCTTTCTGTCTTTTGATACTTGCGGAATATTGTTTATGGACTAAGCTGTACAGAGTAATTAAAATAAAGTCACTTGGATTAGTAGTTAGGGAGGTACCCGAGTTCCCTCAAAAATGGGATGTGCGGGTTAAGCCCCCTGTTGCGGCTTGTTGCCAGCTTGCTTGCACATCCCATTTTTGAGGGTAGTTAGTACCTCGGGTGGGTGGATATAGAGGGTTGTGTGATTGCTACCGCCGGAAATGCCGAGTCTCGGGTGTTGTATGGCCTGGAGAAAGACAGTCGACGCCGAGCTGCGAATGTTTACACACCGTGGCCGTAGGCGCCTTCACCGATCTTTGCCCCTTTCCTCGTAATTTTCCTCCTTGCTGGCAAGAGGAAACATCCAAGCGGCGTAAGTATGTACCTTAGATGGTGGGGAAGGGCGAGACTTGAAGCAAAAAGCTAACGTACAGTACACTTGAACACTGTACATACTGCTGGCTCCCCTACTGGTAGTTCTAAGCAGCAGCTGCTGATGGTGTAAGTGAACAACAGGGTGCAGGGGGATCTCGGGCTACCTAGTTGGTCAGCCGGAGCACGCAAGCAGCTACTGCGTAGAAAGCTCCGCCGTCCTGTCCGCCTGACAGCAACATCGTGAGCCAGAAATACAACCCTGCCCTCTCTTCCTTCCGCCAAGAGGAAGACACTGGTGAAACTCTCGTGATTGCAGTTACCGGTGTCGTCTCTTATTTATTGCCCGCGGAGATGCTGCTCTCGCCAGCAGGCTCCGTGGCCCCTTGCGCAACCCCAATAATGGCGATGACGGAATGGATATTGGGCTGCCTGCCCAGAACCGGTATTAGTGGCCTAGTTTGTACGTAATTGAAAAGGAGGTGACTCGCGGACCTAGCTAGCTCGGAAAGAAAAGACCGCTGAGCTGAGTCTTGAGAAAGAATTGACAATAATGACGACTGTTTCGTCAGCACAAAGGAAGGAAGGATACAGGTGCGGAGTCAATCTGGTAGATTCGGCCCTGAGACTGAAAGAGTGAAAGTGTTCATTCATAACATATGACAACATTAAATCGAATCGGTGATTGGCTGTGCTTGGCGCGGGTGTCAAGGGCTGGACCTCTCCCAAGTTGCCGGTATCCAGCAGCCAAGCGAGAAATTCCAGCCAGAGAATAAACTCCACTCCGCACCGGGAGATGCTACCGAACGGCCGGCCTGTGAGACCAGCCGTTCGGTCAGTATCAGTACCGTCGATGTGAATACGGAGTATAGTGACCGACGACATGAGATCCCAAGGTTGGCCGGTGTGGATGCACAAGGTCAGCTCGATCGTCGCAGCCACCGGCTTTTTCTCTCCTTTTTTTTTCTTTCCCTTTTCCCCTCGGCTTCAAGGCCTGAAGCGGCGGTCACCGGGCTTCACAAAACAAATCCATTGCTAACGAAATGGATTTTGCGGTCTGGATTGGGAAAGTATCAGGTAACGGGAACCTCTAGCTGCATGAAGAACCTAGACTGGAGACTCCTCTAAAATGGAGGGCCTCGAGCTTCTTTTTCTTTGTTCGATCAGGAATGGAGACAGTGGGGCTTGTTGAACTGAGGGGAATAAAATGGAGAGAGAACCGGGCTTAGGATCTAAACTAAGACGAAAAAAGTTTTTGCCCCAGGGAGCAGGTCACTCCCCTGAGCAACTGCCTTATAAGGAATAAGGGGGCGGGGTATGGCACCAGAAGCCCCATAGGCCCATGAATACAGTAGGCATGCACCTCTATACCTGGTGTTGGGACGAAGTGTATGCCACATATATTCAAATATGTACAGAAAAGTATCTTGAGATTTCTAAAAAGCAAACCCGCATTCTGCTCAACGAACATCCAGCCCGCCTTCAAAGCTGTCCACGTGGCTGTCTCGATTGTGTAACCTTGTCCCATGGCACGCGTAACCTATCTATCTGCTCTTAATCTCACAGCTCTATTACACCATGTGCTGCACTATGGATGGGAAAGTACAGTGCTAACACCCGCCAAGTGGTCTGCCGTTCCTGCCCAGTTCGCGCTGCCTAATAGCTTTTACTCATCCTGCAACAAACTACTGGCACACACTCGTCTCGTCTCTCGCGGAACGTTATCTGCCCTGCAAAGTATGACGGAATGCAGCAAACCTATCTCTCGCCGGTCTGCGGCTCGCCTCCACTGCTTCTTTGCGCCATGCCATGCCATGCTATGCCATCCGCCCTCCGCTCTGCCCTGCCACTCGAGTGAATGCGCAGGGCCCAGGCCCGGGCAGCTACCTTCATCCCCACTTGCCCCCTCCTGGCTGTTTTCCCCCGGATTCTCTGGCCAAAAAACCGCTATTCCTGCGGGCCGCCTGTTTATCTTACATGCACGGCTTCAAAGAGGCTACAGGAGCGAAGTCGGTGGGTGTGCGAGATGCCGCTTACCTGCTTCTGCTTGGCCGATTCTTTCTTTCCCAACTCAAACTACACGTGTATAACCAATCCTCGATTTTGCCCCTCCCCATTGGCCGGTGGAGTCGCGCAGTCCCGTGGCCATCCTAAGGCAGGCATGTACCTCAGGTTCTTGTCCGTTTCGGCTAGAGTTTTCCTCATCGTCGGATCTTTCTTCAACGCCAGTTCGGCCCTCTGCGCTGGGCTCCTTGTGGAACCAGTGGATGCGCTAATAAAGCTCATCATTCTTCCCCGTAAACTCAACATCGTCCTTCGCTGGAGAAGAGGGTGCTAAGTAAGGCGGAGGTCTCAGGCTCAAGTCTGGTTGGCTATAGCCACTCTTTATCCCCGTTTTCTTTGTCACAGCCCAGCCAGTTTTCCGTCTTATTGTCTCTCCACCTCTTAAGGTAGGGCAGGCTAAGCTTCCCGGCGATGGGTACTGTACTTGGCGGGCTCTAACCGACAGCTTTGCGGCAGCTCTGGCTCTTGGCTACCTATATATTCTAATTGCTGTTGCTGGACGATGGGAACTTCCTATCGCCAATTCGCACAAGCTCGCATCCTGGGTTCCCGTCTGGTGTTTTGGCGCCCAACCACTAATTAGGTAACTGATTTGGCGTGCTGCAGTATTAAGCCAACAACAACCTGGAAGAAAGGCAAAGACGAATCCCACCTGGTGTTTTATCTGGCACTTGTCTACGGTACCTCAGGTATGTACTGTACATGCCTTACCAAAGGCAGATGCTCGGGTGTCACCCTCCGATCCATCCATATCGTTTATCAGTTCCCCTGTCCCGACATGTACTGCAGACTGCCCCGCAGCCTCGATGAACCCCACTAACAGATAACCAGACCAGCACAAGAATACGCCATCCGCCATCCGCCGCCCGCGATCCGCATCGATAGCTGCTGCCCTTGGCCTTGGCTTGGTGAAACAGCCCCAGCTGCCTATCCGTCAGGGTTCACGATCAAATTGGGCAGCAGATCTGACCGAGTCTTGGAGACGTGTACCTACCTACTACTTTACCAACCTTGCCAGCCCGTGTAATCCGATCGGCCCTGGCCACAGACGAGCCCTGCTCTTTCTCACCGCCGTCGCCTTGCGCTGTGTTCCCGTTTAATATCTCGCCGTCCCTGTGCCATTTGCTGGTTGCATGTCCCAGTTCCTTCCTGCAGAGGCTACGCTGCCACTCCAAAATCAGTCCACTTTAGGTTCCCAGGCTTGCAGGCCCAAGGCCTCAGCACCTCCTCGAGCTCTAGCAAGATTCAGGGGGAAGGAAACAAATTTTGCACAGAACAGAGCCTTATCTGGTCCTGGTCGACGGAAAGCCGCATGCCCAGAACGAAAGAGAAAGAAGGAGAAAGACGACCAAAAGGGAATCTGAATCTAGGTCGATGGTGCCGAGCCCTTCGATGCCGGCCGAGCTCTTCTCGGAGATGACCATCAGGCCGGTTCCAAGGGAGATCAAAACGAGCAACACTAGCAGCAGCCGCGAAGAGACCAGACATAAGCATTCGAGGTCCTCCTATTCGGATGCCTCACCCCTCATGTCGAGGAACAACTCGCTGACATTCCGCCCTGCAAAAAGGCCGATGACGACCCCGGATAAGACCATCGCCGTCATCAATGCGAGCGGTCGCCAAGCCGCCTCGCTTATCCGAGTCGCCACAGCTGTGGGCTACCATGTTCGGGCCCAACTCAGGAATCTAGAGGGCGTTGTTGCGACCGAGGTGGCAACGAACCCAAACGTAACTGTTCTCCGCGGCGAGCTCTACACCAAGGAGCGTCCGGCCGAGAGAGGGCAGGTGGATGTGACTAAGAATGGCCCCATCTCCGGCATCGGTGTCAACCACGGCCTGATATCCGAGCTATTTCGTGGCGCCCAGCTCGCCTTCATCAACACAACATTTTACGGCGACGAGCAGAAGATTGGCGAAGCCCTCGCCGAAGCTGCCAAGAGGGCCGGCATTCAGCACTATATCTACTCGTCGATGCCCGACCACCACGCCTACAATGAGGACTGGCCCTCTCTACCTCTCTGGACGTCCAAGCACAAGGTCGAGGACTTCGTCCGGAAGCTGAAACTACCTGCCACCTTTGTCTACACGGGAATCTACAACAACAACTTCACCTCGCTACCCTATCCTTTATTCTGCACCGAGCTTCAGCCCGATGGCTCCTGGATCTGGCAGGCCCCCTTCCACCCCGACGCTAAGCTCCCCTGGCTCGACGCGGAGCATGACGTCGGCCCGGCCATACTACAGATCTTCAAGGACGGCGTCAAGAAATGGGGCGGTGGCCGGCGCATTGCCCTCGCTTACGAGATGCTCAGCCCGAGGGAAGCCTGCCGCGTCTTCACGAAAGGCGTGGGCCGCCCCCTGCGCTACGTCCGCGGCCCCATCGAGGTCAAGGTCAAGATTCCCGAGGGCTACCGGTGCCAGCTCGAGGCGCTTGAAGAGCTCTACCGTCTCGGCAAGGATGACCCCGCGAAGCAGCCCCCGTACTTTGGAGATGCAGCGCTCGAAGCGAGCTGCCCAGGCGTGGCTTTGGAGCTGTGGGAAGGCCCCCGTGGGCTTGAGGAGTACGCTAATGAGGTGTTCCCCCTCGAGGAACAGGCGAATGGGTTAACATGGATGCTCGACGAAGATGACGGCGGTGGCGGCGGAAGCCAAGATCATTCCCAGGCCGCCCTGAGCCCGGCAAGCGAACACCCCGACTCCGAGAGCGAAGACGATGACGACGGCTTAGTTATGCGTGGTTTGAAGCGGGATGACGAGGAATGGCTTGCATAATGTTTCATGAACAGTTTCGGCACTCAAAAACAAACAAAAAGAGGGAATAATTAAAACTGGAGGGGCTGGTCGGGAACTTTCTCTTTTGTCATCGTCTCATTTCCGACGCGTGCACGAGTATCCGTGTACATACACGAACATGGTGCATATACCTACCTGCTACCAACCCAGGCCAGTAGGTATGGAGGTTTATCCTGGACGGGCGGACGGACGGATAGCGCGGCGAAGGAGCGAGAAAAAAGTTTTTATTGTTGCTTGTTATCAAGCTACGGAGGGCTATCAATGGATCGGGTCGGCGGGCGGTTTTCTGATGAATTTTCTGCTTATTTCTCATCTCATGCAACGGCTACGGCTCTCTTACTTCACGCTGTACTTTACGCTTTGTTGTTCATTGCTTCGCAACGATTCACAATCCGGTCAGGGTTCTCTCATCAGACATCGGTCGTAGCTGTGTTGGTTAATGTGACGACTCCGAATACCCAAAGGTAGAATAGATACTGGGTGCAGTAGTATTTGAATGTTAATGGACTTGTGCTAGGCCGCGTGCAACAGTAAGTATTGACGTTGGTACATTATGTAAAATTGTGCCGATTATACGGATATGGCGGCCGAGACCCATCCGGGAGCTTCGGTGTTCGGGTGGGTGGGTGTGGGGCCGGGCTAGCCGGCCCGCTAGTGATGAGCAGACTGCGAATCGGTCGGGTTGAGGCAGCGAGCAGGATCTGGGGTGGGCTGTCGTCTATGGCCAACGCCGGGTATTGGCGTTCTGAACTGCGGTCTCTTCTTGTTTGCTTGTTGGATTGTTTGGCATAAAAAAATTTGAGATTGCTGCCAAGATTTCCAATGGACGAGTATGTAATTACATTACGCGGCCACGCCCGCCCTTCCTTCCCCGATCCTATAACGCGAAATAAAAGAAAATTAGATATCGCAAGGAGCCCAAAAAAAAGACCTTCAATACGCGAGGGAGTGTATGTGTCTCTGTGTGTCTGTCTCTCACTCAAAACTTCCCCTTGAGCAGGTTGCTGATCATCTCGCGGCCCGTGACGACTGAGGTTCGCCACAGCGTGGGGAAATCGAGCGTGCTCGAGAGGCTGTCGGCGAACCCGAAGAAGAGCATGGGCGGGATCCAGCCGCGCGCGTACTCGAGCGCGAAGCAGCCCTCGGGCATCTTGTACTGCTTCACGGTGCCGCGCCGCAGGTGGTGGATGCTCCCCGGCGGGTACACCTCAGCCTCGTACGAGCCCGGCACGTACGCCGTCTGCGTCCCCGTCAAGATGTGGAAGTAGTCGTCCGCCGTGTGCCGCCCCGTGTGACCCTCGGTGCCGACGGCCGTGCCTGTAGATTTGTTGGTTAGTTTGAGTTTGGTGTATATTGTGTTAAATTGGGCTGTTGAGACGGGGTGGGGCCTTACCAAAGATGATTAGGTACTCGGTAATGCCTATGGTCCCAAGTTTCACTTATCAGCAAAGCACGATACTAGTAACAGCGAATCGCGCTCATGTTGGGCACGCACTGGCATGGATGATGTACATGGCGCCCATGGCGCCGCCGGCATTGCTGAACACCCACTCCTCGTCGAGGTTGACGTAGGTCTGGAGGTCGGCAGTGCCATGGAGCTCGTCGACAATGTGCTTGACGACGGCCCGGGTGTCGTTGCCGTACAGCTCGATTCCGCGCTTAGAGACGGTCGACAGATGGTCGAGGTCGAAGATGTAGAACGACTCGAGGTTCTTCTCAAGCAGATACACGACGGGCGACAGGATGCCGACGATGAGGGCGAACAGCTTGAGAAGGCCGCCCATTCCGGACGACTGCTTCGGCGCCATTGCGAGGAATTGGCGCGATAAAAATCGATATAAAAGAATGAAGAAACAGAAAACGCCAGAAAATGCTGGAGAGAGACAGCTATATGAATGAGAGGACGCCCTAGCGGTACCTAGAGCAAATTGGGGGTGAGGTGATGCTGTTCCTCGTCAGATTCACGCGTACTCGTATTCTTTACGGCGGATTTCTCTCGACCCAAAGACCCCAAGACCCCTAGCCTCGGGTCCGTACTCGTACTTGGGGCCTCCACACTACTAATATACGTTAGCGAGGGCGGTGGGTGGCGTCTGCAGGCTCCCCGCGATCAGATTGACAGGGGTATGAGCCCCCCCACCAAAGCTTGGCAGAAGCAACGGAATCGTTCTTTCCTAAACCTACGCTTGGAACCGAACCACAGTTAGCCGTTCGTCGCATTTATCTGCGCCTCTTCAACGCCCTCACAACCGCACCGCACCACGTCTCCAAGAAGTAGACGCCAATCAGACAGCTTCCGCTAATCACCCCAAAACAATCCAGGGAGATGGCGACTAGCTCAGGCACAACGTCAATCGCCACTCCGGGCCAGCTGTTGGGCCCGGCATCCAAGTTCCAGCCCGGCCCAGGCACGCACATCCACAACTCGAACCTGTACTCGTCGCTGCTCGGCGTCGTGCACGCCAGCCAGCCGGCCAAGCCGCCGGGGCCGTCGAAGCGGCTGACCAAGATCACGGTACCGACGCAGACGCCGGCGGAGCTGCCCACGCTCTCCGTGTCGCGGACCGGCGTGTCGGAGAAGCGCGAGGTGCTGCCCGAGGTCGGCAACACGGTGCTGTGCCGCGTGACGCGCATCACGCCGCGCCAGGCCGTCGTCGCCATCCTCATCTGCGGCGACACGGTGCTCGAGGCCGAGTGGCAGGGCCTCATCCGCGTCCAGGACGTCCGCGCCACCGAGAAGGACAAGGTCAAGATCTACGAGAGCTTCCGCCCGGGAGACATTGTCCGCGCCGAAGTGGTGAGTCGGGTCCTGTCTGTCTAACTATTGTGTCAAATGAATGCCGTGGCTGATTGCTCACACGCCCGCGGCTAGATCTCGCTCGGCGACCAGGCTAACTTCTACCTCTCGACGGCACGCAACGAGCTGGGCGTTATCCTGGCAACGAGCGAGGCCGGCAACAATATGTACCCAGTCAACTGGAAGGAGTACATGGACCCCGAGACGGGGCTGAGCGAGCTCAGAAAGGTCGCAAAGCCCTATTGACCAAGGTAGGCTTTACGGCCGGTTTCTAGGAGACTGAAATCCTCAGGTTTATACCCGAGTTCACCGGCGACTTTTGGAAGCACGCACGCCGTATCCTCTACCAAGATGGTTGCAGTTGGGTCTGACCCGGCCAGACGAGAATTATGGGCCATACAGCCCAAGTTTTTGCACTTCAACATGCCATCGCATCTTTAGTAGAATCTGGTTAGGTGTATACAGTCAAGACTACAGGCCAGACCCGTGCCCCGATGTCCGGGCCAGTTGGCCGAGTCGGATGCTGGCCTATTGTTTCGGGGGGGGATGAACAGACGCCGCCTGCGAAATTCCGAATCCACTGAGAGCCATTGTATCGTCTAGGTAACAGTTTTGAGGGAAAGGCAACGTGCTACTGCTGCAACGCAGCAACGCAGCGGCTCACTTACTAGCCGGAGCCTCCACTATACGTACTATATTTCGTGTATAATTATCGTTGTGTGTTGATGCCGCTGGGGAAGAATTAGGAGTTAGTAGGGAAGGCGAACATACCATCTAGCCTGATACCTATCCCGCTTTATAAATAAGGTAAAAAACCGGGATGCTCCCGACTCCCTGTTGAGGTGCCTAGCTGGCAGCCTTTCAAACGATACTGATCTTCCCCACAGGAGAGTCATCCCCCTCAATAAACCACCCCGCACCCGCCTCTAGTAGGCCAACGCCGAAGATTCCCGAATGAGCCTCCTTCACTTTGTCCTCATCCAGCATCTGCGCTTCCCCGAAACGAAAAAGGCAATGTTCGTCGTGGTTCCGTTCGGGGTCCACCATAGCCAAGAGCAGGACCTAGTGGAGCAAGATCTCCTTGTTCTTAGCCCTTGTCCAAGTCACGACGGGAAAGGCCCAGAGGAGGTAGTGGCAAGCGGTTTGTCGAGCGAGACCCACCCGCACACCAGCCCCTTTGGTCCTCGACGGGGTCGGCCGATGATCTAGATGTTTGGTTCGGCCATGATGTCGTGCCCTAGCGATATGCGGTAGACCACCAGAAGGGCATGCAAATGCTTGAGATTTGCGGAGCACCCCCGGTTCGTGGTAACGGAGTACCCCCCGACGCGCCGTGACCGTCTCCCGGCGTAGCCCAACTTCGGGGCTGGGATGGAGTAGGTACGTGACCTTGCCCAACCGGGGCGCCCACGTCCAACTCGGCAACGGCGTTGGAGTCGAGCCTGTCCGGTCCAACAACCTCTTCCAGCCGCTGCGATACCACAGAAGCTGGTGGATCCAGTCTCGGTGCCAGAGGTCTATGCCCGCAACCAAAGTGAGGAGCTCGGGGCCAATCCACGTGCCGAACTTGTACTCGTGGTCAGGCCTTCGCTGCTGGACGGCATCGACAAGGCCGTGAATGGCCACCAGCCAGTCCTTTTGATACGTCACCTGGCGTTGCGAGTACTCGGCCACCACGGCCAGCCAATTATCTACGCCGGTTGACTAGTCCTTGACCATGAAACGGGGCGGGACCCGCGTCTCCGAGACGCCCGATGTGCGACAATGCCAGATGACCTCTCCGTCGGTAAACCACAGGATGCGTCGCGAGAGCACCATTTCTCGGAAGCACCACGCCCGTTGACGCAGCGATCCGTCGGCGGGGGAACACCGGATTATCTACTCGAACCCGCCCGCTGTCAGAATTACATCGCTGTCGCCGCCACCGGCGGGCTTGTTGGGGGGGGGGGGGCAAGGCTGTCAGGCGGACTTGAATCAAGTGGTCTGACTGGGGGTGAGGGAGAAAGAGCTCGTAGCTCGAGTTGCGGGCGTGGGATGCCGCGATGGTGACGTGGGCTTTACCGTAGACGGCCGCCATCCGAATCGATTCCCTCGCCCAGTCGTCGGCGTCGTCTTGGATGATGCAGAGGGAGTCGATCCACAGGTTCTGGACGCCAAGTTCGCTCGCAACGATGACGGCGTCTCGAAAAGTGGGCGGCAGATGCTGGAAGTCGATGCCGCTCTGGCGGCTGGCGAGGTTGTCCGCCGTCGTGGTGAAAGGCTGCTGTCCGGGGCTGCCCCAGCAATGGCTCAGAGCCGCGTACTTGCCCCGCCGCCCCCGTGTCTCTTTTAAGTAGAGTAAGGGGGGGCCGCAGTCGCTTGCTCGTCGTCTATTCGCACCACTCTGGTAGGCAAAACGTGATCCGAGTCCGGGTCAAGCCGCTCGCCCGAAACGAGCACGTTGCACGTCTCGCCATAGTCAGCCTCGCAGCCAGCGAGACAAGATCGCAGATGGCTGAACACGTCGCGGCAGTTGGACTGGTCGAACGGCAGGCGCCCGGTGACGACAAGACGGTCGCACTCTGCCGAGGCTGCGGTCACCTCGTCAGCTTCTTCGCGTTTCGTTTCTGTCGTTGCGCCGCGAGGTGATATATTGCCATCATGCCCACGGGGCGGGGCTACTAGCAAGATGGGGTCGGAGCCTTCGTGCCAATGCCTAATACCCGGCAAATTGCCCCAGCCGACGGATACGCGCGCCTGCTTGAACGCCCAGGGGAGCCAGAGCTCCAGCGCCACGATGCCCGGTCGCTTCGCTCCACCGCCTTACCCCTCCTGCCGGCCATTCGCCGACTCGAGCACGGCTTTGAGCCGAAGCGAGCTAGGCAAGAGGGAATCCTCGCCCAACTCGTATCCCCTGCTTGTCCGTGTTGCCTAGGTTCGCCCGGCCACGAAGGCGAACAGGGCACAGACGATGCACGTCTCGCTTGGCGAAGGGAGCGTCTGCGCGTTTTCGAGGTGGACGTAGTAGTTATCACAGTCGCCGCCATCTGACAGCCGTGCTATTTCGTCGAAGTGTTCCGGGAGACAACGGCACGCGTCGTGGAGCTGACGGGCCGCCGCCGCCCACTTCGGTTAGGCGGATGAGGGACCATGTTGCCTGGCGCTGGTCGGCGCCCATGTCCTGCTCGGTTGGGAAGGCGAACGTTCCGGGTGGGACGCTGAATCTCCGGGCATATTCCAGGCGGGCCGCCATGATGTTCGCATCCCCCATGATGTAGATGTGACTCTGCTGTTTTGCCCTCTTTTTCGTAAGGTGGGCGAGGTACACAGCCAGACAATTCACTACGCAGCCTTCCCATTGCCAAGACACCGTGTATAATCGGGCAGTCTCCCCTCTTTTAGTTTGTTTCTGAATCTCACATTCCTAAATATAGCGTATCTACTGACTTCAGTTACTGGATACCGATAGATAGCCCCAATATAGAACAAAGTTAGATTATAGAGAAGAGGGCTGCGATACGAAGAACTCGGTTGCGTTTCCAAGTATAGCCTCTTTTTCTTCTAAGGCCGGCCCATACACATAGAACACAGCAGCTTTCAGTTTACATGAGGCAACCGCTCAACCAGCAGTCAGTCGCCTCGTCAATCGATAGATACAATTTTACTCAATAATACCATTTCCGTTTTCAAAGTGTCAACCTTCGCCAATAAGGGAAACCCGACTCTGACATGGGGGAATGTCGCGATATTCTCTGGCTAACAGACGTCGCAACAGCTGATTGGTCAATTACCTACCTACCTTAGGTTTCTTCAGCCTAGTATGAACATGTACATATGTACATGTAAGGCACTTGCTTCCGCGCCGCTAATGCTCAGCTGTCGCTAAATCTCAGCTCGCAGCAGACTGGAAGCTAATGCAGAGAACCAATAGTCACGGTTCCATTCAATACATGTCCTGCCACTGCCCTTGCCTGCCATCGACCCCCGTTGAGTCTTCCTCCGCTCTCGCTTTTGTGTTTGCGAACCTGCCTCTCTTCTCAGACCGCTGCTGCTCCCATTGAGTCGAGACAAAATGTCGGCATTGACTTGGTCCTCCAAACTGCACGCAGAACTGCGCCCTAGTCTCAGAACAACATGGCCGCCACTGGTGCTGTCGTCGAGTCGTGGATGTACTTCCTGAAGAAGGATCCCAAGTACGACGTTGAGCGCATCTATGAACTCAGACGACAGAAGCCGACGGCCGAAGTGCCGCGGACAAACATGCTGCTCGAGAAGGTCGAGGGCGTCCAGATCCACGATGTCCGCGGCCAGGAGTGCTCCTTCGGCACTACCGGCTTCTTCCTCCTCGACATGGACACTAAACTCGCCGCGAAGGACTTCAACGAGCGAAACAAGGTCGTGGGCACGTTTCTGCCCCAGCTCGCTGATGCTATCAAGGCCAAGCTCAATGCCAGTCGGGTGCAGATCTTCGACTACAGTGTATGCCATCTGTTTGTTTGTTCCTCCTCTTCGCTGCGGGATTCTCATAGGTTTTGCTGCAGCTGCGCAAACGAGACCAGGCCTTTCCCGTCAGCAGTGGCGGCCCCTACAACTACAGGCAACCATCGTGCCTTGCCCATATTGGTATGTTTTGCTGCGACGAGTACCTACCTAGGTAGTTGCCGAACAGACCCTGACCAGCAGAGAGTCCAGACGCAACGCCGGGCGACATAGCGCGGCTCAGGCACGTTCTGAACAAGGCCGATGCTGAAAAGGTTTCCAACGTCCGCTGCCAGTTTGTCAAGTATGTTCCCTCCTCCTACACACATTCTGAAATGTAACCATACTAATAACACATTCACAAACAAAGTGCCTGGAAACCACTGAGGGGACCGGCGCGCGACTGGCCGCTGGCCCTGTGCGATCTCCGGTCTGTGGACCCCGAGACGGACCTGAAGATATGCGACCTCGTTGCGCCCGAGGGCGTGTCCGAGACGGCCTCGGTCCACCACGCGCCAACGCAGCGCTGGTGCTACGTCCGAGACCAGATGCCGACAGAGACGTGGGTGTTCATGCAGGCCGACTCGAACGGCACGACAGGTATGGCATTTTTCGAATCCCTAGACGTCAATCGTATGTGTTGATAAGAAACTGATTGATGTTTTATATAATATAAAGGCGTCCCGCACGCTTCGTTTCCGCATCCTGACGCGAGCGAGGCCGACCATTTGCGAGAGAGCATTGAAGTGAGAATGCTGGTCTTTTACGAGGAGAGAAACGAGCCAAGATCGGGTTAATGGTAGGGTTGTGGTTTTCTCGTCAAACGGCTGACATACTTTATCTCGCGTACCGCCTTTGTTTGAAGAGACTCGATAAGAACTTGTCCAGGTAGTTATTTCGCCTGTTTGTTTTTCACGTCTCAGGACTCAGGCTCTCAATACTCACTTCGTCTGCGGCTGTGTAAATTCTTTACGACGGCGGTCAAGTAGCTGCACGAATCAAGAGAGTAAGACAGACAAACATCACTAAGCAAATTCGAAAACCAGAGCAAGTGTTGAGAACCTCAAGGTCAGAAAAGAATGCAGAGCTCAATTTAGTGAAGCGGTACTTTGTCCTACCTCGACGTCTATCTGTCCTCGGGCGAGCAGAAGAAGTATCTAACCCGCGGCCCAGCTACCTACACAAGCTAACATGCCTACCACCAAGCCAGAACATGTCATCCGTTCACGCATCCCCCCCAAAGCCCCCCCTTACCACCGCCTCACAACCAGTTCACTCGCCTCGAACCCCCCCCCCCCCAAACTTCTCAACACTCACTCAGAAAACTACTACCATCCGTTCCTCAAAAGACTGGCTGGCTGGCTATTTTGACCCCTCCTTAGTCTCCTCAACGGCGGCAGCGTCCGCAGGAGTGGGAGGAGCCTCGTCCTTTTTACCGCTGCCGCTGCCAGTATCGTACAGAGTGGTCTCGGTCTGGTCCCAGGGCTTGCCGGCGATGATGACTTCTCCCTCCTTGAAGTTGTCGGGAGACGTGCATCGCATGATAGGGTCCTGGGGAGGGGGAGCAGGAGCGGGCGGGTCTGTGGGGTCGGGCATGATGTATGGATGTCTGGATGGGAATGATGTTTAAGATACAGGCATGGTTGGGGGAGGGGGGGTGCTTCTCTTTACCTTTGATCGAGTCTTGTGTGTTCTAAAGACAGTAGACGAAGTGAAGTGAAGTGCTTGGCCTGAGATGAGACGAGATGATGAGGAGATGAAGAAAAGATGAGAGAGCCTCTGGGGCTTCTTCACGCAGATTATATATGCCAGCTCAAGCTCTGGCCCGGACCATGAAAATTTATATTTCTTGCTCCGATTCCGCTGTTCTCCTTGCTTTCGATTGTAAGTGAGGTCTGATTCCTTGTCGTTTTGGGATATCCCGAAAACCGCTAGTATGCTGCACAACAACACATGCAGACTAGGCGCCTCGACAAGCACAAGCTGAAACCCGGTCCAGGCTCTCTCTCTATTTTTCATTCGGTTGAGTTGCGGAGACTGCATGGTTGCATCACAGCAACTAACCCATGTCCTCCTATCCAACCCGGCCACTTGCACTGTTTACGTGTCAATAGTTAGGTTGGGTTTGCAGGATAAGACTTTGCCTGAACAGGAGAGCAACCAAAACGCTCTCTGTGCTGAGTGCTCGAGAGCCCGCTTACTTTTGCTCTTGACCCAAATTGTTTTCTGTTTAAAAAGTGATTCTCTAATACGTACAATCCAATCCCTGAATGTTTATTAGTGGGGGAGTTTCCCAATACTTGAAAGACCTTATTAACTCAAGGCTCGCCCTAAAGGTTTTTCGTTGAGGGAGGTAGTCGTTATTAAGGTCCCTGTTATAGAGAGAATCTTGAAGGCCTTTCGCTATCCCAGAAATACCTAAGGTATCAAAGGCTTTCCTAGCCGGCGTGCTTGCTCTGGTCTTTACTCTCCCGTCTGTAAGTATCTAGGTACCACCCTGACAAACATTCGGTGATTGGACTGTAAATATTATCTATTTGCATCTGATTTAAGTCGCCTCTTAAGGTGAATCAGAGACACTTGGTTAATTACCATCACCAGAGAAACAAACTGAGAACGGCACGTCTGAGGAAAAGATGAGAAACTTTACAATAATTACCAAAAAAAAAAAGCCCCCCGAAGAGTGCCAAGGCAGCAAGTAACCCTTCCTGTAATTACATATAGCACAGATGTCGGCCTCCACTTCCATTTACGGAGACTTATGTTTGGATCTGTCCCGATGCGCTGCCATATTCCATGCTCCTACTTCCGTGACAATCGAGCACACAATTTCTGTACACGAACCTGAGAAAAATATAATAAAAGTTAAAAGCTAACACTAATAGGTGGTACATGAAGTTTGTTTGCTACCCTACCTTCCTTACCTAACCAGACGCCTTGCCAAAAAGACAACCCAATCCCCTACCCAAATAAACCCGCGCCAGACCCAAACCCAGACCCAAAACAAAACCATGTAATGTAATGTAGTGCCGATTGTAGTTGCCGCCTATGCCAATGCGTAATGCGTGTCCGAAGCAAGAAAAAGGGTGGCAGCGGACGTGATTGTGGTTAGTGGTATGTACCTACTCACGCCCATCCAATTACCAGACTGCCTCGTCTCAAAACAAAAAAGGCACAAAGGGGTGCCTAGAACTCTCTTTCAGGTCTATATCCACCGCAACATGACTTCTGTGTCATTCGCTCATTCGTTCATTCGTCCAAGTGCAGCCGGTAGGCAAAACTACCCGCTGTGTCGGCAGCTACATCGGGAGGAAGAGGGGGCGAAGGCGGCGCCGGCCTCGCGTTCCGCAGCGAGGCATCTATCCTATAATTACCCTAAAAGTTATTCGGGACGCCTCGCGTAGGGGTGGTGGCCGTGGTAGCCGCGGTAGCCGCGGCGCCGTGGTGGTGGTGGTGGTGATGGGTCGGTGTTGAGTTCGTCGACGTGGTCAGGTTGCGGTCGCTGGCCGAGAAGCCCTCCTCCATGTCCACGTCCTGCTGCCGCTGATGCGGGCTTTGCTGCGGGCGGTTGGTATCGTACCGGGACTTGGCGGCGGCCGAGGTGCGGTAGCCGCCGTGCGTTGCGCCGTTCTTTGTGTGGACGGCCGGATACAGGTCGACGTAGAACGAGAAGACGTAGAAGGAGAAGATGAAGGCGATAATCCACTCGAACACGGCGCCGGGGTTGTAGTTGCCGGTAAAGGTGCAGGCAACAAAGGCGATGGCCAGCAGGATCTCGATCACAACGAAGGAGAGCTTGATCCAGAACGAGATGCGGAGGACGCGGTGCTCGCGGTAGCCTTTGGTGTCAAGTTAGCACGACACGCATGATACGGCCCCGGAAAGAAAGCGAAAGAGGGTTGGCTGTAAACGTACGAATACCCAAGCGTTGGTATTCCCAGCAGATGAAGATGGCAGACAACACGTAGCCGGCGATGAAAAGGAGCAGAAAGACATCGTGGAGGCGCGGGTATCTCAGCGTGTCGAAGATGGACAGCAGGATCAGGCCGGCAGTGCCGATGATGGCGAAGACGATGGTCAGACCTGAGAGCACCTTCTCGCCAGTGGTCGTGTTGGGCACCAGTCTGCCCTTGTGCCGCAGCCAGCGGTCTGCGCCAAACGAGATGTCGAGAAACAAGGTCGTGAGGACGCAGCCGGTAATGAAAAGCGGCTTGAGGCGTGACGCGCCGACGTCGCTGATGTAGGCGATGCTCTGCGAGTCGGCCTCGGACGCGTAGTGGATTTTGTGGTCGTCAACAACCCAGAACAGCAGCAGCCCCAGCAGGGTGCCAAGCCATATGACGCCCGCGAGGATGGGGAAAACCTAGGGTTTGTTTGTTTAGTATTGGTATTTGTATCTCGGAACAAAACAGAGAGACAAACCCAATATGAGATGCGCATCATTTTCTCGATTCTTGTTGTCCTCTCGATGTGAACCTGCCCTTTTCTCAATTGACCTTTGGTTTTCTTTTTCTTTTTCCTTTTTCCCCCTTCCCCTTTGTTGACGTGCGCGCCACGTGAAACAGCACACCAATCTGAGGGAGGGAACAAAACAAGAGCAGGCGGCCTTGGCACGAGAGGATGCAAGTCCAAACTCTATAAGTGAACCTGCAGCCGGTTGGGACGAACGGGAGGGCGAAGAGGGTAGGGACCTGGAGGTGGGAGGGACCACAGATGTTGGGACGGAAATGGTGCGCTAGTGGTGGTACTGTACTTGTGGTGTTTGGCGGTGCCAGCAATCTCGGGCGGCTCTACTAGTGTGGTGGTGTCACCGTGATTCAAAAGACGCTAGCTAGCACAACTTGAAGGCAATCGAAAGTGCGGAAGACGTCGAGGAACGACGGCAGAGAAAAGAAGCGAGCGAGGAGACAGACACAACCATCTATCTGGTGCTGCGTGGCACCAACAGGTCCTAATAAGGCGGAAAGAGAAAGCTGCCGGCCGTTAGGGGCTCGGAAAGCCGAGCCCCCCGACAGGACGTGATAGATACCGTGTGCCCTTACTGATGATGTTTGTTCAGGACTCCGATCCAATTGCAAGACCAAGCTTTTGCGTGTCCAGTGACGTCAGACTTGTGGCGCGCGGTGCCGCTGGGTGTGTACGCTGTGGGGCATCTGGGCCAGTGGGGTGTCCGTGGCGGCGTGGACTCTCGGGCTTAGTGCAAATTGTAAACGGAAATCCCTGCATTTCTTAGCGGGGCTTTGTTGCCATTGAAGACCCCTGGCGCTGATCCGCAGTGAGCTTGGCTCGGTGCCAAATCAAATCGATCAACCAATTCATCCCCTCAGGGCATTTCTTTTCTCCATTCTTGCAAAGAGGCACCCCCCACTGGTGGCAGCACACCCACCAACCCGCGCTAGTGTTTCCGACTTTCTGCAGGGCTGAGAACAGCGAACCTCGCGCCGTCGCCCTCGTCGTTTCCGTCAGACAGTAGTCATCGACACGCCATGGCCGGAACCGCAAATGGTGGCGGGGGAGGAGGAGGCATACCTCGCGATGGACTGCCCATGACAATGGACCTGGTGGAGCAGATGAACGAGCAGGAGAAGCGCAAGTACGTCAAGGGCAAGAAGCTCGGCGAGGGCACATACGCCAACGTCTACCTGGGCCACGCGCGGCACGACGCCGGCGTGCTGGTCGCCATCAAGAAGATCAAGGTCCAGAAGGAGTACAAGGACGGCCTGGCGCCCGACGCCGTGCGTGAGCTCAAGCACCTGCAGGAGCTGCTCGGCCACCCCAACATCATCAGCCTGCTGTCTGTCTTCAGCAGCAAGGACCAGAACCTCAACCTCGTGCTCGAGTACCTGCCCCTGGGCGACCTCGAGATGCTGATCCGCGACGTCGACCGCGTGCGCTACGGTACCGCCGACATGAAGGCCTGGATGGGCATGCTGACGCGCGCCGTGTGGTTCTGCCATGACAACTTCGTGCTGCACCGCGACATCAAGCCCAACAACTTGCTCATCGCCGCCAACGGCGAGGTCAAGCTGGCCGATTTCGGTCTGGCCCGCAGCTTCGCCGACCCCGGCACCCGCATGACGGCCAACGTCATCACGCGCTGGTACCGGCCGCCCGAGCTGCTGTTCGGCGCGCGCCACTACTCGGGCGCCGTCGACATTTGGTCCGTCGGCCTCGTCTTCGCCGAGCTCGTGCTGCGCGCCCCCTTCCTGCCCGGCAACACCGAGGTCGACCAGATCAACCTCATCTGTCGCCAGATCGGCACCCCCACCGAGGACAACTGGCCCGGCGTGACCCAGCTTAAGGAGTATACCGTCCCCAGCGAGGTCGTGCCCGTCTGGGGCAAGGACGCCTACATGTCGCGCTTCGGCGGCGCCGGCTCCGACGGCGTCGACCTGCTCGTCCGCACTCTCGCCCTCGATCCCAAGAACCGCATCACGGCCCGCGAGATGCTCGAGCACAGGTGGTGGCGCACAGACCCGCGCCCCACCCGCAACGAGGACCTACCGCGCAAGTCGGCCGGCGGAGAGGAGAAGGCTGCCGTCGACCTCAGCCGCCGGAACGGCGTCGTTGACGACGGCGCCCGCGGCACAAAGGTCGCGCGGAAGCTGGATTTTGGCGCTGCGAGATAGACCCTTTTTTCTTCTTCTGCCTCTTCGTCAAGCGGTAGGCGGAGTTCATGTTTTTTTTCTTAACAACAATGTATGTCAGGTAGGTACAAGCCGACGAACGGTATTTACATCCGAAGGCAGTGTGTTTCTCTTTCTTATCTCTGCATTGAACTGGCGTTGGGGACTGGATGGGAGGCCGGCGGGATATCCACGGAAAATATGCACTTTACTCGGAGGGAGGGGTTTAAAATAAAAAATAATACCCAGCATAAGCCACAGGTCGTACACGCAGCTCGTATATAACCCAATCCATGAATGTGTATGAACGCGAGTACTTGAGTACTTGAAGAATGGGGGGGGAGGGTTGTAGGCAAAAGTACCCGCCTTGAAATTTTCAACGTTGAGGGCTCTGATGGCTAAGGTGCCTGATAGACAACAATCGTTATTTGCGACTCATTTCCCCCCCTTCACTCCTTTCCGTTAACGCCCATCCGCCATCACAAGATCATGAGAATTCCCCCCATATCAGATTGCACCAGAACCGCCTCGCATCCCCTCGCATCACTTTACATAGAGGTGCGTGTATATCCGTATATAGCCCAACCCTCATTTGTTTATTTATGTATTTATTTATCTATGAATTTGGGGAATATGGGATGAGAAGAAAAGGTTACAAAGAAACGGGAAAGAAAACCAGATGATTTCCATATTTCCGTCCGTCCCTAATTGTCAAAAGGAAAATATAAAAAAGAACACACCTTGGTCATAAGTCGCTCACCATTATCAGCTACATCAACTAAATTTAAGGGTTGCATCACCTTTTGTCTCCCATCTCGTATCTCCTGTGTGTGTAGATAACTAGTCAAGGAGAACCCAGCCCAGCCAGCCAGCCAGCCCTTCTCATCTTACTTTTAAGGCTCACATAACCACACAATCGCGGCCGTACATGGCGCGCTCGACGTCCTTACGGACCTGGTACCAGTCGGAGCGGCGCTCGGCGTACTCGTAGACCTCCTCGGCGCGGAAGATGCCGCCGAAGCGGTCGCCGTCGGCGATGATGGTGGCCATCTCCTTTGCGTGGCGGGCGTCGATGAGGTAGATCTGGGAGAGCTCGCGGAGGGCGCGGAAGTAGGCGAGCAGGTCGTTGTTCTTGAGCGTGCGGATGTACTCAAAGTGCAGGTTCATGTCGGCGATGAGCTTGATGGCGCCCTCGGTGCTGATGCGCTGGCGCTTGAGGTGCTTGCACACGGCGCCGAACAGCCGCAGCCCCACCTCGCCGTTGAACACGTCCAGCATCGACTTATCGGTGCTGCCGACGAGCATGTTAGTGTGCGACGCCACTAGGTCGCGCACGCGCTGCGCCGTCGCCGTAGGCCCAATGTCGAAGTCTGCGGCCCCTCCCCCAAATGACGACTGCAGACGTGGCGTCGCCGCCTTGCCTTCTTTTTCCGTAGCTGTCGCGCCGCCGCCTGCCGATGACGGCTCCGAGGAAGCGCCCGGGTTATAGTCCGTCGGCAGCTGGGTCGTGGCGCAAATATACTCAACCTCGTCCATGAGCACATCGATGCCCTTGTTAAGGCCAGCGGCAACGCTCTCGTCGAGCATTTGCTCAAACTTCTTCTTGGCCAGGCCGGCCGGGTCCAGAAAGTCATTGCGGTCTGCGATCTTGGGCCCGGCTAGCTGCTGCTCGTAGAAAACATCAATCATCTGCGAGATCAGGTCGCCGACGTTGACAAGCTCTATAAAGGTTACGAGGGGGGCTACGCCGCCCTTGTCGTGCTGGCTGACCTCGCGCGGGTTGTACTGCGAGAGGTGGGTCACGGCCTTGTCGAAGCCGGGTTTGACGTGGCGGCCGCCCAAGATGCGTAGCAGCGTTACGAAGATGGCCTCGCACTGCTCGCGTGCCTCGCCGCCCGCCTGCCCGCCAAGCTGGATAAAGACGGCGACGCGCCCGAGACTCGCCTTGGCGCTGTGCACGAGGCTCAGCGCCACCTCGATGCTGAAAAGCGACTTGATGCCCTCCAGCCTCGATGTCATTAGTGCTGCCTTTGCTGCCAGCTCGTCTGTCGGTGCCTTGCCGCCGGGTAGGGGACTGCTACTCTGGTCGACAGTTCCGGTCGATGCTAAAGACGAGGGGCTGGGAGAATGTGGGCGCGACGGTTGGGGACTTACAGCCACCCCATTCGTGACTATCGTTGGCTTAGAGCTTGCAAACGGGGATCCCATCGGCAGCCCCGGGAGGCTGAGGCTGGTCGGCAGAACCGAGATAGGCATCATGACGACCTTTTTGAACGACGTCAAGAAGTCTTTCTTGTCCGCCTGACGGTTGTTGAAGCTCGCCATGTAAAACGACTCGACGCTGGTATCCTGTGCCGAGAGTTTCTTCTCCCACTCACCCACTTTGTGCTCGGTCTCCTTGGTAAAATAGTCTAGCTCGTCCTGCAGGTACAGATCGAGATGCGGCTCAAACAGCTTTAGTGCAAACTCCTTAGCCGCCTGTTTCTGTGGCGCGTTCGTATCTTTCGGAGGTGTTAGGGCCCTGAAGAACTGCAGGGTCTGCTCGAAGAGACCCGACACAGCCTTCAGGTAAGAGGGGATGCTCCGCTCGTGCGTCTCGTCGAACAGGGGTGTCGTGTACTCAGCAACAATGTCCTCCCTGACCTTCTCTACAAAGGCCGAAAAGACGGGGCCTGGGCTGGGGAATATGCGCTCGATGATGGCCGCCTGCGCGTTGACCTTGACGGCCAAGACATCGAAGAAGCGCCGCGATGGCTCAAGGCTGATGGCGTCGGCCGGTGCGAGATTAACGCAGTCCATGGGGTTCGCCAACACGTCGCGGTCTGTGAATATTGGATGCTTGTGGATGAAGAGCTCCACGCCGGCGTTGCCGCCATTTAATATGTCGAGGACGTGGGCATATTTGCGCATGCGGCCACCCACATCCCAAAACTCGTAGCCCTGCTCAAACTCGCGCAGAACAGCGCTCTCGAAGATGGTTACCATGGTGCCTAGCTTCTCCTCGCGCTGCGTGCAGCCCTGGGACCAGTCGCTCTTGGCAAAGAGGCGCAAGTTCGCCAGCATGCGCGCCTGGCTCTCGGGGTCGCGGAAGACCTGGAATACAATGGGATCTGTGTGCGTTCGCGCCTTTGCCAGGTCAAAGTAGAAGGGACCAAGAGCGCCGTAGATCTTGCCATATTCCTCCCGGGCGTGTCCCCTCACGCTCTTGACGTTCTTGATGACCTGTAGCAGGGCCTCGAGGTCTTTCGACGGGTCATTCTGTGACGACACTGGGGCCTGCACTGGAAGCTTTGGTGGCGTGGCAGCCTGTCCGCCGCTGACCTGGAGGGTTTCAAACCCGTCCCGAACCTGGGACATTTGCCTCTGCCGCCGCTGCTGTAGCTGCTTCTGCCGCTCCTCTTCGACAGACGCATCGAACAGGGTAGTACTCACCGGCGGCGGCAACGCCCCTACTACAGCTGTAGGGCCAGTCGCTGTCGCCCCGGGAGCGAGAGTGGTAGCCGTCGCGGCAGCAGCATGTGCGGCCAGCTCGTGTCGCCGTTTCATGGCGTCGTCGAAGCGCCTGCGAGCTTCGGCCTCGTCCCAACAGCCCATGTTCCGCAGGCGGGCAACCCACCGGGTGTCGTCGTACACCATCTCGCGCATGCGGCGAGAGGCGCGAGCGAAGCGCATGAGGTCGGGGACGGGGAGGTAGTCGAGGATGGCGACGAGGATTTCTGGTGGCAGTGACGACGTGTGTTTAGCATGCTGCATCCTGTTCATGCATTGATTCTATTTCTGACGGTAGACAAAACAAACATCAACATACCGGCGGGCAGCACCGGCTTGGACTCAATCATGTCGGTGGCCTGCAGCGTCTGGAGAATGCTGGGTTGAGGCGCCTGTCGCGCCGTCGGCGCCCTTAGGTTTGACATGATGGCTGGGCTCGCGGCTGGGCTTGCAACGATGCGAGCTGCCTGGTCATGGTAGGATATATTATATAACACCACGTCTCGGGACGACTGACTGCAAGGGCCGCAGTTGACGCCGAGGAAGGTGAAAGGTTGAAGCGGTCTGAGAGCCCAAGCTTCCCACTTACTGGAGGTGGAGCGGAGGAGCTGAGTGAGGCGGGAGCTTGCTTACGGGCACTTTACGGGCACTATCCATGTATGGTATTTCCCCGCCGTAGTTGGGGAAGATTACACAGAATCCCGTATAAGTTTAAGCTGCCTGCACCGCGGGATGCATACGGATAAGCTACCTAATTAAGCTACCACCTTACCTACAATGCATTTCTGTAGTGAGGCGCTTACAGGGCACCTATGGCGTGGGAATCCTAGATCCTGAGTAAAATTCCAATCAACCCCCGTTGCGGCTAAAGCTAATCTAGTGTTCGTAATCCACGGCCTGCGCTCTACGTACAAAGAGCAACATCTACATCTTCCGAGCGCTAATATCGTAGAATGTCACTCACTCACCTACCAGTAGTCGTAATGTTCGTAAAGTCTCATTCAGAGATATGTCGAGGCCGTCGTAGCATCGCTGTTAGACAGACACCTACCTCGTCTGTTTTTGGCAGCACTTAAAATGCCACCATTCATCTCCTCCATTGCGTCCATTGGTCCCGTCCCGCTCATCCCTAGTCCCCAAGCCTCGCCTCTGCTGCTTCTGCCGCTAGGAACCTACGTGCCGCAGGGTTGTTGAGCAGACGCTCCTCGTCTGCCTTCCTGGACCGAACGTGACCAAAAAGACAGGTCCAGAGATCTTGCTTGTCTACCGCTTCCCCAGAGATGCCATCCGTCCCCATCAGCCTCGACAGCTGCGCCTGCTGCAACTCCAGCGTATTGGCAGCTTCGAGGTTCGCATCCACGAGTTCAGGCGTAGATTCCTTGGACTTGCCTTTCAGGTTGCGCCCCATGTGCTCCATCCTTCGCTGCACCGACAGGTTGTAGATGGACTCTTCCACCGTTCCGTCAACGATGTACAGCCACACTGTCGTCTTGTGTTGCTGTCCGATCCGATCCACCCGTGCGATGGCTTGTAATTCCAGGGCAGTGTTCAGCAATGGCTCGCACAAGAAAACGTGGCTGGCGTTAACGAGGTTTAGTCCGCTGGCATGAGCTCTGGCGTGCAAAAGAAACACCTCTATGCCCGGATCTTCTTTGAAACTCGTAATGCCATGCTCCGTCTCAAACGATGTGAAGCCAATCCGGTATCTACGGAACGCAGTTGCCAGAACTTCGAGGAACTCCTTGTACTGCGAAAATATGATGGATTTGGCTCCGGGATCCGATTCTCTTAGCCAGAGAAGATGCCGAATCATCGTGTCAACCTTCGTAGTGAAATTAGGGCCGCCGAGCTCTACGTTCTTGATATCTGCTAATATTTCAGGATTGAATTCCGTGTAGATCGTTGATACTATGTTTGTCGGCGTCGTCCGCGGTCCATTGGGGACATCCTTTTCTGAATGAAGCCTGAGCTGCTGTGGCTTCAGAGTAATATCGTGTAAGTTGTCCGGATTAAGGCTCATCTTGCAGACCGGACAGTTGCGGTGAGCACGGAACCAGGGGCTAATGCACTCCTTGCAAAACTTGTGACCGCAAACTGTCAAAACACCTATCGAGAAAGGCGACTGGCAAATGACACACATGCCCTGCTCCTCCGAACCCGGGTCGTCGTTTTTCAAGTGGAATACTGTTTGCGTCTTAATAACGGTCCAACAAGACAGTCACGACAGATACTTACAATAGCGGTGTTGAGATTTAGCCCTTGCAAGCTTTTTCCGCAGTTCCGCTTCTTGTTCCAATATTCCTTCCAAAGCCGCATCATTCACCGGGCCCTCGAATGCCGCGACCATGTCCGAGAGCGCTTGCAATTGCCGGTAAAAGTCAAGACGGGCATTTAGTGTGTCCGTAAAGCGTTCAACTTCTTGCTCCATGCTAGTTGCCGCCTTAGCTTGGTCAGTCTGTTGACGTTGGGTCTGCACGAGCAGACTCGAGACAACAGCAAGCTCATTTTCAGCCCTCGCGCTACCAGTCGACGCTTCATTCCTCAACTTGACCGACAAGGCCCGCAGCTCCGAAACCAAGCCTCTGAGGGAAGTGAGAGAGTCTCCTTCCACAAAAGGAGGCTGTATGACATCTCGTATTTTGAAGAGCTCTAGAAGCTTCTCGGGAGACGGTCCAAGTTCCGCTTTGGCGTTTAAAATAGCCACTGATGTCTCGTGCTCAACCAAAAAGTTCTTCTGCCCAGTGATTGCAGCCTGCCTGTCAGCAATCGCGGCTCGGAGGACCTGAAGAAACGCGAGGATGTCGTCTTGTAGCTTTGTCGAGTCCTCGTACTCTTCTCCTGTCGTCTCTTCGTTTTCTTCATCCACCAATGACCTCATGAGAAGCTGGATGACGTGTTCTCTCCAGTCATCAAGCTGGTTAGCTTGTTCGTTCAACGCCATACCAAGGCTCTCGAGAGCATCAACGATTCTGCGGCTTTCAATGCCCTTTTGGCGAAGAAGCTTGGACTCGGGGATAACAACGAAGTTTTGTTCGTTTGCAGCGCGTTTCAGCTTCCCCATCAGCTTCTTCGCCTTCCCGTGACTCTAGAGACCTGTGTTAGCTTCCTGGACTCGAGACGAACGATAGCGGAGATCCATTAAGACATGGAGGATTAGACTTACTTCCTGTAAAATTTCTTTCCTGATCGCCTTTGCAATATCGTAGTGCTCTGTCTCCAGTTTCTCCAATCCCTTGAACTCTTCCGAGTCAGGCACAGTTTCCTCGCTGGACTTGATGGTGTAAAATGCATTCGCGCAAAAGAAAACCGCCCTATGCTGAATTTCAAGCGCGGATCGAAGTCGTCGGCGTGCCTCTCCAATTCGAGGGGACACCTCTCGGTCCTCGTTTTCGCCATTACCAGAAACCTTGAGCTCTACCCCTGCGTTCTCTTGGCGGGATTCCTTGACCTCTCGGTCCAACTGTTCACGGTATTCAGAAACCATGCTCGTGGCTTTGGAAAGCACCTCCTTCCAGACCGACAAGGCATCCTTGAACCGTTTCTTGCCGGCCAAGATGTGTCCGCGAGTCAACTCTAATGAAAGGAGACTGCGCTCGTCAATTCTTATCGTTGCGTCGTTCTGCTCTATCATGGCATCAAGAACTTCTGCTACCGTCCTCATGGGCCCAGTCTTGCGTCCCAATGCTCGCCGGTTCCGGTTGCCAACCTCGGGATGCAAGGCCGTCTGGCGAAGTCGGTCGAGTGCTATCCGCATCTCGTGCAGCACCGCAGGGTCCTCAATGTCCCAGCCGTCTTGAACCGGGTTGCCCTGGGTATCAAGACCACATGGTGCAACGAGCTCTTGAAACAGACTCTGGTAATGTTGCTCCTCGACAGCGGTAAATGGCATTGTTATTACATAACGCCGCTGAGCCGGGATGTCAATCTCGTTTCGGACAAGACTCTTCGTATGACGCATTGATATCAAACCAAAGAGTGCTCTGAACGACTCCTTATCTACGGTCGTGATAAGATTCCAAATCGTGGTTTCCGCATACGGTTGAAGCCGAAGGAAAGTGAGTAGGCCACGAAGATCTGCAAATATGTCATTAGTCCACGTCCTGGCCGGTGAGTTGGCAGATTGTTTGTTACCCTGAACGCTATTCTTGATAGGAGTGCCAGTGATTCCCCACGCGTTCGTGCGGGGGATGCGTCTGGCTAGCTTTGCGGCATTGTTTGCCCAATTTTCCACCATTTGTGCTTCGTCTATGCAGACTCGCCACCACGAAAGTTGCACGAGGGGAGACATGACTCGCTCATACTGCTTCGCCCTCCGCATTGAACGGTCTGGCTCATCAAAGCTTGACCATATCTCCGTTCTGAGCACCTCGTAAGTTGTGACTACCACGTCCTGTTGGGCCAGACACTCTGCTGATATTTCAACTTCGTCTTTGGTCTTTGCTGCCTTCTTCAGACCAGGATAGTATATAACATTCAGGCTTGGCGCATGCCGTTTGAGCTCTGAAAGCCATTGATCTAGAAGTGTAGTCGGGGTTACGATCAGTGTGGCTGATGTCGCAAGGAGCTCTCTGCTCAAATACGAATCAAATATCATTTCAGGGCCTCCTGGGCGTCGGTGTAGAAGTACGAGAGCGATCGTCTCAATAGTTTTCCCTAGGCCCATCTCTTCCGCAAGGATTCCGCCGCGTAGGTTCTGATGGGAGAGAAAGGCTGAAGTGTCACGTGTGACCGCCCTGAATAGGCGACTCAGAAAAAACTCATCGCCGTTTGCATCTTTGGCCTTAGAAAACGTGAATGGAAGCTCCGCCGAGCCCGATGAAATATACGGTAGAAATCTTCCATTGCACCATTGTACACCTTCCCGCTGCAGAAGCCACTGGACGGCTCTTCTTTGGAATGGATAGAGACTCGCCTGTAGGTTTGGGACGCTCATTGATGACAGTTCGGCATCTAAGGCTTCTTTGTCAGGGACGCATGCCGCCTCGTAGAAATCCTGGGGCGACCATGACTGCGCTGCAGGCTCCTCCACTTGATGTTCCGGAAGCCAGGTGTCGAGTACCTTTAGTATTGCTAGCTCGGACTTGGACTTTAACTTGGGCCGTGAAACACCCCAGGGGTCGGCGGTTTGATTCCACCATACCTCAATGGTTAGCTCGAGCTCAACCGAGGTGCCGTTTTGTCGAACAGAAAAATCGACACTGGCCCGAATACTGCCCTCTGTCACAGCATGGCCATGTTTCGCGGCAAGATGGAGCGCGTTGAGTTGTCCCTTTGAGAAATGGTTTTTCTTTAATAGGTACAATACCTGAAGGGTAGAGTTACGAGACTTCGCGCGGGAGGAAAGTCGTAGGATCTTATCTGAGTCTGTTTCGTCCACGGGACCAGGGCTCTCGATTTGCAACGCGATGATGCTCTCGACCTTCTGCCTCGTGAAAAAGCTACTGTCCCGGGACTCAGCAACTTGACGTGCGGGCAGCATCACATGCTCGCGAGCGACGCAGATTGGATCGTTGGTTCCTGTCGTCCTGATGCGCTTGGCAGGTGGTTCAGAGGTTTCCTGGTCGGGAATAGAATGGATAAATTTCACAAGTGTCGTCGTGTTCAAGTCCGGCTCAGATGCTAGCTTGTCCGCAATCTCGCGGATCCTTATCGAAAGCCGATCGGCCACCGGTTCCACGGTCGTCTTTGACTGAGGCATGGTGTTGACGACCGCCAAACCTCGGCGGGCGGACGTGCCGCGCCTAAAGCTAAATAATATATAAGGTATGTCCTATGTCCTCCAGCTATACTTGAGAGCTGGGGATAAGGACGAGCTAGAGGTGGTTTTGCGAAAAGCGAAAAGAAGAATGGAGAGGTGGTGATTGCTGAATATCTGCGGAATGTGGAGGGAGGGGTGAGGTGGTTTGGGGAAGAGTGCAGAGTAGGAGAGGAAGGAGGAAAGAGCCAGAGGGTCAGGGTCCCGGGCTTATACAAGCCGATAGCTCCTCGAATAGGAAAGCGCGGCAGTGGCAGCCTGTTGGGGAACGGGACCCACAATTGGCCGAGCTGACCGCCCGTTGATTGGCTTGATTTTGAGACCGCCTGTCCCTGAACGCTGGGAAACTGACCTCAGGCGCTCGGGCCAAACTGTGGTCCTGGTTGCGGATTTTCGGTCGCCATTCGGCACGAAAACTTTCGAGACTCCATGCTGCAACGCGTTTAACTCACAACTAAGAAGGTACCTACCGTCATCCGGATATGTCATGACTACAACTGTTGACTAACTTCCAGGGAGACCTCCGCTATGGGTGAGTCTTGTGCACATCTTTTGCATCAACTGCGAGAGATTGCGACGTCATCGCCTCTCTGCGGCCATCGATTCGCAGCAGTCGCTGACCCGTCTCGATAGCACGAATCTTTAAACCCTTCGGGATACCGACTGCTCTGAAACAATTTTTACGACCCTACTCGGCTGCCGCCGCCCCGGCTGTGATCACCACCCCGAGGCTTGGAAAACAAGCAGGGACGGGCGGGAAGACGCAAGACATAAAGCTTCCTTTAATCCCGCGCCCCATACCTCTCGTTCCCGATGTCGAGACATTCCTCACTGTAATAGGCCGGGGTCTAAAGCAGCACGCCTCCAAGTTCCCGACATGGGAGGCTCTATTCACCTTGACGACTGATCAGCTGCGGGAGCTCGGCGTCGAACCACCCCGGTCGCGCAAATACCTGATCAGATGGAGGCAACGGTTTCGGGAGGGGAAATTCGGTGTCGGTGGTGATCTCAAATACGTCTCGAATGGTGCTGCGGAATTGAGAGTCCTGGAACTGGCTCCCACCCCGTTGCTGCGCAAGAGATATGTTGTCAACATACCCCCTGGAAAGAAGATCGAGGAGGTTTTGCGCGGACAAATGATGAGGCCGCTTGGCTACAAGGTTCGAGGCACCCGGACTATTGTTGGCCCTTACGCTCTACCGAAAAAGGACGGTTCCCGTATCACCGTGACGGAGGGGATGTGGGAGGACAGGAGAGGGCATAAGGTGGACGGAGGCGAGAGAAGAAAGGCAGAAGTGCGCTTCAAGAGGGGTGTGGCTGAGCGCAAAGCTCGGAGGGAGAGGCTTGGTCGCTGAGTGCCTCGACCAAGCCGTGTTCTATAACCGAAAGCTACAGTAGATGTGGCCATCTGTAGAATATGTACATCAATGGAGACGAGTGAACCACTAGGGTTCTCAGGAATGGCGAACAATTGCATCAACACCATACCATGTACCTACCTAGTCACTTCGCGCATTGGTTGTTTGCGAGTACAAGGAATCTATTCACGAGCCTGGTGGCATTCGATGTGACATCCAATGTCGATGCCTACAACGAACGTCTTTTAAAACGAGACTCAGGGTTTGTGCGGCTGCAGCTTAAGCAAGGGAGGCAATGTTAAGACTCGACAAATAAATAAATTAGAAAATTGATAAGTGAGAGCCTATTTCGTCTTTCGAGCAACATACATCTTGAGAAATCACCTTCTCGTACATATGTCACTCATGAGTGAATAGTTACCAGAGGAAGAAAACCAGACGAATCTCGTCACGTCTCGATTCAATTTGTGGCGTCGGGCAACCGTTAATGGACCACTAAAAAGGAAAGCAGGCTGCAACTAGCCCCAAAATTCGACCAACTGCATTGTCAGCGTTGACTAATGAGTAGGTAATCTTGCTATGAGGCCGCCAACCCGGAATTTACAAACATTTAAGTTCGACTCAACGGCTAGAGACAACGGCTGGCCCCTTTCCATCCAAAACCCCAAGCAAAGGTTAAGGGCTGAGCGACGCTAGGAACGTTCTTTTCCGAACAGGCAACAGAATTGTGGCCAGTCCTATTGGAGCAGGTGCCGCTTTCAGCGAGCTCCTTCCAACATCGCCGCCATGGCGTTTCCAGCTGCTCACTTTGCCAGGAAGGGAGGGCCTTGAGCACAAGAGGGACAGCGTCTACTTCCAATACTTATACCGCAGTCCGCACCATCCATCATCTCGCTCACCACCGACCTGCAACTCGCTGCCCAGGGAATTTGAAGCCGATTGCCTCTCAGCAAGTCGCCGTCCCGATTTGGATTCGACAGATGGCGTTGCTTCCAGACTTGCCGGAAGTACGGAACACGGAATGACAAGCACCACTCATTTGAACCGATGGCTCGGGAAGGGCGCCGTCTCTTTCCTCGACGCAATCATCTTGGGTCGGAGTCTGGCTAATTTGCCTCTACTCTCTCCTTTTTGTCCCCCACTTCGCCATTATCGAGAGGGGACCGACCAGCGGTGAGAAGCATTGAAGGGCTGGAGGAATGACTCAATTGACAGATTTGGCAACAGCCAATGTCACCTACTAGCCTTCTGACGAATATACCGGCGGCACTCAATCCCAATCGGTTCCCAGGGCATGGCGGTTCGAACGGCTTGTGCACATCACAGGCATCATTCTCTACGCTTCAGACCGGTGGCTGCCAGTGGTAGCCCGGTATCCGACAGTTGCAGGTTGATCTCGCTAGCTGGAATGCGGTTCTCTGACGGCAAGGCCGGCACCGTTTCTTGGCGCGTGTCTTATTGTCTCTAAACCCACCTTTTTGACGACGAGAGGACGGGGCGATTAGCATGCACGCCATCAACGTGACGGCAGACCCCGGGCTCCCCTTCTCTTATCGATCTCTATTGCTGTCAGGTCTTATGTCCTGCGCGGCAACAGCAGCCTTGGGCGCCGAACTCTGCTCAGCGATGGACTTGACTCAGCGGCTCTCAATCGGATACGCCGTGACTCAGGCCATCACAAGGCAGATCCCTACCTGCATGGTGATTTCGGGGTTAGTCACCCTTCAGAAGTTCAGCCGATATCCTTGGTTCAGGAACTTCCTACTAACAGAACAGAAGCACAATATCTTTTTTCGACTAGGACCCAGAGATTTACGGGATTGAAGTTCCTGGCCCTTCCATTTCTCTGCCGGGATCCAAGTCCGAGTTCGCATTTGTCTGAGTTATTTTACCCCCCAGCCGATTTCCATCGTCTCCGTCACACGCAGGGACAGAGGAGCAAGATTCTTGCCCACATGCCGTCTTTTTGAGGCTGTGAATGCGCGCACTAGACGCAACTGGCAACACACCGACACGGGCAAACTTGTCCTTTGTAGTCTGCAGAGGATACGAGACATGTCGAGGGTGGCTTGATTAATTGCAGCATTGGAGTGGCAGCCCGGTCGAAGCCATTCCAGTTTAACCTCCCTGTTCCCGCATCAAGCTTACCAGCGCTTCTCGTCCCCTCGTGCAGGGCCACAGAATGGCTGCCAGGGCACCAAACACAGCCCTGGATTCCTTTACCGACGCGGTCAAACGGCGAGGGTCGTCTCACTTAGAGCTTTGATGCTACTAAACATACTGCGGCTGAACGGTTATCAGTACGCAGGCCTGCTCTAGTGAGGGGAAGGCCGGCGTCTAAGCCTCATTCTGTGGGCTCAACCCGGATCACCAAGGGCGGGGGACGTCGAATCGGACAACTTAACGTTGTCCCGATGATCTACCGCCGCAACCGTGAATGGTTACATTCATCTTTTGCGCCGCGCTCTTGGCAAGGCACAGGTCGGCGACCATTTAATCGAGTTTCCATTGGGGCTGTCTCTGATATACACAACACCACCTCAGGGATTTGGGTAGTAGTGCACACAGAACTGCATCCGCAGAAGCAAGTCTGTCTGGAGAGGTTGTATCGCCATGCAAGAGCGGTGCATGCATTGCAGGGCTCGTCCAAAGGTACCTGCTAGCTCGGAGCATGCCCCGGCCAGCACCATGCTGGTTTCTTCCCATGACCGTTTTCCATTGCGAGATCGAAATGCCGATCTTTCTTCCTGTTGGTATGGGTTGCTCACCTTTTCGCCACATTTGCACGGGAAAAGACATGAGACGGCCGTCACGACTGGTCCAGTGTCAAGCCACTCAACTTGTGCGAACTAGCCGACCGACTAATTATAAGCTAAAATAAAGCATCGAATCTGATTGACACTTTGACAATATCGCGCGCCGTATACATGCCGTATCAGCTGTATATCTAGGAATCTAGGCTGCTCTGTTCAAAACGCTTTCCACGTTTGCTGTTGCAATACCGAATCTTATAAGCTTACCAGGTAACTACGTTACCGAGGTAGTGCTTTGACTCACGTTGAGTAACCCTACCAGAACATCTTCTACAATTTAGAGCAGTAGTATCGATCTAGACGCAGAGTGCAGTGTCACCAGATAACGTTTATCAATAGCGAGTGCCTGCACCCGAGCATGCAGCAGCACATCTGTAGGTGGTATTCATCCGCGGTGGTGGGCGCCAGCCCACGAGCCTTCATTTCTCATCTACCAATCCGCGCCTTGTGCCATGCTTGTTTGTGGCGGAGATTTCCAGACATCAAGGATCCCCTGTCGTCACCACCTGCAGCAGCATCGATAATTCAACATTGCCTCTCGGCCTCGTGGTACAGCCTTTGACTTGAAATAACGGTAAAGCCAGATATGCCGTGCACACCAATGTTCGGGCCAATTCCCGAGCGAACACAAGGAGAAGAGCTAAGAAGCATGGAGAAGTTTATTCTGAAACTATGGCAATGTCAAAGCAGTGTTGTTGCACAAGACCTAATTCGGGAACGGCCACTATCTGATAATGGCACCTGATTGGCAAAGGAGCCATGAGCTGAAAAAAGCCAACGCTCTGCTTGCCGAAGCCCAAGCGAAGGATGGCTTTTCGGGTGGCCTTAGTCGGTCCTACCATTTCGGGCCAATGCTATAAAAATTGGGTTGGACGACGAGGCGCGGGGAGGTAAGGACCCAATGCCATCCGCGAAGAAGGTTCGTTCCTACCTTAGCGGAAGTTGGGGTGTTGTGCTCCATTTTCCGTGGATCCGGCTTCTGCTCTGCAAGCCAGTCGATATTTCATCAGAGTTTCTTTCACACCCCTCCGGAACATCTGAAAGGTACGGTGTCTCAAGCAAACATGAGCGGGGTCGAACGTGGCGGTGCCTTTAAAGTTATCCCGTCAACCGTGGAAACATGGCAGCACCGTTACAATCAAGACGCTTATCAAGCCACTCCTATAGGGTCATCCTTCGTGTTGACTCCTGTTCCTGTTTCTTGGCCAGGCCTAGCCATTATTACTACGCCTCGGGAGATATTGATTGTGAGTCTATTGCCCGAGATGAGTTTGTCTAGCGTCTAGTCTAGTCTGGTTCGGTTTGCACGGTAGTTCCCCAGGTCCGCGTTGCAACATGTGCCGAAGCTCGTCACCAAAGTTCCAAGCCACACCTCGGTTTCATGAAGCTGTGCAACGCAACGACGTGTGTCCAACCCCACAACGTCCAGAGAGAGATACTTGGGACAGATACATACAGTAGGTACGCCCAGAATACACTTGACATACCTACATCATTCTATGGGGGTGTGTGAACACGACACAGTACACTCTGTCTAACACCGGAGTGAAAGCGCCATCTTTGATTCAGGAGCCGCGACTTGCCGCTGACACCCTACAGCCCTAGGACCCGCGCATCTCGGCGAGCAATGTATTCGTACTATTCTACGTACACATGGTGTATAGCCAGGCATGGGTCCTGCTACCAGCCGGGCTCTCTTGTCTCCACCCGAACCCCACCATTGGGGCGCTTCTTGTTGCTAAAGAGGGCATCGACGTTCCCTACAACCTGGAACCTTATTCCTGCCCGCACTAACACCTAAAAGAACGACCTACACTACATCACCTGCTCTTATCCCGATCGACTGCCTTGCTTACCTTGCCAGCAGGGGTACCTTTGACATTTGAACATGAAAAAGATATGACTGTCTGAGTTGAATCAAAGTTCCCTGCATTCTTTTACCCAAGTCGCTCTAGCCATTTTTGGTAGTGATTCAGCTCATTAATTCCCCGTCTTCGCCTGCAAACGGCCATTGGCCAGAATGCGCCTGCCTCCCATTCGGCCACTCACATGTCTCCATAGCAAGAAAGCCGACTAGGAGCAAAAAGGAAGGAGCGTTTACAACAGGACAAAGAAGGCTCTTTGCAGCGAATCGAAGTTGTGTGATGTGCGCCAGGTCTCGCAGCTTGGGCATGTTAAGGCTTTTTTGGAGGCTTGGTCCATTGATCAAGGCCTGCACCGTCACTTACACTGACGGAAGTCGCGACGGACCTGGCGGGAGAACTTCAGTCGAGGTCAATGGGGTCTGTATTCTCGTCCGCCCCCGTGGCTCCTTCCGTGCTACTTGCTCTGGGCCGTCGGTCAACAGCCAGCCAGCCGCGCGCAAGTGGGAAGGCATGGAATATAGGTCGGATATTTCTTGCCCTATTTCCAAGGCCAACATATCTATCTTGAGAGCGCCTGCGCGCTTAACTTGGCGGTGACTTCTGTCTCTGAATGTTCGGTGGTTGACGTGAGAAGTCGGGTAAGTACTACACGGTGGCCGTCCCTCGAGTGAGGTGCAATCCAACAAGAGGCCCAGGATAGCTCGAGACTGGGCCCGGGTGGGTATTTTTAACCGTCAATTCAATGCGCGCTCTGCAAATGTCTGAGATGGCTACGGGCCTGATCCACACGGTTCGGACCGTATTCCTCGGGTTTTCTTACATCCATGGAAGCTAGGATGACAGTACGCCAGCCAGTCAGGCGTGTCCTCCCTTCCCCTTGCTCCATATGGACGTACTACTTTCAAGTACTCTGCCCTACCTGGCAGTTCTTGGGCAGGTCTGAGGCGACTGAACCTCCTCCCGTTACCTAATCTCTTAGCCGATCCAGCTTGCTTCGGTTTCCAGTAGCGACTAATAGACAGCGGTGCAGAGTCACATCTGGACTGAGGCTTGGGTTTCCCTGAGTGTATCCATAACTGATGTACATACAGTATGTATTTACTAAGGCACTCACAAGTCCGGCGATCTGTCTCGCCCATCCGCGCCCCACCCCCGTCGGTGCGCACGCGAGCGAGTTGCAGGCCTTCCACGAGGTGCCCCACGAACTACTACTGACACCCTGCCTGTGCAGGAGACACGGGCTCAGTCACTTTCACTCTCGCTCCCGTCAACCGCTCACAGTGGCTTGCTTTTTTACTTCTATTACTTGCCTCGTGTACATACCCTACACACTGGTTCTATGCTCCTTGAGCAACCACCCCCCCTCCTCTCCACTCTAGCCCAGTGGCCAGTGAGTGGCCTGTCATGCCAGCCGTGATGACAGCTAGCTGCCATGCTCTCCATCATATCCTTGCTCCCCTTTCCGTCACCGCTGTGCCGCCAAGGCCATCTCCACCTACAACACTAAGCCCTGCCCTTCGGACGACCGTCATGGGAGTTGACCTCAGACCCGACAACCCCAGCGTGACAACCTATCTCAGACCCAGACGCCCCACTATATCAGGTACTCTGTCCTTGTCACCGGCATCAACCTCCACAGCTCTCGGGAATCCCGTATTATACGGCGTTCGGTGGCTAGTGCACGTCATTCTTCACCTAGCTCTCCCCGAGTCACGCTGTCTACAATATTCTGGCGGCGCAAGGAAGCTGCCTCCTATCTTTGACGGCTCTAGCGCCAAGTGTCGGCCTATTTCCACGTCGGGCAATATCTCGCTGAGCCGGTGAGGCGGACTGTCTCCATATTATTCTACGCCATCTCATCGATTTCCCCTTATATATAGAGCGGATGCTTCTCCTTAGGAGTTGGAGCTTTCGTGTTGAGACAAGCCATCGAGTTCAAAGCATCCTCTCAGCCATATACCAAGAAACAACAACCGAGTCAAGCCAGTTCGAGAACACTCTTGGCAAGTGAGCGAGCCTTTCTCCTCTCCCTCCCTGTTTTCCATTCTTCTTTTCGATTTTCTACTCTGTCCGTCTGTCTATCTGCTTTGGAGATGTCCTCACACCAAGCTCTTGAAGACCACAGTTCGACAGGAGATCTTACATACGACCCAGAAGACTATTGGGGAGAACCACAAGAAGGCTATCAAGACTCAGAAACACCGCAACAAACTGAGCCTCTCTCTATTTCGGCTCACTCGTCAAAAGGCCGCAGCAAGCGGAAGGGAAGCAAGGTGCCCCAGTCAGGCTCAGACACAGAAAAGGAGTCTCCAAACATGTCCTCTCGGTCCTCGAAGACGTCATCCTCCTCCTCGGGCTCCAAGAAGGACAAGTCCAAGTCCAAGCCCAAGACCAAATCGGACGACTGGGCTGACATTACGGAGCCCGAGGAGAGGCGGCGCATCCAGAACCGCATTGCCCAGCGCAAGTTCAGTATGTGATCCATTTTTGAGCGCGGATCTCGTGATGAGTGACAGTGACTAAGACAATATTATCAAGGGGAGAAGGTGCGCGACCAGAAAGACCGGTCCCAGCGCGACGCACAGAACGAAAGGTACGCCGGAAGCAGCTACCATACCCCGGGACCCGAGGACTTTGCACTGGACGAGGGCGACCAGTCGGGCCTTCCATGGGGCGGCTTTAACATGGGGTACATTGTCACCAAGGGTCATGCGGCCAGCCAGGACAGCAGCCGCCAGGACTCAGACCCCCGACCCAAGGACAACCCCTACCTGAGCCCCTACGGGCCCGGCTACAACCAAGTGTCTAGCTTTGACGGCAGAGACACGAGCAGCGGGGACGGATACTCGCAGTACTACTACGACTACGAGTTTGACCAGACCGGCGGAGCTGGCGACGGCTCTCATCAAATGTGAGACAGCAGGAAGATCCCGAGTCTTGCTAACAGGCGGGCAGGCGAGAGAGATAGGGCAAGATCTTCTCCAGCGCAGCCTTGGTCTGCTGAAGACGGCCGAGACAGTACGCGGTGAATGTTTTTCTTTTGTCGCCTCTGCAAACCTGTTGGACCAAGTCTAGCAATGTTTGAGACGGTGGGTCGTATGCGAGACGGGGCGGAATAGCACCGAGGGAAGGGGTTTGGAACATGATAGAGATTTGCAATGTTTGGCTACTAAGAGGGGAGTTTTTGCTTACTTCTTTTCCTATTCCGGTTTTCTTTTTGTCTTTCTTCTCATTCCTCTCCTTACTTTGTTTTCCATCTGGGGTTGTTCTTTTTCTGATATCTCTTCTGAAACTCCACTTTATTCCTTTTTATGTCGTCGTCTTGCCATTTTTGGACATATACCCCCTTTCCCTTTTTGTCTTACACCCAAATTTCTGGGTGTAGTGTGCGGACTGCCTCATGTTCGACTATAGCTTTACAGACCGCTCTTTCTCTACCTTACATTGGCTTCCTTATGCATTAAACGAATAGAATTAGCTTCAAGCACACTTTTCAAATTCCTAACTTTGCTTGGCCATGGTGAACCCGGCGTGGTGCTGGCCCCATGGGGAACCTATAGCTAGCCAGCCGATGAGGGATTGGATGCTGCCTAACTACCTTGCCTACCTCACGAGAGTGCATTTGCTAGATTTCTGTCTCGAAACCCCTCCAATAGCTGCATCCGCACCTGATCTCCTCTGCTCTGCTCTGCTCTGTATCTCGTATACACAGTTGCAGATGCCAATGCTAGGCAAGAGAGGTGTTACTGTACAAGGCTTCCGGCTGCTGCTGTTGGCTAGCTTGCGCCCTTGAAAGGACTACAGACATGGAAAGCTCTCTTTGTATCTACCTATACACGCATGGAATTAAGCTATTATCTATATGTATGTACATGTAAGCACTGGGCAGTGGGCAGTTTGAGCCAAGAGTTTGCAAAAGTACTGCCGTGCATGGCTTGCCCCGCGGGCACGGACGGCCAGGCACGTCTGGTACTGTACGTCAGCAGGGCAAGCTATCCATGCTATGTAATACGTACATATGTTCGGTAAGAAGGTAGCCAGGCAGCTGCTGCGTCGTCCCGATGATACCTACCTTACCTTACCTAGATGGTGTCGTCGTCGCGTCATGTACGAAGGCCTTCGTATGTGATGGGGCACGATGCCAATGATGCGCGTTGCGTCACGTCGTGGGCTCTTTTCTATCTCAACGAAATACCTACATAGCTACCAGTGTATAGAGTACGTACTGGACATACTGAACTGTACATACCGACGCCCCTGCCTACCACCCCGCCGTCCCGAGGAGGCGTTCCCTGGCGCCCTCGGTACTGATTTACTGGTTGAGCCCTTCACACCTTACCGAGGCGGACCGACTCGTGCGTCGGTGCGTGTGTGGTGGTGTGTAAGGGAGCAATAAGGAGGTGGGTGATGTTTTTCAATCGAGTCTAGCCTACTAGTGCTGTGGCCTAGGCTTAGTATGTATATGTAATTCAACAGGCAGGCAGGCGCAGGCTACGACGGAAGCTACCTAAGGACGCGGACATCGGAATCTCATACACTCCGGCGAGAAGTGACTTCGTTTCCACTCTTGCCGACCGCCCATTCACTCCTATCCCATCAATGAATGACTAACGCTATTCTATTCAATGCGGCGTCAAACTCAAACTGGCTCTCTGGGTTTTTACGGACGACGACGGCGACGACGACACCTTCAATGGATTGACTATCTGCCCAACTCCGAGCGCACCCCGTCTTTAGTTTTCACTAGGTATATTTTTTTTCAACGAACGGCGGGAGACGCGGCCCCGCCATGGGAAGGTGTCGTGTCGTGTCCACTGGCCTGTAAGCTCGCCGCACCCGCACCTTCTAATTCGGTGCCATGTCGCGAGAAAACGTGACTCCTCGAACCACTGGAACCCCGAAACCGATACCCACCCCAGCTTTCCCAGTGTGCCGGCACCTACCTCACAGCTGGAAATGGAACTGAATGGGGGATGCTGCTGCTGTGTAAGCAAGCCGACTCCAGACGGGGGAACAAAGTCCAATTCCCATCCGTGCTCCTCCATCCGCACAAAACATCATACCTTATCTTATCTTCGGGCATGCAAATCAAAGAGACCGGAAACACAGCCACCGCCTATATCGATTTTCCAGCGCCACGCCGTCGGTCGAATGTCAGGAGCTCCGATCATGCGTCCCATAGCTCCCGGAGATTCTGTCCAATGTTGTGTCAGCGAACGAAGCTCACTAGCTGAGTAATTATGGTTCATTCGGTCTTGCAACGTCGAATGTATCCCGTACATAAGCTAACTTCTACACTAACCTGGAAGGCCTTGCACACCGAAGTTGAACTGGAACAGCTACTTTTGGGTACTTGAAGCACGTCTTACAGATCCGTGCCACTGCTCGCCGCGCCGAACCCCTCTCTTGTTCCGCACTGCACCACGTAGCGTAGCAACCAGTATGGATGTGCCCCATGGGGGCTGCGAACCTCAGCCCCGGGTCAACAGATTCGACCCCCCTAACAGCTCCGTCCACCAGCCGGCAGAAGGAACCAAAAATGCACTAACAGTGGAGAAGCACGGCCGCAAGCTAGCTGCCCTAGGTCAGGTCCTGCCTGCCAACTTACCCCTGTCCCGTCTTTCCTTCTTTCCTTGACCGACGAAGAGAAGGGAAAGGCCAGTTGCACTCGGACTCATCCACCTCAACCCACCAGCCACACAGCCTCGCCGCATTCGCCCTCTCATATCCCAGACCCCAAAGGGATCAGACGTGATGAAAGTTGCTTCTCTTGCTGCTGCTCCCCTGCTTCCATGCACCCGATGTGCCCCCCACATACCTACGTCCCGGTGTAGTGCCCCGCTTGATATTGATCTCGCCGCTCTCTCCCACCATGGCCGTGCCTTATCTGTCCTCACTACTGGATAGACACACCTTCGATCCGCGGAGTTGCGAGGATCGACTTGCCTTGGTGTGCATTTATTACTTGACGTCTCCTCCCCTCTTTCCCTTCTACTCCTTTCTCTGCGAGCTTCGATGCACTGCCTCCTTAATCTCGTATCTGCTGGACCCTTCCCTTGCAAGTCCCTACACCGGACTGCGGAATGACGGCTTCATATTTGTTCCTGAATGTCCTCCAGAGCCGAAACCCTCACCCCCCCTGTGTGGAGGCAAGTCTTACTTGATAGGGAAATATCTATCGTCTTGTTCCCAAAGAGCAAGGCTGTCGAGGACGCGAGCCAGCCACCCCGCAATGTGTTGAGCCGACCAGAGCACAAGCAACCCTCTGGCATCTTTTATATGGCAATTTCTAACCTGGCTCCCGCATGACTGGCTGAGGTATACCTTGGCATTATTCCCATGCCATGAGGTTCCCAGGACGCATATATCAAGTTGATAAGGCTGAAGGAGGCAGGTCGTTATCATGCTTCTCTTATCCAGTACACTTCAATATGACTCTTTCCCCAGTGCCTCTCTGCTCGTTCTCTATTAACACATATAGTCCCATGGCCGAAGTCGGTCTGAAAGAGGATAATTCCTGGGCTTGTTCACCGCTCATATATTCAATATACTCACTACCTTACCACGCTTCAGTTGGCCCGGTGATTCCGTGGTTTGTGAACGGCCTCCCCTTCACCCCTTTCTCCCTTGCTAAGAATGCACCAGCTCCACTCAGAGAGTCTGAAGTGTTACCGTTGCGATGGAGTCCAAACTATAAAATTTGGGCCAGCTGCGCCCGGCTCAAAGAGGTAAGAATGCCTCCTGTTATTCATTCCTGGCCTCTCGACCAGTCCCGGGTGGGGTGACTAGGCATATGTCAACGCCCCAATGTCTACGGAGAAATGATAAGAGCTGGGCAGATCTAGAAGACGAGATGTCGCGAAGAAGAAGAAGAAGAAGAAAGGAAGCAGTGCGAACGAACCGAAGGACACGGTTGAGTGAGTGTGGCCGACAAAGTCTGGTCTAGGTCTGTCTCGTTCTCGCTTCTCGTTTCTTACTCTCACACTCTGCTACTCCCGTTCTTTTCCCGTGCTCACCGCTTTATGCGTCATAGAGGAACCTTAGAACATGACAATGTATATGGTATATATATATATAAGGTAGATATAGCTACCTGTCGGGGTGTGTCACAGCGTCCTACACGTGGCAAATCCCAGCCCCCCGGGTCCATGCAGGCAGGCAGGCACGCAGGCAGGCGGTTGGTTGTCAACCCCCCCCCCCAGAAATCTGTGTGTGCGTTTCCCTTGCAGTGCTTGCCCACTCGGGTCTCGAGAAGAGTTCCAGTTCAGTCCAGTTTTAAGTTCGCAACTCTCTCTGATGCGATTGGACTTTCGGGGGGGTTGCCGTTTATGGCCATCCATGTCGCAACGCCGCGCGCCGCCAAGGCTTACTTCCAATAGCTTATTCTGAACAGAACGGCACTCGAACGAACGAGAACACGCTGCTACCTAGGATTCCAGTGCTAGAGAGAAAAGGGTGTCGATATAGCCTACCTAGGTAATTTAAGAAATCCTAAGGATTTTCGTCTTATTATTTTCACTTGGGCGTCCCTATTTTTGGTCTTGATCCTGACAGATCCGAGGGTACGTAATCTAACCCGGGTTGGGTGGGAAGCACATCACACCTGTTGACAGATGACAGATTCCATCCAGCGTTGTGAAATCCGTCAAAACCATTGTGCAGACTTGATTAATAAGTTATATGTTGTAAATAGGGCTGATTAGTAACTGTATTCACTTGACGTTTCTGATGGCGGCCCTTCAAGTCACGGAGAATTACGGATGAGGTGGGGGTCTAGTGCCGAAGCTCCACGTGGGATTCTGCGAGTCTGGGCTCTGAACCCGTGCCCCATGTTTCGCTTGTACCCCTGGCCTAGTGGCCGCCACAGCTAATTTAGGTTGTAGCTAGAGCCCTGTCAGCTCAACGTGTCCAGTAACGACGCCGCTTACAGCGTACCGTACGCCGTACTAGCATCACCACCGTAGCGACGACAATGAAGTTGGCGTACCCGAACTACGCCTAGACCTGCCCCCCCTTCAACCGCCTTCCAATTGACGCAGCCATGGCGCAAGGGCGACCGCTGAGCTTGCTGCTCGCCCTTCTCGGGCTCCAAGCCCTCTTAGGGCTCCGCATGGCGGCCGCGGCGACGGGCGACGAGTCCATCCTCAACAGCGAAGTCGGCCGCCAGAACAACGAGAGCCTGCTATGGGGCCCCTACCGCCCCAACCTCTACTTTGGTGTGCGCCCCAGGATACCAAAGAGCCTGATGACGGGCTTGATGTGGGGCAAGGTCGAGACATACACGGACCTGCAGAACTGTCCGTTGCCTTCCCCCTCCCCTTTCCATTGGACACAAGATGCTGACTTGGGGCTGCAGATGTGCGGTACACGTGCGAGCAGAACGAGGGCATGAAGGGATACGGCTGGGACGAGTACGACACCAGGGATGGCGGTATCCAGTCCATCCATGACAAGGAGAACGGCCTCGACCTCACCATCTCCTTCGTCAAGGTCCCCGGCGGCACACACGGCGGCGGCTGGGCCGCGCGCATCAAGGGCGAGCTGAACGAAGATACCCCTAGGGACCAGAAGACCATGGTTGTTCTGTACGTCACCCAGGAGGGCGGCGGCGAGCTCGAGGCCCTCGCAGGCGACAGCGACAAGGGCTACGAGGACGACGACGTCACCCTCAGGGGCGCCTCCGACGCCCTCGGCGGCTACAAGCTCGTCGTCACAAAGGGCCAGGGCATCCAGCCCAAGAGCGACCACCCGCTGTCCGAGCCCAGAGGCTCCGGTCAGACCGTCGTGCAGTCGCTGACCTACCCCGACGACGTCCTTTGGCAGGGTAAGCCCATTCTCTTCAAGCAGCTTAAGGAGGGCGTCGACTGGCTGGTGGAGAACGGCTTCGACACCGAAAACGCCCCTCCCGCCTGGCAGGTGTACCAGCTCGCCAACCGTCCGGGCGCCGGAAACGTTCAGATCGTCGAGAAGGTCTACGAGGGCAACTTCGAGTTCGACGTGCTCTTCTCCAGCACGTCGGCCGACGCAGAAGTCACAAGCGCCGACCTGACGCGCGAGATCAAGGACACGACCGAGTCCTTCGCCGAGCGCTTCTCGAGCGTCTTCTCCTTCAAGGCCCCCTTCACCGCCGCCAAGTACGACAAGTTTGGCCGCAGCATGTTCTCCAACCTGATTGGCGGCATTGGCTACTTCTACGGCGAGTCTCTTGTCGACCGCTCGTACGCGCCAGAGTACGACGAGGAGAATGAGGGCTTCTGGGAAGAGACGGCCGCTGCCCGCGCCCGCCGCCAGGAAGCCCCCGAAGGCCCGTACGAGCTCTTCACAAGTATTCCGTCCCGGCCCTTCTTCCCGCGCGGCTTCCTGTGGGACGAGGGCTTCCACCTGCTGCCCATCGCCGACTGGGACATCGACTTGACCCTCGAGATTGTCAAGAGCTGGTTCAACCTGATGGATGAGGACGGCTGGATTGGCCGCGAGCAGATCCTCGGCGCAGAGGCCAGGAGCAAGGTCCCGCAGGAGTTCCAGACACAGTACCCCCACTACGCGAACCCGCCAACGCTGTTCCTCGTCGTCGATGCCTTCATCGAGAAGCTGCAGCGAGCGGCCAACGGGACCTTGCCCGCGACGAGGGAACGTCTCTCGCAGAGCCCCTCACCCTCCCTCTCGACCGCCTCGCTCGACAACCCCGAGGTCGGACTCGAGTCTCTCCGCCGGCTCTACCCGCTCCTCCGCCGGCAGTTTGACTGGTTCAGGAAGACCCAGGCCGGCGACATCAAGTCGTACGACCGCCCCGCGTACTCTACAAAGGAGGCGTACCGGTGGCGCGGGCGGACCGTGACGCACTGCCTGACCAGTGGCCTCGACGACTACCCGCGCCCGCAGCCGCCGCACCCGGGCGAGCTGCACGTCGATCTCCTGTCGTGGGTGGGCATGATGGCCAAGTCGCTGGTCAACATCGCTAAGGTCGTCGACCTGCCCGAGGAGGCTCACGAGGTCGCAAAGGTGCTCGACGCCGTCGAGCACAACCTTGACGACCTGCACTGGTCCGCCACGGACGGCTGCTACTGCGATGCCACCGTCGACGACTTTGAAGAGAACAAGCTAGTCTGCCACAAAGGCTACATCTCGCTCTTCCCCTTCCTGACCGGCCTGCTCCGCCCCGACAGCCCCCGGCTCGAGGGGATCCTCCGCCTGCTCGGCGACGAGGACGAGCTCTTCAGCTCCCACGGCCTCCGCAGCCTCAGCAAGAAGGACGAGTTCTACGGCACCGCTGAGAACTACTGGCGCAGCCCCGTGTGGATCAACATCAACTACATGGCGATAGTCCAGCTTCACGTTAGTGATTCCCCATTAAATGACAAACAAGCCCGATAAAACTGACAGAAAGGAAAAATTAGAACCTCGCCACGCAAGACGGCCCCCACCGCGAAACCGCAAGGGACCTCTACACGCGCCTGCGCAGAAACGTCGTCGACACCGTCTACGCCAGCTGGGCCGACACGGGCTTCGCCTGGGAGCAGTACAACCCCGAGACGGGCCAGGGCCAGCGCACCCAGCACTTTACGGGCTGGACCAGCCTGGTCGTCAAGGTCATGGCCATGGACGATCTTGAGGTTGGCGGCGGCGCTGCGAAGCATGCGCGCGATGAGCTATAGCCAGCCAGTCGGCCAGTTGGCCATTAGATGGTTAGTAGGTGTGGTTGTGCATCTGGTTTTTAAACTATCTAAGGGAGTGGAGTGAGGAAAAATAATATGTTTATTATATGATATTATATATATATATAGAGAGAGAGAGAGAAAGAGATTTGAAGTTGGATGGTTTTTTGCAGCATTCTTTTTTGGCCCACGCATGAAACAAAACAAGCAAAGTAATCGCGAACACGGTGCTGCACGCTCCGGGAAAGGCGCCCTCCCCCACCTCTCCTCATTTGGTTTAGCGCGGGCCTTACATTGACCCTGCACTCTATATCCTTCCCCCAAAGATAAGAATCTCTCCCCCCGGCGTCTCTTTCTTGTATTCTTTACCTTTTATCCTTCTTCTCATATTCTTCGTAATTAGAGTGTGATCTTTTGCCAGAACTCTGGGCCCAGGAACTTCCTGAGAATTTAATTCTGAAGAGTGATCGTTTCGCCTCAGAACAATTCTGGCCAGAATCGTGCTTTCGAAGGCGAGTAAACACGTGCCCCTGAGGGGTCTCCGAGCGTTGAATGCAAGACCAAAATACCACTAACTGCCCTAACCGCCTGCCCTGCTTGTTGACAATACGATGCCCTACAACGCCCTCGAAAGGGCGTCACGAAGGAGGCTACAACGCATGAGACGCATACGGCTATGTGTATTGCTTGTCCTCGCCCTGGCCATACTCCGGAAACCCTACACGGCGGTTAATCTCGACGTACTGAAGGGTCAGTTTGTCACGCATGACCTGCTTCACGGCCACGCAGGCCGGTCGTTTTGTCTTATTCGTATTTGAGCACCTACCTTCTTCGCTTTGGTTACCTGGTTGAGGCATAATACAACCCTGCAAGCCTCGCGGCACGCAGGTCTTGAAGAAAAGGTCCTCATTTTCATGGTGGTAGTATCGCAAGGTATTACCCGCCGCTTGACCGTTTACCTAGTTGGCCATAGCTTAAGCACTATTCACAGGCTAGTTTTACTCTCTCAACAAAGTGACTTCGAAGGGACCTTACTTACCTAGGAAAAGGGTCTTCCACGAAGTACTTTCAGCTACCTTTATCCTTGCGAGCCGAAAGATCAGACTGCCCGAGCTAGTAACACCACGAAAAATCAAGACCAACCCGATCTATTACCCATACTTTTCCAACTGCCTAGGCGCAATAGACGGTACACATCTCGATGTGAGGGTTCCGTACGATGAATAACAGCCTTAGAGGAATAGAAAGGGCGCACTGTCAACCAACGTGCTAGTCACATGCGACTTTGAGGACCGTATTGTGTATATTTTGCCCGGGTGGGAGGGCTCTACGAATAACGGTCGTGTGTTCACGAGTGCCCTCTCCCGTGGCCTTATTATTCCGAATGGCTGGTACTACCTCGCCGATGCAGGTTACAACAGTAGTCAAAGACTCTTTGTGCCCTATCGTGGTGTTCGGTACCACCTTCAGGAAAGTGCCCGGGCAGGCCTGCCCCCTGCGAATTATAAAGAGCTTTGGAACCTGCGTCACAGTCAGTTAAGGGTGACAGTAGAGAGGGTAATCGGGCGGCTGAAGCGAACCTTTCGAGTCCATTCACAGAAGCCTGTCTTCCCAATTGACGTACAGGTCAAGATCATATATGCCACGGTTGCACTGCTTAACTGGCTGCTTGGCTATGGGGACTTCGATGACGAAGACTGGGTCGACTGGGAGCCGGAAAGCGATGAACAGGATGAAGCCGGCGAGAACGTATTTGATAGGGGCGAACTGGCCGGCGGTGCCGACGGCGCGATGAGCATACTTCGTGAGAGGATTGCTCGGGAGATGTGGGTAGATTACTGTGCGTATCTTGTTCGGCGCGGTGAAGCCTAGTAAAATAGATAGCCGGCCGAAAGGTTCGAGGTTCGAAGGTAGGAAAGTTATAAGCAACCGGGTCAAATTTTGGACCTCTTTTTGGCTACCTACATCAGGTAGGTAAAAGTGCCCTTTTTTATATCAGGTAATTAGGGTCTATTTAAAGCGTTCAAAATCGTTCAAATCTACCGAGTCTCCAAAAGCGCCCTCGATATCCTTAGGAATATGGCCTAGATTGACGAAGTATGCCTCCCGGGCTTCCTTCTTTACTAAACAAAAGCGCTTCGCCTTCATTTCCGAATCCTCCCACCGTTGTTGAGCTTTTTTTCGGCCACCTCAGGAGAAAGCAGGCCATACCAGTCTTCGTTGAAGATTTCCATTGATTTTTCGAGCCACTCGGCGGCAACTGGCTCTTGCGCGAATGCTGGCGTGAGAGCCTGTATACTTTCGAGTAGTACGTCGCCCTGGCTCTTTCTTTTCTTCCTTTTCGGGTCTGACGACAATGAGGACCGCTTCTGGCCGCTACGTACGTGTGTAGGTACAGGGAGTTCCTCCTTATCGTCGTCAGAGTTCAACAACGTAGGGTCAATAGGGTTTTGACTCTCTGTCAACAGTTGGCCAAGCGTTAGAGCTGCATTTCCATTGGCCCCGCGATCGTCTTGGAAGACTTGCTCCATTAGTTCGAGATACGGGAGAGTCTTATACCGGAACTGGAAGAGGTCTTTGTTTTCCTATTGACCGGGGATTATTAGTTATTTTCCTTCCTACCTAGGAAGAGAAAGACAGACCTTGATGAGGGTATCCCAGACAGCGTCTGGCGCAGTATGCAGACAGGTTACCGGGTCCCACCCGAAGCCCGAGTTTTCCACCAAAATCATCCACAACCGCCACTTCTTCTTGAAGTAATCGACCTCACTATAGACCTGCTCAGCCGAAAGGCGAAGCCCCGGGGCAGCCGCTTGAAGCTCAATAGCAACTTGGTTATACGCCGTCTTCTTGTAGCCGCCTTGTGCCTTCATCCCGCCATCACCATCCTACTTGCAGAGGGAACCGGAGATCCTCCAGGACAGGGCATACCTACCGGTATTTGAGCTCCCTAGGAAGACCTAAAATACCAACCACTTCTTCACGATTTTCCTATCCCTTACATCACAATCTAGCGGCATCGATAAAACGCCGGCGTGATACCCCGCGCGAGATGGAGGGGGAGAGGCACAGATTAACAGCATTCCGGCGATAGCTTCATTCTTTCTGGCTTGGGGAAAAAGATCAACATTTAGAAAGCCCGTCCAGAAAGAAACGGCCGAATCCCTGCATCAGGGCGGAATTAGCCGTTCTGAGGGGTCTGTGCTGTTTCCCAGAAAACAAATTCTAGAGCAAGTATTCTAGGCCTAAAATCTGGGAAAAAGATCACATTCTTACACCAGCATGCAATAACGCGGCGGCCGCACTTAGGTCAAACAGTCAACTTGCAAGTTGACTGACTACCATGTCAACGGCTCAAGTGTCAACGCACCTACACATCAGATAGGGCTGGCCGTATTTGTATGAGAGCCACTGTTGCCCCAGCGCGGGGAAGCGGTCAACCGGGCCGCTTCTCGTGTGGGACTCTGTTCTCATCGGAAAATATAGATCAACGCGATCCATCGCAATGCGACGCAACGCATCTCGACGTCAGATACATAGCAGCAAGGTAGGAAGGGTTAGGGGTTTCCTAACAACCGGGGGTTTTCGTGAAGATGATAATCTAGGAATGGTCTTTACGGACGTACTGACGTTCTGCGCCTCCAGTCTTTTCCAACACAAGGCAAAGTCAGTGAACCGGGCGACTCCAATCTGACCAATCTTCGGCCAACACAACGCTAACTCGTGGCTGTGTTTCTTCGAGCCGCGCTGTGTTACCGTGCAGGGACCTGTGAGCTGGCGCTTTTCAAGGGGCCACATGGTGGTAATAAGCACCGCTTGTGATTTTTAGGTGGTGGTCATTTGCACTGAAAATTCACGAGTCACACTTACCACCACGTGGGCATGGGGACTCCGTATGTTGTGTCATGTCATTCAATTGATACCTTGCCAACTTCAGGTTCTGCCAGCCCAAGCCTCCCACTCCTACCTCAGCACGGAACCTACAGGGCACTAATTGCTCCTTACCGTCACGACTAACAAGGGTTTCCAGTGTAGGGCTGTCCACGTCCATTTGAATTGCTTCAACATGGATCTCAAAGTCAAGTACCTTTTCTCTCTACGCGCCATCCGAGATCGTGCCAATGTCGTTGGAGAGATCGCCAAAGCTGGGAACTTAACTCATTTCGAGCTCCGGGAAGACAAATTAGATGCTGTCGTCGATTTTGTGGCTTCTATCATCAAGGTTCGGGAATTAAGGAATCCTCATGGCACCTGTCTAGACTAAATGTTCTCCTGACAGCGGGATTTCGGTCCTGACAAGTTCCATACTATTCCTCCGCATGGGCGCTGGCAGCATTTCGAAGTCGGGGACATACCGCGCATCACAAATCTATTGGACCAGTGGAAGAAAGAAGGCTGCGATGACACCGAGGTGACTCGTCGCCTTATCGACCTGTTCTTCGTTTCCGTTCTTCTGGATGCTGGTGCAGGTGATCATTGGCGATACACTGAGCCTGAAACCGGCCACATCTACGAACGAAGCGAGGGCATCGCGGTTGCCAGCCTTCACATGTTCCGCACCTTTGCCTTCACTGCCTCCGAAGTTGAAGCCATCCCAATCGTAAATGGTAATAACCAACGCCTTCAATCTTAACCTTATTGCCCAGATATGCGACTAACATACGTGATGCGCAGGAAGGGGATTGGAACGACTAGAGACGGCTATACTCACAGAGGGTTTCCAAGTGTCTGATGGAAATCCCATGCTGGGTATCGATTCTCGTGCGACTCTCCTCAGAAGCCTCGGGCAATCACTGCTTGCTCATCCCGATGTTTTCGGAGCGGAAGGTCGCCCTGGAAATCTCGTTGGTATTTACCTCCTGGCTCTCAGTTGCGCTATTGTTCCAAGATACTAACAAGATCTTTAGACTATCTAGTATCCAAGACAGCAGGCGGATCCGCTAACCTCGACGTCCTCGTGCTCTGGGACGTTCTCCAGACACTTCTCATTCCCACTTGGCCCAAGAATCGCACAACGATTGCTGGAACGCCAATTGGTGATGCGTGGCCGTTGAGCATCCTGCAGCAAGGAGTAAATATCCGGAGCCCTAACGCTACTGCGGAAGGCATCCAGCCCTTTCACAAACTTACGCAATGGCTCACCTACTCCCTAATGGTCCCCTTCCAGCGGGTGTTGGGTATGCAATGGAGCAACGCAGACTCCCTAACGGCCTTGGCCGAATATCGCAATGGCGGCTTATTTGTCGACCTAGGCGTCTTATCTCTAAAACAGGAGACGCTTAGCCGAGGCTTGGAGGCATCGGGCGGGGACTTGCCGCTTTTTGACGCAAGTGATGATGCCATAGTGGAGTGGAGGGCCATGACACTGGTGCTCATCGATAAACTCTACAGCATGATCCAGTCCCGGATCGGCGATGGTGTTCGCCTGACCATGGCACAGCTGCTCGAGGCCGGTACATGGAAATCCGGACGTGAGATCGCAGCACAGCGACGCCGACAGACCAAGTCAAGCCCTATTCTTATCAAGAGCGATGGAACTGTCTTCTAGGGCTACAGTGCCATGCAGAGTGTGGCCCGGCAGTGAAGAAGACCGACGACGAGGCATGTGAGCTTGACTAAGGAGCGAAAATATGCACGATATGTGCTAAACGTACAGCTGTTCATGGTTGTCGCTGAAGGGGGGGGGGGCAAGCGCTGGCAGGAGATGATGGCTGGACTCTCTTAGTGATATCTTCTACTACACATTAATTCAATGAATTGGTAGATGGTCCTGCCTTCTGAATTCAGACTCACTCCAGCATATCGCCATGGTGGAACGAGGCTTGGCAGCGAACAAGTCTCTTCTTTCATGCCTCTGCTCGGACTGCTCCCTCTTGATGCTACGTGCGACCCGGGACTATGACTGAAAGTTTCCTCACGGCAAGGCGACCAGTAGGAGCGAGCGATCAAACAGGCGCCTTCAAAGTTCCAAAGAAAGTACGCATATCATGCATGTGTGTGTGCGAGTCTTCCCGTTTCAGAGGCCCAGGCTACAACCACCGACTCTCTAACTAGGCAGCGGCATGTCGGCAAATACCAATAACTCCCACAAATGCAGCAAGTGTGAGGCTATGCGCGCATTAGTAGGGGAGTGAATCGGCAAAGACACCCGGCGTGTGGCCTTCTCTCCGTCCCATCGCCCTATTCTCATATCCTTTCCGTGCCGCCACTATCCGAGTGACGGTCCCGAGCCTCCACGGGAAAGCCGTCTACAGTCACCGCGCAGGCAGCCCAAGATGAACTTTGGATCGAAAGCTGGCGCGGCCCTGAAGAATACGCAGCAGCCGACATACCACCTCGCGCCTAGCTTCACAACTCGCCCGTTTCCCGACGGGCCCCTCGATTTAGGCACTGTTGTCGAGGACCTGCAGTCATTCCATCCCATCAACCAGAGCACTTCGCGCATCGCCATCCCAGATGGCCAGCGATATGTAGACGTCAAGGAAGACGTCACGGCCAGCGCTAAGTCGTCATTCAGCGGCGAGGCCAGCTTTTTCATCAGGGTCCTCGACGGCAGCATCGGCGGCGATGCAAGCCTCAAGAGCCAGCGGAGCGAGGAAAACGTGTACACAGTCGCGCGGCTGGAGACGGCCTACTTTTACCCCTCACCGAGCTATATCAAGCAGTGCCTGCGGCTCACCGAGGTGAATGACTACCTGGACATGGCGAACCACAAGGCACCCGTATATCTCATTACGGGACTAAAGATTGCCTGGGGCGCTACGGTCTCGATAGAGTGCGGCCGGGAGCTTACGAGCATGGTGGGGGCGGATGCTCAAGTTATATCATAAGCGGGCGTTCCTCGTCGGTCAGCCGTCCCTAGCAACCAAAAAGGTGGCCAGGAATGCGGTATTGGTGGATGACGAGTCGGTTTCTGAGGGCGACGACGACGAAACGTTCACAATCGCAGATATATGTGGGAGTGGCGTTGATCGTTTCGTCCCCATGCATACAGGGGCGAAGATGAGATATGGCTAGTTCCTCGCGATCTGGTGTAGTGAACACGTGGAAAATGATGCCATATACTTCACAATAATAGCCACTAGTCCGGTCGCAATCTACTATCTACGGTCACAAGACCGAATAGTTAGAATTTTTACGTATTTTACGTGTAGCTCCTGATTATGAAGAGGAGAAGAGGCCTCCTAAGTTGACAAAAAAATCTATCGCGAAAAAGAATAAGACACCTACTAGATGCCCCTCGCCCCTGTCTCAGAGGCACCTACCTCTGTCCACCAATATATATATAGACGAAATTCTGCGGTTATAAGGAGGAACACCTTATCCTCAACTTAACCCCGGTAGCTGAAATGCAAAATGGCCCGAGTTTCTAGAAAACAGGAGTTTCAATCTTACTCCAGGCCTAATTTTGGGCGTATTTTGGTATATAGTTCGCGGGTGTCGAAGGTTTATATTGCTGTCTTGGTGTTCCTGTTTTTTGCCTGTATTTGACTCGAAATCATAAACTTCCCCAAAGTCTACATGAGAGGTCATGGTTGAAACACCTTTACAAAGAAAGCTGGTTGTTGATTGCGGAACATGTCATATATCGGACAACAACTCCGCGCCGGACCCCCCGCGCGAACGCGTGGATATGTAAAGCCAAATTTTAGTTGGTGAGCTCCAAGGTGTACTTTATTAAGCTCGTGTGTCTCGGGCGCCCAGCGAGCATAACAAGTGCGTAACATCACCATAGCCTCCATCAGTCGCCCATGACAGCGCTGTCCATCCTTGCAGGTCCTTCGCGTCAAGAAGGGCTCCCAGCTCCAGAAGCAGCCTGACAGTTCCCTCGTGTCCGTTCTCGGCAGCAAACATGAGCGGAGTCTGCAAAGAATCCCGATCGGTAGCCTCAATGTCTCCTCCATAGGAGAGCAGCCTCCGCACAATAGCCTCGTGCCCGTTTTCAGCCGCCCAAGACAGTGGTGTCCGCCCATGTTCCCGGTCAGTAGTATTGACCTTGACGCCATGCTCAAGAAGAAGTCTTACAGTGGCTTCGTGTCCTCTTACGGCCGCCCATGAAAGTGGTGTGTGGCCGTACTTGGGGTCGGAAGACTCGATATCTGCGCCGTTCTGCATGAGCAGTAGCACCGTAGCCTCCTGGCCCCGAGAGGCCGCCCATGAGAGAGGCGTGCGGCGAGAGTTATCAGCTGCGTCGACTTCCGCGCCTCTTTCGAGAAGTAGCCGTACGACAGCTTCATGGCCCTTTGAAGCTGCCCAGGACAAGGGCGTTCGACCGTATATCTGATCCGCTGCGTCGGCGCGTGCGCCCGCATCAAGAAGCAATCGAACAGTTGCCTCATGTCCATTTGAGGCTGCCCACAGCAATGGTGCATGGCCGTCTTCATCCGCTACCTCCAAGCCTGCGCCCTTCTTCAGGAGCCGCTGAATAGCTTCAATGTCCCCAATTTCAGCTGCGAACGAGAGCGCCGTCCGACCAGTTTCATCTTTTTCGTCAATGTCGAACTGGTCCAAAGTTGGTTCTTGTATGGACAAGTGCGTGGTACTAGCATTCTTTGCTTTGATGAGATGCACCAAGATTGGATCTGATTGAGAATCTTGTAAAGGGAAAGGGTCATTCTCACTCCTCCATGATTTCCAGCCTCCGAACCACTCTTGCTCTAATGGCTTTGGCAGGTCCTCTGGCTGCTTATAGTCGAGGTATTCCTTATCCCAGACTGAGTTCTGACCAGAGGGCGCGACAAGAGCCATGGCGTCTTGATCCAAGTTGGACCATGTCTCTGGGGGAAGAGAAATACCGTCAAGATATTCTTGCCCGCTAGGTGGTTGAGGAACAGAGTTCTCACGCATCGGTCTCTTAAATGAGTCGCTCATCAAGAACACCGACCTCCCAAATGCTCCAGGGGTCTCTGGGACGGTGGTGTTAAAGGATGGCACAGCCATCAGGGACAGTGACTTCAAGTGGTTTGCGACGTGATCAACCGCGAAAGCGTACATTTCTGACGGATCTCCTTGTCCCTTTTCTACGAGGGGTCGTATTTTCTCGGGGATTTGTTCACAGAGGGGGCAGACGAACTTGTCGCGGAGAGCGGCCTGTTGTTTCCTGGGAGAGAGTGCGTCAAGCTGTGCCTGACTGGGCGTCTTCAGCTTTCTATTCGGATGAGAATCGAGGTTTTGCATGTGCTCTCTCCATTGCAACTCGGTTTCGAAGGTCTCCGGGGCATCGTGGTCAATGTCGCAATACCAGACGATGGTATGAACATTACGAAGCCAGTCTTTCGAATGAGCAGATTCCATATGAGTCTTCCATTGGTTGCGGTGCGTAAAAAAGAGCTGGGACTCTGCACATTCGGAGAACGGACAGCCGTAGGGCTTGAGATGTTCGTCAATGTGATGTTTCCAGTGGTCGTCTCTCGTCTCCAGCTCTTTGCATTCCAAGGGCCTGAAACAAAAGGGGCATTGGATCCGTGTCTCACCTCCACTCACTTCTGGTATTGGTGGGTACTCGAATTTATCCTCTTGACTCGTTGATATAGTGCTTATTACTGTCGTGAGAGCTCTTTTCTTGGGACGGTGAAGAATCTGAAGCGCCGGCGAGTGAGGATCCGGCCGAGAAGCCTTCGTGACCCCGCTAGCTAGGACGCTTGGGTGACGAGCTGCCCTATTGTCGACTTTCTGCTTCATCTCTGGCTGAGGATTCGGATGTTTGCTATCATGCTGCTTGGCAGAAGGCATCTTACCAGGCTCGCGCCTGGCGGCGAGTCTCTTTGCGTGGCGTTCAGTTTGTAGCAGTATCCGACGTCGGATCGCTATGGAGTCGCCCAATTGTTGACAGAGCCCCCTGCGAGCGGCCGGGAACCTGTAGCGGACCCAAGATGCGATGTCCCTGCGAAAGACAATGTCTTCGTCGGTGACAAAAGTAGTCACCGAATGACCGAGTTGTTTAGCGGATGCTTTCCTGATTGCTACAGCTATAAAATGCAACCGATCCAAGGCAGTCTTGACGGCTTGTGAGGCGTCTCCCCATGTCTTAGAACACATATGCAGCTTCGTTGGACTTGGTGGGACAATGGACGGGTTGCCAGGCTTCCGGTCAACTGACGAGGTGGATATGGTAAGCAACTTTCCGGTGCGTATATCAGATTGACGATGACAAAACTCACTACGATGTAAATTCCGCAGGATCATTTCCAACAACTCGACTACCATGGCGGATATGTCTTCCAGCCCCTGTAACCTGGCGTCCAGTGAGGAGCTCATCAGCGACAGCGCTCCGGTATAGTCGATCCAGAACAAGAAACTATTGCGAAGACCGAGGAAATCATAAGTGGATAGTTTTCGGTTGCTACCAATGGTGGTACCATCAGGTGAAACCAAAGGTTGTGTGAGCAGCGAGTCATCATTGTCGGCCACGACTTGATCAAAGGATTGGAGACAGGCGTGGGTGATGTCGAATATAGCTGTCGAGATATCCTCTTGTGCCCCGTCCATGATGCCGTGGCGTTTCCGCCAATGCGTGTCGAGTCACAATGAGCAGGTTGAGCCAGACCCAAGGGAAGGCAAACGTGGATTTAAGGCCGGCTGGGCTCATTTATCTTTTGAGTCACCACGCACCTGCCAGAGTCTAAGTTAGGGGCGCAATATGCTTCTGCCCTACAAAGTCGGTATTTCCAACGCCTAGTATGGAGTTTTTCTTTATACTCCACAATAGTCGTCGAAAGGTCGATTCCTTCGACGGGCACCTTGGTTAGATGGAGGACAAAGGCACGAGAACGGCCAGCGCCTGAGCTCTAGGTCATCATTTAAATGTATCAGCATCCCAAAGACGTTGCATTCTTGTCGGAATGAGATGGGAATACCTTGAGACTTCGACCGACTTGAATCCTGACCTTGTGCTTACTAATGCTGAACCCCGCACGCGAGCAAGACGATTGAGATCCAGTTCTGGTGATGCTTTTGAAGACGTTTTGCTCACTTGCCATATAAACTGAATGAACTGAGGGAATCAAGAAAGCAACAATCGCCAGAAGAGTTGAAGATTTTTGGTCATTCTGCATCTCTCCGATTTGGCAAAATGTTTGAATGTGAAGAGCACTTCGACGCCACCCGTCGGAGAGGCCGGTTGTCGAAGAGGCCGGTTGTCGGAGAGGCCGGTTGTCGGAAAGATTCCTAGCTTGCAGTTGGTGCCACGTGCTTCCCTCGGTATCTCAACACGGATTCCGTTCTCACCAGAGAGTATTTCTGCTGTGCCATTATGCCTAGAGATTGTCTGAGTGATGTGTTTACGATTTAGTATAAGTTGCGAGAGGTCGACCTGAACGGCTCCATGAACCTGAATATGGCTAGACTCCAATGACCATGTTTCTAACTACCCGTAGGTACATACACACCCAGATACCCTGGGCTGGTACAGTACATACAGTACGTGAATTCGGTAACCGGCGCCCTGCATATCGCTAGTGGCACGCCCCATCCAACCATGCGCGGCGTGGCTCAATGTTGTGTGAAGAGTGAAGAGCAAAGCAGCGGCCTTGATACCTAGGCAGTGTTTAGCATACACGAGTAGGTAGGCGGGGTGGCTGAAATGTTGCCTGCGGCCTGATGAGGGTAATTGCTTTGGCCATCCCCCTAAGCATGTCGCGGCAGATGAAACGAAATGATATCAGTTGGTGCTGCGCCGCCAGCCTCAGCTTTCCAACGCTTGCCATTTCCTCATTGAAGCTTTGCCGCTCTTTCATTGTGCCAGAATCCCCAACCCCCAGTACCACGCACTGCAATGATACACTATGCCGGATCTAATTGCGGCCCGCGCGAGGTGGGGTTTCCTTCGGATTCTCCACCCGCTCTTCCTCTGCACAAAGAGCCTTCCGAGGGTCGAGGATGCTGACCAAGACGATGATGGCACTGGTGCCTTCGATGATTCCGCTGTTTACAGGGTTGACCATTTGAAAAATGAGATCACCACGCTCCGAAATGATCTGAAACTGAATGTCATCAAGCAGCAGCTGGTTGACACTGATCAGTTGACAGAGGATGATGCGATTGTCGACGGACTCGGGGTTGATTTGCACTCATTGTTGGTGCAACTCGAGGACTTGATTGATCCGACGGCTCTTGGCCTCGAGGAATCACAGGTAAGTCTTCCCTTCTGTCCCCGTGGCGCTGGCTACTCAGTGTTTTGTTTCCGCATCCCGTGAGCCGCGTCGTGCCGGCACTGGCATTCTTGTTGTTGTCTTTTCCGACCGGGCACCGTGTCATTTTAAAACCACACTATGATGAATGTGGCAAAGGGACACTAGCATAACGCAAAGCTTGATTTGACTTCTAGTCCTCCCTCGAGTCGGAATCTCTCGACTGCTTCCCACGGTTGGTCGCATTGCGGACCATCCTTAAAGGCCAGCATGAGGATGTTACTTCACCAAACGATGAGAATGCGTCGGCCTATACGGATGAGACGCGTACAGATGCACCTACAGAACTGAGCTGGAGTAGGAGATATTCGCCTACACTGGTAGCACATGCTGCCAGCTTCATCAGGTTCCCCGGGAATGCCGCGGGAATAGAATCATGCCGGAGAACCATTAGTCGCTTCGGAACGGCCCTGGACAGGACGTTGGATAGCTCGTCTGTCTCGTGGACGATGGAAACCCAAACATTGGATTACACCTCTCAAGACTTGGAAGCCATCCAACACGCCCAGGATTTCGCCTCAACATGCACCTCCCTGTTCTCCCAAATGGTGGACGGCGCTAAGTGTGGGAAACCTCACCAAGCAAAGCTTCATCTCTCCGGTTTCAAGCAAGACCAGCTGCAGATGCACATCCGCACATGCAGAGAAACTGGCTGGATCTCTACCGTCTTCACACGGTGAGTATCTTCATGTCTCCTGCAGTGCCAGTTCTCCTGCAGTGCCAGTCTCGGCCTCTAATGTGTGGCATAGCTCCCTCGGACTACCCTCGCCCGATCCCTTTTACTTGGACCACATTTGCTCGACGGCTTCGTCACCCGCTACAAGGCCTGAGGTGTTGCACGTCTCGTTCAATTCGGAGGGTATGTGGGCGTCTAATGACGTTACTGGACTTGGCCCACGCAGTCTTCTTGGCCCTAGGGAACTACCACTTGATCATTACTTTGCTGAAAGCGATGGCCTTACACTCAAATATCGGAAGCTTGCGGGCGTCTTGTTGGCCGCTTCCATGTTCCAGCTCAGTGATAGTCCATGGATCCAGCACCACTTGGGAACGGAATGCATCTTCGTGCCCTCGCCAGACAACAAACGACTTCAGCAGTGGTGTCCTCAGATTCTCTGCACCCTTGTTCGCAACAGCTGTACAGGCCCACAGAGTGACAGCATTGCCGCTTTTGGGGTTCTGGTACTGGAACTAGAGGCTAACCGCAAGGCTTCTTGGACCACAGATGACGAGGACTGGATTACCGGAGAAAAGTCGAACCACGTGCGCCTTGCTCGGGTACTGAAGTCTTGGGAAGACTTGGTCAGCGATGACTATAGGAGGGTTGCTAAAGCATGTCTTGAATTCGACAGTCTTATTGAGGGCCTTGATCATCCGGACATTGTTCCAGAGAGAAAGGGACTCGCTATCATCTACAAATGCATTCTCGAACCACTATTTCGCCATGTTACGAAGAGTTTCGGAAACCTGGCCCCAATCTTCAAAGGGATGTTTGGCCCTGGTCGCAGTCTCACAGCACCCATGAACATTTCACCATCTATTACCGCAAAACGCGTCCTCTTCGACGACGACGACTCTTTGCCAGAGCATGGCGATCAGTATGTTTACTGTCTCGTGCATCCCAACTCAACGATCCTTTCTAACAACGTGCGATTTGTGTGCTTAGGATAACTTCCCGTTTGTTCCTCAGCGGCCTCAACCATTTCTTTCAAAGGATCGGAACCTTACATGAGGATATGAACAGCTTAACACAGTACCCCTCATATGAGAGGATCCGGATCATCATTTTAGATTCTGGGGTAGACGAGACAGACTCGCTCATTCGCCCTGCTATCAAGTTCGGACGCATCAACACCCAGAAGAGCAGGAGCTTCGTCGGCTGCCCAGACGAGTGGCGGCAGGATAGTTGTGGACATGGGACACATGTTGCTCAGCTCCTTCTGAAGACTGCACCAGCCGCAGAAATCTACGTTGGAAAGATCTGCACCGGGAAGGTCATTAACGATGAATTTATGCCTGGGATTGCAAAGGTCAGCCTGACTTCCACCCCTGATTTTCGAATTGTAACACTAGGCGCTAATGTGTCGATACGCAGGCGATAGATTGGGCCGTCAAGGAATGCGACGCACACATCATCTCCATGTCTTTCGGCTTTGAAGATGAAAACGATCTGATCGATGCGGCCGTAGACAGAGCCATTAATGCTGGCAAACTTATCATCGCCGCGGCCTCAAATAACGGCGGCCTCTCTGGACGTGCTAGGCCAGCCCGTTATGAGGGGGTAATCTGCGTCCACGCCACAGATGGGAAGGGAAACAAAGGCGGCATGAACCCTTCTCCTCTGCCCAACAAGGACAACTTTGCCACACTAGGCGTCGCAGTTCCATGTAAGTGGAAAGGCAAGGACGTGTGGAAGTCTGGCACCTCCTTTGCTGTGCCCATTGCGGCAGGTTTCGCTGCAGATATCATGGAGTTCGCGAAGTACAGATGCACCAATCTCAAGCCTAGGAAGCTCAAGATTCTGCAACGAAAACAGGGCATGCAGGTCATTTTCCAGAAGATGGCAGAGCTGAGGGATGGCTATGACTTTATTCACCCCGTGCGCCTATGGAAGGGCTGGCAGAATCTAAAAACAGAGCAGCAGGCTGTGAAAGTTATTGAGCACGTCATGGAGGAGCTCTAACAGAGTGCAAAGCTAGAATCTAATTGATGGATTTATCTACATACATTTTCAACGGCTCCCGGCTTCTCCCTTATTCGCTTTTTCACAGCTCGGCCCGGTCACTTGCTCACTCTAGAAATCCCACTAGCAAAACCAGCAGTTGAGGCTGCCCGCAATTTTGAGGGAACCTTGTAAGGAGCATCAAACCTATCGATCTCATCCGACCATGGGATGCCATCCTGCGCTCCGACGCTCCTGATGGTCATTGCCGCAGCTTTGTTTGCGCGAATGACAGCGCTTTTGATGTCCCAAGTCCCTTTGGCCTTTTGGCGCAGGTAGTCTGAGGAATAAGCCCCGGTGAAGGTGTCCCTGTTCAGATCAGCACTCGTACGGAGGCACCGAGGTGGCTACAGGGGTCCAGCTAACCCTGCTCCGGTGGTGTCCTTAACAACAACCTCATACGCAGGGCAGTGAGCACTATCGTCTGCATTTGCGTAGAACGCACCCTTTGCGCCTAGTGTGATGACCACATTCTTCACGCCACGGCCCAGAAACTCCTGCGCGATGGCCGACCAGCTGTCTTCGTTGACCTCGTCCCTATCCCGGCCCGACATGATGGCTGCTTCTGACTCGTTGACGAGCAGATGCGTGAGGTGCCTGAATAAGCGCTTGCCGATGGGGGTGGCAGGCGCCGCGTTGAGGCAAAAGTCAATGCCTGCCTTGCTAGCAGTCTCGATCATAATCTCGACCACATCCTTGCTGATCTCCATCTGGGCTACAACTAAGTCTGGCCGCGCCCCGCCGCCAAGATTCTCGGCGTTGCTGAAGTGCTCCTTCTTCCAGGTGGCCGTTGCGCCCAGCGTGAACAGGCACCTATTCTCGCGTGTCGAGTGCTCAACCATGACGAAGCAGACGCTGGAGCGCGTGTCGGGTACCGTCACGATGCCCGATGTGTCGACTCCGTTCTTGTTGAGCTCGACGATGAACTTGCCCCCGTACTGGTCGTCACCGACTGCGCCAATCATCTTGACCTCGATACCGTCGTCGGCCAAGGACAGATATTCAATTGCTCGTTCGTCTTGCACCGGCCGCTTGTGGCATGTCCTGTAAGTTGCGATTGCAGAATTGGCCCCTTTGCCTCCCAGGGCCTCGATATACTCGTTCGCCAGAACACTTTCCCCGCGGTCGGGAATGCGACTCGAAATCATAATCAGGTCGGCATCTAGGCCTCCGATGACAGCGATGGTTTGCGGTGCCATTCTGAAATCTATAAGTGCCAGCGATCGATTTGGTAGAAGAGATCTCTCGTATGAAGAAGGTTTGTGGAGCATGGGCTATGGCAGGCACAAGAAAGAGACCAGGCTGAGGCTTAATATAAGTAGGAGGAAGCTGCAGAATGTCAAGCGCTCATTTTAGGTGTCGTAGGGTGCCGACATTAGTACCACCTTCACAATCCCCTCTACCTAGAGGTGTGGCATCTCGCACCCCCAAGCGTATAAAGCGCCTATGAGAGCCAGATTTAGGTGCTTGCAGCCAACGTCCTCACAGAGCCAATCAGATACACTCCATGATCCCCCCAGCGAAACATGCTGTTGTCTACATAGAGGTACCCAGGCCCTACCAAGCAGCAAGGCGGTCAATACCTTGGGCCCACCTCGTCAGACATGGAGGTGTCACAGCGCTCTTTTCCCAGGCTTGAGCTGAACAGTTGCCGTGTACAGGTATCGATCGAACCATGCCATTGTTGGCGTCTCCAGTATCGCGAGGCCAGAATGAGCGTGCTCCGGTCGCAGCCGCAGAAGAGGCTGCCACTGTCTCCGTAGCAGCACCGCCAGCATATTCGGCTTTTCCTAGGAACCAGGTCATACTCATTCTTTGCCTTGCCTCCTTTGCCGCGAGCTTCTCACCTCTTTCGTCCTTCATCTTCTTTCCGGCCATTGACGACCTAGCACAGGCCCTCGATATTTCAGTTGGAAGGGTCAACCTGACCATCACTTCGTACATGATCGTGGCCGGCCTCGCGCCGGCCATCCTTGGAGACCTGGCGGATAATATCGGACGTCGAATGGTGTACCTCTTCATGATGGCAGTGTACTGCATCGCCAACATCGGCCTTGCGCTCCAGAAAAACTGGACAGCGCTTTTCCTGCTGAGGATGCTGCAGAGCACCGGGAGTGCCGGTACGTAGCTCGCCCCTTCTGACGCACATACCTGGAGGCTTGTTCGGGTGACCCTCTCAGAGGAATAGGCTGAATGCTGACAGAGGCCAGCCACCATCGCGTTAGGGTACGGTGTCGTGTCGGACGTTGCTCCGCCGTCCAAACGCGGCGCATTCGTCTCTGGCCTCGTCGTTGCGTAAACCACATCCCCACCTTTTGCAATCGATGATACAAGAGACCAGACCCGAGGCTTACCTTACTCGGTGGACAGTCCCAACGCCGCGACGGCCATCGGGCCCATCCTGGGCGGCGCCCTCACTAGCTACGCGGGGTGGCGCTGGATCTTTGGGTTTCTCGCCATCTGGTCAAGCATCTGCCTGCTCCTCATAGCCTTGTTGCTCCCGGAAACAGCGCGATCGGTTGTTGGCAACGGATCCGAAAAGGTCTCGGGCCTTCGGCGGCCACTACTAACCTGCTTCAGAAGCCCGGAACAAGTGCTATATTCCCCAGAGAAAGACGATGGCTCAGGCACCGAGCCGGTTTCGCTGCCCGAAGACGGCAGGGGAAGTCGCCGCTTCAAGTTCCCCAACCCGCTGGCTAGCTTGAAACTGCTTTGGGCCAAGGACAGCGCTCTGATCACACTGATTTTTGGCATCTTTTATATGAACCTCAGCTCTCTCCAGGCGTCCACATCGACGCTCTTTGTTAAGATTCACAGCATCTCCGGGGTTGGGCTGGGCCTAGTGTACCTGCCCTCGGGCATTGGGTCTTGTATTGGGGCGTATTGTGCAGGTACGACGACCGGCCAGCCACGCGTATCTCCCCCCAGACTCTTCCCTGTTATATACACACACAACCTGCCCCTTGCTGATCTCGTTAGCTCAAAAGGCAGCTTAATGGACCATGACTATCGCGTGGTTGCGCAGAAAAACAACTTTGAGATCAACAAACAAGCAGGTGATGACTTGGCCCATTTCCCTATCGAGAAGGCGAGGTTTCGAAGCATCTGGTATGTCATTAGCGCTGCAGGTCTCTCCATGGTAGGATATGGGTGGTCCTTGCAGTTCAAAGTGGTTGGTTGTTTCCCGTACCAGTTTTGAGATAGGTGGGCTTCAAAGCGACTGACCACGTCGTATACAGCACATGGCCGTTCCTCTTACGCTCCATTTCGTTATCGGTCTGTCTACATCAGTCGTGTTCAATGTATGCAAAGACCCAGATCATTCCGCGCAGCCTTTCCCCTGGACCGGGCTGACGGCTCGGTCGGAAACAGATGAGTGGGACACTTCTAGTAGATATTCACCCAAAATCACCTTCGACAGCCCAGGCCGCAAACAGCATCGTCCGTGCCTTTCTTGCCGGCGGTGGCACCGCTTGTGTCCAGCCTTTTATCGATGCCATGGGTGTTGGCTTGACATTTACGCTCTTTGGCAGTCTGGGCATGGCTTGTATGGGCATCGCATGGCTGGAGTGCACGTTTGGCCAGCGTTGGAGGGACAAGATGAAAGCGAGCGGTGTTGAGCGTTGAGAGATGGTACAGTAATACGGTCCTTGGCCACGGAGGTAAATTGAACTAATTTTGGACCTCATCGAAGCAGGGTAGACTGACGCTTGACCCCTAAGTTCGTCACAATGTAAATATACCCCTGGTATCGGTTTGGCAACCCCCCTCTCCCATGTGTCGTTCCAAATATCAGTGAAGTTTTGCACTGTGGTTCTGTTCAAGTAACTTCCAGGTGTAAGCGCATCGCTAGTAGCATTTAATGAAGTCCAAAACTCATGTAGTCTACAAATACGCATCTACGCAGCCACCGTCCCCTCAGGCAGTGGTCCGACAGGGAACTCACTCGCGACGACATTACACTGCCGGAACAGCCTGACCTCATCCTCAACAAACGCGCCCACGAGAAAATGCAGCGTCCCGCGGCTGTAAAACAGCGCAAAGTCGCCCTCATCCCAGTCGTGCGCATACACCCTGTTGAGGGTGGTTCTGCCCCGCTGCAAGCTATGCACGATGCTCCGCACCCGCTCCAGGTCCTCGACCACCGCTCCGTCACCAAGATGCAACTGCCGTACCGCCGACGGGTAGATCAGTAGCGCTAGCTGCCATCTCTCCGGGTTCCGCTAGCATATAGGCAGGATTTAGGTCTTGGCCGCGTCAACCTCGGGTAGCTGCGCGAGTGCCAGCTCCTTGCCCTCAGACACGAGCCCGAGCCCGTCGCTACGAGATCACGCACTAGCCATCCAGACGTATAGGTGGGGGGCGTACTCGACACGCGTGGTGCGAACGAAGGTTTGGCCGGCGGGCGTGAGGCGGTGGTGCCGAGGGGCAGAACGAGCTCGTCGCCAGTGCCGTCATCGTAGCGCACGGTTTAGGGTCGATCGCCGGGGATGCGCACGGCGAGGAGGGTGGTCACAACGGGCGGGCAAAGTCGTGCAGTGCGGACGATGGTGAAGTCGGCGTCTATGAGGGGCGTGTTAGCGATTGTGTTTTTGGGATGCGATGTTTTGGTTATGACCTGCTAGGGAGGTTACCGATTGAAACAAGGTGGTCTTGTTTACAGTAGTGCTACTTTTTTCTCTCTCATCTATGCCCTGTCATTTCATGGTCATACCTATGAGGTCTCCAATGTCCACGCCAAAGACGGTAGCTCCAAAATCGACTTGAGAGCCGTCCGAGAAGGCAATGGGGCCACAACAGCGGCGATGAAGACCGTGATTCTGCCTCCATCCCTCCATCAGATACCGTACGAATGATTCGACAAGGCCTCGACCGTCTCAGTTCAATATCTTCACGAGGAATTTCTAGTCTAGGCCGCCTGCTAGCGATGCACGGGAGGCTATCCATCGTTGCTCGCCGTTGACGATGTTTATCTTTGTATTGTTGGAGTGGTTTAGTCGCAATGGGCAGTGGTTGTTCCTCTCCTAATAACGGTGGAGCTCCTCAGCCGCAAGGGGCTGGCTGTTCTGGGGCTCTTTCCCGTTCTACAAGTTGTGATTGGATCCGGCCGGATAGCATCCGGGCAGATAATTAGGGTTGTATAATAATTGCTCCAATGCTCCAAAAGCGGCCGAGAATGGCGTAGGTGGGTGTTTTCGAGAGAACACTCGTACAATTTGGACGACGCGGAGCTCAATAACAATGGCACAGGAAAAGGTTTTGTCAAGCTTGAGCCATGACCGACGGCCAGCTGGCTTGTTGGTTACCAAGTACTCCATCCAATGGGGCGGGGCGGCGTATGCCCAGATCCCGGATGCCTACTGAAGAACTCCGCCGGGCGCCTGTTTGGTTGTAGGTATTATCGGGTATTATCGAGCAAATGTAGTATAACTGTGATTAATTGTGTTCTGTCTCTTGGAGCTATTTCCAACCGACTTAAGCCACCTGGGGGGGAGCTAGGCTCCCTTCTGGGCCATGCATCGGTTGGATGCACGCTAAGCGTCAAGGCTGATATGACACAGGTACCCACACGGTACTTGTAAGAGACTTGTGCGCTTGGTGTTAAAGTCGCCGAAAATGGCACCATGCGCCAGCCAAATTCGGCCGCCAGAACACCGCTTTCTCGGTTTTAGATGTATTCTTTTTTTCTGCGCGCATGGATGTAGATATATATATGTTCATATTTAAGCAGCATCTCCATCAGCCTGCCTGCCCGTCGGTATTCGTCAATGTTCCAGCTTCACCACGCTGGGGAAAAAAAGGGGGGGCACTATATAATAGTATGTGCAGCTACCTACCGAGATGGACCGATTTGCCAGAGCTAACAGAATAAATAATAGTAATCTCATTCATTTTTACTCGTACGCTTCCCCTTCAAAAAGGGCTTGTCTCAGCCTGTCTGGCCGAGTCATTTTTTCATCATAAAATAGTTTATAGGGTTGAGGCTGGTTAAGAAGCAGAGATCTTGAGAATGGACACGTCCAACGTCTCCGTGTCCACCAGCACAATCTCGCGCGTGGCCGAGAAGGACGGGACCAGGATCAGGCGCACTACCTGCCCGTCGGGGCCTTCGATGATCCTGGTGCCGAACTCGGGTTGCGAGCCGACGAAATACAGGTGCGGGCACTGCTTCATGACGAAGGGTTCGTCTTCTTGGAACGGATATGACCCTGGCAGCAGGTTGGGTTAGAAATGGGTTTCTTTCAAGGAGAGACGCGGGAGCATGTGGGGGAGGGACTTACACAGGGTGTCAGGGGCTGTCGGCGCGGAGCAGCGCCACCTGCACATGGCCTCCATCATGCCCAGCCTGTCGTCGCTATCGACGTACTTGAACACGTCATCGAGGTTCTGCCCGCCCGTGCCCAGCACCCTCCACCCCTCGACCTCGGCCTCCCACGGATTCGTCACCGAGTCCAGCCACCCGGACTCGGCGGTGCCGGGTATGGCCGTGTATGTCCTCGACTTTGGAAGCATGGCCGCGTGGATGGGCTGCTGCGGGTAGCTCGCGTTGGCGGGGTCGAGCACGCCCGGCAGGAGGGTGACGGGCATTGTCGGGAGCAGCTCGGACAGGAACTCGTCGAAGAGCTGCGACGGTATGGGGTTGTACGAGCGGCTGTCGTAGCCGTACTTCTTGTGCGCCTTCTTCTCGGCGCTCTCCTCGGCTGTGGCCTTGTGCTCGGGCGCAATCGAGTTGCCGGCAACCACGAGCCGGCTGATGTGCGCTAGCTCCTTCTGCGCCGCGGGATCGAGCGCCTCGCCGAGCAGGTACTCGAGCAGTAGGTTCAGCTCCATGGCATATGATGTATCCTCTCCCGAGAACTCGAGGCCGGAAACCAAGGCGATCTTCTTGGACCCCAGGCCGGACGACGACGAGGGGCCGTCTGACATCTCCACGTCCTCGTCCTTGTTGAATTTTGCGTTTGCCTTCTTCTGCTGCGTGGAGACACTCGAGTTCTTTGGCTTTGTGAGCTCCCACCGCTCGGGCTGCGGAGCAAGGTCGGCGAACTTGAGGTCAATAACGTCAAACTCGCCGTTGGCGTTCTCGGTGCCCATGACGGCGATGATACAGCCCGTCACCATGAAGAAGGGCTTGAGCACGTCGCCAATGAGCCGGATGCGCCCCGAGTCGTCTTCGAGCATGACAGCGTCGCGGCCGTCATCCGAGAAGTACTGCTGCATCGAGGTAGGGGCAGATATCCAGCGCTGGAGAAAGGGGGCGGTCAGTCGGTACAGGTATCGCATTGTAAACAATGGCGGGATAAGCACCCACATCTTTGGCCACATCCTCGAGAATGTTAGGCTTCAGAGGCATGTCTATGTAGACGGTGCCCGTGACCCAGCACAGCTCGCCCTGCCGGACATCCAGGACGCGGTCAACCTTCTTGGCCGTCTCACCGCCAATGACGGTGCCCTCCCATGCCGTGGTGGCGATCTCCTCGATGGCGGGCTTGATCTTGGTCAGGCGCAGGAAGTAGATGTCGGCAAACTGCTGCTGGTATGGCCGGTCCTTTTCGAGAGCGAAGGTGTGGAGCGACTTGTAGTTTGACTCGCTGCGGTCGAGCACACCGCCGGCGACTTGGCCTCTACGAACGCATCGTCGTCAGCACAGGAAATAGTAATTTTCTAGGGAGTGCATTCCGTCCAATGCCTAATCAAGGTCTAGACGACTTAGACAAGGAGATGGATACTTACGAGGGCTTCTGCAGCAGACTTGAGTCTGCAATGTCTTCAAGCGTCACCATCGCGACGTCGGGTGGGGGCTATACAATTGCAGACAACTGTTTGACCGCGTCCATGGAGTGTAAATGGGTACTTTGGTATATTGACGTGTCTTGGCTGTAGAATTCTGGAATATGACGCGACGTGCCTTTTCGCGACAGCTGCAATTACCTTAATGACTTGGGCGTGGTACTTGGGGACTTGCCCCGCTACAAGGCCGATAAGATAACTATCGTGGGGTGGTGTGTAGGGGAGAGGTTCAGAAAAAAACGTCGGGCCAAATCCCTGTCGCTTGAAAGTTCCTATTCCGTAGCAGCACCAGCAAAAAAACACCAGCAAAAAAATACCAGCAAGTTCTCCTGCAAATTCGAATTATACGCGAGAAACGACCCAAACCACACTCTACCTGGCGCTTGATATCCAATTGGCACTTTTACTACACCGACACGAGACGGGCACTGCACACGGTGGCGCCGCAATGGAGCAACACACAGCGGTCGCCGAGCATGGCGCACAGGTCAAGGTGACCTTCACAACCACCGAGGAGGACATCCAGCTCCCCGAGGGCAAGCGACAGCTCCTCGTCCCCGCCGACATCCGCCGCTACGGCCTGTCGCGCATTCTCAACTCCGAGTCCATGCTCGACACGGCGTCGATCCCCTTCGATTTCCTCGTCAACGGCAGCTTTCTGCACACGAGCCTCGAGGACTACCTCAAGGCTAACGGCCTGTCCATCGAGTCCAGCATCACCCTGCAATATGTCCGCAGTCTGACCCCCCCCATTTACGAGGCTAGCTTTGAGCACGATGACTGGGTTAGCGCAGTCGACGTGCTGTCGGCCACCTCGGCCGCCGGCCGCTGGTCGGGCGACTCTTTCCAGCGCGGCCAGGACCGCATCCTCTCCGCCTCGTACGATGGTCTTCTCAGGATATGGAGCACCTCGGGCCACGTCATTGCGACGTCGCCCTCGGGCAGCCACGGCGGCCACACGGCCAGCATCAAGGCCGCCAAGTTCCTGTCGAGCACCCAGATCGCCTCGGCGGGCATGGACCGGACGGTGCGCGTGTGGAAGTACTCGGAGCACAGCAGCGCCGCCGGCGACCACGTGTCGGGCGACCTGAAGCCGACGCTCGAGCTGTACGGACACGCCGGGTCCATCGACTCGCTCGAGGTGGACGGGCAGTCGAAGCGCATGCTCACGGCGTCGGCCGACGGCGCAGTCGGCTTCTGGAGCACGTCCAAGACGACGGCGCCCGAGCCCAACGCAACGCTGCTGCCCGGCGCCCACACGTCTAAGCGGCGCAAGGTTTCGTCGTCGGTGACGACTGCGCTGCGCGGCCCGCTGGCCATGATGAACATCCACAGCGCGCCGGCGTCGGCGGCCGTCTTTGACCCGCGCGACCGCACCGTGGCGTACTCGGTGTCGCAGGACCACACGATGCGCACTATCGACCTGACGACAAGCGTCGTGGTCAGCACGCTGACGACGTCGCACCCGCTGCTCTCGCTGTGCGCGCTGGCGCGCTCGTCGTCGGCGCCGCTGCTCGCCGCCGGCACCTCGGCGCGCCACGTGACGCTGGTCGACCCGCGCTCGAGCGCCACCACGACGTCCGTCATGACGCTGCGCGGCCACACCAACAAGGTGGTCGGCCTCGCGCCGTCGCCCGACAACGAGTACTCGCTCGTGTCGGCGTCGCACGACGCCACCTGCCGCTTGTGGGACCTGCGCAGCGTGCGCCCGGCCACCAAGGACGAGGGGCTTGGCAGCGTCAGCGAGCCCGTCTACGTCATCGACCGCGAGAGCCGCCAGGGCAGCAAGAAGAAGGCGACGGCCGCCGGTGACGGCTGCAAGGTCTTTGGGGTCGCCTGGGACAAGCTCGGCATCTTCAGTGCTGGCGAGGACAAGAAGATCCAGATAAATAGGGGGAAGGACGTGGCGGTGTAGAGTTGAGAGAAATGAAAAATAAAAAACAAATGCACTAAAAATAAAAATAAAAAGGGAAATCATGGGAAAAGAGAAAATGAAATTGGCGCTTGTTGAGTGAGCATATAATACCCCCCCGTTGGCATAGGTAGACAGACAGGTAGACAAAATGGATGATTGTCACGCTCTCTGCGCTGTTATTATTCTTCGGTTCTTCATTTGATCTTGCTTGAAACAAAAAAATGTCATTACCCGCGCAAGGTGTCCATCTATGTGTGCGCATTTATTTCCATGTAATCATTTTCATGACCCGACAGGTAGGTATTCAAAACAGGAAGAAAAAAATCGGGTTTTTTGTCTATTCTGTCGCCTTATTCCTCAACCCTCTCAGCCGAATTCGCATCATGATTTCTGACCCCACCCGCCTGCGCGCACGCCTGGACGAGGGCCCGCAGCCGCCAGCTTCCGAGGCTCTCCTTGGGCAGGCGGTCGAGCACCTCGTTCCGCAGCCGCGCCTTATCGTACGGCAGCTTCTCCAGGCGGATGGCGTCGGTGATGTACGACGTGACGGTGCTGAACTGCAGCGGCGGGTCGCGCAGCACGGCCGCCGTCTGCTCGGGCGTTAGGTCTGCGTTCTTGCGCCATACGTAATAGGCGCGTAGGCTGGACGGCGCGGCGCGGGCCTTGGGGTTGGCGAGGCGGTATTGCGAGGCCCAGAGCTCGGCCTCGGCGAGTCTCGCGTCCTTGGGGCGGGTGTTATCGCCTGGGGTGGTGGTGGTGGTTTTAGTAGTGAGAGCCGCACTGGACTTCTTGGAGGCTACAGCAGGTGTGCTAGGGGTAGAGGCGAAATCTTTTGCAGAGACCACAGCTGTTGATGGTTCATCAACGCCGGCACTGGCATCGTTTTCGACCTCGATGTTGATGCTGTCGCCGAAAGAAGTCAGGTACTTGTCAGACAGCACGGGGCCGTCCAGGGCGGCGGCGCCGTCTTCGGCCTCCGGCTCCAGCACTTCGTCTGCCGTCGGCAGATCAACCCCCGAGGCAATCCGAATGGGTAGGTTGAGCTCGGCGTGGTAAGGCATCGGGGGCACAGGATCTAGGTTCTTCCGGTGACGGTCCATGATTGCATAAAGTTGCACAGCAGCATAGGCATCGGACGCTGAGTCTATATCGAAAAATGTGATTAGCTAAAATCCGCACAAGACGTACGAAAAGAAAAGCAATGGACATACAGATTATCTGTTCCATGCGCAGCGGCGACGACCAGTCGCTGGCGCGAACGTCGTGCCCCTTAAACAAGGGCAGGCGGAGGTATTCTTGGACCTGGCTTGCCAGGCCTACCAGTTTCTTGTTCAGGGAGCTGTATTCGCCGCTGGCAGAACACTTGATTAGTCTGTAGAGGTGGCTCAGCTCGAAGATGCCCCGAGCACCAATGTCTAGGAATCGTCGCAGCCGAGTGCAGTCGCCCTTGATCCAGACACCAACCTTGGTCACCTCGGGGTCCTCCATGATCTTCTTGAATGACGGTGCGACCAGGTCGTCGTTCTTGGGATACAGGGCGAGATGGAAGAGGGCGATGCGGCTCGGGGACGCGATCTGGGCAAGGCACACGTTCCTCCGAGCGCCTTGGAACTTGGTGGCGTCGGTCGCCCATTCCAGATCAAACCCGAGGATCTTCTCGTGCATGAAATACTGTTGTAAGACGCGCTCGGTCGTGTGCTTGCTCGTGCAGTAGTGGACCTTAACCTTGGGGCCGGGTTCGGTGCTCCCGGCCTCGGCAGGCCCGCGGTACAAGCTGTAAGACCAGAACGACTCGGGCGTCCCCTCGGCCGCCTGCTTTGCTCCCCGGAATATCTCGTCCGGGATCTTAAAGTCAAGTGGCGTAAACGGCGGCTGGACGTCGGCAGCATCCACCAGCCCGGATACCGAGGATTCGGCCTTTTCGGTCTTCTCCTTAGTTAAAGGCTCAGTGGGGCGATCCTTGTCGGCGGCAACTCGGCTATCGTCCACATGTGCCTCGGGTGCGTTCCTGGCTGATGAAGCTGGTAATTCGGCCTTGTGCTGAACAAAGGCCGGCGAGGTGTGATAGCTCGCCGGCGGCAGCCGCGGGCAGACAACACTGCTGGTGCCGCTTGCAAACACGATGCCCCTGCTCTGGTGCCACAGCTTGTGCGGTCGCGATATTTTGGAGCCTTCCATCCCGAAGCCTTTTCTGAAGCGTCTTAGACGAGAAGGGAACGAAAAAGGGTCAGCTTTCGATGCATGGGAGTGAGAGGTTGGAAAACCTGAGTTGAGAGGAAACTCACAATCTACATGCGAATGACGACCTCGGTGACGATGCTGAGACAAAGCAGCGACGACGGCATTGGGTCCGTTTGGCTATGGCTATTGGTGTGATTTTGCCACTCACACGATACCACGACCACGGCCTACGAGAGATTGGCAACGATGCGGTAAGGGACCGACTCGCGCCATGGCCGACGCTCCAAAGCGTCATACCAATGGCGGAATAGCGGGCCAGTGAGGAGGCATGCCCACCTAGTTTGAAAACTATGTGATATGGGAAATACCTTAAGGGTTGGGCTGGTATTATTATTTAGGCAGACGCGTCGGGGGTGTGAATGGAGGCTGGTCAACCGGGGGGGCTGGCAGCCTTTCCCGTCGTTTTCGATCCAAACCCACTATCCGCCACCACACTCACAGGCGCTGCAAGCCCCAGCCCACGTATCCATCCAGGCTTTACGTGCTACGCGATGTCACGGGACCTAGAGTAACCCATACAGCCACGCCTGCTGCTGCACAGACCATTCCGCTTCTGGAAAGCAGCATCCCCGTCAATAATAACCACGCCAAAACCTCAACCAACAGACTATCCTTTAAAAAAGAAAAGCCATCACTGAACGACGAAAATAAATAATAAGATGTCCCAGCTTCTCCCCCTCGGTAAAAGATGACCATGAGCCCCGTTTTTAAATCCTCCGTGACAAACAAACATCGCAGACTTGCTGACATGACATGAACGCACTCTGCCAGAGCTCATTGACAAGTGCGTCGGATCGCGCATCTGGGTGATCATGAAGGGCGACAAAGGTGAGCCATCACCCCCCGGGAAACCGCCAAACCACTGCATGAGTACACACACATTCTGGCTCGTTGCTCACCGCGCCGCCCGGCCGGCCCTCTGCAGAATTCGCCGGCACACTCGTCGGCTTTGACGACTACGTCAGTACGTTTGTTTCTCAGATACTGTTTTCTCTCTCTCTCTCTCTCTCTCTCTCTCTCTCTCTTTCTCTCTCTCTCTCCGCTATCACTCATTCCCTCGATGCTAACAAACACCCCGGCAGACATGGTTCTGGAGGATGTCACCGAGTTGTGTGTCAACTTCTTCCCTCCCCCCAACAAATCTTTTTTGCCACGGGCCCTCCTGTTGCTGATGAATTATTGTTTGTTTTGCCTTCAGTGACTACTCGGGTGACCACACCAAGCTGAAGAAGATTCTCCTAAACGGAAACAACATCTGCATGGTGAGTGACAGAAGCACATTTTGGAATTGTCATTTCGTTCCTTGTTTATTGACCCTCTCACAGCTGATACCCGGCGGAGACGGGCCACTGGGCGCAGCTTCGCCATGAGCAAGCCTCAAAATGAGCTACGGTCCGGGTATGGGCCGTGGTGTTTGGGAGGCAAAGGGAGACCAGCCGGTGCGCCACGCTTTTGTTATCTCCCAGCAGAGCGACTCAAGAGGGAAAGACACCATGCAAGTCTTGAGCACTAACAAAAACAAGGAAATAAACAGTAGCCCAAAAGTCATCATGTCACGATGATACCAAGGAGCTGTTTTACTGTTTTCATGTTTGGGCTGGATAAACTAGAGAATTAGCAAATTCGCTGAACAGCAGACCCGTGAATACGAGGCACTCCATACGTCGAGTGAACCACCTCTACCAATGCCAACCGTAAACCAAGCCGAGAAGTGTATTTGCCAGCTGATCCAGACGCCTGCCATTCATGCATCTGTAGACGTACTAAACATCTCCAGAATTCTGTGCTGAAAAATGACAGAAGCAAACACAGTTTTCCTCAACGCCGCCATTCCCAAATCGTCCAACCCACCTAAAAACGCCGAGAAAGCACTCCTGAAACTTCCCTAGACGGAAGAGGGAAACCCTCAAAAGTCACCTTGCCCATTGTTATTGTTGGCGTTGGTTTGGCTTCCAGCGTCGGTCAACTGGCGGAGGGCCAACTCCTTCTGGAACTCCTGCTTGAGCTGGTGAAACAAGAACACCAAATCTTCGCAGGCTTGGATCAAGGCATCGCGTGGCGTGATAGTTCCGTCTGTTTGGACTCGGATTAAGACCTCCGGTACGTTAGGGTGGCCGACTGAAAACCAGCCGTTAGCCTCAGACAACGAGAGAAGCTGCCCTGGCGGTAAACTTCTGATGTCTAGTGGGCGGCTGCTTACTCTTGTATCCGGCCATCAGGACGTTGTCGTGCCCCTTGAGCCGCTCGGCAAGGAGATTGCCGAGAGTATGGTCTTCCTTCAGGAGAAGAAAGTCCGACGTGTTTGACATGCCTAGGTGACGGCGAATGTGAGTCAGAAGCCACAAGCACCCCCATCGCAGCTTCACACCGAGACCCCTTCGACCAAAACCGAAACTTACCAGTAAAGACAGTCTCAGTGATTTTCTTCTCGCCATCGCCGAGAAGAAATAGCTCGAATCTAGAAGACGAGAAAAATTTCAGCACATGCCTCGCGCACGCAACGGGATGTGGCTCCCAAACTCTTGCAGGTTAAAGTGCTTGACATTGGTCGACGCCATGGCCGCTGGGCCGAGGGGCGGGGCAAGGCCGCAGACAACAAGAAACAAGTAGAGCAGGGTTGGGGCTTCTGCCGAATAGAGAGAAATAGATAAAGCTTGGCCTCCCGAGTCTAGATATTCCTCCACCGTGGGTTGGGCGGAGAGAGGTGGTTTTGCGAATTTGCGGTACGGTGATGAATTTCCCAAAAACCGCCCCCTCTCCCACAAGAAATTTATGAACTCTAGTAGCGGGGGAATGAAAGGGGAGGGGAGGAAACCGCGGTCTGCAGTCGCGACTTCCCAACATAGACGTCCATCTTTCGCCATGGGTTGCCGAAGAAGACGACGACGCAAAGACTCAAGGAGGGGTAAAAAGGAACGACAACAAGAAGATATCCCCATCGAGAAGGAAACACTTGTTCGGCGTGCGCCGGGCCCTGAAATCGCGTGACAAAATGAAAAAAGAAAATAAATCAAGAAATGAACTGCGGAAAGGATGGCGCGAGGGGGAAGCAGAAAAAAGAGTTGCAACCTTACCTATCCGGTGCGTTCATTGTGCGTATGGCCGATAGAGGCGAGCTGTAAGAGTAGTAGTAGCACTAGTGATTGTATCCAATGATCGGTATCGATGATGCCAAAAAAAGCAAAAAAAAAAAGCTGGTGTGTATGTGATGGAGCAAAGAGTTGTCGCGATGAGCAAAAAAGCGACGGCGATGGTGAGTTGCCTGTCTCGTCTTCGAGAACAAAAAGGTATGGGGGGCGAGGAAGGACAGTGGGGCCGTGCGCAGCCTTAAAAGCTTGAAGCCCCTTCCCCTCCCCCACACTGTGGCCATTCACGCTTTCATCAAGAGCTCAAATGGACAGTTGCTTTGTTCCTTCCAAGGGGATTAACAATAAACTTGGGGTGGTATGAAGAACTCGAATTGGTCACCGCGAAAAGCAAGCTGACTTCAGAGGGGATGTCTCGTCCGGAATACGGATAATATTTCCGACTAGCTTCGCAGAAAATGTGCGCCTCATACACTCACTCATCAGCTATCCGTAGATTCCCACATAACCGAAAAGTAGACCGTGGTAAAGCAATGTAAACATGAACATAATCGCTAACAGAAGATCCATCGGATTGACAATTGCCCCTGAAAACCATCCATCTACTAGGTACGCTCTCCAAAATCCATACAGTGGCCTTTCCATCGCGGCGGCGACGAGCCTCGGCCGTCTTCGCAAGCAAAGTCAAAACGCTCTCAACAATCAATCTCTTCTAAGTCTCGCTGTCTAAGACACACATCTTCGCAGAGGCCTCTAGCAAACCTACACAAAATGATATCAATCGCCCTGTTGAAGATGCCCCCAATATGCTATCCCACTACTAACTAACACTAATTCCAAGCACCCATGCTGCAATTATGTAACTTCTGACGCTAATTATGACTTTCAAAGGGTAATGCAGGAAGGGAGAATGGTGTCAAGCTGAGTCTTTCATCCCTCCGGGATTACTCGTCGGTCAACTTCCCCTTTTTGTCGCAATAGCTCGGCAGCCCTCCGCCAGACTCGTTAGCCCAGCTCATGATGGTCAAGCTGGTCGTATACGCCATGGCAATGAAGCCGAATATACAGAGGAAAACGTCGGACCATCTCCGCACGGCGCTCTTTGCCACGCCCTTGTAGTGTAGCATCGGCTGGCACACCCGTGTTAGCATTCTATGGGACATATCACGGAGGGGAAATAAAGGGGCAGGCTCACAGGATAGATGTACACCAAAGGGATGCAGGCAAAGTTGCCGACGAGCGCAACAAACTTGTCCAGGTTGTCGGCACCGCCCCAGGCAATAAGGGCGCAAACCGCCACGAGAAAGAAGCGGTATACGTTCTTCTGCCACTTGATATACGGATTATACTTGCCGCTCTTTGTGAAAAGCGCGTTTTCTGTAATCCTGATGGCAGGGAATATCTGGAGCGGCGTCGAGAGGAGGATGGCAAGCGAATATAGAAATTGCACGCCATTGACAAACTTGTCATCCTGGGGCAAGTTTAGCAGCACAACCGTCTCCGTCTTTGAGCCGTATGCAGCGTAAGAAACTGCGCCCATGACGATGAAAAGAGTGGTGATGATGATCATGACAACAAACATGACCTTGGGGAACTTCTGTGGCTGCTTCATAGACTCCTGGATGGGAATAATGAGGCCAATGCCCTCAAAGGTGAAAATGGCGGTTCCGATAAAGAGAGTCCAGTTCTTCTCGTTGAACATGATGATGTCTGCCCAGCCCTGGGTCTTGAGCGTAAATATGTCATACTGAAAGAGATATGCCAATCCAATGACGATGAAGGCGTCGGCTATGAGCGCCGTGAATCCAAGCTTTTCGATGTCGCGAAGCAGCGAGAGGGGTAAGAGTATCACCATCTGTAAGATGATCAACCAGCTAATGGGGACCATCGTCTTACAGTCCGACACAGCGAGTATAAAGGCCTGCAAGTTCTCCGACGTGAACACCATGTAGGCTGCAACAAAACCTATCTGGCTTAGCACAATGGACGTCAGAATGAGGGTCCTCATCCATTTTCCGTATAGGATGCCGCCAATATCGCCAAACGAGCCCTCAACCTTCAATCGGGTGGTGACAAGGAGAACGAAGCAGTAGTAGCTCAAAGCTGCTACAAACAGCAGAACCAGGTTGCTGAACAGCATGCCGCCATTGAGATACGCGCGAGGGAGGAACAGAACGCCAGTGCCAACAAAAGATTTCAGGAGCAGCAGCGCTGCGCTCATGGGGCTGTTCTGGCCACTTCCTCCGCGTCCCTTCCTCCTCCTCTTCCGGCGGGAAGGAGTAAGGAGGGCGCTGTCTTCCATTGGTTCTCGGTCGTCTTCGGAGCCTTCGCCACTGGAATAGCCGTCTTCGTCACTGCCCGACATGAAATACTCGCCGGGCTTCAAGGCCTCATCGTCTTCCTCCAGCTCTTCACCTGCGAAGTGACCGTAGAGAGACAGAAACTCGAGAAAGCTGCTCGTCAGCAGCCGAGGGTGGGATGCGCTGTGGCTCGTACCCTCGCCGTGCTCCACGTCGTCATACGAGGGCGAAGTATCTCGGGCAGCCCTCCTCAAGTAGTTGCGCCTGAAGCCCCCTGGGACCTTGATGGTGCTGATGTCAAGAACTTCGTTCTCGGGCTCGGGCCTCGCGGCGCTGAAGCTTTTGCTGCGCTGGACCTTGTTCCGCTGTTCTATCTCCTCGGTCCACTTGTATATCGGGCGCGTGATGTCGCCGCCTAGCAGCTTTAAGCTCGAGAACTCCTCGTCATCAGATGGCGACTGCGATCCGTGGGCTTTTTGTTTGCCCTTGGACCCAATGCTTGGTTTTCTCCAGCCCGCATCTTCGGGCGCAGCGTCTCCTGGCTGGACCAGATGTCTTTTAACAATTTCCGGATCCTCGTAAGCTCCAACGCCACTCTGAGACACGTGCCGTGACCTTGTATCGAAGGAGCCATAATTGGTGGGCGTGGCCGAGGCAAGGAAGAGAGCGTTAGCCGCGGCCGGGGAAAGCGGCCGGACAGGTGGGGTGCCAAACCGGGGAGGCGACGTTCCAATCGAATGTGACAAAGCTGCGGCGAGGGCAGAGATTCCGGGGCCTGCGGCGTAGGAGCCAGGACCGGGGAGCGGAGTCAAAGGGGCCGAGTCGACGTCTCCGCCGTCGGCCTGGTTCGCTGCCCGGAGGCTGGGAGGAGTACCGAGGGCATGGTATGGAATCGGGGATACGAGGCGTGCGAGGGACTCGGCGCGAGGCACTGAATTAGAATACGAGTAGGCACGAAGCGAGCCGGGTCGCGATTGCGATGGCGGCTGTGATGGTGTTGGCACCGCTTCCGCGGGTGGAGCAGGTGAATCTCTCCCAGAGCTCGACATTGTCGACACAGTGGTTTGTTTGCGTTACGATGAAATGCAAGCTATCTCATGTCTTGTTTGAAAGATTGGCTAGCGAATATCGGCGGTGCCCGAGGGGGGGCGGGGGAGATGGAACTATAACCGGTGTCGCGCCACTCTCTAGAGGGCCGAGACAGGAGCCGCAACCAACCGCCTGGAACCAAAGATAGACTTCAAGGCCAGAATAAACTAGCCACAGCAAAGAGAATAAAAGAGCGACGTTGGGATGTTTGCGTAAACTCGTTAAAGCGGTTGATAGAGAGAGACGGCGCTTTTGCAATTGCAGGCACTTGCGGGGCGTGTGACGGCGACGACACGAGTCGAGTCGAGGTGGCTAATAAAAAACGGACCCGGTCTCCGAATGTCCAGCTGACGATAGGGGATTTGGAGTTTCCCAGGGCTCAAGTGTAGATTAGCAGCCAATCAAATTCGGCATAGCCGACCAGTCAAAAACGGCAGCCCCGACAGCGACACAGGAATTCCAGGTTCCAGCGTCCCACGGGCCCCAAGAACCCACCCAATGGGCAATGAGCGATTCACTTACAGCCCCGCCACGGCCAACAACCCCCACCCTTGCACTTTCAACAGTGAAATCCAATTCCGTTCACGGATACACGTAGAGAGGAAGCCTGGGGCTCTGTCGATGTGGACAACCTGGAAGTCACGAGATCCATTTGTTGAATGAGTCTTTTCAAGGATATTCACCTGCTGTACGAGGCTGGGGTATTAGTTCTCGTCATTTGATCTCGATAGGGCTCATGGGTCAATCAACTTGGTACCTATCTTTGTCCAGCCGTCGTCTGCCTTGCGGCGGGTTAAGGCAAGTGCAGGGCAGTCAGGTGCGGGACGCCCCGAAGTGCAAACCTAAGGTGAGCTCAAGCTCCCGGCTGCGTTATACCGGGGCCTCAAACACCATTCCAAGTTGTAAGGTAAGATATTGTAATTTGTACTTAATGGCATATTTTAATTCCAACCCTATCTCCTCTCTTCGAAGCAGTGAGGGAGGCCAAGTGTTATTCTATGCATACGAAATCAGACAATTACTGTATGTATGTGGGTGCGAACTGCGCTAATCGGCAGCTGGCGGCCCCTTTATAGTTGCATTGTTGTTTGATGACAGGGGCAGACCAGGCCGTTGATGGGGTGTCCACCTCAGTCACTTCAAGCTGTGGTGAGGCAACAAGGGTGTGGAAGAATGTTGTATCGCTCCTGCCGCTCTGTCGACGGATGACGTCGAACTCTACCCTATGCAATCAAAAACTAGCGATCAACAAATTTGCCTTTTGGTCTTTTATTCCAGCGCTCGATATTTGGGCCGCGTTTGTGGTTTAGTTTCTCTTTCGACCCGGAGCAAGATAAATCGGCACGCCATCCCAAGTATCACATCGCGTTAACATCCGCCCATCTGAAGAACAGCAATTTCATCCATCACCTGTTGCATCTCGCTGCACTCTTGGCATTTAAACTGGAGTGCAGCGCGGATCTGCACGGTTTTAACCCAATGCCAACTGGTAATAAGGGATGTGCAAAGGGAGCTATTAAGCAGGTTGGAAGCTCTGATTGGACATGAATGGGCAATCGATCTCTATTGCAGCACAGTACGGAGTACAGGAAGCGTCAGCTGGAGTCGTCCTGTGCTCAACTTTAACGACGCCAACCCGGCCACCTATTTCCTACCTAGACGCCCTCTCACGAATCGTCTGGGCCGACACTTGAAAAAAAAAAAATGCCCCGTGCCAGCACTAATTCTGGTAACGGTGTTGGCGTCGTCCAGAATGGAGGCTCAGCGACGGCCGCCATCGAGCCGGAGCTCACAGGCAAGAGGCACAAGCTGGGAGTTGTGTCGGGCGTCTACATCCCCGTCTGCCTCAATATCCTTAGCATTCTGATGTTCCTGCGCTTTGGTCTCATTCTCGGCGAGATTGGATTGATTGGCATGCTTGGTGAGATCCTGCTTGTCTTGTCCTCCTGGTCGTTATCACCGTTACTTACACGCCCCAACCACGCAGGGCTCATGTTTACGGCCTACATTGTTGACTTTGTGACAACCCTGTCCCTCTCAGCCATTGCTTCCAATGGAGAAGTCAAGGGCGGTGGCGCCTACTACCTCATCTCGAGATCATTGGGTCCCGAATTTGGAGGCTCCATAGGCATTCTCTTCTATCTAGCCCAGGTGCTAAATACCGCCCTCAACGTTGTCGGCCTCATCGACTGTATAAAGCTCAATGTCGGCTCCTCGATGCCTCAAGGATATTGGTGGGACTACTTCTTCGGAACCACTGCTTTGTTCGCCTGCACCTGCCTATGTCTTGCCGGAAGCTCCATATTCGCCAAGGCAAGCAACGCTCTCCTAGTTGTATTAACCATCTCCATTGTGAGCATACCGCTGTCTGCACTGGCCTTGCCTGCTTTCAGTGATCCCGTCCGGGGAATCGAGTTCACCGGAGTTAGTCTAGCAACTCTGAGATCCAACCTGCTGCCACATGTGTCCGGCAGAGAGTTTTCCGGCCTAGACACTTTCCGGAGCCTTTTTGGCATCCTGTTTCCAGCTACTTCCGGAATATTCGCTGGCGCATCTATGTCTGGAGATCTACGGGACCCAAGCAAAGACATTCCGGTTGGTACGCTCTGGGCAATGCTGTCGACACTTGTTGCATACTTGCTAGTCATCATGTCCCTGGCATCGAGTACAGCACACAGCTCGTTTCTTCGGAACCCAAACATCATCCAGGACACGAATATATGGCCCCCGATCATATTCGCCGGCGAAATCGCGACTACTTTCTTCTCGGCCCTGATGGGCGTCATAGGCTCAGCAAAGCTCATGCAGGCCCTGTCTCGGGACAGGCTTTTCCCAGGCCTGTCAATATTTGGCAAGGGCACCAAGAGAAACGACGAACCCATACTTGCGATATTCCTAACCTATATCGTTGCGCAGCTGGCAATGTTTGCCAACTTGAACCAGATTGCCACCCTCATTTCTATGGGGTACCAGGTAAGGCGCCTAAAGAAACCAAGGAGGCCCTGAGAAAACAAAAAAAAAACAAGTCGCTAACAAAGGTAGATGACATTTTTCGTCATGAATCTGGCATGTTTTCTATTAAAGATTGGCTCGGCGCCTAATTTCCGTCCAGGATTCAAGTTCTTCAGCTGGCAGACTGCTTTTGCAGGCAGTATGCTCTCGGCCTTGGCAATGTTCTTCATTGATGAAACGTACGCCACCACCGCCGTCTGCCTGCTTGTGTTCCTATTCCTCCTAATACACTACTTGAGTCCTCCAAAACACTGGGGCGACGTATCCCAGAACTTGATATACCACCAAGTGCGGAAGTATCTGTTGAGGCTGAAGCCAGAGCATATCAAGTTCTGGAGACCGCAGATCATCCTCCTCATAAACAATCCCCGGAGACAGACCCGTCTCATCCAGTTTTGTAACTCGATGAAGAAAGGGGCTCTTTACATTCTCGGCCACGTCATCGTCACGGACGACTTCTCTACAGGAGCTGCCGAAGCGAAATTGCAGCAAGCTGCGTGGACCAAATACATATCAGAGTACTCGAGAATCAAGGCATTTGTGCAGCTTACCATGTCGCCCTCCATAACCTGGGGGGTGAGGAATTTGATTCTCTCAGCCGGCCTAGGCGGGATGAGACCCAATATCGCCGTCATGGGTTTCTACAACATGGACGACTTGCGCAGTTCTGATCCCACCATGAAAGTTCCGGATCCGCCGTTCCCTTCTGTAGTAGCCAAACACAAGGTCTTGGAGGCGGAGCCAAAGAGCCCCAAGAGGCGAAGAGGTGACACCTCTGCCCGTCTACTCGAGGGATACTTGCCTACAGATGTTATAAGGACGGAGACGATGATGACCGTTACAGAGTACCTCACTATTCTCGAGGACATGGCTTTGAGGTATCGGTTAAATGTCGCCATCGGCAAGGGATTCGAGTGTCTAGAGACGCCTAGAAAAGATGGTGGCAATTTTAAAAAGTATATCGATCTCTGGCCGATCCAGATGTCAGCAGAACTTTCCGCGGACGGAAAAAGCGTCCTCACGACGAATTTTGATACCTGTAAATGACCACAAACCTCCTTCATTTCAAAACGCAGGTTGTCTGACAAATACTAACGGCAAATAGATACCTTGATTCTCCAGCTTGGATATATTCTTCACACGGTCCCGGCGTGGAAGAAAGTCTACCGGACACGAGTTTTGGTGTTTGTTGAATACGAGAGCGAGATCGAAGAAGAAAAGGGGAGGGTCCTGGCGTTGCTGGAGAAACTTCGAATTGATGCAGAAGTGCTCGTCTTTTGGCTAGCGTCTGGGGCCCTACAGACATATGAATCCATCATACACGGCAAGCCCGGCGACTCCGAGACTGAGGGCATTGTGAGCGATTGTCTAAAAGACCAAGGCTGGTGGCAAGATCTGCAATATTTCAGAGGGTCAAGTTCAATGACTGCCTCTCAGGAGCTCTCATCGATATCAAAAGTCATTAACTCAGCCTCTGGACGGTCTGGCCCTTTTATCCGACATTCCGCTTCGGTGGGCGCCGCAGACAGGAGACGTCCTAGTTGGGCGCAGTTCTTTGAGCTTCCTAAGAAGCCGACAGTTTTGCAGGTGGCAAAGATGGGGCTGAGCGTCGGAATCCATACACAAAGTATCCCGGTAGACGTTTTGGACAGTTCCGGCACGGAGCTGGGCGGCGACAGCGAGAGCGATGGAAGCTCTTCGGAGAGTGGCATGGATGTCGATTTCAACGAGTCAGACAGCGTCGCGAGCGAGGCAGATGCGGAAGACATAGAGCCGACAAGACGTCCGCTCTTGGAAACCGCCCGTCGACGGAAGAGCTATGGCGATTTTCTTGGTCGCCCAAAGAGCCCTTGGAAAGACCAAAGGTCCCAGGTGTCACATCCGCGGATTCAGCAATCGTACGGAGCTACCGCATCGAGCCAGCAGGATAGTAGTGATGAGCAGAGAGCAGGTTCGACCAGGAGCAGCATAAGAGCCGCCAAACCCACTACCCTTAGCACCGATAGGGGGGATATCGACGTGGATAGGCCATCAAGGTCACGACATGGCTCAGCGGCTATGAAGCCTTCCAGCCCACTAGTACCCGAACCAGTAACCCATGGCGAATATGTGTCGAAGTCTAGGCTCATGGTTTCTGAGGGCGAAACCCAGAAAGGCCGTCCAGGATATTCTCGTCAGTCATCTGTTGGACGCTTCTCGAGCAACCTGGTCCCGGAAACTAGAATTACAAACGACGAAGGCGGGAGCGGTAGAACAGTTTCCTTCGTGGAATCAGGTCCAGGAAGCAAGACGCCTATCAGATCTCGGAGGAATTCGATGTCACGGACTCTGAGCACCGGTGCTAGCAGCGATGCTCTTGTCGACATCCCCGAGGTTTTGTCTTCCTACCGGCTACGCCAGAGCGAAGACGACACCCAGGGTTCAGGCTATTCCTCTCAGGGGCTGGCGCTATCCTTCAACAACCTTCCCAGCCGAGCCCAGCATCTGATACTGAACGAGCTGATGCGGAACAACAGCAGTGACACGGCTGTTCTCTTCACGACGTTGCCGCCACCAGAGGAAAACACATGTCAGAGCGAAGAAGCAAGCCTGACCTATCTCTCGGACATAGAGGTTCTTTGCAATGAGCTGCCCCCGACATTATTAGTGCTGAGCAATAACATGACGGTCACCGTGAGTCTTTAGGACCTTTGTAGGTGTTTTTGTACTAGTTTGTTGAGCTATATGGGGGTATATTTCATGGTTAAACAGCAGAAGATTGTATTTCATCATAGCTTTATAATACCATTAGCTATTAGAAATAGCGTCTGAGACCTATCGATTGAAGCAATGTGATGGAAAGATACCGAACAATAATCATCGAGGGATGATCTATCGGACCGATCGAGTCTTTGTCAAAAGGTCGGCCAAAGGGCCGAAATGTATGTAGAAACAACCTCTTTGAAAAGTCAAGATTCGACACAAAGAACCCGCGGGTGTTCTCCCCAAAGTTGCCTGACCCCGTCTTTATGTTATCGAAAGCCCTCGCCCGTTTCGCCCCCTTGCCCCTCGAATGATCCTGTAGCTTGAATAAAAACGCCATGCGAGGGAGATAGATGGATTGAACCACCACACCTTTTTGGGTCGTTGAATATAACCCCAGTTAAACAAAACTCTCGAATCAAAAATGCCAACCGAGTCAAAGAGATCCAGCAGCAGCCGCTCGTCCCGGGTTTCCCAGAAACTCCGCGACCTCAGCCGGCTGAAACTCTGGGCAGCAGCGGCGGCAGCAGCAACAGACGACAAAGAACAACAGCTCAAGACCCCGCCGCCGTCGGCCGGATTGTTCCAGCCCGTCCACACGCCGGACCGGCCACTGCGGTTGGTGACACCCGTCGAGGCCCCGACCGAAGAGGAGTGTCTAGCCGAGATACAGGCATGGCAGCGGGCTGCCAGCAAGAGGGGAGGGCGGCGGAGGCCGGTGGCTGCTGACGACGAGCAGCAGCTGAACATGGTAGGTGACAATGCCCTGCGGAAGCGGCGTGAACTGCGGGATGAGAGGAGGGGCAGGGACAGACGCCAGGGAGATTCTCGAGGAACGCGCGCTAACGGGGGAGCCAAGAACACTCTTGTGATAGGGGCTACTAGAGACAGAGACAGCGGAACTGCTCGCGACGAGAATGAATACGGCGCCAGTGACAGCAAGAGAAACAGCAGCCGGCTTTCGGCCGTCGGCAGCGGCGGCAGCAGCAGCAGCAGCAGGAGCCCGCGCCCGATACGGGGTCAGCGGCAGCAGTTCCACCAGCTACAGCACTACATGCCGAACCCCTTATTCCAACAGCAACAACAACAGCACCAGCGCCAGCCTTCCTCCTCGTCTTCTTCTCCCTCCGGGGACAGAGACGAGACGAGCAACGTGTCCGGCGCGGCGGCACGGCTGAGACGCGTCACGCGCAGGATCGCCGACGAGAAGCCGTTATCGTCGTCGTCGCCGTCGCCGCTCGGAAGATCGCCGAGCCCGCTGTCTCTTGGCGACGCTAACGGCGAACGGGAGGCCCACCAGGGGCGCCATAGCCGCGTCAGTAACGGCAGCGGCAGCCAGAGTCCTCCTAGCTGCATAACCACGAGGACCAGAGAGGCGCTCCCGCCCAGCAGCCTGGGCACGGTTTCCCAAGAAACGACGTCGCTGTTCGAAGACGATTCTAGCGACGACGACGACGACGACGATGACGCAGCCCATGTGGTGGACAAGCAGCAGCTGTACAGGATGGAGGTGCTGCGGCGCGGGTTCTGCCCGCTCTGCCAGCAGCCCGGCCAGGAGCCCGACGCTCTATGCTGCTGGCACTGCGGCGGCGACTTTGGGCCCTGCCGCGTGTACCCGGCGCCGAAACCGACAGCGGACGGCGGCACAGCAGCGAAAGCAGTAGCAACGCAAGACGGCGGGCGGAACGTGACCAACCGCCCATGGCTACCCCTGACGAGGGAGCGCAGCCAGCGCAGCGACTTCGCGTGGCCGCCACAGTCGCTCCCGCGGTTTCTCAGCGAGCGCGCGTACATAAGCCCCGCCCCGGGGCAGGCAATCAGCACCGACCGACCTCTGGGGCCACAGCGGCTCGGGATAGGAGAGGACACTAGGGCGCGAGACGGCGCGACCCGACGCACCCATCCCATGGACGAGGAGCCGGCTGCTGCACGGCCCTGGGGCCAGCGGCTGAGCTGGGCGGATCTGGAGAAGGTGACTGCGTTGTCCCCGCCATTCTCCAGATACAAAGAACGCAGACGGGAGAGCAGCGAGAAGGGACATGCAGCCGCGAGCAGCGGCAGCGGTAGCAGCAGCAGCAGCAGCACGATCCGGCACAGCAAGGCCGACAAGACGCAGCAGCAGGCGCTGAGAATGTCGTTCCTAGAACAGCACGCCGCAGAGCCACCACCGGCAACGCCGCCAGAGACGCAGTCCCCCGAGGATGGTGGTGATGCGGGCGAGAGCGAGAAGCGGCGCGGCAAGCGGCCTGACCGGTCGACGATTGACGTTTCCAAGTTCCACCTGTGGCAGACGCCGGAGCAGCGGGCCGATATCGAACGGCTGATCCGCAAGAACGGCGACGATGCGGACCTGTTCATGGACATCTATGACAACTACTGACTGTGTTGAAAGCGAAGTGGCCGAACTGTTGGTGGTGGCCGACAGGGATAGCGACGGCGGGTAATGGGTGTGGCAGCTAGTTAAAGCCCCCCTTTTTTTTCTCTCGGTAGGCGAGAAGGACGACAGAAAAGAAGAAATTGATAGGAGAGAATTAGAATGAAAATGAGAATGAGATCCAATTTCTTCCACAAAACAGGAAAAGAAAAAGATCAGTGCGCTCTCGCAATGTAAATGAAGGAGTGATATCAACAAAGAAAAATTAAACAGAATAGAAAAAAAAACGAACTCTAAATATGCATGGTATCTATCTATATGCCACACCACTTTTACAATCAAACAGTCATCATCTCAAGTCTTGATCCTGTTGACAACCAGCGTGCCTCTATCGCTGCCGTCGAGCACCAGCAGCCCGCCGGCCTCGAGCTTCTTCTTCCACTTGGCGCTCTCGTACCTGGCGAGGATCATGGTCATGCGCAGGACGGCGCCGCCGGTCGAGGCGTGCTCGGCAGCAGCACCTCCGGCGATGCGCGTCGCCGTCCAGCGGCCAAAGGCCCAGTTCAGGATATACCTGTTCTTGCTCTCGGGTGTGCTGTTGTCGTCGTCGTGCGGGGGTGTCGGCACCAGTGGGACGTCCTCTTCCGAGTTGCGCAGGGTCTCGCCGCCTGCCGCCGTGGTGAGCACGGCCTTGATGCGGTAAACCTCGTCCTTGGGGGCCGTCTTGAGGAGCGTGACGAGCTTCGCCACGTCGACGGCGCCCGCGCCCTGCAGCTCGATGGATAGGACCTCGACTTCGGACTGGTGGTCGCGGGCGTGGTTGTGCTCGTGGTTGTCGCAGGCGGCGTGGTCGTGGTCGTCACGGTGCTCCTCGGCCAAGCCCTGGGCCAGGCCGCCGTCGATGCCAAAGACGACGTCCATGGGGACCCAGCCCTTGTCGCTCTTGACCCAGGCGGTGTCGAGGTCGAGGTCGCCGAGGCGGTCGAGGCAGTCGTCGAAGCGGCGGCCGCCGGCAGCCTCCCACTTGTTGAAGACAACAAGGTCGGTGTAGCGGGCCTGGATGCGGGCCGTGTAGCTGGTGTCGTCGTAGCCCTTCCAGTTCTCGACGTCGAGCACGCTGACGACGCCGTCGAGAGCGTAGGCGCCGCCCGTCTCGCGGGCGATGCGGTTGACCTCGAGGGCCAGCGTGGCCGGGAAGGCGGACCCGCTCGTCTCGATGACGATGCGGTCGGGCGGCGGCGTCGTGGCGCGCAGCTCATCCAGCGCCTTGCCCAGCGCGCCGACCAGGTTGCAGCAGATGCAGCCGTTAAGCAGCTCCTGCACGCCAGCGATGGCGCCCGACGCGGCCAGCTGCGAGTCGACGGCCACTTCGCCGAACTCGTTCTTGAGCAGCGCCAGCCGGTAGTCGGGGTTCGCCGCCCGCAGCTGCGGAATCAGGCTGAGGATCAGCGTCGTCTTGCCCGATCCCAGGAATCCCGTGACAATGGTGATGGGCAGGGGTGCCGCTGGTGGTGTTGCCATGTTGTCTGATTTTCTTTTTTTTCTTCTCTTTCTCTTTCTTTGCTGTTCTCTATCTCTCTGCGTCTCCTTTTCACCACTGCTCTCTCCTTTTTTTTTTCTACCTCTCTTGTTTTGCTTTTGGTTTCTGTTCACTCGCAAATAAAAAGAACCCAATAAACAGATGTTTTTTTCTTTCTTCTTTGCTCAATACATGTTTCTGGCTGAGAGGTTTTTGTTTCCCGCCACTTACCTTGAGGTGATTGCTGTTTGTGAATTAAATTGGCTTCCACTCAGTGGCTGAACAGCTCGTTCGCAGCGACTCGATAAGCTGAGGGGTAGCTCGAATTAAGGTTATCAGCCCCCTGTCCAGCGTCCTCTCCCCCTCCAAGCCCCTGGCGTCGGGGACGACATCATCGTTTGAGGTCAAGCCCGGCTGTCTTGGGTTTCCTATAGAAGAATAGAAAACACGGCCTTACTAAGAGATCTCATCCCAGAATGCCGGAAGGGGGTTTATTAGAAGAGCAACAAGAAAGAGAGCTGGGCTGAAAAGGCGCTGGCGAGAATCACTGACTGCTGGGTGACGTCATGTTTGCTTGAAGATATAAGGCACCATTGCCCGAACGATTGATCAGTTACATGAGCCTAGCTATTAAGCCCTGTTACCTCACATATCTTAGTAAATACCTCACTTACTCGCCTCCCTACTTATTTTAACCTGCGCACATCGCCGTTTGAAACGCAACTAAAACGTCACCAACCTTCCATCATGGCTTCACAATCTTCCGCACCGCTCAGCGGCAGCAACCCCGCTCCCAACAACGAAAGCGACAAGAGCAACACCACAACTGATGCCGACGCCAATGGCAGCAACACCGACCCCAACTTCCCCTACAAGTCCAGGCTCGACGACTACGCCAGGAGCCTGAAGCACCCCATCAAGCGCGCAGGCGCCAACCCCAGCGGCACCACTGGCGGCACAATTGTCGAGAAGGGTATGTACGAAAAAGGACACCCCCAGCCGACACTCCCGCCTCTCTCTCCCTAGACTGTCGCGGACCCCTACCTAATGTTCCTCTCAGAGACTAACTAGCGCGCACGCCCGCAGTGTCCGATTACATACCTGCCGTGGGCAAGGTGCTCGGCGCAGGCGGGTCCAAGGGGGCGCCGGAGCCTGCTGCTGCTTCTGAGTCCGAGATAGGCGGCCCTCCGAACCGGCCCGACCACGACCCTCAGATTGCCGAGTTCGTCCGCGACCAGCATCGCAGCAAGGGGGTCATGCCTGAAGCGGAGACGTGATGTCCGGGCCGGAGAGCAATCGCTAGTCGTGGAACGGCGCGGTGATAGCAGACAGCTCTGTCGACCCGCACGCAGGAAGAGCGGTGCAATTGGTAATGGCTTCGTGCGGTTGGCGTTTCCCAGTCTTGTTTCTACTCAATTGCAACACCATTGCTTGGTCCTAGTCTTGTTTAGGTGGTGCTTTTTATTACTGCGAATTCCACTAGTACATTCTCAAGATTTGCCCCTACTCCGTCTATTTACTAAAAACGAAAGCGGACAACGGCGAAAAAAGAAAAGGCCGTGAAAAATAAGAGCGAACCAAAAAGGAAAGACGAGATGACCAAGAAGAAAAAGCAAGAGAATTAGGTCATACCCGGGGTCGAACCGGGGTTACTGGAAGGCAGAGAGTTGTTTAGACTCAAAATCCAGAGTGATAACCACTACACTATACGACCTTGCTTGTTGTGTTTTTGGTTGAACCTTGCACAAGGTTCAACCGCATAAGAAGGAAAGGGGCGGGCAACGTTTCTTTTTTTTTTCCCTTTCCCACAAGACCCAAGGCTGTGTGTTCTCTGCTTCTGCCACTGCTGGATACCCGCCCTCTCAGCGAAAGGAAAGGAATTACATTACAAAAAACGATTCCACAGTCTCCTCATCTTGGTATGAATGATTTGTGAGGAAAATCCACGCCGACGAGACAAAAGTTGAGAAAAGAGGGACAATTTCGTTGAAGATAGAAAATATAAGATATTCGAACATGAACTCCAGGCAACAGAAAGAAACACGCACGCACGCACGCACAGCAAGGAAAATTCTAAGCCAGCACAAGGTTGGCCGCTATGGCGCCGAAACCCATAAACATCATGAAGCCCATCTTCAGCTTCAGAGCTCGCGAGGCGCCCGCCGTGACGACGGGCTGCTTGGCCGTGCCCGTCGCCGACGGCGTGCCCGCGTGCGACCCCGGCCCAGTCTTCTGGCCGCCTCCCGAGGTGGGGCTCTTGTTGTTGTCGTTACCGGCGAAGTCGGAATGGGGCCAGCCCTTGTGGTCGTTCTTGGGGTCGTTTGGGTAGTAGTTGGAGCCGCCGGAGCCGGAGCTGAGGTCGTGCACTGCAGCAGTGTTAGGCAGGGACTGGGCGGCGCCGTTGGCTTGGGGCTTGGTGGCAACGTTGAGCTGATGAGAAGTAGCGCCATCCTGCCCCGGAGCGGGGGAGGAGCTACCGTCGGGTTGAGAGGCACCGCCATCGCTTGATGAGAAAGCACCTTCGTGTTCAGAGACAGTAGCAGCATTCTGCCCAGATGAAACACCGCCAGACTGGGGAGCGCCCGAACCGCCATTAGGGTCAGCCATTGCGTTGTATTCTCCATGATCCTCGTAGCCGAAACGGTCGCCGAACCCAAGGCCCTGAGAATCCCCACTGGGACTGTTGCCTCCGTCCTCGCCATGTCCGCCGTTATCATAGTCATCACCGGCGGAGCCCAGATGAGCGTCCGAGTAGCCCGGGGCGTCCATGTAGCGGACACCAGGCACGGTGGCCGTGACACCGTTGCCCTCGATGCGGACCCTGGCGGTGCCCAGGGCGTTGGGCGCGGTGATGGTCTGCGTCTTCTGGTCGCAGACATCGCAGCGGACCGTGGTGACGACGAAGTTGGGCGGCGGCGTCGGCTGGGTCCACCTGGCCGGGTCGCCGGTCCCTACCTCGTGGACCGTGTACGTGGCCATCCACTCGCGCGTCTTGCACGCCGCATGGTACGTAACGCAGTACGACTTGGTCCATGGCTCCCACGTCACCCTCGCGGGAATGCACGACAGGAACGACGACGTCGTGTATCGAGCGTCATCAAAATCTCCGCTGTAAATATGAGACTCTTGTCAGTCAAATTGATTCTTGATTCCCGGATGTATATCTTGTCAATACGGGGTATAAGTACTAACCCCATCTTGTCTGTTTAAGGGGTGGGATGCCGAAAACAGAGGTTATATGCCCGCCGTCTGGATTAATGATAAATGGTATGATAGAGGCAAATGATGGGAGACACTCGCGGAAAAGAAAACGACAACAACAAATGAGTGTGTTGATAATTATTGCTCTTGACTTCAAACGAATGACTGGCCTCGGCGGCAGGGAAATGAGCGGAGAAACGAAGGAAGAGGGCCAAACTAGGAACCGAGGGCATCGACAGACCTTGGCTTAGTCTTTTATCAACAAACCTACGGCGACATCAGCCATTAGACTGCGCCGGCGCGTCCCTTCGCGGTCGATTCTTCACGTCGAGATTAGAGACATGGCCAATTATGGCCAGTTCGCGTGGCGGCGTGGAATGACTGAATATTCCGTGCATTCCAGGCCGTTTCTCGCGGTTGGGGGTATGGGGGATTGCGGTACCATGTTAAGATTCCACGGCGACGCCACCGGTCCGACAAATTACCTGGCGGCTGGGATGCGCCGCTGGTCAAATGCAGCATCTGAGGACGGGATTTTGCAATGCAAGAGCGAGAGGCACAAGATGGATGGACAAGATATACTAAAAGGCGAATGACAAACAGCGATCGGTGACAGGTGGCGCGATGGTAGTAATGTGAAAAGGAGCAATTAAAGCCGTCACATTCACACACACATTAGCGCGCACCGATCGAACGGAAAGTCAAAATCGCGGGCAAGTCCACATACAGCCAGCCATCACACCTGCGCCATTATCAGCAAGACACACCAACGCCACTATGTACTGATTCTCTAGAGCGGAAGAAGAAAAGAGCCCTCGAACCGACAGCCAAAACCCCAATTGAGTCTCTGGGCCAACCTCCCAAGAGAGAGACGGCGAGAGAAAGCAATCAGAGCCAAGGCAAAAAAAATAAAAATGTCTCCAATCATTCAGCATCTCAGACCCATTTGGTGCAGGGAGAAAGACTTCCTATCATGGAGTTTTGAGATTTAATCTCCGAAGGGCGACCCCGATTGGGGTCAGGCAACGCGACACCGTAGAGGTTCTAGTGAAGGTCGTGGCATCTTCGTGAGCTTTTTGATACAGAAGAAAAAAGGGAAAAGAAAGTAAAAAAAAAAATCGAGACCGACTGTTATATACACCCAACGGCAGCCGGCCCTGGCCCCACCAAGCCCCACCTTTCTGGCTTTTCCAGTGGACCTTGGAGCAAATCAGAGTTTCGTTGGGTTGTGCGACCCTCGAGACTGGCATGTCCTCCTTTGATGCATATCAAGCGGCAGCGCACCGCTGCGCTGACGGGACACAGCAGTGCCAAACCGGCGCGACCTCATCGTTGTCGCTAGACTTTAATAGGTGCCGCCATACCATAATAAGGATATTAATCTTTGCGACCTATAAACACACCTAGCGGCGTAGCTGCAGCGTCCAGAAGCGCCCGCCGCCGCCATCGACGAAAAAAAAAGGCAATCGCAACGTCGTGCCATTCTCCAAAGACAGTCTACACAACATAATCTCCCTTTCTGCACGAGAGAAAGAAGACGAAGAAGCCATGCCGGCAGACGAATACGCGGCCGTAGCGCGGGGGCCGCTGAAGCTCAAGGGCGTGGTGGGGAGCAAAGTGGAGAAATCGAAGAAGAAGAAGGACAAGAGCAAGCAGAAGACGACGGCCGAGCAGCTGGAGCGGGCGCTGTCGGCGGACGGGGGAGGAGAAGAGGGCCGGGAGTTGGAGCAGAAGCGGCGCAACAAGACATCTCTAGACGGCGACGGCGACGGCGACGACACAGCAGCAGCGCAATTACAACAGCAACCCCCACCACAACAAAACCAAGACGCCGAAGACGACTCGGAAGACGACTCCAAGACCGAGACGGAGCGGCGCTTCCTCGAGACGAAGCGGAAGAGGGTACGTTGACCCTTGCCCCATGCCCCGTGCCTTATGCCTCGGAAGACCCCTTGAATACGACATGCTAACAAGACACGGCCTAAACAGTTAAAGGAGCTGGCCGAGTCCGGGCGGGTGCGGCCCGAGCTGCTGAAGACGCACAAGCAGCGGGTCGAGGAACTTAATTCGGCCTTGTCGCGACTCAGCGAGCATCACGACATGCCCAAGATTGGGCCTGGTTAGTCAAGTGTCGACGCGATTGGCCGAGAAAGGGAAAAAAAAAAAACCCCCCTAAGAAAAGAAACAACCCCCCGAGGACGAGGAATTGGCGGCTTTGCGAGGCACGGGGACGTCTCATAAGTATCCCTTGGCTGGGAGACGCGTGGGCACGCTGCCGACATCTCACCTAAGGCTACTCCAGGCCATGCACTGTACACCTTCAATTGCAAGCAACGCTTGGTCAAAATTATGTAAAGCTAGTTGTTAGCTACCTAGTTTTGCTCTACCGTACCGCATCTAGTATTGCCTGGTGTCGTTACAGCATATTCCTCCTTCGACCGCTGCACACTCATCGTGTACTGTTGCAGGCCATGTTCCATGCCCCCCAACTCGTGCCCCCAATAATAGCCTGTGCCAACCGCTCTTGAAATCTCTATGTTCATAGATACCCGCGTGAGGAATGCGGATATCGTGTCGTAACCCCCTCAGATGTATGCGCGATGAATAAGACACATAAGCCGCTCCAAATGACCCCATAATGCAAAGGAATGTGTGGGTATGTCCGTCCCCGCGCAATGCAGAACAGAAAAAAAAAATAGGCCGGACCAAAATAGTCTCCGGCCGGAAACTCGTGGGCTCGTAACTTCTTACTCTAAACTTTTCGAGAACAAAGTTCTTCTCTCTTTGGCTCGAGGATTTTGCTTTGGCGAGCTTATATTAGCCCAACCAGCCCAATCACTGCCCCTATCAAAGCGAAGAGAGCCATTCCGCGGTCTTCTTGCCGCGGGGCTGCATTCTGAAGGCTTGGATTAGGCCTTCCGTCGCCTGGGGAAGAAGTCACTGCCGGATCGGCGTCCACGTAGCTCGTCGAAGTAACAGTCACGACTCTTCCACTCGACGTAGACGTGTAGGTTTTAACCACCATCTTAGAGGAATGCGAGGTTGACGAAGACGAGTGCTTAGACGATGTCGACAACGTGGTTCCTGTTCCGCATATTAGCATCCCAGTCAAGGTAAAACAAAAAAAAGGCAGGCAGAAGCATGTGCAAAAATAGACGACAAAAAAGAAGAAAACAGAGCACAAGGACAAAGCCAACATACCTCCGTCGGCCGAGGAGGAAGAAGATGTCCACCATGAAGTAGGAGATGGGAAAATGGGGGTCCCAGACAGAAAAGACGACGGGATCGGGAAGAGTGTGCTTTCACTTGGATCCAAAGACATACCGGTAGATGAGCTGGATTTTGATGTTGACGAAGTCACCGAAGGGGAAAATGAGGAAGTGCTCGAGGTGCTTGACGTGCTTGAGCTTCCCGAAGGTGTTGTAGACGACGTGGGGTTCTGTGTGCTGCTCGGAGTTGTTGTCCCTTGGGACGAGCTTGGAGAGGGCCCATCGGTGGTTGTGCTTCGACTTGTGGTCGGCTCCGAAGTTGACTGTGAAGTTGGCTGGGAAGTCGGCACCGAGGTTGGCTCAGAGGTCGGCGGGGATGTGGGCTCAGATGAGGTTGAGTTTGCATCCGCACGCTTCGCAAGTTGCAACAGCGAAGCTGCCAGCGCGGCATCGGCTCGGTGAACAGCCTCGATGGCTTCTTGTTCCGATAGCCAAACCCCAGGCCGGAAACGCTGGGGGAAGTATTTTTGCAGAAGCTCATGAAGAGCTTCGGGCGAGGCCGACTCCAACAAGGCTGAGAGCGAAAAATGCTCGACTTCGGTAGCAGCGATCTGGTCTGTGGCACCTTTGTCTTCACAACGTGTTGGGCCACGCCATGTCCGCGAAGGACTAGCCGAGCATATACCTAGCAGAAGTAGGAGACAGAGCCCAATGGCTAGCAGCATCCGTCGACGGGACGCCATCTTGGAGTCAGAGTCTGTGTGTTGTTGAGCGGGAGGCGTCGACGGCACTTTGTGGTCTAGGCCCGGGTCCAGTATTGTAGCCTTCTCCAGGTCGCCCAGATGGAGAAAGGCTGGAGTTGAAGGTGCGTCGGCACTTATTTGGTGGTCAGCCATGGCGCCGGTTTGTCCTGCCGAGATGACTGCAAAGTCTTGACGATATCGGGGGATGGCTGCGAGGGCTGATTCGAACTTCTGCCGCCAAGGTGGGCCTCCAATGCCTTGGGTGCAGGCTTCAACGCCTGCATAAAGCCAACGAGACCCAGTCTAGTGCTCTAGTGTGATGTATGTACTATGCGTTGCGAAGTAATTCGACAAGTAAGGTAGTCTGCGGCCGATTGATGTTTGATGGGGACTCGGCCTTGGTTTTGAAACAAGACGAAGTGACGAACAGATGCAGACGCAGGCCCACCACGAGAGGACAGGACAGAGCAAGCAGGTGCGATATGACTAATAGTACGAAGATGCAACACCAGGTTCTTCGGTTGCGTGACGAACTTCGATTCCGGAAGTTGTGAGGATACCAGAAGTAAGACAATAAAGGATGGCCAGGACGGACAGCAAAGCAACGTAAGGTCGGGTTGCCCTTACCTCTGCTTCTTCTCTCCCCACTACCACTACCTGTTTGGGCTATGATGGATACTAGTGGACCTCTCAACTGCAACCCAGACCTGACCCCTCGTTTCCCCCCAGAAACAGTATTCGCTGGGCGTTCTCGGCGTCTGCAGTCTTTCAGCTTCTGAGAGTGGCGTATTGGGGACGCGGCATGAGTGTGGGAGCTACCTAGCTAGGTAAGGTAGCTTGCGGGCGCTTGAATCTGGATTTCCCAGCTATGGATATCTTGGGTACTTTAACGTTCACCCCAACTAGTGAGCTATAAAAGCCTCTTCCAATACGGATAGATAGGTCGTACCTTGGGTACCTAGTGGGGGGCAGGTGTGGTGGCACTTGCCAAGTTGCAGCTGCCATCCTTTCCGGAGCAAGCTCTCTTCAGCCCTTCATGGTGATGACGCTGCAAAGCGAGCAGGGGTGCCAGGAAGCGGCTCGTTTACCAAGGCCCACTACAGGGAAACCAACAAGGTTGGGAAAGCTTTGCGATTTCTTTTTCTTCCCTCGGGCCCGGGCACACGGCAGCTTGTAAGGCAACACGACCCCACACTTTCCACCCTTTTTTGGGATTGGAGAAAACTTCCCGGTTTGCTGGACGCAAGTTGAGCCGGAGATCGCAACATTGGACTTGAAATCGGGTTCCCTTCTTCAATAGTAAACAGCTGGCGATAATCTTCAAGTGCGAGTTTTGTTTAGTCAGCAATATTTCCTTGCTCGCAAACCTTTAAGAGACTGCGGGCAAGAAGTGTGGATATAGTGCCAACCAGCGGGGCCACCGACAGCGGGTTTAAGCGGAGTCGCAGACCACCAGCCATTCGTTTTTGTCGACAAGTGGTGGTTGGAAACGGGCAGCGGGGTTCCCGATACGACAACGGATGGGCTGACAGAGAGCAAAGAAGGTTGTCGGATGCGTCTGCATAGCCCCGCTTAGACTTTAGGTACGTAGACCAGATCCGTTGCAAAGAAGTTCCGAGACAGAGGGACAAAGCTCTCCTCGGAATCCTTCTAAGATTCTGTCTCAACCTGTGAAGCCACAAGTTTCACCAATTTTGCCTCTTTAGCTCTCAGCAACGAATGCCTTTCAGTTTGCGTCCCAGAATCCGACGGAACTGCCCTTCCATGTTTCCGAAAAAAATAGACTGTCTACCGCGTCTGTTAGATGAAGCACTGTATTATCTGCAGTTGGCTCGATCCTGCCTGTTGCCGAAACATTTCAGTCAGGAGGAAGAAACTGAAGGCGGCCAAGGCGGCGGCGCATTCCTGAACGCGGGAACTCTGGGATATACAGGATTGGGTTCTCGGACTCGTGTCTTGAGCCGCACTTGTTAGACCGTTGTCGTCAAACAGTTTACGGATATTTACCGTTCGTGAGAAGCACTGGGTCCGCCGCCGAGTGTTAACGTCATTGTCCCACAAATAGGCGGAACTGAGCAATGAGTGATCTCGGGCGGCGTTATCCATACTTACTTGGGTTGATATGAACCGACAGGCTTGGCGGTTCCATCGAGCCTGTGCCGAGGCTCCCGATCGTCTCGGGCGATCATCCCCGGCCACCCATATGTGTGCAACAGCGGACTAGATCTTGAGCGAGCACATCGCTGGTCAATACGAGCGTGACGAGCCGGCCTTGATGCAGTGGGTGCCCACTGACGATGATCTCGTACCAGTAATCCGACAATGTTCTGCTTTTGATACGTGTACATACTCCGTACACGAGGTCGAGATGTCCAGCCCCTACGCTGTGAGCGAATCAATGAATTACTTCTGTTTGTTCTCTGAATAGGTGGATACGAGAATGTGTGTTTCATACACTAGGTCGACGTAATCCCTTGGCTTCTTTTGAGATTTGTCCTAAGAGTGAGGGTTTGCACACCGCCGGCTCGAGTTCGACAAGTCACTTACCTGCGCCCTTCTTGGATTTTCACCTTCCTTCACCGTGAAGCAAGCGTCGTGAGAATTAAGGTAGCTGTTTAGATGTGTTATATTGTCATGAGGACAGCGATGATAGCTGGGCAAATGGCAAACACACGCAAGAGCTAATGGTTCGGGTGCTCAACCCCAACCCCACTTTCAACCTAACACAACACAACCCCGAGCCTATGAACAAAAGGTCTTTGTTTGGGACGAAGGAGGAGCTCGAGACATCCTTTCCTAATTCCCGCTCGCGCCGTAGCTTGATCGCGAGAGCTTTACAGGCGATAAATCACCCTTCTGGGCGGTGTGCGCGGAGGTCTATCGCTAGGTAAGGTAAATTTCCTCAGCTTGGGTTTTGAGCGAAGCAGCGCAGCTCGACCAACTTGCCCCACTTTATGGAACGCTTACAGTTACACGACGAACTAGCCACGGTGGCTTGTGTATGTATGCACGCCTGTGGCGTGAGCGCCTCGCGACGTCGCCCAGCGTTCCTGCTGCAGTTTGTTGCATGACTGGCAGTGGCATCGGGAATGCGCTGCGGTTGAAAGAAGGTATCCGTACCTAAATGTCCACCTTTCATGTGATATGGATCCGACATCATCTCACGCACGCACTACCTACGCCCGCACTTGTTAATACCTTGCCTTGCCTCAGGCGTCCCGCTAGAACCCTGAACGATTGAACCATGCAGCTCTCTGTAGCCCCTGAGCCGCCTGTCAATATCAATTGGTGATCGATCGACCGCCGCAACTTTCAATTTTCGAGATTCGGGTTTCCGCGGGTTTCGGGCCACAGCGTTGAATTGATCGATACGTACGTTTGGCACAGGGCTAGCTGCTGCCTCGGGCGCATTCCGTCCAACCCACATCATACAAGAATCACATGCCCCATGTTGCGCCAGATCGACTGCAAGACCGGCCATGCCCGAGCATCTCCTGCCCCCGGCTCTGACCACGGCGAGCGGTGCCTACAGCGGCGACGAATCACCGTCCCCAAACATCCGCATCCTGTCGCGCTCCCCGCACCCGTACCACCGTCGTAACTCGGAGCTGCTCGAGCCCGCCGACCGACTTGTGCACACAGCAGCGGCCGCCCCCTTTGCCTCTACTGCGGCCGTCGATGGCGCTGCCGACGCGGACACCGTGGCCAGGGGTCTGCCCTTGCTTCTAACCCCCAAGGACTCGACCCCCGCGAGCGACAGCGGCACCGACGCCGATGATGAACACTTCCTCAAGGGGCTTCCCGCACCCAAAACACGGTTGCACAAGGGCTTGCGGGGCAGGAACGAGCCTCTGTCGGGATCTTCAACACCTCAGCTTTCGCCAGCTGTTTTGGAGGAAGAGGGGCGCAGGACGCCGCTCGGCCTGAGCCATGGCAGCTTTGCGCAAGACAAGAGAAGCGCTGCCGAGAAGGTGCGCCGCCGCAAGGAGCTTGTTCGGCGCAGCACCGAAGTTTTGCTCCTGGCCTGTCTGGCTGGCATGGTTGCCTCCAATCGCGACGTCCAGCCTTTCCTCCGGCTATACCAGAGAGGTAGGGATATATCCGTCTCACGTTCCAGCACAACTTGCTCCCCTATCTTGCTAACATATTTGCAGAATTTCTTGTCCTCGGACAGGTAGCGCTCGTGCTGCTTGCCGCCTACCCCCTGAGACTAGTCACTTGGGCCTATGCTCAGGGGAGTCCGTCAAAATTGGTGCCGATTACTATTCCGTCGTCGTTTGATCCAGCGCCACTGTTTTATCCCCCATTGATACCGGTACTTGTGTCTCTTCTTGTTGCCCAGAATGTCAGGGCCGCTGTGCTACTAAATCTGGCCCTCGGTCTCTGCGCCCTGCCCAGGTCGCTGGTCCCCAGTTCCAGATATTGGGAAGTTTACAGTCCCGCTCACTGGCTCCTGTCCTGTCTCCCACTCTTCGTGGAGAGTTACCAACACTCAATCTCGCCCGTCGAGACCAACGAGACCTCGCAAGAAATTTTGGCTTTGCTCTACCCCTTGCACCAAACACTATGTTTAATCCTACAGTTTCTCACGACGACGAGCCTGTTGACCGCCGAGTTGCAGCTACTCTCGGTTGCTCTTATCAACGTCCTTCTACTCGCCCAGTCTCCCCAGGCTGTCATTCTCAATGGCTTACTCTGGGGGGGCGGTCTTGGCATCATTGTTTTCTGCAGCCAGGTGATCCGATGGGGGATTGCTCTGGCTCGAGTGCCAAAATGGCGATTTAAGCGTCTTTCCATCCCATCAAAATGGGGGTCTACTTTCCGGCTATTACGCACACTCTGGTCGTTGCGGCGGCCTCGACTTGATATTAAAGTGGTTGACTACGGAAACACATTTTCCGACACTGCGAACTCTTCTGACGAGTACTACGAGGGTGCAGGGCTGAAAACCCGTCCGCCGCCCCTGAGAAACCCGTTCCGGGCAGATAGTGTCAGCGATACAGACATGGTGCCCGGTTCACACGTGAACGCACTCAATGTGCGTTTCAACTTACCCGAGCCGATGCATCAGCTATCAGCTCGGAGAAATACCCTACCCTCGCCTGGCAGGTTCGGCAACGACCGATCCAAAACCAGCACTCCTTCGGGGCGCCGGAAACGCTCGGCCTCGTCCAGCGTGCGTGCCTTTTTCTCGCTTACGCAATCCCAGGCCGTGATGAGGAAGTGGCTGTACGCAGGCTACGTCTACCTCTGCGTGCTTATGATCGTATTAGTCGGCATCAGGGAGTACGTGCAGAGGTTTGCTCTGGCGGGATACGAGCCTATCGGATGGGCCCTGGGCTACCTGTTTGGTGACTTGCCACGCTTCCGGCTCGAGGTTGTCAAGGCGAATATCGAGAGCTGGATCTGCCTGCCGCCCCGGCCGGACCACGAAGACGACGTTGCGTTCTGCCGCCAGGGCTTAGTTCAGCACCTCCGCCACAGCTCGTTTGGCGAGGCTAATACGCGTCTTGTGCTCGCTGCTTACTGGCTTGCCATGATCGGCGTCGGCCTTGCCGTTGTCTTTCGACTATCCCCCATTTACGAGGTGGACACGCGCCGCAAGGTGTTTCATTTTATGATGGTGGCCATGTTCCTCCCCGCCACATATATCGACCCGACGTTTGTTTCCCTAGCCCTGTCCCTCGTGCTCGCTATATTCTTGCTCCTCGACCTCCTCCGCGCGAGTCAGCTGCCCCCCCTCTCCAAGCCCATCGCCTCATTTCTCACCCCCTTTGTCGACGGCCGCGACCTCCGCGGACCCGTCGTCATTTCCCACATCTTCCTGCTAATAGGCTGCGCCATCCCCCTCTGGCTCAGCCTCGCCTCCCTCTCACGCACTGGCTCAGGCGCTCTCGCTGGCTGGGAGGTGCCTACGCGCGACGTCAGCATGGTGTCGGGCGTCGTGTGCGTCGGCCTCGGCGACGCGGCCGCCTCTCTCATCGGCCGCCGCTGGGGCCACCGCAAGTGGCTTTGGGGCGGCGGCAAAAGCGTCGAGGGCAGCCTCGCCTTTGCCACGGCCGTGTTCGTGGGGCTGATGGCCGCCAACGCTTGGCTGCACATGGGCGGCTGGCCCCTGACGACGCCGACGCTGTCAATGACTGCGACGCAGACCAGCCATCTCGGCGGCATGCTGGCGAGCCTCAGGAGCCTGTGGTCGTCGGCATCGCTGCAGAAGACCGCCATCTGCGCCTCGGTCGCCTCCCTCACCGAGGCTGTGCTGACGGGCGGAAACGATAATGTAGTTGTCCCGGTGGTTCTGTGGACCTGCGTGAAAAGCCTGGGCGTGTAGCGTTGGCCTCGGCGTTTGTTTACGATAGAGGATAGATCTGTGTTTTTATCTTGGGGCGTTTTGGAAGAACTGGGGGGGACGGCTTGTCAGAGTATAAGCGTACGGAGTACCTTGAGTCTAGTCTAAAATTACACCGGTTGCCTGCTGTATAGATACCCATCTACATACTTGGGATTGCTTAGCTACCTTAGGTGAATTCGTTCCATGCACACGCATACTGTGTTCTAACCTTGGGAAATATGGCAGAGAATATTCACTATAGAAAGGCCTTTCGCTCCGCAGAGTCTACAGCATTTACCGAGGGGATTTTTTTCCTTTTTGAAAAAAATAAAAAAACTATGGATGAAATCAGGTATATATAGATGGTACACTTTTTAGATATTTGATATATATACACGTAAATAAAACCCGGACAAAAAAAAGAATTACACCCCACCCTAAAACGCTACATCACTCACTCTCTACACTACACTACACAACACAAGACACGGTATCTTTTGCTTTTTTGTTTACATTGTCTCTATTCATACAGCCAAGACGCAGTATTGTCTAGGGGTGAGGCGGCCGTCTTGCGGTCGAGGATCTCCTTGACGACCTCCCTGACGCCCTGCTTGAAGCTGCGGTCCTGGAGGAAGTGGTCGAGGACCTGCTTGCGGGTCATGTTGCCGCGCGAGACCTGGTCCTCGACCTCGCGCTCGGTGGGCAGGCCCAGCTTGCCGTAGGGGTACTGGGCGTAGTCCGTGTCGTTGACGAGCTGCAGCGGGGGCGGGTAGTCGTCGACGCGGATGAAGGGCTCCGAGATGTTGCTGTCCGGCAGGATGTCCTCGAGCGCGGCGGGCTTCCACTTGGGCGCGCGCTTGTCGATGAGCACGGCCGTCACGCCCTCGTTGAAGTCGCGGTGCGCCATGAACTTGGCCGCAATCTGGTGCTCGCGCCGGAACGTCTCGGCGATGGTCCACTTGCGGCCGATGCGCATCTGCCGCAGCGCCACGTGCACCGACGTCGGCGACCGCTGGTGCAGCATGTCGAGGACCCCCTGCGCCCACGCCTTGGCGGGCCCCTCCTCGGTCTCGAGCGCGCTGATGATGTCCTCGACCGAGTTGTGCCTGAAGCACCGGTCGATGGCCTTGCGTAGCTCGCCGCCCATTAGTATGGGCTCGTCGTGCGGCAGGCCCGTGCAGTACTCCTCGATGGTGGCGTTGACGACGGAGAGGCGGTGGGGCATCTCGTCGTAGTCGTTGAAGCGGAGCTCGGCCAGCCGCGACTCGAGGGCGGGCAGGCTGGAGGAGTGGAGGTAGTGTGTGGCGAGGCCGGCGTAGAAGACGTTGGCGCCCGTCAGGCGGGCGCTGGTCAGGGCTAGGAAGGTGCCCGTGGCGCCTGGCATCTTGGGCAGGAAGAAGGAGGCTCCGACGTCGGGGAAGAAGCCGATGGTGGTCTCGGGCATGGCGAACACGGTGCGCTCCGTGGCGATGCGGAAGGGGGCGTGGACGCTGAGGCCCACGCCGCCGCCCATGGTGATGCCGTCCATGAAGGCGACGTAAGGCTTGTTGAGGGTGGCGATCATGTGGTCCAGCTGGTATTCCAGGGCGAAGTAGTCCATGGACAGCTTCTTGCCTTTGGGGCCGCGCTGATTCCACCTCGCCAGCTGAGCCACGTCGCCGCCTGCGCAGAAGGCCTTCTCTCCTGTGCCCTTGATGACGATGACGTTGGCCATGTCGGACTGGGACCATTCGATGAGGCGCGGGCCAATCTTGCGTATCATGGAGCCGTTGAGGGCGTTGAGCTTCATGGGGCGGTTGAGCTCGATGGACCGGAGCCCGTAGAGGGAGTTGAAGAGCACATCCTCGGGTTCGTCTCCCTCGACGGGCTTGAAGAGTTCGTGGGCGGCCTGGGTCGACATCTGCAATGGGTTGGGGGTCAGTATGTATGCAACGCATGTGCAAACAAATTGGCGGATTAACAGAGCGTTGGCTTGCTTACCAGGAGTCGTGGCGCTGCTTGCCGCGACAGCACCTTTGCTTTTAACGGCATGGCGAAGGTCTGTCTGCTGTAGCCGCGGCACGCAGCAGCGGCTGCCGGGACGGCTCGACTGGCAATGGCCTGAGAGAACATCTAGAGGAGAGTAACGTTGTGGAATCCCCTAGACCATTGTCATGCGCCGAGAATTCGCGACGTCGAGGGTACCTCTGTAGCTTATTTTTTTTCTTGCTTGCCGTCAACCGCAGACCAGAGCCCAGCCACTGGAAATGCATGCGGCTTCGATGGGTCCACTGCCTGCTCTGAGCGCCACAGCTTTCCGCATTGGGGCCCACATCCAAGCAAGAGCCAATCATGACGACCCCTACTTGAACCTCAAAATATCCTTTTCGCATTCAACACCGGACTACCTCGTCATATCTCGTCCTTCCGACAGTTCTACCCTATTTGATTATGTCCGACGCGGCGGAAACCTTCGGCACCACGAATGAAAGGGTCGAGGCCGCTGCCAAATACGTACAATTTATCGGCCCCGTATTCTTCGACGTCCACTCGCATTCCAGGTTTGTCCCCAACGCCCTTACCAGACTTGCCCACGATTATAATCTAGTATCCATTTATCCTTGTTCCACATATCCAAAATGCCTAGTGCGGAAGAAAAGTGTTTGGATACGTCGTAGAATTGCTACCTACGTAGTCAAGTTATATAAATGCACTCAATTTTTCCTTCTCTCCTGCCCGCTACCCTTCCCTGTCTAATCATCCTCATCTTCGCCCTCACCCTCATCGCCGCTGCTGCTATCGCCATCTTCCATGCTCCCGTCTCTCTCAGCGCGATCGATCGCCTGATCCACGGCCACGTGCACTCGGCGTGCTGCCTCTTGTGTCTCCTCATCGGTTAACTTCAATGGAGAGTCGAATCCTTGATCCTTGATCCAGGATTCGACGACGTGCATATCGGCCGTCCCAAAATGGGTGGCCAACGCGAGTAACATGTTCTGTCGTATATAGTTACCCGGTGTGGGAAATGGACGTTGCTGGTAATATCGGGCCCAAACATCTTGCCATCCATATCGCTTGACGTCCTTGATACGGACCAGAGCCATGACGAAATGGAAATACATGAAGCGTGAAACTGAACCTCGACGCTAAAGATCTATAACTAGATCTTAACTTCCGGTAGACCGCCTGTTTGTGAAGCTCGGATCGCGATAGCGGGCATAGCCGGGTCGATTGATCCGAGAGAAATACCACTTCCCATGATGGGTGATGCTACTGATGGGTGATGCCGCCGATAGATGATACCGTTGATGGATGATACCATGGACCGCCAATAGAAGATGCCGCTAATAGCTAATACCCAATCTATGGATGATGCCGCTCATAGATGATACCGCCTATGGATGATGCCGCTGGTGGGTGATGCTGTTCATGGATGGTACCCCGGATAGATGGTGCGGCCGATAGATGATGCCGCTAGCGGGTGATGCTGTTGATGGATGGTACCCCGGATAGATGGCGTCAATACGGCGCTGGTAATCCGCCGCACGTAAGGCACCTGTAACGTCATTCTTGACCTGGATTTGGTCCAGGGCAAAAGGAACGTTAAACATCAAGCCCTATGGACTAGTAACGCGTAAGACAGCGACATAAGTAAGCCCTGAAGAGAAATCCCGCTCAGAGATATCAAGCACAGCCTATCCAGCGTAGCTCCCTGTGACTTGTAAACCGTGATGGCGTACATGTAAGTGAAGGCAGGTACGCCTGATCAAGGTGGTCACAATGAAGGTGCTGAATAGAACGAGCAATGACTGGTATTGGTAAGAGACTTCAACCTGGCCCTCGCAAAGGAAGGGGCGAGGGCCACTGCTTATATACATGACAGAGTGCAGGGCTAGCGGGCGAGAGGCCATGACAAAGGAATGAGGTCTTGGCCCGCTCGGTACGCGTGTGAGTTGGTCGTGTGTGTGGGTTGGGGCTCTTTCCTTACATGTTGTTGGTATCAACCATTAGCTTTGTATGTACACAAGGACATGGATCTTGGCTTTCTCAATACATCAAGGCACACAGCTAAGAAACAGGAAAGCTTGAATATCTCCCCCAGCTTTTGGTCCTCCGTTTGTGGGTCAACTGTAACTGCATACACCTCCGTCTTATGTGTTATGGTACCAGTAGTGTTAGTATCTAACATAACTATGAGTGAACGCCGGATTGTGCTCCATTTAACTGGAGCAATTAACCAAAACCTCCTTGGACCTCGCGAGCTTGCCCGACGGTAAAGCTCGGGTCCAGTGGTTACATTAATTGCATGACCCGTCTTAAGATTCTTTGGTTGTAACACTGTGTAATATATGGCGTTTCCGTCTTCCTGTTGCTGGTCAAGTCCGATGCTGCTATTGCCACGCCTCATTAGGATGAGGGTATGTGGCTCCAATTGCACTGCTTTCACCATTGCGTACTCGCCCGCTCCGGCCATTGTGTTGCCACCTGTGATTCTCGAGAAGCTGGAAACAGTGAATCCGCTCTCACCACTCAGCTTCGGCTGCCAGCTAGGTCCGTGGCCACTTGCAGCGGTCAGTAGACTGGTGTTGAGGTGTCCTTTGTCCACTCAGGAGGCTGGCGGCTCGGGGCAGGGAGCGGAGGATGGAGGGCGAGGCGGCGTCCAGAGGCCGGCGTGGGCCGTCCGGGGAAGTGACGAAGGACGGCGTGGGAGAGGCGGCCCGGGGGGTGTTTTGAGGCGAGGCCTCCCGGGAGCCGGGGGCCGGGGGAGCCGGAGGCGCGGGAGTCGGGCCCCGGGACTGCGATTCGGCCGGCGGGGGCGGGTTGGTAGTGTTGGTGGCGGCGGCGGCGTTGCGGTGCGGCGGCGGCGGTGCGGTGGTCGTCATCGTCGTCCTCTTGGTCGTCTGGGAGACCCCGCCCCGCATGATGGTGGTGGTGGTGATGGTGGTTGTGGTAGTTCCACCGCCTCCTCGTCCTCGCCCTCCACCTCCTCGTCCTCCTTGTTGCCCGCCTTGGCGGGCCTCTCTCGTTCAGCTTCTGCCTTGTCGTTCAGCTTCTGCCTTGTCGTTCAGCTTCTGCCTTGTCGTTCAGCTTCTGCCTTGTCGTTAGACACCACGAGACGATCCTAACGCACGGTTTCATGGGTCTACTTACGGAACGCCTCAATCTCCTCGCCGGAAGCCTGGGAGGCCACGGCCAGGTGGCTGGGTTGGCCGCAACTTCTGCATCTTCGCGTCATCTAGCCATCACAAGGCATATAAGCATCTCCGTCAACAGCATGGAAGGATGCATTGTTCCTCTTACGTTGCTCGTCGGTGGTGGTGGTGGTTGGGCCCGGCGACGCAGAGCAGCTGAGATGACTGCAATACACTGGTAAGCCCTTATATCTTCCTTTCATAGGACTTGGCCATTCATGGGGTCAAAGCTGGATGGCCGAGGGATATGAGGTTTGACATACGTTGCGGGTGGCTTGATAGCGTTAGGGGAAGAAACGTGGACGGTCGTCGTAGGACTTGGCCCTATAGATGGGGACGTACCGTTGCTCTGGCACCCATTTCGCTGTCCGTTCTTTCCTAATAGTATCTCTGGCACTTGCCGCGACATCAACAACATGCCCTTCCGCACCTCGAGCAAACCGACTTCACCGTAGAAACAGCAGCTTTCCAGATATACGGGGGGCTCTTAATGTCCCCCGGGGTCTGCCCTGCCGTTGAAGTTATTCCTAAATCTACCCTACCGCCTAATACGTCATAAACCGACCTAGCCCACTCGTCCAACGCCTTTACCGATAGTATACTATTTATCGCTAAGGGCGGAAATATCGAAGCCACAACCCTCGCTGGGCACCATTCGGGGCGGGGAATTTTAAGTCCCCTATATGCTGACCCCGTAATGCTTTTTTCATGGGAAGCAAAAAGCCTCACGCCTATGCGCTTCACCTTAACTCGGTAAAGTGGACTGTCATATGGGTAACGAGACCGAATAGTCATCCCTATTGAGCGAATCGAATATGGATATTTGGCCAATTGAACGTATTGGGCAAAAGATATATATGTGTACGCGAAAATTTGGCCATCAACCAAGTTGCCCCTTACTGTTCACGTTCGCCTGGCGTTACGCAGTTTCTGGGTACGTTTGTACAGTACTAACTAGCGATAGAAATGGACGCCCTTGAAGATCTAAGCGATCTGAGCGACTTTGGCGATCTCAGCGATGCGCCCGATGAAAATGCGCCGCCGGCACCACCACCCCTCTCGAACCCGCCTATCGGCCACAAGCTTCTCAACACCAAATATGACAGCCTCGATGATCTTATTAACGATTTAAACGAATGGTCCGCTTCTACACGCTTTAACACGTACAAGATACGAACCTCCAATTACGCCAAAGACTTTGGCCACCCCCGAAGGTCATAATTACCGACTTTGAGGCCGCGATGAGGGCTGCAATTGCCCGAGTTTACCCTGAAGCTAAGCCTCAACTCTGCATCTTCCACATCAACAAGAATGTGGTCCTTCGATTCAAGAAGAAATGGAATACAGCCGCTACAAAGGAGGTTGCCCGGGCTCAGGCACAAACACAGGCACAAGGCAGGCAACAAGGAGAGGAAAACAACGAAGATAACGACGATGAAGATGAGGAAGAAAACCAGGTTGTTTTCCGTACAAGAAGAGTGCAGGATGGCCAGCAGCCGCGCCTGGGCGCCCTGCCAGCCGAGGTCCCCTACACAAAGGCAGGAATGTATGTCCTCTGGGAGTATATTATGTACTCGGCCACCCTCGATGGCTTCAACCAGGCATAGGAGATGATGAAAGCCGTATTTTCCGCCCAAACGGCTATACTGAAGTATCTCGAGGAAATATACATGCCACTTCGAAGTCAGTGGGCGACTTGCTACACCAACAAGGTACAAAACTTCGGCCAACGTACCACATCGCCAGTCGAGTCAGTTAACAAGCTCTTCAAGTCATACGTTATTACCGGCTCTAGTTCGATTGATCAGACTGTTAAACAGAGCCTGAATATGGTGGAGGGCATGAATGAAGCTTGTGATGAGGAGACTCAGAACCAACAGAACCGCATTCGCTTCGATTACCTAGGAAAGTAGTGGCTAGGCGAGGCTCCCTTCAACGTATGTTATGAAGTCCTCGATCGTGTTGTTCAACAGTACAAAAAGATGCAGCCGGCCCTGGAAGACCGCCCGAGACCCCTCGAGCCTTGCACCGGCAGCTTCCGGGCGCAGTATAGCATTCCTTGCTCTCATGAGCTTCTCAAACGTCATAATGTAGGTACTCTGAAGCTTCAGAAGGTTGATTTCCATTTATATTAGTGCCTGGAGGAGTCATTACTTGATGAAGATGAGTACCTACGGTACCAAGAGTTTGATAGAGTCTAGCACCTTTAGGGCCGGCCGCGCAATACTACTGCCTTTGCGGCCGAGCCAAATGCTCCCCGGGTCCCGACTACTCAGCCGGGCAGGCAGTCCGGGCTAATGCCCTCCATTCGCCGGGCTCCCTCGCAGTGGGAGGGCGTCTCTCTTGACGATGACGACGACGATGTTGACGATGACATCGATGAGCTCACCCAGGCGCCTGCGGAGCCTGCCCGCCGTACTGTCAACAACTTGGACCCGGTTCGCCGTAGTAACCGGGGCTCAGGGAGCCGGGGTGGCCGGGCAACAAGCACTCGGGGTAGCCGGGGCACAGGGAGCCGGGCTGGCAGGGCAACAAGCAGTGCTCAACACCAAGACACGCAGGGTGTTAGCCGGGGAGGCACAACATCACGGGCTTCACGTGGCCCTGCAGCCTCTGCAGTGGCTGAGGGCCGTGTTGTCAAGCCTACACGAAGTGGAAGGGTCCCGCAACCTACTGCCCGGGCATTGGAAGGTATGGATCAGTGAGACTGTCAGTTGCATGCAGTTACGAGTAGTTGTAAGCAGGCCTGCAGTTTTTAGTTGCATTTTTGGCCCTGTTACGTAATCAGAATCAACGAGGCCAGCTTCGCTTTTTATCGTAGATTTGAACGATTTGAGCGAATCTACGGCCCTGAGCTGGAATTACCGCATTTGGAAGTGTGTTGACGTTGGCGACGGCGGCGAGGTCCAATTGCGTTGCCAGCGCTTGGAGCGGTGCAACCAGCGAATGTGGTAATTTTAGCTGTAAATTGTGGTATTTTCATGGGCGGTGAGCTGGAACGCTTGGCGGCCTATGTACCTACAGTATATGGAGACGTTTTAACAGTCAGAGGAGACGCACTCTAGAAGTTACATGGAAGTTTTCACGGCATGGTGGAGTAGCAGATCTGGAAAAAGTTTCAGAGATTTAGGGAGGAAGGTATAGTATTCTCTGATCGCCCTTAGCGGTTCTGCTCGGAACTCATATTACATCTGCGGTACAAATATGCCTGCGGTCAATAACCTACGGTGGTGCTGCACGACGCCAGCGCGTGTTCTCGGCCGATCAAAGAAGAAGTGGGGACTCCTCCGTTTGTGAGCACGACCGTTTTTTTTTTACAAAGTAAAAAAAAAAAAAAAAAAAAACGGAATACACTAACAGGAGGGAAAGAGGGACCCGTTTTTGGATCCCAAGAACCCCGGTTCCTGACCCCCTCTAGGGATTGGAGTGTACAAACTGGAAACCTCAGAACCTAATAATATCCCTAAATCGATGGGAAGCGGGACGAGATTGGCCTCTGCGCTGCCACTAGCCTGGTCTGGGTAGATCGATTCCTTTGGCTGGTAACTCAGGTTACTGCGTAAGAAATCCCCTCTCTGTGCCCCAGACGACGAACCCTAACGATATCCATGTCTCTCCTGGCCGGCTGAAAGACCCTCTTAAACTTGCGGCAACTTGATTCCCACAGTTCGCTTGGCCCGGGAAAACTGACTTGACGGTTGCACAATCAAAACTAAATATTAGTTGGCTTCATCAGTCTTCGTCGGTCTGCAGGACAAGGCAGCCTCGACGCATTCCCGATTGTGTGGGTCCCTCGTTAATCGAAGCGCGTCCAGTGTTTAACTCCCTCCACTTTACGTGCCCCGTCCTCCGACTGTTGCCAAGCACCTGGCAGTCAGAGCACAGCCTCAAAGCTTAGTCCAAGACCTCCCTGGGCCCCTGGGCCACTGACCGGAGGCACTGAGCAGCAGCAGCAACAGCAGCGACGTTCTGGGTCCCTGATGCCCCGTGCTTTGGCCTTCCGTCCTGACACGCCCGACGGCCTTTTCAGCCACTTCTCACCGCCCGCGGCCCCCGCAACCTCACTATAAGCCTAAGCTGCCGCGTGCTGAATTGTGTCGTCAACAACCTAACAGCCCCGGCCAAACAGCCACAGTCGGATTTAAGAGCCGCGACAACCACACAAAGGCCCCGCAAAAACACCGGCATCCTGGAACGTCAGCCCAAGCATCCATTTCCCCCAAGCTCCCGACGGCTCCCAGCACGCAGCACACTGCACACCCATCCTACAGCATTGCAGCCGATATTCTCAGTCAAGTCTACCGTCGCGACGGTCTCGACGGACCCGCTCGCGATCCGCATCGCCGGCGTCAATCCTGTTGTCGCGTCCTGCCCTGATTAGCCAACGACTGCAACCACAACCATTCATCCCTGCCTACCAACCTTAGGTTTCCTCTCCACGTCCAGCTCAAGGGCCACGACCCGCCCCCGTCTCTCGTCCCGACTGCGCCGCCCTAAGCCGTGCGACTAGCATCCATTACCTCGTCAAGTGCCGTCTGGTCGCTGGCCTGCTGTTGCAACCGTCTCCGACGCGCTCTCGAAGCCCGCCATCGACCCCCGCTTTTGGCTCTGACCGACGCACGCACAGGCCGACCTCTTGCACCGACATCGACTCTCGTCCGCCGCCACCACGTTGCCCTTGCACAACACTCGGCAGACAATCCACAGTCAGCTACTTAGCTTCGTGAACGCGTCAGAGTCCCGCTGTCATCGTGCTTTGACACCCCTCAAAGGTTGAGTTGGGGGCCTCTAACCGCCCCACGCCCAGAGAAACTGCTGCCTTTAAAGATGAAGCGGTTCGGGCAGAAAGTGGTACGTCTTGTCGTCCGCATTGGACACGCTCCAACCCTGATTTGTAGATTGGGTTACATTTCCCTTCATGAATCCCAAGTGGCTAACGCGACTGCCCTGTTTCTTAGCTCCAAAGGACGCAAAGCAAGTCCTCGAGGAAAAAGGAATTGAAGGAGGGAACAGCATCGCCAAACTCTGTTGGCTCATCGAGGGAAGCCACTCAATCACCAGTCCTGACCCCATCGTCGTCTACATCGACCTTGAACGACATTCGCAACAAACCCTTGCCGCCCAACAACACATCCCACGATGAGCACTCGAACGCCGCGCTCGGCGCTCAGGCCGGGCTGGTAGGTACTGCCCAAAATCCCGGCGTGCCGGACAGATTCAGCAGCATAGGCGGATCGCCGCAGGGCGCCAATGGAGGCGCCACGCCCGCTAGGCATGGCCCTCTTCCCCCAACAGTGATAATTAGCCCAAGCGCTCCGGTAAGGTTTCCTGGGTACGCGAGCAGCTCTCTTGATCTATACTGACGCATGGTCCTGTGAAGCATATACCCCCGCCTGGTGCGGCCGAGACCATGCCGCATGATCTCGCTCCTCCGAAAGCTGGACAGAAGTCGCTCATATACGATCGCCTGCATCAGGGTCCCAAGGACGTGCTCGAGGGACCCAAGACACCGAGGCGGCAACACTCGTCGCGCTTCGACATCTCTGTCCACCGCGAGCTAGAAAAGCTCCCAGGCTTTCACGAGGTGCCGCCAAATCGCCGGCAGGAACTGTTCATGCAGAAGATTGAGCAGTGCAATGTCATATTCGACTTCAATGACGCTAGTGGCGACATGAAGTCGAAAGAAATCAAGAGACTGGCACTCCATGAACTATTAGACTATGTCGCTAACAACCGCCAAGTCATCACGGAGTCAATGTATCCCCGTGTTGTCGAGATGTTTGCAAAGAACCTGTTCCGTCCCATTCCGCCCCCCATGAACCCCCAGGGCGAGGCGTTTGATCCCGAAGAGGATGAACCAGTCCTGGAGGTTGCTTGGCCGCATATCCAGGTCGTCTATGAGTTCTTCCTCCGTTTCATCGAGAGCCAGGACTTCAATACCAACATTGCGAAAGCATACATCGATCATAGCTTCGTCCTTCAGCTTCTTGAGCTGTTCGATTCCGAGGATCCTAGAGAACGAGACTTCCTCAAGACGACCCTGCACCGCATCTATGGCAAATTCCTGAACCTCCGGTCCTTTATTCGCCGCTCCATCAACAATGTATTCTTCCAGTTTACCTACGAGACGGAGAGATTCAATGGGATTGCTGAGCTTCTGGAGATTCTCGGCTCCATTATTAATGGATTTGCGCTGCCCCTGAAGGAAGAGCACAAACTCTTCCTCACGCGAGTTCTGCTCCCTCTCCACAAGGTCAAAAGCCTGAGCATGTATCATCCTCAGCTGGCGTACTGCATCGTGCAGTTCCTTGAGAAAGATGCATCCTTGACAGAAGAGGTATGTTTGTCTGAGCCTTCTGGAGATGCCATGATACTGACACCCGCCTTAGGTTGTGCTTGGTCTCTTGCGCTATTGGCCCAAAGTCAACAGCACCAAGGAAGTCATGTTCCTCAACGAGGTGGAAGATATCTTTGAGGTCATGGATCCGGCCGAGTTTGCCAAGGTCCAAGAGCCTCTGTTCCACCAGCTCGCCAAGTCGGTTGCGAGTCCTCACTTCCAGGTCGCAGAGAGAGCTCTGTACTTCTGGAACAACGAGTATTTCTGCAACCTGGTCAGCGACAATGTCGAGATAATCCTTCCCATCATGTTTGCGCCGCTTTATGAGAACTCAAAGGGTCACTGGAATAGGTATGTAGCCCCCTCGGTACGCTTGCTCGGGGTCTTGTCACTCATGATTTGGCAGGACGATTCACGGCATGGTCTACAACGCGATGAAGTTATTTATGGAGATTAATCCCCAGCTTTTTGATGACTGCTCGCACGAATACACGGAACAACAGAATAGCGCGGCATCAAGAGAAGCTACACGGGAGAGAAAATGGGCTGCCATCACGGAACAGGCCAACCAGAGAAAGCTAAATGGCTCAGCCAGTGCCCCTGGTCCGGGAGCGACGCGCTCAACTCCCAGTGCGATGCCCAGGGTTGACGAAGTCGATACTGCCGAGGACAATCAGAAGAGGCTAGATTCGCTGAAGCTTCAGGACAGCGATCGCCGGGAGCGCCGACCCATAATTCACGAACGACAAAATTCAGTAGGCTCGTCTAGAAGCCAGCGGTGATCCTTGTTCGACATGTGTCAACACATTCCTCTGGCATTTCTTTGATTCTGGCGCACGACTAGTTATATCCCCGGGTCATCGGCAGCGCAGTATTTTATCTCCAAAACTCGGCGTCATCACTTGGCCTCCTCAAGAAAGGATTACACCACCCCCGAATACCGACTCTTTCCTCACGACCCACGCTCGTTCAGATTTTTGATTTCTAGGATTTGTGTGGGAAAAGGGAGACGAAGTTGCGGGCGGGGCAGCTCAAGAAGGTCTGATCAGGGGAAAAAGAAAAACTTTGGCAAATTCGGCTTTGATGTTTTAGATCGCGGCGGCCGTAATCGACGTCGCCCAACCCTACGTATGTGTCTTGTGAATTTTCATTGTTAATATTCTCAAATTCTTTTGTCTTTTAGTTTCTCTTGTGTGACAGGGAGAGGGTATATAACGACCTTGAGGATGCCATTGGGGGTTTATCTTTCTTTTCGACTCTTCCATGCCAGGGATGGGCAGTGCCAGCGGCCCGCGGCTGCAGCTAGTTGTTGCTGCTGCTGCCGTTTGATATGTCCTCACGCGCGCGCACCACGGAACCCTACTGCCCAAGCCTCTTTTACAACCAGTTAGATTTGTGGGCCCGCGGAAGTGGGGAAGCGGAAGCGGAAGGCGAGAAGGGAAGGAAGACTATTTTGCTTTCCGCAAAGAAGTTATCGCCCATAAAAACTTGACGAAAGAAAAGCAAAGTTGCCATTACCGGCGGGGATTTGATTTGTATGGTGGTAATGGGGGTGGGGGTGGGGGATTGACTGGAACTGATGGGACGAACGTGAAGTGGAAACCTCCCTCAGGGCGAGAAGGAGTGGAAGGGCAGGGCAGCGGTGCGAGGAGACGGACGGTCAGTCAGTCAGAAAAAGGGAGAAAGGGAGATAGAAGGAGACAAGAGGACTAGAGGGTAGTGCTGCGAGCGAACCGGTTTATTTGTCTCCATGTCTCTCTCTCTCTCTCTCTCATTTTCTTTTTGCCCTTATTATTAGGTATTCTTTTTTTTCCTTCTATTATTATTATCATTATTGTTGGTGATGTGTTTCGTCGACGGAGTTTTTCCACCCCCTTTTTCTTCTTTTCTGCGCCTGATTTCCGTTTCCTCTTTCTATAGCTGCTCTTGCTGCCTTTTGCAAGTGAAATGGCTACTACTTTTTTCTTTTCTTTTCTTCTTTTCCCTCCTGCCTTCTCCACCCCGCCTTCATCTCGGTTCATTATGATTGCGGAGTGTTCGGTGTGTTGTTATCGATAATGGTGTTGGTGTTTACCTAATTTGCTGTTGTGCTTTTGCGTGCTCGAGTGCTGCCGCGCAAAAAGACTACAGGAGTGCCTTTTTTCATTACCTTAGCTACTCTCTACGTACCAAGCTATAGATCTCCCTTCGGTAGTGTAGCTGATGATGAGAACAACACACAATCAGTGGCAGCACTAAATAAAACGAGCAACAGCTGATTAAATAACTGATCCATTGAGAAGCAAACCGAATCTTGAATACTTATTCTAATCCGTACAATGTTGTTTTGCTTCATAAGCGAGAAGTGGCCTCCTCTAAAAGGTTCGGATAGCCGTTGCAGGGGCAATAACGCGAACCTGCCGGTGCTGCCATCATTTGCAAATTACAAGATGTACAAGTTTATACAATACACTATTCCCGTCACGGATTTGTTGCTCCTTGAGCCTTTTCACTGTAAATTAGTCATGGTCATACTCATACACTCGTACTCGGGACGGGATATGTTTACCGGCGCCGATCGTTGCTCGCGCGGTGCTGGCCACCCTGGCCACGGTGACAACGCTGGCCGCGCTGGTAGCGCTGGCCACGCTGGCCACGCTGGCAGTTCTGACCACGCTGACGAAATGAAGGGTCCGAAGGGGGTAACGGGGAATCCGAATTCTATTACAATCCGCCCGAACCTTGACCGGACCCTCTGCCACCTCTGCCATAGTATTGGCCTCGGGGGTTTCCACCCCCACGTCCTCGGTTGTAATTGTTTTGCTCTGCTGGATACAGAGGGGGTTGTGGTTGGGCCCATCCACCAGTGAAGCCAGGTGCAAAACTCCCTGGGCCAGTCATCTGCTGCGCGGCAGGAGGCGGCGGGGGCGGCCAGGCGCCTTGGAAATTATGAGGCGGCGGAGGCGGAACCGATGAACCTCCCCAGTGGTTGTATTGCTGTGGGTGGTAGCTGGAGAAGGGGCCTGGCTGGTACGGCTGAGGCGGGTTTCGCGGAACAAATGTGTTCGTCTGCGTGCGAAACTGCATTCCTGGATTCCCAGGAGCCGGGACAGGAGCCGGTGCAGGAGCTGGTGCAGGAGCCGGTGCAGGAGCCGGCGAGTAGGATCGGCTCCGAGAGCGGGAGCGGGAGCGGGACATTGAGCGGCTATACCTCGAGCTCATTGGTCTAATGGTCCTGGACTGCGACCGCGACCGCGACCGCGACCGCGACCGCGACCGCGATCTTCGCTGCCGCTTGAATGCGGGTCTTGTTGAGCGCCTGCTTGAGCTTGTGCTGCGCGTGTGGGATCGGTTGCGACGATGAGGTACTCGTGACGAGCTACGCGACAGGCTATACGATCGAGGCGACCGCGTCCTTCCGCGCTGTTCTCCGTCGGGCGTGTTGTCGCCTCGTGCCCGAGCCTTCATCTGCTCGCAAAAGTTTCGGGACCAGCCATAGTACGTGTCTCCAACTGTAGATCCGGCCGTCTCATCATTTCGAAATTCTTCGCCCATCTGGTTAATGTCGGGCCGGGTCTCGTTGACATTGACCTCAGTTTCGTAGATTTTATCCACATCGACAAGAAGTTTCTTGACCGCGTCTACAAGATCTCCTGGGGGTGGGCCTGTTGGAAGCACGGTTGCCTTGATGTCTGATGGGTTCATAGGCCTGTTTGGCCGTTGTCTGAGCAAGCTAATCATGTTGCCGGCAGGCAGATCGAACCACGGCGTGGACAGGTCTCCATGTGTGGAGGGGAAAACGAAATTGGAGGTTTTGGCGGCCTTGGCCACGGCTGTCCCTTCGCTGCTGAGATCATGCTGCCCAGACAACGGACTGTCAAGTGCAGCCCGAAGCTCTGCAATAAAGGCGTCGGAGAAATACTTTCCCTGCTCCCAGAGCCCGATCAAGGCCTTGATCTTAGCCACATGCTTTGGGCACTTTGCAAAGGACGAGGTGCTGCTGAAAAGGGACGGAATGACTGGACCAAGGCTCTCCAGATTCTTGGCGAACGATTCATCGCTCATGCGGACCTTGGTGTGGTAAAGAATGTCGTTCAAGATGTACAGAAGCGAGAGACATCTCCGCTTTGCTGAAGGCTGACGCACCCGGCCTGACTGCGGCTGTGGCTCGGCTACACGAGCAGCACCGCCGCCTTTCTCTGATGCAAACGAGCTAGCCAAGGCAGCCAGGTATTTGCAGAAAAGCGCGACGAGCTCAGGCGAGTTAACAACAACGCGGAGCGCCCACTGCTTGCATTTCTATACAATACCGCAAAAATGACGTTCAAACGACGTTAGCAAGCAATCCATAAGAGTCAACATGAGTTAGGGGGAAATGATTCAAACCTGGATGTTGGTAGGCGAGCCCTGCGTGAAGGTGGCATCGAGGAACTTGAGTATCTCGTTAAGTTCAGCGAGGCCTCTGGCAGGCGGAGCGTGCGCGCGGATCAGCGCTGAAGTCAACGCCACCTTGGCCTTGCCCACAACTTCTTGTGCTTCTTGTGATGCCATTGCGACTCCGGTACAACCTGTATGAAGAAAAAGGGGAGGTTGCGGTAATTACGCCCACGAGTTTGGGCCAAATGGTTGTAGTCGAATGAGAAGCTGTACGTCGTGAACACGTCTGAGGTTCGGTGATTGACGCGTGCCTTCCTGAGTTCAAGTACAGTGAAGGAAGCCCGACCCTGCACTGTTGACCAGGGTGTGGGGCAGCTATCCGTCGGCACGCTAGTACGTATTAGAACTTGGTCTTGTGCAGAGACTCTACCCTTGATCGAAGCTTTGGAGGGTGCCACAGTCGCCCCACTTATTGAGAAGCTCTGCATCAGCATCCTGAAGGTGAACTGATTGACACGCTTGCGCCCTGACATAGTTATGGAAATTATTACCTAGCAATATTCCATGGACGTTGCATCTGTCAACTCGAGTTGCATTGGATCGGCTCTTATTGATCAATCTACTACTCGGTAATACAAAAATAAGATACTGTATTTTTGGGGAACTCAAGACCAGCAAACACAGTAGTTCAGAGACATGATTGAATAACGATACCAACACACTGAGGGGAGAGTAAAAGTTTCTGTTTGAGAACGCCTCTTGGTAAACAGTTGCAAAGAAGCCATCCACAACCGCCGACAGCAATATTAGGTCCAGGACACGGAGTTCGAGGTTTACCGAGATCAGTCTACCCACCTCCCACACGAACCGAACCAAAATGCCTCCACACACACAATCATTACACGTAACTCTTCACAGTTTTCTCGCCGCCCCATCTAGCCCCTTAAGAAAACCGATCGCCCTTTGGGCTTCGGAACGGCGTGCTGCTCTCGTATTTGCTTTTTTCGAATACCCGCTCGCTCTCGGTGGCGGGGGCATGCCTTGTAGGGGCAGGGTCGCTGCTGGATTCCTGGCTGGGCGAACCCGCCGTGTCTGTCCGCGCTGGTCCTCCGTTGGCGCTAGATATGGGAGCGGCCGAGCCTCCCATTGCTGCTGAGGATAGCGGCCGGGTCGGGATGTTGTCCGAATACTCGAGCGATTCAACCATGCGCTTCTTCTTCCGCTGCTCTTCCAATCGAGATTGGCGATCCGCATTGATGCTGCGCTTCGCAAAGACATATGCTCCGGCACCCGCTGTGCGCCGGCCGAAAGAGCTTGTCAGTCCAACCACACGACGTCAGGGGGGATTCGAAATCGGCGGCCATATCATACCAACACACAAAGACCCCCAACCAAGCCTGCAGGGCGGCGTTGTCATCAGCTCTCGAACGGAGCTCGTGATGTGGGCGACGGTCGGGATTCGTCTTACCAGAAAGATTTGACCTGCGTGGCACGTAGTGAGCATGGGATGATGTAATGAACAAAACCTGGCCACATTGCTGGGCAGAAGAAGAGACCAGTTCGGGCGGGAATCCAACTTACCGTGTTCATTTTGGCGCAATTGAGCTAGCGACTGCTCGAACTACGAATCTAAGCAATTGGGATACGTCGACGATGGTAGGAGAAAGAAAGTGCGATTTTATCAGGATCGAGAGAGGTCTTTCGCCGACTTGCGCGAAGTGGTTGTGGTGTGATGTCGACGTTCTAGAAGAGCTTGGTTCTACTATTATTCCGTATCGCTATCGGTGCAACGACAAACTCCAGCCGAAGGCGGGGCCCTGGGCCCAGTGAAGACCCCACAGGGCAAGCGAATAACTGAAACGCAAACCCCCCGTCAACAGCCAGTTCCCACATTTAATAATAATGTTTTGTGAGATGATGGCTGTAAATACGAGTGAAAAACTACCTTTTACGGAACAACATACCAGGTATGACCCGGGAAGTTAGCGGCTCATTAGCGGCAATGTGTATACAGTCCAATCCCTACGAGGGAGAGGGGGTCAAAAACCGGGGGTACTTGGGATCTGAAAACGGGTCCCTCTTTCCCTCTGTTAGTGACCCACGGACCTGTGTAAAACGGTGACTTCCGTTTTCGAACAAGCTGCCTCCCACCCATAACGTTGGCTCCGCCCCGCTGAAAGAGACCCCAGCGTGCATTGCACTACAGCCAAGAATGGAGGGCTCCGCTGAACGGTCCCTTTCTTGCTTGTATGGAAATCACAGCCATAGAACGTCATGAGTTACATCTCGCCTTCTCAGCGTATATCCAACCAGGCCGGCCCCTATCATGCCAAAAGTGAAGTATCGGATTTCCGCAGGGCCCCTGCTTGTGGGTGGCGGAAGCTGTGGTCCAGAGAGGCGGAATACAGTGAGTATTCCAGTACAATAGTAGGCTTAAGGGAAGCAAAAAGCCGTGATTACAGTGGACTCTGCACTGTAACAAAGGTTCCTACAGAAGCCGAACGCTCCAACCCCCAACGTGTATGCCAACACGCCGACAGGCGCTGGCCGTAGCAAAGCTCGCCCTGGTGGCTGAGTTTCTCCGACGGCCAGATAGTGGGTTCTCAAGCAAGTGGTGGAGCAAGATGTACCGCGACCGGACCTCTATGGGCAGAGTCTGGTTGCCTGAGAAAGCGGCGGGGTATTGAAGTCCAAATTTGAGGGCAATTGATCCTTAGTACCCATCGTCAAGCTAGTAATCCTTCCATCAGAATATCAGAATATCTGGAAATAACGTCCACTTTCCGCACTCAATAGCGTAAATGAAACCCAAAGACGCCTTTGGTATTAGCAAGGAAGCACGACTTTACCGACTTCCGAAGAAGGGACGAGGCAATAAGGGTTACTAAATAATTACAGACTAATAAATTAGAACGATAGGCCCCGGTCTTCGGAAGTCACCCGCTAACATACATCTAGGGATTGGATTGTATGGGTTGCCGTTCATACCGTGGGTTGCCTATACCTAACGCTACGCTACTCTGACTGAGGCTAAAAGTTGTTGCCTACGGCAGGTACCTTACCCCAGTATCCGTACATGTGTGTACCTACCTTATGTATGTACCTGGGTGCACAGCAACCCTAACTGCCGGCGAAATCTTCCCTGAGGAGCCTGCGGAATACACATCCCTTAGCAACCTCGCTTCTTCTGATTCGCCAGCTCTGGTGCACCGCGCCACTGGTCAGGCCACTGGCTGTTTTTTCACTGTTAGTCCAGTGTTCCTTCCGCTCCTCGACCTTCAGAATACCTTACCTAAGGTACGGAATACAGATACCGAGTCCCCACTTTTCTTAACCTTGCGACCCAGTCCCTTTGCATCTTTCATATCGGAAGGCAGGTGCCTTGGGAGAGGTCACTTACAGCAGCCTTGAACCTTCAATTCTCACTTGCGGGGGGAATTGCGGGGCTACTCGCTACGGCACTTTGCGAGGGCTAGGACAAGCGGTCCATATACGAAGTATTTCATTCACGAATAGCCAAGGTATCTGGATACCTGACTGACTGGACACAGTCATGGCATCTGCGTTTTCCCACCAACAAGATGACGGTAGCGCCGGCGTCACAACATCTGGCGACGTCAACGTCGATGTCGAGCATGCACCAGCACCCGCCTTCACGGTTCCTGCCAGAAGGCTGGGTGCCCTAGAACACCCCATGGTAGCCCTGAACGTCGACAAGGTGCTCAAGACATTTGGCCAAAATTATGCGCTCGAGGCCGTGAGTACCTAATTTGTTGTACTGGACTATACTATGATTCAACAGCTAAACAATGACAGATATTGGACTCGGCCAGTCCCCATGTCTCTGTCCCACTGTATATGCGCCCTGACAACCCAACCTCGAGACCGTTGACGTCGCACAATGCCTTGACCCACAACATTGTCATCAAAGTCACGGTTCCAAAGCGGACTGGGCGGAAGCGCAAGCGAGGCAGCAATGATCCCTTCGAAGGCCCTACACAGCCTGCCGACCCTGCCACCATATCCTCCCGGGATCGGCTTGATCTCCCACGGAGCGTCAGGCGCAAGTTGTGCGACAATGTTGGCAAGTACATTGTCGAGCCAGTCGGTGTCATTGCCAACACCCACCGGTACAGAGGTAAGCGATGCCGTACCTGCTCCCCTTTTGCGTGCTCGTTCCCCGGCTGGCTAACAAGTTATTCCAAGGCCTCGCCGATTTCCAGTATGCGCTGGGGAACTCTGCCTTCATGAGCCGGTTCTGCGAGAAGATCATTCCCGGCGATGTCGCAAAGCTCAAGGAGTTCTCGTTGCAGCCCGGTATAGAATCTGGCAGCAATATTGACCTGATCCCGCCTCCCAACTTCACAAACATGAATCTGCCCTTTGGCTACAACTACCAACAAAACCCCTACACCAAAGAGATCAGTCCAGGAATGTTGTCGGCGGACGAAGGCATGTCGGAGGATCAAGAGTACGGCCGCGTAGTCAACGTTACCTCGCGGGTCCCCGCCGCCGGCTACTTTATAGCCCACGACGAGTACCCGGTTCCGAGCGGGCCCCGACGGCAGCCCAACATGTCCGACCCTCAAGTGGCCATGATCATGACGGAGATGCGACTTGCCATGGAGGAACGCCCTATCTGGACCCGCCGCAGCATGTGGAACCGGCTGGGCTCCAAATTCGAGGAGCTGCCCAAGAGCGGCAGCCTTGTCCGCCATTGCCTGCAGTATGCGGGATATCAGTTCAAGGGCGGACCGTGGCGCGACGCGCTGGTGCGGTACGGTCTAGACCCGCGCAGCGATCCCAAGTATCGCGTGTACCAGACCTTGATCTTCAAGCTACACAAGACGCGCATAGGAACTGTCGGTCGGTCATGGCAGAGTGTCAGGCGCAATGAGGTCGGCGTCACCAATTTTGGCAAGTACTGGCAAGAGATTGGCGACGACCAAGCGCTCAGAGACACGCACATCTTTACCGGCGAGGCATTCAGCACCGACGGCAAGGTGTGGCAGGTGTGCGATATCACGGACCCTCTCCTCGCCCAGCTATTTTCCAACGCCGAGGTGCGCCCAGAATGCGATGTGGAAATCAGTGGCTTCTACCATCGCGTCCTGTGGTCTGTAGCCAAGGCCATCATGAAGTGCAAGATGCTGGCCATCAGGTTCAATCGAAGCCTCACCGACGACGACTTCCGCATGACCCTCGAAGCCGTCCAAGGCCCTAACGATGGCGGGGACGGTGGTGGCGGCACAAGCATTGGCATCAGCCTCCCCGACCTCCAACTTACGGCCGCCGAGTGTGAGCAGCTCCGAGGCAAGAAGATGCGCCCCGGCGTCAAGCCAGGGCGCGACAGGTGGGTGGAAAAGAGAAAAAAGACGCACTACCGCGTCCGCATCCCCCTGAAACAGGCCGAGGAGAGAGAAGCCGAGAAGATGATCCGCCTCCTCTCTAGGGGCAAAGGGGGCGGTGAAAGCACGTCACTTCCTGGAAAGAACAAATCCGGCGATGACCCGGAAACGGCAACACTGGTGCATCCCACGGTGCATCCAGTTACAGATGTCGCTCGACTTGCCAATAAAGAGAATAACGGCGACGTTGCCAGTGAGACGAGCGGTGGGAGAGAAGACGAGGACGGAGACGAGGCGTCGGGCACATTCATGGAGCTCTTTGACAATCTCGATGACGAAGGAGACAGCGAGGACGACGAGGACGGCGATAGCGTGGAAGATATGGACGATGACGAAGATGAGGATAACGACGACGACCTGGACGATGACCTGGACGATAACGGCGAGCCAAAGACATTTGGCGCGAGCTACCACGCCAAGGTCAGCACTGGAGCCGGAGGCCAGGATCTGATGGGCTATGGCTGGTTCGCTGTCGAGGACGGCGAGGGCGGCCTCGGCGACGAGTACGAGGAAGAGAACGACGAAGCCGAGGGGAGCGACGACCTGGCAGACAGCGCCGAGGGCGAGTACGAGTCGGCCGCGGAAGAGGACGAGGCCGGCTACTACGAAGGGGATGGCGATAATATCCGCGGCCTCGGGGCAGGCGAGTGGGAGGGCGCGGACGAAGAGGAGGACCAAGACCTCAGCGACGCCGAGGACCCCGACGCCCATGTAACGTATCCGGCATACTAGGACTATGTTTGGTAGGATCCCGCAAGGATATGCGGAATCTGGAATTTTGTGGCCCATCGTGGATAGGTAGCATAGGGTTTGTATATCAGTGTAGAAGTACCTCACCCCCGGGCTTGGCTAGTTGCCGTCATTGTCATATTGGCCACAGTAGATGGTTGATATTTTGACCAGATAATGGAACCAGATCTCTCATCACTGACACACTTCTGGGTGCTTCGTTTTTGCGTAAATCTCGCGTGTTTGGGAATTAAGAAGAGTAAACTAAGGCACCTATGGTGTCGTTCGTTTTTGAGGCGTGCTCGAAGAAATACAACCTCCCCTTCTTGCTTAGCTGATTTGCTGCAAGATGCATCTATCGCCCATCTATTCATTAGTTCATGTACGGAAATTCTAGTTAGTAAATACATAAGAAGAGAGAGTACCAATAAGAACAGTAAAAAATAGTAGGAACAGCAATAATGGAAAGAAGACGAGGAGAGGAAACGAAGCCACCTGTGTAGAAAAGAAGGAGTTCGCTTTTGTGATAGGCAGGCAGGCGTGTCGAAATCACGTTCTGAGGAAACCGGCAGAGGAATAAATATATAGGTACCTAGATAATATTTTCTTTTTTTAATAAAAATAAATAAACAAAGAATGAAAAGATAACTAAGTTGCATGTGTGCGCGAGTAGTGTCAGTCTTTTGCTCTCTCTTTTTTTCCTCTTCAGAAGGAAATGGTATCTTGTATCATCCATCCACCCCCTCAAACCCGATCCTTATTCTCTGAGCCTCTTTCTACCCGCGATCCTATTAATCTCTCCCCGTTAGTATGATTCTTTCGTTGGTGTGCAGGCATGTAACTAAATTTCCAATTTCCAATTATAGATTCGAGCACCCCACATCCTTCTCTCCCGAATCCTCAGAAGATAAAAAGTGAGAAGACGAGAATGTGGCCATGCTGGAGAAATGATTCGGGGATTATTTTATTGTTTCCAAAAACTTGTTTTTGTAAGGTTATTTGTGTATCCATGTCTACCGCATGCCATGCATGCTGTGATAGATGTCTATGTATTGGTTGATAGGTAGGTGTTTGAATGTGTAAGTATTAATTTGTCCGAACTTGTCCTTGCTTTTTTTTTTTTTTGGTTGTCATTCTATTTTCACTGCACCTGCAATAGCCTCGTCCTGTTTGCTTTTTGCTGCACGGTGGCCTTGACCCAGGCGTCGACCTCGGCGAGGGCGCGGCGGGGGCTCTTCTTGCGCTTGAGCAGGAAGCCCTGGATCTCGGCCGGGCTGAGAAGCTGGTTGGGAGGGATCTTGGTGGCGAAGGCGACCGCGATCAGAGAGAGCTCGGTCGGCGTGAAGGGGCTGCTGTCGTCGCCTTTCTCGCTGATGTCGGTAGCAGCGGTAGCTTGGACGTCAAGAAGCAGCTGGGGCCGTTTCGTTCCCTTTTGGTGTAGTAGCTTGGGATCATGGGCGGCGGTCTTTATCGCCGGGGCAGCTAGGGGCGCCGCCCTTACTTCCTCGAATATATCTTCCACCTCGGTCGATCCGTCGCTGACATAGTTCATGTCTTTCTCGGACAGGGAGGGCGACGATGGCTCCGTGACTAAGACCGGGCTCTCTACTGGCGTGGCTTTTGCTGGTGTGTGGGCGGGGGACACTCGGTGGTCGGCCTCGTACATGCGCTCGAACAGCTCCCTGGCTTGTTCTTGGGTAGCGTTAGTGAAGCCGACCTGCAGGTCGACCCGGCCGGGACGGATGAGAGCCTCGTCGAGGGTCTCGGGCTTGTTTGTTGTCATGATGAGGACGCGGCCCTCGTGCGAGGCCACGCCGTCGATGGCGTTCAGCAGCCCCGAAAGAGAGATTCCCTTGTTTTCCTGGGACGGGCCACCGTGCCTCTTGAGCTCTCGAGCGAGATCCGACACCTTCCAGTCATCTTTGCTCGCCTTTGTCTTCTTCTGCTTCTTCTTGCTGTTGCTGTCGTCCTTTTTGGCGGTTTCGTCGTCATCGTCGGCGTCGGAACTGTCAGCCTCGTCGGCGTCGAGACGACGGGCCAGCCCGGCGGTGTCGATATCCTCGAGAAGAACTACACAGCGGCGCGGGAGGGCGTTGAAGAGAATGGCAAGGTCTTCTTCGCCTAGGGAGGGGTCGAGAAGCGAGATGACGAATATGTCGAGGCCGAAGACACCGGCAAGCGCAAACGACAAAGAGGTCTTGCCAGTCCCCGGAGGCCCATGGAAGAGATAGCCGCGTCGCAGCGGGATGCCGCGATTGGCATACCATTGCGGCGTCATGGGGTGGAGATACTCGTTTATGTCGGAGAGGACGTGGACCTTTTGCTCTGCGTCGAGTACAACGGTACCCATGGGACGGACGGGGCGCCTAGCCACCTCGGTCCATACGCCATGACCTCCGTAACGGCGCATGTTCTGAGAACTGGGCCGCTTGACGGTGGTCATGGCGTGGTGGTCGAGGTAGTACTGCTCCTTGGCGTGCTGGAGGAGCTTTTTGATGGGCTCGGGAGAGCGGCCGAAGCAGGAAATGACTAGGTCCTCCTTGTCCTTTGTGGGCGTATAGCTGCCGTGGTAGCCGCCCATGCCCCCGTTTGGCGCAACAGGTTCCTTCTTGCGGTGGATTCTGAAATAGCGGCCGCCGTGCCAGAAGCCGTGGATGCCGATAGCGGGAATGAAACGGGGCGGGGCTTGTGCCTCCTTGTTGGAGAAGTTCAGGTAGATGCCCGAGTCATCGGGGGGCACATGATCGGCCATGATATCTGAATCCTGGTCTTCGGCGTCCCAGGGAGTCATGTAGGTGCTCTCTGCGGTAAGCGAGCGCGAGTTGACTAGTTCGGGCTGAGAGGACAGCCATTTTATCAGGTGCGTGTAGATGTCGTCGTAGCTGTTGACGTGGATGTCGGCCATCCAATACTGGCGGCTCAGGCTGAACAGGGTCCCGTACAGCTGCTGGCAGAGCTTGCTCAGGGCCCACGCAAAGCCGCCGATGGCGAGGATGACGGTTGGATCGAGGCCAAAATGGGTGCCTGTCAGCCTGTGAAGGACCATGAAGATCTTGAGCAGTGGGTTGAACTGCCAGCCCAGAAGCGGGGCGAGACTCTCCATGAAGCCCTCTGTAAAGCCTGCCGTGCTGTTGTTACTGCTTGTGTTGCTGCTTGCCGCGAGCGTGGGCAGTGCGCCCATGAGGAGTGTGTTTAGGTCCATAGCGTGGCTCTGGATGAAGTTGATGCGATGCAGAATGTGATGGTAAGGGAAGAAGAGAATAAATACAAAGAAAGAGTTGCGCGCGCTATTGCTAGCAGAAGGTTACGACTACTACGTCTACCAGTTTAGGAATGGGCAGAAGGAGAGTATATTTATAAACAAAGGCGAGGCGCTCGTAGGATTCAAGAGGCCTCGATGTTGATGGTGGAGCTGTCTGTCTTCCAGGTTGGGTGTGTTGCTATCTCTACGCGCGGGGAAAGTGTGAGGCTCTTGGCTGGCCCATCAGCCTCGTCCCAAGTTTGTCACGGTTTTTTCTTTCCCTTGGGGGTGAGTGACTGGGCGTGAGTGAGGCAAAGAGGATAAGTAAGATGGATGGCAGACGGGTCGGCGGCCAAAGTCTAGACCCGACCTGACCTGACCTGACCTGGGAGTGAGTGGGTGGTCTTGGTCTTCTGGTATTTGGACGGACGGGAACTTAGCTGCACGAAGGTGGAACCCAGCGGTCCCAGAGCAGAGTTAAGGCCATCATACAGGCCGCCTGTCACACTCAATAGGGCGTATCGGCTGGGCGGTTCATACGCACGACATTCCTTGAACGACCAAGACGGCATGTTATCTGTCCCCACCGCCGGCTCCGTGCGCGGTTTCGAGCGGTTTCCAACCGGGCGAGCTGGGCTGTCAGGTCAGTTCAGTTCGGGTCAGCAGGCGATACTACGTCAGCCATGGGTCAAATGGGTACCGCAGGTACTCTCTGATCTGCTCGGTGTGTTCCCGTCTCCTTCTGGGCTCTTACACGCGGAGTGCTTGGTACCCGCGGGGGTGTCTTTAAAATCCGAGGGCGGTAGCAAAAGCCATGGCTGGCCGTGGTAGGAAGCATGTGTGGTCAGTTGGACCCAGCTTATGCATGGCCGCTGCCTTCCAAAGCGAACGGTACTCTCGACCAATCAACGTCTGGTCCTCTGTCGGATTAGGAAGTTCCCAAGTTTGGGTTCGACCCATGACAGCCATTCCCGGTGGGAGGCGAGGCCGCCGACAAAAGCCGCCCACGGCCCTGGGAGATTTGTTCCGCATTTCCAGCGTACACGTAGTACAGTGCCTATCTATCCAAGTATATAAATTCCGTAGTTATGCTGCCTGCATCTTGCCGGGCTGAACCCCGACTGTCCTTGAACTCGTCATGGGCATGCGCCTCACCGAGGCCCAGAGATTGGCATTGGCTTGGCCTGGTCTGGAAAAGGGTCGGCCTGGCCTCAGCTGAGGGGATTTGGCAAAGGGCTGGAGGGACGGAGCTGTGGATGGGCGCGGAGCATGGAGCCGTGAGTAGCCAGCAATGGAATAGAATAGCTGGAGAAGCAAAGTCGACTTAGTAGCCTTACGGCGACGCGGCTCTCGTGCGCCCGGCGACCAGGACGACTCACCACCTCTCACACCACACAGTTTGGAAGAGAGACCCTGTTGAGGGCTTGAGGCTCTTTCGAGAATTGTACATAACGATGCATGCACCAATGAGGGGGCGAGTCAAAGTGTTCTTCAGCCTCCAAGCCTTGGCGTGCAGAGCGCTCTTTAAAAGCAAGGATTGGATGCCGGCAAGAGGCGCAGCAGCAGCAAATGACATTCAATCCACCTGATGTGCCCTGCGCCAAACCCTTTCTGTTTGCCACTAGACCCAACCCGGCCAGGCGTCTAGCCGCTTTTGCGACCGCGCACTGTACAGGTGACCCTGACAAACAACAATCAACAACAAGGAACCGAAGAGGGCGGGCGTTGCAATCCGTGCGGTCCGTACGGATAGCCTCGCGCAAGGTCGCGAGGCTCGGTTGTGACACTGTCGCCGAACAACATATGTCCGGACCGGGCAAGGCAACCACTGCGAATCAGCTACCAAATTGACTCACGTCTGCCTGCCCCAACCGTGTTCTCGTACAGTATTGGAGCCACCTCCTGTTCTGTCCTCTTTCGTCGGCCTCTGTACCCCGAGTTATAATAATTGGGCATCAAAAGATAATTGCTCGCTGCTGGTCAATCCGCTGCCACCGGCTCCGAGATTAATAATTAATTATCTGCCAACTTCCCGCGTGGTCTTACTCTGACCTTCGAGTAATTCTCTCTCTAATAATTAACATACGGAATACGGAATACGGAGTACTGGACGTATGAAACACATAGTCCTACATGGGGCTGTGATAGCAATACCTGGTGATTATAACTCTTAAAGCTGATGTTTACAATGGGCGTGATATTGGGTCATATAATAACTGGAACGTCCATGTCTATCTGGCCACTCACTGGTTTAAGAGAGCGTTTCAAGAAACAAAGCAGGCACCGTCTCATTAGAATTCGGAGCTCAGGACGGGCTCTGTTTTTAAGCACTGGAATTTAACAAGACGCCGTCTATTCGATTTAATCAGTGTAGAGGCTACGGTAGGTAGGCAGTGCCTATATATCATATCTAAGCCTGTTACACTTGATTCGTTTCCAACGGGCCAGATAATAAAGAACAGTATGATAATTACGCTAGCGAACTTGTGAATCTTTGCGAGAAGTTTTTGCAACTGCTCATTCATTCCGGGATATCTATGGGAGAGCGGACAGGGTCCCGAGATTTCTAATGAGTGTGATCGTATGTCTTATTAAAAGAAATAAAGAAAAAGCGAGGTTAAGAATAAAAGAACAAAACCTTAATCTTTGTAAGAGAAGGCAAATACGCCGGATCAAGGTGGTCACGATGGAGGCAACATAGAGGGCGAGCAATGACTGGTATTGGTGTAAGACTTCAACCTGGCCCTCGCAAAGGAAGGGGCGAGGGCCACTGTTTATATACATGCTCAGGGGCTCAGTCCTGCGTGTGCTTGTGAAAGCTTGTGGGGGTGTGGCGCCATAGTGTGGCTTTAGTGGCTTTAGTGGCTTGTGCCAACGGGCAGTGGCCTGGCCAGTTGGTGCTTTTCCTTACACCTTCAAACACTGCTTTCCACATATGTACCATTCTGACCGTCTTAATCTCCTCTTTTCCCCAGTATCATTGGCTTAGGTCTACGATAACTGTGGGCCCACAATCACTCTTCGAAGTACTATAACTTCAATAAAAATCTTTCTGGTACTTGTACCTATATCTTCCGACATATAGAGTCCTAGACTCTACCACAGTACTGCCTTATAGGCACTTTTCATCACTTATATTGATGTTCAGTCTAGTCTATACGCTCACTGTGCGGACAACTTGGCGAGGTTTCTTCTCATCGGAACCGAGTCACGTTATGCTTATTCCCTGCTTCGGTGTCTCCTAGACGTAGGACGAGAGTACCTCTATTTTGATTATATTGAATAGCGTTTCGGATTTGAAGTCTTATGAAGCCAAATAAGCAGTGGGTTAGAGTTGATGAAAGTGCCAGTGCTTGAAAGTTGAGTTCGTTCTGGCCAACTGGGATTTCTCTTCTGCATGATATCAGTGGACTTATTTGGTGTAAAAAAAACATAAAGCACAATTACCATCTAGAGAGAAATTGCATGTCGCATTATATATGTTCTCAATACAGAATGATTGATGAGATTGAGACGTGAGGCGTGAGATGAGGCGGCGGACCTGAGAGTGAGATATGCACGAGTCCCAATCCAGCCGGCCCCCTTTGCCCCTCCTCTAAATAGCACCGCCAAGACTGTTTCGACGTCTTCTTGTCTTCAGAAGGATTTGGCTTGACCGAGCAACCCGGAAGCGGAAAATAGGTACAACAATACATCCCAATCCGAGCTATGTCGCCGAGGATGCGAATGCGAATGCATGCTACCTCCTTTCAGAACTCCGCCAGGCTTGTAACGCGCGTGCGTGCGAGTCTCGGAGTTTCTGCTGTTGTTGTTCTGAGATGATCTCTGACCAGGACTTCTCACCACTTTAAATGGCTCTCTCAGTATCTCCCCTCTCTCTTCCAAGGCCACTGGGGAGAAACACCGAAAAAGAGACGAGACAAGAAAAAACAAGAATGGCAACACGACGCCCCCAAACGCTCGCCAAGCACGCTATCCTGGCCTCGCCGTTCCTGGCCATAACGTGGCTCTGCTTCAAGCAGATGGACTTTGCCAAGCTGGGAGCGCACCCGTAGCCGGCGCTGGCGGCGGGCAAGATCGAGTGGAATTCTGAGGGGGGCGGGTCGGTGGTGCTCCGGGAGCGCTTCTACGGGATCGCGGCCGTCGACAAGACGTTCCGCGGCGTCACCGTCATCTTCTCGCCGTCGGCGCTCGGCTACGTCCCCGTCAGCGCGTGGCAGATGCTGAGTTTTTTGAGCGATCTCGGCCCCGTCTACGCCGTCTGGACGCTCGAGTCGTGCCGCGCCGGGAATGCCTGGTCGCCTGCGGCCTTGTGAGTTCCACGTCCTGAGTTTTGAGTGAGACCTGCCAGGAGAGGGTTTGCGAACACGACAATAATGATAGAATGCAATTCAGCGCAACCTTCTGGACCACGCCCTCGCAGCTCGTAGGCATCGGCAGCGCCGGCCCCGTGTTCTACTTCCTGCTGCTCGTATTCGGGCCGACGGGGAGCGATCTCGCGTGATCTCCCTCTGCTGCAGTGGCGCTGCAGCCGGCGTACTACGCGCTGCAGCTCCCACTGATCCTGGCGCTGCACAACGCCGAGGTGCTGGCGGCGTACCTGGCGCCGGACCTCGCGACGCGGTACTACTGGACGTGGGCGTGGCAGCTGTCGCCGACGTGGATCGGGCTGGCCAACTCTGTGGGTGCCCACACGGTCGTGCCGCTCCTGCGCTGCCGCTTTGCGGGTAGCAAAGCATTGCTGCCGTCGTCGCCCCGGATGGTCCTCGCCGACATCGGCCTCGTCGCCGCGGGAGTATGGGTCTACACGCTGGCTTTTGCGCCGTACAGCGCCGCGCAGATTTTCGTGCCGGGAAGGGCTGCCGAGACCGACTTCATATCCCACACGCGCCGCGCGCTCCAGTTCGACGAGCTCTGCTCGTTCGCGGCCGGCTTCTTGTGGCTGTCCTACTCTGTCGGCGATCTCTACGCCGCCGCTCTGATCAAGGGCGGTCTGGACTTGGTGCCGCTGGTCCTCCTCCCAATAATAGGGGGGTGTGTGGGCCCTGGAGCGTTGCTGGCGGTGACGTGGTGGTGGTGGTGGAGGGAAACTAAGTTGTCGACAATCAAGGTAAAGAGGGCCGCCTAGATGTACCTATTTGTTCTGTGTCTTCAGTGTTTGCTCTTCATCACATAGACAAATAGCAACTTGTTTCTGTTTTCGCCAAGCACTAGTTCGCCCAAAATGAATAATGCTAAAATTGTCGCTTTTCCAAGATTTTGATGACCACCGCAAACCGCCCATGCCCGCCGCTCGGCCAGGGCAGCCTTCTTCAGCCGTTAATATAGTCAACCTCGTGCCTGCCCATGCGTGCCTAGTTGGTCTATGTTTTACAACCGTTGAGCTTGCCCTAGACTTCCACTTCAACGCCCTCGTCCAACTCAACATCAGCCACTGAAGACACCAAGTCAGCGGGCTCCGCTTCGCTGTCAACCTCAACGAAACTATTGCTCGCTAGATCGCCCGCATCGGACGTCTTCGCAGACGACTCTGCCTCCCAGAGGTGCGCGCCAGCTTCTCTCAGCAGCCTGACGCATTCGTCGTTTCCCATCTTCTCCGCCAGATACAGTGGCGTGTTGTTGGCCCGGTTACGAGGGTGGACGCTTGCACCACGTGTCAGGAGGACGCGGAGAATCTCAGGCTCGGGCCCAACAGCCGCAAGATGCACTGCTGTGTTCCCGGCGTAGTCCGCTCGCTTGAGAAGCTGGTAGTTGACCTCGTCGCCCTCGAGAATTTCGCGCACTGTGCGGACATCGCCGTTGCGGATTGAGTAGCCGAGTGCCGTAAAAGCGGATTCTGTGGGCCATGAACAGAAGCAAGACATTAGTCTGTGGTTGATATGTAGAAAAAGGTAGAAAATAAAAGAAGACGACTCAGTAACATAAAATTTGGCACCGGCCATAACACGCGCTCTAGAAAACTGAAGATAATATACCTGCCGAGGTTAAGCGGGCCACAGCTGAGTCGATGCTGCCTGCTGGGTGCGAGAAGGACGGCAACGTCATTTCGGTCATCTCGCCGCGTAGAGAGTGCGACATCTGCGTCGTGATTTGAGTGTAAGTCATGTTGGGGAGGGCTAGGAGATACGACAGCTTCGTCAAGGCGGCTTCCGTCGTTAGATCATGGCCAAACACGACGCCGGCCCGTCCCAGAGCCGTGCCCGGCGCGTAGAGCGGCGAGACAAACCCATTTGTGCACTGGCTCACGTTGACAATGACAATGCCTCGCTCGACCGCCAGCCTGATCACTTTGGTTAAGCTGCCGTCCACACCGCCGGGCGCGTTCCCCATGCCAAATGTTTCTAAGATGAGGCCCCGTAGATTTGGCACCCCAAGCACAGAACCCACCATTTCAGGCTTGATACCAGGAAAGATACGCAGGCACGCCACATGTGCAGTATCGAGATACTTGGTGACTTGGAACTCGGCAATCCGGGTCGGTCTTCGCACGAGCGACCAGTTGACGTCTACCCCAAGGCTCGTTACCTTTGCCAGTGGGTCGCTGTTGGGGCTGTCGAACGCTTCGAAAGACGAGGCCGAGACCTTGGTGGTTCTGTTACCACGAAAGAGCGTGTGGTGAAAGAAGAGGCAGACCTCAGGGATGACAAATGTCCCCGCGATGATGAGCGAGCCTAGTAAGTTGTCTACCGCGTCCGACTGCAAGGCAAAGATGGACGCCTGCGACCCAGTAAGAATGACCGGCTTCCCGAGATCAGACATCATGAAAGACAAAGCGGACGCGGTATATGCCAGCGAGTCGGTCCCATGGAGGACCACGAAACCGTCGAACAGATGGTAGTTCTCCTTGATCGTCAGGGCGATCTCCGTCCAGCCGATGGACGAGATGGAGCTCGAGTCAAGCAGCGGATGGAATTCCAGTATTCCATAACGTATATGGCGCGAATATGCGCTGGGAGGAGTTCTCAGACTGTCCAGGCTGGTCCTCGTTCCGTTCTTGTATGCGTGGATCTTGACTTTGTTTTGGCAGAAGAATTAGCCAGGGCCATTGCTGAGAAACGGCATTAAGGTTGAAGATTCGACTCGTGATGTTGGTCAATTTCACAGATAACACAAGCACTCGACCCCTTCGGCCGGTGCTCGGTAGATTTGGGGAGAACGAGGCTGAGGTCCTTTTGTGAATCTTGGTATAAGGGAATGTGCCTCGTAGCTCCGGGCTCCAAATGGTGTGCATGCTGGGAGATAACTTGGTATTCCTGGGCTTGACTTACCCGCGGGAGTTGAACTGTCATTGAAGGACGGCCGAGGGGCCATGGCATTCTCTAGGAAGCCCGTCATGGGGACCAAACCATCAGCAGATGGCTGCATGCAGATGGTCCCGCCTGTCATGATGATGAGCACCCGCGACTCTGGGTAGCGAGACTCAGGGTTCTCCCGCTCCATGAAAGTAACACCCCCCATTCTGTCGGCGGGAGTGTCGGCGGCGGGAAGAATACCGGATATGGCAGGCTATTGCTTGATATGGTTCTGTGTTTTTTAGTAGTTTAGTTGTCAAGTAGACTTCCGTCGAGTTCCCCAGATCCAAGGTATTCAGGAAAAGGGACTGGTAGGTATTGATTGCCACTTGAGCAGCCCTTATTCAGCGGAGCTTTCCCAAGAAACTCTGATCGGAACGGTTCCGGTTCCAGGATGCCTGGGCCGCTTTCCAAGCAAGAAAACCACGAAAAGAAGACTAGCATCCGATCCGACACTACAGCCCACGCAGCCGCTAGACGAATAACTTGGTTGTTCCTACAGCCCTCGCAGCCGCTAGACGAATAACTTGGTTGTTCAAGCCCGAGCAAACTGTTGGCGTTGCAGTGTCATGTGCGCTTGATCTAAAAGTTTGTTAAGTAACAGAAAGCTAGCGGTGGATCCGACTGGACAAAGAAAATCGACGGCCGCTAAGGTAAGGCGGAAGCCCGACTTCGGGCTAGTCGAGTCCGAGTCAGCGATGACACCACTGATTGATGCATGGCTCCGACCAGGCCAGTTCCATGTCTGGAGATAAGGGAAAGGACGAGAGCATCCGCGGTCGGCAGTTTTAGGGATGGAAGGAGCGGGTGGTGAGTCCGGTCCTGATACAGAACTTGCGCAGCGCACCACAAAAACGCACGCAGCTAGCATTTCTGCTGCAACGGTCTCGAGGCCGGAAGGCCCTGGAATGGTTCGTCGCCCGGCCGGAACCCCCCGATAGCGGAAACGCGTTTGCTCATCATGTAAGCAGGTGTCGGGCGGTTCGCGTCGGGAAGATTCGTAGGTTGCTGGTGTCGCAGCTCAATTCTTTCCAAACCACTGCAAATGATCCCGAGACTGAGACAGCAAACGGACGAGGTTGAATCCGCGAGGGTTACCTGCCCACGATTGCGGCGACGAGGCCCTTTTATAGGTCCCCAGTACAATGGAATGTAATGGGCACGAGCAAGCACGGGGGGTTCCTCCACGTTTTTGCAGCTCGTGGACATCAGCCAGTTGCCCCGAACAGGGGGCATCCCGCGCCGTGTGACACTTTGGGCAGACAGGCACAGAGCTTAACAGATTGCTTGAGCCACCATGCATTTTAGCTTAAGGGACGAACCTGCGTATTAAGTCTAGTACGTACGTAAGGTGCCTTACGTCAAATAGGTGCGGATCAAGTGAGTCAAGTGACCTTTTATCGGCAGGGCCAGTGACTCTTGGAGATTTCTTTTCTGACAGCTTCTTGCTCAGGGTACGTCGAGGCTCGTGGTCTGTGTTCTGTGTTCTGAGCGTACCCGGCCTACATGTAGGTTCCGTGTGGGGTTTTGTTACACAATGTCCATTGGAGATGTATTCGTACATACTAGTAAGGTACTGTACCTTCCACTAGCCTTTGCATTTACGGTTGGATGGCGTCGACGACCTTTCAGGCAATGCAATTAATTTTCTCAATTATAACAAAATTGGGTTGATTGCGACTCAGAAGCCAGGAGCATACGCAGTAGGCATAGGCGACGTATTGGCGAGCTTTTATCCAAGGAGTAAGGTACAGTACCTACACTCCAATCCCTGAATGTTTGTTAGCGGGTGACTCTCCAAGATCTAAAGGACCTCAATGTCTTGCGACTCTGTAAAGGTTTTTTGCTAAGGGAGCTAAAGTCATTTGAGTCCCTATTTTAGAATCCTAGAAGCCTGTCCATTCTCTCCTATTAAAGACCTCAACCAATTGGTTTATTTATTATTTTATTTTCTTTCCCGCGTACCACGCCAACAATACAATCATTCAGGGATTGGGATGTAAAGAGCTCGGACCGAACTCTGGCAGAGGTCCCGACGCCTCCACTGAAATCGTCCCCCAGATCTCACCGCTCGGCGGCCCCAAATAAATCGACCTAAGCCAATGACGTTTTCCGCGCGCCAAGCCCTCTCACAAACTTATCACATCGGCTGAACCAGCCATACTACGAACGTAAAACAATAAAACCATTCTACCTTTGCGCCCTCACTTCTACTAGTCTTCATTCCAAAAGAACCAGGCCCTTGTGACTGGCATACCACAAAATGGCGTCTCCCGCCAAAGAATCGCCAATCACGTATTCGCAGCTAGCCGACCTCGAGAAGGAGTTTGACGATGTCGACAGGGAAATAAGTGAGTTTCTTCTGCTTGCCGCCGGCCAATGCGCAATAGGCGGCCTCGCCTGGTCCTCTCAAACATCTGCTAATAGGTTCAATTGCAGTTCGCTACCAGGCCGAGCTGACGCGGCCGCTGTACGAGAAGCGCCAGAAGTTCGTTGACCAGATACCAAACTTTTGGGCGCTGGTGCTCGAGCAGGCGCCGCCCGAAATTGACGGGCACATCCACCCTTCAGACTCGCAGGTGCTGCTCACTTCGCTCACCTCGCTGTGGGTTTCGCGCTTCGAGATTGAGAACGGCGGGACAGGCAACCCGCGCAGCGTGGCCATCCGCTTCGAGTTCGCCCCCAACGCCTACTTCGAGGACACGGTCCTCGAGAAGAAGTTCTGGTACCGCCGCAGCAAGGGCGGCTGGGGGGGACTTGTCAGTGAGCCCGTTGACATCAAGTGGAAGCCTGGCAAGGACCTGACGGGCGGTCTTCTGAGTATGGTCAAGGCGGTCTGGGACGAAGAGCAGGCAGCCGCCGAAGGGTCTAATGGGGCCGCCAAGAAGGGGAGCGGGGAGCTCACGCCCAAGCAAAAGGTTCTCAAGAACAAGATTGAGAATACCGGGGTGGGAGGACAAAGCTTCTTTGCGTGGTTCGGCTACCGCGGAAGGGCTGTCTCGGCCGAGGAGAGCAGAATAACAGTGGAGGAGGAGAAGCAGCAGCGACAGCTCAGGGCGACCAGCAGCAGCTCGGCTGACCAGCAAATGAAAGAGACGGCGGAGGACGAGGATGATGACGACGAAGATGACCTCGAAATCTTCCCAGACGGCGAGATGCTCGCGCTGGCCATATCGGACGACCTGTGGCCGGGGGCCCTTTGGTTCTTCAGTGAGTCTACCTATTCCTCGTCTCCACTTACTCCCTCCGTCAGCGGCTGGACCGGTCTAACATTCTATAGCACAAGCGCAAGAGGAAGAAGGGGACGGCCAAAGCGAGGACGATTTTGAGTCGGAGGAAGAGGGCGACGACGAGGGCGATGACGATGCACCGCAAGACGGCAGCCCCGGTGCGAGGCCGGCCAAGAAGAGAAAGGCATGATAGGTGCGGGCGGGCCGTTGCATCTCATTCAAGTATCGCAGATGATGTTTAGTCGCGACTCTTATGTCCGGCACATTTTTTACGCATCGCCATTCACATAAGCCGGATATCCTATATAGCTCGACTGATATATAAAACGGGGGTTTCTCAAACCCCGACACATATTTGACCTAGATCTAGCGTCGTTATCATCTCGCATGTTTTCAGTGGCAAGGGGCCTTTTGGAGGCCGGATCCCCACCACAGCAGACGGCGAACGGGACACTGATACGTAGCGAGGTTGACACCGCGGGAGCGTCCTAAGGGATTTAAAGTATCCGCCGCCCTACACGTGTACAGCGGCAAAAAAACCCTGGAAGGGAGAAAATACCAAAGCAACTCTCGCAAAGTCTTGGCCCGAAGATCCCGAGCTAGCCGCTTTGCCATTAGGTATACCCACCATTTCAGGGGCTGCCGTGAGGTTTGGGATATGCTACCGGAGAGGGGGCGTTCCCGCTGAATGACGTCGGCCCGCCAATCAGGCGTGTGGCACCGATTCACGCCCTGGAGAACTTCAAACTTCGCCCAGCAGGCGACTAAGGTCGATCCCCAAGGTTCTGTATTGCATGCATGTTATGTAGATGCCAAAAAGTTTAGATGGGAAGACATTACAAGTTTGCGTTTTCTGTGCAATACCGAGAGATATCCGGTATTGGCGCATTCGTATAACAGTGCAGCAGAGTCTCGATCGGGCGCGCCGTATTCATTCATTGAAGCCTCTTTTTCATGGAAGGGTTAAGGTCTCTGCAGGTATGAATCTGGCCCGCCCCGCTTCTTCTTCTCCGCATGAGATGCTGCGACAGGGGGCAAGGGGCAGGGGGGCAGCAGGGGTTGGGTACAGGCAGGCGGGGTGTGGTGGTTGTCTGGTTGAAAAGGGCTCGGAACTCAAACCGTTTCATCCTCTTGGCAAACCTCTGCTTTTCTTTCACTTTCAACCCGCTCAACCGTCGAGCAAAGAGAGCAAGACAATGGGTGTGTGCACGACAAACAAAACAAAGGGAAATTGCAGTGGCCCTCCCTTCAGAGGCCCTTGCGGGAAAAGAGGTAAAAATGCCTTTTGGGTAATTTGTGTAGGTAGGTTTCTTTTTTTAAACACGAGCTTCTCCGAGACACACGCGAGCGTGGCTGTGCTTGTCTTAGTTTCTCTTGTGTTTTTTATGTCACTGCTCCACCCCGTGATCGATCCCCTGGGGACTCGACGCGAACGGACAGGCTATCGAAGTTTCATCCCATCTCCTCTCCTGTCCTTGCCTACATGTCCTCCTGCCCTTTTTTCCTCTTTCCCTTCTGTTCGTCCTTTGGGGATCTTCGCATCTACAGCTCTCTCTTAGTAGGGCTCGTGTTTGTTTGACCACGAATTTTTTTTGTTGCCCTCTTTCGTATCCCTTCTCGCCAAATGCCCTGGACGTAGGCATTCGTTATTTTTATTTATTTTACTTTTACCTTCTTTTGTTCTACCATTTCAATTTCGTTTCCGTTGAGCGGGGGACAGCCGACCTTAGCTTCTTGGTCATTGTCTTTATTTCTCGTATTGGATTCGAATCGGGTTCTCGGGGTCCGCCTGCTCACTCCCTATTACGCGGCCAAAATAACGGGTCTCCCATCGTGTGTGCACCGCCCCGAACAATACGGTCACTACCAAGGAATCCTGCCTGGGACAAGTCCGTATTCCTTTGGTCGTTCCCCGCTCGCACCGAGAACTCCAGCTTAGTTGGCTGGCCCTGGAGACACTTCGTTTTCAGCCGAGTTTGCTCTAGTTCGCCGCTGTTGACAGCGCATATCTTCTTCTTACAGCACAAACCAACTGCTGGACGGTCCACGCTTCGCTCCGAGTCTTTTTGACGCTTCTTTGGTCTCTCCGAGGTTACTCACTTCGAGCATGCGGGTTTTTTCAAGTTGGAATTCTTGAGTCTTGTTACCATCAAGACTTTCGTTCTTTCTTTCCGGTCGACCTCGCCCAGGCACCCCGGTCACGGCCGCCACTTTCCGAGGCGATGAGGTGGAATCTTGGGGTTGCGGGAGCTGCGAGTCTTCTACTAGCACACTCAGCAGCAGTCGAGTTGACTATTGGGGATGCAGGTCAGACTCACTCGTCTCCTTTCGTTGGTTTCTAAAGACGCAACCATCTAACTATCGAGTCTAGCCTCCACAAAAGCCGCAGCTGGCACAATTGCCTATGGGTTGATGAAGTACTACACGGGCAACAACACCGGAGATACGCCGGGGAACCTCCCAGATCCATACTTTTGTATGACACTCCCATGCTGAACTAGCTGCTTGTTGCCATTGCTGACACACACCCAGGGTGGGAAGCTGGAGCCATGTTTGGCACACTGATAGACTACTGGGCTCTGACGGGGGACGCAACATACAACAACGTAACATCACAGGCCTTGCTTCACCAGGCTAGCGGCACGAGGGACTTCATGCCGGCAAACCAGACCAGGACCGAGGGCAACGACGACCAGGGCTTCTGGGCCATGGCGGCCATGTCAGCGGCCGAGAACAACTTCCCGAACCCGCCGTCAGACCAACCGCAGTGGCTCGCCCTTGCCCAGGCCGTTTTCAACCAGTATGCGTCGCGATGGGACGAGAGTACGTGCGGAGGCGGGCTGCGGTGGCAGATCTTCCAGTTCAACAACGGCTTCAACTACAAGAACACCATTTCCAACGGCTGCTTCTTCAACCTAGCGGCGCGGCTGGCGCGGTTCACGGGCAACGAGACGTATGCGGACTGGGCCACCAAGATCTTCGCGTGGGAGGAAAGCGTGGGCCTCATCACGCCGCAGTACGACATCTACGACGGCGTCACCATCAAGGACGGGTCGTGCAACGACACGGACAGGATCCAGTGGAGCTACAACCACGGTATCTTCATCCACGGGGCGGCCGTCATGCACAACGTGACGGGGGGCGCGGCGCTGTGGACCCAGCGGGTGCAGGGGATTCTCAAGTCGACGCAGAACCTCTTCTACAACAACAGCACGGGGGTCGTGTTTGAGCAGTTCTGCGAGATGCGCGGCTTCTGCGACAACGACCAGCGCAGCTTCAAGGGCTACCTGACGCGGTGGCTGGCGGGTACGGCGCAGATGGTGTCGGACACGTTCGACCCCATCCAGAAGATGCTGCAGGCGTCGGCGGCGGCCGCCGCGCGTGCGTGCTCGGGGTCGCCGGCCGAGAACCTGTTCCGCGGGCTCCCCGGCACGGCATGCGGCTTCCGGTGGGACCAGCCCTTCGACGGGTCCACGGGCGTCGGCGAGCAGATGAACGCTCTCTCGGCTGTCATGTACACACTCGTTAGCCGCGCCACCACCACCGTCACCGCCGAGTCGGGCGGCACCTCCAAGGGAGACCCCGGCGGCGGCGCCCAGGGCCCCGGTGGCGGCGGCCTGCCCTCCCAGATCCTCTTGCCCATCCCCCTCAGGGAGCGCGTTGCCGCGGGCTTTCTGACCGCTGGCTTCGTGTTTGGTGTTATCGGGGGCAGCGCTTTCGTCATGTTATGAGAGCGCCTTTCGTCTTTTGCTTTGCTTTCCTCTTTGGTCTACCATCGAGGTTCATTCTTCTTTTTTTATATACTGTTTTTTCTACTCGGCATCTTGGCTTCCTCAGGGACACGGCGTTGGTTGATATTGCGATGAAAATATTTTTACGACATTTAAAGGGCTGTTTGGGTTGGTATGGATGGCATGGATTCTGCGTTGCTAAAATACTAGCATGGGCGGGTTACTGCATATATGGGCGGCACTACTTTTTGGAACGTGTTGGATGGATATCGGCGTAAACAATTAGTCGCAAATGGCTGTTGTGAGAAATACTGGGAACAAAACGAAATAGGGGGCCCTTGGATTACCACTCGGGATTAGCGCGGGTTTGGTCCATGATGCCACGACGTCGTTGAGTACTTTACCCCTTACCTTGGTGCAGTACTGGTGTATCAGTCACTTCGTTATGTACGGAGGTCCCAAGATAGTGCTACGATCTATACCCTAGTATATATATATGCCTATATATTTATATATATTCCATCTTCTTGCTGAAAATAGACGAGGAGCAAGCACATTTTCGCCGTGGCACTACAATGCATCTTGCAGATCGCTTTGACACCCTCAAGTCATGTCGTCGGTGCTAGGGGGGTGAAAGGGGACCCACCATCCCCTGCGGCCGCTTCCCCACTCTGCCGTCATATTCCATGTGCTCCATGTCGGGGAAAAAGCCGTGGATAATTAAACAGTGAGGAGGTGCACTTCACTGATTTCTTTATCCGTTAGGCGGTGACACATGCCGGGGCGCGACGCATGTTCGGTCAACACTTTTATTGCGGCCCCTAGCGCCGGGCGCGAACCGGGGCGAAGAAGCAGCACTCTCGCCGCCCCGCTTCCCACAGTATGTACTACCCCCCCACCTTTGCCTTTGAACCTCGTCACTGCCGTCGAGGTGGGATGACATCGGGCAAGCTCTCCCGATAGGTAGAACAAGGCTGCTTGCTATCTCACCCCAATTGCAGGTGCGGCGCTATCGACCAATTGCTTGTACTGGCACTTTCTTACGTCTCCTGCGTTGTGATGCTTGCTTGCTCTGAAGCCCTTCCAATAGAAAAATAAATTATTTCTTGGGTATATTGCCCAAAGCCATGAGCACCGTCTCGACCATCTCTCGTCTCCTTTTTTAGCCGGCGCGTCTCTTGTATTTCCCCCGCGGGATCACCTGTCCGCGTTTGATACCCCAAGACCGACCCTTTTACTTTCTAACAGTTGACTAAAACCGGAGCTGCATTCAACTCTGTCGTACCGCCTCACCTTTTCTTCACCTGACACACTGACTTGGAAGCCAGAAAGCTTACACTCACCTCTCTATCTGGCACTCTCTCTGCCTCGCCTTGTCTTTTGACGTGAAGAGTCTCGCCCACCATGTCGGCAAAGCACTTCATCAACGACCCCACACACCTGGTCAACGCCGCCTTGCAGGCTATAACGCTCACCAACCCGAGCGTGGCGCTTGACGCCGCTAACAAGGTAGTGTACCGGCGGCCTGGCTACGGCAGCAGCCAGCAAAAGGTGTCCATCATCAGCGGCGGCGGCTCCGGACATGAGCCGTCCTTCGCGGCTATGGTCGGCACAGGCCTCCTCAGTGCCGCCGTCGCCGGCACCATCTTTGCGAGCCCGAGCGCCGAGCAAGTGCGTGCCGCCATCATGGCGCGGGTCGACAACAACGAGCCTAGCAGCTCGACGGCCGAGTCTGGCGGCGTGCTGGTCACGGTCATGAACTACACGGGCGACGTGCTCAACTTTGGCATGGCGGTCGAAAAGGCGCGCGCTGCTGGTGTCAACGCCGAGATGGTGGTGGTTGGCGACGATGTCGGCGTCGGGCGGGCCAAAGCCGGCAAAGTCGGCCGTCGTGGCATTGCCGGCACCGTCCTGGTGCACAAGATCAGCGGCGCCCTGGCAGTGCAGGGACGGAGCTTGGCCGAGGTTGCCAAGGTCGCGAGGCTGACGGCGGAGAATCTGGTGAGCGTCGGCGCAAGCCTCGACCATGTCCACGTCCCGGGGCGAGCTCCGCCAGACCTCAACTCTGCTGAGCACCTCAAAGACCGTGAGCTTGAGCTGGGGATGGGTATCCACAACGAGGCTGGGTCGAGTCGCGAGACGGCCATTGAGCTGCCGGGGCTGGTGCGCAAGATGCTGGCACAGCTTCTGGATCCGAACGATGCGGACCGAGCGTTCGTCAGGGTCAATTCGAACGAAGTGGTGCTCCTAGTCAACAATCTAGGCGGCGTCAGCGTGCTGGAGCTGGGCGGCATCCTGACCGAGGTCGTGACGCAGCTAGACAAAGGGCACGGCATAAAGCCAGTGCGTATCCTGAGCGGGACTTTCATGACGAGCTTGAACGGGCTGGGATTCAGCATCAGCCTCCTGAACGTGGTTAATACGGACATTGGCGGCCCAAGCATGATCGACCTGCTCGACTACCCCTGCGAGGCCACGGGCTGGTCCACTCCCATCAGCAAGCTCACATGGGAGGAGAAGAACACGGCGACAAGACAGCAAGACGCATCAGTCGGGTTTAACTCTGGCCCGAGCGGCCTGAAGCTCGACCCGAAGGCGGCACAGACAGCACTAATCAATGCTCTTGAGAGCGTCATCGCAGTTGAGCCCGAGGTGACCCGTTATGATACCGTGGTGGGAGATGGCGATTGTGGAATTGGACTCAAGCGAGGTGCCGAAGGTGAGCTTATCAAGCAGTTTCCGTTCATACAAGTCGTACAATCACGCTAACAGCCGCAGCGGTCCTAAAACACCTCTCATCGCAGCCACTGTCAGGGGATGCAGTCATCGATGTCGCCAACATCGTCCCTGTCATCGAAATGGAGATGGACGGCACCTCCGGGGCGCTTTATGCCATATTCCTCAATGCTCTAGTGGCCGCTCTGAGATCGGAAGCGGCAGCACAGAGCGAGGCATCGCCCCAAGTCTGGGCCAGCGCACTCGATCAGAGCTGCGAAGCACTCTCCAAGTACACGCCAGCCCGCCCAGGTGACCGCACACTTGTGGATGCGCTGTACCCATTTGTCGAAGTCCTTGGCAAGACGGGCGACGTGAAGCAGGCTGCCGAGGCGGCCCAGTCGGCAGCCGAAGGCACAAAGGGGATGAAGGCCAGCTTGGGCCGGACAGTCTACATTGGCGGATCCGGGTTCGAGCAAGTTCCCGACCCAGGAGCTTGGGGCCTAGCGAGCTTCTTTCTCGGGCTTGCCGGCGTGAAGAAGGAGAAGGGGGACGAGGAGTGGGAGACGCTCTAGTCCTATCTTAATACAGTGCTATCAGGGATAGAGTAGCAATGGAGCAGAATAAAGAGAAAGAAAAAAAACATACAACACCGCGGATTCGCTGGTCGTCACCTACCCAACTACTAGTGCGGCGGCCACGATCTTAGTTATCGGAAGTGCTCTTTCCTTATAGGTTCCTCAAGCAGGACGATGTTGGCGACATCGATGACTGCATCCCCTGACAGTACCACATCGTACTCCAGCCACCTCGAGAACATCCGGAGCTAGATGCCGTGCTTTGGCACCGGACAGACCGGCCGGCTGTCTAGCGCAACTCCAGACATTGTGCATAAAGAAAGCATTCGCAGAATTGACTGTCCGATTTGGCACCCACGAAGGACCGTTGATTTTATCTAGAGATTCGATGCGGCAGTGTTGGAGCATATCGAGACGCTGAACGGCGTCTGTGTAGGCAAGAAAGGCATCCCTGTACACGTGCGAAGTAGCCTTAGAGTATTCCGGCTTGATCTGATCAACGATCGATGGAGCTGCCAGGCCAAGTATTCCATACGCTCTATCGCGAGGATCCGTGCAGTGCCGAGACTAGGTCCACAAAAGGAGGCGAAACAAGCTCCAATGCGACCTGGGAAGAAGGTTACCTCGGTAGGTGTCCGTCAAATTGCGCAGCTCTTGGGGCAGCTCTTCCTTCTGGCTCATGACAAGCACGGCTTTCCGGAATGGCGGCCAAGGGATGAAAGCATCGCCGCACTGAATGATAGTCTGGCGGCTGCCGAGAAGAGCCTCTTGAATGACCCACACCCGGCTGAACCAGGGCCGGGCAAGGAGTGCTGTCAATAGATGACCAAGTTCTGGCGTCGTATGGCATTGCTGTGACGGATTCCACCACATCGGCTCGCTTGCTCCGGGTGCGTCGGCGAGGAACCCTTCCACGGTGAACTCCACCTGCTCCCCGAAATCGGCAATGGTGGACAGCGTATGTGTGCTATCCTCCGCTTCCGAGCCTAGCCAGATGACGACTCGAGTAGCCAGCGAATAGGTGGCTCCCATGCGCATGACCTGTACGTTTCGCTCGTCGATGTCGTCTTGGTTAATGCAGACTGCATCTACCCACAACCTGCGAGGACGATTGGAGTACCGGAGCTGCTTCAAGGCAGAGTGGAGATTGCGACCAAGCTGCATCGTGGCGGACTCTCGGCAACTGGGACTGTCGACCACTTTGACTTCCACCCGGTTTCCCGAAGATCCCCACACATAAGACAAGGCTTCGTACTTTGGTTCAAACTCCGGTGTTTTCTCTTGATGAATGTCATATAAAGAGCGATCGAGCTGTGGGTCTGGGTGGTCTCACGAATTTGGTCTGCCAAACATGCCCGGCTGAGCGAATAGGTACCGGCCATCATGTGTTACTAGGACCTGCCAGTCGTCTGGGAGCGCTTTCTGAAGCTCTGGCTTTGGCAGTCTGTTGGACTTGATACCAAGGTTCCAGGCCGACTCATTCAGCGCGACGTACGTGATGCCCACTTCAATGTAGTCATCTACATTCCCCGGCATCAGCGTTAAAAGTCGAATTTACTCCGTCTCGAGACTCCTGTAGACGTACGGAGCCATGTCAGGCTACAGGATCGTGAATAGAATAACCGTGAAGGGGCTGTTAAGCGCTCATACGCTCTGGTAAGTAGAACAAGACAAGCCGTTGAGCGATTCCGGTAACTTACCACCTACGGGGTGACTGGCACCGTTCGTCGCCATAGGTGACACGACAGGTATGAAGAAGAGGGAAGAAAAAAAAAGAGAACACCACCGCACCAAAAGACACGGGAAGAACAAGATGGCGCAGGATACATAATCCAGCAAAGCGACCCGGAAAAAAGGGAGGAGGGGGAGCCATTAGACGTCTACCTAGTGCCCTCATCCTCCCACCAAGAGTCAACAAGCCAAAAGACCCATTTATCTGAGGCCTTAGATATCCTGTTACAGGTCCGCGAGGAGACACTGGCTTGCTGCGAGGAAGCAGTCGATGCCCCGCCTTGTTTTTGCACTCTGAACCTCGACCTCCACTACCTCTGACGATCATACCCTAAGTTCATCACTATTTTCGAAGAATTTAAACTGTCTGTAAAATCAAATTAAAACTCTTGCATTGAACAGCACAGTTTTCATTACAATTCCCAAGATTCAGGCCTTCAGTATACAAATCCAGGGCCAACCTTCTCCTGTAGGAGTCCTGCTGAGTTTCCCACGCATACCAGACCCGTCAGTGCCCCACGAAGTCTCGCTAACAACCTTTCAGTGGTTAAACTGGATTGTCGAGTGTTTTGTTTGTTGGAAGGGGAAGTCCTTAGAGAATCGATGAGCGAAATCCAACCACCAACGCGGCAATTATGATCTTCCATAGCGAAACCAAGACACCCCTGACGGAGTGGAGGGGTTGGCCGACGTGCTTGCTGTATCATTTGACTACCGAATAGGCAACGGCCGGGAGCGGTACCCGCTAAGCAGGTCCTTGGCCAAGTTGGCAATGGTGTCGAGCTGGTTGTCGGGCCCGTCGTCGGCCAGCCTCCTGGCACAGGTGCCGAAGATGTCGTCGACAACGATGAACTTGTTGAGGTTCGCGCCTGAGTCCTTGCTGGTGCCGATGCGCTCGCAGAAGATGCGGCTCAGGATGTTGCGGTTTCTGACGACATCCAGGTCACTGGCCACGAGGGCGCTATCGTCGGTGCGGCCCTTATTCAGGTTGTGAGCTAGGCCGATACGCACGATCTCGAGTACGAGCGCCGCGAGGCCTGCTGCTAGCGCCGTGGCTACGCTAATGCCCGTATGCGACTCGAGCTTGTCAGATGTTTCGGCCTGCCGTACGGGGTCGTCCTCGAGGAAGACCTGGTAGCCCGGCAGGGCGAAGTCGAGGCTACTTGCGTCGGGCACGAGATCAAACACCTTTCCCGATGGCAGCGCCGCGCCCACGGGGAACGTGATGTTGGGCCTGCAGGCGTGCGGGAACGTGCGTTCGCCGAATTGGCCACGGTCCGACGCGCTGCAGAACATCAGGATGCCTTTCCGCGCTGCCGCGTCGATGGCCCCCTCCCATTCTTTCTGTACCTCGGGCTTCAGGGCACACTTCCACGACATGGAGATGATGTCGACACCCTCCTCTACGGCATGATATATTGCCTATTTGTCAAGGATACCTAAGGGATTATGTGTCAGCCTCGTCTCCCAGTATGAAGGAGTTGAATGAATGGATGGGTGCGTACACAAGGGATAAGGGATGGCTGGGAAACGGAAGTGAAGACAAACCTTTATGGCGCTCTTAGCGTCGATGAGGATTTCGTTATCGGCTTCCGTTGTTCGGGTCTCCAGCTTGATCACGTATATGGCAGCCGTGGGGCAGATGCGGTGGATGAGGCGAGCTATCAAGGTCCCGTGGCCGGCTGCTGAATTCCACCACGGCCACACCCTGCGTCCGTAGTCGTACGCGTGGAAGCTCTCGCTAATGAAGCTGTGGTCGGCCGATTCTTGGTGAGGTAGATCCACGCCGTCGTCAATCAGCGCCACGACCACAGGGTTCAACAGCTTCAGCGGCACGCCAGGCCCTTGCTGCGGCAGCTTGAGGTAGCGGAAGCGGCTCACAAAGTCGCCGGAAACGAGAGAAGAAAAAAAGAGCTTCCTCCATCTAGCCGGTAGTATGTAGGTTCATACTCGTCATTTGCTACAGTAGGCGAACGCCCGTGGTATTCCCTTCCCCCCTTCCTTCCCTCGCTTCGCCAGCCCAGAGTCCCATCCGTGCCCCGACGCGCGGAAATAGCTCGCTCGAAGAAAGCCGGAAAACGAGACCGAAATGAAGACTCCAGATCCCCAGCGCTGGGAACCAACTCTCTGGATCGAACTCACAGGCCAAAGACGACGCGCTCCCACTTGATATCCTCCTTCCGCGGCTTCGTGTCGTCGTACTTGTCCGGCAGCACGGCAAACTCCTTCTGCCACCACTCGTCCTCGCTCGGCGCGAAGGGATACCGCGCCTCGCACGACATGAAGGCGTCGATGGTCTCGCGCCCGCTGCTGTCGTCCTTTTGAATCTCTATATCTCGAGCCGTAGCCGCCGTTTAAATCGTTAAACCCCAAGCCGCCGCCTTTTAAGCCGCTATTTGTTACGTTGCTACCCCTAGGGTTGTTATAGCTTAGACTGTTAGGCCTTAAGCCGCTACTTTTTAACTTACGTCTTCCTTTTGACTTATTTTTTCTCTTGGGCTACTACTTTTTGGGCTATTGCTTTTTGGGTTGTTACATTTTGGGCTATTACGTTTCGGGTTATTACGCCCCAAGTGTAAGGAACCCCAACCCACATACACACTATACGCACGCGACAACCCACTCCTTTAAAGCAGGCCCGACTTCACTCCTTTTATCAATAGCCCGCCCTACACTTGATTATAGATATAAGCAGAGCCCCCCCCCCCTTTCCTTTACGAGGGCCAGGTTAAAGTCTCTTCCTAATACCAGTCATTACTATCTCACTTTAGTACCTTTATTATGACTACCTTTATTATGACTACCTTAATTAAGCGTACCTACCTTCACTTACGATTCTTTAACCTCCCCACCTCACGTAACAAGTGTTTTCGTCTACCCTACAGACAATAATATCCCTGAATGCTTCTTAGCTGGGGACTTTCTAAAATCCGAATTGCCTCATACCTTACTCCTCGCCCTGGAGGACCTTTTATCGAGGGAGGCAATAGCTATTGGGATCCCTATCATCGAATCCTAGAGGTTTATCCTCCCCTAAAAAAACCTTTTAAAGGCTTCTCCAAGCCGGTTTAACTGCTACAATCTTCATTCTACCCAACTACTCCGTACCAGGCCAATAAACATTCAGGGGTTGGATTGTATGTAGGTACGTGCGGCCCGGAGGATCCACGGACTTGTTATTCTACACAAGTGCTACTCCGTATCCGTATGTACTACTGAACAGTACGTGGAAAGTGACTCCTCCATCTTTGTCTTGCCACTGAACTGTGCTCCAGCACCTCGCTTTTCTCCGCGTATTGGTGCTGCCTCCGTGTCGTCGCACAGGATCGAGAAATATCGTGCAATAGGAAATGCGGCGTTCTGTGCCTTCTGCAAGAATGCTTGTTGGGTTTCATGTTGGCTGTTTGAGTGTTGAAGGGAATATTCCTGTCGACGATATTCCGTATATAAATTCAGTGGGCATGCGTGACAGTAATGTTCACAGCCTGGAACTAGGTTATAGTCAAACATGGGCGTTGTGTGCATGGGAAAGTCAGAGGTCTTGTGCTCAACGCCATGAGCTATTCCGTACCGTAGGTATACAGGAAATTCGATGGAGCGGGGCTGGGCTCCCATCGGGGCGGCCTGCCTGTCCGGTTCACAACATTCCATGTCACAGAGGACCATGCTTTCTAATTGCATTGGATAGGAGCAGGCCAATTTATCGCCTTTCGAACCTGATGAAGGCCCGGTGCCTAATTGCACTGCTGCTGTCGGGTGAGACGTGCCTGAGTCTCTGCAAGGTTTCGACAGCCATGAGATAGCATAAGGCAACTCTGTCAATTACGGTTATCCTGCACCACTTTTAGCCTGCTTTGTCTGGCAAACCTTCCGAGTTCTCTGACATTTCTCATCAGTTTGTTGTCCTGCAGATGCTCGGATGTCGTCCTGCCTCGAACCCTCAAGGTTAGGTATATAAAGCACAAAGCCCGAGTCGGCCTCGCGTGGCATTGCTGCGGCGTCTAGCAGGCTGTCCACTAGAGGCGCCTACAAGACGACGATTGGAGGCTGATGCCATGACAAAGAATAGATAATTACACTTTAGACTGATAAGCTTGGGACACCTACTAAGTATGAAGAGGCAAAGGCGTCGAATCTATAGGTTGCCCTTACCTAAAACATACGAAGCAGGTACGGCGTATGTCATGGTATGTGTGTACAACACACCGGCAATCTGGCCTGTCCATATAGTGTACTAGGTGGATGCACCTTACCTCCAAGTTTGCTTCCGTAGCACACGCCATGCCATTTCCACAGCTTCCAGACCTTCCGGTTGGTTACCTTAATTTTTTGAGCCTAGAAGAAGCAGAAGCAAGCCATATCGTCATCTGGCGGCCGCGTCTTGCTGCGTGTCCCACCTTCCATTAGTGCAATCCGTAATCCGGAGGTGCCATTTAAGCCCCAACATCCACGGAAACCGGGCAATTACACAGCCCCTCCAGGCGGCTTTTCCCCTGGCTCCCCCAAATTTCCCCCACCTTCCGGCGCGCATCCGAGTCGTCTCATCTCTCCCTTTGGACACTGCGAACTTAACGAAACTGGGAAATTCGAACCACGAAACAAGACAGACTGCCCGCCCTCACGAGGGCACTATTCCCACGATATTTGCCACGGCTTGCCAACACAGTCACCACGACCTCGCATCACCGACACCGTCGCGCCAGGTCGTGCCTTCTCGTACGGATACATAGCATACCCCGTGCGCGCGTGCACTGCCCGTGGCTAGCATAGCATCGACATCGACGTTTGCTGCCTGCATGTACTTGCAGCTGCTCATGTCTTCAACGTCTCCAATATCTGGGGTTTTATGAGTGAAATCGCCGGCCGCGGTTGTTATGGACACAGCACCTAGGGACCTGCTACTCGCCGATCGCTGCCGCTGCCACTGTCGCTGTCACTGCCGCTGCTATGGACCCTCCCGCCAACGACGGGCCCGACGGCTCCTCCATTGTAAGCCAGTGCTCTATACTCTCCATCTCTAACTTACCTGCCTGCCGGAAATACTGACTTGCGCGCCAGAGACCCGTCTTGTCGTTGCTGGCCAAGTTTGAGAACCTAAACAAGGCTGGCGATGCCTCAACTAGTCACCCACCTCCCCGGGCCGTCTCCCCCGCGCCCAAGCCTGAATGGTTGCGAGACGCGAACGCGAACCCTCCAGCACCATCAGCAACAGCGCAAGCACGTGAGCCGCCCACCATCCCCAAGACGAAGTCCAGGGACAAGCCCAATCTTGCGAGCCTTTACCCTCGAAGCACAAACAACAGCGGTGCCAACTCCCCAACCCGCCTCGGCCCTCCACCCATCAGCCCGCGCCCTGTACATCCTCCGTCCCTCCTTGTCGAGCCGCCACAGTCACCACCCAAGGGAGCCCTGGATTTCGTGGTTGGCGACCGCCCTGGCTTCCTGAACACCGACTCACTGATAAAGTCGATGTCGTCGCCTGCCGCCTCGCCGAGACAGTTCAAGATCCCTAGCCGTCCTCACACGCCCGTCTTCGAGCCTCGAAGATCCCCCAGACTGGCCGCTTCCCAGCCCCCGTCCCCTCCCCCTCCGCGACGCTCGGGAGAACTAAGACGGGACCGAGAGGTCAGAGATCTCATTAGGCCGCTTCCACCTCCCGTTAACCGGACAGAGAAGCCCCTGATACCATCCCGTCGCTCCTCGTATATTGCCGATATGAGTCAAGCTTTTGACTTTCGCTCCCAGAGCGGTGATAAGGTCTCCCCCTTTCACAGCCCACCCAGCAGTAATGGTACCCCCGAGGAAGAAGAGGCTCCCCCCATGTTGCCCACGAGGCCAAAACTCCAACCGCAACCTCTGCAGAGAGCAAAGACGATGCAATTGGGCCCAATAGGAGCGGGTCCAATAGGATTTGAACCGCCACCTGTCCACCATTCGCTGGTTAACAAGAGGAGAGAGAGAGACGAGATGAACGGGACCACACGCTCTCCCATCACGCCGCAGCTGACCGGCGAGCAACGGCCAGCACTTCCCGCCCGGCCACAGACCACTATCGAATCGCCCCGGTCACTGGAGATATCGATTTTATCACCACCTCCACGACCTCCAAGGCCGGGAGCAAATGCAAATATTAACGAGACCAATTCAGTGGCCGCGGCTTCGCAGAAACGGGTTGTCTCAACGCCGACAGCGGCCCAAGTGTACCAAGTGCCCCCGCCTCACATAAAGACCCACGGCAGGTCTATGACGGTAGACCGCTACCCGAACAAGGCCCCAGGTGAATTCCGTTCCACAGCAGCCCCAGTCATGGCGGCAGCCGAGAAGCGATTGACCGAGGCCCCGACAGAGGACCAGGCCAAGGCGGATGGCTCGCCACCCCTCTCGACAACGGCATATCCGGATGCTTCGAGCACAAACCGTAGCAAGCCTTACATCGGCAAAGGCGTGCATGAAATCCAGACAAAATACGATAGCCGGGTATTCGATGTGTGTGGAGAGCTAGTTTGCACAACTGGGCTCTACACGCGAGTATGGAGCTTTCTAGACGGCGAACTCCTCATGAGCTTGGCCATGGGCGAGGGCCAGAGAGGGACGTCTGTAGCCTTCAAGCCAGGGCCAAACGTCAACGAAGAGGGCAGAAGGGTATGGGTCGGGAATAACTATGGCGAGCTCCTGGAGGCCGATGTAATCAGGCAAAATATCTCCTGCACCAGGCCAAACGCGCATGGCCGGTATGAGATCATCAGGATTTACAGGCATTTCAATGAACTCTGGTCGCTAGACGAATCCGGGACACTTCACGTCTGGGGTCCTGACGAGAGCGGAGTCCCCACACTCGTCAACGGACCGACCCAGTCGTACCGCGTTCCAAAGGGGCATATGTTCTCGATAGTTGTGGGCGACGAGCTGTGGCACGCTACAGGCAAGGAGATACGGGTATTTTTGCCGACCCTGGATGGCCGGACACAGTTCCAGGTACTTATCCGGCCGCTCTGCCAGGACGGGGCCGGAGAAGTAACCTCGGGCACTACTATCACGTCTGAGCCAGACAAGGTCTTCTTTGGTCATAACGATGGGAAAGTGAGCATCTACTCTAGATCGGACTACTCTTGCCTGGGCGTGATGAATATCAGCCAGTACAAAATCAACTCTCTTATTGGAGTTGGCCAGTACATGTGGGCAGGATACAACACTGGCAAGATTGCCGTCTACGACATGGGCCAGACACCATGGGCTGTTAAGAAGGACTGGCAGGCTCATGACAACCCCGTCGTAAGGCTGATTGCCGACCGGGCTAGCCTCTACAAGCTTAACCGATTCCAGGTCGTCTCCCTAGGCGCAGATAACATGCTGCGCAACTGGGATGGGCAGCTGCAGGACGACTGGCTGGAGGGTGAGATGAAGCGCAAGGATGCGGAATACTGCGACTTCCAGAAGCTCAACGTCCTTGTCTTGACCTGGAATGCGGGAGCTTCCACGCCCAACAGCCTGCGCTACTCGGATTCGGACGCGGCCTTTTTCCAGAATCTTCTCCAGAGCAGCGACTCGCCGGATATTATTATTTTTGGTTTCCAGGAGCTTGTGGATCTAGAGGACAAGACGGCCACAGCAAGTGAGTATTTTTTTTCTGCTCCCGTGCTTAATGAACGGCAGAACCACACCCCCTTTTCCCTTGATTGGGTATTACATAGGCCTGCTGCGGGCTTGCAGCTGAACATCTTTATTAACTCGCGAGACAGAACGCTTCCTGAAGCCCAAGAAGAAGGAAGGCTCTGACCAGGAGCGTATGAGCCACCAGTACCGCGACTGGCGCGACTTCCTCGTCCGCTGTTTGGACGACTACATGTCGGGCGATCTATACCATCTCCTCCACACCGCGCCCCTCGTCGGATTGTTCACTTGCATCTTTGTCAAAGCGGATCTTCGAGACCGCGTAAGCAATCTCAGCAGTGCCGAAGTCAAGCGCGGTATGGGCGGGCTACATGGCAACAAAGGGGCCATCATTGTGCGCTTCATGTTGGACGACACATCGCTCTGCTTCGTCAACTGCCACTTGGCGGCAGGCCAGTCTGGCGCAAACCAACGGCATAACGACATTGCCGCCATTCTTGAGTCGTCGGCTTTCCCAGCTGAGCGCGACCTGACAGTGCGCATGGACAGTTACGCCGGCGGGGGCGATGGCACACTGATCCTCGACCACGAGCTGTGTTTAGTAAACGGTGACCTCAACTACCGCATCGACACAATGAGCCGCGACACTGTTGTGTCAGCGGTAAAAGCGGGCAACCTTAGCAAGCTACTAGATCGCGACCAGCTACTTGTTGCACGACGGCGGAATCCAGGGTTCCGGCTCCGAGCATTCGAGGAGTTCCCAATCACGTTTGCTCCAACGTACAAATACGACGTGGGAACAGACAACTACGACTCTAGTGAGAAGAAGCGTAGCCCGGCGTGGTGCGACCGCATTCTATACAGGGCGCGCGCTGGCAGGATTGAGCAGCTCAACTACCGCCGGCACGAGGTGCGCGTCTCGGACCACAGGCCCGTCAGTGGCCGTTTCTGGTTCACAGTCAAGCGCATCAACCCTAAGAGGAGGGCGGTTGCGTGGATGGAGTGTCAACAGCGCTGGGAAGACCTGCGGTCCCAGGAAGCTGTTGGCGAGAAGTACGTGCCATCTTTTTACCAAGCACTTGAATGTTGCATATTCACTGAAGCTGACTATTGGGGTGCTATAGAATCTTTTACTTGACCCAAACTATCGGGTACGACGCACCAACGGCCACCAAACTAATCAACGAGCGGTCATCCAGGAGAGATCATCGGAGCCCGAGCCGGAACAAGGACTAAGCAGACAGGCTACTTCACCCGTCTGCTTGTACGAGCACTTCACTGTTTGGCAAAAGTCATGATTGGCGATGATGATAATGACGGCAATCTTGATGACAATGCCTGGGCTTTGAGCTTTTTTTCCCCATGCGTACACGCCATGCACATAAATGCCCCTACAATGATTGCAGCCCTTCGTGACCAATGTTACACCCTTCGAAGTGCAAAACAATTCTCCGAAAAGGAAAAAAAAGAAACGAAAAGAAAGAAGTATAGATAAATAGATAGACAGCGCGTGTCTGTTTAATTATCGGCTTGTTCTTAATTATGTCCCAACAACCGTGTATAGAGTAATGTTTTCCTTCCCAGTATTAGACGACTGAATGGTCAATGGTTGAGGATGGTATGTGGTGAACAAGGAAGGAAATGGAAAAGGAAAGCGGGAAAGGGCGGTGCGGTGTAACCAGGCAAGGTACGTTAAGGGATGGCAGGTACTTTGGAGCTTTGGATGGGGGGATGGAGGGAGAGGGGCAGGTTGAATAGAGATGTGGTGCTCAGGCAAAGAGACACCAAAATAGGGAATCTCATATAAAATAAAAGAATAATTAGCAAACCCCTGAATACCGTATGCTGTACCCTATATTGACAGGATTGGCGAGAGTCTGCGAAAATGGTGAATTTGTAGTATGAAACAGAGGTCGTGGCTGTTTATCCGTTTGCACCACTAAATGCAGAACGTGAGCTCTCCTTGTCGTGCAGGGGTTGAACGCCAATTGTACCGGTATTGGACAAAGCCACGCAGATCAAAAACCACAGCGTCGTCACCTGTGTTTCAATACTTACTCCCGCAATACTGTATTCAGCCCTCAGCCCAATATAGAAATGACATTCGAACCCTGCAGAGCACGTTGAAGACGTCTTGGAAACCTTATTGCACCATCGTCTTTGACTCGACGACGTTTTGGTCGAAGCAGACGGTGGCGAGAGATAATTACAGCGGCCGATCTATTCATACCAGGTGAGGCACATACTGACGTAATTACAGCGACGATCAAGAGACTACGAGTTTGTCAGCCAAGTGCGAGCTGTTCGGAAGTTGGGAGCGTACCGAGTACTTGCTGCCGCGACTGTTTATTATATCTACTAGGATACCGAAATCAGACAGGACAGGATTCAAGGTGACAGGATTCAAGGTAACAACCAAGCAGGCAGGAAAATAGGTGCTAGAATAAAAACAACTTTAGGGGAGGGATTAGGCCCTAAACCGAACGAATGCGCTGTTTCGCCGCCACAACGGCATCAAACCCAGCAAGATTGAGACAAGCCTGCCGATTTGGAACTTCAACCAGCAGAGCCAGAGTACAAACAGCTCCATTAACAGCTGCCGGTCCTGTCTCTGGAGCTAGTATCCAAAGTCGCCTTTTTCGCAACAAACAAGTATCACTCCGAGTAATGGCCACAGCGGCGACGGGTGCGTCTTCACACCGAGTGCACATCGCCCCCGACAACAGCGGCCTCTGGCAAGTGCCACAGACAGAAGCCGCTGCCAAAAAGGCATCCGAGTTGCTGCAGGAAGACATGGAGGTCAGTGTGCTCACCTTGTACGACACTGTGCCCCCTTTTTTATTGTTTATCAAAAGAGTGCTTATCGATAATACAAACCCCCCATCTATCCGTCCATCAGCACCTCCTCTTCAACTAACACGGCCCTAACTGCAACCGACTAGAAACACCACGTCTTTTTCAACAATGACGGATTCCACAACCATGTAAGTGCCTTTAATAACTGGAACCGTTAGTCCCTCTGGTCTGACACCTCCAAAGATTCCCCACCACATCCTCGCGCTCTACGGAACCGGCGCAGACGCGTCGGCGCTCCAAAAGGCCTACGACGAGAACGTGTCGTACCAGCGGCCAGCTCTGCCCGTGCACGCCGGTGACCGCGTCGTGGCCGACTTCAAGGACTGGGACCATGCCCAAAAATACCTCGGCAGGGCGCAGTACTACCCGGACTTTCTGCGCTTCTTCCAGACGGAGATGGAGCAGCCCGGCAGCGGCTGGGAGGCCGTCCTGGCCAAGTACCTGTTCCGCCCACGGGACAACAACAGCAGCTCGCCCGCCGCCGCCGACGACATGCTGGTCCGGCTGTACTCGGGGTTCCTGCACCCGCTGATCCAGCTCATGTACGGCATGGAGTGGCAGCAGCCGGCCATCGTAGCCGAGGCGCTGGCGCAGACGGCCGTGCACGGCAACGACATCAAGGAGTTCCTACTGGAGTCGGAGAAGCGAGCTTATACGGAAGCAGAGAAGCGGCCGATGCCGCCCAGCGCGGCGCTGCTCGACGCCGTGCGCGCCGATAAGGACCTGGCCGCCGCCGCACGCATGGAAGACGGTAACAAGATCCGCGACGGCGTGCTGGCACGCGCCAAGGAGGCCATGATTCGCATCGCGGCCCGGGTGCGCGTGGCGCCCGACGAGCTGGACGAGCGCACCGCCGAGATGTTCAACGCCTGCGTCTACATGGGCGCCGCGGCCGCCGTGCACCCGCCCAAGCACCCCAAGTTTGACTTTTTTCTCATGTGAGTTGGCCGTGTCTTCTATCCCTCTCCCCGCACATAACCCAAGTTGGAAGAAGAAAGGACATGATAAAAAAGTAGAAAAAACACCTGCCCAAAACTAACACCCTCCATCCAGGCACCACATCAACGCGAGCCCCATCTTCGCCACCATCAACGCGCAGCCGTGGATCGCCGCCACGACCAAGGCGCGCGTGCTGGAGTGGAAGATCCGGATGGACCTGATCCAGTACGCCGCGCGGGGGGTGCCAGACCTAAACCTCGACAAGATCGCGACGTACCGGCCCAAGACGACCGGCGCGCCAGCAGGCACGCCCATCGGTACGTACAATCCAACCCACCCTTTTCCCTTCCCTGTGTGTTTCTCTTTGAATTACCTACCTACCGGTATCTTGAACACCAGAACAAGCAAACAAACAAAGAAGGAGGGGAAAAAACTGACACTCAAAAGAAACCATCATCGCCCGCCTGCACCAGCAACCCGACGACGGCCACGCGATCAAGCTCGGGCGTGCAGCGCGCGTGTGCCGCGACCTGTGCAAGCCGTTCGAGGACGCGTGGGCCACAAGCGCGAGCACAAACACAAACACAGTCGTCGCCGGCGCGGAGCAGTGGGCCGCGGTGGCGAATCTGATTGTAGATTCGGTCGAGGCGCCGGGGCCGCGGTGGGTGCGGTCTTGTGGGTTTGAGGAGGCGTGGAAGGTGAGTTGAGCGAGCGAGCACGTAACCCTTCTTTTCTCTGACTGCCCATTCCCCCCAAAAATGCCTACCTATCTTAGGTACCATACCCCTTGTCTATATGCTCTTGTTTTCTGACTTGGTGTTGCCTACACAGGATGTCCCCGACGCGGCCGACGCCAAGTTGTGAGATTATTTGATCTTTTCACGTTAGGGGGCGAGAAATTCTGGTGTCTTGTGACAAATACACGTATGGAGACGCAACTTTTGCTCAGCCACGGCACGCGAGAAAGGCATGTTCGAACGGCAGATGGGAGAAACAATGACTTCGTCCAAGCAGAATCTGAAAACCAAACCGGGGGGCCGTCAAAATGGTATCAAAGTCATGTATCCGTATTTATTTTTGTTCCTTAAGTCGCTTATTCTAAGCCAATCCACTCATCCTCGTTTTCCACCACGGCGTCGCCCTTGAAGATGCCGTTCAGGTCCAGTTCCTTGGTGGACGAGGGCAGAGCCTTGACCTCGACGTCTTTCTCGTTGGTCGTCGCTGTCCACTCGAGCATTTTGGCGTTGCCCTCTCCGGGCCCCGCCTTGTCACCCCCAGCTTGGCCAAGCAGGTAGTCGACCATGTACACATTGTCATCCGCGAGCCTCCTGATATCGTCTCTCATCTTGGCCACGGCGCGAGCCACGACGCGGAGTTCAACATCAATTTTGCCTCGGTTGGCAGTCAACCATGCGCCGTGCTTGTCCACCAGCGCCTTGATCCACAGCATACAAAACTCAACGTGCGGTGACTGCTCTGTCTGAGCGGCAACGTAACGCAAGAGCCTGGCCACGTACACGGTCGGGAACTGCTCCACCACGAGCGGGATATCTGTGTATGGAATGGCCTGGAAGACGCGCTGGATTAGGCCCGCCTCGTTCAGGCGGAAAGCCATGACGAGGGCTTTGAGGTAGTCCTTCTGCTGCAGCACCGCGAGAGTCGATGCCGGGGTGATCTCCATGTTCAGGTCAAAGGGGTCGAATTGGATGGTATTGTCGAGGCTGTAAATCAATAGTCCTTCTGTAGAAGCGGCGCAGAAAGACGTCCCACTCGGTGAGAAACCCACGCTGCTTACTCTTACTTCCGCCGTTCTTTTTCTTGCCGAAGGATCGCCCCGCTTTGAGCCAGGTAGTGACCTATCTATCCGATCCTCAAGGTCAGATGCCTCGCCTTGGTCGTCAAGAAGACTAGCGGGTCCTGTTTCCGTGAGAAGTTTGCTGTTGAGGAACTCTTGAGTTCCCGAGAGCGACAGATTGACACTGGCTGTGAACTTCTTGAGAAGAACCATGGTAGTGACCGAGTACAAGCAAATGTACTTGCTGTTTCCGCCTGCAAGAAGGCAGCTCCCGTCCGTGCTGTACCGGATAGTATTGAAGCTTTTCGTTCCTGCCACGTTGGCGGCAGTTCTGCGGTCTGTGATTTTCCGCCCTCCAGAAACGTCGCGCCGACCATCCAGACCCGAAACCTGCTCAGCCTCCGACACGGCCCAGAACGACAGTTGACCGTCCAGGGTTGATATCGCTATCTGTAGAGAGTCGGGCCTGAATGCAATGTCGAGGATGTCCGACTGAAGCTGCAGGGGTTCGCTGGTTTGTGTCCGGTTGAAAATAGACCATATCCTGGCTGTCCGGTCCCAACTGCCGCTGACCAGGAGCCCACCGTCAGGCGCAAATGCAAGCGACGACACTGGCCCTTCATGTCCAGACAGCCGATCAAGAAGCTGTCCGGTCTGGACAGACCAGATGTGTATCTCGAACGAATCGATCGAGCCTGCTGCAACGATTTCGCCACTTGGGTCCACCGCCATGCACGAGAAAGATAACCGCTCTGGAGCTGTGAAAGTCCTGAAGTTCCGGTATCTAATGAGATCCCATGCTCTGATTGATCCGTCTAAACTTGACGTGAAGAGAACACTGCCTCTCTTCGCGAATTCGCAGGCTGTAACGCCGCTTGTGTGCTCGGTAAAGGTCACGATGCAGAACCCCGATTCTATATCCCACACCTTAATCTTGCCGTCGTCAGCTGTAGTGACGATGCGTTGACCGTCAGGCGAGTACACCAACGAGTTCATGGCATCGAAGTGACCTTGCTGCTTGAGGATGTAGGACTCGGACTGCCACTCCCACACAAGTAGCTGGCCGAGTTTGGATGCCCCAAAAGCTAGCCACTCTCCAGACTTGTTGATAGTGACAAAGTCAATCTCGTTTTGGGAGATGCTGAGCGTGTGGATCATGTTGAAGTCGGGCATCTCGTATAGCCCAAAGATGCCATTGGAGAAGCCTGCCACGAGCAAGTTTGACTCTGGGTGGAAATCGGCACACCGGAGTGTAGCGCTATTCTGGAGGAAATAGTGCCGGTTGACAATCCTCCACTGCAAGTCCGATTCATCGTCTTGCATTTCGTCGTCGTCTTGGTTGGGTGGGGCGACATACTGCCAGTCGAAAACGGCGCCGTCTTTGCTGACTGTATATATCGTCTCTTGGTCCTTGGAGAACCAAGCACCCATAACCCCCTGCCTATGGCCCGATAGAACTGTCGGCGTGAACCCTTCCTCTGCGTTTAGACTCCATATCCTCGCCGTAAGATCCTTGGAGGCGCTGAGGAAGAATCGCGAGTCGCTAGACCATTCAATGTGGCGAACGTCGTCGAAGTGCGACGTATGGGTATGGTGGCGCACAAAAGGTGCAAACTCGAGGCCGCCTTCGGTATTCGAATCCGGAGTTGAAGGCACATGCCAGACCTCGATTTTCCGGCCTACCCCTGCCACGAAATAACGCCCAGATGGCGAGAAAGAAAGAGCTGTCACAGCGGACTTAAAGGAAAAATGGTACAGAACAATGCGCCGTGGCACATTGGTCAAGATAGCTTGGCCATCTTCGTCAACCGAGAGGAGCAAGTTGCCCTGGGGCGTAAGACCTATCCTCGAGATGTTCTTTCGGTGAGAAAATGGGAGGGTGTAGGATTTGTTGCTGAAGACAAGGCGTTGAGTTAGCGCAAGACCGCTGTATACGATGCCGCTGCCCGGCAAGCAACCAAGAAGGCTTACTCGACAAGATTGAACACGGTCACTCTGTTGCCGACGGGGGAGAAAAGATAGGTTCCGTCTGGGCTGAACAGAAGGTTGGCCTGGCAGTAAACTGTTCCCAGTAAATTGGAGAACTAGGCGCAAAAAATAAGTAAATGTACTAGATCATATTAGATCCAAGTGCGAGAGGTCCCATACCTTGTAATCTGTCTTCATGGTCACCTCTGATCCATTTCTCAGTCGACTGCCTCGACTTTTACTTTCTCCGGCTTCGTTCGCTGCGAAGCCACTGAAGTGGACTAATACTCGAAGTAAGGTGGTATGCGACGAGATGCGCGAGGCCGTGCTCTTTCTGGCCAAAAATTCTTGAACTTTTTGGCGGGGTCGGCGAATTCTTTCTCCTTGGTTCCGACGCACTAGGATGGGACGGGACCTTTAGCGTGCCCAATTCAGCTTGGCAAGGTACCCTTGGCAGGCACCTCGGTGGAGAGCTGTCAGGGCTGGGGAAGGTGGGAAAAAAGGGGACAAGGACCCACCCATTTTCTAGCCAGTGCCCAGTTGCTCTGCTGTCGCGCCCCGTGCGTTCTCTCTGGTTTGGAAATTTGACAGCGAAATTCCCCTGAGGCACGAGCTCCCATCTCCTCATCACCGTCGCCCTTCAAACCCATCTATCTTTCTTGTGCACAGCGCGATCTTCTTTCAATTGCCCTCATCTGCCCTCCCAGCAGCGGATATCTTGCCAAGACATACGTATAGTCTTCGTTGCGATCCTTCTTCTGGCTCAAGATGGCTCCTACTGTCGAGAGTGCCTCGCCGATTGGCATTGCCAATCTGCCCAACCAGCGACACAAGATCGTCGCGAAGAGAGGCGCCGCTTTTACTATCATGGTGAGAGTCCATCGACTGCAGGGCCGTCTGCAAAAGCTCTTTCTGACCCTGACCATTTCAGGTTGCTGGCGAGTCCGGACTCGGCAAGACTACCTTCATCAACACGTTGTTCTCCACCACCATCAAGAACTACGCCGACCACAAGCGTCGGCACCAGAAGCAGGTCGACAAGACCGTTGAGATTGAGATTACCAAAGCTGAGCTAGAAGAGAAGTTCTTTAAGGGTATGACACCACCAAGGGACCTGGTTGTACAAAAGCTCTGACAAGTTCGCAGTTCGCCTGACCGTGATCGATACCCCCGGATTCGGTGACTATGTCAACAACCGTGACTCTTGGATGCCCATCATTGAGTTCCTCGACGACCAGCACGAGTCCTACATGCTCCAGGAGCAGCAGCCGCGTCGTCAGGACAAGATCGATCTCCGCGTCCACACCTGCCTGTACTTCATCCGCCCTACCGGCCACTCTCTCAAGCCGCTCGACATCGAGGTTATGAAGAGGCTGTGCTCACGCGTCAACCTCATTCCCGTCATTGCCAAAGCTGACACCCTTAGCCCGGCCGACCTGGCCAGGTTCAAGTCGAGAGTAGGTCGAGACCGGTATGATCCATGTAGCAAAAGTACGCTAACAGAGCGGCTAGATCCGTGCTACCATTGAGGCCCAAGGCATCAAGATCTACCAGCCACCAGTTGAGGAGGATGACGAGGCGGCCGCCCAGCACGCGCGGAGCCTGATGGCGGCGATGCCGTTTGCCGTCATTGGCTCGGAGAAGGATGTTAAGACCAGCGACGGACGCATCGTGAAGGGCCGCCAGTACTCGTGGGGTGTCGCCGAGGTTGAGAACGAGGACCACTGCGACTTTAAGAAGCTCCGGTCAATCCTGATCCGCACTCACATGTTGGATCTTATCCACACCACCGAGGAGCTTCACTACGAGGCCTACCGCGCGCAGCAAATGGAAACGCGCAAATTCGGCGAGGCCCGCCCGAGAAAGCTTGACAACCCTAAGTTCAAGGAGGAGGAGGAAGCCCTGCGTAAACGCTTCACCGAGCAGGTCAAGATTGAGGAGCAGCGATTCCGGCAATGGGAGCAGAAACTCATTGCCGAGCGTGATCGCCTCAACAAGGACCTCGAGCAGACTCACGCTCAGATCAAGTCGCTTGAGTCTGAGCTCGACAATTTGCAAGGTAGCGTCGCCCGTAGCCATGGCCGCCGTTAAGTCCCCATCAAACTTCGTAATGAGTCGTCTGTTGTGTCGCCATTGCTTTGGCGGCTCGGCATTTTAGCTGTTCGCTCCGCCTCAAAAGTTTATCCGGCGGGCGATGAACTGCCAGGAGTTGTTTGTTTTTCAACGGCTTTAATGGATATGCCATGCCTAGCTCCTAACGACATGGTGGCGGCAGTGATAGTGGCGGTATGTGTTGAACGGAGGTAGTGGTGTTTGGCTGGAGATCACACGTTCCTGAGGTTGGCCTTTCCTATGTTTCCTTCACCGATTATCGACACCGACGGGGAAAAAACAGTGCAAATCTCGGAGGTTCGCCAATTTCGTTCTTCGTACCTTTTTTCAGTCTTCTAGGCCTTTTTTATTTTGTCTTAGTCACGATGTAATTCAGCCCCCCCTTTCATGATACCAGATAATGAGAAAGGCTGCCACATTCAGAGAAAACGAGAAACAGCACATAGCGAGCGTCTAGACTAGCCCAATTTCTACTTGAAACTTTTGGTTTTTTATTGTTGACTATATGACATGCGGAGGTCAGGTCCCTGAGTCGAGGGCGTTCGCCGTATCCCGGGCCAGGTTACAGGAGCCCTTCTGGCTGGCAATCTGATTACTGTTGCGTTCGCGGGCCCACTCAGAAGATTGGTCTCTAGACAGCATCCATGGTGGCCCGCGTCGTCAGCTGCTCGTTCTTATTGCCCAGTTTTGATATCTGCAGGAAGACATCGACGCCATATCCCTCTAGGCTGTGCAGAGCTAGGCTGCCGGCCCAGTACTCGGCATATACCCTGCTCAGGGGTAGGCCCATTCCGAGCCGCAGGTTGGGGGGCCGACTGGAGAGGGTTGCCAGCGAGTTGCTAGGACCTAGCTCTTCTCTCTTGACAGTGCGGCTTTTGCCGCTTTGATCTGCCTCTAGTTGGAGCTCCTGCATGGTCGCAGCCATCTTGGGCACCTGTCCTAGGTTCGCCAGAAGCTGCTCGCTTGCCGGGCCCTTGCTGAAGGACCACAGGTAGGGCAAGATATCGCGGGGGATCCCGCCACCCTTGTCCGAAATGCGGATAATGACGTTCTGCGGGCTTTCACAGATGGTAATCTCGACGGGCGGCGGCGGTGCGTTTTGCGGGTTCGAGCCCCGGTCGCTGTCCCGCTGGTGCTTCTCCACCACCCCCTGGACCGCGTTGCGTAGCAGCTCGCCAATGATGTACTCGAGGTGGCTAAGGATGAAGGGGAAGTTGGCGTCGAGATGGCCGTCGATTTTAATCTCGGGGACGGCAACATCTGGACCATACGCCCCCCTCGCGATCTTTTGCGTCATCTTACCGCAGCGTTCAATGACCTCCTTGGCCACGCACTTCAGAAACACCTCTCCAATAAACTCGGACTCTGACAATTTTGCGCCGGGCGAGAACCATGGTGCGTGAAAGGTATCTGTCAGCGCAAGATGCTGCTCGGCTATGACTCGACGGGAAATACGCTGCGTGTTTTGAACCGGTTAGTAGCGAAAAGAACTAGTTGTGATTCGAGATCAAGATTCCAAGGGCGGGGGATGGGCAGGCAGTATTACAGCTCTCAGGATGGTGTTCATAAACTTGTCTAGGTCGTCGGCCGCCATCAGGCCAGTGCACTCCAGGATGCCCCGGGCCAGCTTCGGTATGACCGTGAGATGGGCCTTGAGCATGGTGCGAATCGTCTCGCAGAACCTATCATTGTCTTCTAGCGTCTTGATCTCCTTCACTTTTCGGAAAGTGTCGAAGGCAGTGTAGTACAGGTCATACACCTCGTTAATGTGAGCGTTTGTGACAACAACATAGGGCAGTCGCTGCATGTCTCGAATACGGTGGGCGAGCCTGAGAAGCGGAGGCAGAACAATGTCAGCACAAGCCCCCTTCCCTCGTGTATACACACAGGCGACAGAAATGAACTTGCCTAGTGGGCAACTCGGTCCGCACGTAATTGGCAGAGTTCATGAGTCTCGATTCGGTGAGGGAGCGCCCGAACACCATGAGCTGCCGCAGGCTGATAGGCCGGGCTTCTTTGGCAACCCATCTGTGCAGTTATTTAGGTGGTGAGTGTGGAAACATGAAGCCTTGACAGTTTAGGTAGTTGGATTTGGGGGGGGGGGCATACTCGTCCAAGACAGAGACTGGACGCCATTTAGGGCTTTGGCTGTGCGAGGAGAATCGCATCTCACGCCGCCGATCCTGGAGCAGCTGCCCGCGTGCCACCATGCCCAGCTCTCCCGCTCGCTTCATCAGCCGAACGGACGCCGTAGCATTGTGCAGCGAGAATCGCGGCATGCCGCCGGTGCCATGCGAGAAGGTCGGTCGTTTTTTCTTGCGATAGGTTACAGCAAAGAGGCGTCGATAGCTCCAGCTAGGCAGGTTAGGTTGTTGGGAGACTCCAACTACCCACCTAAGTCTACCTTAGGTATGTAGGTAAGGTCGGTTCGTGTTTAAGAACCACAAGGCCAAAGCAGTGGGACACTGCTGCTAGTTCTCAGCTTCGGTGCCCTGCTTTGGGCGCGCTGAGAAATCGCCCATTGTCGTCCATCCACCTGGCAGCTTTTCAAAGCACAATGGCCTGCTGTGTTGCGCATCTGGATACCTACCCCACACTAACCTAAGCTCAGTCTCCACTCGAGCATGAAGGGAGGGGGGCGGGGGGAGGGGGGCGATGATACTACAGTACGAGGACTGAGGCTCTACGTACTGTATACGTGTATGGAATTCTTGCCTCTCACGTTATTACAGCACCACGCACTGCCCTGAGTTGGTACCGGATTTCTGAAAAGAAGTATAATATCTAGAAGAGATTGGCCATATAATTATATTCTCGTTGCTGAAAATTATTTAGATTAAACATTGGCCTGTAGTACCTAAGGTTAGTAGACCCAGAGGTGTAGCTGAGAGGTAATCACTTGTGCTAGCCTTGGCAATGATGAGTTTCGGCCTGCCTTCGACGGAACTTTCGTTAATGAAGACGGGAGGCTGTCATTAGACCACTAGAAAACATTTGTATATATATGTATATCTTAGTTCTCGTATGAAAATGTAAACTGAGATTCCATACTGTCTAGAACACCAGCAGTTGCGGGACAAATTGTGAGGCGTCAGAGCTGAAATGGTAGAGTGGCAGGATGAGACAGACCTGATGATCAGCCTACCCAGCAAACACCAAAGGATGAAGGCGAAACCCCAGCATAAGACTCTACGACTAGGGCATACCATACCCGGCACTATAATTATATGCACAAACATAACACATGGAAGCCTGCTCGGGCTTCTACCTAGCGGGATCGAAAAGGGGATGATTGTTCCACAGCCTTGGCTGCTGGGGGAGGTTTGCTTGAGGCATGATGAATGTGGGGCCGTGTTGGTGGACTGTGGTTGAATAGCAGGCGGCCAGCGCCCCACGTCATTGGAGGGGCCCAGGGAAAGGCCAGCCATGTCGTATAGTAGCGAGAGTTGATAAGCGGTACATAACAGAGGCTAAATTTGCCCTTATCCGGCTGCTTGCGGGAGGCTGCAGTAGGTACCCGCTGACAATCCAAGCCTCCAAGGTACATGTCTTCAGTGAAAAGTAGGCTCGAAAGCCGCGCTGCGCCTCAGGGAACACCCACCTTGCTCGTGGCTGGTGGTCTCCTTCTGCACCGATTCTCGACAGACCTCACCGTTGCTGTCCCAGTACTGTTTGCGGTTCATCTTTCCTTGCTTCAAGAGGCTGCTCACTACATCGCATTGCTGTCCTGCACGTTTTCAAGACAGCCTTTGCCAAATCGTGCACAGGCTCGAGACACGGCACCTGATCTTCCCTTGTCAAGAGGGCAGGAGCTGTCGAAACCTAGCCGCCGGAACCCACGCCTTCCTGACCGAGTCCCCGTCTGTTGGTGAACATGGTAAGTCCACTTTGCTCTGCTGTCGCTCGCGTAACCCCCGAACTTCCTATTTATCACTCTATTCCCTTGCGATTCGTGTCTCGGCCCTACCGACTATTGCTCCCTACCGACTATTGCTCAACATAATCTCGCTGTGCTGATTCTTTGAGTCGCAACATGGAGGGGCGCGGCGACCTTTCAACCCCGCCAGCCAAGCAGTTCTGTATGCTAACTTTCTACGAGGACGCCAACAATCCCGAGGCGGCCTCGCCAAACGCCATGGCGGTAGACCCCCCAGAGGAACACATTGTCGAGCCGAACGGCACTGAGACCGGCGATGTCGCCATTATCACCCCCGATAGCACCGAGAACGCTACCGTTATGCTCGCTAACGACTGTATATCAACCCCTTCGAACCACTCGCTATTCTTCCACGCTGACCTCCGTGTAGTTGTTGCTATGAAGGACCACGTTCTCCCGCCACTGGTTGAAGAGCCTCACGTTCTAGAAGACCAGATTTTCACGTGGGAAGTTGTGAGCTGGGCGAACATGACCAAGAAGGAGCATGGCCCAGCTTTCCAGGCCGGTGGCTTTCCATGGTAAGTCGAGATGATCCCGACGCCATTCTTATTTTCAGGAGCTAGTTGCTAATGCTGTTCAAGGCGGATACTACTGTTCCCTTTCGGTAACAATGTCGACCAGTGTTCCATCTACCTCGAGCATGGCTTCAATAACAACGAGGTTCCAGAAGACTGGAGCTGCTGTGTGCAGTTTGCGCTCGTTCTCTGGAATCCAAACGATCCTTCCATATTCTACCACCACTCGGCCCACCATCGGTTCACCAAGGAGGAAAGCGATTGGGGATTTACACGATTTCTAGAGAGGCGTAAGATGTACGCCCCATGGGAGAATTCAGAGAGGCCTCTCGTCGAGAATGAGTGCGCAAACATCACCGCGTATGTACGAGTGGTTGAGGACGAGACGGGTGTCTTGTGGCACAACTTCAACAACTACGATTCTAAAAGGGAGACGGGGTTTGTCGGCCTTAAGAACCAAGGCGCAACCTGCTACTTGAATTCGCTTTTGCAGTCGCTCTACTTCACCAACGCGTTCCGCAAAGTAATTCTCGTCTTTTCCCACTTGTCGCGTGATCCAGGGCTAACATATACAGGCTATCTACCAAATTCCTACACAATTACAAGAGGAGAGTATGAACAACAGCGCGTACACCTTGCAACGGCTTTTCTACCAACTCCAGACCTCCAATACGGCTGTAGGAACAGCCGAGCTAACCAAGTCCTTCGGTTGGGAGACACGCCACATCTTTGAGCAGCAGGATGTGCAAGAACTGTCCCGGAAACTCATGGAGCGAATGGAGGAAAAGATGAAGAATACAGAGAACGAGAAGGTGCTGGCACAAATGTTCAGCGGCAAAATAAAGACGTACATCTCCTGCATCAACGTCCCCTACGAATCGAGCCGCGTGGAGGACTTTTGGGATGTCCAACTCAACGTTAGCGGGAACAAGAACTTGCTGGAAAGCTTACAAGACTACATACAGGTTGAAAAGCTAGACGGGGAGAACCAGTACTTTGCCGGCGAGCAATATAAGCTGCAAGATGCCAACAAAGGCGTCATCTTCCAGAGCTTCCCAGACGTTCTACACCTTCAGCTCAAACGGTTCGAATATGACATCCAACGCGACACAATGATGAAGATCAACGACAGGTATGAGTTCCCAGAAGAGTTCGATGCTGCACCGTACCTGGACAAGGAAGCAGACAAGACGGAAGCTTGGGGATACCAGCTCCACGGTGTGCTAGTTCATAGCGGAGACCTTAACGCAGGCCACTACTATGCCTTTCTTAAGCCTAACAAAGATGGCTGGTGGTACAAGTATGACGACGACAAAGTCACCAAGGCAACGAGACGAGAGGTTCTGGAAGAGAACTTTGGAGGCCCGTTCAAGACACCAAACGGGCCCACTCGGACGCCTAGCCAAAAGAAGACGCCCACTATGCGACCTAATAGCGCATACATGTTAGTCTACATTCGGAAATCGAAACTCGACAAGGTTCTCTGCCCTGTCACGGCGGAAGACACTCCTCAGCATCTCCAGCAAAGATTTGAGGAGGAAGTCGCTGCCCGCGAAGCTAGACGTAAGGAACGAGAGGAACAGCATCTGTACCTAGGAATAAAGGTCATCACCGAGGCGACATTCCAGCAGCACAGCGGAACAGACCTCACAAGTTTTGACGCAAACCCGGAGCAGGACCCTGCAGCACCCCGGTTCTATCGCCAACTCCGAAATTCGACTATGCAAGAGCTGGTGGATACCATCGGAGAAGATACTGGACTGGATCCGAGACGTATACGGCTCTGGATCATGGTAAACCGGCAGAATAAGACGATCCGTCCTGATCAGCCAGTGATGGATCTGCGCCCAACCGTTGAGGACACTTTTAACAGAGCTACCGCTCACCGTGATCAAGCTTTGCGAGTCTGGGTTGAGGTTGCCGAGGACATCAACGCAGACGGGGAAGCCGTATGGCCGACATACCGAGGGCAGGAAAATGGCGTCATTGTGAAGAACGACCTCATCCTCTTGTTCCTGAAGTGGTTCGACGTCGAATCTCAAACTCTAAAGGGGGTCGGTCACACCTATATCAGCAAGGAAAAGAAGGTAGAGGAGCTCGTTCCTATCATCATAACGAAGATGGGATGGAGGGATAAGCTATCTAGCGATGAGAAGATTCAGCTTTGGGAAGTAAGTTCACCTGAATTCTCTCGGAAGACCGAACATATGCTGAATCCTATCTAGGAAATCAAGCCAAACATGATCGAGGGTCTTAAGGCGAAGCAGACGCTCAAGGCTGCGGAGCTTCAAGACGGAGATATCGTTTGCTTCCAGCGAATGCACGAAAAGAAATCCAGGCTTGGGCTTGGAGAATCTAAGCCCGCAGAGGAAGCGTAAGTCGTCTATTCTTCAAATCAGAAGCCACTGCTAACAACTTGTCCGTATAGAAGCAAAGTATCAGACCGATTCGACGACGCTCGAGAATACTATGATTTCTTGCTAAACAAGAAGACGGTTAAGTTCCACGCCCATCCTCAGAAATGCGATCCTCAGCAGTTCCCGTCATTCGAGATGGTTTTGAACTCAAAGATGAGTTACGACAAACTGGCCGAGAAGATTGGTGATAGGTTAGAGGTTGATCCGACCCATCTGCGTTTCTACACGGTCAACGCCAGTTCGTACAACCCGAGGACCGCAATCAAGCGTGGACCAAACCAAACGCTGCTCAGCATTCTCAATCCCACCGGCTATGGTCAGTTGAATATGAATCAGCGACCCGACGCTTTGTTCTTCGAGGTGTTGGACATGAGTCTTGCCGAGTTAGACACCAAGAAGAGCATAAAGATTACGTGGCTCAGCGAAGGCATTTCGAAAGAGGTAAGATAGCCCTGCAATACGTCTAGTCACATTACATGATACTAACTTGGTATTTTAGGACCAATACGACGTCCTTGTAACTAAGAGCGGTCAAGTAGAAGACCTGATTGCGGCCCTTATCAAGAAGGCGAAGCTGGAGAGTGAAGAGGAGGGTGGGAGAATTCGCGTCTACGAGACAAGCAACCACCGGTTCTTCAAAGAGCTTGAGAGAGCTTACCCCGTCATCAGTATCAACGACTACACAGCAGTTGTTGCCGAACGGATACCTGAAGAGGAACTTGAAGTGAAGGACAACACCCAGTTCATTTCGGTCTTCCACTTCCACGGTGAGCCCAGCAGGGCTCACGGGATGCCTTTCCGGTTCCTGCTCAAAGAGGTGAGTGGTGCCTTCTCATCTAACTTGTGAAGCTTCCTGTTCTAATTGTGTGTACAGAACGAAACATTTGCCGAGAGCAAGAAGCGACTGGAGAAGCGGACTGGTCTGAAGGGCAAGAGCTTTGAGAAAATCAAGTTCGCAGTGGTCAGAAGATCACAATACTCGAGACCGCAGTACTTAAACGATGGTAAGCAGTGCCTTAATACTTGAAAGGTTTTAGAGGGTTTAGAAGCTAACATATGCGGTAGACGATGTGTTGTGGGACGTGGCTGCTAACGAGGACGACTTCCTCGGCCTTAATCACCCTGATCGGACGAGGTCATTGCGGAACGGTGTTAGCGACTTGTTCCTCAAAGGCTAGACATGCGTTGAGCGTGGGTTTTCGGGGCTCTAGATAGGTGGTGTTATCCTGCGTGTGCGCTCTGTGTCTTGAGAGTTGGCCGAACTCTTGTTCTCAAAAAGACAAAACAGGCGAAGAGGGAGTCGGTAGGAGGCTTCTGCTTTTAATGCTTGTTATATGCACGCAGGGATCTCTACCATATCATAGAGGGAGTACATCGTCCATAGGGGCAGGATCATGGATAACAGTTAGCGAGCGACAGCTTTTTTTTGGGGCATATTACCTGCCGGAAGCGATATGGATTGGTATTTGCGGCTGCAGAGCTGTCTGCCAATGTGCTGAGCAATAGGGAATAGAATTAATGCTGCTTGATAGGTACTCTGTATATCAATTTAGGGAATCTTGTTGGCGTGCTTGTAGCATGGTTGTATGCCGAAGTTTTATAAGTACATTAGGTACTATAATTTCTGACTGAACAAAGGCAGCTCTTATGTAAGTTGGTGGCTACTGTACCTGTGGCAGTCTCGACGCTCTCCAAACTTTGGTGCATAAAGAACCTCGGTACTACGTGGCATCCAATATCCTAAGAGTATAAATTAGACGGCCTTTAAAATATTTCCTACTAGTTGATAACTGTTATATAGACATTTTGAGCATTTCGTGAGAGTTTGGAGTTAAAGTCAACCAAATACATGCTAACAGAACATGAAGGCCTAATTGGTTCTAGCTGCAGTGGCTCTTTTTACTGACTGTAATTACCCGCTCAGGCGGCGAGGCGGGGACTTGTGGGAGAAAATGTAACGGCGGAACCGGAACCATTCTGAAAAGTTTGGCGGTGAATGCTGGCAGAAATTATCGTCGATAAGATTCACGGCTGGCTGGCTCTCTTTGTTGGGATTGGATAGCGATCAAGAAAGGCGACGACGGCGATCCATCTCCCATCTTTGTGACGGCGACGACGACGACGACGACGGCAGAAAAGATCTCTCACCTTCGAGAGCGACGGGCCCGAGCGCGCGAGTATTGACATCACCACCCACCCGCCAACTGCCGCTACGATGAACTTCCCTGGTGCGGGTGCTCTGGGAGGTGCCTCCCCGGGTGGGCAGCTCGGTGCCGGCGACCCGAATATGAAATGGGTTCGTTACTTAGCTACCAGTTAGCCTGAAGGGCGTTTTACTGACATCTCTTTATTTGCGTGCCGTGCTAGTTAACGAATGCCATGGAGTCATGCTATGTCAAGACGGCCATGAGCGGTGTCGCAGGGTTCGGGCTGGGCGGACTGTTTGGAATGTTTATGGCATCTGTATGTCCTTTGCTCCTCTTTCCTTTACATCTCATCTCTATTCCTATAAATTTTGGACTGTCTCCCCCAGACCCAGACACAGGACAGACATGCTAATACCCCTTTCCTTGTCGGGCAGATGGCCTACGACACGCCGTACCACACGGCGGGGGCTGCGGTGTCGCCGATCAGCTCGATGCCGTGGCGGCAGCAGCTGTCGACGGGGTTCAGGGACATGGGCAAGCGGTCGTACAGCACGGCTAAGAACTTCGGCAAGGTCGGCGCGCTGTTCAGCGGCGTCGAGTGCGGCATCGAGGGGCTGCGCGCCAAGAACGACATGGGCAACGGCATCGCCGCCGGCTGCTTCACGGGCGCCATCCTCGCCCGCAACGCCGGGCCCCAGGCCGCCGCCGTCGGCTGCGCGGGGTTCGCCGCCTTCAGCGCCGCCATCGACGCCTGGATGCGCATGCCCAAGGACGAAGACTGATTGAGTCCAGTCCTAGTTGTTATGAGGAGGGAAGGTTTAACGATTCCTCGTGTATGAAAGAAATGGAGGGGGGTTGTATAACACGCGAGACGAGGAAAAAAGAAACTCTTTCCCACCGGCAAGCCAACACCATAGGCCTGCATAATCGGCGGGGAGAGGAAAGGGGTTCTCTCTGGCTAGGCGAGAGAGAGAGAGAAGCGAAACATGCATTGCATTGGCGTTTTTGGCGAGGGGTCTGATTTGATTTGCACATATATCTATACTTGTTCATATAAACACGCCGGCAGGAGACTCGAGGGACGGTGGCCATACTCTTTTTTTTCTTGTTGGCATACACATTTAGAAAATAGAATGGAGGCGGTCTGTCAGGGTCGGGATATAAAGGGTGTCTACCTACCTTGGGTAGTCTTTAGCGTCTGGTCTGCTAGTCTGTATGTACATACTCTACTAATCACTCACTTATAGCTAGCTACCTTACCTATCTGCCAGAAAGGAGAAGAAGGGTACAGGGAATCTCCACACAGTTTGCTCTCTTATCATGAAAGCTTCTCCATAGCCGCGCAACTTTGGCGTGCAGCGGTATTCTGTTGACAGCTTCCAATATTTTCCCCCCGGAATTTAGATACGGGAGGTTGCACGCTTAAACTAACGCTCCTAGTGTTGGGAACAGTCTAGTCTAGACGGAATCCCCCAGGTCTGTTCGTTTTCCTTGGACATCAAGAAACGGCCCCCGGAGTAAAAACGCAATAAAACCAGAGCCAACGTGCCAATCCTGAGAATTACATATATATATGGACAATCGGGTCCGACCCGGCCAACCCCATCAGCCACCTTCCTTCAGTCGTCATCTTCGTCATCCACCCGGGACCGTTTCGGTTGTCGGTCATCCTCGTCTTGAAGCCCAAAGCCGCGCTTGGACGTTGAGCTCTGCTGGACCTCGGACAGGAACTTGTCGACATTGAAAGGGTCCGCCGCAGCGACATCCTTCTCAAACTGGACAGGCCCCTCGCGCGCCTCGACCTCCTCGGTGCCCTTGAAGGTACCCCGGCCGAGAGCCTCGCCGAACCTGTTTGACTTTTGAATCTTTGACAGCTCTTGGTCGCCGTCGGCCTCATCGTCTTCCTCAGCGTTCGCACGTGGTCTGTAGATGCTGCTGATGGCGTCCTGGGCGGCGAAAAGTGGCTTGTCGTAGGGGTTGTCCTCGTTGAAGCCGCTATCGAATCCGCTCGACTGGTTGAAAAGACGCGAGTCGTACATGCCTTCGGCGGACTGGGTCGGCTTGGCTAGACCGAGGGCAATCTTCTCCGAAATGTCACGGTTCATTTCCCGAGCCATGACCTGTGCTCTTCTCTCTGCACCCATGCGTGACTGGCGGAGTTTCCGCTCGTCCTCGCGCTGCCGCTCTTTGCGAGCGTTTACTCTCTCTTGCTCTGAACCGTCGCTGTCTGAGCCCGACTCGGACCCACTGTATGATCGTGATCGCGATCGCCTTCCGCCGCCTGCTCTCTCAGCGCGAGCGGCCTGTGCTAGTTGGCGGAGATTCTCTTCTTTCTGCGCCTTCTCCTTCTCTGCCAACCTCTGCTGCATCATAGCCCTCTGTCGAACCTCCTCTCTGGCATGCCGGTCGGCCATAAATAGGGCCTCTGAGAACTGGGCGAACTTGTCATTGATCTGAACGTCTTGCAGTCCACGACCGTCGGCTGCCAGTCTCTTGTCCAGAGGCACTGTGAAGCCTTTCGAGTTTTTCCACAGCGAGACAGGAGGTGCTAAATTCGTAGGCCATAAGCAGTTGCTCCTCACATTAGAAGAATTACGGGGTAACTCACGAATCTTCCACGCCTCTTGGTCTTCTGCTGTCAGTTTTCTTGGCGGGGAATGCATGACCTAGGGATATAGATTAGCAAGTCGTATTCTCTGAAATTCACAAATGTTTCGGCGTATGATGTACATACCGGTGGGGGGGGGGTCGGAGGCCCTCTTGGAATTTTCTTGTGCTTGAACTTCGGTGGTTCCATAGGGTCTAAAATTAGTTAGCCAGGTGAAAACAAAACAGCAATCAACATGGACGTACCTTTCTGGCGCTCGATAATCTTCATGATGCGGTCCTGCTTCTTGGTATTATCCCCCATCTGCGCCGAGGGCGTATAACGAACAAAGGTCGGCTCTCTCCGTCCGCCAACATTCAGAGTCTTGGGCTTCTGCGCGGCGACGGCACCGCTCACCAAAGTCGCCAGCGCGTTTCTCGTCCGTTCTGCCGTGGCCTCCACTTCCTCGCGACTCGGTCGGGAGAGGTCAAGGTCGCCTGCTTCGGCCCGCTGCCGGAGCGGGATGAGATCCTTGAATGACGTGTGGATGATCCTGTTCTTGTCGTGGCCCTGGCGCGCGATCGCGCTGTAGTCGACCTTGCCTTCACCATCGACTTGGACGACTAGTGCATTCGACGAGGTCGCGCCCTTCTTTCCCCAGACATACTGAGCGACGTGGATCTCGGGAAACGCGCCGCCATCGCCAAAGTCCTCGGGGGCGCGGGGACGCCAACCTGCTCTGTTCGGATACGGCGGCGGGCCAGACCTCTGGAAGTCACCAAATTAGTCACTGTCCCGGTGCACAGGCAATCGCAAAATCGTAACTGACCTTTAAGACGACTCGGGTCTCATCGAGCTGCCCCGGGCCGACAATCCTAGGGCCTCGCTGTTGCGTCTTTTGCTCTTCATATTCCGAGTTGTACTGGGGCTTTGGCAGAGACCGCGCAAGGCCGGCCGCTATCGAGGTCATGGTTGCCGTCGATTGATTTGCGCACGAAGATGCAGTGTTGGGGTTGAAGGTGAGGTGAAGTAAGTGGGGACCTTAACGCGGGTCGTCTTGAGAAAAGTTACAGCTGCTTTCGTAGTAACTCGTGGCTGGGCGCAGCTTCTGTAGCGCATGCTCAGTGCTTATCGGGCTTATCGGCACCTACACAGTCGCCCTTCAGTGCTGAAGTGGGTACGTAGGTACCTACCTAGTGCGTTAAAGTGAGGTGCGCTAAAGTAGCCTGCTTTCTGAGGTAAAGTTCAGGTTCAGAATTTGGATTTGCTCGTTTCGTCCCAGTTTTTACTCAATCTTCTTATTGGAATACTCAATATAAATTCAGTACTCGTGAATCGTACATTGGGCTCGAAACCTCGGCCGGTTTCTGTTTCGTGGAATATCTGAGCACAACATGGACGCTTAAACATAAACAAGGCACCTCCGCCTCTACTTCCTGCGGTACCTGGCGCAAAGCAGCACCACGATTTGGCATAATCATCATGTTTGAAACCCAAATAGGGACAACCCTATATACCAACCATCGCCGAAAACTAATAGGCTTTTGCTGTTAAGTGCTTCATGCAAGACCCGCCCCATGTGTGCAGTACGCCTGGTCAAAACCACCATCTTAACAGCACAACAAACAACATACTCATACATAGCCCTTCCTCGCGCCCTGAAGATGTGGTTGTCAGCGACGCTCGTAGACAAGCCGGACCGGGGAGCGCTTACCTGGAAGAAAAACCTGACGATAAAGACCTGCAGCGCACCCATGCATACGACCAATGCAATCTGTATCAAGCTGAAGTTAATGATCCTCTTCTCTGTGCTGCGTACAGTGCTGAAGTTTCGGTTCTCGCGCGTCCGGAAGTATTTTTGGTTTCGTGTGATGGTCGAAAGCTGCCCCGACACCTTGAAAAGGGATTCCTCGAGGGCCGACGTCTGTTCCGGCGAGGTGCCCTGCTTCGCGGGCAGGCTCACGCGTGCCTCGTTCTCGACCTAGGTGTGTTTGCGTGTCAGTGACGCATGGTACAACCACCGGAAGGGCAGGACATGGCTAACCGCAATCTCAAAGTCGACAAACTTGTCTGTATAGGTGCTCATCTCGTTGTTGAAGCAGAACTTGTATTCGCCGACCTCGTTCGCAGAGAAGACGAAGTCGCCCTGGCGCTCCTTTTGACCATCCATGATGTACTTGTTGTTAGGGCCTGTGACTTCATAGTCGATATCGAAGGAGCCGCCCGATTGGACCTGGAGCCCAGTGAATCGTAAGTCAGTCTGACGCCATGGCAAACCGCAGTCTGGGTCTTTTATGTGCGCCTACCGCAAAGTAGAAGGCGATCTTCTCGCCCTTGGCCTGTGTCACTGTGTAGAAGCAGGCCTTTTCGTTGGCGGTAAGCTTGTAGGTCAATGCAGTTGCTGATACCTGGGCCGCCAGGTAGGCCAAAAGGCAGCATGCTATTAGTGGCAGATGCATGGTGTGGGAGTTGTGGCGCCGACGTCGTCGAGGGATCGTGGGTTAGAGGTGGTCTTCAGGATAGCATATCTCAATCGCGAAACTGATCGCCTGCAGGATGCCAAAGCGCTGAGCTGGCCTGACTTTTAGGCGGAACAACCAAGTTCCAGGCCCGTGGGGGCTCTCCCGCAGGCTGCTCCTTGCCAGCCGGGGCCTGGCTTGGCAGCTGGGCACGGACTGGCTCGAGCTTCTTGTCGGATGTGGCCACCCCTGCTTTGTCCATGCCGTGACATCGCTCCAACTTTACCGATGAGCCTATGACGGGACTTGCATGACCTCAGCTCGATCTTTAGGCGGGCATCTTGCGGCGCCCAATCTTCAAATCTATCAAGCTGTCAAAGTAAATCACGCTGGAGTTTTCTCCATAAATAGATTATCCTATTTTCATCAAACAACTTTTGAGTCTCGAGAAACTGTGTGCCCTAGAGCCTCGATTCTCTCAGGTTCAGGTCGTTCCTTCCAACTGAGCCGCTTTCATTAGCAGACTGTGCCTCCCATGCTATTTTAGCACTTCATCTGCCCTGAACTGTGTCTTTGAACTTTCTCCTCCGATGCGTCATAGTTCTCTCTTGAGACAAATTTGAGACACCGAGGGGAGAATGGCGACGACACAGACGAAGGTCGCGATCGCGTCCTCCACCGCGTTGAGACTGTTCAGTTACTTCTTTCTACGATGGGTAAGTCCGCAATCTCATAATTCTTACAATCGAGTCACTACTAATACGCATATTCTAGATCCTCCTCCCAGTAAGCAGCCGGACCGAGACTCTCTGAGCTATGGTCGGAAAAGAACTGACAAAACGCAGTGGTTCGCCGCAACCGTTTTTACTTCCTTCGCCATTTTCGTGCCTTCTTTCATCTGGGGCTGCTTTAACGAGCCGAAAAAGGAGCTAGTTGACGAAGTAGACGTGTTTCTCACCGAAACCTCCGTGGAACAAGACGGCCCAGGGAATGGGAAGTTAGCTCACCCGAACGGCGTCGGCAACAAAGACGTCGTTGCGCAGAAAGTCGATATCGTAGAAGCCATATCAGTGCAAAACCGACCGCTGAATCGTCTGCGAACTCTACTGGCGGGAGCTCCAAACCCGCGTAGCTTGTTGCTCTCGGGTTCTACACTTCTCATCAATGCGCTGTGTGTTGGCCTTGTTGCTGATCGGATCTTCCGCGAACATGGCTACACTGGCGATGATCTCTCGTTTGTCAAGCTGGGATATGTTTCGGAGAACGAAGCAAAGCTGTTGGTGCGGGAACCCGACCAGTCAAAGATGCCTGTTACGTTGCAAATTCACCTCAAAGACCCTCACCCGCCTTTCGACAATCCGTTGTGGCAGGAAGCCGGCGGGGTCCGGTGGACGACAAATGAGACCGACTATACAGCTCTCCTCACAGTTCCCCTGCGACATTCGAAGCCACGGACTTATGAGTGGAGAACCTCGAATAACCACTCGGGCGAGTTCACAACTCCTCCTTCGGTCGGCGATGCTGCCGAGATTGGCAAGGGCCCCTTTACGTTCCTTTCGACCTCCTGCATCGTGAGCCGGTTGCCTTATAGCCCGTTCGACCATCCCCTTGCCATCCCGGGTTTAAGGCATCTGGTCAAAGTTCTCCCGTCTTTAAATGCCCAATTCATGCTCTTCCTCGGCGACTTCATTTACGTCGATGTGCCTCGCTGGTGGGGCAAGGAAGTCTCGGATTATCGCCAGAAATATCGACAGGTCTATGCCTCACCGGACTGGCAAGCCGTTGCGCAGAACCTCAGCTGGATTCATGTTTTGGACGACCACGAGATTGCGAACGATTGGGACGCCAATTCTACGGGCATCTATGCGAGCGCGGTCGACCCGTGGCATCTCTACCACGCTACACCAAACCCGCCACCAGCCAAAAAGGCAGGTGCCCTCAGTCCTCGGCTACGAGCAACGTACTTTAAGTTCACTCAGGGCCCGGCCAGCTTCTTTCTGCTCGACACGCGCTCGTACCGCTCCAGCAACAGTCTCCCTGCCACGGACCTCGAGAAGACCATGCTAGGTCCGGAGCAGTTGGAGGACTTCATCGACTTTCTCAACCGGCCCGAGCCAAAGGGGGTCAAATGGAAGATTGTAGCCTCCTCGGTCCCTTTCACTAAGAATTGGCATTTTAATACTAGGGATACGTGGGGCGGCTTTCTAACCGAAAGGAGGCGGATTCTCAAGGCCATGTGGGATGTCGGAAACAGAGGAATTGGAGTTGTAATTCTATCTGGAGACCGGCATGAGTTTGCAGCGACTAAATTCCCTCCCCCAGCGGACTCCAAATGGCCTGAAACCTCGGCTGTGTACGAGTTCTCGGCCAGCCCGCTGAGCCAGTTCTACTCTCCCGTCCCGTCATATCGCCAGACCGACAACGAGGATATCGCGATCAAGTTCGTGAAACCTCCGGTTCCTTTTTTCTCCAGATGTTCTGTCCTTTTACTAACAATTTCCGTAGGTACATTCACAAGGGGAACTCCAAGTTCGGAGCCATAACCATCGAAAACCTCAAGCAGGATAGCCAGAGCAGCCTTAAATATCGATTGTTTGTCGATGGTGTCGAGGTTTGGAACACGGTGGTTTTGTCTCCTCCGCCTATTTCGGAGGGCAAGTTTACCGGTTCATTCTGGGACAGACTGAAGCTCGCCTAAGAGGGCAGGGCTTGTATAATAGTACTTGAGCTTCGCATTAGGCAAGCTTTGGCAGGAAAACACCGAGATGGGGCGTTTGCCAGGTTGGACCTGGCCGGCAGGTGATTTGGGGGGTTAGGTAAATAGGGACAGCGGCGCCTTGAAGGTAGAGGATACAGGGGAAATACACTACGATGATTTGCTGTGTCGAACCCCTTTTATGAAGACACAATGGACCCTAACCCTAGTGAGCATCGATTAGCACCCCGCTCTATCCGTACTTAGCCGGACCGAGATTCATTCCTTTAGAGCAACCACCAGCAACACCTGACCCAAAAGTAGGCAAAGAGGGCAACTAAGACAGAGATACGGACGAGAAATAGCAGTGAGCGTAACAATTGCCAATTCTAATTTAATTCGTTTCACGCAGCCTGATTTGGTGCAGTGCGGACACCTACATAACAAAGCCGGCTTACACAACTTCCTCCACTACCAACACGATGCACTTTCTGCGTGCTGTCCGCTCTGCCGCCATTCCCAAGCGGCAGTTGCAGGCTCGGCTGTCTTTCAGGTCAGTCATCAACAACCTAGAAGGGTCAACTGTGCCAGCAAGTGACTTACACTGTTGAGCGTTTGGATCAAACAAGCATTGAAGCAGTAAAGTTCAACCTAACCATGAATACAGGCCGCTTCCATCTCGAGCTCACAGCTTGGCAGCACACCGTCATGCCATCGCCCCCTTTTCCTCACAGGGTCATCTGCAAAGGAAATTGGAGGTTGAAGCAAGCAATAAGGGGCTTGCGATACGTCCTCCCCAAGCTGCCGAGATCAAGCGTCAACACCTGTATGCCACTGCTGTTCCCTATCTCCCACATACTTGGAACAGGCATCTGACCCACCCTCTTCTGGGAACCTCTGTAGTCCTTACCTGTGGCTGCGGTGAGTTCTGTATCCCCCCGCATCTGGCCATGGCTGCGAGACGGATCTGGTTCTGAGTGTGGCCGCTAGGGACAACTGCCGCTGCACCCAGTGCGTGAACCAAGACACGATGCAGCGCAACTTCAACACCTTTGAAGTGAGTATGACACGGCTGTGCCATGTGGACAGTTCCCGTCTCCATGCCAACCAAACTCCATATTGCCGTGCGTTACCTGGCTCACGCCTCAGCTAGATCCCTCGCGATATCTGCGCCCAGAGCGTCGAGAGCACCAGCAACGCCGTCAGCGTGACATGTTGGTCGAGACCCAGCCGCCGCAAGTTTCGACGAGTATTACTGCTGATATCCCGCCGCCCTAGGGTCGGATGGCCACCAGAGCAGCTACGACTGGCAGTTCCTGCAGTTCTATCTGTCGTCGGACCATCGTGAGGACGAGGTCCGCCAGTAAATATTCCTCCCCTTTTTCTTTTTCTTGTACAAAACATCTGGTGGTTTCCCGTCTGACACGCTTTCTCGTGCAGGTCGCTGTCACTATGGGGTGCCGAAGCCGCAGATAGCCCTCCAACAGTCTCGTACGCCGAGGTCATGGCAGACGACCAGGGTGTCGCGAGGTTGACATCGAAAATTGTCCGTGTTCTCTCTTCCAGTCTCCCACACAACACCCCCCACGCCACATCCCACATTCCACCTAACAAAAAACCCCTATCTAGAAATCCCACGGCTTCGTCTTCGTCGACGGGACACCGCACGACGACCCGGACGCGACCAGGCAACTACTGGAGCGCATCGCTTTCGTCCGCATCACGCACTACGGCGGATTCTACGACTTCATCCCCGACCTCGCGCTGGCCGACACGGCGTACACGAACCTCGCTCTGGCGGCGCACACGGATACGACCTACTTCACGGACCCCGCCGGCCTACAGGCGTTCCACCTGCTATCGCACCATCCGGCGCCGGGCGATGATGCTAAGGCAGACGCTGCGGGGGGGAAGTCTCTGCTCGTCGACGGCTTCCACGCGGCACGCGTGCTCCAAGCCGAAGATGCGCGCGCGTACGAGATCCTGAGCACGGTGCGGCTGCCGTGGCACGCCAGCGGCAACGCGGGCATTGCCATCGCCCCCGACCGCCAGTACCCCGTGCTGGAGCTGAGCGCCGACACGTGCGAGCTGCACCGCGTCCGCTGGAACAACGACGACCGCGGCGTGGTCCCCTTCGGTGGTGGTTTCACGCCCGACGAGTGGTACGACGTCGCGCGCAAGTGGGACGCGATCCTGCGCAGGAAGGAGTGCGAGTGCTGGATCCAGCTGCAGCCCGGCAAGACGCTGAGTACGCTGTCCTTTGCTTTCCAGGAGCTGTGTGTGTCCTTGTATGTGTGTTTTGAGCTGGGTTTCTAACAGTTCTGTTCGGACAGTATTCGACAACTGGCGTGTCCTTCACGGCCGGAGCGCGTTCACGGGCATTCGGAGGATCTGTGGAGCGTACAGTAAGTGCCGCTCCTCTCTTGGTCCTTACATCCCCCGGTTTTTACAGATGGTATGGTTATAACCCGACCCGCCGCTGACATTGTGCATTAGTCAACAGGGATGACTTTGTCTCGCGATGGCGCAACACCAACTTCCCCCGGAGCAAAATCCTCGAGGCAGTTATTGGGTAAAATGGGTCAGGTGAACAGCAAGCACGAAAGCAAGTCTCGGCCCTGCCATTACCACACGTTTCCATGAAAATGTGAGAACGTCACTGTCGATAGCACTTTAGCATGATAGGAGTCGCTCAGCACGTGTTTACTTCATTTTCCGCCACTTTGATAAGCGAAGTCGTAAAATGTGTATCCACAATAGAGATAAATTATATGTTTCTACTCGTCACACATGTATAATAAACATACCAAGAAAGTAGCACAACGTCCCACAGCATACTTTTCTTTTCTTTTTTCTTTTTTCTTTTTGTGGGAACTACCAGTCAATTAGAGGATGCAGTCACACGTGATTGGCCAACAGGCTGCACAGCCCCAGTGGCTGACCAGCGCGCGGGCCGCTGTGCGGCACGTGCGTGAGGCGCACCCCTCACGTGACCTCCGGCATCGCCAATTCCAACGCGCATCCTGTCCCCGTAGTTCGTGACCCTTTTGAGATAGAGCAAGACCAGAATACAACCACCACAACCACCCCATTCGCATCGGTTACTGCAGTGACTATGGAACGAATGACCTTGTCATTCCAACACTTTTAATCTAGAAACTACCAGTGGCTCCCAAAAAAACGAGCAACTTACGGCCCACCAAAAATACGGGCGCAGAATGGAACTTTCCACTTATCCATTAACGTACATACAACATGTACAACGAAACCGCGGAGATGTAACACCACAGTCCGTCTATTATTCTATTGGCTCCACACACTGCAGCCAGACACGTTTCGACCCGGCGGTGGCTCCTTAAAGATCGGGAACAAAAAACCGACTTTGGGCATCAATGCCGAGAATAAGCGGCCCGACTGTCACGAAACCATACTATAGGTACCCACCTACTTTAATCGGCAAAGTAGAACCTAAACCTATCTAAGCATCACTCTGGTAGATATTACCTAGGTAAGGTAGATAGGTAGTGCAATGGCAAGAGGAGCCAAGGCTTATTTGGCTACGTCATATGCCTTTCTTGCTAGTTACCTACCTAGGTAGTTTCCATATTTCCGAATGGGCAGTATTGCTAGGAATAACAATTGAAAATGTCGTCCTATCGGGGCCAGCTTGTTGCCTCCCCGGAAGTAAGGTGCTGGTTGGAGATTGGGTTGCCGTACCTAAATGCCGTTCCACCACCGCACGGCGGGAATGGCACTAACACGCCCCTCTCTCTGGGGATACTGTTTGCCTTACTCCGGAACCGGCCTGCTATCTGCCTGCGGATGTTCCCCTGCTGTCTTCTCGGGCAGGCTACGTATATCTTCTTCGTTTTCTGCTTCTTCTACTGTCGGTGTGCCGTGTCGGCAACATCCACGGTCTCTGCCCACGACTAGACGCTTGAGCTATTCGACTCCGCTCGGCTCTCGTCCTCTCCTCTCCGCCGCCGCCATGGCTGAGAACATGATTGACGGCAAGTTTGCACACGGCAGCACGCGGCCACCGAGCGGCAACCAGGTCCTGCCTCTATTCTCTCTCAAGGGAAAGACGGCCATCGTGTCAGGGGCCGCCGCCGGCATCGGCCAGGCGATTGCACAGGGCTTTGCTGAAGCCGGCGCGAACGTTGCGATATGGTACAACAGCAACAAGAAGGCGATCGAGAGGGCGGTAGACATCTCGAGGACTTATAACGTTAAGTGCAAGTTGCATGCCCCACTTACTACAACTTCTCGCCCAGCCTGCCGCGAAAGACTCTCCTGAAACCCTAGCAGAATCGATGTGTTGACTCAGCAAGCACTACTGCTCCCAGAGCCACAGGCAAAGCATACCAGGTCAACGTGACGTCGTACGAGGCAGTGCAGGCTGCCGTTGACAATATCGTCGCGGAATTTGGCGGGCGGCTCGACATCTTCGTGGCCAATTCAGGGGTAACATGGGAGGACGGCCCGATGCTCGACGGCAAGGTCGAGCACTACCGACGTGTTGTCAATACTAACCTTGACGGCACCTACTATTGCGCGCGGGCGGCGGGGACGCACTGGTGGCGGCAGCGGAAGGAAGGGACAACGGTCGACGGCCAGGAGCTCGGGGCCAGCTACCGGGGCGGCAGCTTCATTGCGACGGCGAGCATGAGCGGCCACATTGCCAACATTCCGCAGCTCCAGGCGCCGTACAACGCCTCCAAGGCCGGCGTCATCCACCTTTGCAAGTCGCTCGCCGTCGAGTGGGTGGGCTTTGCTCGAGCCAACTCGGTCTCACCCGGCTACATCAACACCGAAATCTCGGCCTTTTGTTCGGCCGAGACCAAGCAGACCTGGCTGGACAAGATTCCAATGGGGTGAGTGAGAAAAGCGAGGCGTAGGAGGCGGGAGGTGGGAGGCGGGATGGGAGTGCGGCCAGACCAACAATTGGGCGTGATGGTTTCTTTTCCTTTCGATGCTAACCATGTGTGTTGGGGGTGAACAGGCGCGAAGGTGAACCTAACGAGCTCAAAGGCGCATACCTATACCTCGCCTCAGACGCGTCGTCTTACACCACGGGCATCGACCTTCTCGTCGATGGTGGCTACTGTGCCCCGTGATGTCAGACAGTTGGAGCGAAAACATTGGAAGAGAAAAAAAACAAGAGATTAGAGAGCCAAGGAGGATTGGGTATGAATGGGGCGGAGGGGGCAAAGCCGTTTGGTGGTTGTCGTTGGCTTGGCTTCAGAACGAAACCAACTCTCCGAACGAAACCCCGAGCGGCAGGAAAATCCAGCGGCGGTGAATTGGCGGTTGTTGATGTCAATTATCTTGGATACCTCGTTAGGCGGCGGCGTTGATGTGGTATTGTGTAAGCCTCAGGTGGTTTTGATGAAGTAACGGACGAAAGAATAGACGAAAACTCCAGTGGCTTGACAGGAGCCGATTGCGTGCAACGTTAAATGTGAGGGGCAATGCGGGATGGGCAAGGGTAAGAATAGCGATGGGGAAGGCAGACTCAAGGGCAGATTCCATTACAGCTGTCCACACCTGTCGGCGTGATGCTGTATGTACAACCCAATCCCTAATTATTTGTTGGCGTGGTACTTACGAAGGGAAAGAAAATAACAAATGAACCGGCCAGGAAGGGTCTTTGATAGGCATTTCTAGAAAACGAATAGATCTCTAGGATTCAAAAATAGGGATTCAAATAGCTATTACCTCCCTTAGCCAAAAACCTTTACGGCGAGTCGTACGACGCGAAGGCTATTTGGATCTTGGAAAGTACCACGCTAACAAACATTCAGGGACTGGCAGTGCGCTGAGCAGTGCATTTGAACCCCCTCCATTGTGACTAAGGTAACTGTCAGGCTCTGGTGGATTTGCGACTGCCACTGTGAAGAAGAATCGGTTCTCTTTCTAGAAGAGAGAATATCGGTCTTGTGGCAGCATTCGGATCTTGCAAATCTGTGTTCTTGTTTGAATCAGTCGACCGAGAGCGGTGACTCGTTATCTGGAGCCTAGGCCCCTAAACGGCCGCCCAGATGCGAGGCGGCGGGGCAAAGAAGGCCTTGGAGTACAAGTGCTTGGTAGAGGGCAAGGGCCGCCTGGAAATGCAGCTCGAGGCAGATAGCCGCTCCTGATGCTCGAGTGCAAATACGAGTTGTCCTACGATCTCGCTACATCCTGGAGAAGAGAAGAAAGAATGATCTAACTTCTCTCAGCGTCGCAGTGACGGTATTTTTTACCCCTAGTGCACTGTGGCTCTACCAAAGGTACCTCTGGCACCACCAATAATTGGTGAAACCGTGAAGTACCCCTCATCCCGTCCCAGCTCCTCCTGAGCTCCCCAGACCCCAAATCCAGAAGGTTGCCTCTCCGACTCTCCGGCCGCCCAACTTGTTCAGCCCTACCTTCTTCCACTCCCGACTCTTCGCCATTTACTTCCCCCTCGCATAAGATATCCCTCCTAAGCTTGACGACCAGTGGCGGCGACGCTGCAAATTCCCTGAGAACCCTCGACAACCTGCACGCTGTCTAACTCGCGCGCCTGCTGAGCGACTTTGGCCGACCGCAGTTGACTGAATCTCTCAACCTTCCCCCCCCCCATCCTTGCCCCCTTGATCCCCAAGGCGCCCAGCATGGAACAAGATGGCGCTTCCGGCGCGCCCTCGTACGAAGACCGGCGCAACCAGCAGGTCGACAATGCGATCCGCGCTATACAACAGAAGAAGCCTCTTCCCGAAATTGACTTCACCATCCATGCCATGGAAGACGGCACCCAGGTCAGCACCTTAGAGCGTGTCTGCAAAGGTAATAAAAAAATAATGCCCCGCCACCACCCCCATCCCTCCAAGGCTACCCCGTCGTCCGGTCATACTATGCAGTAGCTTTGGATTTTGGCACATGTTGCTGACCTCGTCGTCACTGCCCGCCTCAGATGTGCAGGCACCTGCCATGTTTAAGCCCACCGACGAGCAATTCTTCGAGGACGAGACGCACCAGAAGCCCAATATCCAATTCCTCAAGCAGCACTTCTACCGCGAGGGTCGCCTGACCGACGACCAGGCGCTATGGATTATCAAGAAGGGTACCGAGATTCTACGCGCCGAGCCTAACCTGCTCGAGATGGATGCACCCATCACTGTCTGCGGTGACGTTCACGGCCAGTACTACGACCTGATGAAGCTCTTCGAGGTCGGCGGCGACCCGGCCGAGACGCGGTACCTCTTCCTGGGCGACTACGTGGATCGGGGATACTTTAGCATCGAGTGTGTGCTATACCTGTGGTGCTTGAAGATCCACTACCCCAAGACGCTCTGGCTGCTGCGCGGAAACCACGAGTGTCGCCACTTAACAGACTACTTCACTTTCAAGCTCGAGTGCAAGCACAAGTACTCCGAGGCCATCTACGAAGCCTGCATGGAGTCCTTCTGCTGTCTGCCGCTGGCGGCCGTTATGAACAAGCAGTTTCTCTGCATCCATGGCGGGCTGAGCCCGGAGCTGCATACGCTCGACGACTTGAGAAATGTTTGTTTGACTCACCCCCTCACTCCCTCACCGCTTCGGCACGTTCCCTCGTGTTTCTGCTGACACTGTTTGAACTGGGGAAAGATTGACCGCTTCCGCGAGCCCCCTACCCAAGGTCTTATGTGTGACATCTTGTGGGCCGACCCCCTCGAGGACTTTGGCCAGGAGAAAACGACCGACTACTTTCTGCACAACCACGTGCGGGGCTGTTCGTACTTCTTTTCGTACCCAGCCGCTTGCCACTTCTTGGAAAAGAACAACCTACTTTCCATTATCCGCGCCCATGAAGCCCAGGATGCCGGGTACCGCATGTACCGTAAGACTCGTACCACGGGCTTCCCCAGCGTCATGACAATCTTCTCGGCCCCCAACTACCTGGACGTCTATAACAACAAGGCGGCCGTGCTCAAGTACGAGAACAACGTCATGAACATCCGGCAGTTCAACTGCACCCCTCATCCGTACTGGCTGCCAAACTTTATGGATGTCTTTACGTGGTCGCTGCCCTTTGTTAGTGAGAAGATCACCGACATGTTAATCGCCATCCTGAGCACGTGCTCCGAGGAGGAGCTTAGGGAGGAATCATCCTCGACGTCGCCCGGCCCCATATCCCCGCCGCTACCCTCGGCCGAGCTGAACCAGAACCCTGAATCGATCGAATACAAGAGGCGCGCTATCAAGAACAAGATCCTGGCCATCGGGCGGCTGTCGCGCGTCTTCCAGGTGCTGCGAGAGGAGTCCGAGAGGGTCACGGAGCTCAAGACGGTCTCCGGAGGTCGCCTACCCGCTGGCACTCTCATGCTCGGCGCGGAGGGTATTAAGAATGCCATCAGCAGTTTCGAGGATGCCAGAAAGGTGGACATACAGAACGAGAGGTTGCCGCCAAGCCACGAGGAGGTGCAGAAGCAGGTGGACGAGGACCGCGCCCACGCTCTTGAGCGCGCCGTTAGAGAGGCCGACAACGATAAGAAGTTGCAGACCCTCTCTAGGAGGCTCAGCACGTGAGTACCGCCCCGCACCAATCCCGTCTCATCATGTGCCGTGGCATTGTTTTTCCTAACTAGTTGTCTTGGTAGTGATCGTAAACGGTAATCTATGTAGAGTACTGTTCTTGTTGTTGTATTTTGGTTGTGTGCCGGTTGTGGATACAAGTGAACACGGGGAAATAATGGGCTACATAAACCTATCTACTACCTAAAAGTTGCTTGGGATTTTTGTTGCCAGCAGAGAATGGAGCCAACCACATGGATACCACAGGTACGGGGCACGCGGTGTGAGGGGAAACAAAGGGGCTGAGAGAGGTGAGGAAGGAGGGAGAGACACAAATTCATGACTGGATGTGGTTGCAAGCCTGGACTTTTTTTTTCCTTCTTTGATTCTTTTTTTTAGTCTTTCTTCTTGTCTTCCCCTTGTTTGTCTGGCACCCCCTTGGAACTGGCGAGATAGCGAAGAAACTACAGCCGTCTAGACAGTCAGCCAGCCAGCCTGAAGCTCTCCCGTCATACAAACACGTCACTGTGTATGTTCCTGGATGCCCGTTGGGGCGGTCCAGGGCTTAGTGAGAGGGGTGGGAAAAGGGGGGGTGGCGAAAACAGGGAGAAGGAGAGAAAAAGGAAAAAGAAAAGAGAAAAAAGTAAAAGAGAGAAAGAAAGAGAAAGACAGAAAAAAGGGACAACACAAACTGATGGGAAATGCCGAGCTCTTTTTGATTATCATCTATTTTTTCTCCCTATAGTAATTTCTTTTTATATCTTTCCATTTTTTTTTTCCTTTTGACTGTTTTTGGTCCTTTCGTGTTGTTACGTTCTACGTGCATGTCTGTGGGATTCTTCTACCGGGAGTCTCTTGTGTGCGCGAAGTAATAGGTACATGTGCATATCTAGATGTATCTGCACGAGCAAGGGACTTAGGTATTGGTGTGGTATGTTGACCTAGTTTATTGGCTTTGTTTGTTTTGGCCCGAGTTCTGTGCTGTGTTTTGTACCTCGTTACATTTATTAAGAGCTGTAGATGGGGTTTGTCTTTATAGTACATTGTGACGTGTGTAAGCCAGATATATATGATGTAATGAGTTGGATGTTGTGGCTGTGCGAAATTATTGGATTGGGTACTATCTTCACCATGTATATGCCACCGAATATTACTTTAGGCTTCAGGTAGTATGATTAGTGAGAGAAGATGTGCTTATTACTATGCTGCGTGCCTCAGCCAATGCCAGGCCCGAGTTATTATTCCCACTATGCTCCCGCTACGCCTCCTTTTGCTGCTCAACGTCTTGTTTTCCCACGAAGAACAGCCGATTGAGACTACTCGAGCCACCTCCCTATTACCAGTTTCGCCTACGCAACCCCATATCCCCAATCACTCTCAAAACTAGTCGTCCGTGCAGAAGAAACTCGGCAGATAGAGTGTCCTCCTTGGTCAAAAGATTGCCAAGATATTGGGAGGGCTTTAATTAGACAATTAGCAATATATCGCGTGTAAGACCAGATATAAACAGTGGGGACAACGAACCTCGCAACTCCTCCCTCGACATTGCACGGCTCGCTCGCCACGAAGAAGCTCCACCGGTTCAGCCGCCTGCACTCCTCGGCCAGCTTCTCGAGGTGGAACAGCTCGCCGATCGGACAGCCCCAGCCGGACAGGAGGACCTCGTGCAGCGACCAGTCCTTCTGCGTCGGCCAGCACTCGAGGCTTGGTTGGTCCCCTGCCACGGCCGAGAAACTCTCCCAGATCCACCGCAGCATCTCCTCGCTCTGCTCGAGCCCCACGAAGCGGTGCTGCGAGAACTCGGCCTGCAGGGCCTTGATCTCGGCCTCGGTCTTGCTGGCGTGTGCGGCCATCCACCCTGTATGGTTCGTAAAGGAATTCTCTATCAGCATGTGTCTGCAATGCCGAACAAATGTTGCGCAATCTCAAGGTTTAATCCACTGACCTGACCGCACGAGTAGCACGTCCCCGAAACGGACCTCGGTGCCTTGCGCTGCGAGGCACGCCTTGAGGTCGGCCGCGGAGATGGGCGTCGTCGCGAAGGCGTCGGCGACGTTGATCTTCTCGTCGTAACCTTGCGCCAGCCGCCAGCTGTTGTAGTCGACGAGCACGCCGCGGCCGACGATGCCTTTCTCGGCCCAGGCTAGAAGATGGGTGCATGTTAGTACGTCCGTCGGCCAAAGTGTATAAGCCAGCCTCTTTTTTCTTCCCAACATGGAACAGTTGGAGTGTAACTGTCGAGCTGCGTTGCAAACCCGACCTTTTTCTCTTCCTTGATATGTTCTGACAGAAGAGGGAGATCAAGTGCCCAGCAGCTGCTCAACTCACCTTGGATGCCGTTGACTGTGCTCTTCTCGCCAGTCTCGACATCACAGGCGTGAATGTCGTCCATCGTGACGCCGTTATAGAATTTCCGCTCCTTCTGGTAGCCGAAGTGGCGGAGCCCATCCCACTGACTCGAGCACTGCGAGTTGAAGGTCCAGATGTCGTCGTTGACGGTCCGGGGCGGCTTGGCAAACATCTCCTGGTGGAACAGGCGCCGGTTGAAGAAGGACCCCTTTTCCTGGGCATTCAGGGGCCAGTTCATGGATACCCTACACATCGCGGGAATGCTGTTAGATGCCTAGTTCTCTCTTTTACTCCCCTTTCCACTTTTTGAATAGCTCAAAACTAGCAGTGACATTCTGCTGTAAGTGAGATATACGCTCCTCCACACGACGGCGACAGAAGAACGGGAATGTTGTATTCGTAGTGACTCATGATGAATGGCATAAGTGGTTGGTTCTATCGAGACACTGCCTACGCACCTTATACCCGTCCGTATCTCGCTTCGCGCAGCAGCGGCAACTCTTGCGTCAGTGAGCCGATTCAATGTCCCCAACTCATCGTTGTCTCCGTAAAGTCCCCAGGCAGCGAGCATCGGATCGCCCTTCCGCAGCGGAAGACGGTCAAAGTTCGGGATGCCATTTTCGTTTAACTCGAACTTGTCCCTTGTGTCGCTCATGTTAGCTGTAGTCTCGTCGAGTTTGTTTTGAGGATCGGGCCTCTAGCTCTCCAAACCCTCTCCTGTGAGGTGGTCACCACATTGGGAGCTCGTCGAGCGGGGAAGGCAGGAAAGGAGTCGCGGAGTCGTCAACCGGGACTGGCAACCCCGCTAAAGAAAAAGGTAGGAGGGATTGGACGACGTTGCAACTGATACACACATTTGCCGCCTGTCGTCTGAGCGTCATAATATCAGTGGAAGTTAGGGACCGGATGGTAGACAACCTATGTGCATGTGCAAAAGTTTCCCTCAGCAATATTTTCGACATTCAAACTTGGACACCAGCACATTCCCACGGCCGGGCATGGCCGGAGCTGTGTGACATACTTTTCCCCGTGGCTAATTTTAATGAGCTGGAATCGCATATAAAAACCGCCATGAATCAGGTCCTCCGGTTATGGTGATCTGGCACGCGGGCGGGTTGCTCAACTGCCAAACACGGAAGGTATATTGTACGGAAGAACAAGCTAATTGGGAGTCTGGATTCCCCCTGCCTCGGTAGACACGGTTGTGGCCTGCGATACTGACGACGCGGAACATTCCCGGAACCCAACGTGATGCAAAGAAAACTTCCATTCCCTAATGCTGCAGATGAGGTGCCTTTTTTCCACCTCAAGAACCATCCGGGACTCCGGAACCTAGCTCATAGTCATGGTCGACGTCTGGCCGATTCATATCTGTGGCCGTTGGGGTTGCTCTCCAGTGTACCCTCGCACCGTAATGTCAAATCGCCTGTCCTTACTTTACCATGCGCGTCCCAAATCAAGCCACCAGCTCAATAACACCACCGGCCTCGGTGATCTTGCGCTCCGCCTCCGAGCTCACGTACCGGGCGCGGACAACGATCGGGATCTCGGGAAGACGGCCTAATTATAGAGTATTAGTTAAACATGCGGGCTTATCGAAACTATCCAGCTGGGAAAATCATACCCTTTCCGAGCAACTTTGCGTAGCCGTGCGACAGAAGGTCGATAACAGGCGCCGAGTCGGACTTGGAGCCGCTGACGTACTTATCGCGGACCTCAAGGGGAACCAGAGACCAGCTGGTAAATGGTTAGTGACCCATTCAAAAATCCGATCTGGTATCTTTGACCTACATCTTCTCAATGTTGATTGTGGGCGCCCAGGCGTGGTTGCGAAGCAGATGGAAGTGCCTCATACCAACCTTTCCGAAGTAACCGGGATGGTCTGGCTATCGTGTCAGCGAAAATCCGGACGTGAAGTTGGGACTAGTCCATCGTGGATGCTTCAGTAGTCCAAGAAGCTCTATCCCGGTCTATTGAAGCACCCGCAGAACAATCTCGGGAACGTGGGTTCGCGTGTTGGTTACGTACACTTGTCGAGATTCGTTCGGTGGTGATGCTTTTATCGAGTTAGCAAGATCGCTCGAGCTAGGAAGAATGCTGTCGACGTACTTGACCACCGGCCATACCACGACCACCCGGATGCTTTCTGTGCTTGCCGACACGTCTGGAGAAACAGTTCGTCAATATTGCCTCGGTAGCATCGATCGGTTCGTCGTAACATACCCCTTACCAGCGGAAACCTGGAGAGAACGAGAGTCAGCGAATTTCATTTAAGGCACAGAGGGGGTCTTTTGCGACAGGGCGACGTACATGTCCGCGGTGCTTTCTTGTCTTCGAGAAACGGGTAGGCTACTTTTGTCAGCATTGGCCCAGCGTCATAAACAGATTACAATTCCATACCATGGTCGCGACTGGTGGGTGTCGTTGAGGTCGAGATTCGTCGACTGCTGATGCGTCCTCGAGACTGCTTTTTCGGGTTGGTCACTCCAGCCAAATTTAGGGCTGGGTTAATTTTTTGGTGGGCGTGAAAAGATGTAGTTCCGGTGTTTAGCCGGTTAACATCCTTGGCCCTTGGCTTGCTGCGCTGTGGGGCCCCGTGGAATCCACTGTGGTCTAACTATTTACAGCTCGGACCCACCTCACCTCTCATTCACTTCAAGGGCTGAGATCGAACGACTCAGGCCTTAAACATATTGGACACGCATAGAAAAAGCACATGGCGACCATCGATTCAAGAGAGGCCCTTCAGCCAAGAGTCCCCGAACGATATTAAACCAGCGCTGTCCCAGTCCACGATATTGCGACCTCCCTATTTCAAGACTCCGGGGCTGCGCTACTGTCGGAGACTGAATGCTTTTAACTGGCACGACAGTTACAGATGGCGCAAAATTACAGCATCATGTCCGAAGTGCACGACCCAATCCTTTGGATTACCCTCGCCTACGTCAAGGACAAGTCAAGCGAGGCAGCCTCATTCCAATCATGACATGCTTCTCGGAACAAGTATGGAGCACTTATAACTCAGCATGGTTTGTGGTTACGTTTTCCTCTGAGTACGGGATCTAAGTAAGAACCCCGAGGTCTGCAGGTTGACTCTAGCGACGCACTGGAATACGTAAGGTATTTACATATTCCACAGATACCCATTCTCTAATTTTCTTGGATCTCGGAGAGGGATGAGCGAGTCTGGCTTGTGTGACGTACACTACCTGTAAGTACCACTTAATAATTAAGCCCAGAAGCGGAGACATTCGGGGTGGCTTTATATGTCTAATTCGCAATGAATATTGAGGTCGTCGAGACTGGCCGTCCCGGTAGTTGCGTTCTGGCGTATCTGCGTCGACTGCAAGCTGGAGCATGCACTAACCCTCTTAAAGAGCGGTCCGTAAGTGTGGCCCCCAGGTCGAGAGGAAACAGATAGCAGGCTGGTGTAAATCAAGTCTCAGAGGACCTGTTGCACCAATTCAAGAAGATCAAAAAATGCCTCCCTGTCGCCGGCGGCTTTCTCTAGACCCAGGCCGAGGAGAAGTGTTCTCCGCTCCTCGGGATCGCGAAGGCACAGATGGCTTGCAATCTGGCTAGCATACAGCTGCCCCAGAGTTTCCCGATCCCCGCTTCCGAGGAGGGTCTTGGCGGTTAAATGTGTTGAAGGGAGAGCCGTCAACTCAGCTCCGGGGAGGGCCATGTCCACAGATGCCGATGATGGGGCAGAGAGCGGGACTTGCACCTCGAGGGGATGTCAGTGGACATGTGGAAGGTCTCAATCTGCCTTCTGCGAAACTCACCCACTGGGCAAGCCGGCCGCCCTGAGAGACGGTAATCATGATCTTATCGAAAAAGCTCATGAATGAGACCTCTGTTTCAATCCCGCTAACAAGCCCGGTTACTTGCTTGGACGTGGCTGGGAAGGCGTCTTCTCTCACTCCGTTTTCGGCCATTGCTGTTTTGGAGACGGAGCTGGGTTTCGAGAGGTGCTCCGATGTTTCCTAGCTCTGGTTCTGGTTCAGAGTTCTGACAAACACGCTAAACGCATACGCTATATGCCCGGGGACAAGACCTTCAAGTCTTACTGATGATGGTAGCACTAGGTCGCCGGGTCTTACGGTTCAGGTGTGAAGTTGATTCCGGACTTCGGCATGCTCAGCTGTGGGTGTAGGTGTTAGCCGCAGCGCTCGTCTCCGTGTTTTCTTCGTGTCGGTCATCGGCGCCTGCACCATATTCCCAATGGGCAGAGGGGAGTTATAATTAATCACCTGACTGAACAAAGTCTCCACCCATCCCACCCCTGCTTGCTCCCCTCCGTCCCCTCCCCCTCCAAACAGCACCCCTCCTCCAAAAGCTCGTCCTCCTCTGACTGCTCAGAGCACAATTTTTCGACCTTTATCCCTCAACCTCCCTCGAGAATTAGCAAACCTCCCCAAAGCATTCCTTACACGTACATTCTTCCCTCTTCCCTTCACGTTCACTCTGTACCGTAAAGAATGCCTGGACTCATGTCGGAGCTGGGCTTGAAGCCCGGAGTCATCTATGGTGACGATGTGCTCAAGGTATGAATGATGTCACCGCAGTCTTCAACATCACAGCAGCCAGTCCCAGAGCGTTGCTAATCAAACACGACACCAAACACAGCTCTTCCAATACGCTCGCAAGGCTGGATTTGCTATCCCCGCGATTAACGTAACTTCGTCTTCCACGGCCGTCGCCGCCCTCGAAGCGGCGAAAGAAGCCAAGGCTCCCATCATCCTTCAGGTGTCCAACGGCGGAGGTGCATTCTTTTGTGGCAAGGGTATCTCCAATGATGGACAGAAGGCCTCCGCCGCAGGCGCCATCGCTGCGGCCCACTACATCCGGTCCATCGCACCAATCTACGGAGTTCCCGTTGTCCTCCACACCGACCACTGGTAAATGCTTTCCGAAATTCCTCTCACACCTCAAAGTCCCATATAGCGTTCGCCAGATCCGCATCCTCCCAATTGGAGTGGAATGATTCAGTAAGCTGACATGGTTGGTTAGTGCCAAGAAGCTACTTCCCTGGCTCGACGCCATGATGGATGCGGACGAGGCCTTCTTCAAGGAGAAGGGCATTCCTCTGTTCAGCAGCCACATGATCGACTTGTCTGAAGAGTCCTTCGAGGAGAACATCAAGACCACGGCGAAGTACTTGGAGCGTGCCGCACCCTGGAAGCAGTGGCTCGAGATGGAGATCGGCATCACTGGCGGCGAAGAGGACGGTGTTAACAATGAGGACGTTGACAACAATTCTCTGTACACGCAGCCTGTAAGCCCCCCCTCTCTCTCTTTCGTTGTTTACTGGTTCCTTGTCTAACTGGTCGCAGTCCGACATTTGGGAGATCTACAGCACACTCACGAAGATCTCCCCATATGTGAGCATAGCTGCCGCGTTCGGAAACGTCCACGGTGTCTACCAGCCGTATGATCCGCTCTCTACATTCCCGGCCTGACTTAAGGTTTTGTGGCTAACCTTGACCCAGTGGCAATGTCAAGCTCCACCCCGAGCTGCTCGGGAAGCACCAGAAGTTTGTAGCCGAGAAGCTCCAGACTAAGGATGAGAAGCCCGTCTTCTTCGTATTCCACGGTGGCTCTGGCTCGTCTGTTGATGAATTTAAGACGGCTATCGGACATGGCGTCGTGAAGGTCAATCTTGACACAGGTATGTCATGCCAATTTCGCCCAAGATTAGCGTAGCTAACACCATTTTCAGATTTGCAGTGGGCGTACTTGTCTGGCCACCGCGACTACATCACCAAGAACCTCGAGTACCTGAAGACGCAGGTTGGCAACCCTGAGGGGCCAACCAAGCCGTACGTGACTAATTTATACTCCATTGTAATCAGTGCTAACAGACCGAGCAGAAACAAGAAGTACTACGACCCGCGGGTCTGGGTTCGGGAGGGTGAGAAGACAATGAAGACCAGAGTGGTGACGGCACTCCAGGATTTCAACGCTACCGGCTCTCTTTAAGTTGCCTGATAGAGACTTCCTGTGGGGAACTATTGTATGCCTAGTCGTCTCTGGATTGATCGTTTCTAAGTTCTCTAGACTTTGCCTAACAGTCAATTGAGTTTGACATGGAAAATTTTGACTTGCGTGCATGTTGCGAATAAATTAAGTGACCGAAGGTATGTTGCATGCAAATGTGCCCGACGTACCGTGACCGATACTGCTGCTTAGACAACGCAGAGCCTCGAAACGGGCCGGAGTAGGGGTCAGTTGAACTTGAACATAAAACTGCAGGGGTTGTACCAAAGATCAAGCATTTACCTACCTTACTTTCTCCGGAAACCGAAGAGCAGTAAACATACCTAGCGTAGTACCTAGGAGCTTAATGTACATTGGAAGATAACGCGATGCAATTCGGAGAATCTGTAGTGGTGCAATCAGTTGGCCAGGTCGTTTTTGTAGCCCTGACCAGTGGCGGGTAGGTAATCCCTGAATGTTTATTAGCGGGGGACCTTCCAAGATTTAAAAAGACTTCAATACCATAAGGCTGGCCTTGAATGTTTTTTGCCGAGGGAGGTAATAACTAAATCTATATTATTGAATCCTAGAGGCAGTCATTTCCTTGCACTTCGCCCTCAAGGTTTATTTTATCCCCCACCTATATATTTAACCCCGCCATACCCGCATTAGCTCTAGCGTATAAATTCTGCCAAGCGGACAAGATTTCATTTCTACTAAACGCCCTCGCCCCCGACGTGCCCATCCTTGCACCTAATCAGCACCGTCAAGATGCCGAAGACCTTTGTGCCGAGGCAGCGAAAGCGCAAGATCCTCGACCGTCAACGGGCACAGAAGAAGGCGGCGGCACGGGACGACCAAGAAATCGACCCCGAGGAAGGCGATAGCAACATCGTCGAGATTACGCCTGCAGCACAGGCTGATGCTGAGAAGAAGAGAGCTCGGCTCCGCGACGAGTTTAAACCCCAGGACAGCAAATTCAGCAGTAAAAAGGCGAAACGATTGGAAAAATACATCGACGCCAAGCTGAAAAAGGACGAAACCCGAGAGTTACTCGCCAAACTCGCCGCCAACAAAATCGACACCAGCCTCTTCTCCAGCAGCAAGTCAATTGGCCAGACCAAGGAGACCAAAAGGGAGGCATTAAGCCGTGCGCTCAGAGAAGAGCATGCTGGCCTTGCCTTGGACAAGTCAAAGGCTTCCACCCTTCTATACCAACCACGAAAGGTTGGCCAGGGGTCTCCCGAGGAGGACGGGCCGCCGGAAAGCTCCAGCAACGAGCAAGACGGGAGAGCTGGTGCCGGGCTGGCACAACCACGGCACCCGCTTTTGCTGGAACAGAACACTCCGGTGGCAGTTGGGTCGGGTCTGAAACGCCCGCTAGAGCGTGATGATTCAGGCCGCCCTATTCTTGCCAAAAGGCAGAAGCGAGGGACCGCAAAACCGAAGCCTCCCTCTACAGCACATGCGGCTCCTGCGAAGTCAGAGGTGGTTGAATGGGATGGATTCAGCTCGGACAACGAAGGATCTTCGGACGAAGGCTCTGATCTGGACTCGGACGATGGCGAATTAGATAGTCCGAGCTCTGGCGAGGGCTCCGAAAAGGACACGGACTCGGGCGAGGACTCGGACGAGGAGAGTTCTGGAGATGATGCAGACCCCGAGGATGAGGCCACTCGACATCAACGAAAAGAGAGGTCTTCCGCTTTCAAGGCCTGGGCTCACCAGAAAAGGAACGAAGCGTTAGGATATCAGCCAATTGACTCAAACTCGCTAATTCTCAGCATTCCTAAACCGGAAAACTTCACACCGCGGCCTTTAGAACAAGACCCACTCCCTGTAGAGCTGCAGCCGACAACCAATGTCACACGAAAGGCATTTAGCGTGGTGGTGACCAGAGCCCCTGATATCGAAGAAGCCCGTTACCGGCTGCCCGTGGTGGCTGAAGAGCAGAAGATTATGGAGGCCATCCACAACAACGACGTTGTCGTGATATGCGGCGCGACTGGTTCCGGAAAGACTACCCAGGTGCCGCAGTTCCTATTTGAAGCCGGCTACGGCTCCCCGAACAGCCGCACCCCCGGCATGATTGGCGTAACCCAACCAAGACGAGTGGCGGCAGTCAGCATGTCAAAGCGAGTGGGCCAAGAGATGGGGAACTATTCCCACGCTGTAGCATATCAAATCCGATTCGAGGGCAATGTCGACCCCAAGACAGCGCTCAAGTTCATGACAGATGGTGTTCTTCTTCGCGAAGCGGCTCAAGACATCGCCCTTCGCAAATATTCCGCCCTCATCATCGACGAAGCTCACGAGAGGAGTGTAAACACAGACATCCTCATCGCGATGCTGAGTCGTATTGTCAAACTCAGAGGGGATTTGGCTAAGGAAGACCCGTCGGTCCGGCCTCTCAAGCTCATAATCATGTCAGCTACACTTAGGATTGAGGATCTGACACAAAATCCTTCACTATTCTCAACCCCCCCTCGTGTGATTGAAGTCGAGGGGCGGGAGCACAGTGTCACGCTCCATTTCTCTCGCAAAACACGGCACGACTATGTCAAAGAGGTATTCCAAAAGATCAGTAGAGGTCACAAAAAGCTTCCCCCAGGTGGAATTCTTGTTTTCCTCACTGGCCAGGGAGAAATATCGCAGCTGAGCAAACAACTAAAGTCTGCATTTGGCGGCGGCCTAAGCTCGACTGTTGGAACGAAGGTTCGGATTTCGGCTACCGATGCCCCTATTGAGGCTGAAGATATCGACTTTGGAGACATTGACGACCGAAATGTCATTGACATGGATGACGAGGTCTCATTTGAATCGGACGACGAAGAAGAAGGCGAGTTTGATATCGAAGACGAGGAAGCTGGAACTGGTCCGATGAAGATGCACGTTTTGCCCCTTTACTCTTTGCTTCCAACAAAAGAGCAGATGAGAGTTTTCGACCACCCGCCTGATGGGTCGCGCCTAGTCATCCTGGCCACCAACGTGGCGGAGACGAGCTTGACAATACCCGGTATCCGCTACGTGTTTGACTGCGGACGATCCAAAGAGCGGCGATTCGATCCCGTTAGTGGCGTGCAGAGCTTCGAAATCGGCTGGATAAGCAAGGCGAGTGCAAAGCAACGTGCTGGCCGTGCCGGTCGTACTGGGCCCGGTCACTGCTGGAGGCTTTACTCGTCTGCGGTGTACGAAAGAGACTTCTCCGAGTTTTCGCAGCCAGAGCTGTTGCGGATGCCCCTGGAAGGAGTGGTTCTACAACTGAAGTCGATGAACCTCCAGCATGTCGTCAACTTCCCCTTTCCTAGTCCTCCAGACCGCCAAAGCTTGATAAAAGCTGAAAAGGTTTTGAGCTACCTGTCAGCTATTTCACCAAGTGGGCAGATTACACGAATAGGGTCAACCATGTCGATTTTCCCCTTGTCTCCCCGTTATGCACGGATCCTACTCGTCGGGCATTTGCATGACTGTATGCCATACACCATCGCGCTGGTTGCAGGAATGTCTGCGGGGCAGGTTTTCGTTCCAGAGAATCAGGCCATTCCCGCCGCCTCCGTACCGACCGGAGACTTCCGTACCACCGAAGACGTCATTGCCGATGACCGGCGGGCAAAGTTGCGACAAGCCTTCAATATGGTTCATAAAAACTTCTGTTTTCTCGACGACAAGTCGGACGCCATCAAATTGCTGCAGGTTGTCGGTGAATTTGCCCATGAGCCCACAGAGGCCTGGTGCGAGAGTCACTTTGTGCACTTCAAGATTCTGAAAGAGATCAGGCAGCTCCAAAGTCAAATTGTTGATCTCCTGAGAACCAATATTCTTTCCTTTGTCGGCCTAAAGGTGCCCGACAAGCTAGATGCTCCCTCTTCAAAACAAATACAGGCCCTAAAGCAAATGGTCGCTGCTGGGTTCATCGACCAGGTAGCTATTCGAGCTGACAAGTCTCCGAACCCCCCGGAGATGTGCAGAAAGCCCCGACGTGCTATAGATGTTCCTTACTTGCCCCTGATACCGCTCGAGGGCGAGAAGAAGCTGGAAGACTCGGAACGGCTAGTGTACATCCATCCTGGCTCTCCATTAGCTCACCTGAGCGTAGAAGAATGCCCCGACTACGTTGTGTATGCGTATCTCCAGAAGGTGGGCAACACGGGCGCCGACAGCACCAAGAAGCCCAAAACGCGCATGCACGCCTTGACGGCTTTGACGGGTGGCCAGCTGGCCTCGTTGGCGAAGGGGACCCCGCTCATCACTTATGGCAAACCTATCAAGGAGATCATGGCGGACAGCACGAAGAGGGAGGTGTGGGTTATCCCGTATCTGAGGGCCGAAAACACGGGCGGATTGGGATGGCCTTTGCCCGCACGAAAGGTGACACAAAAAAAGGTGGCAGGAAAAGGATGGGTTGTTGAATGAATCATTGCTATAGCAACATAACTCCATAGAAGCAGCGCCATAACAACAGTGATTTATTTGCTACTATTTTACCCTTAAATTCTCCCTGGCTATGCCCAGTCATAAAGCCTTGGAGTATCCTTTCGCTGTGAGTAGAGCTCTGCAGTATTTACCTTACCGACTGTACAGTCAGCTCCCTGAATGGCCTCAATACCTTACTCCTTGCCCTAAAGGATTTTTTACCGTGGGAGGTAAAAGCTATTAGGATCCCTATTTCTCCTCTAGGAGCACTTATCGAGGGCTTTTCTCTTGCTGATTTATGCTATAATATCTATTCTCTCCAAGTACGGATACTACGCTAACAAACATTCGGGAATGGGATTGCCAAGTGGTATTCACAAAACGGACGGATGATGGGAGAAATGCACCCTTTATTCAGTTATCACATCTATAGTTGTATGTACATGCCTTTTCCTGCCCAAACTCCCGAACCCTGGGATATCAAGCTTTGGTATCATCCGCCGAATCCGTAACGCCGAAAGCATCGCATGACCTAGAACTTAGTAACTATCGGCTGATTCATCCGATGACTGCAAGCCTGGGTCCATATCTTTCTGTTTAATTTTCTGGCAACCACTAGACAAAAAAAATCACGAAGGGGTGCTGCCGATCTTGCTCTTGCGGCGCTTAGGCTTGGGCAAGCCCGGCGTCTTGGGGCTCTTTGTCTCCTTACCCGTGTTGGCATTCTTGGCCAGGGGATTGTTGGCATTGCCATCACCGCCGACCTTGGTGTCGAGGGCCGGAAGGGCGGCGTCCTTGAGAGTGAGGGGGGCCGCGTTCCTGGCTGCGCCGCCACCTGGCTGCTGTGGGTGCTTGTCCTTGCGGCCCGTTGACGACAGGTGGAAGTCGCCTGGCTTGCCCGTGATGGGGTTCTCGTCCATGTAGTCGCCGCCGTAGCGCTCGTGGATCATGAGCGACTCCTCGACCAGACTCATGTCCGGAGGCGTGTTGATGCTCGCCATGGCAGCGGCGGGTGCTGCTTTGCTCATACCCTCAAGCATCGGCGTTCCATCCTTGGACGCGTCGCGGTTCTTGCCAGTACCACTGGCGGTGCCGGCCTGCTGGCTGGTCGGGGCCTGGTACACGCGTCCCTGGGCGGGGGTCCAGGTCTGGACGCTGTTGGCAATGGGCAAGATCTTCTCAATCGAGTTGGAGATGGCCGCCTTGAAAAGAGTTACCGGGTGCTGGAAATAACGAAAAAATAAAATATGAAAATGTGTTGTGTGATCGAGATAAAACGGTAGCATAAAGCGAAGAGGGTGGGATGTTCAAGGGTACTCACAATTCTCGAGCTGAGGATGTCAGCCAGGGTCGGGGCTATGTAGATGTTCTCGCCGTCGAGAAAATAGGTGGCATGAACGATGACCTCGTCATCCTCACCCTGGCGCTTGCGGCGAGTTTGCTTGTTGATAACCCAAATTCCCGTGCCGGCTCCAGGGCCCGTCTCAGCAGGCTCCTGGGCGACAATGAACTCGAGACCGGACATGCTGCGCAGGCGGCTCTCAAACGCCTCACGCGTCTCCAGGTACTGCCACATGTGCTGGTTGTTCAGACCCTGCTGGAAAACGACCTCATTGTTTGAGGTCTTGTCGAAAAACGGCGACTCGGCAAAGTAGTAGAGAACGCTGTTGTTGTGTAGGCCGCCCTCGGCCTTGATCGGCGCACGCCAATGGATCTCGTCCAACGGGGTAGCCGATGGATCGAAGGCCATTTTCAAAAACTCTCACTCATTTGCCTTCTCTTTCCCGTCCACGAATGATGCAGCACAAAAGCTTTGAGTTGAAATGAAGTCGGGCTAGTTCTGGTGTCTTACCGTCTTTGCTGTTTTGGCTTCGTTGACTACAAGTGGAGGGAGGGTGTCGGCTTAGACTTAAAGTGAGGTGAAAGCTCAAGGTGAATCCAGGTGTTGAATATTCGCACTGTATGGATACCTAACCGAGCTAGCCATTAAAAGCCTAGCGCCCAAGCCACCTCGCCATTCTCGACTCCCGCTCGTTGCTGCATATTGAAGGCACTCTCGCGCGGCCTTAGCACTAAACTAAATCTTAAGCACCATCTACCTTGGCAGTGAAAGCACCTTTCCAGGCTTTCTAAACAACGCTTCGCAACCCTTCTATTCGAGAACCAATATAGGCCAGCGCTACAAGCAGCCTAGTCGTACCGCGCGGCATACAACATACACACGCATTCTAGCGACGTGCCCTCAAGGCAAAGTCAACCATGGATCTCCTTTCCACCGTTAGGAAACAGGGCTCGCGGGGAGGCGTCAACTTCAGTTGGGACGATGTCGCTACCTCAGCGCACCGTGAGAACTACCTCGGTCACAGTTTAAAGGCGCCAGTTGGGCGGTGGGCCCAGGGGCGCGACCTGAACTGGTATGCCAAAGCAGACCCAACAGCGGCAGATACGGGCGAGACAGAGGCGGAACGGGAGGAGCGCGAGCGTCTTGAAGAAATCCGCAAAATCAAGGAAGCTGAGGAGGATGCGATATCACGCGCCTTGGGCCTGCCTATCGCACCACGCAACGTCACGGGCGCCAATGCCGTAGAGGTCGAAGGATCCAAAGTTCCCAGCCGTGCTGCTGCGAATGAGACTGATGACGCCGGCGTACCAAAGGAGCCTCAGCTGAAGGATTCACGCAGAGATAGACCCCGAGGGTCGGATAGGCGACATAGGAGGAGCCATCGGAGCAGAGAGCGGGACCGGGACCGCAGCAGAAGCAGAAGCCGGCATAGGAGACGAGACAGCTCAGCGGCTGGCAGAGACAGGGACAGCCGCCCTAGGCGGAGAAGTCGCAGCCCCGATCGCGCTCTCAGGCTTCACGAGAGGAGGCGGGACGGCGATCGAAGTCGCAGTCGAGACCACAAGCGGCGAGACCAGAGGAGTCGTAGTAGGGACAGACGGCCGAGACACCGAGATCAACAGCGAGATCAAGAGCGGAGTAAGGCCGAAGGTGGAAACAGGTAGTTTTGTTCCCTTTGGTGAATTTCAGGTTTGCCACGAGGCATCCTTTGCGAAGCGCCTCCAAGGCAAAATGTAATCATTGAAGTCTTAGCCCAAGGTCTAGCTCAGCGATCCTGCCTACAGCGTAACAAGGAACTTCAACTATGGGTTGTGAGTGGGCAAGAGCCTATCCATAACTGTAGCTTGCGATGTTTGTATGGACTAACAGAATACCATTCACCGTCTCACCTTATATAAGCGCAGTTTAAACGCGATCGAGAACTACGGTAGGTACCTACTGTGCCTCACCTTGCCTTACATGTCCGATTTTTCTGGCGGTATACACGTGTACTTGAGTGACATATGACGGATAGTTGGTCAAATGATACGCGTGTAGATAGAAGAAAAGAAAGAAACATGGAATGTTCTATTCGTCAAGGGACTCGTCATCTCAAAGTTGGGTTGCCACCTGGGTCTAGGTACGGATACTGATCCGCGGATATGACCAAAAAAGCCATGCGGTCATTCCTGAGAGCTGATTGGCTAACAGCCAGGCCACTAAGGCAAGGCTGCCTACCACGGCGCATCCCGGTTGTTTTCAGGGGCGAGGAAGGACGCCTGGGGCGCTTCACCCCGCTGAAACAGCCAACTGAGACCGGCCCGGCATGGATTTGCCCTGTACCTTAGGCATTCCTTAGAACAGCAACGTCACAGCTGCAGCCTTACCGGCTGACGGGAGGACAGCGCCTCGAAAAGTACAACTCAACTGCAACTAGTAGGCACAACGGAGCCTCTGTAGCGCCTCCTCGTGCTGTTTAACGTTTCCCGAGAATGTTAATAGAGCCGAGGTCCACTTCGCTCGAGTAGAAGGTTCCTCCCCGCCGACAACCGAGCAGATTGCGCACCTGGCCCCAAAAGTGGCGGGCGTCTCTGCATTCCGCCTGGAAAGAGACTACCAACCTAACATTGACCACACCCCTGCGCAAACATCGACCTCTTGCCTACTCCATTTATCCCCTAAGGCTCTTTCATAAGGCCTGGGACTTTGTCCGATTTGCGCACAAATCATGGACTACACGCGGCTCCGAGCCGCTGCCCTGAAAGATGGCGAGGACGAAGAGGCCGTCACGGTCGACACTCGGGCCCTCATCGACAAAGTGCTGGCGAGATACTCGGGCGAGTGGACGACGCTGAGAGAGCTCATACAGAACGCCGCCGATGCTCAAGCGACGACGGTCAAAATCAAGTGGGAGACGCTCCCATCAACCCAAGTCGCCCTTCCCACCACGACCAGCCAGTCCGAGATCCTCAAGCATGCCATCAGCCACCACACCCTCCGCCGCCTCGTCGTCCAGAATAACGGGCAACCCTTTTCGGGCAAGGACTGGGCCAGGTTGAAGAGGATAGCCGAGGGAAACCCAGACGAGACCAAGATCGGCGCCTTTGGAGTTGGCTTCTACAGCGTCTTTGCCGACTGCGAAGAGCCCTTCGTCAGCTCGGGCAACGAGGCCATGGCGTTCTACTGGAAGGGCAACGCCCTATTCACCAGAAAGACGCAGTTCCCGCCAGGCCAGGGAGGTCTTGACACGGCCTTTGTCTTGGACTACCGGAACACCACCACGCCCCTCCCGAACCTGCTCTCCGTCGGCCAGTTTCTTGCCACGAGTCTGACATTTGTTGCCCTTGAGAACATAGAGTTCTGGATAGACGACTGGAAGATTCTGTCCTTGCAGAAAAAGTCGTCTCCCAGCATCGAGATCAAAATCCCCCGAGACCTCGAGACTCGTACCAAGGAAGGGCTTATGAAGCTTTCTGCAGCGGATCAGACGAGCACCCAGCTGGACGCCAAGTTTATGAGTGTTCTTGGTTGGAAGCCCCAGGCCACACCGTCTTCCACTAAACCCAGCGATGCCTTCTTTTCCAGCACGAGCGCGACCGAAATGCCTTCCCTGAGGAACTTCTTCTCAAGGCTAACAGCCGGCCCGTCCCAAGGAGGACTGCGGAGCAAGGCGGCAAAGGAGGAAAAGGCCGTGCAAGAGGCAATAGCAGAGGATCTGACGGCAGTGTCCACGTCGAGCATCTTTCTCCGTGTCACATCAAGCCAGATTCAAACTAACATCCCTCCATCGTTTGCAGCTGAACTGGAGAGGGCAACGAAGAAGCCCCCGCCAAAAACAACAAAGATCGCAATTTTGACCTCGTCGCATGACGAGACAATGGCCTCGGAGAACTCCATGACATCAAGTCAAGCGGCAAAAGCCGTCGATGTCTTCTCCTCGGTTTTGCCAAGCAAGAAGCCAGGTGGGCGAATCTTCATCGGCTTCCCGACGACCCAAACAACCGGCGGCGGAATGCATATCTCGGCGCCCTCAGTTATCCCGACGGTGGAGCGTGAAGCTATCGACTTAAACGCTCGCTGGGTGCGCAGCTGGAACATGGAGATGCTCCGTGTGGCAGGCATCATGTCGCGACTTGCCTTTGCCAATGAGATGTCTGATCTAAATGACAAGCTCAGGCGCATGTCCGAGTCCGGCGACAAAAAGGGGCCAGCTATCTCTACGGTAGACATTGAAAAATGCGTTCCCGAAGCCCTCCATATCCTCAAAACGTACACCTTTGCCGACTCTACTCCTAGCGGGCATGTGGCCCAAATCATCGAGGAGGCATTTTGGACAGCTTTCAAACGTGCAAATATCGAGGTGTACTCATCACGGGGCGTTTTGCCATCCTCCAGAGTCCGATCTTCGTCCGACGAGATCGGCAAGTTCGTCGGTGGGATTCCTGTGGTTATGAAGGAAATGAAAGATTCGCCATTCATCAAGAAAATCATCGATTTTGGGCTTGTTAAAGACATCACAGTCGACGACATCTGTGAAGAGCTTGGAAACAAGGCTATGGATAAAGATCAGCTCTGCCACTTCATCAAATGGGCTGCGAAGGGTGCTGTTTCTGGAGAGCTGGACTATGCCAGCAAGAAACGAGTGCTAGATATTGCCGTGGGCACAGTCAGTGACGGGGGCGAATCTGGAGAGATTATTGCCATGGGGTCTATTAAGAACTACCTCAACAACAGGATTCCCGCCAGTCTCCCTATACCCCCGACCACTCTGCCACTGGTTTTTACAGCCAACATCCCCGAGGTCCAATTGCAGGCGTTAGGCTGGCAGCCCTTGGGAATTGTCCCTTGGCTAAGATTCCTGGTCGAGTCTGGTCCTAACAAGGACGACGAGCAAAACTTGACCAAATCGGCCGAATTCTCGTCCCGGGTTCTCGTGGTTCTTTCAAAGAATTGGGACAACCTGAGCCCTTCCTCCAAGACCTCAGTAATATCGACATTGGAGCATATCAGCGCCATCCCCACAAAAATGGGCATGAGGAAACCCGGCGAATCCTTCTTTCCAACGGTGAAGCTCTTCGGCGATCTTCCAACTGTTCAGAACCTGCAGGGAGTCAAGGACAAGTTCTTAACAGCCTTGGGGGTCAGAAAGACGGTAGACCTAGATACGATCTTCACAAGACTGCTGAACCCCTCAGCAGCAAGCAGCGAAGCTGTACACAAGAGATGGAGCCACATGGAACTGATCAAGTACCTTGCCTCTGTGAAGGACGATATCCCGACTGCCGACATGGAAAAGCTCATAAAATCACAGCTGTGCCCTGCTGAGGCTGGCCCGCTTGGGATGGAGTCAACAAAAGGCACAGAGCAGCTTTTCAAGGTGTCTCAGCTCTTCGAGCCCAGAGATTCGCTTCGTGCTCTAAAGTTGCCCATTCTTCAATGGCCTGGCCCACCGGGAAGCTTCAGGCCCAGGAGCGCAGAAGGCCAGTTTCTTTTCTCACTCGGTTTGCGTCCATACCCATCCGTGGACGATCTTGTCGACATGATGGCTTCATCAGATCTTGCCATTCAGGGTGCGGCAAGGAAATATTTCATTGCCAACTATCAGATGAACTCTTATGACAATTTTGACCTCAGCCGCAACAACAAAGACTTCCTTCCTGTCGAGGGTAACGGGAAGCAACTTGTGTCCCCATCTGCCTGTTACACCAACGAAAAGGCTGCGGTGTTTGGATATAATGTTCTCTTGAAGGAACTGCTCCCGCACGCGTCCAAGTTTGGGGTTGCTCGCGATCCTCCAATCACGGGATGTGTGGAGAAGCTCATTGCTGAGCCACCGCAGAACCGCAACCAGGCGATCGAGTTCTTTGAGTACTTTACGACTCGGCTAGGCGATCTCGGATATAGTGACATCCTGAAGCTCAGAGATGCCCCCATTGTTCCTGTGTCAAGAGCGAAGGACCATTCACTCCGGGGGTCCGATGGAGTAAACACCACCGGTGTCAACGTCCGACCTTCTAACTGCTATCTGGGATCATCTATGACATACGGGAATATATTTGACTTTGTCGATCTTGGCACGGCCGGAAACGCTTTTCTCTACAAGTGTGGTGCCAAGAGCGAACCGACCAAGATTGAGATTGCCAAGCTTGCCTGTTCAGAACCAGCACGTCTTCTGGGCATCATGCAGAGCTCTGAGAAGTACCTCAATCTTCTCAGATCCCTGGCCGACGAGTTGCAAGCGCTGAAGGCGGACAAAGCGCTTTTCAAGCAAATGAGAACATCCGCATGGCTGCTTGGATCTCGTGAGCTGTCATCCACGAAAGACGGGAAACCCGGCCTGAATGAAGAGGAAGAGGCACCCATCAAGCAATATCAGCTTGCCGCGGCCAGCCACATTGTCGTCCTCGACGATTACATCAGTTACCGTTTGTTCAAGCAGTCGCTGCTATGCGCTCCAGAGGAAGACGCCCTCGAAGCGTTCTACATCGCCCTCGGCTCGGAAACACTTGGAAGCAAAGTCGAGGAAGATGTTAGTATCGGGCCTCACACGGAGAAGCAGGATGGTGCCCAGTGGTTGCGTAAACACGTGCTGGAACGCTCCAAGCTCTTCTTATACGAGTATTCAAAGTACAAGCGGGATGCCATCAAGCATGATGACAAGTGGCTCGAGAAGAACTTAAAGGTCGAGGCTGTTCGTGCGGTGGCCCTCCGGCGATCTCTCAGAGCTTACGGCCAGTCCCATACCGAGACACGCTCTGCCGCTAGTTTCCAGAACGGCAGTTCGTGGATACTGTACGTCGCCGCCCAATCCAAGCCTGATATGTATCAGGTCGGGCAAGCCATCTGCCAGCTGCTACTTACGCGTCCCAGCCAACAGGCTTATCTATTCTTCGAGCCGTTCCTAAAGCTTGACCTATTAGACCTCCGAGCTCGTGGGTATAATGTCGACCGTATCCTCCGCGCAAAGGCGGCAGAGGCCAGGATCGCAGAGGAGGAGAGACGTAAAGCTCTGGAAGCTGAGCAGCGGGCGATCCGAGAGCGAGAGAGCGAGTGGACTCGCCAGGGCCAGGCCGCAGAGGCTGCTGCTGCTCGCGAGAACCCCAAAACACCAGAACACCGCATGCCAGGGGCCTTTAATGAGTCGCCAGAGCAAGAATCGGCTGTGGAGCTCAACCGCCAGAAGCAGCCAAAGAGGGGCCTATTCTCTAACCTGACCCGGCGCCTGGGCTTCGACACAGACGACGACTCGCAGTCACAGAAGCAGCTGGAGAACTTCCTCCCCCCTGAAGAGTCCGGAACCGCCAAGCAGCGAGGTCTAGAATCGGGTTATGCGGATCGTGGAGCGAAAGACGATGGGCGGGTGACATCCCCCGCCGTGGTGCAACAGAACTTGCTCAACGCCATCAAGTCGACTCGTGCCCACGACTCTTCGGGCTTGTTCTCTCCGCCCCAGCAAAGCCAGGTCAAAGAACAGGCGACATACTGCGATTCGACGCCGGCGACCAACATTGACTTCGCGGCCGAAGGCCCTGGAGGAATGCGCATATTCGTAGCCAAGAACCTATCGGTTGATACCATGAGCTTTCTGAAGTCAAACGCTGCTTCCATTCCCGATTTTGAGATACTTCTCAAAGAGTTAGGCGGTATCTATGGCTTGCAACTTAAGTCTTTGCACATATTCTACGATGAGCACGGTAGCACCATTGCCTTCAACAGCAACGGCAGTATATTTTGCAACCTTCGCTTCTTTAACCAGCTGCACGCTGAAAAGTTCGGCGGGGTGTCAGCCAGTGGCGAAGGCAGAGTCGAGGCGGCCGTCTGGTGGTGGGTTGTAATTGCCCACGAACTCGCCCATAACCTCGTGGCCCCTCACAACTCGGAGCATAGCTATTATACGTAAGTTGACTTACTTGAGACATCTCGCGGGGCTCCCGAGTCTGGTAACAATAACAACGATGAATTCTTTGTGCTGACGTGTTTCATTTCTCGAATAAATAGGGAATCGTTTATCCACCAGTATTTCTCAAAGATGGTGGCGCTGGCGATGACGTGGTCAAAGCCCACAAATAGCTCGGCTGCTGCTACTCCTAGGTCTCCCTCGATGTCGACCTCGGCGAGGCAGCAGAGTCTTCCACCGCCTCCGCCATACTCGTCCAAGTAGCTTGACGCAACTCGTATGTTGAGCAGATGGATGACGCGCAACGGATCCTTGAGCATTGGGGTTGGAATAACGACGCTCATGTCTTTGTGGATAAAGCCAAGACGAATAGATAGACAGATTTCTTATCTTTTTTCACCACTCTCTTATTTCTTTGTTTTGCTCATTCCTGCCTGTTTAGGGGGACTGGGGAGGGGCGTTGAGACTAAATTGCATTGCTGGGTTTTGGGTCGTCAACTGCATCTCGACTCTCTATTACTTACAGTCTATGTATTTTAATAGATGCAGATTTGTAATCACTGGGAAGAATGAGATGGCTCAGCACGCTGTGTAAAGGGGCCACTGGCTGTACCTGTTGATGGAACTATGAATAGGTCTACACCTGACGTTCTGGTTTCGACGAGAGCGCCAAGTGTGTTTTTTCCCTCTTTCTTGTTTGTACCTGGTTCTGGTCCGGAGAGTAGGTATAGAATCCCGACTCCGAGTCTTGATTGCATGCCATGGTCTCCACTTGTATTCACGGCGGTTAGAAAGGAAAGCGGTTGGGTTTTTCTCCTGCCGCGGAAGAATGGGGGTTCATATTTGGTAGTACAAGTTGGTGGCCTAGTCAATAGAAGAGGGTGGCCTTTTATTGCCTTATACTTTCTCCTTTCCTGCACTTGACCAATCAATATTTTACGTGTTGTGATTCCTGTGACCTGGGTACGAACATTTTGTCGGAACAGACAAGGTACTCGATCGTCAGGGGTTGGAAATGCTGGGCGTCATTATACAGGGGTCGGTAAATGCAGAAGAGTCTTCTCTCGCCTAGCCCGCTGGCTTTGCTTTGTATCCAAGAGTTAACCATGTTGCTATGAAGCGCAAGGAAAAGAGAAAATGACATCCCATAGGTCTGAATTCACACTTGATTGTTGTCAACTCGCTTGCGCAGTCCGAGAATCTTTAAGATTACCTATTCTCATCGCCAACTTTACCGGTGTGTTTTCCCCCATTTTCCTTCATTCAAGCCACATACCCAATACGTTGTTTGACACCTCTGTAATTCGGACTTCTCGTAGAGCAATGATCTTACCGATCGAGTTACACTGGTGTAAAACATTGGGGAAAAGGCGTGGATAATAAACACAATAGGAGGCAACCCGATGACGCCAGTCTTGGGCTCGTGGACGGAAGCGGAGAGAGCGTGCGATGGCCCGGCTGCTCCTCTTCTTGCTGACGGTTCTAGACCCTTCAACCATATGCCTCTTATTATGGATGGAGCAAGACGGCAAGCAAGGCGCCGAGTCGGGTCTGCACGAGCTGGCTGTGGGTTGATGATGGGATCGAGGGAAAGCTACCCCGCTCCAGACAGGAAAGCCGGGCGAGAGCGGGGCAAAGGGGGTAGAGTAGGCTGATTCCGAGCCAACACCGAGAATGGGCCGCGCAGAACTGAGGTTACAGGCACGCAAGCTCCGGAGCCAGAGGCAGGCATTTTGCCCTTCGGCGCCAATGCACACGACCAAGTACCGAGGGGCCATCCTGCTGCACCGACTTCCCGGCTGCTTTGCTTCTGGCGGGAGGGCGACGGATAGCTCTGAGATGGCTGATGGCCGTGTTTCAATCCATGGTGAGGGGCAGGCAGGAAAAGGAGGGGTGAGGGGTTTCTAAAGTGATGTGGTGCTGCACGAATCCAAAAACTTACCAGCCCAATGGGACGGCCTCCACAAAACCAACCAGCACTTTGACGGGGTCGTTGAGGGCAGGCACGCGTTGGGCAGCTGCACTTCATGCTAACGGCTAAACGGACTTTATTCTGCTGCGCACCGTCGACATCAGACTGAGGAAGACGAATTGGCCAATAATCGACACAGTCGTGCCAGAGCTGCAGCCCCTTGAACCGCGGCCGCAGCCAGCCCTCGCAGGCCCAGTTTCTAATTGGCCTAGCCTACACATGGGAGTTGCTCTCTGCTCTGCCGCTCCTCCATCGACATGCCCAATTCAGAAAGTTTAATAGTCTCGAGTGTGACTGAGTGCTACTAATAGCCAAGCTAAAGTCCTTGCCCCCCATGGAATAGATGATAGATCGGATCCCAAGTTAAAAGCCGTTGCGGAGACGAGACAAGCACTGCGTGAATACAATACCCGCTTGAACCTCGCTGTTTCCGGACACACACCATGCCACCGTGTAAGGTGCAAGCCGCTCCCATCGAGCAACCACTAGGACATCCAGTTCAGGTTGCTCGAGAGGGGTTTGGCCGGCTTGATGGGTTACTAGACGGCAAATAGGAGGTCATCGTCTTCGTCCTCGTCCTCGTCCATCTTCACGACAGGCAAGAAGCGAAAACAACAGTGATCTTGTTGGTTGTTATATCCAGGGCGTAAATACAAATCTGCATCTGAAACTTGACCTTTGTCCTGTCTCCGGCTTACCCTTCCTCGCCTTTCCCGTGACCCTCGCAGTGTCATCTCGCAGGGGTCGCGCTTTCCACTCCAATATCTCTCTCCTTCCCTAGTGCCTAGAGGTATCTACCATCCCATATACCCACCCTTGAAGATACCGCTCCTGCCCGGCCTGCAAGGCCGTGTTAGTCTAGCGGCTCCGTGTGCTGGTCGCGACATCCCTCATTCTCATTCTCCGAGCGAGACGCGGGTGGTTCCATCCGATCCAGACGGGTTATTGCAGCGCAGGTACCCCCAACTGCTCACCTACCTGCCTACCTTACCTACTTCACATCAGGTATATATATATCCAGCTCCCGCCTGTCCTCTCCCCCCTTTCCATCATCCCTCAACAAACAATTCGCCCTCTGATTCTCTCAGTACCGAAACAAAATACCAACACTTCAACTCTCACTCTTACAAACCAGACTCGTCAAAATGGTACTACTTCTTTCTCGTCCAGCCCCTCTCCTGTCCCCATCGTTCCTCGCCGTCTCTCGCTCCTCGTCCTGGCGGGCTGCTATCCCGGCTGTGCCATTCCGGTCCTTCACGTCGCGCGTGGCGGGCTCGGGCCGGCAGCCCCTGAGAGCGAGGAGCGCGGGCCGCCCTCGGACCGACGTCCTCTTCCTCCCTCGGCTGGGCCCACAAGGCTACTCCACAGTTCGGCTGCTAACTACTCAACGTGAAAAGGTCAAAGTACTTGCGGTTCTCTACGACGGCGGCAAGCATGCCGATGAGGTGAGCCTAATTTTATTCTCTCTGCATACTGCCACCCAGTCCCTTTCAACCAGACACACACAATCACAAAGGGGTGGGAATCCTGTGTCTGTGGCCACGTCTGCATAGGCCTTTGAGGATGCGGGCTGAAGTCTGGCTGTGGGTTGGACCCAAAGTATTGTCACAGACGGCATGGCATGCATGCTGCGAATGCGGGGTTGAGAGAGGTGTTCACTGTGCGCTATGGCCATGGTTTGCCCCAGACAACGGGTCGACGGCAGTTGTATGACAAGGATTCACCTCTCGAAATCGCTGCTGTGGCAGGGTGGGGAAAAGGGGCAAAAAGGGGCCTCCGTCTTGGCACCCACGTCTCAACATCGTCGCTCCACCGTCGTGATCAGACACAATACACACGCACGAAATGTTATGCAAGCTAACAGTCTATAATGTAGGTTCCCGAGCTGCTCGGAACCACCCAGAATGAGCTCGGCATCCGGAAGTGGCTTGAGGACCAGGGCCACACCCTCGTCACCACCTCGGACAAGGAGGGCGAGAACTCGACCTTTGACAAGGAGCTCGTCGATGCTGAGATCATCATCACAACCCCGTAAGTATCAGTGGTCTGGGCTGGCAAGCTCGCAGCGGCGAGACAGACCTCCCTGTCTTGGGGTGACTTGGGAGAGAGAACCACTCGACTGACAAAAGTCTCCCTGCTACAGCTTCCACCCCGGCTACCTGACTGCTGAGCGTCTGGCCAAGGCAAAGAACCTCAAGCTCGCCATCACTGCGGGCATTGGCTCCGACCATGTCGACCTGAACGTGGCGAACAAGACCAACGGCGGTATCACCGTCGCTGAGGTCACGGGCTCCAACGTGGTGTCGGTTGCCGAGCACGTCGTCATGACGATCCTCGTGCTAGTCCGCAACTTCGTGCCCGCGCATGAGCAGATCCAGGAGGGCCGCTGGGACGTGGCCGAGGCGGCCAAGAACGAGTTCGACCTCGAAGGCAAGGTTGTCGGCACTGTGGCCGTCGGCCGCATCGGCGAGCGTGTCCTGCGCCGCCTCAAGGCCTTCGACTGCAAGGAGCTGCTCTACTACGACTACCAGCCGCTGTCGGCCGAGAAGGAGGCCGAGATTGGCTGCCGCCGTGTCACTGACCTCGAGGAGATGCTCGCCCAGTGCGACGTTGTCACTATCAACTGCCCGCTCCACGAGAAGACGCGCGGTCTCTTCAACAAGGAGCTCATTTCCAAGATGAAGCCCGGTAAGCTGGTAGTCACCCTTTGAAGCGATCTTACTCACTAACCATGGATAAAAAAAGGCTCTTGGCTTGTCAACACTGCCCGCGGCGCCATCGTCGTCAAAGAGGACGTCGCCGACGCCCTCAAGTCGGGCCATCTCCGTGGCTACGGCGGCGACGTCTGGTTCCCCCAGCCCGCGCCCCAGGACCACCCTCTGCGCTACGCCAAGAACCCCTTCGGCGGCGGCAACGCCATGGTCCCCCACATGTCGGGCACTTCGCTCGACGCCCAGAAGCGCTACGCCTCGGGCACCAAGGCCATCCTTGAGAGCTACCTCACGGGCAAGCACGACTACCGCCCTGAGGACCTCATCGTCATTGGCGGCGACTATGCCACCAAGGCTTATGGCGAGCGCAAGAAGTGAGCTAAGAAGGGAAAGGGGAAATTGTAAAAAAAGAAATATGAAACCAACCCAGAAAAAGGAAGAAAAAGGAAAAGGGGGCTTCATGTAACTTTGTGCTCCACTCGCTGGAGAGATGGTGATCATTTAGGGGTCCGATCTTCTCTAATTCTGTAATGACGATAACGACGAATCTGATATTTGGAATGGAATGGAATTTTGGCAAGGCTGCGGTATTCCTTGGTATTCATGCCACATCTCATCTTACCTAACTACCTAACTTACCTAGCAAGCTAGGTACCTTGGCTCATATAGGTTTCTTATCTTGAGTTAATCCATTTTTTCATCTTGGAATCTTCATACCAACCAGTAAAGGGGGTTACAAGTTCCAAGTGACCGCTAAGAATGTTTGTGAATGTGTAACAAAGTATGCCCCTATAACGAAGTCTTCCGTTCTCTCCTCGCAGTCAAGAAAGCATTTTCGCAACGAGACAAAATCCGTGTACTTGGTAGTATTTTAGAATACTGCACACCTAAGCTAGTTCTCGTATTTTTTATATCAGGTAGCTAACTAACTTGACTGAATTTACGTCCTAATTAATTGGTAGAGCCTACGATAGGAACTCGAGAAGCTCAGTGAAATGGGTTGAAGGTGCCCAATCACCAAAACAGCAGATACTAGAAGGACTTTATCGAACAGCCCCCTTAAACACCAGATCCCAACTAGAGAACGCATACCGGTCTCCATGCCCCATCCCTCGATACTTCGAGGTCATCTAGCGTCTCGCGACATGCGTTGTTATTGTTATCATTATACAAGACTACATGGGCAAGGCACACTGGCAACCGAACGCTCGCTCTCTGCATAGCCCTACCATCCGTTTCGACTCGCCTTTTCGCAGGTGTCTCTGCCTGCGTTCGCCTGGGGTATTATCGTTTACCGTTATATACAAGTTACAACTCCCCAAACCACCCATTTTTTCCAAGCAAATATGGTTTTACCACCCCCTTTCCCCACTTCTTCTTCAAAAAAAGATGTTTCCCAAGAAATAGGGGGCGTGGTTCTGAAGACTTCTCTAGTCGTTAAAATAAAAAGGCCAGAAAACAAAAAGCAAAAAGCCCATACCTCCAACAGCAACGCCAGTACACGTATTAAGGTGACATAGGGCCTAGAGAGCTGACATGCTACTTTGCCTGTTTCCAGAATTTCCACCACGGAGTCGGCTCCCCATCATACACAGGGGCTTCTCGCTTGGAAACTTGATCGCGGCCGTGGATTCGCCAGAAATACACGGGAATGCCGGCAACGACAAAAGCGACGACGGTGAGCGTCTGCAGCGGCTGCGCGAACACGGCCCTGCTCAGCAGGAACAGACTGACGCAGCAGAAGATGATGGGTGTGGTGATCCAGGCTCGATAGGGCCGTTCGAGTGTGGGCTCCTTAACCCGCAGCACGATGAGGCCCAGGACCGTCAAGAAATAGAAAGTGTAGCCGGCCACGCCGTAAAAGGTCAGCAGCGTGCCGAATTCGCCGACCAAGATGTAGGCCGTAGTGAGGAGGGCATTGAGCACTAGCGCGGGGATTGGCGTGAAGAAGAGCCCCGTGTCCTCGTCGCCCACCAGGCGGGCAAGCCTCTTGCTGAACCACGACCGCGTGCGCGTTGTCGACATGGAAGGGTCTTGCTCCGTGCCGGTGCCGATGCGTCCGAACAAGGCGGGGATGTACCCCTCTTTACCGGCGACGTAGACGAGTCGGCTGCTGGTGAAGGTGGAGCTATTAAGGGCGCCAAAGCAGGATGCGCTCACGACGAGAGCGATAACCAACGCCCCAACCGGGCCAAATACCTTTGCGCCAAACAAGACGGCCACCGTGTTGGTCGAGTTGATGGCTTCTAGGGGAAGGACAAGGAAATAAGCAACGTTGGCTAACAGGTAGCTGATGATAACCAGCGGCATAGCAGTGTGAATCACGCGCGGGAGATCCCGACTAGGGTTGCGGAATTCGCCCACGACATAGTTTGTCTGCAGATAACCGAATGTTAGCGGCCGTTTATGCGGAAGGGGAGATGTCATTCAGGGCCAACCGACATTGTCCCATCCGTCAAAAGCCCAGAGCCCAGCATATAATGCCACGGCCCAGGCGGATGCGTCCAGCTTTGTCCCTTCGAACCACTCATGCGTCTTCCAATCCAGGTTCGCCGTGCCTGAGAAGGAATACCCAGTAGCAGCAACAACAATGCCAATAATTGTAACACCGATCAATGCAACGAATTTCAAAAACATGAGCATATCATTCAGCCGTGTCCCCAGCCGCGTCGAGACGCAGTTCATAAAAGTGACGAGGAACAACCCCACTAGTGCGACCGACTTGTTGATCCATGGATTGATTGTCTCGGCCTCGGCCCCAATGAAAGCCCTCACGAGGTACTCGCCCATGATGATGGCTATGATTGCGGCGCTGCCGGGCTTCAGGACGAGGACGGCCACCCACGTGAATAGGAAGCCGGATAGCTCTCCGAATATCTTGGAGAGATAGACCTGCGCCCCTCCATTGAGGGGGATGGCGCCCCCGAGCTCTGCGTAACTCGCCGCGCCGGTCCAGGCGAGGATACCCGCCACCACCCATATTATGAGCGCCGCGCCAGGCGAGCCGGCATTGGCGTTGACCTGGCTCGGCGATGAGAAAATCCCGGACCCAATGATCAAGCCAACTATTAAAGACAAGCCGTTGAGATAAGTCAATGTCTTGTGCTTCTCCAACGACCCTCCCCCGAGCCCGCCGTTCGCGTGGGTTGTCGATGTGGATGCGCCGATGGGAGCATATCCAGCGCCCGTGGTGGACGATAACGGGAAGAGGTTTGAAGCGAAGTCGAAGGTGGATGACACTGAAAAAGAGCGGCCATGGTAGCCTGGTCGACTGCCAGCGGCGGCAGGGTTCGAGCCGTCCAAGGGATCGTCCCGCTCGAGGGAGGCTCGTCGGGACGACGAGATGCTGGGCCTCGAGTCACTATCGGTGGTAGCAGCCCCGGGACTGGAGCTCGCCAGAGAGGCGAGCTCTAGTGAGTCGCGCGCATCGGGCTGCAGATTGGAGGAGTAAAGCGGCGGCATCGGATTTTGGGGGGCCCAGTGGGCGAGTTGCGCCGCCGCGGCGAGGCTCGAGATGGTAAAGATGGGACTACTTGTGTTGTTACGCCCCAGATGCCCGCGGCGAGATAGAAACCATTTCGGTGGTTACCAATAGAGCCAAGGCAGAAGGCGGTTCTCTCTCTCGGAGCCGAGCGAAGACAAGAATAAAGGCACGAGCCCAACGACACGGTTTTTCTTCGTTGGTCGGATTTGGAGACCTAGTTGCGGGAGGGGGGCCCAGAAGTTGGTCGTTCCACAAGTCCCGTCCAGACGACACTGACGTCTCGCTCCGTGTATTTATTAGTAGTTGTGTATTTCGGAAATGTCGACAAGACGGCTTCTAAACGAAGAATCAGGGGAAAAACAAAGCACCAAAACCTGCGCGGCGAGGGTGAAGCGAAGTATGACGATTCTTTTTGGGATTAATTTTTTGTATAGAAAAGTCAACAGATTGCCGATGAGAGGACGACCCAAGACTTCTGGGCGGGTGCAGAAGGCGACACAAGATCAAGGGCCAAGACAAACCCCAGTCCGAGCCTGTGCGGCGGCGGGGCCCCACATGGGGTGTCTTGGCAGATCAGATTTATGCGATGAGATTGGTGACTTTTCACCCCTTTTGGCAGCCCTTTGTTTCTTAGAGTTCTCTAAAGCTTCTAGGTCGTCAATGCCTTCCCGTTCATCTATCTCGACTTCGTTTCGCACGTGTAGTTCTTTGAGCTAATGCGTATTGCTACTTGCACGACAGGGAAGAAGGATCAAAGAGAGGGTTAGGGTTTGAGGGGAAAAAGGGCTTCCATCCCGACACCTGTACTAAAACTCCGAAGTTCTAGACTTCTGTTCCAACACATGCACGCCATTGTACAACATAATAATATTGAGGCGATTGCTGCGTGGCATCGGTTGTGTTATTTTCTCAACTCGTGTGACACTTGGTGTACACCAGACTCGGGGTGTAGATTTAATCTAGCGGGGACCATTGATGATTACGTAGAATATTTGGGCCATTCTATTCGTTGCAGGGACGTTTCCACCGCGTGAGCTCCTCCTGCTGGCAGCAGCAGCTTTACAAGCTCCAGCACTCACCACTAGCCCACCATGAGCAAACAACACTGATGGGTTCAGCCTGATTTTTCCTTCTTCTTCCAACGACCGGAAAATGTGATATGCCACAATGCCCTTGATCTATGGGAGGTCAATTGGCCGTTTATTGCCCAAGCTAGGCGGCTCAGTGCACTTTCGACCCGCGTCAAATCCATGCGCCAGTACTTTCCGCCCGCGGGGCCGTTCTGCCATCGCCCTCCAAGCTCTCGACAGCACCCTTCGAAGGGGCTACGCGGAGAGCAGGCTAGACCTGCCCGCCCTTGACCAGAAATGGCGCCAGAAATGGGCTTCACTCCAAGCGGACTCTGCCCGCCGCGCCAGTGATACAAACGACAACAAATACATCTTGCCCATGTTCCCGTACCCTTCAGGCACTCTGCACATGGGCCACCTCCGAGTCTACACCATCGCCGACGTTGTCGCGAGATTCCACTCTCTTAAGGGCAACAATGTACTACTCCCCATGGGTTGGGATGCCTTTGGGCTCCCTGCAGAGAACGCGGCTATCGAAAGGGGTATCAACCCGGCTACATGGACAAAGGCGAACATCGCGAAGATGAAAGAGCAGCTTGATGTCATGAATGGGTCCTGGGACTGGTCTCGTGTGCGTATATGAGGAATCCGACTCTCATTCTACTTGGCGTGATGCTGACCCCGGTGCCCGCGGTTCATAGGAGCTTGCCACCTGCGACCCGAGCTTCTACAAGCACACCCAGGCCATATTTCTTCGTCTCCACGAGAAGGGCCTTGCCTACCAGGCCGAGGCAGAGGTCAACTACGACCCTGTTGATAAGACAGTGCTGGCAAACGAGCAAGTAGATGCAAACGGCCGCTCCTGGCGGTCGGGCGCCAAGGTGGAGAAGAAGAACCTGAGGCAATGGTTCCTCCGCATATCCCATTACCGAGACTCTCTACTCCGGGACCTGGAGGTCCTGGAAAAAGAAGGCGACTGGCCCGAGAGGGTATTGGCGATGCAGAAGAACTGGCTGGGCAAGTCCGCAGGTGCCCAAATCAAATTTCCGGTCTTGGCCTTTGGCAAATACGCCCATGCCAGAATCGAGATCTTCACGAGCCGCCCAGACACACTTTTCGGAGTGCAGTACCTAGCGCTTGCCTCAACACACCCGATAGCTACTGCTCTGGCGGAGATCGATTCTGAGCTTCAGGCATTTCTGGACACTCTTCCGGGGCTGCCTCCCGATTCAAAGGTCGGGTACCTGCTGCCTAATCTCCGTGCCGTCAACCCCTTAGCATACCACGATGAAACACCCGAGGCGACTAAGAAATCGCTTCCTGTCTACGTGGCACCTTATGTGGTTGGCGACTATGGCGAGGGAGCGGTTATGGGAGTGCCGGGGCACGATGTTCACGATCATGCTTTCTGGAAGACCCATCGGTACGACGAGCCGGTTCGGATTGTCCTCGCCGCCTCAGAAGATGAATCAACTACGGCCCTGCCCAACGAATCCTTCGTAGACCGCGGAATACTGACTGAACAAAGCGGCATATACAAGGGCAAGCCGTCGAAAGAGGCGGGCGAAATGCTCGTTTCTTTGCTCGAGCCGGCTGGATTAGCAAAGTCGGCAGAGAAATGGCGCCTCCGAGATTGGCTGATCAGCAGGCAGAGATATTGGGGCACGCCCATACCTATCATCCATTGCGGATCATGCGGGAGTGTGCCTGTTCCCCATGAAGACCTTCCAGTCCTGCTTCCCGAGGTTGACGACCACTGGGCAGCAGGTAAATCCGGCAATCCGCTCGAGAGCTTGAAAGAGTGGGCAGAGACAGAATGCCCAAAGTGCGGCGGGCAGGCCAAGCGAGACACCGACACTATGGATACCTTCGTGGACTCCAGCTGGTATTACATGCGGTTCATCGACCCGCAGAACGAAGACGCTCCGTTCTCTGCTTCCAAAGCGAAAGCCTTGCTGCCGGTCGACATCTACATTGGGGGAGTTGAGCATGCGATTCTGCACCTCCTCTATGCTCGCTTTATCTACAAGTTTCTTATGACGTCCCCGCTTGTGTCTGACGGGTCCGAGGCGTCAAGCGACACATATGAGCCTTTTAAGCGGCTCGTGACCCAAGGAATGGTGAATGGCAAGACATACAGCGATCCTTCAAGTGGTCGCTTCCTGAAGCTAGATGAAGTGGACCTGAGCATTGCCTCGAATCCGAAAGTGGTCGCAACAGGCGAGTCGGCCGTTGTCAGCTTTGAGAAGATGTCAAAGTCCAAGTACAATGGTGTCGATCCAACGGAATTCATTAGCCAGTATGGAGCGGATGCCACGCGAGCACATATGCTATTTCAAGCTCCAGTGAGCGAGGTTTTGGACTGGGACGGGGAAAAGATTGTCGGCATCACCCGCTGGTTCGGCCGCATTTACGACCTTGTAACCAGACTCGGAGCTGTCACCCCGCCCAAGGCGGGACGCATGACAACCAAAGCCTACTTTGAAAGCGCTGCGAAGAAGCTGGACTCGACCCCAGAAAAAATGGCGCAGTGGGACGCGGATTCAGCGATCTGGCGCGACGTCCAGAAGATCATTACCTCTGTCAGCGCATCGTACGAAAAAGTTTACACGCTGAACACGGTTGTGTCCGACCTTATGATTCTCACCAACACCATAATGGCCAGCGACGGTGCAAATGCGTATGTCAAGCAAGAGGCTGTCTCGGCCTTGCTTCGCATGGTAGCACCGGTTGCGCCGGCATTCGCCGAAGAGTGCTGGAGTGTTCTCAAGCCCACATCATCCTCCATCTTTGGGGGCGGCACTGCTTCGACGTCGTTCCCGGCCCTGGATGGCACGCTCCATCTCTTCCAGCCGCGGAAGCAGGTGTGCGCGGTCCAAGTTAATGGCAAGCTCCGGTGCGCGGTCGAGATCCCGAAGCCGCCGGGCTTGCAGGGCGACGAGCTGCGCGACTGGCTGCTAGCAGAGATCATGAAGACGGACGAGTCCAAGGCCAAGTTGATGCCGACAATAGCAGCTAGTGGGTCCGGCGTCTCAGATGTTGTTGCGTCTGCAAAGAAAATCATTGTCATCAAGGGCGGGAAGCTCGTGAATTTTGTATTTTAGGCCGCTCACTGTTTCGCGAATTGCGGACCTCTCTTTGTGTCGTCGCATCGAATACGCGATGCGAGGGCTGGAAGCATTGTGTTGAATATCTGAATATAAACTTTTATACAAAGATGTCTGTTCTTATATGCGACCCTTAACTAGGGGAAGGCAGCTGGTAGAAACTCCACAGAAAGTCCATCCGTCTCTGCAAGATGGGTTCCTTTGCTTCATTTATCTTTTGTACATACATTATTGTATACTTTAATTTCCTTTCTCAGACATCACATCACATCACACATCAGCCCGACACAAATAAACAGACCGTCCCTCCCCGAACCCCCGCACGCGAATCTCGTGCCCGCCCACGCTCTTCTGCCGACAGTCGTCGGGGCGGTCGTGGCGCGGGTCGTCTCGCCAGATCTCGGCGCGCTGCAGCGGGTATAGCTCGGCCAGCCCGGGCCCGCCGCCAGCCACCATGTCCACCACCCGTGCCGCCTGCTGCATGCTGCCCACCTCAAGCAGCACGCGCTTCGGCCGCAGCCGCCGGCACAGCGCGAGGATCCGCGCGTAGAAGGCGTCTTCGAGCCGCGAGGAGAAAATGGTCTGCTGCTGTGATTCTGTTGTTGTTGTTGTTGTTGTTGTTGTTGTTGTTGTTGCTGCTGCTGCTGCTGTTGTTGTTTTATGGGATGGTAGCGGCGTCAGCGCCAGCCGCGGCTCGTGGTTCCGCACCGACCGCGCCGTGTCCCGCGCGAACCCTCGCGACGAGATGTACGGCGGGTTGCTGATGAGCACATCCCAGCTTTTTGGGGTTTGGCTCTGGTTGTTGCTGACAAGGCGTTCCTCGAAATCTGGCGCAAAGATGTCGGCCTGCTCGAAGCGGATGTCTGCGTTGTTGGGAGAAGTGGCGGTGGTGGTGCCGGGAATGAGGTTGAGCTGCGTGTTGTGCGCCACGTTCTCACGCGCTAGCTGTACTGCCTGTCGAGACACGTCTATCCCCAGCACCGACAACGCGTGCCCTGCGGACTGCGCCGCCGGCTGGAGCTGCGCATACAGCTCGAGCGCGATGCAGCCAGTCCCAGAGCACAGGTCTAAGATGTTTAGCGATGTTAGTTGTGGGCTGTCTGAGCTTGGTTGTGGTGGCAGAGTACTGAGAAGGAGGCGCGCCATCTCGTTGGTGTATGCTTCTGTTTCGGGTCTGTCGTTTTTGTTAGCATTGTTGTTGTTTTCTCTGTGCCTCCTCTCACTCACTCACTCGCTCGCTCGTTCGCTCACTCACCCACCTTGGAATAAGCACGCCTGGACGGCACTTGATGTCGACATGGCCGAACGGCTGCGACCCGAGGACGTATTGCAGGGGCTTCCCCTTGGCTCGCTGGTCGCACATAAACCACAAGCGCATTTTGGAGGGCATTGGCGATGGCGTCGCTGCGATGTGCTCGCGCATCCACCGCAGCTCGTTAGCTGCCGACGCTAGGTCTCGACATGCGGGCAGTATCAAGGTTGCCAGCGGTGAGATGGTGCGCCTGGCGCGCCAGAACAGAGCTGGCCGCAGTCGGGGCATTGCTTTGGTTGTTGATAGGGGTTCAGGGGGTGAAGTGAGTTGGGTCTGAAAAGGAGGCTATATCATTATTTTTGAACCTCGAAATGTTCAATTGGCTGAAAATCGGATAACCTAGCTCAAGAGGCAAAATATTAATTAAAAGTGCTCCAAAAGAGTGAAAGAAGAAGACCCAGGCATCACAAGTTAAGATGGGCAGCAATTAATGAGTGTTTAGTTTGCACAATGAGTTGAGTCTTGTCTTGTAAGTGAGGTGGATAAAAAAAAAAGGGAACTGAAACTTGGCGCGCAGCTTGATTGGAGCAAGCAAGCCACCTAAGCTCGGATTTGGTCACTAACACCGAGATCTCCTAGCACCATCGCATCGCCAGAAAACGATAGCCAGGTTACTTATTAATTCACAGAGACGCCCACGCCGAACTGTCTCTCTCTCCCAAACTATGCAGCTCTTAGCTAGACCCTTGAGCAGACCTCCCTAGGTACAAGACATGTTGTTGAGATGGCTCGCACGCCGGGGACAAGCGTGCGCAAGGCCTGCCGCATTCCGCCGGTCCCGGTCGTTAGCGACAGAGGCGCCGCCCGCGTTCCCCATTACAGCGAGCTGCCCTGAGCCGACATGTTCATGCACCGCGACGCCTGCCATGCCCGAGGGCCTCGAGATCGACCACAAGACGCCGCTGAACGGACTCATCTCAAACTATGCGCAGCACGTACTCGTGTGCACTGGCCAGAACGACTGGCCGTCGCGCATCGAGGAGGCCAACAGCGGCGACAACCTGGCCGCCGACCTCCGGGAGCTTGTAGGCCGGGGCGGCACATTTAGCGATGTAAGTCCCAACCACCAGCAACAAGAAATCCCAAAGCAATTCACAAAAACAATAAAAATACTCATGCCATGACCAGCCCTTCCACAACATCTCGGTGCTCAACTCGTCGTTCCCGTCGTCCGCGCCATATCCGCCGCTAGAGCTGCAGACGACGTCGGCGTACCTGCTGCCCGACTTCAAGTACGTGCCGTTCCTACCGCGCGTATCGTTCGACAGCGTCAAGGCACTGGTCAAGGGCTACCTACTGCCGGAGAAGCTGCACCCGGCGCACCAGAACCTGTCGCCCATCCACCGGGACCGCCTGCTGCGCAAGCCGGCCTACCAGAGCCTGCTGTGGGGCGTGCGCGAAGTCAACGACATCCTGGTGCTCGTGTGCGGCCACGGCGACCGCGACCAGCGCTGCGGCGTCTTCGGGCCCCTGCTGCGCGACGAGTTCGCCGCCCGCCTCCCCGACGCCGGCATCGACGTCCTCTCGGGCCCCGTCGAGGCTACCGTGCCCGCCGCGGCCTCGCTGCTGCCGTCGCCGGCGACAACTGTGGGCGCATCGGTCTCGGCCCGCATAGGCCTCATCAGCCATATTGGCGGGCACAAGTTTGCCGGCAATATCATCATCTACTTGCCGCCCCGCCTCAAGGCTGCCGGCGGAGAGGCGCATCCCTTAGCCGGACACGGCATTTGGTACGGCAGGGTCGAACCGCGCCATGTCCAGGGCATTGTGGCCGAAACGATGCTCAAGGGCACTGTCATCAAGGAGCTCTTTAGAGGGGGGATCAAGCAGGGCGGCGAGATTTTGCGGCTGTAGATTTTCTTGTAGGTTTTTTTTCTTGGCGTTTTGCTCTCTGGGAGGGAACTTGGATTTATTCAGAATATATGTATTCTACTCTTTGCAAGCATTTCTATTTGATTTATTGTATATAGAAAGTGTTCTCAGGAGAAATGGGTCAGGGGCTGCCCATTAAATGCTTAGTCGTATTGTAGAGCTAAACCCACTACCCTGCCGCCAACCGCCAAAAATCCGAGTGCCCCTGTATCGATCCTAGCTCGTTCCCTCTCAAACCCATCTCTTTTCTCCGCGCTTCTGCATTACCATATTCTCGCGCTTAGACGGGGAGAGTGGCGGAGGGTACGTGTTCGCCGGCGGTCAACATGTTAAGATGGCTCGAAATTCCATTTTTGCTTTGGCTCGGTGGCCCACAAGAGCTGCTGAAGGGACAAGCGTGAGGTGCAAGCTCGCACCCTCCCGGTCCGTCTCCAAATGCTCATCCATATCACGACCAGATGGCCATACACCCTCTTTACGCCCACATCCAAGCCTCACCCGCCTGTCAACTGCCCGAAGGGTATTGCACCTGTCTCCGAAATGCACAGCAGTGCGGGCTTTTTCATGGACAACAGAGGCAAGAAATGCGTCTCACAGTGCCCAGACAGCCCGCTCGGGGGGGGCGAGTAGAGCCAAAAGAGGCCGACTCTTCACCAGACTCGCCGCCACCGTTGTCGTGATAGGGGCCATATACCTGGTCTTCATCGACAACGACGAGGGTCTGCTGCACTGGCGCGTCGGCAACGCCCTCAACGGGCGCTCCTTTGTGCCCTTCACCATCGTCGCCCGCGAGCAAGTGTCTCCGACGAGCTTCATCATCACCGTCGAGCCCAAGTACAGCAGCTACAGGGATGGCAGCGCCGGCTTTCTGCGCCTGCCACGATCCCTCGGCGAAGCCAACCCGCACCGCGCCGTCCTCGAGCGCGCCTGGCGCCACGGCCTCTGGTCCGTCGAGATCAAGCAGCCACAGCTGCAGGTCGCGCGCGAGTACACCCCGCTGCCGCCGCCGCTGGTCCAAGACGGCGACGGCGGCGACGGCGAGGCCGACGACTTGGCCCGCGGCCGCCTGCGCTTCCTCGTCCGCGCCATGCCCGGCGGCGAGGTGTCGACATACTTGAGCCGCCTCGGGCTCGGCGACACGGTCGAGCTCCGCGGGCCGCACCTGGGCTTTGACCTGGGCGCCCGCCTCGGCGCCGGCAACGGCAACCAGCGCGTCGTGTTCCTCGCCGGAGGCACCGGAATTGCCCCGGCACTCCAGGCCGTTCGGGCCCTCCTTCTATCTCCTACGCCGGCATCAACTACCACCACTACCACCTACGAGTCAGTGCCAGTGCCATGTCCGTCCGTCTCTATCATCTGGGCCAACCGCCACCGCGCAGACTGCATCGGCTGCGACGACTCCTCTGTCACGTCTCCCGCCGGCGACAACAAAAACAAAAACCCCGTCATAGCATACCTATCCAGTGCCGCGGTAAAACAAAAACAGCAACAGCACGGCGGCGGGCTCGAATACGCCTGCGTCGTCGACGACGAGGGAACCTTCATCTCCGCGCGCGCCATTGCCTCGGCCGTATCACCAACCACTACCGCCACCGCCCCCACCACATTAACTAAACAGCAGCAGCAGCAGCAGCTCCCTCCGCGTTTCCTGTCGTCCGAAGACTGCCACTACCACTCGACACGGCTCCTCGCAGGGACAGGGCCCAACGACGATAGCGGTAGCGCCGCCCAATACGCATGCGCATGCCCGGGGGGCAGTAAGAACCTGCTCCTGGTGTCCGGGCCGGACGGCTTCGTGGCAGCGTACGCCGGCGCAAAAGTGTGGGCAGGCGGCAAGGAGCTGCAGGGGCCCGTCGGAGGCGTGGTCGGCGACCTCGAGCGGCGGTGGCGCCCCGGCCAGTGGAGCGACTGGCTTGTGCTCAAGCTCTAGGGTAGACATTGCCACTACAAGTGTTGTATCATAGTAATGGTATGTCTGTCTGGCTGTATTATGCAGTCAGGAATTAGCTTATTATACCCCGCCCTGGATTTACCTAGGTTTTAGTTGGCAGGAGTACAGCTAGGAGGATAAAGGAGTGGCGGATACACGTATGTACGTCGTTTAGTTCTTGTGCCATACACCGAACCTTTAGGATAGAGCGTATGGATAGATACCAGGGGTATATAGAAGACTGGAATATGGGTTAGACGCGGACATGCTGTATGATGATAGAAGGCCGCGGATGTAAAGTTATCATTCTTGCCGAGAAGAATACCAGTAGAAACCATAGTCTTTCGCCTCCCCACTTGAGCATTTCATTCACGATCAAAACAAGACGTAGCGGTAACATCCAAGACCAATTTGGTAGAACGTTCAACGCCCAAGGGATGTAAACGCTCACAAAGACTAAATAGTTATAAGAAGCCCCCCATTTGGATTGTATTCACATCCAAGGTGTTCTAACCGAACGAGCTTTCGAAATAACGAAAAAAGACAAGATAGGTATTAAGTATTCTCCCCTTCGCCAACGCTATCCCGATGCAGCAGAGAGGCCGGCCCACCTTGTCCCATTTATTAATACATGAATTTTGTCTTGAAAGACCGCATAGCCGAAGGCCCCTTCTTCCCTTTTCTTTTCAGACATTAAATGCCCTGGACCTTCCGGTACGAAGGGGGCTTCATCGTTCGCTGGATGAGCTTCCCCGCGTAGGTTGGAATCAAGGAAATGGCCCCGATGGCCACAACGCGCCAAAGAAAGCCTCTGTTGATGTCATATTGGTCAGCAAAAGTCGCAGTTGGTGCTCGCCAAGCCAGACGACGGGATCGAGACTTACATGGTGAGGATAAACTCCAGGTCAAAGTAGCCGCCCAGGAACGGTATGGACCCGACAAACATTAGGAAAGTGCCGACGATGGACACGACCATAACCCAGTGCCACGTCGTGATCTCAATGGCCACCATGAGCAGCTCGTTGAGCACGAGCACCGTGTAACTGACGGCCACCATCCTCGGCCCATCGACCTCGGTTAGCACCTGCGACAGACCTTGGATCAGGCAGCCTTGGTAGATGGAGACAAAGACCCAGACGAAGAAGGTGCGGTACGATAGCGACCGGCCTTCCGTCAACTCTTTGTAAAGCTCCGGGTACAGATTCGTCAGGTTTTCATCGACGTCTTTGTCTAGGACAAGAGACAGCACGGGGGCTGCAGTATAGACTGTCGCGTAGCCAACCATGAGCCAATCCTATTGGGATCGAGTCAGTAAAAACATGCCTCTCGGAATATTTTAAAACAAACGAACCTTGTATAGTCCCTCTGGCCTGAAGTTAAGAGCGATGCTGTACATTGTCTGGCACACAGCAATGATCAAGCCACGGTGAATCACAAACTGTGCGAGCTTGGCACTGCGTTTGTAGCTGTTCCGGCCGTGCCATACCAGCAGCTTGGTCAAGTGGTGGAATTGCTCGATGGAGAAGTCGGCCGCGAGACTGGCCTGGCGTCCTTCCTTGCCGACTATACCGACACCAACATCGGCCGCCTGGATCATCGAGACATCATTCCCGCCGTCGCCGATGCAGCAGACGCGTTTCTTGGTGTACTCCTTGATTAGCCTGGCAACCTCTGCCTTTTGGGTTGGCGAGCACCGGCAGGCTACCACTGTTGGCAGGAGGACGGCCACCGAAATGAATTCGCGTCTGAAGTGGGTCAAGAACAGGCTAAGACTCTCGCCGTCGATCAACAGACAAGAATCCGTCTTGCTCCTCAGAAAGTCCAACCCCTCCTGGGCGGCATCCTTCCGTCTGAGTTTGGAGATTTCGTGAATATACTGACCCCTCGCCACCAGCTTGGAGCTCACTGCAACACACCGTGCAGTCTCCACCTTGTCGCCCGTCAGCATCCATATTTTAATGCCGGCGTTACGAAGCAGCTCGAGCGAGGGTTTGACATCCTTTTGCAGCTTGTCTTCGACACCGGTGACGCCAAGAAGTTCCAGGTCACGCTCGAGATACTGAGACACAACGGCCTGCATCCCCGCATCTCGGCTGTTGATGGCAAGAGATGCGTCGCGATACTTGGCGGAGAACTCTTGGTACTCCTTTACCGACAGGCGCTTCCTCCCTACAACAAGGGTCCGAAGCCCCTCGCGGGCCATGTTGGCTGTCTCCTCGTCAAGCCAGTCGTTGGCCGAGACGATAGACCCCATCACAGTATCTGCGCCCTTTTGATAAAACCAGATCTCGCCATTCTCAAGGTTGGGAGCTCCGGGATGTAGCTTGTCGAGGAACTGAACTACGATTCCCATGCGCTTGCCCTCCGACGTGAAGGGGAAAATGTCTAGAATGCGTACTTTTACCACGGGACGACCAGTCTCGGGGGATTCGAGAACCATCCCTTTGCGGTCGCGGTGTGCCAACCGCAAGCCAACAGACTCGGACCATCGAACTATGGCAATTTCATCTGGCGAGCTCGCTTGATACGAATTTTCAACATGGCCATCTATCTCTTCAGCCGTTGGCGTTACGTTGTGGCAGAGGGCCAGGGCAAGGACCACATCGCGGACACGGGATCCAATTTCTCGACGGGTCCTGGTAGCTCCAGCGCTGGCGGCAGCAGAATACGACGACGACGGTGTTGCAAGCGTCGGGTTGGATGAGCTGTCCGCCGACGTTGCGATGTGGAAACCCTGCTTCACATACGCCGCGACCTCGTCCATGGCGTCGTTGGCATACGAGACGGTGCCAACGTGTATCTTCTTCATCTCCATTTCATTTTGGGTCAAGGTTCCCGTCTTGTCGCTGAGCAAGTATTCAATCCGGCCCAGGTCCTCGGGGATGGTGCTGGTCCGGACTACGGCGCCCGGGATCCCCGGATCTCTTTGGATGAACCAGGAGTACACGCTCTTCCCCATATCCAAGTTGACACGCAAACTGATGGGAACGATCGTGGAGAATAAGACCAAGAACCTCATGATCTTCACATACCATACGTTGTCTTGGGTGTTGCCGAATCCTTCTAACGCAACTAGAATGATGGAGATGGCCAGGGTGAGAAAACAGAGGATTTTTGTGAGCGAGTTTATCTCGTACTCTAGCAAGCCTGTCTTTGACCGAGACGGGGATGTGGACAATGCCGAGCGTGTTTGGGGTCCGGTATAGATAATCACAGCGAGAGTTGTAGCTTGTGAAGCGATGACCGTATTTGCCCATGCGGTATTGTCTATTGATAGGGGTGCAGCTTTTGAGGGACTGCCGTCATCATGGGGGTCGGCGGCGCTGTTTATAGCGTCCTGTCGCGAAGGTAGTAGTTCCAACGTGCCGGCGAACTCGTTCACCTTCCTGTCGGGTCTGCCGGCTGTGACGCGAAGACGCACCAACTCCTCGGTAGCCAAGTTCTGTGACAAGGGAGAAGCAAGCCGCAGCTTCCAGTCAGTCTCGCCATCAAGCTGATCGGTGCGAATGAATGTTTCTCCTGTCGCACTGCCTTCAGCAGCACCTTGGTCAGTCGCATCAGTAGCACCAGCGGTATCAGAGCTGCCTTGGCCAGGTTCATCGGCGTGATCCAGCAGGAGTGCTGCGTCTTCAGCTATCGATTCATCATGGGTTTTGTGCACAGACGACTCGTGAGAAAAACACTTGAGAATAATGACGTCGGCGGGCACACGATGCCCTTTGGTGAGTTTAAGAACATCGCCGACTTTGAGATCGCGAGACTTTTTGCTGATTTCGGAAACGTAAGACGATGGCCCTTTTCTAGCCCCTTGACCTTCGGTCTGCTCCTCCTCCTCCTGGATGTCAGACAGCCTGTCTCTCTCGGGAATGAAGCGCTTGGATCCCTTGCGTGCGTGCGCAGACTTCAGTTTCTTCATTGGCCGGCTGCTGCCGAGATTCCGTTCGGGTTCCTCAAATTTGACAACAGTGTATTCTTCAGAGTTAGCTTCGTTGTCTCGTCTCCGCCTCCCAATATCGTCGAAAGCTTCCTTTCCCAGCGTGATGACTAGCACAAATGCCAGCGGAGCGATGTATGTGGTAAGATAGCCGATCCTCAGAGCCGGTATTGCCTGGGAGAGGGCTACGAGAAGAAAATACATATTGAAGAAAAATGAAAACTCGTTGTATAAGGTTATTGGTAGAAAGCCCCAAGCCGTATATTTGGCATTGGAGATGATGTTGGGCGGGAATCGCGTTGATTGGGACGAGCCGACGGCCACTTGTCTGGACGACGAGGGGTCGTCTTCCCTCTCGAGCTCCTCGTTGTTGTCGTAGCCCTGGTCCGCAGCCGCCCCGAATACGAAGGCAGGGAGCCGTCTGAGGCTGAGGTTGCGGAGGCTGTCGCCGGTGAAGGACCGGCGACGTTTGCCTGTGCTCGTCCTCTCGTCCCCATGCTGGATGAGGAGAGGCGCGTCGTCGCCGGCCCTTGCGCTGCCGTCCGAGTAGCGGGGATCGTGTGCGTCGCCATCCCTCAACAGCGCCTCGGCATCCTCGTCGCCGCCGTCACGGCTGCGACCCAGCTCGCCATATCCGTTGCGTTTGGCCCCGCGGCGTAAACCACCCATGCGAAGGGTGCGCAGCGCTATCCTGGGAGCTCGTTGTTCGGCGGCGCCACGGGCTTGTGCCTGGGGCAAGAGACTCCTGCTGCCAGCTTGCTCGTGGCCTGGCAATGTGTGAGGGTCGAGCTCTTCGAGATCTATCTCGAGGTCCGAGTCGGATTCATCAACGGGCGAATCTGGAGGCTCGGCTTGGTGGTACGAGTTTGAAGGAGGCATTGGACATCGAAGGGAGAAGCTCTCCTGAAGGCGCTGGGCTACGCTGGGCTGGGCTGGGCTGGGCTGTCTCGACTGGCTCGAGTTTAAAGTTTCTGGCGTCGGGTGCAGGCCCTCAAATCGTGGTCGCGCCTGCTGTGTTCGTAGCGGTTCTTACAGCGGAAGCGTAAAAGACGTAAGAAGCCGCGCAATGCAATGCCACTCCTTCTTCCCGGTCTTCCGTCTTCCCATCCTCTGCCAAGTGCGTATTAAGACGGCGCTCGCATGACAAGAGCTAATCTAGTCGGCCGGTGTAAGACGTGCAGTCGTCCAAAGATAACGGGCTCGGGGGAGTTGCCAGGAGTCGTTCTGGCGAGAACAAAGTAAAGAAGCTAGCTTCACATGTGAGCATCAAGGCTATGCTATTACGAAGTTACGTATTACGCAAGACCTCGCTGCGTGCGCCGCCTTCAATCAGGGGTCTGCCAGCGCCGCAGCGACCGACATTAGCGCATGACTGGGGGCAAGATCTGGCTTTGTCTGTTAGGGGGAACCTTGCTTATGTATTATTGTGGCTGGCAGGGCATCATTGGAAAAGCGTAATCGGCAACCCAGTAAAGTATCTCGTTAACTCCAACATCCTGCTGAGCGCCACTCCGCTGGCCAACAAGCTGCCGAAACTAAACCTGGCTGCTGAGGGAGCATGGATCGCAGGTGAGGACAGCTTTTCCATTTTGGTCAGTGCCTGCCCCTGTCCGGATTGCTGCTGTGCCCGCGCCCGCGGCTTTTGGCAGAAGTTGGTTCCGTTCCTTTTTTGGTCTGCATCTGCATCATCATCAGTCTTTGACAGCTTTCACTTTGGCGTCTGCATTGGGAGGAGTCAGATTGGTCCTCCACATGACCAGCTGTTGAAAGTTTCCTCTTTACCTCGCCTACTAGGTAGCCTGTCTTGTATTAGTACGCGTTTGCTCCCCCCATGCCTCTACCTAGGTCCGTTCGCGAAGGCCTCGGCGACGCGATTTCGCCCCCCATCCTCGGCGACAGCCACCTGCAAATACCCGCCATCCGATTGCTAACTGCCAACCTCATTTTAGTACTTCTATTTCTCTTGCGTCGCGTACTCACGCGTCACGCTGCTGCTCTCGACAGCAGCGCGTCCTCTAATCAGTCAACCATGTTCTCCGATGCGCCAAATGCATCATGGCATCCGGCAATGATGCCTAATTCGCTTGCCGATCTGCCTCGGAACCCCCCGAAAGACGTCCCGTCGAGTCTTACAAGTGCCATATTTGTGCACCAGGACGAAAGGTCATTCGCAGCAAGTGATGCGGGCGACGAGGTTCACAACAAAAGCATCGGCCCTGATGCCTGGTTCCCAGATTACGGCACTGGCGACAGCTGGATACAGGACGCAAACGAGGCGCCAGATGCACCAGCTGCCATCTCCGGGCGTGCCGACTCCTCCGGCGAGACCGAGGATGAGGGAGTGCCTAAATCTAGCACGGCTTCAAAACACATCAGCACAATATCATTTACGCGAACTGTATCTCACGAAGTCAGCTGGAACGACGACGATGACCCTGAGTGGAATCTTCCCCGAGTTGGGACGGATCCGTTCAAGTTTATGCCTCCGAACAACCGGTCCAACTCTTTCCCGGCTGCCTCTGCTAGCAAGCGCCAAGAAGGAGGAGAGCTCGAGCTTGACGAGCCTCTTTCTCACAACCAGGCAGAAGAAGTTGTTTTGGAGGCGGCCCGAGAAGAGGCCCGCGAGAGCTTCGAGAACTCTTATAATAGCTTTACCGAGGACGACCAAGAACACAGTAGCAATGTCAACCATCAATATATAGGAGGCAACTTGGCCGGAACGACAGAGGCACTGGAAGCGCGCTTTGAGGAAGGCTTGCCACTTATATCCTCTACTAGTGATGTTGTGCCGAACAACGATGCTGGCCAAGGCGAAAAAGATTTCTTTGGAGATGACATCGCCGCCGAAGAAGACGACTTTTTCAGCCAGGTTCGCAATGAAAAGGCTGCAGAGCTAAGCGACGAGTTTCCGCCGGCCCTGGAACGCAAGTCGACGATGCAGGTCTTGGGCACTCTCGATATTGGTTTGCCAACACCGAACGGCTCCCCTTTGCACGAGTCCGGAGAGAATGGCGTGGCTATCACCGAGGTTTCCACAAATCAGGCAATTACCGAGAACACCCCAGACGCGGATGTCGTGAGTAAAAATGATGACGACTTGAAACCTGCAGATGTAGAAGAGCTCGCTGCAAAATGGCAGGAAATGTTTGCTGGCGACGAGGAAGACGAGCTTTTACTGGATGATGCTACCGAGACCGAGACAAAAGAGTTGGACTCTGCAGCATTTTTCGACAGTGATGACGAGGGTTTCCTCGATGATTCGGAAATTCAACCGGTGGCGGAGCCCATCGTTGCCCCTACAACACCCTCCGCCGCAGACGTCAGACCGTTGAATGGCCGGTATTTACCCCCAAGTCAACTTCTCGGCTCCGCCGCACCGCCAGTAAACCCCTATATTCCGGCTGCGGCATCGCCGGCGCTACCCCCTGTGCCGAGAAATCCCTACCTTCCACCGACGGTGGCCCCTGCGATTCACCCTCTTTCCGCGTCTCCCTTTCCAACGCCGTCTTCGGTCCCGCCATCTACAGGATATGGATATGGCGCCCCTCCTCGTCCGCCGCTCCGGGAAACGAAAGCGCAAAGCTTCGTCAAGGCCACGGGTGGATACACCTCGCCGTATGATCTTCCAATGGATGTTGTCGTACCCAAGAAGCGTGCGAGTATGCACAACTTGCAAAGAAGTACTGCACCAAGCGCCTCTTTACAGGCGCCCCCCGCACCACCCAGGAGTGCGAGCTTGCAATCCCACCCGCCTCCTCCAACTACCCCCGGCTCGGGGCTTCCGCACGCAGGTGTCATTGCCTCATCTAGATTACCTCCAGCCGCGAACAAGCCGTCTTTATCAGATCTCAGGTCTAAAGAGCACTTTTTTGAGGAGCTGCCTATGACAACAAAACCACGCCCTACATCCCGCCAAAGCAACAAAAGTCTACCATCACCATCACTGACCAGTCCATACGGAGCACCACTCCAGCCAGGCGCACCTCCCATGAATCTCCAGCCAGCAACACCCCAAGTACAACAGTCGGCGGCTCCCTTTGCAGCAGCAGATATTCCTAAGCTGGTAGCACCACCACTTGCCAATCCTTACGCTTCGCTGTCCTCAAATATTGGCCTTAGTCCTGCGGTTCCCCCTACCGCACCGAACCGTTACTCACCTGCGCCTCCTACCAATGGCTCTGTCCCCCCACCCGGACCAAGCCGATACTCTCCTGCTCTACCAAGCGCACGCCTACCAAGCGGTGGTCCGCCTCCAGCGCACCCAGTAACGGCGCCCCCAATCCTACCTCATCAGCCTCGTACTTCGAGCCCATTAGCGCACTTTGAGATATCTCATGAGAGATCAAGATCCCATGCCCCGAGTCATCACGCTGAAAGCGGTCCGGCCGAGAGACGAAGTAGCAGTTCTATGTACGACTCACGCCTTCAGAGAGTGCCATCCTTACCCCCAACTCGAGAGGTGGAGGAGGAAGAAGGTCTAGCCCCAGCTCAGTCAGCTGCCCCAGGATATGTACCGCCCCCTCAGCCGGCCTCGCCGCCCGAGTCGAGGTTTAGCCAGTCGCCGCAGCGCTTGAGGCGGACGCCCCCGCCAACATCTTTTACTGGACAGTCCTCATTGTCACCTCCGAAGCGGGCAACATCAAGTCACAGCGCGGCTGCCGGATCGCACGACTTTGTACCTCCGCCACGGTCTCAAACACAGTCTCCTGGGGCGTTATACGGAAATCGCGATGGAAGGCCTGTAGATCCAATCCCGCGCCCTTCCTCAGTTCACGATTCTGGTTTCTCGCGTACGACAACGTATGCAACAGCCGTCCCGCCCCTCCAAACTTCCGCTCCCCTTGCTTCCGCTTCTCGCCCTCGTAGCTTTTCGCAGAACCTCAGCTTGGTTACCCCTACTGATGGTCGGGAAAATGACGTGCTTCAGAGGTGGCGAGGGGCACCCCTGATCTCATGGGGTGTGGGCGGGACTATTGTCACAATGTTTCCGAAAGACGTTCCGCGGTATGGCATGAATCAGAGCTCTCCCATGATTCTTCGCAGTCCAGGGACTGTGAATGTACAAAATGCCAAGGATTTGCAGCCTATGGAAGAACGTCTCTCCAAGTTCCCAGGCCCACTCAAAGGGAAATCGAAAAAGAAGGAAACAATTTCTTGGTTGACCACCGGCATCGAAACCTTGGAGCGTGGCCTGCCCAATTCCCTTGTCGCTCAGACCCATTTGTCACACGATGATAAACGGGCCATGGAACGTGTGCTTCTGTGGAAAATTCTTCGTCTGTTTATCGAGCACGACGGGTTGTTGGAAGGGAACCCAACAATCGATAAGGCTGTTCGGGATATCCTTACACCGGACCTTGAGACGCCCGGCGCTCCGTCCCTCTACACGGCCGGAGCCGGTTCGCGTGGCTTCAACGATCCAGTTACAAATACGATGCTATCCGATGATGTTGATCCATCGACAGTAGAGCAAATCCGGAGACATCTTCTGGATGGCGACTGTGAGAAGGCTGTCTGGATGGCAGTGGATATGCGTTTGTGGGGTCACGCGCTGCTTCTCGCCAACGCACTTGAACCCGATCTCTACAAGAAAGTAGCCCAAGAATTTGTGAAAAAGGAAGTCAACTCTCCTGGCCACAACAACGAATCCTTGGCTACTTTGTACGAAGTGCTCTCCGGCAACCATGAAGAGAGCGTTGACCAGTTGGTCCCAGTTCATGCCCGGGCCGGGCTCCAGCTCGTGGTGAAAGATGCCGCTCTTGGGACTTCCAAAGATGCCGTTGAAGGGCTCGATAAATGGCGCGAGACTCTCGGGCTCATTCTCGGCAACAGGAGCGCTGATGATTCGCGAGCGATTAATTCGCTCGGGTCCCTACTCTCCAGCTATGGCAGGGCGGAAGCGGCTCATATATGCTTCATGTTCGCCCGGAAACATACTGTCTTCGGCGGGCTTGACGACCCGAAATCTGATTTTGTTCTTGTCGGATCTGACCATAGGAAGCAGGCCGAACAATTTGCGAAAGAAATTGAGCCTCTGCTTCTTAGCGAGGTCTATGAGTACGGTCAAAGCCTTGCCGGCGGCTCAAATGTGGCGGTGACGAACCCTCATTTAGCTGCATACAAGCTGCAGCATGCGTTTGCTCTGGCCGAGTATGGAATGCGAGACAAGGCACTGCAATACTGTGAGGCGATCTCTGCTGCAATCACAGCGCAGACTAGAAGATCGCCGTATCACCACATCATTCTTGAAGCAGCCGTAGAGGACCTCATGATACGGCTGAGGCAGGCCCCCAAGGAGGAGTCCAACTCTTGGATCCCGAAGCCGAGCATGAACAAGGTATCAGACTCGATGTGGAACCGGTTCAACAAATTCGTTGCTGGGGACGAAAACGATAGCTCAGGCCCGGGATCGCCGAAAGATAATGGCGAATCCGGGCCCTTTGCGCGCATCGCCGGAGGTACCCCTACAATAAGTCGGCCGCCATCGGCAAATAACCTGGACAACTTCGGTGCCGCAATCCCCAGTTACCCCTTGTCAACCCCCCTTCCAAACATCCCTGTTCCTATGATAGCATCGGCTCCTCCCACGAGAGCTGCATCACGTTATGCGCCAGGAGTAGCTCAGTCACCTGCGCCTTATGCGCCAAGTTCAACATATGCGCCTCGATCATCTATGGAGCGTACCTCGAGTGAGCTGAACAGAAGCTCGTCTGAGATATTTCGTCAGTCCTCAGACTTGCAGTCTGGATACTCGGATCCTTATAGCCCAAACACGACATCTTCGTCTACGCAGAACTACACCCCTTTTCACTCCGGTGGCGTGGGCCTGCCGCAGGATTTGCCGCACACCCCAATCTCTCAGCCAGACAAGCATGAGCAATCGCAGCAGTCGAATCAGCCCACTTCGGTGGCATCCGCCTATGAGCCCCATGGCTACTCGGGCCCTCATGTGAACGGAATGGCTTCTGCGGCAAATAACCAGAGCTCAGGGGCGGACGGTCAACAAGCTGTTAGCAATGGCTACCAGCCCCCCTCTTATGGATACGAGCCGCCTTCGTTCACTCCGTACACGGCTCCTGTGGATAAGGCCGCCGAAGTCGATACAGCGAACAATGGTTCCTTTGAGGCCCCATCGTTCCAGCCATACGGCTATGAACCGCCATCATATGAGCCCGAATCTCAGCCAACGAACGATGATGGAGATTCAAGCGAGGAGACGAAGAAAACCCCCAAGAAAAAGGGCATCATGTACGACGACGAGGATGACTTCCCGGTTCCAAGACCTGCCGAAAAGAGCAAAGCGGATAAGGATCGGGAAAATGCGGAACTATTCCGCAAAGCCGCAGAGGAAGATAGTCAGTATATCCCATTTCATTTGCACGAAATGCATCACATGCTGACGTTCACCCAGCCAAACGAGCTGCCGAAGCAAAACAGGCTAAGAAGGGATGGGGTTTCACAACTTGGTTTGGTAGCGGAGGCGCTGCGAAGAAGGAAAGCCACGACCCTGCTTCTAACAAGCCTATCCGAGCCAAGCTAGGAGAGGCCAACTCATTCTACTATGACCCCGACCAGAAGCGGTGGGTCAATAAGAATGCAGGCCCAGAGGATAATGTGACGAAGAAAGCAACCGCTCCACCGCCAAGAGGAGGACCTCGCTCTGCTTCCTCGAGTCCCGCCCCACCCATGGGTGTTCCGGGTCCCACGTCCGCTCCCGATACTGGACGTGCTAGCGCTCCCCCGATGGGACCGCCCCGATCCACCATGACCCCGCCACCATCGGGTCTAAACTCTTCTGCCTCTGAGGCCAACCTCATGGCCCCTCCTCTGGCACCTCCAACCATGATGCGGTCCAGCTCCAATACCAGTACTGGCAGCGGGCCGCCAAGCCGGCCGACCACAAGTCTAAGCCATTCGAGCAGCATAGATGATCTTCTGGGCGCTGCAGGACCTCGCAAGGTAGGAGCCAAGAAGCCCAGAAAGAGTGCAAGATATGTCGATGTCATGACGAAATGATTTGCGGCAGGGGAATTTGGTAAGCTGTCGAAAGGAAAGTCAAGACATTCATCTAGATCTCAACCCAAGCGGTTTTGGAGAGATCAAATATGGTGATGGTTCTTCGGAGACATGATGTGTCAACTTGGATTGAGGCTACCTACGGTGTCGTTGCTACTGTTGTCGGTTCGGTGTTGTTCTATTTCTTTTCTACCCTGTGCTATAGACTAAACTTTTTTTGTAATAGCCACTCGGCCTTGGTCGTAATTTTGGGGAGCTCTCGTTTTGCTCTTGGAATGGCGGTGTGTCGGATGGGAGTCACTATGTTCAGTTATGTGTTGTGCTAGTGTGTGGCTAGAAAGCTGGGCTTTTTGTATAGGTTTTTCTGTTCTCTCTCGATGCTATTATAAAAGAAGTTAGAGAGGACGTCGCGGGATTAATGGGCGCATCCCTCCCGAGAGGATAAACGAGAATGGAATTCCAATCAACTGCCTACCTTTCTGTCTGTCTGTCTGTCTGTCTGTCTATCTATCCCTGTCCGGTTCCTTCAAATAGAAGGCCTCGGTAAAGTATCCTGTATATGGAAGAACCAGCCCTTGTCTTGTTCGCAACACACTACCTACCTGACTGGAAGGTTGCTTTGTCAAAGCGTTGATGTGAGACTAATAGAGGTCACGTTTCTTGGTGGAATGAATACACAGTGCCTTGTAGAGGCGCGAAATAAACTTAACTTCGACTTCAGCTCTTCTAACTCGCTTTCTTTTCTTTTCTTTTCTTTTTTAAAAAAGAGGAAAAGCCTCTTCAAGAGTCACAACGCTCAGGGGGTGCAGATTATTTTCAGACGACCCTGACTCACGAACAAATCGGTCACGGCACTAGTGGCCAGTTGTCGAGACAGAATGAAGAATAAATTCGAGTAATAAAAGAAATAATTGGCCATGATACGAGCCCGTGACATGATATTCAAGGGAGACCCTCCGAATGACATTACTTTTTCTCATTTTTTTGTTAACAAATACCTAGGTAGGTTGCCAATCCACGAGCCCAACAATCCCGCCCCATGGAAAAGACACAGAAGCGCCGCAGCCGCAGCTCGCGAAGCGTTACCGTGGTCAGTCGGTCGGTCGTCGTCTGATAGTGGCGTCACACAGTTTTGCGGGGGCAGGGGAGCGGTGTGGGGGAGAAGAGAAGAGCCGGCTGCGGTTCTAGTTTATTTCTGCATCATGAGCTGGACGAACTCGTTGTCTAATAGTCCCAGTTAGTAAGTGCGAGTATTAAGAGGACGCATCAAGTACGAACAGTCGATGCGGCCATCACCATCCTGGTCAGCCTCGCGGATCATCTCGTCAACCTCATCGTCAGTGAGCTTCTCGCCGATAGAGGTCATGACATGGCGTAACTCGGCGGCGGAGATGAAGCCGTTGTTGTCACGATCAAAGACCTGGGCCAAAGAGTATCAGAATGCGCCTCGTGAATCGGGTGCCCAGTGGCTCGACAAACCTTGAATGCCTCGCGGATCTCTTCCTCAGAGTCGGTGTCCTTCATTTTTCTCGCCATCATGGTAAGGAACTCTAAGGCGCGCGTCAGCCATATGTCGCAAGCGTATTACTCAAGATTACCTCGTCATACCAGGGAAGTCGATGGTGCCATTGTTGTCAGCGTCGACCTCGTTGATCATGTCCTGCAGCTCCGACTCGGAAGGATTCTGGCCTAGCGAGCGCATAACGGTACCCAGCTCCTTGGTGGTGATTTGTCCTGGTTACAAGTATTAGCTCCCGTCTTGCCCGACATGACGCCCACCAGAAATACAACATGATCTTCTGCGCGATAGGAGGCACCAAGAGCAGTGACATTCGTCTGCTGATGTCACAGCGGAAAGGTGGTCGCAGGGTCGGGGAGCATGAACAGCGCGAGGGAGAGACTCACCATCGCCATCCTTGTCCTGTCATTAAGGCAGCGTATTAGTCCCGGTCCAGGCAGGTTTTGCGCTGGATCGCGTGGCTGCGACGACCAACGGATGCGTAGTAACGGTACAACTTACAAAGAGAGAGAACGCCTCCTTGAACTCGGAGACCTGCTCTTCGGTAAGGGAGTCGGCCTGTCAGGGCGTGGTGGTTAGCTCGCCGTTATTTTGTCGCTTCTGGACAGCAAGCCAGGCGGGTGGCTGCCCCTCAGCCGCGGGGTTCTTTCGATAGATACATGCGCGATGCAGGGCACTGACCATGGCGGCGTTTGTTCGGTCGAGAGAGGATTAGCGACGTGAGCGTATCTAGTCTCGGATGAGGATATCTTTAGTTCAGTTGCGTGGGTATGAGGAACGGGAGCGTCTATCCTCAAATGTTCGAGGTGAATGGGGTTGAAGGTTCAAGGTTGGAGGGGGAATTAAATTAGCGAGCACTCGAGCAGGCTTCGGGATCTTGAGAAGAGCGGGGACCCCTCCTAACTATAACGGTGGTACGAAATTTGGTAGCACGATCGGGGGGGCCAGGCGCCTGAAGCAGGCAAGGCAGGCTGCCGCCCAAGGTTTTCCTTGCCGTGATGGGGGGAGTGCGGACGTGCGCGGGCGGGCCGTTGCCAAGCTCCTTGAGCCCCATCTTGACACTGTTGTGTTGGTGGGAGCCCAACCCGGTATACGACCCAGCTGGCAGCAGCTGCCTGAATCTCAAATCCCGCCCTGTTTGCAATTCCGCCCGCCCGTCAATCCCTGCCATTGAATTGGCCATCGTGTCAGAGCTCTGGGTCCCGCGTCATCAATCCGCTAAGAGTCGGACGTCGAGCCGCGCAAGCGATAGGCCATGTAAAGCTTACAGCTTAAGGAACCAGGACCACCATTACGTCGAACACGAGAACAGTAACAAGTTGCTTGCGGGCGAGCTGAAAGGGAGGCTTCCCCCCTTCCGGCGTCCGCCATGTGGCGAGACCGCACCAATCTGTAAGTGCTGCCTGCCTGCATGTCTGTACTTGGCTACCTACAGACGCCTTCAACTCCGTCTGGGCGCGCGAGACCTCCCAATTCCTCTTGTGTTGCTGCGGCCATTGACATGCCCTTTTCGCCAGCTACATCTCGTACCGCCAGTCTAACGCCCACCACCCGACGCAGCCGCGCCATCGGTATGGGCCCGCGGCCGGCTCAGCCGACCGCTTCGGCGGGAGCGGTGGCGCTGCCACCGGCACGGCGGTGCTGTTCTCGGCCGACGAAGACCGGCGCGGTCTCCTATCAGCTGGCGCTTACGACGTTGACGATGGCGACGCGGTGATCGAGATGGATCTGCTGCCCCCGCGCTGGGCCGACGTGTCAGATGAGGTCTCGGAATTGCTGGCCGACATTGCGCGTAAGAGCCAGAAGCTTGAGAGGCTTCATCAGAAACATGTCCTGCCAGGATTCAACGACGAGGAGGCTAAGAAGGCCGAGGAAAGCGAGATCGAGCAGTTAACGCAGTCCATCACGCGCGGGTTTCACGATTGCCATCGCTGCATCCAGCGCATCGAGCAGATGGTGCGCGAGGGCAAGGCGGCTGGCCAAATGAGTCGCGCTGACGAGCTCATGGCCAAGAACATACGTGTCAACCTAGCCACGAGAGTTCAGGAGGTAAGCGCGGGCTTCCGCAAAAAGCAGAGCGCATATCTAAAGAGTAAGGGCCCAAACGTCATTTCCGGAGCTATATCTTGGATAATATGATTGCTAACTCTGTCCTTGTTCTGCACTCAGAGCTCAGGGGCATGGGCGGTATATCTGGTCCCGCTGAGCGCGCATCAACACCACTACCGCCGGGAGTTTACACGGACCCGTCGATTTTGGAGTCAGACGCGGACCGGTCGTTTTCACAGTCAACGATTCAGGCCACGTCGCACCAGAAGTTGCTGCACTCCAACGACGTGGCCATTTCGCAGCGCGAGCGGGCCATCGACGAAATCGCTCAGGGCATTATTGAGCTGTCGGACCTGTTCCGAGACCTCCAGACCATGGTGATCGACCAGGGGACCATGCTGGACCGCATCGACTACAATGTGGAGCGCATGGGGACGGACATTAAGGAGGCCGACAAGGAGATTAAAATCGCCGCCGGCTATCAAAAGAAGACGGCAAAGAGAAAAATCATTCTGCTACTGCTACTAATAATCGCCGCTATGATCATACTTCTGGTCATCAAGCCCAAGAAGCACCAGAATTGATCGTATATCGGGAGTGTTTCCAACGTCAGGTCACGTCGATGAGGCTTGCAAACAGCATGTCCGCCGAAAAGTGGACTGAGAAGACCAAAGAAGAAAAAAAACACAAGATAGAACGTGGTGGCTTTAGGTAGGGTGTCCGAGAAGAACCACTGTACTGGAACTGAAGCTCGTGGGAGGCTATTATGACTACCTAGAAGCTGTTTGCATCGAGGCTGGATGCTCTGTGGAGAGCGTTTTGATGCTTTTAGATTTTTTTATTTTTGTACCATATTTCCTGGGCTATATACCAATAATGCTGCTTATGGATGCCATTTCGTGCCTCGTTCGGTGTCCCATGTTTTTTTAGCATGGACGACCTGTGGTGTTCTGTGCTCTAAGTCTGGATGGCCGCTCCAACTATCTATAAAATCCATATTGTACATATCTTCTATTCGAAGGGCTCTAACTGACCTGGGGTATCAAGTTTTAGACAATGCCATACTGATAGCGTGATAGAACAGTCGGAAACAAGACAGTGGAGAGAAAAAGAAAGAATCTATAAATATACAAGAACAAGATATCAACTATAAATGATATACTACACCGTATAGTTTCTTTACTAGGTCCGTTATCTTCATGTCTAGATTATTAGGTCTTTTTGATAGAGTTTTCAACTCCCAGTCCGCAACCTCCTTGGCCAGCTGAAGAGAGGGGCCACGAGCTGTAACGTGTCTGACTGACAGGTGGGTGGCGCCCCGGTTTGTTTCTTGCGTTGCTCGCCGGATTGTCTTTCGTATTGTTGCTTCTTGGATGTTGTTGGCTGCTGCTGCTTGGCGGGATTTCAGGCGCGCGTCCAAGGTCTTTCTCGTTTCCGCCTGTGCCTGCTCGACGCCTTCACGGAATCTTGGCAATTCTGGAATGATTTGGTAACCCCAACCCTCATCACATGCGATTTTGGCCTCCTTCAAGGTCAAATTTCCCTCTTTTGGGGGTTTTGCGTAGATGTCGGCAAGCCGCGACACCACACACCACACCACCTCTTTCGGGGTGACAGGCACCCCTAGGTCACGGAGTTGTGCCAGGAGCCGTACACCAGATGCAAAGGCTCTACCATTCGTCGTGCCTTTAGGTTGGTGGATGGGAAGTTGGAAGAACCCGCAATAGAGGATTGACTGTTGTATCCTGCCACTGAATACCAGCCGCAATGGATGCAGGGGGTGACTAGGGCTTAGATCTTGGGGCAAAGACTGGAATTCGTCATGCCGCTCAATATCGTGCGACACAGCGGGAACGTCAAGCTTGTGGACAACCAAAGCACCGTTCTCTGAATGTTTTGGCTCGTAAAAGCGGTTGGCAAAACTCAACGACAAATGCTCTACATCATCAAAACGGCCCGCCCACCCCAGTCTAAACAGGATGGTCTTCAATGCATCTGTTGCAATAGGGAACCGCATTGACATGATCTTACTGCACAATGCAGCATAGAAGTCAAGATCAACTGGGCACTCCCCTCCGTCAGGCGAAACGTGCCGTAAGATATGAGATGATATAGTGTTACTGGCTGTCGACGATAGCTGAGTGCCTCTTAAATTCATGGTGTCAAGAACTGAGAGCATTCCCACTCTTGCGCCCACTCTCAAGCAAAGTAAGACCAGGTCGTTGGAGATGGCATCACTCAAGTCTAGCGAGACGGCGAGCCTGACTGTTATGATCGTTCGAGAACGTTTCAATGTCGTCAATATGTCGGATCGTTGGTTAAAGACGCAGGCGTCGACATCGTTTGATATGTTTGGTAAAATATCAGAATCAATCAAATCTGCCAGTGAATCCCAATCTTCAACTGTGGAAAACCTCTGAACGGCCCGCTTGAGATCCGAGAAGCCGCCACGGAGCTGAAGAGCTTCGTTGATGCGGCGGACCATGCGGCGGATGTTCCGTTTTTCGAGTCGTATGGGCCGCAGAGAGAGAGAATCAGCCCAAGCGCGCCAAGGTAACTGGATTGGATTCGTCTCGGGGTCGGCTGGGGCCCCAAAAGTTGGTTGAAGTGACTTTTGTTTCGTCTGCGTTAATTTCCAATCCGCCGCCTTTTGGCCCACTTCCTTCTCAGCCACCGCAAGCTCTGACTTGGCACTAAGATGTCGAGATAGGATGTTGGCATCACGCCTAGAGTATCCCGCAAGAAACCGTAGAAATGGTAGCGAGGCATCCGAGGAAGGGACATCCTTATGAAGAAGGAGTAACTCGCGCCAGTTGCGGGCAAGGCGCGACAATCCTCGAGCGAAGAGGAACGGGACCAGCTCGTCATGAAGCCCACGGTGAGGGCTCAGAATGTACAATGCTCGTAGAGTTCTGTGTGTCTTAGGTCTATGATCAAGGAGGAATCGTTTAAGCACCCTCGCGAGGCTCGTTGCGTCAGTGCCCAATGTTGCACTTATGCGAAGATGCCACTGTAGACATTGCTTCGTCCACCCCCGGTCAAGGTAGAAACAAAGAATGCCCCAGTATAGGTCTGGCCAGCGGATGTGATGCTCATTGAAGAGCCAAAGAGCGTAAGCCCACACGTCTTCCATGTATTTTCTGTTGGGAAAGGGCACACTGAGCAGCGTCCGCCAGAATATTTCCGCTGCTTCTCCTTTCGTTTCGTACAAAGTCCGGCGCCTCAACAGACCCTGTAGGACAGCTTCGGCCCCGTGGATGCCATCCCTTTTGTAGCGAAAGTGGAGTATGCATAGCCAAAGCTGGACATCGTTCGCATTCTCTGGCAAGTCGACTAATCGGATTTGATTGTCGGTGGCGAGGACATCGGACTCGAGGTCCATCCGCCTGGTTGCTGCACTCATGTAGCGCCACTTCCCATAAACAGCAGGCCTGGAGCTCGGTTCATATGGCTGGATAAGAGAAAACCCTTCAATGTCCGTCGCTCGATGCGACTCCCCACGGGATGGTGTTGGAGTCAACAGTCCTGCGTGTAGTTGAATGGGAGCAGTTCGTAAACTCGAAGCGGTCGTGGAGGGTAGAGGCCAGTTGGTGTTATAACGTTTTTCCTGTCGAGTGCCTAGCGAGGTGTTCGAGATGAAGCACAGAGAGAACCAGGCTGCAAGCCGGACGGTGGGAGACGCTCGCGGCCATTTTGGCGATGCTCGGGCCGTTTGACTCGATACACAGCGCCAGGAATGGGGCATTGCACTGCCCTATTATAATTGAAAGAGGTCGCTTTGCAGGAACCATGTCGAGCTTCAGTTTCAGGGACAACTTCCAGCACCCCTAGGCTCTCCCGGCCGTGTCGGTGTATCGCGTTTCCATGAGATTTTCGGCGTGACCTAGAATAAAATAAAATAAAAACGGAGCTGCTTCATAGAAGTTAGCCGTTCGGCGGAGCTTTGCTTGCCTTGCCCGACCAAGGAACCTGCTTAGTCACAATTTTGCATTGGCCAATCCCAGCGGAATGGTCTCCAAGCGAAGCTACAACGACTCAATCCAACACTCACCTCACCACACTCGACACTCCGCAAGCTTTTCCCGGCGCAGAACCCAACTACGAAACTCATTCTGCACCTTTCAAGATGGGGTAAGATAATCACGTCCCGAGCTGGCATGTCCCGAGACACCCGCGCGACGGGATCATTTCCCCCGCTGTATCGATTACCAACTGGGCCGCCATGTTTTTGGTGCTATCGTACGATCTCCAAACGAACCTAAGCTGACATCTCTCCGCCCTCAAAAACAGCATGATGGACGCGAAGAACAAGGTGCCTGAGCTCCAGCGCGTGTATCAGGCAGCATACCGCAACCACACCCGGATTTGGAGGATCGTGAGTTAGGACAGAAAGGAGTTGAAAAGGCCATACAGAGGACCGACGTTAATTCAAATGACGCAGAGCCCTCGCAGCCGCATGATGCTTATCCCCTTCAACATCGTCCTGTATGGATCTCTTGCAGGTGCGATACGGTTTCCAATTTCCCTCACCTCTTTCACCGAGGTGCTAACTCTGTTCTAGCCAACATGTACGCGATGGGCCGCAAAATCCTGGGGTACAATACCTGGTTCAGCAAAGATTAAGCAGGAGTACATATGGGCAACTGTGATGGTAGCCGGTGTATAGCTCAGAGGCAGATATGGAGCGACAGGGTAGTAGCTCTAGAACACAAGAGTCATGCCTTAGAGGCCCTAGTTCCCTTTGTACATTCCTTGACTAACATTTGATGGCATTCTATGTGTGTTAATTCCGGGTGTGATCAATTACTCGCAATTCAGCCCTTTGCTACCAAAGACCCAATTCATTTTGCCCGCGAACAGCAAACATCATGTACAATTACAACTCATGCCTCTGAACCTAAATTCAAGGGTCAGCGCATGTATCGGGCAACATGTTGCAGGCCCTTTTCTGTTATCAGCCTGTAATTTTTACGAGCACGATGATAACCCCTAGTATCCCTCAGCACCAGGTGCCTCCGCATCCTTCCGTAAGCTGGTCAGCAGCTCGCGGAACCGCTCCTTCCCGGAACCTGCAGCACCGCCCTTCGCACCCTTCCCGCTCACGTCGACAATTTTTGAGATGCGCTCCCAGCTCGTACCGCCAGAAGTGGTGTCCTCACGGTTGGCAAGGAACTGCTCTGCCTCCTTGCGGGTCTGCGCAACCGCCTTCTCCTTCTTGTTGTTGTAGTTTTCGTAAAAGTCGTCGATGTTCTGCTGGGCCTCCTTGATGGTCTCGGCCTTTTGCGTGGCGAATTGCTCTGCCCGTTTCTGATTCTGGGCTTCTCGCTTCTCGCGCCAGTTCTTGATCACCTCTGGCTCCTCCTCTTCGCCAGCATAGGCCGCATAGCCCGAATTGTAGCTAACCGACGGGCCGGTGACCGTGCCGCCTGGTGCAACTCCCTGTAAACTACATTAGAACGTACAGTAGAATCTAATGATCTTGGCCGAACATACCTCGTTGCCACTGGTGATGTCCGGGAACTGGCTCTCGAACGCGGCATCGCCGCCCGTGGCGCCGATACCACCTCCAAGCAAATCATCGTCGTCATCGTCAAAGCCAGCATCCTCGACCGTTGCGAATTGGTTGGCATCGTCGCCGAGGATCGCCTTCTCTCGTTCAAGGAAGTTGCTAGCGGAAGGTGCGACTGATGCATCCTTGATCTCTGTCTGGGCTTTAGGCGGGGTGTCAGTGTGCTGGCACGATCGTCAAGAGCACGGCTGAAGCCGCATCCAACTTACCGCCGGAATCAAAGTCGTCGAGCGAGGGGAATCGGTCAGCCATGGTGACAGATTATATTTCAAATGCGGGCGGGTTGGTGTCCTATCTGGCACCGAAGTGAAAGTCTGCCACTAGAGAAATAGTGATTGGTGTTCAAGCCTATAATTTATTGGCGTGCTGTTTGATCGCGTCAGGTTGCGAGGCTACGCTGTACTGTACGCGCTAAGTCAGCTACGCCAGCCGCTGCAGGTGGAGATAGAGGAACGTTATGCGACAGTCGGGGTTGGACTAGCATTAAACATGCAATTAGCCGCCACGCTGGCTCGGAAGCAGAAGCTTTTTGATGTGGCTAAGAAAGCTCCAACCTCCTTCAAACTTCCATCTCTTCTTCGTCCTCCAATCTCTAGGTCTCTCACAGCGCAGCCACATCGCGCATCATCACTCTTGTGTATGCTGCTCGGCAATTTCGCTGGTGATATAGGTGCGAAGTGCAGATACCTTCGTACTTTTCATTGCAAGACTGGATTACTTGGTTCGATGTGGGCGGGTCTTGACGCGCAATTGATGCTAGACTGCCATATTCAAGACGCTGCAGGTTGGACCAGTGTTGACCACCACGGTTGTTTGGCGCCGCTCGTAGAGGAGCTTCCATTTATGGTGTGAGCCATCGATCTTTAAAACAACAACTCTCCACGACCACGGGACTTCGCCAAGCCGTACCAATTCCCATTTGCACAGCTCTCTCGTTTCTTATTCATCCATCTTCTTACGTTTTCATCTTCATCGTCGCCCCGCACGATGTCTTATAACGATGATGCGGTGCTCTCCAAGCTCTCAGCATTGAATGAGAGCCAAGAAAGTATCGCCACCACTGCCCAATGGATAATGTTCCACAGGTAAGGCCAGAGATGGTAATGGTTTGTCGGTGCTTGAACTAATCACTCGACTAGGCGACACGCAGCTCAGACTGTCCACCTCTGGTTGACGAAGCTTAGGGATCTTCCCAGCCCTAAGAGATTGAATATGATCTATCTTGCAAACGGTAAGCGCCTGTTGCTGGGCCGGGTGCTTGTGTTCGCCTTCTCCTTATGACCCGCATCCCAAAGGCCTTTGCAAAACTGGTTGAAATGCCGGTGCTCTAGTACGGTCTATCTCGGCTCGCAATAGCAATGCTGATCTGCTACTCTCCAGAGGTCGTTCAGCAATCCATAGCTCGTCACAAGGACGACTTTCGGACTGCCTTCTCTCCGTTTATTTGCGATGCTACATCCACAGCGTACAAAGGTGCCTCGGCAGACATTCAAAACAAGCTGAAAAGGGTCGTAGACATTTGGAGAGAGCGGGCGATATTCAGCTCAGAATTACAGGGTGCAATGGAAGCCAAGTTAGAAGGTAACACACTCCGGATCCTGCATCTCAATCTCCAGTTGATGCTGATATCAGCGGACAGAACTTGACAGGTCCCGCACCTCGACCAAAGTCGGGAGTTTTGGAGCATCCATGTTTGGGTCTCAGACGTCTTCCATCCCTCCCGAGCTTAGCCCACTGGTTGCGCCGCAGCAGAGTGTGTCAAAGAGCATAGTACCCAAAAATAATGCTCTTAAAATGGCCAACACTGAGTTCGACAAACTGACAGACCTGACGAGCTCTCCGCCAGCAGCCGCAGTTTTTGCAGCGCGACTCACTGGTCTACTTAAAACCCTTGCCAATGCCGAGGGTGCCGTCACAGAATGTATCAGAGCTCACAGAGAACTTGTTACGGCACTGGAGAAGATTCTACTGACCAACAAGGAAGAGCTGGAATCGGAGGTGACTCATCTAAAGAAGTTAAGCGCTCGTAGAACTGCGATCGAGCAAAAGAAACAGGAGGTCGAGCTCGCCATCATGGCCGGCTTGCCCTCCGGAAATTCGGAGCAATCTTCTCACAACCGTCCTTCTGGGAGCCCCGTCCCGGAGCCCGACCGCCCTCAAGTTGAGGCATTGACACCGCCACAAGTTCAGGACCATGATGACATGTACACCAACTCCCCCGGGCCGCAGAACGGACAGACAGAAAGTGTTGCAGGATTCATAAATTCGCCACCTGTTCCGCCTCAGGCGACTTTCCCATCAGCTCCTGGCATTGAATTGCTCTCGCACCTTGCATCCCGGTACCAAGCTGTGCCGGTCAACGGGTCCAAGAAGCGCAAGATCGATGCGTCGGACGACTCTCCGGATCTAGGAGGCGATGATGGAATCGATGCGGAAGTGTCTGAGATGCTTAAAAGGGAAAGCCACTCTTCTTGAGCACGTTGCGCATTTTTGATACGATTACAGGCTATCTACATATTGGGACCTGCAGTGGAAATGGGTTCGATGAGTTCGCCCAAGGCGGCGTTATTTATGACCGAAACGGTTTACCGGTGTGATTATATTGTGTATTACTTTGTAAGATGTGAAAGTGGCAGTGTAGTCGTTGAGCGCAACCGTTGAGGTTGCTGGGCGTGGCGAGCGCTTTGTAAGTATCTAGATTTATAGCCTTCTAAGTCGTTTGTACCTTAACTTGGAAGTAAAGGGGAAATTATCTCCATGTGGTGATCGAACCGCCGTTTCAGCTATGTGCTCTGGCTATCTGTATTTTGTCTACCTTACTTCGTTTGTGTCTTGGTCTTTGCGTGTAGAAAATTCTCGAGACCGAAGACGGCCTTGACATTATTACTGTCATGTTTTCTTTATTTTCGACAGGAGCTCGTCAGAGGTAAGATATCTGCCTAAGGTACTTAATCCATACCTTGCCATAATGGAGCTTTTTATTGACTAAAGAATCAATAGTCGAACACTGGCGTATCTCTGTATTTGGGCTCAATTGCTGTTACATTCTCAATGATCAGGTTCATTGACAGGGGTTGCACAGGCTCCCGCGGCTCGGCGATTGCGGATGACGAAATATTACCAATGCGTGTATTCCGTACCATACGGAAAAGTTGGTGTGTATTGAAAGCTCGTTAGAAGTTGAGGAGATCCCGATCGTTTTCGCGTCCCAAAATTTTCTCTTTCTTCACGGACATAACGACATTGGAACAAGCGGTCGTATGCATAAACGGTAGGATTTGAATCATTCGACATGACAGACCCGTGGCAACGGTATTATCCCTCGAGATAGCGAGAGCGACAGTAAAAGCACGAATCGAAAATGGTGTCAGGGGCAACAGCAGTGCGCCTCCGCGCGGCACTGCTTCAGCAACGCGGTCTCAGCCTTGCATCAACAACAGCGCCTCCACCGCCGCCGGCTGTGCTTAACTTCCCGCCCCGAGATCCCAGGATTGGCGCCTCGATTAGCTTCCGGTCGAACACAGTTGCATCGGCGTCCCAATGCCAGCCATTTGCGACCGTCGTTCCCCAGCCACCCACGTCGCCAACGATATCATCGGCTCAGCGCTATCCTTTGAGCTCGCGTCACTGGTCCGAAACAAGATGGCAATCTCCTTTCGGCTGCCTCCGCCAGCTCTCGACGACTCGGCCGTTGCGGCGGGAGGCTGAGGAGGCTAGCAAGGACCCTGCTAGGATAAAAACTGAGGAAGAGCAGCAAGGTATACAGAGGGAGCTCGACCACCTCGAAGCCCATGGCTTCCAGAGAAGTGCAAAGGCAGCCAAAGCCGCACATGTCAATATGAGTGCCCGGTTGTCCAAGGAAGGGAAGGGCCAGGAGGGCAAGCCTGGGCTCTCTGAGACTTGGCGTCTGATCAAGATCGCGCGCCCTGAGCTGCGATGGCTAGGGGTAGCCTTCGTCTTGCTACTGATATCGTCAACGGTTACCATGTCGATCCCCTTTTCAGTTGGGCGGATCCTAGACCTCTCGACGAAGGACCCGGCCGAAGACGCCACGTTATTTGGCCTAACCATGAACCAGTTCTTCACGGGTCTTGCGGTCGTACTCAGCATCGGCGCGATGGCTAACTTTGGGAGGATCATACTTCTACGAATCGTCGGCGAACGCGTCGTGGCTCGGTTGCGAACTCAACTCTACCGCAGGACTTATGTGCAGGACGCCGAGTTCTTCGACGCGAACAGAGTTGGCGACCTCATTTCGCGACTAAACTCGGACACCGTCATTGTCGGCAAGAGTATCACGCAAAATGTCTCAGACGGCCTCCGATCGCTTGTTAGCGGCGCGGCTGGATTCGTTGCCATGGCATGGCTTAGTCCTAAGTTGACGTCCATAATACTCGTCATGTTTCCGCCTATCGCACTAGGTGCATTTGTGTACGGCCGCACCGTCAGGAACTTGAGCCGGCAAATCCAGAAGAACGTGGGAACCTTGATGAAGATTGCCGAGGAGCGGCTTGGCAACATCAAGACGAGCCAGGCTTTTGCTGCCGAAGTCCAGGAGATTGGCCGTTATAACAAGCAAGTGAAAAAGATCTTCTCCCTAGGGACAAAAGATGCCGTCATCTCAGGAACCTTCTTTGCGTCGACGAGCTGGGCTGGCAATATGACCATCCTGGCTATGCTCATCGTGGGAGGGAATCTAGTCCGGACGGGTATCATGACATTGGGCGATCTAACATCATTCATGATGTACACTGTCTTTGCGGGATCCAGTCTATTCGGTGTGAGCGGATTCTACTCGGAGCTCATGAAAGGTGTCGGTGCCGCGAGCCGCCTCTTTGAGCTCCAGGACCGGAAACCGGCGATCCCTTCGACGGTGGGGCTCAAAGTGGTCTCTGCACAGGGTGCTATCAAATTCTCCAACGTCACGTTTGCTTATCCCACAAGACCTGCAGTGGCAATATTTAACAACCTCGACTTTGAAATACCGTCTGGAAGCAATGTCTGCATCGTCGGGCCTTCAGGCGGCGGAAAGTCAACAGTCGCCTCGCTGCTTCTGCGGTTCTACAACCCCACGAGCGGCTCCATCACCATCAACGGAGTGGATATTTCCAAGATGAACGGCAAGTCACTCCGGCGGCGCATTGGCATGGTTTCTCAGGAGCCGGTGCTGTTCTCAGGCACAGTCGCAGAGAATATTTCTTACGGAAAACCCCTTGCTACCCGCACCGAAATCATCGCGGCAGCGAAGAAAGCGAACTGTGGATTTATTAGCGACTTTCCGGACGGTCTAGAAACCCAGGTCGGCGCAAGAGGGGCCCAGCTCTCCGGTGGCCAAAAGCAGCGCATAGCCATCGCCCGGGCACTTCTGAAAGATCCCGATATTCTACTGCTTGACGAAGCCACATCGGCCCTTGATGCGGAGTCGGAAACTTTGGTGAACGCAGCGCTCGGCGAGTTGCTGAAGGGACGAAGCACCACAATATCGATTGCCCACAGGTTGTCGACGATCAAGCGGTCTGACACCATCATCGTCCTCTCGGGCGAAGGCACCGTAGCTGAAATCGGCAGCTACACGGATCTTAGCACGAACACGGACAGTGCATTCAGCAAGTTGATGGAATGGCAAATGAGCGGCGTCGATGTCCCACCCGAACTTCGCCCTCCTAGCACTCCTCACATAACGGAAACTGATGAGATCGAAGAGGACCTGGAAATGGACGACGACGACGATGTTCCAGAGTCCGGCGAAGAGAAACGGTGAGAGGGAGTGGATTAACCAGCCAGGGATTGCCTATATTTTATTTTTCAATTTCATATGTTCGGAGGCATGTCAGAAGACTTCTTTTTTTTGCATCTGAGGCGCATGGATAATGTATAAATCACGCTAGGGTCGGCGCACTCCCCACTCGATAAACACCAAACAAGCATGGACAAAGCATTTTTTTCGCGAGCAAGTCTGAAGAAAGTTCGGCCGGCTTCAGGAGCTTTCCTGGGTTGTACAAGGGGAACATGGCACTGTTTGGGGCTGCCATAAAGAACGACTCTGTTCTGTTCTCCCTTCTCCCTCGATAATACATACCTAATATCCGCGTCCCTACTTACCTATAGGTAGGTAGGTAGGTAGGTAGATACGGTTGAATGCCTTGCCACAAGACGGGAATCTAGACTTACTAAGAGTGATATTTGCATCATTGCCGGGGTTCCTCTACTCTCTGGCTCGTCAGTGCATTCTCGGGCTTGCAGATGTGGCAATTTTGTGTCATTCATCTTTGAGGCTGCTCTTTGACTCTCGAAATTTGCCCCCAAACCTTATATGGCGGTGTGGGATGTCATCCAATCGCCCAACATGTGCTCGGGTAATACCAGTCAATACGCACAGTTATGAGATCGTTCGGAGATGAAGCTTGGCGATGGAAAGCTGCAGGCCACAACGAACTGGACTCGCGGATTCTATGGGTTTACATATGACACAATTAAGTTACAGAGGTTTTGCACCAAGGTTTATAATCTCTGTTTTAGAACGGGGAGTTACAGGTAAGCTATAAAATTATGGCGCGTGTGTGCTGGTTTGGGGCTATCTCAGACAATACTCAACACAGCAACTTGATGTGAATACGACTGATGTAGGGATTTACTTCTGTCCCATTAGGCTTTCCAATTAAAGAGTCGCATTCAGATACACTATACCAGTAGTTAACATGAAATGCTGCTCGAATATGAGGTTGGATGGAATACGCCTTGGTAGTCCTCATTTCACGTCACGAAATACTAAATTACAACCTGACACTTCGAGAGACCGACAACCAGTCCTACTGGCCACCTTCCCTCTCTACCTTTGCAGTGCCAGGGGCGAAAGAAACCCCACTCTAGGTACTTTACATCATGGTATACTCTATACAGTACGTGTAATACGGAGGCTGAAACTTCCCGATCAAACGCCGTCAGTCGCCCCCAAACTGCCCGGGGGCGGTTAGGCCATCGCCGCTGGAACGAACCGCCTGAAAAGAAGGCCGCAACGAGATGAGAAAACTGTTAAACGGCATCTACTGTGCCGCACGGATCACATGAGATGGCATGTGCCACGGCATTACGCTTATTTCTTTCCTCGGACGACGTGTAAGTATACGTGTAAAGGCTTCGAGATAGGTCAAAGTGTGCCCGGATGGGCCTTAGGCCTCAGTTAGGACGTCGCACGTTGAGGGTAGCGGTCTCGGTCTCGACAAGTGGATAATCGAAGGACCGCAAATCAGGTAACAGATGTTGGTGGTCAGCACTGCAAAATGTGTTATCGATCTGGAACCTGCAATAAGCTGCCCCGCCAAAACGTCAGACGGACCCCACTCGCCATACGCCCCGCCGGGATTTGCAGGGCGGCCCACGCCGATGGGCCCTGGGTTTGGGTCGCTTGGAAAACCCTGCCTCCGAAATAGGGACCGAATCTTGCGGGTTGTGACTCGCCGCAGCGTGCGCCGAGGCCCTCTTGTGGTCGATGAAATGGGCCTGCTTTGCGCTTTGTTTCTCGTCTCAACTGGCCCGGTTTCGATTTGGGCGTCCCGGTACGGTACGCCTCACCTCGCCTCGTCCCCCCCCAAAAATTACATCCCACGCTCTTAGGTCTTGGAACCCCAAAACCGTTGCTGTCCATCTCGACTTGTTGTAAATCTGACATATGCTCCCGTCCCTTAAATCAAGCGCCCTCCCCCGCATATTGCTGGTGTTGATCTTCCTCGCGTGAGGACGGACATTCAACGGAAACATATTCCCATTCGAGGCCAATTGGGGAACCCACAGTCGGATGCTCACTTCATCTACTTCAGTCCTTCAAAGCGAGTATCGGAAATAGAATATTTTCCCCCAGGCTTGTTATTGGCAGCCTTGTCACACCCCCAGTCACTCACCGTTTCTTGGATACACAAGAAGTCCTCGTGACTCATCCGCCCCCATGGCAAGGGAACTCGTCAAGAATTCCAGTAAGAATGGCTGGGTGGTTCAGAAATTCGGAGGCACGAGTGTGGGCAAATTTCCAGACAAGATCGCAGAGGACATCATAAGGTAAGATTTTGCATCCCTGGTGCAACGAAGGCGGAACGAAGCATAGAAGCAAACGATTGTACTAACACGGTGTTGCAGAACACACATTGAGAACAACCGGCTCGTCGTGGTGTGCTCAGCCTTGAGTTCTGGCAAGAAGTCCAACGGAACTACCAGCCGGTGAGTGGTTGTTCTTCTCCCCGTTAGGCAATTGTCTTGTCTTATTACTGCCCCCATAACCCCCATCAACCCCCTCCCCCACTCCACCACTGTAAAGCCGAGGCCGCCACGATTTGTCAAGCTTCGCGGGATGATATGACTGATTGTCGCACACAGATTATTGGAGGTGTTCAAGAAGCTACGGGCTATTCTCGCGGCGCCCACCGACGAGATAGTCCAGAATGAACTGCTCCAGGACGCCAAGCACATCGTCCAAGATATCTGCAAAGACCATGCTGCCTCAGCCGATTTGTTTGTCAAGGATCCACAACTAAATGCACTTCTCAAAGAGGAGACAGATAAAGATTGTCAGCTCCTCATTGACTACCTCGAGGCCGCCAAGCGCTTCAACCTTGAGATAAATTCCAGGGCCAAGGACCGCGTGGTCAGCTTTGGTGAAAAGCTGAGCTGTAGGTTTATGACCTATCTGCTTCAGGATAGAGTAAGCTTGCCCATGTTCCTCCACTGTCTTAGTTTCTAATTTGTCTTAAAGGGGGTGGCTGCAGAGTACGTCGACCTTGTCGATATATTGCATAGTGACAGCCCTGGGAGTCTTGACGCGGCCTTCTACCGGTCCGCCTCGGCCGTCGTCGCCAAAAAGATACTGACCTGCCAAGACCGAGTGCCTGTTGTGACTGGATTCTTTGGCAAGGCCCCTGGTGGTCTTTTGGATGGAGACATCGGCCGAGGGTATACGGACCTATGCGCGTCGTTGGCCGCCGTAGGGCTACAAGCCCAGGAGCTCCAGATCTGGAAGGAGGTGGATGGGATCTTCACTGCTGACCCCTCCAAAGTCCCAACTGCTAGACTTATCCCATCCATCACACCCTCCGAGGCAGCAGAGTTGACCTTTTATGGCTCGGAAGTCATCCATCACTTGACCATGGACCGCGTGATTAATGCCGTCCCCCCCATACCCATTCGAATTAAGAATGTCAAAAACCCCCGTGGAGAAGGAACAACTGTCAAACCAGATCCCCTTCTAGCCGCAAATCAGCAAATTCAAAAGTCGAGGCAGAATTCAGATCCTTTAAAACGAAAGAAACCAAAGCGCCCTACCGCCGTCACCATCAAGGACAAGATCTCCATCGTCAACATCCACTCAAACAAGAGATCGATAGCCCATACATTCCTAGCACGAGTGTTCGCCATTCTCAACCAGCATAAGATTTCGGTGGATCTAATCTCCACTAGCGAGGTTCACGTCTCGATAGCAGTCCACACGGGCAACTCCGAACTCGATAGCTTTGATGGTGCCATCAAGGACCTGTGGGAATGCGGGGATATCAGTGTACTGCACGACATGGCGATTTTGAGCTTGGTAGGTGCTGAGATGAAGAACATGATCGGTATTGCAGGAAAGATGTTCTCGACCCTAGGAGAACATCGAATTAACATCGAAATGATCTCACAAGGTATGTCTTCAATGCCCCAATCCCGCCCCCAGAGATAGTACGCACTAACTCCTGCTTCTTTTGTCCTTCAGGTGCCAGTGAGATCAATATCTCTTGTGTGATTGATTCTAAGGATGCCGAGCGAGCCATGAACATTCTGCACACCAACTTGTTTACATTCCTCGAATAGAAGACGAAAAGGTTGAGTTCTGCCACTTGCTGACTGTCTGTGGAGCGCTTTCTTTGCAAAGACAAGAGCGAGTTATCAAGAATTGCATTGCATCGAGCTGGCGGGGTTACGAAAGCTAGCAGATGATTGAAATGGGTTGGTTTTAGAGATATTTTAAATACAATAATTATAGAGCATGATATTAGGCACTGTTGGATGCATCAAGCTATTTTATCTCATTTCCAATGTGGAATTATACCGAAAGAGAAAGTCTTCGTAACACATGATGTAACCCGTGGTATTGTGCCCCTGCTCACCCCCACATTTCAACCTATGTCGAGTGTAGCCCATGAAGTGGGTTGGCCCATGCAACGGCCTGTGACCCTTTGTCAGCCCCCGCCACCACACTTCACAAGTTCGCGATTCTCAGACTGCTTCTCACCCGCATCCTCGAACCTGCTCCTTTTCTCCTCGTCGCCCGCCATCCTTGTCGCGCTTGACTCCGCGTAGGAGTCCACAGCGACACAATGCCGAAAGCAGAATTCGGGAGCACCAAATATGTCTCCAATCAAATGAAAAGCCGGGGGCTTAATAGACTACGGTAAGTTTGACCTAGCCGCTTCCACCTTGCAACTAGGAAACGAGGACTGATTCTTATTCTTCTAGGTGGTACTGCCAGCTATGCGCCCGGAGTCTCAGGGACGAGAATGCGTTCAAAATGCACAACAGTTCCGAGAGCCATATGCGCAAAGCCCTCGAGGCCGGCCAGAACTACAAAGCGGTGGAAGAGGGGTTTTCTAAGGAATTCCTGCAGTCCTTCCTCGCTCTCCTCAAGACATCCCACGGAGAGGGCAGAAGCGTGCACATCAACAAGTTCTACAATGAATTCATTGCGCACAAAGACCACGTCCACATGAATGCGACAAAGTGGAGCAGTCTAACAGCTTTCGCCAAGTATCTGTCGAGAGAGGGTCTTGTCAGGGTGGAGGAGAAGGAAGAGGAGGGCGCCCAGCCGGGGTTCTACATTTCTTGGATCGATGACTCACCCGAGGCCATGCGCCGTCGCGAAGAAGTCCGCCGAAAGGAACTGCAGGACAAGGGCGACGAAGAGCGTGAGCAGGCGCTGCTGAGAAGCCAGATCTCGAGAGCCAAGAAGGACGCCGAGGCGCGAGGCGTTGACCTCGAGGAATCGGAGACGGCAGGCCACGAGCTTAAGCGACAAGTTGGCGAGAAGATCAAGCTATCTTTCGGAGCAGCTAAATTAAAGTCTGCAACCGGCGACGCACCGAACCCTCCTCCGGCCCCGGACCCGACCCCAGCGAGCACAGTTGCCGACGGTGCGGCGCTGAAGGTTGTCCCGGAATCAACAAACGAAGAGGAAGGGAAGGCGGAAGACGAGAAACCAACCGAAGAAGTCACAGCTGATGGCACAGCTCCTGCACTAAAACCGGCCCCCATGAAATTCGGAATAAAACCGCAGCCCAAGAATGTATTCAAGAATGCGTTTTCTAGAGCTAAAAAGAAGGTCATGGCCACTCCGCCAAAGAAAATGAGCGAGGCTGAGAGAATCATGAAGGAGGAGATTGAAAAAAAAAGGGTCCGCGAGGCGACAGGAGGCCCGCCAAACAAGAAGATGCGGTTTTAGTCTCTTGTCAGCGTATGCGGGGAATTCGGGAGACCCTTCGGATGAGGCTACAGTTCCTTCAAACATGTTTAGGCGTTTAGGCGTTTAGGCGGAGTTTTCTTCACATTATACAGAGACAGGGAATGATACCAGGGCTTAGCTCACATAGTAAAACAGGGGATAGGGCTCTGGAGGGAGCATAACGGTTTATACTCTTTTGTTTAGTAGACTTAGTCACTTCACACACCAAAGTCGCCAACGGCAGCCAAAGGAGATGCCACCGACACCAAGACGGAGGGCGCAAAAGCCAAGTCCAAGTCTCCAACTCCCCTAACCGTGGCCGTCGCGATAGCACAGCCGGCCCAAACTACCCGGGCATTAGCGTCTGCCACATCACAACGCAGCACAGCGGGTACTCCTACCAATGGCGAACAGCAGATGCAGCTCGCCAAGAAACGGCCTGCCGAATACACTGCGGAGAATCCCAAGATACCCAAGGCCCCTAAGGCGATGCAAAAGGCACATGAAACCCAGCAGCAGCAAGCCATGATGGAGCAAATGATGAGTGATATGAACGGCATGAACGGAATGAACGGCGGATACGGCGGCATGCCCAACGGCAACGGCATGTGGGGAGGCTCGGACATGGGCATGGCGATGAACCAGGGCGCTGCCGGCAACGGCGTCGGTCGTTTATACTCTTTTGTTTAGTAGACTTAGTCACTTCACCCACCCTGAATTTACATTTTGACCAAAAATATGTGCCTAATACCCCGTAATTGCCCAAAAAACGCCCCGAACTCCCCGGTCTTTGCGCGAATCGCCGATGAAGACCCATCACTTTATTCACCACTAGTCTGCCTCCGTAGCGCTGCCATCGCGTCTTTGATAGCGAGTCAGTTGCGCTGTCAGGGCCCCAAAAGGCAACTAACAAGGGAAAGTACGTACGGGATATACTGAATACGGTACTCCTCTTCTATCGAGGTCCGCACGTCGTCAGGTAGTTGGCCTGATACCTTGATCGCATAAACGCCTCGTACATATCCGTCTAGTCGTTGCCACTTTGCGACCCAGGACTTGTTGGGGTTGGCAAGCGTGATGATCCCCTCAAAGACTTGTGATGTGCAGCTCTCAATCTGATCCGGGGAGCCTTGAAGGTGCAGGAACTCCTCGCAGTTTGGGCAACCCTCGTCGCGGAAGCGCTAATAAAATCTCACCGTGTTGAGTAACATGCAACAGAAGAGGAAGGCTGCTTGGGGGGGTCCCTCAAGATATTATGTAAGGTAGGGGGATGAGGGGGAGCCAGCGCGCCGGCGACACGTACCGCAAATGTCATGACGATCGAGCATACCATACAGGCCCGCAGGTATCTCTGCTGGTTAGGCGCGACATAATTCTCAGACATTTTCACCGTATATCAAATGTAAATCGATGACGTTAGGCGGTGCGCGAGAGAGTATCTCGGGGGCGGATCGTTTGTGGTTTTGAGTTGATGAACGAAAGTTGTTGGTATTTCATGAAAGGCGGCTTGATGCGGCTGATGCGAGGCCAGAACCACTCTTCAAAGGGGAACCAGGAGGTGCAAGGGTGGCACGGTCCAGTTCAGCTTCCCTAAGTGAAAACGGAGATGGTGGGGGAGTGGCCCCGCTCCCCGTCCGCCCCTTATTGAAACGTACCTTATTCAAGACTTATCGATCGCGCCGAGTGGAGGACCTCACCTCCTCGATTGCCAACGGACGTTGGATAAGGTTTTCGTCCTTGCATGGGCCCATAAACCTAACTACACTAAATACGTGTATCCTATCCCAGTCGGAGGCTGAACTGCAATGCGACTGCGTTATCGATTGCCTCCACCGTCCAACCCCGCCCTCTCGAACAGGCTCCAAAAGACGTGCCAACGCCGCGACCCAAAAAAGGTGTATGTGTTGTGTCTCGTCCAAGCAGGAAGCAGCAACAAGAGCAAGGCCATATATCCCTATCAATTCCCTGCAATTGAAAATGGGGAACAACCCCTCTACCTCCAAACCCTCGAACCCGTCCAGCCAGCAGCATGAGCCGCCCCGGCCTGGGAGGCGCGATATCAACAAGCATCCCATACCGGTCCACCACCAGCGCACTGCCGCCCCGCCCGAGCCGTCACTCACACAAGCCCAGGGCACTGCCGTGCAGCCGACATCGAGCAGCAACCGCCCGAGGTCGCTACAACACCGGGCCGCGCACTCTCTGAGCAATTCGCCCGCCAGCTCCGTGACCTCCTCTACCAAACCCGTCGACGTCAAGGCACCCAGGCCCAGCTCGAGCCATGAGCCTACCAAGCCAGTAGCAGTCCCCAATTCGCAAAACTCGCAAAACTCTCCCTCTTCGCCCCGGCCACCTAGGTCAGATCCATACGAAACCGCTATCATGCCCATCAGCAGCCTGCAGGACGTCTCATACCTCACCCGGCCGCCCCGCCTACCCCTACCCATAGAGGAAGAGGTGCACACGCCCGGATCGCCGATAATTGCGCCAACTGACGTTGATGACCCGATTGACAATGTCGACGGCCTGGACTCTGGCGTACTGCCTCGGCCGTCCTCGACCCTGAGTAACAACTCAACCATTGAGGACGAGGACCTTGAAGAGCTGCGTGTTGATAAGACGAGACCCACGGTTCCTACGAGACTCGAATGGCTACGCGGCGGTGACAAGGTCTATGTGACTGGAACCATCTTTCAGTGGAACCGCAAGACCCGCCTACATCCAGTGTGAGTCCCTCTGCGCTCCTTTCATTTTCTCCTGGATGCTCGGATAGGAGACTTTTACCTGTCCGTTAGGAATAGTTTCGTCCACCCCCAATACTAAATAAATAGAGACGTGTCCACTGTAGACCCTGCATCAGGGAACATATGGTTGCTAACTCGGATCCTACTACAGGGAGGGTCGGCCGGGTGCCTTCTCGGCCACGGTCAATATTCTCCCAGGAACACACCATGTACGTTTTCTTGTGGATGGTCAGATGCAGACCTCGCCCGACTTGCCTACGACGGTAGACTTTGGCAATAACCTGGTCAACTACATCGAAGTGAATCCCGACGACCTGCTGTCCGATGCTCCAGAGACATCTGGCGCGCCCGCAGGGACCGATGCGCAGCAGGCTGCTCAGATAAATCGTTCCGCGTCGTCTGAAGACCAGGCAAATAAACTGCCAAAAGACAGGGATGTGCCTCCAGTGGACCAGTTCGCTGACAAGATTCCCAAATACCTCATCGATTTCGACCAGCCCGAAGATACGCCAGCGTATCATAATGCTGTCACAGCTATCGACAAGCTTCCAACCCCGCCTGCTCTCCCAGGGTTCCTCGGCAAGCCCATACTTAACGCTGCCACTCTGATTAAGGACGACAACAGTGTGCTAAACATGCCAAACCATACCGTTCTGAACCACCTGGCTACCAGCAGTATCAAGAACAATGTTTTGGCTGTTTCGGCAACGACAAGATACAAGAGCAAGGTTCGTCGTTGTCTAGGCTACCTCCCTGACGATGTTTTGTTCCAGAGACTGACCACTCCCTGCGCAGTATGTGACTACTATCATGTATAAGCCAACGACTATGGAAGGTATTTGAATTAGGTATTCGGTGTTTAGAACGGCGGCTTCTCTAAGCTACTGGGCAACGCGGTAGAAGAGGGGTCAGGAATAAACTGTCCAATTTAAGCCACGAATTACAGGATTTACTTTGGTAGGGATGTCTTTTGGGGTTTGATCGGGGCGGAACGGCAGCTTGAAAGGTCCGCGATGAATAAGGCGTTGAGCGAGTGCCGACAGACGCTGGCGAAGAGGGAAAAAATTTGCCCGCCTAGCCTCACGGTAGATTGATTCTCATGATTACCTCCTCCATTTAACGAAGACCTCGTCGGTTCTGAAGCGCTGTGTGCAGGTGCTGTCCTCTAACGGGGTCCGGAAGCCCGTCTCGTAAGCTAGGAGACCCGCGTGTGCAATCATTATGCCATTGTCTATGCAGAACCGCTCGTCGGTCGCATAGACGCTCCCGCCTCGTTCCGCGGCCATGCCGCCCATCATTTCCTGCAGGCGCTCGTTGCACCCGACTCCGCCTACAATGAGGGCCTGCTTGCTGCCGACGTGCGCCATGGCCCGCTCCGTTATTTCTACCAACATGGCAAATATCGTCTCCTGCAAACTAAAGCAGAGGTCCGCCGCCGTGATGGGCTCTCCATCCGGCCCCACCCCGCCGGCCTTCATCAGCGCCGCCAGCTCATCGGCCCGCGCCAGAATGCCGCTGAACGAGCAGTCCATCCCCTTGACCGTGTACGGGAGGTCCAGAAGCACGCGTCCTCCTTTCTTGGCCAGCTGCTCGATGTTATAGCCGGGGGCCGGGTCGTTGCTAATCTCAAGAGTCCGCGCGAAGCGATCCAGGCAATTGCCCACGGCGATGTCGAGGGCCTCACCGAAGATGCGGTACCGCTGCTCGGCGTAGGCGATCACCTGCGTGTTGCCGCCGCTCACGTAAAGCACCACGGGGTTCTCGGCGCCCGTTATGGCGCGCCCCATCTCGATGTGGCCGACGCAGTGGTTGACGCCTACTAGCTCCTTGCCCCAGAGCAGCGCCAGCGTGCGCGCCGCTATCGCCACCGAGCTCAGCGGGCCCCCCATCCCCGGCCCGCGTGTATAGCACACGCAGTCGACGTCGGCTACCGACACGCGCGCGTCCGCCAGCGCCTGCTTGGCCACCCGCACGAAAAACGCCCGGTGGTGCCGCGCCGTGTCCTTGGGCAAAAACCCCGTCCCCGGCGGCGACACAAACGTGTGCCGCACGTTGGACAGAACCACCGCCTCGCCCCCATCCTCGTGCGCAATGACACCGATCCCTAGTTTGTTGGCCGACCCTTCGCACCCCAGCGCGATGCGTCGCTTTGTGTTGCTGCTTGAGGGGGGGTTTGGAATGGCTGTCGCGGCCATGGTTGTGAATTATAAGGTGCGAGCTTCGATTCCGGTTCAGTTTCAGTAAGTGGTAAGTCTTAGGCTTGCCGTGAACGGAGGCAGTACCTAAAGTCGACGAGGTCCTGAGCGCCGCGCCCGCGTTGGATGAGGTAATGAGGGGTTGTTTGTATGTATCAAGGTCGCCCAAGTCTTTCTTTCACCTAGTCTTCTAAACGGTTCCAGCACTGACCAGACCGCGTTTCCGTCTCTTAAAATAGAGGAGGTTATTAGACAAAACCTTGAGTATGGATAAAGGAACTCAAGCAGGTTTCGTTACACTCAAAGACGGCAACCCGGGGCCTGAAAGGCGAAAAACGGAATTCACAACAGGCGACTTTTTAGGTGTCAATTGTAGTGAAGTATTTCGTCAGCGGGATCCCGCTGAGAGGGTTCGATCCGATGACAGACACTGAGTGGAGGGGTACCTCCGTAATGTATCTGTAAGTAACAACCCAGATGGCAAGGGCCGTGCGCTAGCGCCACAAAAAAGGCTGGGGGATGCCGATTCAAGCACCAGCGGCGCGCAGGGCTGTCGCAGACCCGACCCGTCCCATAGCTTGGGGCTTTCTTGACCCCACAGCACCGAGATCCCAATACCCATTACATTCTTTCCCACCGCACACCACCAACCCTACACCCGGAACATATTCTTCTTCGCTCGTGGCACCAGCTGGGCGCACTCGTGGATGCCCGGCGCTATTTACTTCAGCTGTTCGTGTTGTCTTGAGACTCAGATACCGCACACAATGGCCTCCACGAGCTTCCGCCTTGTTCTTGCAGCTGCTTGCTGTCCCTGCTCCTGCTTATGCATCGAGTCTCGGCGTCCAACAACCCCATCGGGGTTCGGATAAGCAACATTCTTTTCATACCCGGCTATCCACCATGTCCCTACTCGAGGTAAGACCATCCGCATGTCTTGCCACTTCGCCGGTATATCAAGCTTCCCTTGCCGCGCGAGAGTAATCACTCGGTCGTGCGCCCCGAGCTGGCCCTGGGCCTTGTTCCTTGGCGCTTCCATGGATGGAGAGCTCAGCTGACCAGATCACTCTTAGGCGATTAGGGCTTATTCCCATGATACCCTCAGGATACTCGGTTGCAAAGTCTCGGTCAGCTTCCTAAGAAGGCGCCTAGTGCTCCGCTAGACCCTCAAGCCGCCTTGGCTAGCGGTGTACGACCAACCTCGTTGAAACCCGTGGCGCGGGTCTCCTCACCGGGCCGCCAGAGTCCGCCAACGCATAAAAAAACATCCATGCGCTTGATTCAAGGCTGAAGCCGCCTTTACAACAACATTGCTCGGGAAAATCTCTTTGACGGCATATTCTCGCTCTGGTTATTTTGGCCGGGCACCTATCGTCAGCTGTTAAACACGTCCCGTGCATTGGCGCAGCTTTGCGTTCTCGGACAGCCGGAAGATCGAGGTTCAGAGTACGCAACAGAGGCGAAAGCACATTTGCGCTCGGTCCCGGGGCTCTTTTCTTGGCCTACGAGCATGCCCTCCTAGAGGAACCGTTGTCCCCTTTTCGGCTCGTCTGCTCGGACCGAAGAAGAAAAATCCGTGGCTGTCCCCTAGGTACAGAATATTCGCAATTCGCGGTCTTTCCATCTGGTTACCATTACAAGCCCCGCGCCCAGCAAGCCATAGCAAGAAAAGCACGAGAACCTTTTTGCCAGCCCACTCTACCCGCTCATCCGTCGTCAAACCATGCGCACAACAGAGGTGACCCGAGCAACAAATCGGCAAGACTATGCCTACAATGTCCTCGACAACACACAGCAACACATTGTTTTCGAATCGTTTAGGTGATCGCTTGATCATACACCCACCCCAACAATCTACACTAGGTCCAGGTCGGACATCCGCCACGCAGATAAACTTTCAAGGTAATATGGGAGACTTGTCGATCTTTATTTGCGCGCATCGCGTAACACCACTTCAATTCTTCCATCCGTCACGACGGCCCAATCAGATTCGGGCCAATGGTGTCCCAAAAGCTACTTTGGTTTAATTATACCATGGCTCGGGTGCGACAGAGCAGCTATTGGCTTCCCATATTTACACCTATCACTCGGTCCCCTCCTTCGCCTATATTCTACACAAAGCCCCACAACCCAAACGCCACGCCGGGCTGAACTCCCTTTTACCAGCCAGCCATCGCTAAATGCATAATCGAGAGTTGAGGGTATACATGGAAGAGCTCTCTGCTCTCGCGCTGACCTCATCTGACGGTTAAAAAATGGAAAAGAAAAACCAAGCACACACATCACAGCGGCCACATCATGAGACTGGCTGCCTTTGTGGAGATGGTTGGGGAAGAGGTTGTTGCTGTGGAGGTGGAGGCGGTGGTGGTGGTGGGAGGATTGCCGACCGAGGAGCAGGAGTTTGCGCCACACCGCTTCGGCCTGTCAGAAAATTCGGTAGGCCTACTGACACTCGGAAAGCCAGAGCAGGCGTGTCGAACGGGTCTGCCTCATACATCGGGGTGTCTTCTTCATCGTCCGATGATTGGTCATATTTCCACCGGTCCGACTTTTCGTCGCTACTTTCCCGTGGAGGACTCACCAAACCACGACGATCGATCCATAGGCGGTTGAGTCGACCTATCCGCCGCCGATACGCCGGCGGATTCTCTCTCGAATCCTCATCCTGGGTAACACCCCTGAACTTGAATACCGGTGGGGCATACTCTGGTCTATCAAGATCCATCGGGGCCGGTTCATCTGCGGATGCTGAAGACGCCGATGCTGGGGGTGTCATCAAGTATTGTGTCTTGGCTGGCCTAAAGCTGAGGTCCGGGCGCCGCCCCTGAACCGGAGACAGTGGTCCCAAAGTGAGGTCCACATGGTTCCTGTTCCATTCACTATGGTTCGTGGCCTTCAACTGGACAGCGAGACGAAGATCCATCTCCTTCTCAGCGAGCCGATCTGACAGGTGCACGAGGTCTGCTTCTCCCTGTCGACCATCTGGACGAGGAGGCAGACGAAGCTGTGCAGGCACGGGCGCCCGCTGGATGGCAGGAGCATCGGGCGCCTTTCTCTTTTGCGGCTGCAAGCTGTCAGCATCAAGCGAGGTAATTTGAATTGGTGTTTTTGGAGCGCACTAACCTTTTGGTTGATTAGGTCTTCGTCATCTGTCTTTATACCTAACCTGATCTTCTGCTCCTTCAGCTGAGCTCTTTGCTCAAAGATGGCGCGGTCTGTCTTAAGCATCTCTGCTTTGAGAAGTTCTCGACTGTGCGCAGCCAAGGCCAGCTGGCGACCCTCCTCGAGCTCTTTGCGCAGCCGTTTGAGTTTATCTGCAACATGTGCATCCCGAGTCCTCGTCTTCCTAGTCTGTCGGACTTCCCGACGACGAAAGCAGACATATGGATCCATGTCGTCGCTCTCCTGGTGAAGTTCGAACTTGATGATTGGATGCAGGGGCCGGTTGCTCAACGCTTGCCGCCTCGACTTCCAATACTCATGGATGTCCTTGGCATGGGGCATGACCTTGCCTTTGTCAAGTTCCTGTAAGCCCTGGAGCATCTCGTCATAGGCAACTGCAGTCTGATCTACCGCCGCATAGGGAGCTTTGATGTATGCGGTGTCTTCATACACCTCCATGATCCTCTCAAAGTCATCGTCGGAAAGCTGGGCCGAAGCCGTTCGCTTCTGATTGTAGGACTTGAGGAAGGCTTCATCGTCCTCCGTCATGTCATACATACACCCTATACATTCTTCCACCGTTTGGGAGAAGCGAATGTAAGTGGACGTCTTGGAGAAGCGCTGGGAATAGAGCTCATCAAAGTTGAGCGTGCTCTGTTCTGGAGGCGGCACAGGGATCTCCTTGTCTGCCGCGACCCCCGCGCCTTGCAACACGGCCTGAAGATGGTATTCCTGTAGCGCAAGGGGTTAATATCAAGAGTTTGTCTGGCGGACGCAACTGTGGCACGTGCGCGAACACGTGACAAGACGCGTTCAATCGAGGTAGGTTTTGACTCACATTTTCCTCAGCCTGCTCGACTCCGGTCGAGATTTGGGCCTCGTTTGTGAGTGATTCATACTCGGTCGGATCGATTTGGTCTTCTCGGATAACTGGTAGAGGTGTTTTCACGCTTAGTTTCTTGTATCGGACCTTCCGAGTCGCCATGGCAGCCGGAGGAACCAAGTCCAGCAAAACCTTGGGGAAACCCCGACGATTTTTTTTATTTCATTCAGAGCCCCATGCGAAAGCGATCGGTAGAATTTTCCGATGCGAAACCGGCGTCGTTGTTGATATTTTGATGGCTAAAGTCTGGTCACTGGATGGAGTGTCGTTGAGGTTCTGGCGCAGATTTTGCTGTTTTGGCGGCTGGTCAGGATGCACATTCTGGCGATTGGCTCCTGAAAGGGACGTGCCCAGTGACCGATAAGCGCGCCCACTATTATGTAACCACGCCGCAGGCACATCGCTTTCGCTCAGTGTTGCTCCTTGTTCCCAGCACGTCGCAGTCTTGACGTCAATAAAATTCGGCACGCGCAATAAAAAAAAAACTGCAGTAGGTGTAGAATATCATATGAGTTAATGGAAAGTTTGCATCTTAAATTTTTTGCACCCGTGATGTGGACAAGTGCGCCTGCTTTACTCTTTTTCCTGGAAGTACCAAGGTGCAAGGGGGCACACGTGCTTCAAAGCTAGCCTCGCATTTGGGAAATTTGTATGTTGGCCTGAAGAGGGGCACGGTGGCTGATTGACAACCTCAGTGTGGCGGACCTCGTCCCCACACTCCCCCACATCCTCCTGGTTATTATCGTACCTCCTTCCCCTCTGCTTCAGCCTTACTCGTGAGTGAGCCTGATGAACCAAACATCGTTTCCCCCCCATTTGACGCACCTACCCAACTAAGACACCTTAACCTATCTACCGGCCGAAATCGCCCGACCTAGCTGAAGCGTATCTTCTGCTAAAGAACGACGCAGCTTTGTGCTTCTTTGCGCAACGCGCCCCGACATCTCTGCCCGACCAACATCCCCGCGGCCCGCCTCGTTGACTGCTCGCGCCGCCAACACAATGGGCAACACTACCAGCGCTGTGCTGGACAACATAGTCCAGGGGTCCAACTGTCGGTTTAGCCTCACCTCATGATTATTTCCCTCGTCTGTTTCTATCCACTACACTTTGCGACAGTCCCAGTTTTCGTTATACTGTAACCCAGATCCCGGGAGTGGGGAGGGTGATGCTCCCCGTCACTTCTATTGTTTACGACAGGCAGCCAGAGCCGTGCTGGGGTCGGAGCCGGGGTTGTGGTTAGGGCCGGCGACTAGTAGCTCCTGTTGCTATCCTAGCTCCTACATCGTATACATACACACACACACATACACTAGGCTCCGCCGCTAACGTATGCTGGCTTTTTTTCGCATCTACAGTCGATAGAGAAGAAGTCGACCGCCTGCGGAAAAGGTTTATGAAATTGGATAAGGTACCGTTGGCCCATGTTCCCAGCTATTTGTCCCTGGAGCACAGGTTCGATCGCGCCGAGTTGGAAGCGGTGGAGGGGAAGGAGAGACACAACTTGCGACCATTGGAAGATACACGAGGACTAGAGGACATTGATCACTGACAATTATTGCCCCTGTTTCTGTACAGGACAATTCCGGCACCATCGAGCGCGACGAATTCCTCAGCCTCCCGCAAATATCTTCAAATCCGCTTGCTACCAGGTTCGCAATCCCCCCGATTTTCTTCAGACCTGTTCTGTTTTCTCCTTATATATGTACATATATACCTACCGGTCTTTCATTTTGTGCGCTCAAGACCATGTTGGTGATGTGTCTAACGTATGGGATCGGAGGGCGTGGTTTAGCATGCTTTGACTGTATCCATGTTGATCTTGCTGACTGGGAGTTACACACAGAATGATTGCCATCTTTGATGAAGATGGTGGCGGCGACGTTGACTTTCAAGAGTTTGTATCAGGGCTGAGCGCTTTCTCGAGCAAGGGCAACAAGGAGCAGAAGCTCAAGTTCGCGTTCAAGGTATACGACATTGATCGTGACGGCTACATCAGCAACGGCGAGCTGTTTATTGTGCTCAAGATGATGGTGGGCAGCAACCTTAAGGATCAGCAGCTGCAGCAGATTGTGGACAAGACAATCATGGAGGCAGATCTTGACCGTGATGGCAAGATCAGCTTCGAGGAGTTCACCAGGATGGTCGAGCATACCGACGTGGTGAGCATGAGCATGATGACTCTAGGTGGGTATCTTGCTTTCTTTTCCTCCTTGCCACGCCCCCACCCCCATCCGTTTCTCAGACTATATTTGGACAGCGGTAGTTCTTTTGAAAGGAATGGTGGGCGGGGGGCGGCTTGGACGAGAGAAAGACAGATGCAGCACACTTTTTTCGCTAACTCGTTACTCTCTTGCAGACCAGTTCTAAGTATTTCAGCTTCCTGGAAGATACCATGATATGAGCTCCGTTTTCCTTTCTCCTTTTTCTTGGCGGACACGAAAAAATTGGCCTTTTCTTCTGTGCCTTGGTTTTCGAATTGGGATGGAGAGACTCTTTAGGATCGTCATGGTGAGCCAACCAGCCTTTGCATAGTGTTCTTGCAGATCAGGAAAGTTTGCTCATAGATAGGAGTTATAATAAGATACGCTATCGGACTTGATGTCTAATCACTGAACAGACACTTACCGCTTCCTTTGTGTCTGTTTTTTTCTCCTTTCCGTTTTGACTTCTTCGTTTACTCGTGTTCATTTGACATGAGCTCTTCCATAACGACCATAGGCCATAGGGACCAGACTGCAATTTTCGCCATCGGCACCGCACGGGCTATCTTTCGGCGAAGTCGACTCCTAAAGTGAGGCTCGGCTGTTGTCACGAGAGCAGGCATTCGGCCGGTCAACTAGCGTGGTGCTCGGGTATTTGTCTCGCATGCAGTTGTCCTATTACTTTGGAGAGCAAGCAAGGGGTTGAGGTGATCGACATCCGGTGCTTGCCCACCCACCCAGTTCCCGTTGAGAAACAGGCGGAACGGCCCAACAGATAGGTCCTATCGCGTGGATTAGGTTACTGCCGAAATGAGGTTGATACCTATAGGCAGTCTAAGACACACAAATACCCAAGGTAGGTTGGTAGGTACCGAGTACCTACTTGTGTCAGGTCAGCTCGGCCCTCTGCACTGGCGGGACCTTGCCGTCGTCAAGGGGAAAGCGCGAAATGTTCCGAGACATTGGAATCCCCCCTCCCGGCGCTGACGGAGAAATGCGTGGGATGAGATAGGGTTGGACGCATCTAGGCTGGTCTTTATATTGCGCTAACCATACATGATGGACTGGGCTGAGCACGACGAGGTCGAAGACATGGCATTTATAAATAGATGTACCGAGCAAAACAAACCAGTGCCGTTCAACTGTTTTGACTTTTTGCTGTACCGCGGCAGATGCTTCAACTGTGGCCAATCTAAGTGTGTGCGTGGTGATGGGTATAAACCATTTCACTGTTGTGATAAATCAGATCCAACTGTGAAAGTCCCTCTTCGAGCAGACGAAATAAAATACAAAAAATGTAGCAGACAAGCCGAAAAAGGGAGGGTAGGGGCTTTCCTGATCGTATCCGCATCCGCCAAAATCCCACATCCGCGGCGGGGATCTGAGTCTTCTGTGTAGGTGACGGATCATCACACGTAAGAGTAAGGCGCATATGTACACCTACCTACCTTGGGTATACCGCAAACATGAAGCCGCCGTATCTCTCTCTCCCTCTTAGCTCTTAGATAACCGGGGTGGCCCGCAATCTGGCGAGGATCCGGAAAGTGGCGCAGCCCTCCCCTCCCCCCATGTGGGTTGGCATCGTGCAGCCCTGGATGGACTGACTGACTGTCTGGACGGGCGAGTTAAAGTGAGTGGTAGAAAGCTGACTAAAACTGACTGACTGACTGGTCACCATCCGAGGTCTCCAAGGTGTGTGTTGATGTACACGCGGGCAAAGACGATATGGTCGCCGATGGCGTAGAATATAACGCCACAAACCCAAAACAAAGTCTGACGAGGTGCCCGATGCGGGAGGAGGTTGTCTAGCGGCACTCTCTAAGACTCACCGGTATATGCCCTTTGACAAAATGGGCAGCTTTCTGTTTTCTTTTCTTTTTCCCCTCCCATAGATACTCTTCCCTAAATATGTCACACCGGTTTGTTCTCGTTGTGATGGTGGCAATCCGGGCCCCCTCCCTTTTCTTTTGCCCTCTGCGTGGGGGGTTTCCGTTTGGTGCTGGATCCCCCGTTCAGCTGGTGTCGTTCTCAGTACCGCCGAGCGCAATGTCTTGGCAGGCGCTATGCGATGTTGGATTGCTGTGGCGTCTGCGAGAGAGCACATATGTCACGGTATGTACATACATGGGTTCCAGGAGAGGAAAACCAACTTAGGGGTACGAACCGCCCAGTCCAGCTGCGTGCAACAGAGAGGAGCAAGCCACTATCTTTGCCGGCATTACGAGCGGAGAAGGGGAGGTGAAGTCGGCAATACTACTAGTGTCTTGTGCGACGTGACGAGTCACATACATCTCGAGGTGAACAAGATTGAGTTCTCTAGATCGCCATGGAACCCGTACACTACGTATTGGGAAAACGTATGTAAGGTACCTTCTTGTTTAGGCAGTGAATGTTCCTTGTTCTGTGCTAGGATTCATCCGCCCGCCGAGCCACCCACCCAAAGTCCACATCCCTTTGCCGCCCAGTTTTTTCAATCCATGGTACTGGAACTCGGCTGTGGGGGTTACGTAGTGAGAAAACCACAATGCCAAGGTATGGCCTATGCACGGGCTCTATGACAATGGGTGTGATGATCCTTCCGACCAACTTTTTGTTCGTCCCTTTTCCCGAAAGTTTTCGAGCATTGATGACATGAAGGACATGAAGGCTGCAGTGTACATACACATGCAGTCATGTCGGCTGCCGTAGATCATGACATTCCCATCAAGCCAAGGACGACACAGGGGGGGTTGAGAATGAACGTGTCTTGGAGGGCCGGAGGCTTGTGGCATAGGTAGTGAAAACATCCGCCAGTGAATCAAACGGTAATCACGCCTCGCCCATCTTCCTGACAAACAGCTATTCGCCGGAGAAGTATTTTCATGTCCCTGTAAGACACGCGTCAGCCCCATTCGAAGGTAATGGGCGGTTGTGGGTGGGGGGCCCGTTCCCATGAGAGCTGGAGTCCAAAACCCAAGACGGCGACTGGAGTCGTCGTGCAGCGAGGAGAGCAAGCGAGGTCGGCGATGCGTTAGTTTAAACAGCTGGGCAGGGTACCTCGTGGTGGTAACATCTGTATTGCCTGGGCTCCCTTTCTAACTCGATGTGGATAGATCGGCAATGTGAGAGCTGGGTCTTGCGTGTGAGGCGCGATGTCTTGCAGTAGTGCAGAAGCGAAGTCAGCTGAGGCGGGCGGGTTCTCCCTCCATTCCTTTCACGCGTCAGTTAACGACACCTGGTGCGCCCTCGGGTCTCTATACGGTTTTCAACCTAGGACCCCACTAACACCAAATGGGGAGAGGCCAGAAAAGAAGAGAGCGCAAAGGTATTGCGTATGTCAGGTTTAGTCGCTTCATTCGTCTTACGACTGTTACATACACGGAAATCGAAATAATACGGAGCGGAATACGCAGGTAAAAAGAAGCTTTCATGATTGGTTTGTCCGGGGAATTTAATGACCCAGCACGCTGGTACCTGTGCTCATGTGTCACCTATCATTGGCCAAAGCTGTGCCTCCACTACTATCTGGCGGGGTCTTGGCACAGACGCGGACGTACGCTAGGTATTCAAACTGGGGCTGGTGTGAAGTGTAACTTTCACGGAACTACCCGGTGAAGCTGCTTGCAGATTGGAATTGCTCTCAGTAAACAAGAAATAGCCAACTTGTTTCCATTCCTCATTACATTTCATACAGCTGGGGGTTCCACACACCCGACACCGGTCTTCCAAATTCTTCCTAGCCGCGCTCCTAACGTCATGGAGTATAGAGTATGGAGTGTAGGATCACCCTTTCCTAGTCGTGGTTTAGTATTGCTCTGCTACCTCCTTTCGGTCCAGCCGACTCGAAAAAAGAACAAAACTACCACGAGGTCGCCTCCCCAGCGCCTCACTTTTGCGGTATGCCAGATTGCCATACGTGTGTATATGTGGTGGGAAGCCAAAGCCGATATCCACCGTTCTACTCGGAGAAAGAACTATGTACAGGAAACCCGTGTTGGGAGAGGAGTTAGACCAGCCAACATGTTTTTGTTCCTTTTCCTGACCTGCCAAAACCCATGCAATATCCAATCATGACCCATATCCCACCCATCCTTTGATCCTATTCCTTCGATGTGAGCGAGTGCCGGGAACAGTTCAACCTCACTCGCAGACCTGCTGAAGCCGTAAACTGAAAAGGTCCACGCTGATCTCTAGCTTCAAGCTGTCTGTTCCGCCGCCAGAGCCTTCGAATCAGGGGGTTTTTGCTCCCTATTCCATTCCCAACCCGGAAAAAGTACACCGGTTCACTTCGGAAGTACCGCTGACCGCTTGCCATTGTCTAACAACTGGCGCCTACTGAGACTTCTCAAGTTCATCCACCAGGGTATCCCGTGCTGCCGCCCAGCCTCTTCCCAGATCTTCTAGGAAGAAGGAATCATAGCCGCATTCATTTCATTCAGTACGCCAGATAGATAAGAAGAAAAATATTCATGCCACATGACCTCGCATCAACGAGTCCAGTCTGGAAAGGAATATACGACTAGAGGATTAGGAGGAGAGTCCTGGACCAAGGCTGAACGTGAGAGAGAAAAAACAAGCAAAAATAGCAAAAAGAAGACACAGACAAGTACTGCAAATTCGACCCATGCATAGAATCCAGACTGTTAACGGACACTTCCTTGCTGAGCTCAAACAGGCTGCCAGGTGCCCGGTATCTTGATGAGTGTCAATGACGTTGAGAGGCGGATGCAGCCGCATCGCTCCCGCCAGCACTTGACGAGTTGCCAAGGTCTAGGCACTCTTCCAAAACTGGTTCGAGCTGTCAGCAAATATTCCAGGTTCGGAGTAAAAAAAGGATCGTCTACTTACTTGCGATTATCTGTTCTTCCCAAACACCATATTGATAATCGACGAGGCCGTGGCGCTCGATTCCATCGCAGAGCCTTACTAACTCTTTGCCCATCTTTACCATTTCTTCCTGCGCGATTACGCTTTGCGAACGCTGTAACTGGTGTCCGGACTCCATCATTTCCTTTTGGCGCTGGAATATTGCCAGCCAAGCATGATTGAAGTCGTTCCATAGCTTGATTCGACCGCTATGTAAATTCTGGTCATCAGAAGTGAGACCTGCCAAGAATAAGCTTTGTCAGGACATCCAGCTTAAGCAAATACAAATCAGTCAGAGCATCATACCTAATTCTGCAACGTGCGACAGGAGCCAGTCCGAGACATTGAGAAGAGAATCGCTGGCGGCGGCCAATAATCCACTTCGTATGTTCTGAAATATCTCTTTCAATGCCGATTGGTATGACGCGTACGCTTCGTCCAAACCCCCTGACGGGGGATACTCTTCCTCCATTCTGACATCCGAGGCGGCGGTGGATTGTGCCGCCATCCCCCCGATGCTTCCGATACCACTAGTCGAATAGTTTTGCAGAGAAGACTGCTGATATACCTGGGGGGTGCTGGACGACGCTGTCTGCGCCTGCATAGCGGATGCAGCGCCAGTGTTGGTTGGCTCGCTAGAGAAATAAGGGGCTGCAACATCCGTACTCATCATCTGCAATGTTGCGGGTTGCCGCGAGGGAAACTGCTGGCTCGCATGGTACACGGTAGTGTTCTGCGGCCCCGCAGCCTGCGGCACATTGTACATCATTGCCGTTGGGTTGTACGTGTTGGCAAATGTCTGTGTTTGCCGCGAATCCGGCTGGCCGTAGTCGGCGGCTGAGTTGTGATAGCCCATCCCACCTTGGGATATGGCAGTGGTAGAGAAGGACGTTGCTGTCGGCTCCTGATAGTATCCACTGTAGCCAGCCGAACTGCCCAGTCCCCGCGCTGCCCCCGAAGGAGACGTGTTCAGGGGAGCAGGCCGAAATCTCTCCCCCGTGCTCGGGAAAGATCGTCGCTGCTGCTGCTGCTGCGATGCCTCGTGCATCGACTGGTGATAGCGTGGATTGGAAGAGCCGTGAATGGGCGGTTCACCACCCTGCCTCCTCTGGCCCCTATTGTCATCCATCCCCCTTGTGGTGAATGGTATGTCTTGCCAGGCGGTGGTGATTCTTGCTCTAGGGACTCTAGTTGTTGATCTGACCTAGGTAATTGGTGACTGGCCTGACTATCGACTCGACGACTAAATCGTCTGTTGTAGATCTTGACGTAGCAGAGATTTCAAGATGCTAACACCCCTTCGACCTCTCCTGCTGCTGCGAACTATAACCTGCGCAAGGCGGTTGGAAGTTGTTGAAGAAAGGACCGAAAGACCTCTAAGAATTTCTCTCAAGGGAATCTTGGAGAATGGTGGTGAGGGCTGAGCTCGCGCTTGAAGTGGGGGTGAAGAGACCAGGTAGAGTGAGAGGACTCTGTTCTCGAAGGCCGATAAAAATTGCTTTATCGTGGACAATTGTAGGGTGCTAGGTAGCAACGTAGACAACTTGCCGGCAGTTGACGCGCCTCAACTAGGAAGATCCTAGGCGGCCAGGCATCGAAGCACCGGGGAAGCTTGGAAACATTAGAGATGCTCGGCTTGTGATCAGGTCCTGCCTGAACCACATAAAATGGACTAGATCCTGAGAAACTGGGGAGTGGGGCCTGGTTCGCTTTATCTCGACTCACTGAGCTTTGTGGTGGTGGTCGAGACTGGTTGTGTCCTGAATCAGATACAAGGACGAGGAGGGTTGGCTGGGGTTTTGAAAGGACCTTCCAAGGGCGTTTAGGTTAGGGGAGCATCGACTTCGGGAGAGTGTGGGGAACGGGTAAGGTCTTATATCAGGCAGGCACTAGGCTCACTAGCAAGCTTTCCGTGGGGTTTGGGTGGCAAGGTGAGTCGAGCTGTCTGCTAGAGGTGAGTAGGGCAGATGGAGACAACGGCTCACAACCTAACGACCCGGCAGTAAGATAATGGCGTCGACGGCGGGATGGGTGGGAATCTAGCTAGCCGAAAGAGGCGAAGAGACGTTTGTGGGTCGTGGGGTGAGGAGAGGTACCGGTATGCCGCACCAAGGCCCGAGGACAAGACAGATCGGAAGAGGAGGAAACGCGCTTGGTCGGGACTGCGTGATGGTGTACATGGGAGGCTACAAATAAGACGAGGTACCTTCAGATTGTTAGTCCTGGCCGATCGCAGGACCTTTGGCGCGGCTCCACAACGAATCGACCGTCTTTTCATTGGCATACGCACCTGAAGGAGGCTGAATCTTGGCTTAGAGACATGGAGGCGTGTATGGGGAGGAGAAGGCCGTAATGGCTGTGCGGCCCTGGACAGGGCTGCGAGATCTACTGCAACCCCCAGAGAACACCCTCGCACCAGCACCAGTGCCGGATGGCTTGCGACAGGGGATGCGGATCTTGGAGAGGGCACTCTGCCCAAGCCGGCGGTAAGTGGCGCCGTGGTGACGGTGGGAGGAGGAAAGCGGGCAACTTAGCGACTTTGGACGCTCCGCGTCGCCGCTAAATGCGGGCGTAATGCTGACACTCGAGACGGCTCCTCTGATCCCATATCATGACTACAGAATCGCGAGCGAAAAGAAGGGATATGAATGAAGTGCGACAGCCACGTGCATTCCCAGAATGCGGAGGATGGCGCAAGGACAAGCGCGTTTGCAGCTAGAGGCAATGGTGGATGGCCCAATGCCTCGTCTCTCTATCTCAGACTCCGTCGTGGCCGCGTCTTAGCTTTGCCAGTCAATTAGAGCCGCGCAGCTGGCGATGGGTCAGACTGCCGTCAGTCCACTCTCTCTCCCTTTATCGTCAACCGATCGATCCCTTGCTCAATTGTCCGGAAAGCTGCTCCGCTAGGAGTTTCGGTTGGGTTCCCAGTATAATAAAAGAACGAGTAAACCCCAATTTATACTTTTCGTGTACGAGAGGGGCGTATCGTTTCTCTGCAGACCCGCCTTGTTGCGTTGCCGTTGCGTCTCAGTCTGTAGGCGGGCTGCTTTCAAAGCGATGCGAGAGAGGACGGGAATATCAAAATCAAGGATTTGCGGGACGCGAGAAACCCTGACAGGGCAGAAGGAGGCAGCGCGTTGTTCAAAATACAAGGGAAATGGCAGGCGTAGGGCTTTCTGGGCAGGTTGCCGGTTGGAAGGAACGATCCGATGTTTAAATCGGCCCCCCATGGGTCAAGAGTGAGAAATGGGGAATGGAAGGAGGCAAAGAGCGAGGCCAAACAGCCCAGCAACACCAGCACCGCACATCAAGTCCTTGGCACGCCCGTTCGTTCCGCCCGGCATCGCGCTTCAGAGCCAATTTCTGACCAACATTACTTGAAGCTCTATCGATCCCCGGCCCAATGCCCACCAATCCGCAGGCATCCCAAGGCCGTTGGTCGGGGGGTTGTTTTCTCCCTAGGTCAAACGGACGGACTCAGCTCGTTCGGTCTTGCTCCCGTCCTTCAGCTAATGCCTAGGCCCAATCGCCTGGGCAATCCACCTCGAGAGGTGCAGCGGCAAGCGTTTTGTGTACGGAGGTGTGTGCTTGGTCGCTTCCCATTTCTCTGTTTGTTTGAGACCATGTTGTTGCCTTATCTGGCAGGTGCACCTGTTGTGCTGCCAACCTACCCTCTTGCCTTCGAACCAAGGATATAAGAGAACGGCCAATGTTTCACTGTAAGCCGCCATTGATCCTGAGAAATAAAATCAAGAATTTTTTTTTTTTAAAAAAAAAAAAAAAAAAAAAAAAAAAAAAAAAAAAAAAAAAGTAAGACAGCAAGATTGCTAGGGTTTACAGAGCACGAATCAGAAACAGGACAGGGGACCATTACGGCGGCGTTGGCCCCACGAAAGACTTTTGATAATACGGAAACTTAGCGCAAGCCCCCTCTCGCCAGCTTGGCAACCGCTAGTCACAAGCTAAACAGCGAGGTCCGTTGTCAAGTGAAAGCGTGCTCTGCTGCCGCTGTCGCTGAGAACAGGGGAGGGAAAAAAAACCCCCTATCGGCTCGTGCATCTGGGCCGGACCGACGTCCAACCAACGGGTTGAATGGGTCGAACCCACTGTCAGAGCGTTGGAAAATTTTGTTCTATGGGGAACTTCCATTCCTTCGTGCCTCAGAACGACCGCTGTTGACATCTGGCTCGGACAAGATACAGCCGGTACTTGGTTTTCTGGGCCCAGGTACAGGTACCACAGTGCTTTAAGTTAGTATATCTGTTATGATGAAGGAGGTGCGTTGAAAGACCCTAGATCCATGTCGTTGACTTAGAGCCGCCAGGGCAATGGAGGCATGTCGTCAAACAGAGGCCCAAATCTGCGAGGTAGATCCCTGTCCGTGCTTGCGTGGGCTGCGTCGTATTGACCGGGGTTTTGGCTCAAGTTTCCAGATTCCCGTAACCGTCGAATTAGAGGCGCTCTTTTGCTAGCTTCTGGAACCTATTTGCCGAGAGTGGGAAGTAGCTCTACTTGGTGGGACTGAGACTTTTGGCTGGTTCCCCAGCTGACGCGCATGAAGTGCGGGTTGCGGTACTCAGGATCACGGTGCATTAACTTTAGCCGACGAAAAAGTACCTGTACGCCAGGTTCTCACAACCATGGGGGCCGCGATTTTGAATTCCTGGCGCGGATATGCCTCGCATCTCACCCGATTCTTCTTGGACCGACGTCGAGCTGCAATTCGTCCTAGACGGCGGACTACACGAGGAATTGTCCTCGGTGTGTCTCGGGTGATGCCCTGTCCAGGACGCCTCCGCTCGGCCGTTGATTATTTCGTGTAGGTACGGCTTCCGATTTGGAGATGTTATGGATTCTCGCCCAAATCCCGACCGGGAGTCGGGACACGGCTTCGTCGGCTCGTTCGGCGGCTCGGAACTTCACGACACGCGCCACTAGGTGCTCCGTATTCCATTTGAGCTTCATGTTTTTTCTCTACCGCGGACCATGGAGCCGACGTTTGACTCTACGAGGGTTTGACCTTGAATCGTACCAGCAACATGTCCGGATCCGTACAGGTGCGCGGAACAGGGATCTGGAGACGTGCGTCCGAACTGGCCCTGGAAGCCACACAGACCATTCTCGACCGGCCCAATCCCCTACCGACCTATTCTGTAGGTACCTGCACCACAATTTAGCGTATCAGATCGGACAAGCTGCCGCGCCAGATACCTACCTACAGTTGCACGCCGAGCGATCACTGTGGGTTGAGAAAAGCCCAGTGCACACGGAAGACAGCTCGCCGATCTCAGCCTCAGAAGGACGACGATTTGTAGATCATCTGAATTGAGGCTGTTGCGCAACCTTCAACAACTGAAAACCCGGCGGGCAAAGGAAAACCAATTGCTTGCAACATTGGCCACCGCCTTCAGCTGCCATTGACGAGTGGCAATAGAAGGGCTCAAGCATTTTGTGATACTTGGCGGGTTACCTCCTTCTCCTTACCAAGCTGAGGTTTGCGACGATCTCCGGTTATCTGTAATTACGCGTACAATACGAAGTACATACAACACAGACCGTGAGGGAGCTGTCGGTCAATTGATTGAGTCCGAGTCGTGAGCACCCTCATCGTCGAGCGTTTTGCCTTTGAGTTCTTTGTTACCCGCAGTCCCCTTGCGGCGCGCGAATTGAAATTGGCTGGACGAACGCTCCGAGGGTGGTGGGGGCCAGTCAAACATTGGCACGGCCGAAAAGACCTCGAAGATGAACGGAGTCAACCCAATGTCGGAGATTCTTCTCGAAAGGTTCTGCGACCGCCAACGAAGCCATAGTGTCTGTGCGAATTAGCTCCGTCACCTTCCTCACTCCTAAAATCAGGAAATGAGATTCAGCCGAGCTGTCTCCAGGGCAAAGTTATACTCGAACCACTACACAGCGTGCTTAAGATGAGATTTAAACGTGGTTTTGAGTCTGGGCTCGTTCAAAGGGGTCGCCGAATGGCCACGCAAATAAAAAAGGTAGCTATAAGGCAGGTCCCGGGAGGGCTGGCAGTCAACTCAGCTAGACACCCAAAAATTACTAAAGGAGCCGCAACGAAACTCTCCCCCGAGACGGGAGAGTCATTATTAGTCAGATGTGCTGAGGAACATCAAACACTCTCGCCTGGCTCGAGGTGCTCGATGAGGGGTACGACGGGCCAAAGGGGACGAACGAGAAAAAAGAGCTGACACGAGTTCATGTCGCGTCTTCTTTGGAATACCTACCTACCTATAGTACAATACCTATACCTACCTCATTTTCTCTCCTTTCAAGCCTCCAAAAAGCTCGGAGATGTCTCCGCCATATTTTTCCCGCCCGTCTTTGGGAGTTTTTGCAGGGACAAATGCATTCATGACGAATTCCGCATCCAATTCCAATTCGCAAGTCCAGGCATAGATGCTCACTCTCACCAGGTCCCGAAGCTCTGGAATAAGCCTGTGCTATTGGCAGGGACAGCGTGTTCAGTGCCCGCGTGTCTACCCGTCCGTTCTCAGGTCGTTTCCTTCTGCCCGGGCATCTGCTCGATCAACTATAGCGACCAACCATCGCAAGTTGCGGCTCTGACGTTTTGCCAGTCTCGTCTCGGCCTCAATCCGACCGGTTACGCGGCACGTTCCCGCAACTGTTAGTCGGTCATATGCTATACGCTCTACGCTTTTAGATTCATGCCGTTTGAACCTGCCTGTCCAATTATAGCCAGCGACCAAGACATAAGTTGAAGATCGACAAACTACGATACATTGTATTGTACAGTTGCGGCGCCCATATATGTAAGGTCTGCCTTCGTCCTCGTCTCCGCGATGGGTCGCTAGAAGGACACTGGAAAATAAAGCTTACAGAAGAAACTTGGGGGAGGGGGGGACTAATCACCCCCAAGGACCGGTAATTCATGCACAACTCAAGACTGTTAATGCCCAGCCGGGTTTGAACTATCTCTTCACCCAAGTTGGCATCTTTCTGGCCTTCACACGGCCGTGTTTCTTTCTTTCCACTCTTCTCATGTCGCGCGTGACGCAGCCAGCTGGAAGTGATTGGTTAGCATGATTCCTGGAACTTGGGCGTCGAGAGGAGCATGCGGCACTCACCTCTTCTTAATGCAGGCTTCAGAGCAGGCTCGTGGGCCATCAACCCCTTTGCGATGGCAAGCGTGAGAGCTTCTGCCTGCCCAGTCGTGCCACCTCCAGCCACCAGTGCCCAGACGTTGTATTTGTCCAACCGATCAGTCGCGCGTAGAGCCCACACAGCGCTTTCGCGATCGTGAACCCGCCCGAAAGCATCGGCTAGTGTCTTGCCGTTAATCAAGACTTCGCCGTTTCCTTCGATGACATAAGCCCGGGCAACGGATGACTTTCTCCTCCCTATTCCCAGGGCCCGCCCAACCCAGTCAATGCGAATCGGGTTCGGCTTGTTGGTGAAGGGCTGGATGTCGCGCTTGAAAGCCTGGAACGCCTCTACGAAGATAGGAGGCTTGAGCTCGGGGTGGATTCGGTGAAGGCGCTTGATGATCTCGAGGCACTTGACGTAGTCGGACGCTTTCACCCTCTCACCAACCATCTGCCTGAATTCCACCAGGCTCTTCCAGGCAACCCGCTCAACTTCGCCCGTAGAAACCACTGGGAGCTTGCCATAGCTCTGCATCAATTTTTGGAGGGCGAGATAGCTGTCATTGAACCGAGGTTGGCGTGAGAAGTAGGACGGTGATACTGGCACCGCGCGTGCGTAGGAAATGTTCCGGAAATCCACGATGTCTGCCAGATTGATTCCTGGGGCCGCTTGGATTGCCTGGTCTTGTTGAGTCTTGAGAAAATCCTCGAATGAACCAGCATCTGTGGAGAGACATCTCGTGCTTTTAGGGTCGTTGAAAAGCTGTAGGGCTTGAAACTGTTGATCAAGCGGCCGCCATTGTCCTCTGGAACTGGGGCGGACACCTCTCAGAGCAGTGCTGATGCCTAATCTCGAAGATGCCATCATTGCGCGCCTATTTCTCTCCTCATTATTCCGTATCGCGTCGCGTCAAGGAGTCGTCGGCTCGCCAATAGTCGCGGATGCGTTTTTCGGCTGGCAAGGTTCACTTGGAATAATGTCGCAGGAATTTTCCCGGAGCGGAGCTCGGACCACTAGAGAAAGCCACCTCGACGCATCGGATTGGGCTAACGGCCCAACTCACTTGCAGCTCCCAATTCTGGCAGCGGGGTTGCCTAGCCACCCCCGCCGCCAAATGCTTGCCCCACCTGATAAAATTTCCTCTCTGAATCACCCGCCGCACAGTTTGTCCAAGTCAACTGTCCTCAACCACTTCTCATCATCTTCCTCTTTCCGAAAATCAACTTCTACCAGTCGTCTACATACCAAGCAAAATGGCATTCGGAAAGCTCTACACCGGGCCGGTAAGTTAATACAGCCACGCAAGGCCTTTGTTCGCTTTTGAGCAGCAGCTGACAGATGTCCTCCAGGGCAACCCCCGCTCGACGGCCATTCTAGCCGTTGCGAAGGCCAACAACCTCGACCTCGAGACCGTCGATGTTGACACGACCAACCCAACCCCAGAGTACCTCAAAATTAACCCTCTTTCCAAGATCCCGACGTTCGTCGGCGCCGATGGTTATACTCTGTCCGAGTGCATTGCCATCGCCATCTACGGTATGTGTGCCAGGTGGGCCGAAATCTTCTTCAGCCCCGCCTTGCGCCATCTCTCGGCCCCCCTCCCCACGATATGATGATATAGACATTTTTTAACAGTTATCCCTGTCTGAAACCATGGTGTTGACTTCGTTCTAACTTCTGATCGCTCTTTTACTTATTCATGCATCATTAAATGCCGTGTTGTCAATGGACTCTAGGCTAACGCAACACAGTCACCTCCCAGAACGAGAAGACAACCCTCCTCGGAAAGACCAAGCAAGAGTAAGCTATATCCACATCAATGTTTTCATGGACCTTTCAAGCCGTCTAACCGCAATTTCAGCTATGCTTCTATCCTGAAATGGATGTCGTTCTTCAACTCCGAGGTGCTTCCTAAGCTGGGTGCGTGGTACCGCCCCATTCTCGGCAAGGATCCCTATGTGAAGAAGAGCGTCGAGGACAATCAGAAGGCTGCCCTCAAGGCCATCTCTGTCGTTGAGGCGCATCTCCTGAACAACACGTACCTCGTCGGCGAGCGCATCACCCTCGCGGATCTTTTCGCCGTTGCCCTAATCTCGCGCGGCTTCGAGTACTTCTTCGACAAGAAGTGGCGCTCTGAGAACCCTAACGTTTCTCGTTGGTTCGAGACGGTTTACAGCCAGCCTATCTACTCTGCGGTCGCTGCTCCTTTGTCTCTTCTTGATACCCCCAAGTTGACAAACGTTGCCCCCAAGAAGGTGGAGGCTAAGAAAGAGGCTGCCCCCAAGAAGGAGGCCAAGAAGGCTGCCAAGCCTGCTGCGCCCGCTGAGGAGGAGGATGATGCGCCTGCAGAGCCCAAGGCCAAGCACCCCCTCGAGCTTCTGCCCAAAGCTATCTTCCCTCTTGATGAATGGAAGCGCCAGTACTCCAACAAGGAGACACCAGAGGCTCTCAAGTGGTTCTGGGAGAACGTTCCCTTCAACGAGTACTCGATCTGGAAGGTTGACTACAAGTACAACGATGAGCTCACAATCACCTTCATGTCGAACAATCTAATCGGTGGCTTTAACACCCGCCTGGAGGGATCCCGCAAGTATCTCTTCGGATGCGCGTCGGTTTATGGCGTCAACAACGACTCAGTGATCCAGGGTGCCTTTGTCATCCGGGGCGACGACTACAAGTCTGTGTTCGACGTCGCTCCCGACTGGGAGAGCTACGAGTTCACCAAGCTCGACCCGACCAACCCCGCAGATCGGGAGTTCGTCGAAGCTCAATGGACCTGGGAGAAGCCCGTTCTCGTCAACGGCAAGGAGTACGCTCATGCTGCTGGCAAGGTCTTCAAATAAATAATGACAGGGTACTGGGGACGCTGGGGACAGGGTGGCTACGGAATATGACTGACGACAAATCTGAACGGGGAAACGAGGAACGAGCTACAAGCCCGCGGTTCATGCCCTTATGTATCGATGGTTAGTTGAGGATGAACGAGCCTACAAACAAAGACTAGCCACCGTGCATGGTAGTTGTAGTGAAGATGCTTCTCCTGATTTGGGGATAGAGGCCGAAGAGCCTGTGTGTCATGATGTAGTTTTGGTTTCCCTTACAGTTTCCTATTTCTCGACTTTCGTATTACCTACACAAACAAAATATGGGATATGGGGTATCGGACCAACCAATTAATTTTATTAAATCTCCCGTGCCATTTCATTCACTGACGAAGGAGTTAGGTCTTCGTCATCAGTGCCTGCTAGCTTGGCCTAATTAGCCTTAAATGGAGTTGTCCTGATATATGTGCTAATGTCAGCCTGGTAGACTAGTGTGTTCAGATAGTCATGGACCAACGGCAACACTCTTGGTTCCTCGTTGACATCGCCCGCGAACTCTGGGAGCGTGATAGCATTGTATGGCTCGCTGCGTGCCTTTTCCTCGCTATCGTCGATCAAGACCGTGTTCCCTTGGTCCCAGGACTCGCCGTCGGGGTGGGCTGCCTTGACGACAGGGTCCTCCCATAGCTTCGTCAGCCGCTTGTAGCACTGGGTGCGCTTGTCGTAGTCCTTGGCCGACAGGCCAAACTTGTCGCGGCCCCAGACCGTCACGACGCGGCCAAGCTCGTCTGCCGTCAGCAGCCGCGCGCACATGTTCCGCACGTTGCCGGGCCGAGCCGACGACCAGACCACCACGTGGAACGTGTTGATGCAGTACTCCATGAATTTGCGAGCGTGTGGCCGCTCCACGAAATCCGTCGGCTGCTTCTTGGACGGCCGGTACAGCAGCGTCCCGTTGAGGTCAATAACCACAAGAATGGGCTGCGGCGTTGGCGTCGACGCTGGCAAGCCTGACGCTTGGCTTAGGTACTCCTCCGTCGGATTGGGGATGCCTCCTGACCGGGCGCTCGGGGCTGAGATGGGGTCGCGCCCGGCAGCGTTGACGCCTTTTTTGCCGACAGTGATGACTTTGCCAGCTTTGCCTGTGAGGCAGTCTTTCTTCTTGCGACCTTTTTTCTCGTTTTGAGCAGCGGCCTTGGCCCGTTTCACCTCTGCTTTCGTTGGTTCCGTGACATTGGCATTGTTGCCAATGACTTGGTAGCCTCCAGTGTCGATGCTGTGGCTGTTTGCGTTGTAGTTGGCATAGCCGTTGTTGTTGTTGTTGTCGTTGGCATAGCCATTGTTGTAGTCGCCCTGTGGGCCAGAGAACATGCCGAACGGGGGGGGAAAGGGGTTCATCATGGCGAAATTCTGTTGTTCGCCAAAAGTGCCTCCCATTTGAGACGTTTGTGGCGGCGGGTAAGGCGACGGATCGCCTGGCAGTGCATCTTCCGATGGCTGCTGCCAGTCCTCGTCGGGGTTGGCATTTATAGCCTTCCATGAACGAGACATGTTGGAAAGCTGGTTGGTCCTTGTTCTTGAGTGAAGGCTTTCTTGACCCTGGTCCTGGTCCTGGTTCTCGGAATTCGACGGTTCTTGGTTTCCAAAACGAGAGGAAGAAGACGCAGGGCCGCCTGACCCTTCGCCTACTAGAGTGATAGAGCGGGTGGCATCTGTCTCCGCTTCCTGCCACGTGGCGGATTTCATCCTGTCACGCCTCGTAGATAACAGGACTTGAGGCGAGTGTGATGAACGAGTGAGCTTCGTCCCAGCTTTATTTTTCCAGTTGAGAACCCCGTCAGATTCTGCACTACGACGGTCTTGCTGGCAGGTGGGAGGAGTGTGGGTCTCGAGTGAATTTTTGTTCTGAAGGTTGGATGAAATTGTGATTGATCTGTAGCCGAACAGATAAGGAAGATTATTGGTGTTAAGTCGATGGGGGAAAGCCCCTGGAACGAACGGTTGAGAAGTATTGCGGAATAAACGCAGGAGAAAATGCCCAAAAAGAGAGGAACCGTTTATCATGCTGTTATATAACGAACAGCCTTGATAACCCGGGGTTTCCTACTCAATACATTGATTGTTATAGCCACTCAGTCGTCTAATAGATAACCTCCCTTTTGCTCTGCTTATCGCCTTTCCTCCGAATTTATGTCGTCTTTCATCAAGGAAATGACGAGAGGCAGGATCGAGCTGAAATTACTCGCCACAAGCTGAGAGGAGACCCGTGAAAAATTGCAGTTGCGAATATATACGTCAGAATATAAGACGAAAGAGTGAAAGACTTTTGAGTGGAAAATGAAGGTCGGCGGAACAACGTTGCGACAGTGAGGCCAGTAGCACAACCTCGTCGGTACCGTTTGGTGGGTGAGCATCGCCAGATCAGGTGTGGAAATTTTATGACAGCTGGAGAGAAGTGGGTCCATTTATGTGGGGAAAACTGAGAGCTGCAAAGTATTGCACAACCGGGGGCAAGAGTGATAGCGCCTACACCCTGTTAGTGAATTACCTACTAGAGGACCTATTTTCCCATCATATTCTAGTTTTCTTGACGCTTGCGAAACCGCCACATTCAACTTGCAAGTCGTTTGTACAAGCTGATGGGCTTTATGGTTCTTTTTTAGACTGGATTATAAGTCTCCCTTTGCAGTCCATATTAATACAACGGCTGAGGGCCCTGTACCATCTTTTAGGCATCCACCTGGCAAACTACTACCTCACCCAGCCCGCAGAAACGAACCTACTTAAATTTGGCTCTAGTCTCTCCAAAAAGCAACAACCTAGTCAGCAAGATCGACTGGGATTCCTACAAAACTCATAAAGAATTCTGCGAGTGGACCGATTATCATGTCATCTGCTCCAAATAAGCGGAAAGCCATCAGTGGCGGGGCCAGCCTCTTACAAAGGCGCGTGCGGCCGCGAGTCGAACCAGAGCCTGAATCCGACGTGGCGGAAGACTCAGACGCGGACAGTCAGGCGCTAAGTAAAGAAGGGATTGATTCATACGACTCTGAGAGCGATGGTGATGATGACGCTGAGAGTGGCAGCGAATCGGTAAGCTCAATATCTCCATCCCAAAATGAGAATGGCAGACCAAAAACCCCCGCACACCTGTCAGAGGAGCACCCATCCTGATTTTGTTTACAGGGGTCAGAAGAAGAGTCCGAGGAGGAGGAGCTTAGCGGGTCTAAAATAGATGCCTCGCAGCTCTCGTTTGGAGCGCTAGCTCGGGCGCAAGCTGCGATGGGGGCGGCAGCGTCGCGGAAGGGACAGGCGGGGAGCGCTGCCGGCTCCAACGAAGCCGGCGACGGCAAAGAGGAGGAGGAGTCCTCGTATCGGCCGCCGTCGGCAGCAGAGCGGGCCGAGCAGAAGAAGAAGCAGCAGCTCCTCCGGCACCGAGCCAGCAAGCACGCGCCGGCCGAGATGACGAGCAAGAAGGCTGTGTCGCGGCGGCGCGATTTCGTCGCCATGCCCAACGTGCAGGCGCGGGACCCGCGCTTCCTGCCGCTGGCGGCGAGCAACAGCATCGGCAAGATCGACAACGCGAAGCTGCGCAAGGCGTACTCGTTCCTCGACGACTACGTCGAGGACGAGATGAAGCAGCTGCGCGCGGCCATCAAGAAGCTAGGCAGCAAGGACCCCGAGGCCAAGGAGAAGCTGCAACGCGCTCTGCTGTCGATAGAGTCCAAGAAGAAGGCGCAGGTGCGCAAGGACCGCGAGCGGGCCGTCATCGAGGAGCATCGTCTCAAGGAGAAGGAGCTGGTCAAGGACGGCAAGCAGCCCTTCTACCTCAAGAAGACGGAGCAGAAGAAGCGTGTGCTGGTTGACCAGTTCGCTGGCCTCAAAAAGGGCCAAGTCGACAAGGCCATCGAGCGGAGGAGGAAAAAGGTTGCCGGCAAGGAGAAGAAGCTGCTGCCCTACGCCCGGCGAACTGCCGAGTAGATCTTCACAGAATACAGAGGGAGGATGCTTGCATGTATCTGCGGGCCGATATTCTATGTACAGAAAATTGGTTGGCCTGCTGCTAGCCTATATCCAAACTCTTCTTCTAATTATAGATGGTGATGAACTTTGTGCTCCTGGCCATAATGGCTCTTTTTTTTTTTTCAGGCCAGACCTGACCCTTCAACGCCATATTCTAGCTCACTCCTATTCATACAACAGAATCTTACAATCATACAACGGTCTAACTTTAGAGCGGCTACCAACACCAACTAACACCTACTTCCCATTATTTTCCATTAGTCCGGTTTTATGTTGGTGTCCATCTTGGCCAGAGCATGCTCAAAAAGCTCCCGGCACCTCACCTTGCTGCCAAGCCTGGCGCAGAGCAGGAAGGCACCGCTGAGTTTGCGATGCAGACTATACGTCTCTTCAGGAGGAGGGGCGAGACGTTCGTGTATCATGACGGGGATTTGCGCCTTGACCCTCTCCGTGATAGTCTGGTCTTGGAAGTCGTACAGCTCGGGGGCCGACTGTAGGAAGGGCTCAGCCAAGGTGGTGACAGAGGTGATGTGGGCATCGAGCATCGCTCTGCTCTCATGGCCCGTCAGATAGCCGAGCTGCTCCGAGAGCGTCTTGACCTGCTCCCGGTCGGACCGGGAGGCGGCCTCGAGCAGCTGCACGTACTGGACAATAAACTCGTCAGGATACTCGCGAGACGCGCCAAAGTCGAGCAGCTCTAGCGTGTTTCGCTCGGCGTTGTATAAAAAGTTGGTCCAGTTGGGGTCCGTCTGCATGAATTTGAACTCGGTGATCTCGCGCAAGCACAGCCGCAGGATCTGGGTGCCGATCCAGTCGCGCTGGCCCTGTGTAAAAGACTTGACCCGCGTCACGCCCACGCCGTCCATGAACTCCATGGTCAGGACATGCTTGCCGCAGGCCTCGGGGTAAATTTCAGGGACCGAGAAGACACCATCGTCGTTGACAGCAAGAAGCTTCCGGTACCGCTTGGCGCACTCAGCCTCGCGCTGGTAATCGCACTCCCACGCTAGCTCGGTGCGGGCATTGTCAATCGTCTTGTTGAGGTAGAGGCCCTTGGGCAGCAGCCGAGCGGCTGCTAGCAAGACGCTGATGTTGTCAAGGTCTGAGTTGATCGAGTCAGCCACGCCGGGGAACTGGATCTTGACGGCCACACGTGCCCCATTGGATTTGAGAGTCGCTCGGTGGACTTGTCCAATGGAGGCAGCAGCGATGGGCTTGTCCTCGAATTCATCGAATAGCATCCTCCACTCGGCCCCCAGGTTGGCTATAAGTACTCGGTCGCGCTGCCAGGCCGGCATGTAGTCGGCCCGGTCCTGCACGCGCTGCAGCACTTCTTGAATAGGTGCTGGCAACATCTTGGCGTCCTGGAAGCTCATCATCTGCCCGAGCTTGAGGGCTGCACCGCGCATCCTTGAGAGCTTGGCCACGAGCCTTTCCATGTTTCCCGCACTGAGCATGACTGACCCCTGGCTGCTGCCGCCGCCCACCGCGCGGCTCAAACCCTCGCCGATAGCCCCCGCAAACATGCCAGCGGCCAGACCACCGTAGTTCCAGAGCCTGCCTATCCGCGTAGACGGCACCTTTGACTCACGGAGTTCGTACGTAGCAGTTCCGGGAGCTCGAGCCGTCAGTTCAGCAACAAGGACCGCGTCTTGTTCCGAGAGTGGCCCGGTTGATCTTGCCCCCGCAGTGCCAGTATCGGTGGACAAACCAGCCGCCGAATTTGAGCCATCCAACAGCGACGTTGCCTCGGCCCTTGGCTCGAGGGCATCGTCTGAAGCACGTGGGGTTATGTCTTCCGAGGGCTGGCGCAAAATTGTACCGTCGGTCCTGTTGACGACAGGCTGGGTGATTAGTGCCGGCTCTGGATCATGCCGTTTGGTCAGAGCCTCTCTCTTCATAGACCCTAGGATACTTGAGCCCCTGCCGGTTCGAAAGACGTTAAGATCGACCTCGGCCGACGGAAAGGCGCCGGCCTGGTCTACGAGACTCTCTACGGGCGTTTTGGGTGGCGGTGATGGCCTCGGGAATTGTGGAGGTGGACGGGGCTGTTGAAAAATTGCTCTAGCGTCTACCCAGGGTGCAGGCTCAAAGTCAAGCCTTTCTCCAGTGTTGCCTTCTCGCGGTGACGTCGCTACTATTGTTGACTCGGCTCCAGAAGAAGGAAGCGAAGAAGGATTTACCTCATGCCGGGCCTGATCAGCCCGCGTGTGCTTTGGCTCTTCGTGCTGGGATTGCGACGCATGCTGCCATTGTTCCTCTTGCTGTGTCTGTGGCTGTTGCTTTTGCTGTCCAAGACTGGACATGAGACTAGACGTCTTGGTGAAACGGTCGAGTTGGCGGGCGCGGAGTGCGACATGCTTGGAGGCGACGGCACGAGAAGCACTCGCAACCGCCGCCAGGTCTACAAGGACATCTGCAAGCCTCATTTGGGGAGAGTGAAGGATGCAGAAACTGTATCTCTGTCACCTCGACAGTCCCATCATATTCCAGGCAGCGCGCCCTGGCCGTCGAGTGCGTTTGCGGTAGGGAGTGTCGGCGCTTTCCAGGCCGGGGGACAGACAGTGTGGAGTCACAAGATTTTTGGGGCAGAATGCCACCCTCATGCACGGCGGGCAAGGAGAGCTCGGGTAATAAGACTACCCCTGCTAGTTCCCGGGCGACCCAGCTCCCCGGGAAAGGCCCCTTCCCAGCTCCAGATCCCGCAGGAGGTTACCTCTATCTTGGATGGGTGGTCAGCCACATTCATATCACTATTTATCGAAAAGTCCGCATAATATTTATCGGCAGAATATAGTGCGATTTGTATGCTTGCTGATCGCTGATTTTTATTTCTTATTAACATCTTATCACGATGATCCTAGGTATCATAAAGCAAATACGCCCCTGTCCTCACCAATCCGTACCGGTTATGCATTTCGTTATCATGGAACCCCAACCTCGCTAACGCGCAGACTCCCATTTATTTCATGTCGTAATGTTGCGTAGACCTGATGCTCTCCCTCGTAGCGTTGCCTTTGCGCCGCTGAACGGTGAGTCGGATGCCTTTCTTCCGGCACTGTCGATCTTGCCCCATAGCCTCTGAGCGGCAGGCGTTAAGCCGCCCGAAACCCGCGGGCTACTGGGGAATTTGGGCACCGGGGTTCTCTCCACCTTTCCCGTGACTCCAAGCCGAGCTGATGTCCGCTTAGATTGCGAAATCCGGTCCACCATGCGGTGATGGAGAGCCTCGCGCTTCCCCTGCTCTTGAAGCTGGAATGGGTTTGGCGTCGCGTCCCCCACACCAAGGTCGATAATCGGTGCTGGAGCTTGTGGCGAGGGCGAGGGTTCCTCGTCGTCCACAAACGCGTACCCATTGATGCGTGGTGTCTCATTGCCGCCACCAGCTAGGCTAGACTCTTGATCGAAAGGAGAGCGCTTTCCCGCAATTGCGCCCCTTATTTCTGAGAGCGTTGGAGACGACGCCCTGGCGGCTCTAGCGGCATGGGGCTGCGGTACTCTTGTGTTCTCGTACACGATTGATTTCGGCGGAGCCCGAGACTCTGCTTGCGCTCGCTCGGCAACTGATTCCAGCAAGTCATCCACACCTTCGGGAGGGAACATTAACTCGTTGTTTGGCTTCGAGTTCCAGTGGTTTGGAGCCGCGGGTCGGTCATCCTTGTCTTTGATGGCTAGCCTGTCCTTTTTGAAGCCATCGTCAACCAGGCTTGTTCTGATCTTGGCAAGTTTATTCTCGACCTCCTTCTGCTTCTGCTGCATTTTGGACGGCAGTTTGTTTCCTGTCCAAAGCCATGCGTATTTTTCCACCTTTTTCTGGTTTTGCTTGTCTAGCAGCTTATAAAAGCTCTCGTTATCCTCGCTTGTATATCTCGCCTGAAATGCGCCAAGGTTCATGTTTGTGTCGATCGCCACTTTAGGGTCGAGGGTTGAAGAGACGATTGAAGAGACGGCCGTGGACATTGGCGTGTCGCCCGCATCACCAATGGGCGTGCGCCCACCGGGATGTACTGATGAGATGTATCGTGCTCGATGCCGACCGGGCGTCATGACGCTTTGCAGCCGTCGGCTTGCATTGACAATCCATTCCTGGTCCTTCGAATCGAGGGCATCAAGATACTCTTGCTGTGTCTCGGCCTCTAAGAGGCCCGGGAAGAAGTCGCGAGCAATGATTTGCGACAGAGCCTGGGTGTAACTGTCTTCGTCAATAACCGTCTTAGGCCGTTTAATCCGCTTCGCCGGAGGCGGCGGTGGCATCAGCTCGTTGTCCACTCGCTTGCGGACGAGGGCTGTTGATTGCGGCGCCTCCGAGTCCATGTTGTGGCCGTTAACGTCGCTTTTCTGAGTCAAGATTGCCAAAGAATGCGAACCGCTTGAAAGTGGCGTGAGACTGGCTTGGCATTTGGAATCGTCCTCGCACGGACAAATTACTGGATAAACGCGCACCAAAGTATGCACTAAACAAGAGTATTCAAATACGCGGTAGTGGGATAAAACCCAATACCTCAATTACCTCCTCCGTATGGGATCCTTGGAAATCCATTCCTTACTGACTGCTCCATCCAGTAACGAAGGAGGGCTACAATCTGGGTTCATAAAACTACGAATTTGTCGTTCACTGTCTGCAACTTGCGCTATGTACGCACACGATCTCTTCATATTCTGTTTAAAGAGTCTGAGATAGAAATCTCATATACAAACTTTTACCAGTCTTCCGAGATTTCACCATAAAAGTTGAGAGGTATGAATGGCTTTCGACTACTGTAAACTCACCGACAAGGCCTCAGGGTTTCTAGCCAAAGCGAATGGATATTTCTACCGAAGGAATGGCGTGCATTTCTATCTCAGGTGGGTGCCGCGAGTTTGAGGCACGTCTTTTGATGGAATGTCTTGCGTGATACCATTCCGTTCGATGTCCCTTCTCTTCAATAACAACTCAAACCCAACCGGCACTGTATCCCCACTTTCACAATCTGTCTTGCTTGTCCTTCAAGTCAATCACTGTCCATATCAGTAAATATTTCCTGGCCGGGAACTTGAATTGCAGCTCGGTTCTACAATATACATGCTACCTTTGACACATACCATGCAAGTTAGACACTTCCAGCCTTGCGCAACTGTAAAGGCAACCCAAGGCGACATAGCTGTGTTCAGGCAACATCGGTACCTACCAAGGTTAATACCTTGCTGGCCTAAGAGAGCCGGTTGGTTGTATGTACCACGGCCCAGCCCTTCAAATGCACGTAGCATACAAACCTCCAGCACCACCCCCTCTAGGTCCTGATCCGGGCGATGCTCCCTCTCAAGGGGCAGGTCAGCAGCACACGCCAGCTGTGCCGTACTGACCAGTTGTTGGGCAGCACAACCGACCTACTTTCTCACGGATGGCTCCTTCATGGGAAACCTAGCCCATATAACAGAACTCGATACTATGACAGGATGACAAAAGGATATTTTTTAAAGTTCTCTGCGGGACGTTAAGAAAGTGAATTTTATTCTGACCAAGGGCTCAGCCCATGCCATGACCTGCAGTTGGTCCTACCCACTGCCCAGCCCGACCTGCCCGTCCCTTGACTCTCCTTCAAGCCTAGGTGCCGAGAGCTGCCTATCGCCTTGATCCTCTCCATCTCTCAGCCTCAGGCTGCATGCGGCAAGGCGTCCTGCCTATGGCCAGCTCCCATCCTCGCCCGCACCCGGCCTCCCCTCCTCCCGTTGACCCCTACATACAAACAGAACCGAGAAACAGGCTTCTCACTGGCTTCCCATTCGATGCACAAGCTCGCCCTCCAGTTCACTCTGCCCTTGTTAGCCACTTTTCGGCTCCTCGTTGCACCCATCTCCCGTCTCGCCTTCCGGTTTCGCCTGACGAGGGGGCTTTTCTTGATCTATGCTATTATCATGAGCATCATGATGAAACAAAAGGCTCGCTACTATTCTGGCAAAAAGGACTCGGCCATTGAGAAGCAAAGCGCTAAGGCCGAGGTTGAGGCAATATGTCCCATTTGCCAGGAGTCCATCGGCACCCGCAACGCCGAGGGCATCGTCGAAGGTTGGAGCATACTTCCCTGTGGTCACAGGTTTGGCAGCTACTGCATCAAACACTATCTCAACGTCGTGGCCGAGGACCGCCCATCGTGCCCCGTCTGCCGCCAAATCGCCTACCACATTTGCGGACACCCTGTCCTGCCCGCCCTGCTGAGACCGAATAGCTCCGAGGGCGAAAGGATTGTTGAGGTGTCCGAGCTACTCATTCAGGAACTACAGTCTTCTGATTGTGCATACTGCCAGCTTGGGAGAGCAAGTCGGAGAAGAAGCAGGAAACCTGCGTCGAAATGGAAGGCGGCAGTCGGATTGCTGCGATACTTAAAGCTGCGTCCAAGCCAGCTGCTTGGTAGGCATCGTGCCCTTGCCGGGCCCCAGACACAGTCCGACGACCGGGAACTTTCTCAAGGTCAAAGGGCGGTTTTGTTTGACAGGCAAGGGCCATGGATCGATCCGTTCCCCAAACCCAGGGATCCTGAGTGGGAGAGATGGTGGGTTACCCAAGAACCCAGCGGGGCATAGGAGGGGTAGCTTTGCTGGCTGGCAGACTTATCAAACCATATCCGATCTCACTACTACCAGATGGCCAGAAATTTACGCACGGCGACGGCTGATAGAATTTCATTATTACGCTGTCCACATTTTTTAATCTTATCTTCACGATACCTCACCACTTTTCACGGAATATCGGATGCATTTGGATAGGCCAGAGACGGGAACAGGAGTCCCGGATGGGTTGAACTAGGACAGCTGCCAGGAAGCTTGTTGGGTCCGCACCTGCCTCGAGACCACTGCTGATGGAGACTTATGGTGGGGGTAATCGTTGGGTCCGGCGATAAAGATTACCGGGGTCTGTGTTAGGTACCCCGCGCTAGCTTGGCTGGAGCTTGTCACCCTTGGAAGCTTTGGTTCGGCCATTTGGTTCAAGTTCACTGCGTGCGTATGGGCGAAGTACTGTAGCATCTACGGATACAGTAATACCTGAAATACATGATCTATTCCGTATCTTCATCAGTATTCCCTACGAGCACGGGAATGACAAGATCAACGAGGCGGGCAGTTTGGCGTTCAATGACGGACGACTACAACTTTAAATCCAGATCATCTACTGATCAGCGAAATGCGGTTCAGGACAGACCTCAAGAATATCCGAACATTCTCTAGTGAGCCGTCACAGTCAACAAGATACCATACCTTGAATGTCCCAATTTCTAACGTTAGGCGCCTTCTAATTAGAACTGACAGCGGCTCTCAATTCTCTTGAGAGAATCGCGTGGTTGCGCCTCGACGATGACACGGTTCGGTTCACGGTCATCCCGGACACGGGGTCCCAAGTCTGGGCGTACGTTTTCCCTCTCACATTAGCGGGTTCGTCTAGGAGACTAATATCTATCTACGTCACAGTTCTCTTTCAGCAGAGTTGATATTTGATAATTACCATCTCCAGTCAGCCGAGGCAAACAACACAATCAATCTAGAGCTTCCCTTGGGACCGCTCCAGCGCGCTCTCAAATCTGCGTTTGGTAGTAACCAGGCCAACCTACGTCTAACCAAGCGCGATGGCGTGCCGATGCTCTCGATGACCATCCATACCATGACTAAGGACGGCGCACAAGACACCCGGAGCGGTGGCGGTGGACAATTTGGAGGCGGCGGTGGCCGGGGCCATGCTTGCGTTGGTGGCCATGGCTATGACGAAGATCCCGACCCATTTGACGATGCTGCGGAACTGTTCCAGCAGGAGTCGCTGGAACTTACAATGAAACGTGAGCGTGAGAAGGTGATTACGCAGGACATACCCGTGCGGGTGCTGCACCCGGACTCGGTCGAGTTGATCATGCAGCCCAAAGTGCGCGAGCCCGACGTCTACATTCAACTGCCCCCGCTCCTTCAGCTCAAGGCCATCTCGGATCGCTTTACCAAGTTGGCCCTCACGACCGCCACCACGGGAGGCACCCGCGCCGCTGGCGCATTGCAGAATCCCAAGCTAGAGCTATCGGCCAATATGCATGGCTCGTTGCGTTTACGCCTAGTCGCCGAGACCCTAGACATTACGAGTGTGTGGGATAAACTCGAAAACCCCGAGCTCGACCCGGCACAACTCACAGTGCCGATGAATGAGCATCCCAGCACCATATATAAGAATGCTGGCGCAAACAAATGGGCGACGGTCCGCGTAGATGGCAAGGACTGGAGCAGGGTGCTAAGCGTTGGCAGACTGGAGGGGAGGGTCATTGCCTGCTTTACTGATGAGCACGCTCTGATCCTATACGTCTACGTGCCTCACTTTGATGATTCGTCCTCGGAAGATGTTGTCACGGTGAGCAATTCCTTTGGTGGCACTCTTCATTGGGGATCTTTCGCTAACGCACTTGACATAGTATTATGTGACCTCATACAGTACTTAGCATCACCGGTTCTTTTGGTTTGGCGTTATAGTCTCTTGAAGCTTTCTCTCACCCATAATACGAAATGGGTCGTTATATATGAGACTCGGGTGTTGATGCTTGCTTCGAGCCTGGGGCGTAACATGGCCTCCAAAGGCGTTAAGGTTGGGGGCATCTCAGCGAAATACTGGCTAGGTTGCTTTCAAGGTGTATTGAACTTGGAGAGGATGGATCTTATCGATCTGGAATTGCACAGTCACCAAGCATAGAGAAACGCTCTCGTCCGATATATTTGTGCTGTGATACATATAGAATACTAGTGTCTAGAAGTGAAGCCTCCAATTTCCTTAAATGATTACGGGTGTTCCGAAGTCCCTCGACTTCTCCAAGAGCATCGGAGCTCCAAAGAATGAGAACTTCATATGCTAGTCTGATTCATATATAATTCTGGTTTAGAAGTTAAAGCGCTCAGAATTCGGGTTGCTATTTGAGCTTGGTTACCTATTGCATGGGAGTTCTCGATTCGAAGCCGGGCAACGTTTAAACGGTCAGAGATGGCAGGGTCCACTTTCCTTTCTGAAGCTACTTTAACTGTACCAGGGGTTCATTTAGGCCCATGCCAGGGGGTTTCTGCCTGAGGCACTGGCTGGGTAACCTCTCAGCGACGCTAGGACTTGTACAATTGGGGGGCCACATCACAGCGATGTGCGCAGCGAGTGAGTGCATTCAAAGTATTTGCACAGCGACACCACGCGCACTTCATCGCTCCGTCCTGGTTAGGATCCTCTTCTAGGCCCCCGTGTAGGCGCAGAATATATTACCATGAGCTCCCGTAAGTTCAGCTATCCCCGCTCGCGCCTGACGATTGTTTAGCTTCGTGCCACGCCCAGTGCAGTGGGAAACGGGCTCCATTACTCGCTCGCTCAAGATGGATGCGCCTGGCCGCTGGCTAACCTCTTGCCACGCTCCCAGTCAAGCAGTTCATCCGCAACGTGCGCGCTGCCAAGACCATTGCCGACGAGCGAGCCGTGATCCAGAAGGAGAGCGCGTCAATCAGGGCCAGCTTCAGAGAGGAGAGCGGAGATCACAGCGTCAGGTACCTACCTGCCCAGCACCTACCCAACTTCTCCGTGCCTTGCATCCATTCGGCCGATCAAGGGGCAATCCCCCTTCTAGAGATAAGGAAGCTGCTGATCGATTGCGCTATACAGGCGGAACAATGTGGCCAAGCTCCTCTACCTCTTCACCCTTGGCGAGCGGACGCATTTCGGCCAGATCGAGTGCCTGAAACTCCTAGCCTCGCCCCGGTTCGCCGACAAACGGTTAGGGCATCTGGCGACCAGCTTGTTGCTCGACGAGAACCAAGAGGTCCTGACCTTGGTTACCAACTCCCTCAAGAAGTACGAGCAAGGCAGTCTCAGTCAATGGCGCCCCCTAACAAGCCTCCGAAATTGCAATGAGCGGTCTGCTGACTCTGCCCAACCAGTGACCTGTCGCACTCCAACCAGTATGTGGTCGGCCTCGCTCTTTGTACCCTAGGAAACATTGCCTCGATCGAGATGTCGCGAGACCTGTTTACTGAGATCGAGACCCTAATATCTACGGCGAACCCCTATATTCGCCGGAAGGCGGCCCTCTGCGCGATGCGCATATGCCGAAAAGTCCCAGACCTGCAGGAACACTTCCTCGAGAAGGCAACACAGCTGTTGTCGGACAGGAATCACGGCGTACTGCTGTGCGGCCTAACTCTGATGACCAGTCTCTGCGAGGCAAGCGAGTCTGAGGAGGCCGAGGGCGGCGATGAGGCTATCATCGAGAAGTTCAGGCAGTTCGTGCCAACCCTCGTAAGGATCCTAAAGGGGCTGGCATCTTCTGGCTATGCTCCCGAGCACGATGTTACGGGGGTTACGGATCCCTTCCTGCAGGTTAAGATTCTTCGCTTGCTCCGAGTCCTCGCCCGTGGAGACGCCCAAGTCACGGAACAAATCAACGATATTCTGGCGCAGGTTGCTACAAACACGGATTCGTCCAAGAACGTTGGCAATTCGATTCTTTACGAGGCGGTGCTTACCATCTTGGATATTGAAGCCGACGCGGGCCTGAGGGTCTTGGGTGTGAACATTCTGGGGAAATTTCTAACTAACAGGGACAACAATATTCGCTACGTTGCCTTGAACACACTAGTCAAGGTGGTCGCCATCGATACAAATGCTGTTCAAAGACACCGAAATACGATTTTGGAGTGTCTGAGAGATCCGGACATCAGCATCAGGAGGCGGGCACTCGATCTCAGCTTTACACTCATTAACGACAGCAATGTTCGCGTTCTACTAAGGGAATTACTAGCCTTCCTAGAAGTAGCCGACAACGAGTTCAAGCCGACCATGACTAGCCAAATTGGCATCGCCGCCGACCGGTATGCTCCCAGCAAGCGGTGGCACTTCGATACCATGCTGCGCGTTTTGACTCTGGCTGGCAACTATGTCAAGGAGCAGATTCTCTCGTCTTTTGTTCGTCTCATTGCAACTACGCCTGAATTGCAGACATATGCCGTGCAGAAGTTATACACCAACCTCAAGAAGGATATCACCCAGGAAAGCCTTACCCAGGCTGGTGCTTGGTGCATTGGTGAATATGGCGATGCCCTGCTCAGAGGTGGCCAGTACGAAGAAGAGGAGCTTGTTCAGGAGGTCAAGGAGAGCGAGGTAGTTGATTTGTTTTCAACCATCCTGAACAGCAGCTATGCCAACCAAGTCACAACCGAATACCTTATTACGGCTCTCATTAAACTCACAACCCGGCTGTCGGAACCCGCCCAGGTCGAAAGGATTCGCCGTCTCCTTCAGAACAACCAGACAAGCCTCAATGTCGAAATACAACAGCGTGCGGTCGAGTTTGGAAATCTCTTCTCCTATGACCAAATCCGGCGTGGCGTGTTGGAAAAAATGCCGCCCCCTCAGATCAAGGAGGAGTCGCGCGTCCTCGGAGAGGCGGCAAAGAAGTCAACCAAGGCAGCCAACCGGAAATCTAAAGCCGTCAAGCCCAAGGAAGAAGACCTTCTGTTTGACCTTATGGGCGACAGCAATGTCCCAAGCCCCTCGCCAGTCAACGGCTCCCAAAACAACACCGACCTGCTAGCAGATATTCTCGGAGGGACCAGCTCACCTCCTCCCTCCGGCCCGTCACCTCCCGGACAGTCCAATGTGGCGTCTATCATGGATCTGTTCTCCCACGACCCTATCTCAACTCTGTCTCCTGCTCCAGTAGCCGCTGCAGCCCCAGCGAGTGTTGACTTATTCTCCGCTGTTGCCCCTTCCCCTCCTCAAGTGAACATTGCATCCCAAGCTCCGGCTGGCCACCCATGCTACAATAATAACGGCCTCAACGTGATTATTCAAATGCAAAGAAATGCAGAGGGGGCGATCCAGGCAGTAGCTCGGTTCCGCAACACCTCTCCTGGCAGCGCTTTATCCAACGTCGGTCTTCAGGCGGCTGTTCCGAAATCCCAGAAGCTTCAGCTGCTCACCATCTCATCTACGGACATAAGTCCGGGGGCTGAGGCCACGCAAATGATGAGAGTAACAGGGTGTAAAGGGGTAGGTTTTTTATCTTCCACAAGATCACCACAATTCCAATTCCGCTCTTTTCGTTGCTGACTCTTTATATTCCCAGCCTTTGCGCTTGCGCTTGAAGATAGGCTATTCGCACCCAGCTGTAGGCCAGGTTATGGACGTGGTCAACTGGACGGAGCCGTCTTGATTACCAAGGGTAGATATTAAGTAGATGATATCAAGGCCAGGGTAGCGTCGAATGACAGGAAAAGAATGAGCAAACAGTGAGACTATTACAGGTTATTACTCCACATCCAAAGGCGCGTCAAGTGAGCGGGGTGACTACCCCCTGGATCGGACAAGAAAATAAAGAGGGTTATCAAATTCTACAGTCAGTGCCACCCCGTGGTAAACATGAAGCAGGAATCGGGAATCAATGAGCGAGTTCTCGACATTGAATTGGCGATCCCAAATCATCGTGTTTTTGGCCCCGCCATCTGGCCTCTCGCCGAGTTTGGGGCCGGTGTGTCCATATCATATAGGCCAGTAATTTCCGCGTCCTTGTCTGTCTGTTCGCTCCAGAAATACAATCTAATCACTGAATGTTTGTTGGCGTGGTACTTCGTACTTCGGCAGAACAACCATTATAGCCCAACAAATAAACCAGCCAGGAAACCCTTTTAATAGGTAAACTTAGGGAATAAATAGGCCTCTTGGATTCTAAAATAGGGATTCCAATGACTTTTCATGTCCCTTGACGAAAAATCTCAAGGGCGAGCCTTAAGGTATTGAGGTTTTCAAATCTTGGAACGTCCCCCGCTAACAAACATTCAGGGATTGGATTGTAGAGACCTAAATACCCTGCCCCCTCTCCCAGTCACAACATCAATAGACAATAAATTTTTTTCTCGCAGCGAATGTTTAACTTGTCGGCCAGAGGCGCGCATATGTATGTGTGGTGTGCGTACCTACATGCATGCGTTAGTGGGTGGGTGAGTTACTGAACGTGCGTGTGTCGGTGGGTTTAGTTTCTTAGTTGAAGCTCGGAGGGGGGGAACGAGCATGTTGCGTCCAGTGTCAACTCGGGCGAGGTAAATGACAATCACTCGCTTTGCGGGTTCGATGGTTCATGTCGTGTCACACGTCACAAGCAGCAGGATGGTCAAATGACTATCTGCTTGATAGCATGTGTATTATACTATCTTGATTTCAGGCCTTACTGTCAGCCTGAGGCCATGATAGTATCTCCCTTCTTCCCCCATTTTCTAGCTCCTAGCAACCCAAGCCGGTGAAGGATCGGTCCTGCGGAGACCCTGAGATGATATATTATGTATGCGAGGAGTATTGTTGTGAGGTCAAGGAAGATAAAAAGAGACTCAAAGTGTTTATGCATCGAGTAATGCCCCTGGGAAGTTTTCCGGCCGTTCATGAAATTAAATACAAACAAGCGAAAGAATAAGGCGATATCGCCGAGCGCCTACAAACGCCCGCACGCCATGGTATGTGCAAAGCAAAATGCCCTATTATACAGTCTTCATGAATTCGTTTCGGATTTGTTGCTGCCGGCATGCCGGAGAGCTGCCTTTACTTCGCATAGAACCAATATCTGATGAATCAAGTGTTAGCGTACTACGTATTGAGCTTCATACGTTCAGGAATAACTTACTGTGCTGCATATTGCACCTCGAAGGTTGGTGTCAACCCCTTGCAACTCGCAGGAGCGCTGCCACCCGCAGTCTCAACACGGTAAACTTCTTGAAGACCGCCAGAGGCGCCAGCCTTGGCCACGAGCTTCAGCCACGGAACGGCTGGCTCTCCCTTCTGGCCCTTAGCCGCATTTGCCGGGGCTGGAGTGTTGTTGGTCTTGTTGCATTGTGCCTCGCCAAGCTTCAAGTTTTGGCTGACATCAAGGTTGAAGAAGGGAGTTGTGGTGGTGGTGAAGTAATGCAAACCGCTGACACCGAGGTTGGAAGGAGCAAGCTTCGATTCGTTTTCAGTCAGGTTAAATTGTATGGCAGCACGAGACAGCGAGCTGGCAAGATCCGGGTAGGTCGAGGCTAGGCACGAGGCGTTGAACAGGGTGGCCACTGCGCCGTTGGCGACCGGAACGGCGGTTGCATTTTTGAGATCGCATGTGTAGTTCTGGGTACCACGGCCAAGTGCAACATGCTTAAGGTACAGACCCGCAGTCGGCGGGGGGAGAGGGGTCGGTGCTATCTCAGATGTGAGTCTTGTTGACCTGAACGACGGATGAGGGTTTTGAGGAGAGATCCATACCAGCCGGGAGAAAAGCTTTGGAGAGGTCGCAGACGGGCGCCTGGATCAAGATCTTGCTCGCTTGAACCTTGGATGCCAATAGGTTGAAGTACTCGGCCACTGTATCTATGCCACCGGGCAATGCAGCGGCCACGTTGAGGTCTGGGAAAGTGGGAGCCGCAAAGACCGAGGAGCCCAGCGCTGAGAGGATGAATGTTGAGGCACGCATGGCTACGGCTGTGGTTGTGAGGAGGTGATATCAAGGCTGCCGTGAGTCGGGGCGGGATGTCAACTGCGCGGTCTCGAGAACGCGGTAGCGGAAGCGGAAGCGGTGGTAGGGATGTGAGCGATGTTATAGGTATCTTGGATGGAGGTTCAGAAGATGCGCCGTAGACCCGAGACCTAGTTGGCCAGAAACCGAAAGCAACCTGGATATGCCGAAATAGGAAAGGAAGAGGAAGGGAAAAAGCAGATACCGTCACAGGGAGGATGAGGGAAGTGCCCAACCAGACGGTATATAGAGAGAGAAGAGAATGGGATGAACGAGGAGGGGAGGTCAAGTGCCGATCTCAAGTCTACATTGTCTCTTGAGGAGCACTGGGGAAGGCTATAGTTATAGCACGCGTGTACGGTACGACCGACTGAGTGGACGAGAGCGCCCAGCTTCTACCCGCAGCCGGGCGGCACAAGTAAAATGGCCAGCCGCGACGCCCCGCCTGCAGGAACCTACCTGGGTACCTCGCGGAGGATATTATCCCACTGGGGATATTCGACAGATGGAGAGAAGCTCCTGCCCGAGAGGCGCCACTGGGCAAGCCCTCGAGAGCTTGGTTGAGAAAAAGGGCGCCGGGCCAGCCGCCGACAGGGTCGCAACGGCGGCGGGAAGGAAGGTGGGACAGGGATTACATGGACCTGTAATTGGAAAGCTGCTATCTGACTGGTCAAACCAAGCGATCTCTTTGCAAGATGGCGGGGAGCCCCCTGTCATCCTATTCCGGCTCCCCGCTGCAAGCGCCGGGGCCGTGCGTCTCCACTGTGGGTCAAATTGTTTGGACGAATTTCGCACTTCCAATGCATAGTTGTACCTGTCCCACGCCAGAGTATCTCGGTGAGCGCTGTAATGGTGGCGCGCACCAGCAACTTTGGGAGCTTGGCTGTCAAACTTGCCAGGTGTGAAGAGTTGTTAGCTTGCAGTCTGTCAAACCTAAAGGCAACCCCGGGTATCAAGCCTTGGGTAACTGCAATAGCGACTGACGAATGTGCGGCCCCTTGAGCGAGTTTTGCGACTCAACAAAGGAGGCTATAGAGACGCTTGTGCTTCCAACACCTCGGGGACGGACGAACCTGATTCACCTCCCGTCTGAACTCTTCACTAGACCTATGACGAACGAGGCTCGGGTTCTACATGAGCTCGCTCTTCACTCAGGAGATGGGACCGGGCCAACACAGGCAAAACATCATGGTTCAACGCGAACGTAGTAGCCGGCTGGTAGAACAGCCGAGTCGACAATAAAAGGGTGTAGTTCACTTGTCTAGCCGATGGTATGCCCTTCACCAGTGGTGAGGTTTGTACTGTTTGAAGCCCGTCCACAGACGGGGATCGAGTTAGCGCCAGCGGCTAAAAAAAGAAACGTGTGTGGAAGCGCGGCAAACAATGTGGGCAAAAATAGACATCTGGGATATTTACCCCCTCTTTCGCATCGTAATTTTGCCCCGCCCTCGCTAATTAACTCAGTCAAAATGGAGAAATTAGCCCGAAATTGACTTGTGTTTATCGGGCAGGAGTGACAGGACGGGCATCTCAACTGTCTCCGAAAATCTGTAAACAACGTAACTATCATGAAGCTTTTAGACCTATACATACCTTACTTACCGATGTTTTTAATAAAAATATTCAGTTCTCTCTTGAGTTGAGGGTCATGGGGAAGACCTGATACGGCGAAGAGATATTTCTAAAATGCCATTTTAGGTGTCCATTTTCCCATGTCGTCGTCGTCATCGTCATTCCCATTATCACGATCGCGGCTCTCACTACCCGTCTGTCCTAGTCACGTTCTACAAAACTACCTATCTATGCGCCCGGGACGGGGGACTTTGCAGCGGCCAAGAAGCAGCCAGAGCAAATCGACTAAAAAAACACCCGCGTGGTTTGCAGGGGGGTGTTGTCTGACACCGCTGAATTAGACGCTGGCCGCCCGTCGTAGCCCTCCAAACACATCTCCCTCCCCCCACCATCATCCATGACTGTGGACTTCCATGTTGTGGATCTCCCGTCCATCCAGACCCAGACACCCCCCAATGGCGCCCAAAAAGCCCGCCCAGTCCCACCATTGGAAGCTCAAAGGAAACCCCAATATCGAGATCTGGCCGGAGATTCGCTCGACGTCAGATCGACTTCTGCAGCAGGCGGGAAGCAGCAGAAGCGGAGCGCCGAAGGTTCTCAACCCGCCACCGGATGCAACTCCAAGGTCTTCAAAGGCATCGTGGCAATGGCTGCACATGAAGCCGACGCCTACCTAATCTTAACGCTCCTATATTCTCTTGATCCGAATTACAATTTCCCGCATGTGATGATGTAAAATTCGTGGCGGGATTGGTCTAATCCCTGAATATTTGTTAGCCGGAAACTCTAAGATTTGAAAGGCCGTAATAACTTACGGCTTGCCCTAAAGGTAGGAAAAAGCTATTAGAATCCCTATTTTAGAATCTTGGAAGCCTTTCTCTATCTTAGAAATACCTATGACAGGCTTTTCCTAGCATTTATATTTATCATGATCATTACTATTTATAAGTATCTAGGTACCACGCTAACAAACATTTAGGGATTGGAGTGTATGAGAGGCCTTGGAAGTCACCGACAAGGCCTCAGAGTCGTACTGAATTGATATGTATTCACCGTGCAAGAGTCTGCGGAGAATAGTACGATCGAGAGGCATTCCCTGGAAAAGTGTCAGTGTACCTAAATCGATTACTTGTTTGCTCTGCTCTTCCCCATATTTTCCAAAGACTATGATGTGTGAACCAAGATTATCAAACTCCTCCAGCTGCTACGCGATAAAACATAGGTACAATACAACACACACAATTTTGTGTGGTTCAACCGCCGGGCACTATTACAGACCATGGAATATGAACAATGGTAAAAGCAGGAAACTGAGGTGGGCGGATAACGGATCGAGCGGCCGGCCACCAGGCATTCTCGGAAGAAGGATGGCAACTAGTCCGCCCGATGCCGACTACGTAGCCGCCGAGGTCTTTACAGACGCCTTGCAACCGCCTTCCGTCTTCAAACCCGTCCCACAGGTAAAATATCCCGGTGTGCAAGAATCAGGATGCTCTCCTTGCTTTGCTATACCACCATCAGCAAGCAAAGCCTCCTTCTCGGATGAATGGCCAGAACTGATACCCCATACCACACACCTTTTTTAAACCCACCCCCCCCTCTCCTGTCGCATTATACACAATTACACGCAACGTCATCATCATTGCCCATGTCGAACTTTTCATTGTCCATTAAACCCTTCTTCTTGCCATTTCCTATGATCAGCAGTGCCAGCTTTGTCGCCAGCCACCGCCGCCACACCTCCATTCGCGGCGGCAGCAGCAGCGGCTCCCGCAGCACTATGACTCAAGTGGCTGGCGTGTGTATCCACGTTGATGGTGCCAAGCCAATAAAGAGAGAAGAACACGAGGAGGTGCAACGCAACGCAGTAGATAGCGAAGAGATTCCTGCTGGTGCGGCTGGCCAGCACCATACGCGTGACCGAGTATACTATGCGCTCCGGCAGGCTCATGCGTTTGTAAGCACGTGCCGACTCGCGACCCCGGAACGCCGCAAAGGGCGAGATATTGGACTCATAGGCCTTGCGGTACCGGTCTAGCACGATGCCCGGGTTGCCACTACTGCCCCCGCCTACCGAGACAGTCGAGGGGTTAGGGTTGGAGGCGTATGCGGATGACGACGACGACGAGCTAGGCGCCGCGCGGTTGTACGTGGACACGTAACGTGTCTTCTCGTAGAGATTCAGATTGTCCTTTTGGAGCGCGGCAATCTCCTGCCGCAACTGTGACATGTTTTTGTTGCACTCGGACAGCTCCTGCTCGAGCTGCGCGTTCCTCTTCTTGAATCGGTCGCGCTGTGCTGTGATCATGGGAAGGATACCAGACCCGCCGCCCATCAGTTCGCTGCTAGAGTCGCGCGGGCTGAAGCCGCTTATGATTGACGAGGTGGGTGACGTCCTCCCTTTACGTGTTGGCGCCACCGATGGGGCGTACCGACTCACGTACGTGCCGGCCACGGAGGCGCCTGACGGAAAGGCATTGGGCGCCTCGGCTTGGATTGTCGCAAGCTCGTCCTCAAGCTTCTCATTGAGGTTCTGAGACTTTTCAAGCTCAGCATTCGTCCTCGAGAGATCTTCTTGCATGTTTTGCAGTCTGTTCTGGAGATCCTGATGCGACACACGCAAAATTGTGAGCTCGTCGCCCAACTTCTTGTTGCGTGCTAGGAGAAGCTGCTCCAGCGTGTCTCCCTTGCCGTTAACGACTGTTGCGTTCTGATCATCGGCAGGATCCCTCCCGTCGTCGTCATCTCCGGTCGAGAATTCGATGCTCTTGAGCACCTCGAGCTCCTGCTTGACGTCGTCGTAGTCGCTCCACCTCTGTACTTTCCCCTTGAGAGTGTCTCGTTCTTCTTTAAGCAGTCCGACCTCTCTCTCTAGACTGCGGAGCCTCGTATCAAGATCCCTCTTTAGCCCTTCCTTCTCAACCCTCGAAACGTCCAGTTTCCGGATAAGCGAGGAGTTCTCAGACCTCATCCTCGTATAACCAGGATCGTCTTCCAAGACGAGCGCAGGCTGTGCAGGCACCTGCGACTTGGCCTGCGCTAGATCCAAGCGTAGCTGCTCGTTCCGGGCCTCTACCTCCGCAAGTCGTGCACTGGTACGCTCTAGGTCCGAGTGGACCATTTCCAGCTCGGCACTAGTGAAATGCCCCCGCTGGCTGTCCTCGGCATCTTCGGATTTGCCTAGCCGTTGGTTGACCTCATAGCTGGCCTTGATCTCGTTGAGTAGGCGTTCTTGGTTTTCTAGTTTGTCCTCTAGGGCTTTCTCTTTGGCCGCCCAGTTGTCCTGCTTTTCATCGAGGACACTGGTCCACGAGACCTCAACCTCCTTTACTTTTCCCTCGAGGTTTTCCTGTAACTGCTTCCTTGCGTCGCGCTCTGTCTGTAATTTGGACTCCGTGTCCTCAAGTTGGGATGTTAGCCCGGCAACTGTTTCCTGTAAATGCTGATTCTCCTGGCTGAGCTTTGGTAGTGTGTCCTCGGACACGAGCATTGAGTCAACCGAAGCCTCGAGAAGAGGGTAGGGATCTGGGGCTTCGGAAAGCGATGTGTAGGCGTGAAGAAAGGCCGAGTTTATGGATTTTGAGTGGTTAGCCAGGAGGTCGATGAAGGTCTGGTAAGCTATTCCTCGGCGTTAGAACATATTTCCACATTTTCGCCTAGTTGCCACCGGATGTACCTTTTAGTAGGCCCTTGATTTCCGACAGCTTGCTTCCATCGTCCAACTTCCTAAAGTCCTTGGTTTTCTGCGCAAGATCCTTCCTCTGGACCGTCGAATCGCGTTGAAATGTTACGATCTCGGACGCCGTGTTGTCCAAATTTGAGACCAAGGATGTGAAGTCGAGGCCTGACGAACGCGTCGGTCAGCTCGGCGCACCCAGTCAGAGCGCAAAGAGAGTACATGAGAATCAGCCTACTTCTCCATTGTGAGATAGCGCTCTGGAACTTGTTGGCCACATCGTGGCCAGTTGTGGGCGCCGGTAAGTGGATGCTCGCTCCCGTTGTTGGGGTGTCAGGGGCGCTGCCGTCGGCCATTGCCTAAGAGACGAGTTGGTCGTCGGAATTCTTGGACTGGGGTAGCGGAGATGGCAAAGATCCCAACGGTTTATTGAGGTAATAACAGCCACAATGACGCTGTGACGCCTTAATGATGGAACATCGGAAGTTTGGCTGTGAGTCTGTGTGATGATGAATTAATTGTAAGCGTTCGGAATAAGGTGGCTCGAAAGTCCTGCGAGACGGCTGGCGGTTGGCCCAAGCGGATGGGTCCGCGGCACGCGTCCCACTGGTGGCTCAGGGTCTAGCCTAGAAGACCCCTAAACCCAATTAGACCTAACGCCCTAAGGAGCTAATGTATCCGTACCTAGGTATCTTTCAGCCTTCCCCACTGCCGTATGCGAATGCGTAACCACACGAGAGCTTCCATCCCAGCCTTACCTAACGCCGCAGCCTTCGAATAGCCTCCTCAACTGGCCAGCCGCGCGTCTCCGAAATAAACCGAACAACGCCCTGCTGCTCCATCCAGGATCGCCTGTGAGCTGTAGGAGGTCCTAGTGATGATGGTGTGCGGTGTACAATGGCATCTGATGCAAGGAGAAGGCTGCCGAAGGCGCTAAGAAGCCCTGGAGCTGGCCCCTTCGTACTACGACAGCTGCTCCACGACGTTCCTCTGTCTGCCGATGGCGCCAATGAGGATATCAAGATCAACTGCGTCGACTATCTAGGTATGAGCTCTGGTGTTTCTCGTCCGCAGTCGGAGTGTAATTGGGATGTTAATGGGCTGGCGCATAGATGGCAACCTCTACATCGGCACCACGGCGTCTGAGCTGCTACATTTCTTCCGTATCCCCCCCGACCCGCATGATCCGGAGAGCAGCGCCTCCTTTATTCTAGCCTCCCGCCGGAATCCCGAATATTCAGCCGCCTCCGCTGCCACCAATGGCCCGCGCCCCGGTGTGCAGCAGATCCTCCTGTTGCCACGCGTTGGCAAGCTCTGCGTCCTGTGCAACTGGACCGTGACCTTCTACTCCCTACCCGAGCTGAGTGAGGTCTTCAACGGAACTCAAGTTAAGAACTGTAACTGGATTGGCGGCGTCGACCTGAACGATGATGCTGGTGACGCGGATGATAGATCAAGGGGTGTGACTATACTCCTCTCGCTCAACCGCCGGATACAGGTAGTCAAAATAGGGGCCGAGGATGCTCGCGTTATTAGAGTACGTATTACTCTGCCAGGCCTGCCAAGAAGAAGAAGAAAAAGAAAAGGAAAAGGATGTCTAATGTTTTCTAGAAAATCGACTTTGCCGGCAGCACCCTCTCGGTACGCAGAGATTCAATAGCATGTGTAGCCGATTCCCAAAGCTATTCCTTGTTGGATGTTGAGCGTCAGCTGAAGATTCCCCTCATGAGCATCTCATCTTTGGATGACTCGCAGCTGGGGGGGACTTTTGGTCAGGCCCAAGACATTGCTGGCGGGCCAGATGGTGGGCTGCTAAGAAGTTCATCTTCTGCCACCGCTCGTTCCCTATTAGCACCGCACGATACACAAGGCCATGGCCGTAGTACGAGCTTGGGTGGCTTCATCACCGGTAACATACGCAGAAACGATAGGAGGCCGACAGAGGCCGATGACGTTGTCTTCCAAGACGCTGAACCGCCGCCGCCTTCCCGAAGCCCTGCTCCTAGAGCATCGTCTTCAAGCCGTGCCCAACAGGACTCAGACAAGCCACTCCCTGCCCCTCCAACAGAATCCGGAGGAGAAGCGGCCGCCCACCCTGAGAGCGCCCAGGTTCCGGCGCGGACAGTGTCACCTCCAAAAACAGGATCGGCATTCCTGAGACCTCACATCCTGTCGCCTGCCTCGGAAGAGTTTCTCCTTGTCACAGGAACAGGCCCTCTTGATCCAGGCATTGGCATGTTTGTGAATCTAGACGGTGACCCGACCCGACCGACCCTGGAGTTCGATAGATATCCCCGCGAAATTGTGGTTGATGGGGGAGCATCAGACCTCTCTTCATCGAGACCGTCTCTTGGTACCGAGGAAGAGGGATATGTCCTTGCTTCCATGGTCAGAGAGTTTGAAGATGGCCTGCACCACGGTCTCGAGATACAACGATTTGACGTGAATGTAGGAGAGGATGAGCCTGAAAAGTTCTGGCTAGAGGTCGGAAACACGGAGACAAAAGGTTCAATACCCAACACCCCGATAGGCATCCGATCATTGATGCAGAGCGAGGAGACACTGTTCGAAGAGGTGGTAGATAAGCTTTGCCAAAGACGGTTCTCGCCGTTTCGGGGCAATCCCGACACGCCGACCATGTCCCTGAGAAGCATGGATTCCCGCACAGCGCTGTCCATGGAGAGGCAATCTCAAGAGAAGGAGTTATTTGATAGAGATTTGGAGTCGGATGATGAGTCACTTCCTCCAAACTGGGAGGCTACAAGGAACAAGGAGGGCAGGGAATTCGTACGAAGGCTTGCAAAGACTTCTTCACGTGTGGCTGTGTGGGCAGGAGCCGATATTTGGTGGGCTGTTCGGAATCCTTTACTCTTGCAACTAGAGATGGCGCTTGAGCTTGCAACCTCTGGAGGCCAAGATGCCACAGTGGGAAATACGGACGAGAGGCACCAAATTCTGGCACTTCTGGACACAATCAAGGGCCGAGATGCAAGAACAGAACTCGAGTTTATGACTCTCGGCTATATCCGGCAAAGAGCCAGCATTATGCTCCTGTCAACATTCCTCAGCTCGCCAGAGCCGCGATTTTCCGACGCAGAAACAAAAGCAATGGAGGAGAACCTTCTAGGCGGGGATCTGGACGCCAGAGTTGTCCTTGCACTAATTCCAGCCCTTCGAAACGAAATTGTGGTGAATCGGAAAGGGATCTGGATTTACGGCGGAGTGAAGGCTACCGTCGAGGGCTATATCTCAAGCGAGGAGATCCGTCCGAGTATCCAGACAATCAACTCCTTGGACCACCACGTCCTCTTGTTCTTGAGGCGTTTCCTCACAGCATGGAGGAAAAAGAAAGGATTTGGCAGCATACCGGACGAGGTCTTCCGGACCGTGGACGCATCCCTACTACTAGTTCTCCTAGAGCTTGACCAAGACACGCCAAAGGGTCAGGCTGCCAAAACCGGCTCTGTCCGGAAGGATCTGTACGATCTAGTCGATCATGGAGTCGACTGCTTTGACAGAGCTGTGGACCTTCTTGAGTCGTACGGTCGCCTCTTTGTCCTCAGCCGGCTCTACCAACACCATAAGATGGCGGCGGATGTTCTCGCAACGTGGCGACGTATCGTCGAAGGCGAGGAAGACAGAGGGGAGGAGCTTGGAGACGGCGAGCAACGGGTCAAAAACTATCTTCCAAACATTAGCAACCAGGCGCTAGTGCAGGTATATGGCGTGTGGCTCGCCGCTCGCAACCCCAGGCTTGGTGTCCAGGTCTTTGCAGACGAGAAAGGCAAAGCCCCGAAGTTTGAGCCCACTCAAGTTGTGGCGATACTGAGAGAGGAAGCGCCGGACGCGGTGAGATATTACCTCGAATACTTGGTCTTTGGGAAAGGTAGTACAGCCTACGTCAACGAGCTGATCAGATATTACCTTGACATTGTCATTGGCGACTTGCAGTCTTCGCCAGCCTCGCGCGCGACTGTCATTGCGTCATATGAGGGATATCGCGCCCTCCGCCCACCGAAACCGACGTATGTGCGGTTCCTGACAGATAATGCCCCGCCCAACGACGAAGCCTGGCAGAGCCGCCTGCGCCTGCTAGAACTTCTCGGTGGGGGCCACGACTATGATGCTGCGGCTATCCGTGAGCGCATCGACTCGGCTAACCTAGCGTTATCGGAACAAGACCAAAACTCCGGGGCTGCCCAGCAGCAGCTTCTCGTCCCCGAAGCCATTATCCTTGACGGACGAGCCAGACGCCACGAGGATGCTCTCCGTCTTCTGGTCCACCGGCTGGGCGATTACGACACGGCCGTTTCTTATTGCCTGCGAGGGGGCTCGTCCTTGGCGGCGTTGGCACCAGGCCGTCGCGACAGTCTCCCGACGCGGGAGACGCAGGTACGGCTCTTCCGCGTGCTTCTGGCCGAGTTCCTCATACTAGACGATGTCAGCGACCGCGTTGAGCAGACAGGTGCGCTGCTCAAGCGTTTTGGTGGCTGGTTCGACGCCCTTGAGGTGCTGTCCCTGATCCCCGACAGCTGGTCGGTCGACGTGACGGCGGGTTTCCTGATGGCGGCTCTGCGTAGGCTTGTGCGCGAGAGGCACGAGAGCATGCTCACCCGGTCCCTGAGCCTCGCCGAGAATCTGGACGTCAACTATGATCGCCTCGTCAAAATTGACGAGAAAGGGCCCGTGGTAGATATAGAGACATGATGAGCCCAAAATTCGCGGCAAGTCTTTTGTGGTCTTTTACATCTAGACATGCCAGCTAAATGAGATCATACGATATTTTGTATACTATTTCATCCGCTACTATCGGCATATGGCGTCCGAGAAGAGGGCGGTTCTACGTTTTGGAGCTTATTTCTAGGGCTTATACTCCGTATTTTAGAGATTCAAGATTCATAAGATACCTAGGTACCTACCATTGTAACGTCTAATAGGGCGTCTAACATTGTTGTGAAACTAGAAACCCGTCTTGATAACAAGCATCCAGAAAACAAGTCCAGAGGGAGTGCGTTAGTTCGCATCTTCATAGTAACATTTTTCCACCCAGTGATGGAGAGTCTTCAAGTGGTATTCGGCTCATCTTGTCATCCCCTCTACAGTTTCAAAACCTCTATGTACGACACACCAGTGGTTCGTACGTGAGGTAGAAATGCGATTCTTCGGCGGAGGTTTAGGTGCTATCAAGCAAGCGTGCAGATTGGGAATTGCACTCGTGTTGCACAGTCTTGTTTCCTGTATAAGTGATGTAAGCAGGGCTCACGGCTATGATATTTAGATCACCGCCTCCTAATTTGGGTTATTACCGGAACTTTTAAGATGCGAGCTCCGGCGGAGCCGAAAGCTATGGCTTGTTCATGGAACTCTTGAGATCCGTCATCTCTCGCGTCTCTCATCTCCCGTATCCCGTACCTTATCCTCGTTTGGCAATTGTTCCTGAATAATTACCAAAGCCTAGCAGCAGTAACAGATAATCAACACTCACTCGAGTCCGGGGGCAAACCATGTGTGGGAATGGAAGTACCTCAGAGACATTCGAGTTATTGCACGGGCTCCAATATGTCGAGTTTCGTCTCTTTCAATCCTACTTCCCCCTTAACATATTTCTTATCGACTTTCGTCAGCACCGTCTGCCAACATTCTTACAAGTTGTCTGTCAGCTGTAGGCAGTTAGTTGTATGGTTCTGCAAGTAGCTCGTGCACGATTAGAAGCGGAAGGATTCGAAACTGCTGCAAGGGCCACGAGAGCCAGAAGCAAAAGAAACGCCCTCCACCGCCCTGGGATTCGTCGTCGCTCATCACCAGAGAAAGGCGTCCCATGGTTCTTGAACCTAGACAACCGAAAACCACCCTTGGGCCAACCGCTTAAACACTAGGCCGGTACAGGATGGCGTACCAGAAGAAGTTGTCGTCGAGAGCGGGGCACGTCGAGATCCTCCTGCTTGTCATCGTCCGAGCGCAAAAGGACATGGCAGGCACGCTGCCGCCGCCCGATGGTGGCTGGCTTGGCTCCTCTGTTTCTCTGGCGCCCCTTCCACCAAAGCAAGGTAGGGCCGTTTTGCCGGTGACGATAAGTGGGTGGCATAAGTTTTGGGGGGGAGGTCTAGACACGTGGTTTTGCTATCTCTCTGCCGCATTGCCGCCTACCCTACCCAACAGGGCTACTATCTTCCGTCCTCTTTTGAAGACGGCGCCTAGGAGGTTGCTAGCGGTAGCTCCGGCTGACGCCATCGAACTACACACAAAGTTCCAGACAAATGCCCTCTCTGATTGAGATGCGGGAGATAAGAGGCTAGGATTCAGGGGGCTGCCCATCTCTGCATCCGCAGGAACACGTAAACTGACCTACCCAGACTCCATGAGAATCCGAACCCGAGTATAGTATCTCTGGTCAAATTCTGCTCATCTAGTGTCCCGGTTGTCAAATCCGAAAACACTGCTGAGCATGGCATGTGCTGTGTGGACTGCGTAGATATGCCAGGTAGGTACGTCAGTTGTATTGTCGTTGTTTCGAGCTACTCGTAGAAGTGATACGCCTGCCCATTCCTTTTCCCAGAGATGTCTTGTGTCTTTCTGTTTGTTTCCCCCATCCTTATCACAACAACAATGATCATACATGGATTATAGTAGCACTAGAAAACTCCCCATTCCTTTGTTTCTCCCTCGCCATGTGAGAATCCTCTTAAAAAGAATTCCTGGGCAGGATTGTTGGTGCGCTGTGAATGATGCGAGCTACGCCTATGCATACCCCCAACCAGAACTCAGATTTAGCGTTCAACTTCATGCATGAACGATCTCGACAACTTAATGAGCTGCGGAGGCCCGGGTGGCCATGAGCGCAGAGTTACCTGTGTTTACAATTTGGCTGAAATTTGATACGAGAGAGGAAAAACTGGTTCTGTGCTTGTCAAGGAAGACAATTTGACTAATAGCTATAACATAAGCTAGTACCTAACAAAGGGAGTCATTGGGTTTAGACTCTGTCTCGCTGTGTAGACTGCTAATGGTTATAAGTCTGAGCTAAAATCTGTGCCGCTCTATACGTCTGATCTGCAGCTTTTACTCGGAAATTTGGATCGATGAATATTCCGTATATGGATACTTTTAACACCGGTACCCCGTCAATAATTACGTACAAGTGCAAGGAGATCTTGTAGATAGGAGTTTGAAGAGCCGGGAAGGCCTGCCACCTCTCATCTTGCGCAGATCGACTGAGCGAGGAGTATAGTGCGAGTGTGATCTAGGAAAACAAAGTTGCATCACAAATTCTTTCTCAGAACATCTTGTTGAAGCCGCAAAACAACAGCGCCGGGGTTAAGGCCTTTGCGTCCTGTTGCCTGCAGTGCCTGTCACGCTCCTTCGTGCCATCGTGCAAACTCGATGGCTGGGACTGTATGTAGGGTACCCAAGTTGGGTGTTGTAGGGAGCTCTCACGGGCCATGACGGAGCATTTGCCTCGTTTTGGAACACGAAGTCACGGGCATGGAAACCTCCACGCATGTATGGCAATGTGTTCTTCACTCGCCACACATGGCGCAAAGAATATTAGGTAGTATCTCTCTGAGCGGGCTCGAGCCGGGCTCGTTGATGGTGGGGGAACCTGGCCAGACTGGGTCGGCGTAATTGATCGACTGGTTCGGTGAATCATGAGTTGCACAGACACACACCGAAACAAAACATGACCCCGGAATTCACGTTTAACCCCCAGGGATAAGGTGCCAGGGTCCAACAACCAGCTGCAGTCAGGAGGCCCAGACAATCTACCTCTGCCATGCCGAGAACTCTTCTGCAACAAGGGCCCCTGTTGAAGATGGAGGGGGGTTGTGTGCTTGTCCTCGGCATCTCTGGAGAGCCGCAAGACAAGGAACAACCAAGATATCTGCCTATTGAGGTTTGTAAAGATTCGCGGGGCGGGCGGGCTGACACTCGTTGCTGCACACCACTAGAAGTGATGCAAAGAAAGCAAACACGGGGAGCATCTTGCTTACCCAGGCAGTAAATAGGGGTAATCGAGCTGAAAGATGAAGTTGCAGTGGCCGTCGTCGTCGGTGAGCCTAATCTTGAAGGTGACCTTTTGCCAAGCGGTGGCGGACAAGAGACGGGCGACGCTAATTGGGGGCAACATTAGATCTGGTGTTGATCGATGGCGAATGTAAGTGGACGAAGCGAGATCTCGGTAAGTTTGCCCCTTGTACTGTACATACAATACCGATATCCACGCGGCGTCCTGAACCATACCTATCCAATTGTAGGTAGTGGTGGCTAGCAGCTGAGTGCGGACGCCTCTGCGCCTTTCAATTTGGCGACGTGTTTGACCAACTCCTGGTGGATGATCTATGCAGACCTTGAAACAAGATATTGTTGGCTCCCTAAAAGCGGACAGTGCCATTCTTCAGTGCTATCCATCTGTTAGGCAGTTATGTTTTGGGGTCTTGGACGTGCTTCGAAGAATGGCAAAACACCAAAAAAGAAATCGAAACAGGCCGCTTGGAAGTTGCTCGGACAGCTGGAGCTGACGTGGCAAGTGCGTCGGTTGTGTCTCCCAGATGGCTCCTGCTGTCAACTCCCTCACAGCGCACAACCCAGTGGGAAATACCTCACGTCCGCCAACTCCTCCTCCAACAAACCCAACTGCCCCTTTCGCTACTTAACCTTAACCGAAGCTGTAGCCATCGCACGCATTAGGAATTAGCAGGCGCCGATTGTTGAATGATGGCTGTGGTGAGAGACGGGAACAGAGAGAAAAACCCGGATTGCAATTGAACAGCAGCTACGGATTACCACACACCTACAGAGTACGGACACCTGAGGCCGAAGCCAAGCGCAGGTTGGCGAACGGACGGACCTCCTTTCGGAATGGCCGCTGAATACGGCGCAAACGGCGCTCATCTGCCCGGGGGGGTCAACAGCGGGGTTAGGGCGAAGCCGTCAGGGGACCCTAGTGGGCCAGGCTACTCTCCACGTGGGAGCACCTCCACCATTTCGGTCATTCGTGCCGTCGACCCTCTCCCCCGCCCCCGTCAATCACGACTCGCAGTCTCCAACCACCAACCATGGATATCTAAAACCCTAAGCAACACCTCCAACTTTTAGCAACTATGAAACCTACAGCACCCAATCTCGACCTCGGTCTCTGCCCAGAAGGCACACCTTTTTGCTCCATTAGCCATGGGCAGGATCTCCGCATCAACGTCTTCAGGCTGCGCTTTGACGTATTTTATTTAGCGCACTTCGGGGTCATGTTCCGTGCACCCACGATCTTTGCGAATCGGGGCCAATTTTAGCATCTGGCGTTCTAGTATGACTCTCTGACGGCCAGGCACGCCGGTAGGCAAGTATCGGAATGGTATAAGGCAACCATTCAAGTGAGACGTCCTCGACGCCAATCGACGAATTGGAGATGCAAACACCCGCCACAGGGCCGATGGCATCCCGCATGGGGTTTCTGATGACGGGCTGGCCCGGCCTTGTCAAACACCCTCGACACCAGAAGCGCCAATCGGTCCGGGTATTGTGTGGCTTGCTGCAAGACCGCTTGCCGGCAGTTTGCTTCAATGACAGAACACCACCACCTAGTTCTCGATATTTTCCGGTGCCAGTTCGCGCACGTACACGCCATCCTCGTGTCACCCGTATAAGACGACGATGAGACCGATCATCTCGACTTGCTTTGGCCCCAGGGTATGTATCGTACAGCACCTACCTACCACTTTCGGCAAGCCAAGCCAGGCCAGTGAGGAACCATGGAGGTGTGCTCAAGTTATTCTAATTAACAACACTGCGTGCCAAGTTGGCTTCGCTCACGTGTACTGCACATTGGTACCATACAAAATTCGTGCCAGTGTTTTGGGCCATTGCCAAATGGGGGGGTCAGAGAGATATTATATCCTCGCCTCTCTGACCCTCAATTGCCACGGCGTGCTGTATTGTTTTGTTGTGCAATACAAAATGCAATTAAACCCGTCCGGCTGTTAGAGACTGCCCCCCCCGATAGCCGTCCAGTTCAAGTCAAGGCACGTTGCTCGGCTTGGGGACATCCTGTTGCCGGTGGTGGTGGTAGCAGCTTCTAGTACTGTACTTGACTGGACACCCACACCGCGTTTGATACCTGTACCCAATCCCAGAGCCGGCATCCCTGCTCGTCGCCACGCCCGTCCGCTTCTCCTACAGGCTCTTCTCCCCGGCCTACCCTGGCTGCATTTTGCCGTTGGGAGGCATTTTACGGTTCAAGTGTTTGTCGTGCACCCCTGCTATCCAAACTCGTCACCCTGTTCTTGCTCATCATGTACCGTTTGCTACGAATCCGGACGGACAAGCACTTCCTAGCCTGCCCTCTGTCCCACATATCTACCTCAAGAAATAACCATCGACAAGAAGATCCCCCGGGCCCAGGATGCTTCTGTGTGCCATCCTGGTCAGGAGCTGCATGAGATCTCTTGGATATCTCTCTTCCCATCCGCATCTTTCAGCAACCGTCAGACTAGCATCCCCAGTGTCTCTTGGTCCTGTTATTAGTTGGAGGATGGTTCTCTGCACCCATCCCGCCTAGCCCGTCTGGAACTTCCTATTACTCCTTTTCAGACGTGTCACTGTTCGTGCTCTCTTGACGTCCTTGAATACAGAGCAGCGCTGGCTCAACCGACCCCGGCCCCGGACATATAACCTGCCGTGGCTAAGTCGACGCCGCGAACGAAGTTGCCATCAAAACAGCGAGCGACCTGACTACCGCCAATCTCGAAGTCTAGCTCTTATCCCCAGCTACTGACGACTTTCATCGGCGAACAGTCCCCGGTAGGACGCTTCGAAACTCAAGATGGATATTCTAGACACCTCAAGGTCGCAGTTAGATGTCTTCAGCATCATCGAGAGGGCCTGCTCCGTCTTCTCCCTGCTCGGATGCGTCATAATCATCACGAGTTTCTCTCTTTCCAAAGCCTTCCACAAGCCCATCAACCGTTTGGTGTTTTACGCTTCCTTTGGCAACCTTATGACCAATGTCGCAACTCTCATGGCCCGCTCCTTCATCAATGATGGAAACTCTGCAGGTTGCCAGTTTCAGGCCTTCCTCATTCAGATGTACGCTCCTAACCGTCACTATCTGAAAGCCTCCGTCTCGGCTAACTAACACGTTCGATTCAGGTTCATGCCCGCCGACGCGTTCTGGACATTGGCCATGGCCGTCAATGTTTACTTGACCTTTTACTTCAAGTTTGATGCGCAGCAGCTACGGAGGATGGACATCCCTTACATCGTGTGCTGCTATGGGATCCCGTTTATCGTCGCTTTAACCTTCATCTTCGTGTCGGCGCCAGACAAAGGCCGCATGTACGGCAACGCCTCGTTGTGGTGCTGGATCAGTTCGCCATGGGACATCTTCCGCATTGCCACGTTTTACGGGCCCGTCTGGTATGTAGTCCTGTCCACTAGCGCATGTAGAAGGATACAGATAACTAACGCTGAAGCCCCATAGGATCGTGATTCTCATCACCTTTTTCATCTACATCCGCGCCGGACGCGACATATACAAGAAGCACAAGCAGTTGCGCGAGTTCACGAGCTACAGCCACCACGACCCCGAACCTCTTCCTCCCATGGACGACACCTTCAGCTCGAGCAAGACGACCGAGGTCTTTGTTACGACCGAGGTCCTCGACAGGGAACGCCGCCTCGACGTGACGCAGCTCGGCGCCAGCGGCCGTCGCCCGTCGACATCGTCAACGATAGCGCCGAAGCTCCCAAACAATGCCGCGTACTCGGTGACCATCTCGTCGAGCCGGCGCGCCGCCGAGCGCATGTCTTATGGCGACGTTGTCTTGCCTATTCAGACCAACGTCACCATCGAGTCCCGAGCCGCGCCGCCGCGTGCCGCGAACCCCATGCGCCGCAAGGCCGCATTCGAGGCGAACAGCGCCACCTGGTCATACACCAAGTGCGCCATCCTCTTCTTCACGGCGATGCTGGTGACGTGGATCCCGTCGAGCGCGAACCGCGTCTACTCAGTCGTGCACAACAATCGCGCGTCGGTGCCGCTCGAGTACATGAGCGCCTTCGTGCTGCCGCTGCAGGGGTTCTGGAACGCCATCATCTACGTCGTGACGTCTTGGAAGGCGTGCAAGATGCTATTCGAGGACACCCTTGGGTCGTCGTCGTCCCGGCGGGCCAAGGTGCTGCCCGCGCGTGTCGGCGGCTCCTTCCAGATGATGAGCAGCGGCCGCAACGGCTCAAAGGCCAGCGGCAAGTCGTACGAGAGCGAGAGCATGACGGAGCTCGCAAACAGCCGCCCCAGCTCCAACAACGACCGCAAGTACTCGGAGTACCCGAAGTCGCGCCAATAGACGCGCCACACCCTCTACGAGATATCGAAACTGAAGTCACTAAACTGTTACGATAGGGAGCTCTTGTACATCACGACCAACTGGTGCGGATTGACGTCGTTAATTCGGCTGTTCAACCCCCTTTTTTTTTCTTCCTTGCAATGATTTTTATTACGCCTATGTAATTCTATGTATGGGCTGGGTTTTTGAGACTGGGTCTCAAGGGCGGCGCATTGTTTTCTTTTTTGGGTGTTTTTTTCCTTCTCTCTACTCCCCAATTGAGGGAAACATATACCCCTTTCACTGATCTTTTTTTCCCTAGGGCCCCTAGTAGCGGTCCCGTGACCGCGCCGCTTTGGCGCATTTTTGGGAAGATTCTGGAAATTGAAGCTTATCTTGGATTCTGGGGACAGGAGGGACGGAAGGACACACACTTCAGGCAATGGGGGGGCACAGCAACTGCTTTACGGGAATAGGTCGGTTGGGAAAAGGGGGGATGGGGGTTTCCATTTCTCCATCCAGTTACGGATACGTGAGTGTAAAAGTGTTATGGAAATACGGGACGGGGGCCCGGGAGAATCCAGCAAGTCCATTGGACATCGGACATTGAAGATATCCCATATCAAAATTTTGCATGGAAGTACCTTAGGGCTAACTTCCATGAAAATAAACTAGTTGTCAATCGTGTCTAGTTTTTTTTTCTCCCGTAATGAAATGCATTTCTTGGTTTTTCGACGATCCTCGATTGACAGTCCTCCTGTTGAATTCTCAAAGCAATCTGGCAGCCTAAGTCCCCAAGGCCGGTTTTAAAACCCGCGACATCCAAACACGATTTCTCGGGGTTCTTTTGCATTTTATCAGTGGGCTTCTCCTCTACAGGTAGGTAATGGACAATAGCTACAATGGGACGGGGGAAGAGAGAGAAGGCGTTTGATCGTGCTCTCTTCCCGAGACTGGGGGAACTTGGGGGTTGTCTCGGGTTCCACGCGGCACCACACGGCATAGAACCGGCAGTTTGGGGCGACCTCCTTTCTTCTTCTTTCTTTTGTTCAGTTGTTCTTTTTTTCTCGCCCCACGATTTATTATACGTCTGTCGAGATCCCCACGATCTACGACAGGCGATCTATCGCAAATAATGACGTGCCAAGACCCCGTGGCGTCAGGTGGCGTTGATGCCCACTGGGGACGACCCGATGACGTGCAGCGGCTTTCTTTTCTCTTTCGCCCGTGGAATTGAATGGTCTTCGCCCAAACCCTCCCCCTAGTGGATTTCTTCATCATTTAGGCGAGTGGCCGTTTTGAGTCTCGAACAACTCAATCAGCCAGTCGCCATGGCATTGCGGCATAGCAAGGGATCTGCCAAACGCACATCCTATGTATTACCTTCAGACGATACCCGCTTGGCCCGGCCAGCGGCGCTTTATCGACCGCTGCAACTGCACTTGGTTTTCTCATCGGCTACATGTTGCCTAGACTAGATCTGCTGCCAGAGACAGTGGAGGGACGTCGGTCCGATCGTGGTGCCAAACACCACACATTGCCAACGCATACAATTATAGGTCAGCTAAAACAAACACTAGCCTCCCCCCCCCACACACACGTTCTTCTGTGGAGTTGGAGAATCATGGAATCCCTCGCTTGTGCTCATCCCGTTCAAGATTCGCCTCCCGCTTCCCGCCTCCCGCCTTCCAGTTTGCTGGATCCCCTTTGGCGGGAAGTGGGAGGCGCTGGTGCAGTAGCAGTTAGGTGAGGTATCATCAAGACTAAAACCCCATGTTTCGGTTTCTGTTATTGCGACCGACAAATCGGTGTGGGCTTCCCCGCAAATTGCCAGCTACAAGATAGCGGCGGAGAAGGCCCCCCTTTCTCTCCATTCATCTTACTTTTGAGTGGAGGCGATCTACGCTCCACAGTCTCCCGAGCGTTGAAACGGTCCCGTAGTTCCAACAACACAAGTCAAGCGGAATATAAGATTTCACCGTTTTCTATCGGCTTCCATCCGCCCAGGCCAGAGACCTAATTGTGACCGCGACGCAGCACTGCTACGTACCTAGGTCGGCAGGTAAGGTAGGTAGGTACCCTGCCGTAAAATGAGACCTTGCCCTCCTTTAAAGGGTGTGTGGGATTTCGAAAGGCCGAAAAGGGGTGGATGGCCCGGGCAAGAAGAACAAAAAGGCAATGACTGCATATGCACAAGCATGTGGTCTTCAAGCCGCTTCGAAAAGAAGAAAGAAAGAAAAGAAGGAGAGAAACCCCTCAAGTAATTCATTGCCTTCCTGGAAAGAACGGACGGACCGGAAATGTCGCGTCTACTGCCGGTAGGGGATATCATTGCACCCTCTTCTCACTCTCATTTCTTGTATTCGAGCCTTAATGGAATAGATTTCGGATTCCTGTGTGAGTTATCTACCGTCTACCGCCGCAAAGGCGACGCGCCGAGCCGTCTTCCCAGCCGTTTTGCAAGATGCAATACCTCGAGGAGGGGTTGTTTACCGCACTGGGGGCAAAGTGCAGAGGAAGGAAGGTCAGGGGAAGTGTTGCATTGCCCCGGCCGCTCTCCTAAGGCTGCAAAAGCTCCGGGGCCTATCATTATCATCTCGCCGTCGCCTCCTATTCTAGATTCGGCCGCCAGCAACAAACAAGGCAAACCGACCAGTCAACGCTCGCGCCAGGAAAATGGGAAAAGTGAGAACCGGTTGTTATGTATGTATGTATGGATGTATGTACGCTCTGACCCTTTCCGAGCCGGAGCTGCGATGCGACCGTGAGCAAAAAGGACCAAGGGCACACACACCCGACCGGGCGAACCCGGACAGCGGGCCACCTACGAGCGGGCGCGGCGGCCGAAAGCAGGGAGGGGAAGGAAAGAAAAACAAAACGGTGGGGACGGGGCAAAGGACGGTGTTGTGTTACGCCGGAAACCCCACCCCTGGGGACCAGAAGAGGAGAAAAAGAATATTCCTTTCTTGCTTCTTCTTGTCGTTACATCCGGCACGTCGATGGATAGATAGGCGGGCAGCTCTCTTTTTCTTTTCCTGGTACAGCACTGTGTTTGCCCCGCGGTACTCTAAATACCACCTATTATAGCCCGTTTTTCTTGCTTCCAGCCATGCAGGGACAGTTGTTCGGTGTCTCTCCCTCCTTGTCCTCGTCTATCGTCCCGCCTCTCGAACCGTGCGGCTTACTAGCTGTACAGTATTGGCAGAGGAAAGGGGCCGGGATTTTCTTAGTATGGCAGTATAAGCGAGCTGTCGACGACAGAAGTCGTATTGGCTCGCTACCGTGCCAGAGATGGGATGATTGCGGCCTGTGCCACCTCGGACGTCGGCCCCGGAAGCTGGTTCTGCCGTCTCTTCCCATCCACTCCTCCCTCTCTTTCTGTCCCGCATCCCGTTGCCATTCGTACCTTTTGGATCTTCTGTCTAAGCCTGGCCAAGAGAATAAATGACGACCATGGCCAAAACACCGACAACTCTGGGGACTAAATCGTCATTTGTCAGTTCTTATTTATCATTCGTGCTGCCTACAATGGCAAGTGCCGTTGCCAGCTTCAGTCCTCTGAAGAACTACTTACAGATCCGAAAGTCTTCCCAGATATGTAGCCTGCTCTACTACCTCCCCCAAGGAGGTCTGAGTCGCTCGGCCGTGACTCCGAGTTCTTGCGGATGTCCAACTAACATTACAAAGTGGTGGTATACAATAAACCTGACAGGTATGATCTCCGGTTTTCCAGGCTGCTGAGCCTGTATAACTCCAGAGAAAAGGTCCAACCCCCGTTGGGGGTTTCCATAGCCAACCGCTTCCAATCCCAGATGCCAAAGTAGACCATGATATCTGTGCTCCCATCATCGAGGTGCTCCAGATAAATCGCCAATTCAACGAACATCCAGGAATTCCCCCCATATTCTAGGGTGTCTGCAACTCAAGGTTGGGAACAAGATCAAGTCCAACATGGCAGTGAAGCTGAAATATCCCTCGAGATTCATAGCCAAACCATTCCAATATGAGGATGTGGCCAATGTGAATCCAACATGTCTAGACAAAACCCTGCCGGCAAAGCACGGCGAGTTCCAAAGCACATCTAGAGAAGATGCCCATAGTTTAGTCCACCTCTTTGACTGCCTCTATCAGCCAGTACTTCCAGTAGGTGCCGATTTCGTCGCATTCTTCAACGCATTTCTTGTCGTCCCACCACCACAAATTTCCACGAACGAAAGGCCCCCAAGTATCTTGCCATAGTTTTCTGCCAAGGGCGGTTCGAAGCTCGGCATTGGGTGCGTTATCTGGTTTCTCTCGATGGACGGCCCGAAACTTCACCGTTGTTTTGATACTATCGTATCCACGTAGTTCAGCGTCCGCCAGCCACTTGTTGAAGAACCTGATAATGCTGGTTGACTGGTATTGTGGCTCCAGATTTGCCACCAAGTTCTTCTCTAACCACTGTCTCATCCGAGGGCCGACAGATTCAGCGGTGGGAGTCGGGTCGATGAGGGCCAGATGGAGCACTCCATTCGGAGCGAGACAGCGGTAGATGTTCTGTAGCAGCTGAGGAATCTCCCGACTCGGTATTTTGGATGGCAGAGACATGCAGTAAACTGATGCATACGAGTCTGGTGCGACTGGGGGTGTCGCATTGATTGAAGAGAACAATGGTTCCACGTTTGGGAAAAGTGCAAGTGGCAGAGGTGAGGGGGCAATGTGAGTTACAATAACCTCCGCGTGACGAGTAGCCAGATATGACGCAGTTGCTGGTTTGTTTTAGTTAGTAAATTAGACTCAACGAGGCATTTGTTTGGGGGGGGGGGGGGGCTTACCTTCTGACTCGAACAGCGCCAGAACCTTTGTACAGTCGACCGAGGGGGCTTTCCTCTTCTGGTCCTTGTCCAGGTTACGTAAAGCCGAGAGCAACCATCGTCTCTTCTCCATCTCGAGTTCTTTGTACATTAAGGGGCTGTTGGAACTTCCCCATCCTTCGTTGAGCTTGGCAACAATAGTTGCAGGGCTTGCCGCATCCATTCTCTTGATTTCGCCCTGCAGGCCTGTGAAGTCTAAAGACATCGGCTGGGCTTCGGCATGTTGGTTGTCGGCATTGTGGCTCGACGTGGGGGGCCGAACCGAAACGTCAACAGTTGGGCTGCGATCTGGGGCGCCATGAGGCTTCCAGTTATTTGGATCCCCTGTCGCGAGGCTGTTGACCCGAGCCTGAGGTGCTTTAATTGCCTTTCTAGGCCTTGGTTTGTTGGCCGGAGTGCCAATCAAAGGATTTTCTGAACGGGGGCGGATAGCCAAGGGGCGGCTTCTGTCTTGAAGGCCCCGTCGGGGGGGACGCAAGGGACTATTTGGATTGTGAATAGCCGTATACCATTGATCAATCATGAGAGAAACTGACCTGTCTGGGTCAGAGGAAGTAGATGGTGTGGAGGATGGGGGGGATGGGAGGGATGACGGAGTGATGGTGGTTTTGGGTTGCGGGGGCTCGGCTGCAATTGGTGTTTCGTTAGCCACAACATTGCTGCTCGTGTCTTCCCTGAATTTGGGTGTCGTCTGGGTAGCTTCAGGAGCACAAGTTTGCGGTGCTGAAGACTGAACGACCTGGCTGGCCGAACAACCCGAGTCGATAGCCGATTCATCAACTGGGTTCGTGGTTGATGGAGTAGTAACGTCAGTAAACTTGGACAGTTTTGAGATCTTCGAAAACATTGACTCTAAAGAATGAACTGTCAAACGGGTGCTAAGGGAGCGCGAGAGACGTTTCAATCCCGTACCCTTAGATGACCTATTTGTAGAGCCTTCCAACTGGACATCTGGGCGATCATGCTCGAAGGTGCTGTCGTCGTGGGTTTGCGACAAACTCAGCGTTGTGCGTCTAAAACCTAATATGGAATCATTATTGCGAGTGCCTAGTGAAATCGCCGTCGGCGCAGTAACTATCGAATTCCGGTTCGCTGTGCTGTCGTCTTGCATGGACTGGCCTGTCCCTGTCGTCGTTTTCTTACTCTTTACAGATTCGCTACCCCTCCTGAGTCCAATGCTGCCCAGGAATCCTGAGGATTTCCTTGCGGGCAAAGGCGAGGAAGTCTCGGTCGAGATAGGCTCGTGGATACTGTCGGAATCATCTTTTGTCTCATTGTCTCCGGATTTTTTCCGGACCTTCCTTTGGCCAACTAGCTCGCGGGCGTCATCCGCCCAGTCGATCTCGAACATTTTGGGCGAAGCGTGCCGAGCATGCTTTAGCCCAGCGAGAAAACGGGCCAGAGCCGGCCGCCTCGCGTTTGGCGAGAGCGGATCAATCCTCGAGGTATAATGAGATACTCTTGATTCGCGCTGGGTAGCAAGGTGCAAATCGGTGCCGTAAATACCGAAAGATGCTGAAATGAGTATCAAGAATGCCCCGCCGAGGTTTGACTTCGGGTGAGATGAGAGTGAGACCGAGTCCGCTATAACGGAAGATGAGCGGCTAGACCAACTTGCCCAGGTGTAAGTTTACTATAGGCAGAAGAGGGGGTAGGAGGGGGAGGAAAAGGCGAAAATAGCAAAGTGAATCGGTGGAACTATGATGTCGCAGTGAAGAATATCCGAGACTTTTGAGAGGGGTTCAGTGATTCTTTTTTTTGGGTGAAGTTGGAGGCGAGACACGGCCCGGCTGGAGACGTGACCCGTGATGTGATGTAGGGAAGGAGCGAACCTGAGGCACCGCAGCCTGAGATTGGACTTTTCCGTCCGAACAACCTGGAAGGTACCTGTTGGGAGTTACCGAGTGCACTTGTACCTGGTGAGGTCAGGCAGAAAGTACTGTGAAAGAGGCAGTACCTAGGTTGGTCTAAAAATTAAAGGAACTGAAGAAGGCAGGTTTGGAGATGAGACGAAGTGAAAAGGTGTATTTTTTGGAGGGGAGGGGGTGACGGAGCTTGCGCGCTCAACTAGCTACGATAGCCGCAGACAGTCTCACCCGTAGCGCAAGATATCTCGGCCGTTAGACTGCAGGTGGACGCCTAAGGCCCGTTGATGGCTAGGCTAGGTTGCCTTGGTTGCTCGTTTGTGGTGAAGCAGACGGCAAAAGCAAACTACACCGTGACATTTCCCTATACCTTTTTGTTGCAAGTGCGAGTCCCCAAGCTCAGGTGGTAGAGCACCCGAGCGAGCCGCGGACTGTTTTTGCGATATGCTATGAAAAATTTCCCCGACAAGGAGAATCACCTTTTTACTTGACTTAAGCTGCGTCGAGATGAAATACTCACTCAGCCTTGAAGTTCAAGCCGAGACATCGAGCCAATCCCAGAGGCGCCACCAGTTGCGACGGTCGACCATGGTTGCAGAAGGGCCATCGGTCGATACGACTGGAGCTTAGTCTTTTCCTACCATAAGCATCGATCCCATTTCGTCCTGTCGTGTGACGATTTGATGGGTTCGAAGGGATGTGGTGGCACCGTCTGCACAGGACCGATAACATGCAAGACGCAGCCAGAAGATCTCGCTCGACAGACAGGTCCACTTACATCATCAATTCCCAGGTGGCTCTTGCCATGGGAGGCCTATGACGATGTTTGCGATATCTCCCGCCGTCGTGAATATTTCTTCCTCGGCTAGAGGATTTGGGCGCTGAAGGCCACCCTCCTTTGGTCCCATCATTCCCCCGTATCTTCTCTATCACTGGATGTACCGACTGAACGCGATGACTTTATATAATTGGAAGAAATAAGTCTCATATATCACATTCCATACATCACTTTCGAGCTCTTTAAGTCGCTTGAATGCCACTTAGCTACTTCTCGGCGAGCTTTCTCTCCCTGGTCAACATGGGGATAAGCATGACACTTGCCATATCAACTTCCGCAGTCATCTAGATCGTGGAACAAGCCCTACGGGTGCTATTTCCGGTATGAGTGGAGGCAAAGGCGGTTAACACAAGAAACTTGGTGGTGTTGGTCCTCTCATCTTCACTTGACAGGACTCGCAGACTCGAGACTTGGGTAGCGATACTCAAGGTAACTTGACTGGTTTCTTGAAGACGCGTGGATGCACTACCCTTATGTGCACGGATGGCCGACGAATCTTTGGAATGCTCAATCTCTGATGGGAGGTTCTGATGGGATGTTCTGATGGGATGTTGGGGAAGGCGTGAGGAAGAAACGAAAAAGCAGCCTTGTCAATGCTTTAGGTTTTCGTCCATCAATGGGCTTGAGAGGCTTGGGTGGGTTTCGCCCGAAGACGGCAACAACTGTGGGGTAATCCTAGGTAGGCTAACCAAAGGGACCCAAGCGAGCGCCATGTGATATGATTGGGCAGTGAGTTCAATGAGCTTGAGCCTCAGTTGGTAGTCCGAACTTCAACTCAACTTCAACAACCTGGGGTCTGCAGTCTCCAGTCGGCAATCCTACCGATGAAGCCCGATCCCACCCCCGCCTGAAGAGATGGGCTGTGACTGGCTTCAGACTAATGACTAATGGATCCATGTTCTCGCCTGGCCATGGGGGAGTTTATTACCTACCTACCTGCATTTTCTGCCGTAGATGACGAGCAAGCGGCGCTGTCTCAGATCTCAGAGTCTCAGACGGCCTTCCATGAGCCCGCGGCCTTGTAGGGGCGACTCTACCGACGACGGTGGCGCAATATTCTGCTGCTCGGTTACGCCCGAGCATTTGTCCTACAGCCAGAAGGGCGCCTGCAGCCAAAGTGACCAGTTTGTTCCCAGGGGCTCACATCGAGACACGGCAGATGGAAGCTTAAAGGGCCGGCCGTGGAAGCACAGCAGCCTCCAAGTCCGCCGGGCAGGGATCGACCCGTGCAGCTCATGCCCGCCTCCCGGATTTCAACTCGTGTCTTTGGCTGCTGCCATCATTGATTTTATGTGGCCAGCTCCCCACAACAGTGCCCCCTTCTGGGCCCGTCATCCGGGAACCATGCACTGTTTATTGGGATGAAGCAGGGAGGAGATGGATCTCCGGTCCTCACTTACATCTGGCTTGGCCAGAGCTGTCACACGTCAGTAGCGTGGGTTGCAGAGTACGTGTCCTACGCATTGGTATAACCGCTCCTTGGGACCGACCCTCCCAGCCTTGGCTCCGAAGAATACATTTGGGGTCCTGTGCCGAGCCACCGCGCAATACCATGAAACCCGAGGAAGGTGACGCACCAAGAGGCATGGGCCCTACGCGTCACCCAGGACCATAATCGAGGCGGCCGATGCCGCTGAGTAAGACAGGAACATGTTCTTACGGGGGCAGGCCACCTATCTTTCTACCCCTATCCGCCATAGAGACTCTAGCTTCGGTGATACAAGGCCCGGCCGCTTCTTGTTTGTTCTGCCGTGTTGGCTTCTTCCTTGCTGCAGCTCCCCTAATTATCTTCTTATCTTAGGCGTGCCAGTATTAAATTTGGCGCAACGGGTGTGACATTGCCAACTTTGGCGCCCCTTATTTATAGTGGGTGTGGCTTGTCCCTTTGTGGTTGGGTATGTCTACATGTGCTCGCGGAACGGGTTTGGGAGAAAATTCAAGACACCCAAGTCTTGGAATCTGGGTCATGTCGGTCACTCCCAAGCGAGTGGGGCAAGGCGGACATGGCCACCATCAACCTGATAGGAAAGTGAAGACGAAGTGAGTAGCCAGTCGACTGTGTAATTACCGTGTCCGGTTCATATCAGTTCACCTCTGGTAAGGTAATTTACCGCGCGTAAAACTACCTACTTGCCTTACTTTCTCTTAGGAGCAGTCTCCTAAAACTCTTCCCTCACTCACAATACTCACCCAAGTCACTTAACAACTACCACCCTCCTTCCTCACTGGCTACCGCACGTGGAACCTAGACCTACCACTTCCCAAAGTGGTGGAACGGATTTTCCAGCCGCTGTCACTAGAGAAGTTTCCTTGCTGCCAAATCGTCCAAGCCGTCGACGCGTTTCGATTTGTGGTCGCAATCGTCCTGCGTCCTGCTCAGGTCAAGTACTTTGGGCAGGCACTTCTCGTGGCAAGCAAATCCGCCTGGTTTCTCACCAACCACAAAGTCACAGAACCCGCCCAGAGCCACTCACGTCGCGCATACCTCGTCCGCCTGAGCAAAATCGCCGAAGATGGACGACGACGATATTATAATGAACATCGGCAGTGGCGGCGGGTAAGATCTTCGTCTTTCTAGCACCATCTTTTCCTAGTCGCTCGCTCGCTCTCTTATCTCTCCCCCCACTCCGCCTCCATCGCCGGGGCAACGCTGCCTGCCTTGGGCCCTTGTTTCAACTCACTTATTTTCCGTTCCTTTTCTCTTGTCACTCGATCCTCTCCCGTCAATCACTGTCATCCGGCCACAACCTCCACGTGGGTTTCAATACTAACCCGAGCAGGGAGGTATACGAGATGCGAGCCTTGGGCCCCGATGTGGGGGTGGGCGTTGGCAGGCCTGAGCCAGCTCCAGACGAGCCAGCTCCAAATGAACTCGTTCCTGGAGAACCCGCTCTAGATGGACCGCGCAGCTTCTACGAGAAGTATATCCGACCAGTCGGTCGGTTTGTCCGTTCCATCAACGACCGGATTAACGGGTCCCTCATTGGCCGGTTTTTCCGCCTTCGGGGGTCTGGCCATGTCAGCAATTTGCTTTCGTCTTGTCATGAACCTAAACATTCGGCTAACGGGCTGGGACTCACTACCCCCATATGCAGGAGGACGAAATTGCAGACGCCGATTTCTTGACCGAGATTCGAGCGGGCTTAACGACGTTTGCCACAATGGCATACATCATTGCCGTCAATGTGAGAGACACCCTGGTTAATCTTGAGAATTTTATACCGCCCGGGAAGTGGCTTCGCGCCTTCTATGTCAATGTTATCGGGGATTTGGGGTTTGGGATCGGGGATCTCCATTCTCAATCCGAAGGCGTTGAACGCACACTAGATTGGCCAGGGATGATGTGCTGACGTTATGGCTCCTGCAGGCGGCCATCCTTGCCGACACTGGCTATGATTGTGTCTGCGAGCAGCCCGAGGACCAGATGGGGAATTGCGCCAACCAAGACGATTATTCCAAGTGCTACAATGGTCTGTTGAAAGAGAAGCCCCAGAAGTTAGGGTGGTTAATGAACTCTGACGCCCAGCGATTCAGAAATCAAACTCGACCTCATCACGGCAACTGCAGCCATCTCGGGCTTTTCTAGCATTGTGTTTGGCCTCCTGACCAACTTACCAGTGGCCCTAGCGTAAGTCCAGCAGGCTTGCATGCAGCATATATCCAGACAGCTCACAGAAGAGGACAGGCCGGGAATGGGCCTCAATGCCTATTTCACATACCAGGTCGTGGGAGTCCACGGCCGCGGCGAGATGCCCTACCAGATTGCTCTGACAGCTGTCTTCTATGAAGGCTGGGTTTTTGTGGTTTTGGCCCTGACTGGATTGCGTCACTGGCTCGTCAGAATCATTCCTGGCACCATCAAGACGGCCAGCGGCGTCGGTATTGGATTGTATCTCACGTTGATCGGCATGTCGTATTCTTCCGGAATCGGGCTCGTTACCGGGGCAACTAGCACGCCCCTTGCCATCGGCGGCTGTGCCAAAGAGGATATTTCGCCAAGCGGAATGTGCGAGAGGAATATCATGGGAAACCCAAAGGTACGTGTCTACTGCTTGGCCATGGTTGTTTGCTTCTGTTACTAATAGTTGAGGCTTATAGATGTGGATTGGCATCGTCTGTGGTGGTATATTCACGTCCTTTCTCATGTCGTATCGAATAAAGTCAGCCATTGTGATTGGAATAGCTCTTGTCTCAGCCCTTTCATGGCCGTGGGTTCACTCTCCTCATCCTCGAGCATAGCGTAGGGCTAACCTACTCTGATAGACGAAACACCGCTGTGACGTATTTTCCCGACACGCTCGACGGCAATGAGAGATGGGACTACTTCAAACAGGTGGTTTCGTTCCACCCAATCCAGCACACTTTATTCAAGCAGCAGTGGGATCTCACGGGATACGGCGGTCGCTTTGCCCTTGCCATGCTCACGTTCCTCTACGTCGACATCATCGACTGCACTGCGACTCTCTACTCGATGGCTCGGTTTAGCAACAAGGTGCAACACAATAGAAGAGACTTTCCACGATCTACCCTAGCCTACTGCGTGGACGCCGTCTCCATTTCTATGGGAGCTCTCGTTGGAGTCTCTCCCGTCACTGCTTTTGTCGAGAGTGGCGCAGGCATTGCGGAAGGCGGACGTACAGGACTCACAGCGATTGTCTGCGGGTTCTGTTTCCTTTTGTCGCTATTCTTCGCTCCGATCTTTGCGTCTATCCCACCCTGGGCAACAGGGTGCACGCTTATCCTAGTGAGTATTTGGCCATCTCTTCCGAAACCTTGATGTTGGTCTAACACGCGTCCATAGGTGGGCTGTCTAATGGTCCGTCAAGTTACCAAGATCAATTGGGCATATATCGGCGACGTCATCCCCTCTTTCGTCACAATGACCTTGATCCCCTTTAGCTACAGTGTCGCCTACGGACTCATTGGGTAGGTGCTATCTTGTGCTTCTGCTTCTTTGCTAGGGGCGCGCTGAGGACATCTGCATTATGGTTTAGCAGATGTGCCGCCCCAGTCAAACTCCCCACCTGGCAATTGTTGAGCAAAATTTCTGACCAGATTTGCAAGTGGTCTGTTCACGTACGCTGGACTGAACACACTGATCTGGATCGTTATGAAACTGTCGGGCGATGCCATCGTGCCCACCGATTACGAGCTCAAGGAGTACTGGACCTGGAAGCCTGCAGGGAAGAAGCCCTGGATTATTCGAGTCTTCACCAAAAATCGCTTTTGGGACGACAGCCGGGAGCTGAAGCGGAGTCCCGGTTTCTCCCTCGGAAGCGATAGCTCGATCCACAACAGGTCCCCTCCAGTCCCCCCAGACCACCCAGACCAACCATACAAACCGGACATCACGCCCCCGCGCTACCAGGCCCCCCCGGACTACCCTGCTCCCCCGGCTCCCCCGGCTTCACCGGTCCCCCCCGCGCCTCCTGTCACGCTTCCTGTCACGCCAGCAGCCCCGGATGGGAACAGTGAACCAAGAGAGCCGGGCGCTTCCTATTGGCGCGCACCGCTTGGCTAGTAAGCGGGCGTCTTAAATTTTGTGTCGCTAAGTGGGAAAACTGGTGGGTTACTTTCTAGGCGTTGGAGTTTTTTCACATTTCTGCTCAGGTCGGCGAAGGCAGAGGGGTGTTGTTGATAGCTCAGGTTAAGTTCTTGGACTCGTCACCCAGCAAACAGCTCGCATTTCAGAGATGTCATTTCTTGAACTTCGTTGTTTGTGGGGTTGGCATTGTACGGTAGCGACGCGTATGCTGATGGAAATGACGAGGTCGAGAACTGGAGGAGATTTCTGTTCGTTGGGGCCAGCCCAGCGGTGCAGAATATGTAGAAAACCTGAAGAAGGCAGACAATGCCAAGTTTCTTCGATGTGCGCTGTCTTTAACTGAGAGTGGACCCCTGATAACAGCTCTACTCCGTACCCGTACGTAGTTGCAATTCAACAAAGGTCCAGGGGCAGCCACTTATTACTTACACCAAACCAAGCAGATGTAAACCTACCGATCACGGGTGGCTTATACACCGGCTTCTGGGGTCTAAAACGGTAATTACCGGGCATTTGAGATTGTTCTACTACATTTCCCTTTTTATTATCACGGCGCCTTCAGTAATCTTTAAAAAGACGGTTACTTTTTGAACAAATGAATCGCCCAAGAAGTCTGCACCACCATTGCCGTTAAACTTGCGGCAAGCGGGCAAAACCCACCTTATCTTATCAATGTTGCAATCCGCCAGCTCTGAGAGCTGCATCATCACACCGAAATTTTGGGCTGCACCCAAAAGCTCTGGGAAATCGAAATCCAGACCTTCGGCGACGTACTAACTTCCACGCCAAGCTTTTCCGCCTTACAAACACACGAAGAGCAATCCACCCTTGCCCCGGACGGACATAAAATAGGATAAAAGGCTTTTCCACCCTGCGAGCCCATTTCGCCTCCGACACTGTCTGCTCCACAAGCCGCTGTCACTAGGTAAGGTACAGGTGCCTTGGCAATCGCCGCGAATCATCAACCACCTTCCGCGAGCGAACACACAGAAACCTTTCCCAGCACACCCAACCGCCGTTGCCGGCCGCCAGACAAGATGAGTACTGGTTGGAATACAAGTAGGTTGGCCTCGGATGCGGTTCCTGGAGCTCGCAGGCGACGAAGCTAGACAGCTGACGGGCGAATCACAGTCGAGTCCGATGCGGTACGTGGAGACAGGCTTGTTTTTTTCCATCAGTGAGCAGCGCTCGAAAGAGTGTCGCGCCCTGCTAGTGCTGGGCCTATGGTCGCCCGCGACTGAACGGTATCTGATTGGGGCGACACTGCGAAGCCGAGCTTGTACTGATACACGCCGGGTCGGTTAGGGCGTCTTCACATACCTGCTTGACAACCTTGGGGTCAAGAACGTCCAGTTCGAGGAGCTGCTCTCGCTCGACCCCGACGCCCTCGCCCAGCTGCACCCCGTCTACGGCGTCATCTTCCTCTTCAAGTTCCCCACCGACGCCCCTTACCAGGCCGGCGAGAAGCCGCTCGACGGCACCTTCGACAGCGATGCGTCCGAGCACCTCTTCTTCGCGGCGCAGACCATACAGAATGCCTGCGGCACGCAGGCGCTGCTGAGCGTGCTGCTCAACAAGACAGACCCGTCGGCGGGCGACGACGCGGGCTTCGTGGACGTGGGCGACGCGCTGCGCGACTTCCGCGAGTTCACCATGGAGCTGCCGCCCGAGTTCCGGGGCGAGGCGCTGTCCAACTCGGAGCTGATCCGCGACGTGCACAACAGCTTCGCCAAGAGCAGCCCCTTTGTCGACGAGACGCAGCGGCAGTCGGGCGAGGCCGAGGACGCCTTCCACTTTATCGCCTACACGCCCATCGGCGGCACGCTATACGAACTCGACGGTCTACAGCCCGCGCCCATTAGCCACGGGCCCTGCGCTCAGGACGACTTCCCCACAAAGGTCATGGACGTGCTGCAGCGGCGCATTGCCCGCTACGACGCCACCGAGATCCGCTTCAACCTACTGGCTATGGTCCGCGACCTACGCATCCGCGCCCGCGAGATCGGCGACTCGGAGCTGCTGGCCCGCGAGCAGCGCAAGCGCAGCGACTGGCGCTTCGAGAATGCACTGCGGCGGCACAACTTTGTTGGTTTTGCGGGCGAGATCCTCAAGGGCGTCGTTGCGGCAAAGCTCAAGGAGGGAGGGCCAGCCTACGACAAGTGGATCGACCAGGCAAAGGAGAAGATGCAGAAGAGGATAGAGGAGCGCAAGAAGAGTAGCGGCGGTGGAGGGGGAGGAGACGATGTAGATATGGAGGGTTGATAACAAAGAGAAGGGGCAGGAGTTTGTAGTCGGAGAAAGGAGAGTCGACTAAGGGGATCTCTTGCACTATTGAAAGCGTGTTATAAACATTCTTCTACCTATTTGCCATGGAAATGCAGGAGATTGAAGCCGCCAACAGAATCAATAATGTGAGGCCAACGGAATTTAGACTAGATGAGAATGAAGAGCGGAAGCTTTTCATTAACAACTAGCCGCATAACGAATACAATCCAATCCCTGAATGTTTTTTGGCGCGGTACTTACAGAATAAAGACTAGTAAATGAACCGGCTAAGAAAAGCCTTAGATAGGTGTTTCTTGGGGAGAGATAGGCCTATAGGGTTCAAGAAAAGGGATTCAAATAGCTAATACCTCCTTCGGCAAAAAACTTTTAGGGCGAGGAATATGGTATTGAGGCCATTCGGACCTTGGGGAGCCCCGCTAACAAACATTCAGGGATTGGACTGTATATCCGTGACTATAGATTTGGCGAGCGAGGGAACCAAGTGCTTCTCCAAGTCTCGCGAATTAGTCGTGTCAGAAATGGAAGTGTTCCGTGAATTTGGGCATAAGAAACAGTGGAAAATCAAATGACTCCTTGGTATCTTGTTGGTGTTCTCGCCCATCCGCTAGCACACCTAGTCAAATCGTCACGCTAGATTGGGGCTTCGAAAGGCTCAGAGGACGGACAGGTGGTCTAACGGTGAGCTCAGCTAATGAGTTCATCGCGGCTCGACACTAAGCACCCAGGACCCGAAATTCCCAACGCCTGTTATTTCTCAATGATTTTTATTGAGTGTTCATGGCCGACTCCTTTTTGTTGGAATCGTAGCCTTGACCCGTGAAATGCCATGCTCGCGTACACCGTCCCGGAAGAATGTCAAGCCCTCAGTCCGAAGATCCCCAACCCCAATCAATTTGCCGCCACCTATCTACGCGGCCGTAATAGCCTGGCGCAGACGAGCACCACGCTGTCTTGAGCTCAGGTGCTCGCGGCCCTCAACCGCCTCAGACTTCTGCACAGCCTCCTCGGCCTCTGTCAGGATTAGCTCGATGTGGCACGGGTTGGACATGTAGGGGTTGATCTATTCCGGTGTTAGCTCCTGTCCTACTAATCCATCCCGAGAAAGCCGAAGGGAATACGTACGCGACCGTGGGCACGGTATGTCCGGCGGCGCTGCTTAGGGGCCTGGTTGACTTGAATATGCTTGACGACCAGGTTGCCGGTGTCGAGACCCTTGGCATCGGCGTTGGACTCGGCGTTCTTGAGGAGACCGAGAAGAAACTCGGCGGACTTCTTCGGCCAGCGGGCACGAGTAACACCCCACTGCTTGCCTGTTTTTGCGAGCTGATCAGTACGGCCCAAAATGCCAAAGCAACCCCGATGTCCCACGGCGACAGGAACTGGCCTGCACCACATTCCCGTCGAACGTGCTGACCGAGCCCCTGGATCGGGGGATCTATCTCAAGCCGTACCTTGCGAGGCACGGCCAGTGCCACCAGCGTAGCGTCTCATGGGGACAGCCTCGATCTTCTCCATAACGTTCTCCAGGAACTTCTGGGCGCGCTGCAGCTTCCAGCCATTGATCGCCTGAGCGGTTTCGCGAGTGTTCTTAAAGGAAACGCGAAGATACGACCCGCGGGAGCGAGCCGACTTCGCCGGAGCAATCTCAGTCGCTGCGTACCGAACCTAGAGGCCGAAATCACGTCTGTCAGTGTCCATTACTCATGGCGCCCGTCCGTCCCCTCGAGATCTCGGTGCACTGCGGCGGCGACAAGATTCCTCGAGAAAATACGTCGCTCAATTCGTGGAATATGAGTTTTTGTAGGGGTTAACTCACCATCTTGGCTGCTTGTCGATGCGAATATGGAATCGACCAAGGTAGAAGTTCAAGATTGATGATGGTTCCAAATTTTGGCGGCAAAACCCGATTTTCGCGATTAGGGCTCTGTGGGCAAATGCTTGTGCGGCAGAGATATCTGCCTCAGGCAAGAGGACGGGAAATCTATGTTGGGGTAATTAATGATAGTATTGGTAACGGCTTTAGCGGGTACTCAAGCTACAGGGAGTTAGTGTCAGCAACAAGTATGCAAAGGTGCTCGATTGCCCCACTACGATGTCGGAACAATCGCCCGCCGAGAAAATCGAAAGTTCTTGGGCCCCGCTTTAATTTTCTGGAGGCTTAGAAATTTTGCGTTTAGCTTTGGCAAGCTCTTCGAGCACCTTGAGAACGACACGCGAATTTTCACCAACTGTGTCTCGACCAAGGCTCTCTCGTACACCCCACCCTGCTTTTGACAGACCTGCTACCACGGCGGGTATTACTTATACGCGAGCACGAAAATCAACATAATGGGCTTTGATCGCGGTGGGAGAGGCGGCGGTGACCGTGGCAGGGGCGGCGGAGGCTTCCGCGGCGGCGATCGCGGCGGGAGCAGAGGAGGCGGTGATCGCGGTCGCGGTGGGTTCAGAGGAGGCGGCCGTGGAGGTTTTGGTAAGTCGCGATGCTATTTCACACTTTGGTTACGTCTACTTCCAGTTTGCATGTGTCTGCTTCAGCGCAAGCAGGTTCTATCTCTGGTCCACCATCTTCCCTTCCCTTAGCACCAGCCCCTTTCTCTCTATCTAGCATTCCCCATCGCTGGTACTGTTCCCGAGTTTATGCTGACAATCATTTTATAGCATCTGGCGGTCGCGGTGCCCCGCGCGGTGGTGGTCGTGGTGCGCCATTCAGAGGAGGTGGCCGTGGTGGTGACCGTGGAGGGTACGTCTCCTGCTGCAGAAACTCGCCGTTTCCCTTTGACTAATATTGAATCTAGTCGCGGAGGCCGTGGCGGCGCCGCCGGTGGAGCAGGAGGAAGAAAGGTGAGGCTCGCATCAAGCCCTGTCTGTCGCAAACCCTTTTCTGACCGTTTTCTCTAGGTTATTGTTGAGCCTCATCGTCACAAGGGCGTTTTCGTCGCACGCGGCGGAAAAGAGGATCTCCTCGCCACCGCAAACCTTGTCCTCGGCGAGTCTGTCTACGGCGAGAAGAGGATCTCAGTAGAAAACCCTTCCAAGGGCGAAGATGGTGCGGCCGCAACAAAGACAGAATACCGAGTAAGTGTTACCAACCTGGACGACGCCCAAGAAAGCTGCTAACGCCTAACTCTCGCAGATTTGGAATCCTTTGTCAGTTCATCCATCCCACGAGTGACTATACTTCATCCTAACCGATTTAAAAACAGCCGAAGCAAGCTTGCCGCCGGTATTCTTGGTGGCCTCGAGACCATCTATATGAAGCCCGGATCCAAAGTACTTTACCTCGGTGCCGCCTCTGGTACATCAGTATCTCATGTTGCTGACATCGTCGGGCCAACTGGCGCGGTATACGTATGTCATCTGATGCCCACGCTTGCCATGTCATTTCTAATACTGATTCCTAGGCCGTCGAATTCTCCCATCGCTCGGGACGTGATCTTATCAACATGGCGGTATGTTGACTTCCCTAAATTGCTTGCCACTTTTTGAATCGAACGATTCTGACTCCCACTTCCTGCAGACTCGCCGAACAAATGTTATCCCGTGAGCAGTCTTTTCCCAGTGTGCCACATTGATACCGCATAGCTCACATTACAATAGTATCGTCGAAGATGCTCGCAAGCCTTCGGCCTACCGAATGCTCCTGTAAGTTGACATCCTCACATCGATTTACTCGGTTCAATTCAATTTGGGACAAATTCCAGTATTAAGTCACTAACTTTAATAGCCCAATGGTGGATGTTATCTTTGCCGATGTTGCGCAGCCTGATCAAGCCAGAATTGTTGGAATTAACGCCAGGCTCTTCCTGAAGCAGGGTGGTGGACTTCTGATCTCTATCAAGGCCAGTTGCATTGACAGCACAGGTAAGCCGACATTTCGACAGTTGTTTCCCGAGTAGAGTCTAACTTTCCACCAGCACCTCCCGAGCAGGTCTTTGCCAGCGAAGTACAGAAGCTCAGAGAAGACAAATTCTTCCCTAAGGAACAGCTGACACTGGGTAAGTTCACCAACAAGACATCTGCCCCTGACTATCAGTGTACTAACGAATATAACAGAGCCTTACGAGCGTGACCATGCTATGGTATCCTGCGTCTACCTCCAGAGGGAGTTCCAGGACTAGGATACAAGTTCGGATCATGGTATCGTCCGTTGCCCTACTCGAGGGCCCTCTCACATTACTCGGTGTTCGACTAGCTAGATGGAGTTCTTGAGTCGGGAAAGGCGAATGGCGTTTGGACGTGCTTGTTGTGTCTGCATGTGTGAGTAAGAGAATGTAACCGGGGTTGAGATTTTATCCTAAAAGCGCAGGCTCAGTTAACTCGCGTCGCGATTCTGTGTCTCAGTGACCATACAGCCATCCAGACCCACCTTGAGGCCTTGGATTTGCCGTGGGAATCGTGGAGGCCGTGCAAGCTGCTTCGGGTTCGTTATCTACAATCCGGGCTTCGGGTATGGAATCGATGCATTGGAGCTTCTTGGACTCGGTATATTTTTATTAGGGTGGTTATCGGTTCGGGAAATAAAAAAAAATTCACACCATGTGCCTTTCATCCTTCCGTCACTTGCGAACTAACTCGTAAATTCTGGATATATGTCGACTCTTGAAAGCGGTTCCAGTGATGTTTCGGTACTAATCTAGTCAAGTCGCCCCCTGGGTTGCCGGAGGTAGTATTACTTGCCACTTATACAAAACAGACGCAGTCTATGCTGTGAAACGAGGTAGATAATGTCGCACCGTTCACAATGATGTCCTTCAACTGCAAGATGACATAGGATTGTATGATGTAACATAAATACCATTCTTACCGAGCCGTGTGGAAACTGGTCTGTAGTTCCCGTTGAACATATTCGATACATGGATGTGAGACTGATTAACTAAATAAAGCTATCTAGTAAACAAGATGGGGGGATAACCTAGCAGAATCAACAGGATAATTCGAGAAGACTTGCGTCTCTTATATCTTGGAAATAGGATGAGTATGTGAGGCATCGAGTTGCCAGACGTGGAAGGTCTTTTACAGGTTTACTCGACCCTCCAGTTATTATTCCTTAGCCACAGCCTACACATGAGCTGACATCGGTGGTTTTGAGGGTTGGAGATACCTATGCTTGTTTCTCTGGGTCTATCTTTCACGAATGACTCAGGGGTGCTGTGTTGCTTGTAGAAGCGGCCATTCTGAATTTACATGTATTCTAGGGTACTTTCTCCTAGGTCATGTCTAGTGTTGCGTCAAAGAACCCCGGTTGTTCGTGGTTGCCTACGTCTAGAATCCCCGAAAAGGAAAAACAAAAGTATATAAGCTGTAAACAAACAGCCATCTAGCAACCAGTGTCTTCAAAATTTAGGTCTCATGTACTGGTCGTGAGACGGAACTATCCTTCCTTACCATGCTCAAAGAGGTTGGCAAGCGGTATTAATGGTGTTACACCAAACGTCCAAAGGGTATGAACTGGACACTGGTAACAGAGCCAGGTCATGGGTTATCTATCTGTCCTCTATGGATAATTATAACTCTTTCTTGGTCGAGAGAGAGATAGAGCATCACCATACAAGACAGAAGAGGTAGTTTACTCTCTGCCATTTGTACTACATGTCAGAAGTTCACACAGAGAAACCACGAGCTTCTTAACTAACCAAACCAACGCAGCAGCAATATGCCGAAGTCTCGTATTCCTTCTTTTTACTATTGCATACGGTGACGGGTATAAGCTATATGTAGGCTTAACATTGCACAACTTTGCTCTTTACAAGAGTGGCGAACGATCGGATAAACAAGGTATCACTCAGTTTACTTTAGTTATTTGCTAGGTGTCTCAGTCGGTACCACATGGCAGGTCTTAAGACATTCTTTTGTAGTGACTACCGTTTCTAACAACTTCCTAGGGGACTTTTTAACATGTTCCACCAAATGCGGTGGGTATCTTGACACCTGTGGGCTGCTGGACAGTAGACACTGATAACAGACAACTGTGAAATAGCGTGTGAAATATTCTTCTAGCCTAAGCTGTGTATGCATATACTTGCGATCACGACAAAGGTGCATGGTATCATCCAAGGTGACATCCACAAACAAACATCGCGATGATCATCAGGCAAATCCAAAAAGTGGTCGGCGACCAAACCTGCAGGTTCAATCTCGGATACGCTCGACCCGTCCCGGGAAGGGCAATGAGTGGTCGAATCAAAGACTTTTCCTTCCAAGGGTGGGGGTCACTTGGCCTGGCCTGGGCCTGGCTGGATCTGGATGCGATGGAAGAAGCACACACCCACATTGAACGGGCTACCACACGGGCCTGGCGCGGCACTTGCCGCGCAGCCAAGCCCCGACCCCCCAGGAAACCAAGCCACTGATAAGCGGTACATAGATGTAATGAACAGTATCCCAAACTCCACAAGAGCGGCTAGTGCCGTCGCGTTTTTAGCGTTTCTGGATTGCATCTACACTGGAAATTGCCGCCAGGATGTTTCTCTGGACTCCTGGAGCCAACCAAGGGTTTGCTGTATAAGCGTATGATATGTAAAAAGGGAATTCTAGACCGCCTAAGCGCGCTCTTCAACAGATCTCGGCAAATCCGAAACAAAGAGAGGAAGGGGTCGGACGACCAGGCCGGCTCCGACCCTTGAGCCCCGAAAAAAGAAACGGAGAACCCTCGCGCGCGAAAGTACAAAGTATCGCCTTCCAAGGGACTCTACCCGAGGGTCTGGATACATTCGCTGTACAAGAGGGGCGGTGTGAGGAGAAGAATAGAGCGTAGAGACCACCACCTGGCTTGCACACTGGGGTACGGCGGATGGGTAGGGCAAAAGAGAGGGACAAGAACGCTAGCATGATTTGGGAAGATTTAGGCGGCCGGGGTAACGTTCGCGATGGGGGGGGCGTGGCGCTTCTGGGCCTAACCCAACCCTGTCTGAAGTTCTGAACCCCGAAGCCCCCATCATATGGAATGACAGATGAGGAGGGGGCCGGGGAAAAAGAAACTACAAGGTGCTACGGACACACACTAGTATCTCACCTCCCAGACTGTCGGGATTCTGAGAATCCCGATGGAGACATGCACGGGCACAGAAATTGGCAGGAGGCGTCGCCGGTGGGCTTGCCAGACCGAACGCCGCGAGGCTTCCATGGTCTAAACGGGACAACTAGGAGCTTCCGGGGTGTTGCCATCATTCTCCCCCATCTGCCCTATAGGTTCTAGATACGATGTAACTGGCTGGTTAACGGAAAAGATGGCTTGCTCCCTCGGACGCCCGCACGCCATATCCGTCGTGGGAGGGCCAGAATGGTCTGGAAAGTGTGCCCACTATCTGTACCTATTGAGTTGATAGCGAGGGAAATTGGTTTTTTGCCCGGATGTCGCCGTCAATAGAATCCGTTCTTATCGGCCGCAGAACCGAGATGAGAGGTTTGATTCATTGTCCACCAATTTGACAGAAGCGCGTCACTGTGAGAAGTCGACGGGCAAGTGCATGAAGTTATCGACCTGCCCCCGAGGAGATGGCGATCCGCCGTCTGGGTACCACGCTACTGCGTCGATGAGCGCGCTCGGGCGCCCTTGCGCGCTGTGCGGTGTGGGACTGGAGATCCCGAACCACTCTGCTGGGAGCGGCCCCCAGACCTGCTTGAGCCTGTTCGTCCTGTTGGCGGCGACCTGTTGGCGGGAACCCGCTGGTGTGATGATGAGCCGGGAACGTAGCATGATTGCCAATGCTAGCAGCATGGATTAATCCCCGTACCAGGCCAAATACTGCCTCATCTCACTAGATTAATTGTTTATTATGTCGCGGGATTTTTGCGCGGAGAGGACCCTAATCTGCTTACCTGAGCAGAAGTGCTTGACACTGTATCCTAGAGGATACACTCGTCTTAGGACCCCACTTGAAGCAGCTTCAAGTTGCCGAGAGTTGCGGTTCAGATACCTAAGTCCCAAAGTGAATTATCGGGGCCACATTTGGTGATGCTACATGAGATATTGGACGAATGGCTTGGCATTTGAAGGCGAAAGCTCGAACAGCACAGTCACAGCCTTCAGTGATTTGCGTTGATAGTGATACACGTGAACCCTGCGTACGGCCTCATGCACAACGTTGAACTGTGAAAGAGGAGATGATTCAGTACAGAACTCGGCAGGGTCTTACAGGGACTGGCACGTGAATGTCAATTTCCAAGACACGGAGGAAAACGCAGAGATCGTAAAACAGGCCAATTCTAAGACGAGTTGGAGCGGGGAAAAACATTTGAGACACGCAGGAGTGCTAGGATACGAGCACTGACTGACACATGGATCAGAGGGGTTCCAGATACCCCGTACTGTGTATCAGTACGACAATGCTACAGCAGTGAGGTTGTAGGTATTAGGTAAGGTATATGAGGTATGCGATCGCGTCTCCCCCTGTCCTTCTGGGACCCGAGGTGTGACGCCAAGCAAGGTCTTATAGCATGCACATGCGTCGCATCTGGATAGGAAGTAGCAAGCGAACAGGAGCGCGCTGCGGTTTGGAACCTGGCTCAAGCTCAAGGCTTGGTTGACCTCCTTTCCCGAGCATCGACCACTGCTTGTCTTAGCGGCCGCCATTGGCCAATGCAACAACGGCCTACATTATCAGCAAGCATCATCTGCTATGATCCGCATTGACAGGCAGGCTTGGATTCTCGCGCCAGGTTGCCAGCCACCCGCCATCGATTGCATTCCCGCGTCTCAATTCTCAAAGTCTGGGTGCCTTGAGAGAGAGCCGAGCGCGCGCCCACGAATCTGGACGCGGGGGTTATATTTCCATTTGCTCTTTTGGCGGCGCCAATATACCCCACCTTCCGTCCCCCAAAACTACCGGCGGGCCCGAGGCCTGGAACGTTCTTTCCATGTCGAATAACATGCATCGGATGGCGTAAACAGGGGACGCTGATAGGTAGGATGAAGGCGCCGGAAACTTGGCTTTCCGGCGGGGGGACTGGCTTCTGGTTTGGGATGATTACGAACGGCTAAGACGGTTTGGGAACGCCCTCCATCCATTTGGGCGGGCATTCGGTCACGCCACCGATCATGATCATGATAGTGTAAACATGTCTAGACCGTAGATAGTTTGCCCTGACACTCTCCCCACGAAACCTCGTGATATGTTGTCTTGCTTTATTTCCTTTGCAGATTTGATTGACGGAACCTTGGAGCAGCAGTCTTGTCGCCAAATATAGATCAGGTCACCACAGGACAAGAATCGTGATAATTGTACTTCATAGGTAGGTAGGTATGTATATGCACTGCCTAGACATTGACGGGCCGCATGCGGTGCGAGAGAGCGCTCAAAGAGTAGCCGGTGACGGGCTGCGATGCGGGGAGGCCTTCGCCCAAATGAAATCATGTGGTACATCCGTTACGAGGCGATAGTAGAGGCCGGTATCCGTGACTACAAGGTACGATAGTTGCCGTTAATGCGGGCACCCGATGGAATTTGTGGCAGGCGGCGGGGGTGTTTTGTTGGTTGCCTTTGTTAGTGGTGAAATGGGTAATGTTCCATGTGTGGACCTGGGCACATAAGGCAAGTTAGGTAGCGAGGGTACCTCTCCTATTGCAATCTTGCCATGTGAGAAGCCCATAAGAGCGAGGTAACGTTATGGGATGTACGCTACGGAGCATGGAATGCAAGATGACTAGGTGCGATTCGGAAACTTTTGTGAGGCTCCAGTGAACTGTAGAAATACATTAACCTTATGACGGAGCACCGGTCATCAGTTTTCGACCCCGCGTGGGTTGGCGTCTATTTAAGCGACAAACTCCGTATGGCGTATGCCGTTCACACTTGCGGATATCCCTTGTTAGAACAACACCACTCACCTCAAGCTGTGCCTGTTTCTCAGCCTGCCCGTGATAAACCTTCAGAGAGGGAAATGGACCACGCCTTGAGCAATGGCAACGTTAGACACCGCCGAGGTGATGAGCGTGGCTGTAGAGGATGCGTTTTCCATCAATTTATCCGTAGTTTTCACTGATTTACTTACACTGGAGTAACTCCGTCCGATCTGTCGACAGAGCTGCCACGTTGACAGGTCCGTCTCCTCATTTTCTTTTTGCGCGACGCTTGTCCTCTTTCTGTTGAGTTGCGAATAACACGTGCCAGGGCGAGGTCATGAGATCCCCCGCCCTCTTCGCCGCAGCACTGGCCAAGTCGACGAGGGGTTCCCCACGAAGATCTGGCATGAGGCAGCGGTCAAGGGAGAGAGGGTTGGGAGTTGAGTGGATGGGAGTGAGTGGCTAGGGAGGCCAGCCACCGCCTGCCAGGCACGAGAGCCCCTGTTTTCCCCTTGCGGACTTCGTGAGGCAGATTTCGATGGTCTAGACCATTTTCCGTCCGTGATTGGGCCTTCTAACCTTTTCAATAATTTGGAGCATGGCCAATGTCACGCGGGGTGCCTTGGACGGAAGATTCCGTCCAAAGTGTGTGTACTGTGTAGGGGTTAAGTGGTGGCTTTGGGTTGAAGGCTTGGTTTCCGTTGTTGCGGCTCATTTCTTGTCCCGCTTTGGACCGAAATGGCTGGTTCTGCTGGCCGCAGCAAAGTAAGCTAGTCCAGTCTGAGGAATAAACTATGCTCAGGGGGGCTAGCCTGGTGCTGCACCCCTTCGGAGATGGAAATTGCTGCGGCAAGATAAACTTAGAAACATCGATCTTTGTTGCTCCGCCTAGATGAAATACAACCGTTAACACACAACTGGGGTAATAGCTTGCGTTCCTGTTGGCTGTCTCGCTTTTACTATGTAGCCGGGGAGTATGGTATTAGCAATCAAGTCATGGCCACAGGGCTCACCGTCGATGCTGTCCACTATAACAAGCCTGCGTCATAAGAGCATGGAGCATCATGGTTGCAGGGGTTGAGATGGGACTCGAATAAGATCCACCCTTGGATAACACCCAATAGCGGGAGGATCCCGGCCCCACGCCAAAATGGACCGTGCTAGAAGCTAAGCTCGGGCCCGAATTTCTTTTCACCATTCCTGACCAGGTTAGATTGATGTGGGGCGGAAGGGAACCCTTCCTCGCTAAAATCTTCTCTTTTCGATCAAGTTGATTCACGACCCATGCCGCCATTCGACTGCACCACATTTGGAGATGAGATCTGCGGCAGTGCTTGGAAGTCACCGAGGAATTCTGGGTTTCCTTCGATGCTCCGTCCCCGCAGTATGAAATCTCAATTATCACTGTAGGAAAGTCTGGCCCGAGGCTTATCAAAGGCCTCTAGAATCCCGATGATTGCGTCGCATTTGTCGGGTAATATTTTGGCTCGCAAAGCAACACACGAGCGAGGTCGATAGTTCTGGGCACGTGTTGGGGAATGCCCCAAGCAAGGGGAAAGAGAACCTCGTAACTGCAATGTTGATGGTGTGAAATATTCGGTAGTGATTGGCTGCCGTTTTCCCACGAGTCACGGTAACCTGCGGCGCTCTCCGTAGAAGTACAGAATACTATTCGTATCGCCCGAACTGAGACGGCACCAACAACCAGTTGCCATCTCATCCCCGTCGTTGTTGTTATCATCCTTGGAGAGACGAGACATAAATCGTTTCTTCCGTCGACTGATGACCGCTACCCCACGGTGGCATCGTAACAACGTGGGTGCTTTTTCTTTGTGCCTCGATAACATTTTGCACAGGAACTATAGAGTTAAAAAGATGATGGTGTCTAAATACGACGTATGCAGGTAACATGGAAATGCATCCCAGAAGTCTCACCTGCGACTACTACCTTGAGGTCACGATGTATCGTCTTGTCTACGAAATGGCGACCCCGAGAGTCGGAAAAAAAGAATTCCGGTAAATTTCTTGAGAGTCTTCTTTTGATGAATTTTATTTTACTTATTTTTTATGCAAAATATAGTGACGAAAGCCCAGCTACAGTGTATATACCGAGTACTCCGTATTAGCCTGGAATTTACTTGATACTCCGTAAACAATCCTGGGAAAGATTGAGTTCTGGTGAAACATCGCAAAGACGTGAGTGGGCTGGGGCTTTTTTTCTTCTTATTTTGCGCACCGTGGATTTTGAATTCACACTCTGCTGGGTTGTTTGAGATCCGGTAGGGTGGAATGATCAAAAGAAGCAATACCTCCTTGCGAATAACTTATTGAAGTTGTTTTCTCCGCAATGCTGTGGTATGTACTTGGGAGCTCGTGGCATAGGACACGGCGGTACATTCGATCCCGGCGCGTGCTATTCGTCGAGTTCGGAGAGGCCGTCTTGGCAAACTCCTGATCGAGGAAAGGCTGCGCTCACTTTCCACCCGCCAATCCCATGCTTGGCTTGCACGTTTCGGCGCCATCTTTCTCAGCCGGCAGTCAAACTCCCTGTCATTGCTTTCGATGGCGTTCCATGGCTTGGAAGATGGCGCTGGAACTTGCCGAACTGTGGCATGTTCTGCCTTGTCCTGAACGCTAGCCGCTTGAGAAAGCCTCAGGGACAGTTCTCCTTGCATCAAGCCCACCGCAAGACCCCGTGCTTTTCAACGGCCCCTGGGAATATTGCACATGGGTTGGTATTGACTGCGCAACCAAAGGTAAGGCGGTTTATTACAAACAAGAAGAGATCGGATCAAAAATCCGTCCGAAATTCTTCTGGTAGACATGTTCTTGTCCCGTCGCACTCATTGCCTAAAACGGATTTGTGGCACCCTCGGCCGTGAACCGTGGTCAAGATTCCCTCCCCGAGCCAAAACTCTGCAGGGTTGCGATGATGCGCTGCTGGCAGGCCCGCTTCTGGGACAACCCCTCGGGAAGCAAGTGGATCTTGGAGGGGTTTCGTTCAATCAGCGGCCGCCATTGCAAACAAGGCGCCCAGTGCCAAGAAGAATCGACAACAAGGATTGGCGAAGATCAGTCTCACACGGCCCCTGGGAAGTACCGCAGGGGTGGGAGAAAGTACTGGAGCTTCTCTACAGGCGGTCTGGTACTTCCGAAATCATGGGAACGTCGAAAGCACCACATGCAGAGGTGCCCTGAAGTATCACACCCCGCAAGAATTCGAGTCTCTTGATGGAAGCGAAGTTTTGTCACTCCGAATCGCGACTGCCTCGAGATTCTTAGTCTCATTGACTTGCGCTTTCAAGCAATTAAATAAATGCTTTTAGAATTTGTCAACATTACAACCACTTTGAGGTTCTGGTTCCGACAGGATGGACAAGCGTGCGGTAACCAGGGCCGGCGAGCAGCTCCGTCCATAGTAAATAACCTACTTTGAAGCACAACAATTGCCCGGAAGGAATGAGAAATCGGGTGCACTGCGCTGCAACCGCTTCCTCCGGAACTGTGCACCCCCACCCCGACACTGAAAGCTTGTACTATTCCGTTCTATGTGGGAAACTGTGCGCAGTATGTATGGACAGTCGGGTGTACGAAGAGATTTGTCGGTCCTTGACTCAAAAGCTTGAGCAACGTCCCTTCCCTTGCACGCCACATTTCGCGATGTTGTTGCGAATATCCTAAGCACGAGCCCTATCTCACCGTGTTTCCTTTTTGGCAATGGCAGCACCGTGTCTACGCTAAACCATTGGCTTCGCTTGGAAATAAGGTGTGCATATACTTCCGTACTTCGTAGGCCGCCATTGCCCTTTGGCGGCTCTCTGCGAAATGCCAACCCTCAACAGGATATTGGTCGCGTCTCGATCCACAAACCCCTTCGATGACCCGTTTTCACTTTACTATGTATGCAGTTGCCGAGTTTCTTATCGGTCTGCCGAAGCCTCCACGGGACCGACGCACAGGAGCGTTTCGAACGAGCGTTTCCCCTTTCTGGCGCAGATGCGCTCGTTGCTGGCCAATCATGGGCATATCTCTGACACAGAGGCATAAAGTTGCGACTCTGGAGGAAGCAAACGGCTGCGACTGTGCAATTACACGGATCACTGCGTTAATATTTTTGAGCCACAGATCCGACATGAAGCCAAAACTCGCTAATACTGCTTTATGGGACACGGCAACTTCCGGCAGCAGTGCGCGACCCATGCGGTGAGCAGAACGGCCTCTTGATGGGTCTGACGTGTCAAACTCACTGCCAGCGATATCGCTCACTGTCTAGTACCACGGCTTTCTCATGTGGCTGTAGTTAGTCAAGTTCCCGGCGGGGGTGGCAATGCCTCTTGTGTGTCTTGCTTGGTCTCCCCGGATTGTGGAGTTTCGTGATGGCTTGCAACGAATGAGATTGGTTTATAGGCTGGGCAAGGAAGGGGCAAGCGTCCGAAACCGACGATGGCGGCCAGCCAGCCAAGAAAGGTGGACGCGCACTGCATTCCACGCAGTAGGCGTTCATCCCCATAGGGCTGAGCATGCCCTCCGCTGCTTGCTGCTCGCTGCCACCATACAAATTTCTGCATTTTGTGTTCCCATTTCCCACAAGTCACGACGTCATGGTTGGCTGGATAAGCCTGTTATTATACATGCTTACTTGCCTACTGCAGGAGCTCCAGACGCGGAAAGGAGCGCGCCTTCAGAACCACACACTTCTCTCCCTCGCGCCCTCCAACGATGCTAGCGATGCATGTATGGTTGCATCTCCGGTGCTGTCCGGTCTGTCCAGCCCGCCACAAAACCTTCAATGGGGGAGCGGTGGAGGCTGGCTAGGCGAATGGGACCAGTTCTTGGCATAGGGTGTGACACGGCTGCATCTCCTACCGTCGAACTCGTCCGGAACGTCTGACAAAAGGACCGACCTTTTGGATGGGATGGAACAAATGCGGGGACAACGCCATTGACGAGTTGTCGGGTCCAGCGATCGGTTTGTTCGCCAGGCCGGGCTTCTTTACCCACGACGGGGGGACGGGAGGCAAACCTAAGGAATGTTCCCTAGTGTCACAGCCATAATGTATTTTTTTTTGGCTAACCGATCAGATGGCGATGTTCTCACAATAGATCATAACAGACCCTGTCCCTCGTGCAACTTCAAAGTCCAAAGTCTATGGAATGCACGGGAACTAGAATACCGGGTGACGCTGCAGCGCCGAGGTTGTAGTTTCTTGCCTGCAGCTCGAGCGTTATACGTAGCCGACTCTTGATATTTTGAGGATCCTCCAATGATATCCGGGATAAGCGTGGCTGTGGAGATATTTCCTCTCTCTTGTTCTCTATCTGGGAAGAAGGTGGGAGGCAGTAATTCTAGGGAGCCAATGTCGTTTGGGTGGTTGCATGGGACGTATGTTCAACGTAAGGAGGACTTTCCGGTGAGATGGCCTACGATACTTGCGACTTACCGGTTGTCGGAGTGCATGTCTTCCGTAACAGCAAATTAATTGAGCGGGAGGGAAGCCGGTTTGAGCCCAACGCACCAATAGCATTTGATCTCAACCCCGTTTCCGTCGGTTGTGAGAGAGGCTTCGGATTTAATACGTGGGTAGTATTACTGTGTAAGCACCTAGACAAGGCTCGTGCCGTCGTCGCAAGGGGAGGGAAGGGCAAGGGCACGGCTCACAAGGGCCACGCCCCCAAAAAGTCCTCTGTCTGTTGTCTTTCCAACGGGATGCGCTCGTATGGGAAGCCCCGCACACACAACCCGCGTGCTGGTGGCAGGACCTCTGCATGACCCAGCACCGAGGGTTTGCACCGCCCCTTCGGGGGTCGTCGGTTCTTTTTTTGGATTTTACCTTTTTTCCCCCACACGCTTCGCGGGGATCTCGGGGCTTGCCCGCACCCCCACCTCACGTAAAGGAACCAATAACTCCAGGGGCTGAGGGGCCCCCATTCGGCTGCGCCACGTCTAGTCCGATTCTGTCGTCATTTTTCGAGTCGGGTTTCAACATGCCGACCCACGTTGCCAAGCAGAGGTGCAACTAAGCACCGAACTTCTCCAATTTACCACTGCCATCAGCAGATTTTCGATGTTCGCCCTTAGTAACGTCGGTGGTTTGAGAAGAAGATGAGGCGGCACAAAGATGAAAATCTGTTTTGGATCACCTCACCCATCAGTTCCCCAACATCAAATCTTCGAGGTGTGGTGGTCGGCCGTCTCCGAATGTTAGAGACCGTCAGCTGTGCGAGAGGTCCCGGTACTACTATATCAGCGACGGCCGTGCCGCTCGCCCGCTCCCTTCCGGCCAAAATAAACATGCAATGCCGGAAGCTGCTGTGTTACTTTTGTCGTCGGACCGGGCTCCTTGGCCCCGCGATCCGGCCTGACTTCCGCTGACGGTCTGTGGTCCTCCTGGGCCACAGCACACAGCAGACGATATGCGTTGCCCGACTGGCTGGCTGGGACAATTAATCATTCGAGTGTGCGATAGATCAGCAGGGGCCCTCCCACGAAGCTCATCGTCGTCGAAACACAAACTGCGGGTACTGGTGACATTCTGCGAATCTGCATGGCTCCCCTAAATACCTAAGCCTTGACAAGTTTGACAGCAGGAAACATCCCGTGAGGAAACCATGAACCACTCTAATCAAGAGCCTAGCATCCTAGCATCCTAGCATCCTAGCGTGGGTCGGTGAAACCCTGGCCTTTTCATGATCGCCGTCCCGAGTCCGTACGTAAAGTGCACGTGCAACTCGCCGCGGACCAACTGGACGTATGGACCTGTAAGCAAGGCCCTCTGGGGAGCCGGAGTTGGAACCCTTCCATGCTGATCGTTCCGCACAGCGACGGCCTGGAGTCACGATGAGTGAATAATTGCAGGAGCCACAAGGGACACATGTTTACAGACTCCGCAAATTACACCATAACTCATCTTCGGCTCCCTTATTTCTTTTCCATGTATTCTACGTTCCTCGCTCCGGCAAAGCGATCGGACAGAATGCGCTCGTTCGTTCGTTTCGGGCACTTGATGGCAAGGTTCTAAGGTTCGGCCTTGTCTAAACTCCCTAGGGCACGTGTATTCGTACGGAGTATTTACATTGGTAAGGTGCCCCTTAATTTGAACACAAGACGCTTGAGTCTACTTTCGTCGGCAGCCCACCAGCTCTCGGGAGTCGGGTCACTGTCAGATTTTGGCATGGAAGCCAATGGACGGTAGACTGGACGGTAGACCGGTTGTTGAACACCCACTAGGTACGTACTAGCAGTAATAAGCACGACGCTCACCAAGGCGCCCCTTTCCTTTGCCTCCTTAGTGAGCGGCTTGGAAACAAGATGCTGACTGGCGATGGGGCGGCCACTGCCCGTCTTACTCTCCAAAGTCTAGAAGTGAATGACAATGTGGATTAACATGCACATCCCATTACGAACACGCTAGGAATTAGCAACCGCTTTTGGCGGCGATACTTGCGTCGTACTGCGTAGACCGCGGAGTATCACCCCTTTTTGTTGGCGGCGGTCAGTATTCCGACAGACCCGGGAGTCTGACTGGAGGGAGTGTCTGTTGCCCGCTGCCTAGCGGCTGTACACAGTATTTTGCTCCATGTGCATGTCCCGCCCTCATTCCAGTCAGTTGCCTTTTTTGCTGTCGAAAAGAAGTTGCACGCATCACTGCGTATGCCAGAAGCCGATGCTGGTGATGATGCATCTGATGCTGGTCACTGTCTCATCGCAGCGGAAGTGTAGTCGTCCTAATGCGGGAATGAAGGCTGTGCAGATATTTCTGGTGCAATGGCGCATCGGTCGTCGCACGCATTGGGTATTTGCACATCATCTTTTTGGGCGCTGTCATTGGACAGCCGAGAGTGGGCTTGGAGAGAGAGGGCAGAGGGTCGAGCCACCAGCAGCAAAAAAAATGTGGTGGGGGGTTGGGCAGCATGATGCGTGCGCCCAGGAACTGGGGCGGCGCTGCGGGCGGCAGGCTTTCCCTCAACCCACCGTGTCGGGAGTGCGCAGCACATCGTGCACAGCACAACCTGCCGAGAATGAATAAAAATAACTCTTCTCCTTTTAACCCGTTGTGAATCTGGCATACGACCATGACACGAGGGCATTGCGGCACGGCCAGAGCCTCCACAATACGGATAGTCGCGATGGATGACTGCTTTGCTTGACGCATCTTGATGATGCACCTCTTCGCTTCGCTCCTAGATGGTAGGTGTTCAGTCCGACAACACCCAAACAACAGTATCGACGCTTGTGGCCACCGCTAGCTACCTAGACCCCAATGTTTCGCGAGGTACCACGACTGATCTAGGATCTGGGCCGAGAGAAGGGTCTCGCTCGAGCATCGATGAGGGGTTTGCTTCTGCTTCCGCTTGATCCTCCCATATCTAGCGTTTGGTCCGCGAGACAGTCTTGACATGTCTCCACATGGACGCAAGCTAAAAGGCAGAGTACACTACTGTGCTATATGTACTCCGGTACATACATACCTCCGTACATCCATTACTATTAGCCCTTGAGACCATCTCACCTGTATCTAGCTCCTCGGCTGGTGGCGCTAAAGCCCAAGCCTGATGATTCACCCGGCCACTGAGGCCAAAAGTTTCAAGACCGACACCAGCAGCAAATATTGGTGTTATTACTAGCAAGTATTCGCAACGCCTCAGGCCTAAGGCCAGGGCGTCGGTGGGTGGGCGCTTCTCAAGTGGGGATTGAATCAAGCCTGCGCTGGCCGGCTTCTGGGCCCTCTGTCGATGCATCCCAAGCCAGCGACTGCGCAGGTAGGGGACCAGTGGCAGCGACTCCTATGAAGCCCGCGCATCAGTGAATCGGCGCTTGGCGTTGCTGCGGCCAGGCCGGTTGCATCTGACTGGCCATCAGGTAATCGAGAGACAAAAGGTCACAAAAGAAGAGAGAGAGAGACACGGGCAGCGAGAAAGGCTCGGGTTCCGTGTCTCGCTCCCACTCCATTGCTCGAGGAATTGTTGCTCGCATGTCATTAGACTGGCATCCGGCCCGTCGCGATGCAAAGATAAAAGAAATATAGCAATAATAAAATAATAAAAAAGACGCCCCTGGGCTTGCACACACATGACCGCACATGCAAAAGAGCAAAAGGCGGCCGAGCGAGCGATGGGGCATTGGAGACGGAGACAGGGATCCCGCTTCGTCCAGCTGCCAATATTCAACTGAAGAGGGTCCAGAACGAAAACTGGTCGACGGGGGGGTGGGGGAGGGGGGAAAAGCATGCCCCCGAGACTGTTTCGGTAGCTAAAAGACAAGCAAGACTGGTGGAGAAGCGGGCTCGTCGTGGTTTGGTTGTCTCGCGCCTCGTCTCCTCCTTCGGGCTGGCGCGCCTGGCATGGCATCTGTGTCGAAGGACATACCATCCATCCATCCATGGATACGGAGACTCTCGTGAGTGAGCCCAGGGCAAGCGGCCTACTTCGGATGGATGGCAGACAGGACATGCCGGCCGTGCAGTGCGGACGAAACAACCTACACACTAAGAGGTACCCTAGCTGTCATCTCCAACTGTCATATGTCCAGCTGTCTCTCCCTAACGGCGGTGTCGGTTGTCCACCGTACATTAGCCACTTGCCATAGCACTCACTTGTGGGTTAACTACTCACCTTACCTAGTGTATCCGTTCCGGTGAGCGAGTAAAGCCAGAGCGTAACTAAGGTAGGTAAGCTAGTCTACACCATGGGCAACGCAACGCAACGCTGTCTGCTGTCTGTTGTCAGTTGCTGGTGGTATGGATGTTTCCTGGAGCTATCGAACTCTTGAAAGCAAGCAGAGAAGAGGGCTTGGTGCTTGCAGTGCAGTGGTCTCCGCCTGGTCGCTGCCCCTGCCATGCCACCCACACCTACCCTTTACCTACTTTGTCCACCCACCAACCAAACAAGAGTCGGGTGCCACCACCAAAAAGCCCTTTGCCCTCTGAACGGGGCTTCGTTTTCGTGAGGGCGCCAATGGCTTTGTACCGATGTACATGGCTGCACGCCGACCCCCTGTCGATGGAGCCCAAACTTCCTACGCAGCCCCAGTCGCCAAGCTGCTGTCCACTACGACCCTGCACCCCCTGCACTCGATACACGGGGCCCCCTGTCGAGACCCCATGTACCAGCCCATGCAATGTATGTACCACCACCGCCCCTCTGCACCGGGAGCCCTACAGAGATCGAGCCCTCCACCAGGGCCAGTCCGCGAGATGTGCAAGCCGGGTATAATAGAAACCTCACGCCCCCTTCCCCGAACAGTCATGATTGTGATGCTTGGCTATACGCTCTCGTTACCGTTGTCCGCCTGGATAGGATTGAATCTAATACCCAAACAACAAGCTCCGGTTTTGGTTGCTTGCTTGCTTTCCTGACTCTCGTTTCCACGACCACCACAACGGCCATCACCACGCCTCGCTGCAACATCCCTCCCTCGCCCATTGACAGCAAGAGACAGACCGACCAAACTAGAGACGCAGGATAATTTAACTGGACGAATCGAACGAAAACACTCGGAGGTTATACACGCCACCTGAGCGCGTCTTACTTTTGACTACCTACATACCTACCTTACCTGCCTTCAGTCCTACCTACCCACGGGTACTGCTTATCTACACCTGCCTTTACCTCCTTACACGGGCCCTTCCACCCTCTACCTCGCTCGCTCGAAACCGGCTCGCCCCCGCCTTCGCTTTCATCTATCTCGAGTCTCGCGTCTAAGTCGGGACAGCCTTAAGCTCTTGTGCACGGCTGCCTACCCAGGTGACAGGACAGGACAGGAAAGGACACTCGTTACTTGCCCGCCTGACTGACTATACTGGCATGTGCTTTTACAAAGGTTAGTGGCTGTTTAGAGTATGAGTCGACGAGCTGCCTGCCTGGGGGCGGCTTTGGCTAACGCGCAATTTTACACGACCCAGCGTGAGGCCGTGGCTCGGATATCACCAAGTCACTACCGCTACCACTTGCCACCATCAAACACACCCTCCCCGCTCATATCTGCTTTGCTTCTTCCTCGGCAAGGCAAGACGCTATCGACAACATCGACCCCATCATGCACTACCCCGAACCCCCCCAGCAGCAGCAGCAGCAGCAGCAGCAGGGCGCCTACCCGTCAGCGCAAATGGACCTCGAGCTCTCGCCAGAATCGTACAGCTCCTACCCTCGACCAGCGCACGAGTACGCGGCTACAATGGGCTACGATAACGGGGCCATGTACGCCGCCGAGGCCCCGTACATGTACGGCAACGGCGGCAAGCACTCCCCAGTCATGTACGCCGACGACAGCGACATGCGCGTGCCGTCATCCAACCTGAGTATTGACAGTGCATCGTCGTCCAACATGGGCTCCCCACTATCCAACCACGGCCAGCTCGCGCCGATGGCCGAGTGGGCGGCGCCCCAGGGGCTCGGCGTTACTCCCGGGATTGTCGATCAAAACGACTATTTCCCCGGCACCGAGTACTCGTTCGCCCCAAACCCAATTGACGGCTTCAACCCAGCCTTCGACTTCCCCAGCGGCAAAGGTCCAGGATTTGTTGGTGAGTTGTCGCAAATCCCTAGATGTCATCTTTCCCGCCCGCGCCATACTCCGCGTGGCTCCGTTTCTTCTACGGTTTCTTCCTCTTGCGATTCCTACTCCACCGTCGTGCCGAAGCCATCCAGCCTTGGCCTTGGCCTGGCGCTTGATACGCGTCTTGCCCAGGCCTCGGCCGTCGCTCCGGCTCCCTCTCCGGCGTCGACCGCGACGTCGACCACGGCATCTTCGGCGGCCTCTAGCGGCCTAGTGTTTGCGTCGCCTGCTGCCTCCTCCACTTCTTCTTTTTCTTCTCCACCCGCCCCGGCGTGGAGCAGTCCTTCAAGTTGCTTGGACGATCCGAGGCCCAGTCCAACGGCGCGTCCCGGCACCTCGCGTCTTCTTTCTTCTCCTTTCTTTTCTCAGTCTAGCGGGCATTTTGTTCCTCCCCTTGGAAATTCGTGTTGGTTTTCCTGTCTCGATTTCCCGAGCCGCCAAGAGCTCGCCTAGCCCCGAATCGTGTTTTGCTGACTCGCGTCTCTTCGCCCTCGCAGATCCCTCGCTGATACACCCAGACGTGAGGCCAATGGCCATGCCCGGCTTCGAACAGTCGTACGCGGCGCCCACTCCGGCATACCCCACGTCGCCCGCCCTTTCGGCCTCGCCGCAGCTCCGGACCGGCAGCACATCTCCCTTCCTCCACAACAACTACCACCCCTACTCGCCCTTCCAGCCTCCGGCCGACGCGCAAAGGCGGCCAAGCCTCGTGTCTTTCCACTCCAGCTACTCGGCAGACCAGACCTATAGCGGCGACGAGTCCAAGGAGAAGCAACGATGCCCCCACCCCGACTGCGCCAAGACCTTCAAGGACTTGAAGGCCCACATGCTCACGCACCAGTCCGAGAGACCCGAAAAGTGCCCAATTGCAACGTGCGAGTACCACATCAAGGGTTTTGCGAGGAAGTGAGTTGCTCTCGAGACCAAGAAGCGATGCATACACATGCATGCATTGCACGCGACCGGCGGGTAGCTAACCTGGATACAATTTAGATATGACAAGAACCGCCACACCCTTACCCATTACAAAGGGACCATGGTTTGCGGGTTTTGCCCAGGCTCCGGCTCTGCTGCCGAGAAGTCTTTTAACCGGGCAGACGTATTTAAGCGCCACCTGACAGCAGTCCATGGCGTCGAGCAGTCGCCTCCCAACAGCCGCAAGAAGACGACGGCTGGGGTAAGCGGCGGCGCTGGCAACAAGAAGCTTACGGGCTATGCGCCGGATGCCACAGGCAAGTGCTCGACTTGCTCGCAGACGTTCGGCAATGCGCAGGACTTTTACGAGCATCTCGACGACTGCGTGCTGCGCATTGTGCAACAGGAAGACCCGGCCGAGGCAATCAACGCCCAGCGGCTGGCCGAGGTCGAGAACGACCGCGACGTGCACAACACGCTCGAGAAGAATCACCTGCCCACCACCACCACCACCACCGCCAACATCGACGACGTCGACGACGACGAAGACATGATCGATGATGATGACATGGCCGACGACGACTACAGACGCTGTCTCAAGTCATCGGCCGTCTCCCCGACAAAGAGGACCAAGGGCAACCCGGCAAACGGGGTGCAAAAGTCGCGTGGGCTCACCCACTCGCGCGGCGGGGTTCCCCTACCCACGAAGACCCGAGGCCGCAAGAACCGCCGCGACTACCCCTCCTCGTGGGGCTTTGACAAGGGCCAGATGACAATGAAGAAGCGCGTTATGGCCGTCTTTGACGGACCGCGGCGCCTCGCCAAGGACGACATGATGCTGTCCACCGAGCATGAAGTGCGCGTGAAGCTGTCCGACGGCAAGTCATACGTTACCGACCTTGACGTCCAGACACTCAAGCGCGCAGAGGGCTTCCTCGGCGCCACCGACGAGGAGAAAGGGCCCTGGATCTCGGACGACCCGACAGAGGACGACCTGAAGCAGATGCTTCAGCGCAGCACCGAGATCCCCGCACAATAAAGCAACCTCGCACACACACACATGCCCATCTTTCTCCTAAGATACCCACACCTCCAACCAACTCAGCTCGAAAATAAAATCTCGAATCCCTCTCTCGCTTCTCGCTTCTCACCTTCTTCGGCAACCAAAGAAATAATAAAGCGGAACCACACGGGATTTTAATAATCATCAAAACGGAAATGTGTTTAATGAAAAGGCGTGTCGCGGTGTTTTTTTATCCTTTCCTTTTTATAATATCTGGGTCTTTCTAATGATGGAATGAACATGAACACACATAAACCTCGGGGGAATGGGCCCGGATGGGAATACTCTGGCGCTGGGCGAGGGTATGGGAACCCTTTTTTGAACTTTTTTTTTTCTTTTCTTTTTTATTAATCTTCCTTCCTCTCTTCACATCCTACCGATACCCTGTTTCAACTTCTTTCCTCTCTCTCTGTTTGTTATACTTTACTTCTTCTCTGTCGCTATTTCGGTGTCTTATCACCCCTAGCCGCCCCGCCCACCCAAAGGTTCCTCTACAACAACACAATCTTGTTATGGCTTGAATGGGATGCCTTTCACAGTCACAGTCGGATTTCTATGTCTGATATAAAGAAAAAAAAAGTTCAATTTTAATTGTTCACTGTACTTCTTTGGATTCGTGTGTCATGTTCTGTCTGGTTTTTTCTGAATCGTTTGTAATACTTTTTTTCTTCTCATGCCTCACTAAATGTCGAGATGGCGAGCGAGCGGGAAAGGACTATAGGTCAGAAATGGGAAACGGGAAATGGGACGGACAAAATGAATGAATATACCCACAGCACACTTGGTCGATGGTCGCCATCTTTGTGTGTTTTTCTGTTTGTTTTGGTTGGAATTGGTTCTAGCCAATTTTTCACTGTTCGCGTCGTTTCTATTCGTTTCTCGTATCCTGCCCTTCTTGTACCAATATAATAGAGCTTGTCACAAATAAGGTACCTCATATCTTCGTTTGCCGTTACCAGTGTCAGACAAATATCTACCTACGGAAAGCTTTGTATGTCTCTTGTGAAAATATGTGCGTCAACGCTAATGTTGATTGGGGGGCAGCTAGCGCACTCGCCACTATTCGTATATTCCAAATCACGTCTTTGCAAAATTAGAGAAGCGACTCCAAGCACTGGTAAAAGGGCAAAATGAAAGAATGTAAGCTCGTGACTATACCAGGCGATTAGTTCTTTAGTGCGAGAGTTGGGGGGACCTGAGTGTCACGCTAACCAACGTATAGCGGTCACTGTGCTGTCCATTTTATCCGGTCGTCCCCCTCTGGGATCACAAGGGTAGGAGCTCCCACAAGACCCACGAACCCTAAAAAAACACCACCCCACCAAGACAAGACGTGCTGACACATTTCTCTAAAAGCGTCAGATTACATCGAGTCATTACCAAGGAATTCTTGGTAAATAATTCGTGTAACCCTCGGTATTGATTGAGTGTTGCTGGAGAGGCATTGCTTTTGTTTTCTGTATGTTTTGTCGGAATTCGTCATCGCTGGTTCGCTCTTCATCTCTCCCCGTCCAAGTGTCAAGCCCGCCCCCCATCCTATCCCCTTCTTCTTGCTTTCTATGATAGGTAGCTTGATGTGCTGGTAGTCGATCGACACGGTCTGGTGGTATAGAGCGGCGCCTATCTCAGTGCCGGTGCACAGACACGCACACGGATATACCACTCCATCCCCCCTTTGCTTCGCAACCCTCAGGGGAAAACACGAGATGGCTCTTGTAGCCCGCCTTACGACGAACGTCCCGGAAACGGAGCCCGAGGACATCATGGCCTCGGCACTCGGTGTAATATTTCCCGATGATATCACGAACCAGCACGGCGATCCCAGCCACGGCTTGATATACACGTCACCCCACCTCCCCAAGCCCCTGCACATCAAGCTAGCGGACCCTACGGCCGACGAGGACCGTAGTCTGTTTGGCCATTACCTGTGGAATTCGTCGCTGCTGCTGGCCGAGCTTGTCGAGGCTGGGACCCTCAAGTTGGATGCGGCCTCTGCCCCGCATACCGCTGCACTTGCGGCACCGGCACAGCACAGTGACAAGCCGGTGCGGACGGCGCCACTGTCCAAATTCAACGTCGCCGGGCTAAGCACCATCGAGCTCGGCGCCGGCACTGCCCTTCCCTCTCTGATGGCGGCGCTGCTCGGGGCCCGCCGCGTCGTCGTGACCGACTACCCTGCGCCAGTTAACATGGAGGTGTTGCGACACAACGTAGCGGCCAACACGCAACCGTCGCTATCGCCGTCCGGACAGATCGCTGCGCTGGATGTCTCCAGCGGCGGAGGTGGCATCGAGGCCGAGGGCCACGGCTGGGGCGAGCTCGACGACACGCCGCTGGCGCGGGAGAACCGGCACGCCTTCGACCGCGTCTTCGTTGCCGACTGTCTCTGGATGCCCTGGCAGCACGACAACCTGCGGCAGTCGGTGGCGTGGTTCCTCGGCGATGGCCCGGACGCCAGGGCCCTGATCGTGGCTGGGTTTCATACGGGCCGGGAGAAAATGCGGGGCTTCTTCGACGCGGAGGCGCTCGCGGCCCAAGGGCTCGAGGTCGAATCCATCTGGGAGAGGGACTGCGATAGCATTGACCGGGAGTGGGTTCTCGACCGCGGGTTCGAGGACCCAGGTGTGCGGAAACGTTGGCTGGTGGTGGCCGTGCTGAGGAGGGCTCTCCGAGGGAACGAAGACCAGACCTGGTAGGCCGTCACTGAAGGAGCAAGAAAAAGGAGAACGAAAGAATGCGTGCGTGGGCGTCGCTGGAGGGTATTATAAACCTCGCCTACCTGGCTCAGCCGCACTGCCCTCTCCCCTCTTTCACTCTGGCTCTCTCTCGGTAACGTACGAAGCACCCGGTGCGGTGCTCGTGCACAGCCACCCATGCACACGTGTGACGCCTCATAATCTTTCGTGATGCTTGGCACTCCAAGGCAAAGCGCCCTAAGCAGTTGGGCTGTCTGCAAGGCAGAAACCCTTGATTAACTTTCATTCTTCCTAGCCCCAGCGAACGACCAAAAGGTCATTGATACTTCTGTACCGACTTCTAAGTTGTGGGGTCCGTTCCTTTTCTTAACCAATACGGAATACTATTAGAATTGAAACGGCACCCTATTTTTCCCGGGAATGCCGCATTCAGGTTCAGCTGTCGGATCCAGGTCGGTTGATTGGATCCAATGGCCCCTTTCTCGGGGACAATAGACGGGCGAACTCGACCCCGTCTCATCATCGTCCAGCCGTCTGTGAAACTAGTAGTGACAATCTGGCGGTCGTAGCCAGAACTAAGACTATTCGGCTGTCTCGGAACTTTTTTTTCCAGCGCAAGGAGGCCAGTCACGCTCTCTGGGCGCCATGCGCTTGCCCCCGGCAATAGTTACTGCGCATCGTTGTGTTGTATTGGGCGATTTCTTCCGGGAAGTGAAAGAACAGCGCGGACAGGTGGTTCCATGGTTGAACGGATAGGGTAGCCATGCTCGCTCTCCCTCAGAAGTTGCAGTACAATAACATACATGCAAGTCACATTTGCAATGATATCAAATAACTCGTCATTACTGGAGCTGCTTGGCTCAGAAGGCGTAATCTTGAAGGACGAGAAAGGTGGGTCGTCTAAGGTGAGAAGCTATGCGGATGTCCTTGGGAATAGTGCATTGTTCCTGTTGATAGGAGCGGTTGGGACGGGCGGTTGTATGAAGAACCAAGACGCTTGGTTCGAGTCTCGTGAAGCTGCTAGCTTCTCATGCTCCAGATGTGACGGCACGGTATCTCCCAGGTCGAGGCTAAGTCTGCGTCAACCTGGGAATGCAAGCACACGCTTCACCGTGTTACTAAGATCGTTCCATGGATTGTTCTCTGTCGGTTGAATAACTTGGGGTTGAATTTTAGGTATTATATGTCGGCAACCTGGCTTCTCCATCCAAATCCTGCAGGAGAGTTATCATCAAGCATGGTCATACCTGAGGCTACGCATATGTCGACCACGATATTGCGCACGGCTTTGACTTCTTCAACTGCGGCGCCGCCATTGCGAGCCCCCCTCAAATGACCTTTTAGTTGGGGATTAACCTGTTCGGTGAATTAGCGGGAAAGGTCGTGGGCGGTTTTTTATGGGGAGGGCTACTACGTCTTGAGGGATGAGGGCGGCGATCATGACAAACGAAGTCTCGACGGCATTGAGAACGCTCGTGTTGCTCAGGATATAACCGTACAGGAGCCGTGCCGCCAGTCCAAGATCCTCGGTGCCTGAGCGATCCATCTGGCCCATAATCCTCTTGGATATCTTGCCGTAGATATCGTCGAAGAAACGCTGGCCACGTTGCAGGATCTCGGTTGTTGGCGTTTTATAGATGTCGAATGATCGCCCGGTAGGAGAGGGTGATGCCTGTGGCTCATCTAGCATATCGGGCGGTGTCACCTTCTTCAGCTCGAGCAGTGCATTGATAGTCTGGTGAGGTGGGGAGTGAAGCGGTCAGCAGACAAACGAAAGAGCCTTTCATCTCCTCAACCGTAGATACTAGACAGGAACTCTCGCGAAGACTGTGTGTCACTGAAGCCGTTGCAATTCAGGGGTCTTATTTTGTTTTGAATGGAAGTAAGTACCTTGGGAACGCCGCCTACAGCCGCGGCCTTTACCAGTGCCTCACGCATGCGTCGGGAAATTACCAGCCTCTCATCATGGCTGGGTATGGAATCCACAAGCTCTGGACCCCGAGTCGTGGCGTATTCATAAACTTTGGCAATCTCATCAGGCCGGTTCAACTGAGACAGCGTGGTTGCTGCAACCAAATACCATGTATGCTTTGGTAGCTGAGGATGACTCTGAATCGAGGCAAGCAAAGCTGGCGTAACAATCGCCGGTAGCGATCCCATGGCCGTGGTACTGATATGCTCAAGGTACCTAGACGACTTAGTTATCGAGGGCACAGGAGGGTTGGTAAGATAGGTACGGAGTAGTCTGGTGGCTAGTGACTAAGGTAGTATCTTGAAGTTGTTTCCATCTTCTTCGTCTCGAGTAAATAAACCCAAGAGCCTTCAAAGGGCTGTGGATTTAGAAAATGATATGGAAGTTTGTATGGAAGGCAACCCAGGTCACGATTGGATGCTGTCCAGGAGTGAAGTCGCCTTTCGTGGTGGGTTGTACGTTTGTAAGCTCCGTTTAGCAAGCCCATACTAGTAACGGCCCGAGTACGGATACACACTAGCAGACTCCGTACTATACGGAGTATTCCGTTCCCTGCACGATCCGCACCATGTAATGCATTACGGTAATTACAGCGTAAGTTACCGAGCTTCCGGTGTTCTAGGGAGCGAGCCAACCAAATCCTGTGGCTGACGCAGCTTTACCGCACTACCTGCGTCATCCAGTGTGCCCTGTGCATCGCAGCTCGGTACGCCGTTATTACTATAACGTGGCATCAATTGGCCACCAAACCGCTTCGTTTCTGGGTCGTGATAGCCCCCTTAAACCATAGTAACAACATGGCCAGCTAGCTCGCCCATCAACAGACTCGACATTTTCCCACCTGTATACGCATTGCCGTTCATCAAAGATGCGGCTAGGGTGGTACGTCGGGGTAAGCCAGTCGCAAATGCTCCCCATCCTTCTGTCAGCCCGGCCTCGTAGGGTGAAGCTCCTACGAGCTTTTGACCGTAGCTAACATGGCTTCATTAGGCCTCGGCGGCGCTCGCTGGCGCCGTCATCGTGTCCGCCTTCCACCAGCGCGCCAATTTCTACTCGTCCATGGTTCATTTGGCCCAGAGCAGTATCTCTTTGATGGTTAGTCTTTACCGTCCGCATCGCCACGACCCTCACTATCCGCCATCCCATATCCTCCGCGCCATCCGCTAACGTTCTATATCTTTGCAGTCGATTGTGAACTTGGTATTCGTTGTCTATGGCACCTTCATGTATGGACTCCAGCGCCTTTTCTTCGGCCCCCTCCGACCCGTCGAGATCGAGCAACTCTACGAGAAGGCCTGGTTCGCGGTTACCGAGACCTGCCTGGCAATGACCATCTTCCGCGAAGAGGTCGGAGCCTTCTTCCTTGTCATGTTTACGGCTCTCGTTACGGGCAAAGTTTGGGGATGGATCGGCGAGGGCCGTGTCGAGGTGCTTGAGCAACAACCCCCCGCGAACCCTCGCCTCTTCCACACCCGTCTCAGCGTCTCACTGCTCCTCAGCATTGCCTACGATCTTTGGCTACTCGGTTATGCCGTCAACACAGTGGTGCAACAGGCGCGACCCACCATGATGGTCATGTTCTTATTTGAGTTCGCTGTCCTGACAGTGTGCTCGTTCCAGACGGGCCTCCGCTACATCGTTTCGCTTGTGGAGCAGCGTGTTGTCAAGATTCAGACCCGCCAACGTCTGGAAGACCGCCGACTCCAGGTCAGGGACGAGAGAGCTGCCATTCTGAGGCGAAGAGAGACTGGAACCGCCCTTGACACCGATCCTGAGGAGCTCCCAAGTGAGGACGACGTGGATGAGATGGATATCGAAGTACCCGGCTGGGAAGCCAAGGGCCAGTGGGTTTTGACATTGGATTTGATCGCAGGTGAGACTCGTCGTGTTCCCGAGACGAAGCCACTCTTACCGATTTACTAACATTATTCCAAGACTTTGTCAAGCTTGGAATCTACACGGCATTCTTCTGCGTCCTGTTTACATTCTACGGATTGCCGATCCACATTATCCGCGATTGGTTTGTAACGACGAGGTCGTTCTTGAAAAGGCTCAGCGCTCTCATTCGCTACCGTCAAGCATTGAAGGATATGGATCAGTACCCGGATGCTACGGCCGAGGAGCTGGGTCGCGAAGATACCTGCATCATTTGCAGAGAAGAAATGCGACCTTGGAATCCTGCGGATGCCAGTCAAGTCGAACGAACCCGCGCAAAGAAGCTCCCCTGTGGTCATATCCTGCATTTTGGGTGTCTCAAGAGCTGGCTAGAACGTCAGCAAGTATGCCCAACCTGCCGACGCCCCGTCGCCAGAGACACAAACCAGCCCGCTAGAAATGGCGACGCCATGGTCTTCCGGCTGGGGCTTAACTTTCCTGCCGGCCAGAACCGGCAGCCTCAGCTACCCCCAAATGGCCAGCCTGCTGGTGGGCAAGCTGCTCAGGGGGGAGCACCGAATAACCAGGAGAATAATCAGAACCCGGCTGTTAGGATGTTTAACCTGGGGCCTATTAGACTCGGGTTTGCCCAGGGTGGTGTCAATGATATTCAAGATATGGCTCAACGGCTGGGCATGCCAGCTAATGCCCCCAACCCCCCTACAACAACACCCGTGGGTACTACACAGCAACCTAACAGCAACCAACCTCCCAGCCTCGAGCAGATCAGAGCTCAATTGTTGGACGTTGCGCAGCGCGTTCAGATGGACAGGCAAACCCTGAACAACACTGCACACGAAGTGCAAACTCTCCAGTTTGTGCTAAACGAGCTTGGCCGTCTACAGCAGATGCAACAGCAATCGCAAGCCTATCAGCAGTTAATGCAACAGGCAGCGGCTCTAGGTGTTGGTCCGGGACTGGGGGCTCTGCCCCATCCCCAGCAGCAGCAGCAGCAGCAACAGATGCCACAACATCCTTTTATGTTCCCTACGCAGCAATTCCCTCATCCATTTGCGCCGAGGCCCACACAACCGGTCACTAGGCATGGCGGCGCTCACTACGGCAACGCCATCCCATCTGGTAGTTCAGACCTGCCTGATGGACTCGTGATCCCCCCTGGGTGGTCAGTTCTCCCTCTTCAGCGGTTAGATGGAGGCGCTCCGCCAGTAGATCCGCCGCCGCCGAATCCGCAAGCGTCATCTTACCCTATTCGCGACATTTTGCAGTCTGGTACTCCACAGGTGCAGAATAGTCTCCAACCAACACCAGCCACCAACCCCACGGCTGAAGTTCCGGGCACAGCCCAGACAGACAGACCTGTGGCGTCCAGTAATCCTCCAGAGTCATCCCAGGGGCTTGATGCACAGAGACCTCCCATTTCCGATTCAAGAGTACCGCTAGTCACGGCTCCTACTCCTCTTGCGCCTAACTGGCGGGGGCAGGCTCAACTTTTGGGTGACCAGGCTCAAGGAGGCATATTCGGATTCCAGCGAGCGAACACCCCGGGTACTCAGGACGATAGAGGGGAGGGTAGTGACGGGCCTGTGGGGGTAACTGGCACGGAATCAGAGAGCCGCCAAGGGTCTGTCCCAGAGAGCGGCGATGGTAGTGCAAGCAACAAGGGCAAGGCGAAAGCAGCCACAGTGCAAGACGACGATGATGAGGATTGATGCGATGCAGTAGAAGCGGTCATGGGTTTTGGCATCATGGCGTTCGAGGGTTGGTTTGTACTTAACCACATGTAAAAAATTCAATTCAAAGCGAAGCCGCGTGGCAACGATCTAAGTACCTAGTACTAGGCAGGGCGGTTGTTTTCAGTCTCCTCGAGTTCAACTAACAGGAACCTGATAAGCCCCGTACCAGCGTGCTACTACTATATCATATGTTATATCATACTTGCGGAATAAGTGGTATTGGGGTTTGTCCAATGTTTGATATAAATGGTCCGGCACATACCGATGCCACATTTGCTAGCCAATACACATCACATCACAGGCTGCAAGCACGTTTTTTTCTCGAAGTCCGAGTGTTTAGGCTGGACTACTAGTACTTTACCTTCAATTCTTGGTTTACCAGACAGGTGAGGCAGTCCTTAAAGGGAAGCCGCCACGGGTCTATCTACCAATCGATGGAGAAGGCAGTCACCACCAATATCATCTCTAAGCGCATACCGTAACTAATTAACACTCGAACTTCCATCCATAGTTTCCATCCACCCATCTACCTATCTAACTGGCCGTACAGTTCCCAGCACTCTTGCCCAGGCTCACTCCAACATTTCCTTCCACAGTTGGGTACCTCGTTCGTCCCTGTTCCCAAAACAACCTGGCTAGCCAGGGGGAAAACAATTGTTAGGTAACACCCGCACCCGCGACGTGGCCCCATCATATGCGGTCCGTCTTCCCGTCCCCCCCAAGGAGGGAGGAAAAGGAGTTCAAAGATATTTAGCCAACAAACTTCAAAGAGAGTACGCTTTCGATTAGACATATACATCTACACATATGCACACACGACCGAGTTCTTCCCCACAAGTCTGTCAAGAGTCACAACCCTACCGAGTACCGGCGAGGGAGAACGAAGAACCCGGCATACACGTTACATCCAACGGAAGAACAAGATAGGGGGTGCAAGCGGTGCAAGGGTGCAACAAAACAAGGAGCGGATGTGCACAAGAGAGGGATAATACGAAACTCGACAATAGAAGGGCTCGCTTTAGGCTATCACCGCCGCCGTCATCCTTTGGTCCAGGCGAAGGAATCTGTTGTTGGAGGAATGGCAAGAGGAGACGGGGAGAACCGCGCTCGCGCCCGGCTTTTGGATGTGCCGGGCCCCTGGCCAGAAACATTCACGGGTCCCGATCAACAACACATGCAACAATATAGGGCTACGCTGGATGTCAACAACTACGACGGTCCCTTTCCCCGAACGCTGCCGGGCCCAAAAGATTCATGGAGATGGAAGAGCAACAGCAGTAGCGCCTCGTTATCTAGCAGCGAGGACGAAGCTGAACGCGCACGGCAGGCCCGGCTGGCAGCAAAAACCATCATGGCGAGCTGCAGAGTGTTGAGCCATCGCCGCCAATACTACTACCAAGACAGGCTGGGGAGCAGCAGATATCGCGAGCCTACACGGGGCGCAATTTACCGCAACAAGAAAAGAAGACGCAGCAACGACATCACGTCTGACCCTCTCTCACAATTCCTCCCGTTAAATGTTTCTAAGCCTGACCCAGATCAGAACGAGACAGTATCGTTGTCGTCGGCAGCAACAGCGGCGGCAGGAATGGCGGGAGCAGCAGCAGCAGTAGCTAATCCAATTGCGCCTAGAACCTCTTACGCCCATGATCAGGAGGACCAGCAAGACGAAGGAGATAGTAGCAGCATCAGGGGAAGACGCCAGCTGTCGTCGCGCTTTGCACTGGCCCGGATTCCTCTTTTCGGACGGCGCCGAGGGACGCTTGTTTCTGAAGACGACAAAGATCACCACGACCATCAAGGCCAAGAAAGAGAGGAGAAGAGCACCAAGAAAAAAGGAATAAAGCAGAGGCTCTTTGCATTGAAGTTCAAGATGCGCAAAGGTAGTCATTCGGAGACGGGCGGCAGTAGCGGAGAAAACGAACAAAACGTAGAAGGTGCCGGCGTGGCGCTTGAGACGATAGGCCTGGGTCTAGAGGTTTCTAAGGAACACGGCAACGAATGTGAAGGCATTTCTTTCGATGGCGGCGCAGTAGAAATAGAGGCTATGGTCGAGGCATTGATACATGGAGACTTGGCAAGCGAGTGTGAGGTTCCTCTAGAAGAGGATGGGAAGAAAGGGCAACGTTTGGATAGGCCAGAGAATGGAATCGACGGACGATGCTGGGAGAGAATACAAAGGCAAGAAGATCACGACAGGGACAAGAGAGAGTGGGAGGGGGAGAGCATGGTCATAGATGCGCCTTCATGGTTCGCAGACATCGATGGCACCGGCAGCAAAGACAAGGGCAAAGAAGTAATCGGCCCACTCGTTGTCGTTCGTGCCCCAGCTGAAGAGGATCCCCGGCTTGTCGGCCTTGAAGAACGCTGGACACAGACCCCATCATGTTCCGCGACAGCAACACATCCATCCAGCGGGGTGCCGGAAGAACATGCCCCCAAAGAACAAAATGAAACTGCCGACGGGGGCCAAGTTAACCCTCGTGTGCAGACATGCAAAGCTTCGGTCTGGTCTAGTGGCGTGGGCGCATTATGTCCACAAAAGATAACGGTGGGGGTTGAGTGCCTCGACGATGCTTCACCCCTCGTCCCGGGACTCGCACCAAAAGAGACATCGAAACAGCGACCTCGTCCCGGGGCTTTCCTCTCTCGCAGCAGCAATAGCAACAATGGTAGCAAGAAGAAAAGCGACAAAAATCCAGCGAGCCAGCCGGGGCAGAAATGGGTGAGTAGCGGGCTGCGCTGGGTGTTTGACAGTTTCCGGGGGACAGCAGGCGGTGAGAATAATCGAAGGACATCCCAGACGCACGAGGAGGATAAGCAGGACGATGTCAAAGGGACTAGAGTTTCAAGGGATAAGAGCCCTCCCTCCTTCCAAAGAAACGAAACGGCGGCATAGCTACATAAACAGAGTAGACCAGGAGAGTATCAATGCATTTTTTTATGTTTTTAGCCCCATGAGTTAGGCTCGGGCTTGGGAAACAAGCTGAGGAAGAGGGTGGAAAGGTACAAAGAGAGACAGTGTAGACAAAGAAAAATAGCAGAAGCGTGAAGGTGTAATTCTAGGAAGCAAAGACGTTACTAGTATGCAACGGCCTAGGAACGAACCCGGCAGGGGGGCAAAATGGAACATGAAAACAGGAACTTCTAAGTAGTAGGCACACGATGTAATAGAGCTTGGTGTATCGTTTCCATCTTCTTGTGCTCTTGGAGAAGAGCACATTCAAGGCAATTATCAGACCCCATCCTTTGTCCGAGCACTCCAATCAGTATCGTCGGCAGAATCAAGAGGGAAATATTAACAGGGGCTGCACGGCTTCATTCTCAGGAACCTCTTCGTCTCGAGCCGGCCAAGTTTTTGTCCCGCCAATCTGGCTCGCATTGGATCCAGGCAACAAGGGTTGTTACCAGGAACAGAACCACCACTGCTGGTGATGTTCATTACATAGCTCACACCTGTCGGCTGTCGGAATGGTGGTGAGGTGGAAGACAACCCCACCAAGACAGTTTTGGGGGTTGACTTCAATGGCTTGCGGTGTTGACGTGGTTGTCGGTACTGGCAGGGCTGAGGGATGATGATCCCTCATAAATTGCCGCGCGTGAGCCGCTCCAGCCGCTAAATATTATTACTTAAGCAATATGATATGGCTCGTGCAGACCTCGTATTTTCGCGTGTTGCGGAGAGAAATTGCCTCTGCAAAGTGCAAACGGCTTTTCGTTGAGCATCGAAATGAAAGTAAGTACACAAACATGGCCTGGGCTTTTTTGTCCAGCTCACAACCACCATGGCCGATTGCGTGATGCTCTACCATCTCTGCGGCATTGTGGCCTCTGCTGAGACAGCTACGGCAATGCTACTGCGAGAATAACAGTAGTTAGGTTTCGTTATGGCAAGATTGTCTGCAGATTTGGTGCGACGCGAGAACCGGGAAAGCCGTGTATGTATCAAAATCCTCGGGTGCAGCAAGACAGATTCCGTGCTCCTAGTGTTTTCGCTGGAGGACGAGTTACGGTGAGGCTGTGGTTCCGCCAAAGCTAGAGTGAGACTGGGGTATAGAGCCTGGGAGACGAGGACCCGTATGTACATACGCACCCGTAGACACAGAGAGGGTAAACAGAGGCGTCTTGTTCTTTCTCCTTTGAGCGATGAGCATCACGTCTTCTCGAAATGGTACTAGTAGCGAGTGTCCCCATCCCATCTCTTCCAGTGGTTCCATAAGTAATAAAAAAACAGCTGAAATACGTGCACCTACTATTTGCCGTGTTCTGCGGCCTACCAAGTTGTGTGGCAACTCCAAGCTGCTCAAAAGACTGAAGCAACTAAAAGCAAGCCGCCCAATGGCGGGACCGCCGACGTGTTGCATGTTGCAGCAGCTTTTGACGCCAAAAGGTGCCACGCATGCAACTGCGGGTGGTGTTGGGTGTGGGTGTGTGTGAATTCTTCGCGCGAAATCCGGCAACCATCAGCATCTGGAACTAATGGCTCGGGCCGTCAAGCCGTGAGAAGGTTTTGATCTGATGTTGGAATGCAGCCTTTTTCTTGAAATTCCAAATCGCGGTTTCGCTTGTTTCTGCGGTGCTCGCAGCTCCACAGGTAACTGTAAGTGGTGGTTCTGGTGTATCCGTCGCAAGTGTCCCACAGAACTCTTAAACCGGCGTAGATGATTGGGGAAACTCACAGTCCATCTCCTGCCAAACGTCAAACCGGTCTGGGTACGTGGGATGCTGAAACGGACACATAAAAATGTGTCATCAATTGAACCCCCTTTTTCCCCTTACACTCCCCCTTTAACCCACCCACCCCGAGATGTGTTGGGTATCGCAATATGCAGTTGGCACGAGGCTATTAAATTAACACACTTGTTGCGTTCTCTGCGGTGACGTCTAAAATAAAAACCTAGCACTACAATTTTGTAGCCGGAGCAATGTACTCGGCACGAAAAAGACTGTTGCCTCTGGCAATAAACCAAAATCCGAGCCCAAGCCCAAGCCAGACGAGAGAGAGCCCAGGGTACGCTATACAAAACCATGCCATGCCATGGATGATAGGGGTGACCTAAATTTTTCCAACACATAACAAAATCCAACATTAAAGACCGAGAAAATCCTCAGCAAGCTAGTTCCCGTTAATGCAATTTTCCCAGCGCCGATTCATCCGGAGCCCATTTTACTAAGACCAAGACCAAACCCAAGCCCTCTGCGCCTGTTGAATTGTAGAAATTGTCTCAAGGCGTGAGACACCAAGTACAGGATAAAAATATTAAACCAGGAACAGGGCAATGTATAAAATGGAACGGCCAAAATGAAATGTGAAAGCTTGAAAAGTAATAGTGGCGATTAGGAAAAACTCAGAACTGATCGGACATCATGGTCTTGACGATGATGGAGGTGGTGGTGGTCACCGCCAACTTCGCTCTTTGGCCGAGTCGACGCCTCAATAACCGAATTCACAAGAGACTTGACATTGTCGATGATCCCCAGCTCGTCCTTTGCCGTCTGCGGGCCCTGAAAGTCAAGAGGTGAAAGCTGGGCAGCCTCGTCTCGTCGCCAGTACGAAAGGACTTCCTCTTGCCACCTGCGCAGGTTGACAATCTTGAAGCTCTCCTCGGCAATGGTAAACATGAGTTCGGCTTCCATCGGAGACGTGCGTAATCTGTGGATGAGCCACTGGTTAATGTAGTCTGGTTTGCTCTCGACCTTTTTCATAAGATTGGTGATGCCTAGCTCCTTCATGCACTCTGCTCTACGCCGAGCGTTTGCCGGATAGTCCTTGGGCAGCCTCATGGCCCTGTCCATGGCCGCCTTTGGGGAGAGGAGGTCGAGAACGTGCGAAGGGTTTGAGACCAAGATCGGAAACTTTGGGTGAGCTAGATCGCCCGTCACTCTTGAGTGCGGCTCAATCGACATATTGCCGTCGGGCAACAGAGAAGTCCGGTTGCTTCCTGAGAAAATGGCAAATTCCTCATTGTACGATGCGTTCTTACGCATCACACCTTTTTCTGTGCATAGCTTTCTCAGCTGCTCGACGTCATCCGATGCTTGTTCTAGCTTCCTCCGCAACTGGACTTCTTCGTGCTCAAAGCCCCGAAGGAAGTCAATGTCGTCGTCTTCAATACCGACCCCGAACTTGGCCCTAAAGTCTTTCGCGTCCGTGGGCACCTGTGCAAGTGATAACCTCAGCAGCTTCAGGTCGTCCTCGCTCATGAAGTTGCCCTGGTTGTTGCGTACGCGGTCGCGATGGAGCTTCATCTCGAGGTCATACAGTATTTTATCATGCCGCATCTGCAGCTCGTCATATGCCTCGCCGGCGTCTTCGCGGTCTGCAACGGTGTCAAGCAACTCTTGGTATAAGGGGTGTATATCGTCTTCACGGTCGCCAGATATGCCCAATAGGGAGATTCTTGATGCTGATGCCGGGTCGCTGTCCTTGCCATCATCATCTTCCGATGTATCATTCTCCTCTTGGTCATCCGAATCGTTATCCGGATCCTCTGCAGCCGCCGTCGCCGCATGTTTTTCCTCGCCCTCATCCTCGTCCTGTTGCCCCCCATACTGCACAGACGTAGCGTCGGGGGGACTCACGCCAACTTGGTAGTACAAAAGACGGAAAAACTCCATCTCCAGCGCCTGCAACTTGTCTTCTTCCCCATCTAGTTTTTTCTCCAACGCCTCGTATGCAGATTCAGCGGAATAGTAGTCATCGCGGATGCTCTGCATCTCATGGAATCGCTCGCCCATTAAGTCGGTAGGGGCCGTTGTCATCCTTTTGGCCAGGTGCGGTCTTATTAGTTGCATAAAAGCATTGTCGGCCTCGGCCTTTTGTCGACGGAGCTTCCGCACTCCCTCCCGTTTCTCAGCCATGTTGGTTCGCAAGTGTTTAATTCTTCCGCGTTGATCCTCCACCTTTATCAACAAAATCCGGCCCCGTGCTTCGGCGGGCAGGCTTGTCACCGCCTCGTCTGGATTTTCGGACCGAGATTCTGGAGAAGCTGCAGGGGCGGTTCGCTGGGCCTGCGAATGCCTACTGGCTGTGGGACGCCATGTGAATGGTGGGCCAGCACCACCGCCCCAAGCTCGAACGGTCAGGGCAGCGGATGACACCAAAGGGATGCGCCCTAGTGCGGGCGGAGGCGGTAGGTAGTCATCCTCGGAGCTAATGAGCGACTCCTCCCTTGACCACGAAGCTGAATCGGACTCAGAAACGGGCACAGAGCTCGAGGTGCCATCGCGGCTGCGCGAGCCGGGTATCAAACCGGTGGTCCCGTGGGTTGGGTGTAGAGGAGGAATGGTGGAGGTCGGTGGAGCAACCGAGTTTCTGATAGGGCCCGGGCTCGCGGTTGTCGGGTGGGCCGAGTCAGTGGCGGCGGCAACGGGTGGAGATGTTGATTTTCGGGCTTCTGGTAGTGGAGCCAAGCCCGGGCTGCTCGCTGTCTGGTCACGGCCGAACCCATTCGTGCCATGTCTGGTCGGGGCGGGGGCCGTCGGGAATGTTGCGGTCGCCATCTGGCTTAAATGCAGCGCGTCCGTTCCTTGTCAACATTCTCGATGGCCATGACCGCACATTCTCCTGCAGGCGCCAATGACGTGCCGGAGTTGGTTCTAGAGAAGGGCAATCCGTGAAGCGACAACCTAAGAGTCTTGAGGTTACGAATAGCCGGCACGTAGAGCGTGTTGTACACTAGTAGAAGAAGTGTGTAAACGGCCTGGTGTCAAGCTAACCTTGAGGGATTGGGGTTGTGGGCCTGGAAAGGCAGGTAGCCCGGGCCACTGGGAGAACCCAGCCCTGAACCGGTTTGGCCTCGCCGCCTCAGGACTAGAGTGGCGGTTATTGGGGCCCCCTAACTAATTGTTGGAGGAAGCCAAATTAAGGAAATTATGAAAACGGTGCAGAAAATGAGGCAGGACTTTGCACAGTTCTCAGAAAAATACATTCGTGAATTTGGTGCCTTGATGCTCAAGTTGGAGTCATGAAGCTTGTATTGTTTCTTTCCATGTTCTTTGACAACCAAAAGAGCAGTATTCGCCAAGGTCTGAGTTACTGCTTACCTCGTAGAGTACTGTACCTGGGTATTCTGTAATCTGTAGCCATGCCTCGGAAGGGACCATGCCAGGATTAAATAACCCGAGATGCAGTACTCCGTACCTAAGGAAGGTCCCTTTCTTTGCTTTCTTTCACCTTGCCACCTTTCCACTTCTCACCTTCCACCTTCCACCTTCCACCATCAAGTCTCATGTGAATGGGTTACTTAAGTACCTTATGTACTTAAGATACCTGTTTCACTTGCCCTCGTCAGCAGCACCTGTTAGAACGATACCGGGATATTTGATAGATGTCGTGTATCAATACAGAATCTACTCCGTCACAATCTCTCGCGCAACAAGAGCGGGTGGATGCAGAGTTACTCCCTCACCACAAGTGACAAGGTGATGCCTCCATCTCCCCACGCTCCTGGTAAATGCATCGGCCACATCAAACCCCACAGTGTTGAGGCACGCGGCCAAGTTCGTCCATACACAAGGCAAGAGGGGGGTGCATGCATGCACTCGTCTCAATCCGGAAAGTGTATTTTGGCTCCCGACAGGCCATTTCGAGGCCACCAAGCAGCACCCGTGACATTGACCCTTGTCAGTCAGCCTCCGCCCTTTTGCCCTCGGCTCGCACCTTCCTGTCGGGTAGCTGCTTCAAAGTTGACTTGATGTGAGTTTGACTGGCCAAGGCAGGGGCTGTGGTACTAACGCTCGCCGGTCTGGAGCCTTTTTCGTGGGCCCTGGCTGCACGAACATGTGCGGGCTGCCGTGGACACTGGGCTAAACTTACAACGAGCCTACCCACTTGTCGACCGCCTGAGCCGCCACAAGCATATGAGTCTTAGTAGAGGAGCCAACCTTTCGCTTGAAGAAGGTGGACCGGGGCCCGTCGACATTGGAGCGTCTTACTCTGGGGCGAAGATAAGAACAGCAGAGCCAGCCACTTGGAGAGCAGCCAGCCCAGCCCAGCCCAGCCCGCGCTTCCATCCTACACTCGCGATCCGTCCCGATCGAATCGACCGACATACAGCCAGACGGGCAGACCCTCTCGTTCAGCCACTGTCCCAGCGCCGTTCGGCCCCACTCAGCCAGGCGGCCATCGAGCTTCGACCGGCCACGTTCGCTCCAGTCCCCGCCATCAGCCGGCGGCGACGTTTAGTTTGCGTCGCGAATTATGGTCGGGGTCTTGTGTCACGAGCGTCCCCCCACCAATTGAACTTGCATTTAATATCCTCCAGACGGGCCAGCAACAGCTCGGGATTCCGCTCTCAGTCCACCCCTCCTTTGCGGGTCAGCCAACACTGGTGTCTAGTTTGCGGCTCTGCGTAGGCAGAAGGCCAAGCCCCTTAAGAAGAATAACTAGTCTGCAATAGCTTCTCCTGACGGCCCTACGTCTGTGTCTGGGCGTTTCGGTGCTCGTCAAACATTTTACTAGTTGGACGTGCTTGGCCCGTAACCGTCCGCCGCCGTTTCTACCCGTGTCTGATGTCGCTTCTCTGCCCAAGCCGTCCCCGTTCCAATCCCACATCTTTCTGCCCTTCACAATGAACCATCGAGATGAGTTCTAGGAGACCAAATCAGCGGCCCGGCGCCGGCTGGACCGAATGGACCTGGTCACAGGAGCACCAGCAGTATTTTAGGCAGAGGCTCGACCCCCAAGGTACGGGCTTTTCTTCTTTCCATGTCCACGCCTCAGTTCCTTACTGAGTGCCGGTTCTATCTCTAGGCAACGTGGTAGAATATGACTATTCGCAGACGACCCCGCGCGGGAATACAGTCAACGATCTTACCGCCGGGTTTTCTGGCGTTTCCATACACGATCCATACGATCAGGATGCATCGTTCACCCAGGACGCAGCCCATGGCGGAAACGAGGCTTACACATATGGGCCGACCATTGCAGGAGGTATGGCTACTCTGGGTCTTCGCACTGGTGCGTCCTGCGCTAATGCTCCCCGCAGATTCAACCCAGGCATATGCAGCCGCCCCCTGGCAGGACCAAGCCACATCCTCGTCAAGGAGCAAAGGAAATTCTCTTGATGCGTCCACCAAGCCCAGGCCGAAAAACAATCGAGAAAAGAATAGAGATGGGACAAAGGACAAGGGACTCTTGCCCAAGAAACCTCGCTCAAAGCCTGGAAAGGGTCAGGGCAGTGACCAATATGTCGATTTATCTCCTGATCCCTTCTATTCACATTCACAGCAACCAAGAGCGAAGCCCACCGTCACGTCTGGCTCCGGGAATTTGGAGCCATCCAGCGAGTACTCAACGGGTTTTCAGTATCCAGAGTCCCCGTATGGGCTCCCTGAAAGTGCCTCCGGGTTTGAGACCGGCTCTGCTGCTCTCCCTCAATCCTCTATAGGGTATCAGGATAACTACGGCAGCGGTATGGTACTTTCTCATGCTCCAGGCAATTTCATCTCTAACTTCACACAGCGCATGTCGACGAACCATACCCGGTGCAACTCTCAGTCGGTGGCGACGAAATAAAGTACCCTTATCACGGGGAACAATACCCCCAGACCAGCCACACTGACGCCCAGCAGTCAACCCCAGAAGACCCTCAGCCGGGGAGCTACACGGCAAAAGAAGCAATAATTGAAGACCAGGCATCTGCCTCTTCATATAATAGTTCGTGTCTTGAGAGTTTCAACTATCATGTACCTGTCAGTTTTCTGCTTGTCGCTAACGTATGCCCTAGCAACCCAGGAACCCTCTGCAGACCAGGAATCTACAACCGAGTCCGAATATGATGCGGAACAGCCTAGCGGGTATGAAGTTGGCGGTGCCTACACCCATGAAGAGTCTTCCTCGATGGCGACATCCTACGACTATGGAACATATCCAGGATACGAAGAAGACACCGGCCAAACAACACCCAGAGCGTCCAGTCCAGTTGGCGGGGTCGCCAATACCTATCGATATGCAGCGAACCCTACTACTGGCAACCCTGGATTTTGGCAGGAGGCGGAGTTGGACGACCGTGAGTAATGATATATTCGACAATATTTTCATAAACTAATGGCCCAAACTAGGTTATGTAGTGGAGCCGTCCTCCAAATTCGCACCGGGAGAGGTCAGTTGCGGCATCTACTCCTTCAACAAAGGTACTTTCTAACACTGACTCTCGCTAGGTATTTAAAGTTCTTTGGACAGAGCCTCTAGGTGCCGGCCGAAATGAGAATATGACAGATGTTGAAGTACGTTCTGTCATGGGGCAAAGATTCTATCACGGTTTCCGGCGCTTCATTGTAGTCGCAAATGACGAAGGGCATTGCACCTGCATGTGAGTATTTTCACTTCTGTAAGTGTTTCGTAACCCAGCTAACATGTTGGCAGTCCAATCTTGACGTATGAACGCAGGGCATGTACTAAACGGGGTGTAAAACCCCAGAAACATGGCGTTGTTTATGATGTTCGAGCCAGGCCCCGGATGCTCGAGGGAGAGCCACAGCTGGGGTTTGATCCCGTGCAATTGGAGTTATACTACGGAACTGAGAGTCTTGCGAAAGAGTCTCGCGTCAACTATTCCAAGCTTGTGACGGTGGAGCACAACATCAAAGTCTTCTTTATAGGTCGCATTGTCCCCGATGACTTTAGCGCTGTCACGGCAGCCGTTGACAAGTGCTGGACCGACAAGAACCGCCAAGGAACGGAGCAGCAGCCGCATCATCGTAGCAGCAGGCACCACAACAATAATCATCGTCGCCGATAGATTATATTCTCGACTGACGCCGTCAGCAGTTCTATGCATTCGGCCAAAGCGAACCCATAACGTTTAACGCCTTGTGCAATGCCACGAGGAAGCATGTCGTGGACGTGTCTGGTTAAAGGCCAGCGAACTATGTCCCAAAATATACGTTGATACCTCGAGCTCTCGCCTCTACGCGGCAGAGATCCGTGGCTCTTTGACCAACCCTTCTCTTTTTTTTTTTTTTTTTTTTTTTTTTTTTGGGGGGGGGGGGGGGGGGGGGGAGAAGAGATTTGGACGTTCAGAGAGCCGCCTCCGAGGTATATTTCCTTGTTGTTTCTACGTTCGAATAGCGAAAACTTTTTTTTTCAGATCTCTATATCTCTTTCTCGGTCTCGATGTGACTCCGCTCTCTGGCTCGTTCAAAATACCCTTGGGTGATGTCGTTTCTTGGTCATTTTCCATACCACAAAACACGTGGAAGGAGAAAACCAAGACAAATTTGAGAAAATTTCAGGACTTCTAGCCTCGAATTTTCTTGCCCCCATCATTTACCATTCATCATTTACCTACCATTCACCATTGTCAATGCCTCATTCTTTGCCTTTAGTTTTTGCTTGGTTCCATCTTCTTGTTTTCTCGTCCTCTCTACTTGGCTTCTTTAACGATCACGACATTATGAATCATACCGCCCAGGAGAGAAAGAAGATAATCTATGTGTTAAGTAAGGGCATTATAGCTAGCTTTTGATCACGTTAGATAGAAGTGCCCCGTGCTGGACATCAGAAACCCTCTCAGAATAACATCAGTTGGCCTTGTCGACGAGCGAACCGTCTTTAGTCCATCACGAAAGGGAGCATTTCCGGCACAGATTTGATTCGTCGTGCCTGGGTTGCATGAACCAAAACAGCAAATTATAATCGGCAAAATGTAGGAAGGACGAGCACTTGTCTTTGCTTACTAATCCCGGTCGCGATACCTCTTTTGGCTTGGCAAGCCAGTGGAATGAGGCATTGGCTACCTACGCAGTAGACTCAAGATCAACCACGTCTGGACCTAGTATAGTATCGAAATGTCGTCAGTGCCGGTCTTTTTGCGTGATCCCCTAGTCGTCTAGGTGCCAAATGACTGCGAACCCACGCGTGCCCAACGCACCCTTGTGACTGGACCAGTGAGGGACGTAGCTTCGGAATCGCCATATTGCCGAAGTCTTGCTCAACGGACGAACTCGACCTTGCACTCGACACGATGGGGGCAAGCAGCCGCCAAGATACTTGGGGGGATAAATATTCGAAAGAGCATTATCCGAGAAACTCGACAGGCTGCTTTGAATTTACATGTAGGCCGGATTTGTGCCAGGCTCCGTTCCAAAAAAAAAATAAAAAAATCCCGCACTTCCAGCGGGAAGTTACTGGTATTAAAGGGCAACGTTAACAACTCAGAAACGGTCTACGGGCGAAGGCGGCTCAGTGCGCCAACAAAATTGAACCGTAATGACGCGTTACCATCAGAAAAATTGCTTGACCCGGCCGAGCATAGCTGAGCATTATTTGTTCATGAGCCGATTATCGGCAAGTTATTTCTAGCTACGGACTAGACTCTGCCGTTATTTAGAGGCCCGAATGGAATTTGGCTGGCTTTGCCCCAGAAACTAACTGCCTGACAGCTTCTGCAATAAATCCACAACAAACTGCCGTGATTCCCCAGTTCACTAAGGAAACTAAAGTTTAAAATACGGAATACATGGCCCCCGATACTGCGAGACAACGCGCTCCTTGCTCTTGCTTCGGGGACTGCCCGCCGAGATTGACAGGTCCTCGGAAATGTTAGTTGGCATAGTCGAAGAAACAGGAGGGCGTATGAAAACCGAAAAGAGACCCACATCGAACAGGGATGGTTATCTGATCCGTCCCGAAGGAAGAGACATTGTGGGGCTGATTGATAAAATTTGATTGATTAGATCTGCGTTTGTGTAAGCCTCAGCACAGTGCTAACTCTAGACTACCCGGCTCAATTGCCACAAAGAAGAAATGGGTGCCGAGTTCGGAGGATTTGTTCATCTCTCGTTGAAGGGCAGGTTCCCAATTGAGCATCTCGTCTTTCGCAGTTGCTCAGCAGCAGTCACCCATATGCAACATACATTCGCTGACTGACTTAATTGACCTCGGCGAATTAGGCTGACTTTAATGCCACTTGACAATGTGGTCTCACCATGACGTTCAGAGTCTTTTGGCATGGCCGCGATGTTCCCGGGTGCCGGTACTTTGGGTGTTGTGGGCTGCTCTATGTATTGTATAGTGACATTGCCATTGTTTGGTCCCATCGTCGCAAGACCAGAATGTTTCTCCAAGCTGCCGGTTTTGTTCTAGATCGGCCGATTGTTTTGTGACTGGGCAAAGAACTTTGCGTATTCTCTCACACATTTAACTGACTCTGCTGGGGAGGAGAAACGCAAATAGACCGAAGATGGCACCACATAAAATTGCCCTCGGCTGAGGTCTTCCCATACTTATTTGATACTGGCCTGATAGCTAGTTTACATCCCCAGTAATTGACCGGTAATTCCAGGAAGTAACACCGCAAGCTACGAAGCGCAAGGCTCTCATACTCAGTGCACCATACATCACCACATTGTGCACTGAAATTTGTCGTTTCTGGTCATTTGACCCTGACTGCTGATGAGAGAATGGACCTAAGCCAACTGAGGCTGGATGGCAGTTTAGGAAAAAGAACATGCGCATTTAATGAGACAGGCTGAGATATCATGTGGGTAACTAAGCATAGAGAAGTATCGGGCTTTATGGAATCTATGTTACAGTATTTATTTTAGTCTTGAATTAAGTCTGTTGCTGGTGGGTTGGTGTGTCCATACGGACGGAGGAGATGCCCTTCCTTTTTTTTGCCCCGCCCGATCTGCAGCAGGCGGTAAAACGGCGGCAGCCCTTGTCGGGCGGGTCCTTCCCCTGGGTTCTACGCACTGTGCATCGCCCACCCTCTGCCGCGTCCGAATCGCTGACCTCGAAAGTCCAGCCCGATGACAAGGGATTAGTTAAAGATCACCAATTTCCCATCTGTGGCCCTGAGGATTCTCCCTTTCTCTCTGCCTAACCAGCTCAACTTTGAGCCCATCAAATTCCGTTGTGGTTTGCCTATAACTTTGAACAGCTTACAGTTCCCATATCTCTACATCAGCATATCCGTTTTCTGCAGACCCTGAGCCTCGGTTCGCGTCTCGACGAAAGCCGGTTCCTTGTTAAATTCGGCCATGCATCTATAGCACACCCGCCACTTTTCTCCTTCGACATTACCGTTGACATCTACCAGCTTTTCCTTATCTCGCTGCCGGCTGCTCTACTTCCTCATCTTTACCCCGCCACTCTTCGCAAAATAGAGCACACCTCACAACGATACAATGGTCTCGCAGCTTGACCGCTTGCTTGTCTTGAAGACGGCAGGGAGCGTACCCGAAGAGCCTCGCTCAGCGCCGTCAGCCGCCCCGTCGCTTACATATTCGGAGTCGGCCGACGAGATAGAAATTGAAGAACCCCGCCAAAAAGAGCCCCGGCCTCGCCGCGCATCAACGCGATTGATCGCGCAAAGCCCGGCTGACGTGCAGCGCATCACGGGCGAGACCACAACGCAACTGATTAGAAGGTGCTGCGGTGGTGGCTGCTGCCTCAGCCTGGGTTCCAAAAATGATGGCACTCAGTACGAGGACATCGAGTTTCCCGACAATGACGCATACAGATCGCTGCTGCTCAAGATTGACCAAATCCCGACTGCCTTGAGCAACTTCTGCGATCTACCGGAACAAACCGTATTCCTACAACCCCTGCGGCGACCGTCCAACCCGCCGTCTCCAAACGAGTCACCTACCAATGCGGATCGCAACATACGCATTGTCTCCGACATCGAGAAGACGATGCAGGGCCTGAGCATGGAGGATCTCGACACAGAAATACAGCCGCCATCCTTTGTCCAACCGCACCCGCCGCATCACGTCTTCCCTGCCCGCATCCACAACACACGCGAGCTGACAGGACAAGGCGCCGAGAAGCGTACATTCCACTTTGATCTGGATGTCACTGGCTACCCCGAGGGCGAAGATACCGACTTCAAGGTTGGCGGAGCAATTGGCGTATCGGCACCCAACGAGGCTTCAGCAGTTGATGAGGTCCTCGATCTCCTCCTTATACCCCGTTTCCTACGCGACAAACCCGTGCTACTGCGGACAACAACAGGAAGATGGCCTACCGTTTGGGGCAGTGATCAAGCCCGAGAACTGGTTACGACACGCCGGGATTTATTGACCTGGTGCTCCGACTTTCAGTCATACCCACCAACGAAGCAGCTTCTCCGCGTCCTCGCCGAATACGCAACCGACAAGATTGAGCGCAAGATTTTACTGTACCTATGCTCAGCTGAGGGGCAGGGCGTCTTCTGCGACTTCAGGACGGGCCCACACGTTTCTCTTATCCAGATTCTAAATGCCTTTCCCAGCGCCAAGCCGCCTCTGGATTTTGTTCTCTCATTCCTACAGACCCTAATGCCGCGCTTCTACTCTCTGTCGAACGATCCCCACGAGTCGTTTTTGACACGCGACGGCAAGCGACACCGCTTGATTGAGATAGCTGTCACTGTTCATGAGGCGGCTGACTGGCGGTCAGGCAGGCGTCCAGGTGTTGGGTCGGGCTTCTTCCAACGACAGGCTCTCAAGTTTCTGGAAGCCCAGAAAAGGGGCGAAAAGGATATTGAGATCTATATTCCCGTGTTCAAGGGCTTGATGGCCAACCCCCTTGCCAAACAGTTTGTGTCGGACGGGCCCATGCTCCTGATTGGAGCCGGAGTCGGCATCGCGCCTTTCCGAGGCTTTGTTCAACGCCGTCTCAAGACAGCGAACTGTGCAAATAAGGTCTGGGTTCTTCAGGGTATCCGCGATTCGCTTGTCGACGAGCTGTACAGCGGCGAATGGGGCGTGCATGAGGATGAAGTGAAGAAGGTTGTCCAGAGTCGACGTGGTGAGGGTCGCTACGTCCAGGAAGAAGTCAAGCACCAAGCTGACCTTGTCTGGTACATCATTAATTCCGTTGACGGGCGCGTTTTCGTTTGTGGCAGCACCAGGGGCATGGGCGAGGGTGTCGAGAAAGCCCTGATTGAGGTTGCAATGGACAAAGGCAACCTAGAGCACGACGAGGCCAAGCAATTTTGGGACCTTAAGAAAGAAGCTGGGCAGTACATCGCTGAAACATGGTAGTCTTTATCGGTCATGGAAAAAAGGATGACTTATTCTGGGGTTTCGATCATATCTACAGGGGCCCTATATCTCAGTTACAATGGGCTGGGATTCTGAAGGTTTAGGACGGACAGGGAAGATCACTAGATGGTGTTTCAACAGGCGCAAGCACTTTCGGCGTGAATGGGCGTTTCTGGCTTTTTACGGCATTGGTTCTGGCAGCGCATTAGACAGGCGCAGTCAAATATTTTGGCTTTATTTCCTAGCACATATTTTTGACATCTGTGGCAGGTGGTTTTGGTATTCCTTTCGGTTTGACTGGTGTAGGCGTAGATAGTTTCAGAGCAAAAGGGTATATATCGCATTTCGGAGATCGAGTTTTTCGACCTTGTAACATGCATTGATACTACTTTACCATTTTCCTCGACCGTCGCTTTTGACCTTTTGCGATGGTCCTTTATTATACATGTCGGTCCTGAACGGGAAAGGAGGCGAGCCTCTGACTACGGTACCGACGGTATTCCGCAAACCCCATGTCAATTCCAGACGAAGAAGCCTGACAATCGCCCATCATGAGAGCCATAACGCAATACATCGGAATTATGTAGTTGAAACGATAGCAACCACTGCCGATACTGGTATCCGTGATTAGGCAAGCTCTCTGACTTACCTCCCTTGCTTCCCTTCCCTACTAAGCTTCTTGCATACTGATAGTCTGATACTGAGTAAGGTAACTGCGCTCCCAGCCAGTAGGCGGATAGGTCGGGGGGTTCCGCAGCTCCCAGCGACATCCTGCCCCGCTCGCTCTCCTACACATCCACATCCATTGGATCTTTTCCCGGCATTAAAAATAATAACGGCGGCGGAGTTCTAGGAATTAAGTGACATTGACTTGAGTTGTCTCTGAACTAAATTCCATCGAATTGCACAGAAGCTGGCGGCGCGCCGGGTTTCGACCCATCTTGCCGCCGTCGATATCCTCGAGGACCACGACCCCTGTATGTTACCGCGCGGGAAGGCAAGGGTTGACGCTCCCACGTGGAGAATTACAGCGCATCTGACAAACGCTTTTTGTCGGTTGTGGGCTTTTCACCCAGGGACAGAAGGTTTCCCTACCTATTCTGGACGCATGCTGTCTACCGATTGGTCATTTCCTTATTCATATGGGCACTGGCTTACATATCTCGCCCAGAAAAACTTGAGTCAGGCCTGTCCTGGTTGACAAAGCTGGTTAGATTTTCTGACATGGGATTGTCGCGACCAACTCCGAAAGCGCCGCATTCTCGTCGCCCAATTCCGAGCGGACGCGCGCCAGCAAGTGCCGTCCCCAAGATCTGTAGTGCCGTCCCTGTGTCGAAATTGCGAGATGGAGATAACACGGTGTTGATTATTATATACTAGGCAGATAATCTACCCACTTGGCCTCTCCCTCCACTTCAGTCTCATCCACTTCTCAACAGGGTAATCTTGTGGCTTCGCCCAGTGTGCTATGCAAAGACTACTTAAACTAGCAACCGCCAGAGTAACTTCCTCGCCCCTTCGAAGCGCAACCTCTTCTCCATCACCTTCCTCCCTTGTCGCAAATCAGCAACAGCGATACTCAACGACAACAGCCACCATGTCGTCCAACCTGAGCGCTAACACGGTCTTGGACCTTATCAAGAACCGCCGCACCATCTACGCGCTGAACAAGGATCTGACCATCACCGAAGACCATGTCCAGGAGATCGTCAAGGAGGCTCTGCAACACGTCCCCAGCAGTTACAATTCCCAGAGCAACCGCGTGGTAGTGCTTTTCAATAATGATCACAACAAATTCTGGGAGATAACCCACGATGTCCTGAAGGGCATGCTTCCGGAGGACCGCTTTGAGGCCACTGCAACCAGGCTTGCCATGTTTAAGGCCGCTGCGGGAACCGTATGTTGTCTCCTATTCGCCGCCCACCTACCCCCCGTCACCTTCTCTTCTCCTCTGGCTCTCAGGCTGGCAGATTGTGAGGTGTTGTTTCTTCTTGAAGTATCTTTGTTAACACCGGTTCTGCGAGTTCCTAGATTATGTTCTTCGAAGATATGTCAGCCGTCGAGGTTATGCAGGCCAAGTTCCCGCCCTACGCCGACAGGTAAGAAATGATTTCATAACATGTTACTGCCATATCACCACTTATGCATCACGAAACATTAATACTGATGTTCATCTCCCCCGCGAAAACAGATTCCCCCCGTGGGCTGCGCAGAGCGCTGGCATGCTCGAGTACATCCTGTGGGTGGCGCTTGAGGCCGAGGGTCTCGGAGCCAACCTGCAGCACTACAACCCCATCGTCGACGCCAAGGTCACCGAGGAGTGGAAGCTGCCGGCTTCTTGGAAGCTAAACGCCCAGCTTGTGTTTGGCGGCAGAGCGGGCGAGCCTGGAGAGAAGACGTTTGCGCCTCTCGAGGAGAAGTACAAGGTGTTTGGGGTTTAAAGGAAGCCCAAAAGCCTAGGAAGCCACCAAAAGGACAGAGGAAAAGCTAGCGATCAAAATATGGGTGTTAAAAAGGTGGCTAGATGGGTAAGGTCTCTTGTTTTTCTCCTTTCTGCTTCACGTTGAGATCTCTTCACGGGAGCTTGCATTGGGAGGCGTTTTCTCGTGTAGCATTGGCATATATCCACATAGAGACATAAACGGGTCTTGTTTTTAATTTTTCCCACGCCAAGATATATACGGCACTGGTGAAGGCATGACACTGACATTGATGGCGGTGCTGTTGCAAATACAAAGCTTAATTTAAACAAGGAGTGCTTACATCTATATCAAACACCTAGGAGTCAACTTAAGTATACATATATGACAGTAAAATCAACAAGTGGTATCGGAGAACAACAACACCTGGCAAGTGATGTTTAGGACTCGACACGGCCAACCATTTGCCCAACCTTGAGCTTCTGGCCCTTGACGACGTTCCATGACCAACCCTTTCGGATCTGGCCCAACTCGTCATACTCGGCAGCGGGTGCCTCAAAGACCAGCACAATGGTGCTACCCAACTGGAAGCCACCCATCTCCTCACCTCGCTGGAGTGCATGACCACCCAATACGGCACTAGAGGACTCATACGTTGCCTCCGCATATCCTAAATAGGGTTCCCCTCGTTGGGCTGCATCTTCGGCCGCACGGTCGGCTGCCGTATCCGTTGTCAGGCTGTTTGTCCGCAGCTCTCGATCGAAGTTGATTTTTATAGAGCCAACGTTGGTAGCGCCAACGGGCACGTAACTAAAGAAGCCCCACCGCCAGCGCCCAAGCAGCACAATGCGCTCATTCAAAGTGAAGAGGCCGGGTAGCGTACGCTGCAGATAGGGCGAGACGCTGTAAAGCTCTCCGGCAAAGTGACGGCGGCGCTCCACAACCCAGTTCGTGGGCGAGTGGAAACGGTGGTAGTCGCCAGGGGCTAGATAGATGACGGCGTAGTACAGCGATGTGCGGTTGTCGTCAGACATGAGGGTGTACCACGGCTTTTCGCCAAGCGCGAGTTCCGCGGAGACTTCGGACACGGCGGCGGCAGACGGGGTCATCGACTCATCCTTCGGCGTGTCGAGCTTGCTGGATTTTTTAGTGCCAGAGAGCAAGTCCGGAAGGGTGTATGAGATGCCATTAACGCGCGCAAACTCTTCGTCCTTCCTCACCAACTCCTCATCCCCCCCAAGCTCTCGCTCCACAGTCACAGGATTTCCCTTTTCTGGACGGCTCTGGCTCGAGATGCTGGGCGTCGGGCTACGTTGGCCAAGCAGCGCCTCGACGGTGTACGTCATGCCCTTGACTTGCTCGATGTCGCCTCCTTCTATTTGACCGAACTGTAAGACACGCCCATCGGCGGGAGATATTAGCGCATTTGGGTTGGGGTCCAGTGGACGCACACCCGGCTTAAGCGTTCGGTAGAAAAAGGCTGCCAAGTTCGGGAATTTATGAAGGTCGGTTTCTTCGATCTCGTCCAAGCTAATACCAAATAAGCAAACAAACCAAGCACTATAAGATTCAACCGACATACTTGACCCCAAAGATAAACGAATACAACCGGAACCCAGGAACTCTGAGATAGTAGGGAATAACCAATTCGTTAAATTTGCCCCATATTCGGGAAATAGCCTTCAGTGGCAGCGTGGACATGACCTGGACCTGCCTGAACGTATGCGTCAACAACATGTGCAATTGATAGGATTAGAGAGGATAATAGGCACATACCAAGGACCATCCGGCCGAATGCGCGGCCTCTTCTTGGGTTGCGGTTCTATCTTCCCATTCTCTGCCACCTCCTTCTCCTGCTCTCGGGTAGAAACCTTATAGAATTGCACCAAGCCCAGAAAGGCGACACCCAAGCCCACGGGTATCGGATACCAATGGAAATTGTCGTTCTGCGGCCCGGACGATGTCTTCGGTCGGCTCTGTGATTTCTGGGAGAAATCACGTTGGCCGAACGAGCGCTGCGCCGGACGCCAGCGTTGTGACGCAAGATATTTGTACTGGCATGCGCATATTGGTGACCGCTGTTTGATTGCCAAGTGCGAAAATGTGCCTCTGCTCGAGACAGCGCTGATCTGCAATGAAGCCATGGTGTTTTGGGGGGAGGGGATGTTGCTCTTTCTCGTGCAGAGCTGTCGGATCGAGGGCGGAAAACAGAGTTCAGTTTAGGAGTAGACTCGCGTCATTACGTTTAGAGGCAGGAAAAGCGCGTAGAACCCTCCCCTGGAGACGAGATACGGGTATAAAATGCGATAAAATGTAAGGGGAGAGGGAAGGGCGCGCAAATTGCGGTGCTGTTCCGTAACTACTCAGCCGATAAGATCAAAGATTTGGCTTCTTATGACGCAGTTTTCCGCCAGTCGCCTGAGGGAGGTGGGAGAGCTGCCAGCCAATCACGGAACGGCGCCTGCAGTCCGCCCAAACCCCTGGGATACTGGGGTTTAGACACCTATAGGTATGGAGTACTCCGTAACAATCTTAGCTACGGCCTGTTAAAGATTTCTGCTTCTAATTTCCTAGTTCAAATGGCGAGCTCAGAGGGACTTTGAAGAAAATTAGCATTAAGTTTTCTGAATGCTATTATCCGTATTCCAATTCTTATAGATACCTGCCATCTCGGCAGTCCGAACCTGGGAAGGACCCCTGTAAATGGTGTAAGGTACCTCTTGTAGGTTGTACGGATGTACTACCCCTACTATACTCTGCCGCGTTCTGAATGACAACGTGGAATTTTGGAGGCTGACCAAAGGAGCGTCGGAAACAGCATCCCATCTGGCCCGACCTTTCTGAATTAACACGAATCCCGATCCCGTCCATCACGTCTTTGCCACGGACGACACACGTGTTTTAGCACATTTTCCGAAGCACCTACCTCCCCTTCTACACTAGCAGGTTCCGTTTGGGAGCCATAGGTCTCTCTCCCCTAGGCATGCGCCATCTCCGTCATCTTTGAAAAGGCACAAGGCTGTTCAACATCGCAGAGCGCAAACTGCAGGCCTCCGACACCATCAACTAATCGCGCCTCTGACTCTGTGTGCAGCTGTTCAAGATGGTCGAAAACGAGGTGACGGTTGCGCAATCATCCGCCCAAGCGGAATCGCCCTTGGTTAATCTTCAGATCATGTCGCCTTCGGTTGGTGTCGGCACCCTCAGCTTCTCCGGCGTCCCAGCAACGACTACAGTGCGCCAGTTGAAAGAGAAGATCCGCGAAATGCTGCCATCGCGGCCAGCGGATGAACACCAACGTTTGATTCACAGGGGGAGGCTACTCGCGCGCGAAGCCGACACCCTACAAGACGTGTTTGGGTTGGAAATGGTGTGTCCTTTTGCATCACACTCAAGCCATGGCAACAGCCGACAACTTGCTAACCAGGTCTACGATAGCTCCGCACTGGCGATCACCAAACCCTCCATTTGGTGCTGAGAGACACAGGTGCCGACAACTCCCCTGCACCAACACAAAGCCCCTCTCCAGCAGCACCTATTCATGCCCCCACGCAGCCAACGCCCACCCGCGACCAGAGCCCTGCGCCTAGATTGCCTCCAACCCATACCCATCAGCATCACCGAGCACACAATCTCCGTAGCGGGACCCCAGGCTGGCCGAACCAGATGCCAGGATATGCTGCTCCTCCTGGGTATGCCGTTCCTCCTGGATATGCTGCCCCGCCTGGAATGGCGCACGTGATTCAGCAACACCAGCAATACCAGCAACAGCACCATCAGACCATGGTTCAGTGGATGAACCAGCTGCAACGCGAATCTAACTACCGGATCCAGATTCTTGCTCAGCAACGGAGGGAAAGGGCGGCGATGGGTTTCCCCGATGCTCAGGACAACAACGCCCAAGGAAATGCCGCCGACTACACCGGAGGGAGAAACAGCCCTGCTACAGTGCCAACAATGCAAACAACTACACGCGAGCTTGTTAGTCCGAATGGCCAACACTTTAGAGTGACGGTAAACGAAACCTTTGCCGGTCCCCATAGCAACCATTTTCAGGCCGTAAGCGGACCAACATCCAATCCTGCTGGGCGTGGACCCCTTTCTGCCTCAGATGTTCAGAACATCATTCGCGGGGCAGACGCGACACAGGCTACGCAAAGCATGACCGATGCCATGCACCGTAGTGCCTCGGGAGCCTCCTTGGCGAGTATGGCTAGCCTGGCTAATATCAATGGCCCGATCCAGCCTATCCAACCCGGGGTTACAACACCACTCTATCCCAACATTTCGAGGCATGCGAGCAGGACCGCTACCCCCGACCCTTCGGTGAGATCAATAGGTCATGGACCCGGCTTCATGCCCGCTACCTTTACACAAAGCCAGAGCCAAGCGCACTCCCAGCCGTCCCAAGGCCAGCCAGAAGTATATATCATCTCATCTCCGTCCGGCCCAAGGGGTCTTCTGATCAACGGCCCCTCAGAGATTTATACAACACCCGCATTACGTCTCCCATATCTTCCGGTGAGGGTAACGCCACCGGTCGTACAGCCCTGGCCCGCTCAGGTGCAGATACATCAGCCGCAACCCCAGCACCAGCACCAGCACCAGCACCAGCACCAGCACCAGCACCAACCCCAACACCATCACCATCCACAGCCCCAGCAGAATCCTATCCAAAGACCTTTGCAAGCACACGGCCAGATGCAGCAGGCTCGAGAACATCGCGCAGCTGTTCGCCTCCAACGAGGTCTGCCACCAGGATTTCGACAGATGCCGGCACATCCTAACAACCCTGGCGCTGGGGCGCTAATGGCGGCGGCGTGGCCTCACATCTGGCTGATCGTTAGGTTGGTTGTCTTTGTCTGGTGGTTTACGTCTAATGACCCGAGCTGGTCTCGCTGGCTTACAATGGTGGCCATCGCCATTGGCGTCTTCGTGCTGAACACGGGACTGCTCAACGGGATGGTAAATCAAGCATGGGAGCCGTTTAGGCAGCATCTAGAAGGATTGATTCCTTTGGCTGATCCTAATCGGCGGCCGGACCCTACATCAGCGCCGGCCCCGGGTCCTCTTCGGGATGGAGATGGTGTGGCTGCAGTTCCAGCCACGACACCTCATGCGGCAGATCCGGACCCCGCCCAAGCAGCCGCCAGATTAGTAGCTAACCATAGACATGCAAACACGAATTGGCTAATGGACCAGGTGCGGCGTGTTGAGAGGGCAGGCCTTTTGTTTCTAGCGAGCATTGCGCCCGGTGTTGCGGAGCGCCATATAGCCAACCTCGAGGCCCAAGAACGCGCGGAACGAGAGCGGAGAGAGGCAGAGGAAGCTGCCGCCGCCGCCGCCGCCGCCGCCACTGCCGCTGCAGAGGCAACCGCCTCGCAGAACGGGCTACAAGAAGCCGGCACTGGTCAGGAAAACGAGCAAGATCGAGGTAGAATCCCAGAGGTCCGAAACAGGTTTCCAGAAGAACAGCCCTTGGTTCAGATCTAGGCGCCTGTTGCTTTACGGTTGTCTTGAAACGCCTTTGTACATCTTATCTATCTGCAGGCGGTTATCGCAGGCTTGGTTTCGGAAATTCTCCGTATTACAGCGTTCTTTTTTCTCCTTTTCAAGACTGTAACTACTTGTACGAGCATGGGAGTATGAAGCTGGCTTGCATTCAAGAGTTTTTACTTAGGATTCTCAAGGGATGACTACAAAAAGATTTGATGAAGTCCACTTCGGGTTTACTCTAAGATGTGTTAGTAGGGCAGAGGTCGAACCCGGGGTTGTCTGGAAAGATTGTGATGGCTGTACTGTTTATTTATAATATAGCGCGAAATGAGCGGAACCCAAGTCTCTTGGGGCCGGATATGGCATGTTTTGTATCCCCGCAGCTGTGGTGGTGAGCACCTTGGTGAACCTCGGCTGCCCCGCAAATTGTACATAGAGGTTGGGATGTGCGCTAGGAATGTAAAGCGTGGGGATCCTTGGCTTAGTTCCCAAGGGGACGGAAAGTACCAGCCAGCAACTTGATGTCATTGCCAGAAACACGTCTGTCTCCCCCCTTTTCCCGTCTGTTCTTGGTCACTTATCACTTCGACCACGTCTAGTATTTTTATCCCGTCGTGCCCGCTCAATTAGCTATTGGTGATCTACCATGGCTGACGCGCAGCTCACTGATTTCCCGTCCCTATTCTCTCTGAAGGGCAAAGTCGCCGTCGTTACAGGCGGCTCTCGAGGCCTGGGGCTGACCGCCGCTTCTGCGTAAGCATCTTATTCCTCGTGCCCTTAAGCTATGTGACTACCCAGCCTTATGGCATTTGAGTATGATGAGCAGAGATAAACAAGAAAAGGAAGAATAGACTGGGCTCTCTAGCTGACCCCGGGCCCTTCCCGTCGCAGCCTCCTCCAAGCCGGCGCCAGCAAGGTCTTCATCTCGTCCCGCAAGGCCAACGCCTGCGAAGCTGCGTGCAAGGTCCTGAATGCGCTCCCCAACTTAGCCCCCGGGGCCTGCGCCATCTCGGTTCCCGCAGATAGCGCGACCCTCGACGGCGTCAAGCACCTCGTCGCTGAGGTGGGGAAGCATACCAAGCACGTCGACATCCTGCTCGCCAATGCTGGCGCCACATGGGGCGAGTACTTTGATACCCATCCGGACAGCGCGTTTGCAAAAGTCATGGACCTGAATGTGCGAGGTGGTATGTATCCCTTTCCTTCTTCTCAACGATGGTACTTTTCTTTTCTTTTCTAGTAGTGCCTGTGGGCTGTGGTATTATTACCCCAAGCCGTCTGATTGTCTACCGCAACTTCTCCCCCTTTCGCCGGAAAAAACAAGAACCCACACATATCAACTTTAAAAGGTGGATTTCTTTCGAGACATAAACTAATCACCACGGGCGGACAAAGTGTTCAACGTGATCCGCGAGTTCGCCCCTTTGCTCGAGTCTCGAGCCAGCGTGGCCGACCCAAGCCGGGTAGTAATCACGGCGAGTGTGGCCGGGCTGAGCGTAGGCACGCTCGGCAAGAACGGAACATACGGCTACAGCGCATCCAAGGCAGCTGTGATCCATCTTGGGCGCAACCTGGCCGTCGAGCTGGGGCCGCGGCACATCACTGTCAATAGCATCTGCCCAGGCTTCTTTCCCAGCAAGATGTCCATCGGGCTCCTCAAAGAGGCCGGCGGCGTGGACGAGATTGCAAAGACGAACCCTATGCTGCGCCTTGGTCAGCCCGACGACATCGCCGGCGTTGTCATTTACCTCACAAGCCGTGCCGGGGGTCACGTCAACGGTGCCACTGTCGAAATCGATGGCGGTGCCATGTGGGCTCGGGGTGAGCTCATGTCGGCGGGGAAGGCGAAGCTGTGAGATGGCGGTTGATCGATGGGAAGGAAATCCGTGTTTCAGCAGTTTTGGGACTAATCCGGGACGACACATACGTACTGCCGCATTGCGAGTATGGTATGGACCAGGATGCAGCCGCCATCTGTTTATGCCTCAGCTGGCTTATTGGCTCTGGGACAGCAAATACACTGCTACCCAACTACAGACGCGTACGCACACTATACACTACGACTACTACCAACCCACAGCCCGTCTGTTCGAACCATCTCAGCCCTAGCCGCCATGAAGGGCGCCGGATAGCGGGCGAAGCATGGGGCAGAGACCCGGCGGCTGAGAGTTGACGGATTTGACGATTAGATTCTCCAATCAAGACAACAATGAAGCCATTTTAGTTAGCCGCGTACTACATTTGTGTAATAAATACCCAATGAACTCCGGGATACGAAAATTATTGACAGATGAAAACCTTGGGATCATTTTGTTTTGGACGGACGGGGGAAGAAAACTACCTACCTAGTTAATGCCCCCCCGAAAGCTGAACGTGACCGCGCCTCGCTGCGGGACTGATCTCATAACAGACAGCTACACAGCCGCCCCCCTTTCCCCCCATACGCACAGCGACGCGCGCACTGCCCCCATCACCTGAAGCTAAGTAACCGCCAAGCAGGGGAGCTGAAATGGGGATGGGCCGTCGCATCGTCGCATCGAGGAATCTCGTATACCTCCACCGGCTTGCGATAACCTCTTTCAAATAAGTCATCTTGCCGTAAAACGTAGAATGTGCCCAGAAACGGATTCCCAGCTCCGCCTGCATGTCACTTGATAGATACCTTAACGGGCGTCTAATTTTTTACGCGAAATAGAAGACATTGACCAACAAGACTCTCTAACCAATCGTGGTTCGGCAATCGCGTTGCGACTTCGAATAGTCTTCTGCACGGAGGGAGTATGAGACGCTTGCAACACCACGCACAAGCAGAGGAATACCAAACAATGTCTTATCAAAGCATCAGAAAATCAGGGTTGAATTTCATTATTATTAGTATTAGAAATCCTTAGCCGTGCTTGATTATACTGTGAGTCCACCCATTACTATACCCTTCTTCACAAGAGAAGACAAGGTTAACGAGATCGACAACATCCTAGCAAACGACGTGCCCTCCCTACAGAAGCCCGGCACTTACGTATTCACTTCTCGTCCATTTTGATCTTGCCCAAATCCAGAGCAATCTTGCCTTGCTCATAGACAACAACGCTTTCCACTGTGTGGCCGAGGTCAGGTCGCGACCAACCGACCTCGACACAAAAGATGGGCTTCATATGATAAAGAAATGGCGAAACTATAAGTTCAAAATGCTGAAGATAGGCCAACGCCGCCCAATGCAACCGAGTGGACACCGTAAAGCAAAGAAAACAAAGAAATTACAAAAAAAGCCCTCGTTTTTACCCAGATTGACTCCTTCCAATAAAAACATGAAACAGAACAAAAATAAGCCAAATAAAAACAACAGTCGCTATGCAGTTGGGTATCGTGATCATCCAAAATTCGCGTCCGTAAGGAGTGTCTATGCCGAGAAAAGTTTCGTCATGGGTTGTTCGTCAAAGGAGTGTCTATCAGTTGGGTATATATATCCGAATGATCCAGAAAATGAATGTCTATAGTTTGTTGTGGAACCAGCCGGGTATTGTTAAAAGGAGCGTCATGAGTGGGTATCAAAATCCGTGTTTGCCGGACAAAGGAGCGTGGATGTAATAGGAAAAGTTATTAGGATGGGTTCGTCGCAGTCATAAAGGAGTGTATCAAGCATAATAATGCCTGGAGGGGCTGTCGCCGAGTCGAAGTATGTGACCGTCCAAAGGAGTGACTGATACAATTGCGTCTGTGTCGAAAGTTCAGAAAGCAGCAAGCAGGCGGTAAGGAAATTCGTCAAAGGTCGAAAAAGCAGATATTTGAGATGAGATGGCCGTGCTAAGCCATCGGTGTCTTTCCCTCATCTTGGTCAGCCGGAGGCGCAGAGGCATTGCATTCCGTTTGTTGATAGCCCATAACAGACGGCAGGACCATTGATGGTAATGGCGATTCCGGGTGGGGAAGCATAGAAGCATGGTCAGGACCCCAAAATGGCGAGGGAACAGGATTTGAGAGCGAAGGCTGCAGTGCACTCGGATCCTCGATCGAATGGCGATCGGGGATTCTGCTTAGCAACGAGGATTTCCTGGTCGCCATGGTCAATCACGTTTGCCTCTTTCGAAAGCCGGGCAGACGGTGTGGTGACCAGAGATCTAGATCCACACGGTCTGGGTTGGAGTAACGAACCCGACTCCATAAGCATTGGCACCGCCTAGCATAGATGTGTTGGCAGAAAAGCCCGCGTCGAACTCTTCAGCATCGCTGTAAACAATCGAGGATGCCTCGCCAAAGTCGCCAAAGGTGCTCGAAGCAGGGCTGTACCCTCCGTAGGATGGGCTTGGAATGCTGAGATACTGATGAGCGAAGGGCGATGACAGCTGGAGCGGGCTGATGGCGCTGTTTGGGCCAGCCTCCGACGCCATGATCGACAAATCCTCGGTGCTGTAGCTGAAAGCCAGATTGCCCCCGTAAGGCAGATACTCGGATGCCGTCGTTGGTGGCATAGCCATGGGCGACCCCCCATCCATGTAGAAGTTGGGCGGATCGAACTGCGGGAACGACTGAGTACGAGTGGGCCGGACCCATCCCATGCGAGAGCGGAATTCGCTGACGGTATCAATCGGGAACTCCATGAGAGTGAGAGGCGTCTGCAGATCTCCTTCTAGCTGACCCGATACGTTATTCGAAAAAAGCCGACGGGCAATCTCTTCCACCGGGCCAATTGTCAAGCTCCCGAAGTATGCGGCGCCAATCTCAGGAAAGAGACGTTCCATTAGAAGAGCCACCGTATAGTAGTGGGCGATGATTACCAAGGAGCTTGGAGAACCCTGGGTCTGCTGAAGGTACATGACTGGCAACCAGAATAGCCACGTGCGCAAAGGTCGCAGGCGCTCGAACTGTTGGGCGACCGATAACGTTGGGCTGACTTTGCGAGCGCCCTTCAGGAAACTGATCAACTGAACAACAGACTTTATGTCTTCCCGGTTCTGCTTGAGGTGTATCTCGACCTTCTGCAACTGCTGCAGGGTTCGCTGGAACGCATCGAGATCCTCCTTGGATGGCTGGCTGGGTTTGTGATCAGGCGCGGGCGACGGGGGAGCGGTCGGAAACGTGCTGCTCTCGGCAATGAAGTCGCCAAACTGAGACTCGTCCTTCCAAGGATCCATGGCCTCAATAACCTTTGTTCACATTAGCCTCTGAAAAATCATTCCCGTCAGGGGTTCTCGTGACATACCGATGAGGTTCCTTGCATCAGCTGGGTCCAGCTCCGCCTGTAACCAAGTTAGCCCCAGTCAGATGCGGCCCGGCTAGTTGCATTTTATTGCTTACCAATCTGTAGCTTGCCACGAGAGGACGAGGGATGCGGCGAGGATAGCGTCGGAAGATTCCTTCGAGAAAGTGCCAATTGCTTCCTGGAGGCCCTTCAATGCAATACCGCGATGCTCGTAGGCAATGTTGCCGACCAATGGGCAGTCGGTGAGGAAAGCGATGTGCATTGCAGAGAAGGCCAGCAGGGAATGGAGCACGTATTGGTGTGTCGCACCAATCTTGATAATCCTGGTTCACCAATTAGCAACCTGTCCAAACATTGCAATAATAGATACCAGTACACCCTTACGTTGGAATCTGCCGGGTCCACAGGGTGAAGCCATTGGCACCAATCTCAATCATCTCATGGCTGATCGAGGCGACATGATGAATCAACCTCAGGTCCTCAACCGTCAGGCTCTGAGGGGCCGGGGCTGGATAGATGTTCAGGCTAGGAAACGGGAAAATTCCGGTACGTTGCCACTGATCAATCGTTGCCTCAATCTCGGGAGTCCACATGAGATCCGGCTTGTCGGGGGACCCGGCTCGGTCTTCAGTGACAGGCATGTCATTGTACGGGCAGCGGATCTTGTGCTTCGTACAGTTACGGCTGAGAAAAAGGTTAACGATGGGGCTTAAGGGGATAGGCAAGTGAGACGCATACCACTGCGGGAAGTTCTCGTCACACCTGATATGGCGGCGCTTGCTGTAGACAAGTTAGATTCAAAACCACCCAAGGATTTCTTGACCTAATCGCCAGGCAAACCTACCAGGTTTCGCATCCCTTCCGAGACTTCGTGTGACTAGGAAGAGTTAGCTATGCCTCATCATGAACCTTAGATTAGTAGTGCTCACCTCCGGCGTGGAGGACCGCCACCGGGACCAGCCATTGGAATTAATGGTAATGTAATTAACGAAAGAACTAAAGCACGTAAGCCTCAAGATTGTCAGAATTGGGAAGTTGTCAGGATGCTAACGTGAAATAGAGTCACAGTGAACTCCGTTGAGAGGTAGCGAACGTGGTATGTTGCGCCAGGGAGAGGCGTCTGAGGCCTGGCTCAAGACCGGCAATATATATCGGGGGGCACAAAATCTGTCAACTTGACGATAAACCTCGGGCCGGGCTCTAGGCAAGAGCTCAAAGGCCAGAAGGCGGTGAAGTGAGCCTGGGGGAAGCACTCTGGGATGCGACTTGGATGCCCAGGCGGTGACAGCTTCCTTCTCTCGATTCCTCGATCTTCCCTCTTTCTCCGTCCCCTTGCCCAACAGTAGCGATCGTGATATACTTTCCTGCGTCGGAAAAAGACTAAAAGACTCAAACGAGAGTGTGGGGCGGTAATCTAGGCCTTGTAGTGGAACATCTACTTCGGTTGAACCGGTGGAAGGCGGATAGATGTGGATGTTAATAGAATATCACTGGAGCGAGCGGCGAGTGATACAAAGGCTTCGGCGGGGGGGAGGAGTGTTGGTTTTTGTCTCTAGTCTCCAAACACACAGAAAAAAACAAAAAAAGAAACAAGCGAATGACAGGAGTCGACGAGGACTTCCTTGGGTGAGTTGCAAAAGCGAACGTGAGTGGTGCAGCAGCAGCAGCTACAGGGCTGAATCAGGCGATGATGATGTATTTGGGAGATCAAGAGAAAACCCCCGTTGGGGGGGGGAGCTGCAATGTTAAATAGCACCCAAGACATCGCACTCTGCACACTAAAACGCACAGCCAGGCAGGAGCAACCAGTCGCTGTCAACGAGGCGAACCAGGGCACTTCGATTTTGCCCCATGCGGAAAGAAGGCAGGCCAAGACCCTGCAAAACGCAACATCATGTGCTGACACCACCAAACACCACGAGGGGAGGGGAAGAGCCTATTCCCCTTCAGGCTAGAACTAGCGATAAAAAGAATAATGAAAGACGCCAGCTTCCCCCCCTCTCTTCGCGCTGACGGTGAGAGGGCGGCGAGCCCAACGTCCTGGGACAGCGGGGCTTGGCCTGACGGGAAGTGACAAATGGAGAGATGCGCTGTAAAGAGTGGCATTGTGGCGGGCCGCTAATGTAGAGGCGCGAGCAAAAGGCCATCTTGAGCTGGGGACGTTACAGACCCGCAGAAGTGCATTTTACCGTGCACTGTCGGCGATTCTATTGAGGGTCAGGTCAACAACCTGAGTTCACCGCCCGGTCTCGCACAAAATAAAGCTAGAGACTAAGGAAGGTGTCTCCATGGGACGAGAGAGCCCCTAAGGCTGGGCACATCCGGTCATGTAACATAGTATGGGGCAGTACGGGTCCAATACACTAAGGTACTGCCTAGGGCAGGCATTAGCCTTGAGGTTGTGTGCATTACATACATAGGTACGCACCTTGCAATGTATACAGCGCTGCAATAGTTCTGCACTACTTTACCTAGGGAATTAAACCCTTGAGACTGGAGCCCAAGTGCAGGTAGAGCTGGAGAGTCTTGCTTCGACCTACTTGCAGGATCTCGTGCACTTCGACGGACGGTAGGGTACTACATGCTTAGGCACCTCACGTTATAAGGGAGACGTCGTGTATGACCATCGGGTTCTTACTGTTCTCCGCGCCATGCCAGTCTCTCCATGCTGACGCGCGTGCTCTCAGCTAAGCTGCCTTGAAAGCGCCTGTGAGGTGACTGACGAACCAATCCGACGTATGGACGGATTTTGGGTGTGGGCATGTATATACATATATACGCCGTCGTAAAGCATGACCGTACATTCTCTACACCCCTAGGGCGAACGTGCTTGGGTCTCTTCTGTTTGCACCGTTCAGACCAGCTTCCTCCCGCTTCTACAAGGCCCCCCAGCATGACTATCTTACCTTAGCTAGGTAGGTGGGTTACCTTAGGTAGATAGGCTGGTATGGAAGGCAAGTTTGCCAAAATGGAGGACGTATCTTCGGGCTGTCTAAACAAAGGGACCCTTGGGGCTAGGAGGCGTGATCTCTTATACATAGGAGAACGGGAGCTAAGGTAGGAGGGTACGGACGGATGCTAGTACTGTACTTCAGGCAGGGTCGTTAACTGGACGTCGGCCCTTCAAAGCCAGACCCGCTGGGCTTCGTCGCGATTTCCCACCCGCCCCAGCCGCGCGAGAAGCTCTTGGTTGGGCCATGGTGTCTTTTCACACAGCCTGTGTTCTCTGGGTCTCTGGTGGGTTCGTCTGCAAAGCGAGATGGTGGATGCGGATGAGTGTTATACGGAATACTGGCAGGCCCGTTGGTCTTGGCAACAGGGCCGGCAGGAAACGTGCCGTGGATGACCACTTCATCCCAAGCGCAAGAGGCTGGTTAGTTCTGTATTGGTTTAGCGCCGCCATGCATCTGAACACCGATTGAGGCGGAGCCCCCCCTCCACTCTCTTCCCCTGCTGGCCCATAGACGGGTGGGCAAAAGGTCACGGTTGGCTGCTGCTGACTGACCACGATCCATCAACCTCCAATTCTCAACCTCTCCCCTTTGCCATCTACGGATTTTATCTGCCCACAAAAAAGGCCACACCTGCGATCGGGGACACCTTCCTGCATGAGACTGACGAGACCCACATTTCCGAGCAGACCGTGACAAGAGCGGTTGCACGTTTGTCCCTGTCCCTGTGCATCTGTTTCTGTCTGCTCTCCCAGTGTTTCGATAATGGCAAACAACTCGCATATTCGCTTGTAGTTAACGCCTACCCATGGCCATAGAGGTTAGATCTTGCTGCTTTTATCAGCATCGATTGGCCCACACAAAATATACAGCGGTGACGTCGACGTCCATCCTTCCCCCAGGCATTGAATAAGATTCCTCTTGGGTACTGCGTTGGCGCAGCTGCTGCACGGCGAGGACGGCTTATTACTCTGAGCCTTATCTAGTAATTTAACTGCCTGAAGCGGCGACAGTTGGTGGGATGCTTCTGTGATTGTCAGGAGGGGGCGGGGATGGCGCTGTTGCATTTCGATATTTTGCCTCTTGGGGGCCTTCAACTCCTGCAGTGTATACTATGCTAAGAGCTCCCATCTGACTTCGTGGAAGGCCCGAGGCCTTTGAAGACGCTGAGAAGCGAGGCGGGTGGCTGATTGGTTTGGTTTGGTGTGGTGGCACGCATCCTCAGTTCCATCGCCAAGCGGTATGCACACTGTTTGTGCTTTGCCCTCATTTGTTCGCCTGTATCCCCGTGCATTGTTGACACATGATGGTCTGAGGGCTCTCACCGAGGCGCCTCTTTGCATCTTCCACTGCTCCAAAGTCTAAAGGATGGGCCACCGGCAGTCCGCCTTCCTGCCCACGGGCCGGAGGGGCTCGGCGGGATATTTTGTCGCATGTCATGACAGCTGTCTACTTCAACGATTCTTTTCCGTCTTCGTCACACATGGCAGCCATGCCGCATGTAGGTAAATAAATACACATCTTCCTAATATCTAGGTTGACCGTATAGGTAGGTAGGCAGCAGCTCGCGTGTCCAACGGGGTCTGGCCCAGTAGTACCTAACTCCTGCGGAGTACGGAGCACGGAGCATGGTCTGGGATAACCGGAGTCTCGTCCGGCAGGGTCCCTTTGATATCCTGGGCCGTGAGAATGAAGAGCTACCAAGACCAGTACTAAAGTAACGCTAGGCGATACGAAACGGGAACAAAATCGAGTGGGATTGCAATTGGCTAGGAGCGGGCCGTTGCCACATCGGGTAGTCAGGCCCATGCGGAAACTCTGGCCTGGCTTGCGGCATCTATCGTCGCCGGTCTTGACTCTCGAGGCTCGGAGTTTTTAAGGTCGACATGGTCAGGCCAAAGAGGGCTTCCATTTCAATAATCCATGTAGGCCTCGAATTATGTCATCGATCCCACCGCCAAACAGACGGTGAGGAGCCCTGAGCTTAAAATCGGTGCACACCACACCCACAGTGAGCTATTTTCACCCCCACTTTCACAAGAAAATCCTGCCGAAAATGAACATGAAAGTTGATGGTCGCCATTTACTTACCTCCATAATTAAAAACCCTCACCGGTCATTGACACCAACTGTAGTAAAGTATGGTAGATGAAGCTCACCAAAGAACGAAAACCGTGACCGCAAATAGGCCGAAGGGCTCTCAGTCGGATGGGAGCTCCGCCCCGCCTCGACCCCGGCCTTCGAGCCGTGCTCGCGTCCGAATGGGCAGGGGATTTGGGGTTGTCTCCAAAACCCGTGCTCGGTGCTCGGTGTCGTGCAGGACCCTGGTCGACGCTGCGAGGTGGATCGGGGGTTTATCTGTCAACTGCTGGGTTTGGTTGGATGAAACAGCCGTTTCTCGTGTCCATTTTTGGCCGCCTGCCTCCCGTCTCATGCCCCTGCACTGCCCGCATCATTTCTCCATCCCCTCCTCCTCTTTCTTTGTTCCTGGTTTCCGCAATTTTCTCCTCGTCACCGTCACCGTCACCGTCACCAGCGTTTCCTCCAGAGCACCTGCCCCTGGATTGAAACAAGGGACAAGCTGATATTCTCGGTCATTTGGTTCGAGTGCAAGCAAACATTAGTCAATAGGAAGAGGATGGGAGGCCGCATCGAAGACAGACTCCGGGGTGCTTGCTGGTGTTGTGCACAGCAGGACCTTCTATAAGGTGCGCCCCACCAGCCCGCTTGACGCGCTTTCGCGGCGTTCTGTAATCTGCCCGATAGGTGGGCAGGCTCCAGCATTTTCTCCAGCCTCTGGTCATTCATAATTTCAAAGGGTCTGAGCTCTCCTGTGCCCAGCAGGGCTCAGTACATGTGTGTGTGGGATGGATAAGTTGTAAAGAATGAGAGGGAGGTTGAAGAGGACAGAGGTTTTATCGGCTGCCCTGCGGCCTGAGCGAATTCGCTAGGTCTTCCCTACCATGGTATTCCGAGACGGGCCCAGGGTTACTCCCCGGGACGTCACGGCACCACGTTCCTATCTGCTGCTCATCCGACGACATTCGCACATTCCACAAGCATTCTACAGGCTGCCTTCTTTAGGGATAGCGTGTTTCTATTCTTAAAGTTAACCTTCTCCCTTCCGTCGACAGGCCACCACATCCCTGGTTATGCCAGGACTACCTAAGATGCTAGCGTCACCTGGCACTAGCTTCCTGGGATTACTGGACTTCATTAGTTTTAGCAAACGCACAACCAGCATCATTGCCACACATATTCGGCCGAGCAATTCCCGCCTATCCAAACCGAGAGAATGAGTGCGGTCTTTGCTTTTCTCTTCCGGAGACGGACCAAGAACTCTTAGGCAAGCTGGCCATGACTCGCATCAAGGCCCCGCAAATACAACGTTCCACCCTCCGCCCGCGACTTCCGGCAAAGCGATGCCCATGGCCGTCTACACCGGAGCAGGTTTAGACTACAAACAGCTGCACTGCCTAGTGCCCACAACTAGACATGGAAAGGTCGACACTCCTAGGTACCTAGGTGAGTAAGCCCATTTCGCCGTTTGCTGCAAGGACAGCACGCCGTGCCAGACTCTCGGGATGACGACGTCACCAGCCAATCGTCTATAGAGCATGCCGAGCTTTCACTGTTCGTCGTCTCATAAGTCATCACCAAGGCCCATGTGCTACTATCTCCACCTCGCCGAGGCGGTAGACGTTTAGATGAATCGTGGGCCCTGAACGGCCGGGCAAACATGTGCGGGTTCAGTCACAGTCGAGATTCGACCAAGCCGAGGTTGTTGCTGGTAGCGCTGCGTCGACGATGGCCCAGCGATGGGCCGAGTCGCGGAGGCGCGCATTGGTCCGATGAAAAGGTCCTGTCATGGCCATCACCTGCACAGAGTGCTCACCCCACAGCTGCTTCACCCATCCGTCGCCGTCCACTGCTCCGAGCCCCTCGCCCCATCGACCGAATCCATCGCGCGCGAGCTGCACGTACTACACGGGCTGCGCGCTTCGCACTGTCGCCTATCGTGGGCGACAGACAACCAGCGGACAGGAGCATCCGGCTGGACATGCAGCAGATCGCGTTTTCGGAATCTAGAAAATGCTAGGTTGGGTTCACATGGGCGCCTTCACGCCTTCATACCCTTGCTACCTTACCTGCTCTATGCAAAGCTCTCCGTAGACCAACTCCCGCAAGGTGCCTGGCGAGTGAGCCACGAATATTCCCGCCCAATGCGCTACGCATCATCAGACATTCTAAGGCGTACTACCTCGCGTGGCCGCTCCAGCATCGGACCACAACAGTCCGGCTTCCTCCCTTGCTACAGCGCCTGGTATGCAACTAGGTGGCCCTTTTTGGAACTATGGACAGCTCTCTTCAGTACCGGTGAGATGCTTCTAGGACAAGTTCATCGGCAGCTGAACTGTGTATTCAATAACTTGGTGCAAATACACATTCAACCAGACCAAAGTCAACCATGTGCTGCAGTTGATACAACCACACAGATGAAGTCACTAATCAGTGTAGCACCCTCCCCTCGAGAAAGGCCCTCTTTCCAAGTCTCCGTGATTAGCAATCCCAGCCCAGAGCGCCATCTGGGCCACGACATGGCCTGCCATCCACTTCCATCTCTGTTGCCCAATCCTCAGCCCTTTCCGATCCTCGCTCGTTACTTTGTCTACAGATGCCATGGTGGGACACAGAAGATGAGCGGCATGGGAACTTGGTTAAACTCCTAGGTTCCGAGAGTGGACCGCCACACTAGTTTCCCTAGGACGACCTACACGCCTTAGTCGGGTGCCACTCCCTCCCGAGTAGACTTCTCTTTGTTCTAATTATAGGAGTGTTCTGTTATTCCCAATTCGGACTGCTATTACGATCCATGTGATCAATATTAATGGAATCCGAGAGCCAAACAAAAGGCTTGAAGTCTCTCCGACCTCACTGCTCTGCCTCCACTCCACTACCCACTCCCCACTATCACATCATCGCAATGCGCACCGCAACACTATGCTCCGAGATCGCATACAGCAAAGTTTACTCGACGGTCACTACCGGGACAGCATATCAACGCCGATATCTTCTGTACGTGGATGATCTCTCCCGGCCATGGTCTTTCTCTAGGGTTCTAGGGTTATGATGGCTGCTTTGTATCCCCAGAAAGAGAGGCGAAACAATAGGGGCGTTGCCTTCTCCAATACATTTTCTCAGTTTCCCTCGTCTCTATCCCCGGAATATGCATGGCAACCCTAGCACAGCATTAGAGGGCGTTCACTATATGCTCCGGGCTTCGTTAGTTCTAGTTGCCTGCTTTAATAAAGCTCGTCTGACGCCAAATCGCGGTGAGGATAGAAACCCTTGGACGGGGTGTCACCAAGCTTTCTAGCCAGCTTGCTTTCGTAGTGAGTAGGCATGGAACACAGACATAATATAAAAACGTATATACACTAGGCAATTAATGTATCTACGTCTCCCAGAGGTGCCCCCAACGCGTGCTTCACCAAGCACCAGAGCTGGAGATTCTTGGCCGATCTCATCACGGCGCACGGCTAGGTGCTTGAACTATTCTTCCGATCCCAGCCTCTGCAGCTACCCGCTCCCAAGGCAAGGCTTCCTTTCCGCTGGTGCCTTCTTTTTGGGCGTTCTGTGTTTTCTTCACTTGAAATGCCGACGATGTGGTTACTTGGTCAGTCAGTCCGAGAGCCCTGGCTGTGTTCTTGTCTCTGTGTAATATCACAACAAACCGGCGGTTGAACAAGTGCGTCCATCTCGTTGCTTTCTTTCTTTTCTTTCGTTTTCTTTCTTTCCTTTGCTTCCTCGGCATCGTCATTCAGGCAAGTCCCCACAAAGACCTCAGATGCAGTTGATGTGGCGGAGGCACTCCACGATATACCAGCCAATTGCCACGTCGGACGTGCAAACTACCTGGGGTAGCATTAAAGCATGCAGGCGGGTTCCAAGCGGTCCACAAAGGAAAGTGAAAATGAAAATGAAATACGGAGTAAGTAAAGTAAAGCACTCAAGAAAAAACGGCTTCGCCCAGAGAGGTAAGTCGGTCAACAAAAAAGACACTGCCTCGGTAACTCAACTGTAGGCTCTTGTCTCTCGGATCACATCCTTATTAGCCCGTCCGCCCAAGTTCTTCTCCAAGAACGGAGTGCCTTACATCATCGCCCTCATCCGCCGCCAAATATGCCGAGCGGCAGTTTGGCTGACTTATATGCCCCTATCCACCTACCTAGACAGGCAACACGTAACGGCGGGGACGTGTGTGTAGTCAGTTAGTGGTTAGTTCCATATACACAAGCCCGGAGCATATCTGAGGTGAGAAGTGATAGCCCTATCCTACCCCGGACTCCTTCACCCGTCAAAGAGAGCTGTCATGTGTTTTGACCCCTTTATGCGCCAGATACCTCGAGCAAGCGAGGTATGTTTGATGTTGTTGTTGTTGTTGTTGTCGTCTTTTTCGTGTCAATGCTTGTTGGCGAGTTCCAACACTTACACAGCCCATTTACCGGGGGTGCATGGAAGCAACCGTATAGAAGAAGCAAAAGGCTAAAAGAGAACCAACAACAGAGGCCGGATGAATAATAATTATACCGAAAAAGACAAATCGGGATATAAATCGTGACAAAAATGCCCCCCCGGATCCCTCGGACCGCAGTGCGCTTCCATGTCAGAGAGATCTCCGTCGTCAGCGATCCCCCCTCATCCACCCTTGTCAACGACGATCTACTCCATACATACAGCCATAAGGCGATCCTCACCAGCCAGCGAGTGAGGCAGGTCCCCGCGGGCCGCTCGGGGATAGGTACATACACTTATGAGCCGCCCAAAAGCCGGGTCGGTCATTTCGTTTACATAAGCCAGGGAGGTGCAAACTATTTTTAGGGATATGGAATGCATGCCATGTGACGTGCTGTGCGATTTGTGGCAGGACACGTCTCGTGGAGAGTGTTTTTTTCTTGTTCTTGTCACAGCAGAGGATAGATAACATGACCCAAACCTTGGGACCCGGCAATTTGGAATCAGGTCGCAGCGTCCTCCCCCGGCATCGGACATGAATAAAAAGGAGGGAAAAAAGGATTACAAACGTGACGTACAACGATCGCCTGCAATGAGCCGCCTTCTTTTGGTGGTCTTCTAGAAGGAACGGACAGGGCCACAGCATTAACTTCAAGCTTGGTCGGTACATGCCTTCCATTGCCTACTCAGTAAGGCAGGCGGGCAGGTAGGCTGTGTGCTACGGTGTAGTTTTCTAGCCCCTTCTTCTCGATGCACAGGCACATACATGCTGTAAAGGCACAGGCACCACAGGGCCATACATGCAGGTTGTGCCTTCCACACGGGATCCGGCCGGGGCATGGTATGGGTCGCCGTCATCCAGTCCTTGAAGGCCTGGGGGGGGAGCTCCCACTTGGCCGGGCCGACTGGAGCTCGTGTCGCTTGGTAACGCGCGCTTTCGCAAAATGGAAAAAGAAAAGGTTTCTGTCAACCGGCCTAATTGGATACTAACCGAATTCCCAGCCCCTTGGGCACCGTTAGGTAACATGCGGGGTGGTAGGGGCGGCGCTCTGAAAATAGGGCTGTCTAACCTGTCTGTCTGTTCCCTAGTGGGACGACGAACAAGGGCGGCGATGGCGACGGCGATGGTAGCGACAGCAGACGAAAAAAAAAATGCATGAATATGAAAGCCGGGATGGCAGATACCTAATGTTAATTCCTTTTTTTTTTTTCATTTCCGGTTTCCAGTCCTGCATACATATCGTGCTTCAACGGCATTGCCTTCCTGCAGACGGATACATGATGCATAGCTCTAGTGAACGCCTCGGCAACGTTTGGCTGGCTGGCTGGCCTGATGGGGTAAAAAGAAGGGAATGGCCGTCGGAAATTGACGCAACGGTCAACACTTGTTTTTTGCTCCGTTGGACTGTTCTATTCTGGTGAGGCGCATTTTGCCACAACAACGCGTGTCCAAAGCTCAAAAGGGCAGATATGTCTAGTAACCAGCTAGAAACGTCAGGTCGCGCTTGTTCAACGTGGTTTAGGAGAGCATCTCCGCGGACCTTTGGCCGGCCTCCTGACAACTGTTCACGTCTATATGTGGCTTTCCTTTACGGGGGGGTAGTCTCATTGTTTTTGCCTAGTCTCTGTCATGGTATTTTAGGGCTAAAAACCGAAAAAAACCAAGAAAATAAAAATGATGATAATAAAAGACTTCATCTTTCTCGATTCTGTTTAAAAAGAATTGCCCCGTCAAAGTCCCGTAGCTGCCGAGGCTTGTGTTACCTGCCTTTTTAACTTTGCTTCGCTTGCAAGACTCCGAGAGGGCGAAACGCGCGCGTGTGCAGGGGGTTAGCCGTCTAAGTGCGGGTGGTTGGCTCTGTGTTCAATATGTGTTGGCAGATACACAACGAGGCCCATATTCGCTGACCACTACGGACGGCCAAAAAAGTAAAAAGTGCATAGATTTAATTTCTTCGTGTTCACCAAGGGACCTTTTTCCTTCTCTCTCAGCCACCCCCAAAATCTCGGCTGTGCAAGCGACTTCTGTCCTGGTTTCCCCGTTTCGGGGCGGCTTTTGTCGTTCTTGCTCGGTAGTATCTCCCGAAGTGCCGGGGGCTCTCGACCGCGAGCCCAGCACGTTAATTTGGTAAAGACGAGAAGAAAATGCCTATCCATCATCCTTCATGCGGCATACGCAAGCGGATACTCTGATCTTGCTTGATGATACTTGGATCAGCAGCCGGAACCGCAACCATAACCGCAACCAGAGACGGGTAGAGTGGCCAACGACACAATCTCACGTCTTCTTTCATCACCAATCAGTCACCCAAAGCCAGTCAGCCCAGTAGACGTTCGCCGTCCACATGACAGTCAAAAGTGGTCTGTGGGCGGCTTCGGGCTGCGCCGAGCAGCATGACACTACTGGGCTTCTCTCCTTCCCAAAGGGCAACTTTCCCCTGCACGATGCAACAAGACGTCCACATCCGGCGGCGATTGAGGCGGTGCGCAGACCTCAGATTGAGTTTGAATGGAGTCCCGGCGGGCCGGGTGGTGTGGGGGTGGTTTCTATCTCGCCTTCTTTTTGTCGCTTTCCCTTCTCATTGCTTTTCTAACTGGTTCCATCTAGGCTCTTACGGATCTCCTCCTTCCCCCCAAACGCGGTTCGTCCTGACGTGCAGAAAGCCGCACATTTGAACAGCCACACGCTCACCGCTCTGGCGGATTAGGCGTCTTTAGACTTCTTACTACTTGGCTTGGCTCTATCCTCGTCCTTCCTTTTCGGCGCTTTCCCGGGTGGCGGTTGGCGTCCGCCCTGGCTACTACTGCTAACAGAACGGCAACGTTGCGTTGCGGTGAAGCCTGGGCCCTTCATCTTTTTGATGCTATGAGATGATCATGTCGTTGATTTGGTCTATTTGCGCCCAACCAAGTCCAAGGAGGCAGGAAGACTCTAGCAACAGTTCTAACGTGCGTTTTTTGAAACAGACTAGGCTGTTGGCCGAGAAGTCTCATAGATCTACCTCAGGCTCAGGGCGCGAAGCCTCTTTCGTTAGACATTCTTCTATAGTCCCGCTCGCTACAAATCATGAACCCCGGCAGGCACGTACTGAGGGCAGTGTAGCTTTCGGCAGCTAGTGCGAGACTGGAGGGGCCGTGCCGAGCGTTGAAAGAAGCTCATGGCCGGAAAGTGGACTCTATCAGAAGATTAGCCCGGCAAGGGCTCATTGCACCTCTATCCGTTCCCCGTAGAGCTAAGGCAATTGAAGATAGCTTGGTTCCTTTAGTTATGCTAATAACGAGGTTCTTGGGCTTTGCTATGGTTTCCCCCAACTGAGCGTCTACTAGCCACCATCTTGGCCCCTGCCTAACGTACTTGAATGCGACACAAGAGGCTTACTAGCCTCTCTTTCGCGATACTCTGGTCGTGGGTTCATTACAAGCGTGTGGAGATGCTCGTTGCCCACTGGGGAGGGGCCCAGAAAGCCGAGCGCGGGCCGCGACACCGGAGAGAAGACGTTAGCTACCCAAGACTAGTGCGAAATCTTGACCGGTTGGCCGTCAAACTCTCTTGCTGATTGGTAATTTGTGGCATTACTAGTAGTTCGCTCAGGGTGAAGTGGAATATTCAAGCATTTCGTGGATCCTCTTGCCAGGCAGCGGGTAAAACTTCTGGCCTTACCCGAGTTTCCATGATGGAACACCCCATATAATACCCCACGCCACGGACCCCCTTCAATGTCCACACTTCATTCTCGACATGTAATTAGAGGCCCTCTTCAGTCTAGAGAGACATCATAGAATGATTTGAAATAAAATAAACAAAGCGAAAATAACTGCTCTAGCCTCCAGAAGAGGAGAAAGAACCCGAATGAACATGCCTAGCGATACGAGTCCACCAGTGTTATTCACTTGGATAATATTGCATTACACCGCGGTACATCTTGTTCCTAATGTTTTACATTCTAATGCGGGATATGGTCACTAAAGTGTAAGCTATATCACTCACGTAACTTCACGACGGTTAAGGTTAGCTGTTCAGGGGGCGGTAAACAAAGAGGTAAATAAAACCTTAAAATTATATGCCAACCAAAAAAGAAACCCCCAAAAAACATACAACACCAGGGATTCGCTGGTCGTCACCGACCCAACTACTGATCTGGCCCTCAATGGTTTGTCAAGGGGAGAGCGGACGGGATCCCGAATTCTTCACTGGGTATGGTCGTATGTATCGTAGTCTCTAACAGAACCCACTTATCTAGGAGAAAGGCCGTCGAGGACAACCAGACTCCCTTTTACATGTCGTGCCATGCTTAACTTTAGTTCGACAATAGGTAGCAAGTAAATGATATTTGTGTGGAACCTGAGTCTGTAAGGAGCAGCCATAACAACTCTGATGTTGGTTATCTCGTAGCGGCGAAACAATTTTGCGTCATCTCTTGAGTACAATCCCTACTCGGCACCTATGTGCACATCATGTTTGTTGCTTGTGACTTCCAAGGCTTTCTCAGAAAATCTCAAGGGCCCTAGTAACAGCCCCAGCCTCCTATCAAGGAGATTGTGAATACGTTATGGCTGATACCTAGGGTCTTAGAGACTGTCATACCCCGGGAGTCAGTATAATAAAGGATTGTCTTATTTGATGCGTTTTATGTGCCCCGGGCGAAAGCTTTGATCTTGCATGGTGGTGGTGATAAGGTTCGTGGGTCGGCTGGTATGACTCTATCGGAGTAGTCCCGTTCACTTGTTGGGCTTTTTGCTGTACTGCGGTAAATGCTCAACTGTGTTCATTTTGGTATGTACGTGGTGATAAATCTAACTAAGGTACAGAAAGGATTGTCTTAGAATCGTTTAGAATAACCTATATGTCTTGATCGGCCGTATATGAAGGACAGGCAAGCTTGACGGCATTTAGAGCAAGGCCTAGGAGTTGAAGGAATTCACTGACAAAGCTCTCAAGCCGTGCTGGAGTGTTTCTTGATGTGAAATGGTGGTGTTATGTAAGGTGCTGTATATTCTCTCAGAGGTCGAAAATAGGTGACGAGACCAAAAATGGAGAAACTCGACCAAGTTTAGTACCACTGATAAATAAATAAGGCACAACCTTATGCCCCCCGGGTTGCTGGTTGAGCCGCAGAATCCTCCACGACACGTCTTTAATTGGCTATTGCTCGATTATTTTCCAATTTTATTCTCCTCGAATATATGTATTTTATATCTCAAGTGATGTGACTGGGATACTTCTCTTTTTGGTTCTGACAAATCTCATTTTCTTTCTTTACATTCTTCCCATGAGCAGGCTCACCTTGAGCAAAAATACAAGACTACTATACATACTCTCCCTAAGTACGTTTATTGCAGAGTGATAGGGCTTTCTAATTCACTTTAGCTCGGGCCTTCGGAGGCCGTAGATCTCCCATTGCATAGTTTCAGTGTGTTGCATTGCCTTCATTCCCAGTTGCTTGGCCACTCAACACAGGTTGTACACCACCTCTATCAACCAGCGGGCCAAACCATGTAACCGGATTTCCCCTCGCTATCAATTCGCTTATAACCAGTAGAATAGATGGACAACGGGGTTGGCTCCATCAGGATCTCCCTGCCAAGCCTGGTTCACCCTCTCTCCTCTCCTCCGAAAAAAAGATTTCCTTAAATTTTGGTGCACGGTGTGGCAATAGTTTCGTCATTCAGTGTCACTTCCTCACGAGCCCGCTTGCTCGGCTGGTGTTGAACTTGCAGAAAGTCGATGCGTGAGAAGGGGACGCCTGCCGTTGGCATCATTTCTGTCGCTGGTTGTATGGAGGTGGTGGGTAGCCTCTAAACAAGGCACAGGTCATTATTGATTTCAAAAATGGACAGCTATCTACGGGAGTGTGCAAAGATGAACCGTAACTCGGTAGCCCGAGTCAGAGCCAGGACATTGGATTTCAATTTCAAGCTGAAACGACACTATATGGCGTAGTGCATCTTCAGCGCTTCCCGATCATGGGGCTTCATCTGCCCAATAAACTCATTGAACTGGGGAATGAGTTGCTGGTATATGTTGAGAACCTGGCAAAGAATATTAGCATTGGACCGAAAGTGTCCCGAATAACATTATTGGAGGTTGTGACTCACGTTCTGAAATACGTCGTGCAGGTCTTGCTTGACCGGCGTCCGCAACTTCAGGTCCCGGTATCTCGCGATCGCGACAAAGAACTGTAGAAGAACATTTTCGATCGCCCGTGGGTTCTGGGCCACAACTAGGCTGAACCCCTTGAAAGCGGTAGCCTTCTCTTCAGATGGGTCGATGTCTTCCATCGCATTCAAAAAGTCTTCAGCAAACGTTGGCAGATGCGGAGCGAGTACCTCGTAGTTATCGATTCCTAGCCTTCCTAGCGCGATAGCGGCGTTCTCGACAACCCCCCTGGGAATCCGTGGATTGCTGTTGATTTCAACGAGGAGCTTCAATAGCTCAATAGCATATGGTGCCATCTCTTTCTTGTATTGCACGGCAATCTCGCCCGCGCTCCAGCAGGCGTTGTTGACAACGCCAAACCCATTGTCAACCTCCTCGTCCAGGATATGGTCCAAATCCAGGCGTCGGAGCAAAATAGGGATCATCGAGGGTAGGAACTGCTTTAGCTGGGTAAAACAGTACTTCGCGGAGTCTCCAAGGAGAGCATAGGCAGACTGCTGAACCTCATCGGCAGGGTCGTCCATGCAGAAACTCAACAGCTCGAAGAAGGAAGGCTGGCTACTGCTGACCAACTTAAGTGCCTTCTCTTCGCCAAGAGCCTGGATGATGGCGCTCAGAAGATCCAGGCTAGTCACCAAGAAGTCTTTCTCGGGCGTATCGAAATTGGAGTTGTTGGTCGCGGCTATAGACTGCTCCAAGTTCTGGTGAATGATGTTGACGCACCGCGCAAAGATGGGCTCTGCATAGGGAGAGAATGCGTCGCCCAGGGCCATGGCCACATAAGACAAGCACTCGAGAAGCGGGAAGAGCTCCCGTGACTGATCTGTAACTTGACGCCACCGGTTGATCAGAGCAGGCATCAGCTCCCCGCAAAGCTCAGGCCGAGCTAGCACGGGCCCGATGTGCTCCGCCAAGGTCTGTACGCAGTCATAGAGAATCCACCTATTTCGGTCCTTGTACCTTGCAAAGCATTGAACGTATTGCTGAATGATGGGCCCGCAGAATGGCTCAAGGTGCTTCCCCGCCTTCTCCTCTAGGTTCGCCATCGCGGAAGCTCCCGCCTCTTGGACTTTCTTGTTCTTGTCGAGCATTTTCCTGAGGATGCCGTCCATCAAGGGCATGAAAAAAGTATTCTTTTCTGTCGGATCTGCCAGGTTTGCTGCCCATGCTGAGTACCGGCCAAGCGTCCAGCAGGTGATCTGCCGAACTACCGGCTCCGGGTCCTCAAGAAGGCTAATGAGATACGGCACGAGCTCCGGTAGGTGCGGAACGACCACATCCATACAGCCTTCAGCAACAGCGCCGAGGGCAAGAACGGCAGCTTCTCTGGGCGGCCAATCTTGGTGCTTGAGGTTTGTCTGCAGGTAAGGCAATATAGACGTGAATACTGGACCGCCGAAGTCATTGGCGAACACGTCGAGTGCCGCAGCCGAGCACTTTCGGAGTGTCCATTTCTCGTCCGGGTTCTCATCGCCGCCGTCCTCCAAGTCGAGCTCGCCTTCCTCCAGATCGGCATCCATGTTTGCGAGCTTTTCGAAAGCGTTCTCATTCTGAGCCGGATCCGCCGATGCCTCCTGGTTAATATTACGCTTCAGGTTCTTCTTGGCAAACTGGGGTTTGAGATCCTCTTCTCTGTCTTCTTCATCTTCATCGTCGGATGCACCTCCGAGAAGAGCAATATCCTCTGGGCTGTACACCATGCACTGTAGCAGGACAGGAATGATTTGTTCCACATAGGGCTGGAGCGCCTGCCACAGGTTCTCGTGTTCCCCGACCGACAGCCAGAATTCAGCAGCTTCACAGGCAAGCTCCTCATCCTCGCTCTTCTGCTGGTTGATTATGTAGTCCACCAGCCCGCCGATATGGGGCAGAAGTTTGTCCGGGCGGGTCTCTACGAGACGGACAAAGGCGCGGCAGACCTGGCGCCGAATATCGGTTACGGGGTCCTCAGAAAGATAGAACAAATGCTGCAGGAGGTCATCGATGGAGTTCAGCATAGCTTGCGATTTTCTGGGGGTGAAAACGTTGATAGCTGTCAGGGCCTGTGCCCGGACCTTGGGCAGGGGGCTTTTAGTTGCCTCGATTAACTTGGGCAGGAGGAAGTTGAGGGGTCGCTGGCCATTGTGCTCCCTCTCCAACAATTTCGTGTTGTCTTCGCAAATCTTTGCCATCGCCGCCATGGCGCCCTCTTGAGCCTCGTTTGAAACCTGGCCCGTCTCGTTGCTGAGCATCTTCAGGAGCTCGGGCAGTAGCTCGGGCCAGCTGAACAGGCCTCCCCGGTTGATGAGCTCTGTTGCAATATTTCCCGCGTAATTCCGAACTTGCGAGTTCTTGTCCTGGATTCCTAGGGGGACTGCCAGCTTGATAAGAGCGAGGCCGGGATCGGAAATCTGCTTGAAATTGGTCTTGATATTGTTCTTGAGCATGATGGCAGCTGCGGAGCGGACAATATGCCAGTCAGCGGCGGTCAGCGCTAGGTCCTGGGGCGGCGTGGAGCTCGAGAATATAAAGGCCAGATAGTTGTTGATATCGGGCGACGACTTTGCTTGCCCGAGCATCTTTGCAGGAAAGACGAGTTAGCCCATGATCGCGGGGGCGCGGGACCATCACATCTTACAATCTCGGCTTGTTTCTGGGCAGCCTTGTTAAAGCCACTCAGAGAATCCTTGAGACACGTCGCCAGTGTCTTCAAGGACTCTTGGTTGGGTTGCCAGTCCATGGCTGGGGTCGAGCGACGTGCGAGCCGCAGGACTGGGAATCGTAAATGCGGTGGCGAGTATCGCTGCTTCGGCGTCGTTGATGCAGTGAAGACGCAGAGACAAACTCAAGCGCGGCGACCGTCTGTTACAGTTGAAAAAACCCACGCGAACCTAGAGGTGCTGGTCGACAGGGCGCAAAGCCTTTCTTTTGGTGGACGATGGTCGTCGGATATCGTGTCGACTAAGAAGTGGGGGTAGGCCCAGTTAGCTTTGCTTTACCTCGATCGTCAGGCTTTGAGGAACCCTTGGTCGCACAAGAGAGAGAAAGCCGGGGAACGAACAGGAACGACAGCGCTCGTGAATTTGGAGCGCAGGCCTATGGAATATAAGACGGCTCTTTTTCAGTTGCTCACCTTTGGGGTTCTGGAGCTTTGGCTGTCGGTCGAGGCTTGATCAGGTTGTGAAGTCGGTAATGTGGGGTGTTTCAAACGGTCGAGTTGGCTTTTCTTGCTACTAATTTGCGCCGCAAGGTTCTTGAAGCGAGGAGGGGTCGTGGGTGAGGGCCTGGTCGATGGCAGCGTAGCGGGATAGTGGGGCATTTGACAACAAGTGGAGCATTGAAGCCCAACCGGCCAACCATGAGGCAAAGGACAATACCATCCACCCCAGCGGATGTTGCTCAGTGATTCGGATCATTCTCCCCACCATCGAGGATCGGTTGCTGCTACCCAGAAAGCGCCCATTTCGGCTCAGGAGGTCGGGCGCCAGGCACTTGGTCTTGAACAGCAGATTAAATTGAAGGGAATAAATGGAAAAGAGCTGAATTCCCAGGTAAACAAGTCGGAACCCAAAAAAGCCCCCAAAAACGAATGACAGTTTGGGACGTACGCAACCAAAGTGTCGTCAAACAGCACATGACACAACGTTTCTGTAAGACCCATGCTTGGATTTTCGGGATGCAGGAATAAACGTATCTCCGCTTCACTTAGCTTGACTGACTGTATAACAACTATGTGGCCTTCTTGCCGCCTGCGACGACTGCCTGTCAGGAGCACACCGGTTGGAATATCAAGGAAAGCAATTCGGCACCGCCTGGTGACTCTCTTTAGACTACTATATCCTTGTTTATCGACGGTAAAGCCGACTCCCTTTCACAAGGTTTCGGCGGCCGAGAGAATCCCCGAATATACAAAAGTTCTGTCCACAAAGCCGTTGGGCGGTCTCCGGTTACGGCCTCCGGCTCGGGTTCTCCTGTTGTTGACTGAGCCGCTGCGCCATCAAAGCTAGGCCACCTATTATTACCCTCACACAATGGGGCGTATTGCAAATAGAGCAGAGGGCAGAGAGCAGAGTTGAGCGACAAACTCGCTAGTGCCGCAGGAGCTACGTATCATGTAATCAGACAAGACGCGCTCGGGACTAGGCGCTGTTCGCCGACCTCAAAATTTGAGGCCGAACTTAGATCCGGTTGAGAAGCAAGCAGCATCCGTAAGGACCGGAGCGGCGACTGCTTAAGGGCCAACGGCGCCCACGGCCTTGATGATGGGTTGCAACTTGGACAGGACAATTTGGGCCACCTGTTTGAAGGCCTCCATCTCCTCTTCCATGGTGCCCCAAGGCCGGCGTTGGCAAAGCTTATCGAGTTGCCCACGTACGTAGGAAGTTGTGTCTTCTTGGCTACAATCTTGGCTAGCCGTGTCGTGAGCTCAAGTGTTGGCTCCACGGTACAAAGCGGTGTTGACAAGGGCTGTGTTGGATTGTATTTCTGCACTTGAGATTTAGTTGTCATGAAACCAGAGCAATTACAGATACAAAAAAGGAAAAACGCACATCAGGCAGAGCAAAAACGAATGAGCCCAACGGAGTGGGTGTACCAGCTTCGTCAGCCGAGGCTGTGGTGAGAAAGAGGGTGATGGCTTTTGCTTTGATCGTTAAGCTGATATAGATGCGCGTGTCCAACGACCGCGGCAGGGGGATTGACAATTGGGTGAGCTCGTCCATTGTCTGTTTTCTTTTTTATTTGCGCAAGAAGTTCTCAAAATTATTGCTAAATTTCCACTCAGGTTTGGTCCTGCTGTATGATTATGGTGAAGTCGAGTCGCTTTAGGAGTCACCTAGTCGCGTTAAACAGATCCATGTCCTTGAAGTAATGAGATTTGAGCCTCGTACGGGCGGGCATCCAGCGCTGTCCTGGCATTCCTTTCCTTCAGGTCTCTCTTGGTGCTGCCCAGCCCCGCAGTTTATCCGGCGCCCAAGTTACCGTACCACGCGAGCGTTTGGGCAAGGCCCATACAGCTCTGCCTAATAAAAGCCAAGCAGAAACTCAGTTAAAAGGATTTGATGTAAACCCCACGAGCGAGGAGGGGACTACATGCCCTGGCCGGGCATTCTATGGACTGAGTCTTGCCGAACATTAAATACCTAGGTAGGTAGGTATTCTTACCCATTGCCAAAATTTTGCAACGATTCGGTTTTTCTCTTGATGTTTGGAAGCTTGGGTAAAGATAGGTACATACGAATACCTACCTAGGTACCTTAGGCATGGCAGGCGCAGGTCAGCTTGGGCGCTTTCCGCAACCTTTCGACCCCCTGAGCAATGACAATCACGCGCCCTGTATTCGTAATTACAGCTCGCTACTAGCCTTACCGACTGTGGAGATGTGCATCCACACATCGCCTTCAATCCTTACCTTGGATTCAGTTCTGCCAGCTTCAACACAGCTTCACCTTGCAGCCTACCGAGTCTACCTACCAAAATGAAATCGGAAATAGATGAAGAGGCGATGTGGGAAGGCATCAAGACTGCGACCGAAGATCCCGAGGAGCTCAAAGTTATTTGCTGTGCCCTGGACTCGTTTCTGTCAGTGACTCCCGTTCTCGATCGCCCTCCTCTCTCGCCCCTCCTTACCCCCCTCCTTCATACGAAGCTTCAGCCTCCACTTGTCCAGCTTGCCTCTTTGGTCTTTACAATCTTCAAAACATTCCCAAACACGAAGAGTTCAAGCGGCTACTTGTTTAGCAACGCTCGCAGACCCTTGCGGCGCAAGCAAATTATGGAAAACCAGAGTCATCTCTCATGGCTGGTTCACTTGATATGCCAGGCATCCCAGTGCTCCAGCTCTCACGACCATACCTCCTTCAGCTCCTGCACCTTTCCTCCATCATTATCACTTTGTCGGCATAGCCATGCTTTGTTCTGTCTCGCTTCTTTTCGGTTTAATAGCTGTTCTACAATGAATACCTGGCAAGCCCCGAGCGTGCTTCCTGTTGCTAACTCCTGGGCTAGGCAGTATGCAAAGTCGGCACACTTCCAAATCACACATCAGCGGAGACAAGCCTTTTATGCCCTACCCAGGTACCAGTGGGAAATGCTGGCGGGGCCTCCATTCAACTATCTCAAGACATTGGATAAGGTCGACGCCGCCATTGAGTCCAACGCCGAGATTTGCCGCGCAATAGTCAAGACCGGGCAACCTATGGTGCTGCCCCCTGATCATCAATCAAAGCCTGGCCAACAGTCATCTACTACTCCTCACTGGTCTGGATGGGCTAAAGCCGCTGATATTGATAAAGCCCGTACCACGGTCCGGCAGTTCTACCGTGACTGGACGGCTGAGGGCGCCTCGGAGCGAGATGCATGCTACGGCCCAGTCATACGTGCACTAGTTGCTGAGAAGGCGTCTAGAGAGCCAAAGTCTGAGAACCCGTTCAAAGTCCTCATACCCGGTGCCGGACTAGGCCGCCTCGTTTTTGAGTTGTGTCTTGAAGGATTTGCTGTTGAGGGCAACGAGATTTCATACCACCAACTGCTGGCTTCGTCGTACATACTTAACTCGTGTGAGGGCGCAGGCCAGCACACCATCTACCCCTGGGTCCATTCCTTCTCAAATCACCTGACTAGAGAAAACCATCTGCGAGGATATGCAGTTCCGGATATCCACTGCGGGACCGAGATAGCACGCGCACAGCTACAGGGCACGATAGGGACCATGTCTATGGTTGCCGCAGATTTCCTGTGCCTCTACAACGACCACAGCCATGCCGTATCCTATGATGCGGTTGCCACCGTCTTTTTCCTCGATACTGCTCCGAACTTGCTGCGGTACCTGGATGCAATCTTTCACTGTTTGAAGCCCGGCGGCATTTTAGTGAACTTGGGTCCGCTGCTGTGGCACTTTGAAAACACCCTCACTAACCGTTCCAACGACGAGAGCGACAGCGATAACAGTACTGGTGGCATAGCTGACCCTGGTCGCTTCGAGCTCACTGATGACGAGGTCATGGCATTAGTGACCTCTGCCGGGTTCGAAGTGGTCTCGCGGGAGACTGGCATTGAGGCGCCATACATACATGACAAGGACTCGATGCTCCAGATGGTGTATAAAGCGAGCTTTTGGGTAGCTCGCAAGCCAGAAACCAAGTCTTAGTACGCCTTAGCTATGTAACTGGGCGCTAAAATGTATCTCACAACAGTACGGGCATCGGCCTAGCCACTGTACAGCAGGTATTACGAATATCATTAGCGACTGCGGGATAGAATGCGAGATGGACATGGGCTAGCGTAGATTATCTGCTATCGGCACACCGAGGGTAAGTAATAAGTGCCATGTGCTGACGAGATGTTCATCCCCTGTTTTGAGTGTGCTCTTCTCCTCTATTGTCTGCTTACCGACCAACCACATTTCACTTCACTTGGATCATAATTCTTTCAACGTCCTGGCCAAGAGATAGGAGCAGAATCTGCTGCATAGAGATTTAAAGCCTTTGTCTTCCTCCGGCTCTCCATCATAACTATATCTACAAGGTGTTTAACAGATATCTCGACCGGCCATAACTATCTATCTACGTATTTTCACAGCACGGAGGCTTGTGAGCACAAACGAGCAAACGAACAAACAGACAAACACAATACAGTAGGCACGCAGTGAGCTAAACAGTTCGGAAGCCCAGTAGGTTAACAAATCAGTAAACAGGCCACCATAAGAATGTAGCGATAAGCAAGGACCGCATCAAATAAGAGGTAAATAGGAAGAAGCAAGACTATCCCACTTCCCACCCTTTACGCCTTAGGTTAGGTTCCGAAGTGGCATACAAAGTAGCAATGAACAACTTGATTTTTCTCTGCGGCACCGCCCGTGACCATTTTCTCCCGGATAACGACACTTTTTACTTTGCTCCGGGGGATTATTGCCTTTTTGAAACGATTGTGAGGAGTCGATAAAGCCAAGAATAAAGATAATACTTAATATAGTTATGTAAGAGGCAAGCTTCGTGGACGTAAAAAGATCAAACTCCCTTTTTTCTCTGCCCCCATCGCCCAAGTCTTTCATCTCTATCTCCATTGTGCAATTTCTGTTTGTTTTTGTACGCGTGGCCATTTAATCACCCCAGGAGAGAAAAGCTCTTTAAGCTGGTGCTGTTTTGCCCATCTTCTCGCTAATGTGTAGCGGCGATCGTCAGGAACTAGAAAGGGTATTCCATCTGAAATACGAACGAGAGAGAACGGCAACCTTCCCCACTGCTCCCTTTCTTCATATTGGGTATCGTACTACCTTACTTTAGACAAACCCCTCGCATGGAAAACAAAACGACATACATGACCCGCCGACCAGCCATCCCGAATGCTCCCTCATACCCCCGCTTGTGTAGCCAAAGAAGAACAGAAAGAAAAGCAAATATTTCGTCAAGTGATAGGTTTGTAGTAGATATGAGAGTAGGGTCGGTCTTGAGTCCCGTTCCTGTGACAGAATTCTAGGGAACCGGTGCCCGTCATATTTTGGCATTGGCACCGGCTCGCGTTCAAAGTCTTCGAAGCCCACCACCCTGGAGGGTCAATGGCAATCACGAGCTCCAAGGCTCTAATTAATATAACTCCAGCATCGATTTATCATCTGGATGATCTCGCGGTCCTGGTGCTGTCGCTCCTGTCACGCCCTGCTCCTTGTTGTAGAGCATCCTGGTAGCTAGGTATCGGCGGACTCGGGGGCCCTTGCGATGTGGTCCTGTTGCTACTCGAACCTGCCCTCACTGTTGCAGAAGAACCGCCTCGGCTCCTGGTAAGACGAATCAGAGGTGCGTTCTCGTCGTCGAAGCTACTTCTCCTGCTATTGTCACCAGCATCTGAAGGTTCAGGGCTGGTGTACTCTGGAGGTGGTGGATTGTGAGGATCGTGCAACCCAAGTCCGACGTTCGTCTGGCTCTCGCCAGCCTGCGCCGCCGATGCCGCCGCCGCAGCACTAGTGCTAGCCTCGCCGGTGTCATCTGTGGGCACCAGTTGGGCGAGGGAGATGTCTGTAGGGCTGCGGAGCGGTCCCGGGCTAGTTGGGGAAAGCACTCTGAAATTCCCCGACCTTGTCCGGTTGTGACCTGGATCCAGCACATTTGGGTTCTGCCTCGCGTATGTCTGGACAGAATGGCTGTACCTATGACTGCGACCTTGCGAGCCCGTGTAACTATCCTTTCTTCCCGCCTCAAGAAGAATGCTGCCCTGTTCCGAGCCGTATGGCGGAGGCGGTGCTAGGGAGCCAGTCATTGGAGCAAGGCCCCACTTCTTGACGTTTGCTTCGATGAAGACGAAGCCAGCCTGTCCAAAATTGACATGTGCAATGCTCGGCCCGTTTGCGCCGATGGCGGGGAAGAAATTCTGTGATTTCAGGCCGTGGACGACGTCTTCCAGCTTCTTGCCGTTCCTTGTGAAGAATATGGTACCGGTTCGCGGGCGGTAGCCGACGCCAATAACATCGCCCTGCACGATTTGTGGTCCATAGGGGGTCGGGTTGAAAGGCTGGTTGAAACGTCTGGTGCCGTTGGACAGATATGCAACCGAATACTTGTGATAGCCTGGATATGCCAGCGTCAGCCTCGACCAAAAACATCCCGCAGTAGAAGACTCATACCTGGTAGCCGGAACAACGGATAAGGCTTGGTAGCCATGCCTATGCTCATCAGAGTAGTCTCGGGCTTATCGTAAACCTTTGTCTCCCAATAGTAAACCTCGTTCTGCTTGGGAACAGGGAGGTTGCTCATGACGGTGCACTCAGAGTCAAAGAACTCTATTTCAGTCCGCGCCTCGACGAAACAGTTGGCGATTTCCAGCTCCGGCTCGAACTCCCAAGCTGCCACTCCCTTCTCCTGGATAGCAAGGTATTGTGACAGAGATATGTCGGTCTGGAGGGACTCGGGGGGATTTGCGGTGATGAAGGCTGCCATCATAATAGAGGTCAGTAAAAGTAGATAGCAGGGACACCGAGCTAGATGTGACCAGGCCGTTCAGACACTAGGCGTACCTTTGGCCCTGAGATATTCCGTCCTTTGCATATCGTCCATTGTCTCGAGGGCCTCGGCCTCCTCCCGCGCGAATGCTTGCTCGTCATCGTACTCTCCGGGGCGACCGATGCGGTCGAGAAATATGCGGCCCGACGCTGTGTATCTGAAGAAGTAGAATACGAAGAAGAGGATAGCGATCAGGATCGCCGACCCGAAAGACGATAACAGGGCGATGATGATGCCGTCCATGCCGGGGCTGTAGTCGGACATGGTGCGTGTATGTGTGCGGGTGCTTCTCAGGACACTCGGTATTATCGGGATGGCGGTTCGATGACGATCGTCGCTATCGCTGGCGTCACCGCCAAGCCCTCCGGCATCAGCGGTTGCTGCCCCTTCTCCGTATCACGCCACGGCGAAGTCTCCCCGCCTGGCCTCGCAAGTGTTACCAGGGAGTAGCAAGGAAAGGAATTCGAAGGAATGAATGACTGTCTGGTTAGCCAAATTGTCGAGTGGAGAATGGATTATGTCGAAGTAGACGTAGACGGCTGTGGCTGTTTGCGATTCGTACAATCAATCGTTGGTTGGCTAGGTGGGATTAGGGACGTCGGTGTGCGTCACGCTTGCCTGCTTGCTGGGGGGCTGGGGGGCGTCGCTGACAACAACGTAACGGATGGAGCGGGTGTCATTAATTGGAGCCGGCTCAAAGCTTGTTCGAAGAAATGCTTGACCAAAGGGAGAAAAAGACAAAAGAAGATGAGACGAGGGCATAAATTTTGATTGTCTCCCAGCGGTTCGAGTAATTACCAAGGTCAAGAGTCGAGAGAGAGAGAGCAGGTGGTGTTCCAGGTTTACGTACCTAGGCGATGGTGCCCAGGTCAGTTCGGGTTTGGTCCGGAACAGGTCGCAACCTCTGGGATGCCGCTGTCATGCTTTCACACTGCCCGCTTCGCAAATCGGTGCCTGCGTTTGTGCACTAACTAATGATCGAGTTAAAACCAGCGCTAGCTGATTGTGCATTATCAGAGTGGCGGGGGAAGGGCGTAAACGGGCCCAGATCTTTGGGGGGGTCGCAGGGGTAGGGATGATGCTGGCGGCGGAACGGTTGGAGATTTTGAGACCTCGAGACCCCTCCGAGAGCCTAGGCGGGTGGGCAAGGCTCAAGCCTGCTGGACATGTCGAATAAGGGCATCAATACCTCTATACTTCTCCCGCGCAGGGCTAAAGTTCACAACCTGCCGAGGGACGGAATTGAGGTTCCCTTACAGTTCCAACTTTCATTTCATTGGACACGATGCCCTTATCTGGCTGATCGCTCGGCGACATTCAATTCCTTCCCAGCCAGCCTGGATGACACGCAAAGGGCTAATTACATAGGTGAAGATGCGGTTTTCTAATCAACAATTGACGATGCCAGCTGTTATCAAGCATTCTTGGTCCGGGCCGCATAAACTCGTCCTTCGAGCCTTCCCTGAGAAGTCCCCAGCGCACAAAGGTCCGAACGGTTTCAGAAAGAAAACTTATAAATGCCAACGCACCGATCTGTTGACTTGAAGCAGCATCTGTGTCTGTCCGCGCTTGTGCTCCCTGCCACTGCCCGCAGCCAACCAAGGTCGACGGCCTGTAACTAACGGCCTAGAGGTTAGGTGGCCCTTGGCCATTGTTTCGAGTTGCTGCCCGTCGGGACGCCATTTCTGGCCCTTGTTTCTTTGCAGCTGCAGCTGCAGCCCACCACCATTCCTACGAACGGTTCTGTACAAACATATACCGCGCAGCAGCACTTGAATCTTGGCAGCGGCTCTGGTCAGCAGAAGCTGAGAGGTGAACGGGGCTGAGGGAATGATGCATCGATGGTTGTCAGCCCAGCCCTGCAAGGCCTGGCCTAGCCTATCGCTGGATTAAAATAGACCTCACTCTGTTTCGAGGGAGTTACGATCCGAACTGGGTACTGTACAATAATACTTTTTTCTTCTGGATGCCCTTCTTCTACTTAGTCTCGGCGATTACATTTTGTATGCGAGCAAGGGCGAAAGAGAGCAACAATGGAACGGACATGTATTATGCATCGAAAACAACACGACACAGGAGTTTGCAATTGCCTACCTATTTAGCTCCTGAACCTAGTAGTTCTTACCTTGCGTTAGCTTGAGATATGTTTTTCGTGGATTTACCTTCCCAAGTCTTATGAGACTGAAGCAAGGAAATATCCCAGCAGCTGGTTGGGTGAAATACCCGTGGAGGGCTCGCATGGCCTTGACAGTCTCAGCTCGATGAAATCAGGATGAGATCTGGACGAAATCTCCGGACATACGAAAATCTTCTACAGGTATCTGCTGGAGTCGGTATTGGAGCTGGGGATGGCTCTTGAATAACACTGAATGGCTCAGAGCTGTATACGACCAGGCTTGTCAATGATCGGAAATCGTCCTGTGTCCACCCAACCCCCCAGGCATCAAGGCATTGGAACAGATGATGTATTGATTCATATTTCTGCGTATCGATGCGTCGTAGACAGGTTGCATGTTGCTGTCGTCTAATAACCGGCATCGTTGACATGAAAATGATGTCCATGGGATGCCGTGATATAACGCCTGCAAGTGTCCCAATCTCAGAGCCCCCCCAATCTGGCTGTTCCAAGCTACCGCCTTTCATACACAGAAAAGGAGAACAAGGCAATACTTCCCCCCTCCCATAGCGACCTTGGCTACTAGTACTCCATAGGCACCCATCAAGGCAAGATGTTCCAATCGAACAGATAACATACTACATCCAAACCCCGTTCCGTTTCGCTCAGACACCGCTCTCGGAATCTCCCCCGCGGGTCCGCCTATACCCTGCGCCGGCGCGCTTCTTGCGCTTCTCCTCTTGATATGCAAAGTCGCTGGTGGCCGTGGAAGACGACGACGGCACGGGGATGTGGACGGGGTGCTGGTAGACCTTGGTGCCGACCTCGCTGCCCGTGCCGACGTCGCTCTCGGTCCAGCTGCCCGGGACGCGGGTGGCCCGCGGCGCGCTGGTGCGGGAGGTGCCGCTGACCATGCTCTCGGTCGCCTCGTCGATGGGGCGGAGAGACACGTCGTCGGCCCGCTGCCAGCTAAAGTCGCGTCGCTGCGTGACGGCGGCGGCGGCGGCGGCGGCGCGTTGCTCCTTCTCCTCGCGCCGCAGCCTCCGGGCCTCGGAACGCAGCCGCTCGTTCTCGCGGCTCGCGTTCTTGTCCGCGGTCGAATACACCTTTCTGATGCCGCTGGCGGCGCCACTGCTGCGCTCGGCGTCCTTCTTGGTGGGCGTGCTGGTGGGCGTGCGCTCGCGGTGGCTGATGAGTTCCGACGTCACGGTGCTGCCCGTGTCGGTGGAGCCGACGCCGCTCCCGCTGGCGGTCGACTGGCTCGGGTTGGTCGAGCCGTCCCACGTGCTGGCCTCGCTCTGCTTGTTGATGCCGCCGACGCGGGCGGGTTTCTCGTGACGGTAGCTGCGGAGGTGCTTCTTGGCCTCGGACTCGGCCTCCTCGTCGATCAGGATGCCGTCGGCGCCGACCTTGCGGCTCGACTTGCCGTGCTTGCGCTCCTCCTTCTCGCGCTCCTTCTCCTCGCGCCGGCGCTCCTTCTCGCGCTCCTTTTGCTCGCGCTTCTTGCGCCGCTTCTCGCGCCCGTAGATGTCCGACACGCCCCCGGTGATGCCCGTCATGTTAGTCGTCCCGCTCACCACCGTGGTCGCGTCCTCGGTGCTATTGTCGTCCACGTCCTTGTAAACGCTCCCGCCGCCGAGGGCCGTGCTAGGCGTGGCGCCCGAGAGGAGGGTGCCGTTGGGGCCCCTGCGGCGAAGGACTGTCGACTTGTAGTCGTCCCAGTCGTCCTTTCTGAAGTGGAAGCCGCCGTTCTTGGCCCAGAAGAAGAACCAGATCCCCCCGACCACGAAAGCGACCCCGAGAAGCGCGAATACCGCGAATACCGCATTGTTGTTGATTTGGTGTGGAGGAATTATGCCCCTGCTCGGGTCTACATTGTCGGCGTCATCCCGCGCGAGGAGAAGCGAGCGTGCACGCAGCGGTCCCAATGAACCGACGTCGGGCTGGCGAGCGGTGTGGGTCTTGAAGGCGGATGTCAAGAAAGCGTTCACGGCAGCGATCGCGGGCGCCATGGTTGAGGTGCCGCCGCACTGGAATGCGGAGTGCTGTCGGCTGGCCAAGCCAAGCTTGCTGAAATGGCCCTTTGACGGCCAGAGATTGTAACTTCGAGAGGACCGGTATGTGATGTGGTATGTGAAACTGTTCGTGTCGACTGGAATGAGTGATAACTCTTCGGAATTCGGATACTGAGAGCGGATCAAAGAGCAGGCAACGTTGCCGGTGTGGTGCAGTGGAGGTTTGTCTGGTGTTCCCGTGTTGTGCCGTTAACCCAGAAACCAAGGGGGCTGGCGTTGGTGGCTTGTGCGTCGGGGCTCGGGAGAGGGGCTGGGGGCGGCGAGGAAGGATGGTATGACGTCCGGTAAACAAAGGAAAATCGTCCTTCACATCACCAGGCAACGGCAGGGCAACGGCAACGACAACCCACGGAGAAAACCATGACCCACAAATAAATCTGCAGCCAATTAATCGATCCTGGTCGCCAAGCCTTCTTCCCCCATCGACCCCGAACTCCCGGCTCGCAGTGGTGGGGTAATCGTAGCAAGCCCCACACAGTACCCGCTCCTTCCCCACTATCGAATTCTCGCTTCGCCTTTTCGCTGTACAGCGGAGGTGGGTGCTTCATCTTCCATCGAGCCGTGTCTTACACAAATTGGGCATGTTCAAGCCTTGATCAGACCAAGAGCTTACGTGATGCCGACTTTCTACATGTAACACATTCGGACATTTTGGTCCTGGTCTACAAAGCGGCCAAGCAAAAGAAAAAAGAAAAAAATATTTGAGAAGCAGCAGAACTCTCGTCGCCACTCCAATCAAAGTGCCGTCAAGAAGCGGGGTGTGACACCCGAAACCTTTTCGCTGTCGAATTTTTTTTTCGGTGAGAGTGAACCAAATAACTGGGTCGCCACCTCTGCCGCTGTCCGCATGTGATTATTTATTTGGTGGTACGGACGGCCTACAAGTTCTGCACTTGGACGGGCAAAATTGATTCGTAAGGAAGTGTCCTTCCTTATTTGCGTATAGTACTCTGTACATAATGTTGTTACAGCACGCCCACGAATCTATACAGAGCACTTAGTATAGTCCCGAGCACGGAATAGGCAAGACAGACAGGCAGGGCCCCAGGCGAAGAGGGAGGAACCTCATATTATGGGAAGAAAAATCCCCCCCAATTCCTACGCCGTAAAAAAAATTCTATAGGGTATCGCGTTCTACAGCTACCCCCTAGAAAAGGTGTTGTGTTTCGAAACCGTATCACGACGCGCTGAGGAAAGATATGCGTAGGTGCTCATTACCCGCGTACTCCGTAGCCGCCAGAGCAGACAGCGGCCTTACAGATACCCCTATTTGATGGCGCAAGAGTGGTTTGGAAGCTGCCTAAAATTCCGTGTCAGGCAGGTAGGCATGTAAAACAGAAAATGGGTCGGACAACTCCCTAGACTTCAAAGTTGTCAGTGGGTTCTGCACGAACAGCTGCTATGCTATCTGGCTTATACCCTACCTGTCTGTTTGAGTCTTAAGGTCTCTCAGGTAAAAAAAAAAAGGAGACGACAAGACTATACTTTCCCTTGTCGATATAATTCACTGTCTTCTTTCATGCGCTGGCTTGGAACTTTGAGGGTTTCAAGTGGGATATAACGAGACTCCAGTGGATTTGTGTATCTGAAATGAGCTGGGAAATATCTCTGGGATATATATCCTGCAACTAGACATAAATTGGGACTCGCCTGCTCCTCCATCCGGGACCGACCACGACCAATTATAGATATAGCTATATCGACAATGAGTCTCCGCAACGTATAATAATAGCATGCCGTCTCTGGTTTCGGGTATTCCCCCCATCCAAGCCAGTGTAGCCGAGTCTTCTCTCTCCAGCAGCCGACCCAGTCTCTCGATGAGAAAAGGAAGCAAGTAGTAGACAGCCGGGGCCAAACAAAGCAAGGTCGATATCGAGGGGAAACCAGAGAGATGGCATGCCAATCCTCCACTCCTCCCACGCCATTGCAAAGAGCATAAACGCATGGGCAGATTGGTTTCCCATGCCCTCCCCTCCACAAGAAGTGTGAACTTCATTGCCGAACAAATTCTATCGTTGTTTCGTGTCCCTTGGTAGCAGCAGCGAATCCAACTCTTACGCCATTGCAAATGCGAAAAAAAGGCCTCAGCTGAGAAGACAAGGCTTTATCGCACAGCTTGGCTGTCAACATCTGAAGTAACGGAAAGAATAGTAACAGTAGAGGAAAGTAGAGGATGCCAACAGAGTCTGGTTGAAGTCAATCTTGCCCTGGCGAAGGGAGAAAAAGGAGGAGAATGGAAAGAAGAAGAAAAATCCTCCAATGTATAAATATCCAACAGACTGGACCAGCCATGGTCGTCCTTGGCAGAAGCCCATCGATAAGAAAGCTCGCTCGAATGAACCATGCTGTACATAATGCACAGGCAGAAAGTCAAAAGCAACCTTCCGGCCCGAACACACAAAAAAAAGGATAAACCTTGCAAAGGTGTTGGTATTAAGCATTCGATGCTGTTTTCCATGCCAATTTTAGGGGTATGACTTTTTCCGCCAACTGACTTGAGCCAGCAACAAGGCCGCCATGCTAGAAGCATAGAATACAGATCGAAACGAAGAACTGAAGGTGTATCCAAGTCCAGATCCCCCTTGCCCACTGTTCGTGGACCGTCCACAAGGGTATTCACAGAAGGTATTGATGAGAATATAAAAAAATGAAAATGAAAAAAGGACACGGAAATCCGACAAGGAAATGTCAACGCTCGCTTTGCGATAACCAGGAAAAATAAAATTATGCACACTAGTCGATATCGTCGTCCTCGCCCAGAGTGACCGAGTTTGTCATCAGCTTCGTCAATGTTGTCGTATCGTCTTCCATAAACACGAGGTCGTCGTTTGTGTCGCTAAATCCGTTCAAAAGAACCCCTCGGTTGGGGGATAGGTAGGATATGCAGGATAGGGAGGGATGATGCTATACCGGTCATACCCTCCTGGTATTGTACGTGAGTACGACCCGGCCTGCGAGTTCGTCCGAGTTCGGGTCGGAGGACGCTCGATTCGGGTTCGGCGGTCTTCGTGGCCCATGTAGCTTGACTGATCGCTGCTCGACCGGAAGGGAGTAGGCCCTCGGGAGATGATGTTGATCTCGGCCCCATCCCGGCATTGCATCTCTGCGCCGCCCACCTTGAGAACCGTGCTCCCCTTGACCCGGATCGTCACGTCTTCGTCGTTGGCGCTTGACCGCGTCGTCCTGGTAGTTGCCGACTCCCTGTACTCGCTCTCGTCGCGACTGGCCGACGACCTCGTGGACCTGCTGCTGCCTCCGTTTTTGCCAGCCTTGCGTAGGGTCTCGGCAGTCAATGGCACTGCTGGCCCGCCCGTGACATGGTCTTGGTAGATGGAAGCCTGGTGGAGTTTGTCTTCGTAGCCGCTTCCAGAAGACGCCGACTGGTTTGCATAGTACGAGTTGCGCCGGCTATTTCCGCCCGCGACTTCGGTTCGGAAGCCCCCGGAATCATAGGTCCTGTACGAGGCACCAATGCTTGGTCGCCTTGACCGAACCTTTAGAATGGGAGCGGGAAATTCAGACTTTTGCCCGGGAGAGATGTCATGAAACAGTGCATGATCCGGGGTTATGTAGTCGTCGTCGTCGAACACGTTGGATGGCCTATATGGCGCGGGAGTCGGCGGCGGAGGGCGGATAGCTAGAGCGGTTGGGCGAGCAGATGCAGGCCTTCGCGGAGGAGGCATCGTCCTCATGTCGTCGTCATTCCTGGATCCATTCCGGTGTGTTGACGGCCGCCTGGTTAGCGGCCTCCGATCCACAACGTCGTCGTAGGCATCGTATTCGACCTGCAGAGGAGGTCGAAAGCCCATCGCCGACGCTGGCCGAGCAGTGGAGAAGCGCTCTGGCAGGGTCCGCGTGAAAAATTCGGGCGGCTGTTGCATCACTACAGGTGACGGAGAGGGCGGCGGATAAGGCACTGGGCTAGCCCACCTATTTGATGGTGGATATGAGGTAGGTAAAGTCGGGGGCTGTTGGTAAGAGTTGCTGTAGTGGAACCTGGCATTTGCCAGGGGCGGGCGTGATGCGCCGCCGTAATAGCTGGAAGGCCTGGGATTAGAGGTCTGGGCACGGGGTTGCGAGCTTGCGGTGGTGACGGTTGGGTTTACGCCATAATAGGTCGCCTCAGCGTCTCTCCTCGGAAGGCTCGGTGTTGTCTTGGAGTGTTTTACGGGAGGGCGCGCCTTGGAAGCCATGATGACTTTTTTGTTGGAATCGGACCTGTTGCGGTCCTTTGTCGCCTTCCGAAGCGAGTCTCCTCGGGGGTGCAAGGTCGAGTCCGAGTCGGTGAGGCCACTCGTGATGGGAGAGGACGAGTCTCTCCTCGGATATTCTCTCCTGGTACGGCTTGTGTTCGACTTCTCCTTGGTCGGGCTCACGACTGACGCGGCGTAGCTTGAAGCTGCGTAGCGAGCTGTCTTCTCAATGGGGTTCCCCGACTCGTCGGCGTCTTCGACGCACGCAATATGTGTTGGTCGACTAATCGTAGACATTGCCGAGACGAGCAAAAGCCCGCAGGAACGTATTCAAGCGACTTGAAGCCGAATGGATGCCCCGCGGCACAAGAGGCAGTGAAGCCTCGGGTTCGAGGCGGCCACGATTGGGGATCTCAGTGGAGATGGCGGTAGTGGTGGTAGCAGGCGGTCAACCGTTGTAGTCGCTCAAGAATCCAACGGCGGCGGTGGATTGATCTCAACCTGCAAGTGGGGATGGTCCGATGGACGAGAGAGTGTACGTATGGTGTAGCGGAGGATAAACGTTTTGACTTCGGACGCCCGTGTCGAGCTGGGATGGTGGCGGGAGGGCAGCACCAAGACGAAGGAGGGACGAATTGTTTAATAAACTCAAAAAGGTGGTGGGATGCCTGGGCAGTGACGAGTTTTATTCACTGCGGGGGGGGGGGGTGCCTTCTGTGAGTGGAGGGAGGGATATTGGGGATGGGCGGCAGGGAGACCCGCTGTTTTCTTCGTCGGGGCCAAGGATTCGCAGAACGACCTTTATTTCTGGCTGTTCGAGCAGCACTGACAACCATGCGAGGCCCAGCCGGGACAGGGGTGTTGGACGGCTGTCACCAGGATGGGTGTCCAGCAACGCAGCACGCTTTATCGATAAAAAAGCGACCGCAGCAAACACAACACACGAGCGGGCGGGAAACGACCAGGCGACGGGTTGACACCCTCCCGTCACATCTAGCCAGCCTCTGGCGGCCTGGGCTCGGTTGAGACGGCTTTCTTCAGCGTTGACACCAACAACCTAGAGGACGCCGACTAACGGAGCTAGAGTCTTCACTGCCTACGTCGCACGGTAGGAGGGTGAGGTGGGTTGCCGGCTGGGCCCTGGCGGCCGAGTGGCCTTGTGGGCCCGCTCTGATCGTGGGGGACGGGGGGACGGACGGACGGGGGACAAGCACAAAGGCCCTGGAAGCGGATCGTCTCGAGCACCACCACCTAACCTTTCTCGGTCAGATCCTGGGTGCTAGGAAGATCTGCCCGTCAAAGTCCCTGGCAGAGGCTGGCGTCGTGCAAGCAGAAGCCAGATTTCACTAGGCCTCGATGGCTCGCTGGAGATGAGTGAGCAGCAGTGGAGGTGAGGTGAGTTGTCGACAAGGTCCACTCCTACCGTCGGGTGCTGTGGCGATTCGAGAGAGCCTGCAAGCCTATGGCACGTTTGGGCGACTTGGGAGGCTATGTGTGGTTGAATCCTTCCGTAAGGCCAACTGGGCGGGTGTGCTTGGATTTGTTGGTGGAGCTTGGAAGCCAAGCAAGCCTGAAGAGGCAGAGAGCTGGACAACAGCGTGCAGGTGCAGCAGTGCAGGCCCGGCAGCAGAAGGGGGACAAAAAAAAGAAGAGGTCGAGTAACGGCAGCCGAGACACTCCGCAACGAAGCGGTGCCAGGATTGGGAGACACACGACCAGATTGCTGACCAGTCTTTCCGCTCTGCCCTTTCGTTGGCCAGATTAGTGCCTGACTCTCGTCTTTGGGTACCAATAATTCGTAGTGAGGCGATGATGGTCTTGGAAGCCGTGCGGGCCTTGGAAACAGGTCGCACAGAACTGTGGCAGCAACTTGATGGACCGTTGGACGCGGTGAGCGGTTCTTGTCGTCGTTATGAACGAGGAGATGATGCTACTAGAATCGTGATGAAGACTCGAGAAAACAACGGAATGGGCACAGTTAAGATTGCGAACCACCCGACTGTCCTGTCGAACAAGAGGCAGCCGTCCGCACCTAGGCAACGGACGGCAGATAGGCAACGAGCCAGCACACCTTTTCCCCATCAACGGCATGCGCAGTATGCGAAGCTCATTGGAGCCGTCGGGCCTGGAATGCAGACCTCTGCAAGCTAAAGCCGCCTGACTCCTTTCATAGGGCGGAACCGCAAGGAAAGTCAAGCCAAGTTTTCCCTCTGCGTCTGCGTCCTGGCTCCTCACGGCATTCGAGTCATCAGCCTCGATCGCCGCACCCGTCGCCGGAGCTATTGAGGCTTCTGAGGCGATTATCGTACAAGTGCATCACACAATATTGCTGCATTTTCTTCTGCACAGTTGAGAAACGCAGTAATCCCATTTGGGAAATTTATTGACAGTCCGCTATCTCTGGTCCGTCTTTCTGAATCCTGTTGTATCGGTCGATGTGCCGCTTGCCATTATTGCGCTATATTCACAACGGGTGGTTTCTGTATGGATTTGGCGTCGCGTCCTGAATGAAGCGACGGGTTCGATCGAATATTCGGGATAGGTCTTCTTTCCCGACATGGGACGACTCTCAAGCATTCTTGCGTGAACGAGATTGTTTCGGTTTCATTTTCGCTTCTGTCTCATTGGCCTCACTTGACGAGAGTTGCGCAGTCGCCGCCAATGGTGCCTCAGTTATACCCTCCCAACCGGTTATAAGCTACGTTCAGGTCCGAAAGTTGGGGGGGGGAGGGGGGAATCTCCACAGAAACATTTATCCCGCGACGAAACAGAGGCCAGAAGATGTTGAGTATCATGCAGGCTGATTGGCAGAGACTTGATCGCTAGAGCTTCTGGCTGCTCCACACCGTCGCAACTGCGCGAGAAGCTGCATGTCATAATGGTATTGCCGTATCAAGCGTCCGATCCCGTGGCTATTGTGTAGGATGATAGCATGGAGCAGACAGCCATAAACAGGTCTCTCAGAAGCACCAATTGCTCGACGAAGTGAGTCAAGTTTGTGGCACGGATACCTCTCTTTGGCGATCCAACACAGTCAAGAGACGGCTTAGCGTAGGCTACTCCGCATTCAACGCATTGATTGCGGGATGCGCGCAGGGGTGTCTGCTGTAGGCAGGATGTTCGTATGGAACTAGTTCGACGACTCGAATCATTACTCGGACGAGGACTCGGGAAAAGGAACGCAGCTAGCCCACTGACGCAAGACTCCCAAGCAGTCCCGTGATACCTTGGACGATGCAATGGAGACATTTTACCAATCTTACGTGACGTTGTAGTTCTGCCCTGGATCTGTTGAACAGAGGAGGCGAAAGATAAGTATTACTGTGCATACTCGGTCTAGTTTCCATGTGAGATAACCAAGACGCCGGGCCAGTCACCGGAACCCTGACCTACAAGGAAGCCCCGAAGAGGTTAAAGCCGGGATCGTGGCCCGCCCCGGATTGTGGTGGCTCAAATCGTGTGCCGGTGACTCGTAGGAGATCTATTTAGCCCAAAAGCAACAGGCCATCGCCTCCGTCCACGAAGGGGAATACAAACCCGTAGGAGTGTCACCAGGAAGTAAACGGCCATCAAGGGAGAGGACTTGCCCTTACTCCGGGCAGAGCTGGGCAGAACCGAGCAGGACAGTCTGCTCGTGGGCGAAGATTTGCTGCCACTGGCTGGACCCACACCGCTGTTTTGCCTCACTTTTCGATGGGGCGAAGCAGAATGAAGATCAATTCTAGGATAGCCTCTCAGCGACAGGATCCTGAATGGATGTGTTTTCAGACGTTGACCTCTCTCCAAGACAAGGGCTTTCCAAGGTCTCTATTCCTTTTTTTTTTTTTTTTTTTTTTTAAAAAAAAAAAAAAAAAAACCGCACGGAAACCTGCAGAAAGTGAACTTTCCAGACATGGATACGGGTAACACGTCTCTGTGTATTTGCTTCTTAAGGTGTTGCGTCCCCACATGACCAACAGCACGGCCCCCATGGTCGATAAAGTGTCCTTTCGCGATGGAGGTCTTGTGTGACTGAACATTGTCGCCTTGGCGAGTGCGTATGCAAGCTGGCTTTCGTCGAACAAAAATTCACTCCGAAGAAGTTCTAGCTGTTTTTGCCAGGACCACTCTGCTGGCCTTTGGACGACGAATGCTCGAAATAACAGCTAGTAGATAGAATAATGCCCAAGAACATGATGGGATATGTCTGCTGACGGAACGGATAAGTCGGTCGATGTCGCGCAATATCTGAATAGAGGGATAGCGGGGAGGGAGGAGGGCGCCTCAGTGCAAGGTGTCGTCGTCTTTGATGGGAATCTCCAAGTCTGCAACCACTGGCCTATGGTCTGACAAGTAAACGCCATCATCGAACTTGTTAGACAGGATCCCAAATGCCACAAACTTGAGGTTCAGTCGTTCTTGTACGAAGAGGAAGTCGATCTTCCTCGGTCTCTCCCAAGATTCGCCAAAGGATGTGTAGGTGATATCTGGGTTTCCATATTTTAAGCTCTGAGGCACAAGTTCCGATATATCACTCATTCCCGAGCCCGGCAAGGTCAGGGCCGTGTAGGCCTTGCCGCTCGGAGTGCTATTAAAGTCGCCGCCAAGGAACAGCGGCGCCCGGGAACGGCCGTCGCCTCTGTTATCAGTCCAGTCTCGGGCTAGTGTGAGCAGAAGACGGGCGCTTTCCTCCCTCGCAATCTGTCCTTGATGGTCCAAGTGTGTGCTCATAATCGCGACAGCTGTCCCGGTTTCCTTGTTGCGGAACGACCCTGTGGTAACAATCCTGTTCAAGGCAGCATCCCACCCTCGAGATGGAACGTCCGTGGTCGGAGACAGCCAGAACGTCTGGTTACGCACGCAATCCCAAGTGTCGGCTCGAAAGAATATTGGGGAAAACTCTCCAGCCAGTCTTCCATCGTCCCGACCCTGTCCTATGTGGCTCCAGGACGGACCCAGGTAGGATTGTATATCAATGAGCTGCGAATACAGGACTTCCTGGAGGCAGAGAAACACGGAGGTATGGCCCGACGCAATGAATGCGAATTGGGCGCAGAGCTTGGGGGCCCGAACTGACCACGGCTCCTCGCCCGGAACAGGAGACTTGGTCGCATACCGGACGTTCAGTGTAACTATCCGGGCATGAACTGAGCCAGACGGCGCAACCGGAGGACTCGCCAATGACATGGTGATGACAGTGGCTTAGCCGTGCTCTGGAACAAGATTCACCAGCTGAGCTCAAGGCGCTTCGAATCGACCGCTGACGCCTAACAAAGGGCCTGGAAGCAAGTGCCCGGGTAGGTACCTAGGTGTAGGTAGGCACCGTAGGTAGGCGCCGTAGCTATGTAGGCTAGTTGTTATCTGGGCCCCTGCTTTCATCTACAGATGGGATAGCAAAGTAGCTGCGTGCCTTTTTGGCAGTAGGGTATTTTCTGAATCTGGGCAGCCTAATCCTCCAGTTGGGGATCAGGGCCTGGTACCGAGGTAAGGTGGTAGGTAGGTAGCGGAGGGCCGAGGCAGTCACAGGCCGGGACTCAAGCCGATATATAAGATAAGGTAAGGTATGTAGTCTGTACGTAGGTAGGGCACCCAAGGTTGGGGAGTGATAGAGCGGGGTGGAGAGCAGAAGCCAGCCTGGGATCTTGCCGTACATACAATACCTTGTTAGGTAGCGGGAGGAAGCTGTTTGGGTCGGACCCTGCTTCGGTTTGGTCTAGGGTTCAACCTGGGCAGTTATGGCCGGGGTTAGGGCGGGGGTTAGGACGCGGGAGGCTGTTTGCCAAGAAAACTCAAATGGGTGCCTCCCTCCCGCGTGCACGAAGCAGAGAGTGGGAAGCTTGCACCTTACATATTTTTCTGCGCAAAATACGGATACGCAGTTGAGTTGAACCCAACCTACACATTCATTGCTAAGAGCCTTCTAAGCCCGACAGGATCGTCGCCCAAGTCATGCAAGACGTTCTTGCTCTAAGAACCCTGAGGCTGAGACGCGGAGAGAGCTGGCTAGCTGGCTGTGTGACTCCGCGGCAGCCTGTTCTATATCGATTCAATTCGATCCTTTATATTCGACGCGATTCGCCCTGTGAGTCGTCGTTTCCAGACCGGAGACAATGATTGAAATCTGTCAGATGGCATCGTGTCGCATGAAGATATGCAGGTACGAGGCATGTTGAGCTTCTGGGCGCATGAGCACGTCGAAGGGTTAACATATCTTCCCCGTTACCGCATGCTTCTGACTCTCTCTCTCACACACGACAGCCCTGACGTATTTGCCGTCGCGTCCCCTGCCTCCGGCCCCGGGACGCGACTCCCGCTCTCGCCCCAGGCAGCATCCGGCTCCCTCGGTAGAAGACAACAGTCTCTCTAGGTAATTGTAATGGTGTGGCGCACAGTCATACGCCTTCCACTTTGTCCAAAGAGGTGGTATGCCTAGCTTGGTCATGTCTCGGTTCAGTGAAGGAGAGCCTGTCACGCGTATGTAGGTGCGAAGTGCACTCGCCCAGCATGGCCATGGTGGAAATCCTTGTGCTTTCAAATGCTTTCGTATCCTATTCCGGTTTCCGATGCCCTGGTGCCGGCCTTTACTGCGGATTCTTACCACACTCATTCCCATAAACCTGCAGTCTTGCCCTCATCTTCAGTGCTCGTGATGCCGCCATTGTCCTGGCGTCGGGTTGGCATTCCCGGAAGTTCTCCCGATCCGATCCTGAGAATGGCCGAAACAGGGAATGGGATGTTGGCGCAGCAGGGAATGATTGGCCCACTGCCACCCAAACCCAAGAGTGCACCCCTTTTGGAGGGGAGGCGCCTTGTCAACGCCCCACATTTGGGCCCCCTTGGAGCTGAGCACCGGGCTGCGGATGACCACCATCTTGCACCTCACAGGGCGACAAGTCATATTGCCCGGAGCTGACCGGTGACTAGCCTGACGGCGGCCACGCCAGCCATATTCCAGCTTGACAACATGTGCCGCAGTCTGGACTGCTGTTTTTGGCGGGCGTGTGGCCTCAAATTTCAGCAGTCAAGGCCGCCTCAATAAGTACATGTCGGCCCCAAGGTGGCAGCCTATCAACATATATCTTCGGCGTGGCCTTCTTCGGCTGCTCCTGCCTGGATATCCTACCTACCTTTTGCTATTATGCAGCCCCGTTGTATCACGGGGATCTCGCTTTACCGTATTCTCACACTCGTTTTTCGATAGGAACTCACTGAGCCGGCCAGGCCGGCAGGTGGCCTTCATCCCCCTGTCGATGAGCGGCTTCCCTTTTTCCCTTGCCTGCTTGCCAAGCTGCCTAACCGTCCGTTCTTTGTCCCTCCGGCCATTTTTGTTGCTGTTCTTCACACGAACTAGTGTTACTTAACCAACGACACACACTACTGCTACTGCTACTGCTATACGAGAAGCAATCACTAGCCCGGGCTTGTCGCCCATCTCGAACTTGCCTTCTTTGAGAGACAACGGCCAAGATGCCTGTTTCTACTCGATCCGCGGCTCAGCCCCCGTCTCGAGCTTTACGAGACTCATGGCCGCTAACCCAACTGCGTTTACAGCCCAGCGTCGACGGGGATGATTCCGAGATTGAGGATTTAGATTTGTCCAAGATGGATGAGGATCCCCTTACTTTCTTCCTGACGCCAGCCCCATCACCTTACGGGGAGGGAGACGATGGAATGGATTTCGAGATGGATTTCGATGCCGGGATCGAGGACGCCAAACACCCGCCTCCTATTGTGAGGAGTGTCAGCCCGTCGAGTCTCGACGGGCTTAGTCGCCCTCCACCGCGATCACCTACACCACCTAGGCCTTCGTCCACTCCTGATTTGGACCACGATCTATCCCCCACACCCGAGGATTTTGACGACGATGTGCAGGCGGCTGCCAAAGCACGGATACATTCATTCCGCTTTCCTCTTCTATTGAAGGGTCTTGCAGTCGGAAAGCCGAGGGTCCAAGCCAAGCGTGGCAACGGCTACACAGATAGCTCATCGTCACTGGCATCGCCTTCCAGCCCACGTGGCTCGGGCCAGAGACAATCTGCGGCACGGCCTAGCCCGCGAATCGGGCACGGGACCGGCAGTCGAAGAGGGCGGTCTAGAGCGGTGTCGTCGTCTTACCTGTCGCCTCGTTCGTGGCGCGAGCCTAGCCCTGACGTGTGGTCGATTGAGGAAGAGACGGAAGAGAATATTAACAGTGAGCTCGGGGATAGTGTCACTGGAGAAGGGAATATGGGATCTACTACGAAAGCTGTGGCATCCAGCGTACCGCCTGCGAAGGTGCAGAAGAGGGTTCGGTTTGTACTCCCAGTTGAAGATGAGGAATCAGACATGCATTATTGATACTGGAGGATCGTGGGCGGATTGCATACAGATTATGGCGTTGTGGCAGGATTGTTTTTCTCCTTTTTCGCTGTCATTTATATATAACATATTCCCTGTCAATATTGAGCATAGCATCCTCCTAGGTACTTTTTTTTCATCCGACTTCCAGCGTAGGTAGGGCAGCTTCGTATTTTATTGTAGAAATGAACGATTTGGGCGAATTCTATGGCCTTGGGTGAAAATTACCGCATTTGGAAGCATGTTGACGTTGGCGACGGCGGCGAGGTGCAATTACGGTGCGACTGCGTAGTAATTATCTGAACCTAGTACCACTGAAGCGGTCCGGTCCCTAAGTAGGGGCTGCAGCGCCACTACGACCACCTCTTAGACCACTTTTATACGGCCTGTAGCCCGCCACGGACAAGCAGTTAGGTGCTAGTCATATATAGTTAGGAAACCCCCAAAGTAGGGCGGTAGGAAACGCTATACCTAACATAGTACTCAGCTATAGCTCGACTCTCGTTCCCAGGCATCGTCCCTAGGTATTGGTTCCGCATAAGTGACTAGGTGTAAGTGGCCACCGAGATTTGGAACTAGACCACCACCCGTTACCGCTCAACCTCCCACCGGCCCCGCGCACCAAGTCAACGTTCCCGCAACACTAGCTTGGGAACATAACCCTGTAGTGACATAGAATTAAGGACAACGAGGGCCGATACCGCCTTAGTCCGGTGACAATATGGGCGGGGCGGTGGGAAGAACTCATCCAGAACAACCAATGACGAGGGAAGAAATGAATGCGGCGACAGACAAGCTGGTCATGAACTTTTGGGAGCAAACTCAGGGACAGGGACAGGGACATGGAAAGAGAAAGAGACAAAGAGAGAAATGTCAGGATGGTCTAGGAAGCACGGTGAGATACTTATGTGATATTAGATGGCTTCTGACTGATCGGTGTTGAGACGAGTGGTGTTGTATCTTTTGTTTTGTTTTCCCGGGCTGGCTCCCGTGTGCGGTTTGCTAAGGCTGGTACCTTAGGTATGCATTACATATCTGCCCATCCAGCGTGACAATCTCCTTGAACCTGCTCCTGACCGTCGTAGAGTGCGTTCGCGCTACATTGACAAGTCTCTGCTGAGTGCTTAAACCTGCTTTATCCATCCTACCTCCAGGTGCCTTGTTTTACTATACATACCTATACCTTGAAACGTAGTGCAAACCTGCTTTGTTTTTGCTATGCAAAGTCCTACCTACCTTATAACTCAAATCCTAGCACGTACATACCTATATCTGACGAGCCGAATCTAGAATACAGGGTCTTACTCTGACCACCCGAATGTAGGTTATTGTCCGGCCTCCGAAAGCTGGCTCCGGGGGTGGGGCGCGGTAAGCGGTAGGCCAGAGGCGTGGCTGGGATGCATGTGTTTGGGAAACAAGGATTGCCAGCGAAGGAGGTTTTTCCTCCGAAGAGGCTAAGGCTCTCCTCTCGGTGATGCTACGGCACGAACGGTGCGCTGGCGCTCCGTTGATAAGGCTGCACTGAGTTTTCCGACTGCTATCGCAAGTTAACTGTGACAAAGTTGTGCGGTCAGTATCTATATCTTGTAAGTAAACTCAGGTAAGGTAGGCTTTTCGAGGGTTAGTGAACAATTTTCGAACTCTAGTTTTCCCGGAGCCACCTGCATCAGAGTGCCAGTGCCAATCTGGAAATCGGAGGTCATCCGCAAAACCAGCCAGCGGGATCGCTATCGGGAGCAGTGCAGCGGTTTCAAGTGCCACCCACCCACGCTGCATGTGAGCTTTTGGTCGAAGTCTATCTAGTAGCTGAATTGACCGCGCAGGGGACGGGAGGAAAGATCCATGCCCGTGATCGCTCACTTGGGTTTTCAGCACACGGCACATACCTTAGTAGGTGACGGGCAGAATTCTACCTGATAGGAAAAGTACGTAGGTATCGTGCTGCGGGTTGCACCCCTCCGTCAGATCTGCTCCTCAGCGGACTAGGGTGCTGACCACGCCCAGCTGACAGGCCTGGTCTAGCTCAATCCGAAAGAGCAACCCCACTAGAGCTGGCGAGCCAGGCGCGGTCCTTTCCCATTGGCCCTCCCGGTCCTGGCCCTTCCTTGCTCCTTCGTAGGAAGCGAGCCGGAGCTTGGCCGCAAGGGTGTGGCTGGGTTCCCAACTGAACTGGGGGTGCAACACTCGATTTCATTGTTTATGTCTGAGAATATTGTTTATCGTCATTGGTCCAACAGCTGTGGTGTTCTGCATCTTTCGCAGCAGAGGCAAGAGCCTCCCACCACCTCATATTTTTCCCGCGACGCAACTGCGTGCCGACTCTGGGAAGCGACTTACTGGCTTGCTGCTGTAGCATTCTGCTCTGCAAGCACGGCAAACAGGAATTACATTGTTTTAACCACATTTTGTCTTTTTTGAAGTCAAGTGCAGCCTCCCGTCTCAGTTCCGACCACCCCGCATACGTCAGTCAGTCAGTGTACTTGGTGCATTGTATCCAGGTGGTTGGCCGCTTGTTTGGAGTTCAGCTGCATCCCGTGCGACCGGCAACCTCGCAGAAGCTTTTTACACTGGTCTCGTCTCCAACTTGAGCAGCGGCACCCTAACCCCACAACCGATCAACGTCCTGGCACGGGGATTCTCTACTGCGCCAACGCTTCCCCTAGTGGTCTTCCCAGCCTAGCTCTGGCTCATGAGCCGAAGAGATATTATTTACCTTTCCCCGAATCGGCCCCTCGTGCCCTAGATCGTCGGGTAGGGCGGACCATATTCGGATTCCAATAACGCGGCGCATCAACAGCATGCAGGCGGCTCACCGAGGTGAGTTGGTGCGGTTTCCCTGTGATTGTGTTTGTTGACATTTCCTCCGAACATCTTCCCCTAAACTCCCGATGCCTGCAACGTCTGATTGGTGTTTGTCTGGCCTGCCTGGAAAACATCCTTGCCGTCCCATTGTCTTTTGTTTCGGCAGACAGCTTCAACCCCATGTCATTCGCATGCGTGGCTGGGCTACAGAACGCAGAATGCGGGCTTGCTAACATTTCTTGACCTCCCTGGCAGAACCATGTCACCGCAAAAACCACGCGAATCCTCTTCGCCAGACCCGGCAACGCCACGGCGCGGTTCGGCTGTCAAGAATGGCGCTGCCGCGACAACACCTGCCAACAGGCGGGCTTCAGCGCATGCCGGCGGTGTCACCCCGAAGAGCGCACCTCCCGGCACCGCCGGCCAGAGCTCGCAACGGAAAAAGTCAATGGAACCAAATTTGCTGGCCGAATTCCTGCTAGGCCGCCCCTCGCCGGCGCGCGTGGCTGGCCAGCGGTCACCTTCAAAGCAGCGTCGAAAAAGCGTGGCTCTGGACGCAGCCGGTGTGCGGGAGGAGTTGCGCCAAGAAATGCGAGCTGCAGCAGTACGGAGGCTCCAGCAACCCGGCGCGGTGACCGACCGGGTAAAGGCATGGCAGAAGGTGAGCATTTCCGCCATGAAGCCGCAGGGCGGTGGTGTGCCACACGCCGAGGATGTCGCAAGCGAGCCGACTGAAGTCGGCGCCCAGCTCGATGACGCCACTGTTACTGAGGAAGACCGGGTGAGAATCAAACTACGGCTCAAGTCCAAGAAGAATAAGGCCAAGGTTGAGAACGGCAACCCACGCGGGAACATGGAGGACGTGCGGCAAGATAAGTCTGATGGAGACCGGCCGGATATGATAGCCAAGGACCCACGGGTTAAGGAGCGCCCGAAGAAGAGAATCGTAAGTGATGACAATTGGATGAAGCGCGGGAAGAAGCAAGGCCCTCATAAGATAGGTATTGCGAAACCGAAAGCGGAAGGGAGTCCAACGCCGATACCAAAAGATTTCCTCCAACGTACAGCACAGAATCCACCAGTCCAGAGCAAGATCAAGGACTGGGCGAGCAGAATAGAAACGCCAGACGCCCCTCGCGTGAGGCATTACCATCATGCCGATTCAGGCGCAACGGTAACTGTCGAGGAAGATCCCCCTACCGAAGTTTCTTCCGACCGAGATGTCCCGGCCCGACCAACACTACCCGCAGATGATGGCATTCGAGTAAAGCCACTGAAGTCAAGCAAACCTGACGGCAATGGCATTCGAGTTAAACCTGCGAAAACAATTATTCCGGAAGACGGGATTCGTGTGAGACCAATGGCCCCAAAGAAGCCGAAAATGGAGACCGATGATGGAATTCGAGTATATCCGATCCGAAATAAAGAGCCCCTTGATGGAATCCGAGTCCGGCCTGTTGACAGTGCTTCTCAAGAAGACTTTCGAATCCGTCCGAGCCGCCGAGCCTCGATGGACGAGATAACCGTCCAGCCAGCCTCATCCAGGCGGACATCCGTCGAGAGGAGTGCGAGAGTTACAAGCACCAGACTAGACTCTTCAGATGGTTTCATTGAGGTCATTGAGGAGCCAGAAACTGAGGTTGGCACCCCGACAAGAAAAAGAGACCCTTCTCGTCATAGATCAAGACAGAGCCGGAGCCCCAGAGCAGCTGCCCGGGCAGAACATGCCTCTGACGACCGGTATTCGGGATCTGGAGTGGAGAATCTTACCCCCCGGCACGAGATATCAGACGAAGACTCTGAAAGAATACCGCCCACGGTTCTAGGGAACAAGTCCCTCGCTGATATTCCGGTTGGGTACTCGGCCTTTAGCGAATTGGATTTACCTCTGGGAGCTGATGCGAAGAACGGCGCAAAGAGGCCGAAGGCGCAAAGAAATCAGAGCTTCAAGGCGGTGCCAAAAGTGTTCAAGAAAGTCGTGAGTGGGGCTAAAGACATCATCCACGACAAGGTTGACCCGCCCCGACCGGCCGTAAACCAGCCAGCAAGCATCGAATCTTGGTTGAACGGCACCGTCGATCCTTTTGTTGACCCGTCGTCTAAACCGCAACCGGCTGAAAACGAGCAAGGCGAGGCTAATCAGAGACGGTCCTCATCGGTCCAGCGGCAAAAAGAAACGAACCAACCTCCAACTTGCAGAGTGCTCGAGCCTCAAGAAAATGTTGACCCTCAGCAAGAAGACACTGATGAAACACCGAAAAAAGGGAAGTCACCAGCTACTCCCGCTTCGGGACTCAAGAGAAGACGGGCAACCAAGAGTGCTTCATCTCCTTTCAGGCCTGGCGGCAAGAAACCCTTTCGAGAGGCGCTGAAAGAAGCATTTAGAGGCGAATCCGGTGGTTACAAATTACCGCCTATGATTTACCCAAGCTGTGAGGCTGAGTATTCTGTGGAATCAGAGCCCGAAGAGGAAGATTGGGAGCGTCCAGACGCTCGTCGTCGCTCACCGGACCAGTCTCAGAGAACGCCATCTCCTGATCCTTCCACGATTGACTCGAGCCAATCCTCAGCATCTATTGGCTTGGATCCCATTCGTAAGAAGCGGCCGCCTACCACCGGGGTTCATGAACTATCCACAATTGTGTCAGAGGAGTCGAGCAGCTGGACATGTTCCGACACGGCGTCAAATATATCCCACACCACAGTTACTCAGGCAACAGCTTTTACGAAATCCACCGACCTATCCCGAAACAGGAGTCAGAAATCGAGCCTCAAACGTCGCCTTACTAAGCATTCAGATCTCGTTTCCGTGCTCTCCTTGCCAGACGATGGACAGCTTGCTCCTCCCAGACGGTCAAAGAGCATCAAATCAGCCAGAAGTCTCCACCGAAAGCCGAGCAAGTTGGATAATGGCAAGATCGACGAATTGCTCGACGAGTTTGCTGACGATGAGCATTTTTATGAGAGGGAATTGAAGGCTCTTGTTGACGGTGTGGTCCCAGTGCTACTGACACATGTTGTCCACGACGTTGGCCGCGGCGTTGCTCGGATTTTTAACCAAGCCGAAACTGATAGCACCAAGGATGATCTCATGGCCAAGTCAGTGGTCAATATGGGTGTTGCTCTTGAGAAGCTGAGAAACTTCCATCGGCGTGTCCCGCTCTCGAATATCTATCATCTTCTTACCTGGCTTGAAGCGGTATCTTCCGTTTATGATAACTATCTGGACGTCTGGCGGCTTGGTTTCCAGGACTTGGTTGTTAATCTTGCGCCTGCGTCTGGGAAGCCGGAGGACGAAGATTCTCTTCTAAACGCACTTCCCCGCAATGAGGAAGGTGACGTGCTGGGAGAAAACGGCGAACGAGTTGATGTCGCATACCTACTCAAGCGGCCTCTGATTCGGGTGAAGTGGATGACAAAGTTTCTCAAGGTAAACATACTCTCCCCAACCAGTGTCACAGTCATGGCTCTCAATTCGATGCTGATTTGGATTTCGCAGGCTACCTCCACCGTCATAGAAACCAACGAGGTCAACGACCTTCTATCGCTATATGAGGGCCTCCAGGAGAAAGCCCGTAAAAGGCATCGCGAAGAGATTGCCCGCATGACGGATGAAGACGCCAGCAATACAGACACCACCCGCTCTCGTGATCTTCGAAGTCTTGCTCCAATCGATAATGTTGTCGTTGACCAGATCCGTCAAGTCGCAGCTAAAGACTCGTTTGCACTCGATCTTGACCACTCGAGCGGCCAACGACTGGAATGCCAGGTGGAGCTGATTCAAAGAGACAACCTGGATGTTCCCGCCGACAAGGGCGACGTTCTCATCAGAGAGATTGGAAACGGTACCCAATCGTGGCTACTATTCCCTCCTGTCCCCAAGCAATTCATATCTGCCCGAAGAGGCGACAATGTTCGGTCCTTGGTGGTAATGGTTCGAGGTATGCATAATGGGAATGAATGGTTTGAACTCGTCAATCTCTCTACGAATAACGACGAGCAGATTACGGACTGGCTCGATATTTTGGGTAGTAGCCCACTGCCGCCGGCATCACATTGGAAATCGGCCCTGTCTCCATTGGACATGACACCGGCCAAAGCTGATCTGATCGACATTCCCGTTGGTGAGCGGAGGCTCTCCAAACGGCTTTCCAGCTCTCCAAGCACTGAAAAGCCCAAGACTCCAGCTCGCTATCATGCACGGCAGAGGTCCAGCGTGTCTTCTATAGAAATACCTCCGCCACTAGCTTCACCTCTACAGTCAGAAAGGACACCAACCCGCGATAGTCACTCCCAACAAACTCGCCTGACCTTGGAGCCATCGGGTGACGATCCAACCCCATCTTGGGAAAGCGCAGGCCACAGTCTCCCGAAGTCCCCGAAAAGGGCGTCTCCAAACTCAACTCCATATCGTGAAGATGGCGCACCCCCTCCACCGATACATCGTAATCTCACACCCAACGGTCCGAGCCACCTTGCTCCTCCAGTAGAGAACAAAACTGTATCTCGAGTGAAGCGGCGAACTTCATCTCCACTTAAACACGAATACCATCCATCTGACGTGTCTTCGGACAGCTCAAACCCGCCAAGCGATGATTCCGAGTCATCTCAATCTTCTAGCGACGAGCTAGACGAAGACGAAGTGCCCGATACCATTCCTGGTTATAGTATTAAGGTGACTATCCCGGTCGTGGTTGAATCGGCAATTTCGGATAGTAGTATAACTCCGTCCAATTCGGCTTCTCAGATGGGCATGCCTGGTCAAGACGGGAAACAAACAGGACGGCCTTTGCAAAAGTTTATCGCCTCAGTCTCATATTGGTCCAGCAAGAAAGGAATCTGGAAGGATATTAGCTCCGAGCCTTGTTCTGTTATAGTCCACCCGGGAAGCTTGGAGATGCATGGCCTCAACGAACCGCTCTCGAATCAGCAACCATACCCACTCCAGTCTTCAGGGACATCAGAGGTCGACAACAGAAACAAGGATGCGGGCGGTATCGTGCCCCTCGTTTGCTTAGTTCTTACTCCGGTGGTAATGATCCGCAGGAGTACGGCGCTTGATCTCGAGGTCCGCAGTCCGGCATCCCAGGCATCGCGCCTAAAAATCGATAGCGGAATGTTCCGCCTCCGGGCAGCATCTCAGGCCGAGGCCCAAATTCTCTACGAAGCAGTGCACCAGAGTCGTATGAATAACGCCAGATACATTCAGCTCAGCGAGGAGGCACGTGTCCGCTCCTTTGGGCAACAGCAGAATATGGCCACCGAGGGCAGTGCAGATGACGACAGTTCTAGCCGCCGGCGGAGTTGGTTTGGACGTAAGAACAGCTACCGTGCCTCTACTCGTGCTCCGAGTCTGTCCCAAGCCAGCGCCTCGACCGGTATCTCGGCCACCAGCTTTCTCAGGCGTCTAACGGGCGGAGGTAACACATCTTTCAACATCGATGAGTCGACAGTCGACAAGCATTCGCGCCCAGGCTCCGTTGCAGGGGGGATCGGTCCCGGCAGTTTGTACACATCGAGTGGCTCGTCAAGCGGTGGAGGTGGTTCGTCGACTCCACCGCGAAGCCTTTCTATCTCTCTATCTGGCTCAGGAAGCCAGAGCCGCTGGATCAATGGACTAGCGAAGCCCTTCTCTCCAGATGAGCGACCCCTCGACATCCGATGTCACTTGAATGTCCAGAACAACCGCTGGGCCGATAAGGGGGATTGCGTCCTAAACATCAGCCGCCCACCGCCGGGTGTCCGTCAAGAACTGGCGCTGTATCACGGTATGGAGAAGCGCATAATAGTTACCCACGCGACCAAGAAGAGCGACGAGAAGCCGCTTATTTTGCTCGATGCGGTGCTGGGCTCGAAGTGTTTCAGCATGTTGGGTACGAAAGGGATTATGTGCAGCGTGTGGGAGAATCTGCGCGACGAAGAAGGCAATGTCGGTGTAGCACCTGCCCAAGGGGCACTAGCTGGCAAAGTCACAAAATGGTGCTTTCAGTGCAAGAGCGTCCAGCAGGCTGACTGGATCATGAAGATGGTCACTTCCGAGATCCCGGGGTTGATAATGAACTAGGAGAAGCACTGTCACCAAGGCCAAATGGACGGTGAAAAGCACGGAAAGGATAAGGGTAGGGCGCGAGTGAAGAGACTTGTGGACACCATGCTGCGACGAATCACTGAGCAGAGTTCGAGTGTGGTAGAGGAAGGCGCCTCAATTAATATTGCCGGACTACCAAGTCGTCCTCAAAGCGCCAAGTTTTGACGCATTCAGATTAAGGGAGTTTGGGAGGGGGGGGGTCGGCGGATTTCAACTTTTGCCTTCTTCATTATACCCAACATTCTGCACTTTAAAGGTTCCTTGGACCTTCATTTATAGCTGGCCTTTTCTTCTTTTTTTGGTGGGGATTTCTTTTGGGACAGGCACCACCTATCTCGTCTCACCTGTTCATTTATAAGAGACGTAGAGAAGATTAAAGGGCATAATAACTATAAATGGGGGATTCTCTTTTCTTTGTCTTTTCACTTCGGTGGCATGGATGGAATGGGTGGCATTTAGACAGAAACCAGCGGTGGCGTCGGGTGGACTTTTTAAAGGTGTTTTGTTGTCGATTGATTGCGTGGGATGGATGGATTCGGTGTTCTTCTTTCTCTAGGTTAGGTACCTACCTAACTTATGTATGAATGCATATACATGTACAAACGTTAGATGTCTGGAGCACCTAGAGGGCCACTTGGTACGGACGTTTGGCTTTGTTATGACTGGAATGTACGTGTTTACGACATATCATGTAGTGCCAAACCGCTTTCTGATTGCTCTGCTAGATTATTACTACAAGACCGCAGAGAGAGTTTGTAAATGGTCTAGAATCTCTCTTTGCAATGGCTTTAATACGGAATTCCGTCGGTAGACGTGCGACCTTTCATGTTTGAGGTGTGGGCTTTCCTTTACTTAAGTAATTGTCGCCACAATGGGCGGATTACCTAGTGATGCAGTATTACTCCACAGTGTTCTGGCCGCTGAATTTGGCTGGCGCATGCTGCCATTTTCGGCGGCTTTAACACCAAGTGCACAAGTCTCTTACAAGTACCGTCTGTGTACCTGTGTCATAGCAGCCTTTCTAGCGCATCTCTGTCACGGTCGAAAGAGTATCTAGGTGGGTGCTTCAAGAGACAGCACAACATAATTAATCATGGTTATGCTACATTTGCTCGATAATAGCGCCTACAGCCCACAGGCGCCTACAACCCGCCCTCCGGCGGAGTTCATCCGTTCTAGGGGCATCCGGGATCTGGGTATATACCGCCCCGTTTCGAACCTAGATAGAGGACTTCGCAACCAACAAGCCTGGATTCAAAGGTACAGAAAGGAAGAAGGATAGAGCAGGAAAAGGATATGGCTATGGGTACGTATTGAGGAGCGCGCAGACTATAGCTTAAAACATATATATGGGGGTGGCGCCCAGAACCTAGGATCCACGGATCTAAATATTCTACAAGCTCTATCTTTACCACCTACCCCAAAATAGAATCCTAGTCAGGGATATAATCGCTGCCCTAGTCGCTAAGCTTCCTCTTGACTCTTTTCTCGGCTGCCTCAAACCGCTCCTCGTCTGATTCTGTGAGTTGTTGCGGTGGTGGCCGAACCCTTGGCCGCTGCAGATGATTCTCATGCTGCATCTTCCTGCGCTCACGATCCCAGCGCTCCGCTCTAGCCTCAGCCTCCTGCACTATTTCATAAAGTTGAGAAAACGAAATAGTAATCTCCCCGGGGATGTCATCGATTCTGAGGCAATTAGGCCAGTACCAAAAATCTTTGAGCCCGATACGAAGGATCCGTTCCCCATCGACTAAACTATCATCCACTGCCCGAAAGATACCTGTTTCCGTCTCAGCTGCTTCAAGTACGGCTTCCCCATCTTCCTCAATATATCTTGGTCGCCACACAGTGACCCTGGCTTCTTTTCCCTTCTCCCGGTATTCAAGGTCAACCCCAATAACGACTTGGGTCCGCCAATTTGAACCTAGGATGTAATCATCTGCAAGGAATGGCAAATCTTGTCGTTCTTGTGAATGGGAGGCCTCCAAGATAACACATGCTACCCCCGTATCTTCGTGCGCAAACGACCCGTCTGGGTAATGGGAACTATCATCACTCTCAATCTTGGGGCTTCCTGCTCCGCGTACGCCCCGAGCAAAACCGGCAGCGACTTGGTCGTTACCTCGCCGTATATCGATCAACTGCTCCATAACTAGGCTTTTGAATGCTTCGACAACGCCTTCGTGGATAGTGCCCGCCATTCGCAAGACGAACTTGGCGAGCTGAGGGAAGTAGTCGTACCTAATCAGAGGATAGCCAATGTAACGCTGGACAAGTGGCAGCTGGACGAAGAGGGGTAGAGAGACAGAGGGACAAAGGGATAGTCTATCTAATTTGGCCAGCGGTAATCCCCTTCAGCTTCTAAACGCGCCTCGAAAGCCTTGAACTCGTCACGACTGAGGCTGATGCACCACCACTCCTCTTCGACCTCGACTCGGCCACAGATGCGATTGCGAATTTCGGCGATAATCTTATTGACACCAGAGACGGGTAAGCTCACGGATGGTGTGGGGGAGTTGGGGGATGCCGTCTCTGGAGGCGTTGCCGGGTAGAGAGTCAGCCGATTGAGGGAGCCAATCGAGCTGGGTGGTGATTGTGCTATCCATATGGGCGGATGGCTGATGATGGAGATAGAATGTTGGTACACCCAGGGCGACTTCAAGGAGTAGAACTCGTTTGCTTGTTGACGACGGAAGGAAAAGGTGTTGTAGAGCAATTGCTTCGCTTGCGTTATTGGTGATGGAAGGAACTGGTGGTGCAGAGCGATTAGTGTTTTGGGGTGCCGAGATTAGCGGGTCCAAGCTGCCAAGATGCAATGGCCGCGCTAAACTAAATGAGGGGAGTTGGGGGAGGGCGCCATTCCCAAAGCGTGCAGCACCGTGTTCTCTAATACTTATGATATAGAATATTGATGACGAATGATATGCTATGCATGTAGACAAGGCTTGGCGCAGCAGTTGGCTACCTTAGTGGAGTGCAGGGGCCCAAGTCAGGCACAGTCGCGTTTCCTGCCGCGCCGCGACTTCAAAGAAACGGCCATCGGGCTTTTTTCGCTTGCGACCCTCGTTTTCTTGATTGCGACAACGACTGCGACATCTCAACCTTCGCCGACCACATAGACCTCCCAGAACCCCCCAGATCTTTCAGACCTCCCAGAGCACCCAGGCCGCGACGCGACCCGCTTTTTTCGTTCCTATTGTTCTTCGCACCTATTGTCTTGCGCCGGGGCGACGGGTAGGCCCATTCAATTCACAATGGCCTACTACAATAGCATGAAGGTGCCGGAGCTCAAGAAGCTATTGAACGAGCGCGGCCTCACACAAGTTGGCAATAAGGCCGACCTTATTGTTCGCCTCCAGGACAATGATAAAGAGCAACCTAAATCTGAGGAAGCTCCCGCCGGTTAGTTTCTCATATATATAAGGACTCCTCTTCCTTGATGCGCTTCACACACTCAGAATCCTCGCACTTCGTGTCTCTTCTGTGTTTTGAAGAAGCCATCGATATCGAATCATTTTCTCTTCGAAACCTCACTTGACTTTCACATCACTATCGCTTCCTTTTTCGAAACCCACATCAAAAGATGCCCCTGACAACAACCATGGCTCTCGCTGATACTGACTTCGTTGTCGATGTCTACCTAGACAAGAAGGATGTTGCCGCTGAAGATGAGATTGACTATGACGACGATGACTATCCCGGCTTTAGCAAGGACAAGAAACATGATGTGAACACTAAGAAGGCGGACGATGCGCCCGCTGTGGCTGCCCCTGCCGCTTCCTCTACCGCTGCTCGCACCTCTACCTCGCCAGTGGTTGCCAAGAGCACCCCTGCGACGTCAACATCAACCTCTGCGACCAAGACCACCGCCAAAGCTGCTGACTCGGCCGTCAATGCCCCTGCCCCAGAGTCGAAGACAGCTGAGGCTACCACTGCTGCCCCTGTCACTGCAGCTTTCGAAGCCGGCGCTGAGAAAGACGAAGCCGCGAAACCAACCGAGGCACCATTTTCACAGCACCTGCCGCCCACCAATGCTAAGACCGAGGCAGAGAAGCGCGCAGCGCGCGCAGCACGCTTCGGCATTACCGCCGATGCGGAAACCAACGAGGCCAAAAAGGCAGCACGGGCCAATCGCTTTGGCGTGGCTAATGACCAAATCTCAGCAATTGACAGTGCCCTTCCGGACCGTCCCCGCAAGCGTGGTCGCGACCGTGCTGATGAGGACAAGCAAGAGGTGGAGGAGAAGCGGGTGAATAAACGACGATCCAGCGGCGCGCCAGTTGCAGCTCCTCCTACCAACCAGAGCGGCGGCGTCCGGGGTGGACGAAACAAGAACCGACGTGGCGACCGGAACGGCGCTGGCGGAAACGCCCCCAAGGAGGGCAGCAATGGCCGCGGCGCACGTGCAGACGGACAGAAGAAAGGCCAGGGAAAACCGACGCCTGACATCAACCCGGCCGAGAAAGCTAAGATGGAAGCGCGGGCTCAACGGTTCGCAGCCTCTAAGTAGCGAGGACTGGGTTTTGGTCTCTGGGATTTTCTGCGGAGGAATACGCTCGATATTGACGTAATTCTCGGACCTTGGATTCAGGTCATTCTTGCTTTCCAATGGCAAAATCTTTTCAACTCTTGACACCTCTTTTCTTTCACGGTCTCGACGATGAACCATCCGGACTTGTATGACTTCACTCTCGTCTGGATCTGCACGTTACGTGGATAACGAGCCTGGTCCGGAGAGTGGACACGGCGAAGAAGGGAAACAAATTTCAAAATCAAGGGGAAAGGAAAGAGATTATTTGTAAAATAAATATGCCCTTTTAGTATTATTTATTGACGACGGAAGACCGGAAGACATGCGGGCGGGCTCAGGTACGACGGAAAGGCGGAGGCGGAAACAAAAATGAATGAAGCTTTACACGAGCAACTACAAAAACTAGTGCCACATAATGAGGGGCGTTCAGGGAGGTTAGGCGAGAGGACGAAAATCCGCCTAGTTTGTTTTCTCTCGGGCAGTGTTCTCTTTATTCTCATTTCTCTGCTCGATAGAGGTTCGAGTCAAGGTAGCGATAATACCTATTATTCACTTTGATAGTCTTGCCTTGCGCCTGTTTCCCGCTCTGTGTCGGTGGATTCTGCTACGTAGTAATCTTGAGTCCAGTAGATGACAAACTGTTCGAGAATGGACAAAGGAAACCTTTAAAGAGCTACTACATCCACATCTTCAAGAAACAAGAGCTATAGTCTATCTAGACTAGTTAGATATCACTTGAATTCCTACCTTCGCATGCTGTAACCAAGCAGACAAACAAACTTGCGTTCAACTCAAGGCCCCTGGTAACTAAGGTAGGTAACTGTCTTGTCTCCCTCTTAGTGGGCAACTCCTTCCATGTATCTCTAGCGAGTGTAACCTGACAATCTAGCGATATAACGATGATGATCTCCGCCTGCTAGAGAAAAATGGCCAATACTGGGACGCGTGGCAAGACTTACCCGTATGAATGCCGGGTCGTTTTATTTTCACAGCCAGTAGACTCACAATCAGGATTTGCGGGCACGACTTTCACCACAGGCAGCAGTAAATTTCTCCATAAGCTTTAATGGATGCCAGTATCTCTTGCAGGGTGACAAGACGTACATGGTGTATTATATCCTGCTAATTACGGGGGCATTCTTTGCCCGCTTCTCGATTTCAGTCTCAAATAGGGGGTCTCGCTGCCCGTCGTCCAGTTCATATGACAAACACGGAGAGAACGAACCACGGCCCAGCCATGAATACACTGGCCCATGCATGAGGGAGTCCCACAGCGAAGAAGTTGACTGATTTGGATTTGCCGCCGCTGATCCTCCATAGCCCGGGGCTTTAATGCAGAGACAACTAGTACGGCGAGAAAAGGGGCTATGAGTGGTATCAACTAGCCTCAAGCTATTGTGTATGTTCTGACTGATGAATTTCGTTCAAGCACGGGATGTTGCCTCTTATGTATGTGCTACCAAAATCCGTTATTATAGGGGATACCACGGACAGACGGCCTTTTGAATAACGCAAGCATATGTTCGATAAAATATCGAGCCAGGAGCGACACTGACATTGCAACCCGTCTAAGTGGCTAATAGCCGAGAAAGAAATAGAGATACAATCTTCACCCACGCCAGTTTCCCAAACACACAAACGAGTGCCGAAAAACAGTACGCGGTCCTGTTTTCATCCCCACCTACCAACAAACGCTGGATCACGGCGCAATCTCCGATGTATCCGCGACGGACTATGACACAGCTCGCTGCCTACCGCGACAAGCAGCGGTCCGATGTTAGCCAACGAATAGAGAAAGAAGCTACCAGCTGGAGGGGGTTAACTATATTTGCCAAAACCAGTATCGCAATGTTCATTTGTCTCACCGAAGAGGGCCGACGGGGCCGGCGCAAGGAGCCAAACCGTGTCTCGGGGAATGTTAGCCTGGGTCTAGCAGGACATAGTGATACGCGGAGAGAGACTGAAAGCTCGAATGATCCACCAAAGTAGTCGAGGATCGTCGGGCAGAGGCTAGCTGACAATGGAAAATAACGCAAAGGGGCTTCCTGTGATGCTGCTTCGTTGGCGATGGGTGTAGAGAAACAAACATTCATCTAGGGAGGTGAGGTCAAGACCCGCGGTGCGGATTGGATAGCCCCAGAGAAGGGGTGTCGGCACTGGAGAACACCAGACCCATAAACCAGACATGACCTCGGAGCACATTTCTCTGCTGCGAACATCACCAACAGATATTGCTTGCCCGAATAACAACTGAGATTAGACTTCTGTTGGCAAAAGTTCAGCTCAAAAGATACCGCGCCATGGTCGCCCATGACCCCGACTGGGACTTGCCAATGTGCCAAGACAATCAAGTTTGTGGAAGACAGAAACTTACCGTGCCCATAGCCGTTGCGTATTGGGCGAAGCCAAAAGACCTGCCCGAAACACAATACTTACACCTTTCGATAGCTTTGCACTCTCAGCCAGCCGGAGTGAGGGGCTAGCAAGATAACCCGGGCTACAAAGGTGCCCGATAGGCTGAGAGATGGCTTCATCTAGGGCCGGCCGCTCTCCAACGGGCCTGGTGTTGCAGCATGGTTAACCATGACTGAGAACTCATGGACTCGGTTCGGCGATCCTACCTGGAGCAGAGGAATGATGGGATTTTGATTCAATGGGAAAACAGAGAGGCGTAGCCGCTAGTATGGTCAGCTGCCATCTTGACGATCTAACGACGCCGCAGAACCGGGTCGGATGGCCTTTAAAGGCGGCATGTACTTAGGGAGTGGGTAGAGGGGACAGTCTACGATAGCAGCGAGTCTTCAAAGTCGAAGAACCATTCGCCATTCTGGACGAGACTGGTCCCACTTGGGCAAGCCCAATTCCAGGCCAAACAGCCACTCGTAGCGGCAGCCTAAGGGAGTTCTGCCTTGCCGACCGGATTGATAAAGCAAGCTCTGCAGGTAAGACATTGTGAGAGGTGACGGGGTTAGTTCGCAGGTGTTTTGAGGGCAGACCTAAGCGCGGATAATACTTCGAAATGGAGGCTCAAGGAGTTGAGAAGCAGGATTCTGGGACCTGCATGCAGAGAATCATCCAACCTCCTTGTAGGAACAACAACGCAGCACCAAACCCCCATCGACGAGGACGCCTGTCCGGCTGAGCCCTTGCATGCCTATCTGGCCATGTCTCGACCTCTCCCATCTGCACGCAAATGCACGCACGCCCAGAGAGGAGGAGAACAGCAAGATGACTGCAGGTTTGGGAGGCAGGATTACTGGACTGGAGTTGATCCCCATGACTCTCGCTCGGCCTCTTGACGCAAAGCACCTGACTCTTGCAGCGAGAGGGCGCGCTAAGCAATCCAGCAGGAAGGAATTGGCCCTGGGGCCCAGACAGGCGGGACGAGGGACGAGGGTTTGGTTCGCCACCTGCAATGGCAGACTGCAGACGCTGTTGCCTCCAACAGGCTGGGCTGCTGCAGGTGAGTAAAAAAAGGAACTTATAGAAGTGCTAGTCGTGACGCCAGTCCGTCCGCATATCGTAGCAAAAGAAGGACGAAGCCTGCATATTGCAGAAAGGCAGACATACAGTTATGCCATGTCAGTCGGAGAAGCCAAAAGAGAGTGGTAGGCAAAAGGAGGCCAAGCTCGGTGTTGAACGAGGCGAGGTTTGGCGATCCCTTCACACCATCTCGTAATCACGTTACCGTTGAGGACTCCAACGAGGGACAGATCGTGCCGCTGCGGTCTCACATGGCTAGCCAGTTAAACTCGCAAGAGCCCTGCTCGACTGGGAGCAGCCCTTGTCGTGACGGGCTTGGCGGCATACGATTGGAGGGCCGCAGGGATAGGCAGGGGCGCTATGCCGTCTTGAGAAGTCTCTCTTGTCCTCCTCAAAAAAGACTTCCAGGAAGGGCATCGATTTTGTTGGAACAACCGTGGCCTTGCAGGCCTTGATGCTCAAAAGCTCATGTCGCATTGTCTGACGTGATTCAACATCTTCAGGAACGCGAGGGATCGTACTATTAGTGCGTGGACACCTGCCTGCTACACTAAGGTACCTTCGAGGTTGTAATATCGAAACGGTATGCCTCATTTAGTACTGTGCCAAGTAAGTATTGCACGTGCAATACATACAACTGGTAGTTATCTTACCTGGCCAGTATGGAATAACCTGAGCTGCTGGCCTTTTAGGGCTCTGCTTCACAACTCTCGCTCCGATTTCATGTAGAAAACAAGAGAGGCAACGACCTAGGCATTGTGGCCTCCTACACTTGGCACCTGCCACGTCACCAGCCTCACCCTAGTCAGATCGGCTTGCGGAAGGCCTGCAGCCACATCTGTGGCGGAGTGAACAACGGAGCGGGGCGACCGAGACCCGGAGACCCCGCTGCACCGGACTTCGGTTGGTCCCCTCACGGGCTGATGACACTCTGGTCTAAACCCCAGGCACAATGCCTGTCTCTTGCAGCAAAGCAGGGCCCAGCAACGTCTGCTGCACGCAAGTGCAGGGCATGCGATCGGACGCGATGACGGATCTGTCTCGCTTGCTGGCGTTGAGGCTGGAGCAAATCCCATCGCTAGGGCCCCAGAGATTTAGACTAGAGAGATCGTCTGGGAGCGCCAGCGCATCCCTATCACTAGAACCTACTTTCAGCTCCCTTTGCCATCTTGCATAGGGATGTAGCTATCTCCACAAACGGGACTTGGTTTTTCTTGGTCGGCACTCGGACTTTCGGCACCTGCAGAGGACAGAGTTGTAAACCAGGGACGGGGAAAGGGCAGGCAAAACTGTTTCACTCCTCGGGTGAACATATCGGTTGAGAGACAGTGTACAGAGCTCACCCCTTCCAAGGAACGGGCTGACGGAGAGCCTAGTCCCAGCCAGCACCAAGAACTGTTTTGCAACATATCCCCGATGCCGATGTCGCCCAAAGACAGCGGTCGACGCGGCTGGGCGCTTTCGAGATTCAATTTGCAAACCACACATTGGCCAGCGAACCCCCACTTACAAAGAGGGGAGAGAGGGAGGGTCGGCGGGTTTCAGTCGACTGCTGAGAACTGAATCCGTCAGAGTTTAGGAAACTGAGGGTCGAATGGCCGGACAGGCAAAGACGAACCTCTCGGCGACAAGCCGGTGCCGCGGCCGTTCACACCCTCTGTGAGCCAAGGAGCTGCTCTTGCAGACGGTTCGCATATCCGGGCGAGACATACATAACTTCGCGCTGCAATACAACCTCGCAAACATGAATGTAAATCGGTTTTCGTAACGAAGTCCTAACACGACGTCGGGAAAGGCATCTTTTTTTTAAAGGGCTGAAGGGCTGAAGGGCTGAAGGGCTGTAGAAGCCACGCAGAAGCCAAGCGTCGAAGTAACTGTTCCAACGCTCTCTTCTGGCCGTCGAGAAGAATGTGCCCGAGACAAACAGAGGAGGCGTTCCGGAACCCCTTCCCCCCGCGTGTAATTCGAGAATTCGTGGGTCGCCGCTGATGACTCCTTTCAGGAGCCTGCTCTGAGAGCTTATTGGACAGAAATCTTTGCATCTTGACGAATCACAAAATTCAGAGGGCGCGAATATCAAACTCTTTGCGGGGCAAATTCCCTCGGTGACGAATGAGAGATGCAACATGCGGGGTCCCCCAAACACGGCGTTGGGCGGTTTACGGGGCGAGAAGAGGACGAAGCTCTCATTGTCCCTTTTGCTAGGACACTGGCAGATATTGCAACACCATCTTAGCGAGTTGCTGTGCGCCCTAGCTCGGGCGAAGGAGGTATACTACTAGTATAAAGTCGAGGCGCTGACGATTCCACAAGGTGGGGGTCGTTGACGAAGCTCGAGGCAGGCCAAAATAACTCCCTACCTTACCTTACGGAAAAGGCGCCAGGGTACTGCGGGAGCACGACTAACAGCCATCAAGTGCGGGCCCATCCCGTCTGCGGAGAGCCTTGGAGGGATCGCCGCCAAGAGTCTCGCGCCGCAGCGGACCTTTCCTCCAAGGACAGGTGAGACTTGGAAGTGGACACGGATTATTCGGGTATGAGTGGCGGCGCACCGCAACATGAGGTATCGATACTCTACCGTACTGTACTCGTCCATACAATACCATGTTTAGGAACGCCAGATTTTTAGCAGTGGTGACTTATCTTAGGTTACCAACTACTAAGGTAGGGAAGTGCTAAGGTAAGGACACTTCCTCCTCCCCTCCTCGTAGGCTTTACGAAGCAAGTTGAAGGTAATGGCTTGCGGGATGATAAACTTCTTACTTGAGAGGTGCGCAATGGGGATGCCCGCAGTTACCCGAGACATCCATCCACACTCTCAAGTCTGCGCCGCCGCTTCCCCAGAGCCAGCTCGAGTTGAGCGTGTTTCCACATTTCCCGTTTCCCGTCTCCCGTTTCCAACCGCTCTCACCTTCTCAACCCATGATAATAATACAGAAGAAAGCCATTATCAGAAACCCGTGCTCGGCCGCCGAGCACCGCCCCTTCGCTCTGATAGCCTATGCAATCGATGGCGTGGAATCGGGGCTCCACCAAATGGCAGACCCTGTTGGGGGGCAAGAGAAGGGGCGTTCAGGAATCCGCGTCGTTGACCGGCCGCGAAGCCCTGAAGGTGCTAGAGTAGACCCAATGCAGACAAGGCGGGTCGTGGGCTTCGGGGGTCTTCCGCCCAATGACACGGCAAAATACGCCTTCCGTGTGCTAATAGGGCATCGCTGTATGCATGTCCCAGGGCTGTCGTCTAGGTTTGCATGCAGCGGCGCAGTCGCTGGCAGCCAGACGGTTTTTCAAGCCATGGGACAGCCCGCTTTTTTGTCGCTGCTAGGTCAGCAGCAGGCGAAGGACGACGGCAGCCCCAACGCCCCCGCTTCAGCCGGGCAATGGCCTTTGCGAGTCCCAACCGCAACCTTTCATGGGATGGGGCTTTCGCCCTGCCCCACCGCGCTTGTCCGTGCTCTTAGGTCGGTCGGTCGGTCTATCGCGTCGCGCTTGCCGCTTGTCACCCTTGAGTGGGTCCGGGTTGAGAGAAGCACAAGGTCAAGAAAGATCTGTTCTGTGGTCCGGTCCACCTTCCCAGCTAGTCGACAAGTCCCAGTCGGATTGAGCCAAACATGTCAACGGTGCCGGATTCCAGGTTCCTTGGCTGCTTTGCTCGCCTCGGCCGTCCTAGGCTCGTCAGCGGCCGTCTGGGTTCAAGTCCTAGAAACCTGCTAGCAGGTGGGCTCATCGACGTTCCCCTCGCCTGCGTTGCTGAGTCCCTGCGGTGAGTCAATGGATGTCAGTGGTAGACTGCTCTGTCTGATCTGCCACCTGCAGCTTCTTTCTGCCCAATCCAGCCAGCCTGTCTCTGAGGTGGCCAAGAGCATTTTGAGAGCCCTGCCCTGCGAGCCACCTGACTTGGAGGCATGATGTGTCGCTGCGTGGTCGAGGCCGCAATGCGGCCTTGGGCCTTGGGCAACACGCAACACATGTACATACGTCCAGACAGCAGTCTTTTCTGCAGACCCTAACGACGCCACTCAGGTCAAAGATAGCACAGGCTTGCATAGACTAAAACGGTAAGGCAGGGCATGTATGAGTGTATGTACAGGTGTACCTATCACTGCGGAGGGAGAACTTACCGCCTCCCTCACAACAGATTCCTCCGCAGTTCGCACCCGTTAGCCCCGATCTTCTGGACGACCGGGACGAGCGTGTGCCCCCGGTCTCCCTTGGCCTCCGCGCTGGCTGCAGTGCAGGGAGGGCATGATAGATAGACGCCATTGCCGACACCGTCCCGTTGGTGCACATGGATCTGTGTATTCGAGAGAGAAAAGCGGTCCAAAACCAAAATCGCTAAGTTACTATTACTACCATCTTGCTTGGTGCCCCTCTTGTGTTTGGACAGGTATTCTGTTGCCGCAACATTGATATCTTGACTACTTCGCCCCTCCTCCCCAACCCCCTTTCCCCTTCGTCTCTCGACTTACTTCGTGCTTTCTGTTGCTCTTCTTTACTATTTCGATACCGTCTCCTCTTGTCTCACCTACCCCTGGCTTTCACGCCGCTCTTGTCAGCATCTCCAATATACGGCTTCCTTCCCTTGAATTCCCGCGCGGGACGCTTGGCCAGGCTTCGGCAGCCTACCCACAAAGATTTCAAGTCTAGGACCTACATTTACGGGCCCGCTTGTTCTGTACCATACGTTCTGTCGACTGTGTCGGCGCTTGTTACCCACCCCCACCAATCCATATCGGTCCGCCCTCCCTCTCACCCGCACGCAGAGCTTACACCCACCATCCACGAGGCTAGCGGCCCCTCCTTCCAGGTCGACCATCACCCTTTCTGGAGATTCCTACCACTGGCTACTAGTAGTCACATTTTGTTCTTGCGGTCCAGGAGGCTCTACAGATTTCGTCTCTTTATTTTTTTCTCCCGGCCTTTTTTCTCTATCTCTATATTCCTCTCCCTCACGGGCAATATTTTCTTTGACATCCTCCGGGCTGGACCACCAGGACGCAGGAGCCGGGCAATAATATCTTGTATCCTGGCTCGCTGACCACCATGGACATTGCTTGAGCTCTCGTATACCTGGGGTCATACATAGCTCCCGAAGGTATCCCGCCACGGGTCCGCAACGGGTCAGCACTTAATTAACTCGTAGTAGCCCAGGTGTTGCGCAACACAGCGAAGGGTACTCCCGTTACTGCCGCCACAGCTGGATCTCGCCGCTTACCACCATACCAGGCACCGTTTGTCATTCTTGCACCGCCTCCATGTTGTGATCAGGGTTCTGTGGACTATTATGGTCGTGGTACTCGGGCTCCATTCAAGGGACACAGGATATCAAAATGGCATTCCATAGGTCGAGGCCCGAGGATTCTGGTCGGTTCCTCGGCGCTGTTGCTGGGATCGGAGACAGTGGGACGGCATATCTTGGACCCTCGAAGAACGACTTCCCCCCGAGCCTGACTCTCCGGACCAGAAGGACCGCCGAAGCAAGTCGACAGCCATCCCGGACGATCCCACAGCCGAAGATGTCTAGCAGGTTACCACAGTCTCCCCCCCATCGATCGCCACCCTCTCAAATCCAACCCGGACGGCCGCTGTTCGACCGCCAGATCCCGTCTCGGGCTTCCACTGACGCCGGAAGCCTGGGCATGCCTGTGGTAAATATACCAGAAGCGTCTACCTCCCCGTCTAGCAAGCTTCCTGCCGCAAGTAGCTCGAAACGACGGAATGTGCTTCGGCGGAAACAGTCAGGACTATCGAAAGAAAGGGCCAACACTCGAAATGACTCGCAAGATGGTTCGAGCGAAGCCAGCCACTCGTCGTCGTCAAACGCTCGTTCGCAAACGCCGCTGGACATTCCCACCAGCCCCCGCTTCGACCGGTATCTGACCCGCAGCCCCATGGAGATCTGGGGAGCGCACAGAGTTGAAGTTGGGAAGGCAACAGGGAATGCCGTGACAATATACCCCGAGCTGGATCGATATCGAGACGTTACAACTGTTGCGCAGATTGAGAGTCCTAGCCCTGAGGTGCCCTATCCGATATCAACTTACGACTTGCCTCCCCCTACGCCCTTGTTTTCGGGTACAAGCAGCCAAATTAGTGGCTTTAGTGGTAGCCCGTCCACGCGCTTTTCGGAGTCTCCCGGCCCCAGTCCATACAGCCGCGATACCACGCCCACCTCGATGTCGTCGCAATCTCCGGGCCTGGTCGCCCCCTTGCGCATCCCCGCACCACCAGCAGCCCGGGTCGACCCGGTCTTTGCTAGACCACCTATCACCCGAAGAAGAACCGGGAGCATATCGAATGAGGTAGGCTCTCTAAGCGCCGCCGATCCTCATGGCCTGGCAGCTGTCAGGGAATCCTTGACGTCGTCGTCCTCCAACTCGACGGTCCGTGACGGAGACAAGAAGGATCAGAAAAAGAAGAAGAAGAGGCTGTCGCCGCTTCCGCCCAGCCCCCCACCCCGGAAGTCGTCGCACAAGTTCAAAGGGAGCCGAGATGAGGATGAATCTCCGTCCAAGGCTGCCCGCGAGCCTGCCCAACCATTAATGACATCGCCTCCTGCGGTGAAAGCCACTTCATATGCTCGCCCTCGGCAGGTACCAGCCTCCCAACCTGTCGCGTCGCTCAAAGCTGCACCACCTCGCCGGCCCAGTCGAGATGGAACACCAGATCTCCAGTCCCAATTTGGCATACCCATACCCATCATTCATAGCAATCTCTCATCAACGTCTTTGTCCGAGAGGCGGCAGAGCGGCCTCGTGGCCCCAGGGGCCCTAGGGGCCGCCAGCCGGCCCACCCTGTCTTCCTCACTCCCTGAGCGCAACGCCCTCGCCCCGCGGCGGCCTGTCGGTAGGGAGCCAACCCCGGCCCCCAAGTCCGCAACCTCCGAGGAAGTTATTGGCAGTTCCAAGATCGAGTCAAGGGTTGCTTCTCGCACGCCAAGCCCTAATGTGTCAACTTTCAAGTCACGCTTTCCAATTTTTGGACGTAGGACAAAGGCAGCCACTGAGGACGCACAACAAGAGAAGAAGGACAAGTCCTCGAGGAAAGGTCCTGCAGCCGGGACTGGCCATGAAGGCTACGGGCGGCTGGGGGCAGCACGCCGGAGAAGCAGCGGTGCCCGCGCAATCCCTGGAACCATGTCGTCGCAAGAAAGTCTGAGCAGCAGCCAGCCTCATGACTCTTTCTTGTTAGAACGGATGGCCCCCGTGGTCATAGCTGGCGGGGAGATTATCGAGAACAAGAATGCGAGCTCTGACCTAAGCCGCACAGAAAGCAACCAGAGTATAACCCAACGACGCCCCAGTATCGAGTCCAGGACTAGCTCCCAAGTCTCGCTTTCGTCGCGCGAAGATCCTCGCCACACTTTGTGGCCCTCGCCTTTTCCACGCAACGCAACCCAGACCCCTTCGCTTGGCACTCGCCGACCATCTGATAGCAGCGACTCCGAGGCCCTTGCTATGAAGTCCACCTTGGCCTTTAGGAGATCCATGCAACGCCTCAAATCAGGAGAACAGGACACTCCGAGACTCCCGAAGCCCATTGTTACTCGACCTCAAGTCATATCACCATCAATGACTAGTTTGGATACGAGTATCATGTCTGACGACTCGATTTTCGACCCCCCCTCGGAAGCGCCTCGGATTAATAGGGAACCCGAAACTTCTTCAGCTCTCCCTCACCCCAAGAAGCTTACGAAGCGAGCCCGATCTCCGAGAAAGTGGAATTTCTTCGGCCGATCTCAAAGTCAACCCGCCGTCGAAACGAAGAAAAGAGATGCGACAAAGACCGTCGCGGCGGCTGTGACTGTTGTCCAGAGCAGGCCTACTGCGTTTTACACTATGATGGATTCCTCTGAGCAAGAGGATGCGGACACACCAGATCTGGAGCAGGTTTGTCGTGAGGCTGCTGGTCTGGAGCCGCCTCTTATTTCCCCCACAAAGCATGCAGAACAGAGGAGACCATCTTTGAGGCACGTCCCAGCCCCGCGCCAAATGGTGAGCCCAGATGGAACGCAGGCTCAGTCATTCATACCGCCAAAGCGTGCATATACGTCACCCCTCAAGTCATCTGCACCCTTGACATCTCAAGTACAGGCCACAACCGCACCTGCAGCCCTGTCTGTCCAGCAACCTGCCGAACAGCCAGCCGCTTTGAGGCTGCCCTCGGGCCGTCCCAGTCGGTTACCTCAGGTCGGCCGTATTCCCAAGGTGGTAAGCGCTCGAGCCGAACAAATATCACCAAAGAGTTTCTCGAGGCCGTTCCACAGACTCAGTGTGCAGACGCCTCCGCCAAGGGTTGACGTTCCTGACACGGATTTTGTGGCTAAGGGGCCCAGTCCTCCTAAGCCTTCCACCCCCGATCTTACGCAGGACGAGTCGACAACAAGCGGCACTACATTTTCGACCTCTGTATACGGGCCATCTAAGGAGTTGCCGTTGGATCCTAGCCGCCCGGGGCAAGAGTTCCTCTCATTTTCGCCTCGGAAGAACTCTCAGTGCACTGTGACAACGACATCAAGTAGTTCTGGCGGATTGCTCACATTCGCTTCTGCTACGGCGGTGGTACCAGAGCCCAACGCCCCCCTCGCCGAAGACGAAATCTGGGATGAGTACAATGACCTCCTGGGCGACGAAACACTGCGTGCGCCACATTCGCAACGATCGTCAGCAGGCAAGGCATTTCATCTAGAAAGTTACGGATCAGGCCACGGAAAATTAATTGAGCCACCTCTTGAGTCGCCAACTCTCAGCCCTCCCCCTTTGCAGAGCATGGTCCAAATGTTGCGTGCGGGCATGGAACCGCCGACATCAAGCATCTACAGTGCAGACATGGCTGAGGAGGTCAAGCGGGCTTTTGATCTTGATCCTACTCCAGCATCACCGATCAATGAACTCCGCTTCAAAAATAGCCGCGATGATCCAACCTTCAACTCTGAATCGAGATGGCAAGTCGAGCTCGAGTTCCCGGCAGCAGAGCAACACAGGAATTCCTCCGAGGATCAAATTCGACGTTCAGATGCGAGTGCTAGCAGCCAGGGGTCTGAGGATGGCTCGCCCTTATCCCAGGTTAACCTGCGAGTGGGCTCAATGACTGTCAGCAAGTGGCTTACTTTCGGACACGTCCTCTTCAGCCCCGTCAGGGATGAACTTGTTGCCGTTGTGGGCTCGCTCAAGCGTCCCTCCATCCTTGTAGTCGACGGGCTTGGCAATGACGACTGGTCTTTCTATGCAGCGGAAACATATCCAGCAGCAACGTTTTTCAACTTGTCACCCCGCGCCCCCCTTCCGGCCGACCATCGTAGTTCCCCTGCATTCCCACTCAGCCCTCCAAATCATCACCAGGTCGAATATCTGTCCCACATGGATAGGTTCCCGTTCGGCCCTCAAAGCTTCACTGCGGTAGTCTTCCGCTTCCCGGCTGCAGCTCCCGAAGTACAATATCGCAACATAATATCGGAGGCGCGGCGAGTACTGAAGCCGGGCGGCTTCATCGAGTTGTCTGTTCTAGATGTCGATTTGAATAACATGGGTAACCGCGGACGACGTGCAGTTCGCCGCCTGAAGGAACGAATTCACGCGAGAGCACCCGATACTAATATCAGCTCGACATCGGATCTGATATTACGTCAGCTGGGCAGAAAAGCCTTCACTGACGTCAAGACATGCCGTGTCGGTGTCCCCGTTGCGAGCGCCATCGCGCGGTCGTCTGGTAGTGAAGCTGCCAACAACAAAAAGAGGGTTTCGACTGAAGCTGGCAGAGTAAGGGAGAAGAGCAAGACTAGGAGGGACAACCGCAGCCTTCCCGAAATGATAAGCGACGAAAGCCCGGTTGCAGATGAAAATATCACCAAGATGGTGGCAAAGGTTGGCCGCTGGTGGTATAGCCGGTGCTACGAAAGTGCTGCAGTTGCCACTGCTGCTCCCGGCTCCAGATCGGGCGCTAATATGTGGAGTGACAAAGCCTTACTCGCCGAGTGCGAGGAATGGGGTACAAGCTTCAAGCTGATGGTCTGCTATGCGCGAGTACCGGATGGAAGAGCTCGCGTTGCCAGCATCTGATGAAATGGCTTGGTCGCCCTATCTCTAACCCCTATGTCGACTTTCGATTTTGTCAGTTTCAACTTTCCGGAAATATCTCCTGTCGCCAAATAGTGGAGGTTCTATTGCCCAGCCGGCCCTCAGATTTATGAATGAGAAAAAGTGGAAGAACGAAGAATGCGTGGGAAAGAGAAGAAAGAGAGGGCGCGAGCCCATCCCATCGGATATCCTCTACGAATACTACGGCGCTAATCTGTTTTACGATTACGCTTTCCCGCCACCTATCTTAATGCACAAAAACGGCAAACACAGCAAACTCGCCGGTAAAACTGGACGGCATTTTGCAGACCATTTATCTTCAAATTCCCCATCGACAGGAGCGAAGAGGGTCTCTAATTCTTTTGAAACATTTTCTTTTTGTCTGAGACATATCTGGGGACATGAATCCAGCGCGAGCGGATCCCCCAAGGCCTGAGCTCGAACCTAGCGACAAAGACTTTATGTTTTAACGACGTGCGCTAGTTCCTAATGGTGTTTCCCGATGCAGAGTTGCAACAAGGGAGCGTTTGGCTTAATGTTTGGGTTTTTTTTCTTATTATTGTTCTTCCTGGACATGAAACACGAGACACGACGAGGAGGGTGACGGGAACTTGGTAATAAAGGGGCAAATGTGCTGGTCTGTTGCAATTCTTGTCAACCCCGTTGACGAAATACGCTGGACTTCTCCGTCCCGCCTGGTATTTCTTTTTCGAGGAGGGACGACAGCAAAGAGTTGGCAATTCGGACCCGCTGGCTGGGATGAAGTGTTGTTCACAAGGGCTCTGGTTTTTGTTAGCTTGGCGTTGGGTACATATCTGCTGAGCTGTTGTTGTTGTTGTTGTTGATCGAGCGTTCTGTTGTCGAGATACCCCTGATATTATTTCCACGCCACCTGGGCCGGAAAAGGAGAAGGAGAGCGGTAAATAAACGATTAGGTAAATAGTGCGCAAAGCGAAGAAACCATCTTACCTTTATTGGTGAATATATTTGCTAAAGCATCTTATCCCGTGGCGTGATGCGGCGTGAAATTAGGCAGTCGAGTGTTCAGGCGGGAATGATATTGCTCTCCCCTTTTTGCAGTCTAAATAATTGCTTACCGGTAAGAATTACTTGTCGGTGTCTGAGAGCCTGGCCCGAGTTCTTCCCCACGACCGTGTCTGGTCTTCCTGTCACAGCAGAACACGAATCCCTGTGACACGGTCGGAAACATAGTGAACGGCAGGGGTAGACCTTATTGAATCTAGTCGGAGTGTTTGAAGACGTCGGGAGCCTCGTGCAACGCCTCGTACCACAGTGTATTTTCACGTAATCCTTTTCTCTCCACAGCACAGATATTACCCCTGTATCTCCCATTTGTTACGTACTAACGCCTAAATTACCGTAGCTTTACCATGTAGGATATTTCTTTCATAGTTCTCCTCGCCAGGGTGCTAGGCCCAAAGGGGTCTACAATTCTTGGCAAGCTGTTAACGTTCCTTTCAATTCCCCGGATTTGCGCCCCATGATCTCACTAAACCTAGGTCGAACATCCAAAGTGTCCGCAATTTTCACAAGGTTCTTAACTTCATATCCGCCTCTACGTCGCCGACGGCTCCAAGGCTCGAATTCATCTTGCAGCTCTACCGCGACCACGTCAGGCATCGACGCTAACCCACGACGAGCTCTATCCATCACAGCAACGCGAGGATTGCCTACCGACATGCTATAAGATGGGCATTGAGCCGCGACCGCGAGTCTCGTTCATAAACCACAGCCGGCTCAGTCTCTGCCACCTATCTACGAGCCCACCCAGGCCGACGTAGGAATACTCCCGGTGATTCACTGCCGGGGTGGTTAGCCCTGAGGGTGACCTTGATCAAGATGACGCGACGCATTGTGAGTCGAGATCCCCCACCACCTCCCCGCTCCCTCGCGGAGCTTCAATCTGGCCATGGCTCGCCCGCCCTGGCATCCCCTCCCTTTTCAGTAGTTTAGCTTGGCTAAACGTGGTCGCTGGCCTGCAGGTTCGCACCGTAATCCAGGTGTCCACGGCCGCCCTCCTCACGTTCGTGGTCATCTTCTTTCTGGATCGCAATTTTCGCGTGCTTCCCAACGCAATCCACGAATACCTCCCGACCCACCATGCCGGACTCATCATCACCGACCTCACCATAACAACATGTTCGAGCTACAACATCTTCTCGAACTGCAAGCTGGACCCCGCTGTTTGGCACCGTGTCGAGAAAGATCTCTACCTTGGCAAAGGCACCTTCTCGAGCGCGTACCTTCACATCAGCCGCAAGAGGGAGGAGGACCTGACGAGCGACGACAAGGTGCTTGTGGACGTGACGGTGGGTCGGCTCAACCCAAACACAAACGACAAGGAAAATAAGGGCGAGCTCTGGGAGTCAAGACCTGCTGGCTTGTGGGTCAAGCGGTCGAGCAAGAGGAGTGCGACGGATTCGAGCACCACCGTCACAGGCGTCGATGTCTTATTCGGCGATGACGCGGTAGAGGCGCGGAACGACTGGACCATCACACGCACACCGCTACTCCTCGATGCAGGTTCCGATGTTCCTGCAGCCCACATTACGATACGGAGGGGTGCTGAGCATGCCGCCTTCAGGCCAACGCTGCGCATCAACCCAAGTGGTCGGTTCAAGATCATGCAACTTGCTGACTTACATCTGAGCACCGGCCTCGGCGATTGCCGCGATGCCCTTCCTGAGGACTGGAACGGGGGCAAGTGCGAGGCCGACCCCAGGACGCTCGATTTCGTCACCAAAATGCTGGCCGAAGAGCGCCCTAACCTGGTCGTTCTCAGTGGTGATCAGGTTAACGGAGACACTGCGCCAGATACACAATCGGTGGGTTATAGTAAATTTCTACTGAACGAACCGGCGTGGCTGACATGTGTGTTTTGGCAGGCAATCTTCAAATATGCGCAGCTGCTCATCGAGCACAAGATTCCATACGTCTCTATCTTTGGGAACCACGATGACGAAGGGTCTATGTCTCGGGCTGCTCAGATGGATCTGATTGAAACCCTCCCTTACTCACTATCCCGGGCCGGCCCGGAGGACATTGACGGGGTAGGGAATTATTACATCGAGATCCTAGCCCGTAAAGGCTCGGATCATTCGGCCATCACGGTCTACCTCCTCGACACGCACGCGTACTCACCAAATGAGCGAAAGTTTCCAGGCTATGACTGGGTCAAGAAGAATCAGATCGATTGGTTCAAGAGCACAGCCCAACGGCTAAAGAAACCGCACAAGGAATACACGCACGGTCACATGGATGTTGCCTTCATCCACATACCCTTACCAGAATACAGAGGCCCCAATATCACAATGTGGAGGGAGTGGAAAGAGCCCTCGACGGCGCCTGTGTATAATTCGCATTTCCACGACGCCATGGTGGAAGAGGGTGTAGTCATGGTCAGCTGTGGACAGTAGGTGTTTTTCTTGTCCTGCCCCCATCCTCTCCCCCGTTCCAACAATGAGCTGACCACCCGTGTTGTAGCGATCACGTAAACGAATACTGCGCCTTGTCGCAGAAAGAGGACGGGAAGCCTGCCATGTGGATGTGCTACGGCGGCGCCACAGGGTTTGGCGGCTACGCAGGCTACGGCGGTTACCACCGTAAGATGCGCATCTTTGACTTTGACATGAATGAAAGCAGAATAACAACGTGGAAGCGCGTTGAGTATGGCGATGACAAGGACAAGAGGCTTGAGGAGCTCATCATGGTGGACGGAGGGCGGCCTGTTCCGCCTGTGGTAGATGAAGAAGCGCCTCCGCCTGCCCCACCGCCTGCCCAACCCCCGTCTCAGTGAGGTTATGTTCCTTTGCGATTTGGAGGTGCGCTTTCTCCTTTTTGTTTTCTGTTTTATTTTTGGTTATTATTGGTTCCTATGGTGGTCGCATCGCATCATAAGGTCGAGTATCAGGGCAGGCGTTCCGAGGCGTATTTCCATCCTCCGTTGTTATGTTTCTAGCTGCAGTTGTAATTCCTTTCCCCCATGTCTGTCTATCGGTCTTTCACGGGGGATGTTCCGTGGCCGGCGTCTGTGAAGACATGGCACAAGGTGAAGCGCAGTGGTTGAGACTGACCTCGGCGTTTCCTTTTCTTTGGAATTATAAAAATACGGATGGCCCTGACATTGGAGGGAGAGACGGACACACGGATAAAGAGGGGAAAAGTATACCACATGCGTTGTGGCTTTGGGTACCTATATACATATTTGTTACAATCACCTCGGCTGTGGTCCTTTTTTTTTTATAGGAGACCTCGAACAAAAAAAATAAACAGAGCGAAAACTGCCCTAGTTGTCAAATGCAGGTACAGAGTTGTATCCAAGGTACCGCGCCAGACTGTCTTCGAGTCAGTGTCCTCTACAACAGTGAGTTCGGATGGCACGGGTGCAGAGACGGGTTTTTCTGTAGTAGTGAAGCAAAGAATAGACTTTGTGTGGCACTCCCGTTTTGGGGGGGAGGGATAAAGGTGAGAGCATGTGCGGGAGGTTGATCTTGGGGCCGATGCGGAAACAAAACCTCGTGTGTATTTTTGAGTTGCTGAGTTGGTCGTTTGCTAAAAGATAATTTTTTTATAAAGCATGCTAAAATCTTGTCTGGGTTCTAGAGGCGCGTCGAAACTTCTACCTTACCCGGGAGTTGAACCCAGAGGTTGAGTGTATTTTGGCCATTGACGTGGGATGGATCCAGACTATGGCTTGTTCGAAGGGCCGGGTAGATACTTTACCTAATGGAATCTAGAACAAGACATCGCCTGTCCAGGTCGTACGGCGCTACAGTGATTAGTCAAGGGGCAAGACAAATAAAGCTCAACAGGCACACGGTAACCTTTATGTTAAGCTCCAGGTACACCTCACTTGATTGGTTTACAAGCTTGCGAGACTTCACCGAAGTATAGAAGCCGTTGGCGGATACTGAGTTCTTTCGAGTGACCTAGGTACAGTACCGAAAGCGTCCTATATATGCTCCGAAAACGGGGATGAAAACGTGCCCAACAGTGGAATATTTTATACTATCTACAGGGCCGGTGAACAAGGCGAGACCGTTTGTAAACCCGTTAGAACGGGAGCCGCTCGCGCTAACGGCCCGGATATGTGACGGGAGTTCTCGTCTACTTTGACGACGTGCCATAGTTGGGACGAGACACTTCGGTTTCTTCCAAACAGTTCCCTCCCTGTAAACTCAACGACGGGTGGAGTGTTTTGGTTCGCTGGGGGTCGTTGGGAATTTTAAAGTTGGATATGTATGACTTGCGGAATTCTACTTGCTGTGTTGTTAGCTAGTGGTTTCCATGCTGGACCCCTTTCTCTGAAGACAGCGGCAAGCTTTGGCAGATTGGGGGCTTGCGAGACGCCCCTTCTCCATAACCGGGGGGCTTCTAACTTAAACTTATGCGGGGTTGGTGCTGGATGTCAAGTTGGCTGTTACAATGGACTCCTGGAGCAGCTGTTAGGGATTCGTCGTTCAGGCCCTGAAAGAGGGTGCTCTTGTTTGTGTACTGTTAGGAGATGGAGAAAGCAAGGACGACAAAGGGGTGCCAAGTGGTAAATATATATGTCGTAGTTAACTGAGTAGGGCCGTAATCTTCGACTCGAGATTCCTTGAACGGTGGCAGGCAGGGTTTCAGGCTGGCTCTTTGGTTCAAAGCATTGGTACCAGAAACAACCCCCCCTATCAACATCACTTCACTTTCGTCCGCCATCAGATTATTCTCAGAATGAACTCAACCTCGTTCAGTTCATTATTGTGGTACCAAGTGTACCGCGTTGCCGGAGCACCCGCTTTACCACTCAGTTCTCGGTTCTCGCGTTTCTTTTCCACCAGCCCCTCCACCTTCTTCCAGAACATCATGCTTCCGGGAGAGTTTAGGTTTTCCAAAGCCAAACACGATCCCGATTTCATTTCCCTACTTGTCCCGGAGAATCGTAAACCATAAGCAAAATGGCGTTCCTAATTAAACATCGCTCGTTTCCGCCCTCGTCCTCGCCCTCATCCTCTCCCTCACTGTCACACTCGCGCTCAATCGGTACTTCGACAGCCAGTCTCGCCAACACCTCTCCGAGCAACAGGCCGAGCAGCGTATCTCCATGCAAAAGCATCGCGGAGTATCAGCGTCCGGCCAGCCCGCCTCAACGTCTAGCCGACATTCTGTGCCTCTCGCAGACTCCTGTCCCGCACCGCCCTCATCCCAGAGAACGAGGACCTCGGCCGGCCGACAGACAATACTACAGCGGCATGAGGTCAGCCAGAAACCAGCCGCACGGTATGGCCAACAATCATCCCTCACAGTCCCCCTATGAGGCGGGTAACTTCAATCAGCCCCAAGTACCTGCGCCTGGAAACCGCTGGCCGTCTTCAATTGGAACTCACTGGCCGCGCCATCCCGGATCGTATTCGATGTTTCCTCCGGATGTACCTCAGATGCCTTACCCTCCCACAGCTTACCAAATGTTGCCTACAGCACATATGGCAGTTCCTTATCCCGCGCCGTATCCGATGTTTCGTCCAGGGGAGCCTCAGATGGGTTCTCCTTCCGGGCCGTATTCGACGTTTTGTCCAAAAGAGCTTCAGGTGGTTCCTCCTCTCGGACTATATGCGACGACTCCTCCCGCAGGACCTCATATGTCCCCTCTTCTCGGATCATATGCGGCGGTTCCTCCCGGGGGGCCTCGTATGTCACCCCCTCCCAGAAATCTTCAAGTGCCTCCCACATCACACCGGGCAGTCCCCCCCGCGCCCAGAGGGTTTCTGATATCATCTCTCCCGGGGAATTCTGTGCCCAGAGCCGAAATTCATAGGACCCCGAATGGCACCCCAAACTTCAACCAGACTTTTGGCTCCGGTAGAGACGTGGCCCGCGATGCCTTCCCTTTCCACAACCCGCCTCAGCAGCAACCTGCTCGGCAGCAAGCAACATATAACGGCGCGTCTCCTATCGCCAGCCCAGGAGCAGTGGAAGGAGGTCACAGCATGGTAGATCCGCCTCAAGCGCAACTTGCGCAAAGAAGACCAGCCCCTCGGGTCTCTCCTCTACAGAACCCAAGTAGCCGGGCCATCCCGAGCGAGAAGAACAGCATGCCAATTGTGCTTCAAGCGAAGCCTTGTTATCAGAAGAAGACTGGTGCCACAACCGTCTCGACGGGGGCTAATGGAGCAAGATGTTCGCAGCAAGGAAGAGGGTCTCCCGGGGCCCAGAACAATGCCGAGCAAAGAAGAGCCGACGCTGCCGTGCCTCTCGTCTCGACTTCGGCTTCTGTAGAACAGTTTGATTGGGCTCGGGTGGATTGGGATCTTGTCGCCAAAGCCGTCGATGAGGACTTGGCAAGGACGCGCCTCGAGCACCAAAATGAAATCCAAAAGGAAGTCGACCCTGACGGCTTCATCGACTGGGATCAGGCAGCGCCGCCGACAACGATGGCGACAGTAGAGGAAGATTCGATGAAGCGACATCACCTACAGGAGAAGGATTGTCGGGGCGCCAACCCTACCTGGCGCTACGCGATGCACAAGAGGCGAAACCAGGGCGAGCTTAGCGACTGTATGCTCTACACCGGTACCGGCACCGACACCGACTCCGGCACCGACTCCAACACCGACTCCGAATCGCTCCCTGCGGTTCCCCCGCTGAGCGAGCAAGCCAAGTTCCGGCCAGGTCACTTCAGCTACCGGGATCTGTCGAACCCAGGATCGCAGTCCGAGGGGCCGGGCATCATGTTAGACACGCTTTTCTCCGACTGGCATGACGATAACGATCCCAGTTTGGCGGTCACGCAGTCTGAGGGGCCGGGCACCATGCTCGACACGATTTTCTGCGAGTGACATGACGACAACGACCCCAGTTTCGGAGCAGAAAGCCCTTGAGCGAGATGGCTGCACAGTTTAATCAGTTGTCCACTCTCTCTAATTCGTGTATAATTATATTATTTACGTATAGAAAGGCAAGCGTTGGTAATAGGGGTAAGGATAGGGGCCCCAAGAATAGCTTCGAAGTCAATAAATTGGTATTGAGGCCTTTCGAATCTTGGGAAGTCCACCGTCAACAAACATTCAGGGATTGGGTTGTAGGTACCTGGTGAGTTACGAAGGCTAACAGATGGTCAACGCCGTGAATATATCTCTTATGTGTAACAATCTCGGAAACACATACCCTAGGTCTCACAATTTGCCTTGCTCTGCTGATATCCACCTAGCAACCGATGGCTTATTCATTTCAGCTCTAGACTAGTGGCGAACGTTTCAAGCTCGGCCGTGAAATAAGATAGAAAAGTAGAAGCGGAGCACAACGGTCGCAGAATCCCCCCGAGGTACCATGCATATTCTCCCATAAATTACTTTAATCACGCATGAGGGCCTAGGCCGTTTCATGTGGAGCGAGACAAGTAAGGCGTTCGAGCAGGCTGGGAGGCGTGTGGAAGGTACCTACATCCATGTGCAGTACATACCCGGTGAAGTGCAAGCCGAACGCTCAATGCATAGGGCGTCGTTCGCATGATATATATGCAGTGAAATTTTGTTTGGGCTGACCACAAGGTGCCCCTGGCCGTCCCCGAGTTGACAGACGACCACCACGCTGGGATGGCTCGCTGAACGGTATTTCCCAGGTCCTCGCAATTGTCTTACACGTCGCGATCATAACTACGAATGCTCCAACCTGTTTATTCCTCCTGCGTCACTCCTATATGCTAAGCTAAATACTACCTTGACAGTCGATAGCCGCTCCCGGAACCCGAGGGGATTGCACGTGGAAAGAAAAGAAAGGGACAAATTTACCATGCCGCGGCTAGCTTGCCGAGAATACCACTCGCAGCCCTCCATCCTCGGCTTGATGATTTCCCAACAAGCCGGTAACACGACCTCAGTCGAATCAGACCAGGGGTTCCACAGTCTCGGGTTGCAGAGCCCAAAAAGGCTACTGGCATGGCCAGGACACAAAGAAAACGGAATAGTTGGACATGGCGGAGAGAGAGAGAGAGAGAGCGGGCGGGCAGAGCTTGGTAAAACTGAATATAAAAGACATCACCCGCACCAGATAACCCGAGTTTGTTCTACTCACTCTCCTCTCTTCTAGGTTCTGTTCTGTCGAGCCGAGCAGAGTCAGCGTTCAGCCGCTTGTTTCTGATCGCCTTCTTTGCTCGCCCCCTATCAACACAACACAGCCCGCCATGAAGGTGGCCGCTTTGTCCCTCGGCCTCTTTGCTGCAGGTGCGCTCGCCTCTTCCAACGATAACTCGAAGTGCAAATGCTTCCTGGACGACACATGCTGGCCGTCAAGCAGAGAATGGAGCCAACTCAACCAGACAGTTAGTGGTAGGCTCATCGCCACAACCCCGTTGACTGAGGCGGGCCATGGAAAAGCTTCGACGAGGCCGCTTGTACCTATCTCAAGTCTTAGTGGCAGCCCCCGGACATCCAGTAAGCTTCGCCTACCTATTCTGCCCAACCGGCTGGCCGCTGACTCTGTTTCTGCAGCATGAACGACTAGGCATCAGTTATGGCCCCGTTCTTTGCCAACCAGAGCCTCGACCCCTTTACTGCAGCGCCCAAGCCTTGCACGCTCGGCAACTACGTCCGATATGCTGTTGATGTGTCGTCCGCCAATGATGTGAACGCCACTATCAAGTTTGCCAAGGCCAAGAACATACATTTTGTTATCCGCAACACCGGGTACGGCTACCTTGGCCGGTTGACAGGAGCCGGCGCTATCTCCGTCTAGACCCAACACCTCGAGACGATGAACTTCAAGACGCGGAACGACAAGAACTACAGAGACACTGCCGTCAAGATCGGCGCCGGTGTCCAGGGCTACGAGATTCTTGCAGCTGCCAAGGCCAAGGGTTAGGTCAACGTCGGTGGCGAGTGCCCGACTGTTGGCGTTGTTGTCAGCTTGACCATCAAGACGTTCCCGGCACCGTCGGCGCCGCAACAGTCTCCTTCTTCATTTCCAACAACCCAACCGACACCTTCTATGCCGGCATCGACGCATTCCACGCCGCTCCCGGCCATGGTAGCCAACGGCACCATGGTTGTGTACTAATTCACCTCGTCCTTCTTCATGATCGCGCTCCTGACCGCATACAACAAGACGGCGGCCCAGTTAGAGGCCATCATAGCGCCGTTCCTGGCCAAGCTGAACACGCTGAGTGTGCAGTTTACCTCAGCCGCCACCGAGTCTGCCAGCTACTGCGACCACTACAACACGTTCTTCGGCCCCCTGCCGACTGGAAGATGGCTGCGAACCAGAAGTTTATGACCGATGACATCATGCAGTTCATCGAGAAGGTGACCCCTAGCTCCGGCGCGTACATGAACGAGGCTGACTTCCAGCAGCCGAACTTCTAGAGAGAATTCTTCCAACTCAATTACCCTGCGCTCTTGGCCATCAAGTCGAAGTACGACCCGGACAGCTTCTTTTACGCCACGAAGGCTGTTGGCAGCGAGAGGTGGAGTATCAAGAATGACGGCCGCCTTCGCGCAGTCTCAAGGTTGATTCCGACAACGGCATTTGAAGAAAGGAACAACCTGCCCCTGGATTAGTGTGGAAGCAAATTTGCTGGGTATTGTACATACATGAATAAATAAATAAGGCAGATACCAATCCCTTAGCCGTAATCTTAATTTATTCCCAACTAGAGATGGAAATGATCGTATCCATACCGTGTTGTATTTTTAGTCAGGTTATTCATACCAAACCCCCTTAATTTGTCATTTTGAAGTTGTATCGGTCACCAAATCTGCCTTCTTAGAAATAGAAACTGTGCAACACAGGCTGCATGTTTTGGTTCTGGGTACAGCTATAATACCAGTGGTTACTAAGCTACAACACAGGGAAGGGCCAGCTTCATCGCTTTGTAACTACCCCATTTTGTCATGTGCCTATAATGCAAGTGCTGCCAGCTTCTGCCTCCATCAAGTTCACAAGTGCATGGCCTCCATCTAAATATAGCAATCGTTCTCTTACACCAAAGTGGATATTTATCCCGTAGACGTATCCCAAACCCCGCATTGGGAAGGCTCGACACTGCAAGACTCTGGCGAAACCACGTATTTTTAAGCATTGCAAAAAGGAGACTGGATCACCAAGTGCGTATAAGCTAGCTTATTAATCCAACCGACGTCGCGTATACAACCAAGGAAAGTCAAAAAGTGCGGAAATAAGTGAACACTGCTAGCCTCTCTGCTGATATTCGGCTTGAGGCACTGTGGGTTCTACTTCCTTAGCCCCGCGTCTTATTTACTACTTAAAGACCTCGCTGTCCTCGCTCACGAGTGATAAAACTACGTCACCATTTTCCAGCTCCATCCTCTGACTTGACTTGCAAGACGCACTTTGCAGGAACCGGACTGAACGTAAACTAATATGGCCGACAAATCTGATATCCATTTGTACACATCGCAGACGCCGAATGGCATCAAGATCTCCATGCTCCTCGAGGAGTTGGGTCTGCCGTACAAGGCAAGCTGCTTTGAGCCCTCTCGTCTACCGCTATGGCCCCTTGTGGCACGCAGCTAATTTAGGTCTTGAGGGAAAAGGTAACGGCTATCGAGCTCGACAAGCATACGCAAAAGGTATGTGCCGCGTTTGTTTGCACGTGCAGACCTCTCCAGTTACCAGCAAGGCGGAGAAGGCGCGGTGAATGGCCAAGACAATATTAACGTGTTTGCCGCAATGTGTCAGGAACCTTGGTTTCTGGAAATCAACCCTAATGGACGCATCCCGGTCATCACCGACACCTTTACGGATGGATCTCCGATCCGCATCTTCGAGAGCGGATCTATCATGCAGTATCTGGTCGACCGATATGACCCGGAGCACAAGGTCTCGTACCCTCGGGGATCGAGAGAGTACTACGAAACGAACAACTGGGTGTGTATTTTCCAAACACAGACCAAATGGGAAAGACAAATCTTCTGACGGCAAAAAAAAACAGCTCTTCTGGCAAATGGGGGGACTCGGTCCCATGCAAGGGTGAGTTGACTGCTGTGACGATCTTGTTGAGAAGATTCTGACATCTCAAGCGTAGCCAATCGAACCACTTCACGCGTGAGCATCGCTATTATTCTCCAATTACTCGGTGCCGGTGGAGAGAAGTAGCATGTAAAGCCGCAAGTGAACTGACCACGAATCATGTTTGACAGGGTACGCCCCCGAAAAGATCCAGTACGGCATCAACCGGTACCAGAATGAGACTCGCCGCCTGTACGGGGTCCTTCAGAAGCAGCTGAGCACGTCTAAATCGGGCTATCTCGTGGGCGACCGATGCACCATCGCCGACATATCCTGCTGGGGCTGGGTTGCTTCTTACCGTGAGTGGTTTCCGTACCATTCCCCCCTCCCGATTACGGGGTGTCGATTTTGTCCTTTTCTGACCAAGGATCATTCGCACACATAGGCTGGGCGGGTTTGGATATTGACGAGTTTCCTCATCTCAATAACTGGCTCGAGAGATTGCTGCTTCGGCCTGGAATAGAAAAGGGAAGGCACGTGCCCTACCACCATAGCGCCCTCGACCACAAGAACTACACAGAGGAACAACTGGAGAAGGCGGCCGAGCGCAGTAGAGTTTGGGTTCAGGAGACCATGGCAAATGCTGCCAAGAGATGATGAGCAGAAGAACGGGTTGGCATTTATGGAGTTAGGGCTGTAGATTATGCAGTAAACTGAGCAATGACATTTTGTTAATTGGGATATTCAAGCCCAAAAGGACTGGTACGTGGCTACTAAGGGTTTCCGTATGCGTGGAAGGCGCAGGATCACATGAGATTTAAGTCGCGTTTGTCAGTGAAAGGCAGCCGTTGCTTGCCTGTTTGCAGGTGGGGTGACCAAAGGTCACGTGTACTCGCACTGACCCACATCCAAAATCGGTTAGGCAACATCATCATTTTCCCCGAGAACCTGACCTTGCATTAGAGGCCTTCTCCTCCACCAACCTAACTCTTTCCCGTCCTCACCTTCCGCCATAGTAAAATAAGATCATTCTCGTCGGCGCACTAAGCAGAGACGTTCAGCAAAAATCCTCCAAGATGGCTTGGAGAAACCAAGGGATCACTGGATCCAACAACATCCCTCTGGGAAAGGCGCGTCGCTTTGGCGGCGATTCGGACGGATCCGACAAGGGCGCATTCTCCCCGCCGCCTGCTCCTTCGTCAAATAATAGATTTTCAAATGGAGGAGACCGCGACATGAAGCGTGGTCGCAGTCCCGAGAGTAAGTACATCATTATCCCCTTCCTTCTCCTCTCCAAACCTATAGTGCTAACCGCATCCTCAGGAACCGAACACGATGGTCCCAAGCCGCGCAAGAAGCGAAACCGTTGGGGCGATGCGACCGAGAACAAGGCCGCTGGCCTGATGGGTCTTCCCACCGCGATTGTTGCCAACATGACGAACGAGCAGCTAGAGGCGTACACTCTACATCTGCGAATTGAAGAGATAACGCAAAAGCTGAAAATTGATGATGTTGTCCCTGCTGACGGAGATAGGTATGTTGTAATCCTTTCCCTCTTTGCTCATCCCAGGTACTGACGTGTAATTCAGATCGCCCTCTCCTGCCCCCCAGTACGACAATCACGGACGTCGTGTTAACACGCGTGAATACCGGTATCGCAAGCGACTCGAAGACGAGCGTCACAAGCTAATCGAAAAGGCCATGAAGACGATCCCCAACTATCATCCGCCCCAGGACTACCGGCGTCCAACAAAGACGCAAGAGAAAGTCTATGTGCCAGTCAACGACTATCCAGAGATTAACTTCAGTATGATTGCTAACCCTCTGACCTTTCTAACAAACCCCCCTCCCTTCTCCCCCTCCCCTCCCCCCTCTCCCCCATTGGTACTCTGCCAGGCTTTAGTCCGCATCCTCCCGTGATGTCTTGCGGGCTCGTCTGGCTGAAATCTAACTCAGTCATTGCTCTACTCGATCTGGCCCAATTACTAACACCCAGCTCTTCATTAATAAAGTTGGATTACTTATCGGGCCTCGTGGTAACACCCTCAAAAAGATGGAGTCCGAATCCGGCGCCAAGATTGCCATTCGTGGAAAAGGCTCCGTCAAGGAGGGCAAAGGCCGCTCCGATGCCGCCCACTCGAGCAACCAAGAAGAAGAATTGCACTGCTTAATCATGGCAGACACCGAGGACAAGGTCAACAAGGCGAAGAAGTTGATCCATAACGTTATTGAAACGGTAACTCATCCGCTTGATCCCCTAATCTTTGAATTCCCGCTGACAGCTTCAAGGCCGCGTCAATCCCAGAAGGTCAGAATGAACTCAAGCGCAACCAACTCCGCGAGCTCGCGGCCCTGAACGGTACTTTGCGCGATGATGAGAACCAGGCATGCCAGAACTGTGGTCAGATAGGTCATCGCAAGTATGACTGCCCCGAGAAGCAGAATTTCACGGCGAACATTATTTGCCGCGTCTGCGGTAACGCAGGGCACATGGCTCGGGACTGTCCAGACAGAAAGGCAGGCGGCAACTGGCGCAACGACGGCCCCGCTGCTGGCCGTTCCGCTGGACGCATTGGCGCCGGAAACGGAGGCGGTGATGCCGTCGACCGCGAGTACGAGGTGAGAAACATCCCACACCCATTGATACTAGTTGTCAGGTGCTAACTCATATTCTAGCAACTTATGCAAGAGCTCGGAGGCACCGGTGCTGCCCCTGCTCGCATCGAAGCGGGTCCAGGATCTTTCGAGGGTAACGGTAATGGCGGTGGCCAAAGCGATGCTCGACCTTGGGCACGCGGTCCTGCCACTGGACCTACCGGCGGCGCTGCTCCTTGGCGTAGCCGGAACAATGATCGGGACAATGACGGTCCTCCAGCTGGTCCGTCCGGTGGACCCGCGCCGTGGGCTAAAGACCGCGAGCGCGACCGTGGTCCTCGCGGAGGTGATAGCCGCGATGGCGGTGATACTTACTATGGTAGCGGTGGCGGAGGCGGTCACGGTGGCCACAGCAACTATGGTGGAGGTTCTTCGGCACCAGGGACGGCTCCTTGGCATCATGCCCCCCCCCCTCCTCCAGGAGCCCAACCAGCTTATGGTAGTGGATTTGCAACTTACGGAAGCTATGGCGCTCCTCCAGGAATGGGCGGACCACCGCCTGGATTGCCTCCCCCTCCCCCTCCGGGCCAAGCCCCCCCGGGCCTTCCCGGCGGACTAAATGCGTTGATCCAACAGTACGCCAACGCTATTCCGCCGCCACCACCTCCCGGAGATTTGCCCCCACCGCCACCCCCGATGGACTTGCCCCCTCCCCCGCCTCCCGGCCTCTAGGGGCTGTGTGGGTTTTCTAATGTGGAGTTTTGTATTGGGCTTATTACTGACCGATAGAGTGCTTACTTGATCAGAGGGTACCTACATGATCTGAGAGTGCGCACCTCATCAATTTGGCCAGACTCACCTTTTCCACAGCACAATCGAGCGTTGATGATTCATTGTCTATTGGATGCTTAGGCTGTTCCGAACAGGGGGTGTTTGGCACTAACTGTACGACTAGGAAACCCCGGGTTCTCTGTTGCTAGATTTGCTGTATAATTGAAAATGACGTTTAGTGTATCTGGCTGTGCTATGTTGTGAGTTTTGGTTTTTGTAAGGATACTCTGTGCGTTGCTCGTGCCCTTCTAGTCGTGAACGAATCTTCGTGTAGAAATTCCGGCCCCCTTCAGTAGATATTTCGGCACTGCCTGAGTTTGGGACCAAGTTAACAAAAGGCGGCTGCAATGCATGCAATTAGAAATGTATAGTATGATGCAAAAAGACAAGTCCCTTGGCAGTTTCTATATCAGGCTGTCATGCGCATTTTTTGAAGTTCTCTAGTTTTTCTTTTTCGAGTCCAAAGTGGGCCGACGAATGTTCATAGAGAAGAGCTTGGGCCACCAATCTCCTGGCCCATGCCAACCTAGAAGCTAGAGCATGCATCCTGCATGTACATGTACCGGTATGCCTGCATGAGACGACGACGTCAGCCCGCTCTTGCCCTTTCAACCGTCACTGAAAGTCGCTGAACTGACAATCGCTGCAATTAAGTCAACCCAGGGCTGCAGCGGAAGTGGCAACCTGAGGGTCTTGCAGCGTGGATTCCCGACTGCCGATTGTTGAATGGGGTCTGGGCTTGGCTTCGAAATCATACTAGTTCGTGCCGCGAGAACAGGCAGCCTTCGAGCTCTCCCCTCCATACCTAACCTCCCTAGGCCCTTGGGTCCCTCGCCTGATTCTTATGGACTAGTCACAATACTCTTCTGTCACATTTAGCTATAGCTTCGCAATCGCGGATGCTTCATTCATGTTCTCGGGGCATTCTCTACTTTGCTTGTGAGCAGCAGCACCCGCCACGGCGAGGCGCCTCGTCCGCTTCAAGTTCAGCTCGGTCACTGTCCCGCCTCCATCCCAGCTCCGTCCCATTACACGGCGGTGTCCGAGTTCAGGTAGCCCGACATGCTCAATCCCATCTCGTTCCGGCCCGGCCCGGTTACCTTCTGGACCACGCTCATCTACCTGGCCCTCCTGATCCCCATTGTTCTCATCAATGAGGACCCCCCGCAGGCGCCAAGCGAATCCCCGTTCCAAGGCGTCAATCTCACCGAGGCTTGGCTCGATCTCACAATCATAACCCGCGGATACCATCCATACAACAGTCACTTCAATGACGAGGTCCGCAACTTCATCCTCCAGCGGGTCGAGTCTATCTTGGACGGAAATGGCGTGTCTTGGGCAATTAATGGGTTTGTGGCTGTTTGCTAGTTTGGTGTCATCTTGTCGGGGCTAACCTGGCAATCTTAGTGCCGAATCGGACGATGCAAAGGCCGCAGTCACTGTGTTCAATGACATGACCTCGAACAGCTCTTTTCTTATGGGCTCGGGCGCCATCCCTGGTCGTGACACTCCGGGCGTGACGGCGGCCTATTTCGAAGGCCAGAACATCCTTGTCTACATCAGGGGCAAACAGGATGATGAGGGGAACTGGTGGAATGCCAATAGCATTCAACCAGCCCGGCGCAATAAGAAAGGCCTCACGCTGGTCAATGCTCATTACGATTCGTAAGAGCTCTCTGCCCCGATCTGCAGAGATTTCGGTGTCATGTGCTCTACAGAAGAAAATTGACTGACTTCATCCAAGTGTCTCGACTGGCTTCGGCGCCACGGACGATGGAATGGGTGTGGTCACTTGCCTGCAACTTGTCAAGTACTTCACGCAACCTGGACAACAGCCCGACAGGGGTGTAGTGGTCTTGTTCAACAATGGCGAAGAGGATTACCTATATGGTGCCCGGGCCCTTGGACAGAGCCCATTGCTGCCATTCATCCACACATTTCTGAACCTCGAGGGTGCCGGCGCGGGAGGCCGAGCAATTCTATTCCGATCGACTGACCAAGAAGTGACCAACGCTTACTCCAAGTCGTCGGACCCCTTTGGCACAGTAATCGGGTCTGATGCATTTGGGCTCGGCTTCATTAAGAGCGGCACGGACTACTCGGTTCTGCATGACATATACGGCCAGCGGGGACTTGACTTGGCATTCTTCAAGCCCCGGGCAAGATATCACACCAACCAAGATGATGCTAAGCACACGTCCAGAAACAGCCTTTGGCATATGCTGTCGGCTTCCGTCCAGACGTCGACCGCCCTTTCCAGCGACACGGGAGACACTTTTGTCGGTCCCAGACCCGACGGAGCCCGTGGCAAAGTTCCCAACGGCAACCCAAGTGATGGAGTATGGTTTGATATCTTTGGCAAGGGCTTCGTGCTCTTCAGCTTGCGAGGGATGTTCGCGTGGTCGCTTACGGTATTGGTCGCTACTCCGCTGATACTGATTCTACTCACCTACATCCTTCACAAGCTGGACAAGTACTACTTCTTCACGGCGAGTGTCAGGACATACGATCAACCTGACTACGAACCTGTGACAGTTGGTGGTTGGAGAGGCTTCTTCCGCTTCCCCTTTGCCCTGGTAGTGTCGGGTGCTTTGTCGCTTGGCGTGGCACTTTTGATGAGGAAGGTAAACCCTCTGATCATCTACCGAGCCCGGTATTCAGTGTAAGTGCTTCTCGTTTATCCACAGGCTGCCAGGAACCCTTGCTGACAAAGTGAAAAGTTGGGCCATGATTGTTTCGCTCTTTTATTTCACTTTCTGGGCCATTATGCGAGGTGCAAATTTTGCAAGGCCCAGTGCGCTCCACCGTGGCTATGTCAACATCTGGCTGTTCGTAATCGGTTGGGCAGTTTTAGTTGCCGTCACTGTATCCGAGGACCGACAGAGGATTGGAGCAGGATATATATTTGTCTTCCTCCAGTCAGCTGTGTTCCTGACGACTTTCATCACCCTCTGCGAGCTTTTTGCGCTGCCGAAAAAGACTGCCTGGGGCCGGCAAGTTCGGGACGATCATGAAACGAGAGACCTCCTCCAAGCCGTACCTCACTCTGAGTGCATATTACCATCACAACTCCCGGCCATACCGCGTCATGAATCGCTGCGCCCTCCAACAGCCAGAGAGTCTACCGCTTCAGCTTCCTCGGCTCCCACGTCAATTCCTGCTGAGCAAGAAGAGGAGGACGACGAAGCCTCGGACCGAGAGGGGCCGACAGAGAGGACGCCTCTTGTAGGTGGTAATGCCACAAGCGAGCATGTTCGAACGACTTTCGCGACGACCTATCGTCGATCCATATCGGCCTTGGTGAATGGAGCTCGTAAACTCGAAGATAGCGGCCACAGGCCCTTCGAACATGAGCAAGCCTGGTCAGGGAGTCTGCCTTCATGGGCTTGGTTCTTGCAGTTTCTACTGCTCGGCCCCTTCACAATCATCCTGGTTGGGCAAACTGGATTGTTGCTCACGGATGCCGTTCACCAGACTGGGCCAGATGGCAGTAGTCTTTTACTTCCCTACTTGATCGTTTTCGCCTTCACAGTCTTGCTTCTTCTTCCTCTGACCCCATTCATTCATCGCATAACGCATCATGTGCCTGTTTTCTTGCTCGTTGTATTTGTTGCAACTCTGATATACAACCTCGCCGCCTTTCCCTTTTCTGCCAACAACCGGTACAAGACATACTTCATACAGCGTATCAATCTGGATACTGGCAACAACGAGGTGTGCTACACTGGCATTGAGGAGTATGTCCGTCCCATAATTGCCGAGATGCCATCCGCGTCAGGCAAAGACATCAGCTGCGGCCCATCCGTACGGTTAAGACTGCCAAGTTGCTGCTATGACGGATCGGACGTGGCACCAAATCTAAGCGGCGAGTTGCCAGTCGGTATTCCTCCGGAAACGGGCTACTCGGACCTAGTATCGATCAACGTTACGCGCAATTCCGGAAACAGCGCTCGCATCGAAATCAACGCCACAAATACCAAGGCGTGCTTCGTCGAGTTCAAGAAGCCGGTGTCCAGCTTTACTGTCGAAGGCGGCTCTGGGTGGGATGATCGCTTCGGCGTGTATCCAGAGGGTGGCGTGAGCTATATCAGGCTTTGGCACAGATACTGGGCGGATCCATGGATCGTCGATTTTGAGTGGAAGGACGGTGACAGCCGCGCCTCGGATTCGCTTGACTCCGGTAGCCAGGGTACGGGAGCCGACTCAAACTTGGTCGCCAACGAAGACTTGAAGCAGAGAGATTCTGGTCTTGACGGAACTGTCATCTGTATTTGGAGCGATGCAAATACACGTGGCACAATCCCTGCGCTGGACGAGGGCCTGAAGTTTTCCCCGACGTGGTCAGCCGTCACGAAGCTATCCGAAGGCCTGGTTGAGGGCCGCAAGAGCTTCTTGGTGTGATAGAGACTCACCAACGTTGAGGCTAGCTTGAGTGATTTTGTTAGTTGAGATATGTAGGTTGGTTGATGGCCAGCCTAGGGAGGTTGTAACCCTATGACGGAGTCGTGCTGTTTCGGCCTTCCTTGGTGTATGTAGGTCAATGATGGAGATTGGCAGGAGAATGTTCATCACGAGGGTGGTCGAGGGGAGACTACGAACTCAGCTTGTACCTAATAGCCTTTCTCCTTGGCCTTGTATAAATATTCTTTCATCGCCCGAGATGAAAACGCGGTCGCATGGGCTTGAGGTGGCTTTCGGGTTCCTAACAAGAGATGATGCAACTCCGTTAGCAAGGCCCCGCATACGAAGAAAAAGACATGTACTTTTTCCTAGCTTCTGGATGGCTGCCTCCTTCTCATGCACGATCAAAATTGTAACCCGTCGATTGTGTCACGCTCCTGTGCTCTGTGGAATGCAGTGGCACCGCAGTGTTGTCCAGCTGTCTGAGAGGGCGGTCGTTCCGTCACTAGTTACCTACCTAGCCGGCCCATTCAGGGGCTTTTTTTCCCCTTGAGTTGTCTTGGTTGACTTGATGTATGGGGAGATTATGCCAACGTCTAGAGATGAAATAGAACCGACAGAGTCAAAAATTAGGATGCAAAGTCGGCGAAAGAACCAGTCAGCCAGGATATAGCCAACAGAGACGGGCCCTTGCTCCAGTTCGGTTACTAAGGGGTAGCATCATTGCAATATAGGTAGCTACTGACACCCTGGCATGACATCTTTTATTCGCCACGAGGTACTATCTAGGTGCTATGGGATCGCAAGAAAGCCACCCGCAGCTTGTGCTGCAAGATCCGAACAGTCCGGGGTGTTGGGTGGCGCGGCATAACATGCAGGAAACATAGAAAAAAAGGGGAGGGTGTGGTTTATTCGTTGTAAGGTGGCATCTACGACTCGACTTGGTAGGTTTTTTTCTCCGATTCCCGGATGTCTCTCCCAACAGATGGCATGTTGATATATCCGTACCATGTAAAATACCTGGAGTTGGGGGGTTTGACCTGCCTGGTGGCGACCAACTCGATGAGACGAATCCCAGAGATTGTCACAGTCCACGGAGAAATGGTAGGACTATAAAGTACAGTTGAATTTAAAGGGGGATCGGATCCTTTTATCTCAGTAGATTCACTGTAAGAAAGGCCCACGTGCAAGGTATCTGGCGGTCTGTGAGGTCAGGACCGTCCGCTCTTTCCCGCCTTTTCGTCCCCAATAGCGCAGACGATCCGCCCTACAGCTTCTAGAGACGTCTTCGACTTTCGCTTCTAGGTACCTGGGTATCTAAGGCATTTTGATACGCAACCATACTCGACTTTCCTATATCCATCGTCGAGAGGACTTACTCTTCCTTACTCAAGAGCCGGCCAGTCTCCCTCTCTTCACCTACAACCTATCACCATCATTCCCCATCACGCCCTATCTCCTCTCCTGTCGCTCCATCACCTAACCTCGCTCTGGTACCCCAGGGACAGAGGGGAAAAAACCCGACACTCGCAAAAGAAAATAGCTTTCAGTCTTGCGAAAGCGATGTACCTTTTCTGGGCGGCCGTGGCCTTCGTGGCCGCTACGACCTCGTCGTCTAGCGGTACGACCCTCGTCCGGGCGAGCGTTTCCTCGGAAGTCCAGCCGCGAACTTGTACTACGGGCCCGTCGGCCTCGGAGCAGCGCCCGGACGGCTTCCCTATTAACGACTTCACGTACATCAAGCCGGCTGAGGACTGGGTGTCGTACGCGGTGAAGCCGGACTGGTATGCCGACCAATTTGTCTCTGGCCCGCACGTAAGGTTCCTTTTCTTTTTTCTCCTTTCTTTTCTCTCTCTCTCCCCTCTCTCTCTCTTCTTCCTTCCACTATGCCAGTTCCATTGTCTGTAACAAACGGCAGTGGGCCTGATATAGGGCGAGGGGTGAACAGGAACGGAACCAAAGCGGGAAGAGAGACGGCAGGAATCCTCAGAAAAAAACATGTAACGAGGCATGTTGACTGGCAAATATGTGCAGTACATGTCCTACAACCACGAGAGCGACCCGTTTGGAGCTTTCAAGTGCCAGTTCACCTGTAACAGCGCCGCGGACTGCAACTCGTTCTTCGTGTGGTATGGTACGTTACAAAAACTTTAACAATTAGCACTTTATTTGTGTCCTAGGGCAGATGTCGGACTCGAGAAGGGGGACATAGAGGCGTTATGGCGGAAAGAAGAATAAAAAGGCAACAACATGTTGACGCGTTCTCGCACTTGTGCAAACACAGCTGAAATTGGCACTACCGAAGAGCATCTCAACTGCGTCTTGTTCGACGCCGTGTAAGAAACACCTCTATCCTAAATAATTGGTTATCATATTTTAAAGACGGCGTTGCTGACCGAAAATGATCTACCTAGCATCGACGCCTCGGCCTTTGTTCTTTCTAACGGCACCATCGGCGGCGGGGGCTACGACCGCCTCTGCAAGAAGAAGCCTGCCCCGAGCTAAGAAGCTACTCGTGAAGATACCAACGGTTTTCCCTGGCTCCGGCATGGACGGCGATGCATTCTAAGGAGTTGGCCTTCCCAAGAGCAAAAGAAAAGAAAATAGGGGTGGGGATTTGATATGCGCCCACGGGGCCCTCGAGATATTTGGTTTTGGCTTGGCTAGGCTCCTCATGGCCCGGTTTTCTTCATCTTCTGCAATTTTCGGTTAGGTAGATTTTAAAGGAACCCCGTCTGGACAGATTTAGATGCATTATCGCTCTTCGCTTTTTTTTTACCTGCTATTAACAAGAATACACTGATATTCTTTTGCTGCTTCTGCCAGAAATCGTGACCCAGCTCCGTGCACGCTTAGCGAGGCCTAATGGATGAGAAGATATAACAATATCATACAGGCTTTCAACCTTCTCAGGCCCCTCAAATCGGCACCCGATACTCGTGTTTGCGAGACCCCTGTGGTATTTATGCAAACCTTCACCTTTTCCCAGCAAATAAAGCCAATTACCCTAACAAACGCCCCTAGCCAATACGTTTCGTTCCCAACGTAACACCGAAAAAACCCCCATTTTCTTTTAGTAGTAAAACCTTCCTTACCTACCTTCTAGTAATTTTGCGATCTCCTGTCATGTCCTTAAACGTTACTCTTGCATGCGGTCCGCAGTCTTCTCGGCCACAGCCGCCGCCAGGTGCTCCTTGGCCTTGGACCACAGCTCGCCTTCCATGTCGCGCTCGACCGTGTTGCCAGACATGTTGAGGAACCCGACGTCGAACTTGCCCCACTTGCCCATGCCGTCGGGCTCGAGGCGCGAGGGGATGATCTTAACACGCCCCTCGGCGCCCGCGCCCGCGGTCTCGATTATGGCCGGCTCGGCCGACGTCCGGAGCGTGATGATGCCCGCCTCCTCGAGCGCGTAGATCTGCCGCTTAAGAAGCTTGTCGATCCGGTCGAGCTTGTCGATGAATTCGGTCTGCGCGGCCGTGAAATTGGCGACGGCGTCGGCGGCTCCGTCGTCGTCATCGTTGTTGTTGGCGGCGCCCGGGGGGGGTTGTTGCGCCGCGGGGATTTTGGCGACGGCTTTCATTGCTTCGCTGGCGTGCACAAGGAGGGATGCGATGTCCTAGAGAGGGTGTTAGACAGGGGGGTTAGGAGTGTCGACGACGATAGAGGAGGGAGATCAGGCAGACCTTGTCAATTTCGCCCAGCTGTTGAATGCGCTCCGCCTTGGTAAATGGCTTGTGAATGTCCACTTGGTTTCCCCCAATCGCTACTCCAGCTCCATCACTGGCTGGTGGTTGTGTTGGAGCCTCCATTATGTTTGCGCCCCAGGATCGTAGGTATAGGGTGGTTTGTTTGTCGGGTGACGAGCTAGGGATGAATTTCGCTGTAGATAGAATGATTCGCTCTGTTCTTGGCTCCAAGAGGACAGAGAAGCTCAGATCTAGGCTCTAAGGCGCCACCAACGGCTGAGGAAAACAAAATCTGCGGTGGGACAGATGCTGAATAGCATTGGACGTCGTCTTTCCTGCCCCGTCAAACCGATCGTCCCTGTCATAGCTCTTGCGGAACCGAGTTGAAGAAGCAAGACCCACCCCGCTTATGTGGGGCCATGCATGCTGCGGGGCAATGAGCCCTGCTGCTGATGCCTGCTGCCAAGCCTGAACCCTGTCAACGGAAAATGCCGAATGGCTGACCACTTCACCTTGTCACCTCGTCGCGAAGCTGTCTTGAGCCGCACTACGATTTGAGCAAGCTCACATGACCTCGAGCGAAAACCACTCCATTCGTTTTGTCCTACAACACCACCAAAAATCACAACACGAAACCAGATTGTATCTCACACACTCAGCCAAGAAGGTAGACTCACGTTTTATGGAAACGCGGTTGTCTATGAGGCCAGAAAGACACGATTGTGTCTGAGCTCCTTCCTTCGCGCGCAGTTGTGAGGAGCATAAGTTGAAGAGAAGCGACCCATTGTACTATCGGGACCGGCATCCACTGTCTTCGTAATATGTCTAACCCAACGTCCCAGAATGCTGGCCAAGGCCCAGCTGGTGGTTCCTATGGCGGGCAACCTCAATCAGCTGGAGGAACAGGAGCGACTGGTGGGAGTGCACCGGTAGCTGGGGCAACCACAAACACAGCAAGCGCGCCGCCTTCTGCGCAGAACCTGAATCAGATTGTGAGTCCAAAGTGTGATTGTTCGTGAGACAGTTGTTTTTCAGTTATTCTTTTCGCCTTGTCTGCACTCCCAGAATATCTCAATAAAATGAGCGCGCCCAGCTTGGATATTGAAGCCCGACGACAGTCAATTGTAGGTAGGCAAAGTACGCATGTTGCCTTTCAAGCTGCCTTCATCTAGAAGACAAAGGCCATCGCTCGCTGCCTACCGACAACATTCACCCGGCTGATTCACGCACTACCGTATCTTTCCCCACCTCACCCTTCCTACTTACCTCCCATTCTTTTCTGCTGTCGCCCGGCAATCGATGCTATTCCTTACCCTTCACATAAATTTATCTCAATTTCTTCCTCTCGGGACAAGGCAGTTCCTGTCAACCATCTCTTCACTTGTCTGCGATCATTCCTTCCACGTCTCCCTCTTCGCGTTATTCCCTCATATTTGCTTGCGCAGAGAGATCACAAGTGTTACGGCGACGTAGATCTCTGCCATTCTGAAGGTGCTTCTCAATCCCCTCCTTCGCGATCAGTCAAGATGGGGCGTAGTAAACGCTTCCGCCCTTCTAGTCGGAAGCCCCCCCCTCCTCAAGCACCCTCCAATCCTACCATGGAAGATTATTTCTCTGATAATGACCCCGATAAGGTGACGGATTACCTGAAAAAAAAAGGGTTCACCAAAACGGAGGCCGTTTTCCGGCAAGAAACAGCACATTTGGGACCAGATGGCAGACCAGCTCAACGCAACGATGACCCGGGTCCGAAGAAGTACCTGAAGGCATTCGCATTGCTCCGAGACTGGGTCGAGAATAATCTCGACATATACAAGGTATGTTCCAATATAGAATCATCTTCGTCTTACGCACTGAATTTGACATTCTCCTCAGTTTGAGCTGCGAAAGCTTCTCTGGCCCCTGTTCATATACTCGTACATCGAGCTCATTAACCAAGGGTACAATGACGAGGCCAAGCAACTCCTTGGTGCCCTCAAGCCCCAGTTCGAGGCTGCACACAAAGATACCCTCGATCTGCTGGCCAAAATATCGCTTCCCCAGCACCTGCGGGAGAACCAGACCACCAGGCTTTACCGGGAGAACAAATACCGTATTCCGCTCAACCAGTCTTTGTCGGGAAATCTTTTCCACTTCCTCGAGCGGGAGGCAGACTCTGGCGGCGCTACGGTTACCTACATTCTCCAGACGTACTGCCATGTTGACGTGAGTGCACGGGGTCCGATCGAACCCTACAGCTTCGAGGCCATCCTCCGGAGAGCTCAGAACCTCGATCTTGACGAAATCGATGCCCAAGAAGGCATCCCCGGCGTCTTTACAGGCGTCTCCAACAAAGATATACTCGATGCTGGGGCACCGTTGAAGCTAGGACCGTTGCCGATGGAGGCCGAATTGAGAGATGACGTCCGTGCAGAGCTCGAGGAAGAAGACCAAGGACGCCCGCCAGCAGACGGTCGTCCCACACTCGTTGAAGAGTTCGACCGCAAGATCAAGCGTGAGGATAGTGCGGATGTGCCCGCACGAGCTGACTTGCCACTTCCGGCCTCTCGTGCGAGAGACGTCGTCATGGAGATGCAGAAGGTCCGCGAAAACCGAGACCGCTTTCAGATCGAGGGCCGAACCGGGGGCGTTGGCGTTCCTGTGTCAGCGTGCATGTTCACATTCCACAATACTTTGGGCAGGTATGATAATGGCAAACTCATCCCTTTCACTCTGAACCTTTCCTCCGGTATGCTAACAACATAACCCTTTGTCTAGTGTTTCGTCCATAGACTTCTCGAACGATCACCAACTGGTTGCAATCGGGACTATGGACTCATATATCCGTGTCTGGTCTATGGATGGTAAGCCGCTGAAGTCTTCGTTGGAGCACGAGAAGAACCTCGTAGTCAATAACCGAAAGCTCATCGGACATTCTGGTCCGGTTTATGGCGTCTCCTTCTCGGATTCAATTACCAATCTAGACCGTAATGTCTACGGAGAAGGCGGAACTACGAAGCCAGACACAAGCACAAAGCTCCTTCTTTCAAGCTCCGCAGACGGTCAAGTCCGGCTCTGGTCGCTTGATGTGTGGGCGTGTCTCTGTGTGTACAAAGCACACGACGGACCGGTTTTTCGGGTTCTATGGGGTCCTCACGGCCACTACTTTGCTACTGCAGGATGGGACAAGACTGTCAGAGTGTTTGCTCAAGACCGTGCGTCGGCACTACGCATCATGGTCGGCCACGATACCAGCATTTCTGCCATTGCCTGGCATTCCAACGGAACTTATGTCTTCTCGGCCTCGGATGAGATGGACAAGTCGATTCGCATGTGGTCGGTAACTACCGGAAACTGCGTTAGAGTCTTCACTGGCCACACGGACTATATCAGTTTTTTACAGTGCTCACCGAACGGCAAGATCTTGGCCAGTGCTGACACGGGAGGCAACATTATCCTTTGGGATATCGAAAAGGGCTCACGTATCAAGCGCTGCCGTGGCCATGGAAAGGGCGGTATACCGTCTATGCAATTCAGTGCTGAGTCGAGCGTCCTCGTTTCAGGTGGCCTGGATGGTACGGTCCGTATCTGGGATGTCGAGCTGCCAAACGACCCTGCGAAGGCAAACCCTCTCATTGTTGGCCCTCCTCAGGCGGGTCAACAGCCCGACGGAGCGACTGTGGCCGGTGATACTATCGCAGTGGCCGGATCTTCAGATGGACGGAACATCACTGTCGGCGGCCAAGCAGCGCCGATGGCTGGCGCTAGCACTGCGGCAGCCGGTGTGGGTGCTGGTACTGGCACAACTGGCAAGAAGAAGACGAAGGAAGTGCAGATCACCCCGGACCAGATCAGCGCCTTCGCAACGAAGAAGACGCCAGTGATGAAGGTACAGTTCACGCGGATGAACTTGGTGGTTGCGGGCGGTTGCTATGACCCTGAGCGCTAAGCGGCCTATGGTGATTGAGGGAGGCATTTGATGGCTAGGTTATCGGGCTGGGGTTCTGGTAAAAGCAACTGATGGAGTTCTAGGTTATGGAACCTGCGGTTGTTTAAAATCATTCTCTGGTGCTACGGAGTATTGCGATATACTAGGCACCCTCGATGCCGACCATTTGAACGAGAAGCAAGAAATAGCTCTGCTTGTTGTTTGGTATTATGTACTGTACTTGGGCACTTTTGTAAGGTATAATGTGTTTCGGTATACTATCAGATAGGTAAATAGTATACTGGGGGGTTTTTTTTTTACTTCCCTCCTACCCATGCCAAAATTCGAATTTAAATGCTGTGTCAATCGCCATTGAATCCGTTGCACACCTCGAACCAAAAGAGGAGTTGAAGCTTGAGGCAGCTTCCCCACAATTTGGATCGCAGGGAAGCCCTTGCTTGGTCCAAGCGCTTCCTACCAGGAACGAGGCCGCATTACTGTGTCAAAGCACAGTGCCCGCAGAGCAAGACACTTGAACCTGCGAAGAACAGGAGGGAGGAGCTTCGTCACGTCCCGGATATCTACCCATCGATCAACTGCCGCCTTCGCCCTTTCAACGCCTCTATTCCCGCCGAGAAAAACCACTACCGCCCAGATACCTGACTCTTCATTATGGAGGATCCCTGGGCTGAAATTGGCGCGGGCGCATCGCAGATCGGTTCGTCTTCACAAGGCGATGATGGTACAGGGCCTGGCGGAACGTCTGCACCGTCAACATCGACGACGGCAGCGTCTGGTAGGCCCTCGCGCCTGACGCCTCGTCGCCTCGTCGCGCAACCTACACGCCTTCAAGCCGTTGAAGATGATCCCCTGGGACCTCTAGGCGCCAGCACTACAGGCGCCGATGGCTCGCTCCCACCGCTGGCTCCGCCCGTCCCGCCCGTCAAGGAACAGCTGCCCCTGCGGACGACGATGCCCGCCGGTGCCGGTGCCGCCGCGAAGAGATCCAGCCCGCCCGATCCTCACCGCATAGATGACGACGACGGCTTTGATCAGCAGTCCGCCGGCCCGAGGCAGCCGCCGCCCGTCCAAGCAGCCCAACCCAGCCCCATCCGCAGCACGATGCAGCCAAGCGTTAGCCTTGAGCAGGCTGCCAAGCCGAGCTTTCAGATTAGTGTTGGAGACCCCCACAAAGTCGGCGACTTGACAAGCAGTCACATCGTCTACTCGGTCAGGACAAAGGTATGAAGCGGTTCCTGTCGAGGGAGACTGAGAAAGTCAATCGTAGTTAACACCGATGGTCCCTGGACCTAGACTACCTCGAAGGCATACAAGCAAGGCGAATTTGAGGTCAAGAGGAGATACCGCGATTTCTTATGGCTCTACAACACTCTACACGCCAACAACCCCGGGGTGGTGGTGCCGCCGCCGCCTGAGAAGCAGGCGGTGGGCCGGTTCGAGAGCAATTTCGTCGAAGCCCGGCGCGCAGCCCTCGAGAAGATGCTCAACAAGACGGCGGCACATCCGACGCTGCAGCATGATGCAGACCTCAAACTTTTCTTGGAAAGCGAAGCGTTCAACATCGACGTCAAGCACAAGGAAAGAAAGGAGCCTAGCCTCGGCGAGAGCAAGAGCATGCTCAGCTCGTTTGGCATCAATGTTGGAAGCACGAACAAGTTCGTAGAGCAGGATGATGTGAGCAATTCCTTTTCGTCATTGTTCGTTTTTGTCAACGTCTAGTACTGACGCGTCTTATCCAGTGGTTCCACGAGCGCAAGGTCTACCTAGACGCGCTAGAAAACCAACTCAAGGCACTTCTCAAGGCCATTGATGGTATGGTGGTTCAGCGCAAGGCCATGGCAGAAGCAGCAGGCGACTTCTCGGCTTCGTTGCACGCGCTATCGACGGTAGAGCTCTCTCCGACCCTATCGGGGCCGCTGGACGCGCTCTCGGATCTTCAAATCATGATCCGCGACGTTTATGATCGCCAAGCGCAGCAGGACGTGCTCACCTTCGGTATTATTATCGAGGAGTATATCCGACTGATTGGAAGCGTCAAGCAAGCGTTTACGCAGCGCCAAAAGGCCTTTTACAGCTGGCATACGGCCGAGTCAGAGCTCCAGAAGCGTAAGGCATCCCAGGACAAGCTCCTTCGCCAAGGAAAGAGCCAGCAGGATCGACTCAATCAGGTCAGCGCCGAGGTGGCAGACGCGGAACGGAAAGTGCACCAGGCGCGTTTGTTGTTTGAGGACATGGGCCGGCTGATGCGGTCCGAGCTGGATCGGTTTGAGAGAGAGAAGGTCGAGGATTTCAAATCAGGCGTTGAAACATTTTTGGAGGGGGCTGTTGAGGCACAGAAGGAGGTAGGTCGACCTTCCCGTTTTCTTCAGCAAAGCCCTGTTCCTGGTTCATTGGTTTTGCTAACATTACATGTCTAGCTAATTGAGAAGTGGGAGACGTTCCTTATGCAATTGGATGCGGAAGACGACGAAACCGTTTTCTATCGACCTCCTGTGATCCAGACGAATAAGCCTGCTGGAGACACGGCGGTTGATCGGGCCCGGGCCAGGATTGACGAAGACTCAGATTAGGAGTTTGTAAGACGACTACCACGGCCCCCCTATCTGGCTGATCGTACCAACAACAGGAACTAGACCTCAGCTTCCGCATCCATGAAGGAAAGATGACCCTTCAAAGAAGGCTAGTCAAATAGACCTTCTCAAAGTATTATGTTAGATGTTCCGGAGAGGAAAGTGTGTATTAAAAAAAAAGAAATAAAGTTGAGGCAATCACACATAATTTTTCTGTCCAGTGTCGCCGGCCTGTGTCCTTTTCTCAACTACATAATGCTAGGAGTGTTGTACAGAATCTTGCGTAGGTAGTCTCATTACTATGCCCGAGCACATTGTCCCGCCGCACGCCGTCGCGTCAGTCGCCGCCTATCATCTATACATATTGCGCCTGTTCCTTGTCTCGAGGTATTGGTCTCATAAGACAAACATGCAAGTTTTCTTTTCGGGGTGTGGTTTAGCTTTACAAATAGATACACTGTCCCAGTAGTTTATTCAGGGACAACTACGCAGATTTCGTTGCTGGATCGAACGTACAAAACTGCAAAAGGTGTTTATTTCTTCTTTGCGACCTTGGCGTCCTCCTTCGCGCTCATGCCGGTCATCTTCTGGGCGTCCTTTGCCGCATAGCCGCTAATTAGATCGACCAGCGAGTCAAAGGCATCGTCCGGCGGCGCTTCTTCTTCAGCCTCTAGCGGCGCTTGCTCTTGTTGTTGTTGTTGTTGTTGTTGTTCTGCACCATCTGCAACAGGAGGCGCTGCTGCTGCCGATGCCGCCGCCGCCGCTGCTGCTGCCTTGTCCTCTTCCTCCTGGGTCGCCTCCAAGTCCCAGCCGCGGCCGAAGCGGTCGCGGAACGCGGCCAGCTTGCCCGCCTCGTCCACCTCGACGTTGCGCAGCGACTTCTCCGACGGCTGCCACAGCAGGTGGTTGCGCGTGTCCTTGGACGTCTTGAGCAGCGCCCCCGGCGCCGTCGTTCGCACCGCAAACGTGCTCCCGTCGCTCAGCTGCACCAGCTGCGTGAACTGGTACGGCCGCCGCGGCCGCGTCACGTACGTCGCGTGCCGCACTTGTTGGTGGCTGCCGCCGCTGCTTCGCTGCTGCGCTGCTGTCTGTGATGTGGTGGTGGTGGTGTTGCCGGTGGCAGATGCGAGGCACGTCGGCCGGCGGAGGAGCAGGCCCGTCGAGAGCCTCCCCATTGTGCGGCCGTTCATGGTGTTTGGTTACGAGGACGGCAAAGGGGTGGTCGATCTCCCTCTTTTTTCTTTTTGCCCTCTTTCTCAGTTGTTAAGGAATTCGATCGACTGTAGAGTAGAGTCTCCGTTCGTTTTCTTCACGTTATATTGTCTGAAAAGGAGCAGCTGGCGTGGTTGGTTAAGCCGGCGTTTCTTTTTTCAAAAAAGAATCGGCGCCGGGGAGTCCATCACGGGCAGACCTTGAAATGATGGGACGCCGTGGTCTGCGGCCCGTGGTCCCAATCGAAAATTTTGATACGGCGGTCGACATGGAGCAGCCGCGCGCAATTCCTTATCGGTTTATCGTTGCTGTCGAGAGGCCCACTAATTATTCCCGCTCGAAGGAAACCTGTAGAACCCCATCAAAATGTTTGGAGCCTGTATTCTAGACCGAGAGACGAAAAGAAACAGGCATAGGTGCGACTTGCTTGTCGAAGTAGCTTCTCAATTGGCCTTTCATGGGGCCGAGATGAGCAGTCTCGGCGTCCTAGGCTTGGCTGCCGAGTCCGCGCTTGTTCTTTTCTCTTTCTCTAAGCATGCCCAGTATGGCTCAGCGCACGCCTTGATAATGACGATGCGCCCGCCAAATTTTGTCGGGAGAACCCAACAGCTATGTCTTGCTTCTCTTGAGAGAAGGACACCGCGTTGTCGAGGTACGTTCATCGTTGGCCTTTATAGGCACACGTGGAATCTGCCTTACCCAAGAGCTCTCAATCGCGAGTGGAACACAGGCAGGCCTGTTGAATCTAGTAGTCTGACTAAAATCCTTTTCCCTCGTAGAGACGGTTTCCTCCCGCCGGTGCTTCCATACCTCGCCGCGCCGGCTGCGCTCGTTCCAAGTATTGGCCTCGCGCAAGCTTAACACCTGCCCGCGGACTTCGATGTTGTCTTCCTCGTTTGCCGCTCTGGCCGATGGAGATGCCAACTTAGATGTTCCTCCGCTGCCGTCCATGTCCGAGCATGTGCGTGGGCTGATGCGCCTGCTCGCGCACTCGGTGGTCGCCTGCACGTCGACATTTCCCGGGTCCGGAACGGAGCCGCCAGCGCCGCGCGCCATGACCATGTCGTCGTTCACTTCGCTGGCTCTGAGCCCGACCCCGGTAGTGAGCTTCAACATCTCGACGCCGAGCCGGACGTTCGACGCCGTCGAGGCAAGCCGTCGATTCAATATTCATGTTCTCGCCGACGATGCCTCGGGCGCGAGGGTCGCTGACTGGCTAGCACGGGGCAACGCCGGCGGCCTACACGTCTTTGAGAAGTTGGCGGAGGAATGCCAGTGCCAGGTGGCGATACAAGAGCAAGAGGGTGCTGACGACCCGCCCGTTCTCCGCGGCCCAGGTGTTCTCTACGTCCTGCGATGTAGGCTTCTAGATCAGCCGTCGCGGGGGCTCGTCAAAGTCCGGGACCATGTCATCGTACTGGGCGAGGTACTTGACATTTTAGAGGGTGAGAGGGCCAAAAGGTCCAATCGCGGAGACAAGTTTCAAGATAACGGTTTCGGGCTGCTGTATGCGGATAGAACATACCGACAGCTAGGGAGCTGTATAATAGCAAGGGAGGAGGCCGCTGTCCATACCCATTCAAAGGGGTGACGGCAAACAGGCTAATAGATTTTGCGCGCAAGCATGGCTGATGGCTAGGCATTACTGGGGCACAACTCTGCTCCGCGAGTGTGATCCATGTATATCACAGGCGGGGAGGCGGTGTGCCAGAATATAATAAATTCTCCTCTGACATCTAGCGAGCGTGTGTTAATGACCGTCTGTGGGTTGTGCCACAAGAGGGCCGGGAGTTTATTTCCTCTCCCAACTTTTCTTTTTGAGTTTTGGGTACGATATGACCCCTCAGGGTGAACATCGAGCTGGTATACGTCAAGGATTTCGCGAATTCCGCTCCACCATAGATCAGAAGCAAAAGAGAAGCATTCCCCGCATCTAGACGCGCCGTGGCAACAGTGTCTGTTCAGCTGCTGCTGCTACTTTACTCGCCCTCAATGCCCACCAGCTCCGTCTCGAAGATGAGAGTCGAGTTGGGGGGGATGAGGCCTTCGCCGACATCCTTGTTGCCGTACCCGAGGAAGGGGGAGATGTAGAGGGTGCGCTTCTCGCCCTTCTTCATGCCCAGTAGGCCCTCATCCCAGCCCTTGATAACCTGGCCGGTACCGACGGTGAACTTCAGAGGCCTCTTGCGGGGTATACTCGAGTCGAACTGCTTGCCCTTCTCGGTGTTGCCCTCGCCAACGCCGAGGAAACCAGTGTAATGGACATCCACGGTATCGCCTTTAATTTACCACGCACAGTTAGTTAATTTGTATGTATAAAATTTGGGGCAATCAGTGGGGAAAGTATTCCGCCACAGGTGTAACGGTCGGGCATGTAGAAGAATAGATAGGTTTCGCAGGAATATGGGGACCAGTGGAGAGGCTGAGAAATATGCTTACCGCGCTCCGTCTCGCGACCCTGGCCCTCGGCATCGACCACGATTTGGAGACCGTCAATTTCTGGGACCGTCATTCTGACTGGATTTGCAGTTGAGTTTTGGTGTGATTGGGGTGAGAAGGCTGTTTGTTTGTTTGGTTGATGGCGGGAAAGTTCAATAAAGTTGAAAATGAGGGGCAGTGGAGGGCGGAGGGGCCCTGAAATACATACCATCCCATACCTCCGGAAAAGCGCACTCAGCTGCGGGGAGCTCCCAGAGCGGGATGTCGTAACTGAGCCCAGGTGACGCAATAAGGAGGGGGCCAAGCAGCTGACAAAAAAAGCGAACAAACTACTTCGTAGTACTTTTATTTAGGCCAAATATATGTATAAATATAGGTACCGTTATGTACTGCAATCTTACCACCCAGTCAAAAGACCCTCGCCCTCTAACAAATCTTGCATCCGCCTTACCATGGAATTCACGTACCCATTAATTTTCGCTTGGTCAGTCGGCTCCATCCTTCAACCGCCAGGTCCATGATATTTGCTCCAATTCGAAGATTGGCACGGATATACTGCTTTACAGCCCTCCAGCAATTCTCAATCGGCGATAAATCCGGCGTATTGAAATAGTGCTCAAGTCCATGGGCTTGCTTCCACTGAATACCATGGAACATTGGTAGTGTATGGTAGTGCAGCGCCACTCGCACGGACCATTGATTTTGAGTGTTCGCTTTTCTTTGTCAACCGCTTGGGGGGAATCGATATCACTACCTACACACCGACTGAAATATCGACGGCGTTAACTCAGTCCCGGATATCCGAATCCTATTACAGTTAATTACTTATTACATTTGACTATACTTGAAATCTTTTCCCAGTTGTATGTGGCTGGTTTGTTGTGGCTGGTGTGCCGCGCCACTTCCCAGTAAACATCAAGACATCTAGTCAGGGGTCCTCAGGCTGTGACTTGTATCCCTCAATAAATTCAGCTTCGAGGTTACAGGAGGCTGGCAACAAATACCTAATGCGAACTTTTCCTTGGTCGAGCCAGATTGCTCCAAGGCGCAGCCATTCATAATGAGTAAATAGGTCTGGGGTTGTTGAAGTCGCATAATAATACCCTGGATCAATTGCTTACTCAGGCCAAGATGCATATGGTTGAAGAAGCAGCTCGAAGATATTACAAAATGATGGCTGCTATCGGGCATATAATATGACTGTAGACTCCTCTCCGGCGCTGGATGCTCGCCCTCTATCTCGAAGGTTCAACGTAATAATGGCAGTAACCTCGACAAATACGTCCAAGAGGCTCGAGGCTGATGCGGCGAGCACCCATACAGTACCTGATACTGACGGAGATGAAACGAGGAGAGAGCTTTCGGAGCCTGTCAGGCTCAACACTCGTACCAATAATGCTGCCTTCGACGGCGCCTTCGACGAGTCATTTGCCGGTGCAGTCGGGAACGTTACCGAAGCCTCTGATTTGCCCTGGTACCGACTGCGTGAGTACTTCACCGAAGGATGGGCAAATCCTGTCATTTGGCGTTCAACTGTTGGTTTTCTATTTAACCCCCATCCATGAACGGCCTTGCTAACGACGCCGATGAATATCCAGATGGTCGAGTGCTTGCCACGGCGTCAATGATTTATATCTCTGGCCAGTTTGGCTTGACACTGCTGAGCTATAAAACCAACCATGTCGCCGGCTATGTTGGCATTTTCAACACCCTTCTCCTAGCCACGTTCATCTATGCAGTCTCTCCGGCCACCGGCGGACATCTGAACCCGATGATCACTTTCACGACCATACTCTGTGGCCTCACTCCATTATCCAGAGGTATACGCCACGACGCCGCCATCAGGTAACCCTGCTGACCTCGAAACTAGGAGTGCTGCTCATGGTCGCCCGAATAATCGGCGGCATTCTAGCCGGGGCCATGCTGCTGGGATCTTGGGGTCACGAGAGAGCAATCTCGTATGGAACTCCTCTCCCTACCACCTCGAGCCGTGATTGACTCATTCTTCTCCCTCGGCCTTAGCAACCTCGGGGGCGGGAGCTTCTTCGACCCAGAATTCCTCTCACCCGGCCAGGCGCTCTTGACCGAGACAATGTCTTCACTTTGCCTACTGTGAGGTTCCCTACTCCAGTTGCATTGCCAAATCGAATACTCATCGGAATTTTGCGCACCACAGCCTCCTCGCAGTTAGCACTGGCCTAGATCCCCGGAGACAGGTTTTGTACGGCCGTCAGCTAGGCCCTCTCCTCTTTAGCCTCAGCTTGAGCTTCATATCAAGCGCAGCTTCAGGAGGAGTGTAGGGGTATATAAGGCTAACCATGAATCCAGTACGGGCACTTGCCCTAGCAATCTCAAGATCCAACTAGGAAAGTATGCTTCCTGTCCAAGATATCCCTGAGTCCCTCCATCGAAAAACGAATTGTTTCTGACATGGACTTGGCCGGCTTCCACAGATCACTGAGTGTGGTGGGCTAGGCCGGTAAGCACTCGTCTTATTTTCATGTACTGAAAGGCATCAAACAAGCAGGGCTGATCATGACACAGGCCCTTTGATCAATAGCTACGTCTCTGATGTACACCGTCGTACCACCTACAGACGGCGAATTGGGCAAGAAGAGAGACCTGCAAAGCGACACAGGAAGGAGAAGAGTTTCAATGGCAGTGTGGAGAAAGTGGACCAAGACGTGTTCGTAAAGGTGTCAGTCAAGTGGGCGAAAGTGGCCGGTCGTCTTCTTCGCAAGGCGAGAACCCCCGATTCCCCGCGAAGTTGGGAATCTGGTTAACTTATACCTTTAACTAACACTTGAAATGAATTGGAATCCAATCAACGTTAGACGGGTGGTTTCCGGTCGACTTGAAAATAAGGTATTTCGTTCGATGAGTGTTAAGAAGCCCATGGTCAGTTGGTGTAATACGATGACAGTCGAACCTTCCAGTAAGGTTGTTGGTTGAGCGTTTGTTAGTGTTTGCTCTCAGAGGATGACCTAGAGAGGTGAGTGGGCTGGTACTAAAAGCTGCCGTTTGCAGGGATCTAGCCTCGTTTCAGCCTTGCAAAAAGTGCCTGGAGACTTCTGGAGGCTTCCGCTGTTCGTTAGCCCCGCAGCTGCCAGAAACAAACGAAGCAGGCGCATCACCAGGCTGCGAGAAAATATACAGAAGGCCCAGATCAACTAAGTGAATCAAGTCTTGCACTGCGTAATGTGCCTCTGTCCAATTTTTGCTGGCCCAGAACGGCAGTGCAAGCTTCCAGGCTCCTGGAGGCTTCGTTTGGGGTTGAGCTTTGGCAGCCTCAAGTGGGGTGCTCTGCCTAAGCGGGTCCCTACTCTGGCCAATTACAGCCGATTTATGGTTGCTGTGGAGGCGGAAGCAAGCGAATGAGAAGAAGCTGGTAGAATTTTGGCCGATAGAATCCCATCGAATCTGTTTCTCGGGCACAGCCCAGGGTGTCCACAAAGACATTTTAGCTGCCACAGCTCCCCTCGCACCTTCTTCAACTCTTCTCCTCTCCATCCTCAACCATCTTCGCTATACTACCTTCAAGCCTCATCCAAGAAATCTACAAGGCGTAGATCGTACCTACTCACACCACATAATTGGTAAGTCACTTCCTCGCTGTTAGACCTGAACCTTTGCGATTTTCGTGTTGCACCTCCCCGCCGCCGTCTATTCAGCCTCGTCAAGCACGCCCTGTGCTAGCGACTTCCACTCCCCAATCGCAAGGCATTCTTGCTTCTTGCGTTAATACTACGCCATTCAAAAACCCTTTCCTGAATCTCGTCCTGTTTCCCCCCCCCCCCCCCCCCCCCCCCCCCCCAAAAATTTGACTTTGCTTGTGCAAATCGCCCGTTCTATTCTTCGTTTGCGTCAGCTCCCCCACTGTGCAGATCTCTCCAGCGCTTAGCATCGAGAATTCACTACTCCAAGATCCCGAGTACTGATACCATTGTTCCTTCAGACAACCAAGCCTCGAAGTCAAGATGGCCGAGACTTTCGAATTCCAGGCTGAGATCTCTCAGCTTTTGGGGTTGATTATCAACACTGTCTATTCCAACAAGGAGATCTTCCTCCGGGAGCTTGTCTCCAACGCCTCCGATGCGCTCGACAAGATCCGGTACGAGGCCCTGTCCGACCCCAGCAAGCTGGACTCGTGCAAGGACCTCCGTATCGACATCATCCCCGACAAGGAGAACAAGACCCTCACCATCCGAGATACCGGTATTGGCATGACCAAGGCTGTGAGTTTACCCTACAAGAATTGATGTCTCCAGCATTCCCTGTACTAACATGTCTCTAGGACCTCGTCAACAACCTCGGAACCATTGCCCGTTCCGGTACCAAGCAGTTCATGGAGGCTCTGACTGCTGGTGCAGATATCTCCATGATTGGACAGTTCGGTGTCGGTTTCTACTCCGCATACCTTGTCGCCGACAAGGTCACAGTCATCTCCAAGCATAATGACGACGAGCAGTATATCTGGGAGTCGAGCGCTGGTGGCACCTTCAACATCAAGCCTGATACGGATGGCGAGCCGCTCGGCCGTGGTTCCAAGATGATCCTGCAGCTGAAGGATGAGCAAACCGACTTCCTCAACGAGAGCAAGATCAAGGAGGTTATCAAGAAGCACTCCGAGTTCATCTCGTACCCCATCTACCTCCACGTCAAGAAGGAGACCGAGACTGAGGTTCCCGACGAGGACGCCGAGGAGGTCGAGGAGGCTGACGACAAGAAGCCCAAGATTGAGGAGGTCGATGACGACGAAGAGGACAAGGAGAAAGCCAAGAAGACCAAGAAGGTCAAGGAGACTAAGATTGAGCAAGAAGAGTTGAACAAGCAGGTCAGTTTCCCCGCGAGAGACATAAGGGCGGAGTTGCTGTAGAGCTATTACTAACTGGATTCGCGTAACAGAAGCCCATCTGGACTCGTAACCCGCAGGATATCACCCAGGAGGAGTATGCGGCCTTTTACAAGTCTCTCTCCAACGACTGGGAGGACCACCTTGCGGTTAAGCACTTCTCTGTGGAGGGTCAGCTCGAGTTCCGGGCTATTCTCTTCGTGCCCAAGCGCGCTCCCTTCGACTTGTTCGAGACAAAGAAGACCAAGAACAACATCAAGCTCTATGTCCGCCGTGTCTTCATCACGGATGATGCCACCGACCTCATCCCTGAGTGGCTCAGCTTCGTCAAGGGTGTTATCGATTCCGAGGATCTCCCGCTGAACCTGTCTCGTGAGACTCTTCAGCAGAACAAGATCATGAAGGTTATCAAGAAGAACATCGTCAAGAAGGCTCTTGAGCTCTTCACCGAGATCTCCGAAGACAAGGAGCAGTTTGACAAGTTCTATAGCGCCTTCTCCAAGAACATCAAGCTTGGAATCCACGAGGATTCCCAGAACCGTGGCGTTCTTGCCAAGCTCCTCCGCTTCAACTCCACCAAGTCGGGCGATGAGCAGACCTCGCTTGCTGACTACGTCACCCGCATGCCCGAGCACCAGAAGAACATGTACTACATCACTGGCGAGTCGCTCAAGGCCGTCTCTAAGTCGCCATTCCTTGACTCGCTTAAGGACAAGGGCTTCGAGGTTCTCTTCCTTGTCGACCCTATTGACGAGTATGCCATGACTCAGCTCAAGGAGTTCGATGGCAAGAAGCTTGTGGATATCACCAAGGACTTCGAGCTCGAGGAGACTGAGGAGGAGAAGAAGGAGCGGGAGGCTGAGGAGAAGGAGTACGAGGAGCTCGCCAAAGCCCTCAAGAACGTGCTCGGAGACAAGGTAGAGAAGGTCGTTGTCTCGCACAAGCTCGTTGGGTCCCCCTGCGCGATCCGCACTGGTCAGTTCGGCTGGTCTGCGAACATGGAGCGTATTATGAAGGCACAGGCCCTCCGTGACACTTCCATGAGCAGCTACATGTCGTCCAAGAAGACGTTTGAGATCTCGCCCAAGAGCCCTATTATCAAGGAGCTCAAGAAGAAGGTTGAGACCGACGGTGAGGGTGACAAGACGGTCAAGTCGATTGTGCAGCTTCTGTTCGAGACTTCGCTGCTTGTCTCGGGCTTTACGATCGATGAGCCCGCTGGTTTCGCTGAACGGATTCACAAGCTCGTTTCCCTCGGCCTGAACCTCGATGAGGAGCCGGAAGCCGATGAGGCGACCCCTGCCACGGCTGACGTGCCTGCCGCCGAGACTGGCGACAGCGCGATGGAGGAGGTTGACTAAACGATGAACATGACTGGGATTTACGAAAAGTGCTTCGGATGGAGTTGGACGGGTTTAGCTTTGACACTTTTTTTACCCACCTGCATGCATCAATATCTTATTCCATGATTCCTTCACAGGCCTCATTGCTCTGTACTCTTAATTAAGTTAAGGCACGGGTGGGAGGTGTTATCCATGGTCTTTTATAGGGCATGAATACAACACGGAATTAGATTTTGCAATTAATTATCTTCTAACGATAACTGTTCCTCTGCACCCGTCTTGAGTTATGATATGGTTCTGGTGACATGAGATCTTGTCCTCATCGGCCTTTATGAGATGAAATGCTCTTTGCTTAGTTGTGTTTATAGCTATCGTAATGTAGAAGCCAAGTTAGTTACTGTCCGAAGTACCGAGAGAGTGATGTTCCGCGACCGAGTCATTTGGTTGCACAGCCCGGCCTTGTCTTATGTCGATTGAGGATGCGCTATATGGGTATTTTTTCTCTCTCGCGTCTTATCTTCTTTCGATGCTTCTAGTCCCATTGGTACCATAGTAAGCACGGAGTGACACGGCAGGATTAGGTTGGTATATACCTACCTGGATATACTAGTTGTCCTCGGTTCGGTTCAAGAGTCTCTGGGTGCAAACTCCCAATACCATTGCTGGTCTCTTTCAACCACCCCGTTTGTCTTTTTTTTATTTCCCTTCCCGAATGGCTGTATCATGGACTATTTTACACTGTTTCCAAACCTTGAAAGGAATCTTTACCTCCCACACCTCCATTGATCCTCGAAGGCGCCCTACCATACCGTGAGAAGCAGAGCCCATCCAAGCGTGGCAAAATCTGAATAAAACAGACATCAAAACCAGAAGAAAAGAAGATGGAAAGTAAACAAAAATAAAACAAAAATCGCTGTTTGTTTATTACAGTTGGCGCGGTCCGGCTGCCTCTGACTTCCCTAAACCGATCTGAGAAGCCCCCGTTCATGGTCGGTGTTAGCTGAAAAAAAAAAACGCTGTTACGTGCGACCATTTTCTTCGTTGCTGCTTCGTTAATACGAGGAACCCTTCCTCGGCGTTCTTCCTCTAACGTCATACCTCACTAGCTGCCTCTTCTTCTCTGAATTTGATACCGCCCTCGAGCTGAATAGCGCCCCTGACCCATTCTGTCTCGGCAATCTGGGCCAGGGACCATCTACTTCGAGACCTCTTGAGAAGGCCTTCGACGACCTCCATCGCGCCCCTGAGCCCCTTGGCATCAAAGCGGGCCAGGTCTGCTTCATGATCGCCGTGGCCTTCTTCTCCGTCTCGGACGCCATACTCAATCCATCGCCATTCAACCCGGGCAATTCGGTGGCTGGTCCGGCTCCTCATCCGCACTTGCATCACAAGGTCGCCGACGGCTGGGTGGGGATCGAAAGGGAGCCTGGATTCCAAGAGCGCGTAAAGAAGTACGCCTAGAGACCATGCGTCTGTTGCGTGGCCGTCGTATGGTTGACCCATAATCACCTCTGGGGCCGCGTAATCATCTGACCCGCATCTCGTTTCCAGCTTCTCATTGTCAGCGACGCGGCGTGCCAGTCCTAGGTCTGTAAGTGTGATGAGAGAATAGGGGTAGGTCGTCCAGTCTGCCCCGGCAGATTGCAGCTCAGTGGGCGGAAGATTGACCAGGACGTCTGAGAAGGGGTTAGAAGACAAGGTCAAGAGACCAACGGCCCAACTGAGAACTGGCTAAAAGAAACTCACTCTCAAGCTTGATGTCCCTGTGTACAATCTTCATGCCGTGAAGATACCTTACTGCCCCCACCAGTTCGGCATAAATCCTTCGTAATATCCCAGGACTTAGGAGCTCTTTATGTCCGCTAGCAAGGTCAAATAGATCACCACCGGGACAGTAGCTGAGCATGAGAATTGCTCGTGAAGGCTCAATGTTCCAGGCTTTGAGGTGGATCAAGGAGGGGTGATGGATGCTCTGCATAATCTCCAACTCGCGCTTGAGGCTCATTTCAATCCTGTCCTCTGACGCGCCCCCACGAGGGCCATGTTCGCAAATTTTGACAGCTACCAAGGTGCGACGTTCGTGTGAGGGCAGCGGCTCTGGTGTCTGAGAGCCACTCTTTGAACGGTATTCCTCGTCATCGGAAACTAACGACGAAATCTGACTTGTAGCGAGCATGACGCGGCTGAAGGTACCCTGGCCGAGCATTTTCACGGATCTCCAACGGCGGCGCTTCCTATCGTGCCTGTCGTATGCCTCAAAATACTCATGTCGAGACAAGTTAGTGACGGTACTACTGGACCCAGTGGCCGAGGACGAATCATTGGCACTCAGGGAAGATTCGCTAGGCGGGGGCGTGGGTGGCTTGTCGACGGGCGTCAGCCCTCTCGCTTCGGACAGGTGAGGCTCTCGGCGCATTTGACCCTCGTAGCTCGCTGGCACAGTCTGCATATCCGCTTTGATATGAGAACCCGACACCGTCACCATGCGCTTCGGAACCAACATTGGGTCCGGTACGTAGTCGCTAATACTCCTATTCCTTGTGTGCACCGGCTGAGTGCGCGCGCCAACGTCGTTTCCGCCAGCACTCTCGATCTGTCCAGACCCAGATCCTGAGCTGGGCCCAAGACTTGGCCGAGATCCAGAGGACAGACCCGCGTAGTATCCTTTCTTCTTACTCGGAGTACTCGCCGGCGCGGTTGGGGAGTGCTCAGCGCTCATACTCAGTGAGCTGTCCCCGGGAGCTGGCTGGAGAGAGGGCGTGTCGCGCGAAGTCCGCCGGCGCAGCTTCCAGGGTCCTGGTGAGTCACTCGATAGCAATGGCGAGGGCAAAGGAGTAACGTCGCCCATGGCGGATATGATAGGACTCCCAACAGTCGAGCTGGCACCCGAATGTGAGCCAAAGATGGTTGCAATGCTGCCGGTCTTGACACTCGGAGTCCTAGAGATTGGGCGGAGCGATGAGGCTGAGGTTTTGTGTTGTAGACTCAACGTTGGTCTCTTTGACGACTTGGAGGATGTCGAGAGGGTGTTATTAGAGGTTGAATTGTCTGCCCAAGTGGGCGTCAGTTGGCTGAGGTCCGTCTGGACGCGGAGGGCGGCGGTGCCTCCCGAGGGACTCTGCGGGTGGGGTTGTGAAGGGCCTGGCCTCGAGGCCGCCTCGGGCGAAGATGAGTGCGGCGGGGGGGGAGGTGGGGGCGGGGGCGATGGGGCGATGGTGTCGAACTGAAAGTGAAATCGGATCTGGCTTGCTGGAAGTTGAGGAGTTGAAGATGCCGTAGTCGTTGTCGAGCTCGGAGTCAAGGTCAAACCGGGAGCAGAGAGAGGAGCAGCAGCGAGGGCGAGGTCAACGGCCGAGTTTGCCTGAACATTGCGCTTGTTGAGGAATTGAGCCGCAGCTATCGCTGCCGCTGCATCGCTGGCCGAGTGCGCATGGCTGTCGCCGGCATCATCTGGGATGTCCAGTAACGAGAAGGGCGTGAAAGACGAAGAGACGGATGGGGGTGGCCTCGAGGACATAGTTGTGGGCGCACGCTGAAGGCGTCTGTCAGCGCAGGCCAGAGTTAGGATCACAGGGATGGCGAACAGCGGACGCTGTGGTGGGCGGCTGCTGCGGTGTTGCTCGGGCGAGTGTGATGTGGTGGGTAGCAGGTGGGGCTAGCCTAGCAGTCTTAGTAGGTCCCAGCGACCCCAGCGACCACAGCGGGAGCACCTTGCCCTGCCCCCAAGTGCCTACATTAGTGGAACGCAGGGGGGTCAACCCTTGGTAGAACCTGGACGACAAGGAAGTGTGTTGGTGTATCAACATACAGCGTCAGGTAGCACTGTATAGTATATATGTATGTGCGGATACATACATGACGGATACGGATACATACCTCTTCTTAGTACGTGTGATGGCCACTTTGGTTTGGTGGACAGATAGCACGGAACAGCGCCCGCAGGACAGACCCCCAGAATCCGACCCCACTGAGGTGGTAGAAAAGGTATGCATTATACTCCGTACAGATGGATACATATCCGTACATCCAATGCACACTTTACCCAAGGTGCGTATGGCCATACAAGCAGACAAAAACGCCTTATCTACTAGCACTGTAGGTACCAGCTGCACTGGGCCAATCGGAAACCAACTAACGCTGAATACCTTAACTTTGGGTGCTGCCGGGAAGCTTCCTGATGGAGGCCGTTGGTTTAGGTAACTGGCCCGGAGCTCAGTCTATCGGTCCGGAGAACAATTGAAGTGATTCTTGTTTTCGGTGTTGCGGTGACTTCTAGTTTGCAAGTCTATCCCTCAAAAATCCATAGCGCGAGACCTCGAGTCGTGTTGGCCTGCGGCCACTGGGCATCCCAAGACAAGGCTGTTGGTCGTTGATGGTTTCTGCTTCAGTTTGCCGTGTCTGCCTAGGACAGCCTTCGAGGAGACTGGGAGTTGCCGAGTGTGATTTCCAGTATGCTGTCGGTCGTCTTCGTGTTCCACTTTTACCAATCATCACCGTAGGACAGTCGCATTGCGTACTGATCAGATATGACTCTGTACTCCGAATACAGACGCGTACATGAGGTGCCTAGCTGTCCTGGTTACCCTGCCTCCGCTGCGCGCCCAGAGGTAACGTTGATTTCGGGACCAGTCTCTGCCGCAGCCAGGCATAGACCCGTCACCACCGCGGCCCTCAGTGCCGCCTTACGCTGTTATTCCCAGAGACCCAGTAGGCTTTCGGCCAGACTCAAAGGTAATCACATCCCCAAAACTCAACCATATATCATTTTTATTTATTTACAGTTACTGAGGCAATCCACTTTCTGTCAAGGGGCTTTGAGTTTCCATGTGCAGAGATATTTACCTGAGTAAAAAAGCAGCTATGCACATGAATACGCATGTCTATTATTGAACATGGCATCAATCCAGAAGGAAGTCACCGCTAAGGTTTGCATAACAAGAGACCGACAGGATACTCTACATGAATGTTAAGGTAGAAACAACACTCTGTGAGCCTAGAGCCGCCTGGAAGCGGGCTCCATGGCAGCGGTGAGTTTAGTATCAGAAAAGGTTTCGGACGAGGTTCTGGAAACCCACTTCGCAACCCATTACCCCGATTAAAGATGCAGGTTCACCAACGCCAGGAGAGCACGCCCGAAGCATGGAAAGCCAGTGTGCCAAACCCGAAAACCCAATGAGCATTGCAACACATGAGAGGCGTTTCTTCCGTCAACAAACAAGGGGACCCCTATACGTAGAAGCCTTAGGAAGTTGGAGAGTTGCGGCAGCTCCGTCATCGGCTCAACACCCTGGTCTTATCCTCGGACGAAGTCAAAAGCCATCCTAGTCGCCGAGAGTGAACAGAAAGCAGGCGAGGCTGTGTGCGCGGTGAGATCCAAAATGATGACTGACATGCACAGAAGAGGCGTGGGCATGAAAAGCCGCACGCAAAGAACAAGCCTGTCACTCAATATAATCTGACCCCGCTGTGCCCACGATGCCCAAGTGGCGATCACCATTGGTCGTCCACTGCGACTGTGGCAAGCAAAACAAAGACAGTCACGAAGCCGCCCCTCAGTGAAACCCCCATTCTCTTTAGAGGGCACTCCATAGGTTCACCAGCCTCGAGCAGGCACAATTCATCAAAGTCTGCCCTATCTCCCAGCCAAGCCACGGGGCGGCTAGATTATTCTCAACGGCATTCTAATTATCGGAGTTTTATCTGGGCAAGGTCCCAATAACGATGTGCCGACCTGAACTCATAAGGCAGAAGGGAGGTCTGCAGCAGCGATCTAGATAAGAGACAAAGGCACATGCCGATTGAGACGGACGGCCCCTAGGATGGGTTCGGCTGCTCCCTTAATAGCATGCGAAGCTTTGCACCAGCTGTGAGCGTGCCGTGCTTGTTCTCTGAATAGAGACATCCAACCCTTCGATTGGTCTTAATTCAACGACCAAGATCAAATTCGCGTCTGTTTCGAGCAATCCAAGCGATGAATTAGACAAGGACTTCGGCTGTCACCTCACCTCGCTGTACGGGAGATTGGGCTCGTCAGCGCTGACATTTCGCCTATTTACTAAGAATTTTGGGTGAGGCTTATTACTGCAGACAGCTGGAGATAGGTGAAAAGAGATAGGATGCCATGCCTCTGAGGTCAGATGTCGGATAACAACAGGCCTGGACCTGAGTTCGTGTATAATACTGGCCCGGAACCCCACCACCACTGAGGCGACGAATACAGAGGAGTGCATACGCTGTTCCGGGTCACGTGGCAGTGACGTAGTCGGGGTGTTGAACGTCTGCCGAGGCTGGATTACCTTAGCTACGAACCATCGACTGCTGTTGGCTTCGGCAAACCCCCACTGTTGGTTTTAGGTAGTGCGCTCAGCCATCCTACGCAATCTTCGATGCCCTACCAGAGACTACAGTTGAGCGAAGAGATGGTCGGCGCAGACTTGATACCCTCTTTAATTGTGTGAATTTGGCCGTGAAGGATTTCCTCTTTTCTTGTTCGGGTTCTCTTCTCACTAACCGATTCCCAATTGATGGGCGGTTACCTCTTTGCGGTCCCTGATCGAAGCTTCCCTTTGGGTTTTTGTCAGCTGCAGCTAATAACATCGGGTCAGCGCCGTCCCACGGCAAGCCATATTTTCCAACATCCACATCGATCTGAGCCTATCTTGTTTTGGACAAGGACAAGGAGAGATCTGGGCGCTTGCTAGCTGGACTGCTGCCGCCCATGGCTTCGACATCGGCTGATGTATCTGACGGGGTGAGCGACAACGTTATACGCCCCCGGCCCCGTAAGCCAATCCACTCCCAACTGTCGCATATCAGCAACATTTCCGAGATCAGCGGCTTTCTCGATGCTCCCGAAAATGGACACGCCACCGGCACGACTAGGTAAGACTCTCAACCTTCTCTCTCTCCATCCGAGGTCCTCGGCGTATACACAAATGCTTACCCGGGTCCTATCAGCGGCCGCTCGACACCCGTACCGCTCGATGCCCCACCCTCTGTCAAGTCCATTTCGACGGTGCGGAAGCAAGTGCGCGCGGAGCAGCGCCGCCGCCTCTTCCCAACCATCGAGTTCGCGAGTCGCGTATCTCACTTCGATCCAAATAGCGATTATCGCGATTTTCATGGCTTCTTCAACCTGTTCTGGATTGGCCTGGCCATCATGGCCATAACCAGCATGTTGCGCAACATCAAAGATACGGGCCATCCTCTCCGGGTCCAGATATGGGGCCTCTTCACTTTCAAGCTCTGGCACCTGGCCATCGCTGATTTTCTCATGGTTGCCAGCACTGCCGTCGCGCTGCCGATGCACAGGGCTTTCCGCTCCGCCCCCGCCGGTGGTGCCTGGACATGGGCGAAGGGCGGTACAGCCATAATGAGCATATACCAGGTAGCCTGGCTGGCTCTCTGGATAGCCGTCCCATTTCTCTTGGACTGGGGCTGGACTGCCCAAGTGTTCCTGCTACTTCACACCATGGTGCTGCTCATGAAGATGCACTCGTACGCCTTCTACAACGGCCATCTCAGCGAGACCGAAAAGCGCCTGCACGCTCTTGACGACCCATTGACGGCCTCACGCGCACCGGCCTACCTCTACCCGACCTCGGAGAATCCCATGGGCACAGTAGCCAGCCCTAAGAGGGCTGAAGCCCGCGGGAAGGGTGATGGGGATGGTCCGGAAAGTGACGAGATTGCGCAGTTGCGAGAGGATCTAGCCCGCGAGCTAACGAGCCCTATGGGTAACGTCACATACCCGGCCAACCTAACATGGTCGAATTACCTCGACTACCTGTGCTGCCCGACTCTTTGCTACGAACTCGAGTACCCGCGCACCGAGGCCATTGACTGGCAGAATCTCGTGTCCAAGATAGCCGCCACATTTGGCTGCATCTTTTTGCTCACGGTCATCTCAGAGGAATTCATCCTTCCGGCTTTGTTTGATGCATCCCAGCGATTAGACCCGACATTTCGAACGGCAGAGTCTCCTTTGACTGCGCTGGAAGCGCTACTCGTTCTCGCCGAGACCATTTCGTGGCTGCTATTTCCATTCATGTTGACGTTTCTGCTTGTCTTTCTCGTCATCTTTGAATATGTTCTCGGCGCGTTCGCCGAGATTACCCATTTTGCGGACCGCCACTTCTACAGCGATTGGTGGAACAGCACCGACTGGATGGAGTTTTCACGCGAGTGGAATATACCCGTCTACAGTTTCCTGCGCCGCCATGTGTATAGCGCCAGCCGTCCGCACATTGGCAAGGCAAATGCGACCGTTATCACCTTTCTTATTAGCGCCATCGGTCACGAGATCGTTCTGGCCTGTATCACGAAGAAGCTGCGTGGCTATGGTTTCATTTGCCAGATGCTCCAGCTTCCCATAGTCATGCTACAGCGCACTCGTTTAGTACGGGGCAAGAAAACCCTAAACAACGTGTGTTTTTGGTGTAGCATGATTCTGGGGCTGAGCGTGGTAAGTAGCCCTTGTTCTCTCGTGCTGCAATTCTACGGAGGTAATCTAACCACACTGTCTGTTTGGCTATAGATTTGTTCGCTCTACGTGCTTGTATGACATGCTGCCAAATAGGTCAGCGTTCACGCTGCGAACTTCAAGGTCGAAAAGACCAGACGACAAAATCTGGAGACCTGTCTCGCTTATAAACTACCTTGGTGTTTGATATTAATACACCTTCTCGTCTGGATCAAGTATAGGGCAAATTCTAGCCAAGTGAATGAATGAGAATGACAAGCACTGCTTTCTACATTGGATATTAGGTACAGTCAGATGCATAGATGCGATCCCCCCCTGTCTGGGAATGACACCATTTGTATTTTCTGCTCAGCACATACAAATCCACTCTTACATAGCGAAAATAGAGTATAAAGCGAGTTACCCGCATACACATACATATATGTATATACATCCCTCGTCAGGGTATGCTGCCTGCCCTCTGGCGCCGCATCACGTACAGAAGGTCGACATGATTGGGTTATTCATTGATCGTTTGCAATTCGTACCAAAACAGTAGAGCTAAAATGAAAGGGCTACCTAATTAGCTGCCTGGCCGCAGCATCTATGCTGTATGTAGCAATAGAAAAGAAGAAAAGGGTAAGCAAGCGAAGAAGTTAAAAACCAAGTTCCCACGTGCGAGAGCCGATCTTTCCCTCTGCGAGTTTCTGTGAAACCAAAACTAGATTTGAGAATGTATTGCCCTGGATTTATCCTGAGGAACCCACCCCGTTCATCCTCCAGCCTCTTTTTTTTTCGGTTAAATAAAAAAAAACTAAAAAAAACTTGGCCGCATCACTACCCTCTCTTCTCTCTTCTCTGTGTCTCGTTATCTCTTTCAACTGGTGTCATCATCGTCGTCATAGAGTGTCGTGTTCTGCTGGAAATGGAACTAAAGAATAAAGAACAAGTGAAGAGCCGAAAAAAATAAGTGGAAAAGGTCATAAAAAAACATCATCATTTCCAAGCACGCGAGATGGGAGTCGATTCGAGAGAGTGTGAGCAAGTTTGTAAAAAAAACAGCGAACCCAGAAACCAGGTGTAACATGTCTGTCGGCTTGACAAGTCCTAACATATCCGCCTGTTGACTCTCCTTCCCTTCCTAAAGGCGGCGAACGACAGGCTAGAAACGAGAAAATCAGAAAGAAAGAAAAATCCAAACTCCGGGGCTATGATCTGTGCACACACCGAGAAAACCGTAAAAAAAAAGAAAACGCCACAAGGGTAAAAGACCCTACTAAATAGAGAGATAGTGAACGACCGAGTCAACTAAAACCCCGCCTCCTTAACTATGCAAACCTTTGTACGTATATGGTTGATTCACCCGCCATAAATACACCAGGGGTGAAGAGACCTATGACCTTCCCAAATAAAAATGAAAAAATGTAGCAGGAAAGACCTGAAGGTCACGCGCTCACTCAAAAGAGTAATTAGATAGGAATCCAATCAGTTCCCAGAAAGACGCGAAATAAAAGAAGAATCCAAGAGAAAAAGGAACCCGAGAAACATGAGAAAACCCCGCAAAAAAAATGAAAAGTGAATCGCGGCGTGACCAATCATCGACAGGATGGCAACGCTCATTTGCCAAAGACCATGCCAGCTCTCACTGTGCTGGCCATGGGGGATACGATCCCTCCTCGACTCGCGTCAGTCTAGCAAAAGCTAGCCCGAGTGACAGCCTAGTCGGTGTCCCATCCTGTCTGTTTGCCAGCCATCGCTACCCGCTGTGGAGCTGCCAGGTCTCGTTGAAAAGCGAGATAGAGCTCAGCCACGCAAGCTTTAAGACATAGAATATGTGTTCCATGAATATCTTTTCATTTTGTTTGAGGCAAAAAAAGCGAACGAGATGCCGGTTTCATGGGAGAAACGCCAAGGAGAAGCCACGGACTTGACAAAAGGTAGTGATGTCGTCGAATTGTTGGCTGCTCCTGGGCGGATTAATATTATAAACTGGCGAAAGTACAGTGGCGAACGCAAAACTGCCCGGAGTGCATTTATGGTCAGATGGTAAAGAAAGCGTGCCTGCCGCTGAGACCCCGCTTCTTAAGGACACGATGAGCGTCTTTGTCAAGGGTCTCGCAACCGAAGTTGCGAGACCATGTCTGCCTCTAAAAGAAGAAGCGAAAACCTTCACGCGACCGCCCATCTGGTGTCCTTATGATGCAGGGACAAACTGATCATGATGACTTATCGAAGGGTAGTGGTACTCGGAAAAACTTATGTCGGCCGGCATAAAGCCTCTGGCCTCTTTCACCTTGAGAAAAGGTGACCCAGGGTAAGATGCTGTTAACGGCGAAGAACGAGAGTCAACTTCAGGCATGTACCTCCTCGAAGACGGGGATCGGCCTTCTGGATAGTTTTGATCAAGTTTGTATGCCCTTTCACCGTCGACCCTGTAGTGCGTTTGCTGTCTGGGGGATCTTGCGCGCCGGCTTCGGCGGGGACGTGGTGGTTCTTCGTCAGATTCGCCTCCATAGTGGTTGTAGTGATCATCTGGGCTGGTTGCGGCTCCGGTCCCAGCAGTCCAGGTTTGGCCCCGTGAGAGGGTAGGCGTTGGCATGGGGGTGCGAGCAACATAGGCCTCGGGAGGAATGGTGTTCGACCGGCTTACGGATACACGAGGAGGTGATCCTGGGACGATCGGAGGTGTGCTGTGAGTCTTTGCAAGGCTTGGAATCGGTCTCGAAGTTGGGGTCACGTTTATGACATAGGTCTCCTTTTTGGGGGTGTCATGAGATGAGCGTCGACCGGCGGCACGGGCAGTAGAGCGCCTGAGAATATCTTCTTCGAGGAATTCAGCGGCAACAGCGGCAGGTGGCGGCGTAGGGGCCGAGAAGATCGGTTCGAGTGGTGACTGAGACTTTGACTTCCAGAACTGTTGCGAAGGAGCTGAGCCTCCCGCGACTGCGATATAGCTGCGTGCGTGGCTAAAGCTTTGCTCATGAGGCAAAACCGTCTCGAGAAGCGGGGGTTGAGGAGGACGCGACGACGACTTATCGCGTTCGCGCTCGCGCTCGCGCTCACGGTCCCGGTCCCGATTCTCGCTGTGCTTCTTGCTGGAGGATCTCTTCTTTTCTGGCCTCGCTGATGTCGACAAGTATGTCTCTTCTTCTTGAGCAGGAAACCCACCACCGTAGGGCTCAACATAGGGCTTATGTCGGTGGGCTTTCTCATCCGACTCGCGGGCCCGCTCCCGATCCTGCTGCTTCTTGTATCGGTCACGCTGCTCTTTTTCGAGCTTCTTTTTCTCGGCCTTAGCCTCCCGCTCTCTCTCCTTTTCACGTTCCCTCTCTCGTTCCCTTTCCCGTTCCTTGTCTTTTGCTCTCATTTCTTCTTCTTCTCGTCTACGCCTTTCGCGCCTCTCTTCCTCGCGCCTCGAAGGCTTCTCCTTCTCGTCATAGCTGGCTGTACGCCGAGCCTTCCTTTCCATTTCTTCAAACACAGGATGGATGCGGGAAGAAGGTACGTCATCATGCGAGCGCGTGTGGGGCGATGAGTACGTATACACCTTGGTCGAGCCTGTTGATGTACGGAATCGAGTAGGCTCGGCGTTCCTGACATCGAAGGAAGCATTTCTCGGTGACGTGCGTGACGCTGACGAATTGGGCATGTTCTTCATGTTGGCTTGTTGTCTGACACGCTGCTCCATAAGCCTAACCTGCTCCTCATATTTGCTCCTCTCGACATCGTCGTTGAGCAGCTCATATGCCTGCTGGACTTTTTGGAATTCGTCGTGTTTTTGCGCCTTGAGAATCGGGTCTTGCACCTTGTCGGGGTGGCATTTGAGAACAAGTCTCTTGTACGCGGCCCGGACCTCCGACTTGTCGGCGGTCCTGTCGAGGCCAAGGGCCATCCATGGGTCCGGCAGAAGACTATTCATGGTGTGTGGATTTCGACGGGACGGGGACGGGTGCTGGCCGTCTGTCTGGCAAGGGCGTGTCCAACACGAAGAAATAGAAGAGCGAGCGTTTTAGTGCCCGGGCGAGAAGTCGTCAAGGCAGCAGCAAGTGGCTGTTGACACAGGGCGGCTATTGCATGAGCGGCGTTTGCGCGGCACCGGGAAGGAAGAAGGGATGGTGGTTTTGCCGGGAGGCGCGTGCGGCGGCGGCGATGTCAAGAACGAACGTTGGCGCTCTCAAGCCGAAGGCGGTGCTCTGTTGTATAGTGGGCAGAATAAAGGCGGCGTAAACAGCGACCGGGGAGAAGTAAGCGTTGAGATAGGGAGCGTTAAATCAAGGAATACTCGTGGCGACTTGGGGGGAGGGACCTGGAGGTTTGAGGAGAATGGTGGAGCTGGAGCTCTCCTTTGCTGAGATTGAATAGTTTGTTTGTTGTCCCTCGGTGTCGCGGACAAGCGAAACAGTGGAGAGCCAAGCGCTGGGTATGTACCTTAGCTACCTACGGAATACGTCAGGCAAAACGAGAAAAAGGGTCTAAGATGGTCAGGGCCAGCCTAAAGACTCGACCTGGCTTTGAAGACGTGGATGCTGTTGTCGTGAAGGTGACGGGGGATGAATGGGTGACGAAGTCACCTGCGCAGGGCGGGTTGGTTTGTCGGGCAGCGGCCACACGGCCACGACGGATGAGGGGGACCTTTGAATGGCACTGATGATGGCTGACACGGCCCCCGTCCAAGGGGAGGGATCGAAGGGCGGGGGGCAGCGGCGGGAACGCTGCACGAGAAGCCTTGAGGTGCCGACCCTGGCAGGCCTGGCAGGTCTGGTAGGTCTGGCTGGCCAGTGGCCTCTAGTGCGGGCCTTGTGAGGGGGCCGCTGTGGAGTTGAGTGTGCTGTGGGTCATTGACAAGCGTAAATGCGCTGCCTGACTGGCCCGTACAAGATCACGCTTTCCCTCTTTCAGATGGCTTCTGGTATCGGTATCCTAGCTCTGCGTGGGCCTAGGTTTGTCGCGGCCGTCCCTTCTCTTCTGTCGGATTCTGTCCTCTCTCGGCTTCGCGTGTCGCCGATACTTGCGTAGTAGGTATCTCCTCTCACTGAGGCTTTGCTTGCTACTGCTTGCAAATGGCCTCAGCCCTTGATCTTTGGGGCTGCTCAGCTCGGCTCAGCTCGCGCGACAAGCCTAGTGCAGGTTAGATAGGTATGCGTACGAGGATTATCAGCGCTGCTCGGATTACGACCCAGGTCTTTACTGTCGGCTGAGTTTGTATTTATCAAGTAACTGGGAATGTCGTGGACGCGGCGGGAATTCGTCAAAATCCCAGGACGAGCGGCCTCTCCGAATTTCTCCTCTGCAAGCACCCTACCAACTGACAAACGGCTTTGCAGGAATTTGGAGTCCTGAACCACCTTGACTAAACTAGCGGCATGAATGGAAATCAATCACCTAATATCCAAGGAAAGGGAAGTAAAGAAGAAAATGAAATAAAATTTCCATAATGGGCGGCAGGAGACGATTATCAAGCTGTCCGTCTGTAATATGGTTAGTAGACTTTTTGTTAGTGGCTTTTCCGCGGCCCAGCTAGGGAACCTGGTTTCGGGGAGTCCTCAAGATCGGTCTTCCGGCGGTCTTTCAACACGACCGCAATTGGCGGCCTTTCGGACAGCGCCCCGTTTTCGCGGAGAACGTGGCTAGTGGTGGTGGCGAAGGCCGAAAAAACGGGTCTGCTGCTCCTCCCGAGTTTTCGTCGACTTGTGGCAACTTGGGTACGTACCTCTTATTACTCATTATTGAAAAAAAAAACACGGTATTCGTGCTTGCTACATTCTCGCTCGAGTCATCGAGAAGAGGCATTATTGTGCGGGCAATCACAAGAACCTTCTCAAACCGGTTCCATATAGGATTAGTGATTATGTCAGATCATGTGCCCGGAGAGTTACACAGCGAGCAGAATCCAAAACTGGCGACGATTCACACTGGAACGCCAATTCGGATGTGGAGGGGCCAAGAGGGGCTCCCTGCAGCGCCACAAGCAACGTCCCGTGAACACAAGCGCGGATAGAACTAAGGTAACTCCTTCGCGGAATAGTGGCGGTGAGTTTGGGGTCTACGTATCGGGGCCCCTTCCGGTGTCGAGGGGCTCTGTTTTGGTCTGCCCACACCGGCAGTCGCATGGCATGAAGATCTATGGCCAAGGGCTCCGCCGGCCTGGCACATCGGCAAGACTGGCTCTGATCGTCACAAATGAGGTATAATCGTCGGGGTGGATGGCAGGATGGGTTGTCAGAGACAGATAACGGGATGACGGACGGCGCAAACCCAGTTTGCGGTCTTAGAGTTGCCCTCACTCTTCTGTCAAGTGGTTAAAGCTTCTTGTGAGAGTACGTCCCTCATATCTGTTTCTGCTGCGGAAGCTCCTCACCGCCCAGAATAGCTTATAGCGATATAGGTTCCATTGTTTATGGCACCATTCCAGGTTAATTTTCGGAGTTAACCTCGACTTTTGATGGCTGTTCATACTCTAATTTAGTCAGCCAAATTAGCTGTAGCTGCACTCTTGGCCTCCGGGCTATGAGCTCTACAGCAGCAGCAATGACACTAACCGAACCGTCGCAGTCCTGATCATATTCAGATCGCAGTTGCCGTCCTCTGCAGCCTCGAATATTGGACACGGGCGGTTGTGGGCGCCGGGCCAACGCAGTGAAGCGCAGCAGATGCGTGGCGACTTGGCCTCGACTATGTGGTGTGGACTCTTGAACCATTCCCTTTTCATCATCTACATCCTGCACGAAGCGAGCGATGCGAGCTATTACTGCACTAAAACCGCTCGCGAGGCCGCCTGCCCATTTCACCATTCATTCGCCCTGGGCGCTGCAACTGCTCGCAGCAACAGACACCGAGGACATGCCAACTCCTCAATCAGATGACACAGGTCCGGAAGGGCTAAGACTTAACCCTCAATCGCAGGCGGTTCCGAGGCCGGTTGCCCATCATGCAACCCTTGTCTTTTCTGAGAGAGTCGGCCGCCGCTGAGTATGAAGAGCCATGGCAAACTAGAAAGGCGGATGCGGCTTTGGGGTTTCGAATCCGAGTACGGATAGACGAAAAATAAGCAGCCTTGGAACGGCGAATGTGAGTGCTCTCCATACTTTAGGGTTTGATGCCAAACATTGCTCCTCCTACTGCCTGCGGCCTCTACTTGGGCCAAAAAGCAGGTACCAACTGCGCAAGAGTCGAACGGGAGTGTGCCATTCAATATCTCGCGGTAGATTGATTGCCTCTGGACAAGGTAGCCTCAAGGCACCCAACACACCCTTTTCCCAAGGGCCTCTGTTGGGGTCCGTTGATCGCGGTGAGCCCCCGAGCTTCTGCACAGCTTTGGTTTCTTGTCCCACGATCCAAATGTAGGAAGCACCTGGACCTCCTCCGGTCTCCTCACAGAAGGCTAGCGGGGCACGGGATGGAGGGTCGCCTCTGGCCAGTAAACGGCCAAGAAAGCGGGCCCTCTCTCTGCGTCTCCTCTGCGGTCAACTTTGACCCAGTGGGTATGCGAGGTGATGTCCAATCACAAACAGCAGTAGGTTGAGCGGTGGAGAAAGGTCGACTTCCAATCGAAAGACGTGAAATCTGACATTCTGCAGAAGACGGCAGTGTGTTGAGAGGGACCAGTCTCGCAGCTGCCAGTCGATGACGGATTTGGGAGCCTTGTGGTAGGTGAACGTTCATTCATTCCTCCTCCGCCTGCGTGTTTGAGCATCGTCTCCCGAGATGCAATTCCTGCAAGCCTTTGTAGACGAACCGAGCTGGTGCGAGACGGAGATCTGTCTCTCCACTCCAAGATCCCCCTACCTAAGGCCAAGCCGTGCCTCGATTGAGTGTCGCTTGATGTTTCCATCTGCAACGCTCAGGAGACCCTAGCACCCAGCGAGTCAGGATCGAGAAGCATTGAGTTACCCCGCCAAACCGATAATTACCCCTCCTCCTTGGGGATGGGATGCACAACGCCTGCACCTACTTACCTTCAACGAAACGTCCACTCCCACTCCCTCAAGGATGGCAGGGACCTTCTGTTCTGTTTGGAGTTTGGACTAATACCAGATTAATTATTCGATGCATGTCATCTCTCATGGTCCCCGTCTCGTTTCGAAACCAACTTGTCCCGCGGGGCTAATCGACCTGAGACCCCACCATCTCGTGAGCAACATGCCTTTCGTGGGGTGATACCACAAAATGTGGAGGAAGTTGCGTTTAGGGCGGCGTTCTTGGCCGTACGTAGCGAAGAGGGGTAGTAATCGGGTAGGCTGGAGCGGCTGCCAGGTCAAAGAGGAGCCCTGATCGAAGCGCCATCAATATTTGGCGAATATGCCGTACACCACCAGCCTAAGCTTGGTAGCGGTGAGCGGGAGCCGTTGGTTCATCCTCATTGACTGCCTTGGGTAAGAAACACGCAGTGCAACTTGTTTGTTCGTTTGGTAAGCAATGCGTCGTGCTTGCCTTCGCGCAAATGTCAATGACCGCCCGGCCTTTTTGTGACCTCAGTAGTAGGTGCCCTGGTTACACACACATGTTCCGTTGCACCTTGGGCTTTGAGATTTGCATCTTTCAAGCTATCAAGAAAACTGGAAAAACGGTCAAAGCTGGTGACGAGGGTTTCCCCCTGGGCTGTGCCTTTCTACCAAGGAAAGACCTGGTAAGAGTTTATTGCCCCCAAGTTGTCGTCACTGAAGACATAAGCGACAAGTTCTTGCTTCTTTCATGGCCTTTTCGTCTCATGTTTATGCCGTCCAAGGCATCTCTGCATGAGAGGGGGTTTGGTCTTGGATGCGAGCGTCATTGGCAGGTCGAGCTTGACATCAAGGCAAAATGGCGCAACTCTCTCTCGTCTCCTGCAGGATACTGGATATTTTACAGCCAATCGTGGTGTCGCCGGGACAGTTGTTGAGCCACCTACATTCCCCGACTCTTTTCAACGTTTTGTTCTCTTCCCACAATATCTAAGTTGTGGATGAACAGTTGTGTTTCATTGAAGAAGGCGGGGACGACTGGCTGACAACGAATCCCGAAGCGCCTTGGACTCTTGTGATATACTTGTGCATACTATCGGTAGGCATCGTGTGGCCTTCGATATGTTATAATTTTTACAAAGTTCTGGAAAGGTTGTTCATGTATCCGCACTGGGGTCCAGTTACTCGGCATGCTGGGATAGATAAGCCTCTTGGAGTGGGCCTGGACGAGTTGAAGATGTATCCAGGCAATATCCATAACGCTTTTTCGATGTAAAGGGATAGACCGAAGTCGCAAAGGCACCGTTCTTTGCTCCCCTCATTGGCTTAAAAAAGCTGCGTCGATGGTCTTCCATCAGTTGACTAACTTGTTTTGTGCCTTTTTTTCGTCGAGGATCAACGTGAGGACCCCTCAGTCTCACAAGCCGGCAGCAGGATATTAGCGGGCTGCGGGCCGCTGCTGACCAAAGAAACTCCTAAGACGTCTGACACTGCATGTTCGTGTCTCCTCCAGACAAATGGCGGTGCAGTAAGCTAAGTGGCTCAGACACTTCTGGCATCGGCGATCCCACGGGTAAACCATCGGCTTCCTCAGAAAATTGAGCCAAGAGGCCTGGCCTAGCCTGAGCCGAGCCGGAGCTAAATTACCTGCCTTAGTCCGGCGTTTCGATAACGGGGCTGAAGCTCAGGCCTTTCTTGCCAGGCGATGTTGTAAATACTGCACCTTCGTAGAAGCATCTCCACGCCAACGAAGTGGGGAGGTACCTTCCTTTCCTTTTGGAGTGCATCCGAAGCGCAAGTATGAAACAGGGGTGAGTTCCGCGCTTTATAGCTGCGTCGCTATGGCGTGAGAAAGCAATTGGCGCTTTTGTATGCGGCTAACTCACGACGCTAGTGAGAGAGAGAGAGAGGTCGTGGAGGAAGCAATTCCCTCGTTGCACCTACGCAATGCGAAACCGCAGCAGCGAGAGTACGTACAACCATACGCCGATGGACAATTTGTCAAATTCAATTGGTCCAGTGGCGGGGAACCAGGGATATTCCGCAAAAGACATCATGCTCACCCAGGCAGTGTCATCGTAGAAAGAATTTGCCGTCTTTCGGCGCAGCATGCAGAAACGATATCGTAGATAGGTAAATCGCCACGTCTCAAGTTACGCATCATCTAGACGTGGCCAACTTCTGGTCCGCGCTTGCCGTGAAGGGAGACTGGTAGGTAATAGGCTCTCCGAGCAGCACGCGACCTCGTAGCTCAGGGGCTGAAGCAGAAGTTGAGCTCAGGATATGGTTTGTACCTGCAGCCCGTACTTGAGTTTCGGCAAGAGAAACCGACAATAGAGGAGACCGGGGTTCGCATCGGCAGTGGTCTCAGTGGACGACCGATCAGGGCATCGACTTGGGCGTTGCCAACACATCAGCATTTACCTCCCATATGGCGATAGGGGGTCAGCTGACCGGATTCCTCTCCTGACCGGTAGCCAATCCCCAATGTAGCTTGTTGAAAAAGGGAGAACTGAGCCTTTTCATCTCCAGACCGGCAAATCCAAATCGACAACAATTGGTTTATTGAATCGCCGCCCCCCCGCGTGTGGCCAGTTACTGGCCATAATGGCGCAGTTGACAATGCAAGTCTCCCGCCGGCTCATCCGATCCGGTGGTTCCGCCGGGTTACCCTGGACTGAACCTGCTCCCTGGGAACCCAGAGGGCCGGTACCCGGGCTACAGCCGGGGCTTTGGTTGGACCTGGTCCCAAGATCGCCGTCCTGCCCGGCCTGATCGCTTGGCCTTGTAGCGGGCTGCGACTCCGACCCGGAGAGTGCCGGGCAAATTAGGCCTCCTCCAGCCTGGTGTGGCGAGTTGAAGTTGTCCGATGGATTTTCTTCAGCAAGTCCCGCTGCGTTTGATGCCAGCCAAGGATCCGGAGACCTCTTTACGCCGCGATCCGTCAGGTCAACAAGACTGATCTTTGCAGACCGGCTACCAGGGCTTGGGTCTTCCCAGTATTCCACGCCAGCAACTTCAGCACATGTGCCATCTTCGTAGTCGGGGTTGCCTAACTTCCACGTCACTCGTTCAGCGCCTCGGGCCCGATGAATATGGCCACATACATGAAGTCGAGGGCGAGTGCGCCCAATTACTTTCCGCAGTTCTTCGCAGCCTAATTGGTTATTGCGGTCAGAACCGCCATTGCAATGGTTGCGAGGCGGCGTGTGAGTGATAAGTATGTCAGTATTTCTCGGGATAGCAGCCCAGATTTCTGACGCGCTTTTTCCGATCGTGTCAACCGTTTGCGCTCCGGAAGTAGCACTGTCTTGGTCATAGCCAAATGCCCAAAGACCATTCCGGGGGCTATACGGAGACCCGAAAACCGTAAACTCGGTCCTAGGCCCGGCCGGATTACTGAGCCGGATAGTTGCCGAACTGTGGCGAAGGTATGTGATTGTGCGGCTGGATGTGAGTAGTGACGAACATTCGACTGGATCCTGAAGGTGTTTGTTATGGAAGTTTGTCCATGTTGTGAGTAGAAATCTTCATCCAAGGTGATATCGTGATTCCCTGCAGCCGGTCAGCGTGGGTGTTCCGCTGTTCTCATAAGCTGAATAGATCCTTGGTACCGGCAATGACAATCTTGACCTCGAAATCTGCGCTCTCTAGCCATTGGGTAGCCTTGGATAGCTTCAAATCTAACAGTTAGCCTGGCTGGCACTCTAAGCAATCCCCTTGTCTATATGTTGGCCAACAAGGGCAAAGCGAGAAACATGGGATAACCGTACTTCTGAGTAGCTCCCTTGGTTTGTCAAGTCTCCAGCGTGGATCAAGACGTCGCCTTTTGGCAGCTTAATTGTGGCATTATGGGTGTCGCTAATGCAAACAAATCTGGTACGGCGAGTCTTTCGTAATGATACAGACGACATAGCCATTGTCTTCAAAAGCCCGCTTCTGGCTGCAGCTTCGAAGGCGGAAATTGCTGAGAATGCCTAGCTACCATGGTAAGATACGTTCCCATCATCAAGCGCTAGAACTTCATCGATACTTGTAGGTGCGGGTATATCGGTATGTGACGAGGGCCAGGACTAGGTTCTAGTCTGGGGATAACTCACAGCTGTTGATCCCCAGGCTTGCCTCGGGCGGGCACGCCAAAGTAGGAATGTGAAGTGCTATGTGGATGGCCAACTGTAGGCGGTCGTGAAGAGTAAATAGAGATGCGTCTCCTATTCTGGATGGATAGGCTGTAAGCTCCTTAGCATTAGAAACTGGAACTTTCTATCTATACCCGACTTCAGTTGGTATTTATATTTCAGAGGTACTGTAGAAACGGATTAGGCAGCCTAAGAAAGGTGCAAATAAGACACTTACGGTACCAAATACATTACCTAATGTCATATCACAGTTCCACCTGCTGTAGTAAGTTGAGAGTCAAGAGGGCGTCGGAAGATGAAGTCTTCACCAGTCGTTTAGGTCTAGAATGAAGATTTTAGTTCGAGGCGCTCGCCGGCAGCACGTTAGAGGATGAGTTTCTGTGGCCAAAATTCTTGTAGTCTTGGAGAGAGGGTCATCTCATCTGATCGCTTGGGCAATTACACTAAATTGCACAGTATCGTACGTTGGTGGGCTTAAAGCCACACTGGTTAGTCGCTGGATTTCGCTCTTGAGGCTGGCAAAGGGTATATGGGATATTAGCAGTGCCTTTTGACCTGATCACCTGTGCCTGTCACCTGTGTATGTCTCGTTACAGATATGCCCTTTTCGTCAGTGTAAAGGGATGATCCGCCAGCCAATGGGAAAGCATGCTCTCGGGTCATTAGCCAATAGCAAAGGGGCTGGGTTAACGGGACCCCTTTTCGTCGCCAGCAGTTTGTAATGCAACCCTGAAATTTACTTGCCCCCTTGGGAGCTATGGAAGGTCTAGAACAGCCACTCATGGTGCTTGGCCCAGCCACTGCATCGCAAGCCTGACATTGGTCGGCGCACAACGATCTCATCTTTCCTAGCGATGTTTATTATCGTTGCTGCTGTTGTCATCTAGCCCTTTTTATTGTGCAATCCCCGAACATTGCAATAAAGTAAGGCGTTGTCTGTAGGCAATCAGCGTAGAGAAGGAGTTAGCCGGCTCTCGGACCCTCTCCGCCCCTCACGTAAAAGGCCCAGGACGAGCGAGGTGAAGCAACGCCGACCGCTCTCCCACGTTGATGACATGCCAGATCCGTCTTCAACGTCTAATTAGGACGAAGATCTAAACGCCGTGTCTGCTCATCTCGTCCTTAGCACGCTTAAGGAGGTGCAGTTGAGGCGACAGTCATACTAGACCCGACGCAGGTTGGAGGTAGCAGTAAAGGGGGGGAGAAAGAAAAATCCGAGACCCGCAGGCGCCAACCCCCTTCCAAAAAAGCCACCAAGGTATGCCCCGGCACCTCGTTCGTCAACAAGGTTCTTTGCTTTTTTTGGGAGAGGCCTGATACCCGCGATCCGCGCCTCCAGCAGCCCGTCGTTGACGACGTTCCGCGACCTAATCTGCCCACCCTCGGCCGGACTACCCCCGACACCGCCATCTACGCCGCCCCGAGAACTCCCACCACCATTTGCACATGACGGACTGGATGAGGGCAAGTCTGCTGAGTCCTTGACAGACCCGTGGGCGGTTTTGGCTGCCCAGGACTCAAGAGGCTGGATATTGAAGCTGTATATAAGGCGCGGGTCGAAAGGAAATCGCGATAGGAAGTGTGCTGCACGGTAAACCGAAGCCCGACTATTACAGTTTCTCCAACAACAACAACCTAGGACTGCGTAGTCTTACGCGCAATCGTCGGCCTGCTGCCGCCTGCGTCGATTGGGATATTGGCTTCGAACCCGCGATTTCTACTAATTGCCCGACCGCCAACCCCGCGCAATCGCCGCATATTTGTCTACCTGGAGGCAGTGACCGCGGCGTGTGCGGGCTGCCAGATGAGAGTATGGCAGCTGTGTCACAGACCGCGACAACCTTCACGCGGCCTACAAGCTCCCATGGGACTGGCTACCCGTGGGATGTCCCCATGACGGGCCAAACAGAGGTGAGATGCTGGGCGAATCTCGCCTTCCATCAGATTACCCCACTGCCCGTCCCGAGACGCGTTCGATTTCTTGTTGCAACCAGAACGCTCTTGCCTTAACATTAGCGCCATTTCCTTTGCCCATCTACCCACGCTGGTCCCTAAGCGCGGTGTCTCGAACACCAGTGGTTAAAACCCTCCAAGCACCCCCCTCAAGACCCGCCAATGCTAATCCTGTCTTTCTACGCGCAGAAGCCTATACAAGACAACAAAGGGCCCGCAAACGACGAAAATTCTAATCCGTCTAGTCGACCTCCTATGACGCCTCAGAATGGGAATTCAAGTCTGTACAACAACTCTGCGAGCCTAGAACTCGTTTCGCGCAAGCACACCAACGGCGAGACTGGCTCCGAAATGAAGCCCAGAAACTTCGAACCAAGCTATGTATCGCAATCCCATCACAAGGACATCAAGCCTCGAGGGGCCGTCAAAGACAACGAAAGCCCCGCCGATAGCTTGCTGGACCTATATGGCGCTGGAAAGGGCGATCGGCCCGATGAAGCTCGCAAGAAAGGAGCTAGCGATCTCTTTCCAGGTGACAACAACGAAGACAACTCAAAATGGATCCACAGAGACAAGTTAGCAAAGATAGAGAGTGAGGAGCTGCAGGCCGCAGGGTTTTTCCTGCCCAAAACAAGAGAGAGGGCGAGATCCAAGAGTCAAAACCGAGCGAGGCGAGACCAGAGCCAAGATAAATCTAATGGGCAGGGACGGGCTGCCGGTGCCGTGGATCAGATGACGGCACAATCTAGGAAGAACTCAGCGGCCGCAGTTGAACCAAGGACCCCGGACGCGGCCTCGGTTCCCAGCTGGGACCTGAGACTGCCCGAGGAGGCTGCCGAAGAGGGCTACTTTGTTTCTAATGGGGTGGGCAAGGGTCTGTCACGGATTCCGGTTGCCAAGGCAAGCCCTGTACCCATACCAAGTGAGCATCTCGAACGGGACACGCTTTTGGTCCGAAAACGGGACCACAGCCCTGGCGAAGATGACGGGCTGAGTCTGCCAAGGACGCGGGCAAGGAGTGGCAGCACAGGAAATCCGATTGCAAGAGCAACGACCAACGGACCCTCTCACACCACCGCCCAACCGAATAAGAGGAACGATGCGTCACCCAAGAAGGGATCAGCTATTACAGCACCTAGGAAACCGTCCGCCATCAAGCCAGCAACCGGTCCCGCAGGCCGACCACGAACCCGTGGCGGTCCCAGCAAGGACTCTACTAGCAGTGGGGGAGGGACAACGCGACCATCGACAAGGTCCGGAGAACGCGAGCTATCTCTTGGCTCGAGTAGCAAGCAGATGGAGGGGGAACCTCCTTGGATGGTCTCGGCATACAGACCGGATCCCCGCCTGCCACCCGACCAGCAATTACTGCCGACTGTAGCCAGACGGTTACAGCAGGAGAGGTGGGAGCGGGAAGGGAAATTTGGGAATGTCTACGACAAAGAGTTTAGGCCACTCACCGACGAAGGCTTCTTAAAGCCCCCAGAATTTGAGGCCTCGACGGAGGAGGCCGACAGAGACGACCAGAGGTACGATCAGAATGACGACCAGGCTGATTGGCCCCTTAAGACGGAGTCGAGGAGCCCAAATATGCCTGGAAGGGCCGGCTCGTATTCGACAATGCCCAAGATCACCGACTTGCCAGCCATGAGCCCTTTGCCCAGCCCAAGAACACCAGTACAACAGCCCCCACCCCAGCCGACCCCAGCGATTAGGGTGCCGGCACCACCAGAGGAGCCACTTCAAAAGAAGGACGGATGCGGGTGCTGTGTGGTCATGTGAGAACCCTACACGGACCTCTTTTTCCCTACGATTTCGCGCAGGAGACAAGACGGCAGCGCCGTTTAAACAGAACTCTTGCCGATTTACACTTCTAGTTGGCTTGGACCATATCGAGTTTTCACCCGCTTTTTGTCAAGACAGCATAACCTCAGTAGGCGAGCCGAGTTGCTGCCTCTTTCATAAGTACTAGCCCCCTCGCCAACCAAAAAGACTCGGGCAGTGAATCCGGGCCTACGACGAACGATCCTTCTTCTGCCCAAGGCACATTAGGTAGCCATGTTTCCAGTAGTTCGCAGCACGCCGTTGCTACTTCTAGGGATTTCAGACGTTGACCGGTGCGCCTCCTTTCCGTCATTATATCGCCATCTCGAGTAGACAGCGTAGCAAGCAATTGTGGCGAGGCAAGGCTTGAAGTCAACAATCAGAGGCGCCTACAAACGGGGAACCCCCCGGGGGCTGAGAGTATTATCTTCACTATTCAATCTGCGGATCTTTCACTCATCCGTCACATCAATACGACTACGCTGTATACCCAAATTTCATTGTCCAAGCGCCCGGGGCGAACACATCTATACATCTCACCATCTGGGGAACGCCCCTGGACCTGACGGCTTCATTTTCTCAAACTCCTTTCTTTCTGCCGGAAGTTGGTTGCTTCTTGGAGACATTGAAAAACCGAGAAGGAATGGTAGGCAGAGTTGGAGCCCATCTGAGCGCTGGGATCACATCCTCACCTTTGCATTTCACGTTGTACATCTTATGTTTTGTTGTCTATGTCTAGACAGTTCGCCACATGGGAGGTTTGAACCTAATTTTTCTCTGTCCTTTCCGCTCGGTTTCTCATTTTTTTCTACTCGAATGCGGTGTTTCTCCTTTTCGGAGAGACAAACCGGGTATTCTGTGATGGCGTTTAAACACACTGAAGCCTGTGGGAACCAAGATACACAGATCTGGGATATTTTAAAATATTTTTTCCTTGAAAAGAAATCAACCGTCTATCCCGCGCGTATGGGATTTCTTGGTATTTTCTTATTCTTATCTTAACTGGCTACCACGGGGCACAAGGGCGGGAAGCCAGGCGGAGCCAGAAGCGAGCGAGCCATGCCAGCTTGTTGAATGAGATTGGTGGATTCGACGAAAGAGATAGCTTACGAGTGGGCGAGTGAGCATCGAGGAAGCATTGGAGAAAGGGAGAACGCGGTGCGGACACAGAAGAATGGTCCTACTTCTTGCTGTTATTGTTTTTGTTTTTGATGCCTCGACTTATGTCAGGGCATGAGAGTCTGATACCCAAATCTATTTATTTATTCAGTAACTGGTTTCCTTTCCCTAGTGTTGTAACAAGCCCCTGAACCCATGAAGTGTCACGGGCAATAACCGGAAACACCCATTAGGGTATCAGGTTGTTGTAGACAGACTCATACTGTCCAATGTTGTGCCGGGCACAGCCTCTCTTCAACGGCCCGGCCTAAGTTGTTTGAACTTGGGCTTGGACGTCAAGTTCAAAAATAATAAAGATCACTTAGGCCTTTGTGCTGTACACTCCGTCCTCTCGATCGGAAGTAGATTAAGCAATGGTGTTTTGGTGCGTGCGGCGGCTTGTAATGCAACACGATCATGATGCGGGAAAGAAGGGGGCGAAACATTTGCACAGACACCAGACGCCACACGCCACAGCCACCACTTGCGCGTAACCTTCATTGACAGAGCACTCGCCTAAGGTGTACAATAGGCACGTGGGCGATTTATGTGTGTCATTACGTGTATATAGCCAGCGACAAAAGCAAGTCGGCCTACTTCGGCGGTGCGGCAGAACGACAAGTGGGCAAGGCGTCATGTTTGAGGGGGTTGAGATAGAGATCGCAAAAGTGGGAGAGCATTGTCGAATACCGATCAATCCTCTGATCTAGATCGATCGACTGCTGCTAAGCCGCGCCTGGTATGTATGTAGGTAGGGCAGCTTACGGCCAGGCTCTTACATTTTCCCTTGCTAATAAGCAGCCATGCATGTGCTTGGCTGGGCCGCACCCCGTTAGGAAATTACTCCCCGGAGTCAAGAAAGCCTATCTTGTTGCTACGTATGGTACTACTCGAGTAGGTAGTAGCGGGTAGCCGTGCCCGGGTCACAAGCAACCAAGAGGGAATAGGTAGGACTCGGGCAAAGTGCGCCGAGTCCCAACGGACACCCAACCGCCGATCCCTAGGCGTTCAGGTGGATCTGGCTCTTGATGGTGGTGTTTTTAGGTATGGTATTCCGTGGGTTGAAACGACTGTCGTAGAGTTTATAATTGGCAGCCATCGTCGAACCTGGTGTAGATCTCGATGTTCCCAGACTCCCAAGCGTTTTCGTTTTCATGCGCTTTACTGTATGCCCATCTCATCATTGCCATAGCTGGTCATAGGTTTTACCCACCTTATATAACTTCCAGGTTAGTTGGTTATCCATCTCGATTGATGCCCTTTTTGCCCCTCCTCCTCCCCGGAACAAGCCCAGCCAAGACCACCCCGAAAAGCACGCTAGAACGAGGGGGTTCCTTCCCGAGCTACGGTGCTGACCTTACGGGCAGGCGGTATGGAGGTCCTTCTCGAAAGCTGGGCTAGCTATAGGCCGGACTTTAAACTCCAGGCTGCTCCAAGGGGCGCCAAGCTTCGTTTCGTGCGAGAGGGGCCCCTCGGCCTTCTGAAATGGGTATTGATGAGCACCACCCAGAGGCCAACCACAGCGTCTTGCGCGTCGAGCTAAATAAAATACCTGGATGCAGAAAGGGTGTGTGCAGTGTCGAGATCCTGTCTCATTGGACATACTCTGCCCCGTGCTTGTGTAACTTTGAGCTTCTTATCTACTGTAGCTGCATCTAGGAAGGCGCGCAAGGGCAAGCGGTGGGATATTGTCTGTATGTATGTACACGGTCAGGATGGGCATGATTGTTTACAGTTTACCCCGCGGCAGGGCGGGCGCTGCTATGTCCACGCGGTCGAGAAATAAACTCAAAGTAGCATAATTTACGTTCACTTCCCAAGCCACTGCGGGGCCGAACATGCGGAAACCTCCTGATATGTATCTTGATTACCGCTCTGGGTCAGGTTTGAGTCACGGCGACGTGTTGTCTTAGGATGATGAGGCTCGCTCGCCGCTCCGTACATCCTTCGCGTCTTTTCCAATATATTCTCTGGTGTTGAGGTTGATACCCGACAGCTTTCGGGCTCGTCTCCTTAGCTGCTGCTGTCACGCTGAGAGGTCATGAATTGTATGTGCGTGTGTAAGTATGCACATCACCTGAGTGATCTGCAGGCCTCCAGAAATCCGAGAGCGGGAGAAGTTCGATGGCAGCGACATTGGATCGATTGACGCACTGCGACGATCCGGCTCAGTTGCAATAAGACCTCAGGGACAGAATCGCTGACTGACTAGCAGTCGGAAAGAGTCGTTATCAATGAGCGGGGAAAGGACACATGTGCATGAACCAAACCCCATTGCATGAGACAGGGGCCCGAGGTAAGTCTAGGTCCCTAGATATCTAAGTTAGGCATGTGGTAAAAGGCGTATGCGCGTTGCTTTCTCGATAAGTCCCGTGTAAGTGTTTAATCACCGAGCGGCGGTAGAAGCATTGTGGACGAACATCAGGTGGTAGGTTATTAGGTTCGACACGGAACACCTTAGAGAGGTTACGGAATAGTGGAAGCGGAGTGGTACGATATGCCATATCATCGGAGTCAGGACAACCCTGCCGCAGCTCGGAAGCTGTGAGGGCTCTGTCAGCGAGCACGGAACAGGCAATTTTGGGCATCGGCGGAGAGATTGTGCCCTCGGCCGGAAGCTTTCACCTAGCAGCCGATCCCTCTGACAAGACTCTCAGCTGTCGGAAGAAGCCGTTGTCTGCCGTGAATCCAAAATGTGTGGCTGACTGAAGACAGGCCGATGATATGTCTCAGCAAACTTCAGGCAGGTCTGAGATGTTGTGTTTCCCCCTGATTAGCAGTTGTGCTATTGAGGCGTTTCTAGCATCTCGAGTTTTTACACCGAAACACCAAACAGGCCAAGCTGATTCTCTTTCCAAAGTGGAAAGGTAAGGTGGTTAATTACCTCCTGTCTTGTGGTTAGCTGGTGGTGCCCTCGATCTTCACCTATCAATCACCACAGAGGGTGCAGTGTGTGTGTACAAAGACACAGCTCCAATCTACAGGTACGGGACAATCCGTAATTACAACGTGCTTGTCGGAACGCCTCTACCTGGTATGAAACAAGTGCGAGATTTGTATCGCAGCGCGGATAGGGATCAACCTAAAAATGTCTTGCTAAAACGCCTGCTTTCGGGCCGGAGTGCGCGAACGTTCCCGCCTGTAGGGAGTAGCCTGTAATTACGGGGAATAAAGTGGCTGCAGATGGCAAAATGTTCCCCAACTCCAGTTGGAGGTTTTGCCATCAGGGGTGAAATGAAACAGAGTCAAATCTCGTCTGAGGGGTTGAGATTGTTCTCTGAGCCCGACTGAGCCTTTGGGTTGGTTTTTAAGACTCTTGAAGCTCCTGGCAAGGCTGCAAAGTTGGACGATCGCCTTCCTAATATCCGAAGGAGGATGGAAGTTAACACGGGTCTGGTCTGGGCTAAAGACAAGGGTCGGTATGAATGTTTCTAGACCGCCTCTGGTTCTTTCCTGGAACTCTTGAGAATATGCATTTACTGAAGGTGCTCCAAAGGAACTCCGCACCGACGGAACCACCTTATGTCCACGAGTCTCCCTCCCGAACAGAAAAAAACCCATCTTGACTATTGTGAGTATACCTTCTTGAGTCCTAGCATTAAACTTTATTTGCTAATACATAAAAGGCTCCAGTAAAGACAACCGGGGGTTTATCCGAATTCTTCTCGCTATTGCCCCCATAGCTCACCAAAGTACCAAGTAACGGGTGACTCGTTTATTGCACTTGCCAAAACCCACCCTGTCCAACAGACACTGATCTGGACTTCAAATCTCGATCTCGACGCGCACTTACGCCGCGCACGCGAACCTTTTTTCTGGTGGGGCTTGGGATCAGACCCACCTTTTGTTTAGGAGTCTCGACTAATTCGAGGTGACATTCAAGTACCTCAAGCAGGTATTGCAGGCCGAGCTGTACTTTGTCCGTACTTTGACTTTGGGTAGTGTGTTCCCACCCGCCCGCTCCCGCTCGCTCACAGGCCATTCCATGGCAACCTCGGACACAAGTTCCCTGGCCAGAGTTGTATGAATGTACCCCCGTAACTCTCCTTGAACTCAGGTACATGTACCACCTTGGTGCACACAACGTCCAAGGCGCTCCTTGGCGAGTTTGGGGCGCTCCTAAGTCCTGACTGACGCAAGGCCATAAAAAAGCTTGGTCTGGCCAGCCCATCCGTCCCACAGCCAACACCTGCCCAACGTGACCTAGGTACCCACCAAGCTCTCCCTTAATAAAGCAGTGTAGCCGCACACCAGTACATACGTTTTCGACCTTCAACTGCGCTCCAGACTTACACCAAAACAACCTGTTTCGCCTCGAGTTGTCTGTGTATGTGAGCGTTTCGCTGCCGGACCCTCAGTTTCGCCATGGCTTCCTACCGCCCCAAGGTTGCCTACAGCTCCTCATCTTCATCTTCGACATATTCGTCATCAGACTCGGACCTGTCTATGGACTCAACACAACGCCCCGTTCAAGTCTCCATACTTCGCTGTTTGAGATGCGCCCGGGCCGAAGAGATGACGTCGACAGACGACCCAAGACTCTCCGGAATGGTCCAGATTGGGACTAATATCTACTATTGCAAGCGGTGCGCCAAGATGGTGGGCTATAAGTGAAGGCGCATGTCGTCACCAATCCCGATACACGAAATACATGCATGGATCGATAAGTGCCCGGGAGCCAGGTCAGCAACACAGATACGTCGCCAGCGATTTCAACTCGTCGTTAGAGTTTGAGAGGAGAGGGGACAACCGTTGTTCTCTCCACGATATCAAAACGACGACACCGCACTTCTAGCTGCGCCGTGCGTTACCGCCTTTCGCTCCTTTTCCCGCATCATCGGAGGGCGATTGCTCGGTTGCATCGTGGCAACGCCAAATTTCCAAACGGATCTTTTCATAGATTGGACATCCCGCGACATGAACAGCGCAGAAAAACCCTGCTCTTCGGCCATGCCTCTAAGGTCATGGCCGTGACAAACACGGCGCTTGGGCACAGCCATCTGCATTGGCAGTCCCCGAACATATGGAACCTGTCGATCCGAACAGGACTCAGCAACCACTTGGAGACTACGGAGCAGCTGCACAGCCCGCCCTACCACACCCCATCTCCACCCCCTCGAGTGTCAATCTGTCAGCGTACGGTATTGGAGACGCGCCGAACAACACGCGGCCCATGCACACAACGTACCATCAGTCGACTAGAAGGTTTAAAGTCTTGTGGCACCGAGGCCGGTCGGGAAGCGCCCTCGCGCCCTCGTGCCCTCGCGCCCTGCGGCTGTCGCAGATACGGCAACTCCGGCCATGGAGCATGTGGCCGCAGGGCTTGGCCCGTACTCCCGCTCGTTCCGCAAATACCCTAGTCTGGACATATCGAATTTCAACAACACTGCTGGATGTGCTGCAACAGTTGCCAGACGCGACTGCCATATTAGCATTTGAATCAACGCGCCAGGCTGGGCAGAAGCGCACGCGCAGCTTTTTTTTTTTTACCTTATTCATCATCCTGCGTTTTTGGCCTGCAAAAGCGACACCCACATGCCGCTCAACTGCTGGGCCTCGATAGGTCCCTGTCCTTGCCAAGATCTGACGTCGACCTGCTTCCGCCTGAACTCGTCATGGCGGGGCTGCGCGGAAGGTAGTTAGGGCATGTGGGGCTTGCCGTTAACGAAGGGTTCACCATTTTCTCTTTTATGTTTCTCTCAAAGATTATGTCCCGAGACGGCCTACCTGTGCTCTTCGAAGAATTGCATGCAAGGAACTTATTTGATTTTGAGCGAGGCGTCTAGTCTTTGGATAAGTACCGGAATGATCACGACCAAGCAGTTTGGAAATTATGATAGAATTGCGCTATCTGCAGCAATCTTTTACGACAAGCCCATGAAACAAACTATTACCATACCTGAACAAATTGCTTCGCATCTATCATCATCTTTGTGCCTAAAAATATCAAGTTATGTGTAATTGTGTAAGTTGGGACGCACAGACAGCCCTCCCAAACAGTTGGTTACTCATCTCTCAACGTATACAGATACATGCGCATTTGACAGAACTGTGGTTGGCTTCTTTGTCAATGGAGAACGCACACAGAAACCTGGAGAACCCTAGACCAGCTGAACAAAGCTCGGCAGTTTCATCTGGAACCTTAGATGCCGAGAGCCTACCAAGCACTCTCCCACACCAGCTGCAATTAATGAGCTGAAGAGGTTAGGTTACATGCACAGCTCTGTGGACACGAGCCCGTAGACCCTCCAACTCGTCGTTTCGTTCCTGTCTGTGCATCGAACAAGGAAAGATCTGCTCTTCCGAGGCAATCAATCGCACCCAAGATTGTTGCCCAACACAAAAGCGAACGGTGACGGGCACGCGCTTGGCGCTGCCTGTGAGCCGTGAAGGAAGCCAATCAAGAGCTAATGGGATATCGTGGGCTTCCGCTCCTCGAAAGAGGGAAAGGGGCTGCTGATCAAGGGTCCCCTCGGCCTGCACAGCGACATCATAAATCTGGCTTATCGTTGTCTTTGTTGTTCAAAAGGCCTCCGGAATATTTTTCAACGTGTTACAGTGGTAGGGAGGACGTCAGAGGGAGGCCAGGGGGTAGGCTTGACTGCCGAATTGACGCACGGTTGATAACCGCTGTATCCGTCTTTGCGTATCCACATTGAAGACATGAAACGCACCAAAATACTTTGGACAAGGCCGGCATGCGGGGAATCGATATCCACGTTAAAAAGAAATCAGTCTCAGAGAGGCACTTTTGAACAGATATTCACCACCATTTTCTAATTTTAAAAAGGCCTAGCGTTTGAACATAGGTTATCAGAGGAGGCCAAGTTTCACTACTTCTTGCCTTTGAACGGTTACTGCTGGTTTGTTTTCACACCATCAGCAAGGAGGGCGGCCCATCGGCTCGGAAATCGCTGACCAGACAAGACACAATGGGAGCTGCGGCGGGCGGCCTTGACCTCTCTCAACAACTTCGGCCCTTTGGTCATGAGCATCTACTTGGCAGCCCCTATGAAGGCAGACATACAGACAAGTGAGCAGGAACTATGCACAGTCGACAAATCACGCCCCTCCCCCCGATGCACGCTGCAGGTTCGAAGGGGGCCACCTCATCAACAAAAAAGGTCCACGACACCATCCCCCAGATGGGCTCGCATGCAGGCGGGCCATGCGACACAGTCCCCGACCTAGTCCCGGATGACACCTCCCTGCTGGGCGAAGAGACACGGATATTGATAATAACTCACTCTAAGACAATTATAGCATTATGCCCTTTGGGCTGTGCATCGCGTCATCCAGTTCCTACATGCCAGAGCTGTGGGCCGGTGGAACGCTCAACCAGACAGACAGACATGACAAGACACAAGAGACGGGACAGACAACGAAATCGGCACAAACCGCGTCACAGCGGGAATGGGAATTGTCCCTAACGTAACTACGGTAAAGTTTGCCATAGTACTTACTGCAGTAGCGCAGCTTTGTATGTCTCTCCTCCCCTCTTGTCCTCCACTCCGATGACCTCACCCTGCATCCCGTTGACACTGCCGGCGGGGATATAGCTTGGGCGGGGGATGGAGCTTTAGACATTTTCGCGTTAACGTACATTGCTACCTTCACGCGTAGAGTCATAAGTGTGCTTAACGAATTCATCTCACTCTGTTCTGTGCCCAACTACATGCGTATAGGGATTTGATACCCAGCAGGGTCCTCCATGCATGTCATAAGCTTCGAGCTCCGAGACAGCTTCTCCCTGCTTGACGTAGCGGGGAGAGGGAGGTAAGGTGAGATTGCATGCCTGCGTGAAAGATGTGGAGAGCTACTGCTACTGTACTAATCATGAAATTATCGCATCGGACCCCTTTCCCCGAGGGTATGATACCCTTATTTTTCTTTTCCAGGACCGCCGTACGTAGCTAGAAGAGAATGGACAATGAGAAATCACGCAGGGTCGTTGGAAAGCTCCCCTGCGGGAATTCGCCCTAAAACTGAGCGAGACCCTGGAGGGCGGCTTTGCAGATTTACATACGTAGGTAAGGTAAGCAGACACAACCCTGGCTTTGCATGTGGAAGTAGGTATTAGACAACTATGACGGAACCAAAGACGGATGAGCGTTCATCTAGATCGTCCCTCTAGTGCACGGAGACGGCTGCTAACCGATGCCAGCCGCCGCGGTCATTTGTTTACAGTCTCGGACGCTGCTGCCCGACATCATCAGGTCTTTGCGGTGATCCCCGGAGAAGCCTATTACGTATCCAAGCCGTTGCAGACAAACTCCCGAGGCTTGGAAGACCAACGGAAAGAGACCATCATCATTCTCCGTCAAGAAAAAGAGAGAGGAGCAAAAGCTCCGGACAGGGGGGGAGCAGAGAAAGAACGAGAAAGAAGAACTTCCCAAATTTGCGAATAGCCTCATCGGTGGGCCGGGCGCTTCCATCTGTGCCACTTCTCGCTGCAATGAAGTAATAAGACTGACGAAACACAATGACATGGGGGAAACACAAGCAAAGAAGAAGATCGAAACAAAACTTGGCCAAACCGAGCGGGGAAGGGTAAAAGGGGGAGCGCGGAGCAAATGGTCCGGAGGATTTGCTCCGGGCAGGCGTTCTTCCTGGCGGGGCGGGGCTCACGGGAGCATAGATGCTGAGCGGGAATCTGAGAAATCGCTGGCTCATCGGGCTTCTCGCTCACCTCAGATCCAAGGAAAAGTGAAGGCCAGCTTTCGCGCCTCCACCTTACAGCAGCAAAACTACGTAGGTATGTAAGGTTGCAACACAACTTGCGCCCAACTTGGCATTTGCATACATGCATGCATGCATGCATGCAACGTCTTTTTTGTCGCCAACGCGGTTAAAAACAGAAAGCTTTTCTCGGGTGCTGCCGAAACATCAAACGCGCCCCAATCTGTTAGGTTGGGTCGTTGTAAGAGGAGGGAGGGTCAGGAGGTACATAGTACAGTAGAGTACTCCCTCTCCCTCCTAAGAGACTGAGAGGGAAAACAATGATGCAAAAAAGGCTCTCTTCTGTCTTAATGACAACGCCCTGAGAAGCTAGACGAACCTGATGGAAAAGGGGAAGAAGTAGCACAGCGATATCACCAAAAACAACAAACAACCATATCAGAGTGGTGGGTTCCCCCCAGAAGGGCGCGATATCTCATTACTTGCATAAGAGTATTCCGAACATTTAACTTTCGTACCATGCCTCAATTCCAAAGCACCTAAATTTCTTCCTCCGTTATGATCCCAACGCTCCACCGCCGTGGCCGGTATTTCCAAACTCTAGAAAAACAGAAAACAGAAACTATTCCATACAAAAATGCTGCATAAATAACGGGCCATTCACGTCTCTCCTGCGCTCCCATGTGAAAGCGACAGTGGTACACCGTGAGAAAAGGGACGCCAGATGATAATGCTCATCCCTTCCCAAAAACGACCAAAGAGATCAATAAGCGTGCGCATGGACGAGTGGGAAAGGGTGTGTGCGCCTTTGGCGCCTGTGTGACGTGGTTGCTCCTTCCAACAACAAGCCGAAAAGGGAAGCCGAGAAGGAAAACTCCGAGGAGCGATAGGTTAAGGGAGTATCACGCCGCATGTCACCCGTCCATCTTCACGTCACCACCACTTTGCTGCTTGCCCATATGCTTGAGCAAGTAGCTGCGCTTGAAGTATTCGTTGGGGTGTACAATGGTCTCAAGCTGGGATGCCGTTAGGACGCCGTCATCTCGGGCCCGTTTCAGCTCCGTCTTGTGTACGTGTTCGAAAACGCTGTTACACGAACGAGGTCAGCATGCGTGCACGGTAAATTCTGCTTATTTCCCCCGCCCTCGAGGTGCCAATGTGTCCATAAACGAGGCGCATAGCGTCCGGGGGGAGGGTGGTAAAGAGAGCCGGGATCCGAGGGAGAATAACAAGGAATGTCTTTTATAAGGATATCGGCGATGCAGTCCAGAAGGGGCCGGCCAACCAACCAGGCAGCCAACCACCACCACAAGAGGGGCGGTAATAGTGATTGGCTGTATGAATCCAGACCGGATGACAAGAACTAAGACAACAAGGATGGGGAAAAGAAGGTTGACATACCGGTTACACGCCATGTGGAACTTCTGGTTATCCTTGTCCTCCTTTACGCCCTGCAACACGGCCCTGTCCGAGATACCAGAGGACTGCAGCAGAGAAGTGAGGTTTTCCATGTTGAAATGACGGTACGGGCAGCCGTGGGTCTCGCCGGGGCCTGGCGGGTGCTCCGTGAGAATTTTCTGGCAGCTGTACGGGCTGTATCCGCCACCTCGCCTGTTGGAGTCGCCGCCCACATCTCCGTACACGTGGCGTACGTTGTATCGGTACTCCTTGTTGAACTCGTCGTCTGTCAATTTGCTGAAGCCCTGCCGCCAGAAGAGGAGGCACTCTTCGAGACTGAGCCCGATACCCTTGAGGAAGAGCGAGTATTGCAAACGGCCGAAGTGCTTGAGTTTGGCATCCCGGCGCAATATCCGGTGCATGCTCGACATGCACATGGGGAAGTGCTGTACTAAGTTGTCCATGTTACGCGCCGTGATCTCGGCGCCTTCCACGGCGGTGCTGCCGCCACTGTAGTTAGAGTCGGGCGCGACAAAGTTCTTGGACAGGTGGTTCAGGATGGGAGTGAGGCGGTCATCCTCATCTAGACGAGGCAGTGCGCGAGCCGTGAGCTGGAAACATTGATTTTTGTCAGCCAGAACACCTCTTGGACAAGCTGAAAGGTCGATTCCTCAGAGTAGAGAGGAGGGGAGTCAAATTGATTACCTCCAATGCCCGTTCTAGCCGCGTCGTGAACTCGGCTACCACCATGCTCTGCTGTTCCCGAAACGGAACGTACGCCTTACCGGCCCTCAAGAAGACTCTTCGGCTCTCGACGAGATCAGGGACGCGCCCCCAGTCTACCTTGCACCACGTCTCCTCGTCTCGTGCCTGCTGGGCCTTCTTGCCGTAGCCAAACGACACGGCCGCAAGCTCGGCCGCAAACTGGCGCAGCTCATCTTCTGGCACTGGGTCCCAGTCGAGGTTTAGGCCCTGCACGAAGGCGGCCCGCTCGCGCATGTCGTCGGCGCTCAATCGCAGCCGGAACAGCATCGTCTCTACACGCGAAAAGCGCCGCCGAAGGTCTTCGGTGGACGAGAATGCCAGCCGCAGGATAAAGTGGCTGTAGTGGTCTTTCTGGCGTTGCGCAACGAGCTGGGTAGAAGAGGAGCTGTTGGCGTCAAGGGGCATGTACTTGTCGAGCAGCGGCTTCATGTGCAGTGCCGTCTCGGAGAGGGTCTTGTTGCGGAAGGAGCATGCCTCGAGCTCGGCGAGGACTGTATGGTAGACGTGATGTTAGAATGCGTTATCACTGATATCAGAGAGGGTAAGAGAGAGCGACCATACTGCGCAGTCTGTCGATAGCCCATTGCTCAAATTGCTCGAGCGTGATGTCTGCTGTCGGCGGGGTCGCGTAGAAGTTCAGGCGGTGGGGATACTGCGCTTCCTTGTACGTCGGGTCTGCAAACTGCTTCTTGCGGTGGTCGACGACATTACGCCTCTTGGCGTCGATGCGGTTGAAGTCTTGTCGTTTCATGGTGACGGCGGCGTGTTTTGTTGCCAGTTAATTGCTCCAGGGTCTGCGGCGTAGAGTCAAGATCGATGAAGGCCTCGAGAGGGCCCGGTTTGGGAGACGCGTGGAGACGCGTCTGGACCCTAGGCACCAATTAAGAGGAGCCAATCAGAGCAGCCCAGTGAAACGACGGTTGACATGCTTAACCCTAACCCTGTAATCTACTTTGTGGTCTCTGCCGCTGCCTCTGTTTCTCGCTGTAGAGTATCTGCCTGCCATTTCCTCGTTGGGTTGATCACAGGCAAAAGGCGAAAGAACCCCTATTTTCCCCGTTATGGGCCATAGGAGCTGAACTGAAGAAACACAAGTGTGCCAACCGTTCCAACAACTTGAAGGTCCTACCCTCACGTACCTGTCCCTACCCTTCACTCCCCAGCCATGACTATTAGCTTGATATCTGTTGTTGTCTCTTCTTGATAATTGTCTCCACTCGTAGTTAGACTGTTGTTCGGCTCATCCGCTCTCTATGATATCAGCATGGTCTTCCGACCGGCTTAGAGCGAATCAGACCCTCCTTGCCTCGCCGCTACTCGCCTCCGAAGGACCCATGCCCTGGAGCGTTTACCCTCAGACTGACGGACAAATAGCTCGTCGCTGCTCGTGTCGTACAGCCCGTCGTCAGCACGATGGTGTTCGGCGCCTCCCCTACCCGCTCTGTGCCTCACCGTTCGTTCAGACCGGCCACCGCCTCGCCGGCGTCTGCCCCCTGGTTTCCGAAGACGAATGCTTGTGGACACCCCTGTGGTCTGCCAGTAGCAGTCGGCACCGCTGCTGATGGCCACCAGAGATGGCAGCGCGGTTGAAGTCTGCGCAATGTATCGCTTCTCGTAGTAGTGCTCCCCGTGTGCCGAAAAGGCGAGCCGCTGTAGGCCGGCACGGAGCCTGCGCACAGCGTTCCTCCAGTTGACGCGCCTTAAGAGCGCGAGTAGACAAACGACAGGGTAGGCGGCCCCGAAAACGAGATTCATCGATTTATCTTCCGGCTTGATTTCTCCTCTAGCGGTGTTCCTGGATTCCCATATTGACCGACGCCAGTTCAAGCCTGGATTCGGGCCTGGATTCAAACCTGGAGGCGGAGCAAGCGTTGCATTCTGGGCCGAGGTGCATGCCGGGGCCTGTATATCATGCTGTGTTCCGTGTCAACTCGAGTCTTCAGTAGATGACAAGGGGCATCCGTAGCATATCACTTACAGACTCACAGTACTCGAGGAAATCTTTCAACGATGTCCACTGGGCCAGGAGCACTGACAGCCTGGCGTCCGAGGCAGAAGTAATCGTGGACCAGAGAGAGACACAAGACAGAACAAAAGCGACAAGCGCGGCTGTCTGCGCGGCGGTTCCTATACCTCGGGTCCAGCGATGTCTTCGAATAACCCCATGCTGGTCGGGCCGGGCTTGAGAAGAGTCGCACAACTGTCTGGGCTCTTCTTGATCTTGAATGAGGTTATTCCCACTGTCTGCGTCATTGGGAATTTGGGGACAGTTTTCTTGTTCTGTTGGATGTTCTGGTACTTGATCATCTATAGACTGTGCCTTCCGGGCGTCCATTTCGGCTCTCTGCATTGCCATGGCATTGCCTGCTGCCGATGTGACGCGCTATGTACAAGCCAAAAAAACCGCCGAACGTTGCGACAGCGAGAACCGACACGCTGCTTAAACAAAACCTGGAACAATTTAACCATTCTAAATGGGGGTCCCATGTTGAGCCCCATCTTCTTATCTCCTGCCCAGCGCCCAGTTTGTGAGGTGTGAGCTATGCTGATGACGCAGCCTAGGTGGGTTCCTCGAAGAAATCTGACCTCTGCTGGGGTTGACCGAGAAGATATGCCAGATTAAGAAGAAACCAATCCAGATCCAGAAATGCCTGCAGATGGTAACCAGGCATCTGCAGATCTTCTCGGCGGCCTTGGTCGCTTGTAACCGGGGAATCACGCAAGGCTGAGCCTCGGGGCGCATGGTAGCTTGAGCTTACACCACCTTCCCAGCAACCTCATTGTAATTTCGCAAGAGGCTGTGCATCTGGAGCTTGGCGGCCGTTTAACCCCGCTGTCGTTCGATCTTTGTAGTTTGACAATGTAATGCAGAGAAACCAAAGCTCATTCGCACCAGCATCGCGGCTCGGGATCGCCGCGGTATCATAGCTGCCGTGACCTTTTGGCTTGAGGCGGGTAAACGACGTGCCCACCCCTCTAGGAGGCTGTCAAGCTGTAACCTCTAGACCCTAACCGAAGAGCACGAAGAGCCACCGGGGCATTTTGCATCTAAGATGCCTCCCGCGGCAAGTAGTTTTGTATTTTTAACAACTTCAGCTGCGTTGGCAGAGAGCGCTGCCTGGCTAGCAGGAACAGCTCGCCGTCGCGAAAGAGCGCCGACCCTTGCCTCAAGCGGTTTAAGTGCTCCGGGCCGAGAACAGGGCGTAAATCGTGAACCGCGAGCGTGCGGCCGTAGTTTCGCGCACCCTCGACAGCCATCGTAGAGAACCGCGCAGGGGGCTCTGGCACAGACGGCGAAACGGCTGCCGGAGCGGGAGAAGACTGTATCGCTTCTGGGTTGGCTTCCTCGGCAGAATCCGCGTGCGGCGGGCCAAGATACAAGAGACAGCCTCGGTGCTTTTCCTCCTTCGCGGCGCCATAGCTCGCACACTTGACGATATATTGCCGATGATCTTTCTCGACCATGGTCGCCAAAGAGATGAGTTCCTCGGCAAGACGACGCCTCATCAGCTCGAGGAGGAAGGTGTGCATATCCTTGCGCCAGACAGCGCCATTCAAGGCCTTCTTGTATCTGACAGAGGCACCGCCACGGAACAACTTCTTGTGGCCGTCGCGAAATTTCGAGCCCGCTACAAGAAATTTCTTGAGTAGTTCCTGGTGAGCGAGGATGTAGCTACCAGAACCCGTGGCAATCCCAACTCTGCGACTGTCGGCGGTAGCGGTGGTGGAATGCTGTTTCCCTTCTGCAGCTGGTGGTAGACCAGTCTTTGCTTCTTCGGTCTCGATCTCGTTGCTTTCAGCGGGCGGTTGACTAGCCTCTTCGTCGGCCTCGGCCTCTTCGCTTTCAGCGGGCACCCGTTTCTCTTTCTTTTCAAGATCTCGTGGGACAAACCAAGCTTTTGTCGTCTCGTTTGGTTTCAAGAGGTTGAATCCTTGGAGGAAGAATCTCGGAACTTTGGTGGCAGTTATAGGACATTCCCGAACGGGGGATGCTAAAGCTATGGCTGCGGTCGATGTCAGCAGCGGCCCTTGGGAGAGTTTGGAGAGCAATAAGGATGAAAGACGGAGAGTGAGTCCTACCGTAGGGATTCCGAGCTAGGTGCCGTTGGAACTTGGTTAGGGGAAACGAGGGCAATTTTGGCTTTGGTTTCGTGAACCTTTGCCGGGCCTCGTGGAATGCCGGGTCCATAAGGGGGGATAGTGGCAATTCGCCAATAGCTGTCATGACTGTCTTCTTGGTAAAGTCAGCCTCTAGCCCGCCTGGAGTCAAGGCAGATTCTTTGGCGCTGGAATTAGGGCCGAGGCCGATGCCGGTGCAGGTGCCGGCGCTGGCGGTGCTGTATGCAGCTTTGATGCCGGACGAGTTTCGCACCATCGAGGGTCGCCATATTCGAGAATGGCAAACCCTAGGCCAGCTTCGACTGCGGAATGCGCTCCCCAGCAATTTCATGGCTCTGACGAATGGAAGTTGTCCACTTCGTAGCTTATACCCATTGCAACTCTGGAAGTTGGAGCGATAAGTACGGACGGGAGTCTGAATCCCTCGAGCCTTTCAGTGTTCGGGGCATTTTTGGCCGACTGGGGAGCGCGTTTGCGACAGGACAGGACCCCTGCTCCCGTCCCGATGGTGGTGGGGCTGCTCCAGGTATCGCCAAGCGACTAGTAAATTCCGCTGTTACCTGACCTTACTGCCACCGGCTCCCCCACACGTGCATACCACCAAGGTAGGTACTTTACGCAACATCCCATTTAGACTGCCTCTGTCTTCGAACGTCTTGTAGCCATTGATCAAAGGCCGAGGCTCTCCCTACACCGCGCCGCGATAATGAATACCCAAAGAACAGCAGCAATGGGTATTCTCAGGAGGGTCGGCCTAGCTCAATGCCGGCGCTTCACACAATTTGGTGGGCCTGCAAGCTCACTCCGGCCCTCGGGCGCAATTATGCCTCTCATCACGGAGGTTACAGTACGTAGATCTCTGAGCCTCTGACCCTACAGTTCCACTGATTGTCTTGTACTGACCATTATTAGGCAGGCGGATGGCGAACATGTGCGTTGAATTCTCCCGTTGAACTCTAGGTCAAGGGGCTGCACTGATGCTGACCAAAATGCGAAGCCGACATATTCTCCAAGCTGCTACAGGTATGTCGTCAACCTCATGCTCTTCCATAACCCCGCCCGTCCCCTTCTGACCTGGTCAGGAACGGATAGTGTGCCTGAACGGGCCAATTGACGATATCACGTCAGCGTCAATTGTAGCTCAGCTTCTGTGGCTCGAGTCGGACAATCCTGACAAGCCCATCACCATGTATATCAACTCACCAGGAGGAGAGGTAAGCTCGGGGCTGGCCATCTACGACACCATGACCTATATCAAGTCTCCAGTCTCGACAGTCTGTGTCGGCGCCGCAGCTTCCATGGCTGCTATTCTCCTCATCGGCGGCGAGCCCGGCAAGAGGTACGCGCTGCCGCACAGCTCCATCATGGTCCACCAACCGCTGGGAGGCACTAGAGGACAGGCGGCCGACATATTGATATATGCGAACCAAATCCAGAGGTTACGGGAGCAGATCAACAAGATCGTCAAGGGCCACATCAACAAGTCCTTCGGCCACGAGAAGTTTGACATGCAGGCCATCAATGACATGATGGAGCGGGACAAGCATCTGACGGCCGAGGAAGCCAAGGAGTTTGGCATCGTGGATGAGATATTGGACCGAAGGGTGAAAGAAGATGGCAAGCCCGGGTCTAAGGACGCCAATGAGACGGCGCCCAAGCCTTAATCCGGGGGTGTTGAGCAAATGGGCAACTAGCTTACCCAATGCCGTGCGAGAAGGGCGCACGGCTGGCGAATGGATTGTGACAGGCAGGCACTTTGCAATATACAGGTCAGTGACTTGGAGTTGATGAAAGAATGCTTGCATCCTCCCGTTCCGTCGGCGATGAGTGCCTCCATCGGGAGCAAAGCGAAGACATCGGGTTCATTGATAGAAGCACGACTGGGCGACGCTAGGCATTTTACGCCCATATTCCTGTTCAGTTTGAGGGGAAGGATTTGGAGGATGATTGGGCGGTGTTTCTGGGAGGTTAAAGACGTTTATTAGATGCTTGGATGAATAAAACGGCGCCGGTAGTTGATACGATATCTGTAACAAGAGCTGTCTCCATGTTCCCGAAGCTCTGGAGAACGAATGATTGCCCGACGACGACCAATCAGAGAGCTTGCAATTCGATAGTCAAGGGCGGGGAGCTACTGCGGGGACCCCCTGCTCGTTTGCGCTCGGTTGACCGAGATTCAGCGGTCAGAGGAAATTTGTCGGCCGACATCGCCCAAAAAGTTCGACTCACACCTTCAAAGACGTGGTGGAAGTAGGTCAATTGACGAGTGTTACTCCATTTTCGTATCGCAGATGCAATTGAGCCAGTTTTGAAGCAGAACCCCTCACGATTGCCCTTTCCGTGGCACACGATTCATCATGATCTCGCCGTCACTAGCGCTGGCCAGAGCTCCCAGAGCTCTGGCAACCAGCCGCCTGCTGCCATTGAGGACCCAGCAGTATGTTTCTGCCCCGAGAATGCCTCCATAGCCTTGGGAGATGCCCGCTGAAGCTCCTTGATCTAGCCGTCTTATCTCTACCACCCCCCGGCGCTATGCCGACAACCAGCTCAACAAGGTGTCGTCCACCATCACGCAGCACAAGTCGCAGGGTGCCTCGCAGGCCATGCTATACGCCACCGGCATGACGGAGGAGGACATGTCCAAGGCTCAGGTGGGCATCTCGTCTGTGTGGTATGAAGGCAACCCTTGCAATATGCACCTGCTCGACCTCTCGGCCCGCGTGCGCGAGAGTGTGGCGCGGGCCGGCCTCGTTCCCATGCGCTTCAATACCATTGGCGTCTCCGACGGCATTAGCATGGGCACCACGGGCATGCGCTACAGCCTACAAAGCCGCGAGATTATTGCCGACAGCATTGAGACGGTTATGCAGGGGCAGTGGTACGATGCCAACATTTCTCTGCCGGGCTGCGACAAGAACATGCCCGGTGTGCTGATCGCCATGGGCCGTGTCAACCGGCCCAGCATCATGGTGTATGGTGGCACCATCAAGCCGGGTTGCAGCCAGGCTGGCGAGCCCATCGATATTGTTAGCGCCTTCCAGGCCTACGGCCAGTACATCGCTGGCGATATCAACGAGAAGCAGCGCTTCGACATCATCCGGAATGCCTGCCCTGGAGGCGGCGCGTGCGGTGGCATGTACACGGCCAACACCATGGCGTCGGCAATCGAGACGCTCGGAATGACGCTACCTGGTAGCAGTAGTTTCCCGGCCGAGGACCCGACCAAGCTAGCCGAGTGCGACAACGTCGGCGAGGCCATCAAGAACCTGCTTCGGGAGGACATCCGGCCAACTGATATTCTCACAAAGAAGTCGTTCGAAAATGCTATGAGAGTCGTGACAATCCTTGGCGGTAGCACCAACGCAGTGCTGCATCTTATTGCCATTGCCAACAGTGTTGGCATCAAGCTTACCATTGATGACTTCCAGGCTATTTCGGACAGCACGCCTTTCCTGGCCGACCTCAAGCCGTCGGGCAAGTATGTTATGGAGGACCTGTTCAAGATTGGTGGCACACCCGGCTTGTTGAAGTTCCTGCTCAAGGAGGGCATCATTGACGGGTCGGGCATCACTGTCACCGGCAAGACGATGAAGGAGAACGTCGAGTCTTTCCCCGACTTCCCCAGCGACCAGCTCATCATCCGCCCCCTGAGCAACCCAATCAAGGCCAGCGGCCACATTCAGATCCTGCGCGGGTCTCTCGCCCCCGGTGGCTCCGTCGGCAAGATCACAGGCAAGGAGGGCCTGCGGTTTGAGGGTAACGCCAAGTGTTACGACTTCGAGGACGCCTTCATTGAGGCTCTCGAGCGCGGCGAGATCAAGAAGGGCGAGAAGACGGTAGTGGTAATCCGTTACGCGGGCCCCAAGGGCGGCCCCGGCATGCCCGAGATGCTGAAGCCCAGCGGCGCCATCATGGGCGCCGGTCTCGGCAAGGACGTTGCCCTGATCACGGACGGGCGCTTCTCGGGCGGCAGCCACGGCTTCTTGATTGGCCACATCGTCCCCGAGGCCATGGAGGGTGGTCCCATCGGACTGGTCCGGGATGGCGACAAGATCACCATTGACGCGGAGAAGCGGGCCCTCGACCTCGAGGTTGCACAGGAGGAGCTCGACAGGAGGAGGAAGGAGTGGAAGGCCCCTCCAGCCAGAGCGACCAAAGGCACCCTCGTTAAGTATGCCACGCTCGTCAGCGATGCCAGCCACGGGTGCGTGACGGATGGTGTGCTCTAAACGGCCCTACCATGCCGCGGCGGGTGGGATGCACGTTGGGTGCTTGATAAGATAACTTGGCTGTACATATTCTGGGCCCTGTCGGTTTATTCTCTCAAAGTTCGTTTCCTTTGTTCGGCATGGAAAAAAGTATGGGCGCTTACCGGAAGATTTTGGTATGCACTTTGCGTGTTGGCCCAGCCAGCATAAATATCTGTCATTACAAAACAAATCTTTGTAACTTCTTTATTCACAGCTATCCCCACTTTTGAAGGAACAGCATATGCAGCTTAGCGTCTCTTCTCCCTGCCAGCTAGGCAAGGTAGGTAGGGAAACGAGCCGCCGCTGTAGGGCCCGGAAGAAGTCAATTTGTACTCGATCTAATGGAGTAAACCGCCCATTGGATCCACGCCCGAAAATGCACCCCTTAGCAACATGATAGGAAACGCATGTAAAACACTAGACTGACAATGCAAGAGCCTAGAAGGAGGCTCGGTCACCCATCTCGTTGTTACTTCGTTCAAACCTCGCGAGGCACAGCACACCTTCGTGATTTGACTGTCTATACCTTTCTATTTCACCTCCGCCGCTTGCCCCACGCCTGAACGAAAGCCTTCTTGTCTTGTAATGTCAACCCGACACGCTTGGCTCGCCCTAGCCGCGCTAGCGCCTCGGCCACGCGGTCCAGCACGCGCCGCTCCTCGGCCGTCGCATCCTCCTCCCAGCCGGCCGCGGCGGGCGCCAGACGGCCGGATGCGGAAGACGAGGACGACGAGCCTTGCGACACAACGTTGGCCGCCTGCGACGTGTTGTACATGCCCTCGGCGATGCGCACGCGGATGCAGTGCGTCGGGCGCGACAGCAGCTTCCAGAAGAAGGCGACCCACGCGGCGGGGCCGGGCACGGGCGTCGCCACGTCCGGCGGCGTGTACCTCAGGCTGACGGGGAAGATGGCGACGTCGGCGGGGGTCGTCAGCAGGCTCGGGCTGAGCGGTAGGATGCCCTTGCCGTTGGTGGTGCCGCACTCGGGGAACACGGCGATGACGCGGCCTGGGTAGCGATCCAGCAGGGCGCGCAGGTCCGTCAGCTCGGCGGGGTCGGGCGGGGGGGTGGCGAACTGCTGTGCGCGCGACAGCGCCATGCTCACGGCGCGCAGCAGCCCGACGCGCCGCACCTTGCGCGTGCCCGGGTAGCTGACGGTGAAGACGGGGTCGAACACGGCGGCCAGGTACAGCCCGTCGAGAGGCGACGTGAAGTTGGCCGCCACCACGGACCGCGCGTGCGGCACCCGCGACGCCGGCTGCTGCGACAGCGCCCCTCGTTTTACCCCGTCCAACTGCAGATCCACCCACCAGATGCCTGGGATGCCCATGATCCCCCACAGCAGCAGCTTGCGCGCCACCACGGGCAGCGGCAGGTGGTGCAGGAACAGGAAGTACAGCGTCACGTAGCCGACGAAGAAGGGCAGGCGGAAGAGGAAGATAAAGGCGTGCATGGCCGAGGCTACCGTCGAGGCCGGCGTCGTCGTGGGCATGAACGGCGAGATGCCGGAGCCTGGGACAAGGGAATGTTAATGAAATCGCAAGCTGGCAAGGCGGAAGAACTCAGGACGTTAATTACCTTTGTCGCGGAACTGCGAGAACTTCTCCATGTTGATCGGTTGGTATTTCTGCGAAACTGGTACTTCACTGACAAAGCAAAATGGGGCTACCAGGCGACTAGTGGATAGGTTGTGATAATGTGACGGGAAGTTGGAGTTGTTGGCGCAAAGATCCCGTTGGAGGTTCCAGGTTTTACTGCAACATTTGCAACGGTCTGCTAAAACATTATTTGGTCAATGCGCCAAGCAGCCCCGATATCGATAATCAGAAAACGTCGGGTTGGCTGGACAGTCGGATCTGAGAATATTGGCGCTCCGGGGTTGCCTTTCAACACTTCGGGGTTCCGTGTCGATGTGGTGTCATAATTCATCGCGGGACCCTTGTTTTTGATCGCTCGTTGGAGAACTGCAGGGCCCTGGTACTCATTTTACATGTGAAAATGGCGGGCGGGCACGTGCGACGCACCGTTGGGGTCCTCGAAGTAACCCTAACCCTCGGGCATGCGTCATTGTTACTAGTAAGGGCCGGGTTCGAACGTAGGCATGATGGTATCGTGCTCTTTTGATTTCGGGAAATTCTTATCGAATGTAGTGCAGTGTTGATACATAATCGCTGACCTGTCCTTGTTGATGGAAGAGGATGGGGAAACATAATACCTCTTTCCCTGTCCTGTCGCAGTCCGCCCAGAGCAAGACTCAGGGATTGACATTGTTTACATGCCTCAGGTGTCTAATCTTTAGCACAAATATCCCGACAATCCTGAAACATCGGGCTCTCATCGTTAAAAGTTTGGCGCCTCCTGCCCGGTCATACAGTTCATTTTGTATTCCATTACGAGGACGGTGGGTTTTCAGCCTTAAAAGTGTAAGTCTGGTCCTCTGTGGTGGTTTAAGTTAGCGGACACTGAGGGGGTGGGTTTCCAGGCTGAGCCCCGCTATCCGTATCCGTCCCTAGCTTGTCGCGACAAGTCATTGGCTAATGGCTCCACCCTCCTGGACCCGTTGCCTGGGTGAAGTAAACACAAGCCCCGACTTGCACCTTGATGCTTTGTGCGCTACGCCAATTGAGGAGAGAGCATAATACCTAAGGTAGTTGTGCTCGGAACGGCCGCCACCACGTCGCCGACAACTGCATCCGCTCCTGGAGCACCGCTCCTTGCGTCCTATCTTCTACTCCACATTGTGCTTCCTCGCCTGCGCGCCTTCACCATGGAGGGCCATGAGAACGTGGTAAGTTGATTCCCAGCTTCCGTTGCCGCAGAGGCGCCGTCGCATGCTGACCAGACTCGGGTGCGTTAGAACTTCAAGTCGGGTCTCCGGCTCCCGAACGGCTATCATGCCGCAGCAACATGCCTCCAAGAGATCACCGACTCGCAGAGCAACTCGCGAGTGCATACATCGACAATGCCCCCCCCGCAACAAGGAATCAAACGCGCATACACCGGAAACAGTATGTACCTTTGCTCCATCTCCCGCTCCTCAGGGTGCTGACGTGGATGGAAATGGCTAGTGTCGCAACCAGACCGGGACCCGAAGCGAAAAACACTGATGGAAATGGCAGGCGAGCCCACCGGAGCATCCAGGCCGCAACTTCCTTCAGCACCCCCAGCCAGCGCGCGAATCGGGCTCAAGGGTAACACGATCGCCAACCTGAGCAATGCAAATGTAGGTACCCAGATCCCTTCTCTTCGCGCCCGCCACATTCCGAAACCAAGCCGTCAATAAGCCGCCCGGAGCCCCGACCTGGAGGATCCGATACGCGATTTGGGAAACTGGTCGAGCTCATTCCTTTGCCATGGCCCACTTGGGAGGCGCATCTTCGCCGCGGCGGCCGGTTCTCAATGCACGGTCCTTCAGTGAATCCTGCGCTCGCTCGGGAGGGGTGCGGTTGGCTATTGAGCTAGCATTTCTGTTGCGTCCAGATTGTTCTGACTCCTGTGCTTCTAGGTCAAGCCTCCTGTCAGCGCAACCGGAATCGTGCTCCCCAGGCAGATCTCGAGCGCCTCGGCATCGTTGCGACCGACAACCGTGGGCAATTTTACAAAGAGTATGGGGCCCGGGAGCCGCCCGCCGTCACGACCGCCGACCTCGATGGGCTTCAGTCAGTCCCAGTCTATCAACGCTCGTCAACGAGGGAACACGCGCTCGAGACCGGCCACAGCGATGGGTAACAATGTCATCGATTTTGAAGGAGAATCAACCCAGCAGTCCAATGGTACGAGCGCTTCGACTCCTTTAAAGACCCCGACTAGGAAGCTGCGGTCCAAAAAGTTGCGAAGGACTGTCTCCAAACAGTCTCAAGCGCCGCATGTGAAACAGCAGGAAGAGGGAGTCATGTTTGGACTCAGCACACGTTTAGGAAGTCTGTCGCTCCAAGATGGCGAGGCAGATGCTAATCATAAGGGAGGTCAAGTGATCTCGGAGCAAGAGGGGCCGTTTCCATATCGTCTGTCCCAGCCCAAAACCAACCAAGACGGCATCTTCCTCCTTCCAAGTCAGAGAGAGGAAACGGCCGGGCCCGATCAAGTGGGGCCTGTCAATTCTGAGCCGGTGCCGATCGAGTGGCCGCCGAAAACACCACGTCCTTCGAGTGCGTGCCTTGTTCGGGAGGTGGAGAAACTCGAGACGCTAGTCAAGTCGGCCTATAACAAGACTCCGGCTTCGCCTACCAAGTCCCTTTCTCCTGTTAAACCAATATTCTTAACCAAGGACTCTAACACAACCTCTTTTACAGCATGGAACGTCGACGATCGACTTCTCCAGGTGGAATCGCAGTTCAAGGTGATGAAGGAGGCCATGAACAATTCTCTGACTGACAAGAAGGCACTGGAGGAGGTGGTTGAACTCATAAAGACAAGAGGTATGTCTTACATCGAGGTCTTGTATTTTCAGATGCTGACTGCGATGGTGCAGCCGAGGGCGCCGATCGCAAGAAGCAGGAACTGGGCGAGGAGAATAAGCTGTTGGCTGAACAAAACACCCTGCTGAAGACAGAAGCAACCACTTTACAAGCGCAGGTACAATCACTTCTTCGGGCTTTGGAGGAAGACCAGAGAACCCGGAAACACGAATTCCAGGACCAAGCGCGGGACCACAGACTTGAGCTCGATGAGCTCAGGAGGGCGCTCAAGGATGAGACGGACAGACTGCAGCGGACCCATCGCGAAGCCTTGGAGGCAATAGAGAGGCATTACAGGGTTGAGCTGGAGGACGAGCGGAGCCAAAGGTCCAGGGATCTTCTGGAATTGCGAACAAAGCTTGGAATGGAACAGCAAGATGCGAGGCTCGCAATGTTGGACAAGGATCGCGAAATTCAGGACTTGCGCTCGCAGATGGAAGCTCTGAGGTCAGATCTTGACCGGGAGCAGACTGTTAAGACAAACCTCCAACTCCAAGCGGCTGAGATGTCCACCACGAGCATGACGTTGGAGGACCGAAATCGCGCTCTTCGGGCACAGATCGACTTCCTTGAATCAGACAGCAAGCAGCAATCCGACTCCTTCGCGAGCATGGAGGCTCGTCTTCAAGAGGCGTTGCGGGCGGCCGAGGAGGCACGTCAGAAGTTGATCAAGGAAGAGACCGAACGCCGGATGCTCTTTAACAAATACCAGGAGCTGAAGGGAAATATTCGCGTCATGTGCCGCGTTCGCCCAGTTCTCGACCCGACAGAAGGAGAGGAAGCCAAGGTCATGTTCCCCGACCTCAAGACATCAACCCAAATCGACATCACGGGGCCCGAGGAGAAGAGTAGTCTGGGCAACAATACCCGCAAGGTTATACCCTTCGAGTTTGACCGCGTGTTCTCGCCGGTGGTACACAACGAGGAGGTGTTTGGCGAGATCTCGCAGCTCGTACAGAGCGCCCTCGATGGCTACAATGTCTGCATCTTCTGCTATGGCCAAACCGGCTCTGGAAAGACGTATACGATGTCCTCTACCGACGGCATGATTCCCAGAGCCACCCACATGATCTACGAGACAATAACCAAGTTGAAGGAGAAGTCCTGGTCGTACACAATGGAGGGCAGCTTTGTGGAAGTATATAACGAGGAGCTGCACGACCTTCTCACGCCTTCAACGGACTCCAAAAAGCGGCTGGAGATTCGGCACGACGATTCTCGCAAGCAGACGGCCGTGCTTAATTGCAAGTCGGTCGCGTTGGACTCGCCTGACAAGGTAGAGACGATGCTTCGACAGGCCCAGAACAATCGCAGCGTAGCGGCAACCAAGGCCAACGAGAGGTCGTCGCGTTCGCACTCTGTCTTCATCCTCAAGTTGGTGGGCGAGAACTCGGCGACCGACGAGCGCTGCGAGGGCACACTGAATCTGGTCGATCTCGCGGGATCCGAACGACTCAAGCATTCTGGAGCTGAGGGCGACCGTATGAAGGAAACCCAAAGCATCAACAAGAGCTTGGCCTGTCTCGGCGATGTGATTGAAGCCCTGGGCCGCGGCTCGGCGCACATACCCTACCGCAACTCGAAGTTGACCCACCTCCTCCAGTACTCTCTCGGCGGGAACTCCAAGACGCTCATGTTTGTCATGGTCAGCCCCCTAGAGGCGCATCTGAAGGAGACGATTACGAGTTTGCGGTTTGCTACGAAGGTGAGTACTTCAGGAGTCAACCCGCTGTTGATATCACGAGACTGACAAGATTTTAGGTGCACAACACCCACATCGGGGCCGCCAAGTCAACCAAGAAGCTGAAAGACCGCACAAGCGAGTCATGAGCGACACAATCTCCTTGGATGGCGGATGTTTTGCACTGGGAGTCACGAGAGGGAAGTTAATGATACCACGAATGCCATTGTTAATGTTGTTGCGCAGGGGGGCGAGGGAAGTTTGAGGGGGCTTTACTTGGCGCATTTAGAATAATAGGGCGGACAGCGAGCGCGCTCTTGTGAATATTGCATCGAGCTTTCAGCTTTATTTTCGCTTCTTGTCGACATGCCCACGGATTAAGGATTTTTGGCCTGGCTGGGGAAGGGTTGCGTGTTTTCCCCCGTCCGGTCCGTTTGGGCACGCTTCGGAGGGTAGGATAGGAGGTGTCGGTTGGTTTGGGTTTTGGTTTGGCTCGTATAGTTGTTGCTTTTGTAGGAGCTTTCAAATTGAACTCCCGCCCGGAGGTACGGATATGGAAGCCGACGTTGCGTTCCGATGGTCGTAGTTATCTTGCTGTGTCCTCAAGATTAATAGGGGGCTCCAGATGAACTATGGCTGTCGCCACTTGATTCACGAGGTGATTCTAGTAACTGGCTACCGTGAAAAGATGGCGAGTACGGTAGCGCAGGTGGATGAAGAGGAACCCTGTCTCAAGGCATGTTCTCTAGAGAGGTCGAGATGCTCCTTTTGCAAAAATTGCATTGATCAAATACATCAAACAGCTGGGTATATAACAAGTCAGATCCGCATGGTGAATTACAGCGTCTCTTACCTCTCAAAGAGCTCGGCCAGGATGGTTAAAAAACTCCAGATGCCGTCTTTTATATACATACAAACGTACCTATACACATTTAGGCCATACACCTACCTATCTACGCTGCTTGTAAAAAAGGATGAACAAGAACGCTATAGGTGGCTAGTTAGTTCTTTCCAGAGAGTTCAGACTGCTTCCCAGTCCATGGCATCAACCATGAACTCCCACTGCTCCTCGTCTGTCGCCGTCCAGTCGACGCCGCCACCGCCGTCGCCGCCTCCATCGCTCACGATGTCCATGCTATCGTCGCCCTCGTCGCCTTCGCTGTCGCCGCCCACGAAGCGCTCGGCGATCACAAACGCCGCGTCAAAGCCCTCAAACACGGTCGTCAGCATCCGGTCCAGGTCGTACACCTCGAGCGGCACCGACACCTTCATGGTGTCCACATCGTCTCCCGCCGTCTTCCACCGGTTCCGCAGGTCCTTGGCTCGCCCGAGCTGGCGTCGTACCTCGCCCGTGCCGAGAACCTCGTGCAGCGGGTTCTCCTTGTCGTCCAGCGCCTCGAGGACGTTGGCGTGGTACCGGTGGCCCCACGGGCCGGGACTGCCTTGTCCGCTATGGTTATTGCTAGCGCTGCCGGGGTATCCACCACTGTTTGGCGCGTGACTTGCCCTGTTGTTGTCCATTCTGTCGTCTGTGCTCCTCGAGTTCCTGCCATTTCCGCCCCAGACGCTCGAAGACAGCCCTTTTGAGGGCGCCCGCGGCGGTACCGAGATGCCGCCCCGCGAGATTGTGATGCCGAACACGCCCAGCAAATGCACTAGGGCGCGTTCTATCAACATGTAGTACTCGAAGAAATCGAGCTTGAACATCAGCTCGGCCTCTGCCGCCTGCACGACTGCGGCCTGGGCCTGCTGCGCGGCGGGGTCCTTAGCACCGCCCCGCGCTACGGCCTGGTAGTAGCCTGTAGCGAGGAACGGCAGTTTCCACTGCAGCCGCCGGACGATCTTGGTGTACCGCACGAGCTCGTGCGTTGCCGGGGACGGGGAGGAGGCAAGCGACGAGGTCTGTTGCCCGCTGCTGCCGCTGCCGCTGCCGCTGCCGCCGACGACGACGCCGATGCTGCGGCCGCCGCCCGTCGGGGCAGGAGTGATGGTCAGCGGGGGTGGTTGGAGCGGAGGCGGGGGGAAATCACGAGACCGTGAGCTTTGGTGATACGATTGCCGCCAAGGTGCGTGGCGGGAATTGGCGAGGCCCGGCATATCCGGCAAGGGTGGTGTGGTGGTCGCAATGGTGGTGGTGATTATTGACCAGATTCGCAATTGGTTATATGCCTATCACGGTCGAAGTTGAAGCTGTCGTCGGCGATTTAGCAGCGCAGAAGAAGATGTGAGTGAGGGTTGAAGGTGCGCGCGTTGACGCGGAAAAAAAAAAAAAAGAAGAATTTTGGGAAATTTTGGCCAACAGATACAAATCCAAGTCTCATACTTCCACAACCAGAAAATGAACGCGTCAAACATCTCAGGTTTCGCGTCGGGTACAGTCGAGGACGCGCCGTCGTCCACAAAACCGAGTTCACGGGTCGCGACTGCTGCGTACAGCCCGCGTTCAATTTGCAAATTACTACGCTGCGAGATTCTCAAAAATAAGTGTCGAGAGCAAAATGAAGCGAAATGCAGCAGATTTTCTTCTTCGCATCCCAAGCCAGAGCCCGAGACTGCAATGAAAAAAAAGGGTTCGCATCGCCTGGAGGCAGTGTAATACCAGGGACACAGTGGAAGACCTCCATAGGCAAGCCCAGCGGGAGGTCAACCGAGAGACAAAAATTAGGATAATCAAGATTCTACTCCGTAGAGTAGTTTCAGAGATTAAACTGAAAAGAACAGATACTACACTTGATCTAAGCCAAAAGGCAAAGAGAGCTAAAGAAGAAAAGAAAAAGAAGACCAGAAGGTGGGAGACGGCACACGTATATATAGAGGGTGTAGTTGGTCCGTGCACGAATGCAAATTTTGGTGTGGGGCCCAGAGACCCACCGCCAGCCCCACTTCGAGGGTTGAGTCACAGAGGCCGGGCATGGCAGGAGCGAACCATGCGCCAGCCCGAAGACTCATAGTCAGTCACCACTCATCGAGTCCACCACGCCATCCACTGCATGTGAGAGCGGGGGCAGGCACGAGAGTGGCCACACTGCACCGGCAGAGCAAACATTCCTGTCACGATCTCCATTAATACTCTATACGTGTAGTGTACTCTAGAAGCGGGATGTGCACCCATTTCATCTGGCGGGCGGGCGGGTTGGGGTTCACTGGTTCGTGACGCTATGCACCTGGGTGGGGCTCAATCAGTGGAGCACGAGGGGAGCCCCTAGCGGCCTCGGTCCGTGGCCAGGCCTTTAACGGCTTTGAACGAAATCCAGCATTTTATTCTTAACCTCGCTTTTTCTTTATTTCTTATATTAAGAAATTTCAATTTGCTTCTCTTTTTCCACCTCCGTATAGAAATAACACGACCAGGACAGATGTTGGAATGACAAGGTCATTCGTACGGTAGTCACTGCAGTAACTATAACAAAAGGTAGGGTGTTGTGTGTTGATTGTACTGTTCTCTCATTACTCTACTGTCAAGGATCGCGAACTACGGGGACATGGAGGGGCTGATTTCCAGTGCCCGCCAACACGTGGCAAATCACGTGTTAGGGGTGTGTGGCCCGTGTGCTGACGTAATCGCCCCACTATTCCACCTGCTGGGCCAATCACAGCTCCTGGTTGATCGGTAATTCCTACACATTCGCACTAGTCACTATAGTAACCGTGCGAAAGGATGGGGGTTGTGGTGGTTGTATTCTGCTATATATCTGCATAGAAGGAACACGAATTACGGGGACAGGAAGCGGGTGGTTTTGATGCCCCGCGGCCACGTGCATGGCGCGTGTGGCCCGTGCGCTGACTATGACTCCCCACTGTTTTACAGGTTTGACCAATCACAGCTCTGTAGCCGCATGGCCCTGATTGAGCCGCATGGCCCTGATCGGTAATTCCTACACCAGAAGGCCGGGTTAGAGAGCATCGTAGCGCAGCACTACGTGGGAATGTGGCGAGCTGAAGACGATGCCAAGTGCAATGAATTCACCGAAAGATAATCGGAAACAGGCCTGGACTCGACCTCGTTGCGATTGATTGCACATGGGTGCCAAATATTCGATAACTATCGCGAGAGGCAAACTATCGCGAGAGGCAAACTATCGTGAGAGGCAAACTATCGCGAGAGGCAAACGACCCGGGCAATTGTCTAACTCTGCGCGCGACTAAAATGGTGTTGGCGACAAGATGGTGTGTTCTTAGCTCCGAAATGAGGTTATGGACGGAAACAAGGGAAAGGATACATTGTTCACGAAATACTAAAAGAGATACCCTGATACTTATCACTAGGAACTTCCAGGATGCATACTAATAACACATAGGAAAATCACAGTGCCAGTAATTATCTTATCACACCGAATCAGCTTTTGCTTAACCCATCACTCATACGCTTCGTCGTCGTCATCCGAATCGCGCTTAGACCTCTTGGGCCTCCTGCTCTGCCCACTTGAGTCGGGCCTATGCCGCCCACCGTGTTGACTGCTTCTCCCCCAGCCGTCGGCGTTGTTCCTGGCGTAGCCCAGCGAGAGGTACGCGTCGCTGGCGCCGGCGCCGTCACGGCTCGGAATCACCTCGATGGACGGCGCGCCGCGCCACTGGGTCGTCCGCTGCTGCTGCGGCCGCTGCCGAGGCGACGCGGGAGGTGGTCGCCGCTGCTGCCGCGCGCTAGTGCTGCCTGCCACTTGACTCAGACCGGCGGAGCCAAAGATGCCGCTGCTGGCCCTCGACCGTCCCCGAGCTGCTGCTTCCGTCGCCGCTGCAATGTTGGGGCTCAGCGACCGGCGTGCCTCGGTGCCGATGGTGGTGAGCCGCAGGTCGGGCCGAGGGGGACTGTGCCGCCCTTCACCGTATAATTTGCGTTTCTTGTTGTCAGGGGCTTCTGAGTGGTCATCATCGTCCTCGCCATCGTCGTCATCATCGTCGTTGCTGTCGTTGTCGTTTTTGTTGTCGTTTTTGTTGTCGTTGTTGTTGTCGTTGTCGTCGTCGTCGTCGTCGTCGCCGTCGTCGTCGTCGTCGTCGTCGTCATCGTGGTAGTGATCGTCTTCTTCCTCGTACCGGCGTTTCCGCGCGACAAAGTCGTCGTCCCTCTCGCCACGTTCAAACGCCAGCATGCTGTCGTTCTTGCCCTTGGTGTTGTGTATGAACTGGTCAAAGTCCTCGGTGACGGCGTGGATCGTGCGGAAATGGGCGACCGTCAACTTGGGCGGCGTCTCGTCGCGCCGCGCCTCGTAATGCGCCAGCGACGACGCCACCTGGAAGGCGTTGCGGATCTGGCGCCCGTTCCACAGCACCACCGCCGAGCTCGGGTTTTGCCGCTTCTGCTTGCGGAACACTTCCTCCGCGAAGCGCAGTATACTCTTCCTGGTGATTTGCAAAGGACGGGCGGCCGGGTTCTTGCGGCACCGCTCCTTCTCGATCTTCTGGAGCCGCGTCATGTTCATGTCCCAGATCTCCATGGTCTGCTTCTGTCCCAGTCGCGGGTAGTGCAGCTTGAGGTGGATGCGCGACTTGAAGGCCTCGTCGAGCGCCCCCGGCCGGTTGGTGGTGAGGAAGAGTAGGCCGTCGTAGTACTCGAGGACCCGTAGAAAGACTAGGAAGGAAAAAAAAATAAAAAGAAAATAGCGTTAGTTATCAGGTATTTGTGAGTCTGTGTGCCAGTGTTGTCAACTGATGCAGACCGGCAAACTCACCCGAAACCAAGGCATTCTTGGCCAGAGTCTCATCCCCCTGGGCCCTCTGCGAGAAGAAAGTGTCGACCTCATCCAGCAACAGCACACAATTCCACGTATCAGCAAGACGGAATATCCTCAAGAGGGCCTTTTCAACTGTCGCCGGTGTCAGGCCGAGGTCGCCGCAGGTGATGGGGAACAGGGGTTTGCCGTTCGCAGCGGCGATGGCCTCAGCCGTGGCCGTCTTGCCGACCCCCGGCTCGCCGTACAGCAGGATAAACAGCCCCTTGCCCTTGCCCTTTATGACGTCGATGTTGCCAATGTCGACGCCGTCCTGCCGGTCGCTCGCCTTTTTCTCAAAGTGCTCCTCGACCAGGGACTGGATGAGGTCTCTATGGCGCGGGTTGATCTTGAGGTAGTCGAAGGCATCGTTCGATTTCGTGACCGGTTTCAGCTGCTGAACCGTCAGCTGCGCGAATTTGCGGTCGCGCAGCACGTAGGCAAAGATGCGCGAGGGGAGCAACGGGAGGTCGCACGCGCGGGGGTCGGCATCGTCCGTGTTGAGATGGGCCTCGGTGGTGACTTTGCCATTCCTGTCGTTTTCGCGGACCCTGATCAGAAACCTGTCGGCCGACGCATTCTCGGCCGACAGGTTGTTGTTGCGCTCAAAAATGGCCACACCCAAGCGCAGGATAATAACCTCGTTCGTCTCGCGCACGAGACGTGTCCTGCCGGCGTCGGACCACCAGCAGATGGTGAAGTCGTCCTCGGCCTCCTGCGGGTCGGCCTCTTCGGACCGCACGAGGGTGGCTTCGGGCCTCCACGCCGGGCACGCCTGCAAGGCCTCGCCAAAGTCTACAATGACCTCGCTGGCGATAAATTCGGGACGATGCTGGCTGTTGCCCTCGACGTCGGTCGTCGGCTCGCCCCGGGGCGTCAAGGCCGTGGTCCACCCGTTGTACGACGCGTGCTTCGTCTTGGTGCTCTCGAGGAAGCGGTGGCCGTTGTCGATGGTCGCGCGGTACTGCTTCTCGTAGTCGGTAGCGAAGCGGTAGGGGAACACGCGCAGCGACTTGACAAGCTTCTCGCCCCGGAAGGGGGCGATATCAAACGTCTCGATCACGACGCAGAACTCGTCGCCCGTGTAGTCGATGTAGTAGCAGTGCACGCCAAACGACGCTTGCTCACTGTCATCGTAGTCGTCGTCGATGAGGCTGCGGTGCTCGTCTGCTATGACGCGGTATTTGGGCCAGGCCAGCCGCGTCCCATAGCACCGCCACGTCCGGTTGCCTAGCGCGGTATTATTGAACTCCTTGCTGGCACCCGTCCCCACGGGCCGGAAGACGAGCTCGCCGACGCGGAAGAGATACCAAAGGTCGTGGAAGCGCACCTTGGTCGATGCCTCTCCGTCCACGGCCTGGAGCTTGTCGAACTTGGTGTAGAGCGGTATCACCTCCTCGCTCATGAACTTGACGTAGGCGCGCAGCTCGGCGAGTGCTGCAGGGCAGTCGTCCACGGCAATCCTTCCGCCAGAGCTGTCTTGTTCGGACACGGCCATGCTGGATGGCGTCCCGACAGCGTCAAGATGCTCGGGAGAACCCCATCGCTCCTGGAGCGTGGCCAGCCGTTCACAGACTCTCGCGTGGTAGAAGATCAGGGCGTCAAAGGGCCGCATGAAGGTGTGTGGCTTTGCGGCCCAGTCGGCCTCGCCGCCTGTCATGATCTGGGACATGATGCGGAGAATGGCCGGGGACTGGACCCGGATCCGCAGCACCAGCATATTTCCCGAACTCTGCGGTGCTGCCGGTGCTCCTGCTAGTGCTCCTGCTTCTGCCGGTGACGCTTTTGCTGCTGCCAGCTTCGCGTTGGCGGCCTTGACCTTTTCCTTTGCAGTGCGCCTCCGCGTCGTGTTTTGTCGGAACCTGAGCTCGGCTTGCATCTGCCGGCCAATCTCAGTCGACTCCGACTCCAGCACGTCGACGGCATACAGGCTGTCGTAGGCGCCGAAACGGTTCTTGAAGTGCACAACGCCGCATTTCCGAACCTTGGGGATAATTTTGAGCTGCTTCACGGGCTCCGGATCACCGGTGCTGGCACCCACCGCCGCTTCGTCAATTCCGAACTTGGCCGTTTCGGTAGTGAGACTCGATTCCATCTTTGAGGATGCTGGTTCCGACGTTCCGGAAACGACGCGAGCGAGGGCTCTGGACGACGGGTCTAGCCTGATGCTAGACACGTCAGAATCAGATGCACAAGTTGACCTCTTGGGAGCGAGTCCAGACAAACAAGGCGAACCAGACGAACCCATGCGAACCAGGCAAGCCCATGCAAACGAGGCAAATCATGCAGACCAGGCGAGCTAGGCGAACCGCGCCCCAGACATGGGATTTTCTCTCTATTTTCAGCCAATGTGCTCAATGACGCCAACACCCTCTCGGATTTTTGGACGCCAAACAAGGCAGACACCAGAGCCGGGCTACCCCGCCAACTGGCTCGGCCTGACTGCATATCAACGTGTGGGAGGGGGAACCGATATGAAAGCCTTACCCCAGGCCTTTCCAAGGAGGGATGGGTGAGACCGTGAGCCTTGAGGATGAACAAGGAGGGCCGTTTTTCGCGCTCAATCCGTCATCCACCTTCCGTCCCCTTAGCCTGCCTAAGGTACGTACTCAGCATCTCCCGAGCCTCGCCGACATATTTAGGCCGGACAAACAGGATGTCACCCCTGGATGCGGAGCCAAGCAGCATCGTCAACAAGTACTTCCACGACAGGAAAGAAGAGATGGAGGAGATGCACGACGCGTTTGTTGTGAAGCCGCCACACCCAAGGGCTTCGTCGCGAGCGAGCCTTCAACAGCCGGGGGACAGGAGACAGTAAGATAAAAATCAGTCGAGCTTCGGGCGATGGATATCGCAATCGCGAAGCTTACCTCCTTTATCCTGTTCAGAGATTTCATGACGGCCTTGAACAAGTATAGTCGCGACCTAGATCAATTGAGCCGCGAGCCCGAGATCAATTTCGACGTCAGGAACTGCGAGTGGTCTGACGTGCTTAAGAAGCTGCAGGACGCCGATGACGCCGTCGCCAAGCGAATGGAACGCGATAAGACGTTGTGGGTAAAGGGGAGAATGGTCTTGACCAACATGTCAAACTTGTTTGAGCCCGTCCTGCAAGCGATCCCGGACGAGTTGAGCTTCCTCCACGGCGGGCTGGCTCTCGTCCTGCACGTAAGAGACTGCCCAATGAGCCCCGCGTCGTCTTGGCCGGATCGATCTTCATCTGACGGAGAATCTGCGCAGCTAGCCAAAGGTCGGGAGAAAATCAGAGGAGACATTGTCAACGCCTTTGAAGACGTAACCTATACCATCGCCATCGCTGGAAACGCCTCGGAGATTGGGCCGGCCGATGCCAGGCTCTGCGACGCCCTAGACCAGCTGCGCATCACCCTGTTCGATGCAATCCCCCATCTCATCAAAATTCTCGTCCCGGAGAAGTTGGCCAAGCTCGCCGCCCCGCTCCGGTCCTCGCAAGCAGGGCGGCTGCTAGACTCCATCCGGAACGACACGAGGCGAGTGGACATGCGTGCGAGGGCGCTCAGCGACCAGTTCACGAACGAGGCGGCCAAGATCACAAAGGAGCACGTCGAGGATATCCACCAGGGCGTCATCGGCCTCCACGAGCAGTTCCAGGGCATGGACGCGCTGCAGCAAAACATTGTCGACATGGTCTACTACGCGCTCGCCAGCCAGGACGGCATGGCCAAGATGCTGTCGGACGCGGTGGAAAGTGAGTACCTAACAATTCGGCACACATGACGTCTCTCTATACGCTAACGGTAGTTGGGGTAGTGTTCAACTACTATAAGCGAAGCGAGGAGGAGGGGGAGGAGAAACGGGAAGAGCATGCAGCTACAAGTACCAATCCTAGGCGAGTGAGCTCTTCGGCTTCAGCCTCGGTTCTGGGGTCGCTGACCACGCCCGACACCAAGCTCGTGCAGCTGCAGTGGGTACTCGACGTGCAGCGCGGGCACGCGGCGCAGGACGTCAGCTTCGTCCGGCAGCAGGGGCAGGAGTTCGACGCCAAGTCCACGTCCGCCGGGGCGGCCATTTTCCTCGACACCAGCTTCCAGCGGTGGATGAGTGCCGACGTACCCGACCTTGTCTACGTCGAGGCCCGCCTGGAGCGCATCTACGGCAAGACGTCGCCCATTTCGTACTTTTGCGCGCAGCTGGTGCACAAGTTCAACGAGGCACCCCACACGACCGTCACGCTGTCCTTCTTCTGCGGGCAGCACGTTGCCGTCAAGGACGCCCTCCGGGGCCCGCGGGGCCTGATGCGCAGCCTCATCGCCCAGCTCCTCCGAGCCTGGCCCAAGGCCTGTCTCGACGACCTGGACCTGGCCGCGCTTGAGGGCCGCAACCACACCTGCATCCCGGTTGCGGAGCTCTGCCTCATGTTCAAACTCGTCGTCCGCCAGATACCCTGTCACTACAACGTCATATGCATCGTCGACGACGTCGGCCGGCTCGAGATGGATGAGTGGAGCAGCGAATACTGGGCAGTCATGGGCATGCTCGAGGACTTGGTCAACGGGGCCGAGGCGGGTGTGCGGTTCAAGGTGCTGATAACGAGTCCCGCGCGCAGTAGGTGGTTGCGCGGCGATAAGGAGGTCCAGCCGCATCACAGAGTCTTGGTAACGGACAGTGGGTTGCCGATGGGATTAAGAATCTAATTGGGCGAAGAAATCAGGTTACGTCATCCTCTCCGAGTTGACGGATTTTGCTATTATCGGTAAGATTGATAGGCGTGACCCAGCTTCTGACTGACTCTCATTTCCCGGCGGTATCCCACAACTATAGCTAGATAGCGGTACGCCGTAACTACGCTTGGAAAGGCATCTCTATAAGTCAGGTGACCAGCTTTTAGACCAACCCCCTTTTAGACCACAAGGTTCTAGAAGGATGACTAACCCTTGCCACCCAACTCTTCTATTTCAATCGCCCACAACTCACGAATTTGATTCGAATCCGTTTCCTTTTCTTTTCAATAGCTTGAGAATTTTCAAATGAAGCCATATACCGAGTTCGATTTGCAGAACGCCCTTGCAGAGTATGCTAAAACTGGCAAACTCCGCGATGCGGCCAAAAACCACAGCATCCCCCACAACACTTTATATTATCGATCCAAAGGCAGCAATCCAGCCACCTACTCCCAAATAATCAATCAGAAGCTTTCTCCGGCACTGGAAGAACGTCTCGCAGAATGGGTTCTCTTCCAGGGGGTCATTGGCAACCCCCCAACCCACCTGGGAAAGTACTGGTGCCGCCGCTTTTTGAACCGAAATCCTTCCATTTCTACCAAGAGGCCACCGAGAATCCACGCAAACCGTGCTGACCGAGCCTGCGAGGCCATTATTCGGCCCTGGTTTGACTCCCTGGAGTTTCTAGGGGTTAAGGCTATCCTGCCGGAGAACAGGTACAATATGGACGAAACTGGCATAGCTAATGGCATTGGAGATAACGGTCTGGTTGTAGGCTCCAAATCTAGAAAGCTTTTACAAAAGAGGAAGTCTGGAGACCGAATTTGGACGACCATTCTAGAGTGTGTTTCGGCCGACGGCCGGTCTTTGAACCCACTGGTTATTTTCAAGGGTGGGAGCCTCTAGCAATAGTGGTACCCACGCGATTTGACCCCATTCGAAGGTTGGGCCTTCAAACCAACCAAAAACGGGTGGACTGACGATGACACTGTTGTCGAATGGCTCCGCGAAGTCTTTCTTCCGGCCACTCGGCCGGCCAACCCCAAGGAGAAACGCCTCCTTATTTTGGATGGCCACGGCAGTCATACCACTGAGGAATTTATGTGGCTGGCTTTTACCAACAACGTACAGTTATTATTTCTGCCAGCCCACACCTCTCACGTTCTCCAGCCCGTGGATGTAGCCGTTTTCGGCCCGCTGAAGGCTAAGTACAGGGCACAGCTGAATGACTTGCTTTCTGGCCTAACCAGCGACTCTGTAGCTGCAAAACGAGCCTTTTTAGAATGCTATAGGCGTGCCAGAATCTACGGAATGACGGAGTCAAATATCAAGGCTGGTTGGAAGGCCTCAGGGTTGTGGCCAGTCTCCCTAAGGAAGCCCCTAAGCAACAGCCTCGTTATTAAGAATTCCAATGGCTGCATTAGTACGGTAGCCCCCACACCTTCTGCAGGCCTTGAGTCGTTCAATAACCCCATTCTGGGCAAGAATTCGGAGGGCCGGCCTTTGTGGTTTACCCCTAAAAAGGCCAAGGATTTCTTGGCTCAGGGGGAGCGTTTTCTACGTGGTACTAAACGTACTACCAGCGAACGACTTTTTATGCGGAAAGCCTACAAAGAATTCGATAACATGGCCTTCCAATTGGCTACCATTCAACAACAATTGCAAGCGGCCTAGGAAGACCTCGAACGTGCGAGAGGCCGGAAGAGAAGGAGGGTGGAAATCGACCCCAATAAGGCCTTTGCTGGTATTGAGGAGATCCGCCGCGCACAAAGATTAGCTGCTGGGGAGAATCTTATAGATTCTGAAATTTCAGAAGAAGAGGAATCTGACACTGCAAGCTGCATTAATGTAGCTATCTAATTGACGAAGCTGTGAGCAATTGAATTTTATGATGTGGTGGGGTGGCGATTTTAGTGCGTGGTCTAAAAGGGGGTTGGTCTAAAAGCTGGTCACCTGACTTAGCAGATATTTCACTACTGTAAGAGAAGACAGGTACACCTAATCAAGGTGGTCACAATATAGCAACAAGAAGAAGGGGAGCGCTGGCCCTGCAGGGTAAAACTGCCGATGCCGGAGTCCTCCTCGACAGTTACAATGCCGAATGACACCCCATCGGCAAACGACTCTTACGTGGTACTGATTCGATTTTCAGCTCCATAACGACGGACAGTACTTGGTTCATAATGCTGCGCAATTTCGTCCTTGGGTGGATTCTGCCATGGTTTCTCTCAAGCACACGCCGCAGGGGTATGGTATTCAGATTTCTGTCCGGATTCGGTATTAGGTACCGCTGTAGCCCAGTTGTTGGCACCGTAGCGGGCTTCAAGGGCCCCATCCGGGGCGGTGACGGCCTGCCGGACGGCATCGTACTGGAGAAGTCTGGAGCAGATCTCAAGAAAACGCACCTCAAGCTTTTATGCGGCGGAACACCACACCACACCACCTTCTTTTGTTCGCCGGCATGTTTATTCACAGTTCGGCTTCACGGAGCCGGGCTATGTTCTCGTTCGTCCGGATGGCTACGTCGCGCACATTGGCCATTTATCAAAGTTGGACAGTCTTTTGGAGTTCTTGGCACGGATATTTTTCTCTTTTGCTTGCCGTCGGATATCTCTTGCCTTCCTATGCACTGGGTTTCTCTTTAATTTCACTGTCTCTTCTCAGGCTTGGGGGGACTAGTTTGTCTGTTATCAAACAGCCACGTTTAAACCGTCTGCAACCCTAACCCTATATTGAACTTCAACCCAGTCTCGCTCATTAGTATGGTACAGCCAAGATTAATGAGATTGGATACTCTCTGTCTCAATACTGCAGAATTCATGAATGAGCTTCAAATATATCCTCCTTCTATTTTTTGTCCATCCATTTATCACCATAAATTTTGGTTAAGCCAGCTACAGTAGTTCCTACGGGAATCTGACATCCTCCTCCCTTGTCACGTGCTAACTTAGAGTTGGCGCCGTAATCGGGGCACTGTCAGAATTGGGTCGCCCCGAGCAGACAACGTCACAGCACTGCACTACCTCGCAATCCTCGATTACGGCCAAAGTCCATCCACACCAACCGACGGGAATATCAACTTTGAACCGACCGCCCAGTGCTACATTACGGCAAAGGGTCACGTACGCGCGGGAAACCTGCTAGCTCGATAATTAATTTAGAAACCTGTTTAGTCTTCACTTTTGGCTCATTTTGCCCACCCCACAAAACTTCACCTTACCTTCATCCGAGTTTGAAGGGAGTCGATACGACGATACGTCTTCACACACCTACTGACCCGTCGCCACGCCCTCACCATTTGCGCTCCAACGACAAGCCTATTAGTGAATGTCTCTAGTGCTGAGCGAGTTGGTAAGACAATCGCGGCTGCTGGCTTTTTTATTTTATGCCACTGCCGCCCACAGCAACGCGTTGGGCGTCCTGCACACCCGTGTCTTTCTTTTCTTCAGATATCATGGAACGTATTTTCTGACTCTCAATCAGTACAGCCTTGAGCTAGCCTTGAGCCCGCCCTCATCATGTTTAAGGAGAACCCGAGTCTTATCCAGGGTCCCATAGCAGACCCACGCGCAGGCCTCGAAACAGTCGGCATTACGTCCACCGACTCTCCCACGCCACTGGTCCTCATCCATGACGGCGGCGGCACTACATTTGGCTACTACTGTCTTGGCGACCTGTACCGGCCAGTATACGGCATTGCCAACCCGCATTATGGCACCGACGAGCGCTGGGAGGGCGGCATTCACGAGATGGCCAGCTACTACCTCAAGCTGATAAAGACGGTCATCCCGCCCGGAAGCAAGGTCATCATCGGCGGCTGGTCGCTCGGCGGCCTGCTGTCACTCGAGGTGTCGCGTCTCGTCTTGGCCGAGGCGGGAAGACGCGGCGCGCTCGACCTGCTCGGCATCATCATGATCGACTCGGTTTGCCCGCTCAGCCTCCTGTCTGCCGGCGACGTCCGAGTCGTGCTGCACGTTGTGGAGTGGAACGAGAATACGCGGCAGGAGACTCGCGACGCCGTCATGCGCTGCTTTTCCGAGGCGTACAGAATGCTGGGTGCCTGGAAGCTGCCCACGTGGCGGGACGACGGCGGCCAGAACGGCGCGGGCAATGGGCACAATGGCACCTCGCCAACAACGCCTTCGACGACTGCGGGCTCCCTGCCTCCCCCTCCGCCACCTACGATCCTGCTCCGCGCCCAGGAAAGAGTCCCCGTCGCCGAGCCCGGCGGCGTTGCCCGTGTCGACGTGTGTCGCAACGACCGCCAGCTCGGCTGGGACCAGCACCACCGCGACCTGATCAAGCAGGTGCACGATATCCCGGGCCACCACTACAACATATTCTCGACGGATGAGAATCTGGACGCTGTCACGGATATGATCAAGAAGGCGTGTTTTGAGCTCGAGGCTATGCGCGGATGAGGGTGCATCCCGCTCGGGAGCTTAAAGGTAATTAGCAAGACTCTTTAGCGTTTTACGTCATTGAAATTCACTCATGTTATTCGTATAAAGTATTAAAGCAGAGGTTATGGCCGGTTTAACGCATCTTGGTGGTACGGCAATCTGGAGCAGGAGTGGGAGATCGGATTGGTTATGCATTATTGCATTGGACGGAAGGGATGCAGCTTTCTTGGAGTGGCTTGCTCGGATGATATTGATTCAACAGTATAGACGTGTACATGTGTACATGCGCAGTATCGGAAATAGACACATGAACTAGCGTAGTAGGTACTCGAATGCAGAAGATGGATAGAGGGAATGATGGAGAGTCTCAGCAGAATACCAATACCATAGGTCCGGTATAGAATGCCAAAGCCCTATTTCAATCCTGTTTCAGCTAATAAATCAATTAAATACTGTGGCCCGCAACCGGCCCAAGATGGCAACCTAAAATAAATAAGTAGGTCTCAGAATAAAAGGACAAAGTTAAAATTTTCTAGCAAATTGAACAGCCAACCAAACAAGCCTGAAACATAATTTTCCATGTCAAGATGAGGCCTACGGCCAGCGTATCGACACGTGCCGAGGGGCGATTGGCTTGTCTATGATTGACATGTTTGGGCCAGCCACGGTGGCTTGCTTGATGGCTGGCTGGCTGGCTGGCTACCTTAAGGTACCTAGCGTCCAACCTCTGCCCGGGCACCTTCAACTCCGCCCAACAACCTTACATCATCTCAAAACTTGTCGGCCTCGCATCCCGCTGCTGATGCCTTTAAGCATCCGTCCAACTCTAACATTTGCTTGTGGAATTCCATCACAACAACCCAGTGCAAGCCATGGAAGACGAGAAGAAGACGGTCATGGTTGCAGCCTTGTCCGCATACGCCGATCTGCTCGTTCAGCAGTCAGCACGTCTCAGCAAGGACGAGGGCAAAGGTAAGGGGAAGGCCGCCGACGACGATGTAGACCTATTGGCCGAGCTGGAGCGCGACATGGTGCTATGCCGGGAGCTCACTAGCAGCATCGCCGATGCAACACCTGGCGACGACATTGTCCATCGCATGGGGACAGCGACCGGCCTTCGGAGTTCTCGACAGCGCTCGCTCTACCCAGGCCACAGCAGTGGGTACCTTCACGACGACGAATCCGACATCAACCCCTTCACCAATCTACCCATTGTTGTTGAGACGGGATACGAACCAGGCCCATCAACCAGACCACCGGCGCCGCTCCCGAGGACTGCGCCTTCTGTTGCATCTGCACGCACCAGGTCCAGGACCGCCCCACAACCGTGGAAAGACGTGTCTACCACGCCAGTGGCGTCTTCGACTCTCAACATTGACTTCCCGTTACAGCCGAAGGCGCTTCCGGAAGCCGACAGACGAAGGGTTGTTCCGTGGATCCCTAAGCTGGCCGAACCAGCTCCCTTGCGGCCATTTATCGCAGCCATACAGCCGGAAAACATATTCGCCTCTTTGACTCTGGCCCCAAGCTCGGCAACAGCGTGGAACAAAGACCCAGACGACCAACTCTCCAGCAGGAAGACCAGATACGGACAGCGCATCGCATCTATGGTGTCTGGAATCAAAGGCGCCACAGGACTCGGGAGCTTGATGACAACGGGTCGCTGGGGAGGAAACCGGCCAGCTGCCCAAACAGCTCCTGCCGAGCCTGTAGTTCCTGTACTGCTTCCTTCCACGTCCTCGGCATCAGTACTAGACAATGCTTGCGTCAGGGTCAAGTCTGAGAGCGACGCCTCGACGCCTGTATCCAGCAACGGCAGCAGCACGTGGTCAGTGGTCGACACCACTAGTACCACCAGTACCCCTCGGCTTCGGCGGTGGTCGGCCGCGACCTCGTCGACAAAGACGACCAGCACAACGCCGGCCCGGCAGTCTGGTCTCCTGACTTGGCTCAGCAGCGGCAGAGGAACGTCTCATGACGTTGACGGTCTCCAACATGAACTTAAAGACGCTCCGCTATACCAGTCGCCGCTATGCCTCACGCTGGAAACAAAAGACGATGTCTTCGCGCCCCCTCCTCGCGCTTCGATGCCCATCCTGGCGTTGAGTCCTCAGAGGTCTCGGCAAGATGCGGCACATGTGCCCGCTTCGCCCCCAATTCCAGCCAGCTCCAGCTCTCCTAGCCCAGTGGCCAGCTTCGCAGCACGCAGCAATCCCTTTTCTTCTCTCCTGGAGAGCACCGAGCCAGCGGCAGCGGCAACCTATAAGCACTCTATCATCTTCGCGGGCGAAGAGCTGACCTCGAACAAACCGCTACTCGCACCGTCGATTCCCTCTCTGTCACCCTCTCTCTCATCCGTCTCACCTGCAGAAGAGCGAACAGAAGAGGCAACAACTGCAAAAGAGACGGCAGCTGTAGACTCATCGCCACCACCACCGCCAAAGACAACCAAATCAGAGACAGCTGCAGCAGAGACACCAGCAGCCGAGACCCTAACCGCAGATACACCACCGCCATATGACACCCCGCCCTTATATTCACAGAGTATGCCCCACGACACGCAAGCAAGCGATACGGTCGAGGCAGACATGGCGCTGGCGCTGGCGCTGGCGCGTGCCGAGTTCCGTGACGTGCAGATGCAGCGTGACCGGCTGTTGGCCTACAGCATCGCGCATGGTACGGCCGATGACAACGACTTTGAGCTCGCGTACCGCCTGACACAGCAGATGGACGACGCGATCGTGTCGTTCAATGCGGCCGTGTCTTCGGGACCGGGCCATCGCGACAGTGACGATATGACGGCGGCTGGTGGTGTCGGTGCTAGTAAGAGCACCAAAGCCAGCGGTGTCGGCAGCGAGAGCTGGATGTTCTGGGACGATGTCGAGGAGGCGTCGTCAGCGGGCGTGAGCCGAGCCCTGCAGGACCACGAGCAGCAGCAACTGTCGATAGATCTGTGCCACGCGCTCCGAGCCGCGGAGGCGGAGGAGGGCGAGGAAGCGAGCCTGACGGCGGCGCGGCGGTTGCAAGAGGAGGGCGAGGAAGCGAGCCTGGCAGCAGCGCGGCGGTTGCAGGAGCAGTTCGACCTTGAGGACCGGAATGATGAAGGGTTGTTTTCGGAGTGGAAGGCGGCGAACATGGAGGGATGCGTGGTGTGCGGCGACGAGCTGCTGCCCGAGGATCTGGTGCGGCCGCCGTCGTGCGGCCATGGCTTCTGCGACGCGTGCTTAGCGGCAGGGTTCCGGGCGGCGCTGGCGTCCAAGACGCCTTTCCAGTGCTGTGGCGCCGAGCAGCGACTGGCCGTGGGCGACTGCCTCTCGCTGCCGGTGGGCGAGAAGACGCAGTACGAAGACATGGTGCTCGAGCTGACGACGCCGAACCCGACGTACTGCAGCGCGGCAAAGTGTGCTGCCTTTGTGTCGCCGCGCTTCGTCATCGGCGACATTGCCACTTGCCAGCGGTGCGCCGCCAGGACCTGCCGCCACTGCAATCGCCCTGATCACCCGGGCGCCTTCTGCAAGGAGGACACCGAGACCGAGGCCGTCAAGAAGCTGGGGCTCGACAAGGGCTGGAAGACGTGCCCCGGCTGCGGCCACCTGATCGAGCGCACCATCGGCTGCCTCCACATGGTGTGTGCCAAGTGCCAGACGGCCTTTTGCTACCGCTGCTCCAAGAGGTGGAGGGACTGCGAGTCGACCTGTCCAGACGGTAAGTTTCAAAGTTGCCCCCCTGAGATGGATTGTGGCTGACAAACGATGCAGCACTATCAGCGACGCACCCAAAGAATTATGTTGGCCCGTGATTTGTTTTTGTCTTAGTTTGTTGTCTGGCTTGGTATATTTTTCGTTGATTACGACTATATGGGGCAGATTTAAATGGGGATCCTTGTTTCATTTTGTGTATCACAAGTTTGAGTTATATAGGAAACAAACAATACTGCTCAAATTTTCAGTTAGTTAGTTACCATAGTCTAAGTCTTGAATATTCAATAGCGGGGGATTTAGCGGGGGACTTTCAAGATTTAAAAGGCTTTAGTTCCTTGCGGTTTACCTTGGATATTTTCGCCGAGGGGGGTGAAAGCTATTAATTAGCACGGCGAGGATGTCGCGATTGTCAGGACTTCCACCAGGCAGCTGCAGACTCAAACGCGACGTTCCGAACTTCATGGGTGGGTTTTCTGGATACGCTTATTTGATTGAGAAAAATATCTCGATCTGGGTCGCGTCGTATTAAAGCTTCCGCGAAGCAGAATAACGGACCGCGGTCATTGCGATGCTACAAAAGATTTAATAAAATCGCCGACTTCGCCGACTTCGCCGACTTCTCGTAGTTGTCGTGCATTGGCTCCCTTAGCGCATGGGCCCGTGTTTCATTAACAATAGGTGGTGCCATAGCCTCGCAAAATTAATTTGGGTAACCGGGTCTAGTGGGCCGAAGGAGTCCGAACACGGGCTCACATAAGCCGTGGTCGCAAAGTATCGCTTCCGTCCATGCCGGGTTCTCCAATATCCAAATTGCTGCTGACTTGCACCAAGAGTTCATGTCCTCGATTGGCCTTATTCTATACAAATGTCGAGAGTTTTCGGATAGGGTTCTCGGGCCCTGACGCAGGGCTTCTTTGAACACTACGCGTGCCAAATTGTCGTCTAAAATGTCTTTGCGAGCGCAAACATTGCAATTGGACACATTGCAATTGGACCCATTTTAATTCTTTGTGACTCAAGATACGCGAGCACTGTGCAATGGGCAAAAGAAACCGTGGCTATGCTGCGTGAGGATTCGTCTTCGCTGTCCTCGGGGTACAGGAACGTTGTGACCGTAACGAGGCAGCGGCAGAGCTCGCGTAGAGCATCCTCGTCGTAGACATATTTGTGGGATTGGTTTTCCTTGCTGATGCTGAGATAAACAGCGTCAAGGACTACTGGATAGATCATGGGTTCAGAATCGTAAACCAGATCGTCCCGTGCTTTAATGTCGAAGCAGATCCACTAGAGGACATGAGATACGAAAAGCCGGTCGTCTTCGTCAATGCCGAGAAAAATTCGGTCGTACGTCTCATCGTGACAGTGGAGTTCGGGTACATTTACGTAATTTCGGCGGTTAAGACTAAATTAATAGTCTCTTTGCACTGTCCTATTTCGTCAAGCAGCTTCTTGGCTCTGGCTTCTTTCAACGGCCATGCGATCGAGGCAACCACAAGCTTTGCCTTCTCCCTTTTTCTCTGTACCTGCCCGCGGGCGATGGCTGGAGAGGAGAGGAGCTTCTCGAGCTCGCCAATAGATTGCAGACGGCTCTTGATAGATCTGCCATCATCTGCGAGCTTACTGGCCGCTGCTGAGATGCCATCTTGGTGTTCTGTCAAGAATTCGAGGTTCTCGAAGAGAGTCTTGAGGGTTGATGTCTCGACAAGAATTGTCCCGAAATCGGATGGGGCATCGCGGGCGGTCCGAATGTAGTACTTGTAGACGTCAATGATGCGGCCTGCAATCTGAACGATAGCCTTCTGCAGTGGTTGCCGTGAGATTGGAGGAAAGAGGCTTGCCCAGACATGTCGAGCACCGCTGCCTTCTTGAGGGTACAGAGTGGCCTGGGAGTCGATAACGTGGCAGTGCTGCGCCACGCACCCATCAGGCTCTCTGCAAGGCGAGTTGGTGCTCCTCGGCGGCTAGCCTCCTCTTGCAAACAACTACAATGGCCGCCTGATGAGGTCGAGTTGTTTAAGCAGGCTAGCAAAAATACCGAATTACCGAGGGGAAAAACTGATACTTGCACTGGCCGTTCAAGGCAATGAAGGAAAATCTTCGACTTGCTCTCGAATTGTATGGCGACCGCCGGGAATGCCTCATCCAGGCCACCGGGTGCAGTCTTTAAAATACTACTGTTAACATCTGTCGTATATGAATTATGAGCTATTAAATCGGCATGGACGCCTTGACAAAGACTAGCTGGTCCACCCAGCCAGCTCCTACGCGTCCACCCCCTGCCACTCCTCGCTGTAGTCAATGTTGAAGATCCTATCATGCGTCGTGTACCCAGTCAGCCGGTACCCTCCGCCCTCGAGGTCCGTCACAGCCATCGTCGCTTCAATAATGATATCCGACCTCTCGAATGTCTGATACGTAACCCATTGATCTGTTTCCGGTGCCTCTCCACCTTTCTGATGGCTCGGTGCCACGATGTGGTGCGTATCGCCCGTCAACGTGGCCTTCTCGCCTTTCTTGATTGTGCCCAGCTCTCTGCCAGTCTTGGCCGCCACAAACGTGATGTCATTAGAAGAGTTGTTATGGATCTGGTTCCGCTTGAAGCTGATGACCGTCACTAAACCACTGCCACTCTCTGACGGGTGCGTGTACTGCAGCGCCACGTTCGCGATGTATGCCTCGACCAGGCCCCTGTAGGTGTTGACGGTTGGCAGGACGGTTTCGTAGCAGTACCGGAGCGAGAGGTCAAACAGGCCGGCTACGCTGTTGGCCCTGCACCGAAAGCTGATGGCAGAGCCCGACTTGCCACCCACGATCTCAACGAACTCGAACACGTCGGGCTCGTTGAAGCCAGCCACCGCGCTGGAGAATCGGCTGATCCAGTCAACATCCACCTGCTTGATTACGCTGACCCAGAGTATTAGATCAGTCCACTGTGTTGGATCTGTGGCGGGTGTGGCAGGGTCTTTCGGAGAATCTCCTCCATCCTCCATCTTCAACACCGCGAGTTTACCTACGACGGCCGAGCTTCGGTGCTTCTGCAGGGCGTCCTTCAGATCGAGACGGCCTATTTTGGGAGTTTCTCGGGCTGGCTGGCTGGGCGCTGCAACGAGAGGAACGCCGCGCTGCTTCATGGAAGCCTCGTACTGGCTCGGTACGAAGAGCGCCTTGACTCTCTCCTGTGCATCTGATGGGAGCACACCGCCCGCCTCTGCCACTCCCGGCTTGACGGCCTCCTTGTACGCAGCTAGGATGACGCTGTAGATCTGCTGCTGTCGCTCCAGGGGCGAATTTCCAAACGTCATAGAGACGATGGCGCGAAGGTCGTTTAGCTGTAACTTGGTAATGTCGACGGAAGAGACGAGGCTCGTGATGGCTGTCATATTCTTCGCTTTGGACTGGAGACCCTGGGAACGGAGCTCAAAGGAGTACACGTCGATGTCGATCCTGAGCAGGGCGCCGAGCTCTGTCGCGATGAGGGCGTAGGTGTAATTTTGAGAGACTTGGCCAGATGACGATCCTAGTACTACATTCAAGGCACTGCTAAGGATGTCGGTCACGCTGCAACGGATCAATTAACATAGGTTCCCTCAAAAGGAAGGCATAAGCACGCATGATGACTTACCCATCCAGCACTTGCCCCGACATGAGCTTGCCCACTGCCTTATTAATGCCCTGCACAATACCATCGGTGTTGGTGGATGCGCTGGCAACAATAGACTGCCGCCGCAGCAAGACTTGGTTGATGTTCGCATATACTGAGATGGCGTTGGAGGTAGCCTGTGCCCAGGCAGCGTCATTTCGGCTTTTCCCCAGCTCGAACAGAGAATCCAAGGCTTCCCTGGTCTCCTGCGCCGACTGGTCGCCTCCATCGATGGACTTGATCATTGACGCCAGTGCCTGACCCATGATGAAGACACAACGCGCGTGCGCGTACCGGACCCGTGGCAATGCAGGTAAAATCGAGAAAAAAGGTGTTCTGAGACACTCATGTTTCGACCTGGTGCTACTGGACTCCTTCAAGTTGAGACGCAGAACGTGCCGTCTGTTTTATAATTACATCTCGAAGAGTCATGGGTGACTTCTGTCCACGATCTGCCCTTGCGCACCTCCTGTACACGCTCCTAGACCACACAGTCAAGATTAGAGTGACGCTACGGTCTTGGCCTCCATCATTGACCATGGCGGGCGCACACGGACGGACATCGCCGTCTTACTGAATTTAGCTTGGGATTCGGAGCGACTATCGTCATGAATGGCTCTTTTCATCCCCAATCTCACGCTCCAAAGCCTAAAGGAGGCTAATGCCTGGAGCACATTGTCAACGACGAAGGAAGAGGTTGCATTGACACATCCTATATTGCGACTACGCCACAGATAGGTCAGCTGATACAATGCGGTATGCAACCCCAAGGCCGGTTAGGGAACGGGAATGCACTAAGATGTGCCCTCTCAGCCCCTATCTTGCAAGCCACAGACTCAATACTGGAAACTCGTCCGTGGATTTTTTGAGTGGGTAGCCGTCCCGAACCTAATGGGGATAACTGTTGAATTAACTATTGATCCCTTTCCGGTCCTTTTCCGGCTGACAGCTGGGTGCCTGTCCACGATTGGCTTTCAGCCAGCCTCATGATGCACGGGAGCAATGGAACCCCGCCAACTAAACCCGAATGTAACCTCATCAGCCACATCAGTTCATTTAGATGTTCTTGGGCGCTTACCATGGAATGTGGCCAGCTGAATGTGGACGATCCTCTGCCCAGTGCGTTCAGCCATCGTTCGGCAACCACTAGTGCCCTTCGAAGATAGCTGCATGATGCATCAGCTATTGCTATCTAGCGAGAAACGGCACAGTTGTGCCGGAGACGGGAATAGCCACTAGAGATTGAGAGGTGCACCCACATATGCATCAGCTTAGCAATACTAACAGGCCTAGGGGTTCAGCTCGCTCTCATTCGGCTTGGTGGATGGCTTAAAGCAATCCAAAGGGCCCAGTTTCATTGATGAAGTATTGTTGGTGCTGCCGTGCAAGCTCGTGACAGGTACAAAAGCCCTCGCCAAGATTCGAAACGTCTACTTAATCTTATGGTGCGGCAGCCCGCCGTGCCACAACAGCACAACACAAACGCTGCTCCTACTATCACGTCTATCTCTCGTCTACGACATGGCCAGCGATCGTCTTGTTCAGTATCTCAAGCTAGGTCAGGGCTACGAGGTCTTCACCTCGATGCTCTAGGTCGACGTCTTCGCCAACTTCTTCCCTCCTAACAGCAAGGATAGCTGGTTGTTCGGCCCGGTAAGCCAATCCTCCCCGCGCCAAACCGCATCATATTAACTGACAAGACATCCACTCAAGGAATTACCGTGGTTCAATGAGAACGAGGAGAGTGGGCGCAGCGACCTCGTTCTGTCGCAGTCCCTGTCGACCTGGCCCGAGAACTTTAACGCCTTCGGTCTCCCGTTCCTCGCGGCTGAGTTTAAGAGCGCCGGTTCAGGCAAGGAAGAATGGGATAAGGCGTTTGCGCAGCTGGACGGGGCCGTCAAGTATTTGGCAAAGTGGTGGTCTCGTGGACAACCGCTGTTTGGCGTCACCGCGCTCGGCAACTTTTGCGCCTTCTATAAGCTGGAGAACGGAAAGCTAGTAAGGGTACACGCCGCGGAAAAGCTCAGCATGGCTGACGCAAATGACCGCAAGACCATTGGCATGATTTTGGAGGATATTCGAAAAGTGTCGCCAGCACCGACCGCGAAGTTTCAATCAGCAGCCCCTCATCTGTGAGGAAGTCCCATGTCAAAGGCATTGTATCGCGCTTGAGAGATTGCAAATACTATTAGCTATCTACTCTACCTTACCATCCTTAAAATTTTGCTTACAGCTTAATAATAAAGTAGTTATATCTTAAATGTCTGCATGAACTTCCATTATTTCCCTCAGCCCCTGAATGCCTAGCAATGAATTCCAAGATTAATGTGATTCCTGAGAGTTCAGGATATCTGCCTGCCGCTCTTAACTAGAGGTGTCCCGTTCCTGCTTGCGGTGAGAAGACTATGGCGATTGACGTTTACGTCTTCCATTTCTTCACAATCAAAGACATCTAGCCTATTGGCTGTGCTGTTCCTCTGGCTGGCCAGACGGTGCTGAGAGGGATTCATATGATCCGCCCTTTGAGGCCACTCCACCATCATGATTGACGAGTAAAAGGAATGGAAAGGGTTGAGTTTGAATCCGGCAGGCGTGCCCGTGACACCCAATATGTGCCCCGAATTTGGGCCGTTCTCGGAAGGTGTTTCCACTTTTGGCAGAGGGTAACTCTGAGCCGCGCGGCTGTGCAGGCCTGATGGCTCACTATGGCTCACCCTGGAGCAGTGGTAGCTCAGGGCCAACACGTGCGTAAAACATTGACCTGTTGCTGCATTTACCATATTAACACCTACTTTGCATCCGGTTCTCTGACAATGCACTCACTGATTTAGCTGTCCACCCACGCCAATCGCAACTCATAACTATTCGTATCTCTCTCGAAATGTGCGAATTAAGTAGAAGACTAACCCGAACCGACCGACGGCTAGGGGCAGGTCAAGTCGAACTCCATGGACGTCACAAACCCAGAGGAATGACCTAGGAAAAACACGTTTCTCCAATATGAGGAAGACGTCGACCGAAACCGCAGGGGAAGCCACAAGAGCCTCTCCCCCCTCCTCGTAATCCAGTCCCCGTCGAGAAAGACGTCGGCAGATTGGGGCTCGCCAGAATCCGGGTTATAGTGCCCAATAGGCAGCAAGCCCCTGTTAGTCCGCAGATACGGACCCTGTGGTGAGAATGTTATAGAGTTGATGTATGCACGGATACGCAGGCTCTGCAAGATGGCCCCCGTAGTGGTGTCCCATATCTTCACGTCGCCGTCTGGGGACGCCGACGCCAGCAAGTGGCCCGACGGCGGAGAGAATGAAACGGCTCGAACAGATATTCGGTGACCCCGGAGCACTCTGATTACTTGCGGGTCGCTGCACAGATCCAGTCTCCACAAGATGATGGTCAGATCGTCAGAGCTTGTAGCCAGCATTGCGCCATCTGGAGAGAACGCCACGGCCCGAGCTAGTTCCGAGTAGCCACAGGCCGTCATGACCGTCTTTTGACCGTCGGGGCCGTTGTCTAGTTCTAGGGTCAAGTTCCAGATTCTGACCGTCTTGTCGTCCGAGGCAGATGCGAGATGTGTTCCGTCGGCGGAAAATGTGACGGCGCGGATGCCTTTTTCGTGCCCGCAAAGCAGCCGGACTAGTCCCCCTGATAGCGTGTCCCAGATCCTGATAGTCTCGTCATTCGAGCAGGACGCCAAGAGCAGCCCGTTGGGCGAGAATGGCATGCTGTGGATCCAGTCGCAATGACCCTTGAGCTCTCTTGCCGATAGGCATGATGCGGAATCCCAGATTCGTATTGTCAGCTCGTCATGTGCGGCCGACGCTAGGGGCTTTCCCTTGGGACACATGGCTACTGAATGGACAGGGCCTTGGTGCTCTGGATAGATCTCGGGTTGTGTAGAGGATATGTCCCAGATCCGAATTGACTTGTCTGCCCCGCCTGAAGCCAGAAGGGACCCGTCGGGGGAGAAGGCCGCGGCGTAGATCCAGTCGCTGTGGCCAGTCAACGTCTGGATCTCCTGTCTTGACTCGACATCCCAGAGCTTGACAGTTCTGTCCGCCGAGACCGAGGCTATCCGTTTGCCGTCTGGCGAAAACGCAACACCGTATACCCAGTCTATATGACCTTTGAGCGGCAAAGGAAAATGCTTATCGCAAAAAGTGACAAGACACCCGTCTCCTTGGCCGATTTTGCCGCACAGGCTCTCCTCGTTGCAGCAATAAAGCACAGCTTTCCGTACGACAAGATTGTCGGAGAGGAGGATACATCTCTGTTGCGCACGAAGCCCGAGCTCGTACTCAAAATCTGGGACTTGGTCGACGAGACCCATCTCGATGATCCCGATGCCGAAGCTCTGTTGCGCCCCCCCCCCCCAGTCTATCACCCAGATGCTTGTATGCATCGACGCGGGCGCCAAGCCCTACAGGGGCCCCGAAGGCCGTGTGTGGATGATTGATCCTGTCGATGGGACCAAGGGCTTCTTAAACCAGGGACAGTATGTCGTATGCTTAGTTTTTCTAGTGGACGGACATGAGAAGGTGGCGGCTTTCGGTTGCCCCCACGTCACTCTAGACTCCGGCAGGATTTCTGAGAGCGACACATTTACCGGTGGCCCCGGCTATCTGGTCTCAGCAGTCAGAGGCGAGGGCGCTCAAATCAGGCCATTGTCGGAAGGCAAACTCCTCGAGCCAAAGCCGCTGGGGCAACGTGATGCTGTCAACGACTTGGGCCAGCTGCGGTTCTGCGAAAATACCAAGACCACCTCACCGCAGTTTGCAAATCGACACAAGATTGCAGCCGAGTTAGGTGCACCTTGGGATCCAATCCACATCTACAGCACCCAACTGCGGTACATTTCTCTGGCTCTCGGCTTCAGTGACGTTGTTTTACGCACACCGCTGCCAAACAATGCTCCAGCTCACTCCTGGGACCATGCTGGAGGTATGATGGTCTTTGAAGAGACGGGAGGCAAGGTTACGGATTTGAATGGAAAGGCGATAGTCCTGACGGCCGGTCGGGATCTGACAGAGAATTTCGGCCTGATCGCTGCGCTAGCAACGATCCATTCCCGTGTCCTCGAGGCGGTCAGGGCTGGTTTTGTTTCCTCTGGGTACCCGGAATACAGCGGTATAATTGCATGAGTAGACCTCAATAAGCGATGGATGATTCCGGCTTTCGCCCAAACTAAGGAGAATAGCGTTTTCAATATAGCGAACCTCATGTTTACATAGACTTCACCTTGACACTGGGCCTGGTGACGTGTCCCGCCCCAAAGCATTTGACGTGAAAACGTCCAAGCGCAAGACCGGGTAAGAAATTTCATCCAGATAATGCTCCACACAGTCAACTGGTTCAAAGCCGAGCGAACCTCACGCTTTCAGACCTCCAGAAACCGTCTCCGCTAGCTGGACATTCAGACTTGTTCAACTTCCATTATCGGACTGCCATCAAACAGCTTTACCGTGCTGATGAAACGTACCCATGGAGAATATTCCCCGTCGATGCGTTAGTTATCAATCGGGTTTTTAGGATGAAACGATTTAATCTCAATATTGAACCGGTGCATTATCATGTCAGATGTCTTCAGTCTTTCCAATTACCTAAGGTGAGGGAGTTAAACTAATCAATCTTCCGCCTATGATTATCTGACGTGAAAATGGAACATTCGTGCTGAAACAGGGACAGCAATTAGGCTGGTGTCACAATATTGGAATTAGCGAGCAAGAAAGATCTAGAAGCTGCTATGTGATTCTTCGCCACCAGCTTTTGCCACTATTCATAACTATAAAGAAGAGACTTTTGGCCCTGCCAAAGGAAATAAGAGATTAGACCTTTTCAGACAATTCAAGCCTTACCTCCCTGCATCAAATGCTTCATTTCCGTTGCCCTGTGAATGCGCGTGACAGCTAGCCAATGTCCGTGATGATTAAACTCTGGTCTGTAGACTGGGCCTCCGGTAAACAAGGTAATGAGTGTAAGTTGCCAGCCAGTATCGCCACTCAAGCCTCACATCGCCACATTCATGCCACAATAACTGAATGATTTTTTTATCATCTTCTAGTATTTATTTATCCATTTTGGGCTTTGCTTGAATGGGACAACCCAGACTCAGATCACGCCCGTCAAGTGGCGCTCTCAGGCCCTGCTCTAGAAAGCGAAGGGGTCCAGAAGCTGAGGATACGTCACCGTCCTGGAAATTCTTGTTCCCACTGGCATTCCTGCCTCTTCAAAAACGCACAAGTAAAGGCACTTGACAGAATGAGCTAAAATGAACAAGCTAGCAGCCCCGCCATGGGACTCATTGCCACCGGCAGAACCTACATGCAGACTGGCCAGTGGCATCCTGTCCGAGTCCCTTTTCCCATTGTTTTCTGCCATCAAAGCTTCTTGTTTCAGTCCGGAAGGGACGACCCCACGAGCGAGCACGAGACGACGATAACGCGCGCAACACTCTTTTGTCCTCGACCTCAACGACGAGGAAGTGCTCCAATTTCAAGAGTTAGCGTGCTGCAAGAGCAGGCAATCTATTGCAACATGCTTGCTTGGCAACCTCGTGGCTATTCTAGCCTCACAGCGATTGGGCTTTTCGCTTCCTTGGTGAAACAAGAGGATAGGTTAGTGTCTTGTCTTCGCCATTTACCTTACGTTCGTAGCCTCTGAAGGAGTTTATTCGCCGAAGATGCAGCCCATAAAAAGAGGGGCGGCGCTTCGCTAAGGGGACTATGGAGTATCGTGAACAGCAGAGGTTTTGAAGCTAAATTCGAGGCAAGAATAGACTTTAGGTCGGTTGCCCTTCCCTGCACCGTTAGTGATCCTTCCTTATCGGGATGCAGAGCCAAGCCCCTGCAATGGGCGCGAGCTTGGCAAGGCTATCCGGCCGTCTTCCCCTTTATCGCCTAGTGCTCACTGCTCCGCTGCTGACCCACGATCAAGACTCGGCTAGCGTGCGGCGCGGGCTTCACATACAATGTCGGCCCCTGAACGAAATTGCTGTCTGCCATTGGCACATTGGCAACGCCCCAGCTGAGGCGCGGGACCCAAGCCGGGAGGATGGTTCTCGCCTGCTGGGGCCTGATTCCTTTTTTTCTCCCTTACGATCGATCAGGAGGGTCTTGATGCTTGCAGCTGGCGGCCCAGGACCAACGACGTCTGCCGTGCCCGATCTCTAACTTCTCACTTCACATCGCACCTTGCCTCTTTTGGCCCGCTAGGTTGCCCTTGCACAATCCTCACGGAACTTCTTACCTTGGATGGTGGGCTTTAACCTCGCGACCATGTCCTTGCGTTGCCGGGCCAAGTCCGTGCCAGCGACGTCAGCAGCCTCAGCAGCTGCCATGATGACGATGCGAATGGCAACGGCGCTGCCAGTTGTGCTGGTCTTGACGCTTCTGGTAGCCTTCTTCCCGACAGCCGCTCGTGCCCAGCAGCAGCTTGTCTTCCTCAACGGCAACTACGAGACGCCGAGGGGCAAGCCGATCCCCCTCAAATGGACGGGCAACCGAGGTCCCGTCAACATCACCCTCATGAATGGCCTTGATGAGAACCTGCAACGCGTCCTCGTCGTCGTCACCGGCTATGCCGGCCCCCCGCCCGACAGCTTCGTCTTCAACCCGCCCTCGGACTTGCCCACAGACTTCTACGAGATTCAGATCGAGGATGGCGTCAGCAATCCAGACTATACGCCGCGATTTCAGTACCCTGTGCCGGCTGACGACATACTGCCGCCGTCATCCTCAACAGCTTCTCAGCAAACATCATCATCCACCTCGGCTTCTACTCCCACCGGCCCTTCCACTGCTTCACCAGAAGATCCCGCTTCTACCTTGGTAGTCACCGGGACCAGGCCCTCTCAGAGCGTCGAACCCACCAGCACCAGCGCCCTCGGCTCGGACGGCAACGCGGCGCAGCCCAGCTCCAGCGAGGCAAGCAGCACGGATGGACTCAGCGCCGCCGCGAGGGGCGGCATCGGTGCCGGTGCGGCGGTAGCCGGTGTCGTGCTCCTCGGCCTCCTGGGCAGCATGATCTACCGGCAGGGCCAGCGCGCAGCCGAACGTCAGCTCGCGGCTCCTGTAGTGTACGAGCCGCCGCCTGGCCGGTCATCAAAGTGGCCGCGGATGCACGTGACACCCCGCGGCGACAACACCCAACCCACCGACTTTGTTGAGCTTCCGCAAGAGATGGACCACAAGGAACTCTGGGGTAGTCCTGGAAAAGACTCGGCGCGGGGCCGGGCTGAGCTCGCCGCCACCAGGTCGGTCATTCCGAAAGGATATGTCACGGTCCACTACGACGCTGCATCCACCCCGACCAGCACGATGCTGAATGGCAGTACCGCCGCCGCCAGCAGTGCCGGAGCCGACTACTCGGTGGTGTCCCCGATGACAGAGACGGGTAACGGCTGGGTGGGGCCGGTTGAGATGCCGACCTCCGAGCCTCAGTATCGGCGGAGTCAACACAAGGACTGACGATGAAGGAGAGAGAGTGCAGATATTTCCATCCGATAATCTTGTATAATTAATGGTTTTGGGATAAAGGTACAGGTAATGGGTTTACAGGATCGCTCCAAACAATTAGGGCAACGGCATGGCATCGGAGTCACACAGTGTCTTGTATATAACTACGGTAACAGGTTTCTGGAGACTGGCTGTATATAAAAACAAAGGAGGGTGAGAGAAATTATGAAATCAATATTTGATTATCTGACTATTTGCGAGTAGCATCAGAGCACCGTCTATGCGGTATTTACCCTCTTGCTCAGTTAGAGACAGGAGAGGGCATGGCAATTCCAGCCAATCCGGATTATTAGCCTCCCCAATGTCACTCACAAACGTAAGTATTGGAATCTGCTTACTCAGGTCCAGGAAACACACCAAGTGTTGACGCAAGTAAGCTTACCTCCCCACTCACCGTTCATCCCATAGGTCACATCGTAAGTTTGTTTCGGCCAAGTCAACATATCTGTGCCTCTCTAGGTGACGAGTCGATTTCTAATTAGGTCGAGTGCAGGCAGTTACGACATGCCACTGCGGGCTAAGGGTGTCGGCCACAGTACGTGAGAGCATCTGTGTCACATAGAACAGGTATATTTATTGGCCAAACTTCCATTTCTCCATCTCAATTTCGTCTCTTCCGGTGTGAGCTCTCAAATACCGTCCGCACTATACCAGTCTCGCACCCATCCAAACGCACAAAAGCAAAAATGCAGCTCTTCATCCTCGCCTCCTCTCTCCTGCTGGGACTCGCGATGGGAGCCCCGGCCCCCGTGTCAGCGGCGGCAATCGACTCGCGCCAGACTGCCCCGGCTCAAGGGACGTGTAGCACCGTGACAAACCAGTGCACCATCGTGACGCCGGCGGGGCTTGCCGGCTTGCAGGTCAACTGCGCATATGGCGGCGGGATCGGGCCCATCTTCCCCGGGCACAACTGCACTGCTACTGGGAATGTATGTTGCTCTCTCTGTCGCTGATCTTTGTTTGTGGTGAGATGTCGTGGCTAATATTTTACGTGTTGGTTAGCCGTGCACATGGAGTGGTCTCTTTGGCCCTGTCAACTGCACTTGAGTGTTTTCTCTTGAGCAGAATTCCCATTTCAGGCGGAATGAGAAGGTGATGGGCTCCTCAAGGCAAGCTAGATCGCTGGATAATGTGTGATACTGTGCGTATGAGTTGATTTGTGTGTTTCTACTGCCGACAGTTCATTCAAAGTGCAATATTATTTGTCGTGGTTTCAAAAGACGCTCACCTGGATAATGACTATCTCATAATCGTGCCATGCATTGTTGAGACTTGCCTTTTGCGCAAGCCAGCTTGGATTATTATGAGCATGAATAACTGACTCAAAGTCTTCGGAGACTGTAGTGTGTTCTGGGATTGAGGCCGCCTCCTTGTTCCGTATTCTCTCATCTTATTTTCTTGTCATATGAGTTTGATGACTTCAGCGCTTGGGCTCACGGCCGAGGTTGGTTGAATCAGGAAGTTTTATTGGCGGCGTCTTTCGATGCCTAGAGCGTGAATAGGGGCTGTGCTAGATGTCAAGCAGAACTTGACAGTGATTGTAATTCTGGCTCTCAACTTGTCGGATGCCGCTGTCTTAAATGTCAAGAAGCACTAGGAGAAGGCACAACGAAGGAACTGCTTGACCTTCACTTTCTTGCAGAGCCTAAAAAGATATCACTTGCCGATCGGGCAGTGTATGACGAGCGCTCTTTCCTTCTAGCTTCAAATTCCTTGGTAGGTCGGAAGGGGCCAGTGTGGCAAGCAATTCCGAAAGAAGAAGGATGCCCCAAGAACACAGCAAAAAGAGCAAGAAGGAGAGAGCGGAAAACTTTGGGGATAAAATGGCGTGCCTTTGACCCGACTCTTCTCAAATTTTCTCTTCCGTTCTTTGCACAACCAACAACCACAAGCTAATCCCATACTTACTGTCTTGCTCGTATCAACATTCATCATCGTCAAAGTACTCATATTCAGGAGCTCTCAGCCAAACAACAGTCACGTCCGACGCGTCATCTTCCTCAACCATACCAAGCAAAGACCATACAATCACCAGCACACACAGACGCCCACCAGTTACCATGCTTTTCTCCAAGATCTCCGCCGGAATTTGCTCTCTTGCTTCTGCAGTATCCGCCATCACCAGTACGTTGCATAGCTACCTAGCTGTGCAAGGCCACTACCTGCAAGAACAAAGTGTGCTAACTTTTGGTGTCTGCTATTTAAAGTCACTTACGATGCGGGTTACGACGAGGCCAACCGGACGCTCGAGGAGCTGATGTGCTCGGACGGCGAGAACGGCGTCATGTGGAAGTACGGGTGGGAGACACAAGCTGATGTGCCCAGCTTCCCATACATTGGTGGTGTCCAGACAATCAGCGAGTGGAATTCGACCAACTGCGGTACTTGCTGGCAGGCGACGTACCGGGGCAAGACAATCTACATCCTGGCCATTGACTTCACGACCCAGGGGCTGAACATTGGCTTCGACGCCATGAATGACCTGACGAGCGGGCGGGCGTGGGCTCTGGGCCGCGTCGATGCCATTGTCACCGAGGTGCCTCTCAGCAGCTGTGGCTTGTAAAAGGGAGGCGTCCTCGATGGGTATTTGCATTCGGATTTCCTCGCACTCATGGCTGTATGTGAAGAGGCCGGGTCTACCATGGAGGGAAGGACCAGGGAGACAAAAGGCGGCGGACGAAAGAGCATCAAAGTATTTAGTATCTCCTGTAATGCACTAATCGAGTAATGCCATCAAGGCTGCTTTTTTTCACCTTCTTCCCAACGAGATTTGTTCTTCAGGAAGCAGACCAGATCTGCAAGCATCGCATCAGAGTACCAGTGTCCGAGACCCCTGTACTCATTCCATGCCGCATCAAGTCCCAACCCGTTCAGGCATTCTGCCGCGCCTCGGCCAAGACTCACATGAACTTTCTCGTCCTTGTCGCCGTGTCCAAGGAACAGCGGAGTATCAAAGGACCGTGGACGGCGTTCTGGAATTTGGCCACCAAGCTCCAACTTCTCTTGAAGAGTCCGGACGGCTGCTATTGCTGGGTCTAACACCTTTGCAGGCGGCATGGATAAACCGCCTTCATTGTCGGAGTGGGCAAATGGATCAAAGTCGTCTTCCCAGCAAGCCCCATGATCCTCATGTCTTCCATCTTCGTCATCGTCGTCCTCGTCGTCCTCGTCATCCTCCTCGTCCTCCTCATCTTCATCTTTCTCGTCAGTGTTATCGTCATTGTTGCGTTCATCATATTCATCAACCCTACCACCCCCAGACTCTCCCGTCTCCAATTCTTGCTCCTCCTCATCGTCATCACTACAGTCTGTAGCCACTCCCTCCCCGGGGCCCACACCAGACCTCTCTGCGTCCTGTGGGCTCAGAAGATGCGACACGAACGGCAGCCAGCCGCACATGCCGACCGCGGCGGCCAGCGGCTCCCCGTCCCACAGCAGCAGCGCCACCAGGCTGGCCACACACCCCTGACTCAGTCCCACGAGCACCACGTTCTGCGCGCCGCCCACCAAAGCCATCTCCCGCCGCACCAGCCCGTGCAGGTAGCCGACCGTCTGCTGCAGCCCGCCGACCGTCATCCCCTCGTGCACGGCCGCGGCGAGTCTACGTGCCAGCTGTCAAACCACTGCCGCACGAGGCTGCGCTTGTAGATCGTGGCGCGGCCTCGGGGCGCCGTGGGGAAGACGAAGCGCGCGTGCGGAAAGGCTGCCGCCAGGATCGTGATGTCTCTGTGTTGGCCGGCGCCGTCTTCTGCGTCACACTTGCTGCCGCTGCCGCTGCCGCTGCCGCTGCCGCTGCTGGGCTGTTGTTGTCCGTTCTCGGGCAGAGGCAAAGGGAGCAGGAAAGGCGTCTGCTGCAGCGTTGGTCCAAATTTGGCCGCGCTAGAGCCGCGCCCGTGGAGCAGGATGAAGGTCTGCTTGTGTGGCGATCCTAGCAGAGGCTCCACGACCAGCGGCTCCGAAAACGAGCCGCGAACGGGGCCCGGCGCCATGGTGGCTTTGTCTACCTGCCTATGGGATATATGTTGGACGGTGAGGTATCCTTCGGGCCTGGTTTGTCGGGTTGAGTAACTGCGGCTTGCTTTCAAGGGGCCATGGTCCTTTGCCTCCCTCTACTGCTAGAAGAGAAAATCTATAGCAAGACAGGATTGATGGAGTGGCCTTTTTATGGAGTGGCATGTTGTATCATCGCCTCCACTCTAATAGTAGAGCTCAAATTTCCATATCGTTGAGGTTGGTCCTCTCCAAAACTGTACGATGCAGCGCTGAAACCACAGATGTTTGGCGGGGTTTGGTGCACTGTTTAGTTACTGCTTGCGCTTTGCTTCGCTGCCTGCTTCTAGGAAAGGAAATAGAGCATGGCATCAAGTTTATCTCAGCATTTGGATCAACTATTTTAGAGTTTCTTTTTCGCAGTCAGCCTTCAATTTTTGACTCATGTCATGGGTGTAACCTCGTAGTTTGCAGCGGTTGGTTCCTGGCGAGGCTGCTTAGCGTTTGGGAAAACCGGGGTCCCGTGCTCCAAGCTTCCCCAGATCCAGCCAACCAGGATCCCCAGGCAGCGCCAGTCTCAGCCTTAAGCAGGGGGTTAGTGGAGACAGACAATCGGTTGCCTTATCGAGGCTTATCCGTTCAGAGGGCACCAGCTCTCCTCAACAACCACGAGCTCCCCGATTTCCATCCCATCCTCGTGCGCTGCATCAGGATCTAAACTACCGCACTGCCGTCCTTGCACCGATTGAGCGCTGCGACTAGGAATACAACGAAACGATGACGCAGGCCTTGTCGCTGCGCGGGCTGTTCTCGTACGCCAGCAACCTGCTGTCGCAGATCCCAGCCGCACTCGTCGACAGCACCAGCGCGCCGCTACCGCCTAGCGATGTTCAACCCTACTACCCCCTCAGCGGCGCGCCGTCATGCCCCCTCGACGGCCCGATGAGCTGCCACAACAGCACCCCCATCGCGGACGACTCGTGCTGCTTCGTCTACCCCGGCGGGCGCATGCTGTTGACGCAGTTCTGGGACCAAAAGACGCACGCTGGCGGCGCTGAGACGGACTGGACACTGCATGGGCTATGGTGGGTACACTGGATTATTTTTTGGCTTGGGACCTCATCTCCGACGCATGACAAGAGACTTGTGTCTGCTACATTATTACTGCCGCTATGAAGTGGCGGTAACGGTTGGCAGGTTCAGGGGACAGTCGTGGGGAGTTGGCCAGGAACAGGAAATAGGAAACAAAAGATCCGTGCTGACGAACAACCCCTGGGGGTGTATCAACACTAGGCCCGATCTCTGCGACGGTACCTACGACCAGTTCTGCCATATGACACCACAGTTCAACAACATCACGGCCGTGCTCGAGCACTACGGGCAAGACGACCTCATTGAGTTCATGAACCGGTTCTGGCTTGCTGCGTCGTACGTGCTCATCTCCCCCCCCCCTGGGTCATTTTCGGCAATGGTGGAATAGCCTCTGATATGGAGAGGGGACGTTGAGATATATCTTCTCGTTGAATAGGGCTAACACTAGAGTTTTTGGTTGCAGTGGGTCAAACTCGCGGCTCTGGCAGCACGAGTTCAATAAACACGCCACCTGTATCAACACACTTGCGCCTGCATGCTACGGCGAGCTGCATACCCCAGGGATGGAGGTCGTTGACTACTTCACGCGTGCCTCGGCTCTATTCCGCATGCTGGACACGTACTCCGCGCTAGAAAGGGCCGGCATTGTGCCGCATAGTCGCCGGCACTACCCTTTAGTAGATATCCAGACCGCGCTGGAGAAGTTCAGCGGCGGCAGGGTGGTGCTCCGGTGCACTGGGCGGAGAGATGTCTTGCATGAGGCGTGGTACGTCTATTTCGTCAAGGGGAGCCTGCAGAGCGGAGAATTTGTGCCAGCCCAGGACCTCGGGAGAGAGGGTAATGCGGGTAACTGCGCGCCCTGGGTCAAGTACCTCCCCAAGATACCTAGGGAAGACGAGTTATAATGCACGGGCTGTTTCTTACGGGGGAAAGGTGGTTTGCTTCGTTATCCATATATTATTGATTATTGTACTAGCTTTCTAATTTACCATCTTGATTTTTGGAGGATCACACCCAACAGGAACAGGAGAACAATGCTGCCCCTAGACTGGCGTAGGAGCCCCTATCCAACGCGACCAGGCTGCTCCGTTTCGGTTATTATCAGAGTCTCGAGGAGGTTGTTGACGAATCCCCGGGTTCTCTGAGACTCGATGCCCCTTGATCTACAGCCGGGGATCTTCCTCTGTGCAAGCGAGGAGTTTGCCTTGTCGATCTGAGCACCCGACAGCATGTGCAACCACGAAACGACGCGTTGTCTCGGGCAGGCCATCGTGGTTGAGGTACAGTACATCCATACACGTGCAAGTCAGCCCAGCCCAGGCAGGAGAAGCGATGATCGCTCCAGACCTAGTGCGAAATCGGGTTGAGACCCCCCTCAAGCCGGCATCCGAGCTTCTTCATGCTCCCACCCCCCAACCGAGCAGCAAAGGACCGACTTGGCCATGCGCGTAGCGGTGCAAGCGCGCGGAGGTGTGTGTAAAGAAGGGAAACAGCCCCCCCGCTTGGGGCTCGCGACAACATATCCCCATTCCGGTCGTTGATGTAGACGTGGAGCCCTTCCAGACGTTTTCCCCCGCTTCTTCCCAAGAAACACGCGCGGGCAGCCATGTGTTGTGTGTGTGGGCGAGCGCAAAGACATGGGATGCTCTTGCGGGACCTACAGGGTGACTAACTTCCATGCTAACTTGAATGTGCGGAGAAAACAAAAAACCTGGAAGCTGGAGGTGAGAAGACTCCCCGCACACAAAACCCCAAACATCATCGGCCCGACAAGAAACGCCCCAGAGCTAGTTGGGCATCGTGCATCGTGCAGTAGTAGCCAGCACAAACGGAAGCCAAACTAGTTAGCCCCTCCCAAAGTCTTTGTGGAAGGGATGAAAAACACCCTCTTGAGGTCTCTTGTACTGCCCTTGCGGAGGACGTAAGGACATGGGAGCCTGAAAATACTGCCTGCTCACCACACGTGTAGAATTCCAGGGGCTCACTGCTATATTCTAGCGCTCGGATACCTCCGCGTTAGTGGCTTGGTACTGAGTAGGTACCTCCTTACATAATCGTCAGTTGGGCTGCTTAGCTAACCGAGTCCCTAACGCTTCCATGTCTTCCGTTGCGGGGATGGTTTTAGAGCCGCCCACTTCCCCGATCTCCACCTCCTTTGGTACGTCCTAGCTCCTGTAACCCCGCCTCAACTTGGAGCTCTTCGGATATTTCCGGCGCTAATCAGCACCCTGCGTTCCTGCCTTGTTCCATTCTACTACGCCTTGATCATGGCTTCTATGACGACCTTGAACGGTAGTAGACTCGACAGGTCGCTGCTTGAAGCAGTCTTGAAACCACGGCTCTTCTTCAGCGAGGTCTTCGAGATCTACCGTCTTTCGCCCAACTTCAAGGGCGACAACCGTGGTCTCTACGACTACGGACTGCTTGGAACTGCCTTGCAGACAAATATTGTCGATGCCTGGAGGAAGCACTTTGTTCTCGAGGAAAACTTTCTGGAGCTAGACTGCAGCGTACTAACACCCGAGTTTGTCCTCAAGACAAGTGGTCATGTCGACAAGTTCGCCGACTTGATGTGCAAGGGCCCCGCCAAGGGTGAATACCTAAGAGCCGATCACCTCGTTGAGAATGTCCTGGAATCGCGACTCTCGTGGGGGCTAAACGGGCCTTCCAAGGACTCTCCCAAGTTGGGTGATGCAGCCATTTCCGAATATAATGACATCCTTGCCAAGGTCAGTGTTGGTTTGTCTAGTTCTGTCTGCCTGCTCCTTCTACCATTTTGTATCTAGTGAATAACTCCACAATTTGGCGTATTGCAGATTGGCAATTACGATGGCCCCCAACTTGGTGAGTTGATCACACGGCTCGATATTCGAAATCCAGACGGCAACGGCGAGGCCAACCCGCCAATCCCTTTCAACTTGATGTTTAAATCTACGATTGGCCCTAGTTCAGCTACACCTATCTGCCTCCGTCCCGAGACGGCCCAGAGTCAGTTCTTGAACTTCAAAAAGCTCCTCGACTAAACCAGGGCTCGATGCTGTTCGCGTCTACCAGCGTTGGAAAGGCCTATAAAAACGAGATCTCGCCCAGGTCTGGGCTTCTCCAAGTCAGGGAGTTCCTGGTGGCTGAGATAGAGCATTTTGTCGAACCCGAAAACAAGCAGCACGCCCGGTTTTCCGAAGTCTGCAACGTCAAGTTGCCTCTCCTTGATAAGGAGAAGCAGCTTGCTGGAAACACGACGCCTCAGACGCTGACCGTAGGAGAAGTGGTCAAATCCAAGGTGGTTGACAACGAAACCCTGGGCTACTTCCTGGGAAGAGTCATGCTGTTTCTCCTCAAGATCGGAATCGACCCCTTAAAAGTTCGGTTTAGGCAGCATATGGACAATGAAATGGCGCACTATGCATGTGACTGCTGGGATGCCGAGCTCCTGACGAGCTACGGCTGGATCGAGTGCGTTGGATGTGCTGATCGGAGCGCATACGACTTGGCAGTACACTCAAAGTACACGGGCACTCCTTTGGTCGTTGAACAAGCCCTGTCCGAGCCTGTCAAGGTGAAGGAATAGGAGGCGGCATTGGACAAGAAGCTTGTCGACCCACGTTTCAAGCGCGATGCGAAGGCCATGCAAACAAGCGTTGAGGGTCTCGATCAGCCTCCCTTGAGCAGTTAGCCACTCAGCTCAGAGAAACCGGGGCTGTGACCATCAATACGCCCGTCTTGTCTGACGGCAGCACTTCCGTGGAGCTCTCGAGCAATCTTCTGGCTATCTCCAAAGTGACTCGTACTTCGAACACGCGCAAATACACCCCGAATGTCATTGAACCATCATTCGGTATTGGCCGGATTCTGTACAGTCTCCTTGAACAGGTTTATTGGCATCGGCCCCACGATGCTGCAAGAGCAGTACGCTACGTCGGACTTTTGTGTGAGGCTACCTTTACTGACAGATTCTTTTCGGTATTATCATTGCCCCTTTCTGTGGCACCAATAGAAGTGCTGATTGTTCCTCTCTCCGCTCAACCCCAATTCATGCCCCTTGTCCGCAAACTCTCTGCTCGGCTGCGTTCCTTGGGGATCAACCTCCAGGAACCTTGATTCGTCTAGTGCATCTATCGGCAAGAGATATGCACGAAATGACGAGCTGGGCACGCCGCTGGGCATCACTATTGACTTTGACACACTGGCAGATGGTTCCATCACCCTCAAGGAGCGGGACAGCATGACTAGCTTCGAGGTTCGGAAGACGAGGTGGTTCAAGCAGTGAAGAACCTAGCAGATAGCATAGAGTCGTGGGAAGAGATCTCGCAGCGATTGCAGCCATTTTTGGGCCAAGGCCAGGAGGACTAGATACCAAGCTATCTATGTTGACGATTTCCAGACAGACCTGACTTAATTTTTGGTAGGCATTATCCGCAACCTTAGTTTCTTATTTCTCGTGCATCTTAGTGAGGTACTGCCGCCAGTCTCGCGAACATTCCTATTCAGAAGACACTAAAGGTAAATAAGGGAAACGATAGCTGATATCGAATGATGTCTGGCAGTCGACGAGGGCAATAAGTGGAAGGAGTGTTAGTCCATGTCATGCTCTCGTTATTTTATTTCCGAGGCTAGGCCAATACTTCTACATTCGAACCTTCCCCCGGATTTTTCTTTTAAACCTTGTCTAAGCTGACTTGATCTTTGTGGGGTGCCGATGCCGTTGTGGATGCGCAGAATATGTGGGCCGTCACTATCACGCAGTTGTGGTTCCTAGACATCCACCCTAACGACCCTGTCCCATCTGATAGTCTGTTTGTTCGATGATTCGATTCCTACCTTTCCCCACCCCCCCTACAAACCCTTTCAAGAGCTGTGTTGTCCAAGGACTCACAAATCTCACTCTCGCAAAGCAAAGCTGCTTGCTAGGGAAGCAGGATTGCTCCAGACTCAACCAACAGGGCGTTTTTCCCCCCCAGTTTTGGCACAAATACATTAGCGGGGGCTAGCTACCTGGTAGCGACGTAGTTTGGCTTCCGTCTGGTCCTTTTGTGCTGCTACTACGGATACTGTACGATGCGCGACTACATCCATGGATACAGTTGCTAAGGACCAAGGCACTAACGCGGAGGGACCTGAGCGCTAGAGATAGCACTGAGAACCTAAAATTCTAGTGAGTGCGTCTATGTTTACAAGCAACCTGGAATGTTCTTACGTCCATACTATGTACTCTGTAAGGGCAGGTTCCATTGTTAAGTACAAGAGAGTGTAGACTTTTGGCCCGGCCGTGCCATGAGATGATATTGATACGATTGATCAGAAATGGGTCAGGGTTATGGATGAAAAGGCCGAAACGGAAGGGAAATGTGGACCGGGACCATGCTGAGCGGCCAAGTTCAGTTCCCACGATGTTGCGGCTGCGCAAAGGGGGTGAAAGAAAATACACTGTCGTGAAAAGATGGGTTCACGCAGCAACCCGGGAATTAGAGCGCGCCAGAGTATTGTGTTTCTATCGTAATGGAATGAGCGAGCTTTGTTAAAGAGCGGAGAGAAAACGGCAACGGCGAAGAAATGGGATACGGCGAACAGCCTTTTCGGACCGACTGTGGGGAGAGAGTTAGGGGTCTGAGACAGGATGGCGTCCATTGGGAGCCCTGGCTCGTCCACTCCGCATTCCAAGCGAACCGGGTTAACCCCAGCTTTCCGCCTATGAAGTTGCGGCGGCGTTTTGCTTTGGGTATTTTTGGGTCCGTCTGATCACAAAAACGGAGGAGGATAGTAGACGGTGGACGGCAGACGGCAGACGGCCGGCTCGCATCGCCTGCCAGTGTCAAGAATCTCCATGCGAAGATTTTGAGGGCCGTGACGAGGTGGCGGCGGCTTTGCCTTTCACCTCCGAGAGGGGTCGTGGCAGCTCAGGCCACACCGCCGCGACAACCCGATGACCTGCTACGTTCCAAGGGAGAAAGATGGGGGAGTGATACCTACCACGTTCTCAGGATGTTGCCGGGCTTGACTTTGAGTTTATTGCTCCTGGCTCGACCCGTCAATTCGGATGGCCTTATGTGTGCCCAAACTCAATTGCGGTCGACTGAAAACTCACAAAACCGGTGGGACATTCCTGTGAGGTCAACCAAACGCAAGTCGGGTTCTGGGACTTGGGTGGGTGGGGGTGAGCTGAGCTAAGCCAAGCCGCCGCTAGGCGTGCCGAAGTATTTCAAGGAGCAGAATCTGCCGCACTGGCGGATTTGCTTGCATGATGCTCGGTGCAGCGTTTGGTTTCTCACCTGCCAACCTACCCGACCACCTAAGACGGCAAGAAACAGAGCAAGCTACTGCTCACAGGGATGGTACTGATAGGGAAACAAACTACGAAAATAACTTGATAAATTTAGGTAGCCAAGACAATACCTAGCTGGCAAGGTTCAGCTCATGTTTGGGTTCGTTTCCTGAGACGAACTCAATTGTGTCTCGCATGATCGGATGTGGATTTTGGAGATTTCTTGTGGGACAATGCGACGAGGCAGGTTCGGCAGCAGGACTGGACCAAAAATGGCCTCATGCGTCCCATGATTGGGTTGCTCCTTTGTGAAGCTGACTGCCCAGTCCGAAATTCGGGGTTTAAACGGTGGACAAGTCATGACAGTTTTTCTACTGACCAACTGCCCGTCTACCTAGGTGTCCGTACGATGTGTTGTATGCTCATTGGGTACAGATGAAGTTAGTAATGTTCTCCGGAACAGTACTGTATGTACATACATACCTGAGGTAGGTATTTGCTTGCCTCAGAGGCTTAGCTCGCGAGGGCAGGTAACACAAAGCTGCAGGTGTTGACTAACAGAACCCTTTTGCCCTGAAATTTTCGTAGTCAATACCAGAGTAGCGAGAGCTGGGACACGAGTGAACACATTTCATTTAGCTGAAACCAATAAGGCGATGTTGACCCGCAACGAGAATATTACTTTTCGACCCTTTGGTCTAGGCCCAGCGATGTCTCAAGAGCCTCAACGTCGATCTGCGCGTTGCACGCGGTGCTGAATACACCTGGGCTTTCATGATATTGTGCCCGTCATGCCACAGTGACCAACTGGGCGGGAGTCTTGCCCATTGAGTCCCATATAGACAGCAAGATGGCGCTCTCCGATTACAAAAATCCGCGTGGCCTCCTGGACTTGTTCCCCAGAAGGGGAACTGTCAGCTTTACGAAGCCCCAGGGCCGTCGCCGCTGGGCTGGATCAGCAGGACCAATGGTGGCACCCAGAGGTGCTTTGCTCAGCCATCTTTTATCGGTCTGCGGCGTTTGTGTAATAGACGTCTGTGTGGTGGGTGTGCACCGAATAATGTGGCCGCAGCCCGCGGGAGGGCGACAAGATTACCCATCATGCGCTGATGCCCGCCTGGTCGGTTGTACCTGGAAAGCAAAAGAATGCGCAAAAGATACGCCGGAAGGCTCAGGCTCAGCGACGTTGATGCCAGAGCTGCCTGCCAGGTGATATGATATGGATAACGGCGCCAAATCACGCTGGTTGAGCGCAACCCGAAGAGCTTTCAGCTGTTCGAGAGACATTTGGCGCTCTCAAGCTGGCCTCTCCGGCCCGTTATCCAAGGCGCGCAACTAAAGTCCGCTCAAGGCCAAGCCCAGCCAGCTGCCAGCGAATCCCTTCGTGGAAACCATCAACCCTGCAAACGGGGGCCCGTTTCTCCTTCCCTTTTCGAACACCCAGCCCACTTGCCCGGTCCCGCCCCCATCCCATCTCCTCATTTCCCCGTGCCTTTGCCTAGTCCCAAGTTGATCCTCGCCTTTTCTGCGACCTTTTCCACTGTTCTCTCGCTGCACCTGCCGCTCATCGCATTGTCCCGTCTCGCGCTTTCGTCGGACGACGGCAAACACCTCACCTCACGACAACGTCCTGTACAGAATCGAATCAGGCGTCGCAAACGCCGGGGGATTGTACTCGGTCGCATCGCAGCAGCAACAGCAGCATCAGTAGTGGATTCTCACGAGGGACGGCCTGTTTTTCGCCCACCGGCACCTGGCCCAAAGTCCGGAGAAGTGCCATCCCCACGCCTACCTTGTGCAACGGCCCGATTCAACCCCAGACTGCGTTGAATTGACTTTCTGGAGTCTCCACGATCGCGCATCGTCGCCCCATACCCATTCCGACGGTTGGGTATTCGTCTAAAAGGGCTGTGGATGTCGGTGTCGTGACACTGGCTCGCTGTCGCCGCGTCTGCGTCTATATTTCTGTCTGACCGGCCCACGGGTACCACGGTCACCGTCACGACGGTGAAGGTGTCGAAAATATGGCGACGGCCGTGAAGCGGGCGTGCGACGCCTGTCACCGCCGCAAAGTTAAATGCGACGGGATAAATCCGTGCCGCAATTGCTCGGCCTCTCAACTATCCTGCACCTACAATGCGATCCCCCAGAAGAAGGGTCCCAAGGGCTCGCGCGCCAAGGTCATCAGCGAACTCCGCGAGAAACAGGGCCAGAATAGCCTCTCAAACCGGGTGCACAACCGCATAAATGGCATCGGCAGTCCTCCCTGCAGCCCGACGCTGGCTCCCACTCCGGGACTGCTCGCGAGCGACATGGTCAAAGACTGCGTCGACTTCTTCTTCGCCCACATGTATCCGACGATGCCTATCCTGCACCGCCAGCGCCTCGAGCAACAGGCCATGTACATGGACCAGAGTCTCGATACCTACTGCCTCCTCACGTCGCTGTGTGCATTCGTCCTGCTTCAGCCGGGCATGTCAATACCCGGTGGTGATCCCTACAGCATCGAGATGGGAGCTAATATAGTGTCGAGCACATTGTTGATGGAGGAGACAATTCGCGTCCGTAAGGGCTACGACTACCTGGATTCCCCGACTCTTAATAGTCTGTGCACGAGCTACTTCTTGTTTGGGTGCTTCTTCGGTCTCGACTTGCACGACAAAGCATGGTTTCATCTGCGCGAGGCCACGACATTGGCGCACATGATCGGAATGAACGACGAAGGCACATACCTGCAGTACGACCCCATCGAGAAATCGAGACGCAGGCGCCTGTACTGGTTGCTTTTCGTTACGGAAAGGTGAGTTATTATACCCCCCATTTACCCTGCATCACCTTGCTTCTGGATACTGACTGTCATTTCTCAGAGCCTACGCTTTGCAGCGCCAGCGTCCCTTGACCCTCGATGCAAACATCAATCTTCCGACCGCCGATGACGATCATACCGACCCTCTTTCTCACCAGTTGGGCAACTTTATCAGTCAAGTGAATCTATTCCGACCATACGACGAAGTCTTGGTTCCACTCTGGAATAAGACACGAAAGGAGTGCTCTCCTTCATACCTGTCGGCTCTGCAGAAGCAGCTTCCAGAGACGCCCGCACATTCGAGCAACGCACAAGCACAGCTATCGGAGCTGCAGATAAACCAAGCCTGGCTCAAGAATACAGCATGGCAGCTGAGCGTAGCAAGCGGCAGTGGAAACGATGCTCCATACCCATACCCTATGGACATCACCCGCGACTTGCTCCCTATGGTTTCCCACCTCCCAGGAAACTTGGGCCTCCACGGTCTTAGCTTGGTCGAGAAACTCCTCAGCGTCACCTGTTCTTTGAGCGAAGTTTTGGCGCTGAAGCCAGCTTCGAGGGTCTCTATCGACGTAGGGCCTCGCGAGCACCTCCACCAAATCATGGCTGTCGTCACGACCCTTCGTACCGGCGACTATTCCTACCTTCCATTGCTGCTCAGCAAGGTCCACGATGCCCTTCCAAGACTGGCAAGCCCGATGCTCCAGAATGCACCGGAGAGCACAGCCTGTAGTATTGACATTGACATCTTTGATGGATTTGGAACTGCTGGCATGGCACGGCCTTCTGTCTTCTCGAATGACGACTATGACAACAAGTACGCTGTTTCGCGCATGGAAGACATGAGCACGGATTCTGGGAGTTCAAGTGGCGCCCCTCCCAGCAATAACGACATGAACTCTCCGTTTGCCAGCTCCCCTGCGATCATGTCTCCTGGCCTCGATCCGACGCACGGCTTGCCAGCGGACTACACCTCGATGCCCGAGATGGTGATAAGTCCAATGAGCCACGCGCCGCCTCCTATAGGCACGCATGGGGGTCTAAATGGCCAGCAACCACATCACTCGCAATATTCACAGCAAACTCAGCATCTACCACATGTGCAGCACTCGCACCAGCAGCATCCACAACGTGCACCGATATCTCCGTTTCAGAATCTCGGTTCCCAGATGCAGGGCCTGACCGGAGCAAATATCAGCCCTCCACCGAACATATCTCTTCCATCACAAATGCGTCTCGGTCAAGGGCTAGGTGGTGAAATAGGCGCTGGCATGGGCCAGTTGGGCCAGGCTGTCAACGGTAACAATATGATAGCAAGGCCTCAACCGCAACGCGCAAACAGCTTTGCTATGGGCCCACAACAGATTCGGACCGTGGGAGATTTTCACGCCATTCAACGAGCCAACTCGGATTTGAACTCGATGGGCTCCGTGAGGATAAACTCAATGGGGACCGAGCTCGACTTTAATACACTACCTAGGTAGTAATGGTGGAACTGGTGGCGGAGTTTGGAAAGAGGATGGTGTTGGTCCTCATATTCAACCCGCCGCCGCCTGACTCCTCTAAAGTCTACGTCACCCAATTCCGACGTATCACGCCGACTTCCTTTTTTCCAACCCAGCCAGTTCCATGCGGCTTTTAACAGCCTCGTCCATGAGTATTTTCCTTTGTCCTAACTATAATCTCGCGTAGCGAGCTATGAGCATATTTACTGGAGCAACTTCGTTTTCTCTTTTCTTTTTTTTGTCGTATCTTTTTACGAGTTTTCTTTTACATCGCACCATTTCCGAGGGTTTCTTCGGATCTTTGCGGCCACTGGAGGCGGTCATTTTCATAATTGTCAAGGCGAACTTGGAGAGGTATTCTGGGGAAAAATACTGGTTTAATGGTGTGTTCGACATGATGTTGGCTACTATTTGGGAACTACCATTTTGTTTTTCGTTTGTATTTCGTCTTGTGTTGGGTGGATAGTCGCAGCAATTTTTTTGGTGGAAAAACGACTTCTTGGCATCGGGGCTTGCAAGAGCAATGCGAAGGAGCATTAGTAGAGTGATGGCGGCTGGTAGAGCTGGCCAGTAGTATTGACTGTCATAGTACAAAGACATTCTACAGAAATATATATATTAGCCTTAATGCTCGTCAGCTCCTTTCCCAAGTGACGCATTGGTAATATTCCCGAGGCAAGGAACAGATCAAGTAGTCGGCGAGACCAGTCTGAGCCGAAGTCCCTTGGTGAGGAGCCCACGTATGATAAACAACGATAGGTAGTCCCGTCGTCGTCAAACGAACCCGGAATTTGGAGACGCAAGTGCTGTCGAAGAAGATTGTAGCTTGAACATTAGAACTATTTTTGAGAGAAATGGGGGCGATTTTCACCTCAATAAGCAGCGGCGCAGGCACGAGCATCCACAGACTTCGAAGTCGACAGCTAATACGCCTCACAGGTAGCCTTGTCGAACAGCAATGTCCCTACGTTAAGCATATCGAAGGCAACGGAAATGCCACTACTAACTACACAATGCGGCGTGTGGATTGGAATTCGGGCTTGATACGTCCCAGTTGGGCTTGGAAGCAGAGCGACAGCTAGAGAGAAAAGGGGCACCCTCTTGGATGGGTGTGTATTCCATACCTAGAGAATGTTTGCACCAATGGTCTTTCCCTCCTCTCTTTTCTTTTCCCCCCACCCTTTGCTCTGGACCGTTGACCACGGGCACATGACGGATTGGGTACGGGTAATAGACTGGCAAAGAGGCAGCGCGGGTAAGTTTTACGGTCACCTAGGTACCCGACCCGAGGAAGGAGAGACCGGGTACCAGCCGGACACCGGGTCGATCCGTGGCGCAGCTCAGGACGGGGCATGGCTACTGATAGTAGCTACACGCTACACGCACATCAGTGGACACATCAGTTGCACGATGCGGGCTGGCCGAGAAGGTCGAAGCAAAAAAGGCATAGAGAGTTTGGTGCTGAGGAGAGGAGAGGTGAGGAATGTCAACCTCCTCTGTAGCTGAGGTAGGTCCGGGTTCCCCACAGATCGTCCCGGCTGTAGAACTAAGTTAAAGTGCCTGGCCTTCCCGCCTCACCCTCAACTCTCCTGCTTGGCCCGTTTTGCTTTTTTTGCATTGACACCGGAATTAAAAAACACAGCAACACAAGGTTTCGTGTCGACGAACACACACGACCCCCTCTTTTGCTCGTTTCCTTGCTGTGCTGCATGCTGTGGGCCTGGAACCTAACTTTGGACGCCCAGAGAGGGACGGCTGCAGCTCCGGTGGATATCCGTATGTACGACTGACAACGCGTGGCTCTCTCGCAAGCAAGCACACACGGGCGCGCGCGCACTCACACATACGGAGTATCACAGCCTGAGCCTGCCTGGCCTGTTACACGGGGCAGTGACAATGATTTGCACGGGACAGCACAACGGGGATGAAATGATAGGCAAGAAGGGAGGGAGATAGGGGCTGAGCCGAGTGATCGGACGCCCACGGGATTCCCCCACAACTTCTTCCCCGCGGTGGTAAACAAGCATGAACCTACACGGCCGGCGTCGCGCAAGTAAAGACGGCCTTCGCTGCGTCATGCCGTGGCCGATGCAGGCGTGGCATGAATACACGAATACGTGCGATGCACCCGAAAGACGTTGCTGGTTAGCAAACCTCCAAGCCAAGCAACCGTGGAGAATAGACGGGCCACCTCTCTCACCCGGGCCGAGTCTTTTTGCTTCAACCTGGCTTTTCCCCCCTGCATGGCTTCGGTGATTAAGTATTCTGGCGTCGGCAATGCTAACTGGCGATCTCGGAAAAGAAGGCACAGCTCGACAGAGTTCGACGGACTCGAAGTCTCTTTCTCGGATGACGACTCCCCGAAAAAGGGGGTCCAATAGGCCAATTTCATCAATCCTCTAGGCCTAGCAATAGGGAACATCGGCAAGTCGTAGAGACCGTTGCCCGAGGAAAGGGGTATAAGTATGTTGCTCGATAGCTAGCTTGATAGGGGAGCATCTCAAGCTACCAGACACGACATTTTGGCCTGATCTCGACAAACTCCATACTTCTAGCCAACAAGACGCTAGCGTTTGCCTCACTGCCCGTTCCACCAACATCAAAGAGCCCCTTCCTTCTTCACCCCCCACCCTTTCAGCCCTCCGGCTCTTTTGTGTCCCGTGTCTGTTACCAGTAAGCACTTACCCTTTCACCCCACCGTCTCCGTCGACATACATCTTTGGGTCAGTCTATATTTATACATACCTCCAGACTTATACGTATATATACCCAAACCACCACCGCTACTATCCACCACTAGTCAAAATGGACGCCACCTCTCCCACTCCAGTTGCCACCTACGGCCGCGACCCCAAGATTGCTCAGTCTGTTCACGAGAAGCTTCTGCCCGACTACGAAGGTACGTTTGCGCTTTCTGTCCTGTCACATGGTGCTACATCTACGCATGTCAACAAACACTCCTCCCACCTGGTCTTCTCTCTCTTGCGAGTATTGCAAAAGTTCCAATGGTCGCTCCTCACAATAACCCAACATGCTATTACTCACAACAAATATTGGCATCATATGACCCATATGCCAACCCACACACATACCTACCCGCTTGAGCTGATGTAGACAACACCATGATACTCTTACACACATGTACACCCCACACATATACGCACATATGCACACACATACACAAATACACACACCCATGAACCACACACAAACATAGACTAACCACCGCAAACACTTAGTGGTCCACGCCTGCTTCGACATCGACTCCGCGCTGAGCGAGCTGCCCGCCATCTGCGCCGGCGAGCTTGAGACGACGCCGTCGTCGGGGGTGGGGGTCAACAGCACCGAGGCCGAGGCGAGCAAGCGGCGGGCGCCCGTGGCCATCTTCTTCGGCGGGGCGGGCATCTCCGAGGACGAGTTCGAGCGCATCACGGCGGCGGTGCGCGAGCGCGCTCCCGGCGTGCACTTTGTACGCGTGCAGAAGCGCGATGTCCTGGCCGCTGGGTCCTTTGGGCCCAACCCGGACGTCATTGCCAAGATCTACCGCAAGAAGATGGCTGCCCTGGCCGCTAAGGCTTGATGCTGCTGCTGCTGCTGCTGCTGCTGTTGGGTCTGGTGGTGCCAGTACTGGTGCGGGAACCGGGTGGTGTCGTTTTCGCGTTGGCTTGACTTCTTTTGCGACTGGAGCTGAAGGAGGAGGCGGAGGCGGGATGGTGAGGATGCGGAGTAGGATGACTAGGAGGAGGAGAACAGGGGCGTGGCGGCCAGCAGATCATCTTCGCGGGGGCTATGGCCTTACTGTCGACTCGGACATGGATCGCCTCTTTGACGGAAGCCACACCCACAGCGACGGCGACAACAACAATCAACAGCCGCTCTGGAATGGCAATCATGTGGCGGCGGGACATGGTGAGAGAACATGGCTTGACTCGGTCATGATCAAGATCGGTGCCATCGCGAGCCTCTACCTGCCAGTTGCAGATCTCGACGTGTTGGGCGAGCTGGATGCCAGGAACAGGGTGTCCGTGTCAATGCCGTGGGGCAGGGGAGGTGGCTACTACAAGGACCATGTCGGAGATGACGATGACGGCTTAGCTCTTAATGACTTATGATATGAACGAAGGGATGCTTGCTTTGTTTCCTTACTATTTCGTGGGAACAATTGAGACTGAACCCGAGACCGCTAGTGTTATTGGTTGACTTTAGTTGTTTAGTCTAGTTTAAGGTTTGCTCAAAGTTCCTGTATCACTCGATGAAAAAGTGCTCCGAAGCCTGCTTGTTACCCATTGCTTTTCACAAGCAAGCATATGCACATCTCATATCACATCACGGCAGGCAAGTTGACTTGATGTTATAGAAAGGAGAAACTAGTTCCCCAATGGTTTACCAAACAACCTCCTAGAGACAGTCACGCCGTCTGCGTCTAAGTTTGCTATGTCTAAGTACCATGAATCCAAAAGAAATTAAAACAATGCACACGCATACACACTGCCTGGAAGCCAAAACCCCGCCACTCAAAATACAAAATGTCCGCTACAGAAATACGTTCGGTAACGCATAAGCACAAGATGATGATGTTCCCGCTATCGGCCAGCAAGCAGACCATGCATTCCAATCGTTTCATGTCCTCTCTCTTCATGTGTCTCTCGGAACCAATATCCCGGCCCCGGCCCCGGCCTCTGAGGAGGACAGATGGACCATCGGCGGCCCGATTTCTAGAGCGTCATCCGTTGCTCTCTTCCAGGGTAAGCAAAGAGAATCCCCTCCCCGTCTTTGGATGCTAGAAACGACCCATATGTGTGCTGCCAGCTTCCGCGACAGTGAATTTCGATGTCTCGGGAGTCGGGGTAGCGTAGCCGAGAAACGCTAGTGCATCCATCCACAGGAGCTAGTCGAGATACCATGCATGATACGTGAGGTACGTGAGCGTGAAGGTGAGGGAAGAAGTAAAGATTTCGACCCTGAGAGTGAACCAAGAACCGCCATCAAGAAGGCAAAAAAACAAAACATATAAGAGAGAAAAACAGCGATATATTCCTACATGTTCCGCACCCCAGCCATTTCTCATCTGTCCCAACCTTTCCCAGGCAACGGCAGCTGGTACCAGTCGGCCGGCATAGGGAAAGGCTGTGCAAAAAAGAGGCTGTGAAAAAAGAGAGAAAAAAAGAAAAGTTTAACACAACAGCTCGCGCCCTTTCTCGCCCACACATTGAGTATTTCCTTTTTTTTGAGCCCGCCATATATCTCCTCATTCACGCTCTCAAAACCACCCAGACATGTAACCGCTCACGAGGCCGGGGAACGCATCAAAATGGATGCGACCCCGGCGCGAACCAACCCAGTTCAATGTGCTTTCAAATCCAGAACACCTTGTGACCTTTGCCGCCTTCCAAACGCAAAACCAACCTGCCCAGAGGAGATTGTCGCTATCGATAAGAGATAATTAGTTTCTTCGGTCATTGCTACCTGATCCAAAATCGGGCTCCGTCAGCATCTTTTTGTCTTTCCTTGCCTTGATCACAAACTCGGCGCTAATTTGGATGTGGTCGGCAGGGAAGTGGTAATTTGGGAAGCCGGGCACGCGCTTGAGATGCTGCTGGTCCGGGGGCCCAAGGAGCTCCACCACCTCCATCGTGTTTGTCGAGTACCAAATGTAATCAATCACCTCGGCAAAGCCCGGCACGTAGTTGGTAAAGGGCAACTCGTCCGGCGTGCCGTTCAGGTGGACGTAGGCAGACCGCATGCTGAAGGGGTGCTCTATCCCGTCACGCGTGAAGTTCCCGTACTGGTACTTGTTGAAGTCGCTATGGTTGGGCGAAACGCGTCCCATGGACAAGAGCTCGTAAACGCTGCTGTCGTACGTGGAATTGTAGTCGCCACACACAAGAAGGGGGATATCGGTGTTGTTCCGGTATTCTTGTGACGGTGCCGGATCCGGCAAGTCGGGCCTCGGTTCGACCCCGTCCTCGGTCATAGAGGATGGTACCTGAATCATCCTTTTGTCCTTGAGGGGTTGCCACCGGGCATATTTCTCTGCCAACTTTGTCAGGTGTTCCATGAGGATTGCCGTCTGGACTAGCTTGACATCGGCCAGTGTTGGCTCCCATGCCAGATGCGTGTTTGCCACAATGATGCGCGCTCCGGTTTGCCTGCTCTCAAAAAAGCAAATGACACCAATGTTGTCCTTGGGCATGACCCGGTTGAAAATATCATGCTGGTTCTTCATGTCCGGACGATTGATGGCAATATTTGCGTAGTCCAAGAGCTGCTTGTCAAGCAGTATCCACTTGGAGGCCTTGTAAAAGACGGCGCATCCATCAACAGCCTGCGCATCCTTCTCCGACATCGTCTTCGCTTTAGGTCTCGGCCACTGGATGCCCTTGTAGTCATCCTGCGCGAGCTCGGGGCTGAAAAAGTCGCGGAAGACGTCTGTCGCAATTTCCTGGAGACACAAGATGTCGGCATCTCTCTCACGTATTTCCTGGATGATCCGATCCTTTCGGTATTCCCACGATAGAGCACCCGTCGGAGTGTAGCCATACAGCGTCGTCGTCGCGTATTTGTCGCACAAAATATTCCACGTCAACAACTTGACGCGTTCCAAGTTTTGCGACACGTCCTCTTGTACAACGATCGGCTTCCGGGGAGCAGGAGGGAGCGGTACTGTAAATAAAAATTTAGAAACCTCTTCGACACCAGATTACATTGCGACTCACCTGGCGCTTGTTCAAGAAGTGTGTTGATCAAGCTCTTGGTACCGCGTTCCACTATTTCCTCCTTCAGAGCCGGATTTAGAGGGTTGCCATTGATGCCAAGCGTTTCTAGACGGTACAGAGATCCTAGTTCGAAAGGGAGCTCGTGGATTTGGTTTTCAAAGAGTAGCAGCGTCTTCAGATTAGTGCACATGCCAATCTCTGGAGGGAGCTCGGAGAGCAGGTTGTTCGACGCCTCTAGATGCTGCAGGTTGCGGAGCTTTCCAATTTCGGCGGGCAGATATGTCAATCTGTTTGAAGCGATGTAGAGCTCCTTGAGGAAGGTGTAGCTGAAGAGCGGGGGAGAGAGAATGCGCAAGCCCTGGCCGCTCAGGTCCATCTGATGCCACTCTTGCCTAACATTGGACTTTTCCACGCTCCAAGGTCTCCTCCTATCGTCCTCGCCGTCCGCAGTAAGCGTCGAGTTCCCGGCGGGGAGAGGCGCGCCGCCAATCCCCCTATTTTCAGACGCCTTCAGCCGCGCAAAGTAGTTAGGTTGATGCTGCTCCATCATTGTAGTATTTGCCCGCTCCGCCTCCTTGTGTAGCCGTAGCTGCTCTGCCCAGTGCTCGTTGATCTGCTGAGCTTGGCCGCCCCTCGTTGTTGACGAATGGCCATTCTGCATGTTGCCTCCAGAGAATGGGCTAGTGTTGGAAAGGACGCCGCTCGAGAATACAGAATGACCGATCATGCTGCTGCCGCCGCCATGACCCGGGTGGTCCTGCTGGATGACCTGGTGGTGCTGTCCATGGGGCTGGTGGGGGTGGCCTGGCTGCTGCTGCTGGAAGCTATAGAGCATGGGCATGGCCTGCCGCCCCGGAGCCCCATTGAGCCTGGAGTTGTGGCCCTGCTGGTGGTTCTGACCGTACATGCCTCGAGTGTTTTGGCCTTGGGCGTCCGGTTTGGAGGCAGTGGTGGGGTCGGCAGCAAAATGGCTCAGGAGGGAGTTCAGAAAGAAGCCGTTAGCAACGGGGTTGTTCGAGCCGCCGTACTGCACTGAGAGCGGGTTCGGGATCGAGAACGGCTGCAGCAGATGTCGGTGACCATCTGCCATCTAGAGGCGGCGACGGGATAGCAGGCGTCGTGCGCGAGAGCGGAGCGCAGCTGGAGCGGAACCGAGGACGGAGACAAGTTCCGAGTTGCGGCCGCCGGGGGTCGCGGTCGAGGAAGGTCAAGATATTGGTCGGGAGCGCAGCGCAGTCGGTACCGGGGGAAGCAAGGTTCGCATGGAGCAGCACAGCAAGCACAGCAAGATCTTCTTCGGGCATGGGTGCAGTGTACAGGGACTGCCACGATGCGTCTTTTGGTTTGCGGCAGTCAGAGGGCCATCCGATGCTGAGCAGGGCCGAAACGGAGGGCGAGCAACGGTGTTGTGCGGTGGCAGGGTGGTCTTCGCTTGGGCAGAGATTGGCGAGGGGGAAGAAAGGCTCGTCCGATGGCGCTGGATGGGGGACGACGATGCTCGGGCGCTTCGGCGGCTGAAGGGGCGACGGGGCGGAATGCACGACGCGGCGTTGGGAGAAAAAGATGCTTGATGTGAAGCTTTTTTTTTCTTTCTATCTTTTTTGAGATTACAAGCCTAGCACGAGCAACGCAACGCGTGAGTCAGTTCTGTATCTTCGGCGCTTGAAGTTGGCGGACACGGGCGGGGCGGGCGACGGGTTGGGAGGGGAAGGTCAAGGGGGAGACGCGAGTATGGCGTCAGACAAAGAAGGCCAGGACACAGGCAAGGTAAGGTCAAGTAAGTTGCAGATACGCAGTGTAGTGTAGTGTAGTGTAGTATGGTGTAGTGTAGACTGTGTAGTGTAGACTGTGTAGTGTAGTGAATGGATTGAATGGGCCGGGGCAGCCAGCGAGCGCATTGGGGAGCGCGCAGCGAGCAAAGCGTAGCCATTGCCGCCCGCCGTGTCAACCTCACCTATGAAATGAATGTGCACAACCTCTTGCTGGGAATACTGGAGAGTCTGTCAATGGATACTCGAGTGAAGGATATGGTCTGCGATGGACAGTGGCGTCAATGCGTCGGTCGATGTGTCCAAACCTCCTTTGTCTTGGCCCGCTTCGATGGAGTTGTGCAAAGATAGCATCCGTCGCCGCCCTGCTTACCTAAATTCACCACGTGACTTTTCGGGCTCTGCTCAGTCTCACGAAGTTTTAGTGCTTAGGTTCGCGGCCTAGTGCTTGTTTTCTCGTCAGCAAGGCTGAGCCTGTTGGGTCTGGGTCTACTGTGGATTCTCAGGCCAGCTGACTTGGGCGGCTGGTTTCGCTTTTCACTATCGCCCCGCCTGACATACACTATGAACCACCTCCTAGTACCTACAGTACCTGAAGTATGGAGTATATATCCAAAACAACTATTTTCGGTCACCGCCCTCCAATGTGAGGTGAGCGTGGAAAGTTGGAAGCCATAAGTTACTCTATGGATGACAGACTCTGAAAAATGCCATAAACCTTCTTCGCACCTGTATGCCGGGATTGACACCAATACGTGCTTCTCGATCTCAGATAGAAACTTTCTCAAGTGATCTCGGACCACAGGACAGGTGGGCCAATGTACACTGCAGGATGGATGTGGGTATTTTTCGACCCTCCTGCGCTGTAAATAGCAACAGCCCCTGGTGTTATACCTGACATCTGGAAACGATTCGTTGCAGTTGGCGATGGCTTCTGATTAGTTCCATGTTTCTCGGCTTTTCAGCTTTGGTATAACTTCCTTAGATACGGGTAGCTGAGGTAGGTAAGGTATGAACTGTAGATATTGACATGGTCACCTTAGTTTAACTTATTACCTCACACGCCAGGTGTGAGTTGGTTGGGGCGGCTGGTTGCCTGTCCACATTTGACTTGGTTCACAGAAACGAACCTACAATTCTGTCATGCCATTCTCGCTCAACTCGATAGCACCAATTGGGCAGAACGGTTTCCATCATATGCGTACGGAGGGTTCCACCCTCGTCTATCTGTGGGAGGCGCACTCCCAACCGGGCATCCCGTCGATGTCTTGGCTCAAAGCTGCTGCTATGCTGCAGGATAGAGGAGCAGCACAACGCGTGCTCGTCCTGTTGAGCTCTTATCACAGCAGCAAGACAAGATAAAGCATGGTGACCCGAATGTCTTGCGCAAATATTTGCTGGGCGTTCAAGCCACTGCAACGGCGCAGCAAGTCTGGTCGGCGTCCTGGATCTGCAGCTGACCCTCAACTGCCCCCACAGAGTGGAGGGAGTTGCAGGAAACAAACTGCTGCTTCACCCGGAATACTGCAGGCATGTATACCGCGTTTGCATGAGTTGGAAGTTGTCGTCGCCGACCTGATCTACCGAGTTCTTTCAGTCCGCAATGGCTCGGTGGTGCGGATCCTGTCGCCGAGAACAAAGAATATCCGGGTCCTGTCTTGCTGGGTTAGTAGCCAGCTTCTCCCATCTCGTGGCGCAGGCGCATGAAATCGCAAAGTGGGCTGGCTATCTACCACCGGGCACATGTCGAGCGTACTGGGTATTCCCGACGGCGTCCAAGAACCAAGCTCAGAAGAAGAACTAGAAGAGCCAATTCAGCCTTAATTGCCTCGCTAGGGAAGAAGCAATTGATGGACAGCCAGTCGTCATGTTTGCATTCTTTGAACACATAGTACAGTAACGATACGAAGTACGGAGTGGCTCGCTTGTGGTCAAACACAAGCTGGCAGCCCGCCCATACCTACTCCGTACCATAGCTAGCGCCCGTCTCCCGCAGTGTTCTCGTATGGGATCTGGGGGAGTTCCATCTTAGAACGTAGGAGCGGAAGGAATGCGTCCCCGCCGCCCAGGTCGGGACAAAAGACAAAAATAATCAGGTTGCATCCATGTATAGAGGTGCCGCGCCCAGCAAGTAGTGGCACTCTCCCAGTTCATTGAGAAGCTGGTCTGGTCAGCCATTGGCAAAGGGCTCATAAAACCGGCCAGCGAATGCGCTGCAACAGCAATGACCTCCCCCCTCCACCCTCTTAAAACTGATCCAATGAGCGAGCATAGAACCATCCTTGACGGCCGCTGGGATTAAGGAGTTCGTCTCCCGAGACTCCACGAATCCGGACTTGGACCTCGAGGCAGCCAATCCCTGGCGGGGGACACGCTGCGGGGAACTGGGACAGGAACACAGTGAATGCAGCTGCTCCATTTTCGTCGTCGTCCCCCACCCCTTCGGGCCTTCAGGGGCGAGAAGGTGAGTGAGGGCCAGCAGGAAGAGCCAGAATACACAGGGGAGCTAAACCTGTCATGGGGCCACGGAGAGAGGTCTGCGGTCGATAGGGAAGATAATAATCGAAGCAAGGCCGTGCAATCAGCAGCTGTGTTTCGTATATCTATCTTGAATGCTGGCTGGCTCCATCTAGGTCTAGCCTACTCCGTTGTCTTGCCCTGCCTTGGTTACTGGACCATCCGACTGCAAGACATCCATTGCATCCCCGCCAACTTCGCACAAACACCCTCAGTTGCTTGAGGAGCCTCGTTGTCACAACTACAGCTTCTTTCGACCAATCCCACTGACTAGGCTCAGCTGACCACCGACAAGAGTTTGGCTTGGTTCGTGTATTCTTGATTCTTGGTCTCTCGCCCCGGAGCACTTCCATCAAGTCCTGCCGGCCTACCCCACTACGAGGCGGCGGCGACAGCCCACGATCGAGGATCCCGATCTCGATCTGCTCAAGTGGAACACTTGCCGACTTTGGCGATAGCGCAGTTTGCGGCGCTGCGAAGACTTGAGATCCATCTGACAAAAGAACGGCGCCATGCCAGAGAACACCGTCCAACGGTCCCGCCAGTTACAGCTGTCGAGGACTCCCTTAAACTAACCATGAGACGTGGCAATCTAGTTCCAAAAAGTGTGTTAAACGGCTGAACTCCCAGAGCAGCTGTGCGCTCTAGCAACAACAACGGTAACCAAATTGCTGGTAATTGAGGGTTCGGCTCTTATTGTATAGGAGGGGTCGCACGACGAGAAACACTGGCCAGCGACCATTCGATCATCAAGCGAAGGCCGGCGGTGTGACGCTCCGGCACATCTTCGACCTTTCCTTCGTGGCGTCTTTTTTCTCCAGGCAGTCCCACTCCCAGGGCGACGTTTCAGCTTGCTTGCCGGTCAGGGAACTATCCACCGCGCCAGCCTGAAAGGCTGAGGTGACAGGCGATCCGAGACTTGGGAAAGAAGAAAAGAAAAACGACCCATCATCCGCCTGGTTCAGGGGCACCTAACGAAGACGGCCAGGGACAGGGGATCGAGAACTGCCTACTACGGAGCACCAGGAGACGAAACGGGCCCTTCCACAAACCGACCCGACAAGCAGGTGTGCATCCCATTGATCTGATCAACTCCGGTCGGTGTCTCTTTTCAGAAGGACGAAGATCAAAAAGGTGACTGGGACCCGAATACTGCCGCGCTGGCTTCCATTTTCACATGAATGAGGAAGGTCTGGTTACTTCGATCCGAGTTTGAATAGCCGCAACAAAGACGAGCAGCCGCAAGATACCAATTCTCAAACAGCTCAGACCAATCAGGGTGGGGGTCGTTTTTCAGTGCTTTAATATTCTGGCGTAAGTTGCTGGATGTCGACTAGCAACCAGCGGGTGGTGTTGTGCTGAGTCCGACAGACGCACTACGCAAGACGACCTGGAAGCTTGAAGCCGGGAGGTCTACAGATTGCGGCGCTTGGTGCAAACGTAGCGGTAAAAGGCGAGCCTAGCGCGTTGGGCGTAGCGCATCACCTCAGCGCAACAGCCAGGTATCGCAAGGCGCCGCGGAACGCACAGCGGCGCACGCGCGGGCGCGGGGCCCACAGCAGGTGGGACTGAACCCTTGCGGGTGGGCATTAAAAAAAGTTTGGCCCATCTCGTCAGGGGCCCGCCAGAATGGAGTTCCTCTCAGGATATGCTGCGGCCAGGGCCCCTTTATCCGCCTACCAAGTAGAGCCGCATCCACCATCCCGACCGACTCGTTCCAACTCCACGTCAGGAGCGACCCAAAAGAAACGATCGCGCATCCACGGCCACATTAGAACCTCGAGCGCCAGCACTTCGAGCAGCACGCGCACCGAGGTCCCGTCGTCGCCGCAACACAACGTCGCCCCGTGGCTGCACCAACCCGTCGTTGAGGCCAGCAGCGGTCTCGGACTCGACGCCGCACCACCCACCCTCGCACACTCGTCTGCTGCTGCGGCTGCTGCTCCCGCCTCCGCAGCTTCTGTCGCTGTGACATCAGTGAACGCGGCTAGTCGTGCAGCGCCCTTTGCCGAAGCCCAAGTCTCGCGGCACGATCAGCAGCGGGAACGGATGCCTGCGCCTGTCCGATACTATCAGAACAAGCAACTGCCGGCGACGCCCCGTCTCGACACCCACGACGCTACCTCCAACAAATACCTGACCAGTGGCAGCCTCTCGGAACCCACATCTGCCCGAACCCCGGCCTCCGCCGGCGCGACCGCCATTTCCACGCCCTTTGGCAACCCTGCCAACCACGCCCTCTCCGGTACTACCGCCTACCAGGATCGCCGCGCCCTCCAACATGCGGCCATGTTCCCCGAAAGCGGCGCGGGCTCCAAGGTCTTGGGGAATACCGCCTTCTCTCGTGCCGAGAGCGTCTCTAGCATCTCGGGAACCACCACGCGCACCATGCTCTCAAGCGAACCCGCCTACAATGCAGATCTGACGGCGCAGCAGAGCAAGCCGTTCGTCGTCCGGAATGGCCGCACCTACATTTCGGATCTGACACTGCCGTACCCCCTGCCCGTCGACCTCGAAGAACTCCACCGCCAGAGCCTACGGACACTGCTGCTGATGCAGCTTTTCGGGGGGCCAATATGTACGCCCGCATTCGTTGCGAAACCCCCCACTCGAGTTCTCGAAGTCGGCTGCGGTTCGGGATTCTGGAGCATGATGTGCTATCGGTACTACGAGAGACAGGGGTTGCACACCAACATCTCGTTCACAGGCATCGACATTACTCCTATTGCGCCCGGCGCAAGTGGTGCTGGCACCACGAGCGGTTCTGGTGCAGGCAACCGGGCATCGTCGTCTCCGGCCGGAGGTGCAAATGCCGCCGCCATGTCCGACGCCCGACCCGACAAAGACATGAAGTGGCGGTTTGTTCAACACGACATGCGGAGGTGTCCGTGGCCATTTTCGGACGGCGAGTTTGACCTCGTCATGGTTAAGGACATGTCGCTCGCGACGACATTGACGATGCAACAGTCGCTGATGGACGAGTATCTCCGCATTCTGGCGCCTGGAGGCACAATTGAATGCTGGGAAAGCGACCACACTCTACGCATGCTGCGGCCACACGTGCCTGAACCACCCTCCACCCCGGGTTTCCCTACCGCTGAAGACGACGGCGAGGATAGCAGCGGCGAGGACGATGATACGGAAGCCGCCCATCTCGGCTCATATGTCATGACGGCCAATACGCCGCTCAGCTCGCCGCTCAATAACTTCCTAGTAGAGTACAACGGTTGGGTTTCTCGTGCGCTCGAGATGCGCTCCCTATCCCCTGTGCCCTGCACCCTCCTCGGTCCGTTACTGGTACAAGAAGCCGAGGTCCTGACGGGGATGGGGAGCCGCCGGCTTGCCGTACCGCTATCTGAGGTGCGCTGGGAGCGCGAGGGCGTCGGCGGTGTCGTCACCAAGGACGGGAAGAGCTACATCGAGACGAAGGGGCGTGGAGCGGGGAACAGCGGGGCGCCCACGCGAAAGGCGTTAGACCCCGGGGCGGCGGCGTTGCGGAGGACGGCGCTCCTGACGGTGGTGCAGATGATACAGAACTTGGAGCACGTCCTCCGTGAGGTTAGCGGCAAGAGCCAGGACGAGTGGGATGGCTGGGTCGGCAAGATGATGAACGACCTGGTCAAAGGGAATGGGACCAGCTGGGGCGAGTGTCTCGAGGTTGGTGCGTGGTGGGCACGAAAACGGGTACCCGCGTGATCTATTCTCGGCTGTCTCGACTTTTACATAATATTGGGAAGCATCCAGCCTCCCCTAGGTCCACGGTTTCCAAGATGACCACGCCAAAACCAGAAACGCCACTCGCCAAACAATTCCCCCCCCCCCCCCCCCCCATCACAACAGCAAGTCTTTTTTGGTTATACAGCCAACACCCGGAACGCTGAATTATCATTTTTATGCTCCATCATACCTCTTCCTTAACGCCCGATATCGTTTAAGATAGTATCTATATACCCCAAAACGAGTCAGCAACCAGGATGGAGTCAAGTTGGGTTTTTTTGCTTTGCGCAGCCGCAACTTGCAGGGTTCCTAGAGCCAGATGGGATAGCCAGGGGAAGAAGAAAATGGGTTGGAAAGGGGAGGTATAGACGCGTGGAATATCTCTATTTTCGCTTCGTTTCCATCCTCCTTGTTTTGGTCTGGTGGGTGAGGGGGAAGCTGTATTGAGAAGGATGGGGATATTTTTTTGTTTTCCTTCTTTCTCCTTTCACAAAGCCACACCCCCCGTCTTGCCCCTTTTTACACCCGGGCATATTTCCCGGGCTCTTCTCGCCGTGGCTTTGCGCGCACGATATAGATGTTCTGGTCTCTTGTTTCCTTATGCATGGGTGGATGGACGATTGATGGATTGGATCATGGGTTGCTCTTTTCGCCTCCTTTTGTCTCATTTTGCTTATCGCAACCTCCCCAATCTTGGGTACTCCCGACGGCCCCCCCATTGCATATATATACGAGTTCTTCTAGGATATTGAATCGAACTCTTTACGACGGACACGTGCTTGGTGCTGCGGCAGTCTGAAAGAGAATACGAATCGCGCGCGGTGCTTGACTCATCTTCTATTTTCATGTTGCGCCACGCCCACACTTCATGGCGGAGCATGTGGGTGGGCTGAGGGAAATGGGGCACTGTCGTGGGTAATGCTGGAAGGTGCAGAGACGTTTACAAGAGGGCAAAGAAATAAAGGAAAAAAAAAGGGGGGTTAAGCAAAACACCTACAATGCCTCGATCTCTGCACAACGCGCCGGTGGAATTATGTCAGCCTTGTGTGTGCAAAAAGGAGAAAGAAAGAAAAAACGCATCTGTTGATTGTCGTCACGAAACAACTGGAAATGTAAACACACAGCACACACCTTTTCGCACAAACTCGGCCCGAGCGATCCCCTGGCGGATCTGCTCCGCGTCCTCGAGGTGCGCGTTGGCCATAAAGGCCCGGTGCAGCCGCGGCCGGAAGTAGTCGAATCCCTGCGGGTAGTCCTTGCCGAGGTTGAGCAGCTCTGTGTGTTGTCGTTGGTATGTAAATTAGAGCATATTCCAGATGTTTTGTCAGGTTGAGTGTCTGGTGTGAGCAGACAGGTTCAGGGGTATGAGCTCTCGAGGATCCAAAGAGGGAAGACATGAGTGAGATGGTATGTGAAAAAGTGAATCAATGCCTGCCTTTGTAGATGGTAATGACCTGCCTCCTCAACTCGGGGTTGAGTGGTGGCGACATTGCACTGCCTGAGTGAGCTGTCGCGATCTTCCGTCGTGGTTTAGTTGATGAGAGGCCGAGATATCCGTATGGCATTCCTCGGAGGTGGGCAGGCAGCCCGCTATCTTATCGGTGCACTACAGTGGGCTAACGACCTGCAGTGGATGGCGGCTCCAAAACTCCCCCGGGCCGTCGTCTATTCTGTCAAACGGCCGGAAATAGAGCATTCCCTCGGCTTTGACTACCTTACCTAAATCTCGTAAACTGACTAAATATCGTAAAGTTTACGCCGCGGCCCCTAGTTCTTTTTGTTCTCGATATTCGGACGAAGTAGCTGATGCTCTCAAAAGCCAAGCGGGCGACGGCGGGCGGGCGGGCGCTAACATTAGGCACGTAAGGGCTCCGCTGCCATTCAAGCGTGCCATCAACGGCCGTAGTTGACAAACCGCCCGTCGCCCGTCTCCCCGCGCTACTTCCGTCTTGAGTTGTGTGCGCCGTGAGCTCTCGGTGATGGCTCGCACTCAATAAAGGGAGAAGCAAGCCCCCTAGATCAAGAGAGAAACAGTTCGCATCCTCTCAGTACAGTAGTAGCATACGCAGACAGTTCACTCGAACATCATGGCTCACTCAAGCCCGAATCACCTAGTGGCCCGCCCTGGCAGTAGTGCCTTGCGATTTCTTGTCTGTCGCCCTTCTCCTCCAGCCTCTAGATCGCAGTTTCTTTCATCACTGCCGTTCGCAGTCCGTCTGAGCTCCAGCAGGGCGACAGACAGCAGCTCGTCATCCCTGCCGCCGCCGCCGCCGCCCTCGAGATGGATCACCGAGCTCCGTGCTCGCGTCGGCAAGTGCATCAGCTTCGGCTGTGACAACCAGCAGATATCGCGGGCGGCGGCTGTCGCCCGTGCGATCGCCCTTGAGTGGAGAGACTTGCTTGCCGGGAGCGAAGGTTTCCTGACGGGCGGCCGGCGCGGGCTCGACCGGCATAAGATTGCCTGGGGGGAGATGGACAGCTTTGTAAGTGACTGACTGACCCCTTTACCGACACTTGGTATAAACAACAGGCCGAGCCATTTTCGCTAACCACTTGCTTTGCCGGTCAGGGGCACGTCAACAACGTCAACTACTACCGCTACGCTGAGTCGGCCAGAGTCAACTGGATCACCAACTTCGCTGTCCATGTCGACCCGGCTCACCGGTCGGAGTGGTCTGAGCTCATGTCTCCCAAGGCGACGGGGCTGATCATGCGCAGTCTCAAGGCCAACTTCAAATTTGTGGGTGCATGCCTGAAACCCGCTCCCCTGTGTACAAGTGTACCGTGACTACTAGTACCGAGTAAGGGGAGGGACGATGCCGTTTAGGTGTCTAGGTATCTCAGGCACCCGCTGACTGACTGAAAATCCAACCTAATGCAGCCAATGGTCTACCCAGACAACATCTCAGTCTACCACAAGCTGCGGACGAAGCCGGAGAGGGACGCAGCGCCGAGCGCCTTCATGCTCGACTGTGTCATCCTGTCGCACCAGCACCGAAGGATTGCTGCGAGACTGGAGGAGGACATCGTCATCTACGACTACAAGGCGGCGAGGAAGGCCAGCATGCCGCCTTTCATGCTGGATCTGTTCGCGGAGACGTACAAACTGCAAGTGGAAGAGACGGCGAGGGCGAGAGGACGGATATGGGACCTTATCGCGGCTGTAGAGAGGCTCGAGAAGGAAACGTGGGATCGGGAAGATGCAGTGGAGGACATGGGAAGCTTGAAAGGAGCGCACAAAGTCTAGGTGTGAGGTTCTTTTGTTTTATGTGCTCTCTTCGGACCCTTTTTCCCTCTATTTTTCTCTTTTTGTTTTGCATATAGACCGAACATACAACATCTCAAGATAACTTAGTTTTTAGCGCACGGTTTTGCCACGAGTAGGGTGCTATTAGCAACGGGTACCGGACGTACCTATCCGGCCAACCGAAGGCGGAAGGTCGGGAGTCGGGAGGAGCTGTGCCAAGGTCAAGCTCCGGAGCGAGGGGGTCGGGGTGTCGATACTCGATACCTACCTTGTCTCCCGAGTTGCTTACTCACGGCCTGTTCAACTTTCCACGGTGCATACCGAGGTACGGAGTAGCTCTGGGGAGAGAAAGAGACTTGAAGAAAGAGACACTGTCTCGACGCAAGCGTTGCAATGAGTGAGATCACCGGTCAAAGCCTCAACAGCCCGAAATAAACCCGGCCAGCGAATGCCATTCTATCCAGCGCGACGTAGCAACCACTCGTGTGTCTATGATCTGACTGCGGCTGGAGTCGGGATCACAACACGGCTCAGCGGGTCTCAAGAAGAAGAAGAAGACTGTGATTGGCACGGATGAATAGTTTTCTGTGCAGTACTGATTGTAAACACCTGCCGCCACTCGCATTAAGTTTCTTGCGATATAGGTCAAGGGTGAGATAACGCCTACGGTCCCGGAGGAAGCCCCTTCTTAGGTGTCGATGTGATCTAGGCTTGAGACATTGAATGGGCTGCGTCAGGCAGCTTTGCGTCACGGGCTTCGAGAGACACATGCCGACTGAGGCAAGGAATAGCGTCGACAGATGTGTGTGATGCCATGATCTGCCACTATCTCAACAACAGTTCAAGAACCCTTCAACTGCCCAACTCTGGGCATTTGAGTGAGGCCCGAGTCACCTAGTCATTCTTCGGAAGATGGCAACGGGGTACGGAGATATATCACTCGGCATCTCACGGAAGGCGGGCGGGACTAGAATCGGCTGTTCAGCAAAAGCCTCACTCGCAGGGAACTAGTCGTGGACATGGCATGCTCCGCTAGCTCAAGTGCGTGGTGGGGAGAAGGGGGAAACCTGCGCGGGGCAGCGGCCAAGAGATCGTCCAAAGTTTTACTTAGGGCCCCTCCAAGGACGGCCCGACCAACCTCCACTCACGTTGAAGAGGGAGACAGCCAACAGGGCAGCAAAGCCGCTAAGGTGACTCTATGGCTCCGGCTTGCCTCTCTTGAAATGGTGCCATAGATGTGGGGTAATTCCTGCAGCGGGGCCAGAAGCAGTGGAGAAATGTTCAAAACTTTCTGTAGGTACGTGACACTCCATGCTCCGTACTCCGTACGACGCTGTAAATTGCATCTTAGAAACTGGCCAATCCAGCAGGAGGCGTGGGCTCAAATGCCGGCAAGGAGACCGCCTCCCTTCCCGTGAAATGCTTGGCAATCGTGGAGGTGGAAGGTAGGTGGAGAGGGATGCTTCCGCTGCAGTGCGTGTAACTCTCGGTTTGGTCACCCGCCGTCAATCTCGCCATTCTGTGCGATCCAACTCTGTTATCAGGGAAAATAGACAGAACCAACTCCGGGCGTGACCGCCTTGGTTCTATGTGTCGTGTGAGGTTAGGTAGGCAGGCATGTGGGTACGTACTCCGTGAATGTACCATATGTCTGCCTGTACTTGCAGCAAACACTAGTACCGGAAGTTTGGAGAAATAAGCATCTACCGCCTGTACCGGTGGCTGCAGGACGACGCTGATGTCGTGGTGGCGGCCACACTCAGCGCCACCTGACCGCATCGTGCTTCGAGCCGGTGAAACAAATTAATTTCAGCTTGGCCGCTGCTTGATTTCCATGCTGATGGTCGGAGGTAAAGCATTTTTGGGGCAGGCTTCAATGTTCGGCAGGAGGGGCGGGCTTGTTAGTGAGGGGTGACGAGGGCTAGAAAGCACGCGATGATCGGCATCGTAATTGCCTTGCACCCTCTTTGATGGACCGCTGCATGTGCCGCAGCGCCCACTGTACCTGAACACACCGCCACGCTTCACTCAAAAGGGCGTGATCGATTGGTGATGTTAATGGATGCTAGTTTTGCGTCGTATACAGGTCAATTCGTGCAGCTCTGGGCAGCCTGTCAAGCATTATTTTGCATCAAATAAGGCGTGAGCTTTCCCCGCACCCACCTTCCATATCGGCGCTCACTGGCCTTGGGGCACGTGGGGCGTGATGCATTGCTCAAAGCCCCGTCCGACGACAGATCGACTACCTAGTGAAACTTAGCATGCTCGTGCTCTCCATTCGCACGACAAGAACCTATAAATGGGAAGACGGGATCGGATATTTACCTGTGGGAGAACATCAATACCAAGTCATTACCAGGTTCTGTGCGCGCAGAACGCGGGGTGCGGCCTGAATCCCCTCTTCCGCTATATCATTGCCCAAAAGGGTGATAGGCCTCTTTTTGCTGTGGTGTGGTACCGATATTTCTTCAACAACCGGATAGCTCATTGTTGACGGGATACGCACTGACAATTGCAATCTCTCTGGGAGGTAGTCAGTCAGTCAGCATTGTCTGTGCCCATCCAGCTGGTGAGGACCCCAATCATCAGTCAGCCCGGATTCATGCTAACTTGGTCTTAGCCGGCCCTCCCTCCCTTTGTGAATAGAAAAGATTAAGCAACATCAGAAGAGCCAGTCCACACAATATTCAATGAGTGTTAGGCTATAACAGAAAAGAGAAAGAAAAATACACAACAACGGGGAAAATAACGGTCCCCATGCTATCAGCTGTCAGCCGTTGTGCTGGATTCAGACCACAAGGTGATTCAGGAGAGAAAATGCGAGTACTAGTCAGCGCCAAGCGTTGGCGGTTACTCCGCTCCGGACTCTGCTTGGATTTCCAGCACAATATTCAAGCAGCCACTCGGCCTTGGTCTCCCTTGCACTTGTACGAGCACTGGACAGCACCTATGTACCACTCCGTATCTTGAGTTACTATCGTAGCGGGAATGGGACTACCTATTTCCTGCTAATATTGGCCAGACCACGCCTGAGAAAACTTGAGGATACCAAGTCCTATTTGAGCTCCACCGACCCCTGTTTCGCAGTTTTGCCCAACATCAGACTGCGAAGCACTGCTCCAACAAGAATCCGCTCTGTACTGATATAAATGCCCCACCGCATGTACCGCCTAGTTTAGTTACTTCAGTTATCAGCTTGGCATGCTCCATCCCGAAAACCTCAGCCTCCAAATCCAAAATCCGCTTTTCTCCTTTTAACTCTCTCCAACCCTGGAAATAGGAGCCTAACCGTTTGGATCGTGCAACTATCCCCCCCAACCCACGAACTCGAAATTCAATACCCGGCGCATGACGAACTTGTCGGCTTTTCGGTTTTCCCTATTGTGCGATTGTGGGCTGGCGGTGACGCAGGCCGCGTAACTTTGCCACTCCCCCGGGATTGCGGCCGAGGAGGAGGAGAAGGAGGCTTGGTTAGGTTTGGCTGGAGGAAAGAGTCTTTGCTCGTGCAGCCGCCCCCCGCAACCCTCTTCAGCAGGTGCTGGGCTGGCTCAGAACAAGATTCTGGGTCAGCAGAAGCGTATGCCTCGGGCGACAAATTTAGCAAAGCGACAGCAGGGAGCGAGCAACCAGCGCGACACCAGACACGAAAATGGCCTGGTAGGCCCTGGGAGGCGCGTCGTCAAGCAGAAGAGCCAGGTTCAGCTCGATGGCAGCCCCAGACCTGCTGTCGACAATGCCGTCGCACCGCCCGTCCCATCCGCGCCCGCCGCCGCCAATGGTTTCGCGCCGCATCTCGACGACATGCCCCCCGAGCACAAGGCGGCCGAGCTGCTGCGGAGAGAGTCGCTAGGCACCTACTCGGGGTCTTCCTCGACCGACTCCCTGCTGATCCCTCCCGCGCACTCCGTTCCCGAGGAGGCGCACCGCCGGATCGACGTCAACGATGCGAAGAACAACAACGTCCATCGCGACCCGGGTCCCTTGGACTTGGCCCTCACGGTGCTCCGATCGTGTCCGATCCACGACACCATCGCCATTCTCATCATCCTCATGCAAGTGTCGCCGGCCGCTTTGGCTACTATCTACATGCTCTTCACACTTCTCACCTTCGTCCCTCCGGTCACCACGAGCTCCGGCCTCAGCATTGCTGAAATCTTCGACGGCAATCAAGGGACGCCCTCGCTAACGACATTGATCTGCATGGACGTGATTATGCTGGGAATATGGCTGTTTCTCTGGGCACCAATGCAGCGGTTTATCTTGGATCTTGCCCAGGTCGTCATCTCGTTGACGCTAGGAGGGGGAGGCAGCTCGAGAGAGGGCACGACAAACAACATCCTCCTCTGCGTCGCCATTGTGGGCATCTCCCAATGGACGCGTCATGCACGGTGGACTGGCCTGTCACACCTGGGCTCGATATTTGGATCGAATAGCTTGTTCTCCCTTCGCCCCGAGGACAGCTTCAGCCCGTCCGTTCGGTCTTTCGACAAGAAGGGACCCTACGGGTGGGTCAGGAGCATCCTGGCCATCCATATTCTCACTCAAGGGCTGGTCCGCTATATCCGAGAGTGGTATCTACGACGCGAGAGGCGCGACATGCAGTCCCAGAGCATGTTGGACCCCGAGGCGGGCAAGTCGGTTTCCTTCCCGAGCGAAGGTTCCTCAGATGCCGCCATTATGGCAGCAGACAGCGATGCTCATCTGCAAACGAGTGCGGTCACGATTACCACGAAGAAGAGGCGCAAGCAGAGTGCACAGGTCCGAATTCGGCAGCCCCTCTGGGCGGCCCTCGCAAGTACGAAAATTGTCATGGTTAAAGAGTATGAACTTTCTCATGCGGCCGCCGAATCCGCCGGATCCGATGCCACTGATATTCACAACCTGGGCAATGCGCCGTTCAACAAACAGCCTAAGCAAATATGGATCTGCTATGTCGGTTGTGATGAGGTCTGCTTCAACACAAGCCACTTTCCAGATTCAATGGATGTCCCCGAGGACGAGAGCAAGTCGGGTGTGGACTACGCCAAGCCATTTTACGTCATGGTGAACAACGCCGTATGGCAACCGACGCGCATCACTCCGATTGAGGACGGCGAGGAGGAAGATCAGCAAGGCACACGCTGGACGGGCGACATATATGGACTCACGCCGTTGTCGAATTACGAATGCGAGTTTATCAGCACTCGAACTGGTGAGATTCTTTTCTCTACGAGCGTGAGGACCATACAGGCCAAGAGCAAGGACCTCGAAGTCGTATCAAAAACACCCGGAAATCAGCGAGCCCATAACCGCCATGATTCACCGGCGACGACCCTCAGAGCTTCCATCGCTGCGGCCGAAGCCAAGCTGGCTGACGAGAAGGCTCGCCTCAAGGCTGTCCGCAAGGACAACAACCGCAAGATAAACGCCACGAAGAAGGAGATCGAGAAGCTTGCTGCGGCAGCTCAATCGGCAGGAGGCGACGATGAGAAGTTCAGGCAAAAGGTTGCGCAGAATAACATCCAGGAGAAACGGGCCGAGGAATCCATTGCGGAACTTGACGCCGAGCTTAAAGAACTGGAGAGTGTGCCGGAGGAACTTCTCAACCAATACCGTTCTAAGCAAAGTGCTTGGGCAGCCGAAAAACCCCAGTTCGACAAGGCCCGTTCAGCATTCAAGGTCTTCAAGGCGACGATTGACAAGGATACCAAGTGCTTGGAGGAGGAGCAAGCTAGTTTGCAAGCGAAACGAAACAAGATTGCCACCCGCATCGCCAAAGTCGACGACGAGCACAACCGCATTACGGATGCAAACGCCAGGGGTTTGGGTGAGGCTGAGCGTCGCCGACAGGAGCGTGCTGCTCTCGAGTCCGACATGGCGCGCTCAGAGCAGCTTCTCAGAGATCGCATCAATTCTCTACGTGTCGTCAACATTGGGAAACAGGCCCAAGTTCACGAGATGGCGAACCAGATGCAGGCATACTTGTCCAGCTTCCAGGATGATGCTGCGTACGACCCAGGCTCCCCGTCGAACCAGTATGCGTCTGGTCCCTGGAACGTGTCGGCGACGCAGTTCAACGCCCAGTCCATCTGGCCGTCCGCAACAATGCCGCCCCAATCTAGCTCTATTCTTCCGCCGCCGCATGTCTCATCCTTTCCCAACCTGCTCGCTACCAACCAAAGCACCGCACCACAGCAGAAGACTAGAGGTCGTTCTTCTTCGATGCTTAGCAATGTTTCAGGCTTCACCCAGTCCACAGAGTCGGACGAGCGCGAGAGCAACGGTCATACGGTCATGGCAACCACCGCGCCGCCGGGCCACGCTCACGCTCACCGCAGCGTCTATGGAGCGCCAGGCACCATGACTCGCGGACCTACAGGCTTTCATTTCTCACACCAGCGGGGTGACGGCTTGGGGTCCGGGTCCGGGTTTGGGTCCGGATCTGGTTCTGGTTCGGGATCGGGATTCGCTTCGGAACGCAGTAGCATGCGGTCTGGAAGTGGAAGCGGTGCGAGCCTCCGGGATGCTGTAAGCCCAGCTTGATGTATTGGGACGCTTTCTCGTATCTTGGTGATTCTATGGTCGTTGACTTGTGCTCTCGGGCTCTTTGTCGTGTCTGTCTATTCTAGACCATTCAATGTGCATTTGGCCGAAGTGTGTTCCAGTGCCGCAGTTCTAGGTAGATTAGATTGCCGAATGGAGAATGCAAAAAGTTTCTGACTTCACTTATGACTACTACGATATGCACTCTGCATCACTAGCACTATGGTATCTTTTCGTTTCCGCACTGATGCTAGCCTCCCATTCCAGTGACTTGCTCGGTAACATCGACTCATCGGATCTTGAAGATACCTATGTGCGACACACTAAATTGACATGATAAAAGTGCGAAGTTGTTGCTGGTCGCTCTTATGCTTCTAGTCCTAATGTCACCTTGCTACTTCAATAACAGCAAGTAACATTATGTTAAATTTAAGAGATTTCTGCGCATATGTATCCGTACCTTGGCTATGTACGCTCTCTGATACCCAAAGTGTGTCATAGAGCAACATATCAGTCTTTACTTTTGGAAGACTTGCAGAAGATAATTAGCAGTAGATGTTTTCTTTCGTCTACTCTAAGAGCGACTTCCACAGTTGGATCTACTACCAAATGAAATTTCTTATACCTATCACTATGCACACACCAAAATGAACCTACAGTACATATATCTCAATGTATTTCATACTCTTGCTATTTTCAACAAGAGAGAAGGCGCTATTAAAAAGATCTCCAACATTAGAACGTTGGAGTAAGACCTACCTGCCTTGTGCGGGAATGCGACGTAAATATACGTCAAGGACAAAAGTAAGCAGCTCACTCCCATATATAACGACTATTGGTCTTTCTCTTAAAATTCTTTTTTTCTCCTTTTTTTATATATACATACCGTGACTCTTTTTGCGACTCCCGCGCGCTTTTGTCTTGAGACATAATGAGAATCTAATTCAAAGCCCTATCCCCTTTTGATTCAAATATCTTCTCTAGTTTGATCGAGTAGATAGACTCGTGAGGCATATTTCTACACTCCATGATGCTTGGGTTGAGCATGAGCGCCCTCGAGCTTGTGATCGTGACAAGGGTACACACCGGAATGGGACCAGTGTAAAAGTGCATGAATTATATTCGCTCGCGGCTAGATAAGTGGAGGCAACCCGCTGGTGTCGAGTTTTTAAAGCATTGCAATTCCGCCTTGGGCTCCACTTGAAACACATCGCGCAAAAATCTGGGGAATGCTTCTGGGGAACGCTCTGGGGAACTAACTGTCAGGTGCGTGCGCTTGGCGTCTGGGCTGGGCTGAGCTTGTCATTGGATCGCGTTACCCCACAAAATGTGATTTACCCCTGGGCCATGTCATGCCCGGCCTTGCGGAGCTTGCGAGCTTGGCTGTAAGCTAGGTCTGGTGAAGAGGCGAAGGATTGTCAATACCTGCTCCACACAACCACGCAGGACTTGCCAAAATGAGCCACTGGGCCCAATGAACACGCGTGTTGGCGTGTTTTCTTTGCAACGGGTACGAGAAAACACAGCAGTTGAGACGAGACTTCAAGACCTACGACGGCACGACGGCAATGACAGATGCGCAGGTTCAGCTCGGGAATTCTCTGGTCAGCCTCGTCAGCACCGTCATACCCATCCCATCATACGGATCCGTACACTGCCTAATACATTGGACCGCTGTACGTACTACCCAAGCTGAGCTACAAATCCAAGACATTGCAAGCACTGATGAGTGTACAGTAACCCTCCTAGGCCCGAGCCTTTGGGCGGCCTTGCACGTGTGTGTGGCAATGTGAAGGAGGCAGTGCCGAGGTTGTCCTCGCCAGACACCTCAATCTGTCGTGATGCGACATTGTCCCACTTCCCCAACTTTGGAGCCAAAGCGGGGCCAATCCAGTTTCCGGGAAAAGGTCTACAGCTAGCCCAGCTATGGATGGTAAGCAAACATCCAAGATGGGTAAGATCCATCGATCGTGCAGTCCCATTGCTGACAGAGTACAGACAGACAGGACGGGACAAGGGCCGCGGACAGACTGCCCAGACAGAGCATCACCTAGATCCGCCGTTGCCACAGGACTTCGCACCAAGCCTGCTCGAGCAACGCTACTGACGAGTCTGACCTAGAACTAGGTAGACACAAACACTTGCTTCCCTGCTTCTGTCAATGCAGGAGAGAGACTAGATGAATGGTTCATCGGCCTTCCTGATACACCAAACTAGCACCATGTAATTTCTGCCTGCCCAAATAGCTGTGGAGCTGCCTGGATAAAAGGCAATGCTCCTTCCCCTGGATGACATGCCTCACGCTTTCTTATTTATTCCATCCTGATCCCCACACACTGGCTCAGTTATAGTTGCCAGAAATAAACCATTCGTTACTTCTCCAGCCACTTCCTCTCAGACCAGCCAACCCTCACAACCCTCAAGATGAAGTACTCCGCCGTCCTCGTCACCGCCCTCGCGGCTCTAGTTTCCGCCCAGGACCTCTCCGCCTTCCCCGCGTGCTCCACGGACTGCATCGCCGACGGTGCCAAGGCTGCCGGCTGCTCGAACACCGATTTCAAGTGCATCTGCGAGGCCAAGGATAAGTTCGTCTCGGGCGCCACAAGCTGTGTCGTGGCCGGCTGCGGAATCGATGTTGCTCTAGGTATGCTGTTCCCTCACTTCACTTACCCAGAACGGAAAAGAAAGAAGAAACATCAACTAACCAGAGAAACCTTCCTCCATAAAACAGCTAAAGTCCTCCCCGCCGTCGACGCGCTCTGCGTTGCCGTGCTTGCCGGAGGCAGCGACGACACCGCTACTACCTCCTCCACGGCCGCTACCACTACTACGGAGGACTCGTCGTCCTCCACGGAAGCTCCCAGCACCAGCAGCACCGAGGACGCCGTCGTCTTGTCGACGAGCACGACTGCGCAGGTCACATCCTCGGCCGCGCCGCACTCCAACACCACGACCACCTCGGCCGGCCCCTTCACGCTCCAGCCGACGACGACCAAGAGCTCCACCACGACCAGCTTCACTGCTGGCGCCGCCGTTGCCAGCTCCATCGGCTCCTTAGGCATGCTTGTCCTCGGCGCTCTTGCCGCCCTCTAAGTCAGCCCAGTCTAGTTCACGAAAAAAAAAAAGCTAGACTGGTGGGTGCCGGGCGGACAGAGATGACGGAGATAGAGATCTCAAGCAATTTGTATTTATATTATCATATACCAACCTAATCATGTTATAATATGAACCTAGTACTTGGAAATTTCCTACTCTCAATGCGTCACGTAGTGGTCTGAAGCATGAGATTGGGAGCTTAATTTTATAAATAACTCGGCAATAAGAGGAAATTGAACTGCAGAATCTGCTCAGTCAAGTCGCAACTGGAACGTGATGCCAAGAGCTTATTTATTCCACACCTCTATACTGATAATTCATGTACCATTCGTGACGGCGAACACCTAAGACGTTGGATTTCGAGCGTTGGTAGGTACAACTATAACCCTATGACGCCAGGCCATGCAAGTCGGGCTCCAATCCCAGCCAGCCAAAGACCAACACAAATAAACTATAAGACTAAAAGAAAATAACAGAAAAGAAACGTAACCTAACGTCTATGTGGAGAAGCCCACAGCTCTATCTGGTATGCATGAACAACCGGTCGCTAGCCTGGCCAAGCCCGCGGCGCAGTTAAGCACCGTTGCATTACATTAAAGATGGCGTACTTCGTCGAAAAGCCCTGCTCGCACCTGCACTATGCTAGCGAGTTCGAGGAGGAATGACTGAAAGACGATGACGTTGGTGAGGACGTGCGAGACAGACACGGTTATCTCTTCAACAGGCGTCGATTCTGTTGTGCCATCCTCGGATACCGGGACCGACTCGCTCTGCCCGTCATCACCTCCAGTGCTCCGGTGTGTTGGTGGGGCTCCGTCGCCATCAACTATTGATCTAGCAGATAGCTGTTGCTGCTGCGTTTTACTGAAATCCAGCGGAATCGGGGCAACCCTCTCGCCATCCTGGGGTCTGATGGTTGGGATGCCCACTCGTCTCGCCAGGATACTCTGATCAATGGCCTGGAATGCTTTCGCTTGGTTGGCAACTGCATCATCCCGCCCTCTGTTTTCCCACGGCGGCCCGTTCGACATGCTACCCGGTGAGAACGATCTGATACCAAGGCCGCTTTGTGCGGAGCCCCGTAGCGGCGTATCGAAGTTGCTGACAGGGCTATCGCGGCCGGCAAATGGCACAGGCGTTGATCGGTCCGACGAGCTTCGCTTCGTCTCCTTCCGGCCACGCGGACTTCCTGAGCGACTCGGCGTGCTAAGCTCCGAGAAAATGCGCTGCGCGAAGCCTTCCAGGCCGGAAGGCCGTTCTCGAGATGTGTTACGATTCTCTTCGACGACCGCACGCTCTATGACAGGCGAACTGGTACGAGCCGGAGAGTGGGAGAGGGGATTCTTAGTCCGCGTAGGAAAAGGGATGGGAACTGCCGAGTCGGCGATCTGGAAAGCCTCACGGCGCTGTTGAAGGAGGTCATCAAAGCGCGGAACCGTGTGTCTGTAGGACACCACTTGCTCGCATAGTGTGTGAAGGATTATGAGCAGACGTGGTAGTTTTGCCTGGACCCATTTCGGACGCCTGCGGCACTCTTTCATCGACTGCCCCTGTTTGTATTCGATATATTCCGGAGACTCTGGGTCAAGTGGTGGCTCAGGCAGCGGCGGTCCTTCGTCGTCCTCTTCAAAGGTGTAGTTGTTAGGATGTCGCAGAAACCAGCCCTCGAGATGCATGAAGCCGCATACTGAGAGATCGGATATGGTTTCTGTCAGTGCAAGATTTGTTTCGACCGGGTTGACAAAAAACGTCTGGAGCCGGTCGAGGATGATGTTGAGCAGCGGGTCATCAGGGCGAAGAGTGTGAGAACGCACATCTCTTGGAGCGCTAGGAAGGCTATCGGGAATGGCGGGCAGCTTGTGATTATTGGTTGAGGTCTTTGGCGTGACTAACTTGATAGAACATGGGTGGTTCTCCAACTTCACTAGGGTGTCCTTCTGAATGTTTTCGTAGACCTCGTTGAAATTGTCCTGGCCGCCAATAGTCCCTGCAAGGGACATGATATAATCGATCTCCTGTTGGTGGGCGCCCCATATTCGATGCGTCGACGGGCCCATGACGCCCTCTGTGTAGAGCAAGGTGGTGACGGCGTATCGGTGGTGCTTCTTAAGAATCACCGAAACAAGTTGGAGAGTGACATAAATTGTCTGGTGACTATGGGACCGGAGACACGCAAGGATGAGATCGACTAGATTGAAAAGCAATGGGTCTGCAGCAGCCTCGCCCTTGGATGCCATCATGGTTGCGAGATCAAGCGACTTGCGCTTCCGCGCTGCGCTCACCACATCAAGCGCATCTGAAGGGACAGCGGCCACAATATCTGGCAAGGCGAGGAGGTAGTGGAGTATGAGGTTTATCATGTCAGGGTGCTCGAGCGACTCTAGTATGCGCCGGAGATATGTCAAAACAGCTACCGAAGAGCCTCCGTCTATATCGGAGGACTCGAGTAACGAGGGGTATCTGCATCTCGGTGAGCAAAAACGGACCGTGTCAAGACTAGGTGCGCGGACCTACAGTAATTGCTGCAAGAAAATGACCTGAAAATGCTCGAGCAGAGTAGACTTGACCTCGATAGATCTACAGTGATTCAAGACATCCTGCCAAAACAAGAGGTGGGACAGGAATGTGTCCAGGTGCGATTGGAGCTCAAAGGTACAGGAGCTGATAACTTCGTAGCTGGACTTGGGGTGCTGGTAGTCGGAAAAGGCAAGGATGGGCGGGAGATCGTTTGCTGGATGATCGATGACGAGCTTCCGACTCAGCTGACTATACAGAGCACCTAGACCTGTGGCCATGAGTGTCGACAGGTCACTCTCGACTATCCATTGCTCCAGCAGAACCGAGTTTGACGCCGCCTCAATGACGTAGAGGAGGCCTGTTCTTGCAAAGTCGCCCACTTTGCCGTCATGGTGGATGTGATCCATAAGCAGGTAGAACAAGGGGAAGTCCTGCTTCTGCGTTCTCCCAGTGAACTTATCATGGTCCTCCGGCTCCTTCTCCTGGGGCCCGTCCTGGCGCGATTTGAACCAGGCAGGCAGAATGTCGGGATTAAGTCTTATCTTGGTGGTAATGTTGAAGGCAAGCTCTACGACACGGATCTCTGTATCGACGCCCAGGCGGATGCTGTTGGCGCCAGTTATGCGCACAAGCAAGTTGGTCAAGCTGGCCGAGAAGACTTCATTTTCCGCAAAGGGCTCCTCTTCGCCGTCGACCAGAGTAGCGAAGAAGAGCACGGCCTCCTTGACGATCCACTCATTGAAGGAGCTTGTCGCGATTTTGGCGACGGGCATGTAGATCTGCTTTGCGGCAGCGAAGGCGATGCACGGATGGGGAAGCGGGCGCTGGGACTCGTCGCCGAGGATCCTGGTCAGCTCCTGAAGGCGAATCTCGATGTGCTCGGCGGCATCGACGTCGTGGGCGAGGTTGGACGAGTTGCGCCATGTTTGCTTCGACGATCCAGTGTTAGCGACGAGTGTAAGCCGTGGGCAGGGCAGCAGCGAGTGGCCCTGACTCGAGGCCCTTGGGAGGCCAAGGCGGTATAGGACACAGGACAGAAGACGGGATGCAGAACACAGGAATGCAGAACTCACCAGAAGCTGGCTGTACTCCTTCTCGAAGCGGTGCAGGCGCCGGGCGGGATCCTGAGCGAAGTCCTTGCGCGAGCTGACCGACGACAGCGGCGTGTGGGCTATGAGGCGCGACCACTGCAGCAGACGAGACCGTTGTTAGCACCCGCATACATACGCATCCGAACGCACCACGTCCGTCATTGCCCATTGTCCATTGCCCATTCCCGCGGCGCAAGGGGCCCTGCAGCAGCGAGCGCACTTACAAAGTCCATTTCGTCTCTGGATGCATCTCGAGCACGCTGTGGTTGAGGACAGGCCGCGTGTCGTCGTTGAGGAGCTCCTGCTCATTCACGCATGAAATGGTCCTGTTCCAGATGTCGCGAAATTGTTTAGCCGTTTAGGTGGCCTGCCGCTGCTGCCCGCGGCTTGGAGCTCCCCTCCAGTGAGCCTTCCAAGCTCGAGTGGAAAGCCAGCCTCGAGTAGGGGGCACGGACTCCGCAGGGGTACCATGACCTGCAGCTGTGCAGCAGCTGTCCACGGCAGCCCCACTGTCCCGCCCTCGAGTTATTCGCCATTCGAACGCGTGATGGAAGTGTTCGCGGAGATCGCTCTTCAACATCTCAACTTCCGCTTACGGAAACATACCTCAGAGCAACCAAAACCGTTTGGATGGCAGCTCACTGAATTTTATATACTCAGCCCGGGGCCCACGGCTGCCATGATTTCTTCGGTCGCACTGGGCAATTATACGTTACAGCTTCGGCTACCTGCCAGGTCATCATTTCCAAAATCCGGCTTCGGAGTGCATTTGTGAATGGTAACTGCGGCTGCTGTGTCTCCGATGTTTCCTCACCATCAGACGAAGAACGATCTCCTCGTGTTATGTTTCGCCGGAAAGGTAAATGCGCTCATAAGACTTGGAGACCTTCAGTCTTATCTAGACGGAACATGGACTCCCACTCCCATCCCTTACCTACATCGCTGCTCTCCTTTCTGCCTCGTCGCGATATCTAGAACCCCCTACCATCTCGCCAGGCCATCTTGAATCGCGATTGGAAATTGTCTCGACAACTCACCACAAGCGAAAGGAGCCATAATGGTATAATCCCACCCCTTTTCGAGGGGGGGTTTTTTTTTTTCCCCTCTTCCTCTCGCCTGCTTCAATCTATCTGATTAATAGTGAAGAGAGCCTTCGAAGTCAAACACCTCTACGACGCTCGAACGGTTAATTGACTGCCGAATGGCATCAACTCGCAAAACGAGGCTTTCTAGGTGCGTGCACGATGCTTTGTTTTAGGCTTTTGAGTGGGCAGCTGGCCACGCAAAGCGTCCATGAGCTCTAACCAGTTGACTCATCCTGCGGATTGGTTGGACTCGAGCTTTCTGTACCGTGATGGAACGGCGACCGACATAGATTATGGACAGATGCACATATGCAGCTCGTGAACCTGCTTCCGATGGAAGCTGTCGAGAGAGCTCTTTTGTTATCTGACCCCGCCAAGTACTTCAAGTACTTAAATGGTACATACAGTATATGCCGAGGTACCGCAGCAACCTACGGATACCCAAGAAAATCGAGTTTCTGCGCGAATCCCAGCCTGCAGCCGCAATGGGCGGGCGGCTATCAGCGCATGAGACCCCTCACGAGTCACGGTTAGTAACGAATGTGCGTTGAAGCCGCCACTGCGCACCGTAATTGGAGGCGGAGCACCTTTGCGATAGCGAATGGGAACGCGAGGCGACCTGATGACTAGGATGCTTAGAGCACCTCCACTGCAGAGAACGGCGAGGCACCCCAGGCACAACCGCCTTCACTTGCACTTCCATGCACTTGCCTTGCCTGCCCTGATTAAGGTTCTAGCCCGCCGGTGACCAAATGGTGGGAAAAGGAACACTGGATGAGAAAAACAAACAGCCAAGCCTCGCCTGTCCAGAGGGGGTGACCGAGTGCTGCCATGCCTACCTAAGCAACCGAGACTGCTCTGAACCAGCCCCGACTCCTGACAGCCCTGCTCTCATGACCTCGCTGCCTTTATCTTCATCGATCCTCCGTCGATGCCCTTTCCTGTTCCTTGCAGATTCATTCTCAAACTGAGCCACCCGCGCCCACTGTCTCACGTCCATTGTCCCGTTTGCATGGTCGTCCGCCAGACTTAAGCGCGGAGAGGGGCTCGTAACTTGACTTGTTCGACTTCTCAGCTGATACTGATGCTGCCGCGGCAGGAGCCGGAGCCGGAGCCGGAGCCGCAACACCACTCACTTGGATCAACTTCACGATGGGGCTCTTCAGTCGGTCTAACAAAGCGAAGAAGGAGTCGCCAACACTTGCACCCAGCAGCCATAGGGGGGTGTTTCCCCAGAACCCTTTGCCAACAGCACCTCCAACACATGTGTCTCGAAGCTGGTTTCCTGGCGATGCATCCCAACCACAAGCACCCTTCCAGTCAGCCGGCCTTCTTCCTCCGCCTGTAGGATGGACGCCACACCCCCCAGCTCTGTTCCACCAGCCGGCAGTCTATTCGCCGCCCATCATTGTGAACCAGCACCACTATTATCTTGGCCCGCCTGCAAACGGCCGAACTGCCAGCAAACTGAACCTCGGGTCGGTGGTGGACCTGGCTAAGGAGATTTGCCCAAACTCCAACTTTCCCCCGATTTTTGACGACGGCCTTCCTCGATGGCATGGCTACAGCAGCCAGCTTCTAAACCAAAGCGCTGCCATGGCGGACCAAATATCGAGCCGATTCAACGACGTCGTGACACTGATTGACTGTGAGCGGTATGCCGGGAACGAAGGCGACCTCTTCACCTGGCAGCCAGGCTACGAGCAGCAACTGCCAACGGATATGAATGTAGGAGATAAAGGGCTGCTGAAGCCCGGAAAGAAGAACCTGGCAAAAGGCCAACCAAAGGGACAAACAACAGCTGTAGCTGCGTCGGTCATGTCGGGCAGTTTCTTTGCCAAGGTTGATCTCTACTCGAACTCTAAGCTGCCAATGAACCTACCTCCCTTACGACTGTATATCCCAACATACCCGCTTCTCTGCCTGGCCGCCCGGTATTCGGAGCGCGTATATGAAAGACTCACGGGTGCCGAGAGAGACGCGCACGTTGACGCAGATTGGCGAACAGGCAGCAAAGCCATGGTGATCAAGTCGGTTCCTATGGACTACATGAACACCATCGTCTTTGCCATTCGCGGCACAGCGACCTTTATGGACTGGGCTGTCAACCTCAACACGGCACCGGCGTCGCCTGCTGGTTTTCTGGTAAGCATACGCTCACTTCCGGCGATGGTGGCATCATGGCCTAGATGGTTGCTGACGCGGATTCAAGGATGATCCCGGCAATTTATGTCATGCCGGATTTCTGAGCGCCGCTCGGAAAATGATCTCACCCGTCGCGCGGCGCCTACGTCAACTACTCGAAGAGGATCCCGGACGTGCCTCGTACTCGCTGCTTATTACAGGCCACAGCGCCGGGGGTGCTGTTGCGGCCCTCCTTTACAGCCACATGCTTGCCACGTCCAAAGCCGCGGAGAGCGAACTGAACATCCTGACAGGATGTTTCAAGCGAGTCCACTGCATTATATTCGGCACCCCACCGGTGAGCCTGATGCCTCTCACCAAACCGGAGGACTACGATAGCCGCCCGCATCTGAAGAAGAGTCTATTCTTGAGCTTCATAAACGAGGGAGACCCCGTCGCGAGGGCAGACAAGGCATATGTGCGGAGCCTTCTGGAGCTATTTGCTGCACCTGCGCCGACTGTCGGGACCAACAAGAAGGAGCCGTGTAGCACGGATGCCAGGAAAAAACGACCGAAGGACACGGGATCCAAAATGCCGCCGGTATCTACCAGATCCAGCAAAAGAGCAAGCTGGACAAAATCAACAACAGGCACGCCGAAAAACATTGCAACCCCCGGCCCAGTCTGGAAGGTTCCGCCTAGCACTTTGAGCAGCGCGGGCCGCATCGTTGTGCTGCGGTGTGGCGATCCCAACGCGAGGCTGAAGGGAAAGAAGACGGTCGAGGAGCGGCTCAACGAGGGCGTAGTGGCACAAATCGCGACTGACGAGCAGCTCCGAGAGGTAATATGGGGTGACCCCGTCTGCCATGTGATGCGGCTCTATGCCGGAAGAATCGAGACGCTGGCTGTCGGAGCTGTCACGGCCAAGGGTTACTGAATGACCCAGCGAACGCTTAGTGGAGAAGAGGAGGAACATAGGGCCATGAATTATGACACTGGATGGCGTTTTGGATTTGACTTGTTTGCACAAGCTGGAGATGATACCACTTGGGAAAGTTTGCTCTTGCCTTGGAACGGCCAAGTTTTCCAGTCATCTACCTTAAGTATCCGTACCCTAGATAAGGTAACTAGCTGGCTTTGGAATGCATGTATATCCGTGCATGTTTATGATAACGAAGCATCATCGTCGCCTTGTAGGTGGTTTTGATCTCACTTGCGGGTTCGGCTAGCACGGGGAAGCCCTGCCCAGCTTACAGGGCTGAGGTTCCCCTTTTGTTGCGTCGCGACAAGGCTGCCAGCTTCTATGGACTTCCCCTCCGCGGACCACTAACCCCACCAACCCTTTACCCCACCATGGGAGGATAAGATAGCGGGATATCCGTACCTCTACCATTTATATTGTCTGTTTGGACGAACCTACCTACTCACCTAATAGCCAGGCGCAAACCAGACGAGCTTTCGAATATGGAATACGAGACAAAGATTCGTATGGAACCTCCAGAATTGCACCACCAGCCAGCCATTGAAGGCTAACAGTCAGCCCAGCTGGGTACTCGACGGGCGACCCGACATCGTTTGCCTACCCCACAGCCAGACAACGATGGCCCGTTATCCTGGTGAGCATCGAGAATGCGCCGATAGCGCCAGACGACTTGACGCTGACGCCGCCATTTCCAGACACAAATTATCGACGACGCCTACCGATCCGTCTCCCACTGCGATGACGCCGAGAAGAGCGCAGAGGGCAAGAGAATCGTCGAGGAGCTGGCCAAGCTCAAGTACGAGGTCCAGCACGATCGGGCACTAGCGTTGGTCACCCCTCACCTCCCAAACACAGACCCGGCCACCCGGCTTGCAGGACGGATTGGCTGACGAAGAGGTGTAATATTCGGCGATGCAGGCCAATTCGAGACGATGGCAACGAAGATGTGGCCATCTACAACAATCAGCTCGAACAGCTGGGCAACCCCACCTGGCTGAACGTGCCATGGCTGTACTCCGAATGCTACATGTTCCGGTGCGTTGGCTTCTTGTCTGGGGGATTTCGCCTCGATGCAGCACGCTGATGCGCTGGAGTTAGACGGGTCAACACATCGTTCAGCCTGTCCACCCACTGGAAGAACTACGACGTGTTCGCCCGCCAGAAGATCAAGACGTTCCGCTCGTCGCGCCCCGCCGTCCTCGAGCTTGCGGCCCGGTACAAGGACCTCGTCGGCCAGCTCCGCGCCAGCAAGGACAAGAAGCTCGACGAAGAGGCTGAGAAGATCCTGTTCATGGAGATGTGCGAGATCTGTCTCTGGGGGAATGCCACGGACCTGTCGCTCCTGACGAACCTGACGTACGAGGACATCCAGAAGCTGCAGGGGTCCGAAGCGCGCAAGACGGCCGAGAAGAACATCCTGGTCAACGACCTCGCGGCCGCGTACGACCTGCTGCTGGCGGCCAAGAAGGACGGGCCCAAGAAGGAGCGCCGCGTCGACATTGTGCTAGACAATGCCGGCTTCGAGCTCTACGTCGACCTCATCTTGGCCGGCTACCTGTTGTCGGCCGGCCTCGCCACCACTGTCGTGCTCCACCCAAAGTCGATCCCCTGGTTCGTGTCCGACGTGGTCCCGGCCGACTTCGGCGCCCTCCTTTCGGCCATCGCTGGCCCGCGCCACTTCTACGAGACGCCTTCCGAGGAGGACTTGCTTCAGGACAAGACGCCCGAGCCGCTAACCGACGCCGAGGCCGACGAGCTGTCGTTCCTCTTCCAGGAATGGAGCGGCTTCCATGGCCAAGGCCAGCTCGTGCTCCGGCCCAACCGCGTCTGGACGTACCCTGGCAGCTACTGGAGGCTGCCGCACGAAGCCCCAGACTTGGTTGAGGACCTCAAGGAGAGCGAGCTGGTCATCTTCAAGGGCGACTTGAACTATAGAAAGCTCGTAGGCGATGTAAGTCTTCCCCCACTCTTGAGTCAAGGTTATAGGACTGGCCAGTTGGGACCTGTGGGTGGGTGGTAGGACTGCGGCTAAAAAATTGGACAGGCAAGCTGGGACCCAACAACCGCCTTCACCGAGGCCATCGGACCGCTTGGCCCTGGCTCGGGACTCAACATCCTAGCCCTGAGAACCTGCAAGGGCGATGTCGTGGTTGGCCTGAAGCCCGGTGAGGACGAGAAGCTGCGCCAGACGGAGGGTGGAGGCGGCGACTCTGGGGCGAGAAAATGGGCGTGGAACGGTAAATGGGCGGTTGTCTCTTTTTCCAAGGGGTCTTGACGGGCTTCGTGTTTTGAAAAGGATAGAGCGCTGCAGACTGCGTGATCATGGGGGCAATAGACAACAAGTACCTGCCGACTGAGTGCTTTTCACTTTCTATTTGTTGTCCAGCTTGGAGATTTTGATACTGTGTTGGGTCGTGCCGTGGTTATGGGAGTCCTGTCTGTTGGTCTTGACGAATTACGCTCTGCATGCGAGGTTATCGTCAAGTCCTGCCCCCACACCTGTATCCCTACTCTTGTAATGGGCAAACAAAACCGGTGCAAAATCACGTGCCTCGAACCACGACGTCCGAAAGAATGACGTAGTGAGCCGAATGCGTAATTACTAGTACAACCGAACAAACGGCGATCAGCACTTCCTTTCAAACCCAGCAGCTAATCTACATCCGATCGCACAGTCAGACGACCCGGAGCTGCATCCCATATTCTCGCCTGCCAGACAGGGTGACAAAGCCGATCGCTTGACGCCCGCCCACTTGCGGTTTGACATCCCTTTGGACCTTAGCTCATGCCAGCATGTGATTCGGCCAATCAAAGCCTGCAATTATTCGAAAATCACGCTTAAAGGGAGCCAAGCGCCAAGCGTATCCCAGGGACATGTCAGGGTTCGGGAACCAACAAGGGACAAAACGAGGAATCTGGGAACTGTTAGTTCTCACCGCGTTCGGTATTCGGGCGTATTTTGTATTGCTTCCAGCCCTCCAGGGCCGTTGATTAGCAATCAAATGCCTTCTAACGTGAAGAAGCTGGGCTTTTTTCAAGATTCTCCCTTGCGATCTTGAATCCTTGATCTCCAAGGACCAAGATAACTGGCATCAATGAGGACGAAGGGGCTTCCTAGCTCATGCAATTTCAAGACCAAAGACAATCAAACAGTCAATGAATTCCGTCATGGATATCACAGGGATGAGGGAATATATTGTTGGATCAGACCCGTACTTGCTTTTCTAATAGGTCTAGGTCTAGATACAAGGAGATCAAAATCTCTACTAGGACCGTCTAGAAGCTCCCTTGAATATCTACGAGTTCCTCATGCTCAAATACCTATGGCTTGTGCTAGCTAATTTCTAGAGTCTAAAAGCAAGATTGCAAGAGTGCACATAGAAAGTCTGCCACGGCGGCCTTAGGTCTGATCAGAGCTGATAATAGCATAAAGACTATAACAACTTACAATCCAATTCCTGAACGTTTGTTCCCCCACCACCAAAACCTACTTGCTTCCCTAATAAATTGTTAGCTCCATCCACTTCCCTTTCGAAAAATTACGACAGATTATTAGCATTCCGTTCAAAACTTGGAGCGCTGCAACATTCTCGCGCGCCTCTTCCTGCCTCCGATCACAAGCTGCCTCCCATCGCAAGCAGTATTTTACTTACGGCTCGCCCTTTAGGTTTTACGCAAAGGCAAGTAATAGTTATCAGAATCCTTATTATTAAATCCCAAAGGCCTAATTATGTCCCCCTTAGAAATGCATAGGTGTTAAATGCTTTTCCTGGCCGGTTTATTTGCTAATTATAATCTTCATTCTCAAAAGGTTGTTGGTTGGCAATAAGGCTTTCAAGTCTTAAAAAGTCATCTGCTGACAATCACGGGGGGTTGGATTAGGACTGTACAGCTGCCAGATACCTACCTATGTAACAGATCACTCAACACTATGGTCATTAGCTTCGGCGTCGGCGTCTGTACTAAAATGCGGTATCCGCTGTCTCTGCTGCGAACCAAACGGCCGAGCCGGGTCCAAGGACAAGCTTGCCATTTCCCCAGCCATGTGAGCGCCGTGGAAGAATGGAGGAGGGATGAAACTATGTCTGTTGCTGCTGACCACGTGGGCCGGGCCCGGCTGCAGAGGGAATTGTTTGCTCGTATCACACTTTGCCGTACCCTCGTTTGGATTCGGGCCCGGATGGGTGTGCTCGTCCTCTGGAATTGGCTGAGGTCGTGGGACTGGATAAGGGGTCGGGTTCACTGGGAGATTTGGCCCTGGTCTGTTGCTGGCAGTCGTCGTCACCGCTGTCCACTTCATCTCCTCACTATTGCCACGAGGAATACTAGGTTTGACGGATTGTGGCGGCGACGGCTGCGTGATGGCGACGGGGAGCTGCTCAGTCTCCACGTCGGTGAGCTGGACCCGGGCAGGAATCCACACGGTCCACGTGTCCCAATTGTCGCCGCCGTCGGTGCCGTACTTGAGCAGCCCGGGGAACAGCACCACGGCGGCCTTGGCCCGCACTAGCTTCTTGCCCTCTTCGACAGGGTCGAACTTGAACTCGATCCGCGACCCCATGTCCGAAGGCGAAATGCACCCTGTGTCGTCCAAGAGGGAGGCGTGCCGCCGGAGCCAGGTCTGGTCCATCAGCACCAGCCCCGACTGCAGCTCGCCGAACTCTTTTCCGATCGCGGCCGCTTCCCTGACTGCGTCGCGGAGCTTTCGCTGCATTCGCGCGTCGTCGAGGTCCAGACCGAGTATGTCGAATGCCGGCTTCAGGGTCTGCGAGATGGCCGACAGGATGGAGTCTATGTGGTTTTGGTAGGCGGCGACTTTATCGTCGAGGGACCCAAAGTTGCTGGGGATGGTGGTCGATCAGCTGTACATCTTCAGACAGGTTGCCTCCCAAATCCTGGCTGCTCTCTGGTTTACTGTTTTGCTTGTCAGTCTTTTTGTTGGTGTGTTTATACGTAGGTAGGGAGGGTTTGACTAAGCAATGACGCAGGAATAATAGAGAAATAGAGAGAAGGGAAGTGACTTGACGTGGGTATTGAGCAATACCTGTAGTCGAAGTGTGGCTGGACATGGCCCTGTAGACGTCGGAGTCAACGGCGCGGCGGAACGTGTCGGTGCGCATGGCCAGCGGGTTCACGACGGCGTGCTCGACGACGATGCCCGACGCAATGGCGGCGAAGACGTCGGCGAGGGCGACGTTGGCGTCCTGCAGTGTCTGCGGCGTCGCGTCGGGGTGGCAGACGTGCCGTCTTGCCGCGGCAAAGCCGGGCAGCTGGGCCTCGAGGGCGCCTAGGAGCGAGACGGTGGCGTTGCGGGCGACGAGGTCCTTGTGCGCCATGCGGCTCCAGCCCTGGATCTCGGCCCGCACCCGGGTGAGACGCTTCTGCATCTTGTCGTGCGGGGTGCCGGTCACGGTGTAGAAGGACCGGAAGTCCTGCCCCTGTTCGAGAGCCTGCACTCTGTTGCTGAGCTTCAAGTTCTGGTCTTGGAGCCTCGAGATCTGGTCTCGAAGCCTGAGGATCAAGGCTTTATGTTCCATGCTCATGTGGCCCCGCGAGCCCCGACGGCCCTTCATTTTCTCCGCGGCGGCTTCAGTGCCGTCGTTGAGTGTTGGCGGTCCCGGCCATCTGCCGCTTAGCCCAAACACGGAGAACCCGATGGACTCGGTACGGCTTGGGGCGGCATCCGACGGGACGTCGCCGGTGGTGGGCTGGTCCGGATGTTGCATGATGCTGGCGATTGTTGGATATCCAAATCTACCTAGGTTTCTAGCATTCTGCGATTACTAAAGTTATGACTGGAAGAGAAAGAAAAGACTTGGATGGGGAAGAGGAATCGTAGGGGGAGAGATGGCTTGGGATTTAACAGGGCTCATACCCTGCCAAAAGCCGCCTTGCAGCATCTTTGCCTTTTGCAAAATCTGCATTTCAGAGGGTTTCGGTTCCGGACATCCCGGTTCTAATATAGACGTTTAATAGGGAGAGTTAAGACTCGGGGATTCCCAGCAAGACCCGGGGTTGCCGAGAACCTTCACCAGGGGCGATTTGAGTTGAGTTAATTATACGATTCCGGGGTATGAAACTGAGATGGGGATGCCGAGATAAAATCACTTTTCCTGAACCTTTTTTCACACAAACAACCCTTTTCAGAGGTTCCGGTCTCGACGACACCAAGTTTTTAAGCCAAAAGCTTATTATACGTTCAGTCAAATTCAAGAACTCACACTTTTCTTTCCGAAGGCTATGCTCGTCCCCTTTTCTGCCTTGCTTATATAGCCGGTTTGGGAGACCGAGACCCATCATGCAGCTATCATGCAGCTATCATGCAGCTAAGACACTCACAAATCCTTTCACTGTCGACCAAAAAGTCCAGCTCACACCATGGGTACCGACAAGACTGTTGAGACGAAAGCATTCGTCGTAGTTGGAGGTGGGTTATTAGCCCGTCAAGTGTGGAGGGTGATTCGAGCACCATTTTCGCTAACCAATTCTTGTTCTTGCCGTCGGTAGTCGACTTTGTAACGACGTACACAGGTGAGCGATCTACTAATTTGCTTCATGGCTGTGGACTGACCAGGCTCTGTTTAACAAAGGGGTCGCCTTCACGCATTCCGCAGACCCCGATCCCACTCGCGTCACCGTCATCGTGCAGTGGCCTGGATCGGGCAACCAGAGCCGGCCTAAAGTTCCCACGGAAATTAGCTATGGGCCATCCGGCGAGAATAGATGGGGCTGGCAGCTGCGCGCCGGCACCCCCTGGTTCGGCGGTTTCAAGCTCTTTCTCGACCCCGAGGCCGGCAGCGAGGCATACAACGACGAGCAGCTGGCCGTGACCCTGGACCCCGGCAATCCGGCCATGGAATCGTGCCTCCGGGATGGGAAATCTGCCACCGACATGGCCTCGGACTACCTCCGCCTGGTGCACGCCGAGGTCATGCAAGCGCTGGCGAAGAGGTTCCACCGGACGCTGGACACGCTCAAGATCAAGTTCATCATCACCATGCCCGCCATGTGGTCCCCGGCGGCCCAGCACAACACCCTAATGGCGGCCAAGGCGGCCGGCTTTGGCAGCCAAGACGGCCGGCTTTGGCAGCCGCCCCCAGGACATCATCGAGCCCGTCACGGAGCCAGAGGCCGCAGCGTCGTACGCCCTCAAGGAGGTCAACTCAGTCTCGGCGTTGTCTACGGGCGGCTCCAGCGACGGCTCCGGATGGCAGGTCGGAAAGCAAGTCATTATCTGCGACGCAGGAGGAGGCACAATGGTAAAGTCCAGCAGACACTAACTAAACCATCCTTGAAAGAACTGACACGGGAAAACACAGGACCTGGTGTCGTACTCGACTGACCAAGTGACGCCCTACCTCAAGGTGTCCGAGACGACGCGGCCGCGGGGCGGGCTCTGCGGCGCGACGTCGCTCGACCAGCGGTTCCTCAACCTCGTCAAGCAGCGGCTGGGCAAGCAGGCCCACCTGCTGAGCGGCTACCACGGCGGCCGCGGCAGCCGGCTCATGCAGTTGCTCGACAGCGTCAAGACGAACTTTGGGTCCAACGACTACCTCGACGACGAGGTCGTCGAGCACGGCATCCGGGAGCTAGTTCCCATTCCCGAACACAACATTGATAATGAGTACATCACGCTCTCGCAGTGAGTAGTGTCTGCCCTGACTCGCATCTCCACGTGGTAGCCGCTGTGTAGTTTTTAGGTGCTGACAGTCGGTGGTTGGTAATCAGCGAGGACATGGTGTCCATCTTCAACCCCGTCGTCGACAAAGTGCTCGACCTCGTGAAGGATGTTTCGCGGGATGCCACAAAACTGGAGCCCAGCAAGCCGGTAGCAGTAAGCAGAGTCGGCGATAGTTGAGTGTTTGACTTCTACCCTGGCTGATGATAATTCCCAGGGCGTGATCCTTGTCGGCGGATTCGGAGAGTCAATGTATCTCTTCCAGCAGCTCATGGCCTGGTGCGATGAGCAGAAGCCTCCTCTTTTTATCTGCAGTCCAAAGGAGCCGTGAGTGTCCTTGTGTCTCTTCTGCTCAGATGCCCACGATCTAGAGCTCGAGTGACTGACGTGTCTTTCACACACACACAGATGGGCAGCAATTGCAAAAGGCGCCGTCTGCTTCGGGATGGAGGGTATTGTTCACCAAGTCCTGCCTTGTCACTATGGAGTAGTACTCACCGAAATCTACAACAGCTCGAAACACGATCCAGCCTTTAACAACCTCGATGAATTCGACGGTCTTGTTCGCAACCTAGATAGGGTCACTTGGTTTGCTACAATGGCACGTGACCTAGTTATTCCCTCCAAGAGTTGTGTTGTTACAAGAACTTCCCCACCTGACTCTGCTTACGAATGTTTACTTTAGGGCCAAGTCACCGACAGAGAATACCGAATCAAAGTCCCAATGGCTTGCACCCTCAGCAGTCGATACGGGACCTCGAAAGTTAAACTCCGGACATGCCGGTATAACGAGCCGCCGAAGAGCCAGAGGGACACGAGTAAGTCTTTGTTCTAGGTTTAATTAAGTGATGGGAGTTCGAAGCCGGGCCCGAGTGAACCTCGCTGACTTCTCGCCGTAGGAGTCCTCTATGCCCCTTCAGTTACGATAAATTTCGGAGCTCTCCCATCGTCTATATTGGAAGAGAAGCAAGTTAGAGGGTACCTTGGGGTCGGTGGTCGGACACTCTACCGTGTCAGGGACCTAACCCTCGAGATGGTTCTGGGTTCTGGCATGATCAAGTTCGAGATTCACCATGTCAAATCGGGTGTTTTGCTGGCGACACAACACGTCAGTCCTGATTTTGTCGGCTTGCCCGAACTCTGAAGTGGGTTGCTGGTGGTTGCGGGAAACAAGTGTGGTTTCAGGTGCTGATCAGAGGCAGCACCGGCTAGCTACTTGCTAGCGATTCCATAGCACGCCACCACAATAGTAGAAGAGCGAATATAACACCAATGCGGCGCAGACTTGACCAAGGTTTCCCACCCTGCAGAGTGTGGAGAGCATTATCAGGGGAACAATCTAGGGAACAATCTGGGGAACAATCTGGGGAACCCGTTCGGGGCTCGTCAGTTGGGTTAACCGGCTAATTTAGGTCGTGCCGGTGGCTCGGCACTTGGTTAGTGACCCTTGCAAATGAATCCTTTTGTGCGGATAGTACTATGGCCGGCCACATGACGGCTAGTTCTCGCCATTATCCGGGGTTGTATAAGAGGCGCCCGGTAGATAATGAGGTAGTTGGTATATCTCACATACCTACTATTCTTTCTCTCGCTAAGTGGTATCCTGGTCGGACGGGCACTTCAGCTGGATACAACAAGCAAAATACGCAAACATGCGCTTGCTCTCGTCCGCGCTGATCCTCGCGGCAACAGCCCAGGCTCACTGTAAGCTACCAAACTGACCCCACTCGCCTCGCGACTATCAGCCAGGAATCTAACACGGGTTTCATTTACAAAGACCGCTTCTCCAAGCTCGTCATCAACGGCGAGCAGGAGGCCAAAGAGTGGACGTCGATCCGGCAAACCAAGAACTACCAGGACGACCATGGCGTGACAAGCGTCAGCACGCCCGACATCCGCTGCTTCCAGATGAAGGCCGGCACGGGCACGGCGACCATCGCGGCGGGTGGTGACCTAGGCTTCGTCGCCGACCAGGGCGTCACGCATCCAGGCCCGGTGCAGTTCTACATGGCGCGCGTGCCCGACGACAGCAATGTCAACACGTGGGAGGCCGCGGGCAACGTGTGGTTCAAGGTGGCGAGCATCGACGCGGTCCAGACGGCCGGCCAGAAGGCGCTGACCTGGCCGACGTACAGCAAGTCAAATCCTCTTCGCTACTGATAGAGACAGTGGCTTGTCCGAGAAACAATGCATGCTGACTAGCCCACCACCGCAATAGTGAAAAAGGTGGTTAGCTTCACCGTGCCCAAGAGCCTGCCCTCGGGCACCTACCTGGTGCGCGTCGAGAGCATCGCGCTGCACCAGGCCCAGTCGCCGGGCGGCGCTCAGTTCTACCTGGCCTGCGCGCAGGTCAAGGTCACCGACGGCGGCAGCGGCACGCCGACCAATAAGGTGGCCTTCCCCGGCGCGTACAAGGCCACCGACCCGGGGCTCATCTTTGCTAACTACCCCGTTCCGACGAGCTACACGCCGCCCGGCCCGCCGGTGTGGGAGGGATAGGTGTCTGTCTGCCAGTCTGGTGTAAATACCGGGGTCTTGATATGTTGTGTGGAGAAGTAGAAGGAGCCGAGCCGAGAACGGAGAAGATAGTGCGACTAGGATAGGTAATTAGCATGAAGAGAGCACTTTGTGGCCTGATAGCACGAAACAGACTTGCCCTTTTGTTATGTCTCCTTTCTTGACTAAAATCAAACTCTAGCCCCAACTAGCTTCAAAGACAAGAAATAGCAGCAACAATAGTTTGCTTTATATAAACCTAGACTCACTTGACTGTCACCTGGATCTAATTAGCTTCGGCCATCACCAAATCTCCATATCTCGAGTCCTCGACGCTGAAGCCCACTCCACCCATGATTAGATGTCAGCCACTAAGACAACGTTAAACAAGAGTTTAATTTCACAATGCTAAAAGCAAACAGGTTGCCCCAAGAATACGAGAAGAGAGAAACGAAAGCTAAGGTCATGGCAAAAAGACACAAAAAGAAAGGAAGTAAATCTGGACGGGCTGGGAATCGAACCCAGGACCTTTCGCACGCTCTATAACACTTGCTAAGCGAACGCTCTACCAACTGAGCCACACGCCCTGTTGAACCGAATTGATGGAAGCGATGAGAGCATTTCGACTTTTCGGATAGGGGAACGATTCAGGCCAGCAAACCTTCGTGTTGCCGTTGCTGGATTGCAATAATCACTTCTCACTTCGTCGTGTCCGGCAATTGGAACATGGCCAGCAGCGGTTTGTTTGCAGCCGCGGGGACTGTGCCTCTTCCTCCAGCCTAAGCCGCCGGGCCTCGCCGTCATCTTGATGAATGGGATTTTTATCCTTCTTCTTACTTTTGGGGCTGTGCGAGCTCATTTTTGGGATGAAATGGAGCTCGATAGTGGGCCTTGTTCGGCTCTGGTAGAAGATTGGACAGATGAACATTTGTGGCTGCTGTGCGACATGGCAGAACGAGAATGAAAGAATGAAAGAATGAAAGAATGAAAGAATGAAAGAATGAAAGAAAGAAAAGAAAGAAAAGAAAGAAAAGAAAGAAAAGAAAGAAACAGAACAAGGTGAAAGAACGAGGAGCTAGCCAACCTAGGAGGCTAGGTCTAGGGCTACTTGGTGCGAGGCTTCTTGTGCACGGCCCGGCCCTCGTCACCGTTCTCCTCCCCGTCCTTGCCCCGGGCCTCGCTGCGTCGACCATGCCGCCCTCGAGAACGAACATCCAGCGAGATGCCTAGAAAGCTTCCACCAGTTCCCGTATGCTTTGACGAAGCCGGCCCGGACTTGGCAACGGCCATGGCGCCACGGCCGCCCTGCCGAGACTTGCCCTTACTCTCTATTCTACTAGGCGCCGAGGATTCCGCACCGCCCGAGACCTGCCCCGTATCTCGCCGCTTTGGGTGGCTCGGCTTTCGCTGGCCAGGGCCGGCCATCTTGGTTCTCGGTGTAGTAGTGGTGGCGGCTTGGTCTTGTGTGTCGAGAGAGTTGAGATAGTCTAGCCTGCCGTAGTCGGCTGGCAGCACGGTCTCGGGGCTCGAGTCCTTCATGGTCAAGAGATAGGGCACTGTCAGGCTGTTGTAGTCAGGCGGAACAGCGCCAGGCTGCCGCAGCGCGTGGACAAGGGCCGCGTTTCGCGGGTTGTCGAGATTCAGGTGCAGTTTCGGAGGCGGGGCTCCTCCCCTCGCGCTCGGCGGCACCCCAAATGACGCCACCCCGCGAGGCAGCCTCACTCCTAGCGTCTGCTCGTCCCAGGCACTGCCCTCAGGTGCTGTCGCGCCCAGGGCCAGTCCCGCCAAGGCCATTGCTCCTTGGGGGATTGCTTCTGGGAGAGCAGAGGGCGACATCCACGATTCCGGGCTCGACGACAGATCCGGGTTTGGGTAGAGCCAGGTATTATCGTTTCGATGTTCGAAGGGATCCAATGCTGGTCTTTGTTAGGGCTTGAAACTCCGTCTCAATAGTCGCAGCGCCTAGTCTCTGTTGGGGGTGACTTACGCTCCTTCTGGCAGTTTTGACAGCAGTCGTGGCCGCAATTCATCATCTTCTCCTGGGGCTCATACCGCTCTCTGGTGACGTTGAAGATGTCTGGACAAGGCACCAAGTGGTCGCACCTCGGAATACCAGAGTTTGGATTTTCGCACTTGCAGCACGTCCAGTTTCCTCTCCCGGCGTTAAGATAGTCGCATCCGCCCAGGTAGCAGCCCGCAGTTGCGGTTCGTCTGTACTCACTGGCGGCAGTACAGGGGCACCTCTCTCCTCCTTTGCCGGTCTTGGCTGCTCGGCAAAAGCTGTATTTTCGTTCCTCGTGGCCGCAAGGGTAAATGGTGACGTACACTTGGCACATGGCTAGATATAGTAAAACGAAGACAGCCAGGGAAGCGGGCGTGGGATCTGAGAGAGGGTAAGAGCCTAGCAGCTCGTAAAGCAAGTTCCTTCAACAAAGACTTCGTTGTTATTCAATGAGGATGTCGTCTGCTGGGACGGAAGTCGAGAACGCTGAGTTTATATAAGAGTTGCTTCAACTCCGGACGCGGTGGCCCGTCCGTCATTTGTCTGGCAACGTTACTCGCCTCAGGATGACGGACGGGCTTAAGTTATTCCCATGACGAGAATACGATGCCATGTTCATCACGAAATGCCACAGACAACCTTCAGGCCCGGAACCCTGGTGATGTCTCTTATTGAGTTATTCTTCCCTAGAATGTCCGAAAATCTTCGGCACCGCACCAGGCCGATCGTGGCTGGATTTCCTCCACTGTCATTGGCCGCGGAGTGGGTGTCTAGCCCCATCGATCCGATGGGCGAGACAGACTCCTTTTTTCCGGCAGTAAGGGACACCTCAAAACAAGGCGAACTTGAACTGCCGTGATAGCTTCAAGACCTGCATGATGCACTGTAAAAGTATGCAAGAAGCAAGCCACGTGTGACGAGCTCATGCTACACCAATCTGGATGACGCCGTATCTAGAGACTTTGTCTCATGTCGATGACGCTAGGGAGAGGTGTCGCTGAACCCAGCCGGCCGGACGCGGTCAAGAATGCCGTATTTGCCGCTTGTGTGCCATGGCCTAGGGCTGGTTTGCAAGTATCTCTACCTACCATCACGCGTGCTGTAAGAGACGAGTCTTCAAGAGAATCAAAGGTAGGCAGTCTCATGAGTTGACAGTCTTGTTCCACAACGCAGAATACAAGCCAAAGCGCCATCTCCACATCACATACCAATACCAAGGTAGGTTGGTGTAGTAAGTTTCCCTCCTCCGATTATGTAGGTGCCCACAAATCAGAATGGAAGGGACGGACTCCGGGAGGAGCTTCCTAGTCTTGAATCAAAGCTATGCTTCTCGGCAAACGGAGGTTGGCAGCCTTGTCTTCTTCACCGTGAACATCAGAGCGAATCCAAACACTGCAGTGGAGGTCGCAAATAAGAACGCCAGGGCAGAATGCCGCAAATCCACCGAAATCAGATTATCAATCTGGGGCTGTAGGGCTGTTGCACAGGCCCGCCCTAGCCCTAGCCCTCGTTTTGAGGTGGTTCTCAACTCGGTGGTACCTTCCCGCCCAAGGCTGCGCACCTAGGTGATCTCGTGATTTTTTGTAAACCAGTTCTGGGAAAGAGTGTGGCAGGAAAATACATGGGTCTCATACAGAATCAGTAATTCGGGACTTTCCATGAGGTAATAATACACTGCGCTCTCGATATCGTAATTACCTCATGAAATCCGACCTGGGAAGGCGAGGACAATGAGGCACCTGTCTGACCCAAAACTAATCTTGGTAACACCTGTGCAAGCCTGCCCACGGTCTGCATCCTATTACGCCTAGTTGCATCCATTCCTGGTCGCACGCATACTAGTGGGAGGTGGCACACACCCATCCGCGGCTCTCCCGCGAACAAGGCTCATTCGCGAGTTCAAATTCGCCAAGTCTGCATTTCTTCGCAGACAAAAAGCCACAACATCGCCAACCCAGATTCCATCTCCCGAGCAAAATTTATGGGGCTTTAGTTGGCATCGCCGCAGTGACTACACTCTCGCCCAACCAAACCTCGTCCTTCAGGCCCCATTTTGCCTTCGAGTCTGACAAAACTGCAAGCCACCAACCGCGGACTGCATAATACCGAGGCCAACATGGATAGAAGAGGCTGCAGCATCACTCCGATATCCCCCAAAGCGGCCCCCTCACACGGCATAAGCAACCCTGTCAACGAGATTTCTACTCCTTGCTGGGCTCAAAACGTCGAGTGTTCCGACGATGCAGCAGCCGTCGCAGATGTTCCCGGACAGTGCACATGTGACGGGTCCGGCTTAAGTTCCCGGACTGCTTCCTCTGTTTTCTCGACTAATCCGGCAGCGATATTCGACCGGCAAAATCCAGCATCCAGACAAAGAGGGCGGGAATGAGAGTACAAATCCCAGAAGATGGCACTGTCCCGGACAACAAAATGACTGTAACTCATAACCGCACCCGGCAGCGCGGAATGGTACGACTAGCTGTCGCCTGTCAACACTTTCCCGACTCCCTCTTCTCCATGTCCGATCAATAAGCCGGCTACACATGCACAAAACGACAGCTGAATATTGTACGTACTCCGAATCTGCAGCTCGCCGATTTTAGTCTTAGACCAAGAAAATATTGAGGATCTGAGACAGGTTTGTGGTACGATCCGGTCAGTTTCCGTCCAAACCATCCACACCAGTCCTCTCGACCCTTCTTGGAGAAATCCAACTAAAAGTTACACAAAAAGGCGCCCAGGGCGCGAACAACCAACTCCACAAAAGAAGAAAAAAAGAAAGAAAAAAAGAGGCCCGAATATTTCCCCAGCAATGCAGCAATACAGCACTGCACAGCTGTCTTGCAGACAGAATCTGGCTGCCAATTCAGATTCGCAGCCAGCTATCTCTGTTTTATTCCAAGTCGTATGGGAAATGAACTCGTCAACCTTTAGCGCAAGGGTGACGATATGTGGCCGCGAGAACATGCTCTCCCGGTATCCCGCATGCGGTTATGCCAAATGAGGGTAGCTGAAGTGAGCACCTCAGCAGGTATTGGCCTGACGTCAGCAAGACCCAGCACCCGACATTCATGGCCAGAATCAAGAAGAGTTATCAGGGTAAAGAAACAAGGACAAGAGCAGGAAATAATGGACGCAAAACAAGTGCCAAGAAGGAGACCAATGATAGGTGCAGGAAAAGAGCGACTGGGGTGTGAGGGGGCTGAGGCGCCGCTATCACCGGAACTGAGCGTATCCGAGCCCGGCCTCCACGCTTCAAACATCCCGCCTTCCTGCTCTCTGTTAAATAGAGCCACCAACCCAACTTCTCGCTATTTTCTCCTTCTGAGTGTTTAGTGACCCGCCTGCCCCAATTCTTGTCGGCTTCGACACCACACGTGCATCGCACTTATATTCGGCGACTAGACCGTGAATCTTCCCGACAACCTGCGCAGCAGACGTGGTAACAGAATGTGTCTGGGCTCCCGCGCCTGCGATGGCGGCACCAGCGGTACTCGTTAGCGCCCCGATTGCATTGGCAACATATCCACCGCCCATTGAGCTGCTCAAGACGGCAGGCTCCAGAGGAGCAGTCAGGCGAGGCCAGGCAACCTCCTGTGGCGCATGGGTTGTTGTAGTCAACAGCCTGGGTATGGTCGTAGGTCAGATTGTCGCATGGTAGCTGCGAGCCGGCCGTATCGACCGGAGCTGATCTGCAAAACGCGTAATGCACCACCATGTCGATTTCCCTCGTGCAAGGGTACAGGTGGTGGTGGTGGAGGTAAGACCAGGTGCACATATTTGCTTTCGGCGCAGACACTTGAGAGGAGCTGAGCTGACTCTGGTTTCTTCGCTCAGGGTCCTAGGACTCGTGGAGACTAATATCTCCCACCTCGAGTGGGTGTCTCTGGAAATTGGATCCCAGTCGTTCTCAAGGGACCATACGAGGGATGAAAGCCGGGGTCTGGCTGATACCTCGTCACCGGCAATTGCAAGCGACTGCGGTCGACGGGTGCTGACAACTCGGCGCCAGGACGAACCCAGCTCACGCAGAGTGAGTCTTGACCGTCTGTGGCAATCGGGTAGCGACACGATGCCAGGTTTCCACGCTGGTGATCTTTGACTGGAAAGGGCGGCTAATATTATCTCGTCTGCTCGGTCTTGATTCAGCACCCTGATCCATCAGAGCATTTGATTAGCGCGATGTGATGACTCACGACGGCGAGTGCAAAGACTCTCAGGAGATATCTTTGAAAGATCTGAACCAAGACCACTCCGAGTGGTGCGAGGGGGGGGGGGCGGGGGCAGCACACAGAGTATGGTATCGTCTTCACCTGCCACAGTCAGAATCGAGCTGGATCTGCTGGGATCCGGTATCCGCTAGCAAGTTGGAGAAGCCGTGCTCTACGATTATCAAGATAATTATGAAGAGCAGGCGGTGTGGTCGACAAGGGCTGGTATACATCGGTTGGATAAACAGCACAAACTGCCCTTATATAGGAAGTTGTCCAGGGCGACACAAGCCACAGCAATGGCGACGAAAGGCGCCAAGGGCATACTTCCGTCTGTCTTTATGGGCCAGACCATCATCCGAAGTCGTGGAAATCAGCCGGCCGGTCTTTTTGGACACAGAAAGCACGAGAGCTCGCCTTCAGGGCAAGATCGGGAAGTGGTGGGCGGCCAGGGAGGACCCAAGCTGCCTTGTCGGGACGCGAGTTCCAATAATTGACAGCCATTGTCTAACCCATGAACCAGAGCTGTCCGCAGTTCATCAAAGCACGTGGCGCCTCCGTGCGTACCGTTTACCAGGCATGGGAGAAACGTGGCCAGTGCTGGCGTGGGCTCGAGACAAGCGTGACACAGCACTGAGACATGACAACACTTTTTCCCCCCACGGCTTGAGCGCACTAAGCACAAATATCAGCACCAGGGACTCGATTGCCATCGCGATGATCAAAAGCTTGTCATCGGCGTCGAGCTGCCAACTGCATCTCGAGACGAGGTCCGACTAGACTTTTTTTCCTATCTAGTCAGGGGCTGTGTTTACTAGCCAACGGCCATTGAGCTACATGCTGCTGCAACTCCACGTCCCCAACTCCACGTCCCCAACTCCACGTCCCCAACTCCACCATCCGCCAAGCCGCGTGTTGGGTGGCAAAGGCCTAGGCCCCCAACCTCGAACCCACGGCGACGCCACGAGCGCCATTTCAAGAAACAGCCGAGGTCAGCGCTTAGATGATTTTTTGTGGCGTAAAGATCTGTCAGATGCTACAGAACAGCCCGGGCAGGACCCTTATCTAGGCCCGAGTCGGACGCCCGCAGATGCACAGCTGGGGATTTGCACCTGTACTGTCCGTACCTTAGGTTGGTTCCGGTGCAATTCTCAATGATGTGCAGCATGGCCGTGCTGATGCCCAAGCGGGCAAATCCCAGAAATTCTGGGATAGCGTTGCCATTGGAGCCATTGGGGCCATTGAATGGGTAATAACCCATGGGACCCTACCCATGCGAGGATGCGATCTGCTTCTGAAGCGCCAAGCGCCTCTGTCTCGATTGAGATGGTGGTGCAGGGAGGGGTGAAAACAAGGTGTGGAGAATCAAAGCAAGTACTCATGTGCGGTTCCGAGTACGGGTTGTACATACGAGGCATTCGATCGCCTTAACGGCGCTGAAGCACCAACCGCCTCTCGGCCTCGAGTGCTCCACCGAGGAAACGTCGATTGTCAAAGATCGGATCTAGGGGTGATCGCCAACCAGGGCCGCAAGACAGATAGGGTAAGGCCGCTTGGATATTCCAGCACCAGAACCGCACCAGCGCCATCAATTGGAATTCCGCGCATAGCAGGCTGCCAACAGACAGCCACGCTCTCGGGCCCCTCCTTGCTTGCCCATCGTTTTACCACACTTAAAGCGACTGCCAAGCACACCAAGACAAGATCGCGGCATCACCGCCAAGACGCCAAGCCCTTCGAAGCGCAAGCCTCTCAACTTCTCGAGACAGTTGCTGACCAGAGCAGGGGAGCTGAGGGGGAGTGGAGGCCCGGCAGTTTATCGTGCATTTAATCATGCCGACGAGGATAGCTTCTCCAGGGTCCGCGCAATCCGACCTTGGACGTCTGGCTGGCGGTCAGGTAAAGTAAAAGACTGAGACGAGAGACAAGTAAGCAAACTTGACTTGCTGACTGGCAGGCTACCATGCCCTCGAGCCGAGCCTTCGGAGGGCGCGTCTGACCCATCTCACCGAGCTGAAGACAGAGGCTGCTGGAGCTGAACAGAACTGAGACCCAGACCATCTCTCCATCGGATAATTGAAGCACGATGACGACGTTCTGGCCTGATTCTCCTTCACGCCGACTTCCCTCCCTCCCCTCCCTGCCGCCCTGCCCCCCTCCCCCCTCTGAGTGATCGGCACCGGGGCCATGATTCAATACATGTGCATACATATGTGGCTGCACCGGAGATCATATGCTTACCCGCCCCTACTGCGACCCAGGGTATGCCAGTCTGACTGCCGGCTAGGGAGGCGGCAGGATTCCCAACCCCATGTGATCAGCATTGACGAGTCTTGACAACCGCCAATGGGCAGGTTTAGGAGAGAAAAGTTCATGGGCCCTCGACAAAGGGGGGGTTGTCAAAACGTGGATTGTGGATAAGGCATGGATTGCATGAAGCAAGCCACCCTTAGTCCTTGGCTGCTTGTTCTTCTTTTCTTCTATTTCTCTTCTTCCCTCCACTCCAGACGCCCAAACACGATGCCAAGCCGCAATCCCTCCAGATCCCCCATCTTTTCTTTTTCAACTCCGCCACATCCCTTCCCGTCCTTGTTCGAACTACTCGTTTGGAGGCGGCCTTGGCGTGTGAGCTGTGATCCGAGCACCCTGTTCGTCTTCGATAAGGAAAAAGAATCACTCTATTTTCCTTTGTTGTTGAATTTTGTCAGCCCTTGGATTACGGCCGGTCCCCTCTCCCCCCCTTTTTTTCTGGCTGCCACACCACCACACTTGATGCATTGGCATTCACCACGATAACCAGGCTTTTTGACCTTGTCTCAGACAAAAAGCCTTGTACCCCTCCCTCCTTCCTCTTTTCTCCTCCACTGATGCGGCATCAGCTCTCGGACTTCCCTTTTCGGGCCCGTTGCAGTCATGTTGCCGTCTGGGAGGGTCGCACACCTTCTTGCTTGGTAAAAGACGGAAAGAGAGGCGTGGCAGGCAGGTCAAGATAGGACTCTGTGCCGTTGATTGCTGCTCTGCACATTCCGCCTCCGGAATCATACTCGCTCATGGCCCGAGTTGCCTAACCACCTTCACCCGGTTATCTAGCAAGTGAAGCGGTTAGATAACATCGGGTCAGAGATGTTTCTCTACTGCGAGTATTATCAAATACAAAAACACGTCTTGGAGGCGGCCAGGAAAGAAAAGGCATTCACATTGGCACCGGGCTGTTTACATGTCAAGGGATACCGGGTGATAGAAGGAAGCCGCCCGATGTAGACACCATCGTTACGTACACGTCAAGGGGTATTCAAGCATTCACGAGGAGTACAATACACTCTTCGCTCTAATTCATTATTGGTTCTTCCGACGGTAGCACATTACCACGCCAACAATGGTGCTGATGACTGTGGCCACGCCCGCCACGATGCCGATTATCCCGCCGATGCTCAGATCCGAGTTTCCTCCCCCTCCTCCATTTCCTCCGCCGCCCGATGACGAGGGGGTGTCGGTGGCTGTCGAAGTCGCGTCTGTCGTTGTGGTTAGTCCTGCGCCACCTGGGTTTTGCGTGTTAGCCGTCGATTATGAGCACCAGACATGTCGACCGATGGGATGAGAAAGAGATGAAAACAAAGATTGAGAGGACCGCCATCTTCTCACCTTGGGCGCCGCTGGTAGTGGTCGTCTGCTTGTTGGCGGCCGGTGTCGTCTGCACGGCGGTAGAGTAGGTCTTGGTGTACGTGACCTTTTGGGTCATGGCCTCCTGCAGACGCAACGACAAATTAATCAGCACACGCCCCGCAAAGACGTAGATAAAAAAAAAAAATAAGCAACGAGCAAGCTGTGAGTCCCCGTACCTTGAACTGAGGCTTGAAGCCGCACTCGCCGCCCCAGAACGCCATGATAGCATTGTAATTCTGCACCGAAAACGCCGTCTTGTCGCCGATGTTGGACACGCGGATGCTCAGGCACTCGTCCGTCGTGTCGGCCATGAACTGCGCGTCAGCGCAGAAGCACTCCTTGTCGCCGCAGGGCGACTTCACCGCCGCCGACCACCCGCCCGTCGTGCACGCCCGCGGCGCCGCGGCGAGAGCCGGCCACGCTGTCGACGACTCGAAAATGACCGCTAGGCTGGCCAGGGCGTGCACGGCCGTGCTCAATGGGAGGAGCAGCAGCAGCCACGCCGCCAGGGGACGTGTTTTGGATGATGGCTGGTGATGTGTTGCCATCTTGTAGGGAAAGCAGGGGGGTGGATTCCGGAAACGACAGGATGTGTGTGTGCGTCAAGATTTTGCTCTGGTCGTCGATCTCTTCTTGTACATACCAGAGGGCTCGGGCCTGCTAAGAGGACCAATCCTCCACGGACCTGGTCCCCAATGATGGTCGCTTAATCGACCTTTTTTCATTCGGTTCTTTTCAAGCCAAGGCAGGCCCAAGACAGTCGGTCGGAACTTGGCGCATTCAGCGCGCTTAATCCCTCCTGCGGCCGCCTGCCACAGGGGCATCGCATTGGGCGAGGACGCGATGCCAAGAACCGTACCGCCATGAGTGCCTGGCGAAAAAGAGCGAAAGGACGAGAAAGAAGCGTGAGGATATGAAAAGGACTTTTTGTATTGGTTTCACGTTCCAGATCCTCGCGCTTCCGCGCGGGTAATTCACGCCACCCCCATGGTTCCGCCTCTGCCTCGATCTGGAATTCCTCCGGGATACCTTTTCTTGGGAGTGGGTGGGAAGGTAATCAAGCCAGCAAGCCACTGCACAGCGCAGCACAGACGTTGCCGCCGGCCGGCACATCCCGGAGTGCAGGGTTCGGCAACGGAAATCTGCACACGGACTCAAGTACCTTTCTTGGCGTAGATTCGGTTATATGCCAATGTATTAATGCAGCTTGGCGGCTCTGTGCCAAGGCACATTCCAGATTGCAGAGTCTAAGACCAAGTCAGGCTTGTCCTGCGGTGACTCGTGAGACTAGGGGGTTTACTTACCTACCTACTCATCAAAGCAGCTGAGTCAAAACAGAGCGGACCATTTGAGATTTTACGTTCAGGACACTGCGAGCCTAAGAAAAATAAATGAACATGTAAATCGCATTTGTGATTTTGGAGCACAACCTCAATTCATGGCCCCAAATCGAAACGCTCACAAGAACCCAGGGCCCTTAGTTAGGACGAGGAAAAACTCCTCGTCATGATAGCCATGACACGATCAGTCTTCTTGCCCAGAACTTCCAGCCGGTCCGACACCACGAGAAGCTTTGGTTGAGGTGCTGTGATCCTGTTGCCGCTGCGCAAGTCGTCTAGGATACCCTCAACTCTGCTGACAAAGTCGCGTCTTGTTCGGGCGTACTCGCATCGGTTGAGGGCTGCGGCAATGCCAGCAGTCTTGGCGACTCCCCTCGCCAGGACAACACGGGCACCGTTCAGTTCATGTAGGAACTGGTTTGTCTGGCTCCTCAGGTTCTCGCAGCGAGCCTCGAGCACGCCTATGGAGCGCACAGCTTCGTCGTATCCGACCTTGGAGCTCTCCAGGGTTCTCACCTCACGCTGCAGGCCCCGAATTTCCACCTGCAGACCGCTTAACTGAATCTCATAGCTCGACTGTTCGGACTGCAGTCGGCGAGCTTCTGCGCTGTGCTCACCGGAGACGACCGTCGACGAGACACCTACTGCTCCAGCTGTGAAGGCCCCAATACCGGCCGCCACTGCGCCAGCTGGGGGGAAGAACACACACATGGCACCCAGCAAGAGGCCGCCGCCTATACCCGCGGCACCCAACTAGAAAAACTCAGTCAGCCCGAGACCATGCGTCATTATTCAGGGACCACGTACAGCCCGGCTGCTGTTCGCAGCTCGCGTCGCTTTATCATGCTGCTCCTCGAGGTTGGCTACCATGTCGCTCGTCCTGGTGGCCTCGATTTGGACCGTGGCAACGTCGAGCTCCTTCTTGTTGATGTCGAGCTGAAGGTTCTGCTTGGCACGTTCGTAGGACTGGGCGAGGTCCTGGGCGTCGTTCTGGGCGCCGCCGATGTCTGTCTGTACGAAGTTGTTTGTGCGGAGGTGTAGGTCTTGAACGTCGACAAGCGAGGCCTGACACAGGGAGCCACATCGCTCAAAGATCTCGCTGACGTGGTCCGCCTGGCTCCTGATCGCGACACCTTTCCTCGCCATGATAGTCCCGGCGTCGCGGTCCATGCCGATTGGCTTGAGTACTTTGAGTGCCAGCCGTAGCGGTGTGCCACCGGCAGTGTGCCAGAACAGGATGGACTTATCGGCACGCGCCACGCCCTCGACCAAGTGCTGTAGCGACTCTACCGCTAGCCGTAGAGCCTCGCCGCACTCAGCCTCAAAAGCAAGCTGTAGCGTATCCCGCTCCGATTGCAATGTTTTGAGTTGCTCATGCAGACTCCTTATCTTGGTGACCAAGCCGCGGGCGCGCCAGTCGTCGGCTCCCTCGAGAGATGCAAGATCCAGGTCCAAGTCCAAGTCGCCAACGACGGAAGGATTGTAGGTGTCGATTGTTTGGTGCCAGGATATTTCCTTCGCACGCCGCCTTCGAGCGTATCCTGAGGGCATGTTTGTTACGGGCGCCTGCTAGAAACACAACGAACAAGGAGTCTCAAAGTCGGCTATCCAGATCAGGCTCGCTCCAGGTCAGAAGCTACCACTAGGGATGCGAGACTGGCACCCCTTGACTGTCAATACCGAAGTATAAAAGCAAGGCGCACAATTCTGGTCGGCCCGCAGCTGTCGTCGGCAAGAATGAGGCTGGTTGTACACACCACTTGAAGGACAAGCTCGGCGCGGGGGTGGTGGCACTCCAATGTTGAAGGACGGAAACCGAAATAGAAGCGGCTGCCACTGAACCGGCTCCATGACGGGTTGTCTCGGTCTTCAAACTTGGCGAAATGGCGAGGCTCCGAGAGGCGGTGCTTCCTTGACGGTGGTGCGGGAATGGGTTTGGTAGGGTGGGCAATGGTCGGGGCTGTAAGTCGTCACAATCTCGCATCAAAAGCTGAAAGACGAAAGTGGGGGAACAATTGGCGGAAACACGACAAGTGTGACCCGATTGCCCGGCGAATATGCCTAGAATTCTTGGCAATGGAGAGTTCCGGATACCGCACCTCCTTACATGGTCCGAGCCGTGACAAGGCTGTGTCCTTCCTTCCGAGTTAGTCTTCTAATACAGTACCCGGACAATCCACTCGTGACATTCTACTCCTTCCTTGGAAAACACCACCAAACACAAGCAAACGAGATGGCCTCCCCTAGCGTTGTCGAAATTGACGTGACCAGAGAGTCCGACGATGGACTAGCCCCTAGACTCGAGACTGCACCGGATCTGCTCTACAATCTTGGCTTTTGCCTCGCCGTCTCTTCGACACGGGATGTCGCCAGAGTCGTCCTTCCAGCCGATGCCCCAGGGTAAATCCCCTCTCCCTTCTCCCCTCTCCCTTCTCCTTTCACCCTTCTCCCTTCTCCCTTCTCCCTTCTCCCTTCTCTCTTCTCCCTTCTCCCTTCTCCCTTCTCCCTTCTCCCTTCTCCCTTCAACCTCTACCCCTATACCGCACGTGCACCAAGCTTGGGGTTGTCCTACCACTTGGCTAATAGCTGTGTCAACACACTAGCGGGCCTGCCCTCTCAACCAATTTGATCCGTATCGCCAATGAAGGGAGCAACGCCTTCCTCGGAGCGTACAAGGACCTCCTAGGCATCTCAAACTCGTCCGAGGAGCTCTGCCAGAACGGCGGTCTTGTAAGGGTTAAGCAGACCCGGGTGTCTGAGTGCGAGAGACTAACTTTTGGCTTCCATAGTTGGACCAGTTGGGCGGTTTGCTCCTCCATGGTGGCACCAAGTCGTCCAAAAACTTGGTTTACAGCTGGGTTCAGGACTGTGTCAGCAGCTGTTCCGCTGCAGGCGAGAGGACGGCCGGAAACTTCGATAGTTGGCGAAGCACTGTACACAAAGTTATGGAGGCAGTAGATGGCGCCAAGAGTGAGTCATTGCAACCTAGTTTTCCCACTTTCGCTGTCGTCCCGGCTTTCTGAACTGATGAGCGACTTCTTAGACGCAAATGTGGCAAACGTTGCATTGACAGAACGCGCTCGAAGGGCCACCGAGGGAAAGCTCAAGGAAAACTCGGTCGAAATATCCGTGGCGGTGAATGAGATCATCTTCGCAGTTCAGAGACAGGAGGATAAGTCCAAAGTCTACGAAAAAATGGCTGGAGAACACGAAGGATTGCTATCAGGTACAATTTTCCTTAGGCAGCCCCTTCTATGGCTTCCCCTCTGCCTCAAGCGTTCTCATCTGACATGGTGGCTACAGAGCAGCTCGAAGAATATCTCTACAACCCCTTTTGGGCCGCCATAAAGCGCCCGTTCAAAGCCGCTGCCGGCAATAAAGCCCTCAATGAAACGGCTAGACTCCGTGCCCAAGCGGAGAGAGACCTCCATGAGGCGTTTCGAGAGTTGAACGAGCGCAGAAAGACAGAGATGTCCTTCAAACTAAGGGCAGAGCGTCTCTCCTCGCAGATCGACGAGTATTTAAATGAGGAGGCTAAGCTCGTAGGCATACGCCGCTACTGCAATGTAAAGAGAACCAACTGACATGTCTATGCAGGAAGAAATTATCACCATCATCAGTCAAGTCTGCGAACTTCTCGGAGATCTCGCTTCGGATGTCTCGGCCCTCCTCCACACTTTTGCCAAGCTTAGTGAGGAGATAAAGCGGCTGGTAGACATACGAAAAAGGATCGAGAAGCCAGCTGGGATCAGCCTGGGGTTCACGCGGGTGAACCCGTTCAGAAAGAAGGCCAAGTTCGTCGAGGCCAACAAAAAGGACGAGGCATACATGACCCGCCTCTTCTTTCAGCAGGTCATGAGGATGAAGCAGGTTTGCCTCGGCATACACGTCCTGTCCAAGCTATACGCCAGCATCATTAACGACGTCATAAACTACGGGTTTGCCGAAGCCTTGCGCGCTTCTTATGACGACCTCGGCCAAGCCTCCACGGCTATGATAGTCGCGGGGCGGAAGAAAAGGATGAAGAAATGGCACGACCAGGCAAGACTTGTGTGCTCGGAGAGGAATCGAGAGGCGGCCCGTAGCTTTCAGGATCAACTCCGAGCCATGGGGAATGGCTCGATGGACCAAATGCCCCAGTTCGAGAGGACTGCCAGCACCGTTCCGTGGCTAGAAACCCCGTCTCCAATTGGGCCAGCCACACCTGCGGGCATGGGCTTAAGGGCAGACTTCATGGCGACATTTCCAACGCCCGGTCTAGGCGTTCCCGAGTACCCTCCCGGGACAGCTCGACGGGCCCTTAGCCCCCAACGCCCGCTGTCTCCACAGCCCGCGATTGATCCGCGGATTTACATGTCCCCGCCAGCAAGCGTAAGACGGCGGGACTCGTTCGACTCTTGAGCTGTTCACTGGTAAATGCAGAGTGATTTATAGCAGAAATGTCATGAACAGTTTGTTTCCCAGCGTCCGAGCTACTCGCTCGACGATGCTAGCTCACATGTAGGACTAAGGTTACCTCAGTGCGCTACAAGTCTAGCTCTTTTGGTCGTCGCGGCGACTGCGTTCGAGCCTCGGACGCCATCCCAAAAGTGGACGCAACCTAAGCTTTCACACACTGCGGGCTCGGCAAAGGAAGCGGAACGGACCCCGCCCCTCTCTTCCGATTCCGCCCAGGCTTTGGAGGATAAATATTATCCGACGGGTGCCGCCACGAGACATGAGGCTGAGGCAAACAATGCAAACTTTGTCGTTCGCGTCAGCGCCGGGCCAACAGCTAGACTGTGCCGCAGCCAGCCAGCCAGCCAGCCAGCCAGAACGACTCGCCTCTCCTTAAATTAGCGTCACGATTGGGTGGCCAGTCTGTGCGTGCGTCGTGTCACTGACGGCGGAATTGGGGCACAAATGTGTATTAATGGCGTGCAGTGGCAGGAGGGTAGGATTCAGGTCTGTCTGCCGTCGAGCTGCACCTCTCACTGTAGTGGTGCATTCCAATGGTGTCGTCCTTTGTTGAACCGAAAAAAGGTGACGGCAGCAAAACCCCACCGTCCCGTCCCGGTCGGTCGCATGCCACGTGCGGCAGGGGTGTGTTTCGCATTGCCTGCAGGGGTGCCCAGACTCCAGAGCCCGCCTCGAGCCTGTGGGGAGAAGAACCACTGTAGACGGAAAGTTCAAGTTTGCCCGGCACGCATCGCGTCTTGCATTTCTTGCATTTTTGTTGTTATAGCAAACCAACACGAACGCACCCATCGCAGGGACAAAAGGAAAATATATTCCCTTCCATATTTGCGGAGGCACAGCGCACCTAGACCAAATTTCCGATATTTTTAATAGGCACCTAGTATTTGGGGGCCTACGTAAACAGTGCAGGCCAACACGCCAGTGACTGGTGGGGGGCCATGGGTCCACTGTGTTTGTCCAACCAACAATTCCAATCAGCGACCTGAGTCTGCGCCCGCCCAGCACAGCATGCACGTGGTATTTCCGGCACGCACATGTTCTTGTGCGCTTGAGAAATGCTCCCCCCGAGAAATAGGGAGGCGAGGCCCCGACAGCATCACTTTGAACATTCATCGTGGAGCGGGAGTAGAGAATAGGAGGAGCAATAAACAAGCACACTATGGACGACATTGGCCTACCAGAGATTGGGGGTTGCTCGGCGATGCAAGGTTCCGGCTCACACTGACGCCTCGACTCTTGAAAATTGCACCGTAGGTATCTGGGGTGGCTCGGTGGCTTGGTGACAACGCTTTGAATGAAGCGCAGACTGGGGCCACTGAACTTTATTTTGCGCCGTCGCACTTGTGGATGGGGCCGAAGGGGTGACAGATAACAGCACCGCCAGTGCGTTTCCTAGTTTCCGTGGCACTTGAAGTGACCGGAAGGCCAGCCGGAGGTGATGGCCGAAAGGGAAGTTCAACAAAAAGAAAATCTTGCCGTATACGGTGTGGACGACAAGCATCACGAAGCGATGTGACGCGGTGACAAAAGGCCATTTACCTGACCCACTGATAGACCACGGCGTTTCCACGTTCGATGCTCGGCAAGGATACCTACGCTAGCAACCTGAGAAACCCCAAAATTCCGACGGAGCTTGAAAGGATTCGGTCTAGGCTCTGGGGCGGTATTGCCCAGCCCCAAACTGAGTGCTCTCCCCTGAAAGGGCAGGCGCCAGCGTGATATCCAAGCATCCAATGGCAAAATGGTCGCGTTTGACCAACTGGAAGCCTTGGATGTTGGGGGAGGGGGTCACTGCTTACGGCCTGCCCAGGGCTGCTCGGTGCCCACCAATGCGGGCCCTCTCGGACACATGCAGCGCTACGCTGCGATTCGGCTGCTTTGAGCAGGTTGGCCGCAGGAGAGCCACATGGCAGGGCCCGCTGCAGAATTGACCAGTCCGTTTCACCACTTGAAGTGCCTCCTCTGCATTTCCTCCCCACTGCTCCACGCCTGTTTCCATCCATTCCCTCTCCACCTCATCTCCTTTCGTGACAATCTGAGCTTTCGAGCCCGTCCAAAGTTTGAACCTCTGCATTCCCGACCATTAACTTCTGGCTCAACTCCGCGGCGAACTTGAGTTGCGATTTCCGAGTCTCGGTACATCAATCGGTCTACATCCGACTCGACGCCGGCTCCCCTCGCTTTGCTCTTTGGCCCGCTCCCCTGCTGCGGCGTTTCAGGTCGCAACACATTGCTTGGACAATCGCTGTCTCTGGCCGCCAAAACCAAAAAAGAGAGACAGCAACAAAGCCCTTGCTTTGCCGTCGTCATTTTCCCCACCAAGATGCCTACCTCTGTTGACTCTTCGCGCCCTATCATGGTGCCATCTGTACGTTTTTGCCGTACTGACCTATGATCCCTGAACCCCTGATGCACCTGGCTCCACTACGCGCAGTGCTCGGGCACCCAGTGACGACCACAGCCCCTTCAGCCTGCCTCCCCGAGAGCAAATGCTTCAACCGCAATCTCAGCTTCAGCCCAAATCTCGGAGCTTCGCTAACTTCTCCTTTCCCTTTACCAGACGCGCACCTCAGTTCGGTACAGCACCTACAGCATGGCGCCCACAGTCCTCACGACAGACAGCGCGAAGGCCGAGATCCAGGACATCGAGAAGGGACTCGACCGCATGGAGAACAAGGCGCTTGCGGACCAGCGGGTGTCGCTGACCGAGGAGAAGATCCTCAACATGTCCAAGTTGGCGCTGGGGGCCAAGCTCGAGCGCGCCCTCGACCGGCGGATGACCAGCCAAGACGCCGTAATGCGAAAAAGGAAGCCGTCGGCCGCCAACGAGAAGAAGAAGTCCAACTCCTCCACCATCGTCATGGTTTCCGAGAAGGAGAAGGCGTGAGGGAAGATATCCAAAGACCGGAGACCAGGGACATGATTGCTCCGGACGAGCATACATCCGCCTATCGCCTTCCAGAAACACCCACCACCGTCCTACAACCAACGTACGGGGGGGGGCGGGGAAATGATGAGAGCAATACTTCATATAATATGCCGACTAGCCTAAAGACGCGCGACGGCCTAGCTATGCAACAACGCCGCAGCTGGAGATCGCTATAAGATACAACTTGTGACTCCGAATGTTATGGCACGGAAGAGCTTGGGAGTCGAACGAGACAGGAGGGGGAGTTTTCTTTGCATGACTGGGGGAGTCGCTACGGGTTTTCTATCTTCCCTTAACGGTACTATTATTTGTTTTGGCGGACACTATAACAACACTCTGGATATGGACATATATCTTCAAGCGCATATGGAGGATCTTGCATATACGATCTTGGGCAATCCGGAGTGGGATGATTTGGAAACCCGACCCCCCTCTCCCAGCAGGAGTTGGGAACAATTTGGGCAACGAGATTTCAGAGTTTGGAGGAGAGCAGCAGCAGCGAGCAGAAGCCAGCAGTATCAGAGTTTACTTTGTCTTTTTTCTTATGACCAAGATGACATCATGCAGCATTATTCTCGTGTGGCACCACGCTATCCCGTTGTAGGCAGGCGAGCTATCCAGAAGAGACTTGCCGTGTGTGTTTGTTGTGTGGTGCAGAAACGCAGACATTAACACGCTTATTTTGAACCCCATAATATGTAAAAGAAAACAACACCCAACGCCTCGCACAAAGTGCTGATCCCTGGCCGGCCGCCCACGTCAAAACGGGGCAGCGAGGTCTACAAAGAGACGGACGACCATCTGGCCGACGGTCGATGTGGCCCTCAGGTCGTCTTGTACATCACCTACCCACCCTCTCGCGTACTTTCTACAGACCTAATAGAGACCATAAATCCTAGACAGGCAAAGGGCTTGCCATCGCCGCCTCCGAACAAGCCGGGCCGCCTCACCCGTTCCGGACCGGGCGACATCTTGCTCGCCCCCGACATCCCTTAAACTTGTTTTATATGTTTCCTTCTCTTTTTTTTCTCATTGTCGCCTCTTCTTCCCTTGCTTTCCCTCTCAACCTCGCTCAGGCGCCGCTGGCCTTGTCCTGGGCGATGCGGCCCTCGACCTCCTTGAGCAGCTCCAGCAGCTCCTTCTCCTGGCCCTCGACCTCGAGGCCCTTGCCGACCCAGTCGCGGGCCTCCTCGAGGCGGCCCATCTCGACGAGGCAGCGGCCGCGGCGGAGCCAGGCCTTGGCGTTGCCCTGGCGTTTGGCCTCGACGCTAGCCTCGGCGTCGACGGCGCCCTCTGCCCATCCGGCCAACTGCATGTGCGCCTGCGCGCGGTTGCTGTACAGCTGGTGCACCTCCTCGCGCACGAGCTGCGACGGCTCCCACGCGGGGCGCGTCAGCGCCATCTGCAGGCCCAGCGTGTAGAACTTGATGGCCTCGCCGTACCGCTGCTTGCGGTACTCGGCGTTGCCGCTCTCGCGCAGCTTCGTCACGTTGGCGCTACGCTTCGGGTTCACCGGCACCGGCGGCGGCGGTACCACGTGCGGCGCCTCTAGGCTGTGCAGCGACCGGTGCAGCGCGTTGAGCGCCGCCAGCTCCGCCTCTAGCGTCCGCGACGTCGTCCCTGCTGCTGTCGCCCCTGCCGAGCCGATCGCCTTAGACTGCGGGTCAATCCGCAGATGGAGCAGCGTGAATGTGTCCAGGTCAGACATGGCTTCTATTGTGTTGGGGATTGGTGCTTGTGGTGGCGGTGGTGGTGGCTGTGTCGGCGGCGTGTTGCCCTCCTAGCAATCGGTTGGTGGTCAAGTGTGCTTGTTTGCTATCGTCGTCTCGAGCCCGGCGCCGAACTCGCGATGCCTGTATTATCCTTCTCGGGTGAACCAGCGAACCAGTGGCGATGGGTGTAGCGTGGCACGGGATGATGTTTCGTTTTCTTTAGAGCGGTAATCGCGCCAGTGAAGCTCGTAATGATAAGTGTAGATAGGCTAGGTGTCTTCGGAGTGCTTGTGGTATGGTTATGGGTTTGAATTGAGACAACGGTATCCGCACTTATTAATTCCGTCTTTCGCGAAAGGACAGTTTGTTTGTCCCAAAACTTTTGGTGACCCAAAGCCCCCTCCGCTCCCCTCCCACTGGGGAACGCCAGCTGTCTGGGCGGGTCTGGGGAAATCCTTATCTTATCATCTAGCTCAAAGGGGATTGGTGCTGGATGACTCATCCCTGCCAACCCACCCAGCACATTTCAACGTGTCTTACATTGCTTCATACGTCTGGTACGATCTCAGATGAAATCGAATAAAAAGTCACATATTATTCTAATTAGTCATCTGAGCAATTGCTGAGGTTCAAATTAAAACATCTCATTTTCTCTTGAATATGAATTTGAGCTTAGGGATGGCCGATGACAATGATGTTCTGATTTAACCATTGCTTCTCAAGCACAGCTCGAAACAGGCAAAACACACTACGAGGTAAAAAAAACTAGCTTCAAAGCATTAGTCTTAAGCTGGCAAAAATATGACCAATCAAAACCACGAGGTTATCTCATTTAGTTAAGGGACTGCCCTAGTACTAGTAACGTGCGTGAAAGTGTAAACTCATCAAAATATTTGGATGCGGCTCATGTCCTCTGGGCGTCTTTTGTATCGCTGACTGACTATAGCTAGTCTATCCTTTCTTCTAAATATGACAATAAATACAGAGAATTCCACCATCGCCACGACCGCCACGACCATTGTGGGACGAAAGTTGGAGTGAAGGAATTTCATGCGCGCACGAAATCAGCTTACATGGGTGCAAAGACCAACTTGACATGAACGGAAATGCCAATTGGAAAACGTAGGTGAAGACAAGCCAGTCGATGGTAGGTGGATGCCTCGTCACGCTAAAACAAAATGGAAACAACACACCCAATGGCTCTAAATGAACGCGCAAAACACAATCCGTGTTATTTAATCAACAAACTAAGCTGGCCATAGATGTCTAATGGACCGCATTAGCTATGCAACGACTCAATGTTCTCTACCCACTTCCGGCCTCGTCCTGTCAAAGATTACTGGAGGGGTCCACAGGTCGTCTTCTGGCGGAACTGGCGTAAGCAAACGAGACACCCAGAAGAGCTCGTTCTCCCAGCAGCCGGCGCTCGGAGTTTCTGGAAACGTCCCCACTTCACATCGTGGTCAGCATTTTGAATAACGCTCTGACAACTAAAAGAGAACTGTACTTACTCCTTTTTTTCAAATGCTCGACCGTAGCCTTCATGAATTTCAACTGGCCTGGCCGTAGCTGCTCCAAAACGGTCTTGTCCGGGTTATCCCAGTCGGCGTCCCAGACATTGAGACGCTTGAAATAGCGCCAGTGGCCCAGAAACATGACTCCGTCGTGCTGCATTCTCTCAACGTATTCAGTTAGTGGACTGTTTATAGGCCCATATCGGGTCTCCTAAAAAGTCGTCAGCGTTAGCGAAAATATATCAAGGGATAAGGCATTAAGAGGGGGTCTGGGTGTGTCAGACCTGGCGTAACCCATCGGAATTCTCTCTTGCGTACCGCAGGCGATCCGATGACGCCCAAGACACCTCGTGAATAATTAGAAAAGTCGCCAAGTAGACCGTGAACCATGAGTCTGAACTAGATTCCGAGGCTAAGGCCTCGTATATACGCAAGAACTTCGGCGCCATTGCCTTCAACAAGTGCCCGTGGCGAATGCAGTCAAACTGAGCGACGAGCATGCGGGGGATAGGCGTTTTGCCCCTGAGGACGACAGTGGAGCTAGTCTCGGGCATTGGTGATATTCCCAATTTTTCTTCGCTTGCGATCCAGGCTGAACCCGTTCCGTGTCCTGCAGAATCACAAACCGGAAGTCAGGTATTTTACTGCCAGATGTAATTAGGAAGGGGGGGGTAGGGTGTAAGAGGCAACGCACGCATCGTAAACCAGAGATGAACAGTTTGCAGCAGGAAGGCGTGCTGTGCGTTTCTCGACTGCTCGTCCTTGGCAATAATCTCGTCCTGGGGTTGATAGCCGATTTAGAACAAACGCCCACCGAGGTCGGGTTTCCGCTCTCAGGTGGACTTACCGGGTGCGAGCACAGTCTGTGGATCATGGTGAATGTCTCTTTGACAATCCAGTCCAAATCCTTGCTAACCTCGAGAAGCCCATCCAATGCATTTTCCTTGATGTACACCTCGAATTCAACTGCAGTTTGGGTTATGTTGCTGAGCCAAAACGGTTGGGTGTGGTGCTTTTTCCAAACCCCGTTGTCAATATATTTCCGGTAGAGTATGTCGCCTTCATTTGGAATGAACTCTCGAAGTCTGAGCTTCATCGGCTTTTTGCAAAGACCCTGACTCATAGAGATGGTTATATGTGACCCAGTTTGAATATCGACGTTCTTCATGTCGGTGTACAGGAAGCGTTCAGTGACATGTACGCCACCGTGGCGAAATAGGTCCAATAACCGCAGCCTAAAGCGAATGCAAACAATATCATGAATCGTTTTTTTCGAATTTCGCTTGACCGCCAGACAAGTTGAACAGGGCAAACTGATATCGTCCGGATTGGGTACACACTACTCTTATTAGCCTACGACGAGATCGAGACAGTTGGGCTTTTCCTACTCGAATGCGTTGTTGATGACATCTAACGCAAGCACCTTGAAGGCGGGCATCAAAGGTGTCCCTCCGTAACTCATCTTGACATGAACGTCGCTTGTTCCTCCCACACGAGTTGTCCGCTGAGGTGTTTGTTGTGTCAGTTGCCAAACTTCCCCCCACTTGGAGTTGGGAGTTGCCAGGTGCTCCCGTATTTCTAGTGAGATTTTGGCGGAAGTCGTCTAACGGCTTGTCGGCAGGCAAAGTCTCGTTATCATGACTAGGCCCATCTGAAGACTCCTTCTTTATTGCGGGGTTATTCTTGCCCTCTAACGTATCTCGAAATTTTGGGTGTTTGACAATACGAACACGCTGCTTCTCAATTATCGGCCCTGGTTTGTCGGAAGACTCGGCAACGATTTTATATTTGCGGTTCTGGGGCTCAACGGTTGGAACCGATGCGAGTATAGGCTCTGGGTCAGGGGTGCCAGAAAATTCATGCTTGATCCATGGGCCTGCTTCCCGGTTCTCTGCAATTCCACCCCAAATCTGCCCTCCATGTGGCTTTGGGCCTGGGCTAGCTGTGGTCATGTTACTCTCTGACATCGATGACGGAAAGCTTGCCCCTGGAAACGATTCGTGTTGTGACATGTAAGGGACACTGGGGTTTATGAGTCGGTAGCCGGGATCTGGTGGTTGGAGAGCTGCGAAGTGGGGCGCCTCTATGTGAGAGTTATGACTCGCCGCCCAGTCACCGGCGGTAGCAGGTGGCCACGAGGTTTGGCTGTAGTAGGAGTCGGAAATATTGGCCCGCTGGTCCGGGAATGGACCGGTATGGAATGAAAAATTAGGGGCGCGGTGGATCGAGGACGGAGATGAAGGTGTAGTCGCAGTGTCTGGTGTCAACGAAGAGAGACTAGACCCAATGCGATCCTGGTGATAATATACGTGTGTGTGATCGGGTGTCCACGCACCGTCAGCCCGAAGATTGTCAATTGGTAAAGGTGTATGATTGGGAATACTCGGAGTTAGCAGCTTAGGTATCGGCGGTTGCGGGCGGTAGAGTTCGGTGCTTGAATGCCATGCATCGGGCCGGGAGACGTCTCCAATGAACCCGTACGGCAAGCCGTGCTCCACTGGCTCGACGCCGGGGGGAAAAGACACAAGGTCCGACGGGCCACAAAGATGCCGATCGCCACGTGCCAAGGCTTGATCAAATGCGCCATGACCCGACTGCGGCCACACCTCATGACTTGCATCAATCTCGGGTCTGAAGCGAGAATCTGGGCGAGAATCCGGACGCAATGTGGCAGCCTCCACATGCAGCGACGGCACGTTGAGATGGCTGCCGTGCAGGGGGTCGCGGATCTCTTGGGCGGAATACGGGCCCTCCTCTTTGCGAGGTCTCTTTGCGATCGGAGCGTCTGCATCCGTCAGGAATCCCTGGCCTTGTGGCACAGAAGGTCGGGTCTGTGGTTGGACAACGCCAAGGCCAACCGAAAATATCAGCAAGTCAACGGCAATAGAAAAGCACCAGAAGGGGAGATGGCTGGGGTTATTCACATATGCACGGCAGTCATCCATTGTATCTTGCCGTGCCTCTTGTGCGGGTCGACAGCGGCGATCCCGGTGCGGAACTACTCCGATTCACCAAGAACCCACGGCTGCGGCTACGATGCACCCTTCCCGCGCAGAGAGTGGCTCTAGATTTCCCGAGACAGGGAATAAACTCCGCCGCCAAGTGTGAGCGAACCAAGCAGCAAGCCTTGCAGCCCCCTCTCTGGGGGGTCGTCCAACAATCAGTGTGGGTAGCACGGGGTGCTGTAGAGCTCGTGTAGCCGGGAGGGCCAAATGAGGTAGAAAGCGCGAATAGACACGGCTGCGAAGAGGGTGCAGCACTGCAGGCAGACCAGGCGCAGTGGCACAAACCCAGATGGGAATGGGCCGACCCGCCGGACGAGTGGCACGAGCTGCTGCACTGGACTGGTCCAGTTCTCAAGAAACGTATCCGTGCATCGGTCGCTTCCCCATCAATTACTCACAGCTCAGGAGGGGGTTCAGGATGAGGAAGGGCGGAGCTTGGACAGGCGACCCAGTCAAAGATGTCCCGCCAGGTTCTTGAGCCCAGAATCCGGGGCGGACATAAAGATGATGCAATCGGCGGCGGGAGCGACTTGCGGCTTGCGAGGGCGACACAAGCCAACGCAACGCCCTTAGCAAGGATGCGATCAGCAACCAGCGACTTGAAGTCGCGCTGAAAGATGCTAGCTGGCCTGTGCTTTCTTTCTGGGCTGGCGGTGGGATATCCGTACCTATTCCGCTCTACAGAGGTAATGTAGGTAGGGAGGATAGACAGCTGGCAGGCAGGCAGGCAGGCAGGCAGACAGGCAGGCAGACAGGCAGGCAGGCAGGGCCGCAGTGTGCTAGCCAGTCAATTGCGATTGCGGACGTCGACGGCCGGTCTCGATTCCCGGTTACGTGTGATGACTGACCACCGTTGGGCCGAATGCCCCAAGGAAACCGGCGTGTGCTGGGCGCTTCTAATGGGAGCTGTCGTGTCCAGGCCCCAGGGAGCACAACGGCGGCGTAGCGTGGACAGAACCGGAGTTGCGCAACCCACCACCGCCTCTCGTCAGCAAGGCTAATAAGAACCCCACGTGTGAGATGAGGAACCTTGAAGGGGGCCGGGTCGCTCGCTCTCGACTCTTGTTGGTGTAGCAGGCAAGAGGAAGGTATGCACAACACAAAACAAGGATTGCAGGCGATAAAGTGTGTTTCATCGACAAGTCAGGAAGTGGTTCTGACTTCGGATGTCGGTTGAAGTTGGGGTGACATGGGAATGGAGTTCCCAGGTTCAATGTGGACTTGTGGAGGAAGTGCCTGGGGTTGGAGGAGAAAGGGAAAGGGGGGGGGGGTGGGGGGGGGTGGGAGGATAGGTCATCCTTGGGGACTCGAAAACTCGGCCGTCGGCACCCCTCATTCCGCTCCAGAGCTTGAATTGTATCTCCCGTTGAGGTTTGGTGGCAGCCAAAAAACGCTCGAACATCCTCCATTCACCAGGGGGGTGGCGGTGGGGGGAAGCCCTATAGAGTGTATGGGATGGCGCCAAGCACTTGACAGCTGTGAAATACACAGCAGAACCTTATTCGGCTCACTCTCGCCCTTTCCTATATTTGTATGTAGATGCACTGTGTTGAGCGATCAGATGCACTGTTGGCTTGGATGTGGGTCCATTCGCTCACCGTATGGAATACCGTCTTGTAACTGCTGGTCTGTGCACTTTACACATATTGTACCATTATTTCGATGTCGGATTGTTATTACGAAGTACTCATTGGACAGTATCACCACATTAACAGTTGACCAGTACACAACAGAACAGAAAATATTGAGGAACCACCATTACACAAAGCAACAAACCCATTAAGGAGATATCGCGTCCTCGCCTAACCAAGGTACCTTACTTTATCTACACGGGCGGACGAACAGGGCTTTTTGCGAGTGATGTCCAAAGTGGGGCGGATGGACAGGCTAACAGACTTTAGTCCTGGTTGCTGCTAAAACTGTTAGCGATCTCCTTGGACTGCATGCAAGGCATTTTATTAGCTGACGTTTTGGTGAATCAGGTTGGGAGGAGGGAGGTACGGATACTCCGTATCATAGAACTGAAAGCGCCTTCTCGAAAACTCTTGGGACTGGCCACATCAAACTGGATGGTGCTGTACCGTATCTTCATCCGGTGCTATCTGGTACTGTCTGATTCCAATTGAGTACAAACTAAACTCATTCGGTCCTCCGAGCAGGCTCTGGTCCGCCAAACCTGTCGAGCTCTCCACTAGTGTATGCGTGGTGTGAGAATTCCTCGGGGCGGTCCGCACGGGGATGCGAGCTTCATCTCCTGAGCACTAGGTAACCCGGTTGGCACTCAAGACCAAATGGGAACTTGGCGGATGAACATCCTCTGGCAGTGGTGGGGGCTTTCAGGCCCCTTTCCAGGCGTCCTCGGGGTCTGATGAAATATGGGTACCCGCCGTGAGGAGACCGGGCAGATCTCTCTGCCCAATCTCAAGCGTGATTGGACAATAACGCCTAAAAATCATTGCTCGACCCTGCGTGAAAGTGGATGCAAATTCATGAAGCAGCTGCGAGTGGAATGATGAATGGGGCCTTGCCCGTTGGGCCCTGACTCCTGTTCTGGGGTCCCTAGTAGACAGAGCGTCCAGAGGGTTCCACCGTGCTGGCCTCGACTTTGCTGGCGAGCTCTCGTGGAGATGTCAGCTTCCTCGGGCGTGGCAGGAGCGTCCCTTCAATTCTCCCGTCGAGTAATTATCAACCATCTACGGCCCGCCCCCCTACATCCATACCCGGACGCAGAAGGGAAAAAAGAAAGCCTCTCCCTTCGATAACAGTTGTGTCCTCCATTGAATTATTCTTCATTGACGATCCCAAGTCTTCTGTCTGGCCCATCTCTGGCGACGCCTGTTTTGTACTTCCACTCGGTTGGGGGTCGCCAACTTGTTTCTGTTTCAACAACACCAGAAATCTGTCCGAATCGGAACCACCGCCGCTGCCACCACGTTGCGCCAAAGTCCACGATGCCGTTTCTGCGATGCCGGACCATGAGCCGACAATAACCCTTCCGCCTCCATGTCAGAGCGCCCCGTTGTTTCGTGGGAGGGAGGGATGGAAGGATGCGGGCGGGAGTGGGTTGACGGTGAAGGTGCTATCGGTTCCATCTATTGGAGTGGTGCACAAAGAAAGCCCTCGTCGACATGGCCTGCCGAAGCCAATCAGCCTCGTCTTGTCACCTCGGGCCAGAGGAATGTCTGCCGACCGCGACGAATACTTGATCGATTTGGCCCGCTGCCTCTCCTAGTTCTCGAGGATATTCTACCGCCAGCGTGAAGGTTCCGTCCACTCTCGAAGCACCGACATTGTCTTTCATCCCGTCTCTCCAGCCTTCTCCAGGTCCCCCTACCCGGCAAAATAGTCATACTTCTTGCCATATACGCAGCCTCCAACAACATATAGGACCCCTAGGACATTGCCAAGATGACGGACAACAAGAATGTCGCCCTCATCCAGGGAACACCTGTGTCACTGGCCTCAAAGACGGCGTGGCTCGACTCTTATCCCATGGCCTGGACACCGAAGGCCGCTCTTGACACTGAGGAATTACCCTCCCCCATCCAATATGTGGTTGAGATTGGCGACAAGGGAGTTGCCGAGGTTGAGGCTGGCCTCGAAGCCTACACGAGTAAGTCATACCAAAAGTCGTTTAAACCTTGGCTGACACCGGTTGTTATAGAACTCGGGCTCAATCAGGACTCTGTTAATCCCGACACCTTCCCCCTTCCAACACTCGAGGCTCAGCTGGAGCAGGCCTGCCACGACATCCACCAAGGCCCTGGATTTGCCATCATCCGGGGCCTAGACCCCAACAGTTACACGGCCGAAGAAAACGTTACGATCTTCTTGGCGGTTGCAAGTCACATTGCAGACATGAGAGGAGTTCAAGATAAGCGAGGGAATATGATCAGTAAGGGCAATGTCCAGCACGGATGCTCGTTTTCGTCATTTCCTGACAGTTGTGATTTAGCCCATGTCACCGACGCAGCGACATGGACAACTCCCCATGAACTCCGACACGGAATCCACACGACAACTGGTTTGGTAAGCCCAAAATCTTTCGTTAACCACCTCCATAGGTAGGAATTAAATTTGCTAATGAGTTCAGGCCTGGCACACGGACATGTCAGTCAACATCTTGGGCCTTCATGTGAGGGCCATGGCCGAAAGTGGTGGTGATACCTTCGTAGCATCGGCTTCGACCATCTTCAAGGAACTTGAGTCGTCATACCCACAATCTCTCAAGGCGCTGCAACAATCTGATTGGCCGATTCAGATGTACGTCAATCCTCCGTTGCGGTCAAGATCGGATGGTTCTGCATCATATTTGGTCACCACCTAAAGAGAGGCTCTGTATAACTGACACTCTTTATTTTAGATCTGGGTCGCCGCCACGCTATATCCTTGCACCCCTCCTGCAGGTGTACAATGGTGCTGTTGTGGTCAGCGTCGATCCCGGCCGACTGGGACTTCATCCTGTCACTGCCGAGGCCGGGCTGGGTTCGTTCATCCCGGACCTGACATTGTCCCAGCGCAAGGCACTGTCGATTCTCTCCGAACTGGCTTCGAAACATCGTCTACGTCTCGACACAAAGCCTGGAGATATGGTCTTTATTAACAACCTTGGACTTCTCCACGCCCGCGACGCTTATGTCGACCATAAGACTGGACCTCGACGCCATCTTGTCCGCCTGTGGCTTTGCAATTCGAAGCTGGCTTGGGATTTGCCGGAATCGATGCGAGCTCCCTGGGATGCTGCGTTCGGTGATATAGAGTTCCCAGGCGATATTGAGAGAAAATACCCGGCCTTTCCAGCTCGAAAATACAAACAACCAAGGTATACTGCTGGATCAGCTGCATTTATCATCGATGACGACGACGACGTGAATAGTAACAACACCTAGCCGCCAGCCGCCCTGTTTACTTCCTATACTAGCCACTAACGGGGAGACATAACGGGGAGACATGGAGACAAATACCTAGGTTTGTTTCTTGGCTAGCTCATCAAGTGGTCCGTGCGCGAATATTTCTCTCGTAAGTTCTCATGATATGACGATATGATGATATAACGATCTCTAGCTCCCGCCCCTTTTGTTGTTATGGACTCGGCCAATGTTGGCCGGCATCATTGGAACCCGAAGTTTCTTCACGACACAGACTTGAGGTTGTAGCGACGAGGCAGATTGTCAGTTTTCGGGGTCGACATTATTCATGCGCAAATGGGTGTATAAGCAATTTGATTCTTGTCGAGCTTTTCTATGCTGCCTTTATTTTGTCTACTGGCCTTTTCCAAATTGTCACTGCAAATTTCCTGTGTATCTGGGACGTACCAGATTGCAAAACTCCCCTAGTACTCAAGAGCCAAATCCGTTGAGTTAGTTTGAAATTCCTACAGGCCTGTGGCTCAGTGCGGAGAATGGCTCGAAAGAGTCCTCTTTTGCCATTTTTAGCTCGGCTCTCAGCTATCAGAGAACCCTGCTCTTGCTCTACAAGTCTTTCTTGTTAGACATTACCTCCATGTCACGGTTTCTGAGATAACTAGTTTCCATTTCCAGCACCCTCTCCCATCCTGTGCGGGATTATTCCGCTGCACTCGTGTCCCAGCTACTGAGGATCTTGAATCAGGGTTTTGCCAATAACCACATGCGACATGATGGCAGAGAGGAGATTGGCCCCCAACCTAAAGGATCTGAGTAGCCACCTGCGCGCTACGGCCTGCGGTATTTCCTTTTCTGCGGAGCGAGACCGGAGACGTCTTTGACAGATGGTGTCCCGCATCCGTCACCCATTCGGAATTTCTCTCTGGTGGTCGCATGCATTGAAATAGTGGGAGATCGTCTGCCTAGTTGCGTTGCTGCATCATATCAGATAACAAGACAATTGCGAGCTGCTGTAGCTAGCCTCACTTTTGGCCAGTAGCACTAGGGGATTTGAAACAACCCCCCACGGCTTCGAGGAATACCCCCTGAACAGGTTGTAAGTCAAGAAATGCAGTGCTCATTTCTAAGTTTTCTGGGTTCAGAGGCCAATTTCGGCACGATTTCTTCCAGGTCGATGGCTAAGCGTATCTAGGGGTACTGGGAGCTGCGGCTGTTGAAAGTCTAGGGGGACGATCATCTGATGTGTCTGACTCCCAAGCCAAAGTGTGAGGGTATATCGCGCCAACCGCGTCAGGAAAGCCGCTGGCACCGAACCAGGCTGGGGGGTATTGATTTTCGAGCGGATTCCATATGTCATCGGATCAGCTGCTAGGCTCGCGATTCGTCATTGAAAGGGGGCCCAGACGTCTTTTATCGGCGCCCCAGCCCTTTGACATTCTGCCGAGCTGGAGAAGACCACCATCAAGACCACCCCATGCTGAAAGTAAACGAATTAGGTGTGGCATACTATGCTGCGACCCCGTGGGGTTGGTAGCAATAAAGTACCTCCCACGTCGCTGACATCCTCATCAGAGCAAGGCATGGCGCCGGCCAATATTTGTCAAGGGCTGCCTGGACTAATGCACGATAAAGTTCAAACGCTAATATCTTTGCAAAAGCTCCGGTAGGCTTTAATCAGATGTCGACATCGATGATTTCCGCACCGCCTTACTCAGATGCAATGGAACGCTCACGCATAATCTCGACTGGGGTAGCCCAATCTATGGCTCTGCGTGAAGCATGAACCAGTTTACGGCAGATCGTATTCGACTTTTACTGGTGTGATTGACGGGTCACACCCAGGCAAGGCCAGCCTCGTCGGCGGTGAATTGGAGGTTTATCTCGTCGATGGCACCAGACACTGGCAATTCTGTCACCTCGAAAGCACGCATCCTGTTCCAACAGCGATAGGATAGGCCCGCGATGTTGGGCTCCAGTCTGTCTCGCACGCGCTCTCATTCCCGCTGGTTTTTTTTTTCGGTGCCTTGTTTCTTCTCTCTCTGTCTCCCGCCCGGCTTTTCCGAGCAATGCTTTGCTGGATATTCTGCATCATTACGAGCAATCAAACCAGCTACTCAAAAGCTCAAAGAGACACAACCCCTGGGGGTTTCTCTTGGCCATCAGCAAAGCTATCACAAGAATCTGGAGAACATATTATTAGTACTACTACCCCCACACTGCCCGACCTAAGTCTTCCCTCCATGATCCCACGTCCCGCGGCCGGCTCGGCCAGTTCGTGGGTACTCGGGCTGCAGCTACCCGCCCATCATCTCTCCACATCAATGCTACGGTCTCACGGGAGAGGTTAGGGTCCCGGATTATGAGAATTAATTTCGGACGTCATACTCCTCGACGCCTGTCTCGGCTTCACTTGGACTAGTATGCAGACACGCTGAGCCTGTCGGTGTCTGCACCTCTCTATGAGAGAGATTCCTATCTAGCTCAAGCCCTGAAGCAGAGGCCAACCGAGCGACCAATCATAGTCGATATTCCTCTCGATGTGGGGTGGTGGTGGTGCCAGATTTGACATGACAGCTGATCTTACGGTTCCAGGGAAAATAGGACTAGGGGGTCTCACAACAGAGGTGGTGAAACCCGAGAAAAAGCAAAGAAAGGTACCGAAGTGAAATTCGCGGATGTAGTGCGAGAGTCGCTTCTGAAGAAAGAGGGGAAAAAAAAGAAAAACGAACATATGAAGCCAAAGCGGTAGGGTAGGGTCTGTGCTTTTTTGTGCTGAGGAACCAAGAGCGATGGGTGAGGTGTGGGTTTCCAAAGTTCTGTCCCACAGTTCCATGCGGGTTCAAGTGGGAATACGGTGTCAGACAAAGCGGGGATCAGGCGGCAAACGGATAATATCGTGAAGTCAACCTTGGTCACCCTTAACATTAATACACGCCCATTGCTCATCCGTCTTAACTTGCTCCAAAGTGGCGGAAGGAGAGCTGAGGGTCCCCTTTTTTTTTTTTTTTCTTTCCTTTCTTTCTTTTTTCTCTTGGCACGAACACGTTTGCAGTTGCCGAGGATTTGGACATGCCGAGATCATTCACATGCAGGGCGGCATGCTTTGCAACCGATGAGTAGTTCTTACCGGGACGAAAAAACGACAAAAAACGAGAGATAAACACCTTATGTATTTCTAGGCCGCCTCTGACCTAGCGGTGTGTATTACAAACTCACCAGTGACCAGCCCAATAGCTGCGTCTCCGGGACCGAGCCCGGCCGCCGCTAGGGCGCTTGGCACCTCAAGTTTGCTTCTCTCATTTGCAGCTCCCAAGATCCGGCCAACAGATCACATTCACAACTGCAAAAGGAGCTTACTGCTCGGATGCCCACCAACCAGAACTTAATCTGAGGGGTGATAGCCGATGCAAGCGTTTCCCGAAAGGAGGGAGGTGCATGAGATTCCTGGTGGCTAGCCCACACTTTGGCACACACAGTGTGCAACCAATCTCGACCATGATGGGACGGGGAAAGGACCTCGCGGATCCCAAACGCAAAATGACAAGAGTGGAAATTTCCATTACCCGCTCGAGTCTCGTCGATACCAAGCTTGTCCAGCGTTATGTAATGTACGGAGTACCTATCTACGTTAATTACCTAAACGCCGACACAGTGACACATTGTCTCAATGTCTGAGGTGACGTACCAAAACATACAGACACACCGCACGCACAAACCACACACATACATAGTACATTGTCTCGCAGTACACTCCAAGGCGACCCGCCCGTCAAGGAAACACGGCTTCCCGGTCACCTTTGGCCTCGTTGGATGTATCAATGCTCGCCCAACGGGTAGTTGAACTTGAGCAGGCCGTTCAGGCCGCCCACCCAGGAATCGTCGTCCTCGGCAGTTCCATCAGAGTCCCCCGCTCGCGATGACGCGCGGATAACGCAGGGAACACCGCCTCTCCAGCCGTCTGCCGTCCTCTCGAGCCTCTCCCCCTCGACTCTGACCTCCATGCCAATCGTCACACCCACCCGCCTCTTCCCGTCGATGCTGACGGGCAGCTCCCTCCCGCGGTTCCTCTTGCTCAGCCGGAGAACCACCTTGGTGTGGAGCGGGAGCACTAGCGGCCGGAAACTCAGGCTGCGCGGGCTTATGGGCGTGATTAGGATGGACTTGACTAATGGATGGACGATGGAGCCACCCGCGCTGAGACTATAGGCCGTCGATCCCGTGGGGGTGCTGATTAGAATGCCGTCGGCAACCGCCTCTGTCAAGTGATGCCCGTTGACGTAGATGTCGAGTATTGCCAGGTGGGGATGAATGCCGCGGTCGATGGATATCTCGTTGATGGCATGGAGAGAGGGCGGGATCCGCCCGTTGTCCACACCGCTGACGGCCGAGCGAAGTGGCGGCGTCAAGTCCCCAGCGTCACTGCCCGAGGAGAACGGTGGCGCGCCAAGGTCGGGCTCCGAAACCGAGGTGGGGTTCAGCTGCTCGTTGATGTTTCTGCCCTCGCTATCGTATATGCCGACGCGTAGCCTGTTCCTCAACAGAATCTTGGACGTTCGGTTGAGCCCCATGCACTTCCCATTCCCTCGAACACTGTCCCAAGACGGAGAAGGTAATGGCGGCGCCGCAACGGCCATACCATTGTCGCCTTGACCTCCCGACTCCCGCGGCTGGCGATTTGTGGCGGCTGCCGCGGCGGCCCGGGTATGGGGAGAGACCAGGTCCTCGACGGGGACGGGACAGCCGCTCATGTAGCACTCCCTGAACGCACGCTTATACTCTTCGAACTTCCATTCGCCCAGAAACCCCAAGGTGCCCATGCTAAAGGACAGGATCGGGGGCATGCTGTTGTGTGTCGAGAAGAGGCTCGCCGCGCGCAGGATCGTGCCGTCCCCGCCCATGGTCGTGATGAGGTCGATCTTTCGAGCGAACCTCTCGGTGGAGACGCCGGGGTCTGCCGTGTAGATGGGGAACGGCAGGGCTTCGTGGATGTTCCTCGCGACGTGGCTCTCGAAGACGAGGTGCAGGCCCGGGTAGTTCCCGTGGACGTGCTTGGCGAACTCGATGGCCGACAGCGTCACCTTTGGTGCGTGCAGCTTCGGCATGAGCAGGATCGTGCGCGGCGGCTGTGGCCAGTGCAGCGCGAGCAGCGACGATGTCGCCGTCTGCTGGTAGTGCGGGACGATGCGGTCGGGCAGCATCGACACGTCGAGGATCTGTCGGCGCGGCGCCGAGACCGAGAAGCACCGAGCTCCCCTTGGTCCTGCCCCTGCAATTGCGACCGTTCCTACTCCTCCTCTGCTGTGCCAGTTAGGCATGGCGCGCGCCCTGCTGCTTAACCTCAAGGCCATTCCGGCGAGGGCGACGGGAAAAAAATGGCAATTTCAAGCCAAAAGATTCGTCCTCGGCATGCCGACATGGTCGACAATGGCTTCAAGGACGATGTTGTTCTCCCTTGCTTTCGACTTTGCGCAGGCAAGCTAGTGCTGGGCCTCGGGTGCTCGTTATGAGCCGTTTCCAGAGCACACCAAACACTCAAGAAAACATCACCGTGCAACTGTTTCGAAGAGCTTGTTGCCGGAAGCTGCCCCTAGCAGAGATCTTTAGAGTAGGTTTTCGCTGTCGATGCGATATCGATGCTGATGGTAGCCACCTAGGAGAGGCGCCAATCGCAGGCGGCTTAGGTAATTGGTTTCCCACGCGGCCGCCGCCGCTGGCCGCCGTTGTGGCCCCACGTGACGATTACCCAAGGGGGCTGAGCTAAGCTTCCCAGGGTGCACGAGTACCCCGCTCAGGGACCGAAGCTTCCGTAGAGCTGAAGCCTAGAACATTGGCGGGGGAGCAGTAGAAAGAGCACCCGCCATGGCTCTTTGCGGCCAGTGACGATGGCGAGGAGGAAGTTCTTGTCCGCCTTGTTGCATTTTTCGAATCACCCAAGAACCGCACACGTTTGGCATCTGTAAGCGGGTCTTGAATCGTGACTGTGGATAGTCCGCGGATTGTTGGCCCTTTTCTGGGCCCCCGTCAGACAGCAATGAGCTGGCCAACAGCTGTGCCACTCAAGTAGGAAAGCATCGCGCCGCCCTGCAAACTCCCGCCCAGCCTCGCCAGCCCTGCGGTTCCTGGACGTCGCTGCCTGCACGCGACCAAGTCTGCCCTGCCTTGCCTGTTCTGCCGCCGTTTCCTTTCCGTCGACGTCGACGTGGCTCCCACCTACCTCACCTCGAGCATTTCAATTTCGTGCACACTAGTATTATCGCCGTCTCCCGTCTTCCGCGTCCGAAACCATCGCCGTTGTCGAATCGTGCCAAATCGTCTCTCCACAATGTCCACCGATCTCCGTCAGCGCGTGGCGCTCAAGGCGGCGGTCGACCCTCCCGCACCCGAAGTGCTCGCCGGAGCGTCTCTTCAGAGCCCGACCACAGCCGCCCGCGACCCCCACCCGTCCGGTAAAGGAGAGAACAGCCGTCTGACCCAGGTGTTCCGAGGCCTGTCGTTCGCAGTATACTTTTTAACATGCTGCATTGCGTATGGAACCCCTGCTCTCGTTCCTCTGCGTCCTAGCTGATAGTTGCCGTGACCAGAATCCACACCACCCAGCTTATCGGCGCACCGCTGTACTGGATTAACCATGACCTCTACTACGCCTACATGTCTCTTACAAAACAGTCGTTCGGAGTAACGATCACAACCATGACAAAGTGGTGGGGACCGACAACTATACGGATCAGCGGGGATGCCTCAGTCGCGGGCCAGATTCGGAAGACAAAGGACGGGCTGGTCGAGTTTACGTTTCCGGAGCGCATGATCATGATTGCGAATCACCAGGTACGTCTGGGAGGCCTTCCCCTTGGCGGGTGAGAGTCGAGCTTACAATATATGCAGATATATACAGATTGGTTATACCTGTGGTGGGTTGGCTACGCCAACACGCCAGGGATGCATGGGTATCTGTACATCATCCTGAAGGAATCGCTAAAATACATCCCTATTATGGGGGCCGGAATGATGTTCTACGGGTTCATCTTCATGTCCAGAAAGATGGCCGTCGACCAGCCCCGGATGGCACACCGCCTGAGCAAGCTCAAGATGCAAAATACAACGCCAGAGGGACAGAAATATCTCAACCCCATGTGGTTGCTCCTGTTCCCAGAAGGCACAAACGCTTCCCAAAATGGGCGGAACAAGTCTGCAAAGTGGGCCGAGAAGATCGGGGTCAAGGATCCAGAGCACCTTCTGCTGCCACGAAGCACCGGTATCTACTTTTGCCTCACTGAGCTCAAGGGCACCGTCGATTGGGTTTACGACTGCACGGTGGCATATGAGGGCATCCCGTAAGTTGACGCCCCGTTTTTCACTGTACGGCAGGACTGCAGACTAACCATGTTTACGCCGGTAGTCGGGGCGAGTTTGGGGAGGACTACTTCACTCTCTCTGGTACCTACTTCCGTGGCCAGCCGCCAAAGTCGGTCAACTTTTACTGGCGGCGGTTCCGGGTAGCGGACATACCCCTGGAGACGCAGGAGCAGTTCGACCTATGGCTCCGGGATCGGTGGTACGAGAAGGATGCTCTTATGGAGCAGTACCTCTCTACCGGCCGCTTCCCCCCGAGCCCTTCGGACACCGTCACCAAGGACCGCCAGGGGTTCATCGAGACCGAGGTGCGCACCCGGCATCGGTTCGAGTTTCTCCAGGTCTTTGCAGTGCTTGGCATGGTCGGGCTTCTCTTCAACATCGCGTCAAAGACATGGACCCGGCTCTTCCAGGCTTTGCACTGAGCTATGCATCAAGCGGAGACTTTGGACAATGCCCTCCGTACCGTTCGGCTGATGTTTCCATCTCGGCGGATGTAATATAGAGTCGTATGAGAAACGACAATTCGGATCATGACGAACACGAGTGGCGGCTGGATATGGTATTTTGGATTTGCTTTCTATGTCGATCTGGACGGGATTGGTGGATACGAGCAGCGGTCGGGGGGGGAAGATTTGAACAGGGGCTCCCCAAACTGTTATCGAAGCATCTGGAACTAGATTCCAATATGGTTTTTTTTTTTTTTTTTTTACATTTGAGCTGTTGGAAACTGCGACTTGCTTGCATAAGATACCTCTCAGCCTGGCGTTTGTTTGCAGCGTGGGCGGCCTTGGGACGAGATACTCTAGAAGGGAACTTGGTGGCGTTTAGGTTTCTTATTTATATACCTCCCTCCTTTCATCGACAGCGTTTTAACATTCCTATCCTTCTATGAAGTTTTCCAACACGGAGTTCGGTGAGCACCACGATAGCGCATGTCGTTTCCACCCATGAGGTTACGCTGGCGGGACCCCGAATTGGACGAGTTCCCAGCGCGTTTCCCCGGAAGCGTCTGACGAGCCCTGGGCGAACACCATGGAGACGAAGTTGCATGTGGCATCCGACACGTACGGATCGATATCGGAGCCAGGGGCATTCGGCACCCCGTAATGGACAAACAAGCTCCCGCATGGTTGCGATACCCGCAATCGACGTTGTGGGCAGATGACCTCGTGCGTTGCCGCGGGGACCAATCGGGCGTTGGCAAATTCCTGAACTAACACCAAACAAGGTCCCAAGGGCCAATTCGATGCCTGGCCAGCCTGCAATCCATCACCCCGGTTTAACTACGACAGTTCTTTGCTTTCGGGCTTAACGGTTTTTCTTTTCCAGAATTCGGGGGAAAAGTAGGCGAAGTCTTTTTTGCACAGGGCAGGGCCCAGGGCCTTGGCTGAAGCTGCCCCAGCACCCCGCCAGTTCAGTTTCGCGGAGTCACTCGCCATCTCCTGGATCTTGGTTGCTTTGGACTGTAACCATTTGGCAAAACCCTGGCACGCAGGAGCTGAGTAGCACGGGAATGGCAACTGGAATTAAAACATGAGTGAACGAGGATCAGCCTCAGACCTCAAGTGCAGGTACAATACATACAATGCAACAAAAACTACAAGTCGCCAGTAGGCACGGGTTAATTACTAGGAATATGCCATTACGCAATGGTGGAGTATGTGGCTTGAAGCGTCCACGGGTTTCCTCTTCTAGGCGTGGGAATCATGGCCGTTGTCGTAATTAATTACCTAGGGGCAGGTCTAGTGCGGCCTTGATGTCATCGGCGCCGGACCTGGTATGCAGTTATGGAATTTAGACGGACGGGTTGCGCTACCAGGGCAGTGTGCCCAACCAAGGCAGGCGCTTCTCGACTTTCAGAACTTGTACCGGGCAACCGGGGTCACCTCTTGCCAGTGCTGCAACTGACCATCTTGAGCCCTTCCGTTGACATACGACATTGACGATGGGCTCTTGGCCTCGGACGAGCAAGCCGACGGTTGCTGGAGGACCCACTAGTCGACGCCCTGCCATTGACCTAAGCTCACCAGCAGCCAGTCTTCAGGGGTTGCGGGCCGTCATCGGAAGCCTCCGTCCATGGGGTATATCATCAAAACGGATTAGCTTTGACCACACCCGGTGTCGATGGCCGTCCGTGAAGCTCTGTTCCTGGCACTGTAGCGCGGCCGCGCCCGCCGGCTGACCGGGGAAGGAGCTAGGGAGGACGAGGAGGGAGGATCCAGTTCGAGTTGCGCAACCGAGCCGTTTGTTACAACTGCCACGTCAAACCTTAAAAAGAGCGCGAGGCAAACATGCTTGACACCATTTTATGACCGTTTTCACTTTATTTTTGGAGGCACCTGCCAGAGTTGAGCCCCTCTTTAGGTTTTGTTGAGCTCTTCCCCTCACTGCCCCTTTTCCTGAACATCATCTCCCCATTCTCAGCTTCGTTACTGTCCTGTCCTTTGGAAGGACGCCAGAAAACTGTACCTACGTATTAGCACAAAGCAGGCAGTTGATTCGGAAGTACGAAACACACCATCACCCAGCCGAGTACATTTCAATGTCGGCAAAGACAGCCACGGACCGAGGGGCAGAGGAGAAAACCTTAGCTAGTGTCGATGCATGTATCAGTGCCAGCGAGGACACTTCGGTGCAAGACGGCGACTCGGGCATAGCGATCGCCCTGTCCGTTGTCCGCGCCGACGGCAACCCCGACGCCCCTGAAAATGTCACGTACGCCATCCTCACCTTCGAGCCCAACGACCCCGGCGACCCGCACAACTGGTCAAAGGCAGGTGATCTCCGTGTTTAGCGTAACTCCCTTGCGCGCACAAATCATTCTCGAGACTGGAACACGGCGGCGTGTCTCTGTGCCTAGTTTATGCCTGTCATCTATCTTCCTCTAGACTAGGGCTGACCGGCCGTCATGTGACGTGCGAAAACAGGGCAAGAAGCTGCGGATAGTGCTCACGGGGATCCTCATGTGCATCAACAGCAGCATGGGGTCGATTCTCACGACCAACATCTTCCCGCAGCTGCAGCACACGTTCGGCGTGCCGGGCGGGCCGCAGGCGGTGCTGCCGGCATCGCTGTACCTGGTCGGCTTCATGTTCGGGCCGCTCATCTTCGCACCCCTGAGTGAGGGCTACGGCCGCAAGCCCGTGCTGGTGAGCGGGTTCGCCCTGTTCGGGGTGGCGACTCTGGGCGCGGTGCTGGCGCGCAACTGGGCCGTCTTCCTCTTCTTCCGCTTCCTATGCGGCACGTTCGGGTCGCCGCCGCTGAGCGTCGTCGGCGGCGTCATCGCCGACGTCTTCTGCAACGAGGTCACGAGGGGCAGGGTCATCATGGCGTGGTCGGCCGCCACCTTTGCAGGGCCGCTGCTTGCGCCCGTGCTGACGGGATTCGTTAGTCCCGCCCTGGGGTGGCGCTGGACGTTCTGGCGAGTATTGTCTTCATTCCTGTCTTGTTTTCTTTTCATGGCACATTGCGCTATTTCCTCCCTTGCTAATGCTTCAACGTCTCAAGGATCGCGCTGATTATGGTGTCTGTTTCTTTCATTCCCGTGATTGCGCTGCCTGAAACGTTTGCTACAAAGATCCTGCGCACAAGGGCAGCCAAGCTAAACAAGAAGTTCAAGGGGAGAAACTTCACCGCCGCCGGCGATGTGCGGAAGGGCAGTCTGTGGGCATCTCTTGTAAGAAGCCAGGCTATCCATCTGTCTAATTAGCCAAGCCACACTGAGCTCTTTGTTCTGTGCCTCCGCTGCTAGTCGCCCGTGTTTGGTCAGCGATCGCTTCAAGTGTGCCGAGAATCGCTAACCATGTCATTCTGCTTGCTAACCGTTGATTTGGGCAGAAAACAACACTCTCGAGGCCTTTGCGCCTGCTTTTCAGCGAGATGCTGTTGGCTTTGGCTTGTGTTTACATGGCATTTACATACGCCGTGTTTTACATGTACGTCCTGCTTTCGTGGATTCAAACTCTCGGTCGATACTCACCCAATATAGCTAACTTCACATAGGATGGTGCAGATATTCGGCACCATTTTTCAGGGCGTCTACAAGTTCAGTCTTGGCATAGCGGGAGTTGCTTTCTCCATCAGTAAGTCTTCGCGGACTCTGGTGGCGTGACGCTTTTACGATGCAATTTCTGGCTGACGCGTCTGTCCAGTGGCTATCGGCACCGTTTCTGGATGCTTGTTTTCTCTTTGGTATGATAATATCGGCCCGCGCCTGGGTGCCAAGCACCCCGACAAGAGAGCTGAGTATCTCCGCCTCCCGCTGGCGTGCGTTGGCGGCCCGATATTTGTTATCTCGCTGGTCTGGCTCGGCTGGACTGCGACGGCCTCGGTGCATTGGTTTGTGCCGCTGTCGGCTCTCATCCCATATGGTTTCGCTTATCAGGTGATCTTTGTGGCGATGATAAACGTGAGAACCCGTGCTGCCTAGTCAACAGCTGTGCAGATAGACCAATGTGCAAGTGCTGACTCGACCTGGTAATTCTCAGTATATCACCGATGCCTATGACATCTACGCCGCGTCGGCGCTCGCAGCCTGCGGAACCACGCGGAGCATTGCGGGCGCCCTCATCCCGCTCTGCGTTGACAAGATGCTCAGCTCGCTCGGGATTGCCTGGTCCTGCACGCTTCTGGCGCTCATCAGCGCGGTGCTGGGCTTCGTGCCGTTTGCCTTCATCATGTACGGCGACAAGATCCGGGCCGCGAGCCGGTTTAGCGCCACGCTCAAACCACAGACTGACTCTCCGGATGGCGGTAGCCTGGCGAGAGCCAGGAGTCTGACAACCGTGTAAGGTTACGTAGTGGTTTCGTGCTTTTGGTTTGTCTGTCGTTTTTTTTTTTGGATCTCTCTCGAATTATCAAAATAATTAGGCTGTTGATATGATGGTGGTAACAAGACATACATGTGGTGGAATGCTCTCTCCCTTTGAAAAAGAAAAATTCAATGATTTGTTGGAAGAAGTGGAAAAGAAAAGGGGGGAACAGGGGCAAAATAACAATGGGTCATTTAGTGAACCTCAATCTCTAATAGCCTCTTTAAGCAGTCTACGCTGTCTCATGCTCCTGTAACTGGATGCGATTGTCACATCCCGAGGCTCGTCAATCTGAAGCTAATCACCTTTGCGCTGTCAGGGCACCATTCTGAGACGCCTACCATGACGGTGCGGTGCCTTTAATATCCATCAGGCCTTGTTACATCACTCCAAACGGACGTTGGTAGGACCACCCTAAAAGTCTTTAAGCTTCGGAAGGCAATTTGACACTCTGGTTGTGTTGGCATTTGAGCTTCATTCTCCACCACAATCTGCACCAGTACACTCCTGGAGTGCGGGTCTGCCTTTTACTTCAATAGGTTGCCCTCCTCCCCGTCCTCGCTATTACCGCTCAGTGTTTCTCAAGGAAGTCTGTCCTTGGTCTGCAGCAGGTGAGTTGGTCAGGCGCTGGTGCCAGTGTCTCTCAGCGAAGGGTCCTCACGCACAGCTTCGTCCACCTGCCCCTTGCAGGCCATAACCATATCCACGTCGACAGCATATTCCGCCATGGGCACGTCAAGAGCATTCTCCAGGCGCAGGTATATCTCTACATCGCTGTAGACAAAGCATGTTAACTTCGGCCCGGCCAAGGTAAATTCGGCAAAGGGCTCGAAAGGTACCTCAACTTACTGTTGCGTGACAAAGGTAATGGCATGCCTCGAATCATCATCACCGTCGAGACCTAATGCGTTGCTGACGCATCGCCGCGTGTATGCCTCGGCGGTCACGCTCCATGTAAGGCTAAAGTGGATGATGCGGTCGACCCGAGGGATGGGATCACAGAGGATAGCGGCGACGTCCGTCGCCACAATGGCATGGCACTCCTTGAAATTGAGCTTATTGAAAGCAACTACTCGCGACTGTCGAGAAAGGTCGTTTTGGAGCGACACGGTGCCGATATTGAGAGTGTTGAGCAGACGAGTGATGCGGTGCGTCTCGGAAACGGATCGCGTGAAGATAGCTGTGGTCTAGCCGGCCCTCTGCGTCTCGCTGCAGAGGTGGACGAGGTAGGCGTCCTTGAGTCGTCGATCTTTTACGGAGATGTAGTAATCGCCCTCTATGGTGGGAATAATGGATTGGGGGTGCTTGATGAGTTCGGTGCGTGGAACCGTGTAAAGCATGGCGCGGTCGACCTCGTGACAGAGGAAATATTGTGGGTATTCAACAAGGGATAGGGTGTGTTGTTCTATCATAAATTTTGTTCGTCTGGAACTGTAAAAATCAGGCTAGAGCTACATAATAATGGAAGTTTAAAAGAGAACCCGCGTCATTCTAGAAGACCTGGCTTTGGCGTGGTCTTGACGGGCTCAATGTAGATCGAGATCGTATGAAGAAGCAGTAAGGTTAGTACCCGATTCTCGCGGATATATTCATCCAAGAAAGAAAGTTCAAAGAAAAGTGGAAAGAAAAGTGGAAAGAAAAGTGGGAAGAAAAGGAAGCTAGGTACCGTACCGGAGTACTTCGCGATACTCTTGCTCGGCGACTTCCTGATATGCGCCATTTTAGTTGGTACAAGTACCCTGAATTCCATTAGCTACCGGTAAAGACAGGCTAGTTCATTTTCAGGGCTATACAGGCTACGGCGACTTCACTACTATAAGGACCACACGACTATAAGGACCGCACCATAAGGACTACACCACCATAAGGCAAAAAAGGACCACAGGGACCACAGGGACCACAGGGATCACAATGACCATAGGGAACATAGGGACTCCGGTAACGACCGATGAACATGACGGCGACGACGAAAGGATTGTAAGAAGAACCGTGTTGAAGAAGGACCGTATTGAGGAAGGAAAGAAGAGAAGCCCAAGGAAAGGCATTAGTTCGGGCGGGCCGGGGCTAGTCCCGAGTCTCAACGTCGTAGATTTTTATCACATGCTTTTCACCTACCTACCTACCTTACCGGCTTGAACCAAAGAAAATTCCCAGTTAGAAGCCCTGAGCGGCCACACCCTCTACTTGGCCATGGCGCCTACTGGTGATAAATACACACCCAAGTAAAGAGGGACGGAAAACAGTTAACGTAACCGAGCTTACATGCCAAACCAAAGGCGCCCTTAGAGTCACCGCCAATATTGTGTTGTTTCAGCTCATAGTTATAATACTAACTCTGGATAACGTGCTACCGGAGTCTAGCTATCATAACAGTATTTTGATCTTGATCTTGAAAAAGCCAACATCCTGCTCTGACCAAAATGAGATGTTACCCAGTTGCCATACAGCGTGCGGGTATACTGTGCAGGATGCACGTCAGGCCGTAAGTTCCTCTTCAGAACGTGAGGGGTGATGGAGATCGGGGAGCTCTGGTGGCCTGGAAGGGAAGTTCACGGCCGTCCCGCCTGCAGCTCAGGGGCGCAGGAGACAAGCATCTCGACTCCGTCGTGACACCACACTCCTCGTCAACACCCTCAATCCAATGCAATAAAGCCGAGGTATTTAAACCCGATGGCATGTCGGTCGTGGTGCTCTGTTGCCTCTATCGCGAATGCCATCGCTCGTCGCTATTTCTCATCACTGTACTGCCATAGACGGACACAAGAGAAAGGAAAATCACTCTCGAGCCTGATGGCAGCGGGCTGTCGAGTCCAAAGTCCAACCCACCCCAACTTAGTGTCACCTGCAGGGGAGATGATCAGCAGAACCAAACATGGCGCCGTCCAGGGTTCCCCACAATCCCACGATGCAGCGAGTGCACGCTCATCACGGAGGCACGAATCCGTGGAACTGGGACTGGACACTGACGCTTGGCAGCTCCGTTGCCGGTGCCTTGCCATGTCGACCAACCTATAGTCAACGCTGCCAGCAAGCGGCTAGCCTGGGTGGCATTGGCCTGCAATTTGTCCCTTCCTGGGAGTGGTGGTTTCAGACGTCAGATCGTTAGCTACGACCTTGATTACATCAAGGAATGTTGCAATGCTGCCCGCTTGGCGGCTAGCTGCTTGGACCGCACGCACCTGTTCTAGTCTAGAGGCTCGTTGGAGACGAAACGAACAAGATCAAGGCCTAGACTTACAGACTACTAATTAGGGGCTGGGCGCTGGTAAATACCACCCCCCTCACCCAGTCATGCAAAAAAAGCAGCAGACACAGACAGACGGAGTCAATCGACTGACGGCCCTCGTGGAATTCCCAAATCGCATAGGAGAATGCTTTCGTGGTTCCGTCGTTGCATGAGGGCGCATTGACAAAAGGCCGGCTACAGTTGTATTTGGCGGCGTCTCACGGCCGGGGAATTTCCGCTCAGGTGTCCGCGCCGCGTGCTTTTTCGACTCCATGATTCTGAAACGTGTGAAAAGATCGCCAGCCCAGCCGGTTTCCCATGGGGTCTGGGGGTGTAGCAATGCACGCGTCCTTAATGCCATGGCATGCAACCATGGTAAAACAGGCAAACCCAAAATGGAAAGCAGCAGCAGCACAAGGCAAGAAAAGGAGCGCGAGTTTCCCAAAACAATCCCAATCTAGACTTCAACTCGTTAGCGCTTCGCGGGAAGCTCTCCTTAGCTCCGGAACTATTTGCTCTTTACCCCTCTCCGCCCTGGCTAGCCTCTTGATACTCGTGATCGCCCACGAGCGGCGGTCCCGAGGCATTCGGGACAGGGAAACGGGAGGAGCAGCAGTGGTAGCCGAGTCGAATAAAACCCGATAGATAGCGATCTGAGCTTCCATTCCCTCCGTCCCCGTGTTCTCGAAGCCTCTCCTTCTCTGGCCTTCTGGTTTTTGTTGGAGAATATAAAACGACCACGGTGCTTCTCAACCAGGGGTTGTGAGAACCCCCCCCCCCCAACCCACACTCGCCGTATTAAACAGCAATGGCGCGGAGAATATTAGCCAGCCTGGCCATGCTGTCGGGCTTGCTGGCCAGCTCGGGTGGGAGCAGAGCGTGGGCGCAGGCGACATCGCCGTCGCCGCCTGCAGGCCAAGGGTTGCACTCGCTGTTCGTGGCATCGGGGAAGCTGTTCTTCGGCACGGCCACCGACACCAACAACATCAACGACGTCCCGTACCAGGCCATCGCCACCAACCAGAGCGAGTTCGGCATGATCGTGCCTGAGAACTCGCAGAAGTGGGAGGTTGTGCAGCCCACGTTGAGGCAGTTCGTCTACAACAACTCGGACGTCGTCGCTTCGCGGGCCAAGGCCAATCGACAACTGTTCCGCTGCCACACACTAACCTGGCATTCGCAACTGCCGCAGTTTAGTAAGCCGCTGTCCAATACCTCCAGCTCTGGTGTCTGTAAATACCAGCCCGTGATCAAAGAGATGCTGACCACGGAAAGTCTCCACAACGAGCTGGACACGGGCTACATTGACGGCAGCCATCCAAGCGCACATCGCCAACGTGGTGGGCCACTTCAAGGGGCAGTGCTACAGCTGGGACGTGGTGAACGAAGCGTTGGCGGACAATGGCACGTTCCGCAACGACGTGTTCCTGCAGACGCTGGGGACCGACTACCTGGGAATCTCGTTCACGGCGGCGGCGGCGGCGGACCCCGACAGCAAGCTGTACTACAACGACTTCAACCTCGAGACGATCAAGGCCAAGGCGGACGGAGCCGTGGCCATTGTCAAGATTCTGCAGAGTGCAAACGTGCGCATCGATGGCGTGGGCTTCCAGGCGCACTTCAATGTCGGGCAGACGCCCAACAAGACGTCGCTCGTCGCCACCATGGAGCGCTTCACGTCGCTAGGGCTCGATGTGACGCTTTCGGAGCTCGACATTGCCCACACCAAACTGCCGGCGACGCCGAGCGCGCTCGAGCAGCAATCGCGCGACTACGTGTCGGCCGTCGACGCCTGCTTGGCCGTGCCCAAGTGCCTAGGCATCACCGTCTGGCAGTTTACTGATAAATACAGTTGGATTCCGAGCACGTTTCCCGGCAAGGGCGACGCCTGTCTCTTCACGGCCAACTACACCAAGAAGCCTGCCTACTTCGCTGTGTCGAACCTCCTCGTCCAGGCGGCAGCCGCTCGAGTCCAGGCTGGGGGTACTTCGGCACCGGCATCGGCATCGCCGACAGTGGCAACGACATCTTCGCCGACATCATTTACGCAAGGCAGTGGTACTGCGGCGGCGTCGCCTTTGCCGACAAGTGGAGGACATTCATTGCTTGAGGCCATTACGGCCAAGGGACTCGGCAGCTTCTTGTTGCCGCTTGTTGGGGTAGTCTTTCTTGCCTTGTAAAATAAAACGCGGAGAATAGTACGGGCTCTTGTGTCCTGATCTTGTCGTGGAATCCTGTCGATGGCGTTTCGGGAGTCCGGAAAATGCGGTAATGAATGATACCTTGATAGAGAATGGCTTTGGGATGCTCTTGATTTGAGAATCACAGAAGTGCATAAGAAAAGTGCCTCGGGCCATTTTACATTGAAAGCGCATTTTTATTCATGGGGAACATTCTTTGCGTCGACGGAGATCAAAAGTGCACTGAACAGTAAAAAGTGCCGCTTGAAATTGAAAAAGGATAGCACTCTGTGATGTTTATTCCCTGCCGCCTCTCTCGGTCGTCATGCGAAATGCAAGATGCAAGGGGTATAAATATCAATCTGATGATGACGTTCAATGACACTTGATGAGCCGTCCTTATCCTGCTCCCAGATCCTGGTACGACATGGCCGAATGGGAGCGCAGCTCATGCAGGCAAGATGCCCTGTGGATAGTTGAACACGTCTCCGGGATCCACGGCCTTCTTGACTGCCTGTAGCTTCGGCAAATGGGTGCCCCAGTAGTTGGCTTGCGCCGTGATCTGGTCCATGTTGGGGTCTGGGTAGTTGATGTACTGGCCCCACGCCCTATTTCCCATGCCGTCCGTGATGTTGCGGATGAAGTTCTGCGTGGTTGCAAATCCGTCCGCCGGGTACGCAACATTCCTGTCGACCCGGTCGTAGAAGAGATACATGAGAAGATAATCGCGGTGGGCATACGATGTGGCGTCCACCTCCAGCTTCGTTACCGCAGACGTGCTCCCGCCGTGGAGGTCGATTTGCACGTACCAATCGCGCTTGTTCTTCTTCGCAACGTTGAACCAGTAGCCAACGAAGGACTTGAGCTGCGTATCGTTGAGCGCGTTGGTGTATAGACTGGACGAGTAGAAAGTCTCGTGCTTTCTCAGTGGTCAGTAAATGAGGACGAGTATCGGAAAATGAGCAAGTTGCCGACTTACAAAGTTGTACGGATGAGTCTGGTCAACGGTGACACCGTTGCCAAAGTGCTTGAGCTGATCCAGCCACCCGCCCTCCTGCACTAGTTGCATCGTGGCATTGATTTTCTTGACAAGTGGTGCCAGGGTGGCTGTCAAAGTCGCCGAATCACCGTAGTACAGCCCCTCGATGTTGATGAACCGTGGCGCAATGAAAAGACGCATGTTCAACTCGGGCGGCATACTCTGGGCAAAGTCCTGGACTGCTTGCATGCCGACCAGCGCTCTCTCCTGTGTCGGCCACTGCATAGCGCCGACGAAGAAGGTCAATTTCTGAGGGACCACAAACGTATGGAAACGGAATTGCGTCACGACACCCATCGACCCGCCGGCACCGCGAAGTGCCCAGAACAAATCCGGGTTTTCGGTCGCCGAGCAGTTCACGATGGTTGAATTGGCGAGAACAACCGTCGCCCCGACCATCCAGTCCACGGCCAGCCCCTTGGTATGCGAGCTGACGCCGTATCCTCCATGAAGTGCGTGTCCGCCAACACCCACGCTAACCTCGTGTCAGCTCGCTCCGCCAAAAATATTGAGTAACCACGTTGCAGACTCACCCTGGACATGTCCCGTGGCTAAAGGCTCTATTCCCTTGATTGTAAAGTTCCCATGCGACATGGCCTAGACGTGAGCCACCTTCGATCGTGGCGATGCCGGTTGTGTTGTCCAGAACGACCTTGTTCATCCGGTCCATCTCGATTGTCAAGTGCCCATCCTCGCCTCCCAGTCCAAAGGACCCGTAACTGTGCCCGCCGCACTTCGCATTAGCCTTGACACCGAGCTTGGCGGCACAAGCAACTGCATCTTGAACGTGTTTCGGTGTAGTGGGCACGGCAATCCCCACCGGGGTGAAGTTGAGTCGGAGGTTGTATGGAGCGACATCAAGCTTCCAGTCGTCAGTCCCAAGGGCATCTGTCGGCACGCCAGACTTTGACAGGCAGTCGGCAAGAGCGTCGGCTTTATCGAAGGGCGAAGCGTGGGCGGCAGGTGAGGCGCCCGCCAAGCCCAACAGGGCGAGAAGGGGGTACAGCGGCAGCATCCCGCAGTCGCGTCGCAACGTGATGCAGATAAGGTGTATGGCGACTGCTCGTGTTAATGGGTGCAAGGGGGTGCGGCCGCTGGTGGGATCTCCACGTTTCGCTTCCTCCGCCTTGGTTCAGATCGTGGAGAAGAAAATCTGGGGAAATAGGCACCGAGATATATTCGTTTCGTTTCGGGATCGGCCGGGGAAGAGGATCGGACACGCACTCGTGGTCCTCTTCACTGGACGCGCGGTAGAGACAGTGGAAATGGCGCCATTATCAGAGCTGGATCGTATGGCGATCTCACCACACTTAAAGCCCCGTGCTTGTCGATCCACTGTCAGAATTTTCTGGACAAGACATCGGATCAGTCGAGCGTTTTTGCCGACTGTTGTTTAATTAACTGGGCCGGTCCCTGCGGCCATAATGGTGAGTGACGGCCCAGCCCGGGAATCGTCCGCTTGGGATGCATGTAGCAGAGGAGGCTGAAGGGTGCCTAAGAGACATCGGAAGGTTAATATGGACGAGCGAGGTGATTTGCTGGCGCTGATAGAGGTACTACTAACGAGATTTGCCCTGCCAAGGATCACGAGGGATCTCGGGCGATCTTCCATGATAGCACCCGCTGCAGAGGGCTTGGGGGCTCCGAGTCAACGGCTCCTCGGGAGAGCTAAAGTGGACTTGGCTATCAATCCGCGGTCAAGTGGCGGCTCCGTCATGTCTGCCATGGCGGGCATAACCAGCCAGGTGGTACTGGGCCGACAAGCGAACGCCTCCTTGGGCAAGACGGAATGCGGCTAATCTGAAACGTGCGCGACGAGCTTCCGTCGCTTAGACTGGCGTGTTCCCTCTCTACTCGGATTGTTTGACGGGTCATGCTTGGCGATCTTGAGGTTCAGCCTCACAGAGGGATATCCACGTGTCACCATCGACAGATTGCTTTGACTGACTCTGGCGGAAGGGTCTCTGCCGCAAATGCCGCAGTAGACGCCGGAGGATGTTGTGCACCGGTTTCTCCGAGATCAATGGTTCACGCCAACCACGGGATTATATTGGGCGGCTGGAATTACCCGGCGTTGGGCAGAAGCGCACCTGACTGACGCGATTGACAAGACAAGGGCCATTTGGGCGCAAGTTCAATGCCGTCCCAGCTAAGAATGGCAACACGGCCAGGCTCGTCCATGATACTGATCGATAGCGTTAGCGTTGACGCTGGCGTCTCCAAGTTTGGCATCAAACCTTGAAGAAAGGGGGTTTCGGTAAAGGATGTACGATCAATGATAAAAAGTTCCCCCAATCAGCCGGCTTCGATGTTTCAGGCCGGGCAGGTGGAATCCGCCGTCGGGAGCTCTTTCCTCGACAACTCGCAATTGCCCTGGGCCTGGGCTGCGAGTGTGGGGACGCCAAGGAGAGATCAGAGAATCAGGGATCAGTCCCCATCTTTTAATCAGGCACACGGCTTGAACAAGCGTGGGCAGGATTTAGCCAAGAATGTCTCCGAGAGCGAGCGGCTTTTGGAGAAAACCGCGGGGCTAGTCTGCTGGATCTGCCTTCCGTAGCATTCCGCTTCGGGCGTTCGGAGGCCATCCTTCAGGCGGCAGACTGCTCTCCCAGTGGACCCGTCTGCTGGAAGCCATGCCACACCGAGCTTGGCATGATGAATAAAATTTAACGGCCTGGCGTTGGTGGCTCGTTTTATACCTATATGAGCTTGTTTGACGCCGGTATAAGCTTGTTTGACGCCGGTATAAGCTTGTTTGACGCCTGTTGCTCATTTGGCCTTTTTTGCTGCTACTTTGAACGAGCCTCACTTTTGGTCCTTGGGCCATATATTTGCCCCTTCCCCAAATCCGCTAGGATAATTCCTCGTGATCAGTTTCTTAGGTAAATGAATAACAACATTAAAGGTTCCGAAAGAGCTACGTAAATTTAAAATACAAATTGGAAGGAAGACGATGCACCTGAATACCAAGCCCATGCTCAAAGGATGGTGAAAAGGGCTGACTTGTTAAAAGGGGGAAGGAGTGTGAAGTAGAGTTAATAAACTATGGCAACAAACACAGCGCAAAGACAAAAGACAACATGCGTTAGTAGGCTCCATACTGGCCACCGGCTGCCCAACAGATCGAGGCCGACTGGTAGTTGGTGTACGTCGTGTACTGCGTTTGTCTGCATAGGCCGGGCAGTTAGCATCAAGACATGTACAATGGACTGCAATGAAGAGAGATAGGGGTACGTACCCAACCCAAACTGTCACTATGGTGTTGTAAGTCACGTCGCTCACTTCGAGCACAGTCTGCGTTGGCTGAGACGAGAAGACTGTGACGGTGGCCGACTCTCGCTGGTCGCAAATGGTTTGGGCAGGAGGAACGCTGCAGTCTGGTTAGCCAGGCATCCGTGCTGCACGGGATAGCCAACAATGGCACATTTAGGGAGACTTACAAAGTCGAGGTGGCAGTGGCGTATTCTGGGCTTATAGTTAGCTGAGCATTCTCGATGGAAACTAGAAGTAGTTAATTGTTGACTCACCAGTCTCGATCCAAGTCCGTCCGGGGACGATAACTGTCGAAGTTGTCGTGACCGTAGTTGATGCTTCAACAGTCGTCGTAAACGCGGCTGCCTTGACCGCCTCGCGTTGCTGAAGCTCGGCCTTGACTGCACGACGGCCATGGCCACCACGACCACCACCGCCGCCGCCGCCGCCACCGCCTACATGTCTGTAAGTTCGTGTCAAGGAGCACTGGTAAGGGTTTCGAGCGTACCTCTACCGCCGCCACCACCGCCTCCGCCGCCTCCGCCGCCGCCGCCGGCTATAAGTTAGATGTCAGTACTGAGGACCAGAGGGATCGTTTCAAGGGGGGAGGCTTTGTTGAGCCTTACATCGGCCGCCGCCTCCACTTCCACCTCCGCCGCCAGCTGTTAAGTTGTAGGTCAGCATCAAGAACAGATTGGGGATCTCACAGGGAGAGGCCCTATAGAGTCTTACATCGGCCGCCTCCGCTTCCACCACCACCACCTCCTCCTCCTCTGCTTCCGCCGCCGCTTCCACCACCGCCTCCCCTGCTTCCTCCTCCGCCTCCGCCTCCCCCGCTGCCTACACCACCGCCGCCGCCTCTATTTCCACCGGATCCTCCACCGGATCCTCCACCGCCGCCTGTAGTTCTCGCGGTTAGTTCCCGAACCCTAGAGTAGAGACAAGTGAAGTTGGGGCTTCATCTTACCTCGGTTGCCTCCGCCACTGCTTCCACCGCCGCCGCCGCCCCTATTACCTCCTCCGGTTCCGCCGCCGGCACCACCACCTACACCACCACCTCCACCCCGACTTCCACCACCCGAGCCGCCGCCCGAGCCGCCGCCCGAGCCGCCGCCTCGGCTTCCACCGCCTGAGCCGCCACCACCCAGTCCTCCTCCGCCGCTGCCGCCGCCACCCCTTCCTCCTCCACTTCCCCCACCGGCACCACCGCCTACGCCACCACCACCTTTACCTCCTCCACCACCACCAGCACCTCCACCAGCACCACCGCTGCCTCCCCCGCCTCGTCCGCCTCCCGTACCACCCCCTGCACCACCACCTACTCCGCCACCACCACCACCCCCTGCACCACCACCTACTCCGCCACCACCACCACCACCTCTTCCTCCGCCAGCACCACCAGCGCCGCCACCGGCACCACCGCTGCCTCCACCTCCTCGCCCACCCCCTGAGCCACCTCCGCCCAGCCCCCCGCCGCCCGACGGCCCGCCACCGCTCCCACCTCCCGAACTCCCTCCCGAGCTGCGCCCACCAGACTGCCACCCCCACCCACTAGAGGAATACCACGGCCGGCAGCCATCACTGCACCCGCTCGGCTTTGGCTGCGCCGGCGCGGGAGCAGGCCGATCAGCAACAGGCGCAGCGGCCGCGCGCCCGCCGTGACAGTACGCCGCGACGCCCACGGTCGTCACGTACGCCGACGTGGTTACTCCCGCCGTGCGCGTGTGCTCGACGACCGTCTCGATCGTTGTCACGGGCGCGGGCAGCCACTGCGTGAGCGTGCGCGTGCCGGACGGGCTGTCACCGCAACGGCTTACGACTGTTGGTGCGCGGCCAATTACGGTGGAGGTCTCGGTGAGGGTTGTTTCGATTACTTACGGGGTGGGAGTTGTTAGTGGTTGCCTAGGGGGTTGTTGTTTTGTTTGTGCTTTTGTGGAAGGGGGCAGGGGGGAAACGGGGGCGGCGATGGTGTTGTGGGAGGAAAAGAAGAAAAAGGGGGGCGGTTGTTGACAGGAAACGAAAAAGGGGCTGGCTAGCCCGGTGGTGTAACATACTCACGCCCGGCGCCGTACTCGTCACACCCACGACCACCGTCGGCGTCACCGTCGTGGTGACGTGGTCGGCCGTCGTCACGGTCAGCTGGAACACGCGGATCACCTGGAAGTTGGTGTTGTCAGCCTGGATCACGATGGTCCAGGTTCCCGACGACATTTGCGAGTACGGCACTCCGCTGCGGACATGGCGTGTCAGCAACGCATACGCATGACGTCTTGGTTTAGGAGATTGCAGCGGGGAAGCTCAAGGCGGCACTGACCAGGACGACCGCTGCTGCTCGTCGTCGATCTGCATCTCAATGGCGCCGCACGTAAACTGCTCGTTATTGGGCCCAACGAGGATCGGCTGGACAGTGTCGGGCGTGCTGCAGGCTAAGGGGGCGAAGTGTTAGGCTTGGCTCGTCATGACTAGGGTATAGTCTTGAGGTTGCTCACAGCTGAAGACCGAAGTAAAGGTAAAGTCGCCGTCGGCGGACCCGTCGACGAGGTACGAGCCGCCATCGGTGTAGTCAAGGCCGGTGCAGGTGCAGGCGGAGTTGTCGGCAGTGGCTGCTCCCAGCTGCAGGGCCAGGAGCGCCAGCCACGTCCACAGCGAGCGAGCCATGGCGGGCAGAGAATTTGCTTGGTGGTGAGCCTGTGTGGCTACCTAGCTAAGCTGCGTACCGGACACGGCTTGTTAGAAAGGGGCTGCGATGCCACACAAGGATGTGATTTGCCCCACTCGGCGCAGGACCAAGGAACTTGCCAAAAGACTGGACCCGGTTTGGATCCGATGGGGACACGGAGAGAACCAAGCAAGCAAGCATGGCACTGCAAAGATAAAAGGCAACGGCTCGTCTGCTGAGTCTATATACCTACCTGTCTTGTAGCCCGACGCGACTCGCAGTCCCAGCAGCGCTCGCCCCCCTAATATAGGCGGCATTAGCAATCCACGAGTGGCCAACCATGGCCCATCAGCCGCCAGGTCGTGACGTTGGGGGATTCCGCCGACCAGGTGAGGATGTGGCTACACGGACACATACATGGCTTCATGTGTGTGTGTGCTCTTGTACACGAGCAACCCCCCGGGGGAATCAGGCTATAGTCTGAAAATAGGTAGTCGGTCGAAGCTGGGGCAGCAAGGAGCATATTAATTAGTCATGACGTGAGTAGGTAGTTGTGATGGTGAGTGGACTGAAGGCCAGACCGGCAGCGCCACTTGATGTTTACCAGCAGCGCCGCAAGGGACCGCGACTGTGACCGATGGTGTGCGTGTGCTTGTGGTGTTATGGCGTGCTGGCAGATCTCTCTGGTCCATAATAGCCTGGGCAAGGCCGACGAGGATCGGCACTGTCAGTAATTTCGCGGTCATCGTTATTTGCTTGCACGACGTCGGTACGGACATATAGACACAGTACGCAGGTAGACACCGGTCAGGCAAAATACCCGGAGGTGCGGCATCTCGCAGCGCTCCTGTCAAAACAAGCCTTCGGGTACCCCGCCGTGCTGATTGTGTGGTGCTTCCCCCTTTTGACATTACGACTCGTGGAAATCCCCAGAAATCTCCCATTGGCCCATAATCTCCGTCTCGGGAGTTGTGCTCGTGGCGACATGGCCAAGGCCGCGCATGGCCAAGGCCGCGTCGTCAGTCGACGTCAAATCATGTACATGACCATGGCGTAATGGGGTTGGCTTTGTGCCCTTGAATCTTTAGTCAGTGGTTTGTCAAGGCGTGCCAACCATTTGCCAGGCATGTACATACATTACCTATAGCGACTCCTTGCCTAACTATCGATGGGGTTGAACAGGGCGACTCGTTTACATCTGCGCCAGCATATGCATAACGACCTCAACAGGTTGATCCCCCAGACTAGATGCTGGTTTGGGTTCTGTCACAGCAACATAAGGACTCGCAGACGGGAGGAAGGACATATAGCTGCCCTGTTATGGCGGCGCGGATAATATACGAGCCTCGACGGCACACATGACCATTCATCAAATCTCCGGGGCGTATATGGGCTCCGGTCTGGTGTTATATTACCGTCAAAGTGAAATGCGGGGATGGAAATCCTGGGGACGGCCGAGCTGGTTGCCTGCCTAATATTGTAGCTGGACTATGACTAACGATGACTAGGGATGATTGCTACAGTTCAGGACTTTGTTGTTCTAGACTTGAAGCCCGGAAGGCGAGTAGGTGCTGGCGTTTGTATGGCCTGGATGTATCCTACGACGCCCGAGGTTGACGGGGAATGCTTGCATGCTCGGATGGTATTGACTCTGTGCAGACAGTGGAAGCCGAGGGCAGGAACGCGACCATTCACTAACCCCGAACAACCCAACAGCCTCGCGACCAGGTCTGTTGGGGACTTTGTTGCAAATGCCCCGAGGTGCATGCATTATGCAAATAAGAACCCGAGGTGCGGTTCTAGCAGCAATTAAGTGATACAGGACATGTGTAGCAGAAAAGAGAGGCACGGGTTATGGTTCCCCTTTTTGCTTCCCAATGAATGGAAGGTAGCAGCAGCCTGCAAAGCCAAGACCATAACGTACCCTAACCCTGGGACACTGGTAATGCCCTTGCCCAACCTAAAGCACTGACTCCACTGAGCGACCCCCGATCGCCAGGTGGTTACGTCACAGCATGCCTCGCCAAACTCAAAGCCTCGCTTGTATCCCTCCCATCCCGGTCCGCAATGCTCTGATGTTTACTTTCGAACGCAATCATTCGATTTCCCAAGGCTTTGAGAGATTCCTAACTTCTTTTCCCTTTGATTGTTCCATCTTCTTTAACGCATCGTCACGCCTCTTGTCCAATATTCAGGCAGGTCTGGTCAGCGCAGCTCAGGTCAGCCACGCGCCGCCAACCCCTCAATCCATCCATCCATCATCCCAGCATTCCAACAACCTTCCACCAACACCACCCCCCAAACACCGCCACGCTGGACGGTATAAAGATCCCCGGGCGCTCCCTCCGTCTCCTCCTCCGCGCCGCCTCCTTCTACCGAACCGTCGTACTGCTCGTCTAGGGGACCGTCGACTCACTCCGCTCCCGAACCACCATGGTCGTGGCCGGCCCTAACACTGCCGCCTCCAGGCTGGTCGGCTTCACGCAGCACCATGTCGACCGATTTGTGCCGCCCGAGTCGCGCCAAAGGGCCTACACGCATGTGCTCGACTTTGCCATGGCCCACCCGCTGCTTGCTGTGCGTACTGCGTAGTGACTACCCTGCCTGCCCCTCTTACACCCCGCATTTCATCCCGTTTCCGGCTCTTTCATCCCTTCATTGGGGCTCGTGTCTGACCTGCAATCTTGCAAACCCACTCAGACATTTATCCTCTTTGAAGTGATCTTCTGCATCATCCCCGTGCTGGTCTTCCTGGCGTTCGCCGGGTCCGTCTTCTTCGTCGCCATCGGCGCCGCGCTGGTCTCCACGCTGTTCCTGTCGGGACTCGCCCTGTTGTTGTTGGTGCCCGCCCTGTTCCTCGCAAGCGCCGTTGCTGCCACCGTCTCGGTGTGGGCCGTCGGCTCGTTTCTCGTCGCCCAATGGCTGTACAACGTGTTGCAGCAGAGCGAGACAACATCAACATTGGAAACCAAGATCGATGGCGGCGGTAGCCGGGAGGCTGTTAAGATGGGCCCTAGTGGCATAAAGGTCGATATTTTGGGCGGCGTCTAGGAAGGCCAGCCTAGCGGCGGCGGCGGCGGCGGCCGAGCAGCGGGAGCTGGAGATGACATTGCTGCTCCTGTTGCCGGCCCCGCCGCGGAAATCGAGACGGAGGTGGAGAAGGATAAAGTGTTGTGGGGCGATGGCTTGGCCGAATCTGGCCCACGACACAAATTACCCATGATATTGGACCTTTTAGATACGGCTACGGGAGCATTAACGCAATACAACGAGGAAAAGGCAGAAGAGGCGGCGTTGTCGCCACAAGCGAAGAGGGCGCGTGTTTTGTCCGATGGCGGACGCCGGGGAGTACTTGACAGCGAGCGGGAGGAAGAGCGCAAGCCGGCCCGCAAAGACTTGGGAGGAGGAGGAGCAGGCTACGCGACCGAACCCAGCGGCCTCAGTTTTGCACTCCCCAACCTTCCGGCCCGGAACCGCTCCGTCTCTCGGGGGTCTCGATTGGACAAGTCACCTGATACTGGTGGACTTTCTTATCGTCTGCCTCGCAGCGGCTGAAAAGCAGGCCATCTTTCTCTTTGCGTCACCAACCACGCACTGCCTCAATGTGGCATTTACTGTTTTATTAACTGTTGGCTTGGCGTATAGATCATTGGGTTCTCGGGCTCTAATTATTACAGTGCGCGACTAACATATTTGTTCTTGTCCGCCCGACTTTTAGAGAGAGAGAAAAAGAGAGAGGCAGTCAAGTTAATGCGTCATGCCTTTGAGCTTTAATATAAGCAAGCTATTACACTAGAACAAACTTCAGCGCTGCATTTCATCTGTGGAATTTGACTCGAGCGAGCGACCTGACTAAATGCATTCACGGGATAACGATGAAATTAAACATCTCTTTTATTATTGACATGAAAAATCGCAGAAATAAAGCCACAAACTCTTTCTAAACCACCTAGATACTCAGGAAGGTACCTAAAGCGAAGCAAAGGACGCAACCTCTATATCTTGAAGCCCGTATAATACTCATTTGTATCGTGCTTGCTGATGTCTGTCGTGCCGTTTACCCAGCCTGAACACCGGTTCAATGACCCTCAAAGTGCTCGTCTTTTAGCCCAACCCTGTAACAAGAATAAAGATAAATAAAAAGAAGAAGAAAATAACAAGAGGGGGAAATACCCAATATGCAAACAAGAACACATCTAATACTACTACAATGCAAGAGTCTTTTCGCTCTCCGTGCCCCCTTTTTGTGTAAGGTTGGGTCTGGACACCAGTTGATAGTTCTATTACCTGTCATGGGCGGGAGACATCTATCACCTCGCGCCCATCTTGTTGTTGTCATTAATCAACCCTCCCGTCGGCGATGGCCAGCCGTTGCTTCGTGGTCTTAGCCTTCTTACCGCCAGCCACTCGCTTTCGCTTTCCAGCAGGAGCGCCTGGTTCAACCACGGGAGTCGCTGTACCCGAGGCTTTGTTATCGTCAAAATTACCTTCTCCTACAAAGACTTGGGTCAGCACGGAGAAACTCGAATAAACGCCGTGGATATAGGAAACTCACCTTCATGGTACATCTCGTCCAAACTGACATCGGCGCCACTCTCGGCCACCCGCTTCCGCTTGCCGCCTTTCTTCTTCTGCAGCTTGTCAAACTCGCCGCTCTCGAGAAGCTCTTTCTCGCGGCGTTCGATGAGCTCCGCCTGCTCGTCGTCCGCCAGCCACATGGCAATATCGCGGTTGCGGTTCTCGGGAGCCCTACGCCCAGAGAAGTCGACGCCGCCGCCAGATCCTGATGACCCGCCTGTGATGACGACACGCTGTACCTCTTCTTTCTGCATGGCACGCTTCCGAATCCGCTCCTCGATGGTACCGCGCGTGATCATGCGGTAAACAGTGACCTGCCTGGTCTGGCCGAGACGATGGGCGCGATCCATGGCTTGCGAGTCGATAGTCGGATTCCAGTCCGAATCGTAGAAGATAACAGTATCGGCCGACGTGAGGTTAATGCCTAGGCCACCGGCGCGAGTGGAGAGGAGGAAGATAAAGATCTCGGGCCTCGTCTGGAAATCTGCCACCGTGTCTCGTCGATCTTCCAGTTTCGTCGAGCCATCGAGCCGGCAGTACTTGTAATTCCGATACGTCAGATACTCCTCCATAAGGTCTATCATGCGCGTCATCTGGAAGTATAATAATACACGGTGACCGCCTTCCTTCAACTCCCTTAAGAGCTTGTCCAACTTGGCAAGCTTGCCGGAGTCCGTGACGAAACGGCGCATAGAAGGAACAGTGATGTTGGTGAATCGCCGCTTCTCGTTGTCTGGAGCAGGTAGTAGCGCGGGTGTTGGGTAGCATTGGACAGGCACCTTCTGCGTGACAAGCGCCCTCTCGTCTTGGAGCGAGGGTCCGAACAAAGTCTTGCGCATTGGCTTGTTGAACATGATGTCCTCGCGTTCAGTCGCCGATCCACGGCCAAGACAGACGACATCAATGGGCGGGGCCGTGGCTCTGGGGGCCCCCGCCTGCTCAAGCCGCCCGAAGCCGAGATCGTCGTACGTAGCCCGGGCGACGTTCATCAGACTACCCAAAACGCCTTGTTCGGTGATATCAGCCAATGGCTTGCGGTCTTGTCGTTCGCGGATCTGAAACAAGGCATGCGCGGAAGTCCAGTTCTTATCCTCCGGCTCGCTATAGGCCACATTCATGTTGCCAAGTCGGTTTTCCTTTGTGGCGAGGCCGACAGCACGAGTGAAGATATCGCTTTGGGCTGCCTGGCGAACTTCTTGCAGGCTGGTGTCCGCAAAACGGAGCCACGAAAAGTTACCGCTTCCCTCTAAGCTGTCGCGGATGTTGTCCGGGGTCCATATATTCATCATCTGGCCCAGGTATTTGTTCCGGAACCCAGCCTTCGAGTTGTCAGGGCCAGCCTTCTGAATCCTTCCTCCGTCCCTCCAGACAAGTTTTGGTAGGTCGTACTCGATCAAGTTGCGTGAGGAGTAACTGACGGAGACGTTTGTGCCTTCGCGTATAAACGAGGCCGTCTCAGCAAAGTAACTGAACGAAAAGCGCGAAGCAGTGTCGGCGCGTTCGAACAAATCGGGATGGTTGCAAACTTTACGGAACTGCATGACAAGGTTCATGAGACTGGACGAGTCGTCATCTCCCAGCGTCGCCTTCTCAATCAAATCCATGATGCTGATCTGGTTGCGCAAATTTGCGTACATGGCCCGCTGGCGATACGTGAGATCGCAGAATATATCCAATTCAATCTTGTCACCGAGTTCTTTCTGAACGTGCTTCTTGACACGACGAAGCATGAAAGGCTTGAGGATCATGTGCAGACGCTTTAGCTGATCCTCGTTGAGCTTGGTATTGCTCGTTGCATGGGATTCGATGTCCTTGGAGAACCACTCGCTGAACTCGTCATGAGAGTCGAACAACGACGGCATGATGAAATGAAGGAGGGCCCAAAGTTCCTGCATGTTGTTCTGAATAGGCGTTCCGGTAAGAAGCAGGCGGTTTCGGCAGTGGAAGCCCAGCAGGCACTTCCACCGCGAGCTCTGGGAGCTCTTGATGGCCTGGGCTTCGTCGAGAATCATGTACTGCCACTTCATTTTCTGGAAGTAGGCAACATCGGAAACGACAAGCTGGTAAGACGTCACCATGACATGGAAGTCGGCTTCCTTCTTGTATGTGGTGTGCTTGCGATCCCAGAACTTTCGCAGGACCTTGCGATCGCCCGCCGTACCCCAGTATGGGAGCACCTTAAACTGTGGAACGAACTTGGCGATTTCCTGCTGCCAATTGTGCAAGGTGGACGCTGGCGCAACAACGAGGAAAGGCCCCCAAATGTCGTACTTTTCCGCGAGGTACGCCATGACGGAGATGGACTGGACAGTCTTCCCGAGACCCATTTCATCGGCGAGAATGCCGTTGATGCCCTGCTCATACAAGTTAACCAGCCAGTTGAGACCCTTGAGCTGGTATTCCTTGAGCTGGCAGTTAAGCATCTTAGGCTGCTCAATCTCGACGTCACCCATGCCAGTGGGGTTCTGGAAGTTCATCTCGCCGTCCTCATCCATATCGTTCTCGCCCTTGTTGAACTCTCTCGCCTTCTTCTGAGCTTCGGCAATGGCATTCTGGGCATTGGCAATGGCAGCCGCTTGGAGAGTTGACTCGTCGTCGGCGTCAAAGTCAAGGTTCTCAAAGTTTGTGACTTTGGAACCAACGGGCCCAGTTGGTTCGTCAATATCAAGCCCGTTCTCCGGAATCGTGTCCTTGTTGGCGGCGACTTCATCGGGGTGATCGGTGCTGCGCTCCACCTCATTGGTCTTGATCTTCTTGCCAATGAAATGGGAGTACAGCTCGGTCTGTGAGATAAGGAAATTCAGCTTTCTCTTCTGGCGAGCAGCCTCGCGGTCTGCCTCTTCCTTTCGAGCATTCTCAAGTTCCTGCTTTTCAGCCGCCTTGCGGAGATCACGCTCTTCGCGCTCGTTACGCTTCCAGAAGCCCATCATGTCGCGCATAACGCGCTTCGCCCGGGCTTGGAGATCCTTGGTGCCTTTGTTGGTCTTCAGCTGCCACCTCTTGGCCTCCTTGGACGCGAGGATGGCAGTTTTCTTGAGGTTGGATGTCTTCGTCGAGTACGAGTCGGTCGCCAATCTGAACACCTTGTTGACATCTTTCCTGGCCAGGTCACGCCAGATCTGGTCGTAGATCTGGTTGAAGCCCTTGGACTGGAATTTGAGCTCCAGGGGATCCTTGGGCTCCTCGACAACCTTCTCCTTCTCCTTCTCCTTGGGCTCCTTGGGCTCCTTGTTCTCCTTGTCCTTTTCGCCGTCATCTTTGGGAACTTTGGTCTTGCTAAGCTTGATGCGGATCTTGCTGGTCTCCTCTTTGCTTGGCAATTCTTCGCCGGCATCCAGGGCAGCCTGGGCAGCTTCGGCAGAATCCTTCTCGGCCTGCTTTTGCTCCTTGGATTTCTTAAGTCTACTACCAGTGCGGCCTTTGCCCTTGCCCTTGGCCGTCTCCGTGCTCTCGGCTTGGAAGGTTGACATGGTGCCGCCCTCTAGATTGGGCTCGATCGGGCCGAGATTGCGCGCAGGGCCTTTAATGCCCTTCTGCAGGATGAGCTTGGTCTGTTGGACCTTTTTGTTGGCACGCTCCGCCTCGCGCATGTACTTCAGCCTCTCGGACTCGTCCTGGGCAGCCGATGCTCGAGCAAGAGCTGCGGCCTTCTGTTCCATAGTAGTGGCCATCGACTTCTCGCGGCGCCTCTTGCGTTGCATGTCCTTCTTGCGCTCCTTCTCAGCGAAGAGTTCGCGCTCGCGGACCTCTTGCAAAGCCTCGTCGTAGTTGAGATCATCGAACCGCCTCTTACCAAGATCGGAATGCACCTTCAACTTCTTAGACTCGGATTCGGTGAAGTCGCCCCGCCTCGGCTGGCGCTGGCTAAGGTCACGGTTATTCATCTCAGCTCGGCGGCGGAGAGAACGCGCCTTCCAGACGTGTAGTTCTTCATCAAACGAGTCTTCGTCGACGTCTTCGGCCTCAAACTGCTCCATCAGCTCCCTGATCTTCTTCTCCTTGTCCGCAGAGAAGGTCTTGTGTTTTGTATGGCCATTGGCCTGCCGCTTGGTAGGAACGCGGAGCGTAGGGGTATCGTGTTTTGATGACACTCTCCTCGAGACTTTTGGTGTTGACCCGGAAGTCTTAAAATCTGGGATGCGCAGCTTTGTGGTGCTCCTGCGCGGCTGCTTCTTCTCTTTCTCAACCTTTTCCGCCTTTTCGATCCTCTCGGGTCGCTCGGGTTTTTCGACTTTGACGGGAGAGTCGTCCAAGTCGACAACGATGGGCGACTTCGCTCTCGGTTTGGAGGCAGGCTCGGCGCTTGAGAGAATATTCGAAAACGACATGACACCAGCGGTGCGGTTTGGAGTCTTCAATAAATGTCAGCGAAGAGGCCGTGGCAAAACCCATAGCCCTTGCATCGTTGAATACTTACACTGGATCCGGCAGAGGCTCTGGATGGCGGTGCCGGCGACTCGGTCCGCGCGAGGGACGGCAGTGCGGCCGAGATGGAACCATTGGCGCCGTTGGCACCAGGACTGGGCATCAGTGCATGCCGGGCGCTGGGCGAAGCCATCTTGAGCGGCCGTGCGGATGGGGAGATGGATCCGGCAGCGGGCGGATGGGAATGAGTGATGGGGCTGCGTGGCGGAAAACTCGATGCCGCGGGCGAGGTATAGGCCCCGTTGTAATACTCGGTGGAGGTCTGGGAATAATTGTACGAATGGTCACGGGCCTAAAGTGGCGTGTAAATTTTGAGTCAGTGCTAAATTTTGGCACAATGGGCGTGTTGGTTGGCGATCAATGAGGCGGGTGCTCAGGAGCAATGTCGTCTGCAGAGAGAAAAAATGGGGGCGCTGGGATTGGCCATAGTCCGGCGGGCATGCAAACAAGCACGGCCAAGCTGTTGATGGCGGCGATGATGATGACGGGGATGGGTGATGGGGTTGGGGTTGGGGGAGATTGGTGAGGAATGGCGGATGATGATGGAAAGAATGGAAATGGTGAAAGTGGGCAATGGTATTGGGGTGCCCAAAGCTTAGGGAAGGAAAGGTATGGACAAACCTTTGGTGTCGAAGCCTGCGTCGCGTTGCGCCAGGAGCCTGTGTCAGAAACCCTGCGTTCTCGCTCCGCCTTAGCCGCCTTGGTGTCGGCGGTCGGGTCGTAGAAGCTATTACTAGCCAACTTGTCGCGCGACGGCTCGCGGTCGCGCATGTCAGTGGAATAATAGGCGGACGGGGCGTGCAATGGCGATTGCGGCGGCGGTTGCAGGTTTAATGAGGTTGACACCAGGCCTCCAGACGATGCTACTGACGATGCGATGGTTGGTGGAGCCTGCAGCGGTGGTGGCGGCAGCGACGGCGCGGATGCTGACATGAAGGGATTGTTGATGATGGAGCGACTGCCTGGCTGCTGGCTGCTGCTGCCCGCGCTCGACGGCGGCGGCGATGCAGCAAAGGGCAGAGGGGCGAGATGGAGGTCGGGATGCGTTGGCGACCGCAGATTGAAGGACGAGTGCGGCCGTGAAGGTGTTGGTGCTGTCCCTGGCGCGGTTGGCGGCCCATAGGCTGATGCTCCCTGCGACGCCGAGCTCACAGGGTTTAGGATGTCGCGGAGTCCTCCTCGCAGCGGCCCGCGATCTTCGCCTCCAGCTGCGGCGCCATTACTCCCGTCCTCATCAAAGTGAGGCGGCCGCTGCAGCGCTGTCGAGAAGCGGTCCATGTTGCAGGCCCGGCTTCAAGCTCCTCGCCGAATTCCAGTCCCAATCCCAATCCGCAGCGAGTTATTTTGCACGTTCTACAGTTTATGTGCGCCCCATCGAGGAGTTTGGTGGCGCGTCGCACTTCGCACGTCGGGGATCACGACACAGGGAGAAATCGACGACGGAGATGCAATCTAATGGCCGTGCTGGGCGTTCCGGTAGGTCGCGGCCGAATTCGCGTTGATTTGGCGAGGGTAACAAATAGTTAAATGGGTTGGGCCGTCGAAAGTAACCCGAAATGCGAGCACGGCTTGGGCGGCTTGGGAGGAAGCGCTGCGCAATAGGGGTGCAGCACACGATGCCGAACTCGGTGGGCCGGTTAAGGGTGGCGTCAACAGCGAGGTTATCGCAAGAGACCGGACGAAATGGAAGGGGGGGAGGGGACGGCTTCGTCTAAGCGTTCGGGATTGTTTTGTTGGCAGCCGCGTCGAGCCGGCACTGGGGGGGAGCGCGAGGCAATCACCGACAATGGGCAATCAGAGAAACAGCGCGCCTAGAGGCCAGGAGCTCAACCGCAGCGACGGCGGCGATGGTCTCGAAGGGGTGCAGGGGACAGTGGTGATGTGATGTTGCGAAGGGACAAGACGTGATGGGGATGGTGTTGGTTACAAATCCGTAGGACAGCCGTGATTGCCAGGCTAGATGGCTCTATCGATTTGGCCACATCTGGCTTTGCTGCGCTGGTGTGCGCGTGGTCTTTCCCCCCAAATGCCCCTTTGACACCCGCTTCTTCTCACCTCTCGCGAAGATTGATCCATCCATCCACCCAAGCATCCCAGATCCAGCAAAAATTAGTACCACCAGTCCACCCTACCCGCAAGACGTCAGCCCTCCCCGTTACGCCCACCCCCGCATTCTTGTTAGCAGCCCACTTGTTCGGGTTCGGCTCCAAACCTCCAAGCCCCCAAACAACAGGACGGTGACACCCTAAAATGCCTCGAAAGTCGGAATATGGGGAAATCTCATTTTCTCACAGGCACTCAAGGCAATCGCATATTACTCTGATAGTGTCTATCAATATATGCGACATGTATTTTGGTCCGAAGAGTTCTCTTGTTCGTCTCCTTTCATCTCAAGCGCAGTTTGTAGACGAGCCAACTTCAGCGATCCGTCTCCACATCGTGCATCGGGGCTTTCGGGTTTCGAGGCCATCGCGAGATTGGCATCCCAACCCCAGAGCCAGTTATCCTTGGCAGCGGCAACTTGCGCCCAAGAGGACCTCAGGGCCCAATTTACAAGTAGATCGTCAAAATCGAAATCGGAAGGTATTTATTCCACATTTGACAGTTCACAGTCAATGAGTCAACTCCAGCAGCCTTCCTTACACTCGTGATCTGCAATTATTTCGGGTATCGCTTCAATTCCACCTGTTGAATCGTGGACACGGCGAACGCTAAAGATGTGATGTGCCCGCGCCAGGATAATTATGGGCGGCGACACAATATCCCGAGGGACTCAAGATTCCGCCCGGCAGGCACAAATCAATCGCACAGGACGTGCGAACAACAATGAAGAGAGCAAAGGCACAGGGGGGAGACGCGGGAAAGGGGTGGTGCTGGCCGCCGCACTAACAGAGATATCACCACCCCTCCCTTGCCTGAGTGGGTTTTGTCTAGAGCCCCGTTCCTTCTCTGGGCCGGCCGGCTGCCTTTGACTGGTAACTGGGGCTGGGGTATCCACCGGGGCTGCATGCTGGTTAGTGCGCTCAGCAAGCCAGAAACATGGGAAAAAAGGGCAACAAAAAACAAAACACATGCTAAAGCCCGTAACTGAAGTACCAGCACCTGTCGTGCGCGCACCCGTGACCACGGTGGACCTGCCATTTCTTCATCTCTCCTGTCGGTTTATTTTAGTGCGACACCAGAACATATCCGATGGAACCGCCCGCCCGCCCGCCCGTGGGCTCAAAACCCCGGAACGATGTAAGCCCGATCCTCCTTTGCCAAGCGACCAAAAACGGATACCTACCAATAAACCAGCCCCAGTCGGCAAGCCACATTAGGTAGTGCGGCCTGAGAGGCAAGCCTCAAATTCAGTTGAGCCCAGTCATTTAAAACACTCTTGAGTTACATTACACGTGCCAATCTTGTCTAGACATGGACATAAAAAGATAACGGCCTAGAAACATAGCTGTAAACGTTCGCAAGATCCTGGTTTTGTATTACTCAGTATCTTCATGCCTCTAATGAATGGTGGGGTTGAATCAGAAGCAGATATAAATAAAAGTCTATCCCGTCCATCCCAGAAGCCACTGTCGCTGGCTCGAACTGAGCGCCCGTCGCGAGCCTTTTTATTTGGCCCAGAAGCCCCAGAACGGCCATCGTCCCCTTCCGCAGTCTCGCTTTTATCCCCCACTCTCCTGCGGGCGGGCGGGCTCGATCATGACTGTCATTCTTTGTAGTAATTGACTGCAATCTATAGCAACCGCTTCAAACCGCGCCAGCCGAAATCATCTTCTTCCGGAGATGGTTCTTGTACCCGGCTATCGTACCATCCCACACCTTGATGGTCTTGTTATCGCAGACGAGAATCTGCTTGGCAATCTTGTCCAGAAGTCTGCAACAAATATTAGCAAAATAAAGCGTGTAAACCCGGATGGCTGAGTCGTGGCTTACCTGAAGTCGTGACTGACGACAACAACACCACCGCTGAAGGCGTTGATGGCATCCGCCAAACTGTCAATTGTGGGAATATCGAGACCGTTGGTAGGCTCATCCAGCAGCAACATGTTGGGCGACTCGATGGCAAGCAGGGCAAACACGATACGGCTCTTCTGTCCGTCGGAGAGGGTACCGATCAGCGAGGTCTGGGACTCTCCAGTCAGGCCATAGCGACCAAGCTGTTGTCTCCAGTACTGGTAGTCTTGCGACTTGTGGCTGTACTTGTCGCGAACGAAATCGAGAGCCGACTTGGTCAGATCCAGCTGCTCAGCCGAGTGCTGAGAGTACAGGCCCAACTTCAAGTGGGTGTGTCTGGTCACGGAGCCTTGGGTGGGCGACAGCTTGCCGGTCATGAGACGCAGAAGAGTTGACTTGCCCACACCGTTGGGTCCCACGAGAGCCGTTCGGGAGTCCATGTCGAAACCAAGGTCGAGATTCCGGTACAGGTCGTCCTTCGGGTTGCCCGAGTAGGAGAAGGTAACGTCGTCAAAGGACAGAACCGGGGGCGGCAGCTTCTCGACCTCGGCGAACCGGAAGGTGAATATCCTGTCGTTAGACACAGGCTGTATGAAGCCATCAGCCTCCATCTTGTCTAGGATCTTTTGACGGGACTTGGCCTGGCGGACCAAGTTGGCGTATGTACCGGCACTGGCAATGAACTTCTTGATGTGCGTGATTTCGTCTTGCTGCTTCTGGTACGCCTTCATCTGGTTGGCCTCCTGCTCAGACCGGGTCTTGACGTACGAGTCGTAGTTACCACCATAGTAGAGGAGCTTCTTGTCCCTCATGTCGATCATGGTTGTGCAGACACCATTGAGGAAATCCTGGGAGTGAGACACGAGAATGAGCGTGCGATCCCACTTCTTCATGTATTCCTCGAGCCACACGCAGGCCTCGAGATCCAAATGCGCAGTTGGGTCATCGAGGAGGAGCAGTGTCGGCTTGACGAAAAGGGCCTTTGCAAGCGCAACACGCATTCTCCATCCACCGGACATGTCCTTGGTCTTCTTGTGAATGGTAATCTTATCGAAGCCCAGACCGGTCAAGATCAAAGAGGCACGGGTTGCGAATGTCGAAGGGTCCATCTTCTCCATGTGCTAAATGGCGGACATCGAGTTAGTACTGATGGAAAGGCTCGTCATGTCCAAAAGGATTGCAAGGAGCATATCATACCTCGTACAGGTCCATGAGGACGGCCGACTCGGGGCCCTCGTCCTCCAATAGCTTCTCGGCCAGCTTGTCCAGACGCTCCATCTCATTCTCGGCCTCCTTGACGACCCACTCCAAAGCACCCATGTCGCTCGGGGGTGCGCCTTCGTTAAGCAGGTAAATGTCGACGTGCTCGGGAATCGGGTACTCGCGGGCGGCAATGGCCTTCAATAAGGTACTCTTACCGCACCCGTTCTCACCCAACAGGCCATATCTCCGGCCAAAGTTGAGCTCGAGGGTTCCGTCGGTGATCAGCACACGACCGTGAAACACCAGACTTGTGCTGGTAATTTTCACATCTTTGCTGGCGGGGGTGGAGGCGAGGACGCCGGTAACGACACGATCGGAGATGCCATGCTTATCCAGCTGGTCAGCCAACCGCTTGACCTCGTCCATCTTCTCGGCAGAAGTGGCGGGCTCGTCGACTACGACTGGGTTTCCAAAAGCATCGATCTCGACCTCGGCATCTGACCCCGTGTTGCTGGCATTCTTAGAGTTCGCCTTGGATCGCGAAGCGACTGTCTTCTTGTCCTTGCCCTCGGCGGCCCGCTTCGCCAGGCGCTTCTCTTTGGAGGATGACGGCGCCATTTTCGGGATTCTTCGTTTAGGCTGTGGTCGTTGGTAAAAAAACGTATTACTGCACAGAAATGCGAAATTCTAGCGAGCGTTTCAGAGGATCTTGCTCTTTGTTCTCGACCAACAATGTAATGACCGAACGAAGAAAGATGTTGTGTTGGGTGGCGGGCGCCTTTGGTGGGCTGGAAAGCGGGAGGCAAAGAGGTGGGGAAATCAAGGCCTGGTTAGTGGGGCTTAGAATTTCGAAAATTTCTGATAACCGATAGCAGCCTGGTTGGTGCGTCAGGCACCAAGGCAGCAATCCGTTCGCAAAGTTACTCGACTCTGCTGTATTGCATGAGTAGATCTGATTGTTCACGAGCGCTTGAATTTTCGCGCTTCTCCAAAGAACAGTCGCCGGTAAACATATTGCCACCCTGCAAGACCTCAAGACGAATTTGTTTTGGAATTGCAGCACGCGCCCCATGTGCCCCTTCCAACGCCGTTGCTCTTCGCATGTTGGAACAAGTGACTGACGTCAGCTGCCAGCTGCCAACAGCCCTTCCCAGGCCCATCAGTAGCTTAGTCAGCAGCCCCTGAACGTGTCAACGCCAAGTCGCCACGAGTCAGGGGCTTCCTGGAATAACTGGGGCGCTCAGTCAAACACGCCTGATAGTAGCTAGACTTGACATTTAATGTAGCCACTCGGTCAGACTTTGACATTAGGCTGCTATTTCTTCAGTGCACTGATTTGGGATCCCCATTCTCCCGCAGCAGCAACCTCTGTCGTTTTGTATTTTCTGTCTGTCTAGCCCTCCTTGTGAGCTAGATCTCGGATGACTGAGGTGGGGGCTAATTGCTGGGCGCTTTTAGGAAATGAAGGTTTTGCAACAATATAGTCAAATTAGCCTTCGCTCTATATCTACAGAAATTATATGTATTTCGAGTTTCTAACCAATATAACTCCATGTTTAAGAGAACGCTAAGAGTAGAGCATTCAGGGCCTACATTATCTTTATTAAGCAGGAGTCGATTTAAGTACATGTTAAAAGACTATACCAACCTCTATTACAAAAAAAAAGCCCTCAACACCTGTCAATAGTCCTAGAAACACAAAGCAACCAGCGGGCCAACGATTTGGACGCTATGGATAGGATGGAAAGGGCGGAGGCAGACCACGCAAACGAAGTGGAAGTTCGGAAATATTGTCAAAATCCGGGACAGCTTTTTCGAAGAGAGGGGTGGCAGGCGGGTTATGACTCTCGCCACCGGGAAGAGAGACAGAAAGCTCATCGTCAAACGGCTAGGCTCTGCTAGTCGATATAGCAGCTAACAGAGCCAGTTAGAATGTCGACAAGTTATCAGCAGGCCTTCCCCTTTTACAGCGATGTTTTATTCCACGATATTGAGGTGCTGGACAGAACCTTTGAGGTGTGAGTAATTTCAGCAGAACTGTTTCATATGAATGTTCGGCCTTTTTGTTTTCCCGGGTGGGATAATTACTATATAAAACTCGTATACATAAATTTATCCCACCAGCGCCCAAGTATTAATCGCCACAAAGCGACTGGATGCTTTTCAAACCACGGAAGAGTCACGACACCAACCCATTTTCCCACATATCGGAAATAACACAATAGCTGTTTTGAGGGTTGCGTCCATTACCTGCTATTGCTCAGACTACTAAGCAGTAGGGGTCTGTTTTGTCTGCTCGTGTAACAGCAGGCTGCTATATTGTAACAACAGCCCCAGATACAAGTCGGAGAGGATCAACATGGTCTTCGGTCTCCCGTCTGCCCAGGTGGAACTCTTGATGGCATCAAGCGTCTTTCTTGGTGGCTGCAAAAGCAAACGTTCGGGCTTAAATCATAATTACATGGAGGGCGTGTTTCTGTTCATAATTATGGACAAAGCAAAAGAAAAAAAAAGATCTCAAACAAACAGGGCCAGGCTGGAGAATACTTCAGCTTATCTAGAGCATGGGTAGTTCGACCCCCCAACACCATCAGCCCGGAGACATGTATACTTCGAAAGCGGCACTAACAATGTCTTTGAAGACAATGCCCACCAGTCATGATTATATACTAAATATGCGATCCAAGACCAAGCAAAGCCAAGCAAGCCAAACCATCCCGACCCAAGAAGCAGCCAGGCAAGGCCACGCCCGCCGGCCCACCATCGGAACTTTTCCGCGGATTTGCACAATCCTTCCCGTGGCCGAGATCGCCGCCGCCATGGCCGGGCAGATGGCGGCCGGCCACCCCCTGTCTCGACCAGAACTCGTAATCCATCGCTGCTTGATTATTGTGCTAATTATTTCATGAGTGACACAAAGTACATGACGACGCCTTCACCCCAACTTCCTTCTTCCACCCGCAGGCCGCAATGTATAAAGTGTCCAACAAAGTTGAGCGAGCTTGCCAGCTTCCTTGGAACTTGCAAGACTTGATCAAGTCGACAGAGAACCAGTGCGCGGCCGGTGCAGTCCAATTGGGGCCGAGAGGGTCGTTCATCATTTGGAATTCATCATTCATGATTCACCTACCAAGCCAATCTGAAGATCCCAACTGCCAATTCCCAACTGCCAATTCCCAACTGCTATGTTTGAACCAAAGCGTAAACACCATTTGACTAATCACAATGCAAACATAATCAGATAGCCCCCGAATAGGCAATGTAAACCAGTTTCCGGACTATTGCCGAGCAATGAGATGACGGGCCCCCCGCTAAAAACCCCGTTGGCCACGGCCGCTGTTTGGGGCCGCCTAGTTTGAGGTCCACCTCTGAGGCACCGCGCCGCCCGGTACACTGCGGCACGGAGAGAGGGACACAGAGACAGACGGACGGACGGAGGAGCTCCCTGCACGCTTCAAAACGAAACAAAGTCGGGCGCAGAACACAAAAACGATTTCAAGCTCAATTTCAACATTTCTCGCAATCTACAAAAAGCTCGACTCAGCCCCTTTTCCGTAGATAGTTACACCGCACTACCGCTCAACCATCCGCATCCGCACTCGCGCCCCCCGCCCCTACAAAATACACACATCAGGCCGAGAACATGGACTCGCCGTTCGCGCACGAGCTGCGCGTCGCCTTCGCAGCGCTCGAGCGAGCCGCCAAGATCAGCCAGGCCGTCATGGCGCGCTCCGACAAGGGCACCGTGAGCAAGGAGGACCTGAGCCCCGTGACCGTGGCCGACTTTGCCGTGCAGGCGCTGCTGACGGCGACGTTCCACGACGCGTTCCCGGGGGACGGCTTCGTGGGCGAGGAGTCGTCGGCCAAGCTGAGAGAGAGCCCGGCGCTGCTGCAGTGTGTGTGGGATGTGCTCGTCGAGACCGCCGGAGCGGCTTCTTCGTCGTCGCCGTGCGCAATCCCCAAGTCTAAGGAGCATATGTGCGACATGATCGACTGGTGCTGTGCCAGCGTTGGGAGTGGAGGAGACGGAGAAGGAGAGAAGCCCGACGATGGATCTGAATTTTTCGGGACGAGGAGGAGCAGGAAGAGCCGGCGGACCTGGGTGTTCGACCCCATTGACGGGACGGCCAACTTTGTGTGCGGCGAGCTGTACGCCATCAACATCGCCTTACTCAAGGACTACTCCCCGCACGGCCCAGGCGGGAAGCAGGTCCAGGTGCTCGGGGTCGTCGCGTGTCCGAACCTGGCGGTCGGCACGCAGGCGCCCGTGACGAACAGCTCCGTCGACCCAGATGGGGCTGGTTGCATCGTCTTCGCCGCGCGGGGGCACGGGACATATGTGCGGAGCCTGTTCCCGAGACAGGGCGACGGGTCGGAGCCTGCGATACAGAGGGTCCCGTTGATAGCACAGACAGAAGTGGTGGATAAGGCGGTCAGCGAGTTGAGGCTGATGTCCTGCTCCAAGACGGTGGCGTCGTCGTCGGGGCTGGATGAGGTCCACGACGCGGCGATGGCACGGCTGGGCCTCTCGGCGCGGCGCCCCGCCGACAGCGACGTCTACCCGTGGGTGGTACAATACGTCGTGCTTGGGCTGGGGCTCGCCGATGTCATGTTCTGGGCGTATGCGGACCGCAAGCAGCTGGCAAAGATCTGGGACCACGCCGGTGCCATGCTCCTGTACGAGGAGATCGGGGGCAAGATCACCGACTTTGACGGACTGGAAATCAACCTGACAGAGGTGGGCGGGAGAACGCTGGCGACAAACTACGGCATAGTAGCTGCGCCGCGACACTTGCACCACCAAGTGCTCCAGGCCGTACAGGATGCAATGAGGGAGAAGCGGCCCGACTTGGTGATGGACTGAGTGAGGGCGTTGAAGGCTGGCAGAGAGGCAGCGAACGTACTTGGCTCAGATACCCATGGCATCCATCGTTTGCTCGCGATCGTCCACAATCGGCGAGCTGCTTGATTCCCGTCGATATTCGGCGGACCAGCTGGAACCTGCTGTGCCCATCCTCTACCCAGCCAACTGCTCTGTAATCACTCATAATCACAGTCGTGTTCCTTCTCGACTGGCCTTTGCTCTCTTTGGCTGGTTCCGGCAAACCGAGCGGCCGTATTTTTCGCATTTTCGCCAGGGATTTGCGTCATCGAATGCTCAGCCGAAAGGCTCTGTGGTCATGCTTCGTTTGTTCGTTGTATTGATTTTCAACTACCACTAACCATACGGCCTTTAGAGGTCGACTCTTCGTTCACAGTCTCAAAATATAGACCAAAGGGTCTTTGGGGCTGCTCGCCATTGCCGCAGCTGCGGTCGAGCTGAGGTCTTTCAGACGCCGCACGAAGCTGGGCGGCTTCCGCCAATATCAAAGTCGGGCTGGCGCGCTTTGTGGCACCCGCATAGGGCGTCATCAACAGCACTGCTGGCGGCTCTGCCTCGGGCAGAAGGGCAGTGGTCATCAGTGACAAGGTCTTTTTCTCCCGCTCTCGCCTGTCTATTTTGTTGCAAATAAAGAAGAAGAAGTAAAATGAGTGGATGATCCTGTGCGATTCATGACCTGTGGTCAGCGAATCTCCCCAACACAGACAAAGGACGCAAGCTAGTTCGTGACCGGGGGCAACTTACATGACAGCAATCAGAAAGCAGGCGCCGACTATTTCGCGTGCGCCGGCTCCTGGGAAGGTGTCGCGACTTCCGATGCCAAGGACCACATCGACGAGCATGAAGCCAGTGGTGATGGCTGCCCCTAAGAACAGAGCGCCATCCACCCATACGTGGATTATGGGCGAGATGCCCTCGCCGCGGCGGAGGCAGCCAAGCGTGATGAGCTCGGCCGTATTCCACATGACAACTAGGGGGCACTGGGCAAGAGATATTGTCAGCACACGAAGGGGCCCTTCTTGGCGATCTGGCGTAGACAGAGAACTTGAACGCACCACCACCAGCGCCGGAACCAGCCGGTTAGGGGCAAAGACGCCATTCTGGTCTGCTAGGATGGACAAGGCGATGAAGGCGACGATGGCGGCGAATGTGAGGGACGAGACGCGCAGGATGATGCCGCCGGTGAGGAGTCTACCCCCGGCGCGGACACGGCGGCCATCTCGGTTCCACTGGCCGAGATCAACGGAAGAGAGACGGATGCTGCTGTGCGGGAGCCCTTCCAGCCAGTTCTCGACCGTCGGATTGAATACGGGGGGCGGCCGGGCCGGAGGATGGTGGAACGCTTGCCGCCGCATTGGGGAGAAGCCGGCAATGGGCGCGTCTGTGAGACCTTGACGTCTACGACTCCAGCCTCACGGTATTGCCCTTCAAGATTTCGGTCTTGGGGTGCCTGGGTGCGAGATGTAGATACATAGAGCGTCTGGTCGAGAGGAAAACGTGCGCGTGCGGAGCATCCGCCGCCTCGGACTAAGGAGAGTTCTGGTATGCCGGACCGTTGTGGCCTCAGAGCCAATGCATCAGCGGCGCAAGTCTAGTGTGACGTCGGGGGCGCAGGGTTGCTTGGCCCGGCGAGGGGTGGTTGCGGCGTAGTCGTGGGCGAGATCAGATATGAAACCAAGCGTCAAGCCATCCCCTGCTCTTCTTGATTGACTGCACCAGTGACAGGTGCCCAGAGCCGTGAGCTTGTTCCTTTGCACGGCACGGAAGCAATGTTTAGGTATGGTATGTCCCAACTCAAGTGCGTGCGGCCTGTTGCATCTCCAGCTCCTGTTGCATCTCCAGCTCCGAGGTTGGTGCTGGCAAGAGCCACGACGAGGAAGGAACGGCGACGAGGCAGCCCGGATCTTCCATGGGCGGGGAGGGATGCCATCGACTCGGGTGCTGGTAAAAGGGGTCGACGCGCATGTCCGCTCATTCAATACATGGAGAGCATCCGTAGGGACCAATCGACTGTGCTGCTCTCGGTTTGGAATTTGGCTAGATCTGGTTCTTGTGGATCGCAACATGCATGACAAAAGCTCCGAAGTGGAAGGTGGGGGACAGCCAAGGTGGGATTGCTCCTGCCTGGAGTTCCCCCAACCAACGGGCCTCAGAGCGCTGAGAGAGGTGGGAACTAGGTGGCCGCCTTGCCCCAACAGCATCCACAACATTAGGCGGTTTGTGCCGATGCCCGCCCTGCAATTTCCTACTCCTCAGCCGTTTCATCTTGGAGGCACAGCAGCCCCCTGCACGGTGGTGTACCCGAGCAACAATTGCCCTGGCTCTTGAAATACTTGATCTACAGCATAAGTAGTGCAAACCCTGTATGATTTGAAGCCTAAGTTGGCACTTAATCTATTCGCCCTGCAGAAGCCTTTGCCAGTGAATGTATGCGAGGGAGAGGGCGGGCAATCCTGGAATTTGTCTGGACTGGGCGTTCAAACATTCATTGCGGCATTGCCTCTCATCTCAATGGCGATGAAGGGAGCTTTTAGGAATGTACAGGAAGGGCCATGCGGTTTTATATTAGGGATCCTAATACCTATTGTCTCTCTTGGGCAGAAACATTCAGGGTTACCTGTGAGGTAATGGGGGCTTTCTTGTCCGGGAACATGTCTCGCTAACAGACACTCAGGCAGGGGTCGAGGCGCAGCCGGTAATCTCTAGGTCGGGAACGAGCTTCCTTTTCGAGTGCCTACCTGCCCCTGCCTAGCGGGTACCTGATAATATGAAAAGTTAGGCGCAAGACTGGATGGAGTCAAGAAGAGTTGGGCATCCTGCGCGCCTCCAGCGATTCCATGAGAGTCGTCTTATATTGATTTGCGGTCTCTCACTCCACACATCTTCAGATTGCTTTTGTGTATGACTGTAAAGGTCGTGCTTGTATGAGATGCCATAGGCCGTTCCTTGCATATAAAATGAGTCTTTATTGAGCACCTAAAGAAAGATGCGTGCCACTCACGGTTCAGGACTCAGGAGTGGTTTGGTGTCAGGTCTTATTACTGAGTTCGTTCCAGCCGATGCAGGCTCTAATTACATCATTCCTAAGCTTATTAACAACTAGTTATCCAAAAACACATTGCCTCCGACTTTTCATCGTGAGCCTAGCTAACTAATTACATCTCAGCCGTCGGCGGCGCATCACTGCGCTATGATCTCATCGATCCAAGTCTTGACCTTCTCCGCCACCTCTTCGCTATGCTCTGGTTTTCAAAACACGTCAGCTCGCCATGCCTTGAGAGGGGACAGGATAAGGGACCCGTGTGGAAGGGGTGGTGCACTCACTGATGCAAAAGTCGTGCGGAATATTGCCCTCGTCAATGACGATGCGCGTGCGGCCCCTTTGGTTTTGGCGCCTTCGCGAGATGAACTCATCACGGCATTTCTCGGCAACCCACTCGTCCTTCCTCCCGAAGAAGATATAGAACTTCTCACCGCCGGGCGTCGCCGTCGCCGTCTTCGTCTCGGCTGCCCCCTCGGCGGGTCCCGCATTCTTCGCGACGGAATCCTCGCCGCCATCAAAAGCTGCGGCTTCCTCTTCAATCTCCCAGATGTCTTCGCTCCAATTCTCTTCGGCTATGGCGCGCATCTCGTCCTTGCCGAGGTGCAGCGCCTGCCAGAGCCCGTCACGGCTTTTCAGCCAGCGCACAACGATGGCGGCCGCGTCGGGAGGGTGGCCGACTATGCGACGGACAATGAAGTTCAGTAGGCCGGTTGGTACCAGGTCTAGGAAGCGCCTGGCGATGCGGTGGGCGTTCCGGTTTAGGAACGGTGAGGTGCGCAGGTTGTTCATCCTCTTCCCGCTGGGGGAGAGGGCAATGTTGGTGACGGTGGCGAAGAGCAAGATGCCGGCTTTCAAGTTGACGTTGGCGAAGCCGTCGACGGTGCCGCCGCTCTGGGCCGCCGCAGTCCCCCCCCGGATGGCTTTGCGCAGCAAGTAGTGGCGGTGGAAGAGCTCGACGGCGATGTAGGTGCCGACCGAATGGCCGGCGAGGATGACCTCGTCAAAGGGCTTCTTCTCGGCCTGCCCGCTCGCCGGATCAGCCATGTTCACCTGGGCCAGGCGGTCGTAGCAGTGGCGGACTTGGTCCTCGAGGACAAAGGGCTCGGTGCCGGGGGCCGAGCCAAACGGGTCATGGTCGGCGTCGTCGAAGCCCAGCAGGTTCGCCGAGTAGATGTGGAAAGACCGGTCACATCCGGCCCGGGCCTCGGTCTCGTCTAGCAGGCGCCGCAAGGCGGTGAAGAAGGGAATGTAAAAGTCAACGACGCCGGGATTGCCGGTGATGTAGTAGATAAGACAGCGCTTCCGGCCGCCTCCCGTGTTTGATGAAGGATACTCGAGGAAGGGCACCTTCTGTGCTGTCTTCAGCGCCCTGCTCCTGTCTTCTGCGTTGTCCTCCATTGGTAACAACCTTGGCTTGGTGCAGGCAGCGCAGGGACGGGAACCGCCGTGTGGTGAAGCCGTGAAGGTAATTAAGCTCTAATTGAACCTCGGCCTAAGAAATTTGGAAGAGGAACTTGAAGGGCTGCCGGGGTTTCTTCTCAATGCGATATCTCAATCTTTGTTTTCTGGCCCACTGTGGTCGTGTTCTCTGCGAAAGACGTGGCCTATCCAGGCCGTTGGGGGTGGGTGAAGTCGATAGGGAGGACGGGAGCAAGGGCTCGTAGTCAAGCTCTGAGAAAGGTGCCAATTTGCCCTGTAAATTGTGGGTACACTGCCTCCTTGTGCGGCCATTCGGCTTTGGTCTGTGCATTCTCTAGCCAACCAACAGCCAATCTCGGATTTTCCAAAGCAAAAAGCACGAGGCCACCAACGGCCGCGCGTCGGGAATAAGCGAAGGATGACCACCAACCCTAACCCTCAACCACGGCCGTGGTTGACCCACCGGAGACGGAGCGGTATAGTGGTTGACCCACCGGACAAGGAGGAGCGGAAGAGTGATTGACCCGCCGGATGAGGAACGGAATAAGTCAAGAAGATGCCGTGTCACTCGGATCATGCACCAGAGCTCTGATAATAATGTCTCTGGCAATAATGTTAATTATAAGGATGATTAAAGGCTACTTGTAACGGTGACTTGTAACAGAGAAAGCAGCATCCATTCCATTCCATTCTCACTCCGAGTGACCGAGTTCCAGGACAGGGAGCTATCGTCCCACCGAGCACCTTCTTCCACAATCTATTCTGCGCAATTGTTCAAGCCCAGCTCCTTGGCCTTCGCCTTGCCACCGCAGTAGAGCACTCCGCCAACGTTCCAGATCCCCGAGGCTATTGTGCATCGACTGGTTAGCTCCCACATCAGTTTGCCGACTCAAAGGGACAGGGCTCTTACTGATGTCAACGGCCGTGATATTCGGCTTGCCGTCCGACTGCCAGCAAGCGCACTTGATGTTGCGGTGGATTGCGTCAAATTCGTAGTCCGTGCAAGTTTCCCACCACTTGCCCGCATTGTCGGCCACCGGGATCAGGGTCCCGTCATTATTCGAAAAGCAGTTCCTGAGGCCAAGCTTGGAGCATCGGTAGGTTTGGGATCCCGCATTCGAGTTTCGGCAGGCTGCCTGGATGTACGCGTTCTTGCCCGGCGAGTTCTCGTCGTTGAGGTCCAGGTCCACCTGAATGACTGCCTGGCTGTTAGCTGGAACCCTGCCGTGGCTGTTACTCCTAGAGCCCGACTCACAATTGCACGTCTCAATAACCGAAGGAGGCGGAGTCAAACCCGCCAAGTCAACTTTATGAAGCGCGACAACATCGGCATAGGGTCCATGGGCCGAAGCATGCGGGAACATAGACACGGTGGAGCTGACTATCCCGGATGACCATGTGATTGCCGGATTTTCAAACGGCTTCTTTTTCGGGAACTTGGGGTTAGGGGTGTTGCCAAACGGGGGGACACCGTATGGCCAGGGGGGAGGAAAGGGCGAGGGTGGTGTCGGCGTTGGCCGAGGGCTCATCACTGCCGTCTTTCTAGGGAATGCAGCTGTCGACTGAGAAGCCGAGACAGGGGCCCGAGTTGGAGTCATGAAAGGGGTCACGATGGGCGGTCGTCGCCAAGGATCTCGCCAAGGAACTATTTGCCTCGCGGGCGGGTACACTGGATGTGCCGATTGTGTGGGCCTCTGCAACGGCCGACCTGGATTAGGCGGCAAGGTCTGTCGAGCAGGACCCGGAAACAAAGACCCTTGCTGAGTGGGAGCAGAGAGCGAAGAGCTCTGTTGAGTGGAAGCAGGGAGCGAAGAGCTCTGTTGAGTGGCGGAAGGGCGTGGGCTGCCTTGTCGAGTCGGAGCAGGGAGAGGGAGCGATGAGATTCGCTGTGGAAGTGGCCGCCGGACAGGAGGATCGATGTTGGCATTCCGTGGGCCTACAACGCCGGGCACGCCAAGCACGCTGTCCAGACCGCCGAGGAGCACGAAGCCAATAATCGGAGTAACCCGCATGATGGACAGAGTGAGCGAGCCGAAGAGAAAATAAGAGATGCAAATGACAAGAAACGGGATGCCCAGCAAGGTAGCGATGCTTGTGTCCTGGCGTGGCGTGGCGTGGCGTGGACAAGCTCTCTGCTCGTGGGAATGGAAAGATGCTGCGGGTTTTGTAAAAGCCAAGAAATAAAACAAGGGGGGGGAGGGAAATTTAGAGTACTTAATACCTGGCAGGCGGACCAGGCTCAAAAGGGCCAAAGGCAAGTGCACATGAGTGTTTTGTTGGGTTGCGTCTTGAATGAGGCATTGAGGTGCTGAGCGGGAAAGAGCTATCAAGGCAGCCCAACCCTGCGCACCCCGACAGCCCGGGAGCGAAGAAAATGGAACTAAGCTCTGTCCCAAGTTGGGAGGCTCCATTGGCAGCACGTCGTGGGAAGGAATTCAATGACCTCCACTGGCCTGACACTTGCTGCTTTCTGCTTCCTGATGTTGCCAACGTCTACTACGGCCGGCAGGCAGGTGCCCAGGCTACTTCGGTCCGCCTAATCAGAATGAAAAGGTAATGGTCAACAAATGGATGCTGGGAAGCAAGACCAGGAGCTCTCTGCTGCAAAGTGGAGCGTCAACTACTTCCGTGCCCCCCCCCCCCCCCCCCCCCAAAAAAAAAAAAAAAAAACAAAAGCCCGCAGCCCTCCAATATTCAAACACCGGATGGCAGTGGCTACCTTACCTATTGCTACAGTGGTCTTTTTCCTGCTAAATTCAGAAGCCAGGCAGCGATTCTCCCTCTGGCAGTTTCCACTCTCCGACACTTGACTACCATATTTGATCTGATCTCTGCTCCGCAAGGGCAAATCTGAAGCCCCGACCATCGACACTGCCCGATATACAAGACAGCTCGGGCATCTCGGCATTATGGAGCTGAAGAAGATTCTCGAATTCCTCTCCGTCGCACTGACGACACCCCCGCCGTTGATTCTCGACTTCCGCCGCGACACCAACATCACGCAGCCCTCGCGTCAAGGCGGCTTCATGCAAAGCTGCGAAGGCAAACAACCATCCATATGCTTTTGGCTTTGCTTCCCTTTCCATCGCTCGTTCTCCGTGATGCCGTATGCTGACTTGCATCTCCATATCTAGAGATCCGCGCATATACCGACAAGTTCTACGGCCAAGTTGGCTCGGCCTTCAACTTGGCTGCAGCGTGCGGCAACTCCACAAGCGCCGCCACTGGTGTTGCGAATCTGACCTGCACCTACCTCGACCTCAGCCCCTGCTACAGCAACAACCTTGGCGTGCTTGAACCGCTATGGCCCAACGCCACCTGGCACGGAAACTTTACTGAGACCTGCAAGAATTGTTGGCTTCTTACCAAGAGCAACGGTGCACTCATGGGCTGCGACTGCCTGAATGTCTCGGCTAGCGGCTCCGTAGAGTTTGTCCGCGCACAGGTCAACCTCAGTAAGCGCCTTCATTTAGCCACCACTCCATGGGACAATTGACCTGGCGCCTGCTAACACGCGGACAGACGACCACATCTGGAACGATAGCCACGGAATCCTAGCGTGCGGTGACTGGTTCGGCAAGCCCTGGCCACGGTGCGAGGCTATCGGGACCTGCATTGAGCCATTCTGTTGAGAATGTCTGACCAGGGCGGGAGATTTGAAATAGTAAGAAAAGGACACACATGGAAATTCACTTCACACAACATTTGAAGGAGACCACGGCAGCTAGGAACAACTAGATCTCTTCACAGAACTGGGATGAATGTGAAAAAGGCCTATCCATGGACTTTATGTCTCTGGCTTCAGGAATGTGTGCCCAGATTCACTGCCAGCTCTTCCGTCTTCGACGCTGAAGCCTGCCCTGGAGCTCTTCAGTCTTCGAAGCTGAAGCCTGCCCTGGAGAATCATCTACCCTGGGATAGTTTGGCGTGAACCCAACATGTTTGCGCGATTCTCGCTCTCTAAACCCTGTATAAATACTTTTTCACTGAGGACTTCGCGGACCAAGCAGTCACGGTATCACAGATTGGTGCTGATCAAGCAAGAAAACAGGCCTTATTCTTGGGGCCAGACCCAGCCTCAGCCTTACCTTTGTAATTCTCGCCTTTCATATAGAACGAGACACTACTCCCGCCTTTCAATTGCAAGAAATTCAGCAGCACCAGCGTCTCTTTGAAGTCTGAAGTGGATCTGTTTATCTTTAGTCGCCAGATACAAATGGATATTGGATACGAGGTTATAGGTTAGAAGGAAAGGTTTATTAAGTTAGGTGGGGGAGTAAGCGAACGCCACTGATCCAGAACATTCTAGATAAGCGAGGAACACAACCAACCCTCTTATATAAAAAGCCCATAACTCAACCAATTCTTTTCCAATTCTCTTCATCTTCAATTCGTTTTATTCTTCTCTTGACAATGGTTTCATATACAGAAGAAGACCTCCGCAAGGCTTGCGAGGAAGCCGTCAGAACACATCGATTACGCAAAGTCGCGCGAAAATGGAACGTTCCACCCTCCACCCTTTATGGCCGTCTACATGGCTCCCTACCTCGAAATGTTGCTCATCAAGATGAGCAAAGGCTTATACAGACCCAAGAGGATCGTTTAGTCGAATGGATTCTTCTTCAACAAGATTTAGGATTGCCCCCTACACATGCACAGATCAGGGAGCTTGCACGCCGTATTCTAGCTGAAAGGGGGGACTCCTTACCACTTGGAAAGGGGTGGTGCCGTGCCTTTCTTAACCGCAATCGAATTTTGAAGACTCAGAGGGCCAAGAGAGTCGATTCGGTCCGCGTCAACTGCGCTACAGAGTCAACAATTCGACCTTGGTTCAACCATTTCCAAACACCAGCTATCAAGGCGATTAAGCCAGAGAATCGCTGGAACAAGGACGAATCTGGTATTATGGAAGGCAGAGGAACCAACGGCCTTGTCATTGGAAGCCGTGCCTTTAAGGCGCTTCAAAAAAAACAGCCTGGAACCCGCACTTGGACCACTTTTGTCGAATGCATCTCAGCAGCTGGCCGTTGCCTTCCTCCTTTGGTCATTTTTAAGGGGAAAAGCGTTCAACAACAATGGTTTCCTTTGGATATGAAGCCATTTCAGGATTGGTTCTTTACAGCAACTGAGAAAGGATGGACTACCGATGAGACAAGCCTCAAATGGTTAAAAAATGTGTTCATTTCTCTCACCAAGCCAGCAAACTCCTCTGAGAAATGACTCCTTATTATTGATGGCCATGGCAGCCACACAACTGCCGATTATATGTGGGAGGCATTCACAAACAATATTCACATTATTTATCTGCCTCCCCATACTTCCCATGTCCTCCAACCCCTAGATTTGGCCATATTTGGCCCCCTAAAACGACTTTATCGCAGACGGCTTGAGGACCTTCTTGCTAACGCCTTTGACGACTCTTCTGTAGCCGGAAAACGTGCGTTTCTGGAATGCTACCAGATTTCACGCACAGAGGCAATTACTAAGAGTAATGCTAAGTCAGGATGGAAGGCATCAGGCCTTTGGCCCTTGAATGTCAACAAACCGCTAAGAAGCCCACTCTTCCTCAAGAATTCTAATACTTCACGCCCCTTAAGAACTACTATAGTTACCCCAGAGGTTCGCACACTCCGTATACCAATCCTGGAGGATTATGGAGACGATCGGGTGCAGTGGAGGACTCCTAGAAAGGCACGTGATTACGTTGAGCAGGCAAAGAAGTTCGCACGCATCATCAAAGCAATGCCAGCGGATAAGCTCTTCCTCAGAAAGATTGGTAAGGCTTTGGATGAACAGGCCTTTGAACTGGCTATTAGGAAGCGAAAGATTGAAGGTCTAGAACACACTCTCGAATCAATAAGAGCCAGAAAGAAGAAGAAGGTTGAAGAAGATCCAAATACCACCTTTGCGAATATTCAGACTATTCGTGAGGCCCAGAGAGCTGTAGGGCGTGCAGCAGAGGTTTTAGAAGATGCGGAAGAAGCGGATGATTCAGAGGATATCAAAGATTGTATTGAAGTTTTGTAAATAAAAAGATCACCCTTTCTTTTGTTGGAGGGTTAGTTGGGACTCCTGCTTATACAGAATGTTCTAAATCAGTAGTGTTCGCTTACCCCCCTACCTAACTTACCAACCAACTCAGCTACCACGTGAAGGTAGATAGGTAATATACTCTTACAAATATCTTCATATTGACTTGATGGATGAGAATCTTCCTAGACACAGTTTCATACCTAAACTTTATACTAGGCACAGGCCAAGCCCGGCCTAGCCTGGACCACTTAATTGTCCATACACCACCAGTCTATCCCCCCACCATAGATTTCCCGCCTGCGGGCCGATAGATTTTAGAATCTCTTGAAGCAATTCATCACCTTTCATAGATCGCCGTGCCTCGCATAAACTTCGGTGTGCTATATGTCCATATGTCTGTATGTGAAAAACTCAAAAACGAAAGTTCTCATATAAGGGGTAAAGGTATATTTGTGTAAGAAATGAGCTGCAAAACGAGATACTCAGAGTAAAAGGGTTACATACACTCCTAGCCATAATAGTCGCCGGATACGCATTCTTTGCTATGAGCCCGGATATTTTCTAGCTGGGACGCGAGTAGAGATCTCACCGCAAGTAAATAATACCTGTCATGTCTCTATATAACTGGGAAACTAAACGGTGGCAAGGAGTAAATGTACCTAGGTTAATGGAGGGATTAGTTGGATCTCCAGTAATCAGATGAGTGCACGTGTTAGTATGTTTATTAGATACCTAGGTACCTAGGTGGCCGAAAAGCTGAAGGCATCATATATCTCATAGACATAATGAGCGAATTAGGTTAGAGCATTCATGTTATTTATACCTAAGCTTCTTTGGAGGTGGAGATAATAAGCCCGAAACTTCTCGCTGTACTATTAAAGTTGCTCCCATATAAAGTATAAAGTTCTATGACACATGTCTAGTGATAGCCTACGAGAATACAACTAGGTAAGCTTTCCCACTCTCGTGTCGTACTGGCATCACTTATTACACTTAGCGCCGGATCTTCTCACAACTATTCAGGAAAAAATGGCCTTGTGACTAAGCTAGAAAGTTGGCTGCCTAACTAAGAAGACCAGGCGTCTCAGACCCATCCTGGTTCCCGTCGTAAAACAGCCGCCATAGAGCCGGAAGCATTCCCCGGCCCCGGCTCAAAAGTGAGCTGGACTTGTCATCTCCCGCTATATCCCGCGCCCGGCATCCGGTTTACCTCCCCCAATGTGCTTGGAGATAGACACAATGTTCTCTGCACCCAGACTGACGTCTCTAGGAACTTGCTCGGCCCATGCCGCCGCCGTATTGCCGGCGAGCTTTGCATTTTCGAGTGAGTCGTCCCCACCGCCGACCTCGGCAACGGTGACTGCGACACGGTAAACATACCCCTGTCAAGGCGCAGTAGTGTGGCTCCCGAGCACCTGAGCCACTACATGCCCCTGTGCCCACAACAATACGGCCAAGCTCGCTTTCACCCTGTAGCCTCGCCCAATTCAGTTCCCCAGCTCTATATTCTGCGCCACAGTGGCAGGGCCGAATAATACGTAACAATTGAGTTCCTGTTGCTGTGATCGTTCTGGTCCTGCCCCTTTTTTGGAGAGAAGGAAAAAGGGGGCTGGTTGGTGGTTTCAGTAAAAGCACACACAAAGGCGCGACCAGGATGAAGAAGTAAACGTATCTGAAAGAAGAGAACCTGTACGTACCACTAGGCGCGGTACTTTCTGGGGCTTTCACCGAGTTAGCGGATCTTGCGGCTGGTATACAGAGGGCCCTAGGGCAGTGCTTTATCGTCGTGCGCATAGGCCGCACGGCGGCCACCCCTGACTACCGTGTGTTGTTGCCCCGGCTTAATAGAAGAGAAGGGAGGAGGTTGCTAGGTCCATTATCCGGGGCGGAGTTCATGCGCACGGAACGGGCTAGACGCGTCAGGGTCTGGAGCACGGCCATGTCGGGCCCCCTGAGTATTTGGGCCATGTTGACGCCGGCTGACAAGAATGTGCGCGGATAGTCGTGGGTGTAGGGCGAGAGAGACGGGAGTTTCCTTCGGCTCTAGACTGTCTGCCGTCGATGATTCGGAAGAGGGTGATGTTACACTCGGAGCGGTAGGTAGCCCATTGGATACACGATCGTGGCATGTCGGTCGAGTCGAGCTTGGCAGACTGGCCTGGGAGTGAGGAATAATCTGGCGTCTTGGATGTGTGATCAGCGGGCCAGCAATCGATTTGTGGTTGACGTGGTAGATGGAAGGATACTTTACGTTGATGACAGAGCAGGTTCCAAGATGATGACAGAGCAGGTTCCAAGATGATGACAGAGCAGGATGCAAGATGATGATGAAAACAGGGTCCCCTTTCCGTCCATACACTTGAATGGTGACGGCTCCGTGTCGTTCGATTCCGACTCGGCGAAAGTCGATTCTACCGACAATAGCAAGCATGTGCTCATCTCCCTGGCAGTCAAGAGCCGGCGACAACGAAGACGAGGGCGGCCGTGTCTTGGCTGTCAGAACTAGAGGGCGTCTGCTTTCCCGAGCGGCTGGAGTTTGGCTTCCCGAGGACATGATGGCCGAGGTTCTTGGCCAACTTTGTTTAAGACTAGATGTGATAGGGGGAGGCCAAATGTTGCAATTCCAACCTTTGTCGTTTTCTTTCACAGATCTGTGTGCGGGGCACCTTTTCTGATACCTATAACCTTTTGGCGCTGCACCTAGAAATTCCACCGCGGCTTTTCAGATGACGTGCCCAATTAGGTACGCCCAGCGACCTGACTCGGGCACGTCGTACCTGGGCCTGTCTGGCTGCCCCATCTTTGCAGCAGCAGGCGGGGGATAATGCTGCCATCTCCCGCGCTGCTTTTCCCGACTACCTAAGCCGCAGCCGTCCAAAAAGTTGCCCGCAAAAATCATTCCGCTCCACTGCGTCTTTCTTTCCTTCTTTGCTTGCAAAGCTTTACATGCTCCGCTTCACACCAAAGCGCGTCTTCCTTCAACCTAACAACGCCGCAAGGTAAGATAAGGCGCCACATAGTCAGTTTCTCCTAATCTGCAAAGACATAGCTGCCGAAAGCTCCATCATAGCTAACAGAGTATCTCCATGACTTAGGGAACCCTTTTTCAGCTTTCGGATGCAGGCCGTGCTATCCCGGCCGCGAACAGAACAGGCCAAGGAGCTCTTCTTTTGCCGATTGTCCGCTTGCCAGCCACTGCATCAGGTTTGTTGAGGACATGAGCGTTCACTATGTGTAAGCCGCTATCACAATCACTACTCTCGACTCTCGAGATTCACATGCTAACCACGATAACCTCTCAGCTCGGTCACCAACTGCAACGGCGTAGCTCTGGCCATCACTAAGAAGCGAACCGTAATTGAGCTTCTCAAGTCGGGCGCGGCCATCGCCATTCAAAAGTGGAGTCTCCTGAAAAACAACAAGCGAGTGCCGGTCAGCGGCTGCATTCTGCTACAGAGGTTCCCACCGCACACCGAGTTGCTTGACCTGCAGCCCCTTACCGTTGCTGGCCTGGAGGCCAAAGATTTGGAGTTCTGTCAAAGAATGACAAGCCATGCATGGGTGTGCAGGGGTGGTTGAAGGAGCGTTGTTTTCTATATAAGAGAAGGAATATGAATGGTTCTCATCGATAACAGGGGTCATCCCTCCGATATTTCACTTCAAGACTGGCAGCAATTCAACAAGATCCAAACCTAATGGCTCAGTTTTTTCATGACCCGGACGACAATAAACCCCGTCTTTCTCTTCCACAACAAGCACATGAAGAGACCTCGGCACGGGCGACAACATTAAGATCGAGCCTAAGCTCGAGGACAAATATGAGTTCACCAATGTTCTCGACACCGTCTAAGAAGCACAGCAGCCTCCTCATCATCTCGCGAACTGATTAGTTGACCCGCAACCTTCATAAAACACAACACATGAACGCCAGGAATAAGTCCACTCGGAAGGCATCTCCTGGATATCAGTTTTCTCCTTCCCCAGCTGCCACGATGCGTTCAATACTTATACTAGGATCTGGTTTATATCTACTGTTGTGGAAGAGAGGTTCGCGTGGCGCTGATCCCTTCTGTCAAGTACGTTGTGAGTAAAGAAGAGGAAAGAAGAATACCTTGGCTTTAAGACGGGGAGTCCTTGAGGGGAGAGAGATCGAGTCATCGGCTTCACAGAACTAGATATCTCTAATTAAACTGCCTTCTTCGCTTACTCGGTGCTCTCCTCGCCCAGTAGCCATGTCCCATTGGATATTTGCACTGATGTTTATGCTGTGCCCCTCAGTCAGCGTTATGAAGGAAAGGTTCGTTAGGCTCTGATGACTTTGGAGGAGGGATGGAGAACATCTTGGCTTTCAAACAAAGGAACATCAGTGAAGAAAAGGAGATCGGGTCGTCCGCTTCGTAGAACTAGATATCTCCAGGTAAAGTGCCTCCTCGCTTACTGCCCCCGTCGACCCCGCCGCGTTCGTAGTCATTGTCATCCATCCGCGTAGCTGTGATTAGCCACATCCGTAGTGCGGTCTAGGTGTCATCAAGTGAATGAAGTCAAGTTCACTGCCACAGGCAACAGTTTAATATTCTCACACTACTGCTTTCTCAACTAGGGCTCCAGGCGTAGGTAGCTAGCGTGCCTCGACGACAGCACAAGCGATACTGAGCGTGAGATATCCCGCACAACTGTGCTCTCTCCGTAGACGATCCCAGCACAGGACATTCAAGTAGAGTATCGCACAGTGCAATCTACTAGCAAAGCTGCGCTGAAAAACGTAGGTAGGGTCCCTAAACGGCCGCCCGAGGCACAGCAGGCATGAGATATCCCGCGCAACAGTCCTCCACCCATCCTCACTTCGGACCAAAACAAACCAGGGCGTTGCCGCAGGGCAACTCCCACTGCACATCAAGCACCAACTACTTCGTCACCACCAACGTCAAGAATCACCAAGCAGGTCACCGTGCCGGGTAGAATTCTACGCGAGTGGCTGTATGCCCGCCTAGATACCTACCTGTCTGCCCCTCCTTTGGTCTCCCCCCCAAACCCTGGCACACATCGAGCTATTCTTTTCCTCGCCTCCATTTTTCAATCTTCGACTTCGTCATCGCCAACTTCGAAATGACCTGCTCGCCTGGCTACCAAGTAAGTCAATATATATTTCCTTGTCTTCGTCGTCGTCGGCACTGCCTATGCCTTCATTTTCTGCCATGCCTTCACTTTCTGCCGTGCCTTCACTTTCTGCCATGCCTCCATATTTCTCTGCTGAGCAGCAGCCCCGTTTTGGCCAGTCTTTAGCGAGTCCTTTGCCCAGTTTCGTCCCATATGCCCGCGCCGCTACCTGATTTTGGTTGGCTGGCTGGTTGGCCTTCACACACTTCTTTTCCTTTCCTTTTATTTCCAAGGCAGGCCCCACACTTTCCAGTTACCCATTCTACATCCCTCTCTATTTATTTCACCTCCCGAACTTCGGTGCTGGCTGGATTTCTTCTTTCCTTCCACACACCTTTCGGGCTTCGTCCTCTTCGGCATATTCGTCCTGCCTCGGGCTTACTTTTCTTTTTACTTCCTTTCTTCCTCACCTTCATCGATATACACTCACGTCTTCCTTCAACCTAGTACGCCTTTCGGCGTTGCTAGGTCGACTGCGGCGGAGAGATACGTCTGCACACAAATTTCCCCATTTCGCACCATTTCTCTGCCCTCTGCGGCTGCACAAACATCATTTGAAAATCAGTTCGATTTGATCTTTCCTTTCGCGTCTTCGCTGCTCGCAAGCTTTCCTGTCTCGCGTCATCAGCAGCCGACCTCGACTTTGCACCTTTCCTCTCCTGCTTCCTGCCTTCGCATCACATCATCTCGTGCGGCCTTTGAGCCCATCACATTTTCGCCATGTTCTAACTTCTTTTCTTCTCTCCATAGACAACCACGACCACGACGCGGTACAGCCTCCTAAACCGGTCAGGATTCGACAGGCTCGCCGACGCTCGCCTCTCTATCATCTTTCCTCAGCTGAGTTTCCCCTCCCCTCACATCTGTCGATTGTCATAACGTTTTTGGCTAAATCTCGGGCCGGGATGATGAAAGCAAAGAACAGTCCTTAGATTCTTCAGCTTCGGCTGGAATCGATGGGGATCAAACGTAATTTCTACACTCTTGCAAGCTGACCGGCCCAAAAAACCAGCTTCCCGGCCATTGCGGTCATTGGAAGCTAGCGTGTCTCTAGGTTGTCCTTTCTTTCTCTCCCTCCTCTGTGACGATGTTTGCTTAGCAATCTGAGATTTGATTTCCAACGGCTTCTCTTCCTTCGTGTTGACGGAGCTGGTGGCAGTCGCTCACGGGGGCGCGAACATTACTTAGAGGAGCTTCGTAGGATTGATTGAATTGACTTGTTAGCTTTTCTGTTGCTTTTTAGCGGTCTTTCAGCCATCGTCACGCTCGATCGCGTGTCTCACTCAGGTATGTTTTCTGTTTTCTCTTTCTACTGATTCCTTTCCCTGTGGCGCCAGTCGGCCTGCCCCCGATGATGATTCAAAATTTCCGGTATCTGAAGAAACCCAGCCTCGCCTTGCGCTGGTTGTGGATTCGGTGATGATATCTAATGGCAATTTTTCTGAGGGGACCTTTTGTGGGAAACGTTGGATTTGCTGGCTGGCGCTAGGTCTTGTTGGCTAATGATGGAGCATAGAGAAAACTAGTCTTGCTCTTTAGGCGAGGCTTGGGGCTCACGTTGTTTCCATTTGGTGGTTGGCTCATGTTCATGTGTCTTATGCGGATGATGATTATCATTGAAAGGAACAGTTTGAGGTCTCAGGAACCCCTTAGAACCGCTCGTTCCAATGAAACCTACCGATCTTACTGAGGCACCTAGACGAGATCATCATCGTTTCCAGCCAGCAGTCTTTGTTCTTGCTTGCTAACTTCTTTTCTCTTCCAGCGCAGATATCCCACTCGACTTTCTCCGACCTTCAATTCAAGCCGATCGCCATTGACGACCAATCTCAAGGCACGTTTTCCTACATTTCCTTTTCTTCAATCATGACCCAGCCTCGTGCCGATGATGACAACTATCAAGCCTAGGAACGGCACCGCGGAGAGTTCCTGAAAATCGCAGAAACCTCCAGCACGTCATTCCAGTGACGACAATGATACTACTCTGAGGCACATCAAACATTTTGCCATCATCCTCGTTTCGGCAAAAAGATTTGATCTTGTTTGCTAACTTGCTTTTTCTCCAGGTCAATATCTCACTCGATCCGCTTGATGCCATGATCTCTCGTGATTCAAAAATTACAATTTGAGGCCTTCTATCCTTCAATTGTTCGGTTTTCATTTTCCGCTTGGATTTCGGGGCTTACCATCTTCTTCTAGTCATGTCTGGGCTTCTAGCGGCGAGGACATGGCCCGAACATGAAAAAATAGAAAAGAAAAACTGGTACGTTGGCTCCTCTCTTTTCTTCTCTTCTTCTGCTCGGTAACTGTATGTAATGATAATTTCGTTCCTCTTGACTTACCATGAAGAAAAAGTAATCTGACGCCCTTTTTCATTTTCCTCGGCTCAATTTTCATTTTCTGCTTGGAATTCGGGGCTGACCATCTCCTTCTAGTTATACCAGCAGCGACGGCAAGGCTCCATCATCAAAAAACGGTACGTTGGCCTTCTCTCTTTTCTTCTGCTCCGTAACTGCGTGTGATGACAATTTCGTTCTTCTTAACTTACCATGAAGAAAACGTTTCGTAATCTGACGCCCTTTTTCCTTTTCCTTTGCTCACTTTTCTACTTCAGTTTGACGCACGGGGCTGACCATCTTCCAGTAATATCAGCAGCGAATACAAGGCTCGATCATGAAAAAAAAGGGTACGTCGGCTTCTCTCCTTCCCTATCTGATGCCTTCTTCCTTTTCCTCGGCTCAATTTTCATTTTCTGCCTTCCATTCCGATTTCAGATTCGCTGACGACTTCATCTTTTCCATATTCCTCATCGGATAGCTCGCGAGGACTCGCAGTCCAGCAAGACACTCCTTTCCGTTCTCCTCGAACCATCGGTCGCCAGCAGCCGGCATCGCTTTCAGCAGCGCTAAGTCATTTCCTTGGGTCCAATCCTTTCGTCGCTAGCAGTCCAGGCTAACCGTCGCTATCTTTCCATATATCAATCTCGTCTCGAAATCCTCGCCTCCATCTTGGACGGCAGATGCAAAGCAACATATCGGGGAGTCAAGCACATCCGTCTCTGGCACATCAATCGCTTTTCGCTGATCATTCCCTAGGAATCTCGAATCGCAATCCATTTCGGCGGACTGCAATATCGGGGAGTAGAAACATTCATATCCATTTGATCATTCTTCGTTTACTGACATTTTATTTTTCGCAGACATCTCTTTCCATCGTGGCCTCCAGAGCAGAGGAATCACAGAGCATATCGGGGAGTCAAGCCATCCATTTCCTTTTGATCATTGTTTTCTCGCTGACAATCCTTTCTCTAGGCGGCACATATCAATCTACTTCGGCTAAGGCCAGCACCAGGAAAGTGGCATTCCCTTCCAAAGTAACTTCACTCTTTTCCCTCTCATGATGATATCCACCGCCTCTTTCCGCTACAGTCGCTGCGCGGCTCGGTGGAAATGCGGTGTCTGATTCCCTCTTCCCTTTCTCCACACCGTGGTCTTCTTCTTTTTGAGATCCGAGCTGACTTTTTTTTTTTCGTCTCGACACATCTTTCACTTGCTTGCAATCGGCCGCCAGCCGCGACATGGCAATCGGAAAGTCAATACTCCATAGTCAATGTTCCTGTTCCTCGCTGATCGTATTTTGCAGGTTTCTCGCTCCAATATCGGCACGCCATTGCGTCTTTGAGAAGTCAAGTCTCTTCAATCCATATCATTGTTCCTCGCTGATTATGTATTATCGCAGGCTTCTTCGACTCTTCGAATCTCTTTGGCTCGGCACAGCATTTGAATTAACACACTGAGAAGTTACTCCGCCTCCATCTTCTTCTTTGACATTTTACTGACTAGTTTGTCCTTCCAGATCTCATCACCGGCATCGGCCAAGAGCCTCCAACAGGAAAGTGTCATATTCTTTTCCCTTCCTTTCTTTCCCAGTTGAACATCTCAGCTAACATCCTTTCTCCAGGTTCCGATCGAACACTCATTTCTTTCTCGACTTCGTCTTCGAGGACCATGACAACAGAGAAGTTTCAAATCGACACCCTCTTTGCAGTTTGAACATATCGCTAACATATATATCTAGCCTCGCCACCCTCTTAGAAACGGTCTCAAGTAGCCAGCACTTGTCTCTCTCAGTCGACACATCACACATTTAGCCGGTCGGCCAGCAAGCCGAATAGCAGGAAAGTCATATTCCCTTTTTCCTGATTCCCATTCCCAATTCATGATGACAATGCCTCTTTCCTCGATTACCACTGGCGTAACTCCAAGGTAAAGGCCGCCAGGCGGTTGGCGAGGGGACACCGGCTCTGAATTTCCTTCCTTCCCTTTTCCCTTTCCTCTTTTCGCTGAACGCATCTGCTGACGTCTTTTACTCTTTAGAATCAATCACCGAGCCTAGCTCATTCATTGCTTCGACGAACAGTCGAACCAATAGCTGTGGGAGGGAGGGTGGGCTATTGGGACCACAAACCTCGCCGACGACGCCGTCAAGGTTAACCAGCAACGCAGGCTTTGAATCCGCTGCATCATGTTTGGGTTCTGGGGGGAAATTGTGGGCTTCGGGGGGGAAAGCCAAGGTCTCCGGCTTTGTTTTTCTGAGAAAAGCACATTGTATCGAATTGGACTCGAAAACTACGACGGAAAATGCTCTAAAATAGGTAAGTTGTCCTTCCCTCCCCCTCCTCTTCACTCTCCCGAGTCTCGAAATGATGAACACTTTTACACGTCTGATTTTGTCATGATGATTTTTTATTTGTACTTATTCCAACTGATATTTCACCCGCCGACCTCTTCGTTCTCCAGCCGCGCGCATTCAGGTCAGATCGCTAACGTTCATATCTGTTTAGTTCGAGGCTCTCTTTGAGGCTGCCATTCGGGGGTCATGCCAATCTTCTCTTGCGAGCTTCTCTTCGTGGCGGTCCGAACAGTATCTTCCTGCAGAGACGAAGCTCGCCTATCTGTGAGTGTTGTTTCTCTTTGACCAGATTGCCCTCCCCCTCAATATTATTATGTGCACCGTCGATGCTTGGGTACTGGTCACAGGTTTGCAGGGGCTGCCTCGATACCACGGTGCGGGTGGCACGAGACACGACGGCCAGCAAAAAGGAGGGATCACAAGTCTAAACGCGGTCTGTAGCCCCAAACCCCCAAACCCTGCCATTGAGAAAGAAGTTTATCCAGATGCTAATCACTCCAACATAGAGCGATGATGAGTCTTAAGAAGCCAGGGACAAAGAGGTCGAGCTTGGCTGTAATGGCTTCGCGCGCTCCGAGTCTTCTGATACACAGACTGAGTCACTGGGTCTCATTTTAGTCGGTCTATCTATCTCGCTCGATCTCGTACTAGTCTAGTCTCGTGGCATCTATCGTCGGCGGAGCCCCGCCCAGGTCTGTGTTGTTCTGCTTGATCATATTGCCCCTCAATTTTAGATAGAAACAAGCAACATTGACATTTTGATGCTGACCACTTTCCTCCCAACGCATGTCTAGGACCATTGGAACATGCGATGGTAGCGATGAATCTCCAGTGTTGAGGTCGAGCATTGCCGTCCTGGCTTTGCTCACAACGGCATGCCTCCAGCCTTTTGATCTTGAACGACAAATCGGCAATTCCATCTTTCAGTCTCGGGGCAACCATCGCATCGCCATGGAAGCCCCGCCAGGTCTGTGTCGTTTTGCTTGACCATTTTGTCGCCCTAGTAGATAGTCCAGCTCATGAAGTGTAAATGCTAATTACATTGCCAAAACCTCTAGGGTCGGTCGAAATTTCTCCTGGCAGTGATGAAATCTCTTGGTGGATGAAGACCTTGGTCTGAAGTCAACAAGAGGACGAGCTTCTCGCCGTCAAGGCAGTGCTCGCTCGACTATCTCCATGAGATTGCTGAGCCATCAAAGAGAGCCGGAACCGCCAAACCGAATCGCCAGCCGACGCCGACACTCCCGGTCTTCTTCGGGGCAGCCTCCGCCACGGCTGCCCCGCCCAGGTCTGTGTTGTTTTGATTGACTACTATTGCCGCCCTTGTAGATAGGAAAGCTCTTGAAGTCCAGATTTTAATTGCTTGTTCCCCGATCTCTCAGGTTGAAATGTCCAGTGACACGAGCTGCAGCTTGCTGCCTCGGCTTCGCTCGCCAAAGACAATGATCAACACCACGTAACGCAACGGAAATTTGAACCGCAAATGCATGCGAGTTTGGGTCTTGGGGCTGTGCCTGGCGGAGGAAACCCCCGCCAAGGTAATCTGTTGATTTTTCATTGACTATAGTGCCGCCTAGTAGATAGACACTCCGTGACTTTCCTCAAGCTAACTTTTTTTCTTTGTCCAGGTTCGAATCCCGGTGGCCGTGAGGACATCTTGGTCTGAAGAGGTCGAGCTCGCCGTCAAGGCTCGCTCGCTCCGACGGCTGAGAGCCCAACCTCCGGGAAGAGAAGTCTGAGCCAACTTGTCCACTCTCTAAGGGGTCTCTCGGGGCTACGCTGGACGTGGCCCCCACCAAGGTAATCTGTCGATGTTTCATTGACCCTACTGCCGCCCTTTAGATAGACAAGCCCGTGATTTTCTAGATGCTAACTTTTCTCTTTATCCAAGTTTGAATTCCCTTGGCCGTGATGACATCTCGGGGGCTTCACGGAAGTAGAAGGCCCCCCGCCAAGGTAACTGTTTCTGTTTCATTGACCACATTGCCGCCCATTTAGATAGACCAGCCCGTGGCGTCTCTGCGCTAACTTCTCTTCCTCCAGCCAGGCAGGTAATTAGGCGACACCAAGAGGCAATGATGACATCTTCGTCTGAGGAGGCGGAGTCTGGTCAGCCTGCTGCTTCGCAAGATTCGCTCTGGCGATCAATGTCTCTTTGAGATACCAACTGGGCCACTCGCTACTTTGATTTCGGGGGCCGGACTCCGCAGAGGAAGACGCGCCCGCGCCCAGGTAATCTGTTTTCGTTTCATTGACCACATTGCCGCCCTGTAGATAGACCAGCCTTTTGACGTGTCGATGCTGATCACTTTGTTTTCCTGCAGGTGCGAAGGAATATGCGGCGGCAATGATGAGTACGATCTGAAGAGGTCAAACCTTGCCTCACCAGCGTGGTTCGCTCTGACGACTGTCGCTCGGCCTAGGAATAGGTTCAGAGAACTGAGCCACCCTCCAAGTCTTGGGGCTTCCTCGTAAAAAGAAGCCCCTGCCCAGGTCTGTGTTGTTTCTGATTGGCCATGTTGCCCTCCCCCCCCCCCCCCCCCCCCCCTACCCCCTCAATGTAGATAGAAAAGCCTTTGATGTTTGGACACTAATCACTTTTCTCGTTTAGGTACGGCAGCGGCCCGGGAAATGATGAGTAGGTTCGAAGATGTCGAGCCTGCCTGGCTTTACTAGAATGGTTCGCTCTGGCGATTGTATCTCAACTTGGTTGAGACTGGGCCACCCTTCGAGTCTTGGGGTTTCCTCGTAAAAAGAAGCCCCGCGAAGTCTGTGCTATTTCCAATTGACCATGTTGCCCCCTTTTAGATAGACTACGTAGTGAAGTTTTGATGCTGATCACTTACCTTTCCAGGGTTGACAACTCCAAATCTTCGAAAGAGTTTACCGGGGCTATGTCCGAGCAGAACAGGCCCCGCCCAGGTCTGTGTTTCGTTTTAATTGGCCATATTGCCCCCCTTAGATAGATTGCCTCTTGATGTTTGGATGCTAATCACTTTGTTCTCTAGTTCGTTGCAAAGATTCGTATTGTTTGGCAGGGTCAATTGGGGCTTGTTGAGAGGAGGAAGCCCCTCAGGTCTGTGTTTTGTTGCCGCCCATGTAGATAGAAACCGCCTGTGACGTTTGGGTGCTAACTTCTGTGTTTTCTTTATTTTCTTTATAGGTACCTACAGAGGATAGTGATGATGATATATATAGTCTTGAGGAGGTCGCGCTTTGCTTTGGCATCGCGCGCTCTAATGACCAACATCTCAAGAGAGACCTGAGCCCCCGTGATAATCAAGTCATATTGGCATTCTAGATGCTCTTTAGAACAATTAGATAGCAAAATATCAATTTGTTAGTTGCCAGTTATTACCTAGCCAACTGCATGGGTGAAATGATTTGTTTGTGGCTAGACGATGATTGTAGTGGCTAGTTAAAGGCATTACTTGTTTCGCCTCATCCTGCCTCTACAAATATTAATCGTGTCCCCATCCCCATCATTATCATACCAAGCTTGGCTGACTCTAACACTTCCGTGAATCTTTATATGGGCATGAGCTTTCAGCTAAGATATAGAAAACAGAGACCGCCCAATGCAGCCGTGCCGAGGACTCTCCAGTCCGGACCCCAGCCTCGGGCAGCCGATATAGATCTCGCGCTGTACGTCCCCTCGCTATCTGATACCCACGTAAAGTCGGACCCGTTTGCGAACGTGAACTTGGGCAGTTCATAGTCTGCTGGGTTGGCCAGGGCGATGGCCGAATACTCGAACACAACGTTGCTCGGCTCCAGGCCAGGGTTGTCGCCGTCCTGCCGCCTGCCGCTGAACAGGAGGGTCACGTTTCCGAGAGTCGAGCCGAATGTCAGCTCCGCCGTGGCCGTAGTGTTGGTAAAATTGAGCGCGTATGTGAATGCCGTCTTAGAGGACCTGATATGCTGTTAGCGAGGGCTGCGGTCGAGGTCAGCGAGCTGGACGGACCAGGAATTCACGAAGTGTATGCCGTCGGCGCAGTCCTTACCCTGCGTGGAGTCAGAGTAGTTCTGCGGCCGCTGGAAGCTGAAGTCGTTGTAGTCGCCAGTCCCGTTGTAGAGCGCCGTCCGCTCGTCGCCCCGGACGGCGTAGAAAGGCCCGGGGTCATCCTCCGCTATGGGCACGCCGCCGACGCGCGAGACGGAAGCCGCGGTAATGTTTAGCATAGGCTTCGTGACGTAGGCCCGAGAGGAGAATATAGAGTTCCCGCAGGGCTGGCCGTCCTTGTAGCACAGGTAGTACGTCGTGGCGAGGTACAGGTTGTAGATGGCGTCGCTAGTGCACTCGACGGCGCTAGAGCAGATGTTACCCGGACCTCCAAACGGGCGTACAAAAGCCTCAATGCGGTCTTCAACCGGGGGCCTTGATATTGACGTGCTGCCGTGGCGGTCAAACTGGAAGAAGAAGGGGTTCGTGTCCCACGGCGGGTTGGCGCCTATGCGCAGGCCCGCGTCGGTCAAGTCGCTGAAGTAGTAGACGCCACCATCACCGCAGACGGTCACGTTTGGCTGGGAGGCAGCGGGTGTGTTGTTGACAAAGGAGCCCGACATGGTCCCGTTATAGAAGATGAATTGGGTGCCGCCATCGTCGAGGGTGGGGCTCAGCGAGGCTGATAGGGGAGAAAGAGCGCAGAGGAGCAGGCCTATTACGGGCAAGTAGACGGTTGCCACGGATCGACGTGCGCCCAGACTTAGACCCGGCATCGCCATTTCGAGCCCGGCCTGGGCGTGGCCGCCTTCTGGTGGCGCTTGAGGCCAGAGGCAACGAATTGATTTTGCGCAGACTCGATGGATAGAGCCGAGGAAGAAGGCGCCCAGCTGTCCACATGATTAATGAGGCTTACGTATGAATGCCAAGACACTCGAGCTGCGCCACACCCGCGCGTAACAGTCAGGTAATTACAGCGAGCAGAGGACAGAGGATGCAGCCCCTGCCAAGACCAGCCAATTGCATTTCGGTTCTCCCACACCTCCCGGCATGTAGCATTCTCGGGCCAGTTGCTTTCCTCGTGCAACAGTTGCTTTCCTCGTGCGATTTGAGAGATGGCAGAGGTAATATTTCATGCAATGCGAGAATTCGAGCCCCAAACAGAAACCCACCGAACAGTGCAGAATAATGCGAACAGTTTAAAACTACCTACATATAATTCACCTAAACGGAGCCACCGCAGGCGAGCTTGCGAGCCCGAGGTGGCGTAGAGAGGCTGTCTCTTCTACTTTACCGTGAGGGTGCCGAAAGTTTCTCGCATAGGGATTGGCCAGTTTATGTCCGCGTCAAAATCGAAGACAGGGACTGGTCAATCGGATAATCCTCGGATTCCTTAAGCCGTGGAATACCGAGCGCAGCGAGCAGCCTGCCGCAGGCGCCCCCGGAGGGCCGCCGGAGGCACCGTTCAGCGACCCCTTCCTGACTTGGCAGGTAGCTTATTTTAGCCAGTCCAATCCCTAGCCCTGATGACGGCTGGTGCGGTACTTGAGTAATAATTGGTAGATAATACCCCACGCAAAAAGGCCTACCTGATTGCCAAGGAAAAGAGGGCATGTTGACTGTAGCAACGAGGACCCAAAGGAGGAAAGAAATCCTGAACAAAAGGAACTGTGGATCCAGGCGTTTAGGCTCATAAAAGAAACCTGCGTGGCTAAGCATGTTGGGCGATTCGGATGATTGCGTACATAATTGCGCATAGCCAACCAGCTCGTTGAACTGGGCCAACTCTTGACCTTTGCGATCATAGACGGCTTGTCGGTAGAAATCCTATGGTAATTAGTCTAGTACGATATGGATTCTTATAAATAAACCTTGCATGGAAAGTAATTGTTAGGGCGTATATAATAGCGAGTTAGGGCTTTGGAATTATTTATTCGGGATGCTGATACCTACCACCTCCCCTTGACTTGAGAATGGCAGTCGACGGAGTATTGAAGACTCCAGACCCCCCGGATTCTATGGTTACCGGTGCAGTTTCGAGTTCTCCTTCGTCACACCAACTCAATACATCTTTGATTTTGTCGAATGGGGACAGGATTGGGGCTTGGTCTGAGGATGCACCTGTCTGTGGATGGCAAGGCTGTATGACCACTTACACATTTGCGGAGACTTACAAGGCTGTGTGACCCTTCACACCTTGCGGGGGATCCAAGGCTGCATGACCCGTTGCAGCCAAGGATGGCAAGGCTGTGTGCCCTTCATAGAAGGTTGCATGACCCGTTGCGCCTTTCTTTAGAGTTGGAGCACGGAAGCCGTGGTTGTGTAGTTATGCCCTGGATGGGTTATACTTATTGCGGTGGATGATATTGGCGTGGTTTTTCCCAACCTTCCTTTCCTTCCACAGGGAGGTTTTTGGAGGTTGGATTCCCACGTCGGAGGATGGAAGTCTCTAGGGCTGACCGACCCTCGCGAGTGCATATCATCTTTTGCTCCACGCCTTGCTTGCTTCTCTTTGATTGCCTTGCTTGTCTTGTTATGCCCTACCTTGTCTGACTAAACACTCTTGGATTTGTTGATACGATGTGATGTCAATAATATACTGCCTACGTTTTTGCAATGCATAAAGTCCTTGGTACCTTGCGCCTCGACCCAAAGGTTTCTGTTCAAGGGGGGCGATATCTAGCAGGACGCCTAATATAGAAACCTAAAGCCCCATTTCTCTCTTATAAATACGTCCCTCCCTACCTACTTAGGTATGAAGATTTCTCTGCGAGGGATGCAGTATATTTTAGAACGCCTATCCATGAATCCTGGAGCTGTGAAGATTTCCATGAAGTTTCTGTCCTCGTTGTCAACGCCACGAGACTGACAAACGGTGGCCTTGATATCATTTTATCATCCCAAAGGCCATTTACATTGTGTGCCCAAACTTCCCAATCTGGAACGACGCACATGGGAAAGCTGGGAACTCGGGGGCTCACAGAGTGGCGAGGTTACCAGTGAAAACCTTTGTTGACAACAAGATCAGGGCACGTCGAGAGGTCGAGTCGGACTACCGCCCGGTCCCGTGAAATGCCCTGCTTTGAGCCCTCGAACGGCGGCATAGAGGCGGCGTGCCCAATCGCCGAAACTCCGAGGTCCCGGCTTTCATAGCGGAAAGATCGGGATCTTGCTGGCAACTGCCCCCTGACGCCATCGTAGTAGTGCATTCTCTCGTACCCAAAAGGCCGCGTGGGCTCCATGGTTGAAATCGAAGCGTCAGCGGCAGACTCGGGAGCCCTGTATGCGTTGCGTTGGTAAACGGAACGCCAAGCTCTGAAGGAAATGGAAACGCTTGGGCTATTTCTTTTTATGCCTCCCCTAATAGCAATGAGCCAGTGATGCCATCATCGTACCTTATTTCTCGGGCCACCCACCATGACGCATACACTTCCACCCACCACACTCAAAATCGCAACGACAACGATCGGCTTTCCGCACCACCTCTCAACTATCTGGGCGCAGTTTGAGCCGGAATTTTACTTCCGCTGCGGTGGCTTCGGCCACAAGGTCGCCGCGTGCCCATTGCCGGCAAGGCTCCCTACCCTTTCCAACTTGCACGAGCCCAAGAAGCTGACATATCAATCTAGGCCCGCCGGCCGCGCACCCCCGAGTTCCCGGTATGTCGATCTTTGTTCCACATTCCATTCTGTTCTTAGCTTTGCTGTTTCACGGATGCTGACACCCCCTTTTCTCTTTCTAGCCAGACCCTCGCCAAGTTAGTATAAACCACAACTGCTCGATCTTTATACGACTACCTCGAACCGCACTCTCTGTTCAGCCGTGGACGCACATCGGTTTCGAGTTGACATGTCTGTGTGTTTAGTTCTGGGAGGCAAAGTCGCGGGCCATCGGGGCCAAAGCCGAGGTAATCTTGCCCTGCGCCGCCTGCGGTCTGGAGTCGGTAGACACTTGCTGACTTGTTCTAGATCCTCGTCGCGGAGCTCAATGCAAGTACTTACCTGCCCACCTGTTTAAGTACTAAATTCGCAATCCTAACATTCGTACAGGAGCTTCAAAGCGTCATGGATGTACGTACGCCTACACAACATTTGTACAGGAGGTTCAAAGCGTCAGGGATGTGCACGCCTACACAACCAGGCTAACTAACCTCCCACGTTGCTAATTCAGGTGTTTTATAAGGCCAAGTACGCCGAGCTTAATGTAGGTGATCTACCTACTGTTACACAAAGTATGACTTGGCTGACTACTTTTTCTCTCTCTCGTCTATAGGCTCTTCTCGCCGAGAAAATCGTAAGCATTGCTCACTTTCTTCATGTTCTAGAAAGAGAGAGAGTTGATTTATGTTTTAGAAGTGCGATAAAATGGCCGAAGCGGCCACCGGCCAAACCAATGCCCAATCCCTTTTGGTTTCAAGACTATACGTTCTTAACTATCTCGTAACGTGTTTCTGGTAATGCCGCTAGGCCCTAGACATTTTCAATGCCTTTCTATTTCGAGTCCAAGCACCCTTGTTTAATGGCGTGTTTAATAAAAAAGCGTCAGTTATTTCCACCGATGCCATTTAATTTCAAGAGGACGCCTCGTTATTTCTTATGGACGGCTAAATGATAAAGAAAGCGGCCTTATACTAACCACAATACTCTCACCCAAGCCAATACTGGGATCTCGTAAAGCTATAGCGCTTTGCATGTTACGCCCCTTTGACAACCTGACACACTGACACAGCCGTGGCGAGAAAAACCGAGCTGCTAAAGTGGCTCTTCAAAACTCTGAGCTGGCTGGTAAAGATGGACGTGAACGAGATGCTCGGCCCGTAGAGGTGGGCGAGGCCGCAGTCGACCACGTAGACAACGCGAGGAACACTGCGACCAAGGCCAACTGGGCATAAATGAAGAGAAAGGTCGAGAGCCAACTGAACATAGTCCCACCTATCGCCACCATTGGGGAGACAGCGACGATGTTGGTGACATGGAAAACGGGGCTGATGTCCTGTCGCCGCAACCAGTAATCATTGTGAGCAAAAACCACAATCCTAAACCCGAAACACCAAAGTGCCAGCCTACATTCAGCCTGATCGGCTCGACAAATACAAGCACAGAGGACGCCAAGAAAGCATGCAGGCGCCCCGAATGGGCGCTGCGTCGACGCCTTCAAGATGGATATACCCGACAGCTTCCCCCAGGGACACGAGAAGACACCAGATGGCAAGCGCGTACGCGCGAGTTTGCGGTTGGGGCTGGGGGGTTCTCCAGAGGGTGCTGAGCATGTACGCGGCGGACGGGATGAGGAGCGTACGGAAGAAGCCATCGAGAAGCCTCAACGCCAGCGCGTGATATGTGTTGGATTGGCTATTGTCAGATGGACAAGGGTTGCATGTGGAATAGAGCTCATCCCAGCTGAGCTCTGGTGTGGTCATCCGAGGTGAAAAGAGGCTCAGGGGAGCTGAAATGAAGTGGCTAGTTCAGCTGGTGTGGCTGCTTTTGCCACCACCATTGCCACCATTTACAACTATAATAGAGGCCCTCTGGCAGGACCAAAAAGAACAAGGAGGAGAGAAAAGGAAGAAAGTTGAGGTGCTGAATCCAACAATATGTGGCTGCCGCGCTGGCGCAGATTGCCCAATACGCGACGTGATGCTTTGTCGAGTACATTGGGAACGAGGGCCGGGTTGAACGGAATAAGAAGCGGAAGAGTGGCGTATATAAGTGAACAAGGAACAGGAGAGTCGGGGTGAAAAGTTAAGATGCCCGGTTGAGGGAACAACAAACCTTTAATGAACAACTTCCGTGCGGCACATTGAAAGTAAGATGTTGGACAACGTTTTTACTGTATATATGATTCCAAAAAGGTCAAAAAAGAAGATGATCGATTAGTTTTCAGTACTTAAAAAACATGGCGCAGGAACGCAGCGCCCCTTTTCCAGGATTTCTCAAAGTCATCAGTCTCCCAATCAGGCGACAAGACATATCGTATGATACAAGAAGATTGCCCCTCGGAATAAACTACGCAAAGAGAGCCTGAAAAGCTAGCCTGTCTGACCTGTGGGCAAATGCCCGGAAACAAAGACCAAAAAGTGTTTGTATGTAGATAAGATAGGAAAAAGGCCCCAATTCCACCATTTACAACATAACCATGCCCGCGCCAACAGTCATGGCGACAATCACGTACAGACCAACAGCCATGTCGCCCAAGGTGAAGAGGTTCTTCATCGGCATGGGCACGGCAACGCTGCTAGTCGAGGTCGAGGCAGCACCACCACCAACTCCATTTCCGGACGTGGCCGTGGCCGCAACGGCGTTAGCTGAGCTGGCGCTGGCGAGGCTGGCACTGCAGGCTCCCTGGGTGATGGCTGCCTTGTTAAGGACGGCCTGGCCCTGGAAGGAGCAGGCGTCAGAGGCCTTCTTCTGGTCATTGTAGTACTGGTCAAGCACATAGCCAAGCTGCTGGGTGGAATTGCACATCGAGTATGCGCCGAAGACACCCGTCGTCGTGTTGGAGTTGATGCCCGCGCATGCCTTGGGGTCGGCGCCGCAGATGAAGCCAAAGATGTCGCCGTAGGACTCGGCCTTCAGATTGCTCGCGGGAACGCACGCAAGAGTCTGGAACATGCAGTCGCAGAGATTGGAATCGGGCGTCGGGGGCAAGACGCCACCCTTGACCCTCCAGTCGTTGCTGATTACCGGGCAGGCTTGCGGCGTGTTGGTAGGGTTGTAGGCGCTCATGGCGGTGGATGACGGGCTGACAGTGGCAATCACGGAGCTCAGGGTCGCGTAGTTCTTCAGGGCCGACGCAGAGCTGCCGGACACGCTGACGAGACCTGTTGATAGTTAGCCCGTGAACGTCGCATATACACGGTTAGATAGACTTGCCAAAGTTGTTGGTCTCCTGAAAGTACATGTAGACAATGCCGCCGGAGATAACGCCGGTCATGTCGCTAGAGTACAGAGCAGAGGTCTCCTCCCAGATGCGGCTCTCGGCCTTGTTGGGAAGATCGTTGCAGCCGTACTCGGCGAAGAAGACGGGGACAGAGTAGTTGCTGAAGAATTCAACCTGCTTCGAGTAGCCGGAGCCCGTGAACGTGTTCTGGCCGCACCACTCGTAGATGTTGTAACCCCAATAGTCGATGGCCTCGGTCTGATTACCGCAGTTGAAGTACCACGCGATTTCGGCACGGATGTCAGGGTCGTCGTTGGCAGCATATCCGACACCCATCCATCGGTTGACATTGTTCTTGATGTACGCCTTGGTGTCGCGCACGGCAGCCTTGACGAAGGCCGAAGCATCCGTGTTGGTAGCGTTGTTGGTGACCTCGTTGCCAGCAAAGAAGCCAATCACGTTGCTATACTTGCTCAGCGAGTCAACGACTGAGGTGTAGCGCTGGTAGAGCTCCACGTTCCAGCGGGGGTCGTCGCGGTTGATGGAAAGCGACGGCTCGCTCAGATCGCTGATGACGTAAATGCCCGCCGCGTCCAGGAGCTCCATGCAGGCGTCGTGATTTGCCGTGGGGTCAATCGCGTACGTGCGGATAGTATTCGTCTTCAGCTTCTGGAGGAATGGGATGTCACGCTTGCAGTTGGCCTCGTTGGCCAGAGGGTCGACGAACTTGGTGTTGGTCGCCGTAGCACCCGCCGCAGCGGTGTCTTGCTGGTAGGCGATACCCTTCATGAAGAATTGTGTCCCGTTCTTGTAGAAAAACTTGGTACCCTGCATATTTAGAGCGTCAGTAGCTGTCCAAGGCAGAGTCACTGAGCGGTCGCCGAGCCCGGCCGCGCCCGTCGTCACGATATTTGGCTGTCTTCGAGATGCCCACCTTCATGATGATTGGGTCCAGAGTTGCCGACGCCTGTCCCAACAAGAGGGACGAAGCGAGCCACATGTTTGAGTAACGCATCTTGCCGGTCTCCGGTGGCTTTTAGCCTCCTCTAAGCCGAGCTGATGGGGGGGGGGGGGGGTTGGTCAAGTCGCAGAGGCTCAAAACACTCGAGGAGCGCGTTGACGACTGCTCGAGGGGGCTGTTCACTCGGATGCGGCGGATTTCCTTATCTTGAAACTCTCGGAACGACCGAAATAAAATCTCGATTAGACGAATTGCAGACCAGTCGAGAATATCCTTTTCCCTGGTATGTTTGGTGTTGCTGTCGCGGAGTGACAGTGGGAGGCGATGTTGATTGATGTGATGGCGAAACGACAGACGGCCAAAGGTCGAAAAAAAAGTTGGTATCTTGTCAAACGAGAGTAAGAATGGTAGAAGTGTTCGAGGACAAGAAAAGGTCGCACAGAACAAGCCCTCCGCAAATGATTACAACGAGGGAAAGAAGTGGTGAAAGTTGCAAGAAGCAAGATGGTTTTGGGGGAGGGCAGGCCTGGGAGGGATAGCTACACGGAAAAAGCTGGAAGGGGCGGAGGTGCCAAGCCTCCGTTAGCTGTCGCACACGCGCTCTGCCAACCCCTGGGGCCACATCTAATTGGGGCTTAGCTGCCAGGTACGTACCGGGCCAACCGGGGTTTGAGATGATTCTGCGGTCCGGTGGGGTAGCCAATCCGCTGCGGGAGCGCCAGAGTGCCATCGTCATCTCGCCTGGGCGCCCAGTCCCCGTACTGTGTTGGGCAGGTGGCCAAACTGTCGCCCCACTTGGGCAAGGGTCATTCAGTTAAGCTTTTACCAAGAAGCGCATGCTTGGCCGGCAGATGCTGTTAGGGCAGAAACTCCAGCCAGGCACAGGCCAGGTACCTCGCGTCCGATTTTCTGATACAGCACGGTCGGTGCTCATGTTTCCTTCAAAATAGGGGCAAACTCCATTCCTGTTTCAAGATGATGGACCGATCAACAAGCGGACACGTTGGGATGCGTAAACTACTTGGTCGTAAAGACGGATTTACGGGTGCTCCTGCCACTTGCATTTATTGCGGTTGCGTACTTGTTCTTCTTCCACGGTTCAAGATGGATATGGGAGGGGCCCAGGTCTCGTATTCCGGCCGACTGACTCGACGCAGTGGGTGAAATCACGGGCCAATCACCGGAGCGGAACGGTTGCCGGCCATTCCGAATTTCGAGATGGTAACCAGACACGGTGAACAGCCCCTTCTCGTCTGCAACTACGTGTCGTCGTATACGGCTTTAACACTGGGATTTACTATGTACAAGGTACCTTGGGATTAAATATGTCTAAAGTTTTTTTAACACCTTGAACGTTACTTGGCTACTAAATAAGCCTTATTGGAGTGTCTTGGTGCTGTCGGTTGGTTCGAGCGTTGCGGGTTGCCACGGGCTTGGCGATGACCACACCCCACCCGTCAACGGCGAGATGGGGTCCTGAGTTGAGGCCTGGGAACCTTTTTTTTCGACCGGCGGGGTTTGACGTGCCCATTTATGCCCATTTACGGTGAGGTTTGACAGCCACGATAGTGCCGCCGACGTGCAGTTGGTTCTAGCAGACAGACGAGAATCAAGTTCCAAGGTTTTTATTATTTATCAGCACTTTGGGCGGGCTCTTCTGTTTTGCAGAGATTGGAGTCGAATTCTCCCGTTTATGCACCAAAGCTAGATTGAGGCGCGGATGCCCCTACGCACCACTGAGCCCCGTCCAGTCCCAGTTCTATAACAATGCGCTACAAATCCTGGCTTTCGGTCCGTAACGAACCATATTGAAAGTCAAAGGGCAACTCGATTCCTGGCACGCGTATAAAAATTCAAGAAATGACGTGCGGGTGTTTTTTCTCTGTCAGCTAGGCCGCCCGCCCGGAGCCTTGTTTTGTGTGCCGCCTTCGGAGCCTGTTGGGTGATGTTGTGCCCGCTGAGTTCGGGTCAACCAACACCTTGGCTCGCCACGCATTCCCCTGATCGTCCATCGGACATTTGTTGTTGGCCCACCACACGTCATTCGATTGACAACAACGGTTGCTGTAACCAATTACCCAGCGGGGAAGTGGTTAAGCAGGGACTTGGCTGTCATTATGTTGTCTGGGGCACAGCTTTTCAGGTGTCGAACTTGGTACTTGCTTGTGAACTATCATAATCACTTGGAAACATCAAGTCTTCATGTCAGCAACCTAATACCTCTTAGCCCCTGGGCAATGCACCACCCCAAACAAATATCAGCAGCACATTAGGTATTATTTATTATCTAAACCCTAGTGACCTGGCCAGTTTGTTTCTATTTTTTGATAGGGAAAACATTGAGGTCATCACCTTGTCATTGAGACATCCTTGAGGAACAGCCATAGCATGCATGACATTTTAGCTCCGAGTTTGCTGTAGAAGATTAACAAATGCCTCCAGGGCAGACTCTGTTACAGAAGCAGAGAGTGTTTGCGAATGATTGAGATAAAAGAAACTATCCAGCTACTTCGAAGAGCTAGTGCCGGACTGCAGTTCTCCGGGAACGTGTAAATAGACACGTCCACCGAATGTTTGTTTGTTGTAGGTACTCCGGGTGACAAGAACTCACTTGTGAGAAGGCGTCAAAGTGGTGGCACTTCACAAGCAGGCGGCGGCGTGGTGGTCAGAGGCGCTAGGCAAATATGGAAACGCTGGCTCACGAACAACCGTATCCAGGCAAATGGGGTTACATATTTCCAGCAGACACGAGCATTAGTATCTGCCAGCTGTATACCAGCGCAACTGTTGATCAGAGGGACAAGCTCAAAGCAACACTCCTCCATCAAGTATACAGGCATCTAACTGCCAGCAAGGTCCTACCCAGAGGTTCGGAACATTATAGGCGCTTTAGACAGTCAGTCATCCGATACTTACCTACCTGCCTGGCAAGATGCATTATCTTTCCGTCTTCAAACAAACAGAATTAGCCACGGCGGACAGCACACACAAGCAGCAACCATACCTGGCAATCTTACCTCCTCGACGCCTCTCTACTTTTGTGCATGTTTGTTCATGTCTTGGGTATCATTGCAGCCGCCTTCCAGTGTTGAAAATAAGCCGAAAAAAAGAAAAGGAAAATGTGGCCTACTAGCCCCTTCGCCAGTCCTGCCACCGCCGTCATGCATGCATATGTACAGCCCACCACCAGAGACAGGTTGTTTCTCTGGTGTAGTCTATCCCATGCGGCATGTTGGTCCCCTTGCCAGTCCCGCCACCGCCAGAGACAGGTGGTTTCTCTGGTGTAGTCTATCCCATGCGGCAAGTTGGTCCCCTCACCAGTCCCGCCACCGCCGTCCTGCCTGCATGTATGTGTACAGCCCACCCGCCAGAATTAAGGCTTTTGTCTAGTGTAGTTGATCCCCGGTCCCGTCTCGGCGTCGTCGTCGTCGTCGTTGTCGTCGTCGCAGATCTTGCCGTCGTGTACCGATCGAGTGTTCGGGCCCAAGATTCTGCGCACGCAACCCTGCTCAGCCTGCCCGCTAGAAGCTTCTTCATGAGATCTCCATCTGCACCACAGCGTCCTTGGCCGTCGTCTTGCCAGCAGCCGGGGCATCTAAACAGCACAAGGTCAGTCTCCTCCCCAATAATCACAATTAAAACCCCAGAGTGGAAACAAAACACACCCTTCATCTCAACCTCGCCCTCGGCCTCTTGCTTGCGCTTCAGCGCCAGCGCCAGGCGCTGCTGCACCTTCTTCGCCTTCTTGCCGCTGAGCGGCTTGCGCGGCCCGCTGGTCGGCATCAGGCCCGGGCGGGCGCCGTGGCGCGTGTCGGCCTTTGCGACCTTGTCGAGGCCGACCGTGGCCTCGCGGCGCGCGCTCTCCTTGCGCACCTTGCCGGCGCGCGACGCGAGCCGGTTCTTGGACGGCTGGTTGGGGTTCTTGCGGGACACCATGGTGGGCAGGTATATATGTGTGGATATGCGGTGCGGGTTTGCTGGTCGGGATATTGAGTGTGTATTGGTGGTTTTGGCGGGCGGCAGCGGCGTTTGGTCTTCTTTTTTTTGTCCTCTTTTTTTATGTCCTCTTTTTTTATGTCCTCTTTTTTTATGTCCTCTTTTTTTTTGTCCAGCGGTGAACTTACTTTTTCGAGGGGGATTTGCCGTTGCTTTTCCTTGGTGGGATGCCGAACAGAGGGGCGGTTTGTGGGGCGGTGAGCATCTCTCACGGCTGACAGCCAGCTGGCGGCAGGTGCTCCCTCCCCTGCACCCCTGATCATATTGACCTCGCACAGGGCGTTCAAGACTTGCACGGATCGAGTATACTCAGACAAAAACATTCATGACTCATTACCGAACTTCAGTAGATATCCTATACCTATTTTGTTTGCAGCCATCCCGCCCAGAGAGAGATGCGTGCTGAACTCCATAGTCATAACAAGCAAAAAAAAAAAAACCGTCGCTAACCTGACCGGTCCGAAGGCATCAAACTCTTGGACCAAAAGGCGCACCCATATCCTCCCTCAGATCAAGATGGAAACGGCCGTGAAGCCCGGGTCGAGCACCATGTACGGGATGCTGCCCTTGTCCATGCCCGTGCTGTTGAAGAAGAAAGTCTTGCGCAGGCCCTGGAGGCCGACGTAGAGGGCCTCGCTGGCCTCCTTGACCTTCTGGTCGGCCGGCGCCTTCTTGTACTTGTACACATTCCACTGGCTCACGGCGTAGTTCATCAGGCTGCGCTCGTCGTCGACCTTGAAACTGAGCAGCCAGGGCAGCTGGGCGGCCAGCATCCACTGGCGCTGGCGGTTGATGGGCAGCGCCGCCACGAGGTCCGACTCCTTGAACGCCTTGAGCTGCTCGAGGCTCGTCGGCGGGGCCTGGCACAGCGCCGGCGGCTTGGCGGCCACGAACACCTGGTAGAAGTTCTGCAGGTAGTTGACGGCCGAGTGGAACGGCGACGCGACGTGGATGCACATGGTGACGGCGTCTACGAGCTGGTCGACCGTCTTGATGTCAGGGAAGGACGGCATGAACGCCGACGTCTGCACCTCTTTCGCCCAGTCCTGGAGGTACTTGTCACCGGCCACGCTCTTGTCCGTCGGGTGCGACAGGAGCAGCATCGACTTGGTGTAGGCGCGGAGCACTTCCCACAGGGCCAGCACGTTCTTGGCGAATGTGTAGTTGCGGTAGCGCGGGTGGTCGAGGCCGTCGAGGGTGTTGGGGAATCCCCGGCGCTTGAGGTCGTTTGGCACGTAGCTCCCCACAAAGTCGTACGTGTCGTAGGCCTCGCGTATGAAGCTGTACGCCTGCGCCGGGCTGAGGCCCACGATGTCGACAATGACCTGCGGCACAAGGCTGGCGCGAGCCGCCGCATTGAGCGACAGCGTTTTGTACCAGTGCGGCGAGAGCAGCCGGTACACGGGGTGGTCCATGGGGATGCTGCGGTTCGTCGCCACGATGACGGCCTCCTCGACAAAGTGCGACAGCGTCAAGTGCACCACCAGCTCGTGCCGCAGCCAGTCTGTCACCTGTGCGGCTGTCTTGGCGTACCTCCAGGGCCAGTCGTCCTTCTCGCCGCTGGTCGGGTCGGTTGGCTTCATGCGCGAGTTGAACACGGTGACCGACTTGTCGATACTGCCCTTGTGGTCGATGCAGATCGCAACTGGGTGGAGCTTCCCATCGTCGTAGAGCTGGAACAGGCTGACAGCGCCCACGGCCCAGTTGTCGTCGCTCGAGGGTTGCTTGCTGTGCAGCACGGCTGCCGGATCCGACACGCCGGCGGCCCTGCGGAGGTAGCTGCCGTCCTGAACGAAGAACGACGCCGGGTCCGCCTTTGCGAGCGCGTCGACCCATTTCTGGTAGCCGCCGGCCTTGGCCGCCTTTGAGAAGTCGGCGATCCACCCTGGGGAAGCCTTGGTGATGGTGGTCGGGTTGGTGCCGGTGAACTGCTGGTCTGCGTAGCGTCGGTCGCTGAACCAGTCGTCGAGCAATCCTATGTTGCCGCCCCCCGAGATGTCGGTGCCAAACTTTCGGTGGAACTTGTTGTAGTCGACAACGTCCTGGATCTTGAGCCCCTTTTCCGGCTCGCCCCCAAAGGCAGCGGCACGGGCCTTTTCGAGAAGCCACTGTTTGGTGCGCCCCAGAAAGCCATCCTCATCGGGGATGAGTTTCGTAACGATGATTTGGGTCTGGACTACGCCAATCTTGTCGAAGATGTCGAACTGGTTGAAGTTCTGGTCTGCGGGTATATGCTCAAGATGTGGCGGGTAGTCTGCAAATGTTCCGTCGGCATTGGTAGGATAAGCCGTGAACCGGTACATCTTCTTCTGCTCCTCTAGACTGATGTAGCGAGGCAGAGTTGACTCGATTCCCAGGACATCGAACAGTGACGCAAAACTGTCCTTACGTGTAAGCGGACGCTCGCGGCCCATTTCAAGGGCAAGTACAGCCAAGTCCAAGCCACCGCCGGGGCGGCCCAAGGCAACAATGTCACGGGCAGTCTTTGATGGCCTCTCTGGTCATACCAAAGTCTCGGGGGAACTCACGTCTGCTCGATTCGAGAATAGGCCTGGGTCAGGGCAACCTGGGTGCCCATATATGACCCCTCTCTGATATTTCCCTCGGGCTCATTCACAAGCGAGGGGTTCTTGGGATCGACGGTAGCGTAGAGCTTGAGTTTGAGCAACTCATTGTCGAAGACTCCTGGGTCGAAAGACGGGAGGGGAGCTTGGTCGACGCCTCCTGGAGCTACCTTTGCAAAGTACTCTTTCTTGGACGGATGCTTGAGAATGTCATTTGGGCGTGGGAGGGACGCGGCCACATCTGGAGGAGGGATTGGCAGACTAGGATCCAAGGATTTTCGCTCATATTTCTGCAACAAGTTGACTGCCCAGGCGGGCAATAGGGAGGCAAGGAAGCTAGGCATGGTGAAGCAGGGAGGCGAGTTCAGGTGAGTCCAGGCGAGTTCAGGTGAGTCCAGGTGAGTCCAGGTGAGTTCAGGTGAGTTTTGCTAACGTAAAGACCTAGTCTAAGCCTGACGTGAAGGCGAGCAACCTGCAACAGTCGAGAGAGACTCTGATGAGAGGCTCTCCACCGACCCGACCCAGCCCAGCGGCGGGACCCAGGGCAATACTTAAACACCATGGTGCTTGAGGTCTTGGAAGCCAATGACGCGCAATCTGCACGCACTGCACCGACTGCACCGCACTGCACTGCACTGCACACATGTCTGAGCTGGCAATCCTTCTAATAAGCTTGGATCGGTCCAGGGGCAGGGATGGCGGGCATGTTCAGCTCCAGCCGCTGGCGCGGGACGCTCTTGGCACCACTGATTCCAGAAATTCCAGGGCTGTGGGCGGGGGCCACAAAGTCATGGAACAAATAAGCAGCTTCGGCACCGTCGACTTCGGTAAGGCCCAGGCCAATACAAAGCGGTGCCGGGGTGGAATTATGCGACCATTCGGCGCCGTCAAGCCACTCGTGTGCTGGCAACATTGGGTTTTGATGGAACGCTGGCTGCCCTGTCTGCGTAAGGCTGGGAGGCTATCCCGTTTAGGAAAGGGGTCCAAAGCCAACCAGGCTCACCAGGCAGGCTGCTTGCCAGCCGGCAACGCTAGTAAGCTCCAGGATGTGGACCCCCACATTGCATTCAGAAAGTGAAGTGCCCTGTGCACACAACCCGGGCAGGCAGACGGGACTAATCCGTAGTTTGAAGCATTTTCAAGGCCAAGCTCGTCAATTGGGCCGGAAAAGGGTCAAGTCCAGTTATTGAGAAGCTAAGGCACCTACCTACAAATGCTTGGTGGGGAGGGTGCACACTACACGAAAGAATGCATGTTTGTTGTTGTGCCCTAGCTCCGCATGATGCACAGGTTGCGTGAGCCCTAGACTGGCAGCTAAATATTTCTAAGCTAGGCGAATTGACTTGTGGGAACGAATGCGAGCCTATGGAGAGGAAATAAGCCTAGGACATTGGGGAGCATTGGCGAACCCTTCTCGTTGGCTCCAGATCCGAGAAAACGGTAATTGGCTACCATCCGTGATAATATTCTCCTTTCGGTGAGACCGATTTTGAGTATCATCCCTGGCTAGTTTGGGAGTGAGGCCAAACCGATCGAGGAGATAAGCTACCTTGAGTCCTGGTTCGTGGTGGGGACAGTGTTGCGGGACCGTCGGGCGGACACCAAGAGCCCCACTGCCCCAAGTTCGAGGAGACAGCTGTTCGAATGCTGATCCCGAGAAGGTAAATATGGCATTTAGGCATGCAGTGCACATGCTTGGGCCAAAGTCACGGTAAACATAATCAGCTGACGACTATGGAGAAAGCTTTGAGCAATCCGTTCCATCCGCACCTTTGTCCTTGATGGCGGTCGAGAATAGGGAGTGGTGTAGGCTGTTTGCTCAGTGCTGCGGGTGCTGCGGGTGAACTGGGGAGGGGTAGGGTGGGGTGGGGTGGGGTGGGTTGTTAGGGGGGGGGGGGGGGGGGGGGGGGCGGTGAAAGCGTCCGGGAAAGACAAGCCTGGCCATCAGTAAGGGAGGCGTCTTGCAGCGTATCGCGTTGCTATAAGCAGTAACTAGGCCGTGCCGCGTCAGGGTCCCCCAAATTGCCGTCCCGTCCCTCCAGAAATAAACAATGTCAAAGCATTTATTGTTGACGAACTGAGGACTGCGTCTGTACGTGGAATTCGTCCTTGTGCGATGCACACACATTCCTTGCGAAAGTCTGCAAGGAAGCGGGCCGCAACCGCAGCCCCTTGATCAACTGCCCGGTTGGTGCTGTGGTATAAAGTCCGTATTCCATCCGTACGCCATCAGAACTCTAATTTGACATCTACACCATGGCGGCCTGGCACGTCCTTCCCCCTCTCCTTTGTCCTAGACCTAGTTGGTTGATGACGCAATGTCCCAAGATATTAGGACCAACTGTCTCTCTCGTCTCGCTGGAATGCTCCCCCGCACGACCGGCAGCAAGTGAGGGGAGGGGTTACGCGCAGGACCGAGGCCCCCTCGAGTCTCAAGTCGAGCGGAGGCGACTTAGACTTGGGTCTAAATACCTAGCAGAGATGGAGCTCCCTTAGCTGTCGGGACCACATTCCCTCCAAGTTTGTGCTGGAATACAAGACTGCATCGCCCTGTGCATCATGGTAAACACGTCGCTCAAGCTGTCGCTGGCTGGTGTTTTGGCTGGCTATGTCTGCTACCTGGCCGGGCCGTTGGCCTACCGCACCTTGATGCTCTGGGGGTTCCTGTCGAGTCCGGGTTCGGAAAACGATAGCCTCTTCGTTGCGGCCACGCTCACCGCCATCGCCGACACGGCATACTGCGAAGACATCCACTACCACGCCCCAAGCAGTACTCTCTTTACCGCATGTGAAGACAACGACGAGACACGGCACAAGTGGTTTCCCCCTCTCACAAACTTTGACGACCCCGAGCTGGCCCAGAGGAGCCGGGGTTCCATTCACGTCATTAACCCCAAGGTGAGCGCGGGAACCCATTTCATCCCAATGAGGCCCCTTGAGCTAACTTCCCTAGACCTTGCGGTCTCGGCGCCTCAGGTTTGAGAACTTCGACGGCCCTTTCATCACTCACGGCATCGACGTGATATCTGACACGGATCAGCTAGACGGTACTGTAGCTGTCTACGTGTTTGCCGTCAACCATGTCCCTGCCCCAGACTGCCGCAAGGCCGGCCAGACACCGCACGCTCGCTCGCAGATTGAGATTTTCCACCATGTTCTCGGGTCCTCGACCGTCAGACATGTTCGCTCTGTCTGGCATCCTCTCATCCGGACCCCCAACGACATTTTCGCCAGCAGTGCCACCTCTTTCTTCATGACAAACGATCACCGCTATGTTGACCACGGACTGATGCGTGCCATCGAGGATCTTTACGCTCGTGCCAAATGGACAGACGTCGTCCATGTTCAGCTCAACTCTCTGGCCGCCCCCGGCGATGACGCAACGGCCGGTGTGCACGCCACAGTTGCCGTCTCCAACATCCACAACAGCAACGGGCTGGGCCATGGACGCTCGCCGCGAGAAATCCTCATCACGAGCTGCTCTAGCGGGGTGCTTCACATTGGCCAGGTCTCGCCTGATGCAGTGAGCGGCCACGATAGCAACGTTACCATAGTCGAGTCAATCGAAGTCGATGCCATCTCTGACAACCCTAGCTACTTTTCCGACCCGTTTTCCAGCGGCCTGGCCGACGACCGCAGCGGTTTCGTGACTGCCGGCGTCGCACGGCCCATGGAGATGACCCTGAACCAGCGCGAGCGGACGGCCAAGGACCCCGTCAAGGTTGTCTATGTCAAGCCTAGTCTGACTGCGGCATCTGGCACCGGTTCACGGACGCGCGGGGAGCAACGTGTCCTGTTTGCCGACAACGGGAGCAGGATCCGCACGGCGAGCGCTGCCGTGCTCGTGGCGATCGACCCGGCGACCCATGGCTCGGCCCGTGCTGGCGATGGTGATGGCGGTGCCCAGGGGCCACGAAAGGCCATGTTGTTTGTCACGGGATTCCAGTCCAAAAACATCATTGCGGTTGAGGTTGATCTATAACTACATTAGATTAAGGAGATGCCGTTGCAAACTGCTTAGGTACACGCATGCTTCCTCCCTCCCCCCGGTGATTTGGTTACTTCTTTGCTGTTACCAGTCTCTTCATTTCGCCATTATACCATATCTACCGACAAGCATGTCAGCGAGACTTGAGCACATCAGAGGCAAACGGGTAAGGATATCTGTGTGCGGGGGAGGGGGGGCTTTTTTGTGGCTGCTGACGTACCGTCTCGAAACCGGCGCCAATGCCCATGATCCCAAGCTTCTTGGCGAGCCATGGCGGCTCGATCTTCTTCGAAAAAAGCGTGGCGTCGGCGTCGCTGACTTCGGGGTTGAACAGCGTGTTGCTGGGGAGCGCCGGGTTCATGACGGCCGGCCGGGCAATACCGACCAGCTCGCAGTCGCCGCTCGCCACTGCTGCTTCGACCCCCGTGCGCGTCCGGAACCCGCCCGTGACCATCAGCGGCGTATCGGGGAACTCGGACCGGATGGCGCGCGCGAACTCGAGGAAGAAGGCCTCGCGCGCGACTGTCCGCGCCGACTTCTTCTCCGTCGGCTGCCGTCCGAGGATCATCTAGGGAGATGGAGCGCAGGTTAGTATCGTGTCAGACTAGGCATGCTCCCCTGGTGCCCCTCGCATGACGAAGTCCAACTGTGGGTATCAACACACCTGAGGATCCTCATATGTGCCGCCGCTAATCTCGATAAAGTCGACGCCGGCTTGCTCGATGAGGCGCAGCTGCTTGACGCAGTCGCTCAGGGCGGCCGCGGACTGGTGGTCGACGCTGTTCAACTTAATTCCGACACAAAATCCCTTGCGGAAAGCCGTGGCCTCGCGCACGGCGCGCACAATATCAACAACAAACTTGGCCCTCGCCTCGGGGCTGCCGCCGTACGCGTCGGTGCGGCGGTTCGCCGACTCGGAAAGAAACTGCGCGAGCAAATAACCGTGTGCGCCGTGGATCTCTACGCCGGCAAAGCCGGCCTCGGCGCAGATGCGCGCGCCGCGGGCGAACTGCGCCACCACGGCCGCGATGTCGTCGAGCGTCATGGCCCGCGGCGTCCCGAACACGATGGCCCCGCCCACGCGCGCCACGATGCCCGTCCCGAGCCGCAGCGGCACCGCCGACGGCGCCACCGTCTTAGCGAACAGCCCGCGCTTGCCCGCCCCTGCCGGCGACTGCCGCCCCGGGTGGCTGAGCTGCACCACCGACGCCGCCGACGTGCCGCACGACTGCGCCCACGCCCCGAAGGCTGCCACTAGCTCCGCGTCGGAGAGCCCCGCGTCCACGCCCACGTCGCCCGGCCCACCAGAGTGCATCGTGTCGACTTGCACGTTGCCTGGGCAGAGGGTTCGTTAGTCGCCGAGCATCCACGTGTAGTCCTACTTGTGCAATGCAACGTACCTGTCATGATCATCCCCCAGCCGCCGTCCGCCCACAGCCGGTACAGGGACAGCAGCTGCTCGTTGGGGAGGAAGTGCGGCGCGCGCGCCAGATTCTCGACCATGGCGGCCTTGACTGTGCGGTTGGGAAGCGTGAGTCCGCATTTCAGCGTGATGGGCTTGGCGGATTCCATGTCTCCTGTTGGTGTTGCAGATGACATAGTGTTTTATGGTGTGTGTGTGTGTGTGTTAACCTGTGGTAGGTAGGTATGCGAATAGCTGCGTGTGGCAGATAACTGGCGTAGTATCCGTAGCAGTGTGGGATAGTATCTTATCACGATGTTGCCCGAGGAGTTCCAAATGATATCATATGTCTCAGATATTCTAAACTTGGATAAAACGAAGGAAGATCCCGGCGGCGTAGATTTGGGGTTCTTCTATTTAATAAAGACGGATCCGGCGATGTATGTTCTGCTCGCTTGCCTTTATATGGATGGGAATGGACTGGACTGCAGCCTGCCAAGCTGCAACACCAAAACCGGGTTTCAGCTTTTCTATCTATCCGCCTCGTCTCCTCTTTCCTCTTTCCTCTTTCCTCCTTCCTCTTTTCCGAGTTTTTTTTTCCTGCCTGGCGCCAGCGCTAGACGCGCAGAGAACAACCATGGACGACAGCATTACTAATGTAGGTGCCTGGCAGTGAGGAGGGACAGTCGACCTTACTCGTAGGGCCGAGGCTCCCCCGCTCGCCCGTTCATGCGTGTCGTGGGTGCACCCCGTCTGTATGTAGATCATTGACGCCATAGTATGTACAGTACGTGTGTAGTTACTTGTCTCTGCGGACAAGAATAAGCCCCCGTGGTTCTACGCTATCCAAAAGCGCAGCCGACTGCTTGCGTCTAGTTGATAGAGAGCAAACCTCGCCCGAATCGCTTAAAAGGGGGCGTAGTCAATCTATCGGTCAAGAAAGGGGCATCGAGCCCGTGAATCTAGCCGAGAAAAAACGGATCGATGGCTGAAGCCGGGACTGGCGGGTGCCGATCGAGAAAGGGAAAAAAAAGTTGTGGGAACTTTTCGAGTGGCTCTCGTTAGCTAGCGGCGGGCGCTTTACTGGGTTGCACCCGGGTAGCTGAGAACTTAGATGCGGGCCCGGCCCATCTCTGCCCCGACGGCACACGACTAATCTCGGCCCGGGGGAATATTCTTTCCGCGCTCCGCCCCCTCTACCCCCAGGAAACAATTGCCGCACTCCGCCGGCTGGACTGGATTGTGTGTGTGCCTTGCCGAAGTCCGTGTCGGCGGTGCGTGCGTGGCATTTGTCAGAATGTTGCCCTCTGATACGGGGTTTTGTTTTGTCAGCCCTACCCCTAATTTACTTGACGCCGTGTTACTCGGCGACACTGAGGTGGCATTGAAGCATCGTCGATTTCAAACGGATAAAAGTAATCAGCTAGCATTGGAAGTGCCGTTAAGCCGATTTGAGGCCCTTTCCCGCATAAGACGCCCGAGGGATAGATTAGGATGTTGGTCAAAATAAAACATGAGATTTGTCCGCCTCCACAGCTAGGTAAGTCAGCTAAAATGGGAAATAGAGGAATATGGAGCAAGAACGGACGGGCTGTCGAGTGGGACTTGGACAACTATCAGGCGGGGGAAATCTCTCTGTTCGCAGTCGAAAACTGTTGTCGAATCCGAGGTTGACGGTTGGCAATGCTACCGCGGCTGAGTAAAGTTAAACGCTGAGAGCTAAACTGTTCCAGTAGAAATGGCTAAGCTTTGATTATGCATGGTTTGTAATGGTTTGTAATGACGAACTAATTAGGAGTCATTGTCCTAGTTACAAGTTGGGTGTAGACGACATTGAAATGACACCTTGCCTACCTCGGGGATGGTGGTGTCCACATTTTGTCGAGCATTTTGAGCACTGAGCAGAGGGGTTGCCGTAATGGATGTTGTTGTACGATGAGATATTCTGGCTCAGGCGATGAGATTCACCAAAGCGCTGTGCTGCGAGAGTTCAAGCGTGGCCGGAAGACTAAGAACCGTTTCGCTTATATACTTGAACCTGGATGGGTTCAAAGTCCTCCAATACTGCCTACTTGTGATCTTTCAAAATACACATACAACTTACACGCACAACCGCCTGCGGCTGGTTGTCCGTCATTGTGATTTAACCCTACATCACGAGTTCTGATGGGTGCTAATCGCGGCAGTCCGAGCATGTCTTTGTTACCACTCCCCTGGGTCGGGTGAGTCATAAAAGGCCCGATGTTGTTGCCGCACGAGCTTGAGCGGTTATGTGGTCGAACGATATTGGATGTTTTCAGTTGCAATAAAGTCGCGACGTAAAAGTGAACAAAGGAGATTCTGATGATCATTTAAAAAGAAACCAGCTGTGGGGCACGAAGCAGTACGTCGGCATTTACCATCAGCATGAAGAGCAAGTAAATGCTGCGAACACAGCAACCCTAATGCACTTTCTACAACACAGAGCGGTACTGGACTCTGGATACTTGTAAACTGGCCTTCCGGGTCAAAAGTGAGGTCTTACCACCCGAAGACGCGGAGGTGCATTTCCAGGGGGTCCAACAAGTACAATACATAATCACAAGTGAAGATCTTGCTGAGTGTTGACAGTCAATGAGTGGGCACGTAACCTTCCCAGACTCCCAAAAGTAGAACGAACTCTATGCGGTGAAGAATATTGCCCCTAAAATCCACCTAGTTATAATAGTGCACAAGACTAGGGCAGAATTATTTACCTTCTTTGGATGAGACGTCCTGAACAAAAGACGTCGGAAAGAGGAAAATGAAAGAAACAAAACCGAAATATCGCGTGGCCAGTATGATCAACGATACACGTTTTCTTGGTGTCAAAAGTGAACAAGTAAGACGTACGACTACGACACTTCTCCGCAAAGTCAAAAGATCCCGTGTTTTTTGCGCATTTTCTTTGGTGTTGTGAACAAGTAAGAGAAGGGGAAAGATCAACAAACAAGGAGACAAATAGTCTCCCTATCCCTTCCGCAACCAGAAACTGCGGCAGGTTTACAACCAAACTCGGGATACCAAACTCGGAATATTAGATCACGGGAGTCGGCAGAGACACATGAAGTGTTGTATCCTACCTACCACAGCACCAGCACAGAAGAAAGAGTCGCTATCCACGTCTAAAGCAACAAACTCGTAAATACGAGAGCCTGCCGATCAAGAACTTTTTTGAGGTGCTTCCGTTTGTGTATCGGAGTTTACGACGAGGGTAGTCAATCCCCGCGGATCAGGATAAATACCGGAGACGACAATTCCACTCACTGTTGTTGTTTTGGAGCCTGCCAACAAAACATGGCAAAAACTGTCACACCCGGAGTCTCGCATCACCCACTGTAAAGCCAAGCACAGCAAGAAAGATCAAGGTAGCACGACTCTCGTCTGTCTTTTGAGAGTAGTTGGACGGCAAGAGAGAGGTGAGTTGTGTCTCTTTGTCGGGTCACCCGATGCCTTGTAGTAACACACTTTTTTTGCCGATGACCCGTAAAGGGCCGACTTTTGGTAAACCGCCCCGTTCCCAGCCCAGCTCTTGCCTGGAACCGGCCCGCCCAGTTGCCAAAACACGCCCAACTCCCTCCCAACGCCAGACAAGCCCCAGCCCAAAGGAAAATCGTAAACCATTGTGCACATGCACACAAGCTCAAGGAGGCTAGCAGCAGAAGGAGGCTAGCAGCTGCCTGTTTACACCTTGAAGCCGCGCGACCTTCTGCGGCCACGGGCCTTCTCGAACTTGCGGCCCTTGGACTGCACGTAGGGCTTTTTGTGCTTGTGGGGGCCGAAGCCGAAATGCTTGACGGCCTCGCGGGAGTTCTTGGGGCCGCGGAACAGCAAGGTGTTGGCGCCCGTGGGCTTCTCGAGGGCGAGCTGGTCGAGGGTGATGGCTTGGCCGCCGGCGGCGGTGATGCGGGCGCGGGCGGTGGCGGTGAAGCGCAGGGCGGCGATGGTGGCCTTGGGCACGACGAGCAGGCGGTTGTCGTCGGTCACGGTGCCGACAATGACGACCGTCTTCTTCTCGTTGCCGTTGAGCAGGTTCGCGGCGACGCGCGACAGCGACACGGGCGGCCGGTTGATGCGGCTCGTGAACAGGCGGCGGAGCACCACCTTGTTGAACGCGCTGTCGGTGCGGCGGGCCAGGAAGCGGTAGAGCTTGACCAGGAGCTTGAGGTAGACATTGTCGCTGGGAGGCGTGGGCGGCGTTAGTACTCGGCCTTGCTAGCAAGGCAATCCTCTCGAGAGCTCGCCTCGAGGCGAACAGAAGGAATGGCAGCAAGTGCAGACTTACCTCTTGGGCGCCTTGCGGTGCGTGTTCCGCACGTGGTGGTGGTTGAGATCAATACCTTCAGACGGGGAATCACAAGTCAGCGACTTGATCGAGTATGCTCTTTGCGGCCGGCTCGACCGGAAGCATCAGCCGCGGCGACGAAGTCTAGACGACCTGTCGTGCCGGGCGTCGGTGACCGGGAGACCAAAATGCCAATGATTCGCAGAGGGAGTCGATCGTGAGACCACAGCCCGTCCACTCGCACACAGAACCCCCCGAAGGCTCCAAATACGTCGCCTTACGTACCCATCTTGTCGGTAGTTGGCGATTGTCGAACGCGGATTCGGCAGAGATTGTTGCGGAGTACAGTCGCTCGACGGGACAAGAGGGGAATATTTTCCGGCTAGCTTGGCGCCTTGGGGGCGAGATTTCCAGTGGGAAGGCGGTGGAGACTGGCGATTAGGGCCCAGGGTGGGGTGCCCGCTCTCCTGTGGGTCTAATCCGCAGTGTGCAGGTCAACTGTCCTAGTCCCCTGCACCTCGTCTAATCCGTACACATACATTCCAAGTTGGTTTCTGGCAAAGTTCTGGTCAGCCACCCGTTTCCGATTTCTTGCTTGTTCAACTTCAAGTCTTCAACAGTCTTGGACGGGAGACTCAGGTCGGTTACCGGACTCATCTCCACAGATCTCGTCTCAACCCGGATTCGATTGCTATCGGTATGCTCGGGAAACCTCAAGATAATCGCTTTGTTTGACCAACGGGCGTCATTCCCCCCAAGCCGTGTGTCGTGGGCAGCATAAGCGAGGGCGTGATGCTACTGGCCAGAATTACCGACGCCGTTCCAGAGCCTCCTCAATGACGAGGCTGAGCCTGGCAATGTTGGCGACCCCGCAGCTGAGTGATGCTGGAGTCCGCCTAACGACGCCGAGAGCGAGTAGGCAAGGCGTCTTGTCTGCCGAATACAAGAGAGACGGCGACTTTAAAATGGGTCGCTACCTGACTTGGGCCTGTCGCTAACGACCGAGACTGAGGAGCAGCCGACACATTGGTGCCAAGACATCTCGCGACCTCCCTCACCTCTCTCAAGTCGAGCCTCATCACGCCATACACACACTGTCTCCTGTGCCACCGCGTGCCCGTTTGCTCTTACATTTCGAGATCCACCTCTATCTGTTGATCCTCCATTGTCGAACCCCATACCCACCCTGGACCTAGACCTAGTTTAACCCATCTGTAGTTTGGCGCCATGTCGACTCCACCGACAGCGGCAGTGCGGGCTCGCCGGAAGAGGACTAACACAGGTAATGCCTTGTTTACTCGACACTGCATCTCTCATCCGCTCCCCCGAGATTGCACTACCTACTACCTCACACAATACCAACCATGTGTCTAGGTTGCTTGACGTGCCGCGAGCGAAGAGTGAAATGCGACGAGGTCACTCCCGCTTGCTTCCACTGCGAACGTCTCTCTCTCAAGTGTGAGCCGGCCGGCGAATATGTACCGCGAAAGGAGCAGAAAGCCCGGAAGGCCAAGGAAGCCAGGGAACGGCCGCCGAAGGTTATCCACCCAAAGACTACCACAGATGGTGCTCTGATATCGGCTCAAGCAGGATTCGGCTCCGTCCACAACAGCCCGCCTTCCGTGTTCACTCATGGCCTGGGACCCGATATCGCGGGCAACCCCCCTTTTCCGCTACCGCTAGAGGGGGACTTCCTCGAGGTCATGTTTGCCCCTTTTCCATTTTATCACCCTTCGCCCTTGTCTGATATGGCGCTCGAGTCAATTGGTCTCCTGGCCAGTCTACCCACTCTTCGTCCCCTCAGCGAGGACGAACACCGAGCATTAGATTACTACCAAAAGGAAATCGCCTTTGGCTTCGGTACTAAGTCTCCTGCATGGTCGACTCACGCAATCCTCATGAAGACTGCACGTCGCAGCTCGGCCGTGCTGCACCTCCTCTTGGCAGCGTGCCTCGCCGAGATGGGATGGCTGAGCGAAGTATTCCGTCCCATGCTCGACAGGGCAGGCGAGAATTATAGACTGGGCCGCCAGCTCCTGGAAGGCGAGATCACCGACTCCACGGCCGATCCGCTGGTCGTCATGGCGTCGTTCTGGTTCTTGTATCTGCAGCAACGCAGGCGAGCGACCAAATTCCACATGGCGTACGGGGAGCTGAGCCGGATGATGTCCGAATACTTCCGCAAGGACCAGTTGCACCAAATACTGGTTTCAGCGCCCGAAGAAGAAGATGCAGCAACCCAGACGGGGTCAGCCGGCTCCATCTGCTCCGCCGACCGGAAAGCGCTGCTGGCCCGACTCACGAGCTGGCTGTTCTGGGTCGACGTTCAATCGTGCTTCCAGGGCGACGGCGGGTCCATGGCGAGGCTTCTGGCGCAGCCGACTTCACCTCAAGGCCTTCTCGATCTCTACGAAACGTCCAGGGCGACGCTGCAGCTGCACTGGGACGGCGACTACCCCGACGACGAGCTGACCGACGACCTGCAGAACTCGAGCGCACTGGAGCTGATCCACCACACGTGGGTGCTGGTGCAAGAGATCAACGACGCGACGACGGCGGGCGAGTCCTCCCTGCCCATCACCGTGGAGACGGCCAGGGCCCGCGACATCAAGACGCGCATGGATGCGCTGCGGCGCAAGTACCCCATCAGCTCCGTGTTCCGCCTGGCTAGCTCGCCGACGCGCGTCAGGAACAGGCTGCTGGCCAATGCCGACTGGGCCGTCGCGAACTACTATGCCCTGAGGATCTACTACTTCCGATGCAGCCTCACGAGCGACGAGCTAGGCTTTGCGGCGACGGCGACGGCGGCTTCTTCCTCTCCTTTGACCACCAACTACGCGTCCTCCCCGAAACCACCCCGGACTGCTGCTGGCATTGCCGAGACCGTCGACGAAACACTGCTCCTGATACAAAAGACGCTCGAGACGGGCGACCGGGGCCAGACGGACCGCATGCAGTGGCCGCTCTTCTGGGTCGGCGTCGAGACCACCGACGGCTTCAAGCAGAGGTGCATTTTGGGCAACTTGAGAAACAGGGAGCTCCACGACGCGCTGCAAATCGTCTTCCTCGAGCAGGCCGGCGGTGCCAGGGCGAGCATCGCGAGGATCCGGCAGATCTGCCAGGCCGCCTGCGTCACGGTCCCGGAGCCAGGTCTGGGCGTGTATGGGGTGGAAATGTGAGTACCGGGCTAATACGTTTCTTGCATGTCTTCTTGTTTTTGGTCTAGGTAGCTCGGTGTTTAGTTGCCCTTGGGTCTTGGGCGCTATTTGTCTACATGATAGGGTATGACTCATGACTGGCAATATTTGCCTCCTTTTTGTTTCAGCTAAGAATGGCGACCTAGCCTCTAGCTGCTGTTATAGTACGTATCCTAAACGAACACGGCAAAAGTAAGCAACATTTTCATCCCGGCTCTAATATATAAAAGAGTGGAGGGGACGGGGAGCGGGCGCCGTGGGTGCAAAAGCAAGTATCGAGTCGAGTCGGCGACGGAAAAGCCACAGGCTCGGGCACGCTCCGTTTACCGTTGGTTGGGTGATGCTGCAGCCCTGAGAGCTTTACCATTGGCCGTTTTACCGACCGCTAACGACGAGCCTCTCGACGTCTCCTCGCAGTGGGCGAGACGCAGCAGTGGTGGGGTTGTGGGGCAAACAAACTGCTAGCTTTCCGGTTCACTGTTACCGTCGCTGGCTTGCACCAACGGTGGAGGAACTCTGCCCAGCTCTCTACGACCTTGGGAGACATACGCAACACTCCCAGTACGATATACCTAATCGCTCACTCGCTCATCCTTGCGAGGTCAAAACGGGACACCCGTCGCTTGCAGGAGCAGAGTCTGACTGGGTTTGATTGGCTAGTCGAGCCGACGACGACTGAGGTGCTGGTGCACTTATCTCTCGTGTCACGAGCTATAAAGCCGGCACATCCTCGCGTGGTCTGAAGCACGAGTTGAGGGACCTACCTCTCCCACACACATACACACACAAGACTCACTAGCCTCACCCACACCACTTTCACCAGCCATCACCGGCCGTATCTCCATTTCCAAGCACAGAGCCAAACACGGCACGACAGACGCCATGGCCCAAGACTGGACGCAGACGATCGACGACGAGATCAGCGCGCGCAACGGCGAGATCTCGGCCATCAACAAGCAGATCCACTCGCACCCGGAGCTGGCGTACGAGGAGCACCAGGCGCACGACGCCCTCGTGGCGACGCTGCAAAGTCTCGGGTTCGACGTGAGGCCGCACGCGTACGGGCTCGCGACAGCCTTCTCAACCGAGTTCGGCTCTGGCGGGCGCCTCGTCGTGTTCAACGCCGAGTATGACGCGCTGCCGGGGATCGGGCATGCGTGCGGGCACAACCTGATCGCGTCATCGTCGCTGGCGTCGTTCCTGGGCGTGGCGGCGGCGCTGAAGGCGTCGGGCCTGCCGGGGCGCGTGCGGCTGCTGGGTACCCCGGCCGAGGAGGGCGGCGGCGGCAAGCTCAAGCTGATCGCGGCGGGGGCGTACGCCGGCGCGGCGGCCAGCCTGATGGTGCACCCGGGGCCGGGCCACGTTCTTGAGGGAGGAGTGCGCGGCGTGGCGTTCGTGCGCATGCTAGCCAACGTCAAGATGCGCGCCTACTTCGCCGGCCGCGAGGCACACGCGGCCATCGCGCCGTGGGACGGCGTCAACGCGCTCGACGCCGTCTGCCTCGCTTACAACGCCGTCAGCATGCTGCGGCAGCAGACGCGGCCGTACGAGCGCATCCACGGCGTGTTCCGCGCCGCCGGCGACCGGCCCAACGTGACCCCCGCCGAGTGCTGCGTCGAGTACTACGTGCGCAGCGCCACGCGCGCCGGCGCCGAGCGCCTGTGGCAGCGCGTGCTGAAGTGCTTCGAGGGTGCGGCCCTGGCCACGGGCTGCGAGTTGCGCACCGAGCCGCTCAACTCGTACGCCGACGTGCGGCCCAGCCCCGCGCTGTGCCGGGCCTACGTCGATGCCGCGCGCCCCGCCGGGTCCGTGGCGTACGCCGACCCGCCCGATTTCCTGGCCGGCAGCACCGACATGGGCGATGTGTGCTACGAGTGCCCCGGCTTCCACGGCGCGTTCGGCATCGACACGGCCGAGGGCGATGCGAACCACACCAAGGGCTTTGCCGCGGCGGCCGGGACTGAGGACGCCTACCAGCGCGCCCTCGAGTGCGGCCGCGCCATGGCGCTCGTCGGATGGAAGGTGCTAGTTGATGATGTGTTTGCCGATGAGATGCACCGCGAGTGGCTCACCGACATGAAGCTAGCCGCCGAGGGGAAGTGAGCAGACGAAAGGGGGCAGCCGAGTTCGAGTTCGAATTAGCTTTGTTGAGATACCTTAGGTACCGAGGTAATGAAACTGTAACAAAAAGAATGTTGAGAGACCACTTTGAAACTTGCCAGACCACCGACAAGAATAACGGCGAACGGGGTTAGGGTTGGTAGCGTATGCCCCGCCGCTGCTGGCCGCCTTCTTGGGCCTGCTTGGGAGTTTAATTGCAGATTGCGGCGAGGTTCCAGTTGTCAGTGTGGGGTTTACCTTAACATTGAACATGCATATTGGGAACCTTGACACCTTGCACATGTGTCTATGTCAACGGCCCGAGGTCTAAAAATGCTAACACCGTGTACGGGTTGTTATTAGTTATAAGCTCGTCTTTTTTGACAACAAAAGACGAGGCGAAGCATGAACTCGCGTCCCTGGAATGGGCAGCTGCATCGCTCCAGGCACCGCCCAGCAAGCCAGCAGCATGCCGAGACCCGAGGCCCGCGGCCACGGCTGCCATTGGCCAATCATGCGGCACGCACGCTCCCGCCTCAGGCTGCCGACTGTTGCTGGTGCCCCCTGGAGTCAAGCCAGGTGGCAGGCAAGGAGGGCCAAGGCAGGCAATCACCGCAACACTTTTCCTCGACTCGACTTCCGAAAAGGCCGGACGGATCGATCGCCATTCCTGCTGCGCCAACCACGCACGACCGACGCACTGCACTGCACGCCATACGCTCATTTTTACTTCATCCGTTCCAAGCAGCTCCGGCGGCAGACATTCGATTGTCCTGCTGCTGTCCCATCCCACCGTCGCAGTGGCATCAGCCCAGAACCGCGTGTCCTGACACACAACGCCCCGACACACAACGCCCCGACCCACAACGCCCCCGACCCGACTCGACGGCTGCCCCTGAACACGCCACCGCCCTTTGACGCCCGCCAGGGGCCTACCCCAGCTGGTCGGCTCGATACGAAACAGGACGACGAAGAAGAAAAAACGTCGCGACCATGACTCTCCACTCGTCGCGCCAGCCCGGCGGCGGCGGCGGCAGCAGCGTCGCTTTCGCCCCCGCCGCCGCCCGACACGGCCTCCTTTCTCGACTCCCTCCTCTCCCAGCAGCCGCCGCGACGACGACCGTATTAGCCCTCGCGGCCGCATTCATCCCCATGGCGTCGGCTCACGAACACGGAGAGGACGGCATCGAGGAAGGGCATACCATATCGGGAGACCCTATTGTACGTTTTCCTGGGCTGTGAAGGCGGAGCGGGTCGTCCGGGCGGGCGGGCGGGGCGGGCGGACCAGTGCGGTTGGCTGGGCTGGCGCTCGATATTCCTCGTCTTGGTGGTCTGGTCGGGCAAGGCAGGACGCCGGGGATTGCTTTTCTCCTTTCTGTGGGATTCGGCTGACTTGCTCTCTGTGACGGACAGGACGCGACACTATGGGCTCACATCTTCATCCAGATGCTGGCGTTTGGCCTGCTCTTCCCGCTGGGCATGGTCCTCGGGGTGCGTAACCCCCTCTCCCGTATCCTGCGTGGCGCCCTCCGAGGGACGATGGTACGTGCTGTGTGATCGGGTTGGTTGTTGACGGAGCGCGCAGATCATCAAAAGCCGGTGGCATGTTCCGGTCCAGGTTCTAAGCACGCTCATCGCGCTGCTGGGCTACGCTCTCGGCCATATGCACGGCGGCCGCAAGTTCGTCTCGTCCAACGTGCACGCCAAGTTCGCCAACACTGTCTACTTTTTTCTCGTCGCCCAGATCGTCCTGGGCGTCTACCTCAAGCTGCATCTCGAAAAGGGCATTCACCGCCGTATCCGCCCTGTCGTCCGCATCCTGCACAGCGTCAACGGCAAGGCGTTACCCGTCGTTTCGTGGACCCAGATGATCTTTGGCGGCATCACGGCCCTGGGCTTCTGCCAGGACGACCATCTCGGCCAGTGTCTGGCCCACTTCATCATGGGCAGCGCCTTTATTGCGTATGGCATCCTGTTGACCATTCTGCTGCTCGTCGGCCAGCTATGGCTGCGCCGCACTGGGCGCAGCCAGGAGTTCTTTGACAGCGTTGTCATCTCCGCCTGGGGCTGCGTGAACACGTTTACCGAGCACCGGTGGGGGACGGCGTGGGTGCGGAACGACTGGCAGCACACGACCATGGGCATCGTCTGGTGGTGCGCGGGCTTGGCCGGTGTCTGGCTGAGTAAGGGCAGAGACGGGGCCCCCAAACGCAACTTTATTCCTGGATTCGTTATCCTCGTGACCGGCTGGGCCATGTCTGCTCACCCGCAGACTATGCCCATTAGTGCCATGACGCACAAGATCTTTGGATACACGCTCATGAGCATGGGCTTCACCCGCATCATCGAGATCTCGTTTGTCCTGAAGGACAAGACCGGCGTCTCGGAGGACGGCACCGAGTTGAACAGCTTCCAATACGTTCCCGTTTTTGTAAGTTTTCCGCCGGACCTGTGTGGGGGCTTGTGTGTGTCGGAGACTAATCCATCTCACAGCTGCTCTACGCCTCAGGCTTTCTGTTCATGGGAGCGACAGAGGAGCAGATGGCTCTCGTGGCCGAGATTGGCATCGACCACGTCGCGTACATTCTCATCTTGTATAGCTTGGCCTTTGTGCTCTTCCTATTTGTCAACATCCTGATCTATGTGTACGACCGCTCGGCAAACGCGGCCACATTCGCCAAACCAACCGCGAATGGCCGGGCGCGCGCCAACGAGCGCGTGGAGGAGGAGGGCCGCCTGCGCGACGCCGGCGAGTTCGAGCTCGAGGGCCTGATGAGCGACGACGAGGACGAGGAGCACGCCACGCGCAGGAAGCTCCTGAGAAACGACGTGGCGGAAGACGATGCGGTGTTGGGCAGCCCCAGCACCCTGGGGCGGAACAGCGACCGCGTGGCGTGAGCTCTAAGGGAAGAGGTTTAAAAGAAAATTTGGCCGTGATCTCAAGGGAGGGACGATAGAGAAAGCTTGGCACATTTGGGCGGGTATATAGCATTGGCATGGCCGGTGTCGCTGCTTAATATATGTGGTGATTACGGAGTTTCCGAGGCGGCTCGGTTTGGATGGGCGTTTTGCTTTTTTCTCCTTTTTTTCACGTGCATTCATGTGTATTTTTACATATCTATAATAACCCTATTACCGATATCACTAGTAGATATATCCGTATTCTTTGCTTACCTGTGTTTATTTTAGTGTGTCCGTGGTAATATAGATATGCACCCTAAGCCCCTAAACATTTGCTACCTAGTTTGGTTCTTTAGTGCTCGGCGGCATTGAACATCCGTTTCTTACTATATGTAGGAATTACCGATCAACCAGGGTTATGCGGCTCAAGCAGGGTTATGCGGCTCAGTCAAGCATATGCGTATGCAGAGCTGTGATTGGTCCAGCAGGTAAAATAGTGAGGGAATCACGTCAGCGCACGGGCCACATTCGCTCAACACGTGACCCAACACGTGTTGGCGGGGCGCTGGAAAACAGCCTCCTGTCTGTCCCTGTAGTTGTAGTTCGTGATCCTTTACAGTACTTAGACATGTGCTGTCTCAGGCCAGATAGCTCGCTAAGACGGATTCACATGTCACGTGAGGATCCACATCTGCGGTAGATTCACATGCTACGTAAGTATCCACAGATCCGTGGTCAAACTACGGATCCATAGATCCAGCAATTGGTAGAGAATCAAGCTACTTTTCACAACTTTCGCGTACGCAACAATGGTGCCCACTAACAGGCCGTAGATCTATTATACCAATCCAGTCCGTTGTGGTCGCCACTCGCGTAGGCAGCGAGCAGATAGATCCAACGACTTACCACTACCATGCCCCACCACCCTTTCGGACACCCCACCCTTTCGGACACCCCACCCTTTCGGACAGCAAAACTGCCTGCGCCCCATACAAAATCCACCCTCTTCAGCCTCATGGCTTTCAACCAGTTTTGAAGCAATTTACAAATCGTAACCTCTTATATATAAAGTAATAGCTAGAATTTACGTTCAATAAAGTGTTGACGATTTTCAGGTACTGGTCCGTGCTACCCTGGTGTTGCAAAATTTTCAAATTTGACCTTTGATCTCCTTTGCTTTCTTCTCTTTTCTTCCTCCGCTTTTACCCACATATTACAAACCACTCGACTGTTAGGGTCGTCTGTCTGTAAGGGAGCACGGGCTCCACAGAATGCTGGGGTTGGTAATTATGAAGATAGAACAAAGGGCAAGCTCCTATCGCGCGGGTAATACAGTCAAATCGGAATGCCACTCAAAGTGTATGAGTGCAGTGAATGTGTATTGCTTGCTTGAAGAACCAAGCAAGAACTATCTAGGACCGTGGCTACGGTCGTCGTATATATCTATCTAAGGCGGACCAATCAGAGTTCCTGACTCACATGCTCAGTCGTGCTCAGTCCTAGATGCACTGATCCCTACTGAGCTCTCCGCTCAGTGCGCTCAGTGGGTCTCGGCACTGATCCTACTGAGCTCCCCGCTTAGTGCGCTCAGTGGGTCTCGGCAATGGCCCCACTGAGCACTCCCTCATTGGATGCACCTTCGAGCGAGAGCCCCCCACCTTAAATGCTGTTCCAGCCAATCCACAGAAGGCGGGCAGCGCCCTCTGCACCTTTGAACCAGGATCGTAACACCACAACCTTACAGATATGCCTCGCAAAAAACCCCAGTGGGATTACACAGAAGATTCTGTAGCTGAAGCAATCCTAGAGATCACAGAAAATGGGATGTCAGTACGCAAAGCTGGTGAGAAGTGGGGAATACCTAAGGCAACGATTTCTGACAGGCTTCGGGGTCAAACAGCCACAGCTGATCAGATGCAGCCTGGAAGCATTCTAAATAGGAGCGAAGAAGGTAGATTATCTACTTGGATCCTTCGTCAGGAGTCTTTGGGCTACGCTCCATCACACAGTCAGATCCGCGCTTATGTTCTGGCCATGCTCAAACAACAAGGCCTCAAACCAGAACTAGGACATAACTGGGTGTCAAGATTTATTTATCCAACGCCGCCCAGAACTGAAAGCCAAGGTTGGGAGACGCCAATAGGCCAACAGATTCGATTCATTCACACCTAAAGCAGTACATTGGTACTTTGATATAAAGGAAAAAGAGTACGGTTGGATCAAGCCTGAGAATACTGTCAATGTTGATGAAGGAGGTATTCTAACTGGTTTCGGTAAGTTCAAACGCCTTTATTTAAAGATCTAACTGACTAATCCTTTTCCTAGGCTTCGACAACTTGGTGGTTGGCAGTGCAGATCCAAAACAAAAAGCTCTGCTCAAAGGACCTCAATCTCGAAATTGGACCTCATTCATCGAGGCAGTTACTGCCGACGGCCGTCTTTTAACTCCTGGCATTATCTTCAAAGGCAAGGAGCTTCAAAAGCAATGGTTTCTGAATGAGTTTCGCAAAATAGCCGACTGGTATTTGTTACGATCCTGGTTCAAAGGTGCAGAGGGCGTTGCCCGCCCGCTGCGGATTGGCTGGAACGGCACTTAGGGTGGGGCTCTCGCTAAGAGAAGGTGCATCCAATTAGGGAGTGCTCAGTGGGACCATTGCCAAGGTGCACTGAGCATGGCTGAGCTCAGTAGGATCAGTGCCGAGACCCACTGAGCGCACTGAGCAGGGAGCTCAGTGGGGATCAGTGCGACTAGGACTGAGCACGACTGAGCATGTAAGGCAGGAACTCTGATTGGTTGCTCATAGTTCTATATAGGAGCTGGCAGCACGCTCTCTCTGGAGAACGGTTCTGCAGCTATCAATGCATCTGGTTAAGCATACATTGGTTGCGTGTTGAAAGCCTGTCTTTCGCAATCTGTGCACGATACTCCTTGTCTCCTGTCATCTCCTACCTGCCGTCCAGACCCCCACAATCCTAGGCCGGGCCTAGCTCCGTGGACCTGTTGTCCAGATTGTAACAATACACTTTGAGTGGCATTCCGATTTGACTGTATTACCCGTGCGATAGGAGCTTGCCCTTTTGTTACGATCCTGGTTCAGGCTCGCAGGAGGCTGCACGGAGCCTCCTGCTATTGGCTGGCGCAAGGAAGCGGGGTAGTTCCCCGCTTCACGGGAGTGCAGCCAATAGCGTGGCGGTCAGCGCGATCAGTATGATCAGGGCGATCAGTGGGAACTGATCGCACTGAGCACACTGACCGCACTGATCACCTAGGACCAACGCTCTGATTGGTCCGCCTTAGATAGATATATACGACGACCGTAGCCACGGTCCTAGATAGTTCTTGCTTGGTTCTTCAAGCAAGCAATACACATTCACTGCACTCATACACTTTGAGTGGCATTCCGATTTGACTGTATTACCCGCGCGATAGGAGCTTGCCCTTTGTTCTATCTTCATAATTACCAACCCAGCATTCTGTGGAGCCCGTGCTCCCTTACAGACAGACGACCCTAACAGTCGAGTGGTTTGTAATAATAGTGACTTGCACGAATGACGTAGGTGTATTAAGCTATTTCACTTGAGTGATAGATCTAACTACAGAAGTCACTTCTCAAGTAGACAAAAGAAAACATAGCCCTAGACTCTATATATAGTCTCTAATTATACTCCGCGGCCCGGTGTTGCTGCGCCGTGTTCCGGCCCGAGATTTTAGATCTACTATGTAGATGAATGGATGGGAGGTCTTAGCCAACGGCACACAGTACGGATTCCTGCGGTGCGCACTGCACAGTGCGAGGGGGGAGGGCCGCACGTCAGCGGCGTCCGTGCAGTCGGCCAAGTGCGGGGCCCGGCGTTGCTTAAATCGACTTCATTTGCTGCTTGCCTGCTCGATGATCGTTTGAATTCAGATTGAGCAGTGAGGTAGGATCAACGTGATTTTTTTGTAGGCTTGCCGTAATAGGTGATTGATAGGCTGGCTTTTGATTGATTAGGTAGGGACCAACGTTGCTCCGTATTACGGGATAACGTCACCACTTATCCCATCAACGTCTCTCATGCATTTAATCACTTACCTATATACTTCCTCGCATGCCTGCTCATTTCAGTTCACAAGTTCACACGGAGATATTCAGCGAGAATCAAAGGGCATAATCAAGGGATTTCTTTGAGACAAGAATCTAACATAAAAAACTCAGAAATGGACGCCGAAACCAGCAGCGACTCGGTGCAAATCACCGCGCAGTGCCTCTGCCGCGCCCACACCTTCTCCGCCGCCGTCCCGCGCGCCAGCCTCCCCCTCTCGGCGTCGTGCTGCCACTGCGACTCGTGCCGCCACGTCACGGGCGCCCTGTACTCGTCCGATGCTCCGTGGCCGAGCACCGACACCGCCGCCCTGCGCGCCCTGCAGCGATACGACTTGTTCCCGCGCAGCGGCGTCGCGGTGCTGTTCTGCGTGACGTGCGGTAGTCCCATGTTCTTTGAGGAGACGCGCGCCGCCGCAAAGGTGGACAAGGCAGGCGGAGACGCAGGGCCGACGTACGGCGTGTTCACCGGCGTGCTTGGTGGTCCCGTGCGGCCTGGCGCCGGTGGCCTTGGACGTGCAGAGGGACGTGGTGGGGAGGAGGAGGAGAAGGAGCAGAGGGCTGCCGGGGACTTCCCGCTCCTGGTGCGGTTCAAAGATCACATCTTCGTCGGCGACACGCGCGACGGCGGCGCCGCGTGCTGGCTGCGCCGCATGAACGGGATTGCAGTCGCTGCCCAGGGCAACATAACGCAGCGCTGGCTTGGCCGCCGCGGCGAGAAGAGCGGCGAGGTCGCGGGCATGGATTACTGGCCGCCCCTGAAAGAATTGCCGGTGCCGGCCAGCGATGAGGACGGGGTGCCAGAAGACGACGGCGACGTGCCGATCCGGTGCCACTGCGGTGGCTTAAATCTTGTGTGGCGTGCGGGAAGGGCGAGGCGCGAGTTTGCGGCGGCGGCGGCGGCGGCGGGCGACTTTGAGGGCAGAGTGGAAAGGTCGGGAGCCAGGCCCGCCCAGCTGCCGTGGTTCGTCGATCCCGCCACGTACAAGAGCCTGGGCAGCCTCGACGGTTGCAACTCGTGCCGGCGGGCATCGGGCGCTGATGTTTTCAACTGGACGTTTGCACTGGTCGAGCATATCGACTTTGCTTCCGGCGGTAGCAGCCGGTTTCCGGAAGACAGCATCGCCTTGAAGGCGGCGGCCGGCGCTGCGGCAGGGGCGAGTTTGGGGGATGCCGGGCTGGGAACCCTGGCTTTCTATGCTAGCTCACCAGATGTGCAACGGTATTTCTGCAGCCGGTGCTCGGCCACTGTCTTCTACGCTGTCGATGAGCGGCCCGAAATGCTGGACGTGGCAGTGGGTATTTTGCGCGCCCCAGACGGCGCACGCGCAGAGAACGCTGTGTCCTGGGCGCTTGGTGGTGATATTGGCTGGAGGAATGACATGCTAGATGGGAACTGGAGAGAAGAGCTCGTCAAGGCTGTCGAGGATGACGCCGAGGAATGGCGTGTTGCGCGGGGCTACCCCAAGAACTGGCGTAGGGCAGAAAAGGAAGCAGCTGAGAATTATTCTAGAGACTAGTGTTCAACCGTGCACTAGATGACTTGCCACGGACGACATGTACATGAAACAAGTTGTGCTTCATTCTGGGGTTTTGAGAAAAGGAAGAATTGAGTTTAGTTCACAGTGGCTCACCCCCTCCCGCACTCACCACGCCCCTAATTACATTCTAAATAACACAAAAGTGAAAGGGAAAAGGGAAAAGGGAAAAAGGGAGAAGGGGAAAGGGAAAAGGGAAAGGGAGAAGAAAATATAAAACAATATACTCAAGGCTTAGGGAGGTTGGCCCGATTCTTCTTGGTAGCGTCCAGGGCGTGAAGGTACGCTTCCTTCTGCTCTTTATATGCGGCCCAAATTGCTTTCAGTTTCCTGGGCTTTGTTTCGGGGGCATCCAGGTGTGTGATATCTTTTGGCCGTCGTCGTCGGTCAACAAGTCACCTTTGCCGCCGTTCCTTTCCTTCTCGGCTTCCCACAACTCGTCCATTCGGCGATCGTAAGCTGTTGGATCGACTATGGCCTCGGGGTCCTCGCGATGGGCCCTGTAGTTGATCTTAGAAAACCACTCGTCAATGGGAGTGTTGTAATCGCCGAAGTCGATCAAGAAGCCTGGACCCTGCCAATTACATGGATTCATGGGTTGGCAACGGCCGAAGCCTATCTGGCTGAAGAAGTCAAGCTGGCGTTTCACAGGATCCATCTCGGTCTTTGCAGCCGGGATGTACTCATAAACCAGGGCAAAATGGCCCGCCTCGCGATGGAATTCCAAAGAGCCCCGGTGATCGCGGTAGTCTTTGCGGTCCCAACCGGGGATGGCGGCGCTACGGTTCAGATATGCAATCTCGGCTGCGCTGACTCGCATCCAGCCAGAACATTTTCGGATGCGCGTGTCGGCGGCTGATACCGGGACTCTCTGATGCCAGGGCAGCGCGTCGAAGACTCGATCCCGTCGCCCTTCAGCAGAGAAGGGAGGTATTCTATGGCGTCGTCCGGCGACCTTTTGTGGGCTAGGACGTTGATGGGCAACGGAGACGATTGACGGAGCCCGGCACACACCTTCTCGAGGATGGCTACGGTGCGGGCCTCACGTTCAAGGGACCAGATAGTTTTGACGCGTGCTTCCATGCTCGATTGGTCAATTGGCTCGGAATCGAAGAACTGCATGTCGCCAATGTGGAAATATCGGTCAGCAACTGGGGTCGGCGGGGAGCAACCGATGTGGGGTCGTGGGAAGAGGTAATCATGAAAGTAAAGGACGGACTAACAATCTTCAGCGCGAAGACCTGACCGCCGTCGTCAAACTGCAGTTTCGCAACCAAACCTTCAATTCCGTTTCCCAGACACTCAAGATGGGGAAGTTTGGCATCATCGGGTCTAGGAAAGCAACGAAGCTTGGGCTCCAAGAAGTCTGACCAGCTGCAGGGTGGGTCGCCTTCCATGGGGTCATTGGACAAGAACGGAGGCAGCAACACTGACTGCGACATGGTGGCTTCCCAATTTTGCCCCGTGCACTGTGCTGTGCTGCGTGGCAGGCAGGTTGGTTGTTGCGAGGCGACAGTGGAACTGGGCGACGACGGAATTAGAAAATGATAAGACGGAGAAGAGGGGTTGTGCCATTTGGCAGCGAACTTGCGGTGAGCCGACCGTTTTCACGAAGGCTCTGGCGCGTGAAAGCTTTTTTTTTCCCCGTTGGCCGACAATAGAAGGGCGTTGTTAGGTGCTGTCTGTGCGAGTGGCGGGTGCGTGCGTTATGTGGGAGACGTGCGGCAAGCACAGTGCAAAGCCTAACGTATCCTCACCCAGCTAGGCTAGTTGCACAGTGCTTTACAGCTGTGTAGATGCCGACCGCGTCAATGTTCCAGTTCCGCCAATTCTACCTGAAACGGGATGCCGCATTTCAAGAAAATGGTGGCAGCAAGGCTTTATAAATAAATAAAATGGCGGGACCAGAGTGCCCCCTCACCTCTGTTTCTAAGGCGTAGGCTGTGTCAAGTTGAGGCAGGCCCGCCTTCCCTCCCTCTCACTCGGTGTTTACGAGAATGCACGAAGGTGGAGATGCGAATTTCACTGCCGTGAGCTTGGTGTTCGTTGAAGGGGGTTATGAGAGATGCAGGACATTGGAAAGGCTGAGTTTTCTGGCGGGGGTTATTAGTTTAATACCTGGGCGCAAATTCCAGTGGTCTCGGATAATTATGAACTAATTATAGTTGAATCCCTCCCCACGTCTTCTTAGTTCCATCAGATGAGCACTTTTGCTACCTATTGGCGTAGATAGAGATAGATGCAGTCGGTGCAGGAAATGCGCTCCCTCTGAGACCACGCCTCAAGAGGCATCTGAGGAGCTCCCCTCCTCCAGCCCGGTCCTGGCTAGTCATTGGGCAGAGACGGCATCAAAGGGGGCCAAAACGCGGCCATTTGCGGCCCAGCCAGTGATCCCTTGTCTTAGAATAAGCTCGAGCTGATGGCTTCACCTAGGGGGTTAGATTGTCCCTCATTGAGGTTGTGGCACATGTCCTGTTGCTTGCTAGCTCTTAGACTGCCGGTAACTGCTCGCCAACAACGTACCGACCCAGCGGGACCAACACACCCAACGCACCCAACGGCGCCGCAGGTTCGCACGATGGCCACCTGAATGTGTTGGTGTGCGTCATCCAATTTACTCTTTGCTGGCGCTCAGAAATTCAATTCAATTCCGAGTTGAAACCGGCACGATAGGTGGATAACCACGGTAATTAAGGTACCTACCTAGGATCTATGGAGATGCCTCCCCAAGGTAGCCAATTGCAAAGAACCGGGTTACTCGGAAAGTACCTAAGGTACCTACCAACCTTAGCTGCCTTGCCTTGCTATGCATGTTGGCGGAAAAGGAGGCAATGGCCTTTATTCTGGTGGCAGTAAGGTCCGATTAGCAGGAAATGCTGTGGTTTTAGGGGCCCCGCGAGGTCCCCTAACACCAATATTTGCCTCATGGGCTACTTCCCGTTGAGTCTCATGTGAATCAAGCGGGGCCCGGCCGAGAAGATGCCCCAAGATCCTGCAGCTATACTAAACAGAATGCCTATAGCGTTGGAGATGGTAGTATGGGACTAGAAAATGCATTTAGCCTCACTCTGTTTCCCTGATACACGCATCACGACGGGTGGAAGACGCAGCATCAACATCAATTAACAAGGCATCTTCTATCTACAACGTCTTGTTTCCCTCTCATGTTCCTTTTTTCTAACGAAGCTTGGGAAACGTCGTGATAGCTGTTCGCTGACCCAACGGCAAACTACGAGCACATCAGCAATATGGCCGGGCACGCAACAATCCTAACAGAGCTAAGCCGCCAACTCATAAAGGTTGATTCATCGAAGCTGCCAAAGGGGCCCAACACCAAAGTAGAAGAATGGACCCATATTAGTCCGAGCTGGGAGAACCGGGAAGATTTCAACTACGACACACTACACACTACACAATATCTTCAAGCACGTTGTGGACAAGGAGTGGGATAACCCTCCGAAGACAGACCCGCAGCACTCGGATCCAATGGAACTCGAGCTAATATCGTGAGAGGTCACTCGATAATGTCTTGACCAAGTACATGTGGCCTCACATCAACGCCGCGCTGGAAAAGGCGAATACATTGCTTAAGCTTTCCCCGAAAAGACGAGGACATCTATGGAGCGGCGAGCGGGGCGCCGACTCCAAGTTTTGCCCAGACTGGTCCATCTGCAGCCCTTCCCAAAAGGTGGTTGGCAAAGCAATATATCGCAATCTGGCCCCAGGAGATACAGGACTTTCCACCAAATGGACACCCCGGATGATTGTGGTACCAGCAAAGAGGAATGGGTGTGGCCATTGTGACAGGTTCAGACATATGGCAAAGAATCTGGGTCCCGATACGGCTTCATCATGACTGGCGCTGGGTTGGTGGTGCTGCGTTTCTGCCCGGAAGTTCCCGGAGCCGGTCTGGCGTCGCAGTGGGGAGGCGCAAGACGATTGCCCATCCCCCGCCCTCTGACCCTCCAGCCAGAACCCCGTCGGCAATACTCTATGAGCGGGTGCCGGCTGAAACTCAGCATCGTGCAACAGACTCGGGCGTGCGGAACAAGCGGGACAGGAAGAGTTCGATTCTCTCGAAAGATTGCGTTTCCCTGATTTCTCGATTTTCCCTTCTCCGTCTCTTTCTGAATTGCCCGGTTTCGCCTTGCTTTTTTTTTTGCGGGCAACAACTGCACAGCTGTGCAGATGCACAGTGCCATCCATGGCGGGCAATTCCTAATTCACAGTCTGACACCTAGTGGTCTAACTTCCTGGCACCGAAGCTGCGCCACTTCCCCCTCGCCGATGCCGCTCGAAGGCTGCAGCGAAAAGGACACTTGGGCAACAGTCGCGAAGGCCTTGTTGCACGCGCTAGGTTCGGCGAAAACGGTCAAGACTTTACGCTGAAGATTATTTGTTCTTTGCCTGAACCTACTTGCGTACGTAATAATACCATGACTGACACAACTATGACTTCTCGCCGGCCGTCTAGTTCTTCGAATCGGAGCCGTTAGTGGATGCTATGGGATGGAATATACCCACAGTGGACGAGCGCGTTGAGGAGCTCTGGCCATTGGAGCTCGAAGCCTGCACAGTTGCCGTGCTCGAGAAGGTGTGCGCTGGTCTTCGCCAGTCCTTCCCGCCCGGTGTCAGCATCCCGGCCCGAAAATTGAGGCGTGATTATAACGACGTCCTGTCATGCCTACACGCCCTTTCCGACCAGGGCAGACGTGCTCGAAAATTCGATGTGCTACATCCAAAGTATAGGGAGACCATGTCCATCTCGGACACGCGCATCCGTAAGTGCTTTGGGTGGGTACAGCTTCATGGAGAGGATATTCGAATCGTGAACTCGAGAATAAACAGGGATACATGGGATCGCAAGGATAAGACGTCACTGTCATACTTCAGCCGCGACGAGACGTATTTTGGCTTAGTCTACGAATTTGTTCCGCAGGCACCCAAGGAGCTCAACGCCGTTGAACGCCAGCTCGAATTCTTCCACCGAATAGGCTTCACCCACTATCAATCGCATGCCGAACGTAACTGGCGAGGCCCTGGCATACTACTCGACTTTGGCGACTACCTCACTCCTGTTCAGCGCAGTTTCGTAAACGAGCGGAGCTCACACTTTTGCTCCAATCTTGACAGCGCCGAAATTATCCTCGACGAAGAGGCCTACGCTAAAAAAAATGTGACGAAATTTGGCGCAAAATGGAAGACAAGAAACAGCGCCGCAAAGACGCCCACGAGGCTTATCAATGCGAGGTGCGCCGCCGCGCCGAGGCCGGAGATCACAGCCCCTCCCCGACTTTCAGTACGACGACCCGGGTAGCGAGGGGGACGGCGAAAGCGAGGGGGACGGCGAAAGCGAGGGGGACGGCGAAAGCGAGGGGGACGGCGAAAGCGAGGGGGACGGCGAAAGCGAGGGGGACGGCGAAAGCGAGGGGGACGGCGAAAGCGAGGGGGACGGCGAAAGCGAGGGGGACGGCGAAAGCGAGGGGGACGGCGAAAGCGAGGGGGACGGCGAAAGCGAGGGGGACGGCGAAAGCGAGGGGGACGGCGAAAGCGAGGGGGACGGCGAAAGCGAGGGGGACGGCGAAAGCGAGGGGGACGGCGAAAGCGAGGGGGACGGCGAAAGCGAGGGGGACGGCGAAAGCGAGGGGGACGGCGAAAGCGAGGGGGACGGCGAAAGCGAGGGGGGCAATAAGGACGAGAACGACGACGAAGATTACCTTGTTGACCTGGTCCCCATTGAGCACATGCCCCAGCTGACCTACGGAACAATGAAGCGCGTGTGGCACAACTACAATCCCTGCCAAAAAGTCTGTGTGCATTGACCACCCCACCATCAAATCTCGCGACGCGTCAAAAACACCCTCTTTCTTCAACCACCCATAACTTTCCACAATGGCGCTCAATTCCAGAGCTTTTGACACAGAAATAAGCGGAAATTGCGGCCCTAACCAGGAGCTATTGAAAGAATTGCGTTCTTCCTTGTCACGGCAGTTCTGGCCGGTACAACTAAGGCCCAGGTTGCGCGCGACCATCGCGTCCACCGCAACACTACTAACAGGACCTTGAAACGTTTACTAGACCACAAAACCTTGGGTTCGCTCCCTAGAAGTAGCTACCCGGTAAATTTCAGTACTGCGGATAAGCGTAAAGTACTTCGTTACGTTCGAAAGGATCCCAAAATCAAGTAGGAAACTCTCCGCCGTCTTTTAGGCTAAGATGGCGTCTCTATCTCTATCAACGGACTCCGACTCATTATCGACGCGTCCAGCATAGGGCACTGGCGTTCCCCAGAGAGGCCAAAGCTTACAGAAAACGATGCACGCCGCAGATTTGGCCATTACCGCTCCTGGCTCCCGCGAGAGACCGAGCTTATAGAGGCAACTTATACCGACGAATGCTCGATCCAGAACGACCCAGATAAAGGTTCTGGGTGGGTTTTTCGTTACAACCACGAGAAATTTGATAAGCGCATGGTCTAGAAGACCCAACAAGCTGCCTCTTTTGGCTTTATGGTGTGGGCAGCGATCTGGATGACTGGAAAAACGGAGCTTATCTTTATGGAGAGGGGTCCAGACTCCCCCCGAGGAGGATATAGCTCTTTGAGCTATATTTGGGCGCTGGAGGAAGGTCTGCTTCCTCACCTGCAGTCCGGCGAGGCTGAGGGAAGGTTTTTTCAACAAGATAATGCTTCCATCCACACTTCTCGCGATTCCAAGGCGTACCTCGCAGGGCACGGTATCGAGCTGATCGACTGGCCACCTCACAGCCCCGATTTGAACCCAATCGAGCATGTTTGGAAGCGTTTGAAGGACCTGGTGTATGAAATGCACCCTGAATTTGAGGACCTGAAGGATAACGAGGCTGAAAGAGCTCTTGTGATTATGTGGATTAAGGAGGCGTGGGTAGCTATAGATGAGGAGTTTATTCGGGCGCTCTTGGAGTCTGTGCCCCGCCGGCGCCTTGCAGTGCGCCGGGCCAGGGGCTGGTATACCAAATTATCAAAAACCTGTCTTTAGGCTTCATTTTGATATTATTTTTATCTCGGTAGCTAGTAAGTTGAGTAAGAAAAGGATGGTTGAAGAATGAAGTGTCAGATCGTGGATGTCAGTGGGGTGGCCTGTGCACACAGACTTTTTGTATGGGGGTGTACGAAAAGCTCGAGGAAGAATATTTCGTCGCCTTGGATGCCTCTAAGATCAAGGCTCAAAAATCTGACAAATGAATCTGAAGTTTGGGCACATCGAGAACGGGTGAGGCAGGCAATATTAATTATATCGTCTTCCAACGCAGAAATTTACCCACGTATTCGTTCAAAAGGCAAATATTGCGGAATATAGACGTAACTGAATGAATGAGATCAAGAGTTCTTGTTCGTACGTGAAAATAGAAACTAGGAGAGTACGTATAAAAGTCCTTTGTTTGCCTTTGGCTAGGGATTCTGAGTTTGGCAAAATTCTCTTCAAGGTCACATTCACATTCCAGGTTTGCATCTTTATGGGGACGACTACTAGCTGAGGCCAAGAGCCGTGGAATTATACTACATCAAAGAGTGCAACGAGAGAAAAGTTAAGGGAATAGTAGTGCGGAACATGAATGAAATATAAAGCGATATATGGGTGTCGCGGGCGCACGGACCACCTACACAGCAGGCAAGACCTTCAAGAAGCCGGCCACTTACACAGACACACACACACACGCCCTCATCTTTGGTTTTTTTTTGGCGTTGTATTACAAACCACTCGACTGTTACGGTCGTCTGTCTGTAAGGGAGCACGGGCTCCCCAGGATGCTGGGGTTGGTAATTATGAAGATAGAACAAAGGGCAAGCTCCTATCGCACAGGTAATACAGTCAAATTAGAATGCCACTCAAAGTGTATGAGTGCAGTGAATGTGTATTGCTTGCTTGAGGAACCAAGCAAGAACTATCTAAGACCGGTGCCACGGTCGTCGTATATATCTATCTATGACTGGCTAATGAGGGCAGGCCCGGAAATGATGTTTCCCCAGTTCGGGCCAGGCCCGAACTGCTCCCCGTATGCCCTCGGGCCCGCTAGCGTGTGGTGGCCTGAGGCCCCACTACCCCGCTCCCGATCCCGGTGCCCCACCAGGGCGCGCTGCGCCCAGTGCCAGGGGAGTTCGTGACATTCTTCATAATTACCAACCCCAGCATCTGTGGAGCCCGGCTCCCTTACAGACAGACGACCCTAACAGTCGAGTGATTGTAATATATACCGGCTATCTCGGAAAAGCTCCGACTTTAATAATATAGCTCTCAGCTACCGACCACCTTAGTATACAAATATATTATGAGGTCGTTGAGCGCCTCGAGCGCCTTGAGCGGAAAATCGACAATTTTAGCCACCTTAGTTGGAATATTTCTATTACTCCTAACGGCAGGTATACCTCGTAACAATTCCATCACACACAAAATCAAGACCAGGGCTCTCCTCCACAACCTATTACACCTCCTCTCCCGTAGTCTTTAGGCCAGCCAATACTCTCTCCGCTCGTACCAGTCACCTTAAACTCGACTTCAAATAACCGGCCTCCACGGCTTTACCAGCTTCCACGGAACACAACATCGATCGTTAAGTTCATTCAAATTTGGCGCGAGGGTATTGGAGATATGCCCCCTACAAGCTCTCTTGAGCAACGGTGGGCTGTCTATTGGAGGCCTATTTCTGAGAAGTTGTACTGGCGGTGTTGGCTATATTGGAAAATAGGGGAGGTAGTTAGCAGTAATTTAGGAAAAGTCTTTTTCAACCGCAATTCTACAACTACAAGACCTACAGCTGTGTAAAATAACCAGAAAAAAGCCCTCAATAAGCCCAATCTATTGGTCTACTTTTTATTGCAATGCAGCGCTATGTTATTACGATACGCGCGTTGCAAGTACCGGCCTGCCCGTTACAGGTGATATCAAGGCCGACAACGGATTTGACTGGGTTTTCGGCCAACCCCGCACCAAAGGCACCTTCGATATCTACTGGATATTTTCACCTTGAATTGCAGCAACGTGACGGCCGACACGTATTTTACCAACAGCAGCCCAGCTGCGCAGTATATATATCCAGGCCCAATAGCCAGCTATCTACCGAGATAATCACAATAATGCCTGTTTTCCTCTCGTGCATATATTCTCACACTGAAACGACAGGCGAGGAGGTCCTGACCAGCAAGCAACCCCTTTCCAAGAAGAGCAAGATGGCGTGTAACATGGTCTCTCAAAGCTATGCGGGACCGCCGTCACCTTTCCCCTCGGAATCCTTCAAAACGAAGATGTGTTATCTTCCCGTCGTATAATGCAGCCAAATCCAACTGCGGGTCTCGTGTTTTTCCATCTCTACCTCCCCGTATTCCGATTTATACGCTCTTTCATTTTCACCATCTCTGCTTTGCTTTGTTCTTCTGGCGACAGTCTTCTGGGCTCGGGCTGTGCGGGGAGGCGTGCAGGATCCGTGCGATCTCTCAGCCTCTCTTCGTATGTCCGTCGCTCCTCAGGCTGCGGAGCGGGGGCTGGGAAACGAGAAGGGGCCGCCGGGCGAAGAGGGATTCCCGAGAAACCGGGGGGCGGCGGTGGTGCGCGGTCGTATCCGCGAGAATAAGCTGCATCACCCATAGGCGGACGGCTGCCGCTGGGATAACTGTAGCCTGGTTCTTGATAATAATACCGCCCTGTATCGTTGACTTCAATGTTGACATGTGGTCGCCTATGGATCTCCTGCGGCGTTAAATGGCTATCCTCGTCGGAATATTCGTCGACGTACTCGTCGGACAGGTATCCTTCGCCGTAAAACTGTGAATCGGTTGCAGGCTGTCTCGGAGGGACAGTTTTGGCGGTCGGGGGCTTAGGGGCCGCCGGAGGAATCTTTCCGGAGAAAAGCTTTGAGGGTTTTGAGAAATTGCTCTTCCCGCCCCGTTTAGCTTTGGAATTTTTAGTCTCTGCCGATTCCGCTTCTCGAACACGTCGGACCACCTGTAGATTGTTCAGGGCTGAACACTCCTCCTGCAGTTGTTTGGTAACATCGTCCCGTCTTTCCGCCTCCTTGCTGTTGTAGGGCCGCCCCCCGCTTAGTTCGGAAATCTTCTCGCGAAGCTTTGATTCCTCCTCTTTGTAGAGAACAACCTGCTTATCTAGATCCTCGATCAGTTCATCAAAACCCTGCTCGGCGTAATCCCTGCCGGCTAGTAGCACATAACTCTTCTTCTTATCTCTTTTATTGAACAACTTTGCCAGCTTGGGCTCGTCTTCGAAACGCCGTTTGTCGCACATGTCGCAGCTCCATTCTTGCCGAACATGACCGCAATCCTCTCTAGAATTTTTGTGGATTCGATAAACCCATTCGAAATAGGAAGGCCCCCCTCTCACCATCACAGTGCCGTCCGCGGATCCAATGGCGATACCGAAGCGGTTGAAGACGTAGCACGAGTTGTGGAAGCGAAAACCGCAACTCGAGCATTTGACCTTGGCTCTGCGAGCTTCATCAAATGGCCTCCTGAACGTGTTCATATGCTTGCACTCGGGCGAGTTTAAACACCTCCAATAATGAGGTATCAATTGGTCTTCCTGGAGCATCTTACCCGCCCGTGACGCCAACAGAACAAGCTTGCCTTTGTCCAGCGATTTTTCTTGCGTGAGGGGATTGAAGTTTTCTTCAATAGCTTCCTTGTAGGCGAGGATGCGACATTTGAAGCAGTCCCTAGCACCCTCTTTCTCGTACGAATCATGGCTGCAACCTTCATATGGGCACTTGGTTCCCTCATCCCATAGGTAAGTGAGACGGCGGCACTTGTGGCAGTCTCGAAATATGGGGATTCCTTCACGGCTTTGATAGATCTTCTTTTCCCAGATCCACATACCGGAATATTCGAACACGAGCCCATCGTCGGCCGGAAGAGTCACGATGGCCCGTGGCTCATATTCCTTTGGGGGGCATTGATAAAACGTATGGTTGACGCGACGAGTTTGGGCAGCCATGTGGAATCAGACGATGGTTAATATAATGAGAGCTGCTTGCAGTAAATTGGTAAGAGTAGTTGGATGAGGATGTTAGTTGGGCAAGGCAGGTACCTGGGTAACGAGGTACGTATGTCGGCGTGCTTTTAGTGGGAGTTGCAGCGGCTATATAGGTAGAGATTGGGCATATTTTCTATTGGGGCCCAAGGCTGTTTCTCTTTAAAATTTTGGCCAAACAGCAATTCCTTTGGGCCGAAACATCAAGCCCAGTGGAGGGCGTTGCTTGGGTTGACTTTGGTGGGCCGCTGGCTGGAGTGCGGTCAGGACCGCCGCGTAATTATCACGTTTGTGAGCATCGGCCTTTTCACAAATCTCACAAACCGTCAGGTACGCTCGTATTTGCGTATACGGGTGGATCTGGCGTGGCATGAAACCCCATCTCCGCCCATTCGCGGTGACTCGGGCCAGATGACGGGCTCCATGGTCTCGTTTCCCTGCAGATAAACATGCGCTTGTTTTGCGGGCGGCCCCAAACCTGGCGGCGTACTGTTTCGAGGCTGCCAGCCCATGGTCTCTGACTGCCAACCAATGTGGATTTGAACATCCATAATCACTTTACTTGGTCGCCGTCGAGCTGCGGCACGAATACACCAACCCAGGCCATCATGAAGCGAATACGCGGCACCCAACCGCCATCCATAGTGGTAACCGCCGCCGCCAGCTGAGGCCAAGCCAACAGCTCACTCCACATCAAGCCCGCTCCTGGCTAGCCTGCCTCTGCGCCTCAAGATTCTTGATCCATACGAAAGCGCCCAATGGAAAAGCATCGACACTTAGGCATCACAGCCACTGTCTAGGTAAGTGAAATAAAAGGTTAATGACTTGACGACGCTGTGCATCTCGCTTGGTCTGGCCCCGTAGGATCCGAAGCAACCACCGTCCATTGGCGGCGAAAAAAACGAAGCTGATCATAATGCCAACTCCCCTGCACAGCATACCCAGCGTTGGAGTTGTCTGTAAGACACGGCACCATGCCACCCCCCTCATCACTCGAGCCCAGGAATTAGTTCCGGGATTTTCTAGTTTCTTACTGCCTCTGACTCTCTGTCTGCAGCCGGAATTGATCGTTCGCTATACCCCAATCCGAAACAACCCCATCTTTAAACCGCTTCCACATCATGTCCATCTCCCATCCCTAGCACGGGCTCCCCTTTGTCCGATAGCACTCCAGCACCCCGTTGTTGTTGTCGACGACCGTGTCTAGTGTAATTAAGCCAATGTCAGTATCGTCTTTGACCTCGCCCAGGCCACCATTTTCACATTCGATCGACCGACCGCGGTTGTGGCTCACTCAGGTCAAAGATGGCTGTCGGCCAGCTCGCCTGCGACGCGCCCGTGCCGGGGTCGCACTGGCAGTGCACCAGCGACGGGTTGTCACCCAGCAGGATGCCACCCAAAGTCTTGGAGTTGCTGCACTCGACGCACTGGTCTCCAAAGTGTGGCCTGTTTCGCGTCATCAGCCAGTCTTCTGCTTAACCCTGCAGACCAGACGCAAAGTCGTGACGGCTGTCAAAGTACAGTAAATACCACTGACCCAGTCCCGGCCGGGTCCGCCTGCAGCGACCCGTACGTATTCTTGAGGCACTGGCCGAGGTCGAGCCTCGAGCACCGGAGCGCCCCGAAAATGTTGCGGCAGCTGGCTGTGAGAATGCGCCCGCTGACTTGGACGGTGCTGGCGTCGCAGGACCCGATGAAGTTTTCGGTCATGCCGGAGCCAGCGGCGGCGAGCCCTGCGGCGACTAGGCGGAGCGGGAATCTCATGTTGAGCTGGGGTCTTCTGCTTGGGCACTGCCGGGTTCCAAGTTGGAGTGCTGTCTAAAGGTTTGGAAATGCAGTTGACATCCTCTGCGACTCTGCACGCACGCGAGCGATATAGATATATGAATCATTTTCTCGAAACCGACGAGTGCGGGTGCATGGACAGCTCCAGGCCATTCAATCTACGTGATTCTTGTTCTATTCGTGGAGTCGCAGCGCTCGGTTGGAAGATCAACTCGGACTGCGTCGCTCTAATTTGGGCGAGAAAAGGGGGTTACCAGGGCCGCGGTGTGCCTCGCAAGACAGGTTGTGGTGGGATGGTCCGCGGTTATCTATATAGTTCCCGGTTAGCCTTGACGAGTTCGGAAACTGTGCCGAACCATTTTGTGTCGGGTTGCGGCCTTGATTGGTTTGAGCGCTGGTCGAGTCGGCGTGCAAAGGAGGGTGGCTGATACGCTACCATGCCAAGACGCTCCCTAAGCCCCATCGCCGACACGATGCTAAGAACTCTGGAAGCCTTATCGTTGGGTGTCGCGGGGGATGTTCACTTCCAGGCTCGTTGATTATGGACAGAGAAGACAGGGGCGCGGCGCTGCCGGAGGCCGCGGCCGGGTAAATTGCCGCGCAAGCTCGAAGCGGGCGAGCGGCACTATCTCAAGTAGATTACGCCGCTCGCAAATTAGATTACCGCTGCCTACAAGTAAACCTGGACAAGCCCCTGGACATGGCAGTCTTGCGCAATAAGCGTTCTGCTGGCTGTGAGACAATTGTCCACTTCGAGATCAAAATACTGTTCCAACTGTGCAGCGCAACGCTTGTAGCGCTTGCAGCGCTCGCTTGCAGCGCAAACATCTTCGAACGTGAGTTGCTTCGTCGAGAAGTCCTCCACTATGAGGCACCAAACTCACAACACGTTGAATGAATCCCGCGGCCCCTAGCTGTCGTCCTGGCTAGCCGTGGGCCGTCCCATTCCAGTGTCGCTTTTTGCTGGCCAGACGAGGACGTGTTTTTCACGCGCCGGTTCGCCTTTCATCGCCTCGCAGCACTCCGATATCATGCCGTAGTCGGTAAAGTGGAGCGTTACAGGACCAGCAGCCGCCTGAGTGCTAATGGACCTTGGGGATTCGAAACTCGCTGAATTGGGCCCACCGCCACCAGACTGGTGGCCTAGGTTGAAGTCGAAGTGGCAAGTCCACAGGCTGAACCCGTCGCCGTCCCGGCCTTGAAGAGTGAAGAAGCTCCCACCCGAGCTTGCCATGTTCTGCAGAGAAGCATGAAGGGAGCATTTCTGTGCACTCCCCGCCTCTGAAGATCGGCCTCGCGCTTGGTCTTGAAGTGTCTGGAGCTGTCCATCATAGAGGTACTCATCCCTATCCTCAATCGATTCATGTGTAATACTAGCCCTAGGCAGGCAGAATGAGGCAAGAGCGAAGCACTCGTCACAGAGAGAACCGTCTCTCTCTACCCGCGGCATGGGCTGCCTATAACCAAAGCTCCGAAGAACCGGCAGGGCTTTTGTTGAGGTTGGCGACTCGTTTCGAGGGGGGCTGATAGATGTAGGTTGGGACATTTGTGGCTTCGTCCATGACTAGCTCTGCTGGGCAAATGAAGGTTTTTAATAGGTATTTCGAGAGGGTGATTAGATGGGCTTCTAAGAATCTAGGATCTAGATTCTAAAATAGGGATTCAAATCGCTATTACATCACTGAAAAGCCTCCCTTTTACGACGAGTTGTAGAATACTGAGGCCGTTTGTAAATGTTTAGGGATTGGCTCCTACAGCGGGGCTCTGTATGCGCAAACAATATCCGAGTGCGTCTGCCATGAGGAGAGCAATCATTGGGCAGCCGTTAAGCATCTATTGCATTTGTTGGGCAACTGCGTGGTACAACGTGTACCCAGGTAGGTACCTTTCCTTCCCAGCCCCGATGCTCTCGAATCCAAGTTACTACCTTGGGTAATTACCTTTTTAGGTACTAAGACGAGAACTCTTACGTGGAAAATAGCCAGGAAAGTGCATTGAGAAAGGTATGCAATTTAAAAGCTATTTCATGAAGGAAAAGGTCCAGTTGTTTATACAAAAGAGAGACCGCACAGAGAGACTACCCGTAAATACAAGTAGTAGGCGTGAGCACGCGGGTGTGTGGCTCGTGAGCTCAGCAGGTACTGTATCTAGGTAGGTAGCCACACTGCTGCGCCCGGACAGGGTCTATTTCCTGCGACCGACTGGGACGTAAGCAGCTGGAATCCATGACAGGTTGCACCTGATAGTGTTGGCAACCGTTTTCCACGAAATTGAAGCGCACCTTGGTAACTACGAGCTGCGATAACATGCACGGAAATGATTAGGCGAATGTGCTGAAACAGCCTCCAGCCTACGGCCAATACACAACACTCTCGTGCAGACCTCCGAGTCCCTACCACAGTGAGCTTTTCCCAGAGAGAGGTCCAAAAAGATGACTAATTTTATGGCATTGGTTGAAAATAATGACATGCAGATGCCGCGCAAAATCAGATTTCCCTAGCTCGAGCTACACTATATACATGATGTGATGAGAGAAACCTCGACCACCGGGGCCGCCGCTGCTTATGACCACCGGGGCCGCCGCTGCTTATGACCACCGGGGCCGCCGCTGCTTATGACCACCGGGGCCGCCGCTTATGCCTGACCGATCCTGCGCTGATGACGTCCGCTCTATTATGCGGAGAACTCGCGCGCCGTCTTGGCGGCGCCCTTGTACACGGCCGGGCCGGGGCAGACGTACTTCTGGGGGAGGGTGTGGTCGTTGATGTTGACCTAGGAGAGCGGGTTAGCACGCGAGACGAGTGTCGGTTAACGTGAGCAATTACATACCCTAATGTTGGGGTCGGACTGCTTGGCGTAGCCGGGGATGGACGTCTTGTAAGACGCGTCGGGCTGGGCGGAGCCGGAGCCGGTGACGACGACCTGGGCGCACTCGGGGTAGAACTGCGGGGTGTTGGCCTGGTGCAGGGCGATGAGCTCGTGGCGGAGCAGGTAGTTTCCGGGGGCGAGGCCGGCGGGGATGGTGCTGGCCCACTGCTTGTTGCCGCCGACAAGCTTGGCGATGTCCCAGCCCGAGGGCGTCTCCGTGTCGAGGAACACCTTGGTGCCGTCGCCGTGGAAGCCGGCCTCGTCGATCTTGAACCAGCCGGCGCCCGACCCGTCGCACGACGCGAACGCCCCCGCGCACTTGTACATCCACACCAGGATCGGCCCCTGGCTGTGCGTCCACTGGCCCCAGATGGCCGCCACCGACTCGCCCGGCGCCACCGACGCGTTGAGCGTCGCCGACGTCCCGCCGTTGCACCGTATCTTGGCGTCCGTCACCGACATTATCGGGTTGTAGTCGGGCCACTGCCGCTGGATCACGTTCTTGGAGTTGCCGGGCGAGAAGCCCTGGTACCTGCACGACGCGAACAGTCAGCGGGCCGGTGTTTCAGAGGTCAAAACGCATGATGATGCTCACCCGGGGTAGCTCTTGCCGGCGATCACGTAGCCGGTGACGGCGCCATGGGCAGCCGCGCCCGCCGCATACACGGCGACGGTGCCGAAGAGAGATGTGAACAGCATTATGGGATTGTCGGGGCTGTGACGGTGGCACAGATAGAGAAGGAAGCGGTGCAGTGCGGTTGAAGAGTCAAGACGACTAGGACGACATGACGCGGTGCATCAATGAGTTATATCCCACTTCTCGAAGCGCACCTACCTACCCCATGGGGACAGCTCGGAGCCTCTAGGCCAATACTAGGTGAGAAAACGCCTCCCCCGCTAGGATTCCCCAGGTTCCCCAGCTCCCGAACCATCCATGGGTTTTGGCGGCTAATATGGCCGTGCCGGGGTGTGTTTAGTGCGCCCTTTTTATCCACGCATGATGTGTTTGCCGGCCAGCGACTGGTGGGAAAAGGGCTCGTCGGCAGGTAAACGCCCATCAATGTTAATCTACGCGTACCCGCGCCGCGCCGCAGGGGGGGGGGGGGGGTTCCAGGTGCCGTGCTGGCGTCCCGTAATACCGGAAAGAAGCGCCGAAGGTTCTGCTGCGATATTGCGTCCCCGACCAGCATGACGTTTTTTGGTCAGCACAGTATAGGGGCGTGGGGCAGACAGAAGAACCTGCGCGGGTATATGTGAACGGATGGTCATATGCCGAGAGGCAAGCGGCCGTGTGCGTGGCTTTGGACTAATCACCACGTCCGTGGGAAATGAAGTGCGGGTCGTAGGAACGAGCGGCTTCTGGAAGGCACAAGAGCCGTTCCATATTGCCCGCCTTTTCGTTGCGTTCAACGGCACGCGCGTGACCGTCCAAGACCTCTACAGACGAAACGTGCGCACACCACATTGGCAATCTCCAGTTTATCTGTATTTCCGGGTTTTGGCACACAGTAACTAAACCCAGGGGCTACATTGACCAGATCCTTGCGGCGGCCGTCTGCTGGATGTGGCGCTCCGATGTTCCAGAGGACCGAAGCAGAAGGCAAGTGAGCATGGGGGTAGACTTTTGTGACATACGGAAAACGCGGCTCTGCTATGCGTGGTGGCTCCTCAAATTCTTGTCAGAAACTCTTCAAGGATTGACTTGGAAGTGAAGGTTGAAGGGGCTTTGGGTGCCAGTCAAATTCTTGTCAGAAAATCTTCATGGATTGACCTAGAAGTGGAGGTTGAAGGGGCTTTGAGTGCCAGCACTGCAACGGACATTGGTGAATGGGGGCATTGTCGTCCAAGTAGAAAAATGCCAAGCCAAATACGAGTAGATGTTTGATTAGAGAGAAGAAGAATCGATATTGGTGTTGAAAGAAAAACAGGCTGCACATTCTTGTCCGTGTCTGCAATCGAGCACGCAATCGCCTCACATGAAGTCATGTTTATCTGCCCTGCCGCCTGGTGCTTTCTCTCCATCATGCCGCCAACATGCTGCCAACATGCATGAACGAAACACGTCGCCCTCGCGGGCCGTCAGCGGCGCCATGCCGAAGTGTCCGCGCTCAGTCGCCGCGATCCGCCGGTTGTACGTGTAGTAGCTGGCAAAGTCCTGCAGTTGTGCCTCCGCGGCGCGGCGCGGTGCTCGGGACAGGCGCTGCCACCGAAGAAGGCCACGTAGCCGTCGCACTTGGCTGTCCAGTCACTCCAGCTCGCCGCGTCGCCACACCACATGCCAGTGCACAGCCATATGCCAGTGCACAGCGCCATCATGAACGCCAGCGTGATGTGGGCTGGCGGATAAGGAGATGCGGCTGTGGTCACGATGGTTGTGTTATCGTACTTGAGGCGCTGCCAGATCGACGCTATGGTGTAGATTGTTTCGGTGGATCTCAGGGGCCAGACTTGAACCGAATGTGGTCAAAGAGAACGTCCTTCACCGCGAGTATCCCGTGTCGGGGGGTGCTGGGCTTCCACCTGTCCCTGCTCAAGGAGGGCGACAGCGTCAACTTCCAAAAGGCCAGCTGCACCCTCGACGGCTGCATGAAGATCTACACCAGCAGAGTCGCCCAGGCTTCGCTGGCATCGTCCGGGCAGGCCGGGGTGATCATGGGATTGGCAACGTGGTAGATGCATGCTATGTGGAGAAAACGGTGACATTCCAGCGCGGAACCCATGAGGCTATGGTATCGTCGCTGGCTGTGTCGTCCGTGTGCTGGACCGAGTGAAGTATCGTGATGTCGCTCGTGTCACTGACATGGCTGTGCGCGAAGTCGGAGTAGGCCTTGAGACAGGGGGTTGTGTAGCCCGGGCGATCTCCAGACCGCTGCGGCATTGAGTCGCGCGATCGAATTGAAGAGGGGGACAAAGGCGTAGAGTCGGTCCCGCTCGTCCTTCATGCCCAAGAGCTTGGCGTGACGCAGTATGTTCTACAGATCGGGGCGCTTCTGTCACGCTCCGCTGACGCAGAAGCTCTGCAGTTTCGTCTTCCATCACTGGTCGAAGATCCTCACGTGTATATCACACAAATCTGCAAAGTCCCTCTAGTCGACGTCTGTTCTCCGCATGACACAGGTATGACACTGAATTAGCAGCATACTCTAGCTGATTTCGGCACTGCCCCGAAGGATGACGACCTTCTTGGCGAACCCTACTTCCTGGACAACCCATCCGCGGCCAGACCACGGGGTAGTCGTCAGAGCCTTCAGCGAGTCCAGACGCTTATCGGCCAGGATACTTTTATGCTGCTCCTTGCCAAGAAACGGGAAGCAGTTGTGAGAATAGTCCAGCGTGGCGAGGGTGTTCTGGATCATGGTGCCGATCTCGGCGATCAGGGAGCTGGCGGCGGGTGCGTGGCCGCCGTCGTCGTCGCCAAAATGGCCGGGACGGTTTCGGCCTTGGTGTAGATCTGCGCCATGAGCGACACCTGCCGGAAGCGTTCCCCGACATCCTCCTGGTTGATGCAGATCGAGTCGGCCCACAGAGTGCGCGGCTGGTCGGGCTTTCGGAAGCGCGACAGAGCCGCTCGCAAGTTGGCCGTGATGCGAACTCTCTCGCCGTTGCACAAGATCCTTTGGTTCTTTTCGTCGTTGCCCTAGATTTCGTCGTCGCCCTAGACGTATGAGATTGCATCAAAGGCTGGAGCTGGAGCAGACTAGAGACTGGCCACATGGAGAGTGCAGACAAGATCCTCACTGTTGCGGCCAGGCTGAAGGACCAGATATCGGAAATCAGCACTGTTGGGGGGGGGGGGGGGGGGGGGGCTGATAGATGCTGAACTCGTCTTGCTCATGATTGCTCGCCTGGCGGTGGCGTATCTGCAGACGGCATCCTAACAACAACAGGCCGTGTTGATGACTTTGATGGACATCTGCCTTTTGTCTGCTGTCAGTGTTGGTCGTTGTAGTAGAGTGAGCGCCAGTTTATCGGACGGGAGGGCATTGGCCAGACACCTCGGGTATGATCCTGCCTCTCTGCTTGGTCTGGTACGTGACGTCTTATTTTGCCGCGCATTATTACCCAAGACATCACCGGGCATAATCATCATCTCGACCATGGTCTTGGTGCGGTAACCAATTTGTCTTGGTGCGGTAACCAATCATTGATCGCAATCCCCGAGCGCATCCGCACTCGTATAATTATGAGCAAAGATATGGACATCGGTGAAAATGTCTCTAATTTGCAAGTAAGTATAGTAATATTCGCTGCTAGCTGTCCTGGCCAGAATGTCAACGAGAAACCCGCTCAGACATGCGCAAAATACTGCGACCATCTGGGCGTCAGGTACACGGCGACGGGTTGGTCCCGGAGGCTGAGAAACGCTTCGAGGACTAGGTAGAACCGCGTGACTACGTAAGCCGTGCCGGCCGCGAAGAGAGCGTAGAGCGGGACCATGGCGAGGAGAGCACCGCTGCAGACGAGGGCACAATCGACGCAGCAGCTGAACAGGCCGCCCTCGCACATGTCGGCGTCCATGTCCTGCCAAAAGGTGTCGCGGACCCAGTCCACGAACCAGTCGGCGGCCTTGACCACGAGCAACAACAGGCCCGAGCAGCCGACGTAGACGGCCGACACGCGTAGTAGCAGTTGTTCCGTGTCGGTCGGGAAGTAGTGGTTCCACGCGCTGGCGTGGATGCCGCCGTACACGAGCACGCACAGCGAGAAGAAGACGTAGCCAGTGTACTTGGTCGAGTGCGGCAGCAGGCTGCGCCCCGGCCAGTTGTCCACCGCCATGTCGAGGAACGTACGGTCGAGCAGCGCCCCGGGGTACTCGTAGATTACGTGCTGACCGCCGGGCTCGAGCGAGCGGGTCAAGGCTTCTCGCCGGTACCGTGTCCAGATGGCCTCGTTTTCCTGCAACGCCTTGCACGCGAGCCCCCACCGCGCCGTGGCGCACCGATCGATGTCGACTTTGACTGGCGGCTTGTAGTAGCGTGGCACCTTTGATTTTGAAACGTTCCGCTTCTTGAAGCGGCTGCTCGACGGGTTCGGGGCAAAGCCGAAAGGGAACATCACTTCGCCGGCGCGGAGAGAAATGTTCTTGAGCAACCGTGCAGGGTCGTTGGAGGCGACAAAGAGCTGAGGGTCCCTTGTCGCCCGTAGGATTTGTGTCTCGACCTGACCAGAGCTGGCTCCGCGGCGAGAGATATGGAGCTGGGCAGTCAAGTCCCAGGGTGTCACGGTTCGAGCGGTATTGGCAGCAGAACTATTTTTGTCGGGTGGTGTAGTCGGCTGGGGCTTCATCTCCATCCCCTCTTGGCGAGGCGGTTGTGCCGACCCGTCTGCTCGATCCTCCTCAACGGTCAGGGGCAGGTTCGTGTGGCGAGGGACAAGGTGCAGAAGACTTTCAAACTCTGGAGGCCGAGTCCAAGCTGTGCGGCCGGCTTTGATTTCTTGCGCGTTACCGAGCATCCACATCATGGCGGTGAGAGGCCGTTTCCATTCCCCAGTCAGTACCACGGGATGCCGCACATCGAGGGGCTTGTCCCACCACAGAAAGTAGACAATGACCGCGCAGGCCACATGTGCCACCGTGTTGATCTCGAGCAGGGTGATTGGCACCTGCGCGGCGGCCCTACCGATGCACTGTACGATAAGCCAGCCAGCCTGTACCAGCACAAGAGTCTTGGCCAGGTGGTCGGCCTTGCTCTTGTCGAGGATAAAGTCTCGAGACAGCCGGGGGAGATGGCCCAGTTCGGCCAGAATCGCGACTCCGTTGGCGCTCAAGTGCAGCCGTGGCGAACCGGGGACATATGCGTCTTCTCCGAGGTCGTTGGTTTCGACTGCAAACCCGCCCATGACGGCAAAGTAGCTGTGCGTCATTGTCCATTCAAGCTTGTCCTGCTCTTCGGGTGGATACTGGGGACATGTTAGTTGCTGTGACTGGCTGCACGGATTTTGCGGAAACTCTACAGGGGGACCTACTTGGTCCTGCAGATGCGTCGTGACAATACCTGTCAGTTTCCTCGCGGTCCTCCACTGTGACCAGGCCGTGTAAACAACCAACTCGGGGGCGAACATGCCGAGAAGTACCCATTTGGTCTTTGCTACGAAAATCGTCGAGAAAGGGGCTCGCAGAGACTTTACCTCGGCTAGGCGGGGTTTGGGTTTGATGTTGAGGGCTCTTTTCAATCGAGCGAAGAGCGTGTTGCTGGAGGCTTCGGTGGACGGCCGAGGGGTTGACTTTGCTAGCGATTCGGGATGCCCCGGCGATTCGGGATGCCCCGGAAGGACGTTCAAATGCAGCGCTGTATATACACAAAGCGACAGAGTAGCGAGACAGCTAACGACCAGCCGGAAGGTTCCTCGCGTGTCTGGCTCGGGCCTGGATGCAAGTTTGTGTCAGGGTGTAATTGCACAATTAGACGGCGTTCAACCAGACAGACAGACAGACAGACAGACAGGGGGCGCTTACATCCATCCTGTGGTTGAGTCCGTGGTTGCATTCATCTCGAGATGAGGCCCCTGGCGAGTGGTGTTTGCGGATAGTAAGTATCGGATAGTAATTATTCGTGCTTTGCAGCCTTTCCTCGAACGAAGACCAACTGGAAATGTGGAAGGAGGCGGTGGCGATGTTGCGGCTGAACCAATATTTCGCGTCTCAAATACTACACTATCCCTTTCTCAGCATTAGCGCTGTCCCTTTACGGCACGGGAACCCCCGAATCAGGAATAGTAAGCACACATTAATCAGGGTGGCGCAGGGCGGCTGCAGAGCGGCGGCCTGTACATATGACGATGAAATTCCTCTCTCCCGGGATTTAAAAGCATCGTGCCTGGACTTGTTGCAGGGGAAATTGACAAGGAACACGCTTGAAATACAGGGGGGTTGAAGTCACTTTTCTACACAGAGTAAGGGCCCTCTTCTTTTCCAGATAACATCGATCTTACATCTTTCCCCTGAACCTACGGCTCGCCCTAGACCTGCTTTTTGTGGTGTTTCTTATTGTGCTGTGGTGCTATTCCACCTCTTCAATGCCGCGCTAATTAGAGGTGTAATATCATTAAATTAGCGAAGAAGGCCTAATTCGAAGTGGAATCTACACCATAGCCTCTGAATAATTATGAATGTGAGCTTGATACTTTTGGCCTAAGAAGTATGACTGTAAGAATTATTTCTTACTAGCAATATGCGTTAGAAAGGCGATTCTGTCGAGTTCTTTGCTTATTGCGCTTGGGCGCATTCGGCGGCGCCGCCCTGGGCGACCGCGGCTAGTCCGAGTCCCCGGCCTCGCTAGGATCGTCGAGCATTGACGATCCGCAGTTCTGGTCCCAAAACTCCTCGGGCGGCTCAATATTGGGTTCGCTGCAGATCTCATACCAACGCCTTACGGCGCGGCTACGAGGGCGTCGCAGAAGAGCTCGGCGTGGTTACAGGCATTGCAGTTGCCGTCATCGTGGCTGCCGTCGTTGGTGGTAGCTTCAGCTTGAAGCGCCTCCTCGCCCGAAGGAACCGGCGGCAGTAGAGGTTTCCCTCCGCTACAGCTTTCGCAAGCATGGGAGGACATAGTGGACTGCTCAGACGATCGAGCTGACTTGTGTGAGAGGTGGTTCGCTTGTGTAAGAGGCGGTTGGCTTATTGGGATTACCAGTATGAGAGGTACGTGGTTAGCCTGGAGTGGTTGGCCTGTTGGGTATTGCAGTGCATGGAGAAAGGGGGAGAGGGAGAGGGAGAGGGAGGGCGGGCTCTTCTTCTACATTAGTGAATGATCTATTGGGTTGTCCTGTATTTGTTTCTTTCATTTCCTACCCAACTGGCTTACTGGATAGGCTTTATTTACCAGCTAATACTATTCTGTATTTGAAAGAGAACCTTCCTTACGCTTGCATTTACCACAATGACACCGGTCTCGTATAAACAAAACAAAACGGAAAGGAGGTATGTTTTTATTTTTAATTCGTATGATGTTCGAGCGTGTCCAAAAGACGGGAATCTCCTCACCGTTCTCGACCTTTAACAAGACTAGTGGACGGCGTAGCCGAGGTATGAAGTATAATTTGTGTTATTCACCCATTAGAAATCCTCGCCCAAACTTGCAGTATATACACGCGCAGAACAGGGCCCGTTCTATGCATCAGACTTGCCGGGAAAACAAAAGCAGAGCAAAACCAACACCCGTCTGACTGTGGATGTGGCTGCTTCCTGCCGCGGCACCGCGGCGTTTTTCCCTGGTTTCTGCTCGCTCAGAATAGACGCCGTCATCTCGGGCTCGCTCAGCACGGTCGGGGGTGTCTTGGCTCGGAGCGGTTGCCGTAACGGCTCAGGACTTGGCACGATCGTGTCCTGGTCAAATCGCTCCACATCGTCTGCGCCTTGTTCTCGAGCCGAGTCGCTCGATGTTCTCATGCCGTCTTGCTGAGAAACCTCGGCATTTCGTTGCTCAGATGCTCTCAAAGCCGTGGCGCGGCGTTCCTGAGCGAGTGCGACGTGTCTTGAATGTCCCACCCGCTCCCAAGGAGGGAGCTGGTTCGCCATTGGGTGGTGCATCGACGGTATTGACGTCCACGACTGCTGTCGCGGTTGGTCATCCGCTGCGCCTTCTTCGTTTATGCTCACGAGGGTTGAAGACCGCGAGACATCCCGTCTTTCCAAGCTCTCCATTGTGTCGCCGAGTTCTACCGATCGCAAAGATGATGGATATCCCCGCTGTGCCCTCTGCACAATAGTCTGCGCTGCCGTCGTGTACTCGATATCGCCCCCCAGACTGTCCAGCTCGCTCACAAGCTGGAGCTGCCGCCTGTCTTCGTCGGCGTCGTCCAACTCAACAAAGTGCGCGAGGATCTGGCTGTGGCTGTTCTCGGCACCGTCGTCGTCGTCTTCGTGGTCAAACTTGAACGTGCGGCTTCCGGGCAGGTTCATGTGGTACTCCTTGAGCTCCCTGACCAAGGCCTCGTACCGCGGCAGCAAGTCGGCGGGAATCGTGTCCCACATCGTCGTGACGAAAGCGACGCGATCCGAGAAGCCCTCGCCCGTTATAGTCTTCAGCATTTCGAGGTTGAAGCGGCTGGTGCCCATGAGACGCCTGTCGGTAATGCGGTGGAAGTGCAGGACGCCACAGACCGGAGGGAGATCGCGCAGGTGGCGTGCTATGTCGCCCAGGATCTTGAGGTCCCTGATGGGAATGTCGTCGAAGCCGGGCGTGTCTAGGAAAGACAAGGAGACAGCACCACGATGTTTCGACTCGAGAATGGTCTCGAACACTCCGCACTCAGTTGTGCCTGTGGGTCTGCTAGTTAGCTCTGTCGGCTTGTTCGCTCTTCGAGAAGGCTGCACGTACACGGAAGAGTGCCGTCACCGATCTTCACGTCTGGCGATCCCGTGGCTCTGTGAATAAAAGACGATTTTCCCGATCCGGTTGGCCCAAGGAGGAGAATTGTCATGCCATCTTGCATTCGTCGGCGCCTGCGAACGGCACCCCTATTAGTAACTAGGCAGTAAAGTGGAAAGCGACGGGCGACAAGCCTTACTTGAAGGGTGATTGGATCGATGGCATTGTCCTGGCGGATTCCTATCGCAGGTATAATTCGATTCGTGCAATTATCCGACGACTTAAAGGGACGATAGTAACTTGAGGACGGGCTTGAAGGGCGACGGGCGCCCAGAGCGTCTTTTCCCTCCGTCTTTTCCCTCCGACGCTTAATTATCTCTGGTCGACACATGTTGGCAGCTTTCGTGGCGTGGCGTGGAAAAAACAGGATGGTACGATATTGGGCAGCATTCAGCGCAAGCGTGCAGCAGACCTGGCAGACCTGGACGAAATGCGTGGTTTCGGACTTTCGGTGTGGGTGTGGAACGAAGTAACCGGAAGCCAGCGCACTGGGCCTCACACACGTGTCTGAACGGAAACCAGTGGCTGAGTTTAGTGATTGGCTGCCCCAAAACGGTTTCGGTGGTGCTCTGCTGCGTGACTGGATGAGGCCCTGTGGAAGTGCAGCCTGGCCACCCAAAAGCCAACAAATGTCCAATGAAAACCCCGCAAGCTCAGGCGGTCCAAAGTTGGGCTGGTTGCTGGACTTGCTTTCCCCTGAATTTCTGAACTAACCCAACAGCACACGCGACCCAAATGCAACCCAACCAGGCTTGAGCCTCAACAGTGAACCAAGCCAACATCCGAATTCTAGGCCAAATAACTCATGGCCCTGCCGCTTAAACTGGGTCATGTCTCATATCACACCACGACTACAGCACCGAATCCGGATCTACTGGCTGATAGTTTATTTCAATCATATTACCTACACATCACACCACGATTACAGCACCGAATCCGGATCTACTGGCTGATAGTTTGTTTCAGTCATATTACCTGCACATCGCTTGGTACCCTGGCTCAGGTACCATACTTTACCTATTACGAATATCTTTAACACGTGTGGTGGCGACTCCAGACTTGGCAGAACGTCATGGGGAACGAACGGGAGATCCTGATCGGACTTATCGGGCTAACGGGGGCGGGAAAGACGACGTTCGCGTCCAGGGCGTCGGGGCGCCAGGATCTGCACATCGGCCACGGCGCCGACTCGTGTAAGATTCTCGACTAGGTGCACAGACACAACCAACTAACAACTCACACTCCTAACGCAGGCACACAATACCCCTACACCGTCTCGTTCCGGCTCGACGGCCACCGCGTGACGCTGATCGACACGCCGGGGCTCGACGACTCGGCGCGGCCCGACGTCGACATCCTCGAGTCCATCGCCAAGTACTTGGCCGACTCGTACGGGCAGGGGCGGCTGCTGGACGGACTGGTCTTCCTCCACCCCATCACGATCGGGCGGGTGACGGGCAGCGAGAATATGCGGACGCGGGTGATCAAGGCGATCCTGGGCGAGGACGCGTTCAAGCGGGTGGCGATCGCGACGACCATGTGGGACGCGTTCCGGGCGGACGCGGCGGCGGCCAAGCGGGTGCAGCACGAGGAGCGGCAGGTGGGCATCTGGCGGGCCATGTGCGAGCGGGGCGCGACCGTGTTCAAGCACTACGACACGCGCGAGTCGGCGCTCGGCATCATCCGGCACCTATCGCGGTTCGCGGAGCCGGCCGCGCTGAAGCTGCAGGTCGAGCTGGAGCGGGATAGCCGGCTGCACATGACGACGGCCGGCCGCGAGGTCGAGAGCCAGCTGCGCGAGCAGATCGAGCTGCTCGAGATCCAGCTCGCCGCCATCCGCCTGCAGAACTACCAGGACGAGCTGGCCGACGAGGACGAGCTGGACGACAAGGACGACGAAATCAAGGACATGGAGAAGGAGATTGACGTCCTCACAGTGCGCAGGGAAAAGCTGCGCGGCACAGTGGTTAGTACAGCGTTTTCTACCAAAAGTAATTTACAGGCATGGCTGTTGTCTTCTTCGAGTCATAGTACCATAGCCACCACCACCACCTCCATATCTACCCCCGACCACGGCGCTGATGTCAGCGCCACCCCCAAAGGTCAAAATCTTGAAGCGTGCTCTACCCATTGTGCTTGCCGCCACCAACCTTGCCATACAACTCGTGGGAGCGGGGGCGTGTGTAATCCAGTGATTTTTCCTCAAGGCCCAGGGGAAGACAGGGGAAGACAGGGGAAGACAAGGCAAGGGATTAATGAACGCCAAGCGAGAATAGAACTAACAAAAGCATTGCATTTCAAAGGTTCGAATTAAAACCTTCCTTGCCACAATCTTCACCCGCCGGCCGCGGGGTAAAGTTAGAGTTAGATGGTGAAGGAGATTGGATAGGGGCTGTCAAAAAATGAAAATAAAGATTACGGATCATCGTCGAGAAGTTTGCGCCTCATTTCACGTCGCCCATAACACTGTCACATAACACTGTCACATCGTAGCAGGCAAAGCACTATAAGCGGACGGAGTAAAAGGCGCTCAAAGCATCATTATTCCGTCTCTTTGTTTGTTGACGCAAATAATATACAACATGATACAAAACCCTCCAACTAGGCTCCCCAACTAGACTCCTCCAACCAGACTCCTCCAACATTTTCTGTCCTCTTTAGACCGGGTCGCCATGCCGACAGAATTGTAGTTCGTGAGACATTTGGTGCTCTTTATGTGCCCTGGGCGAAAACTTTGATCTTGCATGGCGGTTACAATGTCCGTGAGTCAGCCACAACCTCCTGCTAGCCCAGTTCATTAACAGCAGGCTGCGCATGCGATGGGACCTTGTGTAGGGTAGCTTGAGCTTGGAGACTGTAAGCTGCTCTGGCTCCTTGGCGGGAACCGAGCACCTGCCTGCAAAAGTTGGGGCTGTAGGTAAGCTGTTAAACAAGCCGTAAGACTGGCTGGAATTGTACACCCCGTTTTGGTAGGCAGACAGTTGCCGAGTCATCAGGGTTGCGGCTGGAGCCGCGTTCAACAGGCTGACGGTATGACTCTGTCAAAACAGTGCCGTTTAACTGTTCAGCTTCAACTGTTTAGCTTTTGCTATACTGCGGCAAATGCTTATCTTTGTTCATTTTAGTGTGTGCGTACTGCGTGGTGATGGGTATAAGCCGTCTCACGAAGCCTCCTTGAGCAGACGAAATATTACTTACGTAGGTCATGAGAGTTGCAGTTCTCTCCTCCAGGCTTGAATCCGAAGCCCTGAGCGAGGCAGGCATGGCTGATCAAGATGGTAGGGTGGCCAACCTCTCTTGACACGGGCGCAGACGAATTGGGTGTCGGTCGTGCTTTTCTCTTTGCCCTTCTTCTCGGTGTTCGCCTCTGGGGCCGGGCTTTGCTGCTGGGTGCTTTTGCCGGCTTAGTGCCAGCCTCCGCCATGCAGATCATTTCATCGATGTCGTCGCTGATTGCGCTTGCCGTGGTCGAAGGCACGGGTGCATTTTGGTAATATGGGGACGAGCTGGAAGGACGGTTGGTATAGGGGCGCTCACAGTCGGACGTGCGGGTAGGCTGAAGGCGCTCTGCGCGCCAGGAGAAGGCGAGCATGCTCGTCAGGTAGGTGGGGGGAACACCGTGGTAGCGGGTACGGTTCGGATACGGGTACTGGGTTCGGGGATCGGGTACTGGGTTTGGGGATAGGGTACTGGGTTTGGGGATACGGGTACTGGGTATGGGGATACGGGTACTGGGTATGGAGTTGGGGAGATGTTAGTTCTCCCCCAAAGTCTTCGGACAGATAGATACTTCGTTAGCTCGGCAATCGATACTTCGTTAGCTCGGCAATCGCAAGAGGAAGGGCAAAGGAGACGATTATTTTGTAGGTAGGTCTTGGCAGGGTTGAAAGGAGAGAGACGCACAAATGGAAAGAAAGTGCAATGTCACCTGGAGGCAGCAGAGTAGAATGTAATTACCTTAGAAAGACGTGAGGTTGCGATCGATCCTTTTCTTCGCTCATTCGGTCGATGTTTCGATTGTAGGAGAAGAGGTGGAGGCAGAGAAGGGTATGAAGAATTTGGAAATTGGGTATTAGTTACATGTGGCTCAAATGCGGCTTCTTCCGACACCTACACACCCCCTTTTGTTCCAAAAATTCATAACTTTATCAATTTGAGACCAAAATAAGTGCAAAATGTACCAAAATGATCCTCATTCAATTCTCAATCGGGCCAATTTTCAACTGTCCCAGGGAATTTATCCTTTCAGGCATAGAATTTACTAATTTCATTATAACGTCAGGGGTAATTTCCGCCCGAACCTCCTCAATAGCCTGCGCCATCTACGTGACGTTTTGAATCCCATCCCTTCGTACCCCTATTTTGAGCTTCATCTAGTGCTGTAGCTTCTTAATGGGCGAGAGATCCGGGATTTGTGGCGGCCAGTTAAGGATCCTGACGTCGAAAGTCTTCTTTAAAAGACCCAGAAACCCGTGTAGTAATAGGAAGCTCCCCTCTTGTATTTGAACGCCGTAACCGTGCTTTTCCTTTATTCGGTTACAGAAGGGAAGGAAATATGGAATGAAGATCTAATCGACATGTTCCGGACCGTTAGATGGTTCATATTGTACCCAGGGCGTTCCGAGGGCCGTAAGTGTGTTTGTTCGAGATAGCGTTATATGACGAATTAGCTTTCGATTCGCCCGGTTATCGAGCTTCTTCAAGCGCCCGCTTCTAGGCTTTGAGCCGAACGGGTTTTCGAGACCATTGGCAAGGTTTTGCGCCGACCCCCGCTTACGCCGAAATGGTGGTTGCAGTCGCTCCGAAGACGTGGAGAGCCCAAATTTGGGCCCTTTTTTCTTCTTAAAGCTCTATTCTGAAGCTCTTCGGAATTCCGACCATTTTATAGTTGAAAAGGAAGAAAAAGGTTAAAAGACGGTGAAAAGTTTTCACCTGAAGGTAGAGGGCCATTTTGGCTAACCATGGATTTGGTGGCTTTTTTAGTGTGTAAATGGCGCAAGACTTTTGGTACCTGATTGTACAAGAACTCGAGGCCCAGGGACATTTCAACCGGCCCTGGGCGCTGGTGGCGTATGCTAGACCGCCTACGGCCTAGGCTATGTGAGCCGAATGCCGCATAGCTACGGGATCTAGGCGATGCCCATCTTTCCTTTTTCTTCCGAATACAAGCACTCTTTTGCCCTCATTTTTGCACACCGTTGCATGTGACAGTAGGTGGGTAGCGAAACACTTTTAGCACCCGATTGTACGCAGCCAGTTCGGATGACCTGACAGGGGCTCTAGACGGCACAGCGGCCGGGACAGACAGCTTAGATAGGAATTCAGTCACGTAATTACCATCGGGGAGTAAAATTTCAAGGCTATTTCGGGGCATCTGCAATTTCAAAAACGCAACCTCAGGTAGGTATTATGACTCAGACAAGAACAAATAAGACGAATATCTACACAACGCCTAACCCTCTCAGTCCCTCGACCATCACCACCTGCACGATGAGCACCACGACAGCCGTCACCGACAGACCTGCCGGTTCTCGCCCCCTTGCACCCATCGCCCGGCTGTTGGTCGAATTAGCCGCCGCTCCCTGCTGCCCTCCTCCTCCCCCTGCTCCCATTGACGTTCCCGTCGGCGTCGTCGACACACCTGTGGTGGACGGCGCGTTCGGATCCGTGCTGTAGTACGAATACGTGAAGTAGTTGTCGCAGTTCTCAAAGCACGTATACGTGCCATGGAACGTGAGTCATGGGTGACGAGGAAGTCGCTACTAAATCAACGGCGTGGTTTATCAATATCCCGGGAACACGGCAACAGGATCAGCTAGCCATGCATGCTAGGGTTGGTGAGAAATTAAAACTCTGACTCTCTTGTTCCTATATGAGAGGAGGTAATGAAGCAGAAGACGAGACCAGACGCCTGGGATTAGTTTCGTCACTTTCGTAGGGAATCAGAACAAAAGAAACACAAAGTTCAATGACGACTACGCTTATGTAATGGATGTTCCTAAAAACATGTTCCTAGAAATTGAAACTATGCTAGCATAAAGTCGCCTGCTCGCTTAGGAAAATAAAGCAATGCTCGACCAAAGCACAGGCTTGCGACCAAAGCAGACTAATTATTTATGAGCCGTTACGCCAGCAGGAGAAACGATGCCTGTTGCCTATCACTCTAGGCTACAGCAGATATATGGCCGCAACCCCCATTACACTGTTTCCACCGAAAGAGCCACGACGCCGAGCGGCATCGCTAGTGGTTTCACCCCTCAACTTGACGATGTCCTTGCCTCCAGCCGTTTCTGCTGGTCTTGGAATCGAATATCTACCAGCTCCGGAACAAAGCCATATACACGGCTCGGCCAGACTCTCGCTTTGCCCAATGACGAAGCAAAGCGAACCCCCAAGTGGCCGACATCCTCGACCGGTTTGTGGAGACGGTCTCTGGTGGCGGTGGGCCGTAGCCCGACATGTGTTGGAACCATGCCGACGGGCATGGGAGGTCAGGCGGGAGGCGCGAGGGCGCCGGCAAACCCTGCTCTGCTGCTGATTATGTTGCCGCTGCTGCTGCTGTGCCCGACGTCCGGGCCGGCGAAGTTGTTCGCGCGGTTTTCCCAGGCCAAGCCCGACTCTTCCCCGTCGATGGATCGTCTAGTCGAGCTAGGTGGCATGCGGGCCGTCGGCGACCAGGAGGCTGTGCTGCGAGGCACCGTCGCCAGCCTACCATGTGATTTGAGTTACATAAAATAAGCAGATAGAAAGAAAATGGTAACTTACCACCCTTCTCTCGGCATGCCGTCAAATTCTCCGACTGCGTGCCGGCGGGCAAACCCAGTCCATATGGAAGAGTGGGCGAAGAAGTAGTGCGGCTGCCGCTGGATCTCACCGCCGTCGCCCTTGAGCGAGGCCCTGAGATTCGCGAGTCCGGCTCCGCGAGGGGCTTTCTCGAATACTGCGTGTTAGACGGTGAACTTTAAAGACGTGGCTAATGGAATGATCGTACGTATGCTTAATTGGATAAGAAACGTGGTAAAAAGTAGAAACGTTGATATCTAGGAGAGTTAAGGTAGTCAAAGAAGGAAAGGCAAAGAAGGAAAGGAAAGATGCTGAAGTGCTGCTAAAGTTGGGCAGAATTTTCAGCCCCTACACCTGCGTCCTATTTCCATGGAAGGTACTTGGGTACCTACATATTTCATCTTTCTTGCTGAAACCGTTGTGCATAGAGGACTGCGGAAGCCCTAGCCTAGACCTATCTATAGAGACCCTACTTCGGTGCTCTGGGCAACCAATGGTAGGACGGCCATTCATGGAACTCGAGGCCGGGAAACTTGAGCTGGAGCTGCGCGATCCAGGTATGGTATGAACGACCCTCCGGGAATTTTCTTAACCCCGCACACGGCAGCACCTTACTTTCGAAACCGTCTCCCTTCTCTCTTTTTCTTTCTCTCAAAACCTATGCCCACGGCCATCGACCAGCTACGCTGCCTCCGCTGACTCGTTCTATCTTGCCGTGCGACAAGCGAAAGTTTTGAAAAGAAAATCGAGTATCGAAAAAAAAAAAAAAATTAAAAATTTAAAAAAATTAACAAAAAAGGCATGCAAACAGACAGAGAGAGCTAGCTTCTTCCCAATTGCGTAACACAACACTCTCTGCACCACAAGATCAGCCATCTGAGCGCCGTGGCTGCACCATCATGCTAACGTGTTCTTTCGGGTAGGCCACTGGGCCGGCAACCCGAGCTCAATTTTTACTCTAGGGCAGTTCTGGCTCCTCTCGGCTGGGAGCTGGCGACAAGCAACGGCTTTGGCTCTGTCGTCAACGCCCTGGGTACTCGATGCAAGCCCTACCTGCCTCAGATCGGGCGGCGCAGAGCTGCGACGTGATGGTGTAGACGTCGCTTCTGCCCGCGGCCAACAAGGTCGGCCCGGTTGGTGGCCGCGACCAGGAAGTTCAAAGCCTGCGCCGTCCAGGACCTCGATGCAGGTCCTACCTGCCTCAGATCGTCAGCGCCATTCTCTAGCGACTGAGCAACAAATCAGCAACCGCCCGGCAACAGACGGCAGACCTCGTCTCTCGTATCGCGATGGTAATGAAGCAGTGAGACGAGGATGTGCTCATGGGCAAGCTGGGCATCGTACAACAACAGAATGAGACCTGGCTGTGAATTGAGAAGCACCAAAGAGACGCAGACATTGAGCAATACCATGTAACTTGGACGAGAATGCTCCATCCTTGTACTAAATTAGGTCCATGTTTCAACCCAAGATTGCAATCAAAGTCGTCTAACGAGTAGCCGCACGAGTAGCCGCATGCTCATCAGCCAATGTCCCAATATGGATGGTGCACACGACACAGCAGCCCCCAAACGAGCTAGACCACGACAATACCTCAGAATTACCACTCCTGCTCACAGCATCCTGCTCACAGCGCCCCCGAAAGACGAGCATTAGCCAGCGTCCCAAATGCTCCCACCGTCAGTGTCACACGGTCTGCGAGGCTGCTCAGGTTGACAGCTGCAAGCGGAGATTTGTCCTTTGCCAGAAACTGGGCGATGCGGTTGGCGACCCAGACGGGGTTCTCGTCGGCTAGAAGACACTCGAATCATCAGCTTCGTCCATGACGCGCAATTGCATTATCTGTCACCTTTTATATCACCAGCACGAAAAACTCACCAATCCAGTGTCCGGCCTTGGGGACGACGTCTGCCTCGAGATTCGACGAGATGTTTTGGTAAGCCAATTGGGTCAAGAAACCGAGGCTGGCCTCACCGCCGAGACCGAGCAGTGGCACATCGAGCGGCTTCTCGGCGAGGACGCCCCTGAAGAAGCTGGAATCGGCGGCGATGATACTGTTCTCAAAGGGGCCGAACATGGCGCGCAGGAAGCCCGGCTTCGAGATGGAGGTGGCATAGCGGTTGACCGTGTCCTCGGCGAAGGCGGTGACGCCCGAGTAGCTGCCATGGAAGAAGTACCACTCGAGCATCTCCTTCTCGCGGCCGCGGATAAAGAACTCGGCAGCGTCGGGAACGCTGAAGAAGGCCAGCTGCCAGTTGGCGTACAGGTCCCAGTACGGCGCTGGCCCGGAAAACTGCTCGTACCCGAACCCCGGCAAGGGATACTCGGCCACGCCGAGCCTCTTTACCAGCGACGGATGGGCCGCAGCCAGAGCCAGGGCCATACCGGCGCCCTTGTCGTGCGAGAAGACGTACGTCTCGGTGATGTTGAGAAAGTCGAGCACGCCCTTGAGGTCAGCCGCGCCGGCCGTGGCGCTGTAGTTGCCGTCGCGAGGCAGCGACGAGTCGCCGGCGCCGCGGTTGTCAGGCGCAATAACAGTGAACTTCTCAGCAAGGATGGGCCCGATGATGCGCCAGGTCAGACTGAACTGGGGGTTTCCGTGCACGAGCAGCAGCGGCGGCCCGCTGCCAGCGTAGCGAAGGTGGATCGACACGTCTTCGAGGGCCACACGTTGGTGCGCCCAGTCGTCGAAGTCAGTCAGCGACACGCCGGTTCCCACGAGGGGAGCAAGTGCCCAGAGGGCCGGTTTCATCAGAGAGAGCCATTTCATCAGAGAGGGCCGTTTCATCAGAGAGAGCCGCATCACGAGAGCGCTTGTGTCGCGGGGTTGTGCAGGTGAGTTTGCGACTTTCACTCCGGAATGCTCGGTCGATCAATGTCTGCAGGAGTCGATGACCGCGTGCCGTCTAGAGAGCGGCGTAACAGAGAGCGCCATGGCCGGACCTTTATATGAGGCCCGGACTCGCTTTCGAAGCTGGCCAAAGTCACGGCTGACATATTTCGATTACCAACCCAGAGATGGGCTTGGCAATAGTACCCTAAAATCCGACTAGATCCGAATCCTCCCGCCAAAAATGGACGCTGTGTTTATAAACCGCAAGTTATCCCGCGTATAGCGTACCAAGAACCACTTTTCTTCCAGGATTCGCCTCCTCACTTTTGGGGTTCTCGTCCTCACTTTTGTGGTTCTCGTGACAAGGATGTCAGGAAAGTGATATCACGAGCGGCAGGGACCAAGGTCATGGGTACCTGCGCCACGTAGCATCAGGTCTGAATGATGGGGTAGTTGTGAGAGTTTTTTCAAGGCCGCGCCATGGCCCCTTCTGACCAAGCAAGCATCGGGAATATTAATTAGCCTGGGGAACTGCCGCTTTGGACACATGTGTTTCCTTGGATCTGCTGTCTCCTTGGATCTGCTGTCTCCTTGGATCTGCTGTCTCCTTGGATCTGCTGTCTCCTTGGATCTGCTGTCTCCTTGGATCTGCTGTCTCCTTGGATCTGCTGTCGGCACCCTCGGAAGATCGCATACAAAGATCTGACAAATGCACCATGACGCAACCAGGCATCAACGTAGCCTCGTACAGCATCTCCATCGACGTGTAAGGATTCACAGATACGCAGGATAGAGACGACAGAAATACGATTGGTTGATTTAGCAACCCCGTCTCCTATCGACCGACTGCCTGGTTCGACAGTGGAGTGATTAGCGGCCCTATCGACGGCTTACTCCCTGCCTCTAGCGCCTCGGACTTTGGCCCTTGGCGCGGCCCACTTGCAGTGCGACGCTGATTATGAGACTCTTGACATCTCATCTCAACGAGGTTAGGGGTCTCAGGGGTCTCCTCGTTGCTCGATCAGCTCCTTGCTTTCTAATGAAGAGGGCATTCTCCTCAAAATTTCGGATAAAGAGATCAAAAAAGATGGAATCTCAAATCAGACCACTCAAGAATCACTTAATCAGCGGGCGATTCGGGTCTTCTTGGAGCAGGGATGTATGAAGAGGGATTCCTAGACATGCCTGCCTTCCAAGTCGTTCCGGGGGACTTGGACGACGACTATCATCAAGCCCAGCCAGCCGTAGCTGCAATGAAGGAGTGAATGGATCGTGTTGAAGATGGGTGAGAGGTGAGGAGAAGCATCTAAACCGCATCCAGGATGATAGGTAGTTGGTTGCTTTCTTCTTTCTGCTTCTAGCTTTGGAGTTTAAAGTTTTGCTCTATTGCCTTAGGTGGAGCGGGGGCATCCACCCCATGGTTGCTTTTTCTTTCAGAAGTTACTTACTTTCGTTCAGAACTCTAGCGCTCATGTTGGCGTTCTTTCTTTTGATCAAGTGTGCGACTTTATCTTGGAAGACCACGCGAAGAATTCCCTTTCTGTCTCCAACAATCGATGCTTGATTAGGTGGTAGGTGAGGCATGGCAAGTACCTTTATGGCTAAATAACTACTGTAGATACATATCGTCGATAGTAATCATCTTGCTCGGGGGCGGAAGGCGACCTGTGCCAGAAATGGTAATTAGGGTGAGCGAAGGTGAGCAAGCCTAAGCTAATCCTGAGCAAAGACGGAGCCGAGTCTGAGCCGGGTTGAGCAACGGCACGCGAGCCTGAGCCGGGTTGAGCAATGGCACGTGAGCGAGGTACGAAGAAGGGAATTTTGTGAGCCCAGATTCGTCTCACAAAACAAACAGTTCCCGGCCCGGCCGCAAGACCGACTGGAGAATCTCAACCAATAATTCAACTAGGCCCTGATCGAAGCCAAACTGGGCCTGGTGTACAGGTCGATCTTCGAGGCAACGACGGGCATCGTGTTCCTCGCCACGCCGCACCGGGGGTCCTCAGCGGCGGCAAACCTAGGCGCCGTCGCCGCGGGCATCGCGCGCTACACTATGGTGGTGAGCTTCAACGTAAGGCTAATCCGCAGGCTCGAGAGCCGCAACAACTACCTCGTCGTGAAGTCACACCACTTCTCCGAGATCTACTCGCGCTTCAACATCTACACCATCTATAAGATGGTCAGGATTGGTCGTATTATGGTACGTGACTGACTGACTGACTACCTAGGTACTAGCCGTGGCGTTAATGTCATCCATTCAATTCGTCGGGATATAATTGATTCCGAGTGAATTTCTCCGAAAGCTGATCGAGTGGCTTGATTATTTATTAGGTGTTCCAAAAGACTCGGCCGTCATGAACCTGCCCAACGAAACACACATACCCCTGAATGGAGGCCACCGGAGCGTTGCGCAGATGGCAGATCCTGGACGCGGAGGCAGTCAGATATTTTACAGGGCCGTGTGTGAGCTCGTGACCCAGACAGTTCCCGTCAGGGGTGAGCAGAGTTGAGTTGGGCCGTAAGTCAAACTGACCCCCGGTGATATCTTGGTGATTATTATCGTCATTCTGCCAGGCAAGCTAATGTTTGTTTCTCGACCACAGGCGAATCGATCGAGCCGGCTCTACGTGTTCCCGAGGGCTTCGTACGCTGCGTAATCACCTTGCGGAACGGCGCTGTACCCCGAAGAGCACAACCATCCGGGACCTGTGCTAGTCCGTGGTTCCTAGGCGATGGTACCGTCCCAGCACCGTCGTCGGGATGCAGCGGCCGAACAAGACGGTCCAGGCCCCTTGGTACACGGACGGCATCACGCCAACGCAGGACTACCTCTACGTGCACGGCGGGCGGGCGCCGGCACCCCCGGGCCAGCGGTGGCTGGACGGCGTAGCAGTAGCGCCGCGGGTAGTGCGGCAGTTCGTCGCCGGCTGCACGACTCACCCGAGTAGATCGAGGCACAGGTAGGGGGCTCAAGCAGCAGCCACGTCGGGGGCATTCGGGGGCATCCAGCTCGAGATCATCCCGTAGTACCCGCTCAGTAAGTTCCGGCTCCTGCGCCGCGGCCGCCACCCCGCCGCGCTGCGCTTCGACGAGAGGTTGACGATAGAATACCCGTCGCCAGAGCGCCTCGAAGCCCCCGCGGACCTGGCCATCCCCCCCCGACACGCGCATGCACCCCCGCGAGCGCACGCTCCGCGACAAGCTCGACTGGGCGTCGGCAGCCAACAGGAAGCAGAGGACAGTCGAGCTGCAGGTCTGGCCGTCAGTGTTGTCTGGCCGTTAGGTGGTCTGGCCGTTAGCGTGGTCTGCCGCTAGAGCTATGGACCATCAAGTTGCCGGCTTCGTCGTCTTCGTACGACCCCGTGATGACGACACTCGGCAGCGCCAACATCCGCCGCGGCGGCCAGCAGCGGTGCCGCCGCCGCCGCTAGTGCTGATCGGATGAGGTCATGTTCGTCGGCGGTGGCACGCAGTCGCGGTACTCGCCGCTCGCAGATGACATGGACGCCGTGCCGCCGTCCCAGGACGTGGGCGCCGGTGCGCGCATCCGCCATCACATTGTGCCCTACGACGGGGACGCACAGTCGTGGAACGTCGACGGCGCCGTCCTCGTCAACGTTCACGTCGCCCGCGCTAACCGGTTCGCGCGCGCCGCCGGCCTAGCGCTGCCGCAGCCTGTCTTGTTTGCTGCCGCCGACGAGGATGCGATTTTGGACAGGGTGCGCGGCGTTGGTGGTGTGGGCGAGATGATGGCTCGAGCAGGCTTGGGGGTTTGGGCTTGCGAGGATCCGGCCGTCTTCTGGTGCAGGGAGCGGCTATGCTATTGGCAGGGATATGATGGTTCCTATCGGAGAAAAGGCAGAAGCCCTGCCGGGGTATTGTGGCTGGAGTGGGTGAACTGGGCGAGCTACCAGTGAGATTACCCCCGTCCCTGTTTCGCTGTTTCGCTGTATGTGTCCATTCGACGTTGGTCCACAAGAGGAGGTGTGGTGTGTGCGGCAGAAAGACGGCGACAGTCGACTGTCTGAGGCGCGAACCTGTTGTTCCTGGTAGGGACACCGACGGCCGAGACCCCTTTCGGGGCATTGGTTCGCACCAGTCACACCGAAGACCCTCGGGAACGCGGTTTGAAGAGAGACCTGCTGCTGGCCGAGACAGAAGGCGAAGGAAGCTCTGACATTTCCACACCAAAGGTTCTGGGGCCCAGCCATCACAAACACTTACTCTGCTACTTGGTAACTATTCTGGAACTCAAGCACTTGCTTACACTCAACCCCTGTTAAATCGTTCCCGCGGTTCCGAAAACAGTGACCCAGCGCCAGATACAACCGTCCAACTACCCAAAAACGCAGGAAATCCAGTAGAATCTAGACTGGGATGTGGAAAAAAGGGTTATAGATAGTTAAGAGTTCTGATTTTGTTTACAAAGTAGTTTTCACTTTTAGTCAAGTGCGCAAAGCAAACTCGTAACTTGGGCTTGGCAGGTACCACGCAAACAATTGAGCAGGGATTGGAGTGTAAGCTTCGTGGCCGGCCCGTGATCAAGCAAGCTGAGGTCTTCAAACCCCGAGCCATGCGCCGTGGCGGCGGCCCCGCCCTCTTTAGCGGCGACACCTACCGCTCAAAACATGAATCTACAGGTCGGATGGTGTAGTTGGTTATCACGCTAGTCTAACACGCTAGATGTCTCTGGTTCAAGCCCGGGTCTGATCGAAACGATTTCTTTTTAGCCTTTGTCGGCCCCCTTTTTTGCTACTCTGTCGCGAGTTGCTGTCTAGACCAAAACGCTTCGTTTCAGGCTGCAAAGTCAGCGATCGGGGCCGGTCAGCGTGCCTGCCGGTCCTCGGTCGCTCTGTCTAATTGGCCTGGTCGGTCTGCGAGTCGCTGGTTTGGCAATTCGACGAGTCTAGAACATTGGCGCAATTGAAAAGGGGCTCGGTGGCGCGCCGTCTCTGGAGGTACGGACCGTACGGTATATCGACGTCACGTAATGGTTGAAACATGTTTGTACTCTCACGAAGTAATTACAAGACCGACTTGCGGACCGTGCCAGACAAGATTGCCCGCACGCTGCGATGGACTTTGAGCCGTCATTGACGTGGCGTTCGGATAGTGGTGGTCCATGTCCCCGAGTCGACCGCATCATGCAGGCTGCAGCAGCCATTATGGACACGGTACGAGACAAAAGGGGTGCGGAGGGCAGACAAGACGCAGCTATTTTGATGAGCCATTTTCTCCCACGGTGACATCCATTCCTGGGAGACATGCAGCGACGCGAACGCTGGGGCGCCACACCATCGATTCCGCTGGGCCAATAGGAGCCGGAAGAAGAGAAACCACAACTCAAACTGTCCGAACTGCACAAAGTGCGAGCGTGGGGAGGGGTTGCTGCATGCCGGTGACTGGGGTGCTTTGATATTTGGGGCTTGTCACACCATACGGCGATTTTAACTGGACAAATGCAAGAGGTCGGACGTGGCACTGGCGGCCTAGGCCATCTCCTGACAGGCAAACTCTGCACGAGAAGTTGGTGGCTCTGATTCGCGGCAAGTGCATGAGAACCGAGGTCTCGACCAAACGCTGGCAGCCACCACGGAAGAGAAGATACGACCCGGGGGCCAGAGCCGATCTAGGCCCCAGGTCGCCTGGGCCGTCCATCCTGGCCAAGCCGGGTGAGACGGCACTGTCGAAACGCACTTGATGGCGGCATTGGCGCCATCGTAGACTTGGACCCCTGCCCCACTCGGGCGCCTTGTGCGGGCGCCTTGTGCGGGTAGAATCAAGTCGAAGCGCGACGCCAGGACCCAACCTGTAAGCCGAGCTCAGCCGTGCTGCGGGATCTTTTCCGCTTAGTCTTGGCCAACAACTCGTGGGATGCATCCCTTCGGCCAGGCCCGCCGTCGTCAACTGATTATGACTACTAGTAAAACAGATCAGCGTCTCACTAGCTTTGCAGACGCCACTGAGCAGCAACCAGGAGCCAGAACGTTGGCGAAGAGAGCACCTGGCCACCTCTGGACCCCGGGGTGCCAAAGAGAGAGAGATTTAGATATGAAATGGTCGAACGAAATAATCTGCACGAGCTCCTTGCAAGGTAGATAGTGATGCTCCCTACAGCCAGTCCAGTCCGGGAAGCCGAACAGATTGGCCCCAGGAGGCATGCAGGCCGGACAGATTGGCCCAGGAGGCATACAGGGCGGATCCGAAGAAGTGAGAGAGACACCGTGGGAGTGTCACTATGTCACATTCTCACTCTAGCTTCTCCTCCATCCGCTGAGCGTCGCTTCTCTCCCAAGATCCTGACGTCGGCAGTGCGCGGCAGATTCAAACTTTGATTTCTTTGGGCTTGGTGTGTGTTAGCGACGATAGTGCATCCGTGTCTCCGCTTTGCCCATCTCAGCTCCGATTTGCCCATCTCAGCTCCGCTTTACCCATCTCAGCTCCGCGTGTGTCCATTCCGCCGATTTCAGCCCCTCTTCATACAGGTTTGCGTTGTCAAGATCGGTCGGAATATTGTGCGGTCAGGCTGTCCGTCCGCGCAACTGAGCGCTTCACTGGACCGATCATCTCCAATGGTGTCAATTTCTGCTTTGGGTCTACGCAGATTGGGAAAAGCACATTATTCTCGTCCTCGAGCTCAACCCGACACCCCATATCCATATTTTGTGTAGCCATTGGCCACGAGTATGGCGAGTAGGACCGACACCGGTGAAGTGGACAGCAGCTGTGGGTGAAAGGACGGGGGGAAGGGCCGCGGCTTCGGGTCTGAGATGCCCGGCCCTTTAGGTAATCTTGCGTCTTTGCAGCCGTCTGCTTGTTGTCCGGCGTGTCCATGGCCCGGCGTGTCCATCGTCCTGCGTGTCCATCGCCCGGCGTGTCCATCGCCCTGCGTGTCCATCCCTGCGCGTCCATCGCCCTGCTCGTATATCGCGCGAGCTTCAGCGAAAGGACAGGACAGACTACCTAGTCTCTAGCCGCCTGGCGAGCTCGACGCAATGCCCGGCTGTTAGTGTTAATTCCAGGGCCGATTGTTGCCTGTGCGGCATGCCCTATGCCCATCATCTCGTGCTGTGTCGGCGCTTTTGGCTGCCACGGTGGACGCCGGGAGCATTCGGCTAGGCTGGACTGAGTGGATTGCCCTCTGGTCTTACACACTGACGAGAGGGCCCATCTAGGTCTCCTCTTCAACAAAGTTTGAAAAATCCAAAGTTGATCTCGGGACTCCGAGTAATCAACCGGCACCGATTGCGCCGCCGAGGGAGAGGACGAGCTGGATCTTCGCGGTTCTGTGGAGAGCAGTGGTGGAGAGCAGTGGCCAAGTCGGCGCAAGCACGCTGTCTTGGAATACATGTGCCGTGGTGGGGCTGCTGAATTGTGATTGCTCCGTGTTCCCTGCGGGAGCCACCGAGGCTAGCCGACCAGATTCCTCGCTCGGACCACGATCTTGTACCTCGACCAAGAAGCCTAGGTACCGGCTACCTCACTAATAAAGTCACTAGGCACCAGGTCTTGATAAATACACCGCATCTCCCTGGCTTACTTGTTTCCAACGTTCCTCGTTCTTATCCTTCTTTCCCCCCAATTCTAACCGAGCCGTGCTTCAGTCAATAAGGCACGAGCATATCCACGCAACAGACGTCACGTCCTCCCAACTCTGTCAGGAAGGAAGGGTCTAGATGACCGAGGACGAAAGGAGTGGCCATACGAGCTGAAAACGAGCTCGAGTGAGCTGAGTTGGCGCAATCAGTTCAGCTGGCGTGGGCCACCATTCACCACCAGCCTTGCCACCAGCGCAGCTATAATGGAAGCTCTCTAGCTCTGCCAGAGAGCCGCAGATAAGATGGAGAGAACACAAGCAACAATTATAACCAACACCGTTACAATCCATCCATTCACCAATCTTTTCAAGGTGCAGTGTATTTGACAAGTATATACACACTTACTCATTTTTCAAACCAAAAAAAAAAAAAAAACCATTCAACAAATATCCTGCTATAAGTATTCAACACAACGTATTTGATAAGTGAGTTGAACAGACAAGCGAGTTGAACACTCTCACAAAATTTAGTGATCTGCACGCAAATAGACGACAAGAAATTGATAAAGCCACTAACAATTTATTAACTTTTTTTTCGCGTACATACCACCACATTGTGTCATATCACCACATTGTGTTAGAGTGTTCAGCTCGCTTCCCTATTCATCTCGCTTATCAAAAACGTTAGTTATTACTTGGTCCTTTACGCACATAACCCAGCAGGCCTGGTCGTAATCAGGTCACATCGCAATCAGGTCACATCCTAGCTTGGGTGATCAAAGCATGCTCTGCAAATCCGTCCTATGCTGAGCAGCCTCGACCAACCTCGATGAATTGGGAGGGAGCTAACGGCTCACGCAGAGTTACATTGCACGATATAGAATTGATCGGGGAGTCCTGTTATTCCGATTGTTGATTTGGCCATCACCCCCGTAAATAAAAATACAATCCTACCCTTCGCAAAACACGATAGAGGAAGTAAACTACCAGTACAAGTAGTAGTATGTGTAAAACGCCGGCTGGGGCGGCGGACCGTGAATGTAGCAAAGGGTTAGTATAGATGAGATGGCGAAACAGCTCCTCCTGCATATGCCGCTGGAATTCCTCTTTACGCCGGCGCTCCTCCTCGCGAGCAGCCTGCTGGGCTTTCTGTTGTCTGACGAGGGACTGGCGCTCTTCTTTGCGAGCAGCCTGCTGGGCTTCGAATTGCCTAATGAGGGCCCGGCGCTCCTCCTCTTCACGAGCCTTCTGCTCCCGTTCACGGGCGGCTTGCTGGGCTTCGAATCGCCGGGTGAGGGCCTGGCGCTCCTCCTCCCACTTCGCCTCCATCTCGCGGCGGATCTCGTCCTTGCCCGACTTCAGCCTCTCTATAGCGTCTTCGTTAGAGCGAAGCTTTGCCCCCAGCTCCTTTTGCAGGTTCTCGAGTTCCGTCTGGTGCTCCTTGTCCTGATTTCGGATGGCCTCGTGCATCTCCTCACGAACGTTTGCCACTCTCTTCTCGTACTCGGCCCGCTGCTTGGCCATCTCGCCTTGCACCTCCTTGCCGGCTGCAGTCTGATCCAGGGAGAGGCTCCTGTCGACCATATCCCGCTGGATATCGAGGACCGTTCGTTAGCGGTTGGCTGTGATGTCCTGCACGATCTCGGCGGCCGACTCGGCGCCACGGTCTTGCCGAAAGACTCGGCTCCCATTCTTGATCATTTGGCCCCAGAAATCGTCCTTGTTCTGTAGTTCCGCCTCCCGCGCAACCGCGACGTTGAGATCTGGCACCATGCCCCACATTGTGCTGGCGAGGACAATGTTGCTCAGGTTGTCCTCGCCAACGAGTTTCTTGAACATTCGCAGGTTTTGCATGCTAGATCCGCCCACCCTCGCGTCGGAAATGCGATGAAGGTAGATGATGCCCGAGAGCAGGACGCGGGTTTCGTACGATCGGTTGAGCCAGTCCGAAATATCCCGCAGTATGTCGGTGTCCGTCTTGTAGGTGTCGTCAAACCCTGGAGTATCGACCAGGTAGACCGAGACGCCATCCCGGCGAGGGTAATGGTAAATGGCGACGTTTCTCGTGCCTGGGCCGAGAAAGACAGCTATATTAGCACATGCCTGTTCGACTCCGAGCTCGGGTGGTGACCGACAAGACTCCAGCGTATGGCCGACGGCCGCTTCTGGACAGAAATGGCTGATGAAAGTTGATTTCCCCGACCCCGTGACGCCCATGATGGCGATGACAATATCCTGGGGCCTATTGGAGACTGTCAGACTGGGATATGCAGGTTCATCGATGAAAAACACACAAACGCACACACACGCACACACACACGCACACACACGCACATACACACATACACACACATACACATACATACACACATACACAAACACATAAACATCCACACACACATACACACCTTATTGTAGGTGGCCCCCCATGCCTCTGCTGGCGTCTGTGCGCTGAGTCTTGTCGCGGTCGATCTCGGCTAGGCTGCTCAAGTGCGACTGGAAGGATCATCTCTCCCAATTGAGGCGACCCACCATGGCGTACAAGCGACTTGGACATGGTGGGTTGCTAGCGCGAGGATATTCCCGAGAAAATAGATTTGCTTAGGCTTGGTCGAGAAACTAGGAATTCCGCTTCTCCGTACCTCCCTAGAACACAAACATCGATGGGAGCAAGAGGGCGGAACAATACGCAGCCTAGCGTTATCTAGGGGCCCGGCGAGGTGTCCCGGCGAGGTGTCCTCGCAATTTAAGCTCCAGGTCTCTTTCCGACGACTGCTTGCCGCATTGAAATCGCTTCCGCCAGAATCTGGCCCCCCACCCGCGCCATCGGCAACGTCTAGGCACCTGTGCATTGCTTAACCTTCTGCCGGCCGCCGCCTAGCCCACTTGGGCGGGCTTGGGCCAGCACGCAGCAGGCAGAGTGTCTTGGCCACCCTAATTGTTGATGGGTTAATAGTAGTAGCAGAAGAGAACTCCCGTCTCACCTCTTCCCATTCTCGTGGGGGCGCTTGATACCACCCATCAGCCCCGCGTCTACTGTCTCAAGTCTGTGACTGAATGAGTGTGCGCTCGAAGCGCTGGCCAATAGTGCGTTGCATTTATCAGTATCTCGCCAAGAAGAGACACGCCCCCCTCCGGCAGCAATGGCAGGATGAGCCATAAGGCGCAGCGAAAACTATTACGTCTTGATAAGGCGAAAATAGAAGGCCATGGGAGGAGATAATGAAAGAGATGGAAGGCTGAGAGCGAGGGTGTGTGGCCTTCTTTTCGGATGATTTGCTGAGACGATGTGTCGCCAGAGGCCTAGAAGCTGTCGCGCAACACATCCGCCGGAATCATGATATCTCTGCCCAATACGCGGCTTAGTGTTATCTACCTTGTCCCCCTGCTAGACATCCGATGACCAAGAATTAAATTCTCGTGTAACGCCTTGGGGTTGAACACGCCCAGCGTGACAGATTTATTTGGTACTTGGTTCTTTGTGCTGCCTATGGGTGTGTCTGGACTCATGCCGGGCTGGCGAACCTATGCCGGGCTGGCGACAGACGATGCGTCATGCATCCCTTTGAGTGCCTCTTCGATAACATATGCCACCAGTCATTGCTTACAATTTAGCGAGTGGCAGGCAGTTTTCCAAGATCGGTTTACCGGTGCCAAGGACGTACTCGAAGGAGGGGGGCGGCGGCGGGGGGGAAGAGCAAAAGCAAGACTTGGCCTGGACATCGGAGACAAAAACCTTTCCGCCTTAATGTGTTCGCGCCAGGGCGAGCCTCCCGTCCACAATCGGCCATCAAACACATTTGCGATTCGCCTTTACCTAGGCCATGGGTGCCGCCCACAGCAGCAAATCCGGCTCTGGTTCGGATGACGGAGTTGTCATTGCGATAATGGGGGTCACGGGCTCTAGGAAGAGCCATCTTATCCGGAGGATTACCCAAAAAAAGGGGGTCCGTGTTGGACACGGGCTTCAGTCCGGTAAGACGGTGCTTTCTCAAAGACAAAACCGCACGTCGGCTTACGGGCGTGTAACCTATTAAGAGACAACTGAAATGAGCGAAACAACCTTTTCCCACCGCGGAACCAAGTATGTCCTCGTGGATACGCCAGGCTTCGACGACACAGTACTAGGCCAGGAGGAAGTGGTCTCACGAATACTGGAGTGGCTTGCGGCCAGGTTCGGGGAAGGGAGAGGATTGGACGGCATCATCTATCTCCACTCGCTGAATAGCCCGAGGATGACGAACTCGTCTAAGGCGAGTCTTCGCATGTTCCGTAAGCTCTGCGGGAGCGAGGGATTTGGCAGGGTCATCCTAGGGACGACTTTCTGGGATGTGGTCCCCTGGCCCATTGCCGAAGAACGGGAATCCCAGCTCTGTAACTGGTTTTGGCCGGAAATGATAGAGAAGGGGTCTCGGGTTGCGCGTATATTCCCTGACAGGGTCTCAGGTCTGCGGCAGATCGAAGCCATTGCGAAGAGTGCGGGAGGATTGCCGATGAGCCTCAAATTTCAGTCGGAAATCACGGCTGACAGCGCGGGCCGCGTGGACGTGTCCACGACCTCGGCGTATCGCCAAACGCTACGCGACTTGCAAGGCCCCGAGGCGAGGCAGAAGTTGGTGACACAGTGGCGGGAGAACATACGGCGGGCGTACGAGAAGGGGAAACAAAAACTCAAGTCCCGGGATCGAGCTTATAGCCAGCGGGTCAAGTCCTTAGAAGGCCAGCTGGAGGCGGCGAAAGAAGCGGCTCTCAGCCATAGGGAGATTACATCTGAGCTCAGGTCGGAGAGACGGAGGTTAGAACGAGAGCACAATCTGTCGAGTAGCTACTTGTTCTAACATTCCGTAACACAACTAGCTAGGGGCATGGCAAACAAATGGTCCCCTTTCTCCCTTGGCTCTGCTACTACTACATTATCGAACAAGAATCAGCCGTAAGGGCAAGTGACGCTGTCCTCGCAAGAGCGCTAAGCACAGAACTGCCGGTGACTACCTTCTGGGCGAGCGCCATCGAAGGGAGGTGCACTTTCTGAACCTCCTAGCATCCATAGCCTCCAAGCATCCGTAGCCTCTAAGCATACGTAGCCTCCACATCCGTAGCCGCCACATCCGTAGTCTCCAAGCATCCGTAGCCTCCAAGGTTTGCGGCTTGCCTCGCGCTGCCTAGTGCCGTCAAGCCCTTCTGCCAACCGTACGAGCTCCCGTGCCTGCCGCTCAGCCTGATCCGCTCCTCTGGCCACGACGTCTCGAACGGGGATTCCGAGACGGCGCAAGCCCCCAGCTATTCACTTCAGGTCCCGCGTCAGCTCCGCTTCCACCCCTCGGAGGCGCTGGATGTCCTGATGGTGGCATTGCCGAATCGCCCTCGTGAGCTCTGCCGAGCCGTAGCAACGTCCTTCTCCAGCTTGCGTTGTCTAGTCGGTAGGCTTCGTACAAGACCTGCCCAGCCCCGGTCTTGCGCAACGTCATCGACTCGACGGCCATCTCAATCTGTATGCCGAGCACAGGGCCCTGTCTGCATCGTACGATATCGTCTACGGCGTCGAGTGCTTCTTGGCGGCCGGGGGGCAATGCAGCAGAACGTCCGCCCTTGGCCAGGATTTCTCGCCAGAAGCGATGAGTCCTTTCGAGCTCTGCTTGCCGTGCTCCTGCCAACGCTCGCAAATGTTCATCGTGATTGATGAGGCCCTAGCCTGCTGTCAAGAGAGTGACGTCGGCGAAGGCCTTGGGCCCACACATCTGCTTGAAGGCGTCCAAAGCCCGTAACGCGGTGCCGGAGAGCTGGACATCGGTAATGCGCTGCAGGTAGATGATGCCGCAAAGTCTGATGTCGGACCGGCCCCTGGTGACTAATTATCCCGCCTGTATCAGAAAGGGAAGCCCCAAAACATACATACATGCTATCCACCAAAACAGCACACCAACATACAAGAGCCAAGGCCGTGGCTAACGAGCTGATATGGTTGCTCCGTGCAGGCTGCTACAAACGCGCTTTCACCGGAACCAGGCATTCCCATGACTGGGATATAGACGTCGTCGACACTAGTTTCATAATTATTTCATCAATATTCGCATCTTCACATAGACGCTGGGATACGGCTTGACTACCTGAGGGTTACCGGAGCGAAAGCCATTTCTCGAGGGCCACGGTAGGGTAACAGGGCGGTACAAGGCTGTTAATTGATTGATTGTGCTTGCTGTGGGTCGGGGGAAAAAACAGCGCAGGCAGGGCCCTGAATGGTGTGTGGCAAGCTCAGGCCTCGGCGACTAGACTAGGCTGAAATAGACCTGGTTTGTCTGTGCTCCCACATGCCTGAACTGCTGACATTTGAGGCCAAAATTTGAGGCCACACACCCCCCAAAAACAGCAGTCCAAACCGCCGCACATGTAGTAGGCTGGAATGTCTTTGTGGAAACCGTCGAGGTTGGACGTGTTGAAGTTGGACCTCGTCCGTCCAACGCAAATAACGATCTACACTTGAGTGGAGCCGGCCTGCCCAATTAGGGTGTGCTGTGCTGTGGGTCCTGAAAAGAACGGTATGGAATGTTGCCTCTCTAAAAACTACAGGCCGAAGGCCACCAGCTAGCGCGATTCCAGGTGTGGGGTATACCCTAACCCTGAGGATAATCCTGCTTTCAGTCTCAATCAATCCACCGTGGCTGCGTGGGTCCTCAATCAATCCACTGTGGGTCCTCAACCAATCCACCGTGGTGCAATCCACCGTCGGCCAGTCCACCGTCAGACCGCTGATTGCAGCGGTGCTACGTACTATAGATTTTCCGGTCCTCGCCGTCATCAAGCTCCATCGTAGGAGTCCTGGTGGAGCCCTCTACAGCGACCCTCTCACCGTCACCCGATTACGTAGTGGTCTGTAATCCGTACAGTACCCCGCTGCTGCGGCGGGTTTGCTAGCGCATACTCCATAAAATGGCGAGAAAGCCCGAATCCGGCCGAGATCACGACTACACGCGTCGAGAGAAGAATTTCCCCTTTAATCGTTCACGTCAACTGTGTGTAAACACTGAAAATTGAAAGCCTAAAATGACAGGACCAAAGCAGTTCAAGGTCGGCATCATCGGCTATGGGTCAGTGTCTTCAGCCCAAGTTCACTGCACTGTTCAATCCTCGGCAGTTGCACGAGTGGCTGACAAAACTGTCTCAACAGCCTCTCGGCCAAGGTGTTCCACATCCCGTTCGTGGCGCTGACCGAGACGCTGGTGCTGCACTCGATTGTGCAGCGGGCGCCGGCGGCCGGCAACTCGGCGCCGGCCGACTTCCCCGAGTTGGTGCACCACACGTCGGCGGCAGCGCTGCTGGCCGACGCCGCCGTCGACGTCGTCATCGTCAGCACGCCGCCGCAGACGCACTTCAGCCTGGCCCGCGACGCGCTGCGCGCCGGCAAGCACGTGCTGGTCGAGAAGCCGTTCGTGCCCACGGCCGCCGAGGCCGACGAGCTGGCCGCCCTGGCCCGCGAGGTCGGCCGTGTTCTGTGCGTCTACCAGAACCGCCGCTGGGACTCGGACTTCTTGACCATCCAGCAGCTGCTGCGCGACGGCGCGCTCGGCCGCGTCGTCGAGTTCGAGACGCACTTCGACCGCCTGCGCCCCGACCGCCCCAGCACCTGGAAGGGCACGCTGGGCATGGACGCGGGCGGCGGCGTGCTGTACGACCTGGGCACGCACCTGCTGGACCAGGTGTTTGTGCTGTTCGGCATGCCCAGCTCCGTGTCAGCCAAGTTCGTCAACCAGCGCGACGGCCGCCTCGTGTCGGGCGTCGGCGCCGACGAGCAACCCGACAGCATCTCGGCCGTGCTGAGCTACGCCGCCACCGGCACCCTCGTGCACGTGCGCAGCGCCGTCGTCAGCGTCGAGGCCCGCCAGCTGCGCTTCTGGGTCCGCGGCTCCAGGGCCAGCTACCACAAGACGGGGCTCGACCCGCAGGAGGACCAGCTACGCGCCGGCGGCAAGGCCACCGACGCCGGGTTCGGAAAGGAAGACGAGTCACGGTACGGCCGCCTGAGCGTCGTCGGCGACGGCGGCCAGGTCGAGGACCGCGTGTGCCCGACCGTCAAGCCCGAGACGTACCGCCGCTTCTACGGCATGTTCGCCAAGGCGGTCGCGAGCGGCAGCGAGGACGACGTGCCCGTGCCGGCGACGCAGGCCGCGCAGGTGCTGCGCATCATCGAGGCCGTCAGGGAGAGCGCCCGCACCGGCAGAGATGTCGCTCCCAAGTGAAACGGACAAGAGCTTGTTGCTGCTCGGAGGCTCGGGCTGGTGTTTCTCCTAGTCGTGCGGGGCTGGGCGGCCAATGGCGCCCCCACGGGGCGCACCGTGGATTTCTGTGGTTGCACGGGCGCGTTCTGATACAGTGTACAACAAGGCGGCAGGGTGCCACATGTACCAAATAGCGTGGGACGAGAAAGCAGTGTTGCGGTGGTGTTTGCACTGGCAAAGCTGCACAGTTTCTACGATATAGACAGCAATGGCTACAAATGCTTGGAATTCCAATCTGGAGCATAGTTGGAAATCAGAAAGCGCTTTGGCATATCAGAGCAAGCCCCAAATCCCACGAAAGGCAGAGTAATAGTTAACACCCCTACGACGGTGCGACCCCTTTTTAAGCAGTCGTCGAGGCCCCCTTCGTGGCCGCTATCACCCTATTACCACCGGATCTAATGATACCGCACATCCATGATCCCGCACATCATGATCCCGCACATCATGATCCCAGCGCAACCAGAGAGAACCGCTTAAACAACTCAAAAAAAGGATACGACCTAGCGCTAGCTGCACAAGCAGTGCAAAGCGACGGGGCATCCCAGCGCTGGGGGACGATGCGTGTCTTGGCTCTGCGCGATCTGCACCGCGATCTGCGACATGGCCATGCCCCCCTCCCCTCCTAGCCCTGCGAGACTTTTGCAAGGCTCCTCCCCCATCCGCGCAGTCCGGGGGATTGGCGGTGGTTGAAACAAGGCGATTGACTCCCTTGCGCTGCGCTGCGAGGAGAGTTGCCATTGATGATCGAGTTGTTAATTGAACTCTTCATCGGCAGTTTTGGGGGATGGAGTGCGTTTTCCTCCGACCAGATCAAGCCCTAACTTGTTCGCCAGCCCTCTGTTGTTTCTTTTAGAACCCCTTTGGTGAGATTCAGAACCACCGGCAGTAGACAGAACCACCGGTAGTAGACAGAACCACCGGTAGTAGACAGAACCACCAGCAGTAGACAGAACCACCAGTAGTAGACAGAACCACCGGTAGTAGACATTGGAGTTGAAGCTAAGTTCGCGTGCCCGGTGATCAACGCAGTCTGGAAGCACGCCTTCCGAATGGACCTCGAGAGAAGAAGGATTCAGACAGGTGTACGTAGAAGATTAAGATAGGTGTACGTAGAAGCTATGCACTAATTGAGAAAAGCCCCATTGCGAAATAACAAAGAAAGAAGAAAATAAGGGCCGAGAGCCACAGCCTGGCTCAAGGCGTGAAAAAAGAAACGATGGCAAAGAAATATGGGTATCTATCTGACACCGTCCTAGTGTATTTCCGTCCTGTCCTTGCCCATACTCCTTCCACCCGCCCTTTCGTACCCGCCCTTTCGTGCCCGCCTTTCGTACCCGCCTTTCGTGCCCGCCCTTTCGTTCCCGCCCTTTCGTAAACCAGCATCAATCCCGACCCAGTAACTCCAATTTTCTTCTATAGCGAAGACAAAGCAAATTAGACAGCAAAAGAGTGACCGTAGTGCGTCGATCTCATTATCGCACACCCCCATTCATTACCGGTGTCTCTCGTACATGTGCACCTTGTCCACCAGGAACGAAAGCAACATGGGTTCGCGTCCATCTCTTCCTCAAGATGGTATTTGTATCGGCCGCGTGGCCGCGGGAATCGATCCAGAGCCAGAGCTCGCGTCGCTCCCCTTTCTCTCCTTCTCCTCGACAACCTGCTCGACCGTGACCGTGGTCGTTGTCTCGCACTGTATGGCCATGCCCATGACCTCGCCGTCGCCCATGCCGAAGCCCTGCATGCTGCTGTTGACCGTGTCCTTGCTGCCGTTGCGCGAGTTGTTGCCGCTGCCGAGGCTCCTCAGCCGCGCCGCCGCGCTCTTCTTGGGCGTGGTGCTCCACCCGGCCCAGCGCTTGTTCGTGCCCTTGGGGTCGTTGGCCGACACCAAGACGACGTTGCCGAACTTGCGGTCTGCCGGGGTCCGCATGAAGGCGAACGTGTCTAGCCCCGTGTCTTGCGACGGCGGAGCCTCACCCGAGAAGACAATGGCGCGCCGTGTGGTCGAGTACAGCGCCACGTCCAGCCACCCGGCGCTCGCAATCATGACGCCGGCGAAGCAAAAGTACGACAGCGGCACGTTGTTCCCGGCCATGGACGCGATGCGGCCCGCGGCAAGCGGCGCCGTGCACAGCACGTAGATGATGGGATAGAGGAGGAAAGTCGGATGGCGGGCGGATGAGGGGGCCTGCGGGAGCTGCTTGAACGACATGCTTGTCACGGAACGTGGAGAACTCGGCGCCAGAGACGGCACCGCCGAACCGCTCGCGGGGTCCGGGTTCGGAAATTTCTCCCCGGTCAGGTTGTGGGCCGAACCGGTTGAGTGGCATGTGGACGGGCTGTGCTTGCTGTGAATCTGCAGATGAAGAAAAATTGCAATGTAGACGATCGTAGTAAGCGCGAGAGACAGAAAAATCCAGAGATAGTGCAGATATAAACGGAGGTCCTGGTAAGCTGAGTTGATCCAGCACTGTTCGAATCGTCAGCCAATGTGCCACCTACTCGTTTGCCACCTACTCGTTGAAAAGACGACGACGACGTACCCATGCACCCGCACGAACATAGAGGCCCCCGACCCCCTCGCCATTCCGAGTGATGATAACCCCGAGGATTGCCAATCCGTAGATGAACGACCACAAGAAGGCAAGGGCCGCGTAGAAGATTCTTGTCGGTAATCGGTAGCCCTTGACGACGCCCAGATAAGTGTGCACGGCGATCGCGCTGATGAAGACGCTCGACGCCAGGTCGCCCGTCGAGATGAACCAGCCTTGTGCCCAGCAGACCGAGTTCTCAACCTCGAGTGCGTGCCGCGACAGCCAGGTCACGTTCAGCAGAAACGCCATTGCCTGTTGGATGTCGGCGAGCAGGAGGTTATAGATGAGCATGAGGAACTGGTTTGGGGGGTTGTTTCGGAGACGCTGGAAGAAGCCCTCCTTTGGCGCTCTCCACTTGTCGTCCTTTTGAGGGCACAAATGCGAGGCTGGGACGAGAAACCCATTTGCATCCGACGCGACGGGCGATTCCGGGACTGGAGAGGTGGCCGTCTTGTCTGGGCGAGGCCGAACCTGCCACCGGACGAACTTGTAGGTGAGAAAACCGAAGAGCCATACGCACGATAAAAAGCTCAGAAAGCCAAACATGGCCACGGCGGCGAGGCCATTGGTAAGGACCGGCGGCAGCGGCGACAGGCTGCCCGTGGAATCCTCCGAATCTTGTATGTTCTGGTGGCGGACGACATCGTGTTCCGTCATCTTTGCTGCATTTCCGTAAAGACCGGCTTGACTTGCGAGGCAGGCGTAGTAGCACCGTTTCCAGTAGTATCAGACGCGCACAAGGGAACGCAAACAACAAGAACGATTAAAAGAAGGGCGTGACGAAAGGAGGGAAAGAAAAAAAGGGAAAGAGAAGATGTCCCGAGAACAGGGGAGGAGGCTCGTTGTTCAACTGTGTGATTTTCACATATTCTCCGAAAAGCCAAGCCCGCACAACAATCGCCAGGATGGTACGTGGAAGGGATTCGAAGGACGAGAGGAAACGGGTCCGGGAGGTCCACAAGGGAAACGACATGTTTTTAGCTGACTACAAGCAGGCCCAATTATGGGGCCGGGATGTTTGCTAACCCCCACCACTACTACCACTACCAGTACCACCACCAGTACCACCAGTACCAGTACCACCACCAGTACCACCACCAGTACCACCACTACCAGTACCACCACTCCCAGTACCACCACTACCAGTACTAGTACCACTACCACTACCACCACTACCACTACGACTACCATCACTACCACTACGACTACCATCACTACCACTACGACTACCATCACTACGACTACCACCACTACCACTACCACCACTACCACTACCACCACTACCACTACCACCACTACCACTACCACCACTACCAGTACCACCACTACCACTACCACCACTACCACTACCACCACTACCAGTACCACCACTACCACTACCACCACTACCACTACCACCACCACCACTACCACCACTACCACCACTACCCAAAGCACAGCGAGGATGGGGGCACAGAGGCAACGGTGGTAGCCGTCGTGCGCTGCATGTTTTCCTGCCATGCACGCCGGGCCCGAGCAGACAGATATTCTCCGTCGGTGCCCACGTTCCATCCTTGTTCCATGTTAAAATAGCCTGAACGAGCGGCTTGCGGCCGCTGGAGGAAGACCATGTGGACGGAGTATTGCGTGCATGATCTGCAGCCCCGCAGAATAGAGCCCTGTCTGGGCGGCTCAATGCATGCAATGGCCTGCGGTCACTTGGGGGTTTTATTGGTCCATTTGCACTTGCGAATCCGAGATCTCCCATCTCACCCCTGCGGCAACGCGCCAGCCGGCAGCAGAGTTTGGTACACAAACCTGAGTGGATGCATGGACGCGCAGGGCAGCGGCCGGCCCTCACCGCAAGACTGGACTGGACTGGCACTGGCACAGGCGGAAATCTCCGACCCTGTCGGCGGCAGGTATTTCTCCTTCCCCGTCGCACACCAAAAAAGGGAAGGGAATCCGTCTGGCTGTCTGACAACGGCAAGTGCAGATCCGGTGCATCAGATCTCCTATCCCCAGGCCTCAAACAGCGATAAGCTTCGGGACATTCACAGGATAAATTCTCCGATTCCTCGGGATTACCGACAAGCGCTTGGGCGGTTGTCGAGGCGCCCAGGATCGACGCCTGCTGGATCTTGCCACTTGGGGAGAAAGGGGATCACGTCTCGGAGATTTCTTGCCTTCTACCGTCTTTGCAGCGTACTATCAGACGGCACACTCAACACAGTCAACTAGTATTGGTTGAACGCGATTTGTTGCGGCTCAATCCGTCGGGAATTTTGTCAGGTTATGCCGTCCTTCTCGGAGGATATGTGCAGCTGCATCCGGCCTGGAATCCCGTCGTTGGGAGCCCGGGGTTGTGTTCTTCGGTCGGCAGTCCACAGCTGCCATGTTCAGCTCCAAGGATCCTGAAAGAGCAGCTGCGACCGTGCCCATATGCGCAAGTTCCAGAAAAGAATGAAAAAGGGTGGCCTACCCTGGTAGGTACCTGGTAGGTAGGTGCCTACCTTGACCAGAGCGGAGAGAGGTTAAGATGTTGGCTAACAAGAAGTACGGTGACGGATGGGATTAATGGAACCCTCCTGCCGGAAGGGTTCCACATCTCGGAGGGCCAGGCGTCGGCTTTTACCATGTTTTGCCATGGCTTACTCGTGGCCCTTTCTTCGCCGCTCATTCTCGGCTTAGTAGTGAACCATGTAAATCTTGGCCCCCGGTTTTGGGCGTCAACGTGACTGACCATTCTGATTAACCTCAGCAACCAGGGTAGGTTTCACGCATGAGATGGCGAGGATGGGAAGCAACTGTTCCATGTGCCGGCCATGTTCAGCGGCAGGAGTCCCAGCCCCGACTGCCGTTGCCTTGCTACATATTCCGTTCAACCGCCTTTCCCAACCAGAAACTCCAAGAGGGCGACCCGAGGTCTTGGCCCGCAATGACACTCTGGTGCAGAGAACTCTCTCATGGATTGGTGAAGGGTCAAGTAGCCAGCCTACTATCATTGTGTCACAACAATAGGGATTAGTGAGCAAAAGAAGGGCCTAGAAGCTGCCACTTGATTCTGCATCACCAGATTTTGCCACTATTCATAACTATAAAAGAGAGACTTTTGGCCCCCAAAGGAAACAAAAAGAAAGACCTTTTCAGACAATTCAAGCTTTACCTCCCTGCATTAAATGCTCCATTCCCGTTGCCCTGTGAGTGCGCGTGACACAATATAGCAGAGGAGAAAGAAAGGGCAGTGGGTAGGAAAAATGGCCTGCTCAGCCTGTTGAAGAAGCAAATGCTCTGCATTCTATGAACCCATCAAGGCAAACTCCACACGAACCTTGAAAAGAAACAACTCATCCTATCGTATAGTATACGCATCAAGCCCGCTTATAGCTCGGCATTGTGATTGTTTCGCGGTGTAATAGAAGGCCTGGCTTCCACCGCTACGACATACGAAATTGTCACGAAAATAAGGATTAACGTGTGTGATAAGCGAGATGAACAGACAAGCGAGTTGAACAATTTCCACAACCTCACCACAACTACCCTCAATTACACAACCACAACACTAGGAAATAACAATAACTGAATCGGAAACAGATGAATCAGACGATTCTGCAGCCTCCTTGCACGTACGTGCATTATGGCCAGGCTTGCCGCATACGCCACAGCATCGAATCTTCGTACGAGACCCCCCTGCACCACCACCATTTTGTCGTGTTTCCTGGACCAACTGCCCACCCACAGCCTTCTGATCCAGTAGATCCTGTGCCTCTTGTACAGTAAGTGATCCTCCAAGCCGAACACGTGTTTTCTTGGCTCTCCGTCGCTTACTAAGCCCCTCATTGGCCTTCCGAAGTGCTGAGACCTCTGTACGCAAAAGAGCCACCTCGTGCATCATAGCCATCGTACCTTTAGCTAATCGATCCACAGCAGTCAGCATTGGTGTTGGAGAGCTGCCCTGATGGTTGGAAATTCGAGTTTTGATGAACGCTGACTGTGAGGCAGCCTCTCTCGGGTTTTGTGGCGTTTGGGAGACCCAAGGTAGCGATGTAGTTGGGCTTGTAGCTGGGGGTGTTGGAGTCCGAATACGCACATCCAGCTTGGATATCACCCTCTCTGGATCGTACGGCACAAGGCCGGCTCCAGCAAACCCCCCCTGGATATTCCTTTCCGTAACCGAAGCAAAAAACGCCTCTCTAAACCCACAAAGAAACTCCAGCTTGCTAATATGTGTGATGTTCATCCGCATCAGCTGCTCAATCTGACAGCCGTACGCCTTCTTCAACGGCCCAAAGCAACCAACATCCAATGGCTGAAGTAGGTGTGAAGAGTGCGGAGGCATACAGAGTGTGATGATGTTGTGCTCCCGGCAGTAAGTCTCGAATTCTTCGGAGTGGTGGCTATCGTGGCCGTCGAGAATTAACAGTCGGTATATTCCCTTCGTACGAGATGCTGTGTGGAAATCGAAGTGCCGAATCCAATCCATGCCTTTCTCATTAGTAGTCCAGCCATTGTCGGTTGTTGCGATACGCCAGGTACCCGGAAGGTTGCACTCTTGATACCAGTTAGCAAGGTGATATTGCCCAGCTAAGATAATGAATGGTGGGATAGTCCAGCCTAGAGCATTCACTCCTTGGATGACTGTAGCCCACTCTCGATTACCAGGCTGGGCTTGCTTAGCCCTACCACGGCCATCAGAGGTAGTAACTACCATAGCGGGGATGATAATGCCCATCATAAAGCCGGTCTCGTCGAAATTGTACAAATCTTCGTCAAGGATACCGTACTTGGCCTTCGTGTTGTGCACAAGCGCAAACCACTCGCGAATAACTTTTGGATCTTCGCATTTGGCCCTCTGGTAGTCGTATTTACGCGTAAAACGCGTCCGAAGTTCTGGCTGGCGCTTGACGAAGTTGTGAGCCCAGCGTGTACCGACAGAGGGCGCGTCGCGTTCGCGTAGCAATCGATTGGCCATATCTTCTACGTACGAAAGCCGGGGATGAAATGCGCGCGCACATAGCTCAATGATGTACTGAACAATCGTTTTCTCTTCCAAATCCGTAAGCTTACGCGAATTGGCTGGAGTATCACGTCGTGCAGGTTTGCCGTCGCGTCGGTTGCGTATAGTATTTACCGTGACTTGATATGTTGTTGCTGCAGCTCGAATACTGAGTTTTGGGTCGTTTTGAATAGCCCTGAGGGCCAAATTCACCCTAGCTTCGTATGAAGGAAGAGACATTTGAGTTTGTTGAGGAATTTGGTGTTTTGTAGAGAGGAGGCGCTTCGCGTCAAAAGTGTTCAACTCGCTTGTCTGTTCATCTCGCTTATCACACACGTTATTCTTTTTCTATATTTTCATTTTTGTATTTTGTTTTGTATTTGTTGGAATTTGTCAAGCAGAAGGGCCTCGAAGGTTCTAGATAGAGACTTCGCCACCAACTTCGCCACCACAATAGTAGTATAAGAACGGGCTTTCTGGCACTGCCAGAAAGCTAGAGAGAAGAACAGACATCTACAATCCATCACTTGAACCACCAGTTTTCGGCGTGCAGCCACGCCCTGTTGAGTCCAGTACCGGTACCCTGGTGAATCCAACAGTATTTTTCCTTTTTGACACGCCGGCGCGCGGCATGGGTAGTCCCTTCGTGCGTGGCGGTACGCAGGATGCCGACCAAGGCGTTTATTGGTAGCGGGTATAATGATTGACATGGGAATTATGACACGCCCGGCATTTTCGGTTGGGTTTGGAGCGAGGGCGGAGGCAGTGGCCGGCGGTGACTACATCTCCCTTGGATGGGGGGCGTCAAACCAAAGTAAATGGTGCTGGTGGTCATTTCTGGTTTGATTTCTGTACTATGGGCAATAATCAATATAAGAGGCAGGTCCCCAGTGACATCTAAAGCAGTTGATCCTTGTCCTTCATAGTCCTTGGACACGCAACTTAATAGCTACCTAGACGTCTTTTCTGCAGACGGAAGCTCAAAAGAACATATTGGTGGTCTTTTTCTTCATGGTAAATACCACAAAGACCATAAAGGCGCCAGCAGCTTTCTAGGAGAAGTTGAGGTTACAGACCACGCCCGCTGCCTTCTAGATTACAGCCAAGATCATATCGTAACTAGAATTATTAGGTGAGAAAGGTAACTCGCGTGTTTTGGTTGCCGGGATTCTCTGCCTGATTTCTTTGCCTGATTTCTCTGCCTGATTTCGGCCCTGGCGCTGTTGGTGTACGTCACCGTCTCGGTAGAGGCGGTCGTTTGCGGTGCAGGGATTCTGCTGTTGGTTTGCGTGGGGGGTCGTTCCGAGTGGAGTTGGCAGCGTCAGACCAGGGTGGGCGACGATATATTCGTACAGGGGTGACGAATATTCGCGAATATGATGCGCTGAAATCTGTGAGGACCCGTCCACCAAACTGGCCCTGAAGCAGCCAGAGCCGCCCAGAACCCACGGGCCTATCAGAAGCCTCCTCGAGGCCCCACCTACCCCACTGATAGATGCAAACTTATTCGCGAGCACGCGACGCGTTGTCGGACTTTTCCTTCTTTCCCTCCTCAGTTTAGAATCTTCGTCGATAGCACCCAATGGACTGAGTTCACCTCAATGCCTTGCCCTGGTCGTGACAAAATCGACAGAAGATTCTAGTGGGGCAAACTTTAAAATCTAGCGAGATGAGCACTATAAATTAGCGAGCTGACGCTAAGCTACAGCAGGTATCTTATTTTGCTTTTTACTGTCAGTTTCGCCCCCCTACGGCGCGCCGCAACGGCAGTCCTCACCTCGCTAAATTTTAGCGCACGATCTTTAACGATATTCGTACAGGGGTGCCGAATATATTTCCGCCCACCCTGCGTCAGACCCGCTGTTTGAACCGTCGTCAGACGACCACTCTTCGCCGTTGTCCGAGCTGTCTCCGTCCATACGGAACGGGCTATAGCCGCCCTTGTCGTCCTGGAGCATTTCCAGGTCCTCGTGCGTGTTCGGCTGCAGAACGCCTACCTTGTCGGGCTAGATAGGCAAAATCGTGCCTATGGCCAAAGAATCACTTCTCAACTGGATAACTAGACCTCCTTCACTGCTAGTAGGTAGTCACAATTCGGCTTTCTTCAACAAAGGGGGTGTACGGATGCCTCTTAGTCTTCTTCTCCTTGGCCTTAGTCATGAACGGACGCGATGCCGTCCTGCAATCGAATTTCCGGGTCTGGATAGTCTCGCTCTGCTTTTCTTGTATCAATCTCCTTCACTGAATTCTGGGGACTTTAGCCGGAGCGGCCCGCGAGAAGTAAGGTCCCAGACCGTGACCCAACCGAGTCCAAAACTCCATGTGACTCTGGGGATGTAAGGCCACGTCCGAAATCCAGATCTCGCCCAGCACAGGCACCGACTTGCAACCAGTGCGAGAGCTAAGATCTCATCCCCGCAACACTCACAATTTCCAATCCTCGCCCTTGCAGCAGCTTACACCACCTGGGATGCCGGAGGGGGGCGGGTTAGGTTAGCTCCGGGTGCAGCTAGTGGGTGGTACCAGCTAATCTACAGGTGATATACGCATATTACCTCCAGCATCCCTCTTTGAGGGCTTGGACTTCTATCTAAGAGCAACAGTAAAAAGAGTCGTTGTACAGAATCAGGAAAAGACGTCCTGCGTTACTTCTCACGTACAGTTGACTTTGAGACAATGACGTCGGGTATGGAGCTCGAAAAAATACACTGGCGCGGGGAGGCGTTTAAGTGTCTCTTGTCACTGAGGAAAGCAACTACTTAGGCAGCCACGAGCAAGGTGGCCATAATCCAGCCCTGAGAAGGCACCAATAGATGCATTGGGAATATGCAATTCCAGCTTCACACTGCTCTGTCAACTGGTTCGGGACAAGCAGGCTTTTGTGAGATCGGCACTGAGCCAGGGGCTTAGGATGATTAGGGAAACTAGACTTGGGCTCGGGCCCATCAGTCCGCCTCCTCCGGGCTCCGTGGGCTGGCTGGATCTCTTCATGTTGTACAACTCCATCAATCCAACTTCACCTTCTCTTCAAGATGAGTGAACAACAGAGAGTGGGTCCAATCACTTTACGGCCTCTCGTACAACTTCTTCCAGTTTACCTTCACCATGCCCCTCAAGATGGGAAATGTAAAGCAGTAATTGAACAGAGACCCAGGCTACTAACGAAATGCCGTGATGGTGCGGATAGACCATGGCATGGAGATAGCAACGAGCTTGACGGTCGTAACGAACACTGGCAGCCTCATCCCATCAGCCCATGTCTCTCTTCTTACAACAACGGCTTCACTACGTGCTATCGTCGGTTAGTCGATGTGTTGTGATCTGGCCTACGGTCACCCAGCCGGGACACGTCGCTCTGGCTCCAGTATACGCGTCGCTACTGAGGATATAGCACTTCGCGCAACCGCCCGAGGTAGATCTTACATCTTACCGTTACTAAGGTAGGTCTTACAGGGAGGTAGTCTGGCTCGATAGCAATTCGTAGGCGCTAGCACACCGTTGTTGAACTGTATCAATGCCCCCTCCTCCTCATCTTCCGCTCTGCGCTGTTCCTTCCCAAAGGGCCATCTGAACTTGAACGGACACTCCTCAGGTTCCGCGCCTAAGAGTAGGAGAGCAGCAGCGAGAACCCAGATCCGCTGGGTGTAAAGGTCACGATGACGGAGGAGGCCCATTCGATAGAAGGCATATGAAACAGTAATAATGATCGCTTCAACCGCACAGGCGATCAGGTTCAGTCGCCACAGGAAAAACGAGAGTTGAATGACATGGGGCCAACCTTTACCGAGCGGCCGATGGAGAAGGCTGCCCCAAGGTTGCGAGAAAAGGCAGAGGGCCAAGTCAGGATGGGTCCGACGAGGTTTGACGAGGGGGACTGGCCGCCTTCATCGTCGAGATCCTATATCATTGTGGCGTTTTCCGGGGCCTTGTTTGGGTGTTCAGCTACGTGATCGAGAGCGATACCTGATTCCTCTTCGGGATAAAGAATGGTTGCCCATGCCCTCATATTGTCAAGTGCGTTTTAGAGCTTATTCTAGCACAGCAATACACGTGGTTTTCGGCGCAGGTGTTGATATCGTTCAAAGAATAATTCTGGTGAGCATTCTACGTTGTGGGAGGTATCTTGGTAGGATTTTATTCCTCTGTACCCAGGTTTATTTATTTAGTGATGAGTGCTTGTGGTGATTAGTCCCTAAACGCTAACTTCCACTAAGCTAAAGGCTTAGGTTCTTGTGCTCGTGTCTATGTGGCGCAGCAGTGCATGATTGTATTCCAAGTGCCCTGCCGGACCAGATGGCAAATTTCCTTACAGGTCGCTCTGACCAGCACACTAAAAGATGGTGGACCCGACACCCACCTGGTGGTGGCCCCATTAGAGGTTCAGGGGACTACAAACTCTCCTACTACAAGGTCGAATTTCGCGCCATCACCAACATCTACAAACATATCAAAGCTCCACCCTATTACGTCATTACGTCAGCTACGCACAGGCCATATAGGCCATATTTAGAGCTTTGAGAGCCCTACCACATCACCGAACGTTTCTGCAATCAGCAGGATCATCCTTTTGTTCCTACGACTCTCTGCCTACCGCTGCCGGGACCCTACATTCCGAACCATCATTTGGACCCTTTTTCGCCCAGTTTTCTAGAAGAGTCCTAGGACCCACCCGCAAAACCTGGCATAACCCCGCAGAACGCACAGACCATTATTCTAGTCACTGCAACCCATCGCTAAAACCCCCATACCTATACCCATATTACTACCTATTATCAATGATCAGCAGCCCGCGAACCCTCATTGGAACACAAATCCTTCGGTACATCGCAACCACCGCGAACACATTACCCACAGAATCAATGAAGGTCCTCGAAAAATACTCCAAGCATCTTCCCGAGGACGTCAATCGAAAGATTGATGACCAGATCAAGCAACAGCTTAGGAGCAAGCGACGTCAACTAGGCAAACAACCCAAGTTTAATCCACGTTAGACTTTGGAGCCCGACACTATCAAAACAGAGCTAACAGCAGTTGTCAAATTTGTCAATCACCAGACAGTCAGACCAGCTCGCCAGATTACCAACGACTCATTAACAGCCACGCAATACCTGGACCAAAAAAGCCTGTCTACGAATTGGAAGGAGATCGATAACCTATCAGACGACCCAGCCATACCAGCCATTGGCGGCCCGGAGGCATAGATGGCGCTAATAATCTTGGACACCAACAGCGACAGAACGAAGAAGCAGTCAAAAAGCTATCAGGACAACAAGCACAAACTGGAGCTCAACTACCGGGCCAAATACGTACAACATTTCAGCGACTCGACCTCGCCTGGCTCATCAAGAGTCCAAAGGATAGCCCCCCAGCGTTCTGGGAAGGAGCCGACTAGTTCAGCGTCACTTGGCGAAACCAACATCAGAAGATGGTGCTACATGGGCTTGCATTGCTCGTGGCTTTTGACCGGCCGGAGGCTGACGCACTGTGATAAACTCCCCTCAAGGGTTATTATATACTGAATCTGCCGGCCAAGCTGCAACTGTATGTCACCCAGTTTCCCCCCCCCCCCAAAAAAAAAAAAAAAAAAACTACCTGAGGCCCGATGCTTAGCGTCTAACCAGTTTGCTATCTGCGTCGTGATGGATACAGCAGGAGAAGCAAAACATTGATCTCTTGGTTGGTGGAGACCAGGCAGAAATTTACGAATTCCTTGACTGTATCCGTCAGGAGTCAATGAGATTAGAGCGGTCGAGGAAGGCAATGCGACCGTCGGATAGGGCAGCCTGGGGGCGGAATCGGTCACTGAGAGCGGGGGATTTCGGCCCATCGAGCACTGCCACGAGAGGCTTGGATCCACGAGAGGCTTGGATCACGGACCTTCCAGGTCAATGAGGGATGGTGGTGTGCCTGTACCCGTGCACACTCAAATACTTTTGCATTTTGCCCAACTGTCAAGGCGTTTTTTCCCCCTCGAAGACCATCTTTGATTGAATGTGATCCCTACAGCTTAGGTTCGAACGGTAGGCGACCAAATGTGTCCAACAAGATATGTGCAAGAAGATATGCATAGGAGCGTGCATGTGGCATCAAGGCAACGCTGAGACTGACAAGGAGTCAGCAAGCACTGCGATAGTGCCTCTGGGTCCTCACCGCTCGGCTCGGCCGCAATCGTGGCTCGTCGCCATTGCGACCTCGTGGCCAAACATACAAGGTCGGGACGCTTAACATCCACCATCTCGCTATTCGTCGCAGGAGAGTAGTCATGGCGTCAGAGTACGGGTTGTTCTCCGGTCGGCTGGCAGGCCAAGACTTTATCCAAGTCTTCCAGAGCTGGCAATCTTATCTCGACAACATACTCGCCCATGCGACTGAGCAGTTCCAACAACATTTCAACCAAACCAAAACAAAAGTCCTTCTGATTGTAAATCAGCATGGACGTTTCCGGATGTCTCGGTTGAGAGCTCTGAGGAAGAAGATAAGGGTGGTCTCCCATGACTGTGGTATTAATGACTATATCGCGTTTGTGCCCACACCGGCACTGGAAAATGTTACGGCCCTCGAGTCAAACCGTCGCGTGTTCTCGGCTATCTTGGACTTTTACCGCAAACAGCTCTTCAAGGACATGAAACTTCAGGCCCTGAAACTATCATGGTTGCAGGGTGAGCGCGGCGCCAAGGTCGACGATTCCCCATCGAGTTCGAAGCCAAGATGGGGCACATTTGCTCCATCATCACCGACATGCTCCAGCGGACACCACACCATGCTTGTTGTGGAAGCGGATGCCAGCGGTTAAGACAATAAGGAAGAGAAAAAGCAGAAATAACTGATATCGCGAAAATGCAGAGCAGAGGTGTCCCCAGTCTTTCATCTCTACACCTGGAGTGAGGTAAAGTATTTACAAGTCCAATCCCCTGCCGGAATGCATTCTGACACGTCTGCCTGCCCAGCTCTCCGCGATCCGGCGTCAGTTTCTGCGAGAAATCCAAGGACGCAAATGTACCTCTTCAGACCGACTCTCGAGTCCATTAGACAATACTAACCCTCCGCAGATCTCCTTTGTTCGTGTCGCCCAACATCTGCCCATTCCTGAGCCTATGCAAATATGTCACCCCCAGAAAAGTAAAAGACTCCTCGCCCGCACCGCCATTCCCTCCTGCCAACTTTAGGATAAACGGCACCTGCGCCCCCATGACGCACCAGCCGATGATCCGCACAGCTCATCAAGACACTCCAGTTCGCCCAGGTGCTCTGCGTAGGCTGCCCCGACGCTCGACACAGTACCCCAGATGGCGTTGTCGGGGTCCCCATCACCAAGGGTACTCAAATCAACGGCGCCCAGCCCTTGGCTGAACACATACCTGGCCAGGTCTTGCAGGAGCATGGTGCGGAAGCTGTGACCTGCCAGGGCGGGAGCCGGGTAGGCAGGCATCTCCTCGTGGAAATCGCCAATGATGGTGCGCCAGAGCACCTTCTCGCGTGGTTGGCCCGTAGCCGCGTAGATAGGGGCCACGTGTGCGGCGCAGAAGGGGAGAAAGTATGGCTGGGCTTGTTTCTGAGGCTTGTTTCTGTTCGGTGATGGGATACGTGATGGTGGACACGTAGTCCATGTCGGGCCAGGGGCATACTGTGGCGATGGTGTCGAAGAGAAAGGCTGACACGACGAGACGGTCGCCGATGACGTTGGGGGAGGGCATCATGTGGCTGAGGCGGGCGGCTTGGGAGGCGTCGTAGAGACAGATGTTCCAGGTGCTAGGGTAGACGGTGCGGAAAAGCTTAGTCGTTCTGCACGATGCACAGCGAGTCAATCCACAGATACCTCTCGCCGATGAGTGGCACCAGCGCTATGGCGTCTAGCACTGTCGGTGCCAAGCTGTCCCAGATCCGGCTGAATGCGCCCTCCTGTCGATGTTCTCTCAGATTGGCCTTCTATGTCTTGAGCATGGCCGCCTGGCCCCAGACGTAGCTCAGCGCGACATACTGCGTGTTGTTGGATCCCGGGACCAAGCAATGCCGTTGGGTATCTATACACCAGCCAATCCGCACAGACAGCCGAAACACAGACAGCCGAAACACAGACAGCCGAAACACAGACAGCCGAAACACAGACAGCTGGAACAACGACCGCGAGCAGTTGGGGCTGTGGTGGTTATCGCAGTGTTCTTTCCACTCTTTGACAGCCGGGGTCAACATAGCTGCAGTTCAGGCTCCGTCCGATGCTGAGACCTTGGACCCGATCCGTGTCCTTGGAATCCTGTCCATCTCGAGGTATCACCAACAGTTGGCCCCAATATTTGCCGGTGCCGTCTCCTGAGCTGGACTTTGGTCGGGTGGAATAGAGGTCGAGCGTCAGGTCGTCCGAGACCAAGTTGGCCACGATGGAGATGGTCGAGTCATACGATGAGCCGAGTCTCGAAGCGTGGGACAGCAGGAAGAGCCGGTGGGCGGGGCAGCTGTCTCGAGTCAGGCGGCTTGGTGAGTCAGGCGGCTTGGTGATGTTCTCGTAGACGCGCAACGCCCGCTTCTTGCCGCTGCGGCGCGAGGTGTGAGGATTTTGCTACCAATCGAGGTAGCTCGTTGCTGCATCTGAGATTCGTCGACAGACTTGACAGTACAGGCTGGACTTTGAAATCCATTGTGACGGTTGAGTTTTTGAATTTCGAAACGCCAACAAGATGACTGCCAATAATTACGGCAGATAATTACGTCTTGTAATGTTGGTGAAATGCGGGGGGGTTGGCAGCAACGAGAGGGCCTAGCCGGAGAATGCCTTGTCCTACTTCTCTTGTTGAAACTGAACTAGAAACTCGGTAAGGCAGACTAGGATCGGAGCGTCCTTGGCAAAGCCCTAGGGTAACTTACAGCCCTGTAGGGCTTGGTCGTTGGCGTACCAGAATTTCCGTCAAGTTTCAAAGGCAGGAAAAGGAGTGGAGGGGTAATTAGACCGCGTATTGTACCCCTTTCACGACGGAAGTGGAATACCTATGTAGGTAAGAATTTTTTGTCCACGCACATGATGCAGGCAAGTAATTTTGACCGTGGACTTTTAAATATCTGAGCTCCCCCAGAGCTTTCAACGTGTAGTAAGTTATTTAATACGATTGAAAACCCGTTGCAAACACCGTACGTCGTAGATGCATCAGCAAAGATATTCTAGCCGGCCCCTAGCACACGAACCATGTAGTTTATCCTTAGGAAGTGAGCAAGGCATTACACGCCGATTACCCAGGTTTTGCAGTCAACCTGTACGCAGGCCAGTTACAAATGTACAAGTGAACGGGATGTTACGCTCCACCTTACCCTCCTCTCGTACAACATATTTCTGCACTCGCCACAGCAACCGCAACAATGTAGCAGCTGTGTCTAGGTCCTAGCGAGTCTCACTCGCTGCCCCGACGCTCGAGGCTCAGGCCTTAATTATTAGGCAAAAAGAGAGGGTCACCCTCCCTAGTGCAAAGTCCAGAACGCCACGTCCTAAAAGGGTTTGGATTGAACCCACCAGCTGCCTGATTCGGGGCTATTGCGGGGGGTCCAGCGAGCTTGAACGGATCCGTGGAGTGTATGACGGCACCTGGCACGCTGGATAATTAGCACCGGGGGATTTCAAATGCTGGCCAATGTGGAGGGTGACTCTTACTTTGTTCCTGAGCCTTCGTACAGAATCCTGAGGTGCAGGAAGCTGTGAACCGAGAGAGCCAGCGACCAACGGTGTATCGGTTGCTGGATATAAGACTTTGGATCTCGGAATAAATCAAACTATTCGATAATCTTATTGTAGAGATCTTTTATATTGTCCAATCCGATCATCCATGTACCGAGGCTCTGTGCTCGTGCTGACAGAAACTGGTTGCTCCCTTCTAGCTCGTCCACGATGGTTCCGTGAACGTGGCGTCGGAGATGGCGAATGGCGGGAAGACAAGCGTCTTTCCGACTTCTGGTGCCGAGGACTGAAAACCACGGCTCATGAGCCAAATATTCAAACCTGCCTGCTATGCAAGCAGCCAACCAAAGGGACAGGTGCGAGCCTAGAAACCGACTATAACACCACCGCTTGCTTCGGGCATTGCTATGTATGCGGCGGCCGATGGTCTTGGGATCGAGGAACATGGAAAAAAATCTAGAGATATGAAGATCGTAGGAGTCAGCAAGTGGCATTGTGCGTGTTTTGCTGATTCATGGGTGTCGAAAACGAGCCTAGACCTTGAATCGGATTTCTGGCATTTTCGCGCGGGCCTTGATGATCAAGACCACCTCCAGTGATTTGATTGCGAGCCAGAGGGTGAAGGAGTCGCTTGCAAATTCGTTGAGCTGAGCTTGTCTGTGGATTGCCTTGTGCTCGACTCGCCCTCGAGAGCAGAAATCCAAAAGGCGAAATCACAAAATCTGGTGGAGGAAATCAGGATCATCTGTTGGAATGTGTCAAGCAGAAGGGCCTCGAAGGTTCTAGGTAGAGACTTTGCCGCCCACTTCGCCACCACAATAGTAGTATAAGAAGGGGCTTTCTGGCACTGCCGGAAAGCTAGAGAGAAGAACACGCATCTAAAATCCATCACTTGAACCACTAGCTTTCGGCGTACAGTTACGCCCTGTTGATTCCAGTACCGGTACCCTGGTGAATCCAACACATCTTTGCCAGCAGAACCGTGGTCGAAGGGCCGGAGGAAGGAGCGGTGTATTCCCTGGTGGGGCAACAGGCGAGCACCAGCCTGGCGAAAATGGCAACCGCCAGCTGAAAATTTCACTGGTGGTCCAGCCCATGGCTCCCAACGAGTCGTCAAGGCGTAAAGCTGATCTGGGGTTTCCATACCGCGGCTTAAGGTAGTCGAAGTAGGTAGTAGGTAATCATATTCATGTCCTCGCTGATTCTGCGCCTGGTATCCTACGAAGAAAGGTGGGAATCCTGGACATTGCCAAACGAAACCTTTTAAAGACTCTAAACTAACCCGGTCAAATCTGGCTCCTGCAGGCAACGAGGGACATGTAAATGTATCCCGGTGACAGATGTATTCATATCATGGAACACGGGAACACGGGAACACGGGAAGCTACAGCGCAGAGGACACCATAAGACACGGTCGGGATCTCGGGCGTAGCTACAGTGGAAAGCCAGATTAGCAGAACACACAACGCAAAGCATAACACACGCGTCGACGGCCGGGGTGTGACTGCGACGCCATATTAGAAGGTAAGCAAACATCGACTAGAATCATCTTGCCACTTCTATGTGAGGATAAGGGTGCTTTTCAACACGGCTGGGCTGTCCCAGCTCGAGTAGAATGCCATCTCGCCCAACGTCCTTTGGCCCTCTCGCGAGCATCGGCAGCACGCTTGTGCCCTTTGTAGAGCACGTAATTATCATTTGTGTCGTAGTCATTATGGTTTCCATTGAACCTCTTTGATTCCGTTGACCGGGCGCTAATTCACGAGCATAACGCTTTCCACAGTCCAGAGACGTCATCGCGTAACGAATAACGCGTCAACAGGTGAGATGGAGTGCACCGCGTGGCTAGCAGCAGTCAACATAACAATCTGAAATCTACGAATGCCAGCAGTGTGTGCCACAGGCGCTACAGCGAGTCACAGCATCAGGAGACAGTTCGGCTTCACAAGACTATAGGCTCTTCTCCATGGCACCACCCGGAGGCGATGATCACAGCGAAAAGATTTGGTAGAAGATGGGTGGGTTATCAAAAATTATTCCAGCGCAGCTCACGAGAAACTAGCCCTCGTGAACTCGCCTGAGGAGCTCAACCGCGATGTGCAATGCAGGATCTCCCCAGTGGACCTGCCGAGTCTTGATCTGGCGAGCCCCCAGAATGGTTACCATGAGGAAAAAAAAGAGAAGAGGAAGAGGCGGGTTGGGATTTTCAGTTTTATAAAGAACCAGGTTGATCCGTGCAGGAGACCAAATTTTGCAGTCTCCACTCCCTCTCTCCTCGTGTAAACAACGCCACACCCTGACCGGGCTGAAATTGTGTGATTACGTCATCCCTCCTTTGGTTCTCTACCTGGCTTGGATAAGCCCCAGGTGGAAGATGGTGGAAGGCGGGTGAATCCAGAGAGCAGAGTTCGAGACCAGGAGAGTTGCCGGGAGAACCAATGCCTAGAAATAAAAGTCCGAGGCTGGCATTAGGAAACAAGTCTTTGTTGGAACACGCGTAGACTGTAACCTTGGTGAGACTGTAACCTTGGTGAGACTGTAACCTTGGTGAAGACCTAGACCCCGACCGCTAACAAGCGCGTCCCTTTCCGCGATGTCGAGGCTTCTATTTTCTATTTCTCGCTCGCATGGCTAGGTAATTAAATGTTGAGCATTTGGATACCCTAGAATCTCTCTAGTGCTAATCTCAAGTTCATTCCCACTGACGGTCTTTTGAGTTTAATCACTGGCCTCCATCATGGCCCACTTGACGAGGAAATATTCGGGGGCGTCAAAGCCGTCATGAGATGCTATGCCGGTAGCACTCGTGCTGTTGTTCGTATGTGTGCAACGCGTTGGTTATAAGTGACCCCGTCGGACGTGGGAGTTCTATGGCCGTTATATAAACTCATCGTAACCCATATCTTCCTCTAAATATCAGACACGGAGCATCACACTCTCAACAGGAATAAGTCATCACGTCCACACTCAACCATCACCTCGCTCCCACCCCGTCGTTTGGCACCACTGCAAGAAAATGCCGCCACCGCCAAGCATCGACCGGTTAAGGAGCCTCATGACCGTCCACGCGGCGCTCGAGATACTCGGTCGACTACGTCTTCACGCTGCTACTGAAGGACGTCGTCCTCACTATGAAGGACGGCGAGGAGATCAAGCTTGACTTGCTGCAGGTTGGGGGCAATGACCGTTAATAGGCAACTGTAGGAGAGGGGGCGTTCATTGGACAGGGGTAGTTGGTTGAACCGGAAGGGGGTGCAGCAGAGACATGAGAAGGGACAGCACAATGAAGAGGTTGTAAAATTGCCTAGCCATAGGCAAGGCGGACTTGTTTTTTCGTAGTCATGTGCTTTGACCAGTGATTCAAATGCCTCTTTCGGTGCACTCTTTGTGGGTTTAGGAAGCTCATTGCGCTTGCTCTGATGCTTTGCGTTGTATATGACGCTTTGCAGGCCATACTTGCAGCAAGCTACTCCTACACCGGTAAACCGAATAGATACCTACCTATATCATTGAACTTTGGGCAACTACCTATATTGGCTGTGGCTGTATACTAGTTCAAGGTCAGACTATCTAGCTTCCTTTTCAAGCTTTGTGACAAGTACGTCCTGAACTAAGCTGCATGTGGAGAGTTGGTAAAGAATAACCGCCACTCTACGGTACACAATAGAAAGAGATTCTGGCGACTGGGGAGATGAAGCTGAGCGAAATGGTTATTGGCGGCTGCGAGGCACTCGCTCCCAACCCGTTCCAACGCCTCCACTTTAGGCAGCCGGCCGATCTCCGTCACTGCCGGATGCTGAACTCATGCAGACTTGTAGCACCTCGATTCTTCAATTCTCCCTAGCGAGAAAGGCGCAGCCCCTTACCCCAAACCCCGCGAGCAGAGAAATCCACGCCTGCCCCAATGACGACGCTAGAATTAAGGGCGCAGTACGAGTATCGACTGATAGCCGGCGGAGAGATTCGACTACTGAAAATGGCGGCAGATGGACCCACGCAGGGCGTTTCCTACAGCCTTAGCCACTATTCGCTTGCCGACGCGCCGACCTTCTACGCTCTGTCCTACGTCTGGGGCACGGGGAGCTTCTCTGAACGCATACAGGTCGATGAGAAATCCCTTTCCGTGACCAGTCATCTCCTGGCTGGCCTAGCCGTCCTCAAGCGCCAGTTTGGCCCGACCCTGTTCTGGATCGACACCATCTGCATCGACAAAAGCAACGACGCCGAAAAGACCGACCAGATCTCCCGAATGACAAACATATACTCCTAGGCTGAGCGCGTCATCGTCTAGCTCGGACCCGCTTGCGACAACAGCGACCTGTTCATGGCCCAGGTATCCAGTCTAAACGCCGCATTTGCTAAGGCGTCGGACATTGAGGACGTCAAGCCGCACACCCTCGTAGCATACGGTCTGCCGCTAATCGAGAACGCCGTATGGCTTGCCGTCTTCAATCTTGCTTTTCGACCAAGGTTCTCCCGCCTGTGGGTTGTCTAGGAGGTGGTCTTAGCAACGGCGGCCACGGTTCTCTGCGGCGAGTACTAAGTTGAACTCGAAGAGATGGCCTCGTTCTGCAACTGTTTAAGATTTTCCTCGTTCATGGCGACGTTGCACGTCAACACAGGCTTAATCCGGCGAGCACCAGCACCGACAACGGTTTGAGCGGCTTCCCAGTAGTTAGCGTCTGGTGAAGAACAATACGACAGGGCGGGTGCATTGCACTCTCTCACTTGCTCATCTTATCCCGCCGAAAATTGGCCACCAAACCCGTCGACAAGATTCACGGCATTCTGGGTCTCATATCGGACGATTTTCGGACAGAGATTGTTGTCGACTACCCGCCCAACGGAGAAGACTAGTTCTGGCGCCTTTACGTTCATGTCTGCCGCATCATGATAGAGAACGGAGAATATGTCATTCTCGACCTGGGAAACGGCTTCGAACTTGGCATGGCGGTCTGTGAGAGGATGAAGCTCGGATGCCAAAACCGGCCTTACACACGGCGGATTCGAATAGCGTTGAGTTCTGTGGCTTGGTCATGGACCGGGTCAATGATGTGCAACTGGCCTAGAATTGGATTAACGGAGCCCCAGTCAACTACTCGCCCTCGGCCGCCAAGTAGCTACTGGAGTGTGAGGCCGGCTGTCTCCAAGTCTCGCAGCAAGTGTACAGGGCGTCACCCGACGAGATCCCGCCGCAGCATATCGAGACCCTCGTGGCCGCTGGGATTATACCGGAAGATCACCCTATAGGATCGAACAAGCGATAGAAGGCTACTACAAGTGGCGGAAATGGTTCCCAATTATGGCGGCGGGCGAAGAGGGTCAACGGCCGATTGCGGACGCAGACACGGACTTTGCAGCCCAGCGACACAACCGCGGGCGGACGCATTGGATCTCTGTCGATTGGGCGAGGCGACTCGGCACATTTTTTTTCAACTCACACTGCCCCACGTTCTGCAATTCAACTCGACGAAATAGACATGGGCGTTTGTCTGCCCAGCATTTGTCTGCCCAGCGTTTGTCTGCCCAGCGTTTGTCTGCCCAGCGTTTGTGTATGGCCTGATGAGCGGCGAAGCATTTTAACCCGAGACCTCATCAACACCTATGAGCGATTATAGGCGATGAGCGTTGGTGCGACTAGACACTCGAAACCTAAAACCGCAAGTCGATATCCTTCCATCTTGGAGTTGCGGATACACAAAGTTATTCCAAGACAGCGCCCGGGGGGTAGGGGCGCCGGCTTTGATCCGGGGTGCTTCACCAAGCAAAGCTAGCGCGCCAAGGTGCCCAGGTGGGGGTGCCCAGATGAGGGGTCAGGCGCCGTAGAATTGCACCATAAAAAGCAAAAACGTTGTCATCGTTCTGTATGACCTGAATATCTTTTGCCGCAACACGAACTCGTTTAGGGAGGTGTTGCACCCGCGACTCAAGCTCCAAAAGTGCGACGTGCACTAGGCATCCAGCTCTCGGTCTATATATGACCCCCGTGAGAACCGTCTCTGAACATCTCCCAAAGACTCAAAGGAAACGGGCGAGGGGAAGATGGCGCTAACGAGCAAAATGGGCTCGACGACGCTTCGAGCAACGGCGCTCCGGGCGTGGAAGGTCCTGCGCGTCAACTGGCACCTGGGAGTCACCGCGTTTGGAGGACCACCGGTGCACTTCAAGATTGTGAGTTGATCAAGGCAATTATTACCAATACCCGAGGACCGTCCGCTGATCATTCGGCATTTGCCCGTTCCCAGTTCAACGAGAAGTTTGTCCAAAAGACGAAATGGATTGACGAGCAGGTCTTCCAGGAGCTGTTCAGCATCTCGCAGTCGCTGTCGGGGCCGGCGAGCACCAAGATGCTGTACTGCATCAACCTCATCCAGGACGGGCCTATTTCGGCCGTGCTCAGCTTTTTGATCTGGAGGTAATCACAACACCCGCCCCAAAAGCATGAGCTCCGGCTGAGACTGACGCACCGCCCAACTGAATAGTCTACCCGGCGCGCTGGGCATGTACGGCCTGTCCATCGGCGTGTCGAACATTAGCGACACGCTGCCGCTGCCCGTGTACGCGCTCCTGTCTGGGCTCAACGCGGCCACGGTTGGGGTCATCGCGCTTGCTGCTGTCGAGTTGTCGCACAAGGCCATCACGGACAAGATGACTCGGCTCATCGTCTTCCTCAGCGGCGCCGTCGGCCTGCTGTACAACGCGCTCTGGTACTTCCCCGTGCTGATGCTCGCGTCGGGCCTCGCGACCCTCGTCTTCGACTACCGCTGGCTGCACAAGCCTATTGGCGCGCTGGTCCACGCCGCGAGTGCCCCCAGCCGTCGGCGGCAGCGGCGACGCGCAGGACGGCGGGCGAGCGAGGAAGAAGCTGTGGTCGTGGCCACCGCCGTCGCAGCAAAGACCACGGGCTCTGACCCCGCGCATGAGCTCGACACCCGCACCACCGCCACGCACGCTACCGCCACGCACGCTCCATCCTCGCACTCCGAGCTTCCTGTGACAGAGCCGCCGGCCGGCAGCAGCACATCATCCCCGTCGACAGCCGAGAGCGAGCCGCGGATAGTGCCCCGCGAGCTGCAGCTGAACATGTCGTGGAAGACGGGCACGGCCATCATCGCGGGCTTCTTCGCGACCTTCATCGCTGCCATGGTGGTTCGCAGCGTGATCCCGGAGACACCGCTGCTGTACCACCTGTTTGCTAACATGTACCTGGCGGGGACCATCATCTTTGGCGGCGGGCCCGTGGTGGTCCCGCTGCTGCGCGAGTACGTGGTGGCCGAGGGCTGGGTGAGACCCCGCGACTTTCTGATCGGGCTCGCCCTGATCCAAGCATTCCCGGGGCCCAACTTCAATTTCGCCGTGTTCCTGGGCAGCCTGGCGGCGATCGACGGCGGGCAGAGCTCTGTTGCCGGCGCGCTGGTGGCGTGGATCGCCATCTTCGCGCCCGGCCTCATTCTCGTTCACGGCACCATGGGCATCTGGACGGCGGCGCGCAGCCGGCGCTGGGTCAAGTCGGTGCTGCGCGGCATCAACGCCGGCGCCGTCGGCCTCATCTACACGGCCGTCTACCGCATCTGGAACGTGGGATTCCTGGACGAGGGATCCCAGTTCGGCCGCAGCCTGGGCGACGACCCCTGGTGGGTGGCCGTCACGGCGACCAGCTACGTCGGCGGCAGGTGGTTTGGCGTCAACGCGCCCTCGGCCATCGTCACGGGCGCCGTGCTGGGCCTGGTGCGCTACGGCGTCGTGTCGGCCTAGTTTTGTTCTAGGGAGGTAGAGACAGAGAAGGGTTTTGTGCAGAGAGGCATAATAACCCGGAAAAGAGGCGAAGTGTCCAAGCACGATTCGGTTCTTCAGCAGTGCATTCTGTCTCTGTGACCGTGCATTCTGTCTCTGTGACCATGCACCCTTTTTGTTGTAAAGCTCTGTCTCTGTGACCATGCCCCTTTTTGTTGTAAAGCTCTGTCTGTGACCATAACCTTTTTGTTGTAAAGCTCTGTCTGTGACCATAACCTTTTTGTTGTAAAGCTCTGTCTGTGACCATAACCTATTTGTTGTAAAGCTCTGTCTGTGACCATGCCCCTTTTTGTTGTAAAGCTTTGTCTGTGACCATGCCCCTTTTTGTTGTAAAGCTCTGTCTGTGACCATGCACCCTTTTTGTTGTCAAGCATGTAGGCTGGCCTGTGCACTTGTTCAAAACTTCAGGGGCTTGTCAAAGGACGAAATGCGGCGGTCGGCGCGCCCTTGCTTCAAGTGCAGATAGCTCCAATACTCTGAAAATGGCGATTGGCGGATGTCAGGCGTCGGCGTTGCGGGTTCTTGAAGACTTTACGCTCGGATTTTTAGCCTTGGCTGTGGCTTGAAAATGGCGATTGACGGATGTCAGCGTCGGCGTTGCGGGTCCTTGAAGACTTCACACGCGGATTTTTAGCCTTGGCTGTGGCTTGAGAATTGCGCCTGGTGATTGCAATTGGTTGGTGGCTGGGCGTGACTCTCCCTTGCATGATGGCTGTAAATACAGTTTCGCAGTACGACTTTCAGCTGCTGTGCAGGGGCGAGCAGCCCCGCTGATGGGCTGGAGGGTGCCGCTTACCCATTCCATACAGGCGCCAATGAACCTAAACCACATTCCACTGGGTCCAATATTACAAAGCTCGCAGCGGGTCGACGCGACGCGGAGGTCGACGTGGTCTCGTCCCGTCGAACTTGCGCACCTGAAAACTCGCCGCAGCCCAGCCCAGGCCGAGCCCGAGCCCGCGCCGACTTCATAGCAGCGCACGGCTGCATCTACCAGCATAATGGGCTTGTCGAGGAGACGGATGACGGGCTATGTCTTTGTCGCAGTGTTTTTCCTGCTAATTCTGACGCTGCGCCGCAATCTGCGTCTCAATCCTGCCAGAAGTCCGTTTGCTGAGGCTGAAGCACATGATCACGGAAATGGCAATGGCAACGGCAACGGCAACGGCAACGGCGCCTCCAACAAGTTCCACTCCCCGTGGGCCAGCTTTCCGCAGCGGTACCCCGTCCGGTCGATGCGCCCGCTGCCCACCGGCACTCCGCTGGCCCTTCCCCGGATCCAGAACACCTTCCCCACCGAGACGGCCGACGACCGCAAGAAGCGGCTCGAGCGCAAGGCCGCCGTCAAGCAGGCCTTCAAGCGCTGTTGGTCCTCGTACCGCGAAAAGGCTTGGATGAGCGATGAGCTGACGCCGCTGTCCGGCGGCGGCCGCGAGACCTTTGGCGGGTGGGGCGCCACCCTCGTCGATAGCCTCGATACCCTGTGGATCATGGGCATGAAGGCCGAGTTCGCCGACGCCGTCGACGCCGCCGCCGCCAACATCAGCTTCGCCACCACCTCGCGCACAGACGTCAACATCTTCGAGACCAACATCCGCTACCTGGGCGGCTTCCTCGCTGCCTACGACCTCAGCGGCGACAAGCGGCTGCTCGCCAAGGCCGTCGAGGTCGGCGACCTCATCTACGCGGCCTTCGACACCCCCAACCGCATGCCCCTGACCCGCTGGCGCCTGCACGACGCCGCCCGCGGGACCCCGCAGGAGGCGGGCGAGAACGTGCTGCTGGCCGAACTAGCGTCCTTCTCGCTCGAGTTCGTCCGGCTCTCGCTGCTGACGGGCGACGCCAAGTGGTTCGACGCGGTGCAGCGCATCACGGAGCCGCTGCACGCGCAGCAGATGATGTCGCGGCTGCCGGGCATGTGGCCTGTCGTGGTCAGCGCCAAGAAGCAGCACTTCAACCAGCACCTCGAGCACACGCTGGGCGCCATGTCCGACTCGGCCTATGAGTACCTGCCCAAGACGCACGCCCTGGTCGGCGGCCTGCTGCCCATGTACCGCGACATGTACGAGGCCGCCATGGACACGGCGCTGCGCCACGCCATCTTCCGCCCCATGCTGCCCGACCGCGCCGACGTGCTGCTGGCCGGCATGGCCATGGCCAACGTGGACAGCGGCGGCCACCGCGCAGCCGTCACCGTCAAGCCCGAGGGCCAGCACCTCGTGTGCTTCGCCGGCGGGATGCTGGCGCTCGGCGGCCGGCTCGTCGAGAACCAGACCCACGTCGACGCCGGCGCCAAGCTCGCCGACGGCTGCGTGTGGGCGTACCGCGCCATGCCGCACGGCATCATGCCCGAGACGTTCCACATGCTGCCGTGCCCCTCCTCGCAAGGCTCGGAACACTGCCCGTGGGACGAGGACGCGTGGAAGCGCGCCGTGCTGCAGCGCGCGGGCATGCGCGCCGAGACGGCGGCCGAGCTGGCCGAAGCCGACGCCGTGGTTGCCGCGGCCCGCCTGCCTAAGGGCTTCACCGCCATCGGCGACGCGCGCTACATCCTGCGGCCCGAGGCCATCGAGAGCGTGTTCGTGCTGTACCGCGTAACGGGGCGGCGCGCGTTGTTGGATGACGCCTGGGCCATGTGGCAGGCCATCGACAAGGCGACGCGCACGGACCTGGCCAACGCGGCTCTTGACGACGTGACGGTCGATGCGGACACGTCCCCGCCCCAGTCGGACTCGATGGAGAGCTTCTGGCTCGGCGAGACGCTGAAGTACTTTTATCTTGTCTTTAGCGATCCGGGTGTGGTCAGTCTCGACGAGTTCGTTTTCAATACCGAGGCCCACCCGCTGCGACGGCTGCGGCCGGCATGAGGGACTGGCGGTGTTGTGGCTGGCGGTGTTGTGGCTATGAAGTGGTTTTTGTTTCCTTTTTGGAGTCGCTCGCACTGTTTTGGCTAGATGAGGCGGGCGGTCACAAGTTTACGGACGCACTGGTGACTAGATGGGCTATCGCGTCAGGTTTCAACAGGCACCCCGGCTATCACCTTCCCTGCCGAGCAGCATGGATGGATGGATCGCATGGATGGATGGATGGACAAGGCCGGAGCTGGTTTCATGCCACAGCAGTTTGGCAATACCTACCCTAATTAAGCGATAGACGGCTTCTAATTGCTTGAAATACACCTTCCTTTTCATGGCACGACACAGCTGTTCCTCTCGTGATTAGTTAATCCCGGGTCTGGGTGGCCGGGGAGGATGTATGGATATAGGGTAGCATCAAGGTTCACGACACTTTGGATCTGCGAATTACTTGGAGCGAGGTAGGCTACGTACGGTGTTTGATTCTGCGATGTCATAAGTTCATAAGTTCGATATTCCCAGCGTCCAAGTTGTGTTCGTCGTACTACCCTCAAATGCTCAGGATTCAGCCCGTCAGTGCTACTGCTCGTGCTTCCCACGATGCCTCTTCTGCCGCCATTCTCCGTCAGGATCATGACCGATAGGTCGCTCGGAATGCCGCTCCATCTCAAGCATGCCGACAGCCAGCGTCACATGCCCTGTTTCTCCTTATCTAGTAGCTGCTGTCTAGAAACAGCTTTGGGATCAGACGCCTCGCCCCCTGGTGGGTAACGATTGGTTAGAAGAATGTCGGACGAATCACGATTACTTCTTCTCTGAGCTTTCGAAGCACTTCATAGTCAGGCAGCGTCTTGTTAAGCTACAGCCCGGGAACTTCTAGGTGACTCTTGTGTGAACCGCTCGAGGTACTCTTGTCAGGGTTTATTAAATTTGAGCTGGCATAGCATAAACTCGACGCTCGAGGTTCGGTTCCATACTTCCCTTGTCTTCTTCCAGTTCCCATCCCCTGCTTCACCAACTCTTGCAAGGACCTCCTGGCTCCGACCATCTGTCACCGCTCCCTTCTGATCACACCCCCTGTTCCAGCCTGTTGGGTTTCTGTCATTGGTAACGTCATTGGCACCACAAAGGGAGAGAAATCGCCTTGGAGACGAGCTCATCGACTTTGCGGACCCTTTGGGCTAGAACTGAACACGGTGCCGAGTATCTGCAGGGTAGCTTTTACGCGGTGACTTCTTGATGCACATGGGAGCTGAAGCTTGAGAGATGATGACTGTAAGGCCAATAAAGGAAGAGTAGGTAGCGGATCGATTGAGAGGTGTGGATCAGGCCCTCGATCGTCGATACCGCCAAGGTGATTGATTTTGTGTTCTTGTCTTACGCTGGCGATGGTCTTCTCGAATTTCCGATGGATCAAATTCGGATTGTTGAGGCGGTGCTGCGGTGCTCTCACAGGGGTAACAGATAAGAAGGGGCGGGCTTGGCCTGGGAAACATTGCTGAAGAACTGTCACTAGATTGAACAACGCTCACAGTGGATGATGGAGGCGTGACGTGGAAGCCGTCTCTGCCGGTTCCGGCCGAGTGTTTGAAGGCGATGGTTGTTGTACGAGCTAGGTGTTCTTCTGCCCTGGGTAGTGAGGAGCTGTTACTCCTATCAGTGGTGGTAGAGTGGAAAGATGTAGCATGCATTCTCGACTTACTTAGAAACCTCTTAGGGTAGTGGGCCCGAAGAGCTCGCTTGGTTGCTGCAGAGAGACTGCTTTGCCGTGAAGATTCTGTTTAGTCTCGAGCGCCCGCATCTCCACAATCTTGCTCACTCTCTGTAGCATGAAGTGACGTTGTCCCCAGGTGGAATAAAGTAGACCCTCATCGCCCTGCCCTGGTCCACACTAGGTACTCGGTCTGCAGACCACATCTGTGGTGGGTGTTATAGCTGCTGCTGCCATAGATCCAGGCAACAGGTATCTGTTTTGTCTGCTGGCGCAACGGCACACCGTTACAATTCCCAGCGGCACCGGACTGGCGGTTGGCGGCAAAAGGATCGGCCCGCGTGGGCGTCAGAACGCGGTCATCAGAACGCGGTCAAACTGGCGCTTCTGATAGTCCGTCTCGCGCTCGTGATTCGGTTGGAGTTCTCTCCGCGGCCAGCAGAATCACCGAGCGCGAAACGGACCGCCGATTTGACCGCGTTCTGACGCCAACAAAAACAAGGCGTGCAGGGATCGGTCAACTGCTTGCTGGTCAAGAGGTGAATGAGGAAGAAAAACTTCAAGAGAAGGATGAGGGCCTGGAGCAAAGATTAAAATCACACACAAGCGAGCCGCGCGCACGGGGCTCGGGGTGGCAGGTGCCCATAAATAAACCCCTAACTAGTTGCCAGTTCCTTTCTAGAGGGCGAGGTTTCCAGAGCTCCAGCATTCAGAAGGCGCAGCTCAGTGAACGTATGCCAGAGTGAATGCGGTCCAGATGCCGACTACCGAGTTCCGAGAGAGAGAGGAACGACGCCTTTGACAAACGAGGTCACCATACACTAAGAATTATTGAAAATATAAACGGGATCAAGTCACTGAAAGGAGCGACAAACGAGGCGTGCACGCCGCGCTGCCCCCTTGCAGCTCCCACCCCATTAAACACATGACCAACCCCTTTCCATTCCTTCCTCCCCTCCTCCCTCCTCCCTCCTCCCTCCTCCCTCCTCCCTCCTCCCTTCCTCCCTCCTCCCTTCCTCCCTTCCTCCCTTCCTCCCTTCCTCCCTTCCTCCCTTCCTCCCTTCCTCCCTTCCTCCCTTCCTCCCTTCCTCCCTTCCTCCCTTCCTCCCTTCCTCCCTTCCTCCCTTCCTCCCTTCCTCCCTCCCTCCCTCCCTTCCTCCCTTCCTCCCTCCTCCCTTCCTCCCTCCTCCCTCCTCCTCGTCTACAAATTCACCAACACGGCAGCGCCACCGACCAGAGCCACGACGCCCAACGCCGCCGTCCTGGCAGGCGCAGCAGCCTGAGCGGCGCCCGGTCCGCCCACCGTGACGGTAGCTGTGGGAGCAGCGCCACCGGCACCTGTCGCGCTCGGGCCGGGAACCCCCGACGTGAACGGGACGCCGCCTGCCGAAGTGTTGGCGCCGCTGAACGCGGGTGCCTGTGTTGCGGCCGCAGGGTTCGGTGCGGCGGATGTGTTGGCGGGATTGAGGACACTGGCGGTTAGCATCAGCAAATAGATCATCGAGAAGGGTGTGGTTTTGAAGTGAAGAAAGTAAAGGGGGGAGAAATTCCAGAGAGAAATCCCAGCACGCACTTATCCAGCACCTGAATAACACCATTGTCAAACAGCAAATCCCGGCCGACGACGCGGGCACTATTCACAAACAGCGCCACCTCCCCATCGCTCACGGCACGAAACTCGACATCGCCGCCCCGCTGCATCGCCTGGCGCGACCCATTCGCCGCCGCGATGAGATCACTATACATTACCCGGCCGCGGACGACGTGGTAGCCGAGCACGCGCTCCAGGTCCGCGGCCGTCATCTGCGCGACGAGGCTGCCGACGGCGTTGAACCCGCCGTTGCTGGGCGCGAACACGGTCAGCTGCTCGCTGCCACTCCCCAAGCTATCGGCCACGCCTGCTCGTCGCAGCGCTCCGATCGCTGCCGTCAGGTTGGCCGCTTGCAGCGTTGCCGTGAGGTTCGCCGGGATCGCGAGCACGCTGTCGATCACGTGCACCGTGCCGCCGGTGTAGTTGAAGTTCTGCGTTTTTCCCAAAGGTTAGACTTTTTTTTTTCTTTTTTTTCTTTTTTTCTTTTCTTTTTTTTCGGCTCCGAGTATGCTGAGAGATGTGCTTTGTGGAACGGAGCTTTACATACCGACGTCCTTACAGCCGCCTCTTCGCGCAACCCCGAGGTGAACGCGACTCCCCCGTCCTGCGCCCGGGCCTCGACCCGCTGCCCCCCCGTGACGTTGGAGTAGGTGGCATTGTCCATCAGGGTGCGGACAAAGACGGGGGCGGCAGCGCCTGTGAAGTTGGAAGTGTAGTAGGTGCCGTTGAAGATGTGGTACTTGAGGATGGCGGTCAGGATCCCGGGGTCGGCCTGCAGCTGCGCGGAGAAGGCCTCGCTCGCCAGCAGCCCGTTGATGGCGTCGTTGCTGGGCGCCAGGATGGTGAGGTTGGGCGTGTTGATGAGCGTGTTGAAGAGCTCCTGCTGGCTCGTTAGGTAGTTGTTGAGGATCGACAGCGTCGCGTTCTGTGAGTCGAGCACTGCGTCTAGCGTCGTCGCCGAGATGCCGACAGCGGCAGCGGCCAGTGGGAGTAGATGCCGCGACAGCATGGTCCCGGACGTTTGTGTTTGTTGTTCGGGCGACGAGGAAGGGAGGGGTGTGATCTTCACAGTGGATTCGGAGATGACACAGTGTATTCGGAGATGAGAGAATAGAAGGGTCGGAAAACGGCGAGCGCTGAGAAGATCTGAAGAAAACATGAGCCAGTAGAGTCACAAGATTCCGTGAACCATGTTGACGTCAAGAAGCCTGCAGCCTAGGCCCTGAAGTATGTGCCAAGTTATCTGCTTTATTGTTTCTATGTGCATGCATTCGATCCCTGCTGCTGTGCATTGTGTCCCAAGGGGAATGGAGTGTCCCCAGGAAATGATATGTACATGCATTCAATCCCTGCTGCTGTGCATTGTGTCCCCAGGGAATGAAGTGTCCCCAGGAGAATGAAGTGTCCCCAGGGAATGAAGTGTCCCCAGGGGAATGAAGAGCCGGCCCTCGTGGCAACTGCGTCTCTTCTGTGCCCCGTGTATCAGGTCTCCAAGCAGGCCCTGCAGTAGCCCTAACATGTCCTGCAGCGTACATTGGAGGCGGTTGAAAGGGGAAGAGGACCAATAGCGGCGGAGCCGCACCTTGGGATCCGCACCTTGGGATCTAGAGAAAAGTAGATTGTTTTCTGCATAGTATTGGGCCGCAAGATGCAGCAGGTCGGACGATGCAGAGGTTGCCTTGTTCTTAGACCACCGCTCTCCCCCTCACCCAAGCCAGTTCTCCTCCTCACCCGAGCCAGTACTCCCCCTCACCCAAGCCAGTACTCCCCCTCACCCAAGCCAGTAGCACCGGAGGCACCTGATATATATCGAGTCCGAGGTGCAGGAGAGTCATGCTGGGCGTGCGTGCGTGTGCAGAAAACGAGAGACTCATAAGCGGACGCGCAGACTCGGAAACGTAGGTGGCGCCGAGTGTGTTCCTGCACGAGGCAGGGTCCTCTGGTTCAAAGTTTAAACCGCTACCGGGTGGATGTCCGCGGTATTTGCCACAACTTCTCGGCTGGAGGGAAAACGGTAGGTCGGTTAGTTACGCTGATGGCCGAGAGGCAAGAGAAATCGAAGAACGAGAGGCCGGTTGGTTACGCTGATGGCCAGGTGGCAAGAGAAATCCAAGAACGGGAGTTCGAGGCATGGTTTTCTATTGAAAATAGCAGTTAGTAGAGCCAGCGCCACGAGAACACTGGAAACCGAGCTAGAAGTTCTTGGTGGCCACTAAGAAAGCTAACCGTGCGGGATTACGCAAGCTTTCCAGGGACCGAACTGGAAGCCGACAGCCTCGGGGCCTGCCTTGGCGCTCGACCCTTATTTCCCAACAAAAGTTACGCACGGGCCAAATAGCACTTGGCGGTCTCAGGGGCTGGCTTCAGGGGCTGGCTTCTCGGTGTGTTCACAGGATGGAGGTTTCGCCCAAAGAAAAAGAAGAAACGGATGCCAAACGTGGCATCAAAGACACGAGATATTTATTTGTTATCTGGAGACACGGAATGAAAGAAAATAGTTGCAGCCTTGTGTTTGATAGTTTATGCACAACCATTAATTATAACTCAGCGCAACCACCCCGTCATGCTCCATATTACTTACCCAGTCCCGCATATATGCACCTCTCCGCCCATATCGCTGCCCGTGCAGAATATCGACAACTATCGCCCCTCATGAAGCCTTGCCGCCCATGCAGAATATCGACAACTATCGCCCCTCATGAAACCTTGCCGCCATGCAGAATATCGACAGCTATCGCCCCTCATAAAACTTTGCCGCCCATGCAGAATATCGACAACTATCGCCCTCATGAAACCTTGTCTAGCCTGATCCTCAGCGCCGCATTCTCCACCGCCGTGACCTTGCCATCGCGGTCGAAATCAAAGATGAAGAGATCCAGCGGGCGTTTGGCATAGACGACGGCCGTGGCAGTGACCCAGGTCGCGCAGTCGGTCGAGAAGCTGGCATTGCGCGCGGGCAAGCTGAGATCCTCAAAGACGGCCTTGAAGGCGACGCGCTTGCCCCCCGCATTCGAGCTTGCCGGCTGCTCGAGCCCCGTCGGGTACAGCCGCACGCTGGGCTTCATCTTGTCAAAGTACTCGCTCGTCACGTTGGACCCGATGGCCGTCGCCACAAATGCCATGTCGGTGCCGTTGGAGAACCAGTCCAGCACGCCGAGGCCCGGCCGGTCCGCGTCGACCGTGATGGTGAGCGACGAGTTGAGCGGTGCAGATGAGTTAGCGTAGGGCCCCGTAGCGTTGCCGAAGCCGCTTGTTGAGTTGCTCGTCGTGGCTAGCCCCGTGTAGTTGCTCGCCGTGGCTGGCCCCGTGTAGTTGCTCGCCGTGGCTGGCCCCGTGTGCCGGTAACGCCCACCAAACGTGGCCTTGGCTTGGGTCCGCGCCACGTACGCCATGGTCGGCAGGTAGGTTCTGGTCAGCGTGTCCGCGATGTCCATGGCCAGCCCTGGCGGTGGGTCGCCAGCCGCCATGATTGTGAAGCCAATGTCGAGCTCCGGGATGATGGCGAGCAGCGAGCTGTAGGCGCCCAAGCTGCCGGCCTTGTTGAAGGTGTGCACGAACTGGTACGGCTGATCTGTCCAGAGCACGTCGGCAAGGTTAGACAGGTCTGCGGTAACCGTGATGGATAGATAATCATGTGTGTTCACCGACCTTTACTGAGACCCAGTTGTCGAATTCCCCACGGCATCCCCACCGCAGCCACGGGATCTGAAGTGAACGCGGCAGGCTTCAGCCACCGCCGCGTCATGGCCGGCTTCAGCAGCGTCGACCGCATGACTGCCCGGCCGAGGGATGACAGGTCGCCTGCCGACGAATACATGTTCCCGGTCCTATTTAGAAAGAATAACAGGTCAGCCACCCGCAAACACCCACCTTGTATGTAGGTGGCAATGCTGAATGAAGAGCAGATTACTCACGCCGCCTCCTCGGCCAGGTCAAACGCCCAAGACGTGCTGTATCTGTTTCCGGGGATGATGCCGAGAGCGTCGTTGGGGACCGAGATGAAGGTGTGGGAGAGACCCAGAGGCTTCAGCACGGCATCGCGCACCAGCGTCTTGAAGTCCTTGCTTGTGATGTGCTCAGCCACGTACGATAGGAGAGTGAAGCCGAGATCCGAGTAGGCAGGGGTCGCAGACGGTGGAAACGACGGTGGCAGCTTGCCGAGTCCCGCGAAGAGCTGCTCTCTATTGCATGTCGGATTCACGCCACACGGCGGTATATCGGCGGTGGGTACAGGTGGAAACCCCAGGCCGTACAAGGTATCGAGAGAAAGTTGGTAGGTAACCTCTCCGAGCAGGGCATCTGCCACGTGTCACGAGCGTCATTGATCAGCGTCGAACTCCTGTCTGGGGTACAGATGTCGGGGACAGCGCGACACTGCAGATCACTCACAGTCTCGGATCAAACCAGACGTTTGGCTGGCCAGAGAGCCTACGGTTATTGCCTCCCAGTCGGTGGAGAATATGGATTCGTCGGCGGTGCTCTTGACGAGAGCAGCAATCTCGGGGATGTACTTGGTGATGGGATCGTTCCAGATCCCGTCGCCGATGGTGGCTAAGAAGGTCAATACGGTAAAGACCTTGGTGATGCTACCGATCCGATAGACGGTGTCGGCGTCGACGCTTTTGACGCCACTCGAGTTGAGCCCTCCGAGGTTCGGGGCGGTCCAGTAGTGCGACCACAGCGCCTTGTCTTCGCTCCCCGAAAAGACCTCGACGGAATACGAGAAGTGGTCCGACCCCGTGCTATTGTCGTTGTCGATGTATTTGACGAAGATGTCGTCGAGCGCCTTTGCCGCGCTCTTGATCCCGGCGTCGTTTAGGAGGTTTTGCGGTTTCGGGAGGAGCGGGCCATACAGCGGGCAGTTTGATTTTGCTGCCACGAGTCGGAGATCGAGGCCAGCAAAAAACAGGAGGAGCTGCGTCCACATTGTGCCAAGACTTTGCACTTCCAACACCTGGGTCCGGTCAAGCACCTTTTGTCCGCTGTTGCCAGCCGGGCGTAGCTGCTGCTTTAGGATCCCGACCCCTATTACGCACCCAATTCACCTGACGGGAAGCCACTGAAGAAACACCACGCAGTCGGGATGGGAAATTCAAAGACGGAAAAATTACAACCCAGGCAACCGAACAAGAAGACGTACTATACACGGCGGCCAGGCAAGACAAACACGGCTGGAACTGGCGGGGTTCTGGACCGTGGGAAGAGCAGTGGTTAATAGCGACAGCGTCCCAGGCTGCAAAAATACTTGGCACTGGCAACCAAGCAAATCCCACTGCAGGCCGGCCCGTAGATGATGGACCGGGTTGCAGTCCGCTCGTGGCTAGCTCGTCCAGCCCGCGCGCCTCGCGGGGCCCAGGCTTCGAGCCATATGCCTTGATAGGAAGGGCCATGCCGCCGGCTCGAAGGAGACTAGGCGGGCAGCTTCTGCCCGATTGGAGCCGCGCCCAATACCAATGCAATGAGCCACGGCGTTGCAATGAGCCACGGCGTTGCAATGAGCCACGGCGTTTGTGTGGTGGTGGTCAACCACACGTTGCAGATCCACACCAACTCGCCAAATGCAATCCTGATGGATCAACATGCACGGCCATTCCACGACGCGCGAACCATTCATCCGCCCCGAGCCCTCTGCAGAGTGCAGGCGAACCGGGCTTCTGGTTCCCAGACATTTATACGACCCGGGTTCGCTGCAGCGGCCCAGCCAGAAACAGGCTGGACATAGGCTAAACAGCACCCCCTTGGTAGAGTTGCAGTCCTGCCAGATAGCTTGAGGCGGAATAATTAATCTGCTAGATATTAGTGGTCCACTTCTCCGAAAGAAGAGTTCTCGGGGCCTTGCATCTCGAATAATATCCCTCGGGCACACGAGAGTGGGGGAACAGGTCAGAGGTGCGCCGCGGGGGCTATTTTTGGCATCGCCATTGTCACCGCTCCATATGGCATTCGCCCAGGCAAGTGTCGAAGACCGGACTTGTTTCTCCCCTAGATCTGGTCATCGTTTCTGCTTGTTTAATCAATATCTTCGTTGACAGACGCATGCAATTCAGCCGAGGCCACGTTATCGTAGGAGCTCTGCAACGAACGCATCATGTTTGCCCAGGAGAATCCGCCCTGAGCATTCGCCCCGCCGTTGTTATACTTGCCTTCCAAGTGTTGCAACTGTCATGTAGCAGCCCACGTCGTGGATCTTTTCCTCCGTATCTATTATGTTTATCCATGGCAGCAACGTTTCCACATCCCTATTCGTGTGAGTTGGCCTCTATGGATCCCGGTTTAGGCGTATTAATCAACACATTAAACAAGCGAGACCTTCCAAAGCTACACACCACGTAGCAAGACCTTCCAAAGCTACACACCACGTAGCAAGACCTTCCAAACCTACACACCACGTAACCAATACTACTGCTGGCCGGAACCTCCCGTATACGCGAGAGGGGGCAACCTTAATACTATAAAGCTCGAACCCCGACTGACACCCTCCAATATTAAGGTGGGTTACCCCTCAAGCTCTAAACCCCGTGTCATAAACGCGGCTGCCACCGAGGTTCATATAGGGGCATACTTTCAGGTCGTGGCTATCGCAGTTTAGGTTACGGTTTATCCTTCTGTAACCTCATCAGGGTGAAGCTGTGGGTCGGAATCTCAGATGGATGGGAAACGTCTCAAGGCTGTGCCAAAGGTGTTGTCTCATAAGCCGGCGAGTTGGACGGCTCTTGATCGACGGTAACTATGGAGGTAACGAAGGCCGAGGATGGAAGTCAAAAAACAGCAGAACCGACTAACTAGCAGCTTGTAAAAGACAATAATGCGGTTCGACAATTACGATAGATTATGAGCCGATTTCTGGTGTTCTTTGACTTATCGTTCTTCTTGTCAGTCTTCTAGACTTGTGCCAGGTTGAGATGCTTCTCATTTTGGGCTTTCGCAAAGAGGAGCTGCATGGAGCCTCCCTACTTCAGCTCATCTTTCTCAACACGGCGTTCCAGATTCGGCGATCCATGGGGTAGGTGTCTTGCAGTGCCGTGAGCAGATAGTAAGCGCCTGCGTGTCACTTATCGTACACTTAGGTATGCGACAGTAGATATAGTAGATATCTCGCAACATTGCAATTTATGGCCATCACACAGGTTCACAAATCATTAACAGGACATAAGTGCCGGAGGACGAAACGATTGGAATTTAAAACGTTTTAAAAACGAGTTGATAAAACAAGTTTAAAAACACGCACGGGAGAAGAAGAAGAGTCGAAAAAATAAAAAATAAAAAATAAAAGAGAAAAAAAAATGGCAATTGATAGGGAGGCATGACTCTTAGGGAGGCATGAAAATCCCGGTCGTTGATAGGCCCAATTTTTATTATTAGTGCAGGACTCCCCCACCAAAAGCGGTGAAGCCAGTTCGCTTAACATGCCTAAAGCAGTTTTGGGTACGCAAGTCGGGCTCGAGCCCGACTTGCAGACTTTAAAAACGGTCGGCATCGAGGGAGGCAACTTTAAAGACTGAAACTCCGGCTCAAGCCCGTGAAGTAAATTAGTAGGTTTTTCGGTTACGTATATAAGTTATAATACTAAGGAAAGAGCGACCCGAAGTTATAATTTACAGCCGTCACCTCTATACATCATCACTCAATATCTCCCACCGGCTCCGTCGCCTGCGAATGCTGGGTTGTAACCTACGACCGCTGGCGCGGGCGCCTGTCGTGTTCCCAGCCCCTAGTAAGGCCGACTGGCTTCGTGTCCTGCGCGGGGATGGCATGCTCGCCTGGCTACTCTCTTCCTGGCCCTCCTCCAGCGCCAGCCGAGCCAGCGTCGACTTGTTCCGGCTCCCTCGCGGCCGACCCCGTCGACTTTGACTGGCCTGGCTAGCGGGCTGGGACCTCGATTGATCTAGCGCCCGGACTGTAAGCTGCAACGGAATTGCCTCCTTAGTATTCTTAGGCTTGCCACGGAGGTTGGTTGCAATCCTTGGGTCGAGGATTCGCCGGTAAGGATTGCGAGATGTGGACTGTTGCAAGTGCCATCGTGGGTGAACCTCCCACTTGGTGAATGCGCCGGCGTCTGTAAGCTTGGCGTAGATCGTGTGCGGGCAAGGGATCCCAAGTTCCGTCGAGACCGAGCAATCATCCGTACAATCACCTAGCGGGGCCGGGCGAGGAACCCTCCCCGTCGGTATTGCCTTCCGCGCCAGCCGATACTGTTTAGTAATTAACCCTAGCGCTTTCGACGATATCACTCCTGACAGATTGCCTAAATACTCAGCGCCTGGGCCTCGCATCCACTGACAGCCACACTTCCTGCTCTTTCGCTCCCGTAGTCCTGCACCGCGAGAGGGTTTTGGCTCTCCAAACCGATCGCATTGGAACGAGTATCGGATCCTCCGACCCATATATGAATATCCTTGTCGCCGAACAATGCCAAAGCCATTAGCTTTGGCAAATATATTGACCAAGCCAAAGAGAACCTCCGCTGAAGGTGCAGAGTTACCTGGGATAGGTGGGTTGGGGATCGAAGGCGGAGCCGGCGAGGCAGAGAGGGCAGAAGTCGAGCTTGGGTTCGGAGATGTACTGCTGGCTGGATCGGCTCTAGGCGAGCGAGGTGGCGAGCGAGGTGGCGAATACGGTGGAGGGCTGTCGAGTGTATCGGAACCAGTCGGCGACCAACCCCATTTCTCACGCCAGGCGCATACTCTTTCGAAAGACCGGATACATTCCTGAGTGAGCCGACGCTCCTCGCCAATGACCTCTCGGACCAATCGCAGGGCAGATCGGAACTGCGTCCGAGGAGAGAGAGGTCCGTTGGATTGCTGGCTTGGTTCGGGAGAGGAACTGGCCAGCAAATCAGGCTCTGGCCCGGTATCGGTATCGTGACTTGCATCGATCGCCCCCCCGGTCAAGGGAAATCGTTCGAAAAGTAAAGCCTAAGTTAATTAACCCAGATTTGGCCAGGCCCTACATTTGGCCCATGCGCAAGCCACCATGCACTTACACCAAGGGTGATTGACCGATTTTTCTTCATCACACCGCAACTTCCTCAAAACAAGACCAAATTCTTCCATTTCTTGGTTAATCGAGAGCTCAATCAATCCTCTATTTACCATGCCTGAATACGACGAATTGGAGATGCTGACCGCGATGAAGTTTGTGCGAGACGGCAGCAGTGTGCGTCAGGCGGCAGCAAAATATTGTGTGCCGAGGAGTACACTTCGGCACCGGCTGGCCGGCACAAAAGCCCGTTGCATTGCGTTTGAACACATTCAGACTCTAGATAAGCCTGTGGAAGAGCGTTTGACCGAGTGGATCGTCATGCAGGGTGCCCTCGGCCTGCCTCCTACGCATGCGCAGGTTAGGGAATTCGCCCGCCGGCTGGCCCGGGAGCTCGGGAAGCCTGACGAGATCGGGGTGAAGTGGGTGCGGCATTTCATGACCCGGAACCCGACCATTAGGACCCAGAGAGCACAGCGGATCGACTCGGTGCGCCTCAACGGAGCTACGAAGGCAGCCGTGACGGCCTGGTTCGAATACCTGGCCCTCCCGGTTATTCGGGGCATCAAGCCCGAGCACCGTTGGAATAAAGATGAGACAGGCATTCTTGAAGGCCAGGGTTCCAACGGCCAGGTCATAGGAAGCTCAGAAAACAAGGTGTTGATGAAGGAACAACCCGGATCTCGCAGCTGGACTACCTTCGTGGAATGTATCTCTGCGACTGGCCAGTCCCTACCTCCTGCGGTCATTATGAAAGGAAAGACCGTTCAACAACAACACTACCCAGAAAAGCTCAAATGCTTTGTTGGTTGGCACTTCACAAGCCAGGAAAAAGGCTGGATTGACGATGCAAGGGCATTGGAATGGCTTCAGAAGGTCTTCATTCCTAGGACCCGGCCAGCCAACGGAGAAAAACGACTACTTATTATTGACGGCCACGGCAGTCATACCACCGATGATTATATGTGGTCATGCTTCCAAAACAACATCTACCTTCTTTATTTACCTCCACACGCTTCTCATGTTCTTCAACCTCTCGATTTGACTGTCTTCTCAGTCCTGAAGAGGGCATACAGGAAGGAGCTCAATAGCAGGCCGACGTTATCGCACAGCACGGTTCTAGGGCGCCGGCTTATGTTGCTTTGTTATTTAAAAGCCCGGAAAACCGCATTTCAGCCCAGCAACTGCAAGGTAGGTTGGCATGCCGCCGGGTTGTGGCCTGTCAACAAGCAAAAGCCCCTGCGAAGCAAGTTGTTGCTAGAAAACAGGAACCAAGGCACCACAAATACAGCTTCACAGGCCCTGGAGGAAGCCAGGTCATTAGCTTACCTGCAGCAACAGGTATATGATAAATACGGCGTCTAGAAGACTCCTCAAAAGGTCACGGAGCTCACGGTCTCCCTGGCGAAATTGAACATACATTCGGCGGCTCGCCGCACTCGCCGTACGCTATTCAGGAAGATCGAAAAGGCATTCAACATCAAGGACTTCGAATTGGCTAAGCTACGACGTGAGAATGAAGCTCTCAAGGCCGAAATTGAGAACAAGAAAGGCAGCAAGAAGAAGAAGGTCCAATTGAGCCCGAATTCCAAGTTTGCTACGATTGAGGACATTCGCAAGGCACAGAGGGCAGCTGGGCGCGATATTGACAGTTCAGACGAACCAGAGGGCTCGGAAGATGAAGAAGAAGACGAAAGTTGCATTGTAATTAGTTGATTTGACCTTTTTCTATAGCTTCAAATGTCATGCGTTGCGTTGTGTAAGTGCGGGCGGCGCCCGGGCCAAAAGTGGGGCCTGGCCAAATCTGGGTAAGCTAACTTAATCGCAGGCTGATTGCAAACATCAAGCATGGAGATGAGAAACCACGTTGTGCTTCTAGACGTAGCGTTGTGCTTCTAGACGCAGCGTTGTGCTTCTAGACGCACGCCGTCGAGTGCCGAACACGGCACCCAAAGAGTCAAGGTCCAAAGTCCACCGAACACCAAAACTCACAACGGCAGAACATAACCATACAAAACTTTGTCATATTCCACTACATCTGTGATCTAGGGGCTGCTCTCTTAAATGTCGCGTACAAGTTATCTTAGCTATCCCCGCGGCGGCGGAGAAAGAGCTCGACGATGGCACGCTCCCGATCCTCGACAAGCTTCTTGTCCCTCTCCCTTTCCGGAACAGGGGCCCGACAGATCGCTCGACCAAATACCTCTGCGAACCGCCGCTCCCGAGTCTGCCTCCTCTCAAAAGCAGCCGCGGCCTCGGCAGCCGGCGACGTCCCGCCTCGGCGGAAGCTGAGTGATCTCCGGCCGAGAACACCCATGACTCGAGAGCCAGAGTCAGCTTTCAGGGCCTCTAGTTCGGCTCTGCTCAGGGGCGAGAGTTCGGCCACGATCTTAGCCAGGGTCGCGGTCAGGAATACAAAACATATATTGTGGTTGGGCGTAGTGGACAAAATATCCAAGATGGTGGTCTTGTCGGCCTCAAAGTCGGCGCCCGGAGGAGGCCTTGAAGCCGCGGCAGACGGACTAAGAGAGGGTAGGGCTGCCTGCTCAATGCGATCCCATATCGACGTCGTGATGACCCCGTCTGTCAGGCCTCGTAGGAAGAGAAGGAGTGCCTCCCCGACAGCCTCGAGGCGCTGTATGCAAGAAGTCTCGGGCGCAAATGCATCCGAAATTGGTCTGTCGTGATCGAGGGCGTCGATGATGTCGACGACAAGCGATGCTCTGGAATCCCCATCGCTCGACTTCCAGGTGCTCTCTTCAAAAGGCCAGCCGGCGTCCTTTGGTATCCTGCAGTCTTCAACCATTTGCTCGTCCGCTAGAGCACGCTCAGTTAGCGTCTCGATAGCTTCCGTGAACCGGAAGAGTTCTCTGGGGGCGGCGCTATGAACGTCAAGGTCATATGGGATCGGTCCTGCCCTGACCTTCTTCTCCAAGAGAGCTTTGGCGAGCTTTCTAATACCCCCTTCGGGAATCCGAATAAGCTCATCGATGGAGCGGCCGATGCACGTTGGAGCCCACGTTCCTCGGATCGGGATGAAGTGGTCTCGGCCGTCCGTGACGCGGAGAACAAGGACTTCCTCCAGGCTCGCTTCGCCGTCGTTGAGCATCCGCGCATGTGATATCTCACTGACAGAGGCCTCTAGGAGAGCTTGCACGGTTTCGCCGGGTTCTAGTGTAACCTCCTTGCCGAGTTCAAAAGACTCTGGTTCGTCACCAGAGGGCTCCGGGCGAATGAACGACGCCGTCAGCCACTGCAGCAGAGTGGAGTTGTCGGGATCCCCGGTCGTGGGCTTCTCGACAAACAAGAAAGTTGCTGGCACGCGGCCGGTGTTGGCCAAGGTTAGGGTCGATGTCTCTTTTTTCATGAAGCGTACTTCACCAAAGTCAACCAGGTGCTCTGGAGGGTCCCCATGGCGGTCGGATTGTTCTGAGCTGTGCGGGTTGGGGTGATCTACCACAACGGTAATCCCAGGTCGGCCTTCGTTTTCGGCACGGTCAAGCTCCCGTGCAACCTCGGCGTGGACCTTTGCCTTGAGTTCAGGGACAACGGCGTCGTAATCGAGCGTAAATACGGAACTAATGGGTTTGTGGTCTGAGGACGTAATGCGTTGATGCGATGTGTATATATCGAGATGTATCTTGTCGTTGAACCCCTCCTTGGTCACGATCTGGTCCACGTTGCCCTCTTCGCCGTCGTCATACTCGTCGTAGTCTAACCCCGGTGACTCCTGCGGCTGGTTATCGTCGTCTGGATCGGGGCCGTAGTCGAACAACACCTCGTCTTCCTCGGCGGCGTGGTCTATCCCACGCGCTCTCATCTCTTCGTCCTTCTTTCGGGCGTCTTCTTCCTCCTTGATCTTCTTCTCAAAGTCTTCCTTGTCCTTGCGGCTCCGATATAAGATCCGGTCGCACCAACTCGGAGCACGCCGCTTCTCGCTCGAGTCAAAGAGGCCTACTGTACCAACGTCGTACTTATACGTTGGCAAAAAGGTAATGGGCCCTTCCCGCCAGCCGTCGTGGAAGATCTTCCGCTGCCTAATAACGCGCTTCAGCTGATCGTGCGGCAGCAGAGAGTCCAACGTGGCTTGAAGCGAGGCGGGATCCTCGTGGGGATCTGGCACGAAGTCATCTGGGTCGGGCAAGAACTCAGAGTCGTCGTCGTCTTGTGCACGGGCACGGGAGCTGGACGCAGTCGGCTCTCTGTCCGTCGTCTCCTCGCTACCCTCAGATGACACGACTACGCCTTCGCCCTCCAGGGAGTCTTCGCGCGGGAGACCTCTCTTGGATAAGTCGTACTCTCCTCGCGAATGCAGCATTAGCAGGTGGCGAATGTCATCGCTGGGGATGCCGTCCAGGCGAAAGTTCAAGTCGCCTAGCCAAAAGGCGAAGTCCTCGTCGCCGATCTTCTCCGGGTCATCCTCAGAGACACCGGCAATGGAGGCTGGCTTGAACTGGGCGCGACTCAGGATGGTCCCGACGTCCCAGATGCGCCGTTCGACGTACGAAGCCTCGTTGCCGCTCGCCAGATGGCAGTTGACAAAGAGCATTCTTGTAGAGTCGCCCAGGATCAGGCGGGTAACAACAGCACCCTTGTTCCCCAGATATCCGAGCACGCCGGTCCCCACGCTTGTGCTACTGACGTTGCTGATAGTCGGGACCACATCTGGAGATGCGTATACGAAGAGCAAGATTCCCGACATTTGCTCGGCGACGATGAGCTGGTAGCCCGGGGGCAGGGCCGAATCCAGAGCATCTCTCCACTTACCTACGGGCCCGTGATCCGCCGCATAGACCCGGGCCATGTATGCAGGCGTGTTTAGGTCGACAACCTCTTGCAAGCCCAGCACGTAGAGCCCGACCTTGTCTCCGCCCACCAGGTGGACGGCATGCTCGCCTACAGCGTCGGTCGAGGGAGAGACCGGGCCGTCTTTTTCCACTACCGGATTGTCGGACAGGTCCAGCGATGTCAGAGCTGCATCGAGGCCCCTTCCAGAAACGAACCAACCAGCCAGGTCCTTATCCGTGCCAGGGCAGGCCGCAACATTCCATGTTCCAATCTTGACGCGGATACGGTGGGGGCGGACATACTCGGCGCGCCGAGCGTAGACTGCCTGATGCAGAGAATAGGGGTTTGTCGTGGCGAGATCGACAGGCTCGCTCGTAGTCGACCCCGGGGGAGGGGGTTGCTGTGATGACTCCATGGCGTGGGAGGGCAGCAGTTCGAGGTCGGCTTCGACGGCTAGAATTCGGCTAGGGTTTGGTGGGCGTTGTTCAGATAGTATCAAGGAAAGCCAAGCCACTGCCGCAAGCGAACCATGGCCATCGAATTGGAACAGGGTATTGAGGGTTTGGGTAGTCCGAGCAGCAGGAACGAATAGGTGGTCTGGTTGGGAGGACTCGGAGCAGAGCACTATATATCGAGTATCGCCGACAAAAAAGAGCAGATCACAAGCAAATAATACAGCAGGCAAAAAGCCAGGAGAGTAGCAGAAGGTCTGTGAGGAAGAAAGGAGAACAGGAGTCGAATTAGAGAGTCATGAGCTGGGCCTGGGCGATGGCGCGAGCAGGACCGGATGAAGAGGTTGAAACTTATTGGGAACGGCACGGTTGGCAACCACATGGATCCGCACCAGGTTCCAGGCACCAGATGCAGTTGGAGCCACGCGATGACGCTTGGTGGCAGATTGCCAAGCGACGGGTCGACGGGTCCTTATCGCAGCTAGCTTGGCACAGTTCTTATCTATGGGCGAATGGCCATTGGCTCGTACCGATGCCCCTCAGTCAGCTCGGCCCCACCACCGCCCGCCCTTACCACCGCCCGCCTTACCACCGCCCCCTTACAGTTACCAAGAGCCACACCAGCGCCAGAGCCAGACAATTTTGTTTCCATCGAGACAGCAATCACAACCGCAATCCCACTTCAACACCGACCGCTAGCGGCTCCAGCAAGCGCGCGCCGCCTTACCCCAAGTACAAAACATGCACATCGGCCACTTTGGTGCATGCGCTTAGCTTGCAAGCACACACGACCGATTCCGACCGCGCACAGCGTCGCCTGCCAGCGAACGGCCACCCGACAGCTCAGGCCATCGCCGCTGTGCAGCTCGCGGCGGCCTGCCTTCCTCTCCACCCAACAATTCCACAATGAGCAAATCCACGCCACGCAAGCCGCGGCACCGGAACCAGCACAGCAACAGCGGCCCCCGCCAGATTCCGGCGTCCGACTACGACTCCGATGCGGCACACTACATGGAGGCGCGCGAGCTGCCCCGCACCCTCCACGTCCCGACGCGCTCCAACACGGACCTCAACCTGAGCGTGTTGGGACGCTACCTGCCCGGCATACGCGGGATCCTGTCTATCGCGGCCAACGCGGTGGTGTACGTCTTCTCGGAGGCGACACAGGGCTGGGACAAGCACGGCGTCGAGGGAACAATGTTTGTGTGTGAGCAGGACCCGTTCGTGGCGTCCAACGGGCAGGGGCTGCCGCAGGTGTCCGTGTTTGTGCTCAATCGGCGCGGCATGGACAACGTGGTCGTCGATCTCATGCGTGTCAGCGACTGCGAGGTGGTCGGCGAGCTGCTCATCTTCCGGCTCGAGGACAACGACAGCTCTGGCAGCTCTGGCAGCTCCGAAGAAGGCGGCGGATCCGCCGAGAAGCGCGTCATTGGCATCTGGATCCACGCCGACGAGGACGACACCCGCGAGGCCAACAACACCATCATCCGCGGCGCCTGGCAGCAGGCCCGCCTGGCCCTCGACTCGTTCCTCGAGGCCGCCGCCGCCGCCGAGCACTTGGCAAACGAGCGCTTGGGAGACAGAAATCACGGCGCAGCCGTCTCAGAGTCTGGCGCAGATACTCCTGGTAGCAGTAATTTGGTGGTGGGGACGCGGCTGAGCATGACAGACCTGTTTGGGCGGAGGAACGGGGACGGATGATGGGCCCGGGCGGAAGGGGCTTGCGCTTGCACATAGTAGGAGAGTTAGAGACTGTGGCAGCGCTGCGGCAAAGAAGTCGGTAGTTTTTGCCTTTCACGCAAATATGCAGCTATTAGCCCAAAGTGCCTTGCAAGTATCTACCGACGTTTGGAGGGCCTTGGGGGATAGTGGGCAGCTTTCTTCTATCCTACAGGCTCCAAAAGGGTATCCTACAAGCTCCAAAAGGGTTGCCAAAGGCCCGGCGGCACGGTGCGAATCTCTGGTACAGTGGTTGTGTGCACTGTGCCTGCCCTGATGACTTTCTCTCGTTTCCATTGCTTTCAAGCTCTGGTATTTCACATAATACGTTCGGTAAAGTTGTGCCGCAAACTTTTTTCTCGGCCGCCTCTAGTTTCAAAACCAGGGCCGCTGAACGGCAAGGGGACGATGGACGAGATCAAGCCACCTCCCACTCCTCGCCTACTGTCGTCGGCGGTGCTGTCGTCGGCAGTGCAGACGCAGCTGTCTCTCATCGCATCCTTTGACCGATGGCTTGACCACCACCTCGAGGCCGGGCGCGACTACGGCAACATGCCCACATGGGTCAAGCGCCGGCTTAGCGCGTACAAGAAGGACCTAGTCGAGGCCGAGCGCGCCCCGAGCAGCATGACCGCGTCGCTCTTAAAGAACGCCAACCAATGGGGATTCAAAGTCGACACTAAAGAGGATGGCAGGATAGAAATCATGAGGGCCCCCACCTGCCTTTTTCCTGGTGTCAGCATCATGCCGCATGACGAAGCCGAAGCTGATTTCATCGCGGGCGTAGGTTAAGGATCCCTAATTATTTGTTTCTACACACTGCTAACCTCACGTCCTCGCTGTGCTCTTCTCGTCTCGGGCCAGTTCCTTGGATACATGGAAAAGGTGGTAAGTTTGCGTCCCGTGTCGCCTCGCAGAGTAGTGCCCAATGGCTCAACTCTCCTCTATCACAGTGCAACGCCTTCGAACGGGCAGAAAAGGAAATAGCTGCACTCGTCGAAGCCGTAGTAGCCTTTGAAGCAGAGAGAGCGAGCCTGAGGTGAGACCGGAATCGGTGATTCGCTTGTGCTGCCGCCCCTTTGCTCACTGTGCTGCAATTTCTGACATGTAACCATTGCGCAACTAGCCAACCGGCAGAAGTCACTATCCAATCCCACGTCAAGCTGCTCAAGGAGTACAACGATATGAAAGACTACGGACAGCAAATGATCGGCTTGATTGCCGAGAACCTCGGCTTCCCTGCTAGGAACTTTTACGAGACCGGACAGTACGGCGTGGGACCCAAGGATTGATTGAGCGGGCCTAGGGCTAGAGCAGAAACTGAGGGGCCCTCTGAAAGATCTTATTCTTGGGTCTTGTGGTAGCAGCGCAGAATCAAACCCGTCCTGCGCCTTCCTCACCTACTGACTGGCCCGCTTTAGATTGGTGATGGTTGTGATGTCGTGTAAAGATCGGTGGCTTGGAACTAAATTGTCCTCCTAGGTGTGTGGCACAGGTTCGGGCAGCCTTACAGCCCGCCACTCGCGACCACCTTCGCCCCCTGTCTGGTCCGTAAAATTGCGTGCGTCGGCCAAGCCGGCTCGCATGAGACTTGCGCACTGAGCGCAGGGGATTCTGGGCCTTATCCTTGGGCTCAGGTGTTGTGCCTCGCAATGCATGGGTATATTCGGGAACGAGCGAGGATCAGTTAGCGACTGTCTAAAGAAATCTAAGTCTGAAGGAATAAGGATGGGGGAAGAAAGATACTAAGAATGTATAAAACCTCTCTCCCTCGAATATCTGTTGGGTGTTCTTCATCATCACCAGCATCACCAGCAAGCTGCAAATCAGAGCAATAATTATCTACCTTCAATGACCAGCATCACCGGCATCACCAGCAAGCTGCAAATCGGAGCAATAATTATCCACCTTCAGTCTAGCTTCTCTCTCCAGCACACCAGAGAGTCAAACATAATCTCAGGACTTCCTCATCTGCATTTTCACTTGTACTATTTTCGTTCCCCAAACGAGTCTATCCCCATCGCCAACCGCAAAAATGTAGCTCGCTCACCTCTTCGCCAGCCTCTCGCTCTTCGCCAGCCTCTCGCTCTTCGCCAGCCTCTCGCTCTTCGCCAGCTTGGCCGCACCCTGATCGCTGCAGACGAAACGGCACGCCAGCCATTGATACCCACCGTACCTCTCCCGAAATCCACAACTTAAAAGCTAACCCAACCCGGGTCTCGCGCAACACGGACACGATCCGCGACATCTTCGCTAAGCGCGACGGCTGTACCGGCGTGCCGTGCGACAACCACGCCGACTGCGACGCCCGCGACTGCGACAACAGCTGCGGCACCAACGGCCCCTGCTGGTCCAACGTTGAGCTGGCGCCGCCCGAGTGCGCCCTTGGTTGTCATGTCATCAAGGGCCGCCTGGTGCCCTTTACTGAGGCTGAGGCCGCGGCTGCGGCTGCGGAGCATGGCAAGCCCCGTTCCTAAGAACCTTGTGGCAAGTCTTTGTATGTGTTTGTTGAATAAAACTAGGGCAAGGGGCTGAGCTGGTAAGGGGAAGTCTCAGAAGCCAAATAGCATGCAAGACCGTCAAGAATGAGGGTATTCGCAGTTTGTATTGATTGATGTGTGCAGAAGAAAAATTCTGCGCCTGCAGGTCGGGATTCCCGTGTTGACCTCGTGGAAAAGGTGGTTTAATTACAGTAGCCCGTGCAGGCCCTGCCCTGCACCGTACCTGATTCAGGTAGGTCTTTCTGACAGGAAGGAAGTCACATGTATCGGGCCGGTTCGGTTTCTCTAACGGTTTAACTTCCACAAGGAGGAGCTCAATCGACAGCCTTTAGCTCAATCAACAGCCTTTAGGCTACCTTACAAGAATACCTCAACTGGGGTATGAATTTGTGATAACAGGCCCTGTGCCGGAGAGCACGCAATTGTTTGACTTTTTCCCTTAGGGCCTCGGCAATCCGCAACCATGTACACGTACAGGCAACGTATGCTCTAAGGTGCTCGGTGTATGCCATAAAAAACCCGTTGGCACCTTGGGCCCTGTTCCTGGGCCCCGGTTGCTCAAGCACAAACCGTTTCCACGCGGCCTAGCTCGACGGGTGGCATTTCTCCCCTTACCACTAGGTACTGTTGCAGCGTGTATCTAGACACTCAGGTGTGGTCTCGACATTGGACATCTCGTGCTTGACAGGCACCATGGCGTCAAATGGCTTCCCACAACCTCACCGCACCCCGTACCAGGACGACTTCCTCGAGCACAACTCGGACCGCGAGCTACACGTCCGGGCGCTCCTCGATCTCCAGCGGCAATACCGCGTCTTCAAGCAGGACCTCGAGGACGGCAAGCGGCAGCTGGATCGGCAGCACTACGACCAGTGCCACTACCTATTCCAACAACGCAAGCACATTATCGGCGGAGAGGGCAGGCTCGTTTACCGCGACAGTGACGGGCGCACAGTCTTGCAGCTCTACCGCGGCCCGCACAGGGTCCAGCCAAGTCTCGAGCGAATCCGAGGAGAGGAGAAGGGAATTCCGGGGTTCTGGCTGCAGGCGATGAAGAACAACCCCGAGGTGGCGCAGTGGGTGACAGCGCGCGACGAGCAGGCGCTCAAGTACCTGAGAAACATTAGCGTCAAGCCCATCAGAGGGGACGACGCCGGGCCCGTCGCGTCCGCCTTCAGGCTCGTCTTCGAGTTTGACAGCAACCCGATCTTCCGGAACAGTAGCCTGACAAAGGACTTCTACTACCGACGCAAGAGCGTCGATGACAACATCCATGTCGGGCTCGCCTACGACGACGCTCCCGGGTGCAGCATCGACTGGAATACCGGAATGGACCTGACCATGGCTCCGGCGAATGATCCGTGTAAGTGTCCTCCTGCCTTTGCTCTACAACCCAAACGGAGCTCATCAATTCCGTACATTGTATGGACGATTAGACAATGTCCGCTGCGAGTCGTTTTTTGGCCTTTTCAACGACACCAGTTGCAAGGGCAAATACGGCGACAGCGATGAGGAATCAGACGAGGAGGAGGGCGACGACGACGACAGCGATGAGGAATCAGATGACGAGGAATCAGATGACGACGACAGCGATGAGGAATCAGATGACGAGGACTCCGATGATGACGAATCAGACGAGGAGGGCGACGACGACGACGACGACGACGACGACGACGACGACGGCAGCAATGACAGCAGCGTTGAAGGACTCGGCCGTTGCTACACCCCTGACTACTCTAATGGCTCCGAGGACGTCGACATCGAGACACGTCCCGCCTATGTGTGCGACTTCGAGCTAGGCGAGGAGATCAGGGACAGACTAATCCCGAACGCCATCGACTGGTACACTGGCGAGGCTCTTCTTCCCGAGGATGTCATTAAGTGCTAGAATGAGGAAGAGGGCGGGAGCGAGGAAGAGGACGAGGACGAGAGTGACGAAGAGGACGAGGACGAGGACGACGACGATGACACCGCCTGGGAACCTTATGATTAGGGTAAACTCGGGATAGGGGGTTTCGCAACGTGTGTCAGTCTTGTTGTTATTGCATAATTACCTACCTTAGATGCAGTCCGAATTACTTAGAACACAGTTTTAGTTTGTATAACGATATTGGTTAGGCAGCTAAGCAAATTCTTGGTCAAAACTCTGGCCCTCGCGATCCTGTACGCCGCACAGAATCCTCTGCCAAGTCGCCAAGTCGGCAGGGCTCCGGCGTCCACTACGCCTCGGTGGGCTCCGCAAGCAAAACCAGCAAAACCAGCAAAACCCACAGTAATAGTCGCCATTGCCAGGGAGAACCCGGCTAGGCCACGAGCAGAGACTGCACCAGTCAGGCAACACCATTCCTATTGCTAGGGAACGGGCAAAATTCTCTTCCCCTGTGGGTACTGAAATAGTTGCACGTCCAACTTCCCAACCCTTCCTCAAAATCACAACCCTTCCTCAAAATCCCAAAAATGGTACCTGACTCGGAATTCAAGGTCATAGTAGTCGGCGGCGGCCCCGTCGGCCTGACCGCGGCCCACGCCTTAGCCAAGGCTGGCATCGACTATGTCTTGCTCGAGCACCGGCGGGAGGTCGTCATCGACGTCGGCGCCAGCTTGGTCGTGTGGCCGCAGGGATTTCGCATCTTGACGCAGCTGGGCATCCTCGAGCCCCTGACGGCCCTCGGCGTCGAGCTGGGGTGCACGCGGAGCCTCGAGCTGGGCGGGCACAAGTACAAGACGTCGTGGGCGACCGAGGCTATGAAAAAGAAGTGAGCGAGCACTCTGGGCTGACATCATGAGATGCCTCACGAACTGAATCTCGCCCCAGCCACGGCATTCGCTAGCACGTCTTCCACCGCGCGCAGCTCATCCAGGTGCTGTACGACACGCTGAGCGCAGCCGACAAGGCGCGCGTGCTCACGGGCAAACAGGTTGTCGACATCGAGAGCGGCGCCGACGGCGTCGTGGTGCACTGCAAGGACGGCAGCGCGCACCGCGGGTCGATGGTGGTCGGCGCCGACGGCGTGCACAGCCTAGTCCGGCAGCGGATGCGCCATCTGGCGCTCAGCGCCGCGTCCCCAAAGGTCAACGACGAGCACCCGTACGCGTGCGAGTACCGGCTGTTCTGGTGCACGTTTCTGCGGCCGGTGGGCTGCGACCTCGCGGCGGGCGACGCCGTCGAGGTTCACGGGAAAGACAGCTCGCTGCAGTGCCTCAACGGCGCCGACCGGTCGTGGCTGTTCATCTACGAGCGGCTCGCGGCACCACCGCCACGCGGCACCCGCGTGAGCTACACGGCGGCGGATATTGACGCGCTAGCGATGCGCAACGGCGACCACGCCGTAAGCGAGACGCTGAGAGTGCGCGACGTGCTGCCGCTGCGCTGCTCGGGCGGCATGTCGGATCTCGAGGAGGGCGTCGTCGAGCACTGGAGCTTCGGCCGCGTAGTCCTCGCCGGCGACGCCTGCCATAATATGACGCCCAACCAGGGGCTCGGCTACAACAACGGCATCCAGGACATCGCCGTGCTGCTCAACGAGCTGCACGGCGCGCTGCGCGACCATCACGCCACCACCACCACATCATCAATGCCAAAAACACCCCTACCCCTGACCACCCTGACAGGCGTGTTCGACCGCTACCAATCGTCACGCAGCGAGCTGCTGGCGCGCGACTACGCGGCATCCGTCGCGCTGACGCGCGCGTCGAGCTGGCACACGTGGGCCGACCGGGCGCTGGACCGGCACGTGTTCCCGGCGATCCCGTTCCACGACGAGCTGGTGCTCAACACGCGCATGTCGCGCAACGTGGCGCAGGCGCCGGTGCTGCGCTTTGTGCGCTGCGCCGCCGAGCCGTTTGTCGGCCGGATCAAGTGGAGGCATGCTCTCTCGCTTGAAAATGAGGATGGGGGTGGTGAGGATGGGGGTGGTGAGGATGGGGGTGGTGAGGATGGGGGTGGTGAGGATGGGGGTGGTGAGGATAGGGGTGGTGAGGATGGGGGTGGCGAGGATGGGGGTGGCGAGAATAGGGGTGGTGAGGATGGGGGTGGTAAGGATGGGGATATGGAGGTGAAGGAGAGGGAAAGGGAGGTTGTTGTTGCGAGGTGGGATGTTAGGCGGTGGAATGTCAGGCGGTGGGATGTGTGGGCGTTTCTGTCTTCGGTGCTTCCGGCTTCTTTTCCCTTTTCTGTTTCGCTTCCTATTCCATTTGCGTGGCGACGAGCTGTTTAGATTTGATAATTAGTCTAGACGGACCGGCTTTGGCAGGCATGGAAAATGGAGTGGCTGGGATTTATGGTGGTGGGTAGGGGGTTCAAAAGTCAATAAAAACATCTCCGCGTTCACTGGGTGATGTGCTGGTTGGCTATACCATGCCCCACCCCCCAACGGATCACCTTAGCAGTGGATCACCCTTTTACATCAAAACACTACATCTTTGAACAACAACAGCGCACTCAATTGTGAAGCTATTTACAAGCCAAATATAGAAAAATGTAGCTAATTGACATTTTAACCCATATATTGTGCTGACACACGACGTGCACGGCCAGATCTTGTCAGTCTTGCGAGCAACTCTTCTTCTTCAGCCTCTTCTTCAGCCTCATCTTCATCATCCACCTCTTCAATTTGAGGCTCTGCTTGAGGCTCTGCGGGAATCTCGCTGCCTAGTAGTATAGTCCCTAGGTCTATGAACCGCTTGTTAGGATTGGGAATTTTCCTTCGTTTTCGGGGCCTAATACGTTCCAGTTGAGCCTCCAGGGCTTCAATACGGTGCTGCTTGAGTACTAATTCGGTCTGAAGCTTCTCAACGGCCGCTGTGGCTTTCTGGAACTTCCATCTAGTCCGGTGACTGCTTCCATTGCTAAAATTCCCTGATCTGACGCCCTGTAGTTAGTGTACTAGGGACTCCAGAGAGGATAGGGGGTTCAGGGGTCTTTTGTAAGAGAAGGCAGGTACGCCGGATCAAGGTGGCCACAATGCAGGTAAGAAGGTGGGCGAGCAATGAGTAGTATTGGTGTGAGACTTCAACCTGGCCCTCGCAAAGGAAGGTGGGCGAGGGCCACTGTTTATATACGTGCTCAGGGGCTCAGGCCCGGGGCGCCATGGCGTGGCGTAGTGGCTTGTGCCAACTGGCAGTGTTCCGGCCAGTTGGTAACAGGTGGTGAGCGCGCACCCTGTGCGCGCGGCTGGTGTTTGGGGTGTCCTTTCCTTACATCTTTGCCGTGTCTTGCTGAATCTCTGGGTGGTTTAGGGCTTTTTGCCTATTAACAGGTCAATCTCCCGTTGTGCGGAATCATGATTTGGCAGTTCTTCTTGTGAATGCTTCCTCCCTAGCTACCTTGTAGCAGCGAATGAAGTTGACCTTGTCAACAGGTGCTGCGATATTCTTTTTCCCTTTATATTGAAGTACCGGTTGACGTCTTTGGCAGTAAACCCGTTAAAACTAGCGGCTTTCATTCTCTTGTCTGCTTTGGCTCAAATTTCGGGGTTTCTAGCTTTGAAGCTAGAAATCCAGTTTTTCCCTACAGGGTCTTTTTGCCCTGCTTCTTTACAGAGTCTTGAAGCAATGCTAGATACTGTTGAGTAACTCGGAGCAAAGCCGAGTCTTTCCTGCTTGACGATGCACCCAATCAGCCGCTTTTCTTGGGGCTCTGTGAGCATGCGTCGTGTTTGGAGGACCTCGTCTTTGGGAGGGGACTCCGTTGAGTCGTCGGTTCAACGTTGTATAAGGAACTCTATGCTTTTGAGCCTATTGACGAATAGAAATCTTATTGTCTGTGACGTCTAGGTACGCATTGACCATATTATCGTCACTTTGTTCAGACGTTGTGGTAGTACAAGACGCAATTCACACTCAAAAGTAGGGGGAGAAGAATGTCAGGAAGCTAATTTAGAGTTAATTTAGAGTTACTTTGCGACGATGTAGTGAAAAAAGCAGGGCTTTGGGCTAACAAGTCCATATGAAGACTAAACTACATGCAATTATATAACTAGCTCAATTGACTACTTGCGAATATCTTCATAATTAACTACGTTATTGTTGTTTAAAAAGGGAGTGTTTTGGTGTAAAAGGGTGATGCACTGCTAGGGTGACCCGTTGGGGGTGGGGCATGGTACAGTAATCACGTTTTGCGATTGGTCTCAATGTAAACGACATCCCAGTGCGTCTCAGTCATAACGCGTGGAGTGTATGATAGATGCTGCAGTAATAAAGAACAAAAACCTCGCCACTGAGCGACCCCCCGTGCACTTATGAGGAGCTCACATGCAGGAAAAACGTGGTGGTTCGCCCAAGGAATCTAAGCCATCTGCCCGCAGGCGAGAAATCTTGGTGGGGGGATAGGCTTAGGGGGATAGGCTAGTGGTGCAGGTGGTCCCGGCTAGGCTAGGCTTGGCCTGTGCCTAGCACACTCCGCCTCAGTTCTTCTTGCAGCCCACAAAGTTGTTCCCGCTGGCGCCCGTGTGCGTGATGAGCGAGTCGACGGCGCCGTTGTTGTCGAAGATGACGCGGTCCGGCCCGGGCGAGCCGCCCGTGTAGACGTTGAACGAGCTGAGGATGGGAAACTCGTACCATGGCGAGGCCGTCGGGAAGCTGAAACCCTCGTAGTTGTTGTACACGTGGGGATAGCCTCCTGTTTTCTGTCATAAGCACGGCGCGTGGATTGTTTTGTCATAACCACAGCGCGTGGATTGTTGGTTTGGAGAGTGGACATACCCAGCGTCGAGCCCGAATTGTGCAGCGAGTAGCCCTTGTTCTTGGCCGCCGTGATGTCGCTCTGCCAATAGCAAATTGTTCCGCACGTGTAAACGCATGTGGCGCGCGTCTCGAGGCCGGCTGCTGCGTGGCCGGTCCCGTCTACCGGGATCGCCGCGGCCGACACGGCGACGGCCGAGATGAGCGCGAGAACGGCTGAGAGGAGCTGGCAGGCACGGTCAGCCATATGGTGCACCCGGAGTGGGGGCCGGGGTTCTCACTCTGGCCATTTTGAAGGCAGGGACTGTATCCGGTGGCGGTCGGGTAAGGGTAAGGTGTCTGGGTTGCAGCACGTCGAGTCTCAGTCTACCTGACTCTTCTTCAACGCGGTCCGGACTTATATAGCTATCCGCTCAGCGAGCTCCCCCCCCGAGAAGCCAGACATCGATGCTAGCACAAACATCGATGCTAGCAAGCGAGCCAGGCCATACCGCAGAGCCAAGTGTTACTCAATTCCAGGCTGGCTGGCTGCTAGTTCGACGGAGGCATGCCCTAGAACGGAAGGTTCGGTGCACGAGGCACACTAGCTAGAGCCATACCCAAGGAGCCACTGAGATGTCTTGGCCGGGAGTCGTGCCCACACCTCGAGGGTTGCATCCTGTGGGCGGTCCGTCTGGACCCCTTGCAAAGAGGTGTCGCTCGAGAAGCCTGGTTGGGCCTGCCACCCCGTCCCACGCAGCACGCCCGCCCTCTGGTTACACGGCATCTCCAACCCCTATTAGACATAAAAATGGCCACACCCTCAGACGTCTGGTTGATCGTTCTAGAACCCTTCCACTAGGCTAAACCGTTGTCCTGACCGATGGCTTGACGTGGGGAGGCTCTGGGGTGTGGGGGAGGCGGAGGGGGAGGGGGAGGGGGGGGAGAAGGGGAGAGAACAATTCCCGCAGGCAATCGAGTATACACGCCGGCACGGCACGGCACGGCACTGGTGGGATTGACGAACAGGGGCGCACACGGGGGAGTGTTGGCTGGACTGACGAACAGGGGCGCACACGGGGGAGCGTTGGCTGGGACTGATTGGAGAGTCGCTATACCTGCACAGAGACGAAGAGACCCCTGTCCTTGGCGCCGGCATTTCAGATCGACCGACCTGGGAAACGAAGCTTGTCTGGCGGCAGCGAATCAGCGCTCCAGCACCCCCCCGCTCCCGCGCCGGCATGCAGGCCCCTTGTCCGAACCGGGAAGCTCGTCGCCTTTCGTCTATCAGCAGCTGCTGGATTAGCAACGCACAATACGAGCCTGCGAATCCTTATCGGACTCTGCCGGCTCTGCAGATGTACTGCTATCGGTCAGTGGTCGTCTCGTTATCGCTGTGTTTAGGTAAATTAAAGGGGGCGTCTCCGGCTACTGTAAAATCGTCTCCATCTACTGTAGGACATAGGCCCCCAAGTATTACAACTCACCGCCCAGGAAAATATAAATTTTACAGCCAAAACTACCACATTCGCTGGCTGCCCTGCCCTAAGCGCTGGCATCGTAATTGTACCGCCATTGCACCTCGCCGCCGTTGCCAACGTCAACATATTTCCAAATACGGTAATTGAACCTCCCGACCGTAGATTCGCTTAAATCTTTTAAACCTGCAATAAAAAGCGAAGCTGACTTGGTTGAATTCGCTTACGTAATAGGGCCAAAATGCAATTAAAAACTGCATACCTGCTTACAACTACTCCCAACTACTCTCAACTACTCTCAACTGCTCTCAACTGCTCTCAACTGCTCTCAACTGCTTTCAACTGCTCTCAACTGCTCACAACTGCTCTCAACTTCCCACAACTGGCTGCCCTACTAATCCATGCCTTCCAATGCACGGGCAGTAGGTCGCGGGACCTTTCCAATACGTGTAGGCTTTGCAACACGACCTTTAGCCACTGCAGAGGCTGCAGGGCCACGTGAAGCTCGTGATGTTGTGCCGCCCCGGCCACCGCGTTGTGTGCCTTGGTGTTGTGAAGCTGGTACTAATATGGATGGAAATCGACCTTTTAAAGCTGCAAAGTATCTTTTCGGTAACGCTGAAGGAGCTCATGAACGTAAGGAATGCCATACTGCGCCCGGAACCGACCGGTGCAGGGCTTCAGGGACCGGGCGCGGTCCCCGAGAGCAGATTCCGTCTTTTTGTGTTGCTTTACAACACGATCGAGGGCATCATAACCCACATTATAGCGAGCATTGCCAAGCCACTATCGACCTAGGTAGTCGAAGTAAATATACTCTTTTTACTTCGTAGTTAACTTATCGTAGGCTTCCTTTATACCTTCCACTTTTACAATCTGGAACACCGAGAGTTCCACAGACCTAGACCCGGTCTAGGACTGTGAGGGTGGGGGTGGGTAAGCTATAGTGCGGCGAACCACACAGGTAATTGTGACGGCGCCAGCTCACAGCACCCACTACCGCTGCGCTAGAACCCCCAAAAGGATGCCAGAATTGCAAGTCGACGACTTGCAACCTGTAGTGGGTTATAGTGTGCTACGGCCGTTGCGCGCCGTGACAGTAATACGAAGCATAAGGAGCAAACAATAGTGCATAGATTGCGAGAGTCTCTCAATCAGTTAAGCAATGAATGATAAACCATACGAATTGATAGCTGAGAAACCAACTCCCAGAGAGTGTTCCTCCAGCTTCCTATATAAAATAGGTTACCTGACTAATCAGGAAGGGGTCAGCTAAACGGAGCTTCCGGCGGCGCCTGCGGCGGCCTGCCCTCGCTTCGCTCGAAGGAATGGGTGGCTGAGGCATTTTAGGAGCCATCATAAAGTGCTGGTTATTAGGAGGAATCCGGTCGTTCGGGGTCTCTTTAGGTAGGATCGGGCCGTCGGGAGGCTGGCCACGGCCGCCTGGATTTGGCGCATCGGGCCGTGGGGGCTGCGGTTGAGAGACCCCACCGTAGCCATCGCGGCGCCTCGAAAAACAGGCGTTCCTGGTAATATATTAGTAGAGATTAATAGGGTAATAATCGTAAAGTATTCGGCATATCTATTTATAGCTAGAAAGCGATAAATCGTGCGTGCGGTTGACTGAAGTTGGTTGTATTACGAGGTTGAGAGGAAAGTGGCTTATTTTAACGGGGGAGCTAGCTAGAAAGTTGAAGGTACCGTACGGACCACCCAGAACGGATTGACAGCTATCCTACCACCAAAACAAATTCTCGTGATAATTCTATATTTCGATGTTCATGGTCTAATTGTTGGGTTTCTAGCGGGCAAGCCCCGTAGGACCCCCAGTGCCTGCGGCGCTCCTTCCTGACACAACCACGACATAGCAAAGCGGCATTTCACAGTATTACAAAATATGGATTAATAGCAAAGGAAGAACCTGGAAGCTACCACAACCTGATTGGTCAGCTCCCGCCACCTACTTTACCACTCAATCTTACCACCATTCACAACTATAAAAGAGAGGCCTTTGACCCTACTAAAAGAGGTAGAAGACAAGACAATTTTAGATACTTTAAACCTCCCAGTACCAGATGCCCTGCCCTGTGAATGCGCGTGACAATACAGCTTCGCGCCCGTCCGCCGGCCCCGGTTGGTAGATCTACCAAAGAGATGGCCGTTCAGCATGCTGTCGGTCATCTTCTCGGGCGGGTCAGCATCCCTTCGGTCTTCTGCCGCCGCTGGACGAGGTATCGCGGATCGAGCTTCGTGACTAGTGGCAGCTCATTTCGCGTACCCCGTCCTCCAGCCAGCAAAGCGTCTCGAGGAGTGATTGCGCTCTGTGTATCGCCAAAATCGCGCGCCGCCTGGTAATTAGCCGCGCATATCTATAATACGGTAATATATATAATACGGTATGCTTTGTCCTAGAAAGGAGACCATAGATCCCGTACTGTTACGATCCTGGTTCAGGCTCGCAGGAGGCTGCACGGAGCCTCCCGTTATTGGCTGACGCTAGGAAGTGGGGTAGTTCCCCGCTTCCCTCGAGTGCAGCCAGTAACGAGGCGGTCAGTACGATCAGTATGGTCAGGGCGATCAGTGAGAGAACTGACCGCACTGAGCACACTGACCGCACTGATCACCTAGGACCAACGCTCTGATTGGTCCGCCTTAGATAGATATATACGACGACCGTAGCCACGGTCTTAGATAGTTCTTGCTTGGTTCTTCAAGCAAGCAATACACATTCACTGCACTCATACACTTTGAGTGGCATTCCGATTTGGCTGTATTACCCGTGCGATAGGAGCTTGCCCTTTGTTCTATCTTCATAATTACCAACCCCAGCATTCTGTAGAGCCCGTGCTCCCTTACAGACAGACGACCCTAACAGTCGAGTGGTTTGTAATACGTACTAGAGCTCTGTCAATCCGACTTCCGTCTTAGAGCCATGTCCATCTTATACCCACCTTTAAATCCGAGGTACATACTTTATAAATGACATTTCCGCCTCTTCATTACTGTGACGAACCTGTTCGTACTGGACCAACTGCAGAAGGCAGGCGCCTCAGGCAAGACTGGGGGCCCCGCTCGTCGATAGCCAATCAGACGGTGCCCGGTGCCAAGAGGGCTCTTGGCACCAGGCAAACGGAAGGACGGCTAATCAGAGGTGGCCCGGTGCCAAGAAGGGTCTTGGCACTAGGCAAATGGCCCGGCACGCTAGCAGTGCCCGGCGCCAGGCAGCTCCTTCCTGCCGGGCAAGTAAGAGCGCAGCTCTTACTGGCCCGCCATAATTAAATAAATACGATGACCGTGTCCACGGTCTTAGATAGTTCTTGCTTGGTTCTTCAAGCAAGCAATAAAAATTCACTGCACTCATACACTTTGAGTGGCATTCCGATTTGACTGTATTACATGTGCGATAGGAGCTTGCCCTTTGTTCTATCTTCATAATTACCAACCCCAGCATTCTGTGGAGCCCGTGCTCCCTTACAGACAGACGACCCTAACAGTCGAGTGGTTTGTAATATAGACCACTACGGGAGACGGTCAAATATATTCACCCGAGCGCGCGTCACGAGAACGGGCCACTATATATTAAGTCTAGTATATAGGGGTAGCGGCCCGGGTTGACAACACTTCCATCTGTATTGAATGCTGACAGGCCGGCCGCCGCTCCTGGCTACCATCAACCATCCCCGCCAACACTCGCCTGAACTGTTTCGAGTACCGACATTCGACCTTGCTCCTCGAAAGAGAGACCGAATCTGCGGCTAGGACTTCCACTTAACCGAGAAGCCGGTTCCTACCAAAACGCCACCCGGCTGTTGGCAACCTCAGCCTGTTCCTCATTTCAAGCAGCAAAAACCCTCGCACGTCGTTTCTTCTCTCTCGCAAATCCCCATGAAACTTGCCATACCAGGGTAACAATTGGGATGCTGAGAAAGAGGGCCCAGAGAGCTACCCAACCCAGTATCATAGCGATAGAGAACACCCAAAATCCTCGACCTATATCTTGTAGTCCAGATTCGCTCAGCCCATCAAACCAAGGGTCATCTGTCGGCACTGAGAGTGCAACTTGCATGGATGATAGAACAAGGGATATACCGGCAAAGATAAACAACAGAGGTATAGTCGCCCTCGATACAAAGCTGGTGATAGACCAATGGGGGATCTCGTAGAACCACATCGTCCTCGCGTGTCGCGGGCGGAATATTCGGACGGCCCAGTTCAGCCGCGAGATGCGCAACTGCCCGTAATGATATCGCCTCGCGACGCTCTCATCAGAGAGATGGCGGAAGTGGGTGATGAATTTTGACCATTGAAGCCAGTCACTTACATCGTCAGGAATCAGGTAGGCCTCTTTCGCCAACATGAAATCCAGACGATGCGGCACGAGTAAAGCATATGACCGCAAGAATCCAACTGCAATCGAGCTGTCGAAGCCTGAAGATGAATTCTGTGTCGAAGGCTGTAGATATGTTGTCCAAAATTCGTAGTTGAGTAGGAATACAGGAATGGGCTTTATGTAGATTCTGTCCGGGTGCCAAGTGAGATGGAGTCTGGGATCCTCAGTAGGGACAATGCTTCGGCCTTTGACCTTTTGCGTATGGAGCGGGTCAATGTTTCGGCTGGACTTCTTCGCGACAATCCAGAGCTTCTCGTAAAGCTCGTCCAGGAGCACAGTTTCCAGGTGATGAGAGAGATGATTATAGACGTTGTCGGGGAGAAGACTGATAGAGGGATCTCCTGGTACGTGCGTTATAGATCCTGCCGCGTTTTCTGGTTCGGATGAGCCATTTTGAATGCTTACGCCATCGTAAGGGCTGAGACGGTCTGTATTCGGAGCACAGGATGGTGGAAAAGGAATTTGAGAATGGATTAAAGTAGACATCTGTTGTATTTAGATGGCGAGTTGGAGGTAATTTGTTGGCCATCAGGCAGACAGTCATGATGAAAAGTGCCTCATGAGGGGCTTAGCTGGCCGCCTCGTCGTAATTGGACGTCGATCGCTGACGATGGAGCGGGCACCCCACCCCGCAGGGCGGACGCTTCCAACCTCAGGCAACAACAACTCGCTTACGGTGGGCTGAAATATTCCAACGCTTTTCGTTCTGTGCAGAGTCCAATACCGCTTTCTACAGTACTATCTAGCGACCCAGCTACAAACGTCAAAGCTACCACGCAAAGCAAAAACACCTACACACACCAAACCCTAGGTCCGTTGATAAGCCGGGAGGTGACATCGGCTGCGACGAGAAACTGCACAGACCCGATCATCTGAAGGAGCGGGGTCGACCCCACTACGGAAGCAGCCGAGCCGCCATGGACTTGACGACGGCAGCATACCTCCTCATCTTTCTCCTCTCGATCGCGTTTCTCTACGGCCAAGCCGCAAAGAGAGTACCCAGCCGGCTAGACTCTAACCAAGCCCCGAAGGCGAGATTCGAACTCGTCCCAGCGGGCGCCAACGGTTTGCCCAGGCAGGCAGACGGATTTGAGTACGTGCAACCGAGGCTGCTGCTGCAACGCGAGATTTCTAACAGAGGTAGTATTGTCTTCGTCCACGGCCTAGGATCTAACCCCGATACGACGTGGCGAGCGACGAAACCTATAACCGGGGGCAACATACCTGGGGAAGCGGCGCCGGATAGCGAGTTCGTGAACTGGGTCAGCGACTTTCTCCCCTGCGACATTCTTCCGACGGGCAGCACCGACATTCGCATATTCTTTTACAACTACGACTCATACTGGAAGAGGGATGCGGTGCATACACGGTTGACAAACCTCGGAAATGAGCTCCTTGAGCACATCAATGGGGGGATCCGTGCGTCCGAGATGGTGAGTATTGAAGATTAGGCTCGGCTTTGGAATATTGCTGACGCGCTCCGGCCCTAGGAGAAAAGCCGGAACTTGATCTTCGTGGCGTACAGCTTTGGTGGTCTGGTTGTCAAACGGGTAAGCCGACAAGCCGCTCTAGATAACGGCGTATACTGACTGTAGTAGGCACTTGTTCAAGCCCGAGCGAGGCGAGACTTTGGCCACATCGTTGACCATACTAAGGCGATTCTCTTCCTAGGTGCGCCGCATCGCGGGACCAGCTTCGGCACATGGGGCTGGTTAGCGGCACAAGCTCTTCAGCCGCTTGGGTCGAATCCACTGCTGCTGGCTAATTTGGGATATGATTCAACTTCGTTGCTCGACCTACATAAGGACTTTGTAGCGGCTGCACCAGACGACTTACGTGTTTTTAACTTCTTTGAGAAGAGACCGACGCAAATTCTCCGGACATGGTTCGTTCAATGGCAGCAATTTGTAATTACCGTGGGATGTCAGCCTAGACGGTGCGAATGCTAATGCCAGATCCAGTGTGTCCGCGAGCAGTCCGCCACCTATGAGTACCGAAACGTTCGAAACATCGGGCTATCTGTTGACCACTATGGGCTCAATAAGTTTACATCAAAAAACGAAAGCTACATGACAATACTTTCGAAGTTGATGGAAGTAACAAAGTCCTGCACTCAGACGGTGAAGCGTTACTACGCTGTCCCGCTTGAGACGGTGCATACCTATACGGAGCGAGCCGAGCTGTCGGCGAAACTCGAGCAGAAGCTCCAGATACGGCACGAGAAAGCAAGCGTTCCATACGCGGTTGCTCTTTACGGATTAGGTGGGACTGGCAAATCCCAGCTGGCGCTAGCCTACGCCGAGAAGCATAAAGATCGATACAACCCCATCTTCTGGATCGACGCGACAGACGAGGAGGCAGTGCGATCTAGCTTCAGACGATGTGCCGCCGAGCTTAGGCTTCCAGAGGAGCGTGCGGAGAAGCAAGAGTCCGTTCTGACAGACGGAGTCGTACAAGCAGTGCTCCGGTGGCTTCGCGACAGAACAGAGACAGACAACGAATGGCTGGTGATTGTTGACAATGCAGACGATGTCAGCTGGGGGATCCAGAAGATCATGCCAAAGGGGAACCGGGGAAGCGTCGTCGTAACCAGCCGCGACGACAGAAGCGTGAGGCTCGTCCCAGGGGCCTGCGAACCGGTGCACGTTGGCGTTATGTTACCGGTGGAAGGAGTGGCGCTTCTCCTCCAACACCTGCAGCCCAGCGTAGAGTCGGCTTCGGAGGGGATCCGACGCGACTGCGGCAAGATAGCGCAACGACTTGGATATCTGGCGCTTGCCATCGACCTTGCGGGTGCCTACATTAGCAACGACTCCGCACCTGAGCATGCCTTGTCGCAGTATCTTGCAGATTACGACAGACACCGCGATGAGCTCCTACAAATGGACGGCTTCCGGGGGCTGTTGCCAACACAGTTGACGGTGTGGACAGTGTGGGATACCACCCTCGAGAAGATTAAGAGAGAGCATTCGCGTCTGCAGCCCGAGCTACTGCTGACTTTCCTAGCGCAGTTCAAAGGCAGCATTGTGCAGGACGAATTGTTCCGTCTGGCGTGTCTTGGCATAACAACGGTCGACGCTCAGCTAGACGGTGAAGCTGACGAAGTCATGCCGGTCGGTCTCCGGCAGTTTCTATCACTTTACAAGGGTGAATGGGATAGTTTCCGGTACCGGCAGAGCCGCGATGTACTGGTCCGCTACAGCCTGCTGCATCGAGCGGAGGGGCAGTGGCCTGGAGTGACCATGCACAGTCTTGTGCAATGGCGAGCAATGCAGAAACAGAACGAGCCAGATCGATTGTGGCGCTGGTGGTATATAACGTTTATTCTAGCGGCGTGCTATCAAATGACAGGAGGAAAGGAGCAGCCTGAGTTCCGCCGACATCTGATGGTACATCTTCCGGATATAAGCAAAATCAATGCTGAAGATAGGGACCGGAGAAGATATGGGGATTTTGTGGGATTTAGGCTTGGTCGCGTATATTACGACGAAGGACGGTGGGAGGAGGCCGAGAAGCTGTTTGTGCAGGTGATGGAGACGAGCAAGACCAAGCTCGGGGCCGATCACCCTTCTACGCTAACGAGCATGGCCAACCTTGCGTCGACATACAGGAACCAGGGCCGGTGGGAGGAGGCCGAGAAGCTGTTTGCGCAGGTGATGGAGACAAGCAAGACCAAGCTCGGGGCCGATCACCCAGATACGCTAACGAGCATGGCCAACCTTGCGTCGACATTTTGGAACCAGGGCCGGTGGGAGGAGGCCGAGAAGCTGTTTGTGCAGGTGATGGAGACTCGCAAGGCCAAGCTCGGGGCCGATCACCCAGATACGCTAACGAGCATGGCCAACCTTGCGTCGACATACAGGAACCAGGGCCGGTGGGAGGAGGCCGAGAAGCTGTTTGTGCAGGTGATGGAGACAAGCAAGACCAAGCTCGGGGCCGATCACCCTTCTACGCTAACGAGCATGGCCAACCTTGCGTCGACATACAGGAACCAGGGCCGGTGGGAGGAGGCCGAGAAGCTGTTTGTGCAGGTGATGGAGACGAGCAAGACCAAGCTCGGGGCCGATCACCCTTCTACGCTAACGAGCATGGCCAACCTTGCGTCGACATACAGGAACCAGGGCCGGTGGGAGGAGGCCGAGAAGCTGGAGGTGCAGGTGATGGAGACGAGCAAGACCAAGCTCGGGGCCGATCACCCAGATACGCTAACGAGCATGGCCAACCTTGCGTCGACATACAGGAACCAGGGCCGGTGGGAGGAGGCCGAGAAGCTGGAGGTGCAGGTGATGGAGACGAGCAAGACCAAGCTCGGGGCCGATCACCCAGATACGCTAACGAGCATGGCCAACCTTGCGTCGACATACAGGAACCAGGGCCGGTGGGAGGAGGCCGAGAAGCTGTTTGTGCAGGTGATGGAGACGAGCAAGACCAAGCTCGGGGCCGATCACCCTTCTACGCTAACGAGCATAGCCAACCTTGCGTCGACATTTTGGAACCAGGGCCGGTGGGAGGAGGCCGAGAAGCTGTTTGTGCAGGTGATGGAGACTCGCAAGACCAAGCTCGGGGCCGATCACCCTTCTACGCTAACGAGCATGGCCAACCTTGCGTCGACATACAGGAACCAGGGCCGTTGGGAGGAGGCCGAGAAGCTGGAGGTGCAGGTGATGGAGACTCGCAAGACCAAGCTCGGGGCCGATCACCCTTCTACGCTAACGAGCATGGCCAACCTTGCGTCGACATACAGGAACCAGGGCCGGTGGGAGGAGGCCGAGAAGCTGGAGGTGCAGGTGATGGAGACGAGCAAGACCAAGCTCGGGGCCGATCACCCAGATACGCTAACGAGCATGGCCAACCTTGCGTCGACATACAGGAACCAGGGCCGGTGGGAGGAGGCCGAGAAGCTGTTTGTGCAGGTGATGGAGACGAGCAAGACCAAGCTCGGGGCCGATCACCCTTCTACGCTAACGAGCATGGCCAACCTTGCGTCGACATACAGGAACCAGGGCCGTTGGGAGGAGGCCGAGAAGCTGGAGGTGCAGGTGATGGAGACGAGCAAGACCAAGCTCGGGGCCGATCACCCTTCTACGCTAACGAGCATGGCCAACCTTGCGTCGACATTTTGGAACCAGGGCCGGTGGGAGGAGGCCGAGAAGCTGTTTGTGCAGGTGATGGAGACGAGCAAGACCAAGCTCGGGGCCGATCACCCAGATACGCTAACGAGCATAGCCAACCTTGCGTCGACATTTTGGAACCAGGGCCGGTGGGAGGAGGCCGAGAAGCTGTTTGTGCAGGTGATGGAGACGAGCAAGACCAAGCTCGGAGCCGATCACCCAGATACGCTGACGAGCATGGCCAACACCGCTTTTACTTGGAAATGTCAAAGTCGACATGCCAATGCTTTGGCTCTGATGGAGGACTGTGCCCAAGCTCGACGCCGAGTTCTTGGCCAGAAGCATCCCGACACGCAATCGTCTTTGGCTACCGTTGCCAAGTGGAGGAGCTAGAATGTGTTTCGCGTTTCGCTTACATAGTCCAACCCGGTTTATTTCTTTTGTCAGATTGACAGAGTGTATATTTATGTAGTTATTAGGTCGCTACTTTTGATAAGCACTTTTTACACCAAGAGCGGCTGATCCCAGCTGCAGCCAGTTTTTGAAGTTGACGGTAGCTGTACAAAGCGGGCTGCGACGCACTGTGTGGTCCACAACAAGTGGGGTACTGGCCCGTGCGGAGAAAGATTGAACATTGAGTTTCTGGACACTGGTTTCGGTCTCCACTGTATTTAATTGGGTGCATTCTATTTTACGGGCTTTCCGAGACGGAGTAGCAGGCGTTTCTGAAGACGGTATTTATTACGCTAAACCCAATGCGGAATCCATTTGAATTCGGATAAGAGATAAGATGCCGCATTTTTATTCGGTGCACTTCTGGAGCCCCGTTTTCAGCTCCTATATACCCTCATTTTCGGCTGTTTCGACTCCCAGAGACAAGGTTTCTAATCGCCAGACTAGTAGTTGGGTTGGTGACGACTAGCGAATCCCTGGTGTTGTTTGTTTTTTTTGTTTCTCCTCTTTATCTTTTTTTCTTACCCAAAGAGATGCGGGAATAGGGCTGATTTAAATGCCTATTAATGCATCGTTGCTTCAGGTTAGCTTGAAAGACGCGCAGCGGCTGTCCCTCATTCTCTATAACAGCTTCGCGCCGCCCGGCAGGACGGGACCGCATTGAGCGCTGCCAGGGAAATTCCCAGTGGAGTGGTGGGTTGCCGGAGGCTCAGAAGGGAACCCACTGAATCTGAGACGAAAGTGCTGAGACGAAAATAGCTCGTGCGCCGGCTGTGAATGCTTTAGCGGCAGGCACGCGCTGTGGGCCGCTTTAGCTGCACGTCACTTTCACTACCAGCTAACCTAGTTTCGATAGAGAGACCCAAACTGTCTCTGGCTGCCAATGCATCTAATTTTCAAGTGCTCCAAAGGCCCGCGAAAAGAAACCCCGCTTTCTAGGTGGTGAATAGGATGGCAGATAAGCGCATTCGCTTCCTGCTGGCTTCTCTAAATTGCCCATTCCCGATGGCCGTCCGAAGTTAGCAGGTGCGGTGAAGGTGGGTGTAGAGCTAGTGATTTAACCTAGCGAAACCCCCAAATCCTGCCGTAATATTGGAATAGGGCGACCGCTCTTTCCTTCTCTTTGCTCGATACCTAATACCCAGGATCGCCTTACTTACAAAGCCTCTCACCTTAAACTTGGCCAGCTTTTGCTTTTTTTGCTATGAAAAACCGCCTGGTCCTGCGGCATTTTGCGGCGGGCTTGGCGGCGGCCACGTTCCTAATCTTTTGGGGCGCCGCGGCCGCGTTAGCCGTTAACGTCCCCGTGGACCCTGCCCCAGACTTTGACTCAGACTTCGGGTCGAGCGAGGAAGCGGCCCGCCACAACGGCTTCCACATCTTTAACGCCGTGCACTCGGCGCTGCGTCAGTGTAAGACATTACCAGCAACTCCAATTTTTAATTAGACTTTTTAAAACAAGTATTGACAATCCCAAGGGGGTCTTCGCTAAACTACAACGGCCTCTCACTATTCCTAGCCACGGTGCCCAACGATGTCCTCCTCTATCACGGCGATAACGTGCCAGATCAGCCGCCCGGCTTCGAATAGCTAGCCTTTGAGATTGAGCACGCCGAGATGTTTACACGCCCGAGGAGATCTCCGCGCACGCTCAATCCCCTACAAAGCCTCCTCGACCAGCATGCATAGGACGGCCAGGCCAGATCCGCATACGACGACGGTGACGAAGAGCCTTACGAGTACCCCGGCTATCTCCAAATCTACCGAGTAACAAAGCCCCTGCGTGTCCTCTACGTCGACGGCATGGGCGCCGGCAAGACCACCCTCGGCACGCTGGACACGTAGGACTTTATCCTCCGCAATAGCCGGTCCGACCATCCGATGCGAGACTACGAGCGCGGCAAGGACCTGTGCGACATTGCCGTCGCCTGGGGGCTGTAGGGCGTGCTCCGGATAGAGGCCGGCTTTGAGATAATCAAATGCAACTTCTCCGATAGTATCGAACTCGTCTCTGTACGCCAGCGGCCCGCACTCGCCGACCCGGGATCCAAGGACTACTTTGGAGTCTCCGGCCTCGAGTATATACGAGCTGTCTCATAGCGCTACCACGGCATCGGGTCGGGCCGCGCCGTACTAGACTTCTCGTCTATAGTCTCGGCTCTATTCTACCCCGTTACCCTCACCAACCCGGATCCCGAACGCCCGGATCTACTGCGCTTGGCGGGCGCTACGGAAAATCAATTACAGGTAATCAGGCTGCGGGTTGCGGAGGTCGTTAAGGCGCGTGGCCGCGACACTCCCGCGAGCTCCATTGACTAGTAGGGAGTCGCGGACATAATTGTCGCTTGGTACATGTGACGGCCCGCCTTACGCAGTAGGGATGTCAATGGTTGAAGGCAGTAACGAATGTGGATTTAAAGCTAAGGAAGAGAAAGGAATCTATCGCCGGGTCCGCGTGTCACGACCAGGGCAAGGCATTGAGGTGAACTCAGTCCATTGGGTGCTATCGACGAAGATTCTAAACTGAGGAAGGAAAGAAGGAAAAGTGTGAGGGCCTGGTCCTCCAGGCCTCCCAGACGCTCTGACTAATCAGACGCCAGTTGGGTGAATCCACCCAACCAGCCAGAGCCCCACCTTGAGACGCCCTGGAAGAATCTCGCGACGGGAGGCTTTTGAGCTTCTTTTCCCTTTTCCCTTTAGTTTAGAATCTTCGTCTATAGCGCCCAATAGAGGAGTTCCGCCCTCATTCCAAGCCGGCCGTGACACAATTCTAAACTCTCAATTCTCATCGCTGGCTAGCGATCAATAAATACGTCAAACCCCACAAACAACCCACTACGTCGGCTGTGCACGACGATAAACCAGGCCACAGAAACCCCCAAACACCACAGCGTCGATGCCCAAGAAGAAAGATTACGGACCACCGATGCGCCAATCCGAACGCCTCTCTCAGCCAAAAGAGCTAAGCGAACGGACCCAGGAGGAAGCGAACTTGAAGACCCAAGAGTCCGACGAAGAAGTCATAGCAACCCCCTCGAGCACAGAGCTTGCTAAGCCCGCTCCACAGCAACGCGACACAGAGCCAAACGAGCCAGTCAACAGTATAGAAGTCGACGCCCCGATAGACAACATGCCGGGAAACGAAACCCGTAGCGTACCGGGTGACGATGGCGCCCCGAGCGCCGAGGATTACCGAGTTCTGCTTGCCCAAGTGGCAGAACTCAGGGCGGAGGCAGCCGCCCGCACCGCCGACGGCGTCAATCGCCGGGCCCGAACTGTCACCCCCGCTGAGAGCGCTTTCAGTGGGGACAGCTTCACACCCATTGGCTTCGCCGCCCTTCCCGCTTTCAAGCCCTACGGTCAGGACCAGCACGCCGCCAACCAAACCTTCGACCGGAAGGCTCGCAAGGCCGGTGTCGACCCTGGAGTTTTCAAGGGTGTTGACGGAACCTTCGATAAGTGGATCATCAAGGTGGCCGACAAGTTTGTAGAAGACGATGCCACTTTCAAGACAGAACGTAGCCGCATGGCGGTTCTGAACTCTCTTACGGAGGGATCCCCGAACAACCTGCTGGAGAGTCGGTACAGCTCTCAGGAGATGCCCTTCCGCAACGTCGCCGAGATGGTGGCTACGTTGTCGACTGTCTACCATGATGACAACCAGGCCACGAAAGCCAGGGCCGAGCTAGCCAAGCTCAAGTATGATCCGGCGAATAAGGACGTGACTATCCATTCATACATTGGATTAGTCAATAGCTTGGCTGATAAGGCTAATATTGCCAAGTCTGAGCGCAAGACCCTACTCTATGAGCATATTCCCGCCCGGCTTGACACCCGACTCTTGGGAGACTCAAAGAACCCGACAATCTCCTACGAAGCTTTTGCTGGCAGCGTCGCGGATGCTGCTCTAGCCCACCAGCGCGCTTGGGAGGAGAACAGAGAGCGCAAACAAGAGAAGAGGGATCGCCGGACACGTTCGCCAACCACTCACAGCGAACGGACCCATGTTAGGGAGTCTCGGTTTGAGAAGCCAACTTCCCAGCCAGCTGCAACCAAAGTTCCCGAGGCTAAGAAGGATGGAGGGAAAGACGATACTTGTTTCATCTGCCGTAAGGAAGGTCACTTCGCCCGTGACTGCCCCGAGCGGAAGGCTATGGCCAAGATGATGCTAGACCTCGACCAGGATCCTCCTACCTCCCCGGAGCAGTCATCCTCGTCGTCTAACGAATCGGAAAACTGCTAGGACTGTCGGAAGTCTCCACGACAGTCCGTATACCACGACTAGCTAAAGTGAGCAGATCGTCTGGATCAAAAACCTTCCTATTCCCTATTCAACTCCAATTGGAAGGAATTAGCCTCAAAACCAAAGCTCTTTGTGATACCGGAGCAGATATCTATTTGTCAATGACCCCGAAGATGGCCAATAAGGCCGTGAAGCTACTAGGCGCCGTTCGAGAACAGCTATCTAAGCCTATCTGCCTTAATGACTTTAATGGGGTGCTCGCCGCCAAAGCCACCCACCAGATCCGCCTCTCCCTGGAACTCGACGGACGGAGATTTCCACGACAGAAGTTCCTCATTATCCCCACTGCCGACGATGTTATTATCGGACAAGAATGGTTCATTAAGTATCGCGTTGGCCTTTTCCCCGCCACGCGAACCATGATCTGGCCTCAAGATCTACCAGCGCTCGCCAAGTATTCGCCCACCATTACTATTCCATGCCAGACTGGTTTGCTCGACATACAGGCTCAGGCAGACGCGGTGCGTCGCGACCGCCTGATAGCTGAGGACGAAAGGCAAGCGAGGGTCACCAAGATTATCCAGCGCCCTTTGAGAACGATAAACCCAGTTTTAGCGCCCATCGCCCTTTCTAGCCCCAGAGACCAGGACAAGCCCCTCGTGGTCAATATTGCAGCTCTCTGTAGGCATGTGGAAAATGACCCCCGGCAACCTAGATGGGCTCGACAGAACATGCCGGATACACCTATTTCTTTGAACGTCGTTGCGTCTCGTCTAAACTGGCAGACCCACGACGGACAGCCAATTCCTTTCCCTGCCGGCGAAGATCCCGAACACGTCAAGAGAGTTCGCGATAAACTCCCAAAGGAGCTCGCCCATCTCGAAGGCTTCTTCTCCAAGAAAGCTTCGACCGAGCTGCCGCCGAGCCGTGAAGGGTTCGACGTGACCCTAGACTTGGAGCGACCTTTGGAAGGGAAGCCCAAGAGGTTCTATACACCCGGTCACCTTCTCCCTCTGGAAAAAGAGACGGTAGACGAGCTTCTACGGATTGGATTCGTGGAACCCTGTATGGAGGAGACAGCCGCTTCGACGCTATTTGTACCAAAGAAGGGTACCGAGGAGAAACGTTTCTGTGTGGATTACCGATGGGTCAACCAGTTCCTGAAAGGACGCCAGTTCCTCGCACCCGATATCCAAGGAACGCTTTCCAACTGCCGTAACGCCCGCCGCCTGACCAAGATCGATATTATCCGAGCTTTTAATCGTCTACTAGTCCACCCCGACTCAAGATTCTTGACGGCCTTCAAGACCCGTCAAGGAACCTTCCAGTGGAAAGTCCTACCCTTTGGACTCAAGGTCGGCCCTGCTTGGTGGCAAGCCTTCATCAACGCTCAGCTGAACGAGCTCCTAGACAACTTTGCCAGCGCCTACGCCGACGACGTTCTCATCTATACTCAGAAGAACGAGCCACACTTCGCACACGTGGAGGAGGCCATCTATCGTTTGTATAAGGCTGGTCTACAGGGAGACATCAAGAAGTCTAGCTTTGACGTGGAAGTCATTGACTACCTAGGGTTAGTTCTCGAAGCTGGGAAAGGCGTACGTATCGACCCAGAGAAGATCAAGGCCATCCAGAGTTGGAAGTTTGAGGACCTACGTTCGATACGCGCCGTCAAGTCCTTTTTGGGCTTGTGCAACTATGTCCGAGTCTCCTGCCACCACTCTAGCGATGCCGCCGAGCCCCTGTCCAAGCTATTGAGGAAAGGTAGTGAATTTGTAATGGGACCCGAGCAACAAGCGGCCTTTGAGAAACTGAAGAAGCTGGCCACCGAGGCCCCAGTCCTCGCCTTCTTCGTCCCCGGCCGCCCGACGCGAGTGGAAACGGATTCTTCACGCAACGCCACTGGAGGCGTGATCATGCAACAACAGCCCGACGGAGTCTGGAGACCCGTGGGCTACTCGTCGAAGAACATGACTCCGGCCGAACGTGCGTATCCGATCCAGGATCAAGAGTTGCTCGCCGTGGTCAACTGTCTCAAGGATAACGAACCTTCTCTTCTCGGCCAGGAGTTCTTCGTGGTCACGGATCATAAAGCCTTGATCTACTGGTCTACTAAGCGGTTGCTGTCAACCCGTCAGGTCCGATGGTCCGATTTCCTAGGCCAGTTTGATATCACCTTCCAGTACCGCCCGGGACAAGAAAACGTGGTTGCCGACGCTCTATCACGTAAGACCGTCGACTCACCTACGGTTAAGGCACGAGAGGAGGAAGATCGTACGTTCCCTTTGATACCAGTGGAACGCATCCAACCAGTCCTAGCGCCTATCTCCCGAGCGGTAGTGAATCCGGATATGCCTCGCGGCGCTGACCTGGTAGACCTGATCCAAGAGGAAAACGAGAAGCAGAGTCTGGGCGTAGATAACGGTCGTCTCGTGGTACCGGAAGTCACGTCCGACGGAGCGGTATATCTACGGACGGCCCTAATCCGAGAAGCCCACGAGCCGCCTATCTTCGCACACCCAGGCCAAAACAAGACTATCGCGTTCCTCAAGAAAGACTTTTGGTGGAGTACCCTCCGACAGGATGTCAAGAGGTACATCAAGAACTGCCGAAGCTGCCAGAGGAACAAGACCCGTCATGACAAGACCCCGGGCCTCTTACACCCTCTGGAGGTGCCGAATGAAGTCTGGAGCCAGGTAGTCGTCGACGGAAAAGATATGCCGAAGGATCGTCACGGCTACGACTACGTTTGGGCCTTTATTTGCAAGTTCAGCAAGATAATGGCTACGCTCCCTGGACACAAGAACGATACCGCACCGGATCTGGCAGAGCGCTACTTCCACAAGGTATACCGTTTCTTTGGTATCCCGGCTGTCTGGATTAGCGATAATGCAGGACCGTTTATCTCGGAATTTCTGGAAACAATTAATAAGCTGACCGGGACCAAACACCGTCACGGCAGCTCTCGCCACCCACAGACGCAAGGCGCCGTGGAGATCACCAACGCGGATCTAGACCAACGAATGAGGCCTTACCTCACCAAGTACCAAGACACCTGGAGCGAGTACCTACCGGCACTCGACTTCGCCCATAATGTGTCCTGGCATTCGAGCATCGGCATGGCCCCGTTAAAAGTCGCGTTGGGAGCCACCCCACGGAACCCCCTCTCTATTGATATCCTAGACCTCAATACCTCGACCGACCCGCAAAAGAAAGCATTACAGCTCGTCACCCAGACCAAAGCGGTACAAGACCTGGCAAGGAAGAATGCCTTAGAAGCTCAAGCGGCCCAAGCCGTCCAAGCGAACAAGAAGCGACGTCCCGTCGACTTCACCATTGGAGACTTGGTATACGTGAGCAAGAAGGGTATGAGGACAGAGGCCCCGAGTACCAAGTTGGATTCACAGTGGGCAGGACCATGGAAGATCGTGGAGGAACGAGGACATAGCTTTGTGCTGGATACTCCGCCCTATGTCAAAGGCACGAACCTCTTCCATGCAGATCGGCTACGTAAGGCTGATGACAGTCCCCTACCCCAACAGACCAGCTTACCGGAACCACCTGAGGAGATCAACGGGGAGCCAGAGTGGGAAGTTGAGAGGATTAATGCCTCTCGACTGTTTGGCCAACGAGAGACCCTACAATACCAAGTTGCCTGGAAGGGGCACGACCCCGACGATACTTGGTATAAGGCAGAGAATCTCAAGAATGCAGCTATGGCGCTGGATAGTTTTCATCGAGAATACCCCGAAGCCGCAGGACCTCCAGTGAGGCTGCGTGATTGGATAAAGGCAGCAGCAGAAGACGAATATCCGGAGGACCACGAAGAGGATAACAAGGCAGAGCACAAAGGGTACAAGGCAAGGCAAAAGAGGAAGTATACTAGAAGGCACGCTTAAATCCGCTCTTCAAAGCCACGACCACCGTCACGGCAGTCGCGGCTTGGAGGGGGGTAGTGTGAGGGCCTGGTCCTCCAGGCCTCCCAGACGCTCTGACTAATCAGACGCCAGTTGGGTGAATCCACCCAACCAGCCAGAGCCCCACCTTGAGACGCCCTGGAAGAATCTCGCGACGGGAGGCTTTTGAGCTTCTTTTCCCTTTTCCCTTTAGTTTAGAATCTTCGTCTATAGCGCCCAATAGAGGAGTTCCGCCCTCATTCCAAGCCGGCCGTGACAAAAAGTCTAACAACGCGTCGCGTGCTCGCGAATAAGTTTTCATCTATCAGTGGGGTAGGTGGGGCCTCTAGGCGGCTTCTGATAGGCCCGGGGTTCTGGGCGGCTCTGGCTGCTTGAGGGCCAGTTTGGTGGACGGGTCCTCACACCGCGCAGGGCGCGGAGAAATAGGTAGTGGTGCTCAGTGCGCACAGGCCACACCCTAAGCACAATGCAGCCAATAGAATTAATCCTGTCACATGAGCCCTGTGGCGACCGTGACAGTACGCAGATAGGCTAAAAAGCATAGTGGACAAGATCAAGTCTCTAGACGCCGTGCGGGGCGCCGTTAACCAGCTCCTAAACCTCCATATCGACTATCCACCGGGTAGTAAGAAAGACATCGGAAAGGTCGAACTCGAACGGTATACGAAACACGACACCGCCCTTCTTATTCCACAAACACCAGAGGACCGCCTAATCCTCGTTAGGATAGAATACGTCACGTCGAGCATCTGCTCGGCGCTATTCTCCGCCCGGAAGCTCGTCGTAGTAGATCCGGACACAGACGCGGCTTCGCTTTTAGCTACCGTAAAGATTATATAGGAGTTAGTAGATCGCCTCCAATAGACGCGGTAGAAATAGTATCCCCTCTACGATTATAACGAGGTCTGCTTCGTAGCTATATAGCCCTTTGGAGATAGAGAGTCGTACGAACGGCCGTCTTACAGAAATAGCTCTACGATCTGGGACATTAGTCGGGGTAGCTACTAGCCGCGCGTATGGTCCGCACGGCCTAGATCTAGGAACCACAGTCACGGTTATGGAATAGAGAGTGATGGCTCGGGTCGGCGAGATTTGTGATTAGTATAAGGTTAGGGGTTGTTTGCTTGCTCAGGGAAGAGGCGCGGTGTCGGTTGTGCTTCTTATGGTACCCTCCGCTATATAGACTCGTTTCTTGCTATATGGCGCTGGCGAATCCATTCTTTTCCTTGAATTATTTTTGAGTAATTATGTGTCAATAAGCTTGTTGGTTTTTCTGGCTTCTCTAACTGTCCTGCGCAAGAGCCCTCTCCTTCAGCACATGTCCACGGAACGCGGGCTCACGAAGTAATTATCTTGATGATTTATCAATTACAAATATTTATTCCGTATTCACCATCTATCTAGTCTAACTACCTTTATAATAAACACCTATCGTCTCCACAATCCTCGCCATCAATAGTTCTGGCAGCTCCCGAATTGCTTCACACTCTCCTTCCAGAATCGCTCTACTAGATCCGAGAAACCTGTCCTTAAACAATGCCCATAGTCTTTCGTCCTCGGGACACTTGCAGTTCGGGTTTGGATAGAACGGATCGTTCCGCCAAAACCGCTGGACAGCGACCTTGACGCCGGTCTCGTTCATATCGAGTTCCTTACAATAGTCGAAATCGAGGAGCCACATAGCATGAGAACCGAGAATGCCCGTAGTGAGCTCTGTCGTTCCAATGCTCGGATCCGACGCTGGCATTGTGTTCTGCGAATGCGACTCGGTGGTTGCTATTACCGAGGTTAGGGGGCGGGCGAGAACAAACTCGACATCGTTGGCATCTATTCTCACGCCCCAGAGGAGAAATGCCAATGTGTCTGCCATTGCCTACTCGTCAATCGGGAGCCCAAGCTCTTCGATCTGGTCGGCGTAAAGGGGATAGTTACGAAGGCTGATGGATTGTAGGCGACTCTGTCGTGCCCCTTGCCGACGACGGCCAAGGTACGGGCGCACGAGGCAGTGCTCGTTTCGTTTATCGTTGACTACCGAGTCAATATCTCCATTCCAAAATCTTTGTACCAGGAGACGACGGGTTTCGCGAGGCATTGGTAAGATCCGTTCGCTAACGAGTGCTTCACACGCCACAAATTCTGTTAGAAGCCGCGGAAGAATCGTCTTCCATTTGTCGGATTGGGGAGGTAAATGGTCGATGGCCGACGGAATATTGACGCGGAAGAATAACGGGTTGTTACCGTGCATCTGGACTGCCGATAGAATCTGCCGATGAATACGGCGTTCATTGGAGATGGATCGATCTGGAAGGCCGTCTCCTCGCTTCAACACGATGGCTGAGTATTGCGAGTCTATGTCGGCATCTTTGAACGCATCGGACTAGACAGTCTCGCAGGAGCCATAGCCGATTCTCTCAAGTTGAGATGTATGTCTTGCAGACGTGATCTGCTCAATATGGCTGCCCATATTGAATGTAAGTTAGTGTAGTGTTGCGAATTCGATAAGTTCCGTGCAAAGAGTAGGAGGGTAATTATTAGGTGTCAAGTGTGATGAAGAAAAGAAGAGACGGAATCGCCCGCCCCCATTTATATGTTGTCCAGTCGGTTCCAGCCAGTCGTTGAAAATTTTATTTGGTGGCTTCGGCAAAAACAGGCACCTTAAGTCTAAATCTCTTCAGCTGCGGAATGTGTCAATTTTTTCGTTAACGAATAAGAATTTGTTGGATTACTGCACTTCAGGATTTTTTACTGGCTTCAATTGATTGTCTTCTCTATCTTCCTGGCTTTCTGGCAGTGCCAGAAAGCCTCCTTCTTATACTACTATTGTGGTGGCAAAATAGGTGGCAAAATGAGTGGCGAAGTAGGCCGCGAATCCTTTGCCTAGCTCCTTCACAGCCCACATTCCAGCATGTTCCATCTGACAGAATTCGAGTACACTAACAAAAGTGGTTTCTAGTACTTCCAGACTACATAAGGTAATAAACGCCCGCAAATAAAACTAAAGTAAGCTCGTCAACTACCCTCCAAAATGGGATGTGCAGGTTAGCCCCCCTGTTGCAGCTTGTGGCCGGCTTCGGCTTGTCGGGGCTTTTGAAAGTTTTGATAGCTTCGACACTGTTGACCCGGGCGGCACATAAGTTAGGTGGGGGAGTAAGCGAACGCCACTGATCCAGAACATTCTAGATAAGCGAGGAACACAACCAACCCTCTTATATAAAAAGCCCATAACTCAACCAATTCTTTTCCAATTCTCTTCATCTTCAATTCGTTTTATTCTTCTCTTGACAATGGTTTCATATACAGAAGAAGACCTCCGCAAGGCTTGCGAGGAAGCCGTCAGAACACATCAATTACGCAAAGTCGCGCGAAAATGGAACGTTCCACCCTCCACCCTTTATGGCCGTCTACATGGCTCCCTACCTCGAAATGTTGCTCATCAAGATGAGCAAAGGCTTACACAGACCCAAGAGGATCGTTTAGTCGAATGGATTCTTCTTTAACAAGATTTAGGATTGCCCCCTACACATGCACAGATCAGGGAGCTTGCACGCCGTATTCTAGCTGAAAGGGGGGACTCCTTACCACTTGGAAAGGGGTGGTGCCGTGCCTTTCTTAACCGCAATCGAATTTTGAAGACTCAGAGGGCCAAGAGAGTCGATTCGGTCCGCGTCAACTGCGCTACAGAGTCAACAATTCGACCTTGGTTCAACCATTTCCAAACACCAGCTATCAGGGCGATTAAGCCAGAGAATCGCTGGAACAAGGACGAATCTGGTATTATGGAAGGCAGAGGAACTAACGGCCTTGTCATTGGAAGCCGTGCCTTTAAGGCGCTTCAAAAAAAACAGCCTGGAACCCGCACTTGGACCACTTTTGTCGAATGCATCTCAGCAGCTGGCCGTTGCATTCCTCCTTTGGTCATTTTTAAGGGGAAAAGCGTTCAACAACAATGGTTTCCTTTGGATATGAAGCCATTTCAGGATTGGTTCTTTACAGCAACTGAGAAAGGATGGACTACCGATGAGACAAGCCTCAAATGGTTAAAAAATGTGTTCATTCCTCTCACCAAGCCAGCAAACTCCTCTGAGAAACGACTGCTTATTATTGATGGCCATGGCAGCCACACAACTGCCGATTATATGTGGGAGGCATTCAAAAACAATATTCACATTATTTATCTGCCTCCCCATACTTCCCATGTCCTCCAACCCCTAGATTTGGCCATATTTGGCCCCCTAAAACGACTTTATCGCAGACGGCTTGAGGACCTTCTTGCTAACGCCTTTGACGACTCTTCTGTAGCCGGAAAACGTGCGTTTCTGGAATGCTACCAGATTTCACGCACAGAGGCAATTACTAAGAGTAATGCTAAGTCAGGATGGAAGGCATCAGGCCTTTGGCCCTTGAATGTCAACAAACCGCTAAGAAGCCCACTCCTCCTCAAGAATTCTAATACTTCACGCCCCTTAAGAACTACTATAGTTACCCCAGAGGTTCGCACACTCCGTATGCCAATCCTGGAGGATTATGGAGACGATCGGGTGCAGTGGAGGACTCCTAGAAAGGCACGTGATTACGTTGAGCAGGCAAAGAAGTTCGCACGCATCATCAAAGCAATGCCAGCGGATAAGCTCTTCCTCAGAAAGATTGGTAAGGCTTTGGATGAACAGGCCTTTGAACTGGCTATTAGGAAGCGAAAGATTGAAGGTCTAGAACACACTCTCGAATCAATAAGAGCCAGAAAGAAGAAGAAGGTTAAAGAAGATCCAAATACCACCTTTGCGAATATTCAGACTATTCGTGAGGCCCAGAGAGCTGTAGGGCGTGCAGCAGAGGTTTTAGAAGATGCGGAAGAAGCGGATGATTCAGAGGATATCAAAGATTGTATTGAAGTTTTGTAAATAAAAAGATCACCCTTTCTTTTGTTGGAGGGTTAGTTGGGACTCCTGCTTATACAGAATGTTCTAAATCAGTAGTGTTCGCTTACCCCCCCACCTAACTTAGGAAGCGCATGAGCGGGAAGATGGTATTTCACAACTTTGCCAGCCTAAAATAGGCTCTGCGTATCTCAAGGCTCTGCGAATCTCAACTGCTAGCAACTGCCAAGATCCCCAGGGAGGTGCGAAAAACAAATGGTGGTGCGTACATCAAAGCTCTTTAAGAACTCTAAAGTTGAGCTAAGTCGGAACAGTAACGTAATAGACCCACCCCTATCTGAGCATGTGTATTTTATTAGCTGAAAAGGTTTCAGGACCCTAGTGGGGATCTCGCTAACCGTTGTAATTGGTGGACAAAATACTTGCTGGATGAAGATGTTCCTTCTATCTTTGGAATCGCCGATTGAGTTGTTCTAAATCGTCTGAAATAAGGATAAAAATGAAATTAGTTTACCAAAAGCTGGCAGTGGGAAATACTTCGCACGTTTCTTAAATTCTCCTTTCCGATTGTTTCTTGTTACAGATCGCGACTCAAGGTACCTCACTGCCATCTAATCAATACATCCAAACTCAACCAAGATCCGAAAGAGAATCAAACTTCAATGTCTGACAAACCCAAACAACCACCCGTGGTGGTTATTGCCAGTAAAGGCGATGAGCCAGAGTCGTCCAAGCTACCACGGAGTGATGGACACATGATTGCGGAGCCCATAATGAGCTCTGATATCGGAAGATTATCGCGTCGTCTCGGCGCCACAACTGACCAATCGACAGCTTCGTCCATGGATGTTTCATTGAAGGAGGCAATCATGGAAAATTTGACATTGGGAGAGCATCTAGAGGCAGAAGCCGAGGCTGAGTCGCCTGAGTCCCTTCTCAAGCGAATGCTATCAATAAAGTCTGCCGTGACCACCAGCTCCTCTTTTGCGCAGAAGCAGCAAGCCGCAATTGGAACGGACGCGATATTTCGAGGGATTGGGACCGGATCGATTGGCAAGATCTTTGGGCATCCTGGGACTATTTTTGCCTACAAACTTCCGGTGTCTGGACAGCCCGAGAAGCTGTGGAACAACTATACGAAGCATCTACGTGTCTACCACAGCTTCAAGTCTTTGCCGTATATACCAGATCAGGTCGAGATTCCGCGTTGCTTTTGGTACGCAACTCCAGATACTGAATCCTTCTGGAGCGATAATCTCGAGCGTTTTCCAGACTTGCCTCACTATCCTCGACTTGCTCGCCACGCTCTTTGCATGGAGCGGATTTTCCCCCTTCCGCGACCGATTCGACATGCACTGGTGGATAAATTCTGTCCTCAGAAAGCACGGCAAACCATCAAGGACAGTGACTCCAATAAAGACTGTCTTGTCCGTCCTTGTCTAGGCCGTGTCAAATACGGGACCGGTGGACATTTCTTTACCCTTCGTAACTTCAAGCTTCACGCGAATAAGATCAAGGAGCTTGAAATCAATCCGTCGGAGTTGATTATAGGAATGTCTCATGCCCTTGCGGTTGGTAGCCTGATCTATTTCTTACTGAGTCTAAGTCGGCAGGCCCGCATTTGAAAAATAGTACTACCCAACACAATGGCGACTACCTTCCTCATTCTTTGTGCTTAATACGTCCGAGGATTATCCGATCGACCAGTCCCCGTTGTCCATTTCGACACGGACGTAAACTGGCCAATCCCGATACGAGAAACTTCGGCACCCTCATGGTAATATAGAATACAGCCTCTCTACGCCACCTCCGGCTCGCAAGCTCGCCTACGGTGGCTCCGTTCAGCTGAATAACTATGAATAGCCAATCAGATTCCTTCCCTTAGGTGCTCAGTGCTCCACTTGGTGCTCAGTCACACTGAGCACTCACACCCGCACTGAGCGCTTTCGGATTGGGCACCGGCCGAAGGAGGCCCCGCCTTCCTAGGTGCATTTGCTCAATCCAAGGGAGGCATTACGGCGCCTCCTGTACCCTGCACCGGGATCGTAACATCCACCATATTGAGTGACTATTGTACGGTCTGGAAGGTATTGCTATTACCGGTAATAATAAAGACTTGAGAAGCTTATTGACTGACTCAACTAGTAATGTAGTGCATTGACCGAAGTTGAGGAGTTATTGGTATAGCAAGTTGCCTACTCTTTAATAAGTAGCATATAGGTTCGTTACTGGGCGCATCGCTGGGAATCGCCGGAATCGCTCGAATCGCTGAAGTCTTCAAGATCGGGCATTTCTGAAGCAAAGTTAGCACAGCCGCGATGATAAACAATGAAGAAAATGAAGCTTTACTGATGCATCGATTAATTAAAATTGTTGGCGATGATTTAGTGTTGGTTTGGTTGACAAGGAAGGTTGCAGTGGAATATGTTGCCCACTTTTGAGCCACTTTTAAGCCACATTGTCAAACCACATACCTGCATATCCCTCCATATCCCTCCAAACACTGCATATCCCTTCATTCGTGACTTTCAGCCCTGATCCCTTTTCCGGGCTCCCGGACTTCCGAATGCCCTCTTTTTTCTCCCTTGCTACGGCCGAGTCCCTTACGTAGCACGACTGAACAGACTGCTGAACCAGGTTCCCTTTGTCCTTTTCTTGGAAGCATAAAAGGCCTTCTTTCCTGTATTATTAGATGGGAGGAGGGGACAGACAATTCAAGACCCTTTAAACCACTGTCAACTTTGATCACGGGCCAGAGAATACGAAGGTTGCAGCGGAATTAGGTTGCGTTCTGGTAAAAAGTGGTAAATTACGTAGCGGCAGAATTTAGATGTTTAATACGGTTAGGGTTAAGTCAGGTGGTGCTTATGGAACACCCCTGGATTTGGAACAAGGTTTGTCATCAAGGACTTGCCGCTCGCCACCCAACTCGCCTATTTCAATCGCTTGCAACTCGACCAATTCTGCTTCAATACTTATCTTCTTTTCTCCATTCAATTGAGAAATGAAAGATGAAGCGATATACCTAGTTGGATTTGCAGAATGCGCTGGCAGAGTATGCAGAAACCGGCTTACTCCGTAGCTCTGCTGAAAATCACGGCATCCCCCCTACTACTCTCTTTAATCGGGTTCGTGGTTCCGAGCCAGCCTCCAAGGCCCAAATTCTTAATCAAAAGCTTTCTCCGGCTATGGAAGAACGCTTAACCGAATGGATTCTATTCCAAGGGTCGCTCGGTCACCCTCCAACCCACGCCCAAATTCGGAAACTAGCTAGAAGAATGCTCGAAGATAACGAGACCCTCGGAAAACGCTGGACTAGCCGGTTTTTGGCTAGAAATCCATCTATTTCTACAATTAGGCCTCGGAGAATCCATACAAACCGTGCTGATCGAGCCTGTGAGGCCGTTATCCGGCCTTGGTTTGACTATTTGAAGCCTCCAGGCGTGGAGGCTATTCCAGCCAAGCATAGGTATAATATGGATGAAACTGGCATTGCTTCTGGCATTGGAGATAACGGCCTGGTTGTTGGATCTAAGGAAAGAAAGAAATTCCAGAAAAAGAAGAAAGGAGACCGAATTTGGACCTCGATTATCGAATGTATTTCCGCTGACGGCCGGTATTTAAACCCAGTCGTCATTTTCAAAGGTGGAAGCCTTCAACAACAATGGTATCCACGCGATTTACAGCCATTTAAGGGCTGGAAGTGGAAACCCACTGAAAACGGCTGGTCTGACGATGATACTGCCGTCGCATGGCTCCGCAATATCTTTCTTCCAGAGACTCGGCCAGCTACCCCCTCGGAGAAGCGCCTCCTTATTTTAGATGGCCACGGTAGTCATACCACCAAAGAATTCATGTGGCTAGCCTTTTCTAATAACGTACAATTGTTATTTCTACCAGCCCACACCTCCCACGTTCTCCAGCCCCTGGATTTATCGGTTTTCGGCCCTCTAAAAGCCCGGTACAGAGCCAAGCATAACGAGGTTGTTTCCGGCTTCGACGAAGGCACTGTTGCTGAAAAGAGGGCCTTCCTAGAATGCTACCGGCAAGCCAGGGTCTATGGAATGACTGAATCTAATATCAAAGCCGGCTGGAAAGCTACAGGCCTCTGGCTGGTCAGCCTCAGGAAGCCCCTAAGCAACGGCCTTGTTATTAAGAATTCTAACGGCGACGTTGGTCAACTGACCTCTACGGTTTCTATAGACCTTCAAGAGGTCCATAACCCCATTCTACATAAGAATTCGGAGGGCCGGCCTATATGGTTTACCCCTAAAAAGCCGAAGGATTTCCGTATTCAGGGGCAGGTTTTTCTAGCCGGCCAGAAACGGACTGCCAACGACCGACTTTTCATACGCAAGGCCGCAAAAGCCTTCGATTACGTGGTTTTCCAACTAGCCAATACGGCGCATCAATTGGAGGCTGCAGAAAAAAGCCTAGAACGCACAAGAGGCCGAAAGAGAAGGAAGGTCTAAGTCGACCCTAATACGCAGTTCGCTGGAATTGAGGAGGTTCGTGCCTCACAGAGAGAGGCTGGCAGAGAGGACCTTAGTTATTCTGAAAGAGAAGAATCAGGAGAATCCGATACTGAAGACTTCATCATTGTAGCTAATTAATTGACAAAGTTGTTGGCAATTGAAGTTTGTGGTGTTGTGCGGGGTCCGATTCAGGGGCTGTTCCATAGGCAGGGGTGTTCCAAAAGTCCCCCACCTGACTTATGTACGGAGGAATACAGTGGACGGGGACGATTTTAAGTAGCCGGAGACGCCCCCAAATTAAAAGACAACAGATGAACACGCAAGTTTTGGGTAATGAGCAAGGTTTTTCACGTTCAGTATTTTCAGGGGGGAATTTAGTCATCGGAAACGATCGTATATTTATTCGAAGATCTATCTTGTTGTATATTTGTTCGATGATCTATCTTGCTAACAGAAACGGCCTGCGCTGCCGCGGTAGTTAGTTGATCCAGTAGGCAGGGCAAGGCCCCGGCTACCGAGTTAGCGCGCAAGTACGCGTTCATGAAGCCAAATGCCTTGAAGCCAAATGCAAATAAAGAAAACAAAGCAGGGAAGGGAATATAAACTTACCAGACCCACCACTTAGTGCTCGCTGTCGGAGTCGTTAAAGACTGGCCTAGCGTAGATCTGGTCAAGAGCCTCCCGGGACGAGACAGCAAGCTGCTGCATATGCATGTCAACGTCCACCATGTCATCATCAGAGTTGTAATGAGCCGGCGTGCCGACAATGTTGGCAGTTCCAACAATGCCGCCAATGGCCATCTCGTCTCCAGACTCGCTCGGCTCCGGAGTGAGAGCGTACTGCTCAGGATAGTCGTCGTCATCCTCGCCCGAAGACGATCCAGAGTCGTCGACGTCCTGCCCAGCCATGGCAGCGAGCGCTCTGCAAACAGGGCACGTAAGACGCCGCTCCTCCTAGACCCGGGTGGGCAGCTTCACCTCTATCTCGTGGTCGTCCTCGAGGTTGCATCCGTTGAGTACCTCGCAGTGGTCAGCGATCGTCTGAGGCTGGTGGTTCGGCACCCTGCACCAAATGTCAACCGTGTATACTATGCACATATTAGCTGATTTTTTTCTGACTGTGTAAAGTCCTGCAGTTGCGTGTGTGGAGTGGCGTGCGAAAGTGGATGGAAAGGAAGATGCAGTGATTTCTGTTTCCTTGGAGGATGGTGATGGAGGATGGTGATGGTAGACAGATTACTCGACCGAGATGGTAGACGGCGTTCGTTTTTATATTCCGAAATTGTTAAAAGAAGTCGTGTTCCCATCCCTAACTCGGCGCCTTCCCATGCGCTAGAGTGGTAGGATCACCGGAGAACAATGCTATTGTGTTGACTGACAAAGACCATCGAAGTTACCTGTACTCGGGGGTAAAGACAAAGAAACATCATGTGTGTGTGGATGCAGCTGTACGTACCTCGCCTCTGGAAGACAAGGAAGCCTAGCCGTCTTCACCGAACACTAGGCTGAGAATTACTGTGAAGAGTTCCCCCTGGTGTGTGGCTTATAACCTTGGGACCCAAGCCTTTGCAGCTGTTCAACCTTTCACATCAACAATTAGTAGTTAGTTCTCATGAATAAATGCCAGCTGTTTTCCCAGGAACAGCCACTCACCTCATCCTTCCCTATCGCATCCTCATACCATAACACTACCGCCACGGTCCATAACCCTGGATGGACGAGCAACCCACAAAGCGGAGCCGCCCTGCAGAGAAAACCTTGCGAGGAACAGAGTCCACCGCCCACTCCAGGGCTGGGAGCAAGTCACGCCCTGGGAGCAAGTCACGCCATGCATGCCATCCCACAGAAAAGAGCCAATCCTGAACCATACCATATCCCCATCAAACATAAGCACCATCGGTCTGGTGGCGCAATGGTAGCGCGTTACTTTCCGGCGACAAGATATCTCTCTGTTGGTAAAGGCTCTGGGTTCGAGTCCCAGCTCCATCGAAGCATTCATTTTTGCTCTCTTGGTGTGTCAATCTGCCCCCTTGATGCCGATATTCACCGTTCATGCTGACGGGTGTTGTGGGACCCCAAGGCGCAAGTTGCAACCGCAGCCATATGCATCTTGCTTGATGACATGCGGCTAGCCACGGCGTCTGAAAGACACACGTCACGGAACGGGGCTGCTCTCTCCGTCCGCCTAAGTCACCAGGGAGATGATCAGGCTATGCGAGCCGCCAGCGCTGCCCCGGTTCTGCGCGCTAAGCACGCCGCTGACGCGCGCTCTGCGCTAGCAAAGCCAGGAAACCAGGACACTAGCCTTGACTAGGAAACTAGGACACAGCCTTGACTAGGACACGGGGGAAATTGCAGGGCCGCCTGACAGCTAGAGCCAGGCTCCCAGAGGCTTGGCTGGCCCGGCCGTGCGGCTGTTTCGGTTGCGCAGCCGAAATCCTGCCCCAGAGATGGCGACCCCTGGGCCGGAGCGCGACGTTCCGCGCTCGCTCCGGAGGCCACCCAATGCAGGAGGTTGCAGCGCCGGCCGCCGTTCTCGGGGCGTGCGCGCGCCGAGACGTTGCACCCCAGTCTTCTGTGTGGCCGGGGTCGCACCGGCACAGCCTGGCTTTGCTGGCCATTTCGCCGCCTTGGTGTTGCATTTTTTCGCGGCCAAGGCCAGCCAAGGCGGCGGCGGCGATGGACTTCCAGGAACCGCGTGCCTCCAAGATTTTGCGAGCCGTCTACCGCGCATATATGAAGCCCGCGATAACATCCTCTTTGTCGTCTTTGATCAGTCAGTATCAGTATTCTGATCAGTCAGTATCAGTATCCCAGAGCAATTACTCGACCCTTCCAGCCATCTCCCACTCGACCTTACCCCTGAATCGAAATCATGAAAGTCGTCGCTCCGCTCCTCGCCGCCGCCGGGCTGGCCAGCGCGCACACAATCTTCTCCTCGCTCGAAGTCGGCGGCGTCAACCAGGGCGTCGGGCAGGGAGTGCGGGTGCCGTCGTACAACGGGCCGATCGAGGACGTGGCCTCAAACTCGCTGGCGTGCAACGGGGCGCCGAACCCGACGTCACCGACCAGCAAGGTGATCACGGTGCAAGCCGGCTCAAACGTGACGGCCATCTGGCGGTACATGATCGGCACGACGGGCAGCGCGCCCAACGACGTCATGGACATCACCCACAAGGGCCCGACGCTCGCCTACCTCAAGAAGGTGTCCGACGCGGCGGCCGATGCCGGCCCCGGCGGCGGCTGGTTCAAGATCCAGCAGGACGGGCTGGCCAGCAACGGCGTGTGGGGCACCGAGCGTGTCGTCACCGGCCAGGGCCGCCACGACATCCGCATCCCTGCCTGCATCGCCCCCGGCCAGTACCTGCTGCGCGCCGAGATGATTGCCCTCCACGGCGCTGGCAACTACCCCGGCGCCCAGTTCTACATGGAGTGCGCCCAGATCAATGTGGTTGGCGGCACCGGCGCCAAGACGCCCGCCACCGTCAGCTTCCCCGGCGCCTACTCGGTATGTTGCTGTCTTCCCCTTCGTGATTGGATGTCTTCCCCTTTGTGATTGGGTGTCTTCCCTTCGTGATTGGATGTGACTTCTCGGAGAAATGCTGACTCGGCTGCGACGCTTGCAGGGCACCGATCCCGGAATCAAGATCAGCATCTACTGGCCCCCCTTGACCAGCTACACGATTCCCGGCCCCAGCGTCTTCACCTGCTAGACCGCGAACGGCGCCAGTGGTAGATGGACATGATCGAAACGGGGATGGCATTTGGTCGCAAAATTTGACCGGCGAATTTGTAGTCAACATTTGACCGGCAAATGTGTATTCCCAAGACGTCGGAACTTCATTGACATAGATATTTAACACATGGTTTCTGAACCCCGGCCCAGTATTGGTTCGTTCCCACCAATGCCTGCGTGACTATGTCTCCAAGGAATCAAGCGTAAAGCAGCCTCTCAGGCCTCCAGCTCGGACGGAGGTACGCGCCGTCAAACTTGGTAGAGAAGGACGAGCCGACGGCGTAACGCAGCACGAGCTCGACGTCGACGGCCGCGCCCAGCTTCGTCTGCGCCCACACGGCCACGGCGACCACGTTGTCGCCGCTGTAGTCTAGCACTCCCGGCGGCACTGGGAACGTGTCCTCGGAGGCGACGGCCGGATAGAAGCGGCCGAACTGGTAGCCGTTGACGTACAGGTACGCGCGATACGCCGTGAAGTTCGAGGGCGGCGCGACGAACCGGAAGGCCAGCGACACGTCGAGGCCGTCGGGGACCGCAAGCTCCAGCACGGTGCGGTAGAAGCGCACACCGACGTCACCACTATGCTCGCGCGGCGACCCCGCCGGCCACCGCGAGTCGTCGAACCCCGGAAGGTGCCAGCCCAGCCGCTCCGCCGCGAGCCCGCCCTCGTTGTAGAGTGTGCGCACGGGGTCGAGCGCGGCGCCCCCCGCCGTGCCCGCGACCTTCCACCGGCCGAACTGCGGCCGAGCGCCGCCACTGTCGCTGCCGAGGAGCGTGGCGTTGAGGATTCCGCGGGGGTTGAGCGCCGCCTTGAGCTCGTCGTGCCCCGTGTCGTCGTGCATGACCAGCAACACGTTCTCCCTGCCGTCTTCGTCGCCGTCATGCAGCGCGCCGCTGGGGAACGAAATCGTCATGTTCCCTATCGGCATGCTGGCGTCGCCGAGGAACGACGCCACGGGCTGCCCGTTGAGAAACGCCGACCAGGCGTGCGCCGTGCCGCCCTGCACGCTGACGAAGGCGCCCGTCACGTTGCTCGCGGCGGTGCTGGCGAAATACCCCCGCCACAGCCGCACCCCCGTGTGGAAGCCGTATTCGTCGGCGTAGAGGTACGGCGTGGTGCCCTTGGTGGCGCTGTGCGTTGTCGTGTGGTTGGCGTGGACCCATGCGAGGCTGGAGTCGGAGTAGTCGGGCCGTCGCTCGGGCAGGCCGTCCTGGGACTTCCACGGCCCGAGCTTGGGGAGAGCGAAGGCGGCCGGCGGTGGGATGGTGGCCTGTAGTGTGCCGTGCCCTGTGCGGGTCGTGGCCAGGTCTTTGCCGTTCCATTGGATCTTGGACGTGGCCGCCGTGGTGAATACCTCGATAGGGGTTGTGCCGTTGGAATCGCCGAATATGCGAATTGTGTCGGACTCTAGGCTGGCTGAGCGGACTAGATACGGCCCTATGACTAAGGCTGGTTGACGAATGTGTGTTAGCTGGAACTTGTCGACACGAGAGACGCAGATATCGTGTGGCTCACCTGTTTGGTTGACGGGGACTCCAGGGTCCCTTGTCAAGGCAGGCGCCTAGAACTTGTAGGCCGTCATTCTGTCGACAACCATGACCCTCACGCCAGTGTCAAAGTCCAGAACAGACATGCCCTCGGGCTGCGTGAAGCCGGCGACCACGCCCTCGTCCCTCTTGTCAAACGTGATTCCCTGCGCTCCGGCATGTGCAGAGACGGTCACGTTGGCCACGCCCTGCAGATAGAATTCGGCCGAGAGGCCGGTGGGAACCCAGAGCACGAACGTAGCGCGTCCGTCGATAATGGCGTACGTCAAAACCTCTGCCGTCGAGTATGTCAGCGTGTTGTTCCCAAAATTGAAGTCGACAACCGTGATCCTGGATTCGTGGCCGCTCAGCACTGTGGCACCTTGAATCTGAGGCACCGTGAAATTCCCAGCGCTCGTGTTGACGCGGAGCATAAAGTATTCCGCAGACGCCGAAGACGTGATGTCATGCCGGAGGACGTAGAAGGCAGCCCCCGTGTCCGTGTTTCTGAGCTCGGTTACGAATATGGCCGTGTTGTTCGTGTATGCTGTTCCGTTGCCCACACGCTCGGTTAAGGCCAGCTCGTTTGCCACGCGGGTGAAGAGCCCGAGGTTTTTGATCTTGTAGTACTTGGCGTCGATGCTCCGGTCTTCGGCTATGGCGGCCGAGTAGTCGTAGCTGGTGCCGATGAACGGCGCGGCCAGCCACCCCCAGTTCGTGCCGCCGTACATCATGTATAGGTTCAGCGTCGTGACCTTTTGGGCGATGGCGTCGCGGTAGTAGAGGTTGACGAACTCGGGGCCGGTCCTCTCCTTGCAACCGCCCGCTGGGCCGTCCCACGGGTTCATCGCACCCCCCTGGAACTCGGGCATCATGGGCGGCTGCCTTGGCGAGACCTGCTGGAAATGGTCCCAGTAGTCGGCGATGGCAAAGTCCTTGATGGTGCCGCAGTCTTGGGTGACGCACGACCAGCATTGCGGCTTTGCGGGCGCGTTTAGTCAAAGCCACAACCACGCCGCTCACGGGAGGGGCTCAAGCTCACGTAGCTGTCCAGCCCGTAGATATCCACATCCCCTCGTGCCCGGACTGTATCGTAGTCTCTAGACCACGACCTGCCGCCTTGGCCGGGTGTATTGTGTATCATGGGCACGACGATCCCGTTCCGTCGCGCGTTCTCCTCCAGCTTCTCCATGTACGACACGGCCTCGGGGTTGGGCGTCTTTGCGCCGACGTCGCGCCACTGGTTAGCATACTCGTTCTCGATTTGGTACATGATGACGGTACCGTTTTCGGTGATCTGGAAGGGCTTGACCAGCCGCGCCATGCCGTCCTGGTACGGCGTCCACGCCTCCGTGTATGCTGTCTCGTTGGACCGGACGTCCCCGTAGGCGCCCGTGGTGGCCCAGAGCGCCATGCCGCCCGCGTTGAGCTCTCCGTTGATGTACGGGCTAGGTCACATTAGCACGTACAAGCCGACGTCTCTGGCTATCTCGAGAAAGCGGGTGAGGTTGTGCGCGCCCGTGTCGAAATCGACCTTGCCAGGCGTCGGAGCGTGGAACCCCCAGTGCGTGTAGATTGAAACCATCCTCATTCCCGTCGCTTTGATATTTTGCAGAACATCCTCCCACACTTCGGGTACCGGCACGCGAAACGGGTGCATTTCGCCGCCGAACAGGAAGATGCGCTCGCCGTTGATGATGAGGCTGTAATGGTCCCATTGGATCGTCTGTTGGAGGCCGTTGCCGAGGATCGGCCAGGAATCCTGGGAGCCGAGTACGAATTGCAGCACGGGAAGTAGGATAGCGAAGGAGCACAGCCATGGGGCCATGCCGAGACGCCGGGGAGTTGGCAGCTGCATAGCGGCGATGTGTTATGTTCGACAGGGCGATGTGATATGATTCGACAGGGCGATGTGTTATGATTTGACAGTCGTGGACCGCCGTGTCTGACGTCGAGGGCAGCGAGTGCAGCGAGGTGGAGTCAACTTATTCGATCCCCAATCTTAGAAATCTTACCCATTTATAGAGCTACATTTCCGTAGAGTAGCACTAGCCGGTCGTAGGCAGCTGTGGCTAAATGGGCTTGGAGAATCGACGGTGCTGTCGATATTGGCAATAAACGGATCCCGCTCGTCTCCCAGCCATCTCTACTTGGATCTGATTGGAGCAAGAATCGGTAAAATTCAAGCCGTGAGAGCGCAGAACTCTCCTGATTCGAGTTGGTAAAATGGTGTACGAGCATTTCCTTCCATACCTGCCTGACCTGCCTGACCTGCCTGACCTGCCTGACCTGCCTGACCTGCCTGACCTGCCTGACCTGCCTGACCTGCCTGACCTGCCTGACCTGCCTGACCTGCCTGACCTGCCTGACCTGCCTGACCTGCCTGACCTGCCTGACCTGCCTGACCTGCCTGACCTGCCTGACCTGCCTGACCTGCCTGACCTGCCTGACCTGCCTGACTTGCCTGACCTGCCTGACCTATCTGACGTACTTCCAATGTAAGGTGAATTACCTGGGCGGGCTTTCAGTTCCTCCTCTTTAATTTGGTACGGGTCACAATGGAATGCGCTATGTAACGTTCAGTACCTACCGCCCAGCCACTAGAATTCAATGTAGTTATAGTAGGAAAGCTCCCTGTAAAGAATTTTACAACCTGCTATTGGACCTGAAAGCTGAACCCGGAAACTGAAAGGGAACGCGGCATCACTAATCTTGGATGCTGGCCCCTATCAGGTTACCTGCTCTCTTTTATTCCCGAGCATTAGGGTATCCACCACCTCTAGGTCGTTGTTCTCCGCGATCCTCCTAAATTTTCCGTTTTACTGCAGGCACCCGGTACCTTGCTTTGCTCCTTGAACCTTTTTGCACCTCGTTTTGGTCGCCGCACAAACCCCATTTCCTCATAATTACTCGAACACATTTCGCCCCTTTCCCCTGCCATTTCATTTTTACGGCTACCTCTCGTATCCCGAGATATCGACATGCATCGCTCTTCAAATTCAGCCCGTGAGCCACTCCAGAACTAGAACTCCCTTCCCCTCTCCCCGTGTCTCTTAGCTCTTCAGGGCCACACCTAAGAATCAAAGCCGCAGGAAGATTGCAGCTGCATCATCTCCTCCTTATCTCCTCCTTATACACAATGTCAACCTCCGATACTGAGGTCCCAAACTACCTTTCATACTCGCGCTGCAAGCACATCAGCCCATTATCATAGAGTCCCGCCATGCCAGCGAGCAGCCAGCAGAAAGCTTCCCTTTTTCTATAGCTTCAGAACCAGCAACTACTATTATATGGGCCGATCGTTACCAGCCTGAGCTCACCACGCCCGCAACTGCCTTCAATTCAACCCGCTTCTCGACGGACGATCTGGACCACGTCGCCACAGCGGGCATCCTTCCTTATCACAGAGCCAGAAACTCCCATCTGGCTTTGACGCCAACAGAGTCTTGGAACCGTCTTGGAACTGGTGCATTTGACAGAACAAGCAGCCACCAAGGCTTAGCCGACAGAGCGAACTAAGAATCAATACAGCAGTTGCGTCAGCGTCATCATATCCAAGTCATTTTCCAGCTTTGTTCTTGTTGTTCTCGGCAGCTCAAGACGCCCACGGGTCGGCAACACAGTTGTCAATGATTGCGACAAAGCTCACATGAGAAGCTAGAACCAGAGAATAAGCTTCAATTGAGGAACGCACAACCAGCTACTTGTTTTCTCCTTCAATTTTGTCCAACCTGAGGGTATCCTGGCCGGCCGAGTTCGCTACTAATACTCTAGCGTCAACAACAAACAAGATTCCCGACTTGACAGGCTCCAGTGGCATGTTTGTAATCGTGCTGCTTGCTAGCGCTGGGTTGGATTTCTTCACTTTGAGTGGTGGAGAGAGCAAACAAGCTTGATGCTCAACTACCTCGTCCAGAACGAGCCCGGGTTTTGCTTTCGCGCGTCTTACGCACCCGGAAACGGCCCTTCTCTCTGATTTCCAAGTCAGCCGGCTCTGGATATCGCCGATGATTTGTTAAGAGCTTCGACGATGCCGTGGAGCAATATTCTAAATCTCTTTGACGCCCGCTCGACCAACCCTTGAGATCCCGGAACCACACATCCGACGACCAATCGACCGGTGTTCGCCTGCTCACTCCGTTGATCCCTTCTTCCCCTCAGGTCTCTATACCTTGGCATATCTATATCACCGGCATCTATATCACCGGCATTACCTTCTACTCTGAAGGGAAAAGGACGGTATTGAACACGAAATCGGCACTGTCGAGACTTGAGACTTTTGGGGGCGGCATTAAGCAGATCAATGACTACGGGGCCAACGACTTGGTCATCCAGACGTTCCCCTTTTTTTGGCGGTGCGGACCCTGTTTACGGGAATATTTCCTTTCTCCCGAGAAACGAAGCTGAGAAAAATGAGGCAGTGCTCCCCCCAATGCCCATGGGATAAGCGTTGAATGGTTGGGATACACCTGTTGCCGGGCTCCTGGAGATCCTAGGCACAGGCCAGTTCAAAATAGCGAGGAGCCAGTATTTGGCCCGTCCAGGTCGCAGAACAGCTCCAGCGTCTCGCCCAGCCCCAGAACCGGCACGAGATCCGGACCCCCATGCACGGCTTCCTCTCAGCGTGCTCTCTTCTCCTTGATACTCCTCTTTCCGAGCAGCAGCAAGACATCGTCAACATCATGGACGAGTCGGGCCAGGGAAGGCCCTCGCCGATCGCGTAGCGCAGGTGACGTTCTCAACACCAAGAAGCGGGTGGGCGGGCTCCGGCCTGTCACCAAGCTGGGCGAAATGGATACTTTGGTTGTCCGGGTGGCCAATAGTCAAACACAGAGGCAAATGGTTCAATAGCAGCCCACGCCACTGCCGGCCCCGTCGTCAAAGTACGACTTATGGAGCCGTTTCTTAATATTGAAAAGGATCCATAGGTCATACCTTGACGATAGGACTGGCAGCAGTGTGGGCTGCTTTTGGATCATTTGCCTCCATGTTTGGTTTTTGGCTACCCGGATAGCCACCCAGTCGCACAGAAGCGCAAGGCGGACGGCACTTCCGAGCAAAATTTTACAGTGCTCTTCCCTCGGATTTCCGAAACTCAAACACGAATGATCCAAACCCTTCAGCACCCGTTATGATTGTTGGTGGCTCCAGCGCCAATACAGACGGCATGAATCAATCCCCAGTGCCCTCAGCCGCCATCTTGAACGCCGGCACCACCAACGGCATCATCATCAGTGCGGCCGCGGAAAAGTATCCTCAGACACGAGAGTCGACCAAGACTTGTGATAATGGCGAGGACAAGCCTCGCAAGCACAAGAAGATTAAAGCCAACAACGAGCTTGAGGCTGGAAAGAACAAGTGGTAGGATTTTGCCCAAGTTTTCCGTCTCGGCCGGGCCAGTCAGTCACCCTTGGGTACGAGCCTGTGCCGTTCTTCGATATATTGACTAATTACTTCGCATGACTTTTCCCCACGTTTAAGACTTGCCTGCGCCCACCTTACTTGTGTTCTGTTGTTCTGTTGCGGAAGGCGGGGTTTCCACGGTTTCAGTGTTCGTGCCTCCCTCTGCTAATAGCCCCTTAGAGAGGGCCCAATATGATTCTGTTGGAAACCATTGCCACTAGGATTGTCGTTGGCGGTCCGAGCAGGCGCACAGCATGGGGCAGAAAGTGGAAGCAAGAGACAAAGCCCCTTGCCATTGACAGGCTGCCCTCGCAGGGTGCCTCGTAAGAATATAGCAAGATATACATTTATTTTATAAATACCCAAGTTTCTCAAATATTTGCCGCTCTTGACTGCAGGTTTCCTTGGCGGGGCTTTTGAGCTGTATACGCCAACAGATGTACTCTGTGGAAAAATGCAGAGTGCGAAATGGGCTACCCCAAGGATAGCCTTACAATATGCAACACTCTCGAGTCATGTAACACTCTCGAGTCATGTAACACTCTCAAGTCATGTAACACTCTCAAGTCGTTCTGTCGGGGGCGTTAGGAGAAATGTGATACAACATCAGCCAGGGTCTCTATTTCCTGAGCTACACTATAAACGTATGAGGTCCTAACAGAGGACTCACGAACAGTCAGGGTAGCAAGTCTCTCCGCGAGCTCCCCGACTCCCCGAAGTCGTATCAGAGCATTGCACGCGAAGCGGCGAATGGGGACTTGCTGCTCAGCCCTGGCCCCCAAAGGTCTCCTCGACGCCCTGGACGCCCGCGAACCAGCAGACGCGGTCCTTGGTCCAGTGCTCCTGGCGCGGGCGGAGCTTGGTCTCGTGCAGGGAGAAGTCGTCGACGGTGCCGATGCGCAGGATGCTCAGGCCCGGCAGGCGCTCGCCGACGCGGTACATGAGGGAGCCGCAGTTCTCGCAGAAGTGGTTGGTCATAGCCTTGCGCGAGCCGATCGTCTGCGCCTGGCTGAACGTCTTGAGGCGGTCTCTCCCGCGCGCGTGCTCAAAGTGCGTGTCCTTGACGGTGAAGTTGCTCGCGAACATGGACGCCGTGATCTTGCGGCAGTCGACGCAGTTGCACACGAAGGTGTTGACGACGCCGTCGAGCGACTGGTTATTCACGTTGCGTCAGCTCAGCCACGTTGCGTCAGCTCGGCCAGGCACGCTCGATCGCGCTAGAGCATATTTGAGTCGACTCACAAAGACGAGCTGCACGGCGCCACAGTAGCAGGTCGCCGTGGCCTTGTCTTCGTCGGACCAGCCGTCTCTGGCGAGACCGGCGTGCGGAATGCAGGGCTTGGACTTGTCCGCAGTGCTCACGCTCGCAGCCATCGTCTCTCTGGTGTCTGTCTCTGGTGTCTGTCTCTGTCTGTCGCTTTGTCTGGGTGTGTCTTTCGTGCTCCTGCCCTGCGCGCACGAAGAAAACAATAATGAGAAAGTCTTGGGCGTAAAGGTGACGTTGAAAAGATGGAAAATGAAGAAGCCAATGAGTAATTGAGCTTGCCGTAGGTGTAATAGGTACCTGGGGTAGTCTGGTACTTGGTACCTAAGGTAGTCTGGTACTTAGTAATCGCAAGGTCGCCAAGCCTAGAGCGGGGTTGGTTGGTCATCCCCAACTTTACAACGCCATGGAAATCGGACTTCCTCAACCTTGACGGGAATATAATTTCCCGGCCAGGTTTTCTCTCTTATTAATGAGTAAGAAGGGGACGAGTAGAAGAAAATAGATGGCATAATACACAATGCGGTGTAATGCCGCGTAAAGTTCTTGATTTCATTCCTTTATTCTGCTCCTCAGAACTAGGTCAAGACCGTAACGTGTAAGCTGGTCTAAATGTAAGCTGGTCTACATGCTACACGTAATTACCCCTAACCCTAGAATCACCAAGATTCTGCCCTCTGTAGGATCCGTAACCGGTCACCGTATTAATTATTCTTCCGTCAGTATTCTGCGGTGCTCTCTGTAATTTTCCCTAGGCTTCCTTGCCCAGGACCCCGCCTAAGAAATCTTTACTGTTCTTTTCTCGGTTTACTAAGGCGGCCCCTCCACCTACCGAACGCTTTGTCGAAGCTTTGATTTCAGATTAGTGTCGCTACCACCCCATCGTCACCATCGTTCTACGGCGGCGGTCATGGTAGTTGTCGTGGCAGCAGCAATCTCTGCGGCGATTGACGCGACCTTTACCTCCTTTTCCCAATCCGGAGGGAACAAATAAATACCATCACCGCAGAGCTTGCCACGACGGCTATCACGATCATGCCTCATCCTCTGATACCGATCAGCAACGCCAGGGCTTCAAGAATAACACTGTCGCCATGCGTGAAGTGTCGCACATGTACGCCGATCTGGACAGGACGCTCGGGTATCTGATCACATCTGCAAAGCAACACAACAATGCAGTTCAAATCCGGCATGGAGGGTTCTCAGACCCGACTAGCCGCCTACAGGGCATCTAATTCTGGGTCTAGAGTCTCCAGAGTCCAGAGACAAGGTTCGTCAAAACAATGGCTTTTCCGATTCCATCCCCTCCGTGAAACTCACACCATCACAGGTCTAGCCGTGCCGGGTCGCCTACGATTTTTCGTCTAGTCTATAAGGAGAACAGACGTTCAACCCTGGCCTGGGGGTCCTAGGTACCCCAGTACGTACACACTCTTGAACGACCCTCTGCGAGATGAGAAACCGAGATTGGAGAAGGCACCTATTCTCTTTCGTCAGTCCGGGACGCCGCTACGGGTACCGCTACCCTCGACGCAGAATCAGTGCCTAATTCGGGATTGCGTTTACGAAGAAGGTCCGGGGAGATGAAGATGTAGATGGAAGATGCCCGTGTTGTTGTCTGCAGTCTATACTGGAGACTGCCGGGTCTATATATGCCTTTGAAGGCCTGAAGACTGTGTCCGGGTGGTCACCCAGGGCAGGGCGATGGGGTCTACTTTGCGACAGAATGGGCAGTTGTATGGCCTGGCATCGCCACGTTCATGCCGCAGCAGGAAGTTATTAGCGACAGGAATAGCAAGATGCCATGCCATACATAACCTGGTGTACATGCCACCCCGACTCGATCGTGCGTCTTGAACTCTTGGAATTGAAGGCGTCATGGTCGCGATCTAGACCGCCCCTCGGGTTTGATGCAGCAGCTGAGACACGGACTACTACAAGTCAGCAGCAAGTCAGCAGCAAGTCAGCAGCAGGTCAGCAGCAGGTCAGCAGCAGGTCAGCAACAAGCCAGCAGCAAGTCAGCAACAGCAAGCGACAGTCGCGATCTAGGCCGCCCTTCCTCTCGCGGATCCTATGGTCACCACGACGAACGGCCCAACTACTACTCTGAAAGCAGGCTGTGGCGGAGAGCCAGCAGCAAGTCACAGCAACCCAGCAGCAAGTCCCGGCCAAAGATGAAATTGCAGCCTTTCATACCCGCAGCAGAATCCCTTCTCAAGAGGGCTCTCAACTTCGATTAAGTGTAACAATTAGATTAGAGCCACTCATGACTTATTGGGAGACATTTGAACATATTGTCTCATAATACACGGACGACGACAGCCGAATCTGAACTTGTAGGAAATCCTCTGGAAGACGCATATCTTGAGTTCTGTCTCAACCTAAAAATCACGGAGAGAATGTTTATCCAATAGCATAATAGATACTATGTAGATTGAGACATGTGATAGGGGTTCTACAGCAGTATTTTTCCATTCCCTTTTTACTAGGAGTTTAGATTTCAGGAGAAGGCGGCGCGGCACATGAGCCAGAAAGACATCGACTACAACCCGCCACGCCCAAGGAGGAGCCGGCCGCCAGGATGACGAAAGTTCACACGCTAGAACAGCAGACCGGTGAGATTAGAGGTCAGCATGGGCTGCGTTCTGTTTTCAGTCCTAGGAGGGGGGGTTGGTTGAGCCGAGAGGAAACGTTAGCGTGAATCGGGGGTATTTCTGGTGCTCTCGCCGGAACTGCCAAATTCCTGGCTGGGGATTGATCCGAAGACGAGCGGCGACGGGCGCTGAAGGGCTTGAATTGTTCATGTTCGAATTGCGGAAATCCGAGGGAAGAGCACCGTAAAATACCTCTCGGGGCGAAAGAATGAATTAGGCAGACTAGAGGTTGTGCTGGGGAATGGGTGAAGTGGCGAGTGACCACCCCACCGGGTCTTTATCTTGGGCGAGGCAATGGAGAATGTCCGTAGTGTCTTCTTGGCTCCGGTCAGTCGGTATTGACGCTGGGCGATGGGCGAGCCTTTGCCCGGTGACTTCGTCGGAGTGGTAGGCTCCATGACGACCTCTTGAAGGTTAGCCTCCTCTTGCTACTTGTGCTGCTCGTCGTCAGCCTCACGCTGTTGGTGCCCCTGCTTCCCCCGCACCTAGCGGGCTTGATGCTCGGCCTGCTGAAGCGTATGGACCTCTGTGGTCAATATGGCTGGCAAGATAAACGGGAACTCTGACTCTTTGGGATAGCAATGGCACAGGGACGACTAGACTGAAAACTAAGATCGGGTAAAGCAATGCAAGGAGCGGGGGTTTATGTTTCACAACCTAGCAATTTCGACTGGTTGGGGTGGTAAATAGGATAAAAAAGCGTTCTTGGTCGGCGTTTGGTGGGAGGACACATCAGGACCTGAGCTTTGGTCGTCGGCTAGTCGTTTACTCTGATATTCGAACAGGATCTGGATGTCATTCGGATCGAGGTCTTTACTCAGGCGGCATAAAAGCTCATATCGACAAGGCGATATCCTTGGGAAGGTTTGTTCAGTGTTTTAGCCAGGAATCGCAGATACGCGAGGTCGAGCTCATCAAGACTATTAGGGCCGGGGACGAGGTGGACCCCCCTATCGACGCAGCACATCCAGCCGGCCAGGGCCGACCCTAGGCGATGGTGCCCAGTCGTGTGTGTTTAGCCGCCTTGGCCAGGCCGGCTGCCGGCACCGTGTTTCTGGTGAGGCAGGCGCCACACTCTCAGCCCACGATCTTGTGGGCCGCATCTCGGCGGGAAGGCGGCGGCGGAGCGGCGGCGGCGGCGATGAGCTGAAAGCCCGCGTTGGCTGTGCCGGCCGTTGCCGGCAGGGGGGCTGCCCCGGGTTGGTCCATCCCAGCAATAGGCTAGGAGTCGTCTTACCTTCCCTGTAGGGAAGGAAATGCTAGATCGAAGCTGCTGGTAAGACGAAGGCAACATTAGCGATTATTCTGCGGATTAGAAGGAGAAAAGGAAGACGAAAGAAAGCGGGATATTAATTTCTGTATGGCACAATAAGTGCGTTCTCTGTGAGGGGGAAACTTCGAGGGTGAAATGCGTGTGTTGTCTGGGACATTTTAGACGAGTAGGCGAAAGATCCCAGGCATATCCGATAGGTGTTTATTGTGACCCGAGATATGCCAGCCAGTTGAATCAACATATTTGTTGCCACGATAGCGGAACCGGCGACTCTTTGGCTCCATATAGAAGGGGCAGACTGTGGTGGGGGACTCGGACTGTATGGCGTGTATCTTTCTTTGTGTTTGTGACTAGTTTCGCAGTCGATTCCGGGCAAAGAATCGAGCGCGACCACTCATTCCTGTGGAACGTTGGGCAGGGGCTTTGCGTGATCCAGAGGTATAGGGTGGGGAAGGGAATTTGCTGATCCAGTCATCGTGAAATGGGGCGTGAATATTTGTGGCAGGGCAGTGCGGAACTTTAGTGACGGTCGGATGAGTTTAGTGACGGTCGGATGAGGGCAGTGATTCGAGAGGAAAGGCTCTGCAAAAGCAGGCAGTATGACTGGAGGAAACGCCGACGGCGACGATGATTTAGTGCGTGATGACTAGAGATAAATGAGAGTAAAGGAAACTATCCTACCTTTCGCAAAGGAGGCGTCGGTCTGCGGTGATCTACTCGATGAGTAGAGAAAATAACGATCCGGCCGAGGAAAGAAAAGAGAAAAAGGAGATGCGGGACGTGAGGTAGGGAGAATATATACGCGGTCTAGCAAGCTAAACCCCCCAAAACGAATTAACCCCATTCTCAAAATCTCTTGCGATTATTATTGGAAAAAAAGCTACGAACTTCAGATGCTTTCCCTATTATTGAATAACGTACCATTCTAATCAGTTCACTCTCACCCCTCCTACTCAACCTAGTGCTTTAATTAAGTGGGCGTTTATTTCACCCAGTGGTTCTAATCATACCCACTGTTTACAATGTTGTCCTCTTCTTCGCTTTCTGGCTGGTCTAGTAATGAAAGATTCCTTCCCCAAACCAGTACACCCCCCCTCCTCCCCAAATCGTATTTTGACGCCATTCGCTAGTGGATTTCCAGATGACAACACCGCCTGTGATGTCTGAGGCCGGGCGTCCTTATCTGTAGATGCCTGAAACATCACCCTGCTGTTTTTCTGTAGCCTTGGGAGTTGGAGAACGGTTTGCTCTCGGTTTCTGATTTAAGGCATTGCGGGCTGTTCTTGGAGTATATGGCAAAGATATGGACTTGAAGCCAGGCGAAAACCCCGGTAGATCGCCAATTCAAGATCCCCAGTTGCACAACCAAACACGACGCGCCCAGAACGTTGAATTTTGAGCTGCCAGGCCGGAAGAATTCCTGATTAATACTTGTCTTCACACACAACCCCGCGAGAACCCAGATTTTATGCAATATGCAGTCAACTTCGACTAGGCCATCATGTTTGTGCGTCATCAACCCGACCAAATATGCTTACACGTACTTGGAAGCGCTCACTAGTTGGGCCACTTTGGAGACATCCTAGCCATAATACTCAAACGAGCTATAGTCCTACATTTATTGTCACTGAGAAATTCAATCATCCGCACATGTTCCCGAGGGTTTGCCAGACGACTTTAGACTTGACGGCACATCCGCCCTTCCCATTCGTAGTGCAGCCGCTTTCCAAAGCCCGAGCAACACAGTCCATCTTTTCTTCAGATGTTGCGTACGGCATGAGCATTTCATATGCCTTCCCACACTCAACGCCGACTTCACGACACGAGGTCTGAGCGGGGTCATCCGAACAGGAAGTGACCGCAACTTGGGTGATATCTGCGCCAGAGCTTTCCTCGAGGCGTGTCGGGAGTTTGCATGGGGGCGTTTGTTTGACTTTGAGGCGGGTGCAGGTCTCGTTATGCGTTGGAAGACTTGGACTGTTTGGCCTTATAGCTGGTGTGTCGTTGCTAGTCGGCCTCGCCGGATATATCGCCATGACCATATTTTTGTGTTCGGAATGGTTGGGGTTGGGGATGGGGGCGGGGTGAAAGATTCCGAGTGTAAGTGGCCCCCGAGCGGCGTCTCGGCGCCGTGAGACATGTGGAAATGCTCTCAGACGGATGGGTGGACTGTTGATTCTCACTCGTCATGCTGTCACTGAAGTTGAAGGAGGACGCTCCTAGCTTCTCCACGGCTCCAATGTCAGCCCCAAGTTGCGGCTAGCTGCAAGTGCTGTTGCCCATTGCCTCGCCTTCCGCACTGTCTCTTGTTGACGGGCAGCAGTAGGCTTTCGTTCGATATCTGACACGTATTCCTTCCGGCGCGCCCGGTAGCGGCGCTTGTTCTCGCTCAGTCGCGCCATTTTGGCGGCGCCATCCGACGACAGAGACGGGGATGGGGTTTGGTTCTGCTGCATGTCAGAGGTATCAGAAATGAGTCAGATGACTTCGGGCGCTTGAGCTCAGCTCAAGAGCCATGTTCTCGGTGCCGGACTAGAAGATCGTAGTCCATACGAAACTAGATCTAGGACACCTACTATTTCATGTGGTTTGCTTAAGCTTGATTGATTGAAGCTCGAGTCAAGGTGGACGGGTTCAGATGAGATCATGAAGCAAAGAGTTCAGCTGATAGCTTGTCTTAGGTGCTTAAAGCCTCAAATCAGTGTGCCCGCCCGGCTTTTTTCGCTTAGAAGGGGCATGGGGTTAGGGTTTAGCTGTGAGGCCACATCCGAACGTTCTCTTACGCCTCTATTATATTATTCTCCATGTAGTTCAGCTGAATGGAGCTACCGTAGGCGAGCTTGCGAGCCGGAGGTGGCGTAGAGAGGCTGCCTTTTCTACTTTACCGTGAAGGTGCTGAAAGTTTTTCGCCCGGGGATTGGCTAGTTTTCGTCCGTGTCGAAATGGGACTCAGGGGACTAGTCGATCGGATAATCCTCGGACGTGTTAAGCCGTTAAATGCCGCTTTGCTGTCGTGAGGCCGTTATAGGAAGGATCGCCTTGGGGGGGGATTCCAATGAGCTTTGATCTACGCACCCTACCAAAAAATCACCGCACCCTAGGTGGGGTCCCTGGCAACTGCCAATGCAGGGACCGCTTTTTGTATGGTAAAATGCCGTATTTCCTGGCAGCCATCCAACGGCCTACCGGGCACTAAGGAAGCTTACTGAAGCCCGGTAAAGTTAAAATGCCACTATTCACACATCACATGCATACCGTTGTGCCGCGCGGCTGGTGTTTTAAGTCTTGGAAAGGCCAACTGGCCTTTCCAGTCCTTTGTGAGCATTTTTACTGCAAACCTGCACGCTACACATTGTCAAATCGAACAACGCCGACCTGACAGACAGTCTTAACAATGTCAACAACATACATCGAGATTTCCTCGGACTCAAGCTCATCGGCTTCCTCGCCGTCGCCCTCGCCGGCTCGCTCCCTCTCGCCGGCATGGCCGTCGCCCTCGCCGGCACGCTCCCTGTCGCCGGCCTGGCCGCCGCCCTCGCCGTCATTCAGGCCGTCGCCCGTACCCCCGCTGTCGCCGTCACCGCTCCTGTCTTCTCGACTAGTTACCCGCAGTCCCGTGCCCTCGATCTGTGACTTGGAGACCCCTTATCCGCCTTCCTCGCCGACTCCCCAGTCCTCGGGATCTCCTACTTCCTACTACGATGTCCTCGCACCCGAACAGAGTCGACGGCGAAGTCCTCAAGTACGGTACGAAAGGAATACCTCAAGAAGAAGTGGCTTGGTAACTGCCGTATGCAGATAACTCGCTGGGCGACTGATCTCCTTGTCGAACAACACCGAAGGATTACTTTCCCGACTGCGAAGACCCCCGGCCGACCACTTCCTCCCTGTACTGAGCAGTTCAGTAGTCAGTATGGCCTACCTTGCGCGCACATGTTGCTAGAAAGGTTTGAAGAAGATCACGAAGACGGCGTGTTGGTTAATCCTATTGACTGCGACCGCACCTGGCATCTCAAGAAACACCGAGTAGGTCACCAAAACCTAGTTAACTCTTCTTTCTATACTAATATGCCTGCAGGATGCGGAAAATCGGTATCTACGACTTCAACAACCTGACAAGGCGGTCGCCAAAGGCCGCCCGACCAACCAGGGCGGTCCGTTCGGGAATGAAGACATCCTACCACCTGTTGAGCCGCCGGCGCCGAAGACAAAGACTACAGCCCGGAGCGGCACGATTTCTCGGGACGCGCGGCGTTACTATTCGCAGTTTGAACTCGCCGGGCCGAGTCTTGAAGAGCAGGATGAACAAGATGAACAAGATGAACAAGATGAACAAGATGAACAAGATGAACAAGATGAAGAAGAGCTGGAGGTTGACTCGGACTGCATCGTCGTCACTGCAGTGCCAAGTCCAAAGAGAGGTCGAAAGAGGAAGGCAACAACACAACAGAGAGGTAAAGGAAAGAAAAGAAAGACAACGAAGACTGCGAAGACTACGAAGACTGTGAGCCGGCCTGCACGGGTGACCCGGCATATCACCCGGGCGAGCCAGGCTAAGACCCCAGGCCCTGATCCTCACATTATGGATGTAGCGGAGTGGCAGGCCCGCAGGGTTCAACGCCGTCAAGCTTGGGAGAATGCAGCTCATACTAAAGAAGAGAATGAGGACTTCGATTCCGGGGATGAAGATGACCCTTTTCCTCGTAAGAAAAGGGACGAAGAAGAGGGCGATGACGACGATGACCCGGACTATGTTTACTAGGTTGCTAGATTGATAGACTCAACACCAAGGAATCGCATCACCATATCAACAAATCCACTATGTCAACAGATATCCAGATAGTTGGGTGACTACCATGATTTTTGGCTATTTTACGTACAAATCCGGGCCTCAGAGTTGCCATTTGCAAGTTGCCTTAATTCCGGGGCTGACTCAGTAACGAAGAAATCGTCAAAATGGAAAACACCACTGCAAACGCGTTTTGGGGGCTTTTGAAGGTTTTGACGGCTTCAACGCCGTTGACCCGGGCCGCCGGGCTGCATGGCAGGCGCATGGGCGGTTGGATCGTATTTCAGGATTTTACCGGCCTAAATTAGGCTCTGAGTATCTCAGTTGCCAGCAGCTGCCAACTACCCCCCCTAGGGTGCGGTGATTTTTTAGTAGGGTGCGTAGATCAAAGCTCATTCCAATTGCAGCTTTGTAAGCTGCAGGAGCGCGCCGCAGGGCAGAAGCGCCGCAGGCACTGGGGGACCTAGGGGGCAAGCCCCCTAGAAATCTCACAATTAGACCATGAACATCGAAATATGGAATTAACACGAGAATTTTTTTCCTTTCTAGCCAGCCCCCCCCCCCCCCCCCCCCTCCCCCCAAAATAAACTGCTTTCTTCCTCAATCTCGCAATTCAACCTCAGTCAATCGCACGTACGATTTATCGCTTCCCAGCTATGGATAGGCACGCCAAATACTTTACCAGTATGACGCTATTAATCCCTCCAATATATCACTAGGAACGCGTGTTTTTCGAGGCGCCGCGATGGCTACAGTCGGGGTCCTTCAACCGCAGCCCCCACCGCCCGATCAAGGAGACCCCGAACCAGATCCCTCCCGAATACAAGAGATGCTGTGATTATAACTTGGTCAAACATAACTAGCACTTTATACGGGCTGCTAAAATACCTCAGCTACCCATTCCCTCAAGCGAAGCGAGGACAGCTCGCCGGAGGCAGAAAACAAGAAAAAAAGAGGCTCCATTCAGCTGACCCCTTCCCGACCCGTCAGGTAACCTATTTTACAGTTTCCGTGGCCTATCGTCATGATTGTTTTTGGCGTGTATCTGCCTCTCTGTTCATGCGGCTCGCGGACAGGATGCCACTTTACTCTAGCCAAAGTTCACCGTGACACCGTCCTCTTTCACAGTTCGATCCATCGATCAACCAACCTCTGAGACTGTCACTGTCCAGCGAGATATAATTAGCTGACGGTGGACGTAAAGCTGCGTCTTTTTTTTTTTTTTTTTTTTTTTTTTGAAGAGGTAATGTGGGTAGTGAAGGACATATCTCAACAATTAACACATAGTTACGGATGGTGTGGGAACTACCAGTCAATCAGAGGATGCAGTCGCACGTGATTGGTTAACAGGCTGCACAGCCTAAGTGGCTGACCAGCGCGCAGGCCGCTATGCGGCACGTGCGCGAGGCGCACCCCTCACGTGACCTCCGGCATCGCCAATTCCAACGTGCATCCTGTCCCCGTAGTTCGTGACCTTTTAGAGATAGAGAAGACCAGAATACAACCACCACAACCACCCCATTCGCATCGGTTACTGCAGTGACTATGGAACGAATGACCTTGTCATTCCAACAGATGGCTTTACTACTGTACGTACCCAAGCGAAGATGAATTCTTCCTTTCCCCCTTTCCCAACCCCGACCTGAGCCCCGAGCCAAAAGCCACTGTGGAGACAGGCCAGATGGCGATTGGCCAGACATTGCAGAGTTGGCGCCCATTATTTAAATTAGCCAATCATTGTCCTCCTGTTGTCCATCAGTCCCCTTCTGTAAATTGGCCAATCATGACCCTTCTGTCCGTCCATCGGTCTTCACCCTTGCTGGGGATTTGTCGACTGCCATCCAACATAAAGAGACGGGAGTTTGAGCTCCTGTCATATTAGTTATGAGTTCTCTATTGATTATCACAACAACCGTCAAACTTCCCTGCTAGCATCCCCCGTCATGGCGACCGGACCGACACCCTCAGAACCAACTCTGGTGGCGGTGCACGAGAAGAAAGCAGATGTCGAGTCACAGAATGCCGACCTCGCCAAACCCGATTCCGGGATGCCGATCTCCGACTCGCCTTCTCCAGATGATGACTTGGGATTGAGCGACAATTCCAACGTCCCCAAGACGTCCTGCCTGCGGCTCTTCTAGTTCTTCTTTTACAGCTTTGGCCTCTTCGCCTGCGGTGGTCCTGTTGCATAGATTGCCCTGATCAAGGACAAGCTCGTGGTCCAGGACAAGTGGATTACCCTCGCACGCTCCCAGCCCGCCTTTTCAGTCTATCAGATCCTCCCTGGGCTTGAAGCTGCCGGGTTGTGCATGTTCTTCGGCTGCCTGTCCGCCGGCAGGACAGGCGGGATTGTTGCTGGCGTAGCATTCGCTCTGCCGGGGTTCGTCATGATCTCCTTGCCAGCTGTCTGTATTCGCTTGCTGGGTTCGAGAACAAGTACTCCAATGCTTCGTTTCGCGCTTTGCAGCCCATCGTGACGGCAATGGTAATTAGGAGCTCCACCATCTATCGAAACGGACATCTTCATTCTTCTCCACGAAAACCGCGCCCCAGATTCGGCGAGCAACTCGCAAGATAGCCGAGCACTCGGTGAAGAAGCATGACACGAAAAAAACGGACCCGTTTCTGGCAATTGCGGCCATTTGTACGGCCATCAACACGGCACTTCGCGTAAACATGTCAATCTCCTCATTTTCCTAGGCGGGGACCGGCTCCAGAGCGGATGAAATCAAGTTAATGAGATAGTCTTTGTAGCTTCATCTCTCTCGGCCTCCATCTCTCTCGGCCTCTACGGCGTGATATACACCTTTGTTGCCCGGCGTCTTTGGATCCCCGCGGCTGCGCTCTTCGTGCTGCAATACGTCGGATACGCATTCCATGTCGTCTTCCGCGGCGTGCCCTCGCCTGTGGCACTGGCCCTTGGCATGGCCAAAACGCCCTCCCTGGTCAACCTCTTCGTGTTGGGATCGGTTGCCGGCACGCTTTCCGTCGGCGGCGCCTACACGGCTATCCCGTTCGTGCAGACCGAGGCCGTCCTACTGGGGGCATGGCTCCCGCATGGCGTCTTCATCTATGGAATCGCCATTGGGAACATCCTCCCGGCACCGCTTGTCATCTTCGCGACATTTGTCGGTTTCTAGGGCGCATACCTGGACGGCTCGCTCGGCAACGCGTTTGCAGGGGCTGTTGTCATTACCCTGGGCATGTTCTTCCCATGTTTCTTGTTTACAATTGCCGGGCACGAGTTGTTGGAAAAACTGGTTCGAAACAAGGTCAGCATGAATCTTCCCTTGTCGCTTTTGGATTAAAGCCGCTGACCATTGTCGCCCGGACACAGTTCCTTCCTCGCTAGTTTCTTCGACAGCCTCTGTGGCTCTTTATAAGTTTACCCATAAGTACACCGCACTCTTGTTGGTTATCATGGGTGCGGTTGTGGGCCAGTTTCCTTCTATAGACTAGACTAGGCGACAGGCCCCTCTGATTTAGCCTGGCTAGGCTGATGTTTCGCTTTTTAATAGGAACATGGTGCGTCAAACAGCGTCTAGCTAGCCTCTCCATGTCCCTGTTTTTCAGGATCATCCACCTGCACAGCAGCACTCTTCACGTCCTCCCCTTCCCGAAATGCCCCCCCGACGTTCAGCTCTTCGACGAGCCTCCGCTCCACGGCAAAAGACGAAAACTGCCTCGCGCTGACCTGTTTCTCGAACAGCTCGTCGAGCTGCTCCAGACTGCGGCCCTTGGTCTCAGGCACGCACAGAAACGCCCAGAGGGCCAGCACCAGGTTGCTGGCGCCCCAGATGTACCCGTACCTAGGCCCCCAGTTGAGCTTGTCCGGGTTGATGAAGTAGGGCGAGAAGAAGGCGACCATCCAGCCGACAATAAAGTTGATGCCTGTGGCCGTGCCGACCGTCTGCGACCGCAGCCGCTGCGACGGGATCTCGACCGAGAGCGCCCACATGACAGGGCCCTGCCCGACGCCGTACACCCATGTGAATACGATGCTCAGCGCCACCAGCGCCTTGGCCGCGGCCGGCGACCCCGGCGCCACGCTGTATCCGATCGCCATCCCGAACCACATGGCCGACGACACAACGGACGAAGCGACGAGCAGCTCGCGGCGGCCGAACCAGCGCATGGCCGGGAACGCTAACATGTTGCCCGACAGAGCAATGGCCAGCGAAATCATGACCCACACAAAGGCGGAGCCGACGCGGGCCTGCACGAACAGGTACACGGAAAAGCCAGCCATGAAGCTGACGCCGGTGGCGGTGCCGCCGAGCGTGGCACCGTACGAGAGCATGGTGCGGCGCAGGTCGGTGCCGCGGAACATGTCGCGCAGGTGCACGCCGGCGTGCAGCTCCTTCTCGAGCAGGTACGTGGCGCGAATGTCGTCGACCTCGGCGCGCAGCAGCGCGTCGTCCTCGATGCCGCGCAGGCGGCGGATGGCCCACAGCGCCTTCTCATCCTCGCCGCGCGTGACGTAGTAGCGCGGGGTGTCGGGGACGAAGAAGAGGAAGGTGCCGAGCACCACGGGCACGGCGTACATGACGCCCAGCGGAATCTGCCACGAGGCGTTGCCGCCGCGGCCGACGGTGTAGTTGTCGACGAGGATGCCGAACAGGGCGCCCAGCGAGGTCTGGAAGGTGATCATGCCGACGACGGACCCGCGCAGCAGGGCGGGTGCCGACTCAGACATGTACATGATGCTGTAGGGCACGAAGAAGCCGTTGGACATGCCCAGCAGCAGGCGCCCCGCGTACAGGCCGCCGAGCGTGGTGACGCCGATCATGACGGACACGGAGAGGGCGCCGAAGAAGCAGCCCAGCCACAGGCCGACACGGCGCGACAGGCGCGACCCGAAGCTGTAGATGGCCACCGACGCCACGAAGCCGCCCACGTTCATCAGCGACTGGATCAGCCGCTGCACGTCGGTGCTGATGTTGTACCCGATCGGGTTTTTCGGGTCTGCGTACCCGAACACGGCCAGGAACCCCGGCATGCTCTGGAACCCCGCAATCGCTGCCCCGTCGTACCCGTACTGGAACTGCCCCAGCGCGATGACCAGGCAGATGGACACGATGCGCCGCTCCGTCCACAGGTGCGTGCGCGCCACCGACTCGAGGTGGCTGGCCATGCTGGGCGGTTGCGTGTCTGGGGGGTGGGCGGTTGCGTGTCTGGGGTGGCTGGACGTTTGACCACCGGAAAAGGTGCTGGAGAGTTCTCACCGCGCGAGGGGGCGCGGGTGAAGGGGGCGCGGGTGAAGGGGGCGCGGGTGAAGGGGGTTATCTTTTTTTTCAAGAGATTATCTAGTCATGACGAGACTCTCGGATCTGGCCCGCCGCCATCATGTGCCGGGCTGCCCCCCTCTCGTCCCAGCCGAGTGCGCGGCTGGCTAATTAAGCACCCGTGCCAAGACCGGGGTAGCAGATTAAAGGTCAATAAAAGAGGCTATATTGAACCCTGTGCAGCCCCTGGCGGCGCTGCATAAGGCGGACATGTGAAGGACCAGAGAACAATCCAACGGCCCGCAGAACTCTATAACGTCTCTATGTCATATTAAAGCCCGGATCGGCTTTCTTTTGAGGGCCACATTCAATCACACGTTGGCCGTTGGCTTCCAACGGTTCTGTCGCGCAGCCCTTTTTGCCGTCGCGGGGCTAAAGTAAACAACAGTCAGCCCGGTATTTTGAGACGCATATGGGCCATGGCCAGCAGCCAACTTCTTCAGTTAGCGCGTTCCAACCTACGACGACGCCGCCGCCGCCGCCGCCGATGCCGCCGCCGACCCAACTTCAAAAGCCCTGAGCGACCCTTCAGCTCGGTACTTCTCCAGCAGCCGGATGAACGACTCCATACCCTCGCTCCAGCCCGAACTTCTCGCCTTCTTCACCATCTCGGCCGCGTCTTCGGGCGTCTGCGACGCCTGCCCCTCAGACGTGATGTAGCCCGGCGTGCAGCCCGAGATGCTCGTGTACCACGCAGCGCGCTTCACGATTTCGACAGCCCACGCCTCCTCGGCCTCCTTCTTAACCTCGACGACGGCACGCGGACCAGCTGCTCGCTCGGCATCGGCGATGACCTGCGCCATGTGCTCGGCCCAGACCGTCACCGTGAAGACGAAATTGGCGGCCTGGCCCGTCTGCGCCACGGCCGAGAAGAACAGGTTGGGGAAGCCGCCGGTATACAGTCCGTGGAGTGTCGATGCGCCCTGCTCGTCCCACTTGTTGTGCAGCGACTTGCCCTCGCGCCCAAAGACGCGGATGTCCGCCCGCTCCGCCGGGTTGCCGCCGCCGTGGCCCGGCGTGCGGAAGCCTGTGCCCAGCACAATAATGTCGAGCGGGTACTCTTTGCCGGCGACGACCAGCCCGTCCTTGGTCGCCGAGTCGACCCCTTTGCCATCTGTGTCAACGAGATGGACGTGGGGCAGGTTGAAAGCCTGTAGATACTCGTCACTAAATGTCACCCTCTTGCACCAGCTCGGATACCATGCTGTGAGCCTGGCTGCCGTGTCCGGGTCCTTGACAATCGCTGCCGTCCGCGCTCGCACCTGCTCCGTGTACGGCTGGTCAAGCCTGTACAGCCTCGCAACGTGCTCGCCAATCTTCTCGGGCGTCGGTTCGACGATTCCCCATCTCGGGGACCCGACAAGGGCTGAGTAGGCTGTCACGTGGCTCCAGCTGTCTGCCACCAGGTTCTCCTCCCCTTCTCGGGCAGCGTCGGTGAGGAACCTGTCCATGTTTTTCATCCTCGCGGTTTGCCAGCCCTTCGTGGCCGCGATCTTTGTTTTCCTAGATTGCTTTGGTGAGTTGCCGTCCTTGTCAACGAAGTTGTAGGGTCAAACGTCCGTCAACTTACCACTCCTCGGGATCAGTCGGCCGCTGCCCACGCCACGAGACGGAAGACGGCGTCCGTTGGAACACGTATACCTCCTTTGCCGATTTGGCCAGGTGGGGCACTACCTGGATGGCCGTTGCGCCGGTGCCGATGATTCCCACCCGCTTGCCTTGCAAGCCGGTCAGATTCCAATCGTCCGGCTTGCCTCCGCTGACGGAATAATCCCAGCGCGAGGTGTGGAACATGGGCCCAGAGAAGGTCTCAAGGGAGGGGATCTTGGGTGCGTGTGGCACGGTCAGGACCCCTGAGGCGATGAAAAAGTACTGCGCTTCGAGCTCCAGGCGCCGGCTCTCTTCTTCGGGCCCCCGGTCTTCGGTAATGCTGATATGCCACACCTTTGACTCGTCATTCCAACGAGCACTCTGGACAGTCGTGCGGAAAAGCGCCTTGTCGTCGAGACCAAAATGCTTCGCGATCCGATTTGCGTGATCGAGAAGTTCCGGGCCATCCGCATACTTGTTCTTGGGTATGTACCCCGTCTCTTCGAGCAGCGGCATGTAGCTGTAGCTCTCGATGTCGCAGTGCAAGCCGGGGTACCGGTTCCAATACCAAGTTCCACCAAATCCGCCCGCGGCGTCGAGAAACAGGACGCCGCCTCCCCCGCTCGCGACGCCGGATTTGACGAGATTTGCCGCATAGATGAGGCCGCCGTACCCGGCGCCAAGGATGATGAACTTGTATCTTGCCCCGCCCTTGACCGCTAGCTTTGCGTTCAGAGCACTATGGTCGGCCCACGAGTCGTCCTTCAATGCCCGAACTCGGTCGGAAGAGGCATCCTTGAGGTCGACAAACTGTGCAACGCCATCCGACCGAAAACGCTTTGCGGCTTCTTCGGCATACTTCCGCTGCAGCCTGAGGTTGGTTCCGTCGTCCTGGCTCTCTCCTCCGGTCGTCTTGCTCTCCTTGCTCTCGTCTGAGGCCATAATGCCACGTGCTGGAGTGGCAATACTGCTAGGAATTTCGAGAAATGACTCAAGTAGGAGGCTTGAATGCGTTTGCGAAGCAAGCAAAGCCGCCAGATTGGAGATCCTTCTAGGTTTAGGCCCACCGGATCGTGCGAGGAGGGGGTGGCTGGCCAGTGTTACTCGGTTTCCCGAAAGCGAGAATGCAACGCGAAAATGCAAGTTTGATGGACAAGCGGGTCGTATTCGTGTTCCCGGCCAGTTCGGACTGCAGCGTTTATCACAAGCGAGCCATTTCAACGTGGTATTCGAGTTCTCCCGCCCAAACAGATTACGCTGCTTGGCTCTATGTGGCAAAACATGCATGAATAGCAACGGGCCACATGTACTCTGCACCGAGGGCGGTTTTCAGGCCCCCTGATTCTCCAGAGCAAGTTGAAGCGCACCACGCACAAATCGCCACTTGGCGGCCGGGCGTCTCTCAACTCGGTGACAGTCTTTTTACCCACGGTTCTGCCAGATTTCGGCCACGAATTCACCCCTTGGCACGATAAGACTCGAGGAAGATATCCACCCATCCGAGACCATTCGAAGATCGATGTAGCCCCTCCCTCCCCAGATACCCCTTCAGTATCACACACCGTGATCAGTATCAGATACCGTGATTCTCATCGAGTCTGGTCAGAAAACGTCATCAGGACAGGTGGTCGGCACCTCGCTCAGGCTGCCAATTTCCGCGGCGGATCATATTCCCCCGCAAGAGCTGTTTGCCGACGGTGTCACCCACTGCTCAAACCTCCGAACTCATCAGCCGCCACAGCACGACACGGAAGACGACTACCACTCCTGGTCAACCCCTTTATCTAGCCTGTCTCAAATCACCCTCCTAGTCCGGCTCCTCGGTCTGGCCGCACCGCATCCCAGTATCGGCGCCGAACTGCAGCAGGGCACGAGATATTCCCACGTTCCGAGCCTCGATGGCAGCTGCGAGAGGGAGGGACTCGTTCGACGAGGGCCTAGCAGGCGTGTGGATCTGGCCTTCTACACCGGCCTCCAGGAGCAGGTGGACAATAGCCTCGTTCCCCTGAGCTACAGCCAAGGCTAGCAGTGTCGAGGAACCAGGGCTGGGCCAATCAGGGGTGACTTTAGCGCCGCACTAGATGAGAAATCGCACCATGGACTCGTTCTTGTTGGAAATGGCGGGAGAGAGCATCGTGTTCTTGTCTTGCCCGGTGGCCTTGTTGAGGTCGGCACCGGCTTCGATGAGCAGGCTCGCAAGGGCCTTCTGGGCTCCCGGAACCGCGAGAGCAAGCGGTAGGCCCTGCGCAGAGTCTTCCTCGTCGGTATCCGCGCCGTTGTCGAGCAGGAGCTTCACAATCACAAATTGGCCTGCCTTGACGGCGCACTGCACTACTCTCTGGATGGGCAGCAGAGCAGCCCGGAAATTCCCATTACCATAACCGCCAACACAGCTCTCAGCACAGTCGAGAGACCGGAAACAGCACAACTAGAATCAGGGATAGGAACAATGACAGGAGAAGCGGCGGCAGCAGTCCGCCCCCCGCCCGTAATGTCTGATCAGTCGGGGTAGACCATGTATGACATTGTCAAAAGGTTCCGCGCCTTCAAGGCTAGCGACCCGCGCGATAAGGTCTGCGCGCTCGTCGGCCTTGCCCGCACTGTCGAGCACGCCGTCGGGGCCCTGGCGCGCATCTCGTACGCGCCGGAAACCACCGAGCTTGACGTGTTCTGGAACCTCACCAACGCCGAGCTACAACACCGTCGGAGCCTCGGCTCGGAAGTGCTCCAGGTTATACGCCTAGTCGGGCTGGACAAGGCTGGTCGGGGGGTCTTTGGGCTCGTGGGCGAGGCGTACGTGCATCCGTGGATGCGTGGACAGATGGTGCCGGAGAATCCAGGCAAAACAGATGGTGCCAGAGAATCCAGGCAAAACAGATGGTGCCAGAGAATCCAGGCAAAACAGATGGTGCCAGAGAATCCAGGCAAACCAGATGGTGCCAGAGAATCCAGGCAAAACAGATGGTGCCAGAGAATCCAGGCAAAACAGATGGTGCCGGAGAATCCAGGCAAAATCTTAGGCATGCACGTCTTGTTAGGGTAGGATTTCTTTTCCTCCGCCGTGCAGCCAAGATCGAATAGCATATTCTAGCATGTAATGTACCATAATATTGCTACACTTGAGTTAGTTGGCGCAATTTCGTATTCCAAGACTAGGCAGTGAACTTTCTCCGTATTTCTGTGCAGCTGGGTTTCCTGCCTTGCCTGTTGCGATGGAGTTTGTCCGTTGTAACAGGTCCAGGTTTCTGAACCTGGGTAAGGAGCCAGTATTTCCAGAGACAGACTCGGACTTTGACCGTGAGAGCTGGACCGTGAATCTAATTATAGCATACTTACTCCCACAATTACCATTCCCTGACGCCGCAGGCTTGCTTGCCTAGGAGTCCCCAGTGACTCGCCTTTGTCCAACGCTGACCGTTTTGTCGATCGATCTTGATTTTCGTGGCTGTCGCCCCCGGTGCAATTATAGGAAGACATAACGACTTGTGTTCCCAAATCATAAGCCCCTGTGCACATTAATCCAACATTAACCCTTCTGCTACGAGCTTCAGAGCCGCATTAACCAACAAGCAATAATCAGTAATTGTAATTGCTGCCTCTTGAATTTTTCGCCCTTTACCGTTCGTGATTTTCCGTTGCTTGATGTCTCACTCCACCACGAATCCGCGATGCCCCACATCTCATGCAGCAGCCAACTAGGGGCGAATATTATACGGTAGGTAGGTCGTATCGTATCGCGGATGAAGATCTGGATAATGCCTAGCGTGGGCTTTTAATGCCGCGGACGGACCCGCGGACGCCGAGCCGGGCTTGTTCCCTGCTAGTCTTTGCCTAAGGTGGGCAGTAATATACAAAGTGTCCTTGCTCGAACATACATAAATACAAAGTGCCCTCGCATTTTTGGCAGTTTCATACAAAGTGTCTTCACATCTCTGACAAAGTGTCCTTGCATGCGGGTGGTCTCGTACAAAGTGTCCTCGCAGCTGTGACAAAGTGTCCTCGCAGCTGTGACAAAGTGACCCCGCAATAACTTTCCCAAAAATCGCCGCAGCCACGCAGCAGCAGTCGTTGCTAACTGGCCGTTATATCAGTCGCCATGGACCCAGGCTCGGTGCCCGACTTTGACGACCTCCCCAAGGTGGCTGGGCAGCCGCAAGGGTGTGCCTGGGGCGTCTTCGATGCCAAAAATGGCGGGAAGAAGGACGTGTTCGGCACCCTCAACTTCCTGACGCCGGCCATCGTTGCAGCTGCCGCGGCCGAGGTCAAGGATGGCGTGTCCATCTCGCTCAAGTGCGCCGTGCTGTCTTGCTGCTGCTCTGTCCTGTCCTGTGCTCCCCCAACCACAGCTGACCATGCAGCCTCGGTCGCACAGCTGGCCCCTGGACGCCATCAAGTTCCCGTTCCCTTTCCGCAAGTCGCCCACGCACACCGTCACGACGCTGCGCGAGCGGGGGATGGAGATTGAGGGCTTCGACGACTCGATCGACTTCAACACCCAGTTCAGCAGCCAGTGGGACGGGCTGTGCCACGTCGTGCACGGCGACGAGCGCCTCACCTATAACGGGGCCCGGCCGACCAAGGAAGGCCTGGCCAGTGCCCGGTTGACCGCCGACAACGCGCTCCCGACCATCGACCACTGGCACGCGCGCGGCTGCGTCGTCGGTCGCGGCGTGCTCGTCGACTTCAAGCGCTACGCCGACGAGACCCCGCCGCCCGACGACAGCGCGTCCCCATTCCACCCGCTGGACGGCTACCGCATCACCGTCGATGACGTGGAGAAGGTAGCCCGCCACCAGGGCGTCGAGTTCAAGCCGGGCGACATCCTCATTATCCGCACCGGGTACACGGAGGTGCTCGAGGCGCCGACGGCGCAGGACTTTGCAAAGTTCGCGGCGGCGACGCTGTCGGGGCTGCACGGCGTCGAGGCTACGGCGCGATGGATCTGGAACCGCCGGTTCGCAGCCGTCGCGGGCGACGCGCACGGGTTCGAGGCCCTGCCCTCCGTCAATGCCGACGGGTCGCTGGGCGACGCGCCGGCCGGAAACCCGCTAGTCCTACACCCGTACCTGCTCAACATGTTCGGCACGCCGATTGGCGAGCTCTGGGACCTCAAGGCGCTGGGCGAGTACTGCCGCAAGACGGGCCGCTACAGCTTCCTGCTAACCTCGGCGCCCCTAAACCACCCGGGCCTGGTTGCGTCGCCGCCGAACGCCGTTGCCATCTTTTGAGGGGGTGGGGTGGATTGTTCTGCAGAGAGGTGCTCCGAGTGTTATCCATGTTTAGGTGGGTAACGTCTCGGCGAGATAATCGATTTGATACAAGGACTCTGTCGGGCTCCATTTGTTGTAGTCGTGAACCGTACTATCCAGTCGGGGCAGGGCCCTCGAGGAGCGGAGCCGGCGGAGTTGGCCCTTTCCGGTTCGACCGACTGTGACCCGTCTCCAGCAGCCCGCCCCCCTCGAGGGGCGAATTTGTGGGAGCTGGCCCTTTCGAGTTCGATCGACCGTGACCTGTCTGACGGGTCATCCTCAACACCTGGTGGGTTGATGCTCAGCAGGACCAAAAGTCTCCACATGCTAGGCTTTGCCACAGGTGACCATAGCTCTGTCTCTGCGTCCGATCCGTTCACCATGCTTGCGCAGGGTTTCTTTTGTTCGGACCTCTGCAACAAGGCTATGAAGGCGATCTGCCTGGTCTTGGGTCAGTCACCACCCCTCAGATGATTGATTTGTGTCGGGGCTGTAGCGATGACGATGGCATACAATTTCGAGCGCCACAAGGCCGACAATAAGCCAGCGTGTCTTCCTCCACAGCTGCTTCCCGCCTTTACCGTGCTCAGGAATGTTGAGATGGGGGGCGCTCCAGATGCACAGGGGGAGGGTCAGGAGCCAGGTCGACAGGATCTCCAGATGCCGCGGCCTTGAGGCTTGGGTCGCCACGCAGCGCCGTTCACAGGCTCGCGGCCGAAGGGCTGAACCTTGAAAAACGCCTGCTAGGCAGATGAGTGACTGCCCATTCAGTTTGGCTTAACTCGCCGCGACCAGGCCAGCTGGCAGCTACCAAGACGAACCAGCTTCTCAAGCAGGCTCCGACGATGAGCAGGCTCCGACGATGAGCAGGCTCCGACGATGAGCAGACTCCGACGATGAGCAGACTCCGACGATGAGCAGACTCCGACGATGAGCCGAAACGTGGATGTAAAAGAAGACCTCGCATCGAAAAATAGAAGCTATGCGGAAATAATATTCACCCGTTTCAGAGCAACACAGATCGCGGGCTTTATTTTTCTTTGTTTTCCTCGGACGAGACCCCTTTTTGCTGACCAGACAGCCGCCATGTGCTGCCGGCCCGGTACCAGCTGTCAGCCCGCAAGCTATGCGCATCCCCCTTCAGCATGTTAGGACGATGTTGATGGCAAAATCTGCCGTGCTGATGATAAAGAGTCAACGCTGGCTACCCAGAGCTTGACGAACGTGCCGTAACGAGCGGGCAGCATGAAGGCGCCTAGGTTGAACAGGAGGGTGCCGGCGTACTGGTTGCCACGTCGACGGCCGCCATGGCTTGGAGAAGGGCAAGGCCCATCCATGAAGGGTTCGGTCTCGCAGGCTCAGTCTCATCTTGGGAATGTGATTCGCCGCCGCCGCCGTCACGACGGGGGTCGGCGTCGTCTTTGGCCAACATGGTGTCGCCAGCGTGGACTTGACGCGAGAGATGAGGAGGCGAACATGACGGCTGCCTCAGGTGAGGGTGTTGTAGATGACATATGCAATGCCAGTGAACATTGTCGACCTTGCATGCAATTGCACGAGAGCGTGTAATAGTGGAACTGCCCACCCTGGCAAGTAAGTGATGGGTTGGTCAATCGAGAGTTCCACTGCGAGCGCCAAAATGGCAACGTGGCCTTCCAAGGTCAAAAATCCAGCAATCAGGGTGCGCGGTGCTGATCGGGTGATTGGCCTGTGGCTGATTCAGACACTACTGAACGGGCAGGAGCTATTCACGAATTTGCCTGCGTCTTGCCGCAAGCGTTAAGGAAGTACGTAAAAGAGACACATGTTAGCGGGCGACGACTTTCACTGTGCCGCCGGCCCGACACCAGCTGCCGGCTCTTAAACCCTGCACCTGAAGAAACGCCGCCCCTCACGCAAGCTTCCGATCTCACTCCGACTCCGATGGCTTCGGCGCGCACTCAAGTTCACATGCCAACCATTCTCGACGGCGCCTTGGGACCACTCGCCCCATTTCTTTCAACATCGACCTACAGGGAGCTCGCCGTATAGATTAGATCTCGAGGGTAGTCCCGACTGTGCAGTACGAACCGAGTCATTTCCAGCCCACCACATCCAGTTGACCTGTCGCTAAAACTCATCAAAAACCACACAACGACTAGGCCGACTACACAAGAGTGTGAAAGAATAAAAAATAAAACAAAGAGAGTGTGTGAAAAAATACAAAAGAAAACAAGGGAGAAAAAAGAGGTCGGGAACATGGCAGAACCCGCGCCCGCGCCCACACCGACCCCCCCTCTCATCCTCGCGCCCGCCGGCTCGCCATCCGACCCGTCAATCCTGGCGCACGTGCAGGGGGTGTGGGACCGGATCCGGCCGGACTCGGCCATCTACGGGATCCTACTCTCCGAGATCCGGCTAGTGTCAGCGGCGCGGGGCCGCGTGGTGGCCCTGCTAGACCTGGCGCCCGTGCACCTCAACAGCAAGCGCATCCTGCACGGGGCGGTCAGCGGCACGCTGTGCGACTGGGCGGGCGGCATGGCCATCGCGAGCACGGGCGCCGACCGCACCGGTGTCAGCACCGACATGCACGTGTCCTTCGTGTCGCCCGCCCGCGAGGGCGACACCCTCGAGATCGAGGCCTGGGTCACGCGCGCCGGCAAGAGCCTCGGCTTCACGGCGTTCGAGATCCGCAAGGTCGTCCCTGCCGGCAGTGGTGCAAAGGCCAGTGGTGCAAAGGGCCCCGTCGTCGCGTCGGGGAGCCATACGAAGTATCTCAGCTTTTACCAGCCGCCGCCGAGCAATCAGAGTGGCTAAACTGCTTCCTGTATCTTGTACCTACCGCGAGCAATAGAACTAGAAAGGGGGTTTATTACTATTCTGGCAATATGGATAGAGATCGGATGAGAAAAGTAGACTAGAATGGTGGTTGTTAGATTGTTAGATAGTTATCATTCTGGACACCATCCCTCGAGTTCTCAAATGGCATGCCTAGCAGCAAAGACAAAGAAATCCTAGCCAGCGTATAGCCAAGCAAGCATACTGAGTAGCGACCCCGTCGGCCCCGTCTCAGAGCCTGTCAGCCTCGCCGCTAGTCCAGACTCTTTGCCGTGCCAGGCGCCTTTTCCCGAGCCAGCTTCCTCACCAAGCCAGCTTCCTCACCAGGCCACCCGGGCAAAGAAGCCCTTTGGCCGGGTTCTGACAAGGAACTTGCGGCCCTCGTCCAGCACGAGGAGGCCCAGGCCGAACGCCATGGGCAGGAACCAGTGCTCGACCGGCACGGGCGCTGTGCCCAGCACCGTCTGCAGCGCCGGGATGTACAGCCAGAAGAAGGCCATGCCGAGCGCGAACAGGATGGCCGGGAACAGGTAGTAGTTTCTCGTCTCCTTGAACAGCGGCGGGTGCTGGAAGATGGACAGGCGGCGGGTGCGCACGGCCAAGAGATTGAACCATTGCCTGTTTTCACGCCAATCAGCAAGAGGACCGACACCCAAGATTATTGCACGGGGGGACAAGCGCAACATACATCACCACGAGCGTCACAAAGTAGACGGAGCTGGCCTCGTTCAGCTTCTGGGCGTAATAGTCCGGGTCGATGGTGTCGGGCAGGTTGCCAAACGAGAACCAGATGTCGCTGAAGGCGATGCCGTTGCGCTCGAGGTACCAGTACGCCATGGCGAATGACGCCACCGTCTCGAGCACGCCCACCACGCCGTAGCTCTGCACGATAAGCTTCCAGTCCACAAGCCGGTCGACGCCAATCTTGCGCGGCGGCCGCAGGAGCACGTCGGCCTCGGGCGTTTCGTACGCCAGCGCCGTCGCCGCCAGGCAATCGGTAAAGCAACTGTGCACACACGTCAGTCCGTAAATAATCATCCTCCCCAATCCGATAGGGGGGGGGGGGGGGGGGGGGGGGGGGGGGGGGCGGTAGCGTGGGCGATGTCACATCACAGTTGACTAACTGACCAGATGATGATCATGAGAAAGCTGCTCAGGATCTGGGGCACGCCGAACACGACGTTGGTCAGCACGGGCCAGAACTCGCTGAAGCTGCCGGCGGGGAGCAGGTAGGCGATGGTCTTCTTGAGGTTGTCAAACATCATGCGGCCGAAGCGCAGGGCCTCGACCATGCTCGAAAACGAGTCGAGCAGGACCATGTCGGCGGCCTCGACGGCGATGTCGCTGCCGCTGCCCACCCCGATGCCGATGTCGGCGGCCCGCAGCGCCGGCGCGTCGTTAACGCCGTCGCCCGTCATGCCGACCACGTGGCCGCGCGCCTGCAGCTCGCGCACGATGCGCAGCTTCTGCTCCGGTGTCGTGCGCGCAAACACCACCTCCGTGTACGCCGCCACCAGCCAGTCCCACTGCGCGTCGTTCATCGACATGAGGTCGGACCCGGTCAGCACGATGGACGTTGACCCGGTCGACTCTTCCTCTTCGGGCGTGTGGTGGCCCTTTTTCCGCTCTTTTGCCATCGGCTCCCTGGATAGCGCCGCCACGCTGTCGACGGCGCTGTTTGGGTGGGTGATGATGCCGCAGTCTCTGGCGATGGCCTGGGCCGTGAGGGCGAAATCCCCCGTAACCTAAAACAAAAGACCAAAAGAGTCAGCAGTGGGATAGGGACTTTCAGTACTCGTTCGTTCATTCCGCCACTGACCATGAAAATGCGGATTCCGGCTCTGCGCAGCGTCCTGATGACCTCCGGAATCTCCTGGCGCGGTGGGTCGGCAATCGCCACCATGCCGACGAGGGTCAGCCCACCCCTTGCTTGCTCCAGCATGCAGTCCTCAAAGGCAGCTGACGACGGCGAACACGTAATCGACGACTTTGAGATTGTCTTGTGGGCAAGAAGCAGAACCCGGCGTCCTTGGGCAGACCACTCGTTCTTGATCTTGTCCATGGTCTGTCGCGCCGCGGCCGTCAAGCTCAACGCCACGCCCGAAGTGTCTGTGTAGTTGGTGCATCGGTCAAGCAAGATCTCTGGGGCCCCCTTGATGGTGAGAAGCCTACATTCCCGTCGAGTGTCAGTCAGTCAGTCAGTCAGTCAACGAGCCCGGTCAGCCTCAACTGCAGATGGTCGACTTACATGTCGCCAGGCTCAAAGATGGCCGCAGTGGCATTGGGGACAGCGAGGCTCAGCCCGTCGGGGCTGGTATAGCCGAGAACTCTGATCATGAACTTGTTCTTGCTGTTGAACGCCAGGTCGAACTTTGTGGCCCAGCAGTTCTTCAACTGCGAGACTGGGCCGAGGCTCTCCGAAAAGCGAAGGATGGCTTGGTCCGTGGCATCGCCGTGGATCTTGCGGTGGGCGAGCGGCAAATGCTTAGTGGTAGCATCAAACTCGCCCGCGTTGCACAGCCCAGAGACACTCCGGAGCTGGTCGAGCGCGTTGCTTGCCATGCCTCCCTCAGCCGTACGATCGGCTACGAGGGTGTCACGGGCTTCGTCCGCACTCATCTGCCGGCCTCCAATCGCGCAGTCTGTGACAAGCATTTTGTTCTGCGGTCAATTTTAGCTTTCAACGCTGGCTGTGAAAAGGACAGCTAGCATAGACCAACCTCTGTGAGCGTCCCAGTCTTGTCGGAGCAGATGACAGACACACAACCCAGAGTCTCGACCGTCTTCAGAGATTTGCAGAGGACCTTGTTCTTGCGCATCATATTGGCACTGATCGTGAGACTGGCAGTCAAGGCGACCGGAAGGCCTTCGGGGATGAAAGCCACGGCAACCGACACGAGCGAGACTATCAGAGTCGGAACATTGATCCAGTTGGGGTAGCTTCTTCTCAACCAGGCCGCCCTTGAAAAAACAATATTAGTCAGTGCCTGATCAGTTACAGAATACGAGCATCATGCAGCTGCTGGCTAGGCTTCCTCACCAAAGGATGATGACCAAGAGTATCATGGAGAACATAATGGAGCAGATGACGAGGACAAAGTTGAGCACTTCGCGTTCCAAGGGTGTCATTTCAGTCTTGGGCTCGTTTGTCAGCGTGGCGATGCGACCAAAGACGGTGCGGTTTCCCGTTGCGACCACGACGCCGGTGCAAGTGCCCGAGGCGCAGTGGGTGCCTTGGAGGCCAATGTTCTTCGTTTCAAGGTAGTTTTGGTCTGTGCCCTCGACGGTTGCCACCAATGGGACAGATTCACCTATTGAGACGGTGCGGCTAATTAGCGGGAGGTTGGCAAGGAGCGCAACGGATTCGGGGGCTGCCTTGCCTGTAAGAACGGAGCGATCAAACTTTGCATCAGATGACACCTGAACGAATCTCACATCAGCTGGCAACTTGTTGCCGGCCTTTATGACGATGACGTCGCCGGGGACAAGGTCGGCCGCCATGGCCGAGACCAGGGCGCTGTCCCGAGTAACCAGGCACTCGTTCGGGATCATGGTCTTGATTGACGCCATGACGCGTGACGAAGACCAGTCTTGCCACATGTTGAACGCGGCTTGGATGAAGAATACTGCAAGCAACACGATGGCCAGAGCGAGGTTGGCCGTGGCGGGCGGCTGCCCCAGCGGCTTCCAGGCGACGAAGACGAGGATTGAGCCGACGAGAAGCACGGATCCGAACCCCTTGAAAAAGTATCCCACGGTCTGCTGGATTCGGTGGCTCTCGGGCGAGGACGGCGTGTTTTTCCCGTACTTGACCGTCCTTCGTTCGACCTGCTCGCTGGACAACCCTTGGTCTACGGACGTGGACAGGCGCCGGACCGCCTCGTCCACTGACACAGTATGCCATTCGAGATCGGCAAGATCTGCGATTCAAGCCGTCGCTGTCAGTCGCGTGTCTCTTGCAGTCGCGTGTCTCTTGTGTAGAAGATGAGTCACTGGAGCAAATCGAAAAAATGCATTACCAGTAGTGGCGGATTTCTGGGCTTTCTTTGCGACCTCGCCTTTGCGGTTGTAGTCGTCAATGTCGATAGAACTGGGAGACAAGAGATGTTAGCGGGGCTGTCTTGAATCGCCATCCATCTACTGTGGCTGCCCTCGCACAGTATGGCTTACATTGTCCGGTACTGAATCGGCAGAGCAGTTGACGGACTCACGGGTCCGGTGTTGGAGCGGACGCTGCGAATCGAGAGTGAGCTCTGCGAGTGATTGCGACGCAGGCCCGGGCCGCCGGTGGGATCATCTGGGCGACAGCCTTCTACGTCCACCTCGTCGTCCCGCCAGCGAACCCGGTCGGGGCCGCGGTGGGAGCGAGAAGGAGGTACTGGGGGTTTATCCCCTGGCTCCCCCATCCTGACGGCGCTCGCGCAAATTGGGGAGGCGATGGGCCCGAGACGAGGGTCGGCGGTGGAGACGGGAAATGGACAAGCAAGATGACAACCGCGAGAAATGGAGAGAGCTGTGTCTGTTGTTGTGAAGGAGGATCTGCCGTCTCCCGCTATTCTTATACTTGATGGGAGCGGTGTGATACAGGACCGACTACCTTGGTCTGTTGACTAGACTCGGCAAAGGGTCGCTCCAAGTCGGGTGGCACTACTAGTCCAGCATCCGGACTCAGGCCGCAGAGAGAAGCGACCGAGGGGGGGCTCAAAGGTTCTTGACGATACTGGACCGCTCGAACCAAAGAAACCCCGCAGAGGCCGATAAGTAATCCCCTGATAATGCTCTGCTCGACCAAGGCGGCCAGGGACGGGAACTTGCGGCAACCTACTACGTACAATACATTACCTTGTTCTAGATTAGGTCAAAAGGCCCGAGGGATGCCCCGGTTTTAGCGAACTGTTGCAGTATCCATATTATTCTTGCCCCGAAAGTCAACAGCCGCCAGGTGTGGGTGTGGCCCGTAATTAGGTCGTTGGAGGGGAATGGAACAGAGTGCGGCTGTGGGGATCACATGTTCCATGTCATGTCCCATCGTCACTTCCAGCTTGTTGCGACTTGTTGGTAACCGGGTGGAATGTAACAATGAAACGGCTTTGGTCCGGACTTGCGACTCGCGCGGCAGTCGACCAAGTCTTTTTTTTCTCCAAGGGGAGACAATAGAGCGAAAATGCCGCATCAAACCGAGAATAAACCAAGGTGGCCTGCTTAAAACAGTAGATCACAAACTGAAAGAAGACCAAGATGGCGAACAAACCGACAACTTGTTCGGTCGGGAAGGGGCGTTGGAAGCTTGATCCGCTGGCTGGAGTGGCAGTTCAGTTGGTTGTCTGGGCCCTCTGGGGAGGCGTCGAGCTTCCCAATGCCCGGCGCTTGGCCGATGCAGCCCACGCACGTGGCAATGGTCGGTACAGCAGTAACAGAGACTGGTAAATCTCTCATAATTGGCTTATGGGAGGAGCCACAGGGAGACGAGGTCTCGCTGCTAGCTGCTACCAAGAATATGGTCATATTAAGGTTTGGCTAGGGCTTGGGCTAGCTCCTGCGCCCCCAGCGATGAATGCATGCAGGGAGCTTGGACCCCCGGAAATTTCCTGTTGGAGGCTGCAGGAGCGGCCACACCAAACGCGCTCTCCCAACCTCGTACGTAACCCTCCTAGCGCAAGCCGGCCGTCCACCCTCTTTCTTTCTTCCTTTGTTTTGGATGGCGCGCACCCTAGATCCCATTCTTGGTCTCGTCACATTCTCGCCCTAGGCTCGGCTGAGCCGCTTGCCTACATCACTAGGCCCAAAGTCGTAGTTACTGCACCTAGGTACGGATACCACAGCTTTGCCCACTTTCTCTCCCATGGAGCTCTTCTTTTCGCAGCTCCGAGGGGTATCTGAAGCTCGTAGCTGCAAGTCGAATCGAGCCTCCCTGCCATGACATGTGCCTTCGTCTCCTCCCTATCCACCCCCCTCTTCAAAAGCCGGTATTTTTCTCGTCCCCACATTCAATCCAAGCTCCGTGGCCCCTGTCGCGTGTCCCGGCTCCACGGGTGGGGCAAAGCCACAAACGGCGGCCTCCCATCCAACCCCTGTTGACCGGCGCTTTGCGTGTCTAGCATTAGGACTGAGAGACTCGCTGGTGCTCCACGCATACCTCACTCAATAGTACATGAGGTGAAAGAGAATTAGACTTCCCCTACCCTTGACCTAATTACAAAAGAAAGGAGTGAATGATTGCCTCGCAATAACCCCTGCCGGCACCAACGAGCACTACCACCTCGACTGTGCGCTATCCGCCATGGCGCTACCTGCTCGGAAATGCACTACGGTAAGGACCGTGACAACTGCGGTCATTGTTACTAGCACGTATTTCTTTGGGTCTTGTGCTTCCCACCCCAGCGTATTGCTCTCTTGGGTGGGTTTCCCAGAACGGCAGCCCGGGCCAACAGAAGGAAAAAAACCTGCGTCCTGGCTCTGCATTGCAGCTTTCCCTAGACGTGACATGCGAGCAGTAAGCAAGCAACCGACTGCATCGAGGATTCGATGGTGGCCCATCCACCATCCAATCGCCGGTTTCTTTTATCTAATTAATCTCGACGATTTGTGTGGGTTCTTGTGTCAAGACAGAGGCCTCCCACCAACTAGCTCCCAGGCCCATTAAACCGACCCCCCCAGCTTGAATCATGAAAATATAACATGAGCGATTTTATATCGTAGTTGGCGGGATGCAGTTTCTGGCCTAGATGCCACCGAGGTGAGAGAGCCCGAGAGTAATTGGACGACTCTTATCATGGCATTCATCTCATCTCATCTCATCGCATCCATCCTTTCCTCGCCTCGCCCCGCCCACGCATTGGATGGAGTGTGGGTGGAGAAGGTCAACTCGATGATTTGGGAGTAGTATTCACATGCCATCTTCCCTCACCGCTTCCCTCTCTTCTTCCCTCTTACTTTCCCCTTTGCCTTCTTCTTTCGGTTCCGGGGACCTGAGCCGCGTCAATGTGCGCCTGCTGAAGGCATTTTCCTATTCGCCCCTCGTGGTAAGAGTTGATAGCTCAAAAAAAGTTGATAGTTCGAAACGGGGTCGTCATCCAAGTGAAAACTGTCTTTTAATAATAGTGCAATAGCCCGCGCTGTTTCCGTCCCTGACATCTCTTGTATTTTCCCTCTCGTATTTCTTGGGCTTCCTCCAAAGTCAGCCCGTTTTGTTTGTTGTGATGAAATCTGGGCGCACTGATCCTTGATTTTCCCCTCAAAAGAAGTATGCATGTTACTTGCTACCGCACTCATGGATCTCTTGCCTAAATGCTAAATGGTATCTACCTCATCGGACGGCCGGAAGTGAGATGGCCAAATTTCTTGAGTTAAACCTGCTAGAGAAGATAAGGCTCAACTATGTGTGTTCTTGGATAGGCAGTCCTACCTAGTTACGACAGCGCTGAATGGACTAGACGGGTCCCTTACGACATAATGAATTTACGATGGTATCTAATATCTCCTTAATGACGGCCATGCTTCGAGGCCACGCTGAGCCCTGAAGATGAGGCAAATTCCAGACGCTACCACTCTCATCGGCTTCTGAGTAATTACTTTGTGTTTGGAATATCATAGTAGTTCGGCAGCCGTTTATGGGCGTCGGATGTGGATCATGGATTTATATAAACAATTATGTCGTTATCAAGTATCAGCAATGGTAAAGTGAGGACGAGATACTACAGGGTGAAGTTTACAAAGAGATTAGCTCATTTTCTAATTCGATTCGGTCTAGTCATATTTAGCTTCGTGGCTCGTCTACTTATGGGGTGGCTTCCACATTAGATCTATCACCGCGCACATATTAAAGCGAATATATCACGCATTTACCGCGGTATAGCAAAAAGTCAAACAATTGAACGGCCCGACAGATTGAAAACTGCAGACTCACGAACTTTACCACCACCACAAGATCAAAGTTTTCGCCCAGGACATATAAAGCGCACAAATTTCTGGCCGCACAGGGTAAAGGGGGCTAGGGGGTTAGGGGGAGAGAAAGCGGCAGGACAACTTCGGACCACATTGCCCCCCCCCCCCCCGCCCCGCCCCTTTTCCCGTCTTGGAACCGTAGGGCACGATATCCCGACCCTGCAGACATGGAGGACGTCCACGCGAGATGTGTGCACACACAACATGTCAACACAGCCAACAGCTGGCGCGGAAACAAAACATACACTGCGTCTTTATTGCCAAGACATCCGTGATTCTTTAGACATCCGTGATTCTTTAGACATCCGTGTTTCTTTCCTTTCTAGATACGACAGATCCATGTGCGTGTGTCCATGTATATAACGAGCATGCAACCCCCGCCAACGCCGCCCTTCCAAAAAGCGAATTTTCTGATCCAGTGAATTCCCCCGATACCAAGCAATCCCTGGATGCAAACCATAAAAACGCCTCGACATGCATGCATCAGTGCCCACCCCGCCACCCCATGATAGGTCACTCTTCGGGTCCGGGCCTCCCGTCCAAATGCTTGGACATGTAAGGGCCGTCGAGCCAGTAGCCGAGCTTCCTGTAGTAGCTGCGGACTCCGACGCCCGAGATGACGCTGATCTTTTCGCTGCCGTGCTCGTCGCGGGCGATGCGCTCGGCCTCCTCCATGAGGAGGGTGCCGAAGCCCTGGTGCTGGAACTTGCGGGGGTCTCTGGCGTGGACGGGAACAGCCATGCCGTAGACGTGCAGCTCACGCACGAGGCTGGTGGGCTGGCCCTTGAGCTCCTCGCGGAACGTGTACTTCTCGGAGCACTTGCGGAGGCGGAGCAGTGCGACCAGAATGTCCTGCTTGGGGTCCTCGTACGCCAGGAACGTCTCCCAGCCGCCGTTGGCCGCGTAGTCGCGCCGAACCAGCTCGATCTGGTTCGGCCGGATCTTGTGCTTGACCTCGTTGACGCCGACCTCGCGCGTGCGCACGTCGCGGCACGTCGTGCCAAAGTCCTTCATGCGCGCTAGCGAGAGCTCGCGGAGGTTGCCGTTCTCGACGCCCGACGTCACCAGCGGCATGGGGATGTCGCGCTGCACGCGGTAGATTCGAGTCCACGGCGGCACAAGCGCCAGGATCCGCGCCACCAGGTCTACGAGCGCGTTGGGCGTATAGTTCTGGTACCGCCCCGTCCGCCAGAGCTCGTAGAGACCAGTCCCGCGGATAACTAGCGTGGGGTAGATCTTGAGACCGTCGGTCCGGAAGGCCGGGTTCTCAAAATACTCGCGGAACTGGTCCAGGTCGCGCTCCATGCCGACGTTGGGCAGATCCGGCATCATGTGGCTGACAACCTTGAAGCCGGCGTCCTTTGCGAGGCAGAACGTCTCGGCGACCGAGGCAACCGTGTGCCCGCGGTTGGTATCGCGTGCAACATCCTCATACAGCGACTGGACGCCGATCTCGAGGCGGGTGCACCCGTACCGCAGCATGCTCGACAGATGGGGTTGAAGGCAGTAGTCCGGCCGCGTCTCTATGGTGATGCCCACGCACTTGATGTTGCTCTGTTCGCCACCGCGGACGGCCTCGTCCACGTCCAGCGTCCCGTACCCACTCAGCGCGTTGTGCAGCTGAGAGATGAACTCGTCCCTGTACGACTCGGGGAGCGACATGAAGGTTCCCCCCATCACAATATATTCCACCTTGTCCACCGAGTGTCCAAGAGCCTTGAGCTGATCGACGCGGCCGCGGGCCTGCTCGAAGGCGTCGTATCGGGCACGGATAGCACGCATCGATGTTGGTTCGTAACCGGTATAAGACTGGGTACTGTATTCAAAGTCCGAGTCGGGTCCTCCAGGGCAGTACACGCAGATGTTGCCGGTGTAGGCGATATGGGGGCATCGGTGAGGCTTGCACATGACGGCGACGACGGCGATACCCGAGGAAGTCCGGATGGGCTTCGCAATGAGCCTCGGCAGGATGTACTTCTTGTAGTGCTCAGGCACAGCGGCGATGATGGCGGTCAGGGGCGGCACGCTGGCGATCCTGTGCTTCTTTGCGAGCTTGGACCGCAGCGTGTTGAGGTTGATGTCCTTCTGGGGATGGGTCGGGTCTTTGGCGGCTTCATGGTCTTCGATCAGGGCGCTGGCGATGTCGGCGCAGCATCGCAGGAATCGCTCGTTCTCGGGCGGAAGGTTGGATGCGTCCTTCTTGCGAGTCGTCGTCGTTGTCGTCGTCGCGGTTACCGTCATTGTCGCCATCTTGAACTGTGAGCTGTTGCGCTGGCTGCAAAGCCGCATCAACTGCGAACCGTCAAGGTCGTGACTCGGTTTTGAGCTTGCCGGGTGGGGCAGAAATTGCAAAGTTAACGTGGTGGGACTTGCCCGAGGCCGTGCGTTGGTGGGGCGGGGCGGTCAGTGGGGCGGTTAGTGGGCCGAATAGCGCCGATCTCAGAGCCTTAGTACCATCCCGGCGAGAGCGAATTCCCACGTTCTCAAGACTACGGAAAGAGGCAAAAAGAGAGCAATCGGGTTACAGCCGTGAGCTACTACGGTACCAACAGCAATCCGATATTGATCTAGAGTAAAATTAATTCACATCACCCTTTTGTCCGGGGGAGAAAAGCAAAAAAAGAAGATTGGGACCAGTGAGGATCGAACTCACGACCTCAGGATTGCTCTAGTGTTCAACCAGATCATATGTGAGAATATGAGACCTGCGCGCTAACCAGCTGCGCCATGGTCCCTGTCGCTGATGAAAATATTGTTCGGAATTGCGGCACATAAGCCAGGACCCACTTTCCTGCGGCGCAGACGGCAATGACATCAGCGCACTGCCCCGCGGTGCTGCTTCCAACAGCATCATTTATTCTTTAGCAGATATACGGAGCAAACTCGATGGTTAGCAATACGAATTCCAGGGTTTGTAGTGTTCTCGAAGCATAAGTGCTATCCATAACCCTTTTATCGGCGTGCTTCAATTATTAGGTAAATAAATAATCCTCATGATTATTCTCGGTTCACGAACCTTCCTTGACGCCGTGCTTGGCAGCCTGGGGCGTCAGCTAACAAGCATATTTGCCCCCATGTTTCGTGGCCTCGTCTCGTGAGGCTGTGCTTCAACACGCCGTAGTATCCGTATATTCCCTCCCAGTTTCTTCATGATCGACATTTCCGAGCCTTTGAGAATACCCACATACGAACAGCGCTTTGTGATCTGGCCAACGCATTTTAATCCGTGATCATCCGCCCGTCTCCGAATCCCAGATGACTTCCGGACATGGGCGCATCCCCGCGCTGGGGGGCACCAACCCCGATTACTATGCAGAGACGGCAAGTATCATGGGCCACGACGCCTCGTCGGGTCCGGGGCGACCGGGGAGGCATTCTCGCTCGCATTCTTACTCTCACCCTCATCGGCCCCAACAGCAGCAGCAGCAGCAGTACCTCAGTCCGCCGGGCGGCGCCGCACCGTATTACCAGCAGCAGCAGTACCTCAGTCCGCCGGGCGGCGCCGCACCGTATTCCCAGCAGCCAGCATACCCATCTCCAACGGGATCCGGCTCAGGGCAAGCGTACTACCCCCCGCCGCCTCCCCAGTCTCTCCCGTCGCCCCAGCTCGGCATCATCGAAGACTACGACCACGGGGACATACCGCCGCCCAAGCCCCCGCGGCCCGTCTCGTCTCATGCCTCGCTAGGCGGTTCTCCAGGCGGCCTGTTACCGTCCCCAGGCGGGTCGCCATCGCCGTCGCCAGGCACGTCGCCAGGCACGTCGCCGTCCGACAAGCCCACGTTCGGCGAGCGCCTGCACCAGTGGAGCGTCAAGGCGGGCGCGCCCATCAACAAGATGGCCAACAAGCTGGGGTCCGAGGCGTTCTGGCCGTCGAGCATGGACCTAGAGTGCGACAAGGCGGCGCGCATTCTGCAGTCCTTCTGCAGCAAGTACCCCCTATCTGTCGCCCTTGCCTCCCCTAGCAAAGAGATAGATGCTGATTCTGACTGCCCGTGGAAACAGAAGATGGCTTCTACACTTCCAACACCACCCAGGGAAGTAGCAGCAGCAACAGCAGCAGCAGCAGCAAGAAGCCGTCCCAAAAGGCCCTCGTCAAGATCCCGCCACGGGCGATCCAGACGGCCGCCGGGCTCGCCATCTTCACCACGTTCCGGACGGGGCTGCACGTGTCCGGGGCAGGGGGGTCAGGGGTTGTAGTCTCGCGGCTGCCGAACGGGGGGTGGTCGCCGCCGTCGGGGTTCGTGGTGCACACGCTGGGGGCGGGGTTCATGGCAGGGGTAGACATCTACGACTGCGTGTGCGTGCTGCGGACGCGGGACGCGGTGCGGGCGTTCAGCGCGCGGCCGCGGCTGTCGCTGGGGGGCGAGATCGGGCTGGCGGCGGGCCCGGTCGGGGCGGGCGCGTCGTTCGAGTCTGCGCTGGGCGGCAGCGCCGGCGACGACACGGCTAAGCCCGTGTGGAGCTACATGAAGAGCCGTGGCTTCTATGCTGGGGTGCAGGCCGACGGCACCGTTGTGGTGGCGCGCCCCGACGCCAACGCCGCCTTTTACGGCAGAAAGGGTGTCACGGTCGACGAGATCCTCAGGGGCGATGTGCCCGCGCAGGGCCCGCCGGGCATGTGGCCGTCGGGCGCTAGGCAGCTGATGAGAGCCCTGAACGCAGCCGACGGCCGTCGTGATGCGGATGGCAGTGCTGCACGCGAGCCGAGCAGAGGGCCAAGGCCAGGAGATGTGCGGACTAGGGACGGTGAAAACGAACTCGACCCGCCGCCTCCATACACAAGGGGGAGATACTAAGAGGGTGCACAGAGGACGCTGGAAGATCAAGCTGGACATGGAAAGCTGGAGCCACGACGAGCCATGACTGATGATGTAACATGTAACTTGCTTTCCTTGAGAAATTAGGCTTTATTTTGCTCGGCTTAGGACGCTGTATTCAGAAGGCCGTGCTCTTACTAGCTATGCGACATGTTTGGGTAGTTACAAATCACTAAAATCACACAAACATCACAGGACTTGTCCCAAAGTTAATGCTGGACGCTAAGTCCTTGTCTATTCGACAGTCTCACCCCTCTGCCCAACTGGCCTCCCAACAGCTATTACACGTGGTCATACATGTACACTACAAGTACAAGCCCTCAGGCTCGCCTTCCTGCTTGGTACGGAGCACTCTCTCCCGCGCAGACCGGAAGTCGGCCATCTGTACACGCATTCTGCGCTCCCGGAGCGCCATCAGACCGGCCTCGGAACAGATTGCCTTGATGTCGGCACCCGACAAGTCGTCCTTCTGGGCAATGAACTCCTCGAGATCCACGTCCTCGTTGAGCGACATCTTGCTCGTGTGGAGCGTAAAGATCTTTCGCTTCGTGTTCTGGTCGGGGTTTTCGAACAGAATCTTTCGGTCGATACGGCCGGGGCGGATCAAAGCAGGATCGAGAGTTTCGATCTTGTTCGTCGCCATGATGACCTTGACGTCTCCACGGTCATCGAAGCCGTCCAGCTGGTTGAGCAGCTCCAGCATAGTTCGCTGCACTTCACGCTCGCCGCCAGAGGTCGAGTCGTAACGCTTCGTGCCAATAGCATCGATCTCGTCGATAAACACAATAGAGGGCGCGTTCTCTGCGGCAACCTGTAATCTGTCAGACTCCCTTCCGGTCAGGTCACCGTAAGAGGCTTGCTTACCTGGAACAGCTGGCGAACCAACCGCGGTCCGTCACCCAGATACTTCTGGATCAACTCACTGCCTACAATGCGCAGGAAGGTCGCCGAGGTCTGGTTCGCCACCGCCTTGGCCAGCAGAGTCTTTCCGGTACCGGGGGCGCCATAGAGAATGACACCCTTTGGCGGCTTGATGCCCATCTCCTCGTAGAGCTCCGGGTGGAGCAGGGGCAGCTCGACCGACTCCCGAACTTCTTGGATCTGTTGTTCGAGACCACCAATATCGGCGTACGACTCTGTAGGCGCCTTGTCTAGCTTCATGACGCTGACCAGCGGGTCCGTGTCGTCTGTAAGAACGCCGACAATGCTGACGCTCTTGTGGTGAAGCAGGATGCTGGCGCCGGGCTCAAGTAGATCCTTGTCAACAAAGCTCATGATGCTGACGTAGTACTCGGGGCCAGTTGTGCTAGAGACAATAGCGTGGTCGTCGTCGATCATCTCCTCGAGGGTGCCGACTCCCATGGGGCTACCACGCATGTCATCGACACGGCCTCGCTCGTCGGCCATTCTATCCGACGACTCAAGCTCCGAAGCGGGAGCCGAGTTATCCTTGACCGCCTTGGCTTTGCGCAGGCGTTCCTGATTCTCGACGTATTCCTCCTCCAGAAGCAGGTGGTCGTGGATGCGCTGCATGCGCAGCAGCCGGAGCTTGCATCGGCTCGTCGGGTAGACGGGCGGCAGCTTCGCAGCAGCGCTGGTGCCACCAGCCTTCTTCTTCTTGCGCCCAATGCGGGTCGTCGGTCTTGGGGGCGGCTCGTACTTGGGCTTGTCCTTCTGTAATCGCAGGCGGAGGTCAGCATGACGACGTTCAATCCACAAGCCGTAGCCAACAACGACAGGCTTCAATCGGTATCGCGCATTCATCTCGGAAAGAACGAACCTTTTTGTCTTTCTCGTCTCGGCCATCTTGGCCTCCTCCGCCCATACCAGATTGACTCTGACCCTGCAGTTCAAGTTAGAGCATGTCGGCGTGGGATCTCAGCCTGATCAACTAACCATCTTAGCTGCTCAGCCGCCGGTCGGAAATTAAGAGAAACGATCGATTGTTCGCCTGGGATATATGCGATGCTCGAATGACAAACGCTAGGTTTGTTTTTCCGCGCCTACAAATGGCGCGCAGAAATCGGCGATGAATGGCAGTCACAGTCGAAGGGTGATGCAGAGATGCAAGGAGCTGGTAGCTTCGTTGGCCCTGCGCTTTGCTCAGCACCGTCAGGCGGCAGCGAGACGCGCGACCGTGCACGGACCACGAAATATTACCTAAGCCAAAGCTCAGGGACGGGCCAACCTAGAAGGACTTAGATTTCGGGCACTGCCAGAGGTAGGTACCTATCTTACGGTATCCCGAACCTTGGATTCCGTACTTTCACGCAACCTGCCGAGTCAGTGAGTGCCAGAAATGTAAATAAGATCGGGCAAGTGTTACCACGAATCCGGAATCTTGCTCTTCATTTTGTCGCCAGCCAATAACAAGCCGAGATACCGGGCAGCTCGGCTCGCTCGCTCCAAAGCTCAGCGTCAAACAGCTCCGGGACGAAGGAGCCGACGGCAAGAAGCCTTTCGCACGGCTACTTTTGTGCATGAGCATGAGAACCGCCGTGGACGTGGACGTTTCTCGGGTCTCAGCCAAATGCTCATAATATGGTAGAAATTACCGCCGATTACGCAGCTTGCTGCATGGCAGAGTCGGAAAAGGCTGAGCTTCCATCTTCTACCTATTGCCTACCAGAGGTATGCACAGTACAGTACCATTAACAAAAGCAGATTCGAATTCGGAACGCCTCACGCCAATCGCCATATTGTATGGCAGCCTACCCGTTGGTAAACCCCATCCATCTCAGGCCGCCCAGCCCTGTACGTGTGTCATACGTATCCGTATTTAGTCCGGTGCCGTTGGTAGTCCAGCACCTCCCTCCCGCCCGCGAGAACGGAGCACCTGTTGCGGTTTCATTTCCATCCCGGCCGCCTTTCCATTTTTTGCGAATGACTTCTCCCCGCCCGGCACCACATTGCATCTTCAGGCAGCGTCAGCGAAACGGTCTTTAAGGTTTGCAGGCTTTGGGCCCCGACTGCCTTACTTACCTTACCTAAAGGCGGAACCTTGACTTGAGTTTTGCCTTGCCCTGGTTTCATCCCAGTCGGGCCCGCCGTTTCGATAGGCTTTCCATTAGATTGTCAACCCAGGCTGTTGCCCAAAATCTTGCATCAGAAGTCAGCCTAGAGTGTTATTAGGTTAGGTTGTTCCCTCTCCAAATATCCAGTTCTCCGCTGTTGCCCGGCCCACCCCTCCCGCACAGCTACCTTACCAACTTACCTATCAGGTACGTACCAACCTACGTGTGCTGCGGAATTCTCCCCCTCCATACTTTAGCGGGCCCTCCTATTCCTTCCGCAGCCCAGTCTCAAACCGACTCACGAAGCAGCGAAACTACGAAGCCACCACCACATCCTTTTTTTCTCCCCCAAGGCTGTCAGCAACCATGGCCTCTACGCGCGAACGTCGGATAGCGAAGGAGCTTGCCGACATTCACAATGACAAGGATAACTCGGGCGTCGTCGCGCACCCTGTCGACCCCGCCAATCTGACCCATCTCAAGGGCACATTTCCCGGTCCCCCCGACTCACCCTACGCCGGAGGCACTTTCCAGGTCGACATCGTCATTCCGGAGATGTACCCCTTCAAGTCGCCCGTCATGAAGTTCGACACCAAGATCTGGCACCCCAACGTCAGCAGTGTTACGGTAAGCAGACGACCTCTCCAGCCGGGCCCAGCCCGATACGGCGGCAGCCCCTCGCTCCCCTCCCCCCTTTTCTGCCCACCTCCAAAACCCGATCTCTTCACTAGACTGTTCTGTTGCTAACTACCGTCCTTGCTCAACTAGGGAGCTATCTGCCTCGACACGCTTGGCGCCGGCTGGTCGCCCGTAGGCACCATCAAGATGGCACTGATCTCGCTGCGCATGCTCCTAGAGTCGCCGAACCCCAAGGACCCTCAAGACGCCGAGGTGGCGAAAATGCTGATGGATAGCCCGGCCCAGTTCGCTCAAAAGGCACACGACTGGTCTGTCAAGTACGCGGGCGCGCCGAGGCGCGACATCGCCGCCGAGACGTTCGAGAAGCAGAAGGCTGCCGAGGAGAAGAAGGACGACCCTTCGAGGTACGTAGACGGCTCGGCTCCTCCTCCCTCCGACTAGGCTGCCGCTGCCAGTCTGCTAGACTATGGCTGAGCTTCGTTGACGCCTGATTCTCCATGCTGTATAGGTACCAAGGGTATAGCCGGGTTCTGGTCGACCGTTTTGTCGGCATGGGATTCGATGTCGACCAAGTCGTCGAAGCGTTCAACTTTGTCGGCATAGACCGCAACGGTGGAGAAGACTACGATCTCGAAGAGGCATACATGGGTGATATCACCGCCCGGCTACTCGGCGAACAGTAGAACAATCGACCTCTGAACGCGGCCGGGAAGGCGGTAAGAGCAAAGTGTAGCTGCGGTTTTCCACACACGACTTTTGTTCTACGAAATCTTTCTCAAATACGCGGCAAGAAAACCATACCCAACTGTTTCACCATGCTAAGAGATGAAGTATAAGGATAGAATAACCTGGCGGCTTTCTCTTGTCAAGATGAAGTGAGGATGAGCCCACGGGGTGGGTGGGGCAGCGGAGGTGAGCGAGAAGCGAAAGAACAGGGAGGGCCGACCACGGTTGGGACTCCTCTGTCCCCCTCTACTCTCCCATCCGAAGGAATAGCACGCATCGGGAAAGGAGTTTACGGGAGAATACATGGTCGTACCTATAAGGAGGGTTTTTTTTCTTCTCTTATTTTCTTTCTGGTTTTTTCTTTTTCCCCCATCCGTCAACTTTGCTACTTTGCAAGTCTCTAGATTGCGAGCTCTTTTCCGCAACTTGTTTTTTTTTTTTTTTCATTTCTCGTTTCTCGGCGTGACGGAAACGGAGCAGGACGGCTAATACATCTTCCCGGCGTGGAGGATCGGTTTGTATGTGTTTCTTCATTTTTGCTTTTCTTTCAGAAAAATAAGTGGGAGGCCAAATTTTTCATACAACATAAGCGCTTTTTAATTCGCTGGTCCAGACCAAACCTCAAACCCCCAAACTAAAATTTCTTCTCCTCATTTTTTACCTCTGACCCTCTTGTTGTTCCGAACAACCACAGCCCGGGGCAGGAGATAGCATGTCTTTCTATATTGGCATGGATGGAGTTCTCTACTGGTCTTCCTTTCCGAGTTGCTGAGGCCCATCGGCCTAGCAGAATCTACGAATTGTAGTATTTTCTTCATTCCGAAACTTGTAAAAATTCGTGACACCATGTATCTGTTAGCTCAGAATTGGGTGCTGACTCCTATGCTTGAGCTATCTCAGGGGCTAGGAAAGCAGCCCGCCCACTTGTAATACACCCTACATAAGCTTACTTGTTCACTCATCGCTGGACACTTTTATGGCCCAAGAAAAGAGAAATTGTAAATGTCAAAGTAGCCAAAGGGGCGAACCCCCCTTCACCGCTTCAATTAGGACAGGAATATGCAAGGTCAAGTATAAAACAAAGAAAAGGGGGGTCGCAATGCACACGACGTATTTTGCCAGACCGCCGATTTCCCTCCAGTCTATCGAGATTCCCCGCAGTATGATGATAATGAACAAACAGTCAGGGGTCACCAAGGTTGGCCTGTCCAGCATCCTCGAGTTCGCCGTGCCCCTCCCGGAAAATGGTCTAAAGTTCGCGCTCTCTCTCTCTCTCTCTCCCTCCTACAGACACACAAACGTCTCGGCCCGCACCCCATATACACGCTACAAGGGAAGCAGAAAACATCAAAGGACATGTACAGAAGCTGCCGCCCGAAACCTATTATTCAGCCGTGACAAAATATTGCGTCGGCTTAGAGAAGATCCCGCCTGACGAACTCGTCACGCAGAGCCTTGCCCAGGCTGGCGGGTGACCGCTCAACAACGACACCAGCAGATTCGAGAGCCTTGATCTTGGAGTTGGCGTCGCCCTTGCCGCCCGAGACGATGGCGCCAGCGTGGCCCATGCGGCGGCCGGGGGGGGCGGAGATGCCGGCGATGAAGGACACAACGGGCTTGCCGCCATTGACGGTGTTGTAGGTCTTGAGGAAGTCGGCCGCCTCCTCCTCGGCGGAGCCGCCAATCTCGCCAATCATGATGATACCGTCCGTCTCCTCATCCTCCAGGAACACCTTGAGGCAGTCGATGAAGTTGGTGCCGCTGAAAGGGTCGCCACCAATGCCGACGACCAAGGACTGGCCGAGGCCGGCCTGGGTGGTCTGGTTGACAGCCTCGTAGGTGAGGGTGCCTGATCTGCTGACGATGCCAATGCGGCCGCGCTTGTGGATGAAGCCGGGCATGATGCCAATCTTGCACAGGCCGGGGGCGATGATTCCCGGGCAGTTAGGGCCTACGAGGCGCGTCTTGGACTGCGACTTGAGAATCGATGTGATGCGGACCATGTCTGCATATCTTGTCAGAAAAGGGGCTGCTCCCTCCCGCACGGTGTAATCCACCGCAGCACTGTATATGCCAAACACTAACCATGCTGGGGGATTCCTTCTGTGATACACACAACGAGGGGGATTTCGGCGGCGATGGCCTCTTCGATACCGGCAGCGGCCACTGGGGGACTACGGGTCGGGATTTCGTTAGCGCACATCGGCTAATGGGTCAGATTTCAGGGGGGGCAGAGCTTACGGGACGAAGATGGCAGTTGCGGTTGCGCCGGTCGCCTTCACGGCCTCGGTGACATTGGCGAAGACGGGAAGGCCGAGATGCGTTGAGCCGGCCTTCTTGGGATTTGTGCCTCCAACAACCTTGGTTCCTAGACAACGAATGCGTCAGAGCCAATCCTCCCTCGACCACAGCGCCTCGGTGTGTATTGTCATGGGTGATGGGGTAGAATTGGATTTACCGTAGTCAATCGCCTGCTGCGCGTGAAAGCTGTAGGCAAAACAGTGTCAGTATATCGCGTTAGATCCGAACGCCCGGATGCATCGCGCCGAGTCACAAAACGTGCGATAAGCGGGCGCAAGGGCCGACGCCGGGCAGTAGAGCGACTTACCTTCCCTGCTTGCCAGTGAAGCCCTGGAAGAGAACCTTGGTATCGCCATTGATGCGGAGGTTGGGGATGGTGAGGGAATAGGGCGACGACGTGGTGTAGGCTCTCCGCGAAAGCTGCGTCAAAAGGGCGCCCGCAGGCCGGGTTTGTCTGGAGATTGCCTGCATTGTCGCTTCGGTGCTGCGTGTCAATGGCTGACGGATGCAGACGACTGGGGCGCAAAAAATGGCTAGAGGGAGAGAGAAAGAGAGGAACAAGCGATGCAGCTCGCCAATGTCGAGTAGATGGGAATCGCTGCTCGGTGTCGGGTGCTGTGCTGCGTCAACGGATGTTCTTCAAAACAGTAAGAGCAGCTTCCCTGCTCGAAAATGTCTCCAACCTCTGGCCAACAAGACAACCGGCTTCGACAGACGGCAGGTCTGTCGCTGCTCATTGGTCCAATTTTTCCTTACCCAGTCAGTTCCTGGGCATCAGGAGGCCGAGTTCTTCCGCAACCGAACAGGTGCTGGGTCACGTGGGAATTCTGGCTGGCCACGTTTTGCTGTCTGCGGCACGCGCAACAGTGGAGCAACGGCCTATGCATGCACGCGCTAACATTAGGTCAGCTTAGCGCAGACCATCCCTTCAATTCTTTCCAACCTGCATCATCAACCCGGGCTTGTGGCTAGCTTCCTTGCCGTCTGGCTTTTGTGGCTCGAGACAGGTCTTTCGAATCAGTTGTAGGCTTATTATCCCGAGTCTCCAAAGCTGATTCGTGCTTGAAGAGGGGTTCAAGTTTGCCCCTATGTTCTTATGTGTTCTTATCGGTACAATCCGTCACACGGTCACTCATGCAAAACAGCTCGTTATCCTGGGCGTCCCGCATCCAGTGTATTTTTTACACTTTTTTTTTCCATCACTCCCATAACCAAATAAGAAACTGAGGACCTGCTCCGTTATCTCTGACGGCAATTGGACCAGCCAGTGCCTATGCTTAGCTTATTATGATACACATTATCGGCGCAGGGACTGGGCCAGCCAGTGCCTCTGATGATGATAATACGGGTATGTACAACGACTACAGGCCTAGTCAGGGTGGGCGCATCCCGGCTTCAGCCCCACTCAGGCTTGCATTCACGCCCAAGCTTCCCCCTTTTCCCAAAAGTCTCTTTCGGTTTCTGAATTCTTCTTGATTCCCCAATCATGAAACCTGCTGTTGTAGTTAAGATGGCCGAGGGTCCTAGTTGGGCCGTGGAGGAGGTCTCCGGCATGATTTTGTATGGGCACGCAGAAGAACAGTGCGTCTTGAATCTGCGGATACACCACCAGCTCGTTGAACCTCGAGCCTTGAGGTATCCGGGTATCCTTAAATACGTCCATGTAGTGGTGCCTGGAAAACAGGACGTAGGGCTTTTTGACACCGTACGTCTTGGTGATGAATTCGTCGCGGGCCTGCTGGATGTTGGCAGCCTCCTCTTCGGTCGGCAGCGTGTTGGTTGGCGTCTGCTTGACGGATTTGAATTCCGGCACCCAGACCTAGACAGGTTCGAACAGGCGGCGTTAGCACCCGAGTATTGATAGCCAAAATGATTAGGTCCGGAAGAGACTGCTTAATTACCTTTGGCAAATCCAACCATGCCTTCCGATCTCGAACAAAAACAGCCGAGATCCAGTGATTCGTCTTTGGATCGCTTTCACGCCCCCACATGGAAAAGACGCAGGCACTGTTTACATCTGTAGTAAGCTGCTGCCATCGTCGCAGAGAGCGTCTGCGGAAACGACGGAAAGGGGGAACCTTACGTGTCTGGGTCGTCGGCAACATACAGCGCATGCCCCCATCGCGATGGGCGGCCGCTCTTCAGGCGGCGCTTTCCAGCGGCGTAGCGGTCCTTAGTGGCCGCGTCGGAGCCAACATAGCCAACGTGGCCGACATTAGAGTCTTGACCAAGCATCATCGGTATCTTGTGCCTGATGTCCCTGTTTCGGCGCCAGAGCTCGAGTCCTTGCAGATAGTCGATATACGACAAGCCATGGGTTGGATCAGAAACCTTGAAGAACGTGACGCCTATTGATCACGCAACACTACAGGTCAGTATTAATGTCTTTTTGGCCCAGACGCGTTGCGTCTGACGAGGGACGACGGGGCATATAGTTACCCTGCCATAGCTCGACATCCATGTTGACAGGTTGGTCGTCGAAGAAAAGCTAATGTTGAGGATAATTTACAGTTAGGTTAGTAAGGTGACGTCTCATCTCCAATCTTCTTGGCTAATGTTTTAATTCATTAAAATAAGGGAGCGTCATTACCATCTGGTCGTAGCTGGCTCCGCTCCAGCCTTTAATCTTCGCAAAATGGACCTGCTTTGATTCTGGTAACTGCCAATATTAGCATCTTAACTTGCAGTTCTAAACAATGACATCGCTTACCGTCATAGACTTCGTTGTAGTCAACCTGGCTAATCATCTTTATGTTTCTCGCCTCTTGCTCTCTCAGTGGCTGAATGTGCGATGGGTCGGCCATATTGAAGTAGTACAATGCTCGGTCGGTTCTAGGTAGTTACGTAAGTTAACCACTCTGCTAGAAACGCGAGCAGTACCTAGGTTCTAACACAGCAAGCTACTCACAGGTCCTTGCTTGTGTTTTTCGACACAATAGCGATTTTCACCCCGTTGTTTTTGAGGTCCCTGATGATTTGAGGCATGTGGTACGACATGTTGACAAACATGCGTTTCGGATTCCTGTTCGTCGTGCATGCCAGCAAACCTAGTTATTAACTGCCACAGTGCTGTTCTTGTATGGGTATGTAGGTAGGGACTTACGTTTTGTCCCGAACTTGCTGTGTTGCCCCGTCTGGGGTTATGTAATGCTCAAGGTTGTCTCTCTGTTCCTGCGTAACCTGCCCCCTGATTCCAACCTCGTCCTTGTTGAGCCAATTGGTCCAAAAAGTGCCGCTTTTGGTGCCCGGTCAGCAAGGTAGACAGGTACACAGGTAACCAGAGGTGGGTGCAGGAGATAAAAAAGGTGAGCCAACTCACTCGAGATCTATTCCGACAACCTTGGGAAACAACTGTCGTAGCAACCTAATCAGCCCTAGATCAAGGAGTGGGTTCGATGGCGAGTGTAAGAGTTCATCTCAGTGCAGAGCTCACCTCTGGCGGAATGAAAGGAGGTGGATCTCGCGACCTCGACGATGACGTAATGTTGGGAATAACAGGAGCAGGTTGCCAACGGCTCGCCATTTTTAATTATGTTAAACCCGAGCGTCTTTGGGAAAGAAGAAGGCACGAGCAATTGTTCCGTCGAGTGCCGGCTCAGACAGGCTGTAGGTATATCAAGGTTCCAAGAGCGAGACCGATGCACAGGGAGGCTTTGGTGGCTTGATCAACAAGTCTCAACTAAATTATGCCCAGGAAGATGCGCCAAATTTATATTTATATAGGAAGTAATTACCTAAGTGCGGCCACATTCTTGACTGCTTTGGAGCACCAGGCCCCGAAGGGCCCAACCCACCACCGCCCATCATGACACGACTCCGTGGCAGGACCTTCATGCCAAATGATTCCAATTCAGTCTCAGGGCGGTGGAATCCAGGAGACGAGGTCTAAGGGGAAGCAGGGGATAAAACCCAAAGACCTTTTGTGCGGCCCTGGAAACGTCTGTCCGGCGCCTAGGAAGACGGTATACCCAGTACCCACCTTGGTCTCGTCTCAGCAGTCAGACCTCTGCAGGCTTGTGAAGATGGCGCAATCATCTCAGTCTCGTTTTAGGTGCCAAGCCTTCAGTTGCAGCCGAGCGCAGCCGCAATGGGCCGTTACAGATTTTGCAAATCATTCCTCTCGTAATTATCTGAGAGGGTATTCATTTTAGCAGAGCGAGCGCTAGGTTGAGGTCGCCTCTCGCGTCACCTTATTCAGTACTTGTTTCACACGGCTGATGGGCTGCTATTCTTACTACGGGTTGGGTATCAAATACACCCAGGCAGCCTCTGTTTACGAGACTAATTATACGAATGGTTACACTGGCTGCATTTTTCGATTTAGTCAGCGGCGCGCTTACGCCCACGATAGAGGCTCAGCCGATAGCCCCGCCACGCACTTCGAGGCTCACGTTATACCGCGCCGCCTCCTCGGTAAGAATTAAGAGCGATAAACGTCTTACCTCCGGCCTCGTAACCACGGTTTGACTAAAAGGGCGTTAATCAGTCAGCACCTAAGCCCCCCACATTTAGGCTTTCATTCATTCAATCCAGAGATCTCGCTAAGAACAGGTGAGTACCTGAGGCACCTAGGTATGCGGAATTGATTGCCTCCCGTCGCCTAGCAGGGCCGTGCTTAGCTCCAAAGCTAAAGCGGATTAATGTTTGCACCCGCCCGGAACCACCACCCACGGAAGGTAAATGCGGTAAGAACCTTGGCGATGTGTGTGAAACAGCCCGCATCATGCAAAGTCTATTCCCGATCCTCCTTGTGTTGGACCTAATTAATTCGCAGTTAGGCACTTTCCAGTCGTGTCCAACAGCAGCCTACCTAGAGCCTAGGCAGACGGGACCACCACGATGGACGGCGGCCGCCCTTTGCCTGCGCTCCGCCAGGGGGTGGCACCCGGCTCAGTAGTGGGGCCTAGGTGTGGCATGGACGCAGAGATGTTCATGTTCTTCGGATTCCCCGGAGATGACCAGACGTCGTTTAAAACCCTAACTACCCAAGGTAGGCACCTTACCTAAAGCAGCTTTGCCCATCAGCTTCTGGCTGACGGCCGTCCCCTGGACCGCCACAGTCGACAGAACTCTCAGAGAAGGCTGTGGTGGGTCAAGGGCAAGGTGTTGGAGTCGTTTTACGGCCCCGTAAGAGGTGCAATTTCCCTATGGAGCACCTCTACCCGAGTAGATCCCTTGCGTCAGTTTCGTTATCTCCAGCATCATCGCCAGCAAATCCATGTTATATCAGTCGTCAACCACACCATCCGTCCACCGCGCCGCGGTGTTCTCAAACATCGTGGTGGCCAGGGCGAGCAGATGGGAAAAGTGTCTTCCATGAATTTGTGAAGTGAGTGAGGCGAGGCAAGGCGAGGGGGGCTCCACCAAAGCGAGCACGACCGACGCTGTACGGCTAAGCTCGCTATAAAGACTCCTTGGGAGACCGCACAAGACGGCCGCCTTTTAATTACCCACACTCTTCCATCCTTTCTACACCACTCCTGTCGTTCTCTTGTCTTGGAAGGGGCATCCAAAGCGCCGCGACTAGGGATGGGCCAGTGGTTGCATCGCCTCCCTCACCTAGACGCTTCAAACGTGCGGTTGATGCATTTGAATCGCGCCTTCCGCTGAGAGCCGCCGCCGATCTAGAAAACACGCCACATGACATCGAGGCAGATACCGCACCTTCCTCGTCGGCCTTAGAGTCTCTACACCTTGACATCGTATAAACCCCCACCCCCCTCTTTCTTCTTCTCCGCTTCTTCATCCGCCGTTCCCTTCCCTGCAACCTTGCACGTCATTTACATCCAGTTTCATCTCACTCTGTGGTGTGGCCAGCAGCCAGCTATTTGATGTCTTCGACTCCTGGTAGAGACACTAACCATCCGGCTCTCTGGCTACCGGGCTAGATCTTGGGCTTTCCGCACCCCTATGCCCACCCCGGACAAGTTACTTTTTCGTCATGGTCACTATCTCGAGAGGACGAGAGCCCAGCGTTGCTTGCTCCTCATGTTTTGTTCAAGGTTGAAGGAAAATAGTAGCTAGATACCTCCAGCAACTAGATTTAGACCTAGTGGGTAAACATTATTCACAATTTTAGATCCTGTTTATTCCAACTTTACTCACTGGAGACGAATATCGGAACCAGGCGTTGACTTAATTGCCTACTATTTGCTTGGGTAGTTACCACACCAAATGTGTCTCATCAGTTTGTGGTCAAATTCTTTTAGCAGAACCACTGACAATCTAGTTCTTTCTCAAAAGCTTACTCTCTAACTTCGAATAGTTATGGCATAATGTATTTTGGGATACAAGGAATGAAAAGACTCAACAACCCAGTCGTTGCAATGCAGATGCAATTCATCCGGATCGAACGCGCATGTAATACCGGATGAACCTACCTCTGTCACACTAGCGTGATTAGACTCTATTTGAGTTGTTGCCTGTCGATCGTGACCGTAGAAGGCCTTGTTTGACAGTACGCCAGCACAGTGCCTAAACCTTTCTTGCTAAAGCGATGTCGCAGATTCCATCTGAAGAGAAATATTAGTGGTAAAAAATGACCACTTGCATAGCTGGCAAGTCCTTTATGAGCGCAAGGTATACGCAAATGTTGGGTACCATAATATCCTCTTGTATGTTCACCAAGATATCAAGGCTCTGAAATAGATGGAGGGAAAAAAAAAGTTATATCGTCGACGGTGTCATGACCATGGCTGCATAACACTGCTCTCTGACCAATGAAGCGATGTGTTTTCTAATTCTCGAATTAACGGTATAATCTTCTACTTCGCTATCAGATTTCTAGTCTGGAAACAGCAATTCAAGACTTCTCTCTCTCTCTCCCTCGGGCTTGTTTTGATCTTTTCTCCACATAAAAGTCGGTGGTCGTGATTACCGAATAATCTCTTGAATAAGGAAGATATCGGTGGGGCAAAATACTGCCCGAGTACCCAATGGCAACAGAGAGTGCCGCAAACGAGAAGCCACCGAGTGCTTTAAGGTTATGGCTGCGCTGCTCACTATTGGTTAATCAAGATGTTTTCCAATATTTTGCCCCACCGATATCGTCCTTATTCAAGAGATTGTACGGTATGCATATAGGCTGATGAAGGTACCCTTCGTTACCCACCCACTTTGCCTCTGTGACAAGTGGAAGACGCTCACGTGGGTACTGTAAATATCCACTACGCATTTTCTCAATGTTGGGCTCGATTTGGGATGGGTGGGGTTGCTTATGTGCGGAGTGACGACATGGAGATGACGCGACGCAACTGGACCCCATTAAGCAATACGCAAATATGGCCCAGCGAAAAGGTTACCGAGGTGTAACTCGGGTCAGGCAGTTAAGGGTTGGCGAGAGGGAAATACGACGATGGAACGCGGGAGGACACGGTCGCGGTCAAGATGCAGAGCAGGAAGCATGTACCACGCGAGGTGCCCATCATCATCACAAAAGACTGAAAGGTAGAAGTAGGGTGATTATGGCCGTTCAATTCATCGTAATAGGATGAGACGGCGAGGGTATAAGATGGACGAGGCATGGGCATGCATGTCAGGATACCTGTATCATGACAGAGACCTCGCAGCACTGTCACAAAGCTTGACCGACAAATGGGTATTTTGTCCTTCTTTCGTTGCTCATCTCCATTGGTTGTGATCTCATTTATTTTATGAGGTCCCGAGCCCGGGACACGAAGTGTGTCAGATAGCCATTGCCTATCCCCGCCTTCCACGCAAATGAAGTTGATGATGCCCTGAACAACCGCGCCAATCTAGAGTGAAAACGCAAAAAAGGACAGAGGGTCGTGTGGTGGCCACCCTCTTTAGTAGCCGAAGGCCTCGAGGGCCTGCACAGTCTTCTTGCCGACCTTGGCACTCTTCTTGGCCTCCGAGAGCTGTCTCGCGGCGAGCTTCTTGCGCTCGTAGTATGCGGCGCCCTTCGCCTTGCGGCGCTCCTCTAGTCTGCCAGACAGTTAGTATTCCAACGCCGTTTAATTCGTCCCCACCACACATTGAGCAGCCCGAATAAACGTACCTCGCAACAACATCCTGGTACTTCCAGCCAACCTCGTGGCTCAACCGGCCAACTGTGCAGTACTTGCGACCAGGCTGGAGTCTCAGGACACGCAGAGCCTGGGGGACCACCATCTTCTTCTTCTTGTCGTACGGGGGAGGGACACCCTCGAAGACCTTGAGTCTCTCAAGGGCAGCGGCGCCACGAGCGGTCTTGTGGGGGATCATGCCGCGGACGGTCTTGTAGAAAATCCGGGACGGGGCGCGGAAGTGGAAGGGGCCTGCGGCAGTCAGCATTGACTAACCAGCATCGGAGATCGTCGGATATCGGACTCACCACCGCGGGTCGGGTTGTACCGGGTCATCTTGCGCAGATAGGCATGATACTTGACTGTACCATAGTGTCAGCTAAATCGTTCTCGCACTAATCCCCTCCGAGTCGTCGTCGCAGCATTTGTCTGGGGTCTAAAAAGACAGTCGCCCCTCTAATCCCTCCACTGGATTCAGGCTCCTGCCTTGGACGCGCACACAAATATCGAGGTCGTCGGTGAATAAATTGAGGATGCAACGTACGCTTCGCGCGGAAGAATTCGCCGGAGATGTTCAGGGCCTCGCAGCGGACGACGACGATCTTCTGGCCGTTGAGGAGCTGCTTGGCGACAATACTGGCCAGGCGGCCGAGGAGATGGCCCTTGCCATCGATGACGACCTGTTGCGAGTAGATGTTAGCTCCCCAGCTCTCCAGACCCGGTCTTCGATTGTGCTATCGCGAAGTCGATTGTCGATTTCGCCCAATAGTCGTCATTCGCGAATGTGCATGATCTCGCGATTGCGCGAGGCGTTAGGGATAGAGAAGTGTGGGATGCAGACGTACCACTGACTCAAAGGATGACATCTTTTCGGCAGAGTAAACTGGGAAAAGGAAGGGGGAGGAAAAGGAGGAAAATGTTGAATCAGTCAGTCGAACTCCGGCTGATCGATTAGCAGCGAAGTTGGCTGCTCCTTACCCTCGCGATGGTTGATGGTCGGGCTCGACTTTTTTGTGTGTGCTGAAAATTGGCCTTGTGCTCGAGGTCCTGAGAATTGCACTAGCCCGTTCTGGGAGATGGGAAGGCCCGCAAGCGAGCGGTCCTGCTGCCTCAGGTTTGGGGTAGGGTTAGACCTACAATTGGTGGGGTCAGCTGACTGACCAATGCTCGTTTGCTTGGCATTTCCGTCACTCCGAGTCGCTGCCCGCACCTGACGTTGGCTGGCATAGGGTCAGTGCAATGCAATTCGTTTGGCTGTTGCCCTTGTGACAGTGAAGTTGACCTTGTAGAACAACCATGCCACTAGATAGAAAATCTGCCCGCCCTGGAGCGGAATTTGCCTTTGCGCGAGTGTTTCCTCGACACGCTTGCGAATTGGAACAAAATGGGCTGCCCAATCAAATGCGCAAGGTTCGGGGAGAAGACTGAGGTACTCCAGATCCTCCATCAGAAACCTCATTATCTAAGCTCTCTACCTACTTATAGGTATATGCTTACACTCGCAGCGCGCATATACGACGACTAATGCACTATGCAAGACCCCATACTCCAAATCGTATCCCATCGTTACGAGGAAACTCTTTGACTCCTGGCTCTCCAACTGGCAATGCAACCAAATAGCCGTCCACGCCTACCGTGACCACAGCGTGCTCGATGATATATGTATGCGCGCCAATGCTGGGCCGAAAACAACGAAGAAACTTCCCGCGAAACCCAGTGCGTGCCTCCAATAGTTGCTATGCAAGTCAGAATCAAGAGAAAATTCCTAGGTCCTACAAATACGCGAAAATGTGCGATGATTTTGACTTAATCATCCTTGACCGTCACCAGGTAGCGAATTTGAAGGGGTTGGACGAAGGGCATCCGAAACCGCTCAAGCTTTGGAAACGTCGTCGATGCTCTTCAAGTCGGCCTGAACCTCCTTGACTAGATCCTTTCTTCTTTGACGTGCTCCTTCCTCTCCTGCCGTCTCGACCTCGTCAAGCTTTAGGAGGACTTGCTGCATGATTACTTCTGCCAGCTTCCGATGCTCCATTGTTCGTTTCTTTGGATCTGAGGGCGGGTTTGCGATAAATTCCTTGCAAAGCGGGAGTAGTTCCTTGTCGAAACGGCTTGCGATCTGGTTTAGTTTGTCCATTGCGCTTCCCGGTGGGGCGGGGATGGTGATTCCGCTGGACCTCGCAACGGCGGGCTCTGGCGCCGGCAGTGGCTCCGGTGCCGGTGCTGGTTTCGGGGACTGCGTTCGGACTCTCGACAGAGCGCGTCTCCTCCCATCATCTCGCGGCACCTCCAGGCTAAAACTCGGCCCACTCTCTCGGGGGCTATGGTTGACAGGCTGTCGCCCTCTTCGCTTCTTTCCGGGCTTTCTGGCGCCGTGGTCTTCCCGTCCATCCCGCCCTACCACGACGACCTCCTCGCTGTGAGAGCTCTCACCGCTACTGTCAGTTCCGCCCTCCCCAAGAACAACCACGACTTCGCTGTTATCCTTGACGCCATAGTCCCGGATGGGAGCGTCTGGATCACTAAGCAACTGGCCCTTGTAAAGTAGGCGCATTCCTTTGGCCTGGCTGTCGGGGACATCCAAGATTATTTTGGCCCGTACCTTTACATCGCCCACCAAGAGTTTTCCGTCGCCAATCGAGTAGGCTGGAAAATGCTCTGGAAACGTGATGCCTCTGTGCTTGATCAACATGACGTCGTCCTCGGGTTGATAACGCGGTGCCGTTGGGGGATGGGCATGGCCAGCGTAGCGGTCGGACGAGGGCGCATAATGGCTTTCGTAGGAAGGGGGGTTGTCGACGCCATGATTCTGGAGATCCTCTGACGTGATATAGCTGTAATCTTCGTCCGTTACAGCGGGAATGTCTCCTTGACCAAGGGCCGAGTTGAAAGGCGATAGGCCACCCGCGCGGGTCGACCAGCCATATCGAGACATCTTTTCTCCCTTCCCTGGCGTGTTCTTGGTCTTCTTTTGGGAGTTTCGTGCCGTGACGGCGGGAATGGCCCCGAGAAGTAACAGTGCGCCGGCAGCTGTGGTGTAGAGCACGGTCGGGGAGACGCCGGTCGCCGACTGAAGATACTCGGTCGCACCAGACAGATGTTCGACGGCGCTGTCCAAGAAGGGCTGCAGAGTCGCCGGGAGCCTGAGGATCGATGCGGTGAGATTCGCAAACGAGGCACCAGACGATGCCCCAAAACCCGAACCGGAAGCCACCTTGACGTTTGGGGTGGTCCTACGACAAAATGTCGTCGACCTGTCGAGAGGGAAAGAAAGAGGATGAGCAAGGCTTCGGGGTCGGGGCTATATCATTGACCGCGATTGCTGGAGCGATGCAAAGGCGGTGGCAGATTCAGGCTTGCTGCTGGTCGGCGGGGAACACGTTTGCTAAGCCAATGGTTTGACCGAGGCGGGTATCGTCGCTCAGTGGATGCCGCAGGCGAGTTGTTCTTCCCATCCATATGACACAGCTTATCAAAAAAATGGTGATTTGACGACGATCACCGCCTTGGAGAATTCAAGGGTCCTTCAGGCTGCTGAGGTGCCCATATCTGTCCCCGATTCCGTGTGGATGGTAGCTTTGGGGTGGCGCTCCAGCAACCGGCCTGCAAGGGTTCCGAAATGGCAACCATGAAAGCCCTTGGGACGTTCGCTGGAGGAGAACTCTATAAGGCCTAGCCCGATAACCCTGCACGCAGCGCTGACTGGCTCCATGCCTGCGCTTACCCCACCTCTGGATCTTTTCAGGCATTTCTGGACTGGAGGACCTGCGGCAGCCCGCGAAAACACCCAGCGCGACATCGTTTGGCGGCATTCAAGTTTTATTTTTGCCATCGATGCAACTAGCCGCGGGACCTGAACTACCCAAACCCCGTGGATCAGATAAGGCGATAGTTCGGTACCATCGACAGCCTCACCAGCACTTGGGTTTGTGTCTTTGATGTTGGATTGTGTGTCGCCTTGATCAATCCATACCACATTTGAACGAGCTCAATCACCACGCCCAACGTAGATCGCCGTATTTTGTTTAGCGGTTCGGCCACTCAGTTCACCGACTGGCTGAGGTTGTACCACGGATTCATATGGCGGCGATCTTTTTGTTGGCTTAATTGAAGGTGGTTCAAAACCCCACGGGAGGCAAACGGATAGCCATAGCAGGCTTTAGGTTGCGAAGCTATTGGGGGATAGGACGGAGTATTTACCTACAAACAGAGAGAAGTTGGAATAACCTCATGCTGGGTTTGATGGCGGACAGCACAGCCTCCCAGAGTGCATAAGTTCCGAGTTGGGTTGAGATCGGCCCTCATTGTTTCTACCATTCAGAGATCGAACATTCAAGTATTTCCTGTTGCAACACGCGATCCTTTGGGGTTTCCTGAGACTGTATGCCGAGAGTTCTTACTCCGGGTTCCAAGTTCTATTTCGACCCGAAACAAGGAGCCAGTAGGTTGTTAATAACATAAATCGCGCAAGAGAATTACCGGGAATTACAGTAAAATCCAGTAAACCATTTGTAAATCGGATGAGCAAAAGCAGTTCCGTTTGGACTTTCAGCAACATATTCCCGTAAACCGCTTTCCATCGACCGAGGTAGTTTTCTTCAATTTAAAGCAATGCTATGACTTCACTGAGTCGCGTCCTCGGCATCGCGATATCTGTTGGTCGCGATGCGGACAAGGAACGGAAATAAACTTTTACCTCGGCGCACTTGGCAAGGATTTGTAAGGCACAGTCGGATCTTTGCGTCATTGGTGCTTCTGGCCTATCATGTCGAAGACGCTATTTAGAGCTGCAAAAGCCCGAAGTTTGGGATCTCCAATCTTTAATACGCACAAACTCAAAGCGGCATAAGGTATCTACCGCTTTCGTCGACTGCCGAGGTATCGAGACACCGAGAAACCGAGTTTGGATTGGAAATCCCGGTTGCTTCAGCAGGTTTGAACAGTCTTCTGAGTAATCGCCAGGCCTATTAACATCCCACGTATTTGCATTATTGCACTGCGTGCTGCACTCATATAGTAATCATCGGGGCGTAACCCGTGTCCGTCTTTGCGTTTCCGCGGCAGGCTGGACCCGCCCGGCCCCAGAGAGGAGGCTTTTTGTTGACAAATCTCTTGATGTCGCAATCCTGGCTCTTCCATTTCATCCACGCCACTCGACCGGTTTGCCGTGCGGCTTCAAACTTTAAAAGGCGCCTGCCCCTCCAACTCCCTCCTCTGTATCACAACGTCACCACCTTCCCCATGTCATTCTTCTTTCGCAGACTCTTCTCATCAACCACACCAGCTACTATGGACGCCGCACAGAAGAAAGCTCAGCAGCTCATTGACGACAATGCCGTCAGTGTGTAAACACATTTTCCTACCATCCTCCACCACGACCGCCGCCAAGCCCCACCCTTTCCCTCCACTCCCCCCTCAAAAAAAGAAAGAGGAAGAACATAAAGCTAACGCAAAGCGCCTTTGTCTGCAATAGTGGTATTTAGCAAGTCATATTGCCCGTACTGCGCCAACACGAAGCGGGTGCTCGACGGCCTGGACGCCAAGTACGGCCTCCTGGAACTGAATGAGGAGAGCGACGGCGACGAGATCCAGGCCGCGCTCGTCAAGTTGACCGGCCAGCGCACCGTTCCCAACGTCTTCATCGGCCAGCAACACATCGGCGGCAACTCCGACCTAGAGACCGTGGTGCGCAACGGCAAGGGTGGAAAGAGCATTAAGGAGCTGCTCCGGGCGGCTGGCGCTTTCGAGCTGGGCGCCAGCAGCGGCTCGGACGAGGAGTGAGGGTTTTTTTTTCTTCGGCGTGGAGGCGAGAAAGCTTTGAGGATACCCGACTGGCCACGCGCAAATCACAATTCAGTGCACCTAGCTTGCAAAGCATTTGGGTGCTCAACTTTTACACGTTGTGCTCTTCACCCGCGTCTATCGTTTTTCTTTCGTGGTCTTCATGTACATCTATCTGTTACAACTGTCAAAGGCGCTTTACATAGTCAACTCTTATCAGTACAACTCTTTACCTACTTTCTACACAACTTGCGAGGTAACCGTCCCGACGGGCCTCTCCACAAACTCAATGAGGCCTTCCACTATGCTCCGGCGCGCGGGTTCGCTCGCGACTTTGCTGCCTGCGAGGTAGTTGAGCCATAGCGCGCGCGATAGCCGCTCGTCATCAACGACGCCAATCAGGCGGCTGCTAGTCGGACGTCCCTCCTTCTTGCTCCCGCCGCCGTCGTACGCGATGCTAAGCTTCCCGTTCTCGTCGCGGAGGAGAATGAGTTCTTTGCGCTTAGGAACGCTGCCGCGGTTGAAGACGGCGCGGAATTGCCGCATCGCCTCCCCGAATCCCTCGTCCTGCGCCGCCTGCCCAGGGAGTGACTGGGTTCTGGCTTGGATGGCACGCACGAAGCCGTCCCTTAGGTGGTGAAAGTCCGTATCACGGACTGGCACAACCCGGAACGCAGACCGCGCCGGTACTCCATTGGCTAACAACTCGCCCCAGGCCTGCTCGCTCCCAGCTGGGTCGAGGAGGGCGGTGCGCAGCTCGTCGCGCTCGCCGGGTACCAGCGTCGTAGCGATAGGGTTGACCTTCTTTGTCAGCGCGCTCTGCAGAGCAGCGATGTCGGGCGTGGCGACATAGTAGCCAACAACATAGACCTGGATTCCAATGAATGTGACGGTGCGGAGGCCGAGTCCGACAAGGGTATACTCGGTGTCGACCGTCGAAGCAGACAAGCCGGCTGTTGTGGTGGGAGATGCATAAGAGGGCAAATAGATCGTGCGCGGAAACGACGGAACGGTACTGTTGCCCGTAGGCACGATCTCGCGGCCTTCCTCGTCGTGCAACACTACCTTGCGATCAGCCGCGTCCGGCCTTACGAGCGGATCTGTGGACGGCAGGCCGGAGTCGAGGTTGGCGGGCTTGTTCAGCTCCTCCTTGATCTTGTAGGCCGTGTAGCAAAAGGAAGCGATGCCTGCTATTGTCCCTGACCACAAGAAAAGGCGACGGTTGCGATGATGGTCATGTGCACTTTGGGACAACCGCCGCAGGTCAAGGTTCTCGACGGCCCGGCCGGAGGACTGGTTGGGACGACGCGAGAGGAACGTTCGGCGCTGCACAGGGGCTCGAATTGTTTCGCACGCTTTCGGTAAGCGAAGCTGCCGGAGAGCTGGTTGTCGGAGCATGGCGGCGTTCGTTGTCTAGCGACCGGAATAATTGGTGTTTATCTGATTAACTATCGCCGCTGCTCATGACCTTCTTGACCTTGTGGTATGCAGCAGTCTCAAATGATTCCCCACTTCTGTCGAAGAAAGCCAATCCGGCCTGGTTTCGGGTGACTTGTTCTTGCCGATTGTTGAGTTTACATCATGCCACTGGCACTCCGCCGGGGTGCTAAATTCGTCATCAGCTTTCCATTGCCAACGATTGCCGACAATCTACCGACCCGCAGTTCGGAAATGCGATTTCAATTGCGATCTGGATACCCCGCTGCTGGGCTGGTGTCACTGCTTACGTAATAAGAATTCACGGTTCCGGGGAGGATTCGTTTAGTTACTAATAAGACTCGAAATCATTATTCTATACTTCCTGCCCATAGCGATTCTCCTCTAATAATGTGAAGCAGTAATCGAAACAGACACTACTAATCTGCATTGTTGTTCTGTTGATTATCAAGCTCCTACAGAGCAACGAGGTCACGTTCCACCGTGAGGAACCCGGTGGTGTGGCGTCCCATGTTCCCAAAAAGGGTCAGATGAGGGGCACGGGGTTCATACCAAGGCTCCGATGCTCACTGGCTGCAGAGACATTCGCTTAAGCGCCGAAGCGCACACGTCATGAACGAATAGCCTTGCATACAAGCTGTCCTGCGGGTGCTGTACTCTTGGAGTTTGGGCTCGTCGAATTGGAAGAGGCGTCTACTCCGTACATGTGTGCCTGCTGTGAAGACACAAGAGTGACAGCCGGACCGCAGGTAAATTCTCACGTCGCCACTGTTCTGCGCCGTGATTCAAACGGTGCCCGCAGTGTGACAAGCGCAATACCCGCAAGCCGCCACAGCGTGCATGCAAATGGATCCGCCATCGACTGCACACTCAGACAGAGTCATGGGTCAAATCGTCTCCCGTAGACTGCGGAGTACCCAAGGTCCTTTATACCAGCGAACGTCGATGACATACGTCCGTATTTCGTGCCCGCTAGCTGAACTATGTTATTCTTGAGACTAGAAGCGTAAAGCGCGGGCTTGTAATGCAGAAAGTCAATCCGTTTCAATAGCGACCATGGCCACGGGATCACCGGGATGACAGTGTTCATGTCATGGGATAGACCTAGGCAGGGATGGAGACTACGCAGTACGCATGCACAGGAAATGCGGCCAGCGGCACGGAAAGCGATACCTTGGGCGATATCTTGGACTGTGTGTTGATGTTACCGACCTTTGTTGATGTTACCTCTGATCTAATGCTTTAAATTATTATGGCCACGAGGCTGGCCCTTAAGCATCGCTCGCCCTCGTGGTGCAGGCAGCCTCATCCTATGTACATACGTCTGTCACAAAGCTGGCCGTCAGATCAAGCTTAATTGTCGGCCTGAGAGCAAAACCCATAAGGACGATCTCGGTCTGCTCTTCTTCTGCTAGCCTGAGCACCTAGCCAACGGGTCAACCTGTGCAAGGGAGGCTAGAAAGTTTTGCAAATACAAAATATTTAGCGCCAAAGTTGGCGGCAGATGCGGGAGCCGTTGAGACCCGTGCTTTTGGGCTACGGCGGAAGCTCGTGACAAGCTCGAGTTTTAGTACATTTCGGAAGGAGAGTTGAGCACCTGCCTGCCCAAGCTGATCAGAGGGCCTCTGGCTCTGAATGCAATTGTTTGGCGGGGCTGTTGGCTGCTCCTGGCCGTTGAAAAGATAATTCTGAATAATTCTGTTAGGGATTTATCACAGATCCGATTTGATGAACACAATCTCAGTCAGAATCAGCCTGGCTTTCAATATCACACTATCAGTAAATTTGACGGTGCCTCTGGGGAAGGTCGAGCAAAGTGACCCACGAGTGCGACCGCCTCAGTCAACTCAACAGTGGGCTCCGTTGCGTTGCCGCACTAGCCCAGTCTCGCCCTGTCCCCAGCCAGGTTTCGGCCACTGCATCTTCCTAAATCCCCCCATGCCTGGCCAAGCTGTCGCAAGTCGGCCCTGACAAACCTAACCTAAGAACCTTTCGCAAAACAACAACACAAGCTGCTAGGACAGCCGTCGCCTTTTCCGCATACTATTTTCCATCCGCCGACTGCTCATCTTAGACGTGCGGCTGCCATCTTAGTTTTGGCGGTTGGCGTGCCTCCAGCGGCCAGGCTCTTGGCTTAGCATCCATTGCTGCCCACCTTCCCTGTCCCAGCCCTCGCTCGCCCGCCATCCACCTTAAGGCTATTTTGGGCTCGGACCACTCTCAGCCTGCCCGCCCGCTGACCCCTGCTAATGACAATCGACGGATTTCGGCGCCAACACCCGCTCCACTCCAACAGCCTCCTCCCCTCATCAACACCCTTCCTCCGTCCAACCTATCCCCCTGCACCCATCGCATCTTTGCCGCGGGAGACGGAGACTCTGCGGCAACAATGAGACAACGCGCTTCTTTGGACATTATCGCCGATGACCGGGGCGTACCTGCAGTTCGGGACGATGCCAGCGTCAGCGCTGACGCCGATGTCGACGCCGACGTCGACGTCGACACGGCCGTCCAGGTTCAGGAGGATTCGCGATCGACGTCCTCGACGAGCTCTCCTGCCCCTCCCGACAACGAAGAGTCCGACTTCTTTCTCGGCGCCAACGACTCGCAGTCCTCGCTTGGCGTACCCAACCTCCAAGACATGCAAGTCAGCGACGACGAGTGCCTGCCTCCAGTCAATCGCCTGCCTAACGAAATCCTGATCGCCGTGTTCGCCAAGCTCAACGCCTCTTCGGATATCCTACATGTGATGCTGACCTGCAAGCGGTGGGCTCGAAATGCGGTGGATATCCTATGGCACCGCCCAGCCTGCACAACATGGGACAAGCACGCCTCCATCTGCCAGACCCTTGGCGTGGAGAGCCCCTACTTCTCCTACCGCGACTTCATCAAGCGGCTCAACCTGGCATCTCTGGCCGAGAATGTCAACGACGGGAGCGTGATGCCTCTTGCCGTTTGCACTCGCGTCGAGCGCCTGACTTTGACTGGGTGCAGAGGCCTCACCGATTCTGGTTTAATAGCCCTTGTGCAGAACAACACCCACCTTCTCGCTCTTGACATGTCGCTTGACGAGCAAATCACAGAAGCTTCTATCAATGCGATCGCCGAAAATTGCAGGAGGCTACAGGGTCTGAACGTCTCGGGCTGCAACAGAGTTTCCAACGAGAGCATGATTAGGCTTGCCAGGAGTTGCAGGTTCATCAAGAGGGTATGTCGCATCATTTTCTCCTTCTGCTTTCCCCTGCCATTTTACCATTCTGCGGTGTTCCTACTCGGCCTGTACTATTGCCCGGTTTCCGGCTTTAAAACCTGGTCTGGCCACTTTGACGATGCATACTGACATGCCTTACGAAACAGCTCAAGCTGAACGACTGCAGTCAACTTTACGATAACTCCGTCATGGCCTTTGCCGAGCATTGCCCCAACCTTCTCGAGATTGATCTTCACCAATGCCGGCTCGTGGGAAATGAACCAATTACAGCACTCGTGTCCAAGGGACAATCCCTTCGCGAACTTCGTCTCGCGAACTGCGAACTGATTGACGATTCGGCTTTCCTCATGCTTCCGATGAACAAGACTTATGAACATCTCCGCATTCTTGATCTCACTTCCTGCGCGAGGTTGACAGATCGGGCGGTTGAGAAGATCATCGATGTCGCCCCACGGTTGCGCAACCTCGTATTGGCCAAGTGCCGCAACATTACAGACACCGCTGTCTACGCGATCGCTAAGCTTGGCAAGAACCTCCATTACGTCCACCTCGGACATTGTGGGAACATTACGGACGATGCAGTGAAGCGCCTTGTTCAATCGTGCAACAGAATTCGGTATATTGACCTAGGTTGCTGCCTCCATTTGACCGATGAGTCTGTCACCCGACTTGCGACTCTGCCGAAGCTGAAGAGGATCGGGCTGGTGAAGTGCGCCAGTATCACCGACGAAAGCGTGTATGCTCTTGCCAAGGCGAACCAACGCGCCCGGCCTCGCAGAGATGCCGACGGCAATATTATTCCTGGGGAGCACTACAGCAGCAGCCATAGTAGTCTTGAGCGAGTTCACCTTAGCTACTGCACGAACCTGACTCTCCGGGTAAGAACAAGTTCCTATCATTTGGTCGTAGGTATGCTAACAAAACTGTACAGAGCATCCTGCGGCTTCTCAACTCCTGCCCTCGTCTTACCCATCTCAGCTTGACAGGAGTCCAGGCATTCTTGAGGGACGATCTTGAAGCATTTTGCCGCGATGCTCCACCTGGTGAGCTAGACGGTCATTCCAATACACTAGCATAGGTTCTCTTACTAACGCTTCTTCAGAGTTTACGGACCACCAGCGACAGGTTTTCTGTGTCTTTTCGGGTCTAGGTGTTGTCAACCTTCGCAAATACCTGAACCAGGAGCGATCATTCGCAGAACTTCATGCTCCACTGCCTGGCGAGCCGGCCGGCCATCCCCGAAACCATCAAAACTTCGCCGGCGCAGTCAATCCGCCTCCTGTTCCTCCCCATCTTCATAACGTGGACAATGGGTTTGATGACGGAGAAGTCGATGGTGTGGATGACGATGATGGCCTTGAGGATGGAAGCGAGATGGTAATAGACACACAACCTTTGCTTAACCCTCACACCGCTGGCCTTGGTATCCCACCAGGCGCCCCAAGAGCCATTCCGATACCGCCGCCAATACCTACCCTGCCATCGCAGATTCAACCTTCAATCAGCAACCCATTTGGTTATGTCGGCGGCCATCCACCTTATGTGCCGCAGCCGGTTCGATTCCAGGATGAACCAACTGCCTTTATCCATGCCTTTTCCCAGGCTCTCTCTCCGGGGCAAGATAGCATGAATGGGGACCCTCGGGGTAGCGACATTGGCACCAGTCTGGCTGGTATCGGGACTCCCATCGCCAGTACCGCGGCTACGGCGGGTCTGAGCAGCCCAAGTTCTCGGGCGCATCCGGCTGGGAGTCGGCACGCTTCCAGTGCTGGGCACAATTTAGGCATCGGCGCCAGCTTTGCTCCTATCCATGGACGGTCGACTGCGACAATGGCAGATATTTCGACTACGCTGGGCGACGAAGATGACTATGGGGATCGCCTCAATGGGACCCCAAGCCCCCATTCCGGAAGCCCGTGAGGCGTGGAAAGGGCGAGCGGCTAAGGGAAAACAGACTTTTAAGCGCTTGTTCGTATTGCCCTCGTTCGACAATTGTTTGGGGCACGCCTTCGCATATCAATGCCGTCGCATACTCTTGGGCTCCTCATGTTTACCAAAGCTGCAGGCTTGCCGCCAGATGGTTCAGATACTCTGGTCCTTGCTAAGCAGAAGATTTCATCGCACCGAGGTCCCGTCGATCCCACCTAGACATCCCGGGTCACCTCGCAAAGGATGCGCTAACATCGGAAACGAGCGGAGGTCTAATGTCAGGTGACTTGTGTCTCCTTATGTGTTGAGACGTGGAGGTCCCCAGAGTGCAGAAGTTCTATCCCTACTTTGGAGAAAGAGAAGTTTTGCTCCTTGCCACGGCTTTTGGGTTCCATAATTTTACCCTATTGCTTTTGCTGCCCATTCCGCCTGTTTTAATGCTTTGGCATGCTTGCTTTATAACAGACGAAATTGCCTCGGCGGCTAGTCCGATGGTTGCTTCCGCCGCTGGGCTATCGGAGATGATGCGACAGCTTGGAAGAGTTTTGGACCGGTATGGATTTTTATGGGACAGCAGTCGAGCGACCAGCACTCGACATAACGTCCAAAGATATTTTGCGGGGTATTCGAAATATTTCTCAACTTCGGTTTTTGGGCGTGCTGGCGTTTTAGAGAGGAGGGTCCTCCCCTCTCTTGGATTGATTAAGATTCTCGTTGCCGGCAGGAAACCATCGCGGGAAGCATGGCGGGCGGCACGACCTGTGCAGTATTTTAAGCGTCGTGACAAGGGAAACAGGCGGGGATCATTATATATGGCTTGATATTTTGACTTTTTTGTCAGGTTAACTGCAAGGTGTAAGGGGTACTTGTCCCTGCCCACGCTCAACCTTAGAGAAGGCAGCAATTTTTCTCTGCGGGGTTTCATTGCCAAGACTAGTCGTAACACAGCCCCTTTTTGTGACATGCTTGCAGGTTGCCGTAGGTGACGCATGAAGCCGGCAAAGAATGTGTGCTATGTTATAAGGGTTTTATCCGCAAGTATTCCGTAGAAAGCATTTATTTATATTGGAGAAACTGAACCTTTTGGCTTCAATAAAGACTTCTATAGTCTTTGATTGGCGCGTCGTTTGATGAGGTGCGGAGACGGGCGCTTGTTCGTGAGGAATGGTTCTGCGAAATAGCGACCCCTTTTACCCCCTTTACCCCCTTTTGCTTTTGCCCCTTTTCGTACTGGCCCCTCTGCCCCATTGCCCCGTGAGAGTTATCTTCACTGACCCGTTTGTTGTATAGGTAGGTCGGTATGCGAGAATCGGGAGGAGGCTGCGGTAATATCGTAGCCGGTGGCTGGCAGCTGTCGGTGGCAGAAAAGTGTTGTTTGCATTGTGCCGTTATTACTGCGCTAGTATGAAATTTCGTGAGATGCCTGGGCCAAAAAGGGGGAATGTTTCACTCTTCAGAGGGGAGGGAAAAGATGGTCCCTTGGACTCTGGCTGTGTCTGTCTGTCTGGCTGGCTGGCTTCATCTGCGGAGACAGAGACAGATAGACAGACAGATAGACAGAGACAGATAGACAGAGACAGATAGACGGAAGCAGCAAGTCCTCGTTAGCTACCGTGTTCTTGTTGGTCCTGGCTGGTGTCAAGGCGAGGAGTGGGCGGCAACAAAACAGAACTGAGCAGGATGAATGGGTGCTGTGTCGGGGCAGATGATGTCGTGCGCGTCGGTGGATGCGAGGGCCGCGGCGTTCGTTCTATCTCGTTCGTCTGATCGGAAGAGGCTTTAGGAGATAGGCGCTGCTCGGGGACGCGGATGCCATGTCGAGACGGGCTCGAGGTTATTTGTTGGCCTTGCTCGTCGGATGTTGCGGCCGGATCTGGCGTGATCGCCGCCACCTGGGCACTTTTGTACCTGGGCATTTTAACTGCCGGTCAGGGCCCTGAGCACTTCAGCACAGCTGCTTACCGCTGACACGAGGCCTGTGAGTTGCGATGGTATTGCTTGTTTCTGTCTTGTCTTGTCCTGTCCTGTCTTGTCCTGTCCTGCCTTGTCCTGTCCTGTCCTGTCCTGTCCTGTCCAGACCCGACGGAAACACAGCTCGGAACCCTTCGCTGCCGGTGGGTTCGCAAAATCCCCCAAATCGTTTCTCCGGCCCCCTTTATCCTAGGCGCTATCGGTCTGCGGGTACTAGTAGGGCAGGCAGGTGGGCTAGCCGGGAGCTGTGCTGCTAGGTCGGCGCGTGCCGCTGTGGTCTTGTCTCCGTTGCGTTCTCGGCAAGCCCTGGGGGTCGCCTGGCTGAGGGGCATGCGACGTCTTTGGTCGAACGTCTTAGCGCCGGGCTTTTTGCTATTAGTGATGTTGGAGAGCCTGTCCCGTTTCTCGCTGTGGTCTCTGTCTGTCTTTATGGGTGGTTCATGGGGCGTATGTTGCCGCTTTTGTTATCGATTGTGTCGAGGCCAAAGTCAAGAGGGACGGTCGATGTGGCCTGTAGTCGTCAACGAACGGTGTTTACCTGTCGTTGATATCGTGTAAGGGAGTCTCGCGCGGCGTAGGGGGCGTGAGGCCTGGGGGCTGACTGCGGAATAGGGGGCGCGCAGTTGATTGGCCGCCCGCCCCTCTCCCTAACCGCCAACGCTCAGCACCTACCCATCCGCTGAAATACGACACTTTCTGTCCAATACAGAGTCTTCTTATCATTAGAGGATGATCAACACACGCCCGTGGGCTATCCTGGTCTCTTTGCTCTTGTTTCTGGCTTCTTTTCTTCACTTGTCACTATCAGGGCGGCCTCTAGTTCTCCCTGTCGGTCCTTCTGCTAGGCTCAGTCTAGTGGACACGGACCTGGACAACTTGTGCCAGTATGAGGCGGCTGCCCCCAGACTCCAGGGGCCTCTGTCGTTGGTTCGGGCACTGCTGTCCTTGTTGCTGCCCCTCTGCTGGCCCCCAAGACATATTTTCTCTGGAATTAGGGGGAACTTTCTCATTCTTTCCCCGGTAATGAATAGCAGGCCATGCCGAAGAGACAGTGAAAGGATGTCCCCGTATGCATGTATTATTTCGTCAAGACTTGCTGCCTTAAGGAGGGACTTCCACAGAGGCATTTGCTGCGGTACAGCAAAAAGTCAAAACAATTGAACGGCACCGACAGAGTCAGACCGGCCCGCTCACGAACCTTACCACGGCCATGCAAGATCAAAGTTTTCGCCCAGGGCACATAAAGCGCACCGAATGTCTGGCTGCATAGGATGGTCTGGCTGCACAGGATGGTCTGGCTGCACAGGATGGTCTGGCTGCACAGGATGGCTCTTCATTATGTCCCAGTACATTTCACTGTTAGCCGCATGGCGGGTGCTGTATCTAGCCCCCGAAAGGTGCGGCGGGTGTGTTGGCACCTCTGCCATCCCTTTACTCAGGCTGACCGCTTTCACCCCCCCCCACACCCTGCTTCAGGCGGTCCTGCCCGCCACATTCGGGTCCGGACTGGCCACAACGACGCGGTTTGATGTCTCAAAAGATCGGCAATGTCGTCCACGCAGAGCAGGACACCTCCCACACCACCTGACCAAAAATTCTGTCTCGTTCAAAATGTGAGTGGCTCCGGCTTCTCGCCGGAAGGAGTCCCGGTATGGCATCATGCAGACAAACAAGCCTTTCTTGCGGAGACGGTGGATGGATCTGGATCTCGGGCGGGAGCGCCTCGCTCAACAAAAGATGGAAGAGAAAGCTGAGCTATCTGTTTCCGCCACGGAGACGGTCAACTCCGATGCAACAATGCATGGACACGTCGAGATCAGCTCCAGTCGTGTCAGTTAAATTCTGTCTGCTTTTTCTTGTTTTCCATATTGAGGGTCTGTGTGTTTGCGTGTTGATTTGGGTGGTCTGCGTTCGGAAGGGCGTGCAGCGGCTGGCTCGGTGTGGTACTACATGTCCCCTCTACTCAGATGAGGCAGGGTTGGTTCGGCCAGCCGCAGTTATCATGAGTTTGCAGTGGCGTTAGAGGGGGAGAAGATAGCGGGATTATTGGGAATTTATCGAGCTGACCGGCTTGCTTCCGGTGGCGTGGGCTGCCGCTATGGAGGGCATCCAGATGACCCGCCTTGTACTTCCTGCCCCCATCACGCCGCGCTAATAGAGCAGTGGCGTCACCGCCACGGCTTGCACTGCTTACGCTGACGCGACAATGAGGGGCGGTCAGAGCGGACAGGGAGACGCCTGGTTGGCTGTTATGGGTGCGGCGCCGGCCCGAGGCCGAGTGCTGTGGGTCCGGAATGTCCTGGCGGGTTCTCGGAGAGGTACCTGAAGCACGGTGGCTGGTCGTCATACTGTTTGCTGGGGGGCTCGGTTCATACCGATGTGCGCTCCAAAGCCTAGCACTGCTGTAAGTCACAGCGGAAGTGAAGTTGCCCGGTTGACAAACGAACCTTGTGTTGGACTGAGACATGATTACAGGGATTGTACAGGACCCAGGCAGAACTCGAGGCCGGCACCCACACCAGTGAGACACACTGCTCTGTCCGGGTGTGTTTGCTTGGTCTCCTACTACTACTACGCAGCACTTAATTCCCGGGGCTGGTTTCCGAGTCCACGCGTGACCGACTGGTTGGGGGATGGCTGAGCTCAGGACAGACTTTGGCCTTGGCTGACGGATGCACCAAGTGTCGCTTTAGCAGTTGACCGCAGACGGGTCTGGCATCCAGTTCCCCGACAGGTCGTTTTACGGACACGGCCGTCCTCGTTGCTGCAGCCAAGCAGATAAGCTACCGTCAAAAGCTACCGTCAAAAGCTACCGTCAAAAGCTACCGTCAAAAGCAATCGTCAAAAGCAATCGTCAACATGGTATTCCCCTCCAAACCATCTTACACAGGGCCGTGGGCCCGCTCGACACGGGCGAGGTCTTGACACCCCCCCTGCCCAGGTAGAAGCGTAACGCCTCGCACGTGAATACGCGAGCGACGACGCGAATGGAAATTTTACTGCCACGGCGCGGGGGCTGACGCGCCGGGTCAGACGGGATGGACAAAACCGCGCTTGACGAATGACAGGTCTGTCCCATCTGCAGCTCGAGGTAGCTCAGCCAGCATTTTGGGAGAGGAGGGGGGGAAAAGGGTGTGTTGGGTGTGTGGGAGCCTGCACCTGCTATTGGGCAGAGCACGCCTATCAGCAGAGAACGGCCACTGATGATGCACCTCGTACTTCAGCGCGTGCTGGTGAGTCACCGAGGCCTGGCCAGGACAGAATTTCACGCCAAAGAATTCCATTGTCGGGAGAAAGCCGCTATGTATCGATACCGATGTGATCCGGGCCTTTGTTAATCACTTAGAACCAAGAAAGATTGCCCTGAAACAGGCTGGCAGTGCCTGTCAGTCAGCGCCGTCCACGCGTCCTCCCCCCCTCCCCCCCTAATCCACCGCCAGCCACAGAACCTCTCCTGAGTCCCCCCCAGGACTCGAAGATGTGTCCACGGGAGGGACTCGGGGCAAAACACTGGGCCGTGTGCGCCCTGGCAGCTGGTAGGGCAGGCTAGCCACTCCTTCAGGCCCAGGGGCGGTTTTTCGGTCCCGACTCCCAGGACCAGATCTTCGGAGATTAGCGTTGATCAATGCACCCGCCACCCAGCGACCGCAGGGCTCTGGGCTCTGGATAAGCTGCTTACCATCTCCGCTGTCAGTGTCAGGTACCCTGACTGGAGTCTCGGCCCAGGCCCCGATAAAGACCAGCAGCTCGTCGATGGGGCCGCGCTGGGCCGGGCGAGCTTCGGGATGTTAGACAGTTCCAAGCCGAAGCAAGTGCAGGGGCAGCAGGTGCAGCAGGTGCAGGCGAGCAACATACACATGGCAACCGCCGACTCCACTAGCTCCGTAGTTGTGTGTTTGCGGGTCTTGGTTTTCGGCATTGTGGCAGAAGAAGAGGTCGGTGCAGATGGGCGTTGCCAAATTCCTCTGCCCGAACCTGAGCGGCTATTCTGGAATATTTATATTTATTCCCGACTATAATCTAGATCGGCAGACAGGCGAGACTATCGCCATTGTGTTTGTCCCCGGGCTCCTGCCTCTGCATTCGCTAGCGCCGGCCGGCCAGCCGGGGGAGATGTTGGCTCTCCCGAAATGCGTTTGTCCACGGGTTCGGACAGGAAAAAGCAAGAAGAACAAGAGGAAGAAATGAGCTCGAGCCGGAAACCATCCGGATGACAAAAAGGGCACCCGGAGGGCTTGTGGAGGTTTGTGATAACTCGAATCACACGAATCAGAGTCTTCGACGAACGGGCTAGGTACGGCAGCATGGTACCGAAGAGAGGCGGTCTGGGTGGTTAGAGCCAAGTGTATGCCGATCTTAGGGCAATCCGACGGGAAGCAACGACGGTACGGCTAGATTAAACTGGTAAGGTACCGGCCAGGTGGCTAACTGGCAAGGTTCGGCGGAAGACACCCAAGCTGTGAGCCCTGTAGATCCCATCTCATGGAACGCCATAGAAGGAACGGGAAACGGGGAACGGGCCGGCGGTGTGTGGGGGGAGGAGAGAACTGGAGAGAGTGTGTGGGGGGAGGAGAGAACTGGAGAGAGTGTGTGGGGAGAGGAGAGAACTGGAGAGAGTGTGTGAGTGGAGGGGGGTTCCATGGGGTTAGTTGGCCATGCCATGTGAACCGGGCAATCGATCGAATGGGGCCTCCCAATTCCGCTAAGAACTTCAAGAAGAGGACGGCCCAAGGGGAGAATTCCGACCTGTAACACAGACGCGTATCGAAGGCATGCTGCACTCTCCAATCTCGGATTGGAAGTCGCTTGTCAAGTGCTCGAAAATCCAACCCGTCGAAATGTCGGGATGGGAGCCAAGACTCGACCCTGGAGCATCCAAGGATGAGAGTCCAGGTACGGTGGGCATGGGGCATCCGGCAGGCAGGATTATCATGATGGATGGATGGACGAGAAGAAGAATTTTCACTCAGCAGGGAGGCGGCCAAAAGGGGGTAGCGGCGCAAAGGGTTGGCGTTCTGTGCTCTGTGCTTTGTGCCGTGCTCTGTGCGTCACGTCACGTCTGCCTGGCGAGTTACACGCACTCAGTGAGGGCACTTCACAGGCGTATTCCATTCTGAAGGAGACGAAGCGATTGGTACTTCCGAATCCAATCCGCCTCGCAGCGAGTGAGCGACTCGCAAGACCGACTGACCACCCACACTAGCCACGTCAAATGGCGTCCGTCTGCAGCAAGTCGTCTTGCCAACAAACGAAACGCCATGCACGACGTTGGTACTAGTTAAATACACAGCAAAACTCGCTGCTTAAGCGCTGAGGGAACCAAGAAGAAGCGGGCGGGTTTCAAGAGATGCGCGTGGTCGGCAAAGACGGCCGCCCACGCCGCGGCCGCATTTTTTCTGCGCAGCATCCAGCTGCAACTGCAGGCGTGGGAGCGGGGGCACTCACGCTCGCAGAGGGCTGAACAAACGACACTGCAATCATGCAAGAGTTGCGCATGTGTCTTTCCCACGCTAGTCTTGACCGAGGTGGCGAGGTGGTGACGGAAAACGGTGGTTGGCGCTCCCGACACTAAGAAAAAAATCATCTACGGAACCCCGAATTGCCAATTGGGGGGCCGTGGGAATGCCTACCTTACCTACCTACCTTGGGTCAAATTTGGCCTGCATTATCTGTAGGGGGCTGCGCGAGAATGGGAAATTGATGTTACCGACTCCTCGGGTCACAGTTGGAGAAAGGGGGGATGGACGCTCACGCCCACGCCCACGCCCACGGCCTCTCGGGCCCCCTTCTGGGCTCGCCCTCCCAGGGTTTCTGCTCTCCAGTTCGTAGCTCCTGCAACCCTCAACTTTTGGAGACGACTCCGGGCCAGGTGGCAGAATGAATGGGGCGCCTATCCGTTCTACATTGGGGATATGTAATATACACCGCCTCCATGGTAGCTAGCCGCCTCGGATGGTGTGCACTGGGCCGGTAAATTAGATGCCTTGAAATACTGAAGAATGCAAAAAAAGAACAGCAAACGGAAGACTTGGTCTTCGAAAAGAAACCCGGAACCTGCGGCGTGCGTGCTAAACCCGAGAAAGCCCAAGAGGTGTTATTCTGCATAGCACGGCGTGCATGTGGTCGGCTTTGATGCGCGATTCTGGGAAGGATTGCTGCCTATTGCGCTACCACTCACTCAGCCTTGGACAGCAAGGCGATTTTTTTCCGGCGCTTATTTTTCATCAAAGCCATCTCGCGACCCAGGACTCAACAGCTACCCACCTACCTAGAAAACTCGTTTCCATCTCCCAATCCAAGGCACTCAACTCAAATCCAAGACACTCAACTCAAGTCCAAGACACTCAACTCAAATCCAACCCTACAAGCGTTGCACTGGCCTCTCTACCTACCTAAGACAACTCAAAGACTCCTGTGGTTGCCGTTTCGCCGCCGCCGCGCGCGGACCGACGCGGGTATTGTTCCTCGCCTCGCTGTTTACCACCCCGGAAGATGCGCTGTGCATCACAGCTTGCCTCGAGAAGACTTCGAAGCCCGCAAGCTGACGGTTTCTAGGCCATTCGTGGTTGTGCAAGAACGCGATCTAGCTGGAGCAGTCAGTACCTGCTTCTCACGCGTCCCGGCCTAGCCGTCGCCCCCCGAGCCTCGATTCACAATCTCCCCTCCCTGTTCTCTCACTGATCTCGATCTCTGACCTCCCACTCCGCGCCTGCCGGCGACCGGGGATCCTCCACTGAATTCGAGGCGTGCTGTCCCGCCCCCTGCCCCCTTTCGGTCATCCCGGTCGACGCGTCGTCTTCCATCCGAGCTTTGTGCGCGGCTGTCGCCAAAACAAGAGCGACACACGCCGGCATCGCCTTCGAAGAGACGCGCTCTTGTCCGTCTCGGCCGTGATAGTACGTGAATCCATCGTCGGATGCGAGACAGGCCCTGCCCTCTCTCCGACAGCAGGTAAATACATGGCACCGCCGCCGAGGCCCAACCCGGACACAACTGGTCCAGGCTGCTAGAGAAATACTCTTCCCCCAACGGTTCCGATTGTTCCATCCCCAGTACCTGTCGGTTGCATCACAGCCGTCGCTGCGCTTTCGATACCGTGGCCAATGTTAACGCGTGGTATGCGCGAAACAATTGAATACCGCGACGGCGAGCTAGATAGTCTGAGAAGCTTCGTTGCTTTGCGGGCAAGGCGGGGTTGAACAGTGCCAGTCCACCAACATCTCCGGAACAGGAGGCGCTTGTGTTTTTCCCTCTCCCTACAGTTCCCGTCATTTCTCCTGATCCCGTCTCTCAGACTCTCTCTAGTGGAGGGAGTGCAAGCGCTCAAGTGAGCAGCGCACCACGTCGCTTGCGATCACAAAGAGCTCTTCGGACCATGCGGTGCACCGACACCTCGTCGAACTCGTCGATCGCCCAGGAAGCAGAGAGTGCCTGCCTCGGTGGCTAAAAGAAGAACGTGGGTTGCTATGCCCTGTCCTGGCCACGCGCGGTTCCGCAGGATAATTATCTCGGAGGTCGCCGGCGGGGGCTACGCGATGGATACTCCAATGTGGCGCGGGATCGCGGGCGTCCTCAAACTCCCTTACGTCTCACACTTCCATGGACATCCCGGCTATCGAAAGTTCAAGTTCCTTGCCAGCTAGCTACGAACTGTGCGATGATAAACAACAATGCCATTCTCCCGCAGACCCCGGCCATCACACAAAGTTCAATGCGACAACGGTGTTGTCGGAGACACCCATATGGCGGCGACGAGGCGCAAGGGCGGACGACGGGCAGCCGGCTACGGCGACGTTGCGTCACGAGGTGGCGACACACGCGGCGACACACGCAAAAGACAAATGTGCGGGTGTGATTGGCCGACTAGGTAGCCTCTCTTCGCCGAAGAATGACGCTGCTTACTGGCGTCGGTCAAGCGCGGGGAAAAGCATATACCTCGACGGCCCGGCTCCCGAAGCTCTACTATGCGAGCTAGTGAGCAAGTGAGACAAGTCGGGCCAGCTTTGGGCGCAGGATTGGGCTTCTGTAGACCGTGGCCGCAGCCGACCCATTCTTGTCGGCGTCCCGACCGACAGGCTGTCACTTTCTCGTTGCCAAGGGCCCCGCGCCGAAAGGCCCGCTATCTCCCTCCCTAGCGTGCTGGGTTGTGGCTGTTGACGAGGCTTGACCATAGAGCGCCGGCCCCATGTTTGCTTTTTCCGAATCGCGGACCAGGGCCTGTGTTTGCCGTTCAGAGGCCAGCGCGCCATCCCTGGAGCGAGCAAGCGCTTTCTTTGCCTTGTCGGCGTTGTGAACGAGATATCCGTCAATTCAGAAACCAGGCGTCGAAAGCAAACCGACAAGCGCTTTGTCGTCGGCACAGGGATTAAAGGCGGAGTGTGCGCTGGGCGCTCCTGAGGCGCTTCTGGTCGGTCAGGGCTGGGGCCAACAGACCACCTCGGTCGCCCCGGTCGGTCACTGGCTTGGACGGCCATGGGGTCGGGCCGGGCCGGGCCGGGAAGGGCCGGGCAGGTCCTCCAGTGGGGCTCCGGCAGTCGTTGAGTTCGGACGGAATCGGCAATTCAAGAGTGGAGTCAACGGCTCATTGCATGGAGCTGGCGGCGGCAGACTGCATGAAGCAAGCCGCTAGTCTAGCTTTTGGCCCTAGTTAGTGCCGCCCTAGACTGGTTGATAGCAAAGGGACTCCGCGTTCCATGCGCTCTTATTTCAACTTGATTCCATTCCAAGTTTCCGATTTGTGTCATCAGTATTTTACGCTCCAAGTTTCCGATTTGCGTCACCAGTATTTTACACACTCGGGTTACAATATTACTCGCATGCTTTATTTCCTCAAATTGGATCTGCCGCTGCTGTTTTGCGCAAAGTTGAAACCTGCCCCCTTCCTAGTTCCGTTACCTGAATTACACCCCCCTTTTCGAACCAGCCTCGGCCCGCCGTCTGTTCTTGCAGCTGGTGCTGACGGCCTTGATGCGGCCGTCGAGCGCAATATTAACAGGCGACTTGGCCTTGATGTAGTTGACGAGGACCTCGTCGAGGGTGTCGAGGATGACAAAATCTTTGCGCGGCGGGTCGAAGAAGTTGTCGCCGCCGTTGGCCACGAAATCAATCGTGACCACACGGTACTCGGCCTGGCGGTCGAGCGGCGCGCCGCCGATGCTCACCGCCTTGAGCCGGCTGCCGGCCGCCGCCGTCGGGCTGAACGAGATGCGGATCCCCCGGCTCACCTGCAGGAACGACGTCACGGCCCGCCCGTTGACCTGGCTCACGCGCGACACGATGCCCTCGAGCGCCGTCCACAGGAACTCCCCTGCCATGGTCACCTCCACCACGGCGTTGCCGAACGGGAACGCCGTCAGCACCTCGCCCCGTGTCACGTTGCCCTGGTCGATGGTCGCGCGGATGCCGCCGGCGTTGGTGATTGCGAACGCGGGCGCTGTTGCGGGAGTGCTGCCGTTGAGGCGGTAGTCGAGCATGGCGCTGTGGAGAGGCCGAGTGGAATTAGTTCGGTGCCTGGCACGTGACAGATAGGGTCTGCGACGAGAGAGCACCATGGCGCTTTCACTCGCCGGGGCGAATACTACTCACTCTGAAATGAAGTCGCCCAGCGTGCACTCCTGCATCTGGCAGGTCGACTGGTCCAGGACCACATCGCTGAACCCAATCACCTGGGAGCTGAACTCTTGGAACGGGACGCGCCAAGCGTCGACCTCGGCCTGCAGCTCGGGGTCCTGCGCCGTCGCATTGGTCAGGTGGATCGGCGCGCCGTGGTACTCGAGGATCTTGCCGGCCGCGTCGTACGTCACGTCAATGTACCCAAGGTACTCGCCCCAGCGGTACGCCGTGACGATGAAGACCTCGTCGCCGTCCTTGTTCTTGACGATGGTCGGGTACGGGCCGACGGCGCCCGGGAAGTCGCCCAGCGGCGTGTGGCTGTGCCCGCCCATGATCAGGTGCAGGCCCGTCGTCTCGCTCGCTAGCCGCTGGTCCTCCTCGTACCCGATGTGCGTGATGGCGGCGATGCGCGTGATGTTGGTGGTCGCCCGGATCAGGTCGACCGTGTCCTGGACGGCGCGCACGGGGTCCGTGAAGGTGGTCTCGGGGCCGGGCGACGAGATGCCGGGCGTCGTCTCCGTGGTGACGCCAATGACGGCCAGCTGGTACTTCTCAAAGACGTAGAAGGGCTTGATGGTGCGGTTGAGCTTCTCGTTGCTGGAGAAGATGTTGGCGCTGACGATGGGGAACGTCAGGTTATCGAGGAACTGGCCCAGGTACTCGGAGCCGCGGTCGAACTCGTGGTTGCCTAGCGTCATGGCGTCGAAGCCCAGCTGGTTCAGCGTGTCGGCAATCTTCTCGCCGCCGTAGTAGCTGAAGTACATGGTGCCCTGGAACTCGTCGCCGACGTTGAGCAGCAGCGAGTCTGGGTGTTCGGGCCGCGTCTCCTTCAGAACCGTCCGCACGCGCGAGTAGCCGCCATAGCACCCGCGCGACGGATTGGTGCAGTCGGTGCCAGAAGACGAGAACTGGTCGAGGTGCGCGTGCACGTCGTTGATGTGGTAGAAGGAGATGTTGTAGTTGCCGTCGCTGTCGATGAAGCGCCTAGACAGCTTGCGCTCGCTGATGAGATGGTCACCGACAAAGGGGGTGTCGCTGGCCGTGGCGATGGCGCCCGAGCACGCGGCCACGAGGCACGAGGCGGAGAGGAGCAGCTTCATCATGACCACTCTTTGTCGTAACAATTGTGCCGAAACTCTCACCCAAAGAGGCGCGAGCTGCAACCTAAATTAAGAGGTTGCAAGGAGAGAATCTTGAGAAATGGAGGTCTGGGCGGCGACGACACCTCGGACTCGGGCGCACCCGTCATTTTATTTGAAATGCTCACCATCTATCTATCTTGTCCGTCCGTCACTGCCACGTGCTGATCGTCGCCGGTTCGCTACATTTCCCCTCGGTATGCGATTGCACGGCGATGCGGTGCCCAGGGGTAGGAACGCACGCGGATGGCTGGTTGGCCAGCGGGTTCAGATAACAAATGTTTTTTGCCTTGCAGAAATTGCAATGTCGCGACGCGCCGTGTTAGAGTTACTTGGCGCATCGGTTCACTTGGTGACCTGCCTTGTTTGTCGCACTTTGTGAGCGGGCCGAGGACAGTTGGAGCTTGGCATCGAGGCAAGTTTTTGGGCTGCCTAAAGTGGTCGAGACCCACAAAGGCCAAGCGCATTATCACGTGCCGACCGGATGGAAGCGATAAGGGCGCCCCGCGATAAGCTGATAAACTCACGTGTCATCCGAGCACCTCCGGTCCGATAATTTGGCCGTCAGCATCACCCTTGCATCCATCCCTTGCACAGCCCCCGCCGAGCGGGGCAGTATCGCGGGGCTCGTTCCATCGGAACGGCGAGCTTCGCTGTGTGGCGGTCGTTGGGGCGGGGCTTGGCGTTCAGCCCTATCCATCGATCGGACGTCACCCCGGGCTTTCGCCAATTGCCAGCTTAATTGCCCCGATCGGCTAGCCGGCACCCAAGCCCTGCCACCACCAAAGTCGATCGCGTGTGCGTTATCGAGATGCTGCGCACGCGCGAGCCTGGCACTGAGTCAGATCGTTGCACTCAAAATAGATTCGGCCGACGACGAGGTTGGAAATGCGACGAGCATATAATGGGCATGCCAACCCCATCGGTCAAGTCCTTCATCTCAATCATCAATTTCCACATCAAATCACCATGCACACATTTCCTTGAGTTTGGGGTTTCCTTCTCTTTCTTGGTTTCCCTGTTTCATTGGTTTCACTGTTTCATTTTGTCATTTGCTTCTCTCTTAGAGTCTTGGACCTACACTCAGTGAGCGATCACACAACACACCTTCCCACTTCCCAGTCACCGAAAAAGAAACACACGGGAATCAAAACCGTCCTCTGCCCGCCGCAAAAATGCTCTCCAAAGGAACTGCACTCGCCGCGATGGTGGCCGTGCTCGGCATGTTGTCAACAGCGGATGCCGCGGCGCTCGGCAGCAGCAACGCGAAGCGCATCCCGCTGATCGGGAGCTTCTCCATGTCGCCGACGCGTGGGTGCCCCATGGGCAGCGACGCCATCACGACGCAGCTGACGTACGGCAACGACTGCGGGCAGTGCAACAACTTCTTTGGCAGCCCCTTCGCCGCCATGCAGTCGATCGACGTGCACGGGCCCATCGCCGGCGCCCAGTGCGTCATCACCGTGCACACCACGGCCGACTGCTCCGACCCTGGCACCGTCTCCGGCCCCGGCTGCTGGTCCCCCGAGGGCATGATCCGGGGCTGGACCATCACCTGCCCCGGGGCAGACCCCAGTCAGACCTACATGCCGCCGTGCGCCTCTAAAACGGGCCCGCCCTCGTGCGAGCCTTCTTGCAAGGGCAGTTAGAGACGGTGCGCTTTAATTTGCGAAAGGGAGGGTGTGGTGGTGGTGGCAGATTGGCACGGATGTCCCTGGAGGAGCGTTTGGATTCACTGTTGCATCGTTCTTTTTTTTTAGGGTGGTCTGATGGCGGGGAAGATGGAGGATGGTGTTTGTGAATCTTGGCACGGCGCTTGGAGTTCTTGTCCTTGTCTTTTTCTCTTCATGCGGGGTTTCTTTAGGATAATTAGACGGGATTTGGCAAGCGGCATACTAGACTTTCTGCTTTGATAGCAAAATCGATGGTGTCAACCCACGCATATGCAATGCATGCAGGCTGAGTGTCGGGCAGCAAATTATGGCAAAGCATAACTTGGAAGTGGGCCTCTTGGCATGTACATCATAATTGTGCTCCTTGAAAAAATGGCCTGCGCATGTTAAGACTCGGGTCTGTTCTACGGTGCGTCGAGGAGGCCAGGAAGCTGGGAAATGAACCGAGGACCTGTCGTGGAGTGATGCATCATGAATCTACGCGAGGTGGGCTGTTGCAGCCAGACCTGCGGTGGCTGGGCCAGCCGGGCCTGCAGTGCCTGGGCCAGCCGGGCCTGTGGTAGTTGTAATAGCAACTCCCATAGCGCCATCTGGGCCTGTGTCGGTTGCCTTGATATGGATTGTGAGGCCATTTGAGAGTAGTGATAGAATTTGGGAGCTGTTAAAGTATGGCTGGTTACTATTGCTATAAGGCTCTGAAGTGTAGGACACTATAGTGGTCGTGTTGGTGTGATTAGTGCTGTTGATCAGCCTGCTTCCGGATTGTTGACTGAGCTCCACAGCATCTTCCAGAACCTCTACTCGTCTTGGCAGACCCTGTCACGAGGGAGAGATATTGACCGGCCAAAGCACAGTAGAACCTAACCTGTATTGTGAAATCCAAAGGTAAGGAAAGAAAGGAAGCTATCTCAGGGACCGCGGGGTCCTAGGAGCGGAAGATATGATGCAGCCTTACGTAAGATAAGGCTTTGCGCATTGATCACACTCTAAAAAAGATGCGACCAATCAGGACCACGTAGTGCGTCATTGCCACCACGGCACCCGCCGTGACACTTACCTCGAAGTGGCCGCTATAATATACTTAACGAGGAAAAGGAGGAGTGTCACGGCAAGTATCAAGACAGCTGGCTGGTAAGTGCTAAGGCAGCTGGCTGGCAAGTGCCAAGACAACCGGCTGGTGATCGAGGTGCGGGGTGGGGTACTGGCCCGTGCGGACGTGACCCACAGACCAACCCTACTTCTTCGAGCACCGCACAGAATTTGGAACTTCCTTCCTTTTCCTTTTCCTTAGCTTTAGATTCTACGAACACAGCGACCTTAATGCAGCTTTGCCTCATCTAGTTGACTGTGCGGTGACAAGAAGCTTATCTTGTATTATAGTATCACGATCGTAATACTATTTAGAAGTAAAGAATTTGTCACCGCATGTTACAATCTGGACAACAGTATTACAAACCACTCGACTGTTAGGGTCGTCTGTCTGTAAGGGAGCACGGGCTCCACAGAATGTTGGGGTTGGTAATTATGAAGATAGAACAAAGGGCAAGCTCCTATCGCACGGGTAATACAGTCAAATCGGAATGCCACTCAAAGTGTATGAGTGCAGTGAATGTGTATTGCTTGCTTGAAGAACCAAGCAAGAACTATCTAAGACCGTGGCTACGGTCATCGTATATATCTAATTCAGGTAACCAATCAGGACTCTTCCTTTGCGTGCTCAGTGCTCCTCCTAACGCTTGGTACACCGAGCGTCTCAGAGACTACCGAGCGTCCTGCTCGGTGCGCTCGCCTGGTCTTGGCAGACCAGTCGCACCGAGCGCCTCCTGATTGGCTGTGTCGAACACTTGCGGGGCCCGACCCCGCCCACTTGTGCGGCCCAATTGGCAATTGGCTTCCAGCGCCTCCTGCAGTCTTGGACCAGGATCGTAATAAACAGGTCCACGGAGCTAGGCCCGGCCTAGGATTGTGGGGGTCTGGACGGTAGGTAGGAGATGACAGGAGACAAGGAGTATCGTGCACAGATTGCGAAAGACAGGCTTTCAACATACAACCAATGTATGCTTAACCAGATGCATTGATAGCTGCAGAACCGTTCTCCCAGAGAGAGCGCGTTCTGCCAGCTCCTATATAGAACTATGAGCAACCAATCAGGGTCCCTTCCCTGCGCTCTGTGGACCCCGGGGCGATCTGCGAACAGATCGCCATGGGCCCCACTAATCGCCCTGCTCCGTGCGCTCTCCCAGGTCTTGGCAACTAACCGCACAGAGCACTTCCTGATTGGCCGCATCCTTCCTGCCGAGAGCCCTGCCCTGAATGCCGCTCCAGCCAATCTGCAGCGGGGGGGACAACGCCCTCTGCACCTCTGAACCGGGATCGTAACACCGCACAGTCAAATGTTATGAGGCAAGGCTGCAATGTAGTCGCTGTATTCGTAGAATCTAAAGCTAAAGAAGGAAAAAAGGAAAGAAGCTTCCAAGGCCCGGGCAGGGCGCGGGGGAAGTAAGTTGTGTTGTGGGCCGCGTGGTTGTGGTGTGCACAGACCACCGCTTAAATCCAGTGTGGCCAGGTGGGGCCAGGGCGGGACCCACTAATCTAGCTAGTTGTCTGCACTTGCCGTGACAGAATTGCTGAAACTCCCGCTTCTTTGGCTCGTATATAGTAACGGTATTTTTTAGCCTCTCTTGCTGGATTAACGAGTGTATATTCCTTTTGTTGGTACGGAGCTCTACATTATTCGTAGTAGTCTGCTTAGCGTCCTATACGCTCTCGTAGGCAGCCTAGAAGTCGTTGGTGGCCACCGTGACTGAGCTTTGTGCTTATGCCTTCTTCCGTTTCGATATACGGGCCATGGCTGTATACGGTATAGGTGGCGGGAGGGCAGGAGGGCAAAAGTGGAAGACGCGCGCGCGAGGGCAGAAGCGGAAGACGCGCGAGGGCCGGAGACCGCATTCTAAAGCGTGGAAATCAGAGGCCCAGTCATCCAGGCTAGCACTATTGCGGCCGAGGCCCCCTGTGCGGTAGGGCTGTGGTGGCCTGCTAGGCTCGATCCGGCGGCGGAATCATCGACGCCGGCAATAAGACAAGCCGGCGAGCGAATATCGCCTTCTAACTAGTATGGCCGGATTGGGTGATACACAGATATGGTGGGTCAATAGCGCCGTCAGCGCGGATCATCTGCAGTCAGCGGGGTCGTCGATACCAGGTAACACTTATATCCATATGTCATACGCATTCACAGGGTAACAGAAGATGGGGCATCAAATACAATGAGGTGTTTGTATTTGTTCGTGGTATTCCAACCACGTAGGTGTTCCAACGGGTCAAAAAGTGGTAGTACTACCGGGGGGGGTGTAAAGTTGTTCTGATTCATGTTCTGCTCTAGAAATCTATGGTGGGGGTCTTTGGCTTTGTACATGGCCGTGCGAGGGCCGTGCGGCGCACGTGCATCGCACCGCCTCCCTTCCAGAGTAGAGTACGGTCACCAACATCGCTATTCCAACACTGGCAACTCTTCTTTTGTGACCGTACGATCCCTCTCCCTATCCTGCCTTCTCGTGAACTCTTTATCTCAAGTTCTTGCTTGTTGTGGCTCCCCACGTGGTTGGATGATCAGATCGTCGTACCACCTCGTCTGAATATGCTGTTTGCTAGTATCGTGCAATGAGTCCCGACCTCCTCGTACGTTTGTCTGATAACTTGTTTGCCTGCCAGTGCCGATCCGGGGTCTCGTACGACGATGTGCCCGGGACCGGGGATCGTGCGGAAGGAGCGGAGGGTCCGAAGAGTGCGCTTTCGAGGCACCCAGTTCTAGGCATAAATCTGGCCTTCTCGCCCTCCTTCTTCCCTTCTTCTTCTTCTTCGTACGCTCTTCACACGCACATACAGGCACAATGTCTCTCGTGCCTGGCGGCGGCGGCCTGCCGCCTACCCCTCTTGGTACCATTAGCTCTCGTACGAATAGTACTGGCGATCTCTTCCTGCTTATTCCGACTGGTTCTGAGGATAACCGCCGTCTCCTTGCGAGCCTCTGTATCAACGTAAGTACCCTCGAGAGTCTTTCTTTTTGTTGTACGAGTGGCTGATTATTCTCAGGACGATGAGCGCCGCGTCGTTGCCATGCCCTCGGTTGACGTTGAGATCCGCGTTCCGGCTGCCGATCGTGCGTCGGTCCATTTTCTCTTTGCCCGCATCATCCGCCGGGAGTCGTACTTTCGTGCGCTCCTTGTTCAATCGCGCGGTACACGCGTGCGCCCGTGCCCGGAGAAGTGCGGCAATCCAAACGCGTCTCCCAAGTTCCGGCATTGCGTACGCATCCCCTCATTCCAGGGTGGCGCCTGTGCCGAGTGCGTCTGGCAGTCGCACGGATCTCGCTGCTCTCATTCCAACGAGGGCTCAATGTCCGCCTGGGACTCGGGCGGTAGTTCAGCTGGTGGTTCTCCTCGCGCTGGTCTTAGCCAACGTGCTCTTCCTCCCTCCAGTTCGGGCTCGCGCCTGAACCCTTTTCTGCTTGAGGAGTAGCTTCTCTCCCTCCGTTGGCTGGGTTCGCGCCTGGGCCCTTCGTACGGTTGAGGGATCTCTTTTGTACTTGGGGTTGGGGTGTTTTTCTGGGGTTTAAATATCTTTTGGGGTTGGGGGGATGGTGCGTTGAGTTTTTTTTTTTTTTTTTTTTAATGAAATGGGTTTCCTAGGGATATGAATGGAGTGATCGTGCGGTGATAATACATAAGGGCCTTTCCACTCCTCCTCAGTCCTTCTTCTCCAGTCTATCGACGAATGCCTCGATTCGTACGATGACCTTTCCGTTATTTACCAGCTTTGTCAATGCTTGGTTGGGGTTCTTCTTAGTAAGTGCATCGGCTGGGTTGTCTTGTCCATCAATCCAACGGATTTCTGAGATCTCCCGGCGCTCGTACGCTTTGCGGAGGGACATAATGTCTATCATTAGTCTCTTCTCACTCGCGGTTCCCAGCTTCACCATGCAATCGTACAGTGACCTCGAGTCTGTACAGATTACCACTGGGATTCGTGCGATTCCGAGGACGCTGGTAATCTTGGTGAGTGTCGTACTAATGGCAATTCCGCTATCGAATCCGTTCACCATGCCGTAGAGCTCGCTCGCCAGCACGCTCCTGGTAATCCTCTTGCACTTGGTTGAGGACCAGTGTACGATATTGCCGCAGAGCTGGAATGACTTATCCATACGTTCGTCCTCCGTTCCTAGTACGATTAGGAATCCGAGCTGTGATGACATGTCCTTGTTATTCGCGAAAGATTCATCAGTAAAGATGAATAGCTTCGCGCGATCAAGGTCCAGTGGTTGATAGCAAAGTCCTCGCTCCGGGTTATCGATCTGCCACTGGATCCTCTTATTCAGGCTGTCGTGGTCTCCCTTCTCTGGTTCCTTCACTTGGACTGCGATAGATAGGTCGTACGCTGCCTCTGGCTGGCAAATGCTTGCGATATATGCACCTCTCGCACGTTGAGATACATATTGTTGGGGTGCATCTTCTTTTTCCTGGTCGATTAGGTTGAGTTGCTTGGCCTGCCCTTTCTGTGCGATTAAGATGTCTTTTCCCTGGAGTTGGAGGCGACATCCGTTGAACTCGATAGGAGAGTCGTGCGTCAGGAACTTCTTTGGCTTCGCCATCAGTCCTGCTTCTTTGAGCTTGACCTCCTCTTTTTCCGAAAATTGGGGGGTGGCTAGTGTGAGCGTATCGTCTGTCTGCATGCCTGTGATTCCGAAGGTCTCTTGTCCGTTTTTGGTAACTAACAGACAAGGGTCGTACGTTGAAGTTTGCATCTCCAATGCCTCGATATGGTGCTTGTTGTACGTCTTGAACCAATGGACTCCGGCCTCTGCGAGTCCATATAGGGGCTTCTTGATCCATAGGACCGTACCTTTCGGATACTTGTCCTTGAGTTCCTTCGGGAGCTGTGCGATGATTGTGCGATGAAGAGGATCTGTCGATTGGATATAGGCTTGCGTAATATCTCTCAGTTCAGTCTTTGCACCAATTCGCTCTTCTAGCGATGGGCCTAGTGCGAGGATCAGTCTCTGGCTCATTCTCTGGATCGTCGGAGCCTGGGTCAAGATCTCCTTTTTATCCTCGTCGCTATGGCCTTGCACGATCAACCTGGACTTCTCATAGGGGATAGAATCCTTTCCCTTTATCTCTCGCACGAGTCGGGTCTTCCAGAGTCTTAGCTTGCCATGCTTCTTCTCATTAAAGCGGATGACCTCAATAACGTGTGAGACTAGCAGTCCATCAATCTCCTGGGCGTCCGATTCCTCAAATGGTAGCCCGGGTATAGTGATCTTTCCTTCTTCGCGGAGTTGGATAGCCAGTGCGAGTGCGTCGACTTCCTTCTGAGTAACAAGAGTCGTGCCTTGAGCTGGGATTGGGTTCTCTCTTGGTCGTCCCCGTCCCCTCTTTTGCACGATGGGAACAGGTTCTTTCAATACCTGGTCTTTCTCGTGCGAGATGATTTCTCCTTGTCCCTGCTCTTCCCTATCTTTATCTTGATAGTACGGCTTGACCTGGGTTATTCTGAACGTCTTTGGGCCGCTCTGCATTTCGACGGTAACATTGGCGTAGTCCTTGGCGATAATGGGGTATGGTCCTTCCCACCTCTTGTCCTTCCCTTCTCGCCAGACAAGCACCTCGCTCCTCAAGGGTAGTGCGAGGACTCCATTTGTCGTTGGTCCGTTCCGAGTATTGAGCGCACGATTAACGCTAACTTGTGCGCGGATCTCGCGCAACATCTTCATTGCTTTCTGCACTGCTCGCGCTCTCTCTCTAATCTCGGGTGACGGTGGCGAGTCGTGATTGATCCTGGGGTACGCTCCAAATACCAAGAGTGTTGGTACGAGCCCGTCTGGGCCAGCCGTATTGTTAAGAGCCTTAACTGCCATCTGGAGGATCGTCTCGTCGTCTGTGCGATGACTCAACTCCTGGTGGAGGATATCGTACGCCCGTTCTAATGGGCGGTGTGCTCTCTCTACCTTACCGATAGCCCAGTGTGCCTCAATCGGCATCTCTTTGCACGAGACTCCCATAATCTTGGCGTTGTTCCTGAACTCCTCAGATGCGAAGTTCGTTCCTGGGTCGTGCGATATCACATCTGGGGGCCCTTGGTATACAAAGATCCAACAGCGACATAGTGCGTCCCATGCATCGTTCGCTGACATTGATCGTAGGAACGTTACTGCCTGAAATGATGTCGCCACATCGATAACGTGTAGCGCCTTCCTTCCCTTGAGCTGTACGATATCGATGACGACCTCATAGTTGAATTCGCACTCGTCCTTGATCGTGAACTTGAATCGCTGTGGAGCTGGGTCGTGCGTCTGGGTATGGAACTGTCGCGAAACCTTGCGGTCCTCTGCAATCTTCAGGGCTGTTCTCAGCTTGTCAAATAGTGACTCGCACGATGTCCTCTGGCCCAGTAGTGCTGGTTCAAACTCTGCGACTCCCGTGCAGGCTCGCGTGACTGCGGTGTGTAGTGCGATCTCGCCCTGGTATCCCTCGCCTAGGGCACGCTGCACGAGCTGGAGCTTGTCGAGCATCTTCTCGAGCATCTCCTTCGCTGGTGCCTCTGGGCTCTCCCTACGCAATCGTGCGAAGCTGAGGGTAGTCCAGTCCGAGTAATACTCGGCGTGGTTCACCGTAGTATTGAAGTACGAGTCCAGCAGTTGATAGATCTCGTCCCACCTCTTATCAGGCCCAATATGGTTCATATAGTACGTCTCCGCACGGTCAGACAGGATCTCGGGGAATACTGCGTGATACATATCCTCCGGGATCTCGTGCCTCCGGCAAATACTAACGAAGTGCTTGACCTTATCGTACAAGATGTCGTACGGACGTCCTGTGTAGTTCCGTGCGGGCTTCCATGCCTTCACAAACGCCGATACTTTCCTGCTATCGACTGGGCCGTTATATATGATCCGCGTCGGTGGGATATTCTGGTACTGGATGTAGGGGGTTCCGTACAGCGGGTTCGGGTTCTGGTACGAATTTGGAGATGGAGAAGTCGTCGTACCCGGTGGGTTCGTTAGGAGTGGTATTCCTCCTGTCTTGAGCTGTAGGGTGGGTGTCGGAGATGGTTGATGGGTGTTGTGCGACATCTCTATTGGCTGTGCGGTCGTCACGAGATTGGCGAACTTCTCTGAGGCCGTTCCTTCCGGGACTTGTACGTTCTTCTGCTCCAAGATGGTAAGCATTCGCTTCTTGAACGTACGATTGACTTCGTTGAATTGTGCGACTGTCCAGCCTTTGAAATCTTCGCGGAAAGCCGCGCGGATTCTATCTGGGCTCGTATTGAACTAGATAAACTCTATCATACTCTGTGCGAAGTACGTTGTTGCCTCCTTCTCCCGAAATGGGTTCGTGAGGTTTGGTGGCGTTTCAGAATCCCACAGGTTGAAGTCAACATTGCTCTTCCAAACCGTCGCGGGGATGCCGCTATTCTCCCAGATCTCCTCGTAGGATTCCTCCTCACTATCTAACGCCATCGTCTTCAAGTTATCGATGACTGTCGATAAGTGTGTTGGTGATTGGTCGCTGCCGTACGACCGGGGTTTTTGGTATTGAGTGGGGTTATAGCGGGGTTAATGCACTGTGGCGCGCAATTCGGGTTCCTCTTGTACCAAGCCGTGATGCTTACGATCGCCTTCCCGATTTCCAGCGGTCGTCAACATTCGCGTTTAGTACGATTGGTTCCTTAATTCTTCTAGATGAAGCTTCCTTACTCCCTCGAAAGTTCGTAGGAAACAGTCGTCTAGGCGATAGTACGAGAGATTCTCGCACGCGGGTCGCACTTCCCTCGAAAGTTCAGTGCGATCGCGCCGATAGTACGATTTCGTCTCTTCACGTAGCTTATCTGTGAGTGTTACCACTCACTGATCAGTGTTCGTGGTATTCCAACCACGTAGGTGTTCCAACGGGTCAAAAAGTGGTAGTACTACCGGGGGGGGGGGTGTAAAGTTGTTCTGATTCATGTTCTGCTCTAGAAATCTATGGTGGGGGTCTTTGGCTTTGTACATGGCCGTGCGAGGGCCGTGCGGCGCCCGTGCCTGCAAGCACGTGCGCTAGCACGTGCATCGCACCGCCTCCCTTCCAGAGTAGAGTACGGTCACCAACATCGCTATTCTAACAGTATTGTCAGAAAAAGAAGGTCTTGAATTATCTGAGGAATCGGGACCAAAATGAAGGATCTGTTTCTTCTACTTGTAGCTAGGAACCTGGCCTCGTTCCGAGGCCGCCTAGCCCCATCAGAGGTCCGAATTCAAGGAGTAAATGAAGAAATCGCGAGACATGCAAGGGAGCTCGGCATGCCTTTGGCCGGAGTAAGGGATTGACGGTTATAGCCGTGTTTTCCCGGAGGAAGGGAGGGCAGGCATGCTCCGTACTTCCGTGCAGGTCCGTGCGACACCACGCTTAGCCATGAGAGGTTTGTGACCGACGAGGTGCTGAATGTCCAATACAGGATAAAGCTCAGCAGCGAACCACCACTTCAAGGTCGATATTGGCCTGGTTCTCGACCTTGCCGAGCATATACATAAACAGGCCGACGTCAGGAAATATAACTATATCTTGGCACATCAGTAAGGCAAATCCTCATGCGTTTTCTTCCCAGTGATGATTTCCACCAATATGATTCTGATCCATTCTTCATCCTCCCTGAAAGCCCATCCATTAATTTCCGTCACGGCGTTTTCAATCTCCAACTTCTCCTTGTCTGAAAGTGGCTAGTCATTCGGCGGAAACTCCATGTAATCTCCCTCGTAGCTCATGTCAAAGAGGCTATGCGTGATCACGCTAGAAAGCTGCTCAAATATCCGAGTGCGGAGTCGACTTGCGCGTTTTTCGCGAGCAGCCATTCGGACGAAAGCGGCGCATGCGACCGGGAGAGGCACTGTCCGGACAGTATTGGGTAGTGTGGGCTGAAGGCCATTATCAACCATAATCGGTACAAGCTCGTCGCAGCTAATTCCTGTCCAAGATATAGGCAGAAAAACGAGCCTACGTCGCGGCGGACCTTGGCTAGAAGCCGTGTCGTCGATGAGGTAGCGAAGTGTCATCTCCGCCATCTCGCACGGTAGACTGAGCGTAAAGTATTCTCATCCACAGGAGATAGCCTTAATTCCGCAGCAATTTCGCCGACTTTCTGTAGCTGGCTGTCAGGGACAAGAAAAAATCGGCTCTATCGGTTGTTAGATCAAATGTCGTGATTAAGAGAAGCACTTGTGCCGACTCACTCCATTTGGCGCAAGAGGATAGCCGAAACGTATCAGGAGAGTAGTCTCCCACTCGACAAGAAGAATCTGTGAGGCTTCTAGGCGTTCTAAAAACAAAGTCGCAAAATATCTGGGGTTACTCATGGTGATAGGCGGTGGCGTGCACAATCTGCCTTGGGGATGTTGAAAAAGATGCAGAAGCGGCAAAGGTCGGGATGTTGGCAGGGTGGGCGGCGATATATTCGATACCCCTGTACAAATATTCGGCGAATGTGATACACTAAAACTTAGCGAGATGAGGGATGCTATTACGGGCACCATAGGGGGCAAAGCTGGCAGCAAAACGTAAAGGGAAAATACCCGCTATAGCTTAGCGCCAGCCCGCTAAGTTACAGTATTTATCTCACTAATTTTTACCGTTTACCCCACTAGAACTTCTGTCGATTTCAGCGTATCATGTTCGCCAAATATTCGTACAGGGGTGTCGAATATATCGCCGCCCACCCTGGATGTGGGTGATGTGAAATGGGAGCGTAACCTACTTTTTAAGAGTTGGCCCGTGCATGCCGTTTATTGGAAATCTGCTGGGCTAGGGTTATGAGTACATTGACCACGGGCCTTAATTTGGCCCTATACCCCTTTGAGCTTAGCGTATATTGATCTCTCTGCCTTGGTTGCCTCAGGTGCTCCGTAATGCCCCCAGAGCCACCTTTCCATATACATGATGACGGCGGGGCCATCGTAGCGGGGCATCGGGGCGGTTTTCGTGGAAGCGGGAGGTCGCCTTCGTCCTTGCGTTTGCAATTAAGGCGGTGGGAAACGCAATTAGTTAATTGTTGGATTTTACATTCAGACCGAAAAAAAATGAAGTGTTGTGTTCTCTTCAATTTCTCCCCTCCTCTGGCTATGCCAGAGGTGCAGGTTTTATACATATGAGTGGTGGCGAGCTGTGTGGCAATTTTGGCTCACATCAGCTGAATAATCTAGTATTTATCATCCACTAGAAGATTCCATATGGTGAATTCAACATTAATAGGTCTGGTACCGTTAGGAATCGTAATTAGTGGGTGGTTTAGTTGTTGGCAGCATTATTGCTTTTTACGAGTCTCTGGAAGGAAGTCTACCAAAATGTGGGCGAGGCAGCTTCATCTTTAGAAGACTTGTCAGCGCCCCAATACGAGACCTTTGTTGCGCAAACTAGCAAACACCCTGTTAAGCCCTAGTGAGTGTTAGATTTGTATGCCCCGCACTAGCCGCAAGACTAAGTAATGCACACGAAACTCCCATCCCTCACGAGCACGACACTGCCCTCCTGACGAGCACGACACTGCCCTCCCTGACGAGCACGACCTGCCCTCCTGACGAGCACGACACTGCCCCCCTAACGAGCCACGGTCACTACCAGAGCAGCTGCAGCAGGACGGAGAGGAAGGAGAAGGAGAAGGAGAAGGAGAAGAAATAAAGGCGAGGGATTGCATTGAGAGCAGCCGTACCAGCTCTGTACGCTCTATCTATCTTGGCCATAATTCCTGTAGGTCCTATGGGAGTTCAAAATTTGGCAACTGTGAAGGGTGGCCCTTTCTCTTTGCCCCAGCCTCCGTACTAGATGTGAACACTCCCCCCTTAGTCATCCTCCTCGCTTTCACCCTTATCCTCCAGCTCATCCTCCAGCTCAAACTCATAGTCAAAGCCGTCATGTTTCTGTGCCCGGCGGACGACTCGGTCCGTAACGACCGCCAGCCCCAACTTATCAGGCCCCTGATCGGCAGGTCCTCCCTCCTCCTCCTCAATAGCGTGCTCCATGATTGACTCAGCGATACTGCTGACGTCGTGTCCAATTTCTTTGACGAAGCCAAGGAGCATATTCTTCTTCACGTATCTTCCGTGAGTACCCCAGTACCTTGTCCCCTTGAGGACTATTCTGTATCAATGACTGGGAGGATTTGAGCGACCCCTTCCAGGTTAGCTGCGTAATGGCGTTGAGAAACGTCCACCAGACATATCGAGCCCTGGGCCGCGACTCGTTCAGGAACTGTAACCCGCCTCCGTGTAGGCCGGCCAAGTTGTTGAACTCGAGATTGTAAAGCTCCTTTGAGAATACTACCTGCTACATAGTCGAAGGCGTTGCGTCCAAGACTATGATACGGTACTCTCTGGAAGTAATCGTCTCCCAATCCTTGAGGGCTGGCGCCGTTCGTCTTTATCCTTCCACGGAGCTGCCGAATCCTTTGCTTCCAAATTGGTATTAGGGACGATGACCAAGAAGCCCCTATCAAAAGCCCGTTCTATAAGCGGATAGAGAAAGATGCCGTTGACGGGCGAGAAGAGTTCGTCGCGGGCGCCAGTCCCGAAGATGGAGTCCATGAGGTCCGCTGAACGCCAAGGAAGAGATGTGCGGCGATGGCGAGGGTCCCATCGACCCAAGTCCCAAGCACCGGCTCCCAAATGTTAGCAGAGCCAGGGCAATAGGCCTGCCTCATCAAGTCTCTCATCATTGACTGGTCACTTGTTTCGCGCCGGCCCTTGGATCCAGTATCCGGGAGGTCGAACCCCAGCTTGGAAGAGTTGAAGAGCTTGAGGAACCCGTTGCAACGATCTAAAAAGGGAGAAGGAGACTTCAGCTTTTCGGACTGCTCCCTCGCAATCGATGCTTGTCGTGCGAGTGCAATAGACTCAAGCAGGCACTCTCTTCCTTTCTCGTCCATCTCTTCCCAGCGCTCTCTCGACAAGGTTCCGCCGCCTTCTTGATATTCACGGAATTGGAGTGAGCTATATAGCCCAACTCTCTCCGCGTCCATGGTAAGGAGATCTGAACTGCTGGACCAGAAGGTGGAATCAAATGACGACGAGGGGTTGAGCTTCTTCCGGGTTTTCTTGATCTTGTCAACTAGCTCGCTGTGTTGAGTGTAGAGAGTCTTTTTCTTACTGCTCGAGCGCTTTAGGATCTCTGGGACGCTAGCAGGGGAGCCCGCGACCGAGAACGTCGGGTGATCAAGAGACGAGCGCCGCTCGGGGATGATGGGAGCGGGGCCTGACATGATGAATGAGAAGAGCGTGGCCGGGGCGATGTGGGTTTTTTTTTCGGAAAGGTGAAAGGTTGAAGTTCGAAATTTGAAGTTCGAGGGTTATTATGTAGACAGAACCCAAACTCTAAATCCGATAGGGTACCGTCCGTACCGCTAAGCCGAGGCAACTCGGCTATAAAGAAAGCTAAAAAAATACACTTTTTCTAATAACCGAACGAAATCAGACCGTGGGACCCAGCGTGTCGGACTCAGCTATATATTTCTCTCCAGCTCCTCCTAAAATATATCGTCCTCTTCGTCCCCACACACATTAGATTAGTGTCACGGATGATAGGAAATGAAGGACTATGCCAAAAAAATACCGTATTGATTAAGTGTAAAACTAAGCTAAAGAAGAAAAAGGGAAAGGAAAAAGGGAAAGAATCGCGAAGGCTGCGATTGAGGGTTTGTGGGCGCGGGGCTCGGTGCACGTGGCGCGGGGAACTAAGCTTATTCGGGCTTAGTCTAGAATTGATGTCATACGGCTAGCGATAAGGGACCCGATAAGGAACCCGCTATGCGCCATGCCGTGACAATTAGACGTAGCCAACTCCTTTCCTTCGCCGGCAAAATATCTACCGCTTTGAGTTCTTATATATAATAACATACCGCTCGATCCCCGCGTACGCCCTGTCATTAGACTGGGGCAGTGTGACGGCCCGCCTTACGCAGTAGGGATGTCAATGGTTGAAGGCAGCAACGAATGTGGATTTAAAGCTAAGGAAGAGAAAGGAATCTATCGCGGGGTCCGCGCAGGGCGCGGAGAAATAGGTAGTGGTGCTCAGTGCGCACAGGCCACACACAATGCAGCCAATAGAATCAATCCTGTCACATGAGCCCTGTGGCGACCGTGACAGGCTGCAACGATGAAGAGGCCGAATGCTGTCGTCGAGCGGGCCTTGGGCACCCCTAGGCGCGCCGTACATGAAACCATATCTTTGGGGATCAAAATTTGGTAAAAGGGACAAGAACAGGGTCTCGAAGCGAGCCGTACGCGAACCCCTCTCCCACAGCATCACGGACCGGGACGACGAGCGGCTCAGCTCATATCACGTCCTCGGTATCGCCTCGGCACGCTATTAGGCGGATACGCAGTAGGTTGGAAGCGGCGCCGCTCCGTCTGGGGCCGACATGGTAGGTTAATGTCGATCGACAAAGACGTGAAGGAGCTGGTAAATGAGTGTGGAGAGATCAGATCTGAACTTGGCGGTATTAGATCTCCTAGAATAACGTCGATCGATCTCTCACAAATAACGGACGAATAGCCATGTAGTTATTGGCGACAACAACGATAGCAACGATAATAACATCAACTGTTCGGTAGCTAAGGAATGTTATAGAGAAGGAGATGGCATCTTTTCAACACTTTCCTTTATTCCGCCCGCTCCTTCTAGCATTTTCCCTTTTTGTGATCCTGACGCCAGCCGTTACAATATAATGATATATTGTAATATACAATCCAACCCTCCTTACTACGAGCGCCACCACTTCAAAACTTGGCAGCTTTCACGAGCAAATAGATGAGTACGGTCGGGGTAATAAGAGAAGAAGGTGGCTTACAGATTCGCTATGTGTAAGGAAAGAGCACCCCAAACGCCCGGCCCGGCCCAGGCGCCACCAGCTGGCCCCAAACACCCGGCCCCGGCATCCTCCAGATTGAGCCACCCAACTATGTATATAAATAGTGGCCCTCGCCCACCTTCCTTTGCGAGGGCCAGGTTGAAGTCTTTTACCAATGCTAGTCATTGCTCGCCCTCTTGGTCCCTCCATCGTGACTACCTTGATTAGGCGTACCTGCCTTCTCTTACATATGGCGTTCGAATCTTCAAACAGATACCTATATAACAGGCTCTTTGATAGAACTCTAGAATCTTTCGCCCGTATCTTGCGAGTAATTTTACGCGTAACTATAGCCTATTGTGTTAAAAGAAGCAAAAACTCTAGTACAATATTGGATATGGAAGCTGAAGGGTGATCGTCACCTAGATCACGGAATGCGGTAGGCTATTTGTGAAAAGGTAGGTAAATTGATGATCGAGGGAGGAAGCTCGGGAGCACTGCCCTGCCGAGGACCTTAATGTGGTCCTTTGGTGGGGCAGACGCGGTCCAACCGCGTCGGGCTAAGCCCCGCTTCCCTATGTACCTATGTACTTAAACTACACGTGCCGGTCATATGACCCTGTCTTGGCGCTCCCTCGCTCGATCAGGCATCAGAAGCCCATTCCTAGCTCCTCACGCGGGGAAGTAGTCTTTATGTCCCAAGCGTTATTGTGACGAACCTGGTTCGTACTGGACCAGCTGCAGAAGGTAGGCGCCTCAGGCAAGACTGGGGGCCCCGCTCGTCGAGAGCCAATCAGACGGTGCCCGGTGCCAAGAGGGCTCTTGGCACCAGGCAAACGGAAGGACGGCCAATCAGAGGTGGTCCGGTGCCAAGAAGGGTCTTGGCACCAGGCAAATGGCCCGGCACGCTAGCAGTGCCCGGCGCCAGGCAGCTCCTTCCTGCCAGGCAAGTAAGAGCTGCGCTCTTACTGGCCCGCCATAATTAAATAAATACGATGACCGTGTCTGTGAGGACCCGTCCACCAAACTGGCCCTCAAGCAGCCAGAGCCGCCCAGAACCCCCGGGCCTATCAGAAGCCTCCTCGAGGCCCCACCTACCCCACTGATAGATGAAAACTTATTCGCGAGCACGCGACGCGTTGTCGGACCTTTCCTTCTTTCCCTCTTCAGTTTAGAATCTTCGTCGATAGCACCCAATGGACTGAGTTAACCTCAATGCCTTGCCCTGGTCGTGACAGTGTCCACGGTCTTAGATAGTTCTTGCTTGGTTCTTCAAGCAAGCAATACACATTCGCTGCACTCATACATTTTGAGTGACATTCCGATTTGACTGTATTACCCGTGCGATAGGAGCTTGCCCTTTGTTCCATCTTCATAATTACCAAGCCCAGCATTCTGTGGAGCCCGTGCTCCCTTACAGACAGACGACCCTAACAGTCGAGTGGTTTGTAATATGGGGTGTAAGGAAAAGGACACCCCAAACACCAACTGCGCGCACAGGGTGCGCGCCCACCACTTGTCACCAACTGGCTAGAACACTGCCAGCTGGCATACGCTACGCCGTGGCGCCACGACCGCAGACTGATGCCCGGGCCGAACCCCTGAGCAGGTATATAAACAATGGCCCTCGCCCATCTTCCTTTGCGAGGGCCAGGTTGAAGTCTTACACCAATACAAGTCATTGCTCCCCTACCTTCTTGCCTGCATTGTGACCACCTTGATCAGGCGTACCTACCTTCTCTTACATGGGGGTTGCCGCGCGCATAATATGAAGAGCCACTAACCAGCGCCACATCTCTAACAATAAAAACATAGAAAAAGGAAATATTAAGTAGAGTAAGTAGTATTGAGTTCTACTACACAATAAAAAAAAGTTAAAAAAAACATACAGCACCAGGGATTCGCTGGTGGTCACCCACCCAACTACTAGACCTTGCTAGAACAGACATGGGCCCACACCGGGAGAGAGATCTAGATGGGCCGCTTCCGAAATGAATTCTGCCAGCGCTTACCGCCTTGGCCCCACTTTATATATCAGCTTTTCCTTGCGATTAACGGCGATTGAGTACGATCGCCACCACCATCGCAGAGCCTCGCTAGCGCTCCTGTAACGGCCGCGCGCAATCGGTGTTCACCAAGATTTCCATCTCCCGACCTATGGAAAGATAAGCAGTAAGCTTTAGCGAATCCTCTGAAAATGTAGCTCGAAACGGAGCCCTCGAGACCGGTTGGCTAATTTCGGCCCCCTACCTAGGCGTCGCCAATAAAGCTGAGTTAGTTAATCATCGCAAGCTAAAAATAAGAGATGCCCTGGCTGGAGGGGCCGGCACGGTTCGCGCGGGCGTTCACGGTGATATCCGCATGCTTGGGTATTTACGCAGTAGCTGCAACTGCCTGGATCTCGGATTTGCGCTAGTAAGTTAATAAGCTAACTACTGGCCGGTAAGCGAACGCGCGCCGCAACAAACAGGTACTATCTATCCCCTTACTCGTATTAAAGGAATGTGCTCGTCTTGGCAGCATGCACAACACCAGGAGAACCGAACATCAGCATGTCATCGGCCACTCCTCTCGATACTATATTCATCCACTCTGGGCCTAGTGGCACTCAGTGCAAGCCGTAGGCTTATAACGGGTGGAACACACTGTCGAATAGAGAACACATATCGAATAGCTAATTTTCTTGGATCACTTCTCGTTTTAATGAAACGGTTTAAACAATAGGTCGGCCATCAAGACCATCGAGAGCACAGCGCACAACCTGCCCAAGTTCAAGCGACTAGAAACGAGACGCCGGCACAACCCCCGGAAGCACCACTCTTACGTAGCGAGGCTGTCCACGAAAGCCGATGGGATGAACTAAAGGCTAGAGGCGCTTTCAGCCCTACGGTTCACTATCCAGTCACAGTTGCAGTTCTCATCGTGGGAGCACAGGGCATCGGAAAGAAGTCGCTACTCAGAAGGGTCCGTCCACCGCCCCTCCCCCCCTAAAACACACAACTCTTGGGTGACCACACCTAATGATCGAAGCTGATTAATGCACTCATTTCAGCTGCTCTATGATGACATGGACGGCGGCTTGAAAATGGAACAAGCGCTGTTCGACCAGGCAGACGAGAATGCACACTTCTACTGCGACGGGCGCATTTACGACGTACATGTCCTCTTCGCTAGCGACAACATTTTTTCTTATGCCGGCCTTGTCGAACGCTTCGATTATTATGGAGTCATTGCGGCGTACGACGTACGATCCTACGAGTCTTTCCTACAGGTCCCTCGACTTTGTGACGCTGTCTTACACGACTGCGGCTCAGGCGGTCCGCCTTGCCCCGTCATGGTCGTGGGGCTTCACTCGGATGCTCACGACGAGGAACGGGCTGTGTCAGGTGCGGAGGCGTTAAAGTTGGCGACGGACCGAGGCTTTACTTTTACAGAATGCTCGGCTAAGACGGGCAATGGCGTACACGAGACGTTCTCTCATTTCATCCAAGAGGCGCAGAAGTCCGGGAAAGAAGAGTCTGTGCTTTCCAAGTTGTATGCGGCTGGCTGGTTCCGAACAGTCGCCGGGCTTGTGTGGTCAGCGTCTGGAGGAGATAGGTCGAGTTAGCATTGTCCGAAGCAGCCCCATAATTACAAGCGTTACACCCCGCTTCTCTGTTTTTTTTTCCCCTCTCGTATTAGTACTACTTGGACGGTGAGCAAAGGCTATAATTTGAAGCTTTGACTATCTCATTGCTCTCTCGAAGGATTATTCACCCGTCACATATTAGGAATTACTTCACCCCAGAGTCGTTGCTGTCAGCAAGGGGTAATGTTTCGATTCATCGCAACGTTAACAACCACGACAGTTTTGACAGGTACCACGACGGTGACATCGACCACGGCTTTTTTCAACGACAACCACATCATTCATCAAGTCTACCGCAGCGGTGACATCCACAACAGTCTTGACGGATACCAGAACGATGATATCTACGACGACCTCGACACACGCAGTCAAAACCACTTCAGCGGTCTACCAGACCGTGAAGCCTTCATCCGCTGCAAACCCGTTTCGATGGAGCCGCTCACGAGTAGACGTCATCTTGTCGACCAAAAGAGTTGGAGCCTGCAGGAAAAGGGAGTGGAGATTACCTCAAAAGATGTATGCTGGTTGGTGTCTTTGGTGAAGAAGGTGTGGAAGTCATAATCATGCCATGAAGAGAAAGTATAACACATTGTACTTGCGGGGGTCCTCCGGATAGATTGCATTGGAGGGGTAACACTATATCAGCCTCGGTGCATTGCGTGGGAGCGAGGAATTCTCTCACAAGAACAGCAACAAAAATAATACAATATAATACAAAATAATAGAAGGAGCCGAGTGCACGGCGCGTCGGCAACGCCCGGATTGACAAATAAAAATTAAAAAAGCAACAATTTCATTCCATAGTTTATCTCAACTGACATTGCATAGATCGTGAAGGTTGATTACAGTGTAGTGTGGAAAGTGTGCTCCGTGAACGTGGAACAAGTGGTGAAATTTTATCCGACCAATACTCATCAAACAATAAGGGACCATGGCGCAGCTGGTTAGCGCGCAGGTCTCATATCTCCGCATATGATCTGGTTAAACGCCAGAGCCATCCTGAGGTCGTGAGTTCGATCCTCACTGGTCCCATTCCACCCCGAGCAGAAACTGCTCGCTCGGTAAATCTTTTTTGGTAACCTTTTTGTGTGTTGGGTGGAACCGGAACGCTCCACAGGCGGGGACGGGGGGATGGGGCCTATTCTACTGCGTTTCCCCCTTTGTTGTGGAGTGTGTGGGTTAGGGTTGCTCTGGGGAACAAGGTTGGGACAAAGAGTAATGCTTCCTTTTTGTTGGTTGTGCTGATGCTAGAGTGTCGAAGGATGGTGGATGTGGCGGGGACGAGGGACGAGGGACGACGGTACTTGACCTGGAATCTGGTCAAGACTAATCTGGTCAAGTCTTGACCAGATTCCCTGTGAAGAACATGTTGCTGTTTCTAGTTCCCGTTCGAGACCTCCGAAATGAACAGACATGGCCTGTGTCTTTGTGAATATGTACTAATGTAACGCGTGCACATCGAGGCGAAGAGGCGTGTGGGGCACGATGTTTTTGAGACTGAGCAAATACTACCGGTTTGTTGACCCATCATCGAGTCTATGGCTCGACACGGCAGCTGAGAATGGCGAGGTTCTCCCAAGACTTGAAGTGCCTCCCTGCAAACGGCAATCATTGAACAGCCAACACCAAATGCTACCCTGAACCCTGTTGGGTTGGTTTCAGGTTTGGCCGCCCAGTACTAGGACTAGGTAGATACTTGACCGAATCTATTGTGTGCCCGGGTGGCTGCAGCATGCAGCCCTAGCTGTCCACTAGGTAGCAGGTGTTAGTTTGTCTGCTAGTGCAATAGTAATCAGCTCGTTTAAGACTTGCAGAGCCTTTATTGTTCATTCTTGACAAACTGTTCAAGCTTGGCAGCCTTTCCATGGTACCCCTAGCGCTTATTTTCCTGATGTTTGACATGTACTAGAATTGCACCAGACAAAACCTGGGTTTGTGTGACTGGCATATACGAAGCGATGGCTGCTGCGGCCCAGCTGCCAACAAACTCTGTGGCGCTGCTTGTAAAGAACCTTGACAGCTTACCACGACGGCGTCATCTTCCCTCTGGTGCTGCGCCACAACCAACGACATGGCCTGAAAATTGGAAAGCCTTCGGGTGCTGCCGAATTCCCGGAGCTAGCAGGCGGTATATACGTAACTTCCGAGCCAGCTCAGCCGAAATGGTCGAATCATGTGCATTTAGCTCCCAACGCCATGATCCTGGTGCCACGATCCTGGTCCCGTAGCGGGTTGCAGTGCATATTTTGACCACCACTTCCCGGTTGCCCACCTAGGTAGGTATTTTATCGCGTGCCGTTATCAACGCGATCCCCCAAGTCTAACGCGGCTTCGTTGCAATACCGTCTCTACCCTGGCAATAGGAGCCGGGATATACGACTCGCGCGCGTGCCAAATCGCCGATCGGCAGCAATGGACCGACCGTCAATTAAAGCAACGGCCCAGGCCCGAGAAAGAGGGAGACAAGGCTTGACGCTGACGGCGTCTGAGACAAGTCGACAAGGGTGGAGGTGTAGAGAATATTGTCGATTTTGGGTTAGAGAGGCGTTGGGATTACGTGGAAGGAATTGAGCTGGGTTTCTGGTTCGACCAAGGGTTCCAGATCAAGAAATGATTGCTAGGGGATGGAGGGTAGGGCAGGGGGTATGCAAGGGGTTTGTGTGCATAAAGCGTAGGGCGGAGGTTACAGCGGACCGCGAGACAAAAATAGGTAATCAGGGGCAAAAAGAACATACAACACCAGGGATTCGCTGGTCGCCACCGACCCAACTACTAATCTGGCGGTCAGAAGCCTTGTCTCTGGGACTCAAAGCGGCCGAAAATGAGGGTATACAGGAGTCTAAAATGGCGGCATCTTATCTCTTACCGTAATTAAAACGGATTCCATGTCGAGTTTAGCGGATAGAATACCGTTTTTTTTTATTAAAAAAAACGCTTACTACTTGTTACGATCCTGGCTCAGGCGCACAGGAGGCTGCACGGAGCTCCCCGCTATTAGCTGACGCAAGGAAGTAGGGTAGTTCCCCGCTTCCCTCGAGTGCAGCCAATAACGAGGCGGTCAGTACGATCAGTATGGTCAGGGCGATCAGTGAGAACTGATCGCACTGAGCACACTGACCGCACTGATCACCTAGGACCAACGCTCTGATTGGTCCGCCTTAGATAGATATATACGACGACCGTAGCTACGGTCTTAGATAGTTCTTGCTTGGTTCTTCAAGCAAGCAATACACATTCACTGCACTCATACACTTTGAGTGGCATTCCGATTTGACTGTATTACCCGTGCGATAGGAGCTTGCCCTTTGTTCTATCTTCATAATTACCAACCCCAGCATCCTGGGGAGCCCGTGCTTCCTTACAGACAGACGACCCTAACAGTCGAGTGGTTTGTAATATCTCCCCGCCCAAGAAAACCCTGGTCGCAGGGCAGAGTCCCCTGCAGCCCACGAGGTAGACTGTTGAGCAGAGTTCTCACAGTCTAGGTGGCAGATCTGCAGCAGAGTTCTGCAGACCTGTAGCAGTCAGGCTGCTTCCCTCAGTGCCTCTCACAAGGTACTGTTGTACGAGACCGTAAGGCACAGTTCCTGCGATCCACCCTGCACTTGGCTCTCAAGCCTACGCTAAACCGCTTCCACTCCGCCCGCCTACCATACGCAGTTCTACACTATCTATGGCCGTATGTACTCTACCCGCCATAATAGGGGTCTATATTGTTAGTTTTAGTCGAGTGTGACACAGGGATTAGAGGTTTGTTAACATCTTCGGTCCGAAGAAGACCTAGCTGTAGCCCATCATAACATCAAGTAGACATCTTGTCTAAGAACGAGCGCATTTCTACACTGAACTGCAGTGTTTTTTATAGGCAAGTATGTTTCCGATTTATTCCATCACTGTAATAAATCGGTACTAGGTAGATATGTACAGTAACAAGCTAAGCACCTACCGCCCGTCACACAACAAAACAACTGATCACCACACATTCCCCACAGTCTGCCTCTTCTCTTTGACATTGATATCCCGCCATATCAGCACAGCACCCAGCAGCAGCGGCACAAACGCCGCGCCAGCAATGACCATCTTGCGCTGCACATCACCATACGCCTCGATGATAGCGTCACGGATCGGATCGCCCCTCTCGTAGGACAGCTGCAGCCGCATGTCTGCGTAGATTGCATCCGTCAGCTCCTTGCTCGCCGCCGGCAGGTTGTCGTAGATGGAGTTGCGCAGCAAGTTCGTCCACAGCCCGCCAGCGATGGCCATGCCGATGGCTGCGCCGATGGAGCCGCACAGGTTGAAAAATGCGAGCGCGATGGCGACCTCCTGGTGCGTCACCGCGGCCATCACGGCTAGCTGCCCACAGGTCGCAATGAAGGAGGTGCCGAGGCCGTTGAAGAATTGACACATGACTAGGAAGCCGACCGATGTGCTTGGCGTGCGGAAGTGGATGAGCAGGCCGGTGCCGAGCAGCACGAAGGGGATCCCCACGATGATGGTCGGCCATTTGAATTGGCCTGTATAGCGGATGAACCTGTTGTTTCATGTCAGCTGGGGGGGAGGGGAGATGATTGGAAGGTTATTGGGCACACTAACACGCTGATAAGGGGCGAGATGATCGCCGACGTGAGGGAGAAGGTATTGAGAATGTAGCCGGCGCTGGCGATGTCCTGGAAGTGGGCGACCTGCAGGTAGGAGTAATAGTACGTGTCCCAGACACTGTGCGACAAAAAGTCAGACGTTAGCTGCGCATCAGAAGGATAGGGCCGGGGTAGTTGAACTAACAAGATGGACAGGAACATGATCCCGTACGCAAACGACGCGCCCAGCACAGTGCGATCCTTGAGGAACTTGTACGGAAATAGGGAGACGGCGGCAAAGAACTTCTCCCAGACAACGAACAGCCCCAGCGAGACAATGCCAAAGACGATCATGCAGATCACCGTAGCGCTCTGCCACCCGTGTAGGGCGCTCGAGACGAGACTGAAGGGCAGGAGGAGCAGGGACCATCCGGCGGTGAGCAGAAGCAATCCCACGACGTCAAACTCGACGAAGTAGTACTTGAACGATGCGGCCAGGCTGCGCGTCTTCATCCGCAGCGGGATGAGGCCTTGCTTCTTGGCCTTTGCCTCGCTGAGGAGCAGAATCAGGGCCACAGGTAGGCAGAAGGCCAGCAGGATGATGGTGAAGGCGCCGAAGGCCCAGCGGAAGTTGAGGTTGAGGTAGAACAACTCGGCGATCTTGGGGCCGGCGAAGGTCGAGGCGATGAGAGGGGTGCCGTTGACGGAGATCATGATCATGCGGTTGCGCAGGGACGTCATGTCGGAGAGGATGATAGTGATGATATAAAGCAGCCCGAGGTGGCCGACCCAGTAGAAGGTCTGGGCGGCGGCGTAGGTCTCGACATTCTGGCAGGTCGCCTTCATGATCATGCCGACGACGATGAGCAGGAGCATGTAGAGAAAGCCCTCGGTACGGCCGCGGATGTCGGTGATCTTGGCAATGGTGGGCGTGATAGCACCGCCCAGGATGCTGGAGACGATGCTGGTGATTGCCAACAGGCCGTGCTGGCTGAACTCGGACGTAATGTAGGAGACGAGGTTGCCCTGAACCGACTGCAGAAGCACGTCGACGAAGCTGACCAGATATAGGCTGACCCATTGCATTAGCACCCGTGCCGTTGCCAATTCCCAGCACAAACACTCACAGCGCAAAGACTATCCAGAGCATCTTGCTTGACCAGACCGTTGTGACGGCCTCGACCTTCTTGACGCCATGCTGCTTGTAGTCGGAATCGGCCTCGATGTCGTTCTTGAGCTGCTCCTGGCCCGTCATGGACTCCTTGCCAACGTACTGCACGTCATGACCGGCCGGAGCGGCCTTCTCTGGTGTGAGAGACATGCTTGCGGTTTGTTGCCGATGCGGTGAGAGTACGTTTTTGCTCAGTGGCTGCCTATGAAATAGAAAGGAGCCAGTAAAGCAGTGGAGCCAGTAAAGCAGTGGAGCCAGTAAAGCAGTGGAAGACAGAAAGAACTAAAGTGAGGAGGTTTCACGTAAATTGGCTAGCACTTTATTGCTGTTTTTACATCCACGCGCCTACCACATTTTCATGTTTGACCTGCGATCTCGGACATCCTTCTCGTCTTCATTCCCTGGTTTTTCTCGCGGTGGCTGGGAGACAAGGGGTCTTTAATGGGGCCTCAACATGTTGCCTGCCTTTATCCACCAATGGCAGGCATACACCACGTAAAGGCTTCTCAAATAGGAGATGCCGGTTGATGCCAAGATGTGATCCTTACGTTATCAGATGATCTGATAAGATTAAAATTGTGGGGGTTCATCGAATCAGACTTTTGCGAAGGTGTGGTTTGATTGGGCCGCTGCTGCATCTCCCTGTCGTGGATGACGAGTGTGGGCCCCCAGCAGCCCCGATGTGACGATGGCGCGTCACGGTAGATGACCAGTCGAGGCCTTATGCGGGTACCTGGTGGAACTGTTTCTCGGAGAAGAGATTTCCAGTTCTCATTTATGTGTCCCATTGCATCTGCAGCCAGAGGTGTCAGTTGTGGCGAGAGAGATGAGCTCCTTATTTGAGGGAGCGCGCCGCTGAAGTGAGCATTTTACCATGTGAGATTCAAAGAAGGGCGATCATAATTGGATCTAGCTATATGAGGAGGAGTGAAGGCGATTGTCGTAATTGGGTAGGTAGGTAGGGGATTGTGTTGTTCTTAGGCAGGGATGGTTGAGAAATTTAGTTTCAGGACGGAACCAAAATAGTAAATCCGGCTTGATGAAAACACCACTCTCAACTCGTACCCGGGCCTTTGCAACACACCTCAGCGCTCGCAACAATGCAAATACGGTATTGCAAACAAAGCAAATACAAATATACGCAAATACAAATAGGCCAAAAAGACCAAATTAAACACAAATATGAAGTCGTAGATCCGTAAATATATTTGACATATGTGGGGCCATTTTATATGGCCCATCTTCTTGGGCTCGGGGTGCCAACAGTGGGTTACCGGCCCAGGAAAAAGTAGATTTTCCAGGCGAAATCCTGCATTTGCCTGGCAGGCTCTGAACAACTTTCTGAACACCACCATACTTACGAAAACCCACATTTCTACCGCAACTGAAGTTATTCCGACCTGTTAACACAATGAAGAGCCCTCCCGGAAGTCCCTTTTCCATTTCCGACAGTCCTCCGAACTCCCCCGGCTCGCCGTTAATATTCGCCTGCTACACCCCGAGCCTGCGCCGCGCCCGAGCTTCCTTTGGCTGGCGAAAGTGAGGCCTTCCTGGCTCAAAGCCTTGACCGCTCAATTGCAAAGCTCGAGAAATACATCAAGAAGTTGGAAATCACACCGGTTTACTGGGTCTCGATGATTCTGCACCCTGGGCATAAGGACAAGTGGATTGTGAAGTACTAAGCCCGTTGATGACATTCTAGCTTGGTGGACCGACAATAAAGACGGCTTTCCACGGTTATCACGAATGGCCTTTGACCTTCTTTCGATCCCGGCCATGTCTTCGGACTGCGAAAGGCTATTCAGTATGGCCAAATTGATCGTTGGACTGCAGAGACACGGGCTCAGTAGCGATACCATTAACAAGCTATTGTCCCTGTTAAATTGGCGGCGATATGGCCTGTTTTGAACCTTCGGCATGGCTTTGACTGGCTTTCGGTGTCTCGGCTGGCAGGTTTTTTCTATGCCGGGGCTTACCCGGGCCGGAATATTGTTTTTCAGCGCTGGTCAAATATTTGCAAATAAAACAATTAATTCAAGTACATGTTGGAAAAGCTCAAATATGGCCTCACTTTGCAAATTAAATACAAATACGGGTGCCGGGCATATTTATTTGCATTGTTGCGAGCGCTGACACACCTCCCGCAATCCCGAGTTCAGACGGAAATGGCCAAACCGGGATACACGAACGTAGCCATAAACGGGCCATAACAAAGACCGGATTTGATTGTTGGGAACTAGGTAGTGTGGCGGATATTCTGAACTCTCTTAGCCACTTTTTTTTTTGGCTACAGAGGCCCCGAACAGACCCGCTTAAACATTTCAAAGTATCCTATCACGCAACCAACGGCTTGCTGCCCTTTGGGAGCGTGATCTTAAACACTAAAGCCTGGTTCTCGAGAAACGGCACCGTGGCCGTGTCATCCGTGTAAGGGAGCCTGCCAAAGTTGATGAAGCCTGCGATTTGTCAGCACACGCTCCAACCCAGAAAATAGACAATAAACAAGCATAGGGGCTCGTGCGCATGCCTTTGTTTGTGATAAAGTCATTGTCAGACAGCGTGAACAGATAGTACTCGTCCTTGGAGTCGGCGCCCCTGACGACGTCGTTGACGGGCACGAGCGCAAGCGCCTCCCACTTCTCGTTCAGCAGGCCCAAGCCGTGGTTGGTGGGGTCGCTCGCCAGGGGCCCGTTGCGAACGGCGGTTCCGTCGGACGCCGTGAACTTGTTCAGCTGCTCGTTGAGATTGTAGTCCAGGAACGGACATAGCACCGCGGGCGTGATTCCGCTGACGAGAGTGTCGGCTGCCCGACGATTAGCGCGAGGGAAAATGAGAGGGGATGCAAGTGGCATGGATGCCTAGACCTACAAGGGTTTTCAATCCCACCGCTGGTAATGTTGCCGTTCTTGATGTCGTCGAACTTGGCGCCCTTGATGTTGGTGGCGGCCGAAACGTCGACCACGTCGACGTGGCGGTACCGCGACAGGGGGTCGGCTTGGCCGCGGCCGGCGCTCGAGTCACGCGGCAGCACCAGGAACTGCGTGTCGGAGACGTAGTGGATTTCGGACTGAGCCGCGACTCGCGTGTTCCCGGCCGCGTTTTTGAAGGTCGGCAGAGGGATTACCCACTCGGCCTCGTACGTAATCCTGGGCTTGGAGTCCTTCGTGATTGAGTACTTGAGGAACCGCGTATTGCGGCGCTTGGATGAACTGGCGCCGCCTTCCTGCCGCGCCGCCGACTGGAGCATTACAAAGAGTGTCTTGCCGTCCGGGCTGACCGTCAGGCCCTCGAAGCCCTGGTTGTTTTGGCGGCCGTGGTCCGGGTCGCCAGGCACGGGAATCTGGGTGGCGTTGTAGATGGGCGGCGTGTTGGAGTTGTAGCTGTTCAAAACGGGGTCAGATGTTTCATTCGAGCCATGGTAAGCACCGAACGAATGGAAGGATAGTTACCTCACGGCTCCTTTCCGGACGGGCAGGAGAGCGTCGGGGGGCTGGATAGCGGCCAACATTTTGCCGTCCTTGTCGAACTTGTACACAAACGGGCCGTACTCGTCACTAATCCAGAAAGCGCCATCGTCGGCGAGGAAGATGGCTTCCGCGTCAAGACAAATGCGCTTACCGCCGGGACCGGCACCGCCAAAGCCGTCTCCAGGATAGGTGGAGGTGGGCATGACGGGGAAGCCAGGGAAGGTAAGGCCTCCACTGGCGGTAAAGTCGGGATCGAGACCGGTCAGCGGGGTCCCACGAGGGTCGGTCAGCAGGATGGTCTTCTTGTAGGCGAATTTAATGTTGGGCCCAGACGGCTTGGCGACTGAAGCGGCGGGAGAGGGCGTGAAAGTGATGTCGTAGATGTGGACTCGGGGAATGGTGTTCTGGGTTCCCTTGGTGTTCCAGCCTCTGTCGGGTAGACCGTACATGGTGCCCGTGTACTTCTTGCCGTCCTTCTTCCAGTTCTTGATGGACAGCGAAGAGCCGGTGCTGATTGTGTCGCCGAACTGGTCACGGGCATCGCTGGGGATGGCCCCGAAGCCAGCGAGCGAGTTGTACGTGTATGTCTTGCCATTGCAATCGACGGGCGGGCTAGCAGGCGGGACCGGGACGCACTTGGCGAGAGCGGCCGAAGCGTACGCCACGGCCGTGAGGCAGAGCGTGAAGCCAAGTTGAACCATGCTGGCGGCTGCGTGGTGGCCTGGGAAGTGGCCTGTGTAATTGACTCGACGGCTCAACGAGACTAACGACAAGAGACGAGCCGGGATGAGGCCGGGGAAGACGAGCGTCTTAATAACCAATGCCTGCATTAGATTAATCAATTCTAATCAATAATGACGCAGTCCGGCCTGCAGCACCAGGACGAAAGCTCTCTTGGATTCGCACCCCCGACCCAGAGGGAGGCTTGGCAGGGCCGGAGGACATCACTGCGACCTTGTCCGGCCTTGCTGGTCAGTGGCATCCCGCTGCGGCATTGTGGTGGCATCGTGGTGGGATCGCGGTGGCATCGCTGCAGGTCAATGGTCGTAGGGCACGTGGGGTGCGTGCCGATGTTTTTGGGGAAATCAGAGCTGTGGTGCGACTTTGGCGATGGAAGTTGCGCAACACGCGCACATGTGGCCCAGACCGAAGCTGTGATTGGAGAATGCCAATGGTCAGCTAGAAAAGAAGGTTCAGAATCCGTCACCGAGCGATTCCACGTTGGAGGGCGCTGCGGGGTCGAAGTAGCAGCCAGGAGCTTCGGGATTGGGGCACCAATCAGGTAATCCGAATGCCCAACGAGGGCAGGAGCTGTGCCTGGACGATGGACCCTGCTCCTAAGAGTCGCTAGTTCCAGCTCTAAATGTAACCTAATACCTGGGGTAGAGGTAATCGTTCAACTATAGGTGGGAATAAGTAATTAAGGCACCAACAGCTGAGATCCAATTCCGATACTTTGTACCGAGCATTAGTTAGCCTTTTCAGATTTCAGCCTCAGCATTGATACAATTATATTTGCATGCAAGGCTATTCGCATGCAAGGCTATAAGACTAGGTAACAATTTGAGCAGAGTTTGTTCATCTATTTAATTGAGGGATTCCTTATTTAATGGGCACACCACACCAGCTTACTCTCTCCAATCCGGCAGCCGCTCGAAACCATAGTCGTCGACCGGCTTTGTGGCAGTCTTTGACCCCTTCAGCATCATCAAGACGCGTATCAGTCGAGTCCAGATGAGAAACTTGATGCCGGTATCGACCATGCACACTCCCCAGGGTGTTTCGGGATTCATGAGCCGAAGCATGCCTGGCATCAGCCTCTGCGCGTCGTCAACCGACGGCCGCATTGTCTGTTCGTGCTTGGCGAGTGCCGCCGAGATATCCTGGGGATGCTGAACGAGAGCCCCGGCCAGGGTGTAGGCACCGTACATGGCCAACGTCGTCCCCATGCCCGACATGGGCGACGGGCAGTACCTTTTCGTTCGGTCAGCGTCGGGTTTGTCTTGAGGCATGTCAAGATGGAAGGAAGCACTCACTCAGCGTCGCCCAAGAGAACCACCCTCTCCTTGCTCCATGTTTCCATCTTGACCTGAGCCGCAGTCTCATAGTAAAAGTCCTTGGTCTCCATCATCTCCCCGAGAACCCTGTCGCTCTCCCAGCCAGCGTCGTGGAAATATTCCTTGATCAGTTCCTTCTGGGCTTGCACACTACCATGCCCGTTTCTGGCCGCATCGTGCAAGCGCGAGTCTTTCTCGTTGACGATGTTGAGAAAGACGGTCGTCCGGCCGCTCTGATTATCCGGCCTCAACATCATGACCCGGCGGCCGGCGGTGTGAAAGCAGCGCCGCCACTTTGTGTCTGTGTCTGCCGGCGGGATGCTGAAAAAGGCTCCATACATACCGAGCTGCTTCACCCGTTCCTCCTCTCCGTCGGCCCCCCATACCATTTTCCGTGTCTCGCTGTGCAGCCCGTCGGCACCAACGACAAGGTCGTATGTTTTTGTGTCTCCGCTCTCGGCAAACTGCACACAGACCTTGGCCCTTTCCTGCCGCAGGTCGCCGAGGTGGTCTCCAAAGATAAAGTCGATCCCGGCCCCGCCCTTTCGCTGGACGTCGTCGCTGAGTGCTTTGCTCCGCTTCCAGCAGATTTCGGCCAGTCTGCCCCTCATGATCTCGATGTCGCTGGTAGGGGAATGGAATCCAGCGCCGCCACTGGCGGGGACCGACGCCCAGACATGGTTCTCCTTGGTAACCCACTGGACGCCTTCTTCGCCCGTTGTTGCGGCCCGAATGGCTGACTCGAGCCCGAGCTTGCGGATAACGGCCACACCAACGCCGCGGATATCGATATTCCGCCCCTGGGAACGGATGGCCGAAGACCTCTCGAGAATGGTTATTCGTGGTTTTTCAGAGGCGGGCACGGGTGAGAGAAGGAGGAAGGCGGCGAGCGTGGGGCCGGCAATGCCGCAGCCTACAATGAGGATATTCAGCGGAGCCATAGCAAGGAGTTGAGTTGCAAGTAGACTTTATCCATCTTTTTTTGTTTAAATGAAAGAAATAAAATATCAGGCAATTTCCATTTTCTATCATACCGAAATACGTGAAAGACGGAGACACTAGTACTGATAAAGGAAAGCGTCCAAGTGCAGCAGCCAATCAGACGCGCCATTCGGCTTTTGGCGGGCTTTGTGCATGTCAATTGGCCGTCGGGTTTTGAGACGACAGACTCCAAGAGCAGCGCTCACCCGCACGAAACGAAGCCGAAGAATTTCTCCACAAATGCACCACAACACGCCCCCAATTCCGTTCCGGCTGCTCTACCAGCACATTTCGTCGGGTTTTGATGGAGAAGGTGCCACAGCTGAGCTGCGAGCTCTGCCGCGAGCGCAAGGTCAAATGCGACAAGCTGACCCCCTGCACCACCTGTGCGTCAGCTGGCGTCGTCTGCGTGCCGGTCCGGCGACTGCGCCTGCCGCGAGGACGCCATGCTCGCCGCTCAGGGGCTGTCGACGACGACCTCGAGACGCGCATCCGCCGCCTCGAAGCCCTCGTCTCGGACAGGACGGCCCCAATTGCGATATCTCAGACTCAGACTCAGTCCCAGTCCCAGCCCCAGTCTCAATCCCAGTCCCAGCCTCAGTCTCAGTCCCAGTTCCAGCCTCGGTCTCAGTCCCAGTCCCAGCCTCAGTCTCGAGGTCTAGACATAGACCCAGACCTCGACCTGGCAGTCCGCAATCACAATCACGATGCGAATGCCGGGCCACAAATACGAGCACCCTTGGTGTTGCAGGAGCCGAGCCACTTCTGGGCCGACCTGGCTGACGAGGTAGTTTCCTTTCAATACCCCATCCCATAATTCCCCATCCCATAATTATTATTTAATTGTTAATTATTTCCCTGCTAACCTTGGGGTGCGCTCCAGATTCACGGCCTTCGCAACGCTATAGAATCTACCTCACCAGACGACGAAGACGAGGAATGCAGCCAGGCCGAGACAGACGAATGCCGTCTTCTCCACCGCGGCATCGGCATCCTCGGCCTGTCCGCCGCGCCAGTCCGGGATCCAGACACTCCAATGCCGCAAGGCCGTGCCCTGGCCAGCCAGCTATGCCACATCTATCTCCAACAGGTCGATCCCTGCATCAAGATCCTGCATCGACCGTCAATCCACAAGTTCCTGGTCCGGGGTCAAAACTACCTGGCGTATCCCGAAGGGCACGCCTCGCCACGCGTCCTGAGCGCCGCAGTGAGCTATGCCGCCGCAAGCAGCATGACGGAAAACCAATGCCGGGCTACCTTCCGAACCCCCAAAGCCAGTCTCGTGGCCGACTGCCGGCGGGCCTGCGAGATTGCTCTCAACGCGTCTGGCTTACTAACCACGAGCGACATGACCGTCCTGCAGGCCTTCCTCCTGTACCTCGTCGCCCGGCGGTCCGAGGAGCGCAGCCGGGCCGTATGGACGCTGCTGGCCACGGCCGTGCGCATCGCCAAGGGCATGTCGCTGAACCTCGACCCGGACGAACTGGGAGCGGCAGGCCCCGGCCGGCGCCGCCGCGAGACCTTCTTCGCGCGGCAGATGCGCAAGCGCCTGTGGCTGACCATCTGCCTAATCGACCTGCAGGCATCCTTTGGCCAGACGTCGCAGCCGCTCATCGCGCTCGACGAGGTCGTCGCCTCGTGCGCCAGCATGCCCGCGCACATCAACGACGCCGACTTCGGCCCCGCCACCCACCCCGCGATCCCCGACCGCGAGGGCCTCACCGATACCACCCTGGCCATGGTCACGTACAAGCTGCAGCTCATGGGCCGGCTGACCAACTTCGCCGCCGCGCCCGCCGGCCCCGCCCGCGAGACCCCGCAGCAGCAAAGAGCACACATCGACCGCTTTGAGCACGACGTGCTGCGGCTGCTTTGGCTGTGCGACCCCGAGGCGTCTGCCTACGCGTGGTTCACCCTGCACAGCGCGCAGTGCTTCGTGCCGGGCGCGCGGGCGTGCCTACTACGGCCACTGCAGCGCGGCCCGCCGCCGCCACCGCCGAGCCAGAACAGCACCGAGCTGCTGCGCCTCAGCGTGCTGGTCCTACAGAAGGCTCTACTCGTGCACACAGACCCGCGCGGCGAGGGCTTCCGTTGGTACGTCACCGTGCAGTGGCACATGGTGGCCATCGCCGCCGCCGAGTGCTTCGTGTGCGCCGACAACATCGTCCTAGGGACTGATGGGGACACCGATGCTGATGGAATGGTGGACGCCGTGCGTGCCGCGTGGCCCGTCGTCGAGGCCGCCTCTGCCATGCTCGCCGAAGGTGGCATCGGCGGCGGCGGCGGCGGCGGCAAGCTGCGCGGCCCCCTCGCCAGGCTCGTCGAGCGCACGCGCAAGAAGGTCCAGCCCGTGCTGGCGAGGCGCGCGGCCGGGGGAGGCGATCCTGTGGTGGGTCTACATCATGGCCTGTTTGACCTACGGGGGCGGCATGCGCCGAGCCCGGCACCAGCACCGATGTCGGTCTCAACATCAGCAGCCGCTGCACCACTGGTACTTGAGACGCAGCCCTGGTTGTCCGAGCCTAGGCATCAGGCGGCAAATGGAATCGACGTCTCAGCGAACGGCGAGCTGGACGGCCAGTCGTGGGGCGTATGGGAGGAATTCGTTTCGGGCATCGCCTTTGAGGATCCCGCTGCGAGTGACTTGTTCTTTGACGAATTCGAAACGAGTCTGACTTAATCGGGCGCCCTCTTAAGGACGGGAGGTTAGTCTCACCAGACCAAGACTAGGTGCTCACGAGTGAAACTGAGGTTAGGGCGGACTTTTTTCACACATCACGGGGTTGATACATGATAGTGTCAGCAACACAGGGGCTCTTTGTGTGGTCTAAGACGAAAGATATCGACAGCGTGGATGCAATTCATGATTCGCCATACCTGACCCGTTGCGGCGTGTGATGGTGGTCTAAGAACGGGATTGATAATCACTTTCAAAGAGTCTCCACGTATTTAAACAGGTCCAAAGCACCGCCTTGTATATCCTCTCCACGACCATATCGGCACTGCGCGGCATCAGACAGTCTCCATCTCCAACTACACCATGCCCTCCTCCTCCCACGCCAAGAAGGCCAAGAAGGCCAAGGACAAGATGCGGCTGCGCGCCGCAACGGCCGCCGACGTCGACGCCATCACGGAGCTGGCGCTGGCCGCGCTCCCCAACGACCCCGTCTGGCCCTATCGCTTCCCCCTCGCCAGCCAGTTCCCGGCCGAGCACAAGAAGTACACTGGCATCCGCATCGCCGAGTACCTCGAGAACGTCAGAACCGGCGTGTACCAGTGCATGGTCGTCGAGGCCGCCACCACCACAGCCAGAGTCGTCAGCAGCACCAGCAGCGGCAGCCGAGGCAGCAGCGGCAGCAGCAGCCAGACCGCCGGCACCAGCAGCCAGACCGCCGGCGCTAGCAGCCAGACCGCCGGCACCAGCACCAGCACCAGCACCAGCAGCACCAAGCAAATTGTCGCGCTGAGCATGTGGGACCTGCCGGTCAGCTGGCGGCCGCGCGGCGCGGCGTCGCCCAGGGGCGCGACGGACCACCCGAACCGTCCCGACGCGAACCCGAAGCGCATGCAGGCGTTCCGGCACGCGCTGGGCGCCGCCCGCGCCGAGCGCTTCGACGCCACTACCAGGCACGGCGGCGAGCACCTGCACCTGCTGCTGCTGGCCACGCACCCAGCCTACCGCCGCCGCGGCGCCGCCACCACGATGCTCGAGTGGGGCAAGGAGGCCGCGCGCCGCAAGCTGCCGGCCGTCCCGCTGACGCTGTTCTCCAGCCCCATAGGTCGCGCCGTCTACCCCCGCCTGGGCTTCGCCGAGGTCGGCACGCCCGTCGTCGTCCAGGTGCCTGACGAGGCTGAGCACTTGAGTTTTCCTGCTATGGAGTGGCGGCCGGAGCCCTCGGGGCCGTGAAGGGATGGTGGATGATGATTAGCGCCCGCTGCCTGGAGTGGCGGCCGGAGCCCTCGGGGCTGTGAAGGGATGGTGGATGATGATTAGCGCCCGCTACCTAGAGTGGCGTGTGCTCAGCTAGCTAGCTGAGCTTTTTCTTCTTTCTGGGGGTGCGATAGCAGAGTCAACCGCCAATAGCATTATACTAGTGCATCATGAAGTTTGGGACGTCACGTTAGCAAGCGGAGCGATCGGCGCATTGCTTGGCAGGCGGGGCTGGGTTTTGGCGTTTATTGACTGCTCAGATATCCAGCATCAATGAGTTGTTTCTGGCGTCTTGGCGAAGTGAGAATGTTCTGCGATGGCAATAAAAGTGCCAGGCCTTGGCGGCGTTATACGAGATACTTTTTTGTCTGTCCGGCAAATCGCAACGTGTCTGTCGATAGGAGATGAAACTTCTGCGCCGCTGATCGCCGTCCGTGGCTCTTTGGCCTGTAATAACCAACAAGTCAGCGCGCAGAGCTGTGGGGGGCCGAATTGGGAAGGCGGTGCAGAAAAGGAAACTCGTGTAAGCACAATTTATAAATCGTGTCTAGTTACTTCCAGCGCAGATCACGTTGTTTCCTGCAGCCAGACTTGCGGCACCGCCACGGTCGGTGAGCGTTGCTGGTAAAACCCTCCTACCTGTTGACGATAGGGGCTGGAAGCCGGCGGGCTGTTGATGATGCTTGGGAATCGGTGGATTTCGCCATTTTAATGATCTTGAACAACAAAAGGGGGACTCGATGACCACGCGTGTCGAGGCGATGCAAATTGAGTATAAAATTGAGCATGGAGCCGGCACCGATGGTCGATCTGACGACTTGAGAAGCTGGGTATGAGATATTTCAGGGGATGTGCTGGAGGTGGTTGGGTTTTTATAGTCTAGTCGAGCACAACTCGGTAATTAGCCGGCTAGTATTCAGTAATTACCTTCGGCTTGTCTTGCCTTTGCGGCCGTAGCTGATGTGATTGACATTGAAAGCCCCCGGCAATCCCCAGAGCGCCCCTGGCTGTATCGTTTCTGGCTGTATCTTCAGAGTTCAGACCTGGCCTCCTGGGGCCAGATTCGAGGTCCCTTCCGTCCCACGGGATGGGTACAAGCTGGAGCCACTTCGCGCACTCGGAGATACGGCACTGTGAGTCCGTGAGATATGGCGGCAAGATCCGTTGTCGAGGCTATAGTGTAGGTACGTATCTGCAAGCCCTAGTGTAAGCCCTAGTGTAAGCCCTAGTGTAAGCCCTAGGGTGAGCCTAAGGGCGAGCCCTAGGCCAAACAAAGTTGGATTTAATCCAACGCCAACGCCGCGCCGAAACAACGCTTGTACACACTACGTGAAGAGCTGGCCCACGCCTACCAATCAAACCCCTGCCAGGCCCTAGTTACGCTTAGGTCACGCGGAGTCGCGTTCCTTGCATTCTTTTCAATTGCAACACCTTTTTTCGACGACGGCTGCTCATTGACATTCCTCCAACTCAGGCCCTGCCCCAACATCCTCATTCAGCACTTTCCCAACCCGTGCCTGCCCGGTAGTGACAATGGCGTCCTCGCTTTATGTTGATCCCGAGGGGGAGCCGACATTCCAAACGAATTCGAAGCCAGCTTCCTGCGCGGCTGGGAGGAGGAAAATGAAAAATTGATGATATGGTCCATGAGGATACTGCGCGAGGACAGCATGGTTGCTCTCCTCGACGACATGAACTACTACCGGCTCTCTGCCCTCCACAACGATGATGGAAAAGGGATAGGAAGCATGGCCGATCTTGGCCCCGAGGATGCGAGACGCGTCGCAATGTTGGTCCGCGCTGCTCACGCCACCCAATCCCACCTCTTCTTCGCCTGTTTCAGAGGCACCTGGGCTGGCCCCAGGGAATGCAAAGTATCCAGCCAACGCGCCAAAGACGTAACCAGCCGCTACACGCCTACAGGATTCGAAGATCTCGACGATTTCGCCGGTCGAGAGTCAGAGCCTGGGTCTGCCCATGTTGAGCAGCGCATCACGTAGCCTGGAAAAAGCACAGGGAAGAGCACTGGGCGGAGTTTGTCGGGCTTGGCGAGCCGTTCCTGAAGGAGATGCTTGGCGACAAGTACGACAGCCTGCTGGAGACGACGTTCTTGTACCGATATGGCCCCGAGGAGAATCCATCGAGGGACCTCGCTTCTCGCGGCGCGGCTGTGGCCGCCGCAAGGCGAGCTCGGAAAGTCGCCGCGCGATCCGCTGCAGCAAACGCTGCTTTAGGCTCTGCCCCTAGGCCGGTTGTCGGGGAAGATGAGAATATAACTCTTTGAAACACCCGCCACTTGGAGGACCAAAGGCTGGCTCTCCATTCATATGGTCTGCCGTAATTGTTTCATGTTCCTTTGGGCTGGGCTTTGGGTTGGGGGCTTTATGTATTATTGTATCGCAATATTGTTTTCGCAGCAGGTTATGGGAGTTACAGATGGCACCCAACAGGTGTTTGCTAGTTTGGGGTAGCAACGGGCGTTGTTAGACTGGCCGTGTGCGCGACCATCTCAGTCGGGTTCATCAGCAGGGTTAGGAAGAAGTCTGCTACGCCTTCGGGGATCAAGTTGAGGAAAAGGCTTTCCAGCACCAAGTTGAGAGAAGGCTGTGTCTGCACCGAGAAGACTGGCTGTTTTTAGTTTTGTGCAGAACCGACACGTCAAAATACTATTAGTTACCTTTGCTTCTTTAATCCCGGCAGCCAACACACTAATACTCTGTACAATCTAGGTGGTGATAATAAATCGATGACGGTATTAGTTGCTCGAGCTAGTGCTATCCGAGCGGGAAAAGAACCCGAGTGCTATTGAGTGGGGATGTGATATTATAGGGAGCGTGCTAAATATAATGGGGCAAAGGAGAATTCTTGAGAAGAAAGAAAGAGAGGGGAGGAAGCGGCAAAAGCAACCAATCTGACAGTGCCGCGCCAACTGCTAGTAGTAAGAAACTAGAAAGGGAATATGAAAAGAGAAAGAAAGGGGGGATAAGCCGTGAGAGTTGTGAATCTGAAACGCCTTGCTAGTAAAAAGAACTCCGAAAAGGAATGAAGAGTTATAGAGGTAGCCGTGAAGTGGTAATCCCTAGAGATCTAGGTTGATCCTCAACCAGCGGCATATACCAGGGAACCAGTGCGTATACCAGAATTGGGAACAAAAATCACAGTAAAGACTACTATTTCTTCGTCCTAGGCTTCTTCGTTTGCGTACCACCCTTGGAGCCTGCCGCCTTGCTCGTGTCTTTTGGCGGCTGAGTAGTGTCGCCAGTTGACTTGCCCTTTTTGGACGGCTTAGCAGATGGATCAACCGCAAGGGGTTGAGGGAGTTCAGGGAGTTGAGGTGCCCACGTGCTCGTGCTGCCGGACGGGCCGCCACTCCGGGGAGGAGATGGAGAGTTGCCGGATCCATTGCCACTGATTTGCCTGGAGTGGGAACGGCTGTCGGACGATGGGGTACCACGGGGCCTCTTTGAAGCGGGCCAAAGGGGGCTGGGAGACCTGAAGGCGTTCAGAGGGGGGTAGTTGACGCTTTGATTTGCATAGTTGCTGTCGTAAGCAGCCTCATACCAGTCATGCGTACCACCCTGTCCAGAACCTGTGCCTGGGATTTCGGGTTCCGAAGCGGGCTGAGTTGCGGGTGCCGAAGCGGGCTGAGAACTGTGGTCTCGCGGAGAGTCTTGTAGAAAATTGGGAAGACTTCGGGGATCGGGAGAATTGAGGGCGCCAGGATAGGGGCTGCTAGTGTTGGTTTCATTCAGATAAGGGGGGTCGTTGAAGTACGAGCGCGTGTCATAGGCATCAGCGCCATACTGCGTGTTGATGGTTTCGGGTGCCAAAGCTGCCTGAGCATTGCGGCCTGACGAAGCTTGGCTAGGGCTGCAACTTTGACTGCGACTTGCAATGACACTGGGTGACGGGCGTAATTGAAACGGCTGCGTGGCACTTATAGTACTGGGCTCTGGAACGCCCTCAGCTGGACTGCCACGCGCGCCATGCCCACTTGGTTGTCCGCTTCGGTGTCGAGCTGGACGGTGTCGACCTGGAAAGTGTCCATCCTCATCCATGGCATCTCGCTCAGCCGCAGCATCCAGCTGAGCCTCTGTGAGGTCCCCGGCATCAGGTGAGTGCCGGGTATCGGCATGATCAGGAGTCTGACGGCTGGGCGGAGCGGGAGGAGGCAGTCCTTGCGTATTCTGCTGCTGCTGCTGTGGCCCGTGGAGCAGAAACTTGTCCAGAGCCTTATGGACCTGGGCAATCACTTCCCTTTGAGACTATGGATGGTTAGCGTAGCCATTTAAAGTGCTTTGGGCCTTTAGCTCCTGGCGCCTTTGCTGATGCTCGAACGTTGCGGAGGGCCGGCTCGCAGGAGCTGTTGGAGGCTGTTGGAGGCTGTTGGAGTACGTACAATATCTAGGTCATTCAGGTTCTCTGGCAACTTGCCTATTGACAGCAGGAGCGACAAGAGGATCTCGGCGCGGTCTAATAAAATTAGTAATCGACGACCTAACAGGATGGGAACTTCGTGGAGTATTATTGCATTAGATTCTTACTTACCTACACTTATAAACAGGCTGGAGGTGTCAGCCCCGTAATATGTGGTTATCAAGTTATCGAAGTCGGCTGATGACATTTTTTTGGATCCTTCAAATTTTTCTCCATGTCTGACTTCTGGCGCTGGGTGGCCACCCAGCCCGTTGTTATCAGACTATCATTGCATTTTTCTCCACTAGGCTTTCGAGGAGGGTTATGTCGAACGACAACCTTGACTCCGTACCTGCTTAGGTCTTATCGAGAGAGAGAGCACATGCCAGGTTAGTAGACATCAATGATAAATATTGTGATAATGTGATCAGAGGAAGTGGCGGGTTAGGAGGGGGATGGGGGTGGCACGTCTTACCATCTATAACCCGGTTAGGACTGCTTTCCTCAATTTTGTGATGTTTCCTCCTTCCCAGGGCCCGCTTAAAACGGGTTCGTGTTTTTATTAGGAAATAGTTCAGAACGGTTTCGGGTTTTTGTTGTTGGAGGGTTTCCAGAACGCGGCGCATTAGGACCACGAAAAAAAGTTCCCACAGTATCCAGTTCCAATGGTCCTCCTCGCAATGCTTGTTCGGACATTGGATTTTATTTTCCCCGTCTGATTTCGGGTATCTAATGGTAGAAGCTCTGCAGTGCTCGCACGTGTAGGGGCCTTGATTCCCGGGTTCTTGTTTCTCGGGTACATTTTTCTTGGGTTATTTTTTTTGGGCATTATGGCCGAGTAGGGCTTTGGGCGCTGTATTGATTATTCGCGAGTTGTAAAGGAGAGGGACGGGTGAAGACGAAGACTTGCTGGCTTGATGATGATGCCGGAGTGAGAAAGGAGAGAGAGGAGCGCCCTCTTTATACTGGACAGCGGAAGCTCGGGCAACCTCCAGATGTGGAGTTCTCGACTGCCGCTGGAAGTCTTTCTCTACTTGTGAAACCGACTACAAGAGGTCACTGATTGTCCATGGATCGTGTGCCGCTTTGGGAAAAACAGCTCAAGTTTCAACTGGCGGAGAATGACCAGGCACAGCTGACCTTGGATAGGGCGGTTTAGCTGACTGCGGTAGGTCGCTGTCATGAGATTGCCGCTGTGTTACAGCTAAGCGTCTGCAGTTACGAGATGGCGCCCTTGACATTGAGCAGGGGGGTAGCTGTTTGAACCCTATCGTAAGATGGCTACCTGCTTCGCACCTCAGTAACGGCCAAGGTGACCTGCCCACCTGACGGCATCAGCAGTCTGTAACAACATTCCCGGTCTGTCCCGTAGGCGTAGACCATGTTGCAGAGATTCTAAACCACCATGAACTCATAGATCTGACCTCCTGGGTCTCGAAAGCATGCACGTGGTGACGGGGTGTGAGCGAACAGCCGCGGAAACCAAGACCCGTTTCTCAGACGTCTTTGCCTAAAACAGCACCACAGGGGACTGATACTTTGGAATTGGCTGTTCGTGCTGGCTGACGGTAGTCGCCAGACCAAGACCTGAAACATTGCAGGTAAGACGAAATTACAAATAAATCGAACTGAATCCAACCAAATTCCATAGTGGCAAACGGTCTCATTTGAAGCATAATAAGGATTCTAATTAACGGCGTGGATAAATCTAGTCTATCCAATAAATGATCACCGTCTACCTGGGTACCGAATTCATCGATCGGGCGCAGAGTGCCAGGCAACAAGTCTCTGTTTATCTGCCAACCCAAATGGCGATACGGCTGCAACCCGAAGAGCAGAAAACAGGAAGTACTTACCTTGCGTATCATATCAACGTGGACACGGAAAGAAAAGGGCCCTAGTTGTCGAAAGATTAATCTGAGAATTGCCAGGCTAATTGTTATATAAAGTAAAGAAAGAGAAAAAGAAAAAGAAAAAGAAAAAGAAAAAGAAAAAGAAAAAGAAAAAGGAGGCGTATATTCCGAAGAGCGCCGGTAATTAGATGAGCAGTCACAGAGGGGCAAGGCCTCGATGTCTAGTTTAATCCCGACCAGAAGCAAATACTTCGGTCTAATTAAGTCTTCCTTTTTCTTTGGCGGTGGTACCCTTGTTCGTCGCGCGTCTGGAGTGTTGAGCATGCGCGCCTTGACTAGGTTGACAATTACGGGGTGTCGCAAAATGTTGCCACCAGCCGCACCACTGCTACCCCTGGCGAGAGTTGGGGACCCACTAACCCTCTACTGCCGCTGTTTCCACTACAGTTGGAAGCCGGAGGAAGGGATGACGAGCTCTTTTGGGCAACCAAATAGGGCCTTCATCCCATGGCAGGTCACAGGTTCATGGTTTCCGGTAAATTAGCCCCGTCTTGAGATAGCAGCTAAATATTCGGCTGGCCAGGAACAAGCGGGACAACTAGCAACGGATATGCTGTCGCCACTCCAGATTCGGTGACCAGTTGGCGGCGCTAAGCTCCTTGGGTGATTGAGCAGCTGAACGGCCTTTTCGTCTTTACATGGGACCAACTAGCTGTGTAACTAAGGCTTTCTATCTCCCTGGCTCCCTGAGTCGCAATTACCGGCACTCCGTGGCCCAGGAGCAGGCGCGGGCCATGTTAGAGGGATCTCCAAGTATCGGAAGATCACATTGGACCTCGAAAGCATGCACGTGGTGAGGTTTCTAGGAGCAAACAGCTTTACATACCAATGCTTCACAAGCCACTCCAGACCCCGAGCACCAAGTCCAGAGTGGTTCGGAGCTGGAATCCCCTCGGCACCGACACCGTCTGCCCGTCGCCATGTCAAATTCGGTCCGAGGACAATCTGCTCACGCCGCACCTCCCGCGTTCCGCCATAACTGAAAATCGGCCACCCGTCCTAGGAAAGAGGCACGATGGTACGACCTCCCTCACACATGGAGGCATTAACACTACAAGAGAGTACAATACGTATCACCCCGCCCGGAACGAAAAATGCGGCAGGCTACTTGACATGTCCAGCATGCTCGTGAGGCCTATTGCTAGTTGCGCGGTAGACAACTTCCTCGACCTGGCACTCTTGTCTGAGTTGCGTCGCCCCAACGAGCAGGCACCAGCGTCTTGCCACCCGATTTGTCGGGAGAGCGTGGACAGACAACATCGACATGGAGAGCGTCAAGAAGCGGTGTCGCGGCAGGTTGGGAGAGCTAGGGATGTCAGATGTTTGGAGATTAATGACATGTGCTGACATACGGAAGAAGAGACCGCCACTGCGCAGGTCCATTTCCGTTGCCATCTTCCAGCCCGTCCAGTTCCGGCCTGGCCACGAAAGCGGGAAATGGGCTTGTGAGTCAGCTTTGACCACCAGAGTCCCGGGCCATCCGCCACCGTCTCCCTCTGCAACGAATGCAGTATTTCGGGCGCAGAGTGGAAGAAGCGGCCAAATATTGACCAATCAGCCGATTGCTCCGTATGCAGCGATCACATGTCGCATAGTCTTGATCAAGAACCGGCGCCTAATTGGCCGGATGTCTTATCTGGTGTGGCACATTCTGGAGCAGTCTGCCTACAGCCTTGCGAGCTGAATGCAGAGTATAATCTACCCCAGGTTAGCTCCAGATACCACCGGCTACCGAAGACCTCTTTAACCGAGGACCTCTTTAACTACCGCGTGCAGACCCCCCACATTGCGTCAGTGATGACCATCCGCAGCGGACCTCCATGCCCATCCACGATGTGACGACAGAAGCAATGGAGCAAGAAACCATGCCACAGAACCTCACAACGCACGAAGTCTTCCCCACCCCAAACAACGACGCGTTTCTCGAGCACGGCGTGTACCAGGCCCTCGACCCAGCGCAGCAGGAGATCCGGCTGATCAGGCTCTACGTCGACGACGATGATGACGCCCCCATCCGCTGCGACCTCCTCCCACCAGTACCACTGGCGAGCGTGCAGGGGAAGTACACGGCCGTGTCGTACTGCGCGGGCGATCCGGGCACGACTAAAACGGTGCTGGTCAACGGGATCCCGTTCACCGTGTTTGCGAACCTGGCGCACGTGCTCGACGTGGCGCGCGACTTTTGGCACAAGTCGTTTCCCCCGAATTCCAACAGCACGACAGAGAACGAGTGCATCCTCTGGGCGGACCAGATCAGCATCAACCAGTTCGACCTGGCGGAGCGGTCGCACCAGGTGGGCTTCATGCGCAGCATCTACGCGTCGGCGGCGCGCACGCTGATCTGCATCTCGACGACGCGCGCCGTCGACACGCACGGCGTCGAGTGGCTGGCCGCCCTGCACGCCAGTGTCGACCCGGACGGCGACTTTTATCATTACTACTATGCGCTGGAGTACCACCTGCGCACCAAGCTGGCTGCCGCTTCTGCTGCCGTGTTAAAATCCGACTCGGAATCCGACTCGGATGACGCCGAGGCGGCGGACGGCGGGAGCGGGAGCGGGAGCGGGAGCCGGGGCGGTGGGCGGTTCGCCGCCGACTGGCTGGCCTTGTACGACATCTTCACCAGCCCGTGGTGGACGCGCACGTGGGTGTACCAGGAGTTTATCTCGTCGGCGGAGGCGCACGTGCTGTACGGGGGCGCGTCGATAGCGTGGCGGCACGTGGCCGAGGTGCTGCCGACGCTGCGCAAGTACAAGGTCGGCACACTCGGTTACCAGTACCGGTTCCCGGACGACGGGGGAGTGCGGGGCGGTGGGCGGCGGCTGTCGGCGGCGCTGGACGCGCGCGGAGCGGAGCCCGAGGTGCGCGAAACGATGGCGGCCGTAGTGGACTTCTTCATCCGCAGCAAGCTGCGGTTCGACCGGGCGGGGCCGTACGAGCTGATGGATCTGCTGGCGCGGTCGCGGCACCTGCGTAGCACCGACTGCCGTGACCGCGTCTATGCCTTCCTGGGCCTCGTGCGGTGCGACTACGGCATCGTGCCCGACTACTCGCCGAACAACACCATGGCCTCGCTGCTGGCCGACATGGCCAGCAAGATCGTCTGCCGCGACCAGCAGCTGGATATTCTATCGTATGCGTGCGAGGCGCGCGGGCCGCTGTCCGGCCGCCTCCCGTCGTGGGCGCCGGACTGGACTTGCACCAGCTGCAGAGAGATTAGATCGCGGACGATAGAGGAGCAGACAGCGGAGCAGACAGCGGGTGACGTACCAGCCATTTCCGTCACGAATTACGCCAGCGTCGGTGCTGGGGATAATAGTAGCAGCAGACTGGCTCTACATGTTGAGGGGTACTACATCGGCGCTGTTCCTGACCAGTGGGATCTCCGTGTTGTGTTCCATGATGTAGAGATTTTGAACGCGTGTGGTGGCAAGCTCCGGTCCGAAGGTGACGAGTTCTGGGCTCTGGTTGGCGCCCGTAATCCGGTTGTGCTGCACTGGTCCAGAGATGACGGGGCCTACCGAGTCATCGAGGAGGCCAGATTCAGTGTGCTGACCAGTCTTGCCGGTGTGGCACGGAAATATGGTCTCAGGAGTCAGACGCTTGTCATTATTTGATGCTTTCCTTTTTCAATGTGCAACTATAATGACGACGTTCCGACGTCTTAATATCAGCCATGAATTCAACGCGCGTCTCTTTCTGGTAATGACACAACTACCTAGATATTCGGTTAGCAACTTTGGTTCTGCCAAGTTGAGACAAGTGGTGAGTAAAATTCCCTTCGATCTCATAGAACCATGATAAGTCAACTGTCGTCTGGATAAAAGTCAACTGTCTGTCGAAGAAGATACGCAATACAAGCATTCATCAACCAAGGATGGTCCGCACGACTGTAAATGGACCAAGAAACAAAGATTGAAACAACCAACTGTGAAGGGTATCCAATAAAGACGCCCAATAAAGACGCCCAATAAAGGGGCGAAACTCCAGAGCAGCCAGGTCCACCATCGCTGTAAAGAATCAAATCACTCCACGTGCTGTCTGACGTCACTGCAACGTCCATTCCATCGCCGCCCGCAACTCGAGAGGCACGTTGTCTCTTCCTTCATCACGACAGCCTACTCGTCTCCGATGAGAGCAAGGCTCGAGGTTGACTTGCCCTTCTTGTTTTTGCCAACAACGACTGCCTCAACAACTGGAGAGGCGGACTCTGCTGGCCCGGCATCTATCGCCCCGTACGACGGGCCGGCGGTGCTGGTAGCACTGGCTCTGTAGGCACCGTGGTCGACATCGTCATCGGGATCGGCGGCATCCTGGCTTACCAGCAGGGGCGCGTAGCCTTGATCCTGTTTCTGGCCGGTCAACCACGCGGGCATGGTCCACTCCGACGGACCCTTGAAGTTGAAGCTAGGACCGGCGGGCAATTTGACGGAGGTGATTGACAGGCGCGGAACGCTAATGTTCGGGAAGGGTGGCAGCGTCGGAGCCGACACAGACTCAGCCCAAGGGATTGTTGGCAACCGGTCTGGCCGCACACGCTCGCCGCAATGCGGACAATTCGGCGGCACCGCCTGCCATGCCGCACGCTGCACTAGAGCTTTCAGAGCTAGTCCTGCGGCCAGCTCGCTCAGGGCCAGATACAAATGGATAATGCTATGGGCCACAACTGGTAAGTGGATGACATGGTTGGCAATATTGAATCTTGGCGGTTTTCACGCGAGTTCTTGGCGGTCACACGAGGCATCGATGATTGATGGACAGCGCGGCAGGCAAAGCATGAATCAACAAGGTCCAACCAACAGTATGCGGGACGAGCGAAATGTGCGACAGAAACATGGCGTGAGTTCTGGGTTGGCATTGTAGGACTAGCACATAGTATTTGAGGGCGAGAGTGAAGGGAAAAGACACAGAAAGAGACAAGACAAAAGCAAGCCGACTTACAAGTTGGTTAGCAGCGGAAAAGTGGCATATGTCCCGAGGATGGCCAGCTGGGGCCGCTGTCTGCTGTAATCCGGGACGCTGATCCATGTGCAGACCAGGACGGCCATGATGGCGGCGGCAAGAACCGCATCGGCGAGGAAGACGACGATGGGGTGCGTGAGGAGCGTGTACTCGGGCTCTGGGGGTGCCTGTGCCCCTCGCGCCAATTCTTGGCGGTCTGGAACTAGCGATTCGTGACCCGCTTCTGACGAAGATGACGAATAGACAGAAGCGGCGCGTTCGACGTCGCGGTCGGAGCCATGTCGACGGTGGCGCGATCGTCGTGTCTGCTTTTGCAGGGTGAGAAAAACGCCTGCCGCTGCAGAGAATGCTAGTGGCACCAAGCCGACGGCGGGAAGCGGCTCGCTGGAGAGCACGCCAGATGCGATGCAGAGGGGGAGGGCAGGCACGAAGGTCGCGGCCGTGACGATGCGCAGCTTGCGTGCTTCGGCCATTGGGCGGTTGGTTGGTGGGCCCGTAGCAGCTTCTCAGCTGCGCTCTCCGCCAGTTAGGTTGATAAATACCTTCAGGGCACTGGTGAGCGGTGACTGGTGGCAGCTCCAGAGAGCTGTAAGTGGCTCTTTCTTGCTTCGGCTTGGCCCTTTTGACAGTTTCGGGAAAATGTCGATTGACGGCAGGCGCGAATCAGCGACGGCGGAACAGATACCCTACCCACCTTCAGGGAAGGGGCCTCGATTCGCGTCAAAAGAGGGAGAACAGGATCTTGACCTGGATCAACGTGGAAGGCGCCGGGGGTGGTGCTTTGATGCGGTTCGGTGAATGTACGCAGCAATGCAGAACATTCACGGAGCTATCGAAGCCTTATCGGACGATGCTGCAGGCGGGACAGACCAGACTCGGGAGGAAAAGGGACGACGCGCCCGTGCAGCAGCGCAACTCGCTGCTCGGCACTAAGAACCAACCGCGCGCTTCAATTGGTGGGCGGGGTCTTTATTGATCCGTTGCGTTGGAGCTAATACCTTTCGAGCTGTAGTTTGGTTACAGGGGGAAGCGAATCAGGCGATAGCCAAGCTTGGCGCCGACTCACTCGCACTCACAGTCCCGGACTTTCGACATTTAATTGCAGGAAGCGATCACAGAGTAAGTCTACCAAGAAAACATCCAATTTCTACAATCTCAAGTATTTACAACTAAACGCCAGCGTGAGCTATCTTATTTAAACTTGCGGTTACTTAAGAGTCTAACAGATCTAAAGTTGTACGCGCTAAAATACCTAACAGAACTAAATAAGGCTGAACTTTATCGCTCTTACAGGGACACACTCAGGGTTCGGTTCCGTGAGTTAGGCGTTAGCTAACTAGGTAAGGCAGCCTGGGTGGGATTTCGTGGGGGAGACTCACGCCCCCCGACGGCCATTAAGTTGGAACTATTCGCACCCAACCTGGATCGAACAGCGCTGGCATCAATTCAATCAGGCCAAATATGAAGCCTTATTTGACTGTATTTGAGGCCCAAAATGGTGTATTTATCTGTGTAAGAGGCTCTCTCTGATTGGGTGGGTTTTATTTGACTTAATTGACGGAATTTGCCGCTCCACCAAAACAAAGAAATCGAGCCCCGAATGGCACCCCGAGACCGGAAAAAAGCCCTTGACCTTCAGGATCCTCATTTACTGGCCCAATTCTTCGTGCACATGAGGTAATTCAGGGTTTCGTCGACCATACTATGTCTCTGTGTGCCAAGGACCAGTTTTCCCTGGCTGAATTCCCTCTCGCACTCTGTTGACCTGTTGACATGGACGGTATTGACAACAAGTCAAAAGCCATCTTTGACAACCAGGCCCAACGCTCTCTTCTTTCCTTCCACCAAGCCAGTATATCATCCACCCGCCTGACGCTTTCGTGAAGGTATTCAGCTAGTTCATCCTTCTGGTTGGGGTCATCAGGGTCATTATGGTAGTCGTGAGTAATAAGATGAATCTCTCGACCTTTGTGAGGCGTACGAACCGGCACCGGCAGAGGGATGACGGCGTACTCGGCCTGGTAGAGATCCCGGAATGCCCTCATCGCTTCTTCGGCCCGCCCACCGCCCACCGCCCAGGAACTGGGTTACCCACTTCTCCTTATGCCCTGGGTGTAGTATCATAGCCGACCAGTATGCTGGGCTCTCCTCCATCAATCCAACGTATTCTCTGAGCTTCTGAATGGCTAGGCCAATGCTTGTTCGAAGAAAGGATAGATGATCATCGTCAAGATCAGGTGTTGAGGGCGGCGGGGAGGGTGGAGGGTTGTTTTGTAGGTCGGCAACAAGGTCGAGGGAGGGCGGCCTGATCTGGCCGGTCGGCAGGCGCTGGGGTAGGTCGATGGCCGAGTCTTCGAACCGGGCAGGAAGACTAGGAAGACGACGGTTACGCTGCGAACGTTGTGATGCTTCCCTAGTAAACAACACGCCGTTGTTATCGTCGTTGTCTATGCCGAATGATAGAGGCTGTTGGCTTGCGACTGTGATCTCTGGGTGGGTGTGTACCGGGCCGCCGGTAAAATTGGTGACGGCTTCAAGGTTCGGGTGCAGAGTTCAAAGGCGATCCTTAAGCAGATCGATTAGCCACTCCTGCGTAGCGAGGACTTCAGGAAAGGTAGCCGCGCGCCCTTCAAACCACTTCGTGATCTTCTTGAAAGGTTCAAGAATAGACAAAACAAGGGAAAGTAGGTGCCAGTCACTCGGTTGTAGCAGATCGGCGGCGGGCATACGCTTCCGAGGGTCCTTCTCGCTCTGATTCTTATGGCACCAGTAATCCACTTGGCTCTGTAATTGCACCGCGCGTTCGATCACGAAGAAAACAGAACTCCAACGCGTAGAATTATCGCCACAAAGCTGTAAACCTTCGACTGACCCGTCAAATATAGCCGTGCCGAATTCCTGTATATCTTCATCGCCAAGCTGATTAGGCGCGACCTGTAGGAAGGAATCCCGGCGTTGTGGTGGCCTCCGAATAAAGTGGACGACATTGTGAAGCTTTCCAACCGGCCCTCTCTTTCGCCACATCTTCAACAACGCTTCTTCCTGCTCGTCTTTCTGCTCGGGCGGTAACTGGCCGATGAAATCATCGTCAAAGGTTCTTTCGAGGCCAGTCGACTTGCTGAGAATGAAGGCCTGCGCTGCTAGGTTGAGGATGTGGCCGAAGCAACGCACACGACGCTTTGTGGCTAAGGAATCCCGGGAAAACCGGCCAAGGCCAGGAATTAACGACTCCAAGGTAGGTTTTACTGCCCAGTCGTTCGAATCCACGTTGTCACACTGAAAATAACCAACGTTATTAGCGAAGCCGTAGTCGTTGACTAGCCGAGAGATGTAGAGAGCCCGGTTCTCCCCGCTGTGAGAGCCTCGAAGGTGCGGCATTCCAAGCAGGTCTTGTTGTACGGCGCTGCCAACATCGGTGTAATGCACGAAGACCGCTAGGTAGGAAACTGTCGCGTTGGAAGTCCAAATATCGAACGAGAGATGCTTCTTGTATGGCGATGCGTCCAACCTCTCACGTAGGGCCTGTTCTTCAGCCTCAAACCTCTTTCGAATGTGCTCTCGTATGGTGTTTTGCGACGAAGGAATCAGGGCGGCTGTCTTCTCGGCATTCAGGTCCATGCAAAAATCACGAAATCCCTTGTGCTCAACGATGCTGAAAGGTAGGTTCGAGCCGACGACTAGATCGACGAGCTTCTCTTCCATAGAGAGCTCGTGAGGTAGTAAAATATGGCTCGCGCGCTTCGTGTTGACCACTTCAAGCGTGCGTTGCCTTTTTCCTGGCCTCTCAACATCAGACTGGGAATTGGGTAGGTATAATTTGTCGTCTTTTTCCAAATGTATAGTCGCCGAGCTTGTTGACTCTGCCTTGAACAGCTTCTCGCAATAGTGGCATTTCTAGTAGTATTCTATGACGCGTCGTTGATGACCTGGGCGACCTAGTAGCCGTGATCACGAATCCACGATGTCCTTTTTGGTGTTTTTCCTGACCACTTTTCCGGTATGAAGGACCCTCCCCTCTCGGTATTTTTATCCTCGGCCAATCCTTGACTTCAATTCCTGCTACATCTTTGAGATCTACTCCCTCTTCAAGGAGCGCATCGAGCTGTCTAGCTACTCGTGATAGCTTCGGACGGAGGGAAGGAGGACGATTTTCAGCGGTAGGGAGGCTTGTCGAGAGGGTCGTGACATCAACGGTGGAGGTATGTTGTCGAGGACTCGGGAGCCAAGGAAGTAGGGAAATCGCTGCAGGAAGGTAGGATTCGGTAGTTTTTATAGCGGTTGGCGATTGTTGCATTGCAGTAGCACGGTGGCACTCGAATTCAGGGCATTCGAGGAGTTTCCTGGGACTAGAAAATGTAGGGTTGGCCTTGGTCAGGGACTGCCCTGGTGCCAGGAAGCCCCGGAAAATTGGGCCCAAAAATGGCTCAACCAACGGGAAGTATTTACAAATATGCCAATTAACGTTAACCTGACCCTCAATTTGGCCTGAATTTGACCTCCAAAATGACTTATCTGCCTGCAAATACGGTTATTTGGAGGTCAAATTTATTTGGCATTTATTTGGATTGATGCCAGCGCTGGGACCGAGACCACTTCCATTCCGTCTTAGACTTCCACATTGGGTTAAAGTCCGCGACTGTCTGGCCACGTCTGTTTCCTAAGCGCCCTAGACTTGGCTGCATCGACTGACGACTAGCTTCTGGCTCCTTCCTCTAAGACGACAGCATACCTACATTAGGTACTGCTTGTCATATGAAACACAGAAGCCAACGACATATGCCAGATGATGCGGTGTAACTGCAGGGCAGTGGGAGGTGGGGATGGTACCTTGGAAGCTACCGGCGTCGGCAAATCTGTCTGTGAATCACACGGGCCAGCCTGTGCACTCGATCAATCCAGATGGTGCATATCGATCTCCTGTGGCTTAATTACAGAGCTCCGTACCTTACAAACTGACCTGCGCCAGTTGCGAGTCCAAGCGTGAGGCGTGTTACACCGCTTGAGCCTCGGTGAGATCTTTGGTTGTTCTAATGGTACTCGGCCGTTAGGAGTGACTGGTCTAGAACTAAGTTTGGGAGCAGCCAAAACTAGCAGCCCCAAGGGCCACTCAAAGGCGCCATGGGCTGAGCAGCCTGAAGCAGCCTGAAGCTAGACTGATCGACTCACAAGTTCTAACAGCCAAACCGGAGCGAACGAATTGGCCCGCTTGTGGCGCCCAATCAGGTATTGATTCCTCGAATGCAACCATCTTACAAGTCATCCCTTGCGTGGCTAGTTCGGTCCATCCGGGTCAGCACATGAATGCGAGCAGACATGATCACCATTGACTGATTTCCCCTGTATTACATTTCCTTAGACTGAGACAAACCGTATCCTCCCGGGCGCGCAACGCGTATTCGACAAAAACTTCGTAAAACACCTGGCTTTCGCGTATAGATGATGACACTAGAATCAGACCCGTACGGCGAGCTGGGAAGGAAGTATCCGAGTCTCCACCAAACACTGTTTGGGCCGACTCTCTGTCACGTCTGTACGCCCTAGGGCCCGGCAAACGAAGCTTCCCTCTCTCTCGAGTGAATGCTGACAAAACGATTCCGGGCTGGAGGACTCGGAGAACGGAGTGCCCGGTACTGGACCACGCCTCACTGGAAACGAAAGAATCTAGCCACTACCCTACCTGCGAAGTTCGGCAAATCACGACCTAGCGCCACTGCCCTGCAGGTCAGAAGACTACAATGCACACTAGAGTCTCCCCGTCTCTACCGTCAACCAAGAACTCGAGCCCCACACGCCGAGCTTACAAGGCATCCTTGGTAGCCCTGGCGCACCTTCGTATAGTCTCCCTGTTTCTGGAGGCTTTTTTGTCGCCAGGCTGTTGCCCTTTCTGGTTGTACGACTTCCATACCTATCGCAACTAGGCCAATTGTAAGTGCGGGCCAAGCAAGCCGGCATGGGCCCCGCCGTAAACCCCACTCCCAGTCACCACGCGGCTACATTGATGATGGCCAGCTACATGTCCGGATACTGGCCTATGACTGTGCGTCCCTGGGAGGACATGCAGGCGAGCAGGCGAGCAGGCGGTCCCTAAATGTGCGAACAGGCAGTGCGGTGCAGCCTACATGGCTCATGCTGTTAATAAACAAAGCAAAGCAAGGTGACTGGTTTGAGACGGAGTCGCAGGTATAAAACGGCTGGACATCGCAGTTGCGTCCGGCCATGATGCTTGCTCTCTGAATTACTAGCCTATCTCGCCTTCGACCTCTGCAAACACCGCCATGTCACCAGCACTCAAGGCGTTCCTCGCTCTCATCCTGGTACTTGTCTACCTTGTCGTCAAGTCCATCTACAGGCGGTTCCTCAGCCCCCTTTCCAAGTTTCCCGGCCCCCATTTGCCGCCATTACAAAACTCTACGAGGCATACCATATTCTAGTCAGAAACGACTGGCTGGATAATCTCGAAGCTCTCCATAGACGCTATGGTAATTATTAATCAAGGTCCTGAGATGGGAGACGGTCCGCATTAACTCATCCCCAGGCCCTGTTGTACGCATTGGCCCCAACGAGCTACACTTCAACGACCACGAATTTTGCCTCGCACACCATAGACGTCCAGACCTAGGCAAGTGCACCAATTACTACGGACTGCTAGATACCCTGCTGGGCGGCCTGGCCAGTCCCCATCGCCACACGGAGCGCAAGTCGATCATGCAGCCGCTGTTCAGCGGAGCCACGCTCTCGCAGTTCTCCGCAACAACCATGAACTCGATTCTCGACTCGCTTCATAACCGTCTGACTGATGCCAGCAGGGCCGTGTCCGGTCCCGTCAATGCCACGCATTATCTCTGGGCTTACACCAACGACATCATGGTCTCGTATCTCGTGGGCGAGGACAAGGGTTACCTTGGAAGAGATCTGCAGGTGGTCCACGACGAGCTGCGCGCCTTCAGCGCCATCGAGCTGGCCACTGTGCTACGGACGATGCCCATAGCCAAGAAGGCAATTGAAGTCTTCCCGGCGCTGCGCCAATACTCTCCGTTGGCATGGCTAGATAATGTGAGTACATTGAACATTCTATTAAGCCACCTAGTTTAAGCCACCTAGTAGCGAGACAAATCTCGGTGTTTCCGTTAACATGGCGATGCTGCACCAGCTGGTTCTCGAAAACCTTAAACCAATGATGAAGAGCTACAAAGACCCCGAAGCCCACCACGAGAAGGACCGGCAAAGCGTGCTGGCCCGGCTCTGGACCCAGCTCGGCCAGGACGCGCAGATTGTGGCGCAAGAGGCTGCCCAGGCTCTTTTCATCGGCAACGAATCGCTGCTCAGCAATCTCACATTTTTGCTCCACAACATGATGAAGAACCCCGGGTGCATCGCCAAGCTGCGCGCCGAGCTCGACAACCTCGACGTCAGCATGTACGGCCATCGCATCTGGCGGGACTTCAAAGTCCTGCGCCTGCTATACTTGGTAGGTCAACCTGTAAACGCTCGCTTGGTCGACGTCCAGTCACACAATGTTCATGGTTATAGGACACTCTTTGCAGGGAATCGACTCGCCTGAGCTCCCCCGGGTGGCACCGCCAGCCGCGACAGACGGCCGAGCCGGTGGACTACAAGGGCACCGTGATCCCCCCGATGGTATGGCACTGTCTTCAAACAAAACTAAAATTGAAACAAATGAGAAATGTCTAACGCACGGGTAACCAGACGAGCATGAGGTTCACGCTGCACATGCTCGAGCACGACCCGCTGCTGTACCCGGAGCCCAATAGCTTTAAGTCCGACAGGTGGTTGAGCAACGACGCGCAGTCGCAGAAGGCTATGGCCAGCTCCGTCACGTTCGGCACCGGCACGAGGACATGTCTAGGGCAATTGTAAGTCTTTGTTTCTGCAGCCAAGACGAACAGGAATAACGCAACGGCTAACAAACCTCCCGCAACACAGCATCGCCCGGCAGGTCCTGCGCAAAACCCTCGCCGGCCTGGTGTACAACTTCAACTTCTCGCTGTGCGAGGAGGGCGAGGGCGAGGGCGAGGGCGAGAGCAAGAAAGGCGGGAGCGAGTTCCCGTACCTCACGACGTATCCCCGAAAGTGGTACGAGGGGTTCATGCACGTCCGGCTCACTCCGCGGTTCCAGAGTATTTAGGGAAAGCTCGTGTGCGTGGGATGCCGGCTATTGAGGGCGTTGACCGAGAGGGAAAACAGGGTGAGTGGCTAGATTGGCATTTATTGTCTTGCTGATCGACGAGAATTATATTCCGTTTCTTCTACGTTATAGAAGATATAGTTCTAATTGGAGTATCGCTTTCGGCTCTTGTACGTTTTCCCGGCTGCTATAGTGGCTACAATGGAGATGGATTACAAAGGGGATGGATTACAAAGGAGATGGATTGATAGATAAGACCCCTGTCTAGCAGCTTGGGAGACTTCGACAACATGTCAGACGAGGTCGTCAGGATAGAGTTTAGCCTACCGAAACTTATTGATAACAGGATCACACGAGAAACCCCTAGCCATGGGACCGGGGGTGGTGCCAAGAGGAGATGGGTCATGCTACGCGTGTTTTAGCTCGCGTTTCATATAACTGGAATTCTGCGAGAAGAGCATGTGACAACTGCTTTTCTCCCACCAAAGTTGCCGAACCCACAACCAACATGATTTCGGAGTAACCGAGACTTCCCTCTTACCAGCGGTCTCTAAACCAAACCCCCCCAAAAATCATCACGCCCTGGAAGAAGGCAGCGCCCCGATCTTACACAGCCACGCCTTCAGCGCCTCGTTGAACGAGCCGATCTCGATCTGGTGGAACCAGTGGCTCTTGCTCTCGATGACGGCAAACTCGTCTCGCTCGTCCCGCACGAGGTCGCCGCGGTCCAGCTCGACGGCCGCCTCGCTCGATCCAACCGTCAGCCGCTGGCACTGGCGCTTGCCGCGGAACGCCGTCAGCGCGTTCCCTCTGCGGTCGAGGCTGTGCGGGTCTCCCCACCCGCCCCACGCCACGGCGTACGCCACGGCCTCGTCCAGCTGCCGCAGCCGGCGCAGGTGCCATGCCTTCTACATGTGATTTCAGGGGTGTGTTGAGTATTTGTGAGGCTTTCTGTGCGTTGAAGAAGACAGAAAAAGGACTTACCTAGGATTTACCACGGAGGGGTGTCAGCCGGGTATGTGACCTCAAAGTATCCCACCATCTTAGGGACAATCGGCGGCGGCACGTCGAAGAAGTCGGCCGTGGCGTCGCGGGCGGCGTTGTCAGCGCCATAGATGGGGTCGGCATCGGCACTCGCGCGAAAAAGGTCGGGCTGCGTCACGGCCTGGGCGTCGGCCAGGCCATCGTCACGGTACCAGATGGAGATCTGGTCGCTGCGCTTGAAGAAGGGCATGACTGTGTTTCTGGGTGACGGGTCTCTCAGTTATATGGACCTCTTCGGCGACTAGGAGCTGGCATCAACATTATCATCCAGCACAACAATGCGGCAATAATATCATCCAGCATAACAATGCGGCAATAATATCTTCCCCGCACCCAAAAACAACCCTCAGGCTCAGCAAGTAGTCAATAATCAGGGGCCTGACAGCACAGCCGGGGTGTGCAGCTGTAGGCTGCGAAACAAAGCTGACTCGGCTAAGTAAGATCATGGGTATAAAATAGGATAAAACCCACGAATACGAACTGACTAACAGGGGCATTAGCTTTGCTAGGGCGAGCCCTGCGGCGGGTTATTGGCCGACTTTGCGCCCTCCCAAACACGGCAATAACAGCGAGCGTTATGTTTTGTAGTGTTGTTTGTCAGCCTTTCATAATGTCTCCAAACTTCTCTTAGGGCCGACTGCAGTTGTGTGCGACCATGCCAAAAATGACCATTTTGCCTCTAGCGCAGTAGACCTGTTTCTCAAATCGGGCGTGTTTGGTTCATGATGAGCTGGATTGCGGGACATGAGATGTTTGGTCTTGACCAGAAAATGGGGCGCCAATACGTGTGTGTCATGAATCATAATTTCATAGTGTTCTAGGAGCCACCGTTACCCCTATTTCTATATTTACGCAGCTTGGGCAACAAAGGGGCCGATTGTTTACTTTGTTTGCTCTAAGTGGAGCCATTGGTGGCATCTGTGCCGCCCAGCGACCTGCGACAATCGTGAACGCAGTCCGGATAACCCATTCGCTCTCCTATTAGGCATTCGAGATTGACGTCAATTAATTGACCTCAATACATTTTTTAAATTGGTATACTAGGACAATCGTGTCTCATGGCTTTCAATTTGTCTGAATTGTTAAAATCCCCAGGCTCGAGATGACGTCATGCCCTGTTTTGTGCCAGCTTACGGATTAGCTCATCTCAGTCGGATGGTCTGTGCAGGGGAGACGCACTGTGGCGGTGCGTCCAAAGCCTCACCGCCAGCCACGCTGCAGCCTAGTTTCAGAGGGCCGCCCAGCCCCTCCATTTCCAAGAGATTACTGTCATCGAGTCGTTGCGCCGTTTCAGACGCGCCGACCGCGATGGCGGCCTGCCAGTGCCAGTCAAGCTGCGAGGTCACAGGCTCGCCGTCTCGCGTGAACCTGGACTCCAATTTTTTGTCTTTGCATTTTTTCTGTCCCATTTAGCACAAAACCACGGCTCTTCGAGAGCGACTCGCCGGCCATGCCCTTCTACGCCAATACTCCCGAGGCCTTGCTCGGCCGGTCCGACTCCAAAAACCCCTCGACAACATGCAGAGGCATCACCGCAAGCGGCCGGCCCTGTAGGCGCCCGATTGCCGCCTTAGACTTGCCGCCCATGCCTGCCTCGCGCTCCAAATCATCGAAGCTGCGCGTTGACGACCCGAGAGACGAGAATTTGTATTGCTGGCAGCACAAAGAGCAGGCCAGTCTGTCGACAAGATCGAGCCCGGGCCCGAGGATGTCCAGCACGCCCATCTTGGAGGAGCGAACAAGTTTGGATACGCTGGCCGATCGTCTGGGCTTGATTACCCCGACGCAGACACGGTCGGAGAAAACGCAGACACGGTCGGGGAAACCGCCGAGACGCCAGAACGGCGGAGGATCGCGGCCCAGCGCAAGCGCCGGCGGGAAGCAACAGCAACGCCCGCCGAAGATGGCTCGCCCAAAGCCCAAGAAGGAGGAGATTGCCTTCTGCTTCTGCTTCCGCATCCCAACCGAAGAAGCCTCGCCTCCGCCGCGCCCAAGACCACACCCCTTGCAGACTCCAGTGTCGACACCGCCCCGGGCGAGCTGGAAGAGGCCCCCGAACCAACACCTTGCTCCGTCGCAGTCTCCGTCGCGCCCCTGGCCGGCCTCGCCGGGCCAGTCACCCGGTGGGCGCCGCTCGCACCGGTCCTCGACCGCCTCGCAAACCGCCGAATACATGTCGCTGATCCCCCAGAGCGCCTCGCCCCAGACGGCCTCGTTGCTGCTGGCTGAGCTCGCCAAGCCTGTCTCTCAACAAGACGACGCGGGGTACATCTACATCTTCTGGCTCACGCCCGAGACACAGCCTGCCACGCCTCCGGCCGAGGCAGCATCGTCTCTACTCGGGCCGAGCACGCCGACGCGCCCCGGCCGCGGCAACGCGCGGCGGCCCAGCGACGTGCTCCGCTCGTTTGCCGCGTCATCCGAGGACGACGACACCGAAGCCGGCGCGACCCGTGGCCCTGGCGACGCGGGCGACGCGGGCGCCGCACCGGGCGGCAAGAAGATCCTGCTAAAGATCGGCCGGGCCACCAACGTGCACCGCCGGCTTAACGAGTGGCAGCGCCAGTGCGGATACAATCTATCCCTGATCCGGTACTACCCGTACGTCTCGTCCTCCAGCCCGGCTGCCGCCGCGGTGCCGCGCAAGATCCCCCACAGCCACAAGGTCGAGCGGCTCGTGCATCTCGAGCTCGCCGGCCGCGGCATGCGCGTCGCGGACCAGGACAAGTGCGCCACGTGCGGCAGGGAACATCGCGAGTGGTTCGAGGTCGACGCTACCCGGCAGGGGGTTGCCGAGGTGGACGAGGTGGTGCGGAGGTGGTCCGACTGGGACGAGGCTCAGGGATGACGGGACGTGTCACGAGCTAGTTATTTGGGGTCACGGAGTGGCAAATCTTTTGAGTATATAGCATGCATTTACGAATCACGACGAACATGAGGACGTCTGGGAAGGCACTTTGGAGCGCAACCTCGTGCTCGGTATTAGCTAGTCATTTAGCTAGTCATTTACTAGTAATTTAGCTAGTCATTTGATGGGTTTGGAATGTCTGGTCCAAGATATTTAGCATTTAGTCTTCAATGAACGATGGTATGAATGACAGCATTATTCGGATATCTGTTATATTCATGGTGATATAAGTTTGTTTATTCCCCCGTTATCATTAGGAGTATATCGTTACCCGGCGTCCTGCACTGGCATTCACGTCCATTACCATCTTTCAAGTTCGTATATATGGGTAACTATTTATGTGAATGTTTAATGAAAACCATAAGCCGTCACCCGGAATAACCCTCGGTCAATAAAATATAAATACGACTCCCTAGTCCAACCCAACCCCAACCCCCAAGTTATGTTTTAATCACGCCCAATTCAACCGAATTAGAGAACACGTAAACATCACCCCAAACGCCCAATTAGAGAACACGTAAACATCACCCCAAACGCCACCCAAATGCAGTAAAGATCAAAGCGACGCAGAGACAGCCGACGCCGTGTTGAAGCCCACGATGCCGTCGGCCAGCAGCACGCCCTTTCTCGTCATCGAGACACGGCGGCCAATAATGCCCGTCCGTCCCACATCCAACGACAGCGACTCGTCCAAGGCCATCTCCAGCGGGCGGCTGTCGCCCCGCTGGAGGCTTGCCGCCTGGGGGAGCGCGAACCGTTGGAACAGCCCCGAGTCCTCGACGGGCTTGGTCAGGTCGCCTATCAGGCTGATGAGTTGTTAGCAAAGAAATCTAACTGCAGGGGGCTCGAGGCTCGAGCAGCCCACTCACTGTATCGACACCAGCACGCCGTCGTCCAAGGCCACGCCCGCCCGCGGGCTGAACCTTATGTGCGTGGCCCGCGAGCTGCCGGGAACCGACGGGTCCAGGAAGAGCAGGTTCCCCACTGGCCCCCGCCCCTGCGCGAAGAAATCAACCCGCGCGCCGATCCGCGGCGCCGAAGACGGCGTGTGCTCTTCTCCGCACATTTTTTTTTGGTAATGTCGTGGTGGGGAGTCTGCCGATCTGCGCTGAGCGAGCTTGGCTTGGGTATGAGGCTGTTGTTGGCTAAGACGATGAGCTAGGCCGGAGAGACTTCAACCGGGTTTAATGTTTCGCAACTTGGACAAGCGAGGAGTTAGGGAATTGGCGGTCTTTCCTCCCGATGCATCGGATATATAATGGCTCTCCATTGTCGAGCTTTTGAGCAATTTTGCATGCATGCATGGGTTTCGTAGTGGCCGTGTTGAGCACGCGGTCAGGCAAAATGGACGGGCAGCCTGATCAGGAGTCGCGTTTTAGGCCCGTGTTTAGAAGCCCCTAGCGGCCGAGACCGACAGGCCTCTGCAAGCCAATCACAGCGTGTCGAATCGGACTCAAACTGCCTCTTTCGCTCCCTGGCGGCCCTTGGCAGCTGGCCCTCACTCTCTGGCGGCCCTTGGCAGCTGGCTCTCACCGGCTAGCTGCTGGTCAGCGACAGGGGGCCATGCCCCGTGGCCACTTTGAGCACGTTTGAGCGGGTAAAGACCATTGACGTGCCGCAAAAAGCTTACTGGAGTAGTCAACAGACGCACCTTGCACGACTCAATTGCAGCTGCACCTAGTCGTTGATGCAATTTTTGAGCACATTACTGCTGCGTGAGGAGGCCCAAGTTCACAGGCCCGTTTCAACGTCGCAATCGCACCCACCACACCAAAGCTTACCGCGCCCGCTGTTGCCGGGCGCCGAACGCTGCCGACAATGGTCAACATTTCGAGTCTCTGGCAATATCTTGCCGTGCAGTCGCCTCTGCAGCCGCTCTCGGGGGACCAACTCAACGCTACCAAGATGGCCGCCACCACGTACTCACTGCCCAAGCTGCCCTATGCCTACGATGTAAGCCTCTCGTCATCGCCGTTGTCGTGGCCATCGTCATCGTCACTGCCCCAGCCTCCTCCGCTTGCATGCGTTTAATTGAGTTGGCTATGTCGTGATCCCCTTGTGACGTACTACCGGTGACGGCGCCTCCATGCATCAGAACTGGAGAAGTCTCGCGGTAGACGAGGCGGGGTTGACTAGCTGCTAACGTTGCGGAACCCGCAAGTAGGCCCTGGAGCCGGCCATCTCGGGGCAGATCATGGAGCTGCACCACAGCAAGCACCACCAGGCGTACGTGGCCAACCTCAACAAGGCGCTGCAGTCGCACGTGGCCGCCACGACGGCCGGCGACATCGCCACGCAGATCGCCCTGCAGCCCGTCATCCGCTTCAACGGCGGCGGCCACATCAACCACTCGCTGTTCTGGCTGAACCTGGCGCCCACCGCCAGCGCCGAAGCCAACCCCGACTCGGCCCGCACGCTCGTCGCCGAGATCGACAAGACGTGGGGCAGTCTCGACGCCTTCGAGAAGGCCTTCGCTGCCGCCCTGCTCGCCATCCAGGGCAGCGGCTGGGGCTGGCTGGTGCGTGAGGACGGCCCCGCCCGCGGCTTGCGCATCGTTACCACCAAGGATCAAGACCCCGTCGTCGGCGGAGAGGTGCCTGTCTTTGGCGTCGACATGTGGGAACACGCCTACTATCTCCAGGTGTGTGCCCCTCTCAACACCCCTTTCGTGCCCCCCTCCCCTCGCGTGGTTCGTTTCCGTGTGGCTCCATGTCTCCGTGTCTCTGCCATGTCTCCGTGTCTCTGCCATGTTACGCGTGTCTCTCTGCCATGTTACGCGTGTCTCTCTGCCATGTTACGCGTGTCTCTCTGCCATGTTAAGCGTGTGTGCATGCATCCCTATCCTCACACAGAGAGTGCTGACACAGGCCCACCCTGGCGGCCCGCTTGCGCACAGTACCTGAACGGGAAGGCTGCATATGTCGAGAACATCTGGAAAGTCATCAACTGGAAGACGGCCGAGGAGCGCTTTTTGGGCAACCGCGACGACGCCTTCAAGGCGCTGAGGGCATCCATTTAACCTTGACCTGGGTAACTGGTTCACTTGCTCGTAGGCTTTGACGCAGCAGATGGGGCGCACTGGATTCGTGCGTTTCTAGACCTAGGATATCTGAAGTGCTTGGATATCTGAAGTGCTTGGATATCTGAAGTGCTTGGATATCTGAAGTGCTTGGATATCTGAAGTGCTTGGTTTATTGTGGCGGGCATTTTTTGGACACATCTCACCAGAAGTACCTCTGTTTCAGCTCACTCTAGGGTACGTATTTGCGCAATGAAATCCGAGATGGTGCCATTCTGAGACTTTGTCTTGCATCACCTCGAGGGTATTCGTTCTTACCCATGTCCGTGATGCGATTGACTTCGGGGCTGCGACCAAAAACGGGGCGCAGATGAGAAAATGGAAATGCCTGCAGTCCTCAGCTTGAGGGGTACCTGCATAGCTTGTTCATTTAAGAGAGCCGTTGCATAACGTAGTGGCGGCAGAAAATGCAAGATCATGTCTGGAAACACAGCACCTGCTAACTAGAAAAGGCGCCTTTGAAGGTCATTGAGATGCTCACAACTTTTGAGACAGCCGCTCACCGCTTTGTTCCTTGCAACCCTACCATCGCACGGACTAAAACAAGCGTCATGCTGCCCTCCCGATAGCCGTTGTGCGTTTGTATTGCTGTCTCAAGGAACCTGCCATTTTCATATGCCCGAGCTTGGCTAAGTCATGCGACTCGTCAGGGAGAAGCCTTCCGAAGCGGGATTGACTCTTAACTATGTCTTGCTGAGAATCTTGAGCCCCCTAGGCAGCCTGACGAGCATTGAAGCACGGGTGTGAAGCACGGGTGTGAAGCACAGGTGTGAATACTTCTGACGGATGGCGTGGAGTTTTCTCCGACACATTGAAGAAGCTCCCAAAATTGAGATGGAGGGATATGTGAGACTCCGGGAAGGATTCTGAGAGATGGTACGGAATATCTCACGGCATCTAGTCCCAGGTAACTTGGCCTCGGCTTGCCACTGATTCTAAAATGTCGATATAGGTGAAACAGGAAGCTGCTTGTAGAAATATAGACAACAGATTTGATGCTATCTTCACCGCCATTCCCTGTAGCACACGCGATATTTTTTGAACATAGCCGGGAACAAGGATGCCTTAAGTCTCCACCATGCTTCTGGTCTCCACCATGCTTCTGGTCTTCACCATGCTTCTGGAATTCATCAAGTTCCATAAGTGCCTGGATCAGTGTCTCACTCGGTGTTGCGTGTGTGAACGATGTTGTGATTGTGTTAGGCTCTATCTTCATAATGTACTCAAAAACAAGAAATAAAGCCGGGATCTGAGGGTAATATAGCTGACTTCATTCATGCATGCAACGAAACACTTGTTCTTCACGAGGCGGTGGTGAGAGAGATTTAAATCATAGAGTGTATTTGTATCGAAAAATCTCTATCTCAATGCATATCGTCAATGAAACCTTCCCATGGGGCTGTCAGATGGCTTTCCCTAGGCCCTGATCAAGCTGAGTGCCGGTATCACACATCAGGTACCCGTGAAAACAAGTTCTCCATCCCAGTCAATACCAGCAAGAACATGCAGGTTCAAGGTAAGCTAAGTGAGATAGGCTTGATTGGGATACGCTCCTGGATTTGTCCCACCAAATTTACACACTCTCCCGCCTATCTGACCAAATGGCAGCGCTCTAGTTGCCTTCTATTCTTTCTTGGCTTCGAAGATATAAAGTGGCTAGGAACACTTCACTTGGCTTCATTCAGTTTCTCTCCACAACTTTGCTATTCTGCACCTATAGTTCTAGCACGGCTCCGTCAAAAGAGTGGACAGCAGAATCTAATAAGAACATCTATTCTTTCACAACCATCATGCTGTCGACAGCCACTCCCGGCTTGTTGGTCCTGATCTTAGGGTAAGCAATAGCCCATGTCGGTCGATTTCATAGAAACGAGACTAACACACCCCCAGGCTCGCCTTCGCCCTCGCTATCCCACCGCCGGAGCGAGGCCTTCCCCAGCACGAATACGGTCCTGGATATGACTCCGCCGTCTCCGTTACTGTCACCAAGACCCTGGTGTCGACTGTCACGGTTATCGAGGGCTCGTGCAACAGTACCCCGGACCTTGGCATTTCTTCGACTTCCATTCTCGGCACGGCATCCTCTGAGACGGTGTTAAGTCTTACCATTCCGAGCACGACCGCCAGTTCTTCGGAAACTGTCATTTCTTCTGAAACCGTCGGTTCTTCTGAAACTATCAGTTCCATAGAAACGCCTGCCATTTCTGTTTCCAGTACGGCCTCGGAGTCCACCGGCAGCGGTCTTGTCAGCATTCCGAGCAGCTCTCTGGAATCTAGCAGTTCTGTGGGATCCAGCAGCTCGGTGGAATCCAGCAGCTCGGTGAAATCCAGCAGCTCGGTGGAATCCAGCAGCACCGAGGTACCCACGAGCCCGAGTTCCATCTCCGTGGGAAGCTCCACGCCTTCAGCTTCAAGCACGCAGGCCAATTCATCCTCTTCTCCCTCGGCCATCCCGGTGGTCTCCTCAGATACCAACATCAGCACCGGCACGGATATTTCCGCTTCCACCACTGGCTCTGCGACCCCTGGAACCGAGAGCGCCCTGTCCGCGTCGTCGTCGGCAACCGTTTCCTTGTACCCGCAGTCCAGCGGTGACACTTCCTATCCCAGCGGCATTGCGGACAGCACCTCCCAATACGCCAGTTCGATGGGCAGTTACTGCACCCAGCTTTAGCGTGGACACTCACGGGCATACGACTTGCGTAGGCGTTGGTACGTTGCTCTGGCAACTCATCTGGAGGGATTCAAGGCGCTTGTAACTGTAACCTAAGTTACAGGTACCGGAGATTTCTCGCCGGTACTGTGGTGGTTTAGGAGATATACCTCGGTTCCTGAACCGAAAGCCCCCAAAAATGACAATGCCAGACTCTTTTGCACCATGAAACGCCCCTTGCCACAGTAATCAGCGCCCGTGGTCCAGCCCGGGTTTTGAGGGTTCGAGTAGAGAACATATCCCAGATGGAAAGTTTCACCCAAAGTAGCCCACCCGTTCAACCCGGATAAGGAGCCGTGGCAAATTTGAGCTTTGTATTAAACAATAATCCGCTCATAACAGGAACCAGCCTTGTATGCTCGATAAGATCGAATCAATTGCCCTTCCACGTATGTGACAGTAGGAACTGGGCTAACTTGCACTTTTGAGGCTGATTATAACCCTTATTTTCGTGGTAACAGCTACCCAAGAAAAGAAAAGCCGCACCCATCTAATCACTCGTCACGGCTCGCGGCATTCTCCCTCCCTAAAATCTCAACTTCAACCACCGCCGTGCCAACAGCAAGCGTATCAGTCCTGTAGACCAACAACCTAAACAAGCCCTTGCCGGTGCGGTGCGGGAGAACGCGGTACTCGCCGGGGACGGCGGCGGGGCCGCCGCGGGCGCGCAGCGACGGCGCTAGCGCGAAGATGATGTTGCTGCGGGCGCCAGCCTCAGAAGCAACAGGCGTGACGGACTGGACGGCGCTGAGCCCGGACGTGTCGGCCAGCTTGAACGCCAGTTCCTTGCCCTTGCCCTCCACGCCGCGGTAGGACGTGGTTTGCATAGCCGTGTTTGCTGTGATGTGATCGGGGGGAGCACGGCGTGCGCGGCGAGTTGTGCGTCAAGGGCTTGCGCGAGGGGCAGGAGCAGCGCCTCGAGGATCCGCGTCGTCCGGAAGGCCAGCGGATGGCGGTGGACGTCGGTTGTTGGGTTCGACGGCGGGGTTGGGGTCCTGGGTGGCGGCGTGGAGGGGGAGGGAGGGCGGGGCTCTGAGTGTGACGTGCGGGCTGGGGATAGAAGGCCGGTCTGCAGGGAAGCCTGGCCCAGGGGGATGGCTGTTTTTGTGGTGACGACGTCGACTTCGTGGGTGGACGTCTCCCACCGCATGCGCATGCTGCCCTGAACGCCTAGGGGGTAGCGTGGTGGGAGATGCTGATCTCGACGGGGCATAAGGCGGCGCTGGCGACTCTGTACTGCACGCGAAACCACTCGGGCGTGGCGCTTTCGGTGGTTTTACTCACGACGGGGTTCGAGGCGACGGGGCCTGTTGCGAGGCGGCGATTGTCTGGGGGTCTAGTGGGGCGTTGCTCCTGGTGGTGATGCTGTCGAGATCGTCCGTCACGGCGGCGGCGAGGGCTCTCTCCACGTCCTGGCGCGACGATGCGAACGAGACGACGCGCATTGCGGATCTGCGCTCTGTAATGTAATTATGTCGTCTGGAATTGACCCACTTTTCATGGAATTGGACAGGCTCTGGTTGACATGCCTCTGAGCTTCCTTCATTCTTTGTTATTTCCTTCATTCTTGACTCGGAATGTCCTCATTTCATTCGGAATGCCCTCTTTCGGGCTGATTACAACGCCTCCCTTGCCCTCTCTCCATGAGTATAAGGAAGCGTTCTTTTCTGTACTTTTAGACCTATTGAGCAGACAATTCAATGCGCTGTCAACTTCGATCGCGTGCAACAAATTACCTATTGATGCAAGCGTTGGGCGACAGGGCCAGGCAGCAGGGCACAGGGACAAGTAATTATTAGCCTAAAATAAAATAAAGTAAAATAGAAAATAGTCCCGCCTCGCATCAGCATCTGACGACATTATTAAGTGGTTGCTAATTAATTGGCGACGGCGCGGCAGCAAATCAGGCACTTGAATTCTGGCGTGGTGGCTGCACGAACTCGAGATTTGGTGTTCAGGGCAGAGAGGCGTTCGACTCGAAAGATTCAAACCGACGTTGGTTGGTTCGTAGTTCCCACCGGCCTCCACCTGGCAGCCTGGCCGCTGTCAGCTGAGAGAGCAGTCAGCCACACTTGCAGTTGGGTCAGCTGACAAGCTCGCTCGTCTTGCTTACTAAATTCCTTGGTAAGCCCCGACTTCACCTCCGGCTTCATTTCGATAATTTCCTGAGACTTCTTATCCCCCTTGACATCACCGTTAACGATGATAACGAGAAATCTCAACCAGCAATGTTAAAACCCGAGCGCCATGGAAGTAACGCACGTTCCTGTTGTTCTTCCTCTCGGTATCTTGCTGAGAGGTCTGTTCTTTTTCTTTTCTTCTTTTCTTTTTTTCTTTTCTCACTTTGGCCTCCTTCATTAACGTATTTGATACGCGAGTTAGCCATGATAAGCAAGTTAGCCACCTTAACGAGACCGGGTAGCGTGCGCAGCCAAATGCGATAAGAAATTGATAAGATCACTAACAATTTACTAACATCTTTTTGCTTGTGCCCCACCAAATCTCGTTAAGGTGGCCAACTCGCTTATCATGGCTAACTCGCATATCATGAACGTTATCGCTATTAGTTTTTACCTAGTGAGGTGGGCAACGCAAAGGTTCCGTGAAAGGCGGCTATGCACGCGCATTTAATTGTAACTAGGCAAGGTACTTGAGGTAAGCTGGGCAACTAGCTAGCTAGTTCTAACTGCTTGTTGTTCCATTGACCATTTCTAGCATGGCAATAATTAATTAGCCGACTTCTAGAGCTAGAAACACGTGCCAGCACAATACCGATCCGCCTTTTATCGCCGCGCCGCTTATCCATCACCGACAGATGCCCGATCCCGGGCTCTCAAGCCACGACATTATTAAATTCAACTATCATCGTCACGCCGGCAAGCGTTTCCTTGTCTGCACCATAGATCTTGATCTGCCCCTTTCCGGGATACATGGGTTTTATAACCGCTCCCTCCACGTTCGCGAGCGCCCCTGACTGTCTCACTAACTCACGGCCTTGTTCGCCCAGGCTGGGCACCATGGTCATCAGCCTGTGCAGCCTTGTGTTCGTCTTCACTTTGATGGTGGGAAACGGAGTTTTTTGAACCGTCCACTCGAAGCCACCTGCCGGCGGCGCTGTTTCGAGTTCCATCTTGAGCAGGCCGACGTAGGTGTCTTTCATACCCTGGTTGAGGAGCTGGTCGATGGCGACAGCGAGGTCAAAAATGCCCTTTCTGGTTGCCCCCTGGCTGCTGGATCCCGGAACTTGCTTGCTGGTGCCACTGCCACCGCCGCTAGGGGCCGCCGCTGCGGCTGCGGCTGCGGCTCCCGTCTTGGACCCGGCGGTGGAAAGTCAAACGTTAGCCAGACTACTTGCTATCTTTTTTCAGTTGTGGGGTGACGGGTTAAAGATGACTCACGCTGTGACGTCGCCGACTTTTTGGCCCGCTCGTGGATTTTGACATGGACGTTGTTGTTGCACCATATGACGACCTGGCCGTCACGCTGCAGCATGCGGTAGCCGAGCTGGACGTTGAGTGGCCGCACCCATGACGTCATGTCGACCGCGGACGTCTTCACAGTGTTGTCAAAGGCGTCTTTGGCACCTCCAGCGGTGGTGCTGTGGACGATGTCGATGGCGAAGTCCCTGGCGGGTCCATCATGAATCAAATAAGTCAGGTGGGGGACTTTTGGAACACCCCTGCCTATGGAACAGCCCCTGAATCGGACCCCGCACAACACCACAAACTTCAATTGCCAACAACTTTGTCAATTAATTAGCTACAATAATGAAGTCTTCAGTATCGGATTCTCCTGATTCTTCTCTTTCAGAATAACTAAGGTCCTCTCTGCCAGCCTCTCTCTGTGAGGCACGAACCTCCTCAATTCCAGCGAACTGCGTATTAGGGTCGACTTGGACCTTCCTTCTCTTTCGGCCTCTTGTGCGTTCTAGGCTTTTTTCTGCAGCCTCCAATTGATGCGCCGTATTGGCTAGTTGGAAAACCACGTAATCGAAGGCTTTTGCGGCCTTGCGTATGAAAAGTCGGTCGTTGGAAGTCCGTTTCTGGCCGGCTAGAAAAACCTGCCCCTGAATACGGAAATCCTTCGGCTTTTTAGGGGTAAACCATATAGGCCGGCCCTCCGAATTCTTATTTAGAATGGGGTTATGGACCTCTTGAAGGTCTATAGAAACCTTAGAGGTCAGTTGACCAACGTCGCCGTTAGAATTCTTAATAACAAGGCCGTTGCTTAGGGGCTTCCTGAGGCTGACCGGCCAGAAGCCTGTAGCTTTCCAGCCGGCTTTGGTATTAGATTCAGTCATTCCATAGACCCTGGCTTGCCGGTAGCATTCTAGGAAGGCTCTCTTTTCAGCAACAGTGCCTTCGTCGAAGCCGGAAACAACCTCGTTATGCTTGGCTCTATACCGGGCTTTTAGAGGGCCGAAAACCGATAAATCCAGGGGCTGGAGAACGTGGGAGGTGTGGGCTGGTAGAAATAACAATTGTACGTTATTAGAAAAGGCTAGCCACATGAATTCTTCGGTGGTATGACTACCGTGGCCATCTAAAATAAGGAGGCGCTTCTCCGAGGGGGTAGCTGGCCGAGTCTCTGGAAGAAAGATATTGCGGAGCCATGCGACGGCAGTATCATCGTCAGACCAGCCGTTTTCAATGGGTTTCCACTTCCAGCCCTTAAATGGCTGTAAATCGCGTGGATACCATTGTTGTTGAAGGCTTCCACCTTTGAAAATGACGACTGGGTTCAAATACCGGCCGCCAGCGGAAATACATTCGATAATCGAGGTCCAAATTCGGTCTCCTTTCTTCTTTTTCTGGAATTTCTTTCTTTCCTTAGATCCAACAACCAGACCGTTATCTCCAATGCCAGAAGCAATGCCAGTTTCATCCATATTATACCTATGCTTGGCTGGAATAGCCTCCACGCCTGGAGGCTTCAAATAGTCAAACCAAGGCCGGATAACGGCCTCACAGGCTCGATCAGCACGGTTTGCATGGATTCTCCGAGGCCTAATTGTAGAAATAGATGGATTTCTAGCCAAAAACCGGCTAGTCCAGCGTTTTCCGAGGGTCTCGTTATCTTCGAGCATTCTTCTAGCTAGTTTCCAAATTTGGGCGTGGGTTGGAGGGTGACCGAGCGACCCTTGGAATAGAATCCATTCGGTTAAGCGTTCTTCCATAGCCGGAGAAAGCTTTTGATTAAGAATTTGGGCCTTGGAGGCTGGCTCGGAACCACGAACCCGATTAAAGAGAGTAGTAGGGGGGATGCCGTGATTTTCAGCAGAGCTACGGAGTAAGCCGGTTTCTGCATACTCTGCCAGCGCATTCTGCAAATCCAACTAAGTATATCGCTTCATCTTTCATTTCTCAATTGAATGGAGAAAAGAAGATAAGTATTGAAGCAGAATTGGTCGAGTTGCAAGCGATTGAAATAGGTGAGTTGGGTGGCGAGCGGCAAGTCCTTGATGACAAACCTTGTTCCAAATCCAGGGGTGTTCCATAAGCAGACCACCTGACTTAGGAGACCGCCATGCTCGCGCCCTTCCCAGCTTGACGTTCGGGCTTGAGCGTGGCATCGTCGTCTGATGGTGTTACAATCGTAGTGTTGATCCCAAAAATCTCCTTTGCAAGACCGAGAATGGTGTTCTTGCCCAAAGTCGCGTTGCTCTTCTTCCCGTCGGGGGTTCTCCCGGTCTCCGCGCTTGCTAGTACCTTGTTGAAGATGTCGTCGGTGAGATGAGCCATGGTTGCGGATGGCGAATGTTGCGGATGGCGAATGGTTGCGGATGGCGAATGGTTGCGGATGGCGAACGGTTGCGGATGGCGAACGGTTGCGATGGCGAATACTTTTGGAGGGGGGCTCAGAATGTGAACGGCTGGTGAATGCGGCTGGAAGGACAGCAGAACTCAATCCGGCACACCACAATATATACTCCAAGTCTCGAGAGATTTTGTAGTCGAGGCGAGCCACAAGAATGGATACGAGTATTGAACTGATTCGCTTTCCCTGTCTTCTAAAAATACCATTAATTACCAATATTTTTGACGGTTGGTTGATCGAGGGGGTGAGCGGCCGAGTGAAACTAAAGCAGCGTGGCAGTGCCCAGGAGCAATCTCACTAAGTCCCAGCCAGTCTCACTCCCAGCACTGAACTAGGTAATCTAACTCACTGTGACAATTGGCCGGATGCTATTTTGGGAATCCCCGCCAAACTCGTTAGCCCCTGGAGTGTTATTGGTGGCACACATGAACGCCGAATATAGACACACGAGGCTCTCATAAGCAAACCCTTGCCGTCCACTCTGACCAACATTGCAGGAATAGCAATGCCAGTGTTTCAACATGCCGGGAATACCAGTAACATCTGATCCAACAGCCGCTCTGCAAGATGCACTTGACCTACGTTTCATCCCCTGCCTGACGAGGAAATATAAGTAGGCCTCTCCTCAAGACCGTTCTCGATTTCCTTTCTCAAGTCATTCGCCAGATCATCTGTTGATCTTTCAACTTCACTCAATCTCGATCAACCTATATTCTTTGTCCCCCTTTCTAGAACAGCCTATATTCTTTGTCCCCCTTCCTAGAGCCATCGCCAATCAAGCTCAGCCCCTCACAATTAAATCCATCGAAAGGGTCAACGGCGTATACGACTTGGATCTGAGGCCAGGCTACAGTCAATATACATGGACGCTGACTCTCCCCCCGAGTGGGGTCATTTGGACGTACGAAACTGGGGAGCCAGCAATCAGCCGCCCGGCAATGTTCCTTTACCCTCAACTTGCGTTGAAAGTCACCAGGACATACAAGTTTGGGAGCACGGGACACCATTACCTGATGGGAACCCTGGGGCGCTTCAACATCGTCAGTGGACCTCTTCAGGTGAACGGGCAACATTTCATAGCTGCTGACTTTCGTGATTCGGCAGCTAAACTGACTGAGTCTCCGTTCAAAGCCCATGGCGAAGGAAGTGGACCTTGTTAGACGACCACCCCAAGCGTGTCACTGGGTCTGGAGATGCCAATACCCGTCTGGAGCCGTACTTTGCCCACGGCAACGACGCAACCATGTTTGAAAACGGCATGAACGGCGGTGTTTACTTCCTGGAGCTTGTCCGTCTTGCCTTCCCCGACCATGACTCTGTGGCCCAGATGAGGTGGGCCAACGCAGAGGAGATTGGTCCTCAAGGTCGTCACATCGCTCTGGAAGCTGGGAGGCGAGGACTTGCGCTACGACTCCCGATACCACGGCGGCGGCCGAGATTCTCACATGCAACTCGGTACTCTCGACTTGCACTCGATTCTCAAAAAGACCACTAGCACGGTTAACTGCGTCGACATCAACGGCCTGACCATGGCAGCGCTCCACTCCCTTGGAAGAACAGCTCCCAGTAGCAATACTGCGGTAAGTAATGCCCTCTACCCTCCCTCCGCCGACTCTTGCCTTGCAGGAGACCCGGTTCATTGACTCGAGACTGTGGAAGCGCGACAGCCCGCCATAGTGAAAGATTTGAGGTTAGTTGCCCAGTTCCCGTGGGGCTACATCACAAGGTGCTACCTGTTCGGATACGAGGGGGTACCTTGCAACAACGTTTACTGGATTGGCCGCTACGACTGGGTCGCCGGCCACGTGGGGAGCAAGGACGCCAAGCAGCTCGTCGGCCAGCATGACCCGGATCGGACCATGTTCAAGTTTCGCTGCATCTTGGGGTTTCGGTCGAGCCGCGACGACACGCTGCGCGCCGTCGACGTGTGCCGCGCCGGCATCGCCGCCAATGGAGACCCCGTCATGTATGCCAGCCAGCTAACGGTGAGCAGCTACTTGAACTCGGCCGACGATGGGGCCGATGCTGCAAAGGTTCGCGCTATGGAAAAGCAGCATTACCGTATGTTTGGTTGTTTCATTTATTTATTTCCCCTTTCTGACGCAAACAGCTAATTAACTGATTCTTGAAATCGACCTATAGCCTTGCAATACTGGGCCGCCTAGACCTACCTGTCGGCCAATCATCACGCCTTCAATCATCTACACCCGACGACACGCAGGGGGCCTGGTGTGGGTACAGTGGGTATAACTTCCAAGGCAAGAAGAGGGAATCCTTACTTGAGCAACAGAGGGACTTCTTCTCAATTTCTTCGGTTTCGCAGTGAGCGTAACGATACCAGGGCGCCCTCTTTCTTAGTTTGACACGAAGAGGGATATGGTGTCAATAAACGTAGGTAGACAAGGCTGGTGGCTGACTACCTAGGCTGCGCAATGAAGGAGCCGTGCTCCAACCAACTAATTACAGAACTTTAAAAGACGCAGGTAGTCGTTTTCTAAAATACAAGCTCCTCCAACGCAACACAAAGCTGCAGTAAGGAAAAAGAAAACATGGACGTATGTACCTAGATGACGTACTCACAAAGACAATCCCAAAGCACGCAGTCGTCCAATGCCACCGTGCTTGCTTGAACTCTTCCAAGAACGGAACGCTCGTCTCGCCATTCTAGGCTCCAGAAAACTCACCCCCCCGGGGGGAGAGAGGCAAACTTGATAGTTGGTGCCTTCTAGCGTATTTTATTCCTCAACTAGCTCTTTTACTTTGTGACGATGATTTTCAGTACGGTGGTGCGGCTGTAGAGACTACGATTGTCGAAGACGACCACCTGAACCCAGCTGGTACCTACTTCCAGCGGCTCCAATAAGAGCTGAACGCCTGCGTTGGCTTCGGTGCGACTGAGGCCTTTGATAGCCACGAAATTAGTCGCGCGATTGATAACCTTGCCGTCGGGTGCGTAGGTCGTGCAAGGCCTGCAATCGATGGTTTTCATGTCGTAGTTGTCATCGGTTAGCATCACAACGGGGTATTCAAGATTCTGTTTCGACTCCAGTTGTTTTTTCTTGAAAGTACACAGACTTATAGAAACTCGGTCACCATTTTCCAATGTTACTGGTTTTAGAAGCGCGTGCGGGTTCTCATCTCTCTGAACATAGTATTTCGCGAGGTACTCATTAAACTCGGCGGCGAAATTGGAGATAACATCTTTCGGCAGGGCCGCGTTAGCAGGAGAAGATTATACATAGTAATTAGTTTTGGCAATAATCGTAGAGATATCTTCAGGTAGAGTGGGAGAAGAGATTCCTTACTCCAACAGCGAGGTGATTTCTCCGAAACGAGCTCGATCTTGACAAAAATGGTATTGCAGTACCATATAAGGACGGTTTGTCCCCTGGCCAGACCAGTATTGGCGAACTTTTCCAGGTTTACTGGTTGCCAATCTTTCGCGGTAGGAGAAAATGTTTTATTGTGGAGTCTCTCGGCAAAATCGGCTGTCGAAGTGTGGTAGATTTGTAGGTAGAACGAAGTGTCTCGGAACTGAATATGCACCTTGTTATGTATGCCGTGAACGAGACTATCGAGAGTTATTGGCTGTATATTGTCTTCTGATACCTCAAACGGCCTACTGAACCACCCAGTGAGTTTTTTCTTCATGAATTGACGAATACCGTTGCTATGAATGAAGGCTGTGCTCGCCATTGGGACCTCTCCATCAATCTTAGGCAGTTTGTTCTCCCATCTAGCGGCAGTAACCGGCTCGAATGAAACCCGATCTTTTGACGAGAGGAAATCCAGTGTCTCCTGGGGCGGGGGCGGTATGGTGGCTGAACCCGATACTGGCATGATTTGCAATGTGTGCGGAAAGGATAAGAATGATTATTAAACTTCCTAAAAGAAGATAAATGCCTTGCTGGGTATTACCGAGGAATTGATATCGACAACGTAGGTAGCCTCATACTTGGTTGAGAGCTCTCAGGAAAACGTAGGATTATTTAGTAAGTAAGTGGCCGGAGGCCAATTTATAGGAAAGGTAAGGCCCATGCCTTACCTTCCGCAGGCAAATCTCAGGTAGGTGCCTACTGTAGGTCCCTAATTAGCCCGGGATAATCGAGTAGCGCGACCGAGCGTGAAGGTAAAACATGACATGATGCAAACCAAAACGGAGCTCGGATTCTAGGACCTGATAGGGTCGGGCCAGGCCGAATTATAGTGCCACACGGCGTATAGCTCGGAATAATACAGTATGGCACTACCCCTGAGCCGCCCTTTGTTCGATTTTGGGGGGTGTCTGCTTGCCACCCCCTGCACACACCCCTCCCCCCCTTTGACATGGTAGTCCGCTTCCTCCGACCGCCGCCAACGGTTTCGTGTGTCTGCGGCGGAGATTTCGGCTTGGCTATCCCTGCAACATGCCGTGGGATAATTACCAGCCACGTCGGCTGCCTTCGGCTGCAGACTTTGCGGAAACTCGCTTCAAAACTCTCACCGGCCTCGGCTGGTCGCCTGGTGGACGGAACTAGTTGGGACCCGCTGGGTCCCGCCGCCTGGTCTCGTTCTCGGACTCATTATCTGGGAGTGCGAGGAGGCCCTGGTTCGGACCAACCAAGGTCAGCAGCTTTAAGATTACCAGCCGCACCCCCAAGAAAGGCCCTGCTCGCGCTTCTGCGCCCGTACCCAACAACCGAACTTCCCACGACCACGGTCAACGGTTCTGGTGTGTCTCATTAGGCTTCATTTAGCGGGCCCATTCGCTCTGGGGCCGCAGCCATTGCAGAAACTCGCTTAAGACTTTGGCCTGAGGTGGTCGCTGGTTGATCCTTTTAGGATTCTCGAATGCGAGAAGGAGTCGACTCGTACCAAAACCCTCGCCCCATGAACCCGGGCCATATTCCTCCCGCATCCTACGCTAAGTTGCCCCCCGGGCACAACGCCTAGGCCTATCCACTCTCCACGAGTCGGTGGATTCGCAAAGGGACTTGACCTCGTACCAAATTAACTAGGGAGTCAAAGTACCCCTCTTTTTCCTTGGCATAATCAACCAACTAGCAGACTGCTCTACTCAAGGAGGGACTGTTGCAGTTAGATTTATCACGAAAGTGAAATGCCTTGTGTCTATCACGCACACTAAAAGGGAACATAGGCATTTGCCGCGATGCACCAAAAAGTCAAACAATTGAACGGCACCGACAGAGTCATACCGACCGGCTCACGAACCTTAACACGGCCATGCAAGATCGAAGTTTTCGCCTTGGGCACATCAAAGCTGGTTTACTATGCTTGTTTCGTTTTAAAATTGCAACGCCCCGCGTCGCTTTCGGGTCCCACATAGTCTTCTTGTGCGCTACCTAATCAACTACCCAATCTTCCATTCCCAGCATGGCAAGAATATTTCAAAGATCCAGGAGGCGAAAGCCAGAGTACATGGGCCAGCGCGCACACCATAGCCTTCCCCCCTAAGCCATGGCAACAAGAAAAAAAATGACCCCCCTATACGCAGCTTACGTGGTTGCTGCTACTGTTTTTATTTTTGTCTTTCAAAGAATAAAAGAACCGTCACTAGTTCCCGCGCGTCTAGGCTTTGATCTTTCTATACGAAGCCCAGGATATTCTGCTCAACGTCAGTGGCACGTTCGACTTCCTAGCGGGCAAGTCCAGCTACCGTCTCGTGGGCACCTGCGCCACGTTCAAAATAACCAGCAAGCCGTTCGAAATAACCGGAACCAGGACCGCACACGCCTTTGCAGCTATACACTTTTTAGACGCCGGCCCTGCTCACCACTCGCCTTTCAAGGTTGAGGGTGACTGGCACTGGACCGTTAAGATAGTACCCCAGGTTCTGCCGTGCCGAGATCTTGTAAGAAATGGTCATCTCGCCATAGTAGGCTGCTGAAAAGTCCATCCCAGGACAAGCTGTTAATTATCTCGCTATGACCTAAGTCATTCCTCAATAACCCCTTTACCAGGTTTTGAACCGTATCTTCCGGATGCGTAGGTAATGTTCGTTCCATTGCCGGCCGGTAATTAGTTATCTTTGCTTTGCCGCGTGGAACTACTTGATTCAGCAACTGATTCTTGAGTGCTCGTTCGATGGCTCTGAGTAGCAACTGAAAACCCGCGAGGCCGCGCGCCAGAATGGTTGCTCCTTTCTTTGGGACTTCGAGCAATCTAGCAAAGGCCACAAATGAGCGAATTGAGCGGGCAGGGGACGGCGGTTTCTACTTTTTGAACAGACTATCTTTTGCTGATATATTACACCAGAACAGCTTCCCACTTAATTAGCCGCCTGCTTGTCGCTGAAAGACCTCCAAATAAAGCGTCGAGGAGCTTCAAACGAGAGGCGACTTATTAACTGCGACAAAATCGTACCAATCCGAGCCCCTTTTCACGGCCTTGTACGTGACAAGATCCTCTACCGAAGCGGTTCTGTTCTGGGGACCTACGAGCACCAGGACATTGCTGGAACAGGTGGAAAGACTGCCGTTGGCGTCATATGTTTTGTGGGGATAACCAATATCCTATCGCACAACTTCCGAGTCTCGTCCAATCTTATTTTCCATTCCCTCCCTCCCGGGGAATCGTCTTCCAGTTTTACTTCCCATGCTCCTTTCCTGTCCGAATCTAATTATATTATCAAACAGATAGAGACGAGTTGCCCGTATACAGCCCTCTGTGTAGGGTTCATTATGATCCCCATAGGTAGGCATCCATTGCGTTTGTAAAGTTGTAGAGGACTGTGATATAATTATTAGCCAAGTTAGTAAGACGATATGGCGGCCGGGGGGGGGGGCTGTTTCAATTGTTGTTAATTATCATAGACACCTTTGAGCGTCTATGATCATAGTTAGCCGCGCAATGCTTACCTGCCTGTGTTCCGCTCGCTAATTAGATAAACCATTAGCAGAGGTTATAGAGACTGGACCAACGGCGCGCAAGGGGCTTCTTACTAGCCTCGAGTTTACTGTTGATGACTATCAAGATGTCATTGTGGCACCACATGATGATTTGCTGTATCGCTTCCTTAACTAGCAGAAGTTGGCCAAATTTGAGCTCGGGCGGCCTGCGCCAAAACTTTGGTTGGCCATCAAGAGATAGTTTATGGTGGAACAAGGCCTGGGCCACCTCGGGTGTGGAGGTGTGGTACAACTCAAGACTGAAATTAGCTTTGTTTCGGTCTTTAACTTGTAGACTGGCCTGTAGACCCTTGAAGTTCTCGAAGGAAGTTACTATGTCGAGATTTGGGACCCATGTGACAGCATCCGGTGGTAGTTTACGGCGTAAGGCCATTTCTGCAACATGGAAGATGGAGGATTGATCTGGCGCCACGGCGCTCTTGTTTCGGTCGATTGGTATCCCAGTCCTGGCCAAGTCCATCGCTAACTGCTCTGGCGTTAGACTGGCCCCAGAGCCATGGGAGATCGTAGCCATCGGGAATGCTTGACTGGATGCTGGCGTTTCCTTGAGCAGCTGTCTGTTGCCTAGACGAGTAGTCCTAGTTGGGAGCGTGTAGAATTTGGCTTGATTTGAATCGTGAAAACCGCAAACCTTGCTTTGGAGAAAGCGTGTTGCTTCGATCGGGGTTGAGAGTGTTTTAATAGTGAGAATCATAAACCACGGAGGGCGAGAGAGATGTCATCCCATCCGGGTGCAGACTAGAATAAGATATTAGCCTCTGCGCCGGGGTCCGGCCGGATATGCAACAGCCAACCGTTTCGTGTCTGCGAGTTTCTCGGCCGTCTAGCGCCATGGCGAAGAATGCTAGGTAGCCATGTTAGCTGCTTTAGGCCTTGTTGGTAGATCCGTCCGTTCCGGGGCCGCAGCATTGCGGAAACTCGCTCAAAACTCTGACCGGCCTCGGTTGGTCGGTTGGTTGTTGGGGCCCGCCGCCCGGTCCCGTTCTCGGACTATCCGGGAGTGCGAGCGAGGAGGCGTCGGTTCGGGCCTCGACTAAGCAAAGCTGCCGCACCCCTAGGTCCTACTCCCACTTCTGCGCCCACCCAACCACTTTCCACGACCACGACCAACGTGATATCTTTATTGTTTTTACTTCTCTCTGAATATGTGGCTTACTTCCGTCATATCCCGATTTCTGAAGCTCGTGCAGTTTTTTGAAACGAGTGGGCATTTGCCCCTCATCAAGTCCTCTCTGCTTTATTTGCTTCTTAGATAGTGCTATGCATACGAATTTGTCTGTTAACCACTGACTTCGACCCTGTCAGTAGTTTCTGTTAGGGCCACTTGGCCTTTGCGGGGCTTCGGCCGCGGGGCTACCTAACATAACTGCCTGTGCATTCAACAGTCAAGGAATGGCAATAAAAACGACAGAACCTAGGCAAAAGGCCCACACGCGACTAGATGTCAGGGAAGCAAAGTAGCTAGTCGACGGAGAGAGGGCGAGACTGGATTTTGCTAACTCGACTAGACTACTCGACTAGACTAGACAGCCCGGGTCACTCGACGAGACTAGACAGCCCGGGTCAGATCTCAGCCAGGACTTTCTGGAGCCCGGGCCTGTCTTGGTCGAAAATGGCATGAAACGGCGCGCGCCGGGTTTTGGCGAGTGCAAAACCGGCTGCCTGTTAGCGATATCGTGGCGCGGCCTTCTCGCATTTCCTGACGGCGGCAAGAACCAACCGACTACAGAGTTCTGAAGGACTTTGGCCTCCGCGAGATCCGAGCCCACCAATTGTCGCCTAGCATCTGCCTCGGAAACTCGGACCCGAGGTTGCGCCACCTGGGTGCGCATTTGAGTGAAACTCGACTCGTTGCACCCCCGGCCCGGCCGCGGCCAAAGAGGGGGAGGAAGAAGAGAAACACTCGGGTATATTTAATCTGGGGCGTGCATCACTACAGAAGGCGCCGTTTTAGCCATTCTCGCAAATTCATGGCTTTCGTACCTAACCAGAGTACATACGCCTTATCACCGTTTTTGTAATGTCTTTATCCCAACACTTTCCGTGATTATCCGGCTAACAACTCGTACCCTCACCCATAAATATATATATTATTTATTGTTGAACTGCGTGTTGTAGCCAGGCGGAGCGGAAGCGGTAGCGTAGGTGGGGAGCTAAGTGCAGGGTAGATCGTAGGAAACTGTGCCCTACGGTCCAGTACAACAGTGCCCTGTGTGAGGCACTGAGGGAATCAGACAGACTGCGAGGACTCTGCTCAGCAGTCTACCTCGTAGGCTACAGGGGACTCTGCCCTGTAGACAGGGTCTTGGGGGGGCAACAGAAGTGCTGAAGAAGACTGAGAGGAGTTGTATTATAGAAGGATTATAGTACAAAGAGTGGTGAGTGTAATGCTTGCTTACTTGAAAGGAAATCTATCTAAGGGAAAGGATAGGTCTTCTAGAAGGTTCTAGAAGCCGTAAGTGGCCCTGTATTCGACAGTCTTCTAGTGGGCTCGTAGGGGGTTCGAGTAGGTGCTGTGGGGTCTGGCTAACAATTTGGGTATAGCGCCCACAACACCAATCACACCAACACAACCACTATAGTGCCCTACACTTTAGGGCCTATAACTGTAGTAGCTAGCCATACTTTAACATTTATTAAATATGGAAAACTTACCCCCCGCAGTTACCGACACTGACCATCACCCTCGCGTAGCAGGCTGCGTAGTAGGAATCACCAAGGAAGATTTGAAGGCGCGGATTGTTGGAGCCTCCCGGACCGGCATCCCGTTTTCTCGGAGTAAGAACACGGCAATATTAGACGAAAATGTCTTTGTCGGGCTCGCACGGCCAATTTTAAAGCAACTTGGTGAAACTAAAGTTAAAGCTGACACGACGGCGGGGCCGATATTGTATGTCAACAACACCCCGAGCGCAGTACGCACATTCAATATCTGGTCATCCAACATTGCAGTTGGCCTTTACCAACATGTCTGAACGAAAATGCCAAATCGAGCTTCTACAAATACGTGATTAACCATCAGCGAGTCTTTGGCTGGGTTAAGCCAAGGCCAGAGCCGCCCGAATCTTACCAAGCTTTGGCTCGTCAGCGACTGCTGGAGGAACACGCCGAGGGGTCTAGTGCCGAGATGTCCTAGTCGAGTAGCTCGCTTTTTGACATGTCATTAATTAAGGCAGATTTCGGACTTCAAGAGGACCCGTACGAGCAATTCCAGAAAGCCGCAGACCACTTAACCCCAGGACTGCGCCCTGAGAACGCCGACCTCCTGCTCGCGCTAGATGCCGCGGATAAGTTTCATTGCGTCTTGGGTGGAAAGAGGAGGCACAATACCCGGATCATTGCCGCTATTCTAGGCAAAAGAAAGACTTTGGTTGGATTGGAGAAGGGGCTATGGTCAGGGCTGCCAACTCGGATGAAGTTGCTCTTTGATCGGTGCGGTGACTCTCTGAGGATCACCGAGGCAGCAGTTATCACGGCAGGATAGAAGGTTTTACTTTTTTCTCAATTACTACCGCGGTCAGCTCGAGGTTACCGAGCAGGTCATCGGAGTTGCCACGTGGAACCATGAGACCTTCAAGGGAGTCCTTAGCCGGCGTACGCCAGAGTTCAAGGTGGACCAAGTGGTGGTGGACAAGGCGGCATCGGATGGCGATGAAAGGAGGGTGAAACTGCTATCTTCTTCGTCCCCCTACAGGTTCCTTTGTCGCTGCCTATGTAGCTGCTATCTCAAAACCATATTCCAAGGAGCGGGAAAGGAGACTATGTGGTTCCACTGTTATAATCCTCAGTTTGCCTGTGCCTCGGGTGTGGGGTTCAATTCTCAAATTTTGTCCTACAATTGCCCACCTAACATGGCGACTGACATCGCTAGTAATGCCAGTAACATTGCCACTTGTGTCTAGTTCGACCACAGTAAACGAGATTCCTCTCCAGATATGTAATATCGTGATCTCCTGTGGCACCCCTATAACGCATTTCAAAAGCCTGGGGTGGGTGCCGCCTGCCCTGGGCAGACCAAGCTCCACCTGAGGCAGGATATACGTCAACGTGGACGCGGCGTCGATGTCTTTGATACTTTCCCGAATCTTGCCGTCAATGATACGGGCAAAGACGAGCATCTCTAAATTATGGCGGGAGACAATGTCAGCGGGAATAGAACTGAACTTTAGGAGGCGTTTGCATGGCCCGCGAAGTCACTAGGGTATTGGTTAATAGCTGCAAGAAGAACCTCTCACCTTGAAATACCACGTCGCTGGCTATGAGGCCGAGGAGATTGTGTCAACGAAAGCGACAAGACAAACCAGGAGCACGGCTTGCGATCTTACCCGGGGGTCTCAACAGACTAATCTCAATAACGACTGCACTGTGGCACCAGACGATGACCCTTCTATCCTTCATGAGAGCAAACTGGCCCAGATTTTCCGCCGACTTTTCCCACTCGGAGGGATGCGCGGCCTTGAGCACACGGTAAAAGAAGCACCCTTTGGCCCATCTCTGTGTGGTGAAGTGGAGAATTTCGACGCTGATACTGTCCTTTTTGGGCGTCTTGAACCGCACCTCGCGGAACGCGCCCACGACGAAGCGGTGGACGAGCACCTTCCCCTGCAGCGCATCGACGGGCGAGTGTTCGATTTCGACGGCATTTTCGCCGCGGCCCTTCTTGAAGGACATCTTTGCGAACCCGATAATCTCCACCACTTCCAATGCTGCTGTGCTCATTCCCCCAGAGTCGGGTCTTCCGGTCCGGGAGAGTGTGTCAATCTGACTCGCCAAAGCTCCCAAATACGCTGCCATCGGAACTCCCACCTGGTCATGTTGGTTCTCAGTCTTGATAAGGTGAGCCTCATTTGTATCATAGGGGATAGAGGCCAACGTCGGTGTCTGGTCCTCGTTGTCCTCGGACTTGATAGGGAGGGTCTGAGCTCGGATATGAGAGGTAGAGTCCAATGCCATTGATTGGTCCTCAGTTTTGATACCGGATGGTTGGGGTCCGGTCCGTGTAGTCGGAGTTCTGGCCTCGGTGTTGGTACGGGGTGCAGGGGGCTCTTTCGGCATAACTGGCAACAGAATTGAGGTTGGCTGGACTGGTTAAACAGCTTCTTGAATCGGTACGTCGCGGATAATAGTTTTGAATGGAAATTATTGGACACGGGATGAATACGTGGGTAATTTGGCACTGAGGCTACCAAAGCCAACATTTTCTTTGGAAAAATGACCGCAATGCTTTACTTTATAATTAGCTTGGAAATAATTAGTGGTGCAGCCTCCGAACTAATGGAATACCGCAGGGCCTTTTCATTCCCCGTGGCCACTACTCTTTGGCGGCGGCCGGGCCCGGGGTACATAACCAAGGTGCACAAGGCGAGAGGTTGGCTCAAATCCACACCTAGGCGGCGCAGCTGGTTTCGGGTTCGGTTTCCTAGCTAGATTCTAGGCGTCAGTTGGTGGGTTTGGATGTTACGGGGGATGGGGCCGTCCGGGCCTCTCGTGTCTGTTGGTCCTCGCCGCCGTCAGGAATTGCGAGAAGGAGCTAGCGGAAGGAACGGCCGTCACCCAGAGCCTCAGGCAGCCAGGTTCTGACCCAAACACCCCACAAAACCCACGCGCACCGTTTCACATCATGGTCGGCCAGAAAGAGTCTTCAAAAAGTCCCAACTAGGACTCGGGCTGTCTGGTCCAGCAGAGTTTGGCTCAGTCTCTGATTCTCTGTGCATGCAAGATGCAATCTCGCTCCTAATGCCCAGGAGGATGTCTCTAATCGACTCGGCCAATTAAAGGAGCAGGCCAGTGAGAAAGGTGGAGAACGCCATTAGTGGAGTTCGTTCATTCGCTCGTTGCGAGGTCCCCCGTTTTCTTTCCTCTCCCCACAATCCCAACCGCCAAGATTGGCGCTTCGAATCTCCGACTACTAGTTTACGACCGAAACGAAGGAATATGCGTGGTACTTATAATTTCTTAGGTAATTAACCTCAGAAAAGATCAGACCCGCCGCACGCGGCGATGCTACAGTCTCTGCTCCTACCAGGCGGTTTGCCAAAGTAAAATAAGCTACCTGACCAGTCAGGAAGGGGTCAGCTGAACGGATGCCTCCGGCGGCGCCTGCCGCGGCCTGTCCTCGCTTCGCTCGAGGGAATGGGCGGCTGGGCAATTTTACTAAATTAGTAAGGACAACCCCGCTTTGTGCCATAACTCGCAGCCAAAGGTTGACTCAACTGTGTCAACTGTGTCAACTGTGTTAAAAGTAAAAAACACAGGAGAGTCATCACAAAGTAAACAGCATGGTTGAGGCAGAAAAAGTCGATTCTGCTATCTAGGCTACACCCGGAACCAACACTTCGCCGGTGTCAACACGGCGCTGGTAATCCGCCGCACGCAAGGCACTTGTAACGTCATACTTGTCCATCTTGACAAGCAGAACAAAGGGAGCCCGCGGCGATAGCCCCTCAACACCAAAACAAATTCTCGTCATAATTTAATGTTTCGATGTTCATGGTCTAATGTTGGATTTCTAGGGGGCAAGCCCCCTAGGACCCCTAGTGCCTACGGCGATCTTGGTCTGCGGCGCTTTCCTTCATACAGCTTACGCGTTATATCTACTAATTGGGAAATTGCTCCTTCCTGACACAACCACAACACAGCAAAGCGGCATTTCACGGCTTAACCTGTCCGAGCTTCATCCGATCGACCAGTCCCTCGAGTCCATTTCGACACGGACGAAAACTGGCCGATCGCTGTGCGGGAAACTTTCGGCACCCTCACGGTAATATAGAATACAGTCTCTCTACGCCACCTCCGGCTCGCAAGCTCGCCTACGGTAGCTCCGTTCAGCTGAATGAACATTCCGGAAGCAAGCGACTCCGTTGCTCTCTCCAACCTTACACAACCCCGAAATAAAAATCGACGCAGCCGACGAGAAGGTTCTTCTTTTGTGCCCGGTACAGTTTGAACATTCCCTCCCCCTTTTTCTTAGCAATGGGTTGTATTCGCTTACTCCCGGGTGTTGGTGGCTGGAGTTCCATGAAATCCCCGGCGTTGGCCACGGGCTCGATAAGCGCATGCCAAAACGTCTGATTGTTCTGTGGTTCTATTGAGTGGTGGTTTTTATCTACGTTGACGTCCACAGCCCACGGATTGGCTTTGGATGTCGACAAATCGTGCTTGACTGGAGGCCAGCCCACAACTAGCACCAGCCTCTCGCTTGGATCGTAAGCGTACAGCAACTTTCTACGCACTTGCCCTCTAGGGCTGCCCAAGTATTTGTCCAGGGCCGTGCCGAGTTTATAACCCTCGTCGGCCAGCGTCCATGCCCACGCCGCCTGATTCTTCGCCTGTTATTCTTCGACCTTTTTTATGTTATCGGGCCTTGAACTCCCTGTAACGGTGGGAAACGTTGTCGATGGGGAGCTCCCAGTGGATCTTGACCCACAGGTCGCCGTGGCACCACATTAAAAGCCGCCTTGGTCCGCCAATCACCCCAGGCTCTGTTGGTTTCAGTTGATTGTGCTCTGTTGCATTTCTTCTCCAAGCTTGGTCGAGTGTTTTGCAACCTCCTTGATGCGGCGTCGATTCACTGCTTCGGATCACAAATTTGCCTTAATAGCCTATTTCGAGTGGGTAGCATTGTAATATGTAGAACCCGTACGGCTATCTAGCATGTCTGATGATGTGGACGATGACGAGAAGAAAAAGGAAATGCCACAGCTGATGGGCATCTAGAATCGTATAGCAGCCTAGTCCTAGCCGGCTGCGGAAATTGGCGTTAAAATTCTGAAATCCACGGTGTACCGATCCAGGATAACAAGTGTTTTCTTATCCGCGACGTAAACCTGAAAGCTGCACATGCCTTTGCTCTGGAGTTCAAGTGCGACGGACTCTCGTAATTGCGGATACGGCGGTTCGGCCAGTACAAAATTTTTGGCGTTATCCAGAGGCTTGAGTGCCACGTAATACTTGCCGTCTTTGGGGTCGTCTACTTTTACATGAATTTTTTTAGAGTTATTCATCTCCAAAGCAGTCATATATCTCCCGGGCCCTAGGTTAATAAAGGGCACAGCCGTACTCCCAGGCGTAAAGACCTTAACCTCCGGCTTCGGCCCTTCGACATGACCGGGAACCGTACCCTCTTTCAAATGCCTTTCGATCTTCGAGGCAAATTGGAGCAGGCCTTGAATGAGCGTTGAATTAGCTTGAGCTCTTATGGAGGTGACTCACCAGCGGAACCACACTCTTTTAATCGGGGTGCACAAACAGAGCTGGATTCTTACGTTTCAACTCGGCCTCATCGGCTTTTAGCGTAGAGCAAAAGAGGGTAAAGATTAGTTTCTTCTTTTGCGACAAGACGAGGTACTAGAAAGGGGCTTACCATCTCTTCTACCATTTTTTTTGCCATAGTCGAGCTTGAAAAGAAAGTTATTGTGGCACCACATGATTATGTCGTACCCTTTTACCAGCGCAAGATGCCCGAGAGCAAGAGCTGGAGGGTTCGAACCAAGCATTGGCCTGTTGTTCCACTTGCTCAGATCAGATTTGTCTTCCCTCAGGAGGTGCTCGAAGTATCCTTCGGCACCGTAATTGGTCTCGAAGCGGTGGATAAGGACGTCAAAATCGACAGTTGCGTCCGTAACCTTGTACCTTTGCTTAACGCCTAGTAGCACTCTAGGTGGATTGCTCTTCGATTTCACCTCGTCAAGAATCCTGCCTTCGTCATCCTTGACTTGCCCCTTCCTTTCGCCGGCCACGAGGGCACGAGTATCTTTCACAAGCTGTTGAATTCGTGCGAGGTCTAGATCCGCGTTGGTTCTGAGTTCGTCGAGTTTGACATCTTTAACCTTGCCGAGTTCCAGAGTATCTTTCAATGCGTCATTCAGTGACTGATTCGCCAACGATTCTAACACGGAGTTAGCGTCATCCTCCCTGTTATGGCTTTGGATTGGCATGATGACTTGGTCCCAGTGGGTTTAGCGTCTCGGTAAAAGCTTGAAAAGGCAAAAAACGAAGAAACGAGGAGGCAAAAAGGAAAAGAAAAAAAAGCAAGGCAAAGCATTAATAATTCCTGGTCCATTTACGCCACAGCCAACTAGGCCGGTCCGACAGTTTACGGCCCAGCTGGAGTACTAGACCAGCTTCGCAAGCGTTTCAGAGAAATTTGGCGACGTAGGCTTCGTCGTTTGGAGCCAGGCCTGATACCTTAGGCCTCATCTAGCCAACTCCAATGTTCTGGCAGGCTAGGGCCATGAAGATTTAGGAAGTCCGAGAAGGATTCAGTCCATTTCGGAGAGCCGGACCCGCAGGTTCGGACTAAACAACGCGCTAATGAGGTTGAAGCCGCTAATCGAGACCATGTTTCTCCACGGGCTGGTCGAGGGCCTTGGCGGCCCGTTTCAACCCGCTTTAGAGTTTTAGTTACTGCACAGCTGTGGCAGAGGCTCGGGTACTCGTTTATTGAGACTCTACATTAAAGGAGCGACTGCGAAGCTGATTCTCGGAGCTATTATAAAGGACAGAATACCTGACCTAATAGAGGAAACACTCCAATAATACTTGCATTTCCAGTGTCCAAATTCCCACTGAACCGAGCAAATCCCGCAGCAATTATACCGTCTAGAATTCCATGACCACCCTACACAGACTGCTCCAGCCACCTTACAGCGCCAGGGCGAGGCCAAAATCAAATGCCCAGGTGTACTAGCGCATCGCTGTGCCATATACCCGTCCCTGGGCTGGGCCATATGCACTTTATCAGCGTTGCGCCTGCGCTGTTCTTGGAGAGAAAGTTCAACGCGATACGGCACTCGCCCGCCTGCGGCTGAAGAAATAGCCCGCGCTTCTCGTCTAATTATTTGAAACTGCAGCCAGCTGTTTAAGCCTGCTATCTTTTAAGTGCTTCTCAAGGTCGGAGGCGAAATCGAGCAGGCCTTGATTTTAGTGACGCGCCGTGTTAGCGGGAGGAATTAACCAAAAGAATGAAGAGGAAAAGATAAGAGCCAGGCAGGCTTGTTTTCTCGGGTTTTGGTTGCCTCACAGCCAGAGTCCAGACTAATTACTGAGACTAGGCCTCAGCTTACGTTAGTAAGCCCAGGGCCTCAGAATCCCCAAGGCCATCTAGAACGTTTTGGCCGGACTTTCGGCCGCCCCCGCCCCGGTAAGAAATGCGAGAGGTGGCCCAGCCGGCCGGCCACCTCGGACTATGGCCGCCCAATGGCCCCCGCCCCCCGCAGGAAATGCGAGGTGCGGCCACCTCGGGCTGCCCACCACACCACCAACAGGCCGTCGCAACTAGTGACCAGTGTTTAGATCTTAGAGCGAGATTGATCTCGCTCCAGCACCGTCTAAGAAGCTAGCTTCGGAGCCACCCTGGAACATCAAGTCGCGCCCGGCCGCTCCACGGACCACGCATCACATTTCTCGCATCAAAGGGCCCCAATCCGGAAACAAAGCGTCATCTTCTCTGATGGGGGCATCTGCTCTCGCAACTATGTACACCGGCCCCGCTCTAAGAGAAACACCCCCCAGGATCTAATAGAATTTCCAAAACCTCGTCGGGTCATGCTGCTATGACTGGGAACACGAGCACGCCCGCCGAAAACAAAAGCCAGAAAATATAATTAGATAGCATCGTCCTCACTCGGCATCCAATGGCGCCCTCGGCGCCGTGTTGTTGACCTGGACGCCGCCGCGCTTCTTCTCGTGGCTGTCGGGCATGGGCAGTGCCCAGCCGCCCTCGCCCTCGGGCGTGGCTAGCCACAGGCGCAGGAGATGCCGCCTCGGCGCGGGCGCAGGGAAGTCTGCACGCAGCAATGTCAGCAAAAGATCACACAGACACACATGGCGACGACGAGAACTTGGGCCGCCTACCCTTGTATTCCGTCCGGGCGTGCAGGAGGTGCGCGTTGCTGACGAACTGCATGTCGCCGACCTCGAGGACCATGTGCAGGGCGAGGCGGTTGCACGTCTCCTCCAGCACGGCCATGGCGTGCTTCTGGGCGTCGCTAAGGGGCGGGACCAGGCCCGCGTCGGAGAAGCGGGTCAGGGAGCGGACGTAGTAGGGGTCCCACTTGCAGTAGAGGCGGCCCTTGCCGCCGTTCTCGAGGTAGATGACGGGCTGGCGGATCCACTGCTCCTGGCCCTCCGAGACCTCGCCCTTGCGATCAAAGTACCAGACGGGCTGGGTCAGCAACTCGGCCACGTCGGGGTGCTCGCGCTGCAGCGTGTTCCAGACGTTGTGAACGCTGACAATGTCGCTCTCGCCGCCCTCGGCGGCGCGGTGGACACACAGCAGGCCGACTATGTCGCCGTCGTCGGCGTGGAAGAACTGGCGGGCCGTGGTGCGGTAGATGCGCACCTTGTGAATCTGGGTGGGGTCGTCGCCGACGTCCTTGACGTGGCCCAGCACGTGGCCGCGGCCGTTCTGCGACACAAAGTAGCCCAGGTAGGTGCCGAGGCCCATGTAGGCCACCGCGTTCTTCTTGGGGCCCCAGACGTCGGCGGGGAAGCGCTTGAAGAGGATGAAGCCCTTGCCGTTGAGCAGGTCTTGGCGCAGCACCGTCAGCACCTTGCCCAGCCGGGGCAGCGGGAAGTTGGCCTGCGAGATGCCGGTGAGGGGCGTGCCACTGGCGATGAAGGCGTCGGCCGTGTCGCTGAGCTCCTGCGCCTCGTCGTCGGTGAAGGGGTGCACCCAGCGCTCGGGGTTGTTGACGTAGTCATCGCGCTTCCACACCGTCGGGCCCGTGATCTCCTTGGGGAAGTCCGAGTACGGCCGGAGCACGTCGTAGAGAGGGGGGTGCTGGCCCGAGGTGCGGATGCCGTCGGGGAAGATGTCTCGTGGGGCTGTGTCCTCCTTTGGCTGTGATGTGCGGCCTGCATCTGTTGGGCGGTATTGGAGCTCGTCGACGAGGATTCCGGGCGCCATTGTCGGGGAGGGGTAGTGCTGCGGTTGTGTGACGATTCTTGTCGTTGGAGTTGGATTTGATGAAGAATAAAGAGGATTTGATTAGGAATAAAGAGGATTAGGGAGGATTGTTGGTCTTTGTATCAGCTCCAGGCTCGAGTCGCAAGCAGGTGATTGATTGATTGATTGATAGTGACGGATCGGTGTGGTGGTGCAAGACAATTGCCTATATAGCTACCTAGCAAAGTCGGTCGGGGTCATCATCGGCGACGTAACGGTGGACAGTGACGAGGCGATTGACGTTGGACAGTAGCAGCCGGACGGGCCGCTGGCCGAGACGGAATGGCGTGATTCCCGAATTGGAAGCCATCGGCCGTGTGGTTGGTCGCCTCCATTGGCCCGTAACCTTCTTTGTCGGGGGCAGCTTCCGTCCGTGCCATGGCGATATCAATCGCGCTGATTGCGTGCTTGCTCGTCGATGGCGCACAAACGCAGCCCCGCACACACTTGGCTTGATGAGGAGGTGGATCCGGAACTTTGGAGCCGTCTTAGCGCCTTCCAACCCACCTCGACCGTTGAGAGCCTATTAGTAATCTGATAATGACAAATTCGGCATTTTTGCCGGGAATAAGTACTAAATGCAAGCGCGATAAGCACAGGGTTAGGGTTGCTGAGACCAGGTGTGAAAGTCAACACCGCAGCTCGTGAAGCCCACGATAAGCTATTTGCAAATGCTAAGCGTTGGAATTTTTGAGTCAAGGACGATTTAACTCGTATCTATCTATTTCGTTTCTCTTTTCTCATAAAAAACAGGTAAATTTTCTCGGGACTGATCGTCAGGACGGAGAAGCCGAAATCGGCAGCTATGAGTTGATTTGTCTGCTGACAAACATGACAACATCGTCTGTCTCATTTATACAAAGAAAGAGATGCTCAAGACGGTTTCTATTTTATTTTATATGTCAATTGTTAACTCTGCAAGCAACTGAAGCTCGTTTTCGTCCCATCCCGTCATTATATCCCCATCATTACCCATTATTCGCTAAGGCTACACCATACCGGCTCGCTCACTCCACGGCCACATCCAAGATGCCCAATGAGTGCCTACACATCCAAATACCGGGAAAGACGACCCAAACATCAATTAACGCCAATTTTCAATGCTTTCAGATTCTCCGAGTCAATTAACAGAGGAATTTAACAGCTCGACACCCGCATCACGCAAGGGCCGTCAGCTCGTACGGCGTAACGTCAACATCAACGAGGCTGCACTTGATCTCGCGATCCGAGTAGATCTGGCCCATGGTCCAGTTGGGGTTGGTGTACTGCGTGTCTGTGCAGTCGAGCTTCAAGTTGACAGCTCCATAACCCGTAAAAGTAGTCCTGGTCGCCTCGCGTCAGCCGGGGCTCCCTGGCCAATAACCCAATCAGGAACAAACAAAAGCAGAAAAAGAAGACTCACGGATACTGCGGATCCTCGTCGCGACACGTCCACGACTGATTAACGCGCAGCGCACCCGTCGCGCGGTTAAAGTCGAACGACGCGCTGCCGCCGCTCTCAGACCCGGCAGGGTACGTGCAGGCGTAGGCCAGGTTGCCATAAAAGAAGTCGCTGAGCTGGCTGCTGGCGGCGGCGCACGCGGCCACGGACCCGTCGGCCAGGTTGGACAGGTTGAAGCTGGCATATCCCCACGAGTTCTGGTGCGCGGGCGTCGTGAAGACGTACGACGCGTGGAAGTCGAACCCGCGCACGCCCCACGCGAACGCCCCGAACGACGCCGCCGTGCAGCCGCCCTCAGATGCTGCTGTTTCTTCTGTAGCTATTGTTGCCACTGGCGAGGCCGTCGCTGGTGCTATTAGCGGCAGGGCGAGAAGGGCTGCCAGGAGGGTGCGAGGGGTGGTGGAATGCATTGTCGTGGCGGTGGTATTGGGGAGGTTTCTTGTATATATAAGAATATTGCGTTCGAGGCGACAAGTGAGGCAGATAAAGTATAATTAATTCGACACGCGACGGCTCTCGTGCATGGAATGAAGAACGAGAAAAGGTTCTGCTCGCTAATCAATCCGTCTGCCTGGGCATGTGACGTGGAGACTGGAGATGACGATGACGATCCGGCGATCGGCTATGGGTCCATGATTAGCGCTCGCAGGCATAAAACCTGGGGACTCCCCGGGCTTTTATATATGTACTTCCCGATATGGTACATCAACGATCCCTTTGGCTCCCTCTCCCATAAAGCTGCTAATTAATTGGGATTTTGGCGATTGGGTTCCTGCATTTCAGCTCCCTCTTTTCTTGGCTTCCGTGTGTTTTCCTAGGTCCGAGGTGCCCGTGCTACCCCAGGTTTTGGAGCAAGCGAGACGGACGGCGGTCGCCGCCCAAAAAAGTCCGGCTAAAATGCGAAGTGCGAGTACGAGAGCGTTGCCCCCTTGCCTTGCCGGGCCCCATTCAATAGCTATTATTAGAGCTGCGGATTCTGGCCTTTTTTTTCTCGTGCCTTGTCAAGATGTCGGTGTGGAGTTGAACGTGGCCCCGTAATTATGTTTTTTTCTCCCCTTCTCGTATCCCTAGAGCTAGGACCCTAGAGCTAGGATGCGTATTTTCCACCGTGCCACTGCAGCCCTGCGCGACGTCATCGTTCCCCAGCCTGTTAATGCGTTGTAATTGCGGCGCCGCTGGGAGGCCACCAATCAGCCATGGCCGGGTGGAGTCATGCAAGATCAATAGGAGGACCACGGCGTGGCTGACGTAGCGTTTACAGTACAACTCAGCGTTTACAGTACAACTCTTCAGGTCCATGTGGTATTGTGTTGTGAAACCTTGGAGGAAATTCTTCTTTTGGCCAAGATACATATTAGCGTATATTAACATTGATAATTAATGTTCTGGTTGTTTCTGTCTTTCTGTCTCAGTAGTCCTAGTCTGAAGACAGATCCTTATTTTTCGTCTTCATGCCTCCCCTGAATGTTCTCTACTCCTCCAGTTTGTGTCGTGCCATTTCTTGAGTCCATGCTGACCACGAACCAGGTAGCACCCGCCGCGGAATGAATGTCGGTTGTCAGGCTTGGGAGTGCCCGTCTTGTGCCTCGCACATTTCTAGAAGACCTCGGTAGTTGTCCTGGCCAGGCGGTGACTGCATCCCACCCTCCGTGCCACGGCGTACGGCAGAGGCTGGGAGTTGGCAAACCTCGTGCAGGTACGACCGTGTGTCGCTGTATGTGGCTCTGAATAACGATGTGTGCCTCGGCAAGGAGGAATGAGATCACTCGAAAGAAATGTGTCCGGGTTCTGCCAGAACTGCCACCACCTCGTTTAACAAACTCAACGACGCTCTACTCGCAGGCGAGGTTCAGTGACAGCCAGTGGATCTATGCAACGACTTTGGATATTATTGCGTATCACGAAGAGTATACAAGCAAATCCGGGTTTACCTTGCTCCGTCTCGCCCTTTCTATCCACGTAATCTAGCATTCACTACCCGCGTAGCCACAATTTACATCTCGCTGGGGCTTCCCGGGAGACTAGGGAGCCCTAAATCGATCGCGGCCGCGAGTCAGCATGTTTTCCCCATGCGGGTCAGGGGAGTAAGTCGTGCGGGGGAGACACTTACAGCCGTCGACATTCTCGTCCACGGTCACGGGCACAGTGCACTTGTTCATGTCCGAGATGCCCTGCGTCTTGAGGGTCGGGCAGTTGACGTAGCAGGTCGAGTCCATGGCCCGCTGCAGCGCGTCGTCCTTCCAGCCGAACACGTAGTCGCCGTGTGAGCCGAAGCCGGTGCTATGCGGGAGCTCTTGTCAGCGGATTAAACCAGAGGAGAATCCCCCCCTCCTTCAATCTTGCATCTGGACCTCTGTCTTTTTCGGCCAGGCCTACTCCGGCCTGAAGCTAAGCACGAACACTTACTGGTCTCCCATGGCCCAGACAAACGGCTGGCCGGTCTCGGGCCAGTCCGCCTTGTTGTTGAACCGGCTCGTGTTCCACACCGTCTCGTACATGAGCTGGGGCACGCGGACGGGGTGCGAGTCCGGGCAGGGGCCGCCGCTCTCAAAAGTTCCCGTCTCGGGGTACGACATGTGCGACATGTGGTCGGGCGAGTCGAGGTTCTTGCCGTCCCAGCAGGTGGGGAAGCGCACGTTGGCCATAATACCGGCCGGGCACGGGCTGGTCGGGAAGTTGACCGACTCGGGGTAGCGCGTGCCTGGCGTTTGCAGACACGTGTACGTGATCTGGCGGAAGCGCGCCGCCTGGTTCTTGCTCCGGTACGACGCCTCGCCGATGAGCATGCGGAAGCCCGGCTTGAACGCCGTCACCTTGGACGTCTGCGCGTAGTTCGCCAGCCCGTCCTGCATGTAGTACACCGTCATGCCGCCGCTGGCGCCCTCGAACCCCACGTTGGGGATGATGGGCACCCGGTGCACGCTCCCGTTCTTGGCTTGGAAGAATAGCACTGCCGTCCAGTAGTTGGAGAAGTCCTCTGAGAACTGGCACGACGTGCAGGTGGCCTCCTTGGAGATGTCCTTGGTCGGATCCATCGTGACGTTGAACGCATTCTGCACGTCTATTGTTAGCTGCTTCCCCGTAGCCGGCGTGGACCCAGGACACACTCACGCCGCCGATGATCTGGTGCAGATGAGGCGACGGGTTTTGACCGGGGTTGACCAAGGGGTCGAGGCGCTCAATGACAATCTGCGAGCACCCAAAACGAAGCAGCGCCGAGGTGGGCGCCGCGAGCCCGAGGGCAGCGAGTGACGTCCAATGCATTGCGGTTGTGTCGTCCACGGATTGATGTTGTGATGCCGTGCTTGAGAGCGGCCGGTCGGGGCCTCGGATATCAGCCCGATCAAGTGCAGACGTTGGTAGGAAGACTTGCACGAGGACAGGGCAAAATCCGCATGACACCCAGGCGCATTTCATGGGTTCTATGGACAGCCCGGGCCTTTATCCGCGGATCTTTGGTTCGGGTCACGATTACCCCTGACATCTTTCCTATCAACTTCGGCTCTTGGCACGGAAAGCAAGAAGACACTCTCTCGACCAGCAATTCCCACGCAGTGGATCCCGGTTGAGCGTGGCTCTGCATGCAAATTTGGATCAATCGACGATAGAAGCGTGGCGTCGGGACGCCAAAGGCTCCATGTGCGGGCTGCCGTGTTGTTTTGGAGACGATTTGCCGGCCAAAAGGGGGTAATCTGGAATTTATTTACTCAACAGCCATCAATCCTATTTTCCCGCCGATCGAGACCCCGCACCTAGCAGAAACTTTGCTCACGTCGGATCCGAACCGTCCCTCATTGGCTGGTGGCAAGTTTGGGGGGATATATACAGCCTTTATTATGCATGGCGCTGTGCCGTGCTCGACCACAAACACCACAAGTCAGAGAGACGTTTATTAGATCAATATCAGTGGGATGCCGCTAGCTTTCCCGGATTGGCAAATCAGCCTCAACCGGCCTGGGCAGGCCTTGGTGGCCTCTGTATGTCCAAAGGATGATAAAGCTTGGAAGCTTCCATGGGCTCTTCTAGTGGCCCTTTCTAGACAGGCACAGGATGCTATATTGAAGGCCCCGGTTTGCTCTATCAAACATCCGTGTTATCTCTCGCCAAGATTCCGAGTTAGTGCCTCTGCATCGGCGACTATACCACTCATTGCGATCATGAATAAGACCTGGGTACAGCAATAGTTATTGCAGCTCTACCTTTAATGTCTGTCGGTCCTCGTCATGATCTTGGAAATGCCTGATCTTCTCCTTTCAAGATTCATCAAGAGAAAACGTGGTCGCTTCGTCCTTTCTGAGTCTCAGACCTACAAATCCGGCCCAGTAAACCGTGAAGAGTAGTATCCCCTTTCCATAGGTATTAAGAACACAAAGAAAGCTATATGCAGGTGCAGGTCGCTTGAAAGCTACTGCAGGTGTGAATATAGCCACTGGTGTTACGTACATTCCTGTTTCCGGATAGAGATAAGTAAAGACAAGAGTTCCCGACTGTATCACATAGCTCACAACGGTTACCAAAACACCACGACTAAGGACTCAAGCCCCTTATACCCCCTGCTCAAGAAGGTTTCGTAGGTCTGACGGCTAGTTCCCCCACGAGAAGAAAGCTCGTTTCGAAATGTACTTTAAAATATACCTCCCGTAACATGGGACGTAAAACAGATAGAACATAGCAAACGTGAATGGTCCTCAAATCTTGCAAAGAGCACCCACCAAGTATCCTTTGGTGTCTCTGCTAACTATGCTTTATGGCGTCATGGCGCCTGTAGCAAATATTAGCACTGTTTCCCAACGAACGGCGCCGCTCAAAGGTTCTCTAATTAGCAAGGCCACGAACCGCGCAGCATTTGCCTCGGCGACAAAGCTCCCAGCTCCGTAGCATAAGGTGTGACTACTGTACGAAACACCGTCTAACGCACGCACCAGCCTCTCTCTGGCTCCGGGACTAGCACCAGTTGGCGGTCCCTCCAGGCCGCTATAGGATACCGGGCTCCGGTAGCGCAAACTTACTCGGTCGTCGACGTCATTGCTTGACACAGTCGTTTTTGATCATTATATCATATAGGATTTGTATCCAGCAACACCGACAAATGTACTATAAACTTCCTCTCTACCGCCGTCTTTGACATTGCGAAACATATACACCAGTCCTTGACTCAACCAACGACGTACACCACAGCTTGACTCAACCACCGACACGTCCCCTATATCCCGCCCCGACAAGACACATACACACACTAAAAATGTCGCCATCCAACAAGCCACTCCGCCAGCTGGCCGCCGAGAAGCTGCACGGCAAGGGCGCGAACCCGAGCCAGCTGGGCGACCCCATCAGCATGAAAGCCGAGACGAGCGACTTAACGTCGCTGGCGGAGACGGGCGGCGCCGGTGACGACGCGGGGTTCCCGGAGACGGTGCGGACGCCGCCGTCGTCGTCGGGCGGGTCGCACGAAGAGAAGAAGCTTCGCGGGGGCCACCACGTGCGCGGCATGATGACGGAGGAGATCCGCGAGGGCCGGGCCCTGCCGCCGAGCAAGAGCCTCGAGGGCGACGCGACGAGCCTCAAGGCCGAGAAGACCGCCGGCGCGGACCCCGCCGACCACGACAATGGGCCTAGGGCTAGCCGGGGGAGCGGAGGCAAGGCTAGGGGTTCCAAGATCTGAGGTCCGGCGCGGAGATGGACTCCCAGCATTGCAAGCCGGCTACATACCAGGGGACATATACAAATTTCGGAACGGGAGCTGAAGAGAGAAGATGGCTAGTATTCCATTAATATAGTTGTTGATAGAACCATTAATATAGTTCTTGTTGATATATTCAACAGAATTGCCAGGGTTCCATGTCGACCCTAGTCAACGATTCTATTGATCGTTTGCCCAAGGATGCGGACATTTAGCGTGTAATACTACCGAGATAACTGCAGACAAGCAGCCCAGCGGCAAGTCACCCTAGAAGCGTCCCGGATCCGTTCTCGTACCATCAGGCTCTAGTGAGAACTCTTTCTTGTACCCGTAGCCTCTGTCTAAATCCATCACCTTAGCGTCGTAATCCAGTCGATACACAGGTATCCGCCGGGGCCACCTCTTTCCTAAGAGCTCCCTTACAGTTGGTTTTCTCCGTGGATAGTTGGGCACTTCCAGCTTCGGCGCGGGTTCTTGCTCCCAGCCCTCGACCAGCGCGGTCACGGCCTGGAAGATGCCGTGGGGCGCCGTTTCCTCGATTACGGAGCGGCAGCGGTTCGTAACCTTACTGAGCACGAACTCGGACACGGCGTGGTTCGCGCGCGAAGACGGCCGCCCCGTGCCGACGGCAAGGCGCGCCCACGGGTAGTTGCGGCACCTCATGGACTCGTGCAAGCTCTTGACGCCGTTGTGGCCGCGCGGGCTCTGCCCCCAGGCCCGTGTCTTGATCGCGCCCAGCTCGGCCTCCAGCTCGTCGTGCACGACAATCAGCGCCGTATCGGTGAGCTGGAGATCGTTATCTTTGACGTAGCTTGTAAACGCTCTGTTGAGCCACTTGCCCGAGTAGTTCATGACCGACGGGCTCTGCCATAGTGTGATTCGCGGACCGACCGACGCGAGGGTGTACTGGCTGCCGATCTTCTCGGGCGTGAAGGGCGGTTGGTCGTGTGTTAATGATTTTTGTAACGCCTCGAGCGCAATGTGGCCTATAGAATGGTACGTGTCTCGGTATTGGCCCGGATTCCCGAGGCTGGTAATGACGATGCGCTTGATGCTCGTCATTTTGCGATTGTTCAAGCCGGCGGGAATCGCGGGCTCGCGAGCTTGGTTGTCGTCGTGCTTGTCTCCCGGCGGATATCGATCTCGGTTTTCGCAGATTGCAAGTTGAAGTCGCGGGAGGGTGCGTGCGGAGACATTAAAGACAGAATATCCCACGACTTGCTCGGTAATCAGTGTTGTTGCTACTAAAGTGCCACCCCCGAGAATTGGAAATCCTGTCGAAAACCCTAGAAGTGGAGCTGCCGCGCACTGGCCCTCTTGCGCCCAGTGCTTACTGTTCTGGTTTGACCCGCCTTGCCGAGGGGTGGCTTTGCAATGGTCGCGCTGACGTCGCTGTTGCCTGTGCCACACTTGATGTCTCGCTGGAATTGGGGTCGAGGAAATTGTTTGGGCGGGGGAATCTGGAATCAGCGGACGGCACCGCCACACTCAACGTCGTCACCCCTCCGCAAACCCGCTGTCCCCTTCCCAAGCCAGGCACGACAAGGATCCGCGAACTTGCCGGCAGTCATCATTCTTGCGGTTTGCTTTTTCGGCCCGGCCCTCTCAACACCAGCAGACGACAGCTACATCGACAACCTCCTGGAGCGCACGAGCTCCACGGCAATACTCAGCATTCCTGATTTTATTTTCGGCCATATTTCCACGTCGCCCTCGACCCGAGAACCCGCAGTTTGCCCATCATGTCGTGGGCAGGTATGCACGCCCCGCCACGGCCGCAACCACCAATAAATGTGTCTAACATGTATTGCCTTCCCTGTTTGCAGGCTTCAAGAAAAATGTCAACCGTGCGACGACGCAGGTGATGATGAAGACAGGTTCGTCACCCTCTCTTGTTTTGTATGTCGACCCCTCACCTCTGAAGGTGGCTAACCCGAGGTTCCGATAGGTCATGTCGAGAAAACGAACGACCGCGACTACGAGGTTGAGGAGAGGTACGATATCTTCCGAGGGGGTTGGGTGACGGCCAAGAGCTAAACTTTTGGATAGGCGGTTCAGGACCATGGAGGCGGCGTCACTGCGGCTGCAGAAGGAGGCGAAGGGATACCTCGATTCTCTACGAGGTAAACAGCCAGCAAGCAGGAGGGGAGGCAGGGTCACAAGAGATGGCGCCAGCTAACCTTGCGCGTAGCGATGACGGCCTCACAAATGCGGATTGCCGAGACGATTGACGCTTTCTACGGCGACGCCGGGGCTAAGGACGGCGTCAGCAGGAGCTACAAGCAGGCCGTCGAAGACCTCGACGCGGAAACGATCAAGGCCTTGGACGGGCCGTACCGGACGACGGTGCTGGAGCCCATTACGCGCTTCTGTGCCTACTTTCCTGACGTGAATGAGTGTACGTGGCCCACGCCCGCAGTTTCGCTGGATTTTAAAAACACTTCTTTCGTCTTTTCCCTTCAGCACCGCATGCGTCCTCTAACATGATCCACCCCCGGAGACAGGTATCAAGAAACGCAGTCATAAACTGCTCGACTACGACGCCCTGCGCGCCAAGGTCAAGAAGCTCGTCGAGAAGCCCGACAAGGACGTGACCAAGCTCCCGCGGGCTGAGAAGGATATGGACATGGCCAAGGCAGCGTACGAACAGCTCAACGAACAATTGTGCACGGAGCTGCCGCAGCTCATTGACCTCCGCGTACCCTACCTCGACCCGTCGTTCGAGGCGCTCGTCAAGATCCAGCTGCGCTTCTGCGCCGAGGCGTACAGCAGGATGGCGCAGGTGCAGCAATACCTCGACGCCGACACGCGGGAGCAGTACGCCCAGGGCCAACTGGACAGCAGGGTCGAGCAGGTGCTGCAGGAGATAAGAGAACTGAGCATCAGCGGGACCGTCTGAGAGGTGTTAGTTCGGGAAGCCGGCAGAAGTACGGCGGACAGAGGAGAAAACGGAACTACGGGCTTTTTATTTTTACGGCGTATGAGATGTGACATTGATAATTGTGGGGAGCCTGAGGCGAGACAACCTGGCGTGAGACCCGTGGTCAACACTCGTCCGCGTTTTTCTGTGCTTGCCGACGAGCATGTATTTGGAGGGGCGCCTTTGCCAAGGCAGGGCCATCCTCCACCGGGGCGTTTGTAACAGTATAGCATCATTAGGTCCTTTGTCAATGGCGGCACCTTAAACTTTTGGACAGACGGAGTACGAAGTACTGGTGTTAAGATCTAGTGTTTCTGCAGAGTCTTGACTAGTACTAGGATGCATGTACGAAATATTCGTACAAGCTTTGTTGACATCTGTATTGACAGATATTCAGGATCCAGAGAAGCAAAGATCCATAGCGGGAGGTCAAGTCCGTAAGCTTGATCACTGTTGGGCAAGACACAGCAGGATGAACTACAGTGCCGGGCTAGTTATCTGTACTCTCCCCTTCCTTGTCGTCATTGAGCTGCGTGTCCGGATATGGGAATCTAGTGCAGCGAGGCCGTGGTCGGAACGCCCCGGCATCAACTTTAATGCACAGATATGGGACCCCACCTTGGTGTTTCATGAACTGGACAGGTATCCCATGCATTCAAGGTCTATCCAGACGCCGCCGCATTGAGTCTGGAGACATTGCAAAACCAAGCAGTTCGGGGCTGCGAATGGCGGGCGCGTGGTGGATCGTTGACGACGAGCCCAGACAGACAGGCATTCTCGGAAGCATCCCCGGAGCGAGGACGAATAATTACCAACTAGATCAGCGCGCGGATCTGAGCGGATGTGATTCTCGACCTGAGGGACAGAGGGATAGCATGCAGGAACACGGCATTTGGCAGTCTTGGCATCCAAAGATAGATCACCGCGCGCATAAGAGATCAGCCCTGCAACGAGGGCCCCACGAGAACGAGACGGTGACGAGGCGCTAGCAACAACGCCTACGTTCTAGAAGTCGCAATTTGGGCGACGGTTTGTTCCGGCCGACACCAGAGACAGACAAGGCTTTCTCTGCTGCAACGTGTGACGATGTTTTAGGTTGTTTGCCTGTTGGGTAACCACACCGAGGCTAGTCGGTCGCCGCGTCTTTTCCAGCCAAAGACAAACAAATCATCGGATCCGAACAGCGATTAAGAAAAAAAAAAAAAAAAGGAGCTGGCGGCAGAAAATGTTCCCCGTCGATTGGATTAGCGGCTCGCCGACACAAGCCGGCCCAGCTGGCGGGAACGCGACGATTGGAGGTACCCCGTTGAGGCTGAAACATGCACCCAAGCCAGAGCCCACTTTCCGGGGCGGTTTGACCACAGCTTAAAATCGCAAGGTCTGGCTCAGCGTGACGCAAAAGGGAGAATGCGTTTCGGGACTTGCCATGGCCTGGCCACACGATTGGCGACCAAGGAGAGGCACATGGGTTTGGCGGCTCTGCAGCGTTTAGTCTGAGCGCCGGGCCCGGTGAAGATGTTGTGAGATGGTGGCTTTTTCTGGTTTCCATTTTTACACCTTGGCGTCAAAAGCTCAGGGCAGCTCTTTCCCCCTGCTTGGGCCCCCGGTCATTCGATGCCGCTGGACTGGCATACGGAATACTAAGCGCGAATCCGTCGGCGCCAAAGTCCGAGAGTCTCTGATCAATGGAATAGTATTACGGCATCGCAGGAGATGGCAGGGGATTAGTCGCACACCACTTGCGTTCTTTTCGGGCCGGAATTCCAGCGCCCAGAGTCCTCTTTGAAGAAGGTGCATGTCGTGATGTGTAGCCATGGCAGTCATGGCGAGAGGGGGATACGGTAGCTCTTTTAGGCTATTGCACCGCGAACATGTGGGTGGGGGAGACATTTGGCGGCCCGAAGACAAATCGCGGCCGAGACGAGATTGCAACGACAAGCGCATGACGGTGGCCACTAATCTCCAGTTGGTGGGCGTCCTTTCCCGAGCGATGCCCAGCCAGCTCCGATCCTTGAGCTTGTGTGGGAATTTTCTTTGAAGCGCATCCGCAGGCCCATCGCATCGTCCCATTGAAACACGCCGAGAAACGTGTCTGTTGAGATGACACGCTAGCTAGAGGCAATAGACTAGACTTGTGGGGGCGGAGATGCTGCGCCTCCTCAAAATCGGGAACCGCTTGGCTGGGGAGACCCAGAACGACCCTGTCATGCTGCTATTTTCCGGGGTCCAGGAACCAGCGACTCTGATGCAACGGCAGGCAAATGGTCGCAAAGACGGCCGCCGCTTGCCATACAACGCAGAAACCGTCCCACTGAGCGTTTCGATCAGGCAAATAGGATAGCCAAGGCTGGGGCCCTTGTGGACTCGCGCGCCTTCCTCATCCGTATCTGAGAGCTGAGACGTCCCTAATTCGGACCACTGTCAATCGAGAAGGTGCCCAAAGTGCAGAGCGCGCCGGCGCCGTGGTCCGCCAGTCGCCATCATTATTCGCCAGAGCGACTGCGACAAATGGAAAATTGCGCGTTTAAATGGGCAGGTTGGGCCGGCGGCCGGCGCCGGGTGCTGCACGTTGGTTCACTGGCCCCCTCGGCCAGTCCGTCACCGAAGGAGTATTGCGTGGTGCAGTATGTGTGTGTGTACATACATTCATACAGTATCTGTCCCCTTAAGCGGTGTATTAATGAACATGGTCCATGGGACGATACTGTAACGGTATCGCCATAGCAATGAAATGGTGCAGTGGATGCTACCAGTGTGGATGTGTGAGTTCGCGCATCGCACCTTCCACACTCCGGCTTTCTGGGCAGCTGCGCACCCAGGAAATAGAATCGCACTTGGAGGATTAAATTATTTTCCCACTTCGGTTGGATTTCCCGGGATGGGGTATTGTTGTCATGGTGTGCGCATCCATTAAGACCTGGGCCTTTGCCCCGCTCTACGGCCGTGTTAGTGGCATTGACGTTGACTGACCCCTGCAGTAGGTGCAAGTGTGCCTTAGCGCTCTGCAAGTACTGAGTGGGCAATCGTGGGAATCGTGGGAAATCACTGGCCCGCCTGCCCCCGCCCCTGGTTGCAGCGATAAGACTGGCTTAAACTGGGGATCTCAATTCACCCGTTTTTGCGGTGTCGCAAGAAAAAAGATACCACAGTACATCTTCCAGGTATTGCCACCGCACCATTTCCACTCCTTTGCTCTGCTATCGGTACATATCAAGCCTTTCTCCCACCTACCCCCTTTGTACGCTTCTTGGTCTCTCTTTTTGATCTTGTGTCTGCCACTTCACTTTGGTTACCTGCAGGAATTTGGGCCAGGCTGCTTTGGACCGAGACGCAATACGTGGGTGCTACATTGCAATCCCAGAAGCCGTCGCACTCATTACAGCATCACACCAACCACCCCTGACGTATTCTCGGAGGTTGGAAAGCCCAACCTTTTCGGCTGCCATCTCCAGTGCCGGCCACCACAAAATATACAATTAGCGTCCGGATTTGCAACAGTCGCCGTTATCCCTCGATTCTTCTCTACACAGCCGTCCGTCCTGCAGTCTACACACAACAGTCAAGACTCCTCGTTGCTATCGAACACCGCCACCCACCATGAATATCACCAAAAAGTTTGACCGCGCCTTCCAATGGGCGGGCGAGAAGATGGGCTCCGAAGCCAAGACCACGATGCCAGAAGACTTCAAGCAACTCGAAACCGAAATGGCGCTCAGATTTGACGGTAAGCCTGCACGAGGGTCTGTCGCTGCAATAGCATGCGTCCCTTGCTAACCCGGTTCATCTGCACAGGCATGGAGCGCATGCAAAAGTCGATGAACATGTATGTCAAATGGCTTGGCCGCCGCGGAGAGCTCGCCGACGACAAAGAGAAGGGTCTCCCAGCTAGCTACTTGGGCCGCACCATGATGGCCCACGGCGAGGAGTTTCAGTCAGATTCGGAATTCGGCAACTGTTTAATAGCAATGGGCCGCGCCAACGAGCGGGTATCTGGTATCCAGGAGTCGTTTGTCAACGAAGCAACCGCTACATGGCTCGAGTCCCTGGAGAGGTCTCTGGCCATGATGAAAGAGTACCAAGTTAGTGCCCACACACCTCCGCAGTCACCACAACTATGTCGCTGACAGACCGCCCAGGCCTCACGCAAGAAGCTCGAGAGTCGCCGTCTAGCCTACGACGCGAGCATAACCAAGATGCAGAAATCGAAGCGGGATGATTTCCGCCTCGAGGAAGAGCTCCGCACTGCCAAGGCCAAATACGAGGAGTCCTCGGAAGACGTCCTGCGCCGCATGCAGGACATCAGGGACGCCGAAGTCGACAGCGTGCGGGACTTGACGCAGTTTATGGATGCCGAGCTCGACTACCATGAGAGGTGCGCTGAGGAGCTCAGACGCGTGCGCAACAACTGGGCCGGAACAGCAATGGCCGGTGTATCCAGCAGCTATGGCAGCGCCGTTGAACGTCGCCCCACAGGCAGAAGCCGATCAAACACGGCGCGCAGTTACACGGAGCGACTTTCGCGGACCAACAGCCGCAACATCTACGAAGCCGACGAGATGGAGCTTGACGTCGCGCCACCCGTCCGCATGCCTATTCGCGGCAACACATCTCGGGTGGGCCTCTCTGTGCAGCCGCAGAACCAGCAGCACCAAGATGCCCCAATCCGCCCAACTATTAGCAAAGCGAACACCTTCCAGGGCGGAGCAAGCCTGGACCGTGAACGCATCGGTGGGCGCATCTCTGGTGCAAACACACCCACCTCGAACTACGCGGTGGTCAACCAGAACGTCGGCCCCAACGTCGGAACCCTGCGCAATCAGCTGCGTCCTGTCACCAGGATCGTGACGACGAGAGATGACGTCTTTGGGGATCGCGACCGCGACGACGACACTACCAGCGACAGCGGGAGTCCAGACTGGGCCAACCGCAGCGAGAGCCCGGCCACAAGTGTCGGCAGCTTGAGTCGCACTTCCAGTCATGTCGGGGTGAGCGGCAACGGCGGTTTAGGATCACGCAAGGCGCCGCCCCCGCCCCCGCCAAGCCGTTCCAAGAAGCCCGCGCCTCCTGTTCCGGCAAGACGAGAACTCGGATACTAGATGTGCCGCCACGGCGCCTAGCATGGAGCTGCCAGTGCATATCGGTCGATGCATTAAGTTCGCTGTCTGTCCTGGACATGTTTGGCAACATCCCGGACAGAATGGGGCTTTACGCGGGGTGAGCTAGACTCGACGGCAGGCAAAGAGTATCCCTTTGCTCTCATGCCTTGTCATTTGACTCTTTAAGGAGGAGGATTATATTAACAGAGAAGGGAGTTGTGATTATTAGTGCTAGCGTGTTAATTATGGGCGGCGCTCGGTTGTTGGTGAGGTGGTTGCCATGTTGATTAGCCTCAGTGGGACTGGATGGACTGGATCCGCGACCTGGTGGGAAGGCGTTTATCCTCAAGCTTTTTGGACCTTTGGACTTTTAAGTGGTAATCCTGTTAACCCCAACTACGTAGATTATGAACGAAAGTATCACTTACATAAATAACTCTCGTCCCCTTGTTGTGTGAATTTCGGTCTTCTCTCCGCTCTCTGAGCCGTTGACAGCCTATGATTACAGCGCACAGACTTTTATTGCGTCTAACAGGAGCCCCACTTCGGGGTTTTCTTTGTTCATCCACTCTTCGAGGCCGGGAAGTCGTCAAGCTTCCCCTCCATCGCAGTGCAGCAACCCAAAAAAACAGCTACCTCGACGTCCAGAAAAAAGGGTCGAGCTTACTGCGACGGTAGCGGAAGACAGGCCAGACTCTCCCTGCGCCTTATTTCGTTGAACAATTCTGTTCGATTGACCCGAAATGCGATCAAATTCCACCGCCCAAATTCCACTTTAGCCCTCCCTTCCATCGCTCCGAGCTACGATCCATTCGCCTGCGCACCCCTCCACCCAACCCGCGGGGCCGTCACCCCCGCCAGCCATGGCCACCGAAGATGCGCGATACCGGCTCTCGTCACAATACCGACTATGGTCCTTCTCTCGCGCGGAGCTAGCATCGCTGCGCGAGAAGTCCAACTCCCTGGCGCGGGCGAGCATCTCGGAGCGCCTCTCCCGGGCGTCGTCTTCGTCGGAGAAGAACAATAATGACCGGTCCGCCTCAACGTCGAATGCGAACACGCCCGACCCGGACGGCGCGTCTTTCCGCCTACCCGAGTTCCTGACGGTCGCCGACGAGTCCCTAATGACTACCTTCTACACGACGCAGCTGCTGGGCGCCGGCAGCGCCACGGGGTTGTCAGACGAAATCTGCGCCACGGCCGCCGCCTTCTTCCGCAGGTTCTACATCACCAACAGCATCATGACATACTCCCCGCAGGACATGATGATTGTCGCGCTCTTTTTTGCCTGCAAGGCAGAAGGGTGGTTTACGAGGGTTACCGAGTGAGTCAGGCCCCCTTCCGCTTCCGTCTCAGCCACTCTCTCGACTGCGAGTTCTGCCATGGGCAGAGGGGTTGGAGAGGGATTTCGAAGGGTAGCCCGGGAAGAATCACCGAATAGACTGCTGACCAAGAGTGTTGCCACCTAGCTTTCTCAAAATGGGCTCTTTTCGAAGTCTAAAAAAGCAACCCGAGGACATCCTCGCCGGCGAATTTCTGTTTTGTCAAGGCATCCGCTTTGCCTTTGATGTTAGGCACCCTTTTCGCCCGCTTATAGGCGCTGGGATGGAGCTCCGAAGGCTCGGCGATATCAAGGTGGGTCAAATTACTTCCGCTCCGTGCCCATAAATCTATACCATTGTTTAGCCTAGTTGCTGATATTTCTCATCGACAGGAGGAACGTATCCGAGCTGCCGAGGAGCGTGCCAAGTCGATACTGAGATTCAGCTCGTTGGTCACCGACGCCTACTTCCACTACACACCGAGCCAGATCATGCTGGCCGCGTTATCGCTTGCCGATCGCGAGCTGGCCGAACGACTTATACATGAAACCTTCCACCATATCACCCCGCCAGCTAACAAAGGCACGCCTACAAATGGCGGCGATGGTGCACCGAATGATAGTCATCAGCCCAAGGGCCAAAACAAAGAAGCCATCATAGGGCAGCAGATCCGGGACAAGGTACTCGGGACCATCGAAGCGTGTAGGGAGATGATGGCGCATGAAATGCCGGAACGAAGCAAAGAACACTGGCAGAGCGTAAGCTAACCTTACTACCCCTGCCTCACTCGTACTTCTCAGACCCGTCTCTGACAATTGCCACAGAAAGACATGTACCAAGACCTGATTCTTCCCATCAAGAAGAAGCTCAAAAAGTGTCGCGATCCGGACCGCTCGAACCTTGTTGCGCTGCAAAGAGCACGGCGCGAAGAGGCCCTCAAGAAGGGAGACTCCGACGACGGAGATCCGGAAGACCGCGGAGGGACGGTCGACGACGACGCCGCCGTGTTTGGCGAAGCGGCCCGAGACGCTAAGAGACGAAAGGTCGCCAAGGGTCTCGACGACCCGTTTGGAGGACCCCTGTGATTTTGGGAGGGGTGACGCAGATCGGGTGGAAGGGGTGCGGCGTAGGCGCGGGTGTAAGGCAAAGTCGTCGGCCTAAGACTAAGCAGGTACGGCAAGGTCGTCGGATTGAGGCACGGCAAGGGACGGACGATAGCATATTCGCACGTCATTTGCATATTGTATAGGTACGTATATTATTGATGGCTGGCGTTTATAGGGCGAATTGCCTTTTCAGGGGGCTACGATGTTTTAGAGTGGGGCAGCACGTGGGCAAGAAAAAGTTTACGATATGATGCGGAACTTTGGTCGAGGCGTTTATCACGGCCGCGTATATAGAATGCATGTGGCATAATTATTTCTCCTGTCCGTATTGGTATCATCACTCCAAGTGGTATCATTACTCCAAGGAGTATCGTCACTCCAAGTAGTATCATCACTCCAAGTCTTGGAACTTTAACTATTCATTAGGTCAATATTTGACGATATTTTTAGTATGTGTATTTCGGTCATGGGCTTTATTTACTAGACTACCCCTTTATTTCATGAGTATCGTAGTATTGTTATTGTTGTAAATACCCCCGCGTTGATAGTTGTATATTTGTATTTTTTCTTTATTCTTTCTTTGGTGTATTACCTTGTTCTTTACTTTACTACCCAAATATGCATTTTGGTCTAGTCTAGACTTGATTTCGCTATAAAATTTAGGGTGATTATATGGGACCAAGTGCTTGGTTTCGCACGAGAAAGATAGGAAAATATTGCGAAAGGAAAGTCCATAATACGGATTCAAGCCACTGGTACAAAGAGATAAAAGTGCGGTTCTTAAAGGCATTCGTGTGCGTAAGCCGTTAGCGGTGATTTGGCGGCTTAAGGGATGAAGGATGAAAGTATGTTCAATTCCTAGCTAAACCCAATAGTCTAATCTACTGTCTAATTACCGTCCTCTTCGTTTCCCGTATGAGATGCCGTCTCGTTTACGTCCTCGCCAACACCACATACGCCTGAAACAAGACACCGCCGCGAGCGTCAATCTCGGCCTGGACGGCCTGCTCGACGGCCGCCGGCCACCGGGCCACTTCCTCATCAGTCCAGCCGACCCTGGCGGGCTTGACAAAGTCGCTCGCCCAGAACCCGCGTAGGCCGTCCAGCTGCGGCCCGGGCCCGACCACGACGCTCTTCTCCAGCACCGTGACGTTCGCCTCGTCGAACCCGGCCTCGACCGCCAGCGCCGCCAGAACGCCGGGCTGCCAGAACTCTGGATGCGGATACGCCATCGGCGGCAAGTCCGGCCGCACGAGCGCCTGCGCTGCGCGCACGATCTCGCCCGCACCAAAGCGGCGCCAGGTCAGCAGCGCCGCGACGCCGCCGCCGCCGCCCGCCAGCGTCCGCCGCACCTCGCGCACGCACCGCAGCGGGTCCGATATCGCGAAGATGCTGAAGTTGAGGATGCTGTGCGTCACCGAGCTATCCACGACCCCGCTCAGCGCGAGGCTGTCCATCTCGGCCGCGGTTACCGAAGGCACGTGCGCGAACGACTCGCGCGCAGCCGAGACCATGGCCGCCACCCGGTCCGTCACGAGGATATTGGGCAGAGAATCCGGGGTAAGCCGGTCGACCAGCACCGACGCCGCCGTGCCCGGGCCCGCCGCGTTGTCGTGCACCCGCGACGTTGATGTGAGCGGCACCTGGGCGGTGATGTCGTCCAGCGCGGCTGCGAACAAGCTGCGCGTCGTGTCGCCCGTCTGAGCGTTGTACGTCGCTGCTAGTGCTGCGAAGTACTTAGGGAACGGGATGCCGTGCGCCTGCGACAGGTGCGGCGCGCCGCTGGCGCTCTTGCCCTGCGTGGCTTCTTGTGCTGTCGCCATTTTTGGGGTGTTGTGTGAGTTTCTTATTGGGTTGGTCGGGAGAGAGTGTGTGAGGGTGGACGAGGTGTTTCTAGTTGTTGCTTGCTTGTTGGATGTGATGGAGATGATGGTTTCTTGCTTTGCTAATTAGAGTGCAAGACTGGAATCTTGTGGGTGTGAGACGTTGGAGGTTTTATTTATACTGGAGAATGGCTGCTCGGACTTGTCATATAGACATCAACTCGGACTGGGCCAGCCAAGAGGTTACATTACATCCCGTTCCGGTACTTCGGTCGCCACAGCCAATGGGATCAGGGTGAGCTTGTTAACGCCGTTGTACTGCTCACCAGAGGCAAGGATTGCAGCGCTGCTATTGGCTTGCGGCGCAGGCTTATTATGCCCGAGCCTAGTATATCCGGGCTTGCCCGTCGAAATCCGATGTGGGCCGATCTGTTAACCCCGGAGGATTCGAACTACAACGTCAGTCAGCACGAGTTCTGTTCGGTTCTCCACAGCGTCTCCAAATGATTCCAAATAAGGTCTTACATAGGTAGATCTCGGCTGTCCACTTTACGGATACGGCGGGGTGCTCCCATGGGCCGCAGCTCTTTCGGGATGGTCGATCCCACGGCCTGCAATCTGTTCTGGATGTGATGATTATGCCACCGCACTTCGCTGTAATTATTCAGATGGACAGATAGCTGTGCGTCGGTCACCCGAGAGTGACATCAACCGACTCACGCTCTGCCGACTCCCAGACGGAGGCCAGCACACGCCCAAGTCCTTGCCGGTACGCGACGCCATCGTCCCAGGTAACGAAGAGAACATTGACGAAACGGTACTCACCCCCGTCCCGAGGCCGTTCTGCCATCTTCATCTCGTCGAGCTGGGGGGCGTAGCCGTCGTGTGTTACGGCTCCCGTGGATATGGCGAGTAGCTCAACCATTTCCCCACGGCCTGTGACTGGGAACTTCCGGGCCGTCTGGTAGTTGTGCAGGTTCAGGAATCCGGCCCACGACCCGTCTTCGCATCTCAGGGTGACGCCTGGACGATGGTTCCCCTTGTAACGTATTCCGTGCAGCCAGGCTCTTGTTGTGGTGAAGAACAAGAGCGGGGTCTGTGGGTGCGTCGGCTGCGAGCCGGGGAGTTCGTTCAGCGTGCTTGACATGGGGATTGGATAGCTGTAGAGGGCATTTGGGTTTTTCGGATGCGTGTAGACAGTAGACCCATCTTCTTGTTGATGGCGAGTCCATCCGGGCGGGACGGGATCGTTGTCAGATATCTCCGAGTACTTGCGTCCCGACGGGACAATTCTTCTTCTCTGTTGGGCAGATGCCGACGGGAAGCCCGTCGACCACTCCACCGACTCCAGTATCCGCACGCCCCCCTCTTGGGACATTACTATATTGCTCTGACCGCCCAACCAGCTCAAGCCGTCGATCTCGCCACACCAGCCCATCCAGGACCAGCTTGGGAGGAGGGAGCCTCGTAAGAACGGAGCACTGGTGTCTGTTGCAATGCGTCTTGTGACACGGGGAAAGGGCAACCAGAGCAAGGCATCGTCGAAGAACATTTCCGGCAGGCCGTAGAGGAAGCCTCCGTCGAATGTGGATACCAGTAGCGACGTGATTCCGGAGAAGGCGGGCAGAACATCTTCCTCTAGCGAGAACTTGCGCGTGTTGTAATATTGCACAATGCTTGCATACGTTTCAATGTTTGGCCATGTGCTCGAGAGGGCTCTGGTCAGAACGCGATCGTCGTCGGGGCCGATTGGAAAAGGGGCCACGTCGAGACCGGAAAGGTGGTCGACATCTTCCTGCCAGTTACTGCAGGGACACTGCCATCGGACTCTCGCGTCGCCAAACATCAGTCGCCGCGAGGAGAAGAGCCACTCTTGAAAGGTCCAGCCCCGGCTGAACCAAGTCTTGTCGTACATCTCGGGCCACGGGACGTGTATTATGTCAGTATCCCCGGGAAGTTGGAAGACGTGTTGTTGGCAGTTCCTGGGCTCGGACACATTCCGCAGTCCGCATATGCCGTGGTTCGCATCATGGCCTTCGGCAGCGATGATGGTCAGGACCGAGTTCGCATAGATAGATGCCATGCTGCGCAATTGCTGGTGTTTTGATGCGTCGTCGTCTTGGACGATACAGAGGGCGTCAACCCATAGGTAGCGCTCCTCCAGGATACCGACAAAATGCATGGCGTGCACAATGGTGTTTGGAATCGAAGAATCTCGAATGGCATGCGAGAGCGCATGGTCCCTTTTCAACTCGGTGAGATTCTTAGTCGAGGTTCTGAAAGTGTTGCAGTTTCCCCAGACGTAGCTGAGGGCGATGTAGGATTGGTCTCCAGACGCGTCCGTGAGGCACATTCGCCACGTGTCGATGAGAAGCTGGGGTCGCTGGGTGAGGAGTTCTGACGCTGCCTTTGGCAGGGCGAAATCGCAGCGGTCGCCGTGGTCCTCGAGACAAGACCGCTTCCAGGAGCGGAGAAGCCCCGTATCAATCCATTCACGATTAATAAGCTTCCCGTGGCCTTGGAGTTGCACATCTTTTCGGACCGAGTGATAGGATGTGTGAACGAGGCCGTCCTGGAACACCAAAAGAGACCCGGGCGAGTGGTGCCTCGAGGCATGCACAGGAGAATCCACACACGGGTTGGGCGGTTTCAAGGATTCAACGTGCGTTCGGTTCACACCTGCGGCGATGGAGTGTAGGATGATTGGTGTGTGGAATCGGCACGACGACCGAAGTAGATTAGACGGGGAACCGAGCTCAAACCAGAACGGCGACGCACTTGTTAACACGCACAGGAGCTTGTCACAAACAAGGCATTGTGTTTCCCCATTCTAGACACGTATCAGCGCAAAGGTTTTTTTCTTGGTTTGCCCTGGTAATTATACCTTTTGAGGTGCGTCTCTATCGGGCCCTATGAGCAACGACTTTGACCTTAGATATGTTTGCACTTGCTCTAAATTTAGCATGGCCCGGAACCGTTTCTTCATCCACTCGTCCGGATCAGGGTTGTAAAACCACTTCCAATCGAAAGGCTCGCTGGCCATTTCTTTTAATCGCGATAATTAATTGGGGAGGTAGGTAGCATATAAGAAGATGGGTTTTCGGCCTGTCGGTGTTCACTTTTCCGAAGGCTGATAATTGGTGGGAATGCTTGAGGAAAGGTAAGGTAGTCGGATATCCCTCCAGCCGGGTCGTATTGCATATGTAGAAGCAGAAAAATAAAAGAAGAAGCAACTCAAAATCCCGCGGCCTCTCGGCTGGGGGCTGTGTTTAATAACCCCGAAAAAGCGGGGTTTTAACTGTGCCTGCGCTTCAGCACATGCGTGTTTTTTTGGCCAATGGGCAGGCAGTGTGGCTTTTCCCACACGCATTGCGTAAAACCTTGATTTGCGGGCTGCGCAAGAAGAGGGCTGATAACTTCAAATGGCATAGTGTAGCTTGACACGACGTCGTGACCGACACCTCACAGAGATGTTGAAGACATCGGTCGGTACTCTCCCCTAATCTACCTTACGGTCGAGCTCTCTGGTAGTGCAGTGCTTCAGCCGAAATTGTGTAATTGTCACGTCAAGAATCTTGTCATTGATTATTTCTCTACCTGCCCCTCCCGGCGTCTTCATTTCCTCACCTCTCAACGATCAACTACTTCTTTTCGCACCATCTTCGCCATCCTTCACCAAAGTTATCACCACCTCTCTTACGTCTAGTAAGTAACACTTGACCACTAATAGTATAAAGAGTCGTATCCTGGCGGTACAGTTTCGTGCCTACTTCCTGCGACGATCTCGGTTCTAGCAAAATCGGCAAGGTACAAAATCTTCCACCCTGGTCTTTTCTTCTGTGCCATATCAGGAACAGCGAAATCGGAGTCTTGAGCTCCGAGGACCTTGCCTAGGACCCCGAGCTTATCGCACGTCGACCAACTCGTTGACTAGGCAGAATCGTGACATGTAGCCCTAGTAGTAAAGGCTCTCTGGCATCTATATATACGGTGCTTATATATATCCTTAACATCCTGCTCGAGAGTAAGCCCAAACTTGAACAGAACTCAAGCGTCTGACACGTTTGTGTCATTTCCGAGTAACCTACATTGGTATTTGGCTAGGACACTTTAGGGGAATTTCCCCAATACTCTCCTCAGTCTAGAGCAGTCCTCGCACAGAGTTCACATCCACTGTGCCTAGTTACCTACCTTCCCGAGTTGTCGGTTCTAACCCCCTAACAATCCATCATGCAAACGGTCATCTATGATCTTTTAAGGCGGTTCGACGTCTCCGTCTACTTGGTTTGCTGAAACGCCTCGGCTTACCCTGCCTGAAAGAACGGCAAATATTGTCCTGCTCTTCCTTCATTGCGGTTGCTGCTGAGACTCACACGAACCTTGACAAGCTTTGACTTGAGGCTACGGGAGTGGTCTAAAGGAACGAATACTACCCATGTTCCTTTCTGGTCCGGTCTAGCCACTGCGGCAGCGACTGATTGCTGATGATACAGAGTCGTATGGGGGTCACCGTAGAGGAGAGAGGGGGGGGAGGGGGGACGAATCAGAGCTTATGTATTCCGTTCTCAGCTGTCTTCTAAATCCTCTCTCAAGTGTAAGCCTCTATATTCTTGCTATGCAAAGACCTCCAACCCGTAGTCTCTACCACGGCAAGGGACCGCGCCATGCGTCCGTATCATCCGAGTCCTCCGATTAGGTATTGCCGAGTCCATTGGTTCCTCCGTTGACAAAATCCACGCCCTTGGGCTGCTGGGTCCTCATCTGGGGGCAGACGGGACGTTGTGGATCCCGCGAGGGCCAACTCGCTCTTTGACCGTCGACATGTTCAGCCAGTCGCTGGCGTTGCCGGTTTCCATTGTCAGTAGTATTTGCTCCGCCGGCAAAAGACTCTGCACGCTGGTTGGCGGGGCCTGCAGTTTTCGAGCCTTTTTTGGCCGACGGCTTGAAGGTATAGACGAGTCCCGCCAGTATTTGACGGGCCAGGCCCAGCCGCGGAAGGGGTCGAGGCGAGGTGGGAACTTCTGCCAGCACGGCGACAAGAGGCTCGAGTTTGCGTCGTTTGAATGAAAGCTGTCGAATGTTGAGCTTGTGTCGGTCGGCTTGTTCGGTTTGGTTGCTGTCAGTAATTAGGGCAAGGACAGCGTCGGGGCTCGTTTTTCTTTGAGGAGTGGGCTATCTTTAGTTGTTAGAAAGGAAAGCGGACTCACATCTTGGTCAGCGGTGACCGAAGTCCCCTTCGGTTGGGATTCCTCCATCCGCTGTAGCGGCTTTGGTAAGGGCGACGTTGGTAAGGGCGACGCTGGTAAGGGTGATTTTGCTTTGTGCTCAGTAAGACGCTTCTCAAGGTCTTAGGCTCCTCAGGAGCCCCGATTTCGACCCTCTTCGTCGGACGATAGTCAGCCCGATTTTTAGGGCGGTAACTTTTGTTGTCGTTGTTGGGTCGGTCTTGGGGCGGGCGATTCCTTTTGGGCGGGTGATTTCTTTTAGGTGGGTGATTTCTTTTGGGCGGGGATTCCTTTTGGGGCCTAGGCGGAGAGATTCAATCGACGAGGTGAAGCGAGTGACCAGAATCGAGAGTCGGTGGAAAATGAGATGGTTGGTGTCCAGCTCGTGGTTGCCGCCTCTGGCGGCCGAGGATTGGTGCACTGGTCAGGGACCTACCTACCTTAAATACACCAAATTTCCTACTACACTAGAATTAATTGTGGGTCAGCCTTTAGACGTCTTTCAGTTTATGCTTTACAATGTTATGTTCAAGTAAGAAAACACGATACCAGCTAAGCTAGGTAATTAATCCTCTTGAAAGCTAAGGCTTCTTGAAAATTCAAAGCCTTGCTAAAAGATACAAGGCTTTTAACTAATAGTAAATATGTAGGACCGCCTATAGAATAGTGAAGGCATTTTATTAAAAGTCTAAGACCTACTCAATTAACGCCGAGGCCTCGCACACAAACAATGAGGCATTTTGGTTCCAAATTCACGAGTCACCATTGGAACAAGTTTAGCAACGCTGGGGCTGGTTGAATTCTACAGCTAGCACAAAATATTAAAAAAATCAAAGAATTGAAATAAGCCTCAGAGGCGGTAAGGCGAATGCGGCAAAGTGCTGGCGCAAGCAACGAGCGAGAGACGTAAAAGGGGGGATTGGCTATCCCCCCCCTGAACATGACCGCTTTCCCGATTAATAAAGGCCACAACAAAAAAAGAAAAAGAAAAACCATCCCCAGCCCAAACACTTCCCAAGGCGCAACCACCTACCGACTACCTAATGCTCTCTATCAGTAGCTATTGTGTCCTCCCGAGGCAAGGGCCACCGGTGCGGGAGGGGGCAAGAAACCACGCCCCGTGAGGATGAGGTCCATGCCGGCGCGGAGCCTCTCGTCCACTCGGGACAGGGAGGCACGCGCGGAGAGCAGGGCCATGATATGGGGCGCGTGGACCCAGAAGTGGTGGCGAATGACGGAGCCCCAGATCTCGTCGTCGCCCGATTGTTCGCGCAGGCAGCGGCTGCGCAGTTCCTCGGACCGCGGCTCAGGCTCCTTGTCCATGGGGTACTTCTGCATTTGCTTCTGCACCTTACGCTTCTCCTCCGTCTTCTTGGCCGCGACGGCTTTCGGCATGACACCCCACGGGGTCGACCCCGATGGCTCAGAGGCTAGCAGCTGGTGGTGGGCGTTGAGTCCGAGCTTCGCCCCGTGGCTGATCGTGACGTGCGAATCAGGCTCGGTGTTGGAGGGGATGCTCTGTTCGCCTTCGCCCGGGTCTGGGCCTGTGGTCGGCGCGGCGGGTGTGATGGGGTCGAGAGGGGTCAGGCGGTTGTCCAGCCAGGCCGTCATGGCGTACTCGGCCGTGTTCTTCTCGATGAGGCGGTTGTAGGTATCGGAGCTGACCTTGTCCATCAGCTTCTCGCGGCCAGGCTCGTTGTACCACGGTTCTGCGGTGAATATCATGGCTGTGACGATGCAGTGTTAGTTTTCTGGTCTTGTGAATGCACGGGCGGGAGAGGATTGTGGGGGAATAAACCGAGACTTACCCTGTATGGACACCAAGAGCTGCAATAAGGTGGAGCGTTCTGGCTGCCATGTCGGGCCGTTCCACGTGCCCAGAAGTGAGAAACAAACTGCGAGTAGTATTAGCATTAGACACGGTTCGGTCAGATAGGAACTTGACACCACGGAGAAAGACATACCTTTGCCATTCGTATAGAGGTTTGGATTAAACGCGACTCTCCCGCGCCCAGTCGTCCGAAAGTGCATCTTGGGGGGGTGTACGGGGAAGTTCTGGTTGCAGAACAAATCAAACTCAAAGAGGCCGAGCTCGTATGGGGTGTCGGCCGGGCCCGTGACAATGATACGCATGACGTCGAGCCGCGAGCTGCCGTGGCGGACGTAGATACCCTTAGGCAGGTCCGTCTGCAGCGAGGCCAGCTGGGCGACCAGCTTCTTCATGCGGCCCTTGGGCATCTTGCCCGGGTCCATCTTGTTGGCCTCGTGGTAGAAGTGGCTGCATCCAACAATCTTCTCGTCGGCTATCTCGCCAACACAATGCGACCGGTGGAAGCGCTCGATCTCGTCCTGTGCTTGGCGCTGTGCCGATGGCAGTGGCAGCGCCTTCTCCACCGCCGGCGCATAGGTCGGCCGCGCGAGAGCCTGGGACTCGGCCACGGCGCAGACGCGCGCCGTTACCTTGATGAGGCGCTGGTCTTGCTGGGCGTTGAATTCTTTCATGTTCACTGCGGCCGTGTCCCTGAAAAAGCGGCACGGTATGGCCAGCTTTTCCAGGATGGTGATGATGGGCTGGCCAGTGTTATCCTTGCCAGCTGCGGCATGGCTGCGGAGGAAGCGGCGGGTCGGCGTAGGCCAGATGGTGACAGGGCCGAGTTGCTTTTCCGGCGAGTAGAAGAAACGGTCTTGATACAGGAGGGGAGCTGTGGAAGGATGAGACCCCACGACATCAATCAAGCCGATCATGGCGCTGTACACATCGGGCTGCTTCCCGATTTCTTCAATCGAGTCGTTGCGCAACAGCTCGCACATCTTAGGCAGGAGTGGGCTCCGCACAATCATGGCCGAGACGAGGGGGTGATGGTGGTCGTCAAATTCCCAGGCCCTGCGTTGGACTCGCTCATCTCTCGGCAGGACATGACAGAGGCACGTCATATAGTCTCGCAAGACCTTCATCTCGTCGCTCAGCTTGGGATCCTCCTTGGATGATGTTGCCAGTAAGCTCTTGGCTGATGGTAGAACCCCAATCGTTAACGGAGGGAGAATGTCGCTGTTACCGCCATACCCGGTTCCTGGTGACAGAGGGAGTAGATTACCGTCGGCTCCCAAGTTCGTTGGAATCATTGGCAGCGTCGGCATCTTGAGCACTTTTGGGGAGCTGGGGATGGGGTTGTTGTCCGAGCCGTTAACCTTGGCCACCCCGGTACGAGATCGCAGCCTGTCCTTGACTGAGGTTGATGGCTTACTCGACGAGCTTGGATCAACTTCCAAGGCCAGGCCAGGCTTCTTAATTTCGGTTGTGCCGCATAGGAGAGTCCAGACGAGGAACAGGCGGCCGTCATCGCAGCACCAGGTGATCTTGTGCGTCGAATTTGCAGACGCCGAGCAACCAAGACTGCGGATCGTCTTATCGCCGGCGCCGCAGCTGATGCAGCACATAAACTTGCAGCTGGAGCACCGGACCCATGGACTAACAATGCCTATAGGGCGAGGGTGTGTTAGCAGTGCCCGAGACGAAGGTGATGGAAGCAAAGAAACCGCATCACGGAATCTGTCCGAACCAGGGGTAGAACGAAAAGTGCTGATGAATATTTCAAACGAGACAGGGAGAATTGCGATGACATAATGATCATAATGAAGCGGATATATTCAATTTCCGATCGTCATGATGAAGGAGAGTCTCGCAGAGCTAGAACAGGTGGACGAGAGTGCAAGACGGAAACCCTGGGTATGGACAAGAAACGCAGACAAGAGTAATATGCTGCGGTGTGTGGTGAGAGTGAACAGAAAGGTCGTGTGAAAGGTGAACGAGGGGCGCTGCCTTCTGCTGAAATGGAAGGAGGCAGAGGATGAGGAAAAGCACGAAAAACAAGAACAAGGTATCGTCGGAAATAAAGTCGGCTTACCATCCCTCATCATGACCTTGGTACGGCCAACAAAATCTCGCACCTGTGGGGAGACATCGGCATCGCACTTGCTGCAGGCCGCACCGGCGAGAAAGTGGCTATAGGCCTCAAGGTCGGTATCGGTGCCCAAAGGCAGCGGCTTGCCCGATTCGGGATTCCAGATGGCGCTCAATGGCTGCCCAGTGAAGCAGCTCGCCTTTGAGCCCCGGGCGCTCCCTTTGGGCAGACCCGTAGCCAGGTTTGGCTCCATTGGCTCGGCTGGCGCGAGAGAGAGCGGCGAGGTTGCCGGGGTGTGACCTTGGGTCAAAGTCGATGAGCCGCACGTATCCGCGAGATCTAGGGGAGACGGCCGTTAGCGCTTGCGCACATGCAGCTGCCTTCATGTTTTTTTTTCATTCAATTTTTTTTCATTTTTTTTTTGGCGAGGGTCGAGACTGAACGGTGTGAGGGAAAACGAGACGCCGGTGGCTTGCGGCTTGCCGATAGCGTGTGGAGGGGTGGAGGGATGGAGAGCAAAGAGGGCAGAGGGGTGGAAAAGATAACTGATTAACACACCGGCAGCAAGGTTTTGACTTCCGAGATTATTACCGCTGTCCCCGGGAGAGGGCTGCAGGTTGCCTGCGCTGGCGCTACTCGAAATGGACGCTTGGGTCACCGTGGAAGTTGTCAAAACGACGAGATGCGGCGACGACTTCCTCTTTCTGGCTTTGGATTTCCTGGAAGGGAGGGAAAGACCGAATCGAACCCTAAAGGCCTGCTGTGCGACCTGGAGATGTGCAGGTTGCGAGAGTTCGGGAGGGTCTGGAGGTTCTGAGGGGTCTAGTTGCGCAGTTAGGGTTTGGAGAGGGAGTGGAGGCGGGCTTGAAAGGGTGGACGTGGAAAAGTTCGGTTGACTAGAGGTTGGAGAGATGAAAGGGTGGGTCCTGTAAATCGAAGTAGAAGCGGCCGTACTAGTCTGCAGAGATTGCTGGCTTCCGCCTGTGCCGTCTAGGCCTGGACCTGGACCTGGACTTCCTAGGCCTGACTTCGAGCCCTTCGAGTGCCGCAGCTTGACATTCAACTTGTGCAGCATCTCCTCGAACTTGGCCATCAGGGGCGCCATCCTGGTAATGGGCCTCCTGCGGTCGGCCTGAAAGGAAGCAGAGTCTGTTGCTGGTTCTTGATTTATGTCTAAGAGAAAGTAGTGGTGCGTCAGCGGCGGGAGAGGAAGGAATTAAGGTAAGGCAAGGTCAGTTCAGGTCAGGCCAGGCCAGGAATGGAAGGCCCAGACGTCCCTCCAATTCCGGTTCCATGCTTCCAATGCTTGCTTCGAGAAGCAACCAGGGCAAGCATGCTTAAGCACCAAACCTAACAGCAGACCCGACTAGAATCCTTCAGCAGCCAGCGATGCAACCACCCAACATCGCCATCTCTTGCCCTCGTCGGCCCCTTGCATCGGACTGAGGATGCAATCCCTAGAAGCAGCATGTGGATGGACACACGTACCTTTCATCACTCACTGCCCTTTGTTTATGTCGTTCGGTGCACTCCGGTACCCGCTCGAGTTCCCAAATAAAACTGTTGCCGATACCGACCGCCGTTTGCTGTCCAACAAGCAGAGGGAAGTCGACCGTTCAACAAGAAGAGGAAATTGACCGTCCAGCCTGGGCTCCAGACCCACCGAAGCAGCACACAAAGATAAAGCAGCAGAGCAAGCCCCAATATAAGCTTTTCGCTTTGATTAATAACTTCGTTGTACCTTGCCGGTGGACTCGCCGAGTGCTCGCTTTTCGCCGCGGTAAATGCCTCGTCGCCAAACCTTAGATGTGCCGCTCTTCTGCTGGCTGTGACGCCACCAGTATTGTGCAAAGGCGTTCCATGTGCAACCAACGACCCGAGAGATTCCCGCTTCCTCTCCTGCTAGCTCCGGCTTCCTCGCCCTCGGTCGCGGCGTGTGCACGACAAGCGCGCGTCGACGTTGACAGGAGGCGCAGACAATCAAAGCGACTGCGACCGAAGACGGACGGCTGCGCGACGGCAACACGGTGACGGGAGGGCCGCACCCCGGCCTCGGAAGTCGGGGAACGGGCGGGCGGACGATAAGACAAGAGCCGGCAGCGACGGACGGCTCGGCGCACGATGGATGCACGATAAGACCACGCGGCAACGGCAAGAGACAGCGGCCAGAGACAGAAGGGAACGAGGCGGGGAGCGAGTTTAGAATTCGGCGCCGGAGCCCGTTGAGGCTGGGGGCGGAGACGGCGTCGGATGAGAGCAGACGACGGCGTGCGGTTGCATGTTTGGGGCGACGTTCTAAATGAGGCTCCTTGGCCGACCTCCGCCGGAAGCACGCCTTACCACGATGCTTCAGTCCTTAGCTGCAGGCCTGTCTGCCTGCCTGCAGAGTCCTGCACCTGCTGCACGAGGCACAAGACTACCTTGGCTATTGGTGGGCGGCGGAGGGTGTGCCCGACTGGCTGATCGACTGATTGCGAAGCAGCACGCTCACGCGCGCACGATGTGGTGTGGCCGGTATAGCACCCCCTCTCGCTCCCCTTCTGTCTCTCGTCTCTTGTGCAACAACCAAACAAGCCTCGCTCGCTGGTGGCCCGCTTGAGTAACCGAATCGGCGCTTGCCAAACCCCGACGCAAGCTGCGGCGTGCATGCGTTACCCCCCTCCAAAGCACCCGCGCCGTTTTGGACCACTCATGGGCCGCCATTGGCCGTGGGTGTGTGTGTGTTTGCCGTGTCTGCCTTGCACCCACCAATCCGTCCGCATCAAGCTCGGCGCGCCGTCAACGGAGTCAAGGACCGCTGCCAGCCTGGCAAGGATTCTGGGAGAGTTCGGAATCAAAACAAAACAATAATAAACAAGCAACAAGAGGGAGGCAAGGCGGCACTAGTCAGCCAGTTCAGATCGTCTTTGGTTTTACGATATCTGCTGCCCCTTTTGTCTGGTACACATCATGGCAGACTCCCCATCCAACTGACAGTGCGTTCAGAGTCGCGCACCCCCCTGCTCGGAGCACTCGATGCACATGAGTCAAGAGCGAACAAGGATGCAACTAGGCATAACGGAAGCCTGATGCACTTGGGACCACAGCACGCACGCCCTTCCATGGGCTTTCCAGAACCGCCTGGTTTATACGATTAGGTAGCACACGGATATTGCTGCCGGACTAGAACTAATAGGTGAGCGATTATCAGTCTGACACGCCGGATCCGGATATTCTCCGCACGACAACAAATTGTCTGCTCCTCTCAAACACCGACAGCCAAGGAGACCCGGACAGGCTTTCTCGGACCCCGGCAGCAATGAGGGGCAACAACCCCATAATTATATACATGCATACGGGTTCTGGTGGGCGTTTCGGACGTGGCGGAGCACAAGTGCATGTTCAGAGCCTGATAGGATATTGTGGAGACGGCGCCCTTGGCGGCTGCGAATCAATCGCAACCATGGTCTGGCAGTGGCCACCGACGGCTGAGCTGGGCCAAGAAGCAGACTGCTCCCACGCTAGAGCCTCGGGTCTCGAGAGTCGTGCAGGTCGGCGTGTGAAGCGAGACGGAGGAAGACTTCAATGGGTAACAAGACATGCACAGACGCCGGGGTTGATTTATAGTAAACGATTGATCTAACGGCTGGTTACTAAAGCGGAGTGGCAATATATCAACAGTTCAAACGGCCAAAGACGTTATATTAATCACATAAGAAAGACTCATAAACTTCCGTAATCACATAAGAAAGACTCATAACCTTCCGTAATCACATAAGAAAGACTCATAACCTTCCGTAATCACATAAGAAAGACTCATAACCTTCCGTAATTACATAAGAAAGACTCATAACCTTCCGTCTCTCAAAGACTACCATTTCGCAAGTCAATAGAATGTACCAAGCGGTCTCTTGTCGCTTGTCTAATAAACTCCAGAAAGAGGGTGGATCGTGTTATGTGCCCAGAACCTTCAGTGTGCATCGTGCCCGATGATCAACAGTAGTTTCAACGAAGCCACTCGCCAGGGCATTGGGCTGGCTATGTTGGGAGAATCACCAAATAATGCGTAGCCTAATGCTCAATTTAGCACACTCTCTTTCTCTTTTTCTCTCTTGAGTAAATTGCCAAATATCTATCTCGATCAAGGCGTAATCAAACACACCGTCCACCAAACTGGGCCAGAAACCGACCGGGCGGATTCTCTTGCTGTCCGTCTTTTTTTCGTCGTAACTAATCAAATCCGAGCCCGGAACAACTGGATCAGTAGTATTGCGCAGCTATTTACCATCGTGCGCAAACCCGTACAGCTCTGCGCGACCCAGGTCGGTGTTTACTTGCTACCCATGTTGATGGTGCCCTTTTCCGTGTCAACAGGGGGTTAATTGGAGTCACCTCGCCCCACAGCCCAGCACACGCAGCTGAGCAGACCAGCCGGTAGGCTTTTGCCCATATCGATTAGTTGTTAACGATGTGATTCTAGCAGAAGTCCCCGCTCACGGTATGATGTCATCCATGTATGATATCGACAGACAGCTCGCGGTGGAGAACGGAAGAGAAGTTGAGATAAGCGCACTTTTAGCCCCGATTTGGATGGCTCATCATGAACGGGAGGCTGTGCAATAGCGGAGACATTGGTGCCGTGGAGACATTGGTGCTGTGGAATTTGCAGTCTTGCAGTTAGGTATGGATCCCCAATGAGGCGATGTAACATTTGATGGGGAATAGCTGATACAGAGTAGTGTCGATACCCTCGTCTCCACTGCACGTATCGCGCTGCTGATACCGCAAACGAAGCAGGTAATCAACTTTTCAAGCGGAGGACAGCTGCGTAATTGTTTGGTGGGTTTGACCTACCCGGGGCTCGAAGAAGGCACTGCCTAAGCAAACCACCTGCACCCGAGCCAGAGCACTTCGGAGTCCGGAAGGAGCAATCAAACTGCACGTTGAAACCGCCCATTCTGCTCTGGGGCTCTGGGAGCGGAAAGAACTGACGCTTGAAGACACACCACTGTCGACTGACCTCGCCACGATGCACTGGCCAGAAATCCCGAGCCAAATCCTAATGCAGCATCATGGTCTTGCAACTGTCGCGCCACTCTCCCACACTCGATGCACGGTTCCGCGGTTGCTCGACGCAGCAGAGCCCAAGGCCACATCATTACCACGCATAAATAACCAGCACTTGCAATCATCATCTTCCATCCTTGTTGTCGTCGCCATCGCTGTCGCCATCGCCGTCGCCGCCGAAGGCGCTCGTTAAGCTCCAAGCCTACTCTCAGTCAAACACAACCTCTTCCTCCCAATTTCCGCCGGCCATGAAGGTGCTCCCAGCAGCTGGTATGGCCTTGCTAGCGTCGACTGCCCAGGGTTCGCCGTCGCCGCCCTTGAAAATCCAAACAAGAACATCTCTCGATTCTCGCCTATCCAACGTCCACCTCGATTTCCTCACGCCCATCCGTGAATCTATCGACCTCATATACGGCTCCTGCGATTCTCTAGCACGAGCCAGCGGCTCCCACCACGCCATAGGCCAGACGATCAGCTCGTCGCATGATCGAGTCGTCTGGGTAATTCCCGAAGATGCATACTCTGGAGGCTGCATCTCGGCATGGGGCAGTTCGACCGGCCTTCTGCTCGGTCGCAGTCGAGAACAGCACGTGGACTTGCAAACGATGGACCGGCGGCGCCACTCGAGGCGGAGGTCCAGGCTTCCTAAGCGTGACGACAGCCCCCACAACATCTACATGGACAATTCTACGGGTGTCGATGTTTGGGGCCCCTGGTTTGAAGGCGTCGAGTTGCTGAAAAATTCAGAGACGGTCTCCGTGGACGCTGCAGCCGCCAAGCGCAAGAACATTGCCATCGTTGGCGCCGGAATGTCTGGGCTCATGGCCTTTCTCTGTCTGACACAGCAAGGAATGACAAACGTGAGCATCATCGAAGCCGGGAGCCGCCTGGGTGGCCGCGTGCAGACAGTGTACCTGAGCGGCGGGCCGTTCGACTACAGCTACCAGGAGATGGGCCCCATGCGTTTCCCCACGACGCTTACGGTCAACAACGAAACCCACAACGTGTCAGACCACCAGCTCGTCTTCCAGCTTGCCGACGAGATGAATAGAATCAACAACCACGACAGAAATCTCAGCGTGGACTTCATCCCCTGGTACGATTCGAGCGACAGGGACGACGGGTGGTACCCCAGCGAAGGGAGCCTCCGGACTGGAGGCAATGGTAGCGTGAGGCCCTTTCTGCAGTCGCACAGGCTCCCCGATCCGTCGACAAGAGAGCTCTTCAACAAGGTGAACAAGGCGCTTCCGTGTAAAGACTTTTGCGTGGAGATGGCCAGAAATATGTTCAGGGCGCATCGCAAGTGGCTCGGTGAGTTAAAACGGACACTAGCGCGAAGGCTGAGCCCCCCTGGCCGAGAAGCCCAACTTGGAGCGCCGATTGCTGACCGCCCTTGCGCACGTCGTGTGTGTAGACAACGGTCTGGGGGATATACAACAGTGGAGGTTAGTGGTGGGGGCATTAGTCGAACATGACAAACAGGCAGACTAACAGGACGCTTCCGTCTAGCGAATATGCCTTCATGGCGAACTATATCACGGCGAGGTCAAACAGCACAAACCCCGAGTTCGTCGGAAAAGGGGCCTCTTCATTTTGGGACAAGGTCAGTGCACCGTCTGAAGGTCTTCCTCCCCGTCTGGCATCGGACCGTGTCTGATCTTGAATCAATGGCTAGCTCTACGAGGGCATGTACGCAAACGCCACAACGTGGAGGACCGTGGATGGCGGTATGACGATCACCTCCTACCCCTTCAGCCTGAACATTTAGTTAATCAGTGGTGACTGCGCAGGGTTAGACCGGCTCCCGCTTTCCTTTGGGCCTCTCGTCGACAAGGCGACGACATTGAACCGCCGCGTTGAGAGGGCCTAGTACTCCCCAGACTCAAACAAGGTCACTCTCCAGTTCCCGGGCGCAGACGCGGACCCTTGGATCAACTCGACCCACGACTATGTCATGTTGGCTGTGCCCTTCTCGGCCATGAAGAACTGGAGCATATCCGGCCTCAGTACGACAATGCAGGACGCGATCACGCGTCTGCCATATGCCTCTGCCTGCAAGGTCGCCCTCGAGTTCGAAACTCGGTTCTGGGAGCACCTCTCCGAGCCAATCTACGGAACTTGCCGTGCTGCCGGCCGCGAAATGTTCCCCGGGATTGGCAACATCTGCTACCCTTCTTATAACTTGAACGGCACGGGGCGCGGCGCGCTCTTGGCCTCGTACATCTCTGAGCCCGGCTGGGGCGACAAATGGGCATCAGTCAGCGAACGCGATCACGTCCAGTACGTGCTGGACGCCATGATCAAGATCCACGGCGACGTGGCAAGGCGACAATATACAGGGAAGTTCAGTCGTGTCTGCGGCTGTCTGGACCCTCTGGAGGGCGCAAGCTGGGCAGACCCAACTGTCCGACAGCACCAGATATACCTGCCCGAGTACTTTAAAACCCACAACAATGTGCGTCCCCCTGAGTCTAGTTGTCATGGATGAGGAAGCCGTCGGAGTCTTGCTGACATGGTGGGAAGATGATCTTTGTCGGCGAGCATACGAGCCTGACACACGCGTAGATCGCGTCAGCGCTCGAATCTGGCATCCGGGGTAGCGTTCAGCTTCTGCTCGGTGAGTCCGAACGACTAGTCGAGCGAGCTACGGCTCTTGCTGACAGCAGGTTGAGAACTCGGGCTAGTAGACGAAGCCAAATCGACCGTGGAAAAATGGATGGCGCGGTGGATCGACATCGTGAGTGTACCCGCCCTTGACACACGCTGGCACACAACAAAGGGAGTTTCCTTCACCTCTCTGTGCACTTCTGGCTAACAAACACGGGCAGTGAGTTTGCCTAGACAAGAGCGCAAAGAGTCCTGCGTAGACGGAGCTTCGATATCGTCGCCATCTTGATTCAGGAGTTGGCGAGGGAAACAAGGTCAGGAGTCCGGAGAAAGACGGAAAAGGAGAAGGATGCGGGAACCATGGATTGATTACATACTTAGTGACCAGGTAGCAATAAGACTGATTATTGTTTTGTCCTATCAACGGGCCGCCTCGGCATCCCCGGTAGGGACTAGGGAGCTGTGCAGCTTGACAGGATTCGCGACCTTGCTAGCCGGCAGCCAACATTGCCTGCAGGAGTGCAGATGCAGCGAATAATGGCGCCTCTAGTTGACCCCGAATCGATAATTCGAATCTGCCAAGTCAACCCCCTTTTGCAGGAGACGGGCCTCTGACGCCGACGAGAGAAAGAAAGACCCCCACGTCTCAGTCAGCCCATGCCGACTTCCGGCATGGCTGTCCCCCACCACCACCACGTCCTGAATTACGCGCTACGCCCTCTGTAGAACCAAGGTAATTAGACACCTAAAGCAAACAAGGCTGATTACAGGTCGGCTTGTTCGGAAATACCGCACTAGCCCCCCTCCCCCTCCCCCCCTGGGGAAAATACGCAGCCAACTCAGCTCAGGTCTCGTCTTGTTTGCGCAAGGGTTAATTCGACCGGGTTCTCCGCTGGCCAATGCAGACAGCGTACGGAGTACAGCGCATGCATCCATACTTCTTACTACCCAGTGCTATTATGGAGAGTGTATGTATGTTGTGCACGCCTTTTCCATTTTCACGCACGCAAAGGCCTGGAATTCGAATATGAAGATGCATCATTGGGGATGGTGGGTGGGGGTGTTTCAGCTGGTCATTCCGCTCTCTCTGTACTGACGACGGGACGCGATTGGATGTTTTTTTAGTGGAGGCAATGTCTTTTTCTGGTTACCTACGGATACCCATGTAAGTAGGTACGGTAATTAAAGAGTTGATTCAGTGGCGGACTATGGAGCAAAAGACTCTTTCAACGTTGGCTGTGTAGTATTCATAAAGTCTTCGGATATTGCTGCAGCCTGGCCTTGGACGGCTAGAAAGTTGCCTGGTTACCTGCCCAGGGGAGGAAGTGAGAAGTAAGAAACGGGAAAGAGGGAAATCACGACCCCGGAGCTTGCGCGAGCACGCTGTCAAAGAGACCAATCTCGAACTTGAGCGCGGTACGGAACAGGTCGTTCCACTCGACGTCGTTGACGGTCGAGGCGTAGAGCGGCCGGTTGGCTTCGATGAATTCTTGTTTTGGTTTGCAATTGTTAGCTGTTGCCGTTGTTGGAAACGGAGCCAGGACTTACGAGAGAGCTGCTTTCCGTACTGCTCGTCGAGGTTGGGCTGGATCCACGTCTTGTAGAAGGACGAGCCTGTTGTCGTAAAAATTGGTCACGTCACGTGAAATCGGCAAAGGAGTCGTGATTATTAGTATGAAATGAAGTCACGAACTCTTGTCTGTCTTTGGGTCTTGGTCCAGCATCTTGGCGATTTGCCCCCAACCCTGAGAAGCAACGACTTAGCAAAGAATATCCCCGTAACAATGCAGCCAAAGGAGCCGCCACTCACGTAGACGCACGGAATGGTGATGATGTAGAGGCTCAGGTAGTCGTCGAGCGCCGTCTCGCTGCGCAGGAAGCTGGCGTAGCCGATCTCTGCCGCGCTGGGCTCGATGTCCCCCATGGCGGCCGGCGGGATGCCGAGGTCGTCGATGCACGTCTGCTTCCACTCGCCCGCGTACTTGACCGCGCTGGCAATCTTGTCGGCCTGCACCTGCAGGAAGCTGAACGACGTGCGCGAGTTGAGCTTGGAGAAGCGCAGCGCCTTGAACTTGACGTCGTCTAGCAGGTACAGGTAGTCTTGCTGTTGACAGGGGGTGGTCTGTCAGTGTTTTTGCGCGTTTATCAAGGGTTAGTTCCTAGTGCTCTAGAAATGCACCTTGGCAAACTCGTCGTACGTGGACGATGGAAGCGTGCCGTAGGCCATTCCCTTGCAGAAACGATTGTTGAGGAACTTATTGTAAAGGTCCTTGTTCTGCTGGATGAGCTTGAAGATCAATGTTCTTTTCACACCATCAGCATCTATTTGTCACCAAGATGGTCACTGAGTCGGGTAACGGGTTAAGTAAACGAGTAAATAGACTTGTATTCACCCGTCTTCGACCACGTTTGGCGCTGCCCGGATGTCGGCCGGGAGAGCTCCGTGGTGTAAATCTGCAGCATCGAGATTTGCGTTCGCAAACAGCTGCCTGATGCGGCCTGACGCAGTGAGGTCTGGGATGTTGAAGACGGGATCGTCCATTATTTTGAATGCGGGTGCGCGATAATGGAGTATAATTACGTTTGAGAAGTAGTGGTAGGGACCATACCTAATGGCTGGGCTATCCGGAGGCACAGTAGAACCACTCTTTGAAGAGCTCAGGTTTGACCGACGACCGACTCAACTCAATTTCTCATGGTCTTTATGGCCTCTAATAAAACGATGGTAAATTGCACAAAAGAGGGGAAAACTTCAGCTTGGGGGGACGACGCCACGAGATGCTACGTTGCCAGAGATGCGTTCCACAACATGACCCGGCTAGCACTTGTAATTACCTGTGGCGAGCTGAGCTGTCATTTTATCCAGCCTTATATGCCGATTGCTATATATATATATATATATCCGAGATGGCATGCACACCTTTCCCAGCGTACAGACCTCGCTCAACTGGACCGCTCAACTGGACCGCTCAACTGGACCGCAAAGGTGCGGTCTATCGTCATTCACCACAACATTGACGACGAGTTTGGGAATACCAAGGCTAAATGTTAGGTCTAATTACAGTTAGTTAAGAAGGGTAATAATTAATTGGCTACGTGTCTAAAACAATACTCAGAATGGTATTGTGACACATGTCGCATGTCAAGCAAAGAGGATGTCTGGATCGTGGAGAGAACAAAGACGAAGCACAATTGTCTTGGAATCGACACCAGAGTCGGGCTACCATGGATGCTGGATTTTCTTGTTCTTTGGCGTAACTGCTGGTCTAGACCGAGACGCGTCTTTGACTCAAAGAGTCCAGGCCAACAATAACGCAGTCTACAACTCGGAAGCACAAGCTGTCGTATTTTGTGGCTCAGGCTTACCCAATCGGGGATTTTATCCGCCAAAGCACAAACGGGTGCAATTATGCGTGATAGTTGTTAACTTTGCAGCATACAGAAGACGGTACTAGTGTGGTGTGCCCACTTTCAAGCATGTGAGAAAGAGTGTGGGCGTGAGGGTGAGTGAGTGTGGCAGATGTGGCTGTAGGTGTGGCCTAGGCTCTGCTAAACCCGGGGCCTGGAACGGCGCAGCACGCCACCAGGCGGCCGGATTCGGGGCGAGGCCTGACAAGGCCACGGATCGACACGGAGCCTGCACGTCGCGTATTTTCCCCCACGTTCGGATCCAGAAACCTGGCGGCCCCTCCGTGGCCGGGTTCCCAGGCTGCACTGCGCCGTGAATAGGGGGGAGTTGACCCGACCTGACCCATGAGATAGAGCACGAGACCCTGATCGTCGCCCTTACCCACGGAGGGATGTGTAAAAAAGGGAAAATAACGGGACTGGGGGAAAGACAACAACTCGCCTCTGCGGGGCGCGCTCACGGCGATCGCCAGCCCCTGCTTGATTGCCAATAAAACAGACACAGACTGGAACTTTGCGTCTTTTTTCCCTCTTCCTTATCGCTAAGATGAGCACACGAGAAACAAGCATTGGCCAAGCTGGCGCCAAGGCGGGACCCCAGGGCAAAGGCGCTAACGCGCGCTCACGGCGTCTGCATGTTCGTGCGTGGAATTCTTCTAGAAGATCGAAGGGTGGGGAGCCCGCTGGGGGTGCTGTGATTTTCGGTATGGACTTGGATGACTTGGTTCGACAGATAAGGGTGAGCGAATCGTCGCCCTGCTTCCGCTCTGCGGAACAAGGCAAGACCAAGATGTTTGACCAAGGGAATGGCGGGATGGCGGCGGTCCAACCAGTAAGAAGAGCTGGAGCGTCCGCTAGCTCAGGTTTCAGCTCTTCGACGCTGAGCTCGATTGGGCGGCCTCATTGGGTGCGGCATGCACGGAGATGGTAGTGGCGTCCAAGATGGAGTGTAGCGTATTACACGCTCTACAATATACCCTCGCCTGATTTCGATTTTACCTGATGGTTGCGTATCACGGCGTCTGCGCGTGTGTAGTGTGTGTGCGTGTGTGCGCGCGCAACAAAAGGGAAGAGCTTCGTTCCGATGGGTTGCCTGATGCGGGGCTGAAGATGAGGGGCCCTTGCTGTCCGTTTGCCTCGACAACGCCTTGCTTTCAGCGACGTCGCCTAACCAGCCTCTCCTTCTAAAAGGGGTCGCGGGGTTATCTGATCTTCAAGTTCAACGACATGTGAACCGCACACGCTCTGATGGGCTCTCAATGAAGCCGAAAGTTGCACTTTTTACACGCGAGCTTTGTCTTTCTGTCTTCCCAGTTTTGTTCAAAGAGAAAGTGGAGTATCCGTAACCCGATCCGGTGGCTCAATGTTAGCGGCGCCAAGACGTTCGCCAAGGGTATTCTCCACTTTGCCCAGAGATAAGAAGATGTAAGCACCAATGATGGCCCAGAGCTGCGACAGACATCGAACTGTCATGCCTTCCTGCTTGCCGTCGTTGAAGTTTGGGGAGGTTGCTGGTTCAATTAATTGCAGTTTTTGACCACTCTGCGCCCTCCGTTAGCGAGGGGCTGTCGCATCAGTGTAGCACTACCCTATACGACGAGGTGCACAATCTGGCACCTGATCTCGAGACGCGCTGCGCGGTTGGTGTCGCAAAGATTCCATGTTCCAATGTTAAATGGTGGGGCACCACAGCAAACTCTCACTAGCCTTTAGCGGACGCGTCAGGAACGCTATGGCCACACTCCACTGAATGGTGCTGTGGACCCGATAAGAGCAACACAAGATGGAATCTCGTAATGTCGAGGAAGCGCATTGCCTTTTGCGCTGAGGCCGATTTCGCACCCATTGGAGCCCAACTATTTGCTGTCTACAATCAGGGTTGGGATCAGGAATTACCGAACAAGCAAGAGGGGAATATAATAATACGGGCTTTTCTAGGGATTCCGGGCGCTAACGCATTTCACCACAGGGAGCGGTTGAGCTGAGCCTGCGGACCTTGGCCTGCGTTTGTGGCTTGCACGAAGCTTCTGGTTTACGAAGTACGAGCCGATTGCGGCAGCCGGCCTGCGAGGCTCTGGAGTTTAGATACCCGCGAGCCAACCGTATTCACGAGACTCGATCAGGTGTTGTCCGATTATTCCATAGTGAGGTTTCCCCTTTTGGGCGACGGGCGCGAGGCAGATCGGGCGAGACGCAGCCAAGCTCAAGAAATTCGATGGTGTCTGCAGAGTGAAACAATTTGTCCCTCCGGCCCTCCGGGCAACATGATGTGTTTTCTTCGTGCAGGCCGACCTTGCCCGTCTCGGTACTGGCAAGGCAAAGCAACCGCGGTGCAGGTGCCCCCCCTTGCAGCCAGTTTGGGAAGCATCGGGCCAGAGTCAGGTCGCACTGGAAGGTGCTCTGAAGTGGTGGTCACACTGCCGCAGTCCCGGATCATTCTTGCCAAAGCCCAAGCCCAAGTTCGCGGGGAACTTAACAATTGGAATATTAATTAATTTCGTCGGCGAACCCGCAGAGACAAATGGGGACTGCAGGCAACCCTGCAGGACCCCATCGTCTGGGTCGACTGCCACTGCAGGCGGGACAGGACGGCGCAAAAAAGCTTAGTGTCTGGTCGGATTTCTATTAGGGCCAGAGAGGGGAGATGGATTTCGAGTTTTTCTTTCTAATCGCAGCCCGTCGACTCCCTAGGCGCGTCTGATGCCGTTGACTTGACGGCTGGTGCTGTGAGCTTTCGGGGCCGTGGAGCCAAAGTCCTGAGGCTGCGGATTGCGCTCGTACCATCATTGGCCGCCTGTCTCATTTCCCCACATCAGCTGCACCTGGCTGCAAGTGCCTGGCCTGGCTGTCCGTCTGTCTCCTCTTGACCCTTCTGCCTTCTGTGCGACCGACTCCAACACGACTCCGCCTCTCGGAGGTTCAGAGTTTGTGATCCAACCCAGACGACAGCAGAATCATCAACCATCGGGCGGGCGATCTGGGACGCAGCGCCTTGCTGGCGCATAGCCGTGCTCCCCACCCGACGGCTCCATAATTCCAACAAGTCGATAGCAGGCAGGCAGGCCGGCCGCAGTTCGCCAAGGCGCCAAGTTGGGGAGAGCCTGGGGGGAGGGGTTTCGTCTGGCATTTCTGGTGCCCGGATCAAAGCGGGTTGATGACCCACGCCTGCACCCCCACCGCTTCCCTGAGCGCCCAGGGATCCCTTATCTCGGGGGGTCCACAATTCCCTTGACATGAGGTCTTGGCAGGCTTGCGAAGGGGGCCCGAAAGGGCAGAGAGTCGCCTCCACACCTTGGTGATAGCAGAGTTGTGTTATCGGCTGCTGCCAATGCTATTCCGTATGCAGCGTTGCAGACCGGCTCGAAGCTCTCGGGAACTGCAGGCCCAAGGTATTTTACCGTGCCGATCCCCCATCAAACGGACCTGTTTTTCTTTTTCGTTTACCTTGTCAACCTTGGTTCAGCCATTTCTTGTCTCACGCCGAGGCACGCAACACGACACCGAATCCTGTCCAGATCGCTGCGCGAACCTGCCTTGACCATGTCGACTGGTACTCCCGTCGTCTACGAGGGCACCGCTGGCGTCGCCGACGCCGGTGGTGACTCGCTCAACGAGGACCTCAACATCTACTACGCGGTACGCGCTGGCCCGCCCGCCCTTCCTTCAGCGCGCCAGAGCGCATCGCATCTTGTCGCAAACTAACTTGCGTGTCCTGATAGGCTGGAGATTTGGCGTGGATCATGACCTCGTCGGCCCTCGTGCTGCTCATGGTGCCCGGTGTCGGCTTCTTCTACAGTGGATTGGCGCGCCGCAAGTCGGCCCTCGCACTCATTTGGCTGTCTTTGATGTCAATCGCAGTCGTGTTTTTCCAGTGGTTCTTCTGGGGCTACTCGCTGGCTTTCTCCCACAGCAGCAACAACCCTTACATCGGCGATCTTTCCAACTTCGGCCTCAAGGATGTGCTCGCCCAGCCCAGTGTCGGTGGCTCGCGTGTCCCTGACGTTCTGTTCTGCCTTTACCAGGGCATGTTCGCGGCCATTACGTACGTGCATCCCGGCTAAAAAAAAAAAAAAAAAAAAAAACCTCGAGTTGCACAGTTCTGACATGCATTAGCCCCGCACTCGCCATTGGCGCCGCTGCCGATCGTGGTCGCATGCTCCCCTGCCTCGTCTTCATCTTCATCTGGACGACCATTGTCTACGACCCGATTGCCTACTGGACATGGAACCCTAAGGGATGGTCGTTCATCATGGGTGGCCTCGACTTCGCTGGTGGCACGCCCGTTCACATCAGCTCCGGTGCTGCCGCGCTCGCCTACTCGCTGATGCTTGGAAAGCGGACTGGCTATAACAAAGTCAACGGTCTGCCGTACCGCCCCCACAACGTCACCCACGTCGTCCTCGGCACGGTCTTCCTCTGGGTCGGTTGGTTCGGCTTCAACGGTGGCAGTGCTCTCGCTGGCAACCTGCGCGCTGTCATGGCCTGCCTGGTTTCCCAGATCGCTGCTTGTGTTGGTGGATTCACCTGGTGCCTGCTTGATTACCGTCTGGAGAAGAAGTGGAGCACTGTCGGTTTCTGCTCGGGCGTCATTTCTGGTCTCGTTGCCATCACCCCGGCCTCCGGCTTTGTCCCGCCTTGGTCGGCTGTCATCTTCGGCATTGTCGGCGGCGCCGGATGCAATTTTGCAACCAAGCTCAAGTTCATTATCGGGGTTGACGATGCTATCGATATCTTCGCTGAGCACGGTGTTGGTGGCATCATTGGCAACCTGCTCACCGGTCTCTTCGCTGCGTATGTGGAACCTTTGCCTCTTATTGTGACGTCTTGCTAACGTATACGACAGTAACTACATTGCCCATCTCGATGGAGCGACTGTGATTGCGGGTGGCTGGGTCAACCAGAACTACATCCAGCTCGGCTTCCAGCTCGCCGACAGCGTTGCGGGCTTCTCCTACTCGTTCGTCATGACCTGTGTCATTCTTTTCCTCCTGAACCTCGTCCCGGGCCTATCTCTGCGCGTGTCGGCCGAGGAGGAGGAGCTTGGTCTCGACGATGCCCAGCTCGGAGAATTTGCCTACGACTACGTGGAGCTTAGCCGTCACGTCAACGATATCGTTACTCTCGCCACTCCTGGCAGCTCTGGAGATGCGACTAGCCTCAAGGGCGCTGATCCCGAGAAGGCCGTTTAATCTCACGATGACACGGAATACGATGGTCACGGTGGAGCGCTTTGGAGTAGATACTATCTAAAGAAATAATCTTCATCTGTCAATGATACCTTTGGCATTTGCCGCTTTCATTACTAATTTAATTAATATATAAGATCTTGGATCTGCCCTTTCTCTTCGTTTCTTGTGATCCCGATCTCTTGGATCTGGAATGAAGTTCAAATCCCTTGGCGATCGGGCGTTGGCGGCATCTTGCACCCTTGCGTGATACGCAAAACCGTGCCACGCAAAACCTAAGCTAGCTGCGCCCCCGTCCTACTGTCGCCATCCAGGATTCAGCGTGGTCAGCACTCTAAACATGGGCCCCTTGGCCCTGAAGATCTAGCTTCCCTAGCTGTCGACGGATTGGCTTACGAGCGCGATCCGATGGCGTGGTTTTCCTTCCAGAACCTTGGCGGCCAAGACCTTTGGCCCATGGGATGGCACCTTAACCTCGGCCATCCCGAGCAGGATTTGAGTGGGCCGTGAGAGCTGGCTGAGGATCGGCTGTTGGCGGCGAGCTGCTTCACATTCGCGATTCCTTCCTTTCACCAAATGCCAGGCACAACAGTCAAAAATTAAGTCTTAATCTCCGTGATTTCTAATTGATAGACAGTTCTGCGCCTCAAGACAACTTATCAATCTGGGCCTTATCTTTGGCCTGCAAAGCGGGGATGAGTGTGATTAGGTTCGCGAGTTGGGATGGTGTTGCACGTGATTTCGGTTAACTGAGCATTGAATTGTCTGCTCAAGGAATGCCGCGATTAGAGGGCATTCCGGGTGTAAGAAAGGGAGGAAAAATAGGCATTTGAAGTGGGGTTGACCTGGGCATGTAATGTGGGTCAATTCCAGGCGGCAGATGACAACAAGTCTCCCATCACTCGACTACACTCCCTGCACACGCCTCCTTTCGAGAAACGAAACAGTGGCTTGCTTGTCTGAACCCTTATCTGCGGGCCGGTCCTATGATGTCAGTTTGAAACCCCAGGACCGAAATCGGACTCTCAGAACCAGGGTCCACAGATAACTTTAGATAAGTGCCAAGGTGGCGGGAGGGGAGGAGGAAGATCAGACGGATCCAAATGTCTTCTTGTCTTGTCTTGTCTCACTCGCCTCGCGCTCTGCCGCAAACGCCACTCTCATATCATCCTCCCGAGAACCAGAACCGAGATCCAGAACCGAGATCCAGAACCGAGATCCAACACCCGAGACAATGCGGCGCAGCGCGGCACTCGCAGGCGGCGCAGCGCGGCAGATACGAGAGCCGCCCAGCATCCCATTGCAACCCGGCCGGCATTTGAGCTCGGGACACTGGGGTGGGTCTCGGGTGATATGCTGCCGAGCCTTTTTGCAACCATGCTCTTGTACGCCAGCTGTGCCTTGCCCACACGGTGTGTGCAGCTTCTGTGTGCAGCTTCGACTTCGTGTTCGAGCCGGTGCTAAGGCGGGATTCAATTCACCTCGGCGCCAAGGCTCGAGGCGGCGGCAACGAACCAGCCAGTGCATAATGTGGACAGGGCTGGCCGTCTGACTGGCGGCGAGATGAGAGATTCTGAAGGAAGTCTCTACTGGAAAGCGAGCGCCGTTGTCAGCTTGAGAAGTGCGATGTACAGATGTAGTAACAACTCTAACAGGCCGAGTTATATGTCACTGCCATTATCGTATTTGCGCACGCCGCGTTTTATTACTTAGCGTTAGGATTAATTGGCATTACTCTGTCTTAGACCGTAAGGTATATCGGACTTGGGAATCTACAATGGCTTGGGCAGCTATAGTGTAATAGTTGAATAGCTCGACTCAAAAGGCACGCGGGGTACGTGCTACGCCCTATTGCAGCTCCAACTTTGGGTGATGAGCCCTGACGAATGGCACGGGAACTACCTTATTGGTTCTCCAGGTTCCAGACCAGCGAGACGCACGGAACAGGTCGAGCTCTTCGAGAAGCTGGTGCAGGGACTACATGACTTGGTGCCCTGGGATACGGAGTAGATCACACGTTGCACGTCGAGATACGGCGGATCCTGGATCGGATCGAAGGGAAGATTAATGGTAAGGTGCCGCGCCTGCTTTCTAGGTTCTAGCCCCGCGCTAACGCCCTGAAGCCGAGACGCGACGGGAGCTCCACGTCTGGCTCGGTCGCTGCTGCCCCGGTACGAAGGACGATTTTGGTCTCGGCGGTCGATGAGGCTGACTTCGTTGTACGATGCGTAGGAGTGATGCGCGAGCGGTGAATCAACTGCCCGAAGGCCAGCAGGTGGGCGCCACCGGGAACCACCAGGCAGCGGCGGTGCATTAGCGAAGAAAGGTAGGGTAAGACCCACAACAACGCCACCTTCAACGACTCAACCTCTTCGACTTCGCTCTCGACCTCCCTTTGATGATCGTGAACTTGCCTCGCTCTCGCGGCTGTGAGGTGGCGAATAGGCACGCTAGGCGAGCCTGCGTGACACGAGAGGAAACAGACGAGCGCAGCCGCTCCGTCGAAGCATCGTGGACCGGCTCAACTCATATCACGTCCCCCGGTATCGCCCTCGGCACGCCATTTGCCGAGGACGCAGCAGGGCAGCGGCTGATTTGTTAACATCTTGGGGCTTGGCAGAAGCGAGGTCAGAGGTTTTCGTAAGTGCAGATCAACGGATTTAGTAGGTACAGCGGCTTTCAGGGGCATGTACAAAGCAAGTAGAAAATATAGTGATCCCCTTTACCCCCTCCCCCCCCCCTTTCCCCGCCAACTGTTTTTCTCCTGGACCTTAGGTGTTGATGTACAGGGGCAGCAGCAAGAAGAAAACGGAGACGTGTTCCTAACTAACGACACGACTGCGCAGTTTGCAATAAGGGAACACTTGAAGCGTGGGACTGGCGGGGAAGACGAGTGCTGGACACGGGTGCAAGGTGCCGAGCTTAGTGGAGCTACAACTGGCCGGACAAGTCCTTCTCTATTCCCGTTCTAAATTCTTCTCACCTCATCGCGCACCAATACCATCCAGCCTCCTTCTAGCCCGTTTCGACCTGTTGCGCCGCTCTATGGAATCGGAATCCATTCATTTATATCATCGAGTACACAGAGCATCACGGACACGCTGCCCTTCCGCGCCCACACAGCGGCCCGATACCGTGCGTGTTGTGACCATAGCCTATGATCGGGACTTATTGGTCTCCAGCCCACACAAAAATTCCCCCGCCGCAGGTGCAAGAAACGACTGAGTTGGCGCGTGCGGCTCTGTAGGCGGCTCGGTTCACGGCTCCCCGGTCGGGAAGGTCCTCGGCTTCGTCCCCTGCCCGCGGCACGGCTCGTTGAGCGAGTGGGCGCCGCCTTGGGCTTCTTCTGTAAGGACTCGATTTCCACTTGCTCCAGACTTTCCAGGTTGCAACTTGAACGGGTATCTCGTAGATTAGCTTTTGCGCATTAAAATTTACGACCCTAACGCAGTTAGGTAGGCGCGATCGAGCGCAGCAAGCACGCCGCCTCCCAGCCACGGACCACCACCTATAGCCGAGCTACCCGACAGCAGCAACAGCGCGCCCCCGCGGCCCAACGTCGCCGAGCTAGCAGGCGACGACGCCACCGACACGCAGACCGCAGCGAGCAGTAGCCTCGCAGCACAGCTCGACCGGATATCCTCTCGCCGGCACCGCTCCGTCTCCCACAACACCCAACGGCAGCAACAGACACAAAAACACAAGCAGCAGAGCTCCAAGCATCGGCCCCAGAGCACCAGGGCAGCAAAATACTACGGCACTAAACATGCTCGCACTCGCGGCATCGCAACCCAGTCATACGGATTCAAATACGGGCGACATTGTGGCTGAGGTCATTGATGCCTTCTTTGCTGATACTACAACACCCATCAGCCACGACCAATCTAGTACCTGTTTAGCGGATGACACAGCCGCAACGACTCCAGAGGCTCCTCGATGCTGTCCGGCTGAGGTCACATTAATACTCCTGTTAGCCCTGGGCAACCCGTCTATGTTCGGTGCAGAGGCGGCGGAGCAACTCTCTCCTTTCCTCTCACAACTCTGCCGCTCGCATCTCCAGCCTTCCTCAAGTCCGCAATGCGGTGCTGATGGAGGATAGCGCCGAGAGGCTGGTAGCATCAACGTAGGAGTGGAACGAGTGGAAGAACGTTCTCGAGTGGGTCCTATTGTCGGAAGGGGGCCACAACACGGCGCCGCACATGGACAGTCACGGCTTTGCTACGTGGATCACTCCCCAGGAAGGGTCTGTTGGGTTCGGCTGGATGTCTTGTCCGACGGAGGAGGAGCGAAATTCGTGGATAGCCGACCCCCACTACTATACAGGTGGCCGCTGGAGATATATTATCCTGAAGCCTGGCCAGTCTGTTTTCTTCATGCCGGGAACGATTCACTTTGTGTTCCGGGTGCGCGAGCATCAGACGTTGGCGCTTGGTGGCCACGTTATTCAGTGGTCAGACATTAGGCGCTGGATACAAGTCGTATTTGCTTAGATAAAGAACTCGGCCATTACTAACGAAGATATAAGCGGAGCGCGCCGAAATATGTCCGTGCTGTGGCGATGCTCGTCAAAGCTAGAGTGGAGGAAGGCGAGGTGGACCAGCTCGGTGGCGAAGCTGCGGTTACACAGTTCTTCGCATCTGTGAAGGTAGGGCTCCCAGACGTTTTGAGGCAAAGGCTAATCAGCTCAGGAATTCGAGGAAAGGCCAAGGTCCTCTCTTTCGCTGCGTCCTCTACGCCTTCGCTACCTCGCTCGTCTCCTCTCCGATTTATAATAGCAAATAGTAGGCAGCATCCCGTACAAAGAGCGTCGAGCGTAAGTAAATGTCTCTTATCTAGCAGCTTCACCTAACTTAATGTTGGCGCTGGCTTAAGCTGCCTCCACCGTCCAGAAGACTCCAACACGGCAAACCGCCGGCATCAGCGGAAGAGCCAGGGAGCCGGGAAGAATCGTAACAGCGCTTTCAACATCGATCAGGACGGCGGGCAGGATCCGGCTCCTGAGAGAATGCCCTCAGCCTTATGAGCGGGCCCATCAACAGCTGCTTGCCGACGACAGATACGTTGCCATTCGGGATAATCCCTCATACAAATATGGGTGAAAAGGATGAACCAGGGCTCCTATTTCCATTAAGCGGGCTTACCTCGAGAGGATATCCCAATGCGGTGGCGGTGGCGGCGATGGCTCGATGTTGAACGAGATCCTTGCGGTGGCGGCCGACGAGGCAGGAGGTACGTCGAACGGCCCAGCGCTGCACCGTCTACCTTACTAACAGCAAGTTACTTATAGCACTTGTTGCAGGAGCTTCATCCCTCTGGATAAAAGGAGGGCGTTTCCCACCTCCCCCGATAAGAGGAGGGCTTTATCTGAGTCCTCTCACCCCACTTCTGTCTCTCCAATACCAACCGCAAGCAATCTTCGCCATGACCCGTTTGCACCCGCGCATCGGGCACTCCCGGGCACGTAACGTTACCTAATAAACCTCGATCATTTTATCCGACAATAATCCGTGTCCGAGAACCGAGGTTCCGATGGTCGTAATACCCCGCCAGAGATGGGTCGACAAGGATTTTATTGCACATATCGCAACTAAAGGCGTAAGCCGACCGACAAGAGCCCAAAGAGAGCGCGTGACGTCTGATAACTCCGAGTCATCTTTAAGCTGGTTCGTTTTTCGTTAGCGATCAACCTATTCATGCCTGTAGGTTAACTTTTGGAATATTCACTAGTTTCTGCGTCCTAATAAAAAGATCGTAGGGAGAGATAGCTCTGACAGGCTAGTGGGGAGAAGTCCCATATCGATGGTAGTTTCAGTTGGCATAACGAGTACTGTTGAATAGCGGGGATGTGAATTACCTATTTCATACTTTAAATTGGTATTAGGGAGACCAGTCACTTTGTGGATAGAAAGGGATATTGAAGGTAGTAAACTAGTTCCAGCGGAACATTTAGTATATATTCTCGACGGGTGGCTAAAATATATATAATATAATGGACAAGAGTTAAGGATGATAGTTTATTTTGATTATCTAAAGAATTTATTAGGGAGTATAATTCAAGGTTCCACAATACCGTGAAATAATTCCCACGCCTTCTAGAAACCCAATATATAGTTCCAAACGAACGTCATTACTTGTATAGCAACTAGTCTTAATGATGGCACATTTGGTGAATCTCTGTCCTTTACTTTCCTCGTCTTTCCAGCGGTTACTGGTCTTGAATGCTTCACCAAGGCCCGGGCCAAATATCGTGAGTGTATGATCGCGTGCGTGTAGAAGAACTCCATCTACCTCTAATGCTGAGAATTCCATTAGATCCAGCACCTCTTGAAACCCAATCCACATTTGGAGAGAGAAATCTCTAGGTAGGTGGGGTACGTCAATATATAAGTAAGTCGAGTCGGATCGCCAATATTAGCTTGCCGCAATGGCACGACAGAGACTCTCCCCAAGACATGGATCCTGAAAGATACTCGGCGAAGGGAACAGACGACTAAAGGAAACAACTGGCGTTGACGGAGAGGCATCCGTCGAGGCTGTTGGGGTCGCGGTAGCAATGGCCTTCGGGTGCTACGAGAGATTGGTACCTGGTAGCCGAGCGAATTTTCAGCGATGCTCGTCCTATAATGAATCGACGTGGGAGTAGGCAAGAGTGCGTCTCACTATTCTCGAGCACGGCGGAGCTCGTCGTGGCCGTTAGATTGCCTGATATTTGGGCGGGGATGGACTCACGAACTATATTATTTAGCACTATAGTTACTCTAGGTAGTTTTTGTACTTACGGCCATTAATCTCCCCGTACAAGCGTTGAAAATTCTCGTCACGGGAGCTCCGCATGAGCGGGCCAAGGCGGACTTTAGCTGCTTCGCAGAGCGCTTCCACTTGTTTCAATTTGGCATCGCGAATTTTCTGCGCACTGACGAACGCTCCTAGTAGAATGAGGATCTTGATTGGTAATTGCCTAAGAATTTTCCGCTTTTCCGGTCCCATTCTATCCATATGCTTGCCAGCGAACACATATTGAGCTGATGTTGTGACTTGTCGCCGTTTATGACCACTAATATCGGGATTGGGCAATAGGAATGCAGTTATCTAGCGAGTTCATTATTTCTAGTCGCCGGTTTCTCCTCTTACGGGTAATACCGAAACATGGGCGGAGGCGGCGTCTGGATGGCCTTTTAATGGCGGTAAAGGTAGAGCAGTAAGCGATGACGGTGCATGGAGAAAGTTTACTGGCGAGTGTGACTCCAGCGACGAAAGTTGTGTGGCGGGCATAACACTCAGCCACAAAGAGCCACTATTACTACATCGCGGGGTCCGTATTGTAGCAGTTGGTCGCCAAGCACAGGAATGATAAATTTCGAGAATTCTACCACTGGGTAATTTACCACTTTTTACCACAGCGCAGTAATTCTGCTGGATCCGTTAGAGCGTGGCCTCGATTGATCTGGAGAGACTGAGATAAACTGCGTGGTAGCTTTGGTTTGGTATGTCTATGCCCATTTTCCTCTGTGCATATATATGACGCAGGTAAAAATGATATGGTTGAGTGAGATAATTTTTATAGCGGCGTATGCAATGTAATAGCAAGTTCATGAGATAGTTTTACCGCCCATCCACACTGTCTATTGTGATCTCTCAGGGAGGGCGGCAGCTGTATTCGATCTCTGTTGAAATATTTCTGTTGAAGTCCCTTTCTCTAACACTCCATAACAGGACATTTTTGACGGACCGTGATATGGTGTGTGCTCGGTAGATCCATGTTGTGTTTTTTTTCGCAGCCTTTTTACTTATTGTTTTCCTTTGACTCCACATATTTATTGTACAATTACATCTCCAATCACTGCTCTCGTATGGTTGGACAAAGTGGTTTCAACGGCCATCTTGGAGTTCTTGCACGTGAATGGGCCGCCAAGAACGATGACGCAGACTGGAACGCGCCATTGCCAACAACGAATGGCACGTGGGGGACGAGGAGAAGCAGGGGACAAGAAGAAGCAGGAAACGACTTGGACGAGACGTCATAGCCAGCCCGCCTGACTCTCCCGCCAAACTTTCTCGCCCCTTGTTGCCACTGGGCTACATGGTATTAAATGTCTACAGTAAATCTACCGACCCGCTCATATGTATCCTAAATGACTTTTGCATCCAAAGACCCAAACGTCGAACCAACTAGGTACACACCTGCACGATTTACACGTGCCAACCAACTTTTCCGATCACGCATATACCGCAAACGTTAGTCCCGAAACAGAAACATCGCACCATGGACTCGGCGGGCGCAAAGTCGGTCATGTCCAACGACATGAAGGAGCTCCACGAGGGCAAGGAGGAGACGTCCAACACCATCCGCGGCCACAAGGCCGCCATTTCCAACCCGAGTAAGTAAAACCCAAGCTCTTCTGGCACAGTCGAGTATCTATTTCCGCACGCGCAAAGTCTGATAACCATTGCTTTTGGTGCCCGTCTTCAAGACACAGGCGAGGCGGCCAAAGAGAACAGCGAGCGCGTCATAAAGGAGCTGGGTGGCAGCGACACGCAGGAGGCGGTCAGGAACAAGCCTGTTAGCAAGCAGGCGGCGGACGAGCTGTACGGCACGAGAGCTGCGGCTGGTTAATCAGATGGCTGTAATCACTGCAGGGTTCTGGGTATCACGGAACAAGAGAGTCGCTCTACTGAGATGAGATGTGCTATGAACCGAACTCGAGGAACTTAGTATGGAGATACAATACGTGTGCCGATCTGGTTGACCAGAATCATGACGCTTTCCAGCTCTTCGCGCTTCTCACTCGACAACCTGCAGCCACTGCTTGAACCAAGCGACGGCGGCGTTTTTGCCGCGCACCATGGCGTCCCTCGAGCCCTTGGCGGCTTCGTCGCCACGCGTGAGGCAGCCGTGCTCGACGCCGGGGAAGTGGTGGTACTCGAACGGCAGGCCGAGGGCCTGGAGGGTCTGGAACGTGTGCGTCTTGAGCTCGGGCGGGTAGTGCTCGTCGATCTCGGGGGCCAGAAGCTGCGTGGGCACGGCGAGGGCGTCGACGTCGGCCTTGGTCATCAAGCCCGGGTGGCCGATGCTGACGCAGTCGACGACGCCCAGGAGGTCCTTGGCGCCGAGGCGCGCCGACGCCCAGCCGCCGTAGCAGAAGCCGACGACGCCGACGCGCGCGTACTTTGCGCGCAGGGCGCGGGCGGCCGCGATGATCTCGGGCTCGCGCTTCTCGCGGTTGTTCCGGGCCAGGAAGCCCGCCATGTCGATGTCTTCGTAGCGCTTGGCGAAGACGGCCTCGCGCGAGACGACCCAGCCGTCGAATAGGTCGGGAACGTAGACGGTCACGTTGGCCTCGCGGGCGTAGTGGTCAGCCAGCAGCCGGGCGTTGGGAAAGGTCCAGCCGAGAATGTCGTGCAGGTAGAGCACTGCAGCTGACGGGTTGTTCCCGGTCACGTAGGCCGCGTGGTTCGTCCCCGGGATCGTCGAGACGGTCCCGGCGGGTGTGCCGTCCCACTCAAACGCTCGGAGGCAGCATTCGCCGCCGATATTCGTGGTGGATGGTGCCATTTCTTTCGGGGCCGTAATTACTGACTTAGAGACGGGCTCTTCGGGACTGCCGTCTGGGAACGAGACGAAAAGCAAAGGGACAAGCTAATTAAGTATCATGTAGCCAAGGGTACATGTAGCCTAGGGTAGTAACTTGTCAGGGAGAAGGGCTTGACTGGCTCGAGCTGGCGCAGCCGGCCGCTTCATTATATATACACCATGCGACCTGGTAGTATCGGGGCTTCCGGATGTTGTCTGGAAAGGCGATGAAGACACGACTGGGTGGTATTGCGGACTTTGACGGTGTGCTCATGCATGCTTGATAAGCGGTTGGAGTTTTCCCCTTCAATGCCAGCTCGGCGCCGTCCCTAGAATAAATGAGACTTTGGTACTCAAAATGAGTCTGATCCGATAATCACCGAAGAAGGTTGGTAGAAAGCCAAGATAATTGGTGATGTTCCTTGGAAATAACGGGGCCTCGAAAAGGCGTCAAAAGAGATTTGGCGGTGCCGAGCTGGTGCTGTCCGTTTGCGCTGGGCGCGGCATAGTTCAGACCGCCCGGCAAACGCAAAATATGTTTCCGTCTTGGCCCCGCTCGTATTGCGTATTCCGTATCGCGTATAGACGCCCTGAGGCGAAGCAAACAAGTCCGGACACTAGGTTGGTGGAGATTCACCTCGCTGCCCGCGCCGGGCTCCACATCTAGGAGCTAGACCGCTAAAATACAGGGCGTTGGGGAGGGCCTGGGGCTAGAGCAGGCTTCCGGTCGGGGCGGGAGCCCTCACGCAAGGCAGACCTTGAGCAGACTCAAATATGGTGAGCAATGAGACTGCAAAAGAAATGGAAGGACCGCTTCAATCAAGTTCAGAAAGACGCGACATTGGCGCAATGCAGGTTGACGGATACGCGCGGGTCCGACTGCGAAGGCAACCACCCACCTGCTCAGGCCTGCTGGGCAATTGGCACAACACGCCCGCTCAATCCTCGGAATACCTAATAGGGCAGGAAGCGGCAGAAACATACAGCATGCCTGCCGAATTGGACTGCACCACCCGGCGGATCTTGGGTTCCTACCTCCCAACAGCAGGGAGCAGCAGACAGACACCATCATTCTTCTCCATGGCACCACCCGCAGGCGGCAATCACAGCGAAAAAGGATGAGGTTGGTTATCAAAAATTGCCACCGGAACGGCCCCAGAGGGACAATTCATGGCAGACTGCTCCGCGATGTGCAATGCAGGCTTTCCACCATGGTGCGAGGGTTTCTTGATCTCCCCGCACCCAATGAAGGTAAGTATAAAGAAGAGAAAAATCAAAAGAGAGGGAGAAGGGCCGCGGGCGCCGTTTATGTAGGCGAGCCTGTTGGTCCGTGCCAGGGAAGCCTGGTTCGGGCAGGAACAAATTTGGAGCCGACAAGCTTTCCGCGGGTAACTCACTGCGGGGCAGCCAGGTGCTGTCGCCTGCCGTTCTTGAGTAGATGGTCGCCAGTTTGGCAGCCAATTTGCGGCGAAGTCCCAACAACAGCCGTGACTCGGAATCGTAGAGTCAGACGAACTAATTAACATTTACTATCCCTTTCATTGCTCATTTGACGTCAACTTATGCCTTCAGTACGGATTTCTCCGCTGAAGCTGAAGTCTGAATTCCTGAGTGTCAATGGTTTACCGGCAACAAAACTGGGCCGGTCGGCGCTGCCTACAAAATAGACACCTGGCGTCACGGCACGAAACAAAACGAAGAAAATTAGGTCAAAAGCCTCGCAGGTAATTTACATGATAGATACTGATAAGATCAAGCATTCATCTTGAGAAGCAACCATACCCCAACCCTCATGGTTCTCTGATGGGGGACTTCACTGTCAGGAAAGAGCCCCCCTTTTCTCCCAGAGCACATGCATACAGACAGAACCGTGCACCACGCGCAGCATCAGTGGTTCGACACGCCCTCGACCTTGCCAAACGCCAACCAGACGTACTTTCCCTCCTCGATATAGGAGGTGAGGTGGATCTCCTGCGGTGGGTCCGTCGCCAGGGGCGGGTTCCTCCCCGAGCTCGCCATGAGCCCGTACTGTCCCCAGCGTAGACACTCGACGCCGGCGATGGAGTTGCCCCACGGCCAAAGCTGGAAGCTGTCAGCACTGCAGCCTTCTGCGCCACGGATGAAGAAAAGACGTTGGCAAACGCACCCCGAAGTAGTAGCCCTCGTTCCCCTTGGCGCAGGTGAACTCGGCGCCGAGCACGCGGCACGGGCCCGCGGAGCTGGCCAGCGTGAAGGTGGAGGCGTTGAAGCGCACGGCATCGAAGATGTCGCAGCGCGAATCGTCGGCCGTCCACAGCCCCGCCGCTGTCAGGCACCCCAGGTCCGCCCGGTACTGGTCGCCGTAACCCCACACGGTGCGGATCTGCCCCGTGCCGTTGAAGCCGACGTACTCGACGGCGGCTGCCGCGAGTCCGGCCATCGCGAGGCCCAGGACTGCTTTCAGCGTAACGACCATTGTCGAGGGCGAGGGATCGAGGGTCTAGACTGGGCTCGATTGACGTGGGAGCGAGATGGCGTCTCTGCTGTTCAGGGGTGCTAAGTGCGCTAGGAGCAGTGACAGCACGCTTCTGGGATATGACGTCGCCAAGGGGAAAGCGTGGATAGAGACAAGGGGGCTAGACGGGGGAAAGGGGAGTGAGGATGGTGTGGACTCTTAATATATCGCCTTGCAAGGGCCTGGCTGGATGCAAAAAATGGCCGAACTAATTCCTGTATTTTGCGGTCTGGCCTCTTGGCGGCTAATAACCGACCTGCTGGTCCTTCCCGGGATGGAAGGGCATCTGTCTAATTGCTTGATGTCGGGCGTGCCCGGTGCCCGGGTCCTTGGAACGGCGGGGTTCCCGGGTCCGCGTCTGCCCTGCAAGGTGGCTTCTTGACTTCTTGGTGTCTTTTGACTATTGCAAGCAAACTCTGTTGGGTTTACGAGGCCGTCGCTGCCGGATCTCATGGCCAATGCCCAACGTCTACGTTGCGAACCGATCCAGGCGTAACCGCTCTGCCAGGGCAGATGTAATTGTGACGGGAGACTTTGTCCACCACAGGGACCAACTACAGTCGTATTCCAGAACATCCGCGTCAGCTCGCTTCCAAATTGCGTCGGGGTTTTGCGGTCGGATTTAATAAATAAGCTGCACCCCGAGAGGGCGACCAAACACCCTCTGCTCTATTTACCCGACCGCACTAAGCTGAGAGCGTGTCGTGCGGTCCTGGCACCCCCGCATCCGGTGACACCCCAGTTAATATCCCGTCCGGCAGGCGGACAGAGTGCCGTAAAAGGGAGGAGACAGACGGACGTGGTGCGCTTGCCCTGGTAAAGTGATGAGTTATTTACGAGCGAGGACTTGGGTTGTGTGTGAGAGAGATTCCTCGAGATCCGGGGGAGTGTCTTTTTTTTCTTGCCAAGGACTTCGGAGGCCATCGCGACGGCGGCCCGCCGTCTAATCCGGCTCGGCCGCGCTCAGGAGTTTCCTTTCCAGGATCAAGTCCGCACCGTGATGCAAAGGGGGGTTTTTGGGGGTTGTACTTGTAAATCGCATAATTCCGGCCGGAATTCTTGTATTGTTCGTAACTAGGACAACTACCCAATGTAGCAACTCCTCAAAACAAAGCGGTGACATTCTCTCCTTTCCACCAGAGCTGTTTACAATGACGCGGACAATGAGTTGGGCCCGGCCCATTCATTATCACGCTCCCAATTCCCAACCTTGGGGGCCAAGCTCAAGATAACAGTCAAAGAAACAGCGGAGCTTTTACTAAAACGATTTTGGTCTGGAGCCCTCAGGGTGTTCTATTACTGCCAAATTTCAGGATTCATATTCAACGCTCAAGCGTCAGCTTTTACGAGACCGGACGTCGATGAGGCTCGTCGAGGGATGAGCTGGTTGCCAAGCTGCAAAAGTTCGACGAGTTTAATTAGCCACCTCAAAGGCTAGAGGTGAACACGTAAAGAGCCGGGAGCTATATGCCATTTGTCACGCTGCGAGATGAGAGGCCCAAACCGGGTCTGGGTTTGCATTCAATACGTTGCACCTCCTTATTTGCTTTGGAGTTGGTCAAGAAGCCCACCTTTGACGTCTTATCATGATCGGCTTCAAGCTCACCGTTCTGTTTCTTGCACTTCTACGCACCGGCGTGGCTCAAAGCTCCCCAATTTGACTCTGCCATGGGCCCAATGTGACTGTGCCATGGGTCAAATGGCAAGCGGCGCCTTGCGCGCATGACCCCAAGGCAAGTATTCCCTCTACCGGCCGGTTCAAAGGACTCGTAACTAACAGCTCAACTCGACAACCACAGCTATACGTTTTCAAAAACATCCGCTTCGGAGCCAAGCCCGTCCGGTTTGCAGCACCTAGATACCCAACTAACCTAGACTCTTCCATCCAAGATCCCACCTACGGGCCGGCATGCTACCAGATCCAGCCAAAGGCCCTCAGCAACCCTCCAGGCGGCTCACACAGCATCAAGGCTCCTCGCAATGGCCTGGAGCAGCCCAACCCTGGGCTGTACGACCAGGCGCTGCTGTTGGACTGGGTCCAGAAGTACGTCGGCCAGGCGGGCGGCGATGCCAGCCAGGTCAGCGCGTGGGGCGAGTCCGCCAGCGCCGGCTCGATCCTGCACCATCTCGTCCGCGAGGGCGGCACGGTGAACCCGGGCTTCAAGACCTTCCTAGCACAGAGCCCCGCGTTCGAGTGGTCGTGGGATAATAGCTCGGACGGGACGCTGGACACCATATACAGGGACTTCTCTGGCCATGCAAAGTGCGGCTTCCGCTATGAGATTGAGTGCCTGCGTGGCGCGAGGGTCGAGGATCTTGCGAGCGCCAACCAGAAGCTTTTCGATGTCGTGCATCAGACTGGCCTCTTCCCTGTTGGGCCTTCGGTCGACGGTAAATGGATCCAGAACATTCCTGTGATTCCTGTCACAAGTGTTAGGACAGTTCGCTCTCATTCTCTTCTTCCTCTATCACTTGAGCATGAAAAGGTTAAAGGGTTCCCGTAAATATGCAAGGAAACTATACTTACTTATCTGCCGCCAGGGCGATACCGGTGCGGTATCACTAGAGCGCTCATCTCGCACGTATCCGACGAGACGGCGTCGTTCACTCCGGCCTACGTCGTCTCGGGAAACCCTAGCACCGCGTCCACCGGTTCCATCCACTAGCCCGTCGTCATACCTGGAGACCGGCTGGGCAACGTGCTGCAGGTGCACGACATGTCCTTTGGCTTGCTTCGTCTCGGACCAGCAGAACACGAAGCAGACTTACGGGTTCTGGCAGGAAATTGCCTGGATGGTTAGGAAGATTGGGAAGGGTTCGCCTTGGCGGGGGGCGTGTCAACAATGAGAGAGAGCCGACAAACAAGCAGAGAGAGGGCGCCGCAGTGGGGAAGGATGAGCTTTGAGATTATTTGAGATCATGAAAAACGAGATTCGCAAATCACAGTCACACAGCCCACTTAGGTACCTAGGTAACTAGGCAATGATACTACGAAAGAAGCAGCCGCCATTGTATAGCCAACCGTACAGTGACGTAATTAATTACATTCCCATTTCCAGTTCGTAGGTGCTTCTGCAAAGCCCTGTACAGGGCGGGCGCCTGGGGCGAGGCTTCAGGGGGCACGTACTATGAGGCAAACGCATCGAGCACATGGAGTTGGGATGAAATTTACTGGAAAGGAAAGTGGATATCGATCGAAATAGTGCCCCCTCCCGCTGTTTATGATGCCTCACCACCCAGCCGTACTTCTTGTCCTTATGAAAAAAAAAGAGAATTTGAAAAACCTGCCCTCACCAACCCACCAACCGTCAATCAATTGAATCGTCCACCACCACCAGATAGCCCCCAGTCCACAGAAAACAGCAGTCTGGCCCCACATCAGGAGCAGTTGAAAAAGATGATGCACTTGTCGGAAAGGCTCCAGAAAGCTCGCGCTGAGGCCGACCTTGCCATCGGAGACCTTATCGACGGTACGCTCAGGGCAAATTTATTGGATGCCAGTTGTCTGAGAGGGAACGAGAACCTCGCAAATCTTTTCAAGCACGACTTGCTCGAGAAAGCGAACGGAGAGTAAGTAGCCAATCGAGATCCTGGAGTCATGACTAGACGCAGAGGATGCTGACCAGATTCGTCGCTATAGTATGCTCTATGCCCGGGTCGCCCTCGCAATAATCGTTAGGAAAGTCCCAGCTACAGAAGATTGGCTGGATGCGTTCCTCGAGGAACTGCCAGAAGATGTGCCCGGGCTGTACATGCGGACGCTGCTTCGTGTACCGGAGATGCACCGCGAGACGGTTCGCCGTGCTCTGGTTTGGCAACGATTTACCTTCCAGAAGATGAGCCTTGGCGAGTTCGGGGAGGCTCTCCGGGTTCCGCTGGAGCCTCTTGATAAACTTGGAGAGTTCAAGCTTGGAGACTTCGAGCTTGGAGAGCCGTTTCCGGATCCCCTCGCCACCGTCGACATGCTTCCGGGCATCTTGTTCGTCAGATCGCCGCCTTCTCCTGCCTCCCCGTCGAGCTCAAGCTCAGACGGTAACAACAACGACAACCTGCAGCAGGTGCAGATCGGCCACGGCTCTTTTCTAGACTTCATCGAATCCGAGTTGATCAAGAGGCCGGGCCCCAAGGAAGCCCAAGACTTTGCCATGGACAAGGCCGGCACGAAACAAGGGTTTATAGTCGCCTGTCTCCGTTACTTTCTCCACGCTGCCGGCGAGGTGAGGGATCTGGTGGACAAGGACGAGATTCTAAGGGCTTTCCCCCTGGCGGAATGTTCGGCCAAGCACGGCCTTCGCCTGGTCGAGGGCATGACCTACGAGAAGCAGCGGCCAGAGCCATTGGAGAACATGATGCGGCAGATATTCTCCTCCAAAGACGCCGTCCGGCTCTTGAACCTGGTGGGGACCTGGAGTGGCACTCTAGTTGGCTTTGAAGACTTCCTCGGGCCGCTATCGTATCCTATCGGCAAGGGCCAATTGCGCATCTTGAGGTTTCTGCTCCGAAGGCGCAACGACGACAGGGCAGGAACATTAGCACGAATATCGGCAATTGTGACGGAGGAAGATGTCAATGCCGGGCTGCACCAAGCTTGCGCATCCAACAACTACGAACTTGTTGAGTTCTTGCTCTTCTACGGCGCCGACGGGCGAGCACCTGCTGGCAAATACCTATGCGCGGCCGACACGGCCTTGCAGCACGGGTCTGATTTCATTGTCAAGATCCTCCTGAACGGAAGGAACGGCATTGCGCAAAGCTGCGCCGAGAAGAAACACCCTCATCTAGTCACCTGGCCACTGCCAGGGAGTCCACTGCCAGTCTAGCCGAGTGTAAGATAGGCTTCTAAGTCTATAGACCTATACCTAACTTATAAGGTCTCGCCTGCTAGGACTAGATAGTATTCTTACTCGTCCTCATTCCCTTACGTTGATGAACGAGATAGTGTAGTTTACTGTACGTTTTTGCTAGTTATAGGCAAACTGTTTAATTAGACTACAAAGTCTGGCAAGGCGCGGGACTGATTCGATTTATACTTTGTAGTGATGCTGCCAGAATTATTCACCTTTTACTCAACCTCTTCCGAACGAGTCAACCGGCAACCTTGAATCGCAGCGTCAAGGAGCGGGAGATGCCGCTTGTGGGACCCGAGAGTCGGGATTCTTAGGGATGTAATTACACCAAGGCGCTAGCCAGAGCACTGCCACCACGCCGGCAACGGACCCATTCCGGCGCTTTAGGGCCGATATAAATAACGCGAGCAGCACCAAGCATTGAGCGACGAAGAAATTCCCTATAAAGAGTTCAACCCTTTCTTCCACTTTTACCTGTCTTCGCGATTGTATCAAAGCCACCAATACGCTGTTCTTCACGCGAAAATGGCGACTCCGCAACGACTCGAGACGGTACGGCGCCTGCAGCTGGCCATGGCGACGTCCTACAGCGCCATGGGCGCGTGGTATGTCTTAACTGCCTCGTTCACCGTCTGCTAACACAGCGCATCCCCTCTAGACACAATTAGCTAACAAGTCTCTCAAGGTGCCTCGTCCACCCGTCGTCGGTGATGGCGCTGGGGTTCACGCCGGCGTACGCGGCGCTGTGCAACACGACGACGGCGCTGCTGATGCGCTGCTTCGGCGCGCAGGCCATGACGTGCGGGCTCGTGCTAGGCACCAGCACTATGACGCCACTCAGCTTTACCGCTTTTGGCTTGGCTATGATACCCTACGTCGGCTGGAACTTTTGGTTTAGCGCTGTTGGCCCTGCTGCTGGTGTTATTTCGGGCCTGATGTGGATGGATTTTGCTGGGAATCTGTTCTTTGGTCTGGGGTCGCTGTACTGTGCGAGGCTGTTGAGAGAGCAGCAGCAGGAGGACGGTGCGAGGTTGCAGGGTGCAAAGGAGAAGGGGCTGTGAGCGAGGGAGTCTGGGAGGTTGGACTTATTGATGGTGAAGTTTTGTCTGTGTTTAGATATGGATACCAAAATCGTAGGACGGATGGCTGATACGGAGCTTTGCTTTACAGATTTGTGTACATTTACTACATGTACATTTACTACATGTACATGCACACGGAATCCTTTTTCGGTTCCAGCCCAGCGACCAGAGGCCTGGAGAACTGGTTACAACACCTGATTGGCGGGTTTTGAGAGACAATTAAAATTAAAACACAAATCTACAGGGCAGGCCCCAAGTCTCACCCACTCTCCGAGACAGGTACCTCGATGTTTCGGAATTTAAAGCCGTGACATGATCCCCCACGAACCACTCGGTTCTCCCTAAAGTTGGAGGTCACTACCCCGCACTGGAGCTTTCAGAAGAGCGTGGGGGGAGTATGGAGCAAGCTAGGCTCAGGCCACACAGGCCACACCAAAGGTTGGGGCTCCACGTGGGGTTAAAGGGGCGCATGATCACCGGACGGACGCCTGACAGGTCGACGCTCGCTCGCTGTGCGAAAACCTGAGCCTGAAAACCTACCAACCCAAGGTACGTGCAACATCCATCCCATGGAACGAACCATTGCCTCTCGCTGCCCCCTCGGAATGCGACGCGAAGGAGCGCGCTCCCGAACCGACCGCTAGGGCCTTTCGTGACTGCTCTTTCCGATGCCCAATGGAAGCCATTCCTTCGTCATGCCACGAACGGCGTCCTGCCTTTTACAACTCGAGGCGCCTCCACTACTACTTATAGAGCGAGGCTCTCCTGCAGCTGCCACGTCTGGGCAGCCAAGCAGCCATGGCGAGCCTTGAAACAGGCCGCTAATTGCTCCGCCCGCTACCCGTACCCGTCCACGTCCCTCATCCGATGCTGCTGCTGCTGCTGCTGCCGCTGCTGCCGCTGCTGCCGCTGCTGCCTCTTATCGCATCGTCCCGCTGGGATTCTCGCATTGCAGCGTTGACCCGCGCCGGGTATCGCCTTGGACCTGCCCGCCCGCCCTTCCGCCCGTGATATCTACCGTTCTTCGAGATAGACGAGGTGGGTCGTATCCTCAACTGTTGAGCTCTCTGGCAATCCGGTCCCTGTCTGTTGCCGTTGGCGCTGGAGTCGCGGCAAAATCTCACTTGCATACCCCGTACCGTGCCTGTCAACACCTTGCTCAAAGGGGGGCAGCGCTGACGACGACGTTGCTATAAACCCCCAGAGGCTCTTTGCTCCGCATTGCCTCGGTCACCCTGCTACACAGCCGCCACATCCACATACCCCTTCCCCCCCCCACCCGCAGCGTATTGAAGCCGTGCAGCGCATTGAAGCCGTGCAGCGCATCGAAGCCGTGCAGCGCATTGAAGCCGTGCAGAACCATGGCGGAACCGGTAAACACCCCCATGCCGCCCAGCACGCCGGTGTCGGCGACGACCCCGCGATCAGGGTCGCCTGCGCCGCCCGTGCCGAGCCTCACGCCGAACGCGACCATGACGACGATCCCGCTGCATCGTAAGTCGCTGGACGGCGGCGGTGGCGGCGGCAGCGGCGGCGGCTCGGCGGCTGCACCGATAAAACGGCCCGTCGTGCTCCACATCGGCGACCCCATCAAGTACAACCCTGCCACGTACGCCGAGTTCAGCCAGGCCTTCGACGTGGTGCGCCCCGCCGCCGCCGAACGCGAGCGCGCCGAGTTCGTGCGCGCCCTCAAGGAGCGCCGCTGGGGCGACTTCGGCGCAATCTTCCGGCCCTTCTGGGGCACCGGCGGCGAGATGGGCCGCTGGGACGCCGAGCTCATTGCCCTCCTGCCGGACTCGGTGAGGATCTTCGCCAGCGCCGGCGCCGGGTTTGACTGGGCCGACACCCGACTGCTGGGCGAGAAGGGTGAGTCTGGTTTCCTACAACAAGTCGACGTGGCGGTATGGCCGCTGACGGGCTGACTTGGGCGGCGCAACAGGGATCATCTACTGCAACTCCGGGCTCGCAGCCGCCGAAGCCGTCGCCGACTTTGCCGTGGCCATGGTGATATCGACGTTCCGCCACCTGCCGTGGTGCATTGGCGCCGCGACACTCCCGCTGCTCGCGGCACCGAGCTCGTCAGACAATGCCGCCGCCGCGACAGAAGCCGAGGCGCGCCGCATCTTCCAGCTGTGCCACGCGCAGGCGACGGCCGTGAGCCACAACCCGCGCGACCACGTGCTGGGGCTGATCGGCTTCGGCAACATCGGGCAGCAGATCGCGGCCAAGCTGGGCCACGCGGCCTTCGGCATGAAGATTGCCTACTTCGACGTGATCCGCAAGCCGGCGGGCGTCGAGGCCGCGCTGGGCGCGACTTTCTATCCCACGCCGGAGGAGCTGCTCACAGCATCTGACTGCGCCGTGCTGTGCACGCCGGCGTCGACCGACGGGCGCCCGCTCGTCACGCGCGAGCTGCTCGCCGCCGCGCGTCCCGGCACGCGCTTCGTCAACATCGCGCGCGGCTCGCTCGTCGACGAGGACGCGCTAGCCGACGCGCTCGAGTCGGGCCGCCTCGGCTCCGCCGCGCTCGACGTGCACGCCGAAGAGCCTCGCGTCAACCCGCGCCTCGTGCGCCTCGCCGGCCTCGACTCCCCCACCCCCGGCCGCGTCATGCTGACGTGCCACAACGCCGGCGGCACCGTCGAGACCCACGTCGGCTTCGAGGAGCTCAGCATGCGCAACATCCTCGCCGTGCTGCACGGCAGGCCGGCCATCACCCCCGTCAACCTGCATTTCCTGCCCTCGGGCGCGGCGTGAGAGTGTCGCGCTGGTTTGACGGGAGGGAGGGGGTCCATGGGGTGCGTGTTTGCCTGTTTAGCGAGGAGTACGGGGCGAGAGCAGCGCGTCTCTGATGGGAATAAATACCGACGTCATGATTATCAGGATACATGGTTATAGGCACCCAAGTTTGGAGAAAGACAAAAACAGGCCGAGGAGTGCGTAGGGTGATAAAGACGTTCACGTCACATCACATCACATGCACGCGTTTAGACGCAGATGTAAGGTAGTCTCGGGTATTAGAAGCACGACGTACTTTGTATTTGTACCCCCTGGATTCGCCCATCCCATCCCTTCCTTCCTTCCCTTTGCTATCTACCACCTGCTATTTAATTAGAAACCCCGAAACGCAAGACATACATCATAAGACATTGACGTTGTAAAGATGGAGAACAACTCCCACGTCTCGGCTACGTACTCCCCCTCCCTCTCCATGCCGGCCCCAACACCGTGCATGTGTGGAGAGTTCTGCAGCGACGAAAGAAAGAAAGAAAAAAAGATTATTTACATTATAAAACCGCCGCCCCCTTTGCAGCAATTTCCAGGATTACTGGGTCTGCTGTAGGCTTTTGAAACCCCATGCAACCCGTTTCATACAACCCGTTCCATGCAACCCGTTCCATCCGTAAATGCCCCCAGTGCCTATTAGGCCGTGCAGGCTCTTTCCTCCACGGAGGGCGAGCGACGGGGCTACCTGCTCCCGGGGCCCGTGCCGGGCATCTCGGCGCGCTCTGACGGGATAGCGGCCATCTCGGCGGGGTTGCCTGGCCGGCCGGCTGCGACGGTATGCGAGTCGAGCTCCGACATGACGTACGGCTGCTGCTGCTGCTGCATGTGCGGCGGGGGGTATGGCGCGTAGACGGCGTTGTCGGGCTTGTTGGGGTCGTAGTAGGGGGCGGCGTACGCCGACTGGCGCTGGTCGAAGGCGCCGGCCGCGAGGTACGGGGTGAGGTTGGGATTATTGCTCGGGTTGTTGTTGTTGTTGTATGCTGCTGTCGACGCCAGCGAGGCGCCCGACGGGTAGAACGGGGTTCCGTCCTGTAACATCTGCGGCGACGACGCGGACTGTTGATAGCCGCCTCCGCCTCCGCCTCCTCCTCCGGCCCCGCCGGGCCCTCCACCAGGGTATGATGTATCGGTCGGCGCCACTGCACTATAGGGGACGACACTGCCGCCCTTGGTCTTGTTCCGGTTGCGCAGCACGACAAACGCAATCGCCGCGGCGATCAGGCCCAGCGCCGCCACGCCGCCCACAGCCCCGCCCACGATGGCACCGATGTTGCTGCCGCCGCCTGATGAGCTGCCGCCGCTGTTGTTGGTGCTGCTGTCGGCCGTCCCTGTGTTGTCCGCCGGGTTGGTTGCGGTAGATGTCGTCGACTTGGATGTTGTTGGAGACGAGGTTAAACTTGACGAGGATGAAGACGTCGAGGACAGGGAGCTGGACGACGACGAGGAGCTGCGCGACGAAGTCCTCGCGTCGAGCACGTACTGCGGCACGTCTAAAAGCGAGACGAGCTCCGGCTTCGACACACACCGGTACATGGACCGCGTCGTGCTGCCGCCCCACAGGAAGGTGCCGCATGCGCCGAAATCCGTTGCCGTGCTGGAGAGGCGTTGTCGCGGGTCAGTTTCTGTGCGCATTCTTGATCATGTTTTCTCGCCACAGCACGGCGAACTCGCAACTTACCAGCAGCCCGTCTTGCTACCCTGCGCATCGCAGGCGCCCTGAAGGTAAGCCTGGCGGTCCAAGCAGACCGTGAAGAAGGGCTGCTCAGACCCAGACGCGCATCCCACCACGCCGCCTACCTCGCCCGCCGATCTAGACAGGCTCGTCGTGCAGGTGGCGCCCTGCTCGCAGGTAAAGGGCTCAGCTGTTGTTCGCCAAAGACGTCTGGTCAGCATCTGCACAGTCCAAGAGTCTCGGCACGGACGAATGCGAGCATGGGTCGGGTCGAGCCTCCTAAGCGCGCTGCAGACTTACATGACACGCCCGCGTAGTACCCGCACGTCGAAGGTAGGATGAAGGCGTTTCCCGTCGTCGTCTGCCTCCGGGCTAGTCCGCCCTTGAGATAGCCCAAGACTGCTTCGTTTGGCGGCAGTCGCGCGCCGGGCGCGGCGGTGGGTTTCGGGGTCCAGCCGCGGACGTCGTCGGGTTGCGATGCGCCCGTCTGCTTCGGGGCCCACGGCTGTACTCGGTCATCTGCTGCTGCACCGCCGCGCCATTTGACCCAGTGCGCGCTCGCCAGGCAGCCCGACGCCGCAAGCAGCAGTGTGGTGGTGGCCCGCATGGCCGGGACCTCTGTCCGTGTGTCTCTCCGTCTCGCTCTCTCTCTCCCTCTCTCTCTCTCTCTTTCTGTGGCGCGAGGCGAGGCTGGGCTGGCGCCGCGGGCGGGGTTCGCAGCTGTCGCGGGTCGATCGTAAAACGCAGTTTAGATTAAATGGCAGATTTTTTAATCAATAAAAATCCCTGGTCTCAGACAAGAGACCAGCAGGTCGGGTCGCGCCAAAACAGATATGCCAAATTAATTCAGTATTGCCGCACGCGATTGAAGTTCTGCCGAAAAAAAAGGTGCATGCGTCGGGGGTAGGGTAGGGGAGAGGGGAGGGTGGAACTGGCGCGGCGAAAAGTTAATTGCCCAGACTGATGGTGTGGAAAAGTCGAGGCACAGGGTTGGGACGACCGACGAGAAGCGGATGGAAACCGCCAAAAACGCGAGGATGGGATGGGGTTCCACAGCACTACAGCCCAGCCGTCGTCGGGTGGGTGCGGGTGGTGCCTGTCAATTGGCCAAGCCGCCCGCGCCGTGGGCATCAGGAAAACGAACGGTGAGGGGGCCATGCATGGCATGGGCCATTGGGGGAGAGGGGGGCGCCCCGGTTCCTAATCGCCGTTTGGGGGGGCTAAAAGGTGAGCACTTAACTTTAACGAGGCTGGGCTCTGTTGCCGAGAGCGAGGGGGTGAGCGAGGGGATAGCTCAATTCTAGTGCAAAAGGGGCACAGCAAAGATTACAGGCCAAGACGGGATAATTAGGGGCCGAACTCTGTTATTTCGTTCAGAGTCGTCTTGCTGCTCGAGGTGTTGGGACTATTCGAGACATCTAAATGCTTTTGCCATCGTCCTGGCCAGCTCATTGACCTCATCGACCTCCAACGGGCTAACGACTGGCTGCCCTACGCTGCATTGGCTTCCAGGTTCGGCTCAGATCCAAGCTGCAGAGAGAGCCTTCGGTCCAATAGACGGACGGGGCTGCTATGGGGCATGCAGCTCAGCCTCAGTGGGCCAGAGTCGCGACACGGTCGATCGTTCCTCTTTCGCTTGCGGTTTGGTTCCATAATAAACGGGAGCCAGGTTGGTTCGACAGCGCACTCTTCTGAAGCTGCGCAATTGCACAACCGCATTCGTTGTGGGCTCTTTTGGCCTCGGTAAGGCGATCGATTTCCATAACGACGTAAAGGCCTACATGCCAAGTCCATAGTGGAGGTCCCGCAAGCTTTGGTTGACATTCAGGAGCTTGTCGTTCTGCTCGTCTCGGAGACATGTTTCAATTAGGATAGTAGTTCCGTAGCGTCGGACTTTATCCTCGGACGTTGCACTAGAATTGCAAGACTCGAGTAGTAGCTAATGTTGCTACCTGCAGCCTGCGGAATCCCCCGCTGTTAGGACTAGGAGGATGAAAGTGGGTCTAGGTCTTGGATTTACTAGATTTTGTCGCCGTTTCTTTCTCGCAACCGAAATAAATAAACAGGCCATATCTCTCAGGTTCTGCCATTAAGCCCATGACAGAACTGTTTCGCCATGGTTCACGGACAAATATGGAGGAGCTGGCTGGAAATTGTATTCACGGGCGTTAGGGCTGCATTCCCCCTGTCTTCTCAACTCTCCCAATTCCAGTCTCCAAAGGCATCGCAAAGTTGCTTCTTAGTGTGAAGGCGTCTGACTGAGCAACCAACTCTTTTGGAAAATTGACTGTTATTGCTGCTAGGTAGAACCGCGAGTTGATTTGTACTCTCCCTAGACATAAAAGGAAGACGCTGAAAATTTGGTAGGAATATGAAAAAACCTCAACCGATTTTCAGTTTCATATGCTGATTTCCAGACTATCGTGATAGTTGGTGTTGGTATCTCAGGACATAGAAGCCTGTCTTAGTAGATGCTTTGTGTTTCATCGGAAAGCGACGGAAGTATTGGTGCGTGTTTGTGTCTCGAGGCAGTGTCCAAGAGCTGCTACTCTGGGCGGCTTCTTGCGCGTCGACATCCATCAACGCCGTGGTTGAGAATGAATTAGACAAATCTATCTTCTTCTCCAAGCTTCGAAACACCGACTAGATCCTCCAGGGCATTCCTACTTATATACTCTAGCTCTAGCACCATTTCTAGCACCATTAAAGATAGTAGTTAACCTGCATAATCAATGGCTTCATCCTTGTGGCGTCTAAATAACCTAATTATTCCCGTCATCCGCATCGACTTTAGCACCCTTCTAGAGGAGATATTGAACAACATCGTCGTATCTCGCCCAGCCCTATCCCGCCCAACCCGGCCGTGCCCGAGCTGTATTATCCTTTACTTCGATATCGGCACTATGATCGAGAAGAACCCGGATATTGGCTTGACGTTCCTGCTCAGACTTCCATAAGAATGGCGAATTCTTTCTCCTTTCAGCCGCCCAGCTTAGCGGCGTATGACCCGTATTATCCTTCGCTTCAGTATTGGTGCCACGGGCGAGAAGCTCTACGTTCTCTGCGCGTCCAACCATGGCCGCCCAGCTCAGCGGTGTTCGGTCTGTATTGTCTTTCGCTTCGATATCGGCACCATGGGCGAGAACAGCCCGGGTACTATCTCCATATCCGGACTGGGTAGCCCGGGTGCTATCTCCATATCCAGACTGGGTAGCCCAGGTACTATCTTCATATCCGGACTGGGTAGCCTAGCTTAACGGCGTCCGACGCACATCATCCTTGGCATCTACATCAGGACCGCAGGCGAGACCAATATGTACGGCGTTGCCAAGTCCGCCAACCGCCCAGCTTAGCGGCGTCCGACCCGTGTTGTCCCTGACGTTGACATCGGCACCGTGATCAAGTAGAGGCTGTGGAAGGTCGTCATACGCAATGCTAGCCACCCAAATTAGCGGCGTCGAACCTGAACATCCTTGGCATCAACGTCAGCACCGTGCTCGAGAAGGTATTTGACGATATCAATCTCCGCTTTCTTAGCCGCCCAGATTAGTGGCGCCTGGAAATCCTCATTCCTTGTATCGATATTGCCACCCCAGTCGAGAAGAAGCAAATCATGCCACAACACAGTAGCCATAGTTTGCTCATACTCCCTAGATTGATTGATGTTCTGTCTTTTGTGGCATGGTAGACACCTTATTCTTATACTTGTTGTTTAGTGTCACCGAGGTGGTGGCTGTAATGGTCGCCGAGGCGGCCGTCAATGGTCACCGAAGCGGCCGTCGATGGTCACCGAAGTGGCCGTCGATGGTCACCGAGGCGGCCGTCGATGGTCACCGAAATGGCCTTCTTTCTGACAGCGGCATCAAGTTATTGTTACTCTTCTTTTCCACGTTGGCACCATTAGCAAGGACAACCTAGAAAGTTGCTTCGTCCGCCGTACGGACCGCGATTGTTAGTGGCGTACACTTAAGCCAAGTGTCTGGCCCACACTCAAACTAAGTGGTTCTTTCGGCTTTAGCACCCGCAGCGAGAAGACCCTGTACAACGGTTGCGCACTGGCCCCCGATTGCCATTTTGAGAGGACAAAATGTGGTCATTGTATCCGCATCGACAATAGCCCCGTAGTTGATAAGTAACTCCACAGCGGATTGATGCCCACCCATCGCTGCCCAGCTTAAGGGCGTCGGAAGATCAGAAGCATCGTCTTTCGTTTCGATGTCGGCGCCATGGCTGAGAAGAAGCTTCGTGGCAAATTGATGCCCTCCAAATGCTGCCAAGCTAAGCGACGTCTTACCCGCCGGGTCCTTCGATCCGACTTCAGCGCCTTGGTTGAGAAGGAACTGCATGGCGAGTTGATGCTTCCTAGACGCCGCCCAGCGAAGTGGTGTCCTACACCAGCTGTTATCCTCGCATTGACATTGGCGCCCCGGGCGAGAAGCCACTGTATTGGAGCCACATGCCCAATGTAGGATGCCACTATGATGGAATCAACGGGTGTCCGGGCTCTGCTCCAATTGCCCAAGTATCGAGAAGACTTTCGAAAGGCATTGGAACCGTGTCACAAAGTTTCAATCAGAAGAGATACTATGCCACATTTCTACTAATACGGGCCTGAAGGTAGATGCTCGTTTCCATAGTAGAATAAAGTCTGAATCGGTTCTTCCCGGTGTATCGATTCTTCTCTCTTTCGATTCTTCTCTCTTTCGATTCTTCTCTCTTTCGATTCTTCTCTCTTTCGATTCTTCTCTCTTTCGATTCTTCTCTCTTTCTTCCTTTGGCGCGCGAGAATCGGAACTGAACAGGTCCAGATACATGACCGAGATTTCGACAAGAACTGCGTGGGCTTGTTGTATCGTAATGGAAGGGTACCGACGCCTAGGATCTGGCGGAAAAACGGGCGTTGCGGGCGGCGATACTGATTCGGGGTATGCGAGGAATTCTCGGGCGGTCTGGTGTAAAAAGTATATCTTGCCGTGGTCAATCGAGATGAACAGTCCGCACAGGGATCTGAGCCTCGTTTCAAAGTCCTCCTCTTCTTCAAGGTCGAGTTCTTCTATGCCCTGCAACAAGGCGTCCACGTTCATGGCGATGTTCATTTCCTCAAGCTCAAGTGGCCGCGTCGCTGCCAAGACGGTGCTGAGTGCTCTCCGGACCATTGTATCGTTGTTGGGTCTGCTAAGAATCTTCTCGTACGGGCGGCTTGTCAGGAGACATTTAATTTTGCTGTCTTGGGCCCGGTAATCTGACAAGAGTTAGATAAGAATCATTGGCCCTGTCTGTGGGTCTCGGACGGCTTTTCTAAGATGTCCCAGAGCGATGCCGCGGCGTGTATTAGATTGGGTCCATCCTTGGAGTATTCCGGCATCGCATGGCGGATCGGAAACAGGTGGTGGGAAAAGAGATGGTGCAGCAATGCGCAAAGGGCTTGGCTGACAGTGTTTTGGTCCTGGTCCTTGAAGAAGAAATAGCATATGGTCGCTGTTCGCGGAAGACCGTGATCAACCAAGCACTTTGACAAGACTGACTTACCGCACCCGGGGTCGGCTGATACCAGAAGCGGTCCAGAATCTTACTCCAGCCACTGTTTGAAGTTGTCGTGCTTCAAGAACCACCCGCAAGTGCCTTGTATCCGGTCAGCCACGCGGTTTTTGTACTACTCGTACGTAGCGCCGTTATTGCCAGTCGTAAGACGGAATGATTAGTGGCACCCTCCTCTTTTTCAGATAGGATCTGACTGAGTGTTGTTTGTCGAACCTTTGGTTGTTCCTTTCCGACAACCCAGTGCTCTTGTGCAACCCGTAGATGGTCTTTGGCGACGGATAGAAGCTGTCGCATGGTATTGAGAGATTGCGCGCTCTTTGTGTTGAGATCCTCCAGCTCCTGCCTGGATGTGAATGCACTGATCAGACTCAGGTCTCTATTCACGGTAGTCTCAAGATGCTGGATTTGCTGGCGCATTTTCTCCCGGTTGTCATTCATGACTGCATCCTTCGCAAACGTCTTGGACTAGTTTCGGTAAGGACGAAGCACGCTTCGTAGTTGAAAGTCGAGGATTTGCTGATAGAGCGACACGATGCCGTCGGTGGCCTGAATCATCAACCCACTGTCGACGCCGGGGTTCGTTTCAATGCGCAGCAGCAGCGTCTCAAGTGCCGTGTAGTATCGCATGCTCGTGGCCACAGAGGTGAAGCCATCGCGGTTGGCTTCATCGTCGATCTTGGAATTCGTGAGCAGCGGGAGGGCCCTGGAAACGCCCGCCCATACAATAGAAGCTCCGGGCGAAGCTTCGACAGCTTTTCCGATCCAGTCTTTCGCCCACACCACCAGCCCGGCGGCCTGTGAAACCTGATCCCTCGAAACAAACTCGTAGCCGGCGATGGCGTATTTGATCTTCTTATCGTCCAACCGTTGTAAACCTTGCTTGATGACCAAGTCTAGTTGGGCTCGGCGCACAAGCTCGGGAGGATGGCGATCATCTGACGCAAACCCTGTCCTGTATCAGCAGACGTAGTATCCGCGAAAGCTAACCAGTTGCACGCACCCGTCGCCTTCGATTCCTCGGCGATCAACACTTCATACTCGTCTACTTCGATTCCTCGGCGAGCAACACATCATACTCGCCTACCAGCTTCGGATCGTCGTCTCGAAGTTTGTCGTATGCACGGTCCCAGAATGACGGGACAGAGGGCGCAAGTTGGTAAGCCGCCGATGGACCGTGGTTTGAATCTGCGAGGCTGCTGATGGACCATGGTTTGAATCTGCGAGGCTGCTGCTGCTGGCGGGGAAAGAGACGACACCCGAGATTGGTCGCACCACTTTTGCCATGTCTCGCTTCTCGGTATGGCTTAGTCGTAATCGTCTGGAAAGTCGCTTCTAGCCCGAGGGCCTGTCTTTCTCGGCCGCGTCTTGGCTGAAGGTGACCATGGCCAGGCAGCGCAGCGGGAGTCTCAGCCGAGGACGAAAGATGCCGATCTCTTAAGCCGATGTAGCCACTGTCGTTACTGTGTGGAGGGAAGTTGACGGTTTTAGGCGGGGGTTTGACTTGCGTAGCGCCTGTCAGGCAGGCCGCAGAGAATAGATAAGTCGTCCATTAGCTAGATAGAGCCTAGGCTAGTTTTGAGACCCCTAGAGACTGTGCAGAAGACGCAAGGGATCACGTGGCCAAGAGCAATTCTTGGGGCTGGAACACATTCGCCAATCATTGCCAGCAGCACTTTGGGGATGGATAATTAGAAATAATCAACTATTTGAATTATGCCCGAGTAATTCAGAGACTACCTATACAAGGTGTACTATGTTTCGGATTTTGCTGGCACTTCTGCCCCAGCGCTGGAATTTCAGTATCTGTCTCAGCACATGAAAATTGGTTGGATCATTGGATGGAAACCAAACCGTGGAGCTATAGCGGTCATAGCTGAGGCAGCTGCTAACCACCAGTGTTGAATTCAATTAGGTAGCCTCAATGAACAGTAACAGCGCTCTAAGGGTTTCCATGCAGAACATTTGACGGAGGTAGAACGCTGCAATAAGCGCCAAATACAAGTCCACAAGGCAGGCAGGGATAAGGTCTCGGAGCGGTGTTGCTATGGGGCGGACTGTGCTAACCATCGTACTGGTTGTGACGTTGCTCAAGTCCTTATCCACATTCTTCCAATGCTGTGCAACAGACGGTCACAGTTAGGTTACCACTTGCTGAGGCCCCATTTCATACGACCAACAGCTCGGGATTCGTAGTCCGAGCCATGACTGGACCTTGGTCTAGATGACGACCTTCCCACCGTGGCTTTCATGGTTATCAACTGATAGCTCGAGAAGATGGCAGGGAAATCCAGCCACGTGGTGCAATCGGTCAATTGGGGTGGAGATGGCCAAGGAAATTCAGACCCGACCTGATCCTTCGTTCTTGGAGGTCTGCAGGGGCCTAGTGAGTATGCTAGAAGAAGCCAGCGGTGTGGGCGTTGCTTCAAGTGGATTACATGCCAGACAAGGAAGGGGCTGTTGGGAGCTGGCCTGACTTCGAGGTGGCAGCACCAAGGGCTGCGGTGTGCCAAGCACCTCACCCATCAGAACCTCACCCATCAGAACCTCACCGTAGAACTATGAAGGATTATAAAAGAGGCATTGGGAACAGCACAGAAAATCAGTTACACTATCATTGCTATTGTGCTGTCTAGACGCAAATTCGAGTAGCAGTGGATACAGCGTTCTTCATTAGGACGGTTTTGACGTGTTTTGGCGTTTCACAGTACCTTCCGACTCTCGTGCTAGCATGTCTCGTCTCCCATATCCAAGCCCGCTCTCCGGCCCTTTCTGGTCCAAGACACAACGCCTTGCACACAAGTGTCCGCGTGTGCCGTCTTCTCTCCTCCCTGCCGGCTGACCTAGGACAACGCCTTCCAAGTTTCCCTATTGTGTCTGCTCCCGGGGTCTCTCAGCTTCTGATAAGCTCCCCTTTTCCTCGCCGAGCTAGGAAGCAGTGCCTTCCTCCTTTGTCTACATGTGCCGTCTTTCGTTTCCCAGGACTACCCGGTCTCTGCTGCCTAAGGATCTGTGCCTTCCTGCTGTTGTGTCTACGTGCATGTGAAGTGTTGCGTACTCATCCCGACTGCCACCCCTGCCCTTGCGAACATAGAGAGTAGCGCCTTCCTTCTACTGTGTCTGCATGCGTGGTCTTTTGATTCCTCGCCGCCCCACACCACCTGCCACCTCTGCCTACAAAATTTCCCACCTTCTCCCGTCCTGCCTCCAAAATCTGCCCTCCTACAACCTCCCACACTTTCACAGTCACGCGTCTCCAGCGCCCACCCTTCAATCAAGCCTCAGTTCTAATCACCAGTCCAGGCTCACACACAGTCCTCAGGCTCACACACAGTCCCTAGGCTCACACACAGTCCTCAGGCTCACACACAGTCCTCAGTCTCTCTCATACAAGTCTACTCTTTGACAAGTCATCCATCTCTTCCAATCACACCTCGCCAAATCACCTTCATCGTTCACCCCTGCACGGCTTCATCATGAACGGCTACACAGCATCCCCTCGGCGTCGGAGACTGACGAAATCAGTCTACTTGAGCAGCCAGCTCGGCTTATCCCTCGTCCCCCATACCCCGATTTCGACTACCACTGCCCCAGCCGGCAGGCTGTGCCCAACGAAGACCCGGTCAAAATCGTCATCGGGCCTATCACAGCCATCGCCTACGAGGCGTGGTCCCTGGAGCGGGACAACATACACGACTACTTCGCCCAGAAGTTGTCGGAAGGAGCCGCATCTAAGCCACATATAGGCGCAGGTGGCGCACATGCTAGACCGTTTACAGCCTAGACTGTGTCAGCCGAATGCCGCATCACTATGGTATTCAGGTTATGCCCACCTTTCTGAACCTTCCGAATACAAGCACTTTTTGGCCCTCAATTGATGCAGCGTTGTATGTGACAGAAGTTGCCCAACTGCAGGGTCGTCTCCTGCATCTTCAATATCGACAGGGCAGGGCAATACCACATGGTCCTGATGTCGGCATATTTCAGGTCTTTCATAAGATGCAAATCATTCTCCGCGCATTTAATCCTTGATCATTGTTGGAATGGCGACATCGGACCGTACTCCACGGCGATGGAGAGAGGTAGCGTAGGTCACGTGCCAGCCCACGTGTTGCGGGACAAACACGTGGTCGCACGGACCCCGCGCACACAAGCATGAAACTGGGAATTGTGCGGCCACAATTCCTTCCTAGCTCTCCATATAGCATATGAATCAGAACCACTTTACCCCAACCTTTGGCAGTACTACCATCACCCCTTTCTAGGCAGCCCATCAGTGGTATTGACTAGAGCGCCACGGACAATCATCTCTACCTTGCCGTTTGGCCGAATGTTCGTTCACCTGCGCGGGCAATTGGGGATCTTGCAGGTGCTACAGGGACCCGCAAATTAGCTCGCGGGGATTTTTCGATTGGCTGGAAGCGACAGACCCGGCCCGCTGGCAAACGTCATCAAAGCGGTAGAAAAGAGCCTTGAGAACAGTATCGGTCATCATTCGACCATCAGTTAGGGGCTTTCTGTCGCATTGCCCGCCGCTCTCCAGTCTTGCGGCGGCGGCTCGGACCCCGCCATGGCCGCCACCGACCCATGCCGCATCGTCGTCATGGCCAGCGGAAACGGCTCAAACTTTCAGGCAATCATCGATGCCGTTGCCTCGGGCCGCATACCCGAATCCAAGATCATCCGTCTGATTGTGAACCGTGGCAAAGCCTATGCCACCACGCGCGCCGATAAGGCCGGCATCCCCTGGGAGTACTTCAACCTCATATCGAACGGCTTCCAGGCAAAGGGCGAGAAGGATCAGCTCAAGGTTCAGCAGGCAAGGGATGCCTATGATGCTGCGCTGGCCGAGAAGCTGCTGAGTGGCAGTTTCAGGCCGGACCTTGTCGTCTTGGCCGGCTGGATGCATGTCTTCGGCAAGCCGTTCCTCGACCCCCTCGAGGCGGCCGGCATCCAGATCATCAACCTGCATCCAGCGCTACCTGGTAAGGAACCCTCAACGCGCCTGGGGGACACGAGAAAGGGCGTGAAGTAAGCTGACGGCTCTGCAAGGAAAATACGACGGCGCAAATGCCATCGAGCGCGCCTTTGAGGACTTCAAGGCCGGCAAGCTCGAGAACAACAGGACAGGCATCATGGTGCATTTCGTCATTGACAAGGTCGACCGGGGAGAGCCTATCCTGACTCGCGAGATCGAGTGCCGCGAGGGCGAGGACTTGCACCAGCTCGAGGAGAGAATACACTCAAACGAGCACGACCTGATAGTCGACGCCACGGCCCAAGTCTCCGAACGAATTCTCGCGAAGAGGGCCAACAAGCCGTGACTGAAACAGCGCCGGCATCAACTCAATTTTGTCCAGTTCAACCGATCAAACATAGCCAGTTAGAGGGCGATCTTTTTCTCGGAAATGGCACGCGGAAAGCCACCTTCGGAAATGCTATTACGGAGAACAGCATAGGCCCTTCCGTAGGGCAAATTCCGCCCTGAATTCGAGATTAGTCAGTTTGTCCAGGAAGACTTTTCCGACCGTTGGTCTTTTCTCCCAAAGCCTAGAAAACGAAGGTTGATCCGGGCCGCATTTTTCTTCCTTAGCGCGGGGCATCAAGCCTGCAGTGTCGTCAGTATAGCAAGGGGCTGGTTTTGGTGCAAATTTGCACTGCAAACGCCCCTTCCTGTCATATTTGATCCGTCCGAACGACAGGCTCGATGCGAGTGGCCGAAATGATGCCTTTTGGCTGCATTTGTTATACAGTCGTGATGTAATTATTGGTGCTGTGCCCTCCTGTTTGGACCTTTTCTTCGAGGGTCAGGTGCCGTGATACCCTCAACTCTGTGTTGTGCTTCAGCCAAGCAACCAAGGCGAAGAAGGTCGTTGCGCGCATACGAATGAGGCTGGATAACCGACCTGCATAGCCGTACAACAGCTCATTCGTAGCGAGCTGTCCCTTCAAGGCATTGAGATTGACTGGCTGGTAGGGATCCCGAGGTACAGCGAGGACTTTGTAAGGCGTTGCGAGGCATGCTGATGTCAACAAGCAGGGCAGTCTCTGTACCACTACGTACAGCAGTTGAAGCCTCCAGTGTTGTGTGCAATGGCCAAAGACCCCTCAATTTCACGTGTTTGGCCACATGTGGCAATTCAGGGCGTTCTCAGGACCCCATTGGGCCCTGAAGCTTCCGAGCCTCGATTCCACGAAAAAGATCACCCTCTTAGAGCAATCAATTGTACGATTTTGAGGTCAAATCTCTAACTGCCGGGCAGGCCGCTGGCCGCTGCAATGCACCGTTGAAGCTGCAATGCAACCATCACGACGTGAATAAACAGCCGAATCCGACCTTTCCGCCGAATCCTTCCATTCCTACAGCGATTTCCTTGCGCCCAAACTACCGACAAGATGCCTACCGCGACCCTCAATGCCGCGACCCTCCCCATAGGCCAAAAGCGAGCATTTGATGCCCTAAGGAAGCCGTCGCGAATCTCTACATAATACGAGGAGCGGGTCAAATTTGATATCAAAGAGCTTGGGAATATGGAGGTGAAGGACTGGCCCAAAATGACAACAACACGGGCACAATACGTACCGGAATACGTGGCGGGCAAGAAGAATACGAGGTCATGGTGGATTACTTCGCACGGCTGCTGGCTTGCCCATGTCGTCAACAACGTCATAAAAGAGGGAGCATACTTCCAGGCACGCCACTATTGCGAGAAGGTCTTCACGGCCGTGAGCACAAGCTCGGCGGCAGGCCATTTGCAAAAGGAGCATGCCGAAAGCTTCACGGCGAGGAAGACGGCGTTGAGGTCTAAGTCAACTAGGCTAAAAGCGGAACACGCTGGCTGTGGAGCATGCTGGTGGCGCTTTTCTCGCCTGTGTAAGCTAGAGACACTCAAACAAATTACTACCGTTCAATGAAGCGGTCCGGCGCAAGAAATGAAGGAATTTGGAAAAGAATTGAAGAATTTATGTGTTACACATGATCGAAGTTGACAACGCATTGACTTGTCTGTCTAGGCTCGAAGAAAGGTTCAAAGGACGAAGCCGTAGGCTTCCTTGTATAGAACCTGTAGCCCTGTGCCTCCTACCGCCGCCTCCGCCGCTTATTGTCTTGTTGGTTCAACCAACACACATCCTCAAACAAAGGTCAAACGTAAGATGACGGAATAAGCTGACTATGGCTTGAAGAGTGGCTCAAAGCGGCTCAACTCTGGGCGACATTATGTGTACTTGGAAATATAACCTACGCGAAGGATATCGTAGCGTTTGTGGCTTACACGGCATATGGTCTTCGGCACATAGAGACATAGAATAGGCGACGATAGCTTCAATAACATGTGTTTGAAGGATTGGGTACGTTGACGAGCTTTTCCAGGTTTTAGGGCTTTTTTTTTAATAAAAAAACTATTTTGGAATTCTTTGATGACTTTTTACAAGATCCAGTTGTTTGAGCCATTGCCAACACGGACTGAAAGCTAGGGTTTAGGCCGTATCAAACCATAGATGAAGCTGCTTTGCAATAATTCACTGCCTGGGAGCTCAGTGCTTCGCCGAGACGTTACTTCAACCCTCAGGCTTGGGTTGCTGGTTTAATACCTGGGCCAATCCATTGCACGTCTCCTCATGTCGAATTTGAACGTGGTCTTTAACTCTTCAGCACAAACCAGCAGTGCAGGCAAAAAGCCAAGAGCATCACAGGATGGTGGCCTACATGACTAGAACAATTATCACCAGTTCAGGGTCAAGACCTTGCCTTCCGAGGTCTAGTTGTTAATTAATACTCGGTTCTTTGCAAAAAGACCCAACCGTACTCGTTCAAAGCCCAACTGCCTTGTGATCTACCATACCTTCCTGGCTGGGCTTCCGGGTTGTGCGCCTCGCTAGGTTTGCAAACCCGGCTGCGTCAGATAATTTATTATGCAACCGGCCATTTTGATTGATTGACTGGCACTGGCAGAAGGCAATGCCGTGTGACCTTACCTGCCTACTGCGGCTCATTTTTATGTAAACAAAATGTATATTTTCCGATCATATCAAAACTTGATTTGGAGCAATCTTGTAGGATTCGCACCACTTGCATCCATGAGTCTCTAAATCGACCTCTCCCCTCCATCAGACAAGGCCCCGGCATGCTTGGAAGGCCAGGACCCACTTGTAGCCGTTATCTAGTAGCCATCCCGCACACTTATTAGATAGATGCTGCCTAAGACCCCCACGTGACAGCGCGACTCCCATTCGATCGCCTTTTAGTTTCATTCACGCACTTCGTCATTTGCAGGCAGCAGCAGCAACTAAAACCACACCTTCCGGCGCGCACGCGTTCCTGCCAACCTCGTGTTTTAAATGCTGCCCTGACTGCGCTCCCCTCTCCTTGTTCACTTCCATCTTCTTGATGCAGAGAGACTGCAGCAGCAAGTTCTCTCCTAGAAACCTTCAGAAGTTGCTGGTGGAATTAGAGGCCGCTTGTGCGCTCTTTCCAGCCCTCACTGATTGCCATCATGGATTCCGAAAACGCCCCGACGCCGCAGGACATCATTGACATAGGCCTCGATGATGATTCGCCTTCGCTTCCCATCGACCCTCAATCTGCCTCCCCGCTCGTTCGCATACCTCTAGAGGTGCTTGTGCGAGTGACACGCCACGTCTCCACGACGGACCTCGGCAACCTGCGCCTGTCGTGCAAGGCCGTCGAGAGGTCTTTGTGGAACTTCTTCTCGCTCGAGTTCTTCCGCAAGAAGCAGTTCATGGTCTTTCCCGCCAGTCTCCAGGCCTTGGTTGACATCTCCAAGCACCCCCAACTTTCGTCCGTCCTCAGCCATGTCATCATTGCCACGGACCGCCTGAGGGACTCCGTTCCCATGTCGGTGCGCGGTGGCGAGACGGGCCGCTTCCTAGAGGATGCTCTGGCCGGCCACTATGCCCTCATATCCACAGGCCTCCTTAAAGACATGCTCGCCGACGCCTTCCGAAACCTCCCAAACTTAGATAAAGTCGACATTCGCGATTTCAACTCTCCTACCCGCACTCGCGACGGCAGTGGCGCCTTCTGGCGAAGCTACGGCTCCGTTACCATCGAGGCAGCCATGACAAGGCCCATGATGCATCACACAGATGAGCCTTGCCGTCACCAAGACTACCCTTCACAAATCTTCATAGCCACCCTCGCCGCCTTGGCAGCTGCTAAAGCTCGACCCAGAGCCATCGAGACACTGCTCAGATGGACCGAGTGGGGTCTCGACAATACTGCCTTCTACATCTCGCCGTATATCGAACCCTCGCTCAAACCAGTCCTGGCCGGCCTGTCGGTTTTGCACCTGTGCCCAACGTTCGACGGGCACTCGGCTACGTCGTACCTACTACAGCGGTTCCTGACGCTGACCCCGAACCTCACATGGCTTCGCCTCAACTTCCAGCACAAGAACGAGAGAGCTGTCGGGTTCCTTGACTGGCTTGGATCCTCGGCGTCTCCTAACACCTCTGGAGAGATCACGGCATCCAATGGATCCATCGCGACCTGCCCGCCAATCAAACTCGAATTCCTCGAGGTTATCGACCTGGGATCGCTGCAGACTACCGCTGACGCCGTCCTCAAGCTCGTAGCCAAGTTTGTATCGTCGCTGACGGGCCTGAGCTTTCGTCGGGTGACGCTGATCGGCAGGACCTCAAACAACAAACCGGACGAGGTCAGCCCCTGGACCGCCTTTCTAGAAGGCCTGGCTAGCCTGGACGGCGCCAACCTCCGCAAGCTACAGATGAGCGTGGTCGACCAGTGCACGCAGACCAGGATGCCTGTGATTCCAGTCTTCTTCGAATCGTCACAGATGAAAGCCCGGGACCGAGTCTTCAAAACAAGCTTGACGGCCGAGCTCGTCGCCGCGGCCCTGGAGGAAATGGGACGGGGCACCAAGTGGCCTGGCCCGATTGCCGCTGCCGCCAAATCAAACCGTAATAGTAAGTTGGCACTTGCTAGTCTTAGGAGATCGAGACATTTACATTAGCTGACATCCCTTCGCCCAGCTGTCGGCAACGGCCACGACGGCGTCAATTCCGACGACGACGCCGACGGCAGTGACAGCGATGAGGAAATGTTGCTTGAGGCTTGAGGGTTTTAACTTGAGCCCTGAGATAAACTTGGAGCGCCTAATTAATCAACGGAAATAGTCTTGATTTCTTTACTCAAGGCATTAAGGTTCTAACTTGAGGCCTGGGACTGAACTTGGAGCCCTAAGTCGGGTGGGGGACTTTTGGAACACCCCTGCCTATGGAACAGCCCCTGAACCGGACCCCGCACAACACCACAAACTTCAATTGCCAACAACTTTGTCAATTAATTAGCTACAATGATGAAGTCTTCAGTATCGGATTCTCCTGATTCTTCTCTTTCAGAATAACTAAGGTCATCTCTGCCAGCCTCTCTCTGTGAGGCACGAACCTCCTCAATTCCAGCGAACTGCGTATTAGGGTCGACTTGGACCTTCCTTCTCTTTCGGCCTCTTGTGCGTTCTAGGCTTTTTTTTGCAGCCTCCAATTGATGCGCCGTATTGGCTAGTTGGAAAACCACGTAATCGAAGGCTTTTGCGGCCTTGCGTATGAAAAGTCGGTCGTTGGCAGTCCGTTTCTGGCCGGCTAGAAAAACCTGCCCCTGAATACGGAAATCCTTCGGCTTTTTAGGGGTAAACCATATAGGCCGGCCCTCCAAATTCTTATTTAGAATGGGGTTATGGACCTCTTGAAGGTCTATAGAAACCGTAGAGGTCAGTTGACCAACGTCGCCGTTAGAATTCTTAATAACAAGGCCGTTGCTTAGGGGCTTCCTGAGGCTGACCAGCCAGAGGCCTGTAGCTTTCCAGCCGGCTTTGATATTAGATTCAGTCATTCCATAGACCCTGGCTTGCCGGTAGCATTCTAGGAAGGCCCTCTTTTCAGCAACAGTGCCTTCGTCGAAGCCGGAAACAACCTCGTTATGCTTGGCTCTGTACCGGGCTTTTAGAGGGCCGAAAACCGATAAATCCAGGGGCTGGAGAACGTGGGAGGTGTGGGCTGGTAGAAATAACAATTGTACGTTATTAGAAAAGGCTAGTCACATGAATTCTTCGGTGGTATGACTACCGTGGCCATCTAAAATAAGGAGGCGCTTCTCCGAGGGGGTAGCTGGCCGAGTCTCTGGAAGAAAGATATTGCGGAGCCATGCGACGGCAGTATCATCGTCAGACCAGCCGTTTTCAGTGGGTTTCCACTTCCAGCCCTTAAATGGCTGTAAATCGCGTGGATACCATTGTTGTTGAAGGCTTCCACCTTTGAAAATGACGACTGGGTTCAAATACCGGCCGTCAGCGGAAATACATTCGATAATCGAGGTCCAAATTCGGTCTCCTTTCTTCTTTTTCTGGAATTTCTTTCTTTCCTTAGATCCAACAACCAGGCCGTTATCTCCAATGCCAGAAGCAATGCCAGTTTCATCCATATTATACCTATGCTTGGCTGGAATAGCCTCCACGCCTGGAGGCTTCAAATAGTCAAACCAAGGCCGGATAACGGCCTCACAGGCTCGATCAGCACGGTTTGCATGGATTCTCCGAGGCCTAATTGTAGAAATAGATGGATTTCTAGCCAAAAACCGGCTAGTCCAGCGTTTTCCGAGGGTCTCGTTATCTTCGAGCATTCTTCTAGCTAGTTTCCGAATTTGGGCGTGGGTTGGAGGGTGACCGAGCGACCCTTGGAATAGAATCCATTCGGTTAAGCGTTCTTCCATAGCCGGAGAAAGCTTTTGATTAAGAATTTGGGCCTTGGAGGCTAGCTCAGAACCACGAACCCGATTAAAGAGAGTAGTAGGGGGGATGCCGTGATTTTCAGCAGAGCTACGGAGTAAGCCGATTTCTGCATACTCTGCCAGCGCATTCTGCAAATCCAACTAAGTATATCGCTTCATCTTTCATTTCTCAATTGAATGGAGAAAAGAAGATAAGTATTGAAGCAGAATTGGTCGAGTTGCAAGCGATTGAAATAGGTGAGTTGGGTGGCGAGCGGCAAGTCCTTGATGACAAACCTTGTTCCAAATCCAGGGGTGTTCCATAAGCAGACCACCTGACTTAAGTTTTGAATCAAGGCGCTTGGTACGTGGGATCATCTCTTAGACCACTATACTCTGTGGAGACTTAATTAGGTACACAAAAGAAACTGCAATAAGACCACGTCCTCCAGTGTCTAGCTTCGCTGTTCCAAACCAGATTTCTTCTCGTAAGTGATTCGCGCCCAAATCTAGAGCTTTTGCAGACATCAGAAAGTTCTTGATCATTCGGGTAGTAATTTGCCATATAGATGAGATACACATCTAATTAGCATCAAACAACTAGATACGCCGTCCCTGAGTAATTAGCATCCCGACAAATAGAACAGCCCTCAAGAGTTTCCCCATAGGCAACCCAAACTACCTAGCACCATATGAATACATGCAAAGATGCACTAGATACAGGTTAATTGCAATATAAAGCTCACCAGACTCTACGTCTCGAGAATAATTCCGTTAAGAGAATAATTCCGTCAAGAGAATATTAGAGGAAAGCTTGGTAGTAAGACAACTTCCTGTATAAGGCACCTATATGATTGGCGCTTCAATTTTTCCCTTTCTTTTGTCAGTAATCTCTTTCCGTGCTTTGAGTTTGCCGCTGTGGTCTATAGGATCAAGGGGGTTCTTTTTCAACAGCGTCTTAGTATTCCTAGAATTGTTGTCACACTATCCGGCTAAGGAACCATACGTAGCTGGTATATACATTTGTGATGAATAGCAATTGGTAATCGCTGTTCTCTACCTGAGCGCTCACAGGATCAACCGAACGTCAAACCACGCCCCCATGTGGTCAAGTTCCCATTAACATCTCCTCAGGGCATCCTGTCCCCGACATACGCGCCCCCGCCGCCGACGGCGACGACAAAGACGTCGGGGTCGCCGGCGTTGACCTTGCCGGACTGGTCGGCGCCGCCGTCGGGCTGCACGTCGTCGTAGGCAAACGAGTAGCCCTTGCCGTCGAGGTTGGCAGCGTGCACGACGCGCGAGTAGTGGTTGGTGGGCTCGCAGCGGTAGAACGTGTCCGGTTGCGACGGGTGCTCGTCGACGCCGTCGGCCGCGATGGCGCTGCGCTGGAATGCTGCTGCCAGCCGCGGGATGATGGCGTTGCGCGTCGCCGACGGACCTGTTGTGAACGGCCCGCTGTTGCACCCCAGTATGTCGGCCGTCGTCGGCCGCTTGAATGACTCGCCTGCCAGTATGAGCTCGTCTGACTGCGCGGCTACTGACCCCGTTACGATGCCCGCCGCCGCCTGCGTGTTGATGCGCAGGAGCGCGCAGCCGGCGCTGGGTTGCTGTGATTGCTGTGCTTGCTGCTGGTCTGGGCCTTGGCCTTGGGCTTTCGCCTCGAGGCGGGCGAGCAGGTTCGGGCCGTGCTTTTGAGGCTCGCCCTGCGCCCGCCCCCGGGCTTCAGCCTGCTGCTGCTCGCGGTACCGCTGCCACGCCGCGTCGACCAGCGGCTCAAAGTAGCCGGTAAAGCTCGCGCCGACAGCTTCGCCGTGCGTCGGGCTCAGCACGCGCAGCGGCTGTCCGTCGCGCGAGACGATCAGCTTGTCCCATGGCCTGCCGTCGCGGGCGGCCTGGGCGCACAGGCCGTCGCACACGCGGGTGAGCCCGTCGGCGGGCATGCCGCTGACGTGCTGGACGGCGCCGGTGCGGGTGCGCAGCGTCAGGGCGATGGGCAGGCGGGCGACGAAGTCGACGTAGCTGATGTTGGCGAAGAGCTGGTCGCTGTTGAGGGTGAACTCGCAGAAGCAAAAGTCGACGCCGGCGTTGGGGTCGCTAGGGTTGAGCACCGACGGCTCGACCAGGGCGGCGCCGCCGCCGGGGCCGCCTGGGTTGAGCAGGAAGGTCAGCTTGCGCTCGCCGGCGCTGAACCAGATGCGCCCGCCGGCAATCTGCGGGATCGTCACCGTCGCCGTGTTGCCCGGAGCGCCCAGCGCGATCGCGCAGTCTTCGGCCAGCGGCTGCAGGATCTTGCCGCCAGCGGGCGACGCAGGGTAGTGCAGCCCCTTGCCGTCGGCCTTGAGCAGCACGCGCGCGCAGTCGCGCTGCAGTGCGAGGCCGGTGATGTAGGCGTAGACATTGGACGACGTGGTCTGGTTGACGAGCTGGATTGTCAAAGAGTCCGGCATGGTATCGGTTTGGCGGAGTTGATCTGTTAGCCTGTGACGTTACAGGGGATGGTGGACACTGGAATTGGGGTTGAAGATTGTCTCATCCAATTCCGCGCTTGCCCGCGCCCAGAAATGACTTCTCAAACCATGGTTGGGGACTTCTCACAAACCATGACGTTGGGGAGCAAAGGTGGATGTCCGATGACGCCAAACCTTGATTTTTGGACTATTGTACACTCAACCGGTTGCCAGAAAAATCCGCACACCAAAGCCTGCCACGTGACCCACTGCACTAACAAGCCCCCTAACAATTCTACACTTCTCCATCACACCACGCACCACACCGCCAGTTCTACCATTTCCACCACTTCTACCACTTCCACCACTTCCATGGCTCTTGGTGATACGCATATTACTACGCCTATCAAGGCACAAGTTCTTGGCGCCATTCGCTTTCTGGAAGGCCATAAGATTCCACACTATAAGAACGATGTTTTCAGCTCTTTTGGTGTAAGCCGCCGGTCAGGCTGGCAGATCCTGCACAACGCGCGCGAACGGCGGCACCCAGAGGTGGAATCCAGGGGCCGGAAGCCGGTCCTTACGCCAGCCAATTTGCTAGCAATGGAAAGCATTATCTGGCAATACGGTTTCCAAGCCCGGGCACTAAGCTGGCAAGGCCTTGCCAAACCCGCCGGCATCTTGACGCCAGTTTCTACACGCACGATCGAGAGGGCAATGGGTACACTAGACTACCGGAAGTGTATTGCTTGCGAGAAGGGTTTTGTCTCGCCAGCGCACGCCAAGCGAAGGATAGAAGCAGCCAAGCTTTCACTTTCCTATCGCCCTTTGCCTGAGAACTGGCGCGATATAAGATGGTCAGATGAATCTCACTTTGGTATATGCCCTGAAGGGAAGGTCCAGATTATACGGAAGCCTGGAGAGCGTTACTGCCTTGACTGCATCCATCATGCTGAAGAACCTTCTAAAGGTATTGAACGATACCATGTTTGGGCTGCTGTTGGCTGGAACTTCAAGTCACCACTTCACTTCTATAGTGTTCCTACCAGCACCAACGGAAAGATGTCCTTAGCTGTATATCGCGATATCTTGGAAGAAGTGGTAGGTCCTTGGCTGGCACGTGGGGATTCTTTTGTTCTGGAAGATGGGGATTCTGGCTATGGTGGAGGAAAGAAGCCTAATATTGTAAGACAGTGGAAGGAAGAACACCAGCTCAAGCACTATTTTAATACGCCTGGCTCACCAGACCTTTCGCTCATAGAAAACTGTTGGCGTGCAGTAAAACAATTCGTACGTGCACACTATACTATAGGAGCTGAATTGAAGGCACTGATTTTGGAAGGCTGGGAGCGTGCAAGTCAGGAGATATTACAAACCACTCGACTGTTAGGGTCGTCTGTCTGTAAGGGAGCACGGGCTCCACAGAATGCTGGGGTTGGTAATTATGAAGATAGAACAAAGGGCAAGCTCCTTCCGCACGGGTAATACAGTCAAATCGGAATGCCACTCAAAGTGTATGAGTGCAGTGAATGTGTATTGCTTGCTTGAAGAACCAAGCAAGAACTATCTAGGACCGTGGCTACGGTCGTCGTATATATCTATTTAAGAAGGACCAATCAGAGTTCCTGACTCACATGCTCAGTCGTGCTCAGTTCCTAGACGCACTGATCCCTACTGAGCTCCCCGCTCAGTGCGCTCAGTGGGTCTCCGGCACTGAGCCTACTGAGCTCCCCGCTTAGTGCGCTCAGTGGCTCTCGGCAATGGCCCCACTGAGCACTCCCTCATTGGGTGCATCTTTAAGCGAGAGCCCCCCACCTTAAATGCTGTTCCAGCCAATCCACAGGAGGCGGGCAACGCCCTCTGCACCTTTGAACCAGGATCGTAACAGGAGAGCATCAATAAGATGGTGGATTCTATGGTAGTGCGGATGGAAGATGTGTTAGCCGGCCAGGGTCAGATGACTGGGTGGTAGAAGGCCCTGTGGTGACTTGCTTGTAGGTAGGAATTTCTATGGCAGTGGAAGTACTGTGCGGGGTCTGGTGTGCTGGTTTTTTTTTTTGGCAACCGCTTGACACTGTAACTGTAGGTGAGGTACGTAGCCGGGCCCGATGTGTCACCTGCAATGCACACCCCACACTCGTTTGACTTTGAAATCCTGCTGGGTCGATCGTCCCCGTCAATCGACTGCGGAGTCTCCAAGATGCGATGCCAACTCTTGGTCAGAGCTCTTCTCCCTCGGGGAATTCGGGGCAGCTTTTGCGGCAGCTTTTGCGGCAGCTCTGGCCGGCACTTCGCCGTGGGGAACTTTGCTGCCCGTCCCTTGCTTGCTCTGAATTTACGCGGAGAAATATTACAACTACATAGGCGAGCCCCAGCGGACAATAATCCGTACTCAGCAAGATCTACGGATCCGTTCTCCTTAGGCGGAAGAACTCCCGCTAGGGGAGCAGAAATCCCATGCGTGTCAGGCGATCCTCATCGCTGGCAAGTTTTCTCGTTTGGGACTGCGGCCGAGCTCAAAATTGCCAAGAGGCCGAAGCAGGAGCGGCCCAAGACCCCGGGACACCTTGCATCAAACCAGCAAATGGCAAATGGCTGGCTCCATAGCTCCATGGCTCCTGCCGCACACAGCACAGACGGCGGCCCATTGCCCTTCGTCGCTGGGAAGGAACAGCCCTAGAGTGCCTTCCTGGGCCTGTTCTGCCAATGGATGGATGGATAAGTATTGAAATGTCAGATTGACCATCTTCAAAGTTCAGAGGGCAGCTACGAAAGGGCTTTTCCACGTATTTCTGGCATTGCTTGGCCTGTCTCTAGGGGGCCCGTCTGGCCCGTCTCCCTCCTCCCTCCGCTCCTTCCAGGGCCCCAGAAATCCCCAGGTTTTTTGTCAACCGACCACCGGCGCCCGGGGACGCCTGCCACAACGGAACGGGCGCGATTTAATTGGCCGAGCCCTTCCCGCGCCACCAATTTCGCTTCAGGGCCCACTGCCTCACCGATGCTAGCGCGGACGAAGCTCTCAATGTCTGGAACTGGCTTGCGCTAACAATGGGGTTTTTCGGATTCCTAGTCGTGTCAGTGGATGCCATCGACTGTCTGCCGCCGCTCGGCCCCAGACCGACATCCGTGCATGCATTTGTCTGCCAGCTGCTGCAGAGTGGTGCAGCAAGTCAGCAGCCACCAACCAAGAGTGCTGTGTGTGTGTGCCCTCCCTCCATCTCGAATGGCTGGGGAAGGCGGACGGGACGAGGCGACCTGACACGAGCATACCCAGTGCTGTGTATGAAATAAAACCCATGGTTCCCTAGTAACCTCGCTGTCACGCACGCTGTTACGCTGCTGTCTTGTTGCTACCTGTCGTCTCTTCTACGCGTCTTTGCCTCTTCTCTGTCGCCGACACTTGTCGCCATTGTCGTTGTCCATCCATCGCTGCCCACGCCGAAAGAGACAGCACCGCGCCAGCGAGCCATTGTCCTCCATACTTTTAGGTATGGATGCGTCTCGCCTACCTCTAGCTTCCGCTCCCTCTTGAAGCCTCTTTCCCCTTGTACGCCTCCTCCGACCTCCCCCCCCCCTCTTTTACGAACGAGGCCCTGTCGCCACATGGACGAGCAGCCCTTCCTGATCCCCATTACGGATCGAGCCGCCTATTTAGCACGTGTCCACATCGGCACCACCATACCTCTTCTCGCTCTCTGCCTTGTGCCCTTCTCCGCCCGGTTGTACATCCGCGCTTGGCCGATATGGAGGTTCGGATGGGATGATGCCCTCATTGTGGCCGGCCTGGTAAGCTTTGTCTCTTGTTTGCCCCCTTCTTGGGCGGAGTCGCCGGTTGCCCCATGGGAATCTGCTGCTAACATTTGTACGCGAATCCTAGGCATTGGCCATCACCGATTGGGTTTTAGTCTTGGGCGAGATGTTCACATCGCCTCAGCTCATCACTGTGTCTAGAGCAACCAATGCCACCATGCTTGCCTACATCGCCATCCCCGTATGGGGGCTCGCCATGACGTGCATCAAGGCGTCGGTCGCCCTCACGCTGCTGCGGCTTCCGCTGGATCGCGTGTGGATTATATCCCTCCGGGTTATCCTAGCTGTTCTTGTCGTCTATCTTGTCGGCGACACGGTCTACATCTTCACCAAATGTCGACCCCTACAGGCCAGCTGGGACTTTACCGTCGTGAATCCGCAATGCACCGACCCACATACCGATGTGATAGTGTCCAGCATAGCTACTGCCGTCAACATCACCACCGACGTGCTATTGTCGCTGGCGCCTATGATCACTCTCTGGAACGTGCGACGGCCCCTGCGCGAGCGCGTCCTCGTCTGCATCCTGACGGGCATGGGCCTCTTTGCGAGCCTCGTCTCGATACTTAAGGCCGTCTTGATCATGTCGTGGGGAGACAGGAATGTCGAGGATCCCTGGGCGCTGGCCGTATCCATCTCAACCTACACCATTGGCGAGCAATTCCTCGCCCTGCTGGCGGCCTGCAGCCCGTCCCTCAAGGGCCCCATCCAGAAGCTGCTCCGCAAGTTCGGCATCCTGCTCACCCGATACGAGACCAACATCTCGTTCGTCCACATATCCCCGACCCGGAGGCGGCGGATCGACGCCGAGTCCGGCATCAGCAGCGGCCAGTACGATGAGATAGCGGACGGTGTAACGAGCGGCAAGCCGAGCAGAGCCGCGTCAACTTCGGGGGAAGCGTCGACGTCGACATCGTCTTCAGCGGCGTCAGGCCAGGATGACGCGCTGAAAAGTCCGGATATAATTACTAATCATGTATCATAACACTGGCTGGGTTCAAACATCAGATCGCCATTTCAGTGCTTCACAAGTAATCCTGCGTGCCGTCGGGCACCCCAGCGTGACAATTTGCGGCTGATATTACCATAGCCATCCAGACTAAGAACTGGCGGGGTCAATCCTCCTTGTATCCCTTCAAATGCAACCCCCGCATAATCCTTCGCGCACCCCGGCGAATCATTAGTTTTAGGCATACAAAGCCTTATCAGAATGCCGTGTCCGCTGACGTCCATTGATGAGCCTCTCAAATGAACAGAAAGTAACAGCACGTTCCCCTAAAGGGAAGATCTCCCCATGTTGAAGACGAAAGCCAGCCGACGATGAATCTTGGTGCTGCTGCTTGCTGCTGCGCCGCAATATCAATTAATTGCCCTGCGGCTTGCTCCCGCGCAGGTGACCCCAGATCTTTCACAGGGGGAAGGGGGGGAGCTTTGGAGTCGGACAAACGTTGCAACTGCCGAGCTGCGAAGGATTCTTTGACAACCCTCGGTTGCGATATGATATCAAGTATGCGACGAGTCCAGCAGGATAGATTACGTTGCTCGTCCCCCGCTGTATGATTGTGGTGTGTACTCTCGTAGCCGACGGCGCCCGTCAAGCGAAGGCAGACTGGTAATTAGGTTGAGCCGCTTCTGGCGAAAAAGGGGCTACTGTTGACACCATGCACGGCGTTTTCCGCTGTCCTCGACACCGTGTTACTCAAGCATGTAATAATGCATGCATGCAAAACACAAAAGCGCTCCCAATTGGGATGTGAAGTGAGACGCAAGTTCAATAGTCTGTCAGTGAATTGTAAGTAGGGGACGCAGAAACTCTATATGTATTTCAGTGCCCCATATCACCGACTGACTAACCAACCAATGACCATAAAGAAACCTCTGCCTATAGGAAATGAACGGTGAAGTGACGTCAACAAGAGATAATGCTGTGGATGGACCAGGTATGCAAAGAGACCCCCAAATAAGTAAGTATAAGAAACGCCCATGAGAAACGCCAGAATGCTGCTGCTGCGGTCGTGTCGGCCAAGTTCTGCACCCTCGTGCTTTTGTGAAAGAGATCACCCAGAAGAAAAAGAGAATTACGTTTCGCCCCAGTTTGGTAGTTAATTAGGTAGCCAGCAACATGGGAGGAGGGGGGGAAGTTTCGAATCACCTCCCCAGATAGATTTATCTCGAAGCTAGTCGGAGGTAACTAGTACATCGGCGGGGCATGGACACCTCCCGGGCCTGATGGAAAACCGCCCTGCTGGAAGTTTTGCAGGTGAGCAGGTGGTGGTCCCTGAGGCTGTAGTGGAAACTGGCCGGAACCCTGGCCTGAAGGGACTCGGGCCATTGGAGAGGCCTGCTGCACCGGGGCATGTTGTACATTGTGCACGAATCCTTGGGGTTGGACTACTCCTCCCTCCGTGAACTCGCCACCCTCGGAAGATCTTGGTTTTGCAACGTTCGTAAGTCACATTGCTCTTCATCATACTTAATTAACCCTAGGGATATTAGTGTCAGTATTACGTACCCGTCGTCATCGGAGTCACTGGAGCCGCTCACAGAGTCTTTGGACCTCATCATGGGCAACTCAAATGGGCGGTTGGTGATGTGCAAGAGAACCAGGGTGGGGAGGGTGGCCACGAAGCCGATACCGCAGACGACGGCGCCCAGGTGGGTGTGGTACGTGTACGCCTGGTTTCCGGAACGGAGGACGGCGGCGGCAATAGCCCCGATGGCGCCAAGCCAGGTCGCCATCAGCAACATGCAAATGATTCTTGCCCAGGAATAGTACTTGTGTCTGAAATGCTCTGGTATAGGGTTGCCTATAACATTGTCATCCTCGTCATATTCGTCATGATACTCTCTATAAAGTTTAAGGCGTTTGAGAGAAGCCGCAATATGAACGAGGACGTAGACAGTGGAGAGAAAAGACTAGGTAAATATGCAATCATCCACGGTGCACTGTGTTAGCTGACAGGGCCGAAATTTTCGCTAGGGCATTATAACAGAAGCGAGCGGGAAGACAATGCAGTGACTTACGCCTTGCAAGATCAGGGCATGGGCGAGCGCCTGCAAAGGCACACTGAGGTCGTCGGGGCTGGTGAAAACCAAAGCCGATACTGTGGCTCCGCCGCCTGCGGCGATAATGTGCAGGAGAATGAGGATGCCGGTAAACGCGAGGCGGAATTTCCTTTTCCTTACGCGCTTTGGGCTTTTGCCCATTTTGAAAATGCGCGCGCGGTTGAAACGAGGGCCGCGTCCGAATCTGTACTGGGCTGACCTGGGTGTTGCGCCAGGAGCAGAGGGTTGGTGATGGGAAATGTAGTTATTGGCGACCGAGATATCTATGAGCGTGAAAGCCAATGGCAGAATGTTGGTAGAAGACGAATAGTCCGGGCAGAGTCTAACATCGACCGTTTTATAAACGAGAGCCGGGATGCACGGCTTGGCCATGGGACTCTAGGAGCTCCATGAGCATGAGGTACCCATGAGCTACCCATGTGCCAGGCAAACTGTCCGAGAGATGCTTCAGAATGTGTTGTATGCGACAATTGAGAAACCATTGAACCACGAGGACTGCAACCCCTTTTCGGTGCGGATGAAAACAAGTGTTGACACAAGGTGGGCTGCTGGACGCAGAGAGCTGAGTCCGCGAGACTCTAGAAACAAATAGAGACAACAGATGAAATACGGGGTTGTGTTTAGGAAAGGGGGAGAGAGAAAAACCCTCGTCAGGGCTACCAAAACGCCTCCCACCCACTCCGAGAACCAAGGGGCTTAGTCCGTTAGTCCCTACGCCTTTGCCGCCTTGAGACGAGTAAGCCGATCAAGTACATGAATCAACATGGATCTTTGGAAATAAATCAAATTGCTGAATAACTAGCTACAAAAAAAAGCTTGCTAGGGGCAACAAATTGCACCAGGGTCGGTGTCCGGCAGGCGGCGAGTTTCATACCCCAATGTCATTAGAGGTCCGGCCAAGAGAAGTGTAAAGAACACAAAGGAACAAACTAGAGGTCCTCTCCGACTCTGGCTCCTCCATCGCCGACCCATCCATCACGCTCGAAGAATCGGAAAACGAGATCGTAATCCTCAAACTCATGAACAATACGATCGGTACGGCGGTAGCCCTTGATGCGCTCAAGACGCTGCTTGGTAGATGATAGCCCGGTGGCGCGCGGGATATCGCCATCAAGCACGTCACTAGCAGATCTTCCCTTCATTTCGAAAAGGGTCACACTGAAGCGTCCAGGTCGGAAGATGTTGACAACATGTTCAATGACATCCGAAGTCTGGCGTCCATTCTGCCCGCCTGGAACATTCGTTTCAAACGAGGCAAACGAGCAGTGTGGTTCCGGCGTAACATGGACGGTGAAGTAGTGCGCAGCCTTACTGGCGCTATCGTCCGTCTGATGCGGGGCTGGAATCACGCCGTTGGCCGAGAAGCCGCAGGGCGAGAACAAGTAGGCATCGATACGGGCCTCCGGGTAGCTGGAGACGGGATAAACTTCGGAGAGGCCGCAGGTATCTGAAACAACGGTGCCAAGTGCGTGGCCCTCAGTAGTTGGAGCCTCGACCACCACCAAGCGTCCGGGATTCGTGCTGCTTCCTGGAAGATCGGACTCTCCACCGTTGCTGAAGACATCGAAAGTCGAGTCTGAATCGCCAACTGGACCCTTCTCCTTGGCTTGGGCAAGAATCTGCGCACTGGCGACCGCACTCGCTTGCGGCAGGTAGAACTGCTTGGAAAGCTCGGGATCAAGGTCCGTCATCAAAATCTCCAGCGTTTCGTCAGGGCTGGACTCGGCGGCCGTAGAGAACGGCAAGGTGATGCCTGTCGGAATCTTTGTAGTGCGCGTGGGGCTGCCGTTGTTGCTCGAACTCGGGGTCCGCGGAGGCGTCAAAGTGTCTGCGAGAGACGTCAGGTAGAGGTACCAGTGGTCGCTATTCATTCTGCCGACCATGTAGGCGCTTCCGTTCTCAAACATGTCGTCCAAAAAAGCGACCTCCTCCTTCCAATCCCGGTGAGGGCCGTGCTGCCTATCGGGGAACAGAAAGTTCTTGCGGCTGTAGAAGACGCGATGGGGGGTGGCGGCAGCACGGACGTCCTCCAGCGAAGTGGCATTGTGGAAAGGGAACCCGGCGTCGATGGCGGCAATGCGCAGGAGGCGGCGGAGTCCCAGCAACAGAGTTGTAGTTCCGCACGTTTTGAGAATGATCTTGTGCGGGAAGACAAACATGCTGGACTCGGAGAGAAGGTAGGCGTCGACGTGCTCCGACTTGACGATGGATAGGACCTTGCAGTTGACGAGATCCAACATGCCTTCCCAGACTGTCGGGGAGACCGCCTTCAGACCATTCTCCTTGGCGCCGGCTGGAAGCGACTTTGCGCTCGGGGAGAACCAAACTTCGAGAAGCTTCTCAGGGCCCTCAAAGGCATTGGTAGAGTCCAGGTCGGCGGCAATATCGTGATTGATAGTCAGATGAGGCGTGCCCGGGGAAGTCGAGAGGACATGGCCACTGGAGACATCGAGATTGGTCATCTCGACCCGACACGGGCTGGCGCGTGTTCTTCGAAAAGCAATATCCGCGGGACACTAGCTGCCGCTCAAACGAACCTTGCGGCGTTCGCTTGAGAGAGTAGGCCCACAGGAGCGGGGTGTTTTCTTAGACGCTGGCGGAGCCAGCTGCAGTCTGCGGATGTAGTTTTTAAACGTCTCGCCAAGGGGACGTTAGGGAGGGCGGGCGCGGAGGGGGAGGTGGTAGAGCTTTGAGAGCGGAATGTTGGGCTTTCTCTTGGAGTGAGCCGTGATCGCGACTTGGCCGATACCCGGGGTTAAGTATCGGGAGGTGGGCAGGCAATGCGGCACAAGTAGCCTGACGTGTATTCCTCGAGGTGGATGGAACAACAGCGGCCGGAACTGATACTATCGGGATCAAAAGGCCGACTGGTTAGTGAAGGAACTGAAGGATGTGGGATTTGGGATGCGGCAAGGCGCAAAGAGCCGGCCTGGACAAGGACGGAATTCGACCTAATCCAGGGGCCGGAAGCGGCCAGAAAGAGTAATCGTTGTTACCTTTAGTGCTGAAGTACAACAACGGCTAGAGCGTTTCGAGAAGAATATCTCTCAGGCCGATATGCGCATTGCGGTTGCAGCGGTCTTGTGGGGATGGCGCGAGCGAGGTTGCGGGCGAGCTTCGGGAAGCTTTACTTTGGCTAGCCGTGGCCGACGGGCTTGGAAAGGTTGCAGGGTACTTGTCTTGACCGGGAGATCGGCAATTGACAAGCTGCAGCCCAAATTTTTTTTTTTTGCCTCGGTAGGGCGCTTTGGCCGGTTTAGTTGGAGGTGTTGAGAAAAAGAGTTTGACTGAGGTCGGTGAGAGATTTTTATATTTTAATTTTCTGATGTCCAAAGTTGGGATGGCTGCCAGCGAGCTTGCGGTGGAGCAGACGCCCCTGCTAAACCCCTCCAAGCGCCGGCCTCACATGGACACTGTTGAAACCCCGCTGTTAAGGTTCGCTGCAAGGGCACGCGCCTGACCTAACTCCATGGAGAATTAATTGGTGGACACCCTGCAACGTGGGTGAGAGGGTATGGATGCGGAGCCAGCCGAAACTGTCCGATCTTAGTGGCAGCAGCAGCCACCAGTCATTCTGGAGCATGGCCCATACCGTAGATACGGCTCGAAGTACGGAGTCTGGAGACCCGGTAGTGAAGTGTGGTATCCGTAGTGTATTTATTCCATGATGCACCTCCCCGGCCTTGGCGCCTGGGCAAAACCACTGGCGACTCCAAGAAACGACATGGTTACCTAGGCAAGATAGCATGGAAAGATGTGATCGCCTCCACCTCCAAACGAAACAAAGCGGCCATGAGCCAATGCAATTCGTTAATTCATTAGAGATCAAATTTGAGGAATGCCCCTTTCACAAGGACGGCGAAATTTGAGACTCGGTGTCAGGTTGTGTATCATTTTTCACCTGGCTCTACGTACCACCAGGCACAGAAATACCGACTCGCGATGCCAGTTTCACTGGCCCAGCCCAGAGTTCCTCCCTCGAGTGATTGATGAGTTGCCTGTTCGTGCCACGAAGCGCTCGAGAGTTTGCGCACCGATTTTCACGGGACCAAGGGCGTCTGTCTGCTATGAGAGTAAGAGACAGCATGTTCAGCAACAACTATCGCGTTGATGATAGACGAATCATGCGCCACTAATCCGATCTCGGAGGACAACCTAGCTGCATCGCGCCGTTGTCTATCCTTGAACGCGGCTTACCATCACCACAAGGGCAGATATAGGCATGGCCGTCGGGCACAAGTTATGACGCTCGCTATTTGGATCAAGGGCCGACGAGCACAAGAGTTACCCGGGGATCGAGTCGGCAGCCGGCAGCCGGCAGCCGGCCTCAAGGGGCTCTATTTCTGGTTTGCGATATCTGCCGCAATAATGACATCCGCCGTGATCGTGTGAAATATGGGGGCAAGAGAGCAGTCGCGGTACTTTTGCACCAGAGGAGCGGTATCCGGGGTGTCGTCCTGACTCTTTACTGTGGCAATTGGCGTGGAGATATCCCGCCCGTTAACCTCGGTCCCCACGGGATACGTCGGCCTCGTCCCTGCCTCTATAAGAACTAGGAACTGGGGGTCGATGGGAACTCTTCCGAGGAATGGAACACCAAAGTCGTTCGCCATCACCTCCCCCCCGCCGTTCATGAAGATGTTGGTGCATTCGCTGCAGTTCGGACACACAAAGCCACTCATGTTCTCCACAACACCCAGCACCTGGATGCCCGTCTTGGAGCAGAAGTTGAGCTCCTTCCTGACATCCGCTGTCGCAACGGCCTGCGGTGTCGTCACGACGACAGCGCCCGCAAACTGCTCCGGTCGCGCTCTTTGCAGCAGCGTCTCGGCCAGCGAAATGTGCTCGTCGCTTGTTCCAGGCGGCGTGTCGATCAGGAGGTAGTCGAGTTCGTCCCAAAACACGTCTGACAGGAACTGGCGTACCATGGCCGTCTTTTTCGGCCCGCGCCAAACAACAGCATCGCCGCGACGGGGCAGGAGAAAGCCGAGACTCATGACGCGAAGGGATCCGATTCCGTCGGACGGGTCGGCTTCGTGGACAGTGATGGGCAGCCACCCGCCGGGCGCTTGGGTCACCTTGGCATCTTCAATCGCAAACATGCGCGGGATCGAGGGGCCAGTGAGGTCGACATCGAGCACGCCTACCGAGTGGCCGGCCAGGGAGAGCGACAGGGCAAGTTGCGTCGTCACGGACGATTTGCCGACACCGCCCTTCCCAGAGAGGACCTGAAGGAGTCTTGTTAGTCGGTTGTGGTGGCCATGGCCGGTGGCCAGAGGCCACTGGGGCGCTAGAAGGCATGCGAACCAGGACGATGTGCTTGATTTTTGACAGAGACATGGCCCCTGTGGAGCGGACGAGCAAAATAATAGCGCGTGTGAATTGGAAAGCGCGTGTGAAAAGCGCGTGTGAATTGGAAACCGCGATTAATAAACACAACCCTATATCTGGTCACTCAGGGCGGCTGGAAAGATGCCATTTCGTAGGGTGCATTTCATCGGGTGTATTTCGTCGGGTGCATTTGTCGAGGAGCGATTTTCGGGTTCATTGCTCCAGACAGGTGTCGGCCCCTTCATCGGCCTGTATCGGCCCCGCCAGCTTTATCAGCAGGCGAGAGACTTTGTGGATTACGGATCACGCCGCACGAAAGCAGAATAAAAACCCCGCAGTAGCGCGGGGGTCTCAAGTGCCCGTCGGAGTATTCCGTCAGTGCATCCACACTTGGACCTTGGGACCGAGTGCAGGCGCCACACAAAGCCCTGAAACTCGACACAACAGACGTGCTGACCTTCCAAACAGGTCTCCAATCACAAGCTGTGCAGTGTTTGCTGCGGGAAGGCCCAAGGTCGATGATGACGATCGAATCTGAAACAACGTACGAAGTGGATGCGCTGTAGCGAACAGCCTACCGGGTACGTATGAACTCCGTATGCCGTATGGATTGTAATACACTATACTTCCTGGGGAAAAACCACCGACACGTTTATTCCATCCGAAGACTGCGATTTAGTATGAGAAACTTGCACCTAATCCCAGGGCACAGGCCAACTGATATCTTAGGGTGCTATGGGAAGGTGTTTAGTACACTGGAGCGCGCCTTGCGCTTGCGACTCGATCCCGCTGTATCTACCTGGTAGCAAGCCCTTATATCACAAGAGCCCTTATATCATGAGCCCTTATATCATATGATGCACTAGAGTCATTGATGTTGATATTGGTTATGCCATTGCCGAAACAATCCGGTTGGCAACCTAAAAATATGAACTCGAGGTTCAAGCCTATCGGGGGGTGGGGCGCCGATCTGACGCAGCCAGGCAGCCCGGTTTCCGCAACCTGAAGCTCTTGGCCCGGCCCCCCTAAAAAAAAAACCACCAACCAATGCTTGTTTGACATCGAAACTGCCACATTTCAAGTTGCATTCCTTCGCTGCTGCTTTGCTCGGTATCCGCTTTGCCACCACATTTGCTCCAAATATTTTCTCATACGATTGCTTCAGAGTACCGAGCTCTCTACGAAGCCCCATAATTACCCAGCAGCAGTATCTTCGTGCCTAGTTATTATTAGACCGCAAGACTGCGTGACGGTCGAAGCACACGCGAAGCACACGCGCGCAACAGCTGTGCGACTCCTGCATCGATCCGACATGCTTGGTCGCCGATAAAGGGGCCTGTCTGGACGCGCAACATGACACTTGTCGTTTCTATATAGGATGGACGATCCATGGGGCTCTCCATGGACAACAGCGACAGCCGACAAGGACCAGAAACGTCCCCCCTCGCCCTCTAAATCCGACCTCGAGCCTCCCCCGCGCGCGTTCTTCTCCGCCTCCTCCTCTCCCCGGATCCCGGCCGTCTCGGGTGAGTCGCCATGGGCCGATGATGCCGACGGGTTTGGCGACTGGGCGGCCCCTGACGCGCCCTTACCGACACAATCCGGATGGGGCGGCGGATGGGGCGGCGGAGCACTAAGTCCGAACCTGGTCTTGCCGGCGCGCGATGATTTTGCCAAGACAAGCCCGATCGCCTGGCCCGGGAACATCGCGCTTCCGAAGCCTGCAAATGGCGCCGCGCTTCGACAGCTCTCGCCCGATCCGTGGTCCGTCGACTTCTCTACGCAAAGGTCTTCGAACGATGGGCTGTCCACGCCTCGCTTGGTGATTGACGCTCCGCAGCGTGCAGACGCGCCGGACGAGAAGCCCAAGGAACGAGGCCGGGGAACTGATCCGGCATGCAATCCGGCATGGCACGCCGATGAAGAGAGCGGCCTCGATGGAGCTAGGGGCGCGAACGAAGAAACACGTCCTACGTTTCTTCCCACGAGTAAGGATGCTACATTCGAAGAATCGACAGAGAACAAGGCGTCCGAGTATGTCCCTGCACGCGTCAGCGTCGAGTCGGCGGCCGAAAGCCATGGGTCGCGCTCCTCCTCGCCGTCTGGAAACGAAACAGACCACGAAGACGAGCGGCAGGACTCGCCGATCACGTCAATCGACGAAGACTCCAGGGCACGTCAGCAAGTTTCCCGGAAGCTCTCAGAGAAGGTGCAACAACTGGTCGAGAAGTTTGACGGGCTTGCCCGAGCGGCAAGCCAAGAGCCTCGCCCGGTTAGTCGCAGCCACAGTACATGTCCCTCGAATTTGGATAGGAACTATTCATCGGATGACGGCGGCGACTTTGGGGACTTTGAGGACGCGGACGAGGGTGGACAGCCGCCTGCGCTGTACAGTGACACGGCAATGACGCCAAAACCACAAGCAGCTGAACCTGTACCTGAATCCGATGATCTTTCGACAGCAGAGTCGACACCCGTGTCTGCTGAACATCCCGTTGAGTTGGAGCAAGTGGGGCAGGCGGGGCAGGCCGAGCAGGCTGAGCAGGTGGCTGGCAGACCGAGCCCTCCAGAGTTTAAAGCCGATCTGGCCAACGTGGAGAGGCTGTTCGGGCTTGCGGGAGCGGACAGCACTGATGGCGTCCTTGGCGTCGATGGTGATGTCTCGGATCAAATCATAACCGACAGCTTCACCGAGATTTCAGAACGCAAGACGTGGTATCGAATATCTCGCCTGGGATCCTCACGGAAGCACAATGCCGGAGATGAAGACAGCTACAGACGCGTTGTTTGGCCCACTTCGTCCATACACCAAGATACGCTCAAAGTGGTTCGCCGGTGGATGGAAGAAGACTCGATAGCAGGGCGAGTAACGCTTGGTGGCGGCGTGTCCAAGAATCAGAAGAACATGTTTGGTTGGGATTCGTCTGCCAAGCCCATCGGACTGGATGCAGTTTACAGGAAAAAGAAGGCACACTCGAGAAAGTCCTCGCTCCAGGCTTTACAGACTGCCGGCAATTCCGCGCAAGGGATAGAAGTCCCGGCGAGAAAGGTCTCTGGCCCCCTACGCAGCCCGAACCGACGAAAATCCAGCATCACAGAAGCCCCCGTGGCCTCATTCGGTTGGAGCACAGGCTCGCCGGCCCAACAAACGCAAACGCAAACGCTGCCACCTAAGCTATCTTTACAGCCTTCAAGACCTGTTGTAGCGCCTCTTGAGCCGCCAATGCAATCGTCACCGGCACTGGGTACACCAGTTTTGATTCAGCCGCCCCTTTCGATCTCGACTGCGAAGTCGTCGGTTGTAACCAAATCGCTACCGCAACCCCAGGACGACGATGACGATTGGGGTGAAATGGTATCGTCGCCCTTGGAGTCGGAACCTGTAGCGAATGGGTTCCAGAGTCTTGACGATGCTTTTCCATCTCAAACTTACCACTCTACCGTTGTGCCAACTGCCATTGATCACACACCGGTCAAGCCAAAAGCGCAGGGCGAAGTTGGGGTCGACAGCAAGCCTGCGGCAATACCAGCGGCAATACCAGCGGCAATACCAGCGGCAATGTCAATGCCAACAGCAAACAATCCCTGGGCGGCCGTCGACTTGTCGCTGTTTGAACCGGTTCCAAAAGCAAAAGCAACGCCAGCAGAACCCAAAGCCCCCGCGTTCTTGCCCGAACCACCGACAACGTTATTAATACCCCCTCTTACCCCAGCCACACCTCTCCCTACGATATCGCCTGCACTACTCTCAGCAACACATTCGGCCTCATTGTCCGCCACATCTGATTCCAGGTTAGCGTTAAGTGGATCGTCTAGGGAATCGGTATCTAACCAGGACTTCATTCCCTCAACGCCCCTCCCGATTTCGTCCCCTCTTGTCGTGTCAGACTCTGTGGGCGCTGACTACGCACTTGGATCTCAACACTACGACGATAGCGATATAGTCGGGGAAATTATCGCCAGCCTTCCTGACCTTTCCTATATGCTACGCTGAGCCACCGCCTCGTAACACTGTGTCAAAGTCTCTGGCACGTTCTCTGACACACAATCTGTTCGAAACGGGGGTTCACGCCCTCCTGTGCACAATAAATTTAGCGTCTACGTTTGCTAGAAGGGGAGTCGATTCATGTATTTGTTTTGGGGCTGCATGGTATCGGCGTTGGTTCAGTGTAAGGCGTGGCTCGGCGCCTGTATGTACTGTACAATAGGTACATCGTCTGCATGCTGCTACGGCTAGCTGGTAGAAATGCATAGGTCATGTTATTTGTCAGGACTTTGCGTTCATTGTCAGCCTGTTAGACTCTGCCGTGGAAATGTCGGGGAACGAGTCGACACTGGAGGGTCGCAGTTGGGATTGGCTCCCACGCTTCTTATCAACAACAGGACATCCGGGCGTTATCCGGGCGTCTTGAGAGTGGCACTCTTAGCCGTTGGCATCTGCCTTTCGCATTCGAATGGATATGTCGGGCAACTCCAAAGCGCTCTTGGTGAGCCGTGGCGGCAAGCTCGGAATCGCGCCAAAGAGCGACTGGCTGCGACGGGTTAGCTACACCCGCGCTGGAGATGTCTCCGCACCGGGTGAGTGCCGTCCTAGGCTGCCGAGTGCTGCTGGCGGAGCTCCCCCACAGTTTCTTGGCCTCCAGTTTCTTGGCCTCCACAGTTTCCTGGCCTCCACAGTTTCTCGGCCCCATGGCGCGGCCAAGAAATCGTAGGGCAACCGCTAGAGTTGGGGAAAACGTTGCGCGCCACATGCCCCGGAGCAACGGGGCAAACTTGGTCTTCGGGAGACGGTTCGGCTTGCTCGTGACTGGCGTTTCCTAGCATGTGTCGTCACGACGCCATCCCCGGCCTTGGCACAAGCCCCCTAGTTTCCCCACCATCTCCATCATTCGGCCCAACACGGGGTTTGTGGCTTGAGCGAGGGCGGTGGAGACGGACGAAGCCGTCAGGGCTAGGGCGTGTCGGCGGGAACAGGGGTGCCGACCTGCAAGCGGCTAGCCCGAGGCTAGCCCGCCATGCAATGCACTCACTGCCTGCCTGCCTGCCTGCCTGCCTGCCTATACATAAACGGGGGCTCGTTGCTGATACCATGCCGTGATCCCCTCGTCTCGTTCTCAACGTCTCAGCCGTTCTGATCCCGGTCTTGCTCTTAGCATCCGCCATCTCCATACCCAAGTAGGATGGCTGTCTCTAACCTGCTATGTTCGCCCTGGGCGCCAGTCGCGGCACTCGTCGGCTTTGCGGCCTCCTATCTGTTCTCGTATCTCGTCACATACAAGCATCTGAGGCACATCCCGGCTCCATTTCCTGCCCAGCTCTCCAACCTCTGGCTGTTGGCAGTTGTGCGCCGGGGCAATCGGTACGAGACGGTCGACCAGGTCCACAAGAGGCTAGGCCCGGTTGTCCGCATCCAGCCTAACCACGTCAGCATCAACGACGACGAGGCCATCCAGGCCATCTACGGCCACGGGAATGGCTTCCTAAAAGCGTGAGTGCTCGCTGAAGCGTAGACGGACATTCCACACTGGTCTTTTCTTCGCTGACTGCATCTTACCGCGCTGCACAGGTCCTTTTACGATGCCTTCGTCAGCATCAGGAGGGGCCTCTTCAACACGCGGAACCGCGCCGAGCACAGCCGCAAGCGTAAGATCGTCTCACACACCTTCTCGGCCAAGTCGGTCAGCCAGTTCGAGCCCTACATCCACAGCAACCTGGAGCTCTTTGTCAAGCAATGGGACACGCTCATTGCTAGGTCTACCAACCCGGACGGCGCTGCCCACGTCGATTGCCTGCAGTGGTTCAACTTCCTCGCCTTTGATGTGATAGGGGACCTGGCCTTTGGCGCGCCGTTCGGCATGCTCTCGTCGGGCGCCGACCTCGCCGAGATCCGCACCTCGCCCGACAGCCCGCCCACCTACGCGCCGGCCATCGAGATCCTCAACCGCCGCGGCGAGGTCTCGGCCACGCTGGGCATCCTCCCGCAGCTCAAGCCCTACGCCAAGTGGCTACCCGACCCATTCTTCTCGCAGGGCCTGCAGGCGGTCGAGAGCCTCGCGGGCATCGCCATCGCGGCCGTCAAGACGCGCCTCGACAACCCGCCGCCCGTCTCGCGCAAAGACCTGCTCGAGCGGCTGATGGAGGGCCGCGACGACAAGGGCGAGCCGCTGGGCCGCGAGGAGCTGACGGCCGAGGCCCTGACGCAGCTCATCGCCGGCAGCGACACGACGTCCAACTCGTCGTGCGCCCTACTCTTCCACGTCGCCCGCACGCCTGGCGTGCTGGCCGCGCTGCAGGCCGAGCTCGACGCCGCGGTGCCCAGCTACATCGACGTGCCGACCTTCGACATGGTGCGCGACCTGCCATACCTACAAAACGTCGTCAACGAGACGCTGCGCTTCCACTCGACGTCGGGCATCGGGCTGCCGCGGCTCGTCCCGCCCGACTCGCCCGGCGTCACCATCCGCGGCCACTTCTTCCCGCCCGGCACCGTGCTCAGCGTGCCGACGTACTCGGTCCACCACTCAGCCGACATCTGGGGCCCCGACGCCGGCGAGTTCCGCCCCGGCCGCTGGGACGCGCTGACGCCCCGCCAGAAGAACGCTTTCATCCCCTTCAGCTACGGCCCGCGCTCTTGTGTCGGCCGCAACGTCGCCGAGATGGAGATGAAGCTCATCGTCGCCTCGTGGGCCCGCAGGTACCACGTCGAACTCCGCCAGGACTACATGCACACCCGCGAGGGCTTCCTGCGCAAGCCGCTCGGCCTCGAGATCGGCCTGCGCCGGCGCTGAGGGGCTGGTGCTGTGGCGGTAGGAGAAAGCTGCACAGCGTGAGACGGAGGTTGGGGTAAGGTTGTATATTTCATAACTAGGCCTTATAGTATCCGCCATCGTTATACCGGCTCTTGATATAAATAGTCTGAACCTCATCTTCAAAAGTCGCTTACAGTATTCCCCTGAACGTATTGTTATAGTGTTATTTGGTCTCTTGGTGAACAGGATCTGCAAAGTCTGAAAGGTGTCCTTGAGCCGGCGGTCAAGTCTTTTGCGCATATGTAGGTATGGTGGCTTGGTGAGCATCTACGGGACTGTATAGGTGGATCAGATGGCGTGTTAGCTTGGATGTACAGGGTATACATTACCCCGGACTTGTGGATAACGTAAGGTAGATGAGATCTCTTGAAAGAAAATGTTAGTTTCGAGCAGTGTAGTCCGAATCGTTGACAAGTCTGAAAGGACTTGTCAACGTATGTAATAGATGGCATTGATAGGGGCTTTGATGAGTTCAGGGAGGTACCTAGATACTTTGAGAAGAATACGGAGCAAATACACCGGCTCAGGGAAGCCTTTAATGTAGAGGAATTAATAGGAGAGAGAAAGGCCTTGACGATTCCATACCTGGGGTTCATCAAGCTATTGCATCCCTGGGCAAAAATCCTTCGAGGCGAGCTATGAGTTATTGAGGCCCTTGGAATCTTGGAAGATCTCCCGCCAATAAACATTCAAGGATTCGATTTATCTCAACGGAGAGTTGGATATATGTCAAACTCGGTCAAAGTTCGTGTCCGTATGCGGGCTACGGATTGATACGATCAAAGCCAGCCGACGTCATGCCATGCAGGCAAATCGAAGACGCCAAACCGTGCAAACCAGAGTCACGCCATCTTCTACCAGCTCCCAAACCCATCCTACGCAAATTGCAAGCAAACCCGAATTTTGAGAAGACCTGAAGTGTTCAGGCGTGTCGAATCTGGCGTAGGCGATGCAAGCGTAGGCGATGCAAGCGTAGGCCTGGGGCCTATTCTAACCGCGCCGAATCGTGCCGTCGGCTTTGTTCAAGAAGCCGAACGCGTCGCGACGGCCAGAACGGGGGGCAGCGGCAGCACCACGCGGCTTGCGCAGCAGTCGTGCCAGCTAGGCCGCTAGGAGGAGACGCCCAGATTCCGGACGCGAGTATGAAGCCCGTGGGCTGTGCTGCTACTGCAGCGGCGGCGACGGACAGCGGGTCGACGCCGAAGCGCACGCGCACCTCTAGCCACGTGGGCATGATGACTGCGATGGCGTACTTGGCCTGCGCACGGAATGTTGCACGTGGTTGAAGTTGATAGCGCATTGAATTAGTTGTCTAAAAAGGCTAGACATACCAGAAGGCCCTTTTATACCCAAAAAGTAAACAAAGGAAATCCAGTTGTACTAGCCGGAAGTGAGCGTCATAGAGTAAGAAGTGACCATCATAGAGGGCCTTCTTAAGATTCAACTCGGATGTGGTTCAGATGTGGCTTAAAGTGGCTTCTATCTAGGCGACACGGAACGACCTAGACTGGAACACGAGTGTGCGGTTGGCGGGCGAGTTGTCGGCCACGATCACGTCCTGCCTGTGATATTGAACGAATGATTAGTATCTGTCTGTTAATATGGTGTGTATGTGTGTGTGTGTGTGTGTGTGTGTGTGTGTGTGTAGATGGCCCTCGGAACAAAACTCACAGCGTTAAGGCGCTAACAGCGCTCACGACGGCCTCGATGGCGGCGCGGTCGACGACGACCGGAGAGCCCGAGACAACGAGGATGCGCGAGATGCAGGAGTCGCCGGCAAAGGGGGCGGCCAGGTGGTGGTTCCAGGCCGTGCGGACCCGGACGCCGCCCATGACGAGGCGCCGGCAGAGAGGAAGCTGAGGAGGCGCTCGGCGGGCGTGCCTCTCTGCGCCAAAACGGCGCACGGTGAGCCTGTCAAGTCCAAAAAGTTAGCATCAACTACTAAGATGTTCCGATTCTCCCTCTTTTTCTTTTCTTTCTACTCGGCGCCTTGTTTCGTTTGTCCCATTCTTCCACCACGATGCCACGAACCCCCGAAGAAGCCGTTGCTCGAGTCGAAGTGGAATATGATCACGTAGCCCTTGAGGCGAGGGCGGTGTTTTCGTTCATTCTCATTGCTGCAAACACATCTTTTGTTCACCATGCGGACAGGGACTTACTTCCACGGCCTCTGGCAGGCCCACGAACGACGGCACGGGCCTCCTGGTCGGTATTCATCTAATCACGAGAAAGAATGAAGGAAAAAGAGAGGGAAAGGATTTTGTGATCAAGGTAGGTGAGGAGATTGCCCACGTCAAGCAGGAGAATGAATAAAACGGATCCTAGAATCAACAAAACTTGTACAACTTACTGTGATGCGACCTTTTTTTCTGCCTTTAACAAGGCGAACGAGCGAGCGAGCGAGCGAGCGCGAGAAAAACCAAGGGGGTGGGGGGGAGGGGGAAGCCGAGGACGAAAAGAACGGAGCGGGCGAGAGAAACAAACGGAATGAAAATTCCAATTTCTATATTAGAAAAGAAATATTAGCCTACATGTCTTACTACTCTGTGTCTCGCGAAGGGTGGTGGGCATCGGGGTCATGATGCGTACCTGGTCTCTGAAAACTGGCTTCGTCTGAAAACTGGCTTCGGTGCGCAAAGATCAGGAAAGGAAAATTCAGAGGCCGGGAGGGAAAACGAAATTTCATACGCAGACCGGGCAGCTTCAAAAATTTCCCAGTTTCCTTATCAGAAAAAACCTGAACGACCGGGTGGTCCTCTGCTCGTCGTTCACGCCTATCTAAAACACAATGGGCTCTGCAAATCGTGCCCCTCCCGGCCGTTTATCTGAGGTCATCGACGTATCCTGCTGATATTGGGGCCGTGCTGATGTGGGGAGGAAGAGTACCTGAAAGATTCTGTGCAGATTAAATCGAAGCTGCGGCCTTGGGTAACGTACCTTTGTACGAATATATCCCCATAACACTGAAAAAAGGAAATAAGAAAAGAAAAAGGTGACGAGAGGGAGGGGAGATATGACTGTAACTAGCAGAATAGAAGTCGAGCATCCCAGTTCCAGAATTAGGAATTTTGACTACGGCCGGGAGGGGGAGATATCATTGGGGGGGGAAGCAAAGTGAGTTATACGCAAAGACGTGCCAATATACTGCGAATTTCGGGTTCCGAGTACGGAATTACATTGTTGAAATGCTTGCATACGCGGGGCAGTGCCTAAGTTGAAAATTGGTGGTTATCTCCCTGTCTTATAGGGCTCTATATGGCCTGGGCTGGAACTAGTTATAGCACTTGCCTTTGGTCTCCTACTCGCACTAGCACTCCTTCTACGTGCATCAAACGCCTGCATTGGGTCCTCAACCAAGGGCACTCTTTACATGTCATAGTCATTATATATCTTCCGCTGACTCCCTTTCAGGCTCCCCTCGGCCACTAGGCCATAACGCGATCCCCGAGGCCGAACTTGCCCGTCGGAAGCGAGGCCAAACTTGCCCGTTGGAAGCGACATCGATTGCCCAGCAACACAGACTGTGACGGAAGCACCAGATGCCAGACCTTCAAGCCCTTTCGTTTTTGAATCAAACAGCCAACCCTGTTTCAAGCTAGAGCACGACTCCAATATCGAAGTCCACAATTTGGAATCAGCGAGCCTCAAAAGAGCACTGCCATCAACATACAGAACATAAAACCGAGTCTCAAACCTGTCGCCAAGCCCGCTCGTGGTCTCTACGTCCTCGAATTGCTACACACCCAGAAGAGAACCGGTGTCCTAGTCAGGTTCTCTGGTAAGCACTCGAGATAAGCCACAGAAGCAGAAAGAAGGGGGGATTGATCTGATTGCGGCGGGGCACTAATTACTGCTCAAGGAGGCAGAGAAAGCACACTTTGTCCTCCACGTCTGACTTTCCACCGCTCAAAGACAGCGCGATAACAGAGAACCATGCCACCGCCCCACACCCAGAGAAAGAAAACCCCAATCAAGCAGCCGAGGGCGCCGCCGCCGCGCTACTCTCAGCGCGCTAGAACCAGTCGACCCACTCCCTGTACAGCATCGGCTTGTTGAAGCAGTGCTGGCCGCTTCTGCGGCCGTGGACGATCTCGAAGAGCAGCTCGTGCCACCAGCCGCTCTGGCCGCGCGCGTAGGCGAGCATTGCAAGCGGTACGGCGGGCTGGCCGAGCTTAACCAGCTCGGCGTACGCCGGGCCCGACGTGAAGGCGTCCGAGTGCGACACGTGGCGCGCCGCCTCGGCGTGCAGCTTCAGGACATAGTACTGCTCGATCTCGATGTTCTTGGGGTCGACCTTCCTGGTGGTGTCGGTTTGGAGTTTGTTGTCTGGGCGCATGTCGTCAATGAGAATTCACATCCTTTCAAACTACCCGGCAGGATTGGAAAAGGGAGAGGGGGAGGGGGTGGCTCACAAGCTGGCACCCGAACTGGTTCCATCTGTCTCTGAGCTTGTTGACGACCTGCGGCAAGATATTGGGTCCCATCCTGACAAGGGCATCCCGCTCCGGGCCGACGGCTAAGGCTTTCGAGCTGGAAAGCGGGTTAGATTGGCTCAGCTAGCCGTCTGGACGCGCCAATTCTTCTCTAAGTCGTCGACCGTTATGAGGAACTCTGCAGCTTGCTCCTCAACGATCGCTGTGATCTGTCTGCACGCCACGCCGATGTCTGGGCCGGAGTGCGGGCCGGTCGAAGGGACGCTCGCCGTGGGCGATGCGTCCTCCATTGTGATAATCCTTGGATCGAAGATACGGACGGCGCAAGCAATTGCAAATGGTCAATGTGGATTACGGAACAGGAACAACAGGAGGAAGAAAGGGGCAGGGCCCGAGATGAGGGAAGATATAGGGGTGGGATCGGTCCGCGCTCCTAGGGTCGGCAGCGGAAAGTACACGTGTGCCGAGTATAACACAGATGAAACTCGAGAGCCTCGGATCTTCAGGACCAAGCCATGTGATGGAGGATGGAATGTTGGGTCACAACCGAGATGAGCTCCTCCAACATATCTTATCACGGGAGCAACGAGAGGTACTTGTCATTGGCTAGACGGTTAGATCTAGCTTCCCCACCACTACATGCCCATCCTCAAAGCCACGAGACAAGATTCCTAAAAGCCACGAGACAAGATTCAGACCGTCTCCAGAGGGCTGCCACACATGTACATGGGGCAGCCGTAGTCCATGCTGGACGTCGCCTTTTCTCCACAATCGTAGCACTCGTGGAGCTGCGGGACGTTGTTGAAGACATAGCCGTGCTGACCAAAGATGGTGGCCTTGATGAACTCCTTGCTGTGGACCTTGAGGCCCGACTTGGCCATGTCGAGGATGCTGAAGGCGCGGCCGCAGTTGGCGCAGCTCTCGCCACCCTTCGCGAAGCGGCACACAAAGCTTGGCACTGTCTCGGCCTCGACGCCGAGGAGCTCGGCCAGCACCCGGTTATCGCTGGCCGGAGTCTCGGGGAGGACGGCGTGGTCTGCGTCCTCGTCGAGAAGGTGTTGCCGCAGGCTGGCCAGCTTCTCCTTGGTCACCAGCTTATGCGGACTGATGCCAGGGACTGCGGGCTTTCTGCATTTCATGTCAATATTATACACAAGGTACGATAACTCTGTGACAGGAAGGCGTACTGGGCGAGAACCGAAGCCATGGCGGGCTTATAAGCGTAACTGTGTGCGTGTTTATGAGGGAAGAGGTTGGACTGAGAAAGGAGGCGATTTGTTTGATGATTCCGTCCAAGACATGGGAGACACGGGCAAAAGCCCTCCTTTTGTATTCTGTTTCGGCTACCATAATCGATATCATGGAATTCGCGAGACAGAGACTGCTATACCCAATTTGGCCTTGTGCTGAAGCTATCTGCCCTGTGCATATTGCGCCAAGCAGTTTTTGGGGGGCATCATCCGGCGATCCCCCGCAAGCCTTTCCCAATACGTCGCCGCCATGCCTTTAGCCAATCTTGCTGCGGAGTCTATGGTTATCTCGGCCCTTTGGACAGGCTATCAGCTGGCCACATGTCTGCGATGCTATCCAGTTTCGGGGCTTCAGCTTTTTTTGTTGGTCTTTTGAACCGGGGTTCAGATAACCACGGCAAGGATAAACACGATAAGAACCGCCACTGACGCGTATGACCTTCGACCAAAGATAAAGTCTAGAGCAAGACATACAAGGATAAGAGTAATAAATCGATTTAGAACTGATACCTCTTCAGCTATCGAAGGCTGTGTCGAGCTGTTGGTTGGGGCGTCAAGCAAATCCCCAAACTCGTTGGAGCCATGCAATATCCGCCAACGACCTGCAGGCGGCGACTCGCCATCACACCATCCCAGCTCCATACATGCCTATGGAGCCATACTTCACTCGGCTTAAATTTCAATAAACAGCAGGTCAGGGCTCCTGGCCGTTGAATCTTCAGGCCCCGGAGGATATTTCCTCGCTCCGTTGCTCCCTGTGTGATGCACCAAGGTCGGCCAATCACACCCCGCGCTCGAGCTGGTAGTCTAGGTATCCTGTGTTGTACAGTACCTAGGACCTCGACCGGCGAGCCTCAGTATGTACCAGCCTTCAACAGGGAGCGTGCCTATCCAGGGCGTAAAAAGGTGTGTGTACTTACTTACCTACACATGTTAGCCAACATGTGACCTCACTAGTCATAGTTTGAGGCAGAATCGGAGAAAAGAACGGCCTTGGTCAGTTCCAAGTTACAAGTTCTATCTGGACTACCTAGGGACCCCCCAGCCGGACGCTGGTGCGGGGTCGGAAAACGGTTCCAACGTTCACTACTTCGTAACTAAAGTAGGTTGGTACTTTACCGTATGCCAGCTTCTGCCGTCTTGATACCACGTGCACTTTTCACTGTTGGCTGGCGATAAAATTAAAAAAAAAAAAGCGTAATGTAATTCTGGGCGGCCAGTGACCACCTCTTTGCCTTTCAGGGTTTAGATAATGGATTTCTATTGGCTGGTGATAAAATTAAAAAGAAAAAATGCGCAATTTAATTCTGGGCGGCCAGTGACCACCTCTTCGCCTTCAGGGTTTAGATCATGGATCTCTGTAACATATGTAATGGACTTCTTCGCTTTATTTATACGTAGGTACAGTCTAGGTTTCGTCCGGGTATTAGTCTATTCTTACCTCGAAACAAACCCATAGTAGGGGCCCCTCCAAAAACGGGGATGGGCATTTCAAGAACGGTTTCTTGCTCGGAGAGCAATCTATCTCATGCCAGGAGGACCAAGCTGGACGTGCAAAGTATACGGGATAGATGTCTTAACGAGAGGCACGCCAAGTTCGACTACTCAGAGCCGTATGACTGTGACGGCGCCAGCTCACAGCACCCACTACCACTGCGCTAGAACCCCCAAAAGGATGCCAGAATTGCAAGTCGTCGACTTGCAACCTGTAGTGGGTTATAGTGTGCTACGGCTGTTGCGCGCCGTGACAATGACTGGGGTGCCATCGTCTAGGTATATAGTAGCATGAAACTTGTAGTAAAGACAGATCGCTTAATCGCCGTCGAGGGCATAGCGAAGGCAATGCAGAACAATATGGGATTGACCTACCACTGCGGTATTTTCTTAGACCAGCTCCCGAGCCGTCTGTTTTGGATACTAGACAAAGTCGCAACTGATTCTGAGGACTTGGATAGTCTTCCTGGGGTTCAAGGTGGACGAAAGAGTTTCTGGACTAATAGAAGCCTCGACTTGAGGGCAGAACTCCTGTCACGGCACGGTACCGTAGGCGCTGTGGGCAGGCCTACGGGTGCGTGACCATACTATAACCTACTACAGATTGCAGCTTAGCAGCTTGCAATTCTGGCATCCGTTTGGAAGATGTGGTGTAGCGGTAGTAGGTGCTGAGCCCCGCCGTCACAACTCCTACCGGGTTTGTAGCCTGTATCGTGACAAGATTAAATTACTATAAGATATATAAGCTACAAATACAGCTTCTCGCTAACCTACTAAGAACTAGAGGTGTATAGTACTTGTGCTTTGGCCGGGGTTTTTAGTAGCGTGTAGATACGGTTTAACGCTGAGAGGACGTGGCCTGCTGAGATTTACTTACGTACCTAGGTAGGTAGGGTACTTGAGTGTTGAGGCCGCCGAGACAGCCCCCAAAACTTGATGCCTTGCGCCCGTGAAAAACAGCAGCCCAAACTACGATATATGTTGTCTAGATGGAATAAGGTTGGTCTACTCGCTAATGCCTGGTTGTTAGGCTCGGGTCAGGCACCCGCGAAGCCTGGCTGTTAGCTGCCTGCCTCTCACTGCGCCAACGCCCTCCAAGCGCTGCGGACTTTGTTGCGGACTCTGTAGGCTGTGTGCACGCAGATAGTGGGTCTCGGACCGAGTATGAGCATATTTTGCAACGAGCTGGAAAGTCCGAACAAGGTTCAGTTGAGCGAGAACTGCCAACTTTCCATCGTAACGCCTCGAACCGGACATGACATTCCCTTGTTGATGCAAGGGTTGATTAGGTTCTAATTTCCCGTCTTCTCGCTATGGACCCCCTCTCCATCATTACCGGCATTGCTGGCGTCGTCGGTTTTGCAGCAGCAACAACCAACGGCCCGAGAAAGCTCATCTCCGACATAAATGATACCCCCGAGTTGGTAGAAGACATTTCCCTCGAGCTGGACGGGCTCGATTCTATCCTCGAGCTGGACGGGCTCGATTCCATCGTCGATCTAACCCGGGACCTAATCTCGCCCCACAAGCTGCACCCAGCACACGCCACCGCCATCAGGAAGGTCAAGCAGTCCGTCCGCGACTGCTAATACGCAATGGAGAAGCTCCAAAGCACATCAAGCCGCTGCTGCTGCTGCTGCTAAAAGACAGGAGCAGCCTCAAGCGGACAAGAATCACAAATACCGTGTGCGCCTTCACGGTCTGGCCCAAATACAAAAGCTCCATCAAAATGCAGAAGGCGGTACTCAAGGGCAAGCGGCTGGATCTGATACTAGCCTTCAACATTCTAAACGGGGCGTACTAGCCAGCCCCAAAAAGTAGCTTGCTGAGGCCTCTGCTGACTTCCCTCCCTACACCTAGCTACCTCGTAGGAAAAAAATAGGAAAAGAATAGAAAGAGTTCCTAGTAGACATCAAAGCCCTCTTCGACCGCGTCGCCCGCGTCGCCCACGAGTCTCTAGACACGGCAGCCGAGCAGAGCACGAGGCGCGGGATCGAAGACTGCATCAGCACCGTAGCTGACGAGCCTCGCCTGCAACTCGCCGGCGGCGACGACCAGACCGACGGCGGGACCGTGGTCGGCAAATACTGGGGCCAGTTTGAATACGCAAGCGCCCTCAACAAGCCGCCGCCCATCGTGGCCTTTCAGGACATCCGCGACCTGCCGGGGCGGGCCAGGCGCTTCTCCAGGCCATCACAGCCGGGAACACTGCCGCCGTGTCAGCCCTCGTGAAAGCCGGCGCTAGCCTCTCGAGAAGGACCTCGGAGAGCAGGATCTCGGAAGGGTCGACAGCCTTGCACCTGTGCGCACTCCTCGACGAGGGCTTCGACGCCAACAGCAGCGGCCGCGGCATGGCCGCAGTGCACCTGGCGGCGATGGCAGGCGACATGGCGGTGCTCGCGGCGTTGGTCGCGCACGGCGCCGACATCAACCGCCACGTGTCGGCCGGCGCGCTCGAGGCGCCGCGCGGGGGCTACATCAAGCAGCTCACCGCGCTGCGCGACTGCAGCCACGAGCACAGCCCGCTGACGCTGGCCACGAACAACATGGACGTGTTCCGGTTCCTGCTCGAGCACGGCGCCAACCCGGACCTGCGACTGCCGGTCCGCGGCACGCCGTGCCTCAACGAGGTCTGCGACGTTAGATATCTCCCGTTCTGCGACGCGCTGCTGCGCGCGGGGCGCTGACCCCAGCCTGCGGGACGGGGCCGGGTGCACACCGTTGTACTGGGCGATTTGGCTGCAGAATCTCCGCCTCGTGTCCTTGCTCGTCGAGTACGGCGCGGACGTCAACGCGCGGCTTGGTGATGGTGTCACGCTGCTTCACGAGGCCGTGTGGGATAACAGGTTCCTCGAGTGATTCTCAAGTAATCAGAAATCAGGTCAGCCAACACGCGAAATAATCACCCGAGTAACCACTTCGCAGACCACCGCGAGGACGCGCGTGTGGCAGCCAGCCACGAGCGCGCCCAACACCGCTCAGGCATTCGGATTCGTCGGCCGGCTGGAAAGAGGCACGGCCCCCAACCGTGGAATGGGAGAGGGGGGGGGGGGGGCGGGAGGAAGGAAGGAAAGGGGGCAGAAGGGGGAAGGGTTCCGCGAACCCGAAGTCGATGGCGTTTCTCCTCAAGTGAGTGACGAGTCGGTATCACGTCAACACTCTCGACAGCCCCCTTGGCCCCTTCTCTAGGAGTTAGTTCGCAGCATCCCAGCCCGCAAGCATCCCAGCCCGCAAGCCGTGACGGCATCGTTGGCATCGCCATCTGGTTTAGAGCCTACTTGATTAAGGGGGAATTTAGGAGATGTTGTGCTGTGCTGGGCTGTCCGGCCACTGGCACACACACTTGTACCCACACACACTTGTACACACACACGCACATACTTGTACACACACACACACACACACACTCACTCACTTGTGAGACGCATGTGATTGTGCCCCTCCGTTTTGTCGGAAGCCGTCACCGAGCGCTGGAACGTGGGAAGGGTGTCTACGAGTATCGGACCAAACTGCCTGGTTGACACTGGTTGTTGTCAGTTGCGGTTAGTTGTGCGACGCACTTGGCGAATTCTACTGGTCCCGTTTTGACGGGAAGTGGTAGCACAAATGCCCAAATGGTCTAGAGATATTCCGCAGCGTTGATCTTGAACCTCGGGAGTGCATGCATGCAAAGCAATCAGTGGGGGGTGCAGATTCCAGAATAAGAATTAGTATGGCTGATTAGCAAGAAAGAGAGAGACGGAAAGAGAGAGACGGAAAGAGAGTGCGTGGGCGGGCTGGGCTTTCATACACCTGCACACCCTCTTGTTTGAGCTTCTTGTTCGACGGCGCATCCTCTAGGTCTGTTCCTCCTGGCCGGGCTAGGCGCAGTGAATCCTCTCTGGTTGACATCGGCTGCGGCACGCAATCAGTAATCACCGACGGCGTGGCGCACGATCACCAGCCAATCGCGGGTGGCGATGCCAATCCGCTGGAACCCCCAGAGCGGCAGGTGTTTGTTTCACAAAGACGAAAACGGTAACAGATAGTGTGGGGGCGACAGTCACAAAAAAACCATTCATAGAAAACCCGACGGACTCGCAAGCACATCCCGCCCCCGATTCGCGATTCGCGCCTCGCACCTACGAGATTGACGGCGGATTGACGGCGGCTCGCCCGAGGATTGCCGCAGGGGGGTTCCTGTCGATTAGGGCGTCCTGTCGATCAGGGCGGCTTCATGTCATGTCAGCCCGTTGGTTCATCCCATCTGTGTCATGGAGTTTAACAAGGTCGACAGCGGGTGGTGCTCTACTCTCTCCTTCCGGCTCTGGCTGGCCCTACTCTCTCCTTCCTGCCCTGGCTGGCCACGACGGACGACCACGCGGCCAGGATGGCAGGCCCCTGTTCGCAGTAGCTCCTGTTTCTTAATTTGACGTCTATTATCCAGGGCCGCGGCCCCCCCCGGCGGCGTCTGTTCAGATCCCTAGGTTGTGTAATATCCCTAGGTTGTGTAAGAATGCCGGGGCCCGTGCCGAGCCCGGCCAGGATCAGGGTGCTTGTTTACACTGAGCACTCTCCGCTCTCTTCCACCCCGGAGGTACAAAAGACACACCCGGGTAGGCAGGTGACCATGCAGGAGCAGTGGTTGGCAGGGCTAATCTTGCCCGGGAGCGCCCTTACGCTTGTCCTCGACGGTGATTGTATCGTGCAGGTCCCCCGCCCCCAATCCCGATTTCACAATTCCCGCGGGCCTCGGGTCCCTCTTGTTCCACACACCGGGCCACCCCCGTTTCCCCGTTTCTCCCGCTCTGTGTGGTTGTTTTACGCTGCCGCCGCGATTCCTGGTATGCGAGGCTGGGGCGCGGCCTCCTTAATCGAGGTGACAGGTGCAAGCCCCCGAATCCTTCCGCACACCCTCTAGCTCGGCTCAGCGCACCGGCCAGAGAGCAGCTTAATTTTTGAAAGAGGGAACCCGAGGCGGTGGATAGAATATGCCGTACGAGGAGCGATGGGACGAGTCTAAATTAGTGAACGAGCTAGGGCCGCAATTCGGGTCGTAAGTCATGTCTGGGTGGCCATATGATGGGCCGAAGAAGCATATCATCTAGGGCTTTAGAAACTTCCACCGATCAGCGAAGCTTGCCTGGCAGCAAACACTTGCCACGCGTGGTCCTGTCAAGGCGGAAATCCCGCAACTGTGCCGACATTGGTTGCCCGTTCTGGATATCCGATGCTCCGGGTAGCTATGTGTAGGAGAGGAGCTGCCTGCCCATACCCCTGAAACGGCCCCAGAAACGTTTGCTCAGATTCGCTACGCTTTCCGCTCACTGGCACCCAGTGACACAAAACGCGTAACATTGCCCAGAACCGCTCCCTGGAGATCAGTACAGCTACTGAGTTCCCAGCGGTCTCACCAAACGTCTTGCCGTGTCACATCAGAACCCCAGAGACTTGACAGCGAGAGCCAGCTGCCCACGGGGCCCCTCTGTGATTGGACGCGAGAGACCGCGGTGGCCGAAAGCGGCAGGAACCGGGCATCTCCTCGAGGGGCCCGAAGAGTTTCCGAGCGGTGATCATTCGCAAGAGAGCAAAACATGCCGATGTGCAGCGGCAGGGCAGAAGCCCCTCTACTTGGGCGACTCCGTCCGTAGGGCGGGATTCAGGAAGAAGAAACATGCCTCTCTCGCCATCGACTCTCTCGCTAGTGATTATCTCATGCTGTCAAGGCCAACATAAATATCGGCGTCTTTCCCGCCGTCATGTAGTTGAAATATCCAGAGAATCACCAGCAACAACAGCTTCCAGACCTACAATCACAACGTCACATCTAGCATTCCCGGCAACCGTGGGCGTGTCCAAAGGCGTCGAGCTACACCGAAAAAGTTCTAGGGCTTATACGAGGGCAGCGCCTCCTGGCACTTGGTGGAGATACAACGAGAGTCAACACCAACAGCATAGTCCTTTCCGCGTAACCAAGGAGGACAACCCCAGACCGACCATCACCGTAGCATCCAATATTCTTGGCACTTGTGGGTAGGCCAAGACACTTTGGCTATTGAGGTTTACATGGCAGAAAGCAGCGCTGACCTCAAATCAGCAGAGCATTCTGCGTTTCTCTTCTTTTTCCTCTGACACATCTCTCTTAACGCCTTCTTGGTGACCACGTTGTGCTTGGTGACCACGCTGTGCACAGCACCAACAACTCACGACTAGAGCCTTGCCCATATTCGACATGGCCAGCCCAATGATCAACGGCCCGTGGCAGCCGAGCAACACGACCACTCCGGGCTATGTCGAAGGCGAAGTCAGCTGGGGGCCAGAGCCGCCCAGCTGGCGCAGTATATCAAACTCGGTCATCGGCATCGCTGCGGTGGTCTTCCTTGCCAACGTGCTCGTGTCTGGCAAGAACTCACTGGTGAGTCCCTTTTGCATCTTGAACTAGCATCCAATCAGCGGCAGCAACTTTAGCCTCGACATGAAAGCGAGCTAATCGAAATCAAACACCAGCTCCTCAAGCCCATCCAGAGACGCATCAAGGCGTGGTCCTATCTCCTCGACGGCCCTGCCATGATTCATGACGGATACAAAAAGGTTTGTGGTTTCACTGCCCAACTCACTCATGGACAAGAGAATCAGTGATGAATACTCACAATTCTTTGCTTACAGGCCAACGGCAAGACGTTCGACGTGATCACGCCGGGCGAGCGCATCGTCTTTGTGTCTGGCCACAAGGCCGTCAAGGAGCTCGAGTCGCAACCCGAGACGGCGCTGTCGCTGTACGCGGCGTCGAGAAAGGTAACTTGATCAGTCTCGTAGCTTGATGACACACTGGACCAAAGGGGCTAACACACGCCCCCCTTTGTCGACAGATCCTCATGCCCAAGTATACCATGCACGGACTGCACATCCAGGACAGCCGTGGTGCCGCGGGCGCCGGCTTCTCCCGCGCCGTCCGCGTGCTGCTGACCAACAACCTGCCGCGCGTGCTGCCGTACCTGGGCGACGCGATCCGTACCCGCATCGCCGAGATCCGGGCCGAGGGCCACGTTGTTGACGGTACGTGACTACCGAGTTCCAGACCTAGCACGGGCCTCGCTGATCAGAGCTTTCTGTCCAGGTGTCAAGCAGACGGACCTGTACCCCATGTTCCTGCAGCTCACGAGCTTGTCGACCGGCACGTCTATTTTCGGCAAGGAGCTAGGTGAGTCAGCCTGTACCCCTTTTGTTCACCGAAAGTCAACTCACGCTTGTTTGTCAACTAGCGAGCAACGCCGCGTTCATGAAGGACGCCTTCAACTACATCGAGTCGGTGGTCATGGGCGCCGAGATGGTCCGCCTGTCGCCCAAGTGGCTCGAGCCGTCAGTGACAGCATCCTTCCTAGGGGGGATATCTAGCTAACACACCACTCCCTAGAATCATGGGCCGCTTCGTCACGCACAAGATTAAGACGCCCGAGATCCTATTCAACCTGCTGTACCCCATAGCCGAGGAGCGGCTGCGCGAGCGCGAGCGCGAGCGGGCCAGCCTGGGCGAGGAGGTTCCGAAACATGTAAACAATCACCCGCTCGCTCACTCCCAACCCGTTTTCTGTTTTGTTGCTGACCTCAGACACCAGGCCGACATGATCTCGTGGATCCTCGAGACGGCGCCGGCCGACGTCGAGTGGACGTCGCAGCGCATCGTGCAGGAGGTCATGGCGGTGTGGTTCGGGTCGATCCACTCGACGGCCTTTGTGAGCTCCTGTCTCTGTCTCTTTCTCTCTTGAGCTTGGTGCTGACGCTCCAAAGATCGCCACAACCGCCATCTACGATCTGTGCCTGCACCCCGAGTACCTCGCGCCGCTGCGCGCCGAGCTGGCACGAGGGGGCTACGCCGAGTTCGAGCGCAACCCCACGCAGGGCCTGCCGCTGATGGACAGCTTTCTCAAGGAGTCTGCGCGCGTGACGCCGGTGGACTACCGTACGCCCCTTTTCCTCTCATCCTCTCCGAGCAGGAGGACTCTACTGACATTACATTCCCAGTGAGCACGCGCCGCGAGGTCATGGCGCCGTTCGCGCTGGCCGACGGCACGCGCCTGCACAAGGGCGACTGGCTGTGCACGCCGGCGGCGAGCATCGGGCTCGACGCGGCCTACTTCCCCGAGCCGACCAAGTTCGACGGGTTCCGCTTCGCGCCGCGCGAGCTCGTCGCGTCGCTGGCTGCCGACGGCACCGTTTCCGAGGGAACGCGCATGCCCAAGGCGTCCAAGATCGTCGACGTCGACCCCTCGTGGCTGCTGTTTGGCACGGGCAAGCTGTCTTGGTACGTGTCTCTCTCTTTTTTTCTTTCCACTTGTCAGTCTCTTGTCAGTTTCTTTTCGGACAGAGCGCTTACTGCTTTTTTTGGTCTGGCGCTGCCAGCCCCGGGCGGTTCCTTGCCACGGCGACCATCAAGTCGATTGTGGCCAACGTCATCGCCAACTACGACATCGAGCTCGTCGATGCGGCGGCGCCGCGCCAGTGGTCGTGGCGGTCGACGGCCGTGTGCCGCGAGGACGTCAAGGTAGTGCTGACGCCGCGGGCCAACTAACAACGAAAATCAACAAGAAGAAAAAAGAATAGGTGCGATAACTTGTATTTGTAGAAATTTTATGGAAATGGGGGCCAGGGCGGGACTTTGGGACTAAGAGGGAGCGGGGTTTTGATTTTTTTTCTGCGGAGTTTTCAACACCCGGGAATAGGCATGCGAGATGGATGTTGCGAATTTGGTTTATTTTTTTTGTCAATACTAGTCTGAAGACTGTTTCCTTTGTCACATTATAGTTCGCGGCGGGGAACTGCCCTAGAGATAGAAATAGGCAGAAATAAACAAATTTGAATTTTGCTCGAACTGTTTAACTCTTTAAAAAATGAGTAAAAGAAAGAAAGAAAGGGAGAAAGAAAGAAAGAGAGAAAGAAAGAAAGGGAGAAAGAAAGAATGGGAGAAAGAAAAAGAAGCTGAACGGCCTCGCATCCCTCCCAAAAGAAAGCCCGACCCCCTTCCCCTCCAGACCGAAAAAAGAATCAAGCCCCAGGGGCGTCATCCTCGCCGCCGGCAAAGAATCAGGCGCCCCACTCGCCGAGCAGAGCCTCGTTGATGGCGGAGCTGCTGCTGCGCCGCCCCGTGACCACCTCGAACAGTAGCTCGTGCCATAAGCCGTCAGGCTGGCGGCAGTAGGCTAGCATCGCGTGGGGCACCACGCGCCTGCCCAGGGCCACCAGCCGGCGGAAGGCCGGACCCGAGGTGATGGTCACCTCCTGCTCGGCCAGCCACGCCGCCGCCAACCGCTTGAAGAGCTCGGGCTCGAGCGCCCCACCCTAGCTGCTGTGACCGCCGCCGTCGCCAGCCCGCTCGCTATCGATGGCGATTTGTGCCTGGATCGCCAGGGCTTTGTTTCTGGGCGCGATGGGCTGCTGGTTGTTCATCGTGTCGCGCCGGGTAGTGTGTTTGTGTGTGAGTGCGAGTGTGAGTGCGAGTGTGAGCGAGTGTGAGTGTAAGTGTGAGTGCGAGTGTGAGTGCGAGTGTGAGTGAGTGTGAGTGTGAGTGTGAGTATGAGTGTGAGTGTGAGTGTGAGTGCGAGTTTAAGTGTGAGTGTGTAGTCTGTGCTTTCATTCGCTGATCAGCCTAATGCCTTCCCACGCCGGCAGCATGGTGTGTAGAGGAAAGGGGTGCACTTACACTAGGACGGTGTCTGGTCCGTCGACAGCGCAAGGTGAAACATCGCAATTTAGCGCGGTTTGCGTCGGGCGAAAAAAACTGCTTGTTCGTGAAGGTGGATGTGTAGAATTCGTGCCGACTTGTGCAGCTCTCTTCCTGTGCGCCGGGTTTTAGAGTTTGGTTTGGAAGGAAAGAAAGGCAAGGCAAATAGGGTTAGGGCTGTAGACTTCTTCTCCCCGACCTACCCCCGACCTACCGCGCCTTGTATTCTAAGCATTTCGACCCGTCGGTCCTCTAGTGATCGCGTGCAACAAAAGACACGCTGCTTCGCGGCTCGAGCAGAATATCCCAGGCCCCTGTTGCTGCCACGGCTGCGTCCACCCAACAGCTCCTCGAACTCGAAGACTGGAATCCTCGCCGGCTGCTTATCCTGGGCTTAGGGTTAATGCCCCGAGGGCCGTGGCGGCTGTTCTAGTAAGATTGGTGAGACAAGTGATTCCGGACTTTCTCGTTTTGAACTACTATGTAGGTCACCTTGGGCCCTAATTTCCTCTCTCTTCCTGGTGCCGACTTTCAAGTGGTGTTTTGTCTTAGATAAGCGCCTATTTCATTGGGGCTCCCACTAGACGCACACGTGGGCCCGCAGCCCCTTGAAGACGAAAGAGCACGCCATCCAATTACCCCCCGGCAACATTAGTAATGCGTCGCGGGGATAAAATGCGCACGGCAGCTCAAATTAACGTTTTCGCGACCCATCACAGCACCTGAGTTTTTTATGATCCATCGACGGCCAAAACGACAAAGAGCCGTCATGGCTCGCGACCCCGATGCAGAAAACCAAACGCCCGTCAGCGAAGAGACGCCGCTGCTGAGCGGCGGGCAGGCGAGCCAGCAGCCGGCGGATCCGAATGTCAATGAAGCAGAGGTCGTCGATGTCGAAGCCGACCCCGACACGGCCGTGGCCATCGAAGAGAAAAAGACTGCCTGGCGCCATCTCTGGACCGTGTCGTGGCTTATTCTTGCGGCACTGGTTGTCGCCCTGGTAGTAACGGGCTGGACGGCGGGAGGGGACGATATTCACGTGAGCCACCGCTGCATCGTGAATTGCGAATCTGAATACCCGTGGCGTCCGATCACCGGCCGTGCTGACCATGACTGCCTCTTGCAGTTCGACCTCGGACAGGCGCTATGGAAGGCACTCGGCGGCGGTCTCAGCGGTGCCGCCGCCATGGTTCTACAGGTCTTGCTACTGATGGTATGCATTCGTCCTTTTCCATGTCCGTCTGCCTTCTCCATGTCCGTCTGCCTTCTCCATGTCCGTCTGCCTTCTCCATGTCCGTCTGCCTTCTCCATGTCCGTCCGTCGGTCATCTGACAATCGTGGCAGCCGCTTCGAACCATCATGAACTACCAGTACCGCTTCGGTGGCGCGTTCTGGGGCGCGAGCCGGACTCTCTACCAGGACGGGGGATACGGGCGGTATTACCAAGGCCTCGGTCCTGCGCTTGTCCAGGGTGGGTGCACTCACTCGCAGTCTTTACTTCCAATTGAGCCCACCAGAAACTAACCGTGCCCTGCCAGGTCCCGTCTCCCGGTTCGGCGACGCAGCAGCCAACGTGGGAATACTAGCCCTGCTCGCCACCAACCGGCACTTGAGCAAGCTGCCTCTAGCCCTCCAGACCGTCTTTGTTTCTCTCTCCGTCGCTGGGTTCCGCATCCTCCTCACGCCGATTGATACCCTGAAAACCACCCTCCAAGCGCAAGGTGCGCGCGGGACGGCGCTCCTCCGCCAGCGCATCAAGGAGCACGGGCTGGGAAGCCTGTACTGGGGTGCACTGGCCACTGCCGCTGCCACCTTTGTTGGAAACTATCCGTGGTGGGCAACTGTGAGGTCGCCCTTCCGACTTTTGACTACGAAATGCTTACTTGTGTCCTCCAAACAGTACAACGTCCTCAACGATGCGTGGCCCGAGCCGCCGAAGCACCCTCTGATCGTCTGGCTGATCCGCTACGCCGTCATTGGATTCGTCGCGTCCGCCATCTCCGACTCCGTCTCCAACTCCCTTAGGGTCGTAAAGACGTACCGGCAGGTCAACGACACAAAGATCTCGTACTGTGAGTTCCCCGTCTGGTGTGGCGATGCGATGACTCCAGCTGAAACATTCTGCAGCCGAAGCAGCAACGGTAATCGTCCGCAGCGAGGGCATCTCTGGACTCCTTGGCCGAGGCCTGCAGACCCGGATCCTGTGCAACGGGCTGCAGAGCCTCCTGTTTACGATACTGTGGAGGGTCTTTCTCGATCTGTAAGTTATGCGAGGTCCCTATTCCTGCCTATGGGGAGCCTAGGCTAACAATTCGGGTAGCTGGAACAGCAAAACTCAGCAAAGTTGAGTCGGCGTCGGGTTCGAGGGGAGCAGTTCTAGGAGATCCAGGTAGTCCATCGAAATCGCGGTAGGATTAGCATGGATCATCGAGCTATTGCAGAACTACATACACCCTAACCTTGATCCACTGTATGACTTGAAGTACAGACCACCAAATTGCCTCCCTAAGCCGACCTATTCACCCCTCCCGCGTGTGTGACACATCGACAGCACTGGGTGCATTATAGTTCATGAGGTTGCCAAGAATTGACTAACATAGGCGTGCCCCGTACATATCTTACCGACGCCAATCAAGTCGGATCCCGATCAAGTCGGATTCCGATCAAGTCGGATGCCGATCAAGTCGGATGCCGATACTCCGCATCAGAAGACAAAACATAAAGAGCGGGGACCGGCTCCACGACCCACAACTGCATAACACGTTGACCCCATAGCATCCATTTCCAAAGCTTACCCAGCAACATCTGGAATAAAGCGGGTATAGCTCAGCTGGGAGAGCGTCAGACTGAAGTCAACTTCCTTGTCTATCTGAAGGTCAAGTGTTCGATCCACTTTAGCCGCATTATCCAACGAGCCCTGAGAGGTCAGGGCTTGCTTTTTGGCTCCTTGATTTTTGTCTGCAGCCTATTTCCGAGACTGGTCGTGTTCCGTCTAAGCAGGAAGTGCTCCCAAGCAGGGAAGTACTCCCAAGCAGGGAAGTGCTCTACAAACTTCACCTCCCCAGCAACGTTATGGTTATTTTTTCTTTACGACAATTGTGTAAGGACTATGATGATGGTGGGAAAGAGAACTGAGTGTTTTACTGGTGCTGCGTTTCTTGTTTCTTCCTGCTAAGCTCTCAATCGTCAAACTATGGGTTCCTCGTAACTAGACGAGTATTTTTGAGGGCAAATTCGCAAATTTGGACTCGTACACGAACCACAAGGCGAGACAGACCTTCATATTTTTTCTCTGCCCCGTCTTCAAGGGAAAGGAAAACCAAACAACAAACATGCAAGCAAAACGGCAAAAAGTTGAAAAGAAAATATCATCACTCAACCAAACTCGATCAGAGCAGCCCACCGCCACCAAGCAGCCCGCCTCCGCCTCTACCGCCGCCTCTACCGCCACCGCCACCACCACCAAGCAGCCCTCCGCCCTCCTCGCCACCGCCAAGCACGCCGCCAAGCAGACCGCCGCCGCCCTGCGTGACGCCGCCGACAATCGACCCGACGGCGCCGAGCACGTCGCCCTGCCCGACCTTGCCGAGGCCGTCCCCTAGGCCGCCCGTGACGCCCGACACGGCGCCGCCGACACCGCGGCCGACCCCTCCGACGAGGCCACCTACAGGCCCGCCCACCGTGTCGCCGATGCCGCCGAGAGTGCCGCCGACTGTGTCGCCCTATATAGGTTGCGGTCAGAGTGTATCTAATCAGAGCAGGTTCGCAGCCACGTCCATATGCGTGGGTTCGTGCGCTGTGTGGTGTGTGAAGGGTTCGGAGCACCGATCAGAACGTTGGACTGATGTGAAAAATAGGGAAGGGGGAAACGATAGCACGGCACGGCATGGCTTTGCTCTGGTTCGCGTGGCGGTGATTGGCGGGAGGGCGGTGGAAATGAGTGCGTGCGTGCAGGTCGGAGTATTAGATAGCACTCGCAGGCCCCAGAACGGCGGGAAATAAAGGGAGGATAAACAATAGAAGAGAAAAAGGGGCTGCCACAAAGGGGCTGTCACAATGGCGACGAAGAGGCATGAGAGGGATAACCAACACACCAAGAGGGATAACCAACAAACACAACACACATAAACACCAGAAGGGGAGCGACAGAAGAAGAAAAGAAAAGAAATGTACTCACCAACCCCCTCCCAACGCCCCCAACCGTCTTCCCCACCCCGCCAGTAAGTCCACCAACAGTGCCGCGCAAATCACCGCGGCCGAGCGTAGCCGAGGTATCGCCAACAGTGCGACCGACGCCGCCAACCGCGCCACCAACCGTGTTCTGGACGCCGCCGGCAGCTCCCTCGACGGTGCGACCGACGCCGCCCACCGCACCACCAACAGTGCGGCCGACACCACGTGCCGCGCCGCCAACGGCATCCTGCACGCCGCCGGCAGCCTTCTGGACGGCGAGCGACGCCGTCGGCACCAGCGCGTCGGCCGCGTACTTCTTCTGTCTCTTCGGCGCTTCTGCTGCTGGCTTGGGCGACGGTGCGATCATATCCATGGACACGGGCGCTAGATCTTCGCGGCGGGGTGTCTGCTTTTGTTTCGGCTGCTGTGCCGCAGGAGGAGGAGCCCGTGCTGCCGAGGCGTGCACGCGCGGCCGTGACGGGAGGGCGGCCGCGGGTGGTGCGCGGGATGTCGGCTGCGAGCGCGAGTGCGAGTGCGAGTGCGAGGGCGAGGCCGCGGCGGGCGGGTTCATGGCGGCCGACTTTTGGATCGCGCGCTTGGTGTGCGCGGTGGCGGTGGCCGGCCGGAAGTTGGGCTTGGGTGATGACTGCGTCGCGGGGGCTGCTAGGGTGGCGGGCGCGCGCTTGACGGCTGGGGCGACGGGCTTGGCCGGGGCCTTGGATGTGGCGTACTTGGTCGTGTCCCTGGGCGTGGTCTGCGAGGTGGAGACGTGGATGTAGCCGTGGCCGTGGCCATGACTGCGGGAGGCTTGCTTCGTTGTCGTCGCCGTCGCCGTCTTGGGGTGGCTGGAGCTCGGCTTGGTTCTGGACGACGATGAAGGCTTCATAGAGGCTTCTTTGGGCTTGGCAACTTCGGGCCGGGGCTTCGAGGTTGATGCTATTGTGAGAGAGGGAGACTGAGTTAGTGACTTTCAGCCAGCTGGAACGAGTGTGCCGACTTACCTGGAACGGAGGCATGCTGGTGTGAACGGCTGTGTGAGTGTCCGTGAGAGCGCTCGCGAGACTGGGCGTGGGTATGCCCCTGCGCCGGCTTAGCTTTAGTGTCGGAAGGCATTTTATAGCGGTTTGGACTGTCATGCACGAGTTGGTTCGAGGTTTTTAATATCGATATCAATGTCAATCCGAACTTGGTTCGGACGAAGCGAGTGCGAAAGAGGGAAAAGGCGTTTCCAGGATATATATCCGCGACTTACACGAGCCATGACGCTGGCCCAATTGCTGGTGATGAATGCCATGACGTCAATCTGCCCGACCCCGCAGTGTCGGCGCTGCGATGTGCGTCGGGAAGGGTTGTGATTGGAGTCGCGCGAGCAGGGAACATGGTGTGAAGACATTGCCATGTCGATGCTGTGATTCGCGGACACCCCGTTGTGAGCGTTGTGGCGGAGACCCCCTTTATGCCCTGCTAGTCAGCCACAGCGTAGCGTCCTTCGTCGTCAGCGTCCTTCGTCGTCAGCGAGGGCGACTTTTGAGCACTTTCTTTGTTCCACTCAAGATTTGGCTGTCTGATGTGGAAAACTGCAAGGACGACCGTTGGGCATGCTAATGCATCCATGGGCATGCTGACGCATCCATGCAAGAGTCTCGACATATCCACTACGGGCAGATACTGATTGCTCTTTCCCCGGGATGCGGGTAGATGCGAACCAGGATCGGGGCTAATTATATGTCAGAAATTCCTCCCGTACTTTTTATTTTTAGTGATCGGTGCTTAATGTGTGGTAAGACCACGCCAAATATTGGCTGACCGAGTCTCGCGTGCCCCTTTTCGATCCTCGTGAAGACTCCCCGCCCAACAGATCTCGTCGGACACCCAATCATAAAGCCACAACAATTTTAAATGCCACAAAGATTCAGACTAGTCTTCTGTGCTTACAATTCAGTGCTAGTGAATTTTGTGATGTGGCAGGCACCCGATGTTCGCCCTTGGTCATGACGCACACCATTCAAAGCCGGCGCCGCCACAAGCCCCCATGACCCTTCCTTCTCATGGTCGCATATGAAAGCAAGATGCACCCTTTTTCTAAACCAACATTGAATGCGCAGTTGTAGCAGATTGCTGGCAACTGCCAATGAACCAGACTAAACCTCCAAGCCCGTTGCTGCCGATCGCCATGGCCCGAGACGCGAACGAGAACGCGAACGCTAACGCGAACGCGAACGAGAACGCGAACGCGAATGCGAACGCGAACACCAAGAAGCGAGTGCTCATCGTGGGGGCGGGCGCTGCTGGTATGCCGGCCTCCCGACCAGACCACCCGGACATGGACGGCTAACACTAATCACCAGGCATGTCTTGCGCGCACCATCTGGCCGAGCACCCCGGCAAGTTCGACGTCACGGTGGTCGAGGCGGCCGACTACTGCGGCGGGCAGGCCTTCTCCATCCCCATCGACAAGCGCAAGCACGGCGCGTCGTGGCTCAACCAGGGCGTGCAGGGCGGGTCGTACATCTTCCACCACACCATGACCATGTTTGCGCGCCAGGGCCACGCCGCCAACCCCGTCGAGCTGCAGGTCTCGTTCGGCAAGGACGACCATTTCTGGACCAACATGTACCCGACCAAGCTCCTCGCGAAGCACCAGGCCGAGGTGCGCCGCTTCGTGCGAATGCTGGCCTTTCTGCGCTGGTTCGAGCTCGTCTTCGCCCTCGTCCCCATCAAGGTGCTCATGAGGCTGTTCTGCTTCAGCCGCGAGTTTGCCACCACAGTCGCCCTGCCCATGGTGGCCCTGTTCCTCGGCACCGGCAACTACACGCCCGACGTCCCGGCCGTCATGCTCGAGCGCCTGTGCACGAGCCCGACGTACGGGATGTGGTACCCGCCGGACCGCGAGAGCGTCGCGTCCAACCAGCCGCCCATGGTCGTATTTCCTAACTTTAGCCGCTTCTACGACGACTGGCGCCGCGACCTGCTCAAGAGGGGCGTCCGCGTGCGCCTCTCGACCGAGCTGACGCGGGTTGTCAGCCGCGACAAGACGGGCGTCACCGTCAAGACTATCAAGCGCGCGCCGGCTCCAGACGGCCACAGCCCGTCGAGCGCGTGGGCTGCCGAGGACGCGGCCACCAAGGGCGCGGCCACCAATGCCGATGCCGGCACCCAAGAGACGACTGAGCACTACGACGAGCTCGTGCTCTGCTGCCTGTGAGTTCTCCCCGAGACTAACCACCGCTGATAAGCAACATACCACATACCCACGAAGAGCAACACAGCCGCAGGCTGACCCCCATGCAGCGCCGACACAGCGAAGCGCCTCCTGGGCGACACGGCAACCTTCCGCGAGCGGCACATCCTCGGCGCCGCCAAGTTCAGCGACGACCTGACCATCACGCACCACGACAGCGGGTACATAACAAAACACTACGAGGTGGCCTTCAACAGCACGCAGGCCGTCACGCACCTCACCCCCGATGGCGCTGACCACACTGACCGCGTCGGCCGCGCTGCAGCGCCCGGCGGGTTCCGGCCCATGTACTTGATCAAGCCGTACGTGGGCAACGCCGCGCGGCTCGAGATGTGCTTCGACTGCACGCACTACCAGGCGCAGTTCCCGCCGCAGGTCGAGACGCTGGACAGTCACGTGTTCCAGACCATCTTCCTCAACGCGGCGCGCGACGCGACGGAGAAGCTGTGGACGGACGGCGAGATCGACGCCTCCAAGGTGATCCGCCGCGACTGGTGGCACCAGCTGTGCCACGTGTGGACGCACTACGTGCTGGTGGTGCCGTGGTTGTGGCTGCTGCAGCGGCGGAGGCGCACGCGCTTCGCCGGGTCGTGGACCGTCGTCAACGCCCACGAGGTCGCCGTGCTGAGCGGCGTCGCCGCTGCGGTTGATCTCGGCGCCGAGTATCCGGCTGATCTGGAGAGAGATCCCTGGGCGCTGCGCTGTTTTCGTCTGTATTACTTGCTCGTGTACGGGCGCTGGTACCGGCGCAGGGTGGATCCGAAGGGTCCTGGTGAGGATTGGGCGAGTGGGCTGTACGGTGGTGTGTATAAGGGCCCTGGTGTGGTTGACACGGAGAGGCAGATGTGGCGCGACGAGAGGGACAGGGAGGGAGGCAAGTAGGTAGGAGACGGGGCTGGTCAAGTGCGCTGCAGAATGTGGGTCGGGTATGAAAGGGGCATGTACGGGATTCGAGTGAATAAATACGGGTTTGACATAGCTATCGGTCTAATTATCTGTCAAGACTCAATGTGCCAGGCAGGGGGTAATTACCCATCCCGCAAGACCCCTTTACAAAGTACCGCCGCCATCTAAGAAACACAGCACGTCAACACATTTCACCTCGTCTCAAAAGGCCCCGAACGAACTCACCAATGACAATCGTAGTCCCGGTAGCATAGTCGGCGCGCACGGCATACAGATACGCCTCGGCAATGTGGTCGGGGGTGGCGACAAAGCCGACATGCAGGTCGCGGGAGCCCTTGTCGAATAGCGCCTTCTGCTGCTCCTTGGAGACGCCCTGCTTGTCCCAGAGCTCGGTGACGACGAGGCCGGGCACGACGGTGTTGACGCGGATGCGCTTGGCGGCCAGCTCGTCGGCCAGCGCCGCCGTGGCCGAGATGACGCCGCCGTTGAGCGCTGCTCCGATGGCCGCCCCCTTCTTGGGCCGCAGCGCCATGCCGCCTGACGTTAGCGTTAGCGACCCGCCTGGCTTGACGATGTCGTGCTTGGCCAGCGCTGGACGAGATGCAGGTTAGTGAGCACAGACTCTTGGTCCCGGTCTCTGATGACAATCTCAATCAGACAAAATACCTTTCCCGACGACAAAGCTCCCCCAGAACTTGACGCCAAACAAGTGCCTCGCATCATCAAGGTCCGCATCGGCGAGCGCGCCGCGGATGATCTTGTCGACGCTCGAGAAGACGACGTGGTCGAGCGGGGCCAGGCCGACGAGCAGCTGCGTGAAGGCGGCCTCGTCGCGCACGTCACCGACGCGGCCTTGAACGTTGGCGCCGCCGCCGAGCCGCTTGACGGCGTCGTCGACGCGGTCTTGCGACGACGAGATGACCGTCACGTGCACGCCCGCGTCGAGCAGGATCTCGGCCGCGCCGAAGCCGATGCTGCGATTTTTCGTGTTAGTTGGTGTTTGTTGTCAGATTGGGGGAAAAGGAGGTGAAGGAGGACTGGATATGATGTTGGGTGCTTACCCCGAGGAGCCGCCAATGACGGCTATCTTTTGGCCCGCGAGCTTCTCTGCAAATTTGCCCATCTTGTGGTGTTTATGATTGACAAGGTCAAGAAGATTGTCAGGAAGATTGTCAAGACTCAAGTGTATAATTAACAAATCAAAATCCTGACACCAAAAAAGTAAACACGGACACTGTATATATACATATATATATACAATCCTGGCCCTTCACAGCCATGCGGGGAGAGTTGCAGGCAGCTAATGATTGCCTGAAATTACGCCTTTGGGAATGGGAATGGCGACGTGTATCGTGCTTGCCCCTCCTGTCCACAAATGCTGCCACTCCAAAACCGGGGCTACGCGGCATTGGGACATGATTAATAATTATCGCCAGCGCCTGCTCGGACTATATTCCGTATGTCAGAACACCCAACTTTGCGTTAGTAATTATATTTCTGACACCTCACTATCGCCGTTGTTGTTATCTCCGTCGCTAACACCGTCGCTATCGCCGTCGTCGTGACGGCGAACAAGAGACGCCATTATTCCCATCCACATTTACCTACCCAGGTATATAAAGCTTGTGCTTCCGTCCAATCGGCATAATCGCTACAATAGTCAAAGGACGTGAATTGGTGGTAGCTTTGGTGACGGAGGAGCGAAGATGGAATGTAGAAAGGGGCGCGGACGGGGGGTACGGGCGCGGACGGGGGGTACGGGCGCGGACGGGGGGTACGTGCTGTGGTTACCCGAAGGGCGTTAGCTCGGGCATATGAGGTAATGCCTGTGGTTCATATTCAGGTATGTGAGAAAACAGCTGGGAGCTAGTGACACCTTTCTTTAAATACGCTTGCAAACAGTGAAAGCAGATTCTCATTCCTTAATCATCTCTTGAAGGAAGCTACATCCGAACCGCTGCCATGTTCGACGTTGAAAACTAAACATGATGTGCAACGAGTGCTGAGTTGCAAGTGCTGAGTTGACGAGTGAAATGACAGCACAGGTGTCTGATGAAAAGGTTAATTGCTAAAGAATCCTCGTGTCAACTTAGGATTGTTGACGGCTTCATAATCAAAGACTCGAGAATAACAGCCCTACAGGATTGAGCCCGAGGAGTTCATACGAAGCAAGTCGTGAGAGAGAACACATCATGCTTGGGCACCAGGGTATGTTCACTAAAGATACAATACAATCAACAAGATGCTAAGATTACCCCGGATTCACGTTCCGCCCAGCGAGATGACGCAAAATATAACAGAACGCAGGATGGCGGCCGCTGTTCAGAACAGCGGAGCCCCTTAAACATGTCGCCCGGCGGAAGAAATTAAACTACACGACGGGTCTTGCCCGTCTCAACCTCGTAGACCCACCCACTGATGGTGACCGAGTCTGGCACGAGCTTGGACGCCTTCAGGAACTCGACATCGTCCTCAACAGCCTTCTCGAGCTGCGGGAAGGGCAAGAAGTCCAAGTGCTTGGCGTGGAGCTCCTGGACAGCCTCGGCGCTGATGAAAGTCAGTTTTTTGCGGGAGGTGATGGTTTGTCACGTTGGGATGGGAGAAAAGAAGGGGGATGACCAGGTAAATGAGGAGGAAAATGGCAGAAAACGAAAGGAATAAAACATACCCAAGACTCTTCTCAACAACAGCGTACGCGTCCTCGTTCTTGAACGTAAGCATGCCGCAGCCGGTGTGCTTGACCAGCACGACCTCGGTGGTGCCCAGCAGCTGTTCACTAATCACGATTGACCGAAGGGCGTCCACGGCAGAAGCACCGGCCTGCAAAAGTAATTGTTAGCACAAAACGAGCTGTCCTCGCTCCCGGGCGGCGGTGGAAACGAGGCGCTCAAAGTACTGACATTGCGGATGACGTGGGCATCGCCGAGCTCAATGCCAAAGGCGGCGGCCGGGTCGATGCGGGCGTCCATGCAGGTGAGAACGAGGTACTTCTTGGCGGGGGGAGGGCAAGACCGCCTTTGGTGAAGGAAGTGGAGTACTTCTCAGAGGAAGCCTCGACGTTCTTCTGAATGGCAGACATGATATGGCTGTGAGGGTTGTTTACTCGAGTATTATTAGAGATGATGTGGGAATAAGGTGGCAGGCCACAGCGACAAAGAGTAGATGAGGCTGAGGAATGCCAGAGGAGCGGCTTCGGTTGGAGCTAAACTGATGAAATGATGCAGGTCAATTCGGGAGTGGCGAGACACGATCTCTTTATTTATCTCCACGCCAAGGCAATAGCAATATGTTGAAAACTCCAGCTGACGTTGGCGCCTTGTCTTGTCTTGCCCGCTGGGGGTTATTCACGCAAGGGGGTCGGTTCCAAGCGGCTCGAGGAGACGGCGACCGAGTTTCAGTGACGGGTATCCAGGAACGGGAACCGGTCGGAGAATGGTATGCGCTGTGGCAAGGGTATGAGCATGCGGGGGGCTAAGCAGGCAGGCCAGGGTTAGAGAGCCTGTTTTGGGGTTGTTGTGCGTTAAATAGATGGAAGCGGTGCCTCCTGCACTCCTCTCTCCAACTTCTTCTCTTGTGGGCGTGCACTTTCAAGACTCCCGAAAACTAAAATCGTGCGCTTGGCGTTCGATCTACCGTCTGCTTTGGGATAAGCAGCCCAATGAACTGGATGGCGTGCTCTTCAAGAACCAATCAGCCCCAAGTGATACCGAGGGGCATTGCATCAGACAGCCACGACATCCCGCCATGCTGGAGATCGACGAGATTTGGTCATTTTGGGATGGCTGCCATGACAAAAGACAAAGGCTGCGGCGCTTGGTCTCCTCAGACGCTCGCGCGGGGGCGGGGAAGTCAGATGGCCGGAACCGACGCGGCCGGGTGCGGTGACATGACGGACTCTTGAACAAAAGGGAAATCCCCGTGAATTTCTAATATGGTACAAAACAGGTAGGGGTCACCGCTGCGTCGCGCTGCCTTACCAGTCAGGCCTTCGGCCTTTCCGTGCTGCGGCGTATTAGTACAGGTGGTATAGACTAGGTCGGCGGGCGGCCAGGTCGGCTGTTCAAGTGTCCCGTTGGCGTTTCCTCAACGATTTCTCCGCGCGCCGGGCTGCCACCTTCTCCCTCTCCTCGAGAACCCTGCGTTCTTGGTATTCCTTCGACTTCTTGTGATCGACCTTCTTGTCACTGTTCGCGCTATAGTCGTTGAACTTTTCCTTCACAGCACCTACGCCCCCTTTGATGGATTCGTAAAAATTCTCCTTCTTTGGTGCCACGCCGACGGCTCTGGCAGTGGCATCGATTGTCCTCGGGGCTTGCCACTGGCCTGGCTTCATCTTGACGGGCTCGGTCGGCCCAGTGATGGAGGGAAGGGGTCCCAGGCCAGTCCAGCGCCGGAACCAGGATTGGTAAAAGAGCCAGGTCTGGAGGAACTGCAGAGAACCGGTACACAGGAAATAAAACTGTATTCCGGATGGCAGGAATAGAGTGAAGACTAGGGAAAGCGGCAGCATGACAACTCCCATGATCCTCATGGTCTTTTGCTGCGCGGGAGCCATGTAAGGAAGCGGTATCTGTTTTTGTGGCCATCAGCGACTTATCTAAAGAGGTACCACCAGGAACTCGGAACACGACGCGCGCGTGCAGGCGCGTGTTCATGGGATGATCCACATACCCTGAACCCCTGCACGAAAAAGAAGGCCGTCAACAGCGGTAAGACGAAGTAGGGGTCCGCTATCGTGAGGTCCGGGAACCACAGAGTACCCCCGGTCTCTAGCGACGGGACCGGGAGGGCCGCCATACCGCGAAAGAGCCGGAACATGCCGTATCCCAGCGGAATGTTGACTAAGGGGAAGAACGTCTTCCACTGCTTGAACCCAGCGGCCTTGTTCATGAGGCGCATCTTATTCCTCGCCTCCATTGCCGCTGTTTTGTCTCCGCCCTTGAACATGGACTCCTGCATCTCCTTCATTGCCTTGTCGTAGGCTGGGGTCTTGCGGAGGTCCTGCATCCTCTGGGAATGGACGGCAGCCGTCAGCGACGGCTTAAAGATGAAGACCCTCATGGCAACGGCCAAAGCTGCGAGCGACGCCCACCAAGGAAGGCCGCCGACGACGTAGATGTGTTCGAGGGCCCACTCCATCACGGCGGTCGGTCCCCAGCCGTAATCCAGGCCCAGGGTCTTGAGGAAGCCAATCTGCTCGGGAATATTCAGGAGGTCGCTGCCTGTCAGGTCAATTGGCGTTGACGAGATGTGGGCGAGCTCAGAGAGATCTTGGGCGGGACTGGGTGCAGCCGGCAGCGCACCGGAGATGGCGGCTGCGGCAGGTTGCGTCGAGGCATAGCGGGCTTGTCCGAGGTAGAAGATAACTTGTTGAGGGGCCGCCGTGATCGCAACGGATCCGCCTATCCGTCGGGAGCCGAGCACGCTGGTACTGGGGCGAAATGTGTGGCTCGGCGTTGTCACGTTGTTGGTGCGCAGAGCGGTGCCGAATCGCCTCGATAAAGCGCGTGTAGAAGGAAGCTGGAATGTCTACGCGACGTTAGCGAGCCGCGCAATCGGCAGCACTTGCACTCGTAGCACATACAGCTCTGGCGAGCCCCGACGAAGGGCCCGCCCGGAGAAGTCCTCTGCTGGGAAGCATTGTGCTCGAATTCCGTGCCAGACTGCCCCAGACCTGAAGCTTCCTGGCCAGAAATTTCCTATCGAGCTCCGGCCTTGCGGTAGGTGGATTGGATTTTCTGGCCCGATTCTGCCGCTAAGCTCTGGCCATCGGCTGGCGGCTGGCAGCGGCCGCAGAATCCGTCTCCACATCTGAGATGGCAGCTGGCACCGACTGTACGACGCGTCTGCCAAGGCCCCGTCACATCGAATTCCCCTCTCGGCAGACGAATAGTGAGTAAAGTTGTGAATTTCGAGAGCCCCGGTTGTCTATGCCTCGCCCTGTGTATTTTGTTGCCTGCATTATATATGCTGGGCTCCCATAGCTAGGTAACTACCTTATTTACAGCCGCAAAGACCACAGGCTGCCGGGAGGCAGAACTCGTGTCCTTCCAAAGTTCCCTAGTTCGCCGACCTGTATTTTACACCGATTCCATCATCTGCTATCCCTCCAGCCGCCCGGCTGCATCTTTGCTGCCTGGCTACCGGTGCCATAGACCTGGTGGCTCATGATACCGAGGTGCCTTGTGAGTTCTCCCTTGCTGGTGTTTGTCCGCGCCGAGGTGGCTTTGCCGGCCGCGCATCACTCGAGGCTGGCGAGATCCTCCAGCATATTTCTCCGCCTTGGTTTGTCGACGACCTCGATGCCAGGTCCGATGGGGTGCGAGCGCTTTCTTGTTTCCGGAAATACCTATTGCATGTGAGCTTGCTGTTTCCGAGACGGGAGGGAGAAGGACGAGAGCGGAACTTACTCTTGTGCCACTCCACCCTAGCCTGAACGCAGCCTCGTGTGCAAAGAGCTCCCCAAAACCTAGCATCATGCCATTAATGAAGGGTAGAAACAGGTTGATCGTGGCGCCGCGGAGGATTGACCATATAGTCGGCGGCTGGTAGAGAATGACGGCGGGGGATGACGACGAGGGCGGTGAAGTGGACACGTCTTCGGCGCCCGAGTACTGCTCGCTGTCGGACGGAATTGTGACGCCGGACTCGGCCATGGGGTTTGGTACCTCGTCGGAGGCCATGATGTAAGCTTTTTGAGAAGAGGCTGTTGCGAGAGGCGACGTCGATGTTGCACTCCGGTGTCGCGAATCGAGGAGGGCCGTCGCAAATTCCTGGTCACACCTCTGCGCAGCGGCTGGGGAACCCTGGAGCTTGCCGAAGCTAGCCTGTCTTCCACAGCGCGCCCGTGCCCCACACCTGACTCGCAGCCAAGCCCCGTCGGATTTCTGTCGAGCTATGATCCGTCATAAAATTTCAGCTAGGCGGCTGTTCGATCGTATAGTTGGGTTATTGAATTGTGCGGTATAGATCGAGCCAATTTCTTATATAGATAGGGTGCAGCTCACCTTGTTCTTGCTTTGGTGCTTAAGGTAGATCATTTTCTCTCCTTTTCCTCTTTTCGAGAACCAGTGTTCGTACCCTCCATCCCGCTGTTTGGCACACACAGGCGTGCAGGCAACAAGACGTGGGGTCTGACGCTAGGAGAATACTGCTTAACTAAGATTGGTTAGTCACCCCAAGCGAAGCGGGGCTGGCCGCTTGCTGAAAGTCGCCGCGGGGCAAGTGCAAGCACGTCGCCAGAGCTGCCTGATCACCCTCCAACAAGCTGAAGCTTCAAACTTTGACAGCTCTTTTCTCCTCCGACCGAATATCGACGATTTCACAGCTCCAGCCTAGCCGACACATCGAAACGACGCCATTGATTAGCCTAACATGTCGGACCGTGTCGAAATCCTCAACACTTTCACCGACATAACAGGTGCTTCAGAGGAACAGGTACACAATGGCCCCGCGCTCCAGACGGCCCAAAGGGTTCTTTGAACGTTCTCTCTCTTACCGATTCTAGGCTAAGGAATATCTCTCCGAATGCGGCTGGGAATTAGATAGCGCCGTCCAGGCCTACCTGGCCGATGCGGACGAGGCGGCGGCATCTCCTGTGCCAAACGACCCCGCGGCCCCTGCGGCCCCTGCGGCCGCCGTCGCAGAGCCCGCATACACTGGTCCGAGAACCTTGGATGGCCGCCACGCGCCCCATTCTGCCAGCATACCGTCCACGTCGGCGGGCAAGAAGCCGCAAAGACGAACCGGCGTTGCCACCCTGAGCTCGCTTGGTGGCGGGGATAGCCATGGCCACAGCCACGATTCTGACGACGATTCCGAGGACGAAGCGCACCGTCCTAGAGATCTGTTCGCCGGCGGAGAGAAGTCGGGATTGGCAGTTCAGGACCCTAACAATCGATCCTCGGACTCGAAGAAACTTATCAACGATATTATAGCGAAAGCAAAAGCGTATGTTGTGGGATCCGAAACCCTATCCCCCCCCCCATTCATTGAAAGGTGTACTTGTCTGACGCTGCTCGCTCCACTACAGGAACGCTAAGCGGCCCGAGTCCCCCGACGAAGCCGCCGCCGCCGGACCTTCGAGACCTACCTTCCGTGGATCAGGTCAGACGCTTGGCGGTGACGGCGTCGAGAGCCGCACGATTCCAAACCCTCGCGGCAGCGCCATTCCGACGGTCGCTAGCGAGCCCCCCCAAGAGCGGATGCTCCATATCTGGGCTGACGGGTTCAGCATTGATGATGGCGAGCTTCACCGATTTGATGACCCCCAGAACCAAGCCGACATTCAAATGATACGTCAAGGTAGAGCCCCGCTCCATCTGATGAATATCAGATACGATCAGCGAGTGGACGTGAAGCTTCAGCAGCATCCCGAGAATTATCATCCTCTGCCCAGAATCTATCGTCCGTTTGGAGGCGAGGGGAGACGCCTGGGAAGCCCAGTCCCGGGCGATGGCTCGACGCCTGCACCACAGGTCACCGCAGCGACCACGACCGCTGCTACGACCACGCAGAGTGGGCCGAGCCAAGCCGCCTCGACAAGCGTCGACGAGTCTCGGCCGGTTTTGGCGCTCCGCATCCAGCTTCCAGACGGCCGTCGCGTCCCTGCCCGCTTCAATACCACGCACACTGTTGGCGATGTCTACGCTTTCGTCTATAGTGCTGCGCCTGCTACCTCGGACCGCCCCTGGGTCCTTTCGACCACGTTTCCGAACAAGGACCACACCGACAAGGAATTGGTCCTTGGTGAGATGGCCGAGTTCAAGCGCGGTGGCACAGCTGTAGTCAAGTGGACCTAGGTTGGAGCAGGAGCCCTAAATCTGGGAAACATGGGTGCCCCCTTTAGACAGCGTTGCCTTTTTCGGTCCTCTTGCACATGGGCGTTGTCGTGGTTTGCGGAGTGTCGTTGATAGACCGGACGGGACGAGGCTCTCAAAAGGGGTCATGTTTTGTCTTTATCATGATTACACATAATCGGCTTAATGCTAGACACAAGCAGCGAGAACTTTCCATCTTCAAGTGCTATCTCGGCTAAAGGCTCTTGCCCTCTTTTCACATGCAATGATTCCACATGCCCTGCTACAAGTGAAATGACACGAATTAGAGAATGACAAGCCCTCCCGAGCCGTGTTGACACTCGGAACTATAGCTTTCCTCCCTAGCAAACGAACATAGGCATCCGGGCACGCACCCCAAATACCTGAGGGGAAAATGCCTAATGTCGGCTGATCTAAAAACGCCCCGACGCCGAATTATGGGTATCACAACCCCCGCGCAGTACCTATTTTATCATGCTGTACAAGTACAAAGCAAATGCCGGCTTGCTGCCTTAAATGGATACCAACCAGCCCCTGGACAAGTTGGTCCCGCCAAGAAGCGAAATATGAAAGGAAGACAACGTATCGGCCATCGCTCACGGGCCGGCGCCGGACTCGCCATAGCCGCCGGCGCCGCCCACGCCCATCTGCGACGAGGCGGGGCCGGGCACGGCGGGCCCGTCGAGGAACTTGAACCACGGGCGGGCGGCCCCGACGTTGAGCTTGGCGCTGTTGAAGCGGGCCTCGCCGGGGGGCATGCAGACCAGGATATACGTGTTTGTGGTGAACTTTGTGACGAAGATGCTGAAGTTGGCGCCCATCTTGTACTCGAAGTCGGAGAACTGCTCGGCGTTGCGCGGGGTGCCCGTGAACTTGGCGCACGTGTGCTTCCAGCTCTTGAGGATGTTGCTCATGCGCTCGAAGCGGTCGCCGTACGGGTTGCGCTCGCCCTCGCGGCTCGTCCACTTAGACACGACCAGGAAGCTCGTGCGCTCGAACAGCAAGATCTCGTCCGCGTCGATGGCCACGCCTAGGCTCGCTAGTTGCATCTCGATCACGCTCAGATTAGGCACGAGGTCGTGGATGATGCTGGCCCACGCCTTGTACAGCGACTGGTCCCAGATGGACGTGGCGAAGAGCTGCATGTCCATGTCGATGTCGGGGATCGTGCCGCCGGGGCCGCCGGGCGGGAATTGCTGCTGCTGCTGTTGATGATGGTGTTGTTGTTGGTAGTACTGCGGGTGCTGCTGCAGCTGGTGCTCGGGCTTGTGCTTGCGCACAATGGCAACGGCCTCGGCCGTCTTGCGGCGGATGACGCCGACGCGGTGGTCGAAGACGTCCTCGCGCGTCATGGGCTGGATCAGGTCCATTTTGTGGATCAGCACAAAAACCTTTGCCTCGCGCGAGTACTGCACGAGGGCGCTGATGATGTTGACGTAGGTGGCCAGGTCGCGCTCGACGTCCCGGCTCTCTATGTCGAAGACGTAGATGAGCACGCCGACGTTGCTAAAGACGTGCGCTCGCTGCTGCGACAGGTAGTTCTCCATGAAGGCCTCCTGGCCGCCACAGTCCCAGAGGTTGAGCGTGAGATTGCCCAGGAACTTGACGTGCGACAAGTCGATGTCGATGGTGGCGCCTCTGGGGGGTTGGGTTTGTTTCAGTCAGCTCCGTCTCGATGTCGTAGCCCACGCCGAGGCCGAATGGCACGCCGAGGCCGAATGGCACGCCGAGGCCGAATGGCACGCCGGGGCCGAATGGCAGCCACGCAGCAGTGACAAGCTTGATGCCTTCAGCTCTCCACTCTGTACCTGTACCTCCACCCCTCCCTTCGTCGCCGGGTTGCGCCGCTGGGGCGTCGCGTGTGAAGCGAGGAGAGAAAAAGAACTCACAGTCTCCGGGTGTCTCGGGCCAGGTAGTTGCTGAAAATGATGCTGCGCATGCTCGACTTTCCGGAGCCGCTCTTGCCCATCAGCAGCACCTTTTGCTTCTTGACTTTCTTGAGCTGGGCGATCTGTGCCTGCTGGGCCTGGGCAGCAGCGAGGGCCCCGCCGCCCGCGTCGCCCGCCCTCGGCGTCGACGACGTGTTCGCCGTCGGCGTCTCGTGGTCTGACATGATGGCCGGGCAGGATGAGTTCATGCGCGATGGTGGGTGAGGTGCAGGTGCAGTTGCAGACAGACGCATGCGGGGACAGATGATGAGACGGAAGCCAACGTTGCGATTTGGCGATTTTCCGGGGTTAGGAGTTTCGCACAGCTCGACCTCATTCGCTGATGACGGAGCCGGGTGCGCTGCCAAAATCTGGGCCCCCGCTGCAGCCTGCGGGAGTGTGGGTAGGCGGTCCGTGCGCAAAGCCTCGGGGGTTCTGGACCCGGGCTCAGTTCTCCCGCAGATATCAAGGCGTTCGTCAGCCAGCCCATCCATTGGAGGCTGCTGTCCCCCATCAACGATAGCGTTGGGGTCGAGCTGAGTCTGATTGAAGTCCAATAGGCACGGAGGGCTTTGGAGAACAGAGATTCGTGGGCGCAGCTAAATGCTCTCTCTCCGCAGCCCAATTCTTTCGCTCCCAGATTTTCCACTTGGCACCTGCTCTTCACTCTTCAGCCTCGTTTGAGACCTGTGCTCTCACTACTTCTCACTTCTGACCTTCACGGCCAAGGTTGCCATTAATCCTATAACAACCCCTCTCCTAATTCCATACATCCTGCGTAAGAGATTCAGGAATCTGCGATATATAATTTTTTTGGTTCGTGACGCGGCTGAACTAACTCATTCAATACAGCTGTTAATTACCATGGGGAATTCGCAGTCGACAACTCCACAACCGGCACCTGCGGAAAGCTCGTGTGATTTCGAGGCGGCTCTTGCCGCCTACGGCCCGTGCGAAAATGCCAGCAAACTCAAGTCAAACCCATCCATGAAGCCTTCCGAGTTGGTTCAGCTTGATAGCGGATTCTGGCGACGGACCTGGAAGTGCCGTCGTTGTCAAGCCATTATTTGGTCGACAATAGACGACGAAGCTCGCGTGAGGGAAGGCTTCATTCGCTTCTTCACGAGATCGCATCAGAAAAATGGCACTTTCCACTGCATCATTTGTTTTGACCGCCCTGGGCTATTTCCTGGAGTGCTCGATGGCACCGCTCTCGACGCTATCCAGTCGGACTGTCACAAATTTATGGATCACCTTTCGAAGGACCACTTTGACATCAAATTCCACGAATATTAATGCCAGAGGCAGGGCTAGGCCAGGCGAAATTGCACATGGCGTTGGGATAACAGAGATCTAGTACACATGAGTCTACACGCACTCTCACAACCGAACAAATCACTTTGGTATCCGTCTCACCGTGCATTGCGCTTATCCTCTACATGGACATGAAACGGTCAAATGCAAACCAATCTCCAAGTTCACCATCACAGCATCCCTGCCAATAATGCTCCACATGCGCTGTGGATCACTTAAAAATGTCTCCAGAGCTTCAATCTTGTCTAGAAAGTGGGTTTGGACAGAAACTCAAGCCCCCTTCCTTACTTGAACCCACCGAGCATCCCACACCTTCAACAAAGCCTCTCAGGCGACAGCCATCGGGTATGGTGTAACGGTAACATCAGTGACTCTCACTCACTAGCCCCAGATTCCCGGTATCCGAATCTCGAAATCCTGTTTATACTTTTGTTTGCTTCATGGCGGTTTCTTTTGCCTTTGTCGACTTGAGGAACGTTGGAATTTGCTTTTTGGAAACTTCGGACGAGTCTACTGTGGGAACTACCAGTCAATCAGAGGATGCAGTCGCACGTGATTGGTCAACAGGCTGCACAGCCCCAGTGACTGACCAGCGCGCGGGCCGCTATGCGGCACGTGCGCAAGGCGCATCCTTCACGTGACCTCCGGCATCGCCAATTCCAACGCGCATCCTATCCCCGTAGTTCGTGACCCTTTTAAGATAGAGAAAGACCAAAATACAGCCACCACAGCCACCCCATTCGCATCGGTTACTGCAGTGACTATGGAACGAATGACCTTGTCATTCCAACATCTACAAAGATGAATATGTTGCGACGATAACTTTGGTTCAGAGCTGAGAGGATTTATTTTTGGAGAAGATTTATTTTTGGAGAGGATTTATTTTTGGCGAGGATTTATTTTCGAACGTCCACTTCTCTGGGATGATGTTTTCTCATCTATTTCTTTTCTGCCACAGCCACGCACAACAGCCACGCACAAGTAGATAACATTAATCCCGTCTCCAGCCAGCTATTACCAGTGCCGCCTGGATTTGTCCAGCAACCCGCTCACAAGTGACTTTCTATCTGTTACCCTCACCCTGACTCATTGACTCTCAATTTCCTCACCGGCCGTTGAATCAGAGTACTTGACTTTGCACTCACCTTTGTCTGACCAAAGAACTCGTACGAGACAAGGCCATGGTCTCATATAGGCGTCCCTGACTATTGTTCGGTTCGGTTTCTTTGTCTGTGTGTCAGATTCTAGACGTAGCCTTGCTCGACCCTGTCGACCCTCAACAGAATTACACACGCCCCCAGGCTACAGAATAGATATAAATACTAGAATAATTCGGCCTCTACACTACAGCAGCAGCACTCTCCCATTTACCATCAAAGACACTCTCACAAAGGCCACCCACAATGAAGACCACTTGCTACGCATCCTTCGCCGTGGCGCTGGCCTCAGTCGCCTCGGCGCACATGGAGATGTCCTACCCCCCGCCGCTCAAGAGCAAATTCAACCCCAGCAGCGGCAGCAACGTCGACTACAGCATGACGTCGCCGCTGCACGCTGATGGAAGCGACTACCCGTGCAAGGGCTACCTGAGCCTGCTCGGCACGCCCACCGGAGCGCCAGTGGCGTCGTGGACGGCTGGCGAGAGCCACAACATGACCATCGTCGGCGGCGCTGTGCACGGCGGCGGCTCGTGCCAGGCGTCCGTGTCGGTCGACGGTGGCAAGACGTTTCGTGTGGTCCACTCGTACGTTGGCGGCTGCCCCAGCGGCGCCTCGTCGTCCTTCGCCTTCCAGCTGCCTGCGGACGTGCCTGCTTCCAAGGCTGGGATTTTTGCTTGGACCTGGAACAACAACCTAGGTAACCGCGAGATGTACATGAACTGCGCTATCGTTGACATTGCTGGTGGCTCTGGTGGCTCCAGCGGCGTCGCCTTCGACAGCCGCCCCGCTGTCTTCGTCGCTGACGTCGGCAACGGTTGCACGACACTCGACTCGGCAAACGTCCTGTACCCGGACCCCGGCCCGGACGTCACCGGCGACACCAGCACCGCCAAGCCGCCCATCGGGGCCTCCTGCGGCACTGTTGTGGCTGCTCCCCCCAAATCTCCCGGATCAGGTGCGGCCCCCCCTTCCCCTTCAGGTGCGTCCCCGCCCCCTGATACGCCCGCATCTGGCTCGGGCTCGGGCGTAGGCTCCAAGGTACCTTTAGGAGGAAACTGCGGGGCGCTGGTCTTCACGCCCGGCTCCGGGTCTGGCTCTTCCTCCTCTTCTTCCTCTCCCACGTCGCAAGATGGCTGCGGATCGCTGATTTTTGCCCCAGAATCCTCTGGCTCTGGCGACAGCGGCGCAAAGACCGAGCCCGAACCGCCTATCTTTGCTCCTGGAAACAGCTTCCCGCCGGGCTTCAACTCGGCCGCCTCTGAGGAGCCCGCCCCCGGCAAAGTCGTGGCTGTGGCGCTCGTTGTGACGCTCCTTTTGGTGCTCCAGACGCTGCTTTCCTGAGCAGTGTGGTTGGGAGGTGCTGACTGCGGTTGTGTCCGCTTGTTTGCGTTGAGTAGCGAGAGAGTAGAGTAATGATGTGTGAGTGTGGCATTTTCTGAGCCTGCTGATGTAGCGCGACTTTTTTATGCTGCTGCTGCTGTTTTTAAGTACCGGATTAATGTACTATACTCCATTCTATAATATACTATACTTGATGCCTGAACGGCCGGACCGGCTGGTCTTAGGACCCCCCCGTATTAGTCATAGATTAGTCTGCTAGTTAGTCAGCCACCCCGCAGGGCACTTAGGTGCCTGCGCCCAGGCGGCTCTCTCGAGCCGACCTTCCTTTTTAGCATCATCAATTTACCTACCTTTTCACGAATAGCCTACCGCATTCCGTGATCTAGGTGACGATCACCCTTCAATAATCCATTCTATAATGTACCATACTCTATTCTATAATATACCATACTCCATTCTATAATACACTATACTCTATTCCATAATGCAATATACTCCATTCTATAGTACACTGTATTCCATTCTATGATAGACTGCGAAATAGATCAAATTAAATAAGAACGCCAGCATACTTCTTCCACGTATCCTTGATCACGCCATTTGTTGACTACCCTTCCAAATACGACCATACCCACTGGAAAGCTCGTGGTCCCGCCCGCTCTGCCATAGATAAGCCATTGTGAGGGCTAGACTAGTAGTTAGGTGGCTGACCACCAGCGAATCCCTGGCGTTGTATGTTTTTGGTTACCTTACTTTTTGGTAGTTGACGCCCGCCTCCCTGAAGGAAGAACGTCAGCTCTTACATAGACCGAAGCGCCTTTAATCATGTTGCTATTATCTCTTGAGCTTATGTTGCCCCTGTACTCATGTTGTAATTGTTCGCGTATATAGTTTTATATTGGCCAATTCCTACCAAATGGTTACCACAATTTCTCCGAGCCGGAATCTCACTTGCAGCCGTAACATGCAGTCGTATATGTGAACGTTTCAAGTCCAAAGGAGAACAAATGGATCGAAAAGAGGGGAAGAAGTGAAAGCGCAGAAGGGCAAAGCAGCCGACTGGACAGGATCATCAAAGAACAAACGGGTGTGTGGGGCAAATAAAAAAAACCAGGAAGCAGAGACATATGCGCCCGTCGACAGCCAGTCATCACCACACGCTGCCGGTTAGTCACATCCAAAGAAGGAATCACCTCAAACTGCCCATAGTCAATTGCCCATAGTCAACTGCCTACAGTCAACTGCCCACAGTCAACTGCCCACAGTCAACTCCCCACAGTCAACTGCCCACAGTCAACTGCTCGACTGCATCCGATACGTTTGCCGGAGGTCTCACCACCGCCAAGCAAATCCCGGCGGTCTTACAGATCCTTCTCCCCAAGGCGGAAGAATCTCAAGATGCCGTGCTCCTTCCAGCGGCTGGTGCCGCCTGCATGCTCTTTACTGCCAAGTAGCGTCTTCTGCCGCTCATTCCCGCCTCCACAGACCCCAGAGGGGCCCAAGGCTGCAACTCCGCTGGCCGGGCTGCCGGGAGGAAGGACCTCGGCCTCCACGCGCGCCTCGCCCGTGACGCGTAGGACGTTCCCGCTGGCATCAACCGCCTCGGCCGCGACTCTAGGAGCCGTGCCTCCACGGGCGGGCTCCAGCAGCAGACCGCCGCCGGTGCTGCTGCGCGGCACAAACAGCGCAGTCTCAAAACCCGTCCGCTTCGCCTCGCCGAGGAAGACGCGGCGAGACGACGATCCGCCCGCGTCAACTCCAGCCACGGCGAAAAAGCGCCAGCGGGCCGTCTCGGTGTCGCCGTTCCAGCTGACGTAGACGGCGGTGCCGGAGCCGTCGGCGGCGGCGAGGCCCACGATCGCCGGGTCCTCGGCCGGCAGCCCGGTCCAGTCGTAGCGGAAGGCGCGGTAGTTCTCGACGCCGGCGGCGAGCTGCGCGCCGCTGTCCATGAAGGCGTGAAACACGGGCCGGCCGTCGGTCGTGTACTCGGTCACGGCGCCCTCGGAGCCCCAGTTGACGAGCACGTTGCCTCCGGGCATGACCTGCGTCGAGCCCTGCGACTTGGACAGCAGCGATAGCCCGGCCGGCGGGTAGTAGCCCTGCACCAGCTCGGCGGTCCAGGCCGTCGTGTTTAGCCGCAGGATCTTGCCGCTGCTCGCCGCGGCCGTGTGCACCTCGCGGCCTTCCCCGTGCTCGCTGCCGTGCGCCGAGTTGTCGTACAGGCTGATGACCTCGATGTCGGCCCCTTCGTCGTGCGCCAGCCACCGCGCGTGGTGCTGGAAGCAGAACTGCGCGTCTTTGGCCACAGCGAAGTCGCTCTTCGTACCGTGCAGCCGCCAGATGATCGTCCCGTCGGTCCCGTTGATCTTGTGCACGGCGCACGCGTCGCGCGCCGAGATGAGGTAGTTGCCCGCCGCGTCTTTGTCCACGCTGTTGATGTGGAAGTAATCCCATGCGTCCGAGCTGTTATAGCCAGACCCGGCCTGGCCGGGGTTGATCGGCAGGATGGCTTCTGTGCGGGCTGTCAGAAAGTCTGATCTACCATCCACAGTCGATATAGACTGCCTTGGGGGATTTTATTCACCATCGGGAGACACATGGTCCAGACTGGCCCACTCAAAGAGGAGCTTCCCAGTGGCGATGTCGAGTTCTGCCATCACGAACAGCAGTTAGCTGCGACTCCAGACAGCTACCGGCATCACTCACCCTGAATGATTGCATTGACAATCCACTGCTGCTCGGGCTTTGCGCCCCAGGCCGTCAGGTTCCTCGGGACAGGCTGGTAGATCTGGATCAGGCCCGTCTCCTCGTTGACAATATGGAACTCGTGCTTGTCAACGAGCTTGTGGTTGCCGGCGCGCAGCTCACGGATCGTCTCGTAGTGCTGGTTCATGAAGGTGACATGACCATGGCCATGACCGTAGCCTGCGTTGTGGTCGCCCTCGAAGCTGAAGAGCACCTCCTCGCCCCGCCACCGGCCCGCCTGGAAGTTGGTCGACCAGATGCTGTACAGGCCGTAGCCTGACCACACGAGATCGCCGTTGTCGCGGAAGATGTACGGCCCTGCCTGCCGCGGGCCGTGCTGCGCGGTCGGCGTGTCAGGGAACCCGGCGAAGGGGGCCACGAAGAGGTAGCCTGGGGCGGCGTCCTTGGTCGCCGGGATGGTGATGTTCAGTCGCGGGGGCGCCAGGTCAGAGCGAGAACGGAACTGCCAGTCCGCCGATGCAATGCGAAGCAGCGTGTATGCCGCTGCCAGGACTCCGAGCTTCATGGCGGCAACAGCAGTGGCCGGTCAGGTAGGCTAGAGGTGTCAGATGCTGGCGTTTCCATCACGTCGGATGCTAGGTACATTCACCTTTGGCAAGTCAACGCTCTTAAGTCGGCTGTTGTAAATCCTCCACGTCGTCGTGCCAACCTGTAAGAATCAAGTCTGACGAACAAAGCTTTCTAAGTCGCCAAGGAGTGAGTGAACCTAAGATTTGTGAACTTGGGCTTTGAGCAAAGGTTTTGAATTGTGAGACTTGAGTTCCGAGACTTCAAACCAAACCCCGTCAAAATTATCAGAAAGTGCGAGGCCCACAAGGAATGTATGGGTAGACAAAGAAGGTATGACGCGATAAAACCCCCATATAATGCTATAGAATCCATGCTTTCTTTGTCTATCCCACCTTTTCGTTATTATGCGGTTCAAAGACATCATCACTACTGCCGGCCCATCAGAGTCGCGAATTCAGACTCCCCGTTGCATGTATCTGACACTACTGCGTTTCCCCCTCAACGGCAGGCGTGACTTGCAGGCCAAGGAGCTGCTAGAGTGCCATGACTGGCTGGAGAGTCCTCACCCCCAAGATAACGATGCTTGGTTCCCGACCTCCCTGTACGTAGAGCCAATGGGGGCTTCGTGCGTTAGCCAATAGCCCTGACACAGCTAAGCAGAGCTCGGTACGCTACGACACACCATCAGCACCACGATGGCGTCAACGGCGTCGTGTCAACTTTTTGTTGGTCAGTTGTGGCAGCTCTTATGCAGAGCGTCTGCCGAGCGCGTGGGACGTGGATTCCTCGTCGATTCGGGGCGACGCTGTGACTTTGTGGGGGTTAGTCCGGTCACGGAACAGAGTCCTGGACATACAAGGCTCATTGGAAGATTATGGTGGCCATGGAAAGTCGACAGGTGCGAGAACCGGCCTCGGTTTCGCCCGGTGGGCGGGCCGTCCTCGCATCACCCGCTTCAGGGGCTAGGGGATATCGTTGTATCCGGGGTATGCATTTAGAGGCTGCAGCCATCCCAAAAGAGGAAAAGATGAGTCTTTCGCCGACCAAGGGAGGAGAAATTTTTGTCGACCAGAACCGGGTCCTGCCGGGAATGTCAATTCGTAGCTAAACAAAGATTCGTTGGTCGAGGAATCATCGTCTTGACTCGACCCGGACCGTCGATAGTTTGGATCTTGTTCCGACCAAGCGCAGATTGTCGGACAAGACAAGTTGACCATGACTGCCTCAATTGCAGGCCCCGATGAAGAGAGCGTTGCAGGCCCCGATGAAGAGAGCGGCAGTCCACTAAGTCATCAAAACGGCCATTCCGCTGGCCAGCTCGGGGGCTCTCCCCGAGAGGACCAGCCCCTTTTGCGGGCTCCCGAAGAGGCATCGTGGCAGCCGCCGCGGGGCTTCGTTTGGATCCAGGTGGCCATCATGTCCAACGTGTTCCTGTACGGCTTCGACGGGACCATCACGGCCGCCACGTATGCCGTCATCAGCTCCGAGTTCGACGCCGCCAACACGGCGTCGTGGCTGACGACGTCGTACCTGCTCACCAGTACCGCGTTCCAGCCGCTGTACGGGAGGATCTCGGACATCTTCGGCCGCCGCGTGTGCTTCCTCGTCTCGACTATCACGTTTGCGCTCGGTTGTCTTGGCTGCGGCGCCGCTGGAGACATCTTTCTCCTTAATTGCATGCGTGCGCTGACGGGATTCGGCGGTGGAGGGCTAATGACGATGGGTATGTATTTTTCGTTCCTAGACTTTGTCTCGGACTGTTAGACTCTCTGTGTGGTCGGGCTGTGAGCGCCGTGCTGATATCTGGCTAACAAAGGGAAAAGCCACAATCGTTAATTCAGACATGATACCATTTCGGAAGCGCGGAATGTACCAGGCGTTGCAGAATGGCATGTTTGGATTCGGTGCTGTGTGCGGTGCTTCATTTGGGGGCTCCATCGCCGATGGCATTGGGTGGCGGTGGTGTTTCCTGTCCCAGGTCCCCGTCTCGGCCCTTGCACTTGTCGTGGGAGCCTTGGTAATCAAGAATCCCGAGGGAGGGTTCGACCTGGGTCGCGGCTTTCGGGACGTTTGGGCCAAGGTTGACTTCACGGGAGCCTTGCTGCTCGTGACCGCCATCTGCATCCAGCTTGTCGGCCTGAGTCTCGGAGGCAACGAGCTTCCGTGGAGCAGCCCGTGGGTAATCAGTTCCCTGCTGGGGAGCCTTGTCTTGTTCGCTCTCTTTTTGGTGGTTGAGGCGCAGACAAGCGCCATTCCAGTCATCCCACTCCGTCTGCTACGTGGACGCCTTCCACTGTCCGTCCAGTTTGCAAACATTTGCGCCGGCGTGGCTGCGTATGCGGTGAGTGACTAGATATCTGCATACTGTTGCTAGCAGGATCGTGTTGGCCTGCTAGACTGATGCGCGCTAAATTTGGGCAACAGTATCTCTTCAACCTTCCGCTGTTCTTCCAAGTGGTCTTGCTGGACTCTGCGTCGACTGCAGGTGCCCGGTTGGCCATTCCATCTCTGGCGACGCCAATCGGTGGACTCGTCGCTGGCATAGTCATGTCGCGGTGGGGGAAGTTGATTCCATTGGTGCGTGCAGGAGCTCTGCTCATGGCATTTGGTAATGCCTTGGTGACTTCGGTGGGATTTGAGGACTCGACGTGGAAGTACTTTGTGTACATATTCCCTGCAAACCTGGGCCAGGGGATTGTGTACCCGGCCATCCTATTCACCTCGCTTGCAACCTTTGAGCATGCAGGTAGGCGCCGATAGACGCAGAACTGCCCGGCTGGCACTGGTTGGTTACTGACTCATCGATGCAGATCATGCGGTTTCGGCGTCGACTGTCTACCTGATTCGATCGTTGGGCACAGTATACGGGGTCGCCGTCACGTCTGCAATTGTGCAAACCACGCTCAGCCTCCGACTGCCTGATGCTCTGGGCCACATACCAGACAAATGGAGAGTACGGCCCTTTCTTCTGGTGCGCGAGTGAGGTGGAAAGGTGGAAGATGGAAGATGGACAGAAGAAAACGAGTGGGAGAGAAGACGGACAGAAGGAAACGAGTGGGAGAGAAGCGGACAGAAGACAACGAGTGGGAGATCAAATGACACTGACATGAACTCCTACCTTAGATTGTCGACGACATCAGACACTCGGTATCCGCAATCAAGACGCTCCCGCCTGACGTGCAGCTTCAAGCGCGACTTGTTTACTACGACGGACTCCGCTACTCCTTCACCACGTCGACTGCTGTTGCAGCCGCAGCAGTATGCGCTGCCCTCTTCGCCAATGGCAGGGGTTTACGCAGCACTAACTGAGTGAGCTTCGCGCAGGCGACTAACCCCCGCGTCTGTCCCCGCGTCTGTGAGGAACTTTGGAGGACGAGGATTTCTTCGGCCCGGGGCCAGCACACGAAGTGAAAGTGCAGCCAGTGGAATAGATGTTTGGAGAGGGAATGAGGACCATGGACTGATCCGAGGTGCATCGATCAATGGTCCATGAATGGTTAGGCATGCAGTAAAAACTAGTTTACTGGACTTTGAGGGTGTGGAATCCAGTATTTGCTCGAAGTGACGGTGTGACGCAGTATTCTGTGCGACACGAGAGGTGAAATACGCAAATCCTTCAACGCACTCCTACAAACCTGAAATCATAAATTAAGTGATTTTTTAGCGAGCATCGAAAGCTGCCGCAAACCATGGCAAGGCTCCACTGTCTGGCCTGGTTCGATAGGTTGGGTTGACTTCGCTTTAGGAAGTCGTACCCGACTGATACCTTCCCAGGGCAGGCCCGGCAAGTAGTTGCGGCAGGCAGGCCCGGCAGGCAGTTCCAGCAGGCAGTTCTAGCAGGCAGTTCCGGCAGGCAGTTCCGGCAGGCAGTTCCAGCAAGCACATGAGATGAGATTTTCTGCGGAACAGGAAGGAACGACGCAGGACTGCACCCGCTTCTGTGCTTTGTGGCAGAAACCCCTCTTGACGTCGGACCGGGCACAACCTGATGGTATCCAATCCAATGACATCAAATGTAGCGGTGTCTTTGGAGGATTCGTCCAATGCTACCCAAGCGAACGCCGGAATCCTGCCCCGCCCGGACCAGACGGCCAGGAAACCAACGGCCAAGAAACTGAGTCGACAAGTTTACGTCCACAATAATCGGTTCCACCATCTTTCTCTCAGGTAATTGATTGAAAGTCAGCCTAGGGAAATGAATTGCCGTCATTCTGGGCACATTCGTGGCTGACGACATCCGTGGCCGACGTGGTGGCGACCAGGCGACCGGAGTTGGCTTGATGTCTAGTTGCCGACCCGGCGACCATACTGCGCATGGGTTTGGGCATCAGGCCGAATGTGGTATGCCTGCCTCAAGGGTTGCATATTGTGTTCGGCGCTTACGCTCGCTTCAGCACTGGGCTATTTGCCGCCATGCGGCCCAGGATTGCATGAAATTCTGGTGGTGCTGAGAGGCTCTGCAGTCTGCAGCCCCGGCGGCTAATGACGCGAGGAGCAACCAACGAGTCGCCAGCATTGTCTCAGCATGTGGCCAACCCCAGCAAATCGTCTCTCAGGACTGCATCCTTTGTTCCGGAAGCCTGGGCGAGCTTTCAACTCGGCCAATTATTCCTTGCTCACACGTTACTCCCCCCCCTTGTCTCTTCCCGAATTCCCAAGACCCCTGGCCGTTTGTGCCTTTTTGACTGGTGTGTGCCTTTTTGACTGGTGTCTGCAATTTGGGCTTCTTCGGAGGCCATCCTGAAACTTGCCAGAGCCACCCGACAACACCTTCTCCATGTCGATTTTGCTACAATCGGCACTACCCGATTGGGGGTCATGGTTGAGGTGGGCATCTGGCAAACACCCGTGTTTCGATTTCAAAATGACAGGATATCCTCCGGCCTTTTTACTCTGACATGCATCTCCCGTCCCCATTCCAGCGCCTCATCGCGCCTCGACGCGCTTAGGTCGGACTAGCCTCCGTGCTTTCGAGCTTCAACCCAGACAAGACAAGATGGACCTCGAAACCGCAAAGGCGAAGCGGCTGCTGCTTGCCCAGCGGGCCCTCCAAAACGGGGACCAACCTCTCGCCTGTCTCTGCTCCCCCTTTCACTCCAAATCTGACGACTCGTTCACGTATCAAGAGGTCAACCAGGTCTTGAACCAGGCTGTCGACCGAGACGAGTCCCTTGGCCTCTTCAAAGCCCTCCTGGCCCTCGGTGCTGATGTCAACTTTTCCCAACGGAGCACGTCGGGCGTTTGGAGCAAGATTATTGGAAGACACCACGATGGCCACCGCAGCGATGTTCTGCTCAAGGCTACCAGCAAGTGTCGACCGGATATTGTCAACCTGCTAGCAGGCCGTGCAGACCAAGAAAGTCTCGACAGTGTCCTCCACACCGCCATTGTACGAGGGGATCTCGCCGTGCTCAAGACATTGCTCGACCATGGAGCTAACCCCGCCCAGCTCCATTCAGATTTCCAGAACGCGGTGCTACAAAACCAGTTGGACATTGTCCAAGCTCTTCTCTCTGGCCACCGGCTGCCTTGCCTTGCCTGCCGCTCCTCCGGACTGCGACTCGCTGTGGCAAACAGGTCCTTGGATGTCACCGAGCTGCTCCTCAAATACTGGGCAGACGTCAACCACGATGACGCCATTGCGCTACTGGGAGGAGTCGAGTCTTGTGACCCTGTCCTGGTCAAGGCTCTCATCTCCGGCCCAGTCCGGCCATCCCCCCGGTCCCTCGATATCGCCGTGGGAAGGCTCCGCGATGCAATAAACTCGGAGGATCCTGGACCAGCTCAGGAGGTCCTAGAGTTGTGCTTATCAGCAGGTGCGGCCGGACCAGAGACAACACGTCTTTCGACAGAAGGAATGGTGGATGCCGTGAAGCACGGCCGCGCCCAGTTGGTCGACGCCCTTTTGCGTTTCAGAAAACCACCAGGACATTATGAGGCTGTCGCTCTCCTTGAGGCAATTCGTGGCGAAAAGATCGACATATTCATGAAGCTTCTAGGCTCCGCGCCGTCCCAAACCAGCCTGACCATTGCCATCTCCGAGACCATCAAGGTCAAAGACACCCACCTTCGTCACGAGCTAGCGCGGCTCCTCATTGAAGCCGGTGCGCAAGGACCCTGCACCTCTCAGGCCCTGATCAAGGTCACTAAACGGATCATCTCCGACACGTCGCATGAGGACAAGGTGATCCGAGGTGAAGACGCAGACACTAAACTATTTAATCTCCTTCTCGACAAAGGAAGAGCCGACGTAGACCACGGGCAAGGCGAAGCGCTCCAGCTTGTTGCTGGTGCTTCGTGCACCGAGCTCGCGGAACTGATTGTCTCCAAGAATCCTTCTCCTGCTTCTCTTGGCGCCGCGTTACCCCGGGCACTGAAAATCCCAGACGAGAACAAACGGAGATTCTTAGTTGGCCTGCTCATCCAGGACCAAATCAGCGATGAGGCCTCGGGGAAGGCCTTGGTTGAATTGTTCCAGAGCGAAAGTCGAGATCTGTAAGTCTAATCGTGGCGCGGATATGTGACCAACACGGCACCTCCTTCACACTTTTACTAATGCACTAGCAAATCAGAAACATCATTGAACTCGTCCTCAAAAGGGCCTCTGTGAATTACAACAATGGAGAGGTGTTTGCCTTTGCAATTCGAAGATTTGAGCTGGCACATTTTCGACTTCTTCTCGGCCATGCGCTCGAGTACACGACCTTGTTCACGGTGGTTCTGGAAGCCTTACAGTCACCCAGGCCAGTCCGGAAGATCGTCTTCGGCGAAATCTTGCGTCAGCTGCAGCCTGATCATCTCAACAATGCTCTGAAGCACGTTGTTCTGGAGCCTGATACGGACCTGGGTCTGATCAGTGTCCTTCTTGGCGCAGGGGCAGACCCGATATACGAAGACGGGGTCTGCATCAAGAAGGCTGCCTACGACCTGAACCGGAGCCTTTTAGACACTCTTTCCGAGAACTTGGGACCAAATGAAGTCATTTTTTCGGAAGCACTTGCGGGCATCATTGGCCGTGACAGACAATGGATTGCTTTTGGACATGTCGAGACTATCCGACTTCTCCTTCGATACGGAGCATCTGGCCCCGCCGTTGACAAAGCGCTTCTTGAAGTCGTTGAACACCTTGCATGTCACGAGCCTGATACGGATTTAGCGGATACGCTTCTCAACATGTTTGTCGATGGCGGTGCTGATGTCAACCACGAGAATGGGAAATGCGCAATGATAGCAGCAGGACGTGGCGATCCGCCCCTTCTTTCCCGCATATTAAATCTTGGCGCAACCACCATGACTGCCGCAGCCGCTCTGTCTATCGCGATAACTTCAGGCCATGACGAGTCGAGGCTAATGCAGATATTGGGCGCGTTTGTGGACATACGACACACACTGCCGGACCTTACCCTGTCACTCCCCGGCATGCCGCCGCCAATGTTCCTCTGTCTCAAGTCATATTGCGACTCGGCATCCTTGGTGGAAAAGCTCATTTCGGTAGGATGTCACTTGGAGTCAACAATTCCGTCCCTTGTATACTCCCGCGAGATCGTTTCGGGGGGAGAGGGTGGAGCCGCCGACCTAGAAATGGAACCGGTGTCTGTTCTTGTCTGGGCTTTGCTGCAGCCAAATAACATAATCAGCTCCAGAGTTATCGATGCATTGATACGCCATGGAGGCAAGTTTACATCCTTCTCAGAAAGTGATATGCAATTGCTAACACGCATGATTTGTATAGCAAACGTGTCGTATACGACACCGGTGTCCCGGGTCACGCCACTACTGCTGGCCACTCGGTCCGGTCGTCTCGAGGTTGTTCAGAGTCTCCTACAATCCGGTGCCAAAATCTCCGCCAGAGACGCTCTGGGACGGTCGGCATTGTTCTTTGCTGCAGGACGCGGAGATGCGGACCTTGTTGCCCTTTTGATCAAGAGCAAGGCGTGCGCAAACGACGGGAGCCTCCACGAAGCATCTCGCGGCTTTTATCTACAGGCAATGAGACTCCTGATAGAGAGTGGCCACGATCCTAATTACAGGTCGACCAAGCACGAGGGCCGGACAGCCCTTGGCGAGATGGCTCGTATGGCCACCATCGACGACATTACCGTCGCGGAAGAGGCCCTTGACATACTCTGTGCTGCAGATGCCAGCCCCCTGCTCACGGTCCACGGAAAAACGGTCATTTTTCTCGCCTTGGATAACCAGAATAACGAGCCCATGACGCGAATGTTGCTGGATCGTGTTCTCTACAGAACGCTCAACAGCCAAGAAAACATTTTCCAGCAGGGAGTCTACTGGTTCTCCCCCACCATGTACGTCTGCAAAGGAATTTTGCTAGGGCCACAGTCCAGGGACCTAGTTCAGGTCCTCCGGGACCACGGAGCGGAGGATCGGTTTTACGCCAGCCTGGAGGAGACACAGCCGCCAGATGCTGTCGGACTCCCAGAGGAGATCCTCGAGTTTGAGCGCGAACGCCGGGCTCGCGATCGGCAGATTAAGCAACAGGAGGAGGAACATACGAACGAGCTTCGCCGCGAGATGGAGAAGGCCCAGAATGTGGGCCACATCAGGGAAGAACTCACACAACAGCAGCTGAGGCATCGGGGGCTTGAGCACAAACAGCTCATCACGATGGATATGGAGAAGCATTACAACAACGCTCACATCAAGATCAGTGAAGCAGATGTTGATTCCGGTGTTCGGTGGCTGCGGCACAACGATGACCTGTCAATGACGTCGGAGAAGAGGGCCGCAGACATGGAGTTCAGGCAGCGCGCGTATCAGCAGAATGTCGCCGAGGTTGCCGAGAGTGAGCGGCTGGCGCATGTAATTCGTGACCACCGTCACCACCAAACCATGCAGCACAGACAAGGCTCGCACCGCCAGCGGTGGGCCGAGAAAGAGGACCTCAATAGGCAGCAGTTGGCATTTGAAGGGCGGCGACAGGGGCAAGACTTTGCACATGCGCGGGGGAAGAACCAATTGAAACGTGAGCTGATGTATGAGGAGGACCGGATGGCAGCGGAGAGGCAAATGCGCGAGAAGCTGCATGGCCACCAGAGACACCAGATGCACATGACGGAGTTGACGACGCAACGAGGAAACATCATAGGCCAAGTCAATCTGGAAGAGCTGAGGAGGTGGCAGGCGAGCCAGGGTCAGGGCCAGGCCCCGAGCCATATTGGAGGAGGGCCACAAGGCCCACAACTGCAAGGCGCACGAGCGAGATTACTGAACTGAGAATTGTTCAAAAAATATTTGAGTAATCCGGCATGAATCCTGCTTTTGTATTAGGTTTGCATTTGTATTTGCGGTCAGACTGTCAGACACATTCGTGGTACGGGTGGAGAGATGTCAGAGTTCGAAATGTTCGTGCTCACTACACTTGGAGCCCCTGTCAGGTTGTTCCGGGGTCATCGGGAAACCACAGAAACCGAAGCCGAAGGAAGAAATCAAGAACCGCACAAATTGAGGGGCCGCCGATGGTCTTACTCGCCAATCATCCACTGGGAAGAAGAGTCCTGGTCTCGAGGTGGACGGGTGCTGACCCGCCGTGAAGTCCGAGGCCCTGAGTTGATAGCTCGGACTCTGGTCGGTCTCGAAGGATTCTTGGCTAGTCCCCGAGAACGGTAAGCGAGCCTGCAGGCACCGACCCACTGCTGTCCACTGGCTGCCACAGGCTCCCAGCCCTGCTAGGCTTCCCCAATTGCAACGGCGCTGAGTGGATGCACGTTGGGTGGCGCAAATCTGTCGGGTGGGATTGGCGTGAGAAAACATGCATGGCGGGTGCAGCTTGCGGCACGCCCCGTACTGAGCCACGCTGGGCAGACCGACGGGCCAATAGAGAGCCAAGCCCGATCCAGATTTAGAACAGCCCCCGTCGTCAGCACGCTGCTGGGGCCTGTCATGCGTGTCGGTGTGGGTGGGATTCGCGATCGATCAAGATGCATGGATGATCCGGTTCCGCTGCTCCAACGGCAGTGCATGGGATCGACCGTGGCTCGCTCGAGCCCCCAGCGTCGGGTACTGTACAAAATGCTTCGCCCACCTAGACACGCTAAAAGTGGCTGTCTGGGTCGTATTATTACACAGCAGCGGCCACCGTGCGACTTCAATGCAAAAAACAACCCACAGGCCCCGCGTTTCGGGTCCTTTGGCCCTTTCAGCTTCCCATGACCTGGACTTTCAGCTGGTTTCTCCCCAGAAACGGGCCGCGGCCATTCCTCTCGACGCCGCAACCTCGGAACTTGACATGGGACTCGACGACACCAGACGATGGAGCTGGTCAGAAGAAAAGCGCTGCCAATGGGCGCCTACGCGAGAATCTCGCCGGATCGAAACGGACAGGACAGCAGCAACGGCAGCAACGGCAGCAACGGCAGCAACAGCAGCAACAGCAGCAACAGCAGCAACAGCAGCAGCAACAACAACAGCAGCACAAGCGACAGCAACAACAACGTCGGCAACCCTCCGAGTCGATGGCGACGTCAACCAACAGTAGAAAGGTCTTCCTTTCTACGCCTTCCCCAACGAGGTGGCAGCGATAGCGTTAGCCGGCACAGCCGGCACAGCCGACTCAGCAGGTCGACCGCCGGCATGTCCCTCGCCGTCAACGACGAAACGTCTGCCGCCGTGGCCTGGATGATGGAGCAAGAGCTGGAACTCGAAGAGGCAGCGAGAATACAACATCTTGAGGCCCCTGCCTCGGCCTCGGCTTCGGCCCTCGCCCCGGCCCCCCTTATCTTAGCGGCGGCGGCCGGTCCCACGGCGAGCAACAATGGCGATGTCAGCGCCGTGTCCGAGTTCCCCACCAATCCAGCACGATTCACCGTGTCGACCATGCATAGTCCAATAACACGGTCGAGGAGCCAAGCGCCACAGGAACCGCAATATGTTAGCGTTCCTGTTGTTGCGCCCGGCGGCGACGAGCCACAGGAACCGCAATATGTTAGCGTTCCTGTTGTTGCGCCTGGCGGCGACGAGCCACAGCTCGAAGAAGACCATCAAAATTCACCACCGCTGGCCACATGGCGGCAGCGATGGCAGCATCCCGATCAACAGGATGATCCGAACAAGAGAGAACTGGTGCACGTCGCAGCAGTGCCGGTCTGGGGAGAGGGCAGCCAAAGCCCCCCGTCTCCTCCCATGTCCGAGAAGGGCGCGAGGTCGCACCGCCGTGGGACAAGGCGCCCAATGTGGAACCCGGTGTGGTTGCACACGGCGACCCTGCTCGCGTTTGCCGCCGTCTTCTCTGGTCTGGCCCTGGCCACGGGGCTGCTGTACCATTTCTCGCTGGCGAATCACGGCCTGAGCCAGCAAAACGCCGCATACAACTACTCGTGGAAGTATGGGCCAACCGCCGGTGAGTTGAGAGTCTCACATAAAAAATCAACGATTTTCCATCTGCATGGCCCTTCTAACACTGATTCGCAGTGCTGGTGCTGCTATGCAGTCTCTGGAGGCTGGTGGACTTGGCGGTCAAGTCCTTGATGCCGTGGCATGAGCTGCGCCAGGGTCCCGCAGACGCCCGCCGCACCGTCCTTCTCGACTACCTATCTCCGATCATGCCAGGGAGCCTCTGGGTGGCCTTCAGAAACAGACACTGGCCCGTCCTGGTCACCACGGGCGGATGCATTCTGATGACGCTCATTATCGTCTTCTCCAGTGGTCTCTTGGTTGTGGAGCCTACTGAGATCACGATGGACGGCGTTTCCCTCAGGGCATCGGTTCTGGACGGAAGGAATTTCTCGGGCGCCGGAAGCGTGGGTCTGACCCCGGCCAGCGTCTTCTATGCGGTTAGTTTCGAGAACCTGCCCTACCCGCCGGGTACCAACTCGGAATCGGTTGTTCCGGTGTTCTCGCCCACAGACGACGTAATTCAGCGCAATAAGCTGCTCCAGGCCTCGACAGCCTCCGCTATGGTGTCTGGAGTGCGGACGGACTTTGAGTGTGACAGCCTCGCCCTCGACACGCCCAAGTCGATTACCGTCCCAGGGACAGGGGTCAGCCTGAATGCCAAACACTTTATCGTCAACGTTACGCACCCCGAATGCAAAATCATCAACGCGCTCGTCGGCCAGGCGCAGTCGCAGGGCGACTACGCGACGGATCTGGACACGACCCAGAACTTCCAGGGATTCATCCAAGACTACGTCTGCAACAGCGGATACGACTACAGCGGCGTCAAGAATGCCTCTGCCGGCCCGCCCCAGGCCGCCGTGGAGAACAGAACCGCCGAGCACCGGGTCCTGATCACGCTCACCGACCTGCGGGACACGTCGACGAGCCAGACGTCGCAGGGGGGGAAGTGGGATGTCTGGGCCCAGAATATCACCGCCATCCTCTGCAAGCCGACGTACCTGGTCCAGAGGTACAACGTCGTCTATCCCGGGGGATATGCCGCCGGGCGGCCAATGCGGCTCAGTGCCGTGGAGAACACGACGGATGCGATTCCGGGTTTCTCTCAGGGTGACCTGGCGCGGTCTGTCGTTCTCTCGGCCGGCCAGCTGTATCTCGGAACCGGCGGGTCGGAGTATCTCCTCGACAGACAAGTCCCGACCTTCTTCCAGATGATCTCGAAGCTGCACGGCAACGCCGCGCTTGACACCTTCATGGACCCCGGAATGCTGAGTTCTAGCAGCGCCAAGATATTCAACGGGATAGGAGCCCAGCTGATTCAAGAACGGGCCATGGCGCCACTCAGCGACGACGCCCAGGTCACGGGTTCGGTCACCTACACCGAGAATCGCCTGCACGTGAAGATACTTTCGACCATCGTCCTTTGCGTCGGGTTTTCCCTACTCGCCCTAGCTAGCATCCTCGTGCTGCTAGTTCGGCCGTACGACGTTGTCCTCCACGAGCCCGGCTCTGTTCTCGCCATGGCCGAGTTGTTGTCCACAAATCCCGAGCTCCGAAACGTTCTGGCCGGATTCGGCGCCAGCTCGAACAGTCAGATCAATGGAGCTCTCGAGCATGTGTCTTTTGTCAGCCGCTTCAACAAAAACCCCGACTGCCTCATCATCGAGCCCATAGTTGGGTACGAGATGTCCACCAAAACCCCGGAGGGCGGAGGCAGTCGTCCCATCCAGTGGTGGAGGCCGCTGGCCAGCAGCGACTGGCTGTTTGGGGTAGCCATCGCGCTGCCGCTTATATACATCGGCATCCTCGAGGGTCTCCAGCAACTGTCAAACCAGAGAAACGGACTGTTTGACGTTGATCCGAGCAGCCCGGCCCTGGTGCTCGCCAACTATATTCCCGCTGGCATTGCAGTTTTTTCTTCGGCAATTTACGGCGCCATGGAGTCAAAGACGGCAGTACTTTCGCCCTTTGCTTCGCTGCGGCAAGGCAACGCCAAGGCGTCCGCGTCGGTCTCGGCGAATTACCTCACGAGGTCGGGGCCGCAGGTGTGGATGGCGTCGCTCACGAACAAGCATTTCGCGCTCTCGGCAATCATTGCCGCCAATTTCATATCCTCGTTCCTCACCGTTGTCATTTCCGGCCTCTATCACGTCGTCGAGGTGCCGTATGTGGCCCCTATTTCCCTGAGGCAGCTCGACAGCTTCGACCTGACCAAGTCGGACATCCTCAACAACGACTGCTCGGCCGGTAACATCAACAATCTCATCACGTACAAGAACCTGTCGTACCCGGACTGGACGTACGGGGAGCTCGCGTTCCCGCAGCTCAACATTTCGGACGCCGACGCCGCATTATTTGTCGACGGCGAGCAGGGGCTGCTGTCGCTGCGCGCAAACGCCACCCGTGCCGTTCTCAATTGCACGTCGATACCTCTCAAATACACCGCTGCCGGCTCCCAGGTGTTCGGCTTCCCCGACAGGGGCGTCGCGACGCTGAGCACGTCCCTGCCCTGGTCGCTGTGCGAGCACCCGCCCAAACTCCCCAACAGCAGTGCCGAGGCTCTGTGGACGCAGCAGTACTATATGCCTGCCGGCAGAAACGCATCCATCACGATTGGCAAAGGGACGTATCTTCTCTGGATCAACGGCTACGAAGACTCAGGCAGCCCCGTCTATGGGCAAGTCCAAGGCGACGGCGTTACCGACGACTACACATCGTCGACCGCATATCCCGATTTCGAGATCAACAACTGGGGCTGTCCTACATTTGCAGTAACCCTCGGGACGGCGTCAGTTTACACGGCCAAGCAGAAGAATAGTGCCGTCTGGGAAGCGACGGCCGACGTGGACACCATGATATGCTGGCAGCAGGTCCAGGAGGTGACGACGAACCTGACCATCACGTACCCTGGACTCCGCATTTCAGATTCGCCAGGCGCGGCGCCAGTAGTGGATGAGGCAAGCGCACGACTGCTTCCCAACGCTGCGGAGAAGGGCCCGGGGAACATCTTCGAGTATCCCGTGAACAACATGATAAAGTATCTCAGTGCCAGCAATAACAGCACCGACGACAGCACCAACGACGCCACCGCCAGCAGCTACTACGACATGAACCCGACAAACGAGTTCATCAAAGCCATGGTGTGGGGCAAGGGCGGCGTGCCGCTCGACGAGATCACGGGCAAGGCCAACTTCGACAGGCTGCACGCGGCCGCGCAGCGCGTCTACGGTCGGTACATGGCGCAGGCCATCTCGCAGGCCATGCGCGTGAGCACTGCGGGAGGGGGCAGCACGAACACCACCAAGCCCGCCACGACCTCTTCGTCGTCGTCGTCGTCGTCGTCGTCGTTGACAACCGCCCCGCCAACTTCACACTCCACCTCTTCCACCCCGCCCTTCTCCTCAGACACCACGACGCCCGACGCATCACAATCGTTCCCACCCAACCCGGTCCCGAGCAACACCTTCCCAAACGCGCCCAACCCAACCTCCAACTCCCTCCCCAGGGCCTCCACCCCGCCACTAGACACAGGCACAGACCCAGATCCCAGCCCTAACTTCGGCGGCAACTTCGGCGGCGGCGGCGGCGGCGCAGCGCCCACGCCAAGCAACAACAACAACCCCTTCGACTTCTTGGTAGGCCTAGGCGGCATATTTCCCACAGCCGGCCGCATCGGGCGGCGCGCCGATTCTTCTCCCTCCGACACCGCCACCCCAACAACGACGTTGACAGGCGGCAGCGCGCGCGTCGCCAGCCGCCTGCAGCAGAACGCCGGCCCCAAGATCGGGCTGCAGGTTCTCCTCGCCGCCATGGTCGTCGGCGCCGTCGCTATGCGTGTCCTGCTGTGCGTGCGCGACGTGCTCCCGCACGAACCTGTGTCGATTGCGGGTGTGGCGGCGCTGGTTGCCGATGGGGGCGCTGTTGGTGCTGATGGACGGGGCAAGGGAGGGGATGGTGCTGGTGTTGGTGCTGGTGCTGGTGCTGGTTCTGGTGCTAGCGGAGGTGGCCGGCTTGGAGGCTCGCCGCTGTGGGAGGATCAGGGGGGTCCAGGGGAGGGTGTCGGTGAGAAACGATATAACATGGGCTGGTGGGCTGATGGGGACAATAATGTGCGGTTCGGCATCTGGAGTTCGGGTGTAAAGGGTGGTGTGTGATGCGAAATATTTACGGTGTGAACATGAAGGAGGAGGGGGCGTTTATTCCTTTACCTCCCGTCTATTTCCTTTTTGTCGGGTGTTTTCAAGGCGTGTTTCCAGGTGAGAGGTGACATACATGCATTGGGATCAGGGGCAGGAGGATGTTGTTTAAATATAGGTCTAATAGGTAAAATAATGCAATACTTTCCTACTCACGGCCTCAGCTTAAATCTCAGCCGCGGAAAGGCCTGAGTGACCCACCTCGACGTGATCCTAACCACCGCCAACCAGATCCAAATCTCCTTTCCCATACCCTCATCTACCTAGGTTCAGATCCAGGTCCAGATCCAGACCCAGGATAAGACAACGGCGGATCAACCCAACAGCAGTGGGATCTCGCTAGGGCATTCAACCGCGCATCGCGCTACCGCACGGCCCGTAGATGTTCTACTCCGGCACGGCGTCAAGTCGGGCAACGGCTACGAGATGACGCTAAGGTGAAGCGTGAGGCGGTAAATTGGTCTTCTGAACCTAATTGTGAGCCCGCCCCAGTGCTGACAGGTGTGATAGCAAAACAAAGCTTGGCAACCTCGTCAAGGACGCCTTGATCATTGAGTCTAGCAACGGTTTCAAGCGGGAGGCCAGGGAAGGTATTATTATCAAGTCGAGCAAAGCCTACTGAAGTTGGATATGAACGATCAACGTCTAACAGTGCTAGACCGAGCGTACACGCAATTTAAACACATGTACGCCCCCAACAATATCCCCTTAGCCAACAGCCAGTCTGCCCCGAGAAGTAAGAGCAAAAAATACCAATGCGCGGAAAAAGAAGGCCCAGAGTCAAATGTAAAATGTAAAATAGGTTACCTGACTAATCAGGAAGGGGTCAGCTGAATGAGCCTCCTTTTTTCTTGTTTTTGCCTCCGGCGGCGCCTGCGCCGGGCTGCCCTCGCTTCGCTCGAAGGAATGGGTGGCCGAGGCATTTTAGGAGCCCTCATAAAGTGCTGGTTATCAGGAGGAATCCGGTCGTTCGGGGTCTCTTTAGGTAGGATCGGGCCGTCGGGAGGCTGGCCACCGCGCCTGGATTTGGCGCCTTGATTTGGCGCATCGGGCCGTGGGGGCTGCGGTTAAGGAACCCCACCGTAGCCATCGCGGCGGCTCGAAAAACACGCGTTCCTGGTAATATATTAGCAGAGATTAATAGGGTAATAACCGTAAAGTATTCGGCGTGTCTGTTTATAGCTAGAAAGCGACAAATCGTACGGCGATTGACTGAAGTTGGTTGTATTACAGGTTGAAGAGGAAAGTGGCTTACTTTAGCGGGGGAGCTGGCTAGAAAGTTGAAGGTACCGCACGGACCACCCGACTGACCATTGATAGGGCGTCGACTTAAATGTCGGCGAGTAAAGCAAAAACCATCAGGAAGCCCGCGATTATTTGCCTAGCGAGCAGGCCGTTCATTGCCGCATTTATCTCAGCCCACACGGAGCCATTTATGTCAAACATCCCCAAAGCGACAACGGCAGTTGCAGTGTAGGCCATCTAAAGACAAATGCACACCAGGCACACAGAATTCCGCGTATAGTATGTCGGTAATCGAAAACCGGGACGATGACGGCGAGAAATGCCACCAAAATCTGGAATAAGGCACCATAAGTAAGGGGAAGCTTCGTATCTGCGGCGGATTCGCTAGATTTGCACGAGTCGACAACAGTGCCGTTCTCGAGACCGGCGCTCTTGTCGAGAGATTCGGCCATCGTGATGCAATGCGGTGGGCTTGTTCTTCGTAGGACGACAAAACGGGCGGGGTTGTGCTAATGTGCTGAATATTGGATGCTGAAGAAGCACTGTAGTTCTGCATGTTGACTAGACTGACTGACAACCGATGCAGAGAACTGGCAGCCGTTTTGCAAGGGAGACAGATCTGGGCGAGAGCTAGTTAGAGGAAGGAGCGTCTTTCGCAAACTGGTCAACAACGCAACATGATTGTGCGGAAAGAACGACTTCGAATAGTTAAGCTGGGTACCAAACTTTGACGGGGAAGGTGCTAACACAACGACAACCTGAACACTCGGCAGCTACAAGATAAAACTGCGTTATGCGGGGAATTCTCGTTTCAATAAATACATGGTCGTATTACCGTAACCACCAAACGTGGCGGCCACGTCAATCCGACCAGCAACACAACGCACCGCCGTCACTGATTCTTGTGCTTGGAATAAATAAAATTTGCCGCTGCAGGAACGATACACGCATCAGCATATCAGGCCCACCTACCCCCACACAGAATCAGCAGCAAGCAGGCACTTACCGACGGGAACAAGCCCATTCTCCTTCGCCCAGTCACGCACGCCCCTCGTCTCGCCGTCGTCTGGTTCGTAGCCCCAGTGCTGCCTGTCGCTGGGCTTCGAGAGGTGCAACTGCTCCGTCGTGCCGCTCTGCGGCGCAAACGCGAGAAGAACATAGCGGTGCTTGCCCGTCTTCTCGGGCGGCCCGGGCGCCTTGTATGGCATGATCTCGTCCAGTTCGACAAGGGCCAGCGTCGCCGTCGAGCAGGCCGCGCCTTGCCCGGCTGGCGAGGCCGAGACGCCGGCCGCGATCCAGTGGCACATCTCGGACCACTTGGGGTCGTCGCGCGACGGGGCGTCTGGGTCGGTCAGGGTGATGGTGTATGTCATGCCGGAGTGGCACAGTAAGCTGGACGACGGCGCAGAGGGGTCGTGCAGGGCGATGGTCGGCGCGTCCTGCAGCTCCTTGGGCTTGATCGTGTTGCCTAGTGCTGCGTGTTGCGTTGTCGACCAGTTTGCGAAAAGGAGCAGCGACGGCTCAAAGTCGTCGACGACTGGGGTGTTGTCAGCTTTGTCTTGATGCACAAATGGCATGGGCCCAATTACCAGTGGGGATGATCTCTGCCTTCTTCAGCCTGCGATGGTCAGAAAAGAGATGGCATCGCCATTGCCGGACGACCTACTCGTCTTTGATCTGATCCGCGGTTTTTGAGACGTCAACAGAGACCCCTTGGCTCGGGCCCAGGACATTCTGGCCCGGCAAGGCTGCTCCGAGGCACCCGAAAGCGAGGAGCACCCGCAGCGCTAGGCTTGCTACTGACGGCATTGCTATTTGTTGTACTTCGTCTTGCTGGATTTTCCGCAATTTGGCCCTCTACAATGGTCTTTGGTGTGAACTGTACGCATGGAGAATGGAGATTGGGGCGTGGGTGCTGCTGTCAAAGAGAAGCCCCGCGCCTATCGTCTATGATGTCATGGCACTACCCCGACACTCCGACCCTGCGCCAATGCAGATCTCCCTTGAACCGTCGACATTGGCGCGGTTCGACATATTTCCGCCAGTGCACTACAACTTCGAAATGTGTAACCAAAGCTGAATGGACTTGACTTACTTTGGCTTTTAATCTGCGGTGTAGTACCGAAACTCGTGCTGGCAGTGGCAGTTCTCCATGGAGCGTGCCTAGAAAGGACGCTAGGAATTAGGGGCCTTTAGTGACCCCTATCAGCCGGCATCAACACAACCAGTACGGCGTCGACGACCGCGCCCCGCCTTGTTTTTCTCGCGTCCGAGATGCACCGCGCCGCCCCCAGCAACGTCCGCTTCCAGAACCTCGACGAGATCAACAACCCGAACCTGGGGCCCACCGAGCTCTACGGCCGCACCAAGTGAGCTACAATATTGCTCGCCAAGTATGGCCTCACCGACAAGGTCATAAGACCAACAGCGACCGTGTCTATGCCGTGTCGGTTCATCCGGGTAAGCTTAAACTGCCTCGCGCATGTTGTTATGATGTGCACCACAATCGTCTTCGATCACCACTACAGACAGACAGGTCAACGCAGCCATACAGCAGCAGTGGAAGGACGCGTACCCTGGCATCACAGGCAAGCTGCTGACGGGGGCAATGCTGGCGTTTGGCCGCGATCCTGAGCAGGGCTCGTCAGCGTTGACAATAGCTCAAACAACTCAATCTTAAGGCTATATTTAGTTGAATTGAGCCGCTAACACGGATATTTGATAGGGTCGAGGCTAGAATTGATTGATATGGCAATAATTGATGATATTTGACGGCATCTTCCGCTCCACCAAAAAAGATGTAAAAAGCCGTCAAAGAGGTCCAAAATAGTAAAAAAAAAAATGCTGCGAAGCCCGGAAAAGCTCTTCAACGTACCCAATCCTTTAAACACATGATTTTGTTGAAGCTATCGTCGCCCATTCCATGTCTCTGTGTGCCGAAGACCAGCTTACCGTTACTGAATGCCCTCTCCGGGTCCGCTGACATGGACGGAATAGACATTAAATCTAGGGCTATTTTTGACAGCCGGGGCCAACGTTCCTGACGACTAAACCACCAAGATTTTATGTCATCTAGTGGCCTGACTCCCTCTGCAAGGTATTCAGCGAGTTCATACTTCTGGCTAGGGTCTTCAGGCGGATCATAGTAGTCATGACCACTAAGAACAGTCCCTAGACCTATAGGCGGCGCCTGAGCCGGTTGTGCCGGCGCCGGGATAGCGAGGCCGGAATACTCAGCTTGGTAAAGATCGCGGCATGCCCTGTATGCCTTCCTGGCCCGCTCCTCTCCCAGGAACTTGTCAACCCACTTCCTCTTGTGCCTAGGGTGAAGTATCATCGCTGCCCAGTAAGCTGGGCTCTCCTCTATCAATGTAGCGTATTTTCTTAGCTTCTGAATGGCTAGGCCCATGCTTGTTCGAAGGAAGAATACATGATCTTGCTGTGGCTTAGTATTCGAGGGTAGGGAGTTGTCGGGTAAGTCGGCGGCGACGTCTAGAGAACGGGGTCTAATCTGCCTGGTCGGGAGGCGCTGTGGTAGGTCGATTTACCGAGTCGGCCAGGTAGATAGGTAAACGTATATTACGCCGCGGCCGTTGCGAAGTGACTTGACTCGGTAAGGAAGACTCAACGTTATTGATATCGTCATCGTCGTCGTCGTCGTCGTCGTCGTCGTCGTCATCTTCAATTTGTTTAGCGACCGAGATCTCTGGATGGGTATGTACCGGGCCACCGGTAAATTCCGTGACGGTTCAAGGTTAGGATGTAAGGTGCGTAGGGTGTCTTCAAGTAAGTCTATGAGCCATTCCTGCGTTCCGATGACCTCAGGGAAGGTAACTGTCTTGCCCTCGAACAATCTAGTAATCTTCTTGAAAGGTTTAAGAATAGATAAAACAACGGAAAGCACGTGTCAGTCGCTTGGTTGTAACAAGTCGGCGGCGGGCATACGCCTATCAGGTTCCTTAGCCTGATTTTGGTGGCACCAAAAATCCACCTGGGTCCGTAAACGTACTGCGCGTTGGATCATGAAGTAAATAGAATTCCACCTCGTTGAATTATCGCTACATAGGTGTAGATCCTCGAGGGTCCTGTCAAGGACTGCGGCGCCGTCTTCGTTATGTTGGTTGCGCGTGATTTGAAGGAAGGAATCCCGGCGTTGTGGCGACCTCCAAATGAAGTGTATGATGTTTTGCAGCTTCCTGACCGGGCCTCGCTTTCGCCACTCCTTTAATAAGGCTTCTTCTTGTGCGTTAGGTAACTGGCCGATGAAGTTATCGTCAAAGGTTCTTTCTAGCTCTGTTGAGTTACCTAGAATGAAGGCGCGCGCCGCCAAGTTGAGGATGTGGCCAAAGCAATGAATTCGACGGTTTCCAGCTAATGTATCGCGGTCAAAATCGTATATATCAGGCACCAAGGACTATGACGAATGCTTTACGACCTAGGTATTTGAATCAACGTTCTTATACTGGAAATACCCGATTTGGTCCTCAAAGCCGTATTCTTTGACTTCCTTCACGATGTATGTGGCCCGGTTCTCGCCGTTGTGAGAGCCTTCGATATATAGTATAGCTAATAACTCGCGATATACGTCGCCGTCAGTACCGGCGTAATGTACGAAGATTGCGAGGAAAGAAACGGTCGATACGGAAGTCCATATATCGAAGGAAAGATGCTTCATAAATGGCGATGCCCTTAAGCGCGCGCGCAGGCCCTGCTGGTACGAATTGAAGCTATCCTTACTATACTCTCGAACCGTATTGTACGAGGACGGAATCAGGGCAGCTGTCTTATCGGTATTTGGGTTATATAGAAATCACGAAAGCCTCATATTCGACGATATTATATAGAAGATTCAAGCGAATGATTATATTAATAAGCCTTTCCTTCGATATAAGCTTCTAAGGCAAAAAAAAAGACCTTTCCTTGATATTCAAAGTTACTTCTAAGGTCTCTTGCTTCTTTCTTGGCGCCTCAACGCCGTCTTCCTCGCCGTGAAGCTTTTCGGCACACCATGCCCCACCCCCCAACGGATCACCCTAGCAGTGGATCACCCTTTTACACCAAACACTACATCTTTGAACAACAACAGCGCCCTCAATTGTGAAGCTATTTGCAAGCTAAATATAGCAAAATGTAGCTAATTGACTGCTTGACTCATATATTGTGCTGGAAGACGAAGTGCAAGTCCGGATCTTTTCAGTCTTGCAAGCAACCCTTCTTCTTCAGCCTCTTCTTCAGCCTCATCTTCATCACCCACCTTTTCAATTTGAGGCTCTGCTTGAGGCTCTGAGAGAACCTCGCCGCCCAGTAGTATAGTCCCTAGGTCCATGAACCGCTTGTTAGAATTGAGGTTTTTCCTTCGTTTTTGGGGCCTGTTAGAAAGAAGGCCATTTCGGTCACCATCGACGGCCGTCTCGGTGACCATCGACGGCCGCCTCGGCGACCATTACGGCCACCTCGGTGACACTAAACAACAAGTATAAGAATAAGGTGTCTGGCATGCCACAAAAGATAGAACATCAATCAATCTACATCGTTTTCTCCCCATATCACATGCAGTGCAGTACTTCTGACAGGGCCTAATACGCTCCAGTTGAGCCTCCAGGGCTTCAATGCGGTGTTGCTTGAGTACCAATTCGGTCTGAAGCTTCTCAACGGCTGCCGCGGCTTTCTGGAACTTCCATCCAGTCTGGGGACTGCTTCCTTTCCCTAATCTGACGCCCTGTAGTCGGTGTACTAGGGACTCTAGAGAGGACAGGGGGTTCAGGGGTCTTCGCCCTGTCTTGCTGGATCTGGGGTTGGCTTAGGGCTTTTTGCCTGTGAACAGGCCAATTTCCGGTCGTCCGGAATGATTATTTGATGGTTCTTCCTATCAATGCTTCCTCCCTGGCTACCTTGTAGCAGCGAATGAAGTTGATCTTGTTAATAGGTGCTGCGTCGGTTAGACTAGCCAACTTGGCTAGCTCACGTCTATAGAGAGCTTTGATAGGATTGAAAGGCCCGTTATCAAGTGGCTGTAAGCCGTGAGAGGTGTGGGCTGGCAGAAAGCAAAGGTATATATTATGAGAGATTTTCTATCCACTGTTCAATCGTCGCCGTGCACTGTAGGTACTTAGGCGCCCAAGCGTTACAGCTCACCGCCTATGAAAATACCACGTTTTACAGCCAAAATTACCACATTCGCTGGCTGCTCCACTCCAAGCGCTGGCAACGAAGTTGCACCGCAATTGCACCTCGCCGCCGTCGCCGACGTCAATATACTTCCAAATGCGGTAATTTTACCTCAGGACCGTAGATTCGCTCAAATCGTTCAAATCTGTAGTAAAAAGCGAAGCTGGCTTCGTTAAATTCGCTTACGTAACAGGGCCAAAAATGCAATAAAAAACTGCAGGCCTGCTTACACTACTCACAACTGCCTGCATGCAACTGATAGCCTTACTGATCCATGCCTTCTAAGGCTCGGGCAGTCGGGTGAGGAACCCTTTCACTGCGTGTAGGCTTTTCAACACGCCCTGCAGACGCTGCAGAGGCTGCAGGGCGTGTTGAAGCTCGCGATGTTGTTGTACCGCCCCGGCCTCCCCTGCTCCCTGAACCCCAGGTGCTTGCCCTACCTCCCCGGGTGCCTGTGCCCCGGTTACCACGGCGTGCCGAATCGAGGTTGTTGACGGTGCGGCGGCGGGCAAGCTGCGCGTTATAACAGATGTTGTAGGGAGCCTCACCAAGCCACTCTTTTCCTATGTAGTCAAAGTGAATGCGGTTCTTTTGCGCATGAGTCTCCTCATTATAGGCTTCTCTCATGCCCTGCACCAGGTTGAAGCTCTGTGTAAACAACGACAGAATGAAGCCATACCGATGCATCGATTGAACGCGGCGACGACGATGTTTTGGTGACTGTTGAAGGTGGGTTGCAGTGGAAGGTGTAAAGTTCGGTTACGTTGTGGTAAAAAGTAGTAAATTACTACGCGGCAGAATCTTGGATGTACTGGAGGGCGGGGTTGATGGCCAGGGTTAGGGTTATGTATGGAGGACTACAGTGCATGGCGACGATTTAACGTGGAAAGAAACTCTCTCTATATTATTCAGGCCGTATATCGTTAAGAAGTCGTCCTATATATATATATATATATATATATATAGTGAGATTACTGGATGAAAAAGCGTACGCGACTTATCTCTTACAGTTATGTAGCACGTGGCCATCAAGAATAAGCAGCCGAGCCTCATTTTCGTAGTCCAGGAGCCTATCGGCTTGTGGAATGAAAATATCCTTAAGCCAGCTGATCGCTATTTGATTTTTAGTCCAGCCCTTTTCTATAGTAACGAAGCGCCAGTTGTAGATTTTCTGCATTTCCTCTTCAAACCACCATGTTTGAAGGTCTTTTCCTTCAAAAATAATGCCCGGGTCGAGTGCGAGGCCCCCGGCACTGACGGTCATTATCTGAGTGGCGTGGGATTGGACGTGGAGCTGGAGTTTTTGCTCTCTAACGAGGTGGGGATCGAGGTCCGCGTTTACTTGGGGTAGGGCGGGACGAAAAGTAGATAGACTCAGTTATATTCTCCTCGTCGCCGGTAGGGTCATAGCATAACTCCAAGTCCGACACCTCTAGCTCTTCCATCAAATGATATCCGTACTCCATCAGCTCCTCCTCGTTCTCGTATCCGTCCTTCTGCTCGACTTTGACTTCATCTGCCAAAAAGCTGGTCCCTTGCGATTGGGACGTACCCATCGACGGTAACGTCGCTGGTAGGGATGAGTATAGCGACGAAAACCCATTCCATTCTTCTCCTAATGACCTCGATATGACCAACCTCCGTCTCGACGATCCTGACCCGGTCTGTAGTCATTAGGGTAGCGGTCGCGGCCGCGGTCTCGCTCACGATCACGACCTTGATCTTGACGGTCTCCGCGGTCCCGATTACTATCACGCCCGCCCCTGGGGTATGGGGAATATGGTCTGCTAGGGCGTGATTGATCTCAGTCGCGTTTTGGGCTCTAGTTCTCGCGTCCTCGGTCGTATCCTCGATTACCGTACCGGCGGGGTGGTCCGTCAAGTTGTAAGGAAAAGGACACCCCAAACACCAACTGCGCGCACAGGGTGCGCGCCCACCACTTGTCACCAACTGGCTAGAACACTGCCAGCTGGCATACGCTACGCCGTGGCGCCACGACCGCAGACTGATGCCCGGGCCGAACCCCTGAGCAGGTATATAAACAATGGCCCTCGCCCATCTTCCTTTGCGAGGGCCAGGTTGAAGTCTTACACTAATACAAGTCATTGCTCCCCTACCTTCTTGCCTGCATTGTGACCACATTGATCAGGCGTACCTACCTTCTCTTACATCATTGTAGTAGTATGCCGAGTCCGAGTCTTGGCCGTAATAGGCTGGGGTCACTGGGATATATCGATCCTTAACCATCTGTGGATCTCGATTGATAGCCGGTGGGTTGATCAACAGGCTATTAAGGACCCGATATCGAGCATTGGTTTTCTCTTCAACGGCGGTGAGGTACGTATCCAGTATCGTGGAAGAACCAGGCTCGTAAATGAGCTCCTAAATAGTGGGATCGATTCCGGTATAAATGAAGGACATGATGCTATGCGTGTCGTTAAGGCCTATTACTCTATAGAGGTGAATCTTATTTGCGGCGTATGATCTGAATTTGACTCCCGTCCTATAGTCCTCTTTTGTATATACGTACTTGATCAGTTGGTCTCCTGCCTCCGTCTTGGTCAAACCGTATTTTTTGATTAACGCCGTCTTCCAGTAAGTCAGGTGGGGGACTTTTGGAACACCCCTGCCTATGGAACAGCCCCTGAATCGGACCCCGCACAACACCACAAACTTCAATTGCCAACAACTTTGTCAATTAATTAGCTACAATGATGAAGTCTTTAGTATCGGATTCTCCTGATTCTTCTCTTTCAGAATAACTAAGGTCATCTCTGCCAGCCTCTCTCTGTGAGGCACGAACCTCCTCAATTCCAGGGAACTGCGTATTAGGGTCGACTTGGACCTTCCTTCTCTTTCGGCCTCTTGTGCGTTCTAGGCTTTTTTCTGCAGCCTCCAATTGATGCGCCGTATTGGCTAGTTGGAAAACCACGTAATCGAAGGCTTTTGCGGCCTTGCGTATGAAAAGTCGGTCGTTGGCAGTCCGTTTCTGGCCGGCTAGAAAAACCTGCCCCTGAATACGGAAATCCTTCGGCTTTTTAGGGGTAAACCATATAGGCCGGCCCTCCGAATTCTTATTTAGAATGGGGTTATGGACCTCTTGAAGGTCTATAGAAACCGTAGAGGTCAGTTGACCAACGTCGCCGTTAGAATTCTTAATAACAAGGCCGTTGCTTAGGGGCTTCCTGAGGCTGACCGGCCAGAGGCCTGTAGCTTTCCAGCCGGCTTTGATATTAGATTCAGTCATTCCATAGACCCTGGCTTGCCGGTAGCATTCTAGGAAGGCCCTCTTTTCAGCAACAGTGCCTTCGTCGAAGCCGGAAACAACCTCGTTATGCTTGGCTCTGTACCGGGCTTTTAGAGGGCCGAAAACCGATAAATCCAGGGGCTGGAGAACGTGGGAGGTGTGGGCTGGTAGAAATAACAATTGTACGTTATTAGAAAAGGCTAGCCACATGAATTCTTCGGTGGTATGACTACCGTGGCCATCTAAAATAAGGAGGCGCTTCTCCGAGGGGGTAGCTGCAGGGTGGGCGGAAATATATTCGGCACCCCTGTACGAATATCGTTAAAGATCGTGCGCTAAAATTTAGCGAGGTGAGGACTGCCGTTGCGGCGCGCCATAGGGGGGCGAAACTGACAGTAAAAAGCAAAATAAAATACCTGCTGTAGCTTAGCGACAGCTCGCTAATTTATAGTGCTCATCTCGCTAGATTTTAACGTTTGCCCCACTAGAATCTTCTGTCGATTTCAGCGCATCATATTCGCGAATATTCGTCACCCCTGTACGAATATATCGTCGCCCACCCTGGGTAGCTGGCCGAGTCTCTGGAAGAAAGATATTGCGGAGCCATGCGACGGTAGTATCATCGTCAGACCAGCCGTTTTCAGTGGGTTTCCACTTCCAGCCCTTAAATGGCTGTAAATCGCGTGGATACCATTGTTGTTGAAGGCTTCCACCTTTGAAAATGACGACTGGGTTCAAATACCGGCCGTCAGCGGAAATACATTCGATAATCGAGGTCCAAATTCGGTCTCCTTTCTTCTTTTTCTGGAATTTCTTTCTTTCCTTAGATCCAACAACCAGGCCGTTATCTCCAATGCCAGAAGCAATGCCAGTTTCATCCATATTATACCTATGCTTGGCTGGAATAGCCTCCACGCCTGGAGGCTTCAAATCGTCAAACCAAGGCCGGATAACGGCCTCACAGGCTCGATCAGCACGGTTTGCATGGATTCTCCGAGGCCTAATTGTAGAAATAGATGGATTTCTAGCCAAAAACCGGCTAGTCCAGCGTTTTCCGAGGGTCTCGTTATCTTCGAGCATTCTTCTAGCTAGTTTCCGAATTTGGGCGTGGGTTGGAGGGTGACCGAGCGACCCTTGGAATAGAATCCATTCGGTTAAGCGTTCTTCCATAGCCGGAGAAAGCTTTTGATTAATAATTTGGGCCTTGGAGGCTGGCTCGGAACCACGAACCCGATTAAAGAGAGTAGTAGGGGGGATGCCGTGATTTTCAGCAGAGCTACGGAGTAAGCCGGTTTCTGCATACTCTGCCAGCGCATTCTGCAAATCCAACTAAGTATATCGCTTCATCTTTCATTTCTCAATTGAATGGAGAAAAGAAGATAAGTATTGAAGCAGAATTGGTTGAGTTGCAAGCGATTGAAATAGGTGAGTTGGGTGGCGAGCGGCAAGTCCTTGATGACAAACCTTGTTCCAAATCCAGGGGTGTTCCATAAGCAGACCACCTGACTTAATTGATATTCTCTTTCATTTGAGCTCGCTCAATATCTAATAGTATACCGATATACTACTATTAGGCGGAGCCCTTCAGCAGTTAACCCAGATCGCGTCTCAAGACTTCACGACGGGCTGGGTTGGTAGCGTACTCTATGACGGAGTTAGAGAAATATATTGATATCCTTATAGTGGATGTTATTTCCGACGAGGGCGGAGCCCTCGTTATCAGCGACTTCCTCCTCGGGGTTGAAGAATCCCGCTGCCGTGATCTTCCAACCTACACCGACTCCCATATTAATATTATTTAGGGCAGGTCTTTCTAGTCTTATAGACAGCCTATTAAAGAATACCTATATAGCTATATCGGTATTGGTGTTCTGGGGTGGTGGGGGTAGGGGAGGTGGATCTCCCTCGCTTATTGGAGCCATGTTTTGAGGGTCTTCGAAGAAAGGGCTTGAGGCTCTCGACTCGTTCGCTGGGGGGGATGTCGGTGTCTCTGGTTCGACGGTTTGAGCTTGGGACTCTGGTTCGAGGGTTTGTGCTCGGTTGTCCCCGAGATTAAGAGCTGCTAATTACTCCTAGTACTAACGAAGTCCCAAGTCGTAGAGCTCAATGGCAACGAGGTTGTTCTCGACTGCCGTACGGGGGCGATTATAGTCGAGGGTAATGGGTTCGACCGCTTTCTTGAGCCCCTTTGTCCTATTACCTCGCGGGGCAGGTAGTACGTTGTGGGAGAGTTGGAGAGAAGTCGCAAACCGATTGAGGTTAATCGGTGGCGGTACTGGAATCAGAGCCTGTGATAGTCCGGGGGAGGCGTCTGGATAGCTTCAGGGAACGGTATTATTAGCGAGTGGTTGAGTTAATATCGACGATCCTACGGGGCAGACCGTTTGAGTTCTAATGAATTTGACTACCGCTACTAGCTCGTTCTTGACGACTTCTGGCTGGAGGGTCTAATTGGGATTGAAGGTGAGGGTTCGACCTTGATTCCGACGTCTGGTGCCGAGTTGCTGTTCGTTCTGCTGGGCGATTTTGTCAAGGACTGCCTGGGGTATGTGCTCCAAGTAATCCTCGATGACTTCGATGGAATTTTTGTCGAGGGTGTTGGGCTGAACGGCGACGTAGTTCAAAATCTGGGCTGCTAGAAGGTGCTCGCGGGGCTGACGATCCATGGGACAGAACGAGAGCCGAAAGTAGCAACAGAAATCGAACTTAACCGGCAAATGGCCAGTCTGCTCAACCGAAAATGGCGAACGGGCCGGCCAAGTAACTTGTGGAAGAAAAGGACCTTAATTTGCACAAGAATAACAGGCCAAAAATTGACCTTGCTAATGTAGGTACAAGGACAGGGTAACCTGTAGTGATCTGCGCTAGGAAGAACTAGTATTTCCGTTGGGTACGGGGTCAATTGAGGGGTCCTAGGAATCTTCCCGAAATGAATGGGGTCCTAGAATGGCAGTTGGGTGCGAAAATGACCAAATGGTGTAGAAGGCAGAAAAGAAAATGCATTCAACGGTCGTAAAAGCGAGTAGGTAGTCGAAAAAGACAGATAGGTAGTTGAAATAACAATTGACGTCGATCCGATTGATGAAAGTGTAGTCCGATTGACGGAAAAAACGATGGAAGTTTGAGAAAGGAAGACACGGTATTCTAACGAAAGCCGTAATACAGAAATGCGTGCAGAAATGCGTGCGCGTGCGGAAGACTTGGAAAAGAGTTCAAATCTGGCTCACGGAATTGAATACCGGCGCCAATATGATCTGGATTGTATGGTATCAGACCGCTACGATCGAAGAGATCGCAGCTACTATTGTGATGTACTGAAGGTGCCTCTGGAATGAAGAAGTGGAAGAAAGATGATTCTGCTAAGCAAAGGTTGTGGTGCGTACTTAGGTAAGCTAAATAGCGGACCCACATATGTGCTTATGTAATCATAATATCTGTTTAGGCTCCCATTAGGCGCACAGGTCTGTGCGCTTACATGAGCCTGAAATTCGCTTAGTTAACGTAGTGGGAGCCATCTGTTTATGTAAGCATAACACTGATGCATTCGATAATAGTAGACCAGGCTTGACCTTGGTCGCTTTTTAGGTAGGCTTTCTTCGTCTCTGATATCCCTAGGACCAATGAATCAAGCCTTATATAGTATAAGAAATATATAATATAACTAGGTATTATTTACTTACCAAATGTCACGACCAGGGCAAGGCATTGAGGTGAACTCAGTCCATTGGGTGCTATCGACGAAGATTCTAAACTGAGGAGGGAAAGAAGGAAAAGTCCAACAACGCGTCGCGTGCTCGCGAATAAGTTTTCATCTATCAGTGGGGTAGGTGGGGCCTCGAGGAGGCTTCTGATAGGCCCGGGGGTTCTGGGCGGCTCTGGCTGCTTGAGGGCCAGTTTGGTGGACGGGTCCTCACACCAAAGCCCGCCATAATGCCGGCCTTACCGGCGTTGAAGGTAAGCTCAGGCCTGGTCCAGTCGTATTCTTTCTCCCTTATATTAAAGCACCAGTTGACGGCTTTGGGAGTAAACCCGTTAAAACGAGCGGCTTCCATTCTCTTACTTACTTTGGCTCGAATATCGGGGTTTCTAGCTTTGAAGCTAGAAATCCAGTTTTTCCCTACAGGGTCTTTTTGCCCTGCTTCTTTATAGAGTCTTATAGTAATGCTAGACACTGTTGAGTAACTCGGAGCAAAGCCGAGTCTTTCCTACTTGACGATCTACTCAATGAGCCGCTTTTCTTGAAGCTCTATGAGCCTGCGTTGCGTTTGGAGGATCTGTTTTTTAGGGGACTACGTTGAGTCGTCGGTTCAACATTGTATAAGGAACTCCATGCTTTTAAGCCGATTGAAAAATAGAAAGCTTATTGTCTATGATGTCTAGGTACGCATTGACTATATTATTATCACGGCTCAGTCAACGTAAAGAGACAGGGCTGCAGTAATCATCGCTGAATTCGTAGAATCTAAAGATGAAGAAGGAAGCTATGACGGGGACCGCGCAGGGCGCGGGGAAATGGGTAGTTGTGGGCCACGTGATACGTCAGGCACAGACCACACTCTAAACAGGAGCCTGTCCAGGCCATGCCGTGACACTACCCCCCCGGCGGAAAAGCTTCGCCCCGAAGCTTACGTAATTTTCATGATCCATCAATCTATTCCGTAGTTGAAGACAGTCAGTTGGCCAGGGCTGTCAAGGGAGGCTGACAGTCCTGCATAGACTGCATGTGTTGTTATTGTACAGAGCTGTCAGAGCGCGTAGTGGCCTGACAGGGTGTTGTGACAGGACCGATATCTGATTACTCAGATAGGTCGTTGATGAATTCGCGATCCATACGGTCCTTCAGCTCGCGTAATTCAGCTAAAGTAAGGTATTCGCGACCAGGAACTGGCTTGGCAATGCCGTCAATAGGCTTGACTGCAAGGTCGAGAGAAGCAAGTTCGCCGATATCCATCGGGGTTGCATGGTTGTTCGATTGACCACCGTTGGAATGGCTGTTGTACGAGCCTGAGCCAGGGTTTCCAAGCTTCTGAAGTAACTTGACGAAGTCATCGTAGTTCTTGGGGACAATGACCTGGGTATCAAGCCGGGTACGTGTGACCTTGTTGAGTCCCTTGCGTAGTAGGGAGATCTTTGTGTTGTCAGGCCACGTGTTGGCTTTGGCCTTGTACATCAAGCGTTCGAAGCGCATAAGGAATGCCGCGACGCCTTCATTGTCTTGCTGTCGGCAGCTATGGAACTTGTCCTCTGCGTTCTGGACTTTGTTGGGATCGTCATGGAGTCGCTTGAGCTGATCGATCAAGGTCTGGGGATCGTAATCATCGTTGTCTTCAGCTTCGGTAAGCTGAGGCATTACGAGAGCCTGGACCTTGGTGTCAAGACGACCGTAGACGTAAAAGAATTGAGCCTCATTGTTGCCAATTGCTGCTCCATCGATACGAAGCTTTGCTTTGATTGACGGGAACCAAGTGTCCCAGTTGGTATCGGAGCCAGAGAACTTTTCGGTATCAGGAATGCTAGGCTTCGGGCGACTGTTCCGGCCCGATAGAATCTCTGTAAGCATCGTGATGTTGGTCTCCAGAGTCGTCAGTCTGGTCGTGAGGTTCTCGAGGGTCGCGTTGTGACCGTTGACGATGTGTTGCAATTGAGCGATCTGATCAGCCGGGGTCACGGCCATCGTGAGGATCAGGGTAATCGGCTGGCTTTGAAGAAAGGTCCGATTGCTAGGAAGGAAAAGGATGTCGAATAGAGGGTCCGGCGGTCCGCTGCCTGGCCTTGGATTCTACTCTCTTGCCGCTGCCTTGAACACACGTAGCTAGAAGCTCCCCAAAGGTGTAGCAGGGAAGATTTCGGTCATTACCAGTAACCTTGGCACTCAGGGCGTTAGGTCGAAGGTGGAGGTGGAAAAAAGCGGCGGATTCCGCTACGCGCGACCGTGGTCGTGCGAGCCACAAAGAAAACGCGGGTTCTTTCGGTCGATTGAAGAAGAAGGAGAATAGGATCCAGGCTTCGGTAAGGAAGGCCGTAGAAACGATCTTTAGATTATCACGGCTCAGTCAACGTAAAGAGACAGGGCTGCAGTAATCATCGCTGAATTCGTAGAATCTAAAGATGAAGAAGGAAGCTATGACGGGGACCGCGCAGGGCGCGGGGAAATGGGTAGTTGTGGGCCACGTGATACGTCAGGCACAGACCACACTCTAAACAGGAGCCTGTCCAGGCCATGCCGTGACAATTATCGTTACTTTGTTTAGATATTGTGGTAGTACAAGACGTAATTCATACTCAAAGGTAGGGAGAGAAGAATGTCAGGAAGCTAATTTGGAGTTAATTTGGAGTTACTTTGCGTCGATGTAGCGGAAAAGTAGGGCTATTGGGCTGACAAATCCATTCTTCCATACTAAGATTAAACTACATTCCATTGCATGACTAGCTCAACTTTCTACTTGCGAAAAGCTTCACAATTGACTATGTTATTGTTGTTCAAAAAGGGAGTGTTTGGTGTAAAAGGGTGATCCGTTGGGGAGTGAGGTATGGTACTCCTTTTGCAAATGGCCTGCCGCCGAGCTTATGCTCACGGCCTTAAAGACCTTCTCGTAATAGTGGCGTGCCCAGAAGTATGCTCCCTCTTTTATGACGTTATTGACGACCTGGGCAAGCCAGCAGCCGTACGAAGTAATCCACGATGACCTCGTATTCTTCTTGCCCGCCCAGTATTCCGCTATGTATAGCGCTCGTGTTGTTTTTATTTTGAGCCAGTCCTTCACCTCCATATTCCCAAGCTCTTTAATGTCAAATTTGACCAACTCCTCGTATTGTATAGAGATTCGCGATGGCTTCCTTAGGGCCTTAAATGATCGCTTTTGGCCTGTGGAGAGGGTCGCGGTATTAACGGTCGAGGCAGGCATATTATCGGTAGTTCAGGCGCAAGGAAATCGTTGTAGGAATGGAAGGATTCGGTGGAAAGGAAGGATTCGGCTGTTTATTTACGTCGTGATGGTTGCATTGCAGCTTCAACGGTGAATTGCAGCGACCTGCGCCTGCCCGGTAGTCAGAGATTTTCCCGGGCCCAGGAAAATACAATGTTGGCCTTGGTCGGGAGCGCCCTGGACCCAGGAAAATCGAAAAAATCCGCCCTAAAAATGGCCTGGCCAATGGGAAGTAATTGACAATCCGCCAATTATTTTGGCCCTACGAATTGGTTGAATTTGACCTCGAAATCGTATAATTGATTGCTCTAAATGGCTATATTAGACCGATTGAATTGGATAAAATTGAGTTGGCGCCAACCCTGGGGCTCGTACAGCGCGCTGTGGGCGCTGACGTCACCCAGGATCGAGGACAAGAACCTGAACGGCTACTACTTCAGCGACCCGACACCCCTGGCAAGGAGACGGCCAAGGCGTGGGTCCCGCGCTGGGCGACGCGCTGTGGAAGCTGAGCGAGCGCCTTGTCAAGGACAAGCTCGGCGAGGATGCCTTGCTGGATTGGAATGCGGCGGCGTGAGGGCTGAAGTGACAGGGCTGAACGCGCGATGGGTTTGTTGCTCACGCATTTGCTTCAATTTCCGTCATGCAAAGCTACTTTCTTTACTAACATGCTCATGTTAAAGTGTGAAGGCCCAGTTTTGAACTAGGTAGCCTTTGAGGTCAGGGTTACATGCTAATTACTGTGGAATGGAACGCTTTACTGATACGACTAAACTATCCCTTCTCTGAACATGTCAAGCTGATCTTGCTCTGTGCGTTTTATTAAAGAAATAGGAACAGCTGTGAATCTTTAATCCTTGATCATTGCAACCCGCTGATACTGTGAACTCCCGTAAGGACTGTCTACCCCCTGGCTTCCGGATCCCGGCGTCAGGGCCTATTCCAATTGATCTAAGATATTACTCCTGCTCCCACAAATTTCTCCATCCTTACCCTCATCCCAATCCTCCACGTCCTCGACAGGTTGCGTGCCTGAAGCCGGAGAATCCCCCCCACCTTAGGCTTTACGCTCAGCCATCCCTCCCGCCCTTGCTTCCTAGGAAGTGGTCATTTTAGACTACCCCAGAGATACCTGCCGTGGTCCGAGAAAAGCAGCTGGGTTATCAAGTACGTCAGTATTACTCTATTTATTCGACCAGCCCGAGTTTCAGGAGACGGCTCGCTTGATCCTCATCATCATCCCGTCGACCGGCTTCGACGTCACCTGTCTTGTCTGCAACACCCGATCCGTTAGTCAAAATCACAATCGCTTCTTTAGAGGGTAGGGGAAAAAGGGAGAAAAAAAAGTGTAACTTACCGGATACACCTCCTCACCAACCCGAAGCTGCCCCTTCGCCTCATCCACCACGGGCTTCTTCTCGCCGTCGTGGTTAACATCATCCCCAACCAGCACAGCACCCAAGCCGACCTTGACAAAGTCATAGCGCCTCGCTGCCAGCGCGATGATGACGCGCGCCTCGATATAGGCCAGCTCCTGGCCGATGCAGTTGCGAGGCCCGCGCTCAAACGGCCGCCACGCGCCCGGCGACGACGGCGGCGGCGGTTTCGCGTCCAGCTTCGTGGCCGATAGCCGCCGGGCGTCGTCGGCGGGCAGCCAGCGCTCGGGCACGAACGCGTCGGCGTCGGCGCCAAACGCCGCCGTGTCGCCGTGGATGATGCTCTGGCAGTTGTACGCCAGCAGCCCGTCTAGCAGCACGCTCTCCCCGCTGTCAGGCAGGCGGACCGAGAAGTTGGACCCGCGCGGGATGGCGCGCGCCGTGCCGCCCGGCGGGTGCACGCGCAGCGTCTCCTTGATGACGGCGTCGAGATAGGGCAGCTGGGCGAGCGCGTCTTTCTTCTCTGGCGACAGGAGGCGCGCGCGCATTGTTCGAGTGTCGTCGGAAGGAGATGACGATGATGACGATGATGACGACGACGACGGAGAAGACGGGGCCAGCGGCCCGAACACGGCGTCAAGTTCGGCGCGCACGGCAGACAGCGCGCGCGGCGTGCGAGAGAGCTCGTAGAATGCCCACGACAGCAAGATGCTGGTCGTGTCGTGGCCGGCGAACAGGAACGTGCGCAGCTGGTCGCACGTCTCGTCGACGATGCGCGGCGTGAGCGTGGGCACGTCTTGCAGGCTGAGCGACAAGACGCTGCGGGCGGCGGCTGTCGTTTTCTTTTCCTCTTCGTCATTGCTGGGGGGGCTGGCATGCAGCTCGGCATGCTTGCGGCGCACGATGGACTGGAGCAGGCTGGTGATCTTGGCGGCCAGCGCGGCGCGCCTGCGCACGCGGCCGAGGGTGAGCCACCAGGGCAGGTTGAGCGTGTCGCCGTTGTAGGCGCTGAGCAGAGACTCGTACAGCGCGATGAGCTCGCCCTGGCTGTTCTTGTTCTTGCCGGTGGGCTGCGCGTCGAGGTCGGCCTCCATGACCACCTTGCCGATGATGTCAAAGGTGAGGCGCGTCGTCAGGTCCAGGAGCGAAAAGGCGTCGCCGCTGCTGCAGAGGGAGTCGAGCCGGTCGAGAAATATGAGGCCCTTGTCCAGGATCTCGGGCGTGAAGGTGGAGATGTACTGCGGTGCGAAGCCGAGATTGAATCGCTTGCGCAGCTGTCTCCACTCGTCGCCCTAGGATGGAAGCGTCAGCCAATCTGGACAATGAGCAGGACGCGGACCGACGTACATGCTGGGCGAGGATCGATGTCCGGCCCGTCACGTACAGCAGCCGCGTCAGGGAACGGGACGACTTGGGCGGACTCGTCGGGAAGGCGTCGGACGACCTGGTGATCTGGTCGGCGATGTCGCTGTTCCCGACCACGACCATGGCGTCGCCGACGGGGCGCATGTCGAGATACATGAGCGGAGGACGGCCGAGATCGCGATGCAGGGCCACGATGGCCATGTCGGGGTGCGCCCTGGGCTTGTTGCGCTTGATGTAGTCGCCAAAGAGCTTCACGTGGCCGAGGAGCAGCGTGGAGGGATGTTGTTTGAGGTTGGCATGCTGGCGGAATCGAATGTATCGCAGCTTGCTGTAGCCTAGCGAGAGCAGCAGCACGGCGGCTGCTGCGAGCAGAGGCAGCAGCATGGCGTCGATGGGCGGTGATTGCTGATGGATGTGATGTCGGTGATTGCTGATGGATGTGATTTCGGTGAATACTGATGGATGTGATGTCGGTGATTACTGATGGATGTGATGTCGACTGCGGGCTGGTGATCACTGGTGGCTGGTGATCACTGGTGTGTGAATTTGACGTTATCGTGTTCCAATTCTAGGAAATCATCAGGCGTTGCCAATGGTCGCCGACACGCCTGCTTCGGCAAATCAAGGTGCCAAGCGTGAATGAGGCCCAGAAAAGCTGCTTGCTCGCTTTGGCTGTCCACGGACGGGTGACCTTTGGGAGGAGTGGTCAGGTGCACGGGGACGGGGACGGGGACGGGGACGGGGCGGGGACGGGGTTGTGTTGGCCCCGTCGGAATTGACGTAGCGAGACGGCGCAGCAAGGGACGTGATGCGGGGCAGATTGCAGGGACGGTCAGTTTTAAATGGCAAATACAGGCCGGTTTCCCTACGGCCTACCCTACCATGCACATGGCGTGTGCCCGAGTGTGTACATGTACATGTACGTCGCAATACATACATACAATACGTTTACACGTATTATCTGGCATCGGTTCGGATGATCGGCAATTACGAGCTTTCTTTCCGCTACGACGCATGAAACGGACGATGACCCTATTATGTAGTCTAAAATAGAAGGTACATTGTACATTGTACCACGATGGCACGAGAAAGATATCAGAGTAGATTAAGTTATCGGACAGTAATTACCTACGGATGACTACGTACGGATAATTAGGTACCTAGATATGCAAGTGGCAGGGGGCGTCTACATTGGTTGGTACCTTTGGCGAGGCATGCTTTGGCGGGCATACTTGTTCAACAACCACCTACTCACGTCCTAATCTCGCCCAAAGTAGAGTGAGTGCCTGACATGGATTTGAGTCCTTATTCATCTAACGTTTCTGATGCTAAGCATTTTGTGGGTGATCTTGCTGGCCTGGCAATCCTTGCCGCACGCCCGCACAATCTTCAATCCTCGACTCACCAAAAAAAAAGGGGGGGGACGGAAACTCGCGTCTCGAGCCGTTATGCAAGCCGCAGCAAACGCGGCGCCGCTACAGTGCGTGGACTAGGGCCGCGTACTGTAAACCCAACCAAACTTATTCCCAGCTGGTACCAACCTCGGTATAAAGTACGTGTATATGCAGCTGAATAGGTATCTTAGGTAGGCATGCACTCGGATGTACGCATATTGCGATGTACGCATATTGGGATGTACGCATATTGGGATGTACGCATATTGGGATGTACGTATATGGCCGCCTGCAACTTGGGCCGAAGACAGACAGGGAGCTCTAAGTCGTTTATTTGCTCGGCTTGACGACAAATCGCCCCTTGCCTATTCTTGTCCAAGAAATCCCGCTGCGGTAATCAAAGCTGGTCAAGTCTCGAGCCAGTTCCTTAACCTGGCATATACGTTGTAGTTATTTCAAACCCTCAAAACAGAAGACTGCCTTGTCATAGACTGGGCTGGACTGTCGTTGCGCGTATCCTCGCCTGATCTGCATCAGCCGCATCATCTGCATCATATGCCATCACCACAAACGCTTCGACAGCTCTCTCGGACTACGTATCTAGTTACTGATCGAGATTGTTGATTCTATCAAGATGGACTCCCACTTGGCCCCATCTGCCATGGGCGCCGTCTTCCTCTGCGCGCTGGGTTGTTGGGCGGTGGTGAGGGTTCGAAGTGGCTCGGGAACAAAGCCCCGGTCTTCGTCGATTCTCGCCACTGTGTTTGAGACGTTCATGTTCTTGCAAGCTGCTCTGTGCGTCTCACTGCCCACTCACGAATGTCGGTCAACCAACCGACTAACTTTCACACAGAGCAAAGCTGGGACTGCCTATCCTCGGCCGTCCCATGTATCGCATCCGGGGTCCAAAAAACGTGGCCGACTTCTTCCACAACACCCAGGCCACTGTCAACAAGGTGCAAGCTTACACCCTGCACCACGGCTTGGGGCTGCCGCTGTCGGCCGCCGACGCCTACCTGTCGGACAACTCGGGCGCCCGACCCAAGCCCATCATCGGCAGCTCGACCCCGGCCAGAGACCGCTTCATGTTCATCGGCCACCAGCGCCTCGTGGCCGGCTTGCTGCAGGGCGGCCTGGCACCCGCTACCGCCCGGTTCGAGAGGTACTTGGCGGAGTCGCTTCTTCTCGAGGGAGACTCATCCTCGTCCTCGTCCTCGTCCTCGCCCTCGCCCTCGTCCTCGTCCTCGCCCTCGTCCTCCTCCACCCCCGAGGAGGTTCAGGTGCGGGGGTGGCAGCACGTGGCCGACCTCGAAGATTTCTTCCGCGACCATGTCGCCACGTCCTTGTTCCGCGCCTTGTTTGGCGACAAGCTGCTGGAGCTGCGGCCGACCTTTGTGCGCGACATGTGGGAGCTCGACCGCGGCATGCTGGGCCTCCTGGCGCAGCTCCCGCGGTTTTGCATTCCGCAGACGTACAAGCTCCGCGAGGAGCTGCTGGACACCGTCAAGACGTGGCATGCGCTGGCGCTGGCGGCGGGCGCTGGAGGTGGTGACGACCATTATACTCGTGACGCCGATAGCGATCCGCACTGGGGCACCGGCATGATGAGGGAGCGGTACCGGGAGCTCATGCCGACCAGAGGGCAGGACGAAGAGTCTATGGCGGCGTACGATCTGTCTCTGATCTGGGGGTAAGCAATCAATCACCTTCTCCCACTGCTCTCCCTTTTGCCTCCGCTGCGGTCTAACAAAAATTCGAACTAATTAGAACCATGACCAACGCTGTCCCGGCCGCCATGACCCTCCTTCTGCACATCCTACGCTCTAAAGAGGATCTCCTCCCGTCGCTGCACGCATCTCTCTCCTCTCTCCAGCAGCAGCAGCAGCAGCAGCAGCAGCAGCAGCAACAACAACAACAACAACAACAACAACAACAACAACAACAACAACAACAGCAGCAGCAGCAGCAGCAGCAGCAACAACGGGGCGGCCGCCACGGCCGACCAACCATCAGAGACCTAGAGTCGATCCCGCTGCTAGCGTCCATGTACGCCGAGACGCTGCGGTACGGCATGCGCATCGACGTGCCGCGGACGGCGCCCTACGCCGACGTCGCCTTCCCCAGCCCCCCTCGCCGTCCCCGAGTGGGCGCCGTGGTGGTCCCGAGGGGCACGCTCATGGCGGCTAACATGTGGGACGCGCACGGCGACGAGCTCGTCTGGGATACCAAGGGCGGCGCGCACCCGGTCGACTCCTTCTGGGCGCGGCGGTTCCTTGTCGATCCGCGCGACCCGTCAAGCGGGCCGGCTGTCGCCGCCGCCACCCGCAAAACGACGGTTTCTGGAGGAGAGCTGTCCACAGTCGACGACGAGGAGGTCGCCATGTCGGCGGCACAGCGGGCCAAAGGGGGTGTCCACTTCTCGCTGGACGGGCTTGATGGGGCATGGATTCCCTATGGAGGTAGGTAATCAAAACGCTTCTCGCACCATGGTGATTATTCGTGCCCCCAGGCCCGTTTGAGGGAGGGGAATTTGCTATATTAACACCAAAGATGTTTGCTAACTAATTAACTAATCAGGCGGCCTGCACGCCTGTCCAGGACGGCTGCTCGCAAAGCGTGTCATCCTCATCTCGGTCGCTATGCTCGTCGCCAACTTTGACTTTGAGCTGCTCGCCGATGAGGCGGCCATGGACCTCAACTTCAAGGCACCCATGGCTATTGCTAGGCCTACCGGCCTGGTGCCGTTTCGGATGCGCAGGAGAAAGGACGCTGCTGCATTTGCGTAGGGAACAGTTGGATGATGAAGAAAAGAAATGTACCTTAGGTAGGGGGAGGGGGCTGTGTGTGGGTCTGCTAATTACCTAGGGAGCCTTGTTGGTTGTAAATATGGTCAAGCCGCTGAAGGCCATGAGTAAAAGAAAAGAAGTTATCGGTCGAATGTGAGGTTATCCGTCGAATGTAAAGTTGTTAGTCGAATGTGAAGTTATCAGTCGAATGTGGAAATGCTTCACAATGAATCTGGGGATGGAGCAAGGGTTATATTTCTATGCTAAGATGAAAAAGTTATCTCACGTTTACTGATATGTCGTGCTGTTAACGCTCTGATTGATTTATTGCCACACGACTCCTAAATCCCCTTGACGAACTATCTGTATCCTGATTCCAGCCCCTCCTTTACTTCAAGATGGCAGCAGCCCGTCTCCGTATCCGCGCCGGAATCTTCCCATCAGGCGGCATCGCGCCCAGGGGAAAATAGCGCCTGTCACACCGCGCCGCCATCGCCGCGCCAACATCGGTAATCTCGACATCGAAATTCATCAGCAGCACGGCCAGCGCCGCGATCAGCTCCTGCTTGGCAAAGAACCGGCCGGGACAGTGCGTGCTGCCTCCGCCGTATGGGTACCAATGTCCCTGCGTGCCGGCCGTGACCACTGTCGCCGCCCTGTCGTCTTCGACTGTCCTCTCGCCGCGCCCCTTGATATTATTTTCATCTTCTCCTCCCTCACTTCCCGTGGTGGTGGTGGTGGCGGTGGTGGCGGCGAGGAGGGGCCCGCTGGACGGGTCGTCCGGGTACGCGAGGAACCGCTCGGCCCAGAAGGCGTCGACGGGATAGCGGCCGCCGGGGCCGGCGTTCCAGAACGTCGCGTCGTGGCCGCCGAACCAGGAGAAGGCGATGAGCGTGGCGCTGGTGCCCGTGGCCATGGCCCAGTTCCCGCCTGGGCCCAGGCGCACCGGCCTGTCGGGGCTGGCGGCGTTGCGTCCCACCGTGGACGCGACGCTGTACCGCAGAGCCTCGAGGTAGACCGAGTTGAGCAGGGGCTTGGAGCAGAGCAGGCCGATGTCGAGGGAGTTGGCATCGGCGGCAGAAATGCTGGCCTCGACCTCTGCGCGCACGCGCGCCGTGACGTTGGGCGAGAGCGCCACGTGCAGGAGAGCCCAGAAGGAGGCAGGGATGATGTTGGAGTTTGCGCTAGTTATCCATGCATCCCGGGCATCAGAATCTTTTTTCTTTTCTCAAATATGTGATGCGTAATATGAAAATAATAGGAAAAAGGGGGAAAAAGGAAGGGGAAAAAGGGGGGGGAAGGAAGAGGAAAAGGGGGGGAAAAAAGGAAGAGGAAAGGGGGGAAAAAGGAAGAGGAAAAGGGGGGAAAAAAGGAAGAGGAAAAGGGGAGGAAAGGAAGAGACTCACGCCCATATCATGCCCAAGTCCGTCGCCGCGCTTCCCGTCTCGGACTGGCCAATCTGCCTCCACATGACCTGGCGCGCGCGCATGATGCGGGCGCCGTAGATGGGCTCCCAGTCGGCTTCCACTGCCGCCTGGTCATGCCAGTCAAACTTGGCGCGCGCCGACGCCTGCCAGCGCCGCACCGACTCGACGGCTTTGGTGCGCGCCGCGTACCGGGCCGGCGCCAACCACGGCGGCACGCGTTTGAGCAGCACACTGAGCGCCTCGTCGTAGGCCCAGAACTGGTCGGCAAAGTCCGGGCACACGTCAAAGATGTGCGACCCGCAGAGCGCATACACGGCGGCGTGGAACATGTGCCTCCGCCAAAACGCGTACAGGTCGGGGACCTCGATCCAGTCCGTGCCGTGCTTGTCGTTGTCGTTTTCGCCTCCACCATTTCGAACCTGCCCGAGGGGGGGGAGGAGGAGCTGGCGCGTGTAGCACTCGACAAACTTTGCCGTCATGGCATCCAGCGCGGCGCCGCCGGCCAAAAAGGCCTGGAAGTCGCGGTGCTGGGAATGGTACGGCCGGCGCTCGGGCGGCCAGCCCTCGAACCCCGGCGCGGGCTTGGCACCGAACCCGGACTCGTCCAGGGCCCAGATCGGCAGGTCGCCGGCGGGCACGCCGAACTGGTCGCGCAGCGCCCGCATCACGGCCTTCTTGTTGTTGACGTCGCGGATGCTCTTCCGCATCAACGCACCCAGGAATTCGCTGCCGGCTGGCACGTACACGTACGACTCGCCGGCGACGCCCATGCGGAAGGGGGTTGTCATACCGAAGCGTTTCCTTTTGATGAGTCAGTTACAGTTGATAGATAATGGACATGGAAGACGACCCGGCAGTACGCAGCACCTTTGGTTGTTTGTGAAGAGCAGGGAAGGCGAGAGGGGACGGGCAAAAAAACTCAACTGCATCTTGACCACAAAGCCCTCCGTGTCCCAGACAAAGGACAATGTGTTGCGAAGCCACGGCACCGCGTACGGCACGTGCGGGGGCTCTGTCTGCTCGCCCTCGAGGCCTCTGGAGAGGTCTCGGACGCTTTGGACATGTGTCGTCCAGTAGGTTGTGGCAAGGATGCCCAAGGTGGCCAAGACGACGGCGACGCTGGCAGCATGGGGGACGTGAATCCACTGCGCGCATGTGCTCAGCAGGTTCTCCGTGGCCTGCAACATTGGGGGGGAGGCCATGTCAAACATGACTTGCGCTGGCTGTATTAGTTTGGAGAGAAGCGTGGTCCCCTTCCGCTTGTCGTCTGAACACAACGATATTAATCGCGGCCCTCGTGGGAGAGGCGAGAGAATTTAGCACACCAGTGTTGAAATCGGCATAATAATTATGATATACGATGTACATGTACCTGCAACGTTGCTCCGCTGTAAAATTACGGGTATTAACGTTAGCTGTCAACATGTTTGGGGTTCAACGGTGGCTGTCCTTGTACTTTACCAGACTACAACCAACCTTGACAGAGGTGCAGAGATGGGGCTTTCCCTTTGTCCCTGTCCACCGAATGACGTGAGGCGATTCCAAGATTGAAGCAAGGGGATCGAACAATCTACTGCCGTGCAGTACAGTGTTTTACATACTGTGGTATCTTGCGAGGAGCGGCCCGTTTGGTGTGCTAGACCAGACTAGCCGACAAGGTACGCAGCCCACCAGGTACGCAGCCCACCAGGTACGCAGCGCACCTAGGTATGTGTGTACACCTTGGGACACAGGTGTTTGGTCTTGAGTGCCGACACTGGTTGGAGGACGGCGCAGCCGTGGCCGGCCGTGAATTAGTCACAGCGCCATGTACGCCAGTCACATTAATTACCCTCCCTCACTTGGGTCTACAGTCAGGGACCTCGATTAATTACCCTTACTCACTTGGGTCTGCAGTCAGGGACCTCGGTTAATTACCCTCCTCACTTGGGTTGCAGTCGGGGACCTCGATATCTCGGTTTTGCGCCGCCTTGTAGTCATGATGCTGCGAGACAATACGGACCGAGTAGGTGGCAAGCTGTTTTAGGCGAAGCCCCCGCAGGACGTGGACGAAGGGAGGCGGGAGGAATCTATCTCGTCAGTGGAGGGACCAACGAAGTGCCAAAAGGGAAGTTTGATCGACAGCTGCTGGGGCATCGATGCGCAGCTTGGCTTGCATCGAGACCTTGTTGTGTGCAGAGGCGGGCAATATCACAGCATCTCCTTCTCTGCTGTCCCGTCGTGCCTTCGTGCCATACCCGTGCCCAGAGACGGGACGAGACGAGGCGGGACACCGGGCCCGCGATGCCTGTGTGCGGCACAGCCCTACGAGCCCAGCGTATCAAGCCGCGGGAACTAATTGCGGGTGGTGCTTGGCCACCCAACAGCTTATCAACCCGCGGGCTACTCGTCCACTGAAGGATTTGATGCATATAATATTAAGTTGGATCCAGCCAGATACATTAATGCTGTGCAACCCAAAACTGCCCAGGCAGAAAGTTCCTCACATTGTAAGTGACTGTGGTCACGTCTCGAGTTGGGTTCGGGCCGCCCACATGCCGTATTATTTCCTCTCATTAGGATGGACAGGATGGTGGACAAGAAGCGGAAATGATCGACAATACCCAAGGTAACCAACTACGATTACCTCGATGGACAAAATGCCATATTTTATGCCATATTTCAAAATGCAATGGAGGCTGGCGTCGCTCTAGTTAGGCCCCCTCACGTAGTGTGTCACGGGTGTTCACAGGGTAGCAGAAATGGAAGGGTCATTGGTCATTGATTGGCACGTAACAAATTTAAAGAAACATATGCCGCGTTCTCAAGATTCCGCACCGGAAGATTCCGCACCGGCCTAGAAAAGGTACCTTCGGAGTGCCCCCCGGAGTACTCCCATTTCCCTCCCACCCTGCAGCAAAGGGGCAGCTCGCAAGCAGAACAGGAACCAGCGTGCGGCAGACCGAGCGATGCTCAAGCCACGGACGTATTCTTGCCAGTGCCCCGACTGCTCTGGCCGCCGCGGCTCGGCGGCGTGCTGTCAACGTCGTACATCTTCTTCAGCTGCACGTGGTACGTCTCGTCGGTTCCGTTGACCGTGTCGACGGTGGCAATGTGGTCGCTCGCGACCGTCTTGTCGTTGTTGGTGCGGCCGAGCCGGCGGATGAAGCTCCGGAGCCCGGTCACGTTCCCGCTAGGGATCATGTCGTCGGGCAGCTCTTGTTCTTGTTCGTGGGATCCCGTCTGGCTGGGGATCTTGGACACCTGCCCCGAGACTGGGGGAGACCTGTTGCCCGTGAGCAGTCTGGTGCCGAGGTTTCTGACCGAGTTCCAACTAAACAAGGAGCGAACACGTTAGCTCTAGTCCTGTCCCGTCTTGGTGGTTTTTTTCTATGTGGCGGGCGGCGGGTGCTTACGTCTGGTTCAAGCCTGCCATGAAGCCTTTGAGAACGACGGCCATGACGGGCATGCAGCTGCAGATAATTCCGATGCTGAGCTCAAGTGTGCTGCCGAGAGAATGCAAGTCAGTTTCTCAGCAACAATAGGCCTTGGCGGAGGGCGACGGAGACAGAACAAAAGAGGTCGTACCAATAGAGGAACAGCACCGAGTTCTCCCAAGTCCTGTCGGCTCCCTCCTCGACAAGACTGTAGCGTTTGGCCAAGGCTACGGCGGAGACAATGCAAGCCCTGAGGGGAGTTTCGTGTCACGTTAGCCCCGGTGTCAATTGGTAGTATGGGTAGTAAATAGTGAGCAAGAAGAGAGGAGCAGAAACTCACGCTAAACCTGTCAGGAAGACTGCCATGACACCGATCTTGCGCTTGCTCGTCAAGGACAACTGCCATACGAGGGGCAGCGGAATGATCAGGACGGCCAAGTCTGAGAAGAGGCCGAACCAGCCTTGGGCCTTGGATATCTTCAGGCTGTTGTTGGCGCACTTCAAGTCCTGGATCGTCTGCCAGAGCGGCGACCCGGCCTTGGCGCATATCCCCACGTAGCCGGCAAAGGTGGCGACGTAGAAACCCGAGATGAGACCGATGGTGATCAAGATTGGCCAACGACCCCACGCGCTCGGCCGGAAGATGCGCAGGTAGAGCACGAGCAGCGTCAGCTTGACAAACAGAGTCGCCCAACAATAGACCCAGACGGAGGCCATTGTGGCCTGTCGTGATCGATTACCCGTCAGCATCGTCGGTGTCATCAATGGTCTGGCCGTGTCTTCTCGTCCCACACTAATCAGCGAACTAGGTGCGTACCTCGAGCCAGTAGTGGTTGGTAAGGACCTCGCCGAGCGGAATGTCCCAGCCATGTTTGCCTTCGGGGTTACCAATGACTGGACAAAGGATAGCGAGTTAGCCTCGAGCGCTACGGGTAAGGAGGCGTCTACACAGCCAGGTCGAAGGCGACGACTCACAGGATAGGACCAGCCCTGAATATGCAAAGACGCATGCCTGAAGCGCAGTTTAGCCGGAGTACTCTGTGGGCAATACCGGGTTACCGGGTTCTACGAACCGTGGCGAGAATGCAGAGGTCTATAGGCAGGTAGTTGGGAAGGCATTAGCTCCAATGCGCTCGGAAGAAGAGAGTCTGAGCTGCTCGCTGGCCAACACGTACAGTCGTCCCACCCGAGGGACCGAGTGAGGCGAATGCGAGTCCAGAGGCGAAGGACTACAAAGACGAGCATGATGCCGAGGATAGATCCCATGCCGCTGCGAAGCATGTGTGCCTGAGACGGCGGGTCGACAAAGTTGGGGATGACGCCCGGCGGGGGCGGCAGCAGCGGAATCTTCCATATGTCGATGCCGGGCGGAAGGTCGGAAGCCATGGTCGCTGTGGCTTCTCGGCTGAAAGCGCCACTGACTGCAGAAAATAAAGCGATAAGTGAGAGTTGGACTCGGACTTGCTCCTCTCTCTCTCTGTCTCTCTCCAGATGTGTGAAGCAAGTTGGGTCAGACACGAGAAAACAAGTTGGGTCAGACACAAGAAACAAGGAATCGGAGCAGAGACAAGAATAAAACTGGCCAAAGAAAGGCTCTCGTCAGCCGTTCCCACGTGGCAAGGCGGGATTATAATATGCGAAAAGAGGGGACTAAAAGAGGGAACTAAAAGAAGGGAAGACTGAGGCCAAAAGTGGTGGCTGGTGGGATTGGGGGCCAACTTTTTAGAACGTATGGTTCCGGCCCGTCCTGCTCGCCATCTCTGAACGACTGTAGTTGCATAGCATTAGGGGCGATTAAGGGTGGGTTGTGCCGTCATATCAGGATGGGTGGCAATGTGCGGCGCAGTCCAATTACCTGGCAGCTAACCTGTTGTGTTTTTGGGTAGGCATAGCCGAGACAGGAGAGCGACAAGAGCTGAAGGCTTCTGAACTGGAGAGGGCAATTATCTAAGAGATAAGAAGCGAGGGGTGGAATCGATCGAGGATTGGCCCATTTCAACTCCCGGAGGGCCCCCAAAACATCTACGCCGCAGCCACGGAGCGGGGTATTGTTGCTGGGTTGCATAATTGCATCAAGGGGACCACGAACCAGATTGACGAGGTTTCACGGCACGTCCTCCCTCTCGTACCCGACCTTGCCTCGGCTATGTTGATGTGTGGTGAGTTCAGTAGAGCAACGTAGAAGTATTGGCCTTCGCCGCAGCGTTGCCGGGTCGTTATTCACGGTAGATGGGCAGAGACGTATTCTTCTCCACGGTACATGCACCAATACAGGTCATGCAAAATAAAAGGTATGCAAGGTTGTTGTAGGTAAGCACCAATACAGGCATGCAAAATAAAAGTATGCAAGGTTGTTGTGGGTAAGCACCAATACCGGTCATGCAAAACAAAAGGCATGCAAGGTTGTTTGCAGGTAAGCACCAATAAAGGTCATGCAAAATGAAAGGTATGCAAGGTTGTTGTAGGTAAGCACCAATACAGGTCATGCAGGATAAAAGGTATGCAAGGTTGTGTGTAGGTAGGTTGTTTGTAGGTTGTTTGAGGTAAGCAGTTCATTACTGCTCAGATTATTGTATTTCACTCTACCCCTATGGTTCATAGACCGCGATACTGTACCTACGCCGGGCAGTTCCTGCGGGGAAATATATATATATATATATATATATATAATTACCTAGGCACCTTACGAAACACCGAATGTACTGGGACGTACTAGTACATCCATTACCCCTATCCGGACTTCTGGGCCCCACTGTGCTCGGCAATGCTTCTTTCTCCCTGCTCCAAAATGTGGGCACTGTGCATCTTCCAAGTGATGGCCCATCATGGGACGACATCAATCGTCAGTCGTCACTTGGAATCAGCCCAAAAGGGCACAGACTACCTCAGATGGCACCATGATCGAGGTGGCCTGCCGGCGCTGGCCATCGACCCCTTGCTCCCAAGTGCCGACGGACATGGTGTTTGAGCGTAGGCAGCCAAAGGGAAATCAGATAGACGAGCTGCTTGACTATGGCGGACTGTCGAAGATGAGACGGCCGGCAACGCGAGACGAAGCACCTCACGGAAGATACCCGCTCAAGCCTTTGCATTTGGGAAAGGACCCTCTATTGCCCCGGGGAAGACGGTGCCAGGTTTAGGCTTTGCCGCCCAACTCTAGTCTCGGAGGCCCCATCATGATGTTCACCTACCTCATTAATTACTACTTTATCACCTTACCTCCTGAGGTGTTCAGCCCTTTCGATTCACTCTGAAAGAAGAACTTCGCAGACTTCCTGCTACGTGCACTCCATACGCTTCTTCCCAGCTTAGCTTCCGCTTCATGCTTCCCTCTCGCAACGTCTTCCCAGCTTAGCTTTCGCTTCATGCTTCCTTCTCGCAACGTCTTCCCAACCAAAGCCTCATCTCATAGTCGGGCATCGTCATGTTGCTGCCAATGTTGTCCACGCTCATGTCTCCTTTGTTGGTCATTCCCGCCATGGTCCTCGCCGTGGTCTACGCCCTGTTACGGGCACATGTACATCTGACCCAGGACCCAAAGGAGCCGCCCTTGATCTTTGACTCGCTGCCTTTCCTGAGCCCTGTGTTTGCTCTCCTCAGGAAACGATACAAGTTCTTTCCGCACGCTCGGTAGGTCCACCCGCCATGACAAACACACACGTATGGTTGCCCGTCGAGCTTAAGAATCAGAAACTCTCTCCTGATAACTGTTGTTGCATTAGAGACAAACACAGCCACGCGATCTACACGCTCCGCTTCCCCGGCGTGCGCATGTACGTGGTCAACGCTCCGCGGCTGATCCCGCTCATCGAGCGCCAGACGGCCACGCTGTCGTTTGCGCCCGTCGAGTCGGCGGCGACGGCGGCCGTGCTGGGGACGAGCGACGCCACCAACCGCATCATGGCCGCCGACCCGGCCAGCCCGGACAACCACTTTGCCGTGTTCCGCAAGACGGTGAGGCCGGTACTGGCGCCCGGCCCGTTCCTAGCCGCCATGTTCATGCGGTCCTTTACCACCATGTCCCGGTCACTGGACGTGCAGTTTGGGGGAGGACGCGCCGGCGTGACGACGAAGCTGCTGGCGTGGACCGGCCGCGAGATCACGCTGGCCGGCACGACGGCCGAGTACGGCGAGGCGAACCCGTTTAGCGAGCCAGACGTGTATCAGGCATGGCAGTGAGTCATCATTACTAGTCATCTATCTACTTGCGAGCGTGATGAAGAACTGAAACAAGGAGAGCAGGACATTCGTCTCGGGCCTCCCGCTCTTCGTCAGCGGCTTCTACCCGCACATATTCGCGCGGCGCAGCTTCGCGGCGCGCGAGTTTCTCGTCTCGCGATTCGCGCGCTATCTGGGCGAGGGTAGCCATCTCGCGTCTGGCGGCAGCTCGGGCGCGGTGCTGGCGCGGCTGCGGCACAACGCCGCGGCGGGCATGCCGTTTGCCGACTCGGCGCGCGGCGAGGTGGGCGCGTGCATGGCGCTGCTCAACAACACCATCCCCGGCATGTTCTGGGTCGTGTACCACATCTTCTCCGACCCCGCCGTGCTGGCCGACGTGCGCGCCGAGCTCATGGCCACGGCGGTGACGGTGCGGCGGCAGCGGCGGGCATCGTCGGTATTACCTGACACGGCAGCAGCAGACCAAGAGGACGAGTCTTGCTGCGTGCTCGACGTCGAGCGCGTGCGCACCGCATGCCCGCTGCTGCAGTCGACCGTGTGCGAGGTGTACCGCTTCCGCGGCATCGGCACGGGCATGGTGAGGGTCGTGGTCCGGGACGACGTGCTCGACGGCCGGCATCTGCTCAAAAAGGGCGGCCTGGTCTTTGCCCCCAACAGCCTGCCGCACTTTGCGCCGGCCCTCTGGGGACCTGACTGCGACCGCTTCGACCATCGGCGTTTTCTGAGGGGTGGTAGTGCTGCTGGAGGAGGCAACGATATCAAATCGGTGAGTTCTTCGGCGCTGCGCATCTTTGGCGGCGGCACGGCGCGCTGTCCCGGCCGACACTTTGCCGGCGGCAACTTGCTCATGTTTGCCGCCATGCTTGCCCTCCGTGCCGACATCCGGCCGGTGGACGGTGAGGCGGCCTGGGCCGGGGTCACGGTGAGCAAGTCGTTCGGGCTGGGTATTGCGACCGGCTTTGTCGAGCCAGACAGGGACATCGACGTCGTGGTGGCGCCGGTTGGGGGCCAGCCATGGCACCTAGAGTTCCCCCCTGGGCCTTGAAGATTGGCAGGGGCTTCTGTAGTAGCCGTCGGAATGCCACGAGAATGGAATGTCATTGGCCGAGATACAACCCGTTTCAAGTCACTTTTACCGAGCGAGCGCCAGTGCCAACTATTTCCCAACCTGACGATGTCCATTTGATATCCCCTAGGTGTTGCGCGGTGGATAAATGATGCCGAGAAGAGGCCGGACTACGGGCGAGGCAGTTCCAACGTCCGGTTGAGAAACGGCAGAGGGACGGCGCAGGCCCGTATCATGGCAGCCTCTAGTTTTGGTTGCCCCACCCTTGGCACCGGCACTCCCTTGGCTACCGAATGTGCCTAATGCCGGTGTGAGGCGTCGATGGCGGCGGCCCTTTGATTCGGCTCGCCATGCCGCGTTGTACCGAATTCACTGCTACTCGATGGGGCGTTTCTGCGCCGCTGAGAATGCCGCGTCCGACTCGGTTGGAGGGAGAGTTTTGTTTCACGCCTCATTGATGCATATAGCCATCGATATCTGTCGACACAAGAATATGGTTATTGCTGGTGACTCATGACCGGATGCTTCCCCGGTGGAACATGAATGTGGCCAAGGTAGGAAGGGAAGGTGGCCAGCAACGAGTAAGGGAATTATGGTAAGGGAATTACAGTAAGGGAATTACAGTAACGGAAATACAGTAAGGGAATTACATTAAGGGAATTACCTACAATTTACCGTTCGTATTCCAGATCAGTGAGGTGTCCATAATCTCATATTTGGGGTAATTATAAGCCCGAGTGAATTGAATCGATGCATGTGCTGTGCGATGATGGTAATGCCAGGGCATATTGGGTCAAACTTGAATATAAGTCGGTGCAGAGGGAGATCAAATTATTGGTATTATTGGACATATGCTTCATATGGGGATCGTCGGCAACTTCCACTCCTTCGTCGGTGCAGGAGGGCCTGGCACCTCACAAGAACACAAGAAAGCTGAAGGCCTGCGGGGAACAGGCAGGGTGGCTGGTTGGATCGGCAGTGCGCTGTCCCGAGCACCTGGACGGCACAGCACTGCACGGATCTTTAGAATCAGCACCGTAGTTCTGGAGTATAGGTACCGTAAGATACGTAGCACTAACGGCCGTGCCTACCACTAGATTCTGTGCCTAAACCAGTTTCTGTGCCTACACCAGTTTCTGTGCCTACACCAGTTTCTGTGCCTACACCAGTTTCTGATGCGAATATATTTTCTGCTATTGCCTTCGCGTCACCGGCCCTGCTGTGTGATGGCGGCGCGGGGCTTTGTAAGTGCATCTGCAGGTAAATACCTAGATATGTAGATGCCTTGTCGATCCCTTGGAACGCCTTGGCGAGGTACGGCATCGGCTGCTACCAGCCTTCTAAATCTTTGGCCGATGACACCTCGGTACAGTACAGTGCATGAAACACGGCCCCTTTTCCTAGGGTGGGTGCCCGTTTACGCCATCTCAGAACCAACTGCAAGCCTCTCCTGATATCACTCTCAGCTAATCAATCAGCTAATCAATCACGGAATCCCTCGAGCTGTCGGGCAGCCAAGGTTGGTGCCACTACCGTATGCAGAGAGGCGCAGTCAACTAGAAAGGATATCTAATTCAGACCAAGCAGACGCGGAAGAACAATTGCCGAGGAGGATCATCGCTTTCATGAATTGGCAGGTAGCAAAATCGGTCTAAGATGCAACCCAGTGGCGTCCCCAGCCGTCAGTCCCACTCAATGCTCGCGACAGACATGAACCCGGAGGTGAGGCTATACTGTGCCGTTCTACGTCTGATTGCCGGGGGGGGGGGGTTGAAGCTATCTCCATGTTATGACTCGTAAGTAGTAATGGCATGACGCGTGCTTGTCTGTCCGTGTTTCCGTCTCTTTCATGTTCCCAACTTCCATTGTTTCCCTCGTGTTATCTCGTCTCTTTCGATCCCCTAAGAGCCACAGACAAACAGGTGTTGTTGTCCTTCAGAGACATGGCAACAATCGTGAACCAGTTTGATGTTGTGCGAGGTCTTGTTAGACCATACGCATGGCCCTTGGTGGCTATTATGTTGCTTCTATTTGTCTTGGTGCCCCTGGCAGTAAGCTCTGTCACCCTCTATTCTGGCGCACAGAAGCTGCCTTCTCTTTCTAAGGGCTCCCCGGCGCACTGGAGCCCGGGCTATCTCCCCCTGCTTGGCTCTGCTCTGCCTTTCTTCCAGAGGCGGCGCGGCATGTTCATGGAGGGCCGAGGCTACTCTGCCACCGGAAACTTTAGCTTCTTCGTCGGCAGAAAGCACATTGTCAGCTTGGGCGGTTTAGACGGCCGGAAGACGTTCTTTGAGAGCAAGAACCTCAGCGTGTCACAGGGGTAAGCCGGCCATCTTGTCTTCAATCTCTACGTGGGCGGGCAGCTGTGTTTCTAACATGTAATTCGTTCCCTGATTAGTGCTATCGAGCTCCTCGCAGGCCTAGTCTCTACCAATGATGACCGCGAGGACTACGGTGCCCAGGACTTCATCAAATCCTTCTTGACCCTTACGCGACCTGAGATACTCGCTCGTAAGCTGCCCGTGCTCACAGACGACATACACGACTTTCGCCAGCGTCTCAGTCTAGCACCTGCGTCACCGGCCAAGTAAGCACTTTCCTTGCTCACCTCCCTCAACGATAAGATTACGCATTGCGCGAGCCTTGTACACACATAACTGCCCCTGAACATAACTACCCCTGAACATAACTACCCCTGAACACAACTCCCCTGAACATAACTACCCCTGAACATAACTCCCCTGAACATAACTCCTCTGACCTGTACCTAATTCTGCTCACTCTCCCAGTCCACAATGGCGGGTGATAAACCCATTCGAGACGGTGTACCCGCTCATGTTCAAGCTGATTCTGCGCGTCGTCGGCGTGTCGGAATGGCTCGAGGACGCAAAGGCGCTGGACCGTGCTCTCTGGGCGTTTTGCGGCTTTGAGAGCAATTGCAGCCGGACCCGTATCGTCTTCCCCTCTCTCGTCACCCTCACGCACGCTAAGAAGCTGTTCTTTGGCGCCATCTTGTACATGGCCATCGAAAAGGTCGTCAAGCAGCGCAAGGCCGGCAAACGGCGAGACGACGCCCTCCAGTTCCTGCTCGATCAGGACAAGGATGTCGTCAGGGTTAGCTTTTTTCTCAGAGAAATTATCTACTGTCTTATTCTAACCCTGAGTATCAGTTCCTCTTCAGCGTGCTCATGTCCGGCATCACGACCCAAGGGTGCACAGCCTCCTGGCTGACTGTCTTTCTGGCGCACAGCCCAGCGTGGCAGGCGCTGTGCCGTGCCGAGGTAGACGCCGTCGTTGCAAAACACCGAGCCAACCCGAGCCAGTCAGCCGACGACGTGCTCGAGGGCCTGTCGCTGCAGACGTGGGAGTCTGAGTTTCCCGTCACCATCGCCTCGTTCCGCGAGACGATCCGCCTCGCCATGCCTGGCGCCATGTTCCGCAAGAACGCCAGCGGCACCGCCATCCCCATCGGCGACACGGGCGAGGTCGTGCCCGACGGCTCCTACGCCTCGTTCCACCTCGACAATGTGCACATGGACAGCGCGCTCTATCCGGACCCTGCAGCATTCAACCCCGGCCGCTATCTCTCGCGCGAGGTTGGCGGCAGCTACGACGACTTAAACCTGAAGCAAGAGGAGCCGCATACCTACGTCGGCTGGGGATCGGGCCGCCATCTTTGCCGTGAGTTTCAGATATCCCCCTCCCCCTCTCCCTCCCCCTCCCTCTCTCCTCCCCCTCCCTCTCTCCTCCCCCTCCCTCTACCCCTTCGTTTTTTTCTTGCACGTTAGTATTGAATACCAGGGAAACTAACCATACGGCGTCCCCTTCGGGCATCACTGTGATTAATTAGCGGGCATGAGACTTGCTAAGTGGGAGACCACCATGGTCGTGTCGCGACTCCTTGCCAACTTCGACCTGGAGCCCTCGGATCGCAGTGGCTCAAAGGTGCAAGTTCCTTTCCCGGGGCCGGACCGGAATGGGTATCGTCTGGACAAGCCTAAGGTACCAATCTTTATTCGGTACAAGGCGCGCGACGTTGGTGGAAGTGTTGGGGAATAATACGGGCTGTGCTACCCGCCCACCCTACTTCGGTTCGCCCGTATTTGCAAAGGTTTCTGCTCATGTTATGGAAGTGCCACGATTTATTGGTCTGACTTTGCGTGTGTGAGCGAGCGCCTTGACCCTGCCACGGAATGTGTTGTTGATAGGCACACAATATTGCCCCTTTGAGCTTTTCTTGTTATATAAATAAGCCCCTTATATTATGCTGTGCCCACAAGTTCCTCGATAATATCGCCGCCCCTACCTGATCATTGCTCTACCAGCAGCGGAAGAGGTTTGACACTCTTAGTAAAGGTGGCCTCCCACGCCGCCATAATCTGCAACATCCTTGCCTCTTCATTAGCTAGTGCACTCATGTCCTGTAACAGTGTGCCGTTACGCCAGCAGGCGCAAAACAGATAACTGTTACCTGCTACTCTGGGCAACAGCAGCTATATGACCGTAACCTCAACTACAATATGTCCTGGATAGGTAGGAATCTACATAAGATATATAGCTGCCGTCAACTTTGTAACAACGGATAATTATGTGGATGCACGGAAGGCCAAATGCCGAGGACAGGAACATACGTGTGGGCCTGGCCGTGTTTTCTCTCTAGTTAGATTATGCAAAGCGTCATATTTAGATGCCTCATTTCGCATGGGCTCTCAGATTGGACGGTCTGCCATCTGCTAGTTTTGGTTCTATCTTCATCCTAAATATAGCGAGACCATTTGGCCTCGTTTTCTCGCCTTTTTTTTTTTGGAATTAGGGCTGGTGTAGGGGGATGTGTCGTTGAACTTCTGCCCCTGCTTCCCCAACATTCCGCCCCCGTATCTCTTCCTATGGGAGCTCTGATTGACCACACGATTTGATTCCGAGCTGGTCTGAGTGTATTGAGATTGATTGTCTGCAGCCTGGCCTGCAGCCACCGCGCCTAGTCTATTGCCTATCTAGCCAGTACCCCTATCTCTTTATCATGCATTTCCCCAAGTATTGTTCAATCCAGGCTGAAATCCAGACTAGCAGGATGTGCGCGGACAGGTGCGTACCGGTGCATGCAACCGCCGACATGTGCATTGGCCAACCACCTCACAGCCTCAGGTTCATGCTTTGATGTTTGGGGAAAATCGATAATGGAGCATATGTGGACTTTGTCCATCGAAATGGGCTGGTGTGAGTGCAAGATGTTACCGTTGTTCGATTGAAGCTGTTTGCGTTGAGATCTCTCTGCGTCTGACATTGAAAATGCAGTTGACCCAAATAGCGACCAAACGAGGGAGGACGCTTTGCTCCTTGAGAAGCAGCGGATGCGACTTGATCGTCTCAAAGCGACTGGGATGGGTATGAAAGGCACAAATCCAAATAGTGCCAAGCACGAGCTCTCTCAGCGAGGCCCGAGCCAGATTGTTTCGTACAGTTCCCGCTTTATGAACAAGATCAGGTACGTATCATATACCTTCGTCTGCTCCTCTATCTCTTTAAGTCTTGGTATAGAATTAATGCCGCTTAAGTGAGGTCACGGACGATATGAATGTCTCTGGGAGCTTATCGATAAAATATGGCACGATCGGCGGGTCTGGCAAGGGCTCCTTCATCGACTCGGACAAGTTCAAGGAGAGCGACAGCATCGATGACTGCCTGGGTTGCACCCTGAGGCGCCACAGGCTCGGCGATATCTTCCTCGATGTATTTCTCTAGTCCCTGGACCTCGAGGACGCTGAGGAGGGAGTTGTTCCACTGGCTAATATTCTTTTCGCCTTGTAGGGCGATAGCCTCAATCTTGAGGCTACCGCGGGCGTCAGTTGACTTCATCCTGGGATGACTCCGTAGTCAGGAATTGGTTTAACTGGTGTTGTCGATAGGCTTCAGCGCTTGTTGAAATGTTCCGCTTGACGATCGGGAATGCCGCCAAGGTAGAAAGAAATTGACGATCGGAAATGCCGTCAAAGTAGAAAGGAATTGACAATCGGAAATGCCGTCAAAGTAGAAAGGAATTGACGATCGGAAATGCCATCAAAGTAGAAAGGAATTGGCGATCGGAAATGCCGTCAAATTAGCTCGCAGTCGCTCGACTACGATCTCAGAACGCGGTTGCAGGGCAGTTGTGCCTTGCGCGCGCAGAAAGCGTAGACTACGCGTTCAGGTTGTTAATTGACTAATCGCTCAATGCGCTCTCGAATGCACCAGAAAGCAGTTGCGAATGTTACGATCCTGGCCCTCTGTGCAGGATGCGTCACGGGCTCTTGCGTGGTTGGCCAGCAAGGAGTGGGGTTGGACCCACCTTCTTGCCCAGGTGCATCCAATTAGGGAGTGCTCAGTGGGGCCGGCTCCAAGACACACTGAGCGCGACCAAGCACGGCGGAGCTGAGTGCTCAAAGGCACCCTGAGTGCAAGTGAGCACGGCTGAGCATGTAAAGGGAGGACTCTGATTGGCCCACCTTAGATTGATATATACGACGGCCGTAGCCACGGTCTTAGATAGTTCTTGCTTGGTTCTTCAAGCAAGCAATACACATTCACTGCACTCATACACTTTGAGTGGCATTCTGATTTGACTGTATTACCCGTGCGATAGGAGCTTGCCCTTTGTTCTATCTTCATAATTACCAACCCCAGCATCCTGTGGAGCCCGTGCTCCCTTACAGACAGACGACCCTAACAGTCGAGTGGTTTGTAATAGAATAGCTCCAATGGAAGCGAAAGGAGGGCTTCATAGCCTGTTGGAAAATGTGTGCATTAGCTAGCTAACTCTAGTCTAGATACTCAAGGCGAGGCTAGTGCGCATGTGATTCATCACGTGTGGTGCAACCCCTCCACAGATCCATTCAGTGTAGACCCGAAGACCCTATCTGCATTCAACCACATTGACTTACCAAATCCTGCCAATGCCGTGCGTGTGACGGCGGTCAACAGCATCTAGGAAGAAGAGTCGCTAGTATGGCTATACCATTGTCGTAAGATTCTAAAAGTAAAGAAAGAAAGAAAGAAAGTCTACAGAGGTACGATCGAGGGTGCGGGGGTATAGTGGGGTGCCGAGAGCGCACGGGCCATTATGGTTTGCCCTGCCAAGGCTCGTGACAGTGCGGGTACAGGTATTCTACCAATCGGCTACCAACGAAAAGGTCAAGTCGACGGCCGGGACTTGGGGCGACACGGTCTTGGACAGACTCGGCTTCTGTTGGATGTGATTGAGCAGTTAAACTAAAATAGAGTATTAAGTCGTCTACTTATTATAATAAGTAAGGGAAGTCGTTAAATAAAGAACTAGGGCGTTCCGTCGTCGCCCGTAAAGGCTATTAAATAAAGGTATTCCGTCGCCCGAAAGGTATCAGATTATAGTGGCGGCCCGAAAAGATATTAATATATTCTTTCGTCGCCTTGAAAGGTATTAATTATCACGTCGCCCCGAAAGGTTATTGAAGTCGTCGTCGCGCCGAGAGGCTATATCGGCGTAATCCCGATAAAAAAGAAACGTACTCAATATTCTACCCAAAGAAACCGCCACGTAATTAGATAAAAAGAAGGTACTTGATACATCTACTCGAAGAGTATATCCGCGTAATTAGATAAAAAAGAAGGTGCTCGATATATCTACTGTAAGAGAAGGCAGGTACGCCGGATCAAGGTGGCCACAATGCAGGTAAGAAGGTGGGCGAGCAATGAGTAGTATTGGTGTGAGAATTCAACCTGGCCCTCGCAAAGGAAGGTGGGCGAGGGCCACTGTTTATATACGTGCTCAGGGGCTCAGGCCCGGGGCGCCATGGCGTGGCGTAGTGGCTTGTGCCAACTGACAGTGTTCCGGCCAGTTGGTAACAGGTGGTGAGCGCGCACCCTGTGCGCGCGGCTGGTGTTTGGGGTGTCCTTTCCTTACAGCAGACACCTATAGGCACTGTGACGGCCCGAATAGGAAGTCAAAGATCTAATGCAGTAACGAATGTGGATTTAAAGCCAAGGAGGGAAAAGAAAGAATCTATCGCAGGGACCGCGCAGGGCGCGGGGAAGTGGGTGGTGGTGCCGAGCACGTGGGTGGCGACGCGTACAGACCACTCTAAATACAATACGGCTAATAGAATCTAACTTGTCATGTGCCTAGTGGCGACCGTGACAGTGGCCGTGACAAGAACAACCCATTCCATACCGTTCTTTTCAAGGCCCTGGTTAGCATGCCTCTGTACTTCATTCTTAGCCTCGGAATGCTCTCATTTCATTTGGAATGCCCTCATTTCGGGCTGATTACAACACTTCCCCAGCCTTCTCCCAGCGAGTATAAAGCGTTCTTTTCTGTACTTTTAGATCTATTTGGCCGGACAACTCAATGCGCTGTCAAATTCGATCACGTACAAGACATGGCAACAGAAATGGAGCATTTGATACAGGAGTTAAAGCTTGAATTGTCTCAAAAGGTCTGTCTTTTTGTTTCCTTTGGAAGGGCCAAAAGTCTCTCCTTATAGTTATGAATAGTGGCAAAATCTAGTGGCGAACAATCAAGTGGCAGCTTCTAGGTCCTGCTTTGCCTACTAATCCCTATTGTCGTGACATAAATAGATCGTGAAAGAAAAGGAACAGGGTGGAAAGCGACGCCGAGAAGCCTTAACTGATTGATTGTTGTTAACACCAGCGGCAGCACCACTTGTTTCCACTGCTGTAGTTTATATGTTACACCAATCTCAATTCTCTGCACAGCCGTTGCGGTCAAACTTTAATAGTTGCCTCGAGACTTCCCACTGCCATCCTGAAACTGGTGGAGGACCCCCAGAGGGTGCTGCTATGGTATGACACAACAGTAATCATCCAGTCTGTTGATATAGTCCAAGTTTCTTTCAGTGCGCAGCGGGAAGCCATGATACCAATAATTAATTTTCTTTGAAAAGCATCAGTAGGCCGCTTTCCCTTTATTTGGGGTCCGGGCCCGTGGAAAGTGAGTGCCGCCGTTTGACAAGCATCTTGGTTTGCCGCAGCCGTTGGGTAGGTGCTAGCCGTTGGGGAGGTGCGGTAAATCGTCAAGAATGTCAAGTAAGAAACTCTCATCCCAGACAGTTGATGTTATCTCCAGCCCTCCTCCGGAAGGACGTCACCATATTGAACCTAAACACCAACTTGAAACGGCACCTCCTCTCGCATTGGCTCTGTAAGCCGTCTAGGTACATTAATTATCCAAAAATCAAAACTTTATCGGCACAAGCAAAAGCCAAATCCCCCAAGGCCGCGCGTTTCAGGAACTCTGAAGCTTGCCGTTCTATTCCAGCCCTAGGACCAGGCTTGTGATTGCCTAAAAGCTTCAGACAAAACCAGGGCGGCGTTGGATAGCGCCAGCTCCGGTGGTGAGCGAGGCGGCGGCGGTGGCACCGCAGCTCTTCCGAAGAGACTTTGCGGCGGTCGTCTTTAGCGACGATGGCGGCGATGGTGGCGGTGTTATTGTTGTTTTTGCTGATTCTGCTGCTAGCAGAGGTGCTGTAGTTGGCCGCCACGTCCCCCTGGCGGCGAGTGGGAGTCTGGCCGATGGGCTTCGGGTGATGGCACTGCTAGTTCTGAGTCCTCTCCAGCTTTGAACCGCGGAGCCGCGGGGCTCCAGATCATAGAGTTCCTTGACGCACTTCCTTCACCGGGTGCACTTGGGGTTCATGTGCTCCTGCAGGCCCTCGAGGCTCGCCAGCTCCATCCGCAGCAGGTGCCGCGCCTTGTCGAAGCCGCTGATGACGGTCAGTGGCACGGCCCAGATGCTCTGGATGTACACCCACGAAGCCCGGGGCTTGGGCATGTGGCAGCCGTACTGGAGATGTAGGGGCTCGTGCTAGAACGCTCGCACCCGTAGAGGGAGCGGAAGTCCTCGGGCAGCTTGTGGTGGTGGAACTCCTGCTTCCAGGGCGGCATGTAGCCGGTGGCATCGCTACATCCGTACGCCGAGACGGTGGTCACCATGACGTAGGTTGACTTCTCTGAGAGCTGCCGTAGGATGATGACGGGGTGGTCCGTGGCCTTTTCCGGGATTGTGTCCCGCCGCCGCCGCCCCGCTGTGGGCTTCATCAACATGTCCCACTCCTGCTCGGTGAAGGCGGAGGCGGGTTTGAGGAAGGCGATGTCTCCTTCTTTCCAGTCGTTTCGGGCCGGCCGCCGGCCTGCCCAGATGCGTTGGCGGTGGCTGGTGCCCCAGTCGGCCTGTCGTACCGGCCGTTCTGCGGGGTCAAATTCCATGGATGTGTGGCCAGGACTGGGTTAGGTCATGATACTGTGTCGGGATTATGGGAATAAATACAACTGGAAAAGGAGCTCCACAAAACACAAGTGTAATTGTTGGAATAGCGATACTGGTGACCGCACACTAGCAGGGAGGAAGCAGAGATCGCGCGAGTACGCACGTGCAAGTAGGCACGTGCGGCGCGCGGACCTCACACACACACACACAAAAACCCCGGTCGCAAGCAGAACCTACCTTAGTTCCAGAGAGAGAAAGAATCAGAACAACTTTACACCCCCCCCCCCCCCCCCCCCGGTAGTACTACCACTTTTTGACCCGTTGGAACACCTACGTGGTTGGAATACCACGAACAGTAATCCTTCGAAGCTCTTTTACTTGACATGGTGCAGCTCCTTGCAAAAGAAAACTTCGAGAATCCATCACCGCGGGCCTCGCAGCTTTTTGAAAACTAGCATGAAATAACATCCCGCCCCAGTGCCCAACGCCCAAATCTAGATAATTGCACACCCGATCGTACCATGTCGGACTATATCCGTGGAGATTTCGCGGCATCTTGTTTCGGAATCTCGATGCATTGGCGGAGTTAGACAGCCTATCTCATATACCTCCCCTCTATATGACGGTTAGCACACTTATCGAGGAGATCGTAGCTGGGAAAGATCTACTTGCCTACCATTACTGATGTCGCCCACAGTCTTTCATCAAGCCATCGCCTGCTTGTGTTGACTCAGGAGCATAGTATACGAAGCTTCACATCGACCGCCGGATTGACAGTCATTAGGGCTGTACTCAGTCGGTATCTGTTCCGCCGGAATTAAAAGGTAAAGCCGTATTGTGTTGGCACCTTGTTGTTGTTGCTAAGCAAGCGAGACTTGATTGGAAAATCGCCAGAGCCAGAACAAGTCTGCCCAGCCCGACCACCGAAATGAGAGAAGATGGTGATGAGAAAAGTGCCGGGGGGGAGAGGGAAAATCCTAATCGCGCACCTTTGAAACTATCTGTCAGTCAAAGCATGTAATTATAAGCATGCGGACGGACGCAGACGTTTCCGTCCTCGACATGACATGAATCATGGTACGTACCTTCGTCTCTCTACCATTCCAGCTCGGTGCTTCTTCTTCTTGGCCGCCTAGTTTGCGGCCAGGGCCGGCCCCTCTGCGTCGTCACCTTTCTGGCCCTCAGGCTCAGCCGCGACCCCACCCTCGGGCTCAGCTGTTTGCTGGCCGTCCTCGGGTTTGGCCGCCGCCTGGCCCTCCGGCGCAGCAGCTCTCTCCGCCGCCTGTTCGGCGAACAGCACGGGCCGGGGCTTTCCCACGATTGCCTCTAGTCTCACCTACGTAAAATTTGCAGGTCACTAAGGTACTCTCGCATATTCAAGCGTAGTTGACTCCCGTCGATGCTCTGTATTCAAGCGTAGTCGACTCCCGCCGATGCTCTGGGGAATGGTAACGCGAGCGAAGCTAGTTGCCGGGAGTGGGAATTGAGCGGTGGGCGGGTGGCGAGAGACGGGGTGGAAAGATGTTGGTGATAGAGGAAGATAGATGTATAGGTGAGGTAACTCCCTAAGCTGTTTGATTCACAGCCAACCCTCGAGCAGTACTCCTCGCTCGGCATTGTTGGTAGGAGTGTTTGGAAGCAATGTGTAGAAATAAAACCGGCGATGCGTACCCATCTCTCCTCAATATTGCGCTTCAGGCGCTCATTTACGAAGCGCAAACATCTCTCATACTGCGCCCGTAGCGCTGGCTTGCGAGCCAAGTCGTCCTTGCGCTCCCACAGCACGCGCTGCAGGTAACCCCGTATCCGGACAATCTTGGGGCCGTTGAGTTTATCCTGGGCTGGCTTCATCGTGCAATATGGTGTCGTATTCTTGTGTTGTAGGTTTGGGTGGGTGGAATTGAGGTGTGGTGAAGACGAGAAAGTTCGGGGATGAAGGGCCTGAAAAATCAAAGGGAAAGGAAAACGAGGGAAGACGTAGATTTTTCTTTTCACCAATCGTGCCCGACTGAAAAAATTTGTGCCGTCATAAGAAACAGGACGGGATGAAATTGATGGTAAATAATACGGGGTTTCCAATAGGCTTTACAAACGCCTATTACTTTTACAGCTGCTGAATTCTGGGCTGCCTAGCTATCACTAAGCAGTCGGTATCCAAAAGGATCTTATGAAAAGAATGAGAAATGAGAACGACGCACAGAACGAGCGTCTCGATACTCTGTCCGCGAAAGCCAGGCATCTGGTGAGTTGGATATCAAGGCAGCAAGGCCGCGCCTGTATAGGGATACTGTACGTAATTACACTGATTCACTGCGCACTTGGCGCATTCTAGAGCCTCAGCCCATTTTCGAAGGTCGATGGTCGATGGTCGTGTCGAACAAATCCTGGGTGTGCGTGCTGTAGGCGAGTAGACGACAAAGCTGTAGCGCGAGCTCTAGCCGCATAGCTTGATCGTCAGTGTATCAAAGTAAATGGTCCAGATAATTAATTTCCAAGTTTTAACTAAGCTGACATGAAGCTTAACATCAGTCAAAAGAAACATTAGCCCGACGACAAGCACCATGTTATCCCATGACATGCCAGATGGCAGCTGCTAAGGAGAATTTTTGGAAGTGATTAATTCCAGGACGGAGAGGGCAACGTATGCCTTGGTAGGACAGTTTTGCACACTGGCGACCGCTGTTTTTGTGGGGTTTCCCGGCATCGTTGGTCGAGCAAGTTAATTTCACCCTTAATCCAAATACAGCATGTGTTGGCACCCATACGTGAAATAAATCCCCACCTCTTGGTTGACAGATTTTCCATATTAACAAACCATTACAAAATTACCAGGTGTAAATACCACGTCAATACCTAGGCCTAGCCATCGATCTACATTTACCTCAGGTACTTGGATCATGTCGCGGCCATCGTCGAGATTATCTTGGAAGACATCAAAGCAAAAGCAGCCAACTGCATAATTAAAGCGAGTCATAGCCTAGATTATCCGTAGCTTGTGTATGATTATTTCATACAAAATAACCCTGTTCCGCCCTGAATTAGGTCGGTATGAGCGAGTAGTCTATGATCCCTGTTCCGCCCTGAATTATGTCGGTATGAGCGAGTAGTCTATGATCCCTGTTCCGCCCTGAATTATGTCGGCATGAGCGGGTAGTCTATGATTATTATGTGTAGGATACGGAGTCCTGTAACTCGGGCGGAGAAGTCGCCTGGAACTCTGGAGTGTTCTACCACCACTCGTCTCCCAAGAGTGCCGATCAAAAACATCTTGCCAGCCCCATTATCGATTTTTTTGTTATGCAGACACTGCACACCCATGTCGTGCACAAAGAGTACCTTGTACAGAAACCAGCGCATGCATCACGAGACTTTCACCAAGGCACGTACAGAATTGCCCACGATAGCATCCACAGACGCTTGCACACACAAGGAATCGGCATCAAAACCGAACACGTCGAATGATAGTAGACACGCGTTCAACCCCGCCATCAGCCTCCTCCAAACCAATGTGACCCCATTCACATCAATCGACGACTAGGCGATGCCTTCGGGCGCGACGACACGGGCGATACCTTCGGGCGGTGTTTCGACAGCTTCAGTGCCGCACCCACTAGGATCCTGCTCATCGGCGACGCTTCGCACGACACCTCTTACGCAGCACATGATCGAGCACCACGGGTTAAACATCGTGGCGGTCGAGGCGGTCGAGGCGGACTGGCCCGATGCCGAGGCGGTCGAGGCGGACTGGCCCGATGCCGAGGCCGTCGACCGATACGTGCGCCTACGGCACGGCCCGGGACCTCGAATGAGCGTCGAGCCAGGCACAAGTAAAAGCAAAAGCAGCCGGCCGCGAGCCCGCCTTTCTGCGCTTCCCGACGTGGATGTGGCGCAACGCCGAGGTGCAGCACTTCCCCGAGTGGCTGCGGGCTTGGAACACGGGGCGCGAACACGGGGCGCGAACACGGGGCGCGACCCCAAGACTTGCTGGCGAAGAGACTCGAGTATGCAGCAGCGAACTAGGGCGGTGATAAGTTCCACAGCGCCGAGCAATTCGCGACTCGTCAGAGGTAAGTCAACCCCCGGCGTGGAGAAGAGAGACTAATGTACCGTGCAACAACAGATGCCGAGCACTACTACAGGGCAATGCACTATGCGCGCGACGAGTCGTGGAACCTCCGCGGCACGAACATGTTCGACACGCTCGCGTGCGTCCTCAAATACCGAAGCCAGCACTTCGAGTCCAAGGCCATCGTCTGGGCGCACAATAGCAGTAAGTGATGAAGGTGAAGCCCGGGCTGCCCAACAGCTACGAGCAGCTCGTGCACGCGACTGCCGTCCAGGACTTCGAGCTGGATCTCAGGGCGGGCCGGTGCAAGGATGAGTTGAGGCAGACGCTGATGAACAAGCGGCTCGAGAGGCTCATCGACGTTATCTATTCCCCGCAGACTGAGCGGCAGTCGCACTACTCGTATGCGGTTCTGCCGGAGCAGTTTGATGGCCTCGTGTGGTGGGACGAGGCTAGCCATGTCGGCGCGCTCGGGGTTCACCAGCCGCATGCGGCGCTCGAGTTTGACGAGACTTGGCCGTTTGGGATGCAATCAAGGTAACATGGCATCTCTATACCTATGCGCGACTCGATGACGGACTTGGAGGATTTCTCCTTGTTGGGGACTGAAAATTACAAAAGCAGACGTCATCTTCCGAGTCTGAGTTTGCGGTTTCCACTTAATGATGCACTCCAAGTTTTAAGTTATTGCTTTGCGGACTCGAGGTCCTTTTAGCACGACAGAGAAGTCACGTCAGATGTTGATCACAGCGTGGAAGGGGGGGAAAGCCAGGCTCAGTATATAGAAGCCACCATGGTTAATGCACACAGGGAAGAGAGAACTCCTGCAGCTAACCTTGGTCCTCGAAACTCACTCGGCCGTTCCAAACACACATACACTTCTCGCCCTACTCTAGCCATGGCCGACCCGGGACACCGCGAGCGAGGCCTCAAGGCGGCCATCAAAAACCCGCGGGTTTCGGAAGAGGCCAAGCAGCGTGACCGCGAGATCCTGGAGAACGAGTTTGGTGTCGACATGGGAGGATCGAACGCGTCGTCGACTGAGCAATACGCCGGGGACATCGAAGTCGAAACCCCAGCGAAAGTAACGCCCGCTACACGCCCTGTCATCGAGAAGAGCGCCTCGGACATGGGCAGGGCCTCGCTGTCGTCGTCATCATCAGGCATGCACAAGCCGTCGGCATCGGGAATGGCGCACGAAGCGCCGGCCCAGTCCTCCGGAGGCGCGCACCAGACGTACGGCATGAGCAGGTCGACGCGCAGCCACGACTCGGGCAGTGCGAGCGGCGAGTCAGCGCCCGCCGCCACGGTCCAGGCACCGGCGACTACGCTCCATGCTACGCCTACCAGACCCATGAAGAAGACGAGCCACTCTACCGCGCCCGCGCAAGACCCGTCGACCATGAGCCACAGCAGTGCCTATTCGAGGGCCATGGCTGAGGCCAAGGATGAGGCTGAGGCTGCGGGTGAGCTTGACTATAGCAAGAACCCTGGCAATGTGTGAGTTTTGTCCATCTGCTTGCGGTATTTCGAACGGCCTTGAGTGGACCAGTGCTGACGAGATTGTTCTGTGCAGTGCCGGCGGCTACAAGGCGGCCATCAACAACCCTCATGTCTCGGAGAAGGCCAAAGACCGCGACCGCAGGAAGCTGCACGACATGGGAGAGATTTAGGTGTGGTGACTGTGGACATGGAACACAGGACTGAGGTGTGGTGACTGTGGTCATGGAACACAGGGCTTAGGTGTGGTGACTGTGGTCATGGAACATAGGGCTTAGGTGTGGTGAGCCTGGTGTGTGTATTGCACAGCCCCCGTGCCGCGTCTCTGGCCACCTCGGCTAAAGTTGCCATTTACCGATCCGTACACATACTATATAACAACCTACACTTGTATTGAAGCTCGATTCCTACCTGCCCCTTCTAGCTATCGGTAGACATACTAATGAGGAGCCTGCGACTGAATGGATCCTGGCCCCGGATCTTCGTCCAGGATTTCCTCAACCCCTGTCAGGCACCATGGACGGCACTGAGCGCGAGGGAGCCACGCCGTTGGCAAAGAGGGAGGGAAAGCCACAGAAAAGAGACAGGAGAGGAAACACTCCGGCATATGGCAATCCACCTTGACTTATTGATTGCATGCGCGAGACTCTTAAAAACAGCGGAAAGTCAATGCGGCAGAAAATCCGTAGCTAGCAGTGCTATTCCAGCTAGGTATCAAGTGAACTAGACAGAATGCTGAAAGAAGCATGCTACGCGGATTCAAGCTCTCCCTTGGACGCCTAACGGACTCGTCTGCCGGTAGTCGAATGCCGCGTGGGGAGATACTAGCAATTCGTCAGGTCTAGGCTAGTGCGGGAGGTAATTGGACATATTGAAACTTGCAAGGAACTTCCAACGATTGGCTATCGGTGTTGCAGAACACAATAACCCCCTCGGGAAGTTGCTTGTCCGCAAAATACCAGATCTGATCCGGGTTGTGGTAAACCTCCAGTCCCTCAGTGACACCTTCACGTCCGACGTAGCCCATGAATTCAATGTCTTTGAGGTCAATTGTCGTGCAGTCACACAGAGCAAGCGGCCAGTCGTGGCTAGGCCGTGCAAAACTCTCCAAATGCTTCATTCTCAGAGAAACACCGGCTTTAGTAGGTATGCCGGGAGATTAGACGCCGCGAGTGTTTGCATACTTGATGACCTTGTATGGAAGACCTTTGAGGTGCGGGTTTCGATCCACCAAGTCCTGCATTGTTGTCTGTGCCCTGCTAGGCGAATAGTCTAAATATTGACCGAGATGGTAAGTGACTAATATTGACCAAGACGGTAAGTGCTAGGTGACTAATATTAGCCAAGATGGTAAGTGCTAGGTGACTTGGCAAGATGGATCGTCCTATGTGGGCAAGGCAAATACCGGCATGTGCTTTGTTGACTAGCTGTAGGATGACTAGCTGTAGGGTGACTAGCTGTAGGGTTTGATATCTTGAAGAACCAGCGTTAGGAACTGAGGGCTGCGCCTTCAGAGCTTGAAGCCGTAGAACGCTAGCTACAAGCGGTGACAAACTCTATAGAATCAGGGGTCAGGGGCCACAGAAGATGCGGCCGATGGGTAACGCGCCTTGTGGTTCAAAACGTGCAACCCTCAAGCTTTGGGGCAAATTTCGCCCGGAGAAACCGAGTGGCTTCAGGGTAATAGTTCTCACGGACATAATCGTCGTCTTCGCACTTCTCCGGCGCGATAGAAGACGGGAAGTGCGCAACTTCGAACCCGTCACACCCAGGTCCAAGCTTTGGCCAGAGATTTTGACATCGCAAAAGCGGGTCAGCCCCGGCTCAAGTCCGAGGTTGGTTTGTTCGACATCTTAGCCGAACTCATTGACGTCGAACGTGATCAGGTACGGCTTAACAGACTTGTATTCCTCGAGCAGCCGGAGGTAAAGGAGCTTTCCAAAAATATCGTCAGCATTGCTTACCAGTGATCGAGGGAGGCCATGCAAGGAATAGCAGCCTAGACAGCCGAGATTGATGGTTTTCTTGAGGAGGCAGTGGCGTCTGCGGATCCATGGTTTCATAATTAGCAGCCTGTGTAGCCGCTGGTAGCACCAGGCTGGCGATCCATTCCACGTCCACGGTCCACGCGTCCACGCCGTGGAAATGGATGGTCCGTGCATCCATTTCCATCCATTCCACGGGCCTGCCCGTTACATAATCCATCCATCCACGCGAGGGCTCCGTGGAGTGGATGCGTGGAAATGGAAGCAGGGGTGTGAAAGGGTAGGGGTGGTCCTGGTCTGGCCCCTCAATACCCCTGCAATTCAGGTGGAAACAAGCTTGGTCATGGTTGGCCGAGATCTCAGGTACCTATAATACGGTCATTTCCATATACAAATAAAGGTATCTTTAAACAGAATAGAACAGCCATGGGTCTTGGACATTTCGCGTCAAAGGTGTCGCGTCGAACGCGTCCAGACAAGTCCATTCTCGATGAGTACCGCGTAGAATGGCTAAGACGCCGGTTATCAGCTCTATGGCTCTCAAGTCGCCAGATCAGGAGAGTCGGAAGGACTCGTGGGACCTCTTCCCTTGGAAAGATTTTCCCGGATACACGCAATCTCAACGCTGCGCGTCCACATCATCATGGATATGGCAATTCGGCTACGATATTGAGAAGAGCGACGATGATACAAAACGGCGATGGGTTTGCAAGGTCTGTGTTGACAGTCGCAAGCCCAACCCTCATTCGACAGCCTCAAGCGGTACGCAGAACGCGGAGATCCATCTCTGGAATGACCACAAGGTCTATGACCCTTCCGGAAAGCGGAGACCGCCCAGCAAAGCAAAGGAGAAGACACCATCGAGGAATATAGCCGAGATGATGAAGCTGGATACTCATGATGTGCGAGAGCAGCAGATCGCAAACCAGATCATTGGCCGCTTTGATCGGCTAGTGTTCCAGCGTTTGGTTGTCTCATGGATCATCAACAGCAACTCTTCTTTCCGACAAACTGAAGATCCATACCTCCGTGCCGCTTTCGAGTATCTCAATCCACTCGTAAGGACAACCGAAGCGCATATTACGCACGATACAGTCCGCAGGCGGATTCTTCAGGTGTACGGGGAAAACAAGGCGGAGATCAAGCGAGTATTAGCGGCAGCCCCGGGGTCAATTCATATTGCATTCGATGGCTGGAGGTCCAATAATCGCCACGCTTTGTATGGAATCTGTTGCTATTTTCTCAACACCCTTGGCCAGCCGGGAAAACTCGTGCTCGGCCTTCCTGAGCTGGTCGACCGCCATTCTGGCGACAATATCGCCGCCCATGTTGTCGAGGTCCTTCGAAGCTACGACATAGCTCATAAGGTGGGATATTTCACACTCGACAACGCTAAGAATAACGATACGGCGATGGAAGAAATTGGGAAGGCGCTTGGTTTTGAGGGTAAAACTCGGCGATTACGCTGCTTTGGCCACATCCTCAATCTTGCCGTCAAAGCACTTCTCTTTGGCCATGATTCCGAGGCTTTCGAGGACGATATTCAAGGGAACGAGGCACCTGACGCGAAACTCCACGAGCTATGGAGACGAAAAGGACCGGTTGGGAAACTCCATAACCTCGTCTTCTGGATCCACCGTTCAGACACTCTGACCAGTCACCTTCGATTTCTTCAGCTTACCGCGTATAGCAAGTCTGATGATCCGGCGACTCGAGCGAAGAAACCTCTGGATGTTATCACCGATGTGGTCACCCGTTGGCTATCCACTCTTTATATGATTCGGCGTGCCCTTCTCTTAAAGGACTTCCTCCAGGATCTTTGGTACGAACAGAAAAGCGAGTGGGAGGGGCTGGTATTGAGGGGAAAGAAGTCAAACAGCGACGTGCCACTTTGCCTCAGGGACGAGAACAAACTTGGAGAGAAAGACTGGGCTATTATCTCCTTATTTAACGAGGTCCTGCAACACTTCGAGCACGTCCTGATTACTCTCGAAGGCGATGGTCAGCAGCGCAAGCGGAAAGAAGGATACATCGAAGCGTATGGGTGTCCATGGGATATCCTGCTTGGCTACGAATACCTCCTTGGTAAAATGGAGATATACAAGGCTACCGCTCATCGATATCCCGATCCTGAACACTTCAAGGTTAATATTAACCTCTGTTGGAAGAAGCTTGACAGGTACTACTCGCGGCTTGACGAGACGCCGGTTGTGACGGCGCTAGCTACAGCACCCACTACCGCTGCACCAGAACCCCCAAAAGGATGCCAGAATTACAAGCCGTCAGGCTGCAATTCTATAGTGGGTTATAATATGGTCACGCACCCGTAGGGCTTCAGCTCCTACCGCCGTGCCGTGACACCGGTCTATTACGCCGCCATTACACTTCACCCGGCGTACCGTTGGGGATATTTCGAGGACGTCTGGGCGGATCGCCCGGACTGGATCCAGACTGCAAAATCCGTTGTAGAGGGACTATACCGGTCTCACTACGAGTGGCGAACTATCTCGCGGGATCGAGACCGCGGCGAGCCAGTCATGAAGAAGCGGCGCATATATCGGAATCCTTTTGATGAGTATCGTGAAGAATCCCGTCTTGCCCCGACTCTATTACAGCTACCTTCATCGACGACTCCCTTGTTACAAGCTGAGGACGTGGGCGGCGGTTCAGCTCATTCTGTTGGCGACGAATACAGCGATTGGTTCCGCGACGTCCATAAGTCTGACCAGAATGTCCTAGATCCTATTAGCTATTGGTATGAGAGGCGGGAAGAGTATCCACGTCTGTCGCAAATGGCTCTCGATGTGCTTTCTGTCCTTCCTATGTCTGCTGATGTCGAGAGACTGTTCTCAACATGCGGGCGAATGGTTCGAGACGAACGAGCTAGGCTGGACGCTAGTACGATCGGGATGACACAGACAGTGAGATCATGGCTTCGTGGGGGATATATCGAGAGTACAGAGAAGCTTCTTGAAGAAGCCAAGGCGCCAGGGACTGGTCTGTTGGCTGAGTTGAGCTTTGCGGAAGCCCGGGAGGCAACAGGGGGGAGGATCACGTGTATCGTCCCTTTATAGCTAGCGTCCACGTATTTCCATTCCATGTCCATCCATTCCACGGGCCTACTCTTAGCGTCTGTGAGGACCCGTCCACCAAACTGGCCCTGAAGCAGCCAGAGCCGCCCAGAACCCACGGGCCTATCAGAAGCCTCCTCGAGGCCCCACCTACCCCACTGATAGATGCAAACTTATTCGCGAGCACGCGACGCGTTGTCGGACTTTTCCTTCTTTCCCTCCTCAGTTTAGAATCTTCGTCGATAGTACCCAATGGACTGAGTTCACCTCAATGCCTTGCCCTGGTCGTGACACAATTCTAAACTCTTCTCTTCCTTGCTGGCGAAGCAAGTAAAATATATCTCCCTCATTCCCGCATTCATTTGCAACCCCTACGTCGGCTGTACACGACGCAAAACTAAGGCACAGAAACCCCGCGCAGTCAATGCCGCCGAAGAAAGATTACGGCCCACCGACACGCAAATCCGATCGACTCTCTAAAAAAGATAGCAGCGACCGGACCCCAACAGGAGAATCGAGTATCACAGCCAAAGTGCCAGACGACACCGTCCTCGATACACCCTCGAGCCCAGAGCTAAAGAAGCCCGCCGAAGACCCCAGTGACCCCGAGTCAAAAGTACCTGTCACTACCAACAGCAACACCGAAAGCAGATCGCCCGCTGTTACCACGCGAGACCCTGATCAAGATACATCTCTCGCCTCTGTCGAAGTCGAGATAACGAACTCCAGCATCCTCACCGAACAATCGGAAGTCAACCGACAATTAACCCATTACAACCTCCGCCCCGCACCAACAGACGACGAGATGATCGCCACAGGTACACCCACCCCACAATCAACAACCGCAGACATGGCCTCCCCCACGCCTACCACTACAGAACTTCAAGCCACCATTGCCCGGCTCCAAGCCGAGCTCAATGCCCGCTCCTCTACACCCATTCGCCAATCCAGCGCCGCTCGCGAAGTGACCTCTGCCAATAGCGCCTTCGGAGGCGAGCGTTTCACCCCAACCGGGTTCGCCGCGTACCCTGCGTTCAAAGCCTACGGCACCGATCAGAGAGCCCCGAACCCTGATTACAACCCAAAGTCCCGCAAAGTCGGAGTCGACCCCGGTATTTTCCAGGGTAACAAGGACGAATTCGACCATTGGGTCATCACCCTAGCAGACAAGTTCGAGGAAGACAATACTACCTTCAAGACCGAACGTAGCCGTATGGCCGTCCTCCACGCCGCAACCAGAGGACCCGCCAACGACCTCCTCTCTAGCCGATACCAATCAACCGAATACCCATTCGCTAGTGTGGCCGAGATGGTCGCTAGCCTACAGGCAGTCTACCACGACCGTAACCAGGGATCGAAAGCTCGGGAGGAGCTACGTAACCTGATGTACGACCCCCGCGATAAACAGATGGACATTCACCAGTTCATCGGTAAGATCAATAGCCTGGCCGATAAGGCAAATATCGCAAAGGCGGACCGAAAGACCACGTTGTACGAGCATATCCCGGCCAACCTGAACGTTGAACTTTTCGACGCCTCCGAGAGCCCTGATATCTCCTACGAATCGTTTGTGGTCAAGGTAGCCAACTCAGCCCTGGCCAAGAAGAGAGCCTACGAGCAAAGCAAGACCTTCAAGGAGTCGAAGGAGAGACCCTCAAAGGAGCGACCCTTAACGGAGAACCGCCAACCTCGCCGCCGCTCGAGGGAATATAAGAAGGAGGTCTCGGCAACTCCAGCCAACCCTCGGTTGTTAGAGAAGGAGGTGGAAACCCTGAAGGCAGCCGACCTCTGCTTTGTGTGCAAGAAGCCAGGACACCAAGCTCGCAAATGTCCTGATCGCAAGGTTATGGCCAGTCTCCTCGCCAGCTTCGATCATGAAGGAAGCTCTGACCTTGACGGGACCGCTGTTGCCGACACTTCGTCGGAATCTTCAGGATCGTTAGAGTCGGAAAACTAGTTCGGCTATCGGAAGTCTCCTCGATAGCCCATATACCACAATTAGCTAAAGTCGGCAGATCACCAAAATCAAATACATTCACCAAACGGGTCAACCTGTTAGTCGATGGCATTGGTCTTAAGACTCACGCTCTTTGTGATACTGGAGCCGATATTTCCCTTTCTATGACCCCGAAGATGGCCAAGAAGCTCGTTGATAAGGTCGGGGCAAAGATGGAACTCTTGCCTAAACCGCTAGTACTTAGTGATTTCAACGGGGCCGCCGCCGCTCGCGCCACCCATCAAGTTCGGGTCACTCTCGAGATCGACGGCAGACGTTTCCCCCGTCAGAAGTTCATTATCATCCCGACCGCCAATGATGTCTTTATAGGACAGGATTGGTTTACCAAGCAGAACGTATGGCTGCACCCCGCCTCGCGTACTCTTCGCTGGCCCGACGATACTCCTGCCCTAGCACAATACTCGCCCAGCATCCTTGTCGATCCGAGCACTAGCACTATTGATATGAATGCCCAGTCAGAGGTAGTCCGCCGAGATCGACTAATGGAGGCCGAGGAACGCAAGCTGAAAGTGCAAAAGATTCTGCAAAATCCCTGGCGCAGGACAAACACACAGACAGTGGTAGCCGCTGCGATTCCAGCGGTCGCAACGGAACAGAAGCACAGCCCCGAGATGATTGCTTGCCTCCGCGCAATTGAGACTGACCCTCGCCAAGAGAGATGGAAAAAGCAGAAGATGCCCCAAACTGCCATACCATTAGATGGAGTCTCTAATCAGCCCACCATAAGCCTCAACGCTCTCACCGTCGACCCCAAGGCTTGGAACAAGACCTTCGACGGAAAGCATATCCCGTTCCCGGCAGGAGAGGATTCCGAGCATATTAATAAAGTGCGCGCCAAGCTACCACGCGAGTTGGCTCACCTGGAAGGATTCTTCTCGAAGAAAGCCTCAACGCAACTGCCTCCCAGCCGCCCTGGCTTTGATGTGGTTCTTGAGCTCAGTAAGCCGCTAGAGGGAAGACCGTCCCGCTACCCTACGCCCTTCGCTTTCTTGGGACTCGAAAAAGAGACCACCGACGAACTACTAAAGATCGGGTTCATTGAACGGTGCATGACCGATAAACCTGCTCCCACCTTGTTCGTGCCTAAACCCCATTCAGAAGAGCACCGTTTCTGCGTGGATTACCGCTGGGTCAACGACTTCATTAAGGGTCGACAAGTGTTAGCCCCCGACGTACAAGGCACCATCAGCCGCTGTGGGCGAGCCAAGCACCTGACCAAAATCGACATCATCCGTGCCTTTAATCGATTGCTGATGGACCCCGGTTCAAGGTACCTTACCGCCTTTACCACTCGCCAAGGCACCTTCCAATGGAAAGTCCTGCCCTTCGGGCTGAAAGTCGGGCCAGCTTGGTTCCAAGCCTTTATCAATGCACAACTCAACGAGTTACTGGACCTCTTTGCTAGTGCCTATGCTGATGACGTTCTGGCCTATTCAGAGGGCGATGATGAGGAACACTTCGAACACGTTGAGGAGATCATCTATCGACTTCACAAGGCCGGACTCCAAGGCGATATCAAGAAGTCCTCTTTCAACGTGACCGAAGTCGACTACCTGGGCATGATTCTGGAGACCGGAAAAGGAGTGCGAGTGGACCCTGCCAAAGTAGCCGCCATCCTGGATTGGGATTGGGACGACTTGACGTCGAAGTCATCTGTTCGATCATTCCTAGGCCTCTGCAACTTCATTCGGATCTTCTGTTACCACGCCAGCCAAGTTGCCGAACCACTCACCAGGCTGTTGAAGAAGGACGTTGCTTTCGAGAAGGGACCCGAGCAAAAAGCCGCCTTCGACGCACTCAAGAAGCTTGCTACCGAGGCCCCAGTTTTGGCATTCTACAAGCCAGGTTTCCCAGTGAAAGTCGACACCGATGCTTCCAACAACGCCACGGGCGGTGTGATCTGGCAGCAGCAAGAAGACGGAGAATGGAAGCCGATCGGATACTCGTCCAAGACAATGTCCGCCTCAGAGCAAAACTATCCCATCCAAGACAAGGAGCTTTTGGCTGTAGTCAACACCTTGAAGGACTTTGAACCGGCTCTATGGGGAACCAAGTTCTTTGTACAGACTGATCATCAAGCTCTCATCTATTGGTCTACTAAGAAACTGCTGTCCGCCCGCCAGATTCGCTGGTCGTACTATTTGGCCAATTTCGACATTACCTTCCGTTACCGCCCAGGTAAGGATAATGTGGCCGCCGACGCTCTCTCTCGCAAAACCGTAGACAACCCGACGGTCAAAGCACGAGAAATCCAAGACAGAACGTTCGCCTTGATCCCACCCGAAAAGATTGAAGGGCTGCCGAACGACGGTGCGAGATCAATCAACGCCCTGACCTCTACGGAACTTTGTGGAGCGGATTTGGTCGATACTATCATTGCCGAGAACGCCAAGCAGAACTTGGGTCGTAAAGAAGGATTGTTAGTTGTTCCGGAGACCACCGCCGACGGAAGCGTCTTTCTACGGACTGCCCTGATTCGAGAAGCCCATGAACCTAAGGCATTCGCTCACGCAGGACAGAACAAGACGGTCGCCCTATTAAAGAAGGAATATTGGTGGCAGGGCCGTAATAGCGACATCAAACGGTATATCCGAAACTGCCAGAGCTGCCAAAGGAATAAGGTCAGACACGACAAGACTCCCGGACTTCTCCATCCGCTGCCGATCCCAAAGCACGTTTGGGAGCATGTAGTAGTAGACGGAAAGAACATGCCAACGGACGACGAAGGCTATGACTACGTTTGGGCTTTCATCTGTCGTTTCAGCAAGCTAATCGCTACCCTGGCCGGACGCAAGACGGATACCGCGGAGATATTAGCCGCCCGGTATTACCATTATCTTTACCGCTTCCTGGGAGTCCCTAGCCAGTGGATTAGCGATAACGCCGGACCTTTCATCTCCGAATTCCTCGATACCCTCAACAAGCTCACGGGCACCAAACATCGCCACGGAAGCTCGAGACACCCTCAAACGCAAGGAAGTATCGAGATCACCAATGCGGAGTTGGATCAAAAGCTGAGGTTTTATGTGGACAAGTACCAGACCAAATGGCGAGAACACTTGCCTGCCTTGGACCTGGCCCACAATATAGCCTACCATTCGGCTATTGGAATGTCTCCGTTGGAAGTAGCGTTGGGAACCAGCCCTCGGAATCCCTTGTCTCTGCCATTGCCCGAGCTAGACCTGTCTACCGATCAGCAGAAAAAGGCCTTGGATATCGTCAAGCAAACCCAGCGAGCCCAAGACCTGGCAAGACAAAATGCCATTGCCACACAGGCCTTGATGGAGGCTCAAGCTAACAAGAAGCGTCGCCCCGTTGACTTCGGTGTGGGAGATTCAGTGTATGTCAGCAAGAAAGGATTCTCTACCGAAGCACCAACAACTAAGCTGGATTCCCAGAACGCCGGACCTTGGACTATAGTCGACATGAAAGGCCACAGCTTCGTCCTAGATACCCCGTCATGGTACAAGGGAAGTAAGGTCTTTCACGCTGACAGGCTGAGAAAAGCTTCTGAGGACCCTTTACCTCAACAACGGGCAGAACCGGAACCCCCTGTGGAGATCAATGGAGAACCCGAGTGGGAAGTCGAGAAGGTTCTGGCATCGCGACTGTTCGGTCAACGAAAGAAGCTCCAATACCAAGTGTCTTGGGTCGGCCTGGATCCCGACGAAACCTGGTATCCAGCTGGCGACCTCAAGAACTCTCCATTGCTGCTGGAGTCCTTCCACAAAGAACACCCGGAAGCTGCTGGTCCGCCAGTGAGATTACAGCAATGGATACGAGACGCGGCAGACGATGCTTTCAGTAGCGATCATAAGGATGATGAAGTGGCGGAACACGATGCGACGGGGGGGAGGACAAAGAAGAAGCATGCCACCAGGCATACTTGAATTGCCCCCGCGGTACTCTTTCAAGCTTCCTGAACGCCAGGCGCTCAGAGCTTGGAAGGGGGTAATGTGAGGACCCGTCCACCAAACTGGCCCTGAAGCAGCCAGAGCCGCCCAGAACCCACGGGCCTATCAGAAGCCTCCTCGAGGCCCCACCTACCCCACTGATAGATGCAAACTTATTCGCGAGCACGCGACGCGTTGTCGGACTTTTCCTTCTTTCCCTCCTCAGTTTAGAATCTTCGTCGATAGTACCCAATGGACTGAGTTCACCTCAATGCCTTGCCCTGGTCGTGACAGCGTCCATTTCCATCCATTCCATTTGAGGTGGACCCAAATGGACGTCCATCCATTCTACTAGAGGCTGCGTGGATGGAAATGGAATGGACCGCCAGCCTGCGGATATCGATGTAAGGAAAAGAGCACCCCAACCCACACTCTTCGTCGTGCGCGCACCCCTGTGCGCGCCCACCACCTGCCACCAGTTGGCAACGCCACGGGAGCCACTGCGTGGCTCCACACACACACACAGGGCTTGGTCGCCCAACTATGTATATAAGCAGTGGCCCTCGCCCACCTTCCTTTGCGAGGGCCAGGTTGAAGTCTTACACCATTGCCAGTCATTGCTCACCCTTCTTGTTGCCTCCATTGTGACCACCTTGATCCGGCGTACCTGCCCTTCCTTACACAAGATCGGAATCGTGACAAAAAGCCTATTCTAAGCATTAAGTACCTAACTAGCCTATATAACTCTTTTACGCCCTAGCAGTGTCGTATAATGGGCGCTGACGCCGCATAGTATACAAGCTTGTGCGCTAAAGATATGGGGAATGCTAGGTTTAGCGAGGTGCTGAAGTTGCGTGACACGGGGGATGAGCGGATAGAGCTGAACGGGTGCACGCGGTACTACGATGCTGGCTAGGGTAAGGGGGTGAATGTCACGGCTATTAATAGCGAGCTGGACGGGGACGACTGCATTGTTACGGGGGTTGAGTCTAGTTTGGGGTTGAAGGGGAGGTTCTTGCAGGTGTTTTCTGCTTGATCAGAGGAGGGGAAGACGTTAGGGAATGTTGAACTGGGCTGGAAGCTGAGGTGCAGTGGAGGATTGTGAGTGACGGGATGAGATAACATGCATATTGGTAGGTAGAGAGTTATCTGGGAGTTCGAGAGTCGAAACTTTGGATATCAGTAGTAAATAAGCAAATATGTATGAAGTAACTTGTTCATCTTCAAACCCATGATTATATCCTTGAACCATTGTCACCCAAACTTTGTATCGGAGCCTCGCCATGTGTGATGAATCAGCGGGAGGAGGAGGGACCCATTGGTGGGTTGGACCGGCAGCGAACTCAAAGCCACGATAGCAGCGGGGAAAAGGTGTGACCCTGGAGAAGTAGAGGTACAAGCTAAATTATCTGATATAAGAGCAATAGGATTATTTCTCCCGTCGTTAATAAAATGGACGGTACCTACCTACCTACCCAGCCGCTCGATTCACGGAATACCGAACTAGAAACCACATTGAATCAACCGTAGCCGCTCTCCCACTGCTAGGAAGCGTTACATGCCAGTCCGATACCAACTGCTGATTCACAGTGCTCGCTTCAAGTACCAACGCGTTTCCGCCGACGGCCGCACTGGGCGCCTTCGTCCACGTTAGCCCAGGATACTCGTCAATCGCAAAGCCAGCCGTATCAACCCCCTCCGCGGACGGATCTGGGAAGAACACGACAAAGATGCTCTCCACCATCGCAATCATCCGCTGCGTCCAGAAGGGCAAGAAGCCCTCCACGCCAGACAGGTGTAGCCGCGCATCGCGCCCTTCCCGCACGGCAGCTTGGAAGCCGGCCCAGCCTGTGGCGAAGTCGCTCTGGGCGTTGATCAGCAGCGAAAGAGGACTCGGGCGGGAGGCTTGCTGCTGCTGCTGTAGCGCCGCAAACGTTGCCTCGCTGGCCGTCTGGCGAAAGGCGGCGCCTCCGTCGCGGGCCGTGTACCGCAGGTGCAGGACCGCGTCGCTGATGGTGCGGTAGTCAAACGGCCGCAGCTCGGGCGGCAGGTCAATCTGCCAGGTGGAGATGGCGCCGGCCCCTTCGAAGGGGGAGTAGCAGCTCTCTCCTCCCGGGGGGAAGCCGAAAGAGAGGGACGCTGCTGCGGCCCGGGGGTTCGACGACGGGCTGTCTATGGCGATGGCTGTGATGGGGATGTTGTCGGTGCGAAAGCGGGTGTCTCCCAGGGGGTCTTCGGGGTAGGTTGCTGCGGACTCGCCGGCATCGGCTCGGATGCGGTATACGTGTCGGAGGAGGCGGAGGGTGCAGTTCTGGCTTGTGTAGGGGCTGATGATGCAGGGGATAGTCAACGACACCGACACGATTCGTCTGCAGTAATGCCCAGGAAAATCAATGTCGAAGAGGAACTAGTAGTGGTATATCCCGTCAGTTATCTACCTTGGGTAGTTGAGTAGATCATATTGGAATGTCAGCCCCTAGGTACGGTACTTACCTCTGGCAAAGAAAACTCGACGTGGCCAGTTTCCCGGAGCAGGAGCAGTCCCAGGGGGTCAAGCTGCCTCAGAGACACGGCCTTTACGACCTCGAAGTCGTGCCCTCTTGTGTTCAAGTAGGTCGATTCCATCTTCTTGAGGTCGATCCACAGATTCTCACCACTCAGCATTCCGTCTCTGGCGCTGTTCCAGTAGCCGCTCCCGCCCGTGACCAAGTGCCTAGCGCTCTCGGTGGGGCGCTCAAAGGCAAAGGCCCTCTCGGCCTGTCTGGCCATGTCGCTCGCAAGCGAATAGGCATGCTGCAGGAACATGCCGTATTGCTTGTCCATCCAGGCGTACAACTGCTTGTTTGTGTATTTTGACCGCAGCCACTCCTCCATCTCGGCCGCCGCATCCAGCCGTTGCTGCTGTTCTCGGATTGCCTTCTCACACGACGCCACATGTGCCTTCGCAGCCTCGATCATACGGTCAACAATCTTAATCTCCCGGCCCGCCTGGTTCGCTAGCTCCCGGTGCTCCTGCAGTCGATACTGTAGATGGGCTTTCAGGCCCGCTAGTCTGCTCTCGTTCAACGCCGCCTGCTCGTCGTGGCCGACCTGCGCCAAATGGATGCGTGCGATACGTGCGAGGAGGGGACCTCCGAACTCCATGGTAGTCCCCACGCCCCACGGCTCGAAGTTGAAATAGAAAGCTGGAACAGCGTCGAGTATGGCTGCCAGCAGCTCTTGCAAGTTTTTGTTCTTGCCGAGGTCGAGGAGCTTCTGTGCCTGGGCGTACTCCTCCTGCTCGCTTGGGCCAGCGCGGAGCTCGTCGTTGCCGGGCTGCCCGACCGTCTGTGGGATCTCCTGCCAGTCGCCGTCGTTGGTTAGGGCCGGCATCGAATCACCCGTGAGAGAGAGATAGAAGGAAAGCCGGGCACTATGTGCCCGCCGGGTCTCTTCGAGCGTCTCGATGGCGGCTAGCGCTTCCGCCTTCTGCGACTGCTTGACATCCATGACAAGTCCGAGCACGGCCGAGCTGTGCTTCGCTTGCAGCGTCGCCAGCGCTTCTGCGTCCTTCCTTTCGCGCACGTTCAGGGCCCGGGCATCCATTTCCCGGAGTTCGTGACACAGCTCCAGAGCGCGGCTCAGTAGGGCTGTAAAGCGGTGTCGAGGCATCGGCGCCCCCAGGTCGCTTACTATGGCGGAGGGTGAGACCCCTGACGCGGCGGCCGTGACAACCATCCCCGGGTCAAGGGCCGGCTCGAACAGTGCGAGCCTCTGCGGACGGCCGTTGATATCGAGAGAATTACGGCACTTGTACAAGCGGTCATTCAGGAGGGCGCGCAGGGCAGCCACCTGGGGATTCGCTGGAATGCAAAAGTAGCCCGTCTGGATAAAAGGGATCGGCTCGGCCGCGGCGGTGTTGTCGCCCCCAACATCGGTTCGGAAGGGATACTCCATCTGCAGCTTGACCGATGCGTTGGAGAAGGCGTCAAGCCCGGCTTTGCTGACGAGGTCCCTGTAGGACCACGCGTTGCGTTTTCCCAGACTGGGCACAACAACCGGTGGTGGTCCAAAGAGATGTGCTGCCTCCATGTATTGCTGCATGGCAAGCGGGATTGTCTCGAGCGTGTTCTGGCGAAACAGCTCGTCCCCTAGCGCGATGAGAATCTCGGCGTACTTCAGCACCATCCTCTTCATGTAGGCGACCGGTCGTACGCGTGCCGCAGCGTGCACACTGGCGCGATTCGAGTCCCATTCGTAGAAGTCAATCCTGCCCTCGGTGCTCGCGGCGTTTGTCTCGGGGCGCCACGTCACCATGGCGGGGTTCTGGAAAGGCAGGAACTTCCAGCATTTGTTGACGTTTGTTTCAGGGGTTCCAGCCGCTGGGTCGAAGACCAAGCGAGCAATCCCAAGGGCAAGCTCAAGCTGACCAGTGGACAACAACCTTTCTGTCAAGAGACAGACAACGTGCAATCCCAGCTCCCATGTATATAGAGAATGGGAAGTGGCGAGTTCGTGTGGGATAGCTCTCTGTCGCGTTCCGAACGCGTCCGGATACAGAGCCGAGGGCAGGGCGGAAAGGGTATTGAAGATGGACTCCATACCACCGCTAGCGGCCTGTATGAGCGTGGGTGCCGCCACATTGTAGAACTTCCACACATCATACTCCTCTAAAGGAGGAGGAAGTGAGGGCGGGTAGCCCAGCACGCAGCTGACGCCGTCAGCGGTTAACACATCGACTATAAAGCCAGAGGCTGTTGATGTCCCAACCGAGTTCGTGTTGAAGGACATGGTGAAGTTGAAATTGGATTCCACGCTTGGTTTAGCTAGCCGGGCCAAAAGAGGCGCTACTGGAGTCTGATTGTAGTTGGCCAGAGTGTTTTGCGGGAAAGGTTGGTAATTCGAGCTGCTGACATTCGGCGGCACCCACCATGACATCCTCATGAAGTTGGTCGGCATCGTATTAGCATACCGCCAATTATTCGTCGGCGTGGCCGCGAGCACGAGCCGCTCGTCCCGCCATTCGTACTGTGCCACATTATACGCGAAAAACCTGTTGTACTTGTTCTGGTATACCGGCATTCTAGGATTCACCGGCCCAAGCCAACGTTCCATGTTGATGACAAGCACGTCTGGTGATCCGCTGACGGCCCGGCTAGAGACCCAGAATTTGAAGGTTTCGATCCGTGGGAGCCTCTTTTCCAATTCACCACAAACATTCTGCTCAAACGTGTCGTTAATAGAGCGATCGCTATCCAAATACGGCGAAGGTGGTTTATAGTCGTCCACGAGTCCATCGATCCGCAGGACCTCGTCTGAAAGACATTTTGGCGTCCACTTGCCGCATCGATACTCAGTCCAGCCCATCCGCACCTCCCATCGCTTGTTCTGCGGGGTGTTGGACACGCTCTGGTCTGCCATGTCCCTAAATGTGGACTTGCTCCCTGCGGTGTCCACAGGAGTCACAGGACTGACGAGGCAGAACTGCGGCAGGAAGCAGAAGAGGCGACCACTCTGGACGGCGGGAACTATGTAGCAGCCCGAGTTGGTCATCTTGTTGAAAACACTCCCTTCCAGTTCATGCGTCTGTATGTCTACGGCCATCTTTTCCCAGGGCTGCCAGAACGCCACGGCTGGGCTACTGCCCTTGGGCCGCAACAGACTCACTGGGCGGTAGTAGTACTGCCAAGGGCTCGAGCGGGTACGAGCAAACACGTGCAGGCGCGTTTTCTCGCCGTCGCTGCTGTTGGGCTGGTAGCGGTCCCAGAGGTACGATTGGATCTCGAGATCGCCGACTCCGTGCATCGCGTAGACATAGTCCCGTACCGTGTTTGCTACCATTTCCTCGCTCAGGGTGCCTTGGCTCAACGCCGACTCGAGCGCCCGGAACTGGTCGCTCTTGTCGTCACGAAGCGTTGGGTCGATCCAGGATTCCGGGTACAGGAACGCCTTTCGGTTGGCCTCCCACAACTATGTGAGTAAGGTAGGTATTAGCACGGCACACCAAGAAAAGAACATGGCACAGATCATGATAAATTCACATACCCGGTATCTCTTGAGATAGTCAAAGTCTTCGCGACTGATGGCGTGGCTGTCGATTGCCGCCCCTCGCTCCAGGCCTAGGACGCATCGCTGCATGAAGACTTGAACTGTGGATATCGCCTGCTTGATCCGCGAAGTGCACATTGCCGGACCGGCCTCCACATCAAGGAGGAAATACTCGGAAATTCCATCAGCGTCATGCAAATGTAGATCTCTGATGTAGTCTTGTTGTAGTAGGAACTGGACTAGGGCGTCTCGCCTGTTCGTCCTAGAGCTGTTCTCGGCCCCTAGATATTTGTCTCCGAGGCTATTTGAGCGAGGCGCCAGTGCAAGGCGGAGGCTCGCCGCGTCCTGGAAGCCCAGACCCTCGCGATCTGGGGGACACACCGGTTCGGCAAGAGAGAACAGCAGCATGACTGACACACCAGGGAGTTGGAGCCTCGCCATAAAGGCGATGGCGTCTCGCAATTCGCGCAGGGCCTGTGGATCTCGAAATAGAGCAGCGCGATCTGCTATGTGAATGTTGTTGTACTTGGCATCCAGGATCTGCCGGATCAGGCCCTCTTGCCATCCCGTCGCCGAAACGATTTCCTGGGCTAGGCTCCGAGAGGAATCCCAATTCGCGAGTCCCTTCCAGAAATTGATTAAAGGGAAGTCTAGTGCATTCTTGCCCGTCGGCTTCGGTAAGGAATCGCGCAGGTTGGTGTAGCTGCTGAGCAAGCTGATGTTGTCAAGGCTCATGCAGCCGAAGTCGAAGGAGGAGAGGCTCTGGAAATATATGACTTCCTCGCGGCTGAGCCGAGACAGGCTCATGCATATTGCCGCCCTTGACAGTCTAACCAGGACTTCGGTGGTAAGCCAGATGGAATATTCATCAATGAAGCTCGATGCCTGAAATCGCAACCATGGGCCACTGCCGGCGGAATACGAGAGGTGTTTAAGCCTTCCGTTGCAGAAGCTCAAGCTGTAGCATTGATCACTAGCAAGCCTGATCTTCTGCGCTGACAGCCAGAGCCCGGTTTCCGTTTCAGAGAAGTCCACCACCGTACCATCAAGCACCATGATCGGAGGCGTTGAAGGCTCCGCCGGCGGCGAGAAATACGCAAACGTGTACGCATCCGTGCCCGGCGGCATCAGATAACCTTCGAACGAACTCTTCGTCGTGTCCCCGAAGGTCAGTGCACAGAGAGCCGTCATGGCCGAGACGAGCTGTGCGCTACGATTTCGAACTTTGAATACATCGGAGAGCAAAAGCTGCAGCGTTACTATGTCCAGGTCTCCAGCCACCGGGCCAATGATTTTCAGCACCGCCTTCTGGCAGATCTTCTCCCGCAACAACGGGACTGCGGCGTTGAGGAAGGCGTCGCGTTTCTTCATAACCAATTCGTCCAGTTGCTGAGCGGTTTTGCTAACCCGGATGGGTTCAAAAAAGATTTTCGAGGATCCTTTCGGTAGGATCGGACCTAGAGTCTTGCGATAGAACGACAATGACTCTTCATCGGGACGCAAACGAGTCTTTGCCCAGTCTGTGTGAGGAAGGAGATAGGTGGCCAGCTCGTTCTCCTAGTTCACATACGTATGTTAGTTCTTGTAGACGTCTTGACCGTATGCACTGATGTCGCTGTTTTCACACGTTGTAAATTACCTACCTCATCCGCAGTCAGGTTCCCTTTCAAAACTACCAGGGAGGCAGTAGAGCCACCAGGGCGGTCTCTCACAACAAGCTCCGTCTTAGGGCGAAGCCCAAGCGGGAGGCTAGCATCAGGGGGCAGCGGGGCGCTGAGCTCAAATATGCGTTTCCTTGTTCCTGAAAAGGGGTAACTAAACATCAGCATTACCATGGCTTGAAACACGTACAGAGCATGCCGAATAGGAGTGACAAGCAGCAACAAAGTGGGCACTGCACCTACCTTCAATGAATCGTTCCACCTCGCTTCCAATTTCATGCCCGAAAAGTGACGCGGAAACCCGGGCAACTGCTTCTCGAGTTGGGCGCCGCATATCTTCGGTAGAGGTAGTATCATGGTTCGCCCTCCCTGAAGTATCAGCATCCATCATCGCAGCCTGGTTCTCTCGGACTATATCGGCGGTGGTCTCAACGGCGTCCTTGACTTCGAAGGTCGACGGCATCCCGGTCGCTGTCATTATGTTGCTCACGACAAAGAGGAGCTTGGTCATGCTCCAGCCTTGTCGTCTGAGCTCCAGGAACTGGTCAACAACAAGACGGGTATGTCTAGGGTCCGAAAAGACATCAGAGCCGCCCACCGGAAGCAGGGCCAGAAACCGCGGGTACAGGACGGGTGGCAGGTCCAGCATGCGGCATAGCGTTGCCACGCGGTATATGTAAGATATGCTCTGGAGAGTGAGCCTATCCTGCATCCAGTCCGCGGTTGCTGTGATGGCAATGAGATCAGCCGCAGCTATGCCGATTGTAGACTGGATGATACGATGGTGGTCCGAGATCTTGAGGTCAGGTGTGGCGAGGTACCGGCCACTGCTGTCGGCGACGAAGACAGCATCTTCTTGCACCACCATGGGTCGCAGGAAGAGGCGAACATAGACCGAAGAGTCGGTAGTGGGGTCCATGTCGCCCCATAGCGGAAGGAGATCCCTTACCGGCAACCTCGTCATGGAAGAAAGGCGCTTGATCTCGGCCAGACCGTCGATGATTTGCGCATCTACCCCAGTAGTTCTTGTGCCGGCCAGAATGACCACCGCGGCATCCGTGTCGCTCAGGGACCAACCCAACTTTCGCCAAAGCCGGATGAATGCTTGTAACTCATCGCAATCCTCCTTTAGGAGGGCTGAACTCGAGGACGTGTCGGGAGGATAGCGTCGTAATCGCATCTCTCCCACATCTCCAGAGAATTGGCTCTTCCCAGTTGCAGTCGACATAATTGCAAGTCGCCGGCCCACATAGCGTGTCTTTAGGAGCGCGAGCAACTCCTTGAACGAGAGTTCCGAGCGGGGCAGAAACTGATCCTGCACACATGTCAGGCCCTTCGATTCGCCAAGCATGGTATTTGTATCAGCGTAGCCCCAGTACTCGCAAGTATCCTTGACACCAACGGCTCGGCAGTAACTCTCTACGCTGCTGGGCGGATCCGTGTCAGTGACTGCGTCGAGAAATTCCCGGGTGTGGAAAGCTTCGTGGACAATGGCCATGTAGTCCTCGCACTGAAGCGCCAGGTACTCCGCCGATATGGATCGGTCCAAGACAGCCTGTGCCATTTGCAGGACTCGGGAATCCTGTGCCTTGGAGGCGGGGAGAAGACGGTACGGTGCACGGAAGATGGTCAGCAGCTCGTTTCTTGAAGAACCGAGGGCTGCCAGGTACAGCCGGACCCAGTCCACGCCCAGATTGTATGGAAACACCCCGAGGGGGAAGACCATGGGTTGAATAAAGTGCTCATAAACAGCTAGCTTGATGTTTTCTGGGCTTTTGGATGAGCTGTCGTCCACTTCTTCGGCGGAACTGTACACGTCCGAGACCTGGGCCGCGCTATGAGCCACGATAGATTCCAAGGCTTCGTTGGCAAGGTCGACCAGGGGAATCAGCGACGTTGTATTGACACAAGAGAGCACCAGATCACCCAGGTCGGGCCGCCTCTCGAAAAGCTTGTCCAGCAAGGTGGGGGTCTCGGATGTTACCTGGGCTGGTCTTTTGCTGAGCTGGTTCAGGAGATCGACATAATACGCAGCCGGGCTGGTGACTGAAGAGCACTCTGCACACTCTGTTATCTGTGCCAGATCCGGGAAGAGTAGGGGAAGACTGGCCGTCGTAGCTGGTAGCCGCGGATGGGGCTGTAGTAACCTTCGTGAAGTGCCAGCAAGCGGCGCTTCGTTTTTCAAGCGGAGGCCTTCTATCCAGGCTTCTTGGTTGCGGAGCACAAAGGCTTTGGACCGGGCCCATATAGTTTCCGCCGTCGAGCGGTCGATCTGGCTCGCAGCCCGGGACACAAATTGCTGCTTGGGAATCCGGGCAATAGCGTACGCTGACTCGAAATTTAGCGCTAAAAGTGCGCCAATGTCTTCGGGTTCGTCCACGAGGCGTGCTAGCTGGATCAGCTTGGCAATTTCATCTCTCAGCTTATTACGTAGCTGCAACGATGTACTCTCTGCGGCCCTGTATGAATCCAAGATGGTTTGAAGGGGTTGCTTGCTGATATCGGCTTTTTTTTCTGTTGCGTGAGTGAGAAAGGCGACGACGGAGTCCCGCAACTGCGCTGGGACAGGCACGATACCCTCGGCAACCAATCCGCAAATGAGCGCAGTCGGTTCTTCAGAAAGCAGCCGGCAACGGAGGAAACGGAGTGGGCCTGGGTCCATGTTGGCCGCCAAGCAGGCCCGTCTCGTGAGACCCAGGGCGTGAAGACGAAGTGCGACATCAGAAATCGTGGTTGGGGCATTAGAACCGCTGCCGCCTGCTATGATCCTCTGGACCAGTTGTGTCGGGCCCCCGGTGAGATCGTGTAGACGCGCCACAAAGAGTAGCTTCGTCTTCAGTCCGCAATCCTCCAGCCAGGTCATTGCTTCCGCCGTGGCCTGGAGGTCCCGGGACTGGTTGAGTATTGCTATGACTGCCTCTAGGTCACCCGATTCCTCTCCGCCATTCCGCAAGACACCTTCCAACATGTTGATGTCGGAGTCATCGAGTAACTTGGTGGCGATGGAAGCCATGGTTGCCGGAGTAGTCTTTGCAGTAAATTAGTACGAGTTTGTCCTGGACATGACAGAAACTGAATATCGAGGCTCACCTTTTCAAAGTATCTCTCTTTCTCGTACTGATTTGAAAGGCTTTTCGAAATCCGGGCACTGAGTCGGTGGTGGAAGTGGACATCCGGGACAATAGCAGGGGTGACGACAACAATAGGTAGGTACCTTATCAAGCAGGAGGATAAGAGTGTGCTGGGCTAAGGTTTGGCATTGAATTTGCGGCCCGTATCTTGACGGGCCGTGCCGGATATCACACTCACAAACACATCCTTTCTCGGCACCTATCAAGGCATCCAATACATCCTACCTTATGCAAAGCACTGAATGCAAAGACTGCAGAGTCCCTTCCAATATTTCTGAACGCTACAACGCGGATCACCTCTAGTCAGTACCCCCAGTACCTCTCTAACGCTACTAAGGTACCTTCCCTTATGTACTGTCGGAACTCTCTGCAGGATCTCACCTAAGGCTGTCAAACCCCTCTCCCATCTGGTGCCAATCATCGTCAGTAGTACCCCTCCGAGCATCATCTTGTCCCAACATCAGACTATGTGCAGGACCCCAAGTGAGGCTGTCAAACCCCGCATCTGGTGCCAATCATCTTCAGCAGTAACCCTCCTGACGTGACCTTTGTCCAACGTCGAACCATCTGCAGGACCCCAAGTGAGGCTGTCAAACCCCGCATCTGGTGCCAATCATCTTCAGCAGTAACCCTCCTGACGTGACCTTTGTCCAACGTCGAACCATCTGCAGGACCCCAAGTGAGGCTGTCAAACCCCTCTCCCATCTGGTGCCAATCATCTTCAGCAGTAAGCCTCCTGACGTGACCTTGTCCAACGTCGAACCATCTGCAGGACCCTAAGTGAGGCTGTTGAACCCCCCATCTAACGCCCATCATCTCCAGTAATATCGCTCTTAACGTTATTCTCATGTAACATTAGACCATCTAGATTCTGGAGGACCCAAGTGAGGCCGCCGAACCCTCCATCTAGGGCCAACCATCTCAAGGACCTTGCTAGGACCTGAGGGAGCGACGATAAACTAGGTACTTACCTAGGTACTTATTAGGCATAGGAAGTACTGTAATTTGTGGCCAGGGCAGAAGACTGGGAGACCCGGGTCTCTCGAGAGTCGGTACCTGTAGGTACAAAATGGGTTGCAGATCTCGGGGGCCCAGGCCCTTGGAGTATGCAAGAATTTCACCCTGTATGACCTCCCATACCAGGCAATTTTAACAGACCCAAAGTGAGACGGCCCGGCCCGCGCAACAATCATTTCCGGAGTGGTGTCGAGACTGCATCTTGCTATGCAGAGGTCGAGTGGCTTTCGCAGGTAAAGGGTGATAATTTTCGGAAAGTCTGGTGCTACCTGATTCTTCAATCGTCGATTCAGTAACAGTGACGCGGTACACGCGCTTCATATCTGCCAGACGGCGTACCGAGCGTCGAGTTTAAACAAACATTGGGAACAGGCCTCTTCCTCATGGCTTTCCCCTCGTAAACTGGACTCAGAGGCAAAGAACAACAGACCTGCGAATATGGCAGCTTCTCCAAGTCTCTCTCTTCCAGGCAACCAGCGGCTGCCCCCGCAGCCAAACCCTGGTCCAACCAGCTCTCCCTTTTTCAACAACCCGGACGGCCAGGAGGCTACGAGAACCTCTCCCTCAACTACCGGTTCCGCAGCGCAGGCATTTCCCCCGGACAGCGGCCTGCGCGCCATCCAGCAATCGGCATCCAAGTTGAGTGTTGATGCCGCAACGGGAGCTTTATCTCTCGGCATTCCGCTGGTCATCCCTTCCGGCCGGGATGGCTTCTCACCGGGCTTGGAACTGGTATACGATTCGAACGCAGGCAATGGACCCTTTGGCGTGGGCTGGTCACTGTCACTGCCGTCGATCTCGCGCAAAACGTCCCGATGCGTCCCACGCTACCGTGATGGCGGGAGTGATGAAGACGTGTTCCTTCTCTCAGATGGCGCCGGAGAGCTGGTGGCTCAGGAAGGCGCCTTGACAACCGTGGATTCGTACAAGGTCCAGCGATACAAGCCTCGTGTCCAGACGGGAGATTCCGCCTCGCGCATAGAGCGGTGGACCGACACAGCTGGTAGTCACGTATTCTGGCGCACCATATCCTCCACTGGCATCACCACCATCTACGGCAAAGCGGATGCCGAACAAATATTCCATGACAACGAATCTGTTCCCAGTTCCCGGTGTGCGTACTCCTGGCTAGCGACTGAAACATATGATCCCAAAGGCAACTGCGTCGTCTTTGAGTACAAGACCGAAGACGCCGGCAATGTCAACCTACACAGCGCCTGCGAGCGGCACAGAACGGCCGCCGCGCGATCCGCTGACCGATACCTCAAGCGCGTACGTTGGGGAAACCGCCGGCCAAACCGCGATCTGGATACGTGGGAGGTTTTGAAAGGGGATTCCGCGCTGAGCGCCGCTGAATTTTACTACGAAGTGGTCTTTGACTACGGTGATCACCATCCAGACATGCCTGGCGTCGTTGAGGCAAACACCTGGCCTGTCCGCGCTGACCCCTTTTCCACTTATGTACAGGGGTTTGAGGTGCGCACGTACAGGTTGTGTCGCCGCATCTTGGTATTCCACCACTTCAAGGGGTTGCTCGGCATCGATGACTGTCTCGTCTCATCGCTGCTGTTTCAATACAACGAGTCGCCAGCCGGGTCAAGGCTGGTGAAATGCACCCGACAGGGACATGTACCACTCTCTGGTGGCGATGGTAGTGGTTATACGACTGAGTCGTTAGCTCCTCAGGAGTTCCACTACAGTGGGCCAATCCTCGGGCCAGGAATCAACGTCGAACTATTACAACCTACTACCCTCAGCACAGCGAACCTTCCCAACATGGTTGGAATGCCCGGCAGAAGAAGCTATTGGTTGGACCTGGATAACGAGGGCAGCCCGGGGCTGTTGGCAGAGCTCGCGGGCGGAGGGTGGTCGTACCAACGGAACGAGAGCCCGCGGAATTCACCACCTGTCATGGCCGAGTTTGGCCCTCCTGAGTCGCTTGCCAAGATCCCTGCCCTGCTCCAACAGGATGGGTTCTTTGCGCATCTCGACAGCGACGGCTGCTTGCAATATGTCTCCCTGGACGAGCAGGGCAGGCCGTGCGGCTATCACGAACGGCTATCTTCGAGCAACACATGGGGCGATTTTGTACCTTTCCCACACGCCTTGAGCTTCGACCCCCACGGGCTGGGGTTTTGCCAGATCGATCTCACCGGCTGCGGGAGGCAGGATGTTGTGCAGCTCATGACAGGTGATTGCAGTGATCGTCTGCGGTGGTACCCGTCGCTTGCCCGAGGCGGGTTTGCTTCAGGGATAACATGCCCCGGGGGTCCCCGCGTTCCCCTGCCCGAGACCGAACTGATGGCCCTGCTCACGGCCGACATGACAGGTGATGGTCTCGTTGACGTGGTTCAAGTAAGCCGATCTGGGATCCAGTACTGGCCAAACTTGGGTCACGGCAGATTTGGCGCCGTGGTGCAGATGGACAATGCCCCAGTGGCGGATAGAAACGACCAGTTCACCACCGAGCGCCTGCGGCTTGTTGACATGACTGGGTCCGGAACGGCGGATTTTGTCTACTTCGTTCCCGGCGGCGGCGCACATGTGTACTTCAACTTGGTGGGGAACGGGTGGAGTGAGAGAGTCAGCATTTCCTCCGTTCCGGATATAAGGACAATGCTGTATATCGATGCCGTCGATATCTTGGGCCACGGAATGGGTGCTTTGTGCTGGACCGCCGTGCTGCCCTCGACCGGCGCATTGCCCACAGTGCAATATCTGGACCTGATGGGAAACGAAAAGCCCGGGATGCTGACCCGGTTCCGCAACGGGCTGGGAGCTGAGACCACAGTTGGTTACTGTCCCTCAACCAAGTTCTACAGTGTGGATAGAGAAGCTGGCAGGTCGTGGACGACGAAGCTCCCCTTTCCCGTGCAATGCGTTCAGACAATGACGACGGTAGACCGAGTCGCTCAGACAACACAGAAAACAACATATGCCTATCACGACGGCTTCTACAATAGTTTCGAGAATGAGTTCTGCGGCTTTGGTCGTGTTGACGAGTGGCACCAAGAAAACCTGGCGGCCGGTCCGGCCTTGTCGAGATTCACGACTCCAAGGACGCATGTGGTCACTTGGTTCCACACGGGAGCTGTTTCGTCCTTGACACCTTCGCATACCTTTGCAAGAAGCTCGGTGCCACCGCTCGAGCCATGCTGTCTGCCTGACAGTGTCTCCATGTCTGCGGCCGAGCGCCGCGAGGCTTTGAGGGCTCTCAAGGGCCACGTTGTACGCACCGAGGTCTACGGCGAGGACGACGCACCTGGTTCGGGCTTGCCGTATACTGTGACGGAAACCAGCTTTGCCGTCCTGATGGAGCAAGGTATCAAGTCAACGACCACTGGGTGAGTCTACCTCTTGTCATGGATTATTGAAGTACCAGGACTCTAGCTTAACCAGATAAAATAGGGGAAAGGAGAGCGCAGTGGTATCTCCCACGGTTACATATGACCAGCCACACGCGTGTTTCCGCGTCGTCGATCGGGAGTCTTTGATCACGCACTACGAGCGTAACATGGCGGAAGATGCTCGCGTAGAACACCAGCTATGTCTCGCAGTTAACGAATTTGGCCAGTGTACCAAGAGAGCCGTTATTCACTACGGGAGGCGCAATCCACTAGCCGATCTCTGTTCGGACACCCAGGCCATGCAGCAAGGTACCATACTCCAGTACTTCGAACAGGACCTCACAAATCATATCGATGACCCCGATTGCTTTTTCCTGTCCCTTTTGTCCGAGTCGAGGACATACGTCCTGCGCGGCTTTCAGGCACCAGAACCACGTTTCGGTTATGAAAAACTCGCGGCCAGCGACGGTGTCTTCTTCAACAAGGCCACCGAGGTCCCTTTTGCGGAAGACCCAGGCTTGTCGTCTACTCTGTTCTGCAAAGTGTTGGTAGCCAAGGAGCGCGTGTACTACCGAAGCTCTGACTTAAGCCGTCGACTGCCAAAGGGTCAGATTGAACGCTTCTCGGCTCCCGGACAGACGTACCAGCTCGCGTCAACCGCAGGGCTGCGCTCAGACATATTTACTGTGAAGGGTAGGGACTTGTTAACAGGTGTTACCCTGGCTGATGGGGGTTATGTCGACCTGGATGGCGACGGGTGTTGGTGGATTCCTAACAGCCTGTTGCGCTTCATCTCACCGTTAGCGTCAGGGGCCACGACGGACGCAGCATCAGAATTGCGTACGGCGAGGTCTCATTTCTACATATCGACGTATACCATTGACCGTTTCGGTAGCGTTTCGCACAGTGAACTTGACCCTACGCTGCTTTTTCGGACTCGCTTTGTTGATGCCGTTGGTAACGAGACTTCTTATGAGTACGACTACATCGCGGTCGCACCCGCCGTTCAGATTGACGAAAACGAAAACCGTACCCAGATCGCATACGATGGCTTCGGCGTCCCGGTGGGCACTGCGCCAGCAGGCAAGAAGGGCGAAGGCGTCGGCGATACTCTTGATGGCTTTCAGCGAGTCCTCGACACAGCAAGGTTGATGGACTTTGTCCGCAACCCTGTTCGAGCAGCGCCGAAGCTCCTAGGCTCGACAGGGACCCGCTGTGTCCACAACCGCCGGGCCTTCTATCTCGATTCAGGGGTACTAGTACCTGCGTTCGAGGCAGTACTCAGGCGGGAAAACTGGTATTTGTCCGACCGCGGCAGAGACTCCAAAATCTCCATATCCATCACGTACCTAGACGGGCGCGGCAATCCAATCCAGACCGTTGATCTACACAGTTTGGTGCCCAACACACTCTGGAGGGTGGGAGCGTGGAGCATCCACGACGGCGTCGGGCGTGTCCGCCTGAGCTTCCTACCGCGCCTCGCCGACAGCCACCTATTCTGTCCGCGCACAGAACATGAGGGCGTTCCGCCGCCGTCCACCCGCACATTTCACGACCCGGTCGGCCGCGCCATAGCCGTCCTCCACCCCGACCACACGTGGGAAAAGACGGTAATCCGAGCCTGGTCCACAACGCAGTATGACGCGGGTGACACGGTACTGGTGCAGAACCCCGCCGAGGACGGCGACGTGGGTGGTTACTTTCGCCACGGTGCGGACAGTTCGAGCTATCTGCCCTCGTGGTATGCACAGCACAAAGGAGGTAGCGCATCGGAACAGGCAGCGGCCATCAAGTCGGAAATTTATCACGACACGCCAGACGTGAGTCATCTTGACCCGGCGGGCAGGGCTGTGGCCTGGGTCGCGGCCGCGGACTCGGCTGTCCAGCAGACGTCCCGGGCTCATATGGATGCTGCCGCCAATGTGGTAGCCGCATTCGACGCTCTCGGCCGCGAGGTGGCGCGTCGGCGCTACGACATGGTTGGCGCGTGTCTATGCGAGACCACCATGGAGGGCGGCATATACTGGAGTCTGCCCGACGCCTCGGGCTACGAATGGCTGCGTTGGACCCAACATGGCGCCGGGTTGCGCTCACGGGTAACGCGAGACAAACAGAGGAGGTTCGTTGGCTCTTGGCTGCAGGATTCACCGGATGCACTGGAGAAGCTGATCGTCCGTAAGGAGTACGGCGAGGGACAGCCGGACGATGTCGCGAGGAACCTACGCGGGAAACAGTACAGGACATGTGATCAGGCTGGCACTTACACCCATGCGCTCTACGACTTTCAGGGCAACTGTGTTCGCCGGGAGACAAAGTTTGCCACCGTGTACAGTGCGCTGCTAGACTGGTCTACAGGCCAAGCATCGCCCGGTGGCGTGGCGCCCGAGACATACGTGGAAAAGGGCGAGTTCGACGCCTTCCGTCGTGAATATCGATCGATCGCCAGCGATGGGACCATATGGGAACGAACATATACTCACTCGGGTGGTCTTTCGTCACTTCGCCTAGATGAGCCTAGCGGTTCAAGTTCAGGTTGGACATCCTATATCAGCGACATCCGCTACACTGCCGGCATGCAGCCTGAGTACGTTGCTTACGGCAACGGCGTAGAGAGCAAATTCATTTACAGCATGACGACACTTAGACCAAAACGTTCAAAGATGTGGAGATCCAAGACGGCGCTGCGAGATATCTCGTACTCGCACGACTGCCTCGGACGCGTATGCTATACCAAGGATATGGCGCAGCAGGACGTGTACTTCCGTAATGCTGTGATCCGGCCGGAGAACGACTATACGTATGACGCCCGCGGGCAGCTCGTGACGGCGAGGGGCCGTGAGCAGTTCGATCCAGCCACGGAAAAACTGGACCCGTACAGCGCCAAGTATACCAAGACGTCCCACGGGATCCCGGGTGACGGCAGTCAGGTCTGCGCATACATTGAGACTACGGCGTATGACGTAGCTGGGAACATCACCAGCGTCAAGCACGAATCCGCTGACAGTCGCGTCTCTGGCTGGACGAGGGCGTATCGATATGAGGATGCCAGCTGTCTTGACGGCTCCGGCGCGACCAGCAACCGGCTGACCAGCACATCGGTGGGCAAGGTGGAGGAGCGTTACAAGTACAACGAAGCTGGATGTGCCGTGCGGGTGCCGGGCGTGGGCCATCTCTCGTGGGACTTTGCCAACAGACTGCGGTCGAGCGTATCCCTTAGCGGCACCCCCAAGAGTGAAGTGGCGCCTGAGACGAAAACATGGTACGTCTACAACGCAGCCGGGGCGCGCGTACGGGTTGTCACGGAACGGACGGCGGGGAACGGGACGAGCCCTCCCCGGAAGATCAAAGAAACATTTTCCCTCGCCACATACGAGCTCAGCCGGCGGTACTCTGGAAGCGGCCAGCAGACGACGGGCGAGGTGGCCACCACACGCGCCGTTGGGGATGATCCCGCCACACCGGTAGCTCTTATCGAAGCCACCTCATGGAAGGCCACGGACACACGCCTCGTCCGCTTCCTGCTCGACGAGGGCCTCGAGGTCGACGACGAGGGCCGCATCATCTCGTTTGAAGAGTACTCGCCCTACGGCGCGACAACGTACCGCGCGGTGTCCAGCCGCGTGGAAGCCCCGGCCAAGTACCGGTACGCGCACTACTGCCGAGACGAGACGGGGCTTTACCACTGCGGCATGCGCTACTACGCCGCCTGGCTCGGCCGCTGGACGTCGCCCGACCCGATGGGCACGCTGGACGGCCTCAACTTGTACTCGTACGTAGGCAACGACCCGGTTGGTCGGTCCGATCCGAGCGGCGGGCAGGGGAAAAATAAACATAAAACAAGGAAGGCGGTTCCGGCAGAGGGAGGGACAAAGGAGCCTTTGGGCTCGCTTGGCATGAGTCGTTACATGACCAACGTTCGCGGGAGGACCGAAAGCCATGAGATGCACATGTGGGCTTCTGTGGTAGAGTTCGACAAGCCGCCCACCGATGCCGATCTGACTCACTGGAGCATGCGGGCCTACGACGAGATGACGCGTGATTTTGAGGAATATTCATGGGCCAGAAGTGGGCCGGGCCAAAAGCTCCATTTCCGCAAGTGGGGTGACGATGGCATAAAGGAACAAGAGACCGATGAGCGGAAAGAGGCGCGCAGGCCCAATACCGTGGCCGCGGTTAGGGTGGTTGGGTTGAAGACGCCAATCGTCGTGTTCGCGTCGACCATGCGCGGTGTCAGTAAAGGGGATCCCAAGCTCTACTTCCAAAAGCTCAAGCCCGTGCTCGCGCAAGCGGGCAAACTCACCATGGATTCTGAACACAGGAATAGCGGAGCCTGCGGCGAGGTCATGGCCTACAACCTCTGGAACAGAGCGGGGTTGGGAGGCACTCTCGAAAGAGCTGTGGCATATGGTTCCCGTGAAGGCGGCACCCCTAGAGTCCTGGAACCTTGCCGTGGAAATCCCCAGGAGAAGATAATTGGGTGTGGGGACTTCTTGAATAGGTTGGGAATCACGGCTATACTGCCTTCGGCAAGTGCTGGTGACAGGCCTGCTGCTGCACCCTCGACCAGCGCTGCGGGAAGCGTTGCCGCTGCTGAGGGAGAGGCTAACGTCCTACAACAGGCCCAACCTATGAAAAAGGTAGATATTGGACCGGGAGTGTTGGACATGACATTGAGACCTATACCCCAAAAACATGGGGGGTTCCATTTGTAATCAGGCATGAGATGTCAACTAAGCGGACCAGGCAGCAGTCCTCATTGAAGGCGAGAGTGGCAGAAGGAAGAATGTTCACGGGGAACCCAGAAGACGGGAGGAGAGGCTCCACTAGATGGCAAGCTCGTCAAGGGACAGTTTGCACGAATGTGAATTTAGCACACTGAATATCATTGCCTTTGTAATCCGACGAGACAAGCTCCATTAGCGCAATAACAAGCAATGCCAATGGCGCATACAGCGGCCATTACGGCAGTCAGACGGCAGTCTAATGCAGGCCAGAGTAGCCTATACACTGAACCAAGCATTTACAAATACTACTCTTATACAACTAGCAGCAAGCTGCCAGCATAATAACATCTCACAGTACCTTTAAACTCTCCTCCATTACTTAAAAACAGTCGCATATGCAAAAAAAAATCTATATAGTGTGAGGACCCGTCCACCAAACTGGCCCTGAAGCAGCCAGAGCCGCCCAGAACCCACGGGCCTATCAGAAGCCTCCTCGAGGCCCCACCTACCCCACTGATAGATGCAAACTTATTCGCGAGCACGCGACGCGTTGTCGGACTTTTCCTTCTTTCCCTCCTCAGTTTAGAATCTTCGTCGATAGCACCCAATGGACTGAGTTCACCTCAATGCCTTGCCCTGGTCGTGACAGATATCAAAGATTGTATTGAAGTTTTGTAAATAAAAAGATCACCCTTTCTTTTGTTGGAGGGTTAGTTGGGACTCCTGCTTATACAGAATGTTCTAAATCAGTAGTGTTCGCTTACCCCCCCACCTAACTTATGCCACAACCCCGTAGCGGGTAGGAAAGCATTGGAAGTCCACTACCGGGGGCATATCGACAGACGCGAACTGCCGCTGCGCTGCAATTTTGTCAAGTTTCGCCGAGCCATTGCCTACGCCAGGATGTGCAAAACATGTATGCATAACGAACAACTACCTGCAACCCGACGACTGTTCGGATTTAGGAAGCAAGTTAGCTGGGAAAGGCATGTCAATGAGTGCTTCACTATTTACGCGAAGACTTCGAGAATGACGGACGCAATACCGTGTCCTGACCCCGAATGCTCTATAGCGTACAAGTCAGACCAGCAGCTCTGGTACCATCTACAAGACGCCCATAGCTATCCTTCCAGAAATAGTAAGGAGAAGACGCAAAAGAAGAGGGAAGTCTTTGTGGATGGAGGATGTTCCCCCTCCCGAAGAAAACGGCGCCGAGTTTATACTATGGAAGAGGCTGCCAACGCCAAGCTGGCATCAGCAACAGACGCCAACCCGGCGGCGGAATCCCATGGATTGATATCAAACTTTTCTATCTCCTACGGCAGTTATTCGGAAACCAGCACGTCTCCTTTCAGTACTATTGCCCTCTCTTCCGTCTTCGATGTCAATTCTCTTCAAGAAGTTTGCCCATCAGTTAATTCGAGCTCGAGGCCATCTCCCAGCTTTGTTGATGACGAGAGCCTTGGTATCAGCGAGCATGCCGATCCCGGGGCCTGCATTTCACCATCAACTACAGACCCTGACCTGAAGGGATTGGGTGAAGGGCAAGTGTCTCGGATTAGACAGGTAGAGCTGCCTCCCGCTTACTACGACATGTCTCGAATGAACGTCGAGGAATGTAGCGATGGAATTGTGTCTAATACTCGGTCACTCCCATCTCGGATCCTCGATCTTACCGATCAGACAGACAACCTTATGGCGCAGGGCGACCAGACGATATTTCAAGAGCAATGGGCAAGCGCAAGCTCACGATCTACATCATTATCATCCATTGTTCCTGTGAACTTAATTGATCCGGAACTGCTGACCGATACGGCCCCTGCTAAGCAAACGAATGACGCTGTGACAGAGTTATGTTCAGTTGGAGGAGGGGTTGGCGATAGTAGGGGGATCCTCCCGCCCACCGCAATTGACGAGAAAAAAGACACATGGGAGGTTGAGGAATTGCTTGCTAAGTGGGGGCGGGGCCGGGGAGTTTGGCTCCTGGTCAAGTGGAAAGGCTTTGGGGACGAATCCAACACGTGGGAGCCACCAGAGAACATAAGCGACCATCTTCTTGCTAATTTTAACATAAGCTACTTGAAGAACGGAGGAAACCATTCGGGAGTGGAATTGCTTAAAAAAAAGATATGCAGCGGACGGGTTAAGTATCTCGTGAGATGGAAGGGTCGTCCGGAAACCGAAAATTCTTGGGGGTGAAGGAACTATAAGTCATGCGCGTAGGAAGGAATTCGAGAGTGCGTATGGGAGGATTAATCTGGGGTCTTGAATTCGAGAGAAAATGTATATAGAGTAAATTACTAAGCTATTAAAATCGGTGATAATTATCATCCATCGTGGCGGCACACTGTAGAGCTACCGGATTAAGTTCTGTCACGACCAGGGCAAGGCATTGAGGTGAACTCAGTCCATTGGGTGCTATCGACGAAGATTCTAAACTGAGGAGGGAAAGAAGGAAAAGTCCGACAACGCGTCGCATGCTCGCGAATAAGTTTTCATCTATCAGTGGGGTAGGTGGGGCCTCGAGGAGGCTTCTGATAGGCCCGGGGGTTCTGGGCGGCTCTGGCTGCTTGAGGGCCAGTTTGGTGGACGGGTCCTCACACAGGGGTTAAGCAGCAGGCCTCTGCCGGAAACTGCAGCAAAATACCAGCAGATTCGGCCCTACCTTGGGTGCTCACCCTAATTGCCCGGGAGTCGGCGGGTGTTTGCCAGCTTGACGGTTGTTCCACAAGACATAACGACGAGTGAAGCAAGCAAGGGGGGGTGGGAGGGGGGTGGGGGGGTTCTGACATGGGAAGGAGCAGCACAGCATTGCCACTACTAAAAATCCCAGATTTGCAAGTCAAAAATTGGGGTTTTATTTCCATACCTAAGCCTTCGGTCTATTCGAGGGACCTAGCCTGGTATTACTGTATCATGCCGAAACAGTTTCAGCTACGCTAGCAACCTTGCCCTTAATGATGTATATCCGCGGCCCGCTTACCTCATCTTCGAGAGTCCTCACCAAAGCAACTAATAACTATTTGAAGTCACCTGCTCAACCTCCTCAGTTGGACTCGAGTTCAAGAGCCTTTCTGACGACATAATCCAGGGGCTCCATTTGCATCGGCATACCAAGTTCAGTCATGTCGAGGCCGCTTTCTGTAGCATAGTCGCCCTCGGCCACGCCCACTAGATGGGCCAGTATTTTGGTCGCCTCGAAATGATCACGCTGTGCCAGATCCAAAAGGAAGGGGGTGTATACCGGGTGACCCATGCTGACTGGAGTCCATCGTTCACGCGTAACGCGCTCGAGTGACGCCTTGATCTCGTCCTGGGACACGCAGAAGCTCTGCACGTGCACGACCTTGTTCTTGGTCTTGTCCGGGTTATCAAGGACACGAACGACGGCTGCGGCCGCGAGGCGGACGGTCGAGTACGAGCAGTACGTGTAGCCGCCGTCGAAGATGCCGATTCTGCGCAATGCCGGGTCGATGCTGAGCGAACGGTCCTTGATGCCGTTGTCTAAAAACAGCCATTTCATCACCCTAAAATCGACACCACAAATTTCCCTTTCCTTCTTCGGAACTGAGCCATTGCCGCCTTAGACTGAGCCAGACTGAGCGAGTAGCTCACTGTTCTGGGCTGCCCCGGCTACAGTTGCCACGGGACTAAAATAGCGGTGGAGTTACGAGGACCCAGTTCTAGGACCTCTACCGCCACCTAGCCGCGCTTCCCTTCACTCCAACTACAGGAGAGAAAAAGATCTGTAATTTTAACACGATAAATCACTGTAAACCTTTTCTAGTCTCCTTAAACCTGTTACATCTAGGTCGAGTTGTCCATTTTTCTCGAACAAACAATCTATCGTTGTAGACAATTCTTTCGCCAGTGCAATGATAACTAGATAGTGCGGTATAGATCATCACAATTTAACGCTATGGTTCAGGATTGCTAAGGGAGGAAAATGTCTCCTGAAAGCACCATAAGGTGTCAAAAAGGAGGCACTAGAAGATGCTGGAACCAAAGCGATGGCAAGCACCAGAGGCGCCATTGCCACCACAGTGGCCACTGTATACAACTATAAGACTGAGGTCCCTGGCTTCGCCAGAGACCACAACAGAAAACACACACAAGCAATACAATCACGCAGTTGCAACCCCCATTCCATTCCATCAATTCCACAAAATCCAGAGTGCAGTGTTTCTGACATGATGTTGTTGGAGGTGTAATCGCTGACTGGTCTTTATACTCCTCCCAGAGTTTTTTGACAGAACTGATTACTGGCCGTATCCATTTCTTATCCCAATTGTGTTTGAGATATATGGTTCGTTGCGATGGATGAAAGATTACCGCTGCTGCATAGAACGAGAGTCCTCTGTCTTCAGATAGTATTTATCGAAAACAGCTCAGCTTTTAGAGAGATTTGAACCACGATTTGATATGTGTCACGATACCAATATCCCGGCCAGAGGAGACGAGTCTTGCCGAGGCTCCACCGAGCCCCCAGCGGCCACAGATAGCTTCCTCGCACAACAACAAAGTCCATATGCCTAGTCCTTGCTCAGTGTCGTGACAATATGAATCAATTTGCACCTTCTTTTTCAAGTGCAACTCGGATCATTAAATACTGACTATTCTATCGTGTAGAATTATCCAAAGGTATTATTCGGCCGGCAAGTTGAATAAACTGATTCATTCAAGTAGGGAATCATTGTTGCATACTAGGCCCAATCGGGTTACATGTTTTCTAAACGATGATCTACGCCTACACCGGTCTAGTGCTTACATGTTGGAAAGGAGCATCCTTTTTTACAGAAAAAAGGGCCCTCCACCCTTTCCTTCGATTCCACAGACACAGAAAAATTGAATGCATCTATTTTGACATCTTCGTGCGCAACAATCCTCGGACACGGGTGATAATGTTGTGGAGTTTGATAAGAGGACTGAGATCAAGAGAGATCTAAGATTCCTCTGTTTCGGTATTTTCATCCTGATTTTCTATTTTTTTTTGAATAGAAATGCCTGGACAGCAAGATTGATGATAAGCCTATTACATCGTATTCGATTGTTCGATAATAACTAAGAAATTCCCTTCTCACTAAGAGCTGTGTCGAAGATCTTGTAAAGGCTGTCGTTTGTTGAAGCATTGTCGCTAAATTGTCCTAATGTTTAACAGAATGTTATTGTTCGTGGTATTCCAACCACGTAGGTGTTCCAACGGGTCAAAAAGTGGTAGTACTACCGGGGGGGTGTAAAGTTGTTCTGATTCATGTTCTGTGATGCCTGATTGAGCGAGGGAGCGCCAAGACAAGGTCATATGACCGGCACGTGTAATTTAAGTACATAGATACATAGGGAAGCGGGGCTTACCCTGACGCGGTTAGACCGCGTCTGCCCCACCAAAGGACCACATTAAGGTCCTCGGCAGGGCAGTGCTCCCGAGCTTCCTCCCTCGATCATCAATTTACCTACGTTTTCACGAATAGCCTACCGCATTCCGTGATCTAGGTGACGATCACCCTTCATTCTGCTCTAGAAATCTATGGTGGGGGTCTTTGGCTTTGTACATGGCCGTGCGAGGGCCGTGCGGCGCACGTGCGCTAGCACGTGCATCGCACCGCCTCCCTTCCAGAGTAGAGTACGGTCACTGTCACGGCCGGCTTGGAATGAGGGCGGAACTCCTCTATTGGGCGCTATAGACGAAGATTCTAAACTAAAGGGAAAAGGGAAAAGAAGCTCAAAAGCCTCCCGTCGCGAGATTCTTCCAGGGCGTCTCAAGGTGGGGCTCTGGCTGGTCGGGTGGATTCACCCAACTGGCGTCTGATTAGTCAGAGCGTCTGGGAGGCCTGGAGGACCAGGCCCTCACAGTCACCAACATCGCTATTCCAACAGTTATAATCTTGAAGGACGAATGAAAGAGCTTCGTATTAAATTGCTATATAGTATGATAGGATAGATAGAAGGCCGATAAGTGCATTTTAGAGGGTTTCTGATTCGAAATCCACAAAATAGGCGCAAACTGCTAAGAATAGTTTCTTGTTCGGAGAAGTCCAGACATCGATCGAAAGGTGAATTTTTGAATAAGATAATTGAAGTTTTTCCGAACGATATCTTTATAAAAGAGTGTTGCAATCCTAGCTCCGAGAGTCCCACTCGTTGGATATGGGTGGTCCAGGTGAAAAATGGGGGTTTGAGGGGGATAGTGAATCCAAAGGGGTTCTGTTTATATGGGACAAGTGTGACAAGGGCAGAGGCTTCGTACAAATGCTTGAATGATTCACAGTAGAACTGCTGTCGTAGTTTGCGACACAAGAACTTGTAGATTCTGAACTATGAATTGCTCTACCTGAAGACCTCGAGTCTCCAAGTCTCGATTGGCTTTGAGGCCCTTATATACTGGCTTGGGGTAGGTCTGTTGCCTTGACTTTCCGCCTTCTTTTCTTGACATAGTTCAGCAAGGTGTCACGTGACGAGCGCTTTAAAGTGCCACGGTTAAGGCAGGTCCTTCGGGCACAGCTTTTGGAGAGGAATCAACAACCTTTGACTCGTCATGTAATTGCCATATTTGGAAGTATAAGAAAAAGTCAGTTGTGGAAGAATGGGAAGCAATACAAGCAATTCACTCTCGGTCATCACATCTTTCCAAAAGTGCTGTCGCAATCTGACAATATGAGCTGGAAGTGCATTCTCAAGGGGTGGTAGGATGTGGCGATGAATGGGTTTCACCAGGGTTTTTGGATGGCTAGGATGTCGTATTCTAGGGTCTTGTTGTCTCGGAACAGGCTGGCCATGACGAAGTCTTTCGATTTCTGGACGTTGTATTGTAAGACTCGCAGGTCTCGGTATCCTACCATCATTGCTGGGTGGTCATGGTGCTGTATGTGAGGGCTTGACTCCGTGTTGTTTTAGCTTCATTGGCGCTACTATCACGGGCCCGCCGGCGTCGATTGCGGCATTGTCACGTCGGTGAGGAGGCCGCTGCGGGCGGTGCACCCGAGAGTGCCGTTTGGGGACCTCCCTTTTCTTACCGAACAGGCGGCTGTGCCGTCCAGCGGCAGCTCCAACGCGCGGGAAGCCTCGGCGGCCAACCAGTGGGTTTGCCCCCTTCCATCCCCCCCCGGTAGTTTTAGGTGTCTAGTCTAGGGAAAGTGATGGAATCAGCACTGAAGTAGGGGTGGGGTGAATAGGTACCTCTTCGACTACATGGCCGACCTTGTCGCTAATCGTATGACGGCGCCCAAGGATGACCTCATCTCCTCCCTCGTCGTTAACTAGGTGAAGCAGGGCCACCTCGAAACGGCTGACGCCGTGCAAATCGCCTTTTTGCTGCTTGTCGCCGGCAATACTACCACGGTGAACATGATGATGCTGGTACTTCTCATCTCCCCTCTTTACTTAGGTTCGTAGGTAGGTGGGCTAGACAGGCAGTAACAAGTGAATATCAGGGCGTCGTCACCCTCTTCTAACACCCCTCCTAGTTCGCCGAACTCAAGGCAGACCCCAACAGGTGGGCCCCCGCCTTCGTCGACGGGCTGTCTCGCTACTACACCGCCTCGGCGATGGCCGCCTTTACCGCGCTCTTCAAGAAGATGCCAGACCTCCAGCTAGCTACGCCGATCGACAAAGTCCAGTTCACCGAGTTGCACCGGGACGTGGGGGTCGAGAAGTTGCCCGTGATGTGGTAGACTGTCTGTCGAAACCTCGCCCCCAGATTAGAAGCTTCTAAGATAGGTAGGCATGTAAGGTAGGTAACCGACATCGCTATGGTAGTTTACCATCTACGTTTCATCAATCTGCTAAATCCACTACACTTACATTATTATACCAGCTATTCCTACTAGTGGTATATATATATATAATAATAAAAAAGGATCGCCCTTCAATTATTGCCCCTTAGGAACACCTTTCGCTTCGACAAATCCCAAAAGTGCGGTCTCCGACCACAGCTTGATAACAGCACACGTAACAAGCAGGTCTAAAACGCCACGTTTCAACGCTGGTTCGATGCACATATTGAGCGTGCCGTCGTCCCACCCGGACCTCGCCAACAAACGACCCGCCTCAGTCATCCAATGACAGTCGGGCTGGCTGTCAACGTCGCTTTGTGCCGCTGCCGCCCAGTCTGCCGTCGTCCGGAAGAGCAGCTCGTTTGACGAGATGGGCGTTGCCGGGAAATTCAAGCGCACTTTCCAGTTTCCCGTCCAGTCCTTGTGCATGCGGTATGACGACGCCGATAAGAATTCATTACTAGTATTAGACTTGTTAGATATAGTATTATCTGTGTCGTAGGAAGCGGCGGCTTGAACGCCAGGGCAGAGCTCAAAGTCTTGATAGTCGGCGCGTAGACAGGTGATGTGGTACAATGCATCTTTGAAATTAAAATCATCGAGCTGCAGCGGATATTCGTTCATCTCGGCACGACGGACAGATCGACGGACGCTGATGGTGGACGAGCTGGTCTCCATCACGTGAGAGACTTGGTAAATGTAGCCGGCGGGCTCAGGAGAGCCCTGCTGCACTCTGGGATAGAGGAACTGGCCAACGTTTGTCCTCCTGATGAGGGTGCGCGAGAGGGGATTGTCATATACCAAGAAGAGTTTGTAGTCCAACGGTGAAGAAGAAGGCGCGGCGATGCTACCAAGTGGTGTTGAGAGTGGCGGTTCGATACGGACCCGAGCTGTTCTATCTAGGTCAGGTCCTCCTTTCTGGGTCGCAGCCGCAGTCGTCGCTCCAGCATTCTTCAGCTTCTCTACGACGACCGTCTGCCTCGCCTGTGTCGCAAGGTCGAGTGGGGTGACGCCTTGGTCTGACCTGACATGGAGATCGGCGCCGGCGTCGAGGAGCAGCTGCACACATTCTTCATGGCCATTCGCAGCAGCCCAATGTAGGGGTGCCCACTCATATTCGGTCTGGATGGATGGGTTGGTTCCGCTCTCGAGCAAGAAGCGCACTAGCTCCGTCTCCCCATTCGTCGCGGCTTCATACAACGGACTGACACCTTGAAGGCCACGCGTCGACGGGTCTGCTCCTGCTCGAAGCAAAATATCTAGAATTTCCTTGTTGCGTGATTTGACGTTAGCGCTCCAAGCTGTGAGGCCTTCGTCGTCTCGGCTATCGATTTCAATCCCATCGGCGGAAATGAAGATCTTCATCATCACGGCATCTTGGCGACGAGTTGCCCTGAACAGCGCCGTTTGGCCCTTACTGTCCTTGGCATTGACATCGATGCCGGCATGCAGGAGAGTGTCCACCATGGCACCGTCTCGGTGCTCAACTGCCAGGAAAAGCGATAGACTTCCTATGGCAGCACCACTCCCATTCAAGTCAACATGACCTGTTTCAGAGAGCTTGACGGCTTCGTCTGCGTTGCCAAGATACACGGCTATCATGAACCGAAGCTCTGGGTCGTCAGCTGAGTCTCCATCGTCGAGCTGGGCTTGAACCTTGGAGACGAGACTATTCCCGGCATCGTTCCAGTCCTTTTCAGCCATGTAGAGGAGGGTCCTGCGACCATGGTCGTCAACAAGGTTGATGAAAGCGCCGCCGTCAATCAGAAACTCGACTGCCTTCTCGAATCCACGCTCCATCGCCACTGCAAGAGCCGTCTTCCCGGTCTCGTCGACGGCGTCAATATTTGGAGCCTCCTTAAGCAGCATAGAGGCCACTTTTGCCAGACCCATGGAGGCGGCAAGATGGAGTGCAGTGACCTCGGGTATGCGGCTACTTTTCATCTTGGCTTCCCACGTTTCCATAGCTGGATCTACCACGGTATAATCCGTAGTCCCAGAGACCGAACTGCCCGCATTGATGCTCACGCTCTCAAGCTCTGAACAGATGGCTTCTGATCCAACAACAGTGGTGTCCTCGACCATGTCTGCTGATAGAGTCGAGTAGTATCCGGAACGGATAAGGTCTAAGCCATCCAGCAGTGTGAGCAAGGGTTTGCGCTTGTCGGCATCGGTCAAAAGGCGACAGATGGTCTCTAGAACTGTAGTTTCTAAGGACTCCTCTGGCGCGTGGCGAGCATGATCGCCGAGGTACTGGGCAGCGTAGGTGGCGAGGGGATAACGCTGAGCCATCTCGCCTATTGTGATGATTTGCAGCGCGTCCAGAGTCAGATATGTCGCTAGGCTGAGGGTCATGCTGGCGTGATACAGGGGGAAGTACTTTTGGCGCGTGTTCTCAAAGTAGCTTTTGGCGCTATAGTGAACGAGAATGACATTGCCGGTCGCTTTGTCAATGACTATGAGTCCAGCACAGAGGGCGGTGATGCCCTGCGCATCCATGAGCAACTCCTCGTCCAAGTTAGAGTCCCCAGGCTCCACGGCTAGCGCATGTTGCAGTTCTCGTAAGGAGAGTGAGCGGAAACTGTGTGTGACCCAAGCCAACGTCTTGAAGGCGAGTTTCCGGTGATCCTCTTCCTGGTTATTGATGCGCTGCATCGCGTTGTCGTAGGAAGTGTCGAGGGTTGTGGGAAGCTCCCGCAGCTTCTGCCGAACATGTTTGATGGTGAGAGATGCGGCACTAGCGAGAGACTCTACATGGAGACGAGCTAGCAAAAACATGCTCTGGGCGGTCTTGACTACTGCCAATTTGATATCTTCTTTCAATTGCGGGTTTCGCAGTATCATCCGCCGGAGGTTTCGGTTTCGCTGGACCTGATACTCGATAAAGAGTTCGATGTCCACCTTGCTGGCCTTTATCTCAATGCGGACGAAATTCTCGACCTCTTCTTCAATCGAACTGAGATGACGCGAGGTAACCATGAGGGAAATTCCAGGGATATTGTTGACTTGCTCAAGGAGATCCCATCGTGTCTCTTCCTCACACTCGTCCAGTCCATCTATCACTAAGAAGGTCTGTTTATATGTCTCAGCCTTCTTCTGGAGAAGCAAAGTGATGGAATGGAGAGAAGGTGCCGCATTTCGCTGACCCTGGTGCTCGTAAAGGTCTCGGATGGTCTGATCGAGCACGTTGGAGTCTTGGACGAGCTGCTTGAGAATGCTCCCCAGCAGCGTGTCTACCGTCTGGTCGGGTTCATTGTATTTCAGGTAGACAACTGCAACACCAATGTCGGTCCGCAGATTCTCACCTCTTGATTGGCGGAGGTGATTTATGACAATAGATGCAAGAACGGTTTTCCCGGCACCTGGAATGCCCCAACACCAGAGAGAATCCACATCTCCGGCTTCGGTTAACCAACCGAGGTATTGTGGCGTGGAGAGGAACCATTCCCCCGATCCAGGCTGAACTCTATCGGAGATGCTCTGGTGTATTCGTGCCATATCTAGGGGGGAGAGCCAGTGGAGAATATCATCCATTGTCTTGCGATCTACGGCTTCCTTCTGTTGGCGGTCTATGTGCGAGAGCATGGATAGTTGGGCGTCTGACATGAGAGCGCTCGCATGGTGTCGCAAGCGCTCGACTCGTTGTAGTAGGCCATATACCTCGGACTTGGAAAAGTGCCATCCTGCTGATGAGATCAACGACTTGAAGCGTGACTCGTCTGGGATTTTCCCCGTCCGCATGTCCACCTTGAGGACTCTTGCAAAGTCAATAAAGGCCGCTTCGAATTGCTGCACCATATCCGAATGCTGACTCAGCCAAGTCTTATCCTCCTTCTCGAGCGTCTGTTGTCGTAGTCGTTCTAGGAGATTGGATAGGAGCAATGCTTCCTCAGCTAGCAGCTTCTTATCGCGGGACGAGTTCTTAGCGTCCTTTGCATACGCGATAAGCTCCCTAGTAGCGATAATGGCAGCCTGTGAGATACCCACGACTGACGCCGCGATACTGAGAGGATCCATGTTGGCGGTGTGTTTCAAAGGGAGAGTAGGTAGAGCCAGCTGGTTTCTGGGCCTGGTAAGGCTCTCCCCCTCGGTACTGTGCTGCCAACGATTCCGCGCTTGGCGAATGGGGTAAGCAGCACAATGAAGCTCAAGGCGCTCACACTGTCGGTTTGATCATCTAACAGCTTACACTAGTGTCAAGTTGACAAGTGGAATGGGCCGTCAGCAAAATCGGCAGGGATTTCCCCGCCTTTTACTTCTTGCGATGAGGTATTTCTCCACACTTATGTCACGTGCGGCATGCTCCCACCAGCGTACATGAGTGTGGACTGGATTAATTGATGATTGGTCAAACCTGCAAGCCAGGATCATGCATGACTACGGAAATTGCTAATGGCAACATTAGCGAGAGACATAGATCTGTTGTGTTACGCTCCTTGACCCACGACATACGCGCTTAGATGCTAAAATCAGACAGTGTGTTGCCTTGGAGAGCTCCGAGGGGAATGCCAGTTGCGTTATGAATTTGATCCCCTAGGGACTGCTTACCCCCTAGGCACACGTGTTCCATAGAGAAGAATTCGATGATTGCTAGAGAAATGAGTTCTTAGAGGGTCCATCCCCGGGTGAACCACCTGGATTTTCGAAAGGCCAACTCCCGACTCGGGTTGCCATCAGCGTCCTGCTGGCAGCTCGAGACGCCTGAAAGATAGACGTAGCATTTGGCCGCATTGTGGTACTACCGAAATATGGAGTCAAGAGCGTACTGAAGCTCGGTAGCGTCGGACTTGTCGATATAGCATATATCTACCTAGAAGAATTTCAGTCTATCATACCTAGCTTAACCCCCGCAAAACCGAATCTTGGCATAGTTTGCTCTGTCCTTGGCCGTACTATCCTCCAAGTCTTTGAAGAGGACCTCTCCGTCACCCCATATGTGTAAAAGTATCGCGTAACGCGAATTTCGAGGGTTATATCGTTTGGGAGATGTTTCGTTAGGCGGAACTCGCCAGTGTCATCGCGTTCCAGGAGTTGCATTACACAAGATCACCAGACTCGGCTCTCTCAGCAGCTATTCATATCGGCGTTCAGCGGGGGAAACAGCAAACGAGGTACGCAAACGGAACGCTTAATATTCGTGGGATCTATAAGTACAGCAGGTCAGTAGCTAAAACTGAGGTCTAGGAATAGCCGGTGATTATATGCTCTTGGTAGTCGAGGCGCGGCGCGCGAATCTTAGCGGGTCTGATGGTTGTTGAACCCCAAAGGTGGTTCTCGAGGGCCAAGTGTTTCGCTACCCGGATCGCCAACCCCGTAGTTGGGCATTTGGTGAAGTTGGCGCCTGGGCGGCTGGCGCCAACTGCGCATACTCGAAGCATAGTGATTGGTAGTGCTTCGCTTGTGTGCCCCAGACACATGTTTTTCCAGAGTGTACTGTAATCGCGACGGCACAGGAAATGTTTCGTGGGAGACGCAAAAAAAAAGAATTTAATACGAGTAAAGAGGCATACGGAATTGGGGGAAAAGATAGATGCCAAGCCTACCGGTTAGAACCGCTACATGCCTGGCATGGTCTGATATTGTCAGAAACACCTCACTCTGGGTTTGGTGGAATTGATGGGATTGCAACTACGTGATTGTATTGCTTGTGTGTGTTCTGTTGTGGTCTCTGGCTTCGCCAGAGACCTCAGTCTTATAGTTGCATACAGTGGCCACTGTGGTGGCAATGGCGCCTGTGGCGCTTGCTACTACGGGGTTCCAGCATCTTCTGGTGCCTCCTTTTCGACACACCCCCCAGATTCAAGCCTTTACATTAGATCTGACTGCCAGCCTATCCGTGATATTAACAAGGTGTAGTTGGCGTTCAAAATTCTGGTGTTTCTGGGGTGTGAGGGCTTTCGTTAGGCCGTCAGCTATCATGTCTTCTGATGGAACGTAGTCTACCAAGATCTTCTTGCGGCTTTGCTTCCTTGCGTAACCAGTGGTTGTGAATATCCACATGCCTTAGTCGGGTCTGCAAGGTAGCCACTTCAGCCATCACAAGCCAGATTGTCTGCTTGTTGTCGCACAGAATCTTGATACGGCTGTCGTCTAGCCGGACTGTTAGTTCTGTAAGTAAGCGACTCACAAAGAGGGCTTCTTTTGCAGCCTGGGCTAGAGCAAAAAGCTCAACTCCCGTGGTGGATGTGGTAACGGTGTCTTGTTTGTTAGCGCTCCAACTAATCAGACCATCAAACAGTTCTATGGTGTAAGCTTGTGAGCTTTTTCGATTGATGGAGTTATCGGCAAAGGAAGCATCGCTGGCCACGACGAAATCGTCTTTCCCACCTAGCTGTAATACCAGGGCTTTAGTCTGGTGTAGGTAGTGTAGTACTTGGTCTGCGGCTTTGTGATGTACTGGGTTAGGGTTGGCATTGAATCTCGTCAACCGTGATACTGTAAAGGCTAAGTCTGGCCTTGTTATTACTGCAGCGTATATGTTACAATCCTAAACTCCCAGAGGGTCACGCGTTGGATGTTGGAGGTTCAGGTAACCGTGTGGAGGTCTGAGGGGTTGGTGACAGCAGGTGATAGAATCTTAAGGTATCGAGGGACACAAGGGGTAAAGTCTCAAGCAAGGGGTCTTGGTCTGAATATCACAATCTGGATTGCTACCACAAGGTATGGTACCCGAACGTGATATTGCTTTACTTGGAGTTCCAACTCGCAAGCCAAAGCAATGGTGAACACAAGGTTCCTATATAGACGCAATGAATGGCATGTACCTCCGTGGACCTGGCTTTGGTCCCACGGGTCCCTGGCTGCCTAGGTCCTTTCTGATTGGTTAGCTGCTGATTGGCTCCCCTCCACGTGGCCCCACTTATTCATTGGCTGGATCCTTCGGATCATGACATCTCCATGCACGATATACCTTTTATCTCCTAACCTAAATGGCCGTGCAGTTGCGAGGACCTAGTTTTGGGGCCTCCCACCATTACCAGCTGCGCTTTCCTTCACTCCAACGACAATAGAGAAAGAGAATGTCTCTTTTCACCATGACATCGGTCTATTTGCACCATGACCCACCCTCTGCCCCATCAAAAACCGTGACCTACATTGCTAGCCGCATTGATTTAATTGACTACGCCGACGTCCTTCCACTTGCAACACGCAAACAACAACTCTCAACTGCGCAACATTCGCGATGGAGTCCCCAGAGGTAGGCAACACTACGCGCACGTTTTCTCGAGCTAACCAGGCGGTCAGGAAGCGGTTTAGAGCTCGGCGAACGAAGCGATCGATGGCATCCACCCTACGCGATCGCCGATGCTGAGCCTGCTGCTCATTCTGATGCCGATGAAGCCGAGTATGACGATGTTCTCGACACAAAGACTACAACAAAACCAGCGGCTAGACAAACAGCAACGACAACTACGTCTTCAACAGCCACGCACGTACGCCCAGGAGGTCAAGAACCAGCTTGGAAACCAAGAACTAACCTAGCAACTCACCCAGCAGTCACTGTTACAGCTAGTCCTACAGCTGTTACCAAAGGCTGGGCTTGTGTCACACGCTGAACGCCCCTGACACCTGGATTGGCACCATGGCGCACCGAATCTCGGTGGCTCCGGAGAAAGCTTATCAACGAAGTCGCCTAGCCCAACCGGCATGCGCTGGTCGGCGAGGAGCTTGGCGACGCGCAGCTTGCGGCGGTGTGCCAATGCTGGCTTGGATATGCCGTAGCTCCGCCTCAGGCAGGCGCGTGACGTCCCTGCCGTCACCAGCTCAAGCGCGTTAATCAGCCGGGCGTGGCGCCGTCGATAGCGCGTACGAGCTGGGCCGTAACAGGGAAGGTCTTGAAGAATGCTTTACTGCCTTTCGCCGGTAGCTACTGTACTCTTCCCGCTATTTGCATTATTACAACTCTGCCATATCTCTGATCTAGCGCCACCCAGCTTTCTGGTCATGACGTCCTTATCGCATGGCGAGTCGGTGCTGGGGGAGCCGCAAAGCTCACTCCAAGTCCGCAGGGACGCAGCCCCGGGAGGGCGTGTTGAGAATGGCCGGGCTCCGGTGGAACTCTTCGGAACCAAACTAAACCCCAACTGGCGCGTGTGCCGTGGGTGGCAACCGGCGTATCCGTCTCGAGCCGTCGCGTCACGTAATGGCCAGAGAGTGCCGGTGCCTCCGGGGTTGTGCAAGGCATATAAGCGGAACTGTGGCATGAGGCGTCGATCTTTGAGGTAGCGTGGTCAGACACAGGCGCCGCGGATTGCGTCGCGTGGATGGGGCCGGGTACAGTAGGAGATCTAGGTGGAGGTTAGCACGGGGCAGGGTAGTCAGTCATTGTAGTGAAGCTATGGGGGGTTGTACTGGGAATTGAGGGCTGATCGATGGATTGAGTTTTGTTGTTTTTTGTGCTTGTGCCGTGGTCTTGTTGGCGGCCAGAAACGCATGGCCTGATGGCGATGACGGCTATGCTGATGGGGTACGCAAGGTTAGAGAGCATGAAGAGTACTGGGGGTTGAGAGACGGCATTGTCGTTGTCGCTATCGTCACTAGTGGCAGGCCATCCCGTGGTAACGCTGCTTGAGGCAGCTTGTAGGGTTGTATGTGATAGATCGAAGCCAGGGAACTAGGTCACCTTTGGCGGTGCCGAGAGCGTCCGCCCCTAATGGAGCGTGCCGACACGTTGTCCTTGTAGGTGGTGACCTTAACTAAGCACCTGAGTTCTTCGAGGGAAGGTATTGTGGGACATCTCGGTGTAGGCTCGCAGCGCGCATTAGACCACGGTTCGATTCGAGGCGGTTGAGGAGGTGAGCTGGAGGTGATGGGCGAAATTTGATGTATAAGGTAGCGTTTCCCGGACGTCATCATCACTTGGTAGGTGGCCGTCCCCGGGAGAAGCCTGATGCTCACACCTCGACCGAGGTAGCGCTCATCTAGCGTCCTATCTCACTCCTTGACACCCCTCTCGCAAGCCTAACCTTCTCTTGACAGCCTTGCTCACCCCCACTGGTGCTGGTAACCGTCGAGGGTGCTGTTGAGGGTAGTGGGATGTCCTGAAAGTGTCGATAACTTATGCAGATCTTGATCAGTGCCTGTCGCGCTAATGGGCGGAGGTCTAGGCTGTGTGGGGTCAGGAATGGTAGGCGTGATGATGAGGTGTCCCACGATGAGAGGTTGCCGCGGGCTAGGGATCGCGCGCAGCGCGATGGTGGTCAGTCCATGTGGTTGAGAAGGGGGAAGGGGGTATACGCACCACTAATCAAGCTAAATCTCGAACATCGCCTCGAGATCTGACGGTGAGAAACCTACCTTGTTATGGGGTTGGGAAAGGCGGATTTAAGGGTGGCGTGGAAGGGCTGTCCTTGCTAAGAAGGACAGTGACGTATCGACCCTTGGCACGCAACTTGGCGCGGCCCTGCAATTTTTTTTTATTTTTTTTTCACCGTCGGGTTAAAAATGGCGCTGCCCCTGCGCGGAGCTAGCTGACGGCCTAGTATGCGAAGTTAGGTGACGGTACGCAAAGTCTGTGGTCCAAGCTCCCCTGCCGCGCTAGTGGGTCCTGCAGCGGTGGACCGAATCTCCCCTTGTCTCATGTTCGACTGCACCCCTCTGTGAGCTCGCCGCCGAACGAGGCGAAGTATTTTGAGGCCCGGTTTTCGTCCCTTGTGGTGCAGAAGAGTTCCACGAAGCTCGGCCATCCTCGTGACAAATGCGCCCTCTGAGCCTGCATCTTTGGAGCCTCTGCTCGCCTGATTCAGGCGCCAGATTTGGATTTCGTGACGTGCAGTGCGGTGTGGCCCAGACTGGCGCTTCTCTTGCCGCGCCACGAAAGGCTTCTCCAGATATAGCAGATTGCTTGCCCCGACTTTAACCACCTCGTAAGTACCCCGCTTGGATCCTCCGATTACCCCTTCGAGACGGGCTGAGACGCTTTCCCGACGACCTGCTCGGCAAGGCCACTAACAAGCTCCTCCCGGAGTAGAAGCTTTGTGTCGTCACCGGCACGACTTCGACCGGCCCCACCTCGTCTTCCCTCGACATCATCGAGCCTGCCTTTCATCCACCAGCCGCCTCGCCGAGCCATACGAACTTGCGCACCTCCGCTACGACCTTCTCGGCAATACCACCGACAAGCTTGAGAGCTTCGCCGATCGCTTGCACCCTCTCCTTGCCCATCGTCTACTAACTCCTCGACACCGACAATCCCTACCCTGCCCCTTGGTCAGAAGGGTCCCCAACATAGGCCAGACCAGTCCGACTTCTACATTCTGCCCTTGAGCAGTGTTACCGCGGGGTAGATGCACGAAGGCTGCCGGTCAGCCTCGCCGGGGCGAGCTCGTTAGGCATCACGCCGACCTTCAATCCGCCAGTCCTCGCGCTGCCCTCGACAGCCACCCTCGATGTTGGATAGTAATCTAGCGTCTCGTACGCAACAGCGCGCGCTCCTATTCGAGACCAAACATTGGCACGAGAACCCGAGGAGAAAATCCCAACTGGCACGTGTGGGCGACGATGATGACTAGGCGCCACCGCATTGCAGCTCGACGACGTGCTCGTCACGACGTCGCCCGACCGAGTGCGCATGCGCGAGGTTATGGAATGTAAGTTCAGGCGGCCTCGCGAGTCAGCATCCAACGTGGCAACGTCCTCCTTTCCGCCGCAGCTCCGCGATCGCGGAATGGTTCTACTCCAGTATCGCTCGTATCCCTTCAGCGCCATCAGATGCTGAGGTCACCGACAGCCGCCCTCGGCTGCAGCACGACCTCCAGAAAGCGTCCGCCAGACCTCCGACAGCTTCATCAGTCTGCGGTGTGGCTTGTAGGCGATGTTCCGTAGCTTGAGTATGTCGTGACGGGAAGTTGGGTCTCGAAGTTGAACCTCCACGCACTCCGTTATCGTCTCCACTAAAGCACCTGTGAGGGAATAGTGGTCGGGACCTTCATAGTTAGACGTTAAACAGTAAATATGGAGAATGCACCGACTTACAGCATGAGGGAGTTATCATACTTTTGTCCACCGGGAATATACCAAATAATGCAGTCGGCATAGGCGTTACGTCTTCAGCTGTCGTTAGCGGTGCTGAGATTTGTGTGGCTCTTGAGCGTTACGACTCCCCGCAGGCCAAGGCGGTCTCGCAGTATTGCATTTCGTGCCCAGAACCAACCTGCTTCTGCACTGCATTCTCGACGACGTCGCGCCCATGAAGGGAAACGAGACCCGCTACGCCATGTTCTAGCCCCGAAGAGTTCCAATGAAGCTCGGTCATCATTATCGACACTTGACAATGCGCCCTCCCGGAAACTCCTCCAGCTCCAGCATGCGTCGCTCCTGCTTAGGCGCCGGTGGTTCCGCCATGTGCCCAAGGTGGTATTCGAAGATTATCTGATGTTCTTGGAAGTGCGCTTCTCAGAACTCTTCTGAAGGGTGTAGGATTAGATACCTAGTGCGCCAGTGCTACCAACGCCCTTCCTGATCTGATGCACTCATCCACTGCTATATTTTTATCTGCAAAGGCGACGTTCACCAGAGCGCTGAGCTGCGTCGAGTCCTCCCACACTACACTATGTTCCATGCGGTCTATGGCGGGTCATTGGTATCGGGCCATGCTAGGTATGGACCGCCTCTGACCAGCCGCCAAACTTAAGGGCTACAATGCGACCTAACTTGGTCGATTCATCTGTCCGTGTGTCCTTCCACTCCATACCATTTAGGATTTTTGTAATGTAACCTGCCGCCGTAGAAAGGTGAAGGATGTGAGAAATCGCGTGGTGAAGTGTAAGAAGGCATTGAGAAGGGGGCTTAATAGTCCGGCTCTTGGTGAAGTGGAGCTTATGTACTACAGGAAGATCTGGTGTAACCATAGGGTGGAGGAATGACTGAATCCGGTAGGTGTGCTCTTGATCTAGTACAGGCTTGAAATAGATATCAAAGTTACCAAACCAGCTGTGGAGGCTCTGGGTTAGTGTAATTACGTTCCTTAGTCTGTTGATGTCGGTGCCTTTAATAAGGTGGATGACTCTGTTGTTGAACATGTTGAGGATGTCAAGTACAGCCTTCTTGGAAGGGTGCTACTACAAGGTCAGCTATTTTATCCCTCTACTGAGGTAAGATGAGAACAGACTAGCTGGGAGTTATTTCCTGTTTTTGTAAGGGAATGAGGAAGAATATGGGCCACCTCAAGACGCGAAAACCTAGGGCCAGCAACAAGTAAATTCCCGTTCTCGTCTTTTGCCTTGTCGCCATGCATCATCAGATGCTTGTTCGCTTCTTCCGCATCGAACCGGCGACTAATCACGTATTGGTAGCGGTTGTGTAGAAGACAGTCACCTTGAAGGCTTGCTACTTGGTCTGGTGTCCCAACAAAGTCTTGCACGCCACCCCCTTGAGCCTGTCGGACTGCGGAATGTATTTGCGGTGAAGGCTGCGGCGTCTTGTGGAATGAAGCACGCACTATAAGACGTTAATGAATAGAAGATCTAAATAACGGTGATTCTTACGAGGTAAGAAAAAGTTATCTAAGAGATAGTCTGCAAAGCAGGACAGGGCTAAGCGGAGATCCTCTTCAGTGTCCTCAAGGTCGACATCGTCTTCGCCGTCAATCGAGAGTGACATAGCCTGAAAAAAAGCGCGCAGGAAAATTTCTTGAGACTCTTCCGAGCGTGTATACTTATATGTGAGGCGGACGAGCAGAGTGCGGTTGTATTGGCTGTTTCGACTTTTATCTGAACCTTGGAAATGGTCGATGATGCCGTAAAATTGCTGCTTTGCGCGAGCACGCTTACCCGTCTCTAAGGCCGGCCCAGGGGAAAAATAGATAGTTCCTTCCAAGGATGATAGGTGGCGATGGTGTGGTGTTGGGGAAGCCGGATCCATTTTGCTGATATCAGATGTCGTTCGCTCGCAAGAAAGAAAATGGGGGGAAATGGGCGAACACGCACCAAGGGTAATTACATGGAATTCTACACCTCTCCGGCCAACCTCGACCGCCCCTTGCTGCTCTCTACAAATCCTCACAGCCCGCTACCGCGCCAGGCTGAACTTGTTGGGTCTCCGCGCCCCTCGATCCGCCAGGCCGGTGCTATAGTTCCACTACGTTTTCCCCCTCCGGGCGCCGTATGGGCGAGCCGGGCAAGCTTGGTTGAGCCGGACAAAGAGGTCAAGGAACAAGAACTGGGTCCAGACATCAAGTCTCGAGCGCCCGACGAGGCACAATAGCACGCGCCACCTAAGGCGGCCCTCGACTCGCTTACGCGCCGCGCTAGCTGCTAATCGACATGATCGCCCTTCTGCGTGCGCACGGGCGCCCCGATTCACGACCACGCTATTCCGTACGCAGTCGGAGACTAGCAACCACATGTCGGGTCGCTCTCACCGGAGCTCGTCGAACTTGCGCACCTCCGCTACGAGCTGCTCGACAAACCAACCGACAAGCTCCTCCCCGGGTCGCCTATTGAGAGCTTCGCTAATCGCTTACACCTTCTCCGCGCCAGCCTCAGCCGTCCTCTCCGTCCGCCGAATCCTCGACATCGACAATCCCTTACCGCGCCCCTTGGTCGGAAGGGTCCCAACATACGCCAGACCAGTCCGACTTCTACAATCTGCCTCGAGCAGCGTTACCGCGGGGTGAGTGCGCAAAGGCAGTATGTCGGTCAGCCTCGCCGGGGCAAGCTGGTTGGACACGCCACCCTTCAATTCGCTAGGCCCCGCGCTGCCCTCGACAGCTGCCCTCGATGGCCTCGAATGCGCCTCGCTCCTTTTTAGACGCTGGTGTTTCCGCCGTGTTCCATGATCTGGCAGCGACGAGATCTCCGCGCAAGCAATCGGGAAGCCGACAGCGTCAAACTTTTTGCAGATCCCGGATACACATACCTCCATCTCCCTCCTTAGAAACCTCATAGATGAAAACAGCCTGGTCGTCTGAGACGAGTCCGGGCTCACGAAATTTCCTTTATCGTTCGCAGTTCCGAGCTAGGGTGAGTTGTGGCTAATTTTGTCTTGAGCTTTTCCTGCACGGTTTTTGCCTTTCCGAATTCAGCATGTACAAGCATGTTTTTTTTTTACAAAAAGGGCAACGCTACCTTTTGTCAAGGCATAGCCGGCTAAGCATGAATCACAGCCCATCATTCAGTCCCCCCTTCCAACAAGCCGTCTACAACTCCCTTGCTTTCATTTCCCATTATACAAAAGGCAAATGTCGGTGTGGCTACCTAAGGTACAGTCTGAACTAACTCCCATCTCATCACCGTCCACCATCTCGCTACCTATTCCAACCCCCTTAGAGCACCATCATCACCATAACCACCACCGTAACAACAACAGCACCACCACCACAACCAACGGCTAAAACTCCTCCCGCCCCATTTCCCTTCAGTTCACTAGGGTTACTAGCCTGCGACGGCGACGGTGGCGGCGAAGGAGACCCCTCCCTAGCAGCAACGAGCCGGCCACCAAACGCCCCACCGTCCAGCACGATCGTGCGCTCGACCTCCTTCGCAGCGAGGCGGTAGGCCTCGAGCGTCTGGGTGTCGTTCGGGTTGACGACGGCGGTCATCCCGTTCTGGCAATGCGTGAGGAAGCCGCAGTAGATGAATATTGGGTTTGTTGTGTTTACTGTGATTTGGAATGCGGTTTTCTGTTTTTTAGGGCAGTAAGTAAGGGGTTTGGGTTTGTTTGTTAGTGAGGGGAGGTGTAGTTTTGAGTTTTGGGTGGGAGATGGGAGATGGAAGACGGGGTAGGGAGTTAGGTGTATGTAAGGTAAGGTATACAACATACGTTCTGCCTGCTAGAAGTAGCGAAAAACCCTGAGTGAAATCCCGCCGCCTCCTTGGCTGGTGTGCAGGGGGTGTCGAAGTCGCTCATGGTAGCGCTGTTGTTGACGGGGAAGCTGAACTCGATGACGTTGCCGACCGCCGCCGTGACGGTGTCGGGCGTGAAGACGAGGCTGCCGAGGGAGACGCGGATCGTCTTTGCGGCGGCGATGGGATATGGCATCGTAAAGGCGGCGAAGAGGGTGAGTGGTCGTAGCGCTTTCATCATAGTTTATTTAGGCAAGGTACCTTTCTTCAAGCTTATCCGTTTGGTTGTTAGTTGTTGTAGAGAGATCCGAGTGTAACAGTTGAGTTAGCGGGGAAGAGAGGTTAGAGCAAAAGGAGAAAAGAGGCTCAACAATGCTGTTTAGAACGGTCTTGCATTCTACCACTAATAACCTTTTTAGGTCATGTACGCTCAAGTGCCTAACTTCTAGGCAAGCTTTTGAATCCAAGGTTTCCCGTGGTACAGTAGCAAAAGTAATTAAGCCACAAATCTCTCCTCTCCAATTGCTTCCAGCCTCAACTATCACATATCATACTCTCGTTGGACAACAACTCTTTTCCTCATTCTAGACCCCGAAAAGTCTGAGACATGCAGGCTAAGCCATACATACGTATGGCAACATAACCCAATGGCTGGCAGCGCAGTTACCCAATCTTCCCGTGCTGGCTTCTCGAATCGCGGGCTTTTCCCCGGGTTGGAAGACATACAAGTGTATGTCGATGTTAGGTCTCGACTCCTTTCAAAAAGTGGGTATTTAGGTACCTACCGTAGAGGGACTGCTTGCGAGTGTGAATGATAGGCACCTTGGACGATGAAGATTGAAACCAGGCCTAAGAATAAGGGGTGCAGACCCCCTCTATTAGAATCTCATCGATGCCAGCCTATTTGAATAAAAGTGATAGTCTATCTGACTCTAGATGCTGAGGTATTAAAATTTAAATACCCCCCTCTATCAAAAGCAAAAGCTCCCTGCGAAGGCAGGTACCCTGGGTAAGGTATTGTACATACCTATCGAACCCGGCCCCAACCCTTTCCCCCCTCCCTTTTTCCCCTTCTCCCAACACACTCAAGTAAAAGATGCTAGCATGTTGCTATGAGCAACCAAAACCTCGCCTAGACGTTATAGGTAGTCTACCGGGGAAAGCCAAACCCACTTTACATCTGAAAAAAACCCTCTTGCCGACGTCATCCGACTAGCGTCCATTAATTGGCGAGGCATTGGTGTTGACGATGAAGACAACCAACAGAGTAGTGTAACTAGCATCGAGCTGCTAATCAGCGGTGTGCCTTCATGGAGGAAGAGGGGAAACAGGAACTAACGCGGTAGCCGCGAGGAAGATCTCAACCGCCCTCGCCTTAGTCGTGGCGGAGAGGACAACGACCAACAGTATCGTCGCGAGGACTACGACGACAGTCCGCGCCTCTAGGCCGGTCAGCGCGACACTGCAGATAACAGCGGGCGCCAGCAGGATAGCAATGAAAAAGCACGCCACCATGGTCCGCGCGGTACGCGGTATCAGCCCGCCCGGGAAGATGAAAACGTTTTCGTCCCTGGATGCTTGGCTGAGTAGCCGCGTCCGGAACCAGCGACAGAGCCAGATGACTCGCTTCTCTATCCAGGTCTCGAGCCGCGTGGTTGGGTCCTCCCCTCGCTGGGTCGCCAGCGTGACGAGCTCGCCGTTACCGCGGCATTCGAGGTACTCGGTCTCATCGCTAGCGGGGAACCCCATGTTATCAACCCAATTACGGAGGCTGTCGACATCACCTGGCCGTGCGACATCGTACCGGAGCGTCTTGCTGTTGCGCTCGACAAACGCGTCTAGCCATTGAGGTGTTCATTAGTAAAAATTATCGGTACCGCGACGCGCGAGAGATGGTTCCATCAAGTTCCCAATCCAAAAAGGCTCATACCGTAGTCCTTGAGGGCGCTGTCGATGTCACTGAGAACCTGCGTCCTTTCAGGATCGGTGTCGTATCGGATGGATCCTCAGAAGGAGAAGACCCGCTCGTCGATCTCGCTGAGCCTCTTCTCCAGCACCAACACCTCGTCCTGCTTGAGTAGAAGTAGACGGATGCGGAGGTTGGAGAAGCGTCTGCAGATGTGGAAGGGGTCGTGAGCGGCGATGAGAGCCGAGTATTGTGGATAACCTCTCGGGTAGTCCTCGACTGTTGTTACCACAGGTATTTTAGACCGAGTTTCTGGGTTCGCACAGGTATATGACTAGAGATAGAAATACTGCCCTACCTTGCATGAAACACCTATCAGATGGCGGCTGCTGCTGTTTTGGCTGGACCCAAACGCTCAACTTGAACACTGACAACCACTTGGAGAGTTCAACCCAGCGGCGCACAGGGGTCAGCGTTGAGTTCTCCATTGCGTGGTTGGCATCAACGCGGACTGGCGAGTAATCGATGGAAGCTTCCAAGGATCTTGGGGCAAGATGGCTGCGAGGCGACTTGACTTCGAATCGACCCTCCCGGCTGACATGAAGTTATCGCCAAGGTAATTCATCGGCCCAGGTTTGACAGGACAAATTCCGAGCGCCGACAGTTACGTCGGCCCCGGTAACTCTTATGTGTGGAGGCATGAAAGCCTTAGGGGGCGATGCCTGCGGACCTGCTTCTCTAACATACTCCCGACAGCCTCATTCTGCCCGATGGCTAGAGGCGCTGTAACGCTGCGACGTGACTCCACCCGGTGCTACGCTGATAACTCAACTCTGAGGAGGAACGGCTTGAGTGCCCGGTGAGGCTATGCTTACTTTTATTGCCCGGGTAGCCTGGGGGCGCGATGACAATGCCGCCACCTCAATGGCGAAATTGGTCCTGCTGTGTAACACGAGCACCGTTCATACATGCACATATATGCACGCATGTGGACGAATTTTTTTTCCCCGTCAGCCCCCTCAAGCTACCTTACCTTGGCTTCTACAAACAAGTCCAGCGGTCTGCAACCCGTGATAAACTCAAACCACGCTTACCTCGCAGTCCAGAAGAATCCAACCCTTTTTCTACTAATTACCACCTACATAGTGTGTTTCTGGGATCGTTCATGTTTTCACCTGATTAAAACGACGAATACCCCTTCCCCGGCACAACACCAACGCAGCTAGCTGTGCAGCCGACAGTGCGCCATTCAATTCATCATGTCAGATCTCGAGTTGCAGTATGTATTATGCCTTGCTCCATTTACTTCATTATTCGTTTTTTTTTGTTGGGGGGAGAGGGGGGTTGGGTTGGGTTGGGTTGGGTTATTTTGGCTTTTCTCTCGCTTACCCTCTCTAGTAGTGACTACGATGACATCCCCGACTTTGAGATCGTAGAGGACAGTGGCCGCGGCAAAATCTTGGCCGCTACCAAGGTAAGCCCCCCCCCTCCCCCCCCCCTTCTTCAAGACATTCGTGCCTTTTGTTCATCCGGGGCCTGGCATCATCTTAACCTACCCCCATGGATTCAATCTGATCGGACGTCGACGAGCAGATGAAGTTCAAGGAAGCCGACCTGGTCCTCCTTCTCGTTGACGGGCAGAAGCACGGCCCCTTCCGCGTGTCCGGTGCCGACCACGAGATCAGGGCACAATGAGGCACCCAAGGCATTAAACGAGGCCGTGCTCACGCCGGGCAGCAGGAGACCAGGGAGGATTGTTGTCCCCATAGACTAGTTTTCAATGAGGAATGCAGGACAGCAGAAAATGGTGGATCATTTCCTGGAAGTCCTCAAGGAAAAGCTGGGGTCAAAGGTGTGGTATGTGTCGTTTGGAGAAGAGTGGGCAAGGAGTGGACCTCAGGATCTAAGATCCACCACAACAGGGGTTTAGCATCTTCCATCACCCAAGAGCAGAGAGATCAGGGCATTGCTGAGTTAAATGTGTACTATGACTGGGTCCGAGATACATCCTGAAGCCGGAGACCGAATATAATTTCGTTCTCCTTCCTCTCGGGCGACCTGGAGCCAACTGTCGAGACACCGTCCCCACCCCTGCGTATGTACCTCTTCCGCGGCGAGCTTTGTATCAAATACTAACCAAGAGCAAAGAGGTGAATTCTCCGAGTCTGCATACGATCCAGTTGATTTTAGCACCGTTCTGGGGCTGCCTCAAGTTGCCATTCCCAGTCTGTAGCACCCACGCTCCCGCGACTAATCCACGGACAATGAAACTAATCACCAATGTAGTTGGTCAGAATCCGTACGAGTCCTGAGTTACCGGGAAAGCGGAGCGGTCGACGCGGGCGCATCGGGCCTAAGGTAGAAAGGGTCGCCGTCGACGGCCGAATCGGCGCGCGCGGCCATTCTAGACGACAAGCAAGACGTGCCAAATGTGTGGTTATTCAAGCAGGACACTCCGAGGTAAGCCGTCTTCCCCATCGTGCCGTTACTCAAAATGAGTATCGTGTGTCGTTGATACACATAACTAACGCGCTGTGTGTGAAAAGCCGCGATAAGTTTGAGACCGCCATTGCCGACACGGTGAAGGACTTCCTCGTAGACGACGAGAAGAACTGGGAGCAGGCTTTTGCCACTTACCTAGCGCAAGATGACGACAACTACTCGACGCGGGCCTGGCTGATGCTCAAAAAGGGGTGAGTAGCGCTTCTGCACGCATCACCCACGACGGAGCTGGACTGAGCTGGTGTCGGGTGTTGCAGCTTCTCGTTCCAAGACACGGTCGACGCCGAGGCCGCAAACACGTGAGTGCCCGAGTTTTGGAGCCGTGACATGCCTGACCACAACTGACAGACCGCCAGATCGACCAGGCTGTTCGACCAGGCCTTCACCGAGACTATCTGCGACTACTGCGACTTCTAGGCAGCCTAGAAGGCCAAGTAGTAGCGCATCAAGCAGGCATGTCGCTAATCCCTAAGACCATAAAGCAGAAGCTGCTGTCGGCCGACTGGCCGCCGGCCGACGTGCGCGGCGAGCTCCCCGCTACCCCCATCAAGATCACGTACAACCGGCCCGTGGTGGCCATGGTAGACAAAGGCCAGGCGGTGCACGTCACGACGACCAACACGGCGGGCCAGGACCCCAAGACCGAAGCCTACGACATGGTGTTCAACACGACGGCCATGGCGCCGCTGCAGCGCATGGACATTGAAGGCCTCGAGCTGCCCGACAACGTGCTGACGGCCATCCGCGCGCTGAGCTACGACCGCGCCACCAAAGGTGGCCATCAACTTCAAGTCTCCGTGTTGGAACATCTTGGGTTGTGACTCGTCGACCGACCTTCCCATGAGCAAAGTGGTCTACCCGTCATGGGACGACGGCCCCGACGCGCCGGCCGTGCTGAAGGTGTCGTACAGCTGGGCGCAGGACGTCACGCGCATGGGCGCCCTGATGCCGCCGTACGGCCCCAACCAAGCCCAGCCGCACATGGACGAGCCCGTCGTCTCGACGTGCCTCGCCGGCTTGGTGAAACTGTTCGCCGGCCGCGAGGAAACACGGCACGTCACGCCCGAGTTCCTGCGCAGCCAGTACGTGACGCACCACGCGTACGCGTGGTCGCACGACCCGCTGACGGGCGGCGCCTTCGCGCTGTTCGGCCCGGGCCAGTTCAAGAACGTGTATCCGCAGTTCATGCACCTGTTCGCCGGCGGAAAATTTGCGCTGAGCGGCGGCCGGGGACAGCATCCCGCCGAGCTAGACGAGAAGCTGCTGTACCGCGCTATTATGATAAGTGATAGGTGTACTAAGGCAGGGGAGAGCTACTAACTAATTCGACGGGTTTAACGGACTTGGCCTAGCGGGTCTGGTTCCGTCGAGTTGAAACAGGTGTGGTTGGTGGCATTGGTGCTGGCTGGATTAGTTCTAGCCCACTTGAACTTTTGAAGTTGGACACGGAAATGGCGTTGACCAAATTTGCTTGCCTCCCAAGGACCGTTGTGATGTGATTGGGGTCGGTGGAGATGATCGGGCCAGTGGGGCGGCGTCTAGATTCCAAACAGCCTGCGGTGGTGGCGGTTTGCTTCTGGGGCTGGAGTCAAAGCCATTGCGGTGTTCATACTGGCGAATCTCGAGTAAGTGATGATATCCCATTCTCGATCCGGCGAATGTGATAGATCGTGGATTGGGTGTTGTCGACTTGTTTGCTTCTCGCTGCTCTGCTCTGCTGCCGACGGCTGGCTGTTTCCGTTGCTTCGCTCTGCTCTGCTCTTGCCTGCTCTGCTCTTGCCTGCTCTGCTCTGGCCTGCTCTGCTCTGGCCTACTCTGCTCTGGCCTGCTCTGCTCTGGCCTGCTCTGCTCTGGCCTGCTCTGCTCTGGCCTGCTCTGCTCTGGCCTGCTCTGCTCTGGCCTGCTCTGCTCTGGCCTGCTCTGCTCTGGCCTGCTCTGCTCTGGCCTGCTCTGCTCTGGCTTGCTCTTCTCTGGCCTGCTCTTCTCTGGCCTGAATATTCATGCCCATATCATCGCGAGATCTGCCCTTTCTCTGCGTTTCCTGACCACCGTTGATCGTTAATTACGTCTCTTGTCCCAATCAAGCGACGGTTACCTGCCGAGACTCTTGCTACGCTCATAGCTGTCAACGGAGCTGACCTTCTTGTCAACGGAGCTGACCTTCTTGTTTCAGTGCCTGACCATCGCGTCCACTGTGGCGTTTGGCCTCGGTGCGTTGCAGGTCCGGCATCACAGCTATATCACCGTTGATGTTGACTTTTTGGGTATTGCCGACAGAAGCGCGATACGGCCTCGGCCGCCACGTCTGGGCCGCGTCCGACGAGGACCATGTCCGCTTTTCCAAGGCACGGCCACCTCCCCATCTCAAGTCCCGAGAACAGCGCTAACCAACCAACGTACCGCGCCACAGTCCCTGTTCAGCTCGACGCTCGTGTACAGCCTGGCAGCATGCCTAACCAAGGGTTCGGTTCTGCTGCAGTACCGGCGGCTGTTTTTGGCAGTGGCAGTGGCAGTGGCAGTGGCAGTGGCAGCGGAGTGGCTCGTGTGGTTACCAAGTCTAGTTATGAAGAGGCTAGTCGGGTAGTAGAGCCGGATGGCGTATGTGTGATGGAGAGTGCCTAGCTACCTGCACCCCCTGAAAAGTATTAAATAGAGTGCGTCTCCTACTACCGTCAAATCGTCCCCGCATACTGTAGGTACATAATCGCCCAAGTGTTACAACTCACCGCCCAGGAAATCACCAAATTTTACACCTAAAATTACCGCATTCGCTAGCTGCCCCGCTCCAAGCGCTAGCAACGCAGTTGTACCGCAATTACACCTCGCCACCGTCGTCAACGTCAACATACTTCCGAATGCGGTAATTCCACCTCAGGGCCGTAGATTCACTCAAATCGTTCAAATCTGCAATAAAAAGCGAAGCTGACTTCTTTGAATTCGCTTACGTAACAGGGCCAAAAATGCAATAAAAAACTACAGGCCGCTTACACTACTCACAACTGCATGCAACTGACAGCCTTACTGATCTATGCCTTCCAAGCCCGGGCAGTCAGTCGCGGAACCCTTCCACTTCGTGCAGGCCGTACAACACCACCTTCAGCCACTGCAGAGGCTGTAGGGCCATGTGAAGCTCGTGATTTGTGCCCCCCCGGCTAATACCCTGCGTGCCTTGGTGTTGAATACTGCTTGTTGCCCTGCCAGCCCGACTCCCTGTGCCACGGCCACCCTGGCTCCCTGAGCCCCGGTTACTACGGCGAGCCGGGTCCAAGTTATTGATAGTACGGCGAGGAGGCTCCGCAGGCGCCTGGCTAAGGTCGTCGTCGTCGTCGTCTTCAACCTCGTCGTCAACATCGTGGTCGTCATCGTTAAGAGTAACGCCCTCCCACTCTGAGACCGGAGTTCTTGACGTAATTAGAGGGTCGTAGTTTGACTGTGTTGAAGAGGGCAGAAGCAGCCCAGTCGTTCAAATCCTCGATAAGATCATCGAGGCTGTCATATTTGGTGTTGAAGAGCTTATGGCCGGCTGGTGGGTTCGAGAGTGGTGGTGGCGGCGGCGCATTTTCATCGGGCGCATCGCTGATATCGCCAAAGTCGCTGAGATCGCTTAGATCTTCAAAAAAGGACACTTCTATCACTAGTTAGTACTCCGCGACGAAGTAAGCGATCAAGAAATGAAGTCATACCGATGCATCGATTGAATGCAGTACCGACGATGTTTTTTAGTGGTTGTGGAAGGTCGGTTGTAGTGGAAAGGTGTAAGGTTCGGTTGCGTTGTGGTAAAAAGTGTTAAATTACTACGCGACAGAAAGTTAGATGTAGGGTATACAGTCAGGGTTAGGGTTATATATGGTGAATTACAGTATGTGAGGACGATTTGACGGTAGTAGGAGACGCATAAGAGCTTTGATGCACGCACCCACCACTTTTTTCGTTGCACCTGCCTGGGGGCCTTGGCAGCTGTTGGCAGTTGAGATACGCAGAGCTATTCTAGGCTGGTAAAATCGTGAAATCCCATCTTCCCGCCCACGCACTTCCCATATGCCAACCCAGCCGCCGGCCGCCCGGGTCAACAACGTTGAAGCCATCAAAACCTTCAACAGCCCTGAAAATGCGTTAACCGTGGTGTTTTCCATTTTGACGATTTCTTCGTTGCTGAGTCGGCCTCGGAATAAAGGTAACATGCAAATGGCAACTCTGAGGCCCAGATTTGTACCTAAATTTGCCAAATTTCATGGTAGGCGCCCAGTTGCCTAAATGATCCATCTGTTCAATCCTGATTTGTTGACACAGTGATGCAATTCCTTGGTGTCGACTCTATCAGTCTAGTAACCTAGTCTATGTCAACCTGGTCACCCTCGCCGCCCTTCCTACGAGGATAAGGGTCATCTTCACGGGACAGCGACAGCCAGCGCGAGGGAGCCGGGGGCGGCGAGGGCGAGGGAGCCGGGGATATCGAGGTCGAGGGAGCCGGAGCTGGAGACGGTGAGGGTAAGGGAGCTCGAATCATCAGAGGAAATCTCGATAAAAGGCATTACGAAGACTGTGAGCGGAAAGGTAGGTTGATGATGTGTTGCACGCGATCGAAGTTGACAGCGCACTGAATTGTCTGCTCAATAGGTCTAAAAGTACAGAAAAGAACGCTTCCTTATACTCATGGAGAGAGGGCAAGGGAGGCGCAGCCCGAAAGAGGCATTCCGAATGAAATGAGGACATTCCGAGTCAAGAATGAAGGAAATAACAAAGAATGAAGGAAGCTCAGAGGCATGTCAACCAGAGCCTGTCCAATTCCATGAAAAGTGGGTCAATTCCAGACGACATGATGTGTTCAAGGGTTGTTTGGCAAAGGAAAAGCCTGCAAAGGCCCTCTGGCCGCTGTAGACCTTAAAACACCAACTGCACACACAAATGCCGGCACGTGGAAGTGTAAATAGTGTCATTTTGACTTTGCCGGGCTTCCTAAGTGCCCGGTTTGCTTCCTTAATGCCCGGTAGGCCGTTGGGTGGATGCCATGCAATACGGCATTTTGCCATAAAAAACGGCATTTTACCATACAAAAAGCGGTCCCTGCGTTGCCAGCTGCCAATGACCCCCAAGTAGTGCGAGGAAAAAGGTAGTGGGTGCGTGCATCAAAGCTCTTAAATAACCCGTTAAACTGGACGAGATAGATACGGCGCGGCCCAGGGCGCGGTGGTAGGATACGGCGTCGCAGCGCAGCCTCGGTATTTTTTGTAAGTATAATACACAAGTCTCTTCCATGAGACCAAGGTAGATATTTAGATAATTTGGGTAATTTGCCATCGCGGTGTTTCCCTAGTAGGCATGTATTCTGGCAGGCTTTTCTTCGGACTTACGGATCATTTCGGATTTATGGGCTAATATTTCGGACTTACGTGCCACTGACGGCCAGCCATCCAGTCCCCGACTCCCCATGGCCAGAGAATCAACAAGCACCCTTTCCCACCTCGGATATTGTGGTCTCTGCCTCGGACTCTGCCTGTCGATCTACTGTAACCCTGTGAGCGGACTTTAGTGGAGATTGTCGATAATCTCCGGAGTACTGGTGTGTCCTTATGGCAGCGGGACTGACTTTTACGAATGAAAGCATACTGGTACCCAGGAGGCCTCGAACATACAGAGTCCTAAGGCCACTCTGATTCAAACGGCTCACATCAACTCGCTCCCAACTAAACAAACCTCTAGTCCGAGTCTCATCGTCAGCCCTCCCTCCGCCTCGTAGCTTCACCTTTCAGAATGGCCCATATCCTCGCGCCCGCCGCGGCACCGGCTACGGAGTTGGGCCGCTACCGGATCCTCTCTTCCACCGCCGGAGTTCGAGTCTCCCCGCTTCAACTGGGAGCCATGAGCCTTGGCCAGGCATGGGAGCCCGAGTTGGGTCCCATGGACAAGGCGGGGGCATTCAAACTCCTCGATGAATATGTCTTGAGTGGAGGCAACTTCATCGACACCGCCAACGACTACCAAGATGAGGAATCCGAGGAATGGCTCGGTGAATACTTTGACGAGAAAGGCACCCGCGATCAGATGGTCATCGCCACTAAGTATACCACGCATTACCGCAAACACGACCTGGGTCTAGCCGGAATCAACTACGCCGGGAACCACAGGAAGTCCCTTCGCCTCAGCGTCGAGGCGAGCCTGAAAAAGCTCCGCACTTCGTATATCGACATTCTCTACCTTCATTGGTGGGACCATACCACCTCGATTGAAGAGATCATGGATTCCCTCCACATCCTGGTGGAGCAAGGCAAGATCCTGTACTTGGGCATGTCCGTAAGTGGCCTGACCATAGGACAACCATCATAGCACAGCCGTCATAGCACAACCATCATAGCACAACCATCTCCATCCGCTCCGACCATCAGAGAAATCAGAGCGCGAAGGACTAATACCCATTCAAAAAGGATACCCCGGCATGGATCGTCAGCGCCGCCAACTACTACGCCCGTGCCAACAACAAAACCCCCATCAGCATCTACCAAGGCCGGTGGAACGTCATGATGCGTGACTTCGAACGGGAGATCATCCCGATGGCACGCCATTTCGGCATGGCACTCGCCCCGTGGGGCGCCCTGGGCTCTGGCAAGTTCCAATCTTCAAAAGCAATCCAAGAGCGGAAGCAAAGAGGCGAAGCCCTTCGCAGCATCCAGGGCGGAGAGCAATCCGAGGCCGAGGCCAAGATGAGTGAAGCTCTCTGCAATGTCGCTGCCGAGCACGGCATCAAGAGCCCGACTGCCGTTGCCCTGGCCTACGTCATGAGCAAGTATCCCTACACGTATCCCATTGTCGGGGGCAGGAAGGTCGAGCACCTGAGGGACAACGTCAAGTGTCTGCACATCAGCCTGACGCAGCAGCAAATCGAGTACCTGGAGGCCGTCGTTCCCTTCGACCCTGGATTCCCGAGCAATCTCATAGGCCCGGATCCCAAGGTTGCCGGGAAAGCGACCGGACTGCTGGCTGCCAGCGGGAATCTCAACTTTGCCATCGCCAAGTAGCCTCTACATTGACAGGGAGTCAGAAGACTGAATCTCGAGTGGCAATTAGTGACGCCGGTACAAGTGGCCAAGGAAAATGGGGTTGCTTACATGCAACCGAAAAGGAGATATGCCCCTGACCTACTGTGACGTAGTGTTTGTTCTTTTTTCTCTTTTTGCTGCTTCTTTGGAAGAAATCAACTCTTTTTACCATAATCAAGGCCTTCCGCCCTTACTTACGGGCCAGTGCTTCTCTTTGATACATTGATTACCTGATATGGCACTCCATTGCATGGCCGAGCTGATCAATTCGGCTGTTTCTTTGGTGATAAATACACGGCAGTCTATCTCGTTCAACCAAACACGACAGCCAAACACGACTAGGAGAGAGAATCTACATCATCCACCGTCCAACGGAACCAAAATATAGGGTAAACCAAACTCCCCTGAACAAAGAAACACGACAGGAAATGTAAAATGGAATCCCGAGACAGTAAACCACCGACCCGTCATTCCAGTGATATAGCGAGTAAAAATTTCTATAAAATGGGCAATTATCGGTTCCTTCTCCTCGATGGCGTAGGCTACTTCTTCTCTTTGACTTGTGGCCAGGATTTCGGAGCGGATCGGTACTTCCCGTCCGGAGCCACCTTCTGCGAAGAATTCGCCTTGTGCGTCCCCTCGAAAAAAGCCTGTGGGGAAAGAGGAACCGCGGCCTTCGCCTTCTTCGGGGGAGCCTTTCTCTTCCGGGGCGTCGGCTTCAGCTCCTCAGTTTCTAGCTTGACGTTGGTGTTGGCGCGAGTTGCGTAGCAGTGGGCCGAGGTCGGCCTGGGAACAGGGACAGGCGCCGCTTTCTTGGGCGTGGGGGTCTTGGGGGCAGTCGCTTTCTTGGGCGTCAGGGTCTTGGGGGCAGCCGCTTTCTTGGGCGTCGGGGTCTTGGGGGCAGCCGCTTTCTTGGGTGTCGGAGTCTTGGGGGCAGCAGCCTCGGTGGCCGCCGTCTTCTTCGGAGCTGCCTTGGTGGCCGCTGTCTTCTTCGGAGCTGCCTTGGCTTTCGGTATGGGCACCGGTTTCCTGGCCTTGGCCGCCTTCGTAGGCCTCTTGACAACTTTGGCTTTGGATGCGCCGGAGTCTCTGACGCCAGATGGTTTCGCCATAACTGCTTTGGTTGGGGGGGGAGGGGGGGGGGGGGGGTCAGAAAAAGGCAGCTGGGTTTTACCGGGCTACAATATATTGAGGGGCCTAGCTCTGAGAAAACAATTGCTGGTGAAATTTGTTCCGCTGTTTTTTCCTAGCACATAGGGGCTGTCTAAGCTAAGTTGCAGGACACATCGCGACGGGATTCAATAAACTAAAGGCAGGGGCTTTTATGAGCTAGCTATAACACAGTCACAAAGCATTATCACGACGCAGTCGTCAATCTCCTTGTCTCCGGAAACAGAACGCACGCCTGGCTATTGTCTTTGTTTTGTCACGAAGCAGCCAAACGAGTTCGGCCGCATCCGGCGCGTCGATTTTTAGATGTAAATCGACAAAGCCGTTCCGTCCCATATTCAAGAGCCAACATGCACTTTGGTTATTCTTTTGCACATTCTAGCACCTCGGCGAATGGTCTCAATAGACCTGAAAATTGGCGTGCACGGTTCAATCGACACAAAGACACAACCCACAACCCACACAAGGCCTCGTGGGCTCACTTCGACAATGCCGTACACATGCAAAACTCGACCCACAAGGGGCTGTGGGCTATGGGTCCGCTAGGGAACGTGCATCACGGGCCGCGGTTGCATGTAGTTCTGTAGTAGGGTACTGTAAACAAAGAAATACCCCGTAGTGTCGCTCCCCCATCTCTCTCTGTTGGCAAAACCAATTCCCACAGACAAGAGTAAAAGGTCTCAATTACAGGAGCATATAGAGGACTGAGTAAAATAGAGAGCCAGATTCTAGTGAAAACTCGACGATAGAAACACACTCCGAGTCAAGTCTACAATAGGGAGTGGATTCTAGTAGTGGGGATCTAGGCTGTTAGCAAACCTCGTCAGAGTCCAAGCTCCTGGCTAGGGCTGTCAGGGGCTGAAACCGAGGCGGCAGGCAGGGCTCCCGGGCCGAAGACGCCCAGAAGGTGCGAACAGGCTCGAGTCGAGCTGGGCCCCATAATTCCAGACAAGGCCAATCAGGCAGCCAGCGGCAATTTCCCGGCCTGGGGACCCGATAAAACTTTTTTTCTGCAGCGTCGTTATCTCGTCTGCCATTCCTTCCGCGTTTGCTATTCCTGCCAAAACTAAACACGGCCGCTACACAACCGTCCGCTCTTTCAACTCCAGCGCAGATGCGTAGATTCTCTCGTCTAGCTCTGGGCCTCTCGCCTCGATTGACAACACTCGCGTCGCGCCACCAACCCGTCCCCTCGCTCAACTTCAACTTCCGCAGCGCCCGCATTACCGCCGCCGCTCCCGTCGCCTTTCGGCGATTTTATTCCTCCCCCGCCGAGGCCCTCGCCCAACAAACAACCGACGACGCCTTTCAGCGATTTCATTCCGCCCCCGCCGAACAAGCAACCGAGGTCGACATCGACGAAATGGCGCCCAACTTTATGCAAAATGCTGCCCAGTACTCGGAGATGGCCGGCCGCATCGACGCGCGCCTCCTCAAGGCCCTCGCCAACATGAACTACACGACAATGTCGCCCGTGCAGCAGGAGGTGCTCAGCCTGCCCTCCTTCACCAAGGACTGCCTCGTGCAGGCCAAGACGGGCACCGGCAAGACCATCGCCTTCCTGCTGCCCGCCCTGCAGACCCTCCTGACGTCGCCCAAACTCCCCCGCGGCCAGGTCGGCATCCTCATCATGGCCCCGACCCGCGAGCTTGCCCAGCAGATCGCCGACGAGTGCGACAAGCTGACGGCCACCATCAGACCCGCCCTCGAGTGCCACCTCGCCGTCGGCGGCAGCAACAAGAACTCCCACCTGCGCAGGTTCACCGAGGGCAATCCCACCGTCATGGTCGCCACCCCCGGCCGCCTGCTCGACTACTTGTCCGACCCCGCCGTGCGCGCACGATTTACAAGCATCCGCAACGTCATCCTCGACGAGGCCGATAGAATGCTGGACCAGGGCTTCGTCCCCGACGTCATGAGGATTCTCCAGACGCTGCCGTCCAAGCAGTCGGCCAACTGGCAGGGCATGTGCTTCAGCGCCACCGTACCCAAGGGCATCGAGAAGGTGGTGCACTTGGTTCTCGACAAGGACCACGCCCGCATCTCCACCATCGTCGAGGGCGAGGAGCCTACCGTGAACAGGATTCCCCAGTCCTACCTTCCCGTTGCCTCGGTCGACCAAGTCCTCCCGACCCTGCACTCACTCCTGGCCATCGAGTCCCTCAACAACCGCAACCTGAAGGCCGTCGTCTTCAGCTCCACCGCCCGCCACGCCGGCTTGCTCTACCACGTCTTCGCCTCCACCGGCGGCGCCGCTCCCGGCAAGCTGCCCGTCTTCCAGATGCAGTCCCGCATGAGCCAGACCCAGCGGACCCGCACTGTCGACGAGTTCAAGAATGCCGAGCGCGGCCTGCTCTTCGCCTCGGACGTTGTGGGACGCGGAATGGACTTCCCCGACGTCTCGCTCGTCGTGCAGATTGGCCCGCCCTCCGAGTCCGAGCAGTATGTGCATCGCGTGGGCCGGACAGGCCGCGCCGGCAAGAGCGGGCGTGCCACCATGATCGTGCTCCCCCAGGAAATGCGCTTCATGACTAAGAATCCCTCGTTTCCCATCCAGAAATCTGCCCTGTAAGTCTCTGCTCTCCCTCCCGAGATGCCCTAGCGGCGACGTGCAAACTTGGACTAACACGTAGTAGCGAGCACCCTCAACTGGCCACCTTCAACTCGGACAAGGTCATCAGCAGTGCTCTGGCCAAGGTCCCCCTACAGACAAAGGAGCAAGCATATATCGCCTTCCTGGGATACACGAACTCGCAGAAGAAGGACTACGGCATCCAGAGCGACGGCGTGGTGCGCTTGGCCAACGAGCTCTCCGAGGCCATGGGGCTGACGCAGCTGCCCATGATCGAGGCTAGGACTGTCGGTAAGATGGGCCTCAAGGGCGTGCCCGGACTCAACGTCGGCACGCCGCAGAACCTGCGCAACCCCAATAGCAACACGGGTAGGAACCCCTTTCTCTCGGACCTCAAGCCCCGTCCTCCCCCCGAGAACAACTTTAGACGCCGACCCGGGCCGCCGCCTCCGGCCGCAGGGAGCAAGAACAAGAAGCCCATCGACGAGGCTGCTCCCAGCCCGTCCAGCCGGCCGACTCAGCCTAAGAAGCCGAGACGCTGAGCTGGCGTGTAGCGCGGTGGTGCTGGGTGGGTGAGATGACGCGCATGTTTGCTTTTTGTTCCTTCGGGTTCTTTTGATAGGGTAGATATAGAACGTGCACCATGGACCAGAGGAGTTGGGGGCAAAGAGGACTGGCTTTTTGGGCTTTTGCGTTGGTTCTTTTACGAGTATTTCTGGATGGACTTGTTCTCTATAGATACCCGAGGGCAAAACAGTGTCGTTTCCTACATTGCTCGTCGCCTTGTACATTTAGATGTGGTGGACAGCGGGACTGCCGTGTGCATTTATATAGACTAAGATCAGGGAAACCAATCTTTGCTTGAGCACATGGATATTCCATAACCGTGTTTGTACTACCAAACCTATCTCCGTCAGCCTCAGCTTGGCAAACGTGTCTGATCTTTCAACACAGCCATCCCGGAGCACTTGTGTAACGATCGGTGAGCCGACCAACCTTGAATAGTGATAACTAATATGAGTCCAAGTTTATAGTTCAAATATAGAGTATTCCGTACGACAGAGTATAAACATATAAACAGACCCCCTGCAGGGCCCAGAGGGGAAGACTAGTCGCACTCCTGTCTTCTCCAACGTCGATTGAGTGCGTCGCAACAAAACAGCCCTATCGCATGCCAAATATTATTCGCGTCCGCGTTTAGATCTTGTGCAGGCCTGAAGAGGATATATCCGCATGAGGGTTTCGCGAGCTGCTAGGGAGTATAGCGTTGCTTCTCCGGTGCCGCTAGCTGGTATCTTGGAGTCGGTACCTTGTTGGATGCTTTCCAAGCAAGGATTCGTTGTCTGCGAAGATGGATGGGTGTGGTATTTGTTGGTCTAATGACTGTAATTGTTAGCTTTGTGGTAATGGTAGTAGTAAAGGAGGTGGTGGTGTCTTGTCTTGAAAATTGGAGAAGAAAAAAGGAAAAGAAAAAGGAGAAGAGGAGAAAAGGAGAAAAGGAGAAAAGGAGAAAAGGAGAAAAGGAGAAAAGAAGGACAGAAGGGGAAAAGAAAAAAGGGAGGAAGAAAAAGAAAGAAGGGAGGTGTTGGTATCACCAGGTACCGGTACTAGAAGCAACAGGGCGTATCTGCACGCCGAAACTGGTGGTTCAAGTGATGGATTCGTATATGTATATTACTCCCTCTCTCTTCCTTTCTAGCAGTGCCAGAAAGCCCCCTTCTTATACTACTATTGTGGTAGCGAAATAGTTGGGGAAGTAGGCCGCGAAGTAGGTCGCGATTAGGCTGCGAAGGAGGTCGCGAAGTAGGCTACAAATCCTCTGCCTAATCCTTTGCCTAACCCTTTTGAAGCCCACATTCCAACAGGAGGAAAAGAAGAAACAAGAATAGAAAAAGAAAAAAGCAAAGAGAGCCAGAAAACATCGGGCGGCGAAGAAACGGCGTCGAGAGTAGAGAATGGACATCGAGTGGCGCGTGAGTACGCGCCGATTCTAGGTGGGAAGAATAGTTAGTACAATGAGCAGAAAGCTGCAGAGGTCAGCGGGCATCACGAGGAGCGCAGACAGAAACGAAACATGACGTCGTGGTAGTAGTAGTAGGTGGTCGATGTGCAACATGGAGGCTCTGGTGCGCCGTCTGGCAGCAAGTATCTCGGAGCATCGCCTGCTGCAAAAAGAAAAGAAAGACGCGTCGACCGTGATTCATGGGAGTGATGGTGCACGGCAAAAGAGGGTGGCATTCCGTGTGCAGGTAGGATATCTAGTCAAAGCTCCGGCGGCATGTTGGGTGTGGTTTGGGTCTTGTGGTTCAGTCACGGCAGGGAAACGGCATTATATGGGGCAGTGAGGGTCCGAATGGTGGCATGTGCAGAGAAAGAGAAAACAACGGTGGTGGCATGTGCAGAGGAAGAGAAAACAACGGTGGTGGTGACGGTGCGGTGGTGAGTGGGAATAGACCCGCGCGGGTTCGTGGAAGTCAAAAACAAAAGAAAGGTAGCCCGGCTGCGTGCAGAGCTTGCATGTGCGGTGCACGTAGTGGTTGCAAGATGAGCATCGAGGACAGAGGCATGGAATCAAAATGCGCTATGGCTGCAAGAGGGCCGGTGTGCGGTTGCCAACACCAGAGGACGGGAATATTGGGCGTGGTGCAGCTTCACGGGTGCCCTCAAAGGCTTCACATCGGGGAGAGAGGGTGTGGGGGCAGAAGGGCAGCCAGGGGATAGCCTCACGAGGTGATGCGTGTGCCGGGTAACGAGGAGGCGTGCCCCAGGCGCAGGCGCCGCGGTCACCGCCAAGGAAAGGCACCGCGGTACGCGTCGTTGTCCCTCCCCGGGCCTCGCGTGTGCGAGCGAGGGCGTCGCCGGGGGGTATATGGCCTCGTTCAAGTGCTCATATTTTCAACAAGCAAAGCAGACAGCGTGGTCAGTTTGAGGAGATTCAGAGAAGAAAAAACTCCAGCTAACCAGGTGTTAGGCGAAGACCTCGGACCGCCGGTACCGACCCCCTCCGCCACATCGAACCTCGAACTGAATTAAGACCAAGGATACATGCGCCAACGCGCTATAAGGTCCCTGTCCCCCGCCTGTTCCGCGCAGTAGCTAAGGTCTTTGTGAAATAGGACGCGATTCTCCCACCGACCGAAAGATACACGAACGAGACCACGGAAGCTATCAAGAGGAACGACCAGAGGTAAGAGGTCCCGAATTCGATTCCCGCCTCCAAACTGACCACTGCTGCATTCTTTTTTTTATTCTTCTTTTCTCTATATGTTGGTATATGTTGGTTTTATCTTTTGTCTGCACCCGCCCGAGCATTCGTCCCTCCCCTGCCTCCCTTTCGGTTGATATTCTCTTGTCACCTCCTCGCTCATGATGCTATTCGCACTTCCACTGCAACTTTGCATCACTGCCTGTTTGTTTTCCCCGAGGTGCACTGCGAAAATATCTACACATTGAATTTTCCTAGCCTGCCTTGACTTATTATTCTGCCCACTGCCCACCCACGCTTCACACACACCCACCCACACACACACACACACACACACACACGACACCCCACACGCACCCTTCAACGACTGCACATAATGGATGCGCATATCTTCCTCTTTTCCGTCCACTGCCTCGCCCGCTTCCCGAAGAGAAACATGGGCACCGTCGTCGTTAGCAGGACCAGCTGAATGGCGCCGATCCATAGGAACACGGTCTTGGGCCCGTCGCGCTCCACCCACTCGGTCACGAACATGCTAAAGACGAGCCCGTGGAAGATATCCTTGCTGAAGTTGAGCGTCACCAGTGCCTCGCCCGCGAACTGGCGGTAGCTGTCGACGCAGAACGTGATGGCTGTCGTCGAGCCGCTGACCCCAAAATGGCGAGTTAGCAGCTGCTCCCGATCTCCGTCCCGCCTTGGCATTTCTCTGCTCTTTTGGGATCATGCTAACCAGACGACACCTCGAGCCAAACACAAAACAAGCGCGCGGGAATCGACTCACAGTGCGCAGCCAAACGAGACCAGGCCGAAGAAGACAGTCGGCACCTCCCAGGCATCGCCCGCCTCAGCGCTCCAGCCAAATCCCATCAGCCCCGCCGCAGTAGCCACGGCAACGGGCAGCGCCATGACGAGGCGGAACTCGGGCTCGTAGACGCCAGCATTGCGCCTAGCCATGGCGCGCACGAGAGCGTCGGACGCGCGGCCCGCCACCGCAGTGCCCAGCACGCCGCCCACGAACGGCGCCATGTACACGAGCCCAACATCAAACGCGCCGAACCCGTAGCTGCTGCGCTGTCGATACACCACCCCGACTGTTTCTGACAGTACTACTAGCCACCCGATGCTGCACGCGTACACGGCCGCCGACCAGAGCACGGCTGGATACGTGAGGAGGACGAGTGGGCGCACAGCCACCCGCCGCCAGGACTCCAAGGGCCGCAGCCGGCCGTGCCAGGGGCGGAGCTGGGACGCGAAGGACTCGGGTTGCGGCGCGTGGCGCAGGCGGTTGGTGTATATGTTCTGGCTGGGCGGGGGACAGGTTGCGGCGCGCTCGGGGTCGTGGACATTAAGAATAAGCGGCGACCCGGCTGCGAGACAAGGGGTTGATACGGCCAGGCTATCTTCGACAGACACCGTGCTGGCGAGCTGGGCGCTGCTGGACTGTTCGGCGGGTGTTGCTGTCTCCAAGGTAGACGCCTTGGCCTGGTCTGACTCGGTTTCGTCTGTCCTGCTCTCGTCCTTTTCGTCTGTCCTGCTCTCGTCCTTTCCCTCGTCCGCTTCGCCAATACATTGGCTGACCACGACTTCAGGAGCCGGGGCTGCTGCCTCAACTAGCACCGTCTGCAGGTTCCGCGGCGGCTCTTCCCTGTCCCAGAACGTCTCGGGCAGGAACAGGAACATGACGACGCCGCACAGCGCGCCCACTATGACCACGATCCTGTGCGAGCAATCAGTAGACGCTCTGGTGTCAGGACTTCATATCCTCCGGCCACAAAGCCAAAGGAGCCCACCAACCAAACAGCCACCAGAAAAGTCAAGGAGCAAAAAAGGGAGTCAGCATACCAAAACACCCACCGCCAGCCTCGCCTCTCCAGCACCGCCGCGCTAGCGAGCGGCACCAGATTCTTCCCACCCAACATAGCCAGCGCATACACGCCGATCCTGAACGCGCGCTCGTGCAAGAAAAACAGATCCGCAATCGTCGCTGCTGCTAGCGCCTCTACCGGACTGATGCACACGCCCTGCACCACGCGCGCCGCCAGCAGCGACGCAAAGCTCCGACTCGCCGCGCACCACGCCGATGCCACACAGAACAGCGCCGCGCCGCCGAGGTACACGGGCCGCTTGCCGAATAGCGCGGCAGCCGGTCCAGATGTGAAAGCGCACCCTGTCCCAAGGCCCAGCATGAACATGCCGGTGGTGAGCGCGGTGCGCGGGACCGAAGTGTGGAACGTGCTGGCGACCTCGGGGAAGCCGGCCGCGAGGACGGGCGTCATGCCGCCGCCGACGAGCGCGAACAGGCTTAGTGCGGCGAGTGCGCTGTCGCGGCGCCAGCGCGGCCAGTTGAGCGGGTCGTTCGGTGTGCATGGTTCGGGCTGCGGGTCGAGGATTACGAGGCCGTCGGAGGTGGTTTGCTGGTGTTTGGTGGTGATGGGGGTGGTGATGGGGGTGGTGATGGGGGTGGTGATGGGGGTGGTGGTGGTGATGGGAGACTCGGAGGCTAGTAATAGGATGGTTCCTGGATACAGAGGTGATTAGTGGGCTTGGTTAGACTCTGAGCCGCCGGGTTGTAAATCTTCGTCGTTCATGGGGCAATGGTAATGGTAAGTGGGCACATACCCGACACCGGCGCAGCCGTGTCTCGCGGGTTGAGGACGCCGAAGCTCCATCGCGGCCCGTTCTGCGGCGTGCTGTGTTGTCCATCACGGCTCTCATGTGTCGTGGCGTGCCGCAGAAAAAAATACGACGGCCACCTGCGCGTCTTCGGTTTCGTAGCTCGTTGGGGGGCGGCGGGGGCGGCGGCCGCGACTGGCTGTGAGTTCTGCATCTTTGCGGACTCTTTGTCCTCTGTTTTGTTCGAGACGAAACAACGTTAGACGTGGGGAGGTCGACACGGGCGACTCGGGGGCTGGCTCATTTAGGGGCCGGCTCATTCAGGGGCTGGCACCAACAAGTAATCAAGGAATTATCCGATATTGGTTGAGGGATCTTTATTTACCGCCACAAAAACATCGGCCAGAAAGTTGACTGCTGTCGAGCATCGCATCTGTCAGACATCCAAAACAGACACGCCCCGTCACATTTCTATCCGGTTTCGGGGGACGGGCACGGTGGCGACGGTTAGCATAGCGTGTCTGCACGGCGCGCATTGGCCGTGCAGTAGGCCTGCGCAAGTGCACGCAGGCGCAGCCAGCTCACACCACTCCCGCATGCCATGTTGACGAGCAATGACGATGCTATATCGTGTTGAGAGAGATTCGGCCAACCTCGGACCGCGCGGCCTCGGGGACATCGTGGCGTTCCTTGGAAGTTGGTTGCCGTGCGCCGCGTCCGTCTCCATCCGGGACGACATGGCGGCAGTGCATCCTAGTGCCGCCATCCCATGCGGCATGAGTGTTATTCTTCGCTGTGTGCAGGCTACGTCACCGGGAGTCGGCTTGTGTTGCTGAATGTTGCTTGAATCTGCCCCACCCGTGGCTAGACTCCCCCCGTCTGGCGTTGACGGGATCGATCACCTTGGCAGTAGCATTAAACATCAACACGGTCCTTACCTTTGACTAGCTCCGCCGCCACCAGCCTTGACAAGCGTGATTCAATTATTGTACTGAAAGACCCCTACCCAAAGGTCATCGGGTGTCGTGTCTTCAGCAACACCCCGTGATGTGCAAGGTCCAAATCAAGTAATTACTGTCTGGACCTGGAAGCCGTCGAGCCGATAACTGGCAATATAAAATAACATGAACACCCGTGTCACCTCGCCTTCGGCCCACGCAGTCATGGATACTAGGCGGTAGGACAGAGCTTGAATTACGTGACATGAGCAAGACCAAAGAGCATAACAAATAAAACCACAACCATCGGGTCACAGACCGCGATTCACTCGGCCCAGGCCTGAGAATTCACAAACCCCTGCTTCACGGCGCCCGGCGCTCGCAAGTCGTCCAGGAGAAGCTCGCTTCTGGACGCGGGTAACGACGATGCCGTCTGGAGGGTGGTGGTGGTCATCCTGATCTTGGACGTCGTCTCGCTGTCGCTCGCCTGGGCGGTCTGAACCTCGGAGCTCGAGCCGGGCGTCGACAGGTGGTAGTGGTGGCGCTTAACTTCCCAGCTGTTGGCGCCCAATGCCCTCGAGTCGCGTCCGCGGCCGCCGCGCCGCAAGACACTCTTACCCGTGTCGACCCATCGCCCCAGCGCCGGACCCAGAAGCACCCGCAGGCTGGGCAGGCACGCGCAAATGATTGCTACATTCATCTCCACCCCTGTCCACATCGCGAGCGGGACCGTGTCGACTAGCCGTCGGGTCAGTTCTGCGGATTGGATCAAGTGATAATGTGATTCGGTAGCAGAGTGTTCTCACCGGTCTGGTTGGTCGAGTTTATGAACTGGCTAATGGTAGGCAGCCTGATGAAACTGATTATGAGGACGCTGTCGAGTGACCAGACGTCAGCTTCGACGCCAGCAATTCCCCGGCTTAGCCACGAAGAGACACGTACCAGACGCCCACGGCAAACATTATCGACACGACAATTCTCTTCTGCCAAGAGAGCTTGAGCCGTACCACAAACGGCAGAGGAAGCAAGATGATCCACAGGTCAAATGCGATACTGAGAATCGCAGCGGTCCATGTGATAGCGAGACGGCTGACGCAGAAGCCAGCGTGCTCCCCGTCTTCGTACCGAGTCCAGTAGTAGCTGACCGGTGTGCACTGAAAGGAAACTGTAGTGACGACCACGATAGCTATCGCGGTATCGAGAGCTAGCGACGCGATGATCAGAGGTCTTGCGAGGGGGACGCTGAAGATGCGAAGGTAGAAGAGCAGAATGGACGTGCGGACAAAGAAACGCGTGAAGCCATAAATGATGAAGCCGGTATAGAAGCCCTAGAAAGAAGTCAACTAGTGGCGCTCGTCATTCAGACGAGTTCGTAGCACGCACCTTGAGAACTGTCGGGATGTCCTCGGCGTGTACCGTCCAAATATCGCTCCCGAACCCGATATTTGCCACTGCAGGTAGCGAGACGCATTAGCAAGACGTTCGACAGGAGCTTACGCATGTATGTTGATATGTTGGAGGGGCATACAAAACCAACCGAGGGCCGTGTAAGCGATACTAGCCAGCTGCGGCGTTGCGGCTTCGAGTTAACTTGGTGTTTATGGGTACATAATTCGGCAGCATCCTCGTTGCCGGAACCTACCAGAGCTACAATGATCAATGGGTCGTCCCACCACAGCTTCATATTCCCAAAACACTTGGCGAGGAATCTCAGCAGCACGGCAAATGTCGCAATGGCCGTGAAGACGGTTTCGACGGTCATGAATGATTTGCTGGAATGGGTGGCAATGCCGCATGTTGTCGCGGTTATGTTCTTGGCCGCTGGCGGAGGCTATCAGTGGCCGACGAGACTCTCGAAACCACATCCGTGTTCTGGGCAACTGCAACTCACTGAGCATATCAGTGATGCTACATGCCGAAGCGATGCATGATGAAGCATCACTGTTGAGGGCCGCATTAGTGCAAATACAGTGCTGGTCACTGGAGGCGCAAGACGACCTTGAGATGGCGTTGACAAGGCACGCAAACTGGGATACGTAAGCACTAACGCCGGGAAGACGCCGGAACACCGACCGAGTCGAGGCGGTGGGGATTGCGAGCTTACGGCGCAAAGAGGCAGCTGCGGCCCGCCAGACGACATGGCAGCAGCTTGTTCGGTGCCGGGCAGACTTAGCAGTCTCGAGACGGGTCAAGGCAGAGAGACATTCGTCAACCAGAATCAAGCAACAAGGGCCTGGCCTTGACCAGATGGGCTCAGCCAAGATAAGTACTCGTTTGTGAAGCGCATGCATGGCCTCGGCAGGAGGGCAGCGGAAAACACACTGGCAGCGCTGCCGAAGGCCCACCACCCCCGGCCCGCGCCTCACGCACCACAAGTGTGCGTTTCACTCTGGCACGTCCGTGTCAAGAAGGCGTGAGTGAACACACCCCTTTAGACGTAGCATTAGGGCGCGGGTACCTAAGTCACGGCATGAGTATAAGCACCGAGCAAGCAAGCCGACAGGTGCACCAAGCAAGCAAGCCGGCAGGTGGGGAGAGTGGCACACCTGGGCCCTGGGGCCGTCATGCTCGCCATGCGTGCGGCGCAGGTCCGCAGGTGGGTGATACATGCGTGGCACCGAAACTCTTTTCCGCTTTGGGGGCCTAGCCAGCCGTTTGGGAGGATTTGGCCTCAATTCCGGATGCTGCAGAGAAACCATGGAGAATCTAGTGGGAACGAGGATGGCATGTTCGGAATTGGGCGCCGTTTGCCAAGGCCTGGAATGAGAATTCGGACTTGCTTCATTGCCCTTTTGAGCTGGACTGAATCTGGTTAGCGATTAGCTGTCATGTGTTCAGGTGAGTTCGATTGCTGATAGTCGAGCTTACAACAAGGGTAAGCTGACAGGGCGCCGAATAATTCCTGTGGTCTTTTTGTTGAATACCCTGCCCAGAGAAGGCCAGAGGGTGCTCAAAGCGTGGTGGAAAGACATGCGGGTCAATCGTGCCCACCATCAAAGTGCTCTCTTGTGTTGTTCCACCGTCTCAGCACTGATCCTTGCACAGTTCATGCTGATGGCTACGGTGTGAGACTTGAGGATCGGAATCCCGAAAACAGGCCTCTGTCACCATGCACAATCGCTAGTTATGAAGTCAATGTCAAGTGGCCTAATATTCTAGAAGGTTGAGCTGGGGGTCAGATTCTAGAGGCCGATATCCATGTCACGAGTGCGTGGCGGTGCAACTGGAGGCCGAATATGTCTTGCAGCAATGCAGAAATTGTCTAATTACAGTGTAGCACAGAACGGCGTTGGTCTGAGCTAAGTGGGCATTTAGCTTGTTAAATAATAAAAAGCAAAGAGATGACGGACGAGCCGAAAGCTATGGCATTAGATAGAGAGGAGAGATAAGGGTCGGCGTGGCTACGCAGAGTGTGCAGAGCGACTACGGGAATGGCGCGGTTGAGACGGTGCGGATCAACAGCTTGTCAGCTGTCAGCGCGTGGAGTCAGCGCGTGGAGTCAGCGCGTGGAATTCGATCGTCACGTGTTGGAGCCCGTGAGTGCTACGGTCGTCAGGTCAAGTCCGGCGGCCGCGATGGACCGGACGGAGCTGGAGGACCAGAGCACCAGCGCTGGCCGGAAAACCATCAATAGCAATAGAAGGCGCCGACCGAGAGCGGCGATCCGACGGTTTAAGATAGATTCTTGCTTGCTGCGTCGCATCAGGGTCACCGGCACGGATTTTAATCCTTGGTTAAAGTTGCGCCTGCTGCCCAGGCCCAGAGCTCGCCCCCACAGGTCAGCAGGACATTGACAAATGAATCTGGAAGGGAAGCCACGACGGCGACCAGTGACACCTGGAAAGAGCCGTATTGGTGGCTCGGACAGCTGCCACTGCCTGCCAGCAGCTGCTGCCAGCAACTGTTGCCGCTGCGGCCGTGTGGGCACCTTCCCCTGCAAACCCGGCACAGCTGCAAGCAAATCTCAAATGTCTAAAAGTTCAAGGCAACGCGTATTCGGTGCTCACGCGTACCTACTTTAATTATTTGTTCTCGTTCCCGGACTCGTTCAGCCCGGATTTTCCGGCCTTGACCTAATTATCGCGTATTTAAATACTGTGGGATCCGCACCATCCTTGCAATGTGCACGGCACAGCCAAAATGTGATGTGTTCCGTGGTTGCTGTGTCCGGGAGGAGCGAGCCGCATCCTGATTGGCAGCGATGGCGTTGCACAACCCAGGGGCCGTTTTGGCGTTGGGCTCGCTCTCGTCAACCGGGAGGGGGGGGGGGGGTCCGCGGCCGCCGCTTGCAACGTAATTGCCATCGATCATTTGCCATGCTTGCAGCAATGGACTTTCGGCCGTCGGACTTCTTCATTGCCAAGATTCCTTTGTCGCATTCCACATTTTTCTCCCACCTGTTCTCCTTTTCCTTTTACCTTCCCTCTCGTTTGACGAACTACTGTGTCCAATTTTCGGATCGAACGCTTCTTGTGTCAATACATCCGAGTCAGCGACTTGGTTCATCGTCTTCCACTTCAGCCGGTTTGCTGACGACCAGCGACCGCCCCAATGGCTCCAATTCCGGGGCCGAGGCCTCTGCCGGTGATCGGAAATCTGCTTGACATCAACATCTCGCAAGCCATCGCGAGCATGTGTGCTCTTTCCGCCACTTACGGTACTGTACCCGCACCGCCTTGATATTTCATGCACCGCCTTGATATTTCACGCACCACCTTGATATTTCACGCACCAGCCAGGACATGGCAGGCTGACACGCTGCCGTGGTTCTTGCCAATCAGGGCCGATATACAGGCTTCATCTCGGCGGCCTAGACATGGTCCTTCTCGGCAGCCAGGAACTTGTCGACGAGGTTTTCTCGCGGAAGGACTTTATCAAACAGCCAATCGGCTCGCTTATAACCCTCAGAGCCCTCACCCCAGATGGTCTTTTGACGGCATTTCACGAACAAGAAGAATGGGGCATTGCACATCGCGTTTTAGTCTCCGCCTTTGGACCACTTGCAGTTCAGAAAATGGTTCCTGGTGTGTCTTTGCCGAAGCACTTCTCTCAGACCTCTGATCAAACTTTTAAAACTGATCTCAATATAGAAATGCTTGACATAACATCCCAACTCGCTTTAAAGTGGGCTCGTTTTGGTGACACGACAGCCATTAACCTCACTTCGGACTTTACACGGCTGACACTCGACACGATTTCACTGTAGGTCCAAACCCTTGAATTGGTGGCCGTTTGATCGCTCTGGGGGCCTTGGATCTGTCACTCCTCTAGGCTAGCTGCTGACAAACATTGACTAGCTGCTCCATGGACCTTCGCTTCAACTCGTTTTACAAGGACGATCTAGACCCTTTTGTCGCGGCCTTCATGGATCTTCTCGAGACATCAGACGCGCGGGATCTGAGGCCGGGGTGGCTCAATTATTTCACGTGGACCGAGAATAGAAGGTTCAGCAAAAACATGAAATACCTGCACAAGGTCGCTGGCGACGTCATGGCCCGCCGCCGAGCTAACCCCACAACCAAACAAGACCTCCTGAATACTATGCTCAACGGTGTCGACCCAGTGACGGGCAAGCATCTCTCCGACTCTACAATCCGGGACAACATGATAACGTTCCTGATTGCTGGTGAGTTCTGGTGCGCATTTGTTCCGTCAAACATGCTGACTATCGATGCAGGCCACGAAACAACATCCGCCATGCTTTCATTTCTATTCTATTTGCTCTTGAAAAACCCAGGGCCGTATCAAACACTGCAGGCCGAAATCGATCAAGTGCTCGGGAGAGAACCGCTCACAGCCGAGCATCTAACTCGGCTGCCATACGCCAAGGCATGCCTCAAGGAAGCCCTCCGGCTTCAGCCTCCTATTCCCATCTTTGGGATACAACCAGTGTCATCCGACCCAAAACTTCCTGTGATTGTGGGGAAGAAGTGGAAGCTCAAGCACGCGCAGCCGGTTTTGATCATGAACGACCTGCTTCACCGGGACCCCCTCGTCTATGGCGACGACGCCAACGAGTTCAGGCCGGAGAGAATGCTCGACGAGAATTTCAAAAAGCTCCCCAAGAACTGCTGGAAGGTGAGAGCAACTCGCAATCCCACCACTGTGCTTCCTGGATCCCTGAGCTGATTGCAGTGGTGTGGCTAGCCGTTTGGTAATGGGACGCGTGCATGCATTGGTAAGTGGTGTTGCCTGGGGTCGTGCGTCTCGACACATGCTTCCGTCCCCGTACTAATATGGCCACCGCATCTACAGGTAGCGACTTCGCTCTCCAAGAGGCAATCCTAGCAGTCGCGGTCCTGTTCCAGAAGTTCGACTTCAAGCTTGTCGACCCCAACTACAAGCTGACCATCAAAGAGAACGTAACCGTGAAACCCAGCAATTTGTTCATCTACGCAAAGCTCCGCCCGGGGGTCGACGCAACCGTGTTGTCGAGGGGATTATTCAGCAATCCCGCGGAAGAGGCCGACCGCACCGAGAGTAAGGCGGATAAAAGCGAGAAGTCCAAGGAGCAGCAACGGCCGATATCCATCTTCTACGGCTCCAACATGGGAACCTGCAAAGGCCTAGCCGATAGCCTCGCCTTGAAATCCCGTCGCCAGGGATTTGCTTCGTCCGTGGCTCCACTAGATGATGCCGTGGGCAGGATTACGGGAGAGCATGCGGTGGTCATCATCACGGCAAGCTACGAAGGCGAACCTCCAGGTATTTGACAGCTTCAGATGGCCGGTTCTTGCTGCAAGACGTGGCTAATGTCAAGACAATGCTAATGTTTGTGATGAAAGACAATGCTGTTAAATTCGTCAACTGGCTATCCGAGCCTAGAGATGCCGACGCCTTCAAAGGCGCTCGCTTCGCCGTGTTTGGTTGCGGAAACCGTAAGTCTGTGGTTCCCTTAAGTATGTAGTCACGGTTGCCAGCCACTAACACACCACCGAACTAGGCGATTGGCATGATACGTTTCAGCGGATCCCAACTCTTGTCGGCTCTCTGCTACAGAAACATGGAGCAACAGCTATCGCACCGACAGGCGACGCCGATGCGAGCGAGGGTAACATACTCGGGGACTTTGAAGCCTGGCAGGTGGACAACTTCTGGCCCGGAATTGCTCAGATATATAATTACGACACCCAAAACGGTGTTTCTCGGACTGAAGAGCCCTGGACAAGTGGAGCCTGGGCTGGCGAACGGCTGGAGTTATCCGCACCGTCTTTGGCGCCAGGCGGACAGGCCACAGTCACTGAGATGCTGGTGCTGACGGCTAGCGGCGAACGCCCAAAGCGCCACATGGAATTGAAGCTTCCCGAGGGCACGACATATGATGTTGGTGACTACCTCGAAGTCTATCCTCAAAATACTCGACAAGATGTGGACAGACTGCTGGGAATCCTAAAGACTCGAGGACTTGAGGATCACGGGAGCGGGGGCGATGAAGACTCCTTCCGCTTCTCGCTCACGTCCAGGCTTGAACTAAATCAGCCAGCGACTGCAAAGGTAAGAGAAAATAGGCACCGGTGACAGTTTCGGGCACAGTTTCTGACAAACAAATCAAGCAAATCGAGACACTTGCCAAGAGCTGTCAGGACGAAATGGAGAGAACCCGGCTCGAGTGGCTCGCTAACTCATCGGCCGAGGCAAACCTCGCTTCTCACGCAACAACCTACCGGCGGCCTTCCATCCCCCAGATTCTCGAGCTGTTCCCCTCGATATCAGTACCGGCGACACAGCTCGTGTCAATGCTGCCGCCTCTCCGGCCGCGCCAGTACTCTATCTCGTCGAGCCCGCTGTGGTCAGCCGAGTCGTGCACAATCACGTGGTCACTCATCACGCATCCTCCCATCCACCCCGACATCGCCAAGAACCCGTCGCCCACCGTCGGCCTGGCCTCGAGCTTCCTCGCTGGGCTCAAGGCCGGCGACACGGTCGACATCTCCATCCGGGCCGGACAGGCGCGATTCCGGCCACCCGCAGATGTAGACGCGGCGGCAACCCCCGTGATCATGGCGGCTGCCGGCAGCGGCATCGCGCCCTTCCGCGGGTTCGTGCAGCACCGCGCCGAGATGGTGCGACGCGGCCACGCCCTCGCCCCGGCCGTCCTGCTCGTCGGCTGCCGCAGCCCCGAGGACGCGCCGTACGCGGCCGAGCTCGCCGAGTGGCAGGCTGCTGGCGCCGTCGACGTGCGGTACGCGTACTCGCGTGTCGAGGCTGAAACGCCGCAGGGAGGGCGATATTACGTGCAGGACCGCGTCCGAGAGGACGGGGGCGAGCTGGCGGCACTGTGGGACCGCGGCGCGAGAGTATACATCTGTGGCGGCCGCCCAGTCAGCCAGGGCATCAAGGATGTCGTTAGAGGTATCTACTTGGCCGAGGCGGAGAAGAGGGGCTGTGGCGCTCCGACCGAGCAGCAGGTGGAGGAGTGGCTGGTGGAAGCGAGGCGCGAGAGATATGCGGTTGAGGTGTTTTGATTGTGGCTGTCACATGTCCAAGTGATGATTACATGTACAACCTGTTTATCGTCAGTGTCATAACCAACCCGTTCACACACTTGACTCGCACGACGAAGTCTTAGCATCGCAGCAGCATCAGAACAGGACTCGAGTCTCGGCTCGGTGCCTGTTCTCGGCTTCCTGAGTTAACCTGGCCTCTCTGCTTTTCCATGCAGCGGTGGCGCCAACGCCCAGCTAGCTCAGCTCAGCTCACCCTTATCTGCTCCTACTGTTTGATTGGTTGCTTGGCATAAGACCCGAGTAGAAGTTTTGGACCCGGGTGGCGAGCTAGAAATGCTGGCGGCGGATGGACAAGTAGCGGCGAGCGTTGCAAAGCCTGAGTTTTGTGGCTGCGGAAGAGAAAATTGGTGTAAAACAGCGTTATGCCCCCCCGATTAATTCATTGATTATTTTACATCGGGAGACTGAGCTTGCGGCTCTGTGGGTGATAATATCAAACAGTACGATGCGCTTTGCTATAATACAAAGGATTTATTAACCACAGAATGGAGACCGGAACGAACAAGGTGGCCTTCCAACTCAAGGTGCGTACATACCTTAACCACACCACATGTAAAGTCACCAGTGACAAGCTTTGATGAGACAGACAGTGAAGCCTACTGAGACCAAAGTCAAAACACGTGATAAAGGCCATGAAACCAAGGGCCTGTCATCCATCTTCAGGAAGGAACCCTGATCAAATACCCAAGTCTGGATAAAGGAAAAAATGAAATGAAGAGCACATGAAGGTTCAAACAAGTGAGCGTATGAAATAGTCAGCAAACTGCAAAATTGGCTCTTTATTTTCTGTTCCTTTCTCAATGATAGCCAAAGTAGCCAACATGAACCTAATCAATGCACAATGCATCTATTACCTGAACCTGCCAATGGTATCATAGCCACTATTGATATCCCCATCCATCCCAACCCATAGCATCACATCACGTACACCACATCACATCCCATTAGCCCCCCTTTCCGTCTTCGTCTCCGTCTCCCTCTTTGGCCGCGGCATGAAACACTGCCTATACTCCCCGCCCATGAACTCCACAACCTCAGCAGTACAAAACCCGAACCGCTCATAGAGCCGCGTCCCGTCAGGCGTGGCATCGAGATACGCCTCGACGCCATCAGCATCCGCACGGTCGACGCCCCAGCGGACCAGCGCGGCGCCGGCGCCGCGGCGCTGCAGCGCGGGCGTGACGCACGCGAACTCGAGGTACCAGTGCGGGCGGGCGCCCATGAGCGCGGCGTGCCTGTCCGCGAGCGCGCCGAAGAAGGCGGCCGCGAGCTCTGAGTCGACGGGCCAGGCGGTCCAGTCGAAGGGCGGGTCTTCTTTTTCTTCTTCTTCTTTGGTGGTGTCCGCGGGCGGCCGCCACAGCGCAAACCCCACAAAGGCGGAGGGAGAGGCGGCGGTGAGGTCCTCGGCGACGATGCAGTGTGCGCGCAGGTCGTCGACGGCGTCAGCGGCGAACGCGCGCCAGAAGTCCTGCGACGCGGCCAGCGAGGCAGGGAACAGGCGCGTGTGTATGGCGTTGGTGGCGAAGGATGAGAAGATGGAGGCGACCATGTCGGCGATGTCGGAGGCCCTCGCGGGACGGAGCTGGAGTTGCAGCCGCGGCTGGGGCGCCATGGTGAAGGCGGTGGGTAGGGGGAACTGGTAGAGACAGACAGACTGGCTGGCTGGCTGGCTGGCTGGCTGGCAGCAAGTTCGCGGGAGTATTAGAGCCACGGGATGTAGTTAGAATATCGACTCCGTCTTTATTCAAGAGCAAGGAGATGTTGCTCAGATACACGAAAATGGCGCTGGTAGTTATTTAGCCCGCCTCGGTTCCCCGCATCTGCTGAACGAAGATTACTGTAACTCCCTCAGGTGTCGACATCTCCACATGAGCTTCTCTCCAGCCAATGCCCACGAACCAAAGCCCCGCTTAAATAATCATAACAGGCGTAAACGCGTCCTTGCCGGCGGCAGCCACGAGCTCCGCGTCGCCGGCGCGCAGCTGCCCCATAACACCATGCACGAAGGCCTCCCCAACAAGAATCCGGGGCGGGGGGAGGTTAGCGAGCTCGGAGCCCGGCTCCCACCCGGGGACCTCGGCGAGGTCGACGGAGCGGAACACGTAGGGCGCCCACGCGCCGCGCAGGAACAGCACATCATCCCCGGCTTGCGCCGTCGCGGGGCCCATGCCGAGGAAGCCGCGCCGCGTGACGAACAGGCGGCGCCCCGGCGCGGCCTCGTGGAACGCCTCGAAAAAGGCCAGCCACGACCCGTACCACAGCGCCGGGTCGTTGAGGCCCTTGTCTGATGTCGTCGCGTCGGGCTTGCCTTTGGTGGGTGCATTTACGGCCGGGGGTAGCCGAAGCCCGGCGAATTCCGTCGACGCGTATTCCTCTCGTGACAGCATCGACATGAGAGACGCGCCGAGCTGCCCGTGCAGGGATCGCGCTTCGCAGTAGGCGTCCTCGTCGTGCTTGCTCGCCCAGTCGGTCCGCGCGTCTTGCTTCGCGATGCCCGCGCGCGAGAGGTCGAAATACCAGCGCACGGCATCTGCAAACGACGCGTCGAGACTCGGCGACGCGGACTCGTCTTCCAGGATGAGGGTCCGCCACAGCGCCGTCAGCAGCAGCTCGCCGGTGGGCGGGTAGCGCGGGCCGAGCTCGAGGGCGAGGCGGAAGGTCTCGGCGAGATGGAACGGCGCGTCGGGGCTGGCGCCGCCGTCGCCGCTGCTGAGCCAGTGGGTGAGCGGCTCACCGACGGCGGCGATCTCGTCAAAGTGCACCGCGTCGGCAAACACGCACTCCCTGCCCACGTACATCTCCGTCTCCGTCGGGCGGTGGCCCGGCGAGCGCACGCTTCGCGGCTGCCGGACCTGCAGCTGGTGCAGCGGCTTCGGCGACAGCGGCTCGTGCAGGTTGACCATCCAGGTCGGGTACCGCTTGGCGTCTTTGCGCGTCCCCACGAGCGACAGCGCGTTGATGCCCAGGTCACTCTGGAACAGCGCCACGGCAAACGCAAAGTAGACGGCCTCGACCGGCTTCGCATAGTCGGCGCCGAGCGCCGTCGATTCGCTCCGCGTGACCAGAACCGGTTGGCTCTCGACGTCGGGCACGGCCGGGTCGGCCTCGCGCCCGAGCAGTGACAGGCCGCCGAACACGTAGTCGCGCGGGTCGGTGGTCTTGCGGCCGCGCGCGACGCCGAGCCACTTCTCGAGCGTCCAGGGCCCGTGGGTGGCCGTGTAGTCGCGCGAGTCGAGCAGCCCCGAACGGTTCTCGGTGGGAACGTCGGCCGAATTGAGGAAGGTGCCGAGGCTGGAAGCCGAGAGGACCTGCTCGATGCGGCGCAGGGCGCGCGTGGCCAGGGCGAGCGGGATGTCGACGTCGCCGAGCAGGAACGCGGCGTGGCGGGCGACGGCGAACTCCTGCACAATCCACAGGCGGTCGAACCAGGCGCGCGAGAAGAAGCCGAAAAGCGCGAACAGCTTGGGGAACGCGCGGTAGAAGAGCGACAGGCTGGACACGGCGATGGCCTCGACGTCGTCGTCGGGCATGTTGGCTAGTAGCTCGAGCGCCGGCACGATGCGCGCCTCGAACGACGTCCGCGCCCCGAGCCAGATGGCCACTGTCGACGCCGTCTTGTACAGCTCGCCCATCAGCGCCACCTGCACGCTCTTCTCCTGCGCGTCCTCCTGGTTGATGCACAGCTGGTCGATCCACCAGTACCCCGGGTTCTTGCGCGAGACGGTGCTCAGGGCGTTGTGCAGGTTCTGCGTCACGAACATGGCCTGCCCGTCGCACAGGATCAGTCGACGGGGAAGCCCGTCCAGAGTCTGGCGTGGCGACCGCACCGTCGCCGTCGTCACACGCCTGACCGCCTCGTCAAGCCAGGGCAGCCGGGTCGGGGCGCCCTCGGATCGGTTGACCAGCGCCTTCCACCACTTCGAACCGTAGAGGCGGACAAAGGGGTGGATCAGGTAGCGGGCATCGCGGACCGTGTCGAGAATCACCTCGTCTTCTTTCCACGTGTAGGAGAGCGCGTTGAACGGCGGCGCGCCGGCGATGGGGAACTCGTGGACGGTGCACCTGATCACGCCGGGCCGCCAGATCCCCGCGTGTTCTAGTTTGTCGATCTTGAGGAGACGAATGGCTCGTGGCCTGCCGAGCGCCTGGTACTTGTACGGGACGGGCTGGCTTGTCCGCAGCACCCTCTCTTCGGCAAGCCTGGCGCGCCTGTCTTGAACGGTCCGCGTGAGTGGCACCGGGACGGCGAGCTTCCAGTAGACCCAGCCGAAAAGACGAACGTAGATGGTGCCACGCTGGAGTCGGTTTCTGAGCTTCTCCATGGCCGGTAACTAATCAGAGCCTTGGCTGCCTGGCTCACATTGGGTCTGGTTGGGATCTGGAGACGACGGCCGCTATTGTTAAGGGTCCCTCACGGAAAGTGGCTTACGCGTCGCTCCTGTCGCTCCTGTCGCTTCTGCGCTCCTGTCGCAAGCTTGCCCAAGACTCGCCTTGTCCAGAAACAGCAAATGCGCCAGAACTCAGCGCAGTGGATCAAGATTAGGAGCACGCATCTAAGCTAGAGTGTTCAGCGCCGCGAAGTATCGTTTGCGGTGTGGCTTCGACAGGATCCGGTGCGCGGACGGATTGCAGCGGAAGAAGCGAGACGCGAGATTCACCATTTCTCGTGACCCTCCACGCCGGATGAAACCCTGCCAAGACTCTACTGCCAAGGCCCAGGGTTCGGGTTTTGTTAGATATCTGGGAGGAGGAGCGATATCTTTTGGTCATTGGAGATGCTTTTTTTTGAAAATAAACGTAATTATTTTGATGGCCACGCAACAACCAATAGCAGCAGCATATGCCCACAACTTAAAGCCTTTTGCAGAGCCGCGTGCCGTACTCGATCTGCTCCCAGTCTTCTGTGCCGGGGGTCGAGACGGCGTAGAAGACGCCGGCAGGATCCCACTTCTTCCGCAGCTTGAGCAGGGCCGGATAGTTTGTGCCCCAGAAGGCCTCCTGCCAGTTGGGGATGAAGGGGTCGGCCTGCATGTCTCGTGGTCAGCAAGTGCAACCTCGTCAAATCATGCGAGCAGCTGCGCAAGGCTTACCTCGTTGACGTACGCCGCGCCGCTGGGGGCGGCTTGCTTCAGTGCATTGTCGACAACGTAGGTTAGCTTATACTGGGCGGCGGCCTTGTCGGCAAGCGGCGCATTGCCATCCACAGGAATCACCGTGATGAGCTTGTTGCTGGCTGCTCTGAAGCGCGGGTTCACGGCGCTCTTGCTCCATTCGCTCCTGGGCAGACCATACCCTGCGTTCCAGATGTGGCCAACCATCAACGAGCCGTTGGCAAGGACCGTCTTAAACGCCTCCACAATTCCAGTCGTGTTGTTGGCGATATCGGCCTTGCCAATTGTCCACCCCCCCGTAAGGGCAGAGCTCCCTGCTCCTTCAGTAGCGAACAAGCCCATGTACAGGTCATAGAACGTAGCAAACGTCTTGGTCGATGTCTGGTATGGGACCCCCAGCGCATCCAGCTCGCTGAACAGAGGCTTAACAATCGCCTGGAGCTGGGCGGCAGTCTTCCCGACGCCAACAATGGGTTGGACATTCAGGATCTGACCACCGATTCCAAGCTCATAGTAGACGTATATACCGTTGTCGACAAATCGGTTACTGTAGCCGGTGAACGCTGTAACAGCCTGCCAGAACAGCGTGGTGTTCGCTATGTTGATGTTTAGGGTAATGCCAGTGCTCGGGACGTCAGCAAATGTCTTGTAGGACGCCTCGACAATGACGGCAAACGTAGCAGGCCCGCCACCTCTCAGCCCCCAGAACAGGTCCGAGCTTGTTTTCTCATTGGCGGTCCGGAGTACCCCGTCCGCTGTAATGACTTTGAATTCGAGTGCCGTATCGGCGAGGAATCCTTGTTGATTAGTCAGAGGGCCGTGGCCACCCCCCTGGGGCAGGCCTCCGGCAATACCGACAGTCTATTAGATAGATTCGGAGAGTCAGCACTTGCCAATAATCGGTAACCAAGAAGCGTAGCAAAACTGGGACTCACGCCGCATTCTCCAGTGACCATGACTTTAGGAGGGGTGAGGGCATTCAGCTTGTTCAGCGCATCGAATGCCTGCACACCAGCGCCAACCGTGATGGCAGACCCGGCATAACCACCGGCGCCGCTCCAGGAATCGGTGAAGGAAATCTGCTGAAAGGAATGCGTGTTGATGACGAGGGAGCCCCAGCCCACGCTCCGACCGAGAAAGTCGTGGCCAGTGTTCCGGATTATCAGTCGCAGGTTGTTCTCTCTGGCAAAGTTGATGCCGGCCTGGATGTGGCCGACCGTCGTGGCCGTGATGACGAGAACGGGGTAATAGCCGAGAGTGCAGGTGTCTGACGGGTTGGTGGTTGGCCTGCAGGTGTCATTGGTGAAGTAGGTCCACAAGCCAGCAGCCGGCAGTTCAATCCTAAGTGCGAGACTCAGTACCTGTGTCGAAAAAGACATTGAGATCGCTCACTGGTACTGCTCGGTGCCAAATCCAGCAGTCACGTTTGCGCACTGGGCTGCGTTGTAAGTCGTGACGTTGCCGAGGGGTCCCTGGAACAGATTGTAGCAGGGGGCTCCGGGAGGGACGTCCACCCGCAAGTTTCCGGTAAGGGTCGCGTTGAGGGCATCCCATTGCTGCTTGCCGGGCCAGCACGCGTCGCCGAGATAGCACTTGCATGAGTAGTCGGCGCCGGCCCATTTACGGTGCACCCATTTGCCCCTCTCATTCTGGGATGCTGTGGCGCCTAGGGCAAGAAGTAGCCCGCCACCCAAGAGATTAAAGAGCCGGCTTCCCATGGTGCCGATGATGCAGATGGGGTGTGGCGGTGGGCGGTGGGCGGTGGGCGGTGGGCGGTCGGTGTTGGGCGGTCGGCGGTCAGCGGCAAAGGGGAGGGGAGGAGGGGGATAAGAAAACAGACGGGAGTTGCGGGCGGCCCATCCAACTAAACGGGTCGCTGGTGTCGTCTTTATAGCTACCATCCCCAGGTTGTGTATGGGAAATTTCAATTGGGGCGGGACGGCTCATGGAAACGATCCATGGTTCGAAAAGGAGTTGCAAAAGTCGTGTAACACGCCCAATTCGGGGATTGGCCCGGCCCTAGGCATTTCTCATTTCTGCAAGCAGCCGGAAAAGTCGGTGCAGAAGCGTGCCTGACCCGATGCAACTCTAGAGAGGTAGAGCTCCTGGGCATTCGCAAGAATTGATTGCAGTCCACGGCCCAAATTTATGGCGCCGAGGTAAAAAGTTTCATGCTCATAGGCCGTAGGCGGGCCACAGGATAATTGCTTGGTTCCTGAGCTGGCTTGTCTCCACCTATGCTCTCGGGTCGGCATTTATGACTGCAGGGCGACGGTCGCTGCCAAGAGGCCCGATGCTATGGGCGGCCATCTTGGCCCAACCCGTCGACTTGCTCGGTTGGGAGCCAAGGAGGACCGCCTCGCGAGGAAATTGCAGGGTTGAGTTCGGAGAACTTTTTGAAGGAAGGAGCGGTTGGGTAAAAGAAAGAATGCAGCCCTATGGCCGTCCACGGTTATTATCCGCACTTGCCTAGGTCTAAGGTAGCATCACCGGGTAGTCTACCGTTCCCCGTAGATGGGAAGGAGCGCTGGGCTAAACTGTGGAGTCCCCATGTTCTGGCTCTCGCAACACGCCGGGCTAAACTGTGGGGTCCCGGTGTTCTGGCTCTCGCAACACGCCGGGCTAGCTTCTTAGCCTCCCAGCCGCCTGAAATTTGCCGTTGAGGCAAATACCTGTTTACCTGGGTACCTGACCTATCTGACCATAAACTTTAATTGTAACTAACGGCCTCCGATTCCAACCCAGACTGTTTGGCTTGTGTTTAGTTTAATTATACACACGAAAGAAAAGCCTTCTTTGTCCAGTCCAGCCCACTGCGCACAACGACGGTGAATCTTTTCTCAGCGCTGACAAAGGTTCCGCGGAGTTGCGAATATGTTCGAAGATCTTCAGCAAGCGCGGACTCCTGGCCATCTGTTTCTTCATCCCACGCCTTCCACCCGTCTTTCTTGCTGATCTTCCACTCCATGACCACCGGCGGGTAACTGTTTCCGTCGTCTCCTAGGCCCTCTCCATGGAAAACCCCATCGAGGGCCAAAAGCATAATATCTTTGCTGTCCATCGGCGAAGAGCGATAGAGCAGTCTTGGATTCCGAGAAGCAGTCGAATTCGGGAAGAAGACGGGACTTGTTAGTGTCTGGGCATATGTCACATCTTCCGATGTGTTGTGGCGAGCAAGTGCGACATCGATCCGCACGACTTTGGGGCTACAGGAAAGCAGCGGGAGACACAAATACAGCATGTCGACGTCCCAGTGCGACAGAATGAAAGGCGCCCGGAGCCTCTCGGTCGAGGCCCTGAACTTGTACGTCACGCGCTGAACCGCAGCGCACCTCGACAACAAGCCGGCGTCTCTGCTCTGGCCGTCAAATTCGAAGATGGACAGGAGGACTTGGCACGTCGACCCGACATCGGCGTTGTCGTCAATCAAGACGAGCAGGCTGCGGAGGAACTGGCCACACGGAGAAAATCGAAGTTCTGTGCATGGTCAGTGATAATTGGTCAGTGATAATTGGTCAGGCCATTTAATAGGGAGATTTCTAATAACAGTGGCTACGCACCTCTTAAGATGACAGATGCCGACGCGCCGGCTACGGCAGGGTCTTCGATAGCCAGACGGGAGATCTCGCCGTTGGCCATATCGACAAGCTCTAATTCGCCGAGGCGGCGAGAGAACACGGCAAGCTTTTCACGGGGGTGAAAAGCACAAGAAACCAAGGTCTGGCTGTTCGATTGGTTGTCCCACGGAATCCAGACCGGCTTCTCGCCGTGGCAACATATCACGAGGCAGTCGGATGCATTGGACTTGGGCTTCTGCTGGGGGGTCTGCTCTTCAGAGTCGCTGGCCTCTCCGGAATCGCTCTCCGAGTTGCTGCTCCAGCCCGAGTCAGAGTCCGCGTCCGTGTCGGAAGCTGAATCGTACCCCGAGTCCGTCTCCTGCTTCCTCATGTCGTCCAGGGTCGTATTCCGAAAGTGGAACGCCACTGCTGGTCCACAGCCGGAAAGCACCGGAGTAGACTCTTTCAACAGGCCCCATTCGGTCCTGCCCGACTTGGTCCCTTCGATGTGGAACGACTTTGGTGCATGCAACGCCTCAGACTCTACCCCTCCTTCAGACCGTTCCACCACGAGGTCAGATAAATCAATCGACCACGCCGTGGGGGGTGTGGCTGGCTGGTTTGCCGCCTCGGTAAATCGAATTAGTCGTTTCCTATCCTTTGTCTGGCCTGCTGCGGGCGGAGCGAACGCAATTTGCCCACTCGCCGACGGCTCTCCGCTCGATATCGGAGCGTCGTGCCACTGTGCAGCTGTTTTACTGCTGCCTTCGTACGTCACACGGGCGGATGCTTTTGACTTATTGAAATACACGCTCGACATTGCTGCCTTATGCGCCCCAGGCGGCAGCTTGATAATTGAAACCCGGATGCCCTTCGACATTGTTGACGCAAGCCCCGGGAACACCAGTTTGGCCGCCTGGCCCAGCTGGCACTGATTTCGGGCTTCGGGGTGCAGCACTAGCACCTCGTGCCAGTCCTTGATGAAATCATAGAGCGCCCTGGAGATGTCTTGACCATCAGGCTTATAGAGTTCGACCCAGTGCGGAAGCGGATCGGTGATGTTGTCGTCCTTGCTCAAGTCTCCCGCCTCGAGGCCCAGCGAAAATATGCTGCCGCCTCCTATTCCCGTGTATCGGGCAAAAAGGTGCGGCCGCACATGGACTTGCACGCTAAGGCAGGTTCGGAATGCTTGGCTTCGGAGGAACGACCGTACCTCGGAGAAGAGCTCTTGGTCGTGCTCGACTTCGCCGAGATGTTGAAACCAGAAAGCAGCCGCGTATTTGAGAAACGCATGCTCGTTGTTGTTGGCAAGGACGGCCGGCATGTCGACGTCAGTTTGGTACCGTCGGAACTGCAAATATTTCAAGCAGTACCTCCCGAGCAGCAGGTCGCCTTCTTTCCTGCTGGTGAAGAAATTCCCGAGGTCGGCTCTTCCTGCTGGGATTCCTAGCCTTGATGGGTCTTCCTTGAAAAAGTCAACCACAGACTTGTGCACAAACTTGACCAAAGGACCCGCGTCTGAGCCCTCATGCTCGATTCGGATGAGGGACCCGCCGAGCAGCTTGATGAGTTCAAGACTCGGTACTCGGCCCGGCTGGTGATCGTCGAAGCCCGGTTCCATACGGATAGCCAGCGCATTACGCAGCTCGTTCACCGTTAGAGGCTTGGCGGCAAACACTAGGAACACGAACATACGTCTGCATTTCACGACCCGAGGGGTTAGTAAAGGTCACGGCCGCGTTCGCCGAATCCGGACGACAAAGGGAGTTGCGTACCTTGCAAGCTCGCGCTCGGTATCCTTCCTTCGGGTGAGGCTGTCCAGACACCGAGTGTAGCATCCCGACAGCCCCGGCGGAAACCGTCGGAGCTCCTCGTGGATCTCATCGCTGCAGGTGACGCCGTCGCCGCAGAGCAGCTGAAGCATGAGTCGGGAGTAAAGAAAGTTCTCCTGGGATGCCGCGGTCCAGTATTCGACGCAGTCTTTGCACTTTCTCACAGCCAAGTTTGCGCTGTTCGCGTCGAGGAATGTCGTGATATCGCTCATGACAGTCCCTTTCGCCGGGCGCAGCTCAGTGGCTTGCATCTTCCCCATCGCGGCCTGTATCACTGGCTCGTCGCGGCTGGTGAAGAACCATTTCGCTATCCCGTAGTTCTCGAAGCCCGCGAGCCGACTGAACAAGCGGAGCGCGCCCTGAATGTCTGAGCACTCGTCCAGCCCGTCAATAACAATATGGATGCGGGGCACTTGTTTGAGGAAGCCTTCGACAACATTTGCTGCGATCTCGGTGTCCTGTAGTCGATATGCATGGCGCTGCATCTCACTGTTAAAGATTTCCATCACCTCTTCGGGAACTTTGCCCATGGCGGTGCGCAGCTGCAGGGCGATGGACCGCAGAGCGTTGATGGGCATCCTTCGGGCGCTGTCGTCAAAGGAAAACCGGTAGTAGATGAGCAGCCCCTTTCCCTTTTCCTCGACATACTGTGCCACGGCAGCCGACAGGACTGTCTTGCCTGACCCCGGGGGGGCGGTATACCACGCGACGGCATTGCTGTTCGCGCCGAACCACGTCTTTAAACTAGGCTGGTTAAAGATCCAGCTGCACGTTCCCTCGTGGCGGATCGAGCGACTCTCAGCCAGGTCGCGGCGGAAGAGCAGCTTCGCAGCGTCTTCTCCTGCCAAGATCCACTTTGCGACTTTCTTGGTCAAGTCCACTTTAGTCGTATGTGAGCTTTCTATGAAACATGCCGGTAAGGCACCGGTAAGGCACCGGTAAGGCACCGGTAAGGCACCGGTAGGGCAGACTGTTCACTCACATTCTTGGTTCTGCCTCGACTCGACAGCCGTGGTTGCCTGGGTAAGCGCTAGGACGGCCTGCGAGTTTCTCTGCAGCTTCTCGAGGCAATTCTTCCACTCGGCATCAAGGGGCTTGATCAGCGTGGAGACGGCAATTCGGAAGGCTTTGTTGTCACTGAATATCAGCTCCTTGTGTTCTCGCTGCAACAGGGCCAACCTCAGGAACGCCTACAACTGCGGCTCAAAATCTGGGATGCCCTATGCCAGAAGCTTATGATGGTCTTGTAAGCCTCGAGCAGGAGGCTGTGGACATCGGCCGAATCCGAAAAGGCGACCGAGAACTTGTCGTAGCAGCGCAGCTGTCTCTCGATTTCAACCATGATGTCTACCATCTTGTTGAACACCGACACATGCTGGCTGGCGAGCTGCAGGACGAGCTGCGCCCCGGCAAAGGCGATGCCGACCTCGAACGGCGCAGCCTGGGCAAGCGTGCCGAATATCTTGATCAGGCGCGTGATGCCGTCGACAAAGGGCTCGAGCCGGGCGCAGAGGCGGAGATATTTGCTCTCGTCGCGCCGCGTCTGCTGCAGCTTCTCGATGAACTCGGAGAGACGCTTTGAGCAGACTTGGGGGTCGCGGGCATTGAAAGGCTCGGACCCGTCATCCTCGGGGCCGGCTGCCAGCACCTTTTCGTAGAACGGGCTTTTCTTGTCCTCGCTCTCCTTCAGGTCCGCCACCCACTCCCGCAGGGCACGAGCAAACGGGGCGTCCGAGGTGACGACAGGCGCGGCCATTTCGGCCTAGTATCTCACGCGGGCACGGTGTTTGTACGTCGAGTAGCGAGTCGCGACTTGTGAAACTGGGTTAGGTAAGTGAGGAAGAAAACTCCATGCCCTCGACTTTTGACGCCGAGGTGAACGCTCGACTTTTGACGCTGAGGTGAACGCTGGCTACATGTGGCTGCATAAAGTGCTCGGGCTCATACGACAGTGGGATTTGCGGCGAACCCCCGCACCCATCGGCACTGAGGCAGACGCGGCAGAGGCCGCCGCCAAGGGCGGCAGCCACTCGCAGCTCACCACGACATGCCCGTGGGGGCCATTTTCATGCACCAGCGCTTACCAATAGCAGTTAATCCATGCTCGAGCTTGGTAAGGCAGAGATAGTAGCCCAATAGCCCAAGGGCTAAGAATGCTCACCTTGTCCCCGCATTCAGAATCGCACCGATATACCGTCATATCATTTCGTTCTTCGCCGTAAGTTTCCTCCCACAGCGAGTTTCCTCCCACAGCGAGACACTTGACAGCTTACCATAGCCAAGCTCATCCCTTCACTTTCTGTACCTCCAACATGGCCAGCCGAGGACAGCAATGCGAGGTCCAAATCCGCACTGTCCGTACGAAGGGGACCGACGTCAAGTATGGCCTGAAGAACCTGGCGGCTGACACCAATGGCGCATACGCGCTGGTGCTTGAGAGAAACTTTGACGACAAGAACGCGCTAGAGAAGGCCACGCTACAGATCAACTCTCCACATCTGCTCTCCATCCTGGGGTCCACGGTCAAGTACTACCCAGCCGTGCCCGCCGACTTCAATGTTGCCTTCCAGATGGAGTCGCCCTTCCAGCTGCTGTTCCACTACTGGGACGAGCTGCACGCTGCCACGGAGAGAGACGACCTGAGTGACGAGGCGCGCATGCACCTGAAGCTCCTGCTCGGCTTCATGCAAGCCGACCTGGGCCCGAGCAAAGAGCGCGTCGAGTCGATGCTGAAGGCTGGCTCTATCGGCTTCTCCACCCTGTGGACAATCTTCCGGCCTGGCTCCCTAGTCTATGCCGAGGTGGATGGACACCAATGGATATTGCGCTTGGAGAAAACGGCCTACGAAGAGAGCAGCCGTATAGGCAAGTACGTCGAGGTTCATTGCAGATACACCGACTACGACGGGCAGAACCACGGCCAAACCACCCGCGTCTTCCAGATTCGGCAGAAGCGCTTGTTTGCTGCCGAAAATCCCTGCGGCATCACCAGTCTGCCCGTGTATCCGTTGGACTGGTACCCGGATGGGGAGGCGCTGCAGGATCGGCTCGCCGAAAGAGGCGAACGGTACCTCGCAATGAACGGGGTCCTGGTGAAGGCATACAACGGCCTTGCCAGGTACCTCAAAGACCCTCCCTATGGGTTTTATGACCCGGATATGGAGAGCTTTGCTGGTGTCTGGCTGCCCTATACGGTTCGTATGAGAAATCTTGCCGTCAATTAATATCGTCTCGTCCGGTCTGAAGAGGTATTAATTTTTGGTATCAGGAGACTGGGCGCATTGTCCTCGACCAAAAGACGTTCAAGGAGGAAAACTACCTCGAAGGCGTTTCGGTGAGCGCGAACGACGCGCACAGCAGGTTAGAGCGCATGCTGTGCCCGCCGTACCTGTATGGCTATTCTCTCGCTCTGAAAGACTGGTGCCGGTTCTACATTGATGGCATTTCCGAGATCAGCTGGAACGAATCCGCCCTGGACACCATGGTCCTGTCGCGGGAGCGCAAGTCACTGCTCAAAGCGCTAGTACTGTGCCACGACTTCAAGGACCAGGCGCGAGACGAAGCGAAGCAGAAGGGGAAAGGCCTCGTGATGCTCCTCCACGGCAGCCCGGGAAGCGGCAAGACCCTGACTGCAGGTAAGCGAACGCCTCGAAACTTCTCTCAAAATCCACTACCCGTATCAATGCTAACCAACACACGACGAACCTCTACCCAGAATCCGCCGCCGAGGCAACCAAAAGGGCGCTGCTTACGGCGACGATAGGGGAGCTAAACCGGGACGACATTCCGTCTCGCTTCGAGCGGCGCCTAAAACAGGTGCTGCAGTACGCGACCATTTGGAAGGCCGTAGTCCTGCTGGATGAGGCCGATGTGTTTCTAGAGGGGCGGTCTGAGGCGGCGGGCGTGGCCACGGAGCATAACGCGCTCGTGGCCGTGTTCCTCAAGCACCTCGAGTACTTCTCGGGCATTGTGTTCCTGACGTCGAACCGCGTCGTCGTGTTCGACAAGGCCATGAAGTCGCGCATCCACCTGGCGCTCGAGTACCTGCCGCCTACCATCGACATGCGCCGCAGCATCTGGTCCCAGTACCTCGGCGCCGTTGCCCCCGGCGACAGCGAGATCGACATTGAAGAGGACGTCGACCAGTTCCTGCGCGACGAGCTGAATGGTAGAGAGATCGCCAACTGCGTGAGCACGGCCCGGACGCTGGCGCGCTTCAACAATGTCAAGCTGTCCGTCGCGCACGTCGAGACGGTTCTCGCGTCCAGGCGGGAGTTCGAGAACAGCCTCACTAGAATCAGGGCGAAGCGGCAGAAGGGGGACGGTGCCAAGACCGGGTCGTTTCAGCTCGCGAGAAGGGATACCCTGGAAACAACTGACGAATGAGGGAGACACGGGGCGCATAGAGACGACGGTAAGACCTGGTGGCCGGGATGAAAACTCGGGCTCGTGGCATTTGAATTCAGCTGCATGATTATAACAAGTGTCTTTCCCAGTGTCGTACTCGGGCCCCTGTTACAGATTTGGCAGCCAGTCGGCCTTCTGCAGACAGTGAAGTTGATGGACATGAACGGTACAATTGACATAATCAAGACTCAAGCTAACAATCTCAATGTCTAGATGCCTAAGCACCAGGGCATCGATGTATCCGTACACAACTACTAGAGACCCCTCAAGGCTGTTACACCAAGCTGAAGCGCAGCAAAACCTCGTAATTGGACGAGCTCGCGCCGCCCGTGGCTGAATTGAACGCGGCAACATTTCCGACGGGGTAGAGACGGCCACCGACACGGTAAAGATGGATGGTGGCGGCTTGAAGTTGCTCGGCATATCAGCTGTGGGGGTCATTCTCACACCAAGAGAGTGACCAAGAGGGAAACAAGGACGAGGAGAGGGAAAAAAAGAAGACATACGGGCTCCGCTCGTGGTGATCCAGTTCCAGCCGATCATTTTGGTTACAGTGTCAACGGTCCACTGCACAGCGAAACATTAGTGTACTGATCCGAGTGAAGAAGATGGGGAACGGGCTCACAATATCGGACTCGCGTTTGCTGGCCGGGGTCACGTAGGCGGGGGCAGATCCGGGCGGAGCTAATAAAACGGTCAGCAACGACAACCAAAAGAAACGACCCATATGACGTCAACCAGCTTGAGGCATGAATGCGGTTACGTACTGGGCTCGATGATCGCGACGGAACCACTAGACATGCAGTCAGCGAGGCTGGAACGATGAAAGACAGAGACTGGGCCGGCGGCGACGAACTAGCCGTTCTCGAGCTCGATGACATTAGCCGCGTTGCTGTCCTTGACGAAACCCAGCGCCAAGGGCGCAAAGTCGTCCATGGTGATGCGGACCTGCGAGCCGGCCGTCGCGTCGGCGTCGAGCGTGAAGCTGACGGTGGCGGCCTGCGCCGCGGTGCCGATCGCGGGCCCCGAGCTGTAGTACAGCCACCCTACGTTGTCCAGCGTGGACTTGCGCAGGATCTCGATCTTGGCGCTGCGCTTGACGGCGAGGGGCGCCGCCGTGGCGGTAGCCGTGGCTGTCGCGTGCAGCGTCGTCGTCGTCGTCTCCGTCACGGTCGCGGCCTCGGTCTGTGTCGCTGCCGCGTCGGCGGTCGCGGTGCTTGTGGTCACCGACTGGGGCACGCTGAGGCAGGCGCAGGCCGACGACACGCGCCGCTCGAGATAGGTGGTGGGCAGCCAGGTCGGATAGGCGACGGACTGCCGGGCAGCCTGTCCACGCTTGACGGGACTAATGGTCGCGACTGGGACAGTCGGGGCCGGAACAGTGACGGTGGTCGTGGCGTCGGTCTCGGTGACGGCCTCGGTCACATAGCTCGTCTCGGTGACCGTCGTCACACTGCCGGCATGCAACAACAATTCGATGTTAGATTCTGCTGCTCGCGCCGACCTCGCGGATTGGCTGTCTGGGCAGACACCTGACTCACACGGTAGGCGTCACAGTGGCGCCAACTGTGGACACCGGGAGGGCGAGGAACTCGCTGCAGAAGGAGAGCGAGCCGTCGTTGGAGCCGAGGAGGGCGACGACGGGATCGTCGGGGGAGCAAGCCGGACGGCATCGGGAGCTTCTGGCGGCCACGCCCGAGATTGCGAACATTGCAACAGCCTGCAGCAGCGCCAACGCGCCCTGCCTTTTCCTGGTGAAGACCATGTTGTTGTTGTTGCTGTTGTTGTTGTTGTTGTTGTTGTTGTTGAAAGAGCGACAGAAAGACAAGACCAACAGAAAGACAAGACCAACAAAAAACGAGTGACTGGGCTGCTGCAAAGAGCTGAAGCCGAAAGAGGGAAAAGCGACGAGGTGAAGCCAAAGCCCAAAGCCAGCGCGATGCGAAAACAGCGACTACAGCCAAGCCCCCGATTATTCCTGCTCCCGGCATCCACCCCGGGGGGGCACGTTACCAGGGCAGGGCAGAAGAGATCGGCGGTCTGGTTCTTGGACACAGCCGCGCTACTACCCCTGGGCTCCATACACGATGGCAATAGCGCCATCTAGCGCCGCCCGCTGGGAGCGGCTTGCCCAGGAACAAGGGGGGAACCAGGCACGTCAATTTACCACGGCGCCGCTAAGGAGTGGGCGGGTGGATATTCTCCTGGGGCTTCTCCGCAGGCTGGCTTCTCAGATAAGAAACGTGGCAGGCAGGACGCGGTTGTTCTGCTTCGAGTTTTCAGCTCTGGCTTTGGGGATTTGAAGAGAACCGGAGGTGGGTTGGAACAACGGCGAGAAATATTTGCGACATAAAGGGGAGGTTGTTTCCGTCCGATCGACGATCTGGCACTTGCTGAACCCGCCCCTGCAATTGATGTTTAAGTAACAAGCACAGCACGTAACAAGCACTGCACGTAACAAACACAGCACCCCACCCAGCAACACGCAATATCTTCGGTTGTCTGGCAAATCAAATCAGCACAATTCCGGGCAGCTGCCGCCTCAAAGCAGCCAAGGCAGCTCGTGCCAAGGAGTTGGAGCTTAGTGCAACCATCCCTGTTGCTTAGAGTGTGATCTTTTTCCCGAAAAACCACCCGGAAATCTATCCCCAGAAATGACAGTACGCGGCTATTAGAGCCACCCTCCTAGGGTGGGGTACCCTCTGCGAATTTAACCCCAATTCTTGTTGGCTTTTTGGAGTACGGGCGCTCTCGGTAAAGACGTACGCCAAAAAGAGGCCCAGAAAGATTCCGGACCTATTTTGGCCCGGGAAAATTCTGGCTCCCCCATGAGCCATTTTTGCTCGCTTAAATTTTTTGGACTAATAGGAAAGGGTGCACACCACGTGACTCTTTCCGAGCTTTTCAAATCCCAGAATTCCTTAACAATAAAATGAAGGGTACAAGGTAAGAGTGACTTCGGTAAAAATATTAATCCGTAGCCCACTTTCTTCGAGGTACCGTCATTTCTGGCGCTAGCCTTCCGAGCCACTTTCCAGGAAATAGATCACACTCTTAAACCCACCCGAATTCCTGGAGGGCAAGGACAAGAGAAAGACTTCAAATTCGGGGTCTCATGCTAGCGGCATCTCCATTTTCCGGGACATTGAGCGCATCCTTTACATGAAGCTGCGGAGGCCGCAATTGCTATCCTGAATTCTTGTCTCGAATCTAGGAACTACACGTGCACACTAAATGACGAAGAGCTCGAGGACCCACAGGGGAGCGGGGTCACCAAGAAATTAAATTTAGTGGATGGCCCGGCGGCGTGGCGCCCTGAACCATTGGGGTGGCTCCCGTTGTGATTGGAAGGGGCGCCTCGGGACGGGTCCACTATCGTCCAGATCAGGAAGTGGAACGCGAAGGTTTTATTCCACCAACTTTCTAAATTTTTGCTAGAACACGGTAGCTCCTGGACTGACACGGTGCTCCTAGACTGACTGGTAGCTCCGTTCTTGCCCCTTGGTCCCCCTAATATCTGTATCTGAATCCGGCCGCTTTCCAATCCGTCACATCCTCGTAAGCCTGAGAACTCGGCTCAGCCTGCGCGACAATGGCAGCCACGCTCCGGCCGACGCCGAAATCCTTCCCCCCCGCTACAGCACCCGCAACGCCAGCGCTGCCCACGAAACCCTCCTCGCCGGCCCTTCTCGCGTTCACCCACTTGAGATAGACGCGTAGGGCCAGAGCCAAGACGACGACGAGAGCATAGCACACCATGATGGTCCGGAACGCCGTCGCGTACAATGGGGCTTCGCTGCTGCGAAAGAGCTGGGGACCCGCAATGTTGCCTGCGCAGTACGCCACGAACAGCAGTGCCGTCGCCGTCATCTTCTTGGTTACGCCGCGGTAGTTGACCTGGACAAGCGACAAGGCGAGCGGCATGGCGGCCGGCCCCGCCGAGAGCAAAAAGTACCCGAGCATCTGCACGCCCCTGGACGTGCTGTCGCGCGCGTAGATCAGGGCGCTGCCCACCACGCAGGGCAGGACCGCGGCTGCGAGCAGCAGGCAGTTGGCCTGGCGGTATCGGCCTGCGAGGTACCCCGTCCCGGCGATGGCGGCAGCCGAGAGCATCGAGTACGGGATGTTGATGAGCGTCGACTGCAGGCTGCTGAAGCCGAAGGACTTGATGACGAGGTTTGCAAAGTTCTGCGTGCCCCCGTTGGGAATCTGCGTCAGCAGCTCGAGCGCCAGCAAGAACCACGTCTTGGGGTCTACCAGGCATTCCACGACCTGCTCCCGGCGCCATCGCGCCCCCTCGGTGCGGCCAGTGCCGGCAACGACAGCCCGGTCACTGGCGAACTGGCGCTCCGCCGGGGTGAGGAAGCTGGCAGACGAGATGGAGTCGGGAAGCAACCTTAGCAGGACAAAGGCCCAAAGGAACGTGGCCCCGCCGAGGATGATGAACATCCAACGCCACGGGCCGACACTGTCGTGTATGTGGCCGATGCCAAAAGCAAGAAGGCTCGCCACCACGCCGCCAAAGGAATTTCCTGAGAACTAGATGCCGGTGCGGACAGGCATCTCGTCCCGGGTGTACCAAGTCGACGTCACGAACACAAAGGTGGGCGTGACGGTCGCCTCAGCCACACCCAGCAAGAAGCGCACCGAGAGCAAACCGTCGTAGTCTGTGCACGCCGCAGTCAGTGCCACCACGGCTCCCCAGAACAGCGTGTTACTGCCCATGTACTTGGCGGGCGGAAGGCGTGCGATGAGCAGCGTCGTCGGGTACGACCAGGCCAAGTAGCCGAAGTAGAAGATGGACGACACCCAGCTGTATTCCTGGCCGTGCAGTCCCTGGCCGTTCTGGTCAGCGAGGCCAAATACATACTGCGGCCAGTGGCCAGTGGCTAGTGGCCAGCGGTTAGTGGATGCGTACCGTGTCTTCTGGCAGCCCAAACACGGACGCGCTGGAGAGTATCGTCTTGTCCATGAAGTTTAGCATGTACGTGACGAACAAAAGGGGGATCAGGCGCCTGTCAATCTTGCGCAGCACCCCTTGCGTCATGGTTTCGCCGTCGTCGGCGCCATCCGCCCTGTTGCCTTGCTCGTCGCCGGTCCCTGAACTGGGACCGGCACTCTCGACAGGATTGTCTTGCCGAGAGCTGTCGGGAGCGCAAAGCCTCTGCCATTGCCAATGCCTCCTCATCGTGAGCGACAGCCGTGTTGGAGAGCCGATTAGAGTTGTCGGATGGATGCCAACCGGCTTATCTCTCGGTAGAAGCCGCTGCCTTCTAGGGCGGACCGCCTGCAGCGACCCACTAGTCACCTACCCCGCACCCTTCTCCGAGGTCTACGATGCAGCGAGTTTTGCCAAGAGTCGGTTGCTGATCTCGGGAATATGGAAAGATGGATGTGTCTCGGGGGATGGAGAGTAGGTAGGCACGAGACACTCGAGGCCGCGCAGCCCATATTCAGGAATCCGAGAGCGTGGATATACTTAACAAGATAGGCTAATTACAGCACTTCGAGACGGGCGACCTCAGTAGTAGCCAAGAAGGCGCTACGAAGCCAGCGTGTTGTTCCACATGCTGAGGACCGTCACTCTCTCGCGCCAGCCTTCAGCCCCGCCGCTCAGCACCGTGTAGTTGACCCTCTTGGCCTGGCCCTTCAGCAGCAGGAACGCGTTGACATCAAAGTTCACAACAACGTCGTCGTCCAGGCTGGCACTCAGCCACGTCCACACGCTAGTCCCCGTCTTCGCCGTGACAACAAACTGGTCTCTAACCTTGTCGTGGTTCACAGCCAGGCCTGGGTCTACCAGCGCCGCACTGCTAAGTGGAGTTGGCGTCCAGTAGCTGGTATGCGTATACGTCTTGGTCGCGTTTGTGTTGACGGGCGTCCCGGTTGCCGTCAGCGTGGCGACCAACAGGGCGTTGCTGGCGTTGTTCGCCCCGCTGGCAACACCAGGTCGCTGGAGCAGCTGCGTCGAGTTGGGCGGCGGCGAAAACTGCGACGTGATGTTGACGGTCGTCAGCAGCGTAGTATTGAGTCCTCCAATAGTGAACGGCACCACCGTGTGAGGCCGTCCAGGCAGTGTCACGTTGTTGCCCTCCGTCGCGATTCCCGGCAACACGTTGCCCGACCAGTCAACCCACGATATCGTCGCCGTGCCTGTGACCTCGGTCCACAGGTCGCTCACCGCGTACACGTGCAGCAGACCAGACGTCAGGTTCCACAGCGGCGCGAGGACCACCGGCTGGTAGATGTCCTTGGCAACGTTGTGCAGCACCTTCCACCGGCCCTCGTACTCGATGCCGGCCCACGTCGGCGCCTGCCAGATATCTTCAAGCTGCCAGTACAGACTCCCCAGCTGCCGGTTCGGCTGCCCGCTGCCCACGCGGTAGAACTGGATCTGGCTGCGGTAGAAGTCGGCCTGGAAGACTTGAGTGGACCAGCTCCACGCCGAGAAGTTGCCGACCGCGTCCGTCTTGTTGGGCGCCGGGTAGTGCTGCTGCACGGCTATGGTCATCTCCCCCTGGCCCACGGAGCTGTTGTAAAAGTTAGCCGTGTCGAGCCCCCGCGCCGGCGGGTGGTGGTTGCGCAGCATGACGGTCGTGCTGTTGAAGCGCAGCTCGTCGGCGGGCAGCACGTTGCGCCAGCTCGCCACGCTCGGCATGCTATGGAACCCGAACTCGGTCGACAGACGGCCCACGGGATATGCCGACAGGTTGAACGCCTGCGACGCCACGTAGTTATAGTAGTCCGTGTTCCCGTAGATGGAGCCGCTAGTGAGGTTGAAGTATCTCTCCTTGACCGGGATCGGGCTGCTGAAGTTCAGCGTCGCCCCGTTGTTGGTGCTGGACGGCATGTACGTGATGCTGTGGCTGTTGCCGAACACGGCCGGCAGCAGGGTCTCGAGGAACAGCATCTCGTACTCGTCCCGGTACCGCTCGAACTGGTCTTCCGCCGTGTAGTTGACCAGGATCCCCAGCTCGAGGTTCTCGAGCTCGTTGCCGCCCGCCCACAGCGCAAGCGACGGGTGGTGGTTGATCCGCCGCACCTGGTAGTTGGCCTCGAGCCGGCAGTTCTCCAGAAAGCCCGGCGCGATCGGGTACAGCGCGTCGCCGAACTCGAACTCGCTCCACAGCAGCAGCCCCATCTCGTCGGCCAGGTCGTACATGAAGTCGGGCGAATACGCCCCGCTGGCCCACACACGCAGCATGTTCTGGTTGCCGTCGACGGCCGCCGCGAAGAGCTGCCTGACCTTGGCCGGCGTCACGCGCGGCCAGAAGGCGTCGGGCGGGATGAAGTTGCTGCCTTTGACGTAGAACGGGTTGCCATTGATCTCGAAGTTCCCTGCCACGTGTCAGCTCCCGGAGGGTTGTGTGCACGCGTCAGTGCCGCTCACAGTGGCTGCCGGGAGCAATGCCCTGGTCTATCTCGTCGTCTGTCACCTCGGCCATGTCGAGCAAGATGGTCCTGAACCCAGTTCTCTTGGACACGGACGCCAAGATCTTGCCAGAGGGCGAGATGATGTCAATTGTGACCGTGTAGAGGTTCTGCGCGCCCAGGCCTGCCGGCCACCAGAGCTTGTACGCCGCCTGGTCGAGCACCGTGGTCCCGCCAATGACATCGCCGGGGTTGGTGATGTTCGATAGCGAGCCAGCGCTCACCATCTCCCCCGTCGCCGCGTCCGCAATGGTGTAGTTCAGGAACGAGCCGGCCGGGACGACATTGAGGACGTCCACGCTGGCGTTGAGCACCCAGTCCTGCGTCTGGTCGGGCGGCAGGTTCGGCAGCTGTCCCACGCGGTAGACGTCGAGCAGCGTGTTGCGGACGTGCACCTCGCCGGGCTCGAGCGACACGAGCCACGCCTTCTGCCATATCCCCGTCGGCACGAACCCGGGGCCCCAGTCCCAGCCGAAATCCGACTGCTCCTTGCGCACAAAATGCCGGTTGGCGAACTCGAACAGGATCTGCACGTACTGCGGCCACGTCTCCTGGCCCGGCTGGCTGGCGATGCCGTTCGCCGCGACGGGCACGCTCGGGAACAGCACGTTCAGCTCGGGCCGTGATGTGCTGTTGTTGCAGCGGGCTAGCATGTCTGTGACGTTGAAGAAGTACTGCCGGAACTGGTTGTCCGTGACGGCGACGTGCTGCCCGCAGAGCGAGATGTTGCTGAACGTGTCGAGCCCGTTGAAGAGCAGGAACGTGCTGGCCGTCTTGCTTGGCTGCCTGTGTAGGGTCAGATGTGTGCCGCAGGGGCTGTAAACAAGAATCGTCGGGTAAGTGACGTGAGGTCTCACAGTCCGCTGATCTTGGTCGTGTAGTTCCAGTCATTCCACACAATCCATCGCAGGTTGAAATCGTTCAGCCCATAGTAGCTATGTGTTTGAAGAATCAGCCCTCCTGATTCCGAACCTGCCTACCAGGACGGGGGCTTACGGATCTCCAATGACTCGCTCCTCAAACAGGTCCAGGTGCACGTGGGACGGCACCCTGCCGCGAACCGAGATGTTCAGCGGCAGGCTAGACAGCGTCCATCTCTGCGCGGAGAGGTCGAGAACAGTGCTGCCGGTCCCAAAACCGACGCCAAAGAAGGCAAACAAGACAATGGCCACCAGCCGAATAATCAGTCCGAAGTTCATGTTGTGTTGTGGGGGGCGGGGGGGCGGGGGGGCGTGTGCGATGCCGAGACACCGAACCCTCGCGCGACGGGAAACCGCAGCGGTCCACGTCGGTGGTGGTACGGGGTTTTAAACTGGTTCCTCGTCCAGTACGTACATACGTGCGTTGCGGCGCGGGGGAGGAGAGAGACGAGGAGGCGGCAGCTTCTTTGTCTCTGTAGCCGGGCCAATATATTATTATCCAGGCCCAATCAAACCAACCACCCTTCCGCCCGGAAACATCTTTTTCCCACAGGCCAGGAAATAGGTCTGGCCCGTGTGCCACCTTCCATCTCGGGCAGACGACGCAGACGCAACGTGACGGCCGCCAATCTAAGTATACTCGCCCTTTCGGCGGGCATCACTGCCCCCGCGTCTTCGCCTAATTCATCTTGTCCATTCCCGACCAGACACGCGAGAACTCCAATTCTGCAATGGATAGTCGCCCTGGTTCTCCACGTTCGTTTGTGGGGGAAGCGTCCCTCGTGCGTCGTGCAGATCGCACGTCCCGTGCCTCGATCGGCCAAATCGGATCGGGTGACGTGGACTGGAGCGAAAAGGGCAGCTCAGACAGACGTGGACGGGAGCGAAAAGGGCAGATCAGATAGACGTCGGCGTACCGATTGCAACCCGACATACACTTTCACTCTGCTCTGGGGGCATCTTGTTTCTCAACATCTATATTGCGTTTTGTTGCGGCACGTGGCACACATCCAGCTTCCAGTCAAAGAGTCAGAGGGCACGGTGAAACAATTCAGAATCGGCGGATAACGAGCCGGCGGATAACGGGCCCGGAGTGTCTGCCTTGTCTGCCTAACCTTTCCGAAGAGTCATTGCCTTGCGGAACGCACGCCTTACGGCCCTGGTTTGAGCACTTGTACGGTCACGCAGTCTGCTGCAGTGTCAGCAAATGAAGACGAAGACTCGGGGCAATTCATCGCACGAACGTGATTCCCCTTGAAAGTCAGCGGAGCATCTTCCTGCTCCCTGGGACCTGAGACATGCATTCAGATGCATCGATTTCGAAAGGCAGATTCCAAAGCCTCGAACCAAGGGGGAAACTTTGGCGCGCGAGCTCAAAACAAGGAGAATGGCTCGCTTTCAAGTCAGCGTCCATCAAATGCTGGAAAGCCGCTTGCAGACTGTACCATCGACCTTCCCTCCGCCTTCCAAACTCTGGGAAACCAGCAGAACCTTTCACTTCTTCGTTTCTTTGTCATCTTTCATTCCGTGTTTCGAGGAGCAGCTTCCACAATCCCGCCATAACTTCAGTCGTGGCCATTCATGGATTCCGAGAGCGGTTCAGCTTCGGGCATATCGGAGGATGCCTCTCAAGCGCAGGAGATCGCCACACTGGCGAGTCTCGCGCGAGAACTCAACACCACCGGCACTCGTATCATCGATCTAGAGCAAAGCAAGATCGCGCCGATCAAGCCATCTTCAAGCACCAGAAACGGAAGACAACATGAAAGCGAATGCCAATTCGATGACAATACCAAATCCCTTTTTGAGGTCTCCAAATCGCCTGCCATTACCATGGTTCCGACAAACCCAGACCGGTCGCCACGAATAACGAAACAAGAAGCCAACCCTCTAAACTCTGTTCCAACAACAAATTCCCTCGTCAATCTGCACGTACTTGGAACAACTTATGGATGTCTGCTCCTGCCCAGCTAAAGCTACATCACTAAATTAACGCAGTAGCCTGGATCCTGTCAATCCTCCCTCAGACACCAGTCTCCATTTGAAAGTTTGCGGCTGGTTTTGCCTGTCTTCAAGGCATCATCCAGTCACCGATTTCTTAGACTTCACCCAGCCAGTCTCTCTGAAGGCGAGCGCAAGGTCGCAGAAGATTGGAAACGCATGTTGAAAGAGTCATGGCCAAAGACCCTCACGGCTATTAATGGCAAAAATGAACATGCGCCAACTAAAGGGTCAGAAGACAGGAAATGGGTAGGCTTGACTGAGAAGTGGAATTTCTATCCCTTTTTACTATGGACTGTATCCGGGCTTCAAAGCTGACCAGAGAATATGTCACGATAATAAGGATTAGTGGGCCAAAAAGGATTAGTGGGCAAAAGAAGGACCTAGAAGCTGCCACTTGATTCTTGGCCACTAGACTTTGCCACTATTCATAACTATAAAAGAGAGACTTTTGGCCCTCCCAAAGAAGAAAAAAAGGCAGACATTTTCAGACAATTCAAGCCTTACCTCCCTGCACCAAATGCTTCATTTCCGTTGCCCTATGAGTGCGCGTGACAGAATGTATATAATCTCCCACTGGACGCGCGTGGGATCAATGATATTTGGAAAGTACCGGACCATATCACACCCCTGAACCAAGAATTTGGCGAGGATTGGGTAGAGTCTGAGCATTCGACACAGTCTGGAGGTTCGACTCGATCTGAAGATTCCAGAGTTCCCGACAATGATGATCGTTTCAATGAGACCGAAGGTGCCGAATCTTTGAAAGATTCTCAAAGTTTCGCTGATGGAGACAGGGTAGAAATCCCCACAGAGGAAAATGCGGGCCCCGAAGGTACTCACGACGTTGTGAGAATAGGAGAAATGTGGTAATTAGAACAGGAAGCTACACTATCTGAGTTACATTGCATGTTTAAGTGCTGACTATTTTGAGACGTCGAGGCAAATTAAGAGAGGGCATATTAATAACATGTCCTCAATAGGAGAAGCCAGAGTTCTTGGTTAATTTCGCTCGGTTGCTCGAAGACAGTGAAACGACACTGGGGGGCAAAGAAGGCAGGGAGCAATTCATGCAGCCGACGCGGAAAATGCTCCAGTGGCTGCCAGAACGCCGCATGGCTGTAAAAGAGCTTTTGTCAGGCTCTTGGCTGAAGGCGCAAGCTCGATAGTTTACTGCATCGCTTTCAGCAGATATCGGACCACGGCCTTGTCTCGTGTGACTTTGTGATCGGGCAAGGTTGAGCAAGTCCAAGCCGACGCCCTCTACCCGGCCTTTGGCGTGCGTGGAAGAGTAATGAGGCAATGAGTCAACAAGACGTACCATCGCCACTTTCCCCGGTCATTCTCACTCACCACCTCACGCAACAAAAGGAGGACGGTTGGCTCACCACTTCCAGCTATGGTGAGGATTCTGGGGGACGGGGGTGTGATTTTGAGGTATGAGATATTTACGAGGGCTTCCGCCAAGGCCAGCTGGCTGACTTGTGGCGCTGGCTGAAACGTGTGGAATGGTTTACACCCAATGAAACTTCCATTTCCCGCCCCTCGAGACGCACAGAAATGGCAACAGAGCGCGAGGTCTAGTCGGCAGGACAAGGCCAGCAATGAGAAGACGGCATTTCCATGTCGGCGCGCCCGTTAGGGGCGAAGAAAAGAAAAGCTGAATGCTTGTTGCGGCACGGTCAAGCTTGGTGCTGTCACGTCTCTGCGCCCTTAATACCTAGCTTTGATCCTGGCCGAGCTTTGTCTTTCTTTGCAGCTCGACGTAACTCTTCCCAAGCTTTGTGTAGACGTCGCTACGTGCCCATGAGTGAGGGGCTATCGCGACAGTCTACCAAAATGTCTGCCTTACACTACTATCTCGTCTTGGCGACGGTCCTCGGCCTCTCGATCCCAGCTGCGCAGGCGTCCACGTACACGAACCAGTTCCAGCAGTGGTACCCGCAATTCGGATGGATCTTCGACTACACGCTGCACGCCAACTGCAGCGACCAGCTGGCCAAGTACCGCGCCGGCGTCAAGAACTACACCGAGATCGACCGGGTCGGCGGCGGCGGGACCCTGAGCGCCTTGACCCAGCCCGTGGTGCAGTGCATCCTGGCCAACATCAGCGAGTACCTTAAGGGCCAGATGGCGACGTCGCAGGTCCTGCTCGGCGTCATGCCGACCATCCTCTCGCTGATAGGGCCGGGCACGGACGAGACGGCCACCTTCTTGCTGGTAGGCCGACGGCCGCTGCTGTTCCTGCTCCTGTCCTTGGGCACGAGCTCCGTCTACTTCGAACGGGCCTTCAAGTACCCGGACCCCAGCCAGATCCTGGCTGACCACCCTTTGCGGCTGCAACAGCCTGCCCCGTGCGGCCCCATCCGCGCCGCCATCATCGCGGGCGAGTATCTCCTAGCCCTAGCTGCCGTCACCAATATCGTAGTCGTCTGCAAGGATCTTGGCATCAAAACAATATGTGAGCTCTCCGGTCAACCTCCCAAGTACAACCTCCCAAGTACAACCTCCCAAGTACAACCTCCCAAGTTGCCAACTGACAGCAAATCGCAAACAGGCATCTTCTGGTCCGACTTCATCTTTGCGCCCATGCTCTGGGGGTCTCTGAGCTTCTTGGTTCACGTTGGTGCCGTGCTGACGCTGCGCATGCGGCTGCGGCGACTCGGACCAGGCGAGGACGCCACGGGCCGCAACATTTCCGCGCGGCAATGGGTGAGGAGGCTCCTGTGGCCGAGCGAGGACGCCATGTCGGGCCGCCACGCTTCCTTCGGGCAGAGGCTGAGGGCCGTGGGGTCGCTGCTGCTTCGGCTGCCGGGCGCGTGGTTGAGGTCCGAGTTTGAGCTGTCGTCGGCCAAGACGGACGTGCGGTTCGACGTGTTCCCCGAGTCGCGGCTCTTCGTGCTAATGGCGTGGCTGCTGTCAATGGGCACTATCGTGCACATCCTGTTCGGCACCGCCATCTTCTCCAGCACCACCTTCATCGGCCCGCTCGACGCTCTTACCGTCCTGGGCCGCTACATGGCGTCCGTCATGGCGTGCCGCATCATTTCCATGTACGAGCTGGCGGGGCTGCGCGACGCGGCGAAGAAGAATGCTGTTTTTGACAGCAGCAGCGGGGGACGGCACCGTGCCGCTGTCGAGTTCGCTGACGTCAAGCAGAGCGCGTTTGGCGCATCGACTCGGGTGTCGGTATCGGGCAGTTAGTTACCAGGGCGACGAGGCAAGGTGTGTATTTGTAACGACAAAAATTGCTGGAATGCGGAAAGGGAACCTCTCTAGGCTAGATAGCGTCCAGAGGATAGCTGAAATTAGCGGTGTATTAAAGATGTCAAGAAAAGATTAGACATCTCCCAAAACGGTTCGAGTTGCGGACTCCAGGGGGTATAAGCCCTGAAATATACAGTGCAGCTGGACGGCTCCCACAGCAACGAGACTTTGGGTTGGCACGGTGTAATAGTAGCTTCGGGCCGATTCTATGACTCTTCCTCGACACGGCTCTCGGATGGGCGGGTTGCACGGAAATCAGTTGCAAAGGCCAGGTGGGGATCTCCTATTGATAATTCTATCTGCCCCAACTCCCTCTACCCCACCTCATCAACCAAACGCCTCCACCTGCCTCTTAACCATTTCCTCTAAGTTTGGCCTTTGATTAGCATAATAGGTTATCATGTCCAAAACTCTGGCGGTGCTGGGCATGGACGGCGCGGGGAAGAAGACGCTGGTCGGCAATCTGATCTCCCGGGGGGTAAGCGGTCACTGCCCGCAAACGCCGATCAGTAACTGATCTTTACAGGGTGGCATCGATCCGAACAAACCGGGGCTGTTAGAAGCCAAGACCGGCCGGCAATATACAGATATTGTGCTGCACTTTGAGGAGAACAACATTCCAAAGACGTTCAATGCCCCGTCCGGTTCAGTGGTAGTTGAAAGTGAGCGACTCTGATCAACAAGAAAGAAGCGAATAACAAACTGCTTCTCTAACCCTTTTGGAGCGGGCTAATTGACATGTCTCTACAGACACTAACACGCCAGAAATTCTGATCTGGGTTGTAGATATCGCCAGCCCAGACCACGGCAAGGAGTCCGGCTCTAAACTAGCCGAGCTCATCACTAGCGGGCTGGCTCCCAAGGAGAAACTACTCATCGCCCTCAATAAGATGTACGCGTACCCACATCACCGCATTCCATCCCAACACGCACTGACCCCAAGTGTAGGGACCTAGTGAACTGGTCGGAATGGGTCATTGCGGTGACATTGGGTTCCTTCGACAATATCGCTCTCAAACAGGCACAGTAAGCGACTACAGTCCAATTTCACCTCTGCTTGCTTCTAACTCAAACCAGAGGCCGCTATATCATTCCCATATCGGCAATGGGAGGCGGTAACATCACTGAGGAAGCAAAGTACCACCCCCCGTCAAAAGGGGGCATCCCTTGGCCCAAGGAACTGGAATACAAGACCCTGATGGAGTTGCTTTGATCGCATCCTCCTGGTACCGATTAGCGTATCTGGCGCAAAACCTGCACGACGATTTTGGGTAGTTAGGTTTGGTGTTAAGGAGGGAAGGATCGAAGCTCAAAGTGTCGCTATATTTGTCAACTTAGCAGCAATCTTGTTGTGTCAACTTAGCAGCAATCTTGTCGTGCTCGGCGCGGTTTTGCCATTTAGCAATGGGCAAGAAAACGAGGTGTCAGCTGATTTATTGCCTGATCTTTGCCCGAGGGCAGGCCGCCCGCAATGGAGGCGCCAGACCCCGCGCAGACAGCTGAAATGCCCGAGACAAGACGAGAACGCATTGGTTGAGCTGAGGTTACTCCATTCCCGTCCATTACCGGGTCATCCGCTCTCTGCCGCAACCGCCTTCTGCCGCAACCGCCTACGATAGGTCGCAAATCGCACAGCCGAGCAAATCTTACCACCGACCACTCCACCAACTTCGCCCCCCAGCGCGAAACGCCCAACCCAACATCGTCATTGCGGAACGAATACTTCTTTGGGAAATAGGGTGTCCGAATAGTTAGGTGCCTGCCACGCCATAGGGCTCATGATCCTATCTCGGCCGGCCACAAAGTGATGGGGATGCGATAGGCACCGATACGAACAAGCGAGTATAAGACGGAGCGCGCCTTTCAACGCCAGACTCAAGTGTTTATTGTCTAATGAAAAGTCAGAACAATAAACCCTCTGATACAAACATCATTCCTTGAACATATCTTGAACACCCTCTCAACCGACACCATGTCTCTCCAAATCCTCGGCGCCTGCTTCGCCAACCTCAACGTGACGGTGCAGATCGCCAACCTGGTGGACACGAGCGCGAACACGCTCACGCTGAACATGCGCAATGTCTACGAGAGCCTCCCCCAGACCTACCGGGGCGACATGAAGACGCTAACCATCCTGTTCCGCTACAGCGACTGGGACAAGAGCGTGTTCCTGTTCGCCCAGAACGAGAACACGGGCAAGTTCAAGATCTACAACGCGGGCAAAGGCAAGAAGCTCGACTTTGTCGTGGATATCAGCTTGCTCCCAGCCATCCGCGGGCGCACCAACCAGATCTACGCCGCGTGCTATGCTAGCCGCGCCATCGCCGACCCGGCCGTGCTGGGCAAGCTCACGCACGCCATGAACGAGAAGACGGCGTACCCGGTGGGCAACAGTTCGCTGGGCGGCGACCCCTGGAAGGGAATCGACAAGTTCTTGAACGTGTACTACGGACCCATCGTCATGCCGGGGGAGAAGCTGGATGCCAATAAGCTTATGCTGGTTGCGGCGAGGGAGTACCAGGATTTGCAATGGTCGTGATGAAGGGCAGACTCTTTCTTTTGGGTTGGTGGGGTGGTTACGAGACGTGCCTAATTTTCGCGGCTTTCTAGCCGAGGTTTCCCGCGGGAACTGGGCGAGGACCTTTGGTGGAAGACTAAATAACGGAAGACTAAATAACAGCCGGGTAAAATTGACTGTTGTGTTATGGTGAGCGTGGGGAGCGTTACCTTTATTTTGGCCTAACCATGTTCCGACAGTCTGACAGGACTTGTTTCTTCTTTTTCGCAACAGGCTACTCCGTGCCTAGTGCAACATACCTTCCTTACCTACATGACGACGAGAAAACTCCGCCTTTCGTCCTTTCCCCAACCCTAAAATGGCCTGGAGCCTGTGAGTATGAGGCATTTCCGTTCCACGGCAGGCACCACCAAGTCAACCCCACCGTCCCTAGTTGGTCCTTTCCGAATTCTCAACTTTGGGTTCCGAATTCTCAATTTTTGTCTCTCCACTGCTCTAGAGCAATGCGTCTCATCAACATGTACACCCTGAAATTAGCAGGTCCATTCCTGACAGCGGAACTCCCCCCACACGCCATTTTGTCCCTCACATGGAGTCCGGACGGATTGTGTCACCAGGACGTGGCCGACATATCGCGACAGAGGCATAGAAGGGGACATGCCAAGATTAAGCGCTCTGTGGGCGGCTCTGAGAGATGGTTACATTTACGGCTGGGTCGACACGGTGTGCATCTAAGAACGTTCGCCCACCAAGACGGGGGCTCCTAAACTTGGCTGTTTCTGGCCGTCGGCGCGCTGCTTCTGGCCGGGCCCACCGTCTCCTTTGTGATAGCCGGCCTCGCTCTGAATACGTTGGGGTCCGGTCTCCCGTCGCTGTGCCGGTCTCCCGTCGCTGTGCCGGTCTCTCGCCAAGACGTTTGTCGACGCGCAGCACACCACCAGCTGTACTCTTAAATCAGCATCGCCGAGGTTATGGGATCGCGGTATGAAACTTGCTCAGCTGCTTGTAACAGGGATGCGGCTTGGTGGCCGTGGCTTGGGCTGCCGTACATGGGACTGGCGTCGATGCTTGCCTTGGCCGCGCTGGCCCATCTCTACTACAGATACAGGGTACCAGGTTGCTTCCGTGCCCCCAACATGCATAAAACAGTGTCCAACATTGCTGCACAAGGCTCACCAGGCTACTTGTTGAATTCACCATATGGAATCTTCTAGTGGATGATAAATACTAGATTATTCAGCTGATGTGAGCCAAAATTGCCACACAGCTCGCCACCACTCATATGTATAAAACCTGCACCTCTGGCATAGCCAGAGGAGGGGAGACATTGAACAGAACACAACACTTCATATTTTTTCGGTCTGAATGTAAAATCCAACACTACTCTCATTACGTCATTATCTGCCTGGCAGGTATCCCGCCGAGTTTCAGAGGTTTATTTATCCAGCCTGCAAGTTTACTCGGCACCCTGCCTCCCCTTTTATTTCTTATCAGCACCCGTGCAGACCGAGTTCCAACATCGATCGCGAATTTAACGTACGAGCATCACCAGCCATGTCTCAGGCAGACTCGCAAGCGGCTGTAGAGGGTTCCTAACTTCGTCAACTCGGCGATATAAAATCACTCGATGAACTCTGCCAAGCCCACTCAAGGGTTCTGCCGTCGATTGTCCGTTGTCTTATTCCTGCGTGCGGTAAGTTCGCCCCTATCTCCAAACAAGTGCGCTGGCGGCGGTGATGGTGGTGGCGACGGGGTTGGTGGTGTTGGCGGTGGCGGTGATGGTGGCGTTGGCGGTGGTGGTGATGGTGGTGGCAGCGGCTTCTAATGGCAAATACCTGTTAGTTATTTCTCTTTCAAGATTATTTAGATAAGCGGAATGTCTCAGCCGTTGTTGCTCCGTTCTGAGACACTTGGCGCGGCCATGAATGGCTGAGACAGAGAGAACACGGGCGAGATGAGAAATCTTTGCTCAGAGCTGACGCCGTTCTGGGCTCCTTCCCCCTGTATTGACCTGGGAAAGTACCCATCTCACTACCCACGCGACCTCCTCGTCTCCCACTTCCCCTGCCGGGACCCTGCTCTAAATACCTACCTGATAGTGTATACTTACAGTCTTTAGGACCCACTGCTTCAGTCGTTCAATCTGTTCAGTTTGCTGTATATAGCCTTGCAATTAGCCTCATAAATGGCCCATTCCAGCTGGTAGGGTTTCAAGCCACCAGCCCTCAAGTCAACTACCGTAATTAGTCTACTGGCTGGACCAGCATCTTCGCCGTCGTCAATGTATTCAGAAGGTTTTTGTTATCGTTATTGATGGAAGCCATTTTAACTATTGGTTTTGGAGTGGAAATGATATCTACAGGGGAAATTTATGTAAAAGTGTGAAACGTGGTTGTATTGCTTCTGGGTGTCTCTCTTCCTCGTACTACCTAATAAAGCTTGAGAGATGGATGTGGCAAGGTGCGTGGTAACTTTGGTCCACTTCAGCTTCTCTGAGCTCCCTTATTCAGCTCATCTAGCCGCTCGCAAACCTACTCCTTTTTCTAACGCCAGCCCAGGGTTTGCTAGCACCGAAATAGCGAAAGACATTAGCCTTGAAGAGAGGGACGGGGTGGTTTTGTAGGTAGTTGGCTGTGCCGATAATTAGGGCCTTTGCCGGCGTTTAATGGCATTCTGGTAGTAGTACTATAGGATTGTTTGGTGTGGTGGATGGTGGTGGTGTGAGCTGAAGGTGTTAGAAAATCGTTAGGGGCTATTAGTGGCCACGAACTGACCCTGTGTCAATGACCAGAACTTTCGGGACTCAATTGCTCCTTTTTGTCGGGACATGACAAAGACCCGCAAGTCAGTTCGATAATAGGACATGAGGCCATTTTGACGTTTTTGTTTATGCTTCTTCGCGGGTTTGATAAGAAATTGGGTGCCGTGGTCAGAGCATCCGTTTCCGTTGGGACGGACGGCTTGGCCTTGTCACGTAGGAGCGGCTGTACTCTTTTAGCTTTCAGCCAGGTTATTCAGCGTTAACCAGGGTTTAACGCTTGGATTTTGTCTTAGCGAGAAAGTCTTCCCGTGCACGGTTAAATTTTACCTACCTCACCTAGAGGTAGTGCCCCGAATCTTTTTTTAGTGAGAAAGTTATCCGCTTCCCTCGCATTCCTACCTCTCTCGCTCATCTGCCATGCCATCCGCCGCCAATACATAATAGTGCTTTTGCAAGATCTGAGATGGATTAGCCTCCATCACCAGCCTCCATCACCTCAAACTCCCTACTGAAGTCCGGATCTGACTTTGAACTTTCTCAATATCCACCTCGGGGATCAAATCCAAAAGATGGCACGTCTAGACTTGGACCCGAGTCTAGACTGGTAAGACTCGGGTCCAAGTCTAGAACTACTACCACCCATGTTACACAGCGACAGCCAGACGGCAAGCCAGCCTCGGACCACAGTTACACACCTCTAATTCCCAGGACCGCAGCATTTGTCATGATCGTCCTGGCAACACTTCTCCTTTCCCTAACCAGCATCATTGCCCATCAAGATCGGAATCTTGATCAGCCAGAGCTGGACAAAGTAGCTAGCGTATTCGAGTGACAGATTCATGACCTCTCGCACCGTAATGCCCTCATAAGCTCTCCCGCAAAGTTCAAGCATGTGGGCTTGTGAAGGCGACGACTCCTTAATTACTGCTTTTTGCCTCGTTTTTGCCTACCCTGGGTTCGGTCTCAAAGGCGAGCGCAAGGAGTTTCTAGCGCATTTTTTCATGGGGTAGCTCTAGACGTGAAAGGCTAACAAATCGCGTTTCTCTTAGCGCTAGAAGACCTCGACAAAAGAGCGTTGCTCGGTAATGGAGGACGCAAGTGGGCGGTTAGGCGTTGACAGATACTACTCTAGCCCGGCGCAATGCAGTGCCGTGCTTACGGGCGACACAGACCCCAAACTATTATTCCACGCTTACTTGCTTGGAATACTGGGGCAATCAAGAATCCCGAGATCCATTGATCCCCGCCATTCCCAGTTCTCCAATGTAACATTGCCATAGAAGAAGGATCAACCCCTGGCTGCAACTCCATCTGCTTGTCTGGGGTTAGACCATAAACCCGTCCCTAAAACATGGCGGAGCGATGGGCGCGGGGCACTCTTCTTTTCAGTTGTGCCCTCTCTTCTTTTCAGTCCTGCCCTCACCCTCACCATTGCGCCTCGTCTCCTATTTCACACTCCAGTATTCTGCGCTAGTGAATAACAGCATCAAGCTCACTCACCATGCCGACCGCGACTACGATTCCCGACTACACGCTCACCAATTGGGGGCCGCTGACGACGGCATTTTCAGCAGATGCAGCATGCGCCACCTTGGGCATCAGTATGATGGGCTTCCGGACCGCCCTCGGCTTCGGCTACAGCGCTGAATGCGCCGTTCCGACGGTGGGTGCAGCGTGCTATCCGTCCGGGTCTCAGCTCGATGCGGCTGCCTCGGCTGCGTATAACACCTTTGGTGTCCATCCAAAGGCGGCATACTTCTCGCCCGGATTGGTGTGCCCGTCAGGCTGGAAGACGGTCGGCGTCGCTGCCCGCGCGGCCGATGGATCGATCAGTGCGTCGGGCATCTTTGTCGCGCCGACCCTTACAACTGCTCCTTCTTCGGATCAGGCTGCTACCGATAGCACCCTCGGGACCCTCTTCTACAACCCCGTTGTTAACGCCTTTACCGCCGCGCTCGACCTAGGCGAGACGGCCGCTGCGTGCTGTCCCAGCTCCATGACGGCCGTGACGGACGGCGTATGTGTCTCGACTCTGCCCGACTATAGATTGAGCACATTCTGCGAGCGGTTCGCGCCCGGCGCCGAAGTCTCTACCGTTACCACTGATATCACTCTGCTCGGCGTACATACTACGGTGCAGCTCATCACTCCTATTAATTCCGGACTGATTACATCTACGGTCACTACTGAGGTGCCTGCTGAGCAGTCGGCAGACCTCGTTGGGGTTAAGTACATACCTATGGTTATGCTTGTCCGGAAGGCGAACGATGCGGCGGGGACTGGTGGTGACGGGGGTGGCGCGGGTCCCAGCCCGTCCAAGACCAACGCTGCTAGCCCTGGGCGGATGGGGTCGGGAGATGGGGGTGTGCCGCTGGTCGCTGTGATGGCGTGTGTCTCGGCCCTGCTTATGGGGTCCGCCTGGATTCTTGCGAGATGAAGAGATATGCGCCGCGCAGGATTTGGAAACAAGATCATCTCCTTTCTCGTTCTCGTGGCTGGAAACGTTGTTCCAGGCAGCTGAGCGAGCGTGGGGTCAAGAGCTTCCAGGCACTGGCAAAGCCTTACATGTACTTTGGCGTTGATTCCAATTTTGGCCTTGATTCCAATTTTGAGACAGAGTCGCAAATGCATATGGCATGATTATTCGTCTCGTGTAGATGACAACACATCGTGCCATTCTCAATTCACGCACGCTGGGTGCTTCTTCCCTCTGCCGCAACGTCAACCTCGTGAGCGGAAACCACAGCACTGCGTTGTCTCCCAGCAGCTCTACAGGACTTTTTGTATGGCATGAGACCTTTTTTTTACATTAGCTGTCCCTCCGCTCAGAAGTTCACCCAACCACCGAGCCTACAAAAGAGGGTGTGTTTGACGCCGTAAACTCAGGTCGCTTACCATCTGCGCTGGGGTTTGCGGAACACAATTTGGTCGGGACCTTCCGTACGGCGCGCTTTGCCGACAAGGGCGGCCGCAAGCTGGTCATCGTCCTCGCCGCTATCGGCAGCTTTCTCTCTCTTGCCTGGGGTTTCTATCTCTCGCCTGGGTTTTGCTCGTTCTCCGTTTTGAAGAGCATATCTCCGTTCACGCACTCCTCGTCAGCCCAGTATTTCAGGTTATTGGCGGAAGGAACGGCGCTATTGCAGCCGCGTTTTATGCAGTCATATCTGATGTGGTTTCTGACGTCGGCAGGTAATCAATTATGGGCTCCTTCCTCCATGCTTCTCAGATGACAACCCCTCACTCTCTAGAGCGTCGGCCTTCTTCCTCTCCTTCGCTGCACTGATGGGTACTTTCGTTGGACCCGTCGTGTCATCTTTCTTGATGCAACGAACTTCGCCATGGGTACCGCTCATGCTAACGGCGGCCATTGCGCTTCTCGGCCTCGGCGTCATTGCCTTCATCCCGAAAACATTGGTTCTGAACAAGAAAGGTGATGATAAACAGGAAGAGGAGAGCACGCTAGTGAACACGAACGATAGCATCTCCTCCACTATCAAGATTCATCTCTGCAGCTCGTTATCGCGTCTTTTAGTTAGCTTTTTAAGGAATGCGGAGGAGGCCTGTGGCTTGTGTGGCTTAGCAAGATTGCACTTGTAGCGGGGAGGTACCGTGACACTGGTGGCTCGGTGAGAGTTTATGTAGTGGAAATGGGTTGATGTCCTGGTGCCGCTTTGCGGAATCTAGACGACGACATGATCAATTGCCCGGGCAAGGTGGTCTTCCTTGCCTGTTCTTCTAATCACTAAGTCGGCCCAGAATAACCCATTCCGAGCCAGACTTAGCATACTTGTCAGCAAGGCAAGGAAGGCCGTTGCTTTGCCTTGGTTGCCTTGGTTGCCTTGGTTGCCTTGGTTGCCTTGTTAGCAGCGCTGAGATATACAGAGGACGAGGTCAATCTCCAGAACGGCATTTCGTTTGACAACTACCCAAACGTCAAAAATGATGATCATTGTAGAACGATCTTACAGGATTCGGACAATTTCAGCCTTTTCATCCACGGTCATCTTCTGTAATCCGTCAATCGATTGCCCTGAAAGACAAGCATCGCCCACAATACGATAGCCACCCTAACATGCTCGCAGTATAACAGGCCTACTGCATCCAAAAAGAATTCCAATTTTGCCCCCTTTCCTTGTCTGTGGATGTGCCACCTAAGATAACCTCCTTCCGGCATGAGAGGTCGCATGCGGGATCGAATAGCGTTGAAGAAACGACGCGCATCCTGAACGGAGTTGTTTTCAGTCCCTAGTAAGCTCCAGCTCTTCGTCCGCCACTCGATCATCCGTCCGTACACCACGAAAGACCGGTTCTCCGCAAGCCAGATAGAGATTGAGTTTGATGAAGCTGATGAGACGACAGTCGAAAGTTCCTCCAATTGTTGTGGTCTGTATACTCCAAAGGCGATGAAAATCTCTGGGAAGGCTGTCTAATATCTTGTCCTGAACACCAGGGAGTGATTCGGCCGACACCAGAGTTTGGTGAACAATAGATGATATTTCATCCTCTGAACTGTAGGGCGTTATCGAGTTGTGTGTGGTTGCAATTTCGCCGGCGGAAACGTCTCCAAAATCCATGGCAAGTGCGGTCCCTAAGCTGTCTACAGCGTCAAACAAAACACCTCTAGCTTCCAGCTCGAGACCAGAGCTTGAAATCACCGGATATTTGTCAGTATCCGGATCTTCGGAAACAGGCGTTTCGAGAGCCATGATGTAATCGAATTGCCGGTGAGCAACAGGATCGTCAAGATCAGCCCAGTCAGTCACCTACGAGGGCAGCTCTGCATCTACTTTCCGATTGGCACTCCTAGATAGATGAAGTCAAGGGGCTCATTGCTCGTTAGCAACAAAGTCGCAAACTCCCGAAAGCTATCTGAGGCCGAATCCATTTAGCTTGGTTCCGGAACGAAGTGTTGGGCGTCGAACGTGAGCCCAAGCAGGGCAAAATTTTTTATCCCGTGGATTCGTCGCTAAAGAAGATTTGGTAAGGTGGAGGGCGTCCAACAAGCGGATCGGTTGCCGAGTGAAAACCTTCTTTCGGACTCCACGTAGCAACTGGCGTCAATTTCTTTCCATGGACCTCGGTAAGGCCCACAGTAGAGAGTAATGCGTGAAGCAACAACAAGTTCCTAATGATCCAGGCACGTCTCCAAAATGGCCGATCAATTGAACACGGGGAGAGTTGAGAGGCAGGTATCTCCCTCAAGCTTAGGAGCCGTCTCAGCACGCAAGTACCCTCTGGAGATTTCATCGATGCCGAGTTCATCACCCAACCAGATGGCCACCCCATATGCCTTTCTGAAGACTGCGCCAATCCTAGGAATCTGGAGGCTCTTTTCTTGCTTGTCCATTTGGTTGATACACAATGCATCTGCCCAGACAACGTATGACCCTGCAGCCCGCAATCGTTGCAGAGCGGCTTCGAGGCTGACGGTAACTCCAATCTCTTTGCCGTTGACTTTAATGTTGATCGTGACCGTTGGATCACCCCAGTTATAGGATAGTTCCACATACCGTGGAGCCTTCTGTAGGGGAACATATGATAGTCTGCACTCCAAGGTCGTGCTGTCGGATGTGGGAGGGGTTATTTAAGGAGACGAATCTCCGATTCTTCGTAGCGAAGGGGGTTCGTAGACAGATCCCTGCTATAAACGTTGAAAGGTGTGATCAGCATTAGCTATCAAATGAGTGAAGCGGCATGCCATACTCGGCCCAGGTTTACTTACAGCCTATAAGAGACCCTCAGTCAGTCATCAAATCAGTAATGTGGCATATCATACTCGGCTTAGGTTTACTTACTTCCTATAATAGACCTTCAGTCAGTTATTAAATCAGCGAAGCAGTATGACCAGCTAGGATCAGGTCTTACCATTTTGGTAAAAGGAAGCTTTGGTAGTTTGGTTTGGGCTCTCAATTAGAGCAATACTATCGACGGTCATCCAATCTGCGTGCCAGCCGGTCGCTAATTCTAATAGAAACGAACGCTTGTAAGGCTGTTGCTATATTCTTGCTATTTTGTCCGTTATGAAATGGGATCAGTGAAGACTGGTGTCGTTACGTCAGAAGACAGCTGGAATGAGGTTGAGTAGGAAGCAGTTGGGGAGAAATAGTGTGTAGCTGAGAAAAAGAGCACAGACGCCTAACGTGGCTGTGCTGAGGGCACGCGAACGGGGGGGGGGGGGATTACGGCATACTATAGGGCCAAGTCGGCCAAAACCATAATTGAGATGGCATTTTACTACTTTGACCCTAGGGGGGTCAACGCTTTGTCATCTATCGTACTCGCTTATTCACCACATTACAACAATATCTGTAAGGAAAGAACCCCCAACCCACACACACGACCAACTCGCACGCGTACCGAGCGGGCCAAGACCTCACTCCTTTGTCAATGGCTCGCTCTGCACTCTGTCATGTATATAAGCAGTGGCCCTTGCCCCTTCCTTGCGAGGGCCAGGTTGAAGTCTCTTACCAATACCAGTCATTGCTCGCCGTCTTCAGTACCTTCATTGTGACCACCTTGATCAGGCGTACCTGCCTTCACTTACAGAAGGTAACAAGAAGTGCGAGCAATGACGGGTGTTGGGGTAAGACTTCAACCTGGCCCTCGAAAAGGAAGGGGGGAGGGCCATTGTTTATATACATGCTCAGGGGCTCAGTCCTGCGTGTGCTTGTGAAAGCTTGTGAGTTGTGGCGCCGTAGTGCGGCTTAGTGGCTTGTGCCAACGGGCAGTGGCCTGGCCAGTTGGTGCTCTTTCCTTACACGGTGGCTACCAGCTACGATCAAGCAGGTCGAAAGCCTCAAGGACATGAAAGTCTTCAAGCTTGTAAAGAGACCGAAAAATACCTAGATTCTACCGGGAAAATGGGTCCTTGACGAGAAACTCAACACCGAGAACCACGAGTGGATCGCTAGAGCACGCTGGGTTGTATGCGGTAACTTCGAATTGGGCGGCTGGAGCCTCGAAGAGATCTACGTAGCAGTCGCGAATGGAGTTAGCGCGAGGATGTTTTTAGTATTTCTTGCAGTCAAAGACTTGGAAGCTCGTCAATTCGACTTTAAGACTGTGTACCTGAACTCTGATATACCGGAAGGAGTTGTTTACTATATCGAACAACCTTACGGCATTCCAGGAAGAGATCCAGACTTTGTTTGGCTGCTCGGAAAAGCCCTCTATGGCCTACGAAAGAGCGCCCTCTATTGGTTCAAAACCATTATGCCAGTCCTGAAGACGTTGAAATTTGAGCCCTTTGGCTTAGATCTTTGTCTATTCAATCATACTTCTAAAATTATCTGGATCATCCTTTACGTTGACGAGCTTCTCAATACGGCTCTAACGAATAGAGAGATCGACAAAGTGCGCGACGAACTCAACAAACACTTCAAAATTAAGGAAGTTGGCGAGCCAAAGCGTTTCCTAGGACTTGGTATAGTCCGGGACAGGAAGAACCGGACGGTATTCATCTCATAGGAAACCTATACAAAAGCCATACTGCACTAGTATGGTTATGAGAACCTCAAGCCTGTGAAATCGCCCTGGCCTTCGAAATTTGAGCTTCCGAAAACCTGGGAGCCGCCCGAACTAAAAGAATTAAAGGCATACCTCAAGCAGACCGGAAAATTGAACTTCCTAGCTATCTGTTGGATTTGTCACGGCCGGCTTGGAAGGAGGGCGGAACTCCTCTATTGGGCGCTATAGACGAAGATTCTAAACTAAAGGGAAAAGGGAAAAGAAGCTCAAAAGCCTCCCCTCGCGAGATTCTTCTAGGGCGTCTCAAGGTGGGGCTCTGGCTGGTCGGGTGGATCCACCCAACTGGCGTCTGATTAGTCAGAGCGTCTGGGAGGCCTGGAGGACCAGGCCCTCACAGGATTCACCAGGGTACCGGTACTGGAATCAACAGGGCGTAACTGTACGCCGAAAGCTGGTGGTTCAAGTGATGGATTGTAGATGTATGTTCTTCTCTCTAGCTTTCTGGCAGTGCCAGAAAGCCCGTTCTTATACTACTATTGTGGTGGCGAAGTGGGTGGCGAAGTCTCTATCTAGAACCTTCGAGGCCCTTCTGCTTGACAAATTCCAACACTATCAACACCAGGCCCGACATAGCATGTACGTGTGCTCGCCTGAGCGAAGGAAATAAAGGACTTTCAAAGGACTATAGGACCATGATGAAGCACCTTTTCCGCTAATTTACTGGTACTACAAAATTCGGCCTGAAATACGGCGGCAAACTATCCCTGAATAACCTTAATAATAAGGTCTTTACAGATGCTTCGTTTGTAGACGATGTGCTTCGCCGATTCTTAACAGGAGCACATATTGTTTACTTGGCTGGATCACCAATTGTAAGGAAACCACCCTCGTAACCACCATGGCCACCGCCACCAGGGCCACCCTCGCCACCGTCGCCACTATCGCCACCGCTAACAGGGCCACGCACTATCGCCACTACCACCCTGGCTACGCAAGGATGACTCGTAACCCCTTTCACGTGTATATAGACCATGGCCTTCGCACACCTCTTTAGCTCAGGCCAGGTTGAAGTCTTACGCCAATACCAGTCATTGCTCGCCCTGCTTGTTGCTCCTATTGTGACCACCTTGATCAGGCGTACCTGCCTTCTCTTACACCAATTTATTGGAAGACGAAAAAGCAGACCTTCGTTATATATAGCTCTATAGAAGCAGAATTCACGAATCTCACATCAGCAGCTCAGTTGGCGTAATAGATCTCGGAATTGCTTAAAAAATTTGGTATTGAACAACCTACACCAACAGTGCTGTTTACAGACAGTGTGAATGCCCTTACAACGGTCATGAACCCGCTCAACGGCGCCCGTACTCGCTGCATCGATATACGGTACAAATAGATCATCGATAGAGTCAAGAAAGGCTTTATAAAGGTTGTCCACATACCGGGAGATGACATGGCAGCAGATGGCCTAACAAAGCCGTTGAACCCGGAAAAACACGGCAAATTCGTCAAGATGTTGGGACTCACGGAAGAAATCGTACCATAGTTGCAAACAACAAAGGACAAAGGAACCTGAGGAAGAAGGAGTCAGGAAGGCATTTGAAGCCCGGGACCTGACAGGGCCCTGAAGGCTTCATTTCCGAGAAGAAAGCAAGTGGCGGTAATTGAACACAATGTAGATCACTCTGACGAACTCTGATTGGTCAGATGGGGTGCAGGTCTAATCAAAACCAAAATTTTACGGTATATATACAATAAGGAGTATGTAGATAGCTTCATTTGGCTATCTAGGCTAAGGGGATGTATGCTGGGCACAGGCCAAACCTGGCCCAGCCGGGTCTACCAAATGGCCCCTGCGGATCCACCCTATCCATGCCACATAGATTTCCCGCCTGCGGACCGATAGATTTTAGGTTCCCCAAGCAATTCATCACCTTTCATACATCGCCGTGCCTCGCATAATACCTATGGTTATGATTTGAAGACTATACCTATAGTTATAATGTGTGAGTGTGTGTACGTGTTACTGCGAGCCCTAGTCAAGGAGTTGAGGCACTCTGTTGACCTTAGGTGAGCCTAGCAGTGTGATATGAGGCAACCCCAAAATGTCAGATAGATAGTCTAAACGAAACGGCCCGCAACGTGTATTATAACTATAGACATAATTAATTAGATATGACATCGTGGCCATGTGTTACAATCTGGACAACAGGTCCACGGAGCTAGGCCCGGCCTAGGATTGTGGGGGTCTGGACGGCAGGTAGGAGATGACAGGAGGCAAGGAGTATCGTGCACAGATTGCGAAAGACAGGCTTTCAACACACAACCACTGTATGCTTAACCAGATGCATTGATAGCTGCAGAACCGTTCTCCCAGAGAGAGCGTGCTGCCAGCTCCTATATAGAACTACGAGCAACCAATCAGAGTTCCTGCTTTACATGCTCAGTCGTGCTCAGTTCTGGACGCACTGATCCTCACTGAGCTCCCTGCTCAGTGTGCTCAGTGGATCTCGGCACTGATCCTACTGAGCTCAGTCATGCTCAGTGCACCTTGGCACTGGCCCCACTGAGCACTCCCTAATTGGGTGCACCTTCTCACGACGAGAGCCCTGCCCTAAGTGTCGTTCCAGCCAATCTGCAGCGGGCGGGCGACGCCCTCTGCACCTTTGAACCGGGATCGTAACATCTGGTGTTTGGTATGGTTTAGTAATAGTATGTAATACGTATATGGAAAGGCGTGGAAAAGGAGGTTCTTGGTATATTACTAGGTTGATGTCTACGCTACCGGCTACTATTATCCGCTATACTAATAAGTGTCGATTCTTATATTCTCGGTTCTCACCTCCCTTACCAAGCGGCCGGAAGTCGTATATATAGTACCGTACGTAGCTTTTTCCGTTTGGGTGCTCTAGCTTGTAGGTCTGGATAAATTTATCGGCTAGTAAGTAGACTTTCTGGCGAAATCCGATAATGGCGGCCATCTTAGCGACGGATGGCGCACGTGGGTCGCCCCTGAGGAAGAACAAAATCGCGGACGCTATATAGTTGTGTTACGGATCCCTGAAGGGATGCACCTCAGTGGGTCCTACTGAGTCAATCTCGGCCAATCAGGAGTGTCCCACGCCTCTAGCGCGGGACATGGGACCGGGCCTGGTTGACAGCCAATAAGAGGTGTCCCGTTTCCCGTTCGCGGGACACGGGACCTTTCTTTCAGGTCCCGCGTCCCGGGCACGGGGGCCGGGACCCTGCGACCATTTTTATTGGTTCTACAGATAGATATATACGATGACCGTCTTAGATAGTTCTTGCTTGGTTCTGCAAGCAAGCAATACACATTCATTGCACTCATATACTTTGAGTGGCATTCCGATTTGACTGTATTACCCGTGCGATAGGAGCTTGCCCTTTGTTCTATCTTCATAATTACCAACCCCAGCATCCTGTGGAGCCCGTGCTCCCTTACAGACAGACGACCCTAACAGTCGAGTGGTTTGTAATAAGTTGCTATAGCCCCTATTCCAATCGCCCGGGTAGAGTTGCTGAAACTGTTATGCCATACTGTAGACCCGCGTATGCTCCTGGTCTTTGAACTAAGCCCCGCCGGGCAGAGAGATAGATTCTACAGAACCAGTAGCTTCTGGGAACATCTGGCGGGGGTATATAGGTAGGTTATCTCAACGTTCCTTAAAGCGGGCCAAAGGAATCGCGGTTCTCCTAGACCACGAAAAAGTCTACTGTTCGTCCTAGGCGCTGAAGCAAAAATCCTTAGATAGGGCGTTAGAAAATTCCCCGCGCTTTTAATACCGTCGTGACTGAGTGGCAGAACTCGTTATACGTTTCTATCGTATACCGGTTGGCTCGTCCAGCTAGAGGCTCTCCCAGTTATTATTATCTAGCTCCTCCTTTAAAACCTCTTCCTATACGAGTAACGGCGAAGATACGCCAGAAAGCGTGTCAATGACTGCCCCGGCAAAGATAGATCCGTAAGCTCGTCCCAGGCTTGCCGATAGCGGAAACGATGAAGATATATTCTCTTCGGCACCGGCGGCCAGTATCGTGCATTTCCTCAGGGATTCGTAACATAAGTGCCCGAAAGCCTACCAAAATTCTTTTATATTAAATTTCAAACTTGAATATCTCCCAGCAGCTCTATAGGACTTTTTGTGTGACAGGAAACTGTTTTTTACATTAACTGTCCCTCCCTTAGATGAAACAAAAAGACGGCTTGAGTCTGAGATTGCACAATCGAGCCGTTCAGCTTCGTCTCGTTTGTGCAAGGGTATACCTAGCATGGATCTTGCGTTTGATCCTTGTAGTGAGAGTCAAGGAGCGGCCTCAAGGTGCTGCCGCTGGTGATCGACACGGAGACTGCCTACGTTGTCCAGGGGGCACTCATCAAGCTTTGATGGCGACTGCTAAAAGATATTAGATGCCTCACATGTTATGTTCCTTGTTATACGAGGATAACGGGAAGAAATACGGGAAGGAACACAGCTGATTACAGTGCTTCTTTTGCTCTCTTTTCTCGAGTATAAGAAAGCACTCTTCTCCTGTACTACTAATAGACGTTATTTAGCAGACAATTTAATGCGCTGTAGACTACGATCACGGGCAACACAAGGCGTGTGAAACCAGTCTGATATGGCACGGTACTAACAGAGTCTTTGGCCATCTATTTTCAGGCTAGGTAACCAGGTATAAAAGATCACACATCACACGCTACTCTTCAGTACTTAAGAGATTCTTTTCTTTCTTCAGACAATTCAGACACTTCAAGCCCTCGATTTCAAATGCCCTCGATTTCAAATGCCCTCGATTTCAAATGCCCTCTTCCACCGCCTTTGCCCTGTGAATTACGCCGAACATAAAGTCTAAACCAGCACCCCTGAGGTTATGTGACTTTTTAAGACATGCCTTAACCTGTGCGGGTTTAGGGGACCGGTTTGGGATTGAACTGGGTGGCTCTTTGTTGGTGGGGTTGCTTTTGGCCGCCGGAAACGCTAGGGCTCATGGCCTGTTACGGTTTGCCGTTACACTAGCAGGCGCAAGCAACAGCAGCTATATGGTCGCAACCCCCACAACAATTTCTACTGCGAGGATTTCAGTGACTGGCTGTTTGGAGACAGAGAGAGCGACCTTGCAGGCACTGCGAGGTTGGAATTTCGTGATGGAGAGCAGGTCTGGATGCTGGATGCCGAGACTTTTGTTCGCGTCACTATCAGCAGAGACCAGTACATGTGCCTGGGGAGCATAGCCGTGGCAGAGATCGCTGTCGGGTCGATTTTGTTGACCGATTCCAATACTTGGACGGGTGATCCGTTTGGCGAATCACCGGGCCGCACGGATGTCGCTGCAACGCTCCCCGTACCGTTTACCACTGAAAATTTGGGGTTTGGCAGTCTGTTGGCAGTCTGTTGGCAGTCTGTCAGCAGGTACCTCAGGCCGCCAGGCGTGCAGATTGGACAAAACACGTGAAGCCCGACGTACTTCCATTGCAGCAGCCCAAGACACACGAAATGCCTCAACTCCACCTGTCAGGTCCACGCGCTGGGTCATCGTCGATTCATCACCGGAACCTTTGCACATACTACGCCTGTTCCGGATTACCTCCACCCAGGTATGTACTTCCTCGAGCACCTCGAGCAACGCCGAGGATCAGAGGAATTCACGGCGTACCTACGGGTCGATGAAGATCATCCGTCGCTATGGCAGGCCTACGACAATGCGCCGCTCAGTGTCACAGCATCTCTTTGTCGCTCCTGTTTGCCGCTGGTTGAGGCGTCCTCTCGCATTATCGAATCGCCGGGTTTCGGCAACTGCGAAGATCACATCGCCGACCACCTCGATAGGAAACTAGCTTCTCTGTTCGTATCCGCCAGAGATTGCGACATGTGCAACTTCATAACTCGGCAGCTCGAATCTAGTATCACGGGCGACAAAGATAGAGTTACTTACAGAATCAGCTTGAATTGCTACCGGCCCTCAGCCCAAGCTTACGTCTTTCTTGAACTTCTCTTGTTCGGAGGGCCGCAGGATGATCAAGGTCCTTTCGGAGAATTGTCGTTTGATTTATTTCAACGACGTAAACAGCCAGGTCCCAGTGGAAGTGAGAAGGTCATCCATAGAGGAGTCAATAAGGTCCACACCGGAGTTAGTAAAGGCAGAACTCGAGGGAGTCTGGACTACACAGTCCTGGTGGACGTTTCGGACGGCTCCCCGGCCTTCCCTTTAAGGACCCGACTGGCGAAGGCCTGGATGGACGAGTGCCGTGGCCACAAGGTTTGCAGCAAGACACTAGTCAAGGTGGCGCTTCCAAAGCGGGTTCTTGACATCTCATCACTCCCCTTAGTCCGCCTGTACGAGTCACAACAGGGCGAGGTAGCGCCTTACGCAACACTGAGCTACTGCTGGGGAAAGGGCCTGCCTCTTGCGACAACCACCAAGAACATGGCGCGCCACACCGCTGGAATACCCTTGTCAGAATTCCCCGAAACCCTGAGGGACGCAATCACGTTGGCGTGCGCTCTTGGGTTCCGCTATCTGTGGATCGACGCCTTATGCATCGCGCAGGATGACAGGGCAGACTGGAGTGAGCAGGCCGCGTGCATGACGGCCATCTACCGGGGCTGCGCCCTCAACATTGCCATGTCAGATGCGCCCAACTGCGATTCGGGGGCAGCTCGTAGGTTGGACGATGCCTCTCTGCTGCTCGGCTCCTGCGAGAACGGCAGCCTTGACGTGCGCATCGCGGCCCAGCGCTACTGCGACCGCCTGGTAGCGGATACTGCCTCTGAAGACGTGCTGTGGAGCAGTCCCCGCAGCGGCGCGTCGCGATCCTTGTTGTCGACGCGGGGATGGACCTTTCAGGAAACCCTTGTCTCGGTATCAACTCTGTTTGTCACCTGGCGCGGCCTAGTTTGGGAGTGTTGCTCGGCCCTCAACTACGAGGAGGGATTCGCAGTAGTAAGCCGTGCCTATATCCGCAATTCCAGAAAGTCTCAAATGAGTATGATATCCTCGGTCTCCGAGGCCGCCGAGGAACGTCGGCATCATGATTACCAGAAGCATTGCAGGAGCTGGGCCAAATGGGTAGCGGAATATTCGGGTCGGGCGCTCACCATGCCGGGCGACAAACTCGCAGCCATGGCCGGCCTCGCGGCCTACTTCAACTCGACCTTTGGCCTCACCTACGCAGCGGGGATATGGAAAGAGGATCTGCACGTGGGCCTCACTTGGTCTGCATCCGCCCCAGGGACGTTGGTCAGGCACAGAAACCGGGCCCCGTCATGGAGCTGGGCTTCGGTCGATGGTGCTGTCCGGTACCAAGATTGGATTATGTTCACCAGGGCCGTCGCCCAGCCCAGCGTCTACCGCACTGGGGATCAAGCTCTGACAGTCGTCGACGTGTCCGTCGATGAAGACTCGCCAGGCGGATTCGGTGCGGTTTCGGGTGGAAGAATCGAAGCAGTTGCCACGCTCTACCAGATCACGCTACGGCGAGACCCAGGGGGCGAGATTCGCTCTGACATGGATGTGTTCGCTGGGTTCGATTGCCGGCTGGACGAACAGGACGTGTTTGAAGAGACGCTCGACTCATGCCCGTGCTGGCTAGCTCCGGTGTGTTCAGTCGAGTTGGACGTTACATTCATCTATCTTCTTATTTTGCGAGAGACTGAAAGCGGACTGTCTGAGTTTCGTCGAATTGGACTGGCCTATAGATCGTTTTGGGGCGATGAGATCTATGACTATCCGGAAAATGCCTTGGCTGGAGCTGGTGTCCGGCGGAGGATTACGATTGTTTAGGGTTGGTTTGCGCCAAGGAGGCAAAAATGAAAAGACAGTGCCCAGTAACAGGATTGAACTGTTGACCTTCGCATAACCAGATACTGCCTCTCGACGGTATTAGTACGACGCTGCTAACCAAACTGAGCTAACCGGGCTTTTGTTGTTGAGTTTGCACGCTGTAAAGACAGTGTATATCAGTGAGCCCCAGCGTCAAGTTGGGGGCGCATCCACTGCGATTTCAGTGCCAAGACAAGGTGACAGAAGATAGGTACCTTTAGCAAGAACGAACGCAGTCCACTTTCGGGAAGGCGAACGCAGCCCACTTTCGAGAAGGCGAGATGTAGTAGGATTGCCGTTTCGTGCGGAGTTCAATTCGAATAGTGCCTGGATTGTTTTGTGGAGGCCTGCACACGATGTAAGACGCAGACGCAAACGCAAACATGCCCCCGTCCGGATAAGGTATGTATGTACACTGTAATTACCTACCCCGTGTAGCGAAGATCGTTGACGTCACCTGCCCGCCCATCGACAACAAACCCGACGTAACATATTGTCTTCACAAGAAACACGAGGTTTTTGCAATAACTAACAACGGCATGCCCGTTTCCCGCGGTTTATTCCCGCGGTTTGTTCCCGCTCACTTTAGCGAAACGAACCCCTTCCCTGCTCAGCCAGGCAAGTCGATTTCCCCCTTCAAGCCATTTTTAACATCGTCATTACCGCCAGTCAGTTATGGCCCTCCACCTGCAAGGCCGGTGCGTGTGCAAGCACATCCAGTACTCGCTCGACCTCGAATCTCCAGACCAGGCCCGCACCACGCTCTGCCACTGCAAGAGCTGCCACCACGCTTTTAGGGCCAACCATGGGCTCACGGCCAAGGTGCCCGTCGGCGCCTTCCGGCACGACAGCGGCAGCCCCAAAAAGTTCTAGCAGTATAATGGCGTGACTCGCGAGTTTTGCGACAACTGCGGTGATTATATTTGCGAATACGGTGTACGCCATTATTTCCCTATTATTACCGTAGTTAAACTGACGGCCTGAGTAGGAAGAAGCTGCCGACAAGTTCCGCTACGTTGTGTGGGGGACTCTTGATGACCCGGACGAGATCCCGCCCAAGGGCGAGTTTTTCTGCAGGTACAGAGACGAGTGGATGCCAGAGATTCCAGATGAGTATCTCGACACTAACTGTAGCAAATGAACAATTATCAATGAGTTAACACACGTTTTATCCAGATGTGTTTCATAAGCAAGAGATCAAGGAGTGAATTTTCATGTTAATCGTGAAACCATTAGCCGTTATTTGTATCCAGGCCCCCACCCTTTTGGCACGTCACCGTCACCTCTGTTGCCTATTTGTAGTTACAGAGACCCGAATGAACCTCGCTCATCTATTACTTCCCCCCCAACTCCTTCTCCCGCCGAACCTGCTCCTCGTCAACGACAATAACAGCCTTGCCCTTGACCGTGCCCTCCTCCACGGCAGCGAGCAACTCATGCACGCTGTCCAGCCCATAGAACGGCCTCGTGGTGACAGTTATGCCGTGCTCGGCAACGAAGCGCATCATATCATCGCTCTCGCCGGGCGAAGCCAGCATCGTGCCACGAATCCGGATATCACGCATGATCAGCTCCTGAAACGGAATCTTGACCTCGATGGGCTGCGCGACCTGCACGACGGTGCCGTGCTTCTTCGTCACTGCGCACGCGAGCGCCGCCGCACTATCGGCATCCGCCAGCGCGAGCGTCGCGTCCGCGCCCAGCTGCTGCCCCGTCACACGCTGCACCTCAGCAACCACGGCCTCCCTCCCTGCCCGCGCATCGACCACGACGTCGGCGCCGCCCGCGCGCGCCAGCGCGATCCCCTCGTCGCGCGCGTCAATGCCGACCACCCGCAGCCCCAGCGCCTTGGCGAACGCGATGCCGATGTGCCCGAGCCCGCCGCCGGCGCCGACGACGGCGAGCCACTGGCCAGGCTTGAGGCCGGCGACCGCCACCGCGCGCCACACGGTATTGCCGGCGCAGGCCAGCGGCGCGGCCGTCAGCAGCGACACGCCGTCTGGCACGCGCGTCGACGTGCGCGCGTCGGCCCGCACGTACGCGCTGAAGAAGCCGTCGACCGTGATCCCCGCGGCGACGTGCGCCGCGCAGTACTGCCGCTCGCTCTCGGGCCCCGTCGTGCATTCTGCGCACGCTCCGCAAGGGCCTAGTGCGAGCCCGCACATGACGCGCGTGCCGGGCGGGAAGGACGCCGCCGCGGCGGGTCCGGCTTGCACGACTGTGCCGGCGCCCTCGTGCGATGCTGTTAGGGGCAGGGTGGTGGCTGCTCTGAAGATGCCGGCGCGAACCATGCTGTCGGTGCTGAGGTGCGGAGTGTTTAGTTAGCGTTTCTTCTTTCGTGAAACAAGACAAGTGATATTGGGTTTGGAGTGGCACTCACTGGCAGTACGATGCCACGCCGACTTTGACCAGCAGGTCGTGCGGGCCTAGCGCCTGCGGGACGGGGACCGTGTTGATGGCGTACGGCTGGTTGTACTGGACGACTTGCACCGCCTTCATCTCGTGCGGGATGTCGCTGGTGGCGGAGGCGGTGGTGGTGGTGGTGGTAGCGGTGGTGGTGGCGGTGGTAGTAGCGGTAGTGGTGGTAGTAGTGGTAGCCATTGCGGTTGATATGTCTGACAGGTCACTTTGGGGATATTGTTTCGGACAAGTGATGTTTGAAGGTCACGACGACAAAGGACATCAGGGAGCGGGTCCTGGCATCAATTTATCCTGGTGTCCCGGCACTGAGAAACCCCCTCGGTCTCGGTGTTTAGTTCTAGTCAGTTCCCCGCCCACTCGGCACGAACCTCCAAAAGCGGCCCGACGTAGCGGCAGAATCCCCATGCTGCGGCTTAAGTCCTGGGTGCTTTTTCCGCGATGGTGCCCGGAATTATTATCGCCGCTGCCGCTTTCTCGGCCATCGGCCCTTGCTGTTGCCGGCGGTTCAACTGCGTGGCCATCATGCTGAAATTGCCCCGTCAAACTGTCGGGGCCCGGGCGAACTGGTTTCGTCAAATCTACGTCGTTAACTTTGGCTTTGATGCAAGTTTCGAAATTTGGCTTGATGGGGGGGCCATTGGCTCTTGCTTGCCGTCTGCAATGGCGATCAATACTAGGTCCCGGCAGACGAACAAAGAGCTGTTTCAATTTTCCCCCTGCTCTGCAGCTGTTTGGTTACCAGCTTGTCGGGTCTGACACGAAGACGAAAAAACGCTGGTTACTCTGTCACGGCCAGATATCTGTGCTTTCTTTGGACAAAGAGGCTAGGCGATGAGCAACGAGGCTCTCCAGCCATGTCTTGTGGTAGTTGACATGTGCTAGAATATTGCGTGTACAATTAACGTTACTATAATAGTTAATAAAAGTAGATCTCCCGCCTATTGTTTGCTCAAATAGCTAGTTCTCCATTTGGTATTGTGACGTAAATTCCTGTTCGCATACCAACTAGTTTCAAACCTTCCCTGTCATCATTCGGCCTTCGTCGCGGTCAAATTCTTACACAGCAGCTGAAAAGAATCACCCCACGCGACATGGCCACCGCCACCACAAACGTTCACCCTGGTTCGGCATCGGCCGAGCCGGCAGAACCAACCATGGAAGGCCCGCGCGAGACCAAGCACCCCTCTCGCACTCCTCCAGTCAAACACCCATTACGTCGCGGCCGTAAGCGCCGTTGCGGTTGCAGCCGTTGCAGCCGTTACATCACGAGAGCCACAGTCGAGGGGCCCGACTATTCCAAGTTCTCGTGGGACCAGCCTGGTACTAGTGGTACAAAGCAGGTGGAAGACCTGGAATACTTTTACCCTGTCTCGCCCCTAACTCAAAACTTTCCATGAAGTGGTCACCGAAGAGATGCCCCCCGAAGAGATGCCCCCCGAAGAGATGGTCAGCGAAGAGATGGTCAGCGAAAAGATGGTCAGCGAAGAGATGGTGAGCAAAGAGACAGTCACCGAAGAGGACAGGGATGTGGACATCCAACTGTCAAACTTGAGTCTCGGGCCTAATTAGAATTGTCGTGTACATGCTGTGGTATATAGGAGCCACTATAGACGGAGGGGGGAAAAGAAGTTTAATTATGGGTTTAATGAGTTGGGGAACTGCTGTAGGATACCCCATTATTAATCCTAGACACCGGATTCCAGCCGAAATCGAGATTTCCGTCTTGATTCATCTAGATCGTTTCTAATTATTCAACTAAACCCCCCCACGCCCATGTCTCTCGCCGACTTGATTGTTTGCTTCTGAGCATTATTCTGCTCAAATCCGAAACTCTCTGTCCAGCCGTGGCCCTCATATTATCATATTCTTTCCAATCCCGAATGCCAGACGGTCGCTATCCGGCCCCCAATCTGGGATTAATACTCCATGGTCAATATATGTGCTGCTCTGTCAAAGGTTGCATGCAGTCTGCAACCTGACAACCACTTAATTATCACACCGCATGGAGATCCTGCTTGGATTCGGGCCGCTGTCTTGGCCAATGATTATCCAAACTCCGAAATCCACGCAGTGCAAAAGACCCAATCGTGCAAACAATGATATGGATCACAAGCAATTACACAAACCCATCCGTGTGATCGTTGTTGGCGTGTTGGTGACACATTCTAGAGAGAATTCATCGGGGCACCCACCCTATCGTTACGTACACCTACCTACCCACAAAAAACCCGCCATGGCAGCTGGCATCAGCTGCCGGCTTTTTTGCCGCTAAAAATGCGGGTCCTTGGACACGGCTGGCAAGTGTGGAGGTGGGTGTGCGTAGTGTTAGGGTAGGTGCCCCGATGAGTTATTCTCTTCTAGAAGCAGGAACCCGGGCCAAGCTCCAGCCCGGAACGGAGCATTTATTTATTTGGCGCCTGCTGCAAGGTGATCAGCAAGGCCCAGAGCCGGCGGCGCGGCAGGCGACACCAGTCCCACCACAGCACACGACCCGTGCGGCGAGGTGCGAGGTAGGATCCGGGGCGTCGGGCTCCAAAACTTTATTAATTGCCCATTTTTCCTTCCCTTCATGCATTTGTGGCTTGCAGCGAGTCCGCCAATTATTCCCCTTCCCAACCCCTTTCTTGCCATCATTGGATTGATGGCAGCCCAGTCACATCGCCAGAGGAGCAAGCCTGGATCTTCTGCTGACGCCCAGACCAGTCAGATCACAATTTCGACCCCGCGCCGGAAACACCACGTTCCGGCAGGGCTTGCCCACTTGGCCCATCTCGCTTGTGGCACCGTGGCACCGCACGGTGGTATCTGGCCGCTCGAGGGGGAATCCACGCGGAATGCTCCGTGCTCGAGGGACATGTAGCATCGGGGCAAGGATGCCTGCCCATTGCCGCCAACTTAGAAATCATGTAGATGTCGCGGTTGTTGTGGTTGCTGTGGTTTAGGACCGACTGCTGTGGGGCGCTGCTGACTCCTGCATATCTTACATAGCGCCTCCCTGACCATGACCATGGGACTGCCGTGCGGGATTCCAACGGGCAGGAAGGGGCGACTGCCGAGATAATTTGCTTAAATCATCTTGCCAAACTTGTCATTCCTGTCGAGCAAGACGTTCCCTCTGCCGTCTCTCCTCCCGCTGGAAGCTCGTGCGCTGTATTGCCGAGTTGACTGTGGCCTTCCAACTCGACTGTCAACGCACCCACGATGCAACAAGTCAAGATGCTCTGGGGTACGCTCTGGGTATTGGCCCTATCCTGGACGGGTAGCTGTACGAAGGTGGTCGACGGCGTACACGCGGTAAGAAGACGTCTTACTTCTGGATTCGGCTTTGGGGGAGTTCGCTGACGAACACATTCCGCAGTGCAATACGCTCGCGGCCGCACTGCCCGGGCTGGTGACGTTCCCCAACTCGAGCCTGTTCGCCACGGAGAACACGTACTGGTCTCTGCGGCAGGAGGCCGTGACGCCCGACTGCTTCGTCGCGCCCAAGATGACGGGCGATGTAGCCAAGGCCGTCAAGCTGCTCACGTCTCTGCCGTCGCCCTTCACCGTCAAGGGCGGCGGCCACACCGCATTCGCCGGCGCCTCCAACATTGAGAACGGCGTCACCATCGACATGTTCCACCTGAACCAGATCACCGTCGCCGCCGATAGGAAGACCGTGTCGGTAGGCCCTGGGGCTCGGTGGATTAATGTGTCGACGGCGCTCGACCCGGTCGGCCTGGCCGTGGTCGGCGGGCGCGACCCTAACGTCGGCGTTAGCGGACTGACGCTGGGAGGGGGCATCTCCTTCTTCTCCGGGATTTATGGGCTAGTGTGCGACAACGTACGCCGTTACGAGGTGGTGCTGGCGTCGGGGAAGGTGGTGGAGGCGTCGCCGACGGCGAACGCGGACCTATATTGGGCGCTTCGTGGCGGTACAGGATCGAACTTTGGAATCGTGACGCGCTTCGACCTCGCCAGCTTCGAGCAGGGCGATCTGTGGAGCGCCGAGCTCATCTACCCGGGCGCGCTCAACGCCACGCTGATCCCGCTGTTCCAGAACCTGACCGTCTACGGCCTGCCGGCTGACCCGCAGGCGCACACATATTTCGTGCAGGCCTACATCCCCGCCCTCGGCGGCTACATCGTGCTCACCGACCAGTACCGCGCCACGCCGCTGCCCGGCGCGGCCGTGCCGCCCGTGTTCCAACCGCTGCATGCGGTGCCGGCGCTGATCACGCAGCAAAAGGTGGCCAACGTTTCAACCACGTCGCGCGGCATTGAGGAGGCGTACGGCGAGCGGCAGACGTGGTGGAATACGGCAGTGTCTGCGGCGTCGGCGCAGCTGCTCGTCGACCTTGTGCCGTTGTACGAGGCGCACGTGCAGCGGCTGCTCGCGGTGGCCAACGGCACGGCCATCACGCCCTTTTTCATCTTCCAGCCGCTGCCCATCAACGTGCTGCGCGCCATGCAGGCCAACGGCGGCAACGCGCTGGGCCTGTACCCGGCCGATGGCTCGTTGGTCATCGTGCAGCTGGCCGTGACGTGGGAGAACGCAGCCATCGACTCGGCTGTCGAGGCGAGCTGCCAGAAGCTGATCAGCCAGGTCGACGCGCTCGCGGCAGCCCGCAAGCTCGACCGCGGCTTCATCTACGTCAACTATGCTGGGAAATCGCAAGATGTGTTTCGCGGGTATGGGGCGGCAAACCTGGCCCGGCTCAAGCGGGTCGCCAAGACGGCGGATCCCCAGGGGCTCTTGCAACGGCTGTGGAAGGGGTATTTCAAGCTCGACAGCCCGACTTGGTAATTTCCAGCAGAACAAGGCGTTGGTAAATAGTAGTAGTAGAATTATAACAGAGTAATATGGCAACATGACAGAATCCCGCCTGCAACTGCTCCCAGGCCGACTGCAACTGCTGCCAGGCCGACCGATTGGCGCACTTGACATGATATCCTGAACATTGAAAGTTGACCAGAATGCGAGACTTTTGAGAAATCAGACAGTCAAAGTGTACTCGACACTGTTCTCATTTCCCGCACGGCGGGGGTAAAACTCGATCGTAAAGGTCGCGTTCTTCCCCGCGGCGATGACAGCGCTGACGGCTTGGGAAGTGATGGTGAAGTGGTCAAAGTCGAAATTCCACTGGCTGTTGAAGGTCTGCATACGCGAAGCCATGTTTAGCAAAAAGCAGCACGAAAAAACTGGACAATATCAAAACTCACCCCTCGGCCCTGTTGCAGCGGTGGCAGCCACTTGGTCCAGTCGTCGACCAAGTACGCCCCGTCGCTCGTCGAGATCGCCACGGCTGCCACTTTGTGAAGCCCTTTCCACACAATGGGAACCCACAGATCCGACCCCGTCGGCACTGACTTTGCTGCAGAAGAGTAAGAGGCCAAGGCCGGCACGTCCCACTGCACGAGTTCAACCTGCGACGGCGCTCCGGCCGAGAACTCGACTGTAACATTGGCCTTTGTGCCCGGGACCGCATTGGCTGAGAGGTAATTTGTGAGGAAGCCTCCCTTGAATGTGACTGACGACCCCGAGATGGTGTAATCCTCGCCGCTTCTCAACGCCACGCCTCCGACGGCAAGGGATTTAAATGTGTTGCCGTTGAGCAGGAATGACAGGGTCTGGTCTGCGAGGGCGCTGCCGACCTTGTTGAAGATGTAAGCCGAGCTGGTCTGGCTGGTGGCCGAAGCGTCAACAGTGCTGTCCGCGAGCGAGTTGTTGACGCCCTTAACCGTACTAGTGATGATGTCGACGGCGATATGGTCGCGCCACTCCCCAGACTCCCGCGCCAAGTTGTCCAACCCGTTGTCCCACAGCATGGTGGTGATTCCCAGTGCAGTGGATTTACGAACGACGTAGTCGTACCATTTCCACCGGGCAGCAGCCTCACAGTTGAGCTGCGACGCGCTGAACTCGCCCATGAGGAGGGGCACGTCGGTGAAATTGCCCCGAACGGATAACAGGTCAGCATCGATGGCAGCTTTGTCGGCATCGGAGCCCCACACAGTCTTGCCCCTGAGTCGAGAGTCAGCCAAATTAAGAGGTTGCTGATGCAGGTTAGAAATTGAGAAACTCGGAATTACCAGGCACCGAAGACAAAATCATCTGTAGAGTTGTTAGCCCCGTCACCCGCATCAAGTCCAAGAAAAATTAATGGAAGTATGTCGGGGGAGGTACTTGCAAGGCGAGTAGAAGTGAAACTGGAATGCCCACGGGTTGGTCATGTTCTCGGGAGCTTTGAACCACTGGATCTTGTCTATACTCATGCCCAGCCCCGAAAGCGTCACAACTCGTTTTGAGTTACCCGAGTCCGCTAGGGCCTTGATGAAGAGGCCGTTGAGCTTGTTCAGGTTCGCGCCGTCGGCGGCGTTGTTTCCTGGCGGTTCGTTGATCGGCTCAAAGGCCACTAGCGACGACTTGCAATGCAGGGTCTTGCCAATTTGCAGCCACGCGGCGTAGAACTTTTCCTGAATCATAGTCTGGTTTGCGTCGGGCTTTGACACGTCAACCCAACCCCACGAGTCTGTTGTAGGTCAATCAGCGAGCTGAAAGTTCACTACACCTTGGCAGTTGCTTACCGTGGTGCATGTTGGTGATCACGTAGAGCCCACGTGAAGTGGCCATGTCAATCACGTCAGACACGCGCTGTAGCCATGTCGAGTTGATTGTCCAGCTCGGCGAGCCTGTGGTGAAATGCTCGGTGTAGGTCACGGGAATGCGCACCGACTTGAAACCGGCAGCCTTTACATGGTCCAGTGTTGACCCTTGGAGTGGAGGGTTGTTCCATGATCCCTCGTTTGGCGTGGCATCGAGCGTGTTGCCGGCATTCCAGCCCGGACTGGCCGCTTTGATCCAGTCCTGGGCTGAGATCGGGCTGAGACTGCCCTTCTGGCAACCGCACGAGTGCTTTGTGCCATGTCAGTCCATTTGTGGCCAGAGACAACTGATATCCGATATCTCGATGGCCGAAACGAACCTTTGTCGGTTTGCTACTACTTGCAGGCCCGGCGGCAACAAACTGGCTGGTGGCAAAGCCAAGCACAACGGCGTCTTTGATCCTCATCTCGCGGTGTGCTTTGTTTTCGTCTAGCCCAAGGATCGCAAATGTCGCGTCAAAGGGAACCCAAATCGCGGCTGACGATCAATTGCACAAGTAATGTTATTTATGTGATTATCAGTGATGTCGATGCAGCCATCAAACACCACGCTAGAGTGGTAATATCGGAACGACATCGTATGCACCCCGACAAGCTCGCTTCGGCGGCTGAAAAGGAACGGAAAATGACTCCCGATTGTGCCATCGCGCGGGTTGAATCTCCAATCTGGTCGTGCGGCACCCAAGCTCCGACCTCAATGCAAGGCTAAGGTACATTTTGAATGCACCACTGTACGGGATCGGCGTGCGTGGGACACAACTCGCAATGGGCCCAGAAGATGTGTCAAAGGCAGTCCATTGGGGGAAAGAGCTTCCGGGTTGAAGACCTGATCAGTGCCTTGCCCAGTGCCTTGCCCTGCCAGTGCCTTCCCGTTGCGTTGCTATGAACAGCCAGGTGACCGGCATACCCAAACCTTAGCGAGACAGGTGAGAAACCCGTGGGAGCTAACTGGAAGGTGCGCCCGAGTCTGGCGCTGTTTCGGTCACCGTCTCCGCAATCCCAATTCAGCCTAGGACCCGAACGCAAATGCAAATTGAGTCCACCTATCATATCGTCGTTCCTAGATTCAACAAACAGAACAAGATCGATTTTCCCGCTACTTGACGCTATTATATCGTAGTGGTCGTGCAACCAGTGCCCTCTTACAGGAGAACCGAAAACCAACAACCCCTCGAAAAATCAGCTCATTGCCCTATTACAATGGCAACGTCAGATCCAACTCGTTCGCAATAATGGCAGCACCCTTCTCGCCCACCACTAGAGCAGTGTTGTACGTGTTCGCAGCAACGTTTTTGGGAACAATGCTCAGATCGACAACCTTCAACCCCTGCACGCCGTAGACGTTGAGATCCTTGTCGACGACGCCCAGTTCGCCTCTCGGCGCCATCTTGGCCGTGCCCATCGAGTGCCACGTCGTATTCGAGATCTCGCGGTGCAATTGGTCGATCGCCGCGTCATCTTCGGCCGAGTACACGAGGTCCTTGATCTCGCCACCCAGGACCTCGGCAAGCGGCCTGTCGAGCTCGACGCACGCTGCCTTGGACCCGGCGGGATACCTCGGGTGAACGCCGGCCAGCTCGCCGCGGTAGAAGTAAGATCGCCGCATGACTTCTCGGACCTTCTTGTACGACCACCGCTGCATCTTGAGGTCGAAATCGCCCTTGTCCGTGAAGAATCCTACGTCAAAGTCTGGTGCGTCGGCCAGCTCTGGGCCCGTGATGTGGACGTGGCCGCGCGAATAGGGGTACGTGAGGAAGTTCGCGCATGTGATGTACTGGAGCGCGTGGGACGTAGGCACTGGGAGGAGGTTTCTGGATTTTGTCAGGTTTCTGGTTCTTGTTGGTTTTCCCCCTACGTGGCCCCCACCTCGCAGTCTTACTTACCCATTGAAAAAGGGAACCAGACTCGGCGGTCTGTTGGTGTTCTCCTTGAAGTCTCGTTCCCAGACTGCGCGGAACTCGGGCCCGAGAGCCGTGACCTCGGCCTCGGTGGGGCGCATCTTGATGGCGACATCGATGCCGTTCCACCCCAGAATCTTGTTCTTCTTGGCAATGGCCTCTTCGGCAGGCAGCTCTCCATTCATGATCTCGTCCGCCGTCTCGTTCGGCCCCAGTGCCGTGACGTACAGCGTCGGGCTCAAGACGTGGTCCTGGTAGTCGTGTCCTACTCCGGGCAGCTCCTCCACTAGCGGCACGCCAGCGCGCTCCAGCACTTCCCGCCTGCCCACACCCGACCGCTCGAGAACCAGGGGAGTGGCAACACTGCCAGTCGAGAGCACAACGAGTTTGCGAGCCCTAACCGTCTGCTTGCGTTGCGTCGTCGGGGCCGCGTCGCTCTGATAAGCGGGGTTCGTGGTGAACTCGACGCCGCGGGCTTGCTTCTTCTCGTCGAGCAAGACGCGCAGCACTTTGTGCTCCACCAGGACGTGGAGATTCCGGTGCTGTCCGTCCTGCAGCAGAGGATGGAGATAGGCGTGCGCCGAGTCCTGGCGTTTCCCCTCGGGCGACGAGTAGCGGTACCACTTTCCCATGCCGTCGCTGGCATCAAAGTCTTGCATGTCCCTCAGCTCGGCGATCCCAACAGCTTTGGCCGCTTGGAGGAAATCTGCCTTGGCCCTTCCAACGGTGAAGCCGCCGTCCGAGATTTGGATAGGGCCACTAGAGCCATGTGTGGCAGCGTCTCCGTCGCCATGAAACGTTTCAAGCTTCATACGGGCAGCTGTCAGCGAAGCTCATGTGCGGCCCGTTGGGCTAACCATACCTTCTTGAAATACGGCAGGAGCTCATCCGTCGACCAGCCTGGTGTCTTCCACGAGTCGTAATCTGACCGTTGGCCTCGAGTGTACCTACACGCACGTGTGTAAGTATCCGCTTGACAACCCATTCTCCTCGAACCAGTTGGACCTACATCGCTACATTGACGGAACTCCCACCTCCTAGGATGCCTCCGGTGTGGACGACAGGAGCACGCCCAGCCAGCTGGGGTGCTGTTTTGGCTTGGTAAACATTGACAGTTTTGCTGGTTGGGGCGAGATGGTATCCGAACAGCATCGGATTGGTGACGGTAGGGTTGTTGTAGTTGTTGGTGCCTCCCTCAATAACCAAAATAGACAGTTTTGGATCCGCAGCTGCCAGCCTTGAGGCCACAACGCAGCCAGCAGCGCCGCCTGCAGTTTGTTGTCAACCATTGTTCGAGATCTGGGCAGCAATCTCCTGCACCCACCTCCGGCAATTATAATGTCAACCTCCTGCAAGTCATCAGGCAATTTGTCGTACAGTCCCATCTCGATATGAATTCACTGATCAGGTCTGTCTTGGTTGGCAAAGGGCTAATAATGTCGAGATTTGTGTAGCGAATTTTGCAGGCTCAGCTAATCCGCAAGATTTGACTGCAGTTATATGAGTTTTTGCTCGCAAACGGCGCATGCTCTGTTTGCTCAGCCAGGCTGCCATGATTTCTGAGCTGATGTTGAGATGGGATGGTGTACAACGTAAGCCAGTGTCTTGGCGCAACGTCGGTTGACCTGGTGGATTACGAGATTCCAATCTTGGCAGGTCCTTTTTGCCTTACCACCCAAGGCCTGCCTCCTGTGGCGCGTCATCAGAGAATGGCCAAATCATGACGCTTACTGGCCGAATCAATCCGAATTACTAATGATTGTCGAGCCGCTGGCGCAGATGGTCGTATCCCGAGTCGTATCCCGACCCTTCCTGACCCTTGCTGACCCTTCTTCAGTCAGCACTTAGCAGTGAGCACTTGGCTGCAGTCAGCGGCGACAAATGCTGGTTTGTCCGTGAGCGGCCAGGTTGATGAACCTGGAGCCTTTGCCTACCTTACCTGCCTTCGGGGTCAATGTCCTTGGGAGAAGGTGGCAGCGAGTCATCAATTGGCACCGTGGATGGCAACACCATGGGCAGGGCTGACTATAACTATCTAGTTACGAGATGACCCAGAAGCACGTCTTGGGAGACCGGAGGCGCCCGCCCGCTCACCTCAGAGGGTCAACATTTGTCGTTGTCCTTGAGATTAATGATTACGTTGACAAATCAATTCTCTGCCGATTGGACTCGAATCCCAGACTCGGGTCTGCGGATTTTAAAGTTCTCAGCCTAGCCACCGTTATAAGGTATTCGTCTATTTCAGGCTTTCAGGCGCACAAAGCCCTGCAGTTCGTGTAACGGCCTGATAAAAGAGGTAACTCCCCATGATTGGGGCAAACTTCTTGGCGTTTCTTACCACTCCTCAAACTCGCCGGTATTCGGGTTCCCGATGTTCCCAAATAGCTCTTCGGCCCTGTCTATCCTTGAGGCTCAGATCAGATCGATCCACTTCCACGCCCACCTTGGTGAGCCAAGGTGACGATGTTTTTCACGTGCCCACGAAAAAACAGGCCAGGGGCGATGCCCTGGTAAGTAATCATGTCGGCCGAATCTGGACAAAACGCCTTGTTTGTGTTATTGTCTGACAAAGAAAGCACGATCGTTGAAGGATTGCCTCCCAGGCAGCGTTGCGTTGCTCCACACACCCGACGCTTTTTTTACGATCAAACATGCCAAGCGTGTACAACAGTGCAATCCGTGAATATGTCTTTGTCGGCACGGTGCGTGAGAGAAACCCGGACTCTTGCGAAATACAATCCGCCTAGAAATGACTTTAGCCGCTACTTGGTAGAGAAAGTCCTGAGTACTGGTCATAACAGCTGCTCCAAGGCCAAGAACGATGATGGAGGGTACGCATTTGGTGATCTCGGATTCGAAGCCTATTATCACAGTGAGGCTAGAAAGTTTAGGTGATAATTACCGCGTTGTGGGAGGATTGGAATTTTCTAGCATCTATGGGAAGGCTGAATGGTTTTAATCTGCGCAAGTTGGCAGCTCGCCAAGAGTGTCGCGCTCATTGCCGTGTGAAGGTGATAAGGGGAAGGTGATAAGGGGTATCACTTATCTCTGCAAGCACAGTCTCTAGGTATTCCGAGGTGGCGCCCGGCGGGTGGTGTGGAAAAAGTACATGCCCCCAAAAATCGACAGGAGGGTCTGAGCTCGCTGAGATAAGCCGTGTATAGGATGGATTGCCTTGGCCCAGGGAGAATTAGGGAAAACTCAGATCAAATCAGACGCAGTCAACCCAGCTCAGGACTATGAACGAAAAAGGAAACCACACGTACCTAGATTCGTCTCAGAGTACTAGGCTGTACAATGCCGAAAGCGAGGTCCAAATAGGCTATCTGTAATTATAAATGATTTTAAACACAGAAAACACGTCAGCTAATTGTGGCGAAACCCCTTGATTATCTACCGCTAGAGCCCTTTTAAAGAAACACCATTAGCTAGCACATGTAACAAAGTTAGCCCAGGATCCGGACAACGACGACAAGGCGTTAGTATGTGTTAAAGTATGGCTGGCCACTATAGCTACAGGGCCCTAAATTGCAGGGCACTATGGTGGTTGTGTTGATGTAGTTGTGTTGATGTGGTTGTGTTGATGTGGTTGGTGTTGATGTGGTTGGTGTTGATGTGGTTGGTATTGATGTGGTTGGTATTGATGTGGTTGGTGTTGATGTGGTTGGTATTGATGTGGTTGGTATTGATGTGGTTGGTGTTGATGTGGTTGGTGTTGTGGGCGCTACACCCAAATCGTCAACCAGGCCCACAGCACCTTCTCGAACCCCCTACGAGCCCACTAGAAGACTGTCGAACACAGGACTACTTACGGCTTCTAGAACCTTCTAGAGGGCCTGCCTCTGATCTATTTAAGGCCTGTCCTTTCCTTAGATAGATTTCCTTTCCTTTCTTCCAAGTCAGCAAGCAAGCATCGCACTCACCACTCTTTGTGCCATAATCCTTCTATAATACAACTCCTCTCAGTCTTCTTCAACACTTCTGTTGCCCCCCGAAGACCCTGTCTACAGGGCAGAGTCCCTGTAGCCTACGAGGTAGACTGCTGAGCAGAGTCCTCACAGTCTAAGTGGCAGGCCTGTAGCAAAGTTCTACAGACCTATGGCAGGCTTGTAGCAGAGTCATACAAGTCTGTAGCAGTCGGTCTGCTTCCCTCGGTGCTCTATACAAGGCACTGTTGTACTGGACCGTAGGGCATAGTTCCCTATAGTCTACCCTAAGCCGTAGGGCATAGTTCCCTGCGATCTACGCTGCAATTGGCTCCCCGCACACGCTACCGCTTCCGCTCCGCCTGGCTACAACACGTAGTTTAACTCTGGCCCGTGATTAAAGTTGACAGTGGCTTGAAGGGTCTGGATTGTCTGTCTGAATTGTCTGTCTGAATCCAATCTATTAATACAGAAAAGGCCTTTTATGCTTCCAAGAAAAGGACAAAGGAAACCTGGTTCAACAGTCTGTTCAGTCGTACTACGTAAGGGACTCAGCCGTAGCAAGGGAGAAAAAAGAGGGCATTCGGAAGTCCGGGAGCCCGGAAAAGAGGATCAGGGCTGAAAGTCACGAATGAAGATATATGCAGTGTTTGGAGGGATATGCAGGTATGTGGTTTGACAATGGGCTCAAAAGTGGCTCAAAAGTGGGCGACATTAACAGTATGAGCTCCAGGTGAGATGTCTTGGAACATATTCCCTTTCTTTCGTGTATGTAGAGATCCGTCCGGCGAGTAAATGCCCCAGTAAATCAGTTCAGGTAAAAACGGGGATGTGCCGTAGTCACTCATTTAAATGAGAACCAACCAATGCAAGCTATAGGCCCAGAGGAGAAAAGCGTGCGCTAAGGCAACCGTCCCTATCGCGATAGAGAGAAACATAGCCTCACTACGTGGTAGAGCGCATCTTGGCCATCGGATATGGCGTGTTTTTATGGGGCTGAGAGCAGACGCACGCCACCTTTATATTTACAAAGTAGTGCAAGCACTTTGTATGCACGCTCGGAGTGACCACACCACAAAGCAAAGCCATCATCTACCCACATGGGACCACGGTAGGTCGGGCAGTGAAATAGACCCCAGTCGTCCCCGCCTTCTTCAATGAAACACAACTGTTCATCCACAACTTAGATATTGTGGGAAGAGAACAAGACGTACGTTCTGGGAGAAAATAAGCTACAACCCCCATTCTTCTGCACCATGCGATTCCCTCTCGATGCTGGAAGCCTCCAGTTTTAGGAGTCGCACAAGACCGTCTCCCGCAACATATATTCTGTGTGTTCTGAAACAATATAAAGCATGCTGCCGCTCCTGCAAACAATATTACCTGGCCAAAGCAGGCAGGCAAGCTTCATAAAGTTTGGGCTTTCATCCTTGCACACATGGAACTTAATCTCCTCCTTTCTTCCCATAGCCGGCCGTGTACCTGCCTACCTAGTCACCAGGGCATCAGTGCAGCAGGAGCAACGCGTCTCGTCGCGGGGACCTGTAATTTCTCCCAGCCTGCAAATTCTTTCCACAGTCCATCTCCTCCGTGAACCTGGTATATGATTGCTCATCCACTCGCACAATTCAACTTTCTCGCAAACAACAACCAAAGCTGCCCCACACTGTCTGGCGCGATGGCCACTATCGACGCCCTCAAATCCGCGCTTAGGGCCGTCGCTAAATTTCCCACCCGCCCGTCGAGCAACGCCCGCTGTCCGACGCCGAAACCATTGCCGGCTATAATCTCGTGGTACGCGGCGAGCGGGAGACGTACCGGGAGTTCATCGGCCCGCAACTCTGCACCCTCGTCGGCGCGCTCGCCCGCTCTCGCGGTTCCCTCTCGGTGCTCGAGATCACGCCCGGCCCCCAGAGCGTTCTCTGCCTCCTCCCGCTCGAGCTGCGATCCAAGGTCGCGCGGTACATGGCCTTTGAGCCCAACAAGTCGTTCGCGAAGGTCCTGTTGGAGGTCCTGGGCCATGGTAATAACAGTAACGATAACAATAATAATAATAATGCACCCGAGCCACCTCGCGTGCTGTTCCCGCATCTCCAGCACCCGCCCGACATCCGCGAAACCCCCTTCGCTCTCAACGCCGACTTCCCCAAGCACGACAACTTCGACGTCGTCCTGTTCGGTCACGGCATGTACGGCATGAAACAACGCCCCCTGCTGCTCCGGCAAGCCCTAGGCATGCTGAGCGACGACCACGGCAACGCGTCTGAGAGCGTCGCCGACGTTTCTGTCGACGGCGCCGACCCGTCGCGCGAGCCCGAGCCAGCGAGCCCCATGGTCATCATCTTCCACCGCGACAACGTGGCGCTGCGCGGCCCGCTGCGCGTGTGCCAACGCACAGAGCAGTTCACGGCAGGCCTCATCACCGTGGCCAAGGGGAGGGACGATGCGCAGGACGCTAACAAGGGCAACGAGGCGCTGGACCGCTTCGCGGCGTTCGTGGCCGGGTTCGCTGTCGACAGCCCCGCCCTGCGCGCCCAGTGGCGCTGCCTGTGCCGCGACATGAGCTGCCCGGGCAGCCCGTTCCGCAACGAAATCGTCTTTGGCTCGCCTGCCCGCATGGCCGTCTTCACGCGCCGAGCCACGCCGCTGCTCGCCCCGCCGGAGCTCGTCGACCCGCTGCTCGAGCTGGCGGACCTGGTGCCCCTCGTGCTGGGCGATCTCCCCGTCAAGAACCGCCAGGCGAGCCGCATTCGCCCCGCTGCCGTGGCCAGGCCCGTGGAGATCGTCCAGGTTCCTTGCACGGTCCGCTGGGCTGTGAGGCACGGCTTGAGTTTGACTGTCATCGGCGGGGGCCACAGCGGCCACTGTGTTGCGCCTGGCGTGGTCGCTGTAGACATGTCAGGTTTGAAGAGGATCGAGATTTTCAAGTCCGTAGAGTTCAGTGGCGACGATGAAGACGAGAGGAATGAAGACGAGAGGAATGAAGACGAGAGGAATGGAGATGAAGATGTCGTGATGAGAGATGGCGAAGAGAAAGAGCAGGAACATCTTGATATTCTCGTCGAGGCTGGCTGCACCACGGGCGACATCATCAGCGCAGCCATGGCCGCGGGCGTCTCGGTTCCTCTTAGCTCTCGGCCCAGCGTGGGCGCCGGACTCTGGCTCCAGGGTGGCATTAGCCACCTGGCCCGCATGCACGGGCTTGCGTGCGACGCCATCAAGAGCGCCATCGTGGTTGACGTGCAGACGGGCAACGTCGTCTGCGTCGGCCCCGTTCCCGTCCGCTGCAAGCCGCCCCTGTCCATGCCTGCCGAAACAGCCGCGATGGACGACGACATGCTCTGGGCCATCAAGGGCGCCGGCACCCACATGTTCATCGTCGTGAGCATCATCTTCAAGACCTGCCCAGCGCCCAAGTACTCTGTGCGGAACTGGCTCGTGCCGCTGGGCAACGAGCGCGAGGCGCAACGACACATCGGGAAATTCGACGCCCTCGTCGCTCGGACACTGCCCCGCAACTTCTCGGCCGACGCCGTCATATTTAGCGAAGCGGGCAAGCTACAGATCGGCGTCACCGTGACCGAGTCCAACACGGAGTTCCTCACCTTTGGCACCGACACCCACCGCACCCTCGACAGAGTGCTGGGGCCCGATTCCGCCACCACGGTTGTCGACGGCGTCGGCGTGCTCGATACGAGCATGTACATGGTGCTGCCGTGCGCGGCCGCGTAAAGACGAGCTCGTTCGAGCGCTGCGTGTTCCTCAAGCACATCAATGCCTCGGTCGTGACCCGCGCGCTGCTTTCGGCCATCAAATCTCGCCCCTCGCCGCTCTGTTACCTCCACCTGGTCCAGGGTGGCCAAGCGATCAGCCAGGTGGCGGCCGACGCAACCGCCTTTAGCTGCCGCGACTGGGACTTTGCCTGTGTCGTGACTGCGTGTGGCCGCGCGACGGCGACGACGACGATGGGACCGACGCAGCCCAAGCCGCCGAGGACTGGGTGTACAAGGCCGTCAACACGCTGCTGCCCATCAGCCAGGGCGTGGACAGCGCCGACCTAGGCCCCGACCCCCGGGACGGCCCCCTGGCCGTTCGAGCCTTCGGCCCCAACCTGCGGCGCCTGGCCCGCATCAGGAGCCACCTGGACCCGCACGACACGCTCGCCTACACGTGTCTACACCTCAGGACGCCCAAGCTCATCATCCTCGTCACGGGCGAGAGCGGCGCCGGCAAGGACTACTGCGCAGCCATCTGGGCCAAGCGGCTGACGAACCCGCACAACAACTCGCAGCGGCGTCTCAAGACACGCGTGGCCAGCATCAGCGACGCGTTCAAGAGGGAGTACGCCACCGCTTCAGGCGCTGACTACGACCGCCTCCTAGCCGACCGCAGCTACAAGAAACAGCACCGCGTGGCGATGGACGCGCGCGCTATTCAGGCAGCAGGTCCAGCAGCGGCCCGCGCTGCCCGCAGAGCGCTTCCAGGACGTCGTGTGCGGCAACGCCGACGTCGACGTGCTGCTGGTGACGGGCATGCGGGACGCCGCGCCGGTGGCCGCGTTCGCACACCTGGCGTGCCACAGCCGCGTCGTCGACATCCGCGTGACGGCGGCCGAGACGACACGTCTCGCGCGCCGCAGCCTGGGCAAGAACCAGCAGGAGAACAGTGCGCAAAACCCAATCTACATCGACGACGAGCCCATGAGCACCGACGACAGTCCCGCACGCATATCCGATGACGCGTCATCCTTTACCGATGCCGCCGGGGAAAACTACCGGCCGGCGTCCACGTTCGCCAACGACAAGCGCGACAACGCCGCCGCCGTGGGAAGCTTCGCCGCCGCGCAGCTGCTGCCGCTACTGCACGACGACCTCGCCAAGCTCGCCGGCATGGTGACCAGCACGGGCGGGTTCCCGCGCGCGCCGGTGTGGCGTTCCGCAACGTGCTGGGCGTGTCCCAGACGCCCGGCGGGATCCCGCTGGTGGCCACGCTGCTGCAGCGGCACCTGTTCCTGTCGTCTGGCGGTGTAGGCGCCGTCGTGGCCCCCGAGGCCGGCGGGTTCGTGTTCGCGGCTGCGCTCGTCATGCAGCTGGACCCGCACTTTGAGCTGCCGCTGGTCCCTGTGCGCGCGGCGGGGCGGCTGCCGCCGCCGACTGTGTCCGTGGAAAAGCCGGCGTCGCACGTCTTCTCTAGTGGTTCGGATCGTAGTGGTAGAGGCGGTCGGGTTGACAGGGGGATATTAGAGATGGAGAGGGATGCGGTGCCGGCGGGCGTGAAGGTCGTTGTTATCGACGACGTCCTCGCCTCGGGCAGGACCCTGTGCGCGGTGCTGCAGCTGTTGCAGAAGGCCGGTGTCAATATAGAGCGAGTCAGCGTCTTGGTTGTGGCTGAGCTCCCGCTTTACCGCGGACGGGAGCTCTTACGCCAGCATGGTTTCGGTAAGGTCAGTGTCACGAGCCTTCTAGTCTATGGAGGTTGGTGAATTGGGATACCCGGGAGAGTGTGTAGTGGGCTGCGGATTTGGTGTAGCCGTCGGCTACATTAAGTTTTCTCTCAATCTCTAATCTACAACGCCCTATCTCCCTATCTCTTTCCCAACTCATGTGTGCGATTAGGTCTATTTCTAGCAGAGCCCATTAGCGCGGGTATAAATGGCCTAGGAAAGGGGTTGATTATAATTATGCCCCTAACCTATTGTAATCTAATGCTCCTTTTCTTTCTTTGCCAACCGCCCTACATAAAGAGGTTGGCTCGCCCTTTTTCACATGACGGGGGGACTTTCATTTTCTCTTTCTCCTGAGTTTTAGAAGAAATCCCGATTGTTTTCACTAATACCTAGGCCTCCCGGACTTGCGTACGAGCCCGCGCCGCCGTTCAATATATTAACTACCTGATATGATTTCCCCTACCTTTGTGGCTCGCCTTGGGTTTGTTTTGGTGGCTTTGTTAAAAGCGAAGCTTCCACCGCTTCTCCGCCATATTCTTCCTACTGCGCCAGGGCCGCATACACGAGCCTTTCCCAGCAATACTCCATTCCCGGCTGCCTCTTGAAGATCGTGCCGTCATGTTGATTCTGATATCGGCTGCTCAAGGCGCCAGCGTTCAAAGTCGAAGTGCTAATTACAATTTACACGGGGCTCAGGTTGGGAAAGGCGACGAGACGAGGGCTAAGCTCCGCGACAACATTGTGCAAGTTAGGGGCTTCCCAGGGCCAATTACTCCACCTTGGGCCTGAACACACCTAATTAATTACCTTCTCCCTCAGGCTTGTTCTCTTGCATAGAAAACCACGATCCTGATACTAGAAGAGAAGCCACATCTGTCGTTGGGGACAATGAGTAGTAGGTTTTTGGTCAATACTCAGACAAAATCTCCCACGCCGCCAAAATATGCGTAAACGAAATAGCGGTTGACTTGACGGCATGTGTTAGGAATTGGAGACGAAAGTCTCGTGGAGATAAAGGTTAAGAGACAAACGGAAGACAACAAACGGAACACAACAAACGGAAGACAGACGACCCGCAGCAAGGCTCCAGCGAGGACCACGAACAACACAGCCTCAGTGGCTTCCCCGAAACACGTCAGAGTTGGCCATTTGGCCAAACTATTGTGGCTGCACTGTGATATATGACTTTTATTTGAGGATTCTGGGCAAGGTAATATGTTCGTGATAATTAATGCTCGCGACCGAGGGCCTTATAACGCAAGACTCCATTTTGATACTCGCAGCCCCCATTGCTCCCGTATCAAGTCGCTCGTTCGAAGCAACGAGAAGCTCAACAGCTTCTTCTTGCGCCACCACAATGCAGGCCGCCTATTCTAGTTCAAGCGCGCGTTATGCCAATGCCACCGGCACTTTGGAAATCTGAGCGTCCCTTGTCACGCAAGGGAGCAAGCCACGTCCTGCCAGCCGTGGCGGCTGGCTTGCGCGGGCATCAGCTACTCCACGACGCGCCGGCTTCGTGTCATGGTGTAGTTGATCAGCATCGGGCCCGACTGTTGAAGTGCCCCGGCCATGGGGCTCAGATTATTGCGAGATGCAGCTACCTCGGCTGCGTATCGTCCGCAACAAGATACTATAACCTGAAGCTATAGTTCGAGCTGTCGGGCAGGCCATCCCCTTTATCGTCGTGGCAGTGCAGTCGACGCAGTCATGGAGTCGGCACGCACTGGACGGTGGCCATCGCGGCGCAAAGCCGGATGGTTGAGAGCACCGGTACCAGTCCGCCGCCTCCTTCCGTCGGAATTGCATGAACCAAACGAGCCAAGTCTCATCCCGGATGGGCGGCTAGCGTCTCCTTGCACACTTTCATCCGGACATGCGCTTCTTGGAGTAACTCGGAGTGCGCCTCGGCAAAGATTGAGTGGAGCGCATCGAGGAGATCCGACAAGCCGTCCTCCAGGGTCATGGCGGCCTGCTCGGACAGCTCGGTAAGGGTTGCAATATTGGAGAGATATGCGACAACACGGCGGAAGTTGACGGGAAGCGGCTTCGTCTGGCGGAGCGGGCCCTGGGATGGAATTGGCGGCTCCTGGAGAGAATCGTGCCGGCTTAGGGCGCGAACAAATGACCAGATACACAGGGCAGCGTAATACATGATCCAGGGCCGGTGCGGGTCTGGCTCGTTGCGGCAAGAGTACGACTGGACTTCGATGGGGGGCAGCTTGACGCCACCAGCAGTCTGCGCCACCCGCTCGCTCGCGCTTCGCCGCGGGTCGACAAGCACCCGGTGTAGAAGCTTGAAGGCATGCAGCACAGCATGTCTGGTCGAAGACAGGGCCGCCCAGCTCCTCATCCGCGCTACGACATTGGCGTAGTCGCGGACAGAAACTTTTCTTCCCAGCAGCCGCCTCGCTCCAGCGTAGACTTGGCAGTCGACAATGTCCACATGCAGACTGATCTGGGCAAGATGGTAAAGGACGGCAGCGCTCTGTATGGGGCCGTTGGAGTCCGAGCGCTGGCCCGAGGGGTCGGCGAGAGTCGGGCTTCCCATTATGCCCTGCGCCTCGTCGAAACTCGCTTTCCAGTCATCAAAGGACTTGAGCAATATCCTTTTCCAATTGTCTTGGGCATCCGCGGGCTGCGTCGTTAGATCCAACCACTTGAGGTGCGCCTCTCTGTGGCTGAGGTGCCAGCCGACGCTGAGGAGGCCCGACATGATGATCATGCGGCCAAAGCTGTGCGTCTTGACGGGCTTGCCGTGCAGCGCTCGCTTCAGCCCGTCCAGGAAAGATATGGTCTTTACGCCATACATGCGCAGGTTCTGGTCCAGCTGCCGCACCATGTCCGGGTTCGACGCCGTCCAGAGATTGTCGTCACAGGGAAGGGGCAGCCGAATCTCATGGGGAGCCATGTCCGCGGCGTGGCCGAACATGGCGGCGTGGATGATGTCGAGCATGAACAGCCCAAAAACAGCGCGATGCATGGCTTCCGTCTCGGCCCATCGGCTCCACCAGGTGCGGGAATCGAGACCGACACCGTGCGGATGCTCCGCCGAGGCCACTTCCGGGGGCGATTCGCTTCCCGACCGACCGATCAGAGGGCTTCCCCGTCGGAGGAGCGTCAGGGCCACCGAGTGGTAGATATGTGCGCGCTCGTGAAGCCTTCGGGACGAGTACATTTTCTCGTAGAACTCGAGGAGGAGGAGGGCCTGGGCAACCCAGAGCCCGACGGGCGGCGACGCCTCTTCGGCCGTCACTATTTCCCATCTGACGCCTGAGATGAGGACGTCGGCGAAGCCTCCGTAGTCGGAAAGATTGCCGCTCGAGTCCCTGCTGCGTAGCGACGCAGCTCCCAGGGCTATCATGACCATGAGGAGAAATATGGAGCAGCGGTTGCAGGAGAAGGTGGGCTGATGAACAATGGGAAGTCTAGGCGACACATGCTCCCAGTACTCTTGCAGGCAGTCCCGCATCATTTCCACGTTCAGCGCCGGCAGGTCGCCGCCGCCGTCCTGGACAATGTTGGCGATGAGCGGCTCGGACTTGGGCTGCTTCTGGCGGAACGAACCGAACCAGCGTATGACCTCCTGGCGACGGAACTCGCCGATGAGCTCGTCGCTCTCGACGAACCTGGGCGGGGTCTCGAGCTGGGACCGGCTGCTGGTCAAGGACTCGTAGTCGTAGTGGATGTTATTGTTCAGCGTCGACTCGAGACCGCCGTCGATGAACGGCAGGTTGGAGACGCTGAAGTCGGCGTACGAGGCCTGGGGGTTGAACAGCCAGACGGCAAAGTTCTCACGCGATATCTCGTCGTGCGGAAACTCGACGCTGTGGTAAGGCACGACCGAAGGCTGCTCTGCAAGTCGGGGGCCCTCACGCGAGTAGTAGCCGGGCTTGGGTCGGATGATGTTGCACGGGGCCATGTCGGGCAGGTGGGCATGCGGCGGCCAGCCGGGTGGGTGGTTCATCCTGGCGGGTGCGGGATTCGGCAGTGCCGAGGGCGGCGGAGGCAAGTGCAGGGCCGGGGGCGGCGGGTGGTTGCTCGGGTTGGGGGTCAAGAGGATGGCGGCGTCGTGAGGGGCGCTGACGAAGGTCGGACGGGGCTCGGCGGGGGCGGTAGGAGAGACGACGGCGCTGGCAGGGGCGGAAGGCGACGAGTCCTTGGGGGCGCCGAAGCTGGGCATGCGGTTCCGGGGGATATAAGAGGCAGAGTGGCGCTTTCGATGGCGGGCAAGGAGGTCGGCGCGAACAAACTTTTGCTCACAGCCAGCCACGTCGCAGCGGAAGATCTCCTTGGGCTCATCTGGGGCATTGGTCAGCGGCGGCGGGCGGCAGCAAGGCAACAGCAGCAAGGTAACAGCAGCAAGGTAGGGAAAAGAAAGGTAGCGCACGGTTTAGCTGGTGCCGCTGGAGATGCTCGGCCCTCGAGTACAGCTTGTCGCAGCCGGGGAAGTCACAGCTAAAGCGTCGCGGCGCGCCCTTGCGGCTGGCGCGCTTGTACCGGTCAGCCGCAGAGACGCCATAGCCGTTGGAGGGCGATTGGGTTGCCATGGCCGTGGCGAGCCTAGATTCATCCTCCTCTTCTCTGCGGGAGGGAATTAATAATGGATAATGGCGCGTGGCGAGAGAGAGGCCGCTGCCGCGCCTAACTCGACAGGGAGAAAGCTCATCGGGCGGCGAGCGAGCGGGAGCGGAGAGAGCGGGTCCCAGCGCTGTAAACAGTTAGGTGTGTACCGCACCTAAGGTAGGGTTGCTGGCTCTCCACTGCTAGGTAATAGGTATCGCTATTCCGCGCTCGTCCAGAGCATGGCGGTGGATGAGGTGCCCATCGTGTTGGTCTGGAGCTTTTACAATCGAACGAATGGATGGATGCACTTGGTCAGGTCGGTCTGGGGTAGACACTCGAGTCCCGCAGGAGGATGGAGAAAATAGCTCGACCGTGCTCGACAGCGGGGCAGCTTCCCCAGACTCGCCCAGACCCACACGGCCCAGAACCCCCACGCTCATCTCCCACCCCGCGTCGACTGCCAGCGCAGACCCGTCAATCAATTACCAGCGTGATCAAGGGGATGCACGTCTTCCATCATAGGAACACAAAATTTGCTCCGAAACGAAATTCTAGAGAAACGATGTGGACAGACTGGGCATCATGGATTTTCTTTTCTTTTCTTTTCTTTTCTTTTCTTTTCTCTTTACTTTTTTCATCTCCTCTCATTCACGCCCAACTATGTGCCCAGCCCTGGCCACGGGGCAATTGGCTTCGTTGGGAGCAAGGTTGCGGGGAAGCGCATTTGGTGCGGAGATGCTGTTGTGGTGCATGGGTGGACTGCGCACTGGGCAGCTTTGGGCAAGGAGCTAGGGGTGACCGGGCGTGGGGGTCTCGCTGGAATTTTTCACCGGCCGGTTCAGTTTTTCGCGTTCAGTTTTTCGCGCTCAATTCGGAAGGGCCGCGCCACTTTGACTAGGGCCAGCAGAACAATCGGCGCCACATGGCCGCCATGGGCTGAACCGCCAGGATAAGGCAAGCCCTGCGAGGCCTGGGAAGCCACATTCCTACCAGGTTGGAATGTGACAGCGCCAGGGTGGTGAATGCAGGTCCGAAGATCCCATTGTTCTTCCCCTGGCGTACCATGCCACAACCCGGGAATGACGGCACCTGACATGGAAGAAGCCTGGACGCGCTGCAGAGGATTTACGGTTATATAGATTTAGGTATCCAGGATCCCTTCGCAGGTCCCTGCCGAACAAGTCTGCGTCTCATCTGTGTCTGTGTGGAACCGCCTCCACGGGTGCCACCACTCAAGGTAAGTACCCCTCCTCAAAAATTCGCCGCGCCTGAGTTTGCGCCGCTTCGGCCAACGTTAAAAACTCTTCGCTCGCCCGGCTTCCGAGCGCTGCCGATAGCAACTCCTCGGAGGCACCGAAGTTATTTGCAACGAATGTCTCGGGTGACGCCCCCCAACCAGGCCCGATTTTCCCAAAGCCACGCCAGGCTACCGAAAGGGCCGCTCAGCCAGCCTAGAATATTGACCACCATTTCCGGTCGTCTGCTTTCTAATTCAGCTGTCGAGGGCCCGTATCAACGCCGTGCGTGCCGCTAGACCTAGACCCAGATGCCGCAGACGGCCGTGCATTCGGCCTATGCTGGACTGGGAATGGTTGGCATTTCGCCTACCAATGGCTGTCAACCGACTTTCAGCTCCCAGCTGGTCAACTGCGAGAAGCCTTCAATAAACCGGGCTCAAAACTCCGAGAGCAATGCCAAGGCTTATGGCTTCACTTTGGCGGGCCCAGGCCATGAATAGTGACAGTGTATGGCCATCAAAAGCACCGTGCTTCATCCATCGTGCTCTTGCCGGTCTCATTGTTCTTGTAATCGTCAAGCATTTCTATGAATCAAAAACAATCTCCGAATCCATATCACACCCCAGCCCCTAAACGTTCGTTCGCGCGATACCTCGAAGCACTCATAATAGGATTACAACGAATCGATTTTAGTAGAATAAAGTCGAGTAAAGAAACGTAACAGTACCGCAGTTCCAGCTCAAATCACTGTCATGGAACAAGTATTGAACAATTTCAGCCCCAGATAACTAAACTAACAGACGTTTAGGGGCTGGGGTAATTGGTTGAAGCCCACACCAAAAGGCTAATCTGTGGGCTCCAGGAGTGAGCCAAAAGTAGATTCTGGAACAGCATAGATCTTCGCCGTTAGTTAATTAGGCTGCAGCACTTCTTTACTCGGAACAAACCCAAGACTAAGGTTAAGTAAGAGGCGGTGAGATGGTGGCTGACAGCGCCTTGGAACAGGTACCAGATACCGTTCGAGTGCACACACAAGGCCAAATTGCACGGGCATTAGCCATCAAGAGTCAAGTCAGCAGAAATTCATCTCTTCTTTTTGCAAATACTGCTACAGGGAGAAGTGGATTCTCGCTGTACATTTTCAGGGCCTATGTTTCTTTTCTCTCGTCTACTCTAGGAGTGACTCTCATAGTTATTCTAGACCTATCACCAAAGTGAAATGGCCTATATGCATCACCATGCATGCTAATGAACTTTCAGGATCTATATTATCTAATTCAACCAACCATCTCGAGTTTTTCCATTCCCCACTCTCTTCACATTTCGACGCTCAACGAACAACACACACCTCAAGCCTTTCCTCTGCTCTCACTTTCCTCTGCCCTCACTTCCCTCTGCTCTCACTTCCCTATGCTCTCACTTCCCTCTGCTCTCACTTCCCTCTGCTCTCACTCCCAATCATCCACAGCTCCCCAAACCTCGAGCTCTCCAACTCAACCAGGTCCCTTGGCGGGCCCGTCTCGACAATCCGGCCGCTGTCCATAACCACGACACGGTCAAAGTCCATCACCACATCGAGGCGGTGGCTTACCATAACAATCGTATACCCCGCAAACTCGTCCTTGATAATCTGCTGCATGGCACGGTCCGTACCTCTATCAACGCTCGAACTGACCTCGTCGAGCAGCAGGATACCGCTATCGCCGCCGTCGCCACCCACGCGTGTGCGTGCGCGGATGCGGCGCCGCAGGATCGCGCGCGCCAGGCTGAACAGCTGCTTCTGGCCCTGCGAGAGGGCGTCGGCCGCCAGAGGGCCCGCCAGCCCCGGCCCGCCGCCGCGGACAGGGGGGTCGACGAGCGACGTCCACAGCTCGACGGCCTCGAGCACGGCGCGGCACTCGGCGGCCGTTGACAGGCCGAGCGGGTCGAGGTTGGCCTGGAAGGATGTGCCGTCGGGCAGGAACACGGGGTCCTGCGGCACGGCGATGATGCGCTGCCGCAGCGTGGAGCGGTCGATCTTGTGCAGCGGCGTGCCGTCGATGGTGATGTTCTGGCTGCATGAGGGGAGCGGGTCGAGGAGGCGGAGCAGGAGGAGGATTGTGGAGGATTTGCCGCTGCCATTCGTTTTTAGCGAATTTACTTTGTCATATCTCAAGGGGAGAATATAATTGAGAGAGGAGGGGGGGGAGGGGGGAGGTGTTTTACCTTCCCGTGCGCCCGCAGATGGCGACTTTCTCGCCTGGCGCGATGTCCAGGTTCAAGTCTACGAGGGCCAGTTGTTGGGAATCTGCCGCGTGCTCGGCGCCAGCTGCGACGCTCGCGACACTATCTGCACTGGAATCGCTCAGAGGAGCGGATACACGCTTGGGAGTGCTGGACAGACATAATCGCAAAACGCAACCGTTAGCACACATTACATCCGAGTCAAAGGAATCACAGCCTCCAGTCGACCTACCCATACGACGCCGAAACGCCACGGATCTGGATCCCGCCCTTCAGCGGCCAGTCGCTCGCCGGGACTGTGTCTTCGCCCTCTCGGCTCTCGGGCTCGACCTTGTCGCTGAACGTCTTGAGCCGGCTGACGGCGCCGATGGACGTCTCGAGCTGCGTGTAGAAGATGATGATGTAGCTCAGCGAGTCGCCGAACGTCATGAGCGCGATCAGGCCGGCGCCGGTGAAGGCCGTGTCGGAGCGCGTTTGTGTGGCCAGCGTCACGACGGAAAAGGCCAGCGCCGCCACGACCATCTGCAGCGCGAAGCCCAGCCACCGCTGGATCATGGCCAGCAGGTACGCCGGCCGCTGCGAGTCGTCCAGCAGCATGTGGTTCCGCGCCACGCCCTGCGGCACCCAGCCAAACGCGCGGAACGTGGTGATCCCCTTGATGGTGTCGATGAAGTGCGAGCTAGGGGTGGTGTCGTGTCAGCATTGTGTCTCATCCTGAGCGGATGAGGAAGGGAGAGAGTGGTAGATAAGACGGGGAGATAGAGATGAAAAAGACTGCGACTTACTACAGGGGGCTCTTTGCCTCGAGATCCAACAACCGGATCTGCCGCGACGTGCGCAGGTAGAACCTCTGCATGCCGTACAGAATAGCACTCAGGAAAGGGTACGTGATGGCGAGATACGGCGACGAGGTGGCGATGATGGCGGCCATGCCGACGCAGTTGAACATGTACAGCGCGACGTTGACCAGGGACATTGGCAGCTGGCCGTCGATGAGCGTCATGTCCTGCGAGAAGAGGTTGGTGACGACACCCGTGTCCGTCTCTGTGAAGAAGCTCAGCGGCGCGCCGATCACGGTGCGCAGCGCCTCGTGGTGCAGGGCTCGGCCCGACTCGAAGATCATGACGGTGAAGCCCACGTAGGCGGCGACGTAGAGGCAGACGAGCGCGGTCACCTGGAACAGGCCGTACAGGCCGTTGTAATAGGCGTTGGAGTGTTCCGGGGGGCTGTGCCCGAGGTCTTCGGTCCAGAACTTAACCCAGATGGTGCTGAAGTTGGCGAAGAAGGCGCAGGCAAAGGCGAACCCGAACAGCAAAGTGCTAGTCACAACCCCGATCCTCGCAAAGTAATGGCGGTAGACGGTGGTGTCACCCACCATCCTCTCTGGCTCGTTCTCTGCCTCGTCGCTACTAGGAGCGGTGACATTTGTGTTCAGAACCTCCGACGGAGTGGGCTTGTCCATGTCATCTGCGTGGATGGCATCCCCATCTGGTCTCGTGCCGCCAGTCTCCTTGACGCCTAGACTCGACACGTACATCTTGTTGGCCATGAGCTCGCCGAAGCTGCCTTGTTCAACAAGACTCCCGTCTGGCCCGAGAGAAATAATGTGGTCCGCCAGGGGCAGGTGCCGTACAGAATGCGTGCAAAGAACCGTCGTCGCGTTTCTGCGGCGGAGAAGGCCCCCGGGGGAGAAAACGCGGCGGAAAACCTGCTCCTCGGTGTCGGCGTCCAGGCCGCTGAGGATGTCGTCAAAGACCAAGAAGTCCGAGTCCAGGTACAGAGCTCTCGCCATGGACACGCGCTGCTTTTGCCCCCCGCTCAGCGTGATCCCGTTGCTTCCGATCTTGGTGTTGTCGCCCCGAGGGAACAGGGCCAAGTCCGGCTGCAGGGCAGTAGCATTAATAACTTCGTTGTATCGGCCCTCGTTGAAAGGCGAGAATCCAACAATGTTTTCTCGGATCGTTGCGTTGGTCAAATACGGATTCTGGTCGCAGTACCCGATCTTCCAAGAGGGGGCTCGACCCATAATAACACGTCCCTCGGCTATGGGTACTTCGCCGAGCAGGACTTTGCAGAGTGTTGACTTGCCCGATGCGACTGGGCCAACAACAATCGTGAGCTGCGAGGGTTTTATCTCGAGGTTGAGGTTCTTAAGATTATGGCCGCCCGACTTCCATCCGAAGTTTCCACCGGTGATTTTCATCCCCGGAGCCGGATGGCTAGCCTTGTCCTTACCCTTGGATGCCTTTTCTGCTGAACCAGACGAGCCAGTTCGTGGTGATGACGACAGCCCTTCTTCCTCTCGGAAGTCGAACCGGGACTTCGTCTCTAGGTATGCCTGGATCCTACTCAAACAGGCAAACGAGGCAACCACGCCGGGAACCGTCTGGAAAAGAGTCGTAAGCGGGTTGGCTAGGAGGATGATATAGGATATGGACGTGAAAATCAATGTCGTGTCCAGCGACTTGGCCGCAAAGGCAAAAGTCAGGGTGGGCGACAGGAGGGCGGGCGCGAAGGAGATGAGAACGAAGACGACGGCCAGGCCTCGGAACCTGCTTCCGGCCCTGAGCTCGTCCTCGCGCATCTTCTGGATCGACTCCTCCACCGGGCCGGCGAGTCCCGATATCTTGATGTGTTTCATTTGTCTGATGGTGTTGCTGGTGAGGCCCACACGCTTCTGGATCAGCTCCATCCACTGCTTTTGCCGAGGCCCCATGAATCTCGCCAAGAAGGCGATGCACAGGATGCAACACGCGACAACGATTAAGGGAGCAACAAAGGACGCGCCGATCTGACGGTAGAGCAGCCAGCATGCCAGGGCAACCTCGATCGTGCTGGACCAAAAGTCGTGCAGGCCGAGAAAGCCTCGTATGATGCGCTCCACGTCGCTGCTCATCAGTGTGATGGAGGCTGAGTTGTCCGATGCGGAGGCGCTAGCTTCCGTTGTCTTGTCATAAATGACACTGGCGAGGACCCCTCGTACCATGTACATTGCTCGTTCTTGAAAGTACCTGAATACACTTGTTAGAGCAAGTTCCTGTTTCAAGCCAGGGCGGATAACCCACCAGTAGAAAGCGCCCGATATCGCAATTCCAGAGTAAACGATGATAGTTGCGCCAATAAGCCCATAGCCGGTATTCTGCGGGGATTCCTCCTCCGGGCGCCCCAGATAATTCAGCAGAGTTTCGATGAGAAACGGCTGGCAAAACTGGAAAGCAGTCAGCGCGATCCGCGGCCCAACGGGAAGCAGGAGGGGCACAGCCAGCCCTCTCGCGAGAGCCTTTGCCAAGCCGTAGTCCTGGCCCCGGATGCGCGAGACATCCAGGCGGCCTGCCAGCTTGGCGAGCAGCGCCTCCGAGGCCATGGCGCGGTCCAGCGGAAACAAATCGTCCATTGTCAAGAGCTTGCGGTACCCCGTCACGAACAGCTTGTTGAGCCAGAAGAAGGCGCCGAGGCCGTAGAGCCCCGTGGTCTCCTCTGGGCTGTGCTGCTTGACGTCCCAGTTGACGACCCATCTCGTCTTGTGCCGAGACTCGAGCAAGACGAGGACTGCTTTGGTAGCCACGCCCGCGGTGAACAACCGCGTAAAGGTGACTTCATCGAAATTGTCTGATGCCAGCCACAGCGTCCGAGTCTGGGCCACGTCGAGGAGGATTGTGAGGAAGAGATATGCATTCAGGAGCATGGACGGCCGAGGAGACCGCGAGTGCTCCAGCAGCGACAGCCATATCATGGAGAGGGAAGAGACAAACGTCACAGCGGCGGCCGGGATGAAAAACATGCCATATTTCAGTGATCTCGTGGTGCTCAGCACGAGCAGACATAGCTGGACAACACTGTATACAAGCGCCGCGGCCTTGAAGAGTCATCCGGTTAGCCACGCATCTCTCTCCACAGTCTCGATGGATTCACAGAGTCACATGGCCAGCAACCTACCACTTTTACGCTTCGTAGCAGAGCACCGCCGACGAGAAGCGGCCGACGTGTAAGATAGACGATGCGAGACACCGAGACGGCAATGAAGATGGAGGCTGGAATCAGGGCGAAGAAGATCTTCTCGAACTTGAGCGTGAAGTCGAAGTTGCCGCGACAGCCCTGCACGGCCGGGCCGAGCGATGCGTCGTCGGGGCACCCGGAAAACTCCATACCTACCTAGCTAATTATCCCACCGCTGCAACAAGTTTGATGGGACTCGTCAGGGCTGGGATTCCAGGTCACGTAGGTAGTGCTAGGTCTACGGGCGAGGTGCGATATATGTATTCGATAGTTTCCTGCAACCTTGCTGTCATGCTTGCATGCTGCGTCAAAGGCCGCGCCACCTCGATGCCCTTCGGGACTCGAGAGTACGCGGCACAGGCCGTTGCGAATGTCGTAACCAACCAGCAGAGCGAATAAAACCACCTTTCCCAAATCTGGAAGGTCAAAGAAGATACCTTGGCATTTGGCCCCCAATGTCTGTAAAGTGACAATTCTAGTGGATCTCCGCCTGCTAACAAGTCCAAGTCAGGAGATGTCGAAAAGTATCCCCGAGGCCGAACATATAGATCTAAATCCTATAGTTCAACATCGCTCTGATAACGCTGTAATGAGACAGGATCCGAGTCAAGGCAGATTCACGAACGCTTGTGGACTGAAATGGGTGTAGGTGATAGATAGCAGACCGCTTTGTCCATCATTTATTGCTCTGCACGCAAGCGAGACCAAAGGGTGCCAAATCTTGTTCCGTTATACATATTTTGTACATGGAATTCTCTATTTCTTTATCCAACAGGAAGATACAACGTGACATGTCTTCATCTATTGCGGTTTGCCGAAAACCTGCGAACCATGACCTCGCGGATGGTGTATTGCTTGAGAGCGGCGGCAAGGCCGCCAGCCTTGATGGCCTTGTCAAAGACAGGCGGAGATGGAACATCAACGTAAACAAGGACCAGTCCCTTGAGAACATGAGCCAGCACTCGGTTCACACCCATTAGCCATGGCCAGGATTTCGTCGCTGCGCCATGCTCGTGCTCCTTCCAAAGCGGGTCAGAAAAGGACGGCATTATTATGATACCGAACTCGCTGTGGTCAAACACAGGCCCGCGCTGATAGAGAATGAAGTCAACCCCGAACTTGATACCGTGGCGAGGAACCCAGCCAAGGGAACGGAAGTGGTGATAGACGACGTAGTTCACAAGGAAGGGGTCACTTGGCTGGAGAGCGTCCGACGCGGAGCTAATCTCCTTGGGGGGAAAGTACGAGTATGCCCGGAAGATACTCAGCAGCTGGTCAGTGGGGAATGGTGCCCCGGTCGCAGGGTCAAGAACAGAGAGGGCACCGAGCACAAACACCAGAAAGAACGCTTCCTCGGGAGAAAGTTGGAAATGCTCCCTGTTCGGCAGTTCTCCCACGGTAACTGGGAAATCAAGGCTCGACACTGCTTCGTCGTGTTCCGCAAGAGGCGCAGGAACAACAGGAGCAGGGGGCGCAGGAGCAGCCGGAGGCGATGGAACAGCAGGAGGGACAGCGTCCATGGCCCCACCATTCAGGGTTGCTAAGCTTTTCGGTGGTGTTCCAGTGAATCGATTCGGGCTTGGGGGGTCAAAATGCTGAAAGGTTGTTGACTCAACCTTGGGCGAGAAACGAACACTCTTCTGACGCTTCAGTGGCCGCGCTTTTCGGGGGGTGACGACCTCGGCTATCGGCGCACTGGAAGGCGAAGACGGCACAGGAGAAACTATGCCATTGGCTGTCTCAGTCACGCCGTTCACTTTGGCACCATTGGTCTGGGCATCGACGAGTACGTCTCGGTCTTGATCCAAGGCACTCGCCTTGCCCAAATGACCATTGAGGCCGTTGAATACCCCATTTAGTTGGGCATGGTCGCTGACAGCCTTGCTATCTGTATGGCGGCCCCTCTGTGGAGATGAGACACCGACAAAGGGCAGATCAAGCGGGGCTGGATCGGAACTCGCCACACCCACAGTCAAGGGCGGAACTGATACAAGGTCAGCCAAAGAGTTGGGAAGGGCGAGCAATTCTGCGGGGCCGACTGGAGGTCCCGGGGTCTCAAAATGGCCATTGGCGATGGGCTTCTGAGTGGGCCTAATGAGGGAATTGGGGAGGGCCAGTAGCTCCGCTGGGCCAACAGGAGGTTTTGGCTCCTTGGAGGGGCAACTTCCTTTCGTGTCTTGCGTGGGTGTTGGCTCGATGATTGGCGGTTGGACGAGGTTTGGTGTCGTGACGGAGGTGGATGTTGTGACGGGGGTGGATGCTGTGACGGGGGTGGATGTTGTGACGGGAGTGCATGTCGTGACGGGGTCGGATGCCGTAACGAGGGTGGATGCCGTGATGGCAGCGGATGTTGTATATCGAGCAAGGTCTTGAGGCGAGTTGGGCAGTGCCAGCAATTCGGCAGGCCCGACTGGCGGCCTAGGGCTCTCGGGAACAGCGTTTGTGGTCATATTCAATGGGACTGCCTCGATCTTTGCCTGAAGAACAAGGTCTGTTGCTGCGCTGACCGGCAGCTTAGAACTCCCAGACTGAGCACTCAAGACATATTCCGAAGGGTGTGTGACGGCGTTGGGAAGGGCCGTGATATCTGCTGGGCCACCTGGGGAATTCGGGGGTTTGGAATGGCCATTTGTAACGACCTCTCGCGTGACTGTAGGGAGGTAATTGGGGAGGGCCAATAGTTCGGCTGGGCCGATGGGTGGCTTCAGCCTCTGAACATGGCCATTCATGGGATCTCGAGACGGCTTGGTTGGTGCTTCAAGTAGCGACGGAACTTGTGGGACAGAGGACGAGCGTGGCCCATCAAGCAAGCCATTCACGAGCGTCAGCTCCTGGGACTCGAGCTCACCGTTCACGAAGGCCACCTCATCCTGAATATTGAGCGTGCCATTCGCGAGTGTCACCTCTTGGCTACTCAGCTCGCCATTCAACAGTGGAGCCACTTCTTCAGTATCGAGCTGGCCATTCGATAAAGACTTCTCTTCAGCTAGATTGCTGTGTGCCTCCGCTTCTTCAAGCCTCTGCTTCTCAACGACTTCCAGCTCCGCCTTTGCCCGCTCCCACTTCGCGAGTCGGCGCTCTTCGCGTCTCGATTCCGTACGTTCCTCGCTCACAGTCTTGCCCCCCAGAGATCCGCGTCGCGCCAACTCGCGTTTCAGCCAGTTCGGTTCGCTTCGACTTAGGCTTCCTTTTCCAAAGAAGCCCTGCTCCCATAGTGCGCGTATAGACTCGGAGTTGTTGATGTGGACAGAGCGCGTGTGGGGGTCCCAGAATCCTTCGTGGATGATGGAAGGCTCGGCTGGAGGCGAGATGACTTGCTTCAACCAGGCATACACGAGGTAGATCAGGGAAATCGGGTTGCTCGGATAGAATGCGGGAAGAGGGAATGTCCGAATCGGCGCAGGAAGTGCATAGACCTTGTACAGTGGAATCTTGGTCGGAGCTGAAGGTTCACTAGTGGTCGAGGTGCCCAATGGCTCTGTAGTTGCTACCGATCCGGCGGGAGCAGAGTCGCTGGCCAAGGCAGAGTCGCTGGCCAAGGCAGAGTCGCTGGCCAAGGCAGAGTCGCTGGTCAAGGCAGAGGCGACTGCATGCCCGGGAACCTCTTCACTGGACGGCATAATGGCAGTCGTGGTCTCGGACATATTCATCCGTGTTCATGTCGGCCTGGAAGCAGAAGTTCGTTAGCCACAAGTACCGAAACCTTGCCCAAAACAACACATTTATTCTTCCTCCTTGCTCAGATACCGTTGTAGTCTATAAATCAGGCGTTCATCGAGCGTACACTGAAGTACGTTGCTCTAGGCACGATTGTTATGGTGTCATCACCGCAATTGGAGAATGCAGCACGAAGCTGCTGGGCCGGGAGCAACCGTGGGACGCAGAGCAGCGAGCTAGGAAAGACTCGTCTCTGCCATTATCCTACATTGTCGGGGCTTGTGATCGACAAAGGGAAAGCCGCAATTGAACTTACTCTTGTGAGGGATATTCCACCCAGTTTGTCGACGATCGCGACGAGAGCTCGGCCATGTAGTGGACCGAAAGATATTGCCGCAAGCTTCAGAGGGGTTTGAAGGACTTTAAATTGGTCGGCCGAGGTCGAGTCATGGCTGGCAAATTTTTCTGTGCGTTGACTCTTGCGCGCTTTTGTGACTGTGAAGTTTTAAGGACGGAACGGGTCGGCTTCTGGCGCAGAATTGCTCACAAAAGTCTGCTGCGCGGTAGCCCGGCTGATTTTCGGAATCGGCAGTAAAAAGCTTGCCAGCTCGCGGTGAGCCAACCACTCGGGTCGTTCGGGTGTCGGAGACCCACACCTCTCACCTTCAATTTTCTTTTCGTCTGGCGGGCTCGGAGTAGCACCCCAGCCGTTGGGCAGTGTGGGCGCGTTGGCTGTAATTGGTATACGCACGCGGAAGAGTCCGTCAATCATGCAAGATCCTACGGATATCTCACCCTGTTTGTTCTGTTCGAAGTACTCGATTCCTCCGTGCCTCATGACCACTTGCATTGGGGCCTGCCAGGGCACCAATTGACGACTTCAAGGGCATGCCCACGACCAAAATCCACATCCGTAGTACTTAAGCACCGACCTGGCCTACCGTATCTACTTTACCTATTTATCCCTGCCCACGTCAGATCTTGTCTCAGCCGAGTGCACTCTGCTTGCTTGCTCGCTCGCCCCGTCTTCAGCTTGCTTCAATGCCCGTCAGCGATGTTGCGATGTCGTTAATCGTCCAAGGTGCGGCCTTGGTGTCCCTCGTCTGGAGCCTTGTTGTCATTACCGTCTCGTCCACTGGCATTTATAAGCTGTAGGTCGCACACACCGCCAGCCTCCCGTTCTGCGCTCGGCTCCTGGTGATTGGCGCTGACCTCTTCTCTCCCAGCGTCCGGCATAACCGCTCGCCCCCATCGAAGCCGGTCTCGCCCTTGCTAGACGACAACCAGGTCCCCCATATTACTCTTATACGACCGGCCAAGGGCGTGGAGGTTGGCCTGTACGAGTGCCTGGCGTCCACCTTTCGGCAAGCCTACCCAAAGACCAAGCTCACCATCCACCTCTGCGTGGCATCCACCGACGATCCGGCCTATCCGATTCTTCGTCAGGTCGTTGCCGACTTCCCAGACGCCGACGCGAGACTGTTCGTCGAGGAAGATGATCCTGTTCTTCACGGCGTCGATGGGCATGTCAACAGCCTGGGGCCCAACCCCAAGGTTCGGAACATCAGTCGTGCGTATCGCGAAGCGAAAGGCGACGTGATTTGGATTATGGATTGCAACGTTTGGGTGTCGAGGTATGCGGCCGGGCGATTGATCGACAAGTTATTTGGTTTTCGCCCCGGCGGCGCCAAGACAGCTCCGTACAGGTTTGTCCACCAGCTGCCTCTCGTGGTTGACATCGAGACCCAGAACACCGAGGAAGCGCAGACGCTCCTGACGGCCGGCGCTGGCCCGGCGGTGACCATGGGTTGTGGAGGGCGGCTGGAGGAAATGTTCTTGGCAACCACGCATGCCAAGTTCTACAACGGCATAAACGGTATCGGCATCGCGCCTTGCGTGCTTGGCAAGAGCAACATGTTTCGCAAGTCGCACCTCGAGCGCCTTACCGACTTCAAACAGAATCTAGTCTTGTCGCCGTCCGACGCCTCACGTGGTCGAGGCATCGACTTCTTCTCGTCGTACATCTGCGAGGACCATCTCATTGGCGACCTATTCTTCAAGTCACAACTACCCGGCTTCCAGCGCCATGGGCTTGTCTTTGGCGAGGTGGCCGTCCAGCCCACGTCCGGAATGTCGGTAGCCGCCTACATCGCGCGACGCGTTCGCTGGCTGCGCGTCCGAAAGTGGACAGTCATAGCAGCGACGCTTGTAGAACCAGGCGTCGAGTCGTTCCTATGTTCTCTGCACATCTCGTTTGCGCTAACTACGCTCCCTTGGTTCCACGACGTGTTCGCCATCCCCCAGACATGGGGCGCGATGGGCACCATCTGGGCCTCAACCATGATTATATGGGTGGTTCTAGACTACCTCCTTACCTCCATGCTGTTCCGGCTCCAGAGTCTTGACGTGGACGAAAACACACCCGCTTTTGCACGAGGGACCTCACGCCAGGGCGGAACACAGGCTCGGCCATTTTTAGAGTGGCTGTTGTCGTGGCTTGGGAGGGAGCTGCTTGCTCTGCCTATTTGGACATGGGCCGTCCTGCTCGGTACGACGGTATCGTGGAGGGGCAACCAGTTCAAAGTGCGGATGGACATGAGTGTGGTGGAGATCGAAGACGAGAAGCGTACTCCTCAGTTGCTGGAACGTCAACTGGCAGGGACAACAACTCCTCGGTCTCGGAGCAAAGATCGCGTCGATTAATGTCCCTGGGGCCGCGGCACCGTGCTAAATAAGAAAAGATAAAGCTCGAATAAATCCCCCTTATACAAACAACATACATTTCTTGCATCATCTAGTAGGGTCCTACTTTTAGTGTGGCAAAACATGGTATGTTGTTCTAGTCCAGCGGAAAGACAACCACGTTCAAATTTTTTTTTTCGATCGAAGAAAATAGACGTCTCCCCTTTTCTCATGTTCCTGCATCAATACGTCTTAAGGAACTCTTCAATGGCCCTCAGGCCCTCCTGCAAGACGCTCTCGTCCGCATTCCCAAGGGTGATGCGCACGTAGCCTTTCAGCTCGGCGTCTGCGCCATCATCGCCGTCCTCAAAACAGAAGCCGCCCGGCACGAGGCTCACGCCGGTCTTCCGGACGAGGCCCGCCACGAAGTCCCTGTCGTCGACAGGCTCTTTGCCATCTTGAGTTAGGATGCGCACGTACGCCGTCCCGGCCCCCGCCGGCGGCACCCAGGTGGTGCGCGGGGCAGTGCGGGCGACGAAGGCGCCGATGGCTGCGATGCTGCGCGCGCAGATCGCCAGACTCCGCGTCATCAGCCGCGGGAGCACCTGGCTCGACAGCGCGTAGGCGGCCACGCCGTCGTCCAGCAGCGACACGGCTATTGTTGTGTAGTCATGCGCCGTCATGATGCGCTCGATCACTGCCGCGTCGAGCGACACCACCCACCCGACGCGGATCCCCGGCAGTCCGATCGTCTTGGACATGGAGCCCGTCGAGACCGTGTTGGGGTATCCGAGCGAGATCAGCGGCGGCGGAGGCGGATCCGACGTGTGGAACAGCGGCGCAAACACCTCGTCCGAGTACAGCGTGATGCCGCGTTCCGAGGCTAGCGCGATGAGCTCCCGCAGCATCGACTCAGGCAACACGGCGCCCGTGGGGTTGTTAGGGTTGCTGCGTGGTTTCGTTAGCGAACCGAAGATCCACCACCGTTCGCACCCCTTTTATTCTCAGGTCGACTAGGGAAGACATACTTGAGAATAATGACCTTCGTGTTCTCCTTGATCATCCCCTTGAGCTCGTCCAGGCTCAACCGCCACGCCGTCCCATCCTCCAACTTCAGCTTCCACATACTCACCTCGGTGCCCTGGAAGCGCGGGATTGTCCAGAGCTGAGAAAAAGTAGGATACATGCAAATGACGTGGTCGCCCGGCCCAGTGAGGCTCGCCAGCGCGAGGTAGTTAGCCATGATGGACCCGGGCGTGATGACGACGTTGTCGGCCATCAGCTTCACGGTCGGCGATGAATGCAGCTCGGCGATGCGTGCCCGCAGCTTGTGCGAGCCGCGCGCGTCGCCGTACGTGAGCACAAGCTCCGGGTCGACGGGGCCGGCGCTGCTGTCCCCAGCCCCGGCTCCATCAGGCCCCGGCGCGGAAGCAAGCGCCTGCAGCTCAGCGAGAGATAGGGCGCCGGCGACGGACCCTGCGGCATGTCAGGTGGTTGGTTAGGGCTGACCATGGAAGAGCACAGTTCCGAGCGATGAAGTCCATTATACATGTTTTTCATAACACAGCAGCAGCGGGCAGACAAAGAGCACGACGGGGCTGAAGAGCAGGAGGACAGCAAAAGAACCACCAACCATGGAGCGCAATTTTCGTTTCAGGCTAAAAATATTGCCCAGGTACTCATTAGCTGACGGTCAAGGTTCAAAACAAGCTTTTGACACAGCCATTTGTCACGGCGCTAGTGCTGGTGCTGGTTTTTTGGCAGCGCCACGACGGCCTCGGGACAGAACTAGCAGGAGTAAACCAACCGCCGCGCGTTGTACTAATTAGAGAAAAAGAACGGCCGGCCGTTGGGTTAATCTACGGTTCTAGAAGACAGACAGTGAACTGATGCACCTACTCCATTTGTCAATCCTAAACTCGGGGATGTTCTTCATGTTTGGAGTTGAAGCTGGGTCGGACGGGACGATATTCTCTCGTGAGGGGAGCGCCTGATCGGGTTCCTTTAAAGTCAAAGAAAGACAGCCAAGAAAGGGTTAGGTAAAACTGTTGCCCTGAGTAGATGCAACAGAGACAGAATAAGAACCTAGGTTGCCAACCTTGCGTGGAGCTCGGTTCTCGACGATAGTTCTCAGAGTTTTATAGGATGGTGGCGCTTCGAGGAATTCGCGAGGACCAGTCCACAAGCAAGGAAGCACCTCAGGTCACGCAAGACAAACCACACAAGACGATTCTCGTCGCTCGATTCGTTGTTGACACAGTGTATTCCAAAGGGCGCGTGGTGGTGCGGGGTTCTCTTGCTACATGTAGTATCATGTGCAGGCCATCCACTTGTAATGCAAGCCACTCTATGCTCGGAGGAAATATTGGAGACGAGCGCCTTGGCCGCTAGGTACGAAGGTCGTGTGCATTGTCGATCCGAGCTAAGGTAGTACGCAGTTGCATACGCGATATATGCATCATGCTTCGGATCTCATCCTTTCGATAACCGGGTATGGAAGAAATAAAACAAGCACTCAGTCTTACCCGTCGTTTGTCTCTTCGCGCCAAGACCCTGGGGGAAGTTGGTCTGCGGCAATAACATTCGGCAACTTTCCTTATTTTAGAGATATCCAGTTGGGAGCTATGTACATAGCTACCTGTCCAATCTACTTCCCAGCACACGTTACCGGCGTACCCCAGAACCTGCTCCGGTCGAATGTCTCAAAACCCAGGCGGCATAAATAGAGCCGGCTAATGCACGTGTCATAACTCGTCTTCATAAACAACTCGTAGATTTCTCGAGTCCTGGGTTTAAGATTCCCACTTCTTCGCTTCAACACCGTCGGGAGGAACTGACTCCACCGTGCGGCTCTTGACGTCGTTCCAATCCGTGCTAAGTGCCGTGCCATTGCTCTCGATGAAGCTCTTCATCATGGCACGCTGCTGCTCTGGGCTCGAGCCTTTGTACAGTTGCTTGAAGAAATAATTGACGTCCTGCTTATCCTCGTCATCGCCATCCTCGCCCTCGCCGAGTTTATCCCAGTCCTTCGGCCCGAGTTTGCTGCTCGTTGGATATACTGGAGCACTCGCTTGTTCTGGGGGTGCAACCGACGCTGATGGCGCGACAATCTTCTCTAAACCGGTAGATACTGCATCTTTCGACGTTTCGTGTGTTCCAGAGGGTCCACTGGATCCGACTTCAGTGGTCTCGGGGCCCTGGGCACCAATCTTCTCCTCTCCCCATCCACTCCACTTGCCAGGTGTGGCTTTCTGGAGAACCAACTCAATCTTGCGGGGTGTCGCGGACCACCGCGAGCCAGAAGGGACAATTTCACCGCCGAAAACAAGCGTCGAGGTGGCTTCTCTGTCACCTGGCTTCACATAAGAAGCAAATTCGCGCGGAATCGGCGAGATCCGGGCCTGCCACAAGTCAGTCAGTATTAGACGCCGCGCGGATATCTCTAGATCTACCCACCGTGGTCTTGGTGAACTGGACTTGAATGTCCTCTTTATTCAGATCCTTTGCGAATAGAGAGATCGTGATATTTTGGTTGGTCTGGTAGAAGTCTGCACGGAGCTTCATCTTCTCGTCGGGGACCGAGCCGGGCGCAGGGTGTTCGGGCTTATTTGCAGCCTTCGAAGTTGGTAGGTCGTCGTCGCTATCAGACTCTACCGGCTGGGGCGCCTTCTTCTGTGTCTTGGGGGGAACCTTCGATACCAGAACCTTTCGCCCTGGGTGGTCTTCGGGAAGCTGTTTCAGTGCACCGAGGGCTTGGCTCCTGAAGGCATATGCACGGTTCCAATCTGCTTCGAATCCGGTCTTGGGTGTGGTCACCAGGGTGTTAACCTGCCCACCAATGCCTCCTCCGTTCTGGCCCGGCTGCCCTTCCTTGTCTGCAACTCCATCCGCATAAGTGACGGTGTAATGGCCTTCGCTGTCGACATTTTTATCGACGCCGTCGTCTTCGCCGGCACGCCGACCCTCCGCAAGCAGCATGCTCCATTTAGCGCAGCAGTCTGCGTCGGCGTAGCGACCGAGCTTGAAGTAGATGGCGGCACGACGGTATTGGGCCTCGATCATGAGCTTGCGCGAGTCGCCGGATCCGCGCTCTATTGCGGAGTGGTAGGCCGTCTCGGCGTCGTGAAGTGCATCATCCCAGTTCTTGAGCTGCTGCTGTGCCTGCGCGCGGGCAAGCAACCACTTTGGTGACTTTGAGTCTTTGAGCGCCTTATCGAGAAGAGTAATGGCTGCTGCATAGTCCTTTCTCTGGACGGCATCGATGCCTTTCTGGCCGAAGGTTGTGCTGGACATCGTGCGGGGTGCGCGAAACGGCCAGCTGAAGGGAGGCCTGGCTGGTAATCTGGTTCGTCTGCTGCATCAGCAATTGCTCGGAGTGTCCAGCAACTGTAAACTGGGACACAAATGAGATGGAATGCACAAGGGCATTTTCGCATAGATAATTATGTACCTAGCTGTGGTCCAAAAGTGAGAAGCTAGGTGGCAGCGATTGTGGGACTCCCGTGATGGGCGCGGCAAGCGCGGATTGATCTGTAATTCGGTTGGTCGGAAATTGGGAGTCGACGGGAGAACTCGAGATTGGAAATAGAAATTGTCTCTGGCGGTTAGGGTCAGGTATTTATATTGGCGACGGCGGCTGTTGATGCTCAGCGTGCGTGCCTGGGAGGTTCGTTGGGGCTGCCGTAGGTTCAAGGCCACCAACCAACGTCCCTAGGCAGAGAGCTGTAGTGGGGTTGATCGTGAGCTTCTATTCTGCCGGCTATGTGACGTGAAGGCGGCCCCGCCTTCCTCTCACCGCCTTCTATTTCAGGGTAAGCGCCCCTCACCAGGTCCCCATCCCATCCATCATTTGGGGGGTTTCCCCAGGTTTCTACGGATAGTGGGCTTCGGCCAATAATTCGCGATTTTGGTCCACGTCGCCGCAAGAACGACATCTCTCTTTCCAATATCAGCTATTATTATTATTTGAGTTTAGGCCTAGTATTAATGCTGTTCTAGTTCGTTTAGTTCTCCGTTTCAACAAAAGCCTGCAGATCACACCACCTTCTCGTCGGGGTACCTGTGAGCAAACATGCCCAATGCCTTCATGGTGAACGTGAACTTGTAGTTCGGATACGAAATCATGCAGCTCTTGTTGAACACGCCTTCAATCGCCTCCTGCAGCCACTCGCCATTGGGCTGTTGCCGCTCCATGATCAGCTTGACTCCCCTTTTGAGGGGCTCGACGTCGGGGTATTTGGCCTTCATGAGACCAATTAGTGCCCACGAAGTCATCACGACCTGGGAGCCAGAAGGGTGCTCGTGGTATTCGCTCGTCTCGCACGCCTATTGAAGAGTCAGCATCGCTCCAGACAAAACGACATAAATGGGGAACAATAACAAGGAAGGGAGAACACCAACCTTGTAATGCTCGGACCAGCCGCCGTCCTCTCTCTGTTTAGAAAGGAGGAAATCGCACCCCCTCTTGGAGTACTCGCTGGTCTCATATGTCTCTCCGATGCTGGCCAGGCTCTCAAGCGCAAACATGGTAGCATATGTGAAGCAGATGCCCCATGCCCCGTACCAGCCGCCATGAGGCTTCTGGGCGCTTTTGATCCACTTGACGGCCCGGTCAACAAAGAGTCGGATATCTTTGGATCTATAGTCTGGCCAGTGCTTCGAGAAAAGCGACAAGGCAGTAACAACCGCCGTGGTGCATTCCGGGTACTCATACTCAACCATAATGTTGCCGAACACCTCGGCCGCGTTCAGGACTTCCATCCAAGTACCTGCCCGTTGGGGTTCATACGACGAGCAGCCACCAGAGGGGTTCTGATATGTGAGAAGAGTATCAATGGCGTCAAATATCCGTTGGTCAGAGATCAACGTCTTGAAGCCCGGCGTCTTTTGGAGGATGATGACGGCCTTGAGGGCCTCGGACACACAGTCGCTGACGGCGTAGCCTTGGTCTTTGTTGCTAAACGCCCAGCCGCCCTTGCGCTGTTGGCGGTAGCACTTGGCCTGGTCCTTGACGTTTTCCCGCATCTGTTGCCTGTCAAGGAACTCGAGGGCTTTCATCAGCATGGGCCGCCAGCGCGGGTCCTGGGTGAGCCCGGCATCCTGCATGGTTTGGATGGCGAAAGCCGTGTCCCAGCACTGCACGCCGTTCGTGCCGTTGCAGAGGAGGCCCTCCTGCTGCACCCACAGAAACTCGTGGCTCCTCTCTCGGTGTCTACGCACCGAGTACGCATCAGGCCCATCTCGAGCGTAGCAGCAAACCAGGTTCATGGCGGCATTGACAGGAGCCAGATCTGCATAGTCGGTGTTGAGGTCCTCCATATTGATGAGCTCCGATGCCCACGCCTCGGCCTTCGCAGCCAAGGAATTTGTTCGGAGATATGGGTTCCAGACGTTTACCAGCAACCAATTGATCGTGTTCAAAACCATCGACTTGGGATGGTAATTATCCATGGGATGAATTGTGTTTCGGTTCGCAGCCCAGTTGATCGTGTCCCAGTCCTCGACGAAGAGTTCGTTCCGCAGGGAGCGAATCGTGTCCGTCTCTTCGGCCTGCCATTTCTTCGACCACAGATAGCTCATGCCTAGGAAAACCTGCCGCATGTGAATCCACCATCGCCATGGCGCGATGGGGACCCAGTCAGGCAGAAGCCACAGCTCAGGCGGCACTGGATTGACGATATCCCATTTTGCAACCCCCAACACCGACAACCAGAACTTTGCCCAATGGGGAGCGTGTGTTGCTCCGCCGAGCTTGTGGATTGTTGCGCGCGCCTTTACCATGTTAGGGTGGTCGGCGTCGACCCCGACCAAGCGCAGGGTGACGTAGTTCAGCACCGTGCCAAACACCGACGTCTCGCCCTCGATGTGCAAGCCCCAGCCTCCATCTTCGGGATGCGCGCGGGCGAAGAGGTAGTTCTTAATCTCGGTGGCATAGTACCAGGGGATCGGTGTCTTGGTCGCGTACCAGGAAATGACGGTGCCTGGAAGGAGGAACATGGGCCCGCCATAATCGCAGCCCCAGTGGCCAGAGGGGAGTTGGAGCTTCTCGAAGAAGGTAAGGCCGTTCCGGACCGCATCGAGGGGGTTTTGCGCTGTTGGCAGGTCGGGGAGATCCTGGAGGCAGGGGGTGGAAAGGTCAGCAAATGGAGGACAGCTATACGGTTGGCGGCTCGCACTCGAAGCGCGTACTAGAGGAAGACCAAGAAAATATTTATCGGCATGCGTCTGCGGCCATTCTTTCGCGGCTTCGTCATCCTCCAAATATTGCCATGTGTGCCGGCTCTCGTCGTCGTGAAGCCGCCATCGCGAATAGTCGGTTTTGTCCTCGATCCGAGCCTTTTTGGCACTGTGCCCAAAGCTGTCGCTGGTGATGTTGCTGAGTCGTTTCTTGGTGGAACCCTTCTCGACCGGAGGCACGACAACCATCCGCACTGGAGTTCCCTTTTTGCGCGCCATCTCGACGTAAATTTTGTTCACTTTGCGACCGAAAACCGAGGACGGAGCAGGGAAAGCACAAAAAGGGCCCGCTTACGAGGGAGAATGGAGATGGGCCATCACGCGAAGGAATGCAATTCGCCAACTGGCTCCTAAATCTTTCAGGGAGGGGATCCGCCGGGCTTTTGCAGGACCCCGCTGGCTGGCAACGACTTTCAGGGGCCGCGAAGCCGCCAAGAGTTAAGGCCAATTTAGGTTGTCCAATTTGATGAGCGACCTGTCCAGCCGCAGTGTGGCTTACATGTGACAACGACAGACAACGGCATCGGCTCCTCGATCCGAGAAGGCAAGAGCAACCAATCACATAATGGTACAAGCGAAGACTCTAAATAATGCCACTTGTGTCAAAATTCCAAGATCCGTAAATCCTTTATTCTTTTTCCTTGCCAGAATTATTTAAGCATCTTACCATAATTTATACCCTCTAGTACGTTTGTCAATATTATTAGTCTCAAGTCTTAATACGAATCGATTGATAAGATGCCTTTGCCGTCTTCAAAGCGGCGGCAAAGACCTATTTCTGGTCCTAAATCTCAAGTCCAGGGCTCTGCTCGCACACGTGTCCTCCGAAGGCGACAGCCACTGCCCCATTCCCCGCACATTCCTGCTCCCTCGAGCCTTGTGTCAATTCCACCTCAAGGCTCACATGATGGAGCTCTTTCGCAGATCGAGTCCTTGCTGGAATCAATTCTCGATGCCGTCATTAACGGAGCCGATCTTGTCATTCCTTACCAAACCGCCCGGTCTAGCCCTGGAGTGTCGCCAGCAGCTTCCGGTGCAGGGGGAGCTCGGCAAATGACAACTGAAGTAGTCAAATTTCCTGGGCGGAACATTCAAGAGGTCAAAAGATTCGGTATGTTTCCGATAAAGTCTTTCTGTCTTGTCTTCGTGCTGTTCCTAACGTTGTCAAGATGCTCTTCTCCGCATCCTTGAACTGTCACACGAGGCCCTCCTCACAGGAAACCTCATTACAAAGAGGTAGTTTCTATCAAAAACTTCCCCCAATACTAACATCATGAGACGCAAACTGGATTAATTGACAAATTAGAAACATATACTACCAGAATACAGAGTTATTCAGGTCCCAGAGCGCTGTTAATGACATGGTGGACAACCTTGCTTTCACGCTTGGGGTCGGACGTGGAGATCTGAACATTGTGAGACGCGGCCACTCCTAAATGTTTTACACTCACTTACCCCCTTCAAGGTCGCTGCGGCTAGGGGGCTAATTGCTGGTCCAATCGATGTGATGATGCGCAACGGTGCTACCGTTCATTACGGCCATGGTCTCTCAGGTGGCAATGTATGGGCCTCACTCCCATGACCTCAAATACGCTCTAACTTTCTCAGGGAAACTTGATTCCGCCAATCAACTCTGTCGATAAGGTTGATTTCCACAACACGCGGTGGCTGTTGGTTATCGAGAAGGAGGTCTGCAAGCCAGGAAACCCAATTATATGTGACTCTGCTAACATGATAGTGCCGTTCCCAGGCTACTTTCCGGACTCTCGCCAATTCTGGATATTCTTCTACTTCAAGGGCAGGCCATGGGATTCTTGTCACTGTAAGTTTTATCCTGACTATGCAGACTTTGACTGCAGGGCTGACAATGTTGATGTCTTTGATAGGCGAAGGGGTTCCCTGATCTAGTTACTCGCCGCTTTCTTAGCACCCTACACTCGGTTCGGCCCCAACTAAACGTCTTCGCACTTGTTGACTTTGACCCTCATGGTGTCTCCATTTTGCGAACATTCCAATACGGGAGCCAGCGCCTGGATCACGAAGAAAATGTCACTCTTCCGCACCTGAAATGGCTTGGAATCCGGAGTCTAGACATAATGTCGCGAAGTTCGATCATCATGTCACACAGTCTTCAAGATCCGCAGAGCGGTGACAGTCAGACAAGCCAAGAATTTTCGAGCCAGGGCTCTCTCGCTTACCCATTGGGTAGTAGGTTCTATAGGTCTCCCTCATGTTTCTTTAGCTGACATAATTCAGGTTCCGACGATGAACGGCCTGCTAAGAGACCAAAGTATAACTATCCGAGAGACTCCAACGAGTCAGTTGCACCACTCACACGGGACGACCGAAAGAAGGCTGTCAGCGTAATGAAGCAAATATGTGGTGAGAGAGGCTTTGACTCTGCCGGCTTAGAACAGATGCAGGAGCTTCAGAGAATGTTGATGCTCAATGTCAAGGCCGAGATACAAACGGTGGACAACTTTGGCGACATCGCTGATTGGCTTGATGAGAGACTATCTGTTTAATTTCTTCACGGCTAGCAAATGTATCATATCTAGTTACTATTGTGGGTTGCAAAGGTGGTGAATTCATGGTGTTCAGTACAAGCCCTTTGTTGGTGGCCCTGAATCTCGCGCCTCCTGTGTCCGAGTCTCCTGCCTTTATTACTCGTCACCCTACTTGGGGTTTAACTTTGCGAGGACTCCCCACGGCAACGGGCTCGTATATCTACATCGAGGCCTCATATACGTATGTTCATTTATTTGTCTTGTATACACAAAACGTGACACCAACCGTGACGCCAACGCCAATCCCCTAAAGAACAAGCCCAAGGCCTCCGGCTGACCTAGATCTCTCCAGGCCGCTTCCAGCCATAATCCTTCCACGACGCCAAAATTGCAGTGTTGCCTTGCTGTAGGCCGGCATGCAATCGGACCCTGTTTCTAAAAGTAAGAACGCTGCCAAAGAGATGGACCAATTACTCACACCACGTGCCGAAGAAAACAAAACCGTTGGCCCTCTGCATCTGCAGGTAGCCAATCGCTGGCCTGAGCAGTTCCATTCCAGAGGGCTGAAGTGTGTAACAGAAAGAGCCTTCCCACCTACGGTGTACACCTCCCCAGCGCGTCCAATCACCCATCCCAAGCTCATTGCACACGTCCAACCGATCTACCTTCTCCTTTGGCGGGACAGGTGGTTCTCGCTCTGGTACCATGCTTTAGATTGCGCTCAGCGTGGCCGGAGCAGCGCTAGTTTCCCGGTTGGTGGTCCCGCGTGGGCTGGCCTTTGGGTACTGGTGGCAACCTCCGAGTTCTAAAGTTACCTCGGCCTTGCCTGTGTTGAATCTCGTTCTTTCCTCATTCTTCCCACGTAGGAGGGGCTGCATTTTCGGCGCTGGGGAGTCTCCAAATTGCCAAAGGTGTGTCCTTTGCCATCCCTCGGAGTTCCATTGCTCGGCTTTGCCATCGACCGCAAATATTCATTCGAGCATCAGCTCCCTCCCTGTGTGGGAGTGCATACCTACAGTTGTCTCGTTCATCCAGCTTATCTTCTCTCTCGGTCAATCGAACCCGCAGCGTCAATCGAACCCGCAGCTTTCATTCCTAGCTCGCAATCCTAGCTCTGGGACACCACCTCGTTCAGCCATCATCGTTTGCCTCCTTCCAACCGATTTGGTAGAATTCAGCAACTTTTGATGGTGGCAGTGGTCAGCACGCTGCTCGACCACCAGACCTGGCATGTCAAAAGCCTATCCAGATCGGCAGGACCTGACGTCGATCAACGTGTCTTCTCGTCCAGTCTATGGTGCGTAATCGCAAGGCCCATCGTTCCCCCGGCTTCATTTCCCAAGATCCTCCTGATAACACATTATTCACTCCAGGTATCGTTCGAAATCCAGCTTCTGCGACCCTCATACTCATACTTCCGGCGCCAAAACAATTGATCGACGGGCTGGCCACATTCACCGAATGATCACGGCAAAACAGACCCGACAACCCGCACCCATTCCATTCAACTCCCCCAACTCCATCATTGCATCGCGTATTCTCGATTGCAGTCTCCCGAGACCCTACCTGGCTAATCTCTAGCCTGCGGCAGTCCTCCAACCTCCATTTTCTCCAGCTTCACAGATCGGTCTCGCCTCACAAACCACAACCGTCCATTGGTCTTCTTGGCGACACGGTCAAGTCTCGATGCCATGCTTCTGATGTTGAATGGTTTTGAACATCCAATAGCCAGATACAACATCCAGACTCCCCAACACCACCAGGAGTCGTGGTCACCACGAACGCAGTTCGGCCCAGGCCGTGGTCACCACGAACACAGTTCGGCCCAGGCCGTGGTCACCCATATTCTCCGTCACCTCAGCCCTTGGTCTCTTCGGTACGTGCCTGATCTATCTGTGTGTTAGTTTGTGTGAGTGTGTGTGAGTGTGTGTGTATCTGTGCTTTGTTGTTGTGTCGACACGGCGTCAATTGGTTACAAGTTCTCTAACCCTTTATCCCAATTGTCTTTTCCCAATCCTCGGAGTTCTACTTCAATAGGTGCGTACTGCGTTTAAAGCTTCCGTCTGCACGCCAGGTAAGTCTCCATCTGAAGAAAAAAAAACATATTGGCTTCGGCTCTCTCTCTGGTTGGGGGTCACCCGAAGCCGAAAACAAGCTTACGTTCAATCAGAAAACCTTCTACCCTGGCTCGCCTCCGGTAGCCCAGACACTTTTCTCACGAACCTGACATCCGCCAAATCGACGTGCCAGCCGCACCCTTCGGGTGAGAACATGCCACTGTCGAGCATACTGGCGACGAACACGCACACGATGCGACACACCTCTGGCAGCCAGTCGTTTAGCGCTGCTGGATTGGTAGTTAGAACAAGAAGACAGATCGCCATAGCCAGTTCAGTAAATAGGTACCTTAGTTTAGCAAATCTCAAGTAGTTTGCCTTCCCCCAAGATGATGTTATTGCCCAACTATTTAGATTGCCAGTAGCCCGTTACCGACGCCACAAGACTTGGGCTGCTGTTCCCAACCCTATATATTATACTTCGTCTGCTTCAATAAGACCTGCCTACTTCAATAAGACTTGCCTTAAGGAGGGACTTCCACAGTTAGATTTATTAAAAAAGTGAAATGGCTCATACCCATCACCACGTACACATTGAAGGTTAACACAGGCATTTGTCTCGGTACAGCAACAAGTCAAAACAATTGAACGGCACTACTCCGACAGAGTCATACTGGCCGGCTCATGAAGCTTACCACCGCCATTCAAGATCAAAGTTTTCGCCTAGGACACATATTCCCGACTCTAACTATTACCTCTCGCTTGCCTCCACATCTCATTCATACTTTGTGACACGCAAATCCTTCGGCCGCACGCCTTGTTAGCTAGCTTTTCCACGATTATTTTATACAAGAACTTCGACATCGCCTCTCGAAAACATCTTGACGTTCTCTCTTTGCTTGAGGTACTCTGCACACCAACCATGTATAGTAACTTGAAACAGACACGCTCTGTTGGCGGAGCGGCGAACGAGCCAAGGCCCAACCATGATGGGGAATAATATACTGCCGTCGGGACGGCAAACCAGCCCCGGCAGAATCACAATGGCCACAGTTACGATGGAATAATGCACCTATTGATCGAGTCGGACTACCACAAAGAACTGAAAGCCAGTAGGTGCCCTCCCCACGGCCGGGGTGATTCCTCATAACCACCCAAACTGCGAAGACTGACACACAATAACCCAGGCTATGCCGTCTTCCCAACGAAGTCTTGATTCGGTTGATGCAGCTATCCGACAAGGCCACAGTCGAGTGTCTCCGGCGCTGCAGCCGGACTTTCCCCCGCTTGTTCTCCGCCACTTGCACGAGCACCTCAGCGCTCGAGTTTTCGGTATGCCACATGAACAGGTTCCCATGGCCGGTATCCACAACACCCCTATCCGCCGAAGAGAGCTCAAGACTGCCCCTACTGCTCGCTAGAGACTCATTCTGCGACGACTGCCTCATGGCTAGGCAGGCATCCAACTGGCAGGCCCGCGTTACAGCCCTGGCGAAAACCTACTTGCACTGCTCCGCCTGCAACGCTGACCACCTAGCCTGTCTCTTCTCTAGTCCGGATCGGCGAAAGAAGCTATCTAAGCGAGTATGCATTGGCTAACAAGGCCATATACGCCTCTGCAAGCATGTGACGGTGCCTTGGTCCATGGTGGTCTCCGAGGCGGCGGCTTCGTGATTGGTTTCACGGACAGAATTCCAACAGAGATCACATGGACAAACACAAGTCATGCTGCCCGTTCAGCCCTACCGCCAGCTGTGGCTTCAGGAACGCCGGTAAATACGGCAAGTTCGTGGTGAGGCTCGCCTGGTCTGGGCATATGCCTCTGACGATGGGCCGAGATGGGTATTTCGAAGCTCAGCATCTCGAGAATGGATTGCAAAAACTGTACCGGGAGCAGGGGCACTTCATCTGTCTGCAGATCAGACCAGGGCCCGTTGCCGGCGCTAGACTTTGTGATCCCACACGCTGCGACTGTGTCAATTATGCGGGGCGAACGGAAACTGGATGGCCACGCCCGCCAGCTGAGTGCAAAGAAAGGGCAACTTGCCGTGTTAACCGGGAACTTGGCCTTGGGCGTGGTAGTGTGGTTAAGCATCTAGACGTGGCGACCCAACAAAGAAATCGCCCCACAACGAAATCTCTGCCCCTGTCATCTAATTTCCCGCCCTTCAACTTCAACACAACACAACTTCATCAATTCAGGCTCGAATAGCTTCAAAATACATCATGTCGAACCGTCGAGAGCAGCTAATTCAATCTGCAATACTTGCAGTTGAACAGGGCGCATCGCAGAAGCAGGCCGCGCATGACTTCGGGATCCCTCCTTCTACCCTCTGCAAACGCATCCACGGGGCAGAAAATCGAGCACAAAGTAAACAAGCCGAAAGAAACCTCTCCAATGCGCAGGAAAGCTTCCTAGCCGACTGGTGCCTCAATGAGGAGGCTGCAGGCAGGGCTCCTAGCCGTCGTCAGGTGCAGAGATTCGCTCAAGCTATACTCAATGAGGCCGGCACGAAAAAGACCATTGGGGAGCGATATGTGGACCGCTTCCTACGCCGCAACCCGGCGGTAAAGATGCAGAATTCAACCTTGTTGGAATCCTCTCGAGTCTGCGGATCTACTCGTGAAGCTTATGAAGCTTTCTTCAAGCGCCTGGCCTTCCAAATCAAGGATAAAAAGGTCATCCCGGCCAACATCGCTAACATGGATGAGCACGGCATGCAGGAGCTCGAGACCCGGGCCGGAAAGGTCATAGGAAGCTCCCTGACGAACCGAACCTACGTGAAAAGCTCTGATGCAACAACCTGGGTTTCAGTTATCGAATGCGGCACTGCTGAGGGCGTTCGTTTGAAGCCCGTGATCATATTTACCGGGGCCAGTCTTCAAGGACAACACTTTCCTGATAACTTCAACCTGACGAAGGAATTCCGGGAATGGAAGTACGATTACTCAATTACAGGCTGGAGCAACGCCAGTATTGCGCTGAAATGGCTCAAAGAGGTCTACCTGATCCAAACAAAGCCCCAAAGGCCGGGCGAATGGCGTATACTGATCCTTGACGAACATTCGAGCCATATGAACGAAAAATTCATGTTAGCGGCCTTCCAAAATAAGGTCCAGTTCGTCTATTTACCTTCTCATACATTGCACAAGTCTCAGCCTCTCGATCGCTCGGTCTTTTCACCTTTAAAGACCTATTTTAGGGAAAATACCAAGGCCCTCGCGAGCTTCACATCGTCAGCTCCTGTCAACAAGGTTCGGTTCCTTTACTGCTACAGAGATGCCTCGGGTAAAGGCATGAGTGCCCGTAACATCATGTCGGGCTTCAGTAAAACCGGGATTTGGCCCTTCAACCCGGCTTGTTTACTTGATGACCCTGAGGCGGTCAAGGACAATGAGGCACTCCCGGCCCGGCCTTCAACACCGCCGCCGACGGCCCCGAACGACGATGACAGGCTCTTCAAAACACCGCACGGCAGTCAGGACATCAAGAAGTACCAGGACAGTATTCGGAATGCCCTCAGTCCGGCTCAGCGGCGTGTGCGGGCCTTGTTTACTAAGGTCGGGAGGTCCCTGGATCTGAAGAATACAGAGATCGCGTCTTTGAAGGCACAAATTACGCATCTCACAACCGAATTAGAGGCTTCAAAGCCTCGCACGCGTAAGAGGGTATATGAAGATGGAAATGAGCGATTTGCACGTATAGAGGACATCGCCAAGGCACAAAAAGCTAGTCAAATACCCCCAAAGCGGAAAAAAACGGCTCGGGCAGAAAGCCAGCCACATGCAGTCGAAGAAGCCCGGGAAATAATCGCCCGTGGGCTCGAACAATATAGACAGGCCGAAGAAGAGGATTGAGTATTTTTTTGCTAGTTATTTTGTGTAGAAATGGATAATTTGCGCCCGTGGAGTGGGTGTGGGCATGGCGTGGGCCAATTTCGTTGTGGGGCGATTTCTTTGTTGGGTCGCCACGTCTACGTAAGCAAGTGGTGGGTGGCGAGAGGATCAATGGCCAGTGCTACGATGAATTCTCACCAGGAAGACCCTTTCAGAGGTGCTATGATCTACAGGGCGCGGATATCATTGGGTGCGAAAAGGGCAACGACTGCACCGTGGTTAGCTACCACTCACGCGTGGTGGTTGCGTTGGGTGAGAGCAACCAGCACCTGCGTGATATGAACGCGAACTGGTACCACGCACTTGATCCAGACTCTTATGGTCTGAATAAGGATATCGGAGGCTTCGGGGTGTATTGGTGTAAGGACCAGGGTTGTAGGAACTACTACCGCCTTACCAGGTCAAGGCTTAGGGGGTGTTGAAACCTTCAGAGCACATTCGCACTTAGGCCTCCCATGCAGGAAAACAGAAAGAAAGTGGAGGCATCGAGTAAGGAAAGTTATGATGCTTCATGTTTCTTGGGGCATAAAAATGATAGACCTTCAGGACTGAACAAAATGGAACATGTGGCAAAGAGACATGGAGTTGAAAACATTGAGCTTGAAGGCTTGACCATCTTGGTCAAGCGTTGTGTGTGGTGTTGGATTCAGCACCTCAACTTTCTTCATTGATCTCCCTCCTTGTTCTTTTTGGTCCTGCCAGAGGGCCTCTATTATAGTTGTAAATGGTGGCAATGGTGGTGGCAAAAGTAGCCACACCAGCTGAACTGGCCACTTCATTTCAGCTCCCCTGAGCCTCTTTTCACCTCGGATGACCACACCAGAGCTCAGCTGGGATGAGCTCTATTCCACATGCAACCCTTGTCCATCTGACAATAGCCAATCCAACATGTGGCTTGTTCGCATCGTATCAGAGAACTTGAAGGAGATCACTTACCGAACGCGTTGGGGTGGCCAAAGCCGCATGACATAAGAATAATTCCCAACACCAAGAGCAAACAATAAAGAAAGAAATAAAGGAAAGGAAGACCAGAATTATTGGATAAGAAACAATAATTTCCTAAGACTAACAGCAAACAATAAGAAAGAAGTAAAGGAAAGGAAGGCCACAATCACTGGATGAAGAATAATAATTTCCCAAGACCAAGACCAAACAACAAAGAAAGAAGGAAAAGAAAGAAAGAAAGGCTACTATCATCGTTCCGGTGTCGACGGCTGTCCAGCCGAATGATGGCTTTGGAGGCCGCGTCAGCGATCATGACCAAAATGGTGACAATCCCTACCACCGCCAACAGCATCTTGGCCCAATGAGGGAAGCTAGCTTCCCGCATCGCTACAGCCTGCTCTCGCGTTGCGGCCGCCTGCTCCATGATGGCGTCCGAGATGGACTGGCCTGCTCTCTCGATATATGGCCCGAGTACCTCCAGGCGCGCGCGCACGGCCATTGGTCGCCGTCGGTCGGGTCGCCAGGGACATTCTCAGGCCAATGGGGTGCAATGTCTCGAGTCTCTGCCTGTTCTGGGATTGTCAGTGTGTTAGTGTGTGCGTGAGTGTGTGTGTATGTGTTTTGTGTTGTGTTGTGAATGTGTCGTGGGCTTGGTCAAGGAGAAGGTTGAGCATGGCAGCAAGGCAGCTGGGAATTTCATGTTCCTGGCTCTCCAGCGCCAGACGCTCCTTCCGGTCAGTCCGACCTAGTGGAACGGATAGAGCCTGGATGCAGTGGCCGCTTCATTAGACGATGGCCTCCGGAGAGCGAGGTAGAATAAGAGCAACCTGGGTCGACCCGACTAGCTCTCCAATGAACCATGTCTCCAATCCAAGACGCTGCCAACTCATAATCACACTCTCAAGTCACTCGCTAGAATATAGAGCTTAGATTATAATATAAGTATAAAACTAGCCTTTCACTACCTTTCTTATATCGATAGCTCTATCATATCTTTAAGTGAACTAATTGCTTTTTAAAGATGCATATAATTATATTACCCAGCTTATTTAAACTATAATAAAATATTTTAATTAGTATTTGTGGATTCACCAGGGTACCGGTACTGGAATCAACAGGGCGCAACTGTACGCCGAAAGCTGGTGGTTCAAGTGATGGATTGTAGATGTGTGTTCTTCTCTCTAGCTTTCTGGCAGTGCTAGAAAGCTCCTTCTTATACTACTATTGTGGTGGCGAAGTGGGTGGCGAAGTCTCTATCTAGAACCTTCGAGGCCCTTCTGCTTGACACATTCCAACAGTATTATCAACTTGGTTATTACGTAAAAGATATAATACTATATATACTATTTCGAAGATTGGAAAAGTCTTGCAGCTCCGCACGAATCTCCGAGGCCCGATACCAATCACCAGTACTGCATTTGAGTTCAGTGAAGCAGCTTGGAATCACCTCGGGCTCGTCTAGAAACCTCATCCACATCCCTGGATACTTGTCTCTGGCCGCGTGCTAGAGCGGTTCAAGTCCTAGCGGTGTGTGCGGCGGAGAAGCTTGGCTCCGAGGTTCCCGTTATGAACATCTAGGAAGATGGCGTTTGGAGATACTCGTTGTCATGAAGCCGCGAGCGAATATCGAGGCCGAGAACTTGTGTCTCAGGTTCCGGGGATGGCGGCGTGGGAGGTGGCGTTGAGATACTAAATCCTCCTTGTCAGCGAGTAGCTCCTCGTCGTTGGTGGGCTCATTGCCGTTGGCCACCTTGCCATCGTCGGTAGAACCGTCATTATCGGTAGACCCATTGTCATCGGCCACCTCATAATGACCAGTAGGCTTATTGTCATGAACTAACTGACTTATTGTCATGATAATCTAACTGACTTATTGTCACGATGAGCTAACTAAAAGCAAGGTTTGCCTTTGTACGGGTCCGGTTCGCCCCACTCTCTATGGAATGCCTGCCTCAGACGCTTCGTCTTCATGTACCAGGTGTATTACCGGTGACCATAACTAGCGTCCTGTTTCCCTTCCGATCTAGCCGCGATCGTCTTGTGGGGCTTTCAGATTTAGATTCCGACCAAGTTGCCGTAATCGTACTCGTAGTGGTGGAAATGCTAGCGGGGATAGTGTGAATCCGAATCCGAACAGCAGTTTCCGTTGACCCCATGCCGAACTCCTGCCGTTTCTGTCGTCACAGTACATCGTCGTGTACTGGTTTTCTAGGGTGAACTGCTCTGCTGGTCCCTCCTGAGGTGCTTTATATACGCTCGCTCCAAACGTACGATGCATATATGCCTTTTCTTAGAGGAACTGTGCGATTGATCTCTGCTTCTACTCTTCCTCTTCTTCGGAACTCTCTTCATCGCTCTCATAAGTCTCCGGTGTGCCCTCGTGCTCCACGAGAAAAATGCGAAGTCCTCCTCTTTATCTCCTATTCTCTCGTACGCTTGTATATGTTGCTTGCGAGATCTATCCCTCTCTGCCTGGGAGTGGTTGGACGACTGATATCCCTCCTTATAAATAAAATACTTCTTACTCGTACGGTTTCGATTGAATCTCGGTCGGACGCCGTATGAAGGGTTTTACTAAGGGTATGGACTTCTTGGGACTTGAGATTTGTTGTTAATACGATTGGAGTAGTATCTCCGGTCGACGAGGTTCTGGCCGTACGGCTGCTCGATGAGGAATTGTTGAGATGTCTTCCGGTCTTTCGGTCTTCCGGTCTTCCGCGACTTTGATTACGGCACGGAGATTGTCGAATAGTGCCTCGCACGTTGTTCTCTGTCCAGTTATTGCTGGCTCGAGTTCTATCACTCCCTCGCCCGCTCGTGTCACAGTAGCATGGAGGGCGATCTCTCCCTGGTATCCCTCTCCCAGTCCACGTTGTACGAGCTGGAGTTTATCGAGCATATTCTCGAGCACTTCCTTTGCCGGTGTCTCTGGGTCTTCCCGACGCAGTTGTGCGAAGCTGGTTGTCGTCTAGTCGGAATAGTATTCTGCGTGATTGATGTTCGCGCTAAAATGGGTATCTAGAAGATACTAGATCTCGTCCCACCTCTTATCCGGCCTAATGTAATTTAAGTAGAAAGCTTCCATAAGATCTAAAAGTATCTCTGGGAAGACTACACGATACATGTCCTCCGTAATTTCGTACCTGCCAGAGATATTAACGAAATGTTTGAATTTGTCGTGGAGAATATCGTACGGCCGTCCCGTATAGTTTCGCGAGGGCTTCCATGCCTTGACGAATACCGATACCTTCCTGGGATGGGCGACTACCGGGTTTATAGGGTGCCGTAGCGGGATATTCTGATATTAGACGTGCGGTGCTAGAAAGACCTACCTAAATCGGGTATGGTGCAGGGCAGGGCCTGCACAGGCCACTGTAATTTTACCACCTTTTCCACGAGGTCAACACAGGACCCCGACCTGCAGGCGCAGACCTTTTTTTCTACACACATCATTAACACACACACTACGAATACCCTCATTCTTGACTGTTTTGCATGCTATTTGGCTTCTGAGATGCGGCGTTTCTAAAGGAGTTCTCTAGTTCTGGTACGTCTGTGGGAATGGCGCGGCTGACGGATACCGTAGAACTGGAGGTTGTTGATGCTAAAGGGGTGATTGACGTACACCCGGTCCGTCTTCTCTCACGCGATAGCCAGATCCTCCTCCTCCTCCCTCACGCGAGGCTGCTGGAATATCGCGAGGATCGCGAGGAAGTACTGGGAGCTTAGAGTCTAAAGACTCTGGTAGGACTTCTTCCAAGAGATTGGGGAACTTGGCTAAGATTATATTACCTAGGGCTAGAATTCCCTTATCTTCGAGGATCTGTAGGAATCGCTTCTTGAACGTGCGATTAACCAAGTCGAAGTGTGCCGGAGTCCAGGTGTGGACTTGAGATGTGCTCCTGCTGCCCCCAATGAAAATGGATTATGAAGTACATGATTTGCAATACGATATGGGTGGCAAGATGTTCCAAGTGAGGGCAAGATGGATGATTTATCTTGGAGAGAGGATATTCAAGTAAAGGCTTGTATTTTTTCTACAGTCTGTTTTCACTGCAAGACAAATCCATTAGACATTGTTAGGCGATTTTTACGCATGCCGCTATTACTCGGGGCGTAAGACAAACTGCGTTCACCAGGGAAAGATATACGTCATAGTAGCCATCAAAAATACCACTTTCTGAAAGTAACCAGAAATTCAATCGTCAAGTCTGAATAGCGAGTGAGATAGGTCGGTGAATTGTATGGGGGGGACAAGTTTCACTCGCCCCTGAGAAAAGGGGCAGCACAGTGCGGGGATGTGTCGCACTGTTTGGGCACCACACCCACCGAAACCTTCCAAAAATTTTCAGAGGGGCAAGAAGCAGGCGCCTGAGACCTCGAGTTTGGAAGCCATCCATCAAAAATCGCAAACTGGGTGAATCCTTGGCAGCTACACGATACCATATCCGCTCCTTCCTCACACCACCACATCAGGGGAATAATACAAACCCCCAAATTTCACAAAATGGCGCCACCACAACTCAGCGAAGACGAGACTGACGACCTGCTATACTCGGCGCGCACCGGTGACACAGACGAGCTGAGCACGCTGCTGGCCACGTTGGCCGCGCGCGAGAAGGTGTCGCCCGCCGAGGTCCTGGCCAGCGCCAAGGACGAAGGCAAGTCGACGTGCCTGCATATGGCGACAGGGAACGGGCACATCGGTAAGCGGACCTTTTATGCTCTCTCAGTTAAATATTCTCTGGCATGGCGCAAAGTCGTGCAGCAGAAGATGAATGCACCATGGAACGTGACGCGGGATAACTCCAGCCACTCAGATTCAGCTCACTAACGGGACTCCAACGCACCCCCCAAAAAGAAGTCGTCAGCACCATCCTCTCGCACTTCGCAGACCGCCCAAAGGAGGAGCGGCAGGCGTTCCTGGACGCGCCCAACGAGTACGCCAACACGGGGCTGCACTGGGCGGCGCTGGGGGGCCACCTGGCGGCGGTCAAGCTGCTGGTCGAGGCCGGGGCGTCACCGGCGCTCGCCAACGACAAGAACTACGTGCCGCTGGACCTGGCCAGCTTCGGCGACAAGCTCGACGTCGTCGACTACTTCCTCGCGCAGGCCGGTATGCTCGAGACGGAGAACGGCGACGAGGCGCTCGACGTGGCGGTGGCTGATGTCCATCTCGAGGAGGGCGAGACGGAGGGCGAGGGTGATGAGAAGGAGGGTTCTAGCTCGAGTGCGAAGCAATGATTTGTCACTTTGTGAATGTAGAGCGAGAATAAATGCTGCCATCTAGGGATCAGAGGTGGTTTTTGGATGGCCTTTGAACCACAGTCTCTCATCTATCAATCACATGGGAGAGCAAGGGGGGATCCAGGAGAGATCTCATATCAGACGCCTTCTCTCTTTCACATTATTCGATTGCAGGTGAAAAGCATGCCGAGGAGGAGATCAGGTTTCAGGCCTCAGCGCATACATCCTCACCGGCAGTAAACTGCCCGCGCCCCCGCGCGGGAAGCCCTTTTGCAGCTCGACGCGCAAAAGTTTCAAGCCTGCCTGCTTGAAGATGTTGCGGAAGCTCCCGTCCTCCCTGCGCGGTTCGTGTTAGTGAATCCATCCGCCAACAAAACGTCACAAACCCCTCAGCAACAGCGACTAAACAAATGCGAACTGACCTCGTAACGCTACTATCGACCTCGTCAAACTCGTCGGCGCCGTACGTGCTGATGTTCTCCTTGACGACGAGCAGGCCGGCGTCGGGCTCGAGGGCGGTCGCGCACCGCCGCAGGAACAGCACCAGCTGCTCGTCCGTCAGGTGGCCGACGCACCACTGGATCCAGATCAGGTCGTACTGCGTGCCGGCGGCCGGCTGCCACGCCTCGAGGCCCATTTTGAAGATGCTGCGCACGCCGGGCGCGCCCTCGAGCCGAGCTGTGAACTTGGCCACGGGCTCGACCACGTCGACGTGCTCTGAGATGTCGACCAGCAGACCCTGCGTGATCCTGCCGATGCTGTTGTTGGTGTGGCCGCCGGCCGGCCGTGTTGGTTAATAAACGAGGGATGGTGGGCAGGGACTTGAGAAAAGAGAGCTCACCCGGCGCCTCCCTCGAGCGTGCTGGCTACCTTGCGCAGGCCGGCTTTCTGGCCAATGCCCAGCTTGGCGAGAAAGTTGCGCGAGCCCTGCAGGTCGATCTTGGAGATGTGCGCAAATCCGCCGAGCATGCCGTTGTTGTCGGCGTCGATGCTCTCCCAGTATTTGATGCCATCGTCTCGGTTGATGAGTGAGTCAGCCGCAGCGGCGGTTGCGGAACTCGCACTGGCGGGCGCGGGATCCTGCTCTGCCATGGATATTTTGTTTAGTTTTGCTTTGCTTTGTTGCCTGGCGTAGCGCTAGTGCAATTTGTTTGTGTGGGGGTTTTAAGGTTGAAGTTATTGCTTGCAGTTGCAGTGGGTTGCCAGTCGGCAGGTGTGGGAATGGAAAGCAACAGCACACCGTGCCGCTAACAAATGGCAGCGGGTGAAACTTGCATCTCACTTTGCGCGACGCGCTAGACCTAATACGGCTAGTCTAAACTGTCACTGGCCTGTGGCGTCTTATCTTATCTAATCAGATCGCAATGAATTCGAACAAAAGCGTTCGTCGAAACTTTGTAATACGTACCTTCCAAGTTCTGGAGGGCTCCGGCTCGCCACTTCCCTTCAGCAGGCCGTAACCACGCATCTCGTTCCCCGATACTAGTTAATACGAGTGCTGTCACCGCACAGTCAACTAGATGAGGCAAGGCTGCATTATGGTCGCTGTATTCGTAGAATCTAAACCTAAGGAAAGGAAAAGGGAAAGAAGATTCCAAGTCCTGTGCGGGGAGGCCGTAACCACGCATCTCGTTCCCTGCTGTTGGTGGGGCTTAATTAATAGCTGTGAAATTTGGCCTCTTGACTATTACCCTCACTAACAGATGAGCGTACGTCCGCGAAGCTTACCGCAATTATCATGAGGAAGCCAATGGCCTCGAAATTTCTGACGATACCCCGCCAGCCAAGAGGGTGGCGCAACTCCAAATGACCCAAGGTGACGCTGCATGCGTGCTTCTCAATCTCTTTTTGTCGTTGGCTTCGCTCACCCATCTCCGTTCTCTGCGCATCGCATCCGTGTGCGAAGAACTGCAAAAGCACTCATGCGGTCCATCTACTCACACACTTTTAGTGCATATGAGAGCCGAGCCAAGCCCATGGCTCTATTAAATTGGTATCCAACCGCAATTTGGGAAATGAATGAGAGATGGATTTGTTAGCTGCCAGTGAGTCACTGGCAATGCGGTCCGCTCTTCAGAACAGCTGTCGATCAATCAAAGTATTCACCCTCATGTACTCTCTCTGCTCTCGGGTCGCCTATCTCGGATTGCAACTTATCTAGCCTCGCTTAAAAACAGTGCCGTTGACGAACAGTGCCGTTGACGAACAGTACCGTTGACGAACAGTGCGGCTGATGACGATGACCACACCGAAGCGATGCCAAGTCCGGCCGCCGAAGTCAGTTGAACAAGCTGACCGAAGTTGGCAAGGAAATTAGATGTGTGGTGGCCCGGATAGAAGATTGGGCTTGACTTCTCCAAGCCAAGAAGACGAGGAGTACCATGTCCCGCGGGAAAAGGTCGCCAATTTGAGCCAAAGCATCTTGCTCGATGAGTCCACAGCTACAGTCAGGGAGATGGCTGCAGAGCAATTGTGCGGTGCACGGCTATTTGTGCGCGTGGCCAATACTGGCTATCTTCCCCAAGGGGCTCGACTGTTCGCCATCCACGTCAACACTTTGCTGCCCCAGAACTTGCAACAAGCCGGCCCCTACCAACCTTGCCATGGCCAAGTGGAAGCTGAGACGGCAGAAGCCGTGATAGAGACTGCCCAAAAAGTCTGGGCACGCTCAGTCAGCCAAGCCGCGGCCCACGGCGTTATATCCGGTTCCGCGACGGTGCATACTGCCATCTCTCACTATCTTCACCTGCAGTGTGAATCTTGACAGAGCACCCTTTTCGGCAATGGGTTGCGCAGTTGGCTGCCGGAGGAATAGGTCTGAGGGCTTCACTTCCAGAAAGAGTAGTGGCTGGCCAATCTGCTGCTGAAAGAAGTTGAAAATGAGACATCAAAGCTCACAACAAGCCATGCACCTCCGGTTTGAGGTATGCTGACAAGAGCTATGAAAACGCATTCGGAACCGACCATCAACGGTCCAGGCCTCATGCCAGTTCCCGAATCACCAAACCGGCCGTGTGCTGCCGCTCTCGAGCTGAACAGATCGTCTGGCACAATCTTTAAAATGGCCCTGAGGTTCAGCTAAACATGGTATTCTTGGGTCGCCCGGAAGCATCATGGAAAAGTGATGTGCTGAAGTTTGCGGACCGCTCCGTGAGCCAATGTGGCCTTCTTTGCACTTGAGCTGTGATTGGCTAGTGCAAAGGGGCCTCCTATTCGCCTTTGCGGTGATGCTGCACAAGGCTGCATTAGCCCTGAACGCGCCCTCCCACTCGCCGGCCAATCACGGCCGTCTCGTCCCCAAACCTCTGCATTCAGCTATCCTCCCACAAACGCCCCAGCCGAAAAAAACTTCCCCGCAGCCTAGTCATTTCAATAACCAATATCGGCTCAAGGCAGACTCGACTCTGGATATGGGGAAGGAGGGAGCTGGACGCCTTCGTCGTCGCTCGTGCAACCGTGCCCCTGAAACAGCCTGAAAGGGGGTTTGGCAAGCTGTTTCCATTGTCTCTGCCTCCCAATGGCTCATGCCATGATGTGGCTTTTTCGGGTTTCACCGCATCATCACACCACGGCGCTGTGAGCTTGCCAACAGCTTCAAGTCGAAAGCAATCTCAAGGCTCGAGGTCCTTGTATTTGTTCGGGAGCAAAGAGACTGCTTTCGACAAGTTTTGGTCGATGCCAACTTCAAAGTTGGCCTCCAGTCACACCAGCCCACCCTCTCCTGAGCCCTCTCACACCGCGTGCTCGCTGTCAATATCGAAATCAAACCAAACGTGTCCCTCGGGCTCTGAATTCGATAAATCCCACTTAGGAATGGCTTCAACACTGTCCATCCCAACTTGGGCTCACTGCTCGCTCGGTTACGATCACTACACCCAACCAACTCGGCGATGATGCGCCCGTCGCCGCCACTCGGTCGGCTCTAGATTACCACGCCCGAGGCCTCTGAGTCACAGCTTCGCTTATTGACATCTCCTCACAAACTCTTGACCGATATATGATGTTTATGGCCAGTTGGCGTTCGATAGTTTTGATGATCGCTGATTCCGGTCGCTCTCACCTTCGCTTTCCGAGCCTCCGAGTCTCTGCGAAATGAGTCCATTGCATCATCACCTGCAACCATTGCAGGATCTCCTGGTTCTAGATAGCCCTATCTCTAAGAAGGTGAGAAATTTCAGCTTCACACCCTCCCGCCACCGTTTCTCGTTTCGTCCTCCGTCTTCCTAGGTTTCTTAGTTCCGAATGACCATTGGACAGGTTGCAAGAGCTCCACACAGACAGGTTTTCGGGACGGATGTTGGCTGTGAGAGTGTGACATCGAGTCCCCTTCCGCAAATATATCGGATCGCTAGTGCGAATGACGAATACTGTGCGGGTAAGCCCGGCCCCCTTTCCCGTTCGGATCCTGTACCTGTGGCGGCGATCCACAAGGTCGAGAAAACTGCGCGGGGGTCTTCTCAACTTGTCGAGAAAAGTTGTTTTGGGGATTATTGATCGCCAACAACAGCTTATCATATTGGGCATTTCGGTGAAAAGCAAGGCACGTGTATGAACGTCGAGATTTATAAATACTGGGCTCCTCCCACCCCGTTGAGTCATATCCATCGCCATCACTGACACCAGCTGCCAACACACAAACCATCACACCCTCTTCCTCGGCCTTATAGCACACCAGCTTACAAAATTTTGCCACCGCCAATCAGGTTTTGGCCTCTGTTCCTCTTCATTTCTCCCTTTCCCCATCGTTACCGAAATACGCCGCTTCAAACAGCTCCAAGACCTGTTTGATAACTGCCTCCCAAGACTTCCCCCACTCAGACTCAATCTGCCGCATTCCTCGCTCCCGTATGATCGTTCAAGAAATTCCACTTTTCATTGATTTTCACGACCACGTCAGCATTCATGTCTCTCTCCAAGTATGCTGGTATTGCTGGGACCTGGACCATGAACCTGGGTCTCAATGCTCCCGGTGCCGAGAGCAGCTTTTCTACTGAGGCTACTCACGAGTCTCTCTTTGACCCCGACTACCGTGCCCTTGTCGACCCGAACGACTACAAGGATGGTGGCAAGTATCGATGTGGGTATCCCATATCTTGCTTTGCAAATATGACTTTGGCACTCTAACGCATGGCGCAATGTTATAGCTATTGTCAAGTTGCAGATGCGCTTTGAGGGACAGGAGCCGGGCGACAAAGCCTACGCGATGGGCACCGGCTGGTTGATCAGTCCCGACACTCTTGTCACGGCCGGCCACAACGTCTATGACTGGTCTGGCTACGGCCGCGGACTCGGCCGCGCCGTTCACGTCAAATGCTATATCGGCTACCACGGAAAGAAGAACATCGACTCGCCCATTGTTCAGCAGCGCCTAGCTAAGAGCATTGTCACCACGGCCGAGTGGCTCACCAGCAGGGAGAACCGCCACCGCGACGTCGCCATCATCCAGCTCGACCGCCCCTTCACCGGAGACCTCCGCCTCTTCACCTACAAGCCGACTCCCAAGCAGGCCGACGAGATGATTGGTGTCGTCGGATACCCGGCTGACAAAGTGCTTGCCGACGAGGACGGCCCCGAGGAGAGGGGGGCGCAGATGTACGAAGAGTTTGGTGGCGTGGCCTACAGCCTGGAGAAGAACAAGCAAAACCCGCTCGGCATGTTGAAGTACCGCATCTCGACCTATGGCGGTAAGTATTTCAGTGTCCCTTCAATGTATCCTACCAAGCTGACGTGGAACATCCAAGGCCAATCCGGAGCCCCGGTCCTTTGCAGGGGCTCCAAGCTCGTTGCCATCGGCACCCATGTCTACGGCGGCGGCGACAAGAACCAAGCAGGCGCCATCGGCACCTACGGGAACGACTACGATGCGCTGCTCAAGGTTCTGACCCGACAGCTCCCCACCGCTGGCGAGTACCAGGGCATCAAGCTCGTGAAGCACGAGGGTGCAGCGAGCAATGCCCCGGCCCCTCGGCCTCAGACCGCGAACGGGGTTGTCCCTCAGCCTTCGGCTGGCTTCGGTTCGGGTTTCGAGAAGACGGGTCTGAACCAGAATCCTTTCATCCAGACCAGCTCCAGTCAGAACGGCTTCAACAACAGCGGCTTCAACCCGGTCGAGTCCAGTCCGGTCGCCTCGGACCACAGCTTTGAACAAGGCGACTTTGTACCATTTGTTTCTACTGAACATGACGAGGATGCCGAGATCTTTCTAGAGGTTTTCCGAGCCGTCGGACGTCTCGTGAGCGGCTCACTTTCCACAATCTCGCCCCTTCTCGGCCCCATCGGCGGCCCGATTTCGGCCGTTGCGGGCGCCACTCTCAACACCATCGCCAATGCGGCAGAGTCTGCGTTCGACTCGTCCATGTCGCGCCCGTCCAGCCTCGGGTCTGGCTCTTCCAACACCGGCGTCACCGAGCGCGCGATTCTGGCCGAGGCATCGCTGCAAGCAGTCTTCAAGATGCCGTCTGACGACCCCATCACGCACAGGGTTCTCAACGATATGAAAGTCTCGTACATGGCCCTCGCCCCCAACATCCAGGACCTGATTCCCAAGATCGCTCCGGCCCTCATCGCATCGGCCAAGAAAATCACCTCGGATGGCAGGTATATCGACAAGAACAACAGACGGCGCAGGACCCTTCCCGCTCAGTCTCTGCAGGGTGTCAGCAACGCAGAGGTCAGCTTTAGCGGCAACGACTTCCTCAACGGCCTGCTGGCACCCACGAAGCCGCTCGAAGGCGAGGCCGAGCTCTTTGGCCTCCTGGGCCCCATCATCAACACGGGCTTTAACCTCGCCAAGCCGCTGCTCCGCGAAGGCGCTGAGCACGGCCTGAGCTTCGTGGGGGGCCTACTGAGCGCGGCGGACCCCGTGGGCGAGAGCAGCTTCGCCGAAGAGCAGATCAGGGCCACCGAGCTGGTCAGCAAGCGCGCCTTCATGGGCGAGGCGGCGCTGCAGGCGCTGTCCAAGCTCAGCATGCGCGAGCTCGACCAGCTGCAGCTGGTGCCGGCTGACCGGTACAACGAGTCGTCGGCGGACGAGGAGAACGTCTTCGACTTTGTCAAGACGGCCGCCCAGACCATCGGCGGCCTCGTGCGAGAGACGGTGCCCACGGTGCTCAAGGCAATCACGCCCATTTTTGTGGATGCCGTGTTCAGCAAGAAGGCGGTCAGCGGCCCGGCCGAGCGCTTCCTGGCCGTGACACCGCCGCCGAGGAACCTGAAGAAGAGGGCGTCGACGTCCATCCTCGACGAGCTGACCCGGCGCCACGCGGCCAGCCCCCCCGGAATCGCCAAGGTGAGCGCTCTCGGACCCCCTGCCGTGATCCACCGGCTGTCTGCCTTCCGGAGCCCCGGCCTGGAACAGCTGCGCGAGCGTGCCCGCGCCATAGGGCCGGACCCGAACGAGGACAAGCTCATCTTTGCCGACGTTTAACCACCCAGACCCACGTGTCGCTGACATCTTGTGCCGTAGTATTGAATCGTCTGAGGCATGGACAAGATGCGCATGACTTGACAGACCATTTCTCGAGACCGGCACGCGCACCGGGATCGCCGCACTGTCCTCTGGTGGTTCCGGTCCGGTCTCGATCCCGCTCGCACTTTTCCTTTGTTGCTTTCTCTCCGTGCCCTGATTCTTGTACATTTGAAGGCCTTTGTTGTGGTGTTTCTTGGTCTCCACACTCTTTGCCCTGCTATTACCACTTTTCTTCAATTATCGTCCGACTACCTACTTTGATTACTGACGCACAGTCTTTATCTTTAATACGCCAGCCCGGCTAGTCTTATTACCTATCTTGTACATATTTTTTGTATATAATTAGCTACACACACAACACACAAAAAAAAGAGAAAAAAAGAAAAGAGTGAGCGATTTGAGTACAAGAAGAAAAAGGAGGGCTGAACACAAGTTGAAGTGGAAAATCGAGGATATAAAATCTGGCGGGTTTCTCTTGTACATAATCAATCTAGATAGATCTTTCGCTTCAGCGAGATCCTCAAGATCTCACTAATACTATTTTCCATTCGCCGCCAGTTTACGTCTAGAACTTGCCACAGCGCAGCAGGAAGGACTGCTCGCAGGAAGGACTGCTCGATTCCAATGGCTGGTCTCTAAACCTGAGTTTGTCCCGCCCGAGAATGGCACCGCTGCCCACCCCTAATTACCGCCCGCAATTCTTCCAAACTTGTGAACTGTAAGCGGCTCTCTCCGATGTATCCCTGGTTAATTAGGCCCAATAGTTATCTAACGATGGCAAAGACGTGCCATCTCAAGGAAAGGTGTTTCCAACATCTCTCATATTATGGTGAACGTCCCATGCAGCGGATCACACACTCGCTTCCCCGTATCACTCCCATTGCCCTTGAGCTCCAGGAGGCCAAACCGCCTGCACTCGCCCGGCTTGTCCGTCATTGGCACCAGCATCAACATGACCAGCCAGGCCCAGCTGCCAGGACTCTGACGGCTGAACGTGCCTTTCTGTTTGGACTGGAGGATAGGCAGCAGGCGGACATGGCGATACCTTTGGCGGGTGTGTGCATCATCTGCGAAGAGATCGTCGGGCAAGATGGCAAACGAGCCCTTGAACTTGCTCGATATTCTCTTGGTTCCAATGGTAAGCTCGGGCCAGCCTCTGCCGGAGAAGTGGGAGTAGCGGAACTGTGCCTTGTATACCGTGCCCTTGATCCTGAGGTGGGCGCCTGGGCGAACCCCGCCGAACGGGCCCAGCTTCGGCGTGGCCTGGGCTTCTTCGACAGTGGCAAGAGCGTCGTGTGGGGTGCTATGCAGCTGGTAGTCGACAGCGACGGGGCAGTGGACGGACACCCGGGACCACGACGGCGCTTGATATGGCTCGCCAGGACTCGGGCAAACGGGTTGGTTCTTCCGCTCTGTCGTTTCTGGCGTCTTCTAGAGCAGTCCGTATAGAATGTCTCGGCGCCATAGACTAGCGACATAATGGCTTTCCACGCCTCCCAGATGTGGTAGGATCTCCCGTGCAATGCCTGATAGTGCAATAAGCTTGTCCGTGGTCTTGGTTAGACCGCCGCGCGAGTATATGCCAACAAGCTCGTACCAGAGGTGATAAGGATTGGTGGGGAGAGGTTGGAGACTCGCAGGCCGCGGTACCGGTGAGTCTGGCTTGTCCGCGGCTATTTGTCCAAGGAACGCCTTGGATCTTGCTGCTCTCCGGAACAGCTCGACCGGCTCGGCTTTTGGGTAGGTCTCGGAGCAGATGATTTCGGGCGGTCTTGCCTAGCAAAAGTAGTGATTCAAAAGGCAATTCTCGAGCTAATCCTTTGCCATGTCCAGAGCCGGGGCACATGCTGTTTGGCATAGGCTGCAAGAGGTAGAACCCGATCTTAGTCCAGAGATGGATCGGTAAAATTTGTACGTATCAGAGCCAGTGGTGCTGATCTTATATCTCGGATGTAGGAACTGGCAGCATTCCGTGCACACCAAGATTGCAGGGTTGCTTGCTATATTTTGGTACGAAGGAGGCACAGAGAAGAGACGGGGCAGCAATTAGAGACCTGAATACATAGGTTTGTATGATCCCGCAGAGTGTAAAGAAGAAAATAAGAAAAGAAGTTGGTGGCTTAGTGCAGACCTAGACGCCCACCCGCTCACTAGCAGCGGCTAGGTGCTTGCGCTCGATGAGGATCAAGCGCGGCCGGCAGCGCCCGCCGACGTGCCACCGCGTGGCTGGGGGCGGTGTGGAACAGGTTGTGATGCTCGGGCTCGAGGACGCCGAGTTTGGCGTGCCGCGGTGGGCTGTTGGACGGTAAGCTAGCCAGTCTGATTTGTCACTTGCCTTTGGAGTCTAGTTGTCAACGCAGTTGAAGACAGCTGAGCCGGGTTGATAGTGTAATTACCGCAGGCAGAGCTACGTGTTCCTGACCGAGACATGGACTTAGCACCATCAACGTAGACGCGGCTCGACGACGTGCCGCTGAGTGACCCGTCGGTCGACTGCTTGGCGCGGCAGTCAGAGACGAGCGTGGTGGCCGTCGGCAGCGGCGCCACGAGGCCACGCGGCGTGTACCGCGTGTCGGGCATCGGCGCCAACAACCAAGCAACGACAACGCTCGTGTGGTCATCGGTAGACCAAACGTTTTCCGCAGCCGTGTTCTCGGCGCCCGAGGCGATCCGGGTCACGACATCCGGCGAGCCGCGGGTACGCGTGGCTGGCTCTCAACTACACCGGGTCGTCGGGGCTCGGCCGGGGATACCGGTCGGCGCTGTTCGGCGGATGGGGGGTGCTTGACCGGGACGACGCCGGTGAGGCGGTGGCGTATTTGGCAGGGTGCGGGCGCGCAGGGATCTACGGCGAGAGCGCCGGCGGGTACAACGTGCTATGCAGCCTCGCGTGGCTGCTGGGCGGCACGTTCGCTGGTGGGCTGTGCGTCAGCGGCGTCGGCGATGTGGCCGCGCTTGCCGCCGAGTCGCACAAAATGGAGTCGCACTACATGGGCGTGCAGCTGCGGCTGGCTAGCAAGGCGGATTCCGAGAAGGACGCGCTGTTCCGCGCCTGCAGCCCGCTGTTCCACGCTGATAGGATCACGGCGCCGATGCTGTTGTGCCCATTGCCCAGAGCAGGGAGATCAAGCGTGTCATCGAGGGCCGCGCCGGGGGCGGTGGCGATGTCAATCTGATTGTACTGTAGGGCGAGGGAAGCGAATTTCGGCGCGCCTAGAGCTTCCCGACGGCTTTAGTCAAGGGCGAGAAGTGGTGGAGGAAGACGCTGTTGAGGCGGCGACGAGTCGTCTAGTTGTTTGGATCAGATCATACCTCGCCCTAGGGCCCTATTTACCCTAGATAAATACAGCCATGTCTGTGAATAGATATAGGCCTGAAATTTCAAGTCATCCTGCTATCCTATTTTGTTCTGTTGTGTTTTGTCTCCTTTGTAGCTTCGTTAGATCTTGCCCGTGATCGAAGTTGACAGCGCATTGAATTGTCTGGCCAAATGGGTCTAAAAGTACAGAAAAGAAAACGCTCCTTATACTCGTTGAGAGGGGCGAGGGAAGTGTTGTAATCAGCCCGAGAGGGCAAGGCAAGTGTTGTGATCAGCCCGAAATGAGGGCATTCCGAGGCCAAGAATGAAGAAAAATAGAGAAGGATGTACAGAGGCATGCTAACCAGGGCCGGGAAAATGTGGTTCAATTCCATGAAAAGTGGGTCAATTCCAGGCGACATTAGATAATAAGCGACATTAGATAATAAAGGGCAGGCACAACAGTGAAAGAGTTCGTCTCCATATAGGACTTACCTACTTTCACGATCTTGTACGAGCCCCTTATCTGTTTGCGATAGGCAAAGTTCATCGTGAAAATCATTTTTGCTTTATCCCAGACCTTGCTCAAGTTTGACCTTGCTTCTCCCGAATCAACATCATTATTTCGGCAGCAACAACTTGCGAGGTCAACAGCCTAGAAACCAGCCGCCAGCGCTATAACTGAATCTACAAAATTCACAAGTTTGGAGCCTGAGGTACGTACTACAATCAGAAATCGAGTCTGTTGAGCCTATAAATATCATATCAAGGTAGTAACATGCACACCAGCGGTCTTGTAATGAGTTCCTCAAAGATTATTCGATGTGGATCAACACCTCAGCGCAATGTAGACAAGGACAGCAGACAATTATTTCCACCAAACAACAATTAGAGATTAACCCATACCGACTCTCTCCGCCTTCCCCAGCCTTCCCCAGATCTCATCTAATTGCCTTACCCCATTATCGTCCTCCCCCCACAACGCCCGTCGCTGGGTAAATGGCATTAACGCCATATCCACCCGCCCAAGTGGTAATGGGGCGCAGGCGCATGGGTCGTGGCTAAAGTCGGAACTCGTCACCCCCCAATCCAACACGCGCGCAAATTAATCCTCGGGGAATCATCGTCCGTCCGCCGGGTTTCTAGTGCCGGTATCCATCTCTCCACGGGCCAGGGCAGAGCAGCGGACGCATGGCATGGCGATCAAAAATGCGTCCCGCTCCCTCACCCCCTGCGTTTCTTCCCGTACTAATAAGCTGCGTCGCCAAGAAAAAAAAGAAAATGGACAGACAAGAACGACAGGGCGTGGGGAAGTGAGTGCATATCCGTCCTGTCTCTGTCGCCTCGTTCGGATTCCTCTTTTTCTGCTGCCAAGAGAAGGACGCGCATCTCAGAAGGATAATAGGTACTATGCTCCTACCGTCAGTGTCCAAGCCGTTTGGCATTGCGGCAGCGGCCTTGCTGGTGCTGCTGTCGTCGAAATGCCAAGCCAGCGCTGTGCCGGTGGCGGCGTCGAGCAGTGATGTCTTGGACAGAGCCGTGCGTGACGTCGCGGCCGACGACAACCACTGGGTAGCCACGTGGACGTCGATGCCGCAGCTCGTCGAGTCGAGCAACATGCCTCCCTCGCCCTACGTAAGCTTCCCCTCGTCGCAAACCCAGACTCCTGTCTGCTAACCGCGGCCCAACAGTCGTCGGGCGGCGTGTTCAAGGACGCCACGCTGCGGCAGACGCTGCACCTGTCGATCGGGACGGAGCGGCTGCGGGTGCAGATCAGCAACACGTTCGGGGGCAGCGACCTACCGATCACGGCGGCGACGATCGCGCTGACGGCGGGCAACAAAGCGGGGGCGGCGGGCATCGACACGGCGACGCTCAAGAAGCTGACCTTCAACGGGTCCGAGTCGGTCAAGATCGCGCGCGGGCAGGTGGCGTACACGGACGCCATCGACTTTAACGCGGACCCGCAGGCCATGGTGACCGTGTCGCTGTTCTCGCAGGCCGGCCAGTCCGGCAGCAGCATCACTGGCCACCCCGGCAGCCGCACCACGTCGTGGATGCAGGGCGGCAACCACGTCCAGGACGCGACGATAGCCGGCGCCAACACCAAGCACTGGTACTTCGTCAGCGCCGTCGAGGCCTGGGCGCCCGCCAACAGCAGCGCCCTGATCATCCTCGGCGACAGCATCACCGACGGCCGCGGGAGCACCGACGACGCCAACAACCGGTAGGTCTGTTCCTGCACCGCGTCGCTCTCAGAGTAGGAGGAAAAAGCAGACATGAAATAAAGAAGAACAAAAGAACCGACGCTAACAGCTGACGGCGAATCACAGGTGGCCCGACCTGGTCCTCGCGCGGATGCAAAAAGCGGGCATCACCAACATCGGCGTCAACAACCAGGCGGCCGGCGGCAACACGGTGCTGACGGGCGGTCTGGGGCCACCGCTGCTGACGCGGTACAAGCGGGACGCGCTGAGCATGCAGGGGGTCAAGTACGTGATGATCTTCGAGGGGGTCAACGACATCGGGGGCGGGGGCACCGACTCGGGGTCACAGAACGGCATCGCGAGCCGGCTGATCGACGCCTACAAGCAGATCACCAAGGACTGCAAGGCGGCCGGCATCAAGACCATCGGCGCTACCATCACGCCGTTCGGCGGCAGCGGCCAGAGCTACTCGAACCCGACGCGCGACCAGGCCCGCCAGAAGGTCAACGACTGGATCCTGGCGCCGGGCAACTTCGACGCCGTCGTCGACTTCGCCAAGATCACCAGCGACCCCAGCACCAAGAGCCAGCTGGCCCGCTCCTTTGACGGCGGCGACCACCTGCACCCCAACGTGGCAGGGTACCAGGCCATGGCCGACGGGTTCTCGTTGGACATCTTCAAATAGAGGGGAAAAAAAAGAAAAGTTGGTCCGCTGAAGAGCTTCACACAATGTCAGCTCCGCTCAACATGTCAGCTCCGCTCAACAGGATCCACGAATCAGAACGAATGATGCCACCAAAAAATAGGGCTATGCCATGTAAATAAATAAGTCTAGTGAAATATCATGCGGCAGAAGGAAACAGAGTCGGCCGGCCAAGTGATGCGAGGTAATTATCAAGTGAAAAACAAATACTAGATTAATACGTGGGAACATCTCCCAGGGCGCGCACTTCGGAATTAAGCAGCTGCTTTGCTTTCTCCGAGCGGGCCGTGATGACGGTTCTGAAAGGGAGAACAATCCTGCAGTTAAAGAGTCTTGATCAGCGCGAGCCGGGGATGAATCCTAAATAGCTCCCGGGGGCTTTGACTTACGCTTGTCCCATGAACGACCACTCGGGCTCGAAGCTGGTCGGTTTCCCGCTGGGGCCCAGCGGCCACTCAATGTCGAGCGTTGCGAGCATCGTCGCGAGGAGGATGAGCAGGCTGTTCTCGGCCAGGTCGCGGCCGATGCAGATCCTGCGTGTATAGGCCTCCGCATTAGTAATGGTTCCTTTGCTGCCACCGAAACAGCCCCTTCGTCTGAATGGATGAATGAGTGAATGAATATCGCTCCACTTACCGCCTGCCGAACCCAAAGTTTCCGATCGGAAACGGCTCGCCATTTCCGCCGGCCTCCTTCGGCAGGTATCTCTCTGGCCAGAAGCGGAACGGGTCCGCGTAGACCGACTCGTCGTGGTGCATGGCCCAGATGTTCTGGTACACGATGGTCCCCTTGGGGATGAACATGTCCTCGTAGATGTCGTCGGCGGTGCTGGCGTGCGGGATGCCGAGCGGCGACAGCGGGTTCATGCGGTACGTCTCCTGCAGGATGAGGTTGAGGTACGGCAGGTTGGGGATGTCGTCGAAGGTCGGCAGTCTGTCGCCGCCGACGACGCGGTCGATTTCCTCTTGGGCTTTGCGCTGCGCGCCGTGGTTCTGCATGAGGTACAGAACCAACAGCATGACGGTTGCCGCAGTCCGCACGAGGTTTGCATGTTAGACTAGACTTGACTACCGCGCGGACTCCGACTTACCGTGTCATTTCCTGCAATCAAAACCGTGGCCGCCGCGCCTTTGATATCCTCGAGATCGAATTCATTGGCCATCCCATGCTTCACGTTTTGGTTATATAGGGCGAGCCTGTTGTGCGTGAAGATTCTAGTGTCTGGTTTGGAAGCCTAGGAGCAGGAGCAGGGGCTTGATTAGCTATGATCTGGCAAATCTATGCTGTTCGCAATGTAATTAATCGGGGCCTTCACTGTCTTACCATTGCCTTCTGAGAGGCTTCAAAAGGAAGGGCAGTGATGCTTTCAATGGTAGAGCGCCATAGGTGGGCATATCTCAGCATCTCCATGAAGGGGAGCCAATCAGGAAGATAGCGAGCTGAGACGCGGTATAGGTCAGATATTATTCATGCGCCAACGACAAGTCGAGCTACAGGGCTGCTGTCAAACTCACTGGCAGGGATTCTGTCCATCAGAGAGCTTGACGGCGCACCAGCCTTTCCAATGGCATTAGAAGTGTCCTCGGCCAGTCTGACCCAAGGGCTTGTGGGCCCGTCGACGTCAAGGCCATACGCAATGTTCAGCACAATTGCCACGGCAAACTGGCGAACCGAGCTCACCCAGCTGGGAGGTCGGTCGATCATGGCTTTACAGCAGACAAGAGCTTCCTTTCTCTGCAGGGGTTTATATTGGCCCAGCCTAGACTTGGCGAAGGGCGGCTGCAGCACTTTACGATGGAGACGGGACTTTGGGCCCCAGCGGAGCCAAGTCAAAGTTGGAGACCACCCCATCCTTAGACAATGCACAGCACCAGGTTAGCAGAGTCTTTGGACATGGACAAGAGGTATGGTTGGGCTTACTCCTCAAACATGACAAATCGAGGCCGGTCAGCGTAGTCTGAGCCGCGGCGGTCGAGCAGCTCGACGGCCGACTTGAGGCTATTCAACACAATCCATTTTGTGCCCAGGGCCTGGAAGAAGAGCACGTCGGATTCTGAAGGTTTGCCACCGAGGGTCTTGTGTCAGAAGGTTGGCTAAGAAGACGGGGTTGGTTAACACTGGGCCTGGGGCGGTGGAACCGACATACTGTACTCATGAGCCCACTCGGCGTACTTCTTGAAGGCAGCCTCGGCCGGCACAAGGCGGTAGTGTCCCAGGAGAAACTCTCCGGGCGGTCCTGGGGGAAGGGGGGCGGCCCATCGCTTCCTGATGTGTGATAAGCGAGTGGCATAATATGCAGAGAGAGCAACAGCAACGAGAACCAAGGCGGCGGCGCCGGCGATGATAGAAGCGACGGCAGTGGCCGAAAGGCTCGAGAGCCAGAGAGAGGACTTTTGGAAGAGCATTTCAGTTGCTTGGCTGGGTGGTATGCTCAAGGGTGGGCGAGGAGGAAGAAAGAAAGAGCCGTAGATCATCGATCAGGGACGGGCATATAAACACCAGAGCCCAGGCGGAGAAGAGGCAGCGGAGGAGAGGCGGCGGAGGAGTGTCTTGGTGGCACCCACGAAACAATATGTATGTCCAAGAAACAATGAGTATGTTCCTGGTGATGGGCTGACGGGTTCCAAGTCGGGAACAATGGGAGCTGGGAATTATGGCCACGGGTGCAGGGCATGGGATGGCATGGAATGGCACAGGACAGGACGGGAGAGGATAGCTCCGGACAGCTCCGGACCCGGGCGCGGGCACAGGTAAGGTATGCACGGGCACAGGTAAGGTATGTACATACAGTACAGGTACGGACGGGCACGCGTACAGTTGCAGGCACATGGAGGACAGACAAGTGGATGAAATGGAGTGCACCCATCCATTGTAATGGTTCAGACCAGAAATTGGACTCTCTATTTCGGTCAGAGGCTGCTCTGAAGGAAGCTGGGCTGAACCCACCCCAGCGGCGAAACAAGACCCAAGATACCCAACTGGGAAGAACTGCCCAACTCGCAGGTCACGGCAGGATTCCGCCGGATGCATCTCGACGCCCCCAAGGTGGGCATTTCGGCACGGCGTACACGTTGCCAAGACGTCTATGTGCCGCCGAGGTGCCGAAGGTTCTGAGCTTCGGAGTTGCGTTGCGTTGCGCTGCGTGGGTTCGTGGGTGCTTGGTGCGTGCTCGCTGCGGTGTTGAGGTGCGGTGCGGTAAGGCTCGCCATGGCAGTGGCCACCGCCGCCGCCGCCGCCGCCGCCGCCGCCGCCGCCCGTGTTGGAATTTGGGCCTCCACCTCTTCAACGCTCAAAGCGGCGCCCGGTAAGCGGCCCCCAGGGCAAAAACGTGCTGCAAAAGCTTGTCAATCGCCCGCCCGTCAGCTTTCCGACATCCTTGCCTTTTTGCGTGGGGCGCTTCGGGCCTTGGTGGCGGGTTCGGGGCCGACTTTTGTTCTGGCCATCGGCTTGCGTGAGTGTCGTGTCGTGTCGTGTCCTGCCGTGTCGTGTCGAGACATGGAATGGAAGCCGGCGACTGCCCAATGCCCCTGGCACAGCAGGCAATATTACCCAGGACAGGCCCTAACCCACTAGCCCAGGAAATCCCGTAAGCGCTTCCCACGATCCTCCATAGGGGGGCACAGGCTAATAATAGTCGATGTGGATGCTTCCATGGCCCGAAAGAGAAAGAGTCAGCCATTTGCAAGTGTCAAAAGATAAGCCAATTCGGAGTCCGCCCGCGGCGTGCATCGCCTAGGTCGTCCTTGCCATCCTCGCTGGCTGGCTGGGCCTTGGCTTACACACCTCACCCGACCTACCGTACCGAACGAACGTGCAGCTTCAACGTCGGAATGGAACCCAACAAAACCCGACGGGTTGGCACTAGCCCAACCCTAACCCTTGATCGCGAATTTAGCAGCTTCGGGCGAAAGTGCCGAATGGAGTTCCGTACGGAATCCAGTAGGGTACGGGTACGGAATACGGAGCATCCTGACGCCAAAGCACATACGCATCCACAGTACGCAGTGCGCTCTCATAATCCAGTCCAGTTTTTCCTATCGTTAGTCGCTAGCTCTTATGGTTTTTATTCAGCACTAAAATCGCCACGATGCCGCTCAGTAAGGAACAAACCCGAAGGGCAGGTGCGCCAGGTCATGTCTTTGTGGGTACGGAATCCGTACCACCTTACAGCTGTCGGTGAACCAACACGCGCGGTTTGGCCCGAGCCGACACCTTCGTTCGGCACTCCGTGTCTAATTACAGGGTTATATTCTCGCATGACAGTGTGACGACGGCGCTTACGACAACAAGTTTTCACGAGTTTAGTTGTCGCAAACTTCAACGAGACATGCCGCAGCACGGATACTCTGTAGTCTACACGTGGAGTGCGGCGTTGCTGTCTCATCACACCCTCTCTGCCAGCTGAAGGTGGCTGCTCCGAAACATGGGGGGGTTAAGGCTGAAACAGTGACTGTGCACTGCATCTCAGAGTGCAGACGTAAAAACCTGTGAAGCTTGGCTGCAGCCCGGATCTGGGACCAATAATAGCACAAAGTATATTCCTATGATAAGATAACCAATTGAGAGACGCGAATAGAATCTCATCTCGTGAGGGACTTTAAGCTACTTCTCGTCTCCTAACTTCGGCCCCCCCGACGAAACAAATCCGCGGCTCTTTTCCAGCCCTCGAAGGAACAAACTAAACACCCGCCCGGCCTAAATGCGTGACGAAGCACCTACGCCGGTTCAGGACGTGCGTTCGTAAGTCGATCATATACTATCGCGTCGAGCATCTTAATCGCCGTCATTCGTCAGGGTGAAGGCAAGTGCGGTTCTACGCTGCTGCGCGTGCGTGCTGAGACATGGCCCGTTGGTGGGGTTTGAGGACCCGAAGTGAAGGGGAGCAAACCCCAACCTCTTGCGGTAGCAGATCGCTGATTGTGAGGTCATTCACTTTGGATCCAGGAAGCAACTTAGCAGCTTATGAATCGACCTAGTCGAGCATTAAGTTGTTACCTTGAACCAGGGTCCGGGTCTGCATCATCCCAAAGTTACCGGGAAGGACCAAGATCAGACATCTGAAACAAAGGGATGGAGCAGGCAAGCTCTGTCGGGGCGGGCTAATGCGAACAAAGTTAGTGTGCCCTGGTGTCTCGGGGCAGCCCTTGCTCAGTGCGGAGACGGGGCATTCCAATCTGCGCCCCACTGATGAGCCGTCGGGATTGGGGCTGGCGCGGCGCGTCTCGAGGCCTGTAATTTGTGCCGGGGAATCCCGTCTGTCAATCTCCCGTCTTTTTACTCCGCGCTCTCTTTTTCTTCACATCGACAACGCCATGATGCTCTCGTGAAGAGCAGTTGAAGCCGGCAATCGCGCTGCAGTTTGCTTGCTTGCTTGCCTGCTTGCCTGATTGCCTGAGCCAACTCTCGTCCCCTCGTTTTTCCAAATCGTCACCAGCCGCAATGCCTACCAAAACGCACCACCGGTCCCGGTCCTCGATCGACCGAGTCTTTGATCTGCTGGCGGATCTCGACGACACGCAGATTACCCTTCTGCTAGACGACCTCAACCACACCACGCCGAGCAACGTGCCCGTCTCGAGCGCCATTGCCCTGTTCGAGTCGGGCCCCAACAGGCCCAAACGCAAATTCGGCAGGGCCTCGTCCCCAGTGAGGACGCTGCACGCCGAACTCGAGCGCAGACACAGCAAGAGAATCTCTTCGGCCCCCGAACCACGGCCGCGCCCCAAGACGGCCTCGGAGCCTCCGACAGGCGAACGACCCACGGCACAGAATCCAACAAGGCAGCATTTTTCCGAGCTGCAGCTTACGACGTCCCACTTGTCGACGCAACAAGCTACGGTCAACGCTCCTTCGGCCCCCGCACCTCTACCGCGCGGAGGTAGTAGTAGTGACGACAACGGCGGCGGCAACGACGACGACAACCGACCTAGCCGTCCGTCACTCACTCTTTTCCCTCCCGAGTCTCTCACCGAGCGCCCCAAGACAGCCACTGAGCCGCGGAGGGCGGAATCTCAGTCGTCGCGCTCCTACAAGAGGGTCAGCAGGCCGTTGTTCCTGTCGCCCACGGCCACGGCCGAGCTCCACGAGCTGCTCCGTGCATATCTGTACGATACTAGTAATAATACCCCGGCTTCGGCCACCACAAGTGCCACAACCACTCCCACCACACCCGCCGCGGGCGGCGGCAGCGGCGGCGGCGGAGGCGGCGCGTTCGTCTCTCCTTTCTCGTTTCTCCACCACCCAGAGGCCGCCGTACCGGGACTCGACCTGCTCGAGCCGTCGCCCGTGCGGTCGCCGCCGCACTTTACACTCGATAGGGCGGCCGCTCCCGCCGTCATCATGGACCCAACAGACGCCATGTGCGGCATCTTCGAGGTCTTGTCGTCCCACTGATGGGGGGGACTGTACCCCCAGCCGGCCCGATGCCGGGGCCTTTTGTTGGTTTCGTCTTTTTTTGTATAATGTAACCTACTTCTAGACTGGCACAGAATGGAATTCTACAGAGCAATCACGTATGCACCCCCATGTCCAAACCAGACGCACCATGCTGTCTGTCCGCTTCTGGCCCCCTTGTTGTCGCTACTGCTGCTTTTCCGCTTACTGCTTCTCGGTGCGTACCGAAATACATCTCACGACACGCTTGGTTCGCGTCTCGTTTAGCGCTGGGTAATTGCATGGCTTTTGTCCCGGCTAACATGTTTCGTTTACATTTTCCCCCCTCCTCAACGCCCGCCAAAAACAAAGTTTACCCGGCCGCCTATTCTTTCAGTTCAAAGTTGTTTCACAGGGGCTACCTAGCTTCGGTTCGGCCGGGACCTTTTGTGAGCACGGCCACCGCCCTACGTACGGCATACACACTGGACATGGATAAACTTTGGCTGATGTTTCACGATGGCATCCAGGCGCTGATAACGATCTGCAGCGCCATGGAAAGCTTGGTTCAGCGCTGGCCCGCTCGTGCCGCCCGCCTGCCCCTTACTCGGGCCGGCCCGAGTCCCAAGTCGGCAGGCCTCTTTCTCTTTTTTTCTATGCTCAAGAGCTCGGATTTTTGTGAGACCCTTTCCTGACAATCCTCGGGTGGGTCTTTGTCCTGCAACAAACACGAGAGCGACTCCCTTTCCGGACTCCTCTGATTCCATGGCTCAGCCCGTAACACCTACATTACCGTTGCCATTTAATAGATGGAATTGGAGTTTCATATGTACTTAGATGCATCAATACTATGACATAGGTTCATTGGTCATAGCAGATGGTACTCGCTTCAAGTGTATTTCTCGATGAGGGCAAATATGCGCGTTATTATTCGTACATTTTCAGAGGGAAGTTGCATTCACAGTATTCACGACCCTGCCATTTTGGTTTCACCCAGGAAAGAGGCAACGAATTCGTTTTTCCATTTCATTATCTTGGACTCGAGGACCAAAAAAAAGATGCCATCTTCCCTCCCTCATCTTCCTCAAGCCGGCCATATCTGCCTATGGACTCAAATTCGGACCTCGCCGGCCTTTCGGCTACCCGTGATAGCATCAACATCTGCCGCCACCTGTCTCATCTCATCGAGCATCATCTTGCAAGTCCGTAGCGTCTCGAGCTTCGTGTGATCCTCGGCGCTCCAGTCCTCCATCGTCGGACGGTTGCCATCCGTATCTGTGGCGCCAACGGGCATGTGGCCGAACATCCATCGAACCAGGCGGGCTCGAGCCCAGTAAACAACCCATCTAATGTTATGGTTGTTGATGCGTTGGTACTCCGCTTCGTCCCAGCGAATCACAGAGTCAGTCTTCGCATGCGCTTTCGAATATCCGGGGCGTAGGTGAACGAACTTGGAATTAATGGCGCCTCCTGCACTATCGCACCAGAAAAAGGTGACATTTTCGTCCTCCCGGTTGATGTTGGGCTTCAAATAAACGGTGGCGCCTGGGACTCTGTTCGCCCGAGGGCCGCCTTTCGCCAGCGCCTTCTTGGTGATTGGAATGCCGGCCTTGATGGTGCCGACCAGTGTCGTGATCTCGGCCGCTCGACGCTTGGGGATATTCCCCGGGAGGTTGTTGGTACAGTCTGAATCCCAGCCTCCAGCGAAACAAAACTTATCCCAGAACCTCTTCCTGACTTCCGCATCAACAACCTGGCCAGTCTTGTTCACACGACCGAGTAGGTCGATGAGATCCTTTGCGAGAGTCTTCGCGTTGTCATCCATATCATCGAATGATGACCAGATGCGGCCCAAATGATTCGAGTTTTGAGAGACTAGTGCATCGTTATATGCCAACTTTTGTGTGGTAATCAACCGTGGTCTGGAAATGGTTTGCGGGAAGCTTGTGGGGTTTGAGGACTAAGATGCGACCGCAGGTGGAAAGTTCGTAAAGGAGGTTGTAGCACGGAAGAAGTAGCACGGAAGAAGTAGCACGGAAGAAGTAGCGACGGAACCCGCACGAAGGAAAATTTGTGTGTTCATGGACCCTTCATATAAATCGAGAAGAAAAAGCATAGCTCTCAAAGCCTGTTATAGGTAATATTGTTCTTCATTCACCTCATCTTACTGTACTGTCGGGAACTCAACCGTACGAAAAGTCCGGGCTGGTCGTGCAAGGATATGGAGATGAAGAAAAGAAGGAGATCTAACTCAGGCCCCAACCCGGAGAATGAGCCAGAGAATGATATTCGCACTGCTATTGTACTAACGTTCTTAATCATTCTTCTCTTATTAGGATCCATTGTCCTCCTGTCATTCTTTCTGTCTTCCCATCCCATGGCGTGATAAAGTATGAGTCCAATACGCTATAGTGATCCCATGGAGTGATAAAGTATGAGTCCAATACGCTATAGTAGAAGTTCCAAGCTTGTCCCCAGGAGCACCCTAGAGATTCTGTGGCGGGGTTGCACCATACGTGATGAATCACATGGGCATTAGCCCCCGCCTTGGAGATTTCGCCCACACATTTTGTAGCGAGATTTCCTCCTAGAATTAGCTAGCCAATGCACACATTGTCCACTCCAACAGGTTACGAAGCCCTCTTTTCGCTTCCATTGAAGCTATTCGCAACTGCTTTCTGGTGAATTCGAGAGCCTATTGAGCGTTTAGTCAATTAACAACCTGAACGCGTAGTCTACGCATTCAGCGCGTGCGCAAGGCACAGTTACCCTGCAACCGCGTTCTGAGATCGTAGTCGAGCGACTGCGAGGTAATTTGGCGGCATTTCCGATCGTCAATTCCTTCCTACTTTGACGGCATTTCCGATCGTTAATTTCTTTCTACCTTAGCGGCATTCCTGACCGTCAAGCGGAACATTTCAACGAGCGTTGAAGCCTATTAACAATATGTAGTTGAACCAATTCCTGACTACGAAGTCATTATAGTCATCATAGTCATCGCCGACAAGATGAAGCTATGCGACACCGGCAGCAACCTCAAGATTGAGACTGTCTCCCTCCTAGGCGGAAGAACCTTAGCTAATGGAACAATTCCCTCCTTGGTGTTCTAGAGCTTCAAGGCCTAGAGAAGTACATTGAAGAGGATGTCCCCGAGCCACAGGCACCTCAAGGAGCAACCCAAGCAGTCATCGATATATTTAAAGAAAAGAAGGATGAGTAGCGCACTGAGAGAGCCTACGTTAAGGTCGTACTACTCCAGACCCTGACTGCCCATGTTCAAGAGAAACTGGACGCTCAGAACTGGAACCCCAGAGAGAAAAACCCGAAGGTTACGTACGACTTGATTAGGCGTATGATCCCTCGCCTTACGTAGGAAGCAATAACCGACTTCGTTATGGAATATATAAAGATTGATCGGGTATCGTTCACTTCAACATAGGCCTTTCTAACGAGACTTCACTTCATCTATAAGAAGCTAGCGGAGCTTAATACTATTATTAACGATACCTTCTACGTCAATGCCATTATTAGAAAGCTGAAGAAGACTTACCCCGAGCGGTATTTATTCTAGCTGGCCGGACTGAAGTTAGGAAGTATGATGTGAGAGAAGGCAGGTACGCCGGATCAAGGTGGTCACAATGAAGGTAACAAGTGCGAGCAATGACTGGTATTGGGGTAAGACTTCAACCTTGCCCTTGCAAAGGAAGGGGGCGAGGGCCACTGTTTATATACATGCTCAGGGGCTCAGTCCTGCGTGTGCTTGTGAAAGCTTGTGGGTTGTGGCGCCGTAGTGCGGCTTAGTGGCTTGTGCCAACGGGCAGTGGCCGGCCAGTTGGTGCTCTTTCCTTACAGATTTCCTCCCCCTAGAATTAGCTAGCCAATGCACACATTGTCCACCCTAACAGATTCCCTAGGGAATGCCTAGGGAGTCGTTGCCGAGGTTCAATTCTCGCCAACCTCTTCGTAGAAAAGATCGCCGAGATCCAGGAGCTCTTCCTCCTCTTCCTCCCTGCCGCCCCTTGACCCGCGCCATCGGTATTGGACTCATCGCGGGCCACTTCTTTCCGCGCCTTCTTCACCTTCCCCTCTTGCTTCTTCTTGTTGTGTGGAGTATCTTCCGGTGGCGCAGAGATCTCGGATTGCGGTCGCTGTTGTGCTACTGTGACCATCCGGGTTTCATCATCCCATACGAATGGGTCAAAAGGATTGCCTTCTTGATTGCAGGTACGTCCCATCGGCAATCCTTGAGGGCTTCGACAAGGTTGCGGAGGTCTTGTTCTAGCTCGTTCTTCATTTCGTAGACGATGTGTTGCTTCGCATAGCCCTTAAACGTGCTATGCGCAACCTTGTTTCTTCTAGAGTATGCTCCGATCGCATGATATATATCAGCTGCCTTCTAGTCGGTTCTCAATGCAATGATGTATAGTAGTTGCTTTAGGGGCGCCTCGCGTACGTTGGGTTCTGCTGGGTCAAAGACTTCCCGCCACTCGTGTTCTAGCCTGTCGTATATATCGGTCCAGCGCCGTGACATGAAGAACTACCACGCTTCTGGATCGCTTCGAACAGGTGGAGGGACGAGCTGTACTGTATTGATGGGAAATTGTCGTGATCCCATCTGCCTAGTATTCTCGCGTTTTTGCGCACGCGATGCATGTACGCGGCCAAGTAGTCGCCGTAGCGTAGACGGAACGAATCGACCTCCAGCTGCCGAATTCGTTCCAGCGCTGGTGCATACTTCTCGTCAAGCTCGAGGCGCTTCTCCATCTCCTCTGCTGCGAAGCGTACTACCTCGAGGGTGGTTGCGTTCAGCTCCTTAGTGTCGCAGAGAGCAACGAGCGCTTTGGCTCGCTTTTCGGTCGCGGGGCTCATAACCCTTTGGCCATTTCTCTAGTCCTTGAGGAGGTCTTGGAGCCACTGTCGGGTCTGGGCGACTTCCCTGACTTTGGGGTCGCCGCCATCTTCTTCGCTGGAGGGGTTGGCTCTCCGCTTCCTAACAATTATCGTGTCCTGTCCGTCCATTTCGGTTCCGAGTAGGTTGCTCAAGTTTTAGATCGACTAGGGAAGGGTGCGGTTGCTTTTCTACCTATTTCGGTTTTAGAATTTACTTTAGTTACCTTGGAAAGGTTTTCGGCACCTAGAGCACCTGCCCAGATAGTTGCTCTGGTTCGCTATTGCCGTCTTTAAAAGTTATCTTACGTTGGGCCTGCTAAAAATTGGGTAGGTGGACTCGTGTATAAGCCAGGTTTACTGTTTCCTCGGACGTCGGAATACGGGAAAGTACAACCTTCTTCCCTCTTTCCTGGAGAATAAGATAATAAGTCAGCTGGCTGGTTCTCATACCTTGGATTGGTCCATCTTCCAACGCAACGCCTCCATGGCCATATTGAAGAAACCCACTCCTCCCGTATCCCAGATTTCATCACGACTTGACTCACTGGCGACCAGTGAGTTAAAAGAGGCGTCGACCTCGTAATGCTGGACTCACAAGTCCAAGCCGCCCGTCTTCGACGACAATAAAATAAGGTTGGCCCTGGCCCTAGCCCAGCCCCTGCCCCTACCCCTACCCTCGCAGGCAAGCTCACTTGCAGATGCTCCATGGCGTCGATTGGTCATGTGAAGTGGGAATTCGCCACGATCAAATCTTCCTCGCCATTCACGTATCGCAACTTTTAATTGTTCGAACGGCTTCAGCTTCATTAACGGGGTACTTGCTTGCAGTTACCCTCCCTTCTATTGGCATTCTTGTCTGGACGTAAACTCCTTACGTGTGTTATTTATACTTTCTCTTCGTCCACTCGAGGAGCGACTTCCATAGTTATATCTATCACTAAAGCGAAATGGCTTTTGCATGTGCGTAAACTGTCTCACGACCTCTACTACGCTGTCCCGATACCCTGGATACGCGAAGTACTTGGCCCCCCAGCTTTATATCACCAAACAGTACCTATTGTACATGTATCCCCCCTGTTGCCCGTATATAAGTATAACATAATTGATCATACAGTTGTATTGCCGCTCTGTGGGCTTGTTATTGCAACATCAGGGTGGGCCAGCTTCTTTGGGAAATTTGTATGTGCTTCATGTATCGGCCCAAAGATTTACCCCACTGGCTCAACCGCAAGATACGACATGCTGTCATTCGTGCTTTGGTGTTTCCGTCTCCAGAATGGTGGGTGGTAATGATGCAGTTCGAGTAACCGGTCAGCTCATGGGGAGCGAGGCGGATCTCCTGCCGACGGTGATGCTGGGGCCCCGGCCGAGGAAGGTATCCTCGCCAAGTCCGTCGATGGCAATTGGTTGCCATCAGACCGGGAGATGGCGTCCGTGTCCGATGAGACCACAATGGCAGGGGAGCTGGGCCCGCTGGGAACCGAGACGATGGAAGTCGTGGTCAGGGGGTGCGAGTGTGCGTTGCTCCACGACGGGCTGTGGTGGCTCGGCGGGGGTACCTCGAGGATGTTCCCGTGTCTCGCGTCTACCAGCGGGAGGATAGACCAAGACGGCGAGCTAGGGGTGCGCAGCAGCCCCGAAGTGGTCGGCTGATCTGGCAGTGTGACGGACCGCAGTCTTGCGGACGGGGAAGGGGATGTTGCTCTCGGGGTCGTCGAGCCGGCCGTCATGTAGCTGTTGGCCCGCGACCGGCCCTCCCAAGGGACCGGGGTCGCATTCCCGTCGGCGTCTCGGGCTGGGTTGTACGTGTCCCTGATGCGAGATAGCTCCGGGTTCCGGTGGCGCTCGCCCGGTATCTCGGGATAGTCGGTCGCCCTTCCACGCTTGAACTCGGAGTCGTCGACATGCGCGGCGACGCCAAGCCAGTTGGTGAACTGGGTAAGTGCCTTGGCCACTCTGCGTCGGCTGTTATTGTGGTCAATGTCGAATACGGTGTGGCGGGTCACAGGCCGCGCCAGCTCATGAGATGGATGAGTCCCCATTTCGGGGGCTCCTGAACTGGTGAAGAAATGGGGGTGTCCAAGCATGCCTATGTCAACTTCTTGCATGGAAGGCCGATGTGCAATCGTATTGTCTTGGCTACTTCGGATGTCTTGATCGCACCTCGACGCAGAATGCCGGTCAGCCCGGCCATGTTGGTAGTGGTAGTTATGCGGGCAGTTGCACTCGTTTTCGTTCTCCTCCGCGGCTAGGAGAAGATATAGCGACCCAAGCGCAGCAAGCAAAGTGCCTACCACTGGCGCCCACTGGCCTGGGAGATGACGCAAATGTTAGTGAACCTCCCCTGACTGCCACGAGTCGCATATGCCACTTACCAATACTGGCCATGGGCTCAGTCTGGTACCTAACCTGGCCGCTGAAGAAATTTGTCTCTCCGATGACGAGAATAGCTAGAACAGCAGCGCCGGATACGGGGACCTCGATGGCACTCAACAGGTCGCGGACCATCTTGTTGACATTCTTCATTGTGCCCGGGGTGGCGCCATTGGTGCCTTGGATGGGCTCGTTAACAAGCTCGTCCTGGTTCACATTACCGAAGCGCGATTTCCAGTTGATCTCGAGGATCTTATTGAACATAAAGGCGAGCGACAGGATCGCCGGGATACCGCAGGCGGCGGCGAGAAGGGTACCGGTGCCGAAAGGGAGCCTGGTAGGGGCAGGGACGACGTAGATGTTGTTCGCCGCGTCCTGCCGCAAAGGAGACGACGGGCCGCCAGGGCTCGAGCAGGTGAGGCCGCATGTTGCTGTGCCATAGGGGAATCTGTCCAGATTTGCAGCCACCTCGGAGGAGAAGGCGGTTCCCAAATCGTCGACCGAGCACGGAAATGTGTTGCTTCGGTAGAACTCAACCGTCAGGCTTACGAGCCCTTGATGGACATACCTTTGTCAGGCACCTTCGTCCGTTTAGGGGGGGACAGTTGCTCACCTGCAAGAACAAGGCCAGTCCACAAGAATATGGTATTCCGACCCGGGTCGTTGAAGTAGGTTGAAGACAGCCTGACAGTGGTTGGAGCAGTCAGTACTCCTATGGAGCAGAGCTGAAACGCGCCATAAAGGTCCATGTCAACGGCGCCTGAAGCATGCATGTGACGTGTCAGCTGGGGTCTCTGAACTGGAAGGGGGGTTTGAGCTTGCCATCGACATGGACTGCTGCTAACACGATGCCGTGAATGGCTGCGACGGCTGGGAAGAGAAGGGCAGCGACTAGGCAAGGACCGCGGAGCCAGGTAGCCTTTCGGGCAAGGAGACAGGCGGCAACGAGCACATAGTAACTGTATTGGCCACAATAAACGTCAGGGGCATCATCGTTGCGTTGCATTGGTGTATATCTACATATGCACAATGCAAAGACGTGGACAGCTTACAGAACTCTCGAGCCGGCCCCGTACTGGCCAGACACGGGCCAGGCGCAAACGACTTGGATTATTGCATCGGACGACCGATTCGTAGCGAGTGACAAAGAAGTATTGGCGCCAAGGTTGCCGTTGACTAAAGGCCGCAGCAGCGAGGACGACGAGACCACCGGCATAACCTCTCGAGTCCTCGACTCCGACTCGTCCAAAGGGACGTTGCAAAACAGCTGATGGCGGCTGCTAGGCGTTCGACGCTTGAAGACTGACAGTCCAGGAATACTCTGAACTCACAGCACAAGGTATGGTGGAGAGGTGGCCTTGGAAGAATGCTCACCGATTTAAAGGTGCGAGGCGGACTTGGTCCATTTACATTATCGAAGGAGAGAAATGGCAAGGCTGTGGGCAGACGCACGGGGTGATGTTTGCTGCTAATATCTCCATTGGAAGGCTACCACTGAATGCATCGTTCAAACCAAAGCCGGGCGTGCAGTGCCGATTCGCAATGTGGAATACGGCACCTCAATATTAGCTCCATTTGGAATAGAGTGGAAGCCATCGAAGACGCATGGAAGCAACGCCGAATGAAAAGCAATGCCGAATGAACAGCACTGCCAAGATCGGAGAGGGCTGGGGCGACGTGTGGCGACTGGTTCTGCATCCTGCGTTGATCAAAAAGCCACGCCAGTTCTCGAAGGGTCACCGAAGGGCCACCGAAGGAGAGACAGATTGGCGAACCACCTCGTACTCGCTGCAGTGACTGCTCCGAACTGCTCCGAGCTGCCAAGATGGGGAGACCACAACATGGCATTCCGGGTTCACAAAGCGGTCGCGTGTCCAGCCTGATGGCCAATTGCGTTCCTCAGCATTCCGGCACCAAATACCACGTAAATTCGATGGGGGGGGGAGGATGCGAGCCCGCTGGGGTTAGGTTGGGTCGATGTTGTGGAGGGATTCCAAGAGAATTGGATTGCCTCTGCGGCCCGCCGCGAGGCGCTTCATCCTTCGCTGCTCGACGTCCTTGCTCACTTCGGACGGCACTGGGCTGCCCTGGGCTGGGAGGTCACAACGTCGCTAACATCACCAACACTTGCGACGCCGTAATTGTAAAACAGTAGCTAGGCAACTTTTGTGTTTTGCGACAAATAGTGAACCGTTGAGGATGGGATTTCTGCTGGCGCTTGCGCTGAGAATTGCGTCCAGCCGACAAGTCCCACCAAAAGACATGGGAAGGGAACGTTAGCTCTTACCTTACCTCATGCGCCAGCTTTGCCCCAGCTTAGTACTGTAGCACAGTCCAGGGCAGCACACATGAAACCTCGAGGCTGGCGGCTCCCGGGATGATAAGCTGATTTTTGTTTTGTCGGTCCAACAAACGTGACCAACACACCAGGACGACGAGGCCGGGGATGGATGAGAAAACGGACGGCAAAGGCGACAAACAGCGGTGGGCAGGCGGCGGGCGACGACGAGGCGGCGAGGGGCTGTGCTTTCCCTGCCCCGCGCCGCCAATTGTGCCCAGCAGGGCTAACTAATCGTGCCAAGCTCGCTCCAACCTGGGCGCCCGCGCCGCCCGTCATACCCTCGACTCCAGTGGAGTTGGCGTTGGGACGGGTGTCGTCGATCCCCACATCAAGAATTTCTATTCCCCACGTGCGCCATCGATTTGCTCGCCGTTGGTGTTTTAGCCAGCGCCATCGAGACTGCACTTTTGGTTATCTACTTGAGCAAGAGTCGTCACGCCGGCCTCGACTCTGCCAGGTCAGTTTTCCATCAAGACCAGAGCCGCTGAAGGAACCATGCCAGACACACAGGAAAAAGGAGACATCAAGGACTGGCGGTCCATCGTCACCCTCATTGTCTTTGTCGCCACCAGTGAGTCGCGCCCAAACTTGCACAAAAATTGCACACTCACCTGCCCTGTCTCGCTCTCTCACCCACGCTCTCTCACCTACGCTCTCTCACCTACGCTCTCATTCACTCTGCGTGCATCTCTCTGATGCCTGGTTTTGATGACTGGAGCATCACACGTTGGGCGAGAAGGACGAGGACCAATCCCAGGCCATTCACAGTCCGTTTTGACCGACTAATTCATTCAAGCAGCATCCAAGCTAACCCAAACCTTCCCCCCTGCGCACAGACATCATCGTCATCTCCCCCTTCCACATCCCCGTCTACCTTCCACGATGGCTTTCAAACGCCTTTCTGGATTTCCTAAGCTGGATGCGCATCATCGCGCCCAGGCCAGACCGCCTCCCGGGCCATGAGCTCGATCTTGAGAAGCCCCGGTCGCGGTTCGTCCGGCTGAGGTTTCCGGTCAACTTTGTCACGGCTCCTCTCATCGCGGATCTCTTTCTGCTCGCCATCCTGGCCATTGGCCGGCAAGAGGTGGCCGACGGCACCATAGGGGCAGACAACATCTTTCCTATCGACATCATGGCCTTCTTCATCACCCTTGCCTACATCGCCATCTCCATCGACGCCTCCGGTCTGATCCGCTACTTGGCCTTCAGGGTGCTGCAATGGGGCGGCAAGAACGGCAATAGGCTGTTCTTCTACCTCTACTCCTTTTTCTTTGTCTTGGGCAGCTTCATTGGCAATGACCCCATCATTTTGTCTGGCACTGCCTTCCTCGCCTACATGACGCGCGTGTCGAGCAACATCATCCACCCCAGGGCCTGGATCTTCACCCAGTTCGCCGTTGCCAACATCGCCTCGGCCATCCTGGTCTCGTCCAACCCCACAAACCTCGTGCTTGCTGGGGCGTTCGGCATTAGGTTCATTGACTATACGGCCAATATGATTGTGCCCGTCGTCGCGACCGCCATCATTCTGTTCCCCTTCCTGCTCTACATCATCTTCGCCAGCGAGGACCTCATCCCCATCTCTATCAAGATGCACGAGCTGCCTGAGAATCTGCGAGCCAAGAAACCTGTGAATCCCAACATCCCCCACGCAAGAGGCACCGCCGAGGAGGAAGAGAATCACCACGCCAACGGCGAACACGGCAACCTCCTCTCGCTCGAGGAGATCATGAACCCCTTCCTGGATAAGGGGGGCGCCTGGTTCGGCGCTGCCATCATGGCCGCCACCCTCGTCACCGTCTTGGCGCTCAACGCCGCCAGCACCGAGATCGGCGCGCATCCCGTCTTCTACGTGACGGTGCCTGCGGCCTTTGTCATGCTGTGCTGGGACGTTGGGTCTGGGTGGATGAAGCGCCACGAGACACGAGAAATCGCCCGCAAGGGCCGGCGGGAAGTCGAAGAGGCCAGACGTGAGCGCGCGCTGAAGGAGCGGGAGGCTGCGAGACTGGCGCCCTTGGGCGCGGAAAAGACGGGCTCGGCAGACAAGGGCCAGGCACCAACCGACTCATCACCACAGGACAAGATTGTTGCAGCTGGCGGCGCCACGACGGGCGACGAGATTACTTCAGAGAAGGAGCCTCCTAGTCGCTCTAGCCAGGGCGACCCCAAGAAGAGCCCGCCGGTCGATCTGTCGTCGAGCACGGAGCTGGACGAGGCAGGGCGAGACTTGGCCTTGGAGAAGGGCGTGGGCGCTCAAAAGCCCGACGAGCGGGCGACGCTCGTGTCGGTCGTCGCCGGCGCATACAGATGGTCGCAAGAGACGTTTCCCACCGTCACGGCCGTGGTCACGCATTTGCCTTTTGCCCTCGTGCCGTTTGCCTTTTCCATGTTTGTGCTGGTGCAGGCTCTCGTCACCAAGGGCTGGGTCGAGGTGTTTGCCCACGGGTGGGACCACTGGGTTGACAAGACGGGAACAGTCGGCGCCATCGGCGGCATGGGGTTCTTGTCTGTGGTTATCTGCAACGTGAGTCATTGTCAAGCCTGACAATCACTTTTCAGACACGAAATACTGACATGTAACAGTTCACGGGCACAAACATTGGCGCGTCGATCCTACTCTCGCGCGTCATCCAGGCGTGGCAGGCCATCCACGCCGAGAACCTGATCCCCATCAGCAACCGCACCTTCTGGGCCACCGTGTACGCCATGGCGCTCGGCGTCAACTACGGCGCTTTCAGCACCACGTTCAGCGCGTCGCTGGCCGGGCTGCTGTGGCGCGACATCCTCGGCCGCAAGCACATCCACGTACGCGGCGTCGACTTTGCCCGCGAGAACCTACCCATCATCGCCCTCGCCATGACCGTCGGCTGTGTGGTCCTTATCGGCGAAGTCTACATTATGAGAGACGAGTTGCCTGTCAACCTGTCGATATGACCCTTTTGTACTGTCGTAAATTGTTTCTTTGCGTGTAAAAATGTCCGTGCCGGACAGCTGAATAGACTGCAAGAGCGTGGCGTTTAATGAGCGGGCGTGGGTGGAATGTTGCTTTTGATTGAATAAAAGGGATAATGGCAGAGAGTGAAGCTGACGCATTGTAGATTTGGGGGTTAGATTTAAACACTTGAACGCATAATACTATTATTACGTTTAGTTGATATTACTCCGTCTGTGTTTATGTTGGAATCACCAGGTACCGGTACTGGAATCAACAGGGCGCGCTGCGCGCTGTATACTGGTGGTTCAAGTGTTGGATTTCGTTGTCTATGTGTCTCTGAGAAGGAAGGTGGAAGTGGCCGTCGGCCACTTATTTAGGTTCGGTGGCCTTGCCCCCTGCCCCTCCACAGCCACATGTGGCTGCTTGCCCCTCCACCACCACATCTGTGGCTGACTAGCGCGTTGTTCCAACAGTTTAACTACCTACGTAATTATTGCATAACCTACTTAATTATTACATAACCTACTTGATTATTATATAACCTACTTAATTATTACATAAATGACTCCTCAGTTGTCCCGCTTGTCTAGAAATTCAAGGACCGAGTTCGACTGTTTCATGGCCTCAAACTAACAAACTCCCTTCTAAAACCCCGGTCAAGTCTACGACCGTGATCTCGCGCCGCTTTCCTCTAGCCCAGATCGGCACTAGCTCGACTTTGACTGGAAAACACTTCAAGACACTTAGAGCCTCCGCCAGAAACCATTGCACCAATAGGGTCCCATTGATCCTCGTTCCAGATAAGTCAGGTGGGGGACTTTTGGAACACCCCTGCCTATGGAACAGCCCCTGAATCGGACCCCGCACAACACCACAAACTTCAATTGCCAACAACTTTGTCAATTAATTAGCTACAATGATGAAGTCTTCAGTATCGGATTCTCCTGATTCTTCTCTTTCAGAATAACCAAGGTCCTCTCTGCCAGCCTCTCTCTGTGAGGCACGAACCTCCTCAATTCCAGCGAACTGCGTATTAGGGTCGACTTGGACCTTCCTTCTCTTTCGGCCTCTTGTGCGTTCTAGGCTTTTTTCTGCAGCCTCCAATTGATGCGCCGTATTGGCTAGTTGGAAAACCACGTAATCGAAGGCTTTTGCGGCCTTGCGTATGAAAAGTCGGTCGTTGGCAGTCCGTTTCTGGCCGGCTAGAAAAACCTGCCCCTGAATACGGAAATCCTTCGGCTTTTTAGGGGTAAACCATATAGGCCGGCCCTCCGAATTCTTATTTAGAATGGGGTTATGGACCTCTTGAAGGTCTATAGAAACCGTAGAGGTCAGTTGACCAACGTCGCCGTTAGAATTCTTAATAACAAGGCCGTTGCTAAGGGGCTTCCTGAGGCTGACCAGCCAGAGGCCTGTAGCTTTCCAGCCGGCTTTGATATTAGATTCAGTCATTCCATAGACCCTGGCTTGCCGGTAGCATTCTAGGAAGGCCCTCTTTTCAGCAACAGTGCCTTCGTCGAAGCCGGAAACAACCTCGTTATGCTTGGCTCTGTACCGGGCTTTTAGAGGGCCGAAAACCGATAAATCCAGGGGCTGGAGAACGTGGGAGGTGTGGGCTGGTAGAAATAACAGTTGTACGTTATTAGAAAAGGCTAGCCACATGAATTCTTCGGTGGTATGACTACCGTGGCCATCTAAAATAAGGAGGCGCTTCTCCGAGGGGGTAGCTGGCCGAGTCTCTGGAAGAAAGATATTGCGGAGCCATGCGACGGCAGTATCATCGTCAGACCAGCCGTTTTCAGTGGGTTTCCACTTCCAGCCCTTAAATGGCTGTAAATCGCGTGGATACCATTGTTGTTGAAGGCTTCCACCTTTGAAAATGACGACTGGGTTCAAATACCGGCCGTCAGCGGAAATACATTCGATAATCGAGGTCCAAATTCGGTCTCCTTTCTTCTTTTTCTGGAATTTCTTTCTTTTCTTAGATCCAACAACCAGGCCGTTATCTCCAATGCCAGAAGCAATGCCAGTTTCATCCATATTATACCTATGCTTGGCTGGAATAGCCTCCACGCCTGGAGGCTTCAAATAGTCAAACCAAGGCCGGATAACGGCTGTCACGGCCGGCTTGGAATGAGGGCGGAACTCCTCTATGGGGCGCTATGGACGAAGATTCTAAACTACAGAGAAAAGGGAAAAGAAGCAAAAGCCTCCCCTCGCGAGATTCTTCCAGGACGCGTCTCAAGGTGGGGCTCTGGCCGAGCTTCCATTGGTCAGTCGGGTGGATCCACCCGACTGGCGTCTGATTAGTCAGAGCGTCTGGGAGGTCTGGAGGACCAGGCCCTCACAACGGCCTCACAGGCTCGATCAGCACGGTTTGCATGGATTCTCCGAGGCCTAATTGTAGAAATAGATGGATTTCTAGCCAAAAACCGGCTAGTCCAGCGTTTTCCGAGGGTCTCGTTATCTTCGAGCATTCTTCTAGCTAGTTTCCGAATTTGGGCGTGGGTTGGAGGGTGACCGAGCGACCCTTGGAATAGAATCCATTCGGTTAAGCGTTCTTCCATAGCCGGAGAAAGCTTTTGATTAAGAATTTGGGCCTTGGAGGCTAGCTCAGAACCACGAACCCGATTAAAGAGAGTAGTAGGGGGGATGCCGTGATTTTCAGCAGAGCTACGGAGTAAGCCGATTTCTGCATACTCTGCCAGCGCATTCTGCAAATCCAACTGAGTATATCGCTTCATCTTTCATTTCTCAATTGAATGGAGAAAAGAAGATAAGTATTGAAGCAGAATTGGTCGAGTTGCAAGCGATTGAAATAGGTGAGTTGGGTGGCGAGCGGCAAGTCCTTGATGACAAACCTTGTTCCAAATCCAGGGGTGTTCCATAAGCAGACCACCTGACTTAATCAACCAAAAACATCAGCCCCCCCTACAAAAGACGAGGCCAGAGGTTTAAACCTTCGTCAATGGTAGTCCCCTTCACAAGAAAAACGGAGCATGTTAGGTAGTCTAATTGGGTACCTAAGATAAATAGGCTACAAAGCATGCCGCTGCGTGGGGCGGTCAAGAATCGAATGATATACACGAATGAGCAAAATAAAATACAAAGAGCAGTTTCAATCTGCAAAGCCGCACCAACACACGGCTCCGGGGAAAAAAAGAAAAAGAGTTCTACTCGAAGCATCGAGCCACAAAGAATATACAAAACACACACCTGAGAATCGAACACAATTGAATCCGCTCCTGTTTCCACCTCACCAGCAGAAAATCAAGCAAACAAGAACCCCCGACGCCGCCTCAGCACCGGCTGATTGACACACTCCTGCGCCGCCCCACAAGCCTTGTACAACGACATGGCCCCGCCGCCACCGCACGTCTGCTTGCTATCGCCATTACACGGCTTGACACACTTGTTCACCGCCCCAGGCACCGGGGCACGGCCCGCCGGCAACGCATTCCCGCAGAAGCACTCAGACCCCCACTCGACGCCGGCGAACGCGTAGCTGTTGCTTCTGCAGAACGCGAGGCATTTCGGGACTGTCATGTCCGCCAGCGCGACCCACTTGCTGCCGGCAAAAGTGCGCGCCGCCGGGTCGTCGGCCGCGCAGCCGATGTATGAGAAGTTGAGGGGCGTCGTATCGGTGAAGGAGCCGCCGCCTGGGAGGGGGACGTTGGCGAGGGTGGTACTGGTTGGTGTTGGTATGGAGGGTGAGGTGGAAGCCGAAGTCGGCTTGGTTGCGGTTGCGAGGGTGGTAGGGACAGGGTTCGCGCTGCTGCTGCTGCTGCTGCTGCTGCTGGTGTCGGTGCTAGCGGGGGATGCCGGAGAGGGAGACGGAGACGGAGACGGAGACGGAGCAACAGACGAAGCCGTGCCGCCCGGCTTCTGTGCGCCGCCGCAGCTGACTGCGCGGGCAGCCGCCTCGGTGTCGGTGAGGGGGTTGCAGCCGAGGAGGGCGCCGAGCACATCGTTTGGCCTCTCGCCCGACACGGACGGCAGCTTGCAGGCGAACGCCTCGCCCTGGTCCGTCATGTGGCGTAGGACCTTGTCGGCGCCCGCGTAGTCGGGCTGGCAGCGGTTGCCGTTGGGCGTCAGCGTGTTCTGGCAGCTGGCCGCCGCGTTGGCCAGCACGGCGACGTCCCAGCCGTTCAGGAAATCGGCGTGGAAGCCCGTGCCGACGGGGTCGCCGCTGGAGAGCACGAACGGCTGGCCGCTGCCGCCGTCGGGCCACATGTCCTGGAACACCTCGGTCGAGTATGTGACCTCGTAGAACATGGAGAAGAGGCGCTTGGGGTGCGTGGGCGGGCAGCGGCCGCCCTCGACGGCACCGACGGGGTACGCCACGTGGGACTTGTGGTCGGGCGAGTCGACGTTGACGCCGTCCCAGCACGACGGCATGACCACCTCGGCGCGGATGCCGCCCGAGCACTTGCGCGGCGGGAACCCCGGGTAGTTGACGTTGCCGCCGTCGCCGAGGCACTTCATGTGCACCGCCTGCCCTGCTTCGTCCGCCGTGGCGCTCCGCTTGAACGGGTTGCCGGCCAGCATGCGGAAGTTGGGCGGGAACGGGTGGATGGTGTCGGTGGGCACGTCGCCTCGGTTGTCGCTGTTTTTTTTTCAGCCAGTCAGCACCCAGATCTTGCAAAGAGCCAGAAGCCGCCTCACTTGTAATAGATGACCATGCCGCCCATGTTGCCGTACTGGTTGTCTCCGACAACGGGGACCGGGAGGAAGCTGCCGTTCTGGGCGTGGAAGTACATCTTGGGCGTCCAATAGTTGGATAGGTCGTCGCGCACGTTGCACGTCGTGCACGATGACGCCCGCGCCCGGTCAAAGTCCATGGCAGCGGCGAAGCCATTGCCGCCCGAGATGACGTGGACGTGGCCAGAGAGCTTGCCGGGGTTGACGATGGGGTCGAGCCGCTCGTCGAAAAGCCGGCTGAAGCACTGGACCTGGAAGCCGGCGTAGGCCGGCACCGCCAGCGAGAGGGACGCCGCCAGGCCGAAGAGAAGTGAAGAGGGCATTGTGCCGGACGTGTGTTGATTGTTCACAAAACGTGACACAGTCGAGCTTGTTGAAGAGATGCCGCCGACAGAGTTTCGCTGGCAAAAGAACGAGAAAAAACGTGCAAGAGAACGTCGACGGGTCGTAGACCGCAAAGAAGCAAAAACGAAGGACTGAAATGAGTGACAAAGACGCAACACCGTGAAGGAAAAAGAGCGACGACGGCAATGTCTTGCTAGCCAGGCGCCTGGTGTCAAAGTGCTTACACGCCGTGGGCTCCGGTTCATATCCTTATAATTATTTACTTGGGAGCTATTTTGGAGCCCCCTAGCCGCGAGTTGCCGCCCGTCGTCTGCCTTGTGCCGCGCAGCTGCGGGCGGAATTAAAAGGGGTTCGGTTTTTACCTGGGTGGTTGTCACTTCCGGCACTCCTTCAATCTCTTGCCTCGGACTCGGCCTCGCTTTTTGAGCCTTCCTGGGGTTTAACTGGGCTACTTAGCGGCTTGGCGCGAAGTCGGCCTCAGGCCCGGGGGCCATGTTTCATCAGGTCTGGCCGGTCATTTCCACCTGTAGGCTGTAAGACCACCCTTAGTGTTCCTCCGTGCAAACTCGCCGAGCAGAGCGTAGTTTGTCATCCTGAGGGCGACGAGGCCGGGGATGCTTGGGCCCTCTTCCTCCCGAATGCACATTGCACAGGCATCATGATATGTTAGTTCCTGGCTAATTCCGTTGCTGACCCGATACTGCGGCGAAATTAGAGAATGGACTCGGAATCAAATCAAGAGACAACAAGGTACGTCAGGGAGGCCGAGGGGGGTTATCCAAACAACCACGACTTCGGGGCCATCAATCCTACTACACGGCGCTGGACATATATCAGCCACAGCCCCGGGTGGTGTTGACGGTTCGTCTGGCACATGAACACATTCACTACACTCACAGTCTCACAGAAACACAATATTCAAACAGAAATAAAATAGGGGGGAATCGAGACAATGTTGCCGAATTCAGTCCGGTCTATTTATTCTTACTAGTATTCTATCAGTCCTTGCTCATAGGTACCTACACACACAGCCGACCACGTCACTACCGATCCAGCCTCGTTGATTGATTACACCTCAGAAGAACCACGACCGCCGCCGCCTTGCCGGGCTGCCGCGCTTGCACTTGCGGAACCGCCCCGTGACGCGGCCGCCCTGGCACATCTTCGCAGCGGGCAGCGTCTGCGGCACGGCGCGGCCGTCCTTGCAGACCCCGAACTTGGCGTCGCCGATGCAGAACACGGCGCCGTTGGCCACGCTGCACGCGACGCTAGCGATGTCATCGTCATCGTGGGAGTTGGAGTGGGAGCTACCCGTTGCTGCTGCTCCTGGTGCCAAGCTGCTGGTGGTGTGTGTGCTTTTCTTTGTCCGCGTGGTTGTGGTTGTGCTCGTGCTAGTGTCGCTTCCTTTGCCCTTGCCCTTGCCCTTGCCCGTCCCTGTGCCTGTAGGGCGTGGGGGAGTAGACACAGGGGCCAGCGACGGCGTCGGCTCGGGCATTGGCGATGGCACTGGGATAGGCATGGGCGTGGGCACTGGGATAGGCATGGGCGTCGGCTCAGCGTCTATGACTGTGAGCTTTCCGTCGATGGCCATGACTGTCAGCTTTCCGTCGCTGGCTATGGCTGTCAGGATTCCGCTTTTCACGGTCACGGTGGCGTAAATGGGTTCCGGGGTGATCAGAGCCACTGGGCCATCGCTTCTCTTGTCCAGAGTGTGCTTATAGGTCCCTGCAGAGCTCGAAGCAGTGCGGGTTGGGTACGGAGGGCCTGGAAGCGAGGTTGCCAGGTTTAGGTGTGGCTGCACTTGAGCGAACGGAGCTGGCGGCGCCACCGGACAGCTGCCCGCGGCGGCCGGGTCCGGCTCGATGAGCTGCACGCCGTACCGGCCGGGGTTGGGGATGTTGAAGACGCCGTGCTCGCCAGTGGTGTTGGTGGTGCAGTTGGTGAGCCCCTTGATGTTTGCGAGGAACATGCTCGGCAGGCTGTCGACAAAGGCGGGCGCGCTGGCTGGCGACGACGCACCGCCGGTGATGGAAATAGGCGCGCAGTTCATGTACATTTCGCCTGCCGTGTTCTTCCGAAACCAGGTGAATGCGAAAGTGTGATTTCCGTTGGGGAGGTCGACAGGAAAGGGGATGTTGAACTGCCGAATGCAGTTCACACCTTTGTCATCGCCGCAGTGGACCGACTCGCTCCGCCCCGCAAAGTCAACACCAGCCGTGTCCGGGTTGCCTGACGCGGTGGTGACCTCGGCAGGGCAGCCTCCGATGATAGTGTAGATGGTCTTCCAGTCGGCCGGGTTCGTCGTGTAAGGCTCCCCGTGGAAGTTGATGCCAAACTGGCACGACCCTCCACCGTGGGGCATGGTGCCCGTGAAGTTGACCAAGGCTGTCTGGCCAGCAACCACTGGAGTCCGGTAGTCAAAGCTGGTCAGACCCTGGCAGGGATACGGAAGCTTGCCTCCGGGAGCAGTCAGCGGGGACAAGCTGACATTCCCGGGATTAAATGGGACCGGGCGATTCATTATCATGTGCCCGTGGGCCAGGCCCAGGAACACCCAAACCGCTGACAGAGCCATCCTTGCTGTTTGCTCTGACAGAGCCGTCCTTGCTGTTTGCTCTGACAGAGCCATCCTTGCTGTTTGCCCTGTGTCAGGACCCAACAGAAGGCTGATATATTTCTAACTTAACCCAGCGTCAGCTCTATGTCACGGTCTACAAGGAGCGAGTGAAGAAGAACGAGTCAAGAAGACTCCGAGTTACGCTGTCTTTTATCCGTCGTCCTCGAGTCCCACGACCCAACCGTACCGGGGCTGTTCGGGGACATTCTCGAGCGTCGCTTTTGTGCCCCTATAACTCGCTCCCTACCTTACCCAGCCGCCACTTACTAACCATGCTCTGCGGTTTCTTTTTTCCAAGAAACAATCCCATTGTTGTCCACAAAAGTTTCTTACAGCCTCGAAGGGAACACCCCACAACTCTTTCCTTTATCCCTCTTCGTATTAGTTAAGTTGCACAACCGGAATGAAAGAGAATTAGACCAACAGAGAACATGGGACTCCCCCAATTCCACAAGTCTAGGATTACCAAAGCCCACAAGTCTAGGATTACCAAAGCCCACAAGTCTAGGATTACCAAAGCCAACCTTAGCCATACTGGCCTCCTTTCTTGCCGGGCCAAGGAGGTGTTACGCATTGTACCAGCTCATAAAGCAAAATCTAGCCATTTGCTAGGCTGGGTGTTAGAGTGCAGCGCTATCCTGAGTCAAGAAAAGAAATGGCTGTTGTTTTTATCTGCGCAACGAAAATGCTCGGGTGGTGGATAAAGATGGGATCGAAAGTAATGGAAATCGCACTTTGGGTATAATCACCATCTAGTCTAAACACTTCTTGGTACAGGCCTCGTTTAATTATATACATTTCAACTCTGAGGAATGTTGTGCGCATGACAACGATGACCACGTCCAAGGCCCTCACAACGCACCTCCTGCGAGCTTCACCATCAGCATGGCGAGGCGCACTTTGAGTCCGACGCGGCGATCCGTCTTGGCCAAGTCGTCTCTTGTCACAATGCTCGTGTTCTCTTGCAGCGAGCGCTGCTCGTTGCCTAAGCGCCGCTTCAGCTCTTCGTTCTCTGTCACGATCAGCGCATTCGCCTCTAGGTCAAGCGAGTAGCTCCTCTTTGTGTAGTTGGAGCTACCAATGAGCGTGATCGATGGGTCTTCACTCCCTGGCAGAGTGACCCATAACCCTTTGGCGTGATATGTCCACCCGCCAGGCACACCAACCGTGCCCCTTCTCCATTCTCGTAGAGTAATCGCCGTCTCGCGGTTGTGCTGGTAGACTGCGTGTACAAACCGACGCGCCAGGAGGGTATAAGCGTCTGGCAGCAGGCCCGAGACGCCAGGGGACTTGTAAAACCCGTTGGCAAACGGGGACGCGGTGATGACCGTATTGCCTTGCGACGCCGTCGAGAGCAAGAGTTTAGTCAGCGATGGCGCAGGGTTAAAGTATCCTGCGGTAAACGTCCAGGACGACTTGGCATATTGTGGAGACGACAGTGTCTTGAGGACATGTGTGATCGCCGGAAGCTCGGTTGACGAATCCGGCGATAGCAACTGCGTGAGTTGCGCCAGAATGTAAACCGAAGTGTCCGTCGCTCCGGCAATCGTCTTGTCGGGCTTTGTCACCGGGGCCGTCCCAGGTGAGATCAACCGAGCCAAAAGGCTCGTGGACTCGGCGACGAAGTGATTTGGGTTCTCCAACGGAGAGATGGCCGCATTGGTGTCGGGCCACGCCATGTCGAACCCAGACGGCTTGTCCGAGGGCTGCACCAGGAAGCTCAGGGACGCCACGGCATCGTGAAGATTCGAGTAGTACTCGGTGATGTCTCGGGACGAAAATAGGTGATATCGGTCCTGTCTGTTGGTGAAGTAGTCACTTGAGAGATTCGCGCCAGACAGGATGATCTCGTCGTCTACGCCGTACAGCTTCATGTGCTGTAATCCCCAGCCTTCGTTGATGCGGTTCGGAATGTGTTTCTTCTTGAACCCCGTCAGGTTCGGCGTATGGTACATGCGCACCTCGACTCGATCGGGCCCAAACTCGGCAATCAACGGGGCGAGTAGCGAGGCGCATGATGGCTGCGGTGCCTCACGAGTACCTCGCAGAGCATCGGTGAGGATGCTGAGCTTGACGTCGGGCTTCGTGCGGAGCGCCTCCTGGAGGGTGGCAATCTTGGACACATCAGCCGACGCAGAGGTAGCAGGGTTCAGGTAGCAATACCAACTCCGTCTCGGACTTGCCGATGTATAATGTCGACAAGAAGATGCGCCGCTCAGCGTTTCGGATTTTGTCCTGCCGCTCGATCAGCTTGGGCGGGACCGCAAGACTCGGGGGGCAGCCGGCCCAACCTTGAGAGTCTCGTAGAATTCAGCTGGCGTTTGCAGTACTCGGACCTGCGAGCCATTGATCTTGAACGAGGGCGCGATTCTGTCAAGCTCGGTCGTAAAGGGCTCGAGGATGGCAGCGCTGGACATGGCGGGAGATGGAGAGGCGTTGGGCGCTCCTGTCGTCGGCATCGAGAACTGTCGGCATTGTGGCCTCGCGACCCTAATGCATGGTCGAGAGGCCGGCGCTCTGAGCTTGCTGAAGCATCTCGGAACACTCCTTACCAGCATAGCCACGAACGGTGGGGAAAGTCGAAGCTCGCAAGCTCTCGTCTCAATTTTGTCAGTCGTCGTCGGCGGAATTTTCCCGAATTTGGGTGTCGCCAGCCCGGCCCTTGGTTGGCGCAGGGGCCTATTGCGCTGCTACTGTCCACCATAGCTCCGAGCTTCGCCATTGGCTCGGGACTTCCCAGAAACCCCACTGCGTCAGTTCGACGCAACTTCGCCGCGACGAGACGAATCGTCAATTAAACCTCCGTCATCACCTCACCCGCGGTCAATTGGGCAGCCCTAGCCACGATGTCGTACCTCACGCGAACACTAGGCAATCTTCGCAAGATTGGCTTCAAGGTCCGTACCGAAAATCCGCCGGATGCGATAACAAGCTGACAATGCGCCTGCAGGAATTCTGGCATCAACTCAACGTGCGTACCGCTTGACTTCTAGGTCCCACGACCGTCCGACAGCTGCTAACCGCTCCGGTTCCGGCAAATAGTACATTGGTATGGCTGGGATCGAAAGAAATAGTTTTGGTATCGTTAGAGACTGACGGGCGACACAGGTGACACCAAGGCCGGCGTGCTGGTCGGCGTCGACAAGTTCGGCAACAAGTTCTACGAGAACAACGAGGAGCTCCCGCGTGCGTCGCTGTCTTATCCTGGGCTCTAGGAAAAGGACAATTTTATTGACTGGGATTGATTGGGGCTTAGTGCGAACAAGATGGGTCGACTATGCAAAGCACGACCATGACGCGTACGTTGAGCCTCCCCGATTCTGGTCGTAGGGCCGGAACTTTGACCGGAATGCATTTGCGAGCCATGCTGACGGCGAGTTCGCCCTTTAGTGGCCACATCGAACCTCTGTGGCACATGTGGATTTCCTACGGCGTCGACACGCCGCCCAGCCAGGATCCTCTCGCTGTATCGAACCGCAGCTGGGCGTCCCCTCACCACATTCCCAACCACACGCAGACAAGGGGAGCCTACAAGCCGTATAATACGTAGGTCGAGCTCGTGGCACCTGCGAAACGGCCAGATCTTTGCTTACACATCCACAGAACGAAGCCCAAGATCCAGGCGTGGGAGCCGGTTGCCGCTGCGAGGCAATGAGATACTGCGGAGCACGCATCCAAGTGGCCCTGTACATATGCGATAGTCACAAATAGACTTGCTGCTTTTTACTCGCCCACTTATGTCTACATTGTGTTGCTGCTTTTACTCGCCCACTTATGTCTACATTGTGTTGCTGCCAGTTTCGAGACTTAAGGCTAGAAACCGGCAAACTGACCATTCGCAGATGTCGCCTCGTTGGCTGGTTTATTCCAAGTCACATCGGAACTAATCTCTCTTAGCAAAGCCACGGAGCATGCAATTCTGGGAGGTTGGGAGGCTGGGACTTGACAGTCTAATCTTGCTATTCGGGAAGGGACAAGGTTGCCAAACAAATACAAACTCATCGATTGGCCTACCGGTGAAACACCGCCGTAGCACGCCCCCCGGAAACGCGGAGACAGGTGGCCTTGCCAGTTACAAATTCACGATCGAATTGGGGCGAAAAAGTTGCTGGCGGATACCGAGCTGGCGGATACCGAGCTGGCAAGCTTCTGCTTTTCCGCTCATTGGCGAAGCCGCGATATTCTGGAAAAAAGAGGTACGGCTACCTCATTCCTAGAAACCGCTCAATTGCCCGGATATAGGACAGCCAATGCTCGAAACCCCGTTATTTCGGATCCTGAAGCAACAAACCGTCACCAAAAAGACTGCGAAGGTCTTAACTGACCGGCGTGGCTAACACTAACATCTTCAAGGCAGCTGGAGGTGGTCGGTCACCTCCGACATGCATGCAATCATTGGGGATGCTTCGTTAAGCAAACCCCTCCGATGTGCATTGGATAAAATGGGTAGCCGGACTGATGGAGCTAGGCATGTACCTTAGGAACCACGGCAGGCCAGCGAGGGAACGACCAACAGCACGCTGACACAACTGCGGGCCATTGTGATTGGGGATATCTCCGCATTCTGCACCGCAACCCTCGCACAGTGGACGCACAGCAACGCACGCTTCCATTCAGGAATTGGCGGGATCCAGCATTGGCCGCCTCACTTGCCTGGGCCTCTCTACTGCATGGCTGGCGCACCTTCTCAATGGTTGCACCCCGCACAGCTGCCGTCCCGCGTGAGCCGACGTTTCTCGTAAACCGTGGCAGCAGGCTGCATCGACCGACGAACCGCGCATTCAGCATGTGAGCTGCAATACATACCCGCCGGCATGTTTTAGCCCCAGGTGGTTTCTGGGAATTGACACCCACGAGGCCAAAGGCGGGGTAGCAGGCGTTGCAAAGGCCAAGCGTTTGGGGTGCGACAATGTAACCGGGGGCAGGCACCACCTGGGCTCACCGACCACATGAGCTTCCCTCCAGTCCAGTCCAGTCCAGTCCAGCACAGTCCAGTCCAGCCCAGTCCAGTCCAGCCCAGTCCAGTCCAGCCCAGTCCAGTCCTTTGCTTCTAACACAAGCAGACAAAGTCACGTCGCAGCCGCATTGTCAGTCGCAGTGACAGATGCCGATGCCGACGCTGTTGCTGTTGCCGTTTGTTGCCGTTGCTTGACACCCAGATACGGCACCCACAAGCCACCGATGTAAGGTAGGCGCGACACTGCAGAATCGCAGAATCTCGAACTGACCGAGTCGGGCGGAAGCCATTCAACCTTTCCACTCCATTACCGTGCGTGATTGATCGTCCTTTCGGTTTTCAACAAACTGCCAACCGTCTTGTCCCGTCTCCGCCGGTGCCGCCAGCTCCCATCTCAGGCTTGCGCTCTCGGCCGCCCGCCCCGCGTCGTGCAAAATCGCCACTTGCGTATTGTGAACAAATGATAACACCTGCCTGGTCTGTCTCGAAAGCGCGAGCGCTCGTAGACAGCCATGATGCCGCCGCCTCTCACCGTTATCCGGCCTTCGCTCGCCATTAATGTTTCTTGCTCCTCGCGGCCAGCTGCGCGTGCCGCCCGTCAAGCGGTGGCGCGAGTCCTTGGTGAGCTGCCCCGCCGTCGTTGTGGTTCTCGCAGCAGACGTTTCCAAGTGCCATGGATGCCATTGAACTCTATGCTCGATTTGCCGCCGCTGAACCTAATCCACCTCCACAGACTTCACCCCGGCCCGGCGCGCTGGCACCGTTGCCGCTGCCCAGCGAGCATGGCGCAATACATTGGCACGCGAGCGACCGCAAATCCTGCCTTCGCCCTCGTTAGCACTCGCTGCGCCCAACCCCCTCTCGCTGCAGCTTGTCCGTCATGCGTCGGTACTCTCTACCCTCCCGGCGCAGGGCAGCTCGGCCGCGTACTCGACTGTAGTTCTCCCCCCTACTACGCACTATGCCGAGCTGACCGTCGGTGTGCCGCGTGAGACGTACCCCGGGGAGCGCCGTGTGGCACTGTCACCGCAGAATGTGGCTCTCCTGCTCAAAAAGGGGTTCTCCAAAGTCATTGTTGAGCGAGGTGCCGGTTCTCAGGCTGACTTCCTCGACGAAGCCTACGACAAGGCCGGGGCGACGTTGGTGGACGGCCCTGGCGCCATCTGGAAAGAGGCGGACATCGTGCTCAAGGTGCGCGGACCGAGCGCCGCTGAGGCCGACGGTGTCAATGAGGGGCAGACCATCATCAGCTTCCTGCAGCCGGCGCAGAATAAGCCTCTCGTCGAGAAGCTTGCTGAGCGGAAGGCGACGGCGTTCGCCATGGACTTGATCCCCCGTATCTCGAGGGCCCAGGTGTTTGATGCCCTGAGCAGCATGGCAAACATTGCTGGCTACAAGGCCGTTCTCGAGGCGTCCAACATCTTTGGTCGCTTCCTCACTGGCCAGGTTACGGCCGCAGGGAAAATCCCGCCGTGCAAGGTTCTTGTCATTGGCGCCGGTGTCGCAGGACTGAGCGCAATTGCTACCGCGAGGAGGCTTGGGGCAATCGTGCGTGGCTTCGACACGCGCTCTGCTGCGCGCGAGCAGGTCCAGTCCCTCGGGGCCGACTTTATCGAGGTCGAGCTGGAGGAAGATGGGTCTGGCGCTGGCGGCTATGCCAAGGAGATGTCCAAGGAGTTTATTGAAGCCGAGATGAAGCTCTTCACCGAGCAAGCTCGAGAGGTGGACATCATCATCACCACGGCTCTGATTCCCGGCAGACCGGCCCCGAAGCTGATAACAAAGGCCATGGTGGAGATCATGAAGCCCGGGTCTGTCATTGTTGACCTGGCCTCCGAGGCTGGCGGGAATTGCGAGAAGACAGAGCCCGGAAAGCTGGTCACTTACAAGGACGTCAAAATCATTGGCTACACTGACTTCCCTTCGCGCCTGCCCACGCAATCGTCTACTCTGTACTCGAACAACATTACTAAGTTCTTGCTGTCGATGGCCCCAAAAGAGAGGGAATTCGGAGTTGATCTGACAGACGAGGTGGTTCGGGGCTCGATTGTCACCCGAAAGGGCGAGATTATCCCCCCTGCACCTCGTCCAGCTCCCCCACCTGCGCCAGCCGCCGTGCCAGCCGCTGCCAAGGAAGTCGAAGTCGTGGCCCTGACACCCTTCCAGAAGACTTCCCGTGAAGTTGCGCTGGTGACCGGTGGTCTAGGCAGCGCTCTTGTCTTGGGCAGGCTCACTGGACCCTTGTTCATGGGCAACGTTTTCACCTTTGCCCTGGCCTCAATCATTGGGTACCGCGTCGTCTGGGGCGTGGCTCCGGCCCTGCACTCGCCACTCATGAGTGTTACAAATGCCATCTCCGGCATGGTCGGCGTCGGCGGCTTGTTTGTTCTTGGTGGAGGTTACTTTCCCGAGACAATCCCCCAAGCCTTTGGTGCGGCATCGGTCCTTCTCGCTTTTGTCAACGTTGCAGGCGGCTTCGTCATCTCCAAGCGCATGCTTGACATGTTCCGCCGCAAAACTGACCCTCCCGAATATCCGTGGCTTTATGCTATTCCGGGACTCCTATTCGGTGGCGGATTCGTTGCTGCGGCCTCGACGGGTGCTGCTGGACTCGTGCAAGCCGGCTATCTTGTCAGCTCGGTTCTTTGCATTACGTCGCTGTCGGGGCTGGCTTCCCAGTCGACGGCCCGCATGGGAAATATGCTGGGCATGCTAGGTGTGGGGTCCGGTGTCCTTGCCTCGCTCGTTGCCGTTGGGTTCTCGCCCGAAGTGTTGACGCAGTTTGGCGGCCTGGCTGCCATTGGAGGCATCCTGGGTTTTGTTATTGGCAAACGCATCACGCCTACAGACCTCCCCCAGACCGTCGCCGCGCTTCATTCAGTCGTGGGCCTCGCCGCTGTCTTGACCAGTGTCGGCAGCGTCATGGCTGATTTGCCAAACGTGTCGACACTTCACCTCGTTACTGCCTACCTCGGTGTTCTGATCGGCGGCGTCACTTTTACGGGCTCGATTGTAGCCTTCCTCAAGCTCGCTGGCAGAATGACATCAAAGCCATTGATCTTCCGCGGACGTCATGTCCTCAACTCGGGCATGCTGGCGGCCAATGTTGCCACCATGGGCGCTTTCGTGACACTGGCGCCCGCGTCGCCGCTGATCGCCGCAGGTGCTCTTGGTGCCAACACGGTTCTCTCGTTTCTCAAGGGATACACGACGACGGCGGCCATTGGCGGTGCCGACATGCCCGTCGTCATTACTGTCCTGAATGCCTATAGCGGTTTCGCTCTCGTGGCAGAAGGCTTTATGCTGGACAACCCGCTCCTCACCACGGTCGGGGCTCTCATTGGGGTATCTGGTTCCATCCTCTCCTATATCATGTGTGTCGCCATGAATAGGTCCCTCGTCAACGTTCTTTTCGGGGGCATATCCGCGCCGACAACATCTGACTACAAGATCGAGGGAAACATAACCCAGACCAATGTGGAGGATACGGCGGAAGCTCTCACCAATGCGGAATCTGTCATCATTGTCGTTGGATACGGCATGGCTGTCGCCAAAGCCCAATATGCCATCTCAGACATTACGAACATGTTGAGATCGAAGGGCATCAAGGTCCGGTTCGCCATCCACCCCGTCGCGGGCCGCATGCCTGGCCAGTGCAACGTTCTCCTCGCCGAGGCAAGCGTGCCGTACGATATCGTGCTTGAGATGGACGAGATCAATGACGACTTTGGCGAGACCGATGTGACGCTTGTAATTGGTGCCAACGATACGGTTAACCCCATCGCTCTGGAGCCGGGCAGCCCGATCGCCGGCATGCCAGTACTTCACGCTTGGAAGAGCAAGCAGGTCGTGGTGATGAAGCGGGGCTTGGCGAGCGGTTACGGTAAGATTGCGAACCCGGGCAAGCCTCTCTATTAGCAGTAAGAGCTGACACGTTTTGAAGCCGACGTCCCTAATCCAATGTTCTACATGCCTGGAACAAGAATGCTCTTTGGAGATGCTAGAGTTACAACAGAAGGTGAGCAGCCCCTATCCCCTGGATGCCCCTGCCCCTCAAGCCGAGGCAGCCCCTGACACGCCACCAATAGCCATCAAAGCAGCGATCGAATCCCGGTTCAAGTCATAGAAGGATCCCCTGCATATACACAGCAGCCCGTACATACATGCTCTCCTGGTTGGCTCCGTTTACTAGATCAAGACCATGTCGCATGCATCTGTTTGCCAGATCTCACACACTTCTAGACGCTCAGGCGAGTAGAGGGGTCTCTTCAGTTATTTTTCTCGTTAGCCTCCGGCATCTATCCGCGTTACATTTTGGAGCTGTTCCTTGTTTCATTTGTCTTCTTCCTTGGTTGCATCTTATTTTGAAGACGCAGATTGTTTCTGAGAGCAGAGGAGACGATTGAGGGATGAGCAGAAATGCCAGCAACGCCAGTGAAGTCAATTACATTTATTTGCATTTCATGACCTTCAATCAGATGGGAACGAAGATATAAACAGGCATGCAAATGTTATTACGAGCCCTAGCTGCTTTTATGCCGTACCTGAAGCCGGGACGGCATCGGATCCCGCCAGCCCCCCACAGGCTTTATTCTGCACAACGAATAAAGGCGCGGGAAGCTGGACTCAGATTGGCAATGCACTATAGATCTGCCGCGGAGACACTTCCTCCGCCCTCGCGCCGCCTCTTCAAAATTTGACCGTGGAAGAACTGTGTGCTCGACCCAACCGACGTATTATTTCACTCGCATGAACCGACAAGATTGGTGAAATGCATTCCCCCTCAATCTAGACGTATTGACTCGCGGTTCCTGCAGCGGCGCAAGACTCTAGAACTCGCCGATTTGGGGCCGATTTGCGGTCGATATGGGCTCGTCTGCTTGCTACCCTGGTCTCGGATCCGGCTCGCTCGCTGCTTTTATGTGACGGGCTCCGCAGCCAAGAATGGAGAACGCTCCGCGTTCCTGGATATTCGCATCCTAGCGGCTGGCCAATCTCGAGGATGGCGTCTAGGTCTCATATAAGAGCACCAAGGCCGCCATGGCTGGCAACCATGGAAAGTGAATAGCCAGCCCTCCTGTCTGTAAATACTCCTTCCAACTGCCAGTGGAAGATAATTCTTGGCCCAAGATGAAGATCTCGCTGTCAACCGCTGCCACGGCCGCGGCGTACGCGGCCCTGGCCCTTCCCGGCGCGTCCGCGACGATCTACTACGCCGGCGTGGCAGAGTCGAGCGGCGAGTTTGGGGCATGGAGCGCGACAGCCCAGGTCGGGACCGGCTTGCCCGGCCAGTTCGGCGTCGACTACGCCTTCATCAGCAACAGCGGCATCGATGTCATGGCCGACCAGCACAAGATCAACCTTTTCAGGGTCGCCTTCTTGCTCGAACGCATGTGTCCTCTCGCGACCGGGCTGGGGTCCAAGTTTGACGAGTCGCATTTCGGACACTTCAAGGACGCCATCGACTACATCACCAAGACCAAGGGCGCATGTGTGTTGACCTCCCCTGTTCGCCGGCGGCGCTGGTAACCACCGCCACTTAGCATGCTAACCGTGCCGGGAACTGTAGATGCGATTCTTGACCCCCACAACTACATGCGGTACAATAACCCGTCGTCGCAGCCCTTTAGTGGCAGCGTGATCGGCAACAGCTCAGACCCGACGGCGGCGACGACGGCGCAGTTTGGCGCGTTCTGGGGGGAGCTGGCGTCGCGCTTCGCGAGCGACGAGAAGGTCATCTTCGGGCTGATGAACGAGCCCCACGACATGCCCAGCTCGCTGCTGCTGGCGAACCTGCAGGCGGCCGTCGACGCCATCCGCAAGGCCGGCGCCAAGAACCTCATCATCGCGCCAGGCAACTCATGGACGGGCGGCCACGCCTGGACGCAGGGCGGCGCCGAGGCCAACAGCGCCTGGCTGCACAAGCTCGTCGACCCGCTCAACAACACGGCCATCGACATCCACGAGTACCTCGACCAGGACTTCAGCGGCGGCCACATCCCGTGCACGCAGCCCGCCGCCACCAACCTCGCCGGCGTCACCGCGTGGCTCAAGCAGCACAGCCTCAAGGCCTTCATCACCGAGTTCGGCGGCTCCAACACGACGGCCTGCGTCGGCATGCTCGGCGACATGCTCGACTACATGGCGCAGAACGAGGAGTACATCGGCTGGACGGCGTGGGCAGCTGGTATGTTTTGGTCTATCAATTAATTAGTTCCCTCAAATCTTTTTTATTTATTTTTTATTTTTTTACAGAGTACTAACACGCTCTTGCCAGGCCCGTTCTAGGGCCCCAACAGCCCCTGCTGCACCGACTCGGCCCAGTACGGCAGCCTCGAGCCCGGCAGCACCGCCGCCAACGGCGGCCCCAGCCTCTATGACACCATCTAGAAGCCCGTCATCCAGCCAAAGGTCCCTGCCAAGCTGCAGTGGTCCGGCCCCGCAAGCATCACCGGCGGCGCGCTAACGTCGAAGCCGTAGCGCGTTAGTTCGTGTTAGTTTTGTGTGTTGCGGTATGTGGGCTGCTTGCGTCGTCAAAAGTGTCTGTCTGGCCGGGTTGTGGTAATTATGGCTGCAGACGGGTGGGACGTGTTCGAGGAACAGTCGAGTTTGAGGGAGTGAGATGTTGTATTTTTCTATATACTGCGGGTTATACAGCGATATGGGACTGTGAACGCGAAAAGGAAAATCAAATTTTGAATAACGGAGACTGAAAGAACATCTGCGTGGGCGGCACCCCGGCAACGCTGGCTTCGGCAATGCATATGGCAAAAGCAGACCATATAGGCCGTGCTATCGATCATTTTCTTGTGCAACGCGAGACGCACGCCTCGGGCAGTCGGGTTGAGGTCGTGTTTTGGGGTATCTGCTGTTTGGATCTTGACGAGTGCCTAAGCACTCTCTACGTACACTCCCGTACCTATTAACCCATTGGGATAGTTGAGAGGGTTATCTTGTGTTACACACGCTTCTTATACATACACATATAGGGGTATTTACAGAACTGGTGAGGGGTAGGTGTGTAGGTGTGTAGGTAAGGTAATTAGCATGCTCTAATCAAATTCTGTTGCACCACGTCGATAGATGGTTATAGATGGTTTACTAGGTACTGGTATTTTGCCGCCCATAACAACATCTGCCGCGCCCATGAATATTCCCGCGGCAGTTTCCCGGAGTGGTTTGTGCAACCTGATAATACCCAAATCGTGGCTCCCGGTGTTGGGGTTGTGGTCAAGCTTTTTGACAACAGAGGATAAGCCTTGGAACTATATGTGCAAGGCGAGAGGGCGCTTGGCATGGCCGCCGTAGGGCGATCCACTCTTGTGCCCTTGTTTACACCATTTCAAGTACATACAATCCAAGTCCCCGCTCGTGCCGTCCTCACCTTGGGCGCCATTCACGTGGCGCTCGGGGCGGTGCTGCCGCGAGATGAAAGTCCCACTCGTATGTCTCTTACTTTCCCCACTCCTAGCATGTTGACCGTCCTAACATGCCCCGTGAAGCTGCCAAAGTCGAGCCGCTGCAGCCAAAGTACTTCAAGGACCTGGGTGCGCAGCGGGTGCGGATCACGTACGGGCCGTATCTCGTGGCCGGGTCGGGCGACGCGGCCACGCACGGCATGCAGGCATTCCCGGACATGGACGCCATGATGCCGTGCTACGGCTGCCTCGTGACCGGCTACGTGCCGGACCTTAAGTTCTCGGACGACGGCACGTCGGCCAACGCCAACAAGAACATGTGGCTGCACCACATCGGCCTCATGAACCTGAACCGCTCGGCGGCCACCTGCACACACTGGCCCGAGAGTATTAGTGTCAATGGCAACGAGCGGTCGCCGTTCGATTTTACTATCAAGGGGTGAGTAAACACGAGCCTACCAAATCAAATGTCATCATGTCCATGCGATATGTGTCTGTCTGGCTGACAAGCCGCGCCGCTACACTCACAGCACCCGCAAAGCCGGCTACTACCTCGGCACGGGCGACCAGGTGATGCTGACGACGGAGGTGATGAACCTGGCGGCGGCGCCGCGCAACGTATCCCTCACCATCGAGTGGGAGTTTCTGCCTGGCACACCCGACGGCTTCGACGTAGTAACGCCCGTGTGGCTCGACGCACGCGGCAACTGCCTCGACGAGCCCGACGGCATCCCGGCCAACGCGACCATATTCAACGCGACATCCACCACGGGCTGGACGGCGCCGTTCGCGGGCGACCTGGTACTGGCGGTGCCGCACGTGCACGACGGCAGCACGGGGCAAGAAGTCTTCCGCGACGGCGCGCTTGTGTGCCGCAACGTGCCGGGGTACGGCGAGACGTCGGGCTACATCACGCACCTTCCGGGCGCCGGCGGACACCATGACCACGGCTCTGACAGCCACGTGATGCACGTGTCGTCCATCTCGCAGTGCGCTGACTTGGGGCCCGTGGCGGCCGGGGCCAAGTTCACCATCTCGTCTCATTACAACATGACGGCGCACACGCCGATGCGCACGCGTACCGGCGCGTTCGAGCCCATCATGGGCATCGAGTTCCTGCACTTTGCGCGCCCGCGCGACGAGGCGCTCGCCGAGATCCGCGCCATGAAGTCAGGTAATCTGGAGAGCTTCCTCGCGCAGGTCGCGGCGCTCGACGCCAAGCCCGACTGGCCGTGATGTGATGTGATGGGTTGAGCGGGCTGTCCGCTGTTATCAGACCTTGGGAAGGCACTTGATGGCATCTCATAGGAGTGGATGGATGACGGACGCGGCCACGTAGGATACTATGAGGTCAGTTAGTGGGTGCCAACAATCGACAATGCTATGACCGAGCAGCTCAAGATGCTTGGTTCCTAAGCGGACCTCGTTCCACGTATTGAAGGCCGATGCTTCTTCGGTAGTTAGTGACTCACCTGCTGTCATGAGGCATTTACTACCTCGGCTATAGCTGTGGTGAACAGCCGTTAATTTTAATCGGTTCTCTCTTTTCGTTTCCCCTTTTCTTAGAGCAGTCTAAGTTGTTGCCGAGGGAGAAAAAGTTTCTCGGTACTAGATATCAGCGCTTCATCGTACATGTCTCCGACTAATTCGCGGCAAGAGACGTTGTGGTTTGAATTCTTGATATTTTACTATTTTTTTTCATTACCTCTCTAGGGCAAGTGGCTGGCAGCTGCACGTCCATGCGCTGCCGTTGTGCCTGGGTATCATTTATTTGATTATTTACTTTTCCTTGGTCCGATTTGGTCATAAATCATCGCTGGTCTTGGTGCTCGTATAAGAGTCGCCTGGACCCCCGGTGCCGGCATAGCCTTGCATCGTCTGGCAGTCGAGATAGTTGTTCTCGATGAACGGGGTCGCCACCTGCACCCCGTACACGCCGGTCCACTCCCTGGCGGCCTTGCCGAAGGGAAACGTGTTGGCCCTCACCCTCCCATGCACGGCGACTGGCGCATGCCCGCCTGTCGTCATGGACGTGTTGAAGAGGCGAATCATATTGTCACACGTCGTCGCATTCGCAAACGTCGGCTGGTTCGTGATGTTTTTAAAAAGCTCGAGAGGGTACGGGTTAAAGGCCGGGTGGTGGACTGGTGCCATCTCGACCTCGAAGAACTCTGAAGACTCCAGACTCGATCCTTTGAAGTAGGTGGCCCCGCTGGCCAGCACGCTGTAGGCATCGCATACCGGCTCGTACTCGGCAGGAGAGACTACTGTGCCGTATGCACGGGAGCCCTCTAGGGCGATAGGGTTGGTGGCACTGATGAGCTGGGCAGGGGCCCAGCGGAACGACGAGTAGCCGTCTCCCAAGAGGTCTAGGAACGGGAACTCGAATCCAACGCGCTGCGGGAGGACAAGTTAGCAAAGCAAAGCGCCGAAACAGAGTCCCTGGGCCCGGGCTACATACTGAGAAGTCATCTATCGTAATGCCGTACGCCCGGAACTGAACATCGTGGTCATGCGCGGCTTGCACCAGGACGGGGTACATGGCCTCGGGGAAGTCGGGCAGCAGGGCGCGGTATGCCCGTTCGAGGATGCCGTACTGGGGCGGAATCAGGCGGCGGGCCATGTCCAATGGGATGGGGATGATGGCCAGCGTGGCATTGAGAACGCCCGTGGCATTGTTCGGAAACAGCTCTGCCAGCGGATTCGGGAGATCGTGCGATGCACAGATGGCCGGGGCCACGGCCAACCTACCCTGGCTGAAGAGGGCCGAGGAGAGGACGAGGATGGCGAGAGCCGAGAGGTGCAGCAGCGAGAGCTGGAAAGGCATCTTTGACCACCGCTTCTGACTTGACGATGCCCAGCGGAGGCCGAGGTCTCGGGGAAACGACGAGACCACCGAGGGGAAGTGTGGCATTCTTAAAGGCATGCCGCGCGACCAAAAGGGGAAAGAATTAAAAAAAAAAAAAAAAAAAAAAAAAACGACTAATAAGCCAAAAGGGGGCGGGGACGGGGTGGGGGAGAAGGGAAGAAGGGTCCGCTATCCTCCACACATGGACCCTCTCGTTGATAATATGTACAAGGTCGGGGGGAAGAAATAAAATAAAGCAAGATAAAAGGAGGGGGGAGGAAAGAGGCAAACTAAAAAGGAGGGAAGAGGGAAAGGAAATAGGAAAGAGTGATCAACAAACCCTTTTGGCAGAGGACAAAGGATGGCCAAGGTCTCACTCAAGGTCTTGTCTTGGAAGGTCAAGCAAGGAGCAAATGGTCCCGGCCGGTGCGCGTACGTGCGCGTGTCCCCGCGTCCCCGCGAGCGTGTCTTCTTTTCCTGCGCGGCGCGCATTTGTGCAGGCAAATCCATGGAGAGAAGAGAAAGAATGGACAGTAAGGTGAGTGCGACGTTCCATCTTCCATTCCGGGCTGGAAAGACGCCTGGATTGCGGCCAGACAGGCACAGTCCGGGATCTGTTACATCTTTGTCATTCGGGTGGGCTAAAGGTCGCAAAACGGCACTGAGGCTTGCCGGTGCTCGCTGAGTGGCTTTCTTTGTTTCGGAATGGGGGTCAAGCGAGACCGACTTCCCTGCCGTGGCCCAAGCTCGTCTGGGGGTTGAGGCAGTCGAGTGACAGACAGCTGGGAAGGGCGGGAAACAGTGGGGCGTGCCTTCCCCTCATCGATGAGAGGTCAGGTTCCAACCCAACTGCTTTCAGCCCCTAGCGCCGCCGGAAGCTGCTGCATCCTCAGGCTGCCAAGGCTGGCCCGGCCTCTTCCTCAGCGCTCCAGCTGGCGCACCTGCCACTTGACAGCAAGCCCTTCTTCGCTACTTTCCCACGTGTGGAATTCTGGGAGGCGCGGAAGTCGCACTTGCCGGCGTCAATAGCCAACTTTTTCTTCTGCACGCCGTTGATTGCCGTCACCGGCTGCTCGGGTGGACTCACCAATCGACGTCCGCGTTCTCTCCCTTTCCTGCCGGCTTAGTCAATATTTACCGCAGAACACGTCCAGAAGCTGCGCGGGGCTCGCCCGTGTTTCAACCGGATGTCGACGGTTCCGGCGCGAGTTGCATCGAGCCCTCGGCCAACGTCCTTTCTGAGCATTTCTTGTCCGGATCGACACATTTTCCCCTCCGATGGTTGCATACCCCACTGGCCTACACATTTAATTCTTGATTTCTTCCTTCGCTCGTATCGCCGACCCTCCTCCTTGCTGCCCTGATCAGTGCACCAAGCTGGAGAGCTCGCCCAACCTTATTAGCACATGGTTAGGTCTTGTGCAGCTGGCAGCCACGTGCTCCTATGAAGACAGAATTGACAGGTAACGGACCAAGCCCCGCATCCGCATGATGTTTCTTGGCCATCTTGTCCGTGCCTCAGTGTGTTGTCCTTCGCCCATCTTGTCCGTTCTTTCCTTAGTGTCTTTGTCGACGGGACTTCCTGCATGTAAGCCCCCCCACACCCGTCGTACCTTCGTTGTACGAGCAGGATTTCTCCACGACAGCGAGCTAGGAAGTAGAATCGACCAAACTCTAAAGTCTCTAATAACTGCTGCACCCCGTCCCATCATTTCACATCTTTTCGAGCGTGCTTACTTCTTTGCCGAGTGCTTGTTCCCTCTCGTTCTACACTAGAACCTGCATGTCGACGGGAGCACCATATCCATTGGCGGAAAGCCATGGAGGAAAAGCCCTTCGGCACAGTATTCGCTGCTTTCTCTTTGCTTTTTGTTCCCTACCGACTTGCTTACCTTACTCCTCTCGCTTCTTTTTCTTCATCCTGTCTTTCTTCCACTCCTTTCCCTTTCCGACGTATCTCCCTCTTTCCTCTTTCCCTCATCCGTTCCCATCCGTCCCGTGAACCTACACCACGAGCGACTGCATCTCTCCTTTTTGGCGGATTGCTAAGCTGCAGCATCTTGGTGGCCTTCCTTCTACGGGAGGGACGCTTCGGCAGCTGTAGGTTAGCAGCCTATTTCTGTGCCGATAGGCGCTGTGGCGCCGGGTTCTGGGTGCTGGGCAATCCGTTCCAGAAGCTGTGTTAGCAGTGTTTCAGGACGTCATCGCTGCCACCAACCTGGCATTTGCCAAGCCGGACTTGAATCGCCAAGCAACGGGTCTTTCTTGACTGAGTGCTGACCGCTTTCATACTCAGTCCCGTCCATTGTCGATCTTTGCGATACTGGGTCGTCGTGCACCGTCAAGACCGTCCAACTCAACACCACATCTGTGTGCGCCAATATTTCTAGACCAGATGTCGGGAGTGGAACGAACGACACGTTCCTCTGCTTTCCCCCAGTGGACAGCAACGAACTTTTACGTGCGGAGACCGTTGCGCTAACAAACTGACCGACCACTCCGAACTCTACGCAATACTGCGTGCTGTCTGGGGACAGCACTTTATCTCAGCCCTGTCGAAACTAAAGTTGCCGGGTTAAGTCCGAATGATATTTGCGTGCAGTCTTCCCTCATTCCCGAAGTCTTGTCGGCGAATGCCAGGTAACACCTCGTCAGGATATCCGCGCAACTAGAAAGGTTAATTGCCTAGTTACGTGCACGTAAAATGAGGCCTTGGCGGAGTTAATTGCGAGTATCGCCGTCGTCAGCCTGAGATCCAGCAGACCACCGATGGCAGGACAGCAACCAGTCGAAATCCCGAGGGACTGGGGCCCTATCCGCAGGGCTGGAAAGGCCTGCCAGGGGCCATGGCGGTAAGCCGAAGCGTGGGCTTTTTGCCCCGACCAGTCGCTGTCGTCTACGAACGAGTTCAAGACCAGTCTTGCTCGCCAGCTAGTACCGTCTTTGGAGACGTTGCCGCCGGACCTCGCGCCCTTGTATCAATGTAATTCCCCGCGGTCGAATTGGATATTCCCTTTTGTGTAACCTACCTTGCTCGGGGTTTGCCGTTTGCTGCCGGACTCTTAACCAACTACATAGTAGTAAAGACTTCTTTTCTCTCGGGCTCCCATTTGCCGATCAGGTCTCGATGCTATTTGGTTCGCGCCCTTTGTCCAAATCGCGGCTAGTGCCTCGTCGCTTAAGTCTGACCGCCTCAGACGACCCAACCCAGCAGCCCCCGTACTACACTAGTACGAGTACTAACCACCAAATCTCTCGGCTGAATAAGCGAACGCACCCCCAGGCAGGCTGACAGGCCTAAGTTTTTCTTCGTTTGATGACGAGGGCGCCGTCCGTGTCGGGTGTTGTGAGAGTGGGCACATGCAACACCATAACAGGGCTGAGTACCCAAAGTCCCAGCAGAGGTTTACTCTGCACGACTAATCTGCGCCTATTCGTACTCTGAGACGTAAGACACAATATTCGTACCTAGGCAGACATTGCCCTGGGGCAATAGACTAAATAGTTGGCTCCACTAGTGACTAGCCGGGCGCAGTCACTCGTCAGTTCACCCCATCTCCACCCCCCGACATTCCGGTAATACTGATAGAAAGACAAGGAAGAAGCGAACGATCAACGGCGACGGTGACGGCTTCGTGCCCGTCTCATTAGAGTAATGGCGACAAATATGGCACCGGCTCCAGATGAATTCGACGAGTCCGAGTTATCAGTAACAACCCCCTCTCTCACTCTCATTCTCGGGCTCCCTCCATCATGATCCCAACCACATTGACAGGCATCTCCAAGCACGTAACCACGACTGACCCAGCTATGTGAGCAGCATCGGCGTGAGCGTGGCCGTCTAGCCCAGCGAGCCTTTCGCCAGCGACAGATTGACACGATCCGCGAGCTGAGAGAAGAGAACAAGGCTCTCAGGGATACCATCTCCAAGCTCTCTCAAGTTACGGACGACCCAGCACTCGTTCACGGCAGCAATCACGACACACTCCATCACGCCGCAACCCATGCCTCGGGCTCTCCGGGGGCCGGCTTTGAATTGGCCGAGCATGCCGGCGACATCGAAGCCGAATATGCACCCGAAACTCACAGCAACCACTCAGTGGCTACCGTGAAAGCATGCAACCACTTTCAAGACTTCTCTACTCACAGCCGCACGGCCTTCAACCTCGTCCACAGTACCCACTTTACCAGCCAAGCCCAGGCCCAGGCTATCCAGCTGGCCCCCTTCACTGCACCAGCACAGCATGACAGCCCTCCGCCGGGCCGCCTCTCGCCGCGCCTGACGTACGGTCTATGGTTTGAGCCCGACCGTGCTCTCAAGGTGGTCCACGCACCCCCCGACATTGTGCCCTTTCTCGGCGAGGGCGTATACTCGTTTGGCGGCGCCGTCTTCTGGACCAGCGCGAGCTACGCCCTGCCCGCGCTGCGAGACGTCGTCTACCGCACCCGCTTCTCGCCCTCCCCGTGGCCGCCGCCGCCCCAATCCCACTCCTCTTCCGCCCCCTATCCCCAACAGCACCAACACGCCGGACAAGACGGGACCGCGACGCCTGCAGCCTCGGCCCCGTCCTCGGGCCCCAGCTCGCCCTCGGCCGGCAGCGGCAGCGGCAGCGGCAGCTCGGGCGACGCCAACGAGGACCGGCTGCGGACATCGACGGCCATCGTGCAGAAGCTGTTCGGCATGACGCTGCACCTGGTGTCGGAGCGCACGCTGTACGACCTGATCCACGCGCGCGCGGTGTGGCGGGTCCGCGGCAGCCTAACCGGCGACCACCCGGGGCGCGACCCCGAGGCGGGCATCCGGCTGTTCGCCGACACGGTGACCGACCCGGGCCACATGGCCGCGCTCGGCGACCTGCGCTTCTGGATGGACCCCGCCGAGCTCGACGCCTACGTGCGCGCCCGCCTCAGCGCCACCCCCGCCGGCTGGGCCCCCTGGGCTGCCGTACTCCGCGGCGGCGGTTCTGCCGATCCCGCGCGTACGTACCTCCTCAGCAAGCTCGTCCGCCTGTTCTCCACCAACAGCACCTGCGTCGCCGGCCCCCGCTGGCGCGTCGACACGGTCCAGCGCTTCGTCGATGCCTGGCTCGCAGAGGCCGGCTCGTATGCCGGGTTCGGGCCGAGCGAGGCCGTGGCGCACGTGCCCGAGTTCAGTTTTTAGCCAGCTTGAGCGGAGATGGGGAAAGACGGGAAAGGGAAGGGATAAACGCATTGGTTGTGGTTGATGGTTTCCGAAGCCCCTCTTGGTCCCATTTCTGGGTCCTCGACTCTCTAGATTACTTCTCGTCGGCCTCCAAGAACCCCGTAAATGATGCGGAAACTTTAACCGGGTGATCACCTGGCGGCCTCCTTCTGGGCAAGGGTCCCAAATCCTGTCCCCTTGGACAGGATCCCGGAGTTAGCACCCAGGATACGGTTCCCAGAGCCGAGTCAAGCCGGTACCCATCGATGAAGTAGTATGCCTTGTACTCGGGTTGCGACGGCCTTCGACTCTGACGCGCGGCCACAACAGAACCATCCCTGTTGGTTTGCTCTGCCTCCGGGAATCTGATTTAGTATATAATCTCTTCATACTCCATCATACAACCTGAACATGACCCCAATCTAGTCACCAGGAATTTCCCTTTCCTTCTTTGAACTTGGAACAGAGCGGTTGCCGCCTTAGCCTGAGCCAGCCTGAGCCAGCCTGAGGAAGGGGGTGACTGTTTCGGGCTGCCTCAGCTATACTTGCCATAGTCTCAAAAGGGAATGGAGTTCTAAGGCTACTCTTCTGAGCCCAACGTTAGGACACTGGTGCCCCGCCACCTAGCTACCTCGTTTTTTCCCCTCGCACCGGAGCAAACGATCCCTTGGCTTACACACTAATAAGCAAGCCATTCAATGTAACAACGGCAAGGCGCAGCAGCATAGGTGAACCTAGCTTTAGCGGTTGCGATTTGGGAAGTCCGCAATAGAAATGGGTCAAGGGAAGGATGGCGCAGTTGCACTTGCCTGCTGTAACCATATACCGATCATCGCTCGCTCGGGTGAGCCTCTCCTTATTGCCCTCGATCTCGAGGCAGAAGGGGATGCTTTCAACCCGACGTCGCGGATCCATTATCTGGGTCATTGCGAGAGGACTCTGGATAAGATTCGGCTGCAAGTCAAGAAAGCTGGCGAGAGCAAGTCGAATCTGGAAGGCATCGCACGGCACCTGAAATGGCCATTTTCGGCTTCCGAAACCAAGGATCTGCTCGGCGAGCTGTCGCGCCATAAGGAGACCATCATGATTGCGCTCTCGGCTGACTCGATACGAAAATTGCAGCTCTCCCTCTCCAAAGCCGACAACTTGAAGAAGACCATCGCCAGGACGCTGAAGATCACGGCGCGCATTGCCGTCAACGATGAGAAGGAGCGCATTTTGAACTACTTCATGACCACCAACCCGCAGTCCAATCTGGATATGAGCATCAAGCTTAGGCACCCCATGACCGGGCTACGGCTAACCGAGTCAGTAGACTTCACCCGCTGGCTGGAGACTTCCAGTTCCAAGCTCTGGCTCAGCGGCATCCCCGGAGCCGGCAACACCGTCTTGGCGGGATCTGTCATTCAGGAAGCATTTGCTAGGAGCAACGAGGCGAAAGACGTTAGCGTCGGCTTCTTCTTTGCGATTATAAATACTCGGATACCTTGGGCCCTGCCAAGGTTCTCGGCGCCGTGGCCGCTCAGCTTGCACGGCAGCATGACGATGCCTTTACCCTTCTCAAACATTACTATGAAAGCCTTCATCCTGCAAGATGCCTGCCGAGGAAACCAGATGCCGGGGACCTCCGGGCGGTGATTTGCCAAATGACTGAACTCTCAAGCCAAACAACCATCGTCGTTGATGGGTTGGACGAATGCGGTGATAGTGCAGTTGATGTTTTAAACGTCTTAACGGAGCTGGCTTCCTTTACTAGCAATGTTTCGATGGCTATCTTCAGCCGAGAGATCACTATGACCAGGCTGGAGGATGCATTCGAACATATCTCGATCATGGCACATGCCGAGGATATCAAGCTCTATCTGCTTGAGAGAATCAACAAGTCACGCTCACCTGGAGCTCCGTCTATGGTTCGGATGTGTCTTCACATGATCGCCTATGCCAGGCCTCGCTTGACTATGGAACAGCTCCGACAGGCAGTTTCAACGCCTCGGTACGTCGGAGCACGATCGGACGAGGACTCCATTATCCCGGAGCGGGAAATTGCCCGGCGGTGCAGGAGTTTAATCCGCAAGTCGGACGATGGTGACTCTTTTGAGTTTGCTCCTTCTTGTTAAGGAGTTCCTGCAGAACTATCCAGCCCTCTACGGATCGGCGGACCAGCCAAGCCTCGAAAGGTACTTCATTTCCGAGCACGTGAGCAATAGCCTCCTGGCTACGTATTGTCTTCGGTTTCTGCAACTGGCGAACTTCTGCGGGCCTCCAGAGAAACCTGGATTCCAGGAAGAGATCCAGCGCACCCGCGAAAGAGATATGTCATACCCCTTCTACAAGTATGCGGCCATACAGTGGCTCCAACTTGCAAAGAAAGGCCTCCCGGACTATACAGACGACGAGGACGGGGATGAAACTCTGCTGGACCTTACCCTGTCGCTTTTCCACCAAGACAAGACGGCCGATTTTGTGCTGTGGGCAACTGAGCTGCTCCATTGGCTCTTCGAGAAGATGGAACTTTCCAGGTTAGCCCCAAGCCCGATAAGAGGGCTTGGGAATCAATTTCCGAGCTCAGCTTCAAGCCGATTTATCTTGCCGCAGCCTTAAACCTTCTAGAGGTATGCTCAGTTCTAGTTAAATTTGGAAACTTCAACTCTCGATCGCAAGCTTCACGGCTAATCTCGCCATAGCGTCGATACTAGCCCCTTGCCTACGTGACAGTGGACGCAGCGAACAAAGAGATTTTTTCTTGCGCACTCTTATAGAGAATATCTTACCGTGCTCCAATCGGCGTGATGAGTCGGTCGAAATTTTCTGTCGAAGAACGTCATGATCTCGGAAAATCCGGTCTTGTTTGGTACTCTATTGGTATTCGCGATTGGCTGCATCCTTGCAGTTAGACTTAGAGATTTTACGCTAGTCGTCGCCGCCTTGTCCACAGGCTTCGTTCCTAATAAATCCGATATAACGGCACTAAAGGACAGCTTCAACAATATCCACACCGACTGCGACAATGAGAGGCTAGAAACGTCGACATTGGCGCTCATAAAATTCTTGAAGTCTCTCGAAAATGAAGAATCGGGATGGTGTTCGCAGTTAATTCCTGCCGTCTGGAAGTACGCTCTCTCGAATAACTTCGGGCCCACAAGGTTCTGGACGTCGTGCAGGCAGTCACCGTCGACGCTACGGTTCTTCCAAGCCATCGTCAAGGCTGGAGACGTGAAGATGGTCAAGCTGCTTCTTGGAAATGGCGTCAGTGTTCACTAACGCGCTGATAAAATATCCGCACTCGAAGTCGCCTGCGGTTATCGCGTTGCCCTCGACCTACCTGTGTTCCTCCGAGAAGGACAAAAGCATAATTGTTGAGCTTTTTGACCACGCGGTTGTAGAGAGGTTGAACGAACTGCCGCCGGAAGAAGAGGGATTAGGAGTACTGCACAGACTGGCCACCAGGAAGGATGCCAGCACCATCGTCTGGCTCGTCAAAAAGCTCGCGAGAAAGGAGGTCGACGTCAACGCGCAGCCCTCTGTCTCGCCCCGACACTCGCTTCTCACATACCATCTTATGAAAGGATCCTTCCAGTTCGACGCAACATTTCGAGGCCAACGCCACACGTACCAAGAAGCCAACGCCTCCATCTAGCGTCCTTGCTTGGAACGGCTGACTGCATAGCGTTTTTCCTGGACAACTATCTCATCACAGACCTCAACATTCCCACAAAAGAGGGATACACCGCACTCCATCTCTCAGCTTCTCGAGATCACACCGACGCCCTTAAGCTTCTTGACATCGACGAGTCGTCACCGTCCAGCCGCTTCCACTAGCTCGACAGCACCGTCCTCTCGCTTCTCTGCGGTCCCGGCCCCCGCACCCCCAAGCTCGTCGAGGACGCAGTTCTCTCACTGCGGCAGCTGCCGCGGTGAGAGAACCTGCGCCTCCTGCACCTTGAGCCTGCTCACTGGTGGAGCCCGCTCTGCCGCGCGCATAGCTCGACCTCGCAGACGTCGTCGAGAACTACCTCACTATCGGAGCGGACCCGACTTCGAAGGGTCGCCGCTTGGCACAGCGCTCGTCTTTGCCACGGCCTGCGGGAGCCTCAATGCCGTCAAGGCGCTGGTGCGGCGGTGTGGCGTCACAGTTCCCGGAGGAAAGTGTGAGGGGCGACGAGATCTGGCGCGCTCTCTGGAGCTTACACGCTCAGAACCCGTTCCCCTGTGGTTACTGGCCGGGCGCTTCTCCGAACAGCGGTGCATAAAGTGGCGGGGCTCTGGGCAGACCAGCAGGGAACGGCTCTGGAGCGGCGTGGTGCAGGTGAGACTGAAGCTCGTCGGCAAGCTCGCAATTCTGCCCCACGAGTCTTCGCTCGAGTATGCCCGCAAGCTCGCCGCCGTGAGGCGAGAGCAGCTTGGCCAAGTCGTCTCGGCCGCTGGTGGCCTCGTCTACCCGGAGCCGCTGCCAAGGCTTCATTGCGAGGGCGACGCCTCTTCCTACCCAGCCATAGTCGGTTCTACTATTTCAGATGGGCGTAACTCGTGCACGTAAGGTTTACCTACCCAGACACGTAAGGTCTACCTACCCAGACCGTTAATCTCACGGGGTGAGGGCCCTGACTATGAATAGGAATCAGTTGCAGCAACAACCGGGTTTCCGGTACGCTAGCCTGAAAACAGAACAACGTGACGGGCCTTCAGGGCCGGGCTCCATCTGACACGTTGCGTGGGAACAGCAACTGGGCTCGTGGGACTAAATCTGAGCCTCGACGAAGAAGCCGGACGATGAAAAGGGTTTGACACGGAGAGCGGAGCCTAGGTGCGGCGACATTGTTGGGCCGGAGACAAGACACGGCCAGACTCGACGAGCCGCACGGGGCAGATGGAGGAACTGCAAGAGGTTGAGGATACTGCAGACACTGCAAGTGCGGATGCCGTTGCAACGGCTTGGAAGCGTCATTACCTTATTCCCCTTTGGGGCAAAGTTGACAGAGTCTTGGCGGTGCTGCTAAACCCAGGGGGCGATCTTCCTACCTAGGGCGCCTCTCATTCGTGGGAAGTGGAAGCCGTCCTGGCGTGGGGCCGCGCCAGACCAATCACGGCCGAAGGAGCCGGCTGGACATTTTGGATTCCTAAGCCGTCTTCTCCGCGAAACTTGAAAGACCGAGCGCCGAGATTGTTAATTAGGTACTGGTACTCGAATTATTCATCCACTTTGAGCTAGATGCCCTTGGCGTCGCAAATACTTGCCCGTTTCATTCGCACTAGCCAATCCGAGGCCAAATGTGACGATATACGCTGACAATTCATCCAATGGCATCGCCGTCCAGCGTCAATCATCATGGTCGGTCTTGGTCGGCTCCGCTTTTAGAATCCTCCAAAGCGACCGAGTCCGAGGTCTCAATCTTTTGGATTACCCAAGCTCCCTACTCAGTATGCGTTTGCATTTGCCTTGGCTAGTCCATGGAGTCCTCACTTGGGCCCCGCTTCATGATGTCCAGGACAGACGGATGGGGACAAGTCTGTATAAAGACCGCGATGATTCCAGCTCCTACTCTCTCACAGCTCGCATCACGCAGCTCGCATCACACGCTCGCATCTCACGCTTTAACACTCGCATCTCACGCTTTAACGCTCGCATCTCACGCTTTAACGTACAGCCTAAGACATCGTGTCTTCTCACATCCCAACCATCACCGTGATCCGTGACCATCTCATCCACGCCTTGACCCTCTCCGACCACTCACTATGGCAAACGACGAGGAACCGCCCTTCCCCACGCCCATCCTGCCGTACCACCGCGCGGAATACCCAGCCATCAACCCGACGCGGCCCGAGCTGTCGTCCAAGGGCAAGAACGTGCTCGTGACGGGCGGCGGCATCGGCGTGGGCGCGGACATCGCGACGGCCTTTGCCCGGTCCGGCGCCGCGCACATCGGGCTGGTGGGGCGACGGGCCAACCACCTCGAGGCGAACAAGGCGGCCATCGAGGCCGCCTACCCGGGCGTCAAGGTGACGGCCCTGACGGCCGACCTCGCCGACGGCGACTCCACCACGGCGGCCGTCCAGAGGTTCGCCGCGGCGACGCCCGGCGGCAAGATCGACGTGCTGGTGGCCAACGCGGGGCACCAGAGCGCGCTCGCGCCATTCGACAGCGTCGCGCGCGACGACTTCTGGACGTCGTTCGAGGTGAACAACAGGGGCACCTTCGACCTCCTGCGCGCGTTCGGCCCGCTCGCGGCGCCCGGCGCCGTCGTGCTCAACGTCAGCACCGGCATGGTGCAGCGCCAGTACATGCCCGGGTCGCCCAGCTACCACGCCTCCAAGGCAGCTGCCATCGTGCTGTTCAACTACTGGGCCTTTGAGCACCCGGAAGTGCGCGTCGTGCACTTCCACCCGGGCATCTTCCCCACCGAGATGGGCAACAAGACGACCGAGGCTCTGGGCTTTGAAATGCCGCAGGACAATCGTGAGTTTTTTTTTTTTTTTCCATCTCTCAAACAAGACGAAAGAAAGAGAAAGGAGAAATAAAGGCTAACCACGGCGCACAGCCAACCTGCCCGGAGGCTTCGCCGTGTGGGCGGCCAGCCCCGAGGCGGCGTTCCTGGGCGAGCTCCCGCCGCGCTTCGTGTGGGCGCACTGGGACGTCGACGTGCTCAAGTCCAAGGCCGCCGAGATCAAGGCCGATCCCAACCTGTTCGCCTTCAACCTGACCGTGGCCGGGTCGCCGAGTGGCTAGACGGTGGAGTTGTGGTCGCGGCGGCCGGTCGCGGTTGCGGCGCCAGGAAAAGGGGTTGGATGGATTGTTTGGGTTGAGGTTGAGAAGCGGGGTTCAGGGGTTAGGGTGGTTGTTGGTTGGGGGTTAGGAGTGGTTGTTGGTTGGGGGCTCGGGATCTTGTGGACACGTGGGGCCTGATCTGGAGTTTGGATCGGTTCTGTCTTTCGTGCCTTCATTTTTTGGTCGCAAAGTTGCCGTGTCTGTGTGTATTAGGTTATCATTGCAACACGGAGAGTTGCGTCGTCCCGGAGCCCGGGATTCTGCGTCCGATAGTTCCATTTGGCGACATTGTTTTTGCAAGCGTGAGTGCGTGCAGTGCAGTGCGTGCAGTCAAGTGGAAAGTGCGGCGCGGCCTTGTCTCCGAACGGATTGCTGATGCAGAGGAGGGAGGCGGACAGGCAGACAGGCACATGTGCCGCCCCATCGCCCCATCGCCCCATCGCCCCTCCCTCTCCCTCACCGTCACTCCACAAGGGAGTCATTTGTTTGATCCATCCCTCCATCCCCCCATCTCGGCCCAAGGCGGCCGTGGTGGGCCGTTTACTGTGGCCGGGTGCTGGTCCCGCACACCACGCACCACGCGGGTGTGATGCCGATTACCGCATATATCGCGGGGGTTCTTTGCTGAGTGAGGCTGTCGCCCCGGAGGCGCGCAGCGCCATCATAAAGGAAGGGACAGCCCAGGTGAATTAGTTGTTCGGGTGCGGTTCCCGGGTCTTGTGTCACGTCGAGCGGCTCGTGCTACCTTTCTAGGGTTGCGTCTTTGGGAAGCCACATGCCCACAGAAATAGGCACGCAAGCCGATGCGGTCCAAAGCAAAAAATGGACTGGGGAAGAAAAAAAGAAGAATCCGTAGAAGGAATCCATGCATGTTTCGCGTGCCCGTGCAGGCCAACGCGCAAACGCCCCCCAATCCGTGGACGCAGGGCTGCGGCACAGCACTGAGAAACCCCTCACTCCCGTCCCCCTTCAGGCCTCTTCAGGGCCGAGAAGGGACCTCCCGCGGTGACGAAACAGCACGAACACAGCGCCCGCGCCGCCCGCAACAGCTGAGGCCGGGCCCAATTTTAGGTTCCTTCAGGGTCTGGCTAAGAGAGTCGGCCTACCTGACGGCCCAATCCCGCCACCAAACCGGAACAACACCTGCGGAAGACTGCATTAGTAACCCGTCTCAGTCGCCCAGGTGTTGGCCGTGCTTACGGGCCCGCCGTCCTGTCTGATTCCGGAGGGGCACGGCGCTAACGTCAGAGGAAGGGGCCTCAAGTCCTTCTCTTCTTTAATACCCGTCGCAAGCCCCCCGACCCTAGCCGTTCCCGTCTCCCCTCTGCCCTCTGGGTGAGCCGTGCGTGACATCTCATCAGTGATATCGAGCATCGGTGCTCATTTGTGTGTGTGTGTGTCTTATTCTTTCTGCTCTGTCCTTAAGTTTTGTCGCTTTTTTTTATTGTTGCTGTTCTGCTGTTCATATGACCCGAGTCGCTGGTTCGATTCTCATCTTACCTGCACTTACACCCGTCTTTGCTCGATCCGATTATATCCACACACCTCATCTCACCGCACACCTCATCTCACCACACACCTCATCTCACCACACACCTCACATCTCATACCACACCTCACCACCACACCGTGATGTTCCAGACTGTGCCCCTGAAGCGCAGTCTCTCGCGCTCCGTCATCAACCTCATCAGACGCACCCTGCCCCTGGTCAAGAGCAGACGACGCACCTGGACGACAAACGCCAAAACGAGAGCCCCAATCGACGCGTGACATGCAGGAAACAGACTGGGCGGCCGCTCACCCGCCGCCTGTGGACACCTCGTCGGGGTGCTTCTGGATGGTGGCTGGCGCACACCGTCATCGGCTCGCCCGCTTCTCTTCATCCTTTTTTTTTTCGATTCTTCATCTCGTCTGTCGCTATATCTACCTGTCTAGCCAAGAAACTGACACCTGAGCGTTTCAAGAAAGAAAGAAAAGGCTGATGGCGCTGCTGCATCGACATGTCCCGGGCTCAAGGCCTGACTGAGTCTGAATGCACACTTTGCGCCAGCCGGCCTCTCGCTTGTTTTGCGGCCTCTTGAGAGCCGTGGGTTTCTTTTGGTTCTCTTATCTTCTCTTCACTTCTCACCTCGCCGGCCAGGCGCTTTTCGATTCTTGTCAGGCGGTGTTTGGCCTGTTGGTGGCAGTCCTGAGCCGTTGTGGACTGACTCTGGACTTGCAGTGGCGTTGTCGGGGCGCGCTTTGGAGTTTCTCAAGGACCCACTTTGAATCCTATTCTCTCAGTTTTCATTCTGTCTTTTGGGGACGGGTTTTTTGCTCTTGCTCTGTCTGCAAGTGGCCATCTCTTCTTTCCGTGGGTCAACGGGTTTGTGTTATTTATGGCTGGGGATGCCCATCGAGGGCGGACAGGGAAGTACTTAAAATCAGTCAATCTTTGCCTCGTGTTCATGATGGATTTGTTCCAAAGTTATGTGAAATTAAGACTTCAACGCAAAGCACCTTAATGTGTGAAACAAAAAGACCAGCCACATTCTCAGGACGACGAGTGAGCTCAGGAACCGAAAGCGCCGTCTTCTTTCCCAAGTTTGTCTGGCCTCTTGAATTCTCGTGGCCGGGTCTTGGTGACTTCTCGGAATGTGTCATCACGCTAGCGGTCTACGCAGGGGCGTTGGATTCGCAGGTGGCTAGAGTTGCGGGATTGAAAGACAACAAGTTGAATATTTAAACATGTACCCAACCATGGAAAGGTATAAGTTGAGTTCTGTTCATGCACATTACTTGTCTGGCTAAGGCAGTGAGTGACCTGCTCCGGATATAAATGGCGCAGCATGTCTCAACCACACTTCATAGTTTATCTAAATCTCAGCTCTTGTTGAAAAAATCGGCCTTGGCTGCTGAAGACAGAATAACGCTTTTGAGGACAATCCGAGATGCCATCAACTAAATCTCGATGAAATGGATGTTCCATTCCAAGTGTTATCCTCACTTGCCGCCATAACTCATAGGCTGCGTCTCGTTGAGTCTTTGTGACTCTTAATCCACCCGAGCTTCATCCTCCAACACTGACTCCTGAATGTGCGTGCATGCCCTACAAATTCATCACCGTGCTTTACAACGGGAACTTTTGCAAAAAATCAGCACGGGTGCAACGGTTGCAATCGATGCCAGAGACTTTTGTCAAACTCTCAACAAGGCGAAGGAACAGTCTTTTAATCTCTGGGGTCATGCAACGCCTTTTCGTAGGACGAAAGAGGAAGGAGGTCGGTTGGCTTGGCACACGTTAATACGGTGCGTGCCATTTAGCCTTCAACAGGGCACCAACAATGGAATGGGTAACCCACCGCAAACACACCTTGCAATGTCGTTTTCTGCCGCTGCGCGCCTTGGCAGCGATCCTGACCTTCCACTGAGTCACCGGCGAGGAGCTCTTGAACGCATGTGAAGAAGGGGGCCATGCGACCCGGGAGAGCCCCCGTCGCTGTTGCGCCGTCTTTGTTTTTACATTCTTCCTCCTCGCCTGGGCTGGGCTGCAACTGCGATAGCGGCTGAAGCTCTGAACCGAAGGCGTAAAATCGGCACCGAGAGCCCTATCACATCGACGCACCAACCGCAATGGCGCCAACGCGGCTCTCGGGCGTCGCGGCGCTGGCCGGCCTGCTCCTAACAGCGCCGGCGCGCGCGTGGACGTACCGGGGCTTCGGCGGGTACGCGGACGCGTTCCAGGAGCGGGTGGGGCCTTACGACGCCAACTCGACGGCGTTCCTGGACGCGGTGGCGGCGTCCAACGCGTCGGGGCTGTTCCGGATCCCGGGATACGACGTGTCGAAGCCGTTCCCCGGCGAGCCGGCCGACGGGTGGACGCTCAGCGTGACGGCGCTGGACCTGTCGCAGTACGACTACCGCCAGGCCGACGCCGACGAGGCCATGCTCGGCTACAGCCTGACGATCCAGGCGCCCGAAGCGCTGCTCGTGACCAACCCCGACGGCACCAAGACCGTCCGCACCGACCCCACCTGGGGCATGTGCATGTGGTCGTTTGGCCACCCGTCGCACATCAACAAGACGCTGTGGAACAACCAGGCCAACAAACCGCTGGCGGCCGACGGGTCGTGCAAAGGGTTCCTGCCGGACGCGTGCATCGCGGCGCTCGAGAAGCGGGCGTCGACGAGCTACTGGGTGGCGGACTCGGCCGCCCAGTCCAAGGGCCCGTACGGATCCATGGTCAGCTGCGACCGCGTGGGGGTGCCAGACGAGTGCGGGCTCTCGGGGCCGGGCAACGCGGGATTCGCGGTGCCGGCGTACCTGGGCGTGCCGGTGCCGTACCTCAACGGGTCCGTGACCGACTCGGACGGGTGGCTGTTTGAGGGCGACGTTGGCAGCTACTATAACTCGACCAAGGACCTGCAGGACTACTGGGACAGCATGGTGCTCAACTTCTGGCCGCTGCTGACCGTCATGGTCAACGTCACCGTCGACCCCAACGCGACCGACTCCCAGCGCGGCCCCGGCTTCCCGCGCATGAACTGCATCTCGCCCGGCGGCGTCGGCACGAGCAAGGCCTTTACCTTTTCCGGTGTCGTGCCTGGGGCGAACGGCACCGACAACGGCGGCTCGACTGCGGGTGGCAACGGTGGCAACAATACCGGCGCTGCTGGTGGAGGCAACGGTGGCGGGGCCGACGACAAGAAGAACGGCGCGGGGATTGCACATCCGATGAGCACGGCTGTCTGGGCCGTGCTGACCTTCTCGGCCCTGTTTGGAGGGTTCATGCTGTGATCATGTCGTGCATGCGAGCCGTATTTACCTATGATAGTTAATGTCTCTTACGCCTGTCACGCAGTAACGTGTTTACCGCCATTGGGGTATATACACGCATTGAACAGTTGATAGTAATTAAAGGAAGATGAAAATGTAACCAGCGAGCTTCGCATGCTAGGTGCGAGCGCTCTGCGAAGAAATAGATGTTCCTGACATCTTCGCCGGCTTTGATGTCGGTAAAAGGGGTCGCACAGTGAGGGATGTTTCCTGTTGAGTGGGCTCAGTGACTCCGTTAATGGCGCCTCCCATGTCATCATCACCTGGGACCCAAGACACAACATTCAAGACATTCGGATCACAGCTACCCCAAAAAGAAGGGTTTACGCCCCGTCAAAATAGCATGGCATTGTATGCAAATAGGTGCTCCTTTTATCACAATCTTGCCTAATTGTAGCGAACGACGCCTGCCAGAATCATACCAGCTCGCATCCATTTCCCACCCCCAACCCGGTTCCATTATCTCCCAGCTCATAGCATCATAACCTAGAGTGTCGACGATGGTGCTCAACACAGAAGGGCAGCGCCAGTCTCGAGGCTGCCTGAGCCATGGGGGCTATGTGGTTTCAACACAGCTTTCGTTAGCCGACACCACCCCATTTCAACACGGCCCCCTTAGAAAACTGTCCCGTCGCTGTCAATCAAGATTGGCGGTTCCTTGGTGTTTGGCCGGCTGACTTCGGCAATCTCTCGGCCGCCCTGAGTGAGAATTAGCGACCTGATCAATAAAATCGGAGCGGTTCAGGTGGGAGGACGTACCTTCCAGCTGCCAGCCTCTAGGACTTGGGCTAAGCTCAGCTCGTTTCCGGCCAGCTCGGGTTTCAGCACCCTGTTAACCTCGAGACAGAGCCGATCGAGAAAGCCGACAGTAACACCTCTCCACTCCACGATGACGTCGTCGCCGGGCTCAAACATTGGTGCAACCTCGACTCCCTTGACACCGGTGCGGTCGCAGAACTTGTTATAGTTGTCCAACCCCCGATCTTGGTCTTCTTGCTTCAGGGTGAGGACGCCGAGGTCGATAAACAACCCTCCGTTCCGATACTCGGGTAGCCCAGTGAGGAGTTCTTGGCCTGCAAAATGTATCTTCATGATGCTCTGCATTGGTTGCATGAGCGAATATGTAAGCCATTGTGTGAGCTTGTGGAACGGGAGGATGCTTTCCCAGGGCGCAACGCCGTTGGACTGGCCCGTGGTGTTGGGGAAAGGCGAGAAAGTGGGGCTCGAGGGTGACTGCGCCGGCTGCGGCATCGAGCTGCAGGGCCAGGCGTCGCCGAGCGAGACACCGTTAATGGCTGTCCGGGATGCGGGCCAAACGGACGCCAGCCCGTCCATGAGCACGTTCCAGAGCACTGGCAGAGGAACGATTATGACGCTGGATGCCTGTGTGGATGGGTGGGAGAGGATATAATCTGGAATTCCACGTCAGCACAAGTGCTCGTCTCGTCAGCGGAGGAGCTGCCCTGGGAAGCATACCAAGCATGCTGCCTGGGCGGCCGTCGCTGCCGAAATACTCGGTCTTCTCCTCGAGGGTTTTCCCTAGGCGTATGAGGAGCTGCGCGCGGCCTTCTAGACCAGCCATTTCATTGCCTGGCTTCGACTGCAGCCCCTGGGCGAGCTGCTCGACCGTCAGGCTCTGGAGGCCCATCTTGTCCACCTGGTTCTTGTTCGTCTTGTCGCTCGAAAACAAGCCCTGCAGAACTAGTGTCAGCACAAGACGGCAAGGGGCGGGAGACAAGAAGCTCGACGCACGGCCTTGAACATTTCCAAGCTCGCCACGGCAATGCCCTCAGACCGCTTGTAGACGCGGCCGTTTTCGGCGCTCTTGTAGCTCCACTTGGTGCCGGCGCCAGCGTCGAGAAGCACGCTGACAAGGAACAGGTCAATCAGGCGCCTGCACCTCTCCGTGTTGTCAATCTCGTCGGGGAAGGTCGACAGGAGGTGGGCAATCCGGTCCCGTCCGCCGACGGCGAAGTGCTGGTGTCGGCCATGGGGAGGGATGCTCGTGAAAGGGGCATCGTAGTCTCTCTACAGTTGGCGATTGACAGCGTCATGTTAGCCATGCGAACGGCTGCGGGGTATTGGGGGGGGGGGGGGGGTATGTAAGGTATTGGTATTCCCGAGGTGTGGGAGCTGGAGGCGGGCTGGGTGCATGCATCCAAGCTGCGCTGCAGCAGCACGAGTCGGGCGCAATGCCGTATGCCATGGTATAGGCGGGCGGGCTGGCTGGACTTGCCTTGATAATGTTTGACACAAAAGACACTACGTCGCCAAACTTGCGCATGTCAACGTCGAAATGGTGCAGGTCGTTGCGCAGGGCCTTGTCCGCCACGATCTTGGAGCGGTCTCGGACGGCGCCCAAGCTTCGCAGGTATCCGACGGGGTCGAGCTGCGGATCGGGCGCCCTGGGCATGTCGATCTTGGGAGCCAGACCCGGGGAAAAGGGCGTGAGGGGCGTGGCTGGGCCATTCGTGCTCGCGGTGCCGCCTGAGGTTCGATTCATGATGCGATTGCTAGAGGCGATTGGCGACTTGATGCTGGACGAGGCGGCCGATGCAAGAGACGACTTGGACTGCGAAGTTGACAGTTTTGGCTCGACACCGCCGCCAACCGTCTTCGACGCCCTCTCCCTCCGCGAAAACAGCCCCATTCCTGCTTAGTCGCCCCAGCAGCCCTGCTCAGTGGCCCAAGTCGTGGCGGTCTGGCAAGAGACCCGGAAGAGGCCGATCTTGTGACGCGTGGGGCACAGCTACTGCAGACGGATGCCAACTGGACCAGTAAGCTGCCGAAGGACCAACGAAGCACCTCAACGTCCTTGTTAGTAGCGCCGTTCTGTATCTTTGGGAGTTTTAGGGGGTGGAGGGAAGACAGCGACAGCAGCGACAGTGACGGACGGCGACACGATCAAGAACAAACAGCAGCCGTTTGGATTCCGAGACCGATGGAGCGCAGCTGCAGACGGCGAAAGGCAACCAAATCGACTACAAGAATAATAACTGGACTGGATGGAAGGACGGGACAGGCCTTTGACGGGTTCCCGCCCGTCCTGCTGTCTGCCGCGAGATTTAATTACCTACATAGGTTGGATTTAGTTGCGCCTGGTCGGGCATCTACCGGGGTCAGCTACCTGGCAAAAGCATTGGCAATCGCCAACTGACTCCCGAACTGCACATGGGGCGGTTACGAGGGGCTTCTGGGCACAGCGGCTCGAGGGCGAGGGCGAGTACCTCACCTCAGTCGATAGGGAAGGCGGGGTTCACTCCACTTTGGGGGGGGAGAGGAGCTAAGCTTTGGCAGTGGGAAATTGGAGGGAAGCGGACCTGCATCTGGTTCCCCTTCACAATCGCAGCAGCGCAGCCTAGGCCTGAGGCTACAGCTAGAGAGACAAGCCGAGAACAAGTCGGTCAATACCAGTCCAGTTAACTCGTCTCGTTCTTTGACTTTCCTGCCTTCCCCGTCGTCTCTTGGATCAAGCTTGGATTCGGCTGTCAAGAGGGGATGCACGCACTTTGGGACTGGGACAGGATCGTCGATCGATTGAGCGGGGATTGGCGGGGTTGTCCCCTTTCCTCTTTCCCTTTCTCTCGAGATGGGCTGATTGCTCGTCAAACGTTCTCCGGTGGGTGCCCGGACGACTCCATGTTTGGAGAGCAGGGGCATGGGCTGTATTGACTGGCAGAGACCGGGCACAGAGAGAAAGAGGAAGTTGCACGCGATGGAACCACGACTCGTTCGTAGTTGACGACTTTGACAACGAGACTTGGGTTCCTTCGTCTCTGTCGGATCCTGGGGGTACTCTTCTTTATCGGCACTCCCTACCAATTAGAAGTACTACGACCAATAGACAATAAGACAACAAGACAACAAGAAGCTTGCACCGTTACGCCCGAGGAGTGAGTCTGAGGGAGTCTAAGATCACCGAAACACACCGGCGCCCCCTTCTTCCCACCGTGGTATCCGTACTACTGCGTGGGTATGTAATGGTAAACACAATACGTACCCAGTAATACTCCGTACCCCACCCAGAATTCTCCTCGATCCTCGCTTGCCACACGATACCTACCGATAGCTTCCCGAGCCGTGGTTCCACTAGCGGTCGTTAGTTGTCGATTAGCGACGCCGCACAGGATATCCTAGGCCGGGGCGAGAGCGGTCGGTCCGCAGGCCACCTTCGTTGAGGAGTTCAAGTCGGGAAGGGAGAAGCTCTGAACTGAATTCACCACCACGCGCCACGGCCCACCCGCCGTTCCTCCGGTTCCACGGTTCTGGGCAAATGAGCCCCTGCAAGCCACGCCGGGGACGCTCCAACTGGACGTCGTTCAGTGGCTCGAAAAGGGTGGCCGCGCCTGGCGCTTCCAAATCGGGAGCCCACTAACGAACAAGACCCCTGCCAAGCCGCATGGTTTGCTGCAGGTACAGTCCACACAGCGCAACCTCAACCCACCATCACCACCGCACGGATGAGGCAAAATTTACCAAAAAAAATCGAATGGATCGTTTCGACCTATTCGAGTTGCCTCTCCGGGAACTCAACGCAATCCTTCAGTTCCATAGAAAATGCGAGCTTCAAAGAGTGACAAGAGAGAAAGCCAGCGGGTATTTCCCTCAACTTGCTTGCACGTGTTCCATGTTATCATCTGGTTTGCAAGACAAGACAGAAAGATACTTACCAGCTCAAGCTAGCAAAAACGGAGGTTGCCGTGCCTGTCCAAGGAATGATAGTCAATATTTATGCACGGTCGCTGATTAGGTGCCCCTCAACTCGGCCTTCAGCATTTTCTTTGAAGCCGCACCCACCACAACTGCCAGACCAACGAACCCCTTTTCACGTCAGCGGTCCTCTAACCATGTTTGTAAGCAGAAGATGCGGAAATCGTGTGTCAGTGGAATTGGCACAATCACGTAACGACAACGATGCGCGGCGGAGTTGTCTTTGGTCAACTACATACTGCATAGTATTGAGTACCGAGTATCCCTACAGGATTCGCACTACAGTCCATGCAATCAGATCAAAAACTAACCAATAACAGAGGCCTAATTATGCGTTCGGAGCAAAGCCCGAGTGCACTCCAAGGAGTCGGGCAGGTCTCAGTGGCCCGCGACTGACAACATTGTGCTCAGCCGACGTCGGCCCGAAACGCTCTGTGGGCCGTGACACACTGCTCCATACCTCGACATCTCAATACCTTGCGATATCCATTTTGTTATTCCCAAAAAAGTAAAAAGAACTGGTCTCCATAATCTCTATCACATCCACCGCCCGCGAGACCGCCTGCGAGAAGCAGTCTTGGAGCCAGTGCTCCGTAAAGAGCGGATTTAACGTTCTTGGAGTTATGCAAGCGGACGGTTTGGGGAATATCGTCGCCACAGCTGGCTTCGGAAATGGCCATTCGCCAAGGGCGGCCAGCCAAAAATCCCGACCCACACACTATTGGTTGTTGGCCCGTATCTCGCAGCTCAAGCCGACGCTATGCAGCGGCATGAAGCCATCACACACGTGTTTTTCTTTCATTTACTTCCACTATCTCCTCCCTGCTGGACCCTGAAATCCGAATCACCAGTGCACTCAGCACTGCACTGAGCACTCACCTCACCCGGCACCGCTACCCCTGAGATGCCCAATGCAGCTAGGTCGCAGGCCCTTTTCTTCACATCCTTGACTGACCACACCAGAAAGCCATGACAGCGCTCGGATCTGGCAAAATCAATAAAATGCTCGAGTTTTCAGCACACGCTTTTCAGCACACGCCGTTGGCGTGGCCGCGTCCCTTGGCGGCCGACTTCACCGGCGCACCGTTGTGCATGGGCAGGCTGCTCCCCTTTGAGACGTCGAGGCCGTTGGCAAGGCGCAGCGACGGGTTCTTGGCCATGCCGTTGTGGGTGCCGTTGAAGCGCATCCCCGCGATGCCGTCGTACCCGTGAATGCCCGTGGCCTTCTCGAGCCGCGAGGCAATGTCCGGGTCGACCTCGCGGAAGATGGCGATCTGCCGCTTGAGCAGCTCCGGCTTGCGGCACACGGCCATCTTGCCCGCCACGTTGCTGATGAAGCGCTGCCGCGCCGGTTCGTCCCACACTTTCTGCCACAGCGCCCGCGGCGCGTTGAAGTCCTCGGGCCGGATCTCCGACAGGAACAGGATGGCGTCGCTCGAGAAGGACGACCCGTGCACCTTGCGCGGGTCAAAGCTCCGGCTGCGGAACTGCACGGGGTCGATCGACGACAAGTAGTTGGACCGGCTGCCCTGGTTGAAGAAGGCCATGCCGCCGTCGCGCTGGAAGCTGGCCGGCCAGTAGGCGGTGCGCGGCGCGTTGACGGGCAGCTGCTGGTAATTGACGCCGATGCGGTGCCGGTGCGTGTCCGGGTACGAGAACAGCCTGCTCTGCAGCACCGGGTCGGCGCTCGGCTCGATGCCCAGCGGCATGTGCGCCGGGTTGAAGGCGGCCTGCTCGATCTCGGCAAAGTAGTTGACGGCGTTCTCGTTGAGCGTGAACTCGCCCACCTTGCGCCGCGGGAACTGCCCCTGCGGCCACACGTGCGTCAGGTCCAGCACGTTGATGCCCTGCCGCACCCACACCTCCTCGCCCTGCTGCTCCGTCATGGTCTGGATCTCGACGCTCCACCGCGGGAAGTCGCCGCGCGCGATGGCCTCGTACAGGTCTTTCTGGCTGTAGTCGGGCGACAGCTTGACGCTGTCCTCCTGCGTGATGAAGCGCGCCCCCTGCATGCTCTTCATGTGGATCTGCACGTACACCCACTCACCCGCCGCGTTGACGAACTTGAACGTGTGTCCCGAGTACCCGTGCATGTGTCGGTACCCGTCGGGGATGCCGCGGTCGCCCAGCAGCACCATGACCTGGTGCACCGACTCGGGGTTGTTGCACAGGTAGTCCCAGAACATGGTCGAGTCGTCGCTGCTCGACAGGTGCGTCGACGGATCCCGCTTCTGCGTGTGGATGAAGTGCAGGAACTTGGCCGGGTCTCGCAGGAAGAAGACGGGCGTGTTGTTGGCTACCAGGTCCTGTTCCCACGCCACCGTGTTCCCATCGTCAGTTCAGTTGCTTTCACATCCATGGGTGGCTGAAAAGCCCACAAACACACACGCACGCAACTGTTGAGGAGAGACGTACCCAGTTTCCATCCTCGGTGCGGAACTTAACGGCGAAGCCGCGCGGGTCGCGCGCCAGGTCGTGCGAGCCCGCCTCACCACCGACCGTCGAGAAGCGCACCGTGACGGGGCACTTCTTCCCCTTGGTGCCGAAGAGGTCGGCCTGCGACAGCTCGGGGGGGGTCGGTGCACTCGAAGAAGCCGTACGCACCACTACCCTTGGCGAGCACCACGCGCTCGGGGATGCGCTCGCGGTCAAAGTGCGACAGCAGGTCAATCAGGTGGAAGTCCTGCTGCAGCAGCGGCCCCGACTCGCCCACGCGCTGCGACTCGTACGGGTGCGGCATCGGCACGCCGTTAGACGTCGTGTACACGGCGTCTTGCGACTGCATCTTGCGGTCCGTCTCGTACGTCGTGAATTGCGACGCGACGTGGGCTGTAAAGCTCATGTTGGCTGCCGCTGGGAGCGCCATCGTGTTGTGTTTGTGATGCCCTGTCCTGTCCTCTTAACCAAGTGACCGACGGCGATGCTGTTTAGTCAACCCCTGTGTTTCTGATGAGACTACCTGCGGTTGCTAGATCCTGAAGCGTGAGTCCAGTATATGAAAGACAGTAAGTAGGCTACTACTGTCTCACAGCGAAGGAAAAGAGGTGGCACGTACGCCCTAGTGCGTTAGTCCAGAACCGACTGGAGGTAAATATGCGAACATTTCCATCACGGGGGAGACTGGACACTGGACACTGGACCCTGGTCTTGGTCCTAGTCCTGGTTGATGATGCTGTCATCGACGGCAGAAGAGAGGGACAAGTAAGCGGGAGTCTCTCCCGGTGTTTTACATACCTGCCCTAGTTGCTGTGTAGATACCTCCATAGTGACGAGATCTATGACGGCATCACTACGATATTTCTAGGTCAACTGTCGCAAATCTAGAGTGATCATACCGCCGAAAAACAAGCAGCAAAATGTCTGTTTCGTCTGCCAATTCATCCTTACGGGAGTAAGCTTCCGTCTCTGGAGACATGAATCCATCTTCATACAAAGGCAGGATGCCTAGCAAAAGTGATCAAGGTTCACGATGGTATAACTACGAGCGTGCGTAACCGTTTATAAAACTAATGAATGCTCCGCTCCGCAGTTATGTCTGCTTTTTCGAATTAGTTATCTAGTAAAGACCCAGGTCTAACGCTGATGGTAGGTGATGCTTGACAGCCGTACCCGAGTCAGGCCAGGTTGTCTAAGTGTATTGTGCTAGGCACAAGGCTAATGATATACAGTTGATGGCAGTCGAATGGACTGAGGAATCCGGCGATATTCCCTCAGTCTCTCTGCACGAATAGTAAAGAAATGCAAGGAAGGAAAAGAAAACAAGAAAAACAAAAAAAGCCTCGAAAAAGCGAATGAGGCAGTGGCAATCCGTGAACACCAAAATATCTCATCAAATATCAGAAAACGCCTTGCCCACCGCCTGCCATAGTTGGACACCAATGCACCGCGACAGAGCCGCAATATTTTATGAGCCGCCACCCGCCATGACCGAATCATCGGACCCGTTTCCTCCACTTTGGATAAGCGGACCCTTGGACATAAATGCTCTTCAAATTAAGTTTCGTGTCGCATTAAAAGAAGAGAAAGAGGGTATTGTGCTCGGCTTCTTCCGCTACATGTCGTTCGGTCATGCCTCTTTCTGGGCGTCCATCAAAGAGGCTGCTTCGTTCCGGTCATCCTCGGGGTGATGGCCGTCATTGGAACTATCGCGTACCTTCCTCTCGTCGTCGTCGTCTTCGATCATGAGGTCGATAAAGATGTTATCGTCACCTTCGGGTCCAACTCCAATACCGATCGGATCGTTGTCGTCCGTGGAGCCGCCCCAAACGTCGCGGCCAAAGATTTCCTCTGCTCGCCGGCGACCGACGTCGGTCCGTGAAAGAATCTCTAGCGCCCTAGTCTTACCAGCTTCGGTGGTCAAGTCCATGTTGAGATCTTCACCACCATAGTGGGTATCTCGAAGAAGCCGTTCCTCAAGACTGTGCGTAGAGTTGTCCCCGACAAGCAGATGTGGGCCACCTCCACCATTGTTCTGCATGAAGAAGGACGGGTGGATAGAGCCCGACTCGAGGTCTATGCCGTTACCCTGGTTCGAGTCTGAGCGTCTATGGTGGCCATGCGATGACGACGACGGCCCGGGCCCACGGGATGGATGACCGTGAGAGTTGCTAGCAATCGTGAGACCCGGTGTCTGCAGCTGCCCCGGGGAATGCTGCGAGAAGAACGGAACCCCTGATGGCCCATACGGATTCGCTCCCGGACTTGTCTCCATGCCGCCTCCAGAGTGAGTGGAAGACATGGCTGCGGCCGCCTCGGCATTCAGCGCCTTGCGTTTGAGGCTGTTTGCCTTCCCCTTGACACTCTCGGGCAGGTCGTCTGGGTCGTCGACACCGTACTGGATTAGCATCTTTTGCAGCTTTGTTGGGCGGGGCTTGCGGGTGCTCTTGGAAGACTCTAGTACAGGCGGCGCCTCTGGTGCAACAGGGCTCCACTTGTGAAGCTCTTGTCGGAAGAAGTTGGTCTCGAACGCCAGGAGAATTTCGGCACCCTCAATCTTTCGGAGATAGAACCGCTGTGTCTCGGCCTCGTTTGCTGTTGCTAAAACGGGATTGCAGTATGATCCAATCTGGTTGCGGAACTCCTGGGCGTTGTCGATGATCTTCTTGAGCACCTCCTCTTCGTCGGGTTGGAATGGCAAGCCCTCTATCTCTTCGAACCAGGAGATCAAATCCTCGAGCTTCGGCCTAGCCGCGTCGCGTGGAATCTTGACACGCCAATCGCAAATTGGGCAGGTGTATTTATCATCCTCCTTCACCTTACCGCGCGCAATCTTGAGGCACTTGCCGTGATACCATTCGTGGCAAAGCTCGCACTCGATCATCATCCCCGCTTCCGTACGGCGGCAAATGCAAAACACTTCTCGGAACTGCGGGTCCTCCCAGTTGTTTGACTTCCTTCTTTCCGGGCTCGGTTCCCGTGATGCTGGCTCGGCAGGGACACGCGGCTTGTCAGTGACGATATTGAAGCACTCGATGTTCCGATCGAGCACGTAGTCCATGTGACTCTTGAGAATATGCAGCGGGGCATTGGTCTTTCCGAAGAGTTTCTTCCCCTTACGCATCCAGTCTTCATGGCGCTTTTGTTCCCGTTCGAGGTCCAATGTGCCTGTCGGTTTTGCTTGGAGCTCCTCAATCTTCTTGATGACCTCTAATACTTCCGCATACTTGGGTCTCTCGTGGTAGTCGGGTCTTCGTGAACGCTCATTTAGGTCCATGATCTGCCGAGAGGCCTCGCGTTGTTTGTGCAAGATCTGGTCCACGGCGGCAAGTGTCTCCGGAGAGACCGGCAAGGCACTCGCCTGTGCCTGGTCCGACAGTGCCTGAAGCTGAGCGTAATTGACAACGTCGGCATTAATTAGCTCCTGTGCCTTCTTCTCCCATATTTGGCCAGCGATAAGTTGATCTTTGTAGAACGAGAGGTGGTCGTTGTAGAGAGGAATTTTGAGAGCCTCCCCCTCTTCGATGAGGTCATTGACATCCTTTAGAGTCATGAAGACCCCACGGCTTACTTTGGCCTTCTCGTTCCACTTGAGTTGGTCCAAAACGGCAGAGAGTTTCTGAACCTCGGGGATGTCGACATTGAAACTCTGCCCTTCCTCAAGTAGCTCCTCGACCACATCGATGCTTTGGTTCGTGCGGTGCGTGAGGGTCTGCCTTGCGCTCTCTTGGAAGGCCTTTATGGCATCCGCACGCTCCTTCAACTGCAAGATTTCGGGGCAGTCGAACCCAATCAATTCTGCTTCGTCAAGGAGGCGGTAGATATTGGATGCGTTGCGCGTTTCTTCCCATTCTTTCTGCTCTTGGGATGTGCCCCCGATTGACTTGCGCGCGCCGGTCAGCCAGGCCTTTTCGTTCTTGCGGCGGACCTGCTGCTTCCGGACCGTATAGTTCGTCGCCTCCTCCACCCAGTGGTTACAGCGATCGACAAACGTCTTTAGTATCGGCAGGGATGGTAGGTCGTGAGGGATCTTTTCGCCTTCGCTTAGCAAAGTCCGTAGCGATTTGAGCGACGGAGTGGCTTCCTCGTCCAAGAGTTTCTCGTACTTCTCTTCCCAAGCTTCGGGCAGATGGGCCTTGTCAGAGACCTTCTTGAAGGTGTTGGCGACGACCTCACCCGACTTGCGATAGTAGAGAGCATGGTCCTTTCCGAGGTAGCGATCAGATTCCTGACTGCCACAGCATGGGTGGCTGCCCGCATGTAACAGACACAAGACCTTGCCAGTCTTCAGGCAGATGAACCTGGACAGATAGGTGAAAGACTTGCAGTAGAAGCAGCCATACTCTTCCTCGGGGACATCGACGTCGTCCACTTTGAACGTCATGGGGCATTCGTCGCCGCTTGCGCCGTTGAAGACACATGCGTGCGTCTGCGCGGGGCGCTTGGCATCGAGATGCTTGGCAATAAAATCATGCTTGGCAACAAACTCGTCGCGCTGGCCTAGTTCACGCCGATGTATCCGCTCGAGGGCGGGTGCTAGCCATTTCGCAGTCTGGATCGTCAGGCCGGCGCCGGTAATTCCCTCCGCCGCGGTCCACAGCAGCTCATCGTGGGAAAAACAGGGCTGTCGCCGAAACTGCTGAAGTCTCTCCACTCCCGCGAGTCCATAGGGTTCCCAATCCGAGGGGGCAAAATTCACAGCCTCGTTGAAGTTGAACCCGTGGTTGAATCCGGCGTGGTATGCCTGGGGGAAGGTTATGACGAACTGCCCTGCTCTCTGATCGAGGGCGTAGACACGTACGCCAGCCTTTTTTAGCTGCTCCGGGGTGAGAAGGGTGACCAGCTGGAACAAGAGATCCGGCTGCGTCTCGAAGAGTTCGGGTACAGCTTCCCGCATTGCTTTCTCGAACTTCTCAGCGTCATCTCCTGGAATTCCGTACCAAGTCTTGGTGGCGCCAAAGTGCTGGTAATTGGCAGAATACGCGTAGTGGTCTTCGTTGTGCCAGCAGAACGTGGAGAATATCATGCCGACATATACCCACGGGACTGTCATTCCGGAAATGTCCGACTTGATATGCCTGAAAAGGCTGTCGGGATGAAGCGGCAAGAGGTTGAGGTTCCACGGGTCTGTAGAATAGGGGTTTTCGGGATTCTTCTCAATGGTCGGAAAGCCAGAGCCATGGGTAGTGCAGTGGATATCAGCGCCGTACTCCACCTCGACAGTCTCCTCCAGGTCAGCCACAAGTCGCCAAAACTCCCGCTCGACGTCATCTTCCGTGACTGGACGGTGGCAGTCGAGAACGGGGTCGAACGGCATCTTGCTCTCGAAATAGGCCTGCTTGAAGTCGGCAGCCTTCTCTTGGAACTGCTTGAGCGAGTAAAGCCCTCCCTCCTCGAACCCAAACTGGCCATCGCCAACGAGACATCGAGGGCAGTTCCACTCCGTGTCAGGCTTGCTCCTGACAGGCGGGTCGAGACACGATCCATGGTATCCGTGATCGCAAGATTCGCAGATGAGAAGAGCGCCGTGCTCCTCGCCGCCCTTCCCACAATGCTCGCACATCTCCCCAGGAGAGAATACCTCGTCTTTTGGAATCCTGGGAGCCGATGGGCGGAACAGAGACATATGTGAACCGGCGATGGTTGGCACGGCATCTATTGAAGCATGTCAGCACATGAAGGGAATTCTATCACCAATAGGAACAGGCTGGGGGGTAGGGGTGTTCCGAGGAAATTAGGGGCCAACACTGGAGAACCACCTTGACCTTGTCTGACAAACTGACGCATGCCACTTGGCTTTGTGCGAGACCGTTTCAAAAACTTAGAAGCGACCAAGCCTTATGAAGTGATGGGCAACTTCTAGAAGAGGCTGTTCTAGTTCCTGACCTTTCTTTAACCGTTTGCTTCTGCGACTGCCGGATTCCCCATCGTCCTTGTCCGTCCCTGCATCCGTGTCTTGATTGTCGCCACTTAATTGCCGCTTAAGTACGGTAAGACCCGAAGGACGGGATTCTGGGGTGTTTTTGCTGGACGAGAGTGGCGTGCTGGATGTCTTTGGGGCCTTCATGTCAGGGTTTCCAGTTGGCGGACGATTCACGCTCGTAAACCCAGAATTGACTGCAGTGAAACCGCCCGAGTTGTTGATAGCAGTAAATCCGGGCGCCTGTGGCGCTGCAAATGGGGATGCCTCTTCCATCGAGAAATCTCGATCGGCGTCTTTGGTGTGGCTGTTCATGGTAGCCTGTAGAGCATCCGTGGCGTGCCTTGCTGGCGACTCTGCCCGGAGGCTGAACGGTGTGTTGACGTTGGTCCGTTTCATCGGGCTAGGCGCCGGGCTGGGTGTTAGAGGGCCGCCATATTCCAGCTCGAGCTGCTGATGAACGCCAGGTTTGGCTATCCGCAAGTAATCCTCGTAAGGACAGAGCCACTTCTGGTAAGAGTTCTTCAGTGAAGTCGACAGGGATGACATGATCTTGCCGCTGTATCCTAAGTCGCGCCCAATTTCGGCCCATTTTTTCAGCTTGCAGACCTTCTCAAACCCGCCTCGGGCCTCGACGGCCTTCTTCAACCGGTACAGGTCGAGCGGCTTCTTGTCGACGTACGGCCACCGGGTGAGGTTTGTCCCTTGCTGTTTGTGGAATTTGCCAAGAGCATCGAGGTACGTGAGATTTGCGCGCGAGCCTACAGCTACTGGATCAGCATCTGGCTCCATGGTGGTGGTGTGCTGGGGAGAGGGAGGTGTGGCTTACTGCCCTCGATAGAATTAAGCTCTTGCTTTCTCGTGCGAAAATGGAATCTCTGCAGTTCCCTGGTTAGCACGACGAGGTTCCCAATCAAGAATCGATCGCCGCGGGCCGAAAGTGCGAGCCGAGAATGTCGCAAACTTGCGAACTCTTGGAGAGACATTCCTCCGAGAACCCAGAGCCGGGTGCGCGCCAAACCACTCAACTAACCTTGGTATCGATGGCAAAATCGGGATTCCATGACTCAGGCGGGACGATTTTGCATAGGCCATATTCCCGCGCCTCGGGCGCAATCTTTTGAATAAACTCAAAAGGCTCCTTCCATTCTTCCTCAGTTGGGTAGTATGTTGGCGCCTCTTGGAGGCCGTGGGGCCGGCTCTTCTTCTTCACAGGCTCCTTGAATGTAGGTTGCTCGCGGCGTTCAACTGATGTCAAGTCGAGAGGAGGGCTTATCATAGAACTAAGCGGGTTCTGGGTCTTCGCGGGGTGGTAGCCATTTGCGTAGACTTGAGCTGGCTTCGCGTTCCCGCTCGCACAGAGGGTGGCAGAAGCGGCCGTTGTAGGCGGTCCTCGCACGCCGGCACTGGCGCTCGAAGGTCCAGCGCCGCCTGATCCGGATATCCCGCCGACCGAGGGGGCCGAGACCATATTCGCGGAGCGCTCGTAACCGGTAACGGGCGACAAAAAGGCTTAGGCTGTCGACTTGGGGTGCTCGAGAGAGCGTCGAGTTGGACGAAGTGCCGGACTACGGATCAATGGTATCGGCGCATCGTAGCATGCAACCCCTACAAGAACAAACGCCGTCAGAAAACGAGTAAAGAGGCTGCCCGCATAACGAATAGCGGCACGACCAAACATAACGTGTCCAAGGGAAGGTACTAGACGGCGCAAGTTGGTAATTGGAGGCTTAAAAAAGTGTGCGCACCGAAAACCAAGAGGTCGAGGAAGGTGCTGATATTCGTCCTCTCCTTCCTCCGCCACTGCCCAGGGAATTGGTGTCACGCAAGCCAGTGCTCCAATACTATGCAAACTGCCCCTTTCGACTTCTAGATGAATAGTGATTGGATGCACTGAGGCAGTTATTTTGGTTTGGTGGTTTGCAGGGAGCGGTAGACACGGAATTGGACGACAGCCGTGGATTTCGGATTGGGGGGGGAGAAGCAGTGTTGCGGGTGACGGGAGCGAGGTGAATGGAAAGGAAGGAAAGCCCAGGGCGGCGGAGGTGCTGGGGGGGGGGGGGGGGGGGGGGGGGGGAAGGGGAGCATGGGTTCCCCCATAGGACGGGGGACGTTCCCCAAGAAGGGCAAGGTTCAAGGCGCAAAATAAACTATGGTGTCTACCTACCTTACCTACATATCTTGCACATACGCACACACCTACATGCCAGAAGGTTCTTCAATATCTGTACATCTGTCCCTAAGTTGGCTTTTGGAAGATGTCCGCAAATGCTATACCAAACCACATGGTAAGCGCGGCCAGCATGGGGCTAGAAACTATGGAACGGCTATCGCGTCGGGGCCAGCATTGGACTCCGGCATCGAATCGCGGCGCGGCGTGAGGCTGATGATTCTGCCTGTCCCTCCCGCTCTCCGCCCGTCGCTTTCAATGCCATTTCACTATGCTCCTATCATCCCTTGTACCCGAACCCTAAAATGAAGAATTGGGGCGACATCACCAGTCAAAAGATTTCGCAGGGAAAAGAAGCGCAAAATCGGCGCAAGCAAACGGCATCTGCCCTCTTTAGCACCGACCGCGGAACATGCGGCCATGTTGCATGCGATAGCTCGAGCTGCAGCAAGCCTCATCATCCCCGTCACATAATGGGGGGCTCAAGTGCGCCGATGGCCTGATACCTACCAATGTATGTACTAAAAATGGAGACACTTGCTGCTCGCAATAGGGTTAGTATAAACGTGAGCCGGAGCCATATGCCATCTAAATCCCAAATGCACGCATGCCAACGGGCTGTCTTCCTTGCTCCCAATGCTACACCCCAAGAACGGATTATCAAAGTGGCATTACGTATCCGTATTGTGGAATGCGGCAGAAAAAGAAAAGCGGACTGTGAACAAGCCAACGATGCATACCAGCAGCACAAAACGGCTCGGCTGGGGGCCGGCTGGGGGAGTCAGCGCTCGCTCGCTCGCAGAGGATGCAAATTGCTACGGTGCTGTACCCTGAACTATCGCATCCTTTGTGGGACCTCCCATGGCATGCCATCAATATCCAAAAGTAAAAAACGGAAGGGGGGGTGGGCGAAAAAGAAAATGTACCGCGTGTGGGAAAGGAAAAATTGCGAAAATGTCAGACTTTTTTAAGGCATGCATGACCGCCAAAAAAAAAAAAAAAAGCCATCTGTCAAGCCCGGAAGTGCGTTTCGTGAGACGTGAGCGTCACTGCATCCGTCCACAAAAAGATGATAAAGATGCGGCGTCGTTCGGAAACAATAAAAATGGAAAGAGAGATCTGATATCGACAGGGGGGGAAGGTGGGTAAGCCGTCCAGAATTCATCGCTAAATCGGCCAATGGGTGGTCGATTGACGTTCAAAAAAAGGACCCAAGGGTTGGGGGCGATTGCGGGGCTGGCCAACCTGACTCAGCAGAAACATGTGACTCGAGATCGGCAATCTGATTTCCTAGCTCGGTTCGCTCCAAACGACATGGCTAGGGCACGCTAGCACTGCGTATTTTTAGGCAAGGCGCCTTGGTCTGTGGAGATTTGCTTATGGCTTCCAGTTTGATGTGAGTGAACGAAGGAGAAGGGCAGCACCTGGAATATCCCAAGCCTTTCGTGATGCAAGGATTTCTGAATGAACAGTTCTAATTTTCTTAAAAATTAAAAAAGAACCCATAAAAAAGAACCCACCCCCAAACACCCCTTCCCGTTAACCAAAACACCCGATTTATGCAAATTGTTCCCCGGGTTCCGTCCGCCTTAAACCTTTGGCGGGCTAAAACCTGCCCCTGCGTGACCTGTCCTAGATAATCGATGCTAGACCTTCGCTTTAGCCTTGTTGGGCGCGCGCCGTTTTTTCGTCTTGAGCAGCTTATCCACCTCCTTCTTTCCTCTGAGCCGCAGCGTGAGCTCCTTCATCATGTCGCTCCACTGGATCTCGCCGTGACACTTTGGGCACCATCCCTGGATGGGCAGTATGTTGTCGAGGCCTTGGGAGGGCATGAAATGCCGGCTCCAGCAGGACAGGTGCCCGACCCCGTCACATCCGCCGTTCGTGCAGACCGCGTGCAGGCCCTCACCGGATTTGATGGCCCTGTGGCATACGACACAGTCGCCTTCGCGCTCAAACTCGAAAATGCCCCGCGCCTTGGCCACGTAGTCTTTGATCGGCTCGTAGTCCAGCGGGAGGGCGTGTATACCACAGGTCTTGGTCTGTTCTAATTCATCGGACGACTCGCTCTCTTCAGCCAGAGGGGCGGCAGAATAGTCGTCTGGCTCTCCCTCGCTCGTCTGCGCGCCTCCAAAGTCGGTGACAACCTCGAGGCTCGGCCGCAACGGCACCGCGGCCGTTGCACACCACTTCTGCCACGCAGCGTAGACCTCGGGGACGAAGAAGTGCAGCTTGAGCGGCCAGCGCACGAAGCTGGGCACGCGCAAAAGCAGGTGGACGTTGGACAAGATGGAGACCATGCTCTTGGATGGCCTGCGCGGCTGGCCATTTGCCTTGACCTGCGTCGATCTAGAGAGGCGCGAGTCGGAGGGGATGTGCACCGAGAGATGGGGGTTGGTCAGTGCCCATCTGCGACGAGAAGACCGAATCAGCTTTGAACGGGGCGCAGAATGCGGAGGTGACTAATGGGGGAAGACATACTCAAACTTCAAGGCCGCGACCATGCTCGGGAACCCCGAGATCAGGCCGACCATTTGCCACGGCCGGAGGCTGTTCCTCGACGTCTTCGCGGCCCCTCCACGCGCCGTGCCGTTGTGCTGGCCCAGGCGCCGCGGCGGGTTGGGAGTGGAGCCAATGTAGAGCGAGGCATGGCGGACTGTAGATCGGAGGATGTATACGGTATAAAGAGCTGGGATCGGTTTCGTCTGAATTGCCATGTTTGCTGTTGTTCTTGTCGTCGGTGTAGGTGCTGTCGTTGTCGTCGTCTGGGTCAGCGCATCGTGGTTCGCTGTCGCGCCTCGTCAATCGGGAAAATCGGATGTTTCCACGTCAAAGCAAGATGCAGCCATTCCAAGAGCCGCTCCGCGCCAAAGTGTCGCAGGATGTGTAGCCAGGTAACCCAAAGCTGTCGTTAAGAGTTGTTGTAAGCAAATGTCGTTGAGTCGGGTTGCTTTTGTTTACGTGCCGTTGACCCTTCCCAGCGCAGACTGATGTCCCTGACGTTTTGTCCAATGGTGGGCGGCTCACCCCTCCCAAGGTGGGGCGGATCGCAGGGCCGCCACTCGCCCAGGACATCAACAACAGGGCAGGACGGAGTCAGAGTCGGCATTTCCGACGCTGGAGCTTGTTTCGCCACATTAAATATTCACGAGAATTCTGGCTTCATGATTCCTCATTGATCTGTCTGCACAGTTCTCAGGCATCTGAACTGCCGCAAGCCACCTTCTCCAGACCAGCTACACCTGGGTATCTGTAACACGCTTTTGGGTTATCCTTATATACATTACTCCATCAAAACAAACTGTCTACCCGGCGCCGAAGACGCAGGCTCGTATCTGGCCCTGCCTCTTCCAATCCAGGTAAATTCCTTGTCATCACGCTGTCCTCGCCATCCTCCATGCGAAATGGTTACACAGGCATCCGTACAAACAAATATACATCAAGGTATGGACTTAGAGCAGGCCCTGCTTCTGGAGATCCAGGTAGACCTTCTCGGGCATGACATTACCCTCGGCGTCCTCCATCTGGACAATGGCGCCATCATCCAGCGTGGTCTTCTTTTGATCCCGCTGGATCTTGTCCCAGAGTCTCACAGCCTCTTCGATGGAGGTGATGTCTCGGAACAGATGGGTATTGGTAATACCCAGGCGCTTGAGGTTCGTGATATGGTTCGTCTCGTTGAAGTGCTTGTCAAACGCTCGCCGTCCACGGTAAACAAAGTTGCCGCAAATCTCGCAAGGGAACTCTTGGCCCAGGCCATGCAGTCTGTACAGCCAAAAGGGGATGGGCTTGCCGTCCCAGGCAAGCGGCAGCTTGAGGGGGTTGTAAACCTTATCGTCACCGCCGTCCTCCTCCTCCTCTTCGGCGGCGTTATTTTGCTGGTCTGCCGTCAAGTTAAAGAGATTCTCGAGCTCTTGTGCACGCTCTCGTTCTGTCATGCCTTGTCGACGCTCCACATTGACCCGAGTATCATCTCTCTCGGTGCTCATCGCTGCAGTTAGTTTCTTGATTCGAAACTCCCTGTCAGCAACAGCTCGCTCTCTCAGACGAAATGCGAGGGATATGTGGCCTCCGTTAGTCTCGTCGGGGCCACTCTTTGGCGCAAGCAGCTCGGCCGCTTTGATGTGTTTGCGACCGCTGAGATGCCCGTTGTAAACGTTCTCGTTCTTGAACTCTTTCTCGCAGGCCTCGCACCACACCGCTTCAGGTGTTGTCGTTGTTCGGGCTGAAGTGGCTTTCTTGGCGGATGCCTTCTCTCTCTCCCACCCCGGAACTTCATCCTGGTCCCATGCCGTTTCAAATTCCTTCTCCCAGCCGCTGAACACCTTGTCCAGGTTCTCCAAGGGCCGCGTACGCCGCATGAACGACTCGAAGTAGCCCATCAGGTCGCCAAGGTATTTGAAGTACTGGTCAGTCAGTTTGTCGACTCGCTTGACACCACCATATCCAGACTGAAAGTTGTCAAAGACGTCCAAGTACTGCATGTAGGCGAGTCGCTTGACGTTCGGTAGATTGAGGTACGACTCGTGGGAGCCGAGGAGGTCAAAATAACGACCGTATGCTTCTTCGCCAGAGAACATGCTCTCGACAAGAAGTGGCTGGTCGTCGCCGCCCTTGTGTGGCCGGTACCATTGCTCCGAATTCTCGGCCTGCTCGTTCGGGTATCGCGCGTGGTGTTCTCTGATACCGGCCACCTGCCGAGTGAACTCGTCAAATGGATCGCCCGAGCTTATCTGGAGGATCTCCTTTGAACGATCTCCCGACTTATCCTCGTAGAATGGTAAAAGTTCGGCGGACTGTTTCTGGATTTGCTCGAGGAGCTGGGCAACCTCGTGGTCTCGGTTGAGGCGGTCGCGAATCTATAGCTGCGCTTTTAGCCCATTGTTCTCAATCCTCTCTAATCATGCAAACCATGGGTAAGGGAGCCAGGTTTTTGTGCTGCATGGTTCTGCCGCTGCAACGTACGTGCTTGGGTTCCTCCGCCATGCGATCCGAGATGCCCTGCTCGAGGCGCTCGAGATCCTCATGGATGTATCTCATTTCTTCGAACAACATCTTGCCGGATTTGTCGTGATTTTCCCGTCCCCGATGTGTCTATTCGTGGAGCGCAGCGGCGGTTCTTGGTGTTGGCGAGATTAGCTGGTACTCAGGCACTTGCACTTGCACTTTTTTGGAAGAGGGTCAACGCTGTCTTTTCTGCGCGCCGCGAAATGCTTCTAGGAATAACTCACTCGCGTCGGGACGGGGCCTGGCCAATGCGCGTAAAGTAGTTAAGGTTAGCTAGCCGAAGTTCTGCCGCTCGGTTCTTTTCTGCCAAGCGCAAGTTCCGCCGCCTCGACCTGGCATCTCGCATCGCGCATCCTCAATTAGCACTTCGCTGCTCAACAGAAAACCGCTTTGTCAACCTACATCAAAGCCGCAAAAGGCTCGACTGCCAAAATGACCGAGGCTGGGGGAATCGACCGCAAGGCGGATGAGAAAATCCAATTCTCAACCTCCAAAGAGGTCACGGTGCATCCAACTTTCGAGTCGATGTCGTTGAAGGGTGAGTAGAGGAGGCTGCGCTCCTGCCGATGCGACCGCCACTCAATCGGTGTGCTGACCAGCGCCCGAACAGAAAGCCTTCTCCGTGGCATCTACGCATACGGCTACGAGTCGCCATCTGCCGTGCAGTCCCGAGCCATTGTCCAGATCTGCAAGGGACGCGACACCATCGCCCAGGCGCAATCGGGTACCGGCAAAACCGCGACTTTCTCAATCAGCATGCTCCAAGTTATCGACACTGCAGTCCGCGAGACGCAGGCGCTTGTTCTATCTCCGACGCGCGAACTCGCAACCCAGATCCAAAGCGTTGTGATGGCCCTCGGCGACTACATGAACGTTCAATGCCACGCCTGCATTGGCGGCACAAATGTGGGAGAAGACATTCGCAAGCTGGACTACGGCCAACATATCGTCTCCGGCACCCCAGGCCGTGTCGCCGATATGATCCGGCGCCGCCATCTTCGCACGCGTCACATCAAAATGCTAGTGCTCGACGAGGCTGATGAACTCCTCAACCAAGGGTTCAGGGAGCAAATCTACGACGTGTACCGCTATCTTCCGCCCGCCACGCAGGTCGTCGTTGTTTCGGCCACTCTTCCTTACGATGTCCTCGACATGACCACCAAGTTCATGACCGACCCCGTACGGATTCTCGTCAAGCGTGATGAGTTGACTCTGGAAGGCCTGAAGCAGTACTTCATTGCTGTCGAGAAGGAAGACTGGAAATTCGATACCCTGTGCGATCTTTACGACACTCTGACCATCACCCAGGCCGTCATTTTCTGCAACACGCGGCGAAAGGTTGACTGGCTTACGGACAAGATGAGAGAAGCGAACTTTACCGTCAGCAGCATGCACGGAGACATGCCGCAAAAGGAGCGAGACAGCATTATGCAGGACTTCAGACAGGGCAACAGCAGAGTTCTGATCTCCACCGACGTCTGGGCCCGCGGTATTGATGTTCAGCAAGTCAGCTTGGTCATCAACTACGACCTCCCCAGCAACCGTGAGAATTACATCCATCGTATCGGTCGGTCCGGCAGATTTGGACGCAAGGGTGTTGCGATCAACTTCGTTACTAGCGAGGATGTGCGCATTCTGCGTGATATCGAGCGTAAGTCGATTCCTCGCCACAGCAGTTTAAATGCCCCTAACAATTATTGCAGTGTACTATTCGACGCAGATTGATGAGATGCCCATGAACGTCGCCGATCTTATCGCTTAAAATTGGCCTCAGGATTGGATTAATCAGCCTCTCCTCCCCCATATTGCCAATATCGCAGTTGGCCACCCGCTCCCTCAAGGTCTATATCGGATTCTGGGGTACAGTACGTACTCTTGCTTCGAGATTTTTGCTGGTCTTTTGTGCCAGCTCAGCCTATACCCCTCCTCCTCGGATACGTACTATACCCCTTGAGATATTAGTCGTCCCCATCCAGACGTGCTCACTCCCTCCCGACGTGTCCCACAACTCGTACTATGATAGCTATCTAGCCTAGGATAAATAGCTGATATTATCTAGTCACCACAAACATGAGTAGATCGCGGGCCTCTAAATACTTGAAAAAGACCTCTCTCTAGCAAATTAAAAATAGCTTAGCTTAGTCGTCTTCCTTCTAGCTTCTAGAATGTAAACAACGTATTAATTTTCTATTAATAGCTTGGCGAGATATGTAATTCAAGCTTGATTACCATTGTAGAAAAGCAAAACGACTTGGAAATAATAGCCGCGGATATGGCTGCGGGTTTTTCTTGTTACAGTAATTGTCAATTTAGCATTAAGCTTCTCCTCGCCGCCGGTCTTTATATTCTTGAGAATTCTAAGATATTGGTTTTAATGCCGAACGCTTTCAAGGAAGACGTTCAGGGCGAGCCGGAATATACCAAAGCAGTCTCGCCGTTACTAGTCGCAGTTAAGATTGATATATTATGTCTACGATTTTTTTATAGTGGCTCTACAAGATTATACTTCTCTCGGAAAACCCCCCCTCGGCCGAGCGGTAAGGTAGTTACTTCCTTTGTATCTAGCAAGCGTTCAGGTTTATAGATGCGGGTATCGTACTCGGGACCCATACGGAAACAACGACATGTCATAATGAGTTTGGCCTGTCCCTAGGTGCAGATGCCTTTTGAATAAAGAGAATAGTCGCGACCTTTTTCAAGACAAACAATGCCTTCTTTATATTTGTCCCCTAATCTCCTTGCGCAATCTCCTTGCGCGCTATTCAACATTGTAATATCGGCGGGCCCCAATTGAGAATAGTTTTCGGGCTTTGAATGCTAACTCCATTCCTACCTAGAAACTCAGTACCTAGCCGCCAGGGGGGTTTTTTTTACACATCGCGCGGCGTCGCGCCCTAGGACAAGTAGGTTCTCTTTCAATTTGTTTCCCGTCCTCGGCCACCCCGAGTACACCTCCTATCAGCTGCCTTCCTCCTAAGATCAACGCAAAACTGTGGCGACCACAAGCAGCCCGGAATCTCCCCGTCGCAACCCGCCGGGCATGCATGTATGTTGGCGACCACCACCTTACTCTGGGCTGGGGCATCACCCTCAGCGTGGGGGGGCTAGGAGAGACTAGGCGGTTGTTTTTCACTATATCTTCACTTGGTCCACCTGGGCCGGGTCCAGTTGTTTTTCTTGGGTCGCTGTCCTGAAGCTTCTGGTGGTTTCGAACACTCCGGTGGGAAAGGACCGCTGGCGGCCGGCTTTCGACACTTGCTTGGTCGTTGGTCTGTTTGTGTTTTGCGGCGTACCATGGCGACCCGAGGATAACATCCCGATGAGGGCTGCCCCGAGGATAACCTTCTAAAGACACCAGCCGTGGCGCGACCTCTCTGAGGCGTGATGTCCGTCATACTATAGCCGCCCCTTCGGGGGATCCTCCTTGCAGCACACAACGCATGCATGAATCAGCGGCGATCGAGCTGAGGGGCACTGGAAGCACTGATTAGGGTCCCTACACTGTTATGATTGACCCCAGGGATTTGATTGAGACCTACCAGCTATAGGTTTTACTTGCTGACTTTCCTTACTTTCTCTATTAGCATATCCACACGAACACCTGCGTCACAATGAATACTTCAATGCACGACGCCTCTGCCTTCTCATCCCCGGTCAAGGAGGATGTATCGATGCCGACGCGGCGGAGGACCGTCTTGAGGAAGGCGCCGGCCAGCGTGCCGTCAATGTCGCAGTTGAACTGCAAGCCGTGGACGGACCCGGGCGAGGCGGCGTTGACGACGGCCACGGACGGTGGCACGCGCCTGGCCAGCTCAGCAACGAAAAACTGGCCCAGCAGCTTGGACACCATCATGCGGCCGGGCGCGTCTTAGCCCTTGGCCGGCGTGGCGTCAAGCGCAGGAAATGACGAAACCCGGCCTGCTTCTCGGGCGTTGTGCCAAAAGATGGGATCGGGGTGGGGGCAGACATAGTCGGAGACGGAAGTGAGAGTCAGATTCAGAGTGAGAGACGCAGGCAAAAACGCCGAAAAGGGAGAAAGGCAGAAGAAGTGAAATGGGGCCAAGCTGGCACCACCAGCAGGTTGACTGCCATTGTAGGGTCTAATCTACTGTATAATTACACGGCTGAAAGCAGCGATTTCCAAGCAGACTGCGTATCCGGAATACGCAGGTGTGGCCAGGGGGGTTCTGTCCTTGTATGTCGTTGTGACAGCGTTGTGTTCAACAAATAGTTGGCGTTGTCCATGCTGCAATCATCTAAATATCTTCCTAGATACATAATTTGGCAACTGAGGTATGGGCACAGTAGCTTCTGCACACCTCTGAGCAACCGTCCATGACCCGAAACATCAGAGAATCTCAGAGTAGGACCCGAGTGAATTAATCAACACTGCGATGGCCGTGCCGCGTGCCGCAGATGCGTGCCGAAACAGCCCCCAACTGCAGCCATCCAAAATCCAATCAAGTGGTAATATCAAACAGGGGGCCTCGTTGGTTCCGCGTAACAAGTAACCAGAACTGCTGATAACTGTGTGACCTGCACAAGAGATCTGAAGTCGGGCCGAACTGGAAGCCGACAAGTAGGGTTCCAAGCTAACTAATTGTCTTCTAAGACCTGACTCCTACCGTAAGCTTGGTGTGAACTAGGTTCAAATCAGGATCGTAGTTTGTACTATAATATCCCCGGATAACTAATTAGGCTCAGCACCGCAGCGGCGGCTTCCCGTCGCCACATGCTCGCGGCCGCGCCGTTCTCGCTGGCCACCGTCTTCACCCCTGACAGCATGGCGCACGACGGCTTCGTGCTGCACTCGCGCCTCGTCCTGCAGCTCGACTGCCTCGTCACCTTTGGCGCCTCGTTCCTGTGGCTCGCGGTCTACGCCTGCGTCGACTTGAGCCGTGCCGGGGCTGCCGAGGGCCGCGGCTGGCTCTTCGCGGTGGCAGTCTTACCGGTCTTCCTAGCTTGCGCGGGCCCGGGCACTGCGGTGGTGGTTGCCTGGGTGTGGAAGGAGAGGGCGGTTCGGAGATGGGTTGGCGAGGGGCAAAAGAAAAGAAAACGCGCTGGACAAAAAGGGGACTGGAATAAAGATGTTGGAAAGGTATCTTTCCCAGCTTGTTCCAGCCGCCTTAGACGGTAGCTCCATTGGCTCAGTGAATCTAGGGATTCGATAGGGCTTTTGTATTTATTCTAGTTCTCGAACGGTAGCCCTGCACAAACAAGGAAGTAAGCCTTCTCCCGGTGCTGGGCTGCTGAGTAGAATACACTTTGAGCCCTCTCGTTGGATTCTCTGCCATGAGTCCCTCGTATGCACTTGTTGACAGCAGCTTCCAGACGCATTATATTTACGCTTTGAATTGATTAAATCGGTTAGGTTGGACTTCGGACACCAGAAGCTCAATATCTAATTATTGCCCGCAACGTGCTTCCTAAGATTAGGCAAAACCTTCCCTAACTAGACGTTTCTTACAAGAAATAGATTACAAATGATAACAAGAATATTTCCATGCCTAATGAGTATGGTAAGGTACCTAGAAAAGCAAATCCTAAAACGCCCCGTCATAACCAGCAAATATACCATCATGTAATGATCACAACTGGTTAGCGCCCCCTTTCCCTGTGGATAAGAGAAAAGCATGATATTATAGTCCTTAAGCGTCGCTCGTTGCATCATTAAATTTGAGAGCAGCAGGCTTGTCCTTGCTGCGCCACCCACCCACAAAGTCTCCTTACTCGGAGTGTTAGCTGGGTGGTTGCCCAAGGCTCTTGTCACCTTTCTCGGAGGAGTACGCCGCGGGCAGCTCTCTGGGCATTTGCATTGGTGGAGAAAGCGGCGACATCATGGGCGAGTCGACATCTAGCGCCCCGTGGGAGTGCTTCTCGTCAGATCTAGCGTTGTGGCTGCCTCCGGTTAGTGTGCTGTCGTCGTCGTCGCCGTCGTCGTCATCCAGCAGCTGCGAGTGGCTGTCGTTGCGCCCGTGGATGGCCGCCACCGCGGGCCACGGGTAGTACTGGCGCTGCTGGCCCTTTTGCTGCTTCTGCAGCTGCGGCGGTATTGTCGTTATCCGCGAGGGCTTGGAGCCGATGGTGGGCGGTCCCCTTTCTCCTCTCTCCCTGCCGGACCCGGCGGCGGCTTCGGCATCGCGCCTCCCGGCAGCGGCCGCCACGGCCGAGTCGGACCGCGACCCGCCAAACAGGCGCGGGAACACGCGGGCCACGAACGGCTTCAGCGTCATGCAGCACGCGCAGGCAATGGCGGCGTTGACCTCGATGCACGTCAGGTACGAGATGCTGACGTTGTCGAAGGTGAAGTCGACGCGCTTGTACTCCTCGACTAGCTCCCACAGGCGCACCACCGAGATGATGCAGACGCTGTTTGTTTGTCTGTCTGTCAGACACCGGCTGGAAAAAAAGGTTGGAAAGTTGACTTACAGCAGCCCCAGCGCAAAGATGGAGTACAGGGCGATCTTCTGGCGGGTGCGGACGTGCAGGTTGACGATGATGGGCAGGGGCAGGATATACAGCAGGACATCAGTACCGATGTGCATGCCCGTGTTGGCGAACCAGAAGGCGGCGGGGCGGCAGTAGGCGCCAGGCACGGTAGGGTCCCAGAAAGCGCGCAGCGGCATGCAGGCGGTCACGACGGTTACCATGGTCCACAGGCCGTTGGTCAGCACAATGACGGCCGTGATGGCGTAGACGGCGTAGCGCGCGTGCTGGTAGCTGAGGATGCGGATGTACAGCAGCAGGATCGACACCTTAGTGAACAGCAGCGCCATCATGTAGTACAGGATCGTGTACCAGCCGGCCTGATGCGGTGTGGTTTGTCAGTGGTATGGTTGGTGTTGAGTGGAGAGAGAGGGAGAGAGAGGGGGGGGAGAGAGGGAGAGAGGGAGAGAGGGAGAGAGGGAGAGAGGGAGAGAGGGAGAGAGGGAGAGAGGGAGAGAGGGAGAGAGGGAGAGAGAGAGAGAGGGAGGGAGGGAGAGAGGGAGGGAGAGAGAGAGAGAGAGAGAGAGAGAGAGAGAGAGAGAGAGAGACGTACCCGTGCCATTGGCATCATCACGGCCGGGTTGATGTCCAGCATGTGCTTTCCCAGCCCGTAGACGGCTTCTGCTCAACGGTCAGTCTGTGTGTTCTCGTCCAGTTATCTGGGCGGCATGACCAACGCTCAATCATTCCGGCGCTGGTGGCGCCCGAGAACACCAGGGCCACGAGAATGAACCAGTCTTCAGCGCCGAGGACATTGTGGAGGATGCGGCCGCGCGTGTAGAAGCGCAGGGCGACAAAGATGGCGCCGATGGCCCACGTTATGGCGGCGCAGGCAATGATGTTGGCCTGGTACGACTCGGCCGGGTTCGAGACGAGCAAGGGCATCTTGTCGGGAGTCGCCATGGTTCTTGATTACACCTCGACTTGGTTGGATGACGGCCGTGGTGACATGAGTCGACGTCTAGGGGCTTTGCTGGTTCAGCAGTGGGCGGACGACACTGCAAAGCTCATGGTCCACGCGCGGACTGCTATCGTTCCGCCGCGGGTCTCTTTGGGGACGTCTGGTTTCTTGAGGATCTGGTCGAGAGGTTATGGCCCGTTCTCTCTTCACCCAGGGCCAAGACTGCGGGGGATCTCTTTCTCTTTTAACCCCATGAGAGATGTGGGGTGTCGCGCGCGGGAAGGCAATCAGATGGCCCCGGGCTTCGAACACTTGCAGAGAAGAACGGCCGGGCCAGGGGCACGGTTGAAGATCGTCTGCCTGGTTTCGGTGGTCGAGCGAAATTGTCCGAATAGTATGGCCCGTTTGTGGTGCCGGCCCCCTGGAGCCAAGGAGGCAATCGAGATGGGCAATCATAGTGCAATGTCTCTAACACCGCGATTCTCGGTTCGTTCCGAAGCATGTGGGCGTGAGAGGAAGAGGCTCTTCCGCGGGATGCTGAGTGGTTGGGCCATGTGCCGCATGCAATGATTTTCCGGGCTGGACACTGGCGAGTTATGCTCTGGGTGAGTGATATTACCGCATAACGGGCTAGTATGCCGAGGCATGCTAGGCGTGCAAGCTCCTGTGTTTGCACGCGCTGCACGGAGCATCACGGAGGCTGCATGACGTTGTGGAGGCTGGAGGCCCGAGCCCATGATGTTGGATACGACGACTTCATCAAGCCCGCCCTGCAGAGCCGCATCTGACCTCAGATATAAACCCCTTCGACCACAACAATATATCGATCAATGGATTTGACATGGCCCGGAAGAGTGAGATACATGGGCTGCCGTCTCCTTGGCAACCGAGGCTGGTGGAGACAGGAGTTGGGGTTCGTGGTTGTGCGTCTCTTGGTTGGCGTTACCCCAAACACTTTTGAAACCCCGACTTTGGCCACTCTTTGGTTGCCTACCGCATTGGGTATGGTACCCAATCTGGCAAAACAGCAATTGGGTAGTCATCATGGCCCATGATCGTGCACTTGTTGGGTTATTCGCTTCTTCGTTGTGTTTTGTAACAACAAAGGAAAAGGGGAAAAGGGGAAAAGGGGAGGGAAGAAAATTGCTGCCAGCACCCATTAGACTAGGCCATGCTTAATTATTTGCCACCCAAAAGCTTCAGCTGCTCCTCAAACTCTATATATTCCAGGCTTTACGCTTCGAATGGGATGTCCTTGGGAACTCGACATTTCTTTCTACGCTTGACACTCCCGTCAAGCACGTTGAGGGCCTCGACATAACACAACAGATCCCTCAGGCCTGAGAGCGTATCTTGGAGGTGAAGTTAGCAGAGGTCGAGCGAGTCCTCGCCCTCTGTGAAGAAGCGGCGACGATTGCTCCTGACATCGCCGTTGCGGAATACCACGGGCATCACAAAACTGGCGCCGTGTTAGGAATCGCGTGCGCAAGGCTCTTGCGCTGGATACATGTCGGCAGCAACGATGACTCCTGCTTGTCGGATATTCAAGAGCCTGCCCGAATGTCGGAAACCGGGTACATGCGGGTTGGGGAAACCAGGGGGGCCTCATGGTCCCTCTTCATCGCCGATGTGGTGTCTGTCATATGCGAGAGCAGGAATGATTCTGGAGAACGAGGCTCAGTGCTTGCAAGGCGCATGGCCAACTTCCGCTCCCTAGTCGAATCACCAGCGAGTGTCTGTCTCCGCCTGGCATGCAAATTGAGGCTCCGAGACCGCTCCCTTCAAGCATCTGGGGATTTCCACCGCGAAGAGCGCCTGCTGCTCTACCGGACGAATTTTGGCATGAACTATGGGCTAGTTGAGCTTGCTCGGGAGACCGCTGAGGAACTTGATAGCGAGCCGCACGGCTTCTTTTCGACGGTCTGTCTTTGTCAGAGGCCTCCGAGAGACACATGGATTGCTTTCTCGAGCTGTGTGGAGAGGACGGCGTTTGCCAACAGCGTTCGCTTTCTCGAGCACTTGAAAAACGAACCCCCATCTCCTCTTGGCAGCCGGTTTCTGAGCTTGTCTCCAGATCCGCGGCAGCACGGGCTCGGCGACTATCAGAAACTGGTCCACGCCGCAAGGGTCTACATATTCCAGGAGAAATGGGCCGAAGCTCTCGCCTTGCTCACGTGCAGTTGCTCGCTCGGCGTAGAACAACGGCGGCAAATTACCAACGGAGAGATAAGACGCAGTCTGTACGGGAGTTGCGACGCCGAAAAGGCGTTTGACTGGACCGTCTGGGTCTAGGTCCATTTCCACGTCTCTGTTGGCAGTCCAGCGCCGAAAGAGCTGGACCCAAGCGCAAAATATGACTCCTGGGCAGAGGAGGCTCTTCGCTATGCCGAGATGGGCAAGGCTCGTGGCATCGGAGACTCACTCCAGAAGCACCACGGAGCTGGGTTTCTGGACGCGAACCCGAAAACAAGGCTGCAGGGAGACGAGGGCCGTCTCGAGCAGCTCCCGACCTAGATAGATGCAAGAACTCTTGTTGTTCATTTGACTCTCTCGTCTACGAGTGGATTGGCATCGTCTGTCTCTCGACGCCCGCGGAATTTAGTATGCCGGCTGTTTCAAGGCCTTCTAGGCTTCGGAACATGGGATGTTCTGCACATAACGCCGCAAATTCTCGGAGTCATCGAGAAGGCCAATATCTTGGACTCCGATCCCGACATGAATACCCGGCTTCGCCGCGCCATGCGGGAGTTGTCCAAGGCGTTGGTGGATCCGATTCGGTCCCTGTTGAAGTCTTCAACACACAGGCACCGTCACATTTGCTTTATACCTGCCGGGCATCTGACACGGGTGCCGTTCGCAGCGCTCGAGCTCGACGGCAGACCGCTGATCGAGGACTTCGTTGTCTACCAAGCCCCGAGCCTCGTTATCCTTAAACTTCTCTCCGAGTCAACGAACCGAAAACCCCCTGGTCTGAGCAGCATTGCTGTCGTTGTCGCAAACGATCTATCCCTCCCCGCTAACGTTGTTGAGTGTGTCGACACCGCAGACCAGCTCGGCGCCTTAGGCAGTCTTGTCAGCGCCGCAGCTCTGGACAAACAAGGCGTGCTCACCATTTTGTCACAACACGACGCCGTGCACGTGGGCGCACGCGGCGAGATGGTCTACAAAACGCCTCTCAGCTCCTTCATCGAGCTCTCGGGCGGTATTAGCGGGAACCTGACGGTCGCGGATCTGCGCGACGCGCAAAGCAACGCTGGGACGACGGTAAGGTGCTAGGCGGGGAAGGAATTTCGGAGGACCTACGAAGGAGCCATGTCTCTTGACCTGTATTTTGGGAAGCCTGGCCACGCCAGGGACAGCTTCGCCAACTTTTACTTCTAGGCTCCTTCTGTGCTGGTGGGACACTCGTCTTTGCTGTAATTAAAGGCGAGTTTGCCGTGCTGGGAGATTCTGCGCAAACTTTGCATCGGCGCTGGGAGTTACAAGAGGCGACTAACACGGCGGGTATTATGCGGGAGTTAGTGACGTGAACTTCTCGCGTGGTTCGAATGGTTCCATTGTTTCTGCGGTCATTGCGACGCCGTACCTAAATCAAGGTAGTCACGATGGGAGGAGCATGCAAGTCTAAATCTTCATAGGTCCGCTAAAAGGATGGTAATTAGGGCGCGTAGCGTGACCAGGTCTAGGACGAGGCTCTAGCAAAATGCAAAGTCTCTAGGCAGGTGCCTTGTAGCCTTTCGAGCACAAAGACTGTGGTGGATTCCCGCGTCTTAATCTTTACTAGGTACAGAATAAGATAGGTAGGTTCTATTCTTTTACGAGACACGAGACTAAAGTAAGTACCTGGGTACTTTCCGCTGTTCCGGCAACAAAACAGCAGTTTGTCTGCCAGCGGCGAGCCACCTAAATTATAATTCTAGCGTTTCGTCAAAGATACACGGACGAAAACACCCAAGCTGGCCTGCAGCCGGTCTCCGTTCCACCGGACCGGCAAACACACGAGAATCGGGTGTTTGGCCCCCTCAGGCGGTGAGGAAGCCCGGCGATTGGCGTGATGAGAGCGCCGAATAGGAAGGTGTGATGCCAAGGTATCACGATACGGTCTGACTGCCCGAGCATCAGCGCCGCAACATCTTGTACAGCGCAGCGCAGTGCAGCAGCATACGACCCGTCGGTCATCACGCAATGCGATGGAATTCATCTAAACCGCACTTCCACGTTCGGGTTTGGCCAATCCTGCCCAATCCTCGGCTTCGCATTCTGTCCACGACTCAACGCCAAATACCTCCGAGCCCTTGCGCGGTTTATTTACAGGGCAGGCCCTGACAAAGCCCAGATTCCATCCCATCCCTGGTCAACTGACGATCATTCAGCTCCTCCTTGTGCTCTTCCCCGCAACAAAATTCTCCATACCCCACAGGCAATCTATCTATGGCCCTTGGCTGGTCTCAACTCTAAATGCCAGTCTCCGCACTTGGAGGCTTCTCCACGAAGACGTGACTGAAGCCACAGACTCAAGAGAGGGAGATTGAGTTTACGACTTACCCGAAGGCATTGCTACACTGGGTAACACTATCACACGTGTAATTAATTAGGTAGCACGTACGAGCACAAGCACAGGCTGACTCTAAGCTGACTGCCCTTACTGCCCTTGGGCGACCAAGAGAATTACCGATGAAGGGAAAACAAGACGGCTGCTTGATTGGCGCGCCCAGCTCATGGCCGTCCCGGACCCGCTTCTCCTCTTCTTGGCACAGCAATTAAGCAAACGCCAAGCCGCCTGGCAAGCCACAATGGCGTTGCTCTGCATGCTCTTGGCTGCCAATCCAGACGTTCGATCTAGGGTCTGCCACTGACAGAGGCCAAGACCAACCCCACATGCCATCACTGTCGGCCATGCTGCCCTGCTCTTTCCTTTCCCGATCATCCAGGTTTTTTTCCACAACGGAGCAAGAGCAGTGGAGGGCGCCGTGGCAGTTGCAGATGAACCCCAGGCAGTCAGGGAAATGCCGCTCTGCATCAGCCAGCAATGGCCAAAAGCTTGTCCCCGCACGCCCAACGCCCCTCGCTCCTCTTTTCGTCTGGTATGGTCCACACTGGTCACACTGCAGCTCGTTCTGGAGTCGCATCATCGCATGCACATCACCTGCAAAATTGCCCGCCCGGGAAGACAAGAAGCTACAGAGTGGGAGTACAGCCAGCGGGTGGTAGATGAAATCATGACCGCTTATCTACGGCTACCGAGAAGGGATAGTGATTCGCCAATCCCCATATAAGACATGCGGGCTGTTAATTAATCTGGGATCGTCTGGCGGTGTGTGCTTTTCCGCTTCTCCTCCCGACTTTTGCTTGCAGGACTCGCCCTTGAACAATAAGTTAGGTCCACCTCCTTCCTGCCCGGGTTCGTCTCCGAGTCTGCCCTGTCCTGCGCCGACCACGCTGCAACTGCAAGTGCACCCACCGCACCGTGACCTCACCTCGGGTGGCCTCTCGTCCAGTCTCCACCGGCTATCCCGTAGGCGGATCCCTTACATCAACCACCTACCTACCCGACGAGCTTCCGGCTAGAGAGGACCCGCACACACCTAAAACAGCAACAACCAACCATGGAGCCGACAAACGAGACGGCCGACCCCGTGGCCAAGGGCGTGCTGGCGACGGCGCGGCAGTCGTGGAAGGACCTGTTCATCTGGAAGCAGCGCATCGTGGTGACCAACGCGTACGGCGAGACGACGGCCGAGTGGGCGCGGCCGGCGGCGCTGCGCAACCCCATCAGCCTGCTGGCGCAGCTGTCGGGCCGCGACTGGCTCTTCTTCCTCGTCGGCTTCGCGGCCTGGACGGCCGACGCTTTTGATTTTCACGCCCTGTCCATCCAGCAGGTCAAGCTGGCCGCCTATTACAACATCAGCAAGACAGACGTGTCGACCGCCATCACCCTGACCCTGCTGCTGCGCTCCATCGGCGCAGCTGCGTTCGGCCTCGCCGGCGACCGCTGGGGCCGCAAGTGGCCCATGGTCTTCAACATGATCATCCTCGGCGTGCTGCAGGTCGCCACCATCTACAGCAGCACCTTTCAGCAGTTCCTTGCCGTGCGCGCCTTGTTTGGTCTGTTCATGGGCGGAGTGTAAGTATTCAGTCCCCAATTACTACTGTACTTACTACATACGTCCGGGCTTTGGTGCTGTGGCCTTGTTCTTCGTTTCTGTCCTTTCGTTTCAGCTCTTGTTGGATCCTGGCTAAATAAGCATGTGATTCGCGTTTGATTTAGCTACGGCAACGCCATTGCCATGGCGCTCGAGAACAGCCCCGTCGATGCCCGCGGCCTAATGTCGGGCATCCTGCAGCAGGGCTACTCGTTCGGCTACGTCTGCGCGGCGTGCGCCAACCTCGGCGTGGGCGGCAGCGACGACAGCTGGAAGACCGTTTTCTGGATCGCCGCCGGCCTGTCGGTTGGCGTAGGCATCATTCGCTGCTTCTTCCCCGAGTCGCAGCAGTTCATCGAGGCCAAGAAGGCCGGCAAGGCCCAGGGCCACGCGTCTGAGTTCTGGCGCGAGACCCAGATCATGCTGCGCCAGGAGTGGAAGATGTGCATCTACTGTGTCATCCTCATGACTTGGTTCAACTGTGGGTGTTGCCCCTGAGTGTTTCATTCTTTTTCGCCCCTTTTCCGTGTCTTGGCTCCGTCTGGACCGGTAGCTGACTTGGCCTGTTTCCACCCGCATGCAGACTACAGCCACACTTCCCAGGACAGCTACACGACCTTCATGCTCACTGAGAAGGAGCTCGACAACTCGGGCGCCAGCCGCGCCAGCATCCTCATGAAGGTCGGGGCGTGCGTGGGCGGCACCATAATCGGCTATCTGTCACAGTGGTTCGGCCGGCGGCGGTCGATTGTCGTCGCGGCGCTCGTCAGCGGCTTCCTGATCCCGGCGTGGATCCTGCCGCAGGGCGAGCGGTCGCTGTCGGTGACGGGCTTCTTCATGCAGTTCTTCGTGCAGGGCGCATGGGGCGTCATCCCCATCCACCTCAACGAGCTGTCGCCGCCGGCGTTCCGCTCGTCGTTCCCGGGCCTCACGTACCAGCTGGGCAACATGATCTCGTCGCCCTCGGCCCAGATCGTCAACGCCATCTCTGAGAGCCACTTTGTCACCAGCGCGTCGGGCCACCGTGTCGATGCTTACGGCTCTACTATGGGCATCGCCACCGCCATCATCGCCCTCGGCATCGCCGTCACCACCGCCTTCGGTCCCGAGAAGCGCGGCCGCGAGTTTGAAAAGACGAAGCCCGCGGGCATGAACCTCGTCCAGGAGGGCAAGCGGCTCGATGACCTGGAAGCCGCCCCCGCGCCCTCTGCTGGCCGCCGCGGCAGCAGCGAGCAAAAGTCACAGGTCCAGCAGCTCGAGGCCTCGAGCGATAACCTACCAGGCTCGGAGAAGTAAAGCCGGTGTGGGGAGGGAGTGAAGCGGAGACGCTGGTTGAACTCGAAGGCGAGCGCCAGGGGATAAGCATAACGCAGCCTAGGAGGGCTGTAAGTTGTTGCTTTTGGGGCCGAGGAAGTTAGTATTTAGCGGTTATATGATACCAATTGAATAGCGGGCTGAATTAAACCCGCCGTGAGAGACAGGTGACGAGTGGCCGTGAAATTTGGGATTGCTAAGAATAGAAGAGATTGGTATGTTGAGATCCTAGGCCAGTCAGTCGTCGGAATCGAAACAGCGCCTAATACAGCGGCCGGCCGCAGGGGCCTTATGAGAAAGAAAAAAGGATACCTTTATCTACGATTGTCTAACTCGTCTTCCATTATATCTGCCCGATCTCACGAAACGGGTGCTCGTCAAGGGAACGGCCCTTCAAAGACTATTCCCCTCCTAGATTAGGGTCTCGGCAATAACCGATCCGGCCACACAAATCCGGGCACCCCAGGGCACGAAATACTTGCCCAATCTCAAGCAGGTCTCTCTCTTCGGCAACATCAACTGTGAGTATGAGCCAAATCGGGAAGGGCCTTACCCCAGTCCCACCCCCCCCGAGGAAAGTACTAGTATTAACCCCTCCCCTTTAAGTTCTTGACTCCATACTACCTGCGATCTGTGCCTGTCCTCGTGACTGTCATCTTCCACCCAATGCCCTTGCACATGACAGGTGGGGACCACATATCATGTTATGACTAGTTATGGAGGTAGATTTCATCTTAAACATTCAAGTTTGCTAAAACTCCGATCCCCGCATTAGCAGTTACTCTTCGATCCAGCACCACCCGCCAGTCGACTGGCCGCATCCGTCCACTCTCAATTACTACGTTCCAATAGTTACTCGGGGCGGGCCAAGAACTGCAAAAGCCCCAAAACCCTTCAGTGGCCCGAGCCAATCCTTCGGGGCCTGTATTATACAGACCGAAGCCCACATTCGCTAATTTGCTAAGCGAAATACTTCTACACATCTGGGACCCCGTTGAGTATAGCACGTGAAGGAAGCACCCCCACGAGCCGCGAGAAATACGCAGCCAGTTTGTGATTAGGTATTGAAGCGTTTCGCGACGGATGATTACACGTTGCTTGTATTGGCTGGTGACTGGCAGTTAGTTGGATCTACTATCACGATGTGCGCATAGCTATGGCCGTCGGAGTTCAGTTAATTCCAACCCAAACTTATTGCGAAGAAGCCATTTCCTGTTGTCGGCGACGTTGCCGGCCGTGTCGAGTACCCTGGTGGGCACTATGTTGTAGTACTCGCCGCCCTGCGTCGGCACCGCCATAGCCATGAGCATTTCCATCATGCCTTCGTACGTCCTGAGCTGGGCGAGCACGCGGCGCAGCGTGGCCTGCGTGGCCCCGTCGTCGGGCACGTCCAGCATGGCCAGCTCGAGCAGCAGCGCCACGATGCCCACCGCGATGGGCGTCGCCACCAACGTGCCCGTCATGCGGCGCATCGTCGCCTTAGCACCGTCAGGCTCTTGCCGCTGATCGCCGGCGCGTTGAAGTCGCTCGGCTTGCTGTGCACCTTGGCCGAGTGCACGGCCACGACGTCGCTCCACCACGGTGCACGTCTGAAGATAGGTGTGCGGGTTGAGAACCAGGTGGCGGTGTGGGGCAGAAAATATATCAAAGTATTAAGGCGTTAATTCCAACAGAGCTATTGGACTTCCTACGGCCTTCGGAGCGTCCTACCACCGGGGGGGTACTATCCACCTCGTGAGGGAATTGAAGGGTATCTTGTATAACGATTCGTAGCGTTCGAGTCAAAAATAGAATAAATGAAACAGTAGGTGGGGAGATTAACCTGTGATTCTAAGCCAACGTGCAAGACGCTGATTTATGTCAAAATTAACTAATTACCTCTTTTACGGCTCACCTATTACATACCCATCTGCTGATTTCTATCTCAGCCAGTGATTAGCACCCAATTCTCTTTGCCTTCCATTGAATGTAAACTTCGTTTTTCAGCGAAACTGTGAGCAGTTTGTGAGCATTACAGAGGCCATTTTCTCCTTACCGATTCTAGAGTGGGAAGACGACAGCCCGCTGAGACAACAAACACTAGTCTGCCACGGCTACGAAATTACCCATTATGGCGCTCACTGAGTAAGGTAGGTGCGCGAAGTACTCATGTTGGAATAGCGACATTCATGACCGTACTTTTGGTCTAGGAGGGAGGCGGTGTGAGTTATGTGCTAGCTCACGTGCCAACGTGAGCGACTGGACTCGCACACATCTACCAAAACCAAGTTCGCACACCTTTCTACTTCTTTAGCTTAGCACCAGAACTATAAGAACAATCACAACCCCCCCATTAGTAGTACTAATACGCAACCTTCAGGACCCAACCATTAATGGTGTGACCGGAATACAACGAACAACTTAAATCCTTACAACCTGACTTTCGTCGCGGAGTGTCAAAGTGGGGCCTGGTGTGTGCTCCGCTTGATCAATACCTACCACCTTTGCCCTGCACAAATTCCATTTTCAACGATCGCCCAACTACTACTGCTGCAAGAAAGGTAACGGGCGAGAGCGAGGCGCCATTAGTTATAAGCGCATCTTCCGACTCTCTCCCGGAATTACCTTTTCTTAAGAAAAGCTCTAAATCGAAACACCAGCACACTTTCAGTCAGCGTGTCAATTGCATCACGTGACAGCCCCTCCACCTGCAAGGCTTCTACGCCTCTGCACCTGGTACGTACCCAGGGGACCTCTCCTGCAACACCACCACCAAACTCTGGTCGTCAATTCGCGATTCTCGAACCCGACCAAGCTCGCTCCGCTCGCCAACATGGCCGCACAGGACGGACCAAAGCTCCTCTGGAACCCAGAAAACGTCAAGGATGTCGCCGAATCGATAGGAATCTCTCTGGCCGACGAGCCGCTGCGGCTGCTGACGCAGGATGTCGAATTCCGCATCGGGCAGGTCCTCGTCGAAGCGCTCCGCTTCATGCGCGCCGCCTGCCGCACCACCCTCACCGTGCAGGACGTTTCGCAAGCCCTCAAGGTCCTCGACGTCGAGCCGCTCTATGGCTATGAGTCCACCCGACCGCTGCGCTACGGCGAGGCCAGCATCGGCTCCAACCAATCCCTCTTCTACATTGACGACGAGGAGATCGACTTTGAGAAGTTGATCAATGCGCCCTTGCCCAAGGTGCCGCGGGACATGAGCTTCACTGGTGAGTGGCAGGCCTCGATCTCACCCCTTGTGCGCGTGATAACGTTCTAACTATTTCCCCCCCCGCAGCGCACTGGCTTGCCGTCGAAGGCGTCCAACCTTCCATCCCCCAGAACCCCACCACCGCCGAGACATCATCCAAAGAGCTCCTCCCCAAGGGACCCGGCGCACACCCCGCGCTTGCCGCCCTCGCCGGAAACGATAACGTCTCCTTCCGGCCCTCGGTCAAGCACGTCATCAGCAAGGAGCTAATTCTATACTTCGACAAGATCCAAGCCGCCATCCTCGACGACGATCCCGACGAGGAGAAGACGCGCCTGCGCGAGGCGGCGCTCGAGTCGGTGCGCTCGGATCCCGGCCTGCACCAGCTCCTCCCATACTTTGTGAACTTCATCACGAACCAGGTCACGCACCGCCTCGACGACCTGTTCGTGCTGCGCCAGATGATGGAGCTGGCCGAGGCGCTGATCCAGAACCCCAACACCTTCGTCGAGTTCTACGCTAGCGCGCTGTCGGCGCCCGTGCTGACGTGCCTCATGTCGCGCAAGCTGGGCGCCACCGAGGAGGGCACCGACAGCGTCCGCGACCAGTACCAGCTGCGCGAGCTGTCGGCCAGCCTGCTGGGGACCATCGCCAAGAAGTACAGCAAGGCCAACGCGCTGCTCCGCCCTAAGCTGACACGCACCTGCCTGAAGAACTTCCTGGACCCGTCGCGCTCGCCCGCCGTCCTGTACGGCGCTATCAGCGGTCTGGCCGCGGCCGGCGGCCTAGAGGCGGTGCGCGTGCTCGTGCTGCCCAACCTCAAGAGCTTCGACGCCGCGATCCTGCAGCCCTTGTTCGAGAAGGGCGAGGGAAGCTCGCTGGAGTACGAGACCTTGGTGGGCGGCATTATCAAGGCCGTCCAGACACTAGTCGGTGGGTTGGATGTGGTGTCGAACGGGGTGAACGGTGTCGACCTCTCGCGGGAGGCCGAGCAGGTGACAGACTTCCTGGGGCCGACAATTGGGCGGAGGATCGCGCGACTGGCCCACCACAGCCTCAACCGAGCGATCCTCGAGGTCAGGCATCTCGAATAGCACTCGTGATCCTCTCGCAGCTCTCGGATTGGGAAGCAGGTTTAACATGGATCTTGGGGGTCAGCGCGGCGTTTAGGCAGTTTTTGCAGAGTGATTTCCCCTCCAGGCGTTCTAGGCATGGCCGGAGAAGACGCTACATTGAAGTCACCTTTAGGTGGGCTGGTTAAACAGCACGTTTACCAATGAATTTACAATATCTAAACGGGGCACGCCGCCTCCGTCTGTCGTGGCAATGGAGACGGAACGGGAGTGACATAGTGCGCCGCCGTTAAGCCTCCCTCCCAAACATGTGCAGTGCTGTAGAATATATATCGTGACACTCGATTTTCTCGCCAGCCTCTACAACCACCCCCCCCCCCCCCCCCCCCATACCTCTGCTCCGCTCTCCCTTCAGCATTTACCGCTCAGCTGATAGCGTGTACAATCTAGAGGAAGAAAGCCAGGTACAGCCCGCCGACGAGCGAGGCGCCCCATATGTACCAGCCCGTCTGGACAATGGTCTTGCGCTTGAAGCCGACGGCCATGTCATAGCAGAGGTGGCGCACGCCGTTGACGCAGTGGAACACAAAGGGCCAGGCCACGATAAACTTGAGCCCGCCCTTGACGGCCAGCGGCAGCGCGCCGACGGCCGCCGCGATCGACGCGCTCTCTAGGTGCCACCCTAGCAGCGGCGCCGCTAGGTACGCCGTCGCGAACACGTACAGCCCCCCGCTGAACCCCATCCCCGTGAGCCGGGTCCACACGCTGCCGCCGAACCACGTCTGCTGCTTGTCGTAGATGCCCAGGTGCGGGCTCACCGGCCGCTGCAGCCGCTGCTTGTTGAGGATGTCGTGCGCGTCCGCCGACGTCAGCTTCTGCGTTGCGACTAGTCTGTCGGTGTGAGGGTCAATGTCAGTTCGGGGGTTCTCTCGTAATAACCGTTGGGGGTGTAATGGGTGCAATCTATGGGTGTGAAGATCGAAGGAGGGGAGGGGGTTTGAACGCACCTGGTCTGCGTCGCCTTGTGGAGAGATCCGGCAAGAACCCCCATGCGGGCCACGTCGGCTGTGAAGAAGGCATTGGGCTTGGCCGCCACTGCAATCGCCCGCGAGCGTCAGTCAATTGTTCATCATCCAAGAGGTACCGCGCGAACGAACAGAGGGAGCTTCCCCTGGGGGAGGGCTCTCTCTCGTCGCTTGGGAGCAGGGAGAGACCAGTCAATTCCCTCCAAGGGCAGGGCAGGCAATTGCGTACCTCGGCGAAGCGCCGTCGTTCCTACGCGCTGGGCAATCATGGTTTCGCGGGGCGTGGTTCCGTTGCAATGATGTCGATCGGGCGGTCGTGCGTGGTTCGTGAGGGAGGCAGGTGGGCGGGCGGACTTTTGGCTGGTTGGCGATGATGTCGATTGATCGGAAACGTCCCGGCACCACGGCTGGCTGACCTCGGCCCACCCAGCCAATAGAAGCGCGGGTGATTCGAATGGGCCATGCACAAGCTGGGGCACGGACCACGCGAGCTTGCTCTCGTTTGCTGCTCGCACGTGACTACTCCACTTGGGGCCCGTTGGCTGGCTGCACATGAAATCGAAAATTTTCGGCTCGCTTCTTAGCTTTCCCTTTCTCCTTTTTTTCTTCTTTAGATAGAATGGGAGCCCCGGCCATGGCACTGCTTTTACCTCCCTAGGCAGTGCGCCAACATGGTATCTAGGCATCTTGGTGTCTATGGGTGCCCAGAGAAGAAATGATCCGTCGTTAATCTCTATCGCCGGTTGCATCAGTCTGGCGATAGTTTCAAAAAAGAGATCTACATTCCTTAATTGCGCGCGAGCACGTTTTGCCTTTGGTCATGTCAGCTTTTGGTTTCTTTGCATTATAATGCCACTTATTGTCCAAACCTGCATTGAGCTCTGTGTCTCCAAGAGAGTTGCCTATATCAAAATAGGAAGTCAGATACTGTTTTTGGCTATCGTCAAGAAGTCATCTCTCTCCCTCTACCAAAACAGCGTCATATCTGTGCCGCATATTACACGGTGTATCTGACCCTAAATTGATGCTTGTTAGTTGAGAGCCTCCAGTGGTCGGTCATCCGTCATGCGGAGCAAGCAAGGCAAGCAAGGAGACAACCAGTATTGCCGCGAGGGCACCGTCACTTCGAAACACTTGCGGGCGATGGTTGCCGCCTGAAAACCGGATAGTTCCCGTTCTCATGGTCATGGGCGCCATAACTTGGACTGGCCCCTGGCAGTAGCTTCCCACAACGGCGTTCTCGTTCTGCTAAAAATGATGCCAAAAGTCGATCCGTGAAACAGCCATTGCAACACCCCAAACCCGACAAAGAGAATTTCCCTTTTCTCCTTCGGAGCTGAGCAGTTGCGCCTTAAGCTGAGCCAGGCTGAGCCAGGCTGAGCCAGGCTGAGCCAGGCTGAGCCAGGCTGAGCGAGAGGTCATTTTTGGGGCTACCCGGTTATACTTGCCGTAGTTTGAAAATAGCATTCTGAGCCCAATTTCAGGACACTGGCGCTCCGCCACCTGGCTACCCCGTCTTATTTTTTCTACCCTACTGGGGCAAACAATCACCTTGCTTACCTACAAATGAATTGGAAGGATGGGAAGGATGGCGCAGTTATGCCTGGTGTAACTTATGCCAATTATCGCTAGCCCACGGCTACAAGTTTGTGAATACGAGGATAAGTTCTTCCGTGGTGTAAGGAAGGGCTGGTACGCCTGATCAAGGTGGTCACAATGGAAGCAACAAGAGGGGTGAGCAATGACTGGCAGTGGTGTAAGACTTCAACCTGGCCCTCGCAAAGGAAGGTGGGCGAAGGCCGCTGCTTCTATACATGGTTGGGAGACCAAGTCCCGTGTGTGCTGCGGAAGCGTGGTGCCACAGTGTAGCTCTAGTTTTAGTGCACAATGCAGCTCAATTCAAGTGTGTCCAAGTCTCTGTCTATTCTCGGTAAAAATGAAAGAAAAGAACGCCTTATTTATCCTTTGACTAAAAGACCGGTATTAGGCAACAATGTAGGCATTAAGGCCTCTATAGGGGCTGATTATCGTTGGTGGCCTGGTTGGTGGCGAAGATCATCGTTGGTGGCCTAGTTGATGGCAAAGTTCCGTCAGGAGGGCATTATTACGTAACACCTTCGCCGTCGTCGCGCGCGTCCAACACCTCGTCGCCACCGCCGCCGTTGACGGCGACATCAACAAATGGCAACAAATGGCGCGTTCCCAAGTCTACGACGCATGCTATCACGGCTGCGCCAACGACTGCGACGACCCCAATTTCGCCTGTAACGCGTGCCAGCGCACAATGCAAGCAGGCGCAGCATGCGACGGCAACAAGATGTGGAACTGGAAGGACGCCGACCGGTATCCGGCCTCGTGCCTGACCACCATTGCGCGCAATATGATGGGCGACGCGCTCGAGCAGCTCAAGAAGTCGTACCGCAACCAGTACGCGCTGATCGTGCTGACGGTGCTTGGTGGCGTGCTGGGTGCTGTGATTACTTATATTGTCTGGCGCAGGTTGACCATGACCAAGGCGGAACGGCGGGAGCAGAAGATGAACAAGAAGGCGAAGAGAGCTAGTCTGGGCCACCGTCGCTCAAGAGGCCTGGTACTTGGAAGATGCCCAAGATGCCCAAGATGCCCACGAAGAGCTCTGGTGGTGGTGGGGGAGGAGGAGGAGGACTAGGAGGCATGGGAGGGATGGCATCCGCAGCCGGAGGGCACAGTACTGATCAAGCTGCATCTTGCCGCTCTTCTTCCTCCTCTTCCTCCTCTTCATCATCCGCCCACTCCCGGGCTGGATCCGGATCTCGGCCCGGGACAAGCAGCAGCGGCGGCAGCGGCAGCGGAATCGGTAAGAAAGCCGCCATGACGGCCGTGCTCGGACTCATCGGCGGCGCCAAACCTGCTCAAGCCTACGCCTGCACCGGACGAGACATGACATGGAACCAGTACTTCGTGTCCCCCGTCAACGGCAACACCGGCAGCAACGTCGCTATATTAGGTGTCGTCCATGGGTGGTTCAGAAACTGTAACGATAAGCGTGACTGCGTCAAGAGGTGCACCGACACTTGCGGCACCGACTCGAGCGGCCACAAGTCGTGCCGTAACAGTTGCAGTGACGACTGCCACACCACCACCGTTACTGACCGCATGCCCAAGCAGTATGTGGACGACATTGTGCCGCGAGTTAGGGCTTGTGGGTTTACCACGGTTGACTCGCTGGCCAGCGCGGATATGGCGGGGTTAACGGTGCGGGTTGCCAATGCCAACATTGAGAGGAATCATTGGGTGCGCATCTCCGTCAACTCGCTGAATGCGACGAGGCCGGATGAGACGGATGAGATGATCTTGGCGGAAGGTGGAATGACATTTTGTTGACGTTGCGTGCTTGATGTAGAAGAAGCTTGCGGCCCATGCAGGGGATGAGGGGCAAACACGGGAGAGATGTATGTTGGGAGACTGCGCTGCGACTGCCTTTGTGTGTGCCCCGCTGCTCTTGTTGGGGAGCGATGTCGCTTAAACTTGGCCATTGGCTGGACTGTGGGTGTTCTCAAGCCGATATTTGTCGAAACTGGGACAGAAGGCCACCAATGATACAGCAACAACACAGCAACACTCGAAATCTGCCTTTCTACCATGCTGGCTTGCGGCGACTGCACGCCCGCGTCTTCCCCCACGACAATGTCGAGCTATCATTGGGCTCGGCGACGGAGGTGGCCGAAGCGATCAATTTGGTGTCAAATAGTAGCGCAGCTACATGCAGCCCTTGAATGTGATAGTGCACGCACACATTTGCTTACATCTCATTGGCGTCACTCACATGCTAGCCAGTTCGTTGATTGAACGCGAGCCCAGCTTCCGCCTACCAGAACCAGCCATGCTCATACACATTATCCGTCACGTGCAAGGCAGAATGCTTAGACTGGGGACAATTTAGGTTGTGTATGGTCGGGAAGAGTAACTTCCGGTGCTCGCTGTCATGGTTAATTAAGTGAAGTAGCCTCCTGATCGACAAGAATATATAGATAGCAGAACCCCTCTATCGTTGAGAGAAACAGTCAATGCACATGTACCTCGAGGTGAGAAATTGTCTTATTCCCATCTCTTTTGCTCTCAACTTAATTGTCTGCTAGATACACCAACGCTGTACGTCCTTTCACCTCTCGCCGCTTTAGCGCTGCAACGTCAACAGTGCCGGTCGGTACGGCAGCTTGCCGTAGTCGCCCCCAGAGCCAGGGGCTCGTCCCTGGTAGAGCAGCTGCAAGTTGCACGGATCAATCGTCATGGTCTGGTCAGCGTTGACGCGGATCAGCTCGCCATGGCTGATGTCGTTACTCCAGGTCGCGCCGCTGTTGACTTTACCGGCGAAGGGCTGGCTCTCAGTTGCTGCCTGAGGTGCCCATGTGCCGCCCAGACTAGTGGCCGTGAACGAGCGGAAGTAGCGCCCGTTTGATCCAATGGCCTCAACGATCATGAGGTACTTCTTCTCACCCTGTATTGTGTAGACTTGGACTGCTTCAAACAGGTTGTTGGCTGTGTCGGTCATAATCACGGTCGATGATGTCCCGAAACTGCCTGGGAAATTTCCGATGAGCATGCTGGCGCGGTAGATCTTGCCGTTGTCTCCAGCAAAGAACAGGTACATGGTCGTATCGTCGCCAATGACAGCTTGGTCGATGCAGCCAGTGCTAGAACCTGTGATGGTCCCGGAGAAGAGGGTCTGGACTCCGGACCACCCGTTGGCATTGGTGGGGTCGCTGGAAGTCTTGTAGGAGAAGGCTGTCGGGCCCCATTGGTAGGCAAGGACCCAGATGTTCTTGGGAGCAAAGAAGAAGAGTGACGGCGCAACAGTGGCTCCATTCATCTTGTTTTGGCTGACTGTGGCCATATCGGACCAATTGCTAAAGAGGCCAAAGTTCATGGAGCCCCAGCTTGATCCTGAGTCGTGTGTCGTTGCATACACGAGATGCTGGCCGTTATATGGAACCGTGGTGAAGTCTTTAAGCGAGACCCATCCCGACTTTGGATTGGCGAGGAGGCCGGTCGATGTCCAGCGGTAGCTAGACGGCAGGCCAGCTGTGCATGCTGAGGTCGTCTGTGCCGATGCAAACGCCGCTAACGCGAGCACCAAGATGGTATTTTGAAACCTCATCGTCACACTTTTAGATTCCAGCTGCTGTAGCAAAACCGACGACTCGTATCCCCAATTTGGAAGGACGAAGCGGAGAGCCACCACGCTTATATCATTACGGTGATGACCGGGAGCAGCATTGTGAAGACGGAGGAGTTACTTTCTCCGGCTCGCCCAGCCTCTAGTAGCGACCCGAGCAGAATCTTCCACCAATCTAGAAGATATGATCAAGCGACGGATGTGTGACTTTGAAGTAGCCGTAATGATTTATAGCGTTATAGCCTCAGTTATTCTGTACCTGGCATGCGGGGAAGACCCCTGATAGGATCCACACATCGGAGAAGATGGTAAAATGAACCTTACCTTGATTAATTAATATCCGCATAGGCATCTCATTGGTGCGCTTCTAGTATCGGCGATCGATCCGGTTCCTCACCGCAACACCGCGTGCACCAGCGGCGAGATGATGTTTTCGCGGAGGGAAACGACTAGTACGCCAAGACCGGAGATCGGGCATCCGATGTCATTGAATTGGGGAGGTGAAATGGGAAAATGTTTCATTAGGGCGCAAATAAATAAAGTCATTTTGTCAACGCGACTAGTTGCCTTCTTTCGACAGCTCTTGAAGTACATGCATCATGGAATCGTTTCCGTTGGTTAGCCGCGTGATAAGTAGAAAGTAGTGAAACGCTCGGGAGCCATGCCCTCGATGGGACTTCTTTTACATTGTTGGCCCCCGTCTCATGCTAGAACTACCAAAGATCGGCGAGGAATGATCCTGGCACTCCTCATCAGGTCAAAAGCCTCTTCGTAATTCCGAAGGATGTCGACTCGTTCCTGGAATCCAGCTTTTGCAAACTTGGAGAGGTTGTGCTGCCGGTCAAAGACCGCCATGGACAGCATCACCCCAATAAATTCCCAACTTGTATGCTGGATGACGCCGGGAATCAGACCATGCTTTGACCCAAACCCCTCCCACTCGCTTCGGTGTTGCGTCATGTATTCGCTTGAGCTAAACCCCATCGCGCGAATTTCTTCAGGCCCAAGTCCCACCAGTCCAAAGGACTGGCAGATCGCTACCCACTTGTCGCGCCAATTTAGTCCTGCGGCCAAGGGGGAATCACCGACATTATAGACCTCGCCATTTGAGTCACCGATTAAGTGGGATGTAAAGATCTGCGCACGACCAAGTGTCTTTTGGCCAATTTCGGTGTGGCGAGCATCGTACGAAGCAAGGAGCCGGGGAAATGAATGCTCTTGTTCCCCGCAACGCCACTAGATTCGCGGTCGGCGTAGAAACTGAGAAACAAGCCGAGTCCTTGGGCAAGGTTCATCGCGTTCTTGCCGCCCGGAACAAATCCAATCCATGTATCGGTGTCAGCATTCCAAAACCTGAAGAAAGTTTGATGAAGGGTAATGTACCACAAGGTCGGGACGGATTTCAGTAAACCGCCATGGCTTTCCAACCGAGAGTTTCTCCAGTGCGTCAAACTGGGCATAATAGAAGACCTGATCTTCAAAAGGCTGCGGTATTCTCGGGTCCGACTCGTTACAGGGCACCTTTGGAACTCCGATCTCACGCGCGTGGACAAAGCCATAAGACTAAATTAGGGGGTGTTAACAGATCAAGCCGGGTCCAGGAAATTAGGGGACTGACTTTGCCACCAGTCTGTAGGGACCAAAACCGAAGTCGGGGACAAACTTTCTCCACGGCTAGGACCGCCGTTTCAAGAATACCAACGTTGACTTGTTTGAGAATCTCGTGTCCGACAAAATCTGAAGTTCCAGGTGGCTGGACATAAGCTGCGCAAGTGGGATTAGCCAGATATGAAAGAGAAGCGCAACTTTCGTCTAAAGATGGAGCACGTACCTGCGAAGAACACATCGGTGACACCTTTGATGCCTTCAATGCCACTCAATCCAGCAGCGGCCGCATCAACGCCAGCACCAAGATCAACTCCAGATGCCAGAATAAGTCTATCATCGTCTGGGAGAACCAACTGCGAACGGCCCACCGGTCTGTTGGAAAAGCCCGATTACGCGGAAGAATGAATCAGTCGTCGGATAGTGCAAGGACTCATGGAGGACTGCCCAGCCGGTAATTCCCGACGCCCCGAATACCAAAGCTGTGCGGTCTTCCATGTTATAGGTTTCGGAAATTGTGGTAGTTGCTATAAAAGATGGAGATGATAATTAAGGTACTGTAGTTGATAACGAAAACATTTTCATTTCTAGGGTCATATTATCTCATCAGGTAGAGATTGCTGTCTCGGTCGGCTCTTCATCCCCACGGGATGATAATACCACCGGCCGGCGCCACCTGCTTTCAGTCGTGCCGACGGCATGAAAACGCTCTTCAGAGATCCCGACCTCCGTGCTGCAAAATAACACTCATCTATACGACGAAACCAATAGAAATGGATATATTTGAGCGCCTTTGGGGATTATTGTGACCCTGCCGCTTACCAATGTGACAAGACAAGGTCTTGTACAGAAACCTAAAGCCCCGAACACTCTCAGCTACCAGGTATTGCTGCACGTTGCTCGCTCAGCGCCAATTGCCGCCTGGAACGCCACTGAAGTGATACTTTCTCCCTTCACTTAGTCGGATGGTGGTAGCATATGACTGATTTCCAGGGTTCACGGTGTGAGACCTCGGTCAGATTACTAAATAGTGCTAGGGACGTACAACAGCCACTCGGGAGTTCCTAAGCCGAGAGTCCGAACATGCATCAGATAGGAACCATTGATGCTTTATCAGTTAGAAAGACGTTTTTACTTGACCGCTTTTTGCGGAAAAGTGCGGCTTGGCCAAGAAGTACAGATTAAAATGCTGCCTGAATCTTGCCCTCGTTATTTTCTTTTTTTAAGTTTTTAGATGATCGACTTTCTGAAGTGGGTGGGCAATGCCTTTTTAGTCCGCATTGTACGTACCCTCCTGCCTTAGGTACCCCACCACCGTGGAGTACTAAGACAAGGAACGTATTCTAAGTCATCCATCAGGGCACTCAGGCCTAAATGCCAATATTCCGGCATCAATTCTCAGCTCCATCCATCCGCCACATTTTGATATTATTTGGACGACGAGATAAGAGCCCACGTATATCAGGGGGAACAGCTAGTTTCGTATTAAAAATGGTGGCCACGAAGGGCCTGGAGTCAACTTTATTAATATATGGCTGACCCAAGACTTCTTGAAAGGTATATGGCTTTTTGTCGGCCATTTAATCCTTATAATCGTTCTTGTGCAGATATAAGTCAGGTGGTCTGCTTATGGAACACCCCTGGATTTGGAACAAGGTTTGTCATCAAGGACTTGCCGCTCGCCACCCAACTCACCTATTTCAATCGCTTGCAACTCGACCAATTCTGCTTCAATACTTATCTTCTTTTCTCCATTCAATTGAGAAATGAAAGATGAAGCGATATACTTAGTTGGATTTGCAGAATGCGCTGGCAGAGTATGCAGAAACCGGCTTACTCCGTAACTCTGCTGAAAATCACGGCATCCCCCCTACTACTCTCTTTAATCGGGTTCGTGGTTCCGAGCCAGCCTCCAAGGCCCAAATTCTTAATCAAAAGCTTTCTCCGGCTATGGAAGAACGCTTAACCGAATGGATTCTATTCCAAGGGTCGCTCGGTCACCCTCCAACCCACGCCCAAATTTGGAAACTAGCTAGAAGAATGCTCGAAGATAACGAGACCCTCGGAAAACGCTGGACTAGCCGGTTTTTGGCTAGAAATCCATCTATTTCTACAATTAGGCCTCGGAGAATCCATGCAAACCGTGCTGATCGAGCCTGTGAGGCCGTTATCCGGCCTTGGTTTGACTATTTGAAGCCTCCAGGCGTGGAGGCTATTCCAGCCAAGCATAGGTATAATATGGATGAAACTGGCATTGCTTCTGGCATTGGAGATAACGGCCTGGTTGTTGGATCTAAGGAAAGAAAGAAATTCCAGAAAAAGAAGAAAGGAGACCGAATTTGGACCTCGATTATCGAATGTATTTCCGCTGGCGGCCGGTATTTGAACCCAGTCGTCATTTTCAAAGGTGGAAGCCTTCAACAACAATGGTATCCACGCGATTTACAGCCATTTAAGGGCTGGAAGTGGAAACCCATTGAAAACGGCTGGTCTGACGATGATACTGCCGTCGCATGGCTCCGCAATATCTTTCTTCCAGAGACTCGGCCAGCTACCCCCTCGGAGAAGCGCCTCCTTATTTTAGATGGCCACGGTAGTCATACCACCGAAGAATTCATGTGGCTAGCCTTTTCTAATAACGTACAATTGTTATTTCTACCAGCCCACACCTCCCACGTTCTCCAGCCCCTGGATTTATCGGTTTTCGGCCCTCTAAAAGCCCGGTATAGAGCCAAGCATAACGAGGTTGTTTCCGGCTTCGACGAAGGCACTGTTGCTGAAAAGAGAGCCTTCCTAGAATGCTACCGGCAAGCCAGGGTCTATGGAATGACTGAATCTAATACCAAAGCCGGCTGGAAAGCTACAGGCCTCTGGCCGGTCAGCCTCAGGAAGCCCCTAAGCAACGGCCTTGTTATTAAGAATTCTAACGGCGACGTTGGTCAACTGACCTCTACGGTTTCTATAGACCTTCAAGAGGTCCATAACCCCATTCTAAATAAGAATTCGGAGGGCCGGCCTATATGGTTTACCCCTAAAAAGCCGAAGGATTTCCGTATTCAGGGGCAGGTTTTTCTAGCCGGCCAGAAACGGACTTCCAACGACCGACTTTTCATACGCAAGGCCGCAAAAGCCTTCGATTACGTGGTTTTCCAACTAGCCAATACGGCGCATCAATTGGAGGCTGCAGAAAAAAGCCTAGAACGCACAAGAGGCCGAAAGAGAAGGAAGGTCCAAGTCGACCCTAATACGCAGTTCGCTGGAATTGAGGAGGTTCGTGCCTCACAGAGAGAGGCTGGCAGAGAGGACCTTAGTTATTCTGAAAGAGAAGAATCAGGAGAATCCGATACTGAAGACTTCATCATTGTAGCTAATTAATTGACAAAGTTGTTGGCAATTGAAGTTTGTGGTGTTGTGCGGGGTCCGATTCAGGGGCTGTTCCATAGGCAGGGGTGTTCCAAAAGTCCCCCACCTGACTTAAGTCAATATCCGTTGTGCTTTGCTCAACCAACAGGTTTGTGTCTTCAAGACCGCGCTCGCACGTGGAACAAATGCCGACCCCGCGCAATCGGACCCAGACGCCAACATAGACGCCACCGGCGTTGGCATTTGCTTCCCCTCTTCCTCGGTATCAAACACTCTGCGATCCCATTCGCTCGCTTCGTCTCACCGAACCATCTTGGCCGTACTCGAATAAGCCCAACAACGGGCCTTATCCATGGTGAGCAGCTGACTTCCATATAATTACCTTGAAGTTGGTGGGGATATACTGCCATGTTATTTGCTCGGCACCTCCCAGCCTATCCCAGCCGCATCTAGAGCTTATTCTACTGGTCGGACCAATCTCTATTGATGACTCCTTCTCCTAATGTCAGTATTAGTTCAGCCCTCTTCCTCTGTGTCACATACGCCGCGGTTTCATTCGCCTACTCAGCCTCACCGAACCCACCCTGCCGTACTTGAGTCATCTCGACGACCGATGTCGTCTGTAGTAGGTAATTTATTTCCATATGGTTATTGAGGAAGCTGTGATTTCATTTGCTCGGCAACTCCTGGGCTGTTCTACCACATTCGGAGTTTGTTTCAACGGTCCAATCGTGGGAGGGGGTTTCTTTCCTTCCTCAGACACCTTTCGGTCAAGGTTCTGCTAGACATGACCTTGTGACGGAGGGTCATAGTAAAGGAGTGTGCAGAATGACTAGTGCTCCTATCAACACTTGCTTTTGACACTCAGTGTCGCCAAAGCAGCGTATGCTTTGCTTCCTGGGGTAGTATCGGTTACGTAGTCTTTGGGTAATTCGGCTTGATGACAGACCACTATACCAAAACGTAGATGCATCTATGCCTTAGAGACATGTTAGAAAACTGACAGATAGTGGTCTCTGCCTACACCCACACTTGAAGTATAAATTGGACGATAGATCACAGACGCCATATGGAACTAGCTTCCTCCAACTTCAAGTTCAGTGTCAGTGTCGGAGATATACTTATAACTACCATCATCTAGTGGGCAACTTGAAGTACAACTCCTCTCACTACCATCAACCATGGCCCCCATCAGCATAAACGGGAACACGCTAGACCCTGTCGTGCAAGGGCCAGTGCTCAGGGCCCTCGGCCTCGAAGCCCCCGACGCGTCCGGATCAGACTATGTCCTGATCCAGGTTTCTGACGCCCGTACTACCCCAGAGCAGAAGGGCAACTTGGCCAACCTTGGCCTTGTCCTCCACGGGTACATCTCGGAGAAGACGTACTTATACAGTTACGAGGGCACGGATCTTCAGAAAATCCGATCACTTCCCTTTGTGATCTGGGCCGACATCTACCTGAAGCAATTCAAGGTCAGCCCCGATTTGAAGGAGGCCGACACGGCCACTTCATCGCATAGTATCTACCTGGCTTATCAGGGCCCGCTTATTCACGGACTACGAATACGGTCGACATCATCTTCCACGAGGGTGTCGATACGTCTTCGGGACGACTCAAGCGGGACATTGCCGCAGCGGCCCACATCGATAGGGACGGCCTCGAGCTGGGAAGGAACAAGGTCCGGCTAACAGTCGAGGAGCGGTGGCTAGACTTACTAGCCTCGATCGATGCAGTCCGCGCCATCCAAAAGGTTCGCCCGCCGCAGCTGCATAACAACGTGGCCCGGTCCATCATGAACGCTTCTGTCACGGTGAGCGGGATTGCGTACCAGGGCGAAGGAGAGGTTGTGGCTGTTGCGGATACAGGCTTTGATAAAGGCGACGTCTCGGCGACCCACCCTGCCTTCACTGGCCGCGTGGTGAAGCTGTACGACCTCGGTCGGCCTGGCAAGTTTGACGATCCCGACGGCCATGGCACTCACGTCTGCGGGTCAGTTCTCGGCAGTGGCACCTCAGCATCGGCAGGCGGTACGATCCAGGGCACCGCGCCTAAAGCGAGGTTGGTGATGCAGTCGCTGATTGGCGATTTGGGGGGTCTCTCTGGCGTCCCAGTTGACCTCCACGATCTCTTTGCCCCGCCCTACAACAACGAAAAGGCGCGAGTGCACACCAACTCGTGGGGCTTGACAATGTTTGCAGGCATCCAAAACCCGTACGACAGCCAGTCTAATGACATCGATGACTTCGTCTGGAACAACCCGGACTTGGTCATCTGTTTCAGCGCCGGCAACGAGCAACCGACGGCAACGCCGATGGCATCGTCGATTTGGGCCAGGTTGGCTCGACTGCCGCGGCCAAGAATTGCATCACTGTTGGCGCCTGCGAGAGTGTTCGGCGCGAGGCCAAGCCCGTGTTGCCCACCTACGGAGACGTCCGTCCATCCAGTTTTCCCGTGCCACCGCTGAAGACCGACCTAATGGCCAACAACGCTGAGGGCATGGCCGCCTTTAGCAGCCGCGGGCCTACCCTGGAGCGGCGGTTCAAGCCCGATGTCGTGGCGCCCGGCACGTCGATCCTCTCGACGCATTCCAGAAATGCGCCGGCGAGCGACAACGCGTTCGGGACGTCGCCCGACCCGGACTGGTTCTTCGACAGCGGCACGAGCATGGCTACTCCGTTGGTTGCCGGATGCGCCGCCGTCTTGCGCGAGACGCTGGTGAAGAACGGCTTCCCTAAACCGCCTGCCTCCCTCGTCAAAGCCCTCCTCGTCAACGGAGCCGCCGGCCTTACCGGCCAGTACAGCCCGCCCGAGGTTGGCTCAACCCCAAACAAAATCGAAGGGTTTGGTCGCGTCAACCTCGCCGGGTCCGTTATCATCCCGTCGCCTGGGGTTGCCGACGGCGGCTTTGGCGAAGGCGGGCCGCTCAAGGAGGGCGACAAGGACGTCATTGACATTGAAATTCCTCCCAGACCGCCTCAAGACAAAAATACATTTGGTCCCAGCCCACCTTCGGCAGCGACCTTTAAAATGACCTTGGTCTGGTCCGACCCGCCCGAGCTCAATGGCATGCTGCAGAATGACCTCGACCTAATTGTCGTCGCCGCAGACGGCAGTGAGCGCCACGGCAACATGGGCACCGCCGCCGGCTTCGATACTGTTAATAATGTCGAGCAGGTCCTTTGGGCAAAGATTCCTACCGGGCACACCCAGCTCGTCATCCGCGCCACCCACATCACCAAGTTCCCGCAGCTATATGCGTATGCGTGGCGGATTACCTGGTAATTCACGGTGTTGAGTAGGTAGGGTAGTCGTTGTTTGGGCCCTAGCTGAGTTTTAACTTGGGGGGAGGGCAGACAGGATGCTATGGGGAGAAACGTGAGGGAAACACATGGAAAAAGAACACACGATGGAAGTAACATTGTAACTGGTCTAACCACACAGAATGTCAAGCCCCGAACAGAAACAACCTGTAATTAACATGTTATGTTATCCATGGTGGACTTTTGAGTTTAAGAAAGCATGATGTTACTCATCGATATTATCGTCGCTAGCGTTCACGGCCAACTCCGCTGATGACATACACTAGGTAGCTTTTTCCATGTGATAACAAGCACAATCTCGTGCAACGTTCCAGTCCAGATAGCAGGCCTCTTCAAAGAACGACTAAGTCAACCACAAAGAAAACAAGAGAAAGAATTGTCGGCTATGCCAAGTAAATACCTAGACATAAGCATTCTATTTCTTTCTAGTCTTCAAGATTGCTAGTCCTGTTAAGAAGAATGTACCTCTAAGAAAGAAGTTATAAAAATATAGTTTTCTGTAAAAATAATAATAAGGAGACCAGGTGTCGCCAGCCGTCAAGGGCTGTGGCACCTGTCACAGGTTATCCTGTGACAATGATGCCGTTTTTGGACTGGATGCTTGACACTTTTCATGGGATCAAAAAAAGGAGTTCGCTACTGGAGTACAAACGAGTCTTTCATGGTTTATTGAAAAGCAATTTGCGCTAATCTCCTACGAAACGAATAACACATAGCTCTCTACGCGCGCTCGCAAGGGATAATTACACGCACGGTGCAGCATACAGATCGGATCGATTACCAGTGCATGTTGGCCGCTCGTGGCGACTTGGTCCTGAGTTTAGCTAAGTCTGTCCATACCCTCTTGTTCAATATATGCTACTCTCTACATAAGCCCTGTCAAGGCGGGCAAGTCACAGAACCCCTCCCTAAAAGCCTTGAAATGATCGCACGCGTCTTCGCGACCTGTCTATCACCACACACGATGGCCTACCAGCACGTCGTTTCCTTAGCATGCATTCCAGTGGCAACATACGCTGGCCACGCCGGCGCTGGTGAATGCTTCAAATTCGCAACATACTAATTACGCCCAGGTTCTTCTCCGAGTTGAACTTGGATACTACCTGACCACCTCCACTCGTAAGTCCGACATGATGGATATCGAAGTCTTGGGGTCAAACCTCATGCTGCGCCTCTCGCCCGACATCCGCCGCCATATCTACCTCTATGCCGGCATGGCGTCGTGAGATCCGCGCCTCCCCTTTATTTTCAGCCTGAATAGCTCCAGTACGGCGTAAGACGCCCCCAACCTGTCTTCCTTCCACAGCTTACTCCTCACCTGTCGAGCCATATACGCCGAGGCGTTGGCGCTTCTGTATTTATCACGCGCATTCACAGGGCAACGGTGGAAACGGGCATTGGTGCAGGGAGGCTCAAATTGTCTGAATTGTCTAAGGAAGCAGGGCCCAAAATGAAGGATCTGTTGCTTCTATTTGTAGGTAAGAATCAGGCCTTGTATTGATGCTAGGTGGCCTTATTCGGTAATCCGAATCTAGGGATAAAATGAAGGTATCGCGAGTGATGAATAGAGGTTGGAATTCCTTGACCGGCCGGGGAGGCCTTGGATGGATGATTTGCAGGCATGCAGACCATGCAAGTGCGACAGTATTCAAGCAGCCGCTTCATCCTACACTATTGGTACAAGCGATCTCTCGGCTGTCTACGCAGTCTCAGGCCGTGTTAATAAGGTCGAACTGCCGACTCTAGATACAAAGATAAAATGATGGAAGCCAATGGATTATCACCCTTGGCAGTATTACGAAAAGGGTTATGCTGGAAAGGTCTTGTAGAACGGCTCGATAGAACCTCGCAAAGCGGGGCACTTGCCTCAATACGGAATAGAGCAGCTCGATGGGAATAGCGAGAATCCGGAATACTATAGCTCTTGGAAGATTGAGTAAGGGAGTGGGCTGGCAATAATGCGGGCCAAATTTGTGTGAAACGCTTCTTTTAGGGCGCTGGGAGGGAGTATACTAATTTTCACCTCAGAAGAGCAGATAGCGGACTGAAGACGGGGGGACGGGGGACCCTCTGTCAAGGCAAGCAAACGAGTTGAATGTAGTAATAATGATTTGGGTTTCTCGGGTATCGGGGCGGGAGAGAGCTATTATAGATTAGTGGCTAATTGCTGCCGCCATTATCACCTCGTGTTGACTTTCACACCGAGAACTCCCTGCCATTCGTTCACAAGCAAGCTCGACGAAATCGGCCCATGCAACATCGTGTGTAATGGTAGGCCGGCACTTGCAACCCGCGCATCGCAACAATAGGGCGTCGCATTGCAATAAAAAGTATACTAGTGTATTGAGCTAATTGAGGGCCTTTTTCAGGTATTTTTTTTTATAAAGTTGTAGATTAAACTAGACTTTTTCCTAAATCCGCTATAAATAGTCCTGACTACTAGCGGATCTCCGGTGGCCAACAAAATCGCGCCCGAAGGGTCCCAAAATAGCGTCGCCCCATGGTTGCACACAATATTGCACTAACCACCCAATAATATTGAACGCAACATTACGACCACCACCCGAGCACATTGATATCTTTTCCGCTTGCATGAGCTGAACAAAGCTGAACGCGACAACCGACCAAGGCCTGCAGTTACCTGCTGCGCCATCGGGTCATACATCTACCCGAACCAATGAGCACCACATATCCAACAAATAACTAAAAGGCCCACCTGTACGCTTACCTTCAAAACTCCCGTCTTATGATCTTGGGACGTATCAAGTCTATAGTCACAGCCTTGTCTATCGTCTCTAGATTAAATAACGCTGAGGCCTTCTCTTGAACCTGACAACATGCATCCACCGCTTCCTTCAACAACCAGCATCCCGAGCCTCAAATGCAATTACAGCCATGTCTGACGGCCTAGGAACGCGAACTTTCACTGTTTTCTCGATCAAAATTCGCGTGTCAACGATATATTGGATAACCTTCGGGGTTCTGTGTCTCATTCAATTCGCTCTTTTCGTCCTCACTCTCGTCTACTTCACCACGGAGCGGGTGCCATACAGCACAGACAGCCTCGACTTTGCGCTATACAAAGACACTCGGTTCAAACAATGTTCCACACAAACGCTCCGTGCCCAGCCAAACTGCTCGGCGGTTGAGTTCCAGGACTTGTTCAAGATTCAATTCGTTGACTCGAGGCAGCCCGCTCTGGCGCTAGTGGGAAGTTACTACAGCACCCTCCGCCAGCCCAACGATTGGTGCAGTCTCAGTACCTGCTTCCGAGATTTTAAGATCCTGTCTACAAAGCCCCGCGATAGTGCTTTCCCTTTGAACGGCCTTGATATATAGTTCAGTGTCCAATTCACAGCACTGACGGCTATGTGGGGCTTCCGCGAAGCGATCCTGGAGAGTGACCATGACACATACTCCTGCTTCGATTCCCACATCAGGATGCGCGATTGGGTTGGCTATGCGTGCGATCTAACCTCGATCTTGTGGTGGTGTGTCGAGTGGGCGTTGTTGGCAAAGCGTGGCTCTGAATTTTCAACCGGCATCTCGATTTTGGCCTGGTTCACATCTTTCCGCTTTATCTATATGATGTTCAATCACCCTCTGGGCTGTCGACTAGAGCATCACGGAGTAACAAGGCTCGCGCTCATAATCCTGTGCAGCCTTGTTAGTCTCATTATTTGGATGGGAACATGTTTCGTCCTTTATGCCAAGAGCGCCGACTTTCAAATGGCTGCCGAAACAAAACCCAGCCCATACATTAACGACTGGCTACCTAAAAGATATGAATGCGATATGGACCTGTTCATCCGAGCCCCGGGCAACACGACGCGCTCGGCGGAGGAGCTATGTCGCAGCCGCGGGGCGACTGTTGGGCGATCCTAGTGTGCCGCATCTTGCGACGGTAGGGGCGATGTTGGGCTTTGTCTTCGTTCTTTTCTCACTACTGAGCCTATTTTGCTTCGCCACCAGTCTATACACACTTATTAGAGCGGGGATCATCCCTATCCCCTCGTGGTTCCGGGAGAATATTTTCGGTCAAATCTCCAACCGCTCCACCGGTACCGTTTTTACTGCTCCGTTTTTCATATTTATCTGGTTATCTATCTTGGTGCCTGTTTTCGCCTTGACCGGTGCATCGGAACACAGGCCAGGAATGAACCGCGAAAGCGCCATCGCGTATGATTGGGATTGTCGGGTGGTTCACGTGGCTATCAGTCCATGGCGGCAGTATCGGGATGTTTCATTCGCACAAGGGGCGAGGATCGCGAAGGCATGGTTCAATGCTTGATGTCAGATCAAATCTGCAGGGTGGGCGGCGATATATTCGTTCGCTGACAAATCAAATATCGCATATTCGTCAATATTTGCTGACACATCAACGAATATTCGTCAAATCTGCTTAGTAATCATTTCAATATTCGCCAAGCCCACCGAATCCACTTAGTCATCAAGATCCATCTCCTCCAAGCCACTATTTACAAGCCCTGACTTCATCCAATGCTTCAAGCACTCAAGAAACTCAATAGTATCTTCACCTAGTTGCATTCTTTCCCAAGAGATTGTACGACGAGCCCCAGAAAACACTCGCTCTGGCTCAGCACTCATTGCCGGAATGGATAAAATGTTGATTGCCAGTTGAGATAGCCTTGGCCAGCGTTGTTGTTGTTGTGTATTCAGCCACCAGGATAATGCTGAAGTTTGGATCGAAATTGCAGCTTCTGAGATATAATCTTCGAATTCATCCTTTATTTGTTGTCGTGGAAGAACATCAAGGTTTTGAGCAAGGATGTCGAATTCATCAAGATCATCAACCTGCATTGATGGCGGTGTTGGAGAGGCGTTTGCTGAGTGATCTTTATGCCTTTCCCAGAGATCTCTGACAGAGTTGATTGCTGGCCGTATCCATTTCTTATCCCAGTTTTGTTTGAGATATAAGGTTCGCCGTGATGGATGGAAAATTACTGCTGCTGCGTAATATGGAGAGTCCTCTGTCTTTAAATAATATTTGTCGAAAATAGCCCAGCTATTTTCGATCCGAGAAGATAGAAGACTGTTTGACTGATGTGTTAAAAGGCTTTTCTTGAAATGCTGAATAAGGATGTCCATTGTGAATAGAACTCGGTCAATTGTCGCTTGATCTCCCTCTGTAGCCTTTGTTGCTCGATAAAACGGATGTAAGAAAGTCGATATCGCTCGAAGATATTCCCATTCTTCCGGAAAAAGAAAATCCTTCTGAAGATATTCATACCAGGACTTGGTATATGAATAAATTGAACCCTCATGCTCAATAGCAACTTGAACCATTAAATACCAACTGTTCCATCGTGTTGAATTATCTGAAGGGATCATTCGACCAGCAAGCTGAGTAAATTGGCGGATTCGAGCAGGAGATCCTCGGATATGGCGGACAATATTATGGAGTTTAATCAGAGGGTTTAGATCATCAGAGATCTGAGCCTCCTTATCTGCCCCTTTGTTGTGTTCATCGACTGCTTGAAATAGAAATGCCTGGATAGCAAGATTGATAATATGCCCATTACATCGGATTCGATTATCTGATGATAACCAAGGGACTGCCATTTCGCTGAAGGTTGCTTCGAGAATTTTGCAAAGACTGTCGTTGGTAGAAGCGTTATCGCTAATAATTGCCCCAGCTTTTGAACAGATATTGTAATCCTTAAGAATACAGATGAGGGCTTCGTATTGTGTTGCTGCATGATGTGACTGGATAGATGGAAGGCCGATAAGTGCTTTTTGAAGGGTTTCTGATTCGAAATCCACAAAATGAGCACAAACTGCAAGGAACAGTTTCTGGTTTGGAGAAGTCCAAACATCGAGGGAGAGGTGGATTGTTGAGCGGGATGATTGAAGTTTCTTCCGAATAAGATCCTTATTAAAAAGCCAGGATTTTCTGATATGCTCTCTGATAGTCGAATGTGATGAAAGGATCTCGTTTGATGCCGTTGGATTAAGAGCTTTGCAAAGGGTGTGAAAATAGGGGCTTTCGACGATCCGGAAAGAAAGATTCCCAACAACAATAAGCGAAATAATCGCCTGTGTGATAACCTCTTTATTTAACGCTCGTTTCAAGATTTGAGCATCAAACTCAGAGATCTGATTGATCACCATTGCTTTCTCATATAGAGATTGCAGTGTTGTATGGCTGGAATCGTCGGCTTTCCTCGATTGGCTGATAATTGCAATACCATGCTTGGATTGAATGTGTTGCCGGAAGTTCGATGTGTTTTGAGCACTCCATGATGGGCAATATTTGCAATAATACATGCGGTTTTTGCCTTTTCGTGCCGGTTCTTCGTCTTGGGGTGGTCGTGTGTGCTCTGTGATTGGGCTCAGAATTCGGCCCGTATCTCTGGATATTGAAGAATCCTCAGAGATGAAAGACATCTTTCCTGATGTGAATTGGAAGGATTTGGTAGAATTTGTGGTGGTTAGGTTAGGTTGGGCAGCCAAATATTTGTTGGCTGTGCTGGCAGATTAGGTAAGCAGACGAATATTCGTTGGCTGTTTTTGGGCACTTCTGGCAGGCTGACTAAGCGAACGAATATTCGTCAATATTTGCGATATTCCAAATACGGAATTATCCGCTGACAAATACGCGAATATTGTTATTCGTCGCCCACCCTGGATGAGAAGGTCATCTTCAAGTATCTGCAAGTCCTAATTTTACGTGTTCATCGCAACTCTGCACATATCACTCCAAGAACCACTCATCATGTCATTCACAAACGAAGCCCGCTCCGACGTACCCACATTTCCGGGCACTCACTCTGGTACCCCGGCCTGCCTCCTGGAAAAGGCGAGGAAAACCAAAGAAGGTATTTGTGATGGAAGGGTAAAGCCGAAACGAGAGAGACAACGCCTCCTAGTTGTGCCCCAGGGGATTAAGAGAGACGACTTCGTTACTGCACTCGAGGATCTCAAGGGGCAGCTCGGGGCTGACAATGTCGAGGTCAACGACAAGCTACTTAAGGATGCCGTTATGGGAGTTGCTGTTTCTTAATGATATATGCAGCGAGAACGCAGAATAACGGGGTTCGTATAGAAAGTTGAGAGACAGGCGAAAGCTGAGGCTGGAAGTAAGTCAGGTGATGGGGAAGTTGAAGAGAGTTCCCGAGGAACTACTTGGTGCGGGTTGGCCAGATTTCCGAAGAGTGGCAGGAGTCGGGGTGCCGATGCGGACTTGTGTGTGCTTAGATGTTTGAAAGTTTCTGACCGCCCAACGCCGCGGAAATGTTTTTCCTGCTATTTCCGCCCGAGACCCGAGGCAAAAAAGCAAATCCGGTCGTCACGCCGAGATACCCGCCTCGCTTACTCATGGGCATCGGCTAGCAAGGTAATCTGAAGCACGCGGAACTTATTAAAAAGGAAGGCTGGAAGAAGGACGCGGTAGTTCCTATGATGTCGGCGCTTATCAAACGTAGGTGTGAGACACGCACGGATTGAGTTGCGGTGAGATGAGAATGGAAGTCGCAGAATGAAGCCTTTGTTGCCTCTCAGTAGCAGGAACGCGCGCCGCTCTGCGGTTCGTAAAAAAACCGCGCAAATTTCCCGGCTGGTTGAGCCTAATAAAATCCAACTGATACCTTCAATAGTAACAAGAAAAACCGCATCTGCAGGCTACCGGGCGGAGTTGAGGCGATCGTTGTTGCCTCGAACGCAGGGGCTCGGGTGCCACGAAACCCAATTACGCCTTCTCCGAATTAGAACAGCAGGATCGTGCAGGGTTCGCAGAAAAAAGATGAGTGACAGCCACACCGTTCTGTATTGGTTATTTGACTTTCGACAATTTCGGTATGGCATAGCGGTGTGATGCAAACGAATCCTGATGTCGGTAAGTTTTTGGGTAACAGAGGTCAAACTAGCTGCGTTTCCATCTTAGCTAGTCTTGCGATGCCAACGACGATGTAGCTGTTTGTGGGAGATTGATGGTATCTCCTTGGAGAAACCACGACCCTCTCGGTCCTCGAGCCCATGGATTGAAGTCATGCTTCGAATCAAAAATTCTGTCATCATTGTGAAAACTGTGAACACAAAAGGAAGGGGCTTGGCGGCTGACTGGAAGGAACTCGGACGGCACTCGAGCGGCACTCGGAAGTCGGGGAAGGTGCCCGGCAGTTGATTCCGCCAATTGCCGCCAACAATTACAAGTATCAATGCAACCTTGCAACATGATTACGACCTTTTAGAGCCTTCCCTTTGAGGGGGTTTGTCGACGTTATTCACAAAGTTTTATACGCACTTTCATGATGTCACACAGTGTGGAAATTTATGCCATGGGGCCCCTGCCTGGGCACCTGACCGCGGGAGCTACCTCCGAAATTCGCGCCCTAAATTTCATTGGCCTTGGCTTGACGCGTTTGTTTCACCGCGTTCTTCATTGCCACGCCTCTGCAAATATCGCCTGCAATAGTGCAGCCTGGAAGCTACCGACTGCCCCGCAAATCCTGTACTTCGGTCTGCATTGTACCATGTCTGCGAAAGGGAATGAGCCCGACGAGCTTGGGGACAGCGCATTCGACGACTCTGACGGGTTCGGCGATGATGCGTTTGACGGCGTCGACGAGGCTGGTCTCAAGGAGCTCGAGCGGCTCGAGCACCCTTCGAAACGGATCAAGCTCTCCAGAGAAACCGAGCCGCCCGATTCGCAAGACAGAGCCCATCTTACACTTGCAGAGCGTCTTCTGTCTGAAAATTTTGGCCACAAGGCATTCAGACACGAGCAGGCAGGGGCCATCCAGAAAATCCTTGCAGGGCAGAACACGCTTGTGATCTTCCCGACCGGCGCTGGAAAGTCGTTGTGCTACCAAGTATGGTGCCTCCATTACTTGTTTGTATCAGAGCGACTGTTGCTAACATTGGCAGATCCCAGCCATTGCGTTCCCAGAGCTGGATGAAACCTCGGGACTGAGAGAACCGGAAAACGCGGGCGTCACCATCGTCGTGTCGCCCCTAATTGCATTAATGAAGGACCAAGTTGATGCCATCAGAAAGCGCGGGATAGCGGCCGACAGCATCGACTCGACCAAGTCATGGGACGATGTCAAATTGATCCATGACAGTCTGCGCAAGTCCCTCCTCAGGATATTGTATTGCGCACCCGAGAGGCTGAACAACGAGGGTTTCATCGAGAGTGTGAAGAACATTCCCGGCGGCATCCGCTTACTGGCAGTTGACGAGGCTCACTGCATTTCAGAGGTACGTTTCACTTCCAATGTCAGAATGCTCCCCCGAAATTACTAATGGTGAGCAAACAGTGGGGACACTCATTTAGGCCGGACTATCTCAAAGGTAAATTAAGAGCGTTGGCCTCTTCATTCGCGGTGTATTGCTGACCTTCGGTAGTGGCCCGTTTTGTTGAAGAAGTCAAGGCTGAGCGCGTCATCTGTCTGACGGCTACTGCCACGCCCAAAGTTGCACAGGACGTTTGCAAGGCGTTCAAGATCAGTCCATCGTGTGTCTTTCAGACATCCCCATACAGGCCGAAGTAAGATGCATGGCTGGCTGGCTGTTCTAGAATCACCTTCTAACACATCATAGTCTTGAGCTGAATGCCAAGACAGTTGCCAGTTCAGCAAGTGACGCAGAATCCATTCTGGACGTCATGTTTGGGAAAACGAAGACGGAATGCGATGCAAGGTTCGCAGAGTTGTTCAAGTTTCTGCGCGCCAATCCGGGTCCGACGCTAGTCTACGTTGCTTTACAGCAGCAGGCCGAGAACCATGCGGAAGCTCTCAAAAAGGCGGGCTTTAACGCTGCAGCTTTTCATGCGGGCATGAAGACAGAGGTGAAACAGAAAATCCAGGACGATTTTATGGACTCGAAGATTCAAATTGTACGTGAAGTCGTTAACCAGCCCCTAGTTTCTGGATATCCTGGCTGGCTATCAACTGACTTGATCCTCAGGTCTGCGCCACAATTGCTTTCGGCATGGGTATCGACAAGGCAGACATACGCAATGTCGTGCATTGGGATCTCTCAAACACGGTCGAGGAGTATAGCCAGCAGATTGGCCGCGCGGGAAGAGATGGCCTGAGGAGTCGCTGCATGTTCTATCTCTCTCCCAGCGCCTTTTACCTCCGCGAAGTCTTCGCGCGCAGAGACCTCCCCTCTCGCCAATCCCTCAGAGGGCTTCTTGTTGACATATTCAACATTGGTAGTGACTTCTCTGTGGGCCAAGCCTTCAAGGTGAGCCACTACAGACAGGGCAGGGAGTTCGACATTGGCGCCAGTCCGCTGGCTATTATCTATGCCACCCTGGAACTCCATTTTGATCTGTTCCGGGCTGTTACCCCGGAGTATTCTTCGTACAAGTTTGAGGCCATGAAGTCCTACTTCCCGGTGATCAAGAAAGACCCAAGCCCTGAAGCCAAGGCCATTTTCTCAGGCGCCAAGAGAAAGGTCAAATACCACGACATCGATGTCAACGCGGTAGCCAGGTCATCCGACCTTGGACGGATGGACATCGTCAAGAAGCTCAACTTCTTGAGTGACTCTGGGCACATCAAATTGCAGGTTGCTGGGATCGAGCAACGCTATTTGATCCAGAAAAAGCTCCCCCAAACTGACGCAGAAATTGACGCCGTGCTCGACAAGCTGTACACGGACATGGAAACACGGGAGAAAGACGCTCTCGAGCGGAGCCGAGAGGTCATGGCTCTGATCACGGGGCGCAAATGTTTTGCTCTGGCGCTGGCGCAGCACTTTGGCATGGGGCTGCCCAACGGCAAATCAAAGTGTGGTCACTGCACCTTCTGCCTCACTGGGGTCCCGGTCATGGCGCCCCCTCGGGCAATAACCCGTACGACGGCGGCGGCCATCCAAGGCGTGCTCAAAGCCACGGATGTGCGCGACGACCCGCGGTTCCTGACGCGCGTCGCGTTTGGCATCTCGAGCCCCCGAGTATCGCAGCTGGGGTTGATGCGATTGTCTGCCTTCCGGTCGCTTGCTCATCACGATTTCGAGGTACGTCGCCATGCTGCCCATGCCAACGGTCGTACGGTGGGAAGTGGCCTTACTAACGTGTTTTTGATCTAGGCTCTTCTAAGAGAGTTTACAAAGGCGTGCGATGCAGATAACCGCAAACTATGAGATTATCGCAACTTTGTGATCTCAGATGTCGGGAGTATTGGCGTATTGGGTGAGAACGGAGTACTATGATCTTTGTTACATTGCTCATACTTACTTAGACTTGGCTTGTTTGGCGACGACACCGGAACACACCACTGTGTTCTGAGCGGTCCGGTTGATGGAAGACCTGGGCAGCTTGCTATGATCCCATTATATTAAAGTAATTACGCTGTAATTTATTTGCAAAGCACAATTCACTTCGTCCAGTCGGCTGGGAGCTCGTGCGCCTCGGCCCCGTGGCCTGGCGCATATCCTGGCTGTGCCTGGTAGCCCATGGTCCCCGGCGGCAGCTCTTGTGGCGGCATGCCGGCCGCAGGGGCGTTGTCTGCCAGGTTCGTGTTGAGCTCATGCGGCACGTCCGTTCCGTCCATCTCGCCCACATGCTGCCCGTCGAGCTCTGGCTTGCCCTCGTGCTTCTCCAGCGCCTGGCCGCCGAGCTCGGGTCTCCCGCTAACGTCATCGGTTGCCGCCACCGGCGCACCGGCAAGCCGCTTTCGCCGGAGCACAACAAACACAAGCCCGGCAATGATAACGGCTGCTGCGACAACGCCAACCACGATACCGGCGATAGCACCTGCCCCGAGGCCGCTGCCTCCCCCGCTTCCGCTGCCGCTTCCACTTCCGTCCTCACCGGGCAATGATGTGCTGTTAGTCGGTGCTGAGGAGCTGCTCGATCCGGTTGGTGTTCCCGTCTGACTCGTCGACGACGACCCTGTCTGGCCGACGGTGCTCGACGAAGAGGAAGACGAAGAAGAGCTCGATAAAAGAGCGCCACTGGCATCCTCAACCCGGATGCCCTGGTACGCGCCGCTGGTGTCGGCATAGCTGTACTGGGCGGCGCCCGTGGCGTCGTCGGCGATGGAGAAGCTCTTGACCGTCATGCTGAACGGGCCCTTGCTGAAATCCGCAAGCCCGCCCGCCCACTCGACGGTGCCCGCGCTCAGCTCCTGGCGCCCCGCCACCCACGACCCCAGCAAGACCCGCATCGGCGTCTGTGGGAAGCCGCTGCCGCTGCCGCTGCCGTCGTTCCGCACCGTGCGAACCACGGCCCCGTCAACCAGCCACTCGATCTGCTCCCGGCTCCACACGATGCTGTACGTGTGCGTTTTTGCCGTCAAGCTGCCTCCCGACGACACGTTGTGCGTCGCACCCCGGTCGTACACCGACGCGTCGCCCTTGCTGAAGTAGTTGCTCTGCACCTGGTTGTCATATGCACCGAGCCATTCCTGCGTCCCCCGGGACAAATGTTAGTCTGCTGTTTAGTTTTTCTTTGTGGGATAGAGGGGCGCGCACCATGTCAATCTCGTCCAGGTCGTCGGACAGCAGCGTCAGCGAGGTGACGATGCCGACGCCCGGCGCCGCCTGCAGCGTGACGTCGACGCGCCCGAAGAAGATGTACTTGGCGGTGCGGATCATCGGCGAGGCGGTCGCGTTCCGCAGCGTGAAGACGAGCCCCGTGCCCGAGTCGAACGTCGGGAAGTCCGTGACTAATTCGAACGGGCCGTAGTCGATAGACTGCGTCCAGTCGCCTGTCACCGTCGTGCCCAGCGCTGGCACCGCGGGGCATGCTGTCGGTTGAGGAAACGGGTGGTGGTTAGCTGCGGTTCTGAGTCGAGAGAGATGGAGGTCGGGCAGGGGGTTCATTACTCTGCTTTGTCGGGTTGCAGTCGGCCGCATTCGCAAGACCCGCGAGCCAAAACACAGAGACAGCCGCGAGCGCTGCGATGCGCGCCATGAGGCTCGGCGCCGACCAGACTGTTGATCCAGCGGCCATGTTTCGCTCTGTGTCTTGGTTGACTCGACGGCGCGAGCAGGTGGCGTTGGGAGATTGTCAGGAGGGGCAGCGCGCCCACGCGCTTTTCGAAAGAACCTTGCCAAGGCCCGCAAGGCTCCCTTTCGAGGCCAAGACATTGAAATATTGGAAATCTTGCACATACTCGGTTTAGCTTCGTCCCCCTGACATTCGCCCAATTGCGGATGCTCGGCGCTGCCCCCACTTTTCCCAGCATCCCGGAGAGCGGCCGGGATTGGGTCGGGGCTCTTACGCTGCTCGGCTCGGCACATGGCTTGGCAAACTTGGCTCATGCGGAGCTAGTTGCAGTCGAGAAAGTGGTGCTTCGGGGGACGATATCGAGACATAGAGAGTTGTTTTAGAGTCTAGTTGGTGTTGTGCTCGGGCTATGACTTTTAGTTGTTCCGAATTTTAGATAATTATAATGTTTAAAAAAAACCTAAGAGCTATTAGTTATTCTGATGAAGAGTTGTTGGCAGAGTTGGTTGTTGACCAGAATCTTCGAGGTTGATGAGATTCACTCAAGTCATAAGTGAAAGGCTACCTACTGACTAGTAGCATCGCTTGTGGTATTTTGCATCAGTCAAAACAACAGTCGAGGAAACAGTGCTATTTTCATGTTGAATAATAATACATGTTCCCTAACTTGAACTTCTCTCTGTGGTCTTTGAAAGAAGTATTTAACTTTCTCACAGAGTAATAAATGACAGTGTGTGTGACAGGAAATCATCCGGTCACAGTTACTAGACGTTGTCTATAATAATAGACCTCATCTTCAGCCCAAGAAACCCGGTCTAGCCACCATCTATTGTGGGGGTTGCGACCATATCGTGGCTGTTGCTCAGAGCGCTTATTTATTTTATCTGCCGGCGTAATGGCACACTGTTACACCATCTCTGTGCAGGGCGTATTAATTATTGAGTCTAGACTAGTTCAAGGCTTTTGCTAAATCGGTTAGTTGGGCGTAAAGGTTCTTGTCCGGAACTTCCGGACAAGAACCTATACACGCAGCGATCTCAACAATGTAAATAAAATGATGCAAACTAAATACAACCAAATATAGCCAAATCAAATAGGGCTAAAATACTGCTCAAATACAGCAAATAAAAAAACTTCATATTTGATTTACTTTGTTTATATTTGCCAGAAGTAGGGCATTTTTAGGCCAATTTTTCCTAGATTGAGGGCATCGCCGGCAAGCTCCGTCGACATACAAATCTGGATTCTCAGGGCTAAAAGACTGCAATTTCCTGGGAAGTCCTCGTATGCGTAGATAAGTGGATTCAACTATAAAATTTTCGTTGGCGTGGTCGTGGCCCCATGAACTACATCGACTCGTCGCGGTACCCGATAAAGAATAAGATTCTCAGCAAGTATAAGATGCTCATCAACGGCTCGTTTCGGCTTCACACCGCCCTCTTCCGTGCCGTTGTTGTTTCGACCTTGGCTAGAGAGGGCAGGGCCTTCAAGGGCCTTCACGTTTAGCACAGTGATGACAAACAGTCTTCCTTGGATATTCGGACCTTGTCCCTCAATCCCAGTGTGCCACCTAAGCTGGGAATCTGCTTCGAATCCCTGACGAGCCTGCAGCTGGCGCTGAACTCTCTGGATGTGGCCAACACTCGGGCCCATGACACGCCTCACAATCGCCGGCGTCTTAACTGGCTGCTAGGCTTTGTCAACCTCGCCCTAAATCTCGAGGCCCTGGTCGTTCGCCTCGATCAGCCTAATACCGCTCGCGAATACTGATCGGCTATGGCCGTGTTCCGGTCACTCGCCGACCGGGCCGAGCTCCCCAGAATCCGCAGACTAACCCTCATGAACATCTATGCTGAGCTCGACGATTTACTGGGCTTCTGGCGTCGGCTATAGCATACACTTACGTTTGTGTCCATCCAGCGTGCCGTAGCCATCGGACACCAGGACTAAAGCCAGCTTCTTCCATACTTGATAATAATATACGGTTCGAGCCAATCCACCAGCGACGACTCGATTTCACAACTACCGCCATCGGTCAACATGGAGTTTGTCTGGCTTCTCGCAGCAGGTCTGGGCGCAGATCATATTCCCACATACTACGCCAGAATTGCCGTCTACGATGATATAGGAAACAGGCCATCTTGCCGGTGCACTGAAACCCAGATTTTTCTTCTTCTTTGCTATGATCTCGATGGCAGATACCCTAAATCTTTTGACACCCCTTCTTGCCCTCACCTCGGCATCAAATGCAGCTGGCCGCGCTGGGCCGAACCCTCGGATACATTCAAGGGGCTTGACAGAATAATAGTAGCACCCCGGCCTTCTAATTATCACTGAAGGGTGAGGGGGGAAGGAAGGCTTCGGTAACGACAACCACGCCATTGGCGCGCCGTCTCGGCTAGAGGAGGCCACGAGACACGGGTGCAGTACACTCATATTCCGTAGCAGACATTATGTAACAATATTTTGGCCAGAGGCTAACTGCCCAACGTTGGAACTAGCTGTGTAATGTGCCTTGCATTCAAAACACAACTGGCTCCCTGCAGGTTGACACGGCAACTAGCCCCTGACCCCAACCTGAGAATCAACACAACTTTGGCTAACCTATTCCCCTACGCTGCCGCCCTTTAAACCGACCCCTGCTTTATTAAACCGGGAGAGTAATTCCCGCTTAAGTAGAAGATTGAGTAGCTATCAACATACACATCGAGTCTGTTATTTCGAAGCTTAGACTCGACGGGTTAACTAAACTGGACATGCCAAACCTCATGCACACCCGAAGCTCGACAAATTCTAGGTCAAAGCTGAACTGACTGCTCGAGATTTGAATAGCTCTTAGTTCCATGGCTTTATTTTGGTTGTGAAATTCGCAGTTGAGTGGGCATCTATATTGACCATGTTCAAATGTTGCTTTTGACCAACACAAACACAGCCACAACAAACAACCATCCAACACCCCCAACAAAGAGGGGACCTATGCTACCTAATTTTAACAAGCAACACCTTAGCCAAAAGAACACCTCCAGCCTGCCCTCAGCGACCTCAAACGACCTGCACCGAAATGCTCGCGCCAGCCAGCCCCGCCGCTGTAGCCGAAACCACAATCGTGCCGGTGGCCCCCGCATTCGGGCGCACGACCGCGAGCGCCAGGCCACTGAACGCCTTGCGCGTGGGCGACTGGAAGACGGTCATATCCGTCGGGTCGCCATTGTCAGTCGACACGAGGACGCCTGGGCCGGCGACCGAAAACGCGATTGCATTCGCCGCGCGCGGTACCACGTCGCCCCTGGAATCCACGACCGCGACGCTCACGAACACGAGGTCGTCGCCGGCGGCCCCGCTGATGGCCGCGCGGTCAGCAGTCGCGTTGAGCGCGGTGGCAGCGCCGACGGTGCGCCGCGCATCTGTCGCCCACTGCGCGCCGTCCTTGTAGGCGACGACGCGCAGGTCGCCGGGCGCGTAGACGACGTCGTCCCAGCGCAGGCGATACGACGATGCAGAGCGCTTCTTGCGGCCGGCGGAGGCCCCGTTGACGAAGAGCTCGGCCTCGTCGGCGGCGGTGAAGACGTGCACGGGCGTGACGAGGCCGACGCGGTCGGGCCACGTCCAGTGTGGGAGCAGGTGCGCGGCGGGGACGGACGGCCGCCACCGCGCGCGGTACAGCCAGTAGCGGTCCTTGGGGAAGCCCGCGAGGTCGATGATGCCGAAGTAGGACGACCGCGCCGCGTTGTAGGGCGTCGGCTCGCCAATGTAGTCGAAGCCCGTCCACACGAACTCGCCCGCCACGAACGCGTTCTTGTCCTGCTGCGCGAAGACTTTGTCTGGGGAGGATCCCCAGGATGGCGCGTACAGGTCGTACGCGCTGACGTAGAGGGCCGAGTTGTTGCCGCCGGCGGACGCGCCGCCGACGGTGGTGCTGAGCGCGCTCGAGACCGGGAACAGATATGTGCCGCGCGTGCTGAGGGTCGACGCGCTCTCGGAGCTCCAGATCATGCGGTCCGGGTACGCGCGCTTGAAGCTGGGGGCTGTCGAGCTGGCCGTCGGCCCGATGCCTTCGCCCTGGTAGTTGAGGCTGATGACGTCCATGACGTTGGCGTAGGCGCTACCGGCCGACGCGCTGTTCATGGCCGTAGTGCCGGGCCGCGTGGCGTCTTCAGACCGTAAGATGTCTTCGAGCTCTTGGGCGGTCGCTGCGCCCGAGCCGCCCGACTGCTCGCCGATCTCGTTGCCGTAGCTCCACACAATGACGGACGGGTGGTTGCGGTCGCGGCGGACGAAGGAGCGTAGGTCAGGCTCGTGCCAGTCGGGGAAGATCAGGTGAAAGTCATTGGTCGTCTTGCGGTTGTTCCAGCAGTCGAAGATCTCGTCGAGCACCAGGAAGCCCATGCGGTCGGCCAGCTCGAGGAATTCAGGGGCCGGGGGGTTGTGTGATGTCCGCAGTGCGTTGGTGCCCATTTCCTGCAGCATCTCGAGCTGCCGCTGCGCTGCGCGCCGGTTGAAGGCCGCGCCCAGCGAGCCGAGGTCGTGGTGGTTGCACGTGCCCTGCACGTACACCTTTTGGCCGTTGACCAGAACGCCCTTGTCGGCGTCGTACTTGATGGACCGGATCCCGAACTGCGTCTCGTACGTGTCGACGACGGCCGCCCCGCCGTCGGCGGCCGTCAGCGTCGTCACGGCGACGTACATGTTGGGTTTTTGAGCAGGAGGCGGGCCCCAGAGCAGCGGGCTGGCGACGGTGGCGGAGCCGTTGACAGCCTGCGAGGCGCCCGCGGCCACGGTCACCTTGACCGTCGGGAACGTGGCCACCACCTTGTCGGACAGGGTCTGGCCGGTGTCGGCGTCGAGGGCGTAGATCTTGGCGTCGACGTTGACGTCGCGGCTGGCGCTGCCCTTGTTCTCGACCGTGACGGCCAGGTTGACCGTGGCCGACTGGGCCGAGACGACGGGCGTGGTGACGTAGGTGCCGTACTGGCCGACGTGGACGGGGTCGACCTTGACGAGCCACACGTTGCGGTAGATGCCTGCGCCGGGGTACCAGCGCGAGTTCTCCACGGCGTTGTCGACGCGGACGGCCAAGAGGTTGTCGGCGCCCGGCTTGAGGTACGGCGTGAGGTCGAGGCGGAACGACGCGTAGCCGTACGGCCAGCCGCCGACCCAGTTGCCGTTGAGCCAGACGGCCGCGTACGACATGGCGCCGTCGACGTCGAGGAAGATGGTCTTGCCCGCGTCCGCGTCGGTCACGGTCAGCTTGCGCCGGTACCAGCCCACGCCGTTGCTGGGAAGTCGGCCCATGCCGCCGCCGACGCCGGGCGCGTTGAACGGGCCCTTGATGGCCCAGTCGTGGGGCAGGTTGAGCGATTCCCAGCCGCTGTCGTCAAAGGTGGCTTGCACGTAGCTGATGCTGGCACCAGGGGCCGTCCCCGAAGGCTGCACGCGTTTGGCGCTCTTAATAAAATCGTTTGCCGACGGCAGCATCCATGGCTTCAGCGTCGTGTAAGACAGCTGGTCGGGGTTCGACGTGAAGCGCGAGAACTTCCAGCCCGCGTTGATGCTGACGCGCTCGCGGCCTCCGGCGGCGGCGGCGGCATCGGCGGCGCGAGGTTGCTTGATTGTGCGCGCTTCAGAGGGGCTCGAGCCCAGCAGGAGCGCGAGGCTTAATGTAACAAGACTCAAAAGACTGAAATAATACATGGTGGCTGCGGCTGGCCGTGACAGGGGCGCCATAGTCGTCGCGACGAGTCTGTAGATGCATTCCACTCAGGTGCACCAAGACATCGCCACCGGTTGTCGGGTAGGTCCTTGTATTTCTGGGCCTTGTCCGTGCCATGTCGGACGAAGGATCTCGCGGGGTAGCGGAGAATAGCAGTTCCGTGTACACAAGGTAGGGCGCGGCTCAAGGTGCGGGTGAATCCGACTCTCCGGCTCCGCTAATCGGGAGCTATGAGAGAACATCTATCCGGGCCATAGTCCCTGTACTGCTGCTGGACGGGATCTGGGCCGCTGCCGCTATATTGCGAACGGGCCCATTGGATCTTGCTGGATATGAAGAGGCAGGCTATACAGGCTTATAAGCCCACGAATTATAGGACGCGGCTGCTTTTCCCGCAATTTATCCCCCTGCGCCGTCGGTAGTGGCTATATGCAACTACCCACGACTGCAAACTCGGTCCCGGTGTCGTCATGTCCATATCTGAGGAGGCCGTGCTGGTTGGTGGAATTGTTGTTGTCCCATCCATCGACAATCTCGGCCGCGGAGACCACCAACAAACCCAACCAAGGGCCAAGCCTCCGGGACTTGTATTGACAAGGCAGAAACGATGCATCGAACCTCCAAGACCTGACAGCCCCTTATACCCACAGACAAGAGTTGGAGGGGCTTACTACACGACGGATTTGAGACGTGCGGAGCTCAAAATGGCTTGGTATCTAACTTTTAGTGTTGACATTGAGTCGAGGCTTCTATTACTGCGGGGGAGTATCTACGGCGCCATCTGTTTTGCCGTCCGGGCCGCCTTCTTTCCCAGCGCCGGGGTAGCGGGAGCCCTTGCCCTTGACCTTCTTCTGCTTCTTCTTCTTGTCCTCTGCCGGGTAGGCCTTGGTCGTGATTTCTTGCCACTCGCTTGACGCCTGGTAGGCGGCCTGAATGGGAGCCAGAATGGCGTTCAGGGCCGTCGAGATCGCAGGCTTGAGTAATTGCGGCGTCAACTAGAATCAGGTTAGCGTTTGGCCTCGACAACAAAAGCCACTGGGGTGCACATACGACATCGTTCTCGTAGTCGGCACGCAGCTGCGCAATGTCGGTGTAGATCAGCGGCTCCAAGCCGTCCCGATCCCGGTTTACGCGGAAATCGCCCCCGCGCAGGCTCGCTGCGGGGAGAAGAACAAACTCGGTAAATGCAATAAGTCCATTGCCCTCGCTAACCTTGGGGGCAGCCTCGGCCTTCTTAATCTTGCGCGTCACTACCTCTGGTGGGTCCAGAAGGTCGATTTTGCTGTCTTTTGCATCGTTAGCCATGTTTCCGGTTGCTGCCAGGACAACAGAGGGATGTACCAGGGTCGCTAGACGACATCTTTGAGCCCTGGAGTCCGGGAACCATGGGGTTCATGATGTGTGCACGCTGGAAACGGTCAGCCAGAGGTCGACATGGCCAGGCTGCCAAGACATTACCTCTTTGTATCCCAACTTGGGAAGCCACTCCTTGGCCGCTGTGAAGAGCTTCCGCTGGTCCAAGCCGCCAAATTGGGCATCAACCTTTAGGTATTCCTCGTCGAGAACCTGGAGGATGGGGTAGAGGAGGCCTGAGAGGGGGGCGTTGTCGGATTGCTTTACGATCTCGGCGCCTGCCTTCTTGGCGTCGTGCTCTGACACCACCGAGGCGAGCTTGTAGACATCCATTATACTGGACATGTGTCAGCTTCAGCAGGGAGTAGACTCCATTACGAGAGCGAGCTGGACGTCGCGACGCGCAAAGGGTTGGACATACTAAGCTGGGCTCTTTTGGTACGAGCTACCCAAGACAAACTCGAGCTTTTCTGTCGGGACGCCTAGAGCCTCCAACATATTTGTGATGGCCCACCGGTAGTACTTGGCGCGGTACTCGACGAGCTCGACGGAGCTCTTCAGGTTGTCGAGGAAGGCGTGGATGTCGGCGAGGAGAATGACGACGTGGCAGCCGGCGGCCAGCAGCTGGCCAATCTTCAGCCCCGGGACCAAGTAACCGCAGTGTGGCCGGCCTTGATGCATTTTAGTCATGTCTGAAAACAGGGAGCGGGTTGCGACGAACCGGTTGTGGCCGTTCCTACGAGACATGGAGATCGTCAGCAGTCGTTCGCAGGAAAGCGCCAAAGACGGCGCCCAGCACGGGGTCTGGAAGGTAAATTACCCCAGTAGATCCTCGGATGGCGGCCCTCGTCAATCACCTTTTCGATAATCTCGGGGTTCATGAACTCGGCGAGGTTAACGCGTATGAGGGCGAGCTGCTCATCCTTTGAGAGGGGCGCCTTGCCGTCTGTCACCGTCAGCTTCGCGTCCGCCGCCGACGCGAGCCGCTCGTCTGTTGTTGCGGAAACCATTGTTGAAACAGTCTTTGATACCGGGCTCTGGTGAGATTTTTGGGCGTCGTCTTGCTTCAATCGTGGACGGTGCGCAAGGCGAGATGCGGTTTTGGTGAGTCAGAGTTTTGGCGTTGGGCACGGCACGGCGACGATTGCTTCCTTCCGAAACCAATTGCGCCCACAGCGGGGTAAACTTTTTTGTCGCCCTGCGTGGGGATCCGAGGTTCTGCCGCCACCTCTTGACTCACCGCCCGACCATCCAGGCCAGGCCAGGGTTCAGGGACAAAGAGGATTAGCAAAGCGTTTAAATATTGGAACCTAAATATTTATTTGATCCTGATGCCTTTATCATTGACCTTATATTTTCCACCTTAACGGCTGACACGTGCCGATTAGATGTAGTCGCTGTTGGCTGCTTGGACCTGACCTTGTGTGGCTGTGGCGAAGGCATGCTGTGGCTATTGAGCAGTGCTGTCGCCACAGTGTGACCGCGAGCCCCCTGCCTTCTGAACCGCAACACGGCATCATGAAGAGGTATTTGTTTACTAGCAATGCATATCCGTAGTCAGAAACAAATCTAAGACTGCACGTCCAATTGCTCGGCTCAGCCTTGCATGGACAAACCCGAGCATCGGCGTGCTCGGTAGCGCCAAGTGGAGCCCGGCCCAATGGTGGGAGTTTGCCATAGCGTTCCGCGAGCACGCAATTGGCAGGTCTGGGGCTCTGGGGCTGGGAACTGCATCATGGTCATCAACTCTGCCATTTCGACCGCAAGCGCGCTGCTGCTGGGTTTCGGCCGCGACTACTTTAACTGGCCGTATTTTTAGTGGCGCGGAAATCCAGATTGTCGGCGAGGCAGACTTTGGCAAACGCTCCCACCATTACTTTTCGAACCAGTTAATTACAAAGCGGCAAAGCCTCGACCGCTCGAGGCCATGCCAGTTCAGCACCCGCATTTTCTAGCCGACAGCAGTCATCAAGCGTCCCCTTATTTTTTAGGCTTTTGAAACATTAGTCTGATTGTCGGTGCTGGAAACGGCCAATCCCCGCCCCAAGCCCGCCCGATGGAAGGTGACGGTCGGCAGAAGCTGCCCGGGAGCCCCGTTCTCAATGTCGTTGTCGATAGCGAGGCCGATGGCGCCCGCCTCACCCCAGGCAGCCCGGGTGCTGCCAGCGGAAGCGGCGTGCTGAAATACGCCGTTCCCGACTCGCGGAAGATAGGGGTCATGGGCGCTGTCTTTCTGATACTGAATAAGATGATCGGGACTGGCAGTACGTCTAATTACCTAGCTACCTGCAGACTAGGTAGATGGCTGACGCCCAACCTTGCAGTCTTTTCGACCCCTTCGAGCATTTTTGCCGCCACCGGGTCTGTTGGCATCTGCCTGTTGCTCTGGGCGGCTGGTTTGTGGAACCTATGCAAAGCTTGCAGCTGCAAGCCGTGACTATGGCTGACGAGTGAGTCCAGCTGGGATCCTTACCCTCAGCGGTCTGAGCGTGTATCTGTCGTTTGGGCTCGCCATACCACGGTCCGGCGGCGAGAAGAACTACCTCGAGCGCGTGTTCCGACAGCCCCGCTACCTGGCCACCAGCGTGTTTGCTGTCCAGATGATCCTCTTGGGCTTCTCGGCCGGCAACTCGCTGGCATTTGGCCGGTACGTTCTGCTCGCCGCCGGCAGGGAATCGCCCGACGGGTGGGCCGCCCGGGGAATTGCGATTGCGTGTGTGACGTTTGTTGCCGTGCTGCACTCGACTCTTCCGCAGTGGGGTCTCAGGCTTACCAACGCCCTCGGCATTTTCAAAGTCGGCGTCCTCCTCGTCATCGTCTTCGCTGGCTTCGCAGCCCTCGCGGGCCATCGGCTTGTGCCTGACCCGCGTAACTTCGATAACCCGTGGGCGATCGAGAAGGGAGACGGCTACGGCGGTGGCGGCGCCTACGCGTACGCCACGGCCATGCTCCAGGTTGTTTACAGCTACAAGGGGTGGGAGAATGCAAACTACGTGCTCGGGGAGCTCAAGAACCCGCGCCGGACACTGGCCATCGCTGCGCCGATCGCGGTGGTGGGTGTTACCATCCTGTACGTGCTCGCAAACGTGGCGTACTTCGCCGCTATTCCCAAGGGAGATCTCGCCAAGTCTGAAGTCATCGTCGCCGGCTTGTTTTTCAAGAATGTATTCGGCGAGAGCGCTGCGGCTAGGAGTCTGCCGGCTTTTGTCGCCCTCAGCAACATTGGCAACGTCCTGGCTGTCAGCTTTGCCCACGCCAGAGTCAACCAAGAACTAGCCAAGGAAGGCATCCTGCCATACAGCCAGTTCTGGGCTTCAAACAGGCCTTTCAACACGCCGTCGGCGTCGGTGAGTCTGCATCTGTCTTGTTACTTCCTGAACGACGCTGACCTTTGTAGATGCTGCTTCATTGGATTGTCACGGTGATAGTCCTCGTGGCACCCCCTCCAGGGGCCGCCTACAACTTCATTGTCAACTTGTACACGTATCCCGGTGCGTGGATCAACGCGTTCGTCGGCGGCGGCCTGATCTACCTGCAGCTGAAGAGGTCGGAGAACTGGACCTCGCCGTGGCACACGCCGATTGTCGTGTCAGTGATCTACGTCTTGCTCAACGCATTCCTAGCCATCACGCCCTTCATCCCGCCAAACAGCGCCTGGAATGCGGACGGCTACCCGTACTACGCTTTCCCTCTGGTCGGGTTGGGCGTTTTACTGTTTGGCGGCGTGTACTGGGCCCTATGGACCAAGCTGTGGCCAAGGCTGGGGGGTTACGTTGTGACGGTAGAGAGGGAGGTCGACGAGAGCGGCGCCGAGGTGGTGAGATATAAGAAAGTCCCGGTACAGCAGGCGGTTGCGAGCAGGGAGTCGTGAGATTGTGGGCAGGCTCAGAGGCTACCGAAGGGCAGCACGAAGGGCTTGTTCTGAGGATGGAAGTACATACAAAGTGTTTCGGCTGCGAGCATGGCATGGTAAAGGGGCCCCGGACAAAGGATTGGGGAATTCGGATACGAATCATGATTACTGGATAGACTTTGACGATAGGCGCACGGCTGCATTAGACGAGATTGGCTGGGCTATACACTTTCTAGTGTGGATACAGTTGCAGGCAGACAAACACGGGATGCGTGTTTCTTCTCCAACTCCCACAGTCCATCAAAGTGAGGTTGTTACCTGCTTAGTTTGGTCTTGACATGTATCGGGTTCTCCAAGTTCTCCAATTTTATCCTTCTTATTTCAACAATGACGGTTTGCCAACAATGACGGTTTGCGGCAAACTCAATCTAGAGCCTCTTCAGTCTGGTTGCTTGAGAGTTAACATCCTTTCAGAGTGTTACCAAAGGAATGGATATAAGACTGGAGACTCAAACACTGCGGGCTCAATTCACCTCTCTACAAAACATGTCGAACAAACAAATAAACAACCCAGAGACCCCCTAATCTAAACACTGTCTGCCTCTTTATTTGTTAATTATCAGAGCTGAATGCAGTAGCTTACCGGTGCCGTAACTCATCAGTTGATTATCAGTCCAAATCAAAGTACGCAAAACTCGGAATAGAGTCAGACCAAAACGAATTTTCAATTAATTATTGTTCATTACAGGATATCGAGTATTTCCCGGCACACCAACCCAACCACGCAATCAATGATTACCTAGACACGGCCAGACTCAAGCCACGACCTTCCGCCTACTCCACTGATGCCCGCTGGTACTATTCCCCACCCGCGCCTTCTCGTCAAACAGCTTCTTCGACAGCTGCTTGTACAAGTACGCGCCGGCATTGTGGTAGTTAATGCTGTGGTCCGAGTCGGTGAACCAGGCCACGGCGAGCTTCTCCGGGCTTACCTTTGCACCCATCAGCAGGTCGACCAGCGCCGCCGAGTTCTGGAAGTGCACGTTGTCGTCGCCCGTGCCGTGCTGCACGAGGAAGCCGCCCGCGATAGATTTGAAGCCCGCGGCGTCGTGCACGGAGGACGCGGCGTACCCGGCCGGGTTGAGCGAAGGCGTCTTCATGTACCGCTCCGTGTACATGGAGTCGTACAGGCGCCAGTCGGCGACGGGCGCGGTGGCGATGCCGAGCGAGACGATGGCGTCGCCGGCCTCGACAACCTTGGCGGCCAGGTATCCGCCGTACGACCAGCCCCAGATGGCGATCTTGGCGGCGTCGACCCACGGGTTTTTGGCCAGTTCTTTCGCGGCCCAGATCTGGTCGGCCGCTTCGAGCTCGCCGAGCCGCCCCGCCACGAGCGACCGGAACGCCCGCCCCTTGAACCCCGTGCCGCGGTTGTCGACGGTGAGCGTGATGTACTCGAGCTCCGGGTCCGACGCGATGTAGGCGTTCCAGTTGAGCGACGCAAAGCCCTTAGTCACCTGCTGCGCGTTGGGCCCGCCGTAGGGGGTTAGGAGGACCGGGTAGGTCTTGGCGGGGGAGAAGTTGGCCGGCAGCCGCAGCATGGCGTTGAGCGTGTACCCGGCCGGGTGTGCGAGCTCGAGATACGTGATGTTGGGTAAGCGGTACGTCTGCAGCAGGTTGTACAGGCGGGCGTTGTCATTGACGGTGCGCAGGGGCGTGGCGGGCGCGTCAATGGAGAAGAGTTCTTGGTACGGCACGTCGGGCCCGCCGTAACGCCGCACATAGTACCCGCCGCCGGCCGAGAACGACGCGCTCCACACCCCCGCCACGCTGTCGTCGGCCAGCGCCGTTTTGGCGCCCGTGATCCATGATACAGAGTACAGGTGCCGCTCGGTGCTGTGCCGCTGCGTCGACGTGTAGTGCACCAGCCCGCGCGCCGCGTCGATCTTGAGAATGGCCGCCACCTCCCACTCGCCCGACGTGAGCGCGATCTTGCCGCTGCTGTCGCCGTCGACCGGGAACAGGTAGATGTGGTTCCAGCCCGACTCGTCCGACAGGTCGAGGTAGTACTTAGCCCCGGACCCAGTGCCGTTTGTTGTTCGGTGCGAGCTGGCGTTGACGGCGCCAATGTAGCGGATGGCGGCATTGTTCTCGAGCCAGCCGTCCGAGCCGTCGCGCTGCCGGACAACGGTCGACAATCTGGACGCAGTGTCGACCAGTACGAGTTTCTCGTGGTCCTGCACGCGGTTGAAGGCGCGGTAGACGACCTTGTCGTGCGCGCCCGTCAGCCAGGCCACCTCGCCGATGATAAGGTCGTCGGCGGGCCACACGTCGACTGGAATCGCGACGGCGGCCAGGTCCGCGGTGCTGACGAGGTGGAAGGCCACGGTGGGGTTGGTGGTGCCGACCTTGGGGTAGCGCAGGTCGAGCTGGCGCGGGTACGGCGGCGCCGAGCTCTGGCCGTCCATGTAGTACGGGATGGTGAAGGTGTCGACGCCCGTCTCGTTGAAGCTCAGAAAGGCTACGTACGCGCCGTCGGGCGAGAACCACAGGGCCGAGTTACTCCCCAGGATCTCTTCTTCGTACACCCAGTCGGGCACGGCGTTGAACAGGTCCGGCCCGCCGTCAGCCGTGACCTGGCCCACCGTGCCGTTGCTCCAGAGGAACAAGTTGTTGCCGCGCACAAAGGCGATCTGCGACGACGACGCCGGGTTCCACGCGGCGTACTGCACGTCGCCCGTGGAGCCGCCGACGAGCGACTGCGTGGTGCCCGACGCGACGTCCTGCACGAGGTAGTCGGCAAAGTACGAGTAGCGGTACTGCTTAGTATGATTAACAGCCCAGAGGACCCTGGAATAGTCGGGCGAGATCCAGTAGTCATGGTAGTCGGCGGGGATCTTGTCGGCGGCCAGGAAGGTGGTCGTGTTGCCGGCGACGACGTCGCCAAAGACAAAGGAGCCGTCGCTGGCCCTGGTGATGAACGACCCGTCCTTCTCTGAGTCGACCCACGTGTAAGACGTGGTCGACGAGCCCAGCTGGCCCGGGCTGCCCGTGGTGATGTCGTACGTGAGCAGCTTGGTGCCGTTGCCGAGCGGCTGATGGGGCAGGCGGGCAGGCTCGATGGCCGTGACCGTGACCGCGGCCAGGGCAGCAGCCGCGACACAGATGGACACGAGACGCTGCATCTTGAGGGAGGGGATAGGATAGGGACGGATCACGGAGGACCGACGAGGAGCGCTGATCCTGACTTCCAGACTGAAGACTCGGATGAGCCGTCTTCAAGTAATAATCGTTGCCGTTTGCGCGAGAAGCACGGTGATGGCATACTGCTCCTTCGGTGCTAGGCTGCTGCCGCGTCGGGCAGGTCCAACCCCGGGTGCGGTGTCGACGGCATGGCCATGCTCTCGGCGTTGCACAAGCACCGCCCGGATTGGGAAGGTGGCATAAGTCTATCCGGCCTCTTGGCAGTTGGCACCCGAATCCACTTTCCCTTCCATGCTAATGCTTGTGTTCAGGGGTATCGGAGGCGGCATTTCCTCCTTTATCCTGCAGCCCAGCCCTGAGTGGCCGGTAGCTCGGTATTTGGATAAATCGCACAATCCTCCGGGGATTGGATCGTAAAGGCGCAATCGTGCCCGAGGCATAATTATGCATCAATATTGGAAGGGCTGGCTTGCCACGTCGTGATGACGCCAGAAAAAGACCCAAGCTTTGAATACAACCACACGTCTGCATTTCGACCATCTAGAAACAGAAAACTCGCACCAGACACAAAATCCACACACGACGCACGGCAGCCTCGGCCGCCAAGATCAAGCCCGCATATAGACTAATATATCAGTCGTCGTCCTCTTCCTCCTCTTCATCGTCTCCGTCCCCTTCTCCGTCCTCCTCCTCCTCCTCCTCTTCCTCCTCCTCTTCCTCCTCCTCCTCGTCGCTACTCTCCTCCTCCCCGGTATCGTCGCTATCATCTGATCTGGTCTTGACTAGTGCCTCCAGGGGGTCTGCTTCGGGGTGTTCAGAGCTCGACGAGGTGTTTCCGTCTCCGCCCGCGTCCGTGGTAGCCCCCGGAGTGGTAGCCACGGTATCGTCCGCCTGGTCCTCCACATACTCGTTGCTTTCTCCCGTGTCGTGGAAATCGTGCTCGGGGTGGATGGTGTTCTTGGAGCGGTAGCATTTGAAGCAGAGGCAGAACCCGGGGCATTCGTCGCACAAGTGGTACACACCAGCCAACACCTAATTAATAGCAGAAAAGAAGTAATTAGCAGCGCGTCAATGCGGACGACTTTCACACCTTGTTTTGTTCCTGGACTCACCATCAGGCATGCATCGCAGAACGACCTTGGATACACCTTTGCCTCCTTGGTGTCGTTGCGAATGCTGTACCGCCACGGGCCTTCGTCCTTGCCGAGGCTTTTGAGCTCGTCTTCCGTCGGCGTGACAAGATCGATAATCTCTTCAGGCAATCCGTAGTACCGAGCCAGCTTGAACGCGGTCCACGTCCTGTCTAGGCCCTCTCCCTCGGTCAGCCGACTGGCTCCGTGCTTGAGCAGTTCGCTGACAATGGCTCCCCGTTCTGATGTCTCCGTCTTCCAATTCCCGACGAAACAGACGGCCCACAGAAGGGGCGTCCAGTTGTCGACGTCCCTCTCAGTGGCTAGGCCCTCTTTTTGCGCAAGAACGTACTGTACCAGCTCCAGCCGTCCACTCAGGACCGCAATGTGGAGGGGGCCGCGGCCCATGAGGTCGGTGTCAAACAGGTCGGCTCCTTGGCTACGGAGACGCTCCACATAGGCCACGGTGCGGAATAGAGCGAAGTGGATTGGCTGTCTCCCCATCCTGTCCTCGGCTTCGACATCCGCGCCTCGCTCAATGAGCTTATCGACAACATCCAGATCCGCAACCAAGCAGGCAACGCTGAGATTGGAACCCCACCAGTTGCTCTGCTGCCTGACTTGGATCTTGACATCGTCGACGAGGTAATTGATGATCTCGACTGTGTCGGACAAGGTGTCGGTCTCCGCCCGACGACAGGCCGCTTGGAAAGGAGTCCCGTTTGCCCCTGGGTCGGCGTTGTTGACATCTGCTCCGCTATCAATGAGAAGCTTGACCGCAGGCAACCCGCCTTCCCCTGTGCTGCATGCCACGTGCAGTATGGTGCCACTCCGGCCGACCGAGGCCTGGACATTGGCGCCGACGGAAATTAGATACTTGGCAACATCGATATTCCCAACGGTTATGGCCTTCCCCAGGGGGGTTAGGTTACTGCTGTTGGTCAACTCGAGAGATGCACCTCGGTTCACGAGGAGCCTGACGACTGGAACCGACGTGTCTGCAGTAATGCTCGTGAGGGGCGTGTTCCCGTCTCCGTCCCGCTGATCAAGAGGCAGAGGATACTCTAGGAACATGCGCAAAATCTCCAGGTTGGAGTTTTTGACACATTCATGGAGAAGCGGAGCTTCCAGGTCCTCGGCTGGAAACGCCGACGGGTTCGATCCGGCGTCGAGCAGGAGCCGGACAACCTCGGGATTCTCACGCGCCGCCGCATCCGAGAGGGGGGTTTTCCTGTTGAGTAAAGTGTCCAGAGTGGCAACCTCGGGTTTTCCTTTGATGAGCGTCTTGACTGCGTCCATGTGACCTCTTGTGCCCGACAGCCACAAAACTGTCGTTCCATGCTCGCTTTTGGCGTTTACGTTCGATCCTGCTTCGAGCAGTATTTCGAGGGTTTCCGCTTGGTCATAGGAAGCAAAGAGCGGCGTCCAGCCGCAACACCCATTGTCATCGCAAGGGGCAGTGCTCTCGAGATCTGCTTTCGCCTCAATCAACCTCTTGACGATCCCATTATTGCCGTGCCACGCCGCTTGGAACAAAGGCGTGCGGCCGAGTTCGTCCTGTTTGTTGAGCTCTGCCCCGCGCTCAATGAGAAAGTCGACGAGCTTTGGCGAGTTGCTCTTTGCTGCTGCACAAAGTGTGGCTCCGAGCACGTCGCTGAGCTCTTCCTTACCCCAGACCTTGGAACCTTCGTCTGCAAGCAGGCTGAAGACGTCTAGTGCCAAGTCGCCCTTGTCCTTGGCTGCTTTCCACAGCTCATCGCGGGTCTCCTTGTCTATCGTTCCGTGAATGCGAGAGAGCAGCTCTCGTAACATGTCGGGGTCTCCTCTCTCAACCGCGTTCTTCAATTGGGGCTTTGCCTTTTCGCTCACCTCCTCTGGAGTTAGAAACTTGGCGAATTGGTCAAAAACCACTTTACAACACCTAACTACGTGGTGTTGTGTCAGACAGGGAAGGCATCTCTCCAGTGCAAAAGAGTAGCTCGTGTAATCCCACTTGGACGCAACAGCCAACAAACTCCGAAGGACTTCGGATTGGCCCGATTGCTCGGCGATGTGAATCGCCTTGGCAAACATGTCGAACCACTCTTTATCGGATGGCTCCGGCTCGTCTTTGTTGATGGCACGCGCTGATATGATCTTTTTCTCCGCGAGAAACGCGCTTATCTCGACGTGGCCGTAGATACAAGCCACCTCGAGAGCAGAAGCAGGTGCCTTGGGCTCTTCGGCAACTTTAGACTCCGGGGATGCCGAGCGCTCAGAGGCCTCCGCAGAGCTTTCGGAAGCATCGCTATCTTCGGCAACTTTGGCCTCTTCAACTACCTCTGAGCTCTGAGAAGCATCGCTGTCTTTGGCACCTTTGGCCTCTTTGGCTACCTCTGAGCGCTCGGAAGCATCGGTACCCTCGGCAGCAGGGGGCTCCTCGACACTGCTGAGCTCTCCAGAAGCTGGCGGCTCTTTTGTAGGCCCCGGATCACCAACAACTTTGGGGGTTTCGGCATCTTCCGCGGCTTCATCGTTCGCAGCCTTATCTTCCGTAGCTTTATCTTCGTCTTCCGTGGCTTCATCTCCCCCAGGAGCTTCGGATTTATCGGTAGTCTCAGGCTCATCAGAGTCACCCGAGACAGTAGGCGGCGTGGCACGCTTGGGAACACTTTCGAGAACAAGCTTCACCGATTCCAAGCTGCCACCCATGCATGCCGTGTATAGGATTGGATCCCAATCCGTGTCGGCTGGCATCAGGGGAATGAGAAGCTTCATCTCATTGACCAGCCCCAGTAGTGCAACCTTTTGGAAAATTTCGGACAAGGCTCTGGGGCTTGTTGCCTCCACGTCCAGCTTCTGGATTATCTGGCGAAAGATCTCGACGTGTCTTCCGTCTAGGGTCGCCAGAGCCACCGCTTCCAGCCTCCGGTCTTCTGGAAGTGGTACTGTCAGGAGTTTGCGCACGAGTGAGCCGTGTCCGTTTCTAGCGGCAGCCTCCAGAGCATGGAAGCATTCCTCTTCAAAAGAAGAAAGCTGCTTCCGCTTTTTGAGAATCCGTTCGAGTAGAGATTCCAGCCCGTGTTCGGCAGCAATGGCCGCAGATGAAATGCAAGATGCAGGGGAGCGCGTCGTAGGATTTGAGCGGTTCCAGTAAGCCTTTGCCCAGACGTCGAGGGCAGTTTCATGTTCGATCAACTTTTTGATAGGTGGCGAGTCGGGAGAGAGATCAGATCTTGCTAGCTTGAGATGCCGTAGCCAGTAGTTGACGGCGTAGGAGGAAAAGTCCAGCCGCGACTCGGGCATTGTATCGTCCTCTTGATAATCACTCAGCAACCCGTTGTCCACGGCCGAAAGCAAGTATTCTAGGCAAGCAGAGGTGATCCTGGCGTGTAGTTCACTTGAGGCTTGAAGCTTTTGGCCGCCCTCCCCAGCCAGGAGAAACTGTCGGAAAGCGGGATGGCCGAAATGAATCTCGCTGTGTCGTACAACGACGAGACCATGAAGCCCAGTCATGGACGCCTCATAGCGGGGCGCTTGGGAACTTTCATCCTCTTGTAGTTGATTGCTGGGCTGCGTGGTTACAAGATCTTCTACCTCGTAGATTGTGAGGGGACGAAACGCGTGAAGGAGCAATTCAAGCGTTGGGATTGCCCACTCTTTCGTCCGAGGAAGCGCAAGGGTCGGTAGGATTATCTGCTTAAACAACTTCTCGGGGGAAATGGGAGAGAGCTGTGTAATTTCCTGCTCCAGGCTGTCGATTGGGGTGTCAATGCCCTTTTCTCGAACCCAGACACATAGGGCTTCTCCCAAGCCCTCTGCCTCACTCTCTGCAAACAACTTGGCAAGTGATGACTTTAAGGGATATAGCCGCGGAAACTCGAGCACCAACTCCAATGACTTGCTCATATTGTCCAACGTATCCAAGTCTCTCGCAAGTGGTTGAAGAAGGATGTGTTCCTCGTCGGAGACTTCCTTGTTGTCAGCCTTGGCATCTGTCTTAGTATCCAGGTCCGGTGACGGCGTCTCCTCTTCTGTGCTAGCTTGCCGGTCGATGTCGCCCACGGCAATCTTCGTATCGGTCTCGGCATCGATTTCTGGTAGTGATGTCTCTTTCTCTGTGTTAGCTTGTCGGTTGATGTCGCCCACGGCGATCTTTAAGTTCTGGGATGTTAGACTAGGCGGCGGAGAGTCATGGTTGACAATCACTAGCTTGAACTTGATGTCTGAATCGATGGCCATGGTCTCGAGCTTCTTCAACAGCCATCGGTGAGACTTGTCTTTGTCGTCAACGTTGGCAAGTGTCCAGAACAGAAAGCGGCCATCTCCGTAGGTCAAATACTGCACGGCTTGGTATACTCGAAACCACAGAAACTCCAAGTTCCAGAAGCGGTGGCCCAGCACCTTTTCATCCCAGTCGTTTGTCAGACAGCGGCTGTTTGAATTATCGACGTAGTTTACCTCCCAACGCGCCAAGTTGGACAGAAATGTGCAGAGCAGTGCCTCGACCGAGTTGCATCGAGGGTCCCAGTCTCGAAATGCGAAGAAGAAGACATGTTGGAAATACCGCGCTCCCGTGGGGAAGTTGTCGGACAAGAGGCGGCTGTTGATGATGGCGCCCAATCTTGCGGCTTCGTCTGTGCTGGCACCGGCCTTCTGGACGACCAGGATACTGCGATTCGAGTCGAGGCCCCATTTCCAGAGAAGTTTATCGTTGACAATCTTGCTCGGAGTGAAACGCTCTTCTATTTCTGGTAAACTGATGGCGAGGCGAGAGAAGGCCCGCAGTAGAAATAGGGAGCGCTCAGTGGCGGGGGTGGTAGAAACCTGAGATGTCAATGTCCCTCCGATGGACGTAGCAATGTCCGAATTGAAGGTTATTTGAGCGTGTGGTACTGATGTAGACTTCCACCAATCCTGCTGCTCCATGGGATCCCGGCTGAAGACCTTTTCAAAGATTTTAGCTCCATGTTGGTCTCTCAAGTAGGAGATGGTTGGAAGGATCGAAGACATACTCTCTCGCCGAACTCGGCATTGGTGGAATACACGTTGATCAAGACAGTGCGGAACTGCACCTTTGCTTCGAGAAAACTGCGGTTGATTTCCACGACTGTTTTAGCCAAGGGGCCGGCCAGCTTCTCCACGGGCCCAAAATCTGATGTCTTGTTCTGTCTAAGCAGGTGTATGAAGCTCTGTCGAAAATATTCGACGCCGTCACACTGCTGGCCAAGGCCAAAGAATATCTATTCCTCTTGTTAGGCTACGCAACCGATACCACGGCCATGGAGACAGCAATCACTAATCAACTTACAATCCGCCGAGTTGACAAGTATATATCTCGAAACCGTACATCGCCAAATGCAGACATTATCAGAGCCTATTAGGGATGAAATGTCAGTGGCAGGCTCATGCCAGGTAGAGAGTCCAGTTTCAGACGAAAGAAGAGAGAGTCAATTACCTCTTTGATAATGACCCCCCCAATATCATGGCCGAAGAACATGATGCGGCGTTTTTTCTAGCAAATAATAAGCAGGGTGCCTTGAGCTCGGTTGTCACACCGAGGCCAACCAGGCCGTCGTATCTCACCTCGTCAGCCGCTGCCCTGAGAGCAGTGAGGGCCTCGAGCAGGCGGAGAGCCTCGCGCCGGATGCCGCCGCGCACGAAGACATTTGCCTGGCCGTCGAGAAAGGGGTAATCGTAGACGGAGAAGCGGATGTTTGGGCACTGGTCTTCGAACCATCTCCTGTATTTTAACTCGCCATCGCCGGCATAGAGCCACGACTCTCGGCCGAGGCCGGCGATGCCATGCAGGGCCACGACGCTGAGGGCGCGTTAATTACGGCAGTGCACGCGAACGAACAATTGGCGGTAGAACCTACTCGATGAACTGGTCGGGGTCGGTGCCGTTCGGCACGAGCACCGTCTCCAGGCCGAAAGATGTCGCCATGGCGATGGTGACCGCTTCGGCGTTTGTCACCTGAGTCTGAGGACTCGACACGGACCGAGATCAGGGTTGAGATTTCACCAGAAACAAAGCAGTTCAACTTCACTCGCGACTTGAAGTGCCTGCAGGAAATTGGCGGCGCCTGGGCGGGACGCTGTGGTGCTCACCGGGGGCTAAACACGCCGCTACCTTAACCCCTCCAGGCGTGCCTTGGCAGGTGCTGCAAGGCGACAGGGTCTCCTGGAAGGCGGTAATGCGTAATGCGAAATGCAGGTAAGCCGTAGGAAGGTGGGCAGCTCCGCGCCGATCCGCCCAGTGTACAGTCTTGACAGTGTAGAAAGACAATCAATCACGGGAACATGAAAGTGTGTGTGTGGCAATGGATAAAAATAACAAGCCACAGACAGAAAGGGGCATAATTAATTATCGAGCATCACGCGATACCGATACCAATAGGATATCCCCACCTGGCCTTCACAAAGACCGCTCTTGCTGCAGCTGTGCGCTTTTGCAGGGAATGAATGCATGAACGTGGCTGCCCACCCACTGCCAGCCAGTGCCAGCCGAGCAAAAGCATGGTGGGAAGGTGCAAACAGGCTTGAGCACCTTAAATAAGTAACCGCCCCAATCCACGCCTTCCCAGGTTCGAGTTTCATCGGCCCAGCCCCGGTCAGCGTGTTCACATCACCCATTTGCGCTGCCAGTAGAGAGATCCCGTCAATTTAAGGGGGAGCTAATAATCCAACGGGGCTGGAGCCCATTTATTGTCCTTGGGACGAGTGGATACAGCATCCGTCATAACCCACCAGGTCCCCCACTGCCCCACAGTCATTAGACCGGGCGGGGGAGCTTTTGGCTTGCTTAGTGCTAATTACCCCTCCCTGATCGATCCGACGCGCAGAGTTCGGAAGGCGACATCGCTGAGAAGCTTGAGGTCGACGTGGCCGAGATTGTCGACATCGTATTTCTGCAGGCGGTCGGTGCTGGGCGGCTTTCTGTCTGGGTTATACCAGACGTCGTCGTCGTCGCTGCCGCTGTTCATGGAGCCGGCCTTGAAGACAGACCCCAGGGCGGTCCAGGTGTCGGCCACGACCCTGACGGTGACGGTTGCCTTGAAGTGGGCCGTGTCGCGGCGCTTCAGAAGGATGGCTGCCTGGAGCCTCGTCACGACGCCCGACTTTGCCGTTGCGTTCTCGAGCAGCGACCACGACACCGAGTTCTTACCGCCCCATTTGCGGTTCCGCAGGTCGATCGAGCCTCGCACCCGGGCCGAATCCGTCGTGTCGCGCTCGACCGTGTGCGAGCCAAGCAGCTTGATCTCAGCGCCCGCCCCGCTAGCCTTGATTGCCCCGCCCACCGTGTTCGTCTCGTGCTGCACCGTCGGCTCGATGAACAGGGTCCCGTTGGGCTCCATGCCCACCACCTCGGGGTCCTCTTTCCCCCTCTCCAGCGCCGCGAACGTGATGACGATCTGGGCCTCCTTGATCCGGCGCGCCACGCCGTTGGGGTCGAACCGGAAGGCGACGACGACTAGCGAGCATGCGTCGTCGCTGTCCTCGGACATGAAGCCGTGCGCAACATCCACGTGCTCGCTCTGGATGATGATGTGGCCCTTGTTCCGGTCGATAATGTTATCTCGCTGAAACGGGTTGCTAGGATCGTTCCGGGTGTGGAACCCGGACGGCTCTGCCTCTGGCACTGCTGACATATCGATAAGCTCCAGGTCCTCGGCAAACACGCCCCCCTCTTCGTAGTCGGCCATGGCTGCTCGGTTGCAAGGGGGTTCCAAGAGAAAACTCGGTCGGTCTCGTCCAGTGTGTTGCTGTTGACTGCCCGTAGGTATTATGTCGGCAGGGGGCTTGTCTTGTCTTATCCTGAGTGATTCTCTGGCTGGGACACTGATCTATTTCTTGATTTTGAGCCCCGTCTCGACTCCACCGCGGAAGCCCTCGAGAGTCCTGTCGCAGCCTAATTGATGCATAACTAGAATGAGCTAGGGGGAGAGAGGCTGTGCTGTCAGGGTGCAGGACAGCCAAACGAAAGGGGCGGAAGGGGGGCTAGTCCCCACTGAGACGGGTACGGCGGCCCAGTCCTCGGCATTGCTGCTGATTTCAGCCATGGGCCGCAGAATTCAAGGCCTCCTCAAGGAGCACCATCCCTGAAGCAGCCATACGGGCGGACAGGGGAGGTCATTCGCTTATTGTGATATGCTAAGTAATAAACGAAGACTGCGACTGCATTCATTCGTTAGCGCCGTTCACGACCCCTCCACCATTCAGACGTTGCTGAGCTCGTTACCTATCCGCCTTTCTCACCACTTGTCTTCATTCTGCCGTCAGTCTGTGACGTGACGAGGCCGTCTGCCCAGGATAATTTAGCCCCACAACAACAAGAGCCTGTCAATAATCATGTCTGATTCCGAGGACGCACCCGCTGGCAGCCAGTTGCTGGCCACGGGCGACGACACAGATGGCGACGATTCATACCACCCGCCGGACCACACTGAGACGTCGGAAGGCGACGAGGACGAGGAGGACGAGGAGGACGACGAGTCTAATGGCGAACCCGGCTCGGAGGACGATGAGCCTGAGATGGATATGATCGCGAGGTTCTCGGACAAGCTTACCGAAATGCAGAAACTCAGCCAGTCCCCCGAGCTGAGCCAGAACGAGGAGAAGCAACGCCAGTACCTGAACAAGTATCGCCACTATTTGAAACCCCAGACCGAGGCTGTGAAGAAAACGGTGCGTATTGAGATCAGGAATTTACTGTTCAGGATGGCCTACGATGTCAAGCCCGTGCCCTGGCTGGTCAGGCATCTGGTCGAGAAGTTCCCCGAGCTCCTGCACGAGCTCGAGGAGGCGAACCGCGGCGCCCTGCTTGTTGCCGTGTCCAAGAGCGACGTGGTATTCGTCAAGACAGTACTTGATAGCAAGGTCGAGGATGCCCATCTCAAGAAGGCGCTGCATTCGATTGGACCCGAGGACGAGAACTGGTATGTGACTACGGCCGTTCCGTCTCCAACTCGCCTCACGTCACTGCATCTTGCTGACGGTGGGGAATAGCATTCATTGGGCCGTCAAGAACGGCTTTGACCCGGAAACCACCATTCAGCTCGTCAAGAGAGCCTCTCCATCCACCCTTGCAGCGGTCAACAAGCGGGGGCTCACGCCGCTTCACTATGCGGTAGAGTATCAGCGATGCACAACCTCGGGTCTTCGGGTGGTGCGGGCACTCATCGAGTGCGGTGACAGCGCATTCGACAAAAGGACCGGAAAGCCCGAGTACTTCTCGCCTTATCGATACCACCTTGACACAAAACGCAGATTCATCAAACAAGAAGCGGTGCCCAAAGCCGACAAGCCAAAGAAGAAAAAAGTTGTCAAGTCGTCGACAAGCAAAGACGTCCCGGACTTGCTGCCAAAGGAACCCCCGACCCAAGCCAAGGCCGCTCCTGGAAAGGAGTCCAAGAGCTGGCACGATATCCCGGTAGCTCCGACGCCCACGACGAGCAAGAGACGAGACGACGACTTGGATGACTGGGAGCGGATAAAGCAGAATGGAGATTCGGCGAACAAGACCTCCAAATCCCGTACTGACGTGACCAAAACCGCGGGAATCATGGTGGCTGAGATGCGCCCTCCGCCATTTCCCAAGCCCCTGAGACGAGCGACCACGGTCGAATTCGGAAAGGAAACCACCATCCCGACTCCTGTGACCAAAGACAACGCCCACCAGCCCCACCTGCCACACGACGGCGCCGCTCAAGACAGCAGCAAACCAAGCACCCCAAAGCTGAAGCGGCCAAAACTCACAACATCAGAATCCAGATCCTCAAAGTCATCACGGAGCAAGGTGATAGCTGAAGCACCATCGCCAGAGATTGCAAATACTGTGGCCAAAGAGTTGAAACTGCACTACCTTCGCACTACTTTCTGGCAGAGACCGGAATTCTCAAGTGGAAGCCGCTCGGCCGATTCACAGGGCCCTGCCGACGAGGCCGCCGTAGCGAGGACACACAACTCGGCAATAGAGTTTCTATTTGGCGAGAACAAAGAAGGTAGACGAGGCTGTCACACTTCCCCCCCTCGTGCTGTGCCCCGATGCGCAATACTGATTCGTCTTCTCTCTAGACAAGCACATCTGTTTTGACTTTCCTCCCAATGTGGTCAAGGACGAGATCATGACAATCAACTTTGCCGATTTCGAGACGAGCTACAAGGGGCTCTCCTTTGACGAGGTTCTCCGATACGTCGACTTTGGTCCCGTCGCGCTCGCGGCACCCCTCGACCCGCCCAGAATGCGAAAGTCGGACTCGGACAAGGTGGGCGCGGGAAGGAAGGACATGGTCGCCCTCTTCTCGTGGCTCTCCAAGAAGGGCGTCACCAATATCATCAAGGTGATCGTCGCCGACAACAAGGAGCCGCCCCACAGCGACCAGGCCATCGAGGACGCGCTCAAGCCGTTCAACGTGGAGATTCTCGACTGGCGGAAGCTCGACCTGGACCCGCGGGCCATCAAGGACGCGTGCCAAAACTCCAACCTGCGCGAGCTGCATCTCCGGTGGAGCGGCAACAACGCGATCCTGCGGGCGTGGAGCGAGCCCGACGGGCTCGCCATGCTCAAGGACCTCGTGCAGATCCGGCTGCACCAGACGACGAAAGGCCTCGAGCCGCCGGTGCGCACGCGCAAGGACGTGCAGGAGTTCCGGGACCGGCTCAAGGCGGTGCGCAACGCCAAGTGGCCGCCCATCGAGGTCGAGTACGACAAGCCGAGCGACCAGACCAGCTCGCGGCCGAAGCGCGGCATCAAGAACGCCGACACGGACCGCCGCAGCCTGATCGACACGCACCGCTGGCTCGGCATCATGGACAAGTTCACCGAGGGCATCAGCAAGCTGCCGACCAACCTGCCGCCCGACTTTCCCTCGAACCCGCTGACCGTCGACGAGCTGCCGCTCGAGCTGCGCAAGGACGTCAAGGTGGCCCTCATCGACGACGGTGCCGACTTCATGCACAAGGCCATCGCCAACCAGATCGAGAACGGGCGCAGCTTCGATAGCAACTACGAGGACCCCGACCTCAGCGGCGCGCCAGGCCCCTTCCACGGCTCGACCACGGGCCACGGCACCACCATGGCCTACATGATCGGCCGCGTGTGCCCCTCGGTCAAAATCTTCGTCTGCAAGCTGAACGTCACGCGACGCGAGGGGGGCGAGAAGGCGAGCTTCACGGCCAAGAGCGCCGCCGACGTAAGTGAACATGTCCTACCCCCCAAACTCGCCCACATGGTCGCGCAGTGGTTAACTCGGCGCTAGGCCGTCGAGTTCGCGGTCAACCGAGGCTTCGACATCATCTCTATGTCGTGGACGGTGCAGCGGGTCGAGGACGAGCAGAACAACAACGCGGCCGACATCGCACGGCTGCAGGCCGCGCTCGAGCGGGCAGTCAAGAACAAGATCCTCGTCTTCTGCTCGGCGCCCGACGTCGGCATCACCAGCGCGCAGGTGCTGAGCTCGTACTACCCGTTCGGGTGCCCGACCACGTCAGAGAGCATCTTCAAGGTGGGCGCGGCCAACGCGGACGGCAGCGTGTACAACTGGGCGGGCTCGCAGCGCACGCTCGACTTCATCCTGCCGGGGCACAACGTCGAGATGAGCAAGGCCGACAAGATCCACGAGGAGGACGACATCCCCAAGACGGGGTCGTCGGTGGCGACGGCGCTGGCGGCGGGGCTAGCGGCGCTTATCATCCACGTCGTGCGCCTGGGCGCCATCTACAACTTCCACCGCCGCAAGAGCAACGACCCCAACGCCGTCAGCGAGGAGTCGCTGCGCACTATCAAGCGCTTCTCGGCCATGAAGGACGCGTTTGTGCGCGTCAGCGACGGCGGCTACAGCGAGAAGGACCGCCGCGTCGAGGTCGAGAGCTTCTTCCAGGACCCTGGCAAGAAGCTCGAGATGGACGGCTACTCCAACGAGCAGAAGTGGGAGGTCGTCACCAAGCTCGCCCGCGACCTCGTGTCGTGGACTACCCAGGGCCGTGTTGGTCAGACGCCGAGGCTCGGCACGTTGTCGACGCTGTAGGGTGGGGGAGGCTGTAATGCATGCCTGGCCCGTGATCAAAGTTGACAGTGGCTTGAAGGGTCTTGAATTGTCTGTCTAAATCCAATCTAATAATACAGGAAAGAGGGCCTTTTATGCTTCCATGAAAAGGACAAAGGAAACCTGGTTCAACAGTCTGTTCAGTCGTACTACGTAAGGGACTCAGCCGTAGCAAGGGAGAAAAAGAGGGCATTCGGAAGTCCGGGAGCCCGAAAAAAGGGATCAGGGCTGAAAGTAACGAATGAAGGGATATGCAGGAATATGCAGGTGTGTGACTTGACAATGTGGCTCAAAAGTGGCTCAAAAGTGGGCGACAGCATGTCATCTTCAATTTTGGGGGATTGTCTGGCAAGATCAGAGTACTCGTCTTGTTCAGTCCAATAGGTTGCAAAATCTTATCCCAGCCATTCTAGCGCTACTTTATTGGAGGTGACATTCAAATGGTAATTTGGTTGACACGCACACGAACCATGTCCCTTTAATTACGTGTTAGAGGCCAGAGGTTTTCTCGAAAGCAACTCTTCAATCACCAGCGAAATCGTGCAAGACCATTGCACTTCCAGGTCAACAAGTCATTTAGGTACGTGTATGAATAAACCGCTATTAGATTTTAGACCTAACCACTCTTGCATCTGACCACCTCCTTTCTTCCCATGTCCATTTCACCAGTGCAACCTTTCTCGTTTTGCGTCCAACATCGACACCAAACGAACACAGACACCAAACGAACACAGACACCAAACGAACACCGACACCAAACGAACATCGACACCAAACGAACATCGACACCAAACGAACATCGACACCAAACTGATTAATCACTGATTAATTACCGTCCCACTCCTCAACTTCGCCGTGGCTACCTAATTACTTCTCCGGCATCGACCCGGGTCATTCTGTCTTTTGCGCCTGCTTGACTGGCCCTTCTCTTCTTCCTCGTCTCCCTCCTCGTATCCCTCGTCTCCCTCCTATCCCCGGCCCCAGCCTTTCATCTCATCATCAGCAATCAATCATATCGTGCTTGCTTGCACGTGACGGAAGGGCAGGCAGTGCAGTGCTATCCTCCGCCTGCGGTTCTTCTCCCTGGCCCTGACCCTGACCTTGATCCTGACCCTGACCCTGACCCTGACCCTGACCCTGGTCTTGGGCGTGGGCGACTTCCTGAACCGTCTCGCTCGGAGGGAGCGCCTGGCCACTCGACTCCGCATCCCCCGCGGAGAGTGGCCCGCGCCGTGTCGGAGGCCGGCCCGAGAAAGTGGACTGCCGCGGCCGGGTCAGGGGCGGCAGCAGCAGCAGCAGCGCGCCGTCGGAGCTAGGGTTAGGCTGCGGCTCGGCGAACCACACGGGCGTGTGCGAGGCGTAGCGCGGCTGGGGCGTCGGCGGGGACGCAGCGCCGCCGCCGCCGCCGCCGGCCGCTGTGATGGCAGAGAGGTCCTGCTGCAGCTGCTGCTGCCGCCGGGTGGCCTCGCGGGCGGCGAGCAGGCTTGTCGACGTCGCCGACCTCCCTGTCGTGCGCGGCTGCGCCTGCGGCCTGTGCTGCTTCTGCGGGAGGTGCAGGATCTCTTTCCAGATGACGTGGTAGTGGATGACGGTCTCTCTCCAGGACCGTTCGGGTCGGGCTGAGGAGGCTTTGTTCAGGAGGGGTTAGTATTGTCGTCGCAGCGCTGGGTGGGAATGATTGGGGGTGGGCTGCTCACCTTGACGGACAGGCCAGGTGGTCGCGGGTCGCAGCTGCTGACTGCCTGCTGGCGGTTTTGTGTGCCGTCTGAACATGTTATGCTGTGCGGCTGATGTTTACAGTCGAGGCCTCAAATGGGAGAACAATGATATTAACCCAAAGGGGTGGGAGTCGCGGTCAACAACAGGGGGACCACAGCCAGCAACACAGAGAACAAAGTCAACTGGTTGCAATGCACGGGAGCCACCAGCTAAGCTGGTGACATGGGGGTGTGTGCACTATATACAGGTTGACTGACCGGCTTAGTTTGTGAAAGGAATTGGGCGAAAAAGAAAGTCACTTGCGGAACCACAGTCTCCCGCAGTTCCAAGGCGCGTTGATCAATGTCCCCTTTCGTGTCGAGTGCCTCGCTCTCTATATGATCAGATCAGTCGACAATCTCGGGCCCAACAACGGGCCACCCCTTCCGGCCGCTTTCCCACCATCTTTTGCCGGGCCACGGCGAATCACCTTTGGCCGTGGCCTCGGGCAGCCCGCTGGGGGCCCGTAAGATGGACGAAATAAGCTTATTCAAGACTGGTGCTTCCCATGGCGTGGCGCGGTTGTAGGTCGCCGCCGTTTCGGGCCGCTTCATCTGCGGCGCAGCTCTCACGTCGCTGCCGTGATCAAGGCCTTGGAGGTATCGTAGGGGCCGATCAGACACCGTGATGTTCACCACCAATTGTTTATTCTACACCAATTGTTGATTATAACGCAGCATGATGCACTTCGTGGCGATGTGGTTGAGGTGTGTAACGTCAGTCGTCAATTCAGAATAAACGAAACTAGAAGTAAATAGCAAGCAAGTCATCTTTAAGTATTTGCGTTTCTGCGAACCCTGCACAATGCACGACGGTAACATTGCCATTGCCACACGCGAAGCACACGGGTAATTATCCGTAAAATAGACGCTCCCTGAACCCCTTCCAACTCCCACCGTCTACTCGTCGTAACTCCCTAGATAGATGGACATTCAGCTCATCAACCTTGATCGTAATTACGTGACGCGAGCAACCAAACCAGTTAACCAACTACATATTCTGCATCCGAATACTGCCAGCCGAAGCCGAGTCCTTGGGCGGGTCCTCGCGCCAGGGGACGCCGCGGGCCGAGTCGCGCTGGTGCTCGAGGCGGAGCTTCTTCTGGCGCTCGCGGTAGAACAGCAGGGCGAGCGCAACGACGAGCACGACGCCGGCGACGGCGCCGACAACAGCCCCGGCGATGGCGCCGCTCGACAGCGTGACCCCCCCGGAAGACGAGGAAGCCTGTGCCGGTGTCGGGGTGGCTCCGGGGGTGACGAGCGGCGGCCCGCTGTCGCCGTGGCCGGGCAGCGACGACGGGATGCCGGTGGTGGTTGGTGCTGGCACGTCCTGGTCGTCGGTGGCGTTGAAGCACGGCACCTGCGCCTTGAAGTCGGCGGCGCGCACGTACGTGATGTCGGCGCACGCATAGAAGGTCTGGTTCTCGGGCCGGTCGAAGTCGGCCGTGTAGCGGATCTGGATGGTGGCGTTGGCGCCCGGTGCCGTGTCCGCCGGCGGGCCCGGCACCGAGAGGCACGTGTGCCCCGGGTCGAGCTCGGCTATGGGCGCCACGTTGAGGAAGTAGTCGAAGTCGGCGTTGGTTTGGGGGTCTGGGTTGATGGATGTCAGGGGTGATGGATGTCAGGGGTTGGGTGATGGACGGGGTGCTGTGACATGCACGTTGGGAGGTAATAATGAGAGAAGCTAACCGTTCTTGAACGACACGGCCAGGAAAGCCCGGTACGAGTCGTCCTGGGCGACAAGGGCCACCTTGCCGTCGGCTGGCCGACGTCAGTCCGTGTCTGCGGTAGACAGTGGCAGGGGGGGGACATCAGCTTACTGAGTGGAAACTCGGTGCGTGTGGTGGCGCCGTCAACCGAGCCGCAGGGCGCCGTGTTGTCCATCTGGCCGGACCAGACACGGTCGGGAGGCCACATGAAGGCCGCCGGCCCCTGGTCGCTACTGGTGGCCTGGGCGCCGACGGCGGCCGCTATGGCGAGCAGTATGCGTGAAAGCGCCATCCCGGGGGTAAGCCAGTGACTCGGGCTGCTTGATAAATAAGACTGATGGAATGGAGCTGGCACTGCTAGAGATATGTTCAAGTACGGCGGCTAATTCATGCCAGGTCTAGGGTGTGTCTCCATGGATGGCATGACTGACTGCGGGTGATGCTGCCCTTTTATTTTCCCACTAGGCTCGTCCGTCACCGACTGCGGGGTCAAGACCAATAAGCATGTACATGTACAAGTCGGCAAGGACTCAGCTACACGAGTCCAAGCAGTTCCCCCGCGGTATCCTGTGCTGCGACCAGTCCCGGCCTACCTCAGCTTGGCTCTTCGCTTGGCGGTAAAGGTCTGGCTGGGTCGCTAGACGCCAAGATGCGCTTGCTGGCCCGGTCCAATGACACCTTCCGTGGCAATCCACACCCTCGACTGTGATCCTGATAAGGCAAGTGGATTAGATTATCAGATGATCTGATAAATTGGCTTGGCGGCGAGACCCGGCTCATATCGCCTCCCATGATTGGACCCCCGTCTTCAAGGGCGTTCAAGCATTGGCTCTTCTACACCCTGCCAGTCTTGGCCTGCAGCATCGTATATCAGCTCAGCACCCACTATCGACATGCAAGTCGCGTGTCTGCCCATTGTTCCCGCCACTTTCTTTTCCTGGGTGGGACTCGGTCTTTAAGTGCTTGCTGCCCCCGTGATTCGGACCAACTTTTTTTATTTTGTTTTATCTTTGAGTGCTCCCAGCTTTCCCTCATCTCCTGGCTACTACCTAGTCTTCCCAAGCCGTCTGCTGACTGCAACCACAACCACAACCACAACCAAAATGCACTTGTCTCTTATCCTCGCGGTGGTGATACCCGTGGCTGTGCAGGCGACCGCCCTGCCGGACGACCACTCTGACGTCCACGGCTTGATCTTGGAGAGGCAGGCGCCCGGAACACCGCAGTACAACTGCCACGCCGACTGCGGTACGTGCCATCCGTGTCGTGGCCAACCCCCGCCCCGACATCTCCTCAGACATGCCTCGCCAAAGCAACGTGTCACCGCACGGCGGCCAGAGGCATCTCTCCCTATGCTGCTCGTCACTGACACCTTCCCCTTCCAGGCGCCGCTTCGGCCGGCAGGCGAGATCCAGCGCACTGCAGCAACTCGACGTGGACGGCCGCGTACGATGACTGTCTGGAGTGCGCGCTGGACTTCAACATCTGGACCATCTACGGCGGCGGCGTCTCCTCTGCCGCCTCGTCCTGCGGGCTGTCTCCCACGCCTTCGCCATCGGGCGACACGCCGACTGCGCCGCCTGTGACCACGTCGTCGTCGTCCTCCTCCTCCTCCCCCGCGAGCTTGCCTACCACCACCAGTACAGGTCCCACCACAGCGCCTCCCACGGCAGCCTCAAACGCCACGACCGGCAGCTTGACTTCTGCTTCCACTGCTGTCTGTCTCTCACATCCTTTCATGGGAGTCGGTGTAGATGTGTTACTGACATCTGCCACAGCCGCCTATCCCTACCAGCGCTGCTTCGAATCCTAAAAAGGCAACAGGCGTTATGTTTTTGGGGATTTCTGTTGCCGTGTGGACTGCGCTGTTACTTTCTTGAGGTTAACGAGGAGCGGCAACGATTAGATCAGCAGATACTCGGTCTTTATGAAAAGCCCCCAAGGAGCATGGATCCAGTTCCTCTTGCTTGTTCTAGTGATCGCGTTGATTTCAATCCTGATACAACGAGACCGTGCACCCTCACAGTGCAGGCTGGCCCAAGTCTTCGCACGGCACCAGCACCGTAGGACCAAAGTCTTGCGCCTCGTCCGAGTCAACGTTGACACCGAATCTCTCCCTCTCCGCCTCGCTCTCCGTAGCGAACCGGTACCGGCGAGATTCTGCAAACAGTTAGCCAGCCGCCCCGCAAAAGCGGCCATGTCATTACAGTAAGCACCCGACAGGCGGCGACGGCAACGCACCACAGAGCCCGAACCTCGCGCCGGGGACCAGAAACGCGACGAAGCCGCGGTGCGTAACAAGCACGATATTCTCGTACAGCCCAGAGCGCGCCAGAGCGCAGAGGCGGCTGCGCACGCGCTCGGCGCGGGCCTCGGCGCGCGCGGCGCTGTGCGCGGGGTAATAGGCCTCGTCCCACTCGGGGCCGCAGAGCGAGAAATCGAGCCCCGGAAAGCGCGCGGCCAGCGCGGCGCGCCCCAGGCCCTTGTTGCACGTGGCGTGGTCGTGCGTCTCGCGCAGGTCCGGCCACACCTGCACCGGCACCGGCACCGACACCGGGTTTTGGGACTGGGCGTGCCGGGGGATGTCGGGCGGGGTCTCCTCTGCCGCTGTGCCGAACACGAGGAGCGCCGTCTGGATCGCGCGCGTCATCGGAGATATGATGATGAGGTCCGGCGCCGCGGGCAGCTGCACGGCCCTGGCTTGTGCCTCGCCTAACTCGGTGAGAGGCGGGTCTCGGTGGGGATAGCCCCTTTCTATGCTTCGATTGTGACAATTATGTCGGGTTAGTTTACCTTAATTTACCTGTAATTAATCAGCAGCCTCGGTGCCGGCTTACTTGTGCAGTGACTGGCCATGGCGGAGGATGTGGATCACTGTGGAATCTGTGTCCCGAGTTACGTGCTCAGCTTTTGTTTCCCGCGTGGTGGAGGACTCGCCAACCGTAGTTTCGGAAAGCTCGGACTTGGCCAGTGTGTCCATGTCGATGCTAGGTGAAACACTAGAAATGCGAGAGTGATACGCCGAGGGAAGTGGCAAGTTTTTTAATTGCGGAAAATATGGAAAGTTGAAGTTGTCGCACGGGGCTCTTTGTCTCCATGTATGTGCATGCAAATTACCTAAGCTCTTGTGTCGGACATGTGCGTCCGTTGGAATTTGCTTGTGAGAGGGAGGCATTCCCTCGTGCAGCTGTCAGTTGTGGCCTGAACGGTTTCCTGTCAGTCACCACTGACAGGTGGCTGCCACTAGCAAGGGGAAAACCACTCAGAGTGCCTGGCATCACTCGAGACGAGTCTCCAATGCGTGATAAATGCTATAATGACCGCGATGCGGACGTGTGTCTTCGACTGGAAGGCAATTGACTTGTTTATGACATGTCAAGTAATAATAGCCCACTACTCTCCCCTCACTTCACGTGAGAAAGAGCTGGTGAAGAAGTGATGATGAAAGGTCATCGGCCGAGCTCTTCGCACTGACTCCACCCCCACCCGCTGTAAGCTGCCGCCGTTCCGCCTCGGCTCCATGCAAATGCAAATGGGGTGGGGGCCACTAGTTTCGCACCCCCAAACGTTGGATGACATTTGTGAACAAAACTGTAATCCGTCCAATGCGCCCTCGTAAGGGTAGCTGGGAAAGAAATCGAGACGCCACTTCAATGCAGCCTGCTTAGACCGTGTCAACACGCCTGAATAGCACGCAGACAGACTTCGGTAAACTCCCTGACAGCCCCGCTGAGGGGTACGCACGAAGAAGTGCGCTCATTATCCGTGCTAATAAACGGGCTAGCAGCGCATCTTTCCCTCACCTTCACCGCTCAGGTAAATGTGAACAGTCGATTCTCGCATTGTGGATGTGAGATCTGGTCCTTTTCTAGGAAACCAGTCTGGCCCAGTGAGCCGGGCTCTCAGTGGCTGAGAGCGACACAGCTCCAATGGAAGACTCCCCACTCTTAGTAATAACTACCCTAATACCCCGCAACGAGGCGATAAACTCCAAAGGGGACAGACGGCTAGGGCCGTTACAGCCTAGCGCTTCTGTGGACGCTTGCGCACAACGTGGGAGGTGTCAAAAACCTCGCCCGCCGGATCTAGTATAGCTATCTACCCGAGCAAGGCAAGTGTTCGAGCCGGGTAGGGGAAGCGATTGGTTTCCAGACGCAATTCGGACCCGTACGGGATGCCGTTGGCTGCCAGAGGAACGAGTCCAGGCCATTCCGTCCCTGCTCGTGGGCATGCTATGCGCCCCGCCTGCATTCTCGCTGCACAGCTGCAAGCATTGGCACGGTGCTAGCGTTCATGACCAGGGGGAAGTCGACTTGCTTCCCCGTGGGTTCGGCGCGTTGCGCAACAAGACAGATAGCGCAAGCAAGCCACAACGGACGGGCACTGGGCCCGCAAGCGGGCCCTGTTCCGGGGCCCTTGAACTCGGGCGAAAACGCTAGGAGAGGAGATAATATTTATTCTTCATCCACGGCACCCCGGCATGCTTGCGCTACTCCCGCAGCCTCGCTCGCCCACCTCACCTTGGGTCCCTTAGCTTGCCCCTCATCTCATCCCACCCTCCCGTCTCATCCCACCCCCCCCGTCTCCTCCCGCCTTCATCTCTTTTTGTAGCCAAAACCCCTTCTTCTGTCTTCCACAGCTGCCCCCAATTGCTTAAGACTGCAATCTCTTGATTCTAGACGTCTAATTTTCTCCACCTATCCCGAGCAAAGCCAGCCAGCCGCGACAATGGCGGACCCAACCCCAGCCGCAGCCCCCGCAGCAGCGCCGGCAGCGCCGGCATCGGCCCCCGCTCCAGAATCCTCCACTTCGGCGCCTCCCGCTGCCGCCCCCGCCGCCGCCTCACCTCCCGCTCAAGCCTCAACGGCTCCTGCTGCGGCGGCTGCCTCGCCGGCTGCCGATGATGCGCCCATCGACCCCGATGCCAACATCGAGATCGACGACGCGGTCCGTCCACTGCAGGCCTTCTAGTCTATTGATTGATTCTGACTCTCGGCCCTTTAGCTGCGAGACGATGATTCGGCCATTGGTTCTCAGGTGTAAGCGCTCGCAATTCTTCCAATCCAGTCGCGATTAATGCAGTATTGGTGTGCTCACTCGGATCTGCCGCGCCAGCTCTGCCTTTACCGAATCGCTCAGCTCCAGCGTCGTCGACTACCCCATCAAGCACGGCCGACGGTACCACAAGTTCCGCTCCGGCGCCTATCCGTTCCCCAACGACGAGGTGGGCTCTAACCGTGACTCTCCCCGCCATGCCTCGCGGGCTCCCTGCTGACCCTTTTCCGCTCTAGGACGAGATGGACCGCCTCGACATGACCCACGAGCTCATGTACGTGGGCACTGGCGAGAAGCACTACCTGGCCCCCGTCGAGGAGAGCAAGCTACACAGGATTCTCGACCTCGGCACGGGAACCGGAATCTGGGCCATTACTATTGGCGACGAGTTCCCCAATGCAGAGGTGCGTGTTCTTTTACGCCTTTGATATATCAGCGCGCTGCCTGCTGACTGCAACAAAAGGTCATCGGAAACGATCTGAGCGCCATTCAGCCGACTTGGTACGTCGACGGCTTTGCTCCCTCTCTGGATCGAGCTGCAGCACAGATGTCATTAACAAGTCGCTTAGGATCCCCCCCAACGTCAAATTCGAGGTTGACGACATTGAGAGCCCGTGGGTGTACGGCGCCAAGTTCGACTGGATTTTTTGCCGGTACCTGACCGCGTGCATCCTCGACTGGCCCAAGCTCGTAAAGAACGCTTATGAGTAAGTCGTCCCTTTCCCTTGTTTTCTTTCTTCAAGTGTGAAAAGAAGAAGAGAAGAACGCCACTTATTTGCTCTGGAAATCCAGAGGCTAATTAGCGCGAAATCGTCTGCACAGCAACCTCAACGCCGGCGGCTGGGCCGAGTTTCAAGACTTTGAGTTCAACTTCTACTCGGAAGACGGCTCCGTCAACGACGACCTGTCGGTCCGCAAGTGGATCCTGGCCCTCAACGAGGCGGCCAAGAAGACGAAGCGCGAGCTAAACCCGGGCAGCTACCTCGAGGGCTGGCTCAAGGGCGCGGGCTTCACCAACGTCGTCCACCAGCGCTTCAAGTTCCCGCTCGGGCCCTGGCCCAAGGACCCCAAGTACAAGGAGATTGGTCTGTACAACATCGCCCAGTTCGAGCAGGGCGTCGAGGGCTTCTCCCTGGGCCTGCTCGTCGGCGTCCTCGGCTGGGCCGTCGAGGAGGTCCAGGTTCTGATAGCCGGCGTCCGCAAGGACGTGCGGAACCCCAACCTGCACATCCAGTTTGACTTGTGAGTGGTCATTCTATCCCCATCTCCGTCTCTATTGTTGAGACCGTTTCCCACTACGCGGCCCGTGAAGCTAACGGGATACTGCAGCCACGTCGCGTATGGTCAAAAACCCGAGTAATCAATCTGCGCGGCCGCGTTCGAAGTCGAATCTGTTTGGGCGGATCCAAGTTTGCACACCTCGCCAGGGAGGTGCCTATTAGTGTCGGGATTTCTTGGTTATTAGCAGGAGGGGGCTATCCGGTTACCTTTATCGCTGTTTTACGACTCTTGAGCCGGACGACGTTTATGAATGGCATCGTGAAGTGGCATGATTGTCATGACAACGAAGCTACCTAGTTAATACAAACCTGCTTGCTTTCATGACGGATTGATAGCCCTGTTTGTGTGACGAGTCACCGCTTTACCAGCAGACCAAACATTTTCTGGGTAGGGAATAGCTGTGCAGGCTACATAACCACAGTCCCCCAGAATCCATTCAGGCAACACGTTTCTGTTTTGTCTACCGGTGCAGCGGTAGCCTGCCTACGACAAAACAGATAACTTCTGTTGCCTGGTGGTCTGAACTATAAGCCTACAACTTCCACAAGAGTTTGGGTAATCTATTACGGTTACCTGGAAACATCAAGGACAGCACTGTGAACGTTGTCTCATGATAATTGACGAACACAGTTTGCTCCTGGATTCGCGTCGGATTTTCTCGCATGGGCCACGTCAAGAAAAGACTTCAAGGCCATCGAAAATCGCTCAAAGTAAAAGAGCCCACAGGCTACATGACATTTGGCAGCAAGAGCCTGTCGGCAGTGGGACTGAAAACAAAGAAGTGTCATATGGAATAACATAGACATGTCATTGCGAGGTAGCGCAGGCGCAGACGTGGATATGGGCGCACTTGTGTGAGTCTGGTGGAGCGAAAGGCTGCGTGTTAAATATTCTGGGCAAAATTCCTCTTTGTTGTGTCCCTTTCAACTATAATTACACCAAAATGCGGACGACATGCTTGCCCAAATCGGCGCCTGGGCTAATTAGTTCCGAGACTAAGATCGCTAGGCTGGTTTTTTTATTTACAAATACGGCTTTTCGGTTGTAAAATGACACGACTAGGCCGCATTTCAGGTGCAAATACTGAGGAACAACACCAAACTTGCTGCCGCATTTCACGTCTTGTAATGTCTAGTGCTGCAATTGCGTCGGTGAAAGACTTGCTTGTTTTTCATCACCGTCGTTGCCTGCAAATTTGTATAATAGGCTGGGTTATAAAGTCTGGGAAAGATCCCGGTGTTTCGTCGGAATTCGTGGCTGCTCTTGGAATTTGCTTTGCGCTGGTTCTCATACAAATCAGTCAGAACAGACTCAAATGTGCCCTACCGCGAGCCTTTCTAAATAGAATTCAGAATACCTTGATGGCCCTCGTTTCGCCGTTGGACTTATTCGTTGGCCTAGGTTTCTTTTTACCTGCTTAATTTTAGAGTTAAACACGCCGCACCTCGTGGCATAAAACCCAAGTTTCCTTGCGAACTCTTACCGCATTCGCATTCACATTCACATTCGACCCGACAGTTGGCAGGCAGGCTCCCCTGGTAAGTTGCATCTCTTTTCACATCTTTCTCCAGCTTTCTTCATTGTTCACGTTTCCCGACTCTCAATTAGCCGTGCAGGGGAAGGTGGATCGACCGTACCTCCAAAACCTTAACCCAATTCCTCCGCCCGTAAGAGTTTTAAAGTCACCAACTTTCTTCTTTCCGCACGCACGTGAAAATCTTAACCGTATTAATTCGTTATCTTTCGTCTGTAGTCGCGATATCCACAGTGCTCAATTTCATTCACGGGAAAGAACGAAAAAAATGGACAGCCAAGTCCAGGTAAGCAAATCCCCTCTCATCTCATCCTCGTCGCGCCTTTTCCGGTTCCACTCTTTTTCTCTCGACCTCAACGCTGCCCTTTCACCACTCCTTCCGCGGATGAGAAAAAAAAATAAACACAACCCACAGCACGAGACCCCAGCCGGTTCTCCTCCCGCTTCACCGCGCAGAGAGCGTCGCGGCGGCGGCCGTGGCAGCAACAGCGGCAGGAACCGCAACCGCAACCGCAACCGCAACCGCGGCGACCACCATAACAACAACAACAACAACAACAACAACCAGAGCTTCCGCCGGCCCAACGACCTTCGCCAGCGGGTTCGCGGCGTGGGCATGGGCTCCGCGTCATCGCCGTGGCGGCCGACGAGCATCCTGCCCCCCGGCGGACAGATCACGACGACCGCGGCTGCCGTCTACCTCTCGGAGCGCACGCGCGCGTACCTGCGCAGCGGCGACGACGCCATGGTCGGCCACCTGGCCGTGCACCCGCGCGCCGTCGCCGACATATACTCGCGCCAGCGGCTCGTCATGCTGCAGCTGGCCGTCCACGGCGCCTGGACCGCGTACCAGCGCCTCAAGCATCTGTTTCTCAATGGCAGCAACAGTAGCGGCGCTGTGGCTAGATTTTATGGTGCCGGAGGGGCTGGGGCTGTCGTGCAATATGCCAGTACTGGCACTGGTACTGGCACTGGTACTGGCACTGGTACTGGCACCAGCACTAGAGAGAGGAATGACAACAACGACAATGTCCAGGACGGTGCTGCGGCGTTTGAAGCTGGTGGCGACTGCGTCATGCACGACATCAGCGACGTCGGCGCGCAGTTTTATGATGCTGACGAAGACGACACCGCTACCGCTACCAGCCGCGACCCTGCCGTGGAGGACATGCGTGCGGCGCTGGCCGCGCTGGAGGTGTGAATGTGGATGTTAATATCATCATCATCATAGGACGGCAGTCTCTTCTCGCATGTAGTTTTGGAGTCAAGTCAGATTTGGTTAATTAATTACTCGACTCGGGTTGATGAAATTGCAACTTGGATGGTGGCTGGTTGGTTATCTTGCTGGCATGGCCTAGAGCTCACCCGTGAGCAAACGAGATGGCGGCGTCGATGACGGGCTTCTTTTTATTTTTCCTACTTCTTTTCCGGTTCTCATCCTTTCGGCTTTTCGGCTGCTGTTCCACCTGGAGTTCAGGGCGCACAGACATCGATTATCAGGAGAGTCGATCCTACATCGTCATGGAGAATACGGCGTTGCACGATCAGCATACCGCAGCATGGGTTTACACGGAGTTGTCAGCTAATTGCATTGAATCTTTTCGGTTTCTAAAGCTTGGCCTTTTCGTCCGGCTCCCCGTCCTGTATATCCATGCATAGTATTAACATTTTCAAAGTGGCTTTGCCTGCTACCCAGGCATCAGTGTAGCCATTACCGCGTGATCCATCAAGTCTTGTTACTCACTCCAACCTCAAAACAAACAACCCCATATAAATAAACGAATCCCGCCCTTCACCCCGTAACATTGAAATAGTTCGCCCTCACCGGCGCGCCCAGCCCGACAGCCGCAACAAACGTAGCGAGGTTAAACCCCAGCGTCTGGCCGACCTGGGCGCGCGTGACGGCGAAGCCGGCCGCGGGCGTCTCGTACAGCAGGCTGACGTAGCGGTGCGGGTGCGCGGGGGTCTCGGCCGGCGGCGCGGGTCCCGTGTACGCGACGGGCCCCGTCGCTGACGAGGCTAGTGCGTGCACGGCGCCGACGTCGCCGCCGCCGCTGCTGCTCGCTTTGAACCCCGTAAGCATGGCGTGCAGGTTCGTGCGGCGGCCGCCGGCGCTGGGGTTTTGGAAGTTGGCTGGGCTAGGGTTGGGCTGTGCGTGAGTGATGGTTTTGGCTTTACCGGGTGTCTAGGAGAGTTGGTGTTAGTTGTGGAGGGTGGCTGTGGGCTTACACGTCCTGGTCTGTGATTGTTGTTTGCTGTTTGTCAGTCTAGAATACGGAAGACAGCTCAGAGGTAGCGTATGTCGCCGGCAGTTCTGAATAAGTTCTACCCACCTATCATCATCCACAGGTACGTGCCGTTCAGGACCGCGTCGGTGGTGCCAATAGTCGGCTGCTTTGCCGTCTCTGGTTCGCCACACATCCGCCCGAGAAGTGTCAGTGCCTCCTCTATCGACTCATTTCCCATAGCCAAGCAAACTCTGGATCCGGGGTGAATCTAACCGGCTTTCGTCAAGCTCGTGCCGGGAACGGTCACCGTCTTGGCCCCAAAGACGAGGTCCAACCGGGCGGTCACCTCGGGCGTGAACCCGGCGGGCGTCTGGGCCGCGACAAGCGCGCCCGCGGCGAGGACCAGAGCTGCTGTTGGGAAGAGCATAGTGGCGATGAGGAGTCAGCCTGTGCCTGAGAAAGTCAGGTAGGTGAGGAAAGGAATGTGGGTGTTGGGCGGTGTTCCTGTCCTGGTTAAATAGCAGCTCTGTCCCAGGACATTCCAGTTGCCCCGTGTCCCCCTTCCCCCCCCCCCCCCCCCCCCTGCTATGAGCCGTGGCGTTCTGATATGACTGGCCGCTGGAGGCCAGATGATAATTACACGCAATATCAGGAAGAGCTTATTTGGGGGCGCGTGGAGGCTAAATGTACAGTATATACATACATGTCTTGGGAACCCAGCTTTTACGAACTGATATGCCCACCACTTATTGTCACTTAAATTGCGATACCACATTCGTCTTAAGCGGCACTCATGCAATTTGCCCGCGTACCCCGCATCGCTCGGATCGATCCGGCATTGATTACCTCGTGTAACTGTCGATGCACGATGAATATTGATTGGGGTTTTAGAATCTGGAAGGGGTAATAACTGCTCTAGAAATCACTGCTGCTCTAAATAGAAATATCCGCGATGTCATGGACGTAGCCAAGTCAACCAAAAACTCCCCGGTACCCAACCAGCCCAAAAGACAAAAGAAATGTTTCGTATCAGATATTATCAGAGCTTTGCTTCCTTGCCGCTGCTGGCGATGTTCTTGGGCGAGTGGGTCCAGGGCACAGTGCCCGAGAAGTTGTTCTTGATCTCGAGGAAGTCCAACACGCGGCCGCGGCTCATGAAGCGCGCAACGATGAACCTGAAGATGAACCTGCGCATGCCGATCAGCGGGTAGAGCCACCTGTCGAAGAAGTAGCGGACATAGGTGCTCCAGCTGCCGATGCGCACGTCTCGCGCCGAGAGGTAGGTGAACTTGGGCGAGAACTCGTTGTGCTCAGCCCAGTAGGCGTCGAACAGCCGCTCCAGCGTCGGCGTGTCTATTGTCTCGGCTGCTGCGGCCGACGGCCCGGATCCGGGTGCCCCCGCCTTGGACAAGAGGTTGTGAAGGTGGTTGACCAGGATGACGACGTCCTGGATGGCGCAGTTCATGCCCATGCCGACGTTGGCCGTCATCTTGTTGGACGAGTCGCCGAGCATCACGATACGTTTCCAACCCCAGTGCTTCAGCGAGCCCTCCTCGAGCGCCACAGCGCAGCTGCTGTTGCGGGCGGCGTACATGTCGCGGAACGTCAGCTTGTCCGAGATGTGAAGGTGGCCGACCCTGTCTGCGAACGCGTCCCTGTCTTTGTCCGAGTATCTGAGCGGCTCGCGGGTGGGTTCGTCCAGCTTGTGGTACACGATCCACCACACACGCTCCCGCCCGGCAAAGACCTGAATGTCGGTGCCGAACGAGTGCACCTCGGTAAGATCTTCGGGTGAAAAGCCCGGGAGGGCGTCCAGGGGCGAGTTGCCGAAAAGACCCTCGAAGCTGGTGAGGAACGGCCGCACCGGGTCCGTCTCCGCCTCGGGGTTTTCTTCAAGCGCCGCCTCGCGTGCCAGGCGGCGGACCTTGCTGTGCACGCCGTCGGCGCCAAAGACTATGGACCCCGTCTCCCAGGACCCGTCCTCGCAGCCTACGCGGACGCCGCTGTCGCCGACCTCAATGACCTCGACGCGCTTACCCGTAAGAACACGAGCCTTGGCTGCGTCTGGCAGCGTGTCGTAGAGGGTCTGAAGGAGGTCGGCTCGGTGGCACATATAAAAGTGTTCGCCGAGGCTTGGGCAGGTGGTCATGCAACTGGTTAGGGGGGCAAAGAAGGGAGGGGCGATCAGCCAAGACTCACTACTCGTCCATCTTGAGAGGGTAATTCTGCAAGACTCCTCCGTCGGCGAGGATGACGTTTTTGGAGGGAAAGGCGTTGAGCAGGGGCCGGATCTGTTCGAGGATGTCGAGCTGGTCGAGGATGCGCAGGCTCATGGGCCAGAATCCGACGCCGGCACCCAGCTCGGGTGCCACGGAGCTTCGGCCCTCGAGCACGACAAAATCAATGCCGGCCTTGGTGAAGGCGTGGGCCGCGACCAGGCCCGCAGGCCCGCCTCCCACGACGACGACTTTGAAGGCTGCCTGGTCCATTTTGGTATTCGTCGTGGCTGTAGGTGGGGAAATGGGGATAAGATGTCGACGAGGATGCCAAGACCCGAGTGAGTGGGAAAACCGGGATGATGGAGAGCAAGTAGAAGATATGGTGCATGTAACTATGGAGACGGCAGTAGAAGTCCCGTCGGGTAATTAGTTATCTACCATGTGTCTCGGTAGTAAATAGGCGCCATAAATAGGGAAGGGCTCGTCAGACATGCAGCAATGCGAGGTTTTGTTGAGGCCCAACAAACAATAGGAACGTTTTGGGCCAGGCATGGCCTCTCCTATTATACCTGGCCGGGGGTGCCACCATTATCCATAAGAGAACAATAATTAAGGTAACTGAAGGGGCCCCATGCGCTCTGGGACGCAAGACAGGCTAAAAATCGTACGGAATTGCCAAGGGGCCCGGGCAAGGATAGGCAGGGCCTTACAGGTCTTGGATGCATGGCTGTGCCGCCGGTTGGCTGCGGCGCTGGAGCAGCCGATGTTGAGGGAGTGACCTGGGAATTTGGCAAGGACCAAGCGGATTGATCGCTCATTGCTGCTGGCCTTGCATCGAAACGGAATTTGGAAGCCGAGCAGACAACATTACAGGGGCCAGCAACGGGTCCTTGGCAGCTCTGCTAGTGGCCTTTCTGTCCTCAGAACCAGACTTTCGACGAGTTGCACGAACTTCTTTGGAAGCTAACTACTCAAGGTGCCCCGTAACTGCAAGCTTGGATTTAACTCCAATTCTGTTTGGAATTCGGATGCGCTGGTGTTGTGAATGGTTACCTTACATGGCACCCTGGTTGGCCTGATTGAGACTAGCGGCAGCTTTGGAACGAATTAGCATCGGAAATGGAGAAAAGGCGAATGCGACGAAACCGAGTTGACACGCAACAGCACGCGCATACGCATCGCCATTTGTGATGGGGTGCAGGGCGTATCGAAGTTGTCTCTGCACAACCAACGCACACGTATTGTTGCCTGCTCCATCTCACCGGCCCACACTCGTGTTGGGTCTACGGAACAATGGAAGCATTGATGGGAATAATTAAGCGAAGGTCTAATTGTGGACGGATAAGTTGAAGTTGCTCCATCCCTTAGCTTAGCTTCTTCCTTCTTCGTTGGAACTTCTTCGTCGGAACTTCTTCGTTGGAGCCCTACCAGTGCTTCAGCGCGCGCCGTTAGACTTTTTACATAATACGCTAGGCTGCCCTTGGCAGTCGAGAGCACCCCGACTTTGTTATTACACTACGACGCTAGTTCCTCCGTGCAATCGCTGAGGCGGAGTCGTTCCCATTACACAGGACACGACGCCAATGTCGAATGTTGTTGTTGATCCGACTGTTTCTAACAGAGCTCGTATCGATGCACAATAGACTAAAACTAAGCAATCCTGATCGTGCCGTCGCGGTCAGCTGGCCATGACACAAGTTGGACAGATTGCGCAGTTAGCGATGAATGCTCGGCTAAAAATGACGCTTAGCTAACTGATGCCACCGTGCTGGCCAGAGTCACTTGTCGTAATGGGTTGTGCAGATAAGCAAGATGAATGGACATCTAATTGTTTGTTGAGTCTTCAGCGAATCACATATCACGAGTTTGTTCATCAGGCTACACAAACACTCGTGGGCCACGACCTCATGCGAGTCCGGGGTGGAAAGGAAGTCGACCCGGAAACACGACAGGCGCATGATGTATTCCTCTAATTGATAACAATGTCAACGTACAAAAGAGACGGCTTAAGCAAACAAACAAACAAGATGGGCTGATCAATCACATGTCACAAATCACATTTCGTCGGTAACTGCTATCCAAACTCCAAGTCAGTTGTCCGTAATTAGTGGTAATCAGTCGGGAAAAAAGCTTTCAGAATGAAAATCGAAGCAGCAGCTCAACGAAGATGTTGATTTACAGCGGACCCTAGCACAGAGCCTCACTGACTAAGGTAGCTAAAACGTATTTATTGGTTACACCTGCTATACAAGTCGAAGTCCGCCAAGAAATTCGCACTTTGATGCTTGCACAATGGAAAAAAGTCCGAGTTGTGGGTTGGCGTACCATTCATCAGCCACAAGCGTGCCACGCAAAGGAGCACTCTCCGATAGACGATTCCAGAGTCATGATATTGAGCCGACACTGTACAAAAGCAAAGCACGCTTGACGCTGGATGGCATCCATAGAAGCCTCTTGGCTAGTCTTCTGGGAGTGATGTAAACTAAATGGGGGTAAGTCTAATCAAGTTGAAAAATACTAAAGACAGAGTAAGCCACAGATGCAGTGAGAATAATCTTGGGTAATTCATCTCATGATGTTGCATCTGTGAGGAAGCACATGGCGTGCCATGATTACTGCTAGGGTTCTTTAGACTAATTAGCTGCACCGGTACCCGAGGAAATGGAAAAAAATGTAAGCAGCCAAGACGGCGCCCGCCTATCCGAGTCGGCACAAACGCCGCCGCGCACCCCCCATCTCATTACCGGCCCGACCTGGGCTGTCCCAAGTGCAAAACACCGAGAGGAAAAGGAAAACCAAAAAAGAAAAATAGAGAGACACAAGAGACGGCCGCATCAAGCCATCTCCTTGTCCGGCTGCTGCTCCTTCTTCTGCGAGCGCACCAGCGACGTGACATAGCCGGGGCGGGCGATCCAGGGCACGGCGAGGGTGAAGAGGAGCGTAAACCCAAAGGCCATCCACTGGAGGACGGGCAGGGCGATGCCCTCGGAGATGAGGACGGGGGCGTTGCGGATAGTTGAGGACGCGTAGGCGAGGGCGCCGGCCGTCTCGCTAGTGGCGAGCGACGCGGTGAAGACGAGCGCCGCCGACAGGTACAGCAGGCCGTACGTGCCGCGCTTGAGGATGGCGCTGCGCCGCGGCTTGTCCGGGTTCGGGCTCGCCGCGTCGCGTTTGTGCAGCACCAGGAACACCAGGCCCGAGGCGAACAGGAACGCCCCGCCCGCCAGGATCGAGATGAAGATCTGCACCTGCAGTTCAAGCGCTGTTGCTACCAGCTCGTGCACGTCCACCGCGTTGGCCGGACCTACGATGCTGCCGACTGTCGTGTTGCTGGACTTGTTGGAGGTTGTCGTCGTGTTGCCGAGACCGAGCCCGGGGAACAGGTTCGCCGTCACGGCGTCGGACGCGGAGCTCTTGGACGACGATTGGCAGCGGAATCCGGAGCCATCGGTGCCACAGATGCCTGTGCACAGAAAAGGGAGAGTTAGCCAGTGGCCAAGTTTGGTCACGGATCAAAGAGGGGGAAGTCATACCAAAATACCCGATCCGGACTTGCACGTCAGCCAGAGCAGTCGTGTTCTTTGTTGACCGCAGTGAGACGACATAGAGGCCGGGGATGCCGGGAGACGTCGAGACGCAACCCGAGAGCGACAGAGCTATAGTTATGTTGTCAGCAAACGTAGCCCATCTTCAGGGGGTGGGTGGCAAAGCGAGCTTACCATCAAAGAGGACGATGGGAATGATGAGGGTGAAGGGGAGCAAGCGAAGGAGCTTGTAAGCTATTGAGACGTCAGCAAAGTCAACTCTCAAAGACCGGCAAAGGGGGGAACCGTACGGTTGAAGAACAGCTTGACGACTTGGAAGACACCCATGGCGGCGATGTTGTGATGTCAATGGCTTGATTGGGGGGATGTGCTTCCGAGATATCGAATTCGAGAGACAGAACTTTTTTTAATTTCGAACAGGCGAGGAAGAGGGGAAAAAAATATCACGAGTCGACGGAAAGTGGCTGACAATAGGGCGGAAAAACCGAAGAGTCTTAATGTTGACCAGCAACAAAGGACACAAAGCGCGATGACAATAGACAAACGAACCCTGCGCGGACAAAGGAGACGTTGGCCAGGAAAACAGGAAAAAAGGAAAAAAATAGAACAAGGAAAAAAAACAAAGACAATGCTTTGTGCTGGGCCTGGCAATAACAATTGACTCACAACAACAGAGGAGCAAAAAAGTCATGTGTTGGTGAGGCCATGTGGTGGGTGGTTATATACATGGCATGGAATGGTACATACTATACACTATTGTTTGTGCGCCTCATTCAGGCGCCTGCAATACGTGTAATGGAGTGACCCTGCCCTGGCCCGGCTGGCTACCTCTCGCGGCCCATGGAAGGAATGCAAAGCCCAAAAAAACATGTCATATTCCCACGGCGTCTAACGCAGCCAGACAATCAACCCGGAACCAGAGCCGGGCGGGTCACGCCGAGGGCATTTCGCCCAGGTGCAGCCCGCTCACCTTGTCCCCTTCCAGGTTTTTCCCGCGGCGTTGAACGAGACCCAAACAAGTGCGATCCCGCTTGGGGTGCGGTGGTTTGGGGACGCGCGCTGCGGGGAAGGTTAAAACCCGTTTTAACGTCTTGCCGTTCAGGGTCCTGTGTCAGGGCCAGGGTTGCGGCGGGGCGTGCGCGGGCAGCGATTCGACGAGACAAGCGACGGCCACTGTTTCGCAGCAAAAAAGCCCGAACCCAAAACCACACCCAGCGCTTAGACAAGACGCGCCCACCCGATCGTGTGGCTACTGCTTGAAGGTGCCACGCGCCGCCCACCAGTCAATCACTGGGTCCGATCGGATCGGGCCCGGCCACTGTTTTTAGGGTCGCAGCGAATGAACGAGATGCGTGTGTGCCCAATCGATCGATCGTGCCGTCCTTTGTCCTCCGCTCTCAAGTTTGCCAGACTGGACGGAGACAAGCCCTGCGTCCAATCACAGCCGCCATCGCATGGCCGACAGAAGAAGACTCAAACGCTGACCGACAGGCACCATAACAGGCTCTCGCCCGAGGTGGAGAAGGGGAGTCGGGCAAAAAGTCACAAATGGAAGTCAAACGGTAAATCAGTGCATTAAAGACTCAAGGACAGCCGAATCTCTGAATGTTTGTCAGGGCGGGATATTTAGATCTCTCGGCCTATGTATTTAATTACTGTATTTGCTGTAACTAGGTAATTCATCTTTAATTGTCTCGAGTTCCACGGTTGTAGACATTCAGCAACTGGACAATCGAAGTGAAAATATATATATATATATGAAATGTCATCGGTTCGATAAAACCATGCCATTGAAAAAAAATATCCATGTACCCAAGTCTTTCAGGAAACAAGTCTAACTGCTCTCTGATAACGCTCAGCTTCTCGCGAAGCCATCAGCTTTAATTACCAAGCCCCTTAAACCAGAAATTCAAAATAACTGGACAAATCAATCAAGTAAACTGCCAGCGCCAACACCAAATCACACCACCGCCAGCCAACAGTAAGCCTACCGTGAGCTGTTCACTGCCTCAGCCAGCCGATGTCCCAGCTCCGTGACTCCCGGTTTGCGCATAATGCTAAAATGATCCCCCGTGATGACTTCGCATCTGATATCTCCACCGGGCAAGAGCATCTCCCAAGCATTGGTCCCGAAGCTCTCCCGGGGATCCATGATCCAGTCCTGCGCAGCATTTGCATCGCCTCCGCTCGTGGCATGCTTTGCACGCACCTCCTCTCCAACCGTCTCCCACACGCCATGACGAGCCCACACAGCCGTAATCGTCTTGATGCTGCTCGACATGTAACGAGGCATTGGCACCGGTCGATACTGTTTGAGTGCGTTGACGGACCCTGCGAAATGGTCTTGCACGCCCTTTCTCATTTTACCCTCCCCGGCGCCGGCTGCAGGCCTATCTTTCAACCCGTCAAAGGCGCCTATCCTCTCCAGCAACCCAATAGTCTCTATGGGCAATGGCGGGAGCGATTTCGGGCAGGGCGCATCAATGAGCGTGAGGCTGTCGACCCGTTCTCCGTGATGCCGCATCAGCCGTGACGCGACTTCGAATGCATATGTGCCACCGATGGACCAGCCGGCAAGGTGATACGGCCCGTGCGACTGCACTCGCCGGATCTCAGCCACATACATGGCTGCCACATCCTGGATGGAGACAGTAAAATCCTTTGCTTTGTCCAGGAACGGACTATTCAGGCCGTAAACTGCCCCAGCGAGGTGCAAGCGCGGGAAACCGACGTAGCTACTTGCACTCCCCGATCCATCTGGCAGCAGAAACAACGATGGGTCCTGCGACAAAACCGAACCCTGGAGCAAGACTGCTTCTGCTCTGGGGGCATCAAGCCTCTGCTGTGCCTTTTCAAGGACGCGCACAAGCCTCTGCACAGGCAGGGTAGTCGAAGGGCGGCCAAGGGCAGACTGAATGGCGGCGATGGTCGGGTTATCTACCAAGAAGCTCGACGGGAGCACCTGGCCTGTCTGTGACTTGATGGAGCCCAAGATAGCCAGAGAGAGCAAACTGTCAACTCCGAGATCCGCAAGAGGCGTCCCGTCGTCGACCTCGCTAGCGTCGACTCCGACTTCGTCGGCAATAATCTTTCGGAATACTTCGATCGAGTATTCAGCCGGTGTCCCTATCCCTATGGTCTCGGTGGTGGCGCACATGGGGGTACTTGCAGTCGTTGCCGGAGCAGTGAAGATGTCTTCGCCATTGTCAGAGCTGCTGTCCGAAACTGAGGCGCCGTCGTTGGAATCCCGATGCCCCGTGAAGTGCGTACGAAGATCCCCGACGGTCAGACACTCTGTGAAGAGAGTCGCAGGAATATTTTCGCCAAGCAGAGCACCTAGTCTTGCTGCGATGCTGATCGAGAGAAGACTGTCGACCCCCAAATCTGCAAACGTGGCATCGTCGCTGAGCTCATATATCTCTACCCCCACTTCCGTGGCAATGAGATTGAGAACTATGCTGAAATCCAGAGACGAGACCGCCTGGACTGGATCTTCTCGGGTTTGTGGTATTATGAGATTCCGGCTCGGCGCAGCTGGTCCTGTCACAGGCAAACTCTGAGCGGAAACTCGAATATCTTGCCCAAAAAGGGTGGAAGGCATGAGGCTGTTGAGAATAGTCCGCTTGATCCGCTTGAACTTGAGGTCCTGGCAGACAGCAACGACCACGCCATCATCGAAAAAGTAGACGTCTCCAGCCATGACTCCACGCGTCTTTGTTTCCTGCATGCGCACATAGCTCTGGTACTCCTTATCGTTTGAGAGCTGCCCAACTATCTTCATGCTTCCCCAGCCATGCGAGATGTATACCGAGTCTGGCGGGGTGGTGTCAGCACCGTTCAGCACGAACCCAGAGAGATGAGCCAGGCTGTCAATCCAGTAAGGGCTGTAGGTAAAACAGCCGTCCGCGTCAGTCGTGTTGAACTTGACATTGGCAGAAGCCTCAAAGAGGTTGCTGTCCATGTAGACCTCGCGCATGCCCTGATACTTCGTATCGTAGTCTACCAGACCCGCGAACAGCTTGTAGACCATGGGCCGTAGCAGCCGGTGTGTCTTCCCCAGGGCCGCGGATTGGATGAGGTGGTCGATCCTTGCCTTGACGAGGTACGCCGTCTTTGCCCACTCGTCTTTCCAGTTGCTGCCGTTGCCAAAGACTACAGTACAGTTGGCATGGTCTTCGTAGATTTCGCCGTCCTGGGAGCTGAATTTGACTTCAACCTGGTCGGAAGACGACTTTTTTGACGCCTTGACGCGGATAATCTGCTTTGTCTCGCCGGGATTGATGAGCAAAGGCTTGAAGACATCCATGTTTCGGACGTCCATCGACGTATCAAATGCCGCATCGCCGAGGCTCTGGATGTATCTCGCGGCAGTGAAGGCCATGTCAGCGTAGACAGAGCTCGGACAGAGGCCAGCGCCGTTGACCAGATGGCCGCGGAGGGCCTTGTTAAGCTTGGGCTCGTTGGCATCGGTGGCAAATGTGACGGTGATTCCTGCAGTGTCGCTGTTCTCGAATTCGATTCGATGGAGGCTTGTCGTGGAAAAGGAAGGAGGCAGCGTGTTTGGGCTTGCTGGCGTCGATGCGGTGGCCGGGGCATCTCCCTTTCTAACTGCCCAGTCGCCTTCATACTGGATCCAGTAATTCTTGAGGTCAAATGCGTAGTTGGGGAGCTCGACAAGCTGGAGGGCAGTCTCGTAGGGGCGGTGGAGTTCTCTCCAGTCTATGTCGAGTCCGGCGGTGAAGGTCTTGGCTAGCGCGCTTGCTAGGATTTTCCAGTCGCCTTCTTTGCGCTTGAGCGAGGGAAGGAGCAACTCGTTGTCAGAGTCACCCAACACCGACCGGACCAAGCCAAGGCAGGTGGGGTTGGGCCCAGTCTCAACCCACACCGTCTGTTTGACTTTGCGGCCATCCCCCAGCAAGGATTTGACACTATCCACGGCCTTGAGAAACTGCACCCTCTCTCTGGTCTGGCGTTGCAGATACCTCGCATCTATCACTCCCTGTTTGTCAACGACTGTCCCAAGCACTGTTGATGCTACCGCGATCGAAGGCGCTGAGAAATGGACTTTTCGGGCAACTGCAGCAAAATCTTCAAGCACTTCGTCCATCTGCGCCGAGTGAAAGGCGAACTGCGCCTCTAGCAGCGTGGTCTTGACAGCTCTTGACCTCACCTTCTCCTGGAGCACTCTTATCCGGTCGACTGGGCCGCTGATCACTGTCGATGCGGGGCCATTGACACAAGCAATCTCGTAAGAGGCACTTAGTTCGTCGCTGAGGCCTTCAGCCTCCTCCAAGCCCAGCTGCACGGCGAGCATTGAGTGCGTGCCGGGGGTGCACTTCTCCATCATGAGACTTGCGCGCTTGCCGACGAGATACAGACAATCGCTCAGCGAAATCACCCCTGCCGTGCACAGAGCTGGGTATTCTCCCAGACTGTGGCCAAGAACAGCAGTCGGCACGATCCCCACGGCCTTCCACAGCGCGGCGACGGCCAGCTCGACCGACACAATGGCCAACTGGACCTGCACTGCTGTTGCCTGAGACATGTCCAAGGCGTCGTCGGCGATAAGCGGCAGGAAGGATGCAAAGCCGTGCGAGCTGCAGATCCGTGCGCTGTCCTGAAGAGAATCGCGGAATACCGGGTTGGTCTTGTACAGCCCAGAAGCCATGCCAGTGTACTGCGAGCCTTGGCCCGTGAAAATGAACACGGCCGGGGGCTTAGTCGCTGAGACTTTGGTCCACGCCTCTTCCGACACTGCTCTCTCCAGACTGAGAGACAAGCTGTCTAAAGTAGAGGCGACGTGGGCCCGTCGGAAGACGTGGTGCATGCGTCGCGCAGTCGTCGTGTACGCGATGTCCTCAAGGCGGGTGCCGGGATGTGACCGCACATACTCGAGCAACCGGCGAGTGTTGTTGAGAATTGCATTCGGGGTCTTTCCCGACACGGCAACAACATGGTGGGAGCGGGGATCGGCTCCTTTGATGCTGGTGGCTGGGGGGTCCTCGATGATCATGCTTGTGTTTCCTCCCGCTGCGTCAAAGTTGTTGATGAGAATCCTGCGCTTCCCGTCTCCCTCGGCGCGCGGCAGAAAAGGCGTGTTTCCGAAGGAGATGTGCGTGTTGAGCTCAGCAAGAGGCGGCAGCTTTTGGTTGATGCGACCCTTGATGCCAATATGGGGCGGAATCGTGTTCTTCCTCAGCATCATAATTGCTTTTATGAGCGATGTCACACCGCTAGCCGCCTCACCGTGGCCGAGGTTTGGCTTCACTGTGCCGATGTAGAGGGGATTTGATGGGGCGCGGCCGCGGGCGAGGACGTTAGTCACGGATCTAGACTCGGTTGCGTCGCCTGCCTGTGTCCCTGTTCCGTGCAGTTCGGCATAATCGATGTCGTGAGGTCGGATACCCGCCTGGTACAGTGCCGAGTGAAAAAGGCGCTCCTGTGTCTCTGCATGTGGGTGAGTGATGGAAACGGCCTCGGCCGAATGGTTGGTTACCGCCCCTCGAAGAACGGCGAGGATGTTGTCCCTGTCCCTAAGCGCGTCGTCCAGCCGCTTCAGCACGACGACTCCGACGGCGTCGGCACGGACATAGCCGTCGGCGTCGTGATCAAATGTTTTACAGCCCCCAGTCTTGGAGAGGAAGCTGCCGCGGCTCAATCCGGCAAAGAGATCGGACGCGGTTAGGAAATTGGCGCCCCCGCCAACGGCCATATCGCACTCTCGAGCCAGCAGAGCGGAACATGCCAGCTGAATCGAGGCGGCGCTCGACGAGCAGGCGGTATCGATTGAATAACTCGGACCCTCCCATCCAAAGTGATAATTCAGCCTGCCGGGACCAAAGGCTCGAATTCCGCCCGTGATGAAATACGTATCAACATTTTGGCTCGCATTCACCTCTCGCCAGTCATCGCTAGTCTGACCGACAAACGACCCTATCCGCCTCGTGTTTGTTGAGGGTGTGCCGTTGGGCGTGTAGCCGGCCATCTCAAGAGCCTCGTACGTTGTGAGGAGCATCAGTCGCTGCTGGGGGTCGGTCTGTGACGCCTCCCGCGGCGACATGTTAAAAAGACGCGTGTCGAAGTAACCGGGCCTGTCAATAAACACCCCATATGGCGTCAGGCTCGTGTTTTTGGTCTTTCCAGAAGGATCGCAATGGGTCTTGACGTCGAAGCGATCTGGGCGGATCTTTTCGTGGAGATCACGCCCCTCTTCCAACACCTTCCAGAACTCTTCCAACGTCTCGCTTCCGGGCAGACGGGCGGACATTCCAACAATGGCAATCGCACCGGTGTTTCCAGGGGTAATTTTTTCATCCTGGTGTTGCAGGTCGGCCATGTCGACATCCACTCCCAACGGTTTCAAAGCCTGTTGGATGGCTTTGGCCGAGTTCACTGGCCCAAATCTAAGCAACGTCGCTTGTGGGCCAAGTGCTTGCGACAATCCGCACACATATGCTTCAAATGAGATTGGAGCCTGGAATATGTCGTGAGCAACCTCTTCGAGCATGTCGGCAAACGTCTGGCCAGAGTAGAAGCGACCAGACGAAGGGGATATCATCGATCGATGCTGCACGACGCTTTCGAGAAGCGATGGGCTCAGTCCATCTATGAGCCTTTTCCTTGAGATGGGCTCCAGGTGGCTGGCATGAAAGGCCGCCGGGATCGGAAGAGGAATCCTCTTGCATTTTCGAAACAGTTCCTGGCCAAACAGGCGGGACGTGGTGGGCGGTGGGCCGCTGATGGTTACCGACGAGGGACTCTCGGCGCTGATGTATGCATTTTGGCTTGGCTCAAGGACCGACCCGACATTGAAGGCTTGGACTGCTTGTCGGACGTCATCCACCTTGATGTTGATTGCCAAGGTTGCCCAGCTATCTGTCGAGCGGTCGATGACTTGGGATCTCCGGGCAGCCTCGAGGCCAACTTGAAATGCCAGCTGGACAACCTCATCGGCCAACGAGAGAACCTCGGTCAAGTTTTGACAACATGCGACGGCCACAGCTGTGAGTGTACCGGTGCATATCCCCAGAATTGTAGGGTTTTTGGAGCTCTCGAGTGCTCGTGGGCTAGACTCCAGATAACTGTTGAGCGTGGAGCATTGGTATTAGTAATTTGTCTGTCTTGTTCACAACTTCACTGATCCTGTTTCTTACAGGATTACATGGCCAAACTGAGCAATGCTGAGAAGCGCTGCTGTCAGGGCTAGGCTCTGGGCAGTCTGGTTGGCGACAGCAGTCGCTAGCTCTAACGGCGAATTAAACGAAGGGAATTGGCGCTTGTATTGTGCTGGTGTCTGGGCAATGGCAGTCCGGAGACGATCCGTAGACTTCCGAAAGAAGGCATTGAGGCTCTGGCAGCTAGGAGTAAGTCGACTCAGCTCCTCGATGGACGGCAGGACCTCCCCGGTCTGGTCCCCGAAGATGAGTAAAGTTTTTGAAGACATTCTGGGATTGTCAGCTGTGGAAGCAAGGAATTGAGTGGTGAAGTCGGTGTGGAGGGGTGGCCATTTCCAGAGACTGTGCTCCAGCCATGGGTACTATTATACTCTTCCTCACAACAACGGCCTCCAGACATGCCCTTAGTTTATCACATTGGTCAAGACTGCTCGACCATTATCTCGGCGACTCCAGGTTTCCCTACTCACGTGCATTGTCAAAAAGAGGAGCGGTATATACAACTCAAGACACGCTAGCCGGATCCTTCGATACGCTACATTCGAGCTGACAATGGAGATAGCTCCGCCAAATCGTTAGAGCTTCAAAAGGGCCGGTAGCCAGGTCCGCATTCGCGGGAATGACGGACTTGAGCATACACAGACGCCGGTTTGTGTCGCTCAGCTCCGGCAGGAGGCTGTGTTAGCTGCTCCATTTGTGACTTTGGTCAGACCTCACCATCAATGCGATGGTCGGAGATGGAGTTAGGGCTCAGGATCTTCTAGGGGCATATAGACGGTGAGAGGTTGGGTTAACTCCATCGGTGTTGGTAAGCCGCATATCCATCGGACGTCATGATCTGGGTAGGGGGCTAGAGGGGTGAGTGGCGTCCGGAAAATTCCAGACGCACAACAGAGCGGCGAAGCAGTTTGGGAATACGCAGAAGGACAGAGTACGTACTACCCTGCACATGGCGCCGCGCCCCGCCCCGCCCTACCCCAACAAACAGCCGACTCACCCCCTTTTTTTTCTTATCTCCTTTTTATACCGTTCGGAGCCCCTTCCAAGACTTTTCAAGCACGACCGTTAGCGGCGCCCAGCGGCTTGGCTGCTTATGGCTGCTTTACTCCCAACTCGTTCATACCGCCCGATAACACAAACTAGAGAGTCAATTGGATTTTTGAGTTGACATTTCATTGGATCCTTTCCTTGGCAGTCAACTGGGGCCTTGATTTAGAAGTCAGTTGGCTCCTCAACTAGCGCGATCCAAAGCTATGATGTGGTTTGGGTCGGGCACGCCGGGGTTTAGTTGCCCAATTCGGTCACGGCAATGACATCCCAATCCTTTCACCCTTGCGACCGACCAACCACCCAGTAATCCTTCGTCTTACCATCCTCTAAGCTCGCATCACCGAGCTTGCTTATCACAGACCTCCTCTTTTGCAGTTCTGTATGAAACCGTTGGTTGTCTTTGTGAATCGTTTTTTTAATGCACACGGACTTTGCTTGGCGGCTGTTTTATTTTGCGGTGGGTGCAGTCACGTTGACAGGTTCGTGTTACGAATCCGGGGGTCCCTTTGAATCGTCTTTTGAATCTACGCGGACTTTGCTTAGCGGCCGTTTTATTTTGCGGTGGGCGCAGTCGCCTTGACAGTTTCGTATTACAAGTCCGGGGACCTCTTTTTGCTTTTTAACTTTCATTAAATAGGCTGTCTCTTGTTCCTATTTGACATTTATGAAAACGAGAAACAGAGCCAAGCATAGGCAAAGCCATTTCATCTCCTCTGGGCTTCTCTATACCGAGGCTATAACTTGCAAGAACCTCGAGACTTGTGACAAACATCTTAATCATCATTCCACCTCTCACGCCTGTTATATGACCGCCATAATGGCACCCGACTGGGCTCGCGCTCTCTCCCTGACCTCACTTCTCCCTCTAAGCATACCGCTGCTCCTTTTCGTCTGGCTCTTCCGGTCGTGGGAGAAACAGCGCCACGTCCCGGGCCCGTTCCTCGCATCCATCACCAACCTCCCGCGGCTGGGGTGGGCGTGGTCCGGCAAGGCCCACGAGACTTATATCAGCCTCCACGACAAGTACGGCAAGCTCGTCCGCATCGGCCCCAACTGCGTCAGCGTCGGCGACCCCCACGAGATTCAGAAGATCTACGGGACAGGGGTCAATATGGGCAAGGTACGTAAACAGTCTGCTCTTTTGTTGGTTCTGTTACACACACACACACAAACATGAGACAGCTACCTGGCTTGGCTTGGCTCTGCATGTCAGATTTTTCTGTTGCTTTCTGTCTGACTCTAGACGGGTGTGAGGTGGGGGACATGTATGATATAGGGCTGACTGAAAACTCTCACACAAAACGTGTGTGGCTTGGTTACATTGCAGTCAGACTACTACAGAGTGCTACAGCCGATGTCGCGAGGCAAGGTCGTGCAGGGGCTCTTCAACACGCAGGACGAGAAGCTGCACAGGGCGATGAAGCGCCCGATCGCTGGCATCTACTCGATGAGCAGCCTCATCGAGTTTGAGCCGTACGTGGACACAACCATCCGCTTCTTCCTCGACCGGCTTGAGGAGGTCCAGAGCCGGGCTGGCGGTGATGCTGCTGTCGGCACCTGCGATCTCGGCACGTGGCTGCAGTGGTTTGCCTTTGATGTCATGGGAGAGATCACGTTTAGCAAACGCCTCGGCTTTCTGGACGAGGCAAAGGACGTCGACGGCATCATGGGCTCCATCTGGAAGTTCTTCGAATACACATCCTGGGTGGGTGCGAGCTCCATCATTGCCGTCGCCAATTTTTCTTCGGCTCCCCGTCTCTCGATATTATTCTAAACACCGCAACTGACAACCATCAAGGCCGGCCAGATGCCGTGGGTGGACAAGTTATGGGTCAAGAATCGCTATCTCCAGCGCCTTCTCCCGGAGAGGAACTCACCCGTGGTTGCATTTGCGCTGGCCAGAGCGCGGGAGAGGGCGGGGGTCAGCAGTGATTCCGAGAAGGCGGCCGCCTCAAGTTACAACTCTCGAGACTTCATGTCGCGCTTTCTCGAGGCGCGCGTCAAAGATCCGAATATCCCAGAGTGGTTTGTGACGGCGTGGGCCACCTCCAACGTCCTCGCGGGAAGCGACACGACTGCCATCATGCTGCGCGCCATCATCTACTTTCTCCTCAAGCATCCGGCGAGCCTCGAGAAGTTCTTGGCCGAGCTCGAACAGGCCCGCCGCGAGAACAGGCTGTCTGAGATAGTCACATGGAAGGAGTCGCGCAACCTGCCGTATCTTGACGCATGCGTTAAAGAGGCAGGGCGCCTCCACCCTGCCATCGGGCTTAGCATGGAGCGCGTCGTCCCGATAGGAGGAGTGGAGCTATGTGGGCGGCACTTTACCGAGGGCACCGTTGTGGGCATGAACCCCTGGGTAATTCACCGCGACAAGGCCGTGTTTGGCGCCGACGCGGACGAGTGGAATCCCGACCGCTGGCTGGCTGACAAGGGGCAGCGAGTGGTGATGGAGAGATGTTTGCTTACCGTAAGTTGACTGCTGAATCTCAACCAGGTGCCGTTGCATCATGCATGGGGAAAGTGGTATCTTGGTCTCGGCTAACAGCGCGTGTTTGCTGCTCGTTTTTGCCCGCGGCAACAGTTCGGCTCCGGACACCGCACTTGCATCGGCAAGAACATCTCGTACCTCGAAATCTATAAGCTGATTCCGACCATGTTTGCTCGATACGAGGTGGGTCCCCGAATCCCCGGACCATCAGCCCTATGCTCCTGATCCATCCCCATGTCCATGCAGAGGCGTTCTTCTCACTCATTCGATGATTTGGTCGCCGAGCAATCAATCTCGGGGAGCACGAGCAGGGCTGACCTTTTGATTCCAGGTGTCTCTGGCTGGGGACTGGAGCGTCAACAACCATTGGCTCGTGGCCCAGTCCGGGCTCCGTGTGAGGTTGTCCCAGCGTCGGTAGGGTCCGAAGGGGAATGCTTGGCGCTCCAGTGTGACCTGAAAGGCGTGGGCGTGGATCTGGTGTTACATTTGTGGTAAGCTGCATGCGCGAGTGTGCGAGTGGACAGCTGAAACTCATGTGGTGCGGGACAGAAAGGGTCAGCATCCCGCACTTTTTGACGCCATTGAGATGTTGCATCATAGACCACAGTGCTAAACATGGTGGCCTTTGGATTAAGGCCGAAAGACAACAGAGAAATGGAACCGAGTAGACATGTTATGATAAATGGATGTAATCAGTAAATTTGAAGCGGATTAACTAAAATCCCACCAGAATAGTGTGCTTTTGCTGGCCTGGGACTCGGGGCGGACAAGAAGATAAAAGATAAAAGAATTGGCAGAAACAAAATTGAGCGCACTGCCCCGATATTTCGCTTAGCGGATAAAAAGCGGTCTCCAGCTCGAGGCCCAATGGCGTGAGAGTGGGCGGGCGGGTTTCAAGAGTCGGTCTGCATTGGTGAATTTAAGGTATGGGCATGGCCTTATTGTTGTCTGCTCCTGCCGCTTCACGATTCATTGCTACCTAAGGCACCTCACCTTAGCCAAGCACGGCCAACATCTCCGCGGGGTCACAGCAAATGGCTCCTTCCAGGTATTAGTCATCTAAGGTATCCGAGAAACCTGACGTGAACGACTTCAGGTTGCGTCATAGCATTATCTCGAATATCCGAGTAGAACACTCAAAGACGATAAGAGATCGGCCCTACAGGGTGAAGATGCCTCGTACCGAGTCTTGTGCAAAACACTCCCTATCGTGCATGTTTGCACAAATACACTGCAACTTACACAACATGAGATGTCCCAAGTGCCCGTTAGGGTGCTCTGGTGAACAACATCCAGTGATTAAGTGGATGAACTTGTGATGCCAGGGGCCCAAATATTGAGACACCAAAACACCAATGTGTTCACCAAAGTACGGTAGGTAGGTAGGGTAGGTAAGGTATCTGTATGTATTGTACGGATGATGGGATCAGGCTCGCCGAGTACGTGTACCACTCACAGTGAAGTTCGATGCCGGGTCAAAAAGTGGTGGCGCTTACCCCGCCTCACTGAGATAAGCAATGCCCCAAGCTCTTGAAGCTTCGAATGTGTTTCTAGACTTGCACTACACCTCCACCGGGGAAATACATGTTAGCTTGGTACGTTGGTTACTATTAGTATCTTCCAGGGAAATCTCGCTAATCACCAACTTTGCCACCTTCCCTCGCTAACATGTATTACCCCGGAGGAGGTGTAGATCGCGGTGGCGGCAGCTAGCAAGCCCTGAAGCGTCGGTGCGTCGGGGCCGCGGGCTATTCGGTCCGAGCAACTTTAAGCTCTCCACTGAACCGTGGCGCACATCGAAAGCAGATCTCTCAAATGTGAAGTAAGCACAAGTCTGACGACAACTTGATTAGTTTGATGTTTTGTGGATAAGCCGCCGCTACCTCGCAGTGTCGCGACGGGAAGCCCGTAAGGTGGTAGAGGTAGGTGTCCATCTTCTTGCGTCTGGAGTGGGGATTCCATCACAACGGCCAGGGGGCTGGCTACCTTAGGAAGGTAAGGTAAGGTAGGAAAGCAGCTACCTTAGGGCAGCAATTTATCGACTTGATTTCACTTGCAGGAACCGGCATTCCCAAACGCCAATAATCACCACTAGTCCACGGTTCCGGACTGTTGGGACATCAGCTGAACCCCATCACCGCTTCATTCCCCGCACTTGGATGGCACCACGGGCGTGGCTGAGTTACGGCCGCAGAAATGAGCCACCCTCCCAAGTTGCGACCTCGAGCTCATAGACTTTTCACCGCTGGAACTTGGCACCACACATTCCGCATTTCCATGCGTGTAAAATGTGGAGGGGGGCGGCACTGACTCTGCCGGGCAAAGATTGAGGCGATAACTGCTCTCCGCTCCAGACGCGTGCCGCGTAGGAAGAAACGAAAGCGCAGACCGGAAGGCGACAAGGGTCCAACCCTAACCCTGCTACCAACCTGTGTCGAGCTTTCTCCCGTAGCCCCTAAACCCACACTGTGGAATCGCTTGGCAGACTTCCGTGAATCGGCCATCATAACAGAGCAAGTGAACACAGCCCTCCTGCATGAGGGGATTCCGGCATTAATAATGCAGACACGACATTTACTTAGCCGAGGATGGCCTCAGGGAGCGAAGGAGAGTGGCAACCTATGTGTAAAAACTTGATTGGCGTTCCGCATCCCGTCTGTTCTGTCCATGTTATTGACCGTCCGCCAGAACCCGAGTCGGGTCAGCTCACGATGCTCCCACGTCCAGTGTTCCAGAGGGCCACACAGAAGCAAAAGGGACCAGGCAATATCCGGAGGACACTATATATCGCAGCCATTCTGTCATGTTGCAATACAGATGTCCACCAAGGGCTCGCCGAAAAGGGAGCCGGGGGTTCTGGACCAAAGACGGTTAGAGCAATTGGATGGGGGGGCAATGGCACCCGGCATAGTGGACTCATCGCCTGCGTCGGAAACTGGCCGCTTATTGGCACACGAAATAGAGTTTTCGGGCTGGCACAGCCCTCCACCCACTGGCTTTGGCCCGCAAGACACGACCCCACCTTGCTCCTGCTGCCAACACGGCGCAACCGCTGGAACCTCACCCGCGAGCTTTGCCCGCCCTGTATCCGTAATCTGACGAAGCTCCCGTCTACTTAGCGTGACTTGGTACTTGTCTGGCGGCCGGCTTGCGCGCCTCTGTCGCTCGCGCCTCTCGAGGCCTAGAAAGCTCGTGGCATCCCGCCGCTCGAGTCGCAGCCGTTGTCTCCCGTCGCTGGTACAAGAAGTAGTGGCATCACTACCCTTCAATCAGTCACCTCGGCCGCGTCGCTCTGCCCTCCCATCCCATCCCAGCAACCTGACCCGGCTCAACGCCCTCACACCTTCGAGCCTTCACCATGCTTACCTTTAGTCACCTCAACGCCGACAGCTTCGAGTCGCACCTCAAGGCTGGTCGCAAGCGCCCTCGGGTACGTGAAGCTGTCTCGTGCTGGCAGTGTCGCACCCGCAAAATCCGCTGCGACCGCGAGTTGCCGTGCAAGCAATGCCAGGACCGCGGAGTCCCCCACGACTGTATCTACGGCTCCTCCAAGGACCAGCACCTCTCCCCACAGCCTCCCGCCTCGCGTGTCTCCAAGAGATCCACTCCGGCTTCATCTCGCCAGAATAGCCCGGCGTATTCTCGTCCGAACACCCCGTCCCTGTCTCGCCAAAATTCCCCACAACCTCCCCCGATCCAGATCCACACGCCCCCTGACAGCTCCTCCTCTCGCGGAGAGACTCCCGAGCCGGCATCGGGTATTGAGATTCGGGAGCCGCCCTTTGCGTCAATCGGCAATGCATTCCAGGGCTCCACTTTCAAGACCCGCATGGTCGGCCTGAGCCACTGGATGGCGCCCTGCAACGAGATGACGGTTGTCAAGGCCATGCTGGACCACTCTGACGAGTTCCAGACTAGCCGCAAGTCCTTCGGCGAGCTCAAGTCGTTACTTCGTGCCCGCAACGCAATCCCGGCGCCCATGCCCTCGGGCATGTCCGAGAGCAGCAGTCTGCGGAGTCTGCTCCCACCGCGGCACGAGTGTGAGGGGTGGATGGCCCAGTACCGTCGGACCTATGGCCGCATTTACAGAGTTCTCGAGCCAGATGTCATGGCAAGCGAGTTCGATCGGATATGCGCAGGGACCCTCGACAACCCGGTCCACATCTGCAAGATCCTCTTGGTGACCGCCATAGCCATGCAGAACGACGAGTCGGAACGGCTTCACGGTCGACGGATAGCAAGACAGGTGGAAGACTGCATCCACAACTCGCCCCGCTTTCAGAAGCCGTGCGTCGGTGTGGTGCAAGTTCTGCTCCTCCTCTCCATCATGAAGACCATCTCGGCCTCCGACAATGACAAGATCTACGAAGCAATGGCCCTTCAGGGGCTCACAAGCCAGATCATCTCGAGCATGGGTCTCCACAAGAACCCCGCTTATTTTTCAGAGGTCACTCCCTACTATGCCGAGATCAGGAAGCGTCTCTGGTCGTGTTTCCTGCGGCTCAACTTGGAATACTGCGTCCGCAGCGGAACGCAGTGCAACCTTCGCCTCAAGGAGAGCGACTGCCCGTTGCCCACGTTGACAAACCTGCGGGCTCTCAACCCAGATCCGGCCGCCCAAGGTTATGAGCTCGAGTCTGACAAGCAGATGGAAGCTGACTTGGCATTTGGCATTGCCTCCGCAAAGCTAGCCAGGATCGTTGCGCCCGTGTACCAGGGCCTCTACTCGCCGAATCCCAAGACAACGCGGCTGCAGAGCGAGATCCGGGCTTCCTTCAGTTCGCTCCTGGCCGAGCTCCCTGCCGGCTTGAAGCCTGGCGCCCAAACCTTTGATCCGGTTGAGGAAGTACAGCAGTCCTTGATTTCGATCCCGATGCACAGCTTCTTGACCATACTCTCCTTTGGAAAGGCGGCGAGCGATCCCGCCGACTCGTCGCAGCGCAGCCATCTCATGGAGATCTGGGACGACGCGACGTCGGTCTTGCATCAGTTCGAGAAGATTTGCTCGACTTCGCAAGACACTACCAACATGGCCTGCCATCTACTCTGGACAGATGCAGGGCGAGCTGCTCTGACATCATGTTTCATCATCGGCCGTCTCCGTCGGCTGGACCTCCGCCGGATCATACCACACCCACAGCATACGTCGTGTGTGTTCCAGCAGCTCCTGACAAAGGCCCTCTTGCTTTTAACCCAGCTCTGGCAGAGCAGATTCCACCAGGGGCCCGTAGCAGCCAAGATGAATCTCATCTTAGCCGTCAGCCTAGATGTTACATGCAATCTGTCCTCGCCCAACCACAGTTCCCCCAGCACGCAGCAGAGGCTAGTGGAGCAGGGCGTTGCAACCGCCGAACGGCTAATTGCTGACATGAAGCTCACCCTGCAGCCACAATGTCAGCAGCCGCCCCCCATACCCGCCGATCTGGTTACCACACCCTCTTCGGTCCTGCCGAGCCCGGGCTCGAGCATGTTCTCTGCTTGGCCTGCGGAGAGGATGACGTTTCTAGGCCACTCCGAGACATCATCTAGTGCGGGCAGCACGCCGTTCTTGGATCATGACTTCATGCCTCTTGATTTTCCAACCGATGTTTCATTCAGTTCATTCATGTCCAACTTCAGCTTCTCAACAGACCCAACTGGAGGCATGGGCCTAGATGACCCCACCCTAGCACCCTTTGACGATTCACCCATGGAATCGCTCTGGGAATAGTGATACCCCGTCATATGCAGACGTCTTTTAGTTTACTCTTCTACCTTTCTACCAATGTTTCACATTCTCCCTCTCTCTTCTTTCCTTACTAGCACGCTTTTGATATCCAGTGCAATGCGATTGGTAGAGGTGAATGCAAGGACACAATAGCGCTTGAGTGTTTGGGCGGCGCGCAATGTATTTCACCATGGTTAGTGGTTATCTTTGTCCCTAGAACTACTGACTGCCTGTATCCATCTAGATTATAAGATCCCGATGAAAGAGCAATCCGTCCCTGTGACCTGTGAACCATGTCTGATCCGTGATCAATGCACCGTTCTTCTTCGCGTTCCTTTGCCCATTTCTTTGCTATTAATTATCGTCCACAGATTGGAGATAAAGTTTGAAAGGGTATATCCACCAACAACTCCTTTCCTGATTATGCCTTTACGATGGCAAATCCGACCTTGATCACGCGGCATGCAGTGAGAAGGATACTGCCCGCAATGATGAAGGCACCAGCAAACGTAAGAGCCCCCCAAAACACAACGCCATCGGCTGAAGACTGGCGGTCGATAATGGCACCAGCAACTGGGCTGCCAATCAGCAGACCAAAACCCGAGGTGAACATGGTCATTCCCAGGTTGGAGCCAAGCATAGAGAGGTCTGGGCAGAGGAAGACGACGTTGGCTGGCAGGACGGCCTGGATGGAACCGCTGACCAGGCCCAGGAAGAAGGCGGCAGCGATAAGCCCAGACTGCGTGTGGGCCCCGATCCAAGCCAGCGTGATGACGCCCGAGAACAGCACCGCGGGGATCATGATGGACATGTTGCCCACCTTGTCGGCGATCATGGACGGGACGATGCGTCCGGGGACGGAGCCAGCGTTCATGATGATGAGCAGATAGAACGCGAGATCGGACGAAACACCGATGGAGAGGGCGTACTTCTCGACGAAGAAGAAGGGGACGTAGAGCCCGACGAAGGTGAAGAAAACGGCAACCAGCCAGAGGGCAAAGGCCGGGTCCCGCAGTGCGGCCACGTTGACGAGCGGCAGGCCCGACTTGCGCGGCGGCAGGCGGGGCCGCATCACGGCGACCGAGATGAGCAGGGTGCCGAGCATGATGAAGCCCACGACGCGCGTGGCCCAGGGCAGGCCCAGTTCCGCAGCCAGTCGCTTCAGAACGACGGGGTAGACGATGCCGCCAATGCTGGAGCCCGTCGCCGCCAGGCCCATGGCCGTCGAGCGCCGCGTCGAGAAGTACGTGCCCACGATCTGGATGCTCGGGATGAAGATCATGCCGGCGCCGATGCCGACCACGACACCCTGCGCCAGAATCACCTGCCAGTACTCGTTTGCCAGGGACGTCGCTGCCATCGCGCTCGTTAGCTCGCTCCTCTTGCTCTCTTGCTTTCAGAAAACGGGAAAAGGGGGGAACCACGACAGGAAGAAAAGACGAAAATACGAAAGGAGAAAGGGAAAAGACTTACTCATCATGCCAAACACGGCCAGAAACACGCCAATGGTGATGTCGGCGTAGAAGTATCCGGCATCCAGCAGGCGGCCGCACAGGACGCACACGACGAGCATCAGAAAGGCCTGCAGAGAGCCGATCCACGAGATGTCCGACTCGGACGAGCCGCTGAGGATGCCCGTCGAGTACTCGGCCTGGTAAATGCCGAACGTGTTGATCATGCCCCACGAGTTGAAGTTGAGGAAGAAGGCGCCGAGGACCTGCAGCCAGGCGCGCAGGCCGCCGTTGGGAGGAGGCGGCGGCGGGCCTGCGGCCGTGGTGTCGACCGCCACAACAGCGGCTTCGGCATCGTTGACGGCGTCGGTGTTCTTCTCGGCACCGGCGGGGATGCTGGCAGCGTCGGTGTCGGACTCTCGATCCTTGGGGCCCAGTACAGGCTCCTGTACTGACGCCATTGTCCTTCTTTCCGGGACCCGGGTTTTCTTTTCTTCAGGTGAGGGTTGTGTCGTGGAGTAGAGGTGGCTGTGTGAGGGTGTGCGAGTGGTGCGGGAGAGGCGTCAAGGACTCAGCGCGATCTGGATTTGGTACTTCTTGCTTGCCGATGGAAGGATGGATAGCTCGTGAGAATGCCGGCACAATGGCTTGGCTCTGCTTGTCTTGGAGACGATGTGGCAGCTTTTTATTCCTGGAAGACGAGGTCGAAAAGGAAAAGGAAACGCAGGTGCACACGAAACTGGCAAAGTCGACACGGATTTCGGAATTCAGAGCCCGTCTCCAGAAAAGAAAAAGCAGATGTAGTGCACACTCGAAGGCCGGTTGTCGCCAGGTGGATCGGTGCTCCTGTCAGGCCGAGCAACGATTACGCCCTGTATTACAATCCAATCCCTGGGTGTTTGTTAGCGGGGAACTTTTCAATATTTAAAAGGCCATAATGTCTTACGGCTCGCCGTCAAGATCTTTTGCCAAGGGAGGTAAAGGCTATTGGAATTCTTATTTTGGAATCCTAGAGGCCCATCTCTTCTCCAAAACACGAAGGCTTTTCCAGGCCAGTTTATTTGCTGGGCTAAGACATTTATTCTACCCAAGTACCTCGCTAACAAACATTTAGGGATCGGAGCGTATGTGCAGGAAAAGATGTTGGAATACTAGTAGTGGAGAAACAAAGAGAGCAAGAAGTACCTCTGCAAGAAAATCTGCGGTACTATACATGGGATTTCACCTGTTGGATCGAGTCGCGTTTTCAATACTGGCTCGCTCCCCCGGGGCCCAATGGAGCGGTCGACTTCCCCATTGGGAATGGAGGTCAAGTCTTAGTGGACGCGGACTTAAACTTCCGCTTTAGGAACGCCACATCTGAGCCCCAATCAATTAGACGCCGGGCCCTAAGTTTCCCCTTTCGGCGAGCACACCGTGAAAACAACGCGCACAGTAGGATTGCATTGCCTTACCTTGTATTCCCAATTAGTCAATTCCAGTTATTACTTATTAGTAGTTACTATTTTTGGTAAGTAGAACCCCTCTTACTCGGCGCTCGCTTCTTCGCCGTTACTTAAACCCGTTCCTAGTGGAGCTCGCCCGGTCACGTCCCATCCGAGAAATGCCGTCGCGTGCATTGTTCGAGGGTTGGGGTAGTTACCTTTGCGTATTCGGTTCGGTCGCGGCGCGGATGTGTCGGGCCATCCAACGACGCGGCGTCCAGAGTCGACTCGCGATATGTGCCTATCACATTAGTGCTACCGTCTACGACCTAAGGTATACCAAGCTTACTCTGTGTGACGGCGGTCAATGTCACGGCCGGCTTGGAATGAGGGCGGAACTCCTCTATTGGGCGCTATAGACGAAGATTCTAAACTAAAGGGAAAAGGGAAAAGAAGCTCAAAAGCCTCCCGTCGCGAGATTCTTCCAGGGCGTCTCAAGGTGGGGCTCTGGCTGGTCGGGTGGATCCACCCAACTGGCGTCTGATTAGCCAGAGCGTCTGGGAGGCCTGGAGGACCAGGCCCTCACACTACCCCCCTCCAAGCCGCGACTGCCGTGACGGTGGTCGTGGCTTTGAAGAGCGGATTTAAGCGTGCCTTCTAGTATACTTCCTCTTTTGCCTTGCCTTGTACCCTTTGTGCTCTGCCTTGTTATCCTCTTCGTGGTCCTCCGGATATTCGTCTTCTGCTGCTGCCTTTATCCAATCACGCAGCCTCACTGGAGGTCCTGCGGCTTCGGGGTATTCTCGATGAAAACTATCCAGCGCCATAGCTGCATTCTTGAGATTCTCTGCCTTATACCAAGTATCGTCGGGGTCGTGCCCCTTCCAGGCAACTTGGTATTGTAGGGTCTCTCGTTGGCCAAACAGTCGAGAGGCATTAATCCTCTCAACTTCCCACTCTGGCTCCCCGTTGATCTCCTCAGGTGGTTCCGGTAAGCTGGTCTGTTGGGGTAGGGGACTGTCATCAGCCTTACGTAGCCGATCTGCATGGAAGAGGTTCGTGCCTTTGACATAGGGCGGAGTATCCAGCACAAAGCTATGTCCTCGTTCCTCCACGATCTTCCATGGTCCTGCCCACTGTGAATCCAACTTGGTACTCGGGGCCTCTGTCCTCATACCCTTCTTGCTCACGTATACCAAGTCTCCAATGGTGAAGTCGACGGGACGTCGCTTCTTGTTCGCTTGGACGGCTTGGGCCGCTTGAGCTTCTAAGGCATTCTTCCTTGCCAGGTCTTGTACCTCTTTGGTCTGGGTGACGAGCTGTAATGCTTTCTTTTGCGGGTCGGTCGAGGTATTGAGGTCTAGGATATCAATAGAGAGGGGGTTCCGTGGGGTGGCTCCCAACGCGACTTTTAACGGGGCCATGCCGATGCTCGAATGCCAGGACACATTATGGGCGAAGTCGAGTGCCGGTAGGTACTCGCTCCAGGTGTCTTGGTACTTGGTGAGGTAAGGCCTCATTCGTTGGTCTAGATCCGCGTTGGTGATCTCCACGGCGCCTTGCGTCTGTGGGTGGCGAGAGCTGCCGTGACGGTGTTTGGTCCCGGTCAGCTTATTAATTGTTTCCAGAAATTCCGAGATAAACGGTCCTGCATTATCGCTAATCCAGACAGCCGGGATACCAAAGAAACGGTATACCTTGTGGAAGTAGCGCTCTGCCAGATCCGGTGCGGTATCGTTCTTGTGTCCAGGGAGCGTAGCCATTATCTTGCTGAACTTGCAAATAAAGGCCCAAACGTAGTCGTAGCCGTGACGATCCTTCGGCATATCTTTTCCGTCGACGACTACCTGGCTCCAGACTTCATTCGGCACCTCCAGAGGGTGTAAGAGGCCCGGGGTCTTGTCATGACGGGTCTTGTTCCTCTGGCAGCTTCGGCAGTTCTTGATGTACCTCTTGACATCCTGTCGGAGGGTACTCCACCAAAAGTCTTTCTTGAGGAACGCGATAGTCTTGTTTTGGCCTGGGTGTGCGAAGATAGGCGGCTCGTGGGCTTCTCGGATTAGGGCCGTCCGTAGATATACCGCTCCGTCGGACGTGACTTCCGGTACCACGAGACGACCGTTATCTACGCCCAGACTCTGCTTCTCGTTTTCCTCTTGGATCAGGTCTACCAGGTCAGCGCCGCGAGGCATATCCGGATTCACTACCGCTCGGGAGATAGGCGCTAGGACTGGTTGGATACGTTCCACTGGTATCAAAGGGAACGTACGATCTTCCTCCTCTCGTGCCTTAACCGTAGGTGAGTCGACGGTCTTACGTGATAGAGCGTCGGCAACCACGTTTTCTTGTCCCGGGCGGTACTGGAAGGTGATATCAAACTGGCCTAGGAAATCGGACCATCGGACCTGACGGGTTGACAGCAACCGCTTAGTAGACCAGTAGATCAAGGCTTTATGATCCGTGACCACGAAGAACTCCTGGCCGAGAAGAGAAGGTTCGTTATCCTTGAGACAGTTGACCACGGCGAGCAACTCTTGATCCTGGATCGGATACGCACGTTCGGCCGGAGTCATGTTCTTCGACGAGTAGCCCACGGGTCTCCAGACTCCGTCGGGCTGTTGTTGCATGATCACGCCTCCAGTGGCGTTGCGTGAAGAATCCGTTTCCACTCGCGTCGGGCGGCCGGGGACGAAGAAGGCGAGGACTGGGGCCTCGGTGGCCAGCTTCTTCAGTTTCTCAAAGGCCGCTTGTTGCTCGGGTCCCATTACAAATTCACTACCTTTCCTCAATAGCTTGGACAGGGGCTCGGCGGCATCGCTAGAGTGGTGGCAGAAGACTCGGACATAGTTGCACAAGCCCAAAAAGGACTTGACGGCGCGTATCGAGCGTAGGTCCTCAAACTTCCAACTCTGGATGGCCTTGATCTTCTCTGGGTCGATACGTACGCCTTTCCCAGCTTCGAGAACTAACCCTAGGTAGTCAATGACTTCCACGTCAAAGCTAGACTTCTTGATGTCTCCCTGTAGACCAGCCTTATACAAACGATAGATGGCCTCCTCCACGTGTGCGAAGTGTGGCTCGTTCTCCTGAGTATAGATGAGAACGTCGTCGGCGTAGGCGCTGGCAAAGTTGTCTAGGAGCTCGTTCAGCTGAGCGTTGATGAAGGCTTGCCACCAAGCAGGGCCGACCTTGAGTCCAAAGGGTAGGACTTTCCACTGGAAGGTTCCTTGACGGGTCTTGAAGGCCGTCAAGAATCTTGAGTCGGGGTGGACTAGTAGACGATTAAAAGCTCGGATAATATCGATCTTGGTCAGGCGGCGGGCGTTACGGCAGTTGGAAAGCGTTCCTTGGATATCGGGTGCGAGGAACTGGCGTCCTTTCAGGAACTGGTTGACCCATCGGTAATCCACACAGAAACGTTTCTCCTCGGTACCCTTCTTTGGTACAAATAGCGTCGAAGCGGCTGTCTCCTCCATACAGGGTTCCACGAATCCAATCCGTAGAAGCTCGTCTACCGTCTCTTTTTCCAGAGGGAGAAGGTGACCGGGTGTATAGAACCTCTTGGGCTTCCCTTCCAAAGGTCGCTCCAAGTCTAGGGTCACGTCGAACCCTTCACGGCTCGGCGGCAGCTCGGTCGAAGCTTTCTTGGAGAAGAAGCCTTCGAGATGGGCGAGCTCCTTTGGGAGTTTATCGCGAACTCTCTTGACGTGTTCGGGATCTTCGCCGGCAGGGAAAGGAATTGGCTGTCCGTCGTGGGTCTGCCAGTTTAGACGAGACGCAACGACGTTCAAAGAAATAGGTGTATCCGGCATGTTCTGTCGAGCCCATCTAGGTTGCCGGGGGTCATTTTCCACATGCCTACAGAGAGCTGCAATATTGACCACGAGGGGCTTGTCCTGGTCTCTGGGGCTAGAAAGGGCGATGGGTGCTAAAACTGGGTTTATCGTTCTCAAAGGGCGCTGGATAATCTTGGTGACCCTCGCTTGCCTTTCGTCCTCAGCTATCAGGCGGTCGCGACGCACCGCGTCTGCCTGAGCCTGTATGTCGAGCAAACCAGTCTGGCATGGAATAGTAATGGTGGGCGAATACTTGGCGAGCGCTGGTAGATCTTGAGGCCAGATCATGGTTCGCGTGGCGGGGAAAAGGCCAACGCGATACTTAATGAACCATTCTTGTCCGATAATAACATCGTCGGCAGTGGGGATAATGAGGAACTTCTGTCGTGGAAATCTCCGTCCGTCGAGTTCCAGGGAGAGGCGGATCTGGTGGGTGGCTTTGGCGGCGAGCACCCCATTAAAGTCATTAAGGCGGATGGGCTTAGATAGCTGTTCTCGAACGGCGCCTAGTAGCTTCACGGCCTTATTGGCCATCTTCGGGGTCATTGACAAATAGATATCTGCTCCGGTATCACAAAGAGCTTTGGTTTTGAGGCTAATTCCTTCCAATTGGAGTTGAATAGGGAATAGGAAGGTTTTTGATCCAGACGATCTGCTCACTTTAGCTAGTCGTGGTATACGGACTGTCGTGGAGACTTCCGACAGTCCTAGCAGTTTTCCGATTCGTTAGACGACGAGGATGACTGCTCCGGGGAGGTAGGAGGATCCTGGTCGAGGTCTAGCATCATCTTGGCCATAGTCTTCCGCTCGGGGCAGTCACGGGCAAAGTGACCTTCCTTACGGCAGATGAAACAAGTATCGTCTTTCCCTCTATCCTTCTTAGCCTCGGGAACTTTGGTTGCAGCTGGCTGGGAAGTTGGCTTCTCGAACCGAGACTCCCCAACATAGGCCCGTTCGCTGTGAGTGGTTGGCGAACGTGTCCGGCGATCCCTCTTCTCTTGTTTGCGCTCTCTGTTCTCCTCCCAAGCGCGCTGGTGGGCTAGAGCAGCATCCGCGACGCTGCCAGCAAAAGCTTCGTAGGAGATTGTCGGGTTCTTTGAGTCTCCCAAGAGTCGGGTGTCAAGCCGGGCGGGAATATGCTCATAGAGTAGGGTCTTGCGCTCAGACTTGGCAATATTAGCCTTATCAGCCAAGCTATTGACTAATCCAATGTATGAATGGATAGTCACGTCCTTATTCGCCGGATCATACTTGAGCTTGGCTAGCTCGGCCCTGGCTTTCGTGGCTTGGTTGTCATCATGGTAGACAGTCGACAACGTAGCCACCATCTCGGCGACGTTGCGGAAGGGCATCTCCTGAGAGCTGTACCGACTCTCCAGCAGGTCGTTCGGGGATCCCTCCGTAAGAGAGTTCAGAACCGCCATGCGGCTACGTTCTGTCTTGAAAGTGGCATCGTCTTCTACAAACTTGTCGGCCACCTTGATGATCCACTTATCGAAGGTTCCGTCAACACCCTTGAAAACTCCAGGGTCGACACCGGCCTTGCGAGCCTTCCGGTCGAAGGTTTGGTTGGCGGCGTGCTGGTCCTGACCGTAGGGCTTGAAAGCGGGAAGGGCGGCGAAGCCAATGGGTGTGAAGCTGTCCCCACTGAAAGCGCTCTCAGCGGGGGTGACAGTTCGGGCCCGGCGATTGACGCCGTCGGCGGTGCGGGCGGCTGCCTCCGCCCTGAGTTCTGCCACTTGGGCAAGTAGAACTCGGTAATCCTCGGCGCTCGGGGCGCCATCGTCACCCGGTACGCTACGGGTTTCGTTTCCCGGCATGTTGTCTATCGGGGCGTCGACTTCTATACTGGTGACTGGCTCGATTGGCTCTGTGTCGCGTTGCTGTGGAGCGGGCTTAGCAAGCTCTGTGCTCGAGGGGGTTGCTATGACTTCTTCGTCGGACTCTTCGGTCTTCAAGTTCGCTTCCTCCTGGGTCCGTTCGCTTAGCTCTTTTGGCTAGGAGAGGCGTTCGGATTGGCGCATCGGTGGTCCGTAATCTTTCTTCTTGGGCATCGACGCTGTGGTGTTTGGGGGTTTCTGTGGCCTGGTTTATCGTCGTGCACAGCCGACGTAGTGGGTTGTTTGTGGGGTTTGACGTATTTATTGATCGCTAGCCAGCGATGAGAATTGAGAGTTTAGAATTGTGTCACGGCCGGCTTGGAATGAGGGCGGAACTCCTCTATTGGGCGCTATAGACGAAGATTCTGAACTAAAGGGAAAAGGGAAAAGAAGCTCAAAAGCCTCCCGTCGCGAGATTCTTCCAGGGCGTCTCAAGGTGGGGCTCTGGCTGGTCGGGTGGATCCACCCAACTGGCGTCTGATTAGCCAGAGCGTCTGGGAGGCCTGGAGGACCAGGCCCTCACAGTCAATAGCCAGAAGGAAAGGGATCGCTAATACAGCTATATATTACAAACCACTCGACTGTTTGGGTCGTTTGTCTATAAGGGTGCACGGGCTCCTCAGGATGCTGGGGGTTGGTAATTATGAAGATAGAACAAAGGGCAAGCTCCTATCGCACGGGTAATACAGTCAAATCGGAATGCCACTCAAAGTGTATGAGTGCAATGAATGTGTATTGCTTGCTTGAAGAACCAAGCAAGAACTATCTAGGACCGTGGCTACGGTCGTCGTATATATCTATCTAAGGCGGACCAATCAGGGTTCTCCCTTACAGTGCTCAGGGCCTCCGGGGCGCTCAGTCTTCAAGGACGACTGAGCTCTCAATGGTAACTGAGCACTTTCCTGATTGGCTGTTCTTTCTGCTCAGTGGGTCTTCCCAGTCTTGGCACCCGAACGCACTGAGCGCCGCCTGATTGGCCGCACCGAGCTCATGTGGGGCCCGTCCTGCCCGCCAGTGCTGCCCAATCAGCAGTCGGCTTCCAGCGCCTCCTGCAGACTTGAGCCAGGATCGTAACAAGTACCTGGATGGAACCGGAGACGCAGCAACAGTGGCGCGCCTACCAGAAGCAGCTCCACGATGGGGACTTCGAACAAATCGTATGGCAGGAATTTAAGAGCTACGTTAGCTCGGACTACCTCGGTAGCAAGTCCGGCGAGGTCCAGGCCCATAAGGACTGGCTAGTATGTAGTCAACACGGCAGGTCCCCTCAGGAATTCTACCGGGAATGGGCCGCACTAGTCCGACGTGTCACGAATCCCTGTTCGTACTGGTTGGGAAGCAGGGCAGGGGTGGCTGGACCCGCCTTGGCTAGTCACGTTAAAGGAGGGGCTTGGACCCACAGTTGCTCTGTTCGGTGGAGAACAGAGCAGAAGGACCCGCATTTGCTCTGCACGGTGGAGTACAGAGCAACAGTTTGGTTGGCTGCTCTGTAGCTCTGTCGGAGAGCAACAGAGCAACGCTCCAATTGGCCCAGCTTAGATAGATATATACGATGACCGTGGCACCGGTCTTAGGTAGTTCTTGCTTGGTTCTTCAAGCAAGCAATACACATTCACTGCACTCATACACTTTGAGTGGCATTCCGATTTGACTGTATTACCCGTGCGATAGGAGCTTGCCCTTTGTTCTATCTTCATAATTACCAACCCCAGCACCCTGTGGAGCCCGCGCTCCCTTATGTCACGGCCGGCTTGGAATGAGGGCGGAACTCCTCTATTGGGCGCTATAGACGAAGATTCTAAACTAAAGGGAAAAGGGAAAAGAAGCTCAAAAGCCTCCCGTCGCGAGATTCTTCCAGGGCGTCTCAAGGTGGGGCTCTGGCTGGTCGGGTGGATCCACCCAACTGGCGTCTGATTAGCCAGAGCGTCTGGGAGGCCTGGAGGACCAGGCCCTCACACCTTACAGACAGACGACCCTAACAGTCGAGTGGTTTGTAATACGACGCCTCCCTGGTATGGAGATTAATAGTACCTTTATGGCACGGGACTACTGGATCAAACTCGACCGCTTCTATCATAACCGGTACGCCGAGGCCGTCCCTGACGTTACGTCGGCTAAGGATTGTGCCGAGTGGTGCGAGCGTATTTGGCTCGCCAGGTCCTACCTCCGGAACGGCAACGACCGAGATACTCACCGTAAGAGGCCGGGCTCCCCTATTAGCCTTAGCGAGGCTCGAAAACTGCCCCGCACTACGGAGGAAGCGTTCTCCGGACCTTGCCACTGTCACGGCCGGCTTGGAATGAGGTGTTACGATCCTGGTTCAGGCGCGCAGGAGGCTGCACGGAGCCTCCCACTATTGGCTGACGCAAGGAAGTGGGGTAGTTCCCCACTTCGCTCAAGTGCAGCCAATAACGGGGCGGTCAGTACGATCAGCATGGTCAGGGCGATCAGTGAGGGAACTGATCGCGCTGAGCACACTGACCGCACTGAGCTCACTGATCACCTAGGACCAACTCTCTGATTGGTCCGCCTTAGATAGATATATACGACGACCGTAGCCACGGTCTCAGATAGTTCTTGCTTGGTTCTTCAAGCAAGCAATACACATTCACTGCACTCATACACTTTGAGTGGCATTCCGATTTGACTGTATTACCCGTGCAATAGGAGCTTGCCCTTTGTTCTATCTTCATAATTACCAACCCCAGCATTCTGTGGAGCCCATGCTCCCTTACAGACAGACGACCCTAACAGTCGAGTGGTTTGTAATATGAGGGCGGAACTCCTCTATTGGGCGCTATAGACGAAGATTCTAAACTAAAGGGAAAAGGGAAAAGAAGCTCAAAAGCCTCCCGTCGCGAGATTCTTCCAGGGCGTCTCAAGGTGGGGCTCTGGCTGGTCGGGTGGATCCACCCAACTGGCGTCTGATTAGTCAGAGTGTCTGGGAGGCCTGGAGGACCAGGCCCTCACAGTAGGTACGCCTGATCAAGGTGGTCACAATGCAGGCAAGAAGGTAGGGGAGCAATGACTTGTATTGGTGTAAGACTTCAACCTGGCCCTCGCAAAGGAAGATGGGCGAGGGCCATTGTTTATATACCTGCTCAGGGGTTCGGCCCGGGCATCAGTCTGCGGTCGTGGCGCCACGGCGTAGCGTAAGCCAGCTGGCAGTGTTCTAGCCAGCTGGCAGTGTTCTAGCCAGTTGGTGACAAGTGGTGGGCGCGCACCCTGTGCGCGCAGTTGGTGTTTGGGGTGTCCTTTTCCTTACAGCACAGGCCACACCCTAAGCACAATGCAGCCAATAGAATCAATCCTGTCACATGAGCCCTGTGGCGACCGTGACAGTACTTGAGGAAGATAATAACCCTAGTTATAGTATAAGTAAGGATAATATCGTTAGGACTTAGAAGAAAGAAAATAGGCTCGGAAGCTACTTCAACTATAGCGGTTCACTTGACTTTTCACCTATCGAGAAAGCCTAGTAGTCACTAAAGTAATACGTAAAGAAAAGACTTTATTAAGACGACGAGATTATTAGGGACTTGGTGTTACGATCCTGGTTCAGGCTCGCAGGAGGCTGCACGGAGCCTCCCGTTATTGGCTGACGCCAGGAAGTGGGGTAGTTCCCCGCTTCCCTCGAGTGCAGCCAATAACGAGGCGGTCAGTACGATCAGTATGGTCAGGCGATCAGTGAGAGAACTGACCGCACTGAGCACACTGACCGCACTGATCACCCAGGACCAACGCTCTGATTGGTCCGCCTTAGATAGATATATACGACGACCGTAGCCACGGTCTTAGATAGTTCTTGCTTGGTTCTTCAAGCAAGCAATACACATTCACTGCACTCATACACTTTGAGTGGCATTCCGATTTGGCTGTATTACCCGTGCGATAGGAGCTTGCCCTTTGTTCTATCTTCATAATTACCAACCCCAGCATTCTGTGGAGCCCGTGCTCCCTTACAGACAGACGACCCTAACAGTCGAGTGGTTTGTAATACTTGGCCGAGGAGTGTTGGGCGGCCCTCAAGCAGGAAATAATTAAAAAAAAATGTATTAATAATATCCCTCACATCCTCAACGGATATATAGAGCTAGAAGTCGCTATAATAGGGCATTAAAATGAACTTGGTTTTATCAATTTTGGTATATATTTGGCTATATTGTGGATGCTCAAAGTGGTGGTGGTCATGTTTTGGTGTGCCTTTTTTTTTGTTGGCCACGAGCCACCCTCTCTCTCTTCGTCGCGCGCCCTCTCTCTTCGTTGTATTAGCTGCTTCGGCGTCTATCACTCAGAATTTGGTCTTCGTAAGTGCTGCTGCCCAAAAACAAAACCCAGTCCCGCCATGACTAACAACTCGTGCAGACCAGCCGCTCTTTTGGCATCGGTGCTTCCTCGCCTTTGTCTCATCATCGCAAGCTCGCCTACGGTGGCTCCGCTCGGCGGCCGACTGTGCCCTGGAGCCCAACCTCGACCTCGAAGGTTTGCGCAGCCGGCTACACAAAAAGTTTGACAAACAGAGGCTGCGGTACAACAAGGTTGAGGCTTTGACTCATAAAGTATCCAGCTAGACCGCCATAGGTGGCCGAATTTTGCTTTAAATACCTTTCGTTCCCCCATCTTCTTACCAAATCTCCTCTATCTCCTCACCAAATCTCCTGTTGCCGCAAGAAACACGTCTCTCAAATAGCCCTCTGACGGACTGCACAGAGTGGCCAAAAGCAACAAGGTCTTGAACATGTCGTCCCTTATCGGCCTCTCTGTTACTCCCTCCGGATCGGGTAGCCTCGCCCCCTCCACGCCAAGAAGCAAACGCAAGATTTCTCCGTCGGCCGAGACGTCCTCGCCAAAGCATATCTCGGTCCTGGTTACCCCAAGCAAGCAACCATCCAGCGTCTCCCCGGGTGCAGCATTCTCCGCCCAATCCCTTTTTGCCCCCAAGCAGCTTTTTCCACATGGCGAGGCAAAGATAGCCCGGCAATACACGCATAGTCATCCGCCACCACCACCATGGAGGCAAGATGGAGAAAAAGATGCCATTTGGCACAAGAAGCACGTCTTGCTCCCATATAACTTGCGAGACCTCAGCATCAACATTCACTCGGAAGAAATATAGAAGCTACTCTGTAGCATCTTCCCCGGGGCCTATAACATCACTAGGGCCCAGTCCCATCTCATCTTTCAGCTCAGTAGGTGGCCTAGCCCCCCCTGGCCGCTCACGGTCGGCGGCTTGCCTATCACCCTTGTGGTTGAGGACGTTTTGACTGCGGAGGGTCGCGCCTTCATATTCCCGAGGCAAATCTTTGGAAACGGTACCATCTCGATCTGCTCCGAAGCCCATTATACTAACGCGGCCACGTTCTCCGACGTACTTCTCTGCCGGCTGGGGTCTGATGTCAATGCCTACTTCCTCAAGCACGCGCCTCCGGGTGTCCGCATGCTGGAATTAATTCACACGTGCGAACGCGCTTTCTACGTCGTCCTGGACGATCATGTAAAGATACCAGCCAAGTGGATGCCAGGCAAGATTGCCAATCGGTTCGTCGGGTATATTCACAACCAGGAGCTCCGCCGGCCGTCTTGGGCTGATCTACCAGCCAAGCGTGAAATTCAGCCGCAGCCTATGACTGGCGTTATTAACGATACGACCTACGATGTCCTGAGACCGGGCGTCTTGATCCGGAGCAAGATGCTTCAGGACCACGCACACCCGGCTGTCTTCTCCACCACATCGGGCGTATTGGTGCAGAACGTCGTCGGGGATACCTTCATAACAAGCGCTTCGCACAGGATCGGAGAGGGCGAGATGGTGTGGCATGCCAACCGCCCTGACCGTATAATTGGCGAGGCCGTGGTCGAGATTTCCGGTACCGACGTTAGCCTACTTAAGCTTAAGGACGATGTCGTATTTATCAACCAGACCTTTGAGACGGATGCCGGCGCGGTGCCCGAGTTTACTCGCCTGAAGACTTCGACTGAGGAGCTGCCGTTGGGTTCCCTATGCTACCTTAATAGCCTATATACGGGCAACATGGAAGCCGTCTTGTTGGCTTCAATACGATATTTTAAAACCTCCCCGTATCTTGCCGAGAGTCAGCTAGCTTATAATATCTATAACTGGTCATATACGGGCCAGGAAGAGGGTAACGAGGGCAAGTTGCGACCTCCAGACGGCACGTGCGGCTCGGTCATTTGGAATGACGAGGGCGTCATTACGGGCTTCTATCATTATCACATTGAGGATGGGCCGTGGGCTGGGTTTGCGCTTTCTGCGAGTGCCAGTGCTGTGGTAGATGCGGGATACAGTCTGGCCAAGTAATAAGACACTCGATCTCGAGGTGTGGTCGTGAGATGGGTCTTGGGGAGCGGTAAGGGCCGTCTTGTGTCTTGTGAGTCGTTGCTAGCAAGGACGCGGCCATGTTTGAGCAGAGCGACTCTCCTTATCTGATGTACATAGCTTCATACATGGGATCCCCGGGCAGTGTCTCTACATTTATACCTGTCAATCTTTATATTTTCAGAATCACGGGCTTCCTCGGGACTGACTACCAGGTCAAGGTACGTCGCTCCAACAGCCTGGAACACGATCCTGCTAGTCAGGTTGCCTGGGGCTGGTCGGAGGGCGCCGGGGCTGTACTTCGTAGAGGAGAGAGTCATCAACGAGCAAACGGTCGGCCTTGTCACAAAGGACATGATTACCCTGCAGACTAAGCTTGGGCATGTTGATATTAACAACCACTGGCTACGGCAGGCAGTTGCTCGGAAGAATATACGCGTGGAGCACATTTCCACCTTGGGCATGCTCGCTGACGGCCTCACAAAGGCCTTAGGGACTGAGCAGGCCCTAGGGACTAAGCAGTTCAGAGCTTTCGGGGACCGAGTTGGTCTTGTTGAAATCACAACCTAGTTGAAAGGAAGGCAAGAGAAAGTCATCAGCGAATCAGACCTTCAAGAATTACAAGATTTGGTAGAAAGGCTCCATCTAGACGCCCAGGGTAGGTGACGAACAGGGCAGGAAGGCCCGCACATGCCCCCTCAACGCCAAGGAAAACATGACCACACGCAAGATACCGCTTGTATTGAGCTTCAGGCCTGCCTGGGGACAGCCCTGAGGGGGTGTGTCGGAAGGAGCCGCATCTGAGCCAGCCTAGGCTGTGTCAGCCGAATGCCGCATGACTACGGTATCTAGGCTGTGCCCACCTTTCTTTTCCTTCCGAATACAAGCACCTTTTTGCCCTTGATCTTGCAGCGTTGTGTGTGACAGGAATCAGGAAAGCTCTTCTCTGCGGGAAAAGAAAGGGAGAGATGCCAAGATCGCTGACGGCGTGGCTCTGCACAAGCTCACAAGCTGCAAGAAACGCAACCGTGAGCTTCGGTTCCTGTGATGATTTTTCGCCCCTAGAAGTGTGTGGCCACACCGGGGAAGCAAACACATGGACGAAATTAATTTAATCAAAGAGAACTCGAGAAATCTCTAGCCCATGAAAATTTCGGGTCGAGCATGTGCGGGTAGAGAGGTGTTGGGGTGGCAAACATTCTGTTTAAGCCCGGAATGACAGGCGCGAAGTCTAGCCTCCAATACCGAGTGCAGCTAATTTACCAGGTCTGCCTGCTATTCGACCGGGGTGCTTGTCAGATCGTATTGGTGTGAGCACTGCATGCATGATCAACCTGCCTCGTGAAAGTCTCGGGGTAATTAATTGGTGAAGCGGGCTATTTAAATATCGATCACGGCGAAAACTCGTTCACAGATTGTTCTATAGCTGAGGTGCCTCGGCCTAGCGGTACGTATATAACTAGTGTTTAGCCGGCTAGGAGGTGGGTAGCCAAGTATCTTATTGAGGTTTTAAAATAAGATTAAGGCTTTCTTTATACTCAGTAATATTACTGATACGGGGCGGCTCTTCCATCAGACGGCGTCACACAGACCCAGCCAGCTTAAGAAAAGTGTATCTCAACGGCGTCAGTCCAAATCGGAAGTTCTGCCATCACCCTTACCTCTCTTCGTGTCTATTATCATTTCTCTTCCCCTGTTATCGGCAACAACTTCACGCTTCAAACGCTGCCATCGTCATACTGTTTGTCAGGCTCATTCGCTCATTATTTGCCAGAGTGCTAAGTCGGCGTGCTAATCAAAACAATACTCTAGATATGTGATAGTCCTCCAAAATGGAAACGAACCAGTCAGCAAAATAACACGCCAACAGAGGCAGCCACGGCCTAGGGGTCTTTCATGTGGGACCGTATCCACACCTCCTTGTCCTTCAAATATATCAAAACACGCAAATCCCCCCCCCACTGAACCAACCCAGAGACACAAAAGTTTTGGGGTGGCGAACCTGACAGAATCTATACAAGGAAGCATTCGACAGAACAGAATTCAGTTTGAGCCGCCACCAGATCCAACAATGACACATGAGGTCATGATCCCGCGGGACTCGACATTGAGACATAAAACATAACACACATAACATAACACAACATCAATCAAGCCGCCTCCTCGACCTTTTTCTGCAGGTCTAGGACGTCGACGACCTTCAGCGGCTTGTCGGGTCGCTTAAACCCTTCGTCGAACGGCAGGCGTTCCTTTTCTGTAGTTAGAAGGCGGTGTCAGTACGCCAGTTGTGTTCGTGCTCGGACGATATCTCTCCCTATCGCCAGGGAAAATGGGAAACTATCGGAAAGGAGAAAAACAGAAGCCAACATACCAAACAGAGTGCGCACCCACTCGGTCCTGGCGTCTCCCTCGGTGCCGTGGCCAAAGACGAGCAGGTACAAACTGGTCTCGATGGAGCTGAAGCCCAGCTGCTCGTCCGTGATGCTGAAGGCCGGGTTCATCTTGGGCGCGGCGGCGAGGCGCGCCTTGCGGGCTCGCGCCGCCGTCTCGATCGAGATGACGTCGTCGTCGGCAAAGTGCGCCGCCACCGCTGCCCACACCTCGGGCGCGAAGCTGTGGTTGTCGCCCAAGTGGATGTCGTTCCTGCTTAGGCTGCCGTCGTGCTCAATCACTGAACATGCTTGCGTTAGCTGCTCTGTTGTTTCCGACAAGAGAACATGGAGACAGCTGGCTTGCTGGACCCCCCTCTGGCACTCACCCCCGTGCTTGGAGAGGTCGTCGAGATTAAAGGTCAGCGGGTTCCGCGTCGTCGACGCCTGGAGCGACTTGAAGCCGACCAGCAGCGTCGCGGCCGGCGCGAGGTTGATAGCGTCCTTGAAGGCTGTGATGAGGCGCGCTAGTGACACGCCTTTGCCGTCGCGCGGGAGGTAGCCATGGTTCGCGAGGGCGTTGACCATGGGGCAGGGGCTGCGGCCTGTGTTTCCAGTCGGGTTAGCATTTCTTCGCCTCTCTCTTTGGGTAGGAGCACGACAAGAAGGACAGGAGGTACATACGATCTGTTGGCGCCGGCTTCTGCCAGACATGGTCGACGGCGTCTTTGGCCCGGCAACTGACGGCGCGGGCAACCCCGATGGCGCCCGCGAAGGCTTTGGCGACGACGGACAAGAGTTTGAGCTTGAGCGAAGTCATGATGCCTAGTGGCACAGGCCTTGGGGAGGGATATACGGTAAAGTCAAGAGAGGACCCAACAAGGGGGCGACCTGTTGATATTGGCTCGCGGTTTGGGACAAAAGGCACGTTTTACCCAGCAGACGGGCAGCGATGGGCATCGATGGAACAATCGGATGTTATGGCAGTGCCCAGCACCTGGTAGTCTAGTCGTATGGTAGGGGAGGGAGCACCAGCCACTCATAGGAGTGCCGCCACGAATGCAAGAAGACCGGGGCAGTGGAGGGGGGGGGGGGGGGGGCTGAAGGCATAGCAGCCCGCAGGAGTCAGTATCCGTGTGACATTGGCATTGAGGGAAACATGCTTTTTCTTTTTCTTTATTTTTTTTTGGCGGGACGAGCTAGGGAAAAACAAGAGTGCAGAAAACCCCCACCCCGGCTATTATGTTTTTCTTGCCATTTCCCATTTCCCCTCTCGTCAGAGTCCAGTGAGTTGCTCTGCTGGCAGCCTGGGTCTGGGGGGGTTCTGCATCGAAACGTGGCAGACGTGTACCAATGGGGCAGCTGGCGGCTTGGCTGAGCCGTTGCCATTCGCGAGACGCTCCTAGGGTCTGAACCCACCGAGTCGCTTTTCGGTAACGCCTCAATGCGAGTTGACGTGGTTCCGCTGTTATATCCCTATCCTGCACGTAATTTTTGACACGCACAGGATTTTTTTGTTCTTTCTCGTTTCCGTCGCCAATTGAGAGCCGCAGTCGCCTTCCCCGGGCTGCCGCCTCGGCCAATTGACGACCGAGCCCACGGCACGTCAGTCTCAATCCTTTTGGTCGGACCAAGAAAACCGCTCCCCTGACAGTAATTTGGCCCAGGTAGCAATTTTTTTGTAACAATCTCGAAACCCGTGCCTCATGCAAGTTTTTATTTTCACGTTGACCTCGAGCAGGCCTCGATTGCCATTGTTCGTAATGCAGATATCCGTCGTATTGAACCTCTCAAGCTAGCCCAACGTAATTTCCATTACGCCGCTCTTCCGGAAAAAAAAAGGAAAAAAAAGGAGGAAGAGAAAAAAAAATGGAAATAACAGATTAACATTGATGTCGTCAAGCTGCACCTGAAAACAAAGTGCGGATTGGCATCGAGCTCGTAAATCAGCTAGGTCGTTGTACGAACGCGGACTGTTGAGTTGAGAGAGGTGACAAAGGGATTCAAAATTAGAATCACGGTGAATGAATAGTTGCTACGAATCGCGGACTGGGTAACATAACAACCAGGTGAGCATAAGATGGGACAGCAACGATATAATGCAGCACGGGATGCAGGGTCGAGGTCGTGGTTGGGAAGCGACTACAAAGGTGACAAAAAAAGTAAACAAGAGTGTCCAGTAACAGGATTGTGCCCAGTAACAGGATTGAACTGTTGACCTTCGCATAACCAGATACTGCCTTTCGACGGTATTAGTACGACGCTGCTAACCAAACTGAGCTAACCGGGCTGGTGTGTTCTCATTAATTTATGCTTTTGGAAGGTGTGGATTGCGGCTATAGCGTGGAGTAATTTTTGCTCAATTCTTTTTCTAATGTGCAATTAATCGGGAGTAGACTTTGCACGGCGACTCCACTGATGAAAGAGGAGACAGAATCCAGACCGGCTCCACTCTGAAAAGAGAGTTTTCGCGGACTAGGTAAGTGAAGGTAATCTGCCTTGATTGGTTGCGGGGTGCAGACAGGCACTGATAGGGATTATATCCTTAAAAGCAGTGGAAAGAGGAAGACAAGAGGTTTTGGATTCTTTATTAGGGATTATAATAGCTGGACTTTCGGGGGACCGGTAAGGTAGGGCAGTAAGGCTTTATATATCTAAGGAACTCCCGTACGAACAAGCATGAGTAGATAGATAGCTCCCTACGTAGGAAGCACAGCAGTAAATGTATCCCAAGTTGGAAATGGAAATTCAGAGGGCATAAAGGTGTGCCTAGGACTCCCCAAGGCATTTTGTATTTTGGCATTTGGTAGCCAATGGCGGGATTATTTTCCCCTCACTAAGAATTATTGTTCGTTCCAGTGACGAATGACGATCAAAAAAACTCCGTTTTCCGAATCCCAACTCCCAAAAACACAACACCCCTATATGCATGCTTCCATTTTTACCCATAATTATACCCCGCTGCCTTCTTGAGGCAGATAGTTAGAAGATCATCACTGGCTGAGCCAATCACCTGCTCGTCGCCGTCCGCCTCCTCTTCGGGTCCGAGGCCATCTTGTACGGATCGACCTCCTCGCCAGGCAGCTCCGGGATGCCTTCCCAACGCCTCCGGCCGTTCTTTACCTGGCTCTCCAGGTGGTGAAAGTCCCAGCAGTGCCGTCGGAAATTGTCTCTCCTGCCGAAAATCTTGCTGCAAACCGTGCCGTCAGGGTTGTGGCAGGTGCACGGAAAGACTTCGACCTCGTCAGCTTCCTGTCCCGTGTTGACGATGTGCTTTCTGGACTTGAGGTGTCTGGTCATCTTTTTCTTCAAATCGCCCGCTTCCTTCTCTGGAAAGTACCCGCAGTCTTCGCAACGATCGTCGTAGCTCCTTTTGAGGCCAAGCGAGGCATCCTTGCGGGCGTTGCGGATCGTGTCAAGGTCAAGTGGCCGTGGCACCTCAGCAGCCGGAGGAGTGCTAGCTGGCAATTCAAGAGAGAAAATCCTAATAGGTTCTAGGAACAGAACCTGGTTGTCCTCCTTAGGCGCATCTCGTCCGACAAATACGTCGGAAACTTCTGACTCGAGGTCGAGGACAGTGCTTGCAACCGAGTCCCACGAATCCTGGCGAGGAGGTGAGGGTCGGGTAAGCTTCGTCTGGACATCTCGAAGCCCAAACTCGTTTTCGAAATGCGACTTCAAGAATTCGAGCGAGCCCAAGATTGTGGACGGACTTTCGGATGGGCTGTATCCATATTGGCCTGGGTTGGAGTCCAGTTGGGCTTTCAGGGCTGCAAAATGTCAGCATTATTGTCTAAAAGCACGGCGAAGGGCATCGCAGACCATCACTCACCGTTCAAGAACTCCTTTGCGACGTGAAGAAAGCGCCAAGACAGCTCCCTCTCCCCATCGCTCTTCACCAACTCGGACATGTCTGTATTTAGACTAGCATATAGCTGTCGAGGGAGATCATATTTCAGCTCAGACGCCATCGCAAGCGCCAAGTAGCCAAAGCAGAGCTTATCGGCAGCTGTGGCAGGCGTTGTCTCTTCCAATGTGCTTTTGAGAACGTTGATACCAGTCACGAGAGCGGCTTTGTTGTAGGCTTTGTCGTAAATAGTGTTAGATAAGCACTCAACGTTCGCTCCGGATCCGCCTATAGTGTTGCGCTTCTCGGAAAAAGAATCCACGAGATTTGTCAGAAGCGACAGCCTGTTGGCAATGGAGGTTAACTGCTGTTGGGATAGTGTCGGCGCATTTTCTGGATATCGCCGGGCCACGTTCGATCGGATGGGGAAGTTCAACACATGAGATGGAATCGGCGGACATGGGGTCGACGCGGAGTTGAGTGCCGCTAGTGCTGAAGGTGTCTCGATGGGTTCCGGGTCTTGACTCAGCTGCATGGGCCCTGGAAAGCTCTTGTATGGGGTGCAGGGCAGTTCAGCCAATGTGCTTGCCGAAGACAACGAGCTTTGAGAGCCTTGAGAGCTTTGAGCGGTCCCCGACCACGCACCAGATGAGTTAGCGAAAGTGCTGTTCGACGACCATGAATCCTGGTTTCCCTTGTCAAAAATCCCGTCTCGCGATGGGGACGCATGGGCCTGCTCTCCGTAGACGGCGGGATTATATGCGGTCGGCTCGGTAAAATAACGCCCTTCGTCGCCGGGTGACAGCAGTGAAGGCGAAAATGGGGTCGGATTCGCGGACATGGCAAACAATGATGGCTGCGGGCTTACGAGAGAATGGTCTCCCTGAAGTGCCGCTGTCGTGTCGCTCATCATTGACAAGCCAGTGAAAGATTTTTCCGACCACGAGTTCGGGTTTGAATAGCTGGAGACGTCATGGGGGATCCATCTTTCTACAAGAGACTCGCTTTCACGGACTGGTGTGGCTGGTCGAGAGACAGGAACAGGCCCGCTCTGAACCGGTGATTGCTCTGAAAGTTCAGCCCGATATTGTTGACGAGGGAAAACTGGAGCGTCCATGTAGCCGAGATCGCCTCCGCAGAGCTCTGCATGAGAATCAAACGGCGACCGTTGGGCGGACGCATTTCCAATGAGCTCATGTCTCGGGGGCGACTGGGGCAATTCTGGGCGATATGAAACCTCTGACGACTGAGGCAGCTCGCCCATTCCCTGAGGAAACGGGGGCCCGGGCAGTTCCTGGTCCATGAGGAATTCGATTTCTTGCTGGGGAGAGCGGGCCTCGGGAGACGCGGGTCTAGACGTCTGTCCCCGGAGATTATGCCGGGATCTCCCGAGCGACTTGAGCGATAGGCGTCTTTTGAAACTCCCAAGCCGAGACTTTGTCCAGCACCACAGGCAACGCCCAGGCTGGCACGTCGTTGGGGCCGTCTGAGGCTGCCGAGCACGTGAGCAGTCCAAGCATTCCGAGGCATGCAGCATTTCGCAATTCTTCTCCAAGTGGATGAGCATGGACTGCAGGTCGCTGAAGCGTTCCCGGAAAAGGGGCATTGGGCACGTGTTGTCTCCATCGTTGGCGTTGAAATGAGATGGAAATGTGCGCGACATCAATATCTTGTTCATGAACCTGGCATGAAGACAGTCACGAGACAGGGAATCAGATGCTCTGGATTTTGTGGTTTTGTCAGTCACCGGAGAAGGCAGGTAAGACTGGAGCAAAACAGACAAAACATACTCTGGGCACGGAGCAGTCACCGGTGGAGGTACGGATGAGGGCCGGACCAGACCGAGGGTCTCGGCCGGGAGGGGTTCGGCCGGGAGCTCCAATTCGGTCGGGGCGGGGAGGCGACCAGGCACAGCCGCACGTAAAGAACTTGAATGGTGGTCGTGGAAGAAGGCCATCTTGAAGCGGGGGTTTGATCGCAAATCACGCCAGGTCAAAGGTTTCAAGTAACTGACTACCAAGGAGCAGATGATTGACAACGCCATGGTGGCGAAGAGCGGCCCCCATTGTAGGTTTTGTGTTCGAAGCCTGCCAAAGGCGGCGCCGGCCAAGAACGAAGGTTACAGCAGATATCTCGATCATCTACAGGCCTTCATTGGCCTTGATTGGGTGTTCTGGGGTTGTTGTCCATGGCGGGACCTACTGGACGGCAATGTGTGTAGGTCCGCCGCAGGAAGGACGAAATTCCATTTGCCATAAAGGCCAAATGCCAGGGCTAGCAGTCGTCAGCCCGCTGGGAGCTTGACCGAGGTGGCCAGCCTGAAACGCCGTCTTGCAGCGACAGTGTAGCCCAAAAGCAGTGGATAAGTCGATTCCTGCCGCTATTGGACAGGCGGATGACGAGGCAATCCGCCATGATGTATTTTTAATCGGTCCTGTTCCTTTTAGGCGAGCGACGGGTGATACAACGAGGTGTCGACGTGGATGCCTTTTCCGTGGGGTGAAAAGTGAAAGAAGAAAACAGAGGCCATGAAGGCACAGTGGAGGTCATGCGCGGCATGGGAGCCTGCGTTCACCGACGCACCGTTTAAGGCACTCACTGGGCTCATCGGGTTCAAAACTAGCCGGGCAGGCCCAGAAGATGCGTGCAGCGTCAAGCGTACGTAGGCCCCCCCCCCCCCCACAGCTCAACAGGGGATATCGGCGGCCGTCACCTTAGGAGCGAAAAGGCAGCGAGGCCGCCCATGGGCATGAATCATCCGGGCAGAGAGATAGCGAGCCTTAAGCGGTCTTCCGCTGCTGGTGTTGAGTCGCCAGGGAGGCGGAAGGTCCGTCCAAGGCAGAGAAGTGGGTGTGGTAAGGACAGCCCAAAACAGAAATGCGGCCAGTTGCTTGTTAGTGAGCACTGCGCTGGGACGCCCATGTAGGCGTCTTGGCTTTGGGATTTCGTCGCCGAGGTTCGTGTCAGAGAAAAGAAGAAAAAAAGGAAACTGTCCGAGAAAAAGTCGATATCAACCTTGACCAGGGAAACCGTCTCCTTTAAGCAAACACAAGAGCAATGCTCGCTGGCTGCACTGCCCTCGAGGTCATCTCGCCCTATGGTGGGCTATGTAAGGTTGAACACGAGCGCCTGGGTCCGCTGGGTTGACCCCCAGCCGTCTTTGCTGGGCGGCTTGGGGCGGTGCTCACGGTTCACAGGCCAGCATCGGCCTGTGAGGGCCGTTTCAGGGGCTCCTGTAAGGGTGGTTCAGCTCAAAATGGGGACTGAGCATTCACAGGCCAATCAACGGGATGCGAACCAGAGCCTCGTCTCTCTCGGGGCCGTTAATGATGGCCATGACCAAGCCGGTGTGTGGCCGTCCAGCGGCTTCAGTTGGGTGGGAACGGAATTGCACAAATTTGCGGCGACGATGTAACAGGGATCAATTCAGTAGCCAAATACGTACAGAGCACCCAATTCGTATCCCGTATTGTTCTCGATTCCGGGTCTTCAACGATGGGATAAAGGTGCAGCATTTGACATCATCCGGGTGACAAAAAAAGAGACAGAAAATCTTTGCTTGTCAAATCCAGGCTAGCCAGGGTTCACCAGTTCGCTACGTACTGTAGAACCAGGGAAGGAGCGATGGAAATTACCCCGCTCTTCACCGAAATTCGTGGAGCACACAGCGGGATGGGGGGTGACAATGTCTTGATTGGCTAGTGGCCCCTCGGCGTCTTACGGAGCCGGGAGAACCCCCCCCCCCAAACACGAGTTTATTTCGGTCTGTTTATTTCGGTCTTGATAAGGACAGGACCTACGCTAACGCCTTTCGTCTGGCTGCCTGCTCTTGCCCCTCCAAGGCTAAATTCCATCTGGCTCTTGCGAACCACACGGGACGGAGTACGTACTGCAACTGTTCGCCCCTCTTGATTCCTCAGCGCGAGATTGGCACTTGCCTTTCCTGACCCATCAGCAAAGGTTGTAAGTGAATCATGCCCATATTCACTCACAACCTCAGGGTTTTCCTAATTCCAGGTTACCTCACCTCAACCACAGACAAGTAAGCATAAGATTCCTAAACAGAACATTTGACACAGAAGTATACGGAATATCAAGTAGCATATCGCTTATCTAATCCATCAACCATCTTGTCGTTACCGCGATGCTCTCATACTAACATCTAACGGGATTAATTAACAATTACCCTCAACGACTACAGTCTAGCGTCGAGATATCATGCCGAACGATCCTTCGCCGGCCTTGGCGACGCTGCTTTTCCCACGGATAACGAAACCTGTCGACTCCGTCAACGTGCTGCTGCCTCAGGCACTCAGGTACGAAGGAATGGAGGTGAGATATTAGCCTGGAGGGCAAGGTGGGCTATATGTACTCTGTCCTAAGGAGCACTATCTCTCGTTTCAGCTTTGAAAAGAAAGAGAAACTAGTACGAAAGTTGTGACCTATTCCGGGGTGCGTATGCACAGAGGGCTTCGCCCCCCTTCGAGCTGCCCATTCACCTGTCTGCAACTAGGATTTGTCTCTGAGCAGATAGAAGCTGCATAAGTCTAGACTCTAAAACTTGAAGCCGGCCGCCGGGGGTTGTATCCAACTTAACATGCCGTGTCTGTATCAACGTTAGCTGCTCCGGTTAGAAAGCCAGACTAGTGCTAACACCTATATCGACATCATACTTTCGTGTTATACCCACCTAGTTGGCAGAGTTGGCAATCCTACACTACGTACGGATAGCCTAGCAACATTGATTAGGCAGGCTGTCGTGTGTTGTATTCCCAAAACCTAGGTGGTGTACAAAAATCTAGGTGGCAAGAGTTTGAAACTGACGGGTAGAGAGACCGTGTCGCTTTGAAAGGACCAGTCTTAAAAAAGAGTGAAAAACTGGGAACGTCGGTGCACACGCCAATGCAGACAGAGCTCGAAAATCAAGAGCTGCACCTACCCAGAGAGTTTGACTGCAGATTTGAGGACCGATATACAAAAACCAGATACTGATGGGAATTGAATTTACAGGTCTTGAGTCCTTGACCAACAGACCGAAATTCAGTCAAAACATGAAATGCGACTTCATGCCAACATAATCCGGTGCCAATTGGATATCGGATATCTACTCTTTGCCCCCCCCCCGCCGGGATAGAAAAGGGAAGGAATGCGGGATTTGTCGCCGCTGTCACCGACCTGTGTGTAGGTGTGTATGTACGTACGTACGTGGCCCGGCTGGGCAGGTCTTTGGAGGGTGGGACTGAAGCTGCGGTGAGCTTGAATCGTTGAGTGTCCGAGGTCAGCCACTGCCCGGCAATGAACTTCCGATAGAAAATCCAGAACAAGAATGACACCAGAATCTAGAGTCAGCCATAATCATCTTCGTGACCTCATTGCCTGTCGTGCTTTAAATACATAGGGCGATGGTACTTTTGACCGCCACTTGTCAGCGGCAGGACAAATGAATTGGCACCGTCCTGGCTCGATTTGACCACTGGGGCAACCGACCCGGCCGCGCTATCGCTGCAAGGCCCGCGGCTCTTGACGAGGGCGCCCTCGGAGGCCTCGGCAGTTGCGGCGGCGTGGACCTGCACGCCCCAAGGCCACTGTGTGTGTCAAGTTCGGCGCCGGACAGTGGGCTTGGTTAGTGGGTGCAAGCCCCGGAATCAAGCGCCGTAAGCCGCCAAAGTCGTTTGCAACTGCAAGCGAGGTTGATTCAGGCACCCCGCTCGGCGCAGCCTCATAAGTCAAACCCTGGAAGACCCGACATTTGGGGGCCTGGGGCAGAAAATGCGCAGCAGCTCAGTCGAAGCTCCCTCCCTAATCGGGGGTAGCTTGCAGCTGGCCAGCCACCCGCCACAGCCTGGACGTGCTGCCACCCCGAGGCCTCTTTTTCTGCAAGGCATCGACCCAATCAACATCTGGGTTCACTGCGGGTCCTGCACCTGCTGTTGAGGTGCTGCGATGTCGTGCTCTGGCCAGGCAGCGGCCTCCTCACATAGGTTGCTCCCCCACTAAATCCCTTGATCCACTTGAAGGTCATTCCGCGCCCCAGACGGCCAAGAAAGGGCCTCAAATGTGCTGCTGCTCAATTGGCCCGTGGCAGAGAAACAGGGCAGGCCTGTCCTGCAAAAGTGACTCCGCCGCCGTGGGATCGCTCGACAAGACCTTGTTGCTTGCGGGTGGCCGCATGCAGCCTTACATACCTTAGCTACTGCGTAGTAGAATCGGAGTGAGTCGAGTGAACTGTGCTGCACTTTTCCCGAAGAGAGCAGCGCACACGCACCGCACCGCAACCGACTCTGTGCCGTCCCGTTTCTGCCTCTGAACCCCTCCTCAAATGTGTGGTACCGTACCCATTGGCTTGGCATGGTGGGCTGAGACTGAGAGATAAATAGGCCGTCATCCCGAGCTGTCGTGGCTGGCTGTGCCCTCTTGGTCCTCTCTTCAGGATCGCTCGTTGATCCCAAGCCGTCGACTTCTTCCGTCAGATTCCAATTGCTCCGTCACTGCCACCATTCCGACTTCGCTGTTGTGACACTATTGCGCAACATGTACAACGTTAGAGATAGAGTGGCATCGCGGCGGCGTGCCCCACGGCGCTCGACGTCCAGGCATCGGTATCCCAATCCCCACGACGACGATGACGACTGGACACTGTACGATGATACCGAGAGCGTCTCCAGCAGCGACTCTGAGGACAACTACATGTATCGGCCCCCTGTTATTGTCGATCCTCCACTGTGAGCCCCCTCCTGACCCCCTTTCCCACTTGGCGATTCTCTGCCATTGCTGACACCACGACAGCACCGTCGCGGAAAGCCACCCGCTAGACATGCCTGCGTACGAGGTCTATCGTATCAGCATGAACTCGAATACCCGCAAAGTCGTTGGCGGCTACAGGTTCATCGGCGTCAACGTGGAACAGTTTGAGCAGTTCAAGCCTTGGAACACTTCCCGGCCTGAGCAGTTCCAAGAGTCGGACCTGGCGGACATGCATCTTCGCGCCATTAGCGAGTTCCAGGCAAAGCACCGTCGCTGCTTGGCTTCCCGGATTCTCGGCGCCAAGGCCAAAACATACGAGCAAGGTCTCGAGGACCGATGCCGCAGGCTTCCCGCGCCTGTCCGGGAAGAACTGGCTCATATTCTCACCGCCCGGGGGATCGCAACATCGAGTGCTTTCCGCATCCGATCATGGTCCGTCGCTGTGATGCAAGAGCAGCTGCGTGAACGGTTTACCACCGCCGAACCGGTTGAGGTGAAGCGCCATAAGATTCGTTTCTGGAAGAATCCCGGCTCCAAAGATCTGGTTGACTATCTGTTCGTCATCCGAGGTGCCGAAACCAAGACCTGTAGCGGCATTGATGGTTTTAAGACAGCCACGCGAAACGGCAACCCCTGGGGACAGGCCGACATAAACGAGAACCTGCGGAAGTTTCGTGAGGCGAGAGAGCGTCGGGCTGAGGAGTTTTTGAAGACTCGCACCTCACCCCCATCCTATCGCAGCCGTCGTCGTGAGCGTGAGGGTTCGCCGGTAGAAATTCGGCGAAGGCCCGTCACCAGAACGCGCGTTCCGGTACGACGCCGCAATGATTGGCATGGGGACATTGTTCCGCTTCCGAGATACCCGGAGTCGCCGAGATATTCGTATCGATGTGCTCCTCCGCCGGCCCCGACTCCCCCTCGGTCATATTCCCCGCCACCCGGCGTTGCCAGGTACAATAGACCGTCGGTGGTCGCGCCGCCGTACCCGGACACATCAGTCCCGCTCCCCATGCCAGTGCCCACTTCGCAAGACGTTTACGGCGACTACGCCATGCCCCCGCCCCCGCGGCCGTTTTGCACCGTGGATGCTCCCATGTACAATCCAGATTATTTCGGCGGCGGCGGTGAGCAGCGACAGCAGCAGCATCTGTCGCCGCCGCCGCCGCCGCCGCCGTTTACACCAGAAGTTCTGCCGCCACCGCCGTTCGGCGGTCCTCCGGGCCCGTTAACGTACTACGGGTCGAATTGCAAACCCTCGGCATCCTGCCCCGCGTGCGCCGCCTCACCAAGGTGTCAGCACTTTCCCGGTGACGGCCTCTGCAACCGCGTTTTCCAGCTGCAAGATTCGAGCATCTCGCACCCGCCATGCTTCTTCTGCGTCACCAACGTCCCGGCTCCGGCTCCGGCCCCTGCCAGGTTCCCCACATACTGGCCGACGTTCCCTCATTCGTCTCCGTTGCCCCCTGCTGCGGAGCCGCTTCTCTCATCCCCGGAGCAGATCTACCGCGACACGGTATGCGGGTTCGAAGCACAGCACCAGAGCGGCCCACCTCCCTTACCGCCGCACCCTCCGCTGCAGACGGGCTGGTGGGTAGACTGCGACTACGACGAGGCAGTGACGGAGCTCAGCGTGAGCGATGACGGCCGATTGCAGAATGAGGAGCCGGTAGAGACGGCAGAGGAGGAAGTAAGCACCGGTGGCGTAGCAGACGGAGAAAAGCCCAGCACCGGCAACAATGCCTCGGAGTCGGACACCGCTAGATATGTCCCTGGACCCGACAATAACGCGCCCCGAACGGGCGAGAGCAGCCCGATTTAACACGGGGCGGCTCGTGTAACGATGATCATGACGAAGATGATGAATGTTTCGTGACAGGTGTTCTTTGCGGCGTTCTGGTATAAAGGAAGGAACGGTTCTGGGTCTTGGGGGTCCTCGATCACGGTACTCCAAGGATGGACGGGGTTATCTCTTCTTCCTCTTCCGCTTTCGAGTGTATTTTCCGTGTAATCTGTGTAGGATCTTCTTTCTCTTTTCTTCACTGTACTTTCTTAGTGTAGTTTCAAGGGTCTCTAGACTGACCTAGTTGTAACGCCTAATGACCACAAAAAGATGCCATTGTCGAGATACTGCTTCCTCGTTTTTTTGGTGACTCCATGTTGTGAGGCGCCTTAGTAAGCGACTCGAACAAAACAGAGGGCAGTCTCTTTTCCGCGAGGAAATGGAAATTCCAAGGATAAATGGGCAGCTTGAACTCTAAGCTCAATGAAAAAGGACTCCGAATTAGAGTAGTGAAATGTAATCTTGCTGAAATGTTCTTTTCTTGTTTTATTTTTCCAAGATGGTGGGTTGGGTACCGTTGCCCAAAAATTGGGCTGCTAGTGACAGTGGTTGCTCTTTCCCCGTAGACAGCTAGCCGTTAGGCACGACTGTGCAGCTGTGGGGCCCAAGGTTTCCAGAAACCAGCAAGCACAGCGCGCCCCACAGATTGCCCTAAACGGGCAAGGCACAGGGGGTGGGGCCAGCCTTTCCTCTCGCAAAGAAAAATATTTGCTGCAGCAGACAAACGGAGCGAAGAAGACCGCAAATCTGAAGCCATCTTCAACAGCAACAAACTCGCCCACCCACAAACGGTCCAGTTCGATCAATCGATAAACCCCGAACAAATTCCCAGTCACGATGCATCTCATGTTCATCCCCGACGGCCACGGTGGGCGCCAGTACTCGCTCAAGAAGGTGCTGGACGGCCAGGTGACCAAGTCGGCGCACCCGGCGCGCTTCTCGCCCGACGACAAGTGGTCGCGCCACCGGATTGCGCTGAAGAAGCGTTACGCGATCCTGATTGAGAAGAATAGTGCGTTCTTCCTCTCGAACCTAGTTTTCCTTTTCCCTTGTTCCCTTTCCCGAGTCTCCCCAGTGGGGTAGATAGGTCGATGCTGGTGGCGATGACCTACAAGCAAATAGGATGGAAGTTGACAGCCATTATTTCACCACCTGCAGAAGCTTGCAAGCAATAGAAAGCGACCCGATTACTTTGGGCACCACGAGAATTGCAACGACGGCTTGGGCGGCGGGCTTACGCTTGCGTTATGCTTGCGCCTCTGGGAAACCCACGCAAAAACTATTCTACGACCTTGCTGAGTAGGACGCTCGAACCAATTTTGTCTTTTATCTCGGAGGAACGATGGCTCGGCGCGCTGGCCGTCGGTACTGGCGAATCGCCGACCGGAAACCGAGCAGCAGGGACATTCGCCGAGCATTGTCAGGTAGTGATGTAGCGGCTATTGGAGTCGCCCGGTGCGCTTTGGGAATGCCCTGACTTCGCTTCTGATCGTCAGGGCTGGTTACGGCTTGATTCTGGAAAGGACGGCGTTTGCTTTGGGTCAGGCTTTGTGGGTTGGCGTCACTTTGGCACTTTTTTCATGTGAGCCGTTTTCAGAAACAGCTAGATAAGGGCGGTGCAGACAAAATGGCTTAGGTATTCATTGACATCCTTTCTATCACTGGGCCAATGTCAATGTTCGCCTCTCGCCGAAATTTGCAATCAGCCCCTCTTATTCGCGTTGACATTGCGAGGCGCTCCCACCTTGGGCCTCCCATGGCCCGAATTCCTAGAACCGGTCAGGATGCTCGGCAGATAATCCTCGTCCATAAGATCTCGGTATCTCGTCCGGCGATCTTCTTCGAGTATCTTGCTGTACTCCTTTTGGTCCTCGGCTAAGATAAGCTGGCTTCCCCACCCCTGCTTGCCACCTCCCTTGACGTTTGCGAGCTTGCCGCTCGCCGAGCCGTGTGTGGGCTTGGGAATGCTATACACATTTCCCCTGTTGTTGTACTGGAAGTTCTGCTTGAGGTGCAGTTTGAAGTTTCCTGAGGCATCTGTGGAGCAGGATACCCGCGTCAGAGTCGGCTGCCCGCAAGAAGGACAGAACTGCTTTGACATGTCCTTGCAAACCTTCCAGCAGCCATGGCACCTCAGAACCCATGTCTTCAAATAGGTGATGCGAGAGAAGCCAGTATCCAAGAGACTATATTTCGTTGGTTAGCATATTCAACTGCAGGTTGAGACAACTTTCACTTACTTCAGGTTTATCCTCAATGCCACGTGTCTCATGGCCATATCAGCGGTGATCAGGGCAGCCTTCAGGGTTCGCTGAATCGGCTGCGGCGCCTTATGGGTGTTTTCGCGGGCTTGGTGCTTCTTTATATTGCTTGGGGCTGATTGAGTCAAATGTTAGCATTTGCTAGGCTCTGGCAAAGAGCAGCAAAGGTGCCTCGGGAGCCTTACTTATCCACTCTCCTGCACCATCGTTCTCTTCAGACTCTGATCCGGACCCTTCTACCTCCTCCGGTGCATCGACAGCTGCGTCCTCGCTTACTTGGCCGCTCAGGTCAAGGTCTTCCAGCTTTTCTTCCAGCTCGTTTGTTGTAGCCTGCACTGAGGCTTCGCTGGCCTCCTCTTTTGGCTCAGCCAAGGCGTCGTTCACTTCTGCAGCCGCCTCAAGTTTATCCTCCACTGCAACACTGCTATCTACTTCCTTCGCTATCTCTGCGCCAGTTTCTAGTTGCTCGGTTGCGGTGCCGACTTCCTCGGCTGTAGTACTTTGCCCTTCTTGCGCAGCTTCCACGGCTCCAGGCGGCTTTCCATTGATGGTTTTCTGGTTCGGCTCACGCCTAAGACGCCACTGTTTGTATGTCCCTGTATTAGATACGGCCTTTTGCCAAAAGGGCCAAACTGGTTGGGATTGAAGAACGTACGTCACCGCCATTTTTCTCTAATTCCAAATCGTACGTCAGGGCGAGAAGATGCAGATCTGGCGCCGAGAGGACTTGCAGGTCGCCTGTCCGCCGCGCGAAGCTAGTGACGAATTGGACCGACTCTGGTCTTGGGGTTCTGATTTTGAGAAATGGTCGCAAGGTTATCTCGAACCGAGATCTCGTCGCCTCGTCACGGACTGCGGCACTCTTGGAGATTAGAATCAACTGGCGGCGCTCCCAGAGTCCAAGACATACTTTCTGCCACCACGGCCGGGATCGTGTAGAGCTCGTCTGCTTGAGCAATCAGAGTAGACACCGTAGGATCGTTCTTTATTATGGCATTGGCGTCCAAGACCAGGCAGTGCACGGCCTTGGCTGGCGTTGCCGGCGCCGGAATAGGCGATGTCGTCGAGTGGGTTGAGCCTCCGAGCGCTGTGGCGGGGGCGGGGTTAACAACCTCCACCGCCTGAGCCACGGGCTCAGTCGCGGGTTCGGTCGCGGGCTGTTCCATGTTTCAAGGTTTGGCTAGGATTGTGGATATCTCTTTTGCTCGAGTTTTCTAGTGAGAGTAGCGGTTATTCTGCAAAGATTCACTATCTTGCGAGTCAAGCTGGTTCAGGGACACAAAGATGGATTGTGAAAGTCCGTCAGGCCCAAATCTCAAAAAATTCTGGCGGGGACGGTGGGCAGAACTTTCATCCCGGCGCCCAAATCGAAGACCCTAATAACCCCACATTCTCAAATCGAAGACCAACCCCACCGGCCACCACTAGAACCCAACTCGAAATCCACCCCTACCCAATACACGCCCCGGTCCCCACCCTAAGTAAACAAAGGGGTCCAACAAAGGTACTGTACTTATAAATGTGGCGTTTGCTCTCTAAAACGAATTAAGTCCGAAATTAGTACTCTCAAAGCGAGTGGTAAAATTCCTAGATGTGGAGTACTAGGTTTGAGGAGAATGGTGTTGGTAAATAATTATATGATTAAAGCGCTTGCTGAGGAAGACTTTGGCGTCAGAAGATTCTCATGAAGGGACACGAGAATAAGGAACCGTGGATGAACAACCGGTCTTTGACATGGCCTCAGTTCTGCGCCAATTGTATCTTCATCTATTTGCGACTGTGGAAGTCACTCCTTGAGGAGACGAAACTAAACAAACTAAACACTCTTTGCTTCTAGTATTTTGGTGACTAGAGTAGTCGTAGATGGTAATTCCAGGATCAATATTTCCTGCCCTCATTGATGAGGGGAATTTCTGCGATAATCAAGTAAACTGATCTCCCTTTCATGTCTATTATTTTGAGACGTTAAAATGAACAGCAAAGTGTTTAGATCTGATAGTTGTGTGTGAAAGGAGTGTATTTTCGTGTCTGCGAAGCTGATTCTATTTCCCGTGATTTCGAACCCCTTACCCCCAAGTCAAGCATGTTGGCATCTCTATTTTCACCACCTGACTGTCCCCAAGCTCTCCCTCCTTCCCAAGCCACCATCACAGCAAGATAACACCTCCAGCCATCCATCCAAGAGACCCAAACCAATCAAGCGCACAGCGTCAAGGTGATGTCCTTCTCGGCCGTGCACACCTTGACCTGACTACCTGCCGGCGGCGTGCCGTTAGGCCAACTGATCACTGGGCACGAGGCGTCGGCGCTGGCCTCGACCAGCTTGCTGCCGGCAAACGCGTCGCCGAACACGTCCGACAGGTCGTAGTACACACCGTCGTTGATCAGGCTGTACGCGAAGATCGTCTGCGGCTGCCCCGTGTAAAGCCCGTCGGTCGTCTTGGTGATCTTGAGCGCCTTGCCCCCCGTCACTGGGTCCCGCGTGAACTCCTCCCCGTACGACCCTGTCCCGGCGGCTAGTGTGAACGGCCCGGCGATGTTCTGGCCGACGCTCCACAGTGTCACGGGTGCGCTGCACTTGTTCACTACGCGCGCGCTACCGAAGGCCAAGGCCAGCGGTGCCGCGGCGGCGAGGGCGAGGATGGTGAGCGCGTTGAGCATGTTGGGTGGTAGATATTGGGTTGTGGTGTTGTGTGGTTTGGAGTTGTTTAGAGTTGTTTGAGCGTTGTAAGTTAGATTAGGTTAGATTTGTGTGTGTGAGGATGAGGAAAGATTGAGACGTCTCATGAGGGGAAAGGCCAAGGGGTTTTATATCTTTTCATCGACGTCACCGTCCCGCAACTAGCCATGATATAGTCCTCGTGTTGTAGGTTGCCATGCTCGGCGCGACGTCACCGTCCCGCAACCGACCACGATACAGTCCTCGTGTTGTAGGTTGCCATGCTCGGCGCCGCGCTACTCGGATCTTGCTGCGATTCCTGAAGAGCAGCAAGAATCAGGTGGGCCTGTTGCGAGGCGCAAGAGAACAACAGCCACGCTCTCGTCTCATAGGGCTCTCGCCATACGGCATATTACGCGTCGCTCAAAAGACATGTCTTGCCGGCGTGAGCGCCATTCGCAACGGACTTTCAATAATAGGTCCGAATTGAGGTTTCCAAATAGGTAACAAAAAGGCATGGCGAGTAATTACTGGAATACGAACTTTCAGTCGAGCCCAATGGATTACCCGACAGTGAGAGGTGGGCAAGTAGCGAAGAGGAAGCGGGTGCGACCCACTGAATCCTCTCGTTGGCTGGCTGAGTTGAATACGAAAGGCACAGAGGAGCAGGTCAGTCAGGTGAGCCCCCCACCGTTACCGTCTGTTGGCACCTTATGACGGGGTGCATCTGCAGATCCGCCCTTCCGAGCCGGGTAAGTTGGCCTACATCATACGTGAGTGGGAATATATTTAGTCAGAAAATAGAAAGTCCCATAATGGATGATCAGGCCTCAGCTCACTCTCCTAGGCGTCGTTGGTCATCGCACCGTCGCATCGCGGACTTGGGCTTGACCTTGAACTTGCGCGACACGTGTAGACACAGCTTTCGGTAGATCCGAGGCGGAGCCTGACTGCCGACCGCTCGTCCCCCCCGCCTTGCCGATCTTTTCCTCGCCGAGCTTACCGGTCAGCTTGAATGCGTATTCAGCCGCCGAGGGATGGATGCCCTACAACATTTGGTCCAGTGTGCTGACACGCGCCCCTTTGCATTTGATGGAAACTGAGGTTCGAAAATATGAAAAATAACTATGTGTCTCGTTTGAAACTCTGTGAGTATTCATCTGCCCACAACGACGTTGAAGGTGGTGACCCAGCTAGGTAGATATCCAGTGCAACAACTGTTAATGATACGCAAAAAAGGATGATGGCATGACCAATGGCAATAAGTAGAGATTGTATTGCAATCATGTGTTCCAAAACGGGGCTGAATTTCGCCGTATTATTGCGGGCAGCCACGGTAGGACTAGAATACGCACTCGGGTGCTGGTCGTTGATCTGCCGTTGTTGCCGAATGTCACCAAGAGAACAATTGCGGCTCGTATCTGCAGTTTTATGTCTTGGCATGACTTTCTGCTCCCAGCCCGCCACTTGTTGTCGTTGGGAACTTGGTATGTCAGGTGAGGGGTGTCATACGATTAAGTAGAAACCCGATCCTTTGATTTTTTAACGGAACTAGAACTTGAATCCGTTTGGGTGTTGAGAGAAGATTTTATTCGTTCATCCATGTTGTATTTCGTGTACTCAAGTAGCGACTTCTATAGTTAGCTATCACCAAAATGAAATGGCTTAATCACCACGTATAACTAAAATAAAACAGTTAAACACTTGCCGCGGTACAACAAAAGTCGAACAATCGAACGGCACCGATAGAGTGATACCGAAGGAACGAAGAATATCTCTACGTCTCTGTCAGATCAAAAGAGGGAGTATCAGCGACACCTAGTTTCCTACCGACTGACACTGTTAGATTATCATACAAAGACACATGTCGGCGATCTAGAGTTACTCGATCGCGGCCTTGATCATTTATTATTTGGTGCGATTATTGCAATAATTCATTACTAGACTACTTCTGGGTTATTACCCAAGTGGTGACGAGAGCGGCGTGCATTCTCATGCAGAAAAGAACCCCAATTACAACCAATTAAGCTCCATACCCTTCAACGGTCTATGAGGTCTAGGTAATCAAGCATGGATAGCCTGCTGCACATGGGGGTAGACCTGGACCATTTGGTTGTACAGGTCGGGGTGGTCTCGCATGAGGACATCAGGATCCCAGGCTGACGCAACGAAAATCGTGTCGATGCCGCTGCTCAACGGAGTCGTGAAGATGTTGCAGATCTGCAGCCCAATAAGGAAGGAGAAAGCCACAACAACAGGAGTAAAGCCGCCACCTGAGTTGTAGGCTGGGTGTGTGAACACCATGTAGACATAGGACAGCAAAGCACAAGCATAGCCGACAAAGGTGGCGCCCATGCTCAAGACAGGGCCAATGAGGCATTCGTTGATCAAAGCGTCAATGCCCCGGTCCTTGATCATTCTAAATGAGAGAGTAAGTATCAGACTCATGGCCCTTTCGAAAAGGGTACAACAAAGGGGGTGTGCATATACTCACTTCCAGGTATCCTTGGCGGCGGGAATATATGCCTTTCCGTACAGAGCAATGTGGGAGAAGGCATAGCGATTGATGAACTGCACCGCCCAGTCGAGGAGACCGATGAGGCAACCGAGGATACACCAGAGGATTGTGCTGACGATGTTCCCGTCTGCGGCCGACTGTTGCTGAGCAATGGAGCACACTTGACGCAGCATGTTGATGATGGCAACAACCAAGCTGCCGAGACTGATGCTGCCAAAGCTGTAGGTGAGAGACCGTCTAAGCGCACCACGTGTAACCTTGGTCGGGAGGTTGCGAGAATTGAAGTACCAAGAGCCATACACGCCGGAGATGGTTGTGTGAATCGTGTTTTTGAGCCACTCCGATATCCAGTATGAGGCAAATGTGATGAAGACAATCAGACCTATGACCTTGCCACTGCCACAACCGCCAGCACCTTGGTTACAGGAAGGGTTGTTCGTGCTTGGCTCGTACTTGACATAGACGGCAACCAGAGTAACCGAGTACCACGCCGCAAACGCCGTCCCCAAGAACCCTCCAATTGCGCTGACGGCGTAGACATGGCCGTAGTTCTTGGAGACGTCAATGGCGGTTTTGAGCATCAGGGCACTGAAGGGGATCCTTGGAATCCAGGATATGAAAGCAAAAATCATGAAGACGGAGAATATGATGAAGACAATGCCGCCCGAGTAGTACTTCTGCGTCAGCATATAGATGGCAGTGGCGAGGCCGAACACAATGTTCAGAATGCCCGTGATCCAGATGAATTGCTTGGTAAACATGCGGGCAAGCCAGATGTAGCCGTGGCTGAGCGTGATTGCTGTTATTAGCACCCATAGAAACAGGTAGATGGTGTGCGTAGTCAGTCCGAAGTTGTTGGCCTGGCCGTTGAGACCGCCCCCGTTCTCTCGCCGTGTGGCCGCTGTTTTAACGACACTGCCATGTCAGCACACACGCTTCTCGGCATGTATAGGCACCCTAGGGAGGAACGGCCTAGGGCAGCTTAGACGTACCGTAGCCCTGAATCGATATGGCCGAAATAGCCACAAACCCGGCACAGGTGATGAGGAACAGGATGCCAGCCCAGAGATCGTTCCATTTCGGCTTCTGCACCTGGAAGACCTCATCAAAAGTCGGGGGCGGCCCCCCTGCGCCGTAGTTGTCGTTGAACTTGGGTTCGGCCTGGTTTTGGGGAGGCGGGTTTGCTGGTGGGGCGTACTGGCCACCACCATTGTGGCCATTGGGCTGCTGGGGCGCATTGTTGTTGTAGTATCCATTCTGCGGCGGCTGCATCTGGTAAGAATTCGGAGGAGGAGGGAGACGATACTGCGGGTTGTTGTAGCTGGTAGCCTCGCCGCCGTACGCGCCCGACATGCCGTCCTGAGGGGGGGTTGCAAGCAGAATGGATCGAAAATCTTTCGGTTCAGCTCGAATGGGGGAGCTGGGAAACGGCGCAGCAGCCTGGCTTCGGCAGCTGGGCGTTAGGACGGGCGGACCCCTGCGGGTTGTTGGCAAATGGAATGCACGGGAGCTGACGAACCTGAAGCTGTTGCAGGACGGACGAGTACTGCCGTCAGAAGATGTCTAATACCACACTGGAGGATATGTTTCGGAAGGAAACTGTTGGTGCCGCCCAACGCAACACGGCGCGGCGTAAAAGCTTGATGGGTGATGACGTAAAAGCGCTAGAATCGCTTGCTCTCCAATTCCCTTGCCCTTGCACAATCGGGTTGGCCGCCCCGCCAAGCCACTACCGAGCGCCGATCTGCGATCTCAGGGGCACTTTCCCAGATCTGGGGAACAACTTATCTCAGCAAAGCTCAGACCTTTCTGTGCGTTCAGCTGAAGTGATAGAAACCGAGACTCCACATTGTGGCTGCAGCCAATAGAAAGCGGCAGAGCGGCACGGAAAAGAGGCCGTGCCTGCAGAGATAACTTCCGTCTCGGGAAAGAGAGATTAGTGCCTACCGTACCTTACGTATTCGTATATTTATGGTCACATTTTATGAACATGTTGTATTGATATTGCTTTAACGTGTTTCCCTTGTTGAGGGAGTTCACTTGATGGTTTTCCAATCTTCTTCAGGGCATAGTTTTTTTTTCTAGAATCGACACAACGGCTTGACTCGGAAAACAAACAGAGCCTCAATCATGAGCTACCTAGGAGACGTGTCCGAAAGTCCATATTTTCTCATTTCGAGCTCAGTGAACTTACAGAAGTACAGCTCTTTCATCAGCAACTCTCTGCACCGCTGTGCTTAGCACTTGACGAAATAGCCGAATGATAGATTACGAGACCCAAGTTGTGATACCGGGAAGTGGAGAGCCAATGATTGTGCGAGTCTTAATTATGACTTGAAGATCAAATAAGACCAAACATCCACCCATGAGCCCACCTATGAGCATTCTAATCAGTTCTCCTTGTTCTTCTAGCAACCTGCAATACTAAATCGGAGTTTTTACGCTTCTGTATTGTGTTTAATTACGCGTCTATCAGAAGCACGTTGCGGGCCTATCTGACTCCTAAAGAAACGTTACCCGGTTTGGGTAAGGAGAAGAGTGCTTTTAGCCGGCACGTGGAAGCATATCATATATGGTTTACGGCAAAAACTCCCCGAATGTCTCCTATTTTTAGCTGATGGGCAATGTGTATGCAACCCTATATATTATGAGAATTATTAGGAACCGAGCCTCACGACCGATAGCTCTTACGGTCTGGTAGGCCGAGTGCCCCCACCCTATCAAGACCACAGATCCGCGTGTAATAGAAAGATATCCCATCCACCCCGCGCTTTGGTGTTTTCACCAGGTTGTGATATGGACGCGCCTATATAACCCAGGCACAAGTCGAGGTAGGTTCTGACACAAACATTTGATGCAGCGATTTCACTCATCAAGATCGTTGTCACAACACAAACGCAACTCCACTACCAACAACCTAATTATCCCTTATTAAGCCAACTGCAAAAACTTAGCGCGATGTTGTCCGGGTCTGCCGCCGCCGCTCTGGCTGCGGTCTGGTGGGCCCTCAGCTACAGCCTTGCCTACGGTCTTCCAGCGAATGCACCCACGGGCTCACACCTCAAAAATGCCAACCAACTGGTATCAACCAGGGAGCAGGCGAGCGCTGCCACCTGCCAGATCCTCGCCAGCAAATGTCCCAGCGTCGGGGAGATGGCGTGCACCGAGAGCGGAGTGCTGTACTATCAATGGGCTGGCGGGTTCATTGCATCTGCCATTGGCATGGATGGGAACAACAAATGGGTTCCCTCGTACATGTGGACTTTTGACGAGTGTTCGGGTCACGGAAAGTGACGGAGCGGGATTTTACGGTTCGTTGTCGGGCCATCGGTCAGCGGAGACCAAAATCTTGAGACTTTCACATTCTTCTATCTCTAAATAATTAGAGTAATGTACATAAGGTAATCACCCGAAGTAAGGTGTTTTTCTACTGACATTGAGCTAGTACGCATAATATAATGATTGAATAATTTCAGTTTTGCTAGGCACAGTCAGAACACAAGACGCGACTCCCCGCGCTCTTGGATTGACTCGTTCTTTCCAGCTAACCGTCTTCCCCCAAACAAGTCTAGCCCTTCTTTGTGCTCTTGTCGAATCGTGCGGCTTGGTACTGGTCGAGGAAATTACCTCCCTCCTTGTCGTAGAACGAGGAGTCGTCAAAGGCCGAAGAGAAAGCGACGGCGTGTTTCTCGTTCTGCTACTCGCCGTGTTCCTCCTTGTCGTCGCTAACTTCGCCAATCTCCTCAATGATAAAGTTGGTACCGGACGCGCTGCCAAAACCGTAGGGGAACCAATTCATGGCCGCCGCCTTCTTGGCCTCCTTTTCGCGCTTCACGTCGCCGGGGGTCTTGTTCTTTTCGTTCGTCATGCCCTCGAGTCGCGGATCGACCTTGGGCTTGTCATTACTGGCTCGCTGCTTGTTCTCTTCTATCCATTGCAGCATGCTAGCCGCTCTTTCTGGGCCCACGTCGAGGTGCACCACGTAGCAGGGCAGCATGGCCCGCTCGCTGTGCGCCACGTACTCATAACCGCCATCGAAATGGCTGTCGTAGCCTTCTACGAGCGGGCCATGCACGGGGTGGCTTTGATCAACAGCCTCGTTTCCCCCGCTGAGGGTGCGGCCCATGATTGTGGCGCACACAAAGAGCCTCATGGTGGGAATATCGCCCACGGGAGTCCTTTGGCGCTGTCCTGTGGCATAAGCCATGGCGTACCCTGCCCTGTCGGAGCTGTAGATGCCACGGTTAAACACGAAGCCGGACCGCGGCGACGCAATCACTTTCCCGTCAACTATATTCCCAGTCATTCGGAATCCAAACCGGAGGATATAGCTGACACTTGACAGGGGCGTTCCGTAGTATGTCACGCGCGGCTTGACCATCTCGTCGATCAGATCCTCCTTGGAGATGATGGACAAGACACGGCGGGCGAGCGCCCTGTGTGGCGGCAGCTTGCCACGCAGATCAGACACGTCCATACCCTCGAGCTTCTCTCGCAACCTCGTCTGGTAGTTTACAAAGCCCCGAGCCAGATCTTGCCGCATGATGGACTCGATATGGACAACACGCAGCCAAGACGGCAAGTCTCCGGCGATCTGCTTCGGCGTGCGCCTCAGGAAGTGGGGCGCCGTGTCTACGACAGTGCTTGGGTCGAGACCGACCGGGTTCTCCAAGATGGTATTCCAATCGGACACTTCGGAGGCTACCCATCCTTCTTGAACCACCTCGCTGCCGCTCAAAGCTTTGGGCTTCTAGACGTACTTTTCCTCGACAGAAGCTATCTTCTCCAGAGCCTCTAAAATAAGCAATGCGAGATCGCCGCCCTTAATCTTCACTGCCTCGGTCGGGGCGTTGCTATCAGGGTTTGGATGGCGCGAAAGCAGAAAGATGTCGCGGATATCGGCCCTGAGCGGATCGATCACCTTGCGTGATAGCACGTGGTCCTCGTCTAGCACTTCGCAGAGTAGGAGCTGCTCAAAGAAATCCGTGTATAGGTTAAGCTGCAACAGAGTGAATGTGAAGGACCAAACGTGGCCCTTGTCATCCGAATCATGAATCCATTCGAGGATCGAGGACTGAGGGGGGGACATCCCCCAAAACAATCGCCTCAGCCATTCTTAAGCCTCTTTGTTGTTGGAGTATGATAAGCAGGCAAGATTCAAGAAATCGAATTGGTGTCCCGTCGTCAGTCTTAGGAGTTTCAAAGCTGATACGAGCCTCTGCACAGAAGAGAAGTTCAAATCAACGACCGGGAAGTTGGTCAGAACTACAAGCTGAGAGCGGCTTTAATAATGATTCCGTTTGACTAACGAGCTATATAACATCGTTGCAGCCACTTGCAGCCACTTGCAGAATAAACACAGGCTGTTTCGTAACCATAAGGGACCCAATAATAAGCCACGCCGCTATAATGCCTTTGATTATTAGAACAAGGAATCTTAGCGACCGTAGTTTACTCGCCATTAATCCTTCGGTTCTTATTTCCGCACAGAACGCCAAGTGCGGTTGTTTCATTGGTCAATATATTCCAGTATTGAATAAACGACAAGTGTTGCTGAGTGAGTCTTCAGTCTTGAGTCTAGAGACTGACTGAGCTGACGATGACGACAGAACGAGCGAGGCTATTGGTGGATATGACCCTAACATAAGTCTGCTCGGGCTATTCGAAACTCCTACTTGGTCTATAGGTAGCTTATACAAAGGGTGTATTTGGTGATAATCGCATCAAGCCCAGCATAGAGAAACACAAGGGCTTTGTATTAAATGCCAACTTCATGTGAACGCTCTGAAGTATGAGTTAACGTTTTTAACAATGGGAACAGGGTTTCTCCACCGAGAAGACGAGACAAACCAGAAACGTAGGTGGGTAGAGGTCATGGTCAAGTTGAAATCAGTTTTATCCACGCTTATTCACTTGATTGCGCTCACCCCAAGACAACTATGAGTCCTGGCAGTTGTGGGGCACTAACTCCAAGCTACTTGGTAGGCACCATCTATTTAGAACCCGTCTTACCAGTGGGAATACAGAACAGCACAAGCCTCTTCCCCTTTGCGCCCTCCTCACCATCCTTCCAGTCAGCAAGCCCCTTGTCGACCCGGTAATAGCCGCGCCTTTCGAGCTGGATGATATCATCCTTCTTCAGATCCTTTGAAGCCTCGTCACACCACGCATCCTCAACAGTCTCCGTGACTGGCGTCAAGAAGTCTTCCAAGTTATCTTCCTCTTGCAGGACATCCTTGGTGATGAGATAGTCAAAGTCCCAGAGCTCAGCGGGCACCAAGGCCTGCCCCTTCGAAGAAAGCCAGGTGACCTTTTTCTCGGTGGACTTGACGTCACCTTGAAGGTTAAGTTCGCAGGTGAGGCTAGGGATAGGGTCACCGCTTCCGATCTCTCGAACAATTGCATTGCCCCACGCCATAAGTGTGATCTCCTCGCCAACCTTGAAGCTTTTAGCATCAGCCTGATCCAGAATAAGCTCAGATGAAAAGGCGACATTTTTGGTGCCGACGTCCTTGTTCTTGGGGTGCTTCGGCTTCTCTGCCGTGAATGGCTCGGCAGGAGCATCGGCGCCGGTGATGGTAATCTTGACAACATTCTTCTGGGATATGGCTGTGTGGCGGGGTGCAATAGGATCAATTTCCTTCTTGTTGCTGGCCCAGAAGTTTGTCCAGTCCATAGTCACAATGTTTCGGCTTGGGCCCTGCTTCAGGATGAAATCCCGAAGGGCTGGAACCGTCATACCCCTTCGCCTAACTCCGCGAATTGTCGGAAATCGCGGCTGTGAAGAAAATATTAGTTGGAGTCAGAACAACAGCGAGGGGCAACAATTAAGGGGAATTAGGTGGCCATACATCATCCCAACCCCAGACCCGCCCAGTGTCGACCAACTTGGCCAATTTCCGCTTTGAGAGGAACGTCTTGATGAAGTTCATACGGGCAAAGTCCCAGATGTGGACCTGCCGCAGCTTCAACGTGTCGATAAACCACTGGTACTGGGGGTTCCTGTCGGTGTACTCGGTGGCCCTCAGGGCATGTGTGACGCCCTCGTGGCTGTCAACCAACGGCGCGGCGAGATCGTAAGTCGGGTAGACCTTGTAACGAGTACCGGTACGATGGTGAGGAGTGTCGACGTTGCATCGGTAGATAACTGGGTCTCTCATCGCCTTGTTCGGGTTGTCCACCGAAATCTTGGCACGGATGCAATTCCGGAGACCTTCCTCGGTGCCCTTCTTCATCTCCTCGAAAATGCGAAGGTTCTCTTCAACAGTTCGGTCCCGGCGCTTGGAAGCTATGCCCTTGAAGCGCTCGTCACGCATCGTCTCTTGGTCTGTGTCATCCGCGTACGCGTGCCCTTCTTTGATGAGTCGAACGCACATGTCGTGGAGGTATTCAAAGTACTGGGATCCCGGGAGACTAAATGTTAGAATTCTATGGGTTTAATGGGAAGATGGAATCCTTGTAGAAAAGGACAAGATTTGGGCCTTCTTACGTCCGAGGTATAGGTGAGAGTGTCAGGCTTGATTCCCATCAAGGCCAAGTCCTCAATGATGGCGTCCTGAAACTCCTCCTTCTCCTTTGACGGGTTTGTGTCATCAAGCCGCAACCGCATTGTTCCCTTATAAGTCTGCGCAAAGTAGTCATTGAGCAGCGCGGCTTTGGCATGTCCGATGTGCAAGTATCCTCTGGCTACTGTTAGTCCGGGGGATTCGTCGAGGCAATGGTCCTTGGGAGGGCAACCTACGAAGGCTCGGGCAAGAATCTCGTCACGACTCCCTGGTCGGCGTTCTGCAATGCCAAGGCATAGCTTCCACCCGCCTTGCTTAGGGCAGCAACCTTGGCCTTTGCGGCGGCATCCTTGGCCTTGATATCGCCCTGGATCTCAGGATGGTTGTCCTCGACGAACTGGAACCATCTGGCGAGGTTTGCGAGGCTGCCTCTCTTAATGAAGGACACAGCTGCCTTGTTTCCACGGAGGGCGAGCCAGATTTTGGTGTCGATCTCGCCAAGCGAGTAGCCGTTGAGGTAGGTTCGAAGAATGAGATGCTTGTCGAGGGCTTGGAGCCGGGGTTCGATTTGGCGGAAGTCCGCTGCGAGAAGCGCCTCGAGAGGCTTGAGCTCGTCCAGCTTCATGTCGGATCAAAGCGAAGAGTGACTGTATAAAGAGAGATGCAGTGGCGGTGGTATATCGTCGCCAGTGAAGTTGAGTCAATCGCCCCAAGTTTTTGGAGGGGTCAGTAGGATGCCTGTGTGGCGGGGCAGGTGGTTGGGCAGCTCATTATGCCGGGCGGTGAAGACTGAAGTTCGTCAACTACGGTAAGCTCTGACCCCCCTGTCAGAGACCGCATTTCGGCCTCAGAACCAAGGCATCAAATCGCGACGCTGGGGTCGCCCAGATTGGCGTACGCTTTTTTTCCCAGCGTAATTCGAGCTCCCTGTTCGCGATACTCGTTGTGGGAGCAACCGTTCGATTCCAACTCCCAATGGCCTCGACAACCCAATGCCTCGCCTCGCTGGCAAGGCTCAGTCTGCGGGCTCCCGCAAGGCCGATGGCAATTTCCACAATACCCAACTTCCTGTTGCCGTCGGTCGCGACACCACTGGTTCGATATGCCTCCAAGAAGTCATCAGGTGGAAACAACAACATGCGGAAGCGCGTGGTGAAGAAGAAGAAGGCGTATAAGACATTTCGCTCCTATGATATGACTAATATGGACCAGTACTCTCTCTGCGATGCCATGAGGTGAGTTTGGCACCCTGGCTTAGTTATCAGTTGCCGCTTGTGCGCCAGGTGCTGATGGTGATTCCAAATGATAGATATCTCCGCGCCTTCGAAGTCGGAAGCCCGCCTACCAGCGTCAAATACGAGGTCGCCGTCAAGTTGAAGACACAAAAGAACGGCCCCGTCCTGCGAAATCGCATTCGCTTGCCGTTCCCGGTCAAGACCGACACGCGTATCGCCGTCATCTGCCCCGAGGACAGCCCCCTAGCCTTGGAGGCGCAGCAGCTCGGTGCTGTAGCAGTCGGCGAGGAGAGTCTATTCGAGGCTATCCGGCAGGGCAACATCCAGTTCAACAAGCTGATCTGCCACAAGGAAAGCGAGGCGGCGCTCAAGAAGGCGAACGTGGGCAAGCTGCTGGGTCCCAAGGGATTGATGCCTAGCGCCAAGACCAAGACGTTGACGACAGATCTCAAAGGGACGATGCAGGAGATGATTGGCGCGGACGAGTTCAGGGAAAGGAACGGCGTGGTGCGGCTGGCCATTGGCCAGCTCGGCTTCACGCCGCAAATGCTATCCGACAACCTCAAGGCATTCATGGGACAGGTCAAGACGGATATGAACCAGATTGACGACTCGCATGTCAAGCTGCTCGATGAGGTCGTGCTGAGCTCTACCAGCGGGCCTGGGTTCAGCTTGAATGGCAAGTTCAACCCCTCAGGCGAGAGCCTCGAGATTGGGGACCTCGAGTCTGTCATGTAAAGCCACGCAGGGTTGTCTTGTATGTATAATTGGTGTTTGGTGTACGTCGTTACGTGGTGTATCATAATTCGGAATCCAGAAAAAAGAAACTGTCTATAGCTTTTGGGTATCGATATCCGGTCATAATGCCTCTTTCGCCCAAGCCACCTTTCCCTTAGCTGCCCAATCCAAAGTCCTCTCGCTTTTTCCCATATGAATGCTTTACTTTTCCTTCAGGACGCGTACTGCTTCGACATTCGCGTCCAAGGTACGGTATATGCCCAAGAACCTGATGACGCGCCCTTGGCCTCTGGTTCCGGCTCTTCGTGCTTCCTTCATAGCCGTGCTCAAGTCGAGTAGAATCGTGTTTCGGCAACGTATGATTCTTTCCTCTATTTTCTTGACAAATGGCAGGTCAAGCCCAATGAACCGCGATAATCGGCCAATGAGGACATACTCTTGAGCTAGGGTGGCTAGCTTCGACGGGCTGCTGCAGACAAAGTCATTACTCCCCTCATCAAGGCCGTCGCCGTCATCGTCGTTAATGTCTTGTATGTCATCAGCCCATTCATCGTCAGAGTCCGAGTCGCTGTCATCCAATTTCTGCTTTGCGTAGCCCGGTATGCTTCCGACGGCGAGACGGGCTTCTAGCTCGGCGACGCGCTCGTCAAGTTCGAGCATCTCCCGTCCAAGTTCGGCAGCGTCTTTGACTTCTTGTAACTCGTCATCTAGCACCGTAACCTCGACTCTGCGCTCGCGGACGCGGCTCTGAACCTCCTCGACGGCGCGGCGGAAGCCGAGCAATGCTACACGGACGTCCTCGACGCGTTCCTCCCCACCCTTGAGCTCGTCGCCGAGGCTGAGGAAGGACGTGTAGTTGGAGTTGACAAGCTCAAGCAGTTCCGCGCTGATGGCGGTGCTGCGGTCACGCAACTCTGAACGGAGGTCCTCGAGGGTTTGGTGACGTGCCGAAGAACCGGTATGCAGCGCCGACAGGTACGAGGCTGGGTCGAAGTCGGGCGCAAGGAAATCGCGCCGGGCAAGTGCAGTTGGAAAGGGCAACGGCGCATCGTCGTCAGACCCCCCCTCGCCATCTGAGGACGAGGACGAAGATCCAAGATTGAAGCCCGAGTAAGAAGACGTGGGCCGCGAGGTGGGCGATGGGAGACCAAGCTGCGCCATGATGTGAACGGCAGTCGGGATGTCGATATGGATGCCAATCAACCATTAACCGAATTGCTCCAAAACGTCAGAGAGGGACAGAGCTGAGAGCCTGGAGGATGGATACGAGATATGATTGGCTATAGCGCATAAAAGTGGGCCTACGGATCGTGTCGCTTTGCTGCGGCATTGGAGCGCTTCAGCGGGGGCAATAGAGACTCTTCCAAATTGGAGACGGTTCGGAATTCTACTCACGTTCAACACGGCCTGTCCCAACAGCCCCGATCTCTCCTAGAATGCGCAGTACAAGGCTTTCCCTAACTCAGGTAATCTGTCCGATCCGAGTTTTGAGTTACGCAGCGCTTGAGTTCGAGGTCGGATTTCGGCTAGTAGAACATGACATCCCGTCCGATGTCGCTCGGGTCAAGATCTAAAACATTAGTAGCCTCAGGATTGGAGTACGTAAGATATCCCCGGATTAAGTACATTTGAATTTCCCCGGAAGTTGGGACGACATTTATCCAGTGACTCAGTAGATACTAGAGCCTACGGAGGTTACAGGCAAAAGTTTTCACAGTGGGTCGGGTACTGGCAAGGGTCACGTTCAGGGACCCACTGTCCCCTCCGATGTACCAACGCGTCGCGCGCAGCTGTCAATTCAGAAAGGAATATACATTCCATTGGCATCAATGACAGCCTGTTGCCGTACGGGCATTGTATCTACACGCTCTCTAAGGAATTCCTCAGGGACCGCTTCCCATGCAGTATTTACTGCTTCGCGCAGTTGGTCGTATGACATCTTTGCCGGGTAGTTGACTGCAATGTAATCCTTCATCCAGTTCCATGCGTTCTCGATCGGATTAAGATCAGGACTATAGGGAGAATGGGTGTAAACAGGAATCCCTCGAGCTGTAAGCTCTTCATGAGTGACCTGGGCAGTATGAGGAGAGGCATTATCTTGCATAAATACCTGGCCGGGATGAAGCCGAAACCACGCATCAACAAGAGGGATAACTCTCTCCGAGTACTTCTCTCCAGTGATCGATCCCCAGTCCTTCTCCCAGAAAAGAGCAGGCCCTTTTCCATGTTTTGCTGAATATGAACCCCAGAACATCCATCCCTTTGGCCGTTGTTCACGCTCAACGATGCAAGTCGGGTCGTATGCCTCGTTTTGACGGCGTGTAACCCAGACCTTTCGATGGGTACCAGCAGTTACCCAGGTCTTATCGGTCCAGAGGATTTCGTAGTATCGCTCGAGAGGCCAGTGTACACGATCGAGAGCGTTGTCGAGGCGGATTTTTCGGTTCTTCTCGGTAATCGGGGGCTTTCGGTATGCAACATAGCGTTTGAAGCCAGCGTTACGAAGGGCGTAGCGGATGGCGTACTCTGAACAGCTCCAGCCAAGGGCAAGAGGAATCTTCGAGTAAGGCATTCGGCGAGAGGCTTTCGAGGAGGTAATAAAGGTGATCAGATCTTCAATCTGATCGGAATTGAGAAGGCCAGGTCGACCAGAGCGTTTCTTTGGTGTAGCATTTGGAGCGCTGGAAGCATATCTAACTTGGTTGTAGGTCAACCCAAGCTGCGTAACTATTTGCTCGTACGTCAAGCCAATATTGCGGAGAGTTTGAACTTGAAGCCGCTCATCGCGGGAAATATCAGGATTCTTGAAATGCTGGCAGGGTGGCGTAGAGGGGGGATCCGAAGCCATTGCAAAGGTGGTGATGGTTTTCTGGATTGACAGCTGTGCGCGACGCGTTGGTACATTGGAGGGGATAGTGGGTCCCTGACCGTGACCCTTGCCAGTACCCGACCCACTGTGAAAACTTTTGCCTGTAACCTCCGTATTAGTCGATGCCATCTGATAACCAAGTTTCTCTCGGTGAATTGCCGCGACCGGCTTGCAAGGAGCCAAGAGTGGACCTATGCGAAAGACCTAGGCCGCATTAGGAAAAGCGCCCTTGAAATTATCTTATCAATCGATCAGTGGGCCCACCATCAGAGCCATCTTCAACCGGGTCGGCCGAATCCCACCCCACGAGGGGCTTGCACTGGTGCTGGAGGCAGCGCTTCCCGTGCCCGACATCCGGAGAAGTGGCTCGCATTTGCAAATTTGAACTGCCAATTCCCCTCTTTTGTATTCCGGGATCGTTGAGAACGTGTTTCTTCGCCCACGCACCTTCAAAGCCCTCTGAGAAGTGCCTTTATGAGACAATCTCCCAGCTAAGTCGGGCGAGTCGTCCTCTAGCATTGCGTCACACGCCTCGAACCAGAGACTCGGTCGCAGCTTCATCTCTTCACGTAGTTTGCACCGTCTCTCGATGCCGTGAGCAATCAAATACCGACTGCCTCTTGTCTCGTCCTCCTGCCAGCCCCACGCTATCGGATTCGGAAGGTCGACGACACTACCCGAACGAATACTGATAGTCAGAAGAGAGCGCGGCCCGTCGCATCAACAAAGAAGCCATAAATATTCCAGGCCCGCTCACTCCATAGAATTGCCGGAGATTGGCGGCATTCGAAACCGGAAGCGGTCTACGAATTAACAGTACCGCTCTGACCAGTACTCTAGATTTTTTTTTCTTTCTGCCAAAGTTACCGCCAGCGCTTTTAAGTTGCAATGTCGTCAATTCAGGTCAGCACCATGTTCAGCAGGGAAGAACTTGAGAGTGCTGCATCGAGCCCCGCATCAGCCGCCTCCTCTCCCACGAACGTCTCCACCCCAACATCCACGGCTTCGACGACCGCACCTCAGATTGCCATCCGCCCCAGCACAGCAGCCCGGCCGCCGCCGTTGAATACTTCGGCTGCGGTTGGCCACATGATGGCTGCGCCGTCGGCTGCATCGCCGGGCGTTTCGGGGCAGGCGAAAGCCATGACTATGACGACCAGGGAATGGGTTGTCCCGCCTCGGCCGAAGCCGGGGCGCAAGCCTGCCACCGACACCCCGCCGACAAAGCGCAAAGCACAAAATCGTGCTGCACAGCGCGCGTTCCGGGAGCGCAGGGCCGCCCGCGTCGGCGAGCTGGAGGAGCTGCTGGACGACGAGCGCGAGGAGCATGAGCGCACTGTACGGGAGTTGAAGGAACGTGTCAGTCACCTCGAGAGCGAGACTCAAACGTTGCAGTCACGGTGCCAGTGGCTTGAGGCGCTGCTTGAGAAGGAGCGGCAGGGACGTGATATCGGCATGGCTGGCAGCTGGGACAACACACAACATCAGCCGATGTCGTTAGATATCTCGCACCCCGAACAGCACCCACAGCGCCGTGTCCACAGAAGCATTGCGGCAAATTCCGGAGGAGTAATAGCGGAGCCTCGGCCGTTGGCCCAGCCCTTCTCCATCTCTCATATCATCTCTCCGCCAGAAGATACGAGCGGAGGGGCACTAGACCTGACCTGCGGCGCCTGCCAGACAAACGGACCTTGCGCCTGTGCCGAGCAAGTTCTTCAGAGCGCAGATGTCATCATGGGATGCGGTAACTGCACCATGGGCACACGGTGTGCCTGTCTCGAGGAATCAATACGTGCCTCGATTGTGGCCGACTTAAAGCGGTCATTGCCTCCCAGCTCCCCGTCTTTGTCCACGGCGCCCGGGGAGAAGAGGCAGCGCTCTGACACGGGGATACTCGATGATATGGAGACGGATTTCACAGCCCTGTTTGCCTCTGGCAGCAGCAGGATGGCCAACGGGCCCGACTCTTCTCAACCAAGCCAGTTACAGCCCCCGCCCCGGTCGCTACCGACGGCATCGCAAGAGATGAGGGAGTCTTGCGGGTTTTGCAAAGACGGATCGTACTGCGTATGTGCAGATGCAGAGTCTATGGTGATCCCTTCCATGTCTGTCATGACGCCCGCGCCGGCTACACAGCTAGCGCATATTGCACAACAGACTCATACACCACCACCGTCAGAGGATGATGTCATGCCACCTGTGCCAATGGAAGTAACGGCAACAGGGGCAATCAAGTTGCCCAGCATACGCCAGCCGCTTCAACCTCAGAGCAGCGGTACCGGAGCACGCGTCGCCTCGCCCCCCAATCCAGCAGTGAAGGCGGCTGCTGGTTTTGGATGTGGCCCCAACGGGCCTGGGACTTGTGGACAGTGCCTCTCAGACCCCAAGTCGGGCCTCTTTTGTCGCTCGCTGGCAGCCAATTTCGAAAGGAATAGCAGGCTGCAGCAGGCTGCCGGAAACAGCAGCCCAACCGCCGGTGTCAATGGAGGTGGGTGTTGCGGCAATGGCGGGCCAGGGGGATGCTGTAAAGGGGGGGATCAGCCGGCAGCAGGCGCTGGCGACAACATCAACGCGAAGAGCAAGAGCAACAATCCTGCATCGGCCGCGGCCGGTTCTGGTGACCTCGGCCTCAGTCTTTCATGCGCCGACGCGTACAAGACGTTGGCTAGCCATCGGAACTTTGACGCGGCGGCCGATGACATTGGCTCATGGCTGCCGAAATTGCGGGCGGTTCCTGTGCTGCCGGAAACAAGGCGGCACAGCTACATCGGCCACAGTTTAAGCGGCCGGGGGCGGGCTCCAATCGAGGTGGAAGCAGCCAGCATCATGAGCGTGCTCAAAGACTTTGACATTCGCTTTGGCAGGGGGGAATGAGAACATGCGTGTATGCGATTCTCTACCAGGGTATAACATTTTGCCCCCCTCAACCCCACCCTTGCTTTCGAATCGCGGGGAAGAGTTCCGGCGCAGCTCGACTGTATCATGTGCTTTTGGCCAGACGGGCGCGAAGGCAGATGAGGAAGGAGAGCCTTCTCCATTGGCATGCGGCCATATATGCAGCCAAGGTATCAAAAGCTGCTGTTTGCGCTCACTAGTGCTACCTGCTAGGTGTTCTTCCTTTCTCTTGTTCACGGCATTTAATCAGTTATCACTTGCATGCGACATCATATCGCGGCTTGGTGAGGGATTGGCCGCGGTGGGGGATTGGTCCTCGAGCACCCCGGCGGGTGAAGTCGGTGGGCGGTTGCGCAATCATTTGCGCATACAACCAGCATGTTGCATTACATATTATGTAGGATCGTGTCAAACAATGACTCTGAAATGGGTTCTAGGGAGGTAGAAAGGGGAGGTCCGAGGACGGGAAGCCCAGATATATTAGAGTTGCTTCATCCTTGACTGACAACGCCTTGTTCGGGGGATTCACCCAAGCACTGGCGTGCGAGAAGAGGGGCTTCGGTTGCAATGGCGATGGAGCAAGCAACAAAAAGCAAGCAAGCGGGCATAAAATTTCCGATAAGCCGTAATGCAGATAACTATCAATATTCCGCACTCCTGTGGTCCCGAACAGAGACGTCCGGAGCCGGGGGGACAAGGGTCCGGCCGGCCCTCATGGGTGGGCTAGCGCGCCGTCCACCAGCGGCTTGCATTTTGTCCCCGCGCATCCAACGAGAAAACAGCTAGGCAGGCTAGTCGTCCAGTCTCGCTAACTGTTGTTGGACATCAACTGCCGTGTTTGGCAAACTCTGCAGATTTTATCTGCAAGTAGACGGAGCCAGCAGAAACGAGAGCACTGCAGCAAGAAAGCCAACTTCCATACGGGCGATAGGGTGAGGTGCATGTCTCTATACGTCAGCGGGCGTGCGTGATGTCTGATCTAAGGGCACAAGACCTCTCTTGTGGAACACGACTGCGAAATAAAACCGAAGTGAAGGCTTTTCCATGCATCTTGAACATGATGGGACGATTCGAGAGTGTTTGTATGAAAATAAAGCATAATAGTAGACCGCCTATCACTGTCGGACGAATGAACCATAGCAGACGGGAAACCGGACACGGCCACAAAAATAAACTCTCGGGGCCCTGAGAGCCAATCCCGTCGTCGTGGGGGGACTTCAGCCCGGCAGGTCCGGACGGCTGCTGACTGACCCACGCTCGGCGGCCGCCTACTTTGGTACCTACTGTTTCCGCACGGGTTGAGGGAATAGAGAGAGAAGTACTACGAAATATTTGGCCACGCACGATACAACGGGCGAGGAAGGGGAGGAGGGGACCTTGGTCTCAGCAACGCACGCACGCACGCACGCACGCAGATGGTGTAGCATTCCGTCCACAACACCGGAACACGCACACACACACACACACACACACACACACACACACACACGAGTCTTTGAGGTGGACAGCGAGGGCGGGCTAGGGGCGGTGCTGCTCGTGATGCTCGTGGGACTGTCCACGACATGTTTTAAAATGGAACTGTGGCATCTGACATGCAGTAAGGGACAAAAAAAACGAGAAAGACATGAGGAGGACTTCTTTCGTCAGTGGCGGATCTTGGACCAGACCAGTTCGCTGTCGTCCATCGGCAGGCAGAAAGAACGACATACTGAGAACAACAAACAATGACTGACTGCCGCACCCCACGTACATACCTACATACAAGAGTATATGTATTGTACGAAGTACATGCGTATGTACTTGGAGTAGAAGGTGGGTGAGGTATCTCATCGCACTTACACTGCACTGGTGTCTCTCCCTCTGGTTGGTCCGCTCGATGTTGTCATCATGGCGGTGCCTGCTGCTTGATGTGGCTCGGGTTTTAGCTGGCTTTGCTGGCAGCCGCACCCCCTTTCCCATGCCTATGTGGAGGAGGCCCTAGATGGCGTTCTGCGGCTACGGGGTCTGGATTAGAACGACAGGGAACGGTATGCCTGACTTTGCCTCTTTGCAGCAGAAGCAGATGTCCATGATATCAGACGAGGACGCTCAGACATCGGGGGCTCATTACCATGTTGGACGGGGAGTTTGGTTTTTATTTTCTAGTTTTCCTTTTTTTTTTTTTTTTTTTTTTTTTAAAAAAAAAAAAAAAAAAAAAAACTCGGCATTCGGTGGCAGGCCTCAATGAAAAAAAACGGAACGAGGTAACTAACCCGTTAAAGATCAGAAGGAAAAAAAGGCATATAGTCAGGGGGAAGAGGGAGCGGGCGGGAGTGGCAGCGGGAGAAGGCAAGCGGGAGAGGCAGAAATGGGTGGCGGCGCATGATTGGCGGTGGGAGGTTGTTGAGCTGGCAGGACCCAAGGCGACGCTGCGGGCGCTGGCTGGGGTTTCAACGATGTGGGCAGGACTCCGTCTCTGTGGTTTTGGGCTCGTGGACAGCGCAGATTGGCTGGTGTGCATCCCGCCGCAAAATCCAAGACTGAGCCCCTGGGCAAAAAAAGGCGGGGAGGCGAAACATAGGTCTCCTCCACCCCCCCACCTCCTCTAAAAAAATGCAAGGCCAGCTCAGCGAGAGGGGGGCTGTGGTGGTCTGGTGAGAGGAAGGCTTTAGAGGTAGGTGATATTTCTTTTGGGAAGAAAGAATATGAATGGGACGACGGGAATAGCGATGAAACCAGCCAGTGACATGACGCAGAAGTCAATAATTGTCTACGGCGATGCATGCGTGTTTTGGCAATACGTACCGTACCGTCCCTAAGTATCCATAGGGGCACACCATGTAAGCTAGCTCTAGTCCCTTACTTCTAGGTTGGATCACCATCGAAGCAGCATGTGCCAACTTGCCACACAGAGGCAGTGTCGGAAGGTGAAGTGGGTGAGGTTAGTGAGCTGGCAGTATTGTCTTGCGGCCTTCCTTAATAAGTCACAAGTACATACTGGTGGTAGCACCCGCCTCGAATAGTCAGACATACAACGGAAGTGAACGGCAAGCTCCCATATATTGGGAGAGATCGAGGGTAGAGGCGGCTCATGACCTGTGAGTGCGCTGCGCGGGCCAGTCTGTGGAGAGCGAGCCAGAGCCGAGCTTCCATGTAGAAAGGGGCAGGCCGAGACGCGCTCTTGATTGGAGGGGCAAGCAAGCTGAAGTCGTGTCAGGCTCATGTCGGGCGGGACATGGCTATGAACAAGCAGAACAACTGGAGAAGAGCACAGTCACCCGCAGAAGCAAGGTGTCGGGTGAGCATCAACCTACAGAGTACCTCAATCTGCCATGGGAGATATCCGTAGTCCGTACGGAGCATGTACACTCCTCCCTACCTAAGGTATGGACCGAATACATAGGTACGGAGTACATTTTGCAGGCCGAGGTGCAAGGCTTGGCATGGATTATTGGTGGGATACAAACGTGCGACGGATCCGACTGTCGTCGGGTTGTTCACGGGACCGCAACCCACCAGATGCAGTGCTCGGTAGGCACGCTCGGTTGGATTACACCAGCCACCTAGCTACTTCAGGGCAGCCAGCTCACAAGAGCCAGCCGCGCCGGGCGAGGCCAGCTCGAGGCCAGGACTGCGGCGTGCCAGCGCCAGCACCCGCGCCAGCGCCAGCACCCACGCCAGCGCCAGCACCAGCGCCAGCCGGGTGGGGACGGCTGCCCTGCCCAGGATTGAGTTCAGTGACAGGGCAGTCGGGTGTTCGGTGTGCAGAGTGCCCTGGCACTGGCACTGGCCGGCACTACTACCGCACGCGTTGCATCACGAGTGACAAGGATCTCCCAAGGATCCCGGCGTGGCAGATGGAAGCTGGAGCCCAGTGCCCTGGCTTGGCACCCATGGCATGGCCCTCGCTCTTGCCTGGCTTGGGCCTGCCCGGGTGGTTTGGATGGGTTGGGATGGTCCCCGCCCGCTGCAAGCCTCCATCTGGTCTAGCGTCCTGGCATCTCTACCCCACGCTTAGGTTGCTACCTGCGCTGTACATACATCAACACCCACGAGGAAGGCGCTGCGAGGTGCGAGAAACCTAACCCTACCTACCTTACCGACCTTACCTGACCTGACCTGACCTAGCGGACGAACGGTACATTGGCTTGTGCCCTCGCCGCAGTTCGGTTTCTTTCGCCCGACCACCTAACACGCGACGCCTCGCCTTGCCTTGCCTTACCTCGCCTTACCCGCCGGCGACTAGCAGCGCCACTCTTCTCCCTCCCCGATCCCACGGAGCTCCACGACTGCTGCCGTCCCTCTTGACGAGACCATGTCCCCGCGGGGCCTCTGAGTCCAAGACCTTGGTTGGTTGTGCGGCAGCGAGGCCGGGCCCAAAGCTGTTCCCCCAACCTATCGTCGTCGCCAGATCTCTACCGGTTAATCCATTCGATTCTCGACCGTCCCATGTTCTCGTCCTAACTTGCCTTGCTGTTCGCTAGCCCGAGCTGCTATTTATCAACCCCCCCCCCCCCCCCCCCCCGGTAACACCTCGCCGGGTTGTCCCATCACTTCTGCTTGCCGTCAGCATTCGTTGGTGATGTGTGGGTGATCTGACCGCACCTGGCGACTCGACATCTCCTCGCATGGGCCCATTATGATATCCATGCAGCGTTCTCTCTCGTCGCCTGTCGCCATTCACTCGTCGCCGCGTATGTTGGAAGTGCCGGTCGCGAAAAGGGGAGACACCGTATAAACGTGCGCGCGTGCTGACTTGTGCCTGCCATGACAGCTCTGCCGACTGTACCAACACCCGTGTCGAGATTGCCCAGCCCGCCGCCTCCCGACGGCCATGTCGAGGTTTCCCATTCGCGACGCTTCCGGTCAAGAAGCCCGCCCCGCGCCACCAAGGACGCTATAATGGCCTCGGCGCGTCGCAGCGAAGACCTTCCGAGGCGCCTATCTATCCAGCAGCAGGTTTCGAGCTCTACGCAGAGTCGCGGCAGGCCCATCATCGACCAGGCACGCGCCCCGTCGCCGGCCCCGGCGCCCAACGACTCGTCTGACAGTTTAGAAACCGTCGGCAGTCCGACGTCCCCGCTCGGCGACAAACCGTCCAAGATGAAATTTCTACGGCCCTTGCTGACTGATGTTTCGCTCTACACGAATCCATATCTCGGCCCGGATAACGACGGGACAACTTTGGAGGAGCTTGCCCATCTGGTACGCCTGTCTAAGTACCAAGAGCGCAAGCGCGCCAACACGCGGATCCGCCTCCAGAGGAGCCTGGTGTCCACGGCGCTCTCTGCCCGGCTGATGAGATGCGGAGAGATTGCCCATCGCAACCTTGTGGACTGCTTCCGAGGAGACGACAAGAAGACCTTTGCAGCCTTGTACAATGCTATAATCGATGTTCGCAAGAGCTGCGACGAGACCCGTCGCTATGCCTTGCTCGAGCCTGAAATGGAGCTGCTGCAATCTTCTGGTCTTGCGTCTTCCGAGAGTCTGGATACCCCCACGGCATCCGTGACAGGTGGGAGCAATGCGCCAGGCGTCGCCACGCCATTTCTGAACGACATATCTGCGTCCGCTCGGGAGACCTTTTTGACCTTTCTCAACCAGATCAGGACGAACCCAGACTATTTAGCTACGCGGATTGCGTCTCTAACCCAGCACGAGCTAGCAGCGCTTACCACCTTTCACCAGGCACTTGAACCTATCGATTCCGTTCTTCCGTACCACAGTCGCCCAACAGTCCGTGGTTCCTCCGGGACTTCTGCCTTTCCCGGATCTGGCGCCATTCCAGGCTCAGCCTTTGGCGGTTCTTCTGGGCCTGGAGGGCCCGGAACTCGCCATTCAACGCAAGAACGGAGTGCTATCGAACGGCTGCTTTCGTTTCAGAGACACGATCCAATTTCCGCCTTGATTTACACATGCTTTGCTAATTCTGCTGGCCCGGACAGCGCCGAGGACAAGCGCAGAACCGTGACTTGGGCAAATACATGCGCGCGGTTAATTTCCGCCCCCATCCCTATAACAGGCAGTGAACAGACGGTCATTTCGGTGCTCAATGTTTGGATCTCGATGCGTGACTGGGCCGGAAAGTCCAACATGGAGTGGTATCTGATGAAAATCTTGGAGGACGGAGCCTTCCTGCTTGACCGTGCAGAGGACCAGCGCGGGACCCGATTCAATCTTTCCGACTGGACTCAAAAGGACACAATCGCCGCCGAGGAGTTCTACACCAAAGCTGTCGATGAGCTCTTCGAAGTCATCGATGATGAGGACGCTACCGGGATACCCGAGGGTCTGATTGAGCTGGGCAACGAGATCCTCAAGCGGCTGGATAGAAAGGTGGCCGAAGGCACCCGCAAGTGGCTGGTCGCTAAATACTTGTTCACCGTCTGGCTCTTCGGGGTTGTCATCCATCCGGAGGCCTATGGCATGATGGCAGAGTACCACATTACCGAATACGGCCGGCAAAAGATCCTGAAGGCGGTTGCCATGCATGCCTCGAAGCTCGTTGGTGATATGCTCATGAGCAAGACGCCCGTGTCTACGCCGCCAAAGGTAAAGACCCACATTGAGAATATCTATGGCCGGTTCAAGGACTCCAAGTTACGCAAGAAGCCCAGGCTCTTGCCCGCGCGATCCATCACATCGTTGAGAGAAACGGCAGAGGTGCACCCCTACCTCGTGATCAGCCCTGCTGATTTGGCCACCCTCGTCAATGCCCTCTTTCCTGAAAGGAGACCACAGTCGGCACACTCGGGCAGTCTGCGGTCCGGAGCCCCCTCCATCTCGGGATTTTCTGCCATGTCCCAACCCCTGTCAGTGAAAACTACCCAAAGCAATTTTGACACAATGTCCGTGATTAGCATAAGTGCCGAGTCTTTTATCAGCGACACAACTACCTCTCGTGAGCCCCTTTTAGATGATGAAGACCCGCGCCGCTACTCCCCCCCCGTCCAGGATCAGGCTCCTCCGAAGCAAACGACTAACTACGAGGATGATGGATATCGGCTGCGGCTTGCCATGCACGAGATGACTCAGATACTGGGCCAGGATGTTGTTTACGGGCTTTGCCATCCGTGTGCGGAGCGATGGGCTGTGTTGTTCATCTCCGCCGACGGAAATGACTTGTCTACACAGATGACATATGATCCAGACGACGACGTCGAGGAGGAGGCCAATTCTTCCACGAGCGACACCGAGGGCGATGAGACGGAGGATGACCGCCCGGAACTCGATAAAGACTACCACCAGCTTCGTGACTCCATTCTGAAACTTGTCCAGGACTACGAGATCCCGCAGAATCTGGAGGACGACGGGGCCAAAAAGCAGACATTTAGCAACCGTGCATCGAGTCTCAAAAAGTACCGCTCAAAGAATCGGATCATTACGACTATGGGAAGCCGGAATCCCTATCGCCAACGGGCTGAAAGCTTCGCGAGCAGCCTAGCAGAGAGCCCCCCGAAGAGTGGCAAAGGGAAGGAGTCGGCCGAGTCTGCGGAATCGTCGTCTCAGCTGATTACTATGTTGACGGCGGCCTGCTCTCAATCGCGAGCTCAGTCTGACTTCGTCTCGGCTCATATCTACTGGAAAACCCTCCAACAACTCAACTCCTTGGCATCCGCTTCCCTACGGCGGGATGGTTTTGCAACCTTGCTTAACATTTTCTCCCGTGGGCCGCGTGACTCCATTCGCAGGTCAGCCGCGGCCATTGAGCAGTATGATGCCTGGCTGGTTTGGCTCAAGCAAAGCCAGGAACGAGCTGAAGGGCTGATAGAATCAATGATGCGCCGCCTGCGAGCACTCCGCGATAAAATGTGGTACGTTACAGACGTGCGAAACTCGGCCCCATACGAGGATTCCCGGAATATCGCTGCCGCACTGAAGACTATGGGCCTACCGAGGAGGTGGAATTCCTTCCAGAAACTTAAGAGCCAGATGCAGCGGGGACCCTCTTCGAATTACATCTTCAGAACCGAGTCGCAGATTCTTGACTTGCTTGCGGCGTCAGAGGAACAAGGGGGTCCGAACAAACTACGCGACGACCAGGCAGAGAAAACGGCCCGGTGGTTGCAGCAATGCGGCGTCGAGAATTTCTGCCGTGGCGAGGAGCGAATACACCGGTTTTGCTGTGAGGTAGACAGTTGCGTCAACAAATTGGTTGGCGATAGCATTATCGATGGGCCTGTGCTGTGGTCGAGTGAGCTCTTTGCGCGCGACCGGCGGACATTTGAGAGCACAAAGACTCCGAGGGACCGAGACAACCAGTCTGTCTGGGACGATTCGGCCAGCGTTGTCAGCGATCCCGAACGAAGATTCACCTCTATCGGGAGGCCACCGTCGGCGGCAGGAGCATTGCGAAGCATGTCTGGCCAGAACATGAGCCAAATGTCCTTTGATTCCGGCCGCTTCAGCTTCTCTAAGGCCAGTACGGTCATGTCGGATATCTTGGATGGGCAGGAGTATTTTGGTGCTTCATCCCCGATCCACCAGATCGACTCGAACACGACGTTCTGGTCGCCCTTTCAACACCGTGCTACCTCTCCCAGTACGACATCCAGAGCGCACTCGCCAACCACAAGCCTGACGAACCTCTCAGGCTCTTTCCACCCGCCGCAACACCACCATCTACCGTCTCATTCTCATTCCACGGGCCGGCCGGGCACATCGGCATCGTCAAATGAGACAGTCTATCAGCAACGGCTGTCCGAGGATAAAGTCCGCTTCCTCGGCGAACTGCGGCAGACGCTGACCAGTCTCCTGCTCTCCGATTTGGGAAATCACGTCTTTGCCAGTGGGTCTGAGACGGATGCATGGTTCGAAGGTTTGGGCCAAGAATGCATCGACCGTCGGGAAGCCATCCAGCGTCGCGCGCGCCAAGCGCAGGCTCGTGACAGACGCAAGGCGGGACTCAAGCAGCGCATCATCGAGAAGAAGAGGAGCTTTGGCGACCTACGGGGTACAAGCACTGGCGGCGCGCCAAGCGACAAAGCCCTCTCCGATGTTCAGAGTCTCGGCCCTGAAGCGGCTAGCGGCAGCCATTTAGGAGGGAGCGTCCACGGTGGCAGTGTCCATGGCAACGAGAGTTCTGCAACCAGCGATACGATTTCGGCTCAGAGACAGAACCAAGATCCAAAGAAGGACCCCCTACCCGACTTCCCGTTCACAAAGGCATACCAACGACTTTTAAAGATGTTCTGTGTCCACCCGAACCCGTACGTGAAACTGAACGCCCTGTCCGAGTTGGAGCACCTGATCGTTGCTTCTCTGAACTCGGGGTCCCGTCGGTCGAGACTGGCGTGGGCGCGATCTGAGCTGGGCTCGGCGTCTTCTGCCACCGACGATCATGGCGGTGGTGTGGGGACGGGCCGGTCCCAGCCTATCGAGGAAGCCATCGACAACATTAAGGAGAGGCGCTCGCAAACCCTAGTCCAGGCTCCTGCTTTTGCTTCGGGTGGCCACGGCCCGAGCAGTCGAGTTCCTGGAGGAGGCGGCAATATCGAGACTCGCTCGGTAGTCTCGGTTTACCCTGCCAATACTGATGCCATTGCAAACGTCTTGCAGACGCTGTTTCGGGACCCGTCACTCCGGCCGAAGACACTATTTCGCGATCTTCAGTTTATTTCTTCCTTTGTACCTTCTTCCATCCTTGACAAGACTGAAAAGGGCAAGGCGTTTTGGGATGCCGGTCTTGCCGCACTTGGCCTGAAGCAGGAAGTTTGCCGCACGATGGTCGAAGTTGCGGATGATATTGTCAAAAACTACACGCAGACACGTGGTGGAGTTCCGTCCAGCTCCGGCAACAACAACCGACCGGGAACTGGAAGCACAGCGACCGGTTCCAATGCGGATGCGAGCAGCACTGCCTCTGGGCCAGTGGCAGGAGAACCGTCTTCCCCTCCTGTCTCGCCGCCATCACCGCTTCCTCTGACAACACACTCACTCGCCGATGCAGCCAAGATGTGGACAATTACAGCGAAGGAGGGCGATCCCACGGCACAACGTGAACTCGCCATCTTCTACCTTTCCAACCCCGAACTTGTGCAGCGTACCACAATGCCTCTCAGCAAACCGCGTGAGGTGTTCAAGCAGGCAGTCATAGAAAAATATGGCGGTGGATCCTCGGGCCGGTCCGGTCCGGCTGGCTCTGCGTCTAGCAGGCATCATCCTGGCGCGCCCACTCAGTCGCAATTCCAGAGGCAATCGGGGAGCGGTGGCATTGGTCTGGGGATTGGCACCGGTGGCGCCGGTTCTGGAACCGGTTCGGGAATGGAAGACGGTAGCGGCCTAGGTGCCAGCGGTATGGGTGTGGGTGACGTCCGAAGCGACCCAGCCCTCATGTGCCTAGCAATTCACTGGATGGGGGCAGCAGAGCAGGGCAGCGATGAGCTGGCCAGGACTTTCATGGCTCAGAACGAGATCGGTGCGGGGCTGATGGGTTGAGTGGGAATCCAGCGGCAAGTCCTCTCCGTCTTGCCAGCTCTTCCGTGTTTTGCCAGCCATGGCCCTGCAATTCTGCCACTACTATTTATATAACCCCCTTATCTTTTTCTTTCTTTCTTGCCACCTATTACCTATTTATTTCTTTCAGTTGCAGTGCAGCTTCCATCTAACACATTGCCTTATTTATTATCTCCTCCCTGTCACATTTAACCTCATGTTCATGTCCTTAATTCGCGCTGGCACTTGCATCAGCATTTTTGCTTAACCCCATAGCATCATTTTGGCCCCGTATTCGGCGACCTGAAAAGGGGCATCATCAACATGTGTTTCGTTTTACGCCCCACTAGCATAGCATTAGCATACCCATCCACTGTCTTGCTCACTTATAGCGGTGCGTCGGCATCTACAGCATAGATCATTTTCAGGGCCAGCTTTTTCTTCAAGGGTTGTCATACTGAAGCACTCACCTCACGCGCGCGAAAGGGTTTTCATCGGCGGGCTTGAGGGCGGCGCGTCGAAAGCAAAGTAAAGGGTAATATGTTCTAGATAAGGGGCTGGGGCGGATATACCACCATTTTTTTCTTCTTCTTCTTCTTCTCTTTTTCTTCTGCCTCTGCTGTTTCATTCAAGATACCAAATTACTGCTAGCGACAGATCATTTATAAAGCCATTTCTTCTCTCTCAAGAGTCTCTAGAACTGTGAGCGTATGTTTTTTGGCGGCCTAAAGAGGGATTTGATAGAGAGTAATAGACATGTAATAGGAGCTATTTAGGTTTAACAAGTTCGTATTTCGATCAGTAACGTTCATGTGAAGCGAGGCTTTTCTTTTCAGGAGTCGTAGCTGTGCGAAGGCGTTGAACTAGCGTACCGTATGCACATATACTGAGCTAGTGGTCTGTGCAGAACCAGACAGCTTAAGGTCTTGGCGACTAGGGGCCTAGGAGGGGAATGGCGGTCAGCAGCGGCAGTAAAAGTGCCCCGCGCACTTGAGTCATCCAGCGGCAGATCATCGAGCCCAGGTGGTTGGGCCCCGTGTCAAAAAGTTCAGGTCTTCTCACACCAGTTTAGAGTGCGGCTTCCGTATTTGCGCTCGCGATACCTGCCGACAATTCAATTCAATTCTACTCAACCCTACGACTTGAGCACCAAGAAATCAGGTCAAGATGCCGACCATAAATGTGGATAAATATGCCCTCTTCGAGGAGCTCGGCCAGCAGTACGAAAAGCTACCCCACCATGGTCAAAACATGCCCCCTCCATAGACATCAACACTAACAATGCCGCTTAACTAGGTACACGGCCGATTCTTTCCAGCAGCTATGCTTTGACTTCGGCATCGAGCTCGACAAGGACACCGAGGATGACCCGGCGCGGCCCAAGGACCAGGCTCCCGAGCTGGCCATCGAGATCCCCGCCAACCGCTATGATATGTTATGCTTCGAGGGTACGGCATGCTTCAGAGCAGGACGCAGTCCGGCGTACGGCGTGCTGACTTTGCATGGACAGGAATCGCAATGCATCTGAACATCTTCCGGGGCAAGCACGGGACGCCGAAATACAGGCTGCTGGACATACCCGAGAGCAAGATGCAGAGCATCACGGTCACCAAGGAGACCGCCCAAGTCCGCCCCTATGTTGCCGGCGCAATCCTTCGCAACCTCAAGTTCACCGAGGCCACATACAACTCGTTCATCGGCCTGCAAGACAAGCTCCATCAGAATCTGGCGCGGCAAAGGACATTGGTTTCGTAAGTGGCTGTCCGCAAACCTCCGCCTCAATGCGCTATGCGTGCATGGCGAGGGCTACCAGTACTGACACTGGCGCATAGTATCGGGACCCACGATCTCGACACGATCCAGGGCCCTTTCACATATGAGGCTCTTCCTCCGAAGGACATCAAGTTCGCTCCCTTAAACCAGACCACGGAGATGGATGGCGAGGAGTTGATGGCCTTCTATAACAATGACAAGCATCTCGGCCGCTTCCTTCATATTATCCGGGACAAGCCCGTCTACCCCGTCATCCTCGACGCCAACAGGGTCGTGTGCTCTCTTCCCCCTATAATCAACGGCAACCACTCCAAGATCACACTGAACACGACCAATGTCTTCATTGAGATTACGGCTACCGATCAGACCAAGCTGGACATTGTCTGCAACATCATGGTGGCCATGTTCTCCAAGTACTGCGAGGAGCAGTTCACCATCGAGCCGGTGAAGATCATTTCCGACCACAACGGGACTACCCGGATCACACCCAGTCTGGCCGTCAGAACCATGGACGTCGAGGTGGATTACCTCAACCAATCCTGCGGTCTGAACGAGTCGCCCGCCTCGATAAGCAAGCTGCTGAGCAAGATGGCTTACGCGGCAGAGCCGTCCGAAGATCCAAAGTTCATCAGGGTCGCGGTACCGCCAACGCGAGCCGATGTTCTGCACGCCTGTGATGTGATGGAGGATGTTGCCATCGCATATGGCTTCAACAATCTCCCGCGGTCATCGCCCAACAAGGCGGCCACGATTGGCAAGCCCCTGATGATTAACAAACTCAGCGATATCGTCCGAAACGAGTGCGCCATGGCGGGCTGGGTCGAGGTTATGCCCTTGATTCTGTGCTCCCACGAGGAGAACTTTGAGTGGCTGAACCGCGTCGACGATGGAACGGCGGCTGTCAAGCTTGCCAACCCCAAGTCGGTTGAGTACCAAGTTGTGCGGACTTCACTCTTGCCTGGGTACGTATTTCGTGGCAGTAGACCTTTCCGTCTCGTCTTAACCCTACCATCTCATCCTTTCTTTACACGCTCTGGTTGCAGTCCAAAACAAGAGAGTAGCAACAACTGACAGTTTACTAGTCTTCTCAAGACGATACGCGAGAACAAGTCGGTTGCTCTTCCGCTCAAAATCACGGAAACGTCCGATATCGCACTTAAGGACGATACCTGCGAGCGCCGTGCTCGAAACGAGCGCCACTGGGCAGCGGCCTTCTACGGCAAGACGAGTGGTTTTGAGGTCGTCCACGGCCTTCTAGACCGAGTATTGTCGATGCTCCGCATCTCCTTCATCACACATGAGGAGGGGCTCACGGGCAAGAGCGTCGACTTTGAAGTTAAGCAGAACCCCAGCCCGTCAGACGGCTATTTCATTGAGGAAATCAACGAGCCGACTTTCTTCCATGGGCGCGCCGCGGCCATCTATCTGCGACTCGGCGGGAAAGTGCATCGCATTGGCGAATTCGGCGTATTACATCCCACGGTTCTGGAAAAGTTTGACTTAAAGTATGTTTACATTCCCCCTCCCCCTCCCCCCCCCCCGCTGGCCTCTATGTCCCAGGGGTAGTAACAAAATACTGGACAACTTGCTAACAGAGCTTACGCGCAGATACCCAGTGAGCACCTTAGAAGTTAACCTTGAAATTTTCCTTTGATGCGGTAACGGGGGAAAAGCGCAAGTCACTAGGCAGATGGATGCTGTAGATGATAATCCCATACAATAAAATGGTTATCATGTCGATCAATATGTAGCGTTGTGCCAAAGGAATGCATGACCAACTCCGCCCGATCCTTCAACCTGAGAACCGCCGGTGTGGGACTTAAGTGTTGGTTCAGTCGCCTCTACAACCTAGTTTTGGGGGCATGTTCTGGGTCAGTTGGTTGAAACTGGAAATATGCCGCAAAGGGGATTCTCCAAGAGCCGAGATCCAGGTGCCATCGTCCCACCGGCCCATCGTGCGCCACATGCATCATCTGCAACCAACAATAACAGATCCCAGACTTCTTGTGTATGCCATAGGAGGCTGTGATGAATGAATGATTAACGCCTCCCAAGAAAGGCGGCAAATGGGGCCGGAGTGTCCATGTGTTGTTGGTCGGTCTGACCGATTAATTACGTATCGCATCGCAGCAGTAATTGTGTACTAATTGGCCGCCACTGTTCACTTCGCCATCAGCCATTTACTTACTTGCCTTGAGCCGCTTTATTCCCTAGCTCCTGTGGAGGCTGTACTGTTGACAATTGACAGACAGAGGAAGTTGCCTTTGGGAGTAGCGCTATGCGACTGCAAGTTGCTTGTTTTACACTCTCGGCATTTTGCGCTTTTCTGGGCATTTGGTGAGACCGGGCGTTTTTGTCATGGATCCATGTGTGATGTGATGCGGCGCACCGATTGAGTGCCACCCGGCTGGTGGTCATTTACAGGAGGGGGCCCATGGACGGGGGACGGGATCCCGACGACGCTGGCGTGTCCACCGCTGTTTTTTTTTTGGGGGGGGGGGGGGGGGTGTTTGGGAGGGGGGTGTTTGGGAGGGGGGTTAACACACTCGCACGACAACAAACAAAAACGGTGTCGACAGCGGCCGCGCGACATTTCAGCAAATTGGTTCTGTGTAGGTTGCTGGGGGGGCCGTATTCAACCGCACATCCCCATCTCTTACCGCCAGCCATCCTGGAGGACGTGGAGCTCGGCCGACCGGCCTGGTTATCCCCCGGCTCGGCATATTGTCCCTGACCGGTCCGCTGGCCGACCGGTCACTGAACCTGACCGCCGCACTTACATACACCTCCGCTTTGAGCTAATTAGACGGTGGAAGTTGCGCTTCTTGCGTGCGTAGAAATAGGCACAGCCAATTGAGCCGCCCTGTTTTACGAGGAACCTGGGGATGGAATGGAGCAAGTCAGCGGCCGCAGTTAAAAGGCAAGCCCGGACGATCCAGTTTGTTACAGGTAACTGCCCCATAGATGTTGGTCAGCGTTCGCGGGGATAATACCCTATGTGGTTGATCTCACCTTAAGGTTTTGTTCACAGCCACAGCCCTACGGATGCTCCGTACGCTAGTAATTTAGACTAACTAATGAAGATGTATGAATGTGTTTCCATACACGTACGGTGGTTTTCTAGATTATTTTGGTGTTCACCTCATAGTACGCGTATTATAAAGGCATTACTGAGGAACGGCACATTCCTAGCGCCATCCTCTTGTAAGACGACAAGTGGAGAACGGACGTTGGCCATTAGTTCCAAATTCTAGTGCAGGGAGAGTGGACGACGATGTATCTATTGTCATTGTTTTGCCAACAAATGGCATAGCGACATCCCCAATGCCAATGTCTTTGGTGCTATTCTCATCTATTCGCTCAACCCTCGTGGCCCAATCCCGTCCGTCCTTCCTAGTTCAACTGCACAGGAGGATTTGGCTGGGAGAGGGGCACTTTTACCATGATTGACTGGAGCTCGCGAGATTTACGTCAGCTTACTTGTGGGGTATTTTATTTCCTTACCACATGGGTGCGCCTCTTGGGACTTTGCCTCTTGTAGAAGGTAGTTAAGGAAAATAGCCACTAAGGCATACACACCTACGCGCTCAGTCAGATACAGCGAGAACTAGCCTAGATGGGATCAAAGATGCAAGACAGATCCCCAGCACGCTAGTAATAGGGTTTCTTCCAAGTTTCCCCTGTGCAACAGGGCTGTGTGTGGTGTGGTGCGCCGCGGCACAGCCACATCGGTCAGGTCAGGTCAGAGAGAAGTCTGGCGGTGAGACAGACCCTTTGCACATGGCTTGGGGTTGAGGGTTTGGACAGCGCGAGGCAAAAGGCACGTGTTGACGTGTTGCGGGTAGGTACCGTAGCACGGGGGTTCGCGCGCAGAATCCCGAAGAAACCCGTTGTGGGAGTCAGCGTGTTGGGGTGGTGGTTGTTTCACAAATTCAGGCAGGTGGTGGCGGGGTAGTATCCACGCACATCGGGCAACACCAGGGTCCCGACGGCGTGGATATGGAGGGACGGGCTGTCATTAAGGTGAACTTGTTCAACGTCAGACTGGCTATTTATTAGCCGTCATGCGAGTTTTCGCGTCGCGTGGGAGACGGCGGCGCCGATTGCTGTCCAAAGCATTGGGGGTTGTCTTTGATATACATGAAATCTGAATGAGCCATCATGATGGGGGATGGGAGATTATCGCAATAATGAATGAGTGGGGATGAAGATTAGATCTGTTATCTGGCTCGGGGCTACAGAGGTATCTCCAGCGATCTAAGGTTATCTCCAATCTCCGTGCTGGGCGCCTGAACACGGCACAGCTTGCGTTCTCCGCCGAGAAATGGGAGGAAACCGGGCGGGCCAGGCGGCCGAGTGCCAAGTGATGGTGGCTTCAAAGTTCCAAACGCACGCATCCGCATCTCTGAGTCATCGGCCGAGCCCTAACACTTTGCAAATGCCAAATAGAGCAGCAGATAGCGTCGCATTCCTAGCTTCAGTCGGTTGTCGGCAGGCTCGGAATAACGAGACGAGATGCAAGATCTGCAGCAGCAGCCATGCCACCCTCCAAAAAATAGCAATGGCAGGCGGGCTTGCGGGAAACCGAGCTACTCCGGAGTTAAGGGCTACCTGCAAGCCATTACGGAATACCTAACTAATGCAGCCCCACCTTATCTTTATTTTGTTGGCTCCGGGCGGCGACGGAGGATCTGCATTTGCGAGCGTGCCAACGTTCTGGTTCCGGTTCCGGTTCCAGTTCCGTTCTACCAACCAACCGTTTGGCAAAACCCCACCGTTTTACGAATAACGCATTTAGGAAATTTCTTCAAAACCATTATCCGACAGGGGTGACAGGAGGCTCCCGATGGCGCGCGAGATCCTTCCCTTGCGTCGTATCCTTGGATTCGCGGCAGCAACTTATTCTCAATTCTCGAATCCCAATCTCACCCAACGAACAAGGCCCAGCCAGCTACACGCCGGAATGATCAGAAAACGGCAATTGACCCGCTGCCAGGTGTCATGTCAGACCGCCTTGATATACGCAGTACATCCATCGCCTTGTGACCGTGCCAGGAAGTGATTTGCAGACCAACAGGCCTCGCAAACCAACAGCGCATCCTAACCGTTGTTGGACCCAACTCTCGAGGAGCTCGAGGCCTGCTAATTGGGGGCATCGAATGCCGATATGCTAGCGCATCGTTGCAACACCCGCAGAGTTTGATCTAGTCAAGCACAACGAAACTGGGAATGCTTTCTTTCTATCGCAGCTCTCTCGTCGCCGCCGTTATTGCACCACCGCCGCTGTACTGCCAATTCGGTCGGCGGCTCGGCCTTTCACGAGCACCCGGGCGATAACGAGTCAGCTTACCTATACCACTACATACCGTGAACAGTCTGTTCGTGCTTTGTTAAATTCTCGTCTAGCGGTTGCAAGTTTCCGTAATGCAAAGCGGCAAACGGACAATTGCAAGTGCGATGATGGTGTGTGAATGCTACGGCACACCCGACCCTCACCCTCGCATCCTCCCGTTCGCGGTCGGATGGTTCTTTTTAGCTCCGCGCTGACTCTTCCGCCGAGCGCGGGCGGATGGCGGCAGGGGTGTGCCGTCTCGGTTGGTAATAATACAACCCTGAAAAAAGAACACAAAAGCAGCGCTAATCCAGGGGCCCACCGGCCTTACGGCGCGACCTTAGGCCCGGTACTTCAGAGAGGTCCAGACTGGGCTGAAGACTTGATGGTGGGTAAGCCTTCTGATTGGCTGAGAATGCGACCGTTTTCGTAGGATTTCATCCCAAAGCACCACTGCCAGGGCCGGATTGGGGCCACCCATTACGGAGCAGGGGGCATGGGTGGGGCCTGAGGCTTTGGGCTCTTTGAGGGTTCCAGAATACGCCGCCTGAGCGCTGAATCGTGGCCCAGGAGCACAAAATAACGCCAGAGCGTCATGGCTTGCGGCGCAACCCCCGGCAACGAGGATCTGCCCGAGGACCGACCCGAAAATGGGCGTGAGAAGGGCGAGGGGCGAGGGGGGGCGTGGGAAGCTGTCAGTGCCAAGCACCTACCAAGAATACCTACATGTAGGCGCTGCCGTGGGACAGCAGTTTACCAACCAAGACGAGGCTCAGCTCAAACAGTCATCATGTTGGCGAGAGAGAGAAGGCTCGAGAAAGGCGCCCAAGACCCCCCGGTCCAGCGTTCTAACGTCCCAGCGTACTGGAGCTGCAACCCAGACCCATAACTGTCATAGGTTAGGTTTGTCATTGATAGAGTCCGTCCGTATCTCCGCAACGCAACACAAACCCACACTCTCGGAGGAAGAACCACCCCCCCCCCCCCTGCTTTTGTCATCATCTCCCATCATCTCTCGGGTTTCTGACGCGGCCGTTCCCTGTTCTTCTTTTTGCGGGGCGTCTATGTACATTACTGTCCACAATTCCATGTTCATGCCCAGGATCCAGACATTATTATAACTAAGCTGCCTCGCCCCGGCTTGCTCTTCCAATATCCAATTCCGCCTGTCTGTCCATCACACAAACAGAGCTCATTTGTCCCCGACACCTGAGCCCAACTGTCATCGACAAACCATATCGAACTCTTGCGGACAAGGACACAACCCGGGACACAGCCAGACAGCAGCCGGCCATGGCTTCGTCAAACGAGACCGCGCCCGCGGCCAAACTCGCCCCCGCCCACACTGGGCCCGTGGCCGAGTCCACTTCTACCCTCGCCGAAGGAGACCGGCCCGTCACGAGCGAGAAGAAGGCCCCGTCTCACCTAAGCCCCGATAACGAGGCCACAAACAATGCGTACCTCAGCAGCGACTCCACGCGCGCGCCATCCACTGTTGGAGACGAGAAGAAGACGGTTGACGACGCGGGGAGCACCAAGGAGGAGCCCGCAATCCTCGCAAACGCCGAAGGCGAAGAAGACCTTGGAGACTATCCAAAGGGGGTCGCCCTCACGTTTATCGTCATCGCCCTCGTCCTTAGCATCTTCCTCGTTGCCCTTGATATGGTAAACCCCCCCCCTCGGTTTGTGTTTTCGTCTTCTCCTTGGCTGTTGCTAACTTGGGCGCTCTAGACAATTGTCGCAACCGCCATCCCCAAGATTACCGACGAGTTCGGCGGCCTCGCCGATGTCGCCTGGTACGGGTCAGCCTTCTTCATGACCGTTGGCGGTTTCCAGTCTGTCTGGGGAAAGGCGTTCAAGTACTTTCCCCTCAAGATCGCATTCCTTCTCTCCATCATCATCTTCGAGATTGGTAGCTTGATCTGCGCCGTCGCGCCGAATTCTGTCGCCTTTATTATCGGACGTGCCATTGCTGGTGTTGGCGCTGCCGGCGTCGGTGCCGGTGCCTATACCATCATTGCGTTCGCCGCCGAGCCCAAGAAGCGGCCCATGTTCACCGGCATTATCGGCGCGTCGTACGGCATTGCCTCTGTTATCGGCCCTCTGCTCGGTGGCGCCTTTTCGGACCACGTCACCTGGCGCTGGTGCTTTTACATCAACCTTCCCATTGGTGGCCTCTCGGCCGTTATCCTCTTCTTCTTCTTCAAGGCGCCCGAGCGTGCAAAGCCCATCGACGCGCCTCTTAGCGAGAAGCTCCTCCAGATGGATCCTCTGGGTGCCGCTCTGATCATGGCCGGCGTCATTTCTTATGTTCTTGCCCTTCAATATGGTGGCCAGACCGCGAGTTGGAACAGCTCCAAGGTCATCGGCTTGATCGTTGGCTCCGTGCTCATCTTTACCGTTTTCGGATTCTGGGAGTGGTACAACGGCGAGCGTGCCATGATGGTCCCGCGTCTGATGCGGATGCGGACTGTCTGGAACAGCTCTCTGTACGCCGCCTTCTTTGCCGGCACCTACTTTATCGTCGTCTACTACCTGCCTATCTACTTCCAGAGCATCGACAACACTAGCCCTACCGATTCGGGCGTGCGTAACCTGCCTCTCATCCTCGCCGTCACCGTCGCGACCGTCGCATCAGGCGGTAGCATCACGCAGAACGGCATTGCCGCCCCCGTGCTTGTCGGCTCCGCTGCCGTTGCCACCGTCTCCGCCGGTCTCTTGTATACCCTCGACATCGGTACTGGCTCTCCCAAGTGGATCGGCTACCAGGTCCTTGCTGGTCTTGCTTGGGGCGCGGGTTTCCAGGTCCCCATGATCATCGCCCAAGCCTCTGCCGAGGTCTCCGATCTGTCTTCCACCACTGCTATTGTTTTGTGTATGTGTTTCCTCTTTCTCTCCATCCTTGAAATGACTTCGGCTAATAGGACCCTAAAAAACAGTCTACCAAACCACCGGAGGCGCATTCCTCGTCTCTGCCGCACAGTCTGCCTTTATCAACAGGGTTATCAGCACGGCTTCCGTTTCGCTACCCGATGTCGACCCCATGATGATCCTCGCCACTGGTGCGACGTCGCTCCGCATCGCATTTACCGAGCAACAGCTTCCCGCAGTCCTCGAAGCCTACATGGCGGGCATCAAGCTTACTTTTGCCCTCGCTACCGGCACTGTCGGCTTCTCTTTCATTCTCAGTCTCTTCGCCAGCTTCAAGCGTCTCAACACGGATGCGTTGAAGGGTGGTGCCGGAGCGGCTTAGGCTTGATACCCCGGCATCCGATCTCTTGTCACGCTCACTCAATCGTCTCCTTTTGTTCTTTCTTTTTTCCTTTATTATAATTAGACTGCATGTATATGGGCGGCACATACGTCTTCCATGAGTTTATAATCTAAGAATAGGAGCTGCAGCTCGTCAGGCAGACAGCTGGCACTGGTTCGGAACTTGCTCATCTGTACAAGTCTGGCATGGGGGAAGGGGATAATAGCGGCCATAGACTGGGATGGAGTGACTTGGAATCAACGTGGAAGACCGGAGCGGAGCTTCACAGGCCAAAAAAGAAACCAGCGAAGAGATACCAACGGCGTTGAGGGCTGCGTTTTTTTTTTAAACACTGCCCTTGGTTAGATGGGACGGCTGTCCTGGGCCGTCGGGTTTTCCGATATAATTATTCTACAATGTTAATATCAAGAGGCCATCTCCACTTGAATCAAGTCGTTCGCACATTCGTCTCTGAAAACAACTATGGTGTTTCGGTTTCCACGTCCTCTCTGCAATGTTTGTCCAACATTTGGAACTTCAAAAACTTGAGGGGCAGTGAGGCCACGAAGTCATCGTTCCAACACAAAATTCTTGCCATGTCACCCAACCCCGAACTCGAGAACAGAAATGGTGGCACCAGTTGCCAAGCAACTAATCGCGACCACAAGTGTTTGTGAATTGACGGAAGGGCGCGAGAGCGCGAGACAGGTCGAACTGACGAGCTTAGCAGCGAGATCCTTCCTAACTTTACGTGAACAACTACGATATCTCCTTGGGGAATTACCCAGCGCATTCAGCCCTAACACCAACCAGCTACTCATCCCACTCAAGCAACTTAGGGAGGGATTGATGTGAAAACTAAGATCCCACCCGCGATTCGGCTCTCGCCCTCGGACTAGTTCAATCTCTCTCCCTCGGAAAACCTGCCCAGCACAGCGAACCAGCGAACGAGACACACACCAATTAGCTGCTCAAAGCCAAGCGCCTAATGAGTGCGCACAGGATGATAAATTTTAGTGGCCGTCAAAATTTCAATCAGATAGATACGCATCCTACCCAAGGAAGATCCGTCGTCCTAGTTTCATTTCCAACAGGGAATCTGACCCAACATGATCATCCTCCCCCCCCCCCCCCCCACACAAGCTTCCTCTCCCAACACAAAGGAAACCAAGCCAGCTATGTTGCATGTATGAAACCGCCAATGGGGTACATATCCTCGCCGACTAGTGGGGAGGTAGAAACCCCCCGGACTTTTTCTGAAAAACGGTTTCCGTGCATCGTCGGGGACTCGGGATTATTTAGTAATCACCCCCCCTCGGGCACCCGTTTTCGTTTTCGTCTCCCTTCCCCCCCTCCCCCTCGCATTTCCACTTTCGTATAAACGAGCAAGATAGTAATAATTAGAAATTTCAAGTTCGTCGCAGCCCACCTGCCTACCTTGAATCTTATTTTAAAAACGTGGGCCTGATTATGTATTGTACATACCTGTCAAGATGTCAGCCGGGCACGGAAGGTAATCAATCAATCAATCAATAACTTGTGCATGCGCGCATACGCACGTGGATGCGGACGTACGGGCCGTAATTACGGCTGACACGCGGCTAACAGGGAGATAAAAATACGGAGTAAGCACTTGTTCCGATATGTGTTTGGGCACTGGCAGCTGTGTTGGGCTGGCCCAGCTTTTCCCCCGCCGGCGATGGAGATAAGCTGCGTGCTGCGTGCTGCGTGCTCCGTAGTGCGTATGGGGCGTGCTTGGAATCGTAATCATTTGAGATGAAATGCAAATGCAAATGCATGATTTGACGCCTGACTGAGCAAGGTAATAATATGGGGCGGAGCTTCCCGAGCACACACACACACACAACAAGCTGGATGCCAAATACTAATAGTTCTAGGTTCGTAGACGGATACGCTTCTTGTTGCGTGGGCCAATCGGAAGACGTGGGTGAAGGAGGGCTCGGGTTTGGGTGACATTGGACATGTGATTACGTGGTGAGACGTCCAATACTTTTTATTTTGAGTCCATTCCTGGCTACGTTTGATCCCCAGTCAGAAATGGCTTCCTTTCCCATGCCAACCCCCCACTAAATGTCAAGGTGCTGGAAATAAATGCTCGTCCCGATTGTGACCGGCTTTACATTGCACCGAGTCCAACACATGTGATTTCTATCATCACCTGCAAGCATCCACAACTATCAGCATTTCATAGTCTTCGCTCAAAGGAACACGTTTGGCCACTTGTCTTAACAAAGAAGACTTATGACGCGAATGAAACGGGCAGGTTCTGCGTTCCATTAGTTAGTTATAGACTCACGGAGTACACAGCATAGTAAGATCCGAATCTGAAAGTGTAATGAGAAGCTAAAGCCTCGGCCGCTCCGTCGGTCCTCTCGACTGTTAAAATTGGCTTCCTGCCGTAATATTTTCCTTGTAGGGGAGTGTCAAGTCTCGTTCATTCATTCATGTCTTCTTGAGGGATAGTAGACTTCTCGAAAGTCAAGGGGAGAGGTATAGCAATGTGAAAGCTCTCTATGGTACATCGATCTTTGAAATATTAATACAGACCGCTAGCCCCTGGATTATGTTTTGCCAGGGGTTGCCAGTCTTCCCATTGACCTTCCTGTGCGCTCTGCCCGCCGTATGGCACACTTGGGTTGCTGCTCGCGGGTGTATTGCCTCTCATCAAACTGTCAAAGAATGCCATGTCGACACCTTGAAGTGCCCAGTCATTCACGGGAGCCGTCAGTCCCGGGTACTGGTATTGCTCTTGAAGGGCGTCGTTGATTCCAGTTGGGAATTGGGGTGCAAACTGGAACTCGTTGACAAGCGGCGCCTGCGCCTGCAACTGAGAGTCTGGCTGGGCCGGCGACTCCAAGTTGATTCCCGCCGCTGGCTTGTCACAGCTGATAGGAGGCAGGCAACCATCACCGAGCCCAGGAACACCCATTGAGTTAGGAGCGGCGGAGTTTGAATGAGCTCTGAGTGACTGCGGCATAGCTTGTGCGCTTGGCTGCGTCTTTCTGGGCGACTCCTTCGAAATGACGCCTTCCTTGGCGATCTTGATAATTCCAAAATACGGAATGATCATGCGTAGAACATGGTCGTCCTCGTCCTCGTCACATTCCCTGTCCTCTTGAGGACAGGGCAGGTGCCCAGGGCAGACGCTCCGACCCTCGGCAGCCTCGTTCTCCAAAGCGAGGAGGTGGCGAAGTATATCGGCGCTCTTTTGGCTTAAGCTGTCTCCGTTGTTTTCGTTGATGCCGTCCATTCTTTCCAGCACCTCCTCCATGATGGCGCGGTCACTGAGCCGCTGGTGTGCTAGAATATTCTCGCCGACACGTTGGCGATGGCCATATAGATGAGCCAGCAACAGCGTCATGGCCCCTACGAGGGCGAAAAAGTCGATCGCTCGACAGCAAAATGCTATGCGGTTGAAGGATCGGAACTCAACAAAACGGCGAAGGACCTCCCTAGACGCTGGAAAGCAAAAACACGTCAGCGCAACGGGTCAACAAGTAGGTAGTAGACAAGGGCAAAAACACCCACCATTTACGCAAGTCATTTTGCTAAAATTATAACTGGTGCTTGCACGTCCTTCACTCTGGTTTGAAGGGTCGTCGGACCGCAGCATATACGGCAGATGCAGCTGGTTGAGGAGATTGTAATGGAACAGCTGATTCAACAGTCTCATTGTGTTCAGGAAGGTTTGCTTATCAACTGTGGTAGAATCCAGCGTCGGCATGAGCCACCACCTACTGGGGAGCAACTTGGAAGCCTTCTGCAACTCTAAGTCGATTTCTTGCGTCAAGGAGTAGTCGGTTGCGCAAGGGTCTGATTCGTTGCGCTCCAGAATGCGGGACATGATGACGGTGTGGGTGCGTTCGAGCCGACCAGTATCGCTTTCGCTGGCCAGTGCAGCCGGCGAGGCCATGGTGGTGCTGAGGGTGCCTTGGGGAAGACCAAGCATCATGCAGAGGAAGCGATCCGCATAGACAATTCGGTACCATAAAAACGATGGATCAATCGTCGTTGTCGGATTGAGCTTCTTTAACGGCTGTGGATTATGGGTTCGATGTAGCCCCATCAGTTGCGCAATGACCATGGCCCTTCGCATGACCGTCAACGCATGTCGCAAGTTGCCATTGTTGCAGTGGAAGAGGCCTTCCAAATAGACGCATTCCAGGCCCTCAAAGGTACTGACAAGTTCGTCGTCGGAAGTGACTAGCCGCTTGACCGTATCTAACAGTCTTTCCCTCAAGGCAACATGGTTCTCGGACAGGCCAAACGGACGGAAATACTGAAGGAATTTTGCGAGAAGCAACAAGTGCTTTCCCAGAACCACCGGATGTGACCTGGGGTCGGGCAGGGAAAAAAGGTGGGAAGGCGAGTCTAGTCCATCCCGATCGATTTCGCTGTATGGTCTTAAGCCCAGGAGGTTGAAGAAAATAAGAGCTTCGGTTTCGTAGCGCTTGAGCAGCTGGAGATCGCCACGACACGGCAGTGCCGCGTACAGAGCCGCCGAGATTCTTTCATTCTTTGAAGAATCTGAAGCAACTCTCGGAGGGGCCGGCAAATCCAACGACACGGCAGGCGTCGGTTGGCTGCTCGGCTCTCCTTCCTGCTTCAGTGTCAGTATCATGTTTGGGCGGTTAGGGGCAGAGGCAGCATACCGACGCTGTCATGTGCGTGCTGGAAATGGACTGAGGGTCCAGGTCCATTGACCCATCTGGGGTGGGCAGGTCGGGGTTAGGGTTAAAGCAGGTAGTGTGGTCATCGCCGCTGAACGCTACCCCTCTGGTGGTACTGGTACTGGTGCTGTCTGGTGCTGAGGTAGAATCAGGCGGTGTCGGGCCAGCGCCGCCATCAGTGCTGACTTGCTTCACCAGCTTCTCAATCAAGGCCTCGACGCGCACAATGCGGTCGCCCATGTGCCGGCCCCGGTCGGTTAGGGAAGATGCCTCCTCGGGGAACTCCTGGCTGACACAATGCGCCCCTCGGCGGTGGCAGCCAATGCACACGGGGTCGGTTGGGGAAGCAAAGGTGCATCGTATCTTGCGCCGTTTGCACTCCCAGCAACTGCGAGTCCCTTTCCTAATCTTGCGCCGCTTGGCTTCGGCGGCAGCGGCAGCGGCGTCGGCAGCGTCAGCCCCGTCTGGCGACCCGAATTCGCGAGGGCCTGCTCGTGAAGGCGAGTCGGGCGAAAGCGGGCGCCCGCCTCGAGACCCGGAGGTAGTGGTATCCATAATTAGTAGGTAAACAGTTGTGTTCAGATTCCAGAGTTAGGTGCCAGTCTGCAGCGGCGGCGGCGTGTTTGGGCCTGTCTGTCTGGTAACATAAGCGTCCCAACGGCTTTGGCAGCTGACAAACTGGCGCGGCCGCCTCTGGATTTCTTGGTAGGCCAGCCAAGGGTGCGACAAGACGAGCACAAGCCCGAGAAAGAAGCAACAAGCTGCTTTGACAGTTGGAGCCGGCGCGGCGGAGTGGGAGGGCCAGTTTTTGGAAGAGCTCGGGGTTTGGGGCATTTGTCATGTTCCGCCGAGGCGGCGATACAGACCCCCCTGGAAGCCTGACTAGCAGCCTGGGCTGACAAATTGCGGCCTCTCCAGGCCCACGCAAACCAGGTGCCTACCGCCTAGTGCTCCTTTGAGGCTTTGCGGCTCCATTTGCTCCATAATAAATGGACGGCACGGCTGACAGGACAAGGAAGTCATTTGTCAGACCAGACTGCCCGGATCCGCACCACCTCGGATTCGGCGACATTCCGGAGACTTCATTGCCTGCCATATGGCCCCACCACACCCGCGTGCCGGCCCATGACTCACCACCGGTCGATCCCCACCCCCGGTGTCGACACGGTCAAATCGCCAAGTATTCCGTACATGGGTGCGCGTTTGATGACGATTCGCGGCGGCCCGGCATGCCCATGGCAAGGAGTGTCAGGTGGCGAAGACGCCCGATCCGCTAGCTGCCCTGAAGGTGTTTAGTGTTCTCTGGGGAGAGGTGGGCAATGATTTTGCTTTCTTCTTGCATGGCCGACGCGAGAATGTTGTCTCTCTAGCTGCGCCGACGACAGCGGAGGAAGCATGCGCCGATGAAAGCCTAATTCGTTAGCCCTGCTTAGGTTGATACTGGAGCTTGGGGTTGGACAGCAGGCAATGATCGATCTTGGTAGTGGGTTGGGGGAACAGGCCGTGGCCCACGAGTTTGAAGTAGGTGAGAACGTAATTAATTGGGCCGGTTTGAGATTGGGTCCGGACGGCTGCCTCTCTTAAACTCTTTGGAATAAAAGGAAAGAAGGAAAAGACTAACGGAAGATGATGCTGAGGCCTGGCCAGGTAGCTCCTCTCCCGGGCCTGTCTATTATTGAGAAGCTCGGGCACCTTGTGTGACCTGAACTCCCGCTGAGTGGCATGATTTAAGGTTTTGATCCCACCCTCGGATTCCCCATAGACCGCTCTGCGTTCTCGTCTCCAGGTTCAATCTCTTGCCCCAGATTAGGCGGCTTGCTTGATTTATCCTGTACGGGGTAGGCATAGGTGCATCCACAGCTGTATACTTCCAAGTTATGCGAGCTTCTCATCAGAAGAAGCGCCGTCTTGAGCCTGTCGGCGCCCATTGTCAATTAAGCCTCGATAAGCGCGCTGGCTCACTCAGAAACAAGGTTGAACCGCAGTCCGGAATTGGCGCAAGCGCAGTCGCGGCCCTCTCCCGAGACCGAAACTACCTGATGCGCTGCAGCGGTGGAATCACAAGACGCCGCGCACCATTTCCAACTTGGAAAGTGTTGCAGACCAATCCAGAGTGGGGGAAATGGACGGCGGCTCTCGTAACTAGATAAGAGCTGGGGTCGAAGCTACCATGGCTTGGTCGCCTTTTTTCTACTTTTTTGCGTTTGAATGCCGCTCTGTCTCATCTCAGGGCTTCTGAAAGAAAACACGGCCTCAATGCTCACGACATGCCTGGTTGGAACTATGCCTTCTCCCTGTCCCGCGAGGCCGTCAAGGCTGCCACGCCGCCAGGGACAGTCCGTCTCATAGGTAAAAACGAAAACCGCCCACAGCGTCACGAGTCGGGCTTTCATCAGACAGCAACTGACTCGCAAGCCAGAACACAGCATCACGCAGCACAATGGCAGATACGTCGACCGCGTCGCCAACTTCCCCGTGCCCACCGCGGACCCTGCAGATCCCCTCAACTGGGCGCGCTGGCGCAAGTTTTCTTGCCTGGCTGCCGTGTCTTCGTACGCCTTCGTGGCCAACTTCGTGTCGGCCTCGCTGGCGCCCGCGCTGCCAATCTGGAACTTGTCGTTCCCCCAGAGCCCGAGGCCGCCCGAGGACTTGGTTCAATTCATTGCGGTAATAACGAATGCCTCTTCAACTCTCCGACGAGGTCCCAACGCCCCCTTGTTATGCTGATATTTCTTCGATAGTTCAACGTGCTTCTCCTCGGCCTTGGGAATATCTTCTGGGTACCCCTGGCCAACGTCTTTGGCCGCCGGCCCATCATGGTCTTTTCAACGCTGACGCTTTTCATCGCCACCGCTTGCGGGACGATGACTTCGGATTTCGGCCGCGTTCTCGCCATCCGCGTCTTTCAGGGGCTGGGTAGTTCGGCTTCAGAGACCGTGACTCCCGCCATCGTCGGCGACATGTTCTTTGTCCACGAGCGAGGGGGTTGGATGGTGAGTTGCCAAGGAACCATTCTGATCATGTTCCCAGATTTTCCGCTAACGTGGCTTTTTTTTCTCTTCTCAGGCTCTCTACACGGCATCTTTGGCCAGCGGGTCCGTCGTTGGCGGAATATGCGGCGGCTACATTGCCGCCCGCCTTGGCTGGTTCGCTCTCTTCGAGGTAAACGCAGTGCTGTCGGGGCTCACGTTGCTGTGCGCCATCCTCCTGGTCCCCGAAACAATTTACCACCGCGCGTCGCTCTGTCTTCCGGTCCAGCGGAACATCCCTCGGACTTCTCGCTTCCAGCCCCGGACGCCGGCGCCATATTTGAGCCTCGTTTCGCTCCCTTCAATGCACATGACCGTGCCGTCTCGCTTTGTCGGCTCAATAGACCAAGGCCCGAGCCTTACTTGGTACCAGACCTCGTCCTCGAGCGACTTGTCCTCGCCGACTCCGTTCCGAGTTTCCAAAGTCTCAAAGCAGAATCGGTCATCTCGGGCAACAACAGCCAATGCAATTGCCAGCGAGCGACAGACCCCGTTCACCTTCTTGCGGTCTCTCAAGTTTGGCATGTACAGGGGCAATGTCCTCTACCAGTTCAAGAAGCCGTGGTTCACCCTCCGCCTCCCCGCCACCTGGATCGTCATGTTCCAGTATGGCGGGCTCGTGGGCGGCGTCGCGGTGATATCGTCTGTCGGACCGCTGCTTCTCGACTTGCCACCGTACCAGTGGGGAGACAACTCGGGACTGCTGTTTATCGGCGCCTTGGTCGGCATCGTCCTCGGTGGCCTCTACACCAGCCTCCTGGCTGACAAGCGCCTCAAGCAGTTTGCAAAGAATCAAGATCACGGCTTTGCGGAACCAGAGTCGAGAATCCCCGTGCTGCTCCCCTCGCTGGCAGTCGCTACGGGCGGGCTGCTGGTGTTTGGCTTCTGCGCGCAGAATCCCGGGCGGTACCAGTGGGTCGGGCTTGAGTTCGCCTACGGCATGGTTTCGTTTGCCCTCACCCAAGTGCCGTCGATATGGTTCAGCTATGTGAGTGCCAATGTTTTGTTCAAGTTCCGGAAACCCCAAGGCTTCTAGTCAGGCATGAAAACTCACAGGCTGACGTTGAAATTACCTACAGCTCATTGATTCCTACGCGCAACTAGCGAGCGACTGCTTCGTCATGATCTGCATCCTGCGAGGCATCATCCCCTTTGCCTGGACATTTTTCGTCAGCCAGTGGGTGCAGAGGGATGGGTACTTGATTCCGTTTGGCGGCTTCACAGTTATCATGGGGGTGTTTTCCCTGCTGATTCTTCCAGTCATCTGGATGGGGAAGCGGATGAGGATTGCAACGGCACGGTATGTGGTTGGCAACCAGTGAGGTTGGGTCACGGACGACGTTCGGCGACAAGATAGAACTAATTAGGCTATTTGGCTTGAAGAATTGAGAAAATAAAGGACTCTGACTAGAGCGCCCCAGAAAGCCTCTCTACGCACCCTCATATGCCACCCGGAACCTCCTAATAGGCATATTTTTTTAATATAATTTATCTGTGGACTTCAACAAAACCATTGAAAGTTCCGGCAGGGAACTCCTTCTCTTGACAGCCCAATATATCCATTTACATAGGCCAGATGGTGGGACAATCACATTAGCCTGTGCTTTCACACGCGTCGCCGTTCACGAATAATATGGATGCAGTCTAGTTTCGTTTATCTACCTATGGACCCAATCTAGTTATCTGCAGCTCAAAGATCTAATGACGGGCGTCGGCGGCCACCTGCAGTAACTCCTGGAATCCGGCAAACACCCGTCCATATCGAGACAAGCCGTGAAATCTCGATTCGTGTCGCAACGCCATAATAATTAGTGTTCATCATCTGTATCAATTGCCTCATCGTCATGGTTGTTTTCCGATGTCAGACCTTCGGCTCGGGGCTCTCGGGGTAGTGTCTCTGGGTAGACCTTCTGGATTATTTCATCGATCAACTTTTGGCGCGCCGAATTAGCAGTTGAATTAATTGTGGCCTTCTTTTGCTGTTTGCGTAGCCTTGCCCGAAAACCCATGCCCATGAGGTGGGGAACCCGCATGATTCCCGGATCGCCGCCAACGAAACGCTCAGGACACTTCAACTCTTGATGGCCAGTCTTGTTGCACATTATACATGGCTGAGTTGGGCATTTCAGTTCCCTATGGCCTGCTCCCTTGCATAACCGACAAATGACCTGGCTCATACATGTCTTGGTGGCATGGCCCTCTGCGTTGCAATAGACACAGAATTTGCATTTTTTGAGCGTGTGACCACGTTGCTGACAGTTCTCACATAGCTCGGGAGGTTTCTTGCAATATATGCCACTGTGTCCTTTTCCACCACACATATAGCAGACGATGTTTGTAGGGCACCGATAATGGAAGTGTCCTTTTTCACCGCAAGCATGGCAGGTGATATTTGCGCGGCGGCACCGGTCCTTGTCGTGTCCGATACTCTGGCATATCGAGCAGCGAATGGGCGGTATCTTTTGGTAGGCTGGTGTCGTATGAGCTAACTCCAAACGTTTCTCGTGCTTGATTGGTATCGTATGAATTGACTCCAAACGCTCCTCATCCTTGATTGGCATCGTATGAGCTGACTCCAAACGCTCTCGTCCTTGATTGGTATCATATGAATTGACCCCAAACGCTCCTCATCCTTGATTGATATTGTATGAGCTGACTCCAAACGAGTCTCATCTTTGACGGTAACGGCGCATTCCTCGAGGCAGTGGCCACTCTCATCGGGACTGTCACGGAATGATTTGTCGTCTCTAGCTTCGGCGACTGAATCTCCAGCATTCGGATGGGTGGTGATTGGGACAGTGATCCAAATCTCAACGGATCGAGTCTCCTAGGGAGAAGGTGAGCATTGGTCCTGACTTGGATAGGTTCAATTGAGGAAAGTACTCTGCACTTACGTTGATTCTAGCAACAGCTAGGGCTGCCGAAGGATTATCAGGTCCGTCACTGGGAGTTCCCAAGACGTTGCACTGAGTAAACTCCATTCTGGAAAAAAGTCAGCGATGTCCGAAAAAGGTTAAATTAACGAACAAGGCGTCTTAATTTTCCTTTTCTGTGCGGAGCTGTAGAGGTGACTTAGGTAGACGCCTCGTTCCGAAGGTTTTGTGTTAGGGGTCAATTGCGGTAGAGGAAGGCGCGAAGTAGGAGGAATGTGTGGGCTCGGTAAAGGGAATGCCAGATGCCTGAAAAGCCTTTACATGGTAAGGTATATTGTGTGATAGGACGAGAGCGCTTTTGGGTTCTGCACTAGGGCCTCCGGCCGCTTCCTCCAACCTTGGCGAAAATCCTCGAGGCAAGCCGCAAGGCAGTCTAGCGTCTTCAGCGAAGAGATTGTATAAGAAAATAGGAAACTTACTTTTCTTGAATGCATTAACGAACCAAAGGCTGTGGCGCCAATGTCAAAAGCCGTGTTGAGTGAAGGAACGCATTAAATGGTGCGAGGTGGAAATGGGTGGTTTTTTTGTTCCGCGAAGTTGTTTTTGGAATGGTCTGACCATGGGTTGGGTTGTTAGGTGGCTGATTTTTTTGAGGCAGGAGCTTGTTTAGGAAGGGGTTGTTTTTGATGTGGGAACAATGGGTCGTAGTTCTGTGTAACGTGGTGCACACATCCTTTATAGCCTCACCCGATCTCTAAAAATCGCCTCCGGGGTCCTTGCCAGCTGCTGGCAGTTGAGATACTCAGGACTTATTTTCAGCCAGTAAAATCGTGAAATACTATCTAACCGCGCCGCGCATGCGCTTCTATGTGCCGCCCGGGCTAACAAGGTTTGAAGCCTTGAAAACGCGTTTGCCGTAGTGTTTTCCATTTTGACGATTTCTTCGTTGCCGAGTGAGTGCCTCAAAATAAGGGCAACTTGCAAATGGCAACTCTGAGGCCCTAATTTGTACTCAAATCAGCCAAAAGTCATGGCCGGGCGCCCAGTTGCCTGAGTAATCCGTTAAATCCTGATTTGTTGACATGTTAATACACTTCCTTGGTGTTGAGTCCATAAATCTACCTAGCCTATACAAACTTGAAGCCACCGGCATGTTGAGAGTGTAAATAGTGTAATTTTTACTTTGCCAGGCTTCCTTGGCACCCTGTATGCCGTTGGGTGGCTGCCAGGAAATACGGCATTTTACCATGCAAAAAGCGGTCCCTGCGTTCGCAGCTGCCAATGACCCCCAGGGGGTAAGCCGATTTTTAGATGGGGTACCCAGATTAAAGCTTTTGATTATAGCCTCACCCGATCTGGACGGATACCCAGGGTGGTGGTGACTGACGTGCCCGAGTCCGGGGCAGTTTAAGAACATGCCTAGGTCTGTTCGAGGCGCGCGAGTGCCCAGCATAGCTGGACATCCCCCTCGCCATCATGATCCCGCCGGCAAGGAAGGCAGGCTTGATAATATGGAGCTGAAAGTAAGCCGACTGGTATTCAAGACCCGGATTCTGAAGCAGCTTTGGTTAGCGAAATGGAGATCAAAATGCTAAAGGGCTCTGGGAATGGAAAATAGTGAAGGTTTTTCTAAAGCCCGCGTGGGTATTTCGGACCACGGCGCCGAAAAGGACTGGGAGGAAGTGAAGAAGTTGGAAAATTTGTGGCGCGGAAAGACAGAAATCTTGAAATGAATCTTGAAGTGACGCACTTCGGGGAGTTTGTGCATTGGATTTCAGATGTTATACAGAACGAGGGCAAGAGGGGTGTTGTGTGAAGGGAAGGTGTTGTGTGAGGGAGAGGTGTTGTGTGAGGGAGAGGTGTTGTGTGAAGGAGAGGTTTTGTGAAGAAGGAACGGAGAAGAGGTGCTGTGCAAAACTCGCAGGAAGGGTGCTGAACGAGACTCTATATTAAGTACCTCCGCTGCCTTGAACGCACGTAACGCAGGATGCCTCCAGCCGATGACGAGGGTGGAGCAGTGCCTGATTTTGAGTTCACAAACGAAGTGAAAAGAAGGCGATGGAATAAAGCAGAAAGATGCTAGATTCAAAGTAGGGACGGCCGTGGCTCAAACACGTCTGGGTAAATTGGAACTTGCCAGGCGTGTTTTCGTTGAAGAGAAATGAAAGTCGGGCCATCGAGCCAGAAGCCGTCGTCGTGCGGCGCCGGAGAGTGGTGATGTGTTGGTGGAAAAGAACTCTGATCAAGGATCATGGTGATGTATTACCTCAGTGCCTGGTGTCAGGCTGTGGGCACCTCCTGGTGTCAATCAAGTGATGAGGTTAGCTGGAACAGCCTGGGCCCTGGAGGTAGTAATTAATTAAGGTGTTAAGGTATCATTGTCATCGCAGCCTGGCCAAGGTGGATGGATGCCTTTCATCTTACAAGCTGCCTGGCTCGGCTTGGTCTTAACGACAAATCCGCAATGGCTTCCTCTGCCGCGCGTGTGCTCGTCTGGGACTTATACTTTGAGCATCCCCAAGAAGTGGTATGTGGATTTAGGATATCGATTCGCAAAAAAAGAGATTCGAGGCGCGTGGATTGCTGGCCAACGCAGGGTCGCCTCATCGAAACCACGGCCCCGAGCAGTGACCTCTGGACGCCCGCCGTGCTACTCTGTGGACAAGATGCCGGGTTTGCCTCAGAACATGCTCAAAAGGCTCTGGGTGATTTTGTGCACCGGGATGGTGTTTTCTGCGATGATTTCACCTCGGCAGTCATCTTACAGTCAAGACAAGGCATAGACATTACTACCGTCGCTACCCGACTCGCCAAAGGCGGCCGTTTTCAAGGAGTCTACACAAGCGAGCCGGTCCTCACGCATGATCCTCTCCCCCAGGGACCCAACTTCATCCACAGCAAGTCCATCCATCAGGCTTAGAAGCTCTATGAAGACGACCTCAACGCGTTTATTGTCCCTACCATTACCGACGACGTGGCCAATCCAACTGGGCAAGCCGCTTTTAGATTTTGCTCATATCGCACCCCGTACTAATCCGACGTTCCGATCAATTTCTCCGTACTCCAAGTATTTTCACAGTATAGCACTTTCAAGAGCGTCGCCGCCGTGCCCAGTCGACTTCACGCCACCCCGAGTAAAGAAAAGCCGCTGGCTGGCGCTCGCGTCAGTATTTAGGACAACTTCGACTTGAAGGGAATCCGAACCACGATAATAAACAGAGCCTTTAACGAGCTATATCCACCGCGTACGTCCTCTACAGACTACGCTACTAAGCTCCCGCAACTGGGTGCTGTCATTATAGGAATGACCAAGATGTCTGCCTTTACATCTGCAGAAGAGCTAACTAACCAGTGGGTTAACTACTACTACCCCTTCAACCCAAGGGGCGACATGTATCAGAATCCGTCGTGTAGTTCTGCTGACGCTGGCGCTTCGCTTGCAGGGTTTTCCTAGCTCGACCATTCCGTCGGGAGTGACAGTGAGTTTTTCATTATCCCAGTTACCATGGTCATTCTACTTAACCTCTCAAAGCATCCGGTAGTATACGTCTCCCTGTCGCTTTTAACCATCTTTTCGGCCTTAGGACTTCGTATGATATTGCCTCACGACAAGACATCGTCCTGAGCTACAAGTACGTATGCCCAATTGATTCACAGTGTCGTATTGGATTTAATTAATGCTTTGGACAGTGAGTTTGACACAGTTAGAACGCTACACAGAAGCCTGAAGGATGCCAAACAGCTCATCAACGCAACCTTGGACGTTCCTGACTCGTCTCAGGTGAGTAACTCGCTAGTCCATATGTCTTCATATCTAACATTTCAAGTTCCCTACACGCCTACTCTATCCTCTGGACTTTTTTCCACAGGCGGACGCTAATCAAGAAGCCATGACTGAGGCATTCATCACCATAGTAGAGAAGTTTCTCGGTATCAAGCAAACCACCATCAGTATTACTAACACGTGGACATCCAATCCTCCCGAGGAAGCTGGAGAGAAACGCTACTGGAGAGAAAACGCTACTGGAGTATCTCGAAATGGTACTTAACGAGCATACTCTATAATTTTGACTACCACAAGCTGACTTGAGCAGAGAGCAGTATAGCCAATGTATTACGATACATACCGTACCTTCGATGACTTCCGAAAAGACTGCCTTAACAAGTTTGGGAGGCTGCCGTATGTGGGACCATATATACGGAAGCGATGGTGAGCGTCCAATCGAATGGCGAGGGCGGAGTCCATACTACCGAACTAATCTTTACTTAGGGGTATCGCTATTCCGTTTACCAAAGAAGAGCGCGCCCAGGGCGTAGCCGAGATGAAGGTCTTCCGAACTTGGGTTGGGAATAACATCATAGGGCCAGATAAGGACACCGTGACCAATGCAGTGATGGTCATGCCGTTTGGCTCTGCGGTGCCGAAATACCGCGACGACGCAAACAAGTAGGTGCTGCTCGCGGTTACCACTCAGACATTTTCCTAACTACGAAAAGGCTCTCTAGCATTGTGAGATCATCGGTTTTCTACTTGCCAGCGGTCCTCCAGTTGCCAACGCTCATAATACTCAGTAAGTCACCGCACTCGCCCTTCAAGGCGTACGGTTTCGCTCACATTCTACTTTCAGTTGGACAAAAATCGTACGACTCGCGGATCAGCGGTTTGAAAGAGTACCTGCCAATCGTGAGTAGTTTCATGGGCGCGAAAGGTAGCGATGTGCTGCTTCTCAATCTGGCCGAAGGGGCGCTTAAAGATGCGAATTGGTAGACAGAAGTCAAGACAGGTCGTACAGCTTTAGTGATTGGCGATAATGTGCGGAATGTCTTGCAGGAGCATGTCTAATGGCCGACTAGAATTGCGCGAAAATTGAGAAATGACTTCTTTCTAATTAGTCGTGTCATTGGGATCTCGCAGATATGCAAAATCTCATCCCAAGTTTTACCTTTCTACCTACCACCTTACCATATTCCGAGAATTCTCAAATTAGTCACATCACACGCACGACGATGAGAAAGACAGCCCTCAAGGCCCAAAGTTACAAACCAAACTTAATTGACTAACGGGATTAATTGCCGTGGCTCCCGAGGTACGGCGGTCCTGAGTTATCCACAATTAGGAACAACAATAACAGGAAGAACGGGATGATAGTATAGTGGTCAGGATTTCTCGATGTGGTTGTGTACCAGCATCCGAGAGGACCTAGGTTCGATTCCTGGTTATCCCAGTTTTTTGGCCTCCCGATCCGCTCTTGATAATCGTGAGCCTCACTGTCAAGCTTGGGTGCTTACTTTTGTCTGTTTGAGAGGCTTGTTGATGCAGCAAGCTAACATAAAATACATACCTTTGACCTGTCTACTGTCTCGCCACAACCCTGCAACGATGCATTATTTATCTGAAATAGATGTCCTCTTGTTTGGCACGCTTACCCCTGGAGCTACGCAGTTTAGTTTGTGGCAAGAAACCTTCCCGGACATGTAATAAACATTGCGCACTGAGAAGTAAATAACCAACTGATATTGTCCTCCTCTCCTAGTATATAATCTATTTTATTATCCGAGAACACACATGGGCTGATTGGTAATATCATAAAGCCCAGAAATAATGAAGATGAAGCCGGGATATCATACCATTCGTGAGCGGGGAATCATTTGCCAACCACTACACACCACACCCACACAGACACAAGTATACATACATACAACAAAACTAACCAGTCCGACGCCAAGAGAAAAAAAGGTTATTGCCTGTCAAAGGCGGACAGATACCACCAGGATACGGCATCCTACCTTTACGCTTTAAATGCGGACTTTACGGGAGCGCCTAGAACTCGCCATCCCCTCTGTCACCAAGGACTGTAGCTGTCCAGAGACCAACCAAGCCCCACCAGCTCACCTTCCAGCCACGCCAGAGGCCGTCCAGCCCCTGTCCTTGCCGGTAGACAGTCTCGGAAATCGTGGGCTTGCCCCTCTTAGCCGGCGGCACCCTGGCCCGCGAGACTGGCGAAGGGACGGGCCGCGACCCTTCTTCGTTTGTGATTGTGTACATGGTGCCGAACAGGCCGTTGTAAGACCCAAGAGGAACGATGGCTTCTAGCTGCTCCCCACCAACTCTCCTCCCCTTGCTGGGTTGCGAGACTTCGAAAGCTTGGACGTACTGGGGTGAACTAAGCACGGCTACCTGCCCTCGCCGAAGCACGGTTTCTAGCGGTAGCTTGAAGAAGAGGGCAGCGGTCGAAGAGCAGAATTTTCCGATCGAGAACGCCGTCGGCGACTGTTCTTTCTCAACCATGAAGTAACTCCTCAGAGCAAGGGGCGTCGAAAGTGTGAGGACTGGATGGACAAGAGAGTGTAGAATAGTAGGAATGACGAGGCCTGAAGAGCAGAAATAGGACGGGAGGTTTCGAAGGGCAGATAGGCTCCGCCGAGAGCCTCGTGCCGTGGATGTGATAATGAGACTGCATCAGGTTAGTGCTAGCATTCAAGGTTGGGCAGGAGTCCTTACCGAGTGCGAACGAGATCCAAGGGGGCGAGAACCAGACCCGTCATGACAGCTGCCGTGGCGGCAACGCAGAGTGAGGCCCATGGATACGGAGATGCAACGTCGACCAGCCGATCCAAGTCGTTCTTCCAACCCAGGTCTGGTACGTTGAAGAGGGCGCTGAGGAGACTCCGGGACCAGTTCTCAAGCAGCGATTGCAGGACATGGTAAACAAAGGTTGCGTTGGTTCCTTTCCATACGCCCCAGGCGCCTTCCTTTTGCCAAAGTTGCCCAATCACCTCCAACACTGAGTCAGGCGTGCGAATAACTAGGTGGTGCGCTGGAATGGGCTTGGGGGGAAACCGTGGTGACGGCAGTGGGCTCGGCTGCTGCGGTCTTTGTTGAGAGCGACGGAGGGACGGCGACGGCGTACTTGGGTGGTGATGGTGGTGGCTTGCGCCAAAATATGCGAGCTCGTCGAGGTCGGAATCGGAGTCTGAACCTTCGGTCTAGTGGGGAGCGTCAGCCACCGCCGGCTTCTACGGAGGACCGAGGGCGGGGGGTCGAGAGGGTTTCACATACCTCGTAATGAACGGGAATCTGCTGGCTAGGACGCCGCTGCCTTATCTCTTCTGGAGCTGGCGTCACGGGCAGCCCTGCGGCAGCTAGACTTCCTAAATCGTCCTGAGACCTTACTTGCATAATGGTTTTGGCCACCTCGAAGGGCTGCGCCATCAGGGTCGACGTGTACTTCCACAACAGCTCGTCCAAAAATTCCTTGACCGTCTGCACGACCGACGGCGAAGGCTCGGCGAGGAACTCCTTGTAGTCAATGTCGGAGAACATGTCGCGTGCCTTGGACGCGTACATGCCCGAGGCATTGCCCTGCGCAAAGGCATTCGGTCCGGGGGTAGGTAGCGGCTCGGGCGGCTCCCCAATCGTCGGCGGAATGTAGTATGGTCGGAGGGGGTTGACCCCGTCGCCGTGGTGCGCCATGGTTGCTTGCTGGTTATGTGTGCGGGATCATGGCCCGTAAGGTAAGGCGAGTGTTGAAACGCGGCCCTCACAAATCGGTGGCGGACTGAGTTTGTATCTTTGCATGTGCGGCGCGAATGACGAGATGAGGTGAAATCTCTCGGCGATAAGGAGAGCCAAGGCCTGTCGCCAAGCAAGCACAGGCATTAAACTTTTGGCGTTCGGCTTGCCAATTGCATAAGCGGGGCGCGATAAGCCGCCGCCTCAAGCAGCTTTGCAGGGGTAAATTTTCATATCGGAGCTCTGTCCCAGCGATTCGGGCATCAAGATTCGCCCGAGCTTGCAATTGGCGGCCGCACTGAGTGGCTTGTGACAGGTTTGTCTTCTTGCAGGCAAACCAACATGTTCTGAGCCTTTTGAGCGGGGGTTTCCATTTGCTTTGACGGTGATTGCGCAGCTTTCGTGGACGTCCTTAGCCAGCGTGCAAATATTTCCCGGGGCGGTCGGTTTCGTTACCTCTTCGTCGCGCCTGGGTTTCCCCTCCACTCTCTACCACCTACGGGACGGTCCTTGCTCCCTCACTCGAAATTGTCGCGCGAATCCTCGACAGCCCTTGCCACCACTCCCTCCTCCGCAACGAAACTTTGGTCGCCTTCCTCCTCCCGAGACACTGAGCCAGAATGATGCCCCGGCCGCGGTTAGCCCAGGGCCTTCGCAGCCTGAGACTTGTTCCGAGGCTGCCGTCTGGCTGCATTGCACAGCAGCAGGCACGGTGCAACAGTCGACTCAGCGCCGCGCCGCGCCTGGCCATTCCGGGCTGCTCTCCACGACTTGCAACTAGCCGCGACTCCAGGCTGTCTCTGCGATTCCAGCCGCGACTGTTTTCCACGTCATCCGCACTTTCCCACGGCCATGTGGATCCTCCAAAGCCAGGCGAAGAGTAGGTCACCGCAGGCAATCCGTCACTCAAGTTCCGCCCTGCTGACGGTCCCAGGCTATACGTTACGTTCATCGATAAGGAGGGCCTCGAATACAAACTTGCCGTGTCCAAGGGTGACAACCTGTTGGATATCGCCCAGGCCCATGATCTGGAAATGGAGGGCGCGTGTGGCGGCTCGTGTGCCTGTTCCACATGCCATGTCATTGTGACAGACGAGGAGTTCTTCGACAAGATACCCGCGGCCGACGACGACGAGAACGACATGCTCGACCTGGCGTTTGGGCTTACCGAGACGAGCCGCCTGGGCTGCCAGGTCGTCATGACGCCCGAGCTAGATGGCCTGCGGGTCAAGCTGCCCTCCATGACGAGGAACCTGCAAGAAAGCGATTTCAAGTGAGAGCCTGCTGTGATTTTCCTGGGACTGGCGTTACATGAATTCGAAACATTCAGGGGCAGGGAGATGATGCATAGATACCAGCAAAAGCATTGGATGGGATTGCGGGCTTTTCAGCGCACGCCCTGCGTTTTATTCTTTTGGATTATAGAAGGGGCATCATATGGGGCCCATGACCCAGCTCACGATGAGCCACTGTACATACATTTATATGGATTGCCCGGGAGGCGCGCCCGAAAGGGGGCTGTGTATATCACCAAAGACTCTGCTCTGATAGCAGCGGTAACATCTGCCGATACAACCGTGACAGCTCAAGTGCCCTTTGTAAGAGTCTTCTCGATCGTTAAACTAAAATCCTTCATGCTTCCTCTAGTCCTCCCTTCTTGAGACCCCCGCCTCCGCTGGCAATCAAGTCCAGGAAGCCCTTTTTGCTCATCTCGGTGATCTTCTCCTCTTTCCGCTTCACGCCCACAATACCCTCGCCTCTTATTACGCGCTGCGCGTCGGCCGCCTTGACCTGGGCCGCGCGCACGGCGTTGAACAACTTGACCACACCGCGCTGGGCGACCTTGCGGAGCCGGCGCTCCGTCGCCATGATCTCGGCCGTGGTGTCGGCGCCCTCCTCGACCACATCCTCGACCTCGCCCGTGGTAAAGTTGAGCGTGCGCGTCGTGCTCGCGATCAGCACGTTGCGCACGCGACCCTTCTCCATGGCCAGGCGCTTCTGCTCGCGCAGCCGCTTGCGCGCCTTGGTCTCGAGCGCAGAGTCGACCAGCTGCCGCGCCGCGACCGCCGACTCGGCGCTGCGCGCCACGATCGGGTCCGCCCGCCGCGATACCGGCAGCTTGCTCGACAGCATCTTGCTGATAGACGTCGCGAACGCCTCGGGGTTGTTGCGCTTCGACTTGGAGTTGGGCTTAGACGACCGGCTGGTGTCGGACCCGAAGACGGAGCCCTCCCCGTCGTCGGAGCCGTCATCGTCGCCCGACGAGTCGCCGCCCGAGTCTGGGGCGTCTTTGGCGACGAATTTGGGCTGCTTTGGTTTTGTGTGTTTCGCTGCCGCCCTTTTTATCCGCGGCGATTTGCTGTCCGACTGGTTCTCGGCATCGCTACCCTCGGAATCCTCCCCAGAGGAGCCGCCGTCGTCCACCTCAATGTTGTCGAGGTCTGCATCGTCCGAGTCGAATAGATTGTCTGGGATTGGCCCGCCGTCCTCGTTGTCGTCGCTGTCGTTATCGTCGCCGTCTTCACCCTCGGAACTGCTGCTGTGGTACGCTGCTGCCTGCCTCTGCTTCTTTGTCGGCCGAGCCCCGCCCTTACCGCCTTTCGGGCCGTCGCCGCTGAATGAGCGCTTCTTGAATGTTGTGCCTGCCATTGTGTTGTGTGCTGCAGTTTTGCTGGAAGGCAAAAAGGTCCGAGTCGTGGTTCCTAGTGTTGGGAAATCAGACAGGCCGATGCTTTCCTAGAAATTTTTGGCGGTGGGGGCCGGCAGGATTGATGCCCCTCACGACTTGCCGAGCTAACCTGACGCTGCCACCGCCCCTGCCCTGCTAAATGCTAATCATCATGGACCAGAACAAGATCTCCTTTGAAATAGAACTCCAGCCCCAATTACATGATATCGTCTTCTTCTAAGGTCAATATTGATGAGTGCTTGATTTCTCTGCCTGATAAGGCAGTAATTAGATTGTAAGCATTGATTGCTAATAATTAAAGCCACGATTATCTCGGAAGTTGCAGCCTGCCAGTCTCTCCTATTACATCTCGATATATTTCCCAATAATTAGGTACATATCATATGATAAACCAAAAATGCTGCTTTCTTCTCTTTTCAACTCGCATATAACCGAAAGGGCCAAAGCAGCAACCGCCATACCCAAAATCCCCACCACGGGCTCAATCAGGTCCCGCCCCAGAAGTAGGGACTGGCGCGCCGGCCCTGGTAGATTTCGTCGCGTCTGCGCTGGTAACGGAGGCCGACAAGGTCGCGACAAAGTCGCAACCGATGTCTGGTTTGTCGATCTCGCCTGGGAAGATGACAGTAACGTTACAGTTGAAGATGGAGATATTTGATCAAGAGTAAAAGCGGTGGTAATCGATTCAAGCTCGGTGCTGCTGCTGCTGCTGCCTGTGCTAGAGGCTGAGGACGTCGTCGTGCTCGTCCGGGGTATGGAGTCAATGCCCTGAGACGGCGTCATGACAAGCTGGGTACCCAATCCTCGCATCTACCCACGGAGGTCTCGCCGAATTGACTCCAATCGTTTCCGCAGTTTGACGTGCCCGACGGCATGAGACGGTGTCGACAGTGTCTTGGTAGCTGCTCCAGTCCTCGGGGTATCTGCCGTTTTCGCACATGCAACTGAAGCAGTATGTGTAGCTCTGGAAGGCATTATCGTAGCCCTCGTTGTTGGAGGCGCATGTGTTGGTTTTGGCCTTTCCTCCGCACAAGGCGCCGCAGACGTCCATCTGGTCGCTGCACATATGGTCGCCCATGATACCCATGGTACCGACAGAAATGTTTTCTATGGGCCATTTGATAATTGCGGGCCTGACACAGCTTGACCGTTGAGCTGCTGCTAAAGACACTAGCGCCACGATAGCAAAGACGGCGATCTTGTTTGAAATCATAATGGCAATGAGAGACTGTAACGAACGACAAGGGTGAATTAATTAGATATCAGCTTGTCTGGCGACTAGACGGGCGCTGAACGGCCAGTCACTGACCCCGAAAAACAACCAGGTAGTGAAAGAGGGAGAAAATAACAGGAGCAAAGGAAGCCTTTGTACAAGACTGAAAATGGCACTTTATTTTTATCTGTGCTATGTTATTTCGCGCGCTTTAGAATCTTTGCTAGCGAAAATGGGCGAGCACGGAGAGTAGCCCCTATTGGTCACCGTGGTTACACCGTGGTTGTATCAAATGAAATAGGATCCAATGCGCTGTGCCGGAGAATGGATCCTAAAGAAATAAAAGCTCCGCCTTTGGGGCTCTGGTTCCAATGCTGCTAAGACAACAACGCGGGTCGGGGAACCGAAAGCATCCCTCTCTCTCTCTCTCTCTTTTTTTCTCTCTCTCATCGAACGTCGCATTTTCACAATCCGAGCGCACCCATCATTATCGTAGCTCTCTTAATTAACAGGCTTGTGTAGCCGCAGCTAACAAGGCTAACATGCTCTACAGGTCCTCGCCTCCAGCTCGTCGATATATTTACATTTGCCATTTTTGGCCGGCTCTAACGATTTGTTTTGCTCTCATGAACCATCTCTGCTGCTCTGGAAAATCTCCGCAAAGAGGGGTCCCACCGACTCCCCTTGAGAGGGTTTACTGAGTGTGTGAAATCATAACAAGACACGTAGCTAAGATTAAATGGACCCCGTAGGTAATGGTATATTTATATTCATGTAGATGGATATCTAATTCAGCCAGAGTGAAGCTTTGCGAAACCGGATGCAAAGTGGCAAATCCAGCAAGAATTATTGCCACACCGAATGAGAAAGAGTGTCCATGTCCGGAATATCGGTGAGTACGACAGGCCAATCAACAACGTGTTGGTTCAGTCTGGCCCAGCTGAAGCGCTAGTCCGAAGCCACGAAAACGAACCTGGCAATTGATCGTCTGTACACTTTGAGTACGTAGGTACTTATTCCTCCCGGGCTTGCCCTTTCCCCCGGAGCCTTGGCTCGAGTTTCATCTGGCACCGTCAACATCTCCTCCACCGGCATTCGTCGCTATTATTGTTAATTATTGCACCACATCTTCATCCTTGCACGGCAGACGCCATCATGTTGCTCCAAAAACACGCCAAGCTCGCTTTGGCGGGCATCTCGAGCTTGCTCGTTGCCCGCTCGAGTAGCCAAAAGGTCCCCACAGACCCGTCATTCGACTGCTCAAACCCCAACTTCCAGGCCATCTACACGGCCTGCTCGGCCGGCGACTACACCAAGTGCTGCGGCGTCGGTACCCAGTGCTGCGCCGGGGGGTGCTGCGATCTGCTGTCGGTCTGTGTCGGAGTAGGCACGAGCCAAGAGACGTGCTGCGACTACAGCGACGTCACGTACTGCGGGACGGGGAAGGTGAGTTTCCTTCTCTCCATGCAACACATAATTGCCCTAGACTTGGCAACGTCTAGGACTAAATGAATTAGGTACTAATAAGATCTACACTAGGCCCCTCGCCCTAGCGTCATCTGCACGGGTTCCAGCGGCCTCTCCTCGTACAACTGCCCGCCCGGATCGACGTGCAACATCCATAACGACTCGTGCTATGTCCCGGAGGGTGGATCGTCGCCCTCGCCGAAGCCTCTGCCGCCTGTGCCATCGTCCACGATAGCTCCCACGCTGCCGGATCCTACTCCAGCCACGACTCGCCGTCCCACTCCTACGTCCGTAGCGTCGTCGGACGACAGCGATGCGACGCCCAGCAGCAGTGCGAAGGCCGGTGGCGGCGCGGGCGCAGGTACAGGCGGTTCAGGTGCTGGGACGACGGGGCCTGTGGGCTCGCCGGGCTCGGGGCCAAGTGTTTCCGTGTCAGTTCTGACTGTGTCGGCATCTGCGTCCAGCAGCCCACGCCCGTCGTCCGCTGCTTCGGATCGGATTGTCAGTCTCTTCCTCGGCGGGTGCCTGGCGGGGATTGCCGTGTTGGCTGCTTTGCTGTGAGGGCTCCAGGCCTACATAATAGTTTATGAAGTTGCCACTGGCGTTTCTTCAGCCGGCACATTTTCTTCGGTGCCGTGTGTCCATTGGCAATCAGCGGCTTGTATTTTCCCTCCGGGAGTTAGGAATTAAGACATGTATCCACCCGCCCACTTTGAATGCACTTTTAATTCATTGGGCCAAGCGTGGGCTACTTGGACATTTTAAGCCACAACACCTTACCTGAGTTAATTAATTAGTACCACTATCACGGACAGTAATTATATAGTGATAAAAGCCGAGAAAAGATTGTTCTAAACAACCTAAAGCATAATACCAAGACCATTACCTAATCCTAAGATCATGGCCCAGTCGTAAGACCATTGCCCAATCATAAGACCATCGGCCCACTGCGGATCGCTATGAAGATCCTCCTGGTATCATTGGTGGTTCTTTCCACCATTGGACTCACCCGCTTGCTCGCGACGACACCTCGACAAGCGCCAACCTAACCGGAATTATTAATGAAGTCGATAGTGGTAACTCCAATCTTTTGGCTCTGAGATATGCAAAACATTTCAGTAAGCCTTCGTCGGACGTGAACTCGATACAAATTTGGTATTGCAGCTTGGTCTCGGTTCCATTAGGGCCTAGCATTTGTCTGAACTCCGACATGTCGACGTTCGTGAACACTGATGACGTTGACTGAACCTGGTCGGAGATCCTTTTTTAGAGCTGCGATAGCCGCTGCTTCGGGCTCGGGGATCATGTGGATTGAGTTAATCTTGCGGGATCCAAACCCGGCCGCCTTGGCGGCCTCCAACGTAGCCGAGCGTGCCTTGTCGGTCCACATTGCTGGAATTGTGAGGTAATATTCCACAGGCGTCATTTTGAAGACTTGAGGCGTCATACGTATCTGCAGGTTGTGGACGACGAAACGGTACACCTCAACTAAGAAGTCCTGGCATACCATTTGAGCGTCCTTTCCAGGCGGCAGATGGAAGAGGGCGGAGCCAGTTGCCTCGCGCAATGAGGGGTCATCGAACTCGGCTGTCTCGGCCGATCTATCCAATAGCAACTTTGTCCAAGAGCATGCCTCCATGCCTCGGCGCACCTCATAGCCCTAGCGGTTTCGACCCTCACTGTTGTTTTCGCTGCCGTAGGCGATAACGGTTGGAGTCTTCCAATTGCCCTCAACAGGGCCTCCATCTCCAGGCCACGTTCGGATAACGTCAATATCATCGACGCTAGTCTTGTCCGACGTTACGAAGCTGACACCTGATATGGCGAGAGATTGTGAGATGGGCTTCATAATTTTCCTGGAATCACGAGTTTGCTTACCTGTGAAAGTGGTGCCATAGTCCACGTCAATGATGATTTTCAATACGTTGGCAGTCGCTCCGGACTGCCGGTCGCGCTGTGCGTCGGCCGCCATGGTCGAAAACGAGAGATCCGGGTGAGGTGGTGAGGAAGACGGGGTGGGGATGACGGTGTGGTTTGTCTAGTCCACGGGCTAGGACGTAATGTAGGTAGGAGGTAAGTACGGTACCTCCCGGGTACTAAGTAGGTACTACCATACCTAAGGTCCCTAGGTAAGGGAGGGCATCGGGACGAAGGTAGCTCCTTTGACACCCAAATAGCGCCTACTCCAGGCCGAACTTTAAGGTTCGGCCCTAAAAACGAATGAGGCAGGAGCGAATCTTCAAACTCTACCACCACTTGTTTAGTATCACTATTCGTCTCTAGGGCATGATTTATTGACCCGCTCTTTCTTTCTCCTGCCAATACGGCTCCCTCAATTTTCTCACTCACTTCGACTGCACATAATCTATTACGTGGTACCTTGCCCACTCGGCCGTAAATTTCACATGTTCACTCGCTCTTCTATCTACTGAACCCTGCTCGAGTGATCACCTTGCGAGCCGGAATGGCCGACTATCCCCGGGACAAGGAAGATGTCGCCGCTCTTCTATCTATTGAACCCTGCTCATCGGGGCTAGGGTCACAGCCAAGCGAGCATGCCGGGTACACGACCGAGAACTAAGCCTCGACGACCGTTACGCGAACAACAACGGTGTTGTTGGAATTTGTCAAGCAGAAGGGCCTCGAAGGTTCTAGATAGAGACTTCGCCACCCACTTCGCCACCATAATAGTAGTATAAGAACGGGCTTTCTGGCACTGCCAGAAAGCTAGAGAGAAGAATACACATCTACAATTCATCACTTGAACCACCAGTTTACGGCGCACAGCGCGCCCTGTTGTTTCCAGTACCGGTACCCTGGTGAATCCAACAGGTGTTCATACCAGGATATGCTCGAATCGAGTCGGATTTCGGTAAAATCATCGATGAGAATGGTGGGAATCAGATTAAACATTTACAGGCTAAGCTCTAACAGGCACAGACTAAGATTTTGAGGTTGGATGCTCGACTTGAGGAAGTGGAGGACTTTTCCACCGAGCTGCAAGGCAGGATTTTGGAGTTGGAGACTCAAATCGAGGTCGACCAGGACTTGGCTGCCGAGGCACAGGGTAGGACGTCCGAAATGGAGAACCAACTCTGGGAAGAAAAGAATCATGCCAGGCAAGCGCGGCGCCTAGCCACCGAGACACAGGCCAAGCTCCACCAAGCCCTCAAACATACGGATCAGCAGCTGCGAGAAAAGGTCATGTCCCTTGAGTGCGAGCGTGACAACATGAAAGTCATCATCAAGAACCAAGAGTACCAAATTTGCCAATTTCAGTCTCTTGCTTTTGAAGGATTTGACGGCGGTACGTGGGCAGCCGGGGACGATACCACAATTCGGGCAGGACTCGAGAGCCTGCAATGCAACATCAAGGCATGGGCCGGGAAGTATGCTATAGACGACATGAATAGCATCAAAGAGATTCTAGCCGACAACTATGAGATCTTCTTGAAGGCACTGGGCAACGTCGTGCGTCTGCGCACCAAAAAGATGAGCTCGAATGCCTCCAAATGTCGCCAATAAATAAAAAGGCGCCCACCATATGTCTTCAGGCCCTTCTTTCCCGTCGAATCTATACCAACATTATTAAAGAACCATTTTTTGCGCTGGGAAAGCGAGGACGCGTGCTACAAAGCGTCTATGTCAACATAAAAAAGGGTAAGATGTTATTTAACTCCACTCTCCACAGGATCTCGATGAACTAACGACTTGACCTCAACAGTGGATGAAAAGGAGGCCCACATTTGGCGATTCAGAACCATTCGCCTCTTGTCAACCCTGCTAGCAACTGGGGAAATCGGCAGTGGCGGCGACAACGTGCAACAATCGCAGAACCACGAATTTGCCTTGGGTCTGAAAGACGCTATTCAAGTCCTCACAAAATGCTTCCTCAACAGTCCGGCCAAGCGCCTAATCCATCCATTGGCGTTTTCGCCAGAAAGTTCTAGCCAAACCTCCAGCGACCTGGATTCAGTGATACAACAAGCAGCGTCGACATCCCTCAAGTTATAGTCTCAGCGGACGGCATTGCACTTGATTGGGTTGCCCGGCCTCATGGACAAATCGTTCTCAGTCGGATCTGACCTCGTGAAGGCGCACCCCATTCACCATCTCCACGATGACGACGACAGGTGCGACGGTTGGTCTATCAGCATTGTGACACAACCTGCTATTGTCGGGTAGGGGAGCAGCGATGGGAGGGGCTATAGCAAGAGCACGGAGAGGGTCTGGATCAAGGCCGAGGTTCTTCTCAGTGAGACGGCGAATATTTGATCGCCAAGTTGTTGATTTTTCCCTTTTGGAGAACCCTGCCTTCTGGATCGTCTGTCGCAGCCAAACTTTCAAGCACGGTACTTGATCTGTGGCTCAATCAGACAACCCCATCCAAAATGCGTTGTTTTAGCCCCCGCAGAGCTCCAGACCATTACACCAAAATCTCGTTGTTACTTGGGTGGACTACCACGCTTTCGTGCCTTCACAGCTTGCGAAGGTTAGCATGATAGTAGCTAGTCCTAGGCAGACGAAGTAAATATTCACCACACCATCGCCGAATTGATCATTTTCGATATGCTGCGAGCCTGTGACCGTTTATATTTCTCTCATTCCAAGTTGGTGGGCCGAAGGTCCGGAGCTACGAAAGCTAGATTAATCTCTCCCTACGGGGCAGGCCCTAACCATCCCTGCCTTCCCTGGATCGGTAAGTCATTCACAGTCCGCGCCGTAGACTTCGAGACAAGGCAAAATATAACGGAACCGCTAGCGTTGAGAATGCAAATCAAGGCATCTGCTTGGAGCTTCTTGCTCTAGATCCACCATTCTCTGTGCGCAAAGCGAAGCGCGACGCCAGGGAGGCAGCGATGACGGAGGAGAAGCAGCGACGCAGGGAGAAGAAGAGATATTATGCATCTTGGGGCGATAAAGCAATCGTGGACAAATGGACACCAGATTGTAATGGCGGGCAACTACCTCTATAGTCATCCCCCACCACATTTTCTGACCAAGTTCGGATTAGTCGCAGGGCCTGAGCAGGGGGTGAGGCACAGCGAGCATCTCCTGAGCCGAGGTGAGTTCAGAAAAGCAATTTTCCAAAACAAGCGCGCGCGATCCTCAATCGTTACACAGGGAATAAATAAGGTATGAATCATGCAAAGCCAATACTTACGTAGTTTTAATGTACACGCCTATCTCAGACCTAGGAGAAGCACTCGCTGCGTCATGTCTATAGCAGCCTTTTGGCCACCCTAAAATCGACACCACGAGTTTCCCTTTCCTTCTTTGGAACTGAGCAGTTGCCGCCTTGGCCTGAGCCAGACTGAGCCAGACTGGGCGAGGGGGTCACTGTTCTGGGCTGCCTCGGTTATAGTTCCCATGGTCTAAAATGGCGGTGGAATCACGAGGACTCAGCTTTGGGACCTCGCACCACCACCACCACCACCACCTAAATGGCTCTTGCCAGGGTCACTCTGAAACATGGCGTCCAACTCTTCCCAAGATGGGCTTCGCATTCATAAAATGCCCTACGTGTACTATCGGGATGATGGCACGCCAAAGCCTGGCTTGGTCAGTCTCCCGCTAGATTTCAAATTCGTAGCATACAGCTCAGCCCGCTCTGGCGAGTATAGAAATGCCATCGAAGTCTGAGAACTTCGGGGCGGGCTCATCATGACGCTCTCGCCTCATCAGCATCCAGTTGAGTCCATCACATGATCCCCTGGTGGGGGCATGCTTGCAGCAGTAACCATCCAATTCCGGCGGACCTTTCCTACTCAGTCTACGTGTACGTCTAGAGATTAGTGGTAGGGCCATGGAAACAATTTAACGGTGCAACGATTACAAATCCGCTGCATCGAGTTCTTCGACGTCTTTTGGTCGACCGACCTCAGCCGGATTGCAACGCTGTCTAGTCAAAGGAGGGGAAGAGACTTCAAGATGACATCCAAGTCTGGGACACGATCACTGGTGAGGCTCGTGGAGACAGGATGTCTCTGGTAAGGCCCCCTGTCTAGTTCACCGGCCGGCCGAGGCTCCTTGAGATGTTCAGAATGTCCCCGGATCTGACCCGCATCGGATCGGGCGAGTTCTGTGGCGGCCTCTTCGACAGAAGAACCGGCGAGTTTGCGTAGAGGAGGTACGTTTACCGCATCACTGACTTGGTGACGGGGGCCAGGCATTTCGAGTCCTTGTTCCTTTCTCTTGTCTTTTGTCGAGAACCTCAACGCCGTGATGCCCGTCACCAAAGTCGTTACTCCCGGGACAATCAGGACGCCCATGGTTGCGCCTCCAGCAGCGGTCATCCATACTCCAGCAAGAATCTGCAGAATGGGAACGACGTTTTGTTTCACGAGTTGCTCTCTCTTCTTCCGCCTTGCCTCCTCCAGCACCTGTGCACTCGTGCCGACAAGATCATTGCTCTTCCCTGCGGGTCGCTTCGTGTACAAGTCCGCGGAGACGAGGGTTTGCTGATCACTGTCCAGAGATAGGCGACTGCTTGCCCCAGATCTTTCCTGTCGCCAGTCGGTAGAAGCTCTAGTGCTGCGTCTTTGCCCGGTTAATTAATCGCCGCCTGGCGTCCGTAAAATCCGATATCGCTCATACTAAATACTGTAAAGATGCTGAAGATAATTCGTCAGTATGGTCAGCTCTCCGCTTGCCTATGCTCATCCGGGCTAAGAGAGCTGGCGGCGAAGGACGGGGAATGCGAGCACTGTCACGGCGTGGCCTGGACAGGCGCCTGCACCCGATTAGTTGCATCCCTTTTAGAGTGTGGTTCGTGCGTGGACCTGGCACGTGACCCGCACAGCCACCCATTTCCCTGCGCCCTGCGCGGAGCCTGTGGTAGCTTTCTCTTTTTTCCTTCCTTAGCTTTAGATTCTACGAATACAGGGATCATTACTGCAGCCTTGTCTCCTTAGGCCAACTGTGCGGTGACACAGGGCAGGCTATTAAGCCATTAATTTTCCGATATTGTAATGCTGCGCGAGGGAAATAGTTTGAGGACGCTATAGGTGTTTGGGCGAGCATAGGATGCACATCTCTAGGGGTTGGCTATGTGTTCATTCTTCGACCAAACTCTATAGATCCCTGGTTCATGTCTAGTTAAATCGACCTCAAAGGGAACGGGCGAGTTGGGTCTAAGCTGGGATAGGCGATTGTAAGACTAGGCAATATGCCCACTAATACCTGTATAAATGCTTATGATCCTTCCGCCTGCCTTTCTACTTTCATACGTAGGGAGGTATCTAGCTTCGACTCTTAGTGTTCGACCTGCTCCTATCTTCTACCAGGCACTAGAATAGTAACATATCAACAGCAACCGAAGAAACGTATCTCCACAATCTCTTCGTGGGCGTGGGCGTGGGCGTTCTCGCGTCCGCTCCCATTAGCTATGCTATCTCAGCCAAGAGCCACATAGGGTGGGACTGGTACGCTTCTCGCCAATCATACTTCCACTTGTCTCGGTATACTGACCTCCTATACAATGATACACTTGCAAACCCGCCTGTGCCTAGCAGACCAACCTTAGCGGCGTGCAGTAATTACCCGTCTTCCTAACCCCGTCCCCTCTCACTCCCCTCTGACCAAGCATATACCGGTTTAAAAAAAAACACTAACCCCATCTCCCATCCCCAGAGGCGCGCCCAAAGTATGCGACATCAACGACAACGCGCTAGGCAGTAGCAACGGGCTCAAGGCGCAGTCGGGGTGCGAGGCGGGCGGCACAGGCTACCTGGCACAGGCTACTTGTGCGACGCGGTACGCGCCGGCGCCAGCGAGCGACGCGCTGTCATACGGCTTCGCGGCCTTCAGCGACGTGGCCGCGGGCTGCTGCAGGGTGCTACCGGCTCACGTGGACGGGCGGCGCCGACGTCAAGGTGGGTGATGTTGTCATCCTCACGCCAGGCGGTGGCAGCGGGGGCAATGATGCCGGGTGCAGGAGCCAGTATGGCAAGAACTAGTGGGTGTTTTTTTTTCTTCTTCTTTTCTTCTTTTTCTTTTTCTTGGTTGTTTGTCTCCTTTGCTCCTTTGCTCTCTCTCTTCTCTTCTTCTCTTCTTCTCTTCTTCTCTTCTTCTCTTCTTCTCTTCTTCTCTTCTTCTCTTCTTCTCTTCTTCTCTTCTTCTCTTCTTCTCTTCTTCTCTTCTTCTCTTCTTCTCTTCTTCTCTTCTTCTCTTCTTCTCTTCTTCTCTTCTTCTCTTCTTCTCTTGAAACAGACGCATATTTAATCTCGGGACCTTGAGAGAAGCAAATGAGACTAATTTCTGTGATTGTGACGAAAAGGGGCCAGAGCGGTGGTGGCGTGCAGTCGGGCGCCGAATGCGCAAGCCTTCCCTAGAACCTGCAGGGCGGCTGCTACTGGCGCTAAGACTGGGCTAGGGACGCCGTCAACACCTGGCCCATTGACTACCACCAGGTAGGCTGCCCAACGCGGCTGACGTCCATCTCGCGGTGATCTGCCTGTTCTGGCCAGGTCTGGAGTTTGGGCTGGCAGGGAGGCGGCGGTCCCAACTTTGGCTAGGTGACTCGGTAGTTCGGTGTTGTGGGTCGAGGCAAGATTGTGTGGCCGGGAGTGATTAATTTAGTGAATAATGATCTAACCACGAGTGAGATCATGATCGTTATATATTCACTTATTTACAGCGAAAGACGAGAAAATGGGCGCTTTTTCTATTGTGCTAACTGAATCATTTTGAACCTCTGTCGAACCATCCACGCTACAGAAAGGGAAAGGGAAAGAAAAAAAGGGGGAAAAAAGAAGAATTCAAGCAAGAACTGAAGCAAGAACAAAGCAAAAAAAGTGTGCGAAATTAGGTGGTAGTAGCTGATCGATCTTTGAATGGAAGAAGTAGTATTTTCCTTAGACGAGGAATAATTACCCAAAGGAATCAAGAGGAAGAAAGTCAAGTCAGAAAAATAGACCCCCCGAGCGGACAGTACGAGAGATAAGGAAACCCCTTGACCGAAACCTATGCCGGGCCGACGACCCCAGACACGAAATCGTCTCCAACGTCCAGGTCTCCCGCCAATGCCAGCGCCAGTTGCAAAAGCGACTCGCCTCCCCCCAACGGCCCCAGTTACGACTAGGGCTGCTGGGGCGCGGGCGCAGGACCGGGCGCGGGCGCCGAGTCGTCGTAGCTGATGGCCATGTACTTGCCGGGGTAGTACTTTGCGACCCACATCTCGGCGAGCATGCCCTTGGTGATGTCCTTGAGGTAGTAGTTGATGGGGACGCCCGAAGAGCCGTCAGCGGCCTTCTTGAGGTAGTCCTCGAGGGCCGTCATCATGGAGTTGATGTCGATGATCTTGTTGGAGCCGTCATCAATCTCGGCCAGGGCCGACAGAGCCGCCTTGACCTCGCCGGCCTTGAGCGACACCATCTGGCCGCCCGTGCGCGCCGCGTCGGCCGAGTTCTTGACCGTGTCCTGGTCCGACACGGTGGCGTTCTGCAGGGTCGCCAGCGCGTCCATGCTAGCCTTGGGGTCGAAGACGGCGAACTTGTCGACGCCCAGCTTGACCTCGTTGGCCACGATGGACGGGATGACGCCCATGCAGAGCATGGTGACGTGGGCGTTGATGTTCTGCGAGCTGAGCAGGTTCTTGACGTCGTTGGCGATGGACGTGGTGACGCCGAAGCCGCCCGACGCCTTAGCGAACCACGCGCCGGCGTCCATCTGGGACTGCAGCGACGTGACCACGCTCGTCATGTTCTCGCTCACGGCCGTGGAGCTCGTGTTGAGGATGTGCACCATGCCGACGAAGCTCGACCCGAAGGTCATGCCCGAGATGATGCTGAACTTCTTGGCCGGCCCGCCGCCGGGCCCTGCGTCGGGGTCGTCCTGCCCGGCGATGGCCAGCATGTCCTTGGTGCTGGTGGGCACGATCTTGTCGTCGGGGAACAGGTGGTTCCACACCTTGATGGCCTTGTCGACGTTGAGCACGAAGGGGGCCAGGATGGAGGCGTTCTTGTGCGTGCACGACACGGACATGACGAGCGTGCCCTGGAGGCTGTGCTTGGACGTCTGGTCGGCCACCTGGGCGGCGGCGGCGGCGCTCATCTGGTTGCTGACGTCGTAGCCCATCCAGCTCATCGACGACGACACGTACCCCGAGATGTTTCGCGCGTAGGTCGCGGCGTCCTGCTTGTTGCTGTCGAGCGAGAAGTACTGCACGTCCATGTTGACCGAGTCGGCCGCCAGCGGCATCGTCTTGATCTGCGTCTTGACGAAGTCGACGGGGCTCTCCTGCTGTGAGTGCAACGCCGAGATCTTGGCCCGCAGCGGCTGGATCTGCGCCTCGGCCGTCATCTTGCCCTCGGCGTACTTGACTGCCGAGGCCTCGATGCTGTCGTTGAGCGTGTTTAGTGACATGGTGAGCTTGTCCGTGTTGATGCCCAGGTTCTGCAGCTCGGTCCGCGTCATGTCGAGGCTGCGCCTCGACGCCAGCAGCGCGTTGAGGTCTTCCTGGTCGGCATCGACAGGGGCTTGGAGCTGCGAGATTTGCTCGACGATGTCGAGCGCCTTGCTGCTGACAATGTTGGCCAGCACTAGCTGGGGGTCGTAGGGGATTGTGGAAGGCATTGCGGCCGAGATTTAGGGAGAATGCGTGTTATCGTGTGTGATGTGGAGGTAGGTGCCTTGGGACTCTTGGGGAAAACTGCGCTGGGCCTGCTTGAGACTGGAGGCGTGACAAGAAATTGACTGGGACATGTTGAGGCTAGTTATAGTCGGTGGAAGTGCTCACGGCTCTGTCGATTCGCCGTGTTCTTCGCTGCCCACGCACCCCTGAGTGGCACAGCGGATGGCGAACGACTATACGGACAGGAATTGGCGAGCTCCCGCTGGTGGCGCTCCGAACATCGCCTGCATGTTCCTATCCACCGTCGGGTGACCATCACGTCCCCATTGCCAGTTATTCTCTGCACCGCCACCCATGATCATGGCGCACTCGCCCTATTCAATATTCAGCGCGTCCTGAAAAAGCCCCTATCACGGCCATGTTTGGTTGAGGAAATGTAAACCCGAAGACGACCGAAGCAGGCTCTTATAGTGGCGCCAGCCGTCTACCCAGCCGTTTTTGGGGGGTTGGGCGAGTGGTCGTGTGCCGCTCGAGCTGTGCAGAATATTGAAATTTTCCAATCTGAGGTGCATGGGTGGGTGGTATCCATGGTAAGCAGCACCATGCCATCTAGAATCGGTAGCGGCGGTGCCAGAGCGCTCCATTCGAGCACTGCACCAAAAGCATTGCTGTCGCCAGACCGCAGTAATTACGGCTTCAAGGACATGTTCGACCACGCACATCGTCACCAGCCTACGAATCCATCGTTGCTCCAATCCAGGGTCTCCTCGTATCTGACTTCGCCAGGCCAGAATCGGATGTGTGAGCTGAAGAGCGGTGTAGCAGGAATAGTAGACGAAGATTCCCCCGGTCCCGCCGATATGAGCTGGCTGCATGCCTTCGGCGATACGTCCATGGCTAGCAGGACAGCTTGATCTGTCGAATACATGCCATTTTTATTAGTTTCATAGCTTCGGCTTTAGATAAGTAGCGAACAGCCGTGTGTTAGGTTACGTGTGGTCCGCGGTGATGAAGGATTTGCCCATCTCCAATCTCGGTGTAAACCTAGACTTGGTAAAGAAGATGCCAAGTGACTCTGTGGCCATGCGCAACAAGGATGGGATAGCAAAGACAACCGATTTCGAGACTGGGTGCGATAGAGGCCAAATCGAGACCGGGTGCGATCGAGGCCAATCAGCATGTGGTGTCTTGTTTGTGGAAAATTTCCGTGACTGGCTGCTGCCATGTTGTGTGCTCTTATTTAACGGTCTAAAATATATAAATTCAGATATATTCGTCGAATTCGGAGCCTTGGAACTTTCACGGCACGGCCGTAGGCGCTGTGTAGGCCGTACGGGTGCGTAACCATACTATATAATCCACTTTGTTACGAGTTCCCTGAGGAAATGCACGGCGGTGGGGCACGCCCAGTTTGGTGCCAACCAATCAGGGGTGTCCCAGGGCCCTGTACTGGAGGAGCGCGGGACACCAGAACACAACGCCAAGGCCCCACGGTTCCGAGCACCAGGACCTCGGGACAGTGGGACATCGCCCATTGGCCCACCACCATAAAAATATATACGATGACGATAGCCAAGGTCTTGGCTAGAGCTTGCTTGGTTCTTCAAGCAAGCAATACACATTCTTTGTACTCATACACTTTGAGTAACAATTCAGTTTGACTGTATTACCCGTACGACAGGAGCAACCCAAGGCTGTGACGTTGTTGCAGCCCTAAAGAAGAGGGTAGTGATTGAGCGGGCCTCTGCCTCGGTCAAGGTGTGGGGAACGCTCGAGTTTTGGTGGATCGCCATAACAACGAGGCCGGTAAGGGCGTTACACGCGGCGGCTCGGAGGCGCTCAAGGCCGTTGATAGTGAAGCTATCGCTAATATGAAGATTTATACCGACCGGGGCGTTGGGGTCGTTCGCGTTAAACATTTCATCGTCGTTGTCCTCGTCGCTGTCGTCATCATCCTCGGCGTCGTTATCGTCCTCGTCGTCGTTATCGTCCTCGTCGTCAGTATCGTCCTCGTCATGGCTATCGCTATCCTCATTATCGTAATCTCACTCCTATCATCGCTAACCGTCTGGCCATCGTTGTTTCTCAGGCCTAGGAGTGCGTTGGCCATGGTAGTTAAGGCCTCGTCCTGGTTGACGTGCTCCCAAAGCGTATCGTCTTGCCAAACTTGGTTAAATTGTCGGGTGAACTGTAAGTTAAATGCTAGCCTTGTGAAGAATACCCGTGAGAGATCGTAAGGGCGAACCGCGGCCATAATAGGCTGGTAGGGGCCTGAGGCTTCGATAGTGACCTCTGAATGGTCGGGGTCGGCGGGGTCAGAGCTGGCGGAAGCCGCGGACGACATGATGATCACGGAGGCTATCAGAAGAAATTCTGGTGCGATTGAAGTGTGCATGTAATGGTCGGAAGCACAAAGAAAGAGAAGATCTTTATACTTGCGCTACGTGGAGGAGGATAAGGAAAAGAAATCGAGCAGGCAGAGCCGAGCGATGAATGGGAGACTATTCAGACTAATTGAACAATAGGAAGCACGCGCCTTCTATTCAGGTGAATGGAACAAAAAGACGCGCGCGCTCTCCGCTCAGACCTAGAAAATAAAACGCGCTCCAGTCTTTCCAAAACCTACCACGCTTCCTTTCCCTTTCCCTGAACAAAACTACGTAAGATCTCGCGTATTTCACATCTATTTGTCCACGAAGTCTTCGAAACCGCAATATATACTCTCCTGCTCTATATCGTCATAAGATGTCGGCTCTAGATGGTATAGACGCCGCCTTACGCGCGGTGTTTCCCACCGCCAAAGAGCGCAGAATGTCCTTGAGCCGCGCGTTCAAGGCAGTCAATGACGGCGGATATTATCCCACGGCCTTCCGGAGCGCCAAGTTAATATCTTTAGTCTTCGGCGAGGACGAAGACGGCGTCTTCTTATTTAAGAAGACTAAAATGACATATAAGAAACTCTGCAACATATTCCAAATGGAAATGGCATTCTTGCTATTGCCCAGTTTCTCGATGACTCGGAGATCAAGGATGAGCCTCTTCCACTTGGTAAGTGCCACCAGTGAGGACGCATATGCCCTTATAAGACTCTGGGACCCTCTTTTGTGCCTTTGCCTCCTCATAGGCGCGACTCTTGGACGATGGAGCTTTGCGAGGGCCTGATGGTGTTTTAAGTGTGGTTTTGAGCCGCTTTGGCTTTGGGAGGCCGGAAGACTCCTCATCATCATTATCGTTGTCCTTATCGATAGAGGTAGCGCCGCTAGTAGGGGTAGTACCGGGCTTCTTGCTCTCATTCCACCAGCTTAAAAGCGCCCTTTAGGGCAAGTGACAAGTGCCGCCAGAGCCAAACCGCGAACCAAATCTACCCAAATAATTGTATTCAACTTCAACATCCCGCCACACCAAACCCCGCGTGGGCTTTCCCCTTGCGTGACTACTCTCTCTTCACCAACTTGGTCGGAAACGGGAACTTCTTCGCCAAGTCGCACTTACCGCCAGGGGTATAGAACGTGCCGGCGACGGCCTTGAACGCCTTGAGCTGGGCGGCGATCTGTGTGAGGTTTGCGTTCTTGCCGCCGGTGAAGGCGGCGAGGCCGCCAGGCACGACGGTGTCGAGAAGAACGGCGCGGCCGGCCTCTGCGAAGTCCTCGACGTACGACCCCGCGCCGTACGCGCTGACGGCGAACCCGTCGGCCTTGACGGCGGCCGCCCACGCCGCCGTGCCTGAGAAGGGCTTGCCGCCGCCGGGCGACGCCAGCGTCGAGTCCACCGCGTGGCCCGTCTCGTGCACCAGCGACGTGCTAAAGTAGGCCACGCTGCGCCCCACCACCACGCCGTCGCCCGCCAGCGTCGCCATGTACCCCCCGTAGTTGGGGTTGTCGGTGTTGAGGTCGCCGTACACGATGTAGATTCTGGGCGGAGGGTGGGTTGGCAATTAGTTTTACGCTCTCGAGGAGTTTGGGGGAGTGGTTGATTGGAGTGACAAAAAAAAACTCACGAGGACGCCTGCCGCATCCTGACGGGAAGTTTGCCAATTTGCTGCCAGCCGAGAGGGTTTGTCAGTATGAATACATTCTGCACGAATTGCCCAAGGGACGATGCCAGCATGATGTCACGTACCGACGCGAGCTGGCCGATGCTCTTGGTGGACTTTTGGTGGCGGCACACGACAAAGGGCGTCGCGCAGTCGGTGTACGTGACATTGTAAACGAGAAAGTCGGTGGCCTTCCACTTGTCGGCCGTCACGCCCCAGTAGTAGCACCGCTCGGGCATCAGGCCGTTGGTCCATTTGGAGAAGGTCCACGGGCTGGCGGGTAGGTATTGCTGGTAGGCCAGATCGCCGGGGCCGTTCTCGGAGGAGAATTCGAGGATCGGCACGAGATACTTTCCGCCGGCGATGCAGTTGGGGTTCGTGGCTGGGTTGCAAAACGGGTATGCGTCGGCCCGTTTGGCCAGGCCCGTGTTGGTCGCCCTGGGGTCGTGCTGGAAGGCAACGACAGCTGCTGGCGCGTTGGCTGCCGCTGCGAGGGCAATGAGCAGGGTCTTGAAGACTGCCATGGTGAAGGCAATGAATTGGTCGTTGACCGGGAATGAATGCTTGCGTCCAGTCCTTCCACAGCTTGAACTTGGCTGACGCGTGGCGTGTTCACTGCATTGTATTTGTATCCGAGCAGGAGTAAGACTTGCATTTGCTGATGAGGCTGAGAATGGGTATGGGTTTCATTGCGCATGTCCAGTGGCCCACTTTGCTGAGCTTGATAGGTACTCGCTGGGGATGCAACACGATGCAACGTCGATTTTCTCATGTCGCGTAGTCCGGAAATCTTACCACGCCGCAACAAACTACTATGGATCCCGGTCTAGTGAGACCTCACACTGCAGGGTCAGTGAGTCTAGGCACATTGGCGCATCACAGGCCGGCGAGGCGACCAATGAAACCAACCGCCTTTGGCCTTTTGAAAAAAACGCAAAGAGACGTTTCATCCCTGAAATGTGGAGTCCGTAAGCACTAGGATCCCTTACTAGCGCATCGAATTTACTGTGTACATTTCATCGCAGGCAGGCCTCGGCTCTGCCAGCCCCTTTTCTTCCTCGGCGAGGCTCTGACATCTCTAAGAGCATTCACTGCCAGGTTGATGCTCGCTGCGCCGTAAACCTTTCAAGGGCCACAGTCCAAACATGCGTTTTCGACAGTCCGAACCGCTTTCTCCATTTATCACTCACCCGGTTCCCAGGCTATAATTATGATTAATTAACTCGGACTTCACATGAGAGAAAAGAGCTGGTGGCGAGTACCCAATCTAGATAATTATTACGGCAGCTCTGAATCTAATCTAAGACTAATCTAAGATAATCCAAGGTAATTATGGGGCCAGCCCGGTCAATTACCATTAAACCATCAAGGTATGTCGGAATATCATCTTTCTTGTAATGACGAGTGTGATAGTGAATCAAGACAGAACCAAGAGCACATAAAGAGTGAAAGGAATAACAGAGGTGAGGAAGTAAGCGAAAAAGGGAGAAAAAGACAGAAAGACGAAACAAAGCAGAGGAGAGCTTGCCAGCAAGCTCTCTAATACGGGCCGCGGTTTAAAATGGTGTGATGAATTGCAAAGAGAACGCTCTTTTATTGGCTTACTGCGCGCTTTAAACTCCATCCCCTACGTCTTTCCCCCCCTACTCTTGGCGTCCCTAGCACTGGTGTTCTTTTTGGTGTTATCACTCCCGCTACCCGACGGCTCACGTAGAGATGCCGCTGTCTGGGCAGGACCGGATCTTAGCTCAACAGTCGAGGTCTTCGACGGTAAAGTAGGCGGCGGTGGAATGCGAGGAGTAATTAGTACCTCACTAGTTTTGGGGTCAAGTTCAAAGGTCTTATCGTAAGCATGTGCTAACCAGCCGAGCAGTGCTTTTCGAAGCAGTTTCCCATCGTCATTCTTGCGGATGAGGAGGGTGCCGTGTATATAGTCCCCATCTTGGTAGCTCGAGTAATCAGCTAGGAACAGGTGCTCATAAGTGAGTATGGCGGCGAAGGGACTGAAATCCTTATGCCTGGCATATTTCGATAGCTGCCTCATGATTTGAAGGGATTTCCCGGTAAAAAGCGTAAGCGAATTTGAAAATTCCTGAACCTCTTTCTTTTTGTCCTTAATGAGAGCCTCTTTGTCAGAGTCTGGTCCAAGGTCCAATGCTGCAGTTTGGAACTCCTTGGGGTCAATGGCGTTGATATTTTTATATTCCAGGACTGCAAAAACTTGGTTGTGTGCTTTCCAGACAATATCGGGTCGGGGTTTGTCTTTCTTCTTTTGTTTCTTACTACTTTTGGTCGTCTGTGCGTCAGTGTCGTTGTCATCGCCAGGCTCATCATTTGAAGTGGCTGTAAATTCAGACTGCATGAAGAGTTCCGGAACTGCGGCATGCAGAGCCTTGAAAGTAAAATTCACTGGGTTAAGCAACTGCTGGTCGCCGGCATTCACCACGTCAGCCTCGTGTCGAAGGACAATCATCGGATCCAAAGGAGCCAGGCAATTTGCTATTATTTGCCTTTTAACAATCGAATTCTCTAAGATTTTTTCTGCCATGTTAACGTAGATTGCAGCTGGTCGATGTAGCCAAAACCATGGCAGTTGAGTACCGAAACTCGATTTCTTAGAAGAAGCTACAGGGTCGTCGGAGTTCTTTTTGATAGGAATCGTGGGCAAGGTCAAGTCGAAGGCACGGCTAATTGTGACGGCGTTTGACATCGACACTGGGTCTCTTGACAGAGATGAGTCCCTGGACGGCGGCTTTGATGACTCTCTTGAAGATGTCTGGGACATCGGGTTGGGCGGCGGCAGCTGCGATGGCCCTAGCTCCGACGTTGCCTGGCCCACAGGCAGCGTGCGGTGTGGCGTATCTGACATTGTGATTGCGAGCTATCGGTCTGAATGCTGGGACTGCTGATAATACAGGGGATGGAAGAAGTGTTGGTCTTGGTGGGGGAACAAAAAGGCAAAAGAAGGGGGCCGGCGTTGTCTATCAGTATCGAGGAAGAATGTCTTGAAGATTGGATGGTCTGAAGAGAATGCTGGCGATTTATCTGGGAGAAGTGGGCGGGGAGAGCGCCATCCTTTTATCTCAAGAGCTTCTACCACGTCCATTGCATCTCCTTTCCGAGAGATGAACTGTTGGTCGGTTTGAAACGGCTGAGATATGCAGTGATGGTGTGTCAGCTTGCGGCGTAAAGGCCCAACGACTATCTGATGTGAAGAAATGCAGCCATCGAGGCGGCGGGGATAGGGCCAGACAGGGGTCAGCCATTTCTACCATTAGCTGCTTGGCGTGTAATTAGGGTGTTGGTACTACTGGTACTTGCGAGGGGAACCAAGGCGAGGTACCGGGCGGTGATTACCGAGGATCAATATACCTCGGATGAGTGCCTGGCTCAGTACCTAAGGTTGGCTCAGTAGGTAGTCAGTAAGGTACGCTACCTTTGTAGAGGCCGCTGGTCGCCCGCAGCTTCAAACAGCAGCCTCCAACAGCATTGACGGGGATGAGGAGGACGGCGGAGGCGGAGGCGGAGGCGGAGGCGGAGGCGGAGGCGGAGGCGGAGGGGGCAGATGGAACCGTTCCCACTTGAATCGAAATAGCGGTCACCGTCACCAACTGCCAGTCCTAAAACATTGGACCTGCATAGATGGCGGTGTCTCGTTCTTCAATTGGCCTCGTCTCTGAGCCGTGTCCTGGGCCTCACTCTTTTGGTGAAGTATGATTGGGCGTCCCAAGCTGTCGGGTCCTTTGCCGTACAGACCCTGGGAGATTACCAGGGAGGTGGTAACGCGTTCCAGTCGCACTGTGCATGTGCACACGCGCACCCAACAACATGTCTCTCCAAGCGGACAACAGGACGGCGCAATACAGAGGCCAACAGGTGATGCCTCGTCTCGTGTGGGTCATGTCCCCAAATGTTGAAACGCGTGTCTGTCTGTGGGAGGCGTTGATGTTGTTTTATAACCACATCTTTCGAGTCACGGATGCGGGTTAGACAATCCACCGGAACAAGGCTTGAAGCCCCCACCTTTGTCGTCCTCCTGACTGGCCAGCCTTGAAAAGCACTGACCGACGTGTTTCCCCATTTAAAGCTCAAACACAAGCCGCCTGGTCGTCAGTCAGTTGATTATTGAAGCAGACTCAGCGACCAACACACCATCACATTGCACACTATCGCCATTGCCACCGCCGTCGCCATTCATCATCATCATCATCATCATCACTGCCATTGCTTCCAACACCAGCATAAGTCAACCAACCTCCTTGCCCTTTGCGCCATGTCGAGCAAAAACACATCAGCATCGAACCGCTCCTCGAGTGAAAGAGCCCAAAGTAAACTCCCAAAGCCAGAATCTTCGGGGCAAGATGGAGACGGCCAATATTACCGCCCCAACCCGTTCCTCTATTTCCCTGGCGCCACTTTTGAAATCCATTCACATCTTCCGCCTGACCCATTCGGATACCCTTACCCCAACAACACGCGCAGTCCCATCCCCGACGAGGAGCTGGAAAGTGGGGACGGGCCGCGTCACAAACTGCGAGTGGTCATTGCTAACCCTCCGGCTGAGCTTCCGCCTCATGTCCGGGCAAAGATAGCTTTCACCCACAAACATCAATCGCTCACAGTTGTTGGGCCAGTTGGGGACAGGGCCGGCGGCGCGCGTCTTGTCCGCTGCTACCTTGACTCTGATAAAAGCCACCACTATGTCGCGAAGATCTACGATGCCATGGGCTACCCCTTGAGCGAACTTGACGCCTCTGACTTCTGGATGGACTGTATGTGGGCCGCCGACATGGACTACACTCGCGAGGCCTGGGCATACGAACACATCCCGCAAGAGCTCCAGGGGTCTCTCGTGCCACGCTATTTCGGCTCATGGACCATGTTTGTTGAGACCGGCCTCCCCGAGCCGCAGCCAGCCCGTAGGCCAGTACGCCTGATTCTCCTCGAGTTCATCGAGGGAGATAACATGGGTGCCATTATCAACCGCGCAGTCAGGCAGGCCGAAAAAGAAAAAAGGCCCTCGCACCACCAGTTCTTGCCCCTCGAGCTAGACCGGCTCGACCACATGTTCCGTATTGTCGAGGCTGACATGACGCTGTATTGGCGCGCCCATATACGACATAACGATATTTACCCACGGAATGTCATGATTACAAACAACCCAGCCAGACCCATCGTCATTATAGACTTCAACTTGGCGACCGTGTACCCGTCCGACTCGGATCACTTCAAGGACCACCCCCTGCTGCCCATCTCACCCATCGAGTTTTTCCGCCCCCAACTCATGTTCCATGAAGGAGGTTGCTTTAGGAACTGGAGTCCCGGGGGCTGGATGAATCCCAACGACAATGGAGAGACGAGCTATCGTGAAGCCAGCCGGTGGGTATTCAGGCACTGGGCGGGATCAAGCCGGTATGAGCCCTTGACCGACTTTTTCCTCCAACAGATGAAGAGGTCAAGTCTTGAGGAGTGGGAATACTGTGTTGCGCAAATCAAGCGGCGTGAGAAGGAAAGGCAGTAGACATCACTCGCAAATCCAGAATGTGGTTCTGCGATGTTGCAATTGAATAGAACCACGGGTTTTCCGACCGCAAGTTCCGCCCTCTATCGATAATAATGTCGGTGGTAAAGCGTGCCTACGATCCAATCACTGTACGTTTGTTGGCGTGGTACTTAAAGAAAAGGAAACAATAAATCAACCGGCTAAAAAAGGTCTTTTATAGGTATTTCTAGCGAAGGGATAGGCCTCTAGGATTCTATAATATAGATCCTCATAACGACTGCCTCCCTTAGCGAAAAACCTTCAGGACGAGCTATAAGTTATTAAGGCCTTTTATATCTTGAGAAGTCCCCTGCTAGTAAATATTTAGGGACCATCAAAACTCTTCGAGACCAATTAGCGCGTGAGTGAGTGAGATCGCACAGAGGTCGCGTTTGTTTTGGGGTTGCCCTGCCTGGTGTTTGGTGAAGACGCGCGTTTAGGGCTGGGAGTTTTCATCAAAGGGATAATAGTATAGTGGTCAGTACTTCTCGTTGTGGTGGGAGCTCCAACGTCCGAGAGGACCCAGGTTCGATTCCTGGTTATCCCAGATGTTTTTGGGTTCTGCATGTGCCGATTTCTTTTTCTGGTTCAGGCTGGATCCACCTCTTAGTAGATCTCCAAGGCGCGCAGACAGAAAGTATGGCGGCTTCACCTACAACTTGGACAATGTCAAGTACGGTTGCGACATGGCGATCGAGGCAGTTAGGAATGCGAGCCTGACGTGTCTCAATGGCAAAAAAGGAGATTCTCGTCATTGCTTTCTACTAGTTCCAGCTCTTCCAGTACCAGATGGAGCTAGAATACCGGGTTCGGAACAATCAGCTCGCCAACGAAGAACGCCAACAGACTAAACTTCGCACTGTTGATGGATCGCCAGGCTCCTCGGCGGGCTTTGTCATTGTCGACCTTGTTCAAATTTGCTCCCCAGGTTCACATGCGATCGTCAGCGCACCTGTGTCGCTTTGACACGCACTCGACAGGGCGAATTGATCCCCATGTCTCGGGGATGCTTCTTGGGCATCGACGAGGATCCTCTCGAGCGGCCACACGGACACAACGTACGTCCCTTGGAAACGATGTACGAGGACGTTGGCAGGCTCGGCGGCATTGCAACATCGAGCCTCGACAAACAGCCAGCCGGCGCGGTACCCGTACCTTGACAACCAGAACGTGTCTGACCAATGCCACAATTATGGCGAGTCGGACCACCTTTCCAAAGGAATGCCTCAAGCCAATAAGATGCCAGAACTGCCACGGCCTCCACCATACTGCGAAAGGTTGCCAAGGTCTAAAGGGCCTACGACTCGCCGTAAAGGTTTTTTGGTGAGGGGGTAATACCTCATTGAATGCCTATTTTATAATCCTAGAGGCATACCTGGGCATTATCTTGATCTCCGTCCGCTATTGCCGTTACAGAAACAACCCAGTTATAGATCTTGGTGGCGATTCGTGATGGTAGCGGCGAGACGAGGCAGGCTTCGGCAACATTAATGATTTGAATGTGATTTGTTTTAACTATATACAGCAAATCTTGAAGAGAACCTGAAAGCAACAAACCCCGTCATCCCCGTCATGAATCACAGCCGATATCGTTCACATCTCGTGAACTCATTCTCAGGTCACAACGACCCCGCCGCATGCCCCCCTATACGTCATAAACTTCGTCTCGGAACCAATCACACACACTGGTAATACCAAGCATTCACGGTCGAGCACGACGAGCCGGCTACACATGCCGTGGCCCCGGTCCATCCGCTGCCGCCGCATTGCCCGTACTTGGTCTGGACGCTCGTTGGCGCCGGTGTAGGGGTCGTGGTGGCTGTCATTGCCGGAGCAGTGGTGCTTGTCGAGAGCGTGGTGCTCTTGACACTCGTGCTGCTCGTGGTCGGGGTGACCACGACTGCCGAGGAGGTGGTGACGACACCGCTTCCACTCCCGGGGACTGTCGCACTGCTGGTCGCAGTGATGGACGAGAGGCTCAGGGCAACATTGCTGGCGCCAGCGATCAAAGTCGGCCCCGGGATCGGGTAGATGATCGGGCTGGTGTAGGGGTTGAACAAGATTCCCGAAGCCGTGGCACCGTACAGCGCGGTGCCGGGCGTGCCGCTGGGCACGTTGGTGCCGGATCCTGTCACCTGCAGGTTGAAGCACTGCGGGTACGCCTGCGCGCCGTTGACCTGGTTTCCACCGTGCAGCGCGATGATCTCGTGTCGCAGCACGTAGTTTCCGGGCTTGAGGGTCGCCGGGATCTGCACCAACCAGCTGTTGCTGTTGTCGGTCAGCAACTCAGAGCCCCATTTGCTCTTGGCCGTATCGTAGCCGACGGCGTCGATCTTGAAGAACTGCAGCGCTGTCTTGTCGACCGTCTCGCAGTTGCCGTTGCACGCCGCGAGGTAGTCGATGACGGGCCCAACATGGCTCTCAGGCCAGACGGGAGTCCACACGATGCTAATCTTGTCGCCTGCCGCCACAGTAGCATGACCGCCGCCAGGTGTCGCGCCCTTGTGGCAGATGATGTCGGGTCCGCCAAAGGAGTTGGGCTCGATGAAGCCGTTGTCTAGGTTGTTCGCGGTCCAGCCGACCACCTTTGGCGGCGAGCTCTGGTAGGGGAAGGATCCCGGGTCATAGTTTTGGTAGTACACGCCGTTCGCGATTATGTGGCTCACATGGCCATGCGCTACCACAAGAGCGGCGCCGGCCAAGGAGGCGAGGAGAACAGTAGACTTGGGAGACATATTCTAACTATGCTCGAGTTCGGTTGGGATGGCGGCCGTCGAGGTCTGAAGGCGGCTTGATATACACATATACAAGGACCTTAGAAAGAACGAAGACGACAACGACAACATCTTATACTTCACGGGATGTCACGCAGGCGTGCTGCGAAACTTTTGTGGCAGCATCCTACAGTCAGGGGATTGCCACCCGAATCCAAGCATCGTTGCAATCCGAGGACGCAGTATGGAGGGGAAGTGGGATAGCGGGCCGGCTGGGATACATGGGACCTGAGAATCCATCAGATATTCGATCCTGACCGGCGACACCGCAATGAGGCAGGTGATGGAAAGAGACTTTGGCTGGTCACCTGGTGACAGCAACGATGGCGAGAGTCCAAGTTTGTGGAGTAAACCGAGTGGGTTCAGCCTTTGGCGTTCCTGAACCCAGTAATTTCACCATCTAATGACGCCCTTCTGCCATTCCGGACGACGGTAGCATTTGTCCCGGATGCACCAGCCCACATGAGGAAATATCGGATAGCTTTCCGCCTTGTGTCCATCAGTTCCCCGGGAAGCAATCTCGCTGAGCCGGGCGTCTAGGGCTCGAAGCAGGACGTGATTGGCGAAAGCCGCGAGGCGAGTCGCGTGCAAAAACATGGAATCCAGGGAACGGGGAACAGTGAGCTCTGTGTTTGATTCGGAGGCATCTTCCGGGCCGCGTTGGGAAGGCCAAGCGGCGCTACGAGGACCAAGACGGGTCCGCCACGCCGCATCCATTGTGGGGGCATGCAACAGTGCTTGGAATTGCTCCTGTGCTCCTGTGACTGTGGTTCGGTACCGATGCAGCCCATTTTAGGCAAAACGAACCAACTTTGTAAGCGAACTTGGCAAGCCGATGCCAGCGGAGACTCAGTCACTTGTTTTGTAGTTGAACAAGGCAGTTAGATAAGGCCGGGTGCATTGTCATTTGTATGGCACTGCTGTTCATTAGTGCCTGTCCCAGTCCCAAGGTTCATGCAATTTCTGACAGGCGTTTTAATACCGACTCGCAGATGCATACCGGTAGTGCTGTGGGTTTCAATTTCGGCTGTTGGGGTCTATGACATTGACGAGAGGTGCGGGTGCAATATGGACGCGGCATCTCGAACAGGAAGTGGCAAGTAAGGCAACCTGGAAAGTTCCATGTTGGTCAAGGTGTAAATCAGCTCTGAGGAGATACGTTAGTTCTGTTGGGGGCAATCTTAACGTCTTTCTCTCAAGAGGAAAGAACGACCGCCCTGGCGCTTTCAGGTTAGTTTGGGCATAAAAGCGTGCGTCACACAAATTCTAGACCTATAATCTTGGCAACTTTTGCCGCTGTCTCCCAGTTTAGTAGCAGTTGAGTTGTTCATGTGAGCTAGAAATCGTTCTAGTAGTTCCCGCCATCCGAGCCTTTCTCAGTTGTGATGGCTTCGAAATCCGAGGGTACGGCAACCCAGCGCGACTTCCACCATTCCAAGTCCTTTCCCCGCAGGATCAGGCCCGCCGCGATATCACCACATGGATGTGATACATTCACGGGATTGGCGATCTCCTCGTGCCGAAAGAAACTCAGTCCCATTCCTAGCCAAATCGAAAGCTATCTCAGCTGAGGCTGCAAATACACCCAGTCTTTGAAAGAAGATCGCGCGTCTTCATCCACTTTCAACTATCCGGATTACCGGATCGGATCACACTTCCTAGCTAGTATGGCAGGTAATGTACTCCATCGGTCAAGTATTATTGTTGTCAGATGAAAAGCGACGCCAAGTTTAGTCGACCAAGCTCACAGCCATATATGGTATGCCTTAGAGATCCCAACTACAAAGACAAGGAGCTTTTACCACAGACTTTGGTAGGTGCCATACATAATCTAGACCAGCCTGGCAGTCAGATATTCCAAACAACATCCCCCTCGAGTGTCGTGATATCCTCCGCATTCGACACACAAGAACTAGCCTCGCTGCTCGCAGGCTGCCTGTTTCGCGGTAGCAGATCCATGACCATACCTCTAACAGCTAATTATACTCCCCAGCAATGAGAAGCTCGAAGCGGCTTTCCAGCCCGGCTCGAATGACTCGGAGGCTGCTTCGTCCTTGGAGGGTAAATCGGCTGCTGACATGTCCTACAGCGAAGGAAGGCAACTAAATATGCCTTGCAGAGCGTCCACGACGGCCCAAAGAGCTTGCTGCCACACGTCTCCCAGCCTCTCCCACCAAGGCCAATGTTGCCAACAGCGCGGCGCCAGGAAAAGCGGTGACGCCTACCAAGGTCATGAATGCCTTGTGAAAGGGAAAGCGCAGCAAGAATGCACATCAGTAGGCCAGGGAATGTCACAACGAAGCAATACACGACGCGCTGTTGATCCGTAGCCAGCCCCCCTTCGCCGCCAGATGAATGGTATCTGGCGAGTAAACCTGGCCCTCCGGCCCTTCCCTTACGCCTCGATAGTTCTCCACGGGCATGGATACAATGCGGTACCCTGACGATGCGGAAGGCACAAGAGCAACTTCCATTAGTTGACGACGTGATTAGTACGGGTGTGCGCTCTGCGCTGAGCCGGTTATAGCATTTCCTATCGTCTAATTAAATTATGTATAACGTGATTGTATAGCGAGCGCGCATGTATAGCGAGCGCGCACTTTTCCTACCCCAATTGAACTATTATACGAAATACCAACACCACAAAGGAAAAAAATTAATAGAAACTACTCAGAATCTAATTACTCATCCATTTTCGCATCCTCCTTGCATGTACGAGAGTTGTGTCCTATTTTGCCGCAATTACTACAGTGTCGTAAACCTGTTGCGTTGCTCCTCGTACGACCACCCCTCGATCGCTTTTCCTTCTCTACCAATGCATGCGTATCCATTTGGGCCAAAATATCACTCGCTTCTTCCATAGTTAATGGTCCTCCTGCCCGGATACGACTTTTTTTTAGCTCTCCGGCGTTTGCTCAATGCTGCATTTGCTTCCTCAAGCTCTCGCACGCGCGCCTTCATCAACACTATCTCGTGCATAACCTTTGTCGTACCCTTTACAATCTGATCAAGGCCCTCAATAATCGGGGTGGGTGAACTGCCTTGATGTCTAGCAATACGATCCTTGATGTGTATTGACTGTAGAGAGGCTTCGGTAGCATTTTGTGGCGTTTGAGAGACCCAACTATTGTACGAGGCCTCGGGGGGCCCAGTAGGTGTTGGCGTACGAAGCTTGATATCTAGCCCGGAAATGACCTTCTCTGGGTCGAATGGAATAAGGCCTGCCCCTCGAAAACCTCCTTGTACGTTTTCGGGTTCAAATGTCGCGTGGAATGCGTTGAAGAAGGCGAGAAAGAAGTCGGGCTTAGTGATATGGTGAATATGGTTGCGCATCAACTTCTCAATTTCCTTGCCGTACGACCGCTTCAATACACTAAAACACCCGATATCAAGAGGCTGAAGTAGATGTGATGAGTGCGGAGGCACACAAAGCGTAATGATGTTATTTTCTTTGCAATAGTCCTCAAATTCGGCCGAATGGTGGCTCTCATGCCCGTCAAGGATTAGGAGTCGCTTTCCACCTATCGTACGGCGGCAAGAGTGTTGGTCAAAGTGTTTAATCCAATCAAGACCAACCCGGTTATTCGTCCAACCAGTTTTTGAGAGATCCACTACCCAGTCGGATGGGAAAGGGCTATCGCGATACCAACTCTCGAGGTGGACTTTGCCCGCAACCACTATATACGGAGGGATAGTATCACCACCCGACCGTACGGCCTGAATCACGGTAGCCCATTCCCGATTACCAGGCTGGATCTTCTTCACCTTCGCACGGCCGTCGGACGAGGTAACAACAAGTGTTGACGAGATCTGGTCCATCGTAAACCCAGTCTCGTCAAAGTTCCAGATATCCGACTCGAGAATCCCATATTTCGCAATTGTATTACGAACACGGTCAAACCACGCGCCAATTATCTTTGGATCTTCGCATTTAGCTCTTTGGTAGTCGTACGGACGCGTCCAACGCATCTTGAGCTCTGGTTGTCGTCGTACGAAGTTTGCAGCCCAGCGTGGTCCGACGCGTGACGCGTTACGCGTCGCGCGTAGCAAATTGGCCATATCTTCTATTATACCGTATCCTGGTGAAAATCCTTGCTCGTATAGGTCGAGAGCCCTTCGTATGATAACCTGCTCTTCAAGGGGGTCAAGATTCCGCGAATTGGCAATAATTTCTGCTCGAGGGAGGATTCCGTTCGAACGCCGCTCAAGTGTTCTTCGTGGTACGGAATATCGGGCTGCAGCAGTTGCAAGGCGAAGATTCTTATCGCGTTGCATAGCTTGAAGGGCAAGCTGTATTTGTGCTTCATTTCGTACGGCGGGCATGTTTTATCGTGGAGAAATTTACGATGTTTTGCGATAGTTCAATTGGGGTGGGAAAAGTGCGCGCTCGCTATATATGCGCGCTCGCTATGCAATTACGTTATGTATCCCAGATATCTCGCCAACTTCCAAATTTTCAAGCCATGTATAAGCATCAGTATTTCTTCAAGCCCCAAGCGGGGATGGTTTGTCTTGTTCTCTATCAAGCCTCTAACACCGACAACAGGCGCGGCTTGGAATGGCGGGTCTCTTCCTATCAAGCTGCCCAGCATCTCCAGCGCAGCAGCATTTCCAACTAATTGCGGAGACCAAGGCTGTCTTCGACAGACCGCCTATATAAACGTAGCGGTGTGCCGATGGTCCCATCACCTCCGCCGGTTTGGAGCCCACCCTGCGTGGTAACGGCCGACGGCGAGGTCTAGGAATGCGGATCAAGCTGAAGGTACCAGGACCTGTCAGATTGCAAGCCATCATAACTGTCTCCAAATCAAGGAGCCGGTAATGTGTCTTGGTCTCTGGCCCAAATGGCCAACGTCGGGTCCGTAGTCGCCGGGCACGTCCTTCGGCACCGGGGCGTCTCATTTCGGTTGCGGTACAGCATCAGACCATTTGGTTTCCCAAGTGGCGCGAACAAGCGGCTAATCTCGAAATAGCGAAACCTCAACCACGCATCCCTATATCGTGTATCTGTTGAGCTGGGTCTTCAGCCGCGAGTAGCCGCCAGTCTTGTACTTCCGGATCATCCGGGTGATGAGCCAGCCCGCCAGGGAGATGCTGCTGACCAGGAGCAATACAAAGAGGAAAAGATGATCGCCAATCATCAAGAAGAGGTAGTTGTCCCAATTGATCCACGTGCCGCCGCGCTCCTGGGTGAAGTAGACCCAGGGATCCTCGCCGGCGCGATCGTCCATCATGAGCCGATACAGCCGGTGCTCAATGTCGGGGTTCTCGCTGACCTTGGGGAGGAGAGAGTGGTATTCCTGCCAGATGGCCGACACAAACCACTGGCCGCTCGCGTAGCTGATGGTGACGTAGGGGAAGAACCAGTTGTAGTCCCAAGGCATCAGCGACAGTGTGAGGCGGTTCCAGAATGGGTGGTTCGGTCGCGAGGCAAGGACATTATTGCTCAAGGCGCCGCGGCCAGGTTCGGTAATCCACGTAGGATAGTACAGGAGAGGCGTCAGATCCGTCTTGCAACCCTACAGCGTGAAAAGTGTCAGCAGAAATGCCAGGGAGCCGGAGCCACACGAGATGGGGCCGTATTCAGACGCTAGGTATTACGTACATTGTCGAGATCGAGGTAGATACCGCCGTAATGCAAAAGGATAAAGTAGCGGACTGCATCGACCCTCTGCACGGGATATCGGTAGCCGTCGTATGTGTGGAGGAACCAGGCATATTCCCTCTCGATGAAATCGCGCGACGATTTCTCGGTCCAGAGCTTTAGGAGGCAGGGCAAACTGTCAGCGACTTGCGACAAAGCACTTCTCGTCGCATGCAACGGGTAGACTCTGGCGCCTGCGTGGTACGAGACGGGTGCAGGAGCGTTGAACGGGCAGGAGCGTGCTTACCGTGTAGTTGAAGTCGGGGTTCGCCTTGATGCACGTCTGACGGACCTTGTCCCAGTCGTCGGGTAGCACTTCGTTACCGGGGTCGTGCCAGTTGTGGAAAACCTGGTGGATGAGCTTGGGGATGAGCTGAGGGCGCGAATCCCCTGAGGCGTTGTAGGCGTTTGCGACTTCGGGTTGCGAGATGGGAATGCCCGCGTGGTTCATGAAGATCTGCTTGAAAACGAGCCCGCGCGAAATCACATAGCAGATGCCCGTTAGCAGGGCAATGCCCCAAAAGACAAACGAGACCCTGATGGAGAGGCGCATCGTTACGGTGCTCCTGGTCGGCAACCCGGAGGACGGACGCGGTATCGTAGGAGGCAAGAAATTGATGACGGGAGATGGACGGCGCTCCGATGCAGCCGCAGCCGTTATTTCACTTGGGTTAGGTCCGCGGCTTGACAAAGGGACCGCGCGCGTCCCAACCAAATTTCCCAGCCAGGGTCCCGTCGGGTTTCTTGGCGGGACCAGGGTTTCCTGGCGCAATGACGGCCCAAAAAAGCTCCGTGTCTCCGTTATGGGCCCGAACGGATCTGGATGCAGAACGGCCCGCAAAGAATCCCTTCTTTTTGACTTTCCATCGCAGAACAGCCCGATGTTTCAATGCTCCCGTGAATGTTTCAGATTATGATTCGTTATCAGCTTGATGTATAACAAGAAGCTTACCGACGTCTTTAGTAACATAGGTGGTTGCTAGTCAGTATCTTGGTACGATATTGGATGGCAGTTGCTTTCTCACTACTACTAATTTTCGCCGAAGTGTTTTTGGTAATGGGGCTGACTGAGGTCCCTCAGTGATCTCGGGGCAAACACACTTGAAGCAAGAAGCAACAAAGAAGAATAGGGGAGCTAAGTCTCGTATGCCGTAATTGTCTGGATTTGGCATGTCAAAGTTCTTGCTTGCTCCAGTTGTCTGTCTCGCCCTGCCAGCGATCATTAGGTTCTCCAACGCTTGCATTACCTTGTGCACTTATGGAGATCTCCCCGCGGTAACAGGCCCCACTCTTCGCACCTGCCACCTTTTCTCTAGCTTCAACTCCAGCTTCAACCCCACTTCAAAATCTGCTGTAAGGGTTGTTTTGTGAACATGAATCTTTAGGAAGGCCTGAACACAAAAAAGGGCCTCGCTGCCGCTGGGAACCTTAGATGCCCAGCTAACCGAGTTCTCGATATCACGAAGCAGCCAGAACAGTCGGGAACCTAAATCTAGGCCTACATATGTAAAATACACGGAAGCACCCTGTCCAAAAATGGGAAATATCTTCTTGCTCCGTTTAAAAAATCCCAAACGTTCGGCATCAATGTAGAATCGTCGCCCGGATGAGCGCCAAAAGTATTTGTTACTAACACGAGTCTTAGTGGCTATCCCTTCCAGTCAACCAGGTTCGGCTATGTTTTGTTAACTCTGTCCAATCCCTCGCTCTTCTTCGCAGTTCTAACGAGCTCGTTAGGTTCTGCAGCAGGAATCCGGATCTCACGCTTCATCACCCGAAAAGTTAACACACCGAGGGCAAAACATGGGTAGAGTCGCCAAGACCGTCGGACAACCACTGTCCGCAGTCCAAAAGGCAGGTATGAAAAGACTACAAAACCGGCCGCTCGATGCGCAAGAACGAGGCCGTGGTCGATACTACACCACCACCGAGGTCTTCACCGCCGAGGGGCTAGCGGTTCAACAGGAAGTCCAGGTACCCCTGGCGATATGAGCAGGTCGTTGACGAGGAGGCCAACTGGCGGGGGACGTGGGTGCTGGAGGTCAAAGACCTGATTGGCATGGAGCTGGGCAAGGCTGCCGTCAAGGGTTAATCAACGGGATTACGAGACTAGCTCAAGGAAAAAGAAATTGCCGTCCGGGCCGCATAAGAAGGAGGTGTCGTCCAAGCCGCACAAGAAAGAGTCGCACAAGAAAGAGTCGCACAAGAAAGTGGCCAGCTCGATTCCTGGAACTTGAGCTCTTGCCGGCGATGAACCTGCCATATTCGCAAGTCTACTGAGGCATCAGTCGCCGGGCAACATAGAGCGTCCATGGTGTGAGCAGTTCTGAGAGGTTGCCGAATCTGATCATGAGATGGTTGCCTACCTAATTATCTAGGATCTAGGATCTGGGGTTTGAAAGGCTCAAAAGCGCCAACTGCATGGAGAGGGCCAACAGTGTGAAAGCTCTGAGCAGGGTGAAGAGCCTGAGACTTGCCAAATTGGAAGATGAGGGGACCATGAGTACCATGAGACATTGCAAACGAGAGAGAGCTCAATGACCAAAGTAGGATTCGTAGATGACTAATTATCGCCTGGCACCCTTGAGAATGTCACATCCGCTTGCTTCTTTCTCGGAGGTATTTCCAATCAAATAAAGACCACTTCAAGTTTGCCATAACCGAATTGACGGAATGACACTGCCGAGCGGCATTCGTAGTATCCACTTCCTGGGAGGAGAAGATCCAATGTACCCACTAGAATCGTATTCAAGAACCTCGCCCGGCTAGCTCAATCGGTAGAGCGTGAGACTCTTAATCTCAAGGTTGTGGGTTCGACCCCCACGTCGGGCTCAATTCCCGGCGGCGAGTTCCCCTTTTCTTTTGTCTCTATAGCAGAAGAATTTTTTTTCTTTTCCTTTTTACTGTCGTTATTGTGTGGTTCAACACTGTGGGAGTTCACTCACAGAACTCTTTTCCTTCTCTTTTAATAAAAAAAGAAAAGAAAACGCCGTAGCTATTACGCCGTTCGGTGTTGAGCGTCGTATCCCCTCCCTTACGTTCGTCTCACGCTTTGCTTTGATCTAGTATAAATAGATAATAAATAGGTTATTAATCTTATCTCGTTATTATTTAATTCTCCTTGCCTACGCATCGGTTAATTCTCCTTCTAACTACCGCTTCCAATGGCCGCATATTGATGATTTACTCACCCTCAACTATCTAGTACTACACTAATCTAGAGAATATCCAAGATCTTACCATGTCAAGTTGTGACAAAGCCATGCAGAGACTCTCTAATTTGCCACATCTCCCATTAAACACATTTCGCAGAGTCGGCAAAGTTGCTAAACGGGTAACAAAGAATCTGTAGGTACTGTCAATTGTACTCCTACGAGTAACTTGTTTGTGCTATTCATATGTAAACATGTTTTCGGTAACCGTGACACAGCGGCTCTGTTTCAGCCGCATTCTCCACACTGCTTTGAAAGTGTTCCGCGGGTAGAGTTGAAAAGACGTCAAGGCTTTAGATGCCGCCAATCTCGGGGGTGAGATGAATGCCTATTCGAGTCTTGCCATGGTTGATCGACAACCTGGCGGTGAGACGTTCTTTTCTTTTCCTTTCTTCATTGCTAATAATTGGCATTCGTAGCTCGTCTGTTGTTTGCCTCATTCTTAATACGGGAAGCAGTTCATCTCAAGCTTCTTGACGCGTGGCTCATTGAATCCAGACTGCACGTGCTCTGCCTCATGCCCGACAGTCATCCACGGGCTGACGCGGCATTGGTTGCCGAACTTGGGGCTCCAGGCCCACGCCATGCAGACCTTTGAGTGTGTCTTGCACTTCTTGGCGCACTCATCGGCAGTTTTCACGCCGTACCAAACGGTAGAAACCGTGCTCGGGTCGCCCGTCTCCGGGTCACCAACGTGGTCCCAGTTCTGGCGGACAGTCTGGACCCCACTGCGCCACGGCGCTGGCGCTCTGAACATTTCCCACAGGTCGATCCAGAGGACAGGTTTCTTGACATCCTGGTAGAGCTTGCCGGTGGCAACCATTTCCTTGGGCGAGTGCAGGCTGTGGAACGACAGGATGGGAGAGCAGAAGCGGTCGGCACGGATCTTGCTGAGGCGCGGAGTCTCGCCGCTGAACAGGTGGCTCCATCTCTCGTCGAGAAATACGCCCGTCCTTATCAGCGTCCTCGCGAGCAACCGGTCGCCCCACGGTTCCGACAGAGTCTCGGAGTGGGCCCTCGAGACCACCGGCTGGTTTTTGAGAAGGAGGTTTCGCATGGTTTTGTGCGAGAGGATAATGGCAGACCCCCCATGAGCAAATCGGGCGCTGAAACTACCGACGACATTACCGAGGTAGTAGGGGTGTTCGGCGTCGAGCTGGCTCAGAAACTGCTTCAGCGAGGGCTGGATAAGATACGTGTCGTCGTCGACGAGGATAAACCACTTTTTGTATGGGAACTTTGCATATGCGAGTTCAAGAGCCGAGATGAACTGTCCGCGCAGTCAGAACAAGATGGTCAGTATTTTCAAGGGGGTAATCAAAATTCTTACCTTCAGAGCATCTAGCTCCCATCCAGAGGACTTGGCAAGCTCAAGACTATGCTCTTTATCCCCGCTCTCAATAGCCGCAGTAAGCTCCTGGTACTTGATGACCCGCGGGTGCATCTGTTGGTTTGACAGGACCTTTTGGCTCAACGTCTGATTCACCACGTCGTGGACGGGCAGCTCTTGGCCGCGGTACACGAAGTGCTTGTGCGGCTGAGATGTATAGTCGCCGACAAGAAGAAAGTCGTGGAGTTCGCTCTTGTCGCTCAGAGACTCAAACCAAGCCTGCACCCTCTGCTGTGTGCCGTAGCCGGTCTTGACGATGACGAGGGCGTCCTCTCTCAGGTTGATGGGTCGCCTAGGTGGGGCGAAGACCCAGTTCTCACTTGGCCGGCCACCCAGGGCTGCTTGTATCCTCTTGACATTGAATCGGATGGCCAGGCGGATGGTGTTGTCGTATGGCAGACACAGCCATGCGAAGAGCAGACCGCCGATGGTGACGTATAGCAGGGTCCGGAGGCGCACGTGCAAGCGGTGCCGCGTCCGCCGCCACAGAAAAGACGGCAACCTAAAGAGCATCTCCGCGGAAGATACGGACTCGGCGGGGTGTGGAATGCCTCCGGTGGTTTGGGCAATAATGGGAAAAGGGGGTCAGGAACGACCGGGCTGGTCCTGGAGAGTGAGACGACCTGAGCCGTCAAAACCCAGGATGCGCCGGCGTCACAGCAGTGTCCCACAAAATTTCAGGCACATCTTCTGCGCGGGAGAAGCGCGCCAAGGGCAAATTGCAGTTTCTTGGGGATGGCCGATTATCAGGGACACTAAATATTTCGAGGGAGGAGGTGTTTGTCTGCGAGATGGCCATGCCTGCACGTGCCCCGTTGTGAGCTTGCAGATACATGTCCCAGTGGAGAGAAAGAATGTGGAAAAAGGAAAAAGTGAAGGAAGGGCAGCCACATCGCCCTGACCCGCGTCGGTGGTTGGCCCGACCTCACAAGTGTCTTACGTTGGCTTGCGCCTTGTTTGTGCCGCCTGCATGTGCCTGCGCCTGCGCCTGTGGAGGGAGGAGCATCACTGCAATTGCCCACCCTATGGTAAGCTCAATTCCGAATTGTCTTGCGCGGCGCGCTCTTGCTTTGCCGTCTGTGCCGTGTAAGTTCCAGGGTTAGGGTTCGCGCCCCCTCAATTGCTGCGTGTGGCGGGCTGCATTTTACCTGCACAGTAACTGCCACAAGGTACCAGTAATGTTCAAGGTCTCGTACTCAAAATCTCAGACCGAGGAATAGATGAAATATGACTAAGGATCCAAGGCAAGAGTGACGACAGGTCTTCGGCTTCCCTCCCCTGCCAGCCACTGTTTACTTCTAAAGCCAAAACTTCCGACTTTGCTGGTTCAGGGGACCCTTCACTTGATTCGCCAAGTTTGGTAAAAATCCACTTCCGTTCCTTGCAACCCTGTCAGACAGACTCTTGTAATTGCACTACCGATGACACCCAAGACGGTCTCCTATCCCTTGGTCTTATTATTGTACTTGATGATCAACCTCCACGTTGTGTTGGGGATGGCTGTTACCAGCTTCATTCAATGAATTGTTACGGTAATGGGTCACAAATCAGCTTTCCAAACAGCAATGCTCTGTTTTCCCCGTCAGCTAATCAATTCAACTTGAGCCACTATCATGCAGCAAAAAAGTATATTAAGCACGACATCGAGCTATCGTTTCACTGCGCCAGGGACGATGCCCAGATGCCGTGCTTCCGGCACCGCCCAGAATTTGACAAGGCACCTAACTTCACAGCCTAGAGCCAACCTCTAGCCGAGAGAGATTTACCACCGACATCGAAGACAGCCTAGGTCTCCGTGGCTGCCGGCGCGGGTGGCACGCCAACCGTGATGTCGGCGGTTCCACTGGAGTCCTGGCCCTCGATGGCAACAATCATGTAGTTCTGCTTGCCCATCTTTAAGCCAGCCGCCTCCCAGGCCTTGAAGTGGTTGCCGGTATTCACAGTTCCGCCGATCTTGTTCTCGGAGCGGATGGACCAGTACTGGGCAAAGGTGGCGGTGCCCTGGATGGACGGCTTGTTGACTCTCTGCTTGGTCATGATCTCGTACGAGCCGCCGTCGCTCGTGAAGTTGCCCTTCATCTTGGCCTCGGACGTGTTGGACGGCTTGTGCGTGCCGTACGCCTCGATGATGTAGTACTCGACGAGCGGGTTGGTCATCCACCCGTAGATGCTTAGGTAGCCGTTGCCCACGGGCTCAAACGAGCCCGAGTACGTCACCTCCCTGGATTCAAAACAAATAAGCTTCTATAATTAAGGGGAAATGAATCGACAGAGAGAGATAGTAATTACCTTGCGCCGCCCGTGCTCCCTAGAGTTGGACGCAGTTAGCACTGGCGACTACAATATGTAGAGGCATTCACGTAGAATAGAGCAGCAGACTCAGACTTACAGCCTTTCCCAATCACAAAGTTGCCCTTGTCCCCAGACCACTTGACGCTGAATTTCCCGTCGGCGCCATTCTTTGTGGTGAGCTTGGGCTTGCCGTCGCTCCAGGACGACCAGAAGTAGTTCGCCGAGGGAGCGGCAACGACTCCCAGCCCGCTTGCCCAGAGGCAAAGAACAAGAATGGCAAAAGAGAGCATGGCGGCGGCAGCCACAAATAGGCAACTAGGTAGCTTAGTGTTTGCAATATGCCACGGGCTTTCTGTATCGCGTCCCTGGCCGTGTCGGGGCGAGCCGGGAGGGGACAACCGACGAGCCCGCTCAGCCATCTATGCTTTATATCTGCAAGCAGACAGCGGACAGTAGACACGCCCCGGTGCTGCTGAGCCAGCCAGAGCGCTGAGGACCGACATCCGTTATTCCGGGACCGTTGCAGGCTTTGGGAGGCTCGAGGCCAACTGCCGAGGTGGCAGCAGCCACCCACCCGGCTCCAATCTCTATATAAATCCTTTATTGATGCCTCGAGCTCGGGCGTGTGGGGTATGGGGAATCCATGTTTGTGCTTTAGACGACTACAGCGAGGCAGAGTCAGCTGGCCACCCAAAGGGGAGCGTGGCTTTAAGCGGCAGCGGCCTGCCCTGACCCGTCCATTGGCCAGGGCGGCGGCGTGCTTGGCTGCGGACCGGTAGTGATTGGCGGCGCAATATCTGAAACTCGCCGGGTAATATGTAGCACGAGTATCGACAGCTAGATAGGTGTAGGCTTGGCCCGCCGCCAAAGTGGATTAGCTGGGGTGCAGCCAAATTTCCCCGATGGCTAATGATTATTTCTATAAGTACCGTGCTTGGCTCGCCCTGCTTGACAGGCGTCTTGCCGTCGAATGCAACGTCCGTCCGCCACCCCGTCGACCATCTTTGCTAGCAGCCCCCCTCTGCTGCCACCAGGGCCAAGAAGATCGAGTTGCATGCCTTCCTGGTTAATGACGGTATTGTCTTGGCTGCCATGTAGCTCGGGCTCTCGCCGATCAAGCCATATCCCCGGTGGTGTGCGGCTCTTCCTTGGCAGTCAGAGCATCGGGCAACAAGTGCCCGAAGTGAATGGACATGATGCCTCCATCTTCCAACGCAGAGACTCGGCGGTTTGTTCTAGAAGCCGCAATATTGACATCGACGGCCGGTCACAGCGGCATCTACCTCGGAATTCCCGTTGTCTTCAAGATTGAATTCCTCTCTCTCTATGGGGAAGGGGGGCGAAGGAAATCATAGCGTTGAGCTGCAGAAAACAATTAACTGACAGATCTCATGGCGATGGGGAACGGTAGGTATAAGCAAATAGCTTGTCTTGCTCACACACTGTTTTGTCTCGTCACCTGTCAATCGATACCAATTAAAATTTACCAGTCTAATTGATTCCCGGGCCAATCTTGACGTGCAACTGCTGGTCGCTCATTCAAGTGAGAATATTAATTTCAAATATGTTAACTAATTAGCTGCAAAAGGAAAAGTAAAGAAAGAAGGAAAGAAAGAAGGAAAGAGGGAAAGAAATAAATAAATAAATAAATAAATAAATAAATAAATAAATAAATAAATAAATAAATAAATAAATAAATAAATAAATAAATAAATAAATAAATAAATAAATAAATAAATAAATAAATAAATAAATAAATAAATAAATAAATAAATAAATAAATAAATAAATAAATAAATAAATAAATAAAGAAAGAGAGAAAGAAAGAAAGAAACAATGCAAAAGTTCACACAATTAATATCAAATGGCGCACAGCTGAGAAGCTGAATGGCCGAGTCCCTGCCAGCCACAGCATGACTAGAAATCCCAAGCCGGCACCCGTGGCGCTCAATCTACAAATCACCTCATCTCTCTCTCAACAGTGAACAGCGAACCGCCGACTTAGCCGGACAAATCTTCAGCAATTGACCAGCCCCAAGCCCTGCATCGTCCCATTGACATCTGCATCTCATTAACTTCTTACTATCAATTGACCTAAACGGGCTAAGCTTTGGTTGCAGTGATGGTCCGATCAATCACGTGAGTCAGTCATTCGATTTCCAATCCAATCTCTCCCTCTTAATCTCAAAAAAAAGCGATTGCCAAGATTTCCATCCGCGCCATCCGACGATAACGAAACTTGAAAATTTTCACATTTCTCACCAACCAGAGACTGAAAAGAGACTGGAAAGGGGTGATTGAATCAGTTTGGAAACACAAACTATTTTTGTCAACATGGGACACCACAACCGCCACTTCGCCGGCGATCCCACGGCGCTGAGCGGTGCCTATGGACCGCCAACCAGCACGGCGAAGTAAGCCAAGCAGACAGCGGGAGCACCCGGTCCCGGGCCGTGTGGCGCAGCAAGGCTGACATTTTGGACAGTTTCTGCGAAGAAGACTATGTCGTCACTCGCTATCTTGCCGAGTTTATCAATGCGCTGACGAATCTCGCCTATGGTATGTGGATGGCATTCAAATCTCAGAGACCAGCCTCAGACCTGGCCTGACCTCCCGGTTCGAGACCGGGGGGGGGGGGGTTGATTTTTATCTGGAACTCTGGATATGCGTGACCTGTAATCACTCAGCACTGACTGACATGGGACCCATCAGTATACTTTGCCCTCCGCTACATGTACGGCCCGGGCAGCCGGGGTCTGCTGTCACCCAGGTGGGACTTCATGTCGGCGTCGCTGCTGGTGCTGGGCGGGTGCAGCTTCCTGTTCCACGCGACGCTACGGCACTACATGCAGTTCGCCGACGAGCTGTCGATGCTGGGCGTGACGTGGTCGGTGCTGCAGGGCACCATGCCGGTGCGGCACTCGCCGACCAACGCGCGGCTCATCTCGGCCGGCCTGGCCCTCTTCAACCCGCTCTTCTCGGCCTTTTACGTCTGGACTGGCGAGATCATCTACCACTACACGGCCTTCGGCGCCATGATCGTCCTCATCACCCTGCGCGGCATCTACCTGTTCTACTACCTGGAGCCGGCCTTCCCCGAGGCCAAGCGCCGCTCGTGGCGGTTCAGGGGGTGGCGCGCCCTGTTCGCTTTCGTCTTTGGCTACGTCCTCTGGAACATCGACCTTGAGTTCTGCGCCGAGCTTAGGGACCTCAGGGAGCACGTCGGCCTGCCCTGGGCCTGGCTGCTGGAGCTGCACGGGTGGTGGCACGTGCTGACCGCCATCGGCGCCAGCCAGTTCATGGACATTGTCAGGGAGATGCACCAGGAGCTGAGCAGCGAGAAGGAGGAATAGCGGTTCCAGCAATAGTGATGCATGTCAAGTCTCTAAATACCTAGAACCCGACTCGCCTTCCGTCCCAGTACATACGCTACAACTGTCAACACATCATAACTCTCGACCCATCCGAGACTACTCATTCATATGTACGACCGATGAGAGCCTAGAGTTTGCATATATTTCCCATGCTTTAATTTAGACTAGAGTTTCTTCTCAGTTGCAGTTCGATAGGCCAGTTTCATTTATGCTTGACTGTTCCGTCACATCAATGACACTGATCACTTGATTCATGTTGATCATTTACAGAATTCTGCGCAAATTGACGTTGTCATGGGCCTCCTCACTGCTATTACCGCCGAATACTTGTTGTAGTTTGAGGATGACGCTGTTAGATGCCATTTGGGACACAAAGACAAATAAGTGGGTAATACAGGTTAGATTTGTGAGTAGTCTGTTCATTATTTCATTCAGCCAGAACGTCGAACGCCCTACTTAGGTCAGAACAACTACATAAAAGATGTCGACTTAGCCGCAAGCGTCAACAGGTCGGTGCTGAAGAAAGAGACGAAACTTTCCAGTGATGATATAGCGCCATGTCCTAGTTTCACAGCCATCCTAAAACAGGAGAGCAAAAAAGATCCCAACGGCCCACCCCCTCAAGTTCCAAATCTATGACTACTCCAACTCCCCAACAAAAGCAACCGACCACTCGTTACAAATCTGTTCTAGGGCGCTTAGTATCGGTGGCCTCGTCGTGTCCGTTGGCTCCATTGGCCATTTCCTCATCGTCGTCGCGGCTGTGGATGACGCCAGCGCCGTCACCCAGCTCTCCGCTGACGCCCTCGCCTCCAATCCAATTGCCGTCCTCATCAAAAAACTCGCTCACGTTCTCTGATGTGATCCAGCCTCCGCTTCCGGGCATGGGGGGAGGTAGGTCCCCGTTGCCGGCGCCCATATAAACGCCCGAACATCCCTCCACAACCTCGGGTCCGTCCTCGAAGATGATGCGGTCGCCGTCGTCATCGCTACTGCCGTCGTCCGAGTCGGGGTTCAAGTTGGAGCAGTCGGTGATGGCGCTGAACAGTCGCGAGACCTCCGTGGGCGACTGGTCGGTGTTGCCGATCACAGTCAGGGCCATCGTGGCATTGGTGGAGGGGATAATTGTGAGGTCGATCGTCTCGAAGTCGTCGTCGGTGGCGCCACCGTCCGAGAGTTCCAGCTGGAGGTACAGCGAAGGGAACTTGTTCTCGCCCGATCCGAGCGTCTTGATCGCGTGGATGCTGACTAAGGGGTATGGGACTGAGAGACCAGACTCGGCGGCGGAACAGAAAATGGTGAGGTTACTTTAGATTGGGAAGAAAGAGATGGGAGTGGCTGTCAGCTTGAGGCTCGAGAAACGAGAACTGGGCAGGGGTGCGGGCAGGGGCATGCATGGGTGTGCGCGAGCAAGGGGATTTAGGGAGACCGGGTTATTTTTAGAGAAAAGCAGCCCATACCGGGAATCGACAAAGATGTCGACTTTCTGCTCGACGGTTTCCTCGGAAGACTCATCTAGAGTGCTGCTCTCTGGGGCAGTGGGCGCGGATGAGAAATCTGCAGGGAAAAAGGGCAGATGGCCCAGCTGCGACCGCGGGATCCAAGCCTTTGCGCCCGTCGCATGGTAGTAAAGAACAGGCTTTCCTCCGTAGAACGTCTCGGGCGTCTGCTCAAGATGCTCGGAAAGCGTCTTGAAGTCGCCCAGAGACGGCGACGAGCGAATTATCGAGGGCAGCATCTTCGAGATTTGTGCTTTGTACTGTTTTGTGTTTCGAGGTACAGAAACGGGAGTCGCAGATCGCTGCATGTAGACATTATTTGGGCTTTGGGGAAATTTTAGTGGGGTGAGCTTCCTGGGTGAGCTTCCTTATCGGCCTTATCGCGGGTGCCTGCAACCCCACAAGAGCTTTCAAGTCACTCGAACCCCGCCACCCGCAAGCGAGTGACAACAACCTTGCAGAATCCGTGCAGAGGACACCAATTCATCGACAAGCTCCTTGAATGTCAATCAGAACACCCTCACATTTGCTCAGCAGCCTTTCACCATGCACGACAATCGTACGACCCCGGCTCTCTTCTACCCCATGGTTACACCTTGCTGACAAAATCCCAATCTGCAGGTTCCCACCCGCTGCTTCAGCAGGTCCCGCTGACCGTGTCGCCCTTTGTAAACCTCCCGACCGCCACGACGCTGCCCTACACATACAAGAACATGCCCAACACGCTGCCGCCGTCAGCGTCGGGGATAGTGGCTGCCGCCGACGTTGGCGGGTCGTCGTCGTCGTCGTCGTCAGGGGTGCCCGGCGCAGACGGCTCGGCGCGGCCCAAGTACGTGGTGTCGTCGTCAGGGCACGCGGCGCATCCCGACGACATCATCGCGTCGTGCCGCGCGCTAGCGGCACACGTGGCCAAGCTGCAGGCCGAGACCGAGGCCGAGCTGCGGGCTCTAGACGAGCGGATCCGCGCGCGCGAGCTGGCCGAGAAGCGCCGCCTGGCGCCGGGCTGGCTCGACAGCGACGCGCGGCTGCTCGAGCCCGAGCGCGCTGCGAACAATGCCACGCCGGTGCCGGCTCTAGCGCCAGGCCCGCCTTCTTCGTCGTCGCTGTGGGGCCGCGAGCTTGCGGCTGGCGAAGACACTGCCATGGCCGGTGTCTCGCAACAGCAGCAGCATCATTACCACACGCCGGGCCAGTTTGCTCCCATGCCAGGCTTTGGGCAGGAGGGGCACGGCCCCGGCGGCGCGAGCGAGATGGCGGTGCCCGATGAGGGAGAGGAACTTGATCGCGCTTTTGGGGTGTTAACACTGGGACAGAGATGATGGCGAAGAGCAATGATCTTGAGCTGGGAGCGCCATGCCTGTGAGAATGGAGTTTATTGTTTTCTGGCCTTATCATTACGGATTCAGTCTTGTCCTCGGAAAATGTGCATTTACACAGCTTTGATTTTGTATTCCCAAGGCCGGAAGCCTTTGTTTATATAGTATTTGTATTGGAGTGATGCGGTAGCGCTGCCACTCTCACCGCTCCGTGGTTCCTTTTCCTTCACTACGTTTGTTACGGCCTTCGGCTCATCAGGTATTTTAGGCCTGGGAAGGAACCTATATGGGGGGAAACAGCGTCAGTGTCTTAGGAAGTACCGCATCACTAGATAAACAACGATATGACTACAGCTTGTGACAGGGCTTTAGTATTAACTCATATGGAAGAAAAGGTAACCGTCCTTGGAAGACAGGAGTCAATGTCGTTAGAACAGGAAAATGGCCTCAGTCGCTCGAACTTGGTTGTGGCCAGCTTTGGCTTTATTGTGGCCCCAATTATTCCCAACCCACAACTGAGCCAGCCAAAACCTGATAAAGTATGATCTACCTCCCGTACAGCACGGAAGGTCCATAGTTTAGATGGACCTGGACGCGGTGCATGTTGGGCGACAATGACACGCAGCAGTCTTGCAGCAAAACTAGGCCCGAATACACCTAACCCACTGCCTCGCAGCGCCACTCTCCGGCCCCGCATAAGCTTTCCGCCCCCCACAGTCAACCGTCCGAAGCGCACCTCGCAATTCCGTCAACGGAGGACTCGGGCTACGACGAACACCTCGATTGCCCGGCCGTGTGCACCATACCACAACAAGACAGCCGCGTCGTCAAACCGGAAACATGGACATTACAAACCCCCGTCGTATCCTAGCGGTCTCGCTGGCCGACTCTACTCACCACCTCAGCCGCGTCATCAGAGGTTAGTGCGGGGTCTTATTAACTATTCTTTCATTATTTCCCACTTTCTTTCTCTTCGTCTTCTTGTCTTGAGATATAACATTCAGTTCATTCTGGGTCAAGTTTCCATGAGTTATCTAGCTTGTGTGTGCTCATGTGTCCCCTGTATTATGGGCATTGGCGCGAGTCTAGAATTATATCTCGTTCTCTTTCCTGTGCCTTTTTTTTCTTTTCTTCAACATCTCGGACGTGGCTTGGAAATAGACGACAATCCTATTCGTAAAACTAACGAGTGTGGTTATCTCTTTACGCGACTTGCTCTTTCGTCATTCGCGTGTCATACAACAACAATCTAGCTGACTTTCCACTTGGACATGTTGTGTGTCCAGGAGAAAGATATACATCTCGGATTGAGTGCAGGGGGCTGAATTCTCTTTACTGACAAATAAACATGTAGACTTGACCGGCTCTACCCCGGAACCCGCAACAGGAGAAGTAGTAGCAGTAGCAGAAGAAGCAGAAGCAGAGGCAGAGGCTGCAACGGCGTCCCTCGCCGGCACCACACACAACCTCGCCCTGTCGACGCCATACTACACGGCCCAGGTGCCCATCTGGCTCGACGTCGTCGCCGCCCCAGCCGACTGGGCCGCGTCGTTCCTCTCACCCGAGGCGCGCGAGGTGCTCGCCGTGCTGGGCGGCGTAGTCGTCGTTTTCGGCCTCCCGTCGTCCTCCCCACCGTCGTCGTCGTCGTCCGAGTCGGCTGCCCAGACCAAGGAGCTGATCGCCCACGTCGGTCGCGTCGTGCGCGAGGGCCTCGGCGGGTGGGACTGGGATGGCGTCTCCCTCGGCATCGGCGTCGGCGACCTCGACGACGGCGACCTCGACGCGCTGGATGAGTGGGAGGACTGCTGCACCGAGTGGGGGCTGGAGTTTGTCCACGCCCGCGCCACTCCCGCTGCGACTCCTGCTGTTCCTGCTGGCGGCGGAGCTAGCGGCCAGCGCAACGAGTTCGGCGAGAAGATGGGCATCCCCCGCGTGCTTGAGGCGCTGCAGGTGAACGACTGGTCCGGCGCAGATTCTTTCGGCGACGATGACGGCGAGGAGGATTATGCGGAAGCCAAAATCTTGTCAAAAGGAAAGAGCGGAGACAAGCTTTCAGCAGGGCGACGCGAAGACACAGACGAGGACGACGAGTCCGACCCGGACAAGCTAGACTTTGGCTTTGACCGGGAGGACTTTGTGGGGCTGAGGAAGGCCATACTAGCTGGAGGCGGGGATGGGGACAGCGGGGACGATGAGGCACTGGTGATACCAGAAACTAGCAGCGGGGGTGCGGCGGTGGAGAAAGCTTCGCCAACAGACGTCAAAGACGAGGGCAAAGAGGGGGACGGGGACGAGAAGTTAGGAGACGAGGACGTCCAGAAGCTGGAGCGCATGATGCGAAAGCTGCAGGCCGTGAGAGGCATGAGTGCCGGTATGCCGGAGGAGCAGCGCAAGCGCATGGCGAAGAAGGCAGTGACCGAGGTAATGAAGGAGCTGTGATGAATATACTACTGCTTTCCGCCGGGTACTGGCTTTTTTTTCGTGACCAACTTCAATCTAAGTACCCAAAATTAGGTGGCCAGAAGCCGCATGACACGTGTTTGCGGTACGCTAAGCTGCCATCTACCCATTTTCGACCCTACCCAGGAGAAAATTCAAAGTCTTTGCATAAAGCAGATTTAGTTACGCTATTAGGGGGAAAAGAAGTGACTATGAGCAAAGGAGGAATATAGCAAGAAGCAACCGTCCGGTCCTGGCCAGGTAGCGAGCCGGTGTGGTCGAGACTACGGATATGTATGGAATGGCCAAAGGGCCTCCCTAGCTCGCTAGCTGGGTAAGTCATCTCTTTTTCTTTTTTCTTTTCTTTTTACCTCTCTTGGCCAGCTTTCCCTGCCCATGCTGTAGATCTCACCATCGGTGCCAAAAATAGAAGGCCGCTTCACGAGTGTTTGCCCTGTGTGGATTGGTCCCGCTGCCCCAAGACACATAAAAAAAGGGGCGAAAGGGGGACAGGGATAGCTGGGTTCTGGATGGCAGGCAGCATTGCTGGCCCTGATATATCTACCAAGTACATACATCTGAAGTGGGACATCGTGAGGAGTGGGGAATAGTTGTTCGGATCAGCGTCATCCACTCCCCCCTTTTACAGAAGCTCGGCTGTTTTCTTAGTTCTAGTACGCACGCGACAGGTCCGCCAATGCGAAGAAAAGTTCGTTGTCTTTTGTCCTTTTTTCTTTCTTTCCCTGTGTGCATGGCTCGCATGACTTGTTGTGGCTGGCGCGACTTGGGGTAGATCGTCAGATCTGGGGTGGTGGTCATAGAAGGACGCTCCTATCGGCAGGGGGGCACCTGGGAATCGCTCAGAATGGGAGACGGTTTCAGAGTCGGGCTCAGCCGCGCAATTTTCTCGTCTCGCCCAATCAATGTAACCTAGGGCGGAGGTCTGGGGCATGTCCCGACGAGAGAGGAAGGGTTCTGGGCTTTGTAGAGAAGCCTTCCAGAAAAGGCTTCCAGGTAGTTACGGATCTAAAAAAAAAAAGGCGTGAGGATATGACACTGACGAGCCAGGGACATCCCCTTACTAGTATATGGAATAGTACCCCGGGACGACCCCCGATGGCATGGCCCCGCCTCCACACCCGAGTTCCTCCCGATTTTCAGATTTTCTTTCCTTTTTTATCTTTTTATCTTTCTCGGAAGCTAGTCCCGAGTATCAAGAGGCTCAGTGCGCCGCACCCCAGAAACCGACCGTTAAATGATTTTCTTGTCAGTGCCCGGACGTGCCACGGTATTTTGATGCATGATCCGCACTGACATTCATACACCTGGTCGTTGCGCGATACAAGGATAAGGCTGCGCGCAAAGTCAAAACACACTCTTGAAGTGCTGGCTGGCTACCCTACTTGGTACTTGAGCCCTCGAGGACTCAGCTGATATGTGAACTGCGAGCCATGATCGAGAAAAGGGCGAATTACGCATCTGATTGATCCGGAACATTCTTCAAAGCTAGCAGCTAGTCGAGAAGAAGCGTCAAGCTTCTGGCCACTGATATTGAACAAGGCTGTCTGCCCGAAAGGGAGAAAGCTCAAGGTGGGAGGTGGTTTTCGTCAACGCACTGTACCGAGTGTGTCCGCACTTGTGACCACTTGTTTATCTCGACATGCGGTGTGAGGATCTCTCGTTCTCCTATGGCGACGCAGAACGGGGAATTGTCTGGCTTCATTGACCATGGCCGGCCAGGAGTGAGGGTGTGCAGGCAGGGTGGTTCTCGGAGCCGAAGCCGGAAGTGGAACGTGGAACGTGGAACTGTGAAGAGAAGAACATCGATCTAGCCTCTGGTGCACACCATTCCCGAGGCCACATGCCTCTTGGGCTTGTATTCTGGTAATTATCATGCGCATCGCTGGGTCCAATGGCCTTGCTCGGTGATGTAGAACGATGGTATTGTTCCAAGTCTGGAGTTCCAGGTGGTTTTGAGGGCTGCCCGGAGCGCCACCGAATGTGTCAACTACCGAGACCTCGGTCACCAATTGGTTGCAGGGGAGGCAAGCCCCCAGTGGCAGGCCGTCAAGCCGCCTGGCCGCCAGCAGCCAATCCACGTCGATAACCCGTCAACTTAACCACATGGCTCTTGCCGTTCGTGCGGACATCAGGTCCGCGTTGCCCCCTCCCGCTCTTTCCAGCACGCCCAGAAAAAAAAAGGTGGTCGCCGCTCGGTGTCGATTCGAGGCCCTTGGGTAACCTTTGAGCTTTGCCCTCCCTTCTCCGCTTCCGCTCTGCCCGGGTTTGCATGAACAACAGATGGGCTTGGGCCAATCATGCGGCGGGCGGTGTGGGAGCTCGGACGCTTTAGGTTGGGTCCAGCGCATGAACGATAACCGCTCTCCTGGCGTTCAACTGGACCCCACGGCCCACGCGCGTCTTGCCGCGTTCAAACACGGGCGGATCGTCAACAGTGGGAATTCCACCTGGGCAATCCCAGCCGGGCAGCACCTTATCCTTATTATGCTCCTCACCTCAGGGCTGGCTGCCGCACACGTCGACGACAATCTCTGCAAAACGCGGGGTGGCACAATGGTCTACCACTAGGTACGTGTAACTGCCGCGGCGGTGCAAAGACGTCTGACGAGAAACATGGAATCGTCATGGCCTGCCTGGCCTGCCATGCCCAGGTTACGTGCCCCCTGACTCGCCAAGGGGTGGCCAGGGGGGCAGGGGCGATCTCGTGCCCCCCTTCGCCTGGTCAGGGCTTCCTAACGGCTCGACAGGGGATCAGGATTTGCATGGAAAGCATGGGCTGCCGATTTACGCGTGCACGCAAAAAAAGATCAGACGGATTTTTTTTCCGTCTCTCACGCCAAAAAAAAAGAGAAGAGAGGAGCGACCAGGTTCGGGAGCGATCGCCTGCTAACCTATTTTGAGGCGCCCGAAACCGCTGGGCCAATGGCGTGCATCCCCGTAGAAAGGGCGGTTCAGGGGTAAAGTGGAGAAATGCGAGCCTGGCCCACTCCACCTTTCTCCATACGTACCCAGGGGAAGAAGGTTCAGGTCGAGAAAGCCCACAGTGCGCAGACTGGCAGGGCTGTTGGCCGCCCTCTCCGCTCCCCCCTTTTACTTAAGCAACGGAGTAGCTGGTCAGCCAATAAACTTGTCGCGGCGGCGTGGTGGCGAGGAGGCCCAACTGAGCTGACCACAAACAAAACTCAGAGAGGAGGAAGGGGGGTAACTGAAGGTTCTCGGGAAGCCTTCAACTATGCCAAAACTGAGTGAGTGCCTTGTAGGATCCGTGGGGAAGCCCTCATTGCGACTTGTTCTGTTTTGCCCGTCTGCCGGGCCTGCCCGGATGGTTAGGCCGCGGTTGGCTATTGGGCCGTTCAGCCTCGATGTTTGCTGGCCGGCCGGTTGTTCCTGCTAACTACTGGATCTCTGCATGTGCGTGCGCCGTGCTTCTTTGGATCAAGGCCAGGCCGACGACCTCACTTCAGCCCCAAGCGGCGCATCTTGAGTCCAGGACGGGCCATTCAAGCGCCCGACCCGCATTTCGTTTGCGGGACCTATTGACATGCAGGCGAGCGCGGGCCTGAGGCGAGCAATCGGCAGAATTGACGTATCGCCCGGGATTTTGGCCTGCGTCGTAGGCAGCCTCACTCCGGCGGTTGTCGACCTTAGCTCTGGGCCCGAAGATGACTGGCGTCGTCGTCCCGTCTAAGGCGGTGCTCGAGATATGGAAGAGGGTGCGAGACGACGCCGTGGATACGGTAAGAACATAAAAGTTGTCAGCGCTGGCCAATGCAAGGTCGGGCTGGTGGTGGGTCCACTACAGGAGGCTGTTTCTTAGTGGTCCGCTTTATCCATGGAAGGTGCAAAGCACTAGAGCCAGTCTTGCAAAGTTGCACAAAATCCAGGAACACGGCAAGTCGCACACAGTGTCAGCGACCTGCATCGCATACTCCGCGCTTCTGCAGGAACAAGAAGGTTGCGCTGTGGCACAGCTTGTGGCGATGTGAGAGCTCTGAGAGACTGAGACCCGAAAAGACTCGAGAGCTTGGGACTGTCTTTCTTACACTAGGTTGGGCGTAGTGCACGTAGATCGCAAAGGTGCACAAGGTTCTCATCGGCAATTGGCCGATATCCGTCTTCATGTCTCACTGAAGCGGAGGTCAGGAGGTCCAGCCCTTCGTCCCGCAGGTCCAACTATCGAAAAGAGACTTGGCTCAAGATCGATCGCCCAGTCGGATTTACGATTCTTTTGGTGGTTGCCTTTCCTTTCTTCCTTCCCATGGATGTCGATGACTTGCCTGCCTGGAAGAAACCACACATCGCGCACTGTGTATTGGCCGTCTTGAAGCAGGCAGGCCGTTGTGTTCGGAGGAGCCTGCTGGCTGTCTCCCCCCTTTTCCCGAACTATGCCGGACCCCCAAGGTGGGGGTGGATTTGGCTGGCCACCACCGCCAGGATTGGTCATCGAGAATGCGCCGACGAGTCGGGAGTGAACACCAAGTTGATCGTCTGCCTCGTCCTGCCGGCCCCATTCAAAAATAGCAGCCCGCCTGCCTCGGTACTAGAGACACAATACGGCGCAGGCTCGAGAGCTCAATCTCAGATCTGCCTTGGGGCGCTGCACAAGCTATATTCTGTATGTATCATTTACTGTACATTTCATGTGTGTGTGTACAATATATGCTTTGGATTATGTTGGCATGCATTCCCTGAGCAGAGCAGAGCCCGAACACGACCTGCCTCGGCGCCGACAGGGGAAGGAAGGTGAGCGGAGTACCCCGTAGACGCGGATGATGCCATCCACGATGTCCATCTGTATCGCCGTATCGTGACAGTCCACCTGGCCAAACAGCGAGCGAGTAGCGAGCCCGCCGGCGTCATCGAGAAGAAAAATGCGCGTGTGCGTACCAGACCGCCTTTCGTGCGCGAAGTCCGCTTGACAGCCAACTATCTTTTAGTGCTGTTGATCCCGGGCCAGTTATGGGGTCCCCCAGGCCTGTCAAAGATCGGTCAACACATGTCAACGGCGCAGATCTGTCTACGACCGGCGAGAAGGCAGACGATGCGGCCGAACAAAGGAGACCGGTGTGGTCTGTTCCACGACGGCAACTGGCGTACACAGTGGCGTGACCGGAATCCGTTATCTGAAGTACCGTGCAATACACTAACTCCTAATCTCGAGGTTGACATCTGGGAGAAGACACTTCACGATGACTGCATGCGGCTCAAAAGCTCTGGCAGGGCTCACCGGCAAGACGTGTAGCTGGTCCTCGAAGGCCAGGAGAGGGTTGAGCTCTGAAGTGATGCCCGGTCTGTCCTCGGTCTCGACGCTCGCCAGTCCCGTTTCCAGGTTGTACGACAAGGTACAAGGAGCCCGGGCCGCGGGTACACTTGTTGGATACGGCAATGCCATCCCATCCTGTTGTCATTCAGGTACGGATATGTCGTTCGCACCTCGAGGCCTTCGTCTTGTACACTGCCTGCCTGGCACCTTAGGCACGGCGGACGAGTGCTTTGTACTTGCAAGGTAGCACTGCGAAGGAGGTCGATCGTGCTTCCTGCCGCCGTGTGCACAGTACTATTGACTGTGCCGTATACTAAGTATCTGAATGCAGGCGGGGAGCGCGCATTGAAAAGGGTCCTGCAGCCTGAGCCAGCCAGAAACTCGGGCGTCGTCCCTTGACTTGCTAAACCACTGCCACAGTGAGCGTGCATCTTGGAACGTCCAGGCTCGATGCACCTCAGGATTGCCCGGACTGTGCGACACTGCACTGTACTGTGCTGTGTAGATATGGATTCTAGGCTAGCACTAGGGAGCTAAGGACTCTTGCTGCTAACTGAGGTGAGGGTCAGATCGGAGGGGAACGGCGGGTACGGACGGATTAGCTTGCCCCTTTCCTGTCCTCCAACAAAGTTGAGGTCTCTCCCGCATTTTTCTCTTGTCTCGAGCAGAAACTAGTACTGTTTTGGTCAGTTCGTGCAGCGTTGTGCCTGCGCTTGCACGGTATATCCTTGCTCTGAGAGACCGCCGTCTCACTCGCACTTGTTTCACTGTTTTGCATGAGAGAGCCCTGGCCTGCAAGGGTGTTCCAAGCCTCCCGAGTCGCGGCGCTACCTACGGTGCCTTGACGGCGCCTCTTCTCCTCCCCCAGTCTGCAGTGAATGAAGGGTGTGTCTTTCGTCGGGGATCTGTTGAGTGCCTTGGGTAAGCAGTGGAGGCTCACCGGCCGCGAGTATCGTAGTTGTCGGCTCGTTCGCCGCAGCCGAGGAGTCGACGACGGGAGAGCATCTTCCATTCCCTCCGCGCCACCTTAGGCTTCAAGGTTTCTGTTCAGACCCCAGGCCAGGTGAGGTGGTGTGGAGAGGGGCCGGCATGCTTGTTGGCCTTTTGCAGTGAACAGCTCCCCTCACGTCCAAGCTTGGCGTGTCTCCAGCTGCGTGCAAGCTGTAGTGACGCAGTTTGGGCGCCGCGTCCAGAGTGAGCTGCAGGTGGGCTGACTGGGCGCAACCAAGTCGGGCAGGTACCAAAACCCGTGAAGGTCGGAGGCTTCGTGGCACTGTATCCGGCACGGTGTGGCTGCGAGATCCCTTCAAGTCTCCCCCCCGCGCCGTTTGCCGTCGGGCCTTGGATTTCTTTTGCGGGCTGCGTTGCTTCTGTCGCCCAAAGGCGCTTGGAGCCTGCGCTGTACCTGACCTGACCCGCCGTGCTTGACCCGCCTAGTGTGGGAGCCGCCGCCTTTGGTCAGGCCCACACTCCCGTTCCTTCCCACTCTTTTCCCTCTTGACTAGGCCCCCCCCCATCCCGTGCCCTCGCCTACTCTCGTTTTTTCTTTTCCAGTCTCTCTTTTCGTTCTCCTTGATCGCCCCATCGTCACGTCGTTCGCGACCAGCCCTTCCCCTTCCTCCCCCACTTCTCCTTTCGCTTTTCTCACCACAGTCACTCTCTTGAAATCAACATTCAGCCCATTCTAAGGAACCCGTTCATTCTTTCCAGGTCCTTTTACCTTCGTTCGGCTTGAATCTCTACTTTTTTCACCACCATCGTTAGCAACTCGAGCCCAATTGCGGATCCTCGATACTACCTCCTATCCCGACTAGGGGATTTTAGGACAACATTCTTTTTTTACAGCTGACGATTTCCATTATATTTCGATCATTCCTTTCAAACTTGCACCACTTCCGAATTGCGACACCGACTTGCTCAAAGCTTCATCAATATTCAAATAACCATACCACACACCGCCCCCCGCCCCGAAACGACACGGCCTTGATATTCGCTCGACAAGCCATATCGAGACCGGCCAGTGTCGTTTGGCTCGGTGGGATTGGCGCTTGTTCAAATATAAATAGTACCGAGGGGTACCACGCGCGTCACCTTCACCTTTAGATAACCCATATACCGTGCGACAAACAACACCCACGAGGCCCGAAATGGCTACCGATGTAATCAAGCAGGAGGATACGCTGGCCCCATCGGCGCTGTCCTTGTCCACCTCGCCGTCCCCCAGCAATGCGGCTCTTGCCACACCCAACTCGGCCGGTCCAAGCAAGGGCAGCCAGACGCCCTCGCCATCCACGCCTTCCCATGGCCAGGGCTCTGCGTCAAGACGCCCTCCCCGCAAGAGTACTCTCACGCAGCAGCAGAAGAACCAGAAGAGGCAGCGGGCAACTCAAGACCAGCTGACGACTCTGGAAATCGAGTTCAACAAGAACCCGACACCCACTGCCACTGTTCGTGATAGGATAGCGGAAGAGATCAATATGACCGAGAGGTCGGTCCAGATCTGGTTTCAGAACCGGTGAGCCTTCCCGTGCAACTGCCTCCTCGCGCATTTCGGAATCTGACCCCGAGTAGACGCGCCAAGATTAAGATGTTGGCGAAGAAGAGCCTCGAAACTGGCGAAGATATTGACTCAATTCCCGAGTCTGTGAGACAGTACCTTGCACTGCAGGCTATGGAGTCTGGCAAGAGTCTTGGCGGCTTTTTCGGCCGGACGGGTCTCATGACATACGGGGGCCAAGGCGTGCTCGGCGGCGACCAAGGTGGGCAGGGCAAAGTTTGTGAGTTGTTCTAAGTCCTGAGGTTAAATGCGGGCCAATTGCCTAACAATTGCAGTGATTCATCATCTCACCTGCCGGTCCCTTTCTATCGGGAAATGGATGCGAGTGGGACAGAACACGATGGACCTGATCATTTTCTACTCGCCTGACAAGTGCACGATGACCTACTACATCAACAGCGAGAACGCCGGATACAAGATTGAGTATCCATTTGCCTATATCAAAAACATATTCCTTAATAATATTGAAGGCGACCACCAAGGAATCACGATCGAACTACTGCACCCACCAAACTTCTTCATGGACTCGGCCGCGTCAGCAGCCGGCTTCTTCCAGGTTGGGGACTTCACCGAAGAGCAGCAGGCTTCTCGGGTGTTGACTCATAATCTCGGTGGAAACCCGAAGGTTTTGAGTGGACAACTGGCGAAGTTGGTCAGCCTCGAGACATTCATTCACCGCCATAGCCCAAGCCCAATGTTCGACCAACTTCACCACCCTCTGTCCATGTCTGCGCCCGTTTCGCCCCAAGTCAGGCCTTCGTCCCAACCCAACTTCGCCCAACCTCACGTTGGCATGTTCCAGGAGACTCAATGGGGGATCTCTGCCCACCAAGGTCTGATGATGCGTGGTGGACCAGGCCACAAGAGGCAACGAAGTAGGAGTGTGCCTGGCCCGATTGACTTCCACACCATGCAAATGCTGCAACAGCCGCCGAGCTTTCACATCACTCAGCATGAGAATCATCATCACAACCACAATCCTCAACTCTTCAGCCCGATACCTCAGCAGCCGAACATGCTGGGCCCCATTGGACCGAACCTGCGGATTGATACACAGGCTGGGTTCGGCACATTGGACATGCGGGCCTATCCGCTCTCGGCCACGACGGCACCTTCCCCATCTGACTACTCGAGCCCTAACTTCTTCGCCTCTCAAGCGCCGGAGAGCGGTGGAATCCAGACGGCTAGCTATACTCCTTATAGCGGTACTTTCTCGCCCCTCATCAACCCATCCAATCTAGGCATCCCGCCTTCGATCTCACCGCTTTCCTTCAACCACCAGGATCCGGCCATTGTTGGAGAATCCCCGCCAATGTCTATGCCTACGATGTGCGAAGGCTCTGCGCTGTCTGACGACGGAAACAGTCTGAACGAGATGTACCAACCCGGGAAACACACCATGACGCTTCCTCTTCACCCGCACTCCCCATTTGCGGAGCCGAACCAAGCCGATCTCGAACTTAACCAGTTTATGGACCTCAAGCATTTTGAAGTTGAGCCTGCATCTCTATCGCCCGAAAGCATCCACCAAGGCTAGTGGGACTCGAGGACTTTGGCTTGCAATCAGCGTTGTAGCGTTGCTCAGTGCCCAACTTGGCAATGCCGACTGGATGGTCATCACGTATAATAAATACCGTCGAGGCACCACTCCTGGTTCGACCCCCCCCCGGCGTTTAGAGGAATTTGGTTGTATACCCGGGAGCTTTGCGTTCATTATCTCCGGCTCGAAACAGTTGACGACATATCTACCCCCCCTTCGATATATCAGCGACACACATCCCCAGTCTGAGTTCTGTTTCTGTCCCATTTCATCCATTTTTAGTCACGAAATCTGCATGACGATACCTATTTTTTCATGCGCTTCCGGCACAGCAGTTGCGGACTCTTTTCATTTTAGTTTGGCAGCTTCTTTACATTTCTTTTTTGTTTTGGAATGGCGGTTTCATCTATAAGAATCCGATGAACGCACATGGTTGTAGCGTTCTAGGAGACCCTTTAATATCTAGTTTTTATCTGGCCGTTTGGCTCTTGGGATTGACATGGGGAGAACTTTCCAGGGAAAAAACAGATGTTCGTGGCTGCGGGAGAAAAGATGGAATGGCGAAGGCCCAGGAGGCTGCTTTGGTTTTCCGGTTCTAATTTCTAGGGATGGGCTCGGGTATTTCGCGGTACGCAACAAAGGAGACGCGTTTTGTTGACTTGCGGTTTGAAGCAGACTGAGCAGCCATGGTGAAGCCCATCTAAATATCAGGGGGCAGGCCTAACGAAGCTAAGAAATGAGCTAGCGGGGAAGGCCCAAGGAGAAATGTCGTGGCAAGAGCAATGACAAACGAGGTTCAGACTGGCCTCAACTTGGGTTGCGTGCGGACGGACTCTCCTGACTGATAGCAGTTGTCGCCGTGGTTGCTATTTATGACTCACGGCAGGATCCTAATCAACGAACAACATCTATTAAATGTTATCATCATTTTGCATTGTAGACGTGCTTGGAAAGTCGTGACTTGTGATTATTCACCACAGCCCCTTGTTGAGACTTTCGTCAGCATCAACGAATGAAGAGGTGAGGCTTTTCGATTCGTACTACAGCATGAAAAAGAAACCGACTTGCTCAGTCCATTTGTATGAGCAACCAAAGAACCTCCAAGAGTATTTTGGAGTCTCATTGTGCTGCGTCGGTATCAAGTGCAGTCACTTCTTTCTTCGGAACAGAATTTTTGGGGGATGCCGATTACTGTGCCTGAATATGCGCGCCATCTGAGTCTATAGTGTCGGCGAGAGTGCGGATAGAAGTATTGCAAATGCTTGATAAATGCGTCGGTATTGATGCGGACACATTGATGGTGCAATGTATTTCAAGGACGTGTTCGCGGAGGTTCCGTCCTCTTTGTGCTAGCACCCTCTTTAGCGGGAGTCTGGCTCTACGTTTTCAGCCTTAATCAGGTCTAGATGGGCCTGAAGGGAAAAGCTCAGCGGCCGGGCCCACACCCACAAGTTGGGATGCTCCGGTTCTCCTCTTTTCCCCTCAACCCCCGCCTTTTCAGGTTGTCGTTGACCCCATTTAAACCTCCAGAACTCTATTCCATCTCAAAGCCCGCGCGCTCGGAACAAAAGAGGCGACGGACGGACAGTTAGTCGGTGCATTGGATGAAATCCCGCTGCTATCTGTACTACGTGGGACGACATGCATGCGGAAACAGTACCGTACCAGACAATCACGTCACGCGGCCTGACACATGATCGTTCTCTGGGTGTTATTTTAGGAAGGCTTCGTCGTTTTATCTTCATTCAGTTCAAAAACTACAGCCCCTTTTTACGGACCGGACGCCGCTCGTCTACTGATCGAGTCTGACGACGCGTCTCGTGTACTATGTAAGTAAAAGCAATCGGTGCCTGGTAAATTGTGGCTCAGCAGCTGCAGTCAGCGAAGGTGGGCACGGAACAGACTAGCCGTCGATCAAGGTCGTATTTGGATGGACCTTACGGCAAACATTGCGAAAAGGGAAGGAATGCCCAAAGTTGTACTCCGTAAGTTTGCCAAAGAGCGCTCACCTGTGGCGGGGGTCAAGCTCTCTCGGTTCGCTCCCCGTTCCACGATCCACGTTCCACACAGGTCGAGTGCCAGTTTGGAGGCGGTCGAATCACAGGACTCGCTTTTGGCTACTCGCTGTCCATCCAGTCCCGCTTTCCCAGGTTTTCCAGCTTTTTTTTTATCCCGCCGCCTGCTCTGGCCAAGCGCACCCAAGGATGGGCGGGCACGAGCCAAGCATGTGCCGCCCCCCTCCCACCCCATTGCTGGGATTTTCCTAACCTAATCTGCATTAGAAGACGTACCAACCTTCTTCAATCCGCATGATGCTCATGCTGGCCCCCCCTACATTGCCAGCCGGGTTCTCTCGCTGTCGACCTGTTCCTCCAGGGGAAGGGGCTTAGCCCAAGGTGGTCTGGTCTTGTGGTGTTCACTCCTCTCGTCTGACTCTGGACAGAATCACACACACTGAACAAGGCCTACAACTCTATTCTTGTCTAGGGATTACGAGCATCCGTTTTCTTTGTCAGATGCACTGCGACTCGCAGGAGCAAAGCGTGGAATGACTGTCACACCTTTCTGACAAAGAACCCCAAAGCCAAGGAGGCGTCTAGGTGTTATCGAATGCTAGTCGTTTTAGTTTACCGATTCGACTACTAATCACTTCAGCCGCAATCCCGCAATTGCCATGGAAGCCCAGCAAATAATGCAGTGTCGCTGAGAGCGCCTGCTTGATTCAGCCGCCAAGAGCCCTGGTCCAATGCCCGGGACTTCGTCCAACCTGGCCAGACCACCGCCACGCTCTTCGCTCAAACACCCACCGTACTTTTACCAAAGCCTGTTTCGCGTATGCGTACTTTCTGACGTTTTACATGCCAGCCAGAACCATCCAGAGCATGTTGGCGTACCAGTAGAGCAGCAATAGCAGCGCCTCCCGCCGCCATTGCCGCCCCACCCTCTCTTCTCGTTGCGGCTAACACGTCGGCAAGAGCCCATCATGTCGGCCAGCCACCGAGGTGGCCCGACGGCCCCAGAGGCTTTTGAGGTTCGCCTAGAACACATTGAGCTTCAGCAGCGATCCTCACAAGATCCCCGTCCTGCTGCTGTCCTGCTCTCTCCCTCTTCACACTCGCGCCAGAGTCTCCTCTCGAGCGACGTCGACCATGACACCAGTGCTGCTACCCAATCCCATAGGCAGCCAGCACCGCCCCAGAGGACGCCCTCGTTCGCTCTCTCCCCCGGCGTTCGAGATTACACGGGCCAGAGCGGCGGCCAAAGCAGCAGCCACAGCCGGAGCCGGAGCCGGAGCCGGAGCCCTCAGCGACCTCGCCCAGCCCCGACGCTTGGGACTGGACTCTACACTATCGAGTCGCACATTCCCGTCGCTGCACCACCACAGTTGTTGTCGGAGCAGCGCAGTACTCGTGCGCGAAACGATACAGCTTCGAGAGGACACCAGGATGGTGGAGCTGGGCAAAAAGCCTCGACACCGGCTCTTTTGACGCGGCCGGAGAAGAAGTTGGACCACCTGCATGGAAGTGTGAAGCGGGCCATGGCTACCGCCGAAGAGACCAATGTCACCCTCGCCCAGTACCAGGGATGGGTCGACCGCCAGAAAAGAAGTCGGCGGCGGTGGAGGAGTGCCATTGACCCGGCGAGGATTCGAGATGGAGCCGAGAAGCTGTACAAGCGCTTCGTCCTGGAGGGAATATTGAGACAGAAGCTTATACCACCAAGTCAGGACGGCAGGCATGTGCCCCTGGAGCCTGGCCTCGCGAGACGGAAACCACTGAAAGATGACCGAACCGGCCGCCCCTACTTGTCCAATTTCATTCGGTCTAGCAGGTATACTCTCTGGAACTTCCTGCCAAAGCAACTCTTCTTCCAGTTTAGCAAGCTGGCCAACTTTTACTTCCTCATCATCGGTATCCTCCAGATGATACCCGGCCTCAGTACTACCGGCTCGTTCACAACGATAGCACCCCTGATCGCCTTCGTCGCTCTCAGCATGGCTAAAGAGGGCTATGACGATTATCGTAGATACAAGCTCGACAAGCTGGAGAACAAGAGTGTCGCTTGGGTACTTGATCCCGAGAATCTCTTCGCCAAGACAGATCGGAGGAGCCGTTCAGAGCTCTTGAGGATTGGGAAGTTGGGGAGATCGCATGGTGCACACGTGCGAATAGCTGAGGTGGAGGCGGGAATGGGCAACGAAGTCGAACAGGCAAAGAAGTGGACCCAGGTTGAGTGGCAGGACGTCCGGGTTGGCGACATCATTCAGCTACGGAGAGATGACAACCTCCCTGCCGACATCATTCTTCTCCACGCCACAGGCCCCAACGGAGTGGCGTATATCGAAACAATGGCTCTCGATGGTGAAACGAACCTGAAGAGCAAGCGGGCCTGCCCCTTGTTCGCTAAACACTGCAACTCTATCGCCGAGATGACATCCCTAGATGCCGAGGTCGTTGTCGAGGATCCAAATCTCGACCTCTACAACTTCGAGGGCAGAGCCACGGTCAAGGGGGAGACCATGCCGCTGACGATGAACGAGGTCGTGTATAGGGGTTCGATCTTGCGCAACACGACCAAGGCCATTGGACTTGTCATCAACACCGGCGAAGAATGCAAGATTCGGATGAATGCACGCAAGAACGTCCATGCCAAGGCGCCCGAGATGCAGTACGCTGTGAACCGCATCGTCGTGGTCTTGGTGGGGTTTGTGATCGCGCTGAGTCTCGGTTGCACCGCAGGCTACATCGTCTGGCGCCGCGACCACGAAGGTCGTGCCTGGTATCTCCGACACACTTCGGTGCCGCTGAAGAATATTTTCATTGCCTTCATCATTGCGTTCAACACCCTCATTCCGCTCTCGCTATACGTCAGCCTGGAAATAGTCAAGCTTGGGCAGGCATATCTCCTCAACGACATTGAGATGTACGACCCTGTGAGTGACACGCCAATGGTTGCCAATACCACGACTATTTTAGAGAACCTCGGCCAAGTCAGCTACGTCTTCTCGGATAAAACGGGCACCTTGACCGAGAACCTGATGAAACTTCGAAAGGTGAGCGTGGCTGGGACTGCTTGGTTGCATGACTCGGATCTGCAAAAAATAGCAGCGGAGAAAGAAGCGAAGAATAAGCTCCCGGCATACCAGGAAGCGGGGGTTGAGACAGCAAAGGGGCGACAGACTCCGTCGCCCAAAGCGACAGCACCTGGCTCCGGCGTCGATTTCACAAATGAGCATCTGATCGACGAGGGCCGCCTCCCGAATATCCACTCTGCGAGGCTAAATTCCGCTTCACAATGGAAGTCGACGGCTCGTCCAGGCCAAGCACAGCCAGAGTTGAATACGGAGGACATCCTCCGCTTTCTCCGTGCCAAACCAAATTCCCCCTTTTCACGAAAGGCGCGCCAGTTCATCCTCTGCATTGCGCTGTGTCATACGTGTCTGCCCGAGACTCGCGATGATGGCTCGGTCACCTTTCAAGCTGCATCTCCCGATGAGCTTGCGCTGGTGGAAGCTGCAAGGGATATGGGTTACTTGCTGGTTGACCGAGCTGCACAGTCCATCAAGCTAGAAAGCCACGATATTGATGGATCGACTAAAATGGAGGGCTATCAAATCCTCGATGTTATCGAATTCAGCAGCGAACGCAAGCGTATGTCGGTGGTATGCCGCATGCCAGACGGAAAGCTATGTCTGTTTAGCAAGGGCGCCGACAACGTCATCTTACCTCGTTTGAAGCAAAGTCAGCTCGCCACCCAAGCCATGTCGTCTGTTGAACGGAGAGCAAGTGTGCGGAAGAGCATCGAGTTGGAGAAGGCTTTGAAGCGACAGAGTCTCCAAAACGTGAAGCGCGACAGCATGAATCTCGTCCGAGCTGCCTCAACACTGGACCGAAGGGATTCTCGAGGACGCCGCAAGTCCAACATCATCACCGACGAAGTTGATTACTGGCTATCCCGGCGCGAGAATGACGGGATCGAGTCGGAATTTGAGAGCGATGACCACTTTATGGGAGGGGGGCGATCCATGGAAGCCTCACGTGCCATTGAGCCATATGACTCTCTGGTGGATGAGTCGCTGGCTTTGAACGAAGCTGCGGTGTATGAACGCTGCTTTCAGCACGTTCATGATTTTGCCTCCGAGGGTCTTCGTACCCTCATTTTCGGTTATCGCTACCTTGAGGAAGACGATTATCAGAAGTGGAAGACTGTGTATCACCAGGCCACGACAAGTCTCGTCAAGCGCCAGGAACGTATCGAAGAAGCGGCGGAGCTCATCGAGCAGAGCCTCGACCTTGCCGGGGCCACTGCGATCGAGGACAAGCTGCAGGAAGGCGTCCCGGAGACGATCGACAAGTTCCGCCGAGCTAATATTAAGGTATGGATGCTGACGGGGGACAAGCGCGAGACGGCCATCAATATTGCTCATTCGACAAGAATCTGCAAGCCCTTTTCGCAGGTCTACATATTGGACGCCGCCCAGCCCGACTGGCAAGAAAACATGGCCGATGCGCTTGTCGAAGTCGGTCGCGGCATGGCTCCCCATTCAGTGATCGTCATTGACGGCCATACTCTTGGGGTCGTGGAAGGAGACGAGGTGCTTCATGCTTTGTTCTTGGACTTGGCTGTTCGGGTTGACTCGGTCATATGCTGTCGCGCGTCGCCATCGCAGAAAGCTAATCTGGTCAAGTGCATTCGCCACCAGGTTCCGTCATCTGTAACGCTCGCCGTCGGTGATGGCGCCAACGACATTGCCATGATCCAGGCTTCACACGTCGGAATCGGCATCTCGGGCCGGGAGGGTCTTCAAGCTGCTCGCATCTCGGACTACTCGATCGCCCAGTTCCGTTTTCTCCAGCGACTTCTGTTCGTCCACGGCCGCTGGAACTATATCAGGACAGGCAAATACATTGTCGGAACCTTCTGGAAGGAGGTGCTGTTTTACATGCTACAGGCACAGTACCAGAAGTTCAATGGATACACTGGAACATCGCTCTTTGAGTCAACCAGCCTGACGGTGTTCAACACGCTCTTCACCTCGCTGCCCGTCATTCTCCTTGGCATCTTCGAGAAGGATCTAAATTCCGAAACCCTGATCGCCGTTCCAGAGCTTTACTCGTTTGGGCAAAAGAACAGAGGCTTCAACATGCTGCAATACTTGGGCTGGATGTTTATGGCCGCCTCTTCGTCGGCCATCATATTCTTCTCTGTGTACTGCCTTTACGGAACCTCACATTACCCGGCCGACACTGGTCTTTACGCCGTGGGGACCTTGGCATTCTCGCTAGCGGTCATATTCATCAACCTCAAAATGCTTGTCCTTGAGCTCCACAACCGCACCGTCATCTCGTTCCTTGGGTTGTTTATATCTATCCTTGGCTGGTTCTTGTGGAACGTCCTCCTCAGCCTTGTGTTTTCCCCGAGTCCAGGGCCGTACGTGGTGCGCGGATCATTTATCAAGGGGTTCGGGAAAAATGGTATGTGGTGGCTGGTGCATTTCGTTGCCCTCTCTGCACTGATTGTGTTTGAGCTGGCGGTTTCCGCTGTCCGCAAGTCGCTGTGGCCCACGGACCAGGACCTCATGCAAGAGGTGGAGCATATTGACGGCGTCATGGACGTGATCAAAGAGCATGCAGGCGAGCACGGGGGCGAAGCAGGACCCGTGTACCAGTCAGACGAGAACGCCGCGGACCCGCCATCTAAAAAGCTCAGCGTTAGTACCGCGGTGTCGGCACCCATCGGCACTGCTCCCTCGTTGTCTCTGAGAGAGACGGGCGGTTGGCACTTTGGAGGCACGAAAAGAGGAAGCAGGCACATGACCGATGAGCATTACGTGCCTCCAGAGTTTACCCCACCCGCTGAGGAACGCGAAAACCCGATGGATATTGCCGGCAAGAAGCAAAAGTCGACACCGGGGGCCGGAACAGGGAGATGGATACACGACGAGTCACCCACGATAGTGGCGACCAATCCACCCGCCGCCGCGGGCGCAGGATCAGCGCAAAACGAGGATTTTTACTTTACCCAGAGCCCCGTCGAGCTCAAGACTCCGACGAGTGGGGGGAGACCATGGCCCCTTTCGAACTAGAGACGGGATCACACAAAACGGCCCAGTTTAACAGGCAGCGGGCAACGGGCAAAGGGCGAAAAGCCGGAAAGCAAGATCGAAACTGGTGGGACATGTTGATCATTTTTCCTTTTTAAAAGCACAGGCATAAGGCGGCTGTATCAATTTGCTTGCATTACTCGCATACTAGGAGCGTTTTTGACTTATCTAGGCTCAAAGCATCAAGAGGTTCACTACTTCATTTCTTTTTCTCAAAAACATGGCGCGAAATGTTAATCTGGGAAAGGGGTGCATGATAGAAAAAGCGGGATGGTAGGACGGAGGGGTTTGATGTTTTTCTTTCTTTTTGGTGTTGCGATGATGCATACGCACATATATACCTTTACATACCCACTTGAACGATATGACATGCACATAAACTTACATACTGGTCGTTAATGTTTATATGAACTGGAAGCTGGTTGTTACTGCCTTTTTTCCTTCGTCTTTAGAGTGTGTCTTGATGGTGATCGTTGACGATGTTGAGGATGATCAAGTGAAGACATGTTTGTTGTAAGGTTACGTGACGCTATGGGAGAATGCGGAGGAAGCTGGGTTGCTTATCTCCACACAAAATATCTGTACATTTGAGGCCGCGAAGCGTGCTTGAACAAGCAGTGTTGTGCATGTGATGACACAAGTGAGTGGTGTTGATGTTTTGGTATACAGCATGTACAATACATGTCAGCTCACTCGTCGTCGTTGACCTTGATCAGAATCTTGCCCCGCGCCCGCCCGCTCAGCAAGACGTCGAAGGCGTCCAGGGCCTTGTCGAACGGCCACTCGCTGTCGACGGCGACGCGCAGCTTGCCCTCGCCCAGCAGCCCGACCACGCGCTCCATGAGCTCCACCCCTGGATCCATCATGCTGGCGGCCTTCCACGTCCGCCCCGTCCCGCCGAGCCACTTGGTCCTGGGCCACAGCGCGTTCGCCGCCAGCGTCAGCCCGACCTTCAGCACCGCCCACAGCGAGAACGTCGCCGAGTGCACGCCCGCCGCGCTGTACACGCCGCCCGGCTTGAGGATCCGCGCGCAGCTCTTGTACAGCGCCTGGTCGCCGAACGCGTCGATGACGGCGTCGAACTGGCCGTAGCGCCGCGCCAGCTCGTCGGCCAGGTTGGCGTGCTGCGTGTAGTCGACGACCTGTTGGTTGTTTTGTTAGCTTGCCCTGGGGTAAATGTTTACAGAAATAACACCAGAGTGGGCACAGAACGAAGTGAGAAAGGAAACCCGCAAAACGTACTTCATCCGCACCCAACCCCTTGACCAGCTCGATGTTTCGACCAGAGCAAACAGCTACCACTAGCCGCGCCGGCCCCTCCCCCTCCTCCCCTTCACCAGCCGCAGCGGCGTCGGCGTCCAGCGCATCCCTCAGCAGCTGCACGGCCATAGTGCCAACGCCGCCGCTGGCACCAACAACGAGCACGCGGCGCAGCTTGGCCTCCGCCGGCGCCGGCGTCGCAGCGGTGATCATTTCGGCAGCCGTGCACGCTGTGAGCAGCAAGCCCGCAGCATCGCGCGGCACCCGGTTGCTCGGCAGGCGCACGGCGTACTTGGCGGGCAGGGCGACGGTGCCTTGCAGCGCGCCAGAGCCGGAGCGCAGCATGTGCGCGACGACGAGGAAGCCGATTGCCGTGTCGCCGGGGCGGAACCGTAGAGCGGGTGCAGCAGGGGCAGGTGTGGGTGTGGTGGAAGGGGATGATGAAGAGGGTGGCGGCGGCGTCCAGACGTCGAGCACGGTGCCGACGAGGTCATAGCACGGCACGGTGGTCTTGGCGGAGCGGAAGACGGCCGGGAGGAAGGCCATGACGACAGCGTCGCCGGGGTTGAGGGCGGCGTACGAGACGCGGATCAGCAGCCATTCTTCTGCTGCCGCGGGGCCGGGCGGCGGGAAGGCGGCTGGCAGCGGGTGCGTGGTGGTGAGCTGCAGGGCGGCGCGCGGCAGGCCTCGTTTAGTGTAGGCCCATGCTTTTGTGGTGGTTGTGGTTGAGGCGGCGGCAGACATGGTGATGACGGGAAAAGCTCCTGGGGTAGTTACTGCACAAGGTAAAAGGGACAAGGGCTCAAGTCAGGTTTCACGAAGCATCATTGTTGTTATTCTTGATGGATGGGGACAAGGCTCAATTTGAGGAATTGCACCAGAGAAAATGAGAGAGTGCGTAGTCGCGTAAAAGTCTCCATTAGGCATTCACCGTACAAACTCGAAGAGAATGGGACTCACATTCATTTGTACTCGCGGCAGCTTGAAGCCTTGGAGACTAGCTCGCCCGCGTGTAACGTCGATTGGCGGGTGGTTGGCTATAAACAGCCTGGATTGCACAGACCAGCGGGCATGCAGGGTGTCTGTCGGTGATCAGAAGACAAAGACTGACTGTTAAAAAAGACGTCGATGTGTCCTTGCCAAGCCGAGCTGAGTGCTGCGGCCGGAAGTTTGCCCGTCTTCTGTCGACATTTGATCCTAGGAACCGCCGCGATGGATCCGAAGCATTTGCAGGGAGGAGTGATTGGATAAAGTGAGGATACACGTGAAAGAAAATAATGCAGCGTGGTATTATTAAACGTCTATAAGAACAGACCAAAAGAAAAAAAAAACCAAACAAGTGAGCCGGCTAGTCTATCTAACTCCTTCGCACAATTAATGCCGGGCCCCGCAGCCCCGGACAGCTCGGTGCCCGTGTCGGGTTTGAGATTGCGCCCGCGACCCGTACGGCTGGTGCACAGAGTGTGAATTGGACTCGAGAGCCGTCAACGAGTCGCCCAACAAGACTTTACGGGTATTATGGATGCGCTGCTGAGCCGGGGCAATCAACACCTATGCTGTCCCATTCTGATCCGTCGCGGCCTCAGGCTTGGCCTCTTCCGCTTTGGCCTCTTCGGCCGCTGCAACTGGTTCTGTGGCCGCAACGGCAGCTGGGACAGGTGACGGCTCGGCAGCCTCAGCAGGTTTGGCGGCGACGCCAGCCTCGGACGTCGTCTCGGCAGTCTCGGACGGTGGCTCGGTAGCCTCGATGGGCTTGGCGCCAGCAACACCAACCTCGAGGTGGCCTGTCAGGTAGTCCTCGAGCTCGAAGATCTGCTGTCCGCCAGCAACCCACCGCTGCCAGCGAGCGTCGTGCTTCTTGCGGCACAGCTCCTGCAGCGCCGGCCAGTACGAAGCGTGGTTGTACTCGAACTCGAGGTTGCCTTTGAACTCGGTCACGAGCTGTTCGGCCGGTACATACTTGGTCATGTCGTCGTTGAACTTTAGCTTCTCCTTGGTGTGCGGGTCAATAAAAGGCGAGATCAACTTGAAGAAAACGTTGATGGCCCACGGAGCTGCTGACGGTTAGCTAATTGCATGGCTGCAGAACAGTCGGTCAGTTGCAGGCGGCAGGGGCGGCGGCAGGGCAGACGCACTGTGGACGATGAGGGCCTTTCCGAGCCTCTCAGGGTAGTGGTTCTGAAGGATGCTTAGGACCTCACGGGCTATGCCGAGGCCGGGGGCCGTGTAGGAGCGTGTCTTGCTTGGGGTGAAGTCGATCAAGAGCGACAAGGCCTCCTGCTGGGGCGGCATGAGGTCGATGACGCGCTCGACCATGAACACGAGGTGCTGGACCTGGCGGGGAGAGGCAGGAGTATTCTGGCGGCCGGGAAAGAGGTAGTGGCACGGGCGGCACTGGTTGTCGTAGCCCAGGAGGACCTGCTTGCCCGTCTCGTTCTCTGGCGAGATGTGGTCAAAGGTCAGGTCGTCAACGCCGTACTCTCTGCGCCAGGTCAGGGTGGCCAGGAGGCGCTTCTCGGACTCCTTCTCGTGCCACTTGGTGGCGCGCAGGTAGCGCAGCAGACAGTCCCGGGTTAGCCAGAAGCGGTCGTTGTCGGTGAGAGGGCCGGCCTTGCCCTTGGTCGAGGGGATCTCGGTCCACGTCTTGACCTTGGCGAGCAGCCAGTCCAACTTGGCTTGCTGGTCCGCAGTCAGAGCCGAGCGCTCGCCGGGATGGCTTTCGGGGGTTGGAGACTCCAGCGGGACTTTGAGGACACTCGACGTCGCTTTCTCGTGGACCTCGACGGCATCCTCTGTCGGCGAGACCTTGGCAGGGGGCGCCTGTGAGGCAGCACCAGCAGTAGCCATGGCGAAATTTGTCAAGTTTCTTTTCGCAATGAGTAAGAGTCTTGACGCGGGTAGGGAAGTAGGGTTAAATGACAATAACTAAGGACGATGGTGACGGAATGGCCCTTGGGGCGATCTAGGTATTTTTATCTGTCTATGAAATAAGAAACAAGAAGAGCCAGAAGCTGTAATTCGGTGCAGGGATCAGTATAATCTCTCACTCGGGATTGGGCGAGTCTTGGCACAGACTCAAACGGAGGGGTACTCCATCCGCGTGCTGATACGGAATTCCGATACTTAGCTGTTGAGGGAAAGACCTAGCTGACAGGTCAGGTTGGCAAGGCAGGTAGGTAGGTACGAATACGAATACATGGTACTGAGTAAATTACCACTACAACTAGACAGTCGTCGATGCCGAATTGGGAATCGAGAATGGGTGATACGTGCGTTTTCATGACAGCGGAGCCCCCTAGGAAAGGTATTGTTCCCGGATTCTGTAGCGCCAAGTTGAGCCACGTTTATGATGTGGAACTGATGTTGGTCAGCACTCGTAAGCTAGGGTATGCCAAGTTCGCATAGACAGTTTGAGCAGTTGGCCTGGCCAGTGTGTATTAAAGATTCAATTCTCCGCAAGCAGGAATTGAAGGACGATGGCTCCCGTAGGTGGTTGTGGGAGCCTCTGATCGACCGGGATTTTGCAGGGGCCTGTCCTGTCCTGGGGGCCACCAGCTGGGCTGCAGCGGTCGCGTGGTTCTCGCGTAAAGTGGTGACCACGAAAAAGCAGCAAGCGCGTCTGATCGCGTCCCCCACATCAAACCACCACGCACCACTAAATACTTCGTACTCCGTAGTTACCCAATACTGCGAATACTGATTCTGCCCCTCCATTTTCACTGTATCGCATCGGCCTTTCTTTCTTGCCAATTACGATTATAGATTGCCGACACGGACAATTTCAGTAACAACACAATGGCGGACGACATAGTAGTCGAGCTCAACGAGCATTTCGGCTCGGCGGACAAGGAACTGCCGGCCGACATGCTGGCCGAGCTCCTCTCCATCATGCGCCTGCACGAGCTCTCGGCCCAGGATGTCTTCTTCAAGTGGGAATCTTACTGCATCAAGATGGACAGGGACGAGCTCAAGGTCTCGCTCAGCTCGCTGCGCGCCTTCAAGCAGGACCTCCAGGACGCCCTCGAGCGCACCAACCGCTCCCAGCCCCACATCAAGACCGAGAAGCGTGTCGCTGCCACCCCGCGGTCCGCCAACAAGGCCGGCGATGTCTTTGGCATGCTCGATGCCCTCACCACCCCTGGTCCCGGGAGATCGGCCAAGTCGGCCGCCGCGAGGAGGAGGCAGCAGGACACCCCCGCTGTCTCCCGCTTAAAAGCCGAGCCCGCCAGCTCGCCCCTGAGACTCGAGGACCGGCTCAACGCCATGGGCGCCATTCCGTATGTCGCGAGCACACCGCCCCTTGACCAAGCCAAGGGCTGGCAAATAACTAACACTACTAGGCCGTCGTCCTTCGCCGACAGACAGAACCCCGGCGAGGTTGTCGAGATCCTCAATGACCACCTCCTTGCCCCCGAGCCACCCATCGCCCCCTTTAGCGAATCGCGCGTCAGGCTGACCGCAGCCTCGGACCAAAAGAAGCTCGGCTATAAGCCGCTGGCCATGAAGCTGTCTGAAGCCTCCGAGATTCTGGACGACCGGATAGACGACTTTATGAACTTGATAATGGGGCACCACAAACTCGACGACTCGGCGTTCGGCAGTGCCGCCACCCAGGGAACCACTGAGATAGTTGCCATCGGCCGCATCGCCTCAGACTCGGCCGAGGGGAAGCTAAACGCCGCCTCTCTCGTGCTGGAGATGTCTAGGCGTATGGGCGCTGGCCTTCGTGTGCCCCTGAAGCTCGACAGGCTCCCGGGATACCAGTTCTTCCCCGGCCAGATTGTCGCCGTCAGGGGCGTCAACACCTCGGGAAGCGACTTCACTGTGCACGAGGTGTTAAGCGCTCCTCTGCTCCCGAATGCGGCCTCTGCGCCTGCCGTGCTCGAGGCGCACTGTGAAAAGCTGCGCGGGAGCCCGGACGCCATGGATGCCGACACGGAGCCGATGCCCCTCAACATAATATTTGCGTCGGGCCCTTATACGGCAGACGACAACCTAGACTTTGAGCCCCTGCACGCTATCTGCAACGAGGCCGCCGACACGTATGCCGACGCGCTCGTTTTCACCGGGCCCTTCATCGACGCCGAGCACCCGCTCATCGCCTCGGGTGACTTCGATCTGCCCGACGAGGCACTGTACGAACCCGACACGGCCACTATGAGCACCGTGTTCAAGTACATGATCTCGCCGGCGCTGAATCGAGTCGTGGCCGCTAACCCCCACGTCACGGTTCTTCTCGTCCCATCAGTGCGCGACGTGCTCGACAAGCACGTGTCCTGGCCGCAGGACGCCTTTCCCCGCAAAGAGCTCGGGCTGCACAAGTCGGTCAAGATCATCGGCAACCCCATGACGCTGAGCATAAACGAGACGGTGATGGGCATCAGCAGCCAGGACGCGCTGTGGGAGCTGCGCCACGAAGAGCTCGTTGGCGGCAAGCCCGCCGACCCTTCGCTGCTGTCGCGCGTGTCGCGCTACCTCATCGAGCAGCGCCACTACTTCCCGCTGTTCCCGCCCGCCGACAGACAGAAACTGCCCAAGACGGGCACGGCTGACGGCGTGCCCCCCGGCGCCGTGCTGGACGTCAGCTACCTCAAGCTTGGCGAGATGGTCAACGTGAGACCTGATGTGCTAGTCGTGCCAAGTGCTTTACCGCCGTTTGCAAAGGTCAGCCCATTTCCCCCTCCCTGTCTGTTCTCGTGAATAGCCCACTAACATTCTAGGAAAGGTGGTGGAGAGCGTGCTCGTCATCAACCCCGGATATCTGTCAAAACGGAGAGGAGCCGGCACCTATGCGAGGATGACACTGTACCCGCCCAAGACGTCGCAGGCCGAGGTAGGCAGCGGGGGCATGATGGCCCACAAGGTCTTTGAAAGAGCGAGAGTAGAAATTACGAGGATTTGATATTGTGTAGTGCATGATGACATGAATTGACTTTGGGAGGCATCGTGTGTCGATAGGGGGGGTAAAGGCTTGGGTTTTGCATGTGGGAACAATACCGGGGCTTCTTTTGTTGGGTATCGAGCCACTATCTTGCGAATTTTACACAAATTAATTTTGCTCTCTCTCTCTGTCGATTTGATGGATATGACATGATCTTTCTACCTGGTCTCTACCCTTCTCCGCTTATCCCCCTCGTGCCGATCCCGTTCGCGAGAGGGAGATCGTTTTCGTCTGTCGCTGCCGTGGCGGTCGTCGCGGTCATCCCGCCGCTCCCGCCGCCTTGGAGACCGGGACCTCGACCGCCGTCGGTCCCGGTCCTCATCTCTACGCCGATTGTAGTCACGAGCGCGATCGCGGTCGCGGTCCCTATCCCTATCCCCTCCCCGGTCTGGCTCACCATCTCGGCCGCCGTAGCGATCCTGGCCCTGCGGCCTGCTGTTTCGTGGGCCGTCGGGAGCTCCGACTAGCGCAACTTTCCGGTCGCCAAGCGGTATGGCATTCGCGCCCTGACCGCCGTCTCCTCCTCCTCCTCCCCTATCCCTGTCCCAACCGCCTCCGCCACGGCGGTCGTCGGGCTGGAAGCGCTCGTCGGCGCCAAAGTTGTCGCGCCGCGGCCCACCGCCGCGGCCGTCGTCGAGGCGGCCCCATTGACCCGTGTCCTCGCTCTTGAGATCGCGGTACTTTGTGGCGCCCTTCTTGCCGAGTTTGGTCATGTCGCGCATCTGCAGAGCCTTGGGGAGCAGCTCGCGGTTGCGCACGTCGTCGGCGAAGCGGGCGCCCATGAGGTCACGGCCGGCGAGCCCCGCGGCGGCGGCGTCCTCCTGAAAGAAGGCGCCCTTGTGGAAGTACTTTTGCATGTACGACATCTTGCCGCGGCCCTCCTTGTCGTCGCGCTGCGCCGCCAGGTGCGCGTCGTCCTCGGCCCGCCGCTCGTCCTCGGTCAGGTTGCGCCGCCGCTCCGTCTCGGCCAGCTCGCGCTCGCGCGCCTCGATCGCTTCGCGCTCCCGCCGCACCCGCCGCAGCTCTCGCAGCTGCCACGACGCCTCCTCCGCCGCCGGGTCCACGTCGTCCGTGTCGTCTACCTCGGCTCCACCCTCCACCATCCCGTCCTCGCCCACCTCGTTGTCGTTGTCGTCCTCCCAGTGCTTCTTGCCGCCGCGCCGCGCTGCCAAGTCCTTCTTGATCTGCTCCTCGACTAGCTCGTCAAGCGCCCGCTTGCGCGCCGCCTCCTTCTGCTCCTGTTCAGCCTGTGCGTCTTCTGCTGTCGGCGCAGGCGTCGCCTTGCTCGTGCTAGCTGCTGTTGTCGTTGATGGTGCCCCTCCCGCAGCCAACGCTTCGCGCTCGCTCTTGCTGAAGAATTTCGGGCGCATCATCAGCCTGCGAGGCGCCTCTTCCTCCTCTTCCTCTTCTGAAGACGACTCTTCCTCCCCGGAGCTCTCTTCGCCGCTCTCGGATCCTCCGCCTGGTTGTGCTTTCTTATCGCCACCCTCCTCGTCATCGTCTTCATCGTCGGTCACAAAGCCTTCGGCCTTGGCGCGCTGCTCGGCGGCGATGCGTGCGCGCCGCAGCCGCTCCTTCTCGGCGTCGTCCTGCTGCCGCAGCGAGACGCCCTGCAGGTTGATCTTGGCGTTGTTGCCGCGGCTGATGACCTTGCCGGGGCCCGAGGGGGCGCTGGAGGAGAATTTTGGCGGCGGCACGATCTTGCGTCGCGTCGTCGTTTTTGCCTTGTCGCCGTCGTCTTCGTCTGAGCCCGAGCCCGAGGCGCTGCTCTCGTTGTCGGACTCCGACTCGTTCCCTACCGGCTTGCCAGCGCGGTACCGCGCCGGCCGCACCGGGTTCGCCGTCATGCGCTTAGGCGGCATGGTGGCGGGGATTTATTTGACGGCTTAGGAAGCGGTCTTTTTTTTGGAGGTGTATTTGCCAGTTAAGAAGCAGAAGTTGGCGAGGCGTAATGAAATGCACTGCACTGCTGTGTCCTTGAAATTCTATGGCACGGGAGCTAGCACGCTAGCTTTGCCGTGGGGTGCAGCTGAGCATGGTGAGGCTTAGCGCCGTGGGGCAAGAACGTTCAGCAGGGGAAACCCCCCTTCAGAGCATGCACCGAGAGTTAAAAAAGCATGCCTAGGACCTTCTGTATCAAACCGACATGATGGTAAAATAGCAAAATATTTAATTGAAATAAAGATTTCAAGATAGAACCCAAGACGCCTTTTTACAGATCCACTACTATCTGAGACAAGAGTGATAGTGACATGAAAACAATCTAGATGCCAAGATGCCGTCGCTTACACACAGTCGAAATTGCCATCGACCCTCTATGAACCGGCGCGCTCCAAAAACACAACGCTCCTTAAACGGAGTGCGTGAAATGATAGAGTTACAAGCCTGAGGCTGAAAATATGCGCTAAGTAATAATGGTACACCCCACACCATTTCTTTGGCTTGGGGCAAGCTATAGTCGGAATATCCAAGACAGCCGAAATAGAGCAAATTACTATATGCTCTTTTGGGACTCGCCCACCAATGTGCTTTGCTGAGACTCTCCACCGTCGTTGCCGGCCTGTGAGCCGCCTGCAGAGCTGCTGCTCGCGCCCGCCGTTTCGTCTTCACCATCGACATCTACCAGCTGCTTCGACTTGAAGGCCTTCTTGGCAGCCTTTAGCAATATATCGTACTCCCCACTCGTCTCGCACATTCCTCTGAAGGAGCCGTCCGTCTTCGTAATCAGCTCCCACGGGTGCCCATACTCGACGATCTGGCCCTTGTCAAGAACCAGGACCTTGTCATAGTCGACGATGGTTTGCAGCCGATGTGCGATTGTAATGATCGTGCTGGTGAGTTCCCGGATCGTGTCCTGAATCGCCGAGTCGGTGGCGTAGTCGATCGACGCCGTCGCCTCGTCCATGACCAAAACTTCGGGGTTCTTGAGCATGGCTCGTGCAAGACACAAGAGCTGGCGCTGGCCCTGAGAAAGGTTGCCTCCCGACTCCGTAACTGTCGACGAGAGGTCCAGGAAGACGTTCTTGTTGGTGGCAGTAGCCGGACGGGAGGGCTCTGCGCTGGCGCTGCCGGTAGCAGGTGCCGGAGCCTGAAGGAGGAGAGGTGCGTTTGCCCCTTTACTTATCGTTACCTCATCGGGGCCGATAAGCTGCACGCGCCGTAAGACCGCGAATATCCGTTCATCCGTGTAGCTGTCGAATGGATCTAGGTTTGTCCGAATCGTGCCCATAAACAGAGTTGGGTCCTGCGGCACAATCGTGATAGCCTCACGCAAGTCGCGAAGCCCAATAAGGCCAATGTCGATACCATCGATCAAGATCTTGCCCTCGGTCGCTTCCAGTGCTCGGAAAATAGCTAGCGCCAACGAGCTCTTCCCGGCTCCTGTCCGCCCGACAATACCGATCTTTTCCCGGGCCTCAATCTTGAATGTCAGGCCGCGGAGAACGGGATCCAGACCCTCACGATAGCGCGTCGAGTAGTTGATAAATTCGACTGAGCCCTGGGCGGGCCAGTTCGCTGGAGGACGATTATCCTCGACAATTGCCGCCGCCTCTTGCTCGACATCCAGATACTCCTTGATACGCTCGACAGAGTTCATGTTCTGCTCGTTCAAGGCATAGAGACGCACCAGCCACAGCATGTTATCGGCAAACCCGATCGCATAGCTCAACGAGATACCCGCAGAGCCCGCGTCAATCTTGTCCAGACTGACAATGACGAATACTCCAGCGAAGAAAGCGACCATGTCGCCCAGGAGGTCTGTTCGGAACGCGAGCCACCTGTTGGCAGCCCACAGGTAGATAAATGGCCGAATCTGCGTGTTGATTCGGGTTATATTGTCGCGGATAAAGCGCCTCTCGTCACCATATGCGCGAATCGTCGTGACGCCGCTGAGGGTTTCCCCAAATTGCTGGAACAGCGGGCTTCTCTCAACCGACTCTAATCGCTTGAGATCCCGCGACGCATGGAGGTAGAACTGTGCCAGGAAGACGTAGGCCAAGGTGATGAAGACGCCAGCAATCAGGAACCCAGGCGTGATATATGCAATCAGGACCACAGTCACCACAATTCCCAGACCGCAGCTCATGACGCCGATGGCGATGGGCGCCACCTCTTGGTCGACAGCTTCTAGGTCCTTGCTGAATCGGTTCATCATCTGTCCCAAAGGCGTGACATCAAAGAACTTGAACCTCGCTCCGTTCACGGCGCTCATCAGCCGGTTATGAAGTTTCCAGGACGCGGATACCGAACCCAAGAAAATCCACAGGTCTCGAACAAGTGCTGATACTGCGCCTGCAATACCGATCAACGCTAGTACCCCCAGATAATAGGTGACATTGACTTCTGATGCTGCGGCAGTGGCGGAGAACGAGCTGTTTGACTTTCCATAGGTAGAAACCGAGGCAAAGTAGGTCGGGGAGAAGCTCTGCGTGGAATAACTCTGCGAGTTCATGTTGAACGGGATGCTTGCCGTCTCCTCGGTTGTGTATTGGTTGGCCCATTCCTTGATCCACAAGCTCGAAGCTACACCAAACATCTGCTGCGCACCAAAGACGAGAAGGGCGACCACCCAGAACCGCCAGCTGCCCATCGCTTGTAGGTAAAGCTTCATGACGGGCCACTTCACGGCTCCAGTTGCCTTGGTCTCTTCCATTGCGTCTTGCTTCTTAGCTTCCTTCTTGGCAGTTTGTGCTTTCGTCTGTTGCTCGTTAGCATCTGCCTCGTTGACTAGCGTGTTCCCGCTTTCCTCTCCTACACTAGAAGGGACGCGCGAAGGGACACGAGAGACATGGGCCGAGCCGGAGGCCGACTTTTGGAGAAGCTCTTCACCAAGCTTCCCTGCTGCAACAACCTCCGGAACCGAACCCTGAGCCGTGACGCGCCCGTTATTCATCATAACCACATAGTCCGAAGACGGCACACAAAGCGGAATATTGTGCGACACTAGAATGCAGGTACGGTGGCGCATCAAGGGGCCCATAATGCAGTTGCTGAAGATCCACTGCGCAGTGTGCGAGTCCACGGCGCTGAGACAATCGTCCAGGAGCAGGTGCTTAGAGTTAGAGTAAACTGCTCGGGCGAGAGAAATGCGTTGCTTTTGGCCTCCAGAGAGCGTGATTCCCTTTTCACCAACTAGTGTCTCGTCTCCGTTGTCGAGTATCTCCAGGTCACGCTCCAAGGCGCAGGCAACAATGACGTTCCGATACCTTTCTTCGTCCAAGGGGGCAGAGAAAATAATATTGTCTTTGATGCTTGCATTGACAAGCCAGGCTTGCTGGGCAACGTAGGCACAGGTCTCGGCAAGCTCGGTCTCGGGGTCTGGGCGAACTTCCTCGCGGCTGCGGCCACCGGGCAGATAAACTTTGCCTTGCATAATCGTCATCTCGCCGAGGAGAGCCATTAGCATTGAAGTCTTTCCAGACCCAGTCGGGCCAGTGATGACGTTCAGCTTCCCAATCTTAAAGTCGATGTCGAGGTCGAGGAGACGGAAAGCCATGGTTCCGTCCTCGGCAACTGTCGACTTGCTTCCCCAGACAAAGGTGGCATCCCGGAACCCAATCACCCGGTTTCCGTCTCCGTCAATGTTGTCCCTTCCTAACTGCTCAAACTTTTCAGTCTCCTCCTCTGCGAGGAATTCTTCAATACGGTCGATAGACACGCTAGACTCCTGCACATGCGCAATCATGTCGCCCAGCTGGTCCAAAGGATACCGAAGGAGCATGAAGAGCGAAATGGCGGTGAATGCAACAGACGGATATAGAGGCTTGCCTTCAATGACAGTGTAGACAAAGAAGGAGAAGAACGTGATCAGGATAGGAACCGTATTCCAGACAGCGACGGCAGCAGCCCACAACATGAATCTGGCCCGCAGAGCTTTCAGTTCCGCTTTCCTCTTTTCATCGACGATTTTGGCAAACCGATGCTCCCAGGCGAAGTACTTGATGATCCTGATGTTTTGCAGGATCTCGTTGGTAGTATGGATACGCTTGTCGGTTGCACCCATGATTGTCTTTTGTGTCGAGTTGAACCCCTTTCCAAAAGCAATGTTAATTGGCAGCAGCAACGCCATGACAATGAAGCCAGGAATGGCGCTCAACCCCATGACATTGTAGAGGAGAATGACAGAGACAAGAAGCTGCGCGGGGGCCGATGCAACAAGAAAATGCAGGTACGAAGTCACTTCCGAGACTTTGAAACTGTCGACGGACATTAGGTTGATGATGGTGCCCATGTTGACTTGCTCGTCGGAGCTGTCCGCCTTGCCGTCTGCGTCTTTTGCTGCTCCGCTCTCAGCTAATTGGGCGTCCGCCTTCTTGTCATCTTGTCGGAAGCCTAATGCGCGCTTTACCTTGGAGAGGATGCCCTTCTTCGGAGAGTCTGTGACCGTCTTGCTGTCATTACCAAGGGTTGTATCTTTGCCGGCGGACGCCTTTCTCCGGAGGGCTTTCGCGTAGATCTCACCGACTAGAATGGCTCGAATGTTGATGCAAATCTTGCGACCAATCCAGAGTGCACGGGCATCGCAGACCGATCGAATCATGTCAGACACTGGAAGTAGGATGATGTACAGCCAAAGTACATTTCTCGGGGCAACCGAAGGATCCTCGACATATTCCAAAATTGCCTTGAGCAAGAGCGTTGGCAAGAAAGTGGTAACACCGGATAGGATGCCCCAAATAGCCTGTGAAATCAGCATGCCCTTGAAGTATTTCAGCAGGTGAATGGACAACACCGTCGTCTTTTTGAATTGACGGTAGTTAGCCAAGACGGTGGCGGCCTTGTCCTTGGGGAGCAGGTTCCAGACTCTCTTGATATCCAGGGGCTCTTTCCAGCCCTCCCAGATGATTGTGTCGACCCATGAGAAAGTGTAGTGCGAAAAGAGCGACGCCAGGTTCTCGCGCCCGGGCTTTAGGCCATCCTCCCACTCAAGGATGACCGTCTTGTTCCCTTTACGGGTAGAGATAGCCAGACCAAAGAGCAGGGTCGTCAGAGTGAATTCGACAATGACCAGAATCTCGGAAAGCCAGCGAATGGGGTGCACGATGACTGATCGGAAGACAATTAGATAGAAGATCCACTGCAGGCTGTAGATGGCGGCTGTGTGGTTCCATATTCGCGGTACGCGCCATTGCGTGTTGCCCAAGAAGAGCCGGAGCAAGGCGAGGATCAAGACGTAGACCCAGACGGTCAAGCCAGCGGCAGCAGCATTGCTACCGCGATTCCGGCCAAAAGCTCCAGTCACAACCGCAATGACATGGATTGCGACGAGCCCCGCAATAGCGAGAACCTCGACAACGACAGACAGCGTCTGTGCCGGGGGAGAGTCGGCTTGTACAATCGAGCCCCTTGTGGTCGTCTTGACGAGGGCGAGACGGCCACCGTTCAAGACGAGGCCTTCGTCGTCGCTTTCGCCGATAGTGTCCTCGTCGGGTGGGAGGTCCGTGTGGGAGCGGGGCGATATCGGAGGCTCGCCCTCAGCAATTTGCTCGTAACCGCGGGCATTGCGTTTTTGCTTGACGGCGCGCTGGATGTCCTGAGCGGCGAGCAGGAGGGACGATAGACTTATCACAGCCAATGGCAGAATGACCAAGAGGTAACTGTTGTAGAAGAAGGGTTAGACATTGTGCAAGACATGCGTTACTCGGGAAGCGGATGCGAGAACGGAAATAAAGGCGGCGTATGAGGGCAATCATTGCGAAGCTCCTCCAAAACGCGCCCAAAGAAGTGAACATAGCAGAAAACGCACTCATGGATAAAACAGCGAGTGAAGTCGTCTGTATGCCATATTGGCCATGCGCAAGAGCCGAGCCCCATGTTGCCCGCGTCTTGCTAGGCCGTGGGGCGCGAGGGCGCGGAAGAAGCAATGTGAATCGGTGGGTGCTGCGTGGAAGCAATGGTGACCCAGATCAGCTGAGACACATGCAAAGCCTCAAGAATGCCTTGCGGCAACAGCGGGGGGGTGGGAGACGCGAACTTTATGGCAAGACCGACGAGTTATGGCAAACGGGGAAGAGAAACGATTTTTTCCCTTCTCTCTCTCCCTGACTGGAGAACGGAGCGCCTCGGCATGGGTGGGAGGCTGTTTCTCTCCGCCTAGCTCTTGCGGCCCTTTGCTTTTGGGCCGGGTTTCTAGTGTACACACTGGCGGGGGGACAGTGGGGCTCGCTCTCGCTCGACCGCAAACTGCACTTTTACACGGAATTGTCAATACTGAACTCGGACCTTGGCCTTGGCCTATGCTCCACCCGCCCGCCTAAGGCTCACGGCCTACCCAGCCTGGCTCACCGGCTGGTTAAAGGCGGGGCCACCACCTGCAGTCCAACAATCAGAGACCGCCCCGAAAATAGGACCTGCACGGCCCGAACGAGGGAACCTGCGCTTATCAGAAGCGCTGCAGAAGACTTTGAAACGGATAACCAATGCTCAGGGCCGTCTTGTTGACCGCTTGCACTGGCCTGGGTAGCTTGAAAGGTCATACAGCCCAGGCGGTGTCTCAGCCAAAGAAGTAGCCTAGCTAGCAGGTCGCCGCTTCTGCGCAAAGGCCTGTGGGGGATACGAGGGTTTCAGCGGCCTCTGCTGCGATTCCTAGTCGTCTTCTTTGCCACTCTTTCCTAAGTTAATCACTCTTATCTGCGATGCCCCGAATGATTTATATTTTGCCGGGGATATTTGCGGCGAACTGGAGGGCGGTTTCCTCGTGGCGTGGTGGCTTTCAGATTGAGCAGGTGGCATGGGTGAATGCAATTACGTCGTCGAACCCCTGCCCCCGCTCTTCTGCAACCGTATTTTTTTCTTCTTTTTTTGTGAGACTTCAAAAGGTGGGGAAGCCACGTTCTGTTCTGGTTCTCCCAGCCATCATCAATGATGTCAGATCCGCGGCTGCAACTGCCCAAAGGAGTGGACACGGCCTCCTGGCTCAGGTTGGAGATTTAGGCTGGCCGCATTGGCCCTGTTGGCCGCGCTGCTCTCCCACCATTCCCAACGGTTTGTTTCACTGCTGTCGGGAGCAAACACAACCAAATGATGAGAGCAAAGCAGATTGATCACAGTGCACGACAGCTGCTGCAGACTACCGACTGCAGAAGCTGTGGAGCTTCGCTTCGTCGCACGCAATTACCAAGCTCTGATTGTTATAGGGTGCCCTGTCCGGGCGCCTCAAGCAGCCACTCACCCCGACCTTCCTCATTCATACATACCTTGCTGCGGGCGCCGGATAACGTGCTTGACTTTTGGTGGAGTCGCTATGCAATGCTATTTAGTCTAGTAGGGAAAGGGAAGCGGGTAAGGTCTAGCCGGGGCGGTTACCGACGACATGGATCAATTGTGCCCCCTCACCACAAAAGACGTGAAAAGCGGGAAGTCAAGATGCGCAGTGAGTCACCCCGTATCAACGTATAAAGTTGGATGCAATTGGGCTCCTTCGATGCGTAGGAACCCGCACCCAGTAACATTACACTGTATATAGGGAGTATCACACGACGCTTCCGAAACCCTTTAATGCCCACGGCATTTGAGTGGATGGTTAGATGGGAACGTGATCATTACGCTGCACGCCTCGTTCTCCGAGCGTTGAGTTGGTTTGGCTATTGATGTGCGTATTTACTTATATTATCAGATAAGAACCTGCTCTGCCTTCACGTTATGCTTAATCTGCGGTACGCAAGACCTAGAACCACCGATCATGGAGTGAAATTACCCCGGTTCAGAGTAAGACGAAAACCGTGCCAAGGAATGTTTAACTTAATTTTTAGCACACGAAGACCACGAGGACGCAGATATGGTCGTGTGTAACGCATCTGTCTAGTCGCCGTTTCTCGAGAAGAAACCGGATTACCTATTCCAGGAGGGCGAAACGGGGGAAAGATGCCCTCTGTCTCTTAGCTATATGATTCATTGAGATCTGACAAGTTGACTAATAACAGACCACCGTGATGCATAAACCTTACCCGCTTTTAGGATGCCCTCCCTTTATAGCCCTTTTTTGCTAGGTGCTAAAATACATGGTAGCCCGCTCGACTCCTCAGGCCATTACCGCCAAATAAAAGTAACATAGCGAATAGATTGTGAGATTACTCAAACAAAAGATATCTTGCAGCGGTGACTGAGCTGCATCGATAACAAGAGGACAATTTCAAGCTGACTTCTAACCACGTCTAGCCCATGATCATGCCCTTCATGCCCGACAGGTCACCCTCCTTGGCAGCGATTTCGAAGTAGCCGTAAATGATTCTAGTTTACTGTTAGCAACAGGCCTGTCAAGTTCAATTTCGCGGGGCCACTTACGTGACAGCAAGGAGAGTTCCGGTGCCGGAGCCGAGGGCGCCCATGAGGTCGCTCGCAACCGAGAGGGCTCCAATGCAGGCGCCGCCAAAGGCAGCCGCGGTGGGAATGATGCGCTTTAGCTCCTTGTACATGCTCTGGTCGCGATGGCCAGCCATGACGAGACCTTGGTCCTTCAGCTGCTTGGCGACATCGCGGGGGCTTGAGCCAGACACTTCAATCCACGTCTTGGAGAACACGGCGCAGGCGGTGAGCATGTAGGCGATGTAGACGGCAGTGTGGATGGGGTCCAGCAGAGCGTCCTTGAAGTTGAGCGGCGGGGACATATAGTAGACGAGGCCGGAAACGGCCGACAGCTGCGAAGAGCCATCCTTGGCCTCCCAGACACCGAAGAGACGAACCAGGAGATTCTCGGAAAAGCGAGAGTAGAGCATCTGGCTGATCAGGAAGATGTTGGACGAAAGGGCGGACTGCAGCATGATGGGCATGTTGGAGGTATAGAACAGGCGGACCGGATACGAGCCACGCGCACCACGCTGGCGCGACGACTTGACGGGGATCTCGACGCGGAATCCCTGAAGATAGATAACGGCGGCAAAGACGAGAAGAGTAGCCAGAAGGTTCATGATGTTGGGCAGGTTCTGTCTGTAGAAAGCCTCCTGCAAAGCCCTCTGCTTGTTGTCCCAGGTCATCAAAAGATGGAACAGAGCAATGACGGCACCCTCGTACTCAGGGCCGCGGCCAGTGTTGATAGAGGTCGGCGAGAAAGCCTTCCACATAATAGACTCGCAGATGTTGGTGGCAATGAAGAGCGAGATGCCGCTGCCCAGGCCATACCCCTTCTGGAGGAGTTCATCGAGGAGAATGACAATCATGCCTGCGACGACCAATTGGAGGATGAGGAGGAAGACGATGCCGGCACCGAGGTCGCTCGGGGGGCCGTAGAGGCCAGTGAACACGTATACGGTAGCGGTGCCAACAGAGAGGATGAGGGCGAACAGCTTCTGGGCAGTCTGGTAGAGCTCGCGGTCCGACTTAAGGTCGAGGTTGACGTCGATCATGTGGGTGCCAGCGAGGAGCTGGAAGACCATGCCAGAGGAAATAATGGGAGTGATACCCAGCTCCATCAGCGTTCCCCTATTGCTAGCCATCATCATGCGCAGCCAGTATAGCGGGTCGGACGTGTCGGAAGAAACGATGCCATAGAGCGGCATCTGGCTCATGACCAGGAAGATCAAAAGCGTCAAGCCAGTCCACATCAATTTTTGGTTGAAGGGGATCTTGGTCTCCGGTTGCTGAACCTCGGGGAGGAACGGCACGAAGGGCTTGACGAGGTCAAGAAATCGTACTGCATCGTCGATGCCAATCAATCAGCGGGCTTGCGCAATGGATGGAGCTGGAACGGATGGGGAGCTCGGGCATGAGGTCGACGACTGGGAAGTAGCTTTGGGGCCGAGACGCGCGCGCCGCGCCGGGGAGTGGACTTACAGGAACTCATCTTGGGCAATTGTGCAGAGAAAGAAAACCGAGGGGCTAAATCATCCAGGAGAAGTGTAAGGATCGAAGTCAGCGACGACGACTCTGGGGGAGGAGGAGAGGTTGTCGGCGCGCTGTTTTGTGGAAAGGGGTGAGTGGAGGCGGCTGGGGAGCTGGCGACTGCTCGAGATCTGGCTTCTAAAGTTATTCTGTGATGTGTCCAAATTTGAATGGGGCCCGCACGTGACTTGGTATCTAGTTGCGGCTGGTGTAAAACTGCTCCGCATGGCAGCCGAGCGTTGAGCTTGCGATGACAGGGTTCTCCAATTTTTTGTGGATGGGGATTTTGGGTCGACGATTTAACATCAAGCGTCTGACTCGATCATTCCATCTCGAACCGACCCGGCTAGGTAAAAAAATTATTTCGTGGAAATTAAAGTTGCGCGACGATGCGCCGCAATAGTCTGCGGCGCTGCTCGAGCAAATGCCAATGAGGCACTTCTTCGCCAGCATTCGCCGCTTCTCGCTCTCCGCCCGCCACAGTCGCCGGCTCGTCATGGACCCTCTGGTTGTCATTTACGGATGCACGGGCACGGGCAAGTCTGATGTATGTATTTAGTTGCGTGCACCCGGGTCATCCATACCTGAATGCGCTACTACTGCCGCCGCACGGGACTGACCGACTGACTTCCCAGCTCGCCGTGGAACTGGCCGTCCGATTCAACGGCGAGGTCATCAATGCCGACGCGATGCAGATGTACCAAGGCCTGCCCATCATTACCAATAAGATCACGGCCAAAGAGCAGCGTGACGTCCGGCACTATCTTCTTGGTAACATCCCACTTGAGGAGGAGCCGTGGACCGTTATAGAGTACAAGAGGGAGGCCACGCGCATAATATCTGAGATACGGTCTAGGGGCAAACTGCCCATACTCGTGGGCGGGTCTTCATACTATCTTGACGGGCTACTGTTTGAGAACCAGGTTGTCGAGAGGCAGCCTGACACCGACGGCGACGTGCTGACCCAAACCGAAATCGCGGCTAAATTTCCGATTCTCTCGGACTCGGCCGATGCCATGCTGAAGAAGCTACGCGAGGTAGATCCCGCCATGGCCGACAAGTGGCATCCGAACGACGTTCGCAAGATCCGGAACTCGCTCCAGATTTTCCTAACTACCGGGAGGCGCGCATCCGAGATCTATGCCGAGAATCAGAGCCTGAAAGTGTCCAAGTGGGCACATTCCGACCCTGCGGCGCCGACCCCGAGTCCCTGGAATGCCCTGTTGCTCTGGTTATACGCCAACCCCGAGTCACTGAACCCCCGGCTCGACAGCCGCGTGGATAGAATGGTCGAGAACGGCCTCATTGCCGAGACTGCTGAAGTGTACGACTACCTCGAAGCGAGGCTCACATCTGGGGAGACTATTGACCGCACCAAAGGCATCTGGCAGTCCATCGGCTTCCGGCAGTTCGAGCCCTATCTCTGCGCCCTCAAGGCCGGCGAAACGGCGGCCGCTGACCTGTCCATTCTCATGGAGGCCGGGATCGTGGACACCAAGACGGCAACCCGCCGGTACGCCAAGTATCAAGTTCGGTGGGTTACGATGAAGACTCTTACCTCGCTGCAGGAAGAGAAAGCCCTCGATAGGTTCTATCTCCTCGACAGCTCAGACATCAAGTCATGGGGCGAAGAGGTGCTGGCAAAGAGCGTGGAGCTGACGGGGCAGCTCCTCGCTGGCGAGCCGATGCCCCTGCCGACCACCTTGTCCGAGACTGCTCGGGCAGTTCTCACGTCAAAGGTGGAAAGAAGCAACCACCAGGTCACGCCGTGCCGTAGAGTTTGTGACTTGTGTAACAAGGTAGTCCTCACAGAGGAGCTGTGGCAAACTCACATGCAAAGCAACCGGCATCGCGCGGCCGTACGATATGCAAAAAGGACGGCGCTAGTAGGTGTCGATCAGCCTCGGCCAGATGTGATGGCTGGGAAGCAGGCCCTGGAAGCAGACTCCCAGGCACTAGAAGCAGACTTTCAGGTGCTGGAAGAATCTCACAACCATATACAGAAACAAGATAGTACATTATAATAAGACTTTTGCTCTACTATCTAGCGGGGATTCGTAACCAAATCCCTATTTTAAGTGTCTTGCGCCAAAATGTTTTGAATGCGTGGTATCACCGAGAAAATCAAGTAAAGGGGCGTAACACTATATACATGGATACAAGGCACAGGATGACACGGACAGCGACATCAAGGTCCCCTCGTAAAAATCGGTAGCCTACCAGTAGGTTGGCAGGTATACCTAGCTCAGGGAGATTTGGTGCTTGACCCACTTCTCCAAGCCACCGCGGGCAATGATCTCCTGCACATTGGGCGGCAGCTCGCCGACCTTCTGGCTCCACGTCTTGCCGCCCTCGCCCTCGGTGACGGTGACTTTGCTGCGGCGGACGTCCCAGACAAATTTCCAGCCGGTGCGCCGAGTCGGGGTCTTGTCGGCGGCAAACGTCTCTCGGAGGCGCTGCACGAGGCGCGGGACCTCAACACCCATGAGGGCGTTATTGATGCTGTTACGGCTGAAGATGTTGCCGAAGCTGCCGGCAACGACGAGCGGGATCTTCTTGGCCAGGATGGCAGTAGCGGCCTGCTCGCGCGAGCTTCCGCAGCCAAAGTTGAAGCCCGACACGAGGATGTCGCCGGCGCGCGCGACCGCGCCAAACGACTTGTCGTAGTTCTCCATGCAGACCTCGGCCATCTTGTCGACCGACACGCTGTCTTGGTATGTGTACTTGCCAGGGTAGATGCCGTCCGTGTTAATATTGTCCGCGTCGCAGAAGACGATCTCGCCCTCCACCTTTTCTGGGAACCCGGGCAGGATGTCTGTCAGAGTCTCTTCAGCATCCGTCTCCGTGCTTTCCTCGACAGCTGGGCTCGCCCCATCAAACTGCTTCTCCGCAGCGGCGATCATGCTGTCGGCCTCGGCGATAAGCTTGTCGAGAGCCTCTTCGACACTGAGCGCCTTGTCTTGCACGTGGTCTCCATTGCCCTCGCCGATAATGACCTTCTCGACGCCCTCGGGCTTCTCGTACCAGCCGGGCCCTGCGATCCTGCCTTGCAGCGCGCTCGCCGCCACCACCTCGGGACTGGCAAGGTAGGCTTTCGCTTCAGTCGAGCCCATCCGCCCCTTGAAGTTGCGGTTGCTTGCGCTAATTCCGACCTCTCCTGGTTCGAGCAATCCAGTGCCGAGGCCGATGCAGGGGCCGCATCCAGATGGGAGCGGTTCAGCCCCGGCATCAAGAAGCACCTGCCAATCACCAGCCTCCTCGGCCGCATGCTGTTCAACAATCGAAGCGGCCGCAATGTAAAACTTGACACCATCTGAAACCTTGGGGATGGTACCGCCGTTGGCGGCATCGGTAAAGACTCTTGCAGCGGCCGCGATGTCAGACGCACGCGAGTTTGTGCACGAAACGAGATATGCCTTGTTTAGCTTGATGCTCTGGGCCTCGAGATCCTTGAGCGGTGTGGCAATCTTCACAGAGTTGGGCCCTGCCACAAACGGGGACAAGGTTGACAAGTTTAGATACAGAGACTTGGCATAAGCGGCTCCGGGGTCGGCCTGGAGCTGGTTCTGGATGAGTTCGTCGATCTTTCCGTGAGTAAAATGGCCGCGCGAGCCAATTTCGGGATCCATGAAAGACGAAACTGTGGCTCTCGCCCTGAGCCACGACTGAAGGACGGAATCAATGGGGAACAGCCCACTGAGAGCTCCCCACTCGGTTGTCATGTTGGCAATTGCCAGACGGTCGTCGACGGAGATGGTGCGCATGGTCTGCTCGGAGCCTGTGAATTCAATGGCGTGGTTCAAGACATCGTCATTGTTGAACAGGCCGCAGAGGGCGACAATAACATCCTTCCCGGTGACGCCGTAGGGCAAGAGGCCGGTAAAGGTCACCTTGGCTATGGGTGGGATCTGCCACCATGTCCGGCCAGTGGCCCAAATGCTGGCTGCATCGGTGCGCACCATGGGTGTGCCAAGACATCCCACGCCGCCGTACATGTTGCTATGCGAGTCCGAGGCGACAGTGACGGTGCCGGGCCAGGCGTATCCCTCCTCGACCATGATCTGATGGCCGATGCCGCGGCCGGCTGGGTAGAAGTCGACGCCATGCTGGCGCGCAAAGTCCTCAATCTGCTTGTATTTCTTCAAGTTGGATTCGCTCTTGTTTTGGACGTCGTGGTCGAGGGTCATGACAACCTGCTTGTTGTCGTGGATCTTAGAGGCCCCAATAGACATAAACTTCATGGCCACGGGCCACGAGTTGTCGTGGGTCATGCAGTGATGGGGCGACAGCGTGACATAATCGCCAGCCTTGACCTTCTTCTCCGGCGCAAGGCCGACTGAGTACCTCTGGACGATCTTCTCAGTCAGGGTCTGCGGTGCTTGCGTAGCCTTGGGCAATGCCGCGGCGAAGGGCGCACCTTCCAGCTGGGTATGGAAGGCATCCTGGCGGAAACTGGGAGTCGTGCTATACGAGGCGACGCGCAATCGCTGGGCCGGGGTCCTCAACGCCGTCGAGCTTCTCGAAACGAGCAGTGCCTGGCGATATGCCCTGCCAGTGGCCAGTGCCAAGCTTCTTCTCTGTGAACGGGTTATCGTTAATTAGCTGAGCCGTGGCTGAATGCCGGGGGGTCGCGCCCGTCAGTGACATACCACGGGAAGCAGCATGATGGTCTTGGATCAGAAGTGACCATCGCAAATATGCTAATTGCAGAAGAGGAACACGAAACCAGTCAACGACACCGCGGCCCCAGATTCAATTGCAAATGCCGTTTACGGGACTGGCCTCTGGCAGAAAATTCTGTGGGGCAGGTTGTGGAGAATTCCCCATTGAGCTGTCATTGGCGACCGTGCGACATTTGGTCAGAAAACCGCTCACCGCCTTCCTCACCTGTGGGCGTAAAGCCTCCGATCACGGGTCGGAGCTCCGGACTTACAAACGCCGTCGTTTCATAAAAAGGCGGAGCTTGAGACCTTCTTGCCGACGGCCGATTGATCGGGGGAGTATCCGTCCCCGCCGCCCGATTTAAGTGCCTCAGCGCCTTTTCGGCACCAAACACCCAGCAAGGCAACAAACATTATTGTGACGGCGCCAGCTCACAGCACCCACTACCACTGCGCTAGAACCCCCAAAAGGATGCCAGAATTGCAAGTCGACGACTTGCAACCTGTAGTGGGTTATAGTGTGCTACGGCCGTTGCGCGCCGTGACAATTATGGCTGCCTGTGAAGCCACCTGCACTCATAAAGAAGGCATGCATTTTTCGAATTTGTTACCCCCGTCGAAGCAAACACTAAGGAATGATGATTTTCATCGGATGGCAATGTGATTCCAAAGCTTCCATTCTATCAGCTACGGAGGATCTAACCTGCATGTACGAAATAGGATACATTAGCAAGATTGCCTCACGTCCATACAGGCAATTTATTTATGACAATGGGTCAGGCCAAACAAATGGTGCTCGATTCGTGCGACTGGGGATATTGGTCGGCTCGCACTTTTTCCTTGCAATCGCTCTGTCTGTCTGGTACACTAGTAGACCTTGTCGAGAGGATCTTTCTCCTTGTCGAAGGTAGGGCGTGGACTGAAATATCTTGTACCGAAGGTACGAATATCTTACCTGCTACCTAGGTTGGTTAGACACGTGGAGCTTCCGCGGGGAGGAATGCGCGGGCAACCAAAAGCTTCTATCCTACATGGCCGTTTCACGTTTTCTGGTACGTCGACGACATTTCTTGTTGTTGTAACCTTCATTTCTTTCTCTCCTGGCGGTTACTCGTCACATTGTGGCAGTGCAGACTGCAGAGGCCTGAGAGCCAAGCCGTTCAATATATCAGGCGCTCAGACTGCCGGGCCCGACATGTTATCAGATGGCCCACTTGGGTTGTGTGTGTCCAATTACCCCGAGCCGTTGACGCGTGTTGCCTTCCTTGCTATCATTCGCAAGCCAGGCAGCATCTCTTCAGTCGTCATTCTAGCCCCTCGAAGCACACACCCAATAGCCTGATAAAGAAAAAAGATTGTTGTCCCAAACGAGCGAATTCCCAGCAACCCGTCTGTGGTTGGCACAATGAACGAGATCCTCAACAATGCTGTGTCACCACGGGCCGTGATTGCCTTGTCGCGTGACAAGCCAAGGATGCAACTTTGTTCACTAGGTGGTGAGTCAATGTCAACCAGCCCTCTTAGCTGCAAGCCGCGGGCGTCGTTTTGCTCGTTTTGCTCGGATTCACCAATCGGGCGGAACGAAATCTTGACGTCTCTTTTTTCGCGCACACCAAAACACCAGGGCGAATGTCTCCGAGAACGCTCCTTGTGGGGGAGGAGTCACAACAGGCAAAAGCTGTGGGGGGGACACGTTTCACTTCCTTTCAGAGCCTTGTTGCGGTAGGTTGGGAAAATACCTACCGACTCACCGGTTCTCATCTGTCGTCATGATGATTCGTAGCTTGGTTGATGCCTGATGCCTGTGATGGTGATCCAATTCCAGACTCTTGTCATTTTGCTCGGCGAATGTGCCACAACAAGACAGCTTCAGCATCAGCTTGAGCGGCGCACTTGCTCAACCTCCCCAATACGGGTCTTGGAACCGATCCTGGATGGAAGGATCAGTCTACGTACGTACCTTACCTGAGTCTTGGGTTTCGAGAAGGTTCTCTGCTCTTGTTGGATTTTCTCTCTCGAATTCGCAAATTCACACGTTTACGGTCTAGTGTATTATTACCTACCTTGGCTATTCAGTGCTAAGGCAACCTGAATGGTATCTCGTAAAGGCACGCCAAAGCCGCGAGGGGCAATATCTAGTACACTATTCAGCACCTAGTAATAATCTCCGCTTGCTCGGCGTGCCGCATCCATACTTCTGGTGCTCGAATTGGTTGCCGCCCGCCGAGAAGTGGGGTGGCTTCTGGACGGATGCCCGCCCGGTGCAACTCCGCAAGAACTCCGCAACCTGATATCCCCGGGCTCGGCCGAGGTCAGTGTAAAGGGGGTTCTTAACCCCGTTCAGATGCCCGCCTGGGTTCGGAATTTGGGATATCCTAGGGGGCTTCAGCAGGCTCTGCACGGTCCGCATTTGGGTGATGTGCCTGGGTGCGGATACTGTCGTCATCCATTATCCGCTGCCATGCTCGTCCAAACTCAGTTGTGAGGTTGGTGCCCCGCAATCTGACCTGGATGACACCGGGCGTCCCCTTCACAGCCTCAACTCGGACGCCCCCGAACGAAATTGATTGGAAGGCCTGTACGGATGGAGATAGAGCTCATTAATAGTCTGGCTGGTAGCATTTCACCCCGTAGTAATCATTTCCTACAACGATCATATGCCGCTTTCATTTCAACTCTTGTTGAAACAGACGCGTGTATCGGTGCCTGGGCGTTCTCCCATGGATGTTCTCGACCCCTGGTGCGGGAGTAGGCGCAGTCGCTGCAAGTCCAACAAGAGGATGGATATCCCATCCACAGGGCAAGTTCTGCTCGGACCCACAGGCGGGACAGGACAGTAGTGCTCGTCCTGCAGCTTCAATGCTTGTGACTGGTGAGTCAGCGGCGAGTGCACCTCTGGGTGGAACTTGAACTTTCAATATCCGCACAGCCAAGAATGTCTTCCTTGGCTCTTGCGTGCACTTGTCTGTATGTACGAAGTATGTACGAAGTATGTACAATACATTAGATCGTTACGTCAGGTAAGTAAACAGAGCAGCCATGTTTGTCCCAGAGGCGTGCAATCAACGTCCAAAGCAAGCTCCGACGAGCTGCACATCCATCGAGCTTATAGCGCTTATATTCGGCAGGTTGCTTATGTGTGGCATTGGGGGATGCGAGGGCACTGTGTGTTGGTGGTGTAAGGTATCTCGGCAAGCGCCACTCCCGATGCCTGTGACATAAGCCCAGTAACTGTGTCTTTATCGTCGCAACCCGATACAGCATAGTGCAGTGCATCTCAGCAGACTCGGAAAGAATCCGAGCACCTTTGTTGTCGAGCCAGTCGGTTGAAACAACGAGATGGTGTGCCATGCCAAAGCAAGCGACTTACTTGTATGCCAAGAGCTCAGTCGTCGCACAGAGCTTTTGCCCAATCACCCCGGTGCAGCTTCGGTTGTCGTTTTTGGCCTTGTCATGTCACTGAGGCCGGGCAGGCTTCACTTCGAGCCGCAACCCAGGCTCGCCCAGGGCATCGACTGATTTCGGCAGCTTACGTACCTCCTCTGGCTCGCGGCAGTGTTGCGCGCGTACGTAATGCCCACCTAATCAATTAAAATCGGTGTTTTGTAAATAAAAATGAAAGAAAAAAATCCCCAACTTGGCATCCCAGCCCCGGGCAGGTTCGAACAGCCTGCAAGTGATAATGTCCTGGATGCATAAAACTAAAAATCGGAGGCTTTAGTCTCCGAGTGTGCGGTATGGAGTACCTGACTTTCACGAGATCTCAGGTTATGTTATGTATTATTAACAATCGTCGAGGCCCCGCACGATGCACATGGAAATCGATTAAAGACCCCATCAACCCCCACCACAACTCAGTGGAAAAGGCTGACTTGGGGCTACCTACCTATGTCCTTTTTACACGGCCAAGGAGATATTCTCAACTCCTCTGAACCCGAATACGATAAGGTAGGGCACGAATACGTACGCCCACCCCGCCAGTCGACATACAGTCTCAAAAGCGAAACCTCAGGACGTCGACCTCGCTTTCGCTTTCGCCCTGCCCAAACCGGAAAAGATTGGTCTCCAGGGATCCAGATGCCCTGCGGTGCGGACGCCTTAGTCCTCCACCCCTCCTCGCAGCACCGCACCGCAGACAGCCCAGTGTATTGGGTCCAGTAAGGTACCTGATTGGAAGCTTATTCGGTCGGGCGCATCCAGCGTTGGGAACTTCCATTGGAAACCTGGAAGGTACGCCTAGACGACTGGAACACTGCCTCGAGCCCCGCCGCTCATTGGAACCTCGACTTCCCTTCCCGTCGTTCGCCATCTGCCGTCAATTACCCCGGTACCTAGTGAGGGTACCTTCTTTGGGTCTTGTTACCTCTCTTAGGTCGCCCTTGTTCCGCCTTAGTTTCGGCGGAACAAAATAGACCAAAAACGGCCGTCTTCATAAGCTTGTTCCACCCCCCACCAAAGACATAGAAAATCGAAGGGCCCACATGTCGTAGTGCCCTTTGCGACCATTACAGCCCGCCCAGCTTTGTCGATGCGTGCGCCGCCGCCGCGATAACAAACACAGCTGCTTGAACTGGTCCTCCCGACGTCATCTCGGCTCTCTGGTGGCGATTGTGAAAGCGCGCCCGAGTCTATACCCCACTGCCTTGAGAGGTATGCTGCGCTTCTGAGCGATAGCTGCCCATGATGGACACATCGTCGACCTCGCCAGGCGGTCCGGCGTCGCCAACCTCGCCCGCGCCCAGCTCGGCCGCCTCACAGCTGCCACAACCCCCTACAACGTCCACCAACACCAACACTTCTCACAGCAACACATCTCACAAGCCCATACGCATCTTGGCTTGTGTTCTTTGCCAGCACCGGAAAATTAAATGCGACAGGACTTTTCCTTGCTCTAACTGCACTAAAGTGAGATTAAGTCCCGGCTTGGGGTTTCCCATTATCGCCCCCCTTCCCCTCTTACACTGCTGTGCTGGACCAGAGCTGACCACCCCCAACAGGCCGGCGTCAAGTGCACGCCCAGCACGCCCGCTCCCGCTCGCAAGCGACGGCGACCAAACCAGGACCTTCAAGAGCGACTGGCCCGTTGCGAGGAGCTTCTCAAAGAGTACGCAAGCGAGAAACCCGAGAGCCCAGAGCCAGCCGTCTCTCGTCCGCCTTCGCAAGCCCCCTCCTTTTACGAGGAGACGCAGCCGAAATGGCAGCCACCCGGTAAACTCGTAAAAGAGGACGGCGGTGGCGTCCGTTTTATGGACAACTTCTTGCTAGGCACCGTCTACGATGAGGTTCGTGATTTTCTAGTGCGCTCGGATGGTTCTCTTCCTGCGCCTTGCCGCGCCTTCGCTCACCACTGAGTCCCGCAGCTCCGAGCAATGCGCCAGATCGTCGATGCCGATGACCATGATGAAATAAACTCGGACACCATGACGCCTGACGACAACTCCGACTTGCTGCTCGGCGGCGAGTCTCCGCAGCAGAATGTCGAGAATCTCTGGCCCGAGCCCACCCATGTCTTCAGCCTCTGGCAGATCTATCTGGACAGGGTCAACCCCCTGACCAAGATCATCCACGTGCCCACCTTGCAGCCTTTCCTTGCCAATACGACAAGCGGCTCCCATTCCATCCCAAGGAATACCGAGACTCTATTCTTCTCCATCTTCTTGATGGCGTGCGTGTCATTGACCCCAGACGAGTGTCAGCACCTGGTCGGTTATTCCAGGGAGGAAGCCCTGCAGCGGTTCTCGTCAGCAGTGCGGCAGAATCTCTCGCGAATGGGATTTCTAAAGTCTCACGACTTCACAACTCTCCAGGCCCTCGTGATATACATGGTAAGAGTCCCATTATCTTTCATCTCCCCACACTTCCGTCCTAACTTGCGAGCTAGATCGCTCTCCAAGGCCGCTACAACCGGCACGCGGCATGGATCATGAACGGTGTCGTCATTCGTATCGCCCAAAAAATGGGCCTTCACCGTGATGGCGAGGCCCTGGGGTTGGGGCCCTTTGACACGGAGATGAGGAGGCGAGTCTGGTGGCAAATCATCATGGTCGATTCTAAATACGCCCTATTCTCCGGACTTAGTCACTCCCTGCTTCCCCGAGACTTTGATACCAAGTCGCCTAAAAATCTCAACGACGCAGACATTCACCCCTCTGCAACGGAGCCTTTCCCGGATCGGGATGGCCCAACCGAGATGATTTTCTGTCTGCTCACTTGCAGGTTCGGAAGGTTTCTCATCGACAACCCCGGCCTAGAAACCATTGTCATGGCGCCCGATTCCGGGGCCATCGGCGGCATAAGCGACGAGCAAGTAACCGAATATCGACGGATTGTGGAGAATCTCGCCAAGGAACTCTTGGACATGCTGGACAGATATTCCGACGCCAAGGCAGGGCCGGTGCATGAAATGGCTGTTGAGATGCGAATGCACATCATCAACAAGGTAATGGAGCTCGTGAAGCCCTTGAAGCCGCTGGCGGGGTGGGGATCGGAGCCCCTCCCGTCCGCACAGGACGGCGCCTTCAAGATCGCCGTCAGAACATTGGAGCACAACGCGCACAACTACATGTCGATGAAAGACAGGGGCTTCATCTGGTTTTCGCTGCTCCTCTTCCAGCTGGATGTCTTCATGTACATGGCGGGCCAACTCTGCCACCGGACCGAAGGCGAGATTGTCGACCGGGCATGGGAGATGGCCGAAGTCGTTTACAGCTTCCACCCTGAGCTGTTCGACACCTCCAATAAGGTCTACTTAATAATCGCGCAGTATATCCTCAAGGCGTGGAGGAAGAGGGAAGAGATACTCCTGTGCCGGACAGGGGAAATACCAGACACTCCCTTCTACGTCGATAAGCTGCAAGCATCCTTGCCCATCGACGACCTCAAGACCGAACCGACACCGCCTGGGCCCTTCACCCCGGCTAGCTTGGGTCTGGGCCCGCCCATTGGTGGCCCGGATCTCGACCAACTATTTGGGGGATATCTCGACACGACGGCACTGGACTGGGACATGTTTGGCACCTCCAACGCGAGCGGAGACCAGTCCATGGCGTCTGCATTTGCGGGATTTGGGATGGGACCGTCGTCCCAGTGGTGAACGGCCCGAGAGGCACTGGGCGGCCCCCGGGTTCTCTCTAAACTCTATCCCTGTATAGCGAATCTCACTGCGTCAGTCAGTGATGTGTAATGATGTATCTCTTCACTCTGGGACGATGTCACGAACCTTTCTCTACTCTTGTTCGGCAGCCGGTGTAAGATGAATGGATTTAGCAGTTCGCCTTCGAGCGACCGGAGACCGCGTTCCGGCACGTGGGAACATATTAATGGATATTATGCCATGGTTGGACATTGGCTCATTTGCTTCTTCATATCTACCATGACGATATTACGTGACGAAAGCATTCTACGCTTGATGACAACCTTGAGGTGTGCGCGTCCCTAATGTCCAGTATCTGCCGTGTTTGCAACAGCACCACGATTCTGGTCCTGGGGCCAACAGGCTCAGTTGCCATTTTTAAAACCGGGAGAGTCAGTCGCCGACTCCCGCTCTCTGGATCGAAATATCCTGGTCTCGAGACGGAGAATCTAGAGTCGAGACTTGGTGCGGCAACCAGAAAGGGTCGACAATCACCTACACTATCTCCGACCACTACGTATCCAGTGTCCACGTACCCCCAACCCCTAAACGGCCGTTAGTCTGATAGTGCCAAGCCTCAATGTTGACACTGCCCCCTACGGATCCAGATTACCGTGACGGAATAGCTACCCATAGGTCAAAAGAACAGACGTTTTCCAAACTCGTATTCCCTTCTTTATCATTCAGTGTAATTATATTTCTGCCGCTTGCATTTTGCTCCTGCGCTGCAAGAGGCAGAGTTTGGATCTCGAGTAGGGCCGGGGCCCCTGTCGCGAGAACCAACCGCGAATGCTCAAGGGTTGGAACGGAACGGAAGCGAAATTTATACAAGAGGGCTCGACGGCCTCCCACGCCTTACCGCTTCAGGACGCCTGTCTGTAGAGAGACTCGAAAAGATGCCGCGTTTCGGTGTTTTTCTCCAATCGCCCAAATTTTTGCATCTCCCGTTTTGCCATCACCGTCTCTCGTTTCCCAATCGTGACAGGACTTGCCGGCCATGTCGAGTTTTCAATGCCTGCATCTCCTATAATTGATTAGTATATACCGTAATCATCGCCTACTCGCGTTGCGTACCTTGGGAGCCGGTATGCCTGCAGCCGTGTGAGCGACGAGGTACAGGGCCGGCAGAAAGCTCTCTCTTTCTCTCTCCACCCGTTCGAGATGCTGTTCAAAAAGAGAGACCAGGCGGCCGAGGCCCCTGGCACCTCTGGTTCCGGGTCTCCGGCCGCACCCGCTGGAGCTAGGGATGAAGGAGCAGATATGGGTGCGCCCAAAACGACATCGACAGAGGTCACATATCCACAAGGCCTTCGGCTGGTGTTGATCATGGCGTCGGTGTTCATGAGCCTGTTCCTCGTGTCTCTGGTCTGTTGGCCCCAACCAGTGCCTCTTCTTCCTCTTGTCGATTTGCTGACAGGAGGCACCTATTTGATTACGCACAGGACCGCCTCATCGTCAGCACGGCCATCCCCGAGATCACGGACGAGTTGCACTCGGTCACCGACATTGGCTGGTACGGCAGCGCGTTCCTGCTGACCACGTGCGCGTTCCAGCTGCTCTTCGGCAAGATCTACACCTTCTTCGCCATCAAGACCACGCTCCTGGCGTCCATCCTCCTCTTCGAGCTCGGCTCCGCCGTGTGCGGCGCCGCGCCCACCAGCGCCGCCTTCATCCTCGGCAGAGCTATTGCTGGTGTCGGCTCCGCCGGCGTCACCTCGGGAATCGTGAGCCGCTTCCCCCGCGAGCCCGGTCTCAGCCAGCCAGTTAGTCTAACCTTCACCTCTAGGTCGTCACCATCGTCTACTCGGTCCCGCTGCACCGGCGGCCGATATACCAGGGCCTGTTCGGGGCCGTGTTCGGGGTGTCGTCGGTGCTCGGCCCGCTGCTCGGCGGCGTGTTCACGACCAAGGTCACCTGGCGGTGGTGCTTCTATATTAATCTGCCGTTCGGCGCTGCCGCCTTCTTGTTCATCGCGGCCCTCATGCAGGAGCCGGACCGGGACGCCACCCGGCTGTCGCTGAGGCGCAGGGTGCTGAACCTCGACCTGCTCGGCATCGCCACCCTCCTGCCCGGCATCGTCTGCCTGCTCCTCGCGCTGCAGTGGGGTGGGTCGGAGTACCAGGTAATTCATTCGCCACGTTCCTACTCCCGCCTTTGCCTCCATCTCTCTTCTCCATGTGTAGTAAGTGCCTAGCGACCGCGTTTGGCTGATCTTTCTTAGTGGAGCAACGGCCGTATCATGGCACTGTTGGTGCTTGCTGGGCTCCTCCTGGTGGCCTTTGCCTTGGTTCAGGTTTTCAAGCCAGGCACGGCAACCATACCTCGCCGCGTCTTCGCGCAGCGCAGCATCATTGCCGGCTTCTGGTCGACACTCACCATTGGCGGGCAGTCGACGATTTTCAGTATGGACATTGGCATCCCTGCCCACCTCCATCTGGCCGGCCAGAGCCGCAGCTGACCGTTGAACCAGTTTACTTCCTCCCCATCTGGTTCCAAGCCGTGAAAAGGGTCAACGCCGTCGACAGCGGCATCCGCCTTCTCCCGCTCCTGCTGTCCATGGTGGTGGCCTCCATCTGCGCGGGGGTCCTCACCGCGCGCGTAGGCTATTATAACCCGTTCCTGATCGCCGGGGCCGCTCTCATGGCCGTCGGCGCCGGCATGCTGTACACGCTGCAGGTCGACGCGGACAGCGCTCGGTGGATCGGATACCAGGTGCTCTCGGGTTTCGGCTTCGGGTGCGCGTTCCAGGGCCCGAACCTGGCCGTGCAGGCCGTGCTGCCGCTCGAGGACGTGCCCATCGGCACCGCCATCATGAACGTCGGCCAGCTTCTGGGCGGCGCCGTGTTCCTGTCCGTCGGCCAGAACGTCCTCAACGCGCAGCTGCTCGACCGCCTGAGCCGCCTGCCCGGGTTTGATTCCAGCCTCCTCGGCAACAGCGGTGCCACCTCCATCATCGCCAAGCTGCCGGAAGCGATCCAGCATGCCGTAGTTTTCGAGTACAACGAGTCCTTGCGGCGCGCCTTTCTTGTCGCCGTGGTCCTCGCCGTTCTGACGCTCCTTGGCGTTGTTCTTATGGAGTGGCGGAGTGTGAAAAAGGACAGGAAAACAACCGAGGCGTCCGAAGAGGGCAAGGCATTGGCGGAAGTCGCCGGCACTGGCCAAGACACAGGCGCGGTTTCCGGCGACAAGGTCGCTCGCGATTCGAGCACCAGCGCGGATGAGAAAGCAGGGGTGCCCGCCGTGGTGACACAGCGGGCAATCAAGGGCACAGACACGACAGGAGATGCAAAGGAAGCGTGAACGGTCGGGTTTTGTGATGGAAGACACGCGTCCACCCGCCTTTGAAAACGGCAGACTGCTGAGATAATCGTTAATAGTAATCAATCATTGAGCTTGGTCTGGGGCTAGATCAGACGGCCTGCCCTCGAGGCAATCATCATCAGAACTCGGGGCATGGGAGGTTGGGGTCATTTTCCCCCGATTGTCGTCCCGTGTTTGCTCTGGACACTGATCTTTCGAGGGCGGCAACGCCAGTGCCCACCGCCTTTTGCTTGGCCTCTCTAGATTTGCAAGAGGGCATGGCTAGACCGCAATTATATCTCAACCCTGAAAAGCTTGGCGCTTCGTGTCTCTCGCTGTCGAAAGTCTTGATGCGGCATGCCAGCAGCCAGACTCGGACGACAAGTGTCAAGATTAAAAGGGGGTACCACATGAGGCTTGCGCACGTTTCATTGCCGTCTTCTCTCTGCCAGGCTCTCTGCCCATGTGGCGCCTTTAACAGTCGAGGTTTGCCCGACGGTGCAGCAGCACAACACCAAACACCGACACTGCCGCAGGTTCGAACTCACGCTGGTTTCACGCAAGTCGCAGCCATGGACCCTCGATTCCGCCGCCCCACTGTCTCTGACGGCCAAGTGCGTTGCAGCCACGGCAATGACCTCCGCCGTCACAATATCCGCATCCCTCCTGAACGCCTTGCCAAGCTCCGTCCACCTAGGGCGGCAAACGTGTCGAGTCTAGTGAAAGTGACATACACAGTAACAGGTGGCAGCGGCAGCAGTATTGCTCACACGGCCGCCAATGCCATACACGCGGTCAGCAACAACACCACGATGGCCACGGCCATGACCTCTGATCCCGAGACGGGCGCTACGCGGGCCACGCCCGTGGCCCTAAACACCCTCGCTAATGAATCTACCATCACTAACATGCACGACTCCTCGGCCATCGCCCCGGCCTCTTACACCAACACCAACACCAACACCACCAACAACAACAACAACAACAACAACAACAACAACAACAACAACAACAACAACAACAACAACAACGCAGCCAAGCAAGCCGCCACCAACTACACGACGTACATACCGGGACAGGGCAACGAGGAGATCGTCTTCGTCACCGTGACTGTGACCGTGCCGTCGTCCACGACCACCGTCACGACCATAACACTACCCACCACCACCACCGGTATTATCATGCCGTCCTTCTCGGGGAGCTTGCGGCCGCCGCCGTCGGTGCCGGGCCCACCGCCGTCCGAGGACGTGCCCCTCAGCGACACGTCCGAGCCCTCCAAGATCAGTAGCACCGCCTACTACAGTGGCAGCAGCATCAACAAAAATAGTAGCACCACCACCAAGCGAAGCACCACCGGCACGGCCACAGGCACGGCAACGAGCAAAAAACCAACGTCGCTGGCTCGAACAACAGTTTCAAAACCAACAAGCACAGCAACAGCAAACCATTCCCTCACGGCGAGCACAAAAACCCCCACATCGGCCCCCTCAGCAGAAGCCGACGGCAGCGGCAGCGGCGGCCTTAGCCCGGTAGCGACAGTACTGATCTCACTAGCTGTGGGCGTGGCAGCGATCGCGCTCGTGGGCTGGGGCGCGGTGCGGCTGCTGCGGCGGCGCAAGCAGAAACTGGCCGCGCGGCAGCAGCTAGGGCGGCAGGAGGAGCAGCGGCTGATGGAGGGGTCTGTGGTGCATGGCGGGGAGGGGTTTATATGAGAACTAATTATCACCAATAAGGATAATAACAGAGAGGTCGGGCAGGAGGTGTTATTTTTTTTCTATTTATTTTTTTTCCATTTATTTTCCTTTTTCTCTTTTTCTGTTTTCTTGGTTGGATCTTTGTTACGGAATGGGGGATGGGATACAGTAATTGATTAGCTGGGGGCCCGGGGGTGGGTGGTATGGCTGGAGCAAAAACCAGTGGTCCTTGGCTTCCTTTCTCCATTCCCATTCGTTTCTCGTTTTTACTTTCTTTTTCTTCTTTACTCAACAGGACTTCGAGCTGGTGGGAAAATTGACGGCAGCTGAGCTCGACTTCCTATTGTTATGCCTGGCCTATTCGACGTTGCTTGTATCTGGACTAGGTGTTAGTTGCCAACATAGATCACGGCAGGCCGGGGATAGTTTCGGGGCGATGTTTTTACCTACCTTCGATGCATTAGTTAGTGAGTTATTCCGAGTAATAGCAATCATTATTTCCTTGACTTCATGGCCAAGCTCTGTGAACATTCCGAGAGAATCTCCGGCGGCTGACTCGAGTAGGAATTTTCGCATCGCCACATCAATTCTTCACGCAAATAATTGTTCACTTTGGTCTCTGGTCCACATGTACTGATATTATGCCTTGAATTATGAACAAGCTATTGAAAAAAAAAATTTTGCAAGTCAGGGTTCTGTTGAACACGGTTACTGCTAGTGTCCCCACCACTCAACCGACGGAGAGGCGCCAGGCCTAATGTATCGTGGCGAGACACTGTTTGTTGCTCTAGGACTTCTTCTTTGAGTCTCTCCTCTCCCCCTTTTCGTCGTTTGGGGGCTCACCATCACCACGAGAATAAGGGGCCAGAGTGTTATCCACTGGGGTGAGCGAGGTGTTGAGTTTCCACGTTCTAGCGTGTTCGTCCTTGGGAGCAAGCTTGTGGTCGCTCTCAGCTGGCTTGCGCGCGCCTTTGCCAGTCACGTGGAGGCCCATAAACCCATTGAACAGCAGCACCACAAACAGGACCACGATGATGACTGTGGCCCATGCCGAGAACTCGGGTGAGGCCGTGGTCTGGCCTACCACTTCGGGGTCAAGCAGCCTGGATGTGTTTGTGGCCTGTGCCGATACGTTCGACATCACCGCTGATTCATTCATAGCTGCTTGGAGTTTAGAAGTTGATGCCCTTAGGGTCTAATGAAGTGCCTGTCTGAGTTGAGATTGGCACGGCAGCGAAATTCTCAACTTGGATTGTCGCGCTGGGTGCTGTGCCTTTTTGGCCTTTTTTATAGGGCCTTTGGTGGCCTGCAGCAGTTTGTGTCTCTATGTCTTTGTCAGTAACTAGTCTATGTTCTGGTTAAGACGCCGAGGTACTGACACAACCGCTTTGTGAACTTCACGTCTGCTAACGTCAAGTAGAACAGCCCCCAAGCTGAGTCTTTGCCGCGCCGTGGCCTAGCTATTAGCCTCAAGGCCCACCTCGCGGTACAATAGTGTCAATTGATCTTTACTTCTGCTGTTGGCCGTCAGTGGGAATGATGCCGATTAGAATATGGACGTCTCTAGCTTGGATGTTTTGTTTGCTCCACTGTGCGACGAGTTGATTCTGTCGGATTTCATGCGCCCTGAACTTGTGGGTTGCAAACCGAGGATCTCGGGCCATGACATGACCAGGACGAGCGAGTCCCAGCCCAGGCCAAGCGGCGCCCCTTGGTAAGACAGACCATGGGGCAAGATGACATCAGGTGGGTATTGATTATTGTTTGAAACTTGATTCAGGTTGTAGCACCCGAAATTGCGGGTTCTGGTTTGTTAAGGTTGGCAGAAAGTCTGCCTTCCCAAGTATTGAGACAGGGTGCGGTAAACAAAGCGGCGAGCAGCACCATATTAGTTTGGTTGGTAACCGCTCCGATAAAGCACTTTGTTCCTTTTGTACGAGATGGTGCAGTAGCAAAGTTGGTCAGCAATGGAACGGCGACTGAATTGTTGGGTAAGAAAAACTATGGACCATGATTCTCTTGCTGACACTTCTAGATCCTAGGCTGCGTCGCTGGCAATGCAGTGGAGTGCCTGCCTGAGCACTTCGCAGTTTGCCCATTAGGGGCGAATGGCGTGACAAAGGGGAAGTCATGCTACAGCTTTGGTTTGCGACTCGGGGGCAAGCACATTTCGATTGCCTGGCTTGACTGTTCCTGCCACTCTGGACAAAGTGGACAATCTGATAACGCCGACTTGGATAAAAGAACCCAAGTAAATTCCTTGTTTCACTGTCTTGGGTTTGTAGCAGCAAAAGTTTCCCGCCAATGTGGTACGTGTTTGGGTCCGAAATAATTGCTTCATCCACACGCAATCTTTGGTCGAGACTCTGGCCGGGCCCGCTTTCACACAGAACCCAATTCTCACGACATCGACCAGCAAACACTCGAGTTTGAACCAGAGGCAAACATGGATCGCGAAAGCATTCGTTGCCTTGTTTGGTGTGGTGGTTCACTGCCACTTGAGTATTTAACAACATAGGTTCCTACTAAGGTAGGCATGACATACCTGATTCGTTAGACACTCAACAACTCGGATACACACGTCATCGACAACTCATCGTCACCTTCTCTAGCTATTGCAAGGCAAAAATCGACCCGGAAAACTCATCGCAGCCGCAGCCCCAGTCGCAGCCCCAGTCGCAGCCCCAGTCGCAGTCGCAGTCACAGTGACCACAGAACAAACCTTCACTATGGAAACAACGACAGTCTTTGGCCTCGCAGTCTCCTTTGGAATCGTCGCCGGTGGAGTCATTGGCGTCATCGTGTTTATTACCGTGGGACTCAAGGTCAAGAAAGCCAAAAAGGGAATTGAAGCTGGCCAATGTTAGACACACTCTCACTTTGCGTTTGTTGCACTTGGCCCGCAAGATTTGGGTGGGTCCCAATTTGACTTCGTCAGATACTATTTCATGGCCCTAGACGCCTAGTTCTAACTAATTTGTTGTGAAAACTTCCAGCGGGTGACTCCGATACGGAAGCCGCCGCAAAACCAGGGAGTGAACCTGCCCCGGAGCCTGCTGCGCCGCCGCCTATCGCACCGTGGTGGTCGCAACCTTTCCCACCTGCATACACGTCAGTTGCACCGCAGTTTCCACCCTAACGGTAGCCAGTTCCAGTGTTCAGGCGCTTATCCGTAATTCCTGTACAGGCGCTACTAGAGACACATTTGGATTCGGGCCCCTTAGATAAGTTGGCGGCTGGTGCCTCTCTTGATAGGATACGAGCTCGGCAGGACAGGAAAGAAACACATGACGAGGTATCAGCGGCGAAGTTTGGGAACCAGCCCAGGCATAGTCCTAGAGGTTGAACCAACGCACTCAACCGTCACAGTCTCTTGATATTTTGGCGGCGAGCATCTTTGGAGGTCATTTTTCCTTGTAGCACTAATTTTCATATTTCCTTTCAACGACATCAATAGACTCAATCTCTTCCATAATTAAAACACTGAATTCAAACAATCCAGGCTGGCCAGGTACCTAATATCTGAGTTGTAATTATTTCCGACTCTTATTTAAGTTATCAAGGCGACCATGTGATACATGATTTGGCTGAGAGGCTGGACAGATGCAATTCGCAAGGAACAATGTGCCAAGGCTAGTAGAGTAATTAAAAAGGGCTCTAGAACTAGCTGGTACACAACAGCGTTGTCTCAATTGATCAAACCCCGATAACAACAATCAAATCAAGAGTCAAGGTCTCTAACACAAAGAACCAGTCTAGCAGCAATCTCAGCCCCGATTCCAGTACCACGTCTAGAATACACAATGGCGCTGTTTGATCGTCCAATTATCCGCTAGTGTCTGTCAAACAAAAGCATACCGTGAAAGAACTGCATGGCCCCGAACGGCACAGAAGGCATTCAAGGAGACCTGTATTTCAAGAGCTCACAAGCATTTGGACAAAATAAAACGAGCACGTTTCCCTCTCGCCTAGTGACGAGGGTTGCCTTACCATCTCTCGCGGCAACGCTTCAGAGAATAGAGACTGCCAAAAAAGAAGCTCTCTGATCTCTCTGAAAACGCGTGCTTGACTTTCTAAATGCCCAAGACATTAAGAGAAACTAGACGCAGTCCGTCCAACACAGGCTGGCACCATGGCCGACGACATAACGTGGAATGGTGCCGGGCTCGCCGGCGGAGCGCCCCTCTGGATCATCGTGGGCGTTATTGTCCTGATCGCCGGAATGGTAGGCGGTTTTATGGTGTTCAAAGAGTTCAAGTGGGCAAAGGCGACAATGCCCATCAACGAGCACCCCCGGTGGTGGCATACGTGGAGCGCCCGAAAATGGCAGCGCCGGAATCAGCCAAGAGACATCGAGGCTAACAATACTACCGCTGAAACCATCTCGACCAGGATAAACGAGATCCTGGGGCCGCCGCCGCCGCAGCCACGGCCGCCCGCAGCCACATACTCGTCGACAAACCGCCAGCCAACAGCTCAAGACTACCGTGATGCCGATGACCAGGAATGGCAACAGCGTCGCCTACAGCGACGACAGCAGCGACAACAGCAGGAACAGGAAGACCAGCAGCGAAAACTGCGGCAGCAGCAGGAACTGGATCATCAACAGAGAGTGCAGCGAAAGCAGCAAGAACAGGAGCAGAAACAGCGACAGCAGCGAAAGCAGCAGGAACAGGAACGGCAACAGCGACAGCAGCAGCCGCCGCCGTCACCGCAACAGCAGCAGCAACAGAGGCAGCCAGCCACATACTCGTCGTCATACCGCCCGCCCACATACCGCCCGCCAACAGTCGAAGAGTGCTACGATGCCGATGACCAGCCGCCGGCCTCAAAGGAGACTGACAATGTCAGCGTAACCCCGTCGAGCAGATCAAACCGGGACAAGGCAGACAGCGGTCGAGAGCGTACACGCGATGACAAGCGTGACCGCCCATCTGAGAGAAGCAGAAGCAGAAGCAGCAGGCACAGCGGCAGGCACAGGGACAGACACAACGACAGGCACGGCGACAGGCACGGCGATAGACACGGCGATAGACACCGGGACAGGCACGGTGACAAGCATCGGGGCAAGCACGATGAAAAACGCAGGGAGAAGAAGGACGACGAGAAGCGCAGCAAGGACGACAAAGAGCGCGACAGGGAGAGAGAGAAGCGCCGAGAGAAGCGCAGGGAGGAGGACAAGGACAGCCATCGCTCCGGATCCAAGCACGGCGACAAGCGCAGCGAAAAGGACAAAAACAGCGACGGGCGCAAGGACAAGGGCAAGGATGAAGACAGCGACAAGCGCAGCGACAAGCGCAGCGACAAGCACCGCTCCGGTTCCAAGCACTCGGTCCATAAGCAGAGGTTGAGTCTCTTGGACCTCTTCGACATCTGAGACGAACCACCAAGTCCAAGTCCAAGTCGACGCTGACGCGACCCAGGCAAGTGAGTGTCTCCATTATGTCCCATCCCCAAGCCCAGTAATTAGTAGTAACTACAAAGAACAATGAATGGCATTTTGGCAATTGATAACATGGAAAAAGCCGAGATGTTTTCTCCGTGGCAGGCACCTAATTGCTGATTCTTATGCATTGAGCGGTGGTGTTGAAAACACAATGTTTTGTCGGAGACTCAGAGTGACTGTCTCATAATTGATTGATTTTGAGGGCATAGTGCTAAATTCAGCTGAGAAAATATGAAGCGAGGCAATTAAAAAGGTAAGCTGACCCGAGACAGGTGATATGTTTGATTATGTAGTGACGAAATCCGCTACAGTTCTCACGACATGTTTCCAAGAGACATTCCTGTAATTCGGAACTTAAATTGCGTGGGCTCTCAGAGACATGCCGCGCACCGGCAGAGAAACACGGGTTCACATTCAGGGAACAGCAAGGTGGGCCCGAAAATTGATGAACGCTGTGCAAGCTCGGCAGGAATCCCTGGATTCGCCATTTCCCAATATCACTATGTGCTTAGGTTTGCCGTCAATCCGAGCCGTTCCCGTTTTCACCCAATGGTGTGATTAATTCCAAAGTCAAAAAGCCACTCTCCTTCGCCCCACCCGTCGAGCCGTTGCTCGAAGGCGAGGATATAGCCCGAGGCTTTGGAGACAACTCCTCCATGGAGAAACCAGTTGACAATCTCAGCGAGCCCAAGGACATTGTCTTCCCTCAAATTACTCCCAACGCCGACACATGTTTGGTCTAAAAAGAAAGCTAGAGAAAGATAACGCCGGGACCGCAAGGGGCCATGAGCCGAGCCAAAAACAAAAAAAAGAATATACACAAGAAAAATCGGCAGTCGGAATGCCAAGTTGGGGGCCTGGACGGCTTCATAATGTGGAGGTTTGGCTTTTCCTTGATGTCGAGGTTATGGAAGGCTGGCTCCGAGGGTTGTTCCATGATAAAAGATGGCCACGTGGTGTTGTAATCGTGTGTCTCAGCGCCGGAACTAGACAGCTTCGGTGTGATAAAGAAGGCGAACTGGGGACTGCTACCGATAGCACGCGATCCCGCCCAGCTCTAACTGTCGCTGCGCCAAATCCCTGCGCCGAGAGGCTTGCTGACTCCAAACCCAACCCCAACCGCGATGCCGACAATCAGCAGACCGATCAGGACCTTAACCATGATACGGTTGCGTTTGCTCAGATGCGCGAGGCAGTTGCAGTTGTGTCGGCTCATCTTGGCCGCCTTGGCTTTGCGTCGCCAATGGTCCTGTCCGGGCCACACCTGGCAATCGCTGCCCCCCTTGGTGCATTCTGCCGACTTCCTGGTGCTGTGATCGCTGGTGGTGATGATGGCTTCGATGTCTGTGTCGAAGGGGTTCGCGTGGTTATGGGAGCTGGTGGGCGTCGAGACGTCCGAGGGCCGCGAGATGCCACTATGCTTCTCTCCCAGTGGCGTGAGACCGTCTGAGGCGAATGGGTCCTGCGGATGCTTCTCCACCATGTGAATTGCCGTCGTTTCGATTGACAAGCCCTGCTTGCCGGCCGTCTCGCGGGGCGTGGAAGAAGCCATGGTGCAGGCCAGGCGAGAACGAGGGGGGATCCAAGTTGGGTGACGGGGTTGTGTAATGTCTGCGACTGGTAATTATATCGTCGGTTGAAGGCCTTCTGGAGCTGGCGGTGGAGCGTGGCTGGAGTGAGAGAGATGTAGGTTTGTCGACACAAGACCACGGGACCTTCCTGAAGGCAGTAGAAGGTCTCAGCCATGAACCACAAGAGGTAACAGACAGTGCCACGAGGCAGCGAAGTCGGTGGCCACCGGGAAGGGATGACGGGATTTGTGGCAAGAGCCCGACATGCAAGGGGGTGGGGCGGGAGAGAGAAACTTACCAGCAGCGGCCTCGATCGTACGAACGAAGACAGCTTGTCGGCCCACGGAAACCACGAGGAAGAAAGACGTAAACCAGTGGACAAGAGAGGCCCGTGACCCCTTCCCAGCAGGAGTGAGCGGGCTTCGTCAAGTCGTCGTTGACAGCGAAAGGAGTAACAATGCGGATGTGTCTGTGGGAGAAGCGGCAGACAGTCACAGGCCCAGACTCCCTTCAATCTAGGTCGCGAAAGTCAAGTCGCCCACTCGACTTGTGGTGAAGTTGAAGGAATCGACCTTGCAGCGCAAGAGAGCGTCTTGCCCAAGAAGAGAAGTCAAGGTCGGTATGGAGCAAGGTAATTGCCCAGGAGAGGTGGGAAATGAAAGGCCCTATTTTTTTTTGGCTAGGGGGGGGCAGCTACGCACTTAGATCCAGGTTGATGGTCTGAGCTGCAGCCAATCTGGTAAAAGTCGGGGGCATTTACAGGGACACCCCATTCGCTGGCACCTGCGCCCGGGGTTTAGCTCCCTGTTAAGCTCAAGGTTGCTTGGCGGCCTGTTTCCCATTTCGGCTACCCAGCCCCGTCTTGATTGGCCGACATGACATCCTCTGCATGGCCTCCCTGCTTGGGGATTCAACGCATCCACTCCGTCCACGCAGTAGCTCGCTGCAGGCGGAGAGGCCCAGGCCCGAGATCACCTACATAGTAAAGCACTGCAATGACAATGGAAGCTGGAGCATGTCGGTGCGATTCAGGCCAAAGTCGCGACCCAGAGCACCACGGACAACTCGGTCCAGCTCAGCCAAAACACGGACACAGCAGACCGCGACGGGCCGTTCTACGTAAGCCGGATTGTTATCACGGCGTGCCATTGGTGAAGCTGGCTGGTGGCATGATGATCGACCAGACCTGTCAGAAGGCCTGATGTTATGAGGCACATCTCGGTATACGCCACGAGTTGTACATGGTAAGTCGAGGTACATGTACATACCTTAGGTTTTCCTGCGCCGTAGACTGTCGACGCCACAAGCCACGAAATTGCTGCGAGAACAGAACTAAACGTTGCCAGGCTGGGAGCACAGGGAGCAGGATGTCCTATCTTTTATCCGTATCCTCAGCGTCTCAAACATGGAAGGTGCCTTCCAACGATATCCGTAAGTCTCCCAAATATTGGGCAACCCAGATGACTGCGAAAATGGCAGCTTCCGAGCCTTTGCACAGTAATGCTACGTCCAGCCTCATGGCCTGGTCGCGCCGTATTCCCGCCGAAGGATGGCATCCACCTCAATCAGCCATGCCATCCACGCGCATCTGATTTGCACGGAGAGCTGTGCAGCGCTTATGCAGGTCCATAAACCTTGCGCCGCTCCCAGTCCCAGGGTACCCCACTCTTCAAGATGTCGTTCACCCCACAAGAGCAACCCAGCGCGCTGTGATGTCTCCGCCAAAGCAAAACTTATTATTAGCGGCAGCAAGGTCAAGGTTGTCAAGAGGCAAGCGAGGAAAGAAGGCCCGACAATTCAAAAAGACGCTTTAACACGTCAACTGGAGGCCGCACGCCGTCCGTCCAATGATCGTCGCTTGGCTTGGTCCGCGCAAAATGTTTGAGAAAAAGCCCAGTCCAGAAGCATTCGACGCCCTCAAGTCCCGCAATTTCGGGACATCGGAACCCCCCACCAGCGCCTCACCCGCCCGCGACCAAACCAAAGGTGTGGAAGATAAATGAAAAACGGATCGCCTGGCGTCATATAGCATTGACGTGTAATAAACACCGACCAAGCAGGTTTTCGCGATTTATGCCTAGTTTCCGTCGCCGCCCCCCGTCGTTTGGCCGAAATAGGGGTTCAGCGACAATTTTAGCATTTGTTTCGTCTTCGCCGTTGGCCCTCCCCCCCTACGGATACCATTTTCCATCTCGTGCTTTTGGTATCTGATTATGACCTGGCCCGGCGACGTGCGCCAGCAGAGCGGGGACTGCACTCCCCTAGTTTCCCTTTCAGGCTGGTGCGATGCGGGGTGAGTGGTCCATTGTCAAATGTTTCGATCAAAAGGCCAAAAGTCTAGATTCTTTTTTTTTGATCCGACGATCTGACCTGGGCAGTCGCTCGCTCACCTACCACCGACCAGCAGACCTCTCCCCCCCCCGCGCTAGCAAGCATTTGAGGATGGGACTGTAGCATCTCATATCTACGCGGATGTCTCTTGGGTTCGCTGGCGAGTCCCGAGAAGATTTCTCTACCTTATCGCGGCCCCTGAGCGACATGTCGGATTCAGGAATGTTGTCCCAACCCCACCGGCTCCATCAAAGCTCGGGCCCGAGCACGGCAATGCCGAAAAACCTACGAAAGGAAGACAAAAAGAAGTGCCGGCGCCTCTTCATAGTCGATCACCAGTCACCACCATGGTCGAGTGACGTGACCCTGGGGCTTCACCCCCCCGCCCCAATTTCCCCCTCCTTTTCCTTATCAGTTAAAAATGTCTCGTCGCTCGCATTTCCTTGTCTATGGTGTCCATCCTTTTCTCTCGCTTCTTTTTTTTCTCCTTCTTTTTTTCTTTTACTTTTCTTCCCGTCATGGCGGAGCGCGTGATGCGTTACACACCTTCCCGTCAGTCCTTCTACATGCCACGCTACCCGCCCAGAACACAGATGCGTGGCCGCCGCTCAATGGCTGTGCGTCCTACTGCACTGCTGCTGGGTATTATTACGTGCGTGCGTGAGCGTACCTCGAAGTTTGCTACTGCTCGAATCCTTTTTGTATGCCACGGCAAGTGGAAAGTGTGATGTCACACAGACAGGCAGGCAGGCAGGCAGACAGACAGACAGACAGCCCCGCCAGCCAGTGCGACCGTCTGGGACGGATCTTGCATCTTGTTTCCTGCCTGGTCTTCCTGCTGCATATGCGTATATGCGTGCATGCGTGCATGCGCGCGTGCAATCAATCTAGCCTGCATACAACCACCACTAATATATTAGCAGAAATTGTTGTCTGCTGCCCGGGAGGCGATGTAACCTTCCTAATTATTTAGATTGGAGTCGAGACCTTCCCAGTTCGAGTGTCCTAGCTAGTTTGTTCGACTCTTCACGAATGCGGGAATGAACTTGGTTATGTTTTGCCTTCTTTGTGAGGCCGGACCGTTTGAATTACGATGTTGTTTAATTATAAGTACGTTCACACAAGTGGCCTAGTCACATGATATCACGTCTTGGTGTCGGCTACCGCAAAATGCTATTTCTCTCTGTTTGAATTCTCTTGTTTGTTTCGGCTAACCGAATCATCATTCTGCTCTGTTCTGGCGGACCCGGGCTGGCGGACCCGTAGCCCATACTTGATCGGTAGAGCTGAGGGATTTAATAATAATCCAAGAGATGGCATGACAAGAAAAAGTCTATTGACTCTAACTTTAGGTCCTCAGTTCATACCTACATAGTAAATACCTCAATTCCGTGTCCCATACCTATCCTCCATCCACGACCGACCTGTGCCTATCAATGACAGGTAAAGTTATCCATAATTTACACAGACAACACGCGGTTCATATGCGCTTACATGTAGGCAGACCATATTCCTACAGAGGTTGTTGTTCCCGTGATTCTCAGGGTAGTGGCAGACTGCTCGTATGGTCATATTAGCATCGTGGCCCAAACTCGTTCTCCCGGGGGAAATAGGGCTACTCGTCCATAGATGTCGGCGCCAATGCTCAATAATCGTCAATGTCCATGTCCATGTCCATATCCATGTCCATGTCCGGGTCTGACTCGCTGTCGTCTCCTGCATCCAGCTCGAGTCTCGCCACCTTGTCGACCAGGTCGGCTTCCATGTCCTCAGTGGTGTCGTTGTCGGCTTCTTCCGTCTCTTTGCTGTCGATCTCCTCAGTGGCGCTGCTGTCGTCTCCTCCTCCGGCACCACCCAGGTCCATGCTCGTCATCTGAGTGACCAGGTCGGCTTCCGTCTCGTCCTCCTCCGTAGCCATGCGGGCTATCTGCTCGACGAGGCCGTTCTAGGTGAGCGCCTGCTGGTTGGCCGAGCGCTCCTAGAACTCGCACTCGGTGGGGTACGACTGCTTGAGCGCGGGCGCAGCAGGTAGTTGAACTTGGGCGAGATGGTGTCGATTATGAGCGAGATGATGCCCTCGGCCTCGTCGTCGGCGGGCGTGCGTCCAATCGGCTGCCACGGCCCCGCCTTGGGCTCCGCGGGGCTGCCGTCGATGTGCTTCAGCAGCCCGTCCTTGCGCATGTAGTTGCGCAGTGCGCTGTGCCACGCGGCAAAACTCTCGATGCCCTCCAGCTTCGGCGGGGAGAAGAACTCGAAGACCTCGTCCTCCTCTTCGCTGTAGTACATGTCCATGTCCGTGTTGTCGTCCCACGTGTCTGCCATTGTGGCGGGGTAGTGGTCAACTGAGCTGGGTGTGGTTGGCGTAGACGAGCGAGACTGGCGCGAATACGTAAATGGTGCAAAGGCGTGAAGGGACTTGCTGTGAGCTACTGTGTGGTTTGTAGCCAGGCACTTGCCGCAAAAAAAAAACTGCGAAGAAAGTGCATGTGCGAGAGGATAGACAGCCTTTTTCATCTCGCGATTTTTTCAAATGGCCACCAAGGACTCGACGTCAGTTCGCAAATCAGTCCGTCTGATCCGGGCGGGGCTGTCCTCGTTGTATGGTCACCAGCGGTCGTAATCTGTCAGGAGTCGTAATGGGGGAGTTGCAAATAGACTTGTTCCATAACTCTGTTGTGTGTTGGTTAATTGAGTCTCATGTTAAGGTGCAATTGTTTTGATTCAATTAGTCTCTACGCGCTACTCAGGGGTTACATGTCAACAATTACAGAGTTGATAAACAGCTTTACTGGCCAAAACGTAGTAACTGAGTACCTTAGGTGGCCAATCCGTGCGACAGCAGTCTGCTGCAAGCAGCTGGACTCATCTCTGATTGTTCAGTGAAGACCTCGGTTCCGTACGGCAGCTGGTCTGGTTGTGAGCTAGCTAGTCCAGGGCAGTGGCAAAGATTGCAGAGTGGTGGCAAGGGCTGCAGGGCGGTTGCTGTGGAACAGCGAGGCTGAAGGTAGTCTGCCGAGCCGGACTCGGTCCATCGTCCCAACAAAGGGGGTTGGAGGGTGGAGGGGATTCCCAGGACCAAAGGCGCCGCCAGCAACCATACAATTAATTAGCCATGTATACCGTTAGCAAGGCCAGTTTCCCCGCACGAGCAAGACATCACGCTCTACTAAACCAACTCGTCCGGATCGAAGTGGCGGTTATGCCAGCGGCAGCCGACATGGATGGTTCCTATTGTTTTATTGTTCAGTGTGCAGTCAAGGGCGAGCACCGGCCAGTGCCGTGAACAGCATAAAACCGGCTGCTCCCCCTCCTTCCTGACCAGAACAGTTTCTTACACCAAACACCAAGCAACCGCAACTCTCAAGTCAAGACATTTGCTGTTTGGGTCCGGACCTCTTCTCTTGTGAACACTCTTCTAATACTGTATCAACTTTAGATATCGTCGTCAACCACTGGCATTGATTTGCGACAGAATCAAGCCATGCTCCCAGCACTCCTTCTGCTAGGCTCCCTGCCCCTGCTGCAGGGAGTCCTCAGTAGCCTGCCCGTTTTCAACGGCAACTCGACCAGCACTCTGCTCCCCGAGCCCGTGTGCCAGCCGCCGTCGTCCAACTATTCCGTGAGTTGACCCTCTTCTATAACTCGTAGTAGTTACTGACAAGACTTCCTAAGATCGTGCCTGACGACTGCCAAGCCGCCGCGCAGCAGCTGAGCAGCCTGCCGGCCATCGCGGACAACACGACGGTGCTCGACGGCAAGTCGTGCGTGATGAAGAAGCAGAACGGCTGCCTGGCGTTCGCCTGCAACACGGCCGACAAGAAGATCACGACGCGCCAGGCCATCATCAGCGGCAGCAGCGTTCAGGGTGAGCAGCAAAGCGTCTTCGACACGGGTTGGATCGACAATGACGTGCCTTCTCCCGTCGACTGCCACCAAGTCATTGACCTGGTCAGCCGTAAGCATTCTCAACTCTACCCTCTTGACCTACCTGCCTTGATTAGATTGGCAACTGGTTGACCAATGGTTGATGCAGTGCATAGCAAAACCGGATACTTCTCGGTTGCCCATAAGAGCCTGTTGTTCGTGGCCGGAAGCTGCCAGCTGCATGTCGTCAACCAAGCCGGCGGAACCGTCAAGGTCAAGGAGGCGACGCTGGCGTGGGACCTCACCGCCTACGTGTTCAACCCCTGCGTTGTTAACGGGCTGTACGGCTATTACTTCCTCGACAGCTCTGTCATTGCCTCGATCGAACCGGCGGGCTATGACGACCATCTGGGCTCTGACTCCGTCTCGGCCCCTGATATTTTTGTCGAGGGTTCATCGTCCCCCGATGTTGTCGAGCCGTCGTCGTCGTCCACCCTCGTCCCGCGCGGCTGGCAGTGCTCGGTGCCCAACGGCGTGCCGCCCCCGAACTAAGGCGACTGCAAGCAGATCCTCAACGACATTGGCGGTAAGCAACCCCCCCCCCCCCCCCCCCCCCATGAAATGATCTCTTTGACCAAGAAACGCAGCAGCTAACAACAAATATCAATACAGTAACCGGCAACATCCACCTCGGGTCGTCGCAGACCAGCCAGGTGTACCGCTACGGCGGCTGCTCGGGCTATATCTACAACCACTACGATAACAAGGCCGTTGACGTCGCCGGCTACACGATGGTGGGTGAGCTGCTACCCTACCTCATGAACACATGCGTTACGGTCGGCCAGTGGGGCTGGTACCAGGACGACTTTGTTCATGTCGAGCTGTTCTCGGGCGCTATCTCGCCGCGCGGCAGCTCGCGCCGGAGCCACCGCAACACTAAGACGCTAGCTACGAGAGCCGAAGGCTCTAAGGAGGAGAAGCGGGATGGTGACTTAGAGTTAGGTGAGCATCTCTGAACTTTTTCTCTACCCACTTTCTAGCTCTTGTGGTGTGATGGGCTACCGGGCTAGCTAGGCTAGCACTCTTCGTGCCTCTCTTACCTAGCTCGCTCTTTCCGTATCTCTCTCTTTCTGTGTGTGAGTGTGCGTGTGTGTGAGTGTGCATCTGCGTGTGTGCCTGTATATATATATATATATGTGTGTGTGTGTGTGTGTGTGTGTCCGTCCTGGTGTGCACATTACAAACCAAGCTGACCCTCCTTCCCTCTCCTCCGCTAACCGTAGCCGACATGTACGAGAACAGCCTCGGCTAGGCCCCCCCCCCAACCCGTCAAGGCGCGCGAGCTGGCCCCGACAAAAGTCTCTAGAGACGATCCAAGCGAAACCGATACGCTTAAGTGCGCACACCCAGTAGAAAACATTTTATTCTTATCCTGTATGATAGGAAGCCAGTTATAAAGAATTTTCCGGTTTTGGGCCATGGGTTTGGTAGTTAGGGCGACATATTGAGCAAACAAACATGCACTCGCTCGCAGCATCCATACAACTCCAGTGATGGTATATGACTGAGACAAGATAAACTTTCAAGTTGAGAAGAAAAATGAACATGGAACACTGAAAGAAAAAGATCAAGAGAGGCAAATGGCAAGTACCATGACACTAACGCTTCAAGAGAGCACACATACCTTATCCAACAGCACTAGGCGTGTCTAGGTCCATGGTCACCGTCCTCACTATCCTCGAACTGCTCACCCAAGATTTCTTCGTCAAAGCCTTCGTCGCCAAGCTCACCGCCCTCAACTTCATCGCCCCCAGCTCCAACCGCCCTATTTTCGCGCAAAAGTCTAGCAATCGCCACATGGCCGTTGCGGACGGCATACGATAGCGGGCTCATTCCCTCCCTGTCTGCCAAGTTGACGTCGGGACCGGTGGCGAGCAAAAGCCGGACAGCCTCCAAGTGGCCAAGCTGGGCGGCAACTGACAATGGTGTCTGGCCCATCCAGTTTACGGCGTTGGTGTCGGCGCCAGCCTGGAGAAGGAGTTCAAAAATGTCCCAATACAGGCTGCTTATAGCGTCGAACAGGAGTGGGTTGGCCGCCCCACGGCCGTTAGACCTAATATGGTTGACGTTGGCGCCGTGGTCGAGGAGGAGCTTGGTGAGGCCGTAGTGGCCTTGGCCGACAGCCCGGATCAGGGCTGTACAGCTTTTGTGATCTTCGAGGTTGATGTCGGCATGACCTTCCGGTGAAGACCCAGTAATGAAGCGCAAAATATCTCCGGCAGCATGCAACAGTTTACCATGGCTACTCGGATCCCCCAACGCGAAGTCGACATCGTTCTCAAGCAAAAATTTCATAAAGGTCGAGCAATCGCTTTTTGTGCAATACGGCGGCGCGCCATTAACCTCTTCGTCGAGTATGTGGTCGACATTAACCAGGATATTGGCAAGGGCGTAGTAGCCAATCTTTGCGAAGAACGACATTGGGGTGCGGCCATTCGAACTAGCAAGGCTAATGTTGGCCCCATTTTCGAGCAAGACCCTTGTGATATCGCCGAGCTTCAAAGCATTAAGGCTGGGGTTCTCTGAAGAATCCACAGCAAGGTCGGCGTCATCAAGGCCAACCAGCAGACAGTGAAAGTTCTTTGCGGCATAGAACAATGGAGAACGGCCATTCGCATCTGCCAAGTCAATGTCTGCCTCATTTTCGAGTAGACTTTCAACAACTGCCACTCGACCTCTCCCGGCGGCAATTGACAACGGGGTACGGCCAACCCAATCTGCCAAGTTGATGTCGGCGCCGTTCTTTATTAGAAGCCTAACCACTCCCAGTTTACCTAGCGCGGCGGCATAGGATAGCAGTGTTTGGCCCTTGCTCGTTTTCGAGTCAATGTCGGTACCAGATTCCAGCAAAAGCCGAACAACATGTTGATCACCGTTTTCCAGCGCAGAGAGCAACAGGGTGTTGGACTCGCCCGTCGAACCCGATTTAGCCTCGTTCCCGAGCATTAATTCGGCGAGGGTCACTTGATGCATGGCAACGGCGTAGTCCACCGGTGTGGCCCCAAGCTTATCCTTTTCAGTAGCTCGAGCTCCTAAGCTGAGCAGCAGCTTGACGGTCTCTTCATTCCCGCTCCAGATAGCATAGGTTAGGGGCGTTCGAGCGTCGACATCTGCCAAGTCGACCTCGAGTGCAGCGTGAGACTGTCCTCCCAGCCCGACCTTGAGTCGTTTCCAAGACTTGACGAGGCCTCCCATCCCCTTGCGCTCGTTCTTGGCAAAGAGTTGTATGGCCGATTCGTGGCCATTTCCCGCGGCCCATGATAGTGCAGTCCGGCCGTAATCGCGGTCTTTGCGGTTCATCAATTTGGAGTCACCTGTCTTGAGCGAAGACTTTACTGCTGTCGCAAGTCCAAAGTAGGATACCGCCATAAGATTTGAGAATCTCGGGCAAATCCTTGTTGGATTTGTCAAGACCCAATATATTTGAAACCAGGTCGAGAAACGGGACGACCCAGTGTCGCAGATGCCCACGATGGACTGTGCTGCCGAACTTGCAAACTCGGCTGGCGACTCGCGCATGTGAGTTGCCCATTGAGTAGCCGAGTAGCCAAGGAAGACGTGTTTACCCAGGTATTCGGGCACGAGGTAGCCCAAAAACCGGGACGCCTCATAGCCGCTAAACTCGGGAGTGTCGGTAAGAGGGTCCGTCTCAAACTCGTCAAAGAGCAAATTCCAAGTACATATCTCGGCGAGAATGCGGTGTGAATCCTGTGGCTGGAGCGAGTGCTTCCACTGAACATCCCCATCAACGTCGCTTATCGCCTCTTCCAGGTCGTGCTGAACCAAATACTCCTTGGCGGTCTGGTGAAGCAAGTATATCCTCGAGTTGATGATGGTGACAAAGAGCCCGCAAGTGTCTCGGATGCTCTCCCGGAGTCTCCCTTCAGACTTGACGTTGAGCTCGCCATAGGACCGATGACTCTCATGAAGTGCAAGCGCAAACCCCATTTCCGATAGCGTCAAAGGCCTTACTGCCGCCACAACTATATGCAGGATTTTCCTGGCCTGGTCAGGATTGCGGCTATGAGACAGGATCCTGTCATAGGCGTCGTCCACTGTCTTTGGCAGTTGAGAAGTGGCCTTGAGTATCCCATCTTCGTCAATGTCTTCTTCGTGCTCAATGAGGTTAAGGGTCAAGTGAACATATAGATATGTTCTGTTTGGAACACGCAGAAGCTCGCGAAGCAGCAGCTCCTGCTCGTCCTGGCTAAGCATCAGATGGGCACTGAGAGTGCGCACCCTGGTCTCGACGAAGATGTCGATTTCCTTTGCTATCTTTTCCATCTCATCTTCGCTCTCGCCGCTCAAATGAACGACAGGAAGTTCTGGTATATCTTCGAGTAGTCCTCGTCGAATTGTAGTAGTGGGCCGACTGGTAATGAAAAATTTTAGTTTAGGCTTTCTGTTGCTGCTATTGCGGTATAACCTAGACAATGCTTGAGTGAGCAGGGAGCTTCCAGACGCATCGCATTCATCGATTGCATCAAGAACACAAACGATCTCGCCGGAATTGTCGTCTTCTGCTGCTCTCAGGAGAACGCTCCACAGTTCGCTAAACGAGCTGGTAAGCGTTTCCCTTTCAGCTCCTAGCTGAACAAGGACCGTCTTTGTGAACAACTTGCGCTTCTGCAGAAACAACTGATATAGGATACAACAGAGAGCCGTCACAATGCTGCGTTGCTCATCTGAGTCGTCCTTGAAGAAGAAGTAGCACGTTGTTCTGTGGTTGTTACTCGGGAGGGCAGAATCGACCAGGTGCTTTGCGAGAACCGACTTTCCACATCCAGGGTCTGCCGACACCCAAAGAGCCTCTGACCTGGTCTCTAGCCAGCCCCGGAAGAGCTTGTGTTCGATGAACCACTCGCAAGTGCCCGGTATGCGATCTGGGTTTCGGTCTTTGTGCTCTTGGTATGGTGTCTTTTTGAGTCTATTCAATATGCCGATGTCGGTTGCTGTCCAGGTCGCGTCCGGGGACGGCCAAGTCCTCAAGAGCGGTGTCGCTGGTTGAAAGTGGGCTAAGACCATTTTCGCAGCGGCTGCTGCTGTTGCTGCTGCGTAGCCCTGCCATTTCTTGTTCTTGTGGCTATCGGCATAGTCACAGACGCTCTTTATTACCAAACAAGAGCCAGGGAACGCCTCCCACATGCCTACGCCCTCCATCTCAAAGGCGATGACGCCGTCTCGAGTCGCGATCTCGTCCCGGTCCAGGCCGGACCTCATGACAGTATCGCCAGAGGCAACGAGGCCGAAGTGGACGACTGGGAGGCGGTCCTCGATCGAGTGTGCGCGGGACACCAGCTCTCGCTCGTCGCATCCGAGGGTGTCGCAGCTCATCTCGAAGGACTGGAAGCACATGTCCTCCTCTTTACCACTACCACATGTTGCGCAGTCCTCGAGGTTGCGGTGCTTATGGAAATAAGCTGACTCGAAAAGCCTGTCGTGAATACGGCCAGGATATGCGGCAGACAAGTCAGGCGCCCGCTGCACGATGTCCAGCGCGGCCGCGATGGTAGTCTGCAACTCGCTTTCCTCCTCGGCCTGCAGCTTGGCCAGGACGGCGAGCAGTTCCGAGTTGGGGCTTGGGAGAGTGCCGCGGGGAGTGTCCTTGCGCACAAACTTGTTGTTTGGGAACCGTCGTCCAAAGTCGTACTGGACGAGGCCCTCACTAATAACAACATCGCCAAGAAGAACCTCCTTCCCGCGCGTGGGCCCAAAGGGGGCACCGGCACATATGCCGACCATCATGGCGAGCTTGATCCTCTGGAAGCTGGCGTGCAGGTTGGATGCGGCAGTGGCGGCAGCAACCTTGCCCATGGTGGGCATATGGACGAGCACGACGTTGTGAGGGCCGATCAGTCCGAACGAGTAAGTGTTTGGGTCACCTATGGCCTTGCCGTAGATCATGGCATCGTACTCTTTTTCGAACAGGGCGGCGACGGTCCTGGCCTCTAGGGGCAGGGCACAGATGATGGCGACCTCAAAATCATCGCGGTCTATTGGCCTTTGGCCTTGAAGAAGGTCTTGGGTCTCCTGAGTCCCTGGCGCCCCGGGTTTTAGAGGAGAGGCACCCATGACACTAGCCTTTCCTCTCTTATCAGGGCTGGGTTATTGATATTCTCTGAAAGAGCTGGCCTCTTTTGGAAACGCCCCTGATATTACTGTCGTCCCGTCGGGACACTGTAAGTCTTTCAGGCAGGGAGGAAGAGGCGAGGAGAACCTAGGTAGGGGGAGGGCTGAAGGAGGACTCGGGAGAGGGGGATGGGAGGGAGGGTTGATGTGTATGTGCCTATGCCTCCCAGCTACCCTACGGCGCTGCTAGCACTCGATAGGTTAATGTATGTATGTATCCGTAACTAAGGTTGGATTGTTGGTCGAGCCGGAGCCCAAGACAATCCCACCTGAGATCCTTGCGGCCCAATCACCAATTCATCACAGCCAGATGCATACTAGGTCAAGTCGGTTGAGTAACGTATTTTGGATTTGATTTGGCAATAAAAAGCCTAGAACTTTGGGGATTTCTGAATTAAAACATAAAGTTAAAATCACCAGACTGCCCCCTCGCTCCTGCTGCTTGTGGATTCACGTTGATCTGCAAAGAGAAGAAGGTAATTAACTTGAGCAGCCTTATGGCTGGAAAGGACGATGGATGCATAGGTCCCGGGCCCGGGTCCTGTACCCCGGACCGCGCCCCTCTCCCCCACTTTACGCCTAGAAGTAGCTCCGCCTACCAGTGCGAATCGCGTCTTCTTTCGCCCGACAACCCCGAATCAATAAAACAGATCAGCGGCGGCGTAACAAAATCTCAAAAGTTCCAAACAAAAACACGTATCGCCATCATGGTCAGTTAATCCACACTTAGAATCCCAATTCCCCTCGACTCTCCCAGCTCCCAATCCCTCTGTCCCTATACTTACGTCCCTACCTAAACTTCAAAACAACCATTTGCCCTGCCTCCATGATCACAACCCCCACCCCTAAAACCCTCAAACCTTCAAATGGGGAAACCTTCAACACTAACAACAACAAAACAAAAAAAGAACAAAGACGCCACATACACGTTCGTGCACATGCAGCAGGCGCGCGATGCGGACCTGTTCGAGGACTTCTGCAAGGACAAGCTGCCGGCCGACGACATCTACGTAGCGGCGCACCTACAGCCCATCAACCCCGAGGACGAGGACGACGTGGTGCCGGACCAGCACGCGGCGTTTGGGATCCAGAAGGCCACGCAAAAGAGCCGCGAGCCCGCGTGGCGCGACCTGGGGCTCGCCGAGCTGATGCGCCAGGGCCCGTCGTCGAGCGGTACTGTTGCCAGTGCTGGTGGCGGTGCCGGAGGGAGTGGTACTGGTACTGGTACTCGCCGGTCCGGAACCCAGTCCCGCCGCGGGAGGGCCGGGCGCGACTACAAGGGGATGCCCAGGTGAGGGCGAAATTTGATCCGCTTCCTGGCGTGTGAATTGGACGCCAATTGCTTTTTATTTGGGTTGGTTTTGAAATGAGAATGGGTTAGCGAGAATTTTTTGGAGTCTGGCGAAGGCGGCATCTGGGCTGGTCTAGATAGACCCGCGACGGAAGGAGAAAGAAGCTTCACATGGGAACATCATATCACTATGGCGTCGTTCTTCATTCTCATCCGGCTTTTGTTTTGGTGTGTCTATGAAGGTAGAGAAAAAAAAATGCCTTCCTCTTCAGTCAACCATACCGAGCACAGTTTGCCAACTCCTGGTCAGCCACCCGCACTAAACAGTAACATCAAACCCATTGTGAACCCTTGTTCCGAAGTGGGGAAGAAAAAACCGAGATCATGACACCCGGTGACTCCCTATCGCCCAACTCCTCAACGCCATACTTGAAATGCCCCGGAAACCCAAGATTTTCTTCGCCGTCGCGGAGCCGAGCCCCTCCCGCGCATACGCCATGCCTTATATTAACCACGGCCCGTCATCACACCTTGCTCGCAATAAGGGCCTCGCGCTCGAGGACCTCTGGCTGGAACTTGAGCAAAAAGACGGTCTTTCCGGGCCACATCTCGCCATCCTCGTTGCCGCCAACACTGTGTGCGGTGACGCGGGCGGGGAAGGCGGCGCCGTCGCAGACACCCTCGACAATACCGGCGACGTAGGCGGCGCAGTTGAGTTGGCTCATCTCGCGCGGCACGCTGATGTAGGCGTTGACGAGCGGCTCGTTGTCGATGATCATGTACTCGTCGGGGGTGTCGGGGTTGGAGCTCTTCTCGAGCCGGTCGGCCTGCCGCCCGAACAGGTGCTGCCACAGGCTCATCTTGATGAACTGCAGTAGCGAGATGATGTTGAGCGGCCGCGTCTGCGACCGCGCCGGCTCGCGGATGAGCAGCAGGTCCAGCAGCTTGAGCCCGATGGGGTGGCCTTGGTTGTTGAGTCTGGAGGGGGGAGGTTGACTGTCAATTCCATGCGCTGTAAGCTGGGACGAGAGGGGCAGAGCAATAAGACACGACGCACCGCTTCTCTAGCTCCTGGATTCCCGTCACCCTCCTCTGCGCATACGTGACCATCTCAGAGAAGAGGTATGCAAAGCTCGACTGGCTGAGCTCGGCCGTCTTGCTGCGATTGAGCGGCCGGTGGTAGATGGTCTTGCCGTTCGTTGGGTACCGGAGCCCGGCCGGCTCTTTCCCCGTCGGCTTGCCCGTTGGTACGTGTGACATTGTCGCAAGATGTGCGTTTGTAGCCAGCTGCTAAGCCTCGAGCCTATTCCAAGTTTTGGCTCTGCTGGAGATGGCGCGCCAGGCTGAGTCGAATGGCTGGAACTGGATGGGAACTTGAAGTTGATTGCGATTGCGGCACAACCCCACTGTGGCTTGACATTCAGGCCCCGGGGAACCAAAGCAGGGGGTTGGTGTGGGGGCACAGTACCGAGTATTACAGTACTGTACCTACATAAATCACGAATTATTCCATCGACTCTCAGGCATATCATGTTAGGCAAGGTAGTAGGTATCTGGTATCTACCAGCGTTACTCTTTATAAAAGTGACACATAAAGAATACGCCTAACACAATTCATCCGCTATTCATTTGTCGTCGCTGGATGAGCCGCGAATACGGAATATGTCACCACCTAGTACACTGAATGCTCAAAAGCCATCTTCACCAAACCATGTGGTCTATAAATATCTCAGTGTTTGCTGTAGCGCGACTTATAAGGCCTGTACCGTTTGCCCCCCGCATAAAACTCTCTACTCGACGTCTAATTAGACCTGGGTTTCAAGTTCCCTAGACCCCCATCGCTAGTTAGATACCAAGCGAGATCAACTTCAGACTGTCCACAGAATCCAGGGCCCACTAGGCAGGTCCCGTTTCCTTAGTCTCCTCGTGCAAGTTCTTGATCTGTGTGGAGAAGTCTTTGTTCACCCATTCCCAGTAGACTGTCCAAACCTGGTTCGAACCGCTGGCGGCGCCACTCTTGGCCCTGCCACCGCTATTCAGCGCAGACTTCAACTTCTCGCCGAGAAGAAGTGTAACACGCAACACGGCTTTGTTTCCCTCCTCCTGCTTCTCAATCTCTTGCTTTACTGCCGTATCTTTCAACTTTTGTGAAAGCGTCATCCTAAACGCAACGGCAATTGAGTCAAGACGGCGACTGGTCTCGTCAGGGTCAATATAAACCAGCTTCGACACCATGAAATTGCAGAGAGCACGGATGTCGTTTTCGTCCGAAAGACCAGCCACGATACGATCGTAGAGATCGATTGTGCTAATCCGTGAAAAGGCCGTCTCCATGAGTGCGTAGAGGGTTTCGTAGGCAGCCTAGATTCAATAGAGAATAAGTCATCAGAATGGGCGCACATGAAAATGTTTATACCCGTGAACATACCTTTCGGACTTCCAAGCCATCGTCGATAATATGTTTGAATGGGCCCATCTGAACCTCATGAATAAGCTCCGGCTTTATGACCGTCTCATTCATGACATAAGGCATCAGCTGGCTGAGATGTCCCAGGATTAGCTCTGGCTTGTTGTGCGATGCAGAATTTAGTGTCGACATGGCGTGGCGGCGAATCTCCATCTCAGGGTCCTCGAGGATGGTCTTGAGCATATCAACCAAAATACCCTTTAGAACCGCATCGAATGCCTCGTTCTCGTCCGGAAGAGTGTAGCGAAGGGCCTGAACAGCGATGGCCCTCAGGACAAGTGACTTGTTCCGGAGGAGAGACTACAGCGTTGTCAGTAATCAGCAACAAGAAGTCGTTTGCGCAAACGGTTTGGTAGTATCACTCACCTCGAGTTTTGGCACATAGGTCTTGGGGTCAATGATGGCCAAACGGCCCACGCATTCGGCGCATACGGCCTTGTTGTCCTCGGCTCCAGCAGCGGCGAGAATCTGGTCCCATATCGCCGCTGAGAACTGGCTGATGTCGATGGAAAAATGTGCGGCCTGCTGGAGGACCTCCTTGATCGACTGGAGGAGCAGGTATTGGGTGCTTCCTTTCTTCTGCATCGCCTGAAGGATGGCGGGAACATACACGGAAACATTGCCTGCTCCCGCTCGTCCAAGTGCAGCGGCAGCAGATAACGATACCTTGTCGTATTCGTTTGTGAACTGCTCCAAGAATAAGGTGGGCGGCAGCGGGAATTTCGAACCAAGTCGCAATCCTGCCTCTCCCAAAACAGCGAGCGCAAGGCTTGCCCGGATCTGGTCCGAACCATTGGCCCTGATCTCTTCGACGAAGTTATCCATAGTAACCCCGGCCGAGCTGCCGTTGGCAACGAGAAGAGTTCCAATCACCCGGCCGACGACCGAAGGTTCACCGCTAACACCAACATCCTGCAAGAGGCCTGTCATCATCGCCTCGCCCTGCCCATTCTGGCCAACGTTGGTCATCAATACGAGCAACGAATCAAGAACAGAACCCGCGACAGTTGACTGGAGAAGGCCGCAGAGCGATCGAATCAGCTGTGGAGTCACAACAACCGCGGGTTTCTCGAGGACAAGATGCGCGAGAACAAGAAGACCCGGGCCAAGGAGCTGGGCATCATTGTTAGCAATGACGGCGTTAATAGAAGTTCCAATGACTTGTATCGTTTCGTCGTCTAATGTGCCTCTTGTGGCAGGCGACAGGATAAGATGCTTTAGCGCCATAATGCTCGAGCCCCTCAAAGCGCGATTCGATTTCCTCAATTGGGCTGCAAGTTCAACGGTAACTTGACGTATCCATTGCGGGTCGAACTGAACGCCCGCTGTAGACAATGCGGCGATGGTATCAACTGCTCGCGCCGAGGCCAGCCTGGTCGTCTCGTTGCGAAGCCGATCAAGTAAATATCCAAGAGCAGCCTTTCGTTTCTCATCTGAGAGCAGCCCTGCACCTTCACTCCCTGCCGTACGGGCTAGGAGCGTACCTAAAGCATGGATCGCCTTCTGTCTCACCTCGACGTCGGCATCGTTTGCAATGGTTCGGCTGACGATCACATCATACAGTTTCTGAAGCTCCCCCTTGAATTTTTGTCCAGTCAGGCGGGAGCGTGGAGGGGTGATGGCCTTGACCACTTCCTCAGCTGTTTGAATGGCCTCCGCCGAGATCTTGAAGAAGCGGTCATGGACCACAGCAACGACCCCAGCGACAATCCTGGAGAGATAAGGCTCAAGCACAGCCGAGGAATGGTTCTTGACGATATTGCTAGTTAGCCGGAGAGCGGCAATTCTTAGAGTGCTGGCTGTCGCCGAAGCGCTGCCTCCACCAACTGAGAGAGACGCCGAGGTAGAAGAAGCACTTGACGGCTTGATCGCGTCGATTACTGGGATTGTGATCTGCTCGAAATAAGGCCCAAGGCCGCCTCTCTGGACAGATACCATGTCGTCCAAAAGGTTGATCGTGGCTTGTTTGGTGGGAATCAGCTTTCCTTTGAGTAGCTTGGTAGCCGACTTGACAATAACAGGGGTAAGACCTGCGAGGTCGGCACGTGGGCCTGCGGCGGGAATCTTCTCCAGAGTCGGCGAGGTGAGGCCTGTTCCGGATAGATCCGATGCGGCGATGGTGATGGCAAATGAAGATGCGCCGCCGCCGCTGCTTTGGCGCCTACGTTTACGGCTCGGGGGGAGCTGGTTCAAGTAGTCACTTTGGGCATTGTCAATAGAGAACTCGGGAATGATGCCCTCGCCAGTCTTCCGGACAAGAAGGGCCAAGGCAGACAAAACCTCCAGACGCACGTTCTCCTCGCGTTCGTCGAATCTCTTTACCAGAGCTGGGGCCACTTTGGAGTACAAAACACCGCTGTCCAAGAGATCGCCACTGCCCCGAGTCGAAATGATGGTGTAGAGAGCTTTCGCCGCGCAGCGTCTGACCTTCCAACTGGCATCGTCATCGTCATCGAAGCCGCCGTCGGCCTCAAACTCGTCGTCCTCTTCGAGTTCTTCGTCGTCTTCTTCGATATCCATGTCATCGTCCTCGTTCACGGCGTAGTTTGGGTCAAACTTGAGATATCGAAGACAAGCCTCGAGAGATATATCCGTATACGGCCGCATCTGTATTGGGCATGCGGACAGGAATGCTTCCAACGTCACCAACGCAGCCTCGCGGACTTCGCTAAACTCTAGGGCAGCCTCACCGCCCTCGCTTATCTCTTCGACCTGCGCCTGTAGCTCGTCGTCACTTAGTGGCTTGAGAACAAAATGGGCCAGCTCTGGAAGATGTCGCCCAAAACGGTACGGGATCGACCGGGCCATCGAACCTAGGATGGTTATGTAGAGACGCCGAGTCATTACTGAGACCTGCGGGTGGCTAAAGACGCCAACAGCCCGTCTGATAAAGGCCGATAAGAGGTCATCTGTGAGGTAGTGTGCGAGCATCGACACTGCGACGACCGCCCGCTTCTTCACCACCGAATTTCCCTTATCCTGCTCGAGCACCGAGACAACAGCGTTGTGCAATCCCTCGACTTCAGCGGGGTGTAGCATGGGCCCAAAGCATCTCACGATTTCGATGACCACGTCGACCGTGTCCGAAGCCACCTCCGGTTCATAAAGAATTCCCGGGACTGCCCTGCCGCCGGGGGCGAGTTTGCCCAAGAAACGAGGCAGTAGTACACGGCTGATACTCGTATATGCCTCGGCCACATCTTTCGGGGTCGCTACTCCTGGAATGGGGCGCGGGAGAGCTTCGACCGTCGTTCGCATGGCCATTGCGGGAACAGAGTGGTCAACCGAGAGTTTCAGCCTCATACTTACCAATTTCTCCATCATCGGGACAACTAGCGGGAGAGGAATCTTTCTAACGAGCGGACCGAGACTGTATATAGCCCGTTAGCTATGTGAAGAGTTGCCATGGGAGACAGAGGGGCAGCGGGCTCCTACCATTTGATGGCCTGGTTCTGGACCTCGCCATTAGTGTCGTCCAACGCCTTGACAATATTATCAACAGTCCGCGAAGCCGTGTTAAAGTCGTGGTGGAGAAAATCGTTCTTGGCTATGGAGAAGATGGTGAATAGGTCATTGAGGGCCATGAACCGAAAATCGGGATCGGGATCGCTGATTTTTTGCAGGAGCTGATTGACCGTCTGCGGGTTCGGGTTGGTCGGGAGTGTTGTCGCCATGGTGGCTCGTTGTCGGGACCTAGAAGCGGAGGCTAGGTATTGGTGCAGTGGCGAGCTAGGAGAGTTAACGAAGTCAGTAAGATCAAAGGTTGACACAGTTGACGAGTATCAGTCTGGGCGCTGATTTCTACGGAAACGGAAGCCGGGGGATCGATCTCACATCTACGACGACCACGATGATCACAGAACGTGTTCGCTCGGGCGCGGCAAGACCAGATATAGCAAATCCAATCCGCCGGAGTTCCAAAACATTCGTTGCGTATAGAAATCCCGCAACTACTTGTGCCGTAGCCGATGCTGGTTCTGGGTAAGATAGTTGGGCAGAGGAAGGCTTAGGTGGTCTGTGAGGCGGTTGTGGGTATGATTTCTAAAAGGCAGCAGCGGGCGGGATGGTGGGGTAGGTGTGGATGACCAACTGGGCGCGGGCGCGGGGTTATACATGGCGCATGGTTCCACTTGCTGCCTGCAGGAGGTCCGGGGTCTTCCTAATGCACGTTTAAAGAATGAAATGCCTTAACGTTCCCAAATAGGTTCACGATCTACTGGATATTGCGTTGGATGTTAACCTCGCCTTTGAGCCTCTAGAGGTCTAGAATAGTCTACACCATCGAGGGACCTGAGCTTCTGCGGAGTGCTTACAAAGATATTCGGTTGATTGATTGGGGTCAGAAGACCTTGCTACCTACCTAGGTACCACCTTTCCTACGTATTGGTAACAGAGGCCTTCGTAGGGCCACGCTACAATAATACGAATAATACGAAGACGGAAGTCGGAGTTTAATAGGAGCGGGTCATATACGTCAGTATCCGTACCACAGCCCATATCTAAACACTATTTATTCTTATACTATGCCTCAACTAGTTCCATTCTATTTTTTAAATGAAGTAACTCAACAACGATTGAAAGCCGACGACAGGTAGTGCTTTTAACCACGGCCACCTGTCTGCTTGGAGCTCCTGCTCTGGGATCTTAGTTAGTCCTCAAATCTGCCTTACCCACTGTTTTAGCCTGTCTCCAACGTAGTCCCTTGTCCTCGCAACTGCTTGCGATTGCAGCGGGAAAAATGTAAGTTTCCCGCATTAGGGTTTGAGTTGGCTCATTTCACACTGCTCTCACTCGCCAAGAGACCAGACGTGGCCGCTAGATCATAAGGTATCCGTATACTTGGATCAGCATGTCAGCAGCTACTTCAAGAGCTCTGGCGTTGCGCTCGAGCTTCCAGACAGCTTGTCGTCGGCCTGTCCAGAGCCAATTGATTCGGCCTCTTGGTCGGATGGGCTACGCCAGTGCCCAGGGTAAGGCTGCCAAGTCGAGCGACATGCCATGGTGAGTGTGATTTTTGCTCGTTGATTGCCTTGGGCACATATCCATGCGTACGACTTTCTGGCATAGAACCACTTGGCACGGCCATGGCGGTGAACTATGTTAACTGGGCCATCGAACCACATAGGTTTATTATCTCTCTAGGAATTGGTATCCCGGCCGCTATTTACCTCTGGACCAGCGGCTCCAAGAAGAACAGCCATGCCACCCATGCCAGCCACGGCAAGGGACACAAAGAAACCAAGGCCGAATCAGAAAGGGCTCGGATGATTCTAAGCCAGCAAAGGAGAGCTCCGAAAAAGAGTCTTCCAAGGCGAACCCCAGCGAGGAAGAGAAGCCAAAGGAGTCCGATAATTTGAGCAAAAGCAAGCGGTGATAGGGCACCCCCATCTCACAGCTCTGACGGTAGCGAGTCTAAGGAGATAGACAAATCAACTGATAACGTGAGTGTTGTGTTGTCATGGCCCTGCGTCTCTGATTAACCCAGTTCACGCACAGCAAGCCGACAAGCTCACCGACAAGCCCTTCTCCATAAGGGTTGGCTCGACCGAAAAATGAAATTGGAGCACGAGAGCAAGCAATGCTGCCATGTGTAAGATATGATAGTTCGGGTGCTTAATTAAGCAAGCGAGGCGACTCGGGGTTACGAATGTAAGTGCGGTGGCCGGAAATTGCTCTGGGGTTTTCTGGAACGCCACTCAAGGTAAACATGCAAATATAAAAGCCTCACTTCTGGTGGAAGGAGAGTGTCGATCTTGGCATACAAACGGAAAGCGCGGAAAGAACGAACCGCCAGTCTCTACCATAGTTTACTAAGGTACTTACTAAATCAAGGGAGTCCAAGGCAAAACACTCTGGCCAATGTCTTCTCTTTCCATGTCTGGCAAGCGTCGGTTCAGGAGCAAGCATACGGGAGGAAGGACCGACCCTCTCTCTGTAGACCAATACTCGGAACTCGCGTAAAAGACGTCGGGTGTGCTTAAAGTTCTTGCTCTAGGTCTCAACCTCTTCCTCCGTTTTGCAACACAGCCCTACCCCTCGAGTCGGCATTATTATCAGCTCTATCCTCTCCGGCCTGCCGTAGGGCTTGATCTCGTCACACGCAATGGCCCAGAACTCTCAAGGCCAGGACTGGAAAACCCGTCTCTGTGACACGGGCGACGATGGCGACTGCCCAAGATCCTGTTTCATTGGGTGCGACCAGTTTGGCCGGACGCGTTACCGACTGGACCGAGTCGATCTCCATGAAGACGGCTTGGACCTCACGCACTACAAGGGGTGCAACGGCCCCTGCTGGATCTATTTCTGCTTGTGTGTCGGTACTCTGTGTATGTACGCCCGCTTCTCGCTGCTGGCTGGGCCAAAATAGCACTCGGCTAATGGCTGCTCAAGACATTGGCAGCGGCATTTACACAGCCACGCAGACCAAACGAGTTCGGCAGACTTATAGCATCGAGGGCGGTCATAGTGACGACGTAGCCAAGGGCATCTTCTGCCAGCCGTGTTCCTTGATCCGGAACGAGCTCGAGGTCCGCCGACGCGAAACGGAGAACCGCGGCCTCCAGATGTCGGGGGGCTTTGGGCCACCACTGCCCCTGGGCGAGAATGACTACCGCCCGCTGTTCGCAATGGCCAACTCAGAAGCTTACCGACCGGAGCCCCAGATGACTTCTAATGGCCAGCAGAATCGCGAGGTGCACTTCCACCCGCCTCTGCAGGAGCGGGGGCCGCAAATGGTCCCGCTGTATCCAACCGGACTGAACCAGCTGCCACCTATACCGCAAATTGCGAGCCCTCTCCACTCTCACGAGGGTCAAGATCGCAGGTCCCATTTATTGACTCCAATCAGCGAGAGAGACAGCATCGAAGACCCGCGCGTCCAGCACCAGAGAGAGAATATCCCCAACTACCCGCAGGTCCATAACTGGCTTCAGTCCATGAGTCCAAGCCCCAAGGACAAGCCTACTGTTGAGAAGGCAGCTCTGGTGCCGGGGCCTGGTAACCCGCCGGCTCTCGTTCCTCCGTGTCCCGGGCCAAGTCACAAGCCCCCGAAGAAGCACGGCAAGAAGAAGGGCCATAAAGATGGCTCGCCGAGCAAGCCGAGTGCAGCAGTCAGGTATCCTGAGTGCAAAGACAAGACAGATACGCCAGCAGCGCCGGAAAAAGAGGCTCCAGTTCAGACAAATAGAGACATGCCTGAGATCATCATCACGCCTGGCGACCACCCCAGAGTCCGGATAGCCGGGTCTAAGCCAGGCCGCCCACATGAGATCACAGTCGACATTGTGGTGCCAAGTCCTACCGAGGCGCAGCGGCAGCATAGCATACAGGTCGATGTTCGCGTGCCAACGCCGGAGGCCATACCGAGTCCAGAACACGACCTGTCTGATGACGAGCGAGTTGGCCCGCCCTCGCTATCGGACCGCGAGCACAGCATCAGCAAGGACAATCGCGTAGCCGTTGATGCTACGCCTTTCCGCGAGCACGATATCGGCTCGGACGAGGTAGTCAGCGACAAGAATGAATCGGAGCCAGAGGCTCAGACCCATGACCTCCCAGACGATGAGCTAGTAGCAGTGACAATCTCGCCGTTTGAGCCGCATGACATTGAATCAGACTCTCGAGCCCCTACGCCCAGAGCACTTCCGGCGCGTGAGCACAGCATCTCCAAGGACTCACGGGTCGCCACGCCTGTCTCCAGGAGGCCTTTTACTCACGGAATCCGCTTGGACGAGCGAGTCCCAACCCCTGAGCTTCTTCGGACCAACCTGGAGCACGACATATTCCAGGACCGCCGAGTGTTGTCGCCGAGCCCAGACTATGAGGACCACGACCTGCACGCCGACGAGCGAGTCAAGACTCCAGGTCTCTTTCCGGCAAGACAGCACTCAATCAAGTCGGACAGGCAGGTAGCAGAGTCAGCCGGGACGACCAGGGGACATGGCATTCAGGCGGACGACCGGGTGGCCTCGCCGGGCCCGAAGCGGGCCAAGGAGCACTCGCTCAGTGTTGACACGAAAGTGGCGCAACGAGCACACCAGCTACTCGAGCAATTCTTGGAGCAGGACAAGAAGTCGGGAAGCAGGACGGGGAGCCGGGCCGAGAAGGAGCGGTCAGCTGCGAAACCGGAGTGATTGCCTACGGGCGGCGGCGGTAGACGGATACTGCTGACTGAAGCGGGAGAGGACGGATTGGGATCGATTGGAAAGACCCCGACCAACAGCCGGAGGATGGCACCACAACAGTAATAAGTAATTGCATCATACCTAATAGCTACAGCAGTGCGAGTAGTGTTATTGATCGACGGGCATGCTCGTCGATACCTAGGCAATAAAAGCTCCGTTGCTCAAACTTCACACTGCTCTTTCGACCTATTTATTCACCCATTGACCTTTTTAATCTCGGAGACAAGGGACTTGGCTGGCAGATATGGCAGCTTTGTGCGGATACAGTGCATATATCACGTAATTACATAGGCACCTTTCAATGCCGGAGGAGATCGCATAGGTATGGAGCCCGCGTACCGAATACGCCAGAGCCTTCCGTGGAGAGTCGGTGAACGTGAACGGGAAGAATAATGGATGGAAGGCCGAAAGGTTCGTTCGATTTTGCCAATTCCCCGCGGCGAGTTGCAGCAAACCCCACAACCACCAGACCCCTGGGCCCACCGCTGCGCCAAAACTTGCACCCCGCTTGGCGGGGCTGCAGCCGGAGGGGGGGACAACTTCTCATCAGCCGCGACACGGAAGCCTCGCCGAGTTGTGCGTATATAGAGACATGCGTGTATAACGAACGATACTGTCGTCTGACCATATAACTGCTTGTACTATCGTGAGTACCTGCATTCTGTTTGCCAGTTTACATACAATTGGAGGCCCAGGCCAGTTCATCAGCTTACAGCACTCCCTTAGGCCCTTCGTTAGCAGCGGCGTCCAGGCATTGTCCACTGTGCAGCAGTCACTCACACGACGCAATTGGAAGTCTGTGTCTCTCAAAATCATGGCGCCAGCACAGTTCACAGTAAAGGTCGGCACGCGGCGGTCGGCGCTGGCCCTCAAGCAGGTGGAACTCGTGACGGCGGAGCTCAAGCAGGCGCACCCGCACGTCGACTTCACGGTGCACCCCATCTCTGTGCAGGGCGACCGCGACAAGACGACGCCGCTGCCCGACCTGGGCAAGGGCCTGTGGACGTCGGAGCTCGAGGCCCAGCTCGAGTCGGGCGGCGTCGACATGGTGGTGCACTGCCTCAAGGACATGCCGACCACGCTGCCCGCCGGCTGCGCCCTAGGCTGCATCACCCGCCGCGAAGACCCGCGCGACGTCGTCATCTTCCGCCGCCCCGACGCCCACGCCCGCCTCGCCGACCTGCCCGCCGGCGCTGTCGTCGGCACCAGCAGCGTGCGCCGCGCCGCCCAGCTGCGCCGCGCCTACCCCCGCCTCGCCTTCCGCGACGTGCGCGGCAACATCGACACGCGCATACGCAAGCTCGACGACCCCGACGGCCCCTTCGACTGCATCATCCTGGCCGCCGCCGGCCTGCTGCGCATGGACTTTGGCACCCGCATCGCCCAGTTCCTCGACTCGGCCACCGACGACGGCGGCATGCTGCACGCCGTCGGCCAGGGCGCCCTCGGCCTCGAGGTCCGCGACGGCGACGAGCGCACCCTCGCCCTGCTCAAGAGCATCGAGCACACCCCCACCATGATGGCCTGCTACGCCGAGCGCAGCCTGATGCGCACCCTCGAGGGCGGGTGCAGCGTGCCCATTGGCGTCGAGACGGCGTGGGTGGGCGGAGAAGACGAGGCCGAAGAGGAGGACCAGTCCCCAAAGAAGACGCTGTTGAGGATCCGCGCCGTCGTCGTCAGCGTCGACGGCAAGGACGCCGTCGAGGGCGAGCGCACCGAGGAGGTGGCGAGCCTCGCGCAGGCTGACAGCCTGGGCAAGAAGATTGCCCAGGACCTGGTCGAGAAGGGCGCCCAGAAGATCCTCGACGTCATCAACCTGGTCCGCGACCCGTCGTCGCTCGCTGCGGTCAAGGTCGGCGACGTCTGAAGAAGAAAGATAAGAGAAAAAGAAAAAAGAAAATCACAGCTGCCATACATACCGTGTCTCTTCCCACCATATCACCTCACTTCGACTCGCCCCCGAAACTCTACCAACTCGCAAATATGCCGGCATTGCTGTATAATATACATACATATTAAACATGAGAGAAAAACCAGGTAGGCCGGCGCTGTGTATTGTTGGTACAGATATAGTTTATATATAGAGATGACAAGCGCAGCGCACATGCAATCAATCAATCAAAAAAGCCACTTCTGTCATCCCCATGGGTGCGCTACTAGGTCTGATCTTTCTGAGTGCATGCATAAGGAGGTAACTCAAGCGTGCCAAGTGGGGGACTGGGTCTCAGAGTGCTTCCTTGTGTGTGTGTATAATTATTATCATGTGTTATGTATATCCCGTAGTTTTAGTCTATGAGCGCGCTCTACAACAGCCTTGTTGAATCCTGTTTTTTTTGTTTCTGGGTTTGGTTCTGTTTCCTGCGGGCAGCCGTTGAGAGCGTGGCGGCTAATAAGGGGAGGAAGTCTCTCTACATAAGTATCCATAGTCTCCCTAATCCCAAATGCCTTGCCCCATCGGTAGTAAGGTAGTTAGTTACCAGCTCGACAACCCCCCCCGCATATGTCTTTCTCTCTCTATGATTTGTGCGTGTGTGATTGACGGGCGAGAATGAAACTTTGTTCTCTTTCTCTCTCCTTTCTCTCGATTCCAGAGAGTGGTTATTTGGAATGAGAGACGGGGAGGAATAAACGAAACGAAAACGAAAATAAACACAAAAAACACATCCACCAAACACCACCCGATTTAGCCCGGAAAAGCCCTATGATACAAACCCCGGGCCGTTGTATAATGCGGTAGATCCCTTCCCATCAGGTTGAACTGTCCGAGCTATGAGGATACTCCCGTCCGATGTCGCAGACTTGCTTTCCCTCTCCCTCTCCCCGTCCCGTAGTAACGGGGACAGCATCGCCACTCATCCCGTCTCGATGAACCCAGGCCGTCTCCCCGGGATGTAATTGCCCAATTACCCGGGGCCGCCATATATCCGGACCACTCCCGACCTCACCTCGACGAAGCGGAGAAGAGATTGGAATCTAGTGCTCCTCCTCTCCCTCGGTGGCGGTGAACTCGTCGTAGGCCTCGAGGGTCATGAGGTTGTCGAGGTCCTTGATGCCCTGCTCGCTGACCGTGACCTTGCAGATCCAACCGCCGCCGTGCGAGTCGTCCTCGGGCACCTGATTGATGGCGTTGGGCTTCTCCTCGAGGGTGAGGTTGACGTGCGAGATGGTGCACGAGATGGGCGCGTTGATGTCTGCGGCGCTCTTGACCGACTCGACGGCGCCGATGGCGTCGCCCGCCGCGAACTTCTTGCCCAGCTCCGGCAGCTCAACGAACACGACGTCGCCCAGCGCCTTGGCCGCGTAGTCGCTGATGCCGATGACGCCCGTCTTCTTGTCGGCCGCCACGTCGATCCATTCGTGCTCCTTGGTGTATTTCCTTATGGCGTCTGAGGGGGGGACCAATTAGAATTTGGGCATGGCTAGCATGTTGTGCGTGCGTGTGTGTGTGTGCTGTCTTTCGGGCAGACTAGATTTGCTTTTCTGCTGCCGGTGCTGTCTGCAGAGTTCCCTCCGTATCCGGCATCGGGGGGGAAGGGAGGAACTCACTTGTGGCTGTGACGGAAAACGGCCGAGCAATGACACGGCGCGAAACGGAGCTCTGGGCGAGCGCGGCAAGGCCAGACGGCCGAGCAGACCTTATGTACCGCGCAATTGAAGCCATTGTGAGAGAGAGGGGGTGGTGTCGTCGTCGAGACAAGCTTAATTGGCAGCGGAAAATAGTTGGCGGGTGGAGGTCCTGGCAATGTCTCTCTCTTTGGCGGTCAAATCTGAATCAAACTAATGACGCCGATTGGTGGTGAGCGACGAAAAGAAAGCGGGCGGCCAGGCCCAGTCTGTGCTTCAGTAGGAAAGGCTTGGCGTGGGAGCTTGGGCCTTGGGGCCTTGGGCAATGGTGCTGCTGGTGCCGGACCAGAGCCGACAGGTCCCGAAGAGCGGAGCTTACCTAATAAAGGCTCCGGAAGGTCGCGGTTTATCAACTCCGAAGTGATAATAGAGCCCCGCGCCAGACAACACCGGACACGGAACACACACACACACACAACACTACAATTTGAGAGTTGGCATTGCCTGAGCCTTAAATGCTTCTGATATTGACAAGCTATGCAAAAGTAAGGTAATGCGGCCACGCTATAGGCTGCTTGGCCTTGTAAATGGCGGCAACAGCCCCATTCTCCTTTTTGGGCCGTGATTTCTCCGTGCCATGTATTATGTATTGTTGTTGACATCGTAATCGGTCACGCTGTGAAATATAGGTGTGCACTGAGTGTCTCTCTATCTTTGCAAAGCATCCTCGTTTCAGGGCGCTTTGCATCTTGTGTCGTTCTGCTGCTGCCCGCACTGCCTCGACCTCCGCTCGAGTTGTCAGTGGAAGGACTCGAAGCGCGCAGTCGCGTCGCGTCTCAAACCGCGTGCCAAATCAATTTACTGGGAACGCCAGGGCCTAGACAGGACCGACCAAGCGTAGTTGGGCAGCTGTGACGGCCCGGCGAGTTGGACGAGCGGTGGCGCCAAACCAAACCTTGGTGGGTTCCGCGCTGTGTTGCCCACCGGTTCAGCCTGCCCGCAGTGGCTTCCATCCCCCGTCCAGTGCCACCTCAGCGCCCCTGGCATGGAACCTAGCCAAAAAGGAACTTGAACTACACCACAACAGTCATTTCGTTGAACGATTACTCGAGCATATTACGGAATATTCTTGCAGTATTCGTCCGCCGAGCAGCCGTTGCGCATTGACCGGGACAACAGCTACCACAGCATCCACATCAAGTAGTCCGCGACTTCTTTCCGTTGACGCCAAAGCCCCATCTCCACTGCCCGCCCTCGCCCTCGTCCCCGTACCCGTACCCGTCCTCAGGTGCGCTGCACTTACTTCCAGGTTGTACCGGTCAGTACTCTACCGAGTACGAGCACTGCGCCTGGCGAGGACCCAAGAAGCAGCTTGCCTCATCCCACCAGCGCCTACCTTGGCCGCAATTCAGTTGATGAAGTCGTCATCGGGCTAGCCTAAGACCGCCGCCGGCTCCTTTCCTTCCCTCTCTCGCTCCCGGCTCCACGGTCCCCACCCCCGATCTCAATTTCCCTTCGATCTTGATCTCGACTTCGACCTCGACCTCGAACTTTGTTCGCAGCCGCCAGGGCTCCTCCGCTCCCGAGGTCGAGCAGGCAGCCGTTGGCCTCCCCCACCCCCGATCCGGCTGCATTGCTTTGGGCTCAGCTCAGTCCACTCCACCTTCATCCTGGATTCCTCAACATTGTCGGCAGGGTCTCCGGCCCAGTTCCACGACGCTCTGGACACCATGGACCACGACCACATGCCCGTCGACGGCCACGACGACACTATGGGCGGCATCGAGGGCCCCCCCCACACGGGCTCGGACCAGAACAATGGCTTCCGCGACCGCCGCCACACCCAGTCGCAGTCTTTCGACCAGGGCCTACCCGCCTCCAATTCGCCGAGGTCACAGCCGCACTACCAATCCATGGACACCAATATGGACAGCGACCCCACGGCCCGCTATGCGACCCCGCCTCTGCCGCACCCCGTTTCCATATCGCGCCCTGCGTCGGGCCTCTCGGGCGGACAAGGCGCCGCCTACGGAGCGGACCACGTATCGCGGGCCGGCAGCAACGGCGCGGCCGCCGACGCCCAGGCCAACGGGCGCAGCCACTTGGTGATCAAGGTGGGCATGGTGGGCGATGCGCAGATTGGCAAGACCAGCCTCATGGTCAAGTACGTTGAGGGCAGCTGGGACGAGGACTACATCCAGACGCTGGGCGTCAACTTCATGGAGAAGACCATCAGCATCCGCAATACCGAGATCACCTTCAGCATCTGGGATCTGGGCGGCCAGCGCGAGTTCGTCAACATGCTGCCGCTAGTGTGCAACGACGCCGTCGCCATCCTCTTCATGTTCGACCTAACGCGCAAGAGCACGTTGAACAGCATCAAGGAGTGGTACCGCCAGGGGCGCGGATTCAACAAGACGGCCATCCCCGTATTGGTGGGGACAAAGTACGACCACTTTGTGAACCTGTCACGCGAAGAACAGGAGGAGATCTCAAACCAGGTATGACGGCAACCCGCCCCTCCCCGTGTCTGCTGCCGTCTTTGTGGCCGTCACCTGGACCTCGTGGGACTGACAAAGCCCCCTCTCAACAGGCTCGTCGCTTCGCAAAGGCGATGCGGGCGGCACTGATCTTCAGTAGCACCAGCCACAGCATCAACGTCCAGAAGGTATGCTCGAGTCCTTTTTTCTCTTATTTACCATCTGTTGATCTTTTGCGGTCGTATCGGATCTAACCTGCTTCTTTTGTGTTGGACGGATAGATTTTCAAAATTGTGCTGTCGAAAGCCTTCGACTTGAAATGCACAATTCCCGAAATCAGTAATGTCGGCGAGCCGCTGCTACTATATCAGTCGTGCTGAAGCGGGGAGTTTTGAGTGTCGGCTTTTTGCTTTTGACGGTGGTTGTCCCTCGCGGCAACCTCGCAATCGCCCCCCCTCACCCTATATATAACCCCGTCCCACCCCAAAAAACAAGACTTCGAAACTCAAGCAGTGGGCCACACAGCACCGAGGGTTCACCGGCAAAGTATTGACAGCAGCACTTTGGTGGCAGCATCATGAATAATGTAGCTGTTCAAGCCACGTGAGAGAGTGAGAGGGCGTGCGCGTGTGAGTGAGCGAGCGAGCGAGTGAGTAAGAGAGGGGGGGACAGACAGGGGAAGAGAGAAAAGGAAAGGGGCCCGATTTTTTTGATCCGAAATTGGCAATCCATTTACCGGGCTGGATTTTTTTCTCCTCTTGCCCATACGACGTGGCTTTAGAATACAGCCACACCATCAACCACGCACACACACCTACCTATCTGGGTCCTCGTCGCCCAACCCAATCCAAACCCCCCCCTACCGAAAAGGGGGCTCTAAACTAAATACATCACACACGCACACACAAAGAACTGTCCTCTCCTTTCCATCTCTCTCTGTTCTTGTGTGTCTGTGTGTGTGTTTTGTCTTTCATTTGTCACTAAAGCAACTTTTTGGCGGCATCTCGGGCTTTTCTCTTTTTTTGTTTTTTTTACCGCCCTTTCCGGTCTTGTTATAGCTGGCAAAGATATTGGAGGGGTTAGGGGATATGGTTGGTTGGTTGGTCGGTTGGCGGATGGGTGGAAGGAGGCGAATTAAATCACTCTGGGAACGCTTGCATTCGTGGGCACAATATCTCTCTCTTTTTCTCTTTGTCTGTCTTTTGTCCCTTTTTTTTCTTGCTGTTGTTTTGTTTTGCTCCTTTTCCTTCTCCACTACCTATGCCTCTGCCCCTTACCACTCCTCCGCACGTTGGCCTGTCGAGGGTGGTTGGTGTTTCGTCGGCGGTATACCTGGCCAGGGAAAGGTCGTGCGATGGATGCGAGAGCCTCACGGGAGGGAATCGATAGCAGGAAACGGGGTTAGGAACATCTCTATCTATGTGTGCGTCAGCATGTGTTAAGTTTGTGGCTTCTGGTCGCGCAAGTGGCGAAACTAACCCTCTGAAAGGAAGAGGGCCCACCATGTTTTTGTCTCTCTGTATTGCATGCCATTTTTATTTTTTATTTTTATTTGTAATAAACTACTACCCGAAGAAAAAAAAACAAGTATACCTGCTGGCTTGTTTGGTTTGTGGCTTTCTTCAAAGGCAGTATTTGCTCCGTAGAAGACAGAGAGACGCTTGGGGGTGAGGTTTTACATTCTATTACTGGACTGGGATCTAGCTGCCTACCCACTGACGGTAACTAATCTGGTGGACAGATAGACAAGCACGCATGCCCCTTTCTCTAAGGAAGTGGCAAAACGATTGGACGTGAAGGTATGGCTAAAGGCGGGCTGGAGAGTTGTTTGGCTCAAAGGAACGGCTAGCCCCCTTTTTCTCTGTTTCCTTCAAACATTGACTGAAAGAGAACAAACATCCCATCATCCTTCAGTTGGACTCTATTTTGCTTCTCTCCCTGGTCAGCCCTCCCGGGGTCCTTTTCTTCTCTTCCTTTTTCGCACAGGGGGGCTGACTTTCTTGTCAGACAGACACAAAAAAGCCTTTTTTACGAGCACGGGACGTCGCACCGGCCAATGTGGTCGGCCAGGGGGTTGAGACACTGGCCGCCGCACGAGCACAGCAGCTCGAGGCGGTTGCCGACGGTGGCCGTGGCGGCCGAGCACGAGCCGTCGCCGTTGGCCAGCACGCCGCCGACGGCCGACGCCGACGACGACACGGGCACCAGCGGTGACACGGGCGACACGCCCCACGACGCCGCCGCCGTGACCGTGGACGTCACCGCCGCCGCCGCCGCTACCGACGACGACAGCGATACCGGCAGCCCGTCGCCGCCGATGATGACCGTGGTGGTGATCTGCCGCCCCTTGATCCGCTTCGCCTTGGGCTTCGGGTTCGCCGACGGCGGCAGGCACACGTACAGGGCCTGGATGGGGTCCGTCTTGGTCTTGCCGTTGGCGCAGTTCTCCTTGTTGCCCGCGCAGTAGGCCTTAACGATGTCTTCTTCCTTAAAGTCTGTGTGGAACAAAACCCGGTTAGTTAGAGTTGACAGCGACGAGAAAGAAGAAGAAAAACCCACTCTGGTGGTCGCGCAGGATGTATCCGCAGTACGTAAAGCCTTGCCCGCAGATAGCAGGCCCGGCGGCAGACGACGCCGATGGTACCGGGGATGCAGCGGCCAGCGAGATTGATGACGGCGGCCCGGCCGTCCACGCCACCGACGCAGACGACACCGATATGGGCGTGGGCACGAGCGTCAGCGTCGTGCTCTGCGCGGCCGTCACGCGGAACAGGGCCGCTGCCATGAGCCCGACGCAGGACTGCTTCATGGTTGCTAGCTTTGGGTTTGGCTTTTAGGTGTAGTACTGGAGAGGGCCTTGCTGCTATTCTCGTCACGTCAATATAACAGTTATTGTGCCGTCTATGCTGCCCCTGGCCCTGGAAAGCTCACCTTGGCCCCTTTGGTCTCTTCTCTCCTACTTGGCCTCTGGGTCTCTCTGGTTGGATGTCTGGAGAGGCCAGAAAAGAAAAGGGGGCCATCCAGCCAGCGTCGCGTTATAAGCATGGCTCGACGGGCTCCATGTTGGTCCAGTCTAGTCCACGGCTGTTCCAAGCACATCGCCACCGGATCGGCCGATGGCGACTCTACGGCCACCAAAGTCCTCACCCTCCAGCAGTCCAACACGGAGAGAGAGCAGGCGCGCAAAAGTCCCCTCCTTTTGCCTTCTCGCGCTGAAGAAGAAACCATGGCCCAGCCACGTCGTCGTCTAACATGGACGATGCCGGACATTTATCCCAGCTGCAGCAACAACAGCAACAGGAAACCTCAACAACACGAGCATGCCTTGTTTTTGGGACCAAAAAAACGCCGACAAAGTCCCTGGCCTGTCTAGTTACCCCTGTACACAGACAGGACAAGGAGAATAGGAGGGGAAACGAGCAAATCGGCGATGCTCCGGAGCGGTGGGACGCGGACACGGGCGCGGACACGGCGGCTGCCAGGATTTGTCATGACTGCGCGTGTGTGTCTGGTCTGACGAGAGTTATCCTCTGTTCTGTAGGTACAAGTACCAGGTGACGCTCTCTCTCCAGGCTAGGAACCGAGTCTGTCGCACGATTCGGCTCCCGCTCCCCGCTCCCGTTCTGACAGACCACAAAACGGGAGCTTGGGAAGCACTGTTGAGTGTTGAATCCGCTGGCTCACACAGCAGCAATTGGAAGCGTCATGTGTGTGACTTGTACTGGGGTCTCTTTCTTTATTTGTTTATCGACTCCGTTGAGGAGCGAACCTCGACTGTTTTCGAGTCGATCACAGCAAGATATGACCTACGGCTTATACGCATCACTACCTAATTTTAGTGTGTGCGTGGTGACGAGTATAAGCCATTTCACTTTGGTAATAAATCTAGCTGTGGAACTCTCGTAGGAGTAGACGAAAGAAAACATAACATATCCATCACCATCGCTATATACACACGAAAGGGTCCACGGTTTGTATTGTAACTTCATATACTTGATTTATTTTTGCTGCTAGTGCTATGTAGCTTGATCAATAACCAGTCTCTCGACTACCACCTACCTACCTCCCTACCTAGCTTGTCCATGACAAATAAAACGACAGATATGCAGTGGAAGCGAGTGGCAATTTCCAACCCGAAAAGTCGCCTGCCTATCCTGTGCAACAGTCTTTGACGACGAACGAGAGTCTTGCAGCTGCACCAAGATTATCTAGGCAGCAAAAGCAGAGTATCACGTAGAAGAGAGTGGCTCGAAGGTGAAACTAATGCAATGCAAGACACCCAAGTGTAGAGTTCCAAAAGAGTTCCCAAATCGCATCTACCACATGAAAAAGGGAATAGTCCTCCCCTCCAGCATCAACAGATCCATCCACCTCGGCACGGGGTGCAGGATCAACCCGGCGTCAGTGGTTTAGTGGTAAAATCCATCGTTGCCATTCTGATATAACAACCAGAATTCGATGGGCCCCGCGTTCAATTTCAATTCGCGGCTGACGCAGATCTCTTCTTTTTGCCTTCTTTTTGCCTTTTTGCCATTTTTGTATAAACAAACACCTTTCCTTACAGAGTCAGTCAGTACAAGTAAACAAATCTTGGAAAGGAGTGCAGTGTCAATAAAATTTCCTCAAAAACACCAATATCGCCGTTTTCCCAACCCCCATGTGCCCCAGCCGCAGATAGTATGCATGCCCTGCGCCCTGATAAGACGAACATATCTTACACCCCACATCCCAGTGGCCTGTCCTCGACAGCCATGTATTATTGCACGATCAAGAACTAAACAATACTAGGAGCTCGCCGTCCTACTTCCCCATCTCGCCTTCCTCAATCAACCGGCCCAAAATCAGGCTCTGGATGACTAGCTCATCGCTGAGCGTTCGAATCTTCTTGCTCGGCGGCTCATCAGCAGCAGCCGCAGCCGCGGCACTACCTCTCTTACGCTTCTTGACGTCACCTAGCCGTGACGCCGGGACAGCAAACATGTTCCCCTGGTCCGATTTGCCATCGGCATACACCCAGTCGAACGGCCGGCCCGCATCTTCGGCTGCCTTCATCTCCGCCTTTGCCTCATCGGCGCTGTAGACGCGAGTCAGGGATGCACCCAGGACGCGCGCTAGGAACACGTAGGCCATCTTCTTGTTCTCCAGTGACTTCTTCATGACGAGAAGTATCCGACTTCGCTCCAGAAACTTGGTTCGCTGCCCAATGACATCAACTAGACTAGCAGTCGAAGCATTGTACGGCGCCAAGGTCCGCGACCTGATGGCATCCCCGAGGAATGCCGACTGGCCCGCGCAGAGGAGGTATGGTGTCCAGTCGAGAAGCTCGTTCCGGTCTAGGCACGACGTGATCCAGCGACTTGCAATGCATGGCAACCCAAGTGCCAGCGCCTGGATGTATTTGACTTTGCGAGAGTGGCCATCTGCGATCAGTGCAGCAAATCCCGTCGATCTGCCCTCGGGCGTCAGGCTGATCTCAGGCTCTACCTGAGTCGACGTCGAGTTGCCAGTCACTGGCTTAGCCGGCAACACGTCAAACAGCTCATCGAACCCGTTCTCAAGGATCCTGCCGCCAGCCCATTTGATCGCCTTTTCGATCGCGGCTGCCGACTCCATTCTGGTGTTAAAATGGTCGCTACTCTCGCCAGGTCTGCGGGACTGCAAGGATATTGCGAATGCCATTCCTTCAAAGAGCTCCGTGCCACGCTGTGTTTGTTGGGGCTTGCCGAAGGCCCGAAAAGTTTTTGACGCCGCCGAGACCCGAGATCCACGGAGGCTGTGTTCAAAAGTAGGCGTCGTAGTCTGGGATCGCGACAGCTCATCCGGCGAGGCCGACCTTTGCTTCCCGATCCTAGCAGAATGTCTCAGATTTTCCACCGAGCCCATTTTCAACGCTGGCAATCTCTCATGAGTTGCACGTCGCTTATACTTGGCAACGGCTGGTGAAGAGTTAGATACCAAACCAACACCGAGAGCCGACCTTGCTGGACCCGAATCTTGCGTTGCTGGGGTAGTACCAGACGAGACGGCTGGCGTCGACGCAAGGTTACTCAGTGACGACGAGGTCGAGCCCGGCCCGCCATTTAATGTAGACGATGCCTTGGCTTTGTGAGATCTAGTACTTAATGCCGGCGGTGACGACAGAAAATTGGGTGTCGACTTCACTCTGAGCAGAGGACGGTCAGCTGGAGAAAGGTTGCTCTCTTCGGGAACCTCAAACCGCTCCTCTGTCGGGCTAGTCTCGGGTATGGCATCGGCGATGCCAGTATCCCGACTGCTCAAATATGGCGTTGCTTCTATCGCCGGGCTCGGCATTGGTCTTGTAAGTGGTGGGGCCATGGCTGGCGTCCCAACCGTGTCCGACTTTGGACCTTCGCCTGTTTCGGACTGAGTAGAGTCCGCATCATGCCCGAATTGGCCATCATCAGGTTGCACACGGCGCTCCTGAGAGTCAGCAACAGTCTTCAGCCGAGTTAATTTCTCGTCAGATGACCGTGCCGTACGGCATCGAGTTGAATAACAGGCTGGACCGTTCCTTGGCTTCCGCTTATTTGTTGAGGGGACTTCGATTTCATCTGGTTTCGTAACTCTCGAAGCCCGAGGAATGCTAATATTAACAAGCCTTCTAGAAGCAGCTTCCTTCTTGTTCTTCGCTTTGAGGCGTCTCGTAATAGACTCCTGATCATCGGAGTCGTCTCCTGAGCTAGGGCCATCAAGAGACAGCTGTGAATTTGAGCGCCTCTCCTGCGACTTGTGCATCGGCTCGTACGTGCCCATCGGCCCCGGGGCGGATTTCTTCGCGGGGGCCTCATAATGAGACGACCCAGGGATCACTGGGCCTGTTATGGAGGCAGTCTGGATTGGGCTGCTAGTCACTTCACCGTCAAATCTAGGCGGCGAAGTTGTGCCGGGTAGGACTTGTGGACTTGACGTGGCGTTGGGAACTGGTGACGAACGAAGACCTCGGGTTTTTAGAGGAGACGAGATAAAGACGTTGGGAGATATGGAGTTGTGCGGGAAATCGGCGGGAGAGGGCCGCGACGAGGTTGGGCTGGCGAGCTTGACTGCCGAAGAAAACTGGGTGCCCCCAAACAGCTGCGAGGGTGCAAGAAGCTGAGACCGGCCTCCTAGACGAAAGGGGTTTTGAGGGGGAGCAGGTGTCTCTGGGAATGGCACATATGGGGAGGGCGCCTGGATCTGGGAGGTTGGGTTCCGTGGACGGGCAAACTTTCCAAGGTCGACGAAACCTGAGTCATCCTGAGCCGGCGAGGTGTTCTTCTCCGCGGCTGTCGCTGGCGCGTTTTCAAAGTCAAGATGATCGGTGTCGGAGTGGTCATCTACATCCAGGGATGTCGGGTAGCCGCCAGGGCTGCTACGAAGGAGCTTTATAGGGTTCGTGTCATCGTTGGGGGCCGATGGACGACCAGGAGACGCAGTGCGGAAGTACTGATCGTAGCTGCGTCCGTCGTTGGACTGGGTAGGCGACTGAGAGGATTCCATCTTCCGGAGCTTCTTGGCTGGGCGCGCAGAACCTGCTGATGAGCGGACATGTGGAACGTCCTCTTTATCGCCGTAGTCGTCGATATTACCGCTGTTGTGGTTATCGCTGCAATATTCTGATTTCGGCACTGCACTGAATTGGCGGTCGCTCGATTCGCGATGCTTCGCGCCTCGACCTGAGCCCCGACTGAAGCTGTGGCCTTGAGTCGCGGGCGGCGAGTTGCGACGATGGCGGGTGATGGCATCGCGCGTCTTCATTGCTAGTCAGTGCGGACCCCATGTTACACGCAGCAGGGATTGTGCCTTGGATGAAATTGATTGATTGGGCTGCGTGGGACGGCGAAGAGAAAAAAGCAAAGAAGGCGGACGTACTAATTGAGAACCCGAACCCAGTGCAAGTGCTTCATTGTTGGCGACAGGTCGATTTCCTGTACATGCCAGAAGGTCAGTAACATGATGCTAAGATAAAACATAATCACAGTAAAAATGAAGCTAGCCAGTAGATATTCACCTCTCAGAGAAGTTACTGACGAGGCAGACGCAGCATTGTTTTGCGTTTGGGCGGGCAGAGCCACAGCCTCATCATCTTCGTCGGGTTCGGTGAAGTGTTCGTTCTACTCTCATACAGTGCCCGTTACTTGTGGTTAGCACAGCTCATTGAAGGTCCAATAGCAATTGCTAGCAGGAGAGGGGAAGTCGACGACGCCACCTCGTCGTTTCGGCGCGCAGGGCATGGCATTGGACTCACTATGCTGTCTGTGCTGATACGGTTCCAATACGTTTTGAGGATCTTCTGGCTGTCTTGGGTTTCCATGTTCCATTCAGGCGCCGTGTTCTCGTCACTCTTGCGGAGGCTGCTGCTCAACCTGACCATGCTGGGCGACAGGCGGCTGGTGGCTTGCGGCTTGCGGCATGGAGTATTTTGTAGTGTCGACGTTTAAGGTATGGACCCGGTGAGGTACCGCCGATAAAGGTAAAACACCTTATTACTCTTGACTTGAAAAGTTGTCTAATGAAACCCCATTCAATTTTACCTTTGCCTTTCAAGACAGCTGCGTGTGGTCGCACGGTGGCCATCATCAGAGCGGTGCGGGACGGGGCAGGTGCGACTAATACACGCTGTCACGTGTGCGCTTTAGCTGTTCGCTGAAGGTACGTACTGTTCATACATCCACAACACGGAACTGGGCTCAATTTCCGAAAACCTGGGGCATAAATTACAAGGGCCCTGTTTCTAGAACACCGCCAGTACCAATCTTTTGCACACCTGCTCACCGAACGTCGGCTTCTATCCGTAGATCTACCCAGCTTTTAGTTTACACGTAGATTGTTTATCGGCTTGTTTCAGAATTGAGAAGAGTAACGAAAACGCGCCGTCATTTCATGACCACCTCTGAACTCGCGTGGCTGATTGATGGATTCGGCCCAGCACGCCTGGTGCCCCTAGCGCATTTATACTAGTCGGTATTTAGTGTACGCTACATGCAGGGCCATCGCAATGTCTCGCTCACCGCCCAGGCACGCCACTGTTCAAGCTATGGAGGCCCCCCTGAGAATTGCTTTTGCGAACCCCATCGTGGAATCGGAATTGGTTTCGCCCCGACACCTCGTGATGGTCCCTGCGGGTTTCCATGACACTGTGAGCAGCAGGCTTAAGGCAAGGATCTCTAGCGGAGCAGCAACAATCGAAATGAGAGTCGCACCCCGAGACTCGTAATAGTACTTGTAATGACAGCTCCCTCCGAGACCTCTTGACGGAACGACCTCCTTCCAAGAAACTCTTCGTTTTCGTGCATCCTTCTTTCTTTTTGAATAACAGCCTGACCTACGGAGGCCACAACTGAATTTTTTCTCTGTCTCAGTGCTCAATTAAGGGTTTGCCGGATACGCCCTGTCTACTTCGTACTTCCCAGGAGGTACCTGACCGTACCGAGTACTGGCCGTACCATTGGACCCCGGCTCCCTGTGTTTTTTGGGCCAGCAGCCCACGCGTTCGTTCTCGCAGCTCCCTATTATCCACCCGCGGCAGCAAACAGAACAAACAAAACAAAGCAACCCGACCCGGCATCAAACATTTTACCAGGTATCACGACCGAGGACAGTTTGGACGACAGCGATCAGCCTGCGCCAGAGTGTTTTTGCAGCATTGCCCGCCGTCGCCTGGACATCGCTCCCCAGTCGAGCCGTCGCACTCGTACTAGCGGTCTGGCCTGCTTCGCCAATTAAACACCACGGCGCATGAAAGGGACGAGATGAGGTGCCCACCCGCCGTCGTCCCCTTCTAAACCGCCCTTCACACTCGTTTCCCATGAAGAAAACTTCAACTGTTGTTTTGCAAACTTGTTTTGTATCGGCCTTTGCCAACGCTCTTTTCCTAAGTGACAGCCACCCGCTGAACGTGCACAAGGCCATCCTCGTTGCCAGAAGAACGAGCCGCCCAATTCCCGCCTTGCCCCAGTCACAGCAGTGTTCCTCGTCGTCGCCGTCGCCATCGGCCCTCGCCCATTGGAGACGCCATCGTCGCAACTGCGCCGCGCCCGCCACTCCTTACCGCCGGCGGAGAACCTCGTGCGCCGCCTACTACCCCGATTCCCTGCGCAAGACATCGCATTCCTTTGTCCTGCACAGGCCGCCCGCCTCCAAGCGCCCCGAGACACGACGGCCCGTGCCGACCGAGACAGCGACCATGGAGCAGGCTATATCTACCCAGAATAGCCTAGAAGGACTCATGCTGTCACGACCCCCAGCTCCCCAATCCCATTATAGCCACGCGAGAGAGCCCGACAAGGCAGAACCGAGATGCTTACCAGATGAACGGTTCATGCCTCCTTCTCCCCATGTCGACGACTCGATTGAGACGCGGTCCGCGCGCTCGGCCTCGACGGCATCTCGCAGCACTAACCGTCTCTCGCTGACGTTGCCTATTGCGCTGCCCACCACCTTGCCGTCGCGCCCGGCTCCCATCTCCACCACCTCGGCTTCGTTCCCACCTACGCCGCTGGACTCGCCTTCGTTAATGTCGCCTGTTGACCCCAACGACTTCATCACTGCCATTGCCGCGCAGGAGCGTCGTGTTCTCGAGCTCCGAGAAGAGCTCAGCCGCGCAGAGTCCGATCTGACACGGCTGAAGAGACAATGGACCTCACACGAGGCGCACAGAAAGAGGGCCGAGAGACGCAACATTGAGCTGCTACGTCCCCTGGCTCCCATCAGCACCGAGCTGATAGACGACTCTGCTACCACGAAGCGAAACGCGGAGCTCGACAAGAGGAAATCATTGCTCCTCAGCCACCAGAGCCAGCAAGGCACCCCAGACAGAGGGCGTCGGCGTGTTTTCAGGGGAGGCCACGCAAGGACCTTGTCGTTACTGTCCCCCACAAAGCCAAACGGCCCTGGCTTCTCCGTTCACGAAGACGGGCCTGGCGAGGACAGGTCTGGTCTCGATAGCGATTCGCCGCACTCCAGCCGGTTCGCCCCCAGCACACCGGCCCCGCCTTCGAAGCGCGCTTCGTGGGCTCCGCGGTCGCAGCACCAAGCAAGTGGTGTGAAGCAAATCGCCCAGGACCTCAAGACCGGCTTGTGGACCTTTATGGAAGATCTGCGGCAGGCAACAGTGGGCGACGAGCCTATCACGGGCCATGGAGATTATCTTAGGGGCGGCGACGGCAACATGCGGCAGACCTTGAGCGGAAGTACGAGCCCATCAGGCTATGGCGGTGATGGACAAGACACCATCCGTGCCTCGGGCGCCAACTCTCGACCCCGGGTTGATTCGGTCTTTGACGAGACTCCGCTGGCAAAAGACGATCACGCAGAGGAGAAAGACATCAACGGTGCCGCCCCGCCGAGGTCTGCGCCGGCTCTCTCGCGATCAAACACTGAGACATCAAAGACATCGAAACGGTTCTCCTGGACGCCGTTGACAATCGAATCTTATGAGGATAGCGATTGGTCAAACTGGGACAGTCCGTCTGTCAACTCGCCCAGATGGAGCGGGTCGACGGCGAACGGGGATATCATCTCGACGATCCCGGAAAGGCGCAACGAGAACGACACTCCTCTGTAAGGGTTCTCTTTCTTCGTCCTCCGTAGGGACATATTCCGCTGACTCGTGCTCCAACAATAATAGCAAGAAGAAAGGGTCAAAGCCGCGTCTGGCTACTACACGCTCCCCACGGTCCCCGGGGCCACTGTCGCCCACCAAGCTCGAAGAGCTCTTGCCCCCCGTACTAAATCGGCTTACGCCTAGCAATCTTAAGCGGACTGCTACCGAGTTCATGAAGGAATGGGAGAAAAGCCTGTCTCCGCCTGACCAGGGATCTACATCGACGACGACAACATCGAATGCTGCTGCGGCGGCGGCGGCCAGGGACAGGGGCGCGAAATGACGGCACCTAACGAGCGCTCACGCTATCTCATCAGCAACCTGCTAGCTGGGTTGGGTTTCCAAAAGCATCCTATTCTCTCCGGTATAACGAACGGCATTATACCGCGTTTATACCGCGCTCTTGGACAAGGCCATTTCTGGATCTAACTTTGAACCCGAGGAGAGAGCAAGGGCTATACTCGCTTGGATCATGACCCTGGGGCCCACGTATCTTGACGAACTGCCATGTCGGAAATGACTTGCAGCGGCGGAGAAGAGAAGAGGAATAAGGCAGAAAAGCCGTGAATAATGTCTTTATTTATTGGAATGATTTGGTAAGAGAGATGGTACGGGTGGATGGATTGATGGATGTCGAGCATCGAAGGACGAAAGTTTAGACCTTTAGTTGCGGCTCAACTCAAGGTTCCAAAACAAGAGGGGGAGGGGGAAGTTACCTATGTATGATTTGTATGACGACTAGATGACGATTGTATGAATACCTACCATGCAAAAAGAAACCACGACTTAGATATCCCAGACATTGCACATTCTCCCGCTCTGTGTTGTTGCTTCATCCTCGGCCGCTCTTCTATCGCATTTCATATATCCGGGGAGGCTCAATGCTCGCCTTCGAGCGCGACGACGGTACAGTATACATAGGTGCAATACAGACAAAAAACATTGGACCGAAACAGAATCAAGATATACTATTTCAACCGACTATCTTCGGTAGGTTCTTAGGGGTGGGAGGGTTATGTATGTTACGATAACCTCCAGAGTCAACCACGAAGAACAAAACAGCCAACACGAGGCGAGCGACAAAAAATCATGCCAGGGTAATAGTAGGTTCTATGTATGGAGGAAAAGGACTTTCCATTACCGAATCATGTGCATACAGGCAAGGGTACACGTACAGAATTGCTGCAAAGCAAGCCAAAAACAGGGAATACAATTTCACTACTCTCTCGCCTACCAACAACAACCTCTTCCCTATGCGAAGTTCCTCGTCACGCCTCCTTAAAATATCAACATCTACCGGTACCACCGACGCCATGGCTGGTTAATTACTCGTCTGTGACGGACGCGAACTTGTCGAGCATGCTCTGCTGTATCGCCTCGTACTGTAGTAAAAGTTAGCGGTAAATCAAATTTGACCTTGAGCAAACCGGGGATACATACTTTCTTGGTGACGGCTTCCTCGCCATCACTAGGACGCTCAAACTTGAGTTGCCGCAATTGGTCCTGCAGATCTTGAGTGGCATCGCGCACCTTGGCCCAAGACAGACCCTGGGCAACCGCCTTCTGGGACTCGTCGTGGAATCCCACCATGAGCTTCATCATCCACTCCGTCTTCCACAGGGGGCAAAAGGCATCGTATTTTGAATATCCGTTTTGCTGTAGGAAGTCCTCCTTGATGAGGGTAGACAGGTCAAGTGTGATCTTGTCAGGGTCAGACAACGCCGACTTGCCGACCAGTTGGACGACCTGGTCCAGCTCTTCGCTATCCGAAAGGAGCTGGCGGATGCGGTCACGCAGCCTCGGGAACTCGGGAAAGTCCTTTTCATACCACTTGTCTAGGGTTGTCATGTACTTGCTGTAGCTGACTGACGTGTTGATGGACGGGAAGTGCTTGCGCTGCGCCAGTTTCTTGTCCAGACCCCAGAAGACTTGCACAATACCAAGCGTAGCCGAAGTGACGGGATCCGAAAAGTCACCACCTGGGGGAGAAACAGCGCCAACAATGCTGACACTGCCCTCGCGAGACGGGCTGCCAAGTGCCTGGATCCTGCCAGCACGCTCGTAGAACGAGGCCAACTTAGCGCTGAGGTAGGCGGGGAAACCCTGATCGGCAGGCATTTCCCCCAAGCGACCCGAGATTTCTCTCAGAGCCTCAGCCCAGCGGGATGACGAGTCGGCCATCATGGCGACGTTCATGCCCTGGTCCCTGAAGTACTCAGCTACTGTAATTCCAGTGTAGATGGAGGCCTCACGCGCGGCGACGGGCATGTTGGAGGTGTTGGCAATGAGCGTGGTCCGCTTCATGATGGGCTCCATGCGGCCGTCAACCTCGATCTCGAGCTCGGGGAAATCCTTCAGAACCTCGGCCATCTCGTTACCGCGCTCGCCGCATCCAACATAGACAATCACGTCGCTGTTGGAGAACTTTGAAACCGACTGGCTGATGACCGTCTTGCCGCAGCCAAAAGCGCCGGGAATGGCGACAGTGCCACCCTGAACCGAGGGAAAAAGGGCGTCCAGCACGCGCTGGCCAACAATGAAGGGCTTGTCGGCAGAGTGCTTCTCAGTCGTGGGGCGTGGAACTCGGACGGGCCACGTCTGCATCATGCCGTACTCGCTCTTCTTACCGTCGAACTCGACCTCGAGGATCTTCTCGTCTACCGTGTAGCTGCCCTTATCGGCGATCTTGGTAATGGTTCCGCGAGCGCGGGGAGGGAGCATGATCTTGTGAACCGAGACGAACGAGTTTTCGTAGACGGTTCCCCAGACATCGCCGCCGGCGATGTGGTCGCCAACCTTGAGCGTTGGTGTGAAGTCCCATTTCGTCTTGCGGTCGAGCGCAGGGGTGGCGATACCTCGGGGGATGTAGATGCTGTTGGAGACGTCGGCGATCTTGGCGAGCGGCCGTTGGATACCGTCGTAAATGTTGTTCAGCAGGCCAGGGCCAAGCTCGACGGACAAAGGCTTGCCTGTTCGCTCTACTGGGTCGCCAACCTTGACACCGGCTATCGGTGAAGAAGTCAGTGGTGAGCCTCGGGGACAAACAGAAATGGAGCGTCCTACCAGTCTCTTCGTACACCTGAATGGTCGCTTGGTCGCCATTGATTCGGATGACTTCGCCGACGAGGTTGTCGAGGCCAACTCTCACCTATTCCAGCGCTTAGCTTCAAACCAACGACGACAGGATGCGAGGGGCCGCGAGCCATACCAACTCATACATAGCAACACCGATCATGTCCTCGGCGACAACAACGGGCCTTCGGGTCTAATGTTAGCTACGGTTTGCAACGAGGAGGGACGTCGTCGGTCGGGATTCGGTAGAGACTAACCCTGATACCGAGTAGATCTTGCCTGCAAGCCATCAGTGAGTAAATAGAACGAGCACGACGCCAGCCAGGCACGGGCGGTCGCAAGTATTCAGGCATACCTGTGTGGAATCCATCCTTGTCGCCATCTGTCTTTGACTATGGCGAGGGTTTGCTGTCAGTGTCTAGTCCTGGAGGGGTAGCTCGAGGATGCGGGAATTGGGCCACGCGGGCGACGACAAAGCCTTAGTGAGCTGCGAATCGATGGGGCAAAGCTTACTGGAGCCATCTTGGGCGAGCTAATTGGCGACGGCAGAGTACTCTCAAGTTCGGACGGAGATTTAGAGACAATAGAAGCTATAGGGGTATGCACGAGCGGCTCGGGCGACGGTGGGTCGGATGGGGAGAGCTGCGGTGTTGGTGGTGATGGTGGCAGCGGCGGGAGGTTTGCAGCTTGGTCGAGGGCCGATGGGGCAAGCTCTCCCTGGTCGCTGCCCGCAGCCGCAGCACCGCCCACTGGCACTGGCACTGGCAGTGGAGAGAATGATGCGGTGGAGGCAGACGCTGCGGCGGTGGCACTGGCCCTGGCAGCTGGAGGCGCCTGGTGGCTGCTGCTATTGTTACCTCTAGTCCCGACCAACAGGTCAACAAGCGACGGCCGCGCCTTCAGTCGTGGCCGCAATCCTACACCATGCATGCAAACGGCTGTCTGTATAAAGCCACGCAAGTAGACAGCTAGGCAGACGTATGCGATGGCCTGACTGTAAGTTTTGCGTAATCGACAAATTGGCAAAAGTTGTTCGAGGGTTCATGTTTCGGGCACGTCGGTACTTGCAAGTGCAGTACGGTACCGCCCGCCAACAGACCCGCTCACCTAAACAGGCTACAGGAGAATGAACCAAAACATCAGGACCCGTGGGAAATCCATGCTCGATTTCAGGCTTGCCTGGTTTGGTCAGCCGTAAGTTGTTCGCAACTTCGCATCGAAAATGCGGCGTTGCTGTTAGCGAGCGATCCTGCTACGTTATTTCCTGTAAAGCCAAATAACAAACTAAACTCTGTTTTTCCATGAAATGTATCTGATTTCTCAAAATCTTAAGCATAGGTCGGGCAATTCTAGTTCAGGCACGGATAATTAGCTCTCTCAACGATGAAGTGAGTGAAGCTTAGAGCAACGAACATACATGTAATATACGCAAATAAAGTGCTCAAACAAGCAAAGTCCTCGAACCTATTTGGACACAATCGCGGACACGTGCACAAAAGGGGACATACGAAGAGCATTCTCGGCTTCAATGGTCGCCTTTGCTTTATTTTGTTCTCCCCCCTCATCGCTTATGCTGAACTAAACCTGCAACCCCTTGATAATAAGCCAACCCGCCAAGTATATACATAGAGCAGAGACCCAATGCAAAACCCTCCATAGCTGCAGTCTTCTGAGAGAGCACCCATACCTGTCCACCCCCTTTCGCAATGGCCTGCCTTGCTTCCACCGCCTGGTTGCAAAAGTCCAAGAGATTAATAGTAAAAAAGCTACGCTCCTCCAGGCTACTGACTTCATTTCCCGCTCTTCCGCGATTTCGTTGCTTTCGAATCTCCTCACGGAGAGAGGCTGGATGATAAGAAGGTCCTGTTTTGTCCCCCTACGGAATTCTAAAGCTACCATGAGCAGCCGGCCATGTGGCCTCCCAGCTGCCACCCTTCTCCTCGAATAAAGCAAAGGCCGCCTGCTTGCCAAAACGCCATCGTCAAAGATAACTCCCTGCTGCGCAAATGCACTGTTAAACATGATGGCGAGAATCGAAGGTCACTTTTACCTCTCTGGCAAGCCCTGCCACCCCACCCCATCCGCCTTAGAATGCATTATATAGGACTAGGCCCGCCTTCCTTGGTTCGGAGAGCCTGATCCAAATGAGGGCATCGAAATGAAATCGTTCGTAGATGACCGCCGCCATTACCAGCTAACTTGATAGCGATACCGTAGCTTTCACTCCCCTAGATGAAAAGCCACGGAAGGATCAGTTGAGGAATCCTTTGCATGCTGCCGTCCCGCAAAGGCAGGGTATGCGGTCCAAGCTGCCGATCTCGCGCTCGAATTTGTAGTCATATGTCAACTCCTCGTCTGCAAAGCGTTAGTTAAGCCGTCCATTTCAAGAGGATACTTTCGTTCAGTCTGACTTACTCTGGGCGATATCTCGTAGGGCATAGATAACAATGCGCTTGCTACCTTCCACCTTGATGATCTTGGCAGTGCAGTTGGGCATGCAGCTATGGTTGATAAAGCGAGCGATACCACCTTTCTTCGTCGCATCAATGACCGTGTTGTCGTCGATCCGAAACAGATAACTGCTGCCGATGCCGCTTTTGAGGTACCGGTTCTCGCGAATCTCCGCAATCTGCTGCCGGACTTCCTCGCCGACATACTCGATGATCATGTCGTCCTTTGGAATGTTCTCCATAGCGTATAAGCCCCAGTTGTGGATGGCCGAACGAGCGAACTTGACTGGCTTCTTCCGTTTCTTGAGCTGATTGAATCGCAAGACGTCAGAGTCCTGGCCGAGCGTCTTCCTCTGATCATTGAGATCTGCGACGAAGCGACGATTGTTGACACGGTTGGCTCGTGAGTTGCCCTTTGCCACGAGACTCTCGGCGGCAAGCCTGGCAGCTTCCGCAGCGGCGGCGGCTGCACTGTCCTTCCCGCTCTTCCCGGCATGCGCCTGGCGCTCCTCCCTTGCTCTCTTGACCTTGATGTGGTGGGGGAGATACTTGGATTTCTCGGAATTGAGAATCTTATTGACACCTTCGGTCCTAGCACAGCCAGTAGGATTTGGCACATAGTAGCCCTCAATTCCCACTGGCTTCTCTGTTGATCCATCGGCAGAGTTGAGTTCACGAATGCGATCCCGTTTCCACAGCCAAAGCTCCGGCTCCTTTATCCCCCCGTCACCGAATTTCTTCTTGAGTTTGGTGATATTTGGATGGTCGTGGTCTTCCAGCGACAGACTCTTCAAAGTTGCCACATCGAGGCTGAAGTTCGGTGGAAGCACAAGAGCTGACTCCGGAGTCCGAGGATACAGATTCTCGTCCAGATCCGGTTGATCATCAGGCTCCTCCTTAGGTGCTTCTTTGACCTCGGGTTGTTTGGGTTTGGGTTCCGGCTCGGGCATGGGTGAAGGCTCTGCGTCGGGCGTAGGCTGAATTTCATGCACTTCTTTAGCCGGGGGGGCCTCGCTCTCAAATATCTCGAGTTGTTGTCGTTTGAGAGCCTCTCTCTCCTGGAAGATCTGCTTCTTTGACTTCTTTTTCGTCTTCACAGCCTTCTTGGGTTTTGTGTCGGTAGGAACAGGAGTATGCGTCCGAGAGCTATCGGTGTCTTTCTCCTCGACAGGCTCGGCATCAGGAAGAACAATATCCTCCGAAGAAGGCTCTCTTGATGGGGTGACGGTTTTAATGTCCCCAATTGTCACACCGAAAAGCTCCTCATCTGACTTCTTCTGCCGCTTGACTGATGCTCCCATAGGAAGATGTAGCTTCCTCTTCTTTTGCAACGATCCTCCGTCATTGAGCGCGAAGCTGGCCTCTGTCATCGAGTCATCATCACCCGCACCCCAGGAGACGTAGCCCTCCTTGATGGGATCGTCATCTGAGCTCATCCGACTCCGAGGTCGAGACTCAGGTTCTTCAGTATCTCGGGCTAAGGAATCCCTGTTTTCCGTCTCGTCCTCAGACTCGTCGTCACTATCACCTCTCAAGCGATGATGCAGGGATCGGAACTCGTGGGGCTTTGTTGGCGCTCGCTGGCGGGCGAACGGATCATTGAACCCATGCTTCCGTGTGTTGAGTCCGGTATTCTTCACCTTTCGAATACGAGGCAGCGATGCAATATCGAGTCGTGCTGTACGTCGCTCGATGGGATCTGCCCTAGAGTTCGGTGTGCTGACGGGAGACTTGTCTTCGAAGTCATCCACAATGATGGGAGGAAGTTTAGTGCCGTGCGGGTCGTCGATGTTAAGACGGCGCCTCTTGGCAGCGTGATTGACAGGATCTAGAAACTCGAACACAAGAGGGGCCGCGACTTTGGTTCGGATGTGTTTGATCAGGTGCTCGGTCATCTCCCGCCGAATCACCTCAACGGCCTCGTACACAGGGTCGAAATTCTTGGCTCGCTGTTTTTTTTCCTCTTCCAGGTCTGCCTCCTCCTCACGTCGACGCCTTTCTTGCTCATCTCGTTCCCGGAAATCAACCACAGCAGCCCTTCGCTCCGGAACGATGCTCTGCCGTGGGGCCTCGACTGGCACATGGGCGCCTTTACCAACGGTCCCGTATAGATGCAGACTCATGACCATCGTGTACGTAAAAAAGGCCGTTCCGTCGGCAGCATTATAACACCGCTGCGCTTGGTCGCGCCCTTGAGTAGAGTCGTGAAAGATAATGTAGTAGCCAGTCTTGTCCGCGCGTATGTCGTCGATCACGTAGGTTTTTAGCCGCTTCTTCATGTGGGTAACCGTTGAGTGCATAACGGGGACATGGTCCTGGGCCACGAAAATGTATGGCTCGCGTTTAATGCGGCTCAAAACCGGTTCTGGCTCGACGTAGCTGTGGAGATGGACCCGAGGTTTTATCGGCATCCAGCCGGTTCCGGGAGGGCCAAGAAGTCCGGGGACAACGGGAGGCAATAGAGCTCGATGCGCTGCTGGCCCTTTAGGCGCCATGGGAGGAGGGCCCGGGATAATCTCTTTGGACCTCGGGCCCGTGGGGATCTTGGGCGCGAGGACAGGCGCTTGCGACCCCTGTCTGTCCTGTTTTATCGCCTCCTCTAACATACGTGAGCTCTTACGGCCTTCCGGGTCATACTCGACGCGCACGGTGCTCGCCTCAATTCTCTTCCCATGCATTATCCGCATCGCACGCTTCACGGCATCTTGTGCGCTGATCGAAACTGGGTGCGCGCGACTGGGCTTTGAGTCCTTGTAGCGAAATGTCGCAAAGCCGAGGTAACTCCCGGTGTCGGGGTGCATCTTATTGCTACTCTCTGCGATGTCGCCAAAGGAAGCGAACACGGTGGTGACCTTTGAGAAGGTGATCAAAGGGTTGAAACCAGTCACGACAATCTGGGTCGGGGGCCCAGGACCGCATGAAGTCTTGAGGTCATACGTATACGGCTTGAGGTTGTATGGCGCATGGCGTAACCGGGCTCTGGGCAGATGGAAGTCGACATTGATGTAGTTCAACCTCCCACCTTTCGCTAGGCGGGGGTCTGAGGGGGGAGCGTCATCTTCATCGTCCTGTTAAATGCGATATTAGCCAAGTACTTTTACAGCAAAGATGACGCTCCCCCCTCCTCACCAAGATATCAGATATACATACCAATCCAAACTCCTTGTATACCGGTTTTGCCTTCCTCTTGTCGGAGCTCGAAATCGAATGATCTAGAAGAGGGTCATATGTGCACACGATGGATCTAATCGAGCGGCTTGGGTCCCAGATGGGTGCACGTTCGAAGGCGGGAGGCATGGAAGTGGCATTTTCATTGGAGAGCCCGTTGGGCCTCGGGGCAGCCCCATCAGGTCCGTCGCCGTGTTGCGGGGTGCTCGATTGCGCCTTGGTAGGACCCGATGGGGGGAGGTACGAAGAGGGAGAGTCGATGGAGGTGAGAGGCGTAAGATGGCTGTTTCTCACCGAAGCCACGGCGTTGTGTCGCGTGGAGGAGCTAAAGCCAAATGAGTTCGAGCTGGCGTGGGAGCTAGCCGAGCCCACAGTATTGAGCGTGTCGCCGACAGGCGACTCGCCGTGTTCAGGGGTAGGGTATGGTGCATCAGCAGCCATGCCATTCGGAAGGGATTTCGACGCGAAACCAGGGCGACCGGGCCCTCCGTCCGCTCGCGGGGCTGATGATCCAAGCGGCGTGCGATGTCCATTTGTATCGGCGACGTGCGAGGATGGCGACTCCTGCGCCCTCATTCTTGCCTTCTCGCGCTCCGTTGCTCTGTCCCTGGCGGCCCGCGGCGCGGCAGGGAAGAACTGTGCGAAACTCGCACCCGAGGGGCGAGACATTGCGAGAATGCGTGACGTCTACCGCTTCCGCCGTCCTCCGACCATCCTATCGCGTGCCGGTGATGCTGAGGGACACCATACATGTGCGTCGATGGGTTCTGGTTGCTTTGGTATGGGAAAACCTACGCGCGCATGCGACGTCCACGCGACAAGCGTCTACCGACCGTGGCGGACCGCGGCAAATTGGGCCGGATAATGGCGATGTCTCCAGGCGCTCTGCGTTGCAAAAATGGCCTAGATCCCTCAGGCGACCTGCGAGAAGTCTTGGGCGGCGTAGGTGACGCGGAATGCGCTCAGAAGGGATTGCTTTGGGCTGCAAAAGTTGGACGAGGATTAAGTGCGAGGTGGAAAGTTTGGCATTCAGGGAGTGCTATGAAGCATGGTAGGTAATGAATTCGCGAGCGGTAAGTTGGCTAAACCCAAACCGGCCCTGGGCAATTCGAGCCCTTTGCCAAGCAGATGGGGCGGGTGGGTTCGCGTGCGTCCGCAATGAAGAATGTGGCTTAACTGTGGCTTGGTCTTCAGGTGCCGAGAGGTTGCATTGGCAGAGTTAAAGAGCTGTCACTCCCCGTAAAAACAAAGGTAATGAATGCAAAGCCTTGTGAAGGTAAAAGAAAGAGATGAGCCTAACTACCAGGTCAAAAATTCTTTTCTATTACGAATCCGGTAAAGAATCGCCCTTTTTTCCTCCACCTTCAATAGGACCTGACAATAGCAAGGCACTATGCGCTGTGAGCTGCCTTATTACTCTACCTATTGTGTGGAAGGACCGGTGGGATGAAAAACAGGCTCAGTTCAACCTCACTCATACCGTACAGTTTGCCTTGCTTACCGGGCTGGTATCTAAATCGCAGTTCCTATCGTGCCTGCAGTTTCACCCATTTAGTGAGGGCACACCAAAAACCTTTACGCCGTATGAGTAGCTAAGTGACTGCAAAGCACCGCGAAATACGAAACGCACATGCAGCCTCTTTTGGCACGTAATAATTAAACGTAGTTATTTTACATACAATCATCAAGAGAATTGACATCCATTGACACCAGCAAGCAGCGTGTATGACCACCCTCCTCGTTCTTCACCACAAGAAAAAATACAGCTGTTTCAGAATACGCCCGCGACACAGCGCTCAGGCAATTCCCAAATTCTGCAAGCAAAGCAGAGGGCTTCAAGTAGCTGAGGTAGGTAGGTATCCATCCGCTTAGAGGTTAGGCATCTTTCGCAGCAATGCAAGGCCCAAATATGTCTTCCCACACGCCGTGGCTAGGCCGCCTAACAAAGGTCAACCCCATCCAAGGTGTCCTTCGTAATGAACTCCAACGACGGACAAAGCCACAAGAAATAAAAGAAAAACCAACAGCAGGGGCAGAGGGCTACCAGGTAATACTCTAAAAGTCGGTCGAGAGCTGGAAATCGTCGTTAGCGCCGTCAAAGCCAGGGACAACGCTCACGCTGCCGGTTTCTTCTTCATCGACATCGTCAAAGATGCACAGAAAATCGGGCTTCTTCCACTCCCTCGATGATGAGTTATTCTGCGCAAAGCGCGCCGGCGTGATGGTACAGTCTGATCCTGACGACGCCGTGCTGACAGAGCGCGTCAGGGTGCGAGGCTTGGGGGCGAGTTCTGCGAGGTGTGCGACCGAAGGGCCGCTTCCGTGGACGGCCGACGATGCAGAGCGGCCCTTGCTGTAGCCCAGTGTGCTGCGCGATGCTGCCACGGCTCCTGCACGGCCCTGCGCGCTTGCGCTTCTAGGCTGGATGGCTGGAACTGCTGGTTTGCGTCCAGCCAAGAGAAACGGCTTCGGATTCGGCTTCGGCTTGTTTGCGGCTGCAGCAGAGAGGGGTCGGTTGGCTTTCGCCATTGAATCGCTCAGCGGCCTAAGGGGCATAGCGAGAGCAGACGCCGCCTTTCGGGACGCAATCGTCGCTGGCTGTTTAGAAACTAGGGCGCGTGCTTTCTTGTCTTGGCTTGCCGCTTGGTCGGGTTTCTTTTTGTTGAAAAAGTCCCTGCTCGCCGGCACGTCGCCAACGCTCCAGTCAAACTCATCCATATCTCTCCGAATCTGCTCGTCTCCAAGTTGGAAGGTGCGCTGGCGGCGCTGCTCCATGTCCCTCTCCGTCGATGACATGCCGTTTTCGTCGATATGGTTGAAATAATACTGGTAATAGCCCTTGAACATGTTCTCTGGCTTTAACCCTGCGAATGTAAGAACACCGTCGGGGAATACGTCAGATTGATACACGGCATCCTTGGTCCTCGGCGGTGCGTATTCGATGTCTTCGTCTTCATCCAGAGGGTTCTTATCGGTGTGCACCTCGAGCTTCGAAGACTCAACCTGCGGGGGACCTTGCTTTGGCCGGACGGTTGTCGTCGGCTTGACGCCAGTCTTCTCCAACTCGCGAACAAGATCTTTGACGCTGCCCGTCTGTTGGCCCGTTCGGGCCTTGGCATTGGTGGTTTTGTTACCGAGCGGCGCGCGAGACGTTCGGGGCTCTGTGTTTGCCGTTAGCACATTTCCTACGCAAGTCGCTGGAGCGCTGCGGTCGCATGACATACCAACCGGTGTCATCAAGTTTGACTTGTTCGCCTTGCCCAGGGCATTCCCGCCCTTTCCAATTGTTGCGATGTTCTCATTGTTTCCCTTGGTTCGGAGAGCGCTCTTTCCGGGAAATCTGTGGTTCGTATTCTCATCGTTGAGTGGCACTTTCGACGGCGTTTTTGGATATCGGGCGCCGGGCGTCTTAGACTGGAGCTGTTGCTTCACTCCCCCAGCTTGACGGCTGAAAAGGTTCTCCTGGTCGTTATGTGCTGCCAACATTGTCACAGCGTGCTAGAAGATGCCTCCCAGATGCCAATTTTGATGACTCCAGTCCTTGAGATTTGACGTCTGGCTGGGGAAGTTTTATTGCAGGGGGTGGCTGGGAACGCTCGGTCGCAGCTGGCCTACTCTATTTACGGAAAGGGAATGTGCACTGTTGGCCGAGCAACGGCAGGTAGGTGCCCCGCTTTAGCCGCATGGAGATCAGACGGGTAAGACCAGCCGCTAAATAACCGCAGCAAGTCGAAACGCCGACGCCTCTTTCTGAGGAGGGGCACGGCGTGTGGCCTCCATTTCAAACCCACCAACGCATCCGACGGCGCCCTACCTTCTTCCTCCGCAAACACGGCCAAACACAACCAACATATTGTCTCGTCAATAATCTTGCCACCCAATAACCATTCACATCTTGCATCGGATCCCCAGTCCCCAACCAGACGCCAGCATGGATCGCATCAAGGAGGTGAGTTCGATGTCTCTCGAGCTGGACCCTTGCCTACCCCACCATGCATGGGAGGGGCGCCCCTCATTGAGCACCACGACAAACACGACAGACGAAGCTATTTGGACATTTCGAGCTCATTTTCATGGCGACGATTCTGCGCTTTTCTCTACGGCAATGAAGCCCGCTAACCCGATAATCCAATACGCAGAAAATGAACAAGCTCCGTCTGGATGCTGACGAAGCTGCCGCGAAGGTGGACGAGCTTCAGGCCAAGGTCAAGACGCTCGAGCAGGAGAATCTGACCAAGGAGCAAGAGATCACTTCTCTTACCCACAAAAACAGTGTACTGGAGACCGAAGTTGAGAAGCTGGAGGAATCGGTTAAAGGCCTGAAGTCATCCGCCGACCAAGGCCTCCAGCATGGCAGTCAGAACGAGTCGCTGAACCGAAGAATCCAGCTGCTCGAAGACGAGGCCGAGGAAGCTGATAAGACGCTTCGCGAAGCGAATGAGAGGCAAGTCAAACAACATAAGTCTCCCCGCCTCTGCCAGAGCTGCGCCGCTGCGTCTACTTGCCGCGGACCTCATATCATGAGCACTAGCCAGCGCATATTTGCTAACTTTTCCCCCCTCTTTCTTGCAGACTCCGACTTACGGACGTTAAGGCCGGACACCTCGAGCGGAAAGTCCAGGCCCTAGAGAGCGAGCGCGATAACTGGGAATCCAAGTACGAGGATATGGCCAAGAAGTACGGCGAGCTTAAGAAGGAGATGGACGAGTTCCAGGCCGAGATGGGCAATATCTAAATGCCGTGCTGTGCGAAGGAGGGTTGCGTACTTATATTTATTCTGCGGTGTTTTCAAAGCACAACCCAGCTTGTGGATTTTAGCTTAGATTCTGTCGTTTTGGGGTGTCGAGAAAGGGGTGAAGTTGATGGGCCATGTTCCCCAGTTAGTTTCACAACTTGATGATTTGACCCAGGCACCAGATCACATTGCACGAGACCAGTTGTTTATTCAGGACTGCCGTAGCGAAAGAGCGGCTCCTTGATTTATTCTTTCCCCTTAAAACGTTTGAACTGTTGTTTCCTTTCCGTTATCCTCCGCTCGAGCTTGCTTTCGTAGCGAAACTTTTTCTTCTTATTAGTGTTTTCTCTTGGCCGTTTTCGAGACCCGTCTTTCGCCGCGTCGGTCTGTGCGTCTTCCGCGGCAGCCTCTTGATCCCCTGTGTCTTGTTTCGACGTGGGCTTGTGTAGGCCGTCCCGATCAACACTGACAGCCTCGACGGTGACAGTTGTATAGCGGTCCTCGTCAATGTATTCGTCTTCCCGATTGAGGGGCTCTTCTGGCACCCCTTCGTCGGACAAGCCTTGCCATTCCTCGCCGTCTGAGTCGGAATCGGACCCATCCAGGCCAGCGGTTCGAGCCTCTCGGATCAGCTTATGGACTGTGTCTATATGTTCCTTGACGGCCTGTCTTCGCTCTTCCCTGACCTATTCACACAGTGTTAATAAACACCCCTTGCGAGAGGGAGGGCTGTGTCCGTACTTGCTTCCTCGCCGAGATCTTGTCAAGGCGCGCCTGTGCCTCTAGTTGCTCCTTTGCCTGCTTTGATCGCTCCACTTTGCGCTTGTGGAATCCAGACAGGTATTCGGCCCGAGCATCTTTGTCAAAGGTGATCTCCTCGATCTTGTGCACTGTCTTTCGCCTCTTGGGCGGCGCCGGAGCGACCTTCTTGATCCTCGGGTGCGCAAACATGGCGAAGTGCGAAAGAAGTCTTTTCGGTGAGGTGTGTTGCCTGGAGATGCCTGTAATTTAGCGATGACGGCCCCTGTAGAGCCAGGGAAAAAATGACACTAAAACAAAAGTTGTCGCATTCCAACCACTTTTCTGCCGCTGGCCACCGCCTGACTACACGTTGGTAGGCCGGTATCGAAGCTGACCCTAGCATCATCCTCTCCACTCTGGCCGCCTGCAGAAGCTCACCCGCACCTGGGAAGCATATCCCGCCATCACATCACGACCGAGCCCACGAACCGACGAACACGAGCTCGGAATCCCGCAAATATGCACTTCTCGATAGCCGCCACATTGCTGACCTGCACGGCCGCCGTGCAGGCCTTCTCGGACTCGTCGCCATTCTTCCTCCTCTCCAGTGCCAAGTATGTCTCAAGCGCCCCGAGACCCAAGGGGAATTGGCTCAACTCATTACGCGCCCCCCACGACCAGCTGCTGATCATGCGTGCTACTCGATAGACTCGTCGACACAAGTCTCGGCGACAAACAGATTCGCACGAGCAGCTACGTCACTAGCAAAGCGAAGGAGCTGCTCGCGTCGTGCCCAACGAGCCGCTACATCCTCGTCTCGCAGCCGAATGTCCACGCCGACGACATCCACGACGCACAGTCCGGCTGCACCATGCCGAACCTCTGCCGCGCCGTCTTCAGCGAGTCGACCCAGAGCCGCTTCAGTGTCCGCGAAGTCGTGGGCAACATTCTGAGCCAGACTCTGGCAGACTACATCACGGCAACGTGCGTGGAGCACGGCAAGCAGGGCAAGGTCGAGCAGGTCGAACTGCCCCGGTTGCCCTCCACGAGGGAGAAGGTCGATCGGGCCTACGCGCTGATTGATAACGGTATGCTGAACTATTTTTGTGTTTATGTGGGTACGTCTTTAGATACGCCTGATAATCTAACTCTTGTGGATAGATCATAAACTTGGAGAGCTGCTGGACACTTTGGGCGATGACTACACCGTCGTGTTCTTCTCGGACCCAAATGAGTTCAAAGCCTATGAGCCCGAGTTTGTTGCGCCTGTCCATATGGACATCAAGCGCCAGTCGAACCAGGAACCTGTTGTTTTCAGGAGACAATCAAACGAGACGGACAACCGCCCTCTGTTTGAGAAGTACCAGTTTTTTACGCCTGGTAGGTATCCATCTTCCCATCAGGCACGTTTTCTATACAGGAGGTACATGTTGGCTAATGTGGCGTTAAGGTATCTTCATGGGGTTTCTAGCTCTTATTGTCTTGGGTTCGATTCTCGGTGTCGGCCTCAAGGCTCTCTCTAGCTTAGAGGTCTCGTATGGCGCTTTCGACAAGGATATGGGGCCCGCCGCCCAGAAGAAGCAACAGTAAAAGGCGGCCTTCTTGGACTATAAAACGCACTTGTAATCCGGGCCTGAGGATTTGTAGCATATTTGGGAATAGGTGGAGTTTGGAGGTTGTGCATAATTACGGCATCGCTACTAGAGAGAGTCTGGCCCAAGGGTGACTCTGTCCTTTTTCAGGGGGGACATTAACTGCCTTGTATGGGGTTGTGTTTGCAATATATATTAAGGTGTTCGCCCTTTAATCACAATTTCTGGTCACGATTGCTTGGTATTCCCGGTGATGCACCACTCGAAATGGAGAGATCAGCTCGGGGAAGCACTCTATGGGTGCCGTTTTTATCTTTTCCATGAGAGTCTCACTCATTAAGAACGCCGTTAAAAACAAAACCCAACACCAGCCGATACCATGAGACTTGCCTTCCTCCACGATGATAGGCCTAGCCTGTCCCCATCTCTCCCCTAATCTACCGCTAGCCGTTACACAAGATGGCTGGGCAGTAGGAAATTTGCAATGCCCTCCCGCACAGCGTATTCGTGCCCGCAGTGGCCGCACACCAGCTTGCCCTCCATCATCTGCGTCTCCACCAGTAGGTTGTGCAGCTCCTTCAGCATGGCCTCGTCGGCCTCCAGCGTCTCGGCGCTGGGCGGCTGTTCTGGCAGCTCGGGAAAGCCCAGCTGTTTGTTCACGGACGAGCGAGTTGAACATGTTAGTTTGTCATGCCCTTGTGTGAGAAGCGAGTGATCGGGGGATGCGAATGTTGAGAATGGGGGTGTAGTAGAAGCAGATTTGGTTTATATGCGATGTGAAGGGGTTGTAGGGTCAAATGAGACTAAGTTCGAGACATATAGCTTTGTATAATGCGTGTGAGGGGGTGTGAAGGGTGTGAAGGGTGTGAAGGGATAGCAAATAGCTTTGGTTATGTTATGTGGAAGACATTTGTGTGTAATTATAGTTGGACGGCAATGGAAAGGACAGAGAAGCAAACAGCTACGGTTATAGCAGTGTGCTGTTTTATAATAAGAAATAAACAAAAACGCACCTCGGTGGACGTAGTGCGCAGCGCAGTCCAGTCAAGGCGGGGCAGCACGTTGACTAACAGCTGCGGGTTGATCTCGAGGTCGTCGTGAACGAGTTCGGCGTCCTTGGGGTGCAGCGGGAACGAGTCGGACGAGGCCTTGCACGTCTTGACGGCGCACGTCAGAAAGTTGAGCGTGAGGACCTTCATTTTTTTTTTTGCGTTAGTCCTGGCTGTTGTTTCGTTGCACCAGTTTATTTTTAACGAGTGAATGTCGCAAAGTCAGGAATTCGTAATACGCAGATAGGCAGGCGGGTAGGTAAAATAGATCTGGATATCTTGATATAACCTTGCTGTTAAGAAAAAAAAAAGTTGCTCTAAAAATTTAGCTCGGGTATCCGTACATTTGTCTCACAAAACCCCACGTGATGCCCTGAGCAAGTCAGAAATGCCGCCCAAAAATAGGAACCAGTCAACACAAAACATATTCTGCCTGGTGTTGACTTTCTCTTTCACGGGGAGCTGGTCTATAAGCTCCCCCAAAACCCGAATTAAAAAGGCTTGTTTCTCCTACTCCAAAATCTTCTCGTGGACACCGCGCGCCGCCTGACGGCTCTTGGAAAGACGCAAGTACAGGGCAACGGCGGCCACGATAACACCAAAGAAGAAGGCCTTCTCCAAGACCGATCGTTCAGGCGCGGACAAGCCTGTGGAAAGGGGGAGAAAGGCGAAACCAAAACTATCAGCATAGGTCCAGTCACCAGAACTTGTTTGTGTCTAACAAAAGCGAGCGACATGAATTCAAAGAGGGGGGAATAGATGGCGTCGCAGAAAACATGATAAATGATGTACACGCATCCGGCTGGCGGGCGCTGTGTGATCGCGTTTATTTATTCGTTTCGCCCATCTCTTATCCGTATTTTACTTCTCTTCCGCGAGTCAAAGGTGCAGGAGGCATGTAGGTGGGAAATCGGGGCAGCGGTGAGATGGTGCAACAAATAAAGAAAGCATTTACAGTTCAACGTGGATACCTTCAGCAGGGACTTCCAGCTCGCCGCTCTTGACAATCTTGACCTCCTTGGCGGGCTTGTCGCCCGGCTTGGTCTCGGCATTCTCGATCAGCTCCACGACTTCATAGCCCTCCAGGACCTCGCCGAAGACGACGTGCCTGCCATCGAGCCAGCTGTACGATTTTAGGTTAGTACAGGCAAAGATTGCTTCTCATGCGCCAATATACCAGCCGACTTACGAGGTGATGACGGTGGTGATGAAGAACTGCGAGCCATTGGTGTCCTTGCCAGCGTTGGCCATGGAAAGAATGCCCTTCTTGGTGTGCTTGAGCTTGAAGTTCTCATCCTCGAACTTTTCGCCGTAGACTAGGAGCGCGATCGTCAGGAACCCAGCCCAGATAACAATGGGGACAGCATCGGCACACAGCAGACGGGAGCCAAATACGTACTGGACTTGCCACCGGTGCCGTCGCCCTTGGTGAAGTCGCCGCCCTGGATCATGAACTGCTTGATGACACGGTGAAAGGTGGAGCCTTCGTAGCCGAAGCCCTTCTCGCCGGTCGCCAGCGCCCGGAAGTTCTCGGCCGTCTTGGGCACCGTCTTGCCGTAGAGGCCCATGACAATACGGCCGATCGGCTCATCGCCGTGGGTGATGTCGAAGTAGACCTTGTGGGTGATCTTGGGCCCCTTGGTAGCGGCGGCCGGCTGCGAGAAGAGAAGCGACAGGCCCACCAGCAGCGTGGCGGCCAGCAAGACCCGCCGAATGTTGAACATGGCTCCTGATGTCAATTGCACGGGCGCAGGAGCGTACGGAAATTGGTAGATCTGCGAGACGAGCTGGAGATGCGTCCGATTCGAATTCAATAGGATGGGAGAAAAAGAAAAAAAGATGGAATTGAGGCCAACAAAAGAACTTCTAGGCCGTGTCTCCCCAAGTTGAAGCTACGTTTCACTCCGCGCGCAGAGCTGCATCCAGCCCCCTCCCCCACCGCCCTCCCGCAGAAGGCCAATTAAAGCAGGGGCGCCGACGGAAGGTGGAGACTACGGAGTAAGGCGGATGTGGACAGCCTAAGGCATGAGTTCCCTTCCTAGTGCTTACTTACATTGCCATCGGGCTTTTTCCTGGGGATTTGAGTGGCGCCTTATCGCCCTTTGCGATAAGAGTTGTAGGCAGGCTTATGTGCCAGGTGGAGCCGCCTATCTACACTACCCCGTACAGAGTAATAGGGATTTATAGGAAGAGGCCAAATTGATTGTCGTTGCGGCACGGCCAACATTGGCCTGACGTGATAATATTGGGGCCTAATAGAAAGTACGAAACGATGCGTGCTACGTGCCACATCGGACCGGGGAGTTTGGCAACTAGATTCAAGGTAAGGTAGTTGAGTCCATTCCCGACCAAGACTCCTATATCCGAGGACTGCGTGAGCTGTCGAAGGTGCTAAAATAGGAACATGTACACCCCTGATGAGTAATACGCCTAGGTAGGTCCGATCGTTAGGTGGTCAAGGGTACGTGCCGCAGTAGAAATGCGGCGTCAAATTTATAGAGAAAAGCAGTGCCGAAATCTTGCACAGACCTTCGCTGCCTTTGCGTCTCAAGATACTATTGATACGTATTTGTTCCGGGGGGTAATAGAGTCTAAAACAGGACCTACCTTAGGTACGGCGTATCTTTTGTGAGTATGTAAATAGCTAATGGCTAGTATATACGAAGAGGCCATCTTCGTTGTAACTTGAAACAGGCAGACACGCTAATGTGATGTGCAGAAATGTCTTTCTTTTTCTTTATGTTTTCTGTCCTACTTCTTGCAGAGGTTATCAGGCCCGAGCCGGATCTCGCCGGCTGCCAAAGGTACACCTGCCCGAGGCTACCTACCTCAACAACTCTGTGCGTCATCTCATTCCATCTCATCCATGGGGGGGATACCAGCTCGCCACCATGATGGCCCCTGTGGTGAGCCTGCCATCTTCTCCTAGCCTAGCCCGATACTAGCTCGAGGTATCTCCCTGCTTGAAACTGTTTACCAGGCAAAAGCCAGAGAGCGAGCGCGTGGATTGTGCAATGAGATCTCTCTATATAACAACCGTGGGAAAAGCGCCTGCGCTCTAAGTGACCTATCGCGGTGGTGCGGGAGCAGCCGCGTTATCTGGTCGGCTGGGCCGGGTTAGCAGCAGTATTGGACGTAGTAGCATTGGACGTAGTAGCATTGGACGTAGTAGCATTGGACGTGGCTTTGGTCTTGTTGTCCTTATTTTCAGTAAGCCCGGTCTGGGTTCTGTTGGTGACCGTGTTTTGATCTACGGCACCGAGGGGAGGCCTCTTGGTAGCCGTTGCGCTGGAGGGAGAGTCGCTAGTTTTGGTCTTAGGGACCTCGGTACTGACGGCGGGGCGAACGGCCTTGGTGTGGTCAACAAGCAGGGCGGGGTGTTTCTTTCCACTAATCTTAATGAATGGGTGCTCCTTGTTGGTTGGATCCTCGTATTCGACGGTGACGGTGGTATGCTTCTTACCAGGGCCGGGGTAATACATCATGTTACCGTCGCCCTTGAAGACGGCTACAGCGTCCTTGGGGGGACCGCTGGCACCGACTGCAGCGGTCTTGGGGTTGTCGTATTGGTCACACCAAATAGTCTCGTCGCCCTCGATTTTAAAGTCACCACCGTCGCCATAGTTATAGATCGTCGACCTGTTTTGATTCTTACTATCACCACCACCACCACCGGCAGCACCACCGCCACTGCCACTACCCCCACCGCTCCCCTGCGCGCCGGAACTGCTTGCCACGCCGCCAAAGTTAGTCCGGTAGTAGGTCAGCACATTTTGCAGGGTGGGCTGAGTCGTGCCCCAGTTCACTTCGGTGCCTTCGACCGGCGATTCTGTACCATTTTGCTGCGTGACGAGGATACAAGTCCAGTAATTTCCGTCACGGGTGCGCCTCAAACCGATGTAGAAGGTGTATCTCGCACTAGAGCGCGTTTCGCCATGGGTTGCAGACCACTGAGGCCCCCAACTACCGCTTATATAGCCACCAGTGGCAGCTGCGAGGGATAGACTCATACCGGCTGGATGCTCTGTGCCAGGCCGGGCCGCTTGAGCCGTTGCTCCCACGCAGAGTGTGGTTTGTTTTCAGAGGGCGGCGATGCCGTGCTCCCCAAGACGTGAGAGGCTGATTCGTTCATGAGCCTGCCTTTCTCTCCCTCCCTCTATCCATGTTGGTTTCAACTCTGCTGAAGACGCCAGAACCTAGGCCGAATGCGAGAGATGATTGTACATGTAGCTTCGGGTCATGAATCTCTATCCGTGTTGGTTTCAACTCTTCTGAAGACGCCAGAACCGAGGCCGGATGCACGATGTACCTAGATGATGGCTTCTCCCACCAGACCAGCCTTGCAACATCTTGTGACAAGGCCGAGAGATGGAGGGGGGGTGGCGTTGGACTATAATGTCATGGCTGTCGACCCTCACCCGCAAGCCAGCCACGTTGGAGTTGGTGGTAGTTTGTCAATGTCAAGATGGATCTGGATGGTGCCGGTAGGGCTGACTTATTTTTAGCAAGGGCGCCAAACAAGACAGGCGCAGCGGTTCCCGACAGCTCGGTGGTGCAACTCGAACCGGTTGCCAGATAAGATGCGGTGGCGCGGTATGTATAATGCGGAGTGCAGGGTGGGTGCGGCATCTTTTGATGTTGGGGGGTACGTAGCTTGAGGTACGGTAGAGGAGGCTCTGGACTTTGTTTGCAAGGAAGGGCTCGTCAGAGTCCCCTGTTACCTACCCAGGTTAATCAGGTAGCAACACAGTGGTGTGTGGTAACTTTCCATACTAGGGAGAGGTGTTTTTCGCGAGCCTAGGAAGGTAGTGTGTACAAGTACATTTGGAGGGAGTTTAAATGCTGTTGCCAATTTAGGCATATTTATCGGCCTGCGGCGGCGGCGGCGTGCAAAGTCAGAGGTCAAAGAGACCACACCGCGTACTGTAATTAATACCTTGTGTATACTATACAGTCCCATCATTCACATTTCTACCCGACCGCCGCCCACACCCGGCCTTGGATGCGGCAGAGACGTGCATCCATTGTTGTGCCGCGCAACTTGGAGCTGAAGTAACCTGTTTTGTTTCCAAAAGACCATTACTCCCAGGTCGCCTTTTTCACCGATGGGGATTATGTGTACGTATGGGCTCGTATACTATATAACACTGGTAAGGCTCTCAAGTTACCAGGGCGACTCCGAGGGCGCCTACCGGCATAGCCGTCGGTTCGGTCTATGTGATGGTGGAGGAGACCTTCCCCGTCACCTTGTCGCCCGCTATGCGCGTCCAGGTTGTAGACGCCTGCGGGCAACCGACGGGTGTTTACGCAGTCCTCAAGGTGTTTGACCGCCACTTCGGCCCAGGGCTCCGGAAACGCGGTAAATATACAATCCTTCACACGGTGCAGGACGAAAATAACTTTGTACAGTATGTCGCCAGCGGTAAGTCCGGACCTGTGCTGCAATAAATATAATATGAGCGCACTACCCAGATGCTCTCCGTCCCGGCCGAGGGCTTCTACGAAGAGGCCTCCAAGGGGGATAGGAGCTCCGTGTTCGAGGCCGCCCTCCACGATGACGAATATCGATGGTTCCGGACTGAGACCCGAGCCTATGACAAACTAGTCAGTATTAAGGGCGAGTACGTGTCGAACATGTATGCCCATGTCTGTCTTGACATCAACTCGGCAACTGTGACCAACAACTACGCGTCGAGTCCCGAGTTCTAGGCCCTGGGCATGCTGATCGAGTATATGCCTACCATATCCTGCGAGCTTCTGAAGAAGAGCAGCATACAAGGACTGAACGTTCAGTTCTTGACTACAGTCGCCTAGAACGCAATCATTGCCGCGTCCGAGATCACCAAATGCGGAGTTATCATGGGCGACGGCGGCATCCATAACGCGCTTCTCAGACAATCCGATACTCGGATTTTCTATATCGACTTTGCTCAAGCCTACTTCAGGGATTCCTTCCCCAGTAGTACGGCCTTCTGGAACACTGCCTGGAGCAGAAACTTGACTGCCGTCTCTTCGGTTTTGGACACAGTGGCAGTGAAGCGGTTTAAACGTGGCATTAAAGATAATCTTAACTACCCGCCCCCATTATGGGCTAGTTGGTTTACTTTAACGGGCTGACAAGAGTCACCTCCCTTAGTTTGTCTTTTTTCTCCTTTCTCCTTTCTAGATTCAACATGACGAGAACAATCGATAGAACCCCTAGTTAGCGACTTAGCCTAGAATAGCATTCATTCCTTTACATACGTATATCCGTATCTTGGTCCGAGTCTCTTCCTCACGAGATGATAGAGAGACATGCTAGGTAGTTATGCTACCATTTTTAAACACACTCGTTCGTCACAAGAGATTCACTCCCCTCTTTTCCCCCCTCCCCGTGGCGGAGTTAGGTACAAAAATTATACTCGCCATATGTCTAGTTTCTTTCCAGTGATTCCCAAGTTTTATCTTGTTTCTCTCTCTCTCTCTCTCTCTCTCTCCATCCAGTATTGCCGCATCAGCTTTCGCCAGAATAGCCTATGACCCACCAATTATCCCCATAAGCAAAAGCACACTTTAAACATGCCGAGCTACTGTGCAGGTCTTGAATACATCGTTCTATACCTAAGGGCTAGTCATTGTCTGAGCTATTTCTGGATACGCTTACTTACACACCAGGTGTTCGCAGTCAGTCTCTCGCATATTTTCTTGTCGAGCTGTCTTTTATTAGAGAAACTTGAGTGCCAATAAGACCCCCCCTAAAAAGCAAAAGCCTCATCTCGTCGCAGTTTGCCGTTAAATGACATGTGCCTCTCCTGAGCTAAAGCTAAAGAGGGGAGAAAGACGCGCCGATCTGTGGGTGATAGAATTTTCCATAACCGTTTATGCACTAAAACGGTAGTAACCTCCCTTTACGTAAAGAACGGCCAGAAAGTACGGTCCACCTTTATACTATGTAACGCACAGGCCAGTTTGCAGCGGGGAAGGATCAACAGTAGTAGGTTACCTAGGTACGTAAGGTATCATCGAGTTCGTAATCTGTAACCGTCCCCATACACCATGTAGGTACATCCGCGCCAAGACCTGACCATTGGATTGAGCATCTTAGTGGTTGTTCCCTGCTTGGTGTGTAGGCGTTGCGACTTGCTTATGTGTTGCTACGCTAGTTGTTCCAGGCGTTGAGGGAACTTGATTCTGATGTGTTGTATGTACGAGAGGCATCGATTGTGCAGGGCGACGGGAATTTAAAGGTGGTGTACTCCGTAGATCGCCTAGAATACGAGGACTCATCGAGTTCGGAAGAGCAGGCACTGGACGCTATTCATAGGGGTTTTACTCGATGTGGCTCTTTGCAATAGTTATTCCTTGCACATGCGTAAGTTCATAACCCTAGGTAACTAGAAGTTCGAGATTTACTTATCTCAGTAGGCTCAGGCTCTTCTATGAAAATGCGACTGCTTATCCAAGGAGGGAAATCAAAATGGTCCCCCGTACCCAACGGGAGAGCGGAGAGCTGTGATCTGGAGCAAGGGTTTCCCTGCATAATTACACGCCCAGGGGGGGTTTTTTTAGGCGGGCCAACGTCTGGAACCAGCCGTCTCGGTGCGGGCGACGGCATTTGGGGAACCCTTTTGGCAGCCACAGCTGGCAACGTCATCTTCGAAGAGCCTACTAAACTCCCAATCGCCAGCACAGACACAAAAAACGTTCGAGCTACCTTCTCCTCGGTCGCGAGGCCATCCAGACTGGGCCAGAACCGCTATGCTCAGACGGCAACAGCGTTTTACTACCTGCCAACATCTCTGATGCGATAATCTGCCTTGCCATCCTCTGCGGCCGACCTCTGCGCGCGCAAGATGATGTCTTCCACTACCGACGAGGACCCCTTCCTCCAGGTCCAACGGCAAGTAATTTCTCTGGCCCGCCTTGATGCGCCCGCCCGCAAACCCGGCACATTACCACTAACTAACACGCGCGACCCCAGAGATGTTCTGTCGCAGCTGTCGTCCGCGCGCCCGCTGTTCACGTCCTACCTGCGCATCCGCTCGCTGACCACGTCGGCGACCTCGCCGGAGCTAGCGTCGGCGCGCGCCGACCTCGAGTCGGCGCTGGCCGCGGCCGCCGAGGACCTGGCGGACCTCGTCGAGTCGGTCAAGGCCGTCGAGGGCGACCCGGCGCAGTACGGGCTGGACGCGGGCGAGGTGACGCGGCGCAAGCGGCTGGTGCAGGAGGTGGGCGGCGAGATTGAGGACATGCGCGAGGAGCTCGCCAAGACGGTGTCGCAGCAGGCGGTTGGTGGAGGACCAGGGGGGCGCCGCGGCGCCGGCGGAAGCGACCTCCCGGACCCGAGCGCGTTCGCCATCGCCGACGGCGACACGGACGGTGGCGACGACTACACGGCCGAGTTCGAGCAGCAGCAGCAGGAGGTGATGATGCGGGAGCAGGACCAGCACCTCGACGGCGTGTTCCAGACGGTGGGGAACCTGCGGCGCCAGGCCGACACCATAGGGCGCGAGCTGGAAGAGCAGGTCGAGATGCTCGAGGAGGTCGACAACCTGGCCAACCGCGTCGGCGGGAGGCTGCAGACGGGCATGGAGAAGCTCCGCTATGTCGTGCGTCGGAACGAGGACCGCCTTAGCAGCTGCTGTATCGGCGTGCTGATTATTGTGCTCATTGTCCTCCTGGTTCTACTCTTGTTATTATAGAAAACCTCGGACAGGCTGGGTGGGAAGCGGGGCGCCTCTTTCATCACCTCAATGCGTAGCATAGACGGGGTAAAGATGGACATGAGGTTTGGGGCTAGGCGTTTGAATTGCCCTTTTTTTTGTTTTCCTTTTCCAATGCGTCGGGTATAAGTTACACCGCTGGAACCAGCAGTCCTTTCTAACGGATACAACGTATGATTCGATTTACACGGTCAATATGAATTCCAAAAAGCTACTCTAAAATCCCTGATCTGAATTACCGAGACCTCGAGGCCTTAAAAATATTGAACGCCGATCCCCATACCTTGTTGCGCCCTGCACCCTCCCCTTCACCCGAGAGTTAACCCAGTGTCTCGCTTGAGCTGTTGCGCTAGCACCTCTAATGAGTTTACTGCTGGCGATTTCTCAGGCGCCCGAGCCGGGAAGTCGATCAGCGACGCGCGTAGCGCCGCAACGGCCGCGGTTCCATAGAATTCGATAAATTTGGTCTCGAAGTTCTGAATCATCGACTTCAGAACCACACATTGCGTGTTGGAGATTTCGTTTGGTGGTGTGTTGATGATCTTGGCCATGGCCGTCCAGAAATGCCGAGGCGGGTACGGATTTTCCTTCTTCGACGCGACAAACTTCCGCAGAGACACGGCCGCGAAGCCGGCGCCAAGGCCGGTCATACGGTCCACGTGCTGCTGTTCGGTGACCCATCGTCCGTTTTCCTTCCACCAGCCCAGCCGCTCCCTCCCTTGCTCGGTCTTCTCGCTCCCCCTATACCCAAAAAGCACCGGGCAAACGATTCGGAATTTGGTGATCAGGATGTCGATCATGGACACGCCGCGCCAGCCGAAATCTGGCTCGGAAAACGTGGCCGCAACGCAGACCCCAATAGGATCTGCCGCCTCTGGCTTTGCTCCTCCTTCACTAATGAACTGCAATATCACAGACTTGGAAAATGCGTTCAATAAATAGATGAACAGGGACGGCATCTGCACGTCGTTATGCACAGCGCCCTGGACCGGGTTCCGCGGCTCCGCAACAAAGTTGCTCAGGTCAACCAGCTGAGACTGTACCCTGTTTGCAAGCGCCTCACGCAAGACAGCTGCAATTCGTTGTTGCTGTTGCTTCTGTTAACACTGTGTCCTGGCACAGAGAATTTCTGAGTCCATACCTGTTGTCGATTGGCAGGCGCGCCACCGCCACCGAGCTGCCCAATAATCTTCCTGATTTCACGTCGCATATCGCCCATCCTTTCTTTCAAAGCACGGTTTGTCTTGGCCTGCTCCGCCATGGATTTTCGTAGCTCTTTCAGGTTCTTGTGGATTGTTGTATACCTGTCAACAGTAAGCTGCCCTGCAGGGGGGGCAGACTCTGGCCGGGCGGAACTGGCTCCATTGCTCCCCGCGCCATTGTTGAGCAAGTTACCAAAGCCTCCCGGAAACGGCGGCGGCCGGGGTGCTTCCGGGGTCCGGTTCTTCGCGGCAGTCGTTGCATTATCAACCGAAGGCCCGGGAGCAGCGGGCTGCGCAGCCGGCTGTGCCTTGCTGGATCCAAAAAGGCCCGGAGAAAAAGTTGTTGCGGGCGCTGGTGGCTTTGGTGTCGCGCTGCCGTTGGTTTGCGGCGGTAGCTGTGGCACCGAGCTCTGGTTGGAGACAGCGGAAGGTGTTGAGGTTGGGGCCGGGGTCGTCGACTCGGCGACGGCTGCAGCTCGAGACGGCTCGGGGAACCGCGGAATCGGCGGAGATGGAGGAGCCACAACCTTCGTCAACTTAAGCGCATGCAGACGCACGCGGTCAGCAGCGATTTGCTCCTCGACCTTAATCCTCTGCTCCTCCTGCTGCTTCTCGTCGAGGAGCTGCTGGCGTTCCTCCCTGCGCAGGTGGTCGCGATATACTCTCTCGGCATCCTCTCGTACGCGCTCGTGTTCTCTCTTCGCAAGTTCAAGCAATTGTTTATGTCGTGACTCGGAATTTCGGTCCTCGGAGAGGATTTCCATAATGACGGAGGACGACTGCGGGCTGGCGAACTGGAAGCTCCGACGGCGCGTGGGAGAAGAGCCTGCCATGGTTCTTGAAGGGGAGGAGAGGGAGGGCTGTAAAATGCCGATTGGTCCTATAATGCCATTTTTCGTGTGTGTACTTCGCAATGGCGGCAAAGGTCAAGGAGCGGTTTGGTAAGTGCTATGAGCTGAACTGCTAAACGTTGTTGGACAAAGATTCGTTGCGAATTGAAAGCCGCGTTAGAACGACCCTTGGGCGTGGTTATGTTCAGTTCGCGCTGAGTTGCTGTTCAAATCTGCAGTGAAACCCCATAACCCTAACCCTAACACGAGATGGCCTCTTTCTCCTTATTTCATCTGGTCTTTGACGACGCCATATTCACAACTTCAAGGTGCTGACAATCCGTCCGGAATACATAGGCACCTACCGTACGTGAAATACATGCTTATAATTACCTACACAAAATGTTTTGTGTCTCTGTCTGGTAGGAATTCCGAATCTCGTCGGGGACGCCTCCAATTCTTGACAAGCTCGGTGAGCGTGTGCGTGGGCGGATGTAATATTGGAAGTGTATCCGTATGTGAAAGTTCCCCAGTACTCCGTATATGCCCATCGTATGGAAAGAGTATTACTCGGGGCAGCTCACCAAGAAAACCCAAATCAGCCACCACGACCAAATAGCTAAGGTAGCTACCACAGCCAAGACGAAGAGTGCATTAGGTGCTGTTCGTTCGTAACCGCGAGGACAGAAGCACGTACTACCCCCCTTCCAGGTTATGGATGGATGTTTCGTGCTCCCATGTGCAACGCTAGCTTGGCAGCGTGTTTGGGACCTTTTGAGTGCTACGCCAGCAGTGCCGCTTCGGCCGGTGGCAGGCGCTACCCATCCCCTCCCCCACCGTCCTCTCAGGGAGTGTGCGGAAACATGGAGAGGATCTGCCATAGGCGCTCGCAGCCTCGTTCGTTTTCTTTTTCTCCCAAGTCACAGCTCTCCCTCTGGCCTCACCGGCCGGCCTCTCAAGTCAGGTGCTTAATCATTAGATTGCAGAGCTAAGGTTGGTCGATATCTAGGTAAGGTAGGTACACGACCTGATAGGGAAGGTAGATGCCTGGCTACGGTAGGTAGTCAGGTACCTATCCGTAATAGGGCACTTACACTATATTACCGCTAGACTTGCTAGGTAAATTTTGACAGATGCGCCCAGGGCAGGGGGTTTCCCAAGTGCGGAAGCCGCTGTGCGCTTTCGCTCAGTTCTGCAGCTCTAGCGCACCTCACTGTACGGGACTCGGCTCCACATTTTATTTCGGTAGCTGCCCCGGCGTCGCTGCAGCTGGAACGTGGGAGCACGTAACGCACGCATCCTGTGCCGTCCGTGGGCCCTCAGGCCTGGGGGGGGCGACCTTCTTGCTCAAATGCAACAACCTGCCTGATCCCAGGTGCGGCTGTTCATCGATCGTCATCAACAACCTCCGGGTTCCTACTCATTCGCACCCTCCTTGACCATCCCACTCCAGGCTTCCAGCTTCCTCCGTCTGAATACTCATCTATCCCTCACACTCCCTCTCGGTATTTCCCATCTTTCATTAACCTCTTTGGACCCAAAACCTTGCAGCAAACTGTCCTTTGACGACACCCCAACTCGGCGGCACTGGACCACCAAAAACAGACACCCACAGACACATACACACAACGCACGCCATTTGATTTGCTCGCATCACCGGTCCGCTGTTGTTCGCAAACGCAACAGAAACAATCTACATCGCACTCGACGTGCATCCGGGCTATCGGTCTTATTGCCGCCACCCGCCAGCGTGCTTGCTTGCCTGTCTCTTGCGATCTTGACCCATCATGGAGCAGCAGCAGCCTCAGCCTGGAGGCGTCCCAGGCCCGGCTGGCCGACGACTCCACATTGCCCATCGAAGAAGCCCTTCGGAGCTGACTCCATTGATGAGCATGTTCGCGAATCCCGGAAGTAAGCGTCCTTTTCTCTATCAAGTCCTCTTCCAAGCCCTGCCGTCTCTCGTCGACACTCTAAGGTTTAACGCCATGTGCTTTAACGCCATGTGCTGACCTGAACTTCCCCCCGCAGTGGAGCAGCTCGCCATTCAACAGCAGATCGAGCTGCTGCAACAGCAGCAGCAACAAATCCAAGCTACTCATCAGCAATATGTAAACTTGGGCATGATAGCGCCTAACCAGACCCTGGGTCCCGGAAGCGGCTTCAATCCTTTGCAGGCGACGGGTGCCATGCCCAACCTCTCTCCGCAGACCGGCTTCCAGTTCCCCAACCAGCTACAACAGCAAAATGTGTCTCTGGCTCCTCCTACTCAGCCCCTGTCACATCGCCGTAATCAATCGGCTCTTCCGAATATGGGTATGGGACCGCCTCCGGCTCCCTCGTCCGGCGCTTCTGGGTCTGCCTTCGGCAATTTTGATAACTCGCAGGGCCACGGACGGGAGAACGCTGGTGCTCGTGGAGGACGCGGCGGCGGCCCCCCCGGGGGCGGCGGCGGCCACCAAAGGCGACACTCTTTGGCCTTGGCCGATGCCAAGAAGGCCGCCGAACTGGCCCAGCAAAAACGAACCACGTCCGCCTTTCAGTTCCCTGCCCCTGGCGCTTCGGGCTCTGCTGAGAAGCCCGAGGACGAAGCGAAAGGGGCAAGTGTTGCCCAAACCCCAGCCGACGGCCAGATAGCGCAGGGGTCATCCTATCGCGGTGGTCGCGGTGGTGGACATGGCCGCAGCCAGAGCATGGCCGTTGGTGCCAACGGGCGCGGGGGCGGCCGTGGAGGAGGCGGTATGCATTTCTCATCCGATTCCCTCAGCCAGCAAGGTAATGATTTCAACCGCCGTGGTGGTGGTCATGCTCGCACAGGTTCGCGAAACTTTGACGGTAACTGGCGCAACCAGAGCCAGAACCAGGGCGGCCAGGACCAGACGGGTGGGACTGGTCAGAATCAGGGCTTTCAGCCGGGCCATCGGAGCCGTGGCTCGGTCAACCATCAGTCGATCTCGTCGATTGGAGCTTTCCAGTACCCTGGTCAGCCCCAGCTGGTTCAGATCCCTAACCAGATGATGATTCCGGGACTTTATCCCGGGCAGCAGCTCAACCCCATGCAGCTCACCCAGCTGCAGGCTCTCCAGGTCGCCTCAATGGGCAGTCAGCACATGGCTGGCCTCCAGGCTAGTCAGCATGCACCTCAAATGGCAGCCCAGCAGCCTCAGCAGCAGCAGCAGCAGCAGCAGCAGCGGAAGACTCTTTTCACTCCTTATCTTCCCCAGGCTACTCTTCCCGCTCTGCTGGGTGACGGACAACTCGTGTCCGGCATTCTTCGGGTGAACAAGAAAAACAGGAGCGACGCCTATGTTTCGACTCAGGATGGCTTGCTTGATGCCGACATTTTCATCTGTGGTAGCAAGGACCGCAATCGCGCGCTCGAGGGCGACCTGGTTGCCGTCGAGCTTCTTGATGTTGATGAAGTGTGGTCCCAGAAACGCGAGAAGGAGGAAAAGAAGAAACGCAAGGACATTACCGACACTCGTTCTGGATCTACCGCTGGAAACAGCCAAAACAATGGCAATGGCGACGACAATGGCGGCGGCGATGGCATTCGCCGGCGTGGCAGTCTCAGACAACGTCCTACGCAGAAGAAAAATGACGATGTTGAAGTTGAAGGCCAGAGCCTTCTTCTTGTGGAGGAAGAGGAGATCAATGATGAACAGAAACCACTCTACGCTGGCCACATTGTCGCTGTCATAGAGCGAGTGGCAGGTCAGATGTTCTCGGGTACCCTGGGTTTGCTGCGCCCCAGCAGCCAGGCAACCAAGGAGAAGCAGGAGGCGGAACGGGCCGCCAGGGATGGGAACCCGGGCCGACAGCAGGACAGCCGATCGCAGGAGAAACCCAAGATTGTCTGGTTCAAGCCAACCGATAAGCGCGTCCCTCTGATTGCTATTCCTACCGAACAGGCGCCTCGGGACTTTGTCGAGAAGCATCAAGACTATGCCGACCAAATCTTTGTGGCTTGCATCAAGCGATGGCCCATCACGTCACTTCATCCATTTGGCACTCTTGTCGAGAAGCTAGGGAGAATGGGTGATCTCAAGATTGAAACGGACGCTCTTCTCCGTGACAACAACTTTGCGTCGGACGAGTTTTCGGATGCTGTTTTGCGTAGCGTTGGTCTGCAAGATTGGTCAATCGCAAAAGAAGACGAGGCCGCTGTCGCCGCTCGTCGGGACTTCCGCAAAGAGTCCGTCTTCTCGCTTGACTTGGACGGCTCTGTCGAGCTCGGCAACGGCGTCCATATCAAGTCGCTTCCTGATGGCAAGATCGAGATTGGTATTCATGTGCCCGATGTAACCCACTTCGTCAAGCCAAACTCTCTTGTCGATCGCGAGGCCAAGAAGCGTGGCACCGCTGTCCACCTTGTGAACAGGTTTTGTGCCCTGCTTCCGCCAAAGTTGTCAACCGAGCTCTGCTCTCTTGTTGCCCACGAAGATCGTTTGACTGTCAGCATTGTTTTCCATGTCAACCCACATACGGGCGCCGTTGCCGAAGGCGATACCTGGGTTGGCAAAGGCATTGTCAAGAGCGCCGGCACGCTGTCGCTAGCTGATATTGACGAGGCCTTGTCCGGTCGGCCAGGCTTTGCCCATGACGCCGTCCAGGCCAAGGATGTTCAAATTCTCAACGTAAGCAATTTCTTCCCGGCCGGATTGTGTCCTGACTGACGTTTGTAGGCTATTGCCCAGAAATTCCGTGAAGCAAGACTGGGTGCTGGTGGCGAACCCATTGCTCCTCTTCGGCTCCTTGCGCTGCTGGACGACGAGAATATTCCCGTCAAGCATAATCTGTTCGACTCGAGCCAGGCAACGGAGCTGGTCGAAGAGCTCATGCACAAGGCGAATGCCTATGTCGCCCAGCGTTTAATTCAAGCGCTCCCCGAAAAGGCGCTCCTGCGCAGACAGTCTCCCCCTAACCCACGCCGCCTGCAGACGATTGTTGACCGCATGACGGCCCTGGGTTACGATACTGACCCCTCCAGCAGCGGAACCCTCCAAAACGGCCTGTTCAAGGTTGACGATGCCGAGATTAGAATGGGAATGGAGACGTTGCTGCTGAAATCGATGCAGCGGGCTAAATACTACATTGCCGGCAAGACGGTCCAGCATCTCTGGCCCCACTACGCTCTGAACTTGCCGCTTTACACTCATTTTACTAGCCCAACTAGACGCTACGCTGACGTCATTGTTCACCGCCAACTCGAGTCTGTCCTTTCTGATGGCAAGATTGAATACAATGAGGATTTGGAAAACCTCGTCAAGACTGTCGAGTCTTGCAATACCAAGAAAGACTCGGCGCAAAACGCCCAGGACCAGAGCGTCCATATTGAATCATGCCGCACCATGGACAAGAAACGCCAAGAAGTCAATGGAGATCTGATCAGCGAGGGCATCGTTGTTTGCGTATACGAGTCGGCCTTTGATGTTCTCATCCCCGAATGGGGTTTTGAGAAGCGGGTGCATTGCGATCAGCTACCGCTGAAGAAGGCCGAGTTCAGAAAGGAGAAGAGAGTCCTTGAGCTCTACTGGGAGAAGGGCGTGCCCAGCTCAGCCTATGTGCCCGAGGACGAGCGACCGAAAGCCGCTGCCTCGCAGAGGGTCTCGAATGCCATGGTTGCCGCCCGACAGGCTGAGGAGGCCGAGAGGGCTAGGAGAGAACGAGAGGAGGCCGCACGCAAGCAGATTGATACGGGAACGATCTCAACTGATGACACTGACGCCCTCTTTGATGATGACGAGGATAACGCGTCTGATATTACTGAGGCGATGGCGGGGGCTTCATTGGCCGAACGGCCGACACAGAGCGTTCCCGGCTCGCCGGCCCGGTCTTCGTCGAATGCGGCGGGAACTCTCCACCGCACCCGGTCCGACTCAAAGGTGCCGGTTGCAGATGCCCCGGAGACTCGTCTCACCAACAAAGAGAAGTACCTGAAGCTTTTCAAGCTGAGGGAGGAGGGCGGCGAATATATCCAGGATGTGACAGAGATGACTCGGGTTCCCGTCATCTTAAAGACGGATCTCACTAAGAGTCCACCGTAGGTGGCCACATGATCTACGTTCCACATACACGGCTAACACTATTCTAGATGCTTGACCATTCGCTCGCTCAATCCATACGCGCTCTAGATGTCCCGCTTGGCTCAGAAGTTGGTTCCCAGTGATGGGAAACAAGGCTTCTGAATGGTGGGGAGAAAGTGCCTTGTATGGCAGAGAGAAGTTGAGGGCAGTTGGCTATTAGAGGCGGGGGGGAGAATTGAGAGATGAAGTGAAGGGAGCATGAAGGAAGATTGACACGAATCTGTTCCCTGGGGAAGATGCCCGACGATGGTATTGTTGTTGTCTGATGCTAATATTGGAGGTGCATTTCCGGACGCGGTGATTAGTTAGCAGCAGCATTACGAGCATAATAGCCGGCAGTAGTGCTAGAGGGACCACAAAAGGAGAGACAGAGCAGAGGAAGCCCGGCGAAAAAGAAATACACAAGACGGCCATCTAATATCCAGAGAAGCATTTGCGCCGCACTTTGGCAGGTATAATGGCATACAAGTCAAGTTTTTTCCCGGCGTGCCGACAGGTTTCATGAGATCTACAGGCTATAGGAGTGTGACAGGACAAAGGAGCAAGGGTTGGTCGGGCTCGCACTTTAACTCTCGGCATAGAACGGGGGCGAATCCCGCGCTTGAGGTTCAACGTGGGCAGAAACGCCGTGCGACACCGGAAACTCGATGATCTGCGGCCGCATATGTCTTGGCCATCTTCTAGCTTTCGATCCTTCTGCCTTATGTCTGCAGCTGCCTTCCCAGGTACCGCTTAGTGTCCTTCAGTCGCATCTCAGACTCAGACTCCAGACAGCGGGACGATAATGACTTACCATATTGCTAGAATGGACTGCTCCCTGTGTAAACGGAGGAAGGCTAAAGGTTGAGGGCGTGAACAGAGCTATCTATTCTGTTATCTGTCCGTCACGTAAACGTGGGTGGCGAAAGCGGGTAGAAGATAATAATGGAACTACCGTACCTTACCTAGTACCTTAGTTACAAGGTAAGGTAAGGTATGGCCGGAAGAGAGTAAGTGGGTTGAGAAGCAGCTCGTGCACGGAGCCGATACTGCCCCTTTCCAAGAGCCGGCGGCCGTCTTTCTATGCCTGATCTGCAGATGCACACTTTGAGATTCAGAAAGGCAGGACATCGGATGCCCTTAGCCGACGGGAGTCTCCTCTTTGACGGATTTAGTAGGTACCAGTCTAGTTCTTGCATACGTGGAAGGAGAAGGCCAGAAGTCGTGGCTTCCATCTCTGTCCCTCTTGCCCTGCAAGTTGAAAAGATTGCGAAACCTTCCCAACTAGTGGAGCGTAGGTTGACCCTCGCCAAGATGTTTCCAGAAACTGCAATGGTGCTACAACACAAATGACGGCGAATCCTGCCGTCTCCCTAGGTCGTTTCCCCCATACCCCGAGTAAGGTATGCTCCCCTTGCATCGTCCGCAACCTCAACTTGGACGTGGGGGCTCGTTTACGGAGGCTGACGTGCGGACGGGAATTCCATCCTCACGAACGCTCCTGCCGGGACAGACAGCTCCAGCTCTGATGCAAGCCCATGGCGGGTGTTCTGCCCTACCTTATACCTTAACTATGTGCGCCGAGCCTAGGTCGTCAACCCAGACCTGGTCCGCCAAAGCCAGCCGACCTACCACGCCCTTTGCTGAGACGTACCTTTCTTTACCACTGACATTGATCGCCACGTTCACACCTTCTACTTCGCATATGTGCCCCGTATGCACCGCAAGGTTGATCAGTGCCTAGCCTTGCCGGATGCACTGCAGTATCGGTATATGAAGCCGACCACTCAGAGATGATGTTGCGGATCGTGACCTCAACTCAGCGGAGATCCACTCGGGTCTGGCTTCAAGATCCCCAATCCCCAAGAACAGACCGTCCCTGGCGACAAGCAAGCCAGCAAAGGCCTCGGATGGGTTTCCCCACGCCGACCCGAGCTTGGCGGCGACAAACAACACGCCAAGCGCGACGGAATAAACAACATTCAAGCTTAATTATATCACAGCGGAGCCATGGGCCCCTCGATCAACTGACGGGGGCGGCCTTCTGAGAGACTTGAGACAGAACCTGGGCTTGGCTCTCTCGTATGCTAGTCATTTGGGTGCCATTTACTCGAGGTGCCTCCCCCGACTTGTTCAACGGCAAGGCCCCCGGCCGACGCTTCGACGAGGCTGGGGGTTGGGCGTTTTGGAAACACGGCTAAAAGACTGACTCGGCGTCAAGATGCATTCCATCGAGTTTCTGTGCTTCGGGAGCACTGCTTGCACAGAGCCGCGGGCGGGCACGTCCTCCAGCACGCACCCGGAAGCGAGATGCAACTGTCAGAGCTCGGTTATATTAATATTAGGGTGAGGGTCCGGTTCTGCAGCGGTCCGTCGGATTGAAACGTGCCTGAGACGTGCATCAAGGGTGTCACGTCGCAGACCCCCAACACCTGCCCCGACGGGCCCTAGCGGGGCTCTCCGTTGCAACCCCCTAGTGCTGGGCGGCCCAGCGTGGTCGGCCGGTTGCTTGCCCGATTCCCGCTGAGGCACTGCACACCCGATTCCAGGGCTCCATGGAGCCCCAGAAGCGTGCTGTCCCAGTAGCCTAAAGCGCGACCCGGCCGCCGACCAGGGACAGGAATGTCCTTCATCCCAACCTTAAACAGCGGGGCGCCCCCTGATTGGCCGTATTCAGCCTCAAGCACCCGTGAAGACGACCATGGACGTCGACAGCAACGACGGTGCGCCTGTCACTATGTCGCCACGCGTGCAGCAAGGGGGCTAGGACTGCCCTACCTTAGTGTCGAGAAACGAAACGGGCCAGATCTGCCACCCTACTCTCTTCAGCACTCCTGCCATCTGAACTCCAAGACCCCCCAGTCAGTCTCGTCTCCCTCGGAACATGACGGAGACTCTTGGCAACCCTGGACCGGAAACTCGAGCTGGATCAAGCAGTGACCCCGCGAGTGCGGGCCGTGAGGTTTCTCAAGCTCCCTCCCTTACGCTCTCGCTGACGCTCATGCCCATACCCACGCCCACGCCCCGAGCGTGCTGAGTACTACACTACTATAGTACTACTGTAGGGCGTCCAATGCCGGGGTGTGCCGCGCAACCTCACTCTCTCCCACACACTCGCCTCTTGCATTACTCTTGGTACTCCCCGGACCCTGTTCAGCTGTCTGGGAGGGGAGCGTGTCGATGCGGGCCCCGGAACGGCCAGAAGCCGCTGGCCAGGAACATTTCTTGGCGGCCTTTTCTTTATCCATGCCCGTTTCCCGCCGGCCTCTGCTGTGTATTTCCCCTCCTTTCCTCTCTTGACTCTCCATCCCACGCTTGCTGTGTTTGTGTTCTGTTCCTCATCTCCACCCAAAGCGCTGGTCTGCTTTCACTCTCCTTCAACCAGCTCCGTCTGTCTCTCTCTACGCCTCTCGTTGCGACGGTCTTACGTCTTCTTAATATCTTGTAATACATTCTCCCCGGGTGGGCCTCTTATTACTAGACAGCCAGGCTGGTCTTTGCTCTATACGCACTCTCGCCGCTTTTTAGACGGAAAGAAAGAGAAAGGGAATCAGAGGAAATAAAGGGGAAATCAAGGAAACCGCAATCAAGAACACAACCGACAAGATGCCTTCCATCATCAAATCTCTTGGGGCAGTCGTGGCAGGACTGGCGGCTGTCGCCTCGGCGCTACCAGCATCCACGACGCTGGCCAAGATCCAGGACGTTGTGAAGCGCCAGAACGCTGCGGCCGCCGCAGCAGGCCTTACCGATATTGATATTCTGCAATTGTAAGGATTTTGATGCCAAGAAACAACCCACACGAGACGAAATCTTGACTGACATGTGTTTTCCTTCCCCAAAGCGCCTTGACGTTGGAGTGGCTCGAGGCTTCATTCTACCAGCAAGGCTTTGCCAAGTTTCCCGCGTCAGACTTCACTGCTCTTGGGCTGTCCGACAAGGAGATCCAGGACCTGACCGGCATTGGCGGCACCGAAGAGGCTCATGTCGTGCTATTGCAAAGCGCCATCGCTCAGGCTGGTGTCCAACCGGTGCAGCCCTGCACCTACAACTTCGGCTTCACGGATGCCGCAGGCATGGTCGCCACGGCCGCAGTGCTCGAGAACGTCGGTGTGTCGGCTTACCTCGGCGCCGCCGCCCTGGTCTCGGACGGCAGCATCCTCACCACTGCTGGTAGCATTCTCACCACCGAGGCCCGCCATCAGAGCGTCATCCGCGTTGCTAGCAAGCTTGTTGCCGTCCCGCAGGCCTTTGACACGCCCTTGTCGGCCAAGCAGGTCTTTTCGCTCGCCGCTCCCTTCATCGCGAGCTGCCCGGAAGGAAGCAACCTTATCCTTACCGCGTTCCCGACTCTGACTATGGCCGCTGGCCAGAGCGCCCAGGCTATCCAGACTGGCGCTACCATCCAGCTCCAATCAGACGCCGCGGCCACGGCTACTTTCTGTGCCTTCACGACCGGCGGCCTTATCGGCGGTACTGCCTTCACGCCTTTCCAGTCCGCGACAGGCTGCGTTGTTCCCCCCAACTTGGCTGGCATTGTCTACGTCAACCTCGCTAGCGCCGGTCCCTTGACAGGCAAGCTCACCGACGACATCATCCTGGCCGGCCCCATGGTGATGCAGGTATCATAGAGAGCTAAGCTGTTATTCTATTCGGAGTGGACTTGCTCATTGTGATCCAGCCATGAGCTCCGCCTGTTCCTCCTATTCTTTCTTATTTTTATTTTCTCTCTTCACAGTGGAGTGTGTACAAAGCCGTTGATGTGGACCACGGGGGAGAGAGAAAGAATGGGGCCCGTTTCCAGTCTGAGATATGGAAGTTTTTTTGCCTCCATAATCTCCTGATGGTACCTCCCTGTTTTCCTTTTTCTTTGGTTGCTCTGATTTAGAGGGTGGCCAGATAGGAGGAAGGACTGGGGGAAATGAATGGCACGACTGCATAGACAAGACAACCACGCTCCCAAAATACCAAGCGAGAGAGATGAACCCGATTTGTTATTATACCTTTTGTTTTTCTTCTTCTTTTTATATCTTCTGTCTTCTCTTCTCTCGTAAATGGGGTCGCTCATGTGCGTTTATAGCATAAGCCATAGCCTGTACATAATCTATTTTGTATTGACATGAATATTCACCATTGTGGGAAAAAAAGGGAATAAAAATAAAAATCTACTGGGCAAGCGCAGAATATCATGTATTACCACCTCGAGAGGAAGACGGGTTTGTATATTATTGGTCGTTTCGTTTAATCTTTACTATTTTCTTCCTTTACTGTTTTCTCTCATCACGTTTTATGATGGGTAGGGGATGGCAATTTGCTTGCTATCATGCCGCTCCGTGCCGTGCCGTGGTCCGAAGGTCTGGAGAAAACAGGAATTGGAATGGGGAACTGTTGATTAATTCTCTTTCATTTGTTTATTTCACGCCTTTTGGAAGTAAATTTTTACAGCCTTGAATCGTAAGAGAGATCCAGCCGTCCAATCATTTGACTTTTTGCTATACGACGGCAAATACTTGGCTAAATATATTTTACAGTATATGCGCAGTAATGGATCTAACTATCGAAGTCCCTTCTTAACTAGACGAAATAGAGAGATCCAGTATTTTCTTTCGTCTACTCTTGATGCGACTTCCACAGCTAGATCTAATTGTCACCGAAGTGCGATAGCGTATACTCATCACCACGCACACACCAAAAGTGGACACAGTTAGGCATCTGCCGCGGTACAGCAAAATGGTCAAACAGTTTAACGGCACCGATAGAGTGACACCGGCGAGATATAGTGTGTTGTGGTTGACGGCGCGTACGTATATATTCTTGTACACTGTTGTCCAGATAGAGGGTTTCTACTATTTAACGGGTCTGCTGTATATTGTCGGCCGCCGCCCCTTTCTCGCCTGGCTGCTGGCCCTCGACTCGCCGTCTATTCACTTTAGCCGCGCTTTCGATTACCGCGCGCCGCACGACATCCCCCGTGGCGCCCACCCCGAGCGGCTTAACCAGCGGCCGCCGGTGCTCTGCCGCCTCATTGTGGTCGTGCAGTACGTCGCAGCGATCGGGTCCGTCGTCAATGTATGGCTGCAGGCGTGGGAGCTCGGCATTCAGACTTTCTGCACCGTAGCGCCCAACTTCTTCCTCGCGCCAGCTCTGTGGACCGTGCTGCGTGTGTTCCTGCATCTGCTGAGCATGATTTTGGTACGGCTGCGGATCCGGCGCAACTGCGGTGGGGTTGAGGCCGGAGAGGTCATGGGTTGGCGGCGGTGGCTGAAGACGGTGCTGCCGCGCTGCATGGGATACCGAGTTCCGCCTCTGCGTGACGCAGAAAGGCGTGAGTGTCGACAAATTCAAGGAGGGCATGTTGTTCGTCGGCGTCGCTTGGTTCCTCCACATCCTCTACGTCGCACACACCCTTTTCTGCACCCTCGTCTTCTCGAGCTTCGTCTTTATCGGTACCAGAGATGCTGTCGGCGTCCTCAGCCGCCTCATGGCGTCAGCCATCTGCTGCCGCGTCATTATCATGTACGAGATTTCCGGCTTGCGCGAGGCATACCTGGCCAGCAATCCCTGCCCGGACTCGTCTGGTCCTACTACTGTGGTCAGCTACGTCGATGGAAGAAAGGGTGTGGACCAGCCACCACGTCCCAGCGGTGAATCCAGTGGCGGCGGCGATGACAGCTCGCCCATGGGAATGCCGTTGACTACCTGGGGTGAACAGCTGGTTTCTCAACTTTCCATAACCCGCTACTAGCTTCACTTTGCAAGGGGGGCCCAAATTGTCCTAGCCACGGATGCCTAGACGTGGGTTGTCTGGACATGTTGTGTTATTATGGTGCGATGACTGTTATGAAAATTGTTGATACTTCCATTCCCATTTTTCTCTTCATGTTATTTTTGGCTTCGAATAGGGGGGTCGTCCGAGTAACCAAACACAGTTGGAGCTCCACGAGAACCGGATCTCAAGCAAACAAATGCACCCGGCCCTGTAAAACGAAGAGGAGAGAAGTTGCGTGTTTTTTTCACTTGTAACTTTTAATGGTATCTGATTTGATGTTGGGTATTTCTTCTCACAAAATAATATGAAGTCCTTCTGGTCATCTCAGCTTGGTCAACGTCGGATGAACGGCGTACAGGCCCTACCGAGCAATTGTCAAATGACCAAAGCATGTGGTGAATACTCCGGCAACACCAACTTTGCACAACCCCCCGGCTCGAATGGGGTTCCTGTACTATTGTTTGTCAGTAAAAGTCATCCGTCGCATCACCAGGTCATCGAACCACACAGAGCACAAGAATGAGTAGATGGATGTGGCCGTGGCCCAAAGGGGTTGCCGAAGAAAAAGAAAAGAGTGAAATTTTGAACGGTTGCATCGAATAAATAAATGCCTCTCTGGCCAAGGCTTCAGCTCGTTATTAGTAGATGGTATATCGTCATGATCATAATTGACTCAAGGAAGGTTCTTAGCTGAAAATGGGCCTCGCGTGTGCAAGGCTGACGGCCTCAGACTGTAGAGGATCCAAAAGACGGCGTCCTGCTCGCACCCCTAGCATGGGCAAATGCCGAAAAGCTTAATTTTTCTTCCCCCTCGTCCTGCCTTCCCCTCCTCTAGGTTTCACTACCAATAATAAATGGGGGTGTGGCGCGCAGAGGCAACGACATGAGTAGTCGGCGGTTGCGAAATCGGAGCTCAGCGGCGAGGCCGTGAGGCTAGATGGTTCATGCTGTATGCTCGCGATAAGTTCCCGGAAGAGAGATTTTTTTGCTCCATTCTCTTTACCCCTCTGCCAGGATGCGGTCTCCGTGCAAATTCTTGGAGGGACAGAGCCCCCCAAACAACTAATGACCTGCATGAGGCAGATGGCCAATCGATGTGGCGGGATAAGAGTAGGGCCCGCCAAGGCAGTAGGCCGTTGCGGCTACTCCACCATCAGTCTATTGGCCGGAGCTGGCCAGAGCTGGCCAGCCTGTTTCTAGAAGGGGTCTAAAGCGCGCAACGCATCTGAATGGATTAGATGTTTGATGGTCTTGCTCGAACACCACCACCAATCACGGACCGGCGCGGGCTGCGATAAGACGACTGCTACGCGGGTCACCATGACTATCGATTGAGATATTTTCTTTTCCCTCCACATCTCCCTCAGGGCAACAGTGCAGAACATGTCTGACGACGCGCGTGAGCGAGATGGGGGGCATCAGAAACGGCCCAGAATGCATGTGGGACGTTGCTTCCCCTTCCAAACTGCGTGAGCGAATTCGGGCAACTGCGTCACAAAGCTCTTGACATCCTAGGAAAGCACGATGGATGCGACCTGCGCGATGCTGCTCCCCCACAGGGACCCCCTCGTGTGCTCTTGCCGTCGAATTCGCCGCCTGTCCATGCTAGATACCCACCTAGACAAATTGCTTGGTTAGTAGGGGCGGTGAAACCGAGCTATGTGCGAGCCGTGAGCTGCCCGTCCGTGTATTGTAAGGTGCATGTCTGTACACACGACGTATCCAGAGCTCCAGTACCGGGCGTGTCAATTTCGCCTTACCCGACCTTAGGTTTCCATCCCAAGTTTAATTCCTGACATCGAGCTGTCCGCCCCTCCCCCACCACGAAATCTTTCACATATATAGTACCTGGCCAGCATCTCTCTTCCCGCCTGCTGCCTCCTTTCCCTCTCCATCTCTTTCCAGCCAGCGAAAAAAACGAGCCTCGAGTGATACCCAGTAATCCTTTTCCCGTACCCCGTTGATATTTCCCCTCCCCCGCGTACCACGTCCCGCGTTTGATACGTAGCCATGTCCAACATTCCTAGCGAGCCCGAGTTCGAGCAGGCGTACAATGGTAAGAGCTGATTCAGTGCCTTCTCCCCCCATCCGTGGGCGCTGCGTTGACTAATACGACCGGTCTCGATAGAGCTCGCCAGCACTCTCGAGAACAGCTCGCTCTTCGAGAGAAACCCCGAGTACCGGACTGCCCTGAAGATCGCCTCCATCCCCGAGCGCGTGATCCAGTTCCGCGTCCTCTGGGAGGATGACTCCGGCAAAGTCCAGGTCAACCGTGGCTATCGTGTTCAGTTCAGCTCGGCTCTTGGACCCTACAAGGGCGGCCTGCGGCTTCACCCTACCGTGAACCTGTCCATGTAAGAACTGTCAGGTCGGATGGGGAATTCTGAGAATTCTGAGGCGACTAATGATACTAACGGTCTGCAAACAGCCTGAAGTTCCTTGGCTTTGAGCAGATCTTCAAGAATGCTCTCACAGGCTGTAAGTAGGATGATGACCCCGCCAGGCATTTTCTGTGCGTGACACATTGCTAATCTCTGACTCTGTTTTCAGTGATGATGGGTGGTGGCAAGGGTGGTGCCGATTTCGATCCCAAGGGCAAGAGCGATAACGAGATCCGCCGGTTCTGCGTTGCCTTCATGCGCGAGCTCTCCAAGCACATTGGTGCCAACACTGACGTCCCCGCCGGCGATATCGGTGTCTCTGGACGTGAGATTGGCTGGATGTTTGGCACCTACCGCAAGGAGCGCAACCTCTTCGAGGGTGTCCTGACCGGCAAGGGCCTCGACTGGGGTGGCAGCTTGATCCGCCCCGAGGCGACGGGCTATGGTCTCATCTACTATGTTGGACATATGATCGAGTACGCTGGTGCCGGCAACTGGGCTGGCAAGCGTGTGGCCATCTCCGGCTCGGGCAATGTCGCCCAGTACGCCGCTCTCAAGGCCATCGAGCTCGGTGCGACTGTTGTCTCCCTTTCCGACTCCAAGGGCTCGCTCGTCGCCGAGGGTGACGGACACATCACGCCTGAGGATGTTAACGCCATCATGGACATCAAGGTCAAGCGTGAATCGCTCAACAGCTACACCTCTAGCAGTGGCCTCAAGTATATCGATGGCGTGCGGCCGTGGCTGCACGTCGGAAAGGTCGACGTTGCCCTGCCCTGCGCTACCCAGAACGAGGTCAGCAAGGAGGAAGCCGAGGGCCTTCTGGCTGCCGGTGCCAAGTTCGTTGCTGAGGGCTCCAACATGGGCTGCACACTCGAGGCAATCAATGTCTTTGAGGCCGAGCGAAAGGAGAAGAAGGCCGAGTCGGTCTGGTATGCGCCTGGTAAGTGCTCCCCAAACATTCATCGTCCTTATCCTTGGCATATTGGAGCCATATAGCAATCAGACGACTGACTAGTTCCTACAGGCAAGGCTGCCAACTGCGGCGGTGTCGCGGTGTCGGGCCTTGAGATGGCACAGAACAGCCAACGTCTCCAGTGGACCTCTGAGGAGGTTGACCAGAAGCTCAAGGATATAATGAAGACTGCTTTCTTCCAGGGCCTGAACACTGCCAAGGAGTACGTCAAGGCCGAGGAAGGTGAGCTGCCCAGCTTGGTTGCTGGCAGCAACATTGCCGGCTTTGTCAAGGTCGCCAAGGCCATGCACGACCAGGGTGACTGGTGGTAAAGGGTCGAGGCAGATGCGAGCAACTCAAGGTATACAGGGTTCTGACCCCCTCGTCTACTCAACTCACGCCGGAGCCGGTGTCAGTTCGAGGAGGAGAGCGCCGTGTGATGGTCAATATTTGCTCCAATGAGAGGGCACCGACACGGCCGTGTGACCCAGCGCTTAGATGCTCTGGGTTCCTGGGTTTTAGATTGGAGTCCTGATTTATGGATGTCAGGAAGAGGAGAGAGGGCAAGTTTTTGCCGAGATAGCAGACACTCTTGTGTCTCCTGTGTATATACACTCCTATCTCAACTACCCTATATTAGTGGGAGATTATCTCTAAATGAAACACTCAGTTCCTAAACCTAACATGATTCGGAGAATGATGGTGGGTAGCATGGCGAGCGCTGCAGCCGCGAGAATATTTAGTCTGCAGGGGTACACCTATTCATTCCTCGTGACAAGTGCCCTGTGACTCTGGGGGCGGTCTGAGATCCCACGAAGCTGCATACCTATGCTCTTTAGACTTCCGGTATTCGAAACACAAGCGATTGCTCCGTTATGATCTTCTGGGTGGCTCTTATACCTCGGTGTTTAGGAGAGCTTTCAACTGTCGTGTTCGGGCTGTTCCTGCAGGTTCAGGTGACATTCACGATATTAACCATTTCAAGAGAAGCCTTCGGAGCTGCTGTGCTACTTGTACTGGGAATGTCTAATAAACTAGGTAGTTTCCTAGTTTCGCTTCCCCGGGGAAAGAATTAGCGGGAAGCTACATGCATATTATTAAGGTATTATTATTAGTCTCGTTGGAATTATTGCGCAGACAGGCAGGCAGGCAGGCCAGGCCAGGCCAGAAAGCTGGGTCAGGTGGCACGACATGGCATGGCGGGCTGGCGGTAAGCAGCGGGCGGCCTGCCGTCGTCATGCAAGTAGGTGTTTTTTTCTTGTTCGTTCGGTTCGTTGGTGCTGCTTGGGATACAGATACATACTCAACTCGCTCCATACGACTCGGGCGAGATGTGCACATACATGGTACATACATACATGTCCTTGAAAGCAGGGCCCTCGCTCGCTGTATAACATGAAAATGACATGGGGAGTTTTCTATATTTGGTCTCCATTCCGTTTCTTGGAGGGGGTTTTTTCTTTTCCTTCCCATCCGTACTATGTAGTACTACCTAGGAGTATGTAGGTGGCATCCATCGTTGGTTCGGGGTTGAGGCGGCTACCCCCCCAAAAAAAACCCCTCTGGAATAGTATCATCGCGAACAGCTAACTCCGTCTAAACCCCATGAATGCCTTCAAGGGGATGACATATTTTGGTCGCCGCGGAGCTGTATCTGACGCGATGAGCGAGGCGCGTAGAGAGAAAACCGGTGGGTGTGATGTTGGGACGATGGAACCATTTTGAACCACCAACGGGAATGCGAATACGAAAGTTTGTTGGCGGGAAGGTCTAGGCGGGAACATCTCCAATACAGTAGTGTGTCCGCGGCACCGGGGGGGCCTCATCATATTGGGGAGGGGGGAGGGGTAGCTGTTAGGCTAGCGTAGATATATGTGAGTGACTGACGCAGACTTTGTGTTTCGCGTAAGCGGCGGCCCCAGCCGCTCGGAAGGATCCGCGGGTTTTGTGTTATCTTTTTTTTTTCATTTTTTTTACGCAGTTGGTTTTGACTTTAACATATGTACGGATATGCGAAGCGCGAAACGAAACCAACCAACAACCCAACTTTTACAGTGGAACAAACCAAACAAAAAGGGACGAAGGCGGCGAGGGCCAATCAATTCCCCGCATTTGCCAACCGAACGGCATGCATGACAGCTTTACACCCCAGTCTCAGCTTGAGAGGGTTCACCAGGAAGCCAGCCACAAAGATGAGAATGGAAAAGCAGGATGGAAAGGATGGGGTGGCACTGGGCTTGGTACATAGTTGGGGGCCTAGAAAGCGCCACTTTGCCGCCTCCGTGCCTCCATCGACGTCAAACTGGACGCGAGTGGAATTTATTGATTGCCCATATTGCAGAGAATGGAAGGCTTGGCTTTTGAAGAGTGCTGTCCGCGTACCTGGGCTTTTACCCCAAAAGGGGGGCCAATCGTAGCCAATCGGGTGCCACAGCCAGAATTCGCTGGCCGCCATCCAATAGGCTAGGGTAGAGGGCGAAGCTGACCAGACGCCAAGTGAATATGCCTGCCGGAGTCGTTTGTCATTCTACTTTGGACACGATTACTGCGGGCTCTCAGACCACGGAAGGAACCTTGGCGAGTGGAGCTGAAAGGCGACAGCCGCACGTTTATTGGGGGAAGTAAGAACTGCATTCTGTAAGCGGCTTCGTTCTGTAACTAGCGGAGAAAATAAACATGTACGCTAGCAAGGAGGAATAAAGAAATAAGCATGGGATTGGGGACAGAGTAGTGGTAGACAATCCTTAAACTGGGTTTAGAAGTGGGCCGAGTGTTTGCACAACTCCTGTCTGGCACGCTCTTCCGGAGTGTATAAAGTAGAGGTAGATAACCCATCCTTCTACGGGGTACGTACCTTTGTGCTACTTGGGTGCGGTTAGTTCGGAATATTGGAAACCTCAGTCGTTGCCGAACCGTGCGCGCCGTGCGTGTTCGGAGTCGGGCAAAGTTTCCGCCATTGCATTGCGCTGGGGGTTACTTTGGAGATACAGATCCTCGAAAGGCAGTGTTCAGTTCAGCCCAGGTTCGTCCGATCTTCGTCGGGCAGGTTTTCGTTCGCACCGTATTGGCGAATGCCAATGGAATTGAGCGAGATTCGCTGACGAAAACGTTAATAACTGCCCGTGCCGCATCAGGGCTGAAGGTGGCTCCCCCCACACGGAATCATGGATAGCCTGCCTGCACTAGAGCTAGGGGCTCTTTCCTCGATGGGAACCAAACCAGGGCAGTTCGAGACGGTCATTTAGAACTTGTAGGAGGGTGGTTCGGCGTGGTAGACATCTGGTTTGTCGTCTCCAGAATGAACCGGCGACAGAGGAAACCGTACATTGATTGAATGGTGCTGTGGTAAGCAGCCATTGATGCCTCGTTTCGCTGTGCTGTGATGTCCGATTCTGCGCGTCTCTCTGATGAGTAGAATCCACGGATAGACAGGAGAGGTCAAGATTGGTGATCATCTTGGGCCTATCAGCGCTGGACGTTCGTTCTTGGGCCAATAGTAACGACAGCGCAAGGCCCCGAGCGGCCGAGGCACCACGGGCGAATAAAATAACCCAGATGGGCTCCATTCCGTAGATGTAGCCCGTCAGCCCCACGAGGACTAGGACTGAGGAGCACTTGAAGTGGATCCCACCCACGAACATGGATCACTCTCAGCTTTGGAACGGCGATCGGGGCGAACAGTAATCCAGCGTCAGAACGGAACATTTTATCCAGGGCATGGCTGACGGTGTCAAAGGCCACGGGCGGCGTCCTCCCTGGAATGCTGACCACTCTCACCTTCAGTTATAAGTTTTAGTAAGAATTAAGGTAGTGAGGTAAGTAGGTAGGTACTCTTTTCGGGTATCTTTGCCTTGTCTATCCGAACGTAGAGCAGCAATGACAAGAGGCAGACGGCCTAGATAGTTGAGATATGGCTCAGAAAGCTCGACAGCAGGGTAACCATGGACTAGTTAGGGAAGGACGAGAGGGAGCGACGCAGCTAGACACCTAACAGCAGCGGTGATTTGCCCATCTTGGCCCTGGGTGCATACCTTATTTGCACACCGACCTGGATGTTCCTCGAGTATCGGTAACCCACTCCCAAAATCCGGCCAAAATGCTGCGTCCCTTCAGGTTCCGAGCCGTATTGCATATAGAGCACAAGGCTACCGGCACCCGACCTACCAGTACCTACTGCCTAAGACTTGAAGAGGCAAGAGCAATTGTTGTGAGGGAAGGGGGAGTAGGGTACCAGGGTCTAGGAGGCAGGAGGCAGGGGAGTGGGAGGAGCAGCAACAGGGCTGCAACAATAGGAAAGGACGGCACGGCACATTTTCACAGACTTTTTCTTTTTCCTAACTCGGATTAATTCCACATGAGACCCGACCTTAATACCATACCACCGTAACTTGAACTGAACCCCTCAGGGCATCCATGTGCTAGGCCGCACTTGTGGGAAGGGGATGGCGTCGGTCCTGGGTAAGGTGGCCTCTCGGCTCCCGAGACACCCCCCCAATCGTCCATGTCCTGGAACGGCAGTGGCACCCGTCCAGCAAGACAGGACAGACACTCTGCCCTGTCCACTCAAGCAATTCTCACCACATAAGTCAGGTATGGATGTACAAGACCTTCTTCCATTTTTACCTAATCTTAGCTGCTTACTCGCCGCCTTGTGGGCGCCACGCCCAGTCTGCAGAGGCAGCATACTACTAATGTATGTCACATATAGGATGCACCTCGATCTACGACTGGGACTGGACGTACTGTATGCACGCACAAACAGGCCGATTGCCTTACGACGCCCAATTGGGTATTCTGCAGTTCAGGTTAACGTTAGTTACATTTACCTGGCTGCATACCTTAGCTCCCTCTGCCTCTGCCTCGCGGTGCCAGCCCCGTCACCCCAGTCCATCCATTCCGTTCCGTCCCCTGGCGTGATGCTCCGTCTGGACTCTGGAGACGGGACGGGCGCTTTTCCCTCTCGGTCAACCCCCTTGCAACCCCCCATGTATGTACACTACATGGGATCTGGACCAATGGCGAGCTCTTCCTCAGAGATGGACCGCGTCTTCTGGTTCAGCCCAGCGACGGCGGGGCAGAGTCGAATCAGGACGCAATGAACTGTGACTGGACTCGCACTCCGCCTCCGACCTCGATAGTCTCGACCGAGGTAGGTCTCGTCCCTGACCTGGCTGCATGCCCACTGCATTCCCGCTGCTGCTGGCTGAGGAAGTGACTGGGAAGGGAACTGCGAACTGGGGACTACGAACTGGGGACTGCGAACTGGGGACTGCGAACTGGGGACTGGATGTTGGGCTGCCTGTACCTGGGTGCTCCCCTTCTCGTCGTCCCCCACACCTCCCTCACCTTGGCTGCCCTGGGAATACCGACCTACATGGCTAGCCGCATCCACATGTCCTGTATATGTACATGTCTTCCATGTGCAGAACAGACCAAGCCCCCGTGTTGGAACCGCCGAGCTGGGAAATGCCACACTGTAACGGCAATGTCGTTGCCTCCCATGTCTAGTGTCTCCCATTTATCAATACGCCATACGCCCTTTCCCTGACCCTCGGGACTCTCTCGTGTGTTTCACTCTACTTCTCGCTCACTCTTCCCGTTATTATATGTTAGGAGCTCTAGTCCACTCCACTGGGCATCCGTCACTGTACTATTATCATCTCTTTACGTGAAGTGTCAGTCAGGGGAGGACCACAAGTGGCACTGGAATTATCACTCAAGAATCATCAGTTGGGCTTGCAACATCTCACCATGGACACACTCTTGCCTGAGCCCTCGCCGGCGTTACAAATCAACGGCGCCATATCTCCGCCGCCCACTCCTTCTGTCAACATCAATATCGACGCCACCGAGGGCATTCTCCGCAGCGTTGAGGGCCACGATAGCCACGACAAGGACGGCCCGACCGAAAGCAAGACCCTAAACGGCACTAAAGGGTCTCTATATAACCGGGCACCCGCCTCGCCGAGTCCAACCCCGAGCCCGAGTTCGAGCCCTACGCCACGGCCAGCCGCCACTTTCACAGAAGACGACGAGACTCATGAGTATGACCCTCCCCAGCGACATCAAACTCATCCTATCCCGCCCTATGGTATCCACGAGAACGAAGTCGGTGGCCCCCAGACGCGTAGTAGGACTAAAATCCGCAGCTATACCGATGACAAGGGTGACTTGTCTTTCCCTCGCCTGTCTAAGCCTGTCGAGCTCCTGCGCGGCTCCTACGATGTTGTCGTTATCGGCTCCGGCTACGGTGGCGGCGTTGCTGCATCACGCATGGCGCGGACAGGGCAATCTGTGTGCGTACTCGAGCGAGGCCGCGAGAAGTGGCCCGGCGAGTATCCCACAGGCACCGTGGACGCCACCAAGGAGCTCCACTTTTCGGGCACTCTTGCCCCTGGCATCACCAACGGGAAGATGGTCGAAGGTGGTGATCCAACTGGAATGTACCACATGTTCTTTGGCAGAGGCCAGAATGCTGTTGTGTGCAATGGTAAGTCGTAACCCAACTTCCCAGATACCGGCCGGTCCCGCTATAAGGGGTATTGATTCGATTCTTCTTTCGCCTAGGCCTTGGAGGCACCAGCCTTATGAATGCCAACGTCTTCATGGAGGCCGACGAAAAGACGCTCTCTATGAAAGCCTGGCCCCCGGAGATAAGAAATAATGTCCATGTCCTGAACAAGTGCAAGTTCCCCTTTTCGATATTCTCCCCGAAGCGAGTGGTCAAGTACAGCAGTGGTTGCCATACACAGTTGGCTATTGTTGCTCTCGGTGAACCTCCACTAACTCATCTGCTGATACGTGTCGTGTGTTGTATAGACTATAAGAAGGCCGAGAAAGTTCTCGAGCCTGAAACCTATCCAGACGACTGGCCCAGCCTGCCAAAGTTGAACATGCTCCAGAAACAAGCCGAGTCGCTGGGCTTCGGTGACAAGTTCCGCAAAGTCCGCCAGACAACGCGCTTCCGAAACGGGCCTAATAGCTGCGGTGTCGAAATGTCGCCGTCGGCGCTGACCGGACAGGACTGTACGGGCGTTAATGACGGCTCCAAGACCACCACCCTTGTCACGTACCTGGCTGACGCCTGGAACTGGGGCGCCGAGATGTTCTGTGAGTGTGAAGTGCGCTATGTCGAGAAGGCCGAGGACGGGTATCGAGTCTTTTTTGCATGGCACGGTAGGAACCGGGGCTTCTTCAAGGCCAATCTTCATGGCGACCTTATGTGGGTGCACGCCAAGAAGGCCGTGTTCCTCGGTGCCGGTGCCATCGCGAGCACCGAGATCTTACTAAGGAGCAAAGCCATGGGATTGGACATGAGCAGCATGGTTGGCCAGAATATGAGTGGTAACGGAGATATCCTAGCATTTGGGTAAGTGATGAAAACCGGGGTGCGAAATCAGATGGAAGGCTGGTCCGAATGCTGACTTGAGGGTATAGATATAACACGGACGAAAACGTGAACGCAATCGGGAAACCCGTTCCTTCACCATACAAACCGATTGGCCCGACCATTACAGGCGTGATAGATTGCAGGGACGGCCATAACAATCCCCTCGACGGTTATGTCATCGAAGAAGGTGCCGTTCCGCATGCCCTGGCGCATGTGCTGCAGGCGATGCTAGACTTGATGCCAGGAAGCACACCTCCCTCGGGCGAGACCACCATTCAACGTACACAAGCTGCCCTGGCACGGTTTGGTAGTCGGTTTCTGGGCCCTTATTTCAAAAATGGGGCCGTTGAAAGGACTCAGGTCTATCTCATCATGTCCCATGACAGTAAGTCAACTCGAGTATACCTATAATCAACTAGAGCAAGCAAAGCTGACTGAGTTCAAAGGTAACCAAGCTGTTCTGACACTGCAAGATGACAAGCCTGTGTTGGAATTCCTCGGTGTTGCTCGAAGCCATCACGTCAACTATCTGAATAATATTCTCAAACAGGCTACGGAGGCGGTCGGTGGCACCTTGGTTCAGAGTCCCTTCTACGCACTCATGGGTCAGGAGGTGACTGTTCATCCCATTGGGTAAGTCAACAACAACACAACCCTTCCCCATTTTTTTTTCTTTCTTATTCTGCCGTAATATGCCGCACGCAGCCACGCTAACTCTACTTGATTCTGATTGCAGAGGTGCATGCATGGCCCGGGATAACACCGGTGCGACCGGTGTTACTAACCATGTCGGTGCCGTCTTCATTGGGAACGGACCGGAGACGTACGACGGGCTTATTGTCACAGATGCTGCTGTGATCCCCACTGCCCTGGGAGCTAACCCATTTGCCACTATCACAGCGCTGGCCGAACGCGCCGTGGAAGCGTATGCTGACTCTAAATACCTAACCATTAGTGACGAGTCTAACGGCCTACTCGATTTGTTTGGCGAACCGCAACATGTCCCTAAGCCCGATAACCCAACAGAGGAGAAAGAGAAAGAGTGGGCGCTAGAGGAACAGGACAGCCTCAGCGCCGCAAACGAGGTGATTCGGTCGGCAGATGGTGTCAAGGCGAGTGGGATGGGCTTCACCGAGGTCATGTCCGGATTTGTTCACGCCAACAAGAAGCTATATGAAGACAACAAGGCGACATACGAGCTTGCCTACCGCACCGCAAAATCACTGTGTGAGGGCGCACGTTTCTTCTTAAGCGTTCAGGCCTTCAACACAAGAGACATGATCAAACATGACCAGCACAGGGGCCTGCTGACTGGTACATTTGTCTGCCCGGCGATTCCTGGATCGCCGTTCATGGTGCAGAGAGGCGAGTTTAATCTTTTCATTCTCAGCCATAAGGCACCCGGTACACGAAACTTGACATACGACTTCGATATGACGGGCGTCAATGGTAGGAAGCTCCATTTCCATGGCTACAAGGTTGTCGATTCTTCGGTCGCGCTTGCTCCCGTGCAGTTCTGGAAATCCACCAGCACCCTCTACGTAACTATCAGCCAGTATACTCCTGGCGCGTCCAAGGACCTAGACGACGAGGATGCGTGGCGCCAGGGGGAAGTGGTGGCCAAGGGAATTATGAACATCCAGCCAGCGGATTTCTTCTCTGAAATCATGACAATGTCCCCGACTGGCAGCAACATCCTCAAGAAGATGGCAAGCGCGGCCAGCTTCCTGACTTTCTTCACACGAAAGTCGCTCGCTCTTTTCCTGGCACCGCTCACGCCCCTGCAGTATCCCACCCAGACGTACAGCGGCTTCGTCAACAATACATTGCCTGACCAGTCTATCGCCATATACGCCTCGGACAATGTGTGCACGCGCATGCACGTGTGGGAGCCGACCAGCTATCCGGACAACGACCTGACCAAAGTGCAGAATCTCTTTATGATTCCTGGCGCCTCCGTTGACCACCAGATCTATGCGCTTCCAACCATACCTTTCAACGCCGTGAACTACTTCACGCGCGCAGGTTACCGAGTTTTTGTGACGGTGCACCGTATTGGGCAACTGATGGTAGCCGAAAATATGTGGACCACGTATGACGCGCGCCTGGACATCAAGGCCTGTCTCGAGTACATCCGCAAAGATTATGGCCCGGAAAAAGTGTATACGATCGCGCATTGCATGGGCAGCGTGGCATTCAGCACCGGGCTTCTGGACGGCACGATCCCGGCCAGCTGGATCAAGGGAATCACCTGCAGTCAGGTGTTCATGAACCCCATCTGGGGCGCAACCAACATGGCCAAGGTCATGGCCGGACCGATACCCATGGACAAGCTGTATACCATGCTGGCCGGTACATGGTTCAGTTGCAGTACTAGCCGTGACGATGGCCTCGTTCAGAATGCCCTCAACCAGGTGTTGCGGCTCTACCCGCAGAGCCGCCGTGAGATCTGCAACAACGCCGCCTGCCACCGTACCAGCCTTGTCTTTGGCCGCTGCTGGAACCACTCGAATCTGAACGAGGCGACTCACCGGCAGATTGACCGATTCTTTGGTGGCGTCAACATGCGGCTGCTCAATCTGCTCATGCGCCAGGGGTCACAAGGGCATGTCATGACCAACGGCCCGCTCTTCGAAGACCTCACCACCCCAGAGAACGTTGCCCGCCTAAAAGGCATACCCATAATGCTGTTTGTCGGCCGTGACAATGCTGTGCTCTCGCCCGAGGCTACCGAGCGCACTTACGAGATCCTGTGCGATACCTTTGGCGGCGCCGGCGAAGAAGGCGGCGACTACAAGCGCCGCGTCGTGCCGGGCTACGGTCACCTGGACCCGTGGATGGGCCGCAACGCCTGGAAGGACATTTACCCCTTCGTCCGCGAGGAGGTGGATCGTGTCGTTCGCGGCGACAAGTACCGCTTCGAGGAACCCGACGACCGCTTCGCAAAGATGGTGCACGGCGGGGAGTTGCTGTACTAGTCTTTTTTGTTCAGGTGTTCTCGTGGGTTGTATTCCGCTGTTCGCTCGGGAATTTCATCAGGAGTTGGTTGTAGTTCTTTTTTGTTTATCTCGTTCCGCCCCTTTCATGTTTTGGATACCTTGGTTTCACAGTTGCGTATTGGATTACTGGCTCGACGGAGGAATAACGGCAAGGATTGTTACAAGTACTGTATGACTTATCACAGGTTTGGTAGGCAATGTTTATAAGGGGGGATTTATGGATTGGATTGGATAGGCCGTATCGGTAGCTCGAAGTGTAGGGCCAGATATGTATTGGCAGGACCACATGGGATATGTCACTACCAAATGAAGCAAGTCATTATAACACATCATCGCGGACAGATAGTGGGAGGAAGTAGTTCAAGCTTTCCACCGTGAACAACACAAGGGCCAAATGTGACGCTCAAACATGGAATTGAGTCATATATATATCAAATGAAAGAGTATAACTAATGCGTGATAGATTCGATACAAGACTAATGCGACCCAACTCATTCATTTACCACCGCCATGCCTCCAGATGGGGACTCAAACACCTAATAAACGCTATACATGATGCAATGGCTTGTCACTTGCCTTAACATATAAAACTAAGAAAGAAAGATACGCCAGCGCCAGGATACAGCCTTCTTGCGCCCAACAAACTCAAAAAAACCACCTGGATATCATGGTCGCCGCCGCTACCGTCCGTTGCTAGACAAGCACGTGGCCGTTCAATTACAGAGTTCATCCACCAGAGAACCAAAACCAAACACGCGCAAAAAAAATCGTAGTACAAGACTACCACAGAGCAGCCTGGTCAAAGTCGAAGCGCTTCAGCTCCTTGTTCCCGTCCTCGAGATCTTTCTTAGCCTTCATGCGCATGTAAAAGATGGGACAGTCTTTGCTGCTGCAGATAACCTCGCAGTGCATGCTGCCCTGGCAGCGCTGGCACTGAGTCCAGAGGCGACCGAAGCGGACCTCAAGGTCCGAGACCTTGTCGAGCGTCTTCTTGTAGAGCTCACCGACACGAGGAGCGTCGTTGGAGCAGACGGCGCCTTGGCTCTCCTCCTTGCCTGTCAGGGGCTTCTTGCAGCCCATGCAGGTCTGCGTCTTTTTGGCAAACTTCATGAGGCCGCCAACTGTAGGCGCCGCTACCGATATGGCCCGTGTGTGAGCGCCCGTGAGCAGCGATTTTGCCTTGGTCTCGCCGAGAATGGGATCGAAGATACGACCAAGAGGCTTGGCCAGTTGGTTATCCAGATAATACTTGGTATCGATGGGAACATTGTGCTCAAGCACGTAGATAGGGTCTTCAGAATTCTCATAGTTTTTGGACCCGGCAGCGCCCTTAATCATGACGTAGGCGACGCGATCACCCAGAGCAGGGGCCGAGCCGGCGTCCCGCTTCTTCATCCTCGCCGCAAGCTCGACGTGAGCTTGCTTCGCTGTGTAGTCTTCTTTGGTGAGCGCCTTGGTGATGACAAGTTTGGACATGTCGACTTTGTTCTGCAGGAGGTCTGCAATCGTGTCCTTGACGTATCTATTGAGGGGGAGTCAGTGGAATTTATAAAGCGAGGTGAGAGGAATGACATACTCTTGAGCACTGGGCACGTCTTGGTCGATGAGAATCATTCTCAAGACCTTTTCAATGACAGTCTGCACTAACATGCAGTTGTCTCGACGAACAGTCTCGATGCCCTTGGTGTCCATCTTATCGTACTTTTCGGGTTTCGTCCAATACAGCCCCGCATAGCGCTTCTTGTTGATGAGAAGGTATGGGAAATAGACTTTCTCGAACTCTAGCTTGATGGGCTTCACGAATTTGCTCGAGACGAACCGCGCAGCATCTTCGCCCAACTTCATGGCCTCGGCCAGATCCTTGGTGCCAAACTTGACCATGACGGAATCCGTGTCACCATAAATGACCTGGGCATTGTAGTCATAACCATTGGCAATGGAGTATCTTTCCTCAACTTCCATCTTGGTCCTTTCGATCATTTGCCGACCGAAACTTGTTGTACTGCTCGCAATCTCAAGGCAGGGCAGTTTGCCGTTTGTTGCGCCAGTCAGGCCGTAGACGGAGTTGGCGCTGATTTTCAGAGCCAACTGGCGACCGTTCAGCACGGCCTTCTTGAACGGATCGGTCTCTACGGCGAGTTCCCGCTTAGCCTGTTTTCTGGCCGACAACAACTCCTCTAGAATTTGCGCCAGCAAGCCCTTCCTCTTTTTTACTGTGACAAACATGTCGCCGTTTGGTGTGACAATGTAATCTTCATCCTTTTGCAAATTCCACTTCTCAATATCTCTCTTCTTGATCAATGTGGTGTAGCAAAGATTGTGCGCTTGCATAATGCTGGGATACAGAGAAGCAAAATCAAGGGTGGCAATAGGCACGTCGTAGTAGCCCCTGGTGGGCTCAATGACAGTCGCGCCTTCGTATTGCTCTTCGGACGACTCTGATCGGATGTTGGGAATGACTAGCTTCTGTTCCAGTGCCTTTCGAAAGAGCTGGCTTAGAAACTTGACTTGCTGGCCCCTGGAGAGCAGGAAATTGAACGGGACACCCGTGACTCTTGCCATCTCGGTATAGTTTTCGAGGCATGAGAGTTTATCAATTAGTCTTTGTGGAAGATATGCATCCTTGAGGCAGTACAGGGCCAACCGGCGCCTTGACTCGGGCGTGCCTTCAAAGAGCTCCGTGATCATAGAATGATGAACATCCTCTTTCTGTTCACCCAAGAAGTGGGAACAGACCGAGTTGAGCGTGTAACTTCGAAGTTGGTGATCACGCTGGATAAGCTGGAGGAGATCAAGCTGGAGCCGACCGTTTGTGTTTGTGGCCTTGGTATCGCGGTTGCCCATCTGTTTGCTGGAGAAGTTGGTGTCTTTTGCGGCCGATCTAACCATGGTACGGGACCAATACTCAAACCCCTGCACCTTGAGGTGTTTGGCTCGGTCGAGAAGATAGGGGAAATCGAAGTTACAGATGTTGTAACCTGTGATGATATCCGGGTCAACCTTTTCGAGAAACTTTTGCCACGCGGATAGCATTTCCTCTTCCTTGTCAAAGTCGAGGATCTGGGTGGCCACAATGGGACTCGTTGTGTCCAGACAAAACACGTTTCGGATAAAGGGCTTCTTGTCACCGTATTTGGTGACTACGTTGGCGATTTGAATAACAGAGTCATGGAGTGCCTCGGGGAAGATGCCTTTGCGACCAGCGCATTCAATATCGAAGGACAAAACCCTTAGAGGGGCCATTTTTGACCACTCGCCAGTAGGCTTGTGGGCGATCAGGTCGCGGTAGCTCATCTGCGCCTCGATCTGGCAGTTGGACTGTCTGTCGGCAACGAGCTGATACCGGTTGGCGGGGGCTTCAACCCAAGACATGCCGGCAATCTACAGTGTCTGTTAGCCCTGTCTCCTAGGCGTTCATTTCCAACGGAATTAACACATACCGAACAGTCAACCATGAATCGGAGCAAGTATTGGATGTTGTCAAAAGTCATGATGGTGCCATCGACGCTCTTCCACATGCCCTTCCAGTTGGCATCGCCCTTTTCGATTATGGCGCGGACCTTAGCGATGAACTTGGGGTCGGTCACGGAGATCTTCAAATAGGGGTTTTGCGTGTTACCCTGGAAGCCGTAGATATTCTCACGCATTGTCAAAGTCACGTTATGGATGACAGTCTGGTGCATAGCTAGTGCGGATTCGAGATAGGCGCGGAACTTGGGGCAGTCCTCGGCGCTGAAGGACACGGGGGCAGCTACATAGAGGTAGTGCTTGAAGTCTTTGACGTGCAGCAACACCGAGTTTCCGTTCTCGGTGAGGCCGAAGAGCTTGACTGTCGCCTGTCCACCGGCTAAGGTGCCCTCCTCAGCCTCGATGGATTGGAAGCATAGCGCGTGCGTAGCGGGATTGAAGTCTCTTGGCACTGGGGGGCGTTCCCAGGCCTGGTCCTTCTCTGTGTTGTTCTGCTTGAGATCCGAAATGTCTTGGCTCATACGTTCCAGCACCTCGCTCTCGAAGGCGCTCTTAGGCTGGCTCGACGCGAGCCTCCTTTTGCCATCATTCTGGGAGCTATTGAAGCGGAAAGCGGGCGAAGACGGTATGGGCTCGAGACGTCGCTTCTTGGACGAGACCGGCGCACCAGGAATGTTGCTGCGAGTGCTCGAAGCTTCGCCAAAGACGCGCTTCTGGGGGAGGAGAGCGGCCGGCATGGTGGAAGCCGTGGCGAGGTGGTACCAACAGTCTCAGTGAGTTTGAGTTTCTCTAAGCAAGGAACAAAAGAGTGCAAAGTGCTTGAAAGGCCAATGTCTTAAGTCACGGCGTGCGCGTTATTGCCGTTGGCATGGCGTGTGCTGGCGTGTTATGGCGTCGAACCCGTTGCTGTTGGTAGCACGCTTTGTTGTCCAAATACAAAAGCTCCGTCGTTGTGTAAAAGAGAAGCGAACCAAGCCGTGGGGCAAAAAGGGCGCCCATGTGGGTGTGGGTGACGCGACCAGGGCCTGTTACGTGACTGCCCCACTCTCTTGACGCGACTTCTTTAATTGACCTGCCAGTGGAGACCTGCTTTCCAGCTGCCTTGCCTATTTCGGTACTTCATTCACTCAATGCCACTAAAAGCACTCAGGTCAGCTTGAACACATCAACAACCTGATTGAAGCACTTCCACATTCAAACCTTTCCCAGTCTTACCGCCCGCAGCCTTTCACTTTGGGGAAAGGACGAAATGTACAACACGTGATCTCGCGTCAGCCAACCCTAACCCGGTTGAATTGCCCCACCAAACCCCCCCCCCTTAGCTACCCTCACAAAAACCATCACCATCACGACACCTGCCTCGGCTGCATTGACAGGGTTCATTCACATCATCAATACTCCGTAACTTGACTTCTTATCGCCCACCTTTAGGTCTCGCGACAATTTGGGATCGTGGTGGCCTGCTCTCTCTCTTGAAGAAAGGTTGAACAGCAAACGATCGAAAAGGACCAAACCTACAAAACAAAAACTTTACTCATAACGAGATTATCAATAAACAAAGCCCTCTCTTAGCTGAGCTTCATTCAAAATGGCCGAGCGACATGGCGCGGCGCCGTCTCGGCCGCTGGGCGCTGGCATCTCCAAGGCCAGGAGCGGTGGCGTGACAGCGTCGAGCGTGCGGCGGAATCTGTTCCAGAGCCAGTTGACGCGGCGGCCGACGGCGGGGGGGTCGACGTCGTCGTCGACATCGGCCGAGACGCTGCGCTTGGACGCCGACGGGCAGCCGCCGCACCAGCACGAGTCTTCTTCGTCCGCAGACATTGTGATCCGCGATAGGAACGGCGAGATCGAGCTGGGGGACCCGCCTACGCCGCCTCTAGACGACCCGGACGAGGTGGTCGCGCTGGACACGCGGCAAGAGAACGAAAAAGAGAGGCAGAGGCTGTCCGAGGCCGTGAAGCAGCATCAGATTGACCAGAATAGTGTACCTGCACAACCAGAAGGTGAGATTCTCTTCCTCTTCTAAAACTCCCTATAGGCCCCTTAACCCTATCCGTCAACATGAACCTCAACTGAGACCAAGTGCGTATGATTACAGAGCTGCTTGAGGCAGTTAGAGCGAGTTTGAGAGCCAAAGTTGCTGCGTTAGCCGAGGACAATTGGGTGTTCGAGCGAGAAGAGCTACCACGTCACCAGTGAGAAAAGCGTACAGCATGAGAAGCTGATTTGGCTTCCGTACACTACCAATTCGTGTTCTTTGCCCGTCTGTGTCTGTATCTTGCCTAGTCTATCCAGGCCATGAAAGCCTTACTCTCTAGTCCAGGCCTTCGGCAGTCGGGGCTTCTACCCGGCGAGCTGCCGGCCGCCCCCCCGGGGGGCCGCCTCCGCCTCCGCCGCCACCAAACAGGCTGCCCATCATATCGAATAGCGGATTGCTCTGCCGGGGCCGCTGGATCCCAAAGTACATCTCGGCAATCATCTCCAGCGCCGTGTCCCACGCGCCCCCCAATTCGTTGATGTTGGGAGCATACTTATTCCGCAGCTGCCGGAACAGGTCGGGGCTGCCTCTTTGAACGGCAAGGAGGAGCAAGCCCAGGAAATTGAGCAGCGGGAGGCTCGGGAAAACGCGGACGTCGGAGTTCTGCGAGCTGACGTCCTGGACGCTGAGGTCCTTTTTGTCCGAGGTCAGCGCGCTGGTGAAGGCTCTGTAGGAAGTATTGGCTGCCCGGACATTAGCGACCAGCAGATAGGGTAACACGGCCCGCGCGGCATAGAGGGGTGCCGTGTGGGAGTCGTCCTCCTTGTACCACGTGTACTCCATGCGAGTAAGAACCTCGGGCGAGTCCTTCGTGCCTAATATCAAGTGCTTCTCAGCCTCGTCCGTCTCGTGCTCGTCAGCGTAGAGCGAGCCCACGACGTGGTGTAGCTCAGGATCACCCGCAGGGTAGTCGCCGAACTTCCTCGACCAGCTGTTGTAGATATCTCGTCAGCTCCTCCTCCTCTCCACTTGCGCTGGAGAATACAAAGCTAAATGAACTGGAGAAAATCTGTAAGAAAAAAAAAGGCTTCCGTACTCCATCATCTCCTTGATGTACTTCTTGCGCACCGGCTCCTCGCTGTCAAACAGGCGCAGGCACGTCAGCAGCTTGGCCCGCGACTCGGCGTCGGGCTTGTGCTTCGCCTGCTTGTACACGTCGACCAGCAGCACGGCGAGGTCGCCGCCGCTGCCGCCCTGCCCGGCCTTGAGCAGCGCCTGCGACACGCTCGACAGGATGTCGATGGCGGCGCCCCAGTTCTCCGTCTTGGTGTAGCGCGCCGCCACCAGCCGCGTCTCCTGCCCGGCCTCGTACTGCTCCTCGAACTGCCCCTCGGCAATGCGCTTCTGCAGCCGCGCGATGATCTTCTCGATCTTGTTGTCTCGTCGGGTCGCCATCTTTTCTCTTTTCTCCTCTGTCTGTGTCTCTCTCTCCTTCCTTTTCAATACCGGTTGTGCCTGGGAGTTTATCGTCTGTTGCTGTCAGGTGCATGTATAAGCTGGTATTCTTGATATGTTGCGGAGGAACCGAGGCAAGTCAACTTGTCGAGTCGGGGTTTCAACGGGTAGTATACTATGTATGCATCACCTTAGCTCCAACCCGAAAGATGGAAGCATGGAAAGCAAGCAGAAACAAGAGGGCCCCACAGCAGCTAGCCTCTGAAATGCCCCGCAATAGTTATTTTCCCGACGAGCAGTATGACGGATAGCGGGGAAGTGTGGGGCACATACACAGCTGTGTTCCGTCCGACCCGCTCTCCGCTACAGAAAACGTACCCACCCTTTGCGGTATTTCCTGGAGCCAAGCAGTGACGAGAGCTCTCCCCATTCCACCACATATGGAGCTCGTGTTGGAGAGAGCAGCAGTTGCCGGCGCCGCCTCCGCCGCAGCAGAGCTGAGGGGGCAATTGTGAGCGTGTGAGACGCATTTCTCAATAAGAAATTACCCGCCGCATTCCCATAGGAACCGCGACGTTAGTGTAATGGTTATCATCTGCGCTTCCCAGTTTGTTCCAGGCTGCGCAGGATTCGAGTTCGATTCTCGAACGTCGCATATTGACTTTGCTTTTTGCCCCTATTCAGCATCACTACTTGATGCAATAAGAGGTGAAAATTTGCAATTGGCTACAACAAGTTGAGACTGAATTGGCACATCAGATACGTAGCTTAAACCCCGAGTTTTAAACTCTAATCAAGAAATCCCCCAATTATCTTCATTCAGCATCCCGTCAAAGCAGGCTTAGAGACAAGGCATCATCCAAGCCATCGAGGAAGGTATTTATACAGGGTATCATGCATTTGTTTCTTCATATACGCATGCTTCTAAACACTACACATACAGCCTATCGCTTTGTACAAAACATGGGTATCCCGAATGTATCCACTCAGCGCGCTGACGGCAAGTATTTTCTTGTCATGGTCAAACGCGAGATATCCCTCTATACATTTTCGCCCTAGTATCCCCATACTAGAAAGCGAACAGTTGGAGATGCCATAGCCGAGGGCAGATATGGCATAGATGGCCAATGACAACAATACCATGGCCGTATATGCCATCCCAATATCGGGTAGAGTCTGGCTCTCATCCACTAGAACCCGTTGACCCCCATATTCGCAGCCTCTCTTTCTCTGTCAACAAAAGACATGGAATTGGAGGTTATGGCGGTGGTCGGTCGAGCAATAAGAGGCAGGCTGGCGCGCTCCTGCATCTCTTGACTCTTGTTGGGACTGTTGCTGTTATCAAGCGATACCCGTGCAAGCCGATCAGCCTCGCGGCCTATCGTCGGAGGCTCCATGATCATTTCCAATTCTTGTTCGGGAGGCGGTGTAAGGAGTTTCACGGGTTCATCGACCGAGCCTCCAGGAACTGGCGTGACTGAAATATCCACCAGCTGGCCTATACCGTGACGCGTGTCCATGAATCCATCGCCACTGGCAAACACATCGTCATCGTTAAATGCCGAGTCGCGCATGTCGTCGTCGATATCCCCAGCCGACGCTTGGTTCGTCGCCATGGACTCCAGACTAGCAGACTTCTTAAGTCTCTTTGGCGAGCTTTGCTGCTGCTCGGCTTGCGAGAGCTCTTGTTTAAAGTGACGGTTATCGAACTTGACAAAAGTCTTCAGGGCGTCCCGCAGAGGAGTGGATTCTTGTTCCAAGGCCTCGTCCGTTGCATATACCAGGATGGGCTTGCTGTTAATCCCACAAGCCTCGCGCACTACTGTCTCGTATGTTGTTATCTAATCACGGAGACTAAATTAGCATTGCCCAGTGCCCCTCTTTCCGTCAAGTAAATATTTCTTACCTCGGTCAAGACAGTGTTGTTATTGCTTTCGTCGCATGTTATTTTCCACCACTGTTCAGTGGGCGTGGCTGCTTCGTCCATCTGCATAAGAACAGGCTCTCGCTTCCGCACAAACACAATATTTGCGTTACTAGTCACGCCTCGGAGGGTGTATTTATGGGTCGCATTCCATTTCTCGTCCGCTGATGGGCCTGTCAGGAGCGTGCAGAGATGGCTGTACAGCGCCTGGAGAGACTCTCGTTCTGGCAGAATGACGCCTGATCCGTTATTGTCAGCAAAGTCACTACAAATCGTACACAGTTGCCCAACTTACTCTTCATGACACGGTCAATCTCGGCCATCTGTTGTTCAAGGTGCCGTATTTTTGTCTCGTAATGTTCCACAACCGCTGCCTCTTGAGGCCACAATTTAGGCTGGCCCGAGTGTTCGGGTAGGTAGAAATCATCATCGCCGCGAGAGCGAGCCTCCTCGTGGTCTCTCCACGAGGCATGATTCTTTATTTTCGCAGTGAGCTCATTACAACGCTGGATTGCCGCCTTGTTCATGACTCTTCTGTCCCAGGCCTTGCCTTTTTGGGTGTATGTCGTCAACTGATCCTCCTTCTGTTTATTTTGCTGGAAGGCTAAGGTCACCGTCGACATCTCGAGCTGGAGTTGCCGCATTTGGTCCCGGTTTATTGCCATGTATCGATCAATGTAGAATGTTTCGGGAATCTCGATATGCTTCGGAAAACCGTCATCACCGCCGAAGCGGAACGTAATGACATCAGAGGGCTGAGTTATCATGGCCATCCTCGCAGTGTCGAGATCCTCTTCCGGTGTGCCAATGTGCATATAAAAGAGAAGATCCCAGACGCTGTAGAGGTTCTGCGCTAAGGACAGAGTCTCCCTCAGAAAATGGGACTCGAAAAGGGCAAACACGTTCAAAGTGCTGGGCCCATCGCCTAAAATTGGCACAACCTCAACCGAGACCGCAAACGAGCTGCTCGTCTCTTGCTGAATCCCATCGGTCATTGCCTGCCCACTAAGGCAGTTCTGGAAAAAGTCCTTTTCTCGGTCGCCGAATAAGGGCGTGCCCTCGTACTGAGATTCGCAAAGGATGTCTGCGGTACCGTAGCTCCGGTCTGTAGAATCCAGGAAGGCAATCAAACGGTGGACCTCATCGGACCACGGGGGCAAGGAATCTGACCCGTAGAATCCACCTGATCCTGTGTCTCTTGCTGCTTGCTGATCTGGTGGCAAAATAACGACGCCTTTCCACCATTCCTGATTGCTCCCGTAGCCGTACTCTGGTTCTCGACCGAAGCGTAATAGCGCATTGCGAGTAGCGGGGATTGTGTGCAGTATCATCAAAATAGGGCCTATACGATGAACGCCGTTGTTGTTGTTGTTGTTGTTGTTGTTTGGGCGACATCTCAAAAACACGGGGTCTCCTGGAATTCTCGCTCGGAGCGACGGCTCAGGGTCGGGGTTCTGAGCCTTGAGACGGACCATGGACCACTCGCCTGGATCATATTCAGGTCGAGTGGCCGGACCGAAAAAGACGGAGCCGTCTCCGGCGTTGGTGATGCCTGACTGTTGTGGTAGCGGCGGCGGACCAGGCAGCGGCTGAGGACTCTGAATGCCGGACGCGTGCAGCGACTCGTTGATAGCTCGTTGAAGGTCCGCTTCCTCTTCCTGCCTGTTGCTCGGTCCACCTCCAGTAAATTCACCTGCCGTGAGATCTACGACGCGACCGATGGGGGATCTGGTATTTGCTCTCGACGGCGGGCGCGAGGGCGCTACTGAGCCGTAGAAGCCGGTCGGTTCGGACCCGTATATCACTTGACTGTCGTCGGCCGGGTGTATTATAAAGGCTGACAGCATCTCGTCAGTACTACAGCTTCCGCCAGCCGCGGAATTTCATAAGGCTCACATGGGGCTGTGTTGTTGACCATGTCGCCTTCGCGATTGGAAGAGAAGACTCCCTCATCCCATCCGTACTTCTTTATGAACTGCACAGACACAAGTCAGCACACAAGCCTGGGCGGAAAGCGGCGGGAGGGCGATCTGACATTATTCGAGTCTGTCCAGTACTCGTCGGCGACAGCGTCGACGTTATTATTCTTGCCCTGCAGTGCCGCCGCGATCATTCCGTGGTCCGACAAGCCCGTGGCTTCCATGACCATCTTGATCTGCTCCGCAGACGCCGCGTTGAACGCCATCTTGCCTTGTCTTGCTCTGGCGCCGGCGGCACAAGCCTGCGGGTGTCGGAACAAACTAGATGCAGAACTGTCAAGATGCCATGGATAGGCTCCAGCGGGACACCGGGGTCACTGGGCGGGACAGGGTAGCTAGCGAGCTCTCGATGCAGCTTCTTAGGTTTGCGATTCGCGATTTGGGTTTGTCTGTGAGAATGGGCAAATATTTGACAACCAAACTCCTTTGCCGGGATGCTGGGTATTTAGCAAACAATGCAAGCCGCCGGGTATTTGTCTGAAATGCGCCGGAAAGAAGTCGTCAGCAGGGCGGTGGACAGCGTTTAGTGTTGGAAGCGATGATGGAGAGCTGCGGGTTTCTTTTAGTTCCTACCGCCCCGAGCACGATGTAATGAATGTGAAAGCCCGTTTGGCTCTTGGCGCCGCCTTAACCCTTGAAGGTGCACGCGCCACCCAGCGTAATGGCTAAGAAAAACAGCGGAGCGGGCAAGGTTTGCACCAACTAAGAAACGGGCTAAAGAGGTACTACGTACCTTAAAGATGTTACCCCGCGAACTCTTTGATCCCAACCCTTGCCCAACCTTCCGCCTACGGAGGAAATCTCATAAATTTTAGCATAGGCGTTTTACGGAGATGTGAGATCTGCCACAGACTGCCATGGATGTATATGCGTAAACTTGGTACATACCGAATTTACAAAACAGTTAAAGGTTGGTTTAAAAATGTTGACTTGGTTTATGAAAGTTTCTAGCTTCTATCTTTAAGGTGAACTTTCATGCTCTCTACACGAGCGCAAACGGAAGAACATTAACCTAGACGTGGCCGTCTCATGTGGATACAGTGGGTTAGCCGGTGAGAATAAATAGATTGAGGAGGAGGAGGTCGTCTAATACTTCAACAAGAGAAACTATCTATCAAACTGATAACTCTGCCTGTGGAACGCTATATTATCGCACCGCTCGCCAAATTTACATACGATCCACTGTCTGGCCGCGTATTCGCTCTCATCAGAACCCGTGTTGGTGGGAGAAAGGATCTGGGGGCAAACGTATAAACACAACGCAGATTCCTGCCGTCCTTGGGAATAGCGGTCTGCGTAACGCCCTGCCACAACTGCCGCTACCAACGCTATGCATGATAATAATGGTAAGAATAATAAGAAAAAAGGGCGAGCGACGCTTATAGATCGAAGGCGTTGCTACCACATCCCGTGGTCAGTGCCGCTGCCAGGTCCATTATGGGTCATCTTCCCCATCTTCTTCCTCGCTCCCGTCGTGTTCTTCCTCATCTCCCTCGTCCTCAAAATCTCTCATGTCCTGGTCTTCGTCCTCGTCACCCGTGTCGCTGCCACCAAAGTCGAGCTCCTCGTCGCTTTCGGCCCAAAAGTCGTCGTCATTCTCGGCCTTGATCGGCGGTGCGGGCTCAAAACTCCGCGGCATCTCGAAGCCCTCGGGGATGTCCTTCTTGGATTTCTCGACCGTAGCTCGCGCCCGGTCGTTGTAATCGCTCCGGCGGTCGCGGTACATGACGCCTGCGTCAACATTGGCGGGCGAGCTGATCTCTGGGTCGTCCAGCAATAGGAGCACCGACCGGAGCACGCTCTCGGCGCCTTGCAGGGGGGACCAACGCTCGCTCGCTGCTTCCCCCGACATAAGGTCCTCTCCGGGCTTGTGTAGAATCGAGATACAGAGCTGCCCGTCGGGGTAGATGTTGGGGTGTGTAATTGGAATTAGGAAGCGAAACTTTGGCGGACTGAAGGGGTAGTCGTCGGTAAAAACCATCTCGGCCTTGAAATAGCCGCCGTTGAACGCGCTGTCTGAGTTGATAACCATCAAAGCAAACCGCCACTTCAACAGGTTCCCTGATTCGTCCTACGACCAGCAGACCAAGAACGATAGGTTAGCAAACAGCCATATGAGGGCAACCACCGAGGAAAAGGCTGCTACTTGGCTGAAAGGTGGTGAGCATTACGTCTTCAAAGTGTATCCATTTCTCGTTTCTCAAGTTCCTCATCTCACTCATGAGCCGCTGTTTCGCACCTGCGCCCCCCGTCCTCGACATTGTGACAGTAAACTCGAGACGAGGTAACGTGTGGTGGTGTTCGTGAAGGGGCGTGTTAGGTAGGCTAGAAATCGGGTGTAGAGGAGCTCCCTGGGTTGCGTGGAGAATCCAAGATGGCGGCAGAGGAGAGGGTGCGACGCAGCGTCACTGGGCCAAGTAGGAAAGGACGGGAGCGGCGCAGTTGGACTTTTGAGGGACGGGAAAAGGCCAGGCCCGTTCACCACGTTTCGGAGTTTGGCTGCGGTGCTGAGGCGCTGAGCAAGAAGGAAGGAGGCTTGGGGGTGGTGGTGGCAGGTTAGGTTAGGTAGAAGGTTGGCAGGGGGGGGCATGCACGCCTAGGACGATCGGAGAATGGTGGGAAATAAGCCCGGGCCGTGAACGAGGCTGCGCACGTCAGGCAGAGCGGCCAGTTCTGTTGGTCTGGGTGTGGCTATTCTTTTGGGTTTGATAAGCCGGATTCTTCGGCCAAGAGAGGAGATAAGTGGCCGGGCAGCGAGGCGAGGCGCCGAGGTTTTCCTGTATATATTCAAGGTACAATACCTATTTTCCGGGATATCGTTTTGCGAGAGCATACACTGCGCATGGAGAAGTAAGTTAGACAAGTCATGTAGGTGCAGCAGTGGCTAGGCGAAAGGCACGAGAGCTTTCGCAACCTGACGAGCCGTCTCGAGTACCCCTCTGGGAGAGCCCCCTCCCTCTAGGGAGGGGGCCCGCCCGAGTGAGCTGACAGGGGCCGGGGAACCCCTGTGATTCGATGCCGATGCCGCCACCATTATGGCAACTGCGGTGTCCATGTGAGCTTGGTCAACCAGTCCCTTTCTCGCCACAACCCGCTTCCGATCTTCGAATGGCCCGGACGGCAGGCCTGAGCAAGCAATCTAAGGTCTCGTTCAATCGGCCGGATTAGCGGACGAGGGACAAGGCAAGCAACGCAACCGTAGCCTAGACTGGGCAGCGCCGCCATGGACTTTCAGTTCCGAGGCACGCACGGAATACGGCGTATCGATGCCGCATCCATATCCATCGCCATTGCTTCAATTTGACTGTCCCATCAACCCGGAAACTGCGCCTACATTGCTCTGTAACAACCCGACTTTGATATCTTGAACACGTCTACTCACATGGATTCACTCGCTATCTGCCCAAGGCACATTTAATGTCCCGGTCTGAATTCTTACACATCCTTACTCGGGAGGCCTGAATTTCTAATCATTCTCTTTCACCCCATCCCCCGACCAGCTGTGAGCGCTTGATCCGATGCCCAAGCCCACGGCCGTTCCATTCCCCCCTCGACACCTGAGGTGGCGTAATAATCTGCATGTGAGGATGCAGCTGCTATTTTATTTCATTTTCCAGGTGCAGCGCATCGAGAGCAGCTGACGTGCAGACCGCCTTCCAGGTTACCAAGGTAGCTTGTTCAATTTTGTGGCGAAATGGTCCGGACCTGCAACTACCTCCCTTGGTAATCACCAAATCCTTTGTCGGGTTCTAGAATATGTCTTGGAGCTCGGCCGCCACGTCGAGACATATCGCCATAATTGCATCACCAGTGCACTACAGGTAAGGCGCAATGATGAGATTGCCGCTTTGTAAAGCTCCGTCGCATCTCCTCTTCCTTTCCCCCTATGTCTGAAACAGCTATCCACGCCTAGCTTTATCTGAGTGATCCAGGTTTTATTCAGATGAAATGGAAATGGGGTATTAACCTTGCTAAATGCAACGCCTGAGCGGACGAAATCCCCGTGTTCGTCGTGTGCTGTCATCAGACTACCTTACATGCCTACATTCATTCATACTCTTAACAGCTCATTCCGGATCCCGATGACCTGGAATATATATGGCCAGCCAAACCTGGCCCGACCTTGACACCAACATCGCCGCCGCGGGAAGCAACTCCGTGCACCTAGGCCCCTAGATCGTAGTATATACACTTGCCCGTCCGGAAGTTGTAGACAAATGCATGACCGGGCCCCTTTTTGGCCTCCCACTCCCATCGCCATGCTTCCAGCATGTCGTGTATCTCCCTCACGTAATTCCTCTCGACCGTGCCGACCGACTGCTCTACTTTCTTCCAGCTCTCCGTGTCAGACAGGCTCGTGGTGTTTATCATCTCAACGACATTGTCAGATGTCTCAATGGCCGCAACGGGGCCCTCAAGGAAGCTTTGCGCCAGTCGCGAAGCGCTGGCTTGGGCTTGCTCGACCACTGCATGGCGATTGAACTTTTTGCTCTTGGTCTGGGCAACAAGAATATGCACATCCTGCCCAGTCCCGCCATCCAACCCGTGGGTTGACTCCGTTACTGGCACATTTGCGCCGCTCCGCAACTTGACCACGGATCGGGCGTCGCGCTCGCGGATCTCGACCTTTAGCCAGCTGAGCAATTCCTTGGCGGCGATGTCGGCATCCTGAGCGTCCTTCCGTCCCACGGTCTTGATCTTTAGCATGTTATCCTGTTTTATGATGATAATCCAGCTATAAGATTCGTCTCGGTAGCTAGAAAGGAGATCATCGGGCGAGCGAGAATCTCTGGCAAGTTCGGCGCTTATGCCGTGTGCCCACAGAGTCTGGACGAGCTCTATACCCGAAGACCGCAGGACGGATGGGTCAAAACTTGCAACTAAAATATCGCACTGGGAAGGTTAGTAGGCGGAAATAGTCCCCAGAGTGTCCCGGAAGCTTACCCGTTTTGCGCTGAATATTCCGTGGCCCTCTTCCTCGGCGGCTCTCTTGAGGAATGCCTTGCCAGCAGATTTTGGTATTTGCTTCGCCAGCTGCTTTTCCCAGTTCATGCTAAAGCCGACCGCATGTCTCTCTTCGAAGCGAACGCCAGTCTTCAGACGATGCTCTTTGATCAGGCTGTCGTAGCGGCCACCAGCCGCAAAAATGTCCATAACCTTATTATCGTAGAGGCAAGCGAAAAGTACCCCTCCACGGAAGAAATTCTCGTTCAGGCTGTGCAAGGGGCTTATATATATCTTTTTTGAGACGCCGAATCTCTTCGTGTACTCATATACTTCCTTGAGGTGAGCCAGTACAGAGGATGCCTTCTGAGACAAGTCACCCTCGCTTCCCTCGAACAGACTCTTCACTCTTGAGATGGCCTTGCTCGGAGAGTCTATGAAAGGTCAGTGGCCCAGTTCTGAGTATCCTGGTGCTCAAAAGGCATATTGCTCACCTCGGAAATCAAACCTCTGCAGCTCATCAATGCTAGTGGCTGAAATTCCAATGGCCTGAGATCTGAGCTCACCGCGGACTTTTGTCCAGCCGAAGCTGCGAATATTGAGTTTACTGAGGGTGTCCGCAGCTCGACGTCTGGCACTTGGGTGGATTCCGCAATGCTCAAAGATCAAGTCCAGGAGATCCGAGTGCCCTAGATGAAAACTCATCGGAGTTGAAGATGTCGTGGGAAATGCCGAGACGATTTCGTCCACCACCTTGATCACTTCAGCCTCCTTCAAGGCAAGATCTAAGGCGTCGGTAGTGACAATATCGAAGTCGACCTCTACGTAGACGTCAGGCTGCCCGCCACCATGGCGTTCTCTGAATACGTTCCCAAAGGAGTATGAGCGTTGCGGTACGGGGCCATTCGTCAGTCTTGCCAAGGAGCGAGCGTGGCCCATCATCAGATCGTACGGCAATTGGAGTACTGTGCCACTCTGATCAAGCAACCGCACAGCATTCTGGCCGTAATTGGTTGACCGGGGGTAAAGAGCGGCCGCTGGGGCTTCGATAGCACCGTGTCGTCGGAAAATCGAGATTAGCGTGTCTTTTACAATATATTGCCTCATGAGGTCCGAATTGCTCGGCGCAGAAGAAGACATATCCCAGGCGTAGTCCTTTGCTTGCTCGACGGGCCGGGAAAATAAAGTGGAAAGCATCTTCTTGAAGTAGGGAGAGTCCGGGTCCGCCAGTCCGTCGATTGCACGTCGTATTACCTCGCTCTCCATCTGAACAGGCAACTTCCCACTCTTCAACAGTTCTTGACTTGAGGGCCGTTCCTTTGGATTGTGGTTAAGGAGTGAGAGAAGAATCTCCACGTGGTTCTTGTCGATGGACTTGAAGTCGGACGGGAGAGTTGGCAGAGAGCGCCGTACTTGCTCGAGTACTAATGCGCGCTGCATTCCAAGCATAGGCTGATATGACATTTCAAAAAAGATGACACCCAGGGAGTACATCTATTACGTGGAGTCAGATGGTGGCAAAAGCAGAAGATGTAGACAAATCACCTACGTCGACTTTGGCCGTATATCCACCGCTTCCTCCAGTCCTCACTTCTGGAGCAACGTAAACGGCCGTGCCGATGCTTCGAGTCAAGTCGCCCGAGTCCATGGTAGCTGGAATTCTATCTGCTGTCAGCTGCTCGGTTGTTGCGAGCCCAAAGTCACCAATCTTAACATTCTCGACACCGTCAGAGGTAGCGCTAATGAAGATATTCTCGGGCTTGAGGTCCCGATGCACGATGTTGAGGCCGTGGATGTGAACTAGGCCTTCAAGTATCTGACGAAACAATCGCCAAACCTCTTGGGGTTCCCTGCAGAGGTGGCGAGATATGAGATCTCGCAGGGTCTAAGGGATTTTTTTTGTCAGGCAAGTTGAGTTCACAAGGCAATCTAAACATTGTAGGGCTAAAGAAACCTACCCGTTTCTCGCAATACTCCATGGAAATGTACAATATTGTTCTAAAAGGGCGAGTACTGCCTCTTCTGACACGCCTGGGCGGAACAGCAAGCTGATCTTTTGGTCTTTCGTCGGAGGTTGATGCGGTATCATCGTCAGAAGCAGAAAACTCGGCTTCTTCTTGAGCGTCCGATTCATCTTCATCGTCGGATTCCTCAACATATGGATGGCCACTCGACGACATGAAATCCAAGCCTCCGGTGTTGCTATCCACAGAAGGTTCCGTGTTGCTGTCTTTACTGTCTGCACCGAACTGCACGTCGATATCAGGGGTAACAGTATCTCGCGAATCCTCAGTGTTTCCTCCTTCAGTGGAGGTGTCGCCTTCAGCGTCTGAAGAGTCGGCAAACGACTCATACCAGGTATTGAAGTATCGAACAACGGACGCATGGTTCATCTGTGAGAGCAGCCGAACCTCTTTTAATGTTTCGGACAGCGTCTCTTTGGACTTCTGGGTGATCTTTTTGATGGCATAAAGTCTTCCGTCAATAATCTTCCGAGCTTTAACCACCTCGCCAAACCCTCCTTTTCCAATACGAGCTTCTTCCCAATAGTCTTCTACGTATCTAGAGATTACACCTCGGTTTGTAGAGTCGTGGCGTGTTCTCCGCTGGTGAGACTGAGACAAGGTCAACGACCCCGACATGGCTGCAGACTCGTCGTCGGCTAGAATCGGGGCATTGGTCGCCAGGAATTCGCTCGAGCTCAACTCAAAGGCCCGAGGCCGCTTCTTGGGGTCCGATTTGAAGAACTTTGTCACAAGCTCTTCCAGTTGAGGAGACAGATATAGAGATTCCATCAACGAAGCTGGAGAGTGGTACTTCTCCGGGACGTCGAGACCAAAAATCATCTGCAAAAAGACTATACCGAACTCCCAGACATCCGTCTTTTGGGTATATTGTGGCTTTGATACGCCGGCTATCTCGGGAGGAAACCAGTACGCCGATTTTGCTGCCCTTGTCGAAGCCAAGAGAGGTGCTTGGGCGCAAATGTTGTGCAGTTCCCTCTGGTATCCCGAGTCGGCAATTTTCGGGACTATATCCCCTGCCGGCTCTCTGCAGAGGAGAATATTTCCGGGGTGGATATCCTGGTGAACAAGGCCATTGTTATGCAGATAGCCTAGGCCTTCGAGGAGATTCGCAGTCCATATTCTAGCCTTGCTGACATCGATATGACCAGCCAGTTCAAGAAGCTCATCGAGTGGGCCCCTGCCGGCAAGAGGGCCGAGAATGCTGACAGTCCAGACGGTCGGCGAAGACTCGCTAATGGAGCGGTCGATTCTGAAATCAAGTAACTGAAGAAGGTTCTGGTGGTGGAGCTTTTTCAGCGACTCGAGTTGCGCCTCCAAGGACTGCAACTGTTTCTTGAATTGAACCGAGTCTTTTCCTTGGGATTTCAGCTCTACCTGCTTCAGAGCAAGGCTGGGCCGAACCACCCTCGCTGATAGCACGGGCTTGACCTTGTATACTGCCGTCACTGGACCTTCCCTGAAGAGTACCTTGCCAATAACGGTCTGGAAATACAAGGCATTTCCAGATCCATCGGTAAGCTTGCAGGGTTGGTCAAACACGACGGCTTCGTCCGTGTCCCGGGGATCTTCGGCCGCACGGCCCGGCGAAAGTTGCCGAGACCTGTTCTTCTTCCTCGACTCCTTGGCCTTAGTCTTCTGGCGTTTGAGTTCTTCCTGGAGCATGTCGCCCAGGACTCTCTCCTCCTCCTTGGACTCCTCGAGCTTCTTGCGTTCTTCAAGCTCCTTCTCCTGGTGGGCCAGCCTGCCCATTTCTGCCGCATGGGCGGCTCGTTCTTCCTCCAGGGAGGGAATCTCGAGACCTTTGGCCTTCTTGATGGCGGCTTCTTCCAGGATATCACGGACACCTTCGACAATCCGGTCGACCATTTCCTCTTCATCCTTGGCAAAGATTTTGGGCTTTGTGTCCACAAACGTCTGGATCTTAAACCTTGTTGATTCCCGCAGCCCACTCTCGTTCTTGACAGTCAAAAGAGGCGGCGACTTTGGATATGTCGCCACCAGGACAAAGGAAAGAGTGACAGCAAGATCCTGGTCAGACAGGGCCCGCACTCTTATGTCAAATGCCGGCTCAGGTTTCTTCGGACAGGTCAGTAAGCTGTGGGTGAGACGAAGGCGCCCTGACCGCCTCGACAGTGAGACAACGAGATCCTACCTTCCACGCGCCATGGGTCGTGTTGTGCTCAATAAAGTCTTCTCCATAGATGGCCTTCAACACCATGACCTCATCCTCCTGCGTGACCTGGTAGTGCGTCTTGTTCCCAGGCTGCCCCGCAGTTGCAGGGCCGGGAAAGTTGCTTCCTGCATTCTTCTTGGGGGGCTGCGGGGGCTTCTTCTGGCCGGCAGCTGCCTTCCCAGCCATGTCGAGGCGAGAAAGAAATGCGATGATGGGTGTTTGCTGGGCTGCCTACCGTCAATGTCTCGAAATGAGAAAGTGACAAAGGATCTCTCGCGCTGAATAGGATCAGTGGACCATGAGTTGATTGATCCAAAACGAAAGACTGCACAGCCAAATAAAATTGGCTGCGAGACTTTAGTGAGACGAGCCCATTGTATGGTGGTGGTGTTGTTGTTTGTGTTGGTAGGTGACGGTAAGGATGAAGCAGGCAGGTGATATGGAGACGGCCGTTAGCGAAACTCGAAAAGAGCTCCGACAAGGTGGATGTCAATCAGTGTTGAGATGAGAGTGACTCGGAGGCGGATTGGAGATAGGCGCTCAATTATGGTGGGGTAGGTTCTGCTCGACTTTTTAGCGTGAATGGGGCTGAAAGCAGGTGAGGATGCGGGGGTTAAGTGTGGGGCAAATAGGCAAGGCTAGCCGGGCAACTCCACTTCAGCTGGCTCACGCCTTGCAGCCTCTAAAGGTCCACTGCGACCCGCACTAGCAATGCAGTCCTGTTCAGGCAAGTAAACAACAACCAATCCCGGATTTTGCACTAAAACATTACGAAGGGGAACCTACCAAACGCGTTCTTTTGTAACTACGCAGCCCGACACGCGTTTTACCAGCCAATTCATGAAACTCTCCTACGTCTAGGCAATTTCGTGCAAAAAGAGAGCGAGAAAAGGCCACGATGATCAGCTGGGCGCTGAAGCGCAACACGGAGAGTGCGCGAGATGCTCCCGGAGCCGGTATGGGCACACACTCTTTTTTGTGCTTCCCTGCCTGCCTACCTACCTTGGATAAGATACTGAACCACTGCGCCCTTAGATGATACCCAGATCGAGCAGCCAGACACACCAGGGCCTGTTTTTGCTGTGCGCGCACTGAAGACGGCCTTGTTCGGCACTCCCGCGCCACGGCACAGCAAGCCGGCCAAGCCTCGCGTCACAGTAACCGACCAAGACGCGCAGCCAAACCTCAATCAAAATTCCGTCGGAGACAAGTCGCCAGTGAAGCCTGCCGGGATTCTCCTCACGCCTGGCACCGCCACGGCGCGTCGAAAACGCGTCTCTTTCGGCCATGACGTCAAAGCGGGTGCTGCCGCACAAGGCTTGACGAGCGCCACTGGCCTGCCAGACGACTGCCCAGGAAAGTTCCCAAGTCCGTGGATTGGCGACAAGTCCGACAGACCAAAGACGCGATTGACGCAAGCCATGGAAAGGTCAAGGAACAGCAAGCCCAAGGAGGCGGCGACTGATGCTCGTGACACAGCAGCCGCGACAGTGAAGGAAACCGACGACGGGTGGGAAGAGGTCGACGACGAGTCTGACTACGAACTAGATGTCACCGTTGACTTGAACGAACCCCACTCGCGCTCAGGCAAATATTGGAAGTCGTATTTCGAAAGCTACCATGCCGACGCAAAGGCTGAGATGGAGAAACTTGTCAAGTACAAGGAGCTCGCAAAGTCTTACGCGAAGAAGAAGGACGCCGAAGCTATTGACCTGAACGAGAAGCTCAAGGAGGAGCAGGAGAAGCTGAGGCTGCTGGAGAAAGAGGTTGCGGAAATGGGCCGTCAAGTCCGATTGAGGGCCAAGAAAGACGGAGCTAGTTACGACCCGAGTCTAGCGAGCGAGCTAGAAAAACAAACGGCACTCGCTCTAGAGTACAAACACCAAGTTGAAGAGCTCGAGTTTCTGCTGCAGGATGAGGACGATGAGGTCGACGACAAGGGCCCCCGCCAACGGCGAATCGCATCGCCAAGGACACAAAAGACACTTCTCGAGACGCAGCGGGAGCTAAGACGGGCAAGGGCACAGGCAAAGGAGCTAGAGAAGACTAAGGAAGAGCGAGACCGGCTGAGGTCGGAGCTCAGGTTCGCTGAGCAGCACGCCTCAAAACTTGCCGACGAAAACAAGAGGCTTTCCGGAGACCTAGAAAAGAGTGCCTCAAGGATCCAGGATCTAGAAAAAAAGGTAGAAGAGTCCAAAGCCCTCTACGAAAAGATAAAGGACGACGCCAAAGCCCGCTACGTCGAAGCCCAACGGGTTTTACAGAGAAAGAACGAAAAGATATCCGAACTCCAGGCCGAGACTGGGTCTCTAAGAAGGGAGCGGGCAGAATCGAGGTGGACAACTAGGGCAAAGAACCTGGAAGCAAAGCTCAAAGCGGGCAGCGAAGACGTCCTGGCTCCGGACCCGGAGACGGCACTCAAATTCCTGGAGACGGCAGAAGAAGAGAGCACCCAACTCCTGAAGGAGCTCCACGACCTTCGGCAAGTGAGCATCCAGAGAGGCCTACTCGTTCCCGCAAAATCGGCTGCTGCCGGGAATTACCAAACGAAGGCAAGAAAGAGGATAGAAACCCGGGGGCGCTCGACTCACGAAGACGAGGCGCTTATCTCGTCCCGCGCATTCCGGGAGAAGATTGAGGCAGAGATGTCCAAGAACCCGTCAAGCGTCCTCACCGACCGCGGAAATCTCCAAGACAGCCGTAGCTCGGCCTCGAGCGGACAGGGGGTGCAGCAGAGTGCGGCCGCTACCAAGTCTCGAGAGGAAAAAGAGAAATCGTTGCGCCCCAGCCGGACAGAGCGGTCGTCGCGGGTGTCATCCTCGTCGGCAACGAATCTACGAGCAAAGGGAGCAGCGGCAGGCAGCGACAGCGTTCCCGGCGCTGGGGAAAGACGCACTAGACCAACCCAGCCGGCGGTGGCACCAGCCGCAGCTCCGGTTGAATCGCTCAGGAAGAAGCTGCCGCCGCCGTCGGAGCTGCTCGACAGCGAGCAGCCCCACATCGACCTTGTCCAGGACAACTTTGCTCGCCTCGGCGGACCCGACATGCACAGCAGTGCTGTGTGGAGCATGAACGCGTCGAGGGCCACGCTCCCCGCCGACCGCCGGGCAGCCGCCATCGCCCGCCTCCAGCGCAAGAAGGCGGAGCGCTCGAACCTGCCCGACCGCAACAAGGAGAATATGAACCCCTATTGAGCGAGATCAGGCAGATGCAGGTCGAGAGGGACTGGGAGGGGGGGACTCATCTTTGAGCACGGGGTTTTTAGTTTTTTCTCTACCTGGAGTTTCGTTGTCGCATAATGCCAGTGCCCCTTTGAGGGTATGCGTTTATTTTTGTTTTTGCATGCATGGTCGTGGGGAGTTATACGGGTACCAGGAATTGATACGGAATAGTCTAGGGTTATATGGTTTATTGGGCTAGGTATTGTACATGCCTTGGTTGAGAAGGGGTGTGCACGATCGAGGAGACATTTTGCGGGAGTAGTTCAGAGGGTGGGACGCAATTGGACCATGTTTCTATTTGGCCAAAACAACCTGTAACGATAAGTTGCTGCGCAGATTTGCCCCACATGTCTATCGCCAATGCGGGTGGTGCGCGGTGTGGTGTTGAGTTCCATCCATAAATAATCCGTACAGCATCAGTATTTGCAAAGTCGAGCAATGAAGAAACGGTGATGATGGACTCTCAGCCCACCGCGGACGGGAGCAACGATGAAATAGTAGGCGAGATTGCCGACCTAGAGCGTCGTCTGGCGGCGGCCAAGGCGAAGCTGGCCAGGCCGACAACCATTGACAGTACCGCCAATCCCCCCGCTGCTCGTGTCGCTGCGGGGAGTGCTGGTCCAAACCAGCAAGCCATCAGTGAGTCGACGGTTCAGACCTCATCTTCATCCTCACACTCATTCTCACTCTAATTTCTATTCTCATTCTCATACTTATTCCCATATTCATATTCATTACCATGCATCTCAACAACTTCCCTCACAAAAGAGTAAACGAACTCACCCCAAAGGCTAACTAGCCGCACTCGAATAGAATCCCCACCACCACCCATCCCCAACACCAGCAGCAGCGCAACGCACTTCCTGCTGCTTCTGGCCGACTCGGCGCTCCCGCTAGGCTCGTTCGCCTTCAGCAGCGGGCTGGAGTCGTACCTCGCGCACAGCAAAGCATTCCTGGCACCCCTACCCAGAAACAGCAACAGCAGCAATGGGTCATTCGCAGCGTTCCTGCCCGTGTCAGTATCGTCGTACGCGTCGACGACGCTGCCGTTTGTGCTGGCCGCGCATCGGGACGCCTCTAGCTTTGCCTTTGTGTCTGGCAGTAGTCCCCGGCTGGCGCGGCTAGCGGCGCTCGACGACGCGCTCGACGCGGCCATCGTGTGCACGGTGGGGCGGCGGGCGTCGGTGGCGCAGGGGCGGGCGCTGCTGTCCATCTGGGAGCGGTCGTTTGTGGGGACGGCGCCGGCGGCGGGCGCGGCCGAGGCGCTGAAGCCGTTTGTGGCGCTGCTCAAGTCGTCGTCGTCGTCGTCGTCAAGCTCGTCTTCTTTAGGGACAGACCTGCCGCCACCCGTGTCGGCGCACCTGGCGCCTCTGTTCGGGGCGATTTGCCAGCTCGTCGGGCTGAGCCTGGAGCAGACGGCCTACGTGTTCATGCTGGGCCACATCAAGGCGCTGGTGTCGGCGGCGGTGCGCGCGGGCATGTTCGGGCCGTACCAGGCGCAGAAGACGCTAGCCGGCGGGACGGTGCAGGGGCTCATCGCCGCCATGATCGAGCGCGAGTGGGACACGCCCGTCGAGATGGCCGGCCAGCGTGTGCCCGTCATGGACCTCTGGTTTGGGAGGCACGAGGTCTTGTACTCTAGAATATTCAATAGCTGAATCCTTTTTATCTTGCCATTTCATCGCCTCTCTATGTCTTTTGGTATCATTGTGTTATAGAGTGCGCGAACAGCATCTAGAGCTCCTTAGTTGAACTCCCCAGCTACCACCACTCTGCCTTAGCCACTAATCGCTGTCGCTATCGTAGGCCACCAATGGCCCTGATGGAGCCACTGGCTTTGGTTTTGAAGCAACCGTGACCCTAGTTGACTGCAGCATTGCTAGTGTACTGCTTGAAAGAATGCTACCTTTCTCGGGCTCCGCCGGCGCCTGGCTCTGGGCTACTTCTTGGGCCTCGACAGCGTCGGCGGCTTCAATCAACATACGCTGCTCATGTTCGAGTTCGTATCCCTCCCGCCCTCTTGGGTTGACGGCGTTCCTTCCGCGAGCGAAATGCACCTCGTCTGGCGCCTCATACCCGTCGAGTCCGTAGCTGCTTTCAATTTTCCGCCTCTTCCGCGCTTCTGGATCCTTGCCTTCGATTTCGGCAACATACTCTGCTGGCAGCGCCCGCCGGATCGCCTCAGCCGCCTGCTCCTCGATGCGCCTTGCTTCGCGCTTCTGGGCCATTGGGTTGGGGTCGGCAGTTGCCCAGCGAACGTTTCTTCAAGCCGTTAGTATAGGACGCAACAAGGCTTTAAGTATGAATCTAGACTCACAAGATCTCTTCATGGTCGAGGCTCTGGTGGGCCATTGCTTCCTTTGCAAACTGAGCATTCGCCTATTCACGAGTTAGACAAAAATCAATAACTGGCTGAGCTCCAAAACCACTTACCTCGTTCGAGTAGGTGACGAAAGCCACGCCGCGTGTATTGAGAACTCTTGTTCTCTCTATTTGGCCCCTAAAAGAGCTGTCAGCAGCCGTTTCCTTAGATAGACTTGGGATGTCATGGCTTACCACTCCGCAAAGTGCCGCGCAACCACCTCCTCGATATCGTCAGAGACATGGATTCTCCCAATGTATATCGTGCGGTTCGTGCGACTAAAGCTTCCTGTCCCGCCCATATCGTCACGGTAATCCGAAAACTTGTCTCGCCCAAAGCAGTCAACATTTGGGCTAAAGTGGTCGTGTATGGTAGGGAGCCGGTGTAGGTATTCGCAGTCTTGTCCCTTGGGGCTGCAGGAAAGAGGTTGTCAGTATCAGAAGCGGCACTCTGGGACTTGCTGAGACGGCGTACCATATTCCGCGAGCAAAGAAGAGGCAGAAGTACGACCCGGAAACTGTGTCGGCTCGCGTGTATCCAGTGTCCTGAGCAATGTTGCATCTCCCTTTGGCATGCGTCTGGCTCAGGTATTTGTCCTCGCGATCGCCGCCCGACCATTTGTTGAACCAGATGCTACTCATATTAGTCGCCTTGCTTCGCAGTTCGGGACAGCGGACCCAAGCTTACTTGAAGATGGTACCCGTCTGCGGTGGCGGCTCCGACTTGATCAATGCCGGATCGATCTGGGGCCGTGCTGGGCGCTTCTTCCGCCGGATAATCTTCTTCACCTTCTTCTCTGCAGGCGCTGCTGCAACTTCATTGCTAATCGTAGTGAGGGCGAGATTTTGCGCCTCGTCGGCTGCGAGAACAAAAGTCTCTAGTCGTGTATCGACTTCGACTTCCGCCATGATGAATCTGGTTCTGCGCCGCTTTCTTCTCGGTAAATGACGCGTAAATTTCGCGACGCTCGACGTGCCGGAGTCGTAAACGCGGCAAGATGGGAGTCTCGAAAGGAAAGCTGGGGATGATGGTGTTGAAGCACAGGACAGTCGGCTTGGCACTGTATTGCCTGCAGCTCCACAGCAGAAATGGAGACGCCAAGCCTCTTTTAGAAGGCGGTGAATGGCTGGCTCGCCCCTCTAAGGCTATTTGAAATTCTGCCGCCATCATAACGTGGGGTTGCCGCTTGAATTGTCCAGGCACGGTGCAACTCAAGACAACTCGGCCCACGTCTGGAGTTGCGAGTGACATTTATTTATTTCACTGGCCCACCATCAACATCTTGGCCTAGAAACATCAAGTCCCTCCTATACTGCCAGGCCTTTGAGAGTTGTCGTCTAAACACGTAGACAGCGACTACTTGCAATTGTCATTTCCCGAGAGACCACAGACGGCGGTTCCTAACCTCACCTAAACCGTCATCATGGTGAACATCACAGAGAAAATCAAGGAGTGAGCATATCGGCACTTTTTGGTTGGTGATGAAACTGGACTAACCGCGTGTAGGATTGAGGAGGAGATGAGGAGGACCCAAAGTGCGTTTTTGCTATATCAACCAACAGTCGCGACCAAGGTGGTATTGATGCAGATGTTGACTGATTCGACTCATAGAAAACAAGGCAACTGGTATGCTTGGCTTTTTCCTTATTCCTGTCGGCGGCCATCTTAATAAGCGGCGGGAATCATTTACTGACAGCTCTCGCGCCAAGAATATCATCTGGGTCTTCTAAAGGGGTACGTGAGGCACCGCGATCCACGACCTGGGTTTGGGCTCGCTAACTGCGCGTCAAGAAAGCTTGCGCGACTCCGTGCCCAACTGCTTGAGCCGGGTCCAGGAGCTGGAGGCGGAGGGGGTGCGGGTTTCGACGTGACCAAAAGCGGTGATGCGCGAATATCACTCGTCGGATTCCCGTCAGTGGGCAAGTCGACGTTCCTTTCCAAGGTGACCAAGACCAAGTCAGTAGTCGCAGCGTATTCCTTCACTACTCTTACGGCAATTCCCGGCGTTCTAGAGTATGGAGGCGCAGAGATCCAACTCCTCGACTTGCCCGGAATTATCGAGGGTGCCTCTGAAGGCAAGGGGAGAGGGCGCCAGGTCATCTCAGCCGCCAAGACAAGCGATCTCATTCTCATGGTCTTGGACGCAACCAAGAGAGCCGAGCAGAGAGCCCTGCTTGAAGCCGAACTGGAAGCCGTGGGAATCCGACTCAATTGCGAGCCGCCGTAAGTTTCCAATCCGGACATATCCCAGTGGATACACTGAACTGACGGTTGTAGAAACATCTATTTAAAGCCGAAGAAGGCGGGCGGGATGAAGATTACATTCCAGTCACCGCCAAAGAACTTGGACGAGAAGATGATCTACAACATCTTGAGGGACTACAAGATACTCAACTGCGAGGTTTTGGTCCGCGACGAGAACGCTACCGTCGACGAATTCATCGACGTCATCATGAAGGACCACCGTAAGTACATCAAGTGCCTCTATGTCTATAACAAGATCGACAGCGTCTCGCTCGACTTTTTGGACAAACTGGCGCGAGAGCCCCAGACCGTGGTCATGAGCTGTGAACTCGACCTAGGTATCCAGGATGTGGTGGACCGGTGCTGGAAGGAACTGAATCTCATACGCGTTTACACCAAGAGGAAAAGCGTAGTGCCCGACTTCAGCGAGGCTTTGATTGTGAGGAGCAACAGCACAATCGAGGACGTATGCGATCGCATCCACAGGTCCATCAAAGACACATTCAAATATGCCCTCGTCTGGGGCGCCAGCGCGAGGCACATTCCGCAGCGAGTGGGACTGTCCCATCCCGTGGCGGATGAGGACGTAGTAAGCATAGTCAGTGCTTGGAGAGCTTAACGTGTAGCAACAAGCCAATGCAGCCTGGAGCCGTTATCACGTCTTCGCTAAGTCTGTTTCTGCTGGGAAGAGAACCAATGACTTTATTGTGCCATGAATCCTGTGTCGGTGTCTCTCTCTCTGTGTATGTGTGTATGTGTGTATGTGTGTCATCGTGTCAGTCGTTACCCTCGGCATTTTCCCCTGCCAACCATATATCCCCGTAACGCGAAAAAAAAAATAACACAAACCTCCAAAAGAATGAGAGAAAACAAAAGAAAAAAACGCCCCGTGCTCAAATCTCCAGGTAGACCAAACTTTCCCTCTACCCACCAAAAAACAACAAACAACCTCCTATCAATGCAAAATTGGCATACCGCCGAGCCGGGCCGTAACATACTGTTGTGATGAGTCCATAGCATGACACGTCCCACTCCGACGACAGACCTGGAGAATTCTCTCAGACAGTCAGACGACTAGTCTGGTAGGGCAGCCTGGCCGCTTCCACAGCGCTATTGCCGAAAATAATGACGGGCGACAAGGCGGGAGGGACGTGTGACGACGGGTCCCATTAAAAGCGTCCACGCAAAACCCTCTGCTTCTTCATGTCTTCTTTGGTCTTCCTCCCTCCTCTCGTGCGTCCCACCAGGACTTCAGGCCTGGCGTGGGAGATCTCTAGACCTGGGAAGGCAGCAGAGAGTACGGAAACTAGGCCTGCTTGGAGCCGATGATGATGCTGTCGCTCGCAAGTTTCTTAGACGACGCCTGGGCGAACAGCGACTTGGGCTTGACTCTGAAAGAAGGATTGTTAGGACCTTATGTGATGTTTACGAAAAAGAAAGGATTTCTTGTTGCAGGTGCCAAGGGCAGCAAGAGAGAGATTAAAGTCTTACTTTCCGACCTGCTTGTTACGGAGCGCGCTCAGCTTGGCCGTGCAAGGGCTCATGATGTTGTCTGACGGCGAAATGTATTGCTTGGTCCTGTGGGCGGAAGCGGAATGTCAGCACGGCTTGATTCTTTTGCATCTTTCCCTCTTCCTCTTTCTCTTTCTTTTTCTCTCTCCATCTTCCGCCCTGTGTATGTACAGCCTCGGAAGAAACAGCAGACTTGAGAGTAGGGGAGGGCGTAGAACGCACTCGTCCTGCTCCATCCTGGACTGGAGGACCTGTCGGTGGTACTCCATGCTCTTAACGTCCGGCTTGGAGATTGCGCCGTCAAAGTCAGGGCTGAAGTTTGCTGCTGGTATCGACGTGTTGACATCTTTGGCTGCGAGGACGTTGGAAGACATGTTTGCGTTGATGTTTGTTTGTCTGTCTTTTCTTTTCTCCTTTTTCTCGTAGGTAGCGATATGATGATGGCGGCTGGAGGACCGATGATGCAAAGCAATCGTCAAGCAAAAAGGTAAAAAGCAAGAGAGGCGGGTATTTGTGATGTGTGTAGACCCAAGAAACTTCAAGGTAAGTTTTATTGTGTCTGGCTATCGCCTTGGTTAAATTCCGTTGGTGCTTGGGGGAGAGCGACAGTGTCTGGTTGCGACGGGGCAAAATTTTGTTGACAGAATGCCTGTTTGGGGAACAGCAACCAGCAACGGCCAGGCAACGCATGCGTGGGCCGCAGCACTTACGCACTGACCGGCTCTGACTCTTCACGACAAGCGGCCTGACCCCTGAACAACCTTTTTGATTTTACGGATCCGTATTCACATCCTAGCAAACTTCTAGGTAGCTAGCTTGCGTGTATGCCTTCCGCGGCCGCGCCCATCCGAGGGAGAGGCTCGCTCGGTGGCCAAGATAATTTAGCTTATCTTTTATGGAGGAGGCATCTAATTAGAGTCTGTTGCCTTTCATGCAGTAGGCAGATCAACTACCCTAGGGTAGCAGGCTGAGGGCATCTTTCCCTACAATGGAAGTAAAGCAAATCCAATTGAGCCTTGTATATCCCGAGATCCAAAACATCGGACATTTTCTGGTAAGGAGCGGAGTATGTACATGCAATACTTAACTTCCACAAGTTACACACTTGACTGAGTCACTACTTGGTATAGTGAGGTTCAGCTTCTTCAGCTAAACATTTACACCCGGTCTTCTGAACGGTTTCTTAGTGGGATTCCGAGCTTCGGTCTTAACTAGCGCGAACTAAGGAGAGCGACGATGGATCTTTATGATGAATGGCCTTCAAAGACGACCGGCTTCGCGAAGCAGCCAAGCGAACAAAGCCTTATGGGCGCCTTTATTGTTATTGAATGACAGTGCCCTTCTCAAAACGATTCTTTGAACACGAATGCCGCACCATTCTACTCACTTGACCCAAAAGCGCCAGACAGCGGAGGCTCTCTCACGCAAATCTAGATATACACACAGGTAAGTTCGTACAGTCGAGATTTCAACGTAGGCGCCAACGCTAAAGCACCTCCAATCTTTCACTATCCCAAAACCCCCCAGAAACCAAAAAAAAAAAAAAAAATGTGCGAGGCCTGCCAAGAGCGTCTGTGGGGCAACTACGAGCACCTGGTGGCGCGCATGTTCGACGCCATCGCGCAGGGCAGACGGGCCAAGGCTTACGAGATGGGGAAGCGGCGCCAGGAGCTGGAGATAGGCAATGGTGAGTGCGACTGCGCGGCGTGCGTCGCGCGCGGCGTCGCCTACAAGCCCGGCTGCCCGTGCTCGCTGTGCAACAACCTAGCCGAGGTCGACGCGTCTAGGGCCTGAGGCCTTCAACTAGAACCGCCGCCGGCAGCAGTGCTCTCTCACGCACGGTTGATGATAGGTCGCTTGTTACGTTGAAAACTCCTCCCGGCTGCAGAGATCTGAAGCTGTGTGGGTGTAGATAATACAGAGTTGAATAATAGTATGAATCAAGTGCCTTTCTTGTAACTCCATCTTGTCGATTTCCTTGACAGATTGAAACCTAGCTTGGAATGTGATTGTGCTATGTTGACTCTTTCAATACATTGAGAAGCTAAGAAAGTTGGCCGATGGACCCCCTTCAGTCCAGTCTGGCATACAAAGAGCCTGTACGAGATTTTGCCAGTGACTTTTAACATGATGTACAAATCAATAGATTTGTCTGGGAGACCCAGAAGAGCCACCTTAGAAGGCACCTTCTAACAACTTAGAGCTTGGACCTTTGGATATTTGATCCGATCTCAGTCTTCCTCACCTTGTACTGCTCCAACAACCTTGCTGCCTTGGCCCTCTGCTCGTTGATCTTGATGGCGACGGCCTTGCCGCGTCGGTTCTCGTTTCGACCCATCTGCTGCAGATGAACCTCGTCTGGGCCATCTGCCAACCTCAATGTCCTGATCTGCGCCCACATGTTGGCCAACGGCGTGTCCTGGCTCACGCCTGCTCCCCCAAAGGACTGTACCGCCCGGTCGATGACAGTCAGGGCCATCTGAGGGACGAGCACCTTGGCTTGTGCAATCTCCTTCAGGGCTGCCTTGGGGCCTTCCTCGTCCATTTTCACGGCGGCATTGAGCACCACGAGACGGGCAGCGTCGATTTCTAACCGCGACTTGGCCACCCATTCTAGGATGACGCCGTGCTCGCGCAGCTGCTTGCCGAACGGCGTCTTCGTGGGGTCGTTGATGCGCATCAGCATCCACTCAAGAGCTCTTTCGGCCGCGCCAATCGTGCGCATCGCATGATGGATGCGGCCGGGACCTAGTCTTCCCTGGATGATCTCGAAGCCTCGGCCCTCGCCCAATACCATATTAGCAGCTGGAACGCGGACGTTGTGGAATGTGATGTGCCCGTGGCCATGAGGAGCGTCGTCGTACCCGTAGACGGACAGCATGCGGTGGATGGTAATGCCCTTGGTGTCCGAAGGTACCAGGATGACTGATTGTTGTTGGTAGGGGTCCGTGTTCCGGGCATCGGTCTTGCCCATGACAATGTAAATCTTGCATCGTGGGTCACCAGCACCGCTCGACCACCATTTCTACCGTCTAGAGTCAGCAGCGGCACGCACAGCCAGCCATAAGTCAGAAGTCGCTTCTTCGCACCTGGCCATTCAGCACGTAGCCATTCCCGTCCTTCTCAATCTTCATCTCGATGTTCCTCGCGTCAGACGAGGCGACCTGGGGCTCGGTCATCAGAAAGGCGGAGCGGATCTCGCCGTCCATCAGCGGCTTGAGCCATTGGGCCTTCTGGGCGTCGTTTCCGTACTTGGCGAGGACTTCCATGTTCCCCGTGTCGGGTGCAGCGCAGTTGACGGCCTCCGAGGCCACGCGGGACTTGCCCAGCCACTCGGCCATTAGGCCGTACTCGAGATTTGTGAAGCCCGGCGACTCCTTGTAGTGGCCCTTGGGCAGAAACATGTTCCAGAGCCCGAGCGTCTTGGCTTTGGCCTTGAGGTCGTCGATGACCTGCGGGTGGCTCTCCCATCGCGCGTCTCCTTCGCCGATCTGGGCATCAAAGACAGAATCGGCTCTTCAGCAGCCGACACAGCGTCAGGTCTTGTCTGGGCGAATCAAGTCGCGCAGAGCTTGAACTCTGCTGGCGCACAAACTGGGCTTACGGGATGCATTCCTCCTCCACAAACTTAGCAACAACGTCCAGCGTCGTCTTCGCCCGGTCGCTTACACGACTGCGGACCTATAATCGGCGCGTTTCAGCAACCTCTCAGAGTTGGGTTGGGGATTTGTAAGTAACACGGCTTACGGCAATGGGGATCTGGGCCGACATTATGGGCGCGCGTTTGGGGCGAAGTTAGGAACGTAATCCTAATTAATCCTGGTGAGGCCCTTCAGCTTTATCGTGATTCCTTTGATGAGCTTTAGGGAACGGGTTCGAACATCGGTTCACAGGTGAATTAAGTCGAGCGTTACGGAATGGTATTGGGCGTTGAATCAAATTTCCAAGAATGCCTCCCTCCAGCCGCCTCGCCGGGGAACGCGCTGATCTTGACGCCCATGCCGAGGTTCATCAAGGGTCAGGTTACCCCGAGCTCCAGTGGGGACAAGAAGCGGGGGAGCAACAGATCCGTCCCTGTAGCTTAGGTAATACTGCTCAGGACATAACTTGAAGTAACGCCGCTTCGCAAGACTCCGTGGAGGTGGCTTGATTCCCCGGTCCCGATTACCTACCTACCCACTCCACGTGTTGGTTCCAAACCAGGGTGGCTGCCACATATCGTCGGTCTTGGATATTTTGGCCATCTTCAAAACACGGCTCCAGCTCGAACCAAGCAGCCCATCCAAGTACGTCCGGGGTTTAATTGAAATCCGCGTCCGGACTCTTTCTTATTACCGCGATATATTTACCATCATATCACCGGCGAGCAGTACCCGGGTCGTCGATATGCGCACACGCTTGGCTCTTGCCGCGAACCAGGCCCTTGGTCTCCAAGCCCGCCCTTGGCCCTGCGAAACACGGCAAGAAAGGGTTCGGATCAGCAGGCCGAAGGTTGCGGCCTTGTTTTGCAGTTACGCGTCCAGCAGGATTTGCATACGTATTTGATAGGAGGTGCCTTGAGAGCTCCCCACTGTCGGGCCGCATGTCGAGGGTCATCCGCACTTTAAGGAGTCTTCTTTGGCCTTTTGGTTTGAACAGGGGTCGCTCGTGAGTTGTTCGCCACCGCCCAAAGACCAACACGTAAACCGCGGGGACACAAGTCGATGTAACTAACATAATCACCCAAGACATTTTCTTCCGCTGCTTACCAAGTTTCCATAGTATGTTGTGACATAATGTAGCTAGGTGTTCCAACGGGGCAGAGTATCTGCCCATCTTCGAACACCTAGTGTGCATACGTACGTGTACTCTGCAAGGTAAGGTAGGTCTTATGTGCAGCTTCGGGCACACCCAACTTAATTTAGTACTTAGGTAAGGTAAGGTAAGGTAGGGCGGTAGGCAAGGCATCGAGATTTCGGATGGATCGACCCAGGTGCGGAATTCACCACCCTTGTCACCATGCAGCGTCATTTTGGAGACCCTTCTAAAGAAGGGTTGTATCCACAGAGCATACGTAGTGCTCGTAGGCATCCCTATGATAGATAGCCATGAGCCATGGAGGCGGGGCAGAGGCAGATGCATTTATTAACCGCAGATCCCAACATCTTTTTGGGACGTCGACGAGCTCGCGACCTGATTGCCTTACAGGGCGTGCCTAAACTTTCTCCATTAGTGATGCGCAGCAGATCTGCAACACATCTTGGTGCAGTCAGAGCGTGTGTGGGACGAGAGTATTGCTAGCGTGCTCCGCCGATATCAAAGGTTTTGAGGAAAGGTAGATCGGAAACTGAGTCTTTTTCACCGTCGTGCCATCCCATAATAAGCGGCAGTTCTCGCCTCATGTTTGTACAAGTCGGAGGCAAAAGCTACCAAAGCCTTGGAACTTAGCACCTGTAATGGGCATGATCTGCTGATCCTCCGAGGTAGGTTGGATGTCAGAGGCAGGACAGCCGCTGATAGGTACTTATGAAAGAAAAAAGTGATTAATCCACCTCGATAAATATGATCCCCTTGGGCACTAGGCATGCCCAGGGTGCCCGCCACGCAGCTGAGGTGGGCCCGTCCCCTCTACCTACATTTGTTGGCCGTTTGAGTGACTGGGGTGGTATTGATTCAGCCTTGACGAGACCCAGCGGCCCCTCTTCAGCTCCCCCTCCCGCCCTCAACATCCCGCCTCAAACTCATCGCTAAATTCCACATCTGGCCGCGACGTCAACGTCCTACGTAACTACCGAGCGCAATGCGGCCCGCACCCCAAGGCTTCCGTGGAAAAACAGAAACTTAGGCTGTCGAGCTGTCCATGAGCTCGCTGGACTTGGCACCACCTAAGCGCTCTTGCTGTCGTCTTGTTGCCGAATCATCAACTACCTAGGTACCCCTGCTCCGCCCGCGACAACGCGACCGAGATCCCCCTCTGCAACACGAAACTCGGTTACATACCTCAAGTCGACGCTTTGCTTGGCTCTTCTGTTCGTTTTTATCTCTACGTCGTTTTACGATTTATTTTTACGCCTGATCGCACGACGCATCTCTCTTTCGTCCTATCTCTTCTACTCCCTCCCTTGACGTCTCCAGTGGCTTGTCCCGCAAACTGCTTTGACCTTTGGAACATGCTTAAACCTCGCCTCGGAGACCGACCGTGCTGACTTCCGCAGCCACCACGCTAGGCCTCTCTGCTTAATACTCTGCATATGCAACGTTTCGCCCGCTATGGAGAAGATGAAGGCAGCTTCATTGATGCCCAAGAAGTTCCGCAGCGTGCGCGAAAAGAATGGCAGCCACCGTCGTAGCAAGTCCTCTGAGCCAGGTGGAAAGGTTTGTGCACAGCCAACTTCGCTGCTCTTCACGCTCTGCGGCCACTTTGCTAACACCTCCCAGGCCCGACCTCTAACCGCAGAGTCATGGCTGTCGATTTTCAAACCCGAGTCCGTGAAGCAGGCACAGAGGGAAAAGGAAGAGGAGGAAAAAGAAGCAGCAAAGGTCCGTTGCCATTGAGCTGGGGGCAGCCCTCGGGTCCTTCCGCTAACATAGCTCACAGGTCGAGGAGATTCAGAAACGGCTCGAGGAGCTCAATTGCAACTCCATTTCCGAAGAACTTATCCGCTATGCAATAAACTCGAAATTCGCCGGCGGTGACACGGACAAGGCCCTGGAGCTCTTGCAACTCCAACAAAAGGCATTTGCGGGGATCGTGCAGCCATACAACCCAAATGTGCAAATGCTGGGCGCCGAAAACCGCGGGAATGTCACCTGCTATCTGGATGCCTTACTCTTTGCCATGTTTGCCAAGTTGTCGGCTTTTGAGTGCATGTTGAAAAATGACTCAACAGACGAGCCAAAGACGAAGCTGGCGGCTTTAATCAGACTTTGGGTTAATATGCTGAGGAGCGGGAAGTTGGTCCATACGGACATGGTAAGACTCTCGATAGTTGGCTGCTACTCAAACTTTGAGCTGACCCGTATCTCCAGACGCAGCATATCCAGGAATCTCTAGCCGCTTGTGGCTGGGAAGAAGCCCGGCTACTCGAACAGCAGGATACATCCGAGGCCTTTGCCTTTATTACCGAGACTTTGCAGTTGCCACTTCTCACCCTACAGGTTGACCTATTCCATCACGGAAAACGAGATGCAGACGACCATAAGGTCGTCCACGAGAGACTGCTCAACCTCGCAGTCCCCCCCGATCCCGATGGAAAGGGTCTTAAGTTGGAGGACTGTCTGGAAGAGTACTTCAACAACCAGGTCGATGTGCTCCGAGACAGTCCAGAAGAAAAGAAAGGTGCCGAAAAGTCGGGAAAGAGTACAATAAAAGTAGTTGCCGAAGAGGACGAAGGAACGCCGAGCGCACAGCCTGCCGAAATCCAGCAGGTAGGATATACCTGGACAACAGAGAATCTGGTAACAGAGTCACCAGTTTCTACCATGATCCCAAGCATACCGAGAGCCTTTGACTCGCCCCCGACCCTCAGACACAGGTCAACCAGCATAATACAGCGAATTGTGGTTCCAGATGGCGAACAGGTACCTCCCGGGGAAACTACGAGCTTGCTACAAAGAGCGAAACGCACAGGCTCGACGGTAGTGAAAGCTGTCACAATACCAGCCTGGCAATTCTTCAAGTTGATACGTATGTTTGTACTTTACTACTTTTTATCCAGAACCCCAAACTTTGGCTGACAACCCGGACAGCTTGGCATGCTGCTTCGAACGGAGAACCAAGCAACGACATCGAAGTCGCGAGACATTTCAATCAACGACCGGTTGTTGGCATCTGCTTGAAAAGGTACACTATGACCGACAAGGGCGTCCCGAAGCGTCAGAACACCCTTATCGATATCCCGGACAGCCTCCGACTCCCGCACTTTATGGCTGCTGGCGATGTCAAGGCCACTGGCGAAGTTGAGGCCGACCAGGAGTCAAACGGTCTAAGTCAGGAATACAAACTCGTTTTGCAATCGGTTGTCTGTCACCGTGGCGACTCGCTCCAGAGCGGCCACTACATTGCATTTGCTCGGGTTGCACCCAAACTCCTCACTGATAATCGGAGGCACGATAGCGATCCGCCCCCGGATTACGAGGAAGCGCAGTGGGCGAAGTTCGATGATCTGGCCGTTGAGAACCGAGTGTCTTATGTGGACGACATCAAGGAATCCCTCCGCGAGGAGATGCCATACCTACTCTTCTATCAAATCGTTCCTATGGTGGACGTGACGACTGCATCGACGGATGGCTCTGTGGTGGAACCCCCTTCCTACAACGAATCCGCTGTCAACCTGATTCCTGTGCCTGGGACCCCAATCGTGGATATTGTGCCGGATATGGTGCCGGATGTGATACCGGACCAACCTGATGGTATTTCAGGGCTCTCGGCCGGCTTCTTCGACTCCGCAACGACTTTGGTGCACAGCGGGGGACCAAGTATTCGCTTCAGCTCCGATCTTGAACGACCTTCGCGTCTGAGCTTTGACGACGACCCCTACTCGATCCATACAAGAGCTAACAGTTCGAGACGTGCTAGCGTCGCGTTCTCCGAGTCTGCTGCTGGCTCCCCGGCCGCCACCCCCGAAGTCCCGTCACCGGCCATTACTCCCCAGGAAGAGAGCACGGCAACGAGGCTCTCACGGGCGGCAGCGAAGTTCACCAAGGCGGGGGCTAAATCGCGTCCTTCCAGCCAGATTGGCGACGGCCGCATTAGCACCACAATCTCGAAGCTCGGGTTTTCGCGGCCAAGCAAGGACACCCTTAACAGTGGCACCAGCGGAAACGAGACTTCGGATGACCAGGCCGTGATCGCCGAGGAGGAGGAATTAGCCAACAAGGAGAAAGAGCATTCCCACCATCATAAAAAGGACCGCGCCAAGTCAAAGAGCCGCGAAAAGGACGACAGGAAGGAAAAGGACAAGTTCAAGGACTCTGGAAAGGCCGTCAAGGAGGAAGGCGTCCCAGACCGCGAGTGTGCGGTCATGTAACGAAAAGACTGAATGATGATGTCTCTCTGTTTAGGTTAATTGTTTTCTTGCAGTGAGTTGGTGAGCTAGCATTACTCTAGGAGTTAGGCGGGAAACGAAAAGGGGTTCACCACGAGCTTTATGTCCTGGGATGGGGGACTTTTTTCTCTATTTCATCTGTTTTCTTTTCTTTTGAAAAACGGAGGCTTCTAGAGAAGAGAGGAAACCCCAGGGTCCTGATGAAACAACAACCAGCATGACGGATGAGATGGGTCCGGTGGGATGGATTGGTTTTTTGCATGACACTTTAGTGATACCAAAAGACCGAGTGGCAGCACAAAGTTAGCTAGCTTCTGCCTGCTAAAACTCATCTACCAAGGGTAAATGAGGTGCGCTGCCGGGTTGTACCTAGGAAAACCAAATGATACCAGCCAACCGCAAACATGGCGATACGAAGTAAATCATGCCTGAACACGTTCAACTGGCGATAACATTACACGAAGTACTGGGTAACCCTGTATGAGTCAAGGATTTTCACTGCAGAAAGCCAGGTCGATAGCTGACACGGTGTAGGATTATCGGATGTAGAATGTCCAATACTCAGCTAATATTCGGATTCACCATTTTCTCGTATACCATTTTTACACCCCCGGATGCCAGTTTATTTACAATATCATGTCAATGGGGTTGAGGCCTTCTAAATAAGGCCCCTCTCTCCGCAGTCTCATGCGACAGGCAACAAACTCCTCACTCTCAGCCCCAAGTGGCGAAGAGCCTTTGCCGTGACAAATCTATAGTACACATCTTTCCGCCCACACCACCCCGTCTAACAGGCCAGCTCGAGTGGGTATGCACTGTATGAAATAAGGAGAGCCGAGTGAGGATGGGGAGAACTATCGAAGATAGGGAAATGTCTATCGTTCATCAGTAGTACATGCAGAGACCCTGGCCCACGCGAGCACCCTGGGGTTGGTCATGCCGATGGCCGCGGCGCTGTTGGTTATCGAAGAAGTCGGTCTTAATAAAACATGGGGGAGAAGGAGAGTACAAGAGGAACATGGCCTTGGCTAGGACATGCACGCATGCTGTCGCTGGCGAGACGTCGGGGGCCATTAGATTACGTGGTTGGATATGAGCAGAGCGGGGCGGGGCGGGACTGGGTGTATGCTAAATCGCGGCCGAGAGCCTTCGGTCCAGCGAGGCCAACTGTTTAGAAGGGGATGTTGGAAGGCGACTGGGCGCCGGCCTCCTGCTGCATTTGGAGCTCTTCCCCATTGCCCTCAATGGAGATACTGAGTCCGACCTTGGCTTGTTGCTGCAAAGAAGGTTAGTATGGCAGACACTGCAGCATTCAAGCAGGCGCGCTCTTACCGTGAAGTGGTCGACGTCAGCCGCAATGGTCATGGTGACGGGAGCAGCAACCCGCTTCTCGAGCAGGCAGCTCAGCTTGCCCCGGGAGTCAATCTGGGCCCGAAAAGTCGACATCCTAAAGTCGTACTTCGCGCCGAAAGTGGTGATTCCTTCCTTCTGAAGCGCACCGCCCATAAGGCCGCCACCTCCTGGCGCAACTGAGAGAGTCATGTCGACACCGGCTTGGACCTTCTCTGACAGGCGTCTCCAGTACGAGCCATTCAGGGCACCCTGGGCTTGCAGTTGAGCACTCGCAACCCAGTCATCCGACTTGTACCGAGCGACGTAAGAGATGGCCGTCTCCGGGGGCTGGGTCAGACCGGCACGCTGCCAGACAGTTTCGAGGCCGAGGGCAAGTTTAGGTGTAACAGACTGAAGATAATGGCCTATCACGATACCGGTTAGACCGCCGTCAAGGAAAGACGGGTTTATAGCTTTGACCGATGCCGAGAAGTCCGCTCCGGTAAACTCGTGTTCCAACTGCGTAATGTCTTGGCCTTGGCCTGTGCCGACCTGCATCTGCGTCTTGGTGACAGAACCAGGGCTCCATGCCCAGTTGAACCTTGCCGAGAGTGCGCCGGTGTTATCGACATTGCCCTGCGCAAACATCTACATGGCCGGGTTAGAGCACGTCTCGACAGGAAAGAAGAGGCTATGAAAAGGGCATACCTTGCTAGTGCCGTACAAGGCGGCAAATGCGTATGGAGGCTGTCGCTCCCCCAAGGCAAACTGATGGGATACTTGGAATCTGAAATCCTGGTCAGCGGCTACTTTTGGGCTGTCCCCAGGGAAGGGCGGTATAGGTATACGATGGCCGATGCCTCGAGAAGTAACGTACAATGGAGAGAGGCTGAACGCCTTCGTCACGTCGGCCCGGAGACCGGTAAACATGTAGTTTGTGAGGAGGACATCGCGTTGAACCTCTATTCAATCCCGAGTCAGTAATTGTGGCAACCTCCAAGGGCGCGTCGGCTGTATGATGGGGGGCCAGCTGTGGTTTTATAGGATGACAGATTCCAGAGAGGACAAGCCGTCTCGCGATGCCACGTACCTTTTGCAACCGTCTCGACTGTGCCCGGATTAGAGAGACCCAGCTTTGCCCTCTTTTCTTGGAAAGATGTGTAGACATCTGAGAGGCCGGAGAAGACGGAGTTATTGCTCAGGAAGTCGAGCGGCGACTTAGAGATGGACGCCATGGCCGTGGTTGTGTTTTAGTCTCTTGCGCGTGCGAAGCAAGATCGAGTAGGCCGAGGGCGAGAAGCCAGAGGGTCGTAAACGGCAAATTTGCGGTAGAGGGGCGACAAATTGATGTAAATCAGAAATGCTCCCAAGGCGCCCGGGTTGTCGGGATACGCGAACTGCGGGATGTTCTCGGTCGTGCGCTCGAGATCGTACTGCTGGCCTGAAGCTTGACAAAGGAGCCGACCAAAAATTTCACGGTGCAAGGAAAGATTGATGGCCCCTGCGCGGTCTGCGGAGGCGCTCACGGCTGAGTGGCCCGTGCGATCAGGCCCGCCCCAGGACCAAGGTAGGCAAGGCTCCACAGGCTGCTCCGAGCGGTGACGACAACCCGGGATCGGAGAAAACAATCACCGATAGTCAAGAGTCGTAGCCCCGAGGTCGAGTCCAGCCTAGCACCTGCACTCAGCTGCAAGGGTGATACAACGCTGGAAGCAAACCGGGGAAATTACGTAGCTTCCGGACAGCCAGCAACAAAACCGCTGCTAGAATATCTTCACCAGTCTGTCCTGGTTTGTTTGTCAATTTGGTGCTTGTGAGAGTGCTCCCTTCTGAGGATCAAGAACCGAGAAATTTATAGCCGAAAGAACGACGACACGATGTCCATTCTTTTTCAATTGTACGGATGCGTCTCACGAAGCCATGGAAAGTGGGAACGATATGTGTATAAAAAGCAACGACAAGAGACAAGTATGGTCGGATTGCCAATGTTTATTCTTGAAGACGACCTGCGGGATAATCTACTGCAATAAATATAGTATGTTACGGCTCAAACTTGTGAAAGCTGAGGTGAGCAAGCCATGGATGCATGAGGTCGGTGAGATTCCGATCCTGATCAGACGGACGGAAGTCGCTGCTTCGGCTGGCAGCGGGAAAGTGAAGCCCCGCAAGGATTTGCTCCGACCGATTGACAGTGTGCAAAAGATTCACCAAAAGACTTATCTGCCCTGCTGCTGCAGCCAAAAGGAAAACCTAGACATCCCTAGGGTTCCCTATTATCAATTGTTGCGTATTGAATTTCCTGTTTCCTGGCATTTTGTACCGCATTCTCGCCAAATTTAGAGCACGTCGTCTGTCATTGGCGTATCAGTGGAGCACAACGACTCTAGGCACTTACCCTTTAGTGGCTGCCCTGTCGGGTCGGGCGCCCTCAAAGCTGAAGCGATCCACAACCATTCGACCCTATCTTGACGCTTTCCGACCTCGTTCGCCACAATTGCTAGTCTTTGTCTGTCCTCGCCATCTTACCACCTAGACCTACCTTAGTTGCGCGGTTTTTGGGTGCATTTTCTGGAGAAGGACACCGCAAGGAACTGTTGTGTCCTGGTTGCCAAAGGGTACCGGGCTCTCTGACTTGTCTCTCCCGTCTTAGGTATTCCTCACTCTTACTCTGTACCTGGCTGTCCGTATCTCTCCGCGTCCGCATCGGGGTGCAATCAGGCCACGCGGGTGAGCTTATTCGCCCACGGCATCCGGTCAACGGCCTCGAAAACGGCCCGATCAAGGGAACAAGAAGCCAAAGGCGATCGTTTTGATAGTCCACCTTGGCCTGAACTCGTTATTCCTGTACCGGAGGCGGCCTTCCTATCTTGCGCAGCGGCGAAATGGATACCCTCCTGTGAGTTGAAGCCCCTGATTCGCTTCTCCCTTGCCGTCCCCTTTTCCCCTCCCCCGGCTACAATCTAAACAAACTCGGCTTCAAACCGCTTCTTCCGACATAACAAAGGCGGGTCTAAGACAGACATGGGCCTCAATATAGTAATATATGGTAGCATGTTGAAGTTCCCGTTGTCGCACTGTCCTTTTCTTTTTCATGTTCTTCTTCTTGTACAGACACTTAACAGGGGCGGTTTTTGCTGGGCTATGGCTGATGATGGCAGCACCGCCGAGATCGCGGCCAACGCGCCGCGCTACCGCCGCAAGAGCTCTACGTTTATCGATGGCATTCACGATGTCCCCGATGACCAAGGCAACATGGCTCCAGCCCAGCTCTATAGTACAATGTCTGGCAGGTTATTCCACTCGGGCAGAATTGCCATTGTCATGGTTGGCCTCCCGGCCCGTGGCAAAACGTAAGGGCTTCCTGCTCGCTCTCCCGGCTCCTCTACGCTAGCTGACCCGTGTTTAGTCACATCTGTGTCTCTATGGCTCGTTATCTTCAGTGGTAGGTTGCGCAAACGCCTCTCTGTCTGGTCATGTAGCCGTGCTCATATTCCCGCAGGCTTGGAGTGAAGACCCGCATCTTCCATCTGGGCGATTACCGCCGTGCTACCGTTGGCGAGGGCGGACATGTCCCCCAGGACTACTTCTACCCCAATGCCTCTCCGGCTTCTGTCATGCTCCGCCAGAAAATTCTGAAGAAGTGCAGAGAGGACATCTACGGTTGGCTGAATCACGAGAACGGCCAGGTTGCTATCTACGATGCTGTCAATCCCACCGCAAGCGGTCGCCGTGCTTTGGCTAAGGAATTTGCTAAGCACGACGTGCAAGTACGCAGTTAATCACTCCCACTTTCTCAGAGTTGCAAACTCCTGGCTAACCAACCTCCCAATAGACACTCTTCCTTGAGTCGTTCGTTGATGACGAGGACATTCTCAAGGAAAATGCCCGAAATGTCAAGATATCCTCCCCTGACGTAAGTTTAAGGATATTGGCTCGAGTCGACCGGGGTGCTAACAGCGCCAGTTTCATGGCATGGACCCAGATGAAGCAGCCGAGCGGTACTTGAAGCGGATTCAAACCAAGATTCCCGTCTTTGAGACTATGCAGGAAGAGGAGCTGAACTACGTCAAGATGATCAATGCCGGCCAGGCCTTCTTCTACAACAATGTTAGCTTCAACTACCTCTCTCACAGAATCGTCTTTTACTTGACCAATCTCCACATCAAGTCGCGCACCACCTATTTTGTCCGAGCTGGTACTGCTGGTGACGAAGACTCGTACAAGGCCGACGCGCCTCTTTCTGAGGAGGGCAGGGCTTTCGCTGTCAAGATGACTGAGACTCTCATCAGGCACCGGGAAGCAGAGCGCCAGTCGGTCATCGACCGCGGCGGTGCCGACGTTCCGCTACGACCACTGAGCGTCTGGACATCTACGAGGCTCCGCACCATCCAGACTGGGGAGCCTTTGAATGAGCTTGGCTACAAGGTCCGCCAGCGATCCCAGATGAGCCAAATAAACCCGGGAGTCTGCGAGAAGCTGTCAGAGCGCGCCATTCGCAACCTGTATCCCGAGGAGATAGAAAAGCACGAGCTTGATCCCTACCATCACCGCTACCCCCGTGCAGAGGTATGTAGACGCCATGTCTGTCCTTGAAGCTAAAACATACAAGAGCTAACATTGATACAAGTCTTACCACGATCTTGCTGTCCGCCTTGAGCCCATCATCCTCGAGCTAGAGCGCGAGCAGAACGACCTCTTGATTATTGCTCACGAGAGCGTGCTGCGCGTGCTCTACTCGTACCTGATGCACTGCAGCACGCGGGACATCCCCAAGCTCAAGTTCCCGCGCGACGAGATCATCGAGATCATACCGGCGGCGTACCAGAACGAGGCGAAGCGGATCCACATTCCCGGCCTCGACCCCCGGCTGGTGCCCAGCTCGCCCGAGGACATTCGCATCCTGGTCCCCGGGTCGCCCATCGGTGCGGGCCAGCTGTCGCCCATTCCGGGCCCGAGCAGCCCGGGCCCCGGAGACGTCGTCGAGTTCATCGTCACCCGCCCGCCCGAGAAGGTCGTGAACAAGGCAAAGGAAATGGTTGCCGACAAGGTGGCCGATGAGGACTGAATAGGAGGTGTTGAGATGGCTTGAGGGCACGGTGTGGCGAGGGGGATAAATCACGACAGTCACGTTTTAGAATTTTTCATTTTATTTACGAGAATGGACTACCTACAGGAAGCGCACCTGGGGGGATCTTGGATCCGAGATCGCGAGGACACAACCGTCCCTTGTCTTGGCGGCGCGGGTGTTGAAAGTGGGTAGTGTTACGCCAGCAGACCGTATCGGATTGTTTACTTATTTGGCGTTCCGGCTTCTAATTCGCAGGTTGTGTCCAACCATGTTTCTTCTTTCCTAGCCGTTGATCTCGGTTTTGGTGTGTGGATTTTAGCTCCCCTGGTCGGGAAGGAATCTGGAAGGAGTAGGATTTTGCGGTGCCGGTGCGGTTCGGTTTCTCTCGAAATGCTACCTTGTCTTGGCACATTACTACGTTGTTCGGCGGCCTGCGCCGGGGAGCTAGCTGTTCCATGGGCGAAGGATGATGCTAAAGTGCAATATGAAACACAAGTACGTAATACGTTGAAGAACTGGCGAGTGGAAGTAATAGGTAAAACGACACAAAGCTGAGGTGGGATGAAGATGGAACTTGAACTTGTACGAAGTACGAATCACAAGTACGAACTGTACAGTATCATAACCCTAACCCCCATTGTGACGACTGGCGGCATTCAGCAAGCCATGCGGGGCAGCAGTCGAACCTCCCCCGCCACGATTAGACGTGATCCTCCGAAGTGAAGCACGGATACAGCACATATCCTCCTCCATCCAGTCAGAACACTTCAAAATCCGCCCTACCTACGGATTACCTGCGGCAAACATGAGCGAAAGGAAGGTTCTCGTTACGGGCGCCACGGGCCTGCTCGGCAGACAGGTCGTCAAGGCCTTTGGCTGGCGCAACAACTGGTCCGTCACAGGCACTGGCTTCTCTCGTGCCGACGGCTCATCCGTCATCAAAGTCGATCTCGGCAACGCCTCCGAGGTGGAAAAGGTCCTAGACGAGCAGAAGTGAGTTACTAGATCAGTGCACTAGAGATTTGGTTTGATCAAGGTTGCTCGCTTTTGCTATTTTTGGTTGTGAGAGACAAAGAGGCATCTCTGACAGCATAGAAATTCAGACCTCAAGTAGTTGTTCACTGTGAGTCGTATCCCTGGCTGGTTTAGTTGCGCAACGCCCCCTGAATACAGACAACGGGTTTTGACGTCTAGGTGGGGGGGGGGGGGAAACGACCAGGCGCGGCAAACAGGTTCCCCGACAAGGTTGACAAGGATCCCGAGGGTACGCGGGCGATCAACATCGAGGCATCCAGGTCGCTGGCCCGGCTCTGTGCTCAGCGCTCGGCTTTCTTGATTTACATTTCCACCGACTACGTCTTCTCGGGGAAGCCCGGAGAGGCGCCGTACGAGGCTGATGCTCAGCCCGGCCCGACCAACCTCTACGGCCAGACCAAGCTCGACGGGGAACACGCCGTGCTCGGCGAGTTCCACGCGGCCGGCAAGGACGGTCTTGGCGTGGTGCTCCGCGTGCCGGTCCTCTATGGACCGGCTTTAAGCCCGCAAGAGGGTGCCGTCAACGTCTTGATGGATTCGGTTCACAAGGCGCAGCAGGAGGGTGTCGAGATCAAGATGGACCACTGGGCACTCAGATACCCGACCAATACCGAGGACGTCGGTCGCGTCTGCCACGGTAAATGCCCCCCTCACCCATTGCTAGAGAGAAGAGCGGATGGGGCTAACCAGGTCCGCTTCGCGTGGCAGACGTCGCTGTTCGCTATCTCGAGGCCGACGACAGAGCGCCTCTACCGCGGGTTCTTCAGTTCTCAAGCGAGGACAAGTACACCAAGTACGAGATCTGCCAGCTCTTTGGCGAGATCATGGGCCTGCCAATCGACCGGATTGAGCCTAACACGGAGGGTAACGACCCTACGGCGAGCGTCCAGCGGCCGTACGACTGCCATCTCAGTACGAAAGCGCTGAAGGACATTGGCATCGACGTGTCGACGCAGGACTTCAAGGGCTGGTGGAGGCGAGAAGTGAGGGCGTTTAGGAAGTGAGACTTTTGACGGTTTGTTTGTCTCGTTTCTGACGAGCCAGCCATTTCAAGACGAGACCTCTCCCCCTCCGAGACACGGTCACGGCCCTTGTGATGAGCAGTCGCGGCGAGGACGCGTTCTTCGGCGCCGTGACTACTAACTGTTCCCTGTTCCTTTTTTGGTCCCTTGATAGGATTTGGGCGGCTTCGAGAACTGGAATTCAGTTGACCTGTGCTTTGGGCTGTCGTTGATTAATCTTAAGTACGGATCTTTGTGCGTTGGAACATCCTTGGCGTTGGCATGTGCGCTGAAGTAAACCTGTGCAAGTGAGGCGGTGACTTCCCCGTAATAAACCGCCAAAGTGCGGGATCGGGTACCTAGAACGCACACCTGCCAGCCTAGCTAGGCTGAGCAGGGTAGCGTCCAGTAGACGCAGGAGACAGGGTCGACTTCCAAGAATAGCCTTTCCCTCCACGATCATGGCCATCTCCGGCACTAAGGTACCTTGGACTGGTGCAGGAACGCCTTGCATTTCAGATCGCGACATGCCGTGACGAATGGCTGCCCATGTAAGGGCTAAGATTCGCATTCCCATCCAACGTGTGAGTGTGGAGTGTGAGAGTGTTTCGTGCCTCCCTGGAATATCCGAGCAAGCTGTCAGGCGCGACTTCCTTCTCTGGAGTCTGGCGCTCCTCATGATTTATTACTTGTTTCCTCGCTCTTGACAATGGGTCCATCTCCATCGAGCTCGGTTTCGCGTTTCAGGTCTGTCACTCGCTTCGAGTTTCCCACTGATGGACGAGGCGGACCATCGAAGCGTTGGACGTCCCAGTATTCCATTCTTCACATGGCGTAGACGGTTCGGCGGTAACTTACGCCTTCCGCAGGCTGGCAGCGCAGCAACCCTCCATTACGTGACGGCACTACGTTACCCCCATTACCACACCTTCTGAACCCCCCAGTCTTTGAGTACTAGGCTGAAACTCTAGGCACACCTTCGCCCTCCTGTGCGTCAGTGTTTGAAATGTGGCTCTCGGCAGCCAAGAAGATCTATCCATAGAAGCTGCACTAGAACCGCCCTGAGGACCCCAGGGCGCCCAGCCCCGGAAAGCTGGCCCGACCTCTCAGGTAGCAGCAGCAGCAGCAGCAGCAGCAGTCGGCGACGATGTCCTGCTCCTGCAGGAACCAGGGCTGCAGGGCGCTTTTGTGCAGCTTTTCAACAACTCAAAGTGCTAGACTTGGGTGGCCCGGATCTGAACTCGGAACTGGATTTGGACTTCAGCGCTAGTGACGCCACCAACAGCAGCAGCGGCGGCAGCAAGAGAAAGCGAGCATGGAATACGTCGATATCCGTCGGCGACGAAGATGCAATTAATAAAGTTTGGATTGGCCAGCCCGGGTCCCCGCATAGGCGGGCACCACTTAGTCCAATCCCACTGCCGCTCTCGCAGAAAGACGGAAACACTCGGTCGGCTCGCAGCACCGATGACGACGTGAGCACGCTGAAGCAAAAGTCGGCGGGGCGGCCGGCCGGCTTGCGGCTTGAGGGCATCCTGCGCAACAAGCTCTCTCCGCCCTCATCCTCGAGCCCGACCTCGACCTCAAATGTTGGCATTGGCAAAGACATCGCCGCCGTCCACGCCGCCCCCGAGCAGCTTGTCGTTCTCGTTGACCCCGAAGGAAGCACTCGGGACCGGGAGTGTGCGTGTGAGTGTGAGTGTGATTGTGAGTGTGAGTGTAAGCGTGAGCGTGAGCGTAGGCCAGCTCGTCTCTCAGATAACAACCGCCGTCTCAGGCACCGCACGCAGTCGCTAGCTAAGGACGACGCCGAAGTGCGGCGCAACGACGTACGGAAGGCTGCGCACCTGCCCACCCTCGTGGCACGGCTTGAGGCAGCAGAAACCCAGAGGGTCCGCGCCGCCGAGCTCTCCAAGAGGGACATGGCACACCAACATATGCACCTGGCCGCCGCGCCTCCTTTGCCTCCGTCTTCGCCTTCTCCTCCTCCCGACCCCAGCCTGCCGAGTCCTACAGCCGACAAATTGGCCTCTCTAACCAGTCTAAACATATCCAATGCATCCTCCGTCTCCTCCACCTCACCTCCGTCCATTTTCTCGAGCTCCTCCATAGGCTCTGCTTCCCTCGACCTCAGCCAGCCAACCAGCTTAGACGCAAGCTCAATGCCGCGCAGCTTCATCGACCCGGCCAAAAGGGGCCCCGTCGTCTCCCAGACACCACGCAGCGCAAGCAATGGTTCCAGCAGGGTGAGTTGAACTGTCCGGGGCCTACTTTGCCGGCCATGGGGTGGGCGCTAACCATAGAGCTGCAGCGGGTCACCGTCCGGTGCCGGGGCGTCATCTTGAACCTCGACGTCGACCACGGCACGTCGGTTCTCGATATTATCGTAGCTTTTTCAAACCAGATTGCTCTGCAGATCGACGCCGGGGAGACCTATTCTCAGTCAATCAATGTAGACACTTGCATGGCCGTCGAGGCCTTCACCCAGCTGGGTCTCAAGCGGCGTCTGCGCCGGTACGAGCGCGTCTGGGATATCATGAACTCGTGGGACCAAGACATGCAGAACATGCTTATCATTCTTCCAGACATTCCTGAAGTTGACATGGATCTTGACCTCGCCAGCGTCCCGCATGAGCCGCCGGCTGGCTCTGTTCTCACGCTCTACCATTCGCGCCAGCCCGGAAAGTGGAACAAGCGCTTCATCACTCTGGAGGACGACGGCCAGATATTATCCAAGAAATCCAGACCGCTCCTCGCAGACAAGAGCATGAAAAGGCTTTGCCACCTGTCCGACTATGACGTCTACCTGCCGATCGAGGCGCAGATGAAGAAGCAGCTGAAGCCCCCGAAGAAGTACTGCTACGCCATCAAAAGCCAGCAGAAGATGACGGTTTTCATGGACCCGACAAACTATGTGCATTTCTTCTGCACAGACGACCCCGATGTGGCGCAGAGGCTGCACTCGTTCGTCCACGGTTGGCGGAGCTGGTACCTGGCAAACATGAAGCTCCAGCTGCACAGCAAGAGAGATCGGGTATCGGAAAAGCCGCCACAAATTGTCATGGTCAACCACATGTCCGAGAGATCCTCGAGCCTGAGCGCCCGCAAGGCCAAATTTTCCATCGAAGAAACGATTTATCCAAGCACAAACCTCAAGCCTGTCGTCGACCCAAAGCGGTTCCATAGGCCGTTCGGCAAGTTGGTAAGGGATCCTACCCCGGATGCTTCCAAGCAGCCCACGGTACCGTCGATTTCGCTGCTCGAGGAATCAAAAGCTGGAACTATGGAGAAAGACACATCCATGAGCAGCAGCAAAAACAACGAGGCGGCGTTTGCAGCAGATGGCCTACTTGGAAATGTCTACCAGGAGCGCAAGCAGGCTCAGATTGAGGAAGACAGGAAGAAGCAGGCTGCACCGAACCCCGCCGACAATCCCTTCACCACCGGACCCAGCCTTTTGAGCCGTCTAAGCCTGGGAGCCAGCCTAGCATCTCCAGATTTTCTTGAGGGGCCACTCAAATCTTCAAGCTCCGAAATGAAAGGGCCGGACAAGACCGAGCCGTCATCAAGTTGGTTCCCTTCGGCCCTCGAGCATTCGGCCAAGCAGCGGGTTGTGGAAGCACCTGTTCGTCGCCTTAGCACCTCGTCCGGACGGTCATACTATACCGATCGAGACCGCGAGCAGCGCCGGTACCAACAGCAGCAGAGAAACGGACCGCTCGTAAATCTTACCCCATCTTTTGTCGAGGCCCAGCAGTGGTCCCGCGATGGACTTGGAAGAGGCGTGCGGGCCCCTCACGGCATACCGCTCGTTGATCTGGCCACGGGACCCGTGCTACCTCCTGGGTCGCGCAACTTGGAAGGTCCGCCCCGAAATCTCGTTCGGCGGGACGCTCATAGCGCCAGCTATCCACCGCAGCGGCCAAGCACGAGCGATGGCCGTCTTATGCGGAGACCGACATTTAGTGGAGACAGCTGGCAAAACAACCGGCCCAACCTTCCTCCAATGCCACCTCTGCCAATATCACAGGGAGCCTTTGTTCGCGAAGGGACTGTCTACGACCGCCACTCGGGAGGCCCACCGCCGCCGAGGAGTGACGGTTACCGCCCGAGCACCTCAGGCGGCGGTCACGGCTACGCGTCCAGCACTTACTCCCACCGCCCGAGTACTTCGGGCGGCGGTCAGGGTTACGCGTCCAGCATCCATTCCCACCGTCCCAACACCTCTAGCGGCGGCGGAGGCCCGGGATACCCGGCTAGCATCAAATCCCATCATTCTGCGTACTCGCCTCCAAACCCTGCCGACCGCGCTCACTCGAGTTCGGATCCGAGGCAGAGAGATATACCTCCTCGCTACAACCGCGACAGGAGCGGGAGCTTCAGGCAATGATGGCTTGAATCTCTCACACTAACTTTTTTTCTTCCTGGTTTCTTTTGTAAGAAATGTGTATGAGATGTTCATGACGGCTGAATGGCAAAAACAATCAAAAACGGGATGGGTGGTTTTTTTCTTTCTTTCGTTCGGGGTTACAGTCCGGGGCGGCAGCCGGGGACAAAACCGTGGGAGTTCTTTGGCGGGGGGGCTGGGTCCCATGTTCAAATATTCGCGGGGGTGTGTGGCACTCAAACGTGGACGAAAAAAAGGGTGGCAGAGGGGAAAAAGGTCTACCTTACCTATCGAGCGTGTTTAATTTTGCTCTAGGAGTTTTCTTTTGTTTGTTTCCCCAAGAGTGGGAATGGGAGAGGAAGGTTTAAAAACAAAAGGCGGCGCGGCAGCATGAAAACATGATCCATCTCCAATACATATGGGTATCGGACGGTTTTTGGGCGGGAGAAATTTTCGTTTTGTTTTTTGTTTGTTTGTTCGAATATGGTGCTCTCCATGGAAAACACGCGACCGTCGAAGAAAGATATGGGAGGAGTGAGTAATGGGCGGGCTCGACAGCACGCTACCATACTTGCAACAGGCCGACTCCTGGCTTCGACTTGTTTCGAAATACTGTATTTATTTCTCCTTGGTTATATAGGCCGTGGCCAGAATGTTGTTGTAGATAGTGTATGTTGTGTGTATAAAGGAAGACGTTGATAGAATCGACCATCATTAAACATCACTTGTACTCAACAGCCTTTGCGCGGTCAAGGCAGTTCCCGGCCACGGCGGGCCGGGTTGCTGTCCACCGCTAACAGATAGACGCAATGAATCCCGCCAGGTTTGCTCAAGTTGCATTTCGATTTGTTTATTTCTTCCTGCCCCGCTCGCAAGTGCCTCAAGGTATTCATCTCGCTCTCCACTTTGCGTATGCTCGTGACTTCATCCCAAAAATCCACAGGTTGAAAATTTGTAGCCGGAACCGAGAAAGAGTTGGACATCCAATTACTCTCAGCTCTATTTTCCTTCTGTCTCCTTTACTTGCTGCGCTTGTAAATCTTGGACAGGAAGGTCTCGAAAACTTCCTTCTTCAGGCCCTGGCTCTCGTCGATATTAGCAATCAAAGCGCGGATCTCGCCCACGCGCTTCTCCTCGTACTCCTGGTACAGCTGCTCGAGCTTGAGGTCGTTGTACAGCTTCTTGATAACGGCCTCGTTATCCTTGTTCTTGCGGCCGTAGTTCTCGGCGAGAATCTCGCGCTGCTCGGGGGTCACGATGGCGAGGGCCTGGTTTACGAGCCACGAGCACTTGTTGTCCATGATGTCGGTGCCAATCTTGCCAATGTGCTCGGGCAGACCGAAGTTGTCAAGGTAGTCGTCCTGGATCTGGAAGTACTCGCCCAGGGGGATCAGGATGTCCTCGGCCTGCTTGAGATTCTCGGGAGTGGCAATGTCAAGCTGATACAGGGCCAGGGCCACGGGCAGGTAGAAGCTGTAGTAGGCCGTCTTGTAGATGACGATGAAGCGGTACTTGTCCATGCTAAAGTTGTCGAGGTTGACCACGTCTTCGGGCGCTGTCAGAAGGTCGCACAGCTGGCCGATCTCCGTCTGGAACGTCACCTCGTGGAATAGCTCGATCAGGTCGACGTAGCGAGGGTGGGTGCGGAACAGTTTCTTGAGCAGCGTGTAGATGGCCGACTCGAGCATGAAGGCGTCGTTGATGGCCACCATGCCCACGCCCTCCTGTCGGTACCAGCACGGCTTCCCCCGCCGCGTGATGCTGCTGTCCATGATGTCGTCCGACACTAGGAAGAAGGCCTGCAGCAACTCCGTCATCCACCCCAGCGTCGCCGAGTGGAAGTACTCGTCCTCGGTCAGAGCCCGCCCTTGAAGCAGCGACACCGAGTCGGGCACCGACATGCCGCGGTTGCACTTGCCGCCGAGAGTGTTCGTCTCGAGACTCTGCAGAGAAATTGAAATGGTCTTGTCAAATTCTGGTTCTTCAATCTCCAGAGACACCGCGTCGAAATGTCCTGGGTCTTTGTTGCAGAAGCCACGCGGGGATCACGGCGCAGCATGGCAGCACACTCACCAGCTTGTACCAGTCGAGCTGCTCACTCGGGAGATTGTACTTCTTAGCATGTTCAACAAGGATCTCTTCCAGCTTGGGGAAGACGGATTCGAATTCCTTGAGGGTCGTCTTCTGTGCCATGTTTACGGTTTACTTTGGACTTCGAGAGCGGATCGTTTGGGTAATGCGGTGCGGATTTGTGTGTTTGGGCGAGAAGAGAAGACGATTGGGATCCCAAACTGAAATCAACCGGGAGCCCAGTGTTAGGACAAAGAGGGATTAATAAGGGGCAATCGTGCTCCCAAGATATCGCGGTGGATATATTTGGGAGATCTCCGAGGGTCGGGCGGCGGGTGGCCGGGGAACTATCATTTTGCACAGCACAGGAAAAGCTCATGTTTTGCCGTCCTGAGTGCCAATTCTGGCTAGCCTTGACCCGCTCTTTTCGGGACCCTCAACCACCCTCCAGAGGTACCCTGAGCTCGGGCCACGAGTACCTGCCAAAGTCTTCTCAGGAACTCCAAAGCGGCATCCCAATTCACGGTTGCACACCATCGTCTTGGGGCTATAACCGCGGAGCATGGTGCTCAATAGGTTTAAATTTGAGATGCTGTCCTAGGAAGGAACGCTGGTTCAAAGCCCCACATCCCACACTGAGAGGTGCAGACATGAAAGGAAAGCTTACCTTAGGATCACCTGCCGCAGTTCCGGTTCTGTGCGCTTCAAAGTATTAGCAGCGCTGACTGGGGTCACTTGGATCCAGCCCAGCCTTTGCGTAGTCTGCTTAATAAGGTCGGTTTGTGCGGAGGCACTGGGCATGGTTATGCCCTTAGTCCGGCAGTCCTGGTTGAGCCAGTCTCATGCATGATGCACTCGATCTTATCTCTGTCTGCGATCGCAGTGCTGAGGCGCTTCAAGATCACCGCAGCTATTCCCTCGCCGCGCGCATATCCGGACGCGTCGGCATCCCACATGCGAGACTGGGCAACATCCGAGTCGCCGCTTCGCAGCAGCTGGACTGCCTGGTGGACCCCCACCACTCACAATGCCTTCCTTCCCAAGAGAAAATGAAACGAGCCTGCGCGTTCTCAAAGGGCGCCCCACCCAAATACATGAGGGCTTCTTGCTCTCAAACCGCCAGATAGCCAGGGAAATGGTTAGGTAGGTAGGTAGGCAGCTTTGAATCCACCATAGCACAAAGGTTTGCGAGCTGCTTTGTTGTTCCGACGTTCATGGTCCAGCCGATGTGGTTTGCCCCGTTCGCGCCCCTGTTACACTCCTTCAGACTGGTGATAAAACCCCTGACACTTCCCCAGAAGCTTATGCTGTCTTGAGCTCTCCCGCGGCCCGCATCCGCTCCTTCTCCACCCTCGCATTCCAGAGCTCAACCTCGAGCTCGCTCCATCCAAGCTTCTCGTCATCTTCTCTAGGTCAACCCACTGAGAGCTTGGCCCGACTAAAGGGTCATCCCCCCACCGGGCCCACCCCAGTCGGATAGCTTTATGTCGAAAACTCGGACCTTGAAAAACAGGATCAGGTCGAAGACCAAACGCTGCTATTTCGCGTTCCTCCAAATCCATCACAAAGTCAATAGCAGTATCGAGCGCCGTCTCAACAGCTGTCTCGCCGTGGGAGCCGTGGAAAAACGCGCTAATCTGGTGGGCGATCGGGCCGAAGGAGATAGGGGCACTTAGGCCTTCCTCCACGCCGGTACGGATGACCAGGACACTAAGCTGCCCGATATCCAACACCTGATCGTTAAATGACTCGCCACAGATGACAATGGCGAGGGCCCGGAAGAGTGGCTGGAGAATAAAAAACTCCTGATATCGAATGATAGACGAAAGGGACTGATTACTATCAAGCCCCTTCCTGTATTCCCTAGGAAGTCTAGGTTCAAGCACACACTTATTCTAAAGGCTGGGGCCGAGCTCCTTAAAAGCAAGTCGAGCTTTCTCCGCTCTGTTGCTAATAGCCACGTGAACGGGAATAACGATGTCAACCACGTCGCCAGGCCCTCGCCGGTAGGGAGCGAGAGGTACTAAGGCACGATGATCCTGGCGAGAAATTGGCCGTATTCGAGCTCCCTACGGTAGGGGCGAAACCATTTGTCGTAAAGGTGGTTATGAAGCATCTCGAGTAGTAGGTAAGCCTAAGGGAAGAGTGTTTTCTCCGCCGTCATGATGTAAACGGTAACCGACTTATCACAATAGAAATCGACTTGCTCCAGGGTCATATCCGCGGCGACGTGGTCCAGGTCCTTGATGTCGGGCTCGTAAAGGAAGGAGTGAACCGCATTATATTTGTACACCAGTCGCTGGTGATGTGACTCCCATTCTAGGCGGAGATGGTGTAGGATGCGGTGTTGGGGCAAGGGAGCCATGGACTTGGTTGCCATAGTGGCACTGGCACTGGCACTGTTGTAGGACATATTAGTTTTCTATCGGGAGCAATGTGGAGCAAGGGCTTTTCTGGAGGGTGTTGGTACCCAGGTATATAATTGCTGTGGTCAGTTTATTGTGGTGCAAAATAGACCGGCGGAGACCATGTCGTGGCACACGAGGTACAACGACCGTTTGGGAGGCCGGTAGAGGCTAGGGGCTTAGCCGTGTGATGATCCTCTAATATAGACCACCAGCAGCCATACCGGCACAAGCAGCGTACCGGACATACCCCCGAGGCCCATCTCCCGGAGAAGCCGTCTCGGGCTCCCCAACCTACAATAGCTCCGTCACTGTGTCTTGTTAGCTTAGTGGGTAGGTTCCCTAGTAATAAGTCAGCGGCGCTCACATTGATTATGCACCACCTAAAGTCACCGCCAATAATACGTACGCCCTATAAAAGTCAGTTGGAGTCCTTAGAGAAAAGACGACACCTCACAAAATACTACACTCTTACTACAGTAAGCCCAGCGATAGCGAGGGAGGGTGCGACGTTTGCGTTTCGTGAATAATTCTCCGATGGTATGGGGTGGTGATGTCGAGGGAACAGGCGTCAAAATCGACTGGAAACGACCGAGACAAAAGGGCAGGTCAATCAGCGGCATGCGCAAAGCCGTTGAGTGAGAAGGCCGATATGCCGGATAAGGGGTGTACGACGCAGATGTTTGGGCTGTTGTTGACTGGAGTTTCTGCGAAGGGGGTGGGCTATAGGGTGCCGGTGTATCCAGCGGAGGATATCAAGTTTTTCGGACTATGAGATATTGAACGGTAAAGGATCCCGAGCCCAAGAAACCTGAATTAAATTAGCTAAAATATCATATCATATTGTGATTGTGGTTATATATACCTTTGGCCGTCGAAGAAGGGGCAAAGTAAACATCAGAACCGTGGGGGGTGCCAAGACGGCAACTCAGGCAACACCCCGCACCAAAAAGTCACCATGTAGCCGAGCTCCAAAATTTGGCCACGACGGTTGCATGCTGTGCTTAAACCACACCCTTGAGCGGCGGACACACGAGCACCAATGATCGTTGGCGCTGGCTGGATTGGTCTGAACATCGGTGGAAGGAGATGGACGGGCTTTGTCTTTAGACTCCTGGGCAATGAGCGGGGCAGGGTGGATTGGCGTAGCTAGGGGTAGGTGAAGAGGCCGCACACAAAAACGATGTCAAATACCAGGTCCTCGCCTGCATTTACCGCTATGAGATCTGCTCGCTGTTGTTCTAACACTGGTAATGGTGCCGCGGTGTAGAACGTGATTCTAGTGGGTGGGATGCATGACAGAGAAGCCCAGGCATACGTTTAGACCGAAGTAACGTGAACAAAAAGAAGCACCCGTACCGCCCCAAGGTGGCATCCCCTAGAAAAATTACGGAGTCGATCACACCTAAAAGGGCTTGCTAACCCTTAACCGCCCGTCTCATAAATACGTCGTCGGTAAGCCCACTTCATCTCTGCTCCTCGGATAATTCGTCCGTCACTAAAGCCAGCTAACGGCCCATCAGGTCTGGGGCTCTGAATCATCGCCATAGGAGATGCCTTGGTTAGTATGGCCGGTTCAGTTACTGCCGCCATCTTGCGAGACCTTAGACCTGCGAGAGTTGGAAGGGGATTCAGGCTCCAGATCGTCTCCCAATGGCCGTAATAGTTCCGTTGCCTAGCACCCAGATCTGCCGAACCGAAGCATGTGACCAAAGACACCAACAGACACATTGTCGCTCAAGGCCAGCCCTGCCAAGACTCTCCCCCTCTCGGTAACTCCTCGCTGCTCCAACCTGACACGGCCAGGCACGCCGTTCCGTCCTAGAGATAGTATTCTACTGGGCCGCGCCTTCGTATTCAGGTCTGTATCGTTGGGTAAGAACCAACCGGTCGCCGTCGCTACAATATTACTTATGAATCCCTTGTCTATTTCTAATTAAAGGCCGGCCGTAACTACTCCAGTTCTTTGTAGGGATATCTATTACCAACTCCGAGAAATAGAGCCAAACTCCGTACCCTATTCATATACATTGTTCTTCTCGTCCATAAATCCAGCCCGTCTATTCGATAGGCACACGTCTGAGTTGTCGGCTAATAGATGGCAGTTTGAGGGTATTACGGTGAGTGCTCCGGCTTCGAGAAACATAGTATCTATATTGTGGTTAGATGCTGGAGATTCTGAAAAAGGGGGTCTTCACCTCGTTGTCCTTGGACTCCACAGCTTATACCTGGAGTCCCAAAATTTTCATTGGCGGCTCAGTTTCTACCCCTTGTCCTAATATGACTGGCCGGCATTACCTCGAAGCAAGCATCAGCGCTCCTGCTAGATTGGCGCTCAGGTGTTCAATCCGCTGCGTAGATCTGTTAGCGGCGGTTTGCCTGACTTATCCCTTGAAAGCGAGCGTTATGGAATTGAGGTTCTTACTGTTTTAAGACGCCAGCTTCTACCCAGCCTGCGGATCTCGAACTCATTCAGGCGTAGTTCCTAGCGCAGCTGATCGGGGAGAGTCGCGGATCAATCGAAAGACTTGCAAGTTGATCCGTCCCTCAAATGCCGGGCGTCGAGAGGTGCGGCGGGTCATGTTGCATTGCGTCGCCTTGCACATCTGAGCTTGAGTGCGGCATTTTTGCCATCGGCTAGAATACACGAAACCAGAGCCAGAGAAAAGGAAAGGAGGAGGAGGAAAGGCAGAATCGTGGGGAGGGACCGAGGGCATGAAAGTATCTATCGTCAAGAGTTGACTTCGCGATCCAGCAGCTGGTACGCGGGGCACCAGGAATGAGGGCAAATCTTGGGTCCGTGCGCTGAACTGTGATTCACTCAGAAAACGGAAGCCTCGACGGCAACACATGGATTACAGCACCATCTCCAATTTCCACCCCTCAAAAGGTGGGGGTGAAGCCGTTGTGCCAATTTAAGGGACCCCTCCAGTAGCGCAAGGCGGTGAGCCCCAACCACAATGGCAATTGGAGCTGGTGACTTCCCAGCGATGAGGGGTGCCGCCAGAGCGCGTCGCTGAACGCGTGGGCCGCAACACCAAAAGCACTAGACGATTTGCGCTTTAGATGATATCATCGACGAGCGTACACAGACGCAGCACCTACCTATCTGGTATCTGCTACTAGACACTTGCCTTGACTGTACCCCTTTGCAGGAGGCCTTGTCTTGAGGCGGGCGTATAGGCCGGTTGAACAGCACCCGACGCTGAACCTGAAAACGGCTTGGCAGCCCGACAATTGGGACCTGGACACGCTCGCGCCATGGGCCTTTCTGCAAAAGATGCCCTCCACCTCAAGGAGGCTCTGCAAATAGCGGCCGTCAAGTGTTCCGAGCGGTGTCTTTATCAATCGGCAAAATGGTGAGGACATCGGGTGCGGCCTAGAGTTTGATAGACAGTAGACTGATCAGACGCGGTGAATAGGGCGGCAGAGCTCCTCGATGCTCTCCCAGACGTTCCTGCGGCCGAACTGGGCCAGGTAGCGTCGAGCATGCCAGGATCCCAGGTGCATCCCGCCTTTGCGCCCAATGCCGACCCCCTCGAGGCCGCTCTCGAGGCTAAGGAGTTAAACAAGTACCTGCTAGCCAAGACATTTTTCGACTGCAAAGAGTTCGATCGATGCGCCGCCGTCTTCTTGCCGGAGTCTCTCCTAGCCGGCCTGCTCTCGGCGAAGGCGAATGACACAACCTCTCCGAGGGGCAAGGGCAAAGCTACCGCCGCCCCGTCAGCGGAGCAGTCGCTTCCTGCCATCAGCCAGAAGAGCCTGTTCTTGGCGCTCTATGCGAAGGTCATCTCCGGAGAGAAGCGCAAAGACGAAGACTCGGAGATGATCATGGGGCCTCAAGATCTCGGCTCTGTAGTAAACAAGCAGCTGCTCGTCGTCACTCGCTTCCTTGAGAGGTGGCTTGCGGAACGCAAGGCTGAAGACTGCGAGCTGTCAGCAAGCCAAGGTTTCCTCGAGTATCTCTACGGTATGGTCTTGGTGAAGGAGAAGAACGATAGCGTCGCCCTGGATTACCTCATGCAGAGTGTTCACCTCTTTCCGTGGAACTGGGGATGCTGGTTAGAGATCGCGAACCTCATTGCAAGAGTTGAGCATGTACGTCCCTTCTCCGTCCTCTTCCCCGGGCTCTCCTAGGCCGTTTCTGCCCGTTTCGCAGCTAATAGCATGCAGCTTAATAAAATTGCACCGCACCTCCCCCAAAACATCATGTCCTTTATCTTCCACGCAAATACGGCGGTAAATCTCTATCAACAGGGGCAAGACCTCGCCGCATCCTTGAACGATCTTCTGGGAATATTCCCGACGTCCTCATTCCTGCTAACGTGCAAAGCCCTGCTCAACTACCACATGAAGGACTTACTAGCCGCCGAGCAAGACTTTAGCAACTTGCTGGCACTTCACCCACATCGACTAGATTCTCTGGATCATTATTCCAACATCTTGTACGTTCTGAACCTTCGGCCAAAGCTGGCATTTTTGGCCCACCTCTGTTCGAGCATCGACAAATTCAGGCCGGAATCCTGCGTGGTGATCGGAAACTACTACTCGTTACTGTCGCTTCACGAGAACGCCGTCCAATACTTTCGCCGGGCCCTCACCCTAGATCGTTCGTGTCTGTCAGCCTGGACGCTCATGGGGCACGAATACGTGGAGCTCAAAAACACACACGCAGCAATCGAATCATATCGCCGAGCTGTGGACGTCAACCGCCGGGATTATCGTGCCTGGTATGGATTGGGGCAGACTTACGAGGTTTTGGAGATGCATGCATATGCTCTTTGGTATTACAAAAAGGCCGCCGGCCTTCGTCCTTGGGATGGAAAGATGTGGCAGGCTGTTGGCTCTTGCCTGCAGAAGATGGGACGTGATCGAGACGGCATCAAGGCGCTCAAGAGAGCTCTTCTCGCCGACAGCTACTACGACTCAACATCCAGCAGCTTCGGCAGTGCAGGCGCTGTTGATCGCATGGCCCAGATGGACCCAGAGGTCCTGCTCCAGATTGCGATCATGTACGACCGTCTCGACGAAGAGGACGAGGCCAAGGCGTACATGGAGCTTTGCGTAGCGCAGGAAGATGGAGGTCTGGGCGACTCGGTTGCGATCCATCGCGACTCTTCCGGCGTTGCGTCAGATGGAGAAGCAGAAGCGACCGAGAGAGGCGGCGGGGGCGAAGGTACTGGTGTGACCGTCGCGACCAGCAAAGCACGCATGTGGCTTGCAAAGAACGCAATGAGAACCGAGGACTACGTGACAGCAAACCGGCTGGCAACAGAACTATGCCAGGATGGCGTCGAGGTCGAGGAAGCCAAGGCGCTCATCCGTGAGGCTCGTTCAAGAATGGAGCTTGCCAACATGGTGGACCGCTAGGAGCCACCCTCATTAGAGTTCCTGAATATTGAAGACGCTATCCACCAGGAGAACCCGGAGGGTTCTACGGCATCCGATGGAGGCGATCCTGCGTACTAGATGGGTCGACGGGGCTCTCTACTACCAATACCAATTCCATTGGCAACACCCAAGTCAGATTACACGGAGTTTCGGTATTCGCGAAACTAGTTGCTAGACAACCAAGCCCTTTGAAGCATCACGCCTTGGACGATGCCAAACGGCGAGCTTATCCAACACCTGTTATGGTTTCCAATACCGGGAGACAAGTGCCGCAGTGGCGAGGAATATAGACAGAAGTTACAGGTTTGTGGGCATTGTCACAGGCCGATGAGTAAAGGCAAAACGGTGATGAGTGACTGACCTCGGAGATGAGCGGTGAGCGAGGAAAGGATGACAGGGACCCAGTAATTACATGATGCCTGGGCGGAAGCACACTCTGGCCAAGACACGGTCGTTCCAAGACCGGGACGCTTATGATCACTCGCCAAATAGCGGTATTGATGGGCGGCAGTGTCTTTCCACATGCAGCATGCAAACAAGTCACACAATCTGCCGCCCTGATGTGATTTGAGTTCGATGTTCGTGCCTTTCATCTGGGTTCGAGACGGCACATGAATATAGTATTTAGATATTGATGCCGGCAGCGCTGCAGATTGACATGCCAGAGTCAGGGAAGGATCACGTTGTCGAGAATCGGTACCAATATCCCTATTAAGAAGCGAAGTAGCCTTTACTAGCACTCCACAAGATAATTGAAGTGCGGCATTCCCTCGGCTACTCATCTTCGGGGACGATTTTATTCGGTGAAAGGAGTTCTAGGCTCTAGAATATGTGCTCATGCCTGTTGATGTTTAGGGCGCCTCAAAGTCAAGTTCGCTTCAATGTTCACCTCTTCAGCTCTGCGGCATAGGCGCGATCTTCTGTTGGGTGGTAAACAGCAACCGGGCCTACAATTGATTGCGCCAGAATGGAGGATTGATGCTATTCTTGTCAAGCGGCTCCTGTATCGGTGCCCGTCTGATCTTCCTGTGTGTCCTCTTGTGTGACGGTAAGCGCGCCTTAGCACTTCCATCTGTTGGTCCCAAGGCTGTGGCCGCCGTCAGTCTAGGCGGTATTTCGTCCGGTCCAAGCCCGAACCCAACACTGTGATCAGCCAAGCGGCCCTCGACGATTAAGCTTTAGTCGCTCACCTACCGGCACCTACATACAGTGCCATTTCCATTACGTTGTCTCTCAGCTGCCAAAGCCGAACACGTCGGTGTCAATGTCAGAAGATGAGAATGTCAAAGCCAAAGGTTTCTCACTCGCCAATGCCGTGTAACGATAAGCTTCCCACCCACACGCACACCCTTCTAGGCAGCCTATCTGTTGGGCAATCTGAGAACCGATCGATCCGCTGGGTGATTCCTTCCGCGGCGCAGGAAAAACCGCTGCGGCGTTTGATGAGGGGAAAGGAGAAGGGCCTGGGCCAAACTCAAATTCCTTTTCGTCCCCAAAAAAAAAACGGAACATTCTTGCTGGGTACTACCACCACCTCTCATCCAAGCCGTCAATCCGCCGTCCCCGCTACTGGGTAACTTGGTCCCAACCTGGAACGCCGCTCTGCGCCACTCGACGCGGATCTCTCTCCGAATCCATCTCTTCTGCAAAGAGGAAACAATTCACCCCAACAAAAGACGAGGTTTGCAAGTCGAAAGTTTTGGCAAAGTCACACAAACCTGTCTGTCTTGTCAAGGTTGATGGATCGGCCATTTGCCAAAAGAGAAACACAGGGTACTATTACGACGGTAGTCGGCCCGTCGACCGGTTTGGCTCAGTGGCCCACACAACCTGGATTTTCAAGTCCAGATCTACACCTCGACGGTGGCGGGCCTAGCCAGTCAGTCGGCTTGGAACGGAACGGAACGGGAAGATCTCCCACTTTTCCTCTCTCATATCCTTTGGCATTGCACCGTTGGGGGCGAGATACGGGATATTCCTCGGCAGAATTGGCTTCTAGAATGTCGGAGTGAGTGCGGCCCTTCACCCTTGGGCTTCTCTAACTGGTTCTCCTGAACGACATCCTGCCGTCGGGTGAAAAAAAGTCTGCGAGCGGATCCAGGTACCATTGAACCGAATATCCGTCATGACAAAGCACCCACGTGCTCATCAATACTTGGCCGGGCTGACACCGGGAACTGTGGGCAACACTATACAGGATGCCGGCTAGAGATAAGATGAACCTTCGAGCCGAGCCATGTATACATATGAATGCGTTGTTCGGTTCATCTCGACAACTACAAACGCCCACACCACCGTCCGCTAGCCCCTCACACACCACCGCCGTGGATCCAATGGCGATAGGGCTTCGCAACGCTCGCTTGCGCGTGTACGTTGTTGTATGTACCTGGACTGTACATATTTGAGTCGTCACGTTGTCATTTCTACACTTCTAGACGAGGCGTCCAGTGAGGCATAGGGTGAGGTACTATTCGGCAGAAGTATGTTGTCTCATGTGCAAATATACTCCTACCACAGCCGACAACGAAGGCCTCGATCTCGCTCATCCTTTTCAGTTTTCGCCCAGCCGGGTCCGCGGAGCCGGACAGCCGACCGACCTGAGTGCATCTGTCCGCTGGCGCTCGCTCACCGACGAAAAATATGAGTGAACGAGAACGTGGACGTGGACGAAAAAGAAGTGAGACAGTGTCCCCGCCCAACCACCACAGAGGCCGCGTCAAGAAAGAGGGGAGAAGACTCACCAAAGGAAAGAAAAAAAGGCGTTCAGTGTGAAAACCTAGTCTCGATCACAGCTACTTACTGCGGACCGCGTATAAGTCAAGTCCGGAGTGGAAAAATGTCTGTTTACGGCAGGCGCAAAGGATCGGTAGGATGATGGAAAGAGGGGAAAGAAAACCCGCCCGAATTCTTTTTTTCATTTTTTTGTTTCCATCTCCCGCCCGCTCACCCCCCACATCCCAGCATTCAGGTTTTTGTTCCTCCCCTTCCCAAGCCTTCCATGTCCCTACCTATTCGTCCTGTTGGCGGCGGGGACAAATAATCCGGGGGAGGGACTGGGGCTGTACTTCGCGCGCAAGCCAACGAAATAACGCCCAGTTGGGTCTTATGTTTGTTTGCGCGGAGATGGGCGCGGTTCTGGCTGGGCCCTGGGGATACGCGTCGCCCAGCGGGGGGATGGGGGGCAGCGTTATGATTTTTTTCCCCCTTTGGTATGGGTGGTGTTGGTGACGCATCATCACGCAACGTGCGCGCATCGGCGGAGGGATGGAGGGGAGAAGCACAGCGGCGGTGCTGCTAGGTTGCTGCTGACCCGGGCTGCTAGCGCGGGAGACAACGACAACCCCGCCTCTCTCCTCCATGGAAGAACAGTCGAAAGTCTAAAAAGACGGGCCTGTCAGAGTGGGACACATGGGATCCGCTGCAGGGGGGCATTCGGGGGGCTGTCAGGTACCCGGCGCCGAAAACTCTGTTACAGCCAATGAGGGGGCAGAGGTGCCTGAAAAGGCCGATGCAGCTAAAATAGGCTTAGCGAATCCGGGCCTGTCGCCACACACCCTCCCCAAAGGGCCGCTCTGTAATCGGCTCTCTTTCCTCCAGGCCACGTCCAAGGGGGGTTGAGTGAGCCCTTCTCTCTGGCCGGGACCCAAGTCTTGTCTTGACTACCGCCCGTCCATGCCCCTCCGTTCGTCCTCGCCCTGGCAGCCAGTGCATCCGTCTGCACATCCGAGTTGGAAACTTGGAAGTGCCAAGGGCCACGCGGACCAAGTGCCGGTGTTTCCTTTTGTCTCACTGACTCTCTGGCGCAGAGTTTGTCTACACCACTACCGTACCTACTGCGTAATTACCCCCCAGGGCTCACATGCCCAAGGTCGGCGGCAGGCTCACTTACACTGCAGTACTGATGAAGGTACATCACATACATTGGTATATAGGGTAGTTCTCTTAGACGGGTGTATGGTATGTACTTGTGCAGAACGTGACCTGGAACCAACATGGATGCCCCGAGTGGGAGACCCCAAGTCCCATCTACAGTCATGCCAGGCTGTATGGTTGTCTGCTGCCGTTTATGTGATTATCTCGTTTGAGGCACCCCAGACAGACAGCTTGTTCTGCGGCCAAGGTCGCCGAGAGTCAAACCTCAAGCCTCCCCATCGCGGCCTGTTCTTGCAGCCTCGCTGACGCCTCGTTGGGCTGGGCTATTTGTTGAGTGTTGGTGTCTGGCTCCAAAGGCAAGTGAGAAGAAGCGGCCTCGGCAATATGTCCAAGAAGATACATTGGCCTTCACCGTCGGTATGGCCTCCTCGTTGGGTCAGCCGGTGGGGCCGAGTATGCCACAGTACGTACCCAAGGTACTATGTACCCTCCATGACTGACTAGCGGTACGGAGTTCTTGATTCACGCTACCGAACGGCGCGCAGTTGTCGTTTGGACCCACCCCCGGCAGCTGACGTTTCTTCAAGTCTTTTTGCCCTTCCTCTTGCCCAGTCTCTCGACTAAGCGGGCAGGCGGTCTAGTCTCTCGAGCCCTTTTGGCCTCCTGCTGCCCAGCACATGCCATGTATATGAAGGAGAGACATCCAACCCCCTCGTGGCGGGCGCCCCTCCCCCTCCCTCTTGTCTCTCCATCATCTTCTTTTTTTGTTGTTCCAACCACACTCACTACTAGCTAGTTTTCTGGCATTGCCTTCCTTGTTCACTGCTTTACACTGTACGGGTTACACTCCTTTCAAACTCAACCTTTCTGAAGGCCCCAGGTGGCTTGTCTCTTGATCATCACCTCACGGCAACTCGTCAACGAAAACTCTCTCTGCTCTTCAGCTGTCAGACAATATCCAACGATCTCGATCTGTCCGAGTACCATAAAGGGAGGCCGTCGACACACCTTTTGAGAGACTAAATTCTCGCTCATTACAAACCTCCAAGACTATCATTCCAGTCACCCACTCCTTTTACAGACACCAAACAACACGGTCTCAGATACCGCTTCCAGCAAACCATCCATCATGCAGTTCTTCAAGATCGCCTCTCTCCTGGCTGCCGCCGTTCTGGCCACCGCCGAGAACACCATCACCTTCATTTCTCAGGATGATGATTACCGCACTCTCTACTTCACCGGCAACCCCGGCATGACGGAGATCAAGCCTGTCCAGGTCCAGGGCCTCACGAACGTCACGGTCGACATTCCTTACCAGTGGATTGGTAACTTTTTCGCCGTCGTCGATGGCCAGCCGGTGGTCCCTGGCATGCTCGGCGAGGTTGCCTTCAATTCCTGGAACGGCATCACCTTCTTCGACGTTTCGGCCATCGTCAACCCCTCTGATCACGTCGGTGTCAAGGTTATGTGGCCCGTCGACAGCCCCGAGCCTTTCTCGGGCTGCGACCTCTTTCCCTGCAACTTTGCCTACTATGCGCCCAACGACGTCCAGACCCGTGCCACCCACGGCTCTGACCTCTACTGCACCCTCGGCACCAGCCCCCACGATTTGCTGGCTTCGCGCTCTCTCTCCGAGGAGACTCTTGACGCGCCTGTCTTTGCCCGGGATTTCGTTCAGGGCCGGTGGGCCTCCAAGAACTAAGGCGGCAGAATCGGAGATTTCCCACCGCGGACCCCTTTTGCTTTCGCCTCTTGTGCTTTTTTCTCTCGATCCAATGACGTGGAGACCGGCGAGCGGGCGAGCCACATTCCATGCGCTGCGCGCGGTGATGATGATTATTATGACGGAAGACCTAGAAGAAAAAGATAAAAAGGCAATGGATGGGACGGAATTTCAACTTTTCACGATACCCGAACCTGCTGCACGGATCACCCGTCCTTGCAGCTCGCTTCATGGATATTTCAGGGCGTGCCCTGATTCCATCAACCTTCACTTCTCAGGACGGATAGATTTTTTTGGGGAGGGGACGGGGTAACGATGACGGGCGCCATGGCGAAAGGCGTGAGGCGCATCACCGCCATGCAGGGAAACGTTTGCGTTCCGACTGGAAAATAAGCAAAACAGAAAAAAAAGGGGAGTTTGGGGCTCTCGGTCACTTTTGGGTCGGAGAAGAGAAGGGAACTCGGCGGAAAATTTCTTGGTCTACCAAGTCTGCTTCTTACTGTCGCTTTGGATATCCCTTTTGGGAACATTTTGTCTCCTTTTTGGTTCTGTACATTTTTTTTCTTGGGGGGGTGGGGAGGATATCTGCGCAGATTCGCGTCTGCTCGGATTGTTCCCCTGCCACAGTTTACGTCCATTTTAGGGCATGGTTGTGCGAGTTGAGTGCAATAACACGATTCAAGAAAAAGACTCTGGCTGTGAAGTGAATTGTTGTAAACGGCTTGTTGCGACTGCGCTCGCCTATCCCTACCTCACCTCCCGTTTCCGTTTCCTCGCTAGCAGAGAAGAGCGCACGATGCAACATGGCCAGCATCATCGTAGGCTAGTAGGAAACTTGACCTCACCGCTGTTGAAATAGCCTTTCCCGCCATTTTCGCCCTTCCGTGTTGTCCCACCGTCGGGTGATGTGTTTTATTTTCTTGACCCAAACTGCGATGGTCCTTGTTTATTTTCCTGAAGCTTGTCCTACAACACCCGTTAACGTCTTACTCTTACCTTGCAACTGAATGCACAGTCGCACGCAGCCTCTAATCACCCAACCCAGTGCGCCGCCAATCACCATCTCCCCGCATTGCACCTTCGGGCTTGCTTCTACTGCTGTTCCTACCTATTCGGGCCTTGCGTTCCCGACCACGTATGTACAATACTGCGTATTCTCCCATGCGAACACCCGACTTTCCAACCAAGTAAGGAAGGAACATGGAAAGTTGAGGTCGCACACACACAGCCTCACGCGTTCGTTCGCTCGCTCGCTCCCCGCCCCGCCCCCGTGGCCGCTGCGTGTTTGCTTGCTGCTGCTGCCGGAGGGTGGCCCCGAACCGAATGGCCTTACCTTACCGAGGCTAACAACAACAGCGCGCGCGCGCGCGCAAAGGGAAGGCGGTAGTACCTAGGTAAGCTTATTTGCCAGACGCTTAACACCAACTAGCAAACAGGAAGGGCAGCTATTGGGTTGGGTTCGGTTCGGTTAGTTGGTTGGTTAGAGGGAAAAGGTGAGCCACGCCCACCGATAATCATGATGGTCAGCTTGCTGTGTGTTTTGGTAGATGATGGCAACAAGCACACCAGCCTAAGATGGGACAGAAGAGGTCCTTTTTGCTGTCTTTTGTCTTGCATGCGACCCGAGGAAATTTCATCCTGGCTCTTTTTAAATCTGTGGTCGCCTAGGTAAGATAGGAGAGGCATGAGGTTGTCGCAGTCATGTTTAATTTACACATCTACTCTATAAGGGGGCTGCTTCTTCTCCCATTAAAGCAACCATGACACATAGTCTGGCAATAGTCTTCAAAGCAGACGATAACTCGCGCGAATATTATTTTCTTGCGATCTGCAGTTCCAAAGGGGTAAAAGACACTAGAAGATAAAAAGGCAATCGCGAATAACAAATCTACTCCGTATTGCCGTTCTCAAAGTCACACAGTGTTTCCCTCGAAATGCTACGGCACCTCTCACACACAGACAACAAGAAGTTACACGAAGAAAAAACAGAGTAAATGATTCTAGGCCACCCCTTCCTCCACCTTAACGTTCTTCTGGAAGGAATCGAAAAAGAAACATGATCAGACGGATGGATCTACGCGCCCCCCTAATTTCGAGGTTCATGCCGCGTGTCCGAACTGGAGGGGACAAACAGAATGGTGCGGATTTTGGGCCCGGCCGCGCAAACCGGCCTGGTTTGCGCCTCTACTGAGTGTTACGCACTCTTCAACCGGTAAAAACCCCTACTATTGTTCTCCTCTTGACTTCTTCGGGCAGGTATCTTTATCGAAGGTACTGTACTAAGGTACCTACCAATGCAATCCGCAGCTGCTCCCTCCCCCCCGCTTCCAGCTTCCAGCTTCCAGCTTCCTGCTTCCTGGGCAGTGGATATGCCGTGACCGGGTGATTTCCCGTCGATCCGGCCAGGGAAAAAAGATAAGAATAGATTACCACGGCGAGTCCGGCGCCTAATATATAATAAGCGGCGCAGGCCCCCTTTTATCACGCTACTCGAGTCACGATAGTTCACCCAAAAGACCTTGTCGTCATCCATCCTGTGCGACAACGGCAAGGGCATGTATTTTGCTTTCTTTTTCGCTCCGTGAAAGGCTGCCGCCTGTCCGTCCAGACAGACCCCCACCACATTACAAACGTGCCCAACAAGGTAGTCGGTTCATTCCCGAATATATACGTTCATGCTATCCTTTCTATAGCCCATCCACCAACCGGCCTTCTAGCCAACCCCAATTCGTGAATCTGTCATCTGGCTATTCCCAAAAGCATTCCTCACACGTCATACCGGAGGAATCGACATCGTCTTTCTCGTCATTGTAGAATAAGCAGGCTGTCGCTAATGAACACTACTGGCATCCCCGTTTTCCCTCGAGCCCTGACCGGTTTGCGCCTGGAGCTCGGCAGACAGTCCTTCCACAGCTTTTTTCTCGTCCGCCTCTTCAGGGGACGCCTCTGCAAGCTGACTGGTGGTGGTCTGGGTAGGCGCCGGCGCTGCCTCTGTCGCTGCTGGAGCGGAGGCTGGCGCTGGAGTTGGCGCCGGAGAGGGTTTCCTGATATCTTTGCTCTTGATAATCTTCAACAGATAGTCGCCGGCGTCCTCAAAGCCGTCAATCTTCCCGAGTCGAGACTGGAAAAACTCGACATCACGTAGCATGCTGTAATAATGGTGAGCATTTGTCTTTCAGAACACGGTTGTAATGCAAGATACATACCTATCCCGACCGACTTCGGTGCCAGGCTCCAACCCCCGGAACGCGGCACCAAATGTTTCTTTGTAGTTTCTAAACACGGGGACCATGATCATTCGCACGGTGCCCTCGGGTAGGTGCTTGGTCAGATTGCGATGCAATGTGGTGGTTTCCTTGGCCAGCGTTTCCATGTACTCGTGCACCGAGCTGGCAGCCAGCGATTCCCAGTCTAGAGCCTTCAGCTTCTTGGTTCCGACCAACGCCCGCCCTGTCATGATCTCGACGAGCTTGTCGTATATGCTGTTCTGGTGTTCCTGGTAAAGTCGCCTGACCTTGTCAAACTCGCCCATGACAGATGACACATTGGTGCCCGAGCTGCAGTGCCTCCTGACAAACTCGCGGACGTGCGGGATAACGGCTGCGATAAAAGCCAGAGCCTGTGAGGCTAGCGCAAGGTGTTTTGTTGTGATGTTTTTAAGACCAGCGGAACGCGTCGCCCCGGCCCCCAGGATGAGTTGGGTGCAGCGAGAGTTAAATAGCTGGAGAAATGCGACCAGAGACGCCGATATGTCTACCGTGACCGAGGGGATGCCAACAACAAGATGCAGGAAGCGTGCCATGCCATTCATGCACAGAACGGCCGAGTTTGGCAACAGGAAGGCCTCCTCCTCGATGATGGCACATCTCGTTTTACTTTTGGCTGCCGCGTTGGACTGGCCGAGGTCGTCCACGTCAGGCTCCTTGTCGTCGTCTTCATCGGGATGCGGGAGCCAGATTTTAGCTCCTTCGGTCCAGGCGGCAGCATCTCTCGTGCTCCCTTCCAGAATCTGATTCAGCAACTGCGTGTCGCTATCACCGAAATCCTGGGCGCTCCACTGGTCTGACTCCATACCCTGGGCGAGCTTCTGTTTCTCGGTATCCCCATGTTGTTGGACGAATTCCTTTATATGGCCATTGACAACCGTCTTTAGGGCTGTACCGCTGCGCCCAGATGAGGCTTCGCACTCATTCGCAAAGTGGAGATTGAGGGTAAAGTACCGCAGAAACCAAACAAGGCCCAGGTGGGAACTCTGCTCTGATCGCACTCGCAGCAATTTTACAATCCTGTCTTGGGCAACGTCAACACCTCTCCCGAGAAGGTTGGCAATATCCAAGGCCTTGTGTATTTCTTCCTGTGCTTCGAGACCGGTTGTGGACGGATGCCTGGCCGTGGGACTAAATGGAGGCGACCTGAGAGGAGGAGATCGCATTCCCGAAGGCCCAGACTCCCCAATTGAGCTGGCAACATCTAGTAATACCTTGACCTGGGTGCCGAGCCGCCTCAGGGTCTCGGCTACCCCGATGTAGACTTTTACTAGCAGGTATTCGGCCTCCTTTGGCTCAAGAGCCCGTAGGTTTCGAGCAAGGACCGAAGACTTTTCCTGCTGGGAACGCTGTCTACCTCCCGTTGTTGTGGACGACGACATCATGGATTCGTTGTCGTCGTCGCTGGAGCTCGGCAGTGGTTTTCGAATAATATTCCTGATTTCCCTCATGGCCGCGTCTCGATATGCCGCCGCCGCCGCCGCAAGATACTTTGCGCGGTGCAGTCCCGTCAGAATCGACAAGAGCTCCGTCCGAAGTGCATCGGTCGCGGCCATGTAGGACGGGAAGGCCGATGGCTCGCGGGTATGGCCCCCTCGAGTGCGCGACGAAGCGCTACTCCAACGCATCAAAACCTCCTGCGTTGACACTTGCTCGACATGGCGACGAAGATCACCGAGCAGTAAGCTGAGGAATCTTGACTCGTACGCCTTCCCTATTTGAAACCGGAGCGTATCGAGGTCGTTGCTTACGCCTTGGAGGGCCGTGGCACCTCTCAGATCCCTCAGCTGGATGCTGGGGTGCCGGCCGTACGTAGCCTCACCCGCAATTAGACTTTCTAGCGAGTCTATATTGTCGAGAGCGGCGTCCACTTGTCCAGAATCTACCAGAGACTCGCAGATGGCAACGCCGTCGACAATCTCTCGGAGCTGCATCACGGCATCATGTAGTTGGTGGAGATTTTCGCGCCTTCGCCGCTCCTTGACAATATTCAAGCCACCAGCCGCAATTTCCACGTCCAGAGCCTCCAGCTCCCTTCGTAATGCCCTGATTCTCTCCACCGAGTCCGCAGCTTCCGAGTGCAACTCGCGGAGGGACCCAAGGGCGGTGAAGAAAGTAGTCGAGGCGGTCGATATGGACTGAATGAGATGCATCTCTATAGTATCCATGTACCACGAGAGCTTCTCCTGCAATATGGCGTTGGTGGCAAGCGCTTTGCGGGGCGCACCAGCATTGCCATTAGAAGTTGTCTTATCGTCAGTTCCGGGCGCAGGCCGCACAACCTCGGACCGCTCGCTGACTACATCAAACGTGCGGGGGTTTTCCAGGTGGAAGTCGTCGTCAAAGTAGACAGGGGGGATGGTTGACAAGGGTGGGGGGCCATGTGATGCGCCTCGTCGAAAGCCCGAGCTGCCCCGTCGCACAGGGCTGGGCGGCTCTATCGGGGACAGTGAGGTGATGGAGGCCGTCGATGTCCTCCTCGGCGTCGCCGCCGGACGCCTGCCGGGGCGCAAATGGCCATCGTCGGCGAGGGTGTCGGAAGCATCGTCGGGCTTGTTCCGGCGGCTGAAAATGGCAGCGCTGTCCTCGTCGTCGGCCTGGACTCTGCGTAATTGTTCATACAAGGCGCCGACCTGAGACAGGTAGGACTTGAACTCGGACGAATCTACATGGGGGATATTTGTGAGAGTGACGGGGGGTATATCGCGCGAGGTCGGCGGCTTGTGGGCGCTGGAAGCTGGAGCGGCCGTGTGGGGGAGCAGGCCGGTCCGCACGATAGGGGGCTGGAGCAGGGTCGAGATGGCGTTCTGGCCCGTCTCGAGGACGGCGCCTGCCCAGCTTGCTGACGACGAATCGAGAGAGCCGCCAACCGAGTGTATCGAGCTGGCCGTCGAGCCGCGGCGTTGGTGATGACGCTGGGGGCTCTGCGGGTTGAGACCCTTTCTTTGGAGCAGTTAGCAATTGGTCAATGAGAAGCTACCCGCGATGGGCATCTAGGACGGATCGGTCGCGTCGCACCCGTGGAAAGGAAAGTCGCCGCGGGACCCAATCGAGCGGGTTGGCGACAGGCTATCGACCGACTTGCGCGCGCCCGAGTTCGAGAACATGATGGCGCACCAGGCTTGCCCAGCCACAAGGCGAGGTTGGTCTGGGTATGGCGGTCATGCAATGCTGCAGCGCAGAAGGAGGGCCAGGAATCGGTGCCGAGCTGTCTGTATGAGCAAGTTACCGTACACTGTACTGTGTTGCTGCTGGACGACAGCGAAGCCAAGGGTAATCGACAGGGCCACGAGGCCACAGGCCAGAAGCCAAGGGAGGCGCTGCGGACGGCGAATGTGACAAAAACAAAAAAACAAAGCGTCACCGGGGTATCATAGCTAGCAAGAGAGCCGACGGTCGTTCACAAGAACAATCACCACAGTTGGTGCGGGATCGGGCTGGGTTTCTATGTCATTTGAGTCGTCGCCAAGCCAAGCCGTTCGCTCTGGTATTCATTCGTGACGGGAGCTGTCAGGTCTATTTCGGTCGGATTTTGTCGATACTTGCATAAATTAGACGTTGTGTGGCTGGTTCTTTGTTTCTTACAAGCTATATGCTTATACGCGGCAGAACCGCGGCTTGCCTCTGAGACCGCCCTGAGACCCTGGCTCCTAATTAAGATCCCTGCCAGAAGTCGCGTCCAAGTCGCGCCAGCCAAACTGAATTGGGAGCGCTTTCACGCGTCGCGTATTTTCATTAGATGGGGCATTCACATTCGTCCCCCTTTCCACGACTAAGGTAATCCGTACTTTGCCCCTCCTCCTCCGCCACCACCACCACCACATCACCACCTCTGACCCCGACAGCGAACGTCTCCTTCCTGCACCTGGTCGTCACATACATCTTCGAGGCCGCTCAAACGTCGTAAACGCGCCACCCGCTCGCGTTTTTCAAAATGGACCGTCAATCCGTCTTCTCAAGTCGCCTCTACCCGCCCTCCTACGGCGAAAGCGAAGACACAAATCTGCAAGTGCGGACCCAGCTCGAGTCCTTTATTCTCGACTTTAGACTCGACAACATATACATATACAGGTTAGTGCAATGCGCTGCTTTCCGCTGCCCTGCACTGCCGTGCACTGCACTGCATTGCGCCAGATCTAACTCGAGACGCAGAGACCAGCTCCGCGAGAATGCGCTGCTCAAGAAGTACTACTGCGACGTCAACATTGGCGATCTTATCAAGTTCAACGAGGAAATAGCCCACAGACTAGTCAACGAACCTGCCGACATCATTCCTCAGGTAAGGACCTCCCGTGCCGAGAGAGACATACCTACGGTAGCTGCTTGCCTGTGAGCATCTTGCTAACCACCCTCTCTGTACAGTTTGAGGCGGCCTTGAAGCGGTGCACACATAGGATCGTCTTCCCGCACGAGCCCAAAGTTAGCCTCCCCGAACATCAGCTGCTTCTTCACTCCAACGCCGAGGATGTTTCGATCCGCGACCTTGACTCGCTCGCCATCTCGAGGCTCGTCAGGGTCCCCGGCATCGTCATCGGCGCCTCTGTTATGTCGTCCAAGGCGACACAGCTGCACATCCAATGCCGCAATTGCGGACACACCCAGGAGCTCGGCGTCACAGGCGGCTTCAGCGGCGTGTCTCTGCCGCGGATATGCGGCCGAACCAGGACGGCCAACGACCCCGCAGAAAAGTGTCCCATGGACCCCTACTTTGTCACCCACGAGAAGTCAAAGTTTGTCGACCAGCAAATCATCAAGTTGCAGGAGGCCCCCGACCAGGTCCCCGTCGGCGAGCTGCCGCGCCATGTTCTGATCTCGGCCGACCGTTATCTCACCAACCGTGTCGTCCCCGGCTCGCGGTGTACCCTGATGGGCATCTTCTCCATCTACCAGAGCAAGGGTGCCAAGGGCTCGACAAGTGGTGCCGTAGCAATCCGGACTCCCTATCTGCGCGCCGTCGGCATCCAAACCGATCTCGATTCGACAGCCAAGGGCCAGTCCGTCTTTTCCGAGGAGGAAGAGCAAGAGTTTCTCGAGCTCAGCCGACGCAAAGACATTTACAACGTAATGACGGACTGCATCGCTCCCTCCATCTACGGCAACCGGGATATCAAAAAGGCCATCTTGTGTTTGTTGATGGGCGGCTCCAAAAAGATTCTGCCCGACGGCATGAAGCTCCGTGGCGACATCAATGTCCTGCTGCTCGGAGACCCCGGTACCGCCAAGTCGCAGCTGCTCAAGTTCGTAGAAAAGGTAGCGCCCATCGCCATCTACACGTCCGGCAAGGGCTCTTCGGCCGCCGGTCTGACGGCCTCGGTGCAGCGGGACCACTCGACTCGCGAGTTTTATCTCGAGGGCGGTGCCATGGTGCTCGCCGACGGCGGTGTCGTATGTATTGATGAGTTCGACAAGATGCGCGACGAGGATCGAGTAGCCATTCACGAAGCCATGGAGCAGCAGACCATCTCCATCGCCAAAGCAGGCATTACTACCATCCTCAACGCGCGTACTTCGGTCCTCGCCGCTGCCAACCCCATCTTTGGCCGCTACGACGACCTGAAGACGCCAGGTGAAAATATCGACTTTCAAACCACAATCTTGTCGCGTTTCGACATGATCTTCATTGTCAAGGATGAGCACGAGCGTGGCAAGGATGAACGCATTGCTAAGCACGTCATGGGAATCCACATGGGTGGCCGTGGCGTCGACGAGCGGACCGAGTCTGAGATTCCTGTCGAGAAGATGCGGCGCTACATCAGCTATTGCAAGTCGTACGTAATCCCCTATTCCTTACTTCTCACAACTCACCCCTTCTAACCAAACCAATTTATAGACGCTGCGCGCCCCGCCTCAGCGAAGCCGCGGCCGAGAAGCTCTCGTCGCACTTTGTCGCCATTCGGAAGCAAGTGCACGCGTCGGAGCTCGAGGCCAACACGCGGTCGTCGATTCCCATCACAGTGCGCCAGCTCGAGGCCATTGTGCGCATAACCGAGTCGCTCGCCAAGCTGACGCTCTCGTCGGTCGCCACCGAGGAGCACGTCGACGAGGCCATCCGCCTGTTCCTGTGCTCCACCATGGACGCCGTCAACCAGGGCGGCAACATGGGCAGCCGCGAGCTGACCGACGAGGTCGCCCGCGTTGAGACGGAGCTCAGGCGCCGCCTCCCCATCGGCTGGAGCACCTCGCTCGCCACCCTCCGCCGCGAGATGGTCGAGGGCAAGGGCTTCAGCGAGCCCGCCCTCAACCGCGCCCTCATGATCCTCCAGCGGAGAGACACCATCATGTTCAGGAACCAAGGCGCCCAGGTGTATAGGAACGGCGCCTAAGTTGGGCTTGAAAGCGGCTTTACGTATGTCTGATGTGCTCTCTTTCTTTTTTTGCATGTGTGTATGTAAAGGAAGCAATGTCGGGCGAAAGGTATGCTATGAACAGGGAACATGCAATCATTGATCATTTTACTTTGGGGGGAAAGGGAAGGGATTCGTTTTGGCTTTGGGCGGGCGCCGGGCTTTTTTCGGGGGTTTGATAATTACCTTTAGGTTAATTTGTTTTGTTTACAATCAATGCCGATAACAAATCTATCTCTCACACATGAGGCACTGCGGTTCTAGTATGAACCGAGTGGGACTTTGGTACCTCACTTGTTGTCGGGTTTCATCGGGTTCTAACACAGGTTCGATCCAATCGCAATGGGCCCGCTGCTCGCAAAGGTTATCAAATATACTCGTCAGGGTTACTAAAACACCATGACCTGGGAGCTGGACAGCATGACCCAAGTCGTAGGCTCCTTGCAACTGACTCGACCAAGGCGCACTTCAAGAGATCCATCTTTCCCCGATCATCACGGATACACATTTCGAACGAGCAGCAGCAGTAACAACAGTCTTACCAATAGAATTAATAATTACAGATAGCATAGGGGTGATAATTTATTGAGGTTCTCATCGCACTCTTTCTTTCTTTGAAGGGTAGTACGTAAAGTGTAAACGTGCCTCCAGGCTGTATTTATATCTTTAGGATCGGGTTTAATGAAATGAAAAAATAAAAGTCCTTCCCTCATACATACGCCAGCGTGTTGTCGTCGCGTATCACACCGGCCACGCCTAGAGCGGCCTCGGACCCTGCGACACAGGGACCTCGGACGAATATCTAGCAATTGAATATTAGCTTCAGCTTGGGGAGGGTTTCATAGCAAAGATGTGAAGAAGAGAAAGAGAGATACATACCTCGCCCTTGCTCAAGGCGTCGGTATTCTTGTGTTCGTCGGTATCCTTGAGCATGATCTCGGTGCTCGTTAACGGCGGGCCAAAATGTGAGCACTCGTCGTCAAAAGCACGATAGTCGTAAAAGTTTGTCTGGGTGACGGCGCCGGCCACCTTGGGCGCCGTCAGGGCGTACATGATGCGGGCGCCGGCGAGGGCGCGCAGGTCCGAGAGCACCGTCGACGAAAGGCGCGGGGTTTCGGCGCCTATGCGCTCGGCGGTGAAGATGAGGCGCAGCTTACCGGGCTTGGAGCCCAGAGCCGGGCGGAACCGGTCGTAGTAGCTCGAGAGGAGGCCGGCCACGGGCATGACGCCGTTCTGCGTCAGGCTGCGAGTCTGCAGCCAGTGCAGGTTGCGAGCCACGAGGGAAGTCAGCGAGTCGCCCGACTCTTGGTGCGTCTTGAGCAGGGCCGCCGGGGTGGCGACGATGATGGTGGGCGCGATGCCGCGCGTCGCGATGGCGAGGTCGTTGGCCTGGACGGCGACCGAGTTGAAGGCGACTGAGGCGTTGGAGTAGAGGGCGCCGAGGGTCAGAACAAGCGTGTGGGTGTTGGCTAGTGAGTCAGCGGGAAGGAACAAGTCCGAGGGTCCCATGCGCTGCGAGGTGGGGACCGAGAATAGCAGCGCGGCAATGGCAGACATGATGTTGGCCGAGGTGAAGCGCACCATCTCTTCGGCGATGCCGGGCTTGGGCTGCCAGAAGATGGTGACGTCGCGCGGCTCTTTCTGGCCCTCGATAGGAGGCAGCTCCTTGCCGGCGTCGACGGGGGAGTCGTTGACAATATCCTGCCAGGTAGATACGTTGACGCTGCCGCCTGTACCCTGGGGCACCTCGTTCCAGTCCATGTGCTTGCTTCCCTCGTCGACGACCCAAATCAACTGGCGCAAAGAGGGATAGTTCTTGACGACAATATCAAAGGGGAAGGAGCCGGGGGCGGTCACGACCGTGTCAGCGGCAGACCGGCGCAGCATGGAGATGACGGCATCGTCGGGTTGGTCGAAGGGCAGGATGACGGCCGTCATGTTGTAGAAGGCGCAGGCAAAAAGGGTCACGATGAGCTCGACCGAGTTGGGCAGGTAGATGGCGACGCGGTTGCCGCCCTGATCAAGGATGTGCTGGCCGATAAGGTTGATCTGGCGGGTAATGTCGTCGAGGGGATACTCGGTTACGTTCTCGGTGCCCAAGACGGTGAGAATGCGGCCGGTTGCGCCCTTGGACGGGCCGTCTTCCTGCACGCCGGCGACGGCCTGGCGCCAGACATCTCGCAGGTCGCCATCGCGACCCCTTGCCCACTTGGAGGCTCCGGGATCCTTAACGCTCAAGCCCGTGTTGAGGGGCATGCCATGGGGGGCGGCCTGGGAGCGGTAGACGGGCGACTCGCCTTCGTGGCGCACGGGCGACGCCTGGGCCTGGCGAGCGAGCAGAAGCGGATGCGTGTCTGGGTCTTGCCGCGCGGCGATCTGGTAGGCTAGGAAGCCAGCGAAGATGGTAAAGATGACGCTCGTGTAGAGATTCCACTGCCCGAAGAGGCCCGTGATGGCCTCGTCGAGGCCGAGCATTATATTGTCGAAGGAGCCCATGACGCACTGAACTGCTCGGACTTGGCTGCCTTGGAAAATAAAATAATTTTTTTAAAAAAGGAGACAAATCTCGTACAGCTCCTGGCCCCGGGCCTGTGTGCGAACTTGGTGAAGGGGACAAGCTCAGCCCGGGTGGGGGGTGGGGGTGTTGGTGAAGTCGGGGATGTCTCAAAGTGGGATAATCATCAGGTTTGGTCAGGTTAGGTCACGGTTACCTGCTAATAAGCAGCAGCCGCTGGCTGGGAGCTTCAGGTTGGATCAGGTGGGAAAAGCGGATGGCGGGGCGCGGGGGGGCACCGGGGGAGGCGCTGAGCTGGTGTTCCTCAGGGGCAGGGGTTCTGTCGGGTGATTGCCGGTGCTCGCTGACAGAGCGCATCCCTGGCAGCTGGCGACCAGCTGTTGTAGGGAAGGAAGAAGGGAACGGCTGTGGTTTTGTCGCGCCTAGTGTTGACTTCGCGCTTCAAAACTGTTTCCTCCGCACAGCAGCTTGGGCTTAGGACAAGACCCAGCACGCCCCGATTGTGCCGCTCGAGACGTTGCTAGAACTAGCGACAAGGCTTCGGCCCCTCGAGATTTACTAACCCCCAAATATCATAGCAGAACGACACGGCTCCCATTTATTTCCCTTCTCCAGACCAGACTTCGAATCCGACCAAGGCGCCGACAGCGCACCCGCCAACCACACCACGCATCCGTCCTGCGCAGAGGGCAGGGAGTAGCGAATAGAGACGGGAAAATGCCGCCGTTGTCTCTAGCCATGGCCCCTACAGCAAGGACACTGTCGACACCCATCAAGCAGACACCGCCGCCTGCCGTCACAGAAAGCCCCGGCAATTGGAAGCACCCCCGCCTGACCGAGATCACACTCCGGCAAAGCAGGACCGTCTTCTCCGAGAAGAACGTCAGGCAGATCGTCTACAATGCGCTAGGCCTCGCCCTCGTCTTGTTGATTCGTACATTCTTCATTCCCCATATTTCGGGTACTCCGTGAGTTCTCCCTCAGGTTCAGAGTTCAAACCAGCTTCCATGTAGAAACCAAAACCCTCTTCGTCGGCTAAACAAACATGTCACCTCGCAGCTTGGGCGCCCTGTTCAGCAAGTACGGCAACTGGCTCTACCTCACGCTGATCCTGTTGCCGCTCGTCAACATCGGCCTAGCGCTGCTGCCGCTGCTCCGGCCGGCCGACGACCTGTCCGACATCCCGCTGACGCCGGCGCAGCGGAAGCTGCTGGGGCTCCCGCCGAGCTCGCGGCCGCCGACGCCCAACTCGACCTACAGCACGCCGCCGCGCTACTCGCGCACGCCGTCGCAGGTCGGGTCGCCCGCCAGCATCAAGAGCTACGCGAGCTCGCCGCTCTCCAACCGCGGCAGCCCCGCCATCGCTTCGGACAGGAAGACCAGCGGCACCTCGCCCTACGGCACCTCGCCCTACGGCAACTCGCCCTATGTCAGCGGCTCGCCAAGCACGGGCCTGGCTGCGAGCCCCCTGCTGCACAAGGCCGTCGCGGCGGGCGCCGCCGCCGCCGTAGCTAACAACGCGGCCCGGAGGTCGTCGTTCGGTTCCCCGAACCCCCTCGGCGCGAGCACCGCCAGCAGCCTCTTCGACGGCCCTGCGACGCCCAGCCCTTCGGGCCCCTCGGGAAAGCGGTCAAGCGTGAGTCTGAACAACAAGTGGCTGTACGAGAAGGGGAGGAGAACGTCTTCTAGAAACATATAATGAACATAGAGGAAAGGTGGAAAAAAAAAGAAAAAAAGAAACAGAAACACCTCCCCAAAAATTTGTCGGCAAGGAAGGCGGCACGAAATTAACCAAGCTTCCAGAGAAGAACTTAATCATGTAGTTATTTCGAGAACGCATTGTGGATAGATGGCCCTGGCGTTTTTTTTTTCCGTCCGAGGCTATTGTACATGATATCATGATCATTTTGATGAAAATTTTTTTAATAACGACTCAGCTCGCGCAGCTTCTTGTGCAGTGAATTTAGAATGGATATGGCCTCTGCTACTCTAAACTAAGCTACCTAGCTACCCAATCCCCTTGGCAATCCCTTGCTCGGAGTCTGACGGGGGATATCTGATCTTGCATATGTGATAAGAAAATAGGGTATTCTTTCTGTTTTTCGTCCCCGTACTAGGCATAACCAACCCTATTTATTCATGTGCAACCTAACAACAACGCACATACATATTAATCATAATTGTAGAATAATAAGTCCGCGCATGACGGCGGGCAAGCCAAGGCAAGGTAAAACAAAAACCGAAGCCCGTTTTACTAGGCCCGGACTGTGTGGTATCGCAAATAGGGAAAACGGTGTGTGAAGTTGAGTGTACCAAGCAACAAGGGATGGAAACACCAACCCTCCCTTTGCTGGGACAAAGATGAAAGGAAGAGTATGTAGGTAGGTTGTTGGAGAAGGGTGGAAAATAATAAACAATAAAAACCCGTTTCCAGAAAAAAAAGACGAACCGGGGGTCAAAAAAGGGGGAGGGGGCTAAATGTTTGGTATCATCGAAGAAGTGGTATTGGGAAGAAAGAAGTGAACGGTGAAGAATGATTGCAGGACGAGGGAGAGACAACAACCAAAACAAAGAATAAAAGAAAAAAATGAACGGAAATTGACCAGTCAGCCAGTCATGCCTGATCTTCTTTTCGTCCTCAATGCATTGAACCTCAAGCATCCTTCCTCTCCAGGCCTAGCGGCAATGGTGACGACGACAGCTTCTCCTCCTTCGACTGCAGCGGCGGCGGCGACGGCGAGCTCCCCACTAGCGTGTCCGGGCTCTCGCCGTCGACGAGCGAGTCCCGGGTCTTGATCTGCGGCGGCTGCAGCAGCGTCGACGACGAGTTTCCCTGCTGTTCCTTGTCCGTTCCGGTTTTCTGTGGTTGGAGCTGTGGCCGTTGCTGCTCAACCGCAGCCGCCTCGTGTTCTCTCTCCTTTCCCTTGCTGCCTTTTCTCTCCACTGCTATGTCCACCTCTTTCCCCTTTCCGCGGACAGCTGCGGCGCCCGGCGTCGTTGCTGCCGATGGGTCGTGGTAGCTGGTCCGCCAGCTCCAGCCGCTGCTCCCTCGATTGGGCTCGGGCCGCTTCTTAGTCAGGGTGGCGGTCCTCGTTACCACCACCTGTGGAGTGGGTGTGGCAGTGGCAGTGGGTATAACCGGAGCCGTAGCAATGGTTGTAGGAGCAGCAGCAGCAGTGGGAGCAGCCGCGGGCGGTCCGCCAGCCGGGGCTGGAGGGTCACTACTGTCCCCTACAACCACGACCTGCTCAAGCGGCGCAACCGGAGGCTGCCCACCTTCAGAGTGAGTATCGGCCGTACCGGCAGCACCTGCCACTGGGGGCCGAAGTCGAGCATCTCGCGCCAGTACCGCTTGCGCCAGCCCCCTCACGCCTGTAAAGATGACGTCTGGCCGCTCGAATGCCAAAAGAAGCCCGCTGCTGCTACCACCCCCGCCACTACTATGGTGGTAGTAGTGGCCGTGCGCTCTCTGAATATGTACCACGTCATAGTGCGCGTTGGCCCATGCTGGGGGAGCATATCCCCGTCTTGATTGGGCATTTTGTTTTGCCGGGGCCGGCCCGAAGTCCTCTTTTTTCTCTAGTTCGGCGCTCGACGGAACTGGCTCTGGTATTGTAGTCGCAGCTGGCGTTATTGCTTCTGCCGCCGATGCCACTGGTATTGGTGCTGGTGCTGGCGCTTTCGACGTTGTTGCTGCCTGTGTCGTTGTCCCTTCGCCGGCAGCCTTCTCTGTGTCTCCTGCTGGAGTTACTGTAGCTACCAACTCCTCTCCTTTTCCCTCTTCACTGCTAGTGAAGACGGTAATGGCAACCCTTGGCTTCCCCACCGTCTTCTCCGCCACCCTCTGCTCTTCAGCGTGCATCGCGCAGTATGCCCAGAAGCGCATTGCATTCTCGGGCCCTGGAAGCCATGCCAAGTTTGTCAGGGTGATGATTTGTTCCTCAGTGAAAGCGCCTGACGGCCCGGCTTGGGTCTGTAGGCCTTTGAGCACAAACGACAGCATTCCCACGGGAGAGTCGCAGAGCGCATACGCGAGTGTGTTTGGGTCTTTCAGGTTGATTTGGTTGAGCCCAGAGTCTGCTATGTTGCTGCTGTCGCCCGAGCTGGAGCTGGTTGATTGCCGCCCCGGCGAGAGAGCGGCAAAGTCGTCTTTGGTGTATCCAAAGAGTGGTCTGCGGAAGAAGCTGGCGATATTCCACTTTGCCCACTCCCATGGTGCATATCGCAGACTAGGCGGGGTTAGTGGCGGAGAGATCAAGTGTGTACCTAGACATGAAGATGAGTAGTACGTCGCGAGGTGACGGGCTAGCCGCCAGTCGATCTCGGCAGGTGACAAGTAGGCTGGGCCGCTGTTGGTTGCGAGGTAGTGCGGATATTCTAGACGGCGCATGAGAGTGTCGAGCATGTCTGCTGTAGTCGGGACCGGGGCAGTGTTGTTAGGCAGCGCGTCGCTGAATCCCAGCCCAGATAGTGATGGAATCACCACGTGAAAGGGCTGGTCGCGAGCAGCATCTTGTGGCTCCGTCAGGGGCTTCACGAGGTGGCCCAGGGAGAGGTTGGTGAGAGGGAAAGGGGGTATCAGTAGCAGCGGGACAGCATGCGCGTGTGATGAACGGACGTGGATAAAGTGAACCCTAAGGGGAGTCTCGTGCGATGGAAGCGCAATAGAGGTGCGAAACTGCGGCAGCGACTTGTTCAGGGCAGTTTCTTGATCTCGCCACGAGTACCTCTCGAGCCTGGGTTACATCCGTGTTAGTCTTGCCTGACGCCGTCTCAACCCTCTACCGCTCGGAAGTCTCGGATAAGGGTGTCGGGAAAGGGTCTTTATATCTTACCAAAAGTCAAGAAGAGGCTCAAGTTGCGGCTTGGGCTCCCACCAGTCCGTCGATTTGGGTTCCGAACCCTCGTGAGGGAACCTGGTGAGTTCAAGTTTTTGCTTGGTAAAATTTAGATGTTTGGTCCGCACCTACAATGTGTGTGTGAGCAGGGGGGAATAGCAGCTACAAGAGAACTAAACACTAGTTCGAGAGGTACCTTACGAAACCCGGCGTTGTGTTGAGGAACTAAAACTTACGTGAATAGTGTACGGCTTGACCTCGTCGCCGGCCGAAGCATCGACGGCGTCTACCATTGCCGCGGTGGTATTTCCCCAGATCCCGTCTATTACATGCCGAGACCGGGGAATAAAACCTAGGAACGAAAAGTGATCGACACAATGCCTAATAATAATAATATAGAAATCCCTCTGGGATACACCATAGGGCAGATGAATAAGAAAGCAAGACACGAAGCAGAACAAAAACAAAACGAAGTGACAACAAAGATGTTATGAAATAGGGCTCTTCATCAACAGGGATGGTTGCATCGGCCAGACGTCAGGAGCAATCTATTGTAATAAGAACCGAAGGCGTATTTTGTTTATTCATGCGTGGGAGACGTACTTAATAAACACGCCGGGACTTATTACCCGGCCCTCGGGTTTCCCTCTCTGCCACCACCCATCACTTCGAGTCTCATCCTAAAATAAATAATCGGGCCATTCTCACGCGAGGAGGCATATTAAAGGGTCCTCGAGGTGAGGAGACCCATCAAAGGGTGGGCAGTGGGAACTACCCAGGGTGGCTTGCGTGGCTTGACAAGCCCCCAAGCAGGCTGGAGCTTTTGTTCCAGATCACTCAACGTCCCATATTGTGGCGGAAAGTGTGGCAGCTCCAGCAGCTGTGGCCGCGTGTGGCAGAGTGTGTGGCTAGCATCCCTGGGTTCCAAGGGTGTCTGATTGGGCGACGGGGTTCCAGAACCGTTGGATGGAGGTGAAACAGTGGCGGTGCTGACGCATTCCCCAAGGTCGCTTTGCGGGTTTCGGAAATGATCTGCTAGGATCATGCAGGAAAGTGCAGGGAACAGCCGACAAGTGCAGACTGCTAACAGTGTTGCGTTCGCCTTGGGACCTGAGATCATACGCGCTCTGCGCGCCATTGGACCAAAAGGCTCGCGACTCTGGTTGCCACTTGCCCAGTTGCCGGTTTTCCAGGCTTGCCAGTCCCCAGCCAAGTCAGCTTCATGCCGGCTGGCTAATGCTCCGCTGGGACCAGAGCTCGAGAGACACGCTCTGTGTGTGTATGTGTGTGCGACAGACAGTTTGCTCGATTTGGACTGTGCGCTGCATGATCTTCACTCGTGCGTCTGCGTATGCGCCTGTGTTCTAAATATTTCATGTTGCACCTCGCCCCTTTGAGTAGATCATCTCGTGGGCTGCCTCCTGACAAAGACTGAACACGCGGCTTGTGATAACAGCCAGCACGGTGTCTGCGCGTTCGGACCGACCCCCAATTCCCGTAAACCCCATTGCCTGCAAGGAACCTGCTGAAGACTTACTACAACATAATGATACTGAAGCCGAATCTGTGAACATCAGGTGCCCTGGAGCAAGGAAAGCCACCGTGCCCTTTCACATTAAAACAAGCGGCTCATCAATATGGCTGCCCTGGTTAGGCATTGCGCGGGAGGGTATGCCCTCTTCCAGCCGGGGCCGGTGATGGTGCCAGCGCTTGAGGCGTGGCTCCGCGAAGGTTGATTGATCCAATGCGAGACACAATATTGCTTCCAACAGCATCAACAGCTCCGCGGGGAGAGGTCAGCGAAGGGCCCTGTGGCGCCGTCTCTTGCACGCGGAAGAGCTTGATCGATGTTGTGTTCCATATTCCGACAGTGCCCTTGGCGACGTGCATCTCACTAGTGAAGATGAAGCCCCAAAGCAGGGATTCGTACCAGCCAAGCGCGAGTTGCGACCACTCAAACGAGTGAACGCGTATGGGCGACGGGTCGACGCCAACAAGCTTTACTTCCTGAATCTTGTGCAGCGTTGCAGGCATGACCGTGTCGGATGCAGCTGCCTGACGGGGAATCAAGGCCGTCAGCTGTTGAATTAGCGTCAGGATAGTATGCAGTGGCAATTCTGGAAGCCAACTATCGATCCACTGGGCAGACGGCGCAAAGACGCCGGGCTGGGATTGGCTGGACGCGGGACCGCTGCCCAGGCTGGATATGCTGTTTTGGCGGGAGAAGCTGTTCGCTCCCGCTGGCATCTTCCCTCTTGCCTTCTCCGACATACCACGCACCTGTCTGGGCACGTCGTCGTCTCCTACAGAAGATGCGCGGGATGGATTCTCACTAGGACTCGACGGCGCCGGCGTTGGGCGTTCTTCGTCGTCGCTGTCATCGTCCTCACCAATGGCGAACGTCCCGTCCTCTTCGGGAACGTGATCTAGCGTGGACTCCCGTGACAGAGAGGCTGTAGGACTTCGGAGACTATCGACCGAGCTTCTTGTCGAACTTGGTTCAAGCGGGTCGTTTGAGGCCCCTGATTCCTTTTGTCGTCGGTTCCGTCTCTCGATTTCTTCCTGGCCAGTCTCTAATGTGAAGGAGCGGAGGGCTTCAAAGCGTTTTCTGTTTTTTAGTATCGCAAAAATAAAACGAGGATTCCCTGTAACACGTGTTAGAAAAGCAAGCCACACAAGTGCCAAAGTCCTGGCCATGCAAGCTGGGACACCAGAAAGACGCACTCTTGTACTGATGCTCCACGATCGAATTCATCGACTCTAGCAAGGATTGCAAGAGATGATGGTTTGTCTCGTTGGCCAGTAGAAACGAGGGAGACGACATTGAGTTGAACAGCTGCATAGTTTTGGCGCATGTGGGTGCGCTCAGTCCATCGAAATACGGAGCAATGTTGTTGATTACGGCGAGAAGCGCTGGGTAGATTGCGCTGAGTTTCCCCTGACTCGTTGTGATGAGGCTGTAGATTGACTGGCCCAAAGTCAGTTGTCACTCCGGATGAAATCACAAGTCCTGTACGAACTTAACTCACCTGCACGAGGAAGTCGGCATATGTGCCCTTGAAACCAGCGATGCGGATTGCGTGTGGTAGAGTGTCTTGGGCGTCGAATGACTTGTTCAGATTCAAGCCGAAGTTCTTCTCCACGCCCAAGGTCTGGAGGAGAAAAGCACACATTCTCACGACCCCCTGCTTCGATGCGTCGTTCTTATACTCAAGGGCGTAGAACAGGATGAGAATCACGAAATCATGAGCTCTTTCCGTGTCAACAATGAAGGACCGGAAGCGTTTGTTGCACTGCGTGACTTCCCAGAAAAGCATGATAATCTCAGGAGCAAATTTGTTAGAAGAGTGCGTGCTAGGGATATATGACGAGTTTGCATGCAGCGGCTGGTTAAGTATGCGTGTCATGCCGTCCACGATGAACTGGAAGTCCTGTGGTCTGTGCAGGCGTCCAAGAAAGTGGCGGTAGAAGTTCTTGGGTGTGGTGACGCCAGGCTGCTCTGGTATTGGGTAGAGCAGCGTGGCTAGGAGGAACTGAAGAGTGTAAGTGACAAGGATCTGCTTCGGATCCTTGAACACGAGGGTATTGTAGGGCACCCGCCAGCTGGCTGGGTTGTATTTGAGCGTCTTTTAAACATTAGTAAGAACGTGACTCCCCGAGAGCAAGTAAAGCTTACCGTATTTAGTAGCGAGCACAGCACCGACAGGACAACCTGCTTGTCTGGACAGGTACAGACATAGGTGAGAGCACGGGTTCCCTTCTGAGGTAGCATGTTGGGCGTCATGTATAGGCTCTGACCGGCCAGCGTCAACAAGAGACGCAAAATCTCGCACCGGTTGCTCTCGTGCTCCTTGGTGGTCGGGATGGACGTATTGCAGCCCACGCCGCTCTGCCAAATGGCATAGCTGACCTTGGGCCGGCTATGCGGCTGCGCTGGCACTGTCAGGTCGGAAAAGAACAGCAGGTCGATAAGAGTATCGATGAGTTCCTCAGCAAGAGGTTTGGCGTCCTCCCACTCGCCAGCCGGATCCCGTAGCTGTCCTTCGGTTCCGTCGTTGTCGTCAAAGAGCACCTCGCTGGCAATCGAAGCGTTCCTGGTGAGCTTGCGACGCTTGGACCAGAAGAAGGTCTCCTCCCACGGTTGTAATGACTCCTTCTCGTAGATATATGGGAGCACCCGGGTAAGGACACTGATACAGTTCAGGGCTTCCCTCTCTGGGGCGAGCTCTGGGTCGGGAAAGGACGGGTGGTGTCGAAGGACGAAGAGGCGGGATGTCACAGCGAGCAGGAGGGTCCCCAGGTTCTCGAGAGCACCGTCGCGAGTGCGCCGCACGTCGGCCGGGGCAAAGAGGCTAAATATATCTTCGGCCGACTCTGGGAGCTCCCAGAACTACAAGACATGCACGTTAACTTTCCGTTTTGGATCGTGGATGGAGAGACCCGAATTGGGTAGGTAGCTTACAGAGTTCCAGTACTTATCGTCGGGCGCAATGTTTCGCTCCTCCGAAAGCCGGAAGATGCCTTTTTTGAAGACCAGCTTCGAATCGCTCGCACCCATGTTGGCGGTTCAGGCGCATTGCATCCTCAGGTCTGGTTTACAAGTTTGTTGCGTGAAGCCAAGAAAGCTGGCTTCGGTGTGGTGCGTGGTAAGTACTGTCCAGTGTTACATCACGCTTGAGGCCCGTGATAAGATATGGAACCTGGCAAGCTGGGGAACCCTAGGGTCTTGGCTAAAATAAGACAACGACAACCCTAACCCTGGTCTGGTAGTCAGCCAGCTGTCTTCGTCTCCCCCGATGAATGCATAACGATCTGGCCTCATCGCTCTGTATGGATAACCTAAGCCTCCTGTTGAGTCTATCAAGCCACACTTGCGAAGGAAGCTGGCCACTTGGGGACGGACGACACTACGACACCCACTTACGGCGATCACGACAAGCGACAACCGACGAGGTCCTTCCGCAAGGTACCCATATAACCATCGCCAACCTAGACAGACCGATGAGCGATTCAGGGTGACCAATTTCGACACCGCGATCCCCCCCAATCAAGCGCGTCGGCGCCGCCCACGGCCCACGACTACCTGAGCCTCCGGGCCTTCGTCTGGTTCCCGCGAGCACCAGCACACCGCCCACAATGTATTCGTCGCTGGTCAGGTTACAAAATACATTCGGCTTCTTCACCACCGTTGCTTTTGTGATTGCCGCCTTCATTGCCGCCTCTGACTTTGCGTCACCGCGGGCGCCAAGCGTTGCGACGCTAAAAACGACCAGCCTCCAGGTGTAAGTCATGATAGATACCCTTTGCAAACACTGTCTACATCTCTCCCAAACCCGAAGTACACTGCCCGTGCTAACCACCAACCCTGGTACGGGGTTGCGCAGTGTCCGCGGCCGGCCGCACTACTACAGCAGCAAGAAGGAGGAGTATGCTATCATCAAGTTCTCGCTCGATGCGAACTTATCGTCGCTGTTCACGTGGAACACGAAGCAGGTGTTTGTGTATGTGACGGCCGAGTGGCCGTCGTCGGGGGCCGAGGGCAACGCCACGAACCAGGCCGTCATCTGGGACACCATCATCACGGCCCCGAGCGCAGACCACCTCTCCAACCTGGGGCCTGCGTCGCTCAAGAAGCTGCGTAAGAGCGCCGCCGGCAAGAGCATCGACCCGAGCCGGTGCGTCCCCCCACTCCCCGTATAAAATACACCAAAAATCTGGAATATTTACCTGGCGCCCCTCATGTTCTTTTTGTACTAACAACAACCTGTGTTCGCGTCCGTCCGCAGGGGTCTCATCTCGCTCAAGAACCAGAAGCCAAAGTACCAGATCACGCACCCGTCAGGCAAGATCGCCGAGACGCAGGACGTGAGGCTGCGGCTACACTACAACGTGCAGCCGTGGGTGGGCGTTCTGGCGTGGAACCAGAACGTCGACTACGGGCGGTGGAAGCGGTTGAAGGGCGACCTGAGCAAGAAGTTTGCTCTCCCGGCCCTCAAGACCAAGGCTGCTACCACCGGAGCCGCGGGGACGGGGACGAAAGCATAAAATGTTAAAACAAGTATTTGGCTATCTATACGGAGTAAACCCGGCTTGATGAAACCGGCAGGGTTTGAGTATTACGAAAATATGAAAATAATTAAAAATCGACGTTAAACCATGATTACTTCAGGTCACTTACCCTTTGTCCTGTTTGTTGTTGGACCCTGGAAAGGATGGAGACGATGAATAGCATTCCATTTGCCACCAACAAGTCAGCTACCCGGTGCCTAGACGGCAAAACCCATAGGTACCTACCTATCTACAAGTGTAGCTATGAAATGATTTTCGCCCCCTTATACCTAACTCCCCTTGCTGCCCTCTTCACACCGAAAGTAAGAGGCGAATCGCGTCTGATGGCTAGAAAATCTTGTCCTACCAGAGTACCTATATACTCAATTTTGTCCCAGCGCCATACCAAAGATAAATATACTTTAGATACAGCGCACAAAATACGAGTACGAGGCCATACTGAAGATGCCCTCAACAAACTTCGGCTCCCAATCGCGACCAGCCGGCTCACATGCAGAAACATCGTAAACCCATGCTCAACTATATGGCAATAGCCAACATGCCGCTCCGTTCCGCCCAAATCTGCCAAAGGCAGCCATGATCCTCGCTCAATGCACATACATGCTTGACATGACAATGCCTTGAACAACAGAACATGGATATCGTCATCATATATCAGTGATAGGCAGGAGGTCAGCTCCCAAGTCCCTAGCTTTGAGGAGCCGGCACCTGTTGAGGCGCGGCGGCATTAGCCGCGCCTCCTCTAACACGTCCGCCGCCGCCTCGGCCGCGGCCTTCACCGCGCGCGCGACCTCGTCCTCGGCCACGGCCCCTAGCCGCGTCAAGATTTGACGGTGGCGGAACTGCCGAATAGGCAGCAGGAGCCACGGGCTGCTGAGGCCCGGCAATGCTGGTGCCGGGATCGGCAGTGACCGAGGGCTGGGTAAACCCGCCGCGTCCGCGGCTGTGAGCACCTCCACCTCGACCGCGGCCACCTTGTCCACCATTCATCTGCCCATGACCCTGGCTGTTCAGCTGCGGCTGCTGCTGTTGCTGCTGCTGAGGCTGATTGGGGTTCGGGCGGTACACCAAGCTGCTGTGCATAATGTTCAAACTGCCTCGCTGAGGTTGTGACTGTGGGCTTCCTCGGCCACGGTTACCGCTCCCGTTGAGTGCGCCACGCCAGGTCCCATGAAGAGGAGCCGGGGCTGGAGCATCGCGAATGTGACGTCCGTTAGGTGTGCCGTAGCCACCGTAGCCACCGTGGGCCGTAAGCGTGGTAACTGACGGGCTGACGGGCTGCCTCGTCAAGGTTGCCTTGGATCCAGCAACAACCTGTCTGTCAGTGAGGTTGAGCAGGACAGTGGCGGGCACTGTCTGGCCGCGGAAGGGCGGGCAACGGTCACCGAGGGTAGTACCGCTCATGAAGGTGACGTCAAAGACAATGTCCAGCAGCTTTGCAGTGGGGGTGCGGCTGATACCGACTACGGTGCCTCGATAGGCAATGGGAACCTTGCCTGTCCGGGCCACGTAGATGACACGATCTCCTAAGCTGAAGTTCTGGTTTCCGAGTCGATGCTCAGCATCCTCCGGCCTCATGAGTGCGTTACGAGGCACGCTGTTCATCTTGGTTGGCTTGTGCTGAACCTCGCTGAGCTTCAGCTTGTCTGCCTCTGAGGCGAGTTGCATGACTACATCAGAGTCCAGCTGTTCTGCATCAAGCGGCACTCGGTCCATCGAGCTAGTCTTCAGCGATTTGAGCCACGCGCCAATCTCTTTGACCCTGGTTGAAGCGACTGCGGGGTCTGACCAGAGATCCTTTTCGCTCAATTCGTTCCCTGAGGGGTTCTTCTTCACGCCTGCAAAGAAGTCGGGAAATTTAGTCATGTAATCGATAATCAGGCGTACCGCAGCAATGCTAAACTCCCAGCCGGTTGCCGACTTGCGAGAGTAGCCCAGGACCTTTTGCTTTCTCGCTTCAAATTTGAGGTTGAGGCCGAGATTGACTCGGAGGTCGCCAACTGTCCGAACAAAATACGATGAGGTAATCTTGCTGAGCGTGAGAGGATGCAAATCCAGCTGCTTGGCGACCATGTAGGATGGGGTGTAGTGATTGCCCCTCTGCGAGTTCTGGATGATTCGGCGTGCGAACTCGGGTTCGCGTGGCGAGATGGCCAGCCAGATTGAAAGCTTTCCATTATCGGTATAGCCCGAAACCTCAAGGGGTTGGCCGTAATTGAAATCACCCAAGAAGAAACCCGTAGACTCGATGGGAAATTCTTGCTCCAGGGGCAGTGCAGCCTGTTCAATGAAGCGTTCGTCCTCGTTGACGACTTCATCGACAATGATTTGAGAGGCGTAGTCCGTTTCCATCCCGGGAATCTCACCGTATTCCTTTACCGTAGCGCCCTCGTCTGTTTTCACCAGCCCTTTGAGCATCTGGACGTGAACCAAGGATTCAACCTGGCTGATCAAGATACCCAACCGCTTGCTGTAGAAGTTCTCGATCTTGTCTGCTTTCTTCGACCACTCTTCAATGTCTCTGTGGGAGTGGTGTACCTGGACGACTTGCCCGCTGCCGTCTTCTGCCAGAACATAGTCGAAGAGCTCGTCAGACACTCGCACGATCTTGGCCTCTTGCAAGAATGGATAGCCAACAAAGCAGCGTTGGCCAAGTTTTGTTTTCGCCAGCCCGACCTTTGTACGCGTCTCCGTGCCAAGCAGATTAACTACCATGCTCTCATTGCGGCTGTCCTGCTGGAAAACGTTAACTCCGTGGTAGCCAAGAGTCGCAGTGTATGGCAGAGTGGCCAATGTGGGAAACCCTGCCAAGGCCGAGACGCTGAGCAACGCGCCATCAGTGAGGCCAGACCGGTACTGCAGCCCTTCAACCGGAGGCAGCTCAAAGATATTCTCCACGCAATGGCAATGAGGAATTGGGGGAAAGACGTCGACGAGTGATGATGGATACAAGTAATCCATTTCATCAGAGTAAGTGAATTTGAGAGCGACGCCAAAGTCGTTTCTTGTCTTTTGGTCGTCGGAAAGAAGCTCGTTCTTGGGACCCATAGCCGACAACAGTCGCTTCTCGTCGATGAAGGGAATCTTGACGACAGCCTCCCACTCCATCTTCTTACCGTTCATGTCAAGCTCGAAGTCTCTAGGATAGAAATCAATGATTGGGGACTTTGGGTCCGTCATGAGATCCCAGTATACGGTGGGTACGATCTTCTTGCTGCGATCTGGCAGGACGCCCATGAGCTGCTCATTCGGTTTGAAGGGCTGTCCCAGCTTGAAGTCGAGGTCCGCATTTAGACCTTTCATGATGTCCGAGATCATAGGGGAGTAGTGATACCGGTAAAACCAAGGCCACGAGGCAATACCACGGTAGTAGTAGTAGAGTACCCATTGGAGGCCCTGGATGTAGTTTTCCGTCAGCTTGCGCAGCTCCTCTTCTTTGTTCTCGGGCGTCCAGTCCTCAAACTTGTCGAAGTAGTACTTGTCCTTCCACTCTAAGAATTTCTGGTGGTACTTTGACTCCATTGCCGCTTGCGCATCGGCCGACGTGAGATCAAGAACCTGGGCATTGTCATATTTCTTCGCGATCCGGAGAACCGCAGATTGCGCCTCTTCGTCCTCGTCATCTTCATCTTGCGTCTCTGGCAGAGAAAGGAACAGATGCCGGTGGCCCTCGTCATCCTCTTTGGTGGCCCACGAAATGTGTGCAGCATCCGCAAGATCCTGGACGAATTTGCGATCCTCGGCCTTCAGTTGAGTGCCCAGGTCGAGCGTCGGCGAACTCCGACCGATGAGAAACTTTCGGAGGAATTGCTTCCACAGAGCCTTTTGGGATGTAGTGACAATGAGCTTTCCCTTTGACTTCGCCCGCAACTTCTCGGCCTCGTCATTGTCAAGCATCTTCTTGCCTCGAAGCCAGCCAGCATCCTCGTTCTCGTGTTCGAAAAAACGATACTCCTCTTTGCCAATCTCGTTCAAGAGAAGGCCAAGTCGCCGCAGATTGACTTTGCCCCCTTCGTTGATATAGCCGTCGCAGCGCGGAAGCACTTGTTTGTATATTCTGAACATGGTCGCCAGGGCACCTTCGTTGATGTGAAGCCGTGGTAGATTGGGGAGGAAATCGTTTCCAACAAAGAAGGCCATGAGGATAAAGTCATCAATGACCTTCTCCATGTCGAACTGGAACGACATGGTCCCGTCCTTCTTTAGATCCTGAAACTCCAGCTCCAGGTACTCTCGGACTATGCAAAGATGCATCAGGTAAAAGTTTTGATGCTCCAGCTCTTTCGACTTCGTCTTGTTCTGGCGACCAAAGGTAACCTCCTCGCGAAGGAGGCAGAAGTGGGGATCGTGGCTCAGCAGTCCCAACATGATCAAGTCGGCATCTAGTCCGTACAAGCAGTGGCGAACGTTCGGGTTGTAATCGGGCTGAGCACGCGCATTCCGGATATACTCCATGATCTTGTGCTCACCCTCGCCGGGGACTTCGTGGCCCGAGAGGACAATCTCAGGCTGCTGCCACTCCCTATCTTCTGACACCTTCTTGTTGATGAAGTACTTCAGCTGGAGCGAAAGTTTGGCCATGAACTCGGTACCTAAAAACATTCATTAGAATCAAAATCACAAAGAGAAACCGCAGAGAGAGCATACCTGGTGTGATACAGTTACTGTCAAAAGGCTCCTCTTTCGGCAGCTCCTTGCCCTCGCGAATGGCCTTGTCTCTGGCCCGCTCGGCGTCCAGCGCCGTCCGGAAACGGCGGGCACGCTGCTGGTTCATCTTGGCGCGAGGGGCGACACCGTCAATGGCCATGAAGAAGAGCTTTTTGGGTTTGATTTTACCAAATAGATGCTCAATATAGTTGAATATAGCGATGAACATCTCCTCTTCGCTCAGTCGGAACTGCACATCGTCAGAGTCCTTGTGCGTGCAGTTATGGATAATGCCATTCATATCCAGCTAAGCATTTTGTTAGCAAATTCGGCAACTGTTGAGGGTGAGAGGGTCAGGGAAAGGCGACGCACATAAAGACAATCGAACTCGGGAATCCGGTTGTCGGCAATGAGCTGCGAGATAGCAGGGTAGCGCTCTGAGAGCCATCGGAAGAACTTGGGGACACTAGACGGCTGTTGGCAGCTGCCGCGATCAAATAGAGGACGAGGTCTGGAATTGCGCACCCCATCTTGTCTTGTTAAAGCGAGCACTCGGAATCTGTGTCGACCGTAGCTTGCGGTCACGGTATGGGAAAAGCGACGTCGCGCGACGTCGCGGTTTGCGCGGCAGTAGGGAGAAGCGCGGAGTTCTGCGGTGGTTACGAAACCCGAGTGCGATGCGATGACCAGCGCAATCGGGAAATGAACACGAGCAGTAACTAGGTGGTGGGATGGGTGCTGTGTTGCCGGCTCTAAATAAAAACGGCCGGACTTTTTTCTTGGGAGAAGTTGAGAAAAGCGCAAGGAGATGATAGAATGGATGACGAGGGCAGGACACAAAGAAGGTATGTCCGAAACAATTCAAAACCAACCCTAGCAAGCCTGAATATGAGAGTGTGCGACAACGATCAAAAGGGCGCCAGACATGGCGATAACTGCAGCAGGGAGAGGAGGGTCTGCTGTTTAACGGTGTTGTTGTCGCTCTGTGCTTTTGGTTCTTCCGACGACCTGAGGCTGGGCACCTACCTACCCGTGGACGGTGTGACTGACTGGCCGACGCCCTGTCTGCCTGCCCCACATCACACCCCTCTCTCCGCAGTCCCAATTGGATCCACTTTTTTGCTGGGCTCCGAACGCCACCAAACGCTGCGGCTTGACGACAATACCCCTGTCGGCGCTAAGCTTACCTCTGCCAAAATCAATTAAACCTGGAAAGTCGCGTCGCGCTGCGTCCCATTTCAATTCCTTTGGAAGTTGCATGCCACCTACCAAACTATCAGGTCCTAGAACCCTTTAAACTTCTATCGCGGAAAAGACAAATTTAAGCACCACGCAGAGTTCAAAAACTTGCACAAAGTTCCTCAAACTCTGCGCAGCTACAACAACCTGCCCTTCATAATAAACCACGTTTGCTGCACAGTTCTCCTTGGCTCAGCACCTTCAACCAATCCTGATCCTCTGTCGCTGTCAAAATACTAAAACATAGCTATTTGCCATGGCGCCCGCCGAGGTTGTCGATGACGGCGACGGTGAGAGCTTCATCAACTGCCCCTCTTCATCCCCCTCCTCCCTTTACCCGCCCTCTCTAACCACATCTTCCACTCTCTCATCCTTCAATCTATCCCCCGCGCGCTCTCTTCTGAACTCCGCCGACCCCCCCTCACCTTCTCCCTCTCAAAGCGCCTCGCCGTTTTTACTCTCTCTTCCCCCTTCCCCCTTTCCATCTCCTGTTGCGCAGACACATGAGATTCTAACGCCATCCGCAGTCAATATGGATGAGCAAGAGGACGCCAATCAGGAACAGCGTGTCATAAACGAGGGTAAGCAAGCGGTTAGCGTACTTCAATCAGATTAGTTGTTTAGCTGCTAATGTGTACTAGAGTACAAGACATGGAAGAAGAACAGCCCTTTCCTCTACGACATGATTCTCAGGTGAGAATACCCCCTCAATCCCCTCCATTACGGGGATTCCCAGCGGTCTCACTAACTTGCGCAGCACGGCGTTGGAGTGGCCCACTCTGACAACTCAATGGTTTCCCGATGTTAAGGACGTCGCTGACAAGAATTACCGTGTCCATCGTTTGCTCATCGGAACGCACACGTCGGAGGGGAACCCCAACTATGTGCAGATCGCCGAGGTCGAGATCCCCAAGATGGTTGAGCCCAACCCTCACGATTACGACGACGAGCGCGGCGAGATTGGTGGCTTTGGGAGCAAAGGCCCCTCGGGAGAGCCTCCTGTGATCAAGCTCAATGTCACTCAGAAGATCGACCATCCCGGAGAGGTCAACAAGGCGCGATACCAGCCCCAGAACCCCGACATCATTGCCACGCTCTCGGTTGACGGAAAGGTCTTGATTTTCGATCGGACCAAGCACAGCATGATACCCACCGGCACGCCAACCCCCCAGATCGAACTGATTGGCCATAAGGAGGAGGGCTTTGGTCTGAACTGGAACCCTCACGAGGAGGGATGCCTGGCGTCTGGTAGTGAGGACAAGACTGTGCTCCTCTGGTATGTTGAACCCAGTACGCCCCGGAGGGCTTTTGGCTGACTCGAGAACCTAGGGACCTGAATACGCTCCAGGGATCTAGCAGAACCCTTAAGCCGTCTCGGAAGTACACTCACCACAATCACATCGTCAATGACGTTCAGTACCACCCGCTGGCCAAGAATTTCATCGGCAGTGTCTCGGACGATCTGACTCTGCAGATCATCGACGTCCGTCAGGCGCAGACAGACCGGGCGGCAGTCGTTGGCCGTGACGGCCACACGGATGCCATCAATGCTCTTGCCTTCAACCCTCGGGCCGAGTACTTGATTGCCACTGCGTCGGCTGACAAGACGATTGGTATCTGGGATATTCGCAACCTGAAGCAGAAGATCCACACCCTGGAAGGCCATATGGACGCCGTCACATCGGTTGCGTGGCACCCTACCGACTCTAGCATTATTGGCAGCGGTGGCTACGATAGACGAGTGCTCTTCTGGGACCTCAGCCGCGTTGGCGAGGAGCAGCAGCCCGAGGATGCCGAGGATGGCGCGCCTGAGCTTCTCTTCATGCACGGCGGACACACCAATCACTTGGCCGACTTCAGCTGGAACCTCAACGATCCCTGGCTCGTCTGCAGTGCGGCCGAAGACAACCTCCTTCAAATCTGGAAAGTAGCAGGCGCCATTGTTAACGGCGACGAAGTTGAAATGCCTATGAATGAACTAGAAACCAACTAGAGGCGGGAGAGGACGGGCATTGCACGAGCGGAATCTGAAAGCACGGGAGGGATGAAGCGGGACGCCACAGCCACCTCGGCAGCGCCTCCAGGCATGGATAATGAAGGCGAAGGCGCGGGGACGGAGAGAGCCAATAACCTGGCGAATGGTGGCAACGGCGGCTCCAGCGACATTGGGGATGGAAAGAGCGAGTCCAACGAGTCTGACGTGTCTAACTCGCTCTATGGTGATTTTCAAAAGTTGACTGCGGATGCGAATGTTTTGGGTCTTGCCGACCTAGGCAGACGGGAGAGAACCACCCGGTCCGGCATCCAGTTCGGCGAATAACGTCTGCTGTAGACGCAGGGTTGCTGTAAGGTAGGGCTTCTTCAAGGAGTACCAAGGAGTTGCATTGTGTTCCTTCCTGTATTGTATATTTTTGACACTTTGTCAAATTTTGAGTGTACTGTACCTATCTATATGTGGCCTGCGTTGGCCACTAAGCTGCCTACTAGATAAGGTACCTACCAACTTGTCACAGGGTAGGTTATTATAGGTAGGTAAGGTATGCACGATGTCGACTTTACAGCACGGTAGCAGTGAGGACCGGCAGTGAATGAAGCATGATAGACAGCTGATATGGATTTGATTCCTAAATCATCATGGTATCCACCTTTGACCTGATATGGACTCACCTCCATGTTCTTGCCAGCGTGCCTGCCTAGGGTACCGTAGCTAGGTAAGGTGCCTTAGGTTTGTACCTTTCATTTCTATCTAGACTACCTTCCAATCGTCCGATCAGCTCCTGCCGTAGCTGTGGCAGGGTCATTGTGCGTTCCTATTGTCTCCATGTCCATGTGCTGCGCTCGGTACTATTGTTCTCCGTCTGTCTCGTTTCATGCTTCCATTAGCATTGTTCTTCCCCATCAATAGATCTTCGTTTTCTTTCCTTGCAATTCTCTATAATAAACCTCACCACCTCACTTCCCCGCTTCCTACCCGTTTTCGTAAAGAGTTGAATATGATCTCAGCCCTTTCGCTCCCCATCCTTCTTCTTCTTCTTCTTCTTCTACTCCTACAGCCGAACAGAGAAGCACCGCACTTATTTGACTCTCTCGCGAGCCCTGAAAAGTAAATTCCCTCGTATCTCGTCCTCAGCCCGAAACCCATATTCTCATCCGAATAGACGGCCACATGGCTGCCCGGCCCAGTCCCAACAACCCAGGCCCGCTACCCAGCAGGTTGCCAAGTATCGCCGGGCTGAACATCAATCTCAACGGGTCGCAGAATGCGGCTGCTATTGCGCTAGCATTGGCTCAGGCAGACCTCGCTCGCCGGAATGCCACGGTCGAAGAGGTCGAGGCGAGAGGCATCCGCCCCAATCTCGACGAGATCCTCGCCTCTATTAGACACCGCGCTTCTCAGTTCCTAGAGAGAGGAGAGTCGTCTAGTAGCATTACGCCTCGCAAGATCTTCGGACCACGAGAAGCCCAGTTCAACGCTGAAGACGGCAGCCGTGGCAGAACTAGCGCCTATGACGGTGGTGGTGATGATGAGATCAAGTTGGAACCCATCTGGCACGAGTTCATCCACGAAGCCAACTTAGAGAGCGCCGACCGTCGTCTGCTGCAGCGTTACCACGGCCTCTACTATGCTCGGCTCTCAAAGATGAAACAGGCCGCAGAGAAGTGGCGTTCCCTTTCGAGATCCCCAGCAAAGCCGGTCAACATGTTTGACCTGATCGGCTCCCTGAGCACGTCGACGTACCTGTTGGAGGAAGTCTGCACGTACCTCTATCCGACCGACATCTTGCGCCTCTACAGCATCAGTCGCGATTTCCACTATACTCTCAGTGGTCACATGAGTAGCTGTGTTAAAACGTGGGCCAGGCGCATGGCACCTAATGCATTTATCCTCCTCTCTAGCCCTGTCTACAATCATTACCATGTCGACGACCCGGCCGGTAACCTAAAAGCCCCTGAGTACTACGACATGACATACCTGAGTAACCCGGAAATGGAAGCACCTGTCATCGCCGACAAGGAGCTCCGCAAGATCCCCGGCCTCGGGTGGCTGCAGATGGTTGTCAACCGCGAGATCCGCGTCCGTGATATTCTGGCTACGCTGGCGCGCATGGGACACCGCATGCCTAAGGACTTTAACAAAACTCTGCTAAAGCTATGGCTGATCATGGACGTGGCAACGACGACCGGACGCAAGGAGGTGCTCGCGAACAAGGAGTTCTTCACCGACCTAGACCTGTACTTGACGCAGCAATTCTTCATCAAGCTGCACCTCTGCTTCAACAGCCCCGTCTACGGACCCGAGTCGCCCATTTTGATGAATGTCATGATGGGCCAAAAGGGTCTCTCGCCGCTTTGGGCATTACTTCGGCGGAAGAAGTATACGACCGTCCTTGAGGCCCACCAGCTCAAGGTTCGCTACGACGTCATCGCCAGCCCGGCCGAGATTGCAACATGCATATGCCCGTATGGTGTGCCCTTTCTCGAAATGGGCATCTTGCGTTATGAGGGCTGGGGTGCCGGAGCGGGCTACTTAGTCCGGCTAGATGAGGCCATCCCCATGGAGGCGGTGCGGCGCAACATCGATCTCGACAACTGTATCGACGACATGATAATCTACGGCCACGTCGACATACCTTCCGGCCGCCGTCTTGTTCCCACCCTTGATGAGATGTACATGAGCGACGAAGAGGAACTGTCTTCGCCCCTCAATGTGGTTCCACCATTGCCATATGACGCCGTCATCGGAGGCTGCGGCAACGTGCCGTTTGAGCGCTTTATGTGGCAGCCCATCCAGGCGCGCAAAGCACGCTGGAGAACACTGACACAGGATGAGAAGACTATGATCCTTGAGGCCTCCAGGGTCGAAATCGCCGCAGAGAAGGATAGGTTGTATTGTTCCCGGCAGAAGCTGGTCCGCAACAACGTGGACCTGGTGCGCTTGTTGGAGAAGCTCGAGGTGTCCTTTGTAATGAGAGAGCGCGCTTCCTTCAATCGCACCCAGTTTCCAAAGTTCCACAGTACCCTTCGCACGGAACACCTCCAGCTCAAGGGGCTCTCTGCGCCCCCGGAAGAGGAGGTAAAGAAGCAGGATATCAAAACCGCCAAGCGCCGACGCAGCCTCGAGCAAGACCCCAGCGAGAACATCAAGTCGAGTGCCCCGGAAGAAGCACGTCTCCCTAGGCCGAGGTACCTTGCAAAGCTGACCCCCTTGGAGAAGCAATTGGCTGCCGAGGATGCCGAATATGGTACGAATGTAGTCACGATGCTCAGCAACGCAGATGAGGAATCGGATTGCGGCGATGATGAGATGGAGGACGAAGAGGACGAAGAGGACGAGGAGGACGAGGAGGACGAGGAGGACGAGGAGGACGAGGAGGACGAGGAGGACGAGGAGGACGAGGAGGACGAGGAGGACGAGGAGGACAAAGAGGACGAGGAGGATGAAGAGGACGAATACTTTCACCTTAACCACGGCAAAGAAAAGGGCGAATATCGCAACCGCAACAATAACGGCTATGGCAGACCCCCCGAGCTGACCCGCTTTGAAGCAAATAATCCAGAGCCAGGGCCTGAAGTACCCCTTGACTCGGCTGAGTTCCAGGAATGGCTTTTGCTTCAAGGAGAAAACGCTTCCGAGGACTACTCTCAAGACGATCTCGAATTTGACTGGGAGCATTTTATTCAGGATCTAATCGCACGTATACCAACGCGAGCGGTGAATCTAGAGTTGTTCCCTGACGAAGAGGATTACGACCAGGACACATATATGGGCGAATCAGAGAACGACGAGGCGGAGCCGGAGGCCAGTCATCAGCAAAACGGCCAGGACATGGATATCAGTGAATCGGAGGACGATGAGACAGCGCGCCTGCGGGACTATTACCGGGCGTGGTGAGCTTCATCAATGCGATTCATTCTCTAGGCCGAAGTCGTGTTTTAGGCCCTTCCTCCTACCTTTCTAGTATCTGCCCGTCGTCTCATCTCGCTGAACCCATCAAGAGGGCACATAGACAATACCTTACCCTCCCAACGATATTCACACCCTATAATTTCCGGCAAATTCAATCATCGCATTCGAGTTGCATTCCATAATACGTTTCTAATACAGAGGTCGTGGACATTGGAGTACCTGATATCGGATCTTTTCAGAGTTGATCATGATCGCACTACATTTCTCGTCTATGAGGTAACATTTTTTCGTTCATTCTTCTTTTTCTTTGCCGTTGGAAATTTGATGCCAGGCAAGGCCAGGTCTCAATAAATTTGGATGATCAACGACTTCCACCGACATGCTCAAACTACGTAGGAAACAATCCATCGCGGTGGAGACACGTGACGGCATCAGTGAGTTCGCTGTCAGGGAAAATCGGCATGACAACTACGCGGTGTTATTTCCCCTTTGAATCTAGCGGGTGGGGGAATATGGGTTGGAAAAGAATTGGGGGGGGGGGTTGCTTAACATAACACCCCCTCATGTATTGTATTTGTACTTGTTGGATCGTCAGGTACCGGTACTGGAAGCAATAGGGCGTAACTGCACGCCGAAAACTGGTGGTTCAAGTGATGATTATTGATGTCTGTGTATCTAGAAGAAAGAGGTGGCCGTAGGCTAGTTATATAGAATCCGTGGCCCTGCGCCTCCACCGCCACCTCTGTGTGGCTAACTAGCGCGTTATTCCAACAATCCAACAGTACTGTACCTTATGTATTGTACAATAAATTCATTTTTCTCCAGGGAAGCGCCGTAGAATGGAGCTTTAGCTTGTTTGCAAATTTGGCTCTAAAACCGTTTGTCCACCTGATATATCTGAAAAGTGACCCATAGCAGATAAAAGCAGTTGACAAGAAAGCTTTGGGAAATTCTGTCAGTGCCTTTTTATTCCTCATTTATTTCCTACACCATACCTCGTCGCCCCAATATTTGGCAAAGCTATATAAGTAACCGCTTGAGAGTATAGTGTCAGCAACCAGACTGGGACTGTATTGTAGACTGTTCGAACAATGACTCGGCATTTCCCTGGCCGGGCATGAGAGAGGTATATCAAACAGAGCCAACGCTTGCTGCGTGGAGGACAGGCGCTAGACCTACTTTGTGCCTCTCTCTCTCTCTCTCTCTGTCTGCCTGTCCTACGAGTGTGGTGTGACTATCTACAGCGGGGACGTAAACTGATTCGAGTAGGTACCTTGGTTTCTTCTTTCTCCCTTGATAACTCGCTTGTGCCGTTACCTGGTGTCAGCGAGAAAGCAAATCACCCATCCATCTATCCGTACATCTGCCAGCAAGCAATCAAGCAAGCAACCACACGTGTTGACAATAACATGATATCATAACATACAAGGAGCCCATATAATGCAACTGTTCTTTTTGTGTGCTTGAGTAGAATAACTCGAGGCTATGGAATAATAGCAAGCACACATACACACACGCACACGGATGCTAGGGGGATATTATTAACATTCCGTCCGTCCCCGAGTCGACCAGCAGTAAGTTAGGTAGGTAGGTAGGTGGGTTTAATGAAAGGGGTACAAGAGAAAGAGAAACAAGGAAAGAAGGGGGCGATGACGATGGCTAAACCAAGAGGCGCAAAGCGGCAGTTAGACCCCCGTGCTCGTAGCCATCTCATCGCCACCTCGAAGCCGGACTACGATATCCACCTTTCTCACACGGACTCCCTTTCTTCCCTTGCCCTGCTCCTCTCAAGGTAGCTTGTCCCTCATCAGCGGCCAGCAGAGCGCAGAACGAAGCAAGAGCAGAAGGAACCGTTGGGAGATGAAAAAGACGGACTGGAATAATAAAGGAGTAAAGTAAGAAATAAAACAATAAAAAAACATAGCAACGACCCACCCTTCCGTTCCAAACCAACACCCCTTCGCCCCCTTTGATGTCCGCTTTGATGTCCGCTTTACTCCCCGCCGCCAATGCCAGCAATTTTTTTCCTCAAACAAAAATAAAACATGTTGATAAGACTTGGTCTGAAGCAAATCGAAATGCGTGCGATAATGATAGAGACGACGAGGAGGGGGGGATGGGGGTAGAGAGAAAGAAGAGAAGATACTAGTCCGAATGAAGAGAAAGAAAAACGACACAGAAGTAAAAGTGCCCGGCGAACCCGAGAGCAAAAAGAGAACAACACCCTTTACCCTCCCTCGCTATGCACGCCATCCGTACCTGCCCTGCCATGCCTCCGTTAACCGACTTGTCCATTGCGAGATTCGAATTCGTAGTCGGGGGTAGGAAAGAAGCGCGTCTCGCAAGGTGATGAAGGATGCAACATGCAGTTCTTTTCCGTGTGTCGAATAGCCAGATACAATGTGTCGGTCGAGAAAACTCCGCCGTGAGGGATCCTGTAAGAATGTGGTCTTTTGTCTTCCAGCCGTGCATATTTTGCCCACCACCACCACCGCCTCCCCGCCAAACCAGTGACCTGCCGCGGAATGTCTGCCAAAAAAAACCCTTGCCTGCACCTCCGTGAAACAGTAGTGTAAAGTCCAGAAGTCATTGCCAAGGCCCGAATAATTTCTATTTCTCAATTCCAAAGTCGTCATAGAAATCGCCGCACGTGAAAGCGCAAAAAGCGTCCAAACCATTTCGAAGATAGACTATCGCTGTGCACCGGAAGACAGAGACCTTATTTCTGTTCGAGTATATTACGCGGGCGACTTGCTCGGGGGGGCCGAGCCTCCGTTCTGGCGAGCATCCTGGTTGCTCACCGAGAGACCACCAATTCCGGACGTCAGGAAGGCGAACGGGTCGTTCTCACCCTGCTGCGAGTAAAAGTTGTTACCAGGCCCGGCCGAAGCAGGACCGTTACCGGCAGACTGGAAGGCGGCCTCGGCAGCGCGGCTGTCAAAGGGGCCGGCCGAGTGCGAGCCCGGAGTAGGGCCAAAGTGGGTGTTCAGCGACGGATAGGGAGCGGCGTTACCAGTAAGCCCGGCCGGCAGTGCGTACGTGCTCGGCGGGCCACCAAAATGCTGCCCATATCCGCCAGCCGAGTTGAAGCCACCAGCGGCAGATGCGAACGCTCCGGGTCCCGGAGTGCCGCCCATCGAAGGCTGACCCATGCCGTACGACGAGGGAGTGTCCATAGGTGAAGGGTAGCCCGAATCGGCAACCACGGCAGCACCGGCACGACTGGCCCCACAGCGAAGACAACAGACGTTCTTTGCGAAGTTATGGTAGCCACAGACCTCGTTCCCGCACTTCCAATCACCGGCACGGAACGGAACGACGCCGGAACCACCCATGCGACCGTGACCGCCGCCATGCCCGTGATGACCCATGTGAGGAGGGGGGGGCATCATAGCTGGTGGCCCGTACCCGTAACCATAACCCATCTCGCCAGTGGGACCAGCGCTGACAGCGGGGAACGAGCAGCGGAAGCATGCCGTGCGTCGCTGGAAATTCGAAAAGCCACACGACGGGCAGGTCCAATCACCGGGGCGCGGGCGGTTCTTGCTAGGCGGGAAGGGCGTCAGGATCTCTGCGGCCCGGTCGAGGACCCGGCTCGAGGATGGCGAGACTTCGATGGCTTTTTCATTCAATGCGCGTCCATTCATGCAGAGACTTTCAGCAGCCTGCAGCCACAAAGTCAGTTTACTTCAAATGCAGAAGACAGGGGCAGGACAACCAAGAAAGGAAAAAGGGTTAAGGCAAGGGAAACGGCGGCTTTTTCTAGTAATGGACAAGTGTACCTCTTCGTGGGAAGAAAAGACGGCAAACCCGGTGCCGGTAGGTTTATGCTGCTCAGGAGTGCGCAAAGTCCAAAAAGCAATGGGGCGCCCGCCAAACTGGGTGAACCAGCTTTCAAGCTCAGACTGCGTAGTATCATGCGGGAGACCAGACATGTGTAGGACCTTGCTGCGCTCAGACAAGAAAGCCCGCACATCTGCACGAGCATCCATTGGCCGGATAAGCACATCTGCGTGCTCGTGGGCAGGTTGGGATTTACGAATCAAACTCCGGAGCACACGGGTCAAAGTGACAGCTTCCTCCATGGCGCGGCGCGGAGATGCTGGGGCCAGGGCCTGCAGGTGGAACGGCAGATTATGCTTGATAGGTGCGCTGGACTGCACAGCTTCAACCTCGAGCGCCGCACAAATGTTGGCCAACGAAGAAGGACCAAACGGAAGCGACTCGGGATGGTGCTGCTGCCATCTTTGGTATTCCGTCCGGAGATCGAACGTCCGCGAGTGCTGCAAATAGGGGGGCAGCACCACAGCCTTGTCACGGGCCTCGCGAGGAAGCTGGACGCGCAGGTCCCAGGCTTCCAGAGTAACGAAGACAAAGTCGAGGTTGGGCCCCGTCAGATGCTCGGAAGCGAAGGCATCGAAGCGATTGATGGCGTCCCTAAAAGTACCAGCATTTCTCACATGTTCCCACGTCAGGGTCGTCAAGCTCGCTGTTGACGGGAGTTGGTCAGCAAAAGGCTGCGCAGCGCGTTTACGGCGCGAGTGACGGGAATTGGCCATTGACAGCTGTCTTGAGCAGGGCGCGGGCGGTCGGTACTCACTGCATAGGGGAGTAATTGGGGTGTTAACGGGCTTGACGAGCACGCTCTCGCGATGAATCTAATGGGGCATAAAAACGTGGTCAGGACAGCTGTATGGGCTAGGGGGTATCTTTTTTTCTTCATCTTCAGTCTTTTCCTTCTCTCTCCGTTCTCGGGGTAGGTTAAGGGGGGGCCGTGGCTGGCCGGTCCTGCTCACCTCTTCAAGAGAATTCGAGTCGAGAAGAATCCAGCCGAGCTCAATAACCTCGGCAGAATCCCTCGTCACGTAGACCCCGTGTTCGTCGCAAGTGGTTGCGACATGGATGACCACGAACCGGTCGGTCTTGAAGGGCGGGCTTTGTTGAGTGGCCATAGCGGAGATCAGGGCCGAAGAGAGGGCTCGAAGGCTCGGACTCAGGAGAGAGGGAATTCAAATTTATTGTACAGTGCTATTCCGGGTAACAGGCGGCTATCTATGAGTTTTTTTTTTTTTTTTTTTTTTTTGTTAGCGGATGGTCCCGGTGGGCTCGATGCATGCTCCTGGAGTCAAACCTTTTCGCAGACAGGCAACCACAAACACGTTCGGGTGCTCGGGAAAATGTCGAACTCAACAACGGGGCTAGTTCCACGGGCTGCCGAGCCAAGGCGAGGTGTGAAGCGGAGCTGGGTCTGAGTGGCTGCAAGCCGTGCTGCAGCTGGTGAAGAGGCAAGTGCGGGTGTGCGAGCAGCAAGCTCTAAAACTAGACCAAGCAGAGGTTTTGGAAATGAACCTCTTAAACCTCTTAGGTTCTCTCCTTCCTGCTAGTGCTCGGTGCGAATATCTCAACGACCCTCTCGAGGTTGGATGAAAGGGTGGAGAAGGAGCGGGAGAAAGGGAAAGGGGATCTGAGACTGGACTGGCGAGAGGGAAGAAAAAAAAGATGTTGCCCGCCGCCGAACGTGCGCGCTGGACCAAGACCTGGACGCCTGGCAACTCTTGGACGTTGGCCGGGGCCCCAAGACGCAGTATGGAGACCGCCAATTTGGGACCACACCCACCGCCACTCACTACCACAGGACAGCGATATTTGAGCAGCAGCACTCCGTAGCCCCGTAAAATTGAAGGTCCCGCCGCCCGCCCGTCCCTGCTTCCAATGCCGCAGCCCACCTCGCTGCACTTGCAGTGACTGAGGTGCACCTCATGCGTCGACACCATCACGGAAGCCAAATAAGAGGGGCCGTGAGGTATTCCGTACCTGTAACCAAGGCAGCCAGGTACTTTGAAGGAGTATGTAGTGTACGGATACAGTACATACCCAAATTAACTAATACGACGCCCGCCCCCCGTTCCCGCTGGCCGTCGCGAGGTTGCTCGGGCCTGGCGCCTTGGCTTGGCACACGCGGTACCTCCAAACAGGGAATGAGCGCCTCGGAGCCAGGTACCCAGCACCCGCCTGCCTAAGGGTCGAGCAAGCCTCGCTGGTCGACCCTGTCTTCTGGGCTTTCTTTCTGCATGGAAGGACCAGGGCACTGCAGCTTGCACTGGAAGCAGAGAAGCTTGGGAGGGGGAGGGGGGCACCGTCACCTTATGGGGTGGTACAAGACGCCTGGAGCGTAGTCCAATTATTCCAATGGTGTAATGTTGCCCCTTTCCGGCAAACATGCAGATACCACTGTGGATCGGGCTTTGACAGATCACTTTGGGGGGTTGGTGCTGAGCTGTCTGTCGATCCTTTGGGAAGCTACGAAGTAGGTGACGGAAGCTCGGTCCTGGGCAAAGCAGTTGCTCTATTTTACTCACCTCTCATCTTCAACCCACAGTCCGTCCACCAGGTCAAGGCTCGGGTAGATGCCAGCCTGTCTGTCTGCCCATTGGCCTACTAAGCACAGAGGGTCTACCAGGTGGGATGGAACGGACCCGGGCTTTTGCCCCTGGGCCAGGTAAGGTACCCAGGGGAGATGCACTCTTCCTTTCCCAACAATCACCACATTCGTGGCCATCATATCCGATAGGAAAGGAGGCAGCAGCTGTTTCACTACTTCATAACTACCAAAGATTCCAATGAGAGACAGACGATTCAGCTAGTACTAAGAGTTTGCAAGGACCGCGGTCTATATATAAACAGCCGGTGATGGAGCAAGAGCTCGTATGTATGTGCCATGTATGCCCCGTCACAAGTGGGCGTCGTCTGGTTATTAGACCGGCCTGCATCTTACGATGACGAACGGCGTTGCCTCCTGCTTGAGCAGTGATAGATCACCAAAGTGCCCACCCGCCGCCGCATGCGCTATAACCCCCATTGGCCGCTCGGCCCGCCTCAGGGCCATCGATGGCGCCCATTTCAGCCGAAACCGCAGCGATGGGGAATTGCCTCCATGGCAAGTTTATTACCGTCGTTTTGATGTGCACAGTGCACAGTGCACACAACCAATGCGAATTGTGGAGGGACTCCTTGGGGCAAGTGTCTTGTGACATGGAGGCTCCAATTTCCTTACATTTTAGCAGGTTCGAGATTGTTGAGAAAATCTATATGCAGGCCTAAGTTTGTTCTCACATGGCTTTTTAGATCTGTCCCGACTTCAAAAGGGGGAAACTGGGGGAAGCTGGCTTCCACTCAACTGGGCCTTCCTTCTTGGACTTGCCGATTTAGGCGAGGCGTCATTTCGTTCCGGGGCCCACACCCAATGGCATCGAGTGGCACTCGGAATTCCACTGCCCTCGTGGTTGGGTATGTATTGTGCCAAAAAAAAACCACCTCTCCCCCAAGTTATGCCGATGGAATCATTTTGTGCCCCCTTTTACATTTTAGCTTCACGCTACGTTCCAAGGTGAGCAACTGAGGCGGGTCCGTTGCGTGCTCCCCGTGTTTGCACATGGATGACAGCTCCAACGAGGCATTAGACTTCAGCTGCATTCATTCTACTACACGTGAATTCCATGGAGAGGTTGATTTACCGATTTAAAGAGCAATTGCCTTTGAGAGCAAAGTAAAGTTCTTGGATAGTTTCGAAGAGCATACAGACAGTAGCTCGAGTTTCTTTTTATTCTACCACATAGCACCCAATTAGGTACCTTAATGATTTACGGAATTTAATCGGGGCGCTTCTGGTTGGATTAGGTACATGTCTTACCTACATAGTACCTATCCATCCGAATTTAACTGCTCTTCTCCCGGCTGGCTGCTCAATCACTTCAGTTCACCGCCCCATTCCATCCCCAGGTGTCATCGAGCATGCTGCTTTTCCGAGCTGACGGCTCGAGCCCCCCCCTCCGGGTCACGGCAAGAAGGTCTGAGGGGCAGTTCCGTATGCAGGTCTGGGGCGTTTTTCACCCCGTCTTTCCATATCAGCGTGGGGCAAATTTATCATACCAGCAAGTTCTGCGGTCCACCTCTCTTAGCGGGATCCCGAATTAGGAGCGACATATCCGTACAGATTTCCGGGCTACGTATTATCGCCGTGTTTCGAATCTCTGCACCGCCTCCTATATACATGCCGAGTATTTATTTGAGTCGATTGTCTGAGTGTCTAGGTACCTCACCTACTTTACTCACCTACATTCTATTAAGTCTCGCGAACGACACGAAGTATCGAGCAATATACATGCCATTTGCTGTCAATCTGCTCAATTAAAGTCATGACGAAGTTTAGCTCTATTAGAACACCTACACCTCCTACACCTCCTGTTAATTAGGAATCGCTTAAGTTAATTATTTACACGAATCTCGGAATGATCGCTTTCACATGGAAATGTAACAGGGGAAGATCATGTTTGTCCAAGGTCACGTGATGTAATACGTGGAAACTCTGAGGGCAACATTGTTTCTCGGGGACAGGTGATCTAGATGCACAGTCTTGGATGTCCTAAGCCCTTCACCGACTGACCGGCATCTTCTATATCGGTATTTCCTATTCGTGCTGGGCGCCGTAATACACGGTCGACGGATGAAAAGCTGCCAGTCCATGGAACAGCTCGGGTTACAGAGGGAACCATGTGGCCCGAGCGTCTAGGAAGTACGTCATGCCGCTGGGACACGCCTCCCGGGATTTATAGAGAGAGGCTGCCGTGCTTTCCTAAGCGCTCTCAACTTACGAATCAATCGACTTTCTTTCGTGAATTCTAAGTCTCGCCATTCGTGAGCAATCGAAAAAGCATCTATCTTTGACAAAGTGTCTCAACAACTAAAATGAGTGTCATCTCCGCGATCTTTGTGGTGCTGATCACCATCCTGAGTAAGTTTGAACCCTACATTCACGTACGGGGGACCGGTCTGGGGCGCGGGGGGTTTCTTGCACCGCTCTTGCTAACCCGCGATCGCAGTGCCTCCGGCTGGCGTCTTTGCCATCTCCGGCTGCAGCGTTGACTTTTTTGTCAATATCTGTCTGACGCTCCTGGGGTAAGAACTGATCTGCTCCTCCTAAATCTTCGTCATCCCCCCCTACGTGGCGTCTAGTTTTGTTGACGAAGCTTCCTCCTCGATAGATATCTCCCTGGCCACATCCACGCATTTTACCTCGAATACGTCTACTATGACCGCAAGGAGCAGAACCGCCTAGGACGGTTCGCGGCAAGGCCTGCACCAGGGGTGTACAGCGACAGAATTCAGAGTGGTGGTCAAGGTTACGGCACCATTGTCGAGGATCCCTTAGTACAAAGCGAGGAGGGCAGAGCGGGAGCAACAGGACAGTGAAAATTGTTGGATGTTGGCATCGATAGATCGTTCACTGGTGCCCACATGCTTTGGGGACTTTTATCTTTCGTTTCGTTCGGATACACGCACTAATGACTTTCTTTACTTTTCAAATGCCCAAATTGAATTCTTGAGCTGAAATGTAGTGATAGCTGAAGTCACTAGTCCCATGCTATGATGGTCTGACTACCTACCTATTTAATTAATGGCCGGGCGTTCTGTCAAATAACTTACTCGGGCAGTGGTGATGTTGCAACGCGGACCGGGTAACGCAGCGCGGCTCAGGAAGCGATCGTCGCGAGACCAACACCGACACCCGACAACCGATGGGGGAGCGATTTGGGCCGGCTGGGGGGCGTGTCGATGCCCGATTAGGATACAGATCGAGAACGAACGGCCGCCCGGTACCTTAGGTATGACGGGCTAGGACCCGACACCGAGACGGGAGCCAGCGAAATAGCGAGAAGTGAGCTTGAAACATGATAGGCTTCGAATAAGGTTAAATGGCTGGCTCTCGCTGGGTTGGCGACGGGCGGAGATCCCGCTGCGCAGCATGCCAACCCTGCCTTGTCGCTAGCTACCGACCCCCTGCAAGAGGCTGCGGGCAGCCCTTAACGACCTTTTAACGTCAGCCACGACTGCTTGCAGAACGCACCTCGAGTCGACCAATGGCGGCGGGTACGGGTTTCCCCCAAGCTGGCGACGACCAGCGCACCTCCTCTCCTCCTCAGCCAGTAAGCAGCACGCCCAAGGGCGAAAATAATCTCAAAGAAGGAAAACCGGAGCACAAATTGCGCGCCCTCCAGTCTCGCAATTGCCACCGCGCATCTGGCTGTCTATTTGCCCGCCAGCCCGTCTGTCTGTAGTAATTGTCTGCTGGTTTCTTTTTAGCTCGATACGAACCCGTCTGGACGTCAGGTTACCTTAGGTTAGGTACCTACAGGCAGGTTCGAGTTGCTGCCGAGAGGGGACTGACGACGCGCGCAGGACGTACCTTCCATTCCTTGGAAGCGGGAATAGGCGCACGACACCTCACCACTGCACCTTCCATTACCTGCTCCTACTTACTCCACCTCCTCCAACGGCCAGTTCCAAGGTTCAGAGGTTCCAAAGGTTCCAGATCGCTGCAACGCACGCCAGCGGGAGCCAGAGGGACAGACAGACAGGCCCCCAAACGCCGCTGGCCATAACGGATCGCCCACGTCGCCGGCTGGTAGTGGGGAGAGCGTGCGCTCGGCATTGAGACACGCAGTGACGGCCATGTCGTGCCGTCGGTGACTCGACTCTCCTGGCCCGTTCGCTCGCTGCCTACGCCGTCGTCTCGCCCGAGCTGCTACCACGTCGTCGACGCACCTGCATGGTGTGCGACCCTTACCCGCCTCTCGTCTAATCCCGCATCGCCTGCGCCTACGCCCACGCCTACGCCACGCACTTGCCCTCGAAACTCTTGTCTATTTTGTGGATGCCGGGCATGTATATATTCGGCAGCCCGCAGGTCGACCGCCGGGTGGGCGTCCACGATGATGCAGCAACACCACTACCGCCATCACTGTCGCCAGACGCTGCTAGTGCAGGGCAGACGGCACGCCCTCCCCGCCCTGAAAACCGGCACGACTCGTTTCAGTCCTCAGATCCCACATCTGCAGCTACACGTCTCCCTCTACTCCTCCTCCACCGCCCATCTCATCCCCCATCATCGTCATCCTCCAAATCCCCATCTCTCCCTAAGACGGCGCCCGCCCCTGAAAGTCTGTCTAAGTCAAGGCGTGGATCTCTTCCGGTCTCGTTTCCCCCGCTCTTCTTTCAGCCCAACACATCGTCGACCTCCCTCGCCTCGTCGACCGCCGAAGGTAGGCCGATCCCCCTCGACGACACCACAGCCGCCCACCGGACATCGGCCTTGCAGAAGCTGAACAGCACGTACCCGTCCGCCGTCCGCCGCCACCGCTACGCCAAGAGCACCGGGGCCCAGAGCAGCACCTATTCGCAGCCCGTGCTTGTACGCACTTACAGCGGGCCCTCGCCCTCCCAGGCCTCACACGGCAGTGTCACTCCTGCCCGCCACCGGCCCTCTAGCAGCAGCCGTGGCCTATCTAGGCGCGTGCCCTTGACGTTGTCGACGTCAAGATCAGGCGCTACCTTGGCCAGCAAACCCATCCAGCCAGCGCTCAGCGGCGTTCGGAGTGGAAGCAGTAGCAACAACGGGAACAACACAGGGAAAAATGGAAGCAGTGCCTCTAGATTAAGCATGCCGCGCCACAAGGCCAAGAAACCCAGCAATAAGCTGCCCCTACCCCTACACCTGCCATTGCCGTTACCTTTGTCATGGCAATGGCAATCAGCACCGGAGCCCGACGAACCAAAACTCCCCCCTCTCGAGGCCTTCTCGTTCAAGAGTTTCATGGCCGACATGCAGGAGCAGGGGGGGGAAAACGATATTGGAGCAGACTTGGACCGCATAGCGGAAATCTGTGCGCGTTCACGATACTCGCTGAGTAACCAGTACGAGGTACATGTCGCGCCGCACGGCTCGGGCACATCGTTCTCGGCAGGTTTGGGGTCGACCGGAATAAGGAGGAAGGGTCACAGCCGCAGCCATAGTGGCGGTGGCCCCACGTTGCAGGCCATCGGTTCCGATGACGACGACAGCGCCAGCCGCTCGCACCGGAAACGGAGAAGCGGTGCCCGGCGGAGGAGCGTCGCATACGGAACATTGGAGACGATAATGTCATCAAGCCGCTCTTCGGAGGAGGACAAGACAAAGAAGAAATCTGCCGCCGAAATTGCGGGAGAAGTTCGCGGGAGGGCTGCGAGGAAAGCATGGGACCACTCGACAGAATCGAATTCCGGGTCACGGTCGACTGCTAATGCCGAGGCAGGGAGTCACGGCACACCTACGGAAGGCAGCCACGACGGTCAGCAGGGACACAGAAGCAAGCTAGCCCGGAAAAAGTCGGCCTCGTTTGCTACAGCAATTATGGACAGCGGCCGGAGTGCCGGGCATCGCGATACGACGTCGACGCGAAGTCCCGCCTCCGCGCTCGTCAGCGAGCCGGCTCTACCACAGACATCCAACAGCCATCTAGGGGTCCGGACGGCTCCTTCAGATCCTGGCTTTGGCAGTAATGGAGTCCCCCAGTCTGGCCAGCCCGCCTCGCCTCGTATAGTGGATCCCGATCGGCTTGAAGTCCACTTCGCCGACGACCTCCCCCACCAGGAAGATGCGCGGTCATCGACCGGCTCACTACTTGGCTGGGGTACATGGATTCCCTGGAGGACACAGCAGAGGAACGAGGCCAGCGGCGGGCCGCCCTACCAGTATGCCAGAGTCTCGCCGAGCCACGCCGAAGGGAGTTTGCGCCAGCTGCTCAAGTCAGTGGATATCGCTTCTGATAAGGGAAAGGCGGTTGAACACTAGGGGCTCTGAAGACGAATTCCGGTTTGGGGCGTAACAAAAATTAATTTGTCGTTTCCGAATGCTGTGACCTATTCATTGTTTATTTCTACTCTCCCCTGGCGGGCTGTTGTTTTCGTCTTTTTTTCCTTGTCTGTTTCGCCCCCTTGAAAGTTGCCCCCAAAAAATTGAAAAGGACGGAAATATATACAGGATGTTTGGGACACATTTCCGGGGTCAATATTCCATGGAGAGGGGTTTTTGGGGCACTAGTAAAGTAGGTATCTAGGCATGCGATGGAAATGGGGAGACGGTATATGAGAACATGATATACGATATATAGGGACTAGGTTGACGGGTGGTTTTTTTCTTCTCCAAGGGGGGGCCTAATATAAATAAAGGAAGTCATGGAGCAGGTAGTGCTTTGCTTTGTCGTTCTTCTCTTGAACTTGGTTACCTGCCTTTTGCTAGTAAATTCCATCACGCTGCTTAAACAACCAGACACAAGGCACGAGCGGCGGACCGTATGCCCTTCAAAGACAACAGCACATAGCGCACGCACACAGGCTGTGCAGAGTAAAAGCGGCAACAAACTTGAGGTTACCATTGGCTTTACTAACCGCTGCACGTACATCATTTTAGATACATGACATATAAATACACGCTGATGGTCCACGCCCCGACCAAAAGACGAGCCTCAGTGGCGCTTTCGTGAATATTTTTTTCTTCAAATAAAGCGCTTTAGTCATACAGTAGTTTCGGCTCCTGTATATTATCCCAGAGGAGCCCTAGTGCTCTCTCCCCCTTTTATACTCCTGCCCTTTTTCCACCTCCATCACCCCAGCCTCCGAACACCGTTCCACTTCATGCACCTTCCATTCTCTCTAAAGAGGCCGACTCTATTACTAAGTATTACTGCTAGCCTACAACAATTACTCTGGCCTTAGTTTTTTACAAAAGCTCGAGTGTCAGAGGTCGTGGCAGCGGAGCCTGACGGAACATGGACTGCCGAGGTAAGTGGCCTTCTAGAACTAGTGGTGGCCCGGGACACCTGAGACGGCTGCTGTTGAGTCTCACGGCTCTTGGGCTTTGCAGACTCGAGCTTGCCAGATACGGGATCGAGTTCTAGATCCTGGCCAGCCTTGAGTGTCTTGGAATCTGCGTCCACATGCAGACGCTTAGCTTCCCGCTGCACATCGGCTGATTCGTTTGGTCGCTTGCGGTCCTTCTCGCGACTACTGCTCGACGGGCCCTCTTTTTGAGCAGCGCGTCGGGCTTCCTTCTCTTTCTTCTCATTCTCGCGCCGAAGGGCCTTGGACTCAAACTCGTGCCATTCGCCGTCGATGTCTTTGAGTCTGGTTATCACGGAGATTAGCTTCAAGCTCAAGCCTCGCATATACGATGGTAACTTACTCAATCGCTTGTTTAGGAGCTGGCTCCTCGGTTGTAAAGTAGGCATGCTGCAAGACTTCGGTGGCGGTGGGACGCTTGTCGGGGTCGTATTGAAACATAGAGGCAAGCAACTCAAAGGCTGCAGGTGTTAATTGGTCTTTGTACTTCTCCTCGAATAGGTTCGGCCTCCTATAGTTGGGTCGGAGGAGCTCAAACCAGGGCATCTCGATGAGGTTTGGCCAGTCCGTCCTATTGGGGGTTCCGAGGACGGCATGTATCTTCTCCAGTTGGCTGATCTCACTCCCGTCTCCTGGGAAAATAGCCCGCTTCGTGAATATCTCGACCAGAACACAGGCGGCGCTCCAGATATCAACTGCCGGCCCATACTGGGTGTCTCCAAGTAGAAGCTCTGGCGACCTGTACCAGATGGTGATGACGCGGTTGGTGTAGTCAAGCTGGTGGTGCTTGGCGTAAAACCGAGCCAGCCCAAAGTCGGCAAGCTTGAGTATACCTTCATTGCTGACCAATATATTGGCAGCTTTGATATCACGATGTAGGACGCCTCTGGTGTGGAGATAGTCGAGCCCCTCAAATAGCTGCTGGGCTAAGTCCTTCTTCTGTGCTGGCTCCAGTGTGAAGTTGGGATGGTTGAGAAGGCCAGTCAAGTCGTGCGACAAGTACTCGAACACCATGAAGCACTCGTTTGTCTCGACCATGACCTCCTGTAGCTTGACGATGTTCTTGTGGCTTAGGGAACGGAGTAGTTTTATCTCTCGCACTGCAGTCACTGGGAACCCGTCCCTCTCCCCCTCCATACGTATTCGCTTCAGGGCCACTAGTTTCTTGGTGTAAACGTTCAGGCCCTTGAAGACTTTGCCATACGTGCCTGAACCAACAACCGATTCATTGCCCGGCTTTCTGTAGTAAACAGACTTAGATTTTGCCAAGTCCGGAGGGAGCACGGGTTTCTCCTTCAACCGCTTCAAAGTTTTGGTTACTTTCCGGGTTCGAGGCGGAGGCGGCGGGGGCGGCTCGTGCTGTCTGCTCGGCTCCTGCTGTCTACTCGGCTCTGGGTGCCTCCGGTCGCCGGGACGCGCGCGCGCCGACGCTGGTTCGGTGGGGACATTCTTAGGGAACCCTCCTTTATCCCTATCGGACTTCGGCGGCGTGGCTTTAGGTGCAGGCTTCTGAGGGCTTTCGCGTGGAGGCGGAGCAGCGTTGAACTTGGATGATATCTCGGGCCTTGGCGGCGGCACGGCAGGCTTCACGGCATTCTTCATGCTAAAGCTGAACTTGTTGGTTGTCTGCGACTGTGACTGCGGCCCTGTTGGCGGTGGCCGGTTGGGAGGGGGCATCTGCTCCTCCTTGTTCTGCTCATCTCTGCTGGTGTCTTCGACCTGCAAGTCCTTAGACGGACGGAAGGGATTTTCGCTGTCTTCTAAGGAGACATCCTCAGACTCCGGGCCAGCATCTTTCTGGTTATTTGGTGACGAGTGTGCGCTGGGATGCGGGGGATCAGGCTCGTCGCTCTGTCCACGGCCCCGGCTACTGCTGTTCGGCGCGTTTGCATTCCATTGCGTGTTCTTGAAGGTGCTTCGGTGCCCTCCACGATTGGAATTAAACTGACCGCCCCGGAACCCGCCGGATCCGCCCCTGTGTCCTCCACGGTAAGGCCCGGATGGGTATTGAGACGAGGGCCCGTTTGGTGGATATGGGGGGGAATTCGAGTGGTAGTGACTTTGAGGGCCACTGGGAGGCCCATAGCTGTTGTGTGGGTACGATGGGCCAGGGTGTTGACTACGGTGGTGAGAATCAACGAATACGGGCAAGGGAAACGCACTGAAACTAACCTCTGCGGAGAGAATTGCTGCTGGCCACTCCAACCCCGCCCACTTCCACCGTATGGTGATTGGGCAGTGGGGGAGCCTTGGTATGAAGAGTTGGGCGTTGCATGCCCAGAAGACTGAGAATAGGACTGGTTGTACTGCCCCTTGCTTGGATAACCAGGCTGCGATTGGGAAAAGCCTCCACGGAAGCCACCCCTGGCTGCCATATTTACCTCGATACTGTTAGCCCCAGAGGCGGGATCAAACTTTGCGGGCCGTTGGTCGTCGCGATTTCGCCCCTTTTTGCTACCCTTTGAGCGCCGCCGGTCTCGTGGAGAGCGAGGTGGGCCGTAGGGTGCACGTGCACTAGGGTCTGGGCTCGGTCTGTGGTGCGACCCAGCGTCGGACGACGTGAGCGGCCGGCTTCCCCACGCGGCAGACGGGCTGAGAGGACGTGATCTCGGCCCACGACGTGATCCTGGTAGAGGAGAGCGGCCTCGTCGTCGGGGTCCTCTCAGGTCTTCGGGAAACGCGGTGCCGTCGCCAGGGGATCGCGATCTACGCCGACGGAGTGGGGGTGGAGGAGGGGGAGGGGGGGACTTGGAACGGCCGGACGGTCTCCTATCCTTAAAATGCCGGTCGCGATTCCCAGGGGAACGAGATCGGCGGGGGCCTGGAGAGGGATTGCGGTAAGGCCGAGGAGGGTGCAGAGATTTTGCGGAGCCCCTGTCTGGCCTTTTGGAGCTGCGGCTCCGAGGAGACTTGGCCGACTGCGACGCTGGGTGCGGTGGCGGGCCTGGGCTGCGTGTACGGGAAGCCGACAGCGGGGGCGGCGATGCAGGGCGATGCGGCCTGCGGCTTGGGCTCTGTCGGTGACGGTCGTCCCCTCCTCGGGGCCTCAGCGAGCCAGGACCGGGGCCAGGGCCCGGAGGGCGCCGGTCTGGGGAGCGAGCAGGGCCACGGCCGCGAGCGGGATCGCGCGAAGAGTCTCGAGGGTCGCGTGGAGAGCGATGGCCTCGACGTTCTGGACGAATGGGGCGAGGCGGAGAGCGGTGTCGTGAGGGGTGACGATGTTGGGGACCAGGGCGCGATGGTGGGCCGGGCGAGCGACGACGAGGAGGTTTGTTGGGGTCGTGTGGCGGATGCGTCTGCGTCTGTTTCTGTGTCTGCGTCTGCGACTGCGACTGCGACTGCGACTGCGACTGGGACTGGGTCTGCGGATGCGGGTGCTTGGCTCGAGCAGCAGCAGGATCAAAAGACCGGTTCGGCAAGGCAGCAGTAGCAGGCGAGATGGAGCGTCGTGAAGTAGTCATGCCGAGATCATTTCCGTCCAGATGGCTGCGCTGCTGGAAATCTCGAAGATTGCGCCTGCCATTTGGCTTTGCAGCTTTACCTCGACGCCGACAGTGCCCTGCTGAGGTCTCCATGGCGGCCAATATTCGGCCTTGACCTTTGAGTTTTAGTTGGCCCAAGCGGCAACTTAGCCGAGAGACAGGGATGCCCGGCCACCACGCCTCAGCCGCTAGACGCGGCCTGTTCTGCTCTTCAGCGCTGCGGGCCCACTGTTGGACTCAGCCTAAGCGAGTGCTGGATGCACATCAGAGCTCCAAGCCTTCAGCAGGGTCTCCAGGGCTGGGGCAAGGCTCCAGCGAGGTGCTTCCTAAGCTGCGTGGCGCTCCAAAACCTGGAACTTGACCCTGAAGTACCGTGACAATGGCGCAAATGTGGCAAAGGTAAAGCTGATGTCCGACAAAGAGGTGAATGCCTTTTACTTGCAAACCTGAGGAGAAGCAAAAGTAGAAAGGTCGCGTAAAAGGCTTGTTGTTCCTTTAAGTTAAGTTGCCTTTTTTTTTCGAGATTGTGTAGGTTGTCGATGCGCGATTCCAGAAACGGGATTTCAGGTCTCTAGATGCGGTGCCTGTCGGGTGACTGACGGGAGTCGACTGGACGTAGAACTTGCGTGCACGGTCTGTGCTTGTTGTAGATGGGCGGGGTGTGGGTGCACTGCGCGCCTTGTAAAATAAAACAGGCTGGCAAAAGTCCGTAAATGCAGGCGAGGTTTTTGGTCGTAGAATCGGACACCTAGGTGAACGATGAACAAAGTCCTAAATGCCGGTTTAGGAGCGGTAGGTGTTGTGACAGCGTGCGCGGGGCGGCTCTTGCGCCGCCGAGAATGCCTTTGGCGAAATGCGAACGGCACCCGTTTGGTTTTGGTGATGGCCCATCCACCCCAGCATCAATCAGATAAGAGAGGTCCAGCAGGCACCGCAGCGTGCGGACCAGTGCGTGCGGGCAACCCTGGGTAGGTAAACCACTCCAAAAGGTCCGTCATGGGCTCTGGCACTTGCTTTCTCGCCTTGGACCATCTCCCATTGCGGGCGCCACAAAGAACCAGACCTGCTCGCTGCTCGCACCGAGCCTTCTTCCCAAGCCTGCTTCAGCATCTCGGCGCCCTAGTCTGCGTCGGCAGGCCAAAGCGAAAGCTCCAAGCCGCTGCAACAGACTTGATCATCCATCCAAGACACTATATAAGGCAAGATACGCTTTACGGTGCACTCCTCGTGCAGTCAGTCTTACCTTCCACCGGCGGTGTCTATGCGTCTCAAAGGCGGAGACCGATTCCCATCGGCTGAGTTTGCCGGCTTGCTTTTGCCGCCCAGCCATCTTCGTGAAGTCCAATGCCATGGGGGTAGGTAAACCAGACAAAACGGGGACCGGCTCGGCTCTGCGAGCGAGTCACCCACGGCGCCACTGCCGGAGTAGGACTCGGGGGTCATTCAAGGAACAGATTGCGGGTGCGAATATCCACCCACCCAACCGCCATCGGCCATCTTCTTGGCTGGTGGGGGGGCATGCAATGGTGACAGTTTGGCCGAGTTAAGCAGTTTGTCCCATGATGACGTGCAGACAACGGGGGCGAGTCGAAGCCAGAACCAGGTTCCATCTCCTCATGAACGCGAGTCCAGTCCATCATCAAACTGCTTGGCTCTCTAGGCGATCTGTTTGCTGAGCCTCTCTTCATCGGCCTGCTGTTTCTGGGTATGCAGGAACGCCTCGAGCCCGCGAGGGGATTTCAGCCTCGGCCAGAAGTCTTTGCCAACACCAATCCAATAACGAACAATTTTCCCTCTCTGACAAGTCCAACACTGTAAAACACGGTCGATCATCATCGGCAATCTGTGTGCAGCGCATTTTGACCGGCGTATGCGAGAGCATGCTGGCGGTCGCCAGCATCCTTCGTTGTCGACTGGCAGTGTGACAAAAATGGCGGGCAAGAGCGCATCTCGTGCGCGCTGTTCTACCTTCCAGAGCTAATCAAGAAGCCAGGAAATCATCATAGGCGAGTAGAGAAGTATGCGAGCGTGGAGATGGCGATATCGCCCTTGCTGCGATATGGTGTATTTTGGCTTTTGGTGCGTGAAGAACTATCTCGACGGCTCGCTTAGCCCGAGGTGCCCCGCACCCGGCCGAACCATGTTGTTTCAATCATCGATCGCGTCGGAAGCCATCTCTATCCCGGTTGTAAAAGGGCAGTTGGGAGTCGGATTATCGGGGGGGTTGGCGATGCTGTCAAGGCTGCGAGAAGGGGAAGCAACGCAGCACTAGGAAGCGCTGGAAGCAGGGCGCTTTCTGGTGATGACGGGAGCCAGAAAGGAGACAGCCCAACAAAAGGTGTGTGGCAGCCGACAAATTCAGCCCAGAAGAGCCGAAAGAGAAGAGCCGAAATTTAAGCGGCAAGTACACCGCTTATGTAAACACTTCAATGTAACGTTAGCGGCAACTTCTTCGGGTTGTAAAGTGCTTCACTGCTTCCTTCCTTTTCCGTTTTAGCAAAAGAGAAGTAACCGAAAAAGAAAAGAAAAAAAGACAAACGGAAAGGACCGAATTATTCAACGCCTAGGCGAGTTATTTCCCAAACGAGATTTACCTTATCGTGAAAGCAATCTCACAGTGAATACACGGCACACTACTACCTTACCTACTACACGTTGTGCGTTACGTGACCTTTTTTCTCTTTGTTCAATATTGATCTTTATATCGCTTGAAAAAACGCTTAATTCTAATCCCTAGAACTTACCTTGCCTTGTATTTAGAAAAAGTACCCATAGTAAATAATGACCCCCGGTGCGCCGAACCTACCTTTTTTTTACCGTTTTAAATCCTGTAACAGAAGAGACGCGAGATAGGCATGAGAGGAGGCAATTAGCCGCCGCTGCACTTATGCCATCTCGAGAGCAAGCTCCTTTGTGAGCTTGAGCCTGCCGCTCCGCAGGGCCGAGGTCGCGAGCATGTAGAAGAAGGAGACGAGGAAGCAGTCAGGGATGCTCCAGTCGTAGGCCATGCACTTGCAAATGTGCTTGTCCACCCCGGGGACGCCCGAGTCCGCCATCAGCGCGTCGCCGTCCCCGTCCAAGTCGGAGGGGGAGATTTGGGCCTCGTGGATGAAGACGCAGAAGTTCTCGGGCACCCGCGCCAGCTGGTCCACTATCCCCCAGACGCTGGCCTCGGGGTTGTTCGGCAGAACCCCGTTGCGCGCTCTTTCCCTCCACGCCACGACATATGCCTTGTACAGCTCGACTTGTCGAACGGCGCGCTCTAGCAGGAGCTTGTGTAAGTCGGCTGACGCGGGCCGTTGTTCGTCGATCAGGCCCTCTAGGTGAATGTTGCCACGAGACCGGTTCCCGCTGTTGTTATTGTTGTTATTATTATTATTATTGTTGTTGTTGTTGTTGTTGTTCGGGTAACCACCACGGCCGCCGCCGCCGCCCTGGTAATTACCGCCTCGGCCGCTGCCTTTGTTACCACCCCGCCCTTTCCCCACGTTGCCCATTTTGAATCGTCAGCAGGTTATCTGTCTGGTGGTTATGGGATGCCTATGTAGAATTGAATATGAATAGGAGGTGATGTTATGTAGAGCGTGCTCTTACACGTGTTGGATTCGACTGGCGTCTGACTGTGGTTCTATGTTTATGCTATTGCAGATGATAGGTTCGAGCCGCGTCTCCTAGGGGCACCAGCGTTTTATACCAAATAAGTGTCTTTGTTTATCGTGTGCTTCACCTTGAATGTAGACGTTGTTGTCTCTATCCTATTCTAGGACCCCTCTCATGTTGTTCTTTGTGCTTGAACAATGCATAACGGACAATGCGATTATTATCTGTAAGTAAAGCACCTTAGTGAGCTGTATAATACTGGCCAGTCCAACACAGCCGAGTTTACTTAGTAGCCATCTCATGTGTTGAGCAACAGGGCTCTCGATGACAATCGGTTGATACCGCATCCTAGATTTTCCAACTTTTCCTCAAGTCACTTTTGTTTTGTTACCACGTACTAGATTGGTGACTTGGATTGGCAAACATTATGAGAGAGACTAGACAACTAACCTGTTGCCAGTGCCCTCGTGTTGAATCGGAATGGTTTGCTGCGGACTATTGCTTGATACCCAAGGTATATCGTCCGGTAACCTACTCGTTCTAATGGTGTCAGAGGCGGGACGGAATTCTTCGGGCTCTTCATCCAATCTTTGTCTTGGTGACTCGTAGTTATTGTGACTTGTTTCTTCCGGCCCGAGGCTTTGTTCTGCTCGACCACCTGACTCAATCACAAAGAAAGTTGATCAAGGGCTCGGAGTTGGACAAAGTGGCCGAATTGCTTCAGCTTATAGGCTATTGGCGCGGGACTCGGTCTTCACTTGTCTGCTTGAGTCCTTCCCTATGACTGCCCGTAATGTCCCCACCGTTGTTTGTTTCCTACTTTCTCAAGTGGGTTTAACGGGGAATTTATGGGAATCGAAACGTAGTCCAGACATTCTGCACAGTTTCTGAAAGTCTCGCCGAGAACCCGGTCCCAGTTCTTGACCAGGTCTCGAACCTAACCAACCCTGTTATGTTTTGTGCTTCTCACTCTACCAGAACTGGTATCATGATGCAACTTCCTATCTGGTTTCTGGATTATGCAGCGTGATTTTCCTCCTGTGGAGACAAGCGACTTGAGAGTGGCACCCGGAAGGAAGGCAGGATGTAAATACTCAGTGCATTAGCTCTTGCTATGTGCGTCAACGCCATCCACACGTATTCCGCAGTCTAAGCCGATGGTTTCACCGAGAGGCTGATTGGCTGAGTACCAACGCCTTCAGGACAGAAGCTGGAGACCCCGCAGAAGTGTCGTCATTGTTAGTCAGCAGACGAAGATCTGGCGGGTCCCCACATGGCGATCTGCTAACGCCTTTCGGGCGCATGACGCAGAGAAGCGATGGTTCTCTCGCGCGGGAACAAAAAAAAGAAAGCGTGAGCGGTTACGGCTAGAATGTCTTGGGCAGACATGTGGGACGCTGCGCCAGACGGAGGCAAATTATATACGACATGGCAAAAATTTTCGGCATATAGAGCAAGCGACGCAACAGGCGAGCTAGAAATAGCCGTCACCGGGATGATACGGTGCTCGGCCGAGAGCAATTGCTTTTGTTGGGAGCGAGGGGCTAGGGATGGAAGGGAGGCGAAGTCGGGATCGAGATTTACGCGGGTGGTTGGCAACCTAACCCAACGTCCAGTCCCTAGCGGCGAGTGTCGACAATGCTACTAGGCCTAGGTTAGCACCATTTCCTTGCCGAGCTTGAATCCGTCGATATCGGCGAGTTCCAGGTTAAAACCGTGCCGGTGCCGTATCCGCTTGCCAAACCCAGACCCAGACTTGGGCTCATCAGAGCGCCCAGGTGAAGTGCCTTGCCTTAGTTTAAGTTTGGTGAACGGTGGTGGGTGGATGGATTGGATTACATCCATCGGGAGGGAGGGTGCGCACAGGTGGCTGCACTGCTGCATTGCTGCAGCTGGATGGCCTGAAGGAGCTCCCCCGGTCATCGCAGCCAGGGTCTGCGTCTGCCGTGCTTTAAACCCATGGAAGCTTCCCATCTCAACCTAGCGTCACTACCTCAGCTAATTTGTCCAACCACCACCAACATCCATCTCACTTCCCACCAACCCACCTCATCTGCCGCAAACGCCTCCCCCTTCCTCCTCTCACAAACTCATCGGGATCCTTTTTTTTTCTTCTTTTCTTTCATTATTCTTGCTGCCGTGCTTTGCCGCAGCCGCAGCTTAATTTCTGCGACGCAGACGCAGCCCTCGGATCCCAAATCCACCTCTTCCTTGACTTTCCATCCGGCGGCCGTCTTTGTCTACTACTACTGCGCGCCAAATCCTTGATCTCCGGTCCCTGGCCATTCCCGGCAGCATTGAGTTTCCTCGTCATTTCCAGCAAACGGTATGTGAAATTTTACTTGTGTCTGTCCTTTTCGCATGCCTTCGATTGAGCAGCCAGCCTCGTTGCTCTTTAACGGACGGCGTCAACCACCCGACGTTGGCACTTTGGCCTCCGCAATCGCATTCCTTGCTGACACGTCCCAGCAACCAACACTTGTTTCAAGCAAACAACCCAGACGCGCTTCACAATGGCAAGCGACGATGCAGATCGCGAGCCGCGCGAGGTCAAGAACCACCTTCTTTTTGAAATTGCGACAGAAGTCGCCCATCGAGGTATGTGCGCCTAGTGTCTGTGTCCCAACCGGGCCCCAACTGACAGTGCGCGCGCGCAGTCGGTGGAATCTATTCCGTCCTCAAATCCAAGGCCCCAGTCACCACCGCAGAGTATGGTGAGCGCTACACCCTCATTGGACCTCTCAATCACCAATCCGTAAGCTTCTTTGTTCCCCCTCTTCTTTTGCGCTGTCCAGTGGCTAACCGATCCCAGGCGGCTGTCGAGGTCGAGGCCTTGGAGCCCACCATTCCTGGACTGGCCGAGTCCATCCAGGCCATGAGAGATCGCGGCATTGGCATTCTATATGGACGGTGGTTAATCGAGGGCGCTCCCCGAGTTCTCCTTTTCGACACAAAGACGGCGTATAACTACCTAAACGAGTGGAAGACGGACCTATGGAATGTCGCGGCAGTCCCGTCGCCTGACAACGATGAAGAAACAAATGAAGCCATTGTTTTCGGATACCTGGTTGCGTGGTTCCTCGGCGAGGTCAGTACTACAATTGGAGAGATCTGGGAGCATTTGACTTACACTGCCGCAGTTCGTATGCCACGAGAAGAAAAAGGCCGTTATTGCGCACTTTCACGAATGGCTCGCGGGCGTTGCGCTGCCATTGTGCAAGAAGCGGCGCATTGATGTCACAACCATCTTCACCACCCATGCCACGCTGCTAGGACGCTACCTTTGCGCCGGCTCGGTGGATTTCTACAACAACCTCCAGTGGTTCGATGTTGACGCAGAAGCTGGCAAGCGCGGTATTTACCACCGGTATTGCATCGAGCGAGCTGCTGCCCATTCCTGCGATGTATTCACCACCGTTTCCCACATCACGGCCTACGAAAGCGAGCATCTCCTGAAGCGCAAGCCCGACGGCGTCCTGCCCAACGGACTCAACGTGACCAAGTTTTCGGCTATGCACGAGTTCCAAAACCTGCATCAACAGTCCAAGGAGAAGATCCACGACTTTGTACGTGGTCACTTCTACGGCCACTACGATTTTGAGCCCGAGAACACACTCTACTTCTTCACTGCGGGCCGCTATGAGTTCAGAAATAAAGGCGTCGACATGTTTATCGAGTCGTTAGCCCGGCTTAACCACCGACTAAAGGCGGCTGGAAGCAAAATCACAGTTGTCGCTTTCATCATTATGCCTGCACAGACGTCCTCTCTAACTGTGGAGGCACTAAAGGGCCAGGCCGTGATTAAGTCACTCAGGGACACGGTAGATGTCATTGAGAGTGGCATTGGCCGGCGCATATTTGAGCGGTCTCTGAAGTGGCACGACGGGGACCCGCTACCGGATGAGAAAGAGCTGATCACCAGCCAGGACCGTGTCCTCCTTCGCCGGCGTCTCTTTGCCATGAAGAGACATGGACTCCCGCCCATCGTCACACACAACATGGTTAATGATCATGAAGATCCCATCCTCAACCAGATCCGCCGGGTCCAGCTGTTCAACCATCCATCAGACCGAGTCAAGATTGTCTTCCACCCCGAGTTCCTCAACTCGGCCAACCCGGTGCTTCCCCTCGACTATGACGACTTCGTGCGAGGCACCCACCTGGGTGTCTTCGCGTCGTACTACGAGCCTTGGGGCTACACGCCTGCCGAGTGCACCGTGATGGGTGTGCCGAGCATTACAACTAACCTCTCTGGCTTTGGCTGCTACATGGAAGAGCTGATTGAGAATTCCAGCGACTACGGAATCTACATTGTGGACCGTCGTTCCAAGGGCGTAGATGACTCGATCAACCAGCTCACATCTCACATGTTTGATTTCACGCAGAAGAGCCGCAGGCAGCGGATTAACCAGCGAAACAGAACTGAGCGCTTGAGCGATCTGCTTGACTGGAAGCGGATGGGCATGGAGTATGTCAAGGCACGCCAGCTTGCCCTGCGCCGGGCATACCCGACATCCTTTAGCGGCGACGACGAGGAGGACTTCATCCCGGGCGTGGAGCAGAAGATTTCCCGTCCCTTCTCGGTCCCTGGATCTCCTCGCGACCGGACAGGCATGATGACTCCTGGTGACTTTGCAAGCCTTCAGGAGGGCCGTGAAGGTCTCAGCACCGAGGACTATGTTGCCTGGAAGCTCCCGTAAGTTGGGAATGTTTCCGTACCTCGCTCCAGATGATGTGGACGGCGAATACTGACAAGATATGCTGCTTTAGTGAGGAAGAGGACCCTGACGAGTACCCGTTCCCTTTGACCCTGAGGACGAAGCGCCCCGGCCCAACGAGCCCTCTAGATGGAGTTCAGCTCAACGGCAACTAATATCCCGATAGTAACTTTTTATGCTGGGACTATGGCTTCAATTCCTGGAAACCATACCCCATTACTCGCATCGTTGAGCGGACTTCTGGATAGAGATGGTCTGGCTCTATCGCCCCATGATTATTAAACACGCGCATCCTCTATTCGTCATCAGCGGTTAAAATGGCGATGTACGGTTTGCAAGACAAGACCACCTTGGTTACTGGTGAGTTGCGCAGTTCGGACACGGGGAAAAAGGGGCAGAGGAGGTGCATGACGAAGGGGTCGAAGTGCGCGTTGGCAGGAGTGGTAATGAAAGATTGGAGTGGGCAGACCGAGTTGTATGTATTTTTAACTGCACGATGTACATTGCACCGCAGACACCTTGCATGGTACCTGAGCATTAGATTGATATTCGCATAATTCATGGGCATAGGACGGTCATACATTCTATTTCTTTGCTTGTGTTTAGCTGGAGATATGTTTCTACTGTATAACAACGTCATGTCTTGACGGAGCTAAAAGAGAAAAATAGCAGGCTCTTGAATAGTCGGAATTTCCAGACCACGGAACTAAACTAATTAACCTGGTGGCGTCCCGAGAGAATCAGTAACGCCCACTGAAGTCAGACATCACAAACTCACTCGCGCTTGCTTGTAAAGAGTCTCGCTGGCGTGGTGCCAAGGCTCCCACCAGCTCCAACTAATGTCTGGTCGGGTGAGCTTCTATTGTCCGGCCTCGAGCTCGAGGTCTTGGGCTATCACCCCGCATGCAGCTCCCCGCTTCGGCAACCAGCAGCTGCTGGCCAATCAATGTCTTGGGCAAGCGATGAACTTGAGGATCTCTAGTGCTTGGGCAGCAGCACGGGGCGTCGGAGACACTGCATGTTCCTTGGTGGAGAGAAATCGACTCGAGAAACATGAATGAGAGCATACACAGTAGCTCAAGTTAACCGTTCGTAGATAACTGTACCTAAGGTAGTTACTTACCTGTGGATGATTTGTAGGGGAAGCAGTATGGACGGAGTATTCCGGAATAAAGAGTTCGAATGCCTGACAACCCCGCCTGGGGAGCTGCCCTTCGTGCCTACCTTGCCTTCCATTCATCCCTGTTCCAGGCCCGTCGAGGCGGGGTGGTAACTGCCCGTTCTCGAGCTTATAAGCTGTTCGTTACGGTTCTTGATGGTCTCCAGGTTTCATTTGTCCTCCCACTGCCGCAGTCTTGCAATTTTAAAAGCAAACAAGCTGAGCTTCAGCCTACGCTTATAATAGACGTGGTTGGCCGTCACTTACAGCACTGGCTCTGAAGCTTGGCGTTTCCAATTTCTTCTCACTTGACCTCGATCTTCGTTCATGTTGGACATTGCGGAAGATTGGCGATTACTGGCCGAACAGCGCTGAGACAATTGGGAAGCGCCAACAACCTATCACTCTCCAACCTCGAGCCTTGTAGAGAGCATTCAACGCTTGTGGGAGCTGGGTCCTGGGCACACTGCAGCTGACTGCATCCAAAGAGGGGCACACACCAGTGCACACCCCCCGCCATAGGTCGCCCCTCCCGCTGCCGACAGGACAGGTCCCAGATGTGCCTGGCCTGGCAAGACAATAACACCTAAGTACCTACCGTATTAGGTGGGCAGAACCGTACTGGCGGCACAGCTAGACCACTACTGTACGAGATAGGAGAGATACATACAAAGCAGCCAGCATTCCCAAGACGGAGAACCCATCCTCCTTTTTCTTCTCTTCCAACCTCGTGCCAGCCCTATCGGCAACCGTACCCCCTGCCTGCTATGTGCGCAGCGTTTCTCTGCGCACCCTCGATATGAAATTCTTCAGGAAGAAGGACAAGCGGAAGGACGGAGGCCACAGCAGCAAGCCGAGCCTTGGCTTTGGCTTCGGTCCTAGCGCCGGGAATGGCGGCGGCTTCGGCGGCGACTCTCGGCCCGGCAGCTACCGGCCATTCGGAAGTCCTCCGCTGGGTCCGAGCAACAATGCCGGCTGGGGCAATACCCTTCACAATCCCTCATCTATGCCCACCGCAGCCTCTGCGTGCTCACTCGCAAGCCTGCCGCCCCTTGTCCTCGAGCGCATCTTTGCCTTCGTCTGTCCCCACAGCCGCGACGAGAGCTACGACACGTGCGAGGAGAGCGCTATCGAAGATGCCTGTATGTTGTGCGGCTTGCGCGATCTGGCGCATTGCGTCGCCGTCTCCAAGAAGTGGAGGAAGGAAGCCATAAAACTGCTGTAAGACAAGTTGACTCCAGGATGGATTCATTTCAGGCCGCTGACCAGTTCGCCTCGCCTCGCCTCCGCAGATACCACAGCATACGCATCGATACAGTCCACTACTGTGAGCGAGAAGCCCAGCTGGCGGAACGGCGCAAGCGCCGCTCCCACTTCGACCGCAATGGAGAGCCCGAGGACACGGCGCTAGCCCGCCTGAAGTTGTTGTCCCGCACACTGCGCGAGGATCCCGTGCGCCTGGGCCGTCTCGTTCAGTTCCTCAAGATGCCCTACATGCTGCGCGAGTCATGTCAGCCTGATCTGGCTCGCACCATAGCGGTGACGCCCGATCTCCGCTACGTCGACCTGCCCGAAGGCCTCTTCGCTGACGAGCCATCATATGTCACTTTGCGCCTCGAAGTGCAGGCGCGCTCCCTTGAGCTGCGCAAGATGACCTACACGGCGGGCTCGGAGCGCAGCTTACAGGACCTAGCATCCGGGACTGTGTGGGCTAGGCTAGAAGTGTTGGAGCTGGTCCGCATCAACATCGACCCCGGTGTTCTACGCCAGGTGCTGGGCTGTCTGGGAAGTCTGCGCGCCCTCAAGATTAGCGATACCATGTCCGTCGGCGACGAAACTCTAGCCTGGAACCCCATGCTCCCGCCATTTCCCCCGCTCGAGGAGTTTATCCTGACCGAGGTCCCCAATGTAACTGTAGATGGCCTCAAATCGTGGCTTGAGCTGCCCGAGGCACGCCAGGCTCTCCGGGTCTTGACACTCAATACCACAGGCGTTCCGGTCTGGACTCTGCAGGAAATTCTGGCCCACCTACCTGGTCTCAAGCATCTATCCGTAATTGACAGCGTAGCAGCTGCTATGCCGGGAGCCGCCTATGTTCCGCTCCTCTCTTCCCCCAGCCTTGAGACCCTGCACTTCGAAATCACGGCGGCCGTGTCATCACCAAAGTTTACAGGCATCACTCCGAGTTACTACAACTACCTGGCAAGTTCGCTGGTCTCGGGTGGCCTAGCAAATCTCCATGCGCTCTACGTCCGAGACCCCAACTTCCCTGATATGCTCCTAGGGTTGCCTCCTCCCACGCCTGCCTTTGCCGATGGTGGTATCGCCCGCCCCATCAGCAGCAGTGCTCCCAGGTCACCAGGCTTTGGCCCCAAGTCGGCATCGCATAGTTTCATATCTCCGGTAGGTAGCCCATCGTTCGCCCCATCACCTCAGCATCTTAGCCCGTTTGGAAACCCACCGGGATCATTCGGCCACCGACAGCAAGACTCGCTTTCATCGATATACAGCACGCAGAGTACACCACAGCAGCCGGCATGGCAGCAGCTCGGCTACAATCCACAGCGGCTCAGTAGCAACAACCCCTTTGCGGCGGCAGCACTTGGAGTCCCCACGGGTCCAGCTGGTATTGCAAACCTTCCATCCAAGCTTGAGGTCTTCACCAAGGGCGAAGATGAGCTCAGCTGGTCGTTTGCTCAAGTTAACCACTTTTCCTCCGGACGGAGTGGTGGTGGTAGCGCCTCGGGAAGGCCTCTAAGCAGCTACGGTCTCGGTGCCGACGTTATGGGAGGCAGCGCCTCGGGCTGGAGCAGCGGCGGTGGTGCACGTAGGAGTGTCCTCGTGGGCGGCGCCGGAGGCGGGTTCTTGGCTGTACCGTCGGAGGGGTTGGGAGGAGCTGCCAGGGGGAGAAACAGCCGTGCCAGCAATAGCGGTGGAGAGGATGAATGGCCTCGCCCCAAGAGCAGCGCAGGAGAAACAAAGAGGGAGAGGAGGGATCTGTGGAGGTAGTGACGCTAGTCTGTGGAATATGGATGGGACCCTGATCTACGTTTTCTGGTTACCGACCCGCTGGCTGGTGGGCTGGTTGAAAAGGGAGGAGGGTTAGGGTCACAAAGTTCAATACTGCCAGTTCTTGGGCTGGTCTGGTATTGCTGGGTCTTGTTTCTTTTTTCTGCCTTCTGGATTCACGCAAAAATAGGGCGGATGGGATAAGTTGGGCAAGTGGTTACGAGGAGGATTCACAAGAACGAGGTAATGACGGAAACGAAGTTGATGGTGTTGGTCATTAGCAAAAAGATACCATTCATGGAGGCAAAGTACCTAGGCGAATTGTTTTGGTTTTTCGGTTACTGTTTTTTCTCTCTTTTGAAGTATCCCCGAGCCATAGAGACCTTGTTGGATATGGAGTCTACTCATAGTTGTCTGCTTGCTTCGTCGGTTCTTCCGCTTGCCGCTATTAGAGATTGCTGCTTCGAAAATCACCGGGACAGCAGAGAAACAAGGGAGTTCTATACAGGCTATCTGAAGGGCAGTGTAGTTCTATTCGTACTCCCTTTCCTTCTCTTTGTGGTCCGAGGGGTATAGACTCTGGTGATATAAGTCAGGCAAGGATTAGTGATAGTCTCGTGATGATGCTAGCCAAGGCTTGAAACTTTGAACTGAAAGAGCCTGGAACAGGCTCTTGAGGCGTCCGTCTAGTGTTGATGGGACAGGGGGGGATAATCAGGAGTAGATAGAAGTATTATTGTTGATTGCGCGGCGGGCGACTATTGAGTTTTCCCTCCTTCTGTTTTTGTATGGCTCGCTGTAATTGTGGTAGACTGTGCTCATTATGTGTGTCTACTGCGTATATATACTTGGCCTTGACTGGACTCGAACTTCTCATACTCGTTTAGACTCAGGTGGAAACTATGGCAAGCTGAGAATGGCCGGCTTAAACATGGCAAGCAGGTACCTAAGTAATTAGTTGTTTACCTATTTATTTATTTTCTTATTCGGCTCCTCTAATGACGAGCGACTCACGCGGTGTTCGATTTATTATCAGGCAGTGAGTGATATGGACTTGTACCTGTCACCATGCACATACTAAAAGAAGCACAGTTAAGGATTATCTACCATAGTACCACTGCGGCAAGTGCTTAAGTTTAACTGTGTTCTTTTTACTGTGTGCGTGGTGATGGGTATAGGGCATTTCACTTTTGTGATAGATCTCACTGTGGAAGCCCCTCGTCGAGCAGACGAAATACAATATTTACCATAATACCGACTTTCGAGTCTTGGGTGGGCTGGCGCAAAGAAGTGCTAACTCTTGTCCTCAGACGCCTTGTACCTCGTTGAGTTGTCATGACCCAAGAGACATGGTCTGAACAGACAGCGGCAAAACTTAGGCCTACATTTCGGTACTTCACAGTGGCTCCTTGTTTATTGAGTCGCGTGCTACTCTCGCGGTTTCTAGTGTCACGAGGTTGAGCTGCCGAAGGCCGGTAGGTAGGTATGTATGCAAAGAAAATGAAAAGGGTAGTACTCCCAACAGACAAAAGCAACCTCAATTGGAATGGCGAAATCAAAGAGTCACACGGCAGAGTAGTCACGGACACAGTGTGTAGCAGCGAGGAGATGTTACATGGCTTTTACGCGACAATATCCGTACCCAGCTCATCCAGCTCCCAAGTTGACCGCCCCTTAATTACCAGCCATAGCCGCGCGGTAAACGCGAAAGCAACAACACAGCGTGCCCGGGTCACGACGGCCTGAAGGTAAACGACTCGCTAGAGTATTTTTATGCTATCTAAAGTGTATTGCTTTATTTCGCCGCGAAAAAAATAAAAGGAATTTTGCATAAAGAGAAAGACGGTGGTGGTTGCGCCTCGAGATTGCGAGTTCACCTTCGGGCAAAATAAACGCTCAGCTGTCAAAGAAAGAAAAACCCGGGCTGCGATGACCAGGCGTCGATAATGTTATGCCTGCCACAGCAGATATTATCCAGAATAATATCTGGCTGGGGCGCCGGTTCGTAATATAGGCGTAAATATAGATTAGAGTAGAGCCGCTGCAAGGTACGGAGAGTTACCTCGGTATGCACAACCACTACGAATCCCTCACGCTGCACGACGACTAGGTGGACATGTCTGACTGCATATGCCTATCTGCAAGCCGGATGGGTGGGTAAGGTAGTCTCGCTCAATTTACCCGTGCCATACGTATAAAGTTGTTTCTCGCGTACGCGCCGTCAACAGATGCAGATGAGGTTGACCCTGAGATGTCCTTCTGTGCAGGTACCGATGCCGCCTTATTACCCGCGAGCGCATGTCATATGCTTCTCTTTGCCCCTATGTCGTTTCTTGCGAAAGAAATGTACGTACCATGTTGTTGGCGCACATGTTGGCGGCTGGTGGCGTGAGCTGTGGGGAGTAATCCGGACCAAGGAAGGGGCTCGCCAATACACGGCGTAGTCAATATAAAAACCGAGGAGGCGTCACGGCAATTGATAACCCACTCAATTACGAATACATGGAATCTACTCGACCTAGAAGTCTCCATCTCTCAAGGTGTGCAAGATCGTCTCTCGTTTGTTATCGGATCCTGAAGCCTCAGAAAGTCGGACATTCGGCATAGCACTGTCATGGCTCGCCTATCAGCCGCATGTGCCGTTGAGAGCCCCCGGGGGCATGTCCCGGCCAGTAGAGCCGACAGTTGCGTATAGATGGCGTCCCCAGACTCCGCCTCAGCCACGCACGCGGCGACTGTGGACAACTCGGCGGGTTAAGCTTCGTAGTCAATCTAAACGTCTGCATATCTTCCTCAGCCTGCGCAGCCTGCGCAGCCAGGACAGCAAAGTCCGACGGAGAGCATTGGCCAAGGCAGAATCCGGGGCATTAGAGGCCAGATATGCAATCATATCTGTGTTGTACCTTGCTTGATTGCATTGTCTCGGGGCCACGAGCCACCGACATCGAGGACATGGGGACGGATGCGGTTCTTAGTTGTGAGTTGTGGTGACAAGCACGGACCGAACACGTGGGAACTCGAGGAAGAGAAAACAGCCCTCGGAGGAAGGCTTTGGCTGGAGGAGCTTAAGCAAGCCCGCCAACGTTCCGGCTCAGCCCCCAATAAACCAAGTCATCGTCATCCCACGAGCTCCGTTCCCGGAAGCCGTGCCCACCCGGCGGGGCTGCCTTCACGTGGGATGGAAGACGGACGGCAGCAAAAGGGGCTATGCTCTCGTGCACCTGCAGGTTTTGATCTAGGATTTGCGGATAGGAAACCCTTCGCAGTATCCGTAGCTAAGATAGCGGTGAGCTTGGGTTGCCTTAGATGACAGGATGCACCTTCCAGGGTAGGTTGACTGCAGGATATTGGTGCCAAAAGATGAGTTCTTCTTGTTGTAGAAGGCGCACCCAGTCGTGTGTGCGTCTTCCATGCTTGGGCCTTCTTCGGACTTGCGGCCTGCCCACCAGACAGATCTTAAGCTGATAGTCCCTATCCACAATCACAACTCGTTTCCATTGACGCTGGCACACAGTAGTACCAAGAAAGTCCCAAACCAGAGTAAATGCGAAGGAAAAGGGAGGCGCGGGGGGACGATGTGCTCAAACGAACAAGCTTCCTCGCCCGCCTTGATGATTGTCACAAGGCCTTGGTCGGGTCAACCTGGTAATGGCTCTCAAGGTGAAGAAACACCCCCCAGAAAACAGCTAAAGAAAGACGCAGACGCCAAACAGGATCCTGGGAAAGAAACACGGATGCCGAATGTTTGAAACTCCGGGACCGGGGGCCATGTCCAGTGTCTCGGAGGCTTGTCTCTCTCGTCTCGTCAGCAAGGATCCGCACACGCGCGCGCGCTCGCACGCGTTCACCCGAACCCGAATCGCTGGGAGTTGTCTGATCCAGGAGGCGCCGTATCATCCCGCGATGCTCCCGTACGCGGGAGGAAGGGGGCAAACAAGGATCAGGACACAACGAGACATACAATAAGCGTAAAAGATAGAAAAAGAACGGACGATTTTTTTTTTGGTTCGAGGTCTGTCTGAATAGAGAGAATGGGCGCCGCTCTACTTCAGACGACAAACAAGCTATGACTGCATGCCCAGCGTTTCGACCTTTCCCCCCTGGTCAAAGATTGCTGCCAAGATCAATCAATCGGCGGAACGCTTCCAATTCCTTTGCTTTTGAGAAAATCGTCGCCGAAGAGTGAGCCCGCAAGTCGCCAGTCATCCCAGTCTTTTGCAGGTAGTAGACGGAGCTTTGATTTGTCCGTTCTGGTTGTTGCTCTCTTTCTCAGCTCAAAGACGACGGTGTCAGCCGCAGACGCCAACAACAGAACCCACAGATACAATGCTCTTATTGGAGCTCGGGAGAGTCTGGGTGGGCATGGGGAACGCCACCAGGGCCTCAGCCTTGCGACTAACTCTAAGCTGTTTCCCATTTTAGCATGGCTGATCCAACCTTTAGCTTTCAGCCCAGCGTCTTCAGGCCGCGCGAGAACACAAAGACTAGAACGTTTTGTATTGTTTTTCTTTCTTTCTTTCTCTCGTTTATTTCCGAGTCCGCGCAATTAAGCTCAAAGACCCATTCGCCTGTCTCTTTTCTCTCAAAGATGGGAAAGAAGCGGCCCCGCTGGGATGAGCGCATACCGCAGCGACAATTTTAGAAACATGCGTCGCTTCCGCATCACTCTCTTGAACCCCGATCAGACGAAGCCGTCCCCCCTGCCACCTAGGTGCTGGACGTGATTGGTGCGACCAGTTGACGGGGAAGCTCGAACCATGATTGGCCCTCGACGTTCCCAGCTCATGACGCCATCCGGCAGTCTTCTTCAGGACAACCAGAAAGAACGTCCGCTCACAAAGAAGGTAAGGCTCGAGAGGCATGACGCACGGAGAAAGAAGGAGTCTGGTACGAACGATTCAGATACTGTGAAGTGGTAAGGATTGAAAAGAGTGCTTTGTCTCGCCTGGTACCGCTGTGGTAATTATACCGTGCTTCTGGGAGATCTTATCATGGGAACCGGGGGGGTTACCACACAGGTTTTAAAGTTACCTGAGGCAGTCCCGTCCTCAAGAGTGTTTTGGAACCTCAACAGCGTGTGGTCTGTGTGGCCCGCACCCAGTGCCCAAAGAAGAGGCGTGTATCAGAGAGCACCACAAAGCAAGGCTCGTTGCACCGTGTGTGTGTGTGACAGGTGCGTGCGGATGGGATACTTGTAGCACAGTCTCATTGATCCTCATCAGCAGCAATCTCGAGAGATTGCAGATTTGCTTCAGGTGAATCAACACACAGACAGAACACAGTATGTATGCATGCGCAGCGGTTGCAAAATCCTTGACTGCAAGAGGCACCAGAAGCAGCAAGCAAGCCCCCTTCCGAAATCTCGTTTCGTGACAGAAAAGGGCTTCCGGCCAGTTGACCTGCGGCATACCCGCCTGCAACAAGACCCACGACCAGAATTGAAACACCACGAGAAAAAAAAAAGAAGCCCTCGAGGCCCTCAGACCTCATGCCGCGATAAATCCCTCCAGGTCAGTCAGGTACCTGACCTATCCATCCACGGGTCACCAAGGGCCGACGCTCGACCGGTCCATCATCTCTCCGACAACCACCGTAAGGCCTTGCTTGCTGTACATGCCCTGGGCCGGCGAGTCACCACCAGAGGACATACTGGAAAGGGGAGTGCCCGACCGAACGACGAGACTTCGGAGAGCAGAAAGAAGCATGTAGCCTTTCTCTCGTCTAAAGGTAATTTTTATTGCCCTTGCCTTGCATTACATTGCTGCGCGAGTGCCAGGTGGATGCAGAAGAGCTGGAATGTGCTCCAGTGAAAGAAAAGAAGAAAAAACTGCCCGAAAGTAGAACGCCGAATTTTTTTCTATAATTTTCTTTTGTCCATGTATGTGTGCCCGTCGGTTGCTGCCTTGCAAAGAGATGGAGGCATTCAAGACGCCCTCTAGGTTGGCCCCTTGGGGGCGGTGTCCCGCCTGGGTGCGGCCGCCTGGTTTGACACCGTTTGGTTGGCCCGTTATTCCATCTCCATCGCAGCCCGTTCATCGTGGCCGCCGGAAATCCTCAGCTCATGCCGCCCTCCGTATCGGCGGCCATTCTGCTGCGTAGTGCCAAGTCGTCGCGTGGAGTAGCGATCCCGCGGCTTTTTTGCTGGGGTTGTCAATGCGGGAGTGACCAGCCAGCCGGCATTTTTTTCTTTTCGAGACCACGCACAAACACTTATCGATAATAGTAGCCGTAGACAACGCAGCTGACCACGTCTAGAAGAACTCAAAGAGCATACGGACACCCACGCGATTATTGTGGTCTAAATATACCTGCAACCTAAAAAAACACTACGGTCCCAGCAATTAGGACAGGCCTTTGATGTAGGGTCCAGCGGATATCCCGCACAAAGCGGGCCCGCGCGTGTTCTTCTCTGCGTGGGAACGGATGTAGTTGCCGGTCGTTAACGTTGAGGAAGGCGAGGCTTGTGGAGGTTGGATGCTACGCACTGTGTAGGTGAGCTCCGGATACGGGACCGTATTCCCCAGACAGATGGAGCCGACCGTATCAAGTGGCCAAACTCCGCACTGAGATGCTCCGTAAACACTGAAGACAACAGCATTCCATTTCACACGCGATTGCCATTTTGGACGACAGACTCGGGCGGGAGGAGGCCGCTTCCAGCAGTTCTTCTGCAATCTGTAGGTTCATGCTGCTCTCAGAAAAGGACTGGTCGACACAGAAGCTCCCCCAATGGGTGGTGGTTCCGACAAGCGGCCGGCCCTTGGCTAGGCCCCACAGCGGCTCCCTCGCCGGTCCAAGGCGCCATCGACTCATTACAGTGTCCGGATTGCCGAAACTCGCGATATAAAACAGGTCCCTATTGAATTAGTAGGGAATTATGGACTGGTTACCCGTGCGGCCTGCCGATGCCGGAAAAATTCTGTTACTGTGCTGCCCAAGCAGGCGGGTCGGTGGATGGGCGAGGTTGGTTAGGAGGAGGTCGGGCGCTGCAGCCCGGCTATTTTGGTTGACTTTCGGAGATGCACCATAGGGGTGGGGTGGGTAGTCACGGTCGACATCCTCATGGTCTGTCAACCTAAACTTAAGTCTTGGAAAATTCTCTATCATCGACGGCAGCACCTCAAGCAGCTAAGGTGGTCAGGCCTAGGGGGTCCAGCAGATGCTATCGCTCGACGGTTGCATGTTGGAAAGAGAGCCTATTGTTACTTAGTTTTCGCCTCCTACCCCTCCTGATAGCGACTAGCTGCAAGCAATTCTCCAATCAGCCGCGAAGGCTGATTCGATGTTGCCGCCGTCCAGTCGAGTTGATGCCAGCCGAGTGCGCAAGGTCCAATCATGGACAGCAACACATCCGTGGTTCGTCAACCAGCTCTGCCAATGACCGCACTCTAGCCTGAGAGCGCTCTTCTCGGTGCAACCCCATCCCCCTGATGATCCTGCTTTTTTTCTATGGCCTGTTTGGGGTGGGAATGGGAGCAAAAAACAGGAACGGCCGAATGCCTGCTCCGGTTTTCTGAGGCTGACGATGACGGAGCAAAGCACGCAGGAACTCGGATCTGTCACTATAAACACGACGTAAAACCAGGGCAGGTAGGTACCTAGGTGGTGGCTGTGGTGGGAGACAGCCCAGCAATGGTGTAACTGAACTGGTCAACTGGCGGGTCTGTCTTGAATGCTTCGCCAGCGGCTGGAATCTCGAAAGATCCGATGACTGCGGTTTCGCACACACGCGGATCAGCAGCAGGCCTTTTGCCCGCTTATGGAATTTTCTTGTCTCCGAGTAGAGTTTTCGAGTTTCTCAGGGTTCTGCACCTGCTGCTGCAGAAGCCCAGGCGCGGCGCTAGCGCAAGTAGCGTGTCAAGAGCGAGGACAATCGATAACCACACGTCGAGAAGTCGCAGTGTCTTCTTGGGCGAGTCAAGGTCTGTTCAACTTGAAACGCTCTGGACGGCCAACCACGACGGACCCTTCTCGCCAATCGAAGCGCAGCCCAGACACCACAAACCCTCCCTGCCCTCGTGCTGGTGGTGCTGGACTGGCAAACGGGACTGGCTGGCTGAATTCATCCCTTCCCCCCAGCCCACGGGATTTTTGGCTTCCGCCAGGCGGGTTTGGCGGGCGGGCGGTGGGAATGGAAATGCTCGTTGACAACTAGGTAGGCTCTTTTACCCTCTCTCTGCTTTGTTTGCACATGGGCATCGCCCCAGCCCCAACAAGGCGAGGCCTCTACAGAGTACTATGTAGGTATTCAGGGTCAATTTTGGCAGCTCGCAGTCGCCCCTCTGGTCTCCCTTAGGCAGGTATATCGATGATTGAACCGTTTTGGTGCTGTGTAAGCCCTGCGATCCTGTCGTCGTTGAAGGCGCTGGCAGGGGTTGCCCAATGCAAGGATGATGGGCGTGGCAGATACGGCCTGTCATGCGTGCGTGCTAAAGCCCCTTTCCCCCTCGACTCTGGCGACGACCGATGGGCGGACTGAAGGGAAGGCGAGGTACGTAGCGACCTGGAGGGAGGCATGTGCGTCGAGGTCGACGGCGGGCCCGGTTCTTGCATGGCCGTTGCTCGTTGCTCGTTGCTCGTTGCTCGTGCCTTGGCGAAGCCCCTTCGAGGGAGGTACCCCGTACCCCGTACCCCGTACCCCGTAATGTACCTTCCCTGCCCAGACCGTCTCGTTTGCCCAGCACACTGTGCAGTGACTGCAAGTGCAGTCCACACCCTCCCACCCACCCACACCCTTATGCGATGCGCCCGCCATTTAGACCAGCCCGGGCAGCCCAGCCCATTGAAATAAACCTCCCACCCTCCCAGGCTTTTGGGATGGATTCCCTCTCCATTTCTTCACATCCAGCCCAACCTGCCGACTACTGCTGCCCCACTCCCAAGCAAGCAAGACCTTCGACGCGGACAAACACGTTTATTACTGCTGCCGACTCTCGATCCAGGAGACCGAGTTCGAGATTCCTAGACATTGTGTGTTCTACCTGTCTCCCTTGACTAGCCGTAACCGCGACTCCAGACCACCAAACCACCAGACCATCGTCCAATGTCGCTGGTCGACCGCTCCCTCCCATTCAGGGTGGCCGGCCGTTCTATCCACGGCTCAAATACTGGGGCCTTCGACGACAAGCTCCAGCGCGTGTACTCTTCCCCCCCAACTTTTGGCGAGCCCATCTTCGACGATTTCTGCGACATGGACGACCACGAGTCAATGGCGCCGAGCCCGAAGCGGGCGAGGCCAAGTGACGAAGCCCCTGCACTCCCACAGAAGAGCGCACTCAGGGCATCACGACTGGTTGACAACCTGGGACTCAAGCTCGGAGGCTCTCTCGAGGCCATAGAGTCGGGACAAGCTACCCCCTTGGACGTCTACCTTTCGTCAGAAGAGGACGCCTCATCAGACGCCGATGACTTTTCAGATTATGACTACGACTCCAGCAACGACGACCCGTCCTCGCCTACACGGCGGAGCAGCCACGAGGTCACGGCTCGGGTTGTGTCGGTGGTGTTCTCGGGCAAGCCGCTTATCGTCGACCTGACAGAACTACGGAGGAGGTCCATATCCCCCAACTCTGTCGGCACGAGGACACGATCAAGCACAGTCTCGTCCAATGCTCCCACGCTTGACCGGTCGGTCACACCTGAGAGCTCCGTCTCTTCACCAGTTCAGCAGACCCCCGAAAGGGAAAACAGCATATCCGACGCGGTGGCCAGAAAGAAGCCGCTTTTCCTAAACATCGACCCATTCGCCAATGGCAGCACATACTCACTTGAGCTTTCTAACAAGACTGCCCACAGCAATGGGCTAGAGCAGGACAACACTAGCAGCCCTGTGCGGCCACCGAGGACGCCAACACAACTCTTTAAGGGCGTCACCAGAACATTTAGCCTCGTTAGGAAGAGAAGCCGGCCAACCTTAAATACAAGTAGCAATCTCTCACAGGCACCGCGCGATCCTTTTTCATCAACCTCTTCTCCGAGGAGCTCGCTTAATACGGGTCCGGCAGCGGCAGCGGCTGCGGCGGCGGCAGAACCAGAAGCGGCGGCGGCAGAGCAACAGCCAACTACGCCCCAAACGCCCGTCACGTACAACGATATTCTTAGAGCGGTTAAGAAGAATGCCATAATGATGCCAGGTGTCTCGTCGGCGCAGCAACAAGAGCAAATGATTTCGCCAGTGTCGCCAAGCCAGGCGCCCAAGAGGGGCATCCTCAGCGGATTGGCCTCGAGGCGACGGAGCATCAAGATGACAGGAAAACTCCTTTGATGGGAACAATCCTGGGAAGGGCGAAAAGTGCTCATCTATTTTTCACATTACTGCGCGCATGGCGTTTTTTGGCGGTTTCCTTGGCACAGGAAGACCATTGTTTATGATGGCTTATACATGACATGGCGTTGGTTGGTAGAGGGGTAAACTGAACCCTCTTTCCACATATTTTTGTGCAATCTCTTCGTCTTCACGACGATTTACTATCGGGATCTGACAGGAGCATGCTTTTTTGGGAGTTAATATCTTTATGACAATATGATACCAGACAGAGATTGCAGAGAGAAGTTGCAAACAAAATGCTGTTTTTTCCCACACAATATCTACCTTCACAGAGATTTGATTTCCTGTATCCCAAAAGTCAATAGGCTTCTTCTTTCCATTACTGCTAACGTGAAAGTGTTTTCGATATGGGCGTCACAGTGTCAGCCGGATCTGGACTGCCCCGAGTCAGTCTGTTTCGGTCCGTTTCGTTTATGTCTTGTGATTCTTCAGCGACCCAAGAGCTCTAAATTGCACAGTAGCATCACCTGCAGAGTCAAGTCACGTCAAATGAATCGCACAGACCAATGTGTGGGGTGACGGGGACCGGGGGGGTCCTTGCTTTTGCGACACGAGGAATGAGAAGAAAAAAATGTGAAGCATTTCGCTTGGTAAATGTTTCGCATGTCCGCACCCCCGCCCCAGTGGGATAGGGGCGACGGACGGGTGTGTTTCGAAAAGGGGCGGGGGTCCCCCCTCACGCACCTCCACCATCACCACCTAAAAACCACCACCATGCTTCGTCTGATAATGGGTGACGGTTTCACGCCAGTAGAGAGATTGTGACAGGAATACACACTTTAAAAGAAGCGGCGGAAAAATTAAGTTTATTGGGATCAATCGTGAAAGGTGGTGCACATGCGGTGTACAGCGCGTGCGTGTGAGTGTGTCGCGATGGAAATGTTTCAAAAGAGGCTCGTCATTCATGAGGATCGCCAATATTGCGGGAAGAGTTATTCATATGATGTGCAGATAAACTAAATTACGTGGTGGCTTTCAAAATCGTGTAGTATTTCTCTTCCGGCAGTGAACGGATACGGATTCCAAATGATTTGAAGAAAAGAAAACGGTCTTGCGTACATACATACTCAGGCGTTCGGGCACTTTCCACAAAACGCTGCTCGTCATTTGCGCAACTGCAGCCATCTTCAATAGATCATGCAAGGCACAGGCTGGGTGTTCGCGGGATCGATCGGTGCAAAGCATTGACCAGTTGTGACGCTGTACTACAAGTCCCCCCAATGTGCTTATTCAGGGATGGGGGCCTAGCACAGTATCTATCTGTATGATTGGTGTGTGGAACGAATGCAAGCACTTTCCGAGAGGGGAGGACTGTACAGCCGTGTAAGTCAGCCAGCTGATGGAGCTTGAATCCGTTTTAGGTAAGCAAACGGCAATTCCCTTTTGAGAGTTCTAAACCGCTCTCGTGTTAAGATGATGATAGGAAGCAAAGAGGTTTGTCTCTCTTACAACAAACTCAACGACAGGCATCACTTGGCAGCTCGACTGGACGGGATTGAAGTTGCACGATTCGCGGAAGTGCGAGTTGCATCAAGGAGGAACAACTTGGACTCCGAGCCTACCACTGTTGCTCTGGTGGTGTCCGTATACTCTTTCCTGGTTGAAGCAACCCCTATCCATCTGTCCTTACCGAGCAGCTCCAGACAAGCCAATTGCGATTAGACTTTTGGCTTCCTTCCTAAACCAAGAGCCGAAGACCTGCTCCTACCCTCCACCAGCCGTCTAGCCGTGTTACTACTTCCCACTCCGCAGAAGGGCAATGCTCAGGAGCGGCCCAGCAAGTCAGTCAGCTCCCACGTCTATTCTCAACTGAGCTCCCTTTACGGACTGTTGAAAAAGGAAGAAGCAGCCCCCATTCCCCCCCCCCCCCTCGCACTAAATCTTACATGCTTGCTTTCTTGCATGCTTGCCGGCTTACGTACCTTAGCAAACCCCCCACACCCGTTCTTCTTCGTCGTCAGCTTTTTTTGAGGGCCCGAACTCGTTGACCGGGGCTGGGCGCTGCCGAAGTCTGGAGTGCATAAGGAATGGGCTCGTCCCCAGCCGTGCATCAACGCATCAACTTACACGCCGCAATCCCACATTTGCCCGAACTTTTTTTTTAGGTGATGACTGAGAGCGGTGGCAGCAGGAGAGAGAGAGAGTATGACGAAAACTATTACGAATGTAGCGTAACCCCCCTTTCCCCCTCGTCGAGGATGCAGATAATAAGCGGCTGCAGCAAAAAAGAAAAGCCCGAAAAGAGAAGGCTTTTGGATAGGCAGGTTTATACTTCTCGACGTCCGGAATGCTGATCACCCCCCTACTTCCCCCATACTAATCCCTCCCGCCATTGATCCTCCGGCAGCTGAGGCACAGCAAAATCCCATTGCGGTCTGTCTATCTGTCCGTCTCCCACCCCCTACACTGTATACGTGGCCGGTACTGAGGCGAGACAAGAAAAAGGGAACAAGAAACACAAAGACGGGGAGGGCAAGGGGAACGGGCCACGAAACAACAATGAACCAAGGGATAGAAATAGCAGCCAGCGCTATTCAATAATGCCACGGGAAAAAAAAACCCTATGACGGACCAGGGGAACCTCTCTTTGGTCCCTATAGACAAAGAGACTATATGCGTGGCTGAGCCAGCAGATCCCCCGGCTTACGGTTCCTTCTCCCGAGATTTTTTTTTTCTTTTTTCTTTTCTTTCCGCATTACCCACTCTTTTTCTGAAGCCGGGGACACTATCAGGATTCATGCTAAGATTTGCAGTACAGTACACAGTGTGCGAGTTTGGGGCCGGAGCAAACTGTCTCGGCCGGCCTCTACCTGCCCACTCCTTCTCGCTTTTTGCCTGCTTGTCTCGATTTGGGAACAAGACCCGACCCGACCCGAGGACCGGATCCAGCATGGCTTGGCACTTGCTATTCGTCCAGTGCAATTGCAGTCGTGAGCCATTGTCGCCTTGACGGGACACACTGATGGCCCGGCCTTGTTGGTATGAGAGGGGAGGAGTGGAGGGCTATCCGCGTCTGGGTCTGGCCCAGCCTAGCCCACCGCAGTTGGTTCTCTAAGCAGACTAAGTTTGTTTGGGGCTAATGTGGTCGGGGTCTGACATGGCAGTCACGGTGGCTAGTTCCCCTTTTTTTGCCCTCATCTCCTTTTTTTTCCCGGCTTGTCGCGGCTGGGTTTTATTTATTGATGTTGGCCCGACCCACTCGCCGGCCGGGCCGGATACGGTGGTGGGGGCCGGGGTATGCCGGCCCGCTTTCTAGGCCCGTTTCGGGCGGAGGCCCGGCCTCGGCCCTCCGTTACCCCTGACAAGGGCAATTTGAGGCTTTTTGAAATTTTTTGAGTCATTTAATCGGAGAAGTCCCCAGTAGGTTCCTGGTTTACTTTATTTATTTTTGGTGACAACCTTTGGATAGGTGAGATGCCAACTTTTGTTGCGGGATGGATACATCATCGTAGCCAGCCGTGCAGGGTATTGTTCTTTTCCTTAGCGCCGCAGCACCAACATGACTGCCTTGTAGCTGTATAATATTTTGAAGTATTAAATGGAATGCGAGCGACGGCACCAAGACGTTAGGAACATCCAATCGCTGTGCTACCTATTTGCTTTGACCTCCATGCGTCCAGCTGCCAGCTACGACTTCGATGTAAACCGGAGTTGCTCATGGAACATGGCGCTGAAGAGAGCTCACCCTGAAGATTGAAGCGTACCGATTATGTAGGCTCAAGGCTCAACACGGGGCTTGGCCTACCAGAATCTCAAAGATGAAAGAGTCCGTTGTGGCTCATATCTTCTCTCTTATACTCCTGCTGCACGGTTCTGGTGAGGGAAAAGCTTTCTTGTTCATATTGCTCTTTCTCATTGGACTGGAGCTCCTGTTTGAGTAACCAACCTGACGTCTTCATGGAGCTGGTTTGCTAGACAGATGCAGCAGCCGGAAGATACTCACCCAACACTGTAGGCCGAGGTTCAAAACAGGGCTGTCTAATGTGGTGATTGTGCGCCCAGGCTCTCTCTATCTGGAAGCTGATATCTGGGCAAGAAGAGGGTACTTTGGAGCGGGGTTTGTAGAAGTTGAACCGAAACTCATGCTGGAAATGGTAGAAGAAAGGGAGAGGAGTAGCTCCGACTAGGAAAGCAGCAACAACAACATCAACGGGGAGAACCGCTTCGACCACTGTAAAAGAGATATCCCTGTAGCGTTAAGTACTCGAAGTACAAGGAACACCAAATAATAGAGCGCGAGAATAAGATTGAACAGACTGACTACCCAACCACCATTCCACAAGCCTGTGGGGAGTAATGGGAGATGTCGACAGCGCCGACCTTAATTCAATACTCGGATTAGCTCTCCCATCTTGAAGACGCGTGATACGAGAGCAGGTCTTCATAAGACATGCACTAGTTTCTTCCGAGAGTTTCCGTACTCGTGGGATAACATAATGGGGAGGAGGATGAGAGGAGAAGGAGAGCAGGTTGACAAGCCCTGGCGTGACAGATACAGTGATGGAAAGGTATCTTTCAGTGGGAGGACGAGGAAAAGGAGAAGAAATATCAATAATAATAAAGTAAAGAAGGAAAATGAGACACTCCTTCTCAATCTCACCCTACACGATTTCACCATGACTCTGTCCCGCACACCTCCCGGGCGGTAGACAATACAGCACCCTCGCTCCTTGCACGTTGGGAACCAATTAAGAAGAACACCATCGCCACAATCGACCATGGAAGTCCCAAAAAGAGGGAAATAGAACGAAAACACAATTAAAATCTCTACCGGGTAGCTATGTGCATCACCACCCCCTATCCTCTGGGGAAAATAAAGAAAAGGTTTTCGGTCCGAGCCGTCTTACTACGGCACGCATTCCGAGCAGGTGCCGTCATTGACGTCAGGATGCAAAAGGCAGCAAGCCATCGACCACAAGACCAGCGCCTTTCTTTTGCAAACAACCCACCGGGAGAGGAAGAGAGAAAGCTAACTGCCGAGGTCGAGGATAGGGAAACCCGCGATGCTTCCGAGGCAGTGGAAAACCTGCGCGCGGCTTCAAGTCCCACTGGCTAGGTAAAGTACCTACTTTACAACACCCAACATGATGACTCTAGCAAAGAGTCACATGGACGAAACAGATCATAACCAACGACAAGACCGCGCAGTAAGTAAGTAGCTGGGCGAGAGCTCGATTCAATACTTCTGATACTGTATATTTTTCCTTCTCGTACAATATCACTCCCACCCGCTCCTATGCTATTACCAACTAACACCCTCACCCATCCACCACCGTCATGTATTCAAAGACAAAAAATAGTATTAAGACTTGCTAGGGGCATGTGCCCGGCTCGTGTTGTTCAAGCTGAGCACAACGCCTGCAGAACAACATATAGAACAGTGAAACGAGATGAAAAGACGCAAAGAAATAGAAGGGATTTGCAAAAGCAAAGTCAACTTGACAGCCATTGGGCAAATTCCCCGTCAACCCAACCGACCTGCCATCCCCTGGCCCTGGTTGGGGACTTTTGATGTTGCCCGTGATGCTCCACCCCCCAAAGGAAGCCCCATCGTAAACCTCGTCTTTGTCGGCTGTTCAAGACAAGACGGTGCGAAGTCACCCGATCAATCGGATTCGAACCGTCGCTGTCCCCCCCCTTCCGTGTAAACTGCCTATATGTCGTCATGAGAAGGCCCGGGTCATTGCCGCAATGATTTCCCCCTTGTATAACTCCCGTAAATAAATACCGAGACCACATTAATTACTTGTCGAGATATCCCTGGCTAACAGTTTTCAGGGGCGGTGACACACAAGTCTCTGCCTCTTGGTCATCCGCACTCTTCTTTGAATATGCGCTTTCTCCCCGGGTATGGCTTGCGACTAATGGGCGACAAGCCCCAGGCTAGACCTCCAGCTCCACAGCACTTCGCTGAACAGCCGCGCTTTGGTGCTCCCGGTGCGGCAGTTCCCGCAAGCGCTAGGTGGTCTAGGCTCTCCGGGATCGAACGGAGCCGTTAATCTTCGCGCCGGTCGACTTGGCACTTCCGTTTCCGGTGCCGCTTGAAGCCCGCCCGTTAAGCATCTGGTGCGCGTCCGGCAGGGGGGCTTGGCTCATTCTCCGCACGGCCTTTCGGCCACTAGGCCGCTTTCCGTCCTTCTTGTACGTGGCGAAGTAGAACGAGATGAAGAGGAAGAGGTAAGAGCTGATGATTCCAATACCCGAGAAGGCAGCAAACTCCTCGCCTGCGCATTTTCCGGCATTGGGCATGTTGGGGAAGTAGGTCGAGGTAAAATAAGTGTACGAGGCAAAGTAGACAAACCCTGTAATTGTCAGCACTCATCTGAACCGCACTCGGAATCGATGTCAACAACATACCGAGGTCAATGACGAATTGGGAGATTTGGAGACGGGTAATCCACTCCTTCCACCAAATGCGGACACCGCGCGCGCTCTGGAAGTAGTACCAGTACATGACCACGTGTACCAAAAGGTTCAGCGTAATGACGACCCACGAAACGGAGGTCGAGCCAATTAGCTGAGTATAGCAGAGAAGGGCCGTCGCGCCGTGGTGGTAGCAGTGCAAAAAAGCTGAGAAGTTAGCAGAATTCCCTATTGCTAAGTGTGCGCTACTCTTAAGGGAATTACATACTAAGCGGCTTCTTCTTGAGAAACAAGAAGCAGGTATCCAGGAGCTCGAGGTACTTGGTCAGGTAGTTCAACTAGGGGCGCATTAGCAACATGCACGGAGTCGCAGACGACAGCGGGCAGATTTGACGCACATAGTAGAGAACAACCAGGGGTTTGGTCCAGCCGCCCTCCCTGTCGCAGATTGTATAGAAGATTCCCTGGCGGACCACAGTGGGCAGCAGCTCTTCGACGAAAAGGGCGAGCAGGATGGCGCTGATGGCAGTCAAGTAGAAGTTGTGAATGAGAAACAGCTTCTGCAGCTTGAAAGGTTCGCGGTTACGCATGATTTCACGGCCGCCAAAGATGATGGCGTAGTATACAACGATAAAAATGCCCGTCTCCTTCATCGTGGACATGGGCGTCTGGCCGGGCTTGAACCTGAAGTCATCGGCAGGGTAGCCAACAACGAGCTCAAAGGCCTTATTGAAGAGGCTCCATAGATGAATGCCAAAGGGGCGGTCCAAGGTAGGGATCGGAATCTTGCTGACCAGCTCCCTGATCTGGGGGGACTGGTCAAGCAGGTTTGAAGGCGACAAAGTCGTCATTGTTGCAATTGTAATTGCAATTGCGGCTGCGATTGGGATTGTGCGTGTCGCGTGCGCGTTCGGCTCGACGCTCGAGCGTCAAAAAAAACCAGAAGCTAGCAGACCAATCAGTCGGACGCTGTCCCTGAGGGGGCAAAGAGGAGAGAATGCGGCGCGGGGAGGGGAGGGGGAAGTGAAGGCGCACCTGTGTGTCCGTCGCGGGCGAGCGGGAATGGAAGATTTTTTGCACAGGGACACGCGCGAGCCGGGAAACGCGGCAACGGGGATGGAAGGCGATGAATCAGCCACCCACCGAAACGAAGGGCGCGAGGAACAAGGTCAGAATGAGCGACAAGAAGAGAAGAAGAAGAATTAAAGCAGCGCCCAAAGCACCCGAGGGCTAAGATATGACCTTGAGAAGTAGAAGGCGCCAAAGTGAAGGTTCGCAAAGGCGATGGGTTCGGGAGGTCGAAAGCCAGAAAGCCAAGTATTTCAAAGGCCCGTCTTGCACTGGACGCGACAAAAGGGGAAGCCGCTAGCCTCTTACGCTGGGGTAATTGAACTGGGTCCTCATTTCAAGTTCCTGCATGTGATTTATGTTGAACTTCTCCTTCCCCCTTCGACCCCATTTCCCGGCGCAAGTTTTGATGGCCAATCAGGCTGCTTGCTGGTGCTCGTGAAAGTCGCCCCGAGCACCGGGCCTCGGGAGTTCCCAATTGCATTTCGCTCTGGGATCTGGGATCGAAGAGAGACAGCCTGGCCATCTCTCGCCAGTGCCCACTAGACCCAAACCCACCAAGAGTCTGGCACCCCGAGCAACCCGGTTCTTTGCCACTGTGCATCTCCTTTTATGGAGGTCGCGCGTATGTATTCCATTTTCGACCGCGGATACGCTCGTCGTCTGGGCCTTGGGGGCGAGTCCGCCGGCGGTTTTGTGTAACCACCTGAGTACGGAATAGTATACGTGTAACTGACAGCTTTGGTTCGGGCTTGTCTTTCGGGAATAGGCCCGTCCCCCGCAACTTGACACAAACTTGGGCGGCTTTCACCTGTCAAACAAGCTAATGGGAAGTTAAGATGGGCGCACTAAGGAAAATGCTAAGGTCCAACACATAGGAAGTACGGAACACCAATTGCAAGACTGTCACGGCTGTCAAGCTATCCAAGCTGCCAAAGGTGTCTTTGACGGCTTCTCTGTTGATGATTCTCGGAGGAATAAGAACAATTGGTCGAGACATGGAACACCTAGATACCATCTCTCCGCAGCCCATGTCACAGACAATCTTTTGGTCGAGACTGACGTAAATGCGGGGGGCATCCGCGCATTAGGCGATTTCAGTCTTTCCGGTAAACAATGATAGAATGGCTGGACGGGCTTGGATGTTCCTGTGCCGTGTGTGTGCAGCAAGGGGGCAGGAATCACTGCCATTACTCAAGATCGCGACATCCGCTTGCTTGCAATTGAACCGGGGGATGGCATTGGCAAAACAATTGAATATGATTGATTACGGAGCGGTAGAGTTTATCTTGCTAAGGACCAAAATAACGTTGTAACGGCTAAAGGCTCTGAATAAGATGCACACGCCGCTTGAGAAGGAAAGAAGCTCTTGTTCGCTGTTTCACATCTTGTACGGATATACTTTTTGGGTTCAGAACGGAGTCCTCCGTGCATACCTGACTCTTTATTTACCTACTCCATTTATCAATCGAGAAGGCTGAAGTCGCACTTAGCCACACATTCGAGACTGCAAGCCACACTTCTGTGCTATATGCTTAACGTGCAAGTGGTGATTGGTGCAGCCACAGGCAGTGTGGGGGGGCTTTTACAATGCGCCGCGACTGATTGGTGCTTTGGATAGCTTCGGAGCTTGGGAAGAACAGCTGCTGAGTGAGGCCACTGTAACGGTGCTACCAGTTTTATGCAGGGCGGCTAGTCATCTAAGCGAAAGAACGAGCATAGCCGAAGAGAATCGTTCGATTCCGATGCAATATTGCTCCATCCACTTCCAGGTTCCCTGTCGACGACCACCATCCTTTCAACGCATCCAAATTCAATTGCCTCCCAGGACAGCCCTATCTTGTTGAGCTCCCCGCTCTGCCGTCAATTGCCACCCCCATCCGCCGTTGCAGCTCGGGTGTTTATTTTTCTCTTCGTTTCTCTGTTAGCCGCCCGCATCGACCCCTTCGAACTAATGTCGTCCTCTCTGCTGCGCGCCGCCGTTCGCGGCCCCTCGACCACCTTCTTCCGCGCCAACGCCGTTGTCGCCGCCCGGACCCAGCCGCTGGCCGCCCGCGTCGGCCTCGTTGCCCCCAGCCTGCTGGCCGTCTCTACCAACACCAGCAGCTTCAGCACAACGACCCGCGTGCGGTCTGAGCACAAGGAGGAGACGTTTGAGGAATTTTCGGCCCGGTGAGTTGACAACGGTAGAGACATGACCGACGGAAGCTGGGAAGGGCGCAAAAGTTTTCAATGGCAAGCTTCTTGCGAACTGGCAAAGCTTCCTTCATATGGTGCGGCACGGGCCCACCATATCCTGCGGCGTGTTTAGAGGGGAGAGCATATACCCTTTCCGACCACAACGGCTAGCCGGATAGCCACGTACGGCATTCTATTGTTCTCTGAATTGATCCCTAACACGCAGTTTGCTTGGCGCAGGTACGAGAAGGAATTCGACGGCGTCCAGGATGTCTTTGAGCTCCAGGTAAGCTTTGGAACTCGCAATGCCCTCTCATCCGCCGTGAATTTTTTTCACCCCGAAAAGAAGAAACAACGAGCATGTCGGCTTGATAGCACTGTATCAGAGTAACGGCAGGATCACAATGACGCGGGGGGCTGACCGCGTACGATTGGAACAAAAATAGCGCAACCTCAACAACGCTTTCGCCTACGACTTGGTCCCCTCACCTGAAGTGATCGCCGCCGCTCTTAAAGCCGCACGGAGGGTCAACGACTTCCCTACCGCCGTCCGGATCTTCGAGGGTAAAGAAGACCCCGCCACCCCCTTCGACCTCATATATTTGGTCAAATGTGGCCGTGAACTAACAGTCGCAACTAAAACAACAGGCATCAAGGCCAAGACTCAGAACAAGAAGCAGTACCAAGAGTACCTTGACGAGCTGAAGCCGCTGCGCGAGGAGTTCGGCATCGAGCTCGTGGAGGATTTGTACCCCGAGAAGCCCGAGCACTAAATACGAGCGCACACTCCGCCGAGCAGCATACCAGAAGAAAACCAGTCTCGGGGCACGGTCTGGGTTGGGCTTTTAATGGCTCGCTGGGGTTTCAGGGAGCTGGGTAATTTGAGTGAGTGGATTGATGGATGGATGGATGGACAGAGGGCAGTAGTAGTAAGGTGGAGGAGGGATCGCAGAATACCACCACAACACAAGTCCTCCGAACTAACCCCCCCCCCAAAAAAAAAGAGAATGTCGGGGGCACAAATCTGTATATGTTCACTAGACTTTTAAACGGGAGAGACCACCAGATTCGAGTCGTGCTGATCTGGTCTAAGAGTGATAGATGTTGTTTCCCGTGAGACAAAAAGTGTGTATTTCCCCCCTCCTCTTGTAGGCCTTGATGATTTACTTTCGCAATCTGTCTAGGTTGGTGTGAAAGATGGAGAGTGACATTGTATACATCCAGGGCATTTAGAATTACTTACATGCATGTATTGGTACCGGGACTCATATTCACTCATTATGTTTGTCAATAATATAGAAGGATGTTCTGTTTTCCCTTTGGCCAGGACTGAATTGTACGGCCGTGTCTGCTGGGGGGTTTTCTTCTTCGCTTTCTACGCTTTGAATAGATACATAGGACGCCTCATGCCTTCAAGTATGGCCTGCCGCTCTCAAACCCCCTCTTGCATATTCCCCATCCCCTATTCCCCATCCCACATCCCCAAGATCAATGGATAGCCTGCGCCGCGCTTGAGATCCCCCATATTTAGTAGGTTCTGCCCCGCCTATGACCGCGTACAAGGGGCTACCGTATGTACAGTAGATACAATAAGAATAATAAAATTTTTAGAACCAAACGCACCATCCCTCCGGTCCCCTCCCAAAGAAATGGCCAAGATGGCCAGATTCCGCGGAAACGATAAGACTTGTTCTCGCGGTATCATGCAAACCGCCCAGCGTGTGCCTCCCCGTGTACAGCTCAAGCCAGCAGGCTATCAGCCAACCAGCCGGCCCGGCTCCATGGCGATCTCGCCCCGAGGCCATGAAAATATCACTGGCCACGTCCCCGTCCCCTAGTTATTCCTCTCCCCCGTGATCGTGTCTCCCCTGATCCCTAGTCTCGGAGATGTGGCCAGCGACCATTGTTGAAAGTCATTCCTGGGACTGTTGTGGCGGGGCCGGCAGCACCGTCAAACGGGGCAGGACTAGTGCCTCGGCTTCCGGCGCCGCCAACGACAGCCCGGCTAGGTCGTGGACTCATGACACCGGGGCGCGGACTCCGCGGAACACTAACCTGCCGAGTCTCGCGTCGCCCGGACCTGATTACGCGCAGCTCATCTCTAGCGCGCTCAATCTCTCGCTCCCGTTCCCGTATGATGGCGTGGAGCTTATCCGTCTGCCTGCGCGTTGCGTCTACCTGGTTGTCTGCATTGATTTGGTGAATCCGCACGAGATTCTCGTCCGCTCGCTTCGCCAGAATTTCCACCTTCGCACGCAGCTCTTGGTTCTCTGCCTTGAGCTCGACAAACGAGTTGGACGCGTCCTGGTAGGCCGCGCGGCTATACTCTGTTTCCTTCTGAGCACTGGCAAGTTTCTTTTCCAGACTTTGCGCCTTAGATTGCGCCTCCTCGAGATCTTTCCGAGCCAGGGAAAGCCCGGCAACTTCAGGGTTTGACGAGTTGGCCAAGGCGGCGTTGGATTTGTCGGATTGGAGGTCCTTGATCTGCTTTTTCAGAGTTGCCGCTTCCACCCTGGCTGCCTCAAGCCGTTTCTTGGCCGTATTCGCATCGTCAATGGCTTTCTTGTGTTCTAACTCAAACGTTCCTCGGTCCTTCAAAGCCTGCATGTATTTTGGCTGTGTGGTCTGGACTGTACGTTTGTAAGAATCGCGCTCCTCTTCAAGGGTTTTGACGCACACGTGTAAGATCGCTTCGGCATTCGCCTGCGTATGAAGAAGATTCTCCAATTCCGCAATCTGGCCTCCATTAACACGAGACCCAAAATTATAGGCGAACAGATGCCTCTTACCTTACACGCCATGAGCTCAAGCTGCTCAATAGGCACCTCAGTCAGATGAATGCGGGTATTGCCAGCAGGCATGTACTTTGCGAGCGTGCTCTTCAGCAAGTCGCTCATTCGTGCTGGAGCATTGTTGTGTGCGGGTTGCTGAGCATCGAGAACCCTCAAACGTTTTGAAGGTCCTCCTTCAACGTTGTCCTGCAACTGAATTAGCTTTGTAGAAGACAAAACACAATAAAAGAGGGCTTACATTTGCGCGTTTACGCACGCTCAGTCCATCTTGGGATTGAGACTCCTCGGCCTGGGACCCTTGGGTACCCTGCGTGCTCAGCCAATGTTCAAAAAGGTTACTTGGGAGAGCCTGAGGTTCCCAATCCGGGTCATCGCCTCGGTTTTTAAGAAAACTGGCGAAGATCTCGGCTATCTCGTGCGGCTCTGAATATCCGGGCTCGGGGTTCTTTAGGATATCTTGAGCCGAAGCGATCGCAATGTTTAGCGCATTCTTGCGCTCGAGACCGTCCAAGCCAGACCCCAGCTGCATATCGATATGCTCAAGCGAGTACGTAACAACAAGGTTGAGAACTAAGGGTGTCAACTCATCGTAGCCTAAGGTCTGTGGCAAGCTGACTTCCCTAGCAGCATGATCGAAAGCAATGACAACCTGGACGCCTCCGTTGATTAAGCTCAAATCCTGACCCGACGCGGCCAAGATAACCTTCAACCCATTCGGCCCGCCTGATACAGTAGGACTAATCGGGGTTTCTCGACCGAGGACTTGGTGATGAATACCTCCGGCAGATACGACCGCTTCTAGATAGTCGAATGTGCGGCCAGGTCGAGAGATAATCAATATGCAGATTTTCGTATTCTTCAGCAAATTCAAAAACTCGTGAATGAAGGAAAATTTGGGGTTTGAGTTTGTCGCGTGCCTCGACATCTCTCCCTTTTTCATTGGGGCAAACGTGTCGGCATAAGCCGGTAGGTCGCAGAGCTCTAGAAAGCGTTCAAAGACGGCATCTATTCTTCTCACCAACGAGTCGCTGGGCAGCCTTGTGAACGAACGCGTAAACACCTCGCCGAACTCAATCATGGTTGCCTTGTTGTCAGAGATTGTCTTGAGATACTGTGCGCGGGTACTGGCAGCCATAGGCAGGGTGACGATGAATTCTCTTAGTATTGGGGACGATTGTTCACCGTCTCCTGGCTCTTCGTGGTTGTCTTCTCGAGACTCGTGATACCCAAACCCTCCAAGCGCCGCCGCGGGGTTCCCTGGACCTTCACTCAGCAGAGGCAGGGTATGCAGGCCGTTGTTCGGGAGAGCAGCGTCTCCAATGGAGGCATCATCGGTCGTAGTCAAGTCTGAGGGTGCCACGGTTGTTGGGGTCTGTTCATGTCCTTCTGCTAGCTCAGGGTGATCTGGGGAGATACTGAGTCTCGAGGCGGATATATTGGGGGTTAGGCCTATGCTTAGGCTTCCTCTAAACTTGTCGGCGGCCGAGATGGACTCTTGTGGCACTGCTGAGCTAGGCTTTGCTCCAGAACTCATGTCAAGACCTCGGAAAGCAACGCTGGATGACACATCTTGCCACGAGCCAAATAACTCCGGCTGCCCCTCAAAAGGCTGCCCAGGCCGTTGGGCTATACCATCGTCCGATGCAGGAAGGAAAGCTGACGGTGAGACTATTGGGTGTCCGGGCTCAACTTCGTGAGCCTGAATGGTACTTTGCACCGAGCTTAAAGTAGTCAAGTCCGCCAATGGCTCTTCGAATATTCTAGCTCGCATTTGTCTAAATTCGTCGACCGCTGACAAGCGTGGCGTGCTTTCTCTTGGAAAACCGTCCATAATGCTGGCTTTCGGGGGTTGAAGTGGACGCAAAGAGCTGTCGCTATCGCTCGTATTGGAGGTGGAACGATCTGTCCTGCCGTCAAACGAACCCCGCGGTAGTACCACACTGTCGATCAAAGCGAGGTGGTGCGAGTTGATACTTCTTTGGCTAGGTTCGAAGACTAGATAGTCGTCCCGCTGGAGGCCAACAGCGCTTGAAGGGGGCCCTCCTTTAAATGGCGAGGCCTCCGAGACAGAGGGACCGAAATTAAATTCTGGCTGGCTCAAGAAACCTTGTGATGAGGACTTGTTTCTCGCCGAGCTCTGAAAATCTTGAAGCCGAAATACCGGAAGGCCGCTGCTTGACCGTTGCTCACTAGTGCCGTGTTGGCCGTCAACAAGGCCAAACGATGGACTGGAGGCTTGGCGTGAGTCAGGCTGACGAGACGGGATATTCGGATTAGACTTGAATGGACTCAAGCGATTCGCGGAGCAGTGAGGTAGTGTGCCGTCGCGCAAAGTCTCGTCTGGCGATGGTCGGGAGGTTTGCACTTGAGTGGTGACGTCTTTGAGTGGTGAGTCTCTTTCTACTGTGTGCTCCGATGGCGCGGGCTCCTGGACGGGTTGCTGAACAAGATCCTCGATACTGGCCTGGGGGCGATCGTGCGACTCGGGGACTTCTTGTTCAAGTCCTGCGATCCCCTTTCTAGAATCTTCGTGCAGCGGCCAGCCTGCAGGCGTGTGCTGAGATGGCAAGGAATCAGAGAGACCTTGCGAGTCTGGAATGGCCGTCGTCTGGCTGACTCCAAGGGTTGCTTGGGCCTGGGACGTCTCCTGAGAACCTTGCGGTGGCGGGGCCGGCAGGTATTCCGATGGGTCAAAACCAGGGCGGGGTTCAATGTCGACGGAAAGCCTATTCCCTCGGTTATCTGGTACTTCCTCCACAAAAGCCCAAGGTAGCTCGCCGTCGTTGGCGAGGTCTGTCTCGGGCTTTAGCTTCTTTCGCGGCGCGCTCTCCTCACTGGCTCCAGCCTTCCGCTTGTTATTCGCGCGCCGGCTCGCGGGTCTCGAAGACTCAGTGTCTCTGCCAGCACTAGCGTCGTTGTCGATCGCAGGAGGAGCAGCAGCCGCCGCGGGAACAGCAGCCGCAGGTGCAGCAGCCGCAGGTGCAGCAACCGCAGGAGCAGGAGCAGCAGCAGGAACAGGAGCAGTAGTAGGAGTAGCAGCAGTAGGAGCAGCAGCAGCACCACTAGCAGGAGAAGTAGGCGAAGCAGGTAGGACCTTTTGAAGCTGACGCCGGCGCTTTTCCTCCTCCCAATCAGCAACGGCAACTGGGGTAGCGTTCTCGGCAGGTTCCTAGAGGCAAGCAGATTCAGAGTCAGTTTACTGCGGCGTGCAACAAGCAGCGACGGGGGATGGTAAGCTGCGTCTAGGTGCGTGGGAAACATACCCAGGTAGGCTCGAAGGCCTCGCCTGTGTCGGAATCGTCCTCCCAGTCTATGAGGTACAGTAATTTACGCCGTTTGTACTTCTCCTCGATGATTCCTCGTATAGCGTACAGTTTCTCCTCCTCGGGGGCTGCGCGGGGCGTGTGCTGTCGCCCGGGCGGTTGGGTGGACTTGCGTCGCTTGGATCTTGAGTTAGACGACCGGGCCGCTTCTTGGGTCATTGACAGGCCGGCTTCGCGATGCGGGACCGGGTCGGCAGCGTGTCCACCATGAACAGAACTGCCGGCATTCGCAATCGGGTCGGAAACCGCAGGCGGCGGGCAGCGATAATGGGATTGGGAATTGGGTTGTGAATGAGAATGCAGGGGCGGCTTTTCGCTCTCAGCCTCGAGCAGGGTGTTGTGATTGGGTGCCTTCAAGTTCAATCCTCCTCTCTTCGTCTTGCGCTCTCCACGACACGAGTCTCTAGGCCGGGAACGTGTGAGGCGTGCGATGGTTGCCACAAGGCTGTTCTTGCCTTTTGTAGCCGACTGCCGCGACATGGGGGGCGGCTTGTCGTCTCCACTGTGGACTTGTCGTTTTATTCGCCAGCCTTTCCTCCAAAGGTCACGTGCTGATAAGTGCTTTGCACTGAGCAACCTGGAATCCTTGATCTTTATCGGGCTTTTGCGGTGAGGATTGATTGGTGGGGATTTTTTGGCTCGTGATCAGAATTGAAATATCTTAGTTTCGAGTCAACCTGCGACTTTAGCTTTACAGTTTCCAGTTGTTCTCCGTTAGCCTGCCTAGAAGTTCCTCGAGTGGGTGTTTTCTTTAGGGCGAATTCAATTGCAAGTACCCTTCTTCAGCCAAAAAAAAAAATCCTCTTGTTCTTTACGTGCCTTGGGTCGGTACCTTGCGGGAAAGAGATCCTCAGCGCTGATATTGTTGTGGGGCCCTTTGATCGCCATCTGCACGCGCAAGACAATAGGCGCACTGTAACGCAGTTCAAAGCAGACCCTCCACTCCTCCTTCCAGCCTGCCTTCAAGTTCAACCTGCGAAGAAGGCACCTTTTGGCACCTATCGTTCCTTTTTGCCGTTAGAAAAAGCACATAACCTAGAAGGTACGTACAGTACAATGACGTAAGGTAATACTATACCTAGAGAGAGGTTCTGTACAGTATCATATCTTTGGTGTCCGTATTCGTACCTCCACTTCGAAGAGGGGTCAGGACCGTAGATTCGCTCAAATCATCCAAATTTGCAATAAAAAGCGAAGCTGACTTCGTTGAATTCGCTTACGTATTGACAGGGCCAAAAATGCAATAAAAGACTGCAGGCCTGCTTACAACTACCCACAACTGCTCACAACTGACGGCCTTACTGATCCATGCCTTCCAATGCCCGGGCAGTAGATCGCGGGACCCTTCCACTTCGTGTAGGCCTGACGACACGACCCTCAGCCACTGCAGAGGCTGCAGGGCCACGTGAGGCTCGTGGTGTTGTGCCGCCCGCCTAACACCCTGCGTGCCTCGGTGTTGAGCACTGCTTATTGCCCTGCCTCCTCGGGGAGTGCCTGTTGCCCGGCCAGCCCGGGGTATGCTTGTTACCCGGCTTCCTGTTCCCCGGGTGCCTATTGCCCGGCTCCCTGCGTCAAGGCTATTGACGGTACGGCGAGCAGGGTCCGCATGCGCCTGGGTAAGCTCGTCGACGTCGTCGTCGTCATCGTCAAGAGTGATGTAAGTGAAGGTAGGTACGCCTGATCAAGGTGGTCACGATGAAGGTAATGAGTAGAGCGAGCAATGACTGGTATTGGTGTGAGACTTCAAACAGGCCCTCGCAAAGGAAGGGGACGAGGGTCACTGCTTATATACATGACGAAGTGCTTGGGCCAGCGGGTGAGAGGTCATGACAAAGGAGGGAGGTCTTGGCAGGCTGGTTGTGTGTGTGGGTTGGGGTTCTTTCCTTACACATGTGCTCCTAAAGTAAGTATATTCTCGCCTTCGTATATGGAACCTCAGCTGGTAAGGGGCCCAAGCCGATTTCCTGGCCATTACGAAGTCTTCTTATACGGAAGATAACTGTTACAATCTGGACAACAGGTCCACGGAGCTAGGCCCGGCCTAGGATTGTGGGGGTCTGGACGGCAGGTAGGAGATGACAGGAGACAAGGAGTATCGTGCACAGATTGCGAAAGACAGGCTTTCAACACACAACCAATGTATGCTTAACTAGATGCGTTGATAGCTGCAGAACCGTTCTCCCAGGGGGAGCGTTCTGCCAGCTCCTATATAGAACTATGACAGCCAATTAGAATCCTTATCCTATGTGCTCAGTGTGCTCCGTATGCTCAGTGCGCTCCGTATGCTCAGTGCGCTCCCAGGCCAACTGAGCCGATCGAGCGCACTGAGCGCTCCCTGATTGGCTGCAGCCGTCTTGCTCAGTGCGCTCCGTATGCTCAGTGCGCTCCAAAGCCAACTGAGCCGACTGGGCGTACTGATCATACTGAGCGTTCCCTGATTGGCTGCATCCACTTCGCCGAGAGCCCCGCCCTAAATGCCACTCCAGCCAATCTGTCGCGAGCGGGCAACGCTTACTGCACCTTTGAACCAGGATCGTAACAGCAAGCTCCTATCGCACGGGTAATACAGTCAAATCGGAATGCCACCCAAAGTATATGAGTGTAGTGAATGTGTATTGCTTGCTTGGAGAACCAAGCAAGAACTATCTAAGACCGTGGGTACGGTCATCGTATATATCTAACTGTGTAACCAATAACAATGGTCCCACTGGCCCGTGGTCCCGAGACTTGCGGTCTCGGGACGCCGGGCGCGCGGGACATGTCCCGCGTCCCCGACCTTAAGTGGTCCCGAACCTCGGGACCAGGGACACTCCTAATTAGTTCTTTCCATGAGACGCTCCTGATTAGTCCACACCAAACTGAGCATGCCCCCACTATTGCGCATTTCGACAAGGATTCGTAACAGAATGCCACTCAAAGTATATGAATGCAGTGAATGTGTATTGCTTGCTTCAAGAACCAAGCAAGAAATATCTAAGACTGTGGCTACGGTCATCGTATATATATCTAATTCATGTAACCAATCAGAGTTCTCTCTTTGCGCTCCTTGGGCCCCGGGTGCTCTGCTCACAGAGCACGTGAGCCCCACAGAGCGCCCGCCGCTCCGTTGGTCCTGGCAGCTAATCGCACAGAGCACTACCTGGTTGGCTGCACTGAGCCCCTGCGGGGCCCGGCCCGCCCACTTGTGCTGCCCAATTAGCAATTGGCTTCCGGCGCCTCCTGCAGACTTAAGCCAGGATCGTAACACCAGGACGCGATGTGCGTTAACCTGCTCTATTAACTAGTTGAAGCCTCCCTCGCGTTCATTATTATAAGAAATAAAGAAAAGGCAAGGTCAAAGAAATAGGAGATTTTGTATATACATAGAGAGCTTCCCTGTCTTCTTTTTTCGACACCTCTTCTTCTTTACACACACAACAATTCAACCACACCTTCAACCAACACTTTCTACATACCATTTTGCTCGTCTTGACCGCCCTTCTCCAACGGTATCATCGGCTTAGGCCGGTGATTACTGTGGGACTCACAATCTGTTAGAATGGCGATATCGTGACCAGATTCCATGGCGATGGAGGGAGGGAGCGTGCCGGCCCACGTGTCTGGGAGTAAACACGTGGCCGCAGGGGCCGCGCGCACCCAAGCTTGAAACTGGAGTTGTGCGGCCACATTTCCTTCCAATAAAAGAGAACAACACCTCTAACCTTGGTAGTACCACCGTTTCCAGGCCAGACCATTAATGTCGTTGACTAGAGTACCACAAACACAATCCTCCCTCGAAGCCCCTGACTATAATAAATCTTCTTCGTCAACTTGCACCTTCATTCTTCTACATATAGAGTCCTAAACTCTTCCACAATGCTGCTTTTTAGGCACTTTTCATCAGGTAATTAGATACTTGCAACCTACACAGTAGTGTAGAGCCGAGAATGTGGGCGTGTTTGGTACTATAAATTACTTGGGGCCTATTACCCTACAAGATTGAGATTCATGTTGTCATTCAGTCACTTATGCCGTTGGGGTCCGGAAACGGCCCTCCCTCAAAGAAAAAAATAAGAAGGAAAACCCCCCCGATCTATTAGTGTGGGAACCACCAGTCAATCAGAGGATGCAGTCGCACGTGACTGGTCAACGGGCTGCACAGCCTCAGTGGCTGACCAGCGCGCGGGCCGCTATGCGGCACGTGCACGAGGCGCAACAGTCACGTGACCTTCAGGCATCGCCAAATCCAACCCGCATCCTGTCCCCGTAGTTCGTGATCCTTTTAGAGAGACATAGAAGAATACAAGCAACACAACCCCCCCCACCCCCACCCTTCGTGGCAGTTACTATAGTGACTAATGCGCGAATGACCTTGTCATTCCAACAATGAGTTTCTTTTTTATTCCCCCCTACGTTAAACCTTTTCCTAGTGTTATTAGAAGCGTATCGTGATCTGCGAAAATGTCACACGCTTATTCCGTACATCTTTACATGTCTACCACAGGAACAATAACACCACTCTTCTTCTTCGGCTTTTCCTTGATCGGCTTCTTCGTGTCCTTGTTTGGCGTATCAGGGTAGGCGGGCCGCGCAATTTCCTGCCATTCCTGGTCCGCGTCGAAACCGCGCCTGATAGACTCGGTAAGCTTGGCAAGGCCGTCCTGAACAATTTTCTTGGCCAGCTGCGGGGCTAGGGAGTCGGACTCGTAGACAGCTACGACCTTGGGAAAGGAATGAAAAGTGGTGGCCTCAGTCTGGTCCTTCAGGGCCACTTCAATCGATGCTTTTCCGTCTGCAGAGAGCAGCTCCGAGTGTGGGAGGAGGGCGTGCTGAATGAAGGCCAAGATGCCGTTACCCTCGGTGGCGCGGGGGTTGCAGTGGGCCTTTGCGACCTTCTTGCGGATCGTCTCGGCATCGTCTCGGAGATCGATCTTGGACTTGATGTCCGAGCTGCTCATCTTGCCACCGGCGAGACCCGGCACCATGGGATTCATCAGGTGTGCTCTGACTTTGAAGCCGACTTTGGCCATAGTGTCGTGGGACAGGGCAAAGGTCTTGCGCTAATCTAGCCCGCCGAACTCGGCGTCGATGTCGAGGTACTGCTCGTCCAGAAGTTGCATCATGGGGTAGATGCCGTCAGCCATGACTAGCTCGCCCATGCTCTTGACGATCTCGCTGCTGGCCCTGACGGCATCGTGCACTGATACCTTCTTACTCGGCCGCAAGAGGTCGCGGGAGAATGCGGGTGACAGCTGGTACGAACTGCCATGGACGAACTCGAGGTTACCCGGGTCGACACCCACGCTACGGAGTACTGGGCCCTGTTTTCGAGGACTCCTTCGGGTGCATTGTCGGCATCGAGGAAGCCGTGAAGATCTGCGAGCAGGATCTTGACCTGGCAGCCGGCCTGCAGGAACTGGGCAATCTTGATAACAGGAAGGAAACAGGCAGCGTGGGGCCGGCCAGTAGTGGCGGTGCCCCAGTAGATCTTCAACGGTCCGACGGGCAGGATGTCACGGATGATGTCGCCTCGGATAACTTCTTGAACATTCGAAACCATCAAGGCATACTTGTCGTCATCGCTAAGCGTCCGCTTTGGGAGGGGGGCTGCCATGATTGTAGCAGGGGCTTGGCTAGGTAAGGTAGGCTCTTGTTGGTAGTGTTACCGTATGTGGTGCGCGTGGAATTGGACGTGGGAGCCGTGATGAGTCATACTCTGCAAATTAAGGTGCTAATATATTGTACTACCTACCTTAGGGATGAACGCGGCTGCGTGTGGAAACCCTACCTTTCCTTAACACGCTCGTTCTCGCTGGCGTGGCTCTACACCGGGACCTCATCACGATCTAGGGTGCGGGGAGAATCTTGATCAACGCATAAGGTCCTACCGAGGCAACCGTCTGCAGTGCCAAGCAAATCTATTATGGTGGAGGGCTTCCACCTGGCTGCCCCGCATCTATCGACACGCCGATCTTGAATACGAGGGTCTACGTTCTCAATGACCTTGCGTAGCCTGCCGGGCCCGGGAAGGTTGGAGAAATCTACATTAGCGGCCCGGGTGTTAGCCAAAGAGGATACCTCGACCTGCCAGATCTCAACGGCGAGTGCTTTAGCGACGATCTAATCTACGGAGACCGGATGTACAGGAGCGGAGATGTCGGGTGGATCGTGCCCGGCGGGAAAATCGAATATGTGGGACGCATGACCGCGGACACACAGATCAAGCTGCACGGCCAGCGGATCAAGAGCGGTGAGATCGAGTCTCTCCTCCGCACCCAAGCTTCGGTTCTTGACACTGTCGTTGTCCTGCACGGAGGAGCAGAGACATCTCGTACGCTAGTTGCGTATGCAGTACCTAGCCAGCTCGGCTTGTCGCACGACGGATCCGTCCTTTCCACCAGCCTGGACTTAATGTTGAGAGAAAACCTGCCTCCCTACAGCATCCCGGGCATCATGTTCGTCAAGTCTCTCCCGTTACGCGAATCCAACAAACTCGACCTGAACGCTTTTCCCGGCCCGGCGCTGTTCAAAAACACACCCGGAATGTCTGAATTCGACGGCGGCAGGCCGCTTACCCAACTACAGAGCCGGGTATCAAACGCCCTCGTCGAGGCTTTGAGCTTGCCAACCGACCTCGCCGTCGGCCCAGACACGACGTACACCGAGATGGGAGGGACGTCGCTCCTCACCGCCGCCGTCGTGAAGCGGTTGAACAAGACCTTTGGATGCAAGATCTACGTATCGCAGATATTCAGGAAAAATATATCACTCCGCGCTTTGGCTGATCTAGTCTAGCCAACCGATAGTTGCTCTCATACGCTGCAGCAGCAGCCTGGCATGAGCGATCGAGTTCACCTCCCTCGTGATATCCGCCCCGCTATGGGCTTCCTACGAGAGTAGTGGCTGAGCAGGCACGTCCTACAAACGGGGGCTACGGGTTTCCTAGGGGCACATGTCCTGACCGAGGCCCTCAAGTCTGCGAGCTTGACTGTGAGCTGCATCGCTCGTGCCCGCACGTCAGCGATCGCATAGGATCGGGTCAAGACAGCCCTTCAGTCTTGGTGTTTGTGGCAAGACGACTTCGTTGGACGTTTCGATGCCCCTCCGAGCGATATCAGCCAGCCGTTTGTGGGGATGGCTTTTGACGACTATCGATGCCTAGCACAGGATGTCTACGCTGTCTGGCACTGCGCCGCGGCGGTCAACTTTATCGCGCCATACGCTGATGTGGAGGAGAATAACATTAAGGGCACGGTGGAAATCCTGCGCTTCGCTAGCCTCCTCTGCCAGAAGCGGCTGGTTTATATTTCAACCCTTGCCGTCTTCTTCGGCGCCGCCGACAAGAGAACGTGCGGAAGAGAGCTGAGCACTAGCGAATGGGGTAATGTCATTATTACTGGCTATGCCTAGACAAAATGGCTGGCCGAGCAGCTGGTCCTAGATTACCAACGCCGGGGCGGCCATGTTCTCATCTACCGCCCCGGCCGCTTGCTCGGCAACCAAGACTGCGGAAAATGTCCTCCTTGCTCCTAGAAGGAACTTTATCTAGTGTAAGGGGAAGGACAGGCCTTGATATAGACCTAAGGTAGGCCTTCTAGAAGGTTCTAGAGACCCACAGGCTGCGTAAACTATAGTGCCCTACACCTTAGGACCTTACAAGGTAGTCTATGCCTCATAGCCCTAGTAGCTAGCCATACTTTAACAAAGGTTTAGCTTAAAGCTTAATAGCTATTTGGAAACCCTTCTATTTCTGTTGACCTTGCCTTTTCTTTATTTCTTACAACAAGCTTTAAATAGACCTAGTTCTTGAGCAGACTCGGATTAAAGCCCTCAACGCTAAACTGGAGCGCCTCAAGCCTAAAAAACGCAGGAAAATTCCTAACCCAAATAAGCGATTTATAAACTTGGGGACTATTTTACTAGGCGGTCAGGTTTCCGTCGAGCCTCAAGCAGAGCCGCAGCCTAATAAGATAGAAGACGAAGATGACGACGAAGATGACGACGATAAGGAGGTTTTACCGGCAAGAATGACCCGATCTGGCCGTGCAACACGAATGCTGGCTCGTTATAATGATTGAGCATGTAATTAGCTACATTTTGCTATATTTGGCTTGCGAAGTGCTTCAGAATTGACTACACAGTCATTGTTCAAATATTTACTATTTTGGTGTAAAAAGGGTGATCGGGTGGGGGGTGGGGTATGGTGGTTGTAAGCAGGCCTGCAGTTTTTTATTGCATTTTTGGCCCTGTCAATACGTAAGCGAATTCAACGAAGTCAGCTTCGCTTTTTATTGCAGATTTGGACAATTTGAGCGAATCTACGGTCTTGAGCTTCAATTACCGCATTTGGAAGTGTGTTGACGTTAGCAACGGCGGCGAGGTGCAATTGCGGTACAACTGCGTTGCCAGCGCTTGGAGCGGGGCAGCCAGCGAATGTGGTAATATTGGCTGTAAAATGGGGTATTTTTATGGGCGGTAAGCTGTAACACTTGGATGTCTATGTACCTACCGTGCAAGGAACGGTTTTAACGGTGGCAGTAGACGTACTCTACTTGAAGCACCAATTTCCCGTGCTCTCTCATCCCCTCGCCCTCGAATCCTCGTCCCCCGTTCTCGGTAGCACTCTCTTCGTCAACAAACACAACCCTGAATGGGGACTGGGATGGACATAATAACAAGGGTTCCAAGCCGTGTGCCTGACGTGATGGGCCACTTTCTCCTCCTCGCCGTGGCTTTCCTAGCTTTCCCGGCAGCGGCGGCGGCGGCAGTAGTCCCGAGATTTTCGTCACACAAGTTTGCATTCCCAGGCCCTGCCACTGCCTTTACAGTCCCGGCTGCCTTTCCAACGACGGTGTATGAAAGCTACTATGGTATGCTTGCGAGCGTAGTGATTGGTGTCCCTCTCTCTTACTTTCACTTCACGTCGCTTCACTTCACTTCACACCGCGAACTGACCAGCCACCGCCCCCAGTGAAGCCAGGCCCTACCAATGAGCCTCAGCCCGCCGTCTTTGATCCCGTCCTGAACATCACATTCCCCTTCAACTTGACCAATCCCGAGACAGTCCCAACAAATGGCTCGGATCCCGTCTTGTACCCCCCGGCCCTGGCAAACCTCACAGACGCCAGCGCCGAAGCGCTCGTCTCGGCTGCTGCCCTCGAGATCTTGGCCATCATTGAGGCCAACAACACGGGCTTGTCCAGCAACTGCTCCAAATGCGTAGCTGCCCTCTCTGTTGCTCAGATGGCGGCCCAGCTTGCCCCTACCCATCTCCCCGCCGCCATGGTGTCCCTGTGCAAAACCACCGGCTTCAAGACTGGCACCGTGTGCCAGAACACGTACGGAGCAACCAATTTTGGCGCTTCCTGGGTGCAGATCCTCGCAAAAGCCGACGTGGTGGGCTTAGATGGCCAGTATATTTGCGCATCTCTCAGCACCGACTTCTGCTCTCAGCCTCCCTTGGTACCCGTGAAGGTCAAGTTTCCCAAAGCCAAACCAGTGAAGCCCAAGAAGTCCCGTGCGAGTGGCAAGCGAGTCAAGGTGCTGCATTTGTCTGACCTCCACCTGGGTGAGACGAATGCCTTGCCACGGAACTTCAAGTCTGTGAGGTGCTGACACCCCATATTCCGTGTGCTTAGACACCAGGTACATGGCTGGCTCAGAGGCAAATTGCACGTCGAGTATGTGCTGTAGGTACTCCGCACCGGGCCAGGGCGTAGATGAAGCCCCAGCCACGTATCCGGCGCCTCTTTTTGGATACTACAAGTGTGATTCGCCTTTTTACCTGGCTTTGGCCGCACTCCAGTCCATTGGACCCTTGACAGGCACTTCTGTCGACAACCCTCCGGCCCTTTCATTGTACACGGGCGATCTGGTTGCTCACGACTCGCAAAACCAACGATCACGGGCCTACGTAGAAGTGACGGAAGATTCAGTCTGGCAGATGTTCAAGGCATACATTGGGGGGCCAATCTATGCAGCACTCGGAGTGAGCACCTTATGCTCTCAGATCTCAGATGGCGCGCAGATACCTGGTTGCTGACAATGAATTTTAGAACCACGATACCAGCCCAGACAACTTTGATGTCGCCCACGCCATTGATGACAACGGCCCGCTCGGTCAACAGTTCTCTTGGAACTACGACCATGTGTCCAAGCTCTGGGAGCACTATGGGTGGATAGATGGCGCAACTCAGGCCCAGGCTTCGGTTCATTATGCGGCATACTCGGTGCTGCACCCTCTCGGGCTGCGAGTCATCACCCTGAATACCGATCTGTACTACCGTAACAACCCCTACACCTTTATTCACGCGGCCGACCCAGACTTCTCGGGTATGTTTTCCTTTCTTGTCCAGGAGCTTCAGAAGGCCGAGGACGCGGGCGAGCGGGTTTGGATTGTCGGTCATGTTTTAAGCGGCTGGGACGGCTCGAACCCGATGCCTGGCGGATCTGATATGCTCTACCAAATCGTCGACCGTTACTCTCCCCACGTAATTGCCAATGTTTTCTTTGGCCACACCCACGAAGGTGAGACGGCCAGATCATTTCGGCGGTTAGCTTGAGCACATCTTGCTACTGTTGGCTAACTTGTCCGTGTGTCAGATCAAGCCTTTGTCTACTACAAGAACAATGGAACGCGACGGTCTGCCGAGGACGCCATTGCCAGCGCCTGGGTCGGGCCATCCATCACTCCCCTGACCAACCTGAATTCGGGGTTTCGCTTATACGAGGTCGACACCGGATCGTTCGAAGTGTTTGAGGCCTACACATTCTACGCCGACGTGAGCACGTTCAACCACCTCAACGAGACAGGGGCAGGGCCGACGTTCAACTTTGAGTACTCGACTCGTGCTGCCTACGGTCCCGCCGCCGCCTGGCCCGACGGCGCCCCTCTGAATGCTACCTTTTGGCACCGCGTCACCGAAGCCATGGAAAAGGACAGAACATTAGCCACACTATTCAACACATACCAGGGGAAGAGCAGCGTGCGGAGTCCAAACTGCACCAGCGACGCGTGCACGGCAGCCAAGATCTGCTATATCAGGTCGGGGAGCGCTGCCCTGGGAAAGCAATGCCCGCAAGGGTTTGGCAGCGTCCAGGGTCCATACACAGGCAATAACTTTTGAGCGGAGAAGTGGCCGTGGGAGAAAGGGCGGAAGCCTAGATCCTTTTTTTTTCACCCAGTAATGCGACTACCTACCTACCAGCCTAACCAAGGTATCTACACACGCACTTGACTGTATTGCACATGGGAGCTCCGAACCTTTCACGTGCGAGTTGCTTCTGCATAGTCCTCGGCTGATATTTTTGTGGTGGTAATCGTGATCGTAATCCAAGAATCCAAACCTACAATCTAGTGGATGGGGGTGCGGCGGACATCACGAGATCCTGCGGCAGTAAGTACTGCACGCAGGCAGTGAGCAGCAGCACGGTGGCTGCGTGCAGTACAGTACAGTGCAGTGCAGGTTACGTCAAGGCCAACATGGCCCCTCTCTCCGTGGCAACACGATACACTTTGCCCGAGCCTCCGCGTCAAATGCAGCCCATCCTCGTGTAGGCCCATCCTCGTGTAGGCCCATCCTCGTGTAGGCCCGGCCGTTGTCCCGCATCAGGAACTGCCTTCTCTTGTACGCTTGCGTGGCCGTCACGGTCTCGACGACGGACATCTTGGGCGGCGGCAGGTGCGGTTTATTTCCCCGGGAGAGGCGTATTTCTGTGGTCAGGCGAGGAGAGACGCCACTTCCACCGCGACGCCCGAAGCCCAACCTTTTAATGGTACTTCTTCTTGTACTGGCACTCTAACCTTGTCACGGCTATCAGGAGACACGCCACTTCCACCGCGACGCCCGAAGCCCTACCTTTTAATGATTTTCTACCGCCTTTGAGATTGCACGACGGTCGTTCGCCTCTGCTTCTTCCTGCACCGGCACTCTAACCATCAGCAGGATCGCGCGACTGCCATCGTCCTGGTCGCAAGCACGCCCCTGCTGGCCGCCAATACTCGCCCGAGATCGGTTAGTTCGATTGATGCACAAGAGGTATCGTCTAGCCGCCTGCGGTTCTACGCTAGAGATTGCTGACAGTCCTTTTTTTCTTCTCTTCTCTAGCCGCCCGTATTAGTGCTTCCGAAAGAATGCCTGCGAAACCCCCGCTCATCAGGGTCGAGTACGTCGGCACCAAATCCCTCGAGAGGGTGCCCGTGCTGCCATCGTCGCCCGGCAGCGCCGAGCCCTCGCATGCTGCAGCTTCTGCCCCAGCTCCGACACCAGACCTGCCAGATTCTACCCCGGCTCCGACACCAGACCTGCCGGATTCGCAGCGCTCAGGGTCACTGGCGGATAGCTTGGAATCGCAGTCGTCGTTACAAGAGTCCCAGCTTCCCGAGACGGACGAGGAACTCAAGCAGCAATTCGTCCAGTACGTCCGAGATCAGAATTCCAGCTTCCGATCCGAGTACGCCCCCACCAGCGCTGCCAAGGAGGCAAAGGTAACGCAGGCAAAGCTGGCCTAATGTTTATTGGCTGTGCTTAACGATCCGACATTGCAGCTTGATATGTTTAGCATAGGGGCTATGAAGATTTACATGGAGAAGAAGGGCTCGTCGGCCTTTATAGCCTATCTCAAGTTCGTATATTTGATATATATACCTAAGATCCAATTCATACTCGATACCTGGATGAACTAGGCGGCGGGGGATAAGGCGAACAACTTGAAACGCAAGAGGTCGGATACGTCTAGACACACTACGCCGACGGTCGAGGATCTTTCTACCGGAGATTTTAGAGACAGGGCCGGCCATTCTAACGCAGACAAGATCACCTAGGCCAAAGTGCCAAAGTGGTACGGCAGGAGCTGTATTCTCTCTGGCAGCACACCGGTCGACGGGGCATACATTGTAGACGTGAGGGCCTCGGGGATGAATGCCTTCCACTTCTGGGAGACGTTGAGTATGTTTTGGCCTCTTAAGAGCACCGATAAGCTCGATATTAAAGGCCAGGAGGTACGGAACATCCTCCCCCCCAACCCGGGCCTCCATATCTTCTGAGATCGGCACAGATTTGCGCTCTGTTACGTCGAGCACCCGATAGACCCCGAGCACAGGATCTACTTACAGGTGGTGTGGCTCAAGGATCTGGACAAGTTTAATGGCCTTATCAAAGGTGCCTGGGACCATCGCGGATCCGGTTCTATCGTGGACTTCCGGCGTGGGAGCGACGACGGGCGCATGTTCCCACGCCTCGAGCATGGCGATGTCTACGAGCTATCTACGCCCGATCCAGTCAGGTGCCCGCTACCCAGTATCCAATTTCTGCAGATTCGCTACGCCGTTCAGAAGATCATTGCGGGTATTATGGCCGCCGGCGCGCTCAAGGATATCTTTGGTGGCGAGCCGTCCGAGGACGGGCTGGGCCCTGCCCGCCACGAGGAGTTGTTACCCGGAGATTGGGAGGTCCTCCTTGAAGAGGCCGTGGAAGCCGAAGCCCTGACTAGGGACGCGGCGGAGCGGTGAGCCAGATCGTTTCAGGACGCGGCCTACGATAAGGCCGTACGAAGAGCCGAGTTTCTTGCTATTTTAGTACCAGAAGAGGAACTAGCTTCTTCAGAGGAAGAGGAACTGGCTTCGTCAGAGCAAGAGGCGGGGGGGGGGGGGTGGGATTGGGTAGACAGGGTCTGCCTCAATGTGGGCTTAATACCCGAGGTAAATACAGTCCGCTCTTGCTCCCTCGCACCGCTGCCAAATTCATTTTACAGGCTGGCGCATCATAGTTTTGGGGGAGCGTGGTAAACGGGGTTAAAAGTTCCACTAGTTTTTTTTTGCATATTTTACTAGCACTTAGGATACGCAACCAAATTAGATCTGTTGCATATTTTATTAGCACTCAGGATACAGAACCAAATTAGATCGGTTGGATCGCATCGTAACACTCTAGTTTCACATCTAGCACGCTGTATCTCCGCGCAGTCCGCCGAGCCGCCCATGACGGGCTCTTAACTCTACCCTTCTCCCCCCTTGGACCATCGCAACGCCCTTCACTTCTGGCACCGCTTCGACTATCACGTTTCGCGCTGCAATGATTGCCATCAAAACACACAAAATTGCCGATCTTACAGGCGTAGCGTACAGCGTTGGGAGCTATGTCGCGGTGAGTTTGCGTAATCTTTCCCCCGCTTACCCGGGTGGCAGGGAGGCCGAGCGGCAGGGAGTGTTCTGGCTCTTGACGGCGAGCGCCCTTCTCTCGGGCGGGACTAGGGCCCGCTGCGGAGCAGCCGATCCTGTGTTGTCGAGACTGAGCGGCCTTGCTGGCTTGCCAAGCTCCTCCTTCTCAAGGGGTTTTGTTGCCGCCAGTCCGAAGCTTGCTGGCGCTGGAGCCTGGTTTTCCTTATCATGGACCGACGAGACCCCCGGCGGGGGTCGGGTGCTTTTTGTCCGAACGGGCCGGCAGCGAAATGGGGAGATGGGATGGGATTGCGGCTTGCTGCTGGCGGTTGCGGCGGTCGGCAGCGACAGGTATGGTCGCGGGGGCAAGTTGGGACGTTGCGGCGACACGGGGTTGATATGTCGGCTTCGCAGGACAGTCTTTCAAGTTGGGCCCCCAAGGAGGCGCCTTGGTCAAGTGGTCTGGAGGTGTGCACGCCCTGCTGCATTCTTGCGACTATGAAAACGGTCGCCGTTCCCCTGCGTGGTAGGGAGGTAGGCCATCAGTTTTCGTAAGGCTATCGGTTCGAACCAAGGTGTTCCCGGGCCTGAGCTTTTTGACATTTTTTTTTTGGTACTAAGACAGATACATATCTCCTCCTAGTCCTAGAAGAATGTAGAAAGCTTTTCCGGGCTTTTTATTCTATTCTTGTTCATCGCAACGGCGTTGTTGGGGGGCCTGAATCCAGCTTCTGACCCCCCACGACAAATGACCCCGTGTATGGTATCGTAACATAATACGCTCAAAACCAGCAAGCATCTCTCAGCGTTCCTTTCTCCCCCGTCAAATCACGCGCAATATCTGTACAATATCGTGGTAGCCCCCCGTCGGAAAAGATACGCATGCTTTCCTTTTCCTTGCTGCCCCTGATCTTGCCCCCCTATCAAAACCTTGAAGGTAGATGGGGGCAATAAAATAAAGACCTAAAAACAACGAAATTATCCGGTGTGAAATCGCTACTCCGTTCTTCCCGGGGTGGTTATTTGTGTTCGTGAACATGGCTTGTCCGTGTATCTGAAAATTATTGCAAACTCGCTTCCGGGGAAGCGCGCATCGCTCATCGGCCGATGACGAAGCGAGAGATGGCCTCGAAGACTAGGCCGCCGAAGACGACAAAGGCGAGGAGACCTACATCACAACAACCCCCAATGTCAGCATTAGAATGACGAACCCGTGCTAGTCACTGGGTGGTGGTCCCTTACCGAACCAGATGGGCGAGATGGGCGACTTCTGCACCTCCTTGACCTTCTTCTTGATCTGGTCTTCTGACTTGCCACGGCGCGCGTCCTGTTCCTTGGCGAACTTGATATTCGCTCGTCGTTGCTGGGGTGTTTGCGCCTATTCAAGTTCCCTCCGTGTTAGCCTCCTTTCTGCGAACAAGTTTAACGGCGCGCGCAACGGTGCTAATGCTAGCCATTCGCGCTTCGCTCGTAGTTTGGCCAAGGCGAGCAAGCAAACAGTGGCAGGAGCGACTAGCTAGCCCTGTATAGATGGGGCAGGGTCGATAAAGGTAGGAAAACAATAAGGACGAACCATTATGAAAGTCGGTATAGGATGGACCGAGGTAAGCCTTCCACTCTAGATTGTTCAAGGGGTGGGATCAGAGGTTGCTGGCTACAAGTATGCGTAGAGAAATATGCCGACGAGATTTACTTTATATCGCAGGTGCGTCCTATTTCTTCGTCGGAAGAGCCGGGCTATATATTAGATACGTCGTGGCTTTGTTGCGGTAGTGTGAGGGGAACCGGGCATCGGGACAGATTGCCAATGCTTGGAGGTGTCGACACGGCGAACTTCCAATCTGGACATGTGTCGTTGACGAGGGAGCTTCCAGTGTGGGGCTGCCATGCTGCGCCAATGCACGCCAAGCAAATGCGGCTAGCTGAGAGGTCCCCTGGAGGCTTGAGTCTAGGGCCCCCTTGGGACTGGGCTAGGGGCGGTCCAATCCCGACGTCGACAGCGCCGATCACCAAATCCCGGCGGACGAGCGCAAAGCCGCCAAACACACTTTTCTGACGCGAATGACGTTGATGAGTGGATATCGAATTCACGTTTACAGCCGACTCACTTCACACCTGGCTCATCGTTCTCATCCAGCACAAGATACCCCTCGCTTGACCAGAGCCGGCACTTAGCCCTGGTTCCACCTAGTCTCAGCTAATTCAGTTTGAAAAGCGAAATAACCACGTCGTGAAGAGACACAACGCCAAAGCCATAATGGCAGCTCCTCGGACGGCCTCAAGCCTGTGCTCGCTTAGAACGCTAATGAGAGCGAGCTCCCCTCTAAGCGGGACGCACTCATTACGAGCACAGATCCAGACAAGACGCTATTCCAAAGAGCAACCATCACCACCGCCGCCTTCAAGGTCGCCATCTGTGAGTCTTTGCCACTCCCCCCCTTAAAATGACGATACCATATCGTATCACACACATACCGCCGCGACACTAACAAACCCCGTGCACCGCAACAGGGCAATTTCTACAAGACCTTCACGCGGCCTGTAGCCAAGGGCCTGCTGCTGGCCATGTTCGTCTACCAGCTGGCGTACTGGGGGTGGGTGAAGCTGGAGCAGGACGAGATCACCGGCGAGCGCAAGGGTGAGTGATTCCACCCCTTCCTAATTTTCTCTCTCTCTTTGTGTGTGTACATGAACCCTCGGCTTGCTCACACCGACGGCCGAACCCCCGCGCACAGCAGAAATAGCTTTGCTCGAAGACCAAGTGAGGAGCCTGCAAGAGGCCAAGGCCAGGAGGGCGTGAAGGACTTTATATTTCCCGTCTATCTCTACGTAACTCACGAGAGAGAGAGCCACTCTCTATGTTAGCAGTAGGCCAAGGGCCCCAGCAACATACATACCGCCTGGCACCAGGCACCAAGCAACAAGATCGGAGCCGGCTTAAAGGCGGTTCCAACTTTATGTATCACTTACACTTACTTGTAACCCAAAAGGGAAAAAACAATGAAGGACAGGAAAGGAAAGGAACGAAAAGCTTGTACATGAGATTTATACCCAACCCCCTATGAGAACCCGTCACCCCACTGCCGTACGCACACAAGGTACATACATACATACCAGAGTGCCTACCGCCAAACCATCATACTCCAGAAGAATAAGCATGGAAGAAAATATCAAAAGGATTTGCCACCCTTAAACCACCCACCCTCCCGAGTCTTTCATGTCTCTCTAAAATAATAACGAATAAACCTGGATATCTCTTCCTCCTCTCCCCATACCCGCTACCGCTTAAAACAATGGAAACCAAGAACCTCAAACCTGGATAGGTGCCTTAATCAATGCCCCAACATAACCTGATCCTACTTCAACGCCAGCTACACACACACACACACACGCACACACACAGATAGACACAAAAGCTGAGACCAGACTACCGCCCACCGCCCACCCCATTATTCGTGACAAGCATTCATATCCAACAGCCCACTACCGAACCGATTTTTCAACAAACCCTCCTCATCTTCTTTCTTTTTCGTTTTATACTATCCACTCACAGGAATACAAAAGACAGGCCGCCGACGAAGGCGCCACCCAGCAGCGCCCAGGAGATGGGGGGCGCCGGCACAGCTGCCGAGCGCAGGTGCGCCGAGCCCTGGTAGTTGCAAGAGAGGTTGCTGGAGCGCTGGCCGTAGCTGGACGCGAAGCTGGGGTCGCCGGGCAGGGGGCAGCCAAAGCCCATGGCGGCAGGGCAGCTCTGGGCGAGCTTGTAGCAGAGGTCCTCACAGGGCAGCACCTCCTTGTAGGGGCCCGGCTGGACGAACTGGTCGATCATGGGGTTGCGGCTCGAGTTGAAGGCCGACGTGTTCTCAAAGTGCACGGCGGCGAGCGCCTCCTGGTCGAGCACGTCGCCGTTGGGGAACGGCTGGACCAGTGCCCGCGGGTGCAGGTACGCAGCGTCGTGGGAGAAGTCCTCGCACCGCGGGATCGTCACCGAGCACAGCCACTCCTTGTACGCGGCCGCGCAGAGGCTGCAGTTAGTCGCGAGCGAGTAGCGCTGGCTCGACACGGCCTCGCACGGGATCTGGGCTAGCGACTTGTTGAAGTTGGCGTACATGGTCGCCGCGTAGTTGTCGTAGAATTGGCCAAGCACCGTCGCATTGCCAAACTTGTTGGGGTTGCTGGGGACCGAGTAAGCGACTTGGTCACAAAAGGTGAGGTTGCGGATGATGGCGCAGTTGCCATGGTCTGTTGTGTCATGGTTAGCAAGGGGGGTCATTGCACGACTTGGACCATATATTCTCTTACCCGGATTGGTCTCAAAGCTCGTGGCTCGAAAGACGTGGCCTCCGCTCAAGACCGAATCCGTCCCTGACGAATTACTGGTCCTAGCTAGTATTCCGACATATTCCGAGCTCGAGTTAAGGCCGCTGAAATAGAACTCCTGCTTTGGGAGGCTCCCTGGTCCTCTTTTTGTCATGCCAGTCGTGACCATGCTAGCAAACTGCCCGTTCTTGGTTGCTGCAATTTGCGCATAGTTTTGTAGACCGCAGTATGAGTACTGCAGGCCATTTATAGACCGGTCCTTGGTATTCTGAGCAAACATCACGTAGGGCTGACTATTCATGATCTGCTGCTGCGCTGTGGGATCGGTACTGTCTGTTAAATTGTGCGTCATGAGTAGCGCACCCTGGTAATCACTGTCGACCAAAATGAGGCCGGCATCCTGGTCAACGCTGTAGCTGAAGACGGAGCCGTCCGTCGACGCCGCAATTTGGAAGTTATACGTCCCCGAAAAAGCACTAGACACGTTTGGGGCGTACACGCCAAGGTAGATCTCGTCGCTTGGAGTTGTGACGTTGTACATGGCGGCGCCCTCGGTGAAGGTGACGGCGACCTGGGACGAAGGGTCGCCGCGCGGCCCAGGGGACTGGTTTGACGCAGAGGTTGAGACGAAGAGGGTGAGCTGAGGAGGGTCCATAGTCGTCTTTGAAGGATCGACCGGCTGCGGCTGTAGACATGTGTTCACCGATATATAAACTGTTCGGGAGGACTGTCGCCGCTCTAGCGTTTGCGCTTGCGCCTGCGCATCGCGGGCCTCCAGGGAAGCATCCCTTTCCAGTGCGTTTGGACCAAGGTTCCGTTCCTCTGGAGCCTCGTGCCTATCCCTCAACTCGAGCGAGTGCCGCCCCTCGTCCCGGGCAGGCAGCTTGGGCACAGCAAAGGAAAATAGTTGCGTCGTCCCCGCATCGACATTCAATGGCATGGCCTCGTTGTTTGTCAGCGCCATCGCCAGCTGAGTTGCGCGTCCGACGATGCCCCTGTCGAAGGCCGGAAACTCGGGCTCGTATACCGGATCGAGTGGGCTTCTCTCGGGCTGGTCGGCAGCCAAGTCGAAGTCGAAATCGCCGAGTAATACGGGGAGGGCCTCCTTCAGCTCGGCCGCGAGCGCAAAGTGCGGAGAGAAGAGGGTGAAGTAGAGGGCGACGAGGAGGCAAGAGGCGATGACTGACGCCGCCAGTCGCGACTGCAGTGGACTGAGTTGCATCACGTCGCGGGAACACGCCCTCCCTCGCGGGGGCCGTCGTGGTGTTGGTGGAAGGCCAGACTAGTAGCAGAGAAGACTGAGGCCGTCGAAGATGGTTTCAAGATTCCCGTCCCGTCTGTAAGTTCCCGTTTGTTGGCCCTGCCGCGTTGTCCTTGTCGATCGCTTCGTTTGTAGAGAGGTTGAAAGATAGTCGGTCAGTATATCATGATATTCTCCAATTGCACTATCGCGCCGATGAGAGCCACGGGTCTCTAGGCGGTTCGTTATAGGTCGTCGTCAAGATGTCGTGAGCAAGGTTGTGCAACACGGATGGAGTGCTCAGGAGGTTTCCACTACCGACTGTGCCGCAACAGCCCCCAAGCCAAGCTGAAGCAGCCTTGTTTTAGTGCATTGTGCTCCGTAGCGCGGCAAGGATAGCGATGGCTGGTTGCAACAATTGGTCCCCACAACATCGAGCTTACAGGTTGGGGAATCGGGCAGACTGCAAATGGCTCCGCCCCAAGCTGAAACACCCGAAAATGACGTTTTCAAAGGGGAAGAGATCCGGTAAGCGGGCAAGATACGGGCATGGATGGATTGATGACTTTGGCCTCGTTTGCTACCTGCGTAATCCAATAGCGGGGCCTACTTGTCATCTAAGGTACCGAGTAAGTTAATAATGTACGTGCTATTCCAGGTAGAATAATACCACCTATACCTAGGTAGGTATTTAATGATAACAACATCAAAAGGTCAGTCACTACGGCAAAGTCAAAATGAAGAAAACAGGACATCCTTAGTTTCCGCTGCTCTGATGTGATAGGGATGGTAGCCAGGTTCCTTTCCAGTAAACTACTCGCACTCCTATAATTACACGCAGTAATCCGAACCATAAGTCTATTCCATCGAGAGTAACCCGTGCTGAGAAAAAGGAATCCGATAAATAAAAGCGAAACAAATCACGCCTATCAACAGCAGTCCCCTACTTTCCTAGAATAAATGAATCATGTCTGCCAAGTTGTCCAAACGGGTCCCTGGGCTGTTGTTGATATGCGTGGTCAAAGGTCGTCATTCGTATCCAACGTCAAGCGGGAGTGGGGGCATTTCTATGCTTCGTCTGCTCATCACGGTTTGCGCCGAACCTAATTCAAAGCCACGCGCTTTGCAACTTGTACCAGTATAGGTCCGGCAAATTCTTGACCTCTTACTCGGTATGGAGACCATCGGCCTTTGCGCGGAGGCCGCTAGCAGTCGAGCTCGAGGTCTGGAAGTGGCGGCCGAGAGTGGGGGCCAGAAGGGTCCGGAAGATGAGTTCGGCGCCCCTAGACAAAGGTCAGTGGCTGCACACAGCCATGATCGAAGGGGTGGCGAACTTACTTGAAAGCCGGCAGAGAGAGCCACAGGAGGAAGACAAACTTGAAGGTGTAGTAGAACGGGAACCAATAGACAACGCTAACAAGGCTCTCAACGACACTGTCGTGTGGTTAGCGGCGAGTCACGCGAGCGAACCTAGGTAGGCAGAAGCAGTCCTTACGTGAAAAGAGCAAAGACAACCCAGTACTGAAACGCAAGTTAGCACACCGTCGCTAGTCAAGAATCGCGTCGGTAGACTCACTGTAAGCCACTGGGTATCGTCGATCTTGGACGAGGTGAAGAGTGCGCCCATAGAATAGTACCCAGGGATGACGAAGCCGGCCAGGTTCGTCAGGAGTTGTCCACCAAGATTAAATACGATCAAAAAGAAGTAGAGCGTCACCAAGCCAATGACAGCATAGGCCTTGGGAACCGAAGTGGTCTTCTCGATGTTGTTGAGAGCGGGGTATTTTGACAGCTAACGAGGTAAATTAGTGCGACAGTCGGTGAGGAACACAGGGCAAACAGTCGAGACGAACCTCTTTGTCGAGCTGTCCAATATACTGCTGGACGCGATCCTGAGGGGAAGACATGGCTGCGATGCTATTTGTGTTGCGGTTGCGAGATCTGGCAATCGGGCGTTGTTAGGAACAGGCTGCGACGCAGGCGTGCGTGAGCAGGCACTTGTGGGAGGGAGGGAAGCTTGTGCAATGTGCAGCTCGGAGCTCGCGGGGAAGCCGGATCAGTGCAGAGACACTCGACAAGTGCGGGAAAATGAAAGTCGCTTACTTGTGCAATGTTCCGACAAGGCGAGTGTTTATTGTGGTGTGCAAGACGGTAGTTGTGCTGTGATGTAGAAGCCGGAAAGGTTTCGGATGGAAGCCGGGAGTTGGAGTTTATATGCAGCGGGTAAGAGGGTGCGTGAAAGGAGGCAATGACGATTGATACGTGTGCAAAAAGACCGGATCAGAAACCCCCAACCTTTCAGGAGCTTGCCCTGTTGGCGCTCCCCCTGCTTTCCTGGGTATGACGCCGCAGCTTCTCAGGGGTGGGTCAGTCAGGTGACATTTGCGGATGGAGGCCGAAGCGGGGTGTGCTATACAAAGAGCTCGCTTTCCAAGTGAATGTCAAACATCGGTTCGATGGTGTAGTTGGTTATCACGTCAGTCTAACACACTGAAGGTCTCCAGTTTAAGCCTGGATCGAATCAAATCAGTTTGTTTTCATCTCTCTGTTCTCTTTTGCCTTTACTTTTTCGTATTTGTGTCGAATACCTGACCTGCAGCTTGCTTATCATTTTTTTCTTTCTCCGCTCCCACGCCCGCCCTCCCATCGAAGCATGACAGAAACCTTTGCAACTATTGTTCTAATTGATTTAATGTCCACGGGGTAGAATTCTTCTCGATTACTGACAACCCTTTGCAACAGAGACTCAGACGTTGCAACTTAACTTTTTGCCCGAGCCTCTGCTCAACCTGTGCCCCGCTGAATCAAATCCAACTTTAACTACGACAAGAACAAGATATGACATCCTCAAGAGCGCGAGCCCGGAAATACCGAGATATCTAATGTTAACTAAGATATGGACAAGTTACTATCATTTCTCAACAATAATGTAAGCCTTGGGCTTTGGGAACGCCCACACTGCACAGATAGATCGCGGCTTGAATTGCGACTCGATTAAGATCTTTGAGAAGCCAAAGTACGATTTCCAGATCCGGCGAAGGCTAAATAAAGATTGGGCATTGTGTGGAAACGTCAAGGCCAAAAATATCAAAGGCAGACGAGACTCGCAACAATAAAAGCTGGTCACTATGGCTGAAGGAACGGACTCGGTTTGTTTGTCTCGCTTACCCCAATAACAATAGACTACCATCCAATCCAATCAGGTGGCGGGGCGGCAACATGATATGTGGGACTGGCCATGGCCCCGCCAGACCCCAAGCTCACAAGGCCAGGGAGGTTGGCGCATTGCCCCGGGTAGCGCCTCCTCATGTTTGTTGATTTCTTTCTTCCCACTCCTCCCATGGAAAATGTGCAATTGAGCCCAGCGAGGCGACGACAACACCACGATCCCCTCCCTTGCGCACCGCTGCGTGAGACCCCTAGTGACACCAAGCATCCGTCTGAGCAGTTTATTTTCCATATTCTTTTCCCCCAGCTCCATTCTGTGTATAATCCGCTGTCGCAGTCGCCGCACGCTGCGATTTTGACTGTTTTGATCGCATTATTGTTTGTCGATGCAAGCGGTGCACATGGACTCGACCCACGGTAAGAAGCTGTCCCCGCCACCGCCGCCCCATACCCCTCAAATCCTGGGGCGCCCTGCCAACCACCACTTCCCCATCATTGCCCGTCGTCGCCAAATCCCATGAGCATTTATTCACTTTTCTTGTCTCCTGCAGATCCGCTAGCCATGGCCAAGGGGAGGAAGCGGCCTCGGTCGCGAGGATCGACGGCTTCCATACACAGCGCCGCCACCCACACCACGCAGCCCAACCTCGACCACAGCTTCGCAGAAGGCTCCGAGGTCTACTCGACGCAATGGATTCCGACTGACCATGGCCACCCTAGAGAACTGGCTAATGGGGCTAGCCAAATGACCACCGAAGACCTGATCCTGGCCTCGCAGCTCCAGGCCAGCCGCGACTTTTCAATAGACCAGCCCGTAAACACGTCGCTGCAGAATGTATCTTTCCATCCAGGTCACAGCCATAGTATGAGCCGGCAGTCCATGTCGGTGGACTCGTTTGCCGGCAATACCAGTTTCGCCGACGACAGCCAGATGATGGATCGCGATGCGAACGACGATGGAGACTCTTTCTCTGGCTTGGCCGGACAGATGAAGCCGGGCTCGCGATCAAGCGCTAACAACGAAATGGAAATGCGACAGCTGTTCCATTCGAACAAGCATCGCAATCTCGTCGACGTCGCAGAGGAACTCCATGGCAACGAGCGCGGCCCCAACTCTGAACGGACTCGGCAGGTCTTCGCAATGCTTTGGTGTGTAGCCCGCTGTCCCCATCTCTTGAGTGCGTTCGCATGAAGCTAACGTACGAACAGGATAAGCCAAGTGTGCGACAAAGGGAAAGGCTCAGTCCCCAGAGGGCGTGTCTACGCCAACTACGCCTCTCGGTGTGCCACCGAGAGGATCACCGTGTTGAACCCCGCAAGCTTCGGAAAGCTGGTTCGGGTGTTATTCCCAGGGCTGAAGACGCGACGGCTAGGCGTTCGTGGCGAGTCCAAATATCACTATGTTAATTTCACATTGATGGAGGAACAGCCCGATCTCCGTGAGCCCCCGGCCCAGCCTCAGGTTCCGCTTGGAGAAAGCGCCAGCTTCTCTCAAAACTTCAAGTATGTCCCAGCAGTCATGACACTCCCACATACCCACAGGCTAACATGGCCCAGCACCGTTCCGAAGCCCTCGGCGTCAATGCAGGCGGATAGAGCCGAGTTATCCATGCTAGATGCTACGAAACAGCAACCCGAGCCAAAATCAAGTCGGTCTCATGAATTCCAGCATAGTCTGTATAATCAACCACAGGTGTCTACTTTCGACCAACTACAAACCACAATGACAAAGACGGCGCAGAGGCTATGCTTTTCCGCAGAAACAGGCGAATCGTTTCAGCAGTCTGACCCGCTCCTTCTCCCAAGGATCGAACCGTTCCTGCCAAGCGGGACTGATCCGGATGCCGCCAAATCCTTGGCTGCGCTGTATCGCTCTCACTGTACATCTCTTGTCGAGTGCATTCGGTACTGTAAGGAGAAGACGTTCTTTCACCTCTTCACGTCATTCCAGGGCACACTTACGATGCCCGTTCAGAAATTGTTCGCCAACCCTGCCGTGGCACCCTGGATCGAGGAATCTGACTTTGTTCTATATCAACGCATGATGCGTATCGTCTCGGGGCTTACGCTACAGGTCGTTCCCAAACCCGTTCTCGACACTCTCCGCAGCATCTCGGAGAAACTTGTCACCCATATTCGGGAGTCCTTTCAGGGACAGCCGCTCCATGTCATACGTGCAAAAGAGGCACCAGCGACTATATTTGCCGGCTTGCTCGACAGGGCGCTCCGGGTCAACCTCACTGCCCACGCGGCGGCCAATATGCTTTACAACCCTGCCAACCGGGATCTGATGTACAAGGAATGGATTTCCATGATCAACGTGCGAAAGGTTGCCGAGAGCGTCCCCTCGCGTGGCATGGACGACGTTGTAGATCTCTTGTTGAGTGAGATGCGAGATCTCCTGGACCCGGTCAACATTCCGTGGGAGATTGAGTGTCTAACGCTCCACGGCGAGATGGCCATGCGCCAGGGGAGGCCGCCGCAAGAAGGGAACCCGGAGGATTCGACTGCTTCCAACGTTCTAGATCGCTGGGTAAACTTCCTTCGCTCCCTCCCGCACCACTTTCCCTACGCATCCCATACGGATATTGTGTGGTGTGTCCAAAGGCTCAGCACCTCGGTCATGAGAGACCTCACCATCGCGCAGGGTAAGAGCTTTGGTTCGTGGTGGGTCACCAAGTGCTGGATTGATGAGATGATCCAGTTCTTGGCTGAGCACGGAGGGTTTCTGAAGCAGAAGGCGGCACAAAGCCCCTTGGAGGTGCCGAAGCAACAGGCGACGAGTCGGTTGCTGAGCAACCCGGGATCGCGATATAGCAGCACCAGCGAGGACTTTAACATGTCCCGGCTGTCGGATTCGCAGCCTGACCGCGCCCCATTCCCCTCGGGGCCATCGGGCAATAATACGCAGCAGACAAACCATGACGACAGCGGGATCGGCATCAGAACACCGGATGAGGATCTTCCTGGAGAGAAGTTCGGTCTCGGGACGGCAAACACGCAGGATCTGTTCGCGGGAACGGAGCTTCAGGATCATCTCACAGATGCATGAGCTTTCCCTCCCGGCCGCCCGGGCACCTAGTGTTTTTTTCGGATTCTTCTGCGCCTGTTTTATTAGTGGGGGGGGGGGGGGGGGTTGGAGTTGGCTGCGATATACCAGGGCTGGGTGTTTTTTTTTACCAAAAAACAGCAGTCCTTATGTCTCTATATGAAGGGATGACGGCACGACGGAACGACAATTAATGGGTCTGTCGTTATTATTTCTATTCTCTATCCTCTATTCTCTATTTATATTCTCTGTTTTGTTGTCTTTTTTGGGGGTGAGGGCTCGGGCGAGGGTGACGGGTTTAGGGAACAACGCTCTGGTGTGGGCTTGTTGTTTGGTTTTGGGATCTTCCTGTATTTGCATTTTATGCGATGCAACAAAGGTATTCTGCTGCCTTCAGGCGAAAGGGAGGATTTGACCGTGTTGGATGTCCGGCTGTTGGCACAGCTGTGTGTCAGGGGGGGGGGGGGGTACGCTACTGTTCTTATACTCGGGCTCGGACTTTTCTCTCTTGTTTTGCTTGGCGACTTTGACTCCTACTCGGTCGATGTTGGAGGGGTATATCTGGTTTGCTGGTACGGAGGGTATGTTGATTCGCTTTTTTTCTTGTTCTCTTTATATTCGGGACTCGGCAATACATTAAGGCGATTTACGCCCTTGTTGGTTTCAAACCAGTCTTCAATCGCTTTTAAGGTGCACCCCTTTTACGCGTGCTGTTTGACATGCATTTCAGATTATCATGTGCTTCTGGTCACGGGAGCGCCGGGTTTGACGTATGGCAGTATCCTATGGGCCGTGCCTGACATGTGAAGGCTGCGCACTGGCGTACCTATTGTTTCCGAAGCGACACCCCCGCCCCTTAGGCCATTTGTTTCCATGACGCTGGCTGCAAGTGACCTTTTTTTTTTTTGGCGAGACCGGACGACGCCGGGGGAAGCAAGCAAGCAAATCCTTTGTTGCCTGCCTGACTGGTTGGAAACTGCGGCTGAGATTTGAGGCGCTGTGCAACTCCGAGCTCTGGCATGCGGCTTACCTAGGCTCCTTCGTCCCTAAGCCAAACACGGATCCAATACAAGTCCGATTACGCCCAATTACCTAGGTGCCTACTAGCGGCAGGTCTTCCATTCCCTCCAAACCCAAAAGCTTTTGTTGGCGGTAATTGCCTTACCTACCTTGTTATCGGATTCAAATTCAGTTAGGTTGTATTGTTTGAGTTGTGATTATCGGTTTCACAGAGAGGGCTGCAAAGTAGAGCTGCAAAGTAAAGGGCTATCAAGATGACGACATTTACAGAACAAGAGGGCACATTTGACGTCGGCGGCAAGAGCCTCTACACCAAGACGTTCCTGGTAGGTTTTGACGACGAGAATCGCCGATTCATTTCCGTCTCGCCCCTGGTTCTAGTCGCATCGAGAGAAGAAAAAATTGAAGAGTTGCTAACCTGGCACTCAATCTCGCCCCTCTCGTCGTAGCCCGCTGGCCCGATTAAGGCAAAGCTAGTCTTTGTGCACGGCTTCAGCGACCATGTCGGGCGCTACACGGCCTTCTTCTCGGCGCTCGCGGAGCGCGGCATCGCCGTCTACGGCTTCGACCAGCGCGGCTGGGGCCGCAGCGTGAGCAAGCCGTCCGAGAAGGGTCTCACGGGGCCGACGACGCGCGTCATCGCCGACATCGCGGCATTCGTGCAGCCGCACCTGCCAGCGTCGCCGTCCTCGGACCCGCCGCTGTTCGTCATGGGCCACTCCATGGGCGGCGGCGAGGTGCTCACGCTGGCGGCCGACGCGGCGTACCAGGACAGCGTGGTGCGCCACGTGCGCGGCTGGCTGCTCGAGAGCCCCTTCATCAGCTTCTCGCCCGAAGAGCAGCCTAGCTGGCTCAAGATCAACGCCGGGCGGCTCGCGGGCCGCCTGCTGCCGCGCCACCAGCTGTACCACGAGCTCGCGCCGGCCAACCTGTCGCGCGACGCAGCCGTCGTGCAGAGCATCGGCGAGGACACGCTAATGCACAACACGGGCACGCTCGAGGGCCTCGCGGGGCTACTGGACCGCACGCAGTCGCTGGTGGGCGGAGCCACGCGGCCGCGCGGCGACGCCGTCCGCAGCGTCTGGTTCGGCCACGGCACCAGCGACAAGGCCACCAACTTCGCCTCGAGCAAGAACTACTTTGACAAATTCCTCGACGCCGTCCCCGACAAGCAGTTCAAGGCCTACGACGGCTGGTACCACCAGCTGCACGCCGACGGCCCCTGTAGCGCCGAGTTCTACAGGGACGTCGGCGACTGGATCCTGGCCCACGTCGATGCCCCGACGCCGGCGCCCACGCCGACGACAGATGCGAACCCGTCGGCACCCGCCGCGGCGCCGTCCACCGACGCCAAGCTGTGACGCGAGATACCGATGGGCGACGGGGCTAGCGGCAAGCACGGTGCTGGCTTGGCGTTTTGATGCGGCTTTCTCAACATCTTGGATTTAGAAGTCAGCGAGGGCTAGTAGGCCGTAGGTGTGGAGGCTGAGTGGGGGTTGGAGATGAGGGTCCACGGCGCTACGTATCGTGTTACTTGCTCTTTCGTGGGGTGTTTTGATGTTTTTGACAGATCTTTTTCAACGCCTCTTTGGCTTTTTCGCTTTAGATGATCTTAGACTTCTTTTTTGGTCTATTTATTTATTTATGTTCATGCTATCATCAGGGGTGTAACATCAGCGCATCTGTGGAAACGCATGTATGGTTGCGTCTGGTTGATGTGGGTCTTGCTCGACGGGAGTCCGCCCGCTGCAGTTACTAAATGCCCAAAGTACGAATGGAACTACTATGTATCCGTACATGCTCCAAAGGGTATCGAGATTTACCCATCTTGATAAATATATATAGCCTGGCACCTGGGAGACGGAACGGCATCTGTAGATCGCCAAATGCTTCCAGTTCCATTGTCTTGCCGTTCCGGGTTCTCTGGTTCGGGCACATCTACGAATACCTACATAGTAGTGCAGGTGACCTCGCACCCCGCAATCGAGGGGCGCAAGCCAAGCAATTGTCAATGCACAGCAAGCCACGATTTACGATTTGACGCTATGAATCGCAACCTAATTCTGATATGATGAAACTGGGAACGCCTACGGCCTCCTCTCCTCTACAAAAAAAAGCTCCACCGAAATCAACCTCGCCAAGGCTCAACATGTGCAGGCTTCGCTCACCTCCTAGGGTACTAGAGATTGGCCAGCCTACACCGTGCCTAACCCGGCGAGGCTCTGCAGATTGCGCCTCGGTCCCGGTCTAATAGGTGCCGCTGGTGGCGATTGTCATTTCGCCCCGCGACGGCTTGCCTCGGTGCCTACCTCGCCCTCTTTGACGTTGAACCAGGGCCTGCTAGCTGGGCAGTAGAGCAGGTCTCCTCCGACCTCTACGTCGATCGAGGCGGGGGATGGGATTGCACTGCAGCTAAGGTAACTTGCACCCGATGCCTTAGTATAATAACCCTATCCTGCTTAGAATTGCACGACCGTTTTTTTAGACTTTGTTCACTCTGCAACTGTGCGCCATCGGTGCGCAACGCTTCCCAAGCTCGCGCATTTTATTTATCTTTCTAGCTTAGCTTCGCCATCGGTTTACCCGGTTCCCCGGCCCGCGCGGCCTTTGGGCATCTCGCCGTGTCCGCTGCCCCCCATCTCCACTGCAACCAAGGTGGTCCCCCGTCCCCGTGCGCCATTGTGTAAGTGTAACTGGCTGGACTTGAAGGGAATTCCTTTCATCCTCGGCCCGGCCCCCTCCCCCCGCAATCGGTTTTTTTTTTGTCAGACCAGGCACTGGCCGGCAGTATCGTCGTTGTCGCTGTCGTTGTCGTCGACTGCGAGAGAGAAAGAGTCGTCGATAATCCGCGGATCAAGTCCCTCGGCGGAATCCCGCGCCGCAACCCGCCACCCGGTCGCCCTCCGGACGCCGGAGCCATTCTTCCTGAATGGAGCCTGATCTCTCCAACAGCATATCGCTGCATCCCCACCTTTTTCGCACCCAGAACGACTCGTCGAGCGCCTTGCCCTCTTCCCACTCGTCCCGCGCGCTGGCACAGGCACAGGCCCAGGCCCAGGCCCAGGCGCGGGCGCAGTCTCCTTCGGTCACACCAGCTTCCGCATCCAAGTCTCAGCACGACGCCAATAGCACGGCTGTCGAGGCTACTGATGGCGGCGACGATACCACGGTTGCGCGCCACCCGACAAGCGCCCATTCCGACGATGAGGCCGAGCGCCAGATGACAGGCAGGCTTCCGCTAGTCGGCGCCGAGAACGACCCGTACGGATTGGCGCAGAGATATAAAACAGCGGCCGAGCTGGCCGAGATCAAGGCGAACACGTCTAGGAAGCGCGATGCCCGGCCTCTCGCCAGCGGAAGCAGCAGAACCGGGACGGCCGCTGCCGCCAGGACCACGGGCAATAGCACCACCACCAAGCTGGGACGCTACATGAAGCCCTTTGGCCGAGCCAACAACCAGGCACGCCGCCTGCAGGGTTTCTACGAGGCCCAGAACGAGACGATCGAGCGGCTGCTCAAGAGCGTCGAGGAGCACAGGGCCGAGGCGCGCCAGGAGCACGGCGAGGATCATCTCAAGTTCCAAATCGCCGTCTGGGGCTCCCTCGTGGCAAACATCATCCTCACGATTTTGCAAGTGTACGCCGCCGTCTCGTCCGGATCGCTCTCGCTCTTCACAACCATGGCCGACGCCGTCTTCGACCCCCTGAGCAACGTCACTCTGATCCTCACCAACCGGGCCGTGCGGCGCGTCGACCCCTCGCGGTTCCCCTCGGGCAAGGCCCGGCTCGAGACGGTGGGCAACATCGTCTTCTGCTTCCTCATGACGGCCGTCTCCCTGATCCTCATCGCCTTCAGCGCGCGCGAGCTCGCCGAGCGCGGCGGCGACCTCAAGAACTTCCACCTGCCGTCCATCATCGCCGTGGGCATCGCCTTCGGCACCAAGCTGAGCCTGTTCCTGTACACGTGGTCCATCAGGGACAAGTACAGCCAGGTGCGCATCCTGTGGCAGGACCACCGCAACGACCTGCTGGTCAACGGCTTTGGCATCCTGACGTCGGTCGGCGGCGCCAAGCTGGCGTGGTGGCTCGACCCGGCGGGCGCCATCGTGCTGAGCGTCGTCATCTCGGTCATCTGGCTGCGCACCGCCTTCACCGAGTTCCTGCTGCTCGTCGGCGTCGTCGCCAGCGTCGAGATCCAGCAGCTCATCACCTACGTCTGCCTCACCCACTCGTCCGCCATCCGCCAGATCGACACGGTCCGCGCTTACCACGCCGGCCCCCGCCTCATCACCGAGGTCGACATCGTCATGGACCCTGACGCCTCCCTCCTCGAGACCCACGACATCGCCGAGGAGCTGCAGTTCAAGCTCGAGAGCCTGCCCGACGTCGAGCGCGCCTACGTCCACGTCGACTACGAGACCACGCACAAGCCCGAGCACGCCTACAAGAAGGATTTGTAGTTTTAGTTGACTTTACTTTATCTCTTTATTAGGCGGGGTATTTTGTCGCTGTGGAGTGGCACTGTGGGGTTCTTTTTACAGCCCAAGTCTGCGTGCATAAATCAGGCTGGACGCCACATCACATTTATTTATTTACATGTTTTAGTCACCGGAGGTGGTGTGTCCTTTTTCTTCTTTCTAGATCGTAGCAAGCGAGCCGTAGGGGCCAGGTGGCGTTAGGAATACTAGCGCAAAAGCCGTCGTGTTTGGGGCGCTATCCGTAGCCTAACAGGAAATAAGAGGCAAAAATATATTATTTCACTAATGTCTGTTGACGAGTTGGTCTGAGATACTACTAGCTGTTTATACACACCCCTAAACAGAAGGCAGGATCGTCCTCGGCTAAAAAAAAAAAGGGGGGGGGGGGGGGGGGGGGCTGTGTAACTGGAAGATTTTAACGACGAATTAAACACTAAGACTATCTATCATCATCGCACACCAATAATATGAAGGAAAATCGCAGCTTTTCTAAAAGAAAATAAAATATAGATAGACCCTAGTTGAGTTCCAGTTTTCCAGCTTCACTCGCTTCTTTTGTCTCCCTCGGATGGGGTCGAACCATCAACCTCCAGATTAACAGTCTGACGCGCTAGCCAATTGCGCCACGAGGGATCGAGTCAGTCACCAGATTGTGGGCTGGCTGCTTGTTGATGTCCACTTTTGGTAGTATTTTTCTCTATATGCTGAGGCCAGTCAAGCCTTTTTTCACATCCTTTTCCTCTATTTACTTTAACATTGGATTGGAGATTGAGAGATGCTTATACCGACCGATAAGATATAGATGGTAGTATCCTCTTAGTTCGCTTGAGATTACCTCTATTCAACAAACTTGAAGTTGTAATATGTTACTCCCTATGCCAAATGCGAGAAAGTCAAGTGAATAAACATTAAAAAAAATCCGTATTTGGTGAGCGAGAGAAAAGACTTAAATGGCATATCGGTCAGTCCCCTTCTTGACTTTTATTTCATGTCGTGTCTCCTCACCACTCCTCACCTTGCGCGTCTCGCGACACACCACAGTCGAGCAGCCTCTCACAACACTTTGACTTCAATGCACTGGGAAGACATCAAATAAACAAACAAAGCATTCCATCGCACCTCTAATACAACATAGCAACGAGTTACCGTCTCGATCACTTAGCATCTAGGCTCCTAGGCAGTCCCAATGCAAACAAGTAGGCAAGCAGGCACCTCAGAGACGTATGCAGGTATGTATATACTAATATAGTCAATCTTCCCAATTTTTACAGTCGAGTCCCCATCGCGCAGCAAACTAATTACCGTCAATGCCACCTAGAAATATACGCCATGTCATGCCATGCCACGCTTCGCTCGCTATGCTCGCCATGCTAGGCTATGCTGGCCATGCTAGGCCATGCTGTGCTATGTACATACATACATACATACGTAGATAATTACCACACAAACCAAGCGCAAATTGTCTTACCATTTACTTCATATAGTCTTCTCGTATCGATCAATCCTGGTTTGTTTTGTCCCCGGGCAAAAGAAGAAGAGAAAAAGAGAAAGGGGGGAACCGTCCATGAAAGGAACAAAATGCAATTTATCGAGACACGAATGGATGACAATACCATGGAATTTTGGGAAGAGAAGAAAACATAAGAGAAGAAAGGCCCAGAGTGAGAATAGGAAGCGGAAAAAGGAGAAAAGTGAAGCAACAGAATGACAAGCAGACAGTAATGCCTGGCTAGCTCCTGTTTCTCCATGCACACGTCCTCGTCGAAACCACAACAGTTCCAGGGAGCAAAATGCAGATGGAAATCTCGGCGCCATGTCTCTTTAGGGCCAGGAAGCCACTGAGCTAGTGCCTCGGGTGGGATGTTCCCAATTCCTTCGCCGCCGCTCTTCCTAGACTCTCGAACTAGCCCTCCTTCCATCTCATGCCATGGTAAATACTCCTTGACTATCCGCTTCCACGAACAAGTGGGATTACACAGTTTGCGGCAGCTTCTCTTCGGTTGTTATCGTTATAGTACACGTATTATTAGGCCTCGAGTCGGCATTATTTTGGGATTCTGCTGTGGCTGAACATTAAGCATTAAGGCGGCAGGCCCTCCTTAACTTTATCAAGTTTGCAGGACATCAAGATCCTCGTCTGTCGGCAATGCTGGAGTCTCGAATGTCGCAACATCCTCGCCCTTCTCAAAGGTCATGCCGGGCCCTTGATAGCTAGGCGCGAGGATCGGATTCGCGGGTGGATACCCCGTCTCGTGATCCGCCTCCAAAATGCTGCGCACCGAGCTCGATCCCGAATCGGGCTTGACTGGCTTGGGGCTGACAACTGGAGGAGAGTAGGGAACATAAGTAGGAGACTTGGCATCCTCGGTCCCATAGGGCAGCGACCGCGATGGTATTTCTTTGCCTTCAGTACCAATGACGTCGTCCCCCAGCGCACCACTCCCGCCGAGCCGCTGCAGCAGTGCCTCAGACTGCTGTTTGGCCAGCTTTTGAAGTTGCGCCACGGGATCCTTGTAGTAGCGAAGGATGTTAGTTAGATCGCAAAGGCAGTCTGCAGGAGTCCACCAGCGTCCATGCACACATACCCAGTCAGACTGCGCTGGCACGCCCTCTGCGGCCGGCAGCTGTCCCTCGTCGTCCTCGCCGTCCAGACCAAGCCCGGGACCACCACCGCCCCAGAAGCTCTGTCTTCGGATCGGTGCAGGAGTGACGGGTAGGCTAGGTCGATCGTCTTCACTTGGGAAGTCGGTCACCCTAGAGCCTCTTCTTTCCCAGCCTTCGCCAAGCTCGGGAAGGCCGCCAGCCCCTGCCCCTTGGCTTCGTCCGCGACGATGCTTCTGTATGGCATCGACGTACCGTCCGATTTCCGGTACATCGTCCCAAGCATTCGTCCGCGGAAACGAGGACCAGGGAACAGGGGCAGGAGCATGAAGGGTTGGAGTAGTCGGCGTCTGAGGCTCGCTCTTTTGTCCCGCCGTAGACTCTATCAGAGATGGCTCTGTCTCTTGGTGCGACTCCGTGGACGGCGCGGCCACAGGAGATTCGGGCTCCTCTTGGTGTCTAAAGACTCGAGTCGCACGAGGTTGCTGAGACTCCCAAGGGAAAATCTGCCTGGGCTTCTCGCGAGGGTTGGCTGGAGGCTCCTTGGGAACCTCGTACCACATGTCCTTGGGAGGACTCGGGTACCGCTCAGGAGGAACAAATGCATCGAGATCGGACGACATCTCGTAGTGTGTCTGCGGGAAGTTGAACGCTTCAGGCTTCGAGTCGGACGGAGGAGGTTGTCTAGGAGCTCGAGTTAGTTTTCGTGAGCTGATATGTAGTGGGCAAGGAGCAGACTAACCTTTGAGCATCCCAACTATCCGCGGGCGCTGGTCGGTAAGGCTCAGGCTTATGCTCCGGTTCCGATGGCGGTGCCTGGGGAGCCCAGTTCTGGTGCTCCGGTGCCTGCTCTTCTCGAGCCTCAGTATGCGTCTCTTCTTCAGATCGAAAAGACACGCTGGGGGTGGGGGCCGGGTGCTCAGAATCCTGGATAGAACTTCCAGGCTGAGATTGCTCATCATGATAGTGATGTTGCGGCACATGATGCTGATCATGCGGTTCGCCATCATGCTGATGGTGGTGGTGGTGCTGAGGCTCAGGAGGGGGGGGAGGGTCATAGTGATCATAATGAGCGGGATACTGCTGCTCGGGCTGCACAGGGTGGTGATAATCAGGCTGCTGATAATCAGGCTGCTGCTGATTGTGGTGGTGGTGATGATGATGGTGGTAATCTTGACTCCCGGCTTGCGAAGGGACTGGTGGAGGCTGATATTGCTGACCGTGAAAGGGACTGGATTGGTCGTGGCGAGGCTGGCCAACCGGAACGTTGTAGCGAAGCTTCGGCTGGTATTCCCCCTTCACAAAGTACTGTACTATTTCCGGGACTGGCGACTCTGGCTCCGCTGACTGCGATGGCTGGGAAGGCGTAGCCTGTAACAAGACTGTTAGAGTGGAATGTTGTATAGACATGCGAGTCAGGAACGTACCTCTCGACGGTAGTGCCGGTCATAGACTGCCCACCATCTGCCCACCATCTCGTCAAAGGGCGACGTTCCGGTAAACTTATTTCGACCATGGGCCCATGGCTTGTCAGAGCCAATGAAGTGAACCATATTTATGGTTGACTGGAAATGCTTGTAGGCGGGTATGTATTGGTAGTGGGCGGATGGGGTGACATTATAGGCGAAGCTGAGGCGGTTGTAGCTGTTCTTGAAGTACATGTTGAGGAGGCCCTGGTCTGCGCCGTCAAACGAGATGCCCCTCTCGGCCATGGCCATCATGGCGTAGAAGTCGCCCATGTTTGGGGTGAGCACCATGACTCCCGTGTTGAACAAGTCGGGCCAGCCAATGTCTGGAGCCGCCGAGAAGGCATGGGGGATGTCGAAGAGCTCGTCAGGCGCACGGTAGGCGACAACATCGGCGTCCAGGTAGACAATCTTGCGGAACTGCGTCTGCTTCCAAAGATTGATCTTGGTGAAGGCCGAGTGCAGGTCGGGTCGGTTCATGAGGTACAGGTTTTCTTGTCGCCCGTTCCGAATGCGACTGACGGGGATGACATAGTCGTAGACGGCCTGCCTAACAGTTAGGCACACGGTACGGGTCAAACGCGCATGGTTGCCATGGAAAATGGGGAAGGGGGGGAGAGGGGAATGGAGCTCGCCTTAAGCTGTGTGATAACCTCAGTCGCCAGCGAGTCCAGCGTGGCCAAGATGGCGAGCTTCTTGGTGGTGCCGGCATCGCGTAACGAATATGCGAGCACGAGGGCTCCTGGGGAAGCGGTTGGGTTCAGCAACAGTCACAGAGAGACAAGACGAGACAAGCAATTGGGAGTTGGCAGGGGCAAAAGACCCACCAGGAAGATATTCGTCAGTTAGAAGAAGCTATCCCGAGACACGTCTTAGCTTTTGCTAGCACTTTACGAGCTTCGATACATGGTTTCGGAGCTCGTCGGCGACGGGCGCGACGGCCATGGAGAGCATCGCGAAACGGGGCTCTCGTGGGGCTGTCAGAACTCACACTGGCGTACACATCCTCCCCCCTTTGCGCCGCCATTGCCGTTCCAGGCACCCCGCTAGCACCTTAGGTTTAGGGTTAAGCTGGAGAGCTGAGAAGGAAGCAAGGCGAGAGTGGCGAGAGAAGGCGGCCTTGGTCAAGACGCAACTTTTGGAGGTTACGCGTGGGGCGCGGAGGAGACAAGTAGAATCAAGTAGGTAGGTAGTTGCTGCGTGGATATTCGTTGCGAGCTGGGAGGTGGGTGCTGTGCTGTGCTGCTCCTGCCGCAGCTGCAGTCACCGCTGTGATGAAAGCCTTCCTTCCCGGTTTGGCGTCCGCGCCGCTAACTGCATCAGCAATGGCGCTAGAGTCTTACACTAGGGTAGTGTAGAGGAGTCCCAGAATGAGGATGAGATGTGGGACCGCGCCGTCCCAGGGTCTGCCGCGCCGCTTTCCAGGAAAGGGCCCTGGTCGCCGTCAATGTCTGTTTTGATTGTTATCGCGGTGGTGTGACAGAACGCACCGGGATCGGACCAAGGCTTGGTGGCAGGCAAGGGGCTCTTCACTAGCTGCGCAATTACAAGAAAGATCAAGTGGCACCAGGTAACCTACCTTGTGTACACATGTATTTAAGGTATTGCACGATACAACAATCCCGTCGGACGGTACGACCTTCAGCTCGAGCAGCGAAATTCGTCCGGTATGTTCTCAGCGCTATAGTAGGCTAAAGGGTGCGGTAATTTGGGAAGCGGGCAGTTGCCTCTTGGTCTGCTGAACTTGTTCGGTTCGGGCTGCAATCGCAGATAAGAGCTCATGGAAGAGCTCTGGGGTAGGTGCCGAAGCCAATAAACGCCCACGCCGGTTTTTTTTTTAAAGTTTCAGGCAAAGCAGAGTGGCCTGTGGAGATGTTACTGTGCCTATTTTCTACGCTACAATCCGGTTTTATGGCAGCCATTGTCGCCATTTCTCTCCTCACGTCTTTTTTTTGAGGGTGCCGCCGTACGCTGGGCTTGTTTGACTTACGGGGTCATCGGTTTGGCTGCAGGGTGCCGACCTACCGCCGCGGATGCATGGAAGCCAAGCGGCCAACCGCGTGTAGGTAATTGCATCACCGGGCAGCAAAGCAGCTAAAGCTTCCCTGGCTCAGATGCCATTTTACCCCGCATGCCCCGCATCAAACTAGAAAAGGAGGGTGTCAACAGTCCAGCCCCAGTTTGTTTTGTCGAGTTGGTTCTGGCGACAAAGTCGGCATTGATCTAGAACTGAGAGGTTGTGGTTCTGTAGGTAGAATAATGGAGTTGGACGGGAAACGTAGAAGGTCTCTAGAAAGGTATCCGTAACTAGGTAAATCAATACCAAGGGCCTTGTGTCCAGGTTGACCCCTTTCTACCAATCTACCAACACTATAAGGCAGTCTTCACAACAACGGGAGGTAAGGTAAGATAACGACCTAACTCTTTCGTTCGAGAAAATCCACAGGAACGCCGCATCACCAGGGCAAATAAATTCGGACCTGCGCGAGTTTGACACACTACACCGAGGTACCTAATGTAGCTGAACCAGGAACCAGATCGTCACCGGGTGGTTATTGATATGTTTATATTGTCTTTCGTCAACTCAAGAATCCACTTCCACGGCTAGATCTACCACCAAAGTGAAAATGCTTATACCCATATATTGATATACTTGTGTATTCATCGTCTCTGTCAAGAGCGACTTCCACAGTGCTAGACTTGTCAGAATATAGACATATATGGCTGATCACCAATACTTCGTACAGACTCCTAAACGAGCACAACCAAGTGGTAGGTTCTAATACGCGATCCGAGAGCTCTATCTCCCTCTTCAGAATTCACAGGCAAGGCCTTTTCCAGGCCGAATCTACCTTGTTCTCTCTCGTAAATATCTATGTCCAAGTCCTCCTCCGACAAACAATTCAGGGAGCGAAAGTACCACCCTGACCTGACAATCAGAAGGGATGGATCGCGCTGCAGAGATAAACAAAGAGGCCAGCAGCAGTTGCCAGAAGGAAATGCTTTACTAGAAAAAAATATCGAGAAAACGCTATGGAAAAAGACAACGCTATCTTCCCGCTCTGCCATGGTGGCGGGCCGATAAAACTCCAAGCCGGAGACACATCAAAGAAACATGGCGGATCTTTGACTAATTGCACGTCTCCTCCCTCGCTCGTCTCGGCCACCTTCCCTGTTTCAACATCCGGGAGAACGACTCCATTTGTCAGTCGCAGGAACCGTCTTGCACATCAGGGAGGTGCTTGCGATCCGGTGAACCAGTTTTGTGCAGACGTCACCTGGCCGGGAGGCTGGATGGGCTGTCCGGTCGGAGCGCCGGCCGCCAGAAGCAAGTCTTGCAATGCTTGCGATTCTGGGTCGGGAGCCGTTTCAGGCGAGGTAATAAACGAGCATGTCCGGCCGGGTCCGAGTTTGCTGCTGTAAGCACAGTTTATGCACCCCAAATTCCCCATAGTCCCGTAAATAGGCCAGATAACACAGGCCTCCTGAATCAATCCCTAGCCCTCGCTGCATTGTTGGCAAGAGACTGGCGAGAGGTCACCTGTTGTTTGTGCGAGAATCAGGTCTACAAGCTCTGTGTTGTCTAACACCGACAGCCGGGTCCAGTTACGAAATACACAAGCTCGCTCAGAAGGCTACCACATCCATTTCATTAGTTACCAAATGCCAACAATGGCAGGCGGTATCAAGTACATGGTTCACGTACCGCGATCATCATCAGATTCCAAGATGGGGCCTTGCTTTCACATAGCGGCAGACCCGGTCGAAACTGAAACTTTTATATAACCCATCGGCCATTCCAATAAGCGTGCAAAACAAAGGGTGTCTCGAGGAATAACAGTTCGTGCAGCCATAGGACAAGGCCGGGTGGGAAACGCACAGCTCGAATATCCCCTCGCCTCTCTTGCACCGGTTGCAAGCCTCGGGATTGACATGGCCCAACGTGGTGGCGAGAACCGATTTAAGCTGTCGCGGTTGTTTCCAATTTTTATGCGCGTGCCTTGTGTCGCGGAAGTGACATGTTCGAAGAGGCTATAACAACTTTCTGTTACCCCGTGTTGCCGGTTGCAGCTCAAGTACATATATCGCCAAGGTGGCATTCATAATTTACTTACCTTCTCATTCATTAGAAAGGGAGGAATCGCGTCCTCCGTTTCGTCCAATTCAGTGACCTCCGCTTTAGCCGTGGCGTAATCTATCTCAACCTGTTGATTTGGTTTCTTGATTCTGGGGCCCCATTTGCGCTGGACTCATCGTGGAGGTTAGCCGATGTTCCTATGCTTGGAAAAAATGTTGTTGTCGAGCGTCGTCAAAGATGCGGTTGAGGTTTAGGAATCGCCATGGAAACTCCCTAGGCGAGCGAGACGGATGATCGCTTGGGACCCCTGCTAAAGGTCCTCGGCGGTCGCTGTTGCCGTCGTTGTGCGGATTTCCTTCCCGGTTCCTTTACGGAATGCAGCTGCGATGCTGGAACGGGACTGACGCCGTGTGTGGAGTGTCAAGAACTACCTAGAATCCTGCAGAGCCATTACTGGAAGGCGCCATGGCATGGTCGCGAAGCTGGTTTTCGTATCGTCACGTCAAAGTGTTACTAATGCTAAAAAGCTTGTGAGATAACTCAAAGTTCAAGAGGGGCCGTTAATACTGTCGAGTAACGACTTGGAAACGGTCTGGTTACTCTCATCTTGGGTATAGAGTAGACTAAGCTGGGACTTGAGCGGGAGATGTAAAACTATGCTTTCCATAGACAAGGCGGTCCCATTTCCTTGGACGTGTTTCTCTCTTCTTTCTTCTCGAGGGGGAGGGGGAGGGGTGTGAACGGACTGCCCCCCCCTCCCCCCCCCTTAACCCCCAACGACAACAGAAACATGAAAGAAATACAAGTACAAGAAACCACAACCACCAATTTTCTTGTGATAATCACGCATGCATATACATACCCCCAAGGTAGGCGACCATGGTAATCACATGCCCAGCCCCCGCCGCTGCCCCCCGAGCCCAAACTTCAACTTGATCCCCGAGTCGAACTGCTGCTCAAGCTCCTTGGACGCCACGTCGATGTCGAGCCGCGGCCGCGACACTCCTAATCCTCCTCCTGTCCCGGCGGCGGCGGCGGCGACGGCGGCAGTGGCGCCCTGCTTCTTGCCCCCTAGCAGCCGCATAAACTTGTCCTGCCGCGACGTGCCGCCCTCGAGCTTCTGCGCGTTCCATCGCGCCATGAAGTCCTCGCTGGGAGCCGCTGCTTTGGTTGGTGGTGTTGGTGGTGAGACTAGTGCCGGTGGTGCTGGTTTCTTGGTTGGCGACGCGCTGTCGTCAGCGGGTTTCCCACTGCGCTTCTTTTCCTCCTTCTTGTCTTTCTTCTTCTCCTTCTTGAGCTTTGGCTGCAGTTCTTCTCCTTCTGCTGCTGCTGCTTCTATAGGCGCGCTCGTCGCGGTGGTGACGGCGGCGGCGGCCTCCTCGTCGTGCTTACGCTTCTGCTTCTTGGCCTTCTTGCGTGCGGCTGCGTCGTCCTCCTTCGGGGCGTCGCTTTCTTGGACGTCATTATCGTCGTCGTTGTCACGCTTCCGCTTCTCCTTCCCTTCCGTCTTGGCCTTTTGCTTTTGCTCCTTTTTCAGTCTCTTCTCGGCCTTTCGCTGCTCCTTGGCTACTTTTTTGTCCAGCTCGGACACGGCTTGCTTTGGGGCTGGTGCCGTGGCTTCCTGCCCACCAGATACGTTGCTGTCGCCATCCTCGGACGAGTCTCTCTTCTTGGACTTGGACTTGTTCTTTTTGGTGTCCTTAGCGTCCGAGTCTGCTCTTCCATCCTCCAGCTTTAGCTTGTACTTGCAGTCATCGCCCTGTGGCTTTTGATTCTTCAACTTGGGCGACTTCTTCTTCTTCTCCTTTTCCTCTTGGAGGGCGGTGTTGCTTTTTGTCACTGGTGTCTCCAACACGGCCTTAGACTTGTCCTTTTTGGACGTTTTCTTCTTGCCCTCGATGTTCATTTCAGAATCGTCAATGGCTGGAACTGCAGCTGCAGCGCTCAGCTTTGCTTCCTTCACTCTCATGCTGTCGAGGATTGAGGATCCCGGCTGTGAGTCTCTGACGGTTTGGTGATGGGTGATTAGGTGATTAGGTGGTGGCCGGCAATTACTGAAGAGACCTTGCAGCCTAGTAAATATTGGATATCCAGTTGCGGGCTGTTTGCTCAAAAGGGTGAAATGCAATGGCACAACGTGAGTTTTTTGTGCGTTGGCTTTGCTTTATCAAGTGAGAGGTCAAAACGGCTCGCGATAAAAATGTAATTGACCCCACAGTGCAGCGCAAACCCTAACCCTCGATCTTAGTCACAAGGCAAAGTCTTTCAAGTTGGTCTTGTACGACAAATAAAGCAATGGGCTAAGGTTTGATTATTTTGTTGACTTCGAGTTTCCGAGCCCTAATGCCACTCAGAACTGCCTAGGGATCAGGCTGCGGGACTGTCTGACAGAAACAAAGCTCAAGGCGTTCTAAGAACCTGACTACCTAGACTCTAGTTACACGATAAAAAGGGTATCAAGACCAACAACACACCGTCATCAACAGAGCAGCAGCCCTCTTCTCTGATCTGTTCGGCTCCTTCGTCCTCCTCTAGTTACAGTACATGCATAAACTGACATCTGCCTACCGTCCATCTAGCGAGACGGGCTGAGCGGCCGGTTGAAGCCGCCGACGCGGTTCATGTACTGCCGATATTCTGTCTTCTTTTCCTTGTGGATCCCACTCACGTTGTTTCCCGCGATCTTCTTGTTCTTGGTCGTCCCGAAGCCGCCAAAGCCCATCATAGCCTGCATGGCGTCCAGGCCGTCGTCCTCGACAACGACATCGTCGGCCTCGTCATCTTCGTCCATCGGGTCCGTGCCAAAACGCCCCCGCGACTGATCGTCGGAGTCATCGTCGTGGGAAGGGCGGGCGTCGCGCTCGCCATCGTGGCGGCTGTCGGGGTTCTCCTCCTCTTCGCTGCGCTGGCGCGGGTGCTGCTGCTTCAACGGCTCTGGCCCGTGGCTGCCGTCCCGGTGGCCCTGTGTCTTGTTGACTTTGAACGACACGGGTGCAGGAGGCGGCGCTTGGGGCTTTGGCTCGGGCTTGGCCACCTCGGTCCTAGTTCTGGTCGGCAGTGCCGAGTCTGGCAAATCGCCGCCTTCTCGGCCTCCTGACTTTGTCGAGGTAGCCGTTCGCGGTCGTGGTGATGCTGAGCGACGACGTGGTGAGACGGAGAGTCGGTGGGGGTCCCTCTCACGGTCTGGTGTATTCTGTTAGCAATGCTAGTGCGGATCGCGCAGTCGGGTACCTGGGGAAAAGGTGTGAAACATGAACTCTCGTTCGTTTACATACCTCGTCCGGATCTCTGCCAGTCCTCTCGCCCGCCACCTCTGTAATCGTTACGGCCCCGCGAGGAAGGGCCGTCCCTGCCCTCATCGCGACGACGGTATTGGCCTCTGCCCTTGTCGCCGCCCTTGTCGCCGCCCTTGTCGTCGCGGCGGTCGTAGTCTCTGTCGCGCGTCGGAAGAGGCGAGCGTGAGCGCCGGCGGTCTCGCGTTTCCCGGGAGCGCGACCGATATCTTCTGTGGTCTCTGTCTCGACCCGAGTCGCGCTCGCGCTCGCGGTCTCGGTCGTAGCGCGCTCGGTCGGGGCCGTTTTCGCCATCTCTGCGTCGGTCGCGATAGCCGCCCCGGTCGCCTCCTCCTCTGCCTCTGCGGCTAGGCTCGTCGTTGAAGGACCTATCGTCCCCCCCACGTCGGGGGTTTCTCGGCTGCCTATCAGCCATTGTGTGCAAGTAGTAAGTGCTCAGAGGCTGATGTCCAGGATGACTAGGTTTTTTACGCAGATTCTTTTGCGCAGATTCTTGTGACCAGGTTGTGCTGTGCGAGTTCTTTTGACCAGGTTCTTGTGTCTATTTTGTGAAATGCGGCCGAGCTGTGGGAGAAAAATCGAGGTCGAGATTATTTTGGGACGGTGACGTCTAGAGGGGAGGTTCTAGGCAGGGCAGTCCAAGAAAAGCTGCGGCTGAGACGAGGCGTTCGGCACCGTTGAAAGGCGTAAGGCAGGGGTTTCGGTGGCTGCTAACCCCTGCAAGTTGCTGGGGTCGGTGCTGGAGCTGACCTTTGGTGGGGCACTAAAGATCGCTCAAGGACTGGATTTACTGGACCTTCCATTTCAGGTACCTTCCACTGACTTACATGGTCAGACATCAAATCATCACCTCGCCTAGACAAAGGGGCAGGCACAGACTGGCAGGCACAGACTGGCAGGCAAAAATCCGGACAATAGAAGTTCAGAATCAGGTCATAATTTCGTGATACCTACCTAGGTAACTAAATCAAGTGTGTGTTTTATTTCGAGATTCACTTCCTGGCTCCCGCTTTCCGCCCCATAACAACTTCGTCCCCATCATAACCTTTTGCGCACTCATCTACAGCCGGCTACTAATGCCGCCCTTGGACGGGGCGGTGCGAGCCATGTCGTCGGCCAGCCAGGCCGGGATGGCGGGCGGGCTGTCCCAGCCGTCGAGGTACGACTGGCGGGGCACGCCGTCGCCGCTGGGCTTGGCGTAGATGGCCGACACGTACCACACGGCGCGGCCGCGGCGGATGGTGTGCTGGAGCGTGGGGATGGTGGTGCGGCTCTCGACGAGGTTCGAGTTCGGGTCGGCGTTGACGAGCGTGGCCGTGCGCTCTCCTCCTCCCCCAGCGAGGAGGTCCCGCTCGAGCGCGCGGATGCCCACGGCGCCCTTGGACACGGCGAAGGCGCCCTGCGCCCCCGTGGCCCACGCCTCGGGGGTGCTGAGGTCGTAGTTGCCGATCAGCTTGGGCCGCGTGCCCTCAGCCTTGGCCGCGTCGTACAGGTCCAAGTACCGCCCGTCGCCCGCCCGCTGGTTGGAGATGGCGAAGGCCCCGTCCGCCGTCATGACTTCACGCCCCGCCGCGATGTGGTGCACCCGCAGGTGCCAGTTGGGCGCCGCCGCCGTCGGTGGGACCAGGTACGTCTTGATCTTCACGTCCGGGAAGGGCGCCCACAAAGATACCAACACCGGCCCGCTCCCGTCGGGCGCCGTCTCGAGCCGCGACTCGGACAGCCGCCGCGTCTTCCAGTACTCGCCCCCGTCGTCGGAGAGGCCCAGCTGCGACGCCAGCGCGTACTGCTCCAGCGTGAACAGCCCCGGCGGCACCGAGTACGCGTACGCGCTGCTGTAGGCGAAGCTGCCGTACTTGGAGTGCGTTCCCTTCATGGGGTAGCTGCAGGCCTGGCCGGATGAGAGCAACATGCAGTGGCCGCCGAGGTTGCTGCATTAGGTAATTTTTTGTGAGCGATCTGAAACCAAAAATACACTAGTTATAGGAGAAGAATGGGGCGGGGTCTCTTATGGTATTCCATACCTCATAATGTGTCCCGGCTGCTCGAGAGCCTTTATCTTGGGGATGACGTCCCAGTGGTTCTCCTCTTTGGAGGTCCAGAAAGGGTGTGTCTCGGGTACTGCGAGGCATATAAAGGCAAGACACGCCCAATACTAGCAACAGTGTGAGCCAAGTTCGCGATACGGCGCCCTGTTTACGCCTAGGCACTTACCGGGCTTCCTGGGCTGTTGTAATTCTCGGCCATCTAAAACCATCACCGTCATATCAGCTCGTCTCCAGCAGTCGAGGACGGCTGGACGGATATACTCACATACATATTCGGGTACGAGTACCCGACTGTCAAGGTGCCGCTCGGGCTCCACATGTCGTGCTGCGTCTGCCACCACCGGAAATGGCGGAGCACGATGCCCTTGACCATGCCCCAGGTCAGCGGCGCAGGCAGCTCGACGCCGGCATAGGCGAGAGCTCCCCAGAACGACACCATGGCGAACCTGTAGCCGACGCTCCGGCCGAAGGGAATGGATCGCCCTATCGAACCCATGTTAGGTCTTGTGGAAAAGGGGGAGACATCTCGGAACTTCTTCTTGCCAACAGGGGTCTGCCACATACCCTCTTTGTCGTAGTAGTGCACAAGATCGAGGGCGCAGGCCTGGGCCCTGCGCTTGAACTCGGCGGCGCGGGCCGGCTCGTCCTCGCCGGCCAGCTTGGCGTATAGGAGCTGCAGGAAGTGGATGGCAAAGCTCGACGAGTAGTAATCCATTTCTGTGTGCGTGTTAGCCAGTACTGGCGAGGTGCTGCGCTAGCTTCAGAGGGGAGAGAGCTGACGATGGATTCCTTCCGGGCCGTCGTTGGACCAGCCGCCGCCGCGATAGAACGTGTTGAGATGCTCAATGTCGGCGTCCAGCCGGTCCTGCGAGAACTTGCCGCCGTTCTTCTTCAGGCCCAGGTTGGCAAAGACGCGGAACCAGAGCCAGTTGGTGTTGGGCATGCTGTTTGTTTTTGTGTCTCTGGTCAGCTCTCCGTCTCACACGAACACATCTACAAACAGACAGCCACTGAGATGTATGGGGGGGCGAACTTCTTCTCGTTGATCGAGTTGCCCAGCCAGTTCTCGACGTTGACGCGCTCGGAGGGCGAGAGCGACTGCCAGATGACGGGGGCGACGGCGAGGGCGTAGCCGAGGGGGCACATCTCGACCATGCGCTGGTCGTTGTCGCGCGGGTAGCCCCAGTACTCGGAGCTGTCGGGGTCGGTGCCGGCGCGGATGCCGTCGACCCACCACTGGGTGCCGCGGTACTCACCGCCGCCGGCCAGCAGGCACGCGAGCCCCCACAGCGGGCGGCAGATGCCCTCGACCTCGGACGCCGTCTGGTCGAAGCGCACCGCCGTCGCCCCCGGGCACCGCACCCGCGCCTTGAGCGGCGAGAAGAAGGGCTCAAGCGGGTCCAGCACCGTCCGCAGCAGCTCCTGCACCGACGCCCGGCCCGTCAGCTGCACCCGCGAGAAGGGGTGCACGCCGTCGTAGCCCAGCACCAGCCCCGTCCCTGTGTCGGCCATTTTTTTCTTTCTTTTTTTCCCTTTATATTTACTCAAGAGATATACGGAGATGGTGCCGGGATAAGATGATATCTAGCCTGTGCAACTTAAATCAGAGTAAGTTGAGAAAGAGGAGAGAAATCTCCCGTCTGACGGAGCTTTACTAAGGTAGGTCTAGATAATAAGACACGGAAAGCCATGCAATGCAGCTCCCTTGGGCCATGCTGCTTCCGCGGGTATTTCCACGCCCGAGCCAGACACAGACGATGCACTCGCGGTGGAGTCGGCGGGCGGCCTGGAAGATATCGCCCGTTCTCTTGCTTCTCTTGGGGGGCCGCGCGAGGTGAGGGGTTGGTTAGGTTGGCTGTTTCTCCGTGCGTCCAGGCTAGGCTAGGCCGCCTTTGACGTGTCGTTCGTGCTGCATGCACAGGGCAAGTTCTCAGCAAGGGCAGGGGTTGAGGGGCATGCAGTGATTCGCGGCTAATTGACTTCCACGACGAGAAAAAATTGGAGAAAGAAGACAAAAAGAGCTGCCGCCAATCGTCTTCTGCCGATGATGCCCACAGCTGCGTTTTGACGTGATGCCGTGCCTTGATGAAAAAGAGAGGGAAGTTTGCGGGCCGTTCTCACCCCGCTTCCGGGAACTGAGATGCTTGGGGAAGTCAGCTTGGTGAAGATGGATTCAGGGGCCCCCTTTTTTTAGTCGCACATCGAGGGGACCGGTTCCGTCACGAAAATACACACAGAATTCAGACCCACGCTATCTGTGTTTGCTTACAATTGGAGACTGTTTAGATTCTCAATTGGGCTTTTGTGACCTATTATTATTTAGAGAAATAAAACGCTGCTTCTACGCGCATACACTCCCGTTGAGAGTCGCCAACAGCAACCACACTATAGCCGCTCCACAACCTTGGAAAAGGGGGTAACCCATTCGAGATATAAAAAAACTAGCAACCAGCCAGGCAACCCCCCACACACTCAGCAAGATCGAGACGAGAACCGACAAAGCCCACATCAACACCAGACGCAAAAACAAGCAAAAAAGAAAAAAAGAAAACATACAACACCAGAGATTCACTGGTCGTCACCGACCAAACTACTAGTCTAGCGAGCAGAAGCTTATCATATGAGGTAGATGGGGTCAGAAACTAGGGGTTCTTAGTTGGCTTACCCTGCACTTGGCTCCCCGCCTTCGCTACCGCTTCCGCTCCGCCAGTACTGCACCGAGACCACTGTAGCACCCTGTACAGGTGCTCTCTCACAGGCCTGTCAGGCACGCAGTTCGACATCTACTAAGGTCCTGGCCTCTATAACCAGCTAGAATCTAGTAAGTTCTATACGTCCTATTAGAATAGGTATTAAACAGGCAAGACTAACACGTCTCTATAAGCCGTCGATACTATCCGCCTCTTAGCTGCTGTAGAATACTCAGACGTGGATTTGCCTAGAATCGGGGTAGAAATAGGTAGCTCTTACTCGACCCTACTCCTCAGTCGACCTGAATATTAGCACCTTAGCGGTATCTCCTACGCTATTCCTCAAGACCAAGACCTACTTCTCCAGTATCCAGGACTATTCGTTATCCTCTCTCCAGCTAGAGACATCGGCACAGTATGTTGAAAGCCTGACCTTGCTCGAATACCTTACTACCGAGAGGAAGTCTGAGCCGGCGTCCGAAACACACAGCAACATAACTGCGGCTCTTGTAAATATCGATAGCTTCTCCGCGGAGCCCGCGGCGCGAGACATGGGGGGATCAGAACACCATGAGCGCCTGCTCCAGACGACTGCACGACTGCTCTATTACCACGCAACGCATGGGTAAGGCTCCGAGCCCTGTCCCAACTTTAGGAGGACACCAATCAAGCTGACGAATTAAAACGCAGGCCTTACAGACCCGTCTACGTGCGAAAGCAGTTCCTAGAGAGGCGGCGCTCGAGGGCGGCGGCAGCGGCGCCTGCGGGGGAAACATCGGCCTGCGGCTTGGTTACCTCCGGTTCGCGGCTCGCTCGTCGTCGTCGGCGGCGGCCAAGAAGGAGCTCTGTGACCACGGCCAGGCCAAGGCCGTCTTCTACCGCGCCATCGCCACCTGCCCGTGGGCCAAGCAGCTATACCTCGAGGCGTTTGAGCCGCCGCTGGCCGGCGCCATGGCTACCAAGGGATTGCGCACGCACGTCGACCTCGAGGAGGTTTGGGATCGATAGCAGATGCGGAAGGCTGACTGCGGGTAAACAGACAGAATGGCATTCACTTGCCCTTTTCTGTGGCTGTTCTAGTCTACCAGGTAGCTAGGTCTCTGGAAACTACAAAATCTAAAATAAAATAAAATAAAATTGAAAACGGTTCCCGCCCGCTCGGCAGTCTACTACAGTCTACTCCCAGCCCCCGCGCCGCAGCTGGCCATCGCCGATCCATCCCGTCCGTTCCGTCTGCAAGCAACTAAGCAACCAAGCGGCCGAGCCGAGCCGAATCGAACCGAACCCACTGAGCTGGCCGACTCTTGGTTCAACCTACCTAAGGTCGATTATAGCCACCGAATAAATACCTGAGGATTTGGCTTTGGTTGCTGATTCCGCGACTTTGAAAAGAAATCTCGGGGCCCGGCATGGCATATGTACGTACCAGTACATACAGTAGGCCGACGTAATGGCAGGACAGAGTTACAGATATTGAAGGCAGCGTGGCATGATTAGCTACATTATGTTCAATATAATAGTCTTGTATCTTGATATTTAGGATATATTTTTGGGTTGAATTCGAATATCTTTACTTCGCACTGAGTAAAGATTGTTTTTTTTTTCGCTGGTTAGTCTTGCTCCTTGAGAGCCATCTGTTGCCTGTCACTGAGTAGTAATATTGAGAGGAACAATACTGTGCTAATCAGGAAAGGGGTACCTTCCCTCGCCTTGCCCCCACACGTACTTTTTTTCTACCTAATTCCAGCCTTGCCTTTTTTCTTCTTCTCCTAATTTAAAAGCCAGCGATGCACAACCAAACCAGTTGCCCGTCTCTCATCGACCACCCACTTGGATTTTGAAATTGCATCATCTAAAGTGACTAGAGCAGCTAGTCTTGTTGATCTTCTAACGGCCGGCGTGCGTGTTTGTTCTTTCTCTTTTTTGCTTCTTTTTTTTATTCCGAATTTGATCTCAGTTATAACCATGATCGTGAACTTGATGGGCGTAGTTGGGGGCGGCTCGCTGGATAGGGATTGACGCCAACATTGTGGGCGAGGCTCTAGCGATGTGCTCTTCCCCTTCGATCCCTTCACGTGAGGGTGGTGGCTGAGCATTATCTGCTGAAGAGGACTTTGGTAAACGCTCCGGTATAGAGAGCCTCGCGATACTTGTCTGCAGCACCAGAACAAGCCCATCCGCCGAGTACCCAGCTTTGGGGGCGTCTTTTGTCGAGCGCTAAAGCAATGTTGGGCCAATGGGAGACGGAAACGAGGACCGAATTGAAGGCCCGTTGCCTCGTTCTCTTCAGCTCTTGGTTTCCTCAACTGGGTGCTTCAACCGCCCCAGTCCACACCTCTGACTTATCGGATAAGGCTGCTGAGGAATTGCCCATGTCGGAATCGCCTTGCTGTTGGGGAGTTGTGAATGCGCTTGGCCATGTCGAAACAGGCAGATCTCGTCCTCGACTCCAAGCTCGAGACAATTTTTGACCAGGATCGCCCGGGACAGACTGGACACGTTTTTGTCGAGGCAGACGCGGCCTTGCAGCGGCGGTCAGTCCGCCGGGTCGAATGGTGGCAACGCCAGAGATGCATCGGCTCTGGTGGGTGCGGAACCGTCTACTTGGAACGATGTATCAGCGGCCAGCGCCATGTCACTATCAGGGCCGTCAAGACGATCCCCTTGTCGGCAAGCCAGAAACGTAGCAAGCTCTATGACAGAGAACTTGAGGCTACTTCAAAGTTCTCGCAGAAAAGAGTACAACCTCCGGCTCTTTCTCTCTCTCTCTCTCCATTTCTCAAGCCGTCCTTCCGCGGTTATACTCTAAGAACTAACCGAGGTGCCTTGCATTATCTTGGAACAGTATGAGATCTTCTTTGTTAAATCTCTCGGCTGGTTCGATCATCAAGACTCTCTCGTCATCGCCATGGAGTATATGCAGTACGGCAGCCTCCAGGATTACTTATCCTATGCCCCGCCGATGAGCGAAGCCGAGGCGGCCGAAATTTCCTCTCAGATTCTCGAAGGCCTCTGGAAAATGCACGACAGTCGCTTCGTCCATCGAGATATCAAGCCAGCGGTATGTCACTCCTAGGCTAGGCCGCGCATATAAGTTTTCAGCCGCTAATTTTACGCCTGGGCAGGACATCATGGTGCAATCGGGACCCCCAGCTTCATGGTGGGTCAAGATTGACGACTTTGGCATCAGCAAGAGGGTGGATTGGGCATCCGATACGACATCCACATCAGTCAAGGGACGCTCGCCTTCATGGCCCCCGAGATGTACGGCTCTAGGGCTGTAGACCCAAGCTATCGAGAGAAGCTGTACCCAGCAGATTTATGGTCTCTGGGTGTCGTCACCTTCATGCTAACAAAGCGCAAAGCATTCGAAACAGTAGAAGGCTTGTTCTCTTATGTCCACCAGCAAAGCCCGTCGTCAGCCTGGTCTTCTGTCCGTGGGCATCAAATTAGCGCGCTTGGGCTTCCATTTCTTGATTAGCTTCTCCAAGTCGAACCGGCGGCTCGTCCGATAGCTGAAAAGGCATTGTCTAGTCCGTAGATTCAACAGAGGGCAAATCTTCATCCCGCGTCATATACCCCTATACGTGAATGGGATCGCAGAGATACAGACAATCGCTACACGGCCACATCCATCCCCAGTAAAAGGTGGACGATGACAGACGATATTATCAACCGCAAAGAAGTTACGCCGATATCTACAGAGAATCTTTCACCTGTGCGGGACTCAAGCCAACAAAGAGATGCAGAGCTAGAGTTGACGATCTCGCTCGGTGATCCCATCCGCCAGCTGACAACGAGCTACACTGTTGCCCAAGACCCTGAATTGGCTGAAGGCTCGTCATTAAAAAAGCTAAGAGCATTACTGGTCCTTCATCCTGGAACACATTGCCGAAAAAATCTTTGTTACAAGGACCTACGACACCCGAACTTCCGCAACCCGAGCTTCCTCATCCCGACACTCTCCGGCCAGACTCTAGCGGGTCTCAGACTCCCCGGCCGGACACTCTCCGGTCAGACACTCCTCGGTTTGAAACGCCAAGGTCGGATACTCCACAGCTCGAACACAGGAGTCAGATGCTTCAAAGATTTGAAGCTCGAAGGGAAGGGACATCGCGTTCTGGGGAGCCCGTACAAGAAATCCTACGGATGCCGCCACTAAATTATATTCTAGATACGCCAAAGCTGCTAGGATCAGGACCTTTCAGCCTGGTAACTCCAGAACAGCCGCATATGCGCAACAAAGACAATCAAAATTGGCTGCCAGGATCGTTTTCATCCCCACTGATGATGAGTCTCACCCAGGACGACAAATCCATATCTCGGCTCACCCTCTTGAACCCGGAGTCTCGCCTGTCCGCTGCGGACTCGGAGTTAGAAGTAGATCGCCGCGAGTTGATAATAGGGCTTGTCGTAGGAAGTAGTGACTGGTATGTAAACCCTGCCACTCTTCACAAATAACCTCGCGTGAAAGCTCATCACTATTGTTTTACTCGAAATAGCCAGGTTGGTTACACCAATGGACACAAACACATCAAGATGATCTCGTCTTGGCCAGGCACTGCAGTCCAGTCAACATCAGTGCCAATGCGGTTGGTATACGTACACAATGGCGAAGGGGGGCAAATACAACTAAAAACCCAAGACCTGACGCCTTGGGGGTTTTCGACATCTTATCTATCGTCTTCATGTCCTGTTTTCGGTGTTGTGGAGTCCGGCTGGGCACTCCAGTCTCAATCCCGTCACATGTGGAGCCATTTAAAAGCAACATCCCGCAAGAATGGGATTACCCAGGACGTCCCAGAGCCGACTAGCGCTTTGGACATCATGTCCGACATTTTTACTCAACTAAGAGCTTATCTTTGGGATGCTTTGGCAGAAGAGTACGGAAGAAAGGCCATATCGGACATGTCCACGAGCCTTGTTGTCACCCTCCCAGCTTCTTGGCCATGCACTGGAATTGAAGATGTAGGCCAGGCACTGAACCGGTCGGATTTCTCCAATGGCAACAAGAACATGAAAATTTGGATAACATCTGAGATCGAGGCGCTGGCAATGTCAACAATTAAACAAGTCATCAAAGACTTTAGCTTAGTAGGCAATCATTTCATTCCCCTGGCTTTAACCTCACCCTCTTCCATCCTCATCGCTCGCAACTCTTTTTTGATAACTTGGGTCAGGGCCAGATATTATTAACTTGCGTCATCGGGCCATATGTCGACGTGCTGTCCTACGAAATAGTGCAGGCCAATCCGACGATTGCCATAGAAGAAGCCACGTTAGGGACTCGATCCAATGCGGGATCGAGTCTCTAGACATAGTAATTTTCCGGCCTGGAGTTAAACCATCACGGGGTTGAAACAAAGATGCGTTGGTTGCTCACTCTCATCGTGTCACAGGCGTTTATAAAATGGATCAAGACTTGGATCGGCAATGAATTATTCGATAGAATCCCCAAGGAGGAGAAGATGCTCACTTCGCCGTTACTGGTGACATTTCTGGGCGCCATTACATCATTTACGGGAGAAGACGAGATTCGGACCCCGCTGCCAGCCGAATGCGGCGTTATTGATGATTTTGCTCTTGACATCAAACAGAGAGTCCTTACGATTTCAGCGTGAGAGCTTATTTTCCCCCTCCCAGGACTTTTCGATGCTGACAAGCAGACTCGGTATTAAAGGACTCAATTGCAATACATATACCACGACGCTTTCCTCGACGAGACTGTTGCGTTGCTCGATAGAAATATGGCACTATTGCGCAATGGCAGCTTTGCAAACACCTCAGTAAGTTGGGAACAAACTCGGATGCTATGGGCCGTAGCCGCCCTTCCCATGCCCATTCAAGTAGAAACTGACGATGAATAGGTTATATGGGCGGTTGATTTATTATACGACATGCCGTACGTAGTCCATGTACTGCAGGAGCGCGCCAATTTCTGGAATAGTTCGGAAATTAGGTTTAGTTCGAGAGCGCATGGGAATGCAGTGTGCGAAGGGGCGGTCTGGACTGGCCTGCTGAATCAAGTGTACAGCCGCCCTTCAACCCAGTTTGTCCAGAAAAACTGGGGGACAACAACAGAGGGTGGGTTTTGACGAAAACGAGAAACACCAACCAGCACGCCGCTAACAAACAAATAACTGAGTAGCCGACGACGCAATCCAGTGAATGATCCGCAGAGGGCGGCATACCTCACGCGGCTCAGACGTAATAGCAAGCCCCACAACAATAACATATGGTAAATTCCACCTTGGCATGCCCAGGGAAGCTTGTGTTTGGTCAACATGGCTTGTTTCATGCCCATTCAAGCCTCCGCCTGAAACTGCAAGGACAGAAAGTATAACATTTGCCCCCCCAACTCCCCCTCAAATGTACATACCAAAGGGCACTAACCACACTTCTCAGGTGTTTGCATCGAGGGCAAGATCGAAGTTGATCTTCGGAGTTTCTATGAAGCCAGTTGGAGAGACTCTATATCTGGGCGCAACCTATGATTTCCAACCGATAGTATCGAATTTACTCTGACGATTGGGGTAGACCATTGTGTTTTTTGTACGGCGCTCCATGACAACATGGAGCTGCCTTGCAATTTGTATCCTACCAAGGCCGAAGAACGGAGTTGGAAATTTCACCTAGAACCAACCGAACCCCGTTAACTCCTAACACATTAATTGGTGCGCAGGGTCTTCGGCGAAATGAGGACCACTGCGAGGGCCCGGCTACCAACAGAGGTGGAAGGAAGGAATGGTATTTGGAGTGAGCAAGTGTCCGGGACTAGGAAGGAGACGTGCGGGGAAGAGCTCTTTGTTTACTTGTGCCCGGCCGCTTCAATGCGCCGAGGATGCTATACCCCTTAATTTAAGAGGGCGCCAGAAACCGGCTCCCTCAACAGCGAATTTTGATTACTTGTGAGAACATAATTACAAAGTATCGTTCCAATCATGGTGAAGACGTTTTGCAGGATTTTCATATCTGCATCGACAAATTGCCGCATCACCTTTGCGCGCTGTGGGAATGTTAGCTATAAACTCGACTCGTTTCTGAAAGGGGACACGCGCAAAGCCTTACCGCTTTGAAGAGCATTCTTGCCCGGGCCTCATCATTGGCAAGCCGAAACCATTTGGGCATTCCCTTGATGAGCTTTTGCATCTCTCTGGCAACTTGCTGGACCTTGGCCACCATTTCTTGCACACCGTCTGGCACTAACTGTACTGGCTGCTCTTGCCCCTGCATGACCGATGAAAGGCAACCTTCCTCTTGAGCTATTGCCTTCAGCCGCAAATTTTGCAGCTATTGTAGTTGTTGACGAGCCTGCAGCAGTGCCTCGTATTTTGCCCTTTGTTCTGGAGTCATCTTTGCAATTTGCTCTGGAGTCAGTCGCATGCCTTGGATCGTGGCGCGGGCTTCTGAGTGAGGGGGCGGAAAGGGCTGGGAAGGCTGCTGTAAAGCGTTATTTGCCTGGTTGGGGGTATCTACGGCGTCATCCGAATCAGGGCGCTTCATGCTCTTCTGGTTCTGCAACGGCGAGGCGTTGACAGCGGCAGGTCGATTTTGCGCGGCATACGGCCGGCATTTTGAGGATTTGCAGAGAGCTGTGTCGGGTGGTTGTCTGGTTCGGGGGCTTCGGGAGGCTTCTGCTGACTTGGCTGAAGTACTATCGGCTGTGCTACCGGGGCAGGCTGGGAAGCCGCCGGTGCTGGATCCTGCAATGCCTGTTTTGCACCCACCGCACCACCTTATTGCTGCCAGTAAATCCTTATCCAGGAGGTCTCCTTGACCTGCCTGTCTGTCGAGAAGTTTTGAGGCTCTCGTTGTTTAGGTGTTGCCACGTTGGATTTCTGCGTAGCGATTCTACGTCCTGAATGCTGACTTGTAGCTGGTGGGGAGGTACCGTAACTCCAGTAGGCAACGGCGGCGACTGGTTAAACGGCACCGCAGGGACTGGCCGCGCAGGTCCGGGCTGCGTGCCAACGGACGGCGGACCTCCGGGCGGTAGCCCTTGTCTCGCCTTGTTTTTGGTCTCCAAAACATTCTTGAACAGCTACATTTGCATGTTGAGCAACTGGTTCTACATGGGCTGCGGCAACGCTCCGGGATTCAACCGCATGAACGCTTTCAGTGTGCCAGGCGGTAAATGGTCTCGCAATTGCTGAATCACTTGAGGGGGTATATTCATACTATCCACAACGGCAAGATATTGGGGGTGCTGAGCAAAACGCTGGGCTTGCTGTTGGGCATGTTGTTGTTGAAGCTGGCTGCTGCTGAGCCTGCTGCTGCTGCTGCTGCTGCTGAGCTTGCTGTTGTTGTTGCTGCTGCTGAGCTTGCTGGGCCATATGCGACATGGGTTTTTGGGCGCCGTTAGGTCCGGTAAAGGGTACCTGAAGTTGCCCCGGAATCATTTGCATCTGTTATTTAGGAGGTTGGAACCCGTTGTTCATCTGGGTGCGGTGTTGCTCTTGCTCCCACTTCGCCAGCACTTTGGGCTTGTCTTACGATACTGCACGGCCATCAGGGTCTAGGGCGGTCAGCACTGCAGCTATATTTTGGCTGCTCACGTTTCCCGACATCGGCTGTGGTGTTTGGTTGGCAGTGCGGTTAAATGCCTTATTCAGAACCAGCGGGTTCATTTGCTGCCTGTTGGTCTGGACCATGGGTACGGGCGGCTACCGCATCGGAGCGTTCAGCGTGTTCATGCTCGCCGGTCTTTAAGAAGTCGGGGAAGGTCCCGCAATCCCTCCTAGCTGGCCTAGCATAGGTCGGTTCATTAACACTCTGGCTTGAGCTTACGCCTATGCTTGAGCAGCCATGGAGTCCATCTCAACTAGCTATATGTTAAAGGGCGACTACCTCTGGGGGACTAACATAACTGGGCTCGAACTTTTGAGAGAGTAGCCAAGCTTAGGACACTCTCTTTTAGTCCGGCACTGCTCTTAAGGTAACTAGAGTGATCCGGGAAAATAAGAAAGGGGGCACGGTCGAAACATGAGCCAATATATATTGTCCTGGTCAACCAACCCGGTATTCCTATTATATTTGTTGGCATAGTTGTTGAACCAGACCCCCAAACACTATCGGATTAGCATTAAAAAGCAAGAACATGATGCAACACTACCTTTTTCCTTTGTTGAAAATCCCCCAGCATTTTTTGGGGGGAAACCCAAGAGTTCCCCCATGATCATCCAGCCCACACGCCAACATCAGCGCCTCGCTCTTTATGCAACCTAGACGATGCACAGTAACCCAATGACCCCTCACTCCTATTTACGCCAACGCAACAAAGCTTTTTCGCCGTCGTCCACTCACCTTTCAACGCATCGTAAAAGCTTCCATCCTCCAAGCCCCATCAGGCCTTAGCAAAGGCCTCAATGAGCTTGGCAAGCTTCTCTGCTCCCTCGAGAGGAATCGAGTTGTAGTTGCTGGCGCGGATGCCACCAACGCTTCGGTGGCCCTTGAGCCCCGTAAGGCCCAGGCCCGTTGCCTCTTCCAAGAAGGCCTTCTCAGACTCGTCCGTTGTTCCGTTCTGGGAGACAAGAGTTAATTACACAGGACAACAAGAATGCCGGCAGAACAGCTACTCACCTTGATGACGCGGAAGCAGATGTTCATCCTCGAGCGGGCTGTCTTGTCCGGCACTATCTTGTAGACATCTGGGTGGGCCTCTAGGGCGGAGTAGATAATCTCTGCCTTCTTCTCAGCCACCGCCTGTTGGCCGTCAACTTTGTTAGGAAAGGTGCTCAAGAGCTTCTTCAGAACCTGGCCCGCAACGTAGACACTAGCGCAAAATCGAGTTAGCTTCCTAGGCAGATAGTAAGCGACGGGGTGGCAGACTCACTCAAAGATGCTCAAAGTATTGTACAAACTGTTGTTCTTGGCAACGATCTCGTACTGCAGTACGATGGGAGGGATGGGGAGCCCTAGCCTGCGCATCAGCGCGGGGCTAGGCTGCGTGATGGTGGGCGGGAGAAACGTCTTCTTGAGGACAGCGACGGTGACGCCCGTCGATCCGAGGTTCTTTTGAGCGCCGAAGAAGAGCAGCGAGTGGTTTGCGACGGGAATGCGGCGCGACAGGATGTTGGACGACATGTCGGCCACGACGATGGGGCCGGTGCCGTCGGCCTTGGGGGCCAGAGCGCTAGGAAACTCGGGAAACTCAACGCCATCCACGGTCTCGTTGTCGCAGTAATAGACCAGAGCGGCGTCCTTGCTCAGCTTCCAGCTGGCCTGGTCGGGAATCTTACCAAACTTGCCGCCGTTCTCGAGCCGTGCGTCGGCGGCCAGGTTGACATACTCTGGCCCCAGCAGGCGCACAGCCTCCTGGTAGGCCTTGAGGGACCAGCCGCCGGTCACGATGTAGTCGAGCTTCAAGTCAGTCTCAACCTTGGCGCGCAGGGCGGCGACGACGGCAGCCTCGTCGGCCGCCTCGGAGCCGCCCAGGTCCTTCAGCACCGCCGCGTGCTGGCGGGCAACCCAGGCGCCGACAAGGTTGTAAACTGAGGCCGAGAACTCGCCGGTACCACCGCCCTGCATGAAGAGGACTTCATAGTCGGCGGCGGGGATGTCGAGGTAGGTAGCCAGGTCGACCTTGGCCTCGTTGATGATGCTAGTGGCCAGCTCGGAGCGATGGCTGTGCTCGGCGATGCCCAGGCCGGTGCCGTTGAAGTCCAGCAGCGCCTGTGCCGCCTTCTCAAGCACATCGGTCGGCAGCAGGGCCGGGCCGGCGCCAAAATAGGTAATGTCGGATCGGGCAGGCATTTTAATTATATGCTGAAAGCCTGTTTGGGTACGGCAGGTTCTAGGGTTCCGATTTGTTTCTAGCTCGAGTCCGTTTCACGACTCGATGCGCTTTCCTTTTTTGCTTTACCCCGCCTTAGGTTCTTTGGTTGTTCACTGGAAGGGACTCGAAAGGAAGTTGCAAGCTGCAGTGAGTCAATTCAGTTCAGTTCCAGATTCGGAGCCAGGGCCTTCTCATACGGTACCCACCCACGCAATCCACACCCGACTTGCGGAAGGAGCGTCCCGGTGTCGGTGCCGCCGCCGGATTAGCTGCTGAAGTCGGCCTGAGTCACGCATTCCCCAGGTTTTACGCAAGGGTTTACAGGGGCAACGGCAACGTAGTGTGGGGTCAACAGGGACTATATCTTGCAGCCCGTCCCTGGCGAGAAGCACAGTGTCTGGTAAACCCAGGCAGTATTTTCGATGAGAGACCAAGATTTCAAGTTTTAAATCGTTCCTTGAAAGTTTAAGAGGAATATCTTAATTGCATCTTCAGAGGTACACAAATGGCTTGAGCCTTTCGTCTTATTTCTATTGGGTTGCACAATCACGCAAGTGATTTTGGTTAACACTGTGCCTTTTTGTCAGTGACACGGCTACCTACGCCGACCGCCAAGGTGGGGGTAATTGGGGGGACGTTGCAGGGGACGGATTACCGCGCCAGGGCCTGGATGGTCCCATGGAGTCGGGAACGGCACCTGAAATTCGGATGTCTTCCGACGCGACGGGACGGCACCTGGTATCCAGATACTTGACCTAACAAACCTGGAAGCACTTAAGGGTAGGTGGATGTACGTACTTGGCGAGGTGGCTTGAACTGACTCAGGTAGTCCGTGCTGAAGAATTTCATGCTATGGCGTGCGGCGACACAGCCCGATGAGGCTAGACACGATTCCTCCTGACACAGGGCCGTGACGAAGAACAAGGTTTCGGAGTTAAATCTAACGACCGACTATCACGTATGGAATCTAAGCGACAAGACATACAAGAGGCAAAGAGCTATTCATGTTTTCTTTCCTCAGCTTGGACGTCCTTTCTTTGGTACAGGCTTGCAGATGACCTTCGCGGCTCTCGAGGTCGCTTCGACGGTGTTGCTTGATCCCCTCCACTGAAACAGTCACGACGCAAAACCGAAGACTCCACGTCGATCACAGGGGGCCATCAACTACATCTTATTAATATCGGATACATTAAGCTAGCGTGGGAGTCCGACCGCTCGGGCTTAGTTTATTAATAATTAATACCGTTCTTCTTCTGGGCCATGTAGAGACTCGTGCTGTGGGTGTAAAGGGCTGTTGCGAAGAAAATATGGCGTCGGATGCCGTTTCCGGACAGTAGAGGCAGGTTCCCGGCTGGCGCCTTGATGCAGAAGCGCTCGGGCGTCCAGTCTGAAATCAGCTTGAAGGGGTTGGTGGCGTTGCCCGTCGGAGCGAGGACACGGATCTCGGCGATGATCTCCTGGATCTGGTTGACATTGGCGGCCGCGTCCATGGAGTGCGAGACGCTGGGCACCTGGTTCGCGCCCTGGTTGATGTGATTCCAGTCTGCCTGCCATATCGTCTGGATGGTGCAGCAGGTGTCGTTGACGCTGGCAATTTGGGTTCCAGTTGTTGATTAGCCGGTGCACAGGAAAAGGGAAGTATCATCCGCCTTGACCAGAGACCTGGTCAATAGGAAATAAAGGAGAGACCTACACCTGGCACGAACGGTATGTCCCAAAGCTCCGGGAATGGCGGGGTTGATACGAAATTCAACATCGATCTATTCATATTAGGCCTGTGTCTGGGTAGTAGTCAGGAAAGGGCTGAAATATCACACACCTCGTGATAGGGCGCCCGGGCTACACGTTGCTGGAGAACGGCAATCTGAGCAAATTCTGTGATCTCGGGGGCTTTATCAAAATTCTTCGACTGTTCATGCACACCAGGGGATTTTGACCGGACAGGAATCTCGGGAAGAGTGCTGGAAACTGAATATATTTCAGTCACACATAATTAGCACCAGTTAGACCCTCATGGCATAGATTTGAGCAGCTGGGGTGCTGATCAAGGCGTATGAATAAATATATTGGGCGGTCTGGGTATTGTTCAAGGCGTATGAATGACTGGATTAGCAAGTCGGGGTGTTGATTAAGGCGTATGGATGAATGGACTGAGTGGTCGGGGTGTTGATCAAGGCGTATAGATGAGGGGTTCGGCATAGGCATGGGTAAGGAACTCACATCCCGCACGCCCCATTTCTTCTCCTTCAAAGCCACCTCGTAATAATACTCATCTACAGGGCCAAAGCCGACACGACCGTTGATTGACCAGACAAAGTTGTTTCCGTGAGGAATACTGGCATCGGCCTGCTTGTAGTATTTCAAGATGGCCTCGTAGTCGGAAAGATCGCCAGACTTGGCGGTCGACTTCCTCTTTTCGATCTCAGTGATGAAATTCGCTTTGTCTTCGAGGCCAACCGTGCTTGCACTTCTGCTTCTGCCTTGACTCCCGGAGTCCGCGGGGCTGGTTTTGTTTTGGGACATGCTGCGGTGTGACTTGTAATTGCGAGGTGACAGAATCAAGAAACGAGAAGATCTTGGAGAAAAGATAGAAGAATTGAGAATGGATAAGAGTATCTGTTTGAATACTGCCTAGTCTGGGAATCTGAGGACCTAGGTATTATATATCTTGGCCGACACCCTCGATGACGGTGATCTATTCGTATACATCGTAAAAATAACAATGCCAGTTTGAATCTCGACATTGGCCCTACTCTGTGCCGTAGTCAGACCTGGCAATGATGAGTGCTGGGTACCAGCCGGCATGGTTAAAAGCTCTAGCCAACCTGAATATACGACTGAACAAAACGACGGGCGCCAGACAACAGCCTGACCTTGATTCCAGTACCCTCCTTACAAACAAGTGCCACACCCATATGGTTTCAAATCAAACAATCAATCTGCCAACACCATAGGAAACCTGGTGCAAATTGATCGTCACTGGCCCCTTTGAGACACTGTCCCTCGCCCGGTATGGCGGCTGTGATTCAAGGCAGCAGTCAGAGCCTCCAGCATCGCCAGATATTTCTAGCTGGGTTGTTTCAAGTTCAAGTGAGGGCGCTTCCTGTGCCTGCCTTGATGCGCTTCGGTACGTCTCAGCGAGGAGGCTGCGGGCTCCGATCATCACTCTTCCTCCGTCTTTTCTTTGTTTCTATTTTCAATCTAGATTCAAAACAAGAGCCAAGTCAAGATACGTCATTTTATTACGAGTCGACGAATTGCGGCCGGGGGGAGCCGTTTTACCTCGTACACGTCCGACTAAAACATTCCTTTTGCCCGGTGCCGTGGCCGCGCATCCGACACAGGAGCAGGAATTCATGAAACGGAGTCAAAAACAAAAATGGCAGAAACAAAGGTGGGATTAAACGGGACAAAACATCACAGGTGGTGGTCACGGCGTGCGGCGGCGGTGGCGGCAGACATTAATTTCTACCTAGGTAGGCATCCATGGGAATGTCAGATACGGCAGGCCTTGAGGTTGGCCGGCTCGGTATGACGATCCGGAGACGGGCACAGAGTGAAGGCGGCGTGAACCAGTGGCGGCGAAAAGTCGCGCCGTGATACCTTCCTCGGACCTGATTCAGCTGCATGAACACCATCGGCAATGTAACGTTAGTGGTTGCAGCCGTCCACAAAGCAGCCAATCTAGATAATCATGTTGGCGAGACCGAGGGCTTAAAACGCTCCTTTGATGCTGCCTTCTCACCCGTCAGACTAGATTATGCACCTGAGCGCAAAGGTGTCACATCACAATTACATCTGTTATCTGATATGTGAGTAATTGAGTTGAAATCTTAAGGTTCTGCCAGTGCCCGTTGCTGTGACTTAGCTTCGTCCTGCTGCCCTCACTTGAGGTTCTCGTTTTAATGAATTATCCCGACTACTCAGGACGAAATGATCGAAAAAAAGGTTCAGCATCAGATACAGCAGTCCGATCGGCAACTTCATCTCTCCCACCAACCGCCATCCAGTAAAGCCCAACCAAGCAGTGGCTGTGACCAGCATGGAATGCTTGCCACATTTTTCTCGCCGTAGGTTGTGAGAGAGGTGTGCATTTTGATTTGCTGTGGTTTCATGTGATTTGACAGCCTCACTCAGACTCTCACTGCCACACGTCTATCCTCTTACATTAAGTCTTAACAAGTGAACTCATGTCAATCGAGGTAGTCTATTCGTGAAGGTATAACCGAACCGATCTCAACCAAGCTGCGTGGCTGGCTGCTACTTAAATTGCCTATCATTCAATCCACCTCAGTGCAAGTGAGGAAGTTACGTGGAATCACCCAGTATTACCTGGTAATAATACTCGAACTTACTGCCCATCACGGCGTTAAGCAGCCAAAAGCTTACGCCCCTAAGTTAGCCAACTCGGCTCAAGCTCGGCTTACTAACCTTGTGCATTGCCAAGACTTGGTCACAGCCAGAAGGCGTGACACACTCGATTCGGAGCCTGCTCTCAGAAGGAAGAGCTTCTTGGACACTGTCTCAGTATTACGACTGCCAACAAATGCGTGCCGAGCTCTATGCAACTCAACCCTAACCCTAACGGAAACGGACTGAATTACCCAAGTCCAAGATCCTCAACCCTGCTCTGCAGAGATTGGATGGGATTATTATTCGCCGTCCAATATGGGATCTAGTGGATAATTAAAATGGTAGCATACGTATCTTGCTTTAACATTCGCTCTCTCGAGCATCACGCTTGGTTGATGTGCGCAAGTCGAGTGGGAGCCGGCCCTCAGAAATATGGCCTCCATCCACAGCCTTGAAGATCCCCCCGCATGTGGCCATAGTGGCATGGACAGACCCAGTTACACCTAGCAGCAGCCTAAGCAGCAGGGATATCGAACTAATAATCACCAATCTTAATAAGAACTGACAGAGAAAGCCCGCCGGTTCTCTCGTGCGTGCCCGAGCATATAAAGTCTAGACCTTCCGAAACCATTCGTCGACTGCTATCCGTCTCTTGTTGTCTAAAACCGTTGTTTTCCCACCCAACGCGGGCAATGTAGGTTGAAATCACCATCCTGCAGTCCGCGAGGGGGGCATTTATTTTCGCTTCCTTCTCCCACTGGGGTTCGTTCTTGTTTCGGGTTACCCTTCGGGCGGGATCTTGTGTGCCCTGCGGGCTTGCGTTTCCTGGAGAAATGCCTGCGCTACCTACTGGTACTACCTACCACCTGACGACATCATTATTTCTATTTTGGAATAGGAATCGGAAAAAGAGGACGCCCGCGCAGCTTCTGAAGCACGAAAGCGACTGAAAGGAAGGATCTGCCGTGCAGCGAGCGAAAAATAAACCTTAAACCAAACAAGGTCCCCCCCTCCCCAAAATCCTCGCCTGCTCCCGCCGTCGCCTACCCAAGTCTCGAACAAGGAACCCAAGAAAAAACAGGGGAAGGGAGAGGAGAGGAGGGGACGGCCGATCTAAATAAAGAATGGCGGAGCGAAAAGGTTCGGAAGCTGGGCCGACAGCAGCAGCGGCAAACGCAAAACATTCGCATGCGATTCCTGCGGCATCATTCCGTGCGTGCGCCATGCATCATCTCTTTTTCTCACGTCCCCCCTTTTTTACATATGAAATTCCTCGACTCTGCTTGTCGCTACGCTACCACTTACATACCCAACATAACCTCGTTTGATATTTCTTTTCTTCCTTCTTTTTTTCGTATATATTTCCTCTTTTCCTCACGTCGTCATAACCTCGCCGTTCCCCACCTACCCCCTGTTCCCACTTTCCCTATCCATTCAGTACGTACTGCGCGCAAAACGAGAAGCAATAAAATCGAAGCGAGCAACAAGTGTTTGCCTGTGTACTTATCTATCCACCACGTGCGTATCGCACGCGTGGCTGTGTGAACGAGTTGTCAAAACCCAAAACCCAAAGACGAGACCAGAAGACTGAAGACTGATGGACAATACAGCGACACACAACTCGCCGCGGACCTGGTTCCTCACGTCGTCGCTGTCGCCGCTCTGCATCCGGCTGATCAGGCTGTTACTTGGCCACGGCGACTACGTGGTCGCGTGCCTGCCGCCGCAGGAGCTCGAGAACGACGAGCGCAGTGCCGAGTTCCGCGAGCTCGTCAACGAGTGCAAGAGCAACCGCAAGGACCGCGAGGGCTGGAAGGACCGCATCCGCGGCATCCGCTGCGATGGGCGCGTCATGGGCGCGTGCGGCGCCGCCGTAGCCGAGGCCGTGCAGGTGTTTGGCCGCATCGACATCCTGCTGTGCTGCAAGTACGAGGCCGTCGTCGGCACTGTCGAGGAGCTCGCCGCCACCCCCGCCACGCGCAACCTCGTGCGCGACCAGTTCGAGACCATCTTCTTCTCCCAGGTCAACTTCATCAAGGCCGCCCTGCCCCAGTTCCGCGCCCAGCACACGGGCCACATCATGGTCCTGACCAGCATCGGCGGCCACATCGGCACCCCGGGCATGTCGGTCTACACGGCCGCCACGTGGGCGCTCGAGGGCTTCTGCGACTCGCTGGCCTACGAGATCGCCCCCTTCAACATCAAGGTCACGATTGTCCAGCCGAACAAGGAGATCCAGAGCCTCACCAACAAGATCATCTTCGCGCCCCAGCTGCCCGCCGCCTACTACGCCGACTATGACGGTGGCAGTGGCAGCGGCGGCGGCGGCGACAGCGGCAGCATCCACAACAGCGGCGGCCCCTTGCCACCAACGGCGCCCAGCATCCGGGACATAATGAGCAACGTGCTTAACGCGAACCCGGACACGGCCGTCGAGCCGTCCGAGGACGAGATCCAGCACCGGTACCCGCACCTGCCGGCGGCGACGCTCGACCGGCTCGTCCTGGAGACGGTGCACGCGCTGACGGCCATCGGCGGCCACGAGAACCCGCCGGCGCGCCACATCGTCGGCTTCGAGGGCAGCATCGCCGTGCGCGAGAAGCTCAAGACAGTCACCGAGGAGATGGAGGACTTTGTCGAAGCTAGCCTGGCCGTCGACATCTTTGAGAGCGAGCTCAAGGACGAGGCCCGCGAAGGGCGCGCCGCCATGGCCATGGCCATGATGATAGACGCGCACATGACGGGGACGGGGTACGGGGATGGGATGGGCGGAGGTGGAAGTGGAGTCTGAGAAGGATATCTGTGTTCATTTGAGGGGGTGGGTTACCGGAGGTGCTGTCCCTGGGTATTATTTCTTTGGATTCAATTTTGTCTCTCAGGTTTGTACATTTGCCTTGGATTTTGGTTATCTCATAGCGTATCTTCCGTGGAGCTGAAAATATAGGGGCCATTTTTTCTTTCCTTTTCCTTTTTCTTTTTTAGATTCGTATGCCGCGATGTGCTAAGGTGGAAAGGCGGAGTTCGGTTGGACTATGTCAGGTACAGGCACGAAGCACGTATTTGCAGCCAAACCATCGTCTCCCGTTTCTTCCAAAGATGATTATCTGACCATTTTATTTACACATATGGTCATTTCTCGTGTTTCGAATTATAGATACTTTGGGTCTCTTATTGATTGCCTGAGATAAGGGGTTGTAAAAGGGGGAAATGTGTAAGGTTCCGTAGCGCAGGCGCCCACAGGTGACAAGCACCCCGCCGTAGCACAGCCTTGAGTCTGACTGGCCGGCAGGCACCAACAAGCCAATCACGGCGCCCACAGTCCTTCAGGGGTCTAGACGCTTGGGCGCACACAGGCCTGTCTAAGTGGCCGTCTGCGACTTTATTCAGGTACAGCGCAGTATCGAATTGCCCGTAGCCGAAGCCCAGGTATTTGGGTGCATGGGCTGGAAATAGGTAAACCCTTTGCGATATCAAATTTCCCGTTGTTTTCAACGACACGCTTGCGCCCACCGACCATACACAAATCGAAAGCGCCGCCCCCCAAGACGACTGTGCTCGCACTTGGGACAGGACCAACAACTGCGAATCCGGCTCCACCATCGTCAGCAGGGCTCGCCGGCACTGCCCTGCCCGATGCAGCGCCGCTTCGCTCCCCGTCTCGACCATCTCGACATGTCCTTCTCGCCCCCGGCCTGACGCTGCTGCTGCCGCCGCGCGCTATTATGACGCTCGATCCTCTCGTGCCCGTCGCGCCCGCAAGGGTCAGGGCGCTGGTCGTGCCCATCGGCCAGATCAAGCGCGACCGCTTTGCCGTCTTCGTCGACCGCCTCAATGTCGAGAACATCGTCCACCTGCGCGACGTCACCCCCGATGGCCGCCCCAACCGCAACATGTTCTCGCCTCTGGCCTTCCCCGGCGGTGCCATGTTCTACGAGCTCATGACGTACCACCCCCCGCCCTCCCACATCGCCCTCTCGCCCTTCGACCGCTACCGAAAGCCGCTCGTGCTCATTGCCGTGGCCGACGGCGTCGAGCTCCAAAAATCAATGTTCAGCAAGCGCCACTCGGGCGGCAGGACCGTCGAGGAGACAAACATACGCGCCCTCACCCAGGAGCTCGAGGACCTGCGGGACCACTATTCCCAGATCCTGGTGCACCAGGTGCTGATCTTCGACTACCTGCCCTCCACCGACAAGCCAGTGCCGATCCCGGAGGGCCTCGTCACTATTCCGCCCGCCGAGAAACACCTAAGAACTACCATGAAGACGGTCATGTGCGATGTATCGGCGCTGTTGCTCGCCGAGATGACGACGCTAGCCAAATCCTACGAGGGCAGGTCCTATCTGGACTCGCCCGGCACGTCTGCCTCTCACACGGCCAACGGGCTGGATGACTTCAGCGCATTGGGTAGGAGGAACTCGCAGTACTCTCTGCCCGTTGGCTCGCGGTCAAGCTCCGCGGGTGGCATCAACGACAAGATCCAAGCGCGCATGTCCATGCCGCCCGTCCCCTTCAAGGGGGGCTCGCCGCTCGCCTCCAGCAGCTCCACTCCCGGTCGACCTTCCACCCCTGTCGGCTCCAGGAGCGGCCTTGCAAACCCGCCAACCTCTTTTGACGACTTTCCAGCGGGGGGCGACTCGGTCCCCACCAGTCCCGAGCAGCATGCGCGGCCCGGCACGTCGGAAGGGCACAGGACGCAGAGCCAGGACAGAGTGGCAGTTCAGGGGTTTGGCCCGGGGGGAATCAACGAGAGGATGAGAACCAAGACGAAATGCAGAATCCAAGTCGTGGTGGGCTCGCTCTATCTCCAGGCCGGCCTGTGGAATGTTGCCATCAGGGAGCTCAGCGAGGCCGCCACCGTGGCCAAGTCGATGAACGACCATCTTTGGCACGGCAAGGCTTTAGAGCTGGCGCTCATCAGCCTGTTGCTGCTGGGATGGGCGGGAATCGAGTTTCAGGTGCCGACCATTATGTTACCTCCCCCAGAAAAAGGCACCGCCCTCGCCGCCGCCATACAGGACGCCGAGAGCAGGGATCCTCAACAGCCCCGGTGGCTGCGGAATCTGCAAATCTACATTCCCGAGCTACTAGATCGCATCTTGAATTTGTATACGAGGGTTTCGGGCGAGCATCTGCCGCCGCTACCCCTATCCGAGGCCACCATTAGGTCCTGCAGGATGCTCGCCGCTCTTCACATTGCCGAGGGGCAGCTGGGAGCCGAGTCCCTGGACATGATAGTCTTCGGCAAGATACCCCAGATACCGCTGACCACATCGCCACGCTTCACCATCGTGCCGGTCCGCACGCAAATAGTTGCTACCTTGTTCCGCGCCTTTCCAGCATCTGCCTCGGAGCTCTTGACCACGGTGGACCGGATTGTAATACTCAGCGGCATTGCCTCGGTCCTAGGGATGTTGGGATTCCAGAGGAAGAAGGCTATGGTCGTCAGGGAGCTAATCTCGGTTCTGGTCGGTGGGCTGGTCGAGGCGAGAACCCGGGGTGCTGCCGACGTCGGTATCCACCCGGCGGCCGGGCTCGTCGGCCTCAATGGCCTCAACGGCCAGGCTAATGGCGCCAATGGCGCGGCAGCCTCCCTAGAGATTGGGGCAGATGACGTTGAGCAGGGGATAGAAGCCTTCCTAGGACTCGTTCTCAAGACGTACGGGGTTGTGGCCGACAACCTGGGCACCGCCACAGCTACCGGCGAAGTCAAGGACGACTCCGACGCTACCATTCTCTCAATAATACATAAACAATCTACGGCAAGGCTGTTCGGCATGCACCAGGTCAAGCTCAATATCCTTCGATCCTGCATTAATTTCTCCGAGGCTCTGCCAGACTTTGCTGGAGTCTTGAAGTACTCCAGCGACCTCTTGCGGACCGCTGGGAGCGGCATCGCCCCTGGCCCGCGCCGCGAAGATGCCTACCCGACAATCAGTAGGGATGAGCAAATTCGCTTGGCTAGCAATATCTCCAAGACTTCGAACTTGTCCAAGCGGTTAGGGATGGGTCATTTGGCAGCCGAGTATTGGGACGAGTTCCTTGTCCGTGGCGTGAAGCTAGAGCCGCTACCTGTCACGAGAACCCCTATTCCCCACGCCAAGAGCGTCCTCCCAGAGGTATCTACAGCAAGAACCTCGCAGGACGTAAATCCATTCATCTACAACCCGTTCTTGAAGAAGTCGGACGCGGTAGTGGAGCGCATGCTGGTAGCCGGCGAGACGGCGAGCTTCCGGCTCACGCTCCAGAACCCCTACGAATTTGAGGTGGAGATTGCAAGCATCCGGATAGACACGGAGGGCGCCGATTTCGAATCGGCAGTGGAGAGCACCGTCATCGGCGCCTACCGGACTCAGATATTGAGGGTAACCGGCGTGGCAAAAGGCGCTGGGCCTCTGAGAGTTACAGGGGCTATAATCAGGGTGCGGGGCTGCCGCGAGAGGAGATTCCCCATCTTCACGGAACCGTGGGCCCCCGAGAACGAGATCAAGATCAAGGCCATCGGAGTTGCGGCCCTTGACGTGAATTCTTCGTTGTCGTCGCCGGCCATAGAGCGTCTCACGCCAGTAACCCTGGAGCTCAGCGCCATCGCAGAGCAACCAGTGGTCGTGGTCAAGTCCTGCACGCTTCCCCAGTCATCGGTTATGATCCTAGAAGGGGAGCGTCAGGTCTTTTCCGTGACGCTCGAGAACCTCTCCACCACGACTCCGGCCGACTTTCTCCTCTTCTCCTTCCAGGACTCGACGCAGGAGCCTCTCCAGCTGGCCCTGAGCAGCCGCGATGCGACGCCGTCAGAGCTCTACGAGTACGAGCTCATCCTGGCCAAGAAGCAGGCCCTGCGGCTGCGGAAGCGGGGCGACAGCCGCAGGTTCATCGCGCCGGGCGAGACGGCGACGTTTGACTTTGAGATTCTCGGGAAGCCGGGGCTTACCACCGGTCTCATCCAGATCGACTATGCTCACCTCGGTGTCCCGCAAGACGAAGTCGGCGAGACTTTCTACACGCGACAGGTTTCCCTGGCGCTCACGGTTACTGTTAATGCCAGCGTTGACGTGACCAGGGTCGATGTGCTCCCGCTCCACGGCAGCGTTCCCGAGGCTCTCTGGCTGCGGACGGGCCACCAAAAGGATACGTCTGTCGAGAAGCCGACGATGGATACGCACTGTCTGCTGCTGGTGGATCTGCGCAATGCCTGGCCGAGCCAGGTGCACGTCGAGATTGAGTGCGACGATGGGTCAAAGGTGGAAGATGACATCCTGCCTGGAAACACGAGTCGTCTAGTGCTTCCGGTGAAGAGGATCTATCTGGAAGAGCCGCACGCCTTCATTCCCGCGCTCAATCCGTCGCGGCAGCGGCAGTTTGTCTTTAGCACGAAAATTACACCCGACGTGGAGCGCGCCAACCGCGAGGCGTTCTGGTACCGGGAGAAGATTCTCGACTCGCTGAAGGGCACGTGGAGGGCTACGTCTGGCGCGGCTCGGAGTGGCGATATTGAGCTGCGGAGCATACGGCTGACGTCGCGCATGATTGAAGCTGTCAAGGTTGACGAGGTCGGCATCGATATCTCGATGGTGGACCCCGAAGACGACGATGACAGCAGCAGCGGAAGCAGCAGCGGCAGCAACGTGGTGGCCGTCGACGAGTTCATGCAGGTCAGGGTGCGCATCACCAACCGCACTGACCAGCCCATGTACCCGACGCTGCGGCTCATGCCGGCGCTCCGCCACCGGCCACAGAACGTGGCGCTCGACTTCACGCGCAAGTTCTCGTGGAACGGCACGCTGCAGCAGGCGCTGCCGCTGCTGCCGGCGCGCGCCACGGCCGAGGTCGTCACGGGCGTCACGGCCCTCTGCCGCGGCGCCTTCGAGGTCGCTGCCAGCGTCGAAGAGACGCGCCTCTGGACGCCCACCTCGGACGAGGAAGAGGAGAGGGAGATTAGGAAGCGCGCGTCCAGGCCCAGGTCGGACACCCAGACCATGATGGATGCCGTGCTCGGCGCCAGGGAGCGGAGGATCTGGCACTCGAGAAGGCCGTGTCAATTTGTCGTCCGGGACCGGCGGTGATGAGATGTGTGGGCTTTTTTGTTTCTGCAAGGCCGCTCACTCGGAAGGGGCCATGTTTTGAATACAGCACAGCATGCATGCATAGCGTTGTCTTTTTGTGGCGAGGTTGTGGTTGGGTGTGAGTGCCTAGGTGTGAGTGATGTAAGGGGGTGAGAGACAGATGTGTGTGTGTGTGTGTGTTTGAGAACAGGGCTGTGGGAGCATTAGAAACTGGCATGACGATAGATACCTACTTACCTACCTACCTACCTACGAATACCTCATTGCTTACCCGCTGTCTTCCTGGGTATTTTGCCTCACTTTGGGAGGGGCGAAGGGTTGTGGCGAGTCTGCCAACTTTGCCGGGTCGTACATAATACCACCCCCTTTACTCCGTATTCTCACGCAAGCCGGTATTTTAGAAGGCTAGTGATGTAGGGATGACAGAGTTTCGCACTACAACTAAATGCGCAATAAATGTCTCCTACTAGTAACTATCGCAATGCCCCTTGCTTTACTGTAATCAGCATGTTTTTCCTCGTCTTTGCGTAAAAACTAGGGTGTCATTATGACGGCGGATGGCCTGAGAGAACAGCGGATCGGGTTAGGGTTGGTGCTACGACGCGGCTCGGGGCGGCACACGGAGCGGAAAACATTTTGGGTCGTCCCGAGATTCTTTCTTTCCAAGATACTTTTTTTTTTTTTTTGAATGCCTGCTTTCGACCGAGGAGGTTATCTACGACTTTCAGAAAAAGTCACGTTTTCTTTTTTTTAATTGAAACCCTTTCGCCGTTTTTGCTACCTCGGCGTTTTCTTTTCTTTTTAGCAAAACGTGGATTGACAAGACAGCTTCACTGCACTCTGTTTCTGAGTGAGACTCACTCGATGGGGTCGGCCCCGTCTTTGGCCGGCTTGTTATGAGCTAAGACAGCTATACCATACCAGCACCACAAAAACCACTCCGACCTAACCTGCCGCGCGTGTTATGGAAAGGGGGGGCGGCCAGATGGCGGGCGAGGGGCGGCGGCAGCAGCGGCCGAGGATTCTCTTCCTCGACGCCTACGACTCCTTCTCTAACAACATCACGGCCCTGCTGACCACCCTCCTCGACGTCGACGTCTCGGTCCTGCCCATTGACTCGGCCCTGCTACTCCTGGACAACGGCCATGACGCCGGCAGCAGCAGCTTGTTCCGCCGTGAGCTGAGCCGCTATGCCGCCGTCGTGTGCGGGCCCGGCCCCGGCTCGCCTGACAACGACGCCGACGTCGGCCTCATGAGCCGCGTGTGGCGCCTCGCCGAGGCCGACCTACTACCCGTCCTGGGCATCTGCCTCGGCCTACAGAGCCTCGTGGCCAGCGTCGGCGGCAAGGTCCGCCGCCTGCAGCGCGGCCTGCACGGCATGGTGCGCGATATCGTGCACCAGCCACTGCTGGACCGCGAGCCCCCCGAGACCACCACAGCCGCCGACGACGGGAACATCTTCCGCGGCGTGCGCCCTTTCAAGGCTACCCTCTATCACAGCCTTTGCGGCGACATTGGCCAGCACGCCGTGCCGCCCGCCGAGTGGGCCGACGCCCGCTGGCATCCGCTGCCGGCCTGCCCCGACTTAGTGCCGCTGGCCTGGGTCGAAGAGGACCGCAGTAGCTGTAGTAGCCCGGAACGGATCCTGATGGCCGTCAAGCACCACACCCGCCCGTTCTGGGGGCTCCAGTACCACCCTGAGTCGGTGTGCACCGAGAAGGAGGGCAACCGTGTTATTGTTAACTGGTTCCGCGAGGCCATGCAGTGGAACGAGCGGCGCGGGAGGATAGCTTCAAGCAATGCTGACGCCGACGCCATGTTTTCTCCGTTTGCCAGAGACGCGACGAAGCCGAGCTTGCTCTCGCAGCTAACGCCGGGCAGCAGTGCCATGGGGGCGAATGCAGCGGAAACTCGTCCAGAGTCGGCAGCAGCAGCAGCAGCCGGCTGGTGGGAAGATATGGAAGTTGACCCCTTGCTCCGCTCTGTGGCGGTGCCCCTGCCCCGCGGCATACAGGTCCCCGATGTGGTCGAGGCGCTTGACCTGGAGGGCGCAGAGCGCATCGTCCTGGACTCGGCCAATGCAGCTGCTTCAGCTGCGGCGCGCCCCGACGTACGCGGCAGGTATAGTATTATTGCTGCTGGCCTGGACGAGGCGCTGCATCTTGAATATCACACAGGCGACGACTTCGCTACCATGAGAGTCAAGTGCGTGGATGGGCTGCCAGTCGAACTGTCGCAGCAGGTGCCCCTGGCCAGCTACGGCAGCATCTGGGGTCTGGTGGCTAGTTTTCACGAAGCGAGGCATGTCGAGGCAACAGAGCCAGCCGAGGTCCCCTTTGTTGGTGGGTTTATGGGATACATCACGTATGAGCAAGGATTGATGGACATTGGCGTCCCCCTGGAACAGCCCCGACCGCATCACCGGCCGGATGTCAGCCTCGTCTGGGTCACAAAGAGCCTCATTATCGACCATCTAGCGGGTGTGGTCCACATCCAGCAACTCTGTGCTCACAACTCGGAGGCAGATGCCTGGGTAGAAAAGTCTGCAGCCAGACTGCTATCGCCGCAGCACACACAAAGTGCAAGAGTAGCCCACGACTTCGCCGCCCCGAGAAAGGATGGCCAGCACCACCACCACGCTGCTGCGGCGTACCAGCCGCCCGTCAAGATGCGGCGCCCGTCCAGAAGCACAACCATACAGACGCCCCTGACCAAGGAATACGAGCGGAAGGTGGAGCTATGCCAGGACTTCATTGCCGCAGGCGACTCGTACGAGCTCTGCCTCACGGACAAGACCCGGATCACGCGGCCACGGAGTGACTCGTCGACCACGGAGCATCCTGCCGCCCCGGTTGCGCGCAAGCAGCAGAAACAACGGCGACGCCGGTCGTCGCTCGCACATGTACTACCCAGCTCGTGGCAGTTGTTCAAGACGCTGCGCGCCCGCCAGCCGGCCCCTTTCGCCTCGTACCTCCGCCTTGGGGCGGTGACGCTGGTCAGCGCGTCGCCTGAGCGGTTCCTGCAGTACGACCGCGAGGGCCGGTGCTCGATGCGGCCGATGAAGGGGACGGTGCGCAAGTCGGAGGCGGTGGCGACGCTGGCGCAGGCCGAGCGCATCCTGCACGTGCCCAAGGAGGAGGCTGAGAACCTCATGATCGTCGACCTGGTGCGCCACGACCTGCACGCCATCTGCGGCGCCGGCAACGTGCGCGTGCCGCACCTGCTCAAGGTCGAGGAGTACCAGAGCGTCTTCCAGATGATCACCGTTGTCGAGGGCCAGCTGCCGCCGCCGTCTCCCGACGAGGAGAAGAGCAGCAGCCGGTACACGGGCCTCGACGTGCTTGCCGCCAGCCTGCCGCCCGGCAGCATGACGGGCGCGCCCAAGAAGCGCAGCTGCGAGATCCTGCAGCAGATCGAGCAGCACCACGAGCGCAGCCTGTACTCGGGCGTCGTCGGCTACATGTGCGCCACGGGCCGCGGCGACTGGAGCGTCACCATCCGCAGCCTGTTTCGCTGGGACGACGAGGACCACAGCCCTAGCCACAACACCGCCTCGTCTCCCGGCGTCGTCGCCGACAGGACGGGGGCGGCAGAGGGCGCCGCCAGCGAGCCCCAGGAGGTCTGGCACATCGGTGCCGGAGGCGCCGTCACCATCCTCAGCACCCGGGAGGGCGAGCGCGAGGAGATGTTCACCAAGCTGGCCGGCCCGCTGCGAGTCTTTGCGGATGGACTTCACTGAGACAGACACTATTTAGGGGGGATACGAGGCAACAGAAAAAAGGGGGGCCGATACTCAACGTATCATCTATCTATAGGAGGAGGTGGGCGGGGAAATTCATTAGTACACACATATACATGGATGTCTGCGCATTGCAAGGACGGGACGGCTGGCGTCTGTTTACCATAATTTCTTTCCCATTTCCTTTTTTATTTTCTGGAAGGAATCTAGATAGGTGCTTGTTAGAAAGCTCAACGGAGCGATTCCAGATCTGATAGGTGATAATACAAGCTTAACCTTTGTAACATAATATCATATCATATTATTTTCGTACCTGACGCAAAAGGGGGGCAATTAATCGTATCAACGCCTGGATATATAATTAGAGGGCTATATATTTGGTTGCTGGAATATCATTCTGTAGTGAAACTCGCTTTCCAAAATCGTCCCTTTTCGGAGGCTTGCTACTATTGTTGGCTCGGGAAGCTACAGCTATTTGACTGGCCCGTCCAACCAACCGACAGACTGATCTCCCCCACGATGCTCCATCCATGATGTTGAAGCGCTTAACTTGTACAATACACAAAAAAGAGAGAGAGAAAACAGTAGGAGACAGAAGACAAGAGAAGGGGGGGCGTTTTCGGGAAATAGACACCTCATCCTTTTCCTTCCCCCTCCTCCATTTCCGCCCCATCCTCAATGACAAACTCCATCCCACACCACCGCCCACGCACATATGACTTGATTAATGGTCAGCCAGGGGCTCTCGGTCCAGCTCTCCTCAGCTTTAGAATTCTTGCTCCTCCTGGAAGAACATGGCGAAGCTGATGATGGTGCCGTAGATCAAGAGACCCCCGATGATAGACATGAACATGGCGGGGATGTTGATGAGCTGCGAGTTGGCGAGGAGGACGGGGAGCGCTAAAAACCGGAGGTTGCTTGTTAGCCAACTTTGTTTCTTGTGATCTCGCGCGTGGGTTTCTGCGCCATGCACCACTGATATATATGATATCCATACACACACACACACACACACACACACACATACATACACATACAGACAGACAGAGAGACAGAAAAAACATACCAATCCCCATAACCACCAGGAACCCCGTGCAGAAGCGGCCCAGGTCCAGCACAGCGGCGCCCGAGCTCTCGACGAAGTCGTCGGGGTTCGCGCAGTGGCTGCAGATCCAGTTGGGCACCGGCGCCAGCACGTACGTCGCCACCACCAGCAGCGGGTAGTACACCTTCCACAGCGCGCACGACAGAATCACCAGCAGGAACCCCACCGCCAGCACAAACGACAGCGCGATGATCGTCTTTAACCCCGCCGCCGGCATATTGGGCTATTTTTCTTGGGAGAGGTTATGGGAGCGATAGAGAGGTTAGGAGAGGGAGACAAGCACGGCGTTCTCCCTTTTCGCGGGGTTCAAGAAGGGGCGTTTGATTTCTCTGGCGGCCTTCTAGGAGTACGGTTTCGCAATCGCTTTTGGCTCCGCGGGGGAGGTTGCGTACGTACGGTATGGTGGGTGTTGCGCCGGCGGAGTCGGTCGGGATGGGGCGGGCTCGAGGCGTTTAGGAGTTGAAGATGTGAATGAAAATGCGTTATTCTATGTCGTGAGCTGCGCTGTGCGATTTCGTTGTCGATTGCTATTTGTGCTAGGAGTTGGCGGGCGGGCGTCGGTGATGGCGGCGTCGCGATTGCGGCGTTGCGATGTCGTGGGGGAGTATCCGTAGGCGACGGGACTGGGGACTGGCTGGTTTGTTGGAGAGCTGTGGGATAGCCACTGTCGTCAGCCTTGGCGGGTCCCGTGTCGGCAGCCTGGTCCTCTGCAGTGTAAAACACTTTAGCTACTTCCAGTTAGTAAAAACTACCTAAGCCTTAGTAGTGTGGCACGTGCGCTTAACGTAGCCGATTAAAGCGGGCCCGATGTTTCTTTTCGGCGAGCCAAGGTACGTACCGCGCTCTGGGCACTTTGGCAGCACGCACGGCCGAGCTGCCTGGGGGGGACCTGACGAAGCTAGGAGCTGCCTGTCGCGTCCGCCAACGGGTGTTGAAGCAGCTCAGCTCGCCCATCGAGTTACTATTACCTGCCACAACCGCCCGATCCCAGCCGTCGCCAGCATCTCGCACGACATATCCAAACAGCCCAGTAACAGCAGAAAAAACCGACGACTCCATAATCTCGCTCGATTGATCGCCCGCTTGCACTCCTCCCGACCTGTTCTAACCTGCGCTCGGGTCCGTCGCCATCATGTTCAGGAACAACTACGACAATGATTCCGTCACATTGTAAGCAGATCTGGGCGCTGCCATTTTCCTCCTCTCCATGCACCAGCTTGGACCTCTCGCCCCTTGCCGACTCTTGCGAGCGAGAAATGGTAAGCATTGTGCTAATACACCCTCCCAAAAACACAGCTCGCCGCAAGGGCGGATATTCCAGGTCGAGTATGCAGCAGAGGCAGTGAAGCAGGGCTCGGTAGTTGTGGGGATTGCAAGCAAGACACACGCAGTGTTGGTAGCAATCAAGGCAAGAGCCACCCTCTTAGGAGTCCCCCACTTCGCTTTAGCTAACCTCCTCGCGTGTGCAGCGCAACGCCGAAGAACTGTCGTCGTACCAGAAGAAGCTGTTCCCGATCGACGAGAACGTGGGCATCGCGATCGCCGGGCTGACGTCGGATGCGCGGGTGCTGTCCAACTTCATGAAGCAGCAGTGCCTGGGCCACCGGCTGACGTACGGCCGCAACATGCCGGTGCGGAGCCTGGTCGATATGATCGGGTCCAAGGCACAGGTCAACACGCAGCACTACGGCAAGCGGCCGTACGGCGTAGGCCTGCTAGTCGCCGGCGTCGACGACCAGGGGCCGCATCTGTTCGAGTTCCAGCCCAGCGGCATGACGGAGGAGATGGTGGCCTTTGCCATTGGCGCCCGCAGCCAGATGGCCCGCACCTACCTTGAGAAGAACCTGGACGCGTTTGCCGGCTGCGGCCGCGACGAGCTGGTCCAGCACGGCCTCAAGGCGCTCAAGGAGAGTCTGGTACAAGACCGCGAGCTGACGGTAGAGAACACGAGCGTCGGCATTGTCGGCGTCGGCAAGGCTGCCGACGGGAGCATCAAGGTGGAGCCCTTCAAGGTGTATGACGGCCAGGAGGTGAACGCCTTTATAGAGAGCGTGGCTGACGACAAAGAGGCCGAGGCCGAGGCCGCTCCTGCTGGGGGCTCGGAAATGGAGGTCGACGACGAGTAGTGCCCCGTCGATCTCGTAGGAATTCTCTCGTCGACATATTAGGTCACGCAAAACATGTACAATAGATTTTAGAAACCTCCTCTGATCCTCGTGGCTCGGTGTTCAGGGCCGCCTAGGATAGCTTAGTCAACACAGCAACTAGTCGATGGAGCGACCAGCAGCACGAGTCCAGCATAGGAGAGTTTAGATCGGAATGCATGAGCCGAGCCCAAGTCTATTATTCCTGCCTGTCTATCATGCCCGAGAATACAACCCCTGAGGGGGAAGATATGGCCTGCCACCTAACCCAGCGCCAAACACCAACGCCCGTGCCGCCGAGCAGCCCTTACTCGTTACCCCAAGACAGCTTGAAAACGGCGTCTGAGACTTTGTATTCCCTCAGGGCGGTGATGGCGTCCTGGGCGGTGGTGGCCTCGACCAGGATGTTGGCGTTGCCGCCGTGGATGAAGCCCTCGTCGACGCTCTTGCGGATCCAGGCCAGGATGCCGTCCCAGAAGCCGTTGATGTTGAGCACGCAGATGCCCTTGCTGTGGATGCCGAGCTGGTTCCACGTGGCCGTCTCGAACAGCTCCTCGATGGTGCCGTAGCCGCCGCTGAGCGCGATGAAGCCACTGCCGGGCCCGCCGGCTATGACCTCCTGCGCCATCATCTGCTTGCGCGTGTGCATGTCCTTGACGACCGTCGTCCGCCCAAACACGCTCTCCGCCGGCACCGCCAGCTCCCCGCCGCCGCCCGCCTTGGCCTGAGTCGACGTCGACGTCGACGTGTACGTCGGGTTCCGCTCGTACCGCACCAGCGCCTCCGGGATGATGCCGTGCACCGAATCCGGGCCCTTGAGCGCCACTAGCGTCTTGGCTACCTCGCCCATGAGGCCGACTGTGCCTCCTCCGTAGACTATGCCAGGGGGGAAGGTGGAGAGAAGAGGTAAGCCAAACTTGGTCTCTGGATTTCGGAGACAGACCTTCTTTATTAGGGAGAGAGCAGTCCGGCTTTGGGAGTATGCTCACCGAGTTCAATGTCGTTGGCAGCCATGAGCCGGGCAAGCTCGCGGGCAGCCTCTAGATGTGCGGGGCCGTTGCCGGGCGAGGCGCCGCAGTAGACGCAGATCTTGGTCCGCTTGGCCGATCCATCGGCGTTGAGACTCGACGGAGTGGCCGTCCGAGACGAAGGGAAGGGGGATACGCCGCCAGATGCCATTGCGTTGACGCTTCTTGAAAGGATTCGGAGAAATGTGTTGGTTCTTGCAACCAAATTGGTCTTTGGTATTTTGTGGAGCGTCGTTAAAGAAGACAGAGGATTCCTTTGCGTGCGGTATCCGTGTGTTGTATAGGCTGCTTTTGCTACTTTTATATACTCTTCCTTTCACTCGTTCCTAATGCGTTGTCACAACCCCCCTGAGTCACTGCAAGCTTAGTCGTGGTGAGGTGAGGCGATCCTTGAGAGAGATATCGGCCGGCAACCCCCTTACAGATCGGCAACGACGAGAGGACGTCGAACGGATTAATGAGCCACGGGGTAAGCAGGGGTGGAGATCCAAACATTGGCGAATGGGAGCAGGCTCAAGATAGCAGAAAGAAGTAGGCTCGACGAAGGTGAGGCAAGGGGCATGGAGGTGAGGTGGGGGAGTAAACGGGGCAGCAGGGAGTCCTAGCTCAGTGAGGATACTGGGGATGGCTTTCATGTGGGGAGAGAGAGACACAATACTTAAAGAGAGAAGGCGAGATCCGGTGACTTAGCGCATCAACTACTACCTAGGTACCCCCTTCCTTGCCCTGGCTGTTTGCCGCTTTCCTCTGGTTTACCGTTTCCTTTCCTCTCTGGGTAACGGGAACCAATGTCTGCCAGGCCCGTGTGCGCGAGGTCTCGATTCATCTGGGCCACGTTGAGCCCCGAGCTGTGGACCTTTAATGGGGCTACATTATGACATAACCACGTACCATGGCGGTTGCCCGCGGGAAAGCGAAGCCAAGCAGCGAGCGACACCGCAACATCCCAACATTTCCCCGTGACTCATACAGACTCGCTCAGGGGGGCAGGAGAAGGTGGGCGGGGACCCAGAGAGGGGGTGGGCGTTGTTGGTTGCAACACCATAGGTTCGTCTGCAATCGGAACGTCTAGAATTAAAACAGCATGTATGTTCAGAGACGGGAGCAGCCGCATACTGACGTGGCGGTTTGCGCTTGCACAATGTGAATGGGGAGGAGCCGTCGTTCGAAGAAACTTGAAGCATGCCGATTCCCGCAGGAAACGGTCTGGTCCCTTAGGCCATGCTGCCATTTTGAACAGTCACCTGGGGAGGAGTTGTGGCAAGCGGACATTTCGTCTCTCCCGTCGGCAGGAGCACTGCAGCTTCCGTGCGGTATGCGAGTGTCAAAAGGTAAAAAGCCCCGAATAGCCGTCTGTCTGTCAATGGTAGGGGTCCAGGGTCTGGAGGTAACCATTTAACGATGCAGCTCTGTATGTAGTGTTGTAGGAAGGACACATACAAAGTAGGTAGGTAGGTAACTAAAGATAAATCCACGAAGTCCTCTCTGTATTGTCAGGTAGGTATCCAAACCTATGGCTGACTTAGAGGGGCTCCAGGTCTAGAGTCTTTTCAGTTCCCCCAAAGGCTCTTTTATGAAACCTAAAGACCTGCCCATAGACGCTTCGCAGCTTCCGTCTTTGGTCTACGAGCACGGGGAAACCAGAAACTGCTGCGCCAGAAGGAAGTCACAACTGGATGGAACCTAACCTACCAATCCAATCGGAATACAGCCCAGTGGCGTGCAGTTCGCACGTCTCCCCCACTGTATGGATTGCTCCCATTAACGGCTCATTCGCGGCGTGGCTTAGCATGGCTCTCTGATTTGCGGATCCCAGGGGCCCGGGACTCTGTTTCGGCGCTAAAATAATCGGAATCGATGGCGCAACCTGAAAGTTGATGGCACCGCGTCTCGTCGTAGATTTCACGGCCCAGGTTTGTCAGCCTCGACAACAACTTGATCGTTGCAGATTGACCGATCGCAAGGAATCACCAAGAGCCTTTGCGCTCTGAAATTCACAAAATGCCGGAACCAGCTGCTGCAGGCGGACAGCCTGCTGCACAGGCCGAGCAAGGCGTGCGTCCACCCCTCCCTCTCCTAGGCATCTCGATCCCGTTTGCCCCCCCTATAGGAGTAGGACAGGATTTGCTAACGCTGTCGCAGCAATCTACACTCAAGACCATTGGCCAGAGTGTTGCCATGTTCCTCGTCATTCAATTCGCCGTCAAGCAGTTTGTAGGTGGCAGCCAGAAAGCAAAGACGACGGTCACCGACGCCGACGGAGCCATCGTCCAAGTCGCCACGGCTCCGACACAGGTCCCTCCTTACTCCGAGCGGCCCAACCAGCTGGACGAAGGAGCTGCCTACAGCCATATCCCCCAACTCATCGCGCCCATATGGCCCGAGGACAGCAAACTTGACATCGTGGTGACAATCTCGCCGTCATTTGTTCCCTCACCCCTCTCAGATCTCCCCAAGGACTTAGTCGTCTTCGAGGAGAAGCAGTTTGGCCTCGGAAACTGGAGTGACAAGCGTGCCGTCGACACCACCATCACTGTCCCACCCTCTGTCCAGCAAAACGGCACCTTGTGGGGCCATTTCTATGTCGGACTTTCGGGCGCGCTGCTCGATCCAACCCAGCCCCGCTACGACCCGGCCTCGGCATACCATTTCGTCTTTCCCCTGACGCAGTATATACCCAAGAAGAAGGTTCTCAAGACGAGAAATCTGCTTGAGAGCAAGAATGCGACCGCCGAAGAAGAAGCCCACGAGGAGGAGGAAGCAGAACCGTCAGGTCCCATTATTGCCAACTACTATCACCCCAATATCTCGTTGTCCTTCATCCCGAACTCGGGCGTCATAACGTTGCCTCAGATGCACCCCGCTGCCCGCCAGTACCTGCGTCTCGAGGCAACTGGGGCGCGGGATGGCAGCGGCCAGAACTCTTGGTACTATCCTATCCTCTTTATAAACGGATTCTGGCAGCTCAAGACGCACATGACGCTTCTCAACGACACAGTGAAGACGCTGCCCATGCATATCGATCTGAACAATCTTGCGGATTGGAAGTTCAAGACAATGGCATCTATTGATACGAGCTCCAAGGAGGCAGCACGCCAAGCTGCCTTTGGCGCACAACTTCCTGGAGGCGGGGACGGCAGCGAGATTGACATGATCAAGGAGATTCTCTTGGACACCAACCCCATTCTTTTGGGTGTCACAGTCATCGTCAGCATTATCCACATGGTTCTTGAGACGCTAGCATTTGGCTCCGACATCGCCCATTACCGCAAAAAGAAAGACAACGTGGGTATCTCTGTGCGCTCCATCCTCGCCAATGTCTTTATGCAGCTAGTCATTTTCCTGTACCTGGTCGACCAATCTCAGCACACCAGCTGGATGATTCTGGGCTCTCAGGCCGTCGGCATCATCATCGAGCTGTGGAAGGTCACGACTGTGGTCAACGTGAGGGTCCGCCCTGCAACTCCAGGGTCAACTATCCCATACCGGATTTCCTTCGAGGACAAGCACAAGCTCAGCGAGACGGAAGAGAAGACCAAGGAGTACGACGAGATCGCCTTCAAGTACATGTACATTGGCGGCATTCCCCTGCTTCTTGCGTATGCTGCCTACTCGCTGGTCTACGACACGCACAAGTCATGGTACTCGTTCATCATCGGCACTCTTGTCGGCTCCGTGTACGCCTATGGATTCTTGATGATGATCCCTTCGCTCTATATCAACTACCGCCTGAAGAGCGTGGCGCACATGCCAGGCAAGGCGATGATGTATAAGTTCCTGAATACGTTCATCGACGATCTGTTTGCATTCACCATCAAAATGCCCCTGCTCCACCGTCTCGCTACGCTCCGTGACGACGTCATTTTCTTTGTCTATATCTACCAGCGCTGGGCGTACAAGGTTGACTACACGCGTGTCAACGAGTTCGGCCAGGGTGGAGAAGACGAGGCCGAAGTCGACAAGAAGGATGAGAGCAAGGCGTTGCCCCCAGTCCCTGAGAAGACGGTGGGTAGCTCCAAGAGCAAGGCGACTGCAGCAGATACCGGGGCGGCGACGAAGAGAAGGTGATGCAAAGCGAGATGTTGAAAGGCAGGGCAATCAAGCTAGCGTGCGACAACAAACACTCTTTCTTGTATATTGGTTACAATCCTACATGGTATTTAGCGCCTAGAATCGTTTGTTCCTAGCGCAAAAGATAAGATTTTTGTCTTTCATTTGCCAACACTACCGAGCATTGCTCTCGCAGTAATCTTGACCTGATACCGATATTTAGCATGCACCAATGGATGAAGACTTGTTGGCTAGCGTCGTAGCGAGCACCTACTGGTTAGTATGCTTGGCGTCGGGCTACTCTCCGTTTCTCGCATCAAACAAAAGACCAACGAGGCTTCAAAAGAAGCTAGGGTTTTGTAGCTAAAAACAGTGAGGGAGAAATTCGAAAACCATTTTCGATCTTTCAGCTGGACGTTTATAGCGTGAATGTAAGTCTCGAATAACTCAGGAGTTCACTAATACGGATACCTTGCGGCTTTTTATCTGCCGATGGCGGAATGGGCCCAGGCTCGACGCCGCACGCACCGCACGCCAGTGGCGTCAAGCGCTTGCGAGTCCCGAAGCACTAGCCTCCAGTAGGGCTGAATATCGCAGGATCCCTACGCTTTAGAGACAGGGCGCCCCCGCAAGTCTCTTTCACACCACACCACCTAGGCTCCCCCCCTGGGTGGGCTGCCTGGGCTTTTCGCTCATAGGTTCATAGTGCACCACTGAGGCATGGAGCTGCAGTGAAGTCAGGAATCGGGTCGCCCAACCGCTTCTCGTTGCTGACCACCCGATGCCCAAAGCAGTAACCAGAGCTACAATGTAGGTAAGTTGAGCTATCACTGAAAAGTTGGAAGGTGGTATCCGTTCCTCGGCAGCAACCAAGAGCTTGCCCGTGAGAATCTGGCATCCAATCACGCCAAAACGGTAGAGATGCGATGAGCAAAACGCATGCTAGACTCTAAATGGTTAGATGGGGTATGTGTGCAACGAAACACTTGAAGAAGTTGCAGTCTCAGCCTTAAGTCCCGTCGTCAACCTAACAAGTTGACAACCTGTCCCGCCTCTGGTGACGCGCTTTTTTCCCCTTCTCCCCGCGCGGAGTTCGCGCCGAGACTGTAGCGCTGGGCCCGTAAGCTCGCCAATAGATTGCTTTCCAGCTCGAACTCGTTACGCGGCTTTCGGCGTGGGCCCTGCTAGTCCAGGCCAGGCCTTCTCCCCTCGGCGGGCTCAATGCGAATGCGACACCCTTTTCACATGCATAGATGTAGAGGTAAATGCAGAAGGGGGGAGAAAGGGAGAACTCATCCTGGCAGAATGCATACGTATAGTGGTCTCATCGGCTAGGCTTTCTCTTATAGTTCAAGAGGTTACGCAGTAGGTCCCTGTCGCGTCATGCTGTCAGACTCGAATCGGCTTGACCCCCCCGCAATCCACTCCCAATACTAGGTCCGTTTCCTACTGGCAAGTAACAGGGCTACAGTTGCTTAAATCGGCACATGTTGGAGGCCGCCGCGAAGATATACGAGAGCGATAGTACGGAATACCCAAGGAACTGTTCCTAGGCGTGCAAACTTATCTCAATCGACGCGTTTGTTTTTCGTTTGATTGGAAAACCGGGTATTTATTCGTCTGTCACGCTTCTTCGTTCTCGACAGCCGTGGAAGCAAGCTCCGGCCTCATTTAGGTAGACCCCACGTCTGTCTTACCTGTTTTAGTCGCTAATTGCCGCCCAAAACGCCGCTCCTGCCCCAGCTGCCAAGACACACGCCACATCCCACTCCCGGCCTATAATTGCTACCTACCCAAGCTAGCTGTCACCGTCTGAGCTTGCGCCCACGTCAAAGACTTCTCACAGGATTGGTGCTGGAGCTGGCGCTGGTTCTGGCGCGAACTACGATACTGGACGACAGCGAGAGCGAGCGCGGCGAATCCACTAGCGATAGCAGCACAGTACCGTGCAGGACATACAGCAGCTGTCATTGCCTGCTACCGCATCTAACCGCGGCCAGTCTCTCTAAGTCGAAGTCGGCCAAAGAAAGGATCGAAAAGCGTCTTAGGTGTCCAGACCGACGCCAGACGAGCAACACAGGTTCCGAGGCTCCCTGCCTACTACCATGGGTAGCGGGGAGAGCGCATAGAGACAAGCGAACAAAAAGCTTCTCTAGTTACGCCCTCGCTCGCGCCCCAGACCAAACCTCGCATCGCGGTCACGGCAACGACGGTGGGGGGGAGGCGAGAGAGAGACATGAGCAGCGGCGGAAATGCCGACACCGTCGGGTCTCTGCTAGCCAGCATCGCGACATGCCTGACCGAGGCCCTGCGCATCCTCATGTTCGCCGACAAGCGCCAATGGGGCCCCGACGAGTTTGAGCAGATCCGCGCCCTCGAGGAGGCGCTGGACGAGGCCAAGGAGGACTACCAGGAGATGTCGCCGCTGGTCCACGGCCAGTTTTACTACCAAAACGACCGTTCATGTCAGTCCACCCTCCTACCTTTCTCCCCAGCGAGCCAATCTGTTGACACCCTTTTTTTTCCGCATTCAATTAGCCATGTCCATCCACGAGCTACGGAACCTGCACGCCAAGTTCGAGTTCCACGCGCAGAACTTCAAGGACTGGGCGAGGCAAGGGGGCCCAATCAACCCCACCTGGGCGCGCGAGACGGCCGAGCTGAAGAGAGACCTACACCGGGCGCAGTGCCGCGCCGCCGGCCGCATCTTTGCCGCCGAGCAGGAGGGCGCGCGGTGTCTGGGCGCCTTCCAGGTGTACCGGCAGCAGAAGCGCCTCGAGGCCGAGCGGCAGCGGCGGCGGCATGACCACGACGAGCAGCCGCTCTGGCAACAACAGCAACAGCAGCAGACAGCTGAGAATGGGGAAACACAATACCGGGGCGAGCGGCCTGACGACCCTCGCCGGCGGTCCAGCCTGGAGGAGCTGGTGCCGAGCTGCAACGCCGTGGGGCGGTTCGAGCGCCTCGGCGACCTGGACGCGGCGTTTGTGTGCGATTTCTGCGACGGCTTCATCGTGTGGCCGAACCTGCGGGGCATGCCCGCGGCGCGCACCATCACCACGCCGCCGCCGCAGGCGCCTGACACTAGCAACGACTCGGCCTCCTCGGCGTACCCGCACTGGCAGGCGATGGGCCAGAGCCGGAGCACGGGCGCCGACAAGACGGTCGTGTTCGCGCCCGTGGCCATCGCGAACCACGTGGCGCCGGGGCTCGGCGCCTGGCAGGCCGGCATCTTGTGCCCGTACTGCGACGAGTACACGTACCTGGACCAGAGCGAGGACAGTGAGGAGGACGTCAGGTATGCGCAGGACGAAAAGGGGTTCCCCGACCTGGCGGCGTTCCAGGCCCACCTCGAGTGGTACCACACGGCCCTCGCCATGCCCGCCATGTCGCCGCTGGCGTCGGCGCTGCCGTCTTCGGTCTCGGGCTGCAGGGTCATGTAACAGCGTTTTAAGAGTCGATTTTTTTTAAAAAAAATTTAAATTTCTTTTTCTGTTGAGAGAGAGATCTGATCTTTCGTCTTATCTGCTTGTCATCCCGGGCGTGTAGGGTTATCACGTCTAGTAATTTCGCTGTTTGGGAAGGGGTGAATGGAGTTCTCAAGGGATGAGGAAGCGAACAAGGGGAACAAACAACACACTGTGACCATGTCTGTCAGGGTTGGCAGGACGAAAGGGGTACGCAGAGTATGATATTTATGGAGACCATTCGGCATGATGCTTAGACGACTTACAACAACATGCAATCGGTATTAATTCTTTATTTTTAAAATATCTTCGCAAAGCCGGGGTCCAAAAAAAAGGCATTCTTGGTAGCTTCAAGCGAATATAATGCTCTAATAAATACTGCCAACACGCCACGTGAAGAACGAAACAAAAAATACCAAGATTATTGACATGATAAGCTAGTTGATCATTTCCCCTTCCCCCTTCCCCCTTTTAATTCCACACCGAAAACTCCATGCTGAGCTGACCCGAGCCGCTAATGCATAATATGTAGGCCGATGATATCTCCTTTAAACCTGAAGGGGCTGAGCGTTCGTCGCCTAGCCCCTTTCCGCACCCGCCTAGACGTGGCTGGATCGTTTTTTGTTTATTTTTTTAACCCCTTGGTACTTGTCCAAAATAACGACCAGCGCCTAGAAGAACCTCCACCACATGAAGAACAACATGATGAAGCCCAGGGCGGCAAACGGGCCATACTGCTTGAGCAGCAGGTCCCAGTTGATGCGGACGGCGGCCCGCTTGTACTTCTTGCTGTCGTCGCGCAGGCGGCTGCTCAACTCGCCCATGCGCTCGAGGCTGTCGCCGCGGTACAGCAGATCCTCGATGTTCTTGGTCATGACCTTTGTGACGTCGCGCAGCTCGTCGTTGAGCTTGTCGAGGTTCTGCGAAGCGCGCGCGTCGCTGTACGTGGCCTTGGTGCGGCCGATGAAGGTGTCGAACTCCATGAAGGCGTACGGTCGCAGCGTCGGGCTCGCCACCTGCACCGCCGGGTACGTCGTCGCGAACTCGGCCGCCAGGTCCGCCAGGTACGTGAAGGCCAGCTTGCGCGGGTACGCCCGGTCTGCGACGGCTACGTACACCACGTCGGCCGCGATCAGGTAGTGGATCGTGTAGAACGCCCCGCTCTCGATGCTCGCCTGCGGCTCCACGCTGCGGCTCAGCCGCCGCAGCACCAGCTTCACCTGCCCCTTGACCTCGGCCAGCGCCGCCTCCGTCTGCTCGTCGTCGACCGACGCGCACAGCATCAAGCCTGTGCACATCCCATGTCAGCGACTCGGCGTCTCACTCTCATGTCTAGGGTTCTGGAGGATAAAACGAGAAAAGCAGCAAGGGGGAGAGGTGGATTACCGTCAAGCCGCGCTAATTGTGTTGAGCGAATCATTGTCAAGGTTTTGGTTGGACTGTGTTGTGGTTTCCGTTTGCTCTTGGGATGCAAGGAGGTTTTTTTTGGGGGGGGGGGTTCCGTTGCGTCGTTTCTCCCAAAACGACAAGCAGCAACTTTTTGCCAAGGCGGGTAACGTTGAATGGATTGCTGCACGGCGGCGGTTGGTATATGTACAGTACCTTCCTGTACAGTACGTGGCTTTTTAGGGCAGGCCGCGTGTGCTCAAAGCTCGCGAGCCAAGCAGGCAATCAGTTTGTTTTGCCGTGACGAGATAGGTACAAAGAATTGGCAAGCAGGAGATACGCACAGCACGTGTCGCGGCTGTAAAGTTCAGTTCTTGTTAAGAGACGAAGCTGCGTCGCAAGAGGTCGGCGTGATGACGATGTCAAAGGCCGATCCAATGTCTTGGTTGTCACCACTTCAGCAGCACTAGCCCCTGTAAGGGTCTGGAAGCTCGGGCCTGTGTTTGGTAGTATGGGGCACGCCAAGGCCGGGAACCAGCCGTTGAAACCTGAGTGGATGAGCTCTCAAGGCTAACCAATGCCCACCTCGGAATCAGCTCAGCCTTGTACTTGTGTTTCATTCACTTCATCTGATCCAACCTCACCTGGCCATTCCGCCTTCATTTTGCCCATGTCCCTCTCGGGGATGGGCTGAGAATTGTTTTACCAACACTTGCCTAGACAAGATAGCTCAGCTCTGTGCGTCTTTTCAGTTTTCTTGGCTTCAGCAACTGTGAGTAGCACAGAGGCAGTAGTCCTTCCACTTGAAAGAGCACACATCACGGGATCGATGTGATACCTAACCCAACGATTCGGCACCTTTCACTTTCCCAAACCTTACTAAGGGTATCAGGTTGAAAGATTCATTCAACATCTTTCCTTCCCATTTTTAGCGCACCCTGCTACCTCTATCCGACCGCGTCGGATTCGGAAAGACGAACAAAATGGCGACCGCGTTCCGGCATGGCGTCAACTCTCCAATTTCATCACCTCCGAGGAGCATCATCGAGGTAAGAGACGGCATTTCCGCCCACACCTTCGACCATGACACCACGTCAACTGGCGACGCATCCTACATCGTAGACGAGCTGTTAGGGATGGAGACCCGAGCAAGCGCCAGGGCGGCGGCTAAGAAGTCGGCAGTGAATGGAAGAGATGCAGAGCTCGACGAGTCGGCCACAATTCAGTGCGCCGGTGACGGTGATGATTCTGGTGCCGATGATGAAGATGGCAACTACGACGAACACGACGGTGATGGTGACGACAGCGTTCGTGTTGACCAAGCCGCATCTCTGAAGCGCAAGGCGGGTCCCCGAAGCCGGCCCCCTTCAACCTCGTCCAAGAAGCCGCGTCGTGCGGCAGTCGCCCCTAAAAAGCCCACCAGAGATAAGAAATGGGAGTCCCCATTTGTCTACACCGACCCCAAATCGCCGCTTACGCAAGCTGACCTGAGAGTTCGTTCTCGCCCTTCTCCCACACTAAGCCGGCGCGACCCGTGAAACTAACCTTGCTGCCCCAGGCTATCCTGCTTCTTCCTGAAGCGTGGGGTATTCTAACGCCAGAAGAGAGGCAGGAGGTGCTGGCCAAGTTCCCTGACAAGATGCATATCTTGGATTCTGGAACCGAGGCTGCTCGCCCAAACCCCGAGTCGCTGCGCAACGACGACAACTTTAGGCACGACTGCACTCGCTACTGCGAGAACCTTGAGCTTGGCCAATATGACGATGACTGGCTGTACCAAGCATGGACCGCCCACGAGAAACACAAGCGTGGCGACTTTGACCGCCATCTCCAGCGGAGATTCGAGGAAGACTGGCGGATGAAACTGCCTGAGGACCACCTTCCTTCTAGACTCCACAGGCAACAGAACCATGAAGAGTCGCTACCTGGTTCTAGTCGGGAGCCTTCGGGCGAAGCTGCGAGTCCCAAAAACCCCGACGCGGACCTAAATTGTGGTGAAGAAGGCGGCGCAGAGCAGAAAGATGACCCGAAATGTGCCGGAAAACCAGGAGATACACTCAATTCCAGAACCGCTCCCAAGATTGCTCATGATCCAGAACCGAAGTTCACCACACTCTCCTCCATGCCAGCCGCCCCTGCTGAGAAAAATTCCGGAGAGGACTCAAAGAAGGAACCTGAATGATGCGGGAATAGCCTCAATCGCCTGCACCCCGCCAAGACTGGCTGAGTGCCCCGCACCTGCAGGCACGTGCCTGCACCTGTATATTACGTAATATAGATCAGTTATAGGCGGTGTCAGAAGCGGTGTGAGCAGGCAGTATCGCTATACAGCCTCCGAGGGTATTACCCACGGTCGCACACACCACTCTTCCACCAACCTTCAACCTTCTACACACTTATATTTTAATACATTACTTTGGTAAAACCACCATTTCCCCATCAAATGGTAGCAGCGACTGCACGATCAGTCACCGAAGTATCGTAAGTCGAGATACGTTCAACCTCATTTGCCTCGATAATCCTTGTGAGACGTGCTGCAGCCCCCCGCCTTTGGCACAAGCAAGCCTAGCTCGCGCGTGCCAACCGCTCTTGCTCGATTGATCGGATAATCCTTGTGAGACCAATCAATCAAGCGCCGAGCGGGTAAGATCGCGGCATCACCTTCGTCAATTGCCTTGCGCGACGGCGAAGAGGCATGGATTGGCCTTCCGACAATCCGGACGAGTCCACGACACGTTTCCAGGACGCCAATCAATCACCCAATCTTGCAAGCCTTGCAACCCGCCACTCGTCTCTAGACCCAAATACCCAGGCCGGACTGCGAGCTATGGACAAGGGCCTTCCTCCCCGCGACCCGAAGGGCAAGCTACCAGCCCGCGACAGCCACACGGTGATACCAGGTCCCAGCGGAGACGACCAGAGACCTGCGTTTGACAGACCCACTGAGTTAAGACCCAACCAGTCCTCTATAGCGTACCTCGACAACGTCACGAGAGCCATTCAGTTTGATATTCAACAAATGGATACGAATTTCTCCACCGCATTGGAGGACATTATTGGAGAAGTCCAGCAGAGCGAGTTGGACAACTGCCAGCGTCACGAGGAACAGTAAAAAAAACTTCGACGCTTTGAGGGAGCTCATGGTCAAGCAGATGGCAGCCCTTAGCGATATCAATAGCCCTGTTGCCCAGGCAGAGCAGAAGCCGGCGGCCGCTACTCCCGAGGCCAAGCCTCAAGCGCCCAGCTCCAGTACACTTCCTGTCCTGGGTCGCCCTCTCCCACCCTCAGACATATTGTCTCCCTTTCCTGTGTGAGCCCAGAGTCACCCTCTCCCCAGCAACCGCAATTTGCCCGTTCCTGCCACGCCTGCTGTCGGCCACGACGTATCCACAGGGCTGGCTCAGAGGTTCTACAACACCCCATTGCGTCAAGCTGTCAACCTGACACCAATTACGGGTATACGGAACAAGCCTCCCCAGGTTCAGGACAATCCTTTCAACCTGAACATCAACCCCTCAGGAAGGGTGCTTCCCCGCAATAGACCAGAGGGACCGTATAGACAGCCATCAGCATTTCGCCCTCTTTCGCGGCATCAATGGCGGGACCAAACTGCTGAGTACCATCCTACCCTTACCGATAATCTCCCAGCCGATGTCTTTCAGCAACCCAACTACGTCCCCGTCAACCAGAACCCTCAGGTCACCTTCACGCAGCGCCCACTGGTTGACGCCCCCCAGCACCAGACCACGCAGGTCCAGCAGTCACGACATAGGTCGCAGGCTCGTCAATACCCTACTGGTCAGCAATTCGACGCGCCGTACGCGCCAATCAACCCGGCACCTGCGCAAGCGCGGCGAGCTCCCCCCGGAGACCCGTCTGACGGAAGCGACAGCGAACCACCACGTAGCTATCGCAGCCTCTCTCCCCGCAACCTCCGAGGCCGTACCCGCGAGCCGACCACAGAGTCGGTGTGGGACAAGATCCCCAAACCCACCTCCACGGCCTACCGTATCAAGAGGGAGGAAGTTGGGATATTTAATCCGGAGGGTGACGATATAAACAAGGTCGGCATGTTAACCGACGGTAAGAACATTGTCTTTTCTGATATATACGCCTTCGAGCTTCGCGTCTTATCCTTCCTTGAGAACCCCGAAACCTTCGCGGACGCCGCCAGCCAGATTGCCGCCTTCTTCCAGACCTTGCTCGGAGGATCAGCACTGCTATGGTGGAACTCCGAGATCACACGGAGGAACGAAAAGCCATGAGACAAGAGGGATTGGGAGCTATAATGCGTGCATTAATCGCTTACTATGAACCAGATATCGCTTCAGCGTCGGCAGAATTTAATTCAGGTCGACTCCGTGTCGAGGATGTGGACAACGATGTAGCCGCCGTTGTCCGATGGATCCAACGCAAGATTCGATTCGCTAAAACAGCCGGCGTCATGACACAGGACAATTCCAATTGGCAGGGAGTGGTCACCCAAGCCTGGACTAGGTTCGACCTAGCTCTTAAGCGAATTATTCCCCCTCCCGATGAGGCCTCATCCCTTTCCGACTACATTCGCCTAGTCAACTCAAAGAAAGCAATCATCCTAGTCACCTGCCGCGACGAAATAAAGGATAGGAAGAAGAAGCCGGCGCAACCTAAGAAGCCCGGGAACTTTCGCCGTCGTCGCGACTTCGACAGCCCCTATAACAGGCAAGACAAGGGCGCGAAGGAGGAAGACGAGAGCACCACGCCCAGGCGACAAGGTCAAAGGCAAAGATGCTCATCCGAAAGCCCGCGAAGGATATAGGAAGAATGAAGGTACTTACCACGCGTACGAGGAAGGTGATACAGACGCAGAGCATTCGAGCTACCACTCCGACAACTCAAATAATATTAAGTCCGACGCGGAGGCTGCCAACTTCGTTACAATCATTAACCAGCATCATACCTATCACAAGTGTCATAGGGAGTTCTCTACTACCCGTGCCAAGTTGGCACATATAAAGGGTTCCTCGCCGTTTAACGCGGCATTCATCGAGCGATCTATAATGTGTCTCCTCAGCATCTTTCTCGTCGTACTTGTGGTCATTGCCACAAGGCGTTTGTTTCGCGTAATCTCTTATTCAGGCATCTCAAGGCTTGTGCTCAAGTCCGGGTAGGAGCTATTACCAACATGATCAAGGCAGACGAACCGGAATCCGACGACGAGTATTTTGCAGCCGACGAGGGAGATACTGCTATACATATGCGAGTAGCGGACAAGCCTATCCCGGCCTCGAAATATAAGCTCTTATAAGCCACTCCGGCCCCGTGCCACGAACACACTAGCAATCCTCGTTCCGACTTCACGCATCTACGTATCAAGGCGAAGACTGCTACTAGTACCGATGACGTAGAAGTCTGCCTCGACCCAGGCACAGGCCGGTCGCTTATTGCCCGAGACTTACTCAACCAACTCGAGCACTCCGTTAAGCCACGTAATGGTCGAGTACGCGGTGTCTATAAGAAGTCTCTCAGGACTACCGAATGGGCTACCTTTACCCTACATCTTATTGGTCAAACAACGTCTAGCGATCCTACGCTCATGGAAGTCACTCATTCAGCCTAGGTTGTGGAAGACCTACCTCCCAACTTGCTTTTGGGTAACGAGTTTCTCTCCCCGCACGGAGCCAATATCGACTACGGTTCCAACATCGTCACTTTCCAAGGAATAAATGGCTTTAGTGCTGATATGGAAGTCGTTCGGAGAGCCAAGGAATGCAAGCGCAATGTCAAGGTAGCTAGGAAGGTTACCTTACTAGCTGGCCAGAGAGCCCTCATCCCAGCGGATTATTAGCCCCTACCTACCGATAGAGCAGTCACGTTTACAGCCAAGCATGCCGCAGCAGCACATGCAGTCTTCGACGTAAAGACACCGAAAGTTATTCTAATTCAGAATAACTCCGACGGCGTTCTGGTCGTAGAGAAAGGTACCACCTTGGGTCACCTTCATGACTCGCAGGACAGCGGGCATAAGGCTGTCTCTTGGAAGCAGGGCATGGCCGCCATAGCAATCGGAACCTTGGCTATGTTCTCGCAGCTAACAGGAGCAGAAGCTCATACTCCTTCCATAACGGACATCATCACCCACCAAGCAGTCGGAACCTCATTTACTATGACGGACGCTATCCATCACGTTATCAACACCCAGTACGAACCTTTCGTTGGTAATCAAGGGACGTCGCCCTCGCTAGACTGCACCTTCCCCGGACAGTCACTATCGGACCAAGTTTGGAACATCACTCAGGGATCAGATATCACAGCGCAGGAGCCCCCAGGCGGTGATGCGCCAGAATCAATGCTTAGCACCGAAGCGGCTAGGTTTGTGGTCGACTCAGAACCATCCGGCAAGCTATTAAAGCTGGGAATCAAGGCCCCAGACAACGTCCCGGAGATAGTAACAGACAATGGCATCCATATATACGCGGGGGACGCGACCTTCGCAGCAGACCTTAAGGCTCTCTGTGGGGAATATCCTCAGGTATGGGTAAACAATGGGTTCATCAAGATCCCCGAGAAGGACATGATGAAAGTTCCATTAGTGGAAGGATGGTAGAACCAGCTGAAACCCAACCGCAGCTACCCACTCAGTATGAAGGACCGTGCCGCGCTTGACGATATATTCGGCACGTTGCATAAAGAGGACCGCATGGAATGGCAACAAGAGCCCACGCCATTCAATTCACCGGTTTTCGTGGTTTGGAGAACCGTACACGGGGTTGAGAAAGGACGAGTCGTAATAGACTTACGCCAACTCAATAAGGTAGTTGTTCCTGACAACTACCCTTTACCGCTATAGTCCTCCATCATCTCCGCCATTCGCGGCAAATCCTACGTCTCCGTCATCGATGCTACTTCTTTCTTTTACCAGTTCGGAGTATACCCCCCTCACAGGAATCGCTTTACAGTAATCAGCCCTAGAGGACTCGAGAAATCCAAGGTGGCACTTATGGGTTTTCGTAATACCCCAGCGTACTCATAGCGCTATATGGATAGGCTATTGGAAAAGCACTCCCACTTTATTCGGGCCTTTATTGACGATATCGTTATCTTCTCCGATTCACGAAAGGACCATTTACGCCATCTCCGCAAAGCATTCGACATCTTTACCGAGCGGAACATCGCCATTTCGCCCAAGAAGTCCTACCTCGCCTACCCAAACGTCGAGCTCTTAGGTTTTAAGGTTAACGCGTTCGGCCTTACCCATACTAAGGACCACCTTGAGGCATTCAGGAAGCTATCGTTTCCGGACACCCTAAAGGCACTAGAGCAATACCTGGGAGCAACTGGGTTCCTAAGGTCTCACGTACCATACTATGCGCAAGTCGCAGAGCCTCTTCAAGTCAAGAAAGTGGAGTTACTAAAGAAGGGTCGAGAGGAGGGATTCGTTGTCGATGGTAACAAAGGCAAGCGTTTGACTTATACCTCGCGTACGAAGTTTAACCCGACCGACAAAGAACTCCTCTCCTTCCAGACGTTACAGGAAGTCATCTTTAGCTAGAACCCTACTATTATCCATCACCACAACCCCGATAAGACTCCATTCCTTCAAGTCGATGGATCTAAAGCGCGGGGCTTCGGAGTCATGGTGTTCCACCTTCTTGACGGCGTCAAGTGGAAGCCAGGAGACCATATCGCGGCTAACCAAGTCTAACCCATATGCTGTTTAAGCCGCTGCCTTTCCCCGGCCGAATGGCGTTACGGGCCTTCTGAGCTGGAAGTCGCGTGCCTAGTCTGGGCCGTCAAGAAGCTGAGGACTATGGTCATAGTAATAGGCTCCCCGTCATCGCCCTGACCGACCACTCAGCATCCCTGGGAATTATGAACCAGACTTCTCTCGATTCCTCCTCAACCGATAGATCTAACCTTCGCCTCGTCTGAGCCGGCTTCGGACCACGGACGACGTACCACCCGACGAGCCTGCAGTTCTCGATGACGTTTGGTTCGCATACGCAGAAGCCTACATGGCAGATAGCCTTAAGGCCGACTTTGCGAATGGTTATAAAGACGATGTGAAATATGCGCTAATTATTGATGAGATCAAGAAGACTGCTGGTGAAGCTGCCGGCTCGATATCGAGACCCGGTTACCCGTTCGTACTTGACGATCTAGGCTTGCTTTTCAATATACGGCCTGATGGTACGCGCAGCCTTTGTGTACCCAAGGCTATGGTCCAGACAGTTCTGGGAGAAGCTCATGATAGTAAGCACCATTTTGGCAGAAACCGGATGCTCTACGACCTAAAAGGGCTGTCAATCCATCGAAAAACCAAAGCCGTCAAAGATTGCCTTAAGTTCTGCCCTAGCTGCCAGCTCAACACGACCGATCGAAACCTTGCCAATGGCGACTATCAGCCTATTCGTTCAGCCCACACGCTTCCTATGCGGGTTATCGCTATGGATTATATCGTCGGGCTCCCCCAAGTATCAGCAGAATGTTCGTCCTGGCAAATCCCCGGCAAGCCTCACTTTAATTGCCTCATGCCGGTAACCGATAAAGTCACCAAGCGTTCTATCCTAATTCCAGGGCACGATACGTACACAGCTGAACAATGGGGAGAGGTCCTCATCAGGCAGCTGCTGTTATCGGACTGGGGTTTCCCTCATGCTATTATCTCTGATCGGGATCGGAAGTTTACATTACTTTGGTAAAACCACCATTTTCCAATTACTGAAAATACTGCTGCGCCAGACAATCAAAAGTAACAAAAGTTCATGCTGCGTGTCTGGTGCCCTCTCTTCGCCTAGCATTGACTGCTCAAGGCATATTGCTATTTGAGTCTCAGAGCCTCTTGGCAAACCTCATCTCCATCTTCGGGCCAATATCAAACACTGCCACCAAACTCTGCATGAAAACATCGCCCAAGATGTATGGCTGGCTGCCGGCGGCACCAATACCAGTTGCACAGTAGCTCGTTTCCCGGTCCCTCAGTTGCTGCAAGATCATGCTCGACGGGTCTGTCCAGAGCACCTGCCCTTTAATCTGCACCCCAAAGCTGGGGGGTACTGCGTTGCACGGCACGAACCAGCCGCCCTGCTGCTCGAGGTAGACGGCGCGAGGGTAGAACAGCGAGTTGATAGATGCGGCAATGTCTAGGTGCGCCGGCGTGAAGAGGTAGGTAGGTAGTTAGTACATACATTTTTACCCCTTAATGATCCCCTCAAGAAGTTATAATTGCCCTACGGGGGGGGGGGGGGGGGGGGGGTTGAACAAGCTGAGAAACTATGAAAACTCACCGTACGGGAACAAGTTGAGAGTCGTCCCGCTGTCGACTATTACTTGCAGCGCTCGCCACTCTTTGGCCTGCGTGCTTGTGTTCCACACCAGCCTGTCGGGCGTCATGGTGTAGAAGAAGTAGTCGGTGCCGCCAAACCGCTTATCCATCTTCTCAAGTGTCAGCTCATTGAAACTTTTTATTTTCCTCCCCCCATCACCTTTTTTGATAGGCGGGAAGAGAGACACAGAAACATGCACGAACCTTGTCGATGGAAATGGTCGCGTAGTCCCCAACCTTGAGGTCCTGCGGAACGCCGCCCAGCGCCAGGAAGGACGCGGACGCGTTCCGCGACAGGCCCAGGCTGAAGATGCCGTTGCCAACCTGGTTGGACACCGTGGTGATGACGGGATTGTAGTTGACGAGATTCTGCACGCCATCGTCGGCCGGCGTGTTGCCGACGAACGCTTCCGTCAGGCCCGGCAGGCCAAGCCCCAGGATGCCGCTCGACAGGCCATCCCCGTTCCAGGCGCCGATGGTGGCGAGCGCGATCTGCTGCTTCTTGATCTCGATGCCGGCCAGAGTCAAGCTTTTAGAGGGGAAAGAGAGAGTCAGAGACGAAGGCCATGGCGAGGATTACTAGATGGGTGTGGAGTGGCTTCTTACTCGGCGTAGCCCATCTGGCCATTGAGAAACGGACCACCGGCGCTCCCGTAGGAGATGTTGAAATGCTGGCCGGGGATCTGGCCATCAGGGAAATCACCCTTGTACTTTGGGCCAAAATTGCACAGGAGCTGGTTGACGACGTGGTGGTTGGCATCGAGGCACTGGAAGCCTTCCTTGACGAGCCAGGTATCGCTGCTCCCCGTGTCGATAATCAGCGAATACTTATGGTTTCCGACCTTGACGTCGGCCAGATACTCGACGTCATGGTAGGCTGGTAGTGCCGTTGCAATCCCGGTGGGGCCTTCAGCTACCGCTCTGAAATTCCGCAGCCGGCTACTAACGGTCGAACTGCGCTGCTGCGAGGCGGCATTCCGGGTGAGAGCGAGGACGTAGGACGCCGCCGGAACCTGGGCTGCCCGTTTCTCTTCGGATACGGGAAAGGCAGAAGCGAAGCCAAACAGCACTACCAGCAGCAGCAAAGTCAAACTCGCTGCCGCTGAATGTGTGAGCGTCCTGGCCATTCTATAGGCTCCTCTTGAGCTTAGGGAGGCTATACACAGGTCGGGGCTGCCGGGGCGCATGGATGACTCGGCCAGCAAGAAACCGATCCGGGAGCTGCTACATATGAGCAGCTCGGGGCCCTCGTCAGGTACAGACCCATAGCGGGCTATATACTACCTCACGCAATGCGCAGAACATACTCGGCCCGGGCCACCTAGGGAGGGGGATGAGCTTGGCGATAAGGGGCGCCAGGTTGAGTAGGCCTAGGCGAGATGAGAACCGGGAGAAGGTCATCGACACAGGTACCTATCTCACACATATCCCATGGTACTGTGGTGGCCACGGTACCGGGTCTTGTAGCCTTTCACGGGTAGACATCCTGCAAGATGCCATTGGCCGGCGGCCGACTTTGGCTATATGACTCTCATAGAAACAGCCAGTGGGTTGGGTATGGGGCGGAGCGAGTCTCGTTTAGCTTGTCCCGCTTGCCTGGGAGACGGAGCACAGCTGTACAGCACTGTACTGTACATACACGCGCAACCATGTTGCGAGAGCTTACGGGAGCCACGGGGGCGCTAGTCGTAGCCGAGAAGCCGAAGGTGCCGTCTGCTGATGCGTCTAGTGGAGGGCGTCCTGTATAAGAGATAAGGCACCGCCCACGCTCCAAACAAGTTATTCCGCCATTAGCCGCCTAAGGTACCGGTATATGGACCAAGCCCAGGGGGGAATTCCGTGTCGTTATGACCCGGGGGTTCAACGGTTTGAAGCAACGTACTTAAGAAATGAGGTTGAATAATGCTAAAAATGGACGATTTACGGGTCTTGCTGTACTTGTGTTGTCAAAACCGGGCGGGCTTTGTGGCCCAAAGTCGAATCCCAGTCGTAGCTTACTCCACACCTCAATTCTCATGGCCACACTTGCCAAGGTCACTCAAACAGTACAGTATAGGCGGGCACTGACACTTGACACCCCGACAATTAACAATAACGAAAGGGAAGGAACGTGGCGACCCCCTTGCATGTTCTACGTCACTATCGCAATTTATTCCAGCGGTACATAACACTCGATCAATCCATCAAGCCATGGCGCCGTCTGCCCAAGCCCACAGGCGGTCGCACAGCCTGCTGCTCCTCCAGAAGCTGCTCAACCAGCGAGACAGCGCCAGCCCGCTCACACTGATTCTCGACAGCCTCGAGCAGAGCGCCGGCCCGCTCGTGCACGAGTTCATTTCCAGAGCCAAGGTACACACAAAATTTCCGGTCGACTCTCAAGTAGTATTTTTATTTTATTTTCATTTTATTTTACATTTCTAATCACAAGTCTCTAGACTAGCAAAGCTAAAGTCGTCTTCGTCTCCCTCGCCACGGTGAGGAGGCCGCGCGACGCCGATGTCTTTGTCAAGGCCCGAGGCAAGCCGCTCAAGGCCCTGGCTTCCGAGATAGCATCGCACTGTGCTGCTGCCCGGCCGCCGGCGGTCTCGTCGGTCTCGTCACATGCCAGGGGGGCGACGCCTCCTTCTCAAAGTATGTACAGCATCAATCATGCCAACCTCAGGGGGGTATAGCTCCACAGAGACAAAAAGGGGGTTTCGTCTACGATAGTGAACTGACCCTGCGGTGCCGACACTTGCAGAGTACCTGATCGTGATCGACTCGCTGAACGCGCTGGCGTCGGGGCACGGCTCGCAGCTGCTGCCGGCCTTCTTCGCGGGCGTGATCAGCGCGGCAGCATCGCTAGTAGCCGTGTACCACAGCGACGTACCAGTAGTGCTACCACGGACGGCAACGGCGGGCGGTGAGTACGAGCCGCACGCGCTGACGCTGCTGTTACACCTGGCGACGACCGTGTTCCGCGTGTCGAGCCTGCACCAGGCGGTGGCGGTACGGCGGGCGCAGAGCCGGAGCCTGCCGGAGCCCGAGTGGGGGCTGCGCGAGGGCCGCGAGGGCGTGCTGGTCGGCCTTGTCAAGAGCAGCGGCCACGACAACCGCGACGCACGCCGCGTCGACGGCCTGGTCGTCGACATGGAGATGCGCCGCCGCAGCGGCCGCGCCGTGGCCGAGAAGTTTGTCCTGGCGGGGTCCGCCGGCATCACCCTTCTGTCCGACCATCCGCTGTTTGCGGGACCGCAGGAGACAGGGGCCGATGGTGGTGGTGGTGCAAAGGACGGCGCTGGCGACGGAGAAGCCGACACCACCTTCAGCCTTGGGCTGACAGACAAGCAGAGGAAAGACCGAGAGGGCATCGTGCTGCCTTACTTTGACGCCCAGACTGATATAGGGGCGGGCGAGGGCGGCCGGATCCTGTATGAGATGGGTCGCGAGGATGACTGGGATGACGAGGAAGACGAGATATGAGACAAATCAAGTAGTCTAGGACAGTCAATGGAGAGCCGGCCTACTTCTAATCATGCCACGCATTGGTTGGTGAGCTGCTTCTACTTGAGGACTTGCGGTGAAAAGGCCTACTGTAGCGCTTGACCAAGGCTCAATAGCCCAATATGATTTGAATATGGTCACACACATTTAGTAGAGCTCGAGTTCGCTTCGCTCCATCAAACACTGGCATCCGCCTATATGATTCTCCCCCTTCTCTCGCCCTCTCTCTTCACAAAGTAGACATTAACTAAATGCTTTGTTTTATGATAATCCCCCGAATCGAAGCCAAAACCGCCACCGCCCTCCCCCGTTCTCCGGATGATGATGATATATGATAGCAGGATGTGATGTGACAGAACGCAAAAGCCAGAGGATCAACCCCAGCCCTCCACCATCTCTTTACAAAAATATACAAAAACCTCAGGAAAAAAAAGCCCTCAAAATGCGTTTTCCCCATCGGCACCTGGCGTGGGTGGCAAAGCCGGAATATCGGGCATCGACTCGTCCCTGGCGTCGTCTCCGTTGCTCACACTAGACTGCGCCTTTTCCCTCCGTCGCCTCCTCGTCCGCCTCTCCTCGTCTGCCGTCTGCCTCCTCGACTTCCTCAGGTTCTCTCGCTTTTCTGCGTCGGCCGGGTCCTCGGCGCCGTCGCCCCTCATACCTTGCAGCAGCAGCGCCGCGCGTGCCGCAACGTCGTCTTCTTCGCCCTCGGCCTCCTTGGTAGGGCTGAGGAGGTCGGGGCTCAGCGGGTTTTCTTCGTCTGTCCGCCCGGAGTCCTCGTTCGACTTGGTCTGGAGCCCCACCTCTATTTCGGGGATCTCGTTCAGGTCGGGAATCTGCTGGCCTGAAGCAACGCGGACCTGGTGCCGGTCCTTGAGACGCGCCCTCCGTCTCCTGTCTCTCTGGTCTCTGGTCTGCGGCGCCGCCGCCCGGAGCTTCTCGAGCAGGCTGTCCATGGCGCCCGTGCTGGTCGGGCTGGCTGGTGCCCCATCTATGCCAGCCGCTGCCGTCGACTTGAGCTGGGCATGCTTGCGCTTCATCGACGCCTCGTTGCGCTTCCGCGTCTCTTCGAGCTGTATGTTCTTGTCACGCGACCTCTTCCATTCGCTGACGAACAAGGCAAGCTTGGCAAAGAACTCGCGCCTGGCATTGTCGTCTGTCGGATCTTCGCCGTAAAAGGCCATGATGTCGTTGTGGGTACGCACCATCTCCTCCAGGTAGAGTTCCATCTGGTCTGCCTTACGACGGGCATCCTTCATGCAGCGCTGAACAATCTGCGATACGCGGTCTTGCGGGTGGAACTTCTTCGGGTCCGAGAGATTGCCCGAATCGAGTGACATCTGAACATTCCGGACGTTGTCGATGTACCTCTTGGCATCCGCCTGGAGCTGCTCAATGTTGATCTTCTGCGCCGCTATTACGCCGGAAATGTCGCTGGCGAACATCTCCCACTCTGGGTACTGATTGCGTACAATACGTTCTACGAGGTCGGCTAAGGTCGACTCGTTCTTGTCATCCTTGACCATGGCCAGCCGGGCAAGGGACGAAAGCTTGAACCCTCTCGCCTGTTTGTTGGCATCATTCATGTAGTTACCGATGTCTAGAATCAGACCAAGCACGTTCATCAACGCGACCGAGTCCCGAAGGGACTCGGATACGGTGACGACTTGGCGCATCTTATCTGTGATCTCGTCGTAGTCTGGCTCGAAGCTGCGGGTCAATGCGAGAGCTCGCATCCTACTCTTCCAGTAGTGATGCAGCTCAAACGCCGTCTGCAAGTAGATTTGATCCTGCCTCGTGAGCTCGGCTGGGTCTTGTTCACGATTTTCCTTGTTGGCCTCAGGACCCGTCCAGTCCTTGCTGTACGGCGCCATCAACTTTGCTGTGTTGTCAGGGATGTTGCACAGGTCATCTTTTTGCAAAAAGTCCATGACCACATTGTTATCCAGCACATCCTTGTCGCAGTGAATGATCATTTGCACCACCCTCTCGACTGAATATTGCGAGAACTTGGACAGTGCGATTTCTACTTACGGTCAGTGCCTGTTACTTGCTTTTAAGGATTGAATAATGCTTACCAAAAGCTTTACGCAGGTCGTTCGAGATGATTTGTTTCTTATCATCCTTCTTGGCGCTTGATCCTCCGATCCTCTTAATCTCCTTGGCCAGGAAGAGCTTCTCGACTTCGTCAAGAATACCCTTGCGACTGAGCTCGAGATACTTCTCTTCCCTCTCTTCAGCCGAGGGTGCGTGAGCAGCCCAGTGAGTAGTGAGAGGTGAATCGACCTTGTCCCAGTGAAGAGCCTTTAGCTTCTTCTTTGGCCGCACAACCGGCAAGCCAAGGGAGGGTGTTACGGTAAATGCCGGTTGCTGAGATAAGAAGTGACCCGACATAGCAGCGCCTGGCATTGGGGGAGGCGGCGGCGGCATTCCTTTCAGACCTCCTTTCATGCCAGGCATGGGAGGAGGCGGCGGGGGTGGGGGTGGGGGGCCACCGCGGAGCATGCCGGGCAACGGCGGCGGCGGCGGCGGGGGTGGTGGGGCGCCCGGGATCTTGCCAGGCAAAGGCGGTGGTGGCGGCGGCGGAAGGGGGACTCCTGGGAGCTGCCCAGGTAGAGGGGGAGGCGGTGGAGGAGGCGGAGGACCTTGTGCTGGTGACGAAGCACTGGTGATTTGGATCTTGGGAGGCTCGTTGTCGCTTGGCGTGACAGGAGATTGAGATTCTAAGCTTGGATGGGATGGGCCGGTAGTAACGCCATCTCCTTCCTCAGAGTCACTGGCGTCATACCTCTTGACTTTGCCGGTGAGCTCGCTGAACATGCCATTGGCTTGTTTGGGATCAATAATGGGCCGCTTGATCTCAACTAGTCTCGGCTTCTCAAACACGACACCGTCCTCGTCCTCGGCGGCATCGTCGCTCTCCTCCATGACGCTTTGCACAGGCTCGCCGCGAGGGCCAAGAGGCTTTCTGGGTATCTTGGTTGACCTCTTGACACTCCCAAGCATACTGTTGGTGAAGTCCCTCGGCGGAGCGCCAGTACTTGGAGACTCGTCTCCAAAGCCGTCCATCTCCTCTCGCAGGGCCCGTAGTCTGTCCGAGGGACCGGCGGCCTCGCCCCATGTTCTTCCCTCGAGCTTGAACTGCGTCTTTTGGCGCTCGATTTGACGCTGCAGGCGTTCCATGAGCCTATCCCGGTCTAGGATGCCTTGCATACGAACTGGTTCCTCGTCGCCCGGCTTCCCGCCGACCTTAGCAGCGTTAGAAGCGGCCACATCCTGAGCATCGCGAAGCATGAGATACAGCTCTCGCGTCTCCAGCTCGTAACGTTGTGACTCCTTGGCCCTGAGCGCTTGCATGCTCTCCAACTCAGACCTGAGCCCTTCAGTCCGTCTCCGTTGGGCTTCTATAAACCTGGACTGTTCATCGATCTGCTTCTGGAGTTTTGCAACCAGCCCATCAGCGCCGAGGGCCATCCTTTCCCTCATTTCATCCCGTTCTGCCATAGCGGCATCCGCTATTTGCCGCGCTTCGAGAGCCTCATCGAGAGCCTGGCGGGCCTCCGAGTCTGTGTGGAGCTTGTCTAGGAGACTCTGGACGGTGAAATTGAGGCTTTGCTTGAGGTCCATGTCCGGCAGCCGCCGGTCCATAGCCACATAGCTCAGCATTGAGTCGACGAGCTGGAACATGCGCAACCTCTCTTCTCCATCGTTATCCCTGATGAGAAGCAGGTGCTGCAGAGCCGAGATGAAATAATCCTGAGTCTTGCTTCCCTTCAGCCTCTGCTGGATGGCGTCTACGATCTGGACAGGGTCGTTGAGGTCCTTGACCTCGCCGTCGATGCTGTCCTTGATGCTGCTGTTCTCCCGATCGAGCATATCCTCGTAGTCGATAGCCTCGTTTGTCCGGAACCGCTCGATTTGTTTGTCGATCAGCTCGTACTGGAAGGCCTCCATCTTGATCAAGATGCGCTTGATGCCGCATCCTGTGAACTGGGCCCTAATGTGGACGCGCATCTGGAGATCCCTCTCGGGGGCATCGATCAACATGTTGATCAGGATGAGCGTGGCGACGGCGTATTCCATCAACAGATTCTCCATGCCAATGCCACCACTGCGGACCTCCTCGCTTGCGCCCACAAGACTGCCCATCTTTCCTCGGCCATCGACCGTCACCTCGACGAGGCGCATCCAGGCGTCGAACCGCCCGTTTTCGCCCAGCTGGTTCTTGACAATGTCCATAGCCTCGATGACCTTGATGTGTCCATCGCCATCGGCCCAGTGGCACAAGAAGGTCAAGACCTCGCTGACGAGCTTCCGGGTCTGGAGCCGCGGCGATATCAGCGCCGTGGCCAGGGCCACAATAACTTGCTGGTGGGCCAGGGCATCGTCGGCACCGAATTTGTTGTTCATTAGAGCCTTTAAGCACTTGACGATCTCGTACTCTCTGTCCGAGTTCTTATCCACCTTGGCGGAATCAGGCGTCGGGCCTAGCGCTGTCTTCCGGTTGAGCTTCATAAGAACATTAGTCAGAGCGACCTGGCCCTGGCACTCGATGAAGCGCTTCACCCAGCCGATTTGCTGCGTCCGCAGGATGACCTCCAAGCTCGCTAGACCCTTAGAATCGAGGGTGTTATCCATGACCTTGCGCACATACCACTCGGGTGTGCCCTCCTCGTCCGAGTACTGGGTGATGTCGAGATTGCTGTACTGGCCAATCCTGGCTGTCTGCCGACGCTTCTGCTCACCCTGCCACTCGGTAAGGCGGTCCTGGTAGATCAGCGTCCATTTCTTACCGGCGGGGTATGCCGTCATCTGGCGCCTCGCCTGGTCCGGGAGGTTGTGCCACCCGCGCTTCTGCATTAACGCCACGAACATCTGTTCAATGACATTGTCATCGTCAGGTTTGGGAAAGACAAATCCTTCGCTGCCATGGTGTCCTTGAGGAGATTTGGTTAGACGGTTCGAGTCCCTGTGCGAGTGTTGAGACGTGTGCGAGGACTGGGACGATGCACTGGGGAGTGCTAGTAGGTTTGATGAGCGAAAGGCGGCGGCATGGTCTGGAACGGATTCTCTATTACCTGAGAATATGCTCGAGTGGTCCATTGAGCTGCGACCCCCAGACGTCATATATGAATTATACCTCGAGTTCTGGGACATACCGGCGGCACTCTCTCGCGACGGGCCCCACTGCTGATACTGGGTCTGGCGACCGGCCGAAGTCATCGTCAAGTTCGAGCCGGGAGGGAGCGGGGCCGCGCGCGGGCCCGGGGGCTGTAGAGAGAGATTGGAGGCGGAGGGGTCGAAGGTTGGATACTGATGGAAGTCGCTGGTGGCCTTGTTCAGCTGGTGCGGCAGTGGTTCGCGGCGGAGGGGCATCTGGTCCGGCTTGGGGAGGTAATCGATTGGTATGGGTGAACGGCGGCCGGCCGAGACGCTTTCGTAGGGGATGGTGGTCATGACGCCAGCCATCATGTTGATGCCGGACTCGGGTGAGTTTGGGCGGTCTACAGAGAGGACGGACGACTCGCGCTGGTGGCGCGAGGACCGTGAGGCGAGAAAGTTGGAGGCGTCGTAGTCGGCCGACAGATAGCGGCCCTCATCGCTTGTATTTCGCTTGTCGGCCTTGTTTTTGGATCGGGAGAAAAAGGACGTGGCCTTGCCGCCCGACGAGGCCCTCGACTTGTCGTTCGAAGACATGATGGCGGTGGGACTGACCTAGACGGGAACGCGTGAAACAGCCGCCAGCGTGGGGTTTCTCAGCAGCAGAAGCGGGTTCGGCTTCTGGCAATCAATGCGTCGTCAAGAGTTGGGGATCTGCCGTCAATGGACACGGTGTCTCAGGCGCAAGCTGCATCGCATCATGGGCCTTGCGGGAGCAGGCAGGCAGGGAGATTTCGGGACGATGCGGTTCGCGGAGCCGGGATGCAAGTCTTCTATGCATGAATTGCCACCATTTAGCATGAGGTCTGGGGCTTGGAGGAGCGAGCAGCGCACGGCGAAAACGAGCTGGTTAAGGTTTTGCATAGCAGCCTGCCAGGGCGGGACCTGACATACGGTTTAGGGAAGCAAGCTGTAAGCCGGGCTGCAAGATGATGATGCGGGATGATGATAGTCGTGAGGTGGTTGAGAGAGCTAACGCAGGTCAAGTATTTTTGTTCGCCGGGAAGCGCCTCGTTCGCGTCAACCCGTGTCGAGAGCAAAGAGCGGCCGAGCCAGTCTCTTCGGAGACGGTACGATGCGATACACTCAACACAACACAACACAACACGGCCCGCGGCTTTCGTTTGGCTCCCGCAAAATTGCGGTAAACCGTCGGTAACCTAGGCGCCGGAGGCGACAAAGGAGCGAATGTTCAGATGCCTGTTAGAAAGCGATGACGGTGTCGGCGAGACACGTCGGCGATGGCTGGATGGGCCTTTCTGTAGTTCAAGGTTGGGATTGTGGCCGTCGGTTGGCCGCAACAGAATCTCCGATCGATAAGGCAAGTCCACAAAGGGGTTCTGGGGTCTGAAACGAGCTTAGTTTGGATCAAGCCCCCTAACATTCACCCCCCCGGCTTGCCGCGGCCTGCAGCGCTGTCCAAGCTCCACACCACTCACTGAGACCCTAGGGCCCACGCGACCTTGGGCCAGCCGAGCCAGAGGGTGGAAGCGGCTTGTGAAACAACGTTCAAAGTGCCCAGGTGGGGGAAACATTTGCCTTGGCTCTTGCCGACAGTATTGGATCGCAGGTCCATTAGTTCATAGCGCCCACGAGTTTGCTATCAATCCCTCAATACTTTCCAGTACCTGTCCGGAGCTGCTATCGTCTGACCAGCCTCCGACGCATGCTTAGCTGAGCTGCCAGCCTCCCTTGTCCTGCCTGACGAACCTACAGGTGTGCGATCCTTTTGTACTCCCCCCACGTCTCTTTCTTATAGGCTTGTGCCACTGTGCTCGCATACTCTTGTAGTCTTCAAGTCTATAGCAACCAATGCACGGAGCATGCAGGCCGCTTCTGCGCAGCGCGCAGGTCGTTTGCAGCTGCTGCCGCCCACCCGCATCTGAACGGAATCTGCGGAAGGCTTGAGCTTCTCGTAACCCCGCGGTTCCCATCCCCAACTCCCCATCCCCGGGTTTGCCTAGCAGGAACCCGGATGCCTTGGTGTGTTCTTGGACGTTTTGCTAATCAATGCCTGGCAAACAAAAAGTCTTGCAGGACTACAAAAAATAGACATTGATTAGCGAGAAGATGCGAGTATTCTCTGCCAGATCTTCTAACTTAAGCTAAGCTTTGTTCAGGGGTTCGGGGGTTTGGCTTCAAGTCGCGAACCAACACCCACGGCACTGCAAGCAAATGCGGGCTAAATACGGGAATATACCGCCGCCAAACTGCACAGGAAAGGAGAGTTGACGCTCTCGTCAAATAGCCAACCCCCTGAGCACTGCAGAACCAGCACCGTAGCGGCTCATTGTGAATACACGGCTGCCTAGGCCTAATTCGAAAGTTACAATAACAGGCAGGTTTGTAAGGGATGTACAACGGATACGTTACCTAAGAGGCTCTTAACCCACCTGGACATATACCCATCGCTTCCACAAAAGCCAAGGGAATTGCAGATGTCGGATACGGCCCAACACTGCGGCCCTCCAAGTCCCAACCGTCGTCCAACGAGCGGCGGTGGAAGTTGGAACCGTCAGCAAAAGAGGCGGGTTGACAGTTGCGTTGCGGCCTTGCTCATTTAAAGAGTGTTCTGACAAGAAACGTCCGCCAACGGGAAGGCGGGGGGCAACTCCTGGCGCCCCACTCTTGGGCCCGTCGTCCCTTGTGTCCCTGTGGGGCAGGAGGACTCTCCGGGCCGGGACCTTCCTCCAGTGCGCGCGATCGCCCGCCCTAATTAAGTCGCATCCGTTCTTTAGCCTCAACACCACGAGAACCTCCTGTCGCTCTCCGGCGCGCCCTGGGCTTTTCCGTCTCGCGCCCGCCGTCGACGATGTGTACAAGACTTTGGTCCGACCTTGTTTGACTACCTTGTGTTTTCGTCTAGTCTTCCGTGCAGCGCCCGGTTTCTTGTCGCGCCGGCTTCCCCGTCGAATTGGCAATCGTGTCCAACGCGGCCATCTTTATTTGGTTGCGCCATACCTAGCCTCGCGCGAACCGCGACCCACCCACACTGTACTGCCGTCGTGGACAAGGCCGCTTCATGGGGAGGAGTAGCTGAGGACCATTACCTAGATATGGCTACTTCGTTTTTGGTCATCAAGGTACACGGGGGGGAACTGCTGCAGTGGCGGCTTGCTCGTTGGGTACTTGCAGAGCGCTGACGCCTTCCCAACGATAGACGCTGATCGTTCCGGCGCTCATCTCGCTCATCCTATTCCTCGTCACGACATACCTCATTATACCATTCTGGCAGCGATACCGTACGCGGTACAGCCAGTATCTCCCCCTGGAGACCATCTCCAACCAGACGCTGTCCATCAGGGCGCGGGTGCAGAATGGCATTGCAAACTTCCTAGTCCCATCGACGTGGCGGCAGCGGTTGCAGGATCGCATCGCCGTCGCGGACCCGTCCGACGCTGGGTTTGACTCAGACGAGGGAGAGGAGCTGGGCGAGGTAGATGGATCGGTGATTGCAGACCTCGGACATCAGCCGCAGGTCATTGACGACACAAGGAGGTTAAGCAGAGAGTCAGTATAGGATCTTGCTGACCCGTTGCCAGAATCGTGCGCTAACTTTGCAACCAGCTTGGAAGAGGGCTTCAGAGACGACAGTGATGAAGAGTCGTCGGATTCTGGGAGATGGCACTAGCAAGCATCCATCGCAGGCGGATAGAGTCAACATGTTCAAACTACTTTGCCGTGATCTGCTGAGTCCATTGGCGACGTGACTGCTTCCACCGGAAATGCTGGAAATGGTTCATGGATGGCGAACGTTGCTAACCTCTGCCCGGTTCTCCCTCTTGATGTGAGAACTGTTCATCGTGCTTGGAACCCTTTTCCACCCGCGGCATATCAGCTTCATTCTGGCGCTTACGAAGTATGTAATAGGCACCGATGTATTCATGAACGCACGGCGGACCCGGAGACGGTTGCATGCTTTGATGGGCTTGCAGATTCAGTCTTGTACTTGCCAATTCGTCTGTTTATTCAGTCCCCGTTAACAACCGGAAGAAATGGCCCGGTTGATCGACGAGTCTCCTGGTAATTCATAGGTAGGAATGCCTATTCTAACCCTAACCCGGCCCTTTCAGCTTTGCGTGCCAAGAAACCCTCGGCAACTTGATTTATACTTTCTAGGGCGGCAATTCTAGAAATAAGGTGGCTTTTTTGGGGCTGAATCGAGGAATTGAGAAAAAAGCAAAGTGTTAACAACATGTTGGCATATGGAGGAGCCGTCCTTCAAAATGTTGCACTCCTTGATAACCACAGCTTGCTTGGGAACCACGGCGTGGATTCAAGCGGTGATGGCTTATATGCATACGGATTTCGGTATCAGTGTAACCAAAAGTATCCTTATACACCCCGTGAGTCAACAGCCACCGCAGGCCTAACCTTGGCAATCTGGGCGTCCGATTCGCGCAGGGAAGGCGAGGCCACAGAGGCAACCAATCTACACGCTTCCTCCCTGTTGTTAGACTGCCTACTTAGTGTATTGTCGAGTCTGAACTTGCCACCCACCAGCTATTCAAGTATTTACTTCACTCTCTTCTTTTTTTTTTTACTTATCCAGCATTGTACTTCTCAGGAAACTTGTTGGATCTCGTCCTTTTCGCGCACCCATTGAGGCCTGCAGTTTTGCATGCCAAGGTAGCAGCCATCAGCGAAAAGCAATCCCCATGGCGACTTCTGAAGAGCAAGCAGTTGCCCTGAAAAACCAGGGCAACAAGGCTTTTGCTGCGCACGACTGGTTGGGAGCCATCGACTTTTATACCAAGGCCATTGAGCTAAATGAGAAGGAGCCGACATACTGGTCAAACAGAGCACAGGTGCGTTTCCGCCGCCTTTCCCGAGGCCAATCCGGCCCGCGGCGCACTAAACTATACCCGCTCGCGTGACTGACTGTTATACTCTATGTAGGCCAATCTGAAGACCGAGTCGTACGGATATGCCATCAGGGACGCCACGAAGGCTATTGAGCTGAACCCAAACTTCATCAAGGTGCGCGCACCCATTCCCGTCCTCTCCTCGCCGCCGTCTCCGACCCGGAAGCCGCAATCCTCGGAAGAGAAGCGGGGGGAGAGGCATGGGTAGTTCATTCTGTATATTGCATGCATATACTGACGCCGCTTTTTTGCGCACGCGCATCTAGGCATACTACCGCCGCGCAACCGCCCACGCCGCCATCCTAAAGCCTAGGGAAGCTCTCAAGGACTTCAAGACGTGCGTCAAGATCGACCCGAGCAACAAAGATGCGAAGCTCAAGCTTGTCGACTGCGAGAAGATTGTGCGGCAGATCGCCTTCTTCGCCGCCATCGAGGTCGGCGACGAGCCGTCGGCCGCCGAGGGCCTCGACGTCGAGTCGATCGCAATAGAGCCCGCGTACGACGGTGTCCGGTTAGAGAAGGAGATGACGCAGGAGTTTATCGACGACATGATGGAGCGGTTTAAGACTAGCAAGCTGATCCACAAGAAATACGTCTACCAGATCATAATGGCCGTCACCAAGATCGTCTACAACGAGCCCACCATGGTCGAGATGGAGATACCCGAAGGCGTGCAGCTGACGGTGTGCGGCGACACTCACGGTTGGTCCTACCCGTTCCACGTTCATGTGCCGGTAGTGACTTTGGGCTGTTTGCGCTTACACATTGGGGCGACTAGGCCAATACTACGATTTGATGGAGCTCTTCCGGTTAAATGGCGCTCCAAACGAGAAACACTACTATCTGTTCAACGGCGACTTTGTGGACCGGGGCAACTGGTCGTGCGAGATTGCGCTGCTGCTCTATGCTAACAAGTGGCTGAGGCCGAATTGCTTCTTCATCAACCGCGGCAACCACGAGACAGACGACATGAACAGGGCGTACGGCTTCGAGGGCGAGTGCAAAGCTAAATACAACGAACGGTAAGTGGGACCTGTGGGAGCCCGTTGATCTTGTTTTGTTCCTCGGCTCTGACCCTCGCCACCAGGATATTCAAGCTCTTCTCGGAGAGCTTCTCGGCGCTACCGCTGGCGACGCTGATCGGTGGCAAGTATTTCGTGCTGCACGGCGGCCTCTTCTCGGACGACAACGTGACGCTAGATGACGTGCGGAAGCTAAACAGGCACAAGCAGCGGCAGCCTGGCTCCGCCGGCCTGATGATGGAGATGCTGTGGACAGACCCCCAGACGGAGCCTGGGCGCGGTCCCAGCAAGCGCGGTGTCGGCATGCAGTTTGGGCCTGACGTCACTGCGAGATTCTGCGAGCGAAACGGCCTCGAGGCCATCATCCGGAGTCACGAAGTCAGGATGGAAGGTTATGAGGAGGAACACAACGGGAAATGCATCACGGGTACGTGCCGCGCTCCCTCACCTCACGTCCGGCCCTTCGGTTACTGACATGTGAATTTTTCTAGTGTTTTCGGCTCCCAAGTACTGCGACATGACAGAGAACAAGGGCGCATTTATCAACATCGGTCCGGATTACAGGCTCAACTTCCGCAAGTTCGATGCTGTCCCTCACCCAACTATGAAGCCTATGGTGAGTAGTTTTCCCTTCCAACCACCGCGTATGTTTGCTTCTAGAGCATAGCTAACACCGCACGCGCTAGGCCTATGCCCAGAGCTCCATTATGTCCTCGTTGATGTAGGTCTAGAAGTGGCACAGACGCATGGGGGTCTATGTAGAGGTTATGCTGCATTAGATAGGAGTCGCCACGGAAGCGGCGTTTTATTTTCTGGGTTGTTGGTGGCGGTGACATGGCAGCGATACCTGATACCTCTTTCCGATAGTTGATTCGATGATTGGGAGCCTTGGCGCTTGTCGCAGATGATCGTGTGCGCAACGAAGCAAAAGGCCCCAGCCAGAGTGTACGTTTGTCGCTCTTCTGCGAGCTGGCCCTCTTCCTCCTATCCCCTTCCCCTTTTCTCATCGAGCTTGGGACTGTGGCCGAAGCGCAGAAAAGCGCACCCAGATATGTAGAAACACAACCCGCACACAAAGGCGTGTCTCCAGTCAGTTCCACGTACAAGCCCGTCAGCGTGTATGGTCTGCCCCATCAGCCGTTCACGCCAGCCAGGCGAGTGTTTGCGTGTCGTCGTAGCATAGCGAAGCAAAGCATCGTTCCCCATCATGACGTCCACAAAGCGCCCTGCTCCGCGCGCCCGATCAAACTGCCCAGCCAGTCGCCGCACGCCTGCACCTGCAGAACCAGCATCGCCGTCTTGGCACCACCACCACCACCACCACCACTGTTCGTCAACGACACGCCGCCAAACGCCGTCAGCGCCGCCGCAAACGCCCCCAGGTCCGCCCGCGGCACCCGCACCCAGCACGACGAACCCGTCACGCTCAGAATGTCCACCGCCATCCCCGCCCCCGTGTCGCCCAGGAACTGCCGCAGCGCAGACGTGCAGTACGCCCGCACCTGCAACGCGTCGAGGTCGTCAGTGGTGGATGATGATGTGTCGCTCACGGCTGCCAGCTGCGCGTAGGCGAATGGCGGCGCGCGGATCGTGCATGTCATGAGCTCGCGGCCTTTTTTTGGTTTCTTGCTGTTGTTTGGTTTGGTAGTTGTGATTGTGGCTGTTGTTGTGTTGCCCATGGTGATGTCTTTGTTTTCTAGTTGCTGTTCCTCCTCATGGCTGCTGGTCTGGGCTGCTGGCGTGGCGCTCGGGGGAGCCATGGCGAAATGATGAGTTTCCCCTTTTTTTCTGAGTGTCAAAGTAGCGAGCGGGTTGAGTTTATAGCTCTGTAGCGAGTAGATGTGTCGTAGCCTGTCTTGGCTTGCTTGGGTTGCAGAGCTGTTTGCTGGGAACGAGGTGGTATGAAAAGCGAGGTTTTATGAGGTTGAGTTGACCGGGTGCTCCCGTCAAAAAGGGGTTCTGAAGAAAAAAAATGTAAAATGCTTAATGGAATATGAAATAGAAATAAATGCTTCACGATCAAAGGCACATGAAGGAATCTCAACAGCACGACAACTAGATAATTAGCGATTGAGCTTTGGTCGTTTGTCTCTGCATTCTCATAACTCGAGGTCTGAGGGTTGAGGCTTGCATGCATCAACAAGAGCTCTCTTGAGCGGTTTGTGTGAGGTTCCAGAATGGGAAATTGTACAGTACGAACTGGATGGGGCCTGCGTGGCGGTTATATATGTCTTACAAGAATACATTATCCGTATTATGCATATATGCAAGCCCTTCTCTTTTATGCACGGAACGGGTCTCCTCATCGCGACGGCTTGCAAATGACGTACCTGCCAGAGCTAGACCTCGCTACGGATGTTCTATCAGATGGCAGTCCAGCCCAGTTCTTACGGCGCATGCCAACGGAGGCGCAACTCAAACAACGGGCTCGGCGTCTCATAATAAGCCGAACCGCTCAGCAACTTTCGAGCGCAAGTGTTGATTGTTCAATTCGTCCTCTTGCTTGTGTTCGCCTTCAGATAATCACAATCATGGCCTTTTGTTGTACCGCATGAAAGGTCGCTTTCACGCGATTGGTTGTCCACAGTGAACCTTCCCCCTGAACCACCAACCTTATAAGTCAACTTCCCCAAAACCCGGTGGACAACCACCACCAACCTCCAAGTCTGAAACCGCCATCGCAGGTCGATATAGATGCAGTTGCCAGGGCCAGAACCAGACAACAAGCCAACAGCAACATAGCCTCACGGTGCTAGGCAGACAGGGACTAACCCGCCGCACACTCAGCCTGGAACCATGGGCGGCGATAAGATCAACATGACCGACGAGACCGGCGCCGTCATGGACGCCGTCAGCAGCAGCAGCATTGGCGTCTGGGGGTTTCTGCTCTCTGCCGCTGTCGTCCTCGTGCCTCTCGTGCTGTCGGGCGCGCGGGGCTTGGTGTCCTGGACCTGGACGATCCTGTCCACAGTCGCCATGTGGCTGCTCCGCCCCGTGGCGTGGGTCGCCGGCACGGCCGCCGGAGCCGCGCATACCTTGCTTGCGCCCATGTGGGGTTTCGTGCGGTACTGTGTAGCGCCGCTCTTCGGCGCCGCGCGTATCGTGTTGAGCATCACGGACGAATTCGAGGTTAGTGGCTTCTTCTTTCTCTCTCTCGCTGCCTGTTCTCTATCCTGCCTTTCAGATACGGACAAGTGAAAGCGGCTGACGTTTGATATGACAAAAAGCTTGTGATAATATACGTGAGTTGTCTCTCTTTCTCTCTTTCTCCCCTGCTAGCTATCTTTGTATCCCTAGTTATCTTTGTATCCCTAGCTATCTTTGTATCCCTAGCTATCTTTGTATCCCTAGCTATCTTCCCTTCCCTCCCCCACCCCAAGTAAATAAACGACAAAAATCTAACCATCGAGCCCGCAACCATGGGCGCGGACCCTGAGCCAGTTCATCTACGCAGTAATCCTAGGCATGTTCTTCGGCTACGTATGGGCAAGGATATTCCGGTTCGTGTCTCAGCTTGCTGCTCCCCACCACTACGAGGACGACAGCGACAGCATCAGCGACAGTGACAGCGACAGCAGTAGTGACACGCAGGAGGAGCCCCCGAGAAGGTCCAATAGGGGCCACGGCCGTCGCCTTGCTACCGTCGAGCACGACGAGTGGTGGAGCTCTAGTCAGAGCTCGATGGAGTTTGATATGTTTGCCCCGGCCGCCGCCTCGGGCCACGCGACGCTGCCCAACACGAGTAGGCGACGGCTGCACGGGTTGCTGAGGGAGACCATCCACGAAGAGGATGACTCGTAACGCTGGGTTATCTTGTCTTTAACCTCCTTTTCAAGCGATGGTTGTTTCTAATCTCCGTAGTGATTGGGCAATTCCCATAAAATCGACTATTTGTCATAGTACAAGAAGCGCTTAACATATGTCTCCTACCGCCGTAATCCCAACCCGCATGTGTCAAATGGTATACTAGGTCACGTAAAATTTCCCTCTTAGTTTTAATTACAAACAAATTGTTTACCTGCTAATCTACCTAAACCCCTACCAACAACGCCGCACGTAGTAAACCCACCTCCTAGTACGCCCCAGATGCTGTGCAGGTGATTAGAAATAGAAGGGGCTTGCTCCCAACAGAATAGACAGTGCCGACCGAGAACCACCCCCTAAAGCTCGCAAAAGAAAAAAAGGAAATACCAAAACAAACTCCACTTCTTTTCCTGTTCCTTTGCGCTGCGGAATTTGATGCAATAATATATGTGTGCAATTCCAGATATGCTTCAGGCAGTACCTCGCCGTCTTGGCTCTACCTGCGGTAGACGTCACGCTCGCGATCCCGGTCGCGATCTCGGTCCCGGATTGGTGATCGGCTTCGGCTTCTCGTCCTGCTGGCCCGGGACCTGTCTTCGTAATCCACTCGTCTCCGATCCCAATCGTGCCGTCTCGTGTCATCCCAGTCATCCCGACGACGCCTCTCGTCTCTCCTAGGATGTGAAGCGTCGCGATCATGGGCGTTATAGGCGGGAATGTAGGTGTCGACGTCGGGGCGACTCCCTCCTACAGGGCGTGGCCTGGGCGCGCGGTCCCTATCCCGATAGCTGTCCGTGTGGTCGCTAGCCGCATCCCAGCCATTAGAATGGTCAACAGGCGGCGGGGGTCGCGGCGGCAGTCCTCGCTCCCTATGCCAAGCAGGTACGCGCTCGTCAGGTGGCCCGGACGGCCTACTTCGCGGGTAACGACTACCATTAAGGCCATTCCTAGAGCCGTAGCCGTCGGCATTGTGAAATCCAGCATTGTGCCCCGTGCCGCCCTCCAGAGCGCCACGGCCCACCTCACCTCCTTTCGGCGCAGGTGGTAGAGCGGCTCTCCGATCCTGGAACTTCCTACGATCAAGCTCGTGACTATCCTCGAACGTGGGAATGTCGCCTGGATGCGCTGGGAATGGCGCATTTCGGAAATAGGGGTGCTGAAGCGCATCGATAGCATTGATGCGCGTTCTCCAATCAAGCTTGAGAAGCTCCTTCAGTAGCGATATGGCCCCCGATCCATATTCTCTAAATCTCTGTGCGAGGTTACCTGGTCTTGGGCGAGGTTGCAGGCCCTCGGCGCCTGGCAATCCTCGCCAACCGGGCATTGTGTCTTCTGTGGGCGTCCCGCAGAGATCAAAGATGATCTCGAGCTGGTTTACGTCGCTTTCGCCAGCCAGAACCGGCTTGCCAACCAGCATCTCTCCAAACACGCACCTGTCGACTGCATTAGTACCATTCAACAAAAAAGGGACCCAATGGGAGGCACCTACCCGACGCCCCACAAGTCAATGGATGTAGTGTAGCGCCTTAGATTCAACAATAGCTCGGGCGGCCGATACCATCGCGTCACCACGAGGCTCGTATAATCGCGCCGCGCCTCACCTCCTCCCCTTCCTGGTCTAGGAACGTCTCCCTCATAGTGCCTCGCGAGTCCGAAATCGGCAATCTGCAGAATGCCCTTGTTATTTATCAAAAGATTGGCCGCCTTCATATCTCTGTGGAGGATGTGATTCGTGTGGAGGTACCTCAGGCCTTCCAGCAGCTGAAGCATATAGCACTTGATCTGAGGCTCCGTGAAATGGACATTGGGGTTGTCGAGCAGTCCCGATAAATCATGGTCCATGTACGGTGTCACCATGTACATGATGGGACGCTTGCGTTTATCGGCTGCGGGCGCGTTAGTGGGAGAGATTCTGGCAAGAAGACATGCGGTCACTTACTGGCTCTAACAGGATGCTCGACAGCCATGTCTTCCAGTTGCAAGACGTTCTTGTGGGAGAGAAGCTTGAGCAGCTTAATCTCACGCAGGGCCGTTATCGGGAACTTGATTGCAAAAATTAGATGGGTCGAGGGATTAGACACGGGCGAGGGAAGCGGCAGGCACTTACTCCGTCCTTCTCGTTGTGCATGATGATCTTTTTCAGCGCAACCACAGCACCCGTCTTCTTCGACTTCGCGCGATGGACCTCTCTGCGGGCGCCTGTTAGCATTGGTTCGCGTGTCAGGAAGTAGAGGTCAGTGTGGGGGGAAAGGGAGGGGAGGGGGGTAGGTAGTGGCTCACCCAAAGGTGCCCTCGCCGAGCTTGCCCAGTATCTCATAGTCGGTGATCCTGGAACATCCCGTGAAGCTTAATTTCGGCCGCTGGTTCTTGAGAGCAAATGCGACAGAAGACGAGACACCGCCGGCATCTCGCGGTTCGGGGGCGCTCATAGTCGGTCGCGATGGGGTTGAGAAGGCTTAAACGGAAGGCGGTTGATGTCGCTCGATCGCCGTGAAAAGAGGGCGGGCGCGAATGCTCTCCGCCTTAGTTGTCGGGTTTAGATTTAAATTGAGGAGAGGGGAGAGAAATGGCGCGTCCTGCTCAGCCGGACATCATCTGTGACATGGCAAGCAGGCTAGGTAGGTTTGTCGAATGTCCAGCTCGGATCGAGAACTTCGAGGTCAAGGTTCGGCCAAGGAACAGAGTGCCGACGTCTACACTGGAAAAGGTTAGGTTAATTGTTCTGGCACAGTACGGAATACAAACAGTACAGTACATGCACCTTGCTGGACGGGCGTGCTTTCATTGAAGAGCACGGACCATGCCAAGCTGCATTTCGCGTTGAGAGCAGGGCGGCGAGCTGCAAGCTGCGGATTGAGGTGGACCTACGGATAGTTTGTGCCTTAATTTCAAGGCGTCGGTAACGGAGCGAAGTGCCAGACGAACTGCTTCGGGGCCTCTGACTTCACCTAACCCCGTGAATCCGACGACCGGAACACAACACAATCCCCAGAGCTTTCCTCGCTCGCGATACCCCCCATCCGTAAGTATCTCCCGAACCCGACTGCCTGCTCAATTGCTACTGTTGGTGTTAGCTAACAATCTCAACGGCAGCGACGAGCGCAATGGCCGAACCAACGAGCGCAAGGCCAACTTTCCGGCAGAGGGGAGCTTGGTACTTCAAACAACCCGGCCTCGTTTACAAGGCTTTTGGCACAGGCCTCGGGGCAAGCATGTGGTTTTTCGTATGTGCCCACCGCCGCTACCTATCTCGCCCATGGCACGTGCAGTGTGCCTGCGATGTCGAGCTCCAGAAACATGCGCTGACTGCTAGCCTGTCTTTAGCTATTCTACCGGGCGAAGAAAGACGGTACTTATTATCCCCAAGAAGAAAACGAAGACGAAGACGACAACGCAACTTTGCTGCCCACACCCGCTAACATTGAAACTCCACAGGCGCCGTCCTCCTCGGCTGGAAGCACCCGTGGGACCACTAAGCAAAAAAAACGAGACTGGGGATGGCTAGGCGGGAGGCATTGTATTGTACATATCACGCAGCACCTTATACGGGCGTCAAGCGTCGAACCTTGGGGTGTGCCCGTATCCGGGCCACCGGTGCCTTTAGGGGACATATACAAGACACAAATTACCACAGACTACTACCACTAGAGAGACCCCCTCCGTCACATTCGTTCTAACGAAAAGGGGACATATCCAAACCCAGCCTCACTCTCGAACCTGCGGTGGCGAGTTCCGCCGCTTCGTGAAAAGGTGGATGACTCCATAAGTCTTCCCCTCTCCATATTCGAACATTTCGGAAATCGCCAGGTAGTAGCCCAGCCAGCGGTTGAACCACGCGCTCGCATTCTCCTCCCTGTACGCGCCGACCAGGTGCGGCCATACCTTATACTTATTGGCCTTCCAGTTCAACACCCAGTGCTGTTATCGTTGCTGTTCTTGCTTGTCAGTCAGCAGCCCGAGGGCATTCTCGGGGTTTTTTCAGGCCGTTCTAGCTCACCTCGGCAGTGATGCGATAGTGGTGGCCGTCCACCCACCACTGCGTCTGGACCGTTAGGTCCTCCTGGAAGTACGGCAGCAGGTCCTGGCTTGGCATGGTCCCTCCGGTCAAGAAGTGGGTCGACATCCAGTCCTCCTGGAAGTGGTACGGCGTGTCTCGGTGCCCAAAGACGTCGACGAAGAAGTGCCCGCAGGGCCTGAGCGCTCTCGCCGTCTTGACCATGAGCAGCTCGTAGTTCTTGACGTGCTCGAGCATCATTTATTTTGGTCATGTGTGAGTTTTAACTTGTTGGGCAGTAAAAAGGAAGAAAGAGGTGTGTGTGTGTGTGCTCTTACCGAGACAGACAGAATTCGGTCAAAGCTTTCGTGCTCGAATTCGTAGTCAATCACGTCTCCGGTGATGACGCGCACATTTCCCAGTCCCTGTTCCTTAGCTTTTGCGACAATGTGCTCTTTCTGTGTCTTGGAGTTTGAAAAGCCAATGATTGTCGCGTCGGGCAAGCGCCTGGCAAGAAACAAGGTCGCAGAGCCCCAGCCACAGCTAGGCATGGGGATATAATTAATCCTTGGTTAGTGATACTGGGTCTTCTTTGTTCTCTTGTTTGCTTGCTTATCCGAGATCCAGGATACGCATTACATCTTGATGTCAGCCTTGTCAACGTAGCTCTGCAGCATGTTGACTTCAGCCTGGGCTAGCATCTCCTTGTCATTGAGGAACAGACAGCCGCTATACTTCATGAGCGAGCCCAGGACGGCCGCCATGATGGGCGTGGGTACCTCATAGTGCTGTCCATTGGCCGTCGTGGTCTCGATGGCCATCTCGCGCTAGCGCAACTCGGCCACAAACCCCATCTTCCGGGCCTAGGTAGCGCCAACCGAAGACGAGGCAGTCTCGGCCGCACGACTGTCGAACTACCGCCGGACCCCCATACGTAGCACGGCTTCGGGCAGGTAGCCACTATCGATAACCGTTTCGATGAGCCAGTCTGGAAACATTTCGTCTGTTTCCTCCGTCTCTACTTCGGAGACATAGGGGGGTGTATCGACGAAAGTACCCAGGCCGTATCTTATATCATGTCTGGGGCATGGAGCTCTACAAGGGCCTCTAGGGGTTGGAGACGCTTCACGGTCGAGACCATGACTAGTAGGCCCTGGGGGCTGTTGACAACCAGCAGTAAGGGTCACTTGGGACGAAGCACTCCTGCAGGGACTCTTACGGTGAAGCTATCACACCCCTATGGGCCCAGACAAGTAAATAGGGCGGGATGACTTGAACACCATTCCGCGGTAGGCAGTTCGCCATCCCATAGTTCTTCTTAGCTGAGGCTTGGACTGCCAGAGATAGCCCATCACAAGACCGTTTTGACCGCCGCCCCCAAATTCTGAGTTCAAATTGGTCTTCCCTTAAGGTTTGTCTACGAAATAAAAGGGGCGTGGGGGGTTGCTAGTTGCCAAGTTTACTGACCGCCGTCTAAAGAAGTTGAGGGGTTCAAACGACAAAAACACCACAACAACTTGCAGAATCAGTGCGGTTCAAGGGAGTCTAGCGGTGAGAACAGGAAGAAACCTACAGTTACGCGGCTGCTTGGCGTGGGGTTGTTACCATAGCCCGCCCTTTCCAGGTTCGCTTGAGGTTCAAGCCGACTCGACCATCACAACCACGGCTGGTACTTTGGCTACCCGGGTACCGTGCAAGTTATACCTATAAAGGTCATCACCCCAAGGTTTGCTCTAGGACACTCATTGATCACTTGAAATGGAGAGCCTTGAACGATCAGGTGGATAGGTCACAGGTATTTTCCTATTTTGCTTCCTCTACTTAAGGAGTCACTTCCGCAGTTAGATCTATTTCCCAAATGAAACGGCTTATACCCATCACACACACACTAAAATGAACACAGTTAAGTCAGGTAGATAGGCAAGTAGGCAGTTGGATTAAAGGGCCGCCTAGTTCTACAATCTGGCTAGGGTACGGTACCACCCATGGTTCACTGCAATGAGCAATGAAAAGTCATGAAATCCAAAGCCAGCTCCAGGGTAGCAGCATTCTCCCAGCCAGATTGGAGAGGGGTTAGGCGGAGCCCTTGTAATGTAGTAAGCTATGACGTGACACACATAGAAAGGGGCACAGACAAACAATGAAAGGGGCCAAGAAACCAAACACGACCGAATGGGAAAGGTAGTGTACACCATGCTAAGGCGTCTCAAATGCAACTTCCTCACTGCAAACATATCACCTGCAACATAGCCAAGAAAGCCCGCATAGATATTGATCCCAGCGCCATAGATTCGTAGGCTTTCATCTCTTTACCGCTCACCAGGACTCTGATTAACCTTGCATGAGAACCAAGGCAGCGAGGCAGAGTTGAAGCTGCTAGGCATACTGATTCACGCCGCTCTCCATAACGCAATATGCATATTATGAAGCATTGGGTTTTCTTCCTATCCAATCAAGAAGCGCAAATATACATATGCCTAATCCTATTCGCCAGTTCGCTTCTATGCAAGCCCAGTAGAGAAGCCAAATCAACCCGTCTTGGGGGGTATATCCGGGTAGATGCGTAACAACGACTCTATTTTAAAACAACATTTGCTCTCGAATGACCTTGTGCTGCTTCCTGTTTTTGGACTGCTTGGTGAAAGACTGCTTGGCGTGGCCGATCAGACGTGCTAGCCGCTGGAAGACGTAGTGCTCTCCAATATATGCCAGGCCGAGATAGGATACACCGAGAACGACAATGAAGAACTTGAAGTCCCAGCTGATATAAGTAAGCTGCATCAGACTCTCTAGGAAAGGGACTGTGCCGGAAACCATGACAACGGTAACGAGAAGGGTGATGGTGATCGTGGCAACGAAAGGCCCTAAAAGACGAACATGTCAGTAAGATCCGTCCCATTTGTAAGAGCGTGTGTAGGAGAGTAAAACGATAAACAGAACTATAGTAGCTTACAATTTTGCAATGCGCCTTGCCTAAAAGGGCGACCGGCGTTGAGCACTATTCCTGCTGATATATATTCGAAACATGATGTCAGGAAGAGCACCGTGTTCTCTGAATTCTCAATGTTGGATTTTTCCGGGTCGACATGAGGAGGCATGAACCAGGGCTGCTGCCGTACGGACAAAAATACCATGGCTTGGATCAAGATGCAGATGCATACATGGCCCAGTAGCGGTGTAAGGACCTTGCGTGAGACGAGATCGGCCATAGGCCTCTTTCGGCACAGCTCAGGAAACGGGCCGGCCCAGCTCATGAAGATGGCGATTGGTAAGATTAGGGCGAGGTCGATGAACAGGAACTGGAAGTCGCCGAGGTTGGATGCCGATGCGTACAGGAAGCTAACCGAGGTGAACTGGATGGCCGAGTACAAGCTCATATACTTGAAGCAGCTGAAGCTTGTAGCCAGTGACGCTCGCCCCTCGCGAATCACCTCGGGCACGCAGCGAATGTCAAAGACTCGGGACGTGAAGGGAGCCGCCACTGAAGCCTCAGCCTCCGACAGCGAGATGCCCACGTCAGCCGCCTTGAGAGCGCCGCAGTCGTTTGCGCCATCCCCGCAGAAGCCGCAGCAGTAATCGATGCTCTGGAGCTTCTCGACCAGCTCGTGTTTCTCGTCTGGAGACATGCGCGCAAATACCTTGCCCGTCACCAGCATCCTCCGCATCACCTCGGGGGACGCAAAGTCTACCACCCACCGAAACACGTCGCCGCTGACGGCCAGGGAGTAGTTGCGCAGGTTAGAAATGTCGTACGGGAGAGATGCATCCCCCTCTGCTGGAGCCGGCAGAGGCAGTAGCGTCTTCCCGTCCAGCTGGTAGACCTGGTTGTCGATGCTCTCCCACACAAGCTCGGCGTTAGGGTCCCTCAGGTTGCCAGCGACAAAACGAGGAACAAAGCAGTGGGCTGTCTTATTGATGAGGCTGCATTCTCTGGCAACGCTGATAGCAGTCAGGATGTTGTCTCCGGTCACCATCACGGCTTGGATGTTAGACTCGAGGAGCTCTCTCAACACCGGGGCCGTGGCGGGCTTCAGTTTATTCTCGAAAATGATGAAGCCGACAAAGTCCAGGCCGGATTCAACGTCGTCGCGCTTCATCTTTTGGGCCTTTACCCAGCTGAGCTTCTTGACGTGTTTGGTTGCACATCCGATTACTCGGTATCCCTTATGGGTGTAATGTGCAAGGAGCTCTTCGTAGTCGGTGGGGACTTGACGCGTGTGTTAGCATCCTTCTGTGCTATTGAGTTCATCTGATGTTCACTTACACGTCTCGGGCCTGCAGATGTCTCTCATGCACTCCGGAGCACCCTTCACGAAAATATCTCCACTCTGCCGACCAAATGTCCTGACAATGACGCTTGCCCGACGAAGTTGGGACACGAATTCGAAGGACTTGAGAACCCCTAGTTCAAAGGGCGTCTGGTAAAAATTTAGCAATTCGGGCCAAGATATCAAGCAATTGTGGCACTTACGTGTCCGGCAATCGGCTGGGAGCCATTTGCGCCGTCCTTTGCCCCAGACGGGGGTCTGGCGATGGCAGGATGCAGAGTTCCCTGCTCTTCATCCTCGTTGTTGCCTCCACCTATGTTTCCTTCCTCAAACGTCCACCGCGTGAACTCGAACATTTTGAGGTCCATGGGATCTCCGACAAGCTCGTCATCAACTGACCGGAGAGAGTGGCATGTTGCCATGGTGTAGAGCGCAGCCTTCAGGGTATCACCCGAGTCCTCGATACCTGATCCGTGATTTTGGTTAGGGACGAGTACGTCTGGGCTGCTCAACGTGTCGCTAAATCGGTTGGTCGACCGCGAGACCACGCGAACGCCGAGAATATCAAGGCCTTCCTCGGTAAGAGTTCCAGTCTTGTCGAAGCACATAATGTCAAGCTTGCCGCCCACGTTCACTCTCTGAGGACTGATGCAGAATATCCTCTTCGCCTTCAAACGGCTAAGGGCAAAGCTTGTGCCAATTGTGAGAGTCGCTGGCAATGCCGGCGGCACCACAATGGTGATGAGATCAAGTGCCCGCACAACAATCAAATGCCACTCGAGCCGGAGCCTGATGAAATTGACAAAAGACGCCATAAACCCAACCAACGCCACGCATGCCATCACCGAGATGTATCGAAACGAGTCTCTGTAGAATTTGAACCCCGACGGCTTGGGGAAGAGCATTGAGCGGACAAGGGCACCTTTGGTAGTGTTGAAGCCGGTCCTTACAACCATAGCAAGCCCGACGGCTTCTTCGTCAGGCGAGTCCTGGGGTCGTCGAGCGCGGATAATCTTTGTGCCGCAAAATAAGAAATGTTTGGCGACCTCAGGCAGCTCCGCCGATGCGGAGAGATCCAAGTTACGAAGCGTCTCATCAGTGGCCGGTGTTTTGGACACGGGCACAGATTCTCCAGTAAGCATGCTTTCATTAACAATGCAGTCGCCACTGAGCAGAAGGCTGTCAGCAGGAAACTGGCCAAGACTTGGATCGCTAACTTCGTATACGTCGCCAGGGACGAGATCACCCGAGGAGACATAGCGCCCTGCCATTTTGTTAGCCATCCGCCTGGATCTCTTGGCTCCAACTTGGGCGCGTACAAAATCCGTTCCGAAGAACTCTTACGTCGCATACAAACTTAGATATCTCACGGAGCCGTCTCATAGACTGGTCAAATTAGCACACACACGGTGAAGACGCTCGAGGCGACAATAAAAAGTACTTACTGATCGTGTTTCAACCAAGGTTGTTATGATGCTGCCCACTGACATAACAAAAATAGCAGCAGCGTAGTAAAAGTAGGAGTCCATGGACCATAGAATCAGACTGGCGATCTGAAAGACGTAAAATGGGTGGAATACCTAGATCGAGTCGAGTCAGCACGTCTTCAAACATTGCTCATTCGAGACAACACATACTTCGTCAACCAATAGGCGGAAGGTTGATTTTTGCTCAATGTCGACAAGATTGCTGCCGAAGACAACATCGCGGTGGCTTTTCTCATCGCTGTCGAGGCCGACGCGGATCTCTCGCACATTAGACCAGAGGGGATCTTTCCATCCATTGCACAAAAGGAACTTGTCCTTGAGAGGGTGGAAGTAGAAGCGCACGTAGCGGTAGTTAAGCATTCGCAGATCTCTAAGAATGGGGTCGTTATCCTCGTCCATCAAATACGAGTCCAGCTTCCCAGGAGACCCGAACACGGACGTGAGCGGCCTGCCGTACGGTCTGGACTCGACTTCTAGGATCGCCATTTCGTTCCATTGGTTCTATGATGGCGTCAGTATCGATTTCCTCGAGTGGGTGTGTACATTGGTGAGACAATTGAACAGCAGGGGCTACACACCTCAACTACAACCCACTGACAGTCGCGTAGGGACGTCGGCTTCCCTATTAATCTGACGTGCCACCGAGGCAGCCAGCGAAACAGGAGCCAGCCAAGTCCAAGAGTGGTAAAGCATATGAAAGAATAGGCGGCGAGGCCTACAAGGCTTGTGCGAAATCCAGCAATGGCAATGTACATGTCCTCGTTGGCCATGTAGACCTTTTGGCTGTTGCGGCCGATCCCGTGCGAACTGCCCGACAATCCACTGTCGTGCCGCAGAAGCCTGCTGCGAACAGAGTCTCTAGACTGTGTAGAAGACCTTCGGTGGAGGACGTAGTCGTTATCGGCGGCCTGCCGCTCGAGGTCTGCTGAGTCCTCCTCGTCCAACACATCGTCGTCAAACGATATCCCCTCTTCATCGTCGTGCACCGGAATACGCCCACGCCCCAGAGCTACGGACCCCCCAAACTCGGACACAGACCGAATATCTTCGTCTCGGTCTTCGATTTCGTTCTCGCCCTCATCCTCCTCATCGTCTTGGTAGAACGAGAAGCTCCTGGTCGAGTCGGCACGGCCGCGACGGTGGCTGAAGGCTGAGACACTTGTTGGGAGGGACTCGGCCATGGGGCCCGAGTAGAGCTGTGATATCCAATGTTAGAAGCCCTGGCCATTGTCAACTAAGGTAGGGCAGCGGGATGCCTAACCTCGTCATGCGCCATCTCCACATCTTCGAAGATGCTGGGGTTGCTGGCATTTGACTGGAGACGGTAGAATCCATGGCCGTGGTTGCTCGCGTATGACCCGTTTTGGTGGTCCTCCTGCGCCAGTGTGTCTGTGAATCGGTCCATGGCAGCGGCGGCGGCTGTTTCTGCTGCTAGCAAAACTGGTCGCGGGGTTTAAAGTGTGCGCGCCGTGTACGCATCGTAGTCAAGTCAAGCAAAGGCAACTAAGACTTCTCGTATTGTCTGGTGCTTTTCGTTGATCGAAGATGTCGAGAAACAAGTTCTCGAATCCAATTGGCGGGGCCTGTGGCACTTGCAAGACGTTGGCCTGCCGCTGTGGGCCAGAGACAGCTCTGGAGCTCCATACTATGTGGCAGACCGGGAGGTCATTGGTTACCTTACTAAAGTATAACTAACCATAACGTGTAATGTAACGTTATTACACGCAACCCTTGCGAGTGCCTAGACACATTTACATAAAATTACATGTAAAGTTACCGTGTATGAATATCGTCCTTTTGTTGAGGAGATATTCTCTTTAGCACCCTAGTATCTACCTTATCTTACTGGAGATAGATTACAACACAGATTTTGTATTACAGAGCCGAATGCTTTAGAAAACTTGCCTATCTCTGGGCTGATGATTGCCTGTCACTCCAATTCCGGAATGCTTGTTAGTGTGGTACTTCGAAGGAAGGAAACGACTAGAGCAAATAAATCGGCTAAGAAAGACTATAAGAAGAGTTTCTAAAGAAGTGATAGGCCGTGAAGATTCAAAATAGGGGACTCTAATAGCTAATACCTCCCTCAGCGAAAAACCCCTAGGACGAGTAGTAAGTTGTCGAGGCCGTTCGGATCTTGGAAAGTTGCCCGCTAACAAACATTCAGGACTATATACTCGGTTCTTCAAGAATGGAAGATAATAGATGGTGATCGGATTGTAATGGATCAACGGTGAGCAAAGGGACCTCAGCACTTACGCGTAACATTGGGGGATTTCATTTTCCATGCAATACAAACTAAATTACTTTGTTGTGAAGCAAATGCCCATAGGCGTCCCCGACTCTCTCACCTCATTTACAAACAGGAATGTACGAAGTGCTGTACAAACATATTGGCGTTCGTGCAATAAATGCATAAAAAGACCATGGTTTTCTTGACACGACCTCCAACAATATATCGCCCTGTGGAGCTCAGATACTAGAAAAGCTTGAGAACATCCCCAAATCCAATATAAGAAAGAACGCACTGTTGGCTGCCCTCATCCATAACAACCAAACCAGGTTGGCCAAGGGGCTAACACACCCGACCCACTGGTGGCGGAGAGTTATTCAAGGCTGGAAACCTCGGGCTGTCGATTTATTCAAATTACCCCTCCCTTTCGCCCCTTTGGAGTTGGTATCAATTTTCCAAGCGATGCGCTCTTCCCGATAAATAGCTTTACCCCTTGCCATTGGTGTCTCAAACCCAAAAGAAACACACCCAACCATATAAAAAGAAAATACAGTTAGATAGAGAAAAATGTGCTTGAATGCTATGAGTAGCCACTGGGGGAGTGGCATCGGGATTCAAGTCATCGTAATCACTCCAAACCAGGGGCGTCGCTGCCTCACAATTTCTCTTTCGAGGTCTAGATTTGCAAAAAAAAAAAAGGAATAGTTGAGACGATCCCTGGCCCTTGCAGGCTCAGTGAACAAAGATTCAAAACACTCTTATGGGCCCTAAAAAAGAAAACTACTCGCTCTGCGTGCCTACAATAAAGGGGCGAAGATAGGAAGATAGGCAAAATTTAGATTCATTGCTGAACCTTGAAACTGCGGGCACGTGGGGGAAGCCGAAGATAATATGGCTTCGTTCCAAGACGGAAGTGCGTAACCTGAAGTGGGGGAGGGCGGTGAACTGGTTAGTATCAACCTTTACGGAAGTATCGGCGTTGAATTGATTTCTGAACAATTTGTTCGTGGCCGCAAAGACGCAAAAGTCGGATATTTTGGCGTCAGGAAGGAGGCGAAGAACCATGTATGTGTAAAAATTCCACAGCCGGTGCAGTGCGTGGCAAAGCGAGGCATGGAATGAATGATAGAGCAAAATAGAGGGGAAACGTTCCATGCTGTCGCGATTCACAAGCCGAAGCAAAGCATTGGAGCATTCTGCCTCGCACTAACCAGGATTGCCCCGCAAATTTTCCAGTGACCCATAGCTTTTCCCCCTCCCCAACATTTCCTGCACTCGCAAGCACGGAACAAACAGCACCTCCATCTCTCTATTTTTTTTTCCCACAACCTCGTCTCCTCAAACATAAACCACATCTCGGCCGGCCTGCTCGCTTTATCGTGGTCACACATTCCCTCCCGCATTCCAACAGATCGCGTCGTTTTCGACATCACCGTAGTCGCCATGGCAGAGCCTATCAGAAACAAGCGGCCAGACCCGGCCACCGCCCCGTAAGTTTTCTTCCTCCAGATGGATTGACAGCGCCGCTAGCTGGCCGCCGTCGGCTCGCGATAAGCCCTACTAACCTCGGAGTCAGAACCCCTCAGAACACCCCAGCAAGCAATGCTCCGATTTCATCGCACGCTCAGCAGCCCGGAGTTGCGAGCATCAAGGAAGGTTAGTCACAAGCGGTTGCTGCCCAACGCACACGGCATTGTATTTCTACACCACAGAGTACCGAGACTGATGCTGCTTCCCCTCACGCAGAGGACCTGGACCGGGCGGCCGCTGCTTCTATCTTCGCCCAAAATCCAAAGCTCGTGTCTCTGATTCAGGGACGCCTGGGCTCGCTCGTTGGCCGCTCGTCAGGGTACATCGAGTCGCTTCCCACCGAGGTCAAGCGCCGCGTCTCCGGCCTGAAAGGCATCCAAAAGGAGCACTCCAAGCTTGAGGCCGAGTTCCAGGAGGAGGTTCTCCAGCTCGAGAAGAAGTACTTTGCCAAGTTTACCCCTCTTTACGAGCAGCGCTCTTCTATTGTAAACGGCAACAACGAGCCGACCGAGGAGCAGGTCTTGGCCGGTGAGGAAGATGAGGAGGAGGATGACGAGGAGGAGGACGAGGGCGCTGCCGTCAAGGAGGCCAAGCCCGCCGAGTCGGCCGAGAAGGTGTCCGGCATTCCCGAATTCTGGCTCTCTGCCATGAAGAACCAGATGTCACTTGCCGAAATGATCACGGATCGTGATGAGGAGGCCCTCAAGTCTCTTACCGACATCCGTATGGAGTATCTTGATAAGCCCGGTTTCCGTTTGATTTTCGAGTTCGCCGAGAACCCGTTCTTCACCAACAAGACGGTCACCAAGACATATTTCTATCAGAACGAGAGCGGGTATGGCGGCGACTTCATCTACGACCACGCCGAGGGAGACAAGATCGAGTGGAAGGATGGCCAGGACTTGACGGTCCGCGTCGAGCAAAAGAAGCAGCGCAACAAGAGTAAGTATCATGCATTTTCCCCGATGCATTCACGACCAACCGCTCACCTTCTTTAGACACAAAGCAAACCCGCATTGTGAAAAAGACTGTGCCGACCGAGTCGTTTTTCAACTTCTTCTCGCCGCCCTTGGCCCCGACCGAAGAAGATGATGACGATGCCGCCTCTGACATCGAGGAGCGCCTAGAACTCGACTACCAGCTGGGCGAGGATATCAAGGAGAAGCTGATTCCTCGTGCGATTGACTGGTTCACTGGGGAGGCGCTTGCCTTCGAGGAGCTTGACGAGGACGACCTGGAGGAGGGCGACTTCGATGAGGATGACGACGATGACGACGATGACAACAGCGAGGACCACGACGACGAGGATGAGTCCGAGGAGGATGATGTGAGTCCTGACAAACGCGGTTGACTATGTTTTGGACACAGACTAACAATGTATAGGAGGATGGCACCAAGCCGAAGCCGGAGGCTGCTGAGTGCAAACAGAGCTAGATGCGATGCAGCTAAGCTGGCGAGACACCACTCGGTTTAATCAAGGGGATACTCCGTTCATCTTTACCCCCGTCTACATGGGGGACCACAACAAGGATAATTTTCAAACACAAATGCCTTCTGGCAGCCCCCTCAGCTTTGGGATGGATGGAGGCGGCACGTGGGTAGCGTAATGGGTCAATAGAGCATGGTTCGCGGCCGGTCAGTAAGGATGTTTTGAGGTGAATTTGCTTTACAGAACTTGATGTTTTGGTCGCTTCCGATGGGTGGCAAAGTCCTAGGCGGCTGAGTGTTCGATGAACGGTGACCGACCCTCTTTTTCATGGTTCCATTAACGCAGAAAAGCGAATATTGGTTAGGCCAAGACACGTCGTGCGTAAGGGGGACTTGCACGTTGCTATTTGATAAACAATAGGAGGAGAATCGACTGCTGAGTAATTTAGGGCCTCTGGAAAGACGACTGTTCGAGTTCCTCTCTGCCAACCGGGTGTGCAATGTGACTGATCGCTTGCAGGGTCTGTGGGCCACGGCAGCTTGGATCATCGGAGCCCTACACCGTCCCATGCAAGATGCTTAATTGGCAGTTCCGATATTTGGGTGATGTCGGATAGGTGGCGACTAACGGTTTCCGCGGTGCCGGCGCCGAGAGGAATTTCAATGACCTACCACCCACGCACTTTTATGACTATTGGTACTGGACGGGATCTCTTTGTTGTTGCACTAAGATCAACGATATAGTAGCAGTACATCTACAGGATAGATACCATCAAGGTTGGTAGCCCAAAATAAGGAAGGATATAAGGTTAGGGATGAGTGGTTAGGTAGGTACTGTAGGCACATATATCACGAATTACGATTGAAGCCCTTTCATTTAAAACCACTACGTGCTCGGGGGAGGTGCCCTATTGGCGAGTTTTCATCAAAACAGAGCAATTCGGCCGTGGATGGTGAGGCGTTCAAGGGCTGGGAAACGACCAACGCAGTAAAGCCCGAGGCGGCGACAGCGGCGTGGGGTTTTGCATTCCGTCATCAGGCGGCCCAGAAAGATTTTCAACGACCCGGCCTGTGTGTGAGTCAACCCCGCCATAAAGCATTCATACAACCCCACCATTGCATGTCCACTTACATATACGGTAGGTAGACTTCTCAGTGTTTCCGTCTTTCTGTTTGTACAAAGTCAAAAGGACAGACAGCAATTGCTTGCCAAAAACACACAAGACAGGAAATCAATTGAGGCACATAATTCCTACCTAAGGTCCATACCCACCAACTCATTCTTTTCAACCATCTCATCATGGCGGCCGCAAGAGACATCATCCAACCCCTAGAGAACCGGGCGGTTTCGTACAGCCTCAGCGTGTCCCCCACCACAACTTTTCACTCCCCCTCAGCCGGTCATGGCTTCGCGGCCGGAGGACTGCCAAACAGGGCCGTGGCCAAGGCGCTCAAGCCATTCAACACGGAAGACATCAAGATCCTCCTCCTGGAGAACGTGAACCAGACCGGTCGGGATGTTCTGAAGCGCCAGGGATACCAAGTCGAGTTTCTCAAGACGTCTCTCTCCGAGGACGAGCTCATTGAGAAGATCAGGTGAGCCGCCGTCCTTCCGTCCCCTGTCCACCCCGTACCTCGCTCGGCCAGGACAGACCACATCTGCCAGATCGGTGCATGAGCTAACCATGGACCCAGGGATGTTCATGTCATTGGAATCCGATCCAAGACGAAGCTGACGGAGAAGGTCTTGCGGGAGGCTAAGAACCTCCTTGTCATCGGCTGCTTCTGCATCGGTACTAACCAGGTCGACTTGGCCTATGCCGCCAAGAATGGCATTGCCGTCTTCAATTCGCCGTTTGCCAACTCCCGCAGTGTTGCCGAGCTGGTGATTGCTGAGATTATCACTCTCGCCCGCCAGCTGGGCGACCGCTCGCTTGAGATGCATAGAGGCACCTGGAACAAGGTGAGCTCCAAGTGCTGGGAAATCCGAGGCAAGACACTCGGAATAGTCGGCTACGGCCACATTGGCTCGCAACTCTCGGTTCTGGCAGACGCCATGGGCATGTCGGTCATCTACTACGACGTCCTCAGCCTGATGGCCATCGGAACAGCGAAGCAGGTGCCGACGCTGGAGGCTCTTTTGCAGGAAGCGGACTTTGTCACCCTGCACGTGCCCGAGACACCAGAGACCAAGAACATGATCTCTGCCAAGCAGCTTGAGCAGATGAAGACGGGTTCCTACCTCATCAACGCCAGCCGCGGAACTGTTGTCGACATTCCGGCTCTGATCCAGGCCATGCGAGCCGGTAAAGTTGCCGGCGCCGCATTGGATGTGTATCCTAACGAGCCGGCCGCCAACGGCGACTATTTCACCAGCGACTTGAACATCTGGGGTGAGGAGTTGCGCAGCCTCAACAACATCATCCTGACACCTCATATTGGTGGCAGCACCGAAGAGGCGCAGCGAGCCATCGGCGTCGAGGTCAGCGACGCCCTCGTACGGTATATCAACCAAGGCACCACCATCGGCAGTGTGAACGTACCCGAGGTCACGTTGCGCTCGCTGACCCCTGATGAGCCGAACCACGCACGGGTCATCTATATCCATCGCAACGTTCCCGGAGTTCTGCGCAAGGTCAATGAGATTTTGGCTGAGCATAATGTCGACAAGCAGATCTCGGATAGCAAGGGTGATATCGCGTATCTGATGGCCGATGTTAGTGACGTCAGGCCAGACGATATCAAGGATATTCACGACAGCTTGAATTCCCTCAACTCTCGCATTCTCACCCGGGTTTTGTACTAGGCCGAATTGGATTTCGACGGGCGAGACTTTATTCCGGATTTTGTGTATTTTGGAGTCGCGGAGTCCAAACTTCAACATGAGGCGCCCGGCAGCATATGAATGGCATTGGCATGGGTGAAAAAAACACCACGGTCATAAAAAAAGGAGTTCAACAAAATCATGGATCGGTGCTATACTTATAGTTAGTGTTTTTCTTTCTTCTTTGTGTTTTGAGCGGGGGACGCAACCACACACCAAAGCGTAAATGTATATAAGATAGTATACAGTATTCATCCTGGTGTATCCGTAACCCGTAGAATATCATACAATGCACGGAGTATGGGAACCATGTGGCGTTGTGTGTCTGTCTCGAAAGCGAGGCGGCCGGAAGGCCGAAGTGAGTGCAGGGCTGCATCCTGGAAAAGTGAGCCACATGCACCAACCACATATTCGCTCCTCCTCCTACATGCGCCTGAAACGCCGAGATGTTGCTCTCGGGATGATCACTTCCAGGGGTTGAGCGTGGCATTCAATTCATTCCCGGGCTCTCTCATCTCATTCAACGTGGAAATTACCAATGGGACCTTTTTGTTTTCGGCCGCGGTGTTTCTCCCACCGCCGCAGAGCCGGAGCGGAAGGGAAATAGAATTGGTAAATATTTGCGCTAGAAACTTCCGCTAGACGCGCTAGAAGACGCAAGCGAATCTGGCGATGTCTCCCAGAAGTCAGTCGCCAACGAAGATTTGAAATGGCCTCGCTGTCTTGCGCCTTCGCCCTAAATTTTCTTTTCTTTTCTCCGAGAGACTGATGCGCAATTCAACAGGCCTTGGGGGGATTTCTCCCAGGCTCTCATACAATCTTTGTCCTGAGTCCTGCTCCTCCATGCCGGTTTTTGGTAGGTGTTTACCAAAGTCATGAATAGACAGTGCACGCATTTACCATCGTACCTTTTGCCAACTAGCAGTACGAATACCGACACTGTAGCATCTGTCAGTAGGTCGCCCGTAAGTCTAACTGAAAAAAGGAGGTTGCCGCCCCGGACGGCGGGAGCAAGAGGCAAATTTAGGTATTTTGTTTTATATCCCGCAGTCCACTTAGAGAAACCCGCCGTGAGGTAGAGTTGCTTGTTCATTTCTCTTGGTTTTGGATGCCTAGTGTACTTGAGTAGGAGTTTCGTCAGACGTGATCTGCATTTCGTTAATTGTCAGACGGGATAGAACCAATGTTGGTCATCTGTTCCGCCCGTCAGTGTCTTTCCTCTTTACCCTCGGCAGCATATCCCGAGCGTTGGCAGTTGGCAGATCATCGGTGACGGCGGAGCCAGTCAGTCGTCCCCAGCGTTTCTGTGTGGTTGGAGAGCTGGCGTTTCAACACAAATGCCCCACTTTGAGTGGCCCGTCCCCCTGCATTGGAGTGGGGCCTGCGGTTTAATGCATTCGATCATTACCCCAAGGCATTCCCGGCGCCACCAAAGAGATGGACCGACGGGAAAGAAGACTGCAAAACAAAAACGTATTTTTTGGCATGCTTCATTCCCTAGTGGCTGATGAAGTGTGCCTGGCTTTTCTAGAATGCAATAGGGATTCATAGTCCTCTCTAGAAGTGTCCTATCACCTGGCTGGTCGTAGGGTTGAAGCAAAGAACTGAAGCACCTCACAAGATCAGCACCAAAACACGTATTACACACGTAGGACGCTAAAATCGGTATTGATACCGAGTATGTAATACGTAATGACAGTAAGTATGCGCCACATGCTAGGAAGTGCAAGTATGGTACTGACTGATCAGTAAAAGCTGCATGGCTTTCGTAAAGGCAAAGATCTAAATAATTAGGCAGACAGTAAGGCTTCTCGTGCCTGCAGTGCTCCAGTAGTGCCCGTCTGTGCAGGCCAGAGTTGGTTGTTTTTCGCCCGTTCTGCAGGCGGCGGTGACGGTGTTCCTCTTTCTGCGCCCTCGAGCCTGTGCTCCGTGCTCGTACTGATTCACAGCGCGCAGCGTAATAAATAACAAAGGCTCTTGGGATACAGCGTAAGCACGCTCTGGCCTGCTTCTCCTATCGGCCGACTTATCAAACCCATGTCACCTTTTTTTTCAGCCCCTAAACTCTAAAGATGGGCCCAGACATTTTACACGTACCTTAGTTACCTCCTACTCCATACCTAAGTTAGGTCCTGCTGCCGAAGCTCGTTTGCGAGGAATCAAACAGGCATCTTTCACGCGTCCAAGTCTTTTATCCGTCGATCGGCGCTGTCGACGCCATCTGACCATCAGGGCTCAGGTCGAAACTCGAGTGACCAACGGCCCCCATCTGTCGCCCATGAATGTCTTCGTTTCGAGCAGAGACTCGTCCCTTGATTCGCTGCCGCTGCACTACTCGATTCTCGCGAGTCCAACAACCTAGCTATCGAACCATCGCCTTCCCGTCGGCAGCTCGCGGCTAGATTTGGCTTTTTGAAGCCGCCGACCGCTCTCTGACCACCACCTCCCCGTCTTCCCAGATTCAGCCTCCCCCCGTCGCATGCAATGTCGGAGAGCTATGATGTGGGCACTCGAGCATGGCAGCCCGACGCAACCGAGGGCTGGGTTGCTTCCAAGGTCATAAAGAAGTCGATAGCTGGGTCAAAAGTTAACATTATCTTCGAGCTCGAAAATGGCGAGGTAAGATGGCCCTCCCCGGTCGCGTCCACCAGAGTGCAAAGCAAGGCGTCTTCTCGAACGTCCACTTGGCTAAACCTCCATCCTCGCTGGCTGTAGATCAAGACCGTCGAGGTTTCCGCCGGGGGCCTCCAGTCGGGCAGCGACCCGGCACTTCCCCCGCTGATGAACCCGACAATGCTCGAAGCTAGCGACGACTTGACAAATCTATCCCACTTGAACGAGCCAGCTGGTAAATATATCCAACGACTCGGGCGGAACTGTGGAAGCCGGATGCTGACAGCGCTCACCTCAACCAGTCTTGCAGGCAATTCGTCTCCGATATGCCCAGAAGGAGATATACACTTACTCGGGCATCGTGCTAATAGCAACAAACCCCTTCGCTCGCGTGGATTCTCTCTACGTCCCCGGCATGGTGCAGGTATATGCCGGGAAGCAGAGAGCAACGCAAGCGCCTCATCTGTTTGCTATAGCTGAGGAGGCTTTTATGTACGAACTCCGCGGCGGCGGTGGCGCGCTTTCGAGGGCGGGCGTTGACTGACTTGAAATAGGGATATGCTGCGAGACAACAAGAACCAGACCATCGTCGTCTCGGGTGAATCGGGCGCCGGCAAGACTGTCAGTGCCAAATACATCATGAGATACTTCGCGACCAGAGAATCGCCAGACAGCCCCGGGTCAAGGTCAAAAAGGGGCCCGGAAGCCATGAGCAAGACCGAGGAGGCGATCCTGGCGACGAACCCCATCATGGAGGCATTCGGAAACGCGAAGACGACGAGAAACGACAACTCGTCGCGTTTCGGCAAGTACATCGAGATTATGTTTGACAAGAGCACCAACATCATCGGCGCCAAGATCAGGACGTATCTGCTGGAGCGGTCGAGGTTGGTTTTCCAGCCGTTGAAAGAGAGGAATTACCACATCTTTTACCAACTGGTCGCCGGTGTGTCCGACAAGGAGCGCCAGGAGTGGAATCTCATGCGGGTCGAGCAGTTTGAATATCTAAACCAAGGGAACATGCCGACTATCGATGGTGTAGACGACAAGGCCGAGTTCAATGCGACCAGACAGTCGCTGAAGACGATTGGTGTGACCGATGCTCAACAAACCGACACGTTCAAGCTGCTTGCTGGCTTGCTACACCTGGGCAACGTCAAAATTGGTGTCTCCCGGACTGACAGCGTTCTCTCGCCAACCGAGCCCTCACTAGTGAAGGCTTGCGCGATCCTGGGCATTGATGCCACGGAGTTTTCTAAGTGGATTGTGAAGAAGCAGCTCATCACTCGCGGGGAGAAGATCACGTCGAATTTGACCCAGGCGCAGGCCATCGTCGTCCGAGACTCTGTCGCCAAGTTCATTTACTCGAGTCTTTTCGACTGGCTTGTCGAGATCATCAACAAGAGTCTTGCGACAGACGAAGTGCTCAACAGAGTCAGCTCCTTCATCGGTGTCCTCGATATTTACGGATTTGAGCATTTCGCCAAGAACTCGTTCGAGCAGTTTTGCATCAACTACGCCAATGAGAAGCTGCAGCAGGAGTTCAACCAGCACGTTTTCAAACTCGAGCAGGAGGAATATCTCAGGGAGGAGATCGACTGGACCTTTATCGACTTTGCCGATAACCAGCCATGTATCGACCTGATCGAGGGAAAGCTGGGCATCCTCTCGCTTTTGGACGAAGAGTCGAGGCTCCCTATGGGTTCCGACGAACAGTTTGTGACCAAACTACACCACAACTATGCCGCCGACAAGAACAAGTTCTACAAGAAGCCGAGATTTGGCAAGTCTGCATTCACCGTGTGCCACTATGCGATCGACGTCACGTATGAGTCGGACGGTTTCATAGAAAAGAACCGTGACACGGTTCCGGACGAGCACATGGCAGTGCTTCGCGCGTCGACCAACAAATTCCTTGGCTCGGTGTTGGAGGCGGCTTCGGCCGTGCGGGAGAAGGATCTGGCGTCGGCGAGCTCTAATGCGGTGAAACCAACGGCAGGCAGGCGGATTGGTGTCGCAGTCAACCGCAAGCCAACTCTCGGCGGAATCTTCAAGTCGTCGCTCATTGAGCTGATGCATACGATCAACAACACCGAAGTGCACTACATTCGGTGTATCAAGCCCAACGAAGCCAAGGAGGCGTGGAAATTCGAAGGCCCCATGGTCTTGAGCCAGCTCCGTGCCTGCGGTGTGCTGGAGACTGTTCGCATTAGTTGTGCGGGTTACCCTACGAGATGGACGTACGAGGAATTCGCACTGCGGTACTACATGCTCGTGCCTTCAACGCAGTGGACTTCTGAGATCAGGCAGATGGCAAACGCAATCTTGACAAAGGCTCTAGGCGCCAGCACGGGCAAGGGCATGGACAAGTATCAGCTAGGTTTGACTAAGATCTTCTTTCGCGCCGGCATGCTCGCGTTTCTGGAAAACCTTCGAACCAACAGGTTGAACGAATGCGCCATTCTGATCCAGAAGAACCTAAAGGCCAAGTATTACCGCAAGAGATATCTAGCGGCGCGCGCTGCCATCGTTTCCTTCCAGGCCGCAGCGAGAGCTTATCGCGCTCGCAAGCAGGCCCAAGCACTACGGACAGTCAAAGCAGCCACCACAATTCAAAGAGTCTGGCGCGGCCAAAAGCAGAGGAAGGAATTCCTGCGCATCAGAAAAGACGTCATCCTTGCCCAGGCGGCCATGAAAGGCTTCTTGCGACGGAAGGAGATCATGGAGACCCGGGTTGGCAACGCCGCCGTCATCATCCAGAGAGCCTGGCGGTCAAGGACACAACTCCGGTCGTGGAGGGAATACCGCAGGAAAGTGGTCATCATCCAGAGCCTGTGGCGTGGCAGGAGCGCCCGGAAGGAGTACAAGGTCATCCGCGCCGAGGCACGCGATCTCAAGCAGATCTCGTACAAGTTGGAGAACAAGGTTGTGGAACTGACGCAGTCGCTGGGCACCATGAAGGCGCAGAACAAGGAGCTCAAGACGCAGGTGGAGAACTACGAGGGCCAGGTGACCATCTGGAGAAACCGACACAACGCGCTGGAGGCCCGGACGAAGGAGCTGCAGGGAGAGGCTAACCAAGCTGGCATTGCTGCAGCCCGCCTCGAGGCAATGGAGAACGAGATGAAGAAGCTCCAGGCGAGCTTCGACGAGTCGGCGGCCAATGCCAAGAGGATGCAGGACGAGGAGCGGGGACTCCGGGACTCTCTGCGCGCCACAAGCACCGAGCTTGAGACGGCTCGCCAGGAAAGTCAGCGCCACGAGGCCGAGAAAGACTCGCTGCGCCAGCAGCTGGCAGAGCTCCAGGAGGCTCTGGAACTGGCAAGGAGAAGCGTCCCCGTCAACGGCGAGCTGGCCAATGGCGCCACGCCCCCTCCTCCTCAACCAGCTAGCTTGATCAACTTGGTGTCATCTAAGAAGCCCAAGAGACGAAGCGCAGGAGCTGAGCCTCGTGATATGGACAGGTACTCCAATGCCTACAATCCTCGCCCGGTCTCGATGGCCATCCCAAGCCTGGGTCGCCAAGCTACGCTATCTGGTGCGACTTTCGTCCCCGGCGTGGACAACATTGAGATGGAGCTCGAGGGTCTGCTTGCCGATGAGGAGGGCCTTAACGAGGAGGTCACGTTGGGCCTCATCCGAAATCTGAAGATCCCCTCCCCTGCGACCAACCCCCCGCCGTCAGACAAGGAGGTGCTCTTCCCCTCGTACCTTATCAACCTAGTGACGTCGGAGATGTGGAACAACGGCTTCGTCAAAGAGTCGGAGCGCTTCCTTGCCAACGTCATGCAGTCTATCCAGCAAGAGGTGATGCAGCACGACGGCGAGGAGGCCATCAACCCCGGCGCATTCTGGCTTTCCAATGTGCATGAGATGCTCTCCTTCGTCTTCCTGGCTGAGGATTGGTACGAGGCTCAAAAGACCGACAACTACGAGTACGACCGCCTGCTGGAGATTGTCAAGCACGATCTCGAGAGCTTGGAGTTCAACATCTACCATACGTGGATGAAGGTGCTCAAGAAGAAGCTACACAAAATGATCATCCCTGCCATTATCGAATCGCAGTCCCTGCCAGGCTTCGTTACGAACGAAAACAACAGGTTCCTTGGCAAGCTCCTGCAGACCAACTCAACACCCGCATACAGCATGGACAACCTCCTGTCCCTGCTCAACAGTGTCTTCCGTGCCATGAAGGCCTACTACCTCGAGGACACCATCATCACCCAGACCATTACCGAACTCCTCCGGCTGGTTGGCGTAACAGCGTTTAACGATCTGCTCATGCGCCGCAACTTCCTCTCTTGGAAGCGTGGGCTGCAGATCAACTACAACATCACTCGTATTGAAGAGTGGTGCAAGAGCCACGACATGCCTGAGGGCACTCTCCAGCTCGAACATCTTATGGTAGGCAGCACTTGTCCAGTCGGGTACAGACGACCAGGCTAACCTTTTACTGCAGCAAGCCACCAAGCTCCTGCAACTTAAGAAGGCGACATTGAACGACATTGAAATTATCCAGGACATTTGCTGGATGTGAGTAAATTGTTGTCCCCTGTTTGCCCTAGACGGCGTGTGTTGACTCGGCATCTAGGCTCTCTCCCAACCAGATTCAGAAGCTTCTGAACCAATATCTCGTTGCCGACTACGAGCAGCCCATCAACGGCGAGATCATGAAGGCCGTCGCCTCCCGCGTGACGGAGAAGAGCGACGTCCTACTGCTCCAGGCTGTCGATATGGACGACAGCGGTCCCTATGAAATCGCCGAACCCAGAGTCATCACGGCTCTAGAAACTTATACCCCCTCATGTACGTCGTCGTTTTACTATTTCGTGCCTATGTGGGCCCAAACTAACGTGATGGACAGGGCTGCAAACCCCACGACTGAAGCGTCTGGCCGAGATTGTGTCGGCGCAAGCCATTGCGCAGCAGGAGAAATTTGAGTACGGATCGCAGGGCGGCGATTACGACAACCAGAGCATGAACGACCTCACCGAGGTTGACGAAGGGCCCGAGTCGATTTCGGCGAGTGCCTAGGTGGCACCGCGCTCTTTGACAGGAGTCTCGGCGCAAAGCCCCACCTCGGTGTTGCTGAATCCTTGGAGGACCAATAGAGACGCCAGCGTGCCGAGGAAGACGCTGTTGAAGACTAAGGGCGGCCGTGGTTGAACAGGCAAGGCGCACTGGTAGTGGCGGCCCTTTTCTGGCTATTCGAAAATATGTCTGGGTGTTTAGGGGTATTGGAGGGGCATGTCACTGGAGAATGGTGGTTTGCGCGTTAGCCTGAGGGCCAGGTACGGCGACCTAACACAACCAACTTCATAGTCACGCGGGTGAGCGAGGTTGGCAAGTAGGAGGGCGCGAGACTACATATGGGTGGTTATTAATATTATCGGTTGAAACCCTGGCCAGCAGATGGCTGGTGATGAAGGAGCAGAACACGGCAATCGGCTGCTGCTGGTGTGTCCCTGCCTCGTGAGGATGCAGCGCAGAGAAGAGAAGTAGGCAGTGTATGAATGACGGAGACTCGACGCTAGGTTCAGGTGTAACAGTTAACTGTATCAATGTAAACCAGGTACTTGTTCAGTTTGCGCGCTGCATACCTTAGGTATCCAGGTATTCATACATATCTTAGTTTGTGTTTGGGTGTTGGATGAGATGAACGAAGCTCGGTTGACCAAGACGTGTGATGAAAACCTCGGAAAAAATGGTTATCCCCTCCTTGTACTTTATTGAACCACTTAGTCTTTCTAATTCTAGGCTGCGAAACATTTCTATCTGAAACGTGTTTTGTGCGCAGATAACCGACAAATCAACTACAGGTTAGTGATCAGACATTGGTGAGGTGCGCATCTTTTGCACAGTGAGAGAACAAGGGTTTTCGCACATGCCTCTCTTCTCCAAGCCAATTAATTCGTCGAAAATCTTTTTTTTTTTTTGCACCACCATCCATCACCCGCCCGCCCCTGCTGCCCACTTATACGACCCCCCCTAAGCAACTGAACTGACTTTGCCTTGTTACGGTTTGGAAAATATACGGCGCGTTTTTAAGAACAATCTTTGAGCTTTTATCCTGCTCAGGAAAACCAGGGTCGTTGTTAGGTGCTTATTTTTTTCTCTTTTTTGTCTCTGTTCTTTTCCAATAGGAAAAGGATTGCGGAAAAGAGTCAGTCAAGCGACGTGAAGGAATAAAAAGAGTGTGAAAGCGGCGACAGCAACACTCTCACTCGCGCAGAGAGAGAAGAGGAGCAAAAAAAATGTCTCGCACATTACCCAACATCATCATCACGGGCACGCCGGGCGTCGGCAAGACGAGCCACTGCGAGCTGCTGGCCGAACGCACAGGCCTCAGGCACGTCAGCATCAACCAGATCGTCAAGGACCGCGAGTGCCACGAGGGCTGGGACAAGGAGTACGAGAGCTGGATTGTGGACGAAGACAAGGTTCGCCGTTTTTTCTTTCTTTTTCTCTTGTCTGCCGGTTTTATGAGGGGGGGGTGTTGTTGGATATGTCTTGCCAGGAGTGAGTTGACTGCTATCGTCAAAGAGCCATACATGCATAAAGAAGGGAGGGGGCTGCTATAGGCTGTGGTATGAGCTCTCGCTTCTTGAACGAAGATATATGAAGATATATACACATCCTCACCTCCCTCCCCCATACACACACACCCACACCCACACCCACCCATGCTAGGCACATCTTGCTTTCCAAAGCCATGACAGGCAAGAAAGAAAACACGGCATGTGAAACATAGCCTAACTAGAAATTTGAAACAGCTGCTGGATGCCATCGAAGACGACGCCAAGAAGGGCGGATGCATTCTCGACTGGCACGCCTGCGACCTGTTCCCCAAGAGCTGGATCGACCTGGTTGTGGTGCTGCGGGTGGGATCGGCGACGCTCTACGACCGGCTCAAGCTCAGGTGAGTGAGTTCGACTTTCCTAGTCTTTGCGGTGTGAAGTGCTCTTATTTCACATAATAGCATAGCATAGAAACTCTCGCTCTCGCTCTCATTCTACGTCTCTATCCTTATTACGAGAAATACCCATCTAAACGGTGTTTGTTGTACATACATGGCCTGACATTTTTTTGTGTCTGTCGGCGAACAGGAACTACCCCGAGATCAAGCTGCAAGAGAACATTGACTCGGAGATTATGGACGTTCTGTACCAGGAGGCGCTCGAGTCGTATGATGCCGAGATCGTCGTCGACCTGCAGAGCAACACGTCCGAGGACATGGACGCGAACCTCGACCGCATCGAGGCCTGGCTGAAGCAGTGGAAAGAAGACAATGCGCAGGCGACGTAAGGCGTCTCTGGCAGTGTCCTTTGGGTGGTTTGGGAAGGGGGGGGGTTGTAAGAGGACTGGATGGAGCTATTGCCCGTTTATGTCAGGCATTCTAGGCAGTCTAGACACGAAATCCTCACTTGCATTTTCCATGCGAAATCTAGTTTCTTCATATTGATACATGATAGCAACACTTGCTTAGTTCGGCGCGACTGGCATTGGCAACCACAGAGGAATATGCATCAATCGAGGTTAATCAGTGTCCAAAGCAAAACCGTTATCGGCGGGTTCTTGGCGTAGTACTGTATTCGTACTGCGTACTGTGTGACTGTGCGGCTCTCAACGCTAGGCCCCGCTTTCTCGTCAGCGTTTGAAAGTCTTCGAATAAAACACCCCCGTGAGAGAGGCACCTTGCAAAGAGAACCAGTCCAAACACAACAAATACTTCTATATAAATATATCTTCTCCAACGCAGCAAAAAAGAGATGGCTACCACGGCGGCACAAGCGCCCAGCGCCGCGCGCCACACCGTCAACTTCATCACAGGTAACGCCAACAAGCTCGTCGAGGTCAAGGCCATCCTCGAGCCCGCCATCCAGGTCGAGAACCAGGAGTTGGACCTCATTGAGATCCAGGGCACGCTCGAGGAGGTGACGCTCGACAAGTGCCGCCGCGCCACCGATTTGGTATGCCCTCCCCCCTTCATTAAAGACAAGTCACAGAGACGAGACAAGACAGAAAACAAATTACAGTTTCATCTCACCCCCTTTTTTCCCCTCCCCTGGGTATGTGAATCAACTAAAACATGTTCATATCTAATATTACCGCCGTCCAGATCCAAGGACCCGTTCTGGTCGAGGACACGAGCCTCTGCTTCAACGTGCTCGACGGGCTGCCGGGACCGTACATGTAAGTCAAACACGGAAACTCTCACCACACAATCACACAACCACGTCCATCCCAAAACAACAACACCAAACCCACATGTACTCACCACAGCCTCTGTTTTTTTGTTCAGAAAATGGTTCATGAAATCCATCGGCCACGCAGGGCTCAACAACCTACTAGCGGCCTACGAGGACAAGTCGGCCAAGGCGGTGTGCACGTTTGCGTACTCGCCGGGGCCGGGCCACGAGCCGATAATATTCCAGGGCGTGACGGACGGCAAGATCGTGCCGCCGCGGGGGCCGGCGTCGTTTGGTGAGTTTTGTTTTCTTTTTTTCTTTTCTCTCTAAGAAGGTCATGAATGATTTCCCACAAGGTTTGGAAACAGAAAAAAGAAAGAAACATAGAGACAGACCGAGATTCTCAAGAGATTACTGACGCTGGAGGGAATGTGATGAAATATGCAGGATGGGACGCAATCTTCGAGTACCAAGGACAGACGTAGGTTTTCGCTTTTCTCATCCATGGCCCCATATCCCGTTTTCACATCATCCTTTTCTCGCTGGAAACGCCCACGCTGATGCTGACGCCGATACTAGCTATGCGGAAATGGACAAGGTGGAGAAGAACAAGATCTCGCATCGCTTCAAGGCCCTCGAGAAACTCCAAGCATGGTTCGCCAATGAGATGATGTCCTGAAAAGAATAATAGAAAAAGGGCGCGGGGGGGGACAGTATGCCAACGAGATGAATGAATGATATTCGGGAGGGAGAGGACAGAAAAAAGAACAAACACAATCGTAGACCAGACCCGACTTTTCACCTGTTAATGCGAGGAGGAACGCCCCCATACCGCCTTGGAAAATGACCTCTAGATCGTTCTTTTCCCATTCGCGACCTGATCATCGCCGACATGACTTCGTATCTTGAGAAAAGAGACTTCCTTCTCGAGGAGGGAAACAAGACTATCCTATACGACTGGAAATCCGCCCTGTGGTTTTTGCAGTCTGGAGTTTTATTTAAGTTACTGCGCCAATTATGCATGCTGCGGTCTGCCACTGGGGAAAGAGGGGGCTCAGGAGGGGGCCGGTGCAGTGAAACTCACGTCAAAATCTCAAACTCGCGGTACCTTTTCAGGTATTTGTTGCCGCGACGGTACCTGGCGAGCGCCCAGTTGGGGTTGTTGAACTCAAAATCCGTGCGTCCGACATACTTTGTGACTTTGGACGAATCGCGATACTCTGGGTCGAAGACGAGGAGGCTCGTCTCGCCATCCCTCAGCCGCTCGAAGCCGACGATCGTCAAGGAGTGGCCTAAAATTAGATGCGCGCGTCTCCAGTCAGCAGATTACTCAACAACACTTTGATGGTCTAGGCTCCTATGCCGTATCCCGGTCACCACGTAACCCCCGGCAGGAGCCAGATCCAAAGCAGCTCTACGTACCGGCATGCTGGAAGTAGATGGGGGGCAAGTTGGTAAGCCTGACCCGCCGTGTCGGATCGTCTACTCCCGATTGGAAGTAGTTTTCTACCTCCTCCATGAGCAGCGCCTCCGACTTGCCTGTCTCCTTGTTCTTGAACCCCTGGGCGTCGCAACTGCAGATGAGAAGGGGGTAGGGTGGTCAGCATTTGTGCCACTTAATAGCGTCGCTAGAAGCATGAGTGGTGGGTGTGTGCGTACGGTATCTCTAAAAAGCGGAACATTGCCAAAGCCTACAGTAGCGTTAGCTCGTGAGCTCTCCCCTTTGCAGATGAGATAGTGCATGTCCATGTCAGAGCCACTAACCTCGGGAGTCCCAATGTACTTCCTGGTGCCCTTGATACCGCCCGTCTCGACACGCCCCTGGGTGTTGATGCCTTGGTCCCAGGCAGCCTCGATAAAGTCCTGAATCTGAAAGATGGTGGGGATGTTCCTGTTCAGCTGCTGGTAGCCGTTGAACTTAATCCCCACAATGTACGAGCACAGCATTTGGATATTGCGATAGCCGCAGAACCCACCTAGCGAGCAGGGTTAGTGCGTACACACTAGACGGAGATGGGTGGGGGGCAATCTTGACAGAATGGGGAAAGGCTATCATACACTCTTTTGGGAGCTTCGAGAAGTGCTGCACGCTAGGGTGGCAAAGGTAGGCGTTCTTGGTGGCCGGGCACTGCTCGAGCATTTGGGATAGCACGGGAATAACCCCTATTGCCGTCAGCCTTGTCTACTGCACATCACACACATCACACATCACACATCACACACACCACGGCACGGCACGGCAGTTGCGGCTCCGGAAGACTGGACTTACCTTCGGCTTTGACGAAGACCCCTTTTTCGATATGCGACGTGAGCCAGCGGGGCATGTGCTCCTCATTATGGTACCTCCCAAGCTGGGATTTCTAAGTAAGTGGGGGGGATGGGTTAGCTAACTAGAATAGACAGACGTGCCGAGCCGAAGGTGCCAGTACGGGAGGACCACTCACGCCAAGTCGTTTGGTGGTGCGGGCACTGGGGCCCTCTGGCTGGTCGGCCTGGCGTTTCTTTTTCGAGGACAGAGACGAGGAAGCGCCAGAGCCGGGCATCCTCAGGAGCAGCTTCCAGGCGGATATGGCGGTGGCTTGGCGACTGGAGCGCTCCGAGTTGCGTTCGGGTGTGTGGTGATGCCGCCCTACTCCCCGGGCCGATTTGGAGCGCCCGGGAGATGGTGGAGAGCCGGTGGGATGGCTGGTGCCGCGGCCATGGTCGGGGTCGTGGTTGTGAGCTGCCGGTACAGCGTTGCTGGGGGCGGCGGCATCAGCAGCAGCAGCGCTGACGAAGTCTTTAGCATGGTGCTCGAGGTGGGCATCCATTTCCTCGTGGCGCATGACATGGCTGCAAGTCTCGACTGGACACTCGACATATGGAGAGGCCTCGCCCCCGTAGTCGCTGTCGTTGGTCGGCGCGACGCTGCTGCCCGAGGCGTTGTCGTCGTCGAGGGTGACAAAGGGAGATTCGCCCTCGGCATGCATCGACTCCATGTGCTGAAAGCAGTGCCGGGTTAGCCACCCGCCATAGGTAATAGGGGAGGGGCCTTTTCTAGTCCAGACTCAGGTACCTTGACCCGGAGAACAAAGCACTGCCTTAAGGTACCGTGCCGCACACCTACCCTTGCCTTGGTACCTAAAGGTAGGCAGGCCAGGATGGGGCTTGCATGCACAGTAGGTACCAGGGAGGCAGGAATGCAGCCCAGATCTGGAAAGTGCTTCTTGCTCCTCCACAGCCCAAGGTAGTCCGTGCCTGCTACAAGCAGGGCGCTCTTAGGGTACCTTTCCCTAGGGCTTAGAAACTCTCTTGATGCTGCACATCAGGAAGGAAGGTATGCACAATACATACCATGAGCATGGCGTATTCACCCTCGCCCTCCGCTGCTTTCCACCCGCAGAATGGGCACGGAATTGTCTTGTCTGGGTCGTCTTCCATCATAACTGAGACCAAGGTGCCCAGATTCCTGGGTCCTAGTCTCCTTGAGCGTTCTGTTTCTCCTTCTTTTCTGTAGTTGTGGGCGTGCGGGTCGTCCTCGTTGGTTCCTCCACACCCTTACTACCAACACGGGACAAAATGAGGATTTGCGAGTGCTGGTTCATACCATACCTAGGAAGTTTTACGATCCATGGAATCGGCGCACGACGACGACTTGATGCGACAATAGAACAGATGTTCCAGCGGTCATAGTCGCCCGTCTCTGGGGAGATTTTGTTGTTGTTGCTGCTGCCGTTGGTGGTGGCAGTAGTGTTTATTTCGTGTTTCGTCTATCAGGGAGTTGACGGCGCGGTTGCTGCCTCATCAGCCCAGCTTCTTGGCCGCACAGCGGCACGAACAACGTCAAGTGACTTGGAACCATTCAGGTAATAAGCGGCATTGCGCTAAACGGGGCTTTGCACTAAAGAAAGGGCTTTTTATGCTGCGCTTCGTTCTACGAATTATCATGATATCTTCTCTCTGTATAATATCGACGACTCTACAACGAGGACGGAAATGTCAAGAGCAGTGACCCCTATCTTCACCATGGAAGGTTCTCTCTCTAGGTAGTAGCAGGCAATGGCTTTCAAGGTTGCTGCTCAATGGAGCTCCCTCGGCGGGATCGCTCTGTTGGCGCGCTTTTAGGTTTGCTTGCCCCGCCAAAGTGCCGTTCAATAATGGCGGGGGGGTCCGGGAATCTCTGAAAAGGGGAATATCTAGTGAAGTGGGGCTGGTGCATTCCATTGCGACTTTTTGCGACGTCCCGGATGCGCAACACTGGCAAAAGCTCGGATCAAATTCCAGTTTCCTTTCAGTGTGCTTCCGCCGTCTTCTTCGTCTATCGAGCAGAAGATGAAGATACCTAGGCTACTGGCGAGGGAAAACGCCCAGCCCCATCCGAGGGATGAAAGATAGGCCGTGTCCCCACTTCCGGGAAAGCTATCAGTAACTAGGAGGAAGGTACAGGACGTAATGTACCTGCCTACTCAGCAAGAGTCTTGCCGTTTTGACCCACATGGTTCGAGCTTCAAGTGGAAAGCGGCAACGACTTGTCGACGAGGCAGCTCAGCCTCGAACCGTGGCTAAGGTTCCATGTGCATGTGCAGTAGTCGTATTGTTTCAATTCTCTTGGAGCAAGGTGGGTAATACACACCACCTCCGAGATCCGATATTTGCTAGGCCTCATTCCCACTTGCTTCCCATTTTCCCACATGGAATGGAGGCCACGAGTCGACGCCAGCAACATGTCTTGAGAGTCGTGTGGTGTGGTTCATGCATCCCCGCGTAGTGCACAGCGTACGCAGCGGACTAATGTCCGGGCCTATCGTGGTTCCCGGCCGTCTACCCCCATTTCCATTTCTCTCATTGGCCATGATTTTGCTGCTGCCTTATCTCACTCCCGTCACCATGGCCACGGTCGCTGGCGCCGCGCTTTATTTTGCAGGGTGGTTTTGGGACTTTATCCCGATTACTGATGAGCAGTCGCTCCCATTGCCCATTCGGGTTGTCGTGGCGAGCCATATCGGCTGCTGGTTTGACCGAAAGTTCTAGGCCTCTGCTTTTGCCGTTATTCCCGCACACCTTTGCTGCGCACCGCTCCACCCTTGACCTTTCGTTTTTATTTCTTTTTTTCGTCTTGTACACCGGAACAGAGTCTCACCTCTCTCGTCCAAGTGCACGTCACTTTTTGGTGGGCCCATCCCGCCGCGCTAAGGCAGAGCAGCGCCACCCACCTTCGGAAGGAGAAAAGAAGAAGAGAACAAAAGAACAAAAGAAAGAAAAAAAAAGATACCTGACGCCCGGTTTGCGCTGAAGCAACCCCATGATGAATATCAAGAATCGAGGCGCCACGTTGTGCCGCGTCCTAGGCAAGCGAGCTCGGGCACTACACCCGGAAACAGATCACGGTCCGCGACATGCCCATCGTGAGAGTCCCGATGCGTCGGATATGGGGCGTTCCGCATTCCATATTCTGTCGTCAGCCCGGCCTTACGAGGCTATCACCCCCCTCGAGCTTATTCCAAAGTAAGATCTGGCCAAGTCAGTGAATCGGATCGGATGAGCTGCCAGTGCCATCACACACGCCGAATCCCGACTCGCCGAAGCCTTCTCGGATGCGGATCTTGATTCCCCTCGTACGTCGTGAGCGCCGGAGCTTGCAATGGCTTTATTGAGACGCTACCGCTATACTACTGCCTACATATGCACCTCGAGTGAGGACAGAATCATAGCTGCCTCCGAAGATCACCCAGACCCAGCCCCAGTTTGGCGCATACTCTACCAGATGGTGTCTCCATGTTAGTCTGCCGTCTCCTTGGCGCCGAAGGCTGCACACCGCTTCCCCTAAGTCATTGATGAAGGAAGTAGATGAATTGGTGACGGTTTCGAGAATCAAGTCTGAGCGGGCTGAACACTCGAGGGTGCCCTCGGTCTACAGCGCCGCCACGTCCTTGCGTTTGGCTCGAATATCTGACTACAGCTGTGCCGCCAAGTAGTGGCAATAGCCGTTGTGTTGGGTGGAGATAGACTCTTCTACTTGCGGCTCAAAATCAAATCTGCATGCCAAATCTGACAGACTTGCCACCGTCAACCCTGGCTAGAATTGTACTGGCCCGCCTTGGCGACGCTCATGGGTTCCATGTCCACTGACATGGCAACTACATACTGATTATATCATGAGCATCACTGAAATATGACTTGAGGAGATTCATATGGTCTAGCCAGGCTGGCCATTGTGTGAGCCACAGGGCGAAACTGAAAGGTGAAAGGGCACCGCCTTTCGATTCTTGAATCTGAGCCGATCATTATCAACATGAATGGGCCGGGGAAACCAAGGCGTGCATAGTCACTCGGTCGTGGAAACTAGGTTGGAATTAGGAAGGGATTTGCTCTATTGTAGCAACGGCCATCTTATACTATACAGCCCACATACAGCAAGTGTTGTTAAATGGGTACAGATGGTGGCGGCCCCATATAATGGCACCATGGCGGCCGCCGAACCCTGTTGGCCCTGTTCTGGGAGAAATACTGTATCCTTCTCCCATGCGGAGCCTAGGCACAGACAAGGGCATCACGGACAATATGCTGACTTAGAAACATGACCTTCCCCTTCTAGTTGCAGCGCCATGCTGTACTACTGTTACCCACGGCGATCCCGTGTGTCTGCACGGGGAGATTTGGCTCGTGTTATGTAGGGGAAGGCATTGTCGTCGTCAGCTCCAATATCCTGACTGAAGACACTTCTTGTTTTTGTTGCTTGTCATTCGCATGGTTATCTCGCTTGCTGCAACAGTCATCAACCGTCAGCTTGTCGAGGCGCAGGATGCAAGCAAGCGTCTGTCAATTCGGTTATCTTTTTCCTTGATTATTAGACGGCAAAGCCTTTTCGGTGTCTCAAACTGCTTTTAACTTTTTAAGCTTACCTTCGGGATGGAAACCACAAATACCTTGACAAATAAGCCGGGTGGGGGAACAAGACAAGGACGAAAAGGAGTAGGTAGGATAAACCTGTGTGTTGGGAAGAAAATACACGTATTACCTAAAGACTGTTTTCGGATTAAAGATGACGGGGGAAGCGGTTTTGAAACGACTCTGCCCCGCTAGGTGGCGTTGTGGTTTAAAATAGAAATAAACTAGGTGAAGTTGGTAATTGTTTGGGGGCTCTTTTTTTTTTTTTTTTTTTTTAAAACCCCCCCCCCCCCCCGATTAGTGATCAACACGCCACACACCCCATCGGGGCTTAACATCGCCGTCCACTCCCCTGGGAGGAACATTCGACAGATCTGGGCATTTGATCCCCGGCTCAAATTTCCCTCCGCTAAAGCTGGCAGGGGGCGGGCGGGCGGAAAACACGGGGGGGGAGAGGAGCCGGGGGAGGATTGTAGGTGTTGTACGGTATGCAAGGGCTAGACACTAAAATAACAAAGGTCCCTGCCTCAAACCTGCTTGTAGTTGGTGAATAAAGGGCTGACCAATACAGAAATGACATGATATGCTACATAGTACGTAGAATTTTTCCTCGTGTTCGGGGATGGGAGATGATGGGCAGGTAAGGTAGGTAAGGTAGTTACGCAAACAAGGCCCGGAATTATCTTTTGCTTTGCTCCGTTCGTGTTTTTGGATGCAGAGTAGCAATAGGCGTGCACGTACCGAGGATGATCCGAGGGCAAGGGGAGTAAGTTGCAAGGATGTCTTTTAGAGAGTGAGAGAGAATGGGGGGGAATTAGTCATTAGTGAAGAGAAGTCAAGTCAAGTGCAAATCGTGCCATGTCTCATTCCTGTTTTCCCCGAGTAACGTTATATTACCTAAATGAAGTGCGCGCCTCCTCCCGTCCGGACTCTGCTGATGAGAAGCTTGGCTGCGAGCAATAGAACAACAACACAAGCAACAGTAACAGGAACAAGTCTGCCGCGTCAGCTTGCATGCATCTAAAAACTAGTTCAGCGAATTTTCAGAAACATTATAATATGGGGGGGGGGGGGGGTTGCATATCTCTGCGGCGGACCTCTGAAATGGGCCCGTTCGTATAAACGGCAGTCTAGGTAAGCCAGGTAGGTAAGGTACCTTGTATTGTAGGCACCTTGCTAGCTACCTAGAAAGTATTTAGAACTTTCATGGCATCAGCACACATAATTAGATAGAAAAGTATAGACACCATCCGGCCAGTCACGGCCGTGCGGAGGGACTCACGACCGGTTTAAACGAGGCGCTTTTCGTCTTCCGTCTTCCGTCTTCCGCTAGTCTCCCTGGGGGGAGGGAGGAGACCGCAGGAGAGACCTAAGATGGAAGAGGCGGAGAAGCAAAGAAAGCTAAAAAAGATGAGGGGTGGTTGCTTGTGAGTGGTTGTCTGCGGTCATCGGTTGGCTGACGACCCCGCAGATCAGGATTTGCCCAAATTCCCAGAGGCCAAACCCCCAAATTCCCCCTTCCACCACCAAAGAGCGCCCACATGATTAGTCTACGCAGCAAATGGAATCCACCTCGACCCCCCTTGCCGGGACGGGCGGATTCTGGAAAGGTTGAGCCGACGAAAGTGTGGGTTTCTTGCACGGCACTAAAAGAAGAAGCTCGAGCTCGATGCGCGCACACGGAACAAGGGACAGGACAGGAGACAGGCGACAGGACAGGGGGGCAAGGGACAGGGGTAAAATGGTGCTAGTGTAGGTTCCCTTTTCCTGCGCATGCCCATGCCCATGCCCATGCCTATACCCATACCGCCTATGGGCCTTACGGTTGTCTGTCCACGTCCCAGTTCCAGGCGGCGGCCCAGACTGTGATTTTTCTGAGCTCGCTTGCCATGTGCGACTCAACAGGATCTGTGAACTGCGGTATGTGGTTGCTGAGTTAATCGCCGTTGTTGGACCCGCCTCAAGTCGTCGGAGAGCGGCCTGCCAACACCCCCCGGTCCCCTCCCCTGCCTACCCCCGTCGGCTGGTGAACTGTGGCCCGGCACTGCAGACTGTCATCATAGGGCTCGACGGGCTATATACCTTGGGTATCATGGATGCCGGCCGTGCATGCTCTGTCGCGTGCTGCGAGAGCTTTGATGCCTCGCCGGCTTTACCGACGGATATAAGTCGACGATCCGCGTTAAATGCATGGCTTCCCCACGACCAAGGCCCTGCCAAGACTCGTCACCAGCGCCAAGACTTCCATCTGCCGTCAACCTTGTTGCTGCTTATTGCACTTACACACAGTACATGCGCCTGCGTTTGTTCCTAGATCTGAGAGATGGCCGAGCCATTGAAGCGCACCTTTCACGGTAAGTTATGTTCGCCGTTATTACCTCAAATATTCCCAATTGAGCTTCGAAAAGGCGTGAGATGACAACAAAATGTGATCAATAGTGAGCTGACCAAGCTGCTTCAAAAGGTTGTCTGACATGTCGCAAGCGGAAAGTGCGCTGCCAGGGCGGCAACCCGTGTCCGAATTGCTCGCGCATGAATATCAACTGCCACAGCTCGTTTGACACAAACCTTCGAATTCGCGTCTCAACGCCCACCGGCCAGAAGGTCGTTTCTTCAAAACAACCCCAACCGAAACGAGTTCGGGAGCAGGCACCCGCTGCCCAGTCGCAGCACGCGGCTGCGCCCTCATCACTTATGACCGCCTTCGACAGCCACTCAGAGAGCTTCAATGTCAACTTCCAGCAACAGCAGCAGTACCCTGCTTTCTCAATGGCCGCGCAAGCACCGGCCTTCACCTCTGAGGCGCCGAATCTCGAGCAGCTCAGCCCGGCAACCTGCGGTCCGGGAATCCAGGATCTCGACGCTCTCCAATTCAACGTAATGTGGGGAGGCTTTGACTTCCCACTCGACGCCAACATGGCGGGGCATGACTTCAATGGCCGCATGGACATGACCGCAGCTCTCGTGCATATTCACCCTACGTCATTTGACTCTCTCGCGCCAGGCACGCCCATCTCGCAGCAGAGCAATCCGATTTCCGACAGCGAGGGATCTGTCTCGTCCAAGAGCCAAAACCGAGACGGGACCAAGGAATGGGTCCCGAGGCGGCGCAAGCGTGCAAAGAAGACGGCTCCCGCAGACGAAGCTTCCCGAGGGAGCGCTGCTCAGAAAATCCTGCGTGCAACTGAACTTTTCAGTCCCGCAAGCCACATGTTGGAAGATTTCACTACTGAGCATGACAGCAAATGGTCATTCGCCCGGTTTGTGCTCGATTACGGACAAAAGCACCCTTGCGTCTGCCCGATGCGAATCGCCGCGCTGGCTTGGGCTGCCAGAGCAACTCTTCCTGAGGGGTCGCCAATCGACCCCAGTGTTCTCACTTGCTACTCTCAATCTTCCGAGCAGTTTGAGAAGCTGCAGGCCATCCCTAACCCCACGCTGGTATTGAACAACCTGCCGCCCGTGATGAATGCGGCCGAGATAATCATCTGCACTGCTCTCTTCCTCAACCGCTACGACATAGCGGACCAGAACCTTGAGGCAGTTGATAACAGACTCCAGCGTCTCACAAGATGGCTCGCCAGTCATCCGGGGAATCTCAAGTTATCGGCATTTGCGAGCAAACTCCTGCTGTGGTCCTGCTATCTCCAGATCCGAATTAGCATGTTTAACCCCATCAGCCCGCGATTCGCCACACTCCTTAACGTAGTGAGTGACAGGACTGACTACCACTTCATCCTGGAGAAATCACACAGCTTCCGGATGGACATGTTTGGTCGCGACTACCCCAAAGAGCTGCTGGCTGAGGACGCCCAGATGATACCCGCAACGTTGCGCCTGCACGAGACGTTTTGTCTTCTCTCGGACATGGTGCGTTTCCGCTCGTTTCAGCGAAGCGGGGCGACGGCACAGGATCTCGCCCGTTGGAGCGAGCTTGCTGCGTCCGAGCACAGTGCCATCGATAACGGCATCCAGAGGGCTGAAGCTGAATTCGAGCTCGCCGCGGCTATGAACCCGACTGCCAACATTCTCCGCCAAGTGCCGATACCAAGACTCTATGTCTCAGACCAGTCTACTGAGCAAGATAACAGATCGCCGTCAAATTCGGGTGATAACGGTAACATGACGGCATCTCAGTCTGGGGGGAAGCTCAGCCGCGTCAGCCTGCATTGGCTCATGGTATACGGCGTGCTATTGACGGCCAAGATTGTGTGGTCGAGGACATTCCGATCCGAGGTGCGCACTGACGACGCGTCCACTGAAGCCGTCGAGTCAATTCTGCAGATCGGCCTGCTGCTGCGTAAGGCCCACGGCCACCAGCGGAATGGCTATCGAGAATTGGCGACAACGTTGTGGCCGCTGCCGCTCTTTGTGGCGGGGATAGAGACGGCGGACGACGTGCGAGCTGACTGGCTGCGCATATTTATGTCACACGTCATCAACGGCGAGAATGAAGCCGAGAGGGAAAGGAACACGAAGAGCGGATCCCGGCAGAGGAGAGCTAGAAATGGGGGAAAGGTGCTGGAGCTAATGGAACACATAAGGAAAATGCAGGATGCTGTGGGGAAACGGGTCTCGGTGCCGCTGGTCACGGCCGAGAATGCCGTGCCACAGGCTATTTTCGAATTTCTCTGCTAGCGATGCAAGCTAGGAAAGGGAAGGGAACGAAGTAACGAAACGCGCTCTTCAATATGACGCGAGAATGGTGGGTGCTGCGTTGCGGAGCATAATTAGTCAACCTGATTCTGTAGTCAGAGAGACATTTCTTTCCGAAAACGTTTGTAAATAAACTGCACCCTCTCTCACTTCTCCATTGAATCGTGTCGAGTCATTACTTACCCAGCCAAAGCGCTGAGTGGTGAAGACAGAAGCGCACCAGATGAATTATTTTTGTTATCAAAATGTTGATTGTCGTTTCTGGCTTGGGTTGACGTTGAATTTGAACACACGAACGCCAAGACCTGCCAAGACGGCAGCTAATGCCAAGCCGCTAAGCCCGTTGGGACCCCAACTCCGGGGTTGAGTCACAAGTTGGTCCTATCGGCATAACGGGGCGTACGGGGCTTGGGCGCGCAATCGGGGGGAAACTGCGGGCAGCTTGGCTGAATCTCAAACCGCACCTTCCCCTCTATGCGTCGCTTGTGTGAAATATTCTACCCCACCATTTGGGAGTTTTGCAACACGTTATCGTCAACACACTTCAACCTCCATCTTCCTCAAGAATCCCCCCCACTTTAGTCGGCTACCCAGAACTACGAAAGAAGCATCTATTCGGAAACAAATAGACGACGCGACCAACAAATCCGCCAAGATGCTCGACGTGAACGATTTCAGTACGCAGCCCCTGCAATCCCTCCCCTCCCCGTACCCCGCCGCCCCTGGCTCTGTTAGCTGGCCGTGTTGGGTGCAGCCGAGGAATTGGGTATCTCGACTGGAGGGTCGACACAGAATATTGGGGGATTTATTCATGGCCGCTCTCGTCGACCGGTTTTGCTAATGTAGACCGCCTCACAGTTGCCGAGCGCGGCGGCAACCCTGAAGCGATTAGGGAGAGCCAACGGAAGCGCTTCGCCTCTGTCGAAGTTGTCGACGAAGTCATTGCCATGTTCGAGGACCACCGTAGGAGTGAGTTGCCTCCCCAGCTGTCTTAGCAGTCGGAAACCCCAAAAGCAGCCGATCTCTAACGACTTACTGCTTCTCTGCAGCTGCGTACTCGGCCACCCAGCTCAATGCTAGAATCAACGAGGTCCAGAAACAAATTGGCCCCAAGAAGAAGGCATGGCAATCCCACTAGGCACACCAATCACGGCGCTTTTTCTGGTTCTAACTTGCAGTTGCGGTATAGGCCAAAGAGGACGTCACGGATCTCTTGAAGCGAAAAGGTGGGAAGACTACACGATGCAAAGTTGGATAGGACACGATTATTGATGTCATTTCTTTGCGCAGCCGACCTGGAGAAGGAGAAGAAGGACCTTCTTGCCTTGGCTCTTGAGAAGGAGGCCCTTCTGAAGGCAAGTCGCTGACTCCACGTCAAGATGGTCGGATGGGTATAGCAATCAATGACTAACATAGACAATAGGTCAAGGTTAAAACTATCGGCAATCTTGTCCACGCCTCGGTTCCTGTCTCAAACAATGAGGTCAGTAGTAGGCATATCGCCAAGCTAGTTTGTAGTCTTGTAGTGCTAACAGGCGGTAGGACAACAACACCGTCGAGCGGACCTGGACCCCCGAGGGCGTCGCGTTTGAGAAGAAGAACGTCCTTTCTCGTGAGTTGCTGCGCCGTTTTGTCTTGTCGCCTCTGAGGTCGGCAAATTTCGTGACTAATTTTTTTGTGACAGATCATGAGGTGCTCGCTAGACTGGATGGCTACGACCCGGAGAGAGGTGTTAAGGTCGTGGGTCACCGAGGATATTTCCTGCGTGGCTGGGGCGTGTTTCTTAACCAGTAAGCAGCCAGGCCGACCATATTCCCCCTTTTCGCTTTGTTAACATGCTTTCAAGGGCTTTGATCAACTACGGCCTCGAGTTCCTATCTCAGAGAGAATACATACCACTCCAGACGCCACAGCTCATGCTTAGAGAGCAAATGGCGAAGACCGCCCAGCTCTCCCAGTAAGTATTTCCCCTATCTCAAAATCAAACCCTCACAACGCAGCCGGGTTTTGTTTCCGGGCTGTTGTTGGCGGCACGCCGTTATAGAACCGCCATTCTAATATCCTGCCAAGATTCGATGAGGAGCTGTACAAGGTCACTGGTGACCAGGCGGACAAATATCTTATTGCGGTAAGCGAGATCGACCTAGCCTATTTCATATGCGCCTTGTTATACGGGGCCCTTCCGAGAGATGCTGACAAAAAAAAGACCTCCGAACAACCAATTAGCGCCTTCCACAGCGACGAGTGGCTTCAGCCTCGCGACTTGCCCCTTAAGTACGTGGTATGATATCCCTCCCACGAGTACGCGCTAAATATGACCTAGGTATGCTGGATACTCGACATGCTTCCGTAAGGAGGCTGGAGCGGTATGTTCTTGTACGACACAACCACTTGTTGGCTCCCCGGACTGACTTTTGCACAGCACGGGAGAGATGTATGGGGCATTTTTCGTGTCCACGAATTTACCAAGGTTAGTCTCGCCTAACATATATCTGCAATATCGCCAATGCTGACGGATTACATAGGTCGAGCAATTCTGCCTCACCGAACCCGAGAAGTGAGCTACAGGAGCTGGCTATTAGCCAAGCATAGACTGACTGAAGTGTTTAGGTCCTGGGAGATGTTTGAGAAGATGATCTCAACCTCGGAAGACTTTTACAAGTCCCTCAATATCCCCTTCCGCGTGGTTGCCATCGTCTCGGGAGCTCTCAGTAAGTACTCCCACCCTTTTGTCTTAGCAAGCTTCTTCTGGACATAAAACTGACTCTGAATAGATAACGCAGGCATGTAAACAGCTGCAGGCGATAAGTAGACCTCGAATGCTAACAGCATGTAGCTGCTAAGAAGCTTGATCTCGAGGCTTGGTTCCCAGTATGTTGTCCCCGCCAACACTCTTGAGTATTTGAGGCTAACTTGTGACTATAGCACCAAGGAGAATTCAAGGTATATTGCAAGACGGTCTTTTTGATGAGCTGCGCTAACAAATTTGCTGCGCTTAGGAACTCGTGAGCTGCTCGTAAGTTTCTCCTAATGAGTTGATGCTGCGTATCATCTACGATGAGTGGCACGGTGCTGACCTATCGATAGCAACTGCACTGATTACCAGAGCCGAGATCTCGATATTAGATACGGCGTCAGAAAGCAGACAGATGTAAAGAAGACATATGTCCATGCCCTCAACTCCACCCTCACCGCCACGACAAGAACACTCTGTGCCATCCTGGAGAATTTCCAGACGGAAGAGGTAAGATTCTCTGAACTCTTTCTGAGCCGACTTTGTATTAATTCTTCAAAAGGGCCTCAATGTTCCGGAGCCGCTGCGGAAGGTAAGTCTAGAAGACCCATCTACCATATCACCCCCAAGCTTTGCGACTCTCGAACTAAACAAATACAGTACCTTCCTGGGGCCCCCGAATTCGTCCCCTTTCCCCAGGCCCCTAAAAAGGAGGTGACCAAGGATATCCCCGTTCGTTAATACGGATTGTTGTTCAGACTCAGAAAGAGATGGCATGCCGGAGCGATGGTTGCTAGACCATGAATATTTGGAGTCTTGAGTGATAGCACTACTTGAAAGTATAGACAAATGACGGGCAATTGGTCGCCGTGACATGGAAAATGTGCACTCTATTGCTGCCAAGGTCTATTCATTACCATCTGTACTTCTTCTCTAGATGTCCTAGATAACTGCTGTGGCGTTCAACAAACGGGAGAGACGACATTTCGCGGAGGCGACGTCTTTCTTTCAGAAAAAATTCATAGTACATCATGAATCCACTGGAAAAAGGTGGGAAACCCCAGGAAAGAATACCGAACATGCAGTGAGAAAAATACGAGCTCTGGATTTAACTCATTCATCCCCGCTCGCCACTTCCGAGTTCGAGCCTCTTTTCTCCGCCAATCTAATCCGCCCCGTCTGTTTGTCCAACTGGCACTGAACGCCGCATTCCACTCCGAACAAACAAACAATCATGACAGAGAGTCCAGAGAGGTGAGTGAATACATAGAACTCGATCCGAGCTGTTTGATTAAAGTGAAAAGTGACGACCCAGTTCGCTAGGAAAAGATGAAAAAAAGCCACAAATGCGGGAGACTAGTGAGTTTGAAGTTGAGAAAAAGCGAGGGGTGGGGTGCGGTTAGATAGTAAGAGTAAGTAAGGGTGGAAAAGGAGAATAACGGGAAGAAAATAGAAACGAGACAAAAAACCCATCATGACCTAAATCGCTTCTGACCGGAAGGACACGAACACGGCCTGACCATGAGGGGCTCGGCTGAGCCCATGCTTCCCTCTTCATCCTTCAACCTCCTCACTGATATCTTTCCATTTCTCCCGGGAACAAGATTAATAAAAAACAAAAAGCCATTATGAAGGGGGGGAGTGAAAACACTACTTCCTTCCTTCTCGCTCTGGCCAGGCCAAGGTGAGGTTGATCAACCATTGGTAATAGGGTTGAAAATTGATAGAAGAAGGCCCGCTGAGAGTTAAGGGGAATTACCGGACGATATTATGGATGGGAATACATCGTATATCTGTTACATCCGGCCGCGGACAAAATTATGGTGTCTCTCTTTCGTTTCCCCCCCCAGGGGTCCTCCCAAAAGAGCAAGGTGAGCCATCAGTGTTTTCACATCATGTGGCACTTGCCCGTCTCGGACGACTCGGATGGGTTCTGCGACTTCTCGATCTCGCCAATGAGCAGCTCAAAGGCCTTGGCGACGTTCTCATTGTAGCGCGCGCTGGCCTCGGTCCACGCGCACTTGAGGTCCTCGGACAGCTGTTGGCCGTCCTCGGCCGTCACCTGCCGCTGCTCGGGCCGGAGATCGCTCTTGTTGCCGACAACGCAGATGGGTATGGAGTCGGTTCCCTGAGAATTTTGACGACGAGGTTAGGGGGGTTGAAATGGGGCAGGGTTTGAAAAGAAACTAAAACTGACAAGGTGGTTTAAGATCTTATCCCGGATTACTTGGATCATCTCAAAGGACTGGTACGACGACACCGAGTACACGAGCATGTACCCGTGTATGCCGATGAAGTGCTTCGAGTTTAGTATGCTATACTCATCCTGGGAGCAAAGAAATAGAAATGGTATTAGTTTTAGGCCTGGCTGCGGGACGTGTATAAGAACGCCAGAAAGACGAGCAATGTGCTTTCTTGTCTTTTCACCCCCTGTCATGGAAAAACACTGATAGAGCAAGAAAAGGAGGGGACTAGTAACGTACTTGTCCCGCCGTGTCGACAATCTCGGTCGAGAAGTCCTGCCCCTTGTACGGGATCTCCTTGCTAAAGGTGTTCTCGATGGTGGGATAGTAGCTCTCGACGAAGTGGCCGTCGACATATCGGACGGCAAGAGAGGATTTGCCTGTGGTTGTAAAGAACTGGTGTCAGTGGCAGCTAATGATCCATGTTACTCTACATATGCACCGAGGCCACGCCATTGTAGGGGTACATATGCATATACATATATATATATATATATATATATGTGTGTGTGTGTGTGTAAGTGGTTACATATATCAAGTCAGGGGGGGAAGAATAAGGGAGAGCTAGACAGGGGGCCAGCGATTCAGTCTGGACCACAGCAAGCAGACGGAATAGGGACGAACAAGAGAACAAAATGGAAAGGGGGGTTTACTAACCGACGGAGCGGCTGCCAACAATGGCAATCTTCCTCTGCTTGGTGGGTGGTGATGGCATTTAAAGTTTGTGTGGACGTGTGTAAGTATTTTCCCTAGTTTCCCCCTTTTATTCCCTTTTTTCAACAGTAGAGGCGTTTGCGTATGTGGCGTGGGGACGTAGGTGTGTTTGTCGAGGTTCGTGCGTTATGTATGTGCGTATGCTGTGTGTGTGTGTGGATGGGAGATCTTGGACGACAAGACACTACGTATGCGATGTGATGCGCTGCTGCTATGATATGCGAGGTGCAATGCAGGTAGGACCGAAGGAAGTCTCTAGGTTTTCGGTACTAGGCGCGTCCAAAAGAGCTGCCGTATCTTTCTTTGCCGGCAGGAGGGGCGATCGGCGTGGGCTCGCGGTGTGCTAAACAAATAATTGGCGGGCAGTAGCGCACGCACGAGAGAGGACGGCGAGCGAGAGAAAGAAGTAGGTCGGCTTGCGAGGTGTATTAGAGAAGACCTGTAGTTTCTCCGACACCGCGATGAAGCTTCAATACACTGAACTAACTTGGGCGGGCACGCATTCAAGTGGCGACGGGAAGCGGGCCAAGAAAGGGGTGCGGGGTGGGGTCAAGTGCCCGGGCCTTGGCATTGGACGCTGGCCTGGCTGTGGTGAGGGAATGGTGGGGGCCGGGGGGCCGGCAGGGCGGTCCAGAAAGCCCGTTGAGGCTCAACTCGTGCTGAAACCTCGGGCAGGGTTCCCACCTAGACACTGGCCCGAAAGGGGCCTTTCACTTTCAGCCCCCTTCATCATGCATCTAATCAGCGCGACCACGCGCATGTCACTTCGCGTTCCACCACTGACTTGTGTCGCATGCGCGCCCAAGTGTAACGACACCGACACGCCACGGTAATTACCCACTACATAGTAGACGCCCAAGCACAAACTCAAACAGCGGGAGTCGGGATACACAAGGCAGGTCAGCTGGAAGCAAATAATGGGTCGAGCATCCCAATTCGGGTACTACACACATTACACAGTCCACACCGAGTTGAAGAACCATGACTCCATTGAATGTAGCGCTGCAATCACCCTCAAAAGGATGCGGTTGCGTAGGTGTAGGCTATCTAAATGTGTGTGCCGTGTTTTGTGTGTTCGTGTGCGTGTCTGTATCATCGCCCTGTCATCGTCCTGTCATCGTCCTGTCATCGTCCTAACATCGTCCTGTCATCCTCATCTCCCAATCTCCTCCCCCGTCCGTGTCGTGTGTTCTAGTGAATCTCAAGTGTTGTGGCACCTCTATCCTAGTGCATACATTCAACAACCGCCCGCATGTCAAAGCTCAACCAATGGCCCAATGGACCTCCCTAATCAACTGGGAATTTTGTCCCCCTATAAAAACAGCTCTTAACATGCTTCCCTAAAAGCGACGAGCCTCAAGTTGATCAACCAGCCCCTGTAGTCGGGCCAATCCTGTGAAGTCAGAGTCTTGCTTAGCCCCCTCTTCATTGGTCTGCTCGGCAACTTTGTGATGAAAGGCAATAAACTCGTTGATCGAATCAAGTAATGGCTGGAAGCTTTTCTTGGGATGAACTAAAGCAAATCTTTCCCTGATCGACTCGCCGAGGCATAGGTAGCCCAGCAGGATCGAGAGATAGCCCAAGGCGACGTTGAGCTGTGTTTTCTCCATTGAGTCGGCCTGCATCTAGTTAGTAACCGGGACCCGAGACTTGCTCGCAAAGGGATACTCACATCCGATGTTTTTGAGTGGTTGTCCGCGAACACTCGGATTAGGCGATTTAGAGCCGAGCTCGTGGCATCCCCACTCTCTTCAAGGCTCTGCGACGCAGGCGGATAATATACGCAAAAATTGATCATAACTCCCAACATCATAATCAGCGACTCATGGACCTTAGACAAGAACGCATCGACTTTCATCGAGTTGAGAACCATCTCAAATGCACTGCAAGCCGAGGCAGCGAGTTCACGGAACAAACCCTTGTTAACAAATAAGCCCGACGCCTCCGAGTTGTTGTTTGTCGTATTTAGAGTCAGCCTCAACGCGAGATTCTCAACATCGCCAAACTTTTCCGCCGGGCGGCGCAGAGCTGTCTCCAGCACATCGGCAATGATGGGCGCAAAATCTCGCGTCCACCTTGAACCGAGACGCGACTGCATGACGTTGATCGAATGGCCTTCAAGCACGTAGAGCGCGAGATAGAAATCGCTAGACTCTGGCTTATTGGGGAAATCCCAGCACGCCTCGTGTGATGCGCCCGCGGATAGAATAGAAAATAGCTTGTTGGTGACCGATGATGTGAAGACCTCGGCTTCGCCCGCCGCGTGGTGCGGCTGCCGCATAATCAAGTCTAAACACTTCAAAGCTAATGTCCGCGGCGACAGATCTGTGGGCGCTAGGGGCTCCCATATCGGCAATTTCAGCACAGATAATTTTATCGTTCCTAAGGTAGCTTGGCCATTTCTGGAGACATTTTGTTTTCTGTCCTTGGCGAGCACAGTGATGTCCGTGGTCTCTGCAAGAAGTCGGCAAAGGAGCGTAGCCAAGCCTTGAGCTCTCACCTGCTGAACAAGATGCGCCGACACGGATGTGGCAAAAAGGGTGACGAGAATGGCCGAGATGCAGTATCCAGAGACTAGATCGGCCTCCTCTCCCAGGGACTTGAAAAGTCCCCCATCGCCGCTATGGTTGCGGAATTGGAGACGGAAATCCTTGTCCTTAACCTTCTGCGCCAGCTCCAGCAAAGCTCCTCTTCTCAAAGACGAAGGCTTAGCTGAAGGTGCGCCAACTCTGTCCATAATATCATCCATCTCATCGGCAAACCGACTGTTCGCGCCGGCCTGCCTCAGTTCGTGAATGCTTCTGACTGCCCCGGTGTTGACCGTTTCATCATCCTCGTCGAGGAAAGAGAATGTGTTGATCGTGGAGCTCTTGGTTAGGCGCCCCAGACTAAACAGCCCGGCAGTGGATGGCTCTTCATCAATCCCACCCAGACCACCTAGTCCGCCGCCGCCGCCAAGCAACTGATCCTCGTCAGCCAACATGGTTCGTTGCTGGCTGCTGTAAGTGAATTTTGGTCCGGCCTTCTTGGTTGCCATTACTGGCCGCACCGGATTATTTGGCTTAGACAGACTAGAGAGCGACGGAGGGCTCGGGCTCCGAAAGGGAGGGGACTCCCTATATCTCAAAACATTGGATTCCCCAGGTAGTGGTTTCTCCTCTTCGTCCATGGAACTGTCAGCCGCCTGCGCAGCCAGTGCATCGATCAGCCGCTTTTTCCGAGGAGCCCCAACTGTGGATGTCTTTGTTCTGGGAGCGGCCTGTGGTGAGGGCCTTTTCCTGGGAATTGGTTGAGACGAGGACGTAGATACAGGCGCCCGCGCAGGCGCAGGCGCAGAGATATGGGAGAGGCGGATTGGGATCTGGTCATTGGCCTTTTCCACGCGTTTGGAGCCAATGCTGAGATTATCCAAAGCCCTCGAGGTCTTTGCTGAGAATGGCATCTGTCGCGAAGCCACGTCCCTCATTTTCGTATCCTTCTCTAGCGTGTCCTTCACCGCCGGTGGGGCCTTTTCTTCTGGAGCCGATCGCGGTATATCACCGTTAGTTCTGCGCACCAGCGACGGCGCGCCCGAAGGCGACGAGTCCGGCGTTGAATACAGCGCAGTAGATTTCTCCTTCTTTTCCGAGAATGTTTGCGCCAATTTGCGCCTCTTTGCGCTCATCTCTTCCTCGTCAGACCCGTCAAAGCCGTAAATGTCTAGGAGTGGCCGGCTTTGCGCTTCTGACACGACTCTGGGCTTCATAGGCCGGCCGCCCCCTGGCCGCCTGGCGATGGCTGGCGCTGATGACGATTCTGTCGTCGAGCCTCCATTGCTGGGGGTGTCGCCGCTTGCTGGTTGCGCCTTTCTCCTTGCGCCTTTCCCATAAGTCGTGACACGTTTCTTGGCGGGGAAGCCGAGGTCGCTGGTGCTCGCCATTGTCTCGGATAGTAGGGAGCTGCTGGCTTTGGTGGGAATTGAATCGCTATTCGGCGGGTATGCCGTAGTTCGACCTCCAAAGTAAACGGCCATCAAGGGGGGGTTCGGACTCGAGGCTGGGCTGCATATGCCGAAGCGAAGGAAGCTGCGTGTTTGCGACCAGACAAGTGCCGAGGGTCACGCTTGCCGGCGGCCTCGAAGAGATGCGCAATAATATCCGAAGATGGGAAGTGCGTGTTGCCAGCAACGAGGGAATCTGCGATGGTGAGGCAATTGGGCAGCTTGCTTGTAAGTCTGAGAAGGAAAAGAAAAGATGATAAGCTACCGAATGGGAGAAACGAAGAGGAAAAGACGGCCGTTGTCACTGTTGCTTCGACTCGTGAGCGGGACGTGATGCAATCCTGGGTTCATTGTTTTGGAAACAACACCCGGGGTCCGACACAACACCCCCACATCTAGGAGTTGCATGTGTGGCTGGTCGCAGTGGCCCGTGCGCACCGGTTGCGGCTGCAGAATACAGATTCGCCCAGCTAAACCAACCTAGCATTTTGATATCAAATGGAGAGAGTCTCCGCATGTCCTCGCGGTTCACGTTTAAATTCTCAACCATTAGTCTCACGGAGGCTTTTTTCTCGAAGCTTTCTAGCTGCTAATTCCCCGCACAAACTCCACTTCTTCACGCTCTTCTTAGTTATTTAAAGAGAAAGTAATAGGTAAGAAAGTAACTTCTGCAATGTGTTTGGTTGGCAGGTGAGGTGGGGCAAGCACCCGGGCCTTTCATCCGATGCGAACTAGATTTGGCGTAGAGCGGCCAAGCGCTAGCCGTTGGGTGCTCGAGTTGAACCTCCGTGCCAAGGAGGGAGGGGAATTGTACCTTCAGGTCACAACTCTATTCCATCCATAACCTCACTACTATTTCCTAATCCCCCCTAGCTATTGTTTCAGTTTTAGGCCAGCTGCTCACAAACCCCCTCTTCAGATTGTCCATTTTCCTAAAAGCAAAAGCTGCCCTTGACCGGCAGTTTACACACCGGGAGCTAAACATACGCGCTTCGCAATGCTGTCAATCACGATGTCTTCATCGCTGGATAAGCCGCCGACGGTCTCACCCGTCGGCCCCGACTACCGCTCAGAGAGCCAAAAGCCCACGGCAACTGTCTCAACCCCGGTGGAATTCGACACAGTTACGGTTCTGCCACAGACGCCCCAGCTAATTGCGTTACTCACGTGAGTTGATTTCATGCCCAGTCAACGATACCCTTCTTTGGTAAGGAGGGGTTGTGTATCGGCCAGCTTAAAGCTTATGCATTCATTCTTCAATACAGCATGATCCGGGATAAGAACACGGATCGCGGAGACTTCATCTTCTACTCCAACCGCATCATCCGTCTTTTGGTGGAGGAGGGTCTCAACCACCTGCCCACTGTTGAGAACACTGTGACCACCCCGGTCGGGCGTGTGTACGATGGCTTGTCATTCCAGGGCAAGATCTGCGGTGTCTCAATCATGCGGGCCGGCGAGGCGATGGAGCAGGGCCTTAGGGACTGCTGCCGCTCAGTCAGGATCGGAAAAATTCTAATCCAGCGCGACGAGGAAACGGCACAACCCAAGCTCTTCTATGATAAGCTTCCCGAGGATATTGCGGAGAGATGGGTTCTCCTTCTGGACCCCATGTTTGCGACAGGTGAGTGGTCCAGACGTTTGGGTATGGGGGTTTGGGGGTTTTTTACTGACCGGTCATACAGGTGGCTCCGCCATTATGGCTGTTGAAGTTCTGAAGTCGCGAGGCGTTCCGGAGGACCGCATCCTGTTCATCAACCTTATCGCAAGCCCTGAAGGTATCAAGAACTTCGCTACCAAGTTTCCTAAGCTCCGGGTAGTCACAGCATTTGTCGACCAAGGGCTTGACGAGAAGAAGTGAGTTTTGCCGAAATCGGATGAGAGGACTCAACACTGACAACCGTCTAGCTACATCTGCCCCGGGCTCGGCGACTTTGGCGATAGATATTACACACGGTGAATATGATAAGCAAATAGCTTCCCATGCAGTCGCAAGCCTCGAGCGTAGCTTAGCGAGTGAGCCCAATGTCCAAAAAGAAATGAAACACCTTGCCTTTTTGCTCCCCCCGTGGGATGCCTTAGCTTCGCGCACAATGACTAGTACAAGTACAATTCCCCGCCGGCGCCAACCTCGTGAAAAGTCCTTTGTATCCGTTGCTCATTCGTAATCATCGTCATCGGCCACAATGCCATCGCCCTCGTAGCCTCCCTCGTCGTTATCGTCTATTTTCCGGCTCGACATACCTGGCCGTCCGCTACTTAACCGGCCGCCGCCGCCGTCGCCGCCATCGCCTCCCAGGCCACTACCACTGAGACCTAATGGTGACTCCGCGTCCGGTCCATGGGCAACAGCATCTGGGAATGATTAGTAAGTATATGCGCCAGATATACCAAACACTCTCGGCAGTCGGTATAAAGTGCTCACCTGCGGCGTCGACCCATTCACTATATACGTCTACCGCCGCCGAAAGATCTATTGCAGTACGTGTAAGCCTTTCGCGCAAAGAAGGGGTTCGTCGGCGGCGAGAACGCTCACAGTTGATGCCGCATTGGAACTTCTGGCTACAAGTCTTGCAGTCGAGGGTGCCCACGCCAGCTTTCTTATCGAGCTTGACAGACACGGACTTTTCGTGGTTGCAGAAGAGGCAGGTGAACACGGTCGCGAGCGGCTCGTTCTAGTTTCTTGCAACAGCTGCGGTCAGCGCAAATCCCTCCTTGACTGTGCTTCTTTCTTGCAATGTCATGCATAGCGTATGGACGGGGAGACCCAGGGCGCAAGCAGGCGCTTAGCGGCTGTGCGCGGACACGCAAACGCACCTTCCTAGGGCCCTGAGGCTTACGCGAACTCTTTTTGCGTTTACCCATCTTATCAGGTCGCGCGACTTGGTGACTCGGTGGTGTAGTGTCGGTGGTCTATGTGCAGCAGATTGCTGTAGCGTTTGCAGCCTTTCTCCGATTGCAGTATCAAATCGTTAGAATGATGTTGCGATTAGACTTGGCCCCGCGAGCCTTGCTTCACCACGGTGAAAGCCTTAACTTTGGTGGAGAATACGCTTCCGTACCGAGTATATACCCCTGTCGGCACTTGGCTCGTGCACGCGGGAGCTCGCTAGTGCCCCGCGGAGGTGATCCTGATGGCTGTCTTTTTGAGGACCAGACGTGCTTTGTTCAGAAATGTATAGGGAAGAAAACGAAAGTTAACGGGGTTGGAAGACGAAGATTAGTGTGTTTTTACCGTTTTCCTGTTATAACAGGAAAAACTCATGTTTTGCCGTCCTGGGTGCCAATTCTGGCTAGCCTTGACCCGCTCTTTTCGGCACCCTCAACCACCCTCCAGAGGTACCCCGAGCTCGGGCCACCGAGTACCTGCCAAAGTCACTTCACAGGCTTAGGAACTCCAAAGGGGCACCTCGATTCACGATTACGCACCATAGTCTTGGAGCGAGAATCCCAGAGCGTGGTGCTCAAGAGGTTTAAATTTGACTGGGTCGTGGGAGCAGAACGCTTAGGTTTGGAGTAGAGTGTCAACGGGAAGATCAGGGCAAGCACCTTGAACGCTGAGCACAATGATGTAATTCCTGACTTGCATCACAACCCCGCAAAATTGTACATCCAGTTTTCTTAGCGTACAACCCCAGCTGGTGGGCGTCTTCGTGTAAGGAAAGAACCCCCAACTCGCACGCGGGCCAAGACCTCACTCCTTTATCAATGGCCCGCCCTGCATTCTGTCATGTATATAATCAGTGGCCCTCGCCCCTTCCTTTGCGAGGGCCAGGTCGAAGTCTTTTACCAATACCAGTCATTGCTCGCTCTCTTCAGTACCTTCATCGTGACCACCTTGATCAGGCGTACCTGCCTTCACTTACACTTCGCTTCACTCCCTTGCAGCCTCGATGGCAACACATGGATTACCAGCCTCGGAAGACCACCAAAATCAGGCCCTCAGGCAACCAGCCTGCTTATAAGCTATTTCTCTCCAACTTCCCCTCCTCAACTATTTCCACTTCTTCAACTTACTCTACGTGGACCAAGCGGCTCATACTACTGGTCTTAGGGGACCAACAAACATCAGGCCCTATGCTCCATGTGGACCAACAGGCTCAGTAATCTCCAAACTCACGACCGTCCAGGTCACATGTTAAATCAGGTGACGCCAAAACCCATTCAACTTTGCCGCCTTCCAAGTCGTCCCAGATAGTGACGCTTTGTGACTATTATATATACGGATATGAGCGTCACCGCAAGATGGATTGCAAAGGACAAAGCTATTAAAGGGGCCAATTCTTGATTGTGGGATTTTCGACTAACTACAGTTATTCAGTTTCAACAAGTAAGGGCTGTCTTATTTGTAGCGGAGCAGTAGACCATAATGTGACGAACCTGGTTCGTACTGGACCAGCTGCAGAAGGCAGGCGCCTCAGGCAAGACTGGGGGCCCCGCTCGTCGAGAGCCAATCAGACGGTGCCCGGTGCCAAGAGGGCTCTTGGCACCAGGCAAACGGAAGGACGGTCAATCAGAGGTGGCCCGGTGCCAAGAAGGGTCTTGGCACCAGGCCAATGGCCCGGCACGCTAGCAGTGCCCGGCGCCAGGCAGCTCCTTCCTGCCGGGCAAGTAAGAGCTGCGCTCTTACTGGCCCGCCATAATTAAATAAATACGATGACCGTGTCCACGGTCTTAGATAGTTCTTGCTTGGTTCTTCAAGCAAGCAATACACATTCGCTGCACTCATACATTTTGAGTGGCATTCCGATTTGACTGTATTACCCGTGCGATAGGAGCTTGCCCTTTGTTCTATCTTCATAATTACCAACCCCAGCATTCTGTAGAGCCCGTGCTCCCTTACAGACAAACGACCCTAACAGTCGAGTAGTTTGTAATACATAATAGAGTAGACTGCTAAGTGTTCAGTTTATACACTTGATCATAGCATACGTTTATTAAAGCTGTTTATCTAAATTTCCTGCTGTTGCTAGTACATGTAAAGAAAAAGACACTCGCCTCGCGAACCACCTGTCAACGCGCACTCCCTTACACGCATTGACCGTCTGGCACCAACGGGCCAGATCACTGCTGGCTGGCATGTGCCACTAAGCCCATACCGGGCGCCTTGTGTCACATGCACATTCGGGACCGAGCCCTGAGCATGTATATAAACAATGGCCCTCGACCTTCTCCTTTGCGAGGGCCAGGTTGAAGTCTTACGCCAATACCAGTCTTTGCTCGCCTTCTGTTGTCCTCATTGTGACCACCTTGGTCAGGCGTACCTGCCCTCTCTTACAGTACGCTCCTAGGCTTTATAATATAGGCCTTGGGAGCCCTGTAAGCATTTGGCTTACAGAGGCAACAGGGAAAGGAAGTGCTGCACAGTTGGCCTCCGGCCAACTACTCATGTAACGCGGTGGCGTCAGAGAAAGATAGGGGTAATCGAAGAAGGATCGCGGGGACAAGATAGTCAGGAGGTGCAAAAGTGGGTGTGTGAAAAGTTCAATTGGAGCGTGGCCTTCCTCTGATTAGAGGAAGGCCACTCGTCTATTTATGCTCAATCTCGCCTGCCAGTTCCGGTGGTTTCCCAGCCTCCTTTCGAGGCCGGATCCGTCGAAGCCGTCACCACTGCCGGATGCGTCGGCCGTGCCGGCCCGACTCCGATCGCCGTTTGCCGTGTCAAACGCCGCAACCGGCTCCGTGGCCACAACCAGTGCATTCCCGCACTGCAGCCACTGGCATTCCGGCTCCACAACCGCATTCCTTCGATCGGGAGTGTGCCCAGGAATGGCCAGCCTCCCGCTCGCTCTGGGAACCGCTGGAGCGATTGGCCTCAATCGCTGCACCTGGCCTCGCAACCACTGGCGCAAAGGGTGGCCCTTGGCCACCCTGTTCCAGTTGGGCGGCGGTTCGCCTGACTTGTCCCTCGAAAGCGAGCGTCATGGAATTGAGGTTCTTGCTGCTCACTGAGACACCATACCCTCAATTCGCGATCTCGAACTCATTCAGGCGTACTTCCTAACGCAACGGATTGGGGAGTCGCGGATCAATTCGAAAGAATTGCGAGTTGATCCCTCAAATGCCGGCGTCGAGGGGTGCGGCAGGTCGTGTTGCGTTGCGTCACGTTGCACCTCTGAGCTTGAGTGCGGCATTTTTGCCATTGGTTAGAATACGCAAAGCCCGAGCCAGAGGAAACGAAAGGAGGAGGAGGAAAGGCAGAATTGTGGCGAGGGACCGAGGACATGAAAGTATTTATCGTCAAGAGTTGACTTCGCGATCCAGCAGCTGGTACGCGGGGCACCGGGAATGAGGGACAAAAATTGGGTCCGTGCGCTGAACTGTGATTGGCGGATGCCACGGCCAGGCGAAGCGCGGCCGGCCACTCAGAAAACAGAAGCCTCGACGGCAACACATGGATTACGGAAGGTGCAATTGTTTGTTTGAAGTTTCTATTAATTACCTCGAGCGACACACTCTTCTGCAGGGATGTGGATGGCGACTTCCCAGATATGTTCAGTTTCAAGTCATCATTCCTCACCTACATAGTAAGCTCTCCAAAGCCACAAACTCAATCCAACTCCGAAACTAAAACCTTGGCACTCATCATCCGATTTTCAGCCTTGGCTACCGCATGCATTTGTTATCTCTAGTTTTCCATATCATATCCCGAAAATGAACGTAGCACGTGTTGTACGTTGTTCACAGGACTTCTTTGCCAACGTTGCAACGACGGATGCCCGCTTTCGCTCCAGATCCGCAGGAGCGGAAGTCGATCCGATTGAGGCCCCACTATCAGCTCTCAGCGTGGAGACACGGTGAAGGAGGGGGGGGGTGCTGCAGGGGGGTTGTGGCCACTCCCGGGTCTCGTAACCCTGCTTTCGATCATCTAGGGCATTCCGACCGCCGGTGATAAACGCGCCCCTCGGACATGCTAGTACCAAGTTGGCGCTGGTTGGAACTTCCACATCCGACGTTGGTGCCCGTACTCGGTTGCTGGAGAGCTAGATTCCTTATCACGGGATTTATTTTCGGTAAGTCCCGAATGGGACGACCTAGGGGAGTATATGTCCTCACCGTCTCTCCCCTCTGTCTCACTTTTTTCTCTCCTTCTTTTCTTCTTTTTCTCTTTCTTTCTCGCCGCCTGCGTGTCATCGACATTCAGTGTGGACAGAACAGATAGAAAGAACAGACAAAATCGAACATTGCAGCCGGCGTACGTACTTCGTACACAGCCAGCTGTGTCGTTTGCCGACGCTCACGTAACCGTTCCCGTTCCCGTTCTTGTCCCCAAGTCCCTTCACAAAACAAAGTAGCGCTCGCCGCAACTCCTTGCATACCTACTGCAGGTAGTGCCACACTGTCTTTGTTGAGGCCGCCGTCACCTCGTGCGTGATCAGAGTCAAACACCTCCTACACGCCCGTTTACCTCGTGTCTTGCTCCATCTTGTCGCGCCACTGTGCACTCGCTGTCTCGGCCTTGCCTCTCTGTTGGACGTTGGCGCCATCTCGACAAGATGACGGCAGGTATGGATGAGGTGCTGAGTGCCTTGAAGGCCATAGCCCAGAACCAGACGGAGCTGCTGGCTGGGTTCGACGATATTGCACATCGCGTCAGCGCATTGGAGAAAGGTGCCAACGGTTCAGCGGCGGGCGCCGTCGACGACGTGGACGGTGCTGGCCAAGAGCCGACACCGCTCGCCTCTCCTTTGTCCCAGGCGTCGCTGGTCTCGGTGCCCGCCGACGCGGGGACCATCTCGCCGCCGGCCTCGAAATCTCTAGACACTAAGTCGGCCTTCACGTCTCGCATCGTCCTCACCACCTACCCCAAGCAGATTGGCATCAAGCCGCTGCCCATGGAATGGGGTGCCGCCGACCCGTTGAAGCGCGGTCCCGTGACGGTGCTGAGAGTACCGTCGACCATCCGCAAACGGAATGCCATCGGAGCACACGGCGGGTCCTATTCCATCTACTACGCCTTAGCCGTGGCCAGCAACGAGCTCAAGGCCGACCACAAGCCCGACTTTACCAACACGGAGCCCGCCGTAAACATCGGCCCCTTTCCCCAGTGGGCCGACAAGAAGAAAATCGTGTCCATGGATCCCTGGGGCCACGTTGTTCCTCAAGTCTTCAAAGACCTCATCGAGAAAGACAATGGCATGTGTTTTTCGTGGCAGGCCCAAAATGTAGCTCTAGCTCTAATACGTTTTGATAACAGTGGATCTCCGCCCAACGATTGCCGTCACCAAGGCGCATATGAAATTGTCCGAGCTGGAAGATAGCGTCCGGAGCGGCCGGCTTGTCCCGGACGGCAAGGTGTGCCTCAACGCGTCGGGTGAGCTCGCCGTGACCAAGTTTGCTGTCGAGCCCGTTTGGTATCTCCCAGGCGTGGCCGAGCGCTTTGGCATTGACGAGGGCACCTTAAGGAGGTCTCTCTTTGAGCACACGGGCGGCATGTATCCCGAAGTAAGTCGTACCGCCGAAGCTAGGCAGCGCTGTCTGACACGAAGCTGATTGCCGCGGCCCCCTAGTTGATCACACGCGGCGACATCAAGGTGTTTCTGCCGCCTATTGGTAAACGGCCATGACTCTGCGCCCAACCCCCCCTCGTTTTGGTCCTATTATTGACTCCCTACAGGCGGCCTGACCGTTTACGTCTTTGGAGACCCCGCGAATATGTCGGATCCATCCAAGAGACTTGCGTTGCGCATACATGACGAAGCAAGTCCCCGTCCAATCCCTTGACGAGCCCCCCACTGATGCGACCTCCCACAGTGCAATGGCAGCGATGTCTTCGGTTCCGACATCTGCACCTGCAGGCCCTATCTCATCTTCGGCATCGAGGAGGCCGTCAAGGAAGCACAGAATGGTGGCACTGGCGTCGTGATCTACTTCCGAAAGGAAGGCCGGGCCCTTGGTGAAGTAACAAAGGTATGCTCCCTCATGTCCGTTGTCGGGAATACCATAATCAAATTGCTCATTCGCCTCTAGTACCGTACGTTGAACTCCGCGCGCGTCCACTGCAGCGGCCTTCCCTCCTTTTTTCGGAGCGCCGTGGCATTGTCTAACAGAGATCTGCAGTCGTGTACAACGCAAGGAAACGCGGGGAAGATCGTGCATCGGACTATTTCAAGCGGACTGAAAACATTGCGGGCGTCAAGGATATGCGGTTCCAAGCCCTGATGCCCGATATCTTGCACTGGCTGGGTATCACCAAGATTGACCGCATGCTGAGCATGAGCAAGTAAGTGGTTTTTCGCCTTTGCTAGGTCGGCAGACCCGAGCTGAAACTGACTCGTGTGGTTCTCCAGTATGAAACATGATGCTATCGTGAGCCAAGGGTGAGTACATGAGCCATAAGCACGCCATGTGGCCGGAACCGGCGAGTCTAACTGCGCTGCCAATAGTATCCCCATCCACGAGCGAGTTGAGCTCCCCGAGTCCTGGATTCCAGCCGACTCTAGGGTTGAGATCGATGCGAAAATCACCGCCGGTATGATACGTTGCACTCTCCATGCTCCGTTGGAATTCAAGCTGACGGGATTTTTGTTTCAGGGTACTTCACGACAGGTCATCGTATGACAGACGAGGAGCTCAGAGCCGTGCAGGGCCGGATATGGGAGGAGTAAGCATTTCCCACCCTTTTCAGAACGAATCGCAGAGCCGGGGCTGACGCAGCATACAGTATCGACCACTGAGGTTTATCTAAATAAGTGAGTCTTCGGGGCGAACTCGCTCTGGAGGCTGCAACGTCTTGAGTGCCACTCTAGCTTGGAGCTGCGCATCCTCTTGACTGGGTCAACCAATGCCCTTAGGAGCTCACGCCACGCGCCCAACTAGAATATTTCCCCTATAGCAGACTGGTTCTCTCTTCCCGTTTTAGACAAGCTGTCAGGAAGAGGGTTTGTCCCCCACGGGTGACTTTTTTCCAACGAACATTAAAAATTCTCTCTTGTCACGCGCTCTCGGAAATCTGTGCAACCTGTCGATCAACATGGGGGTGCTGCTTCTAACCATGGATATGTCGGAACCGGATTCCAAGCTTTTGTCTTTTTCAGTCACCACAACGGTATGTAGTGCGCAGCGCACACGACGTAATGACAGTACCTGGATCTGCCCGCCTCATAGCTCCCTGGAGCGGGTGTGATCCTTGTCAAAATTATAAACCGGTCGTAGTGTGATGGCGTTCTCCTCTGACATCACGAAGCTGGCTAGCGTAGCCCGAGAAGAGAATACCTAAATCATCTTGGTGGGCAAGAGCCGCGTTGGCATTTCCGGCAACCCCTTGCTGTTTTAGCACGCTTACTAGTCTAGCGACAGGTTATCTGGAAACGGTCGTTGGCCTGCGGCGCAATCCTGGCTTCAAAGCCATGTATAAAAGGAAGATGAATGGGCAATTGGTTTTCGCAGGGCATCATGGAGCGATGGCAAACCCCCAACGCATTTTGAAAATCGCGCAGAGATCTATGGCATGTTCCCAGACGTGAAAGCTTTTCGTTTCTCTTTTGGGGTGAGAGGGACAATCCCTCGTGATAGTGCCATTTTCCATTGTCCAACACTCGTGTCTCCCCGCGCTGGTTTCCCAGTACGAATTGCTTAGCCACGCCAGCTCTCCGTGTGTATTGTTGATAGATAGGTACCTACCTTGCCTCCCCACAACACTAATAATCTGGAAGTAAGAAGCACGCAAAGGCAAGGCAAGCACAAAAAGGAACAACAGCATGGATGGGGTCTGCAAGCTAACGCATGCAGTAAACATGACTGTTCCCCCACAACCATTCGACAATTCGTCGAGAGCTGCATTCACGAAGAAAAGTGACTGAAGGTGACTGGCAACAAAGCAACGAGCATCAGGCTATCGTCGGCCAATTCAATTCAACCGCCAGATTGTCAACTGACTCAACTGCTCACATTTACGAGCTACCAGAGAGACACGGAGAAGCAAACCAACAAATGGGGACCTGAAAATCTAAATTCACGGAATCCTTCGCATGCCTAGGATACACACCCCCAGGATAGTGGTGGGGTGACCATCAATGGCTTGGGGAATAAGAGAACGAAGCCCAAAGGCCGCGGACCGGCGAACTAGTCGTGCGGCAACAATGAAGCGAGCAAGCTCTCTTCAGTCAGGTACGGGACGGCGTGGAGGGAAACTTGAACACGGCCCTCCACAGGGGGGTTTTCCCCGCCCTTGGATGGGCCGAACCTTTGTCCTTGGGTTGTTTGCAAATTAATAAGTATCTCAATGGCGGAGAGTGCCGAATACCTTACCCCTCGCCCCCCCTTCTCGCCTCATTCTGTAAATGTGGATTGGATTGGATGTGGTTATCTAATCCGTCCAGGCGCCATGGCTTCCTGCCCTTCTCACGAAAGGATAGCTTCTTGCTAGCTTGTAGCAAGCTGGCCAAGCCCAAGTAACACGAACGTGGAAAAGGGCTGGCTGGGCGCCGCTGTTCGGCAACTCTCTCTGTTCTGTCAGACACGCGCACACGCAACACAAACACACGCAACACACACAATAGGACACACACAATAGGACACACACAATAGGACACATACAATGGGACACACACAATGGGACACACACGCGCTGCGCACACGACACCACATCGACCATGCATCATCAGCCTGCAGCTTGCAGCTTCGAGTTTCTTGAAGTGTCAATCCTTGAATGGCTGACGTTGGTTGCCGTACCCCACCGAGTGGGTAGTCTGGAAGCCTGACGAGGGGGGGTATGTCGCTTGGCACTCTCCGCTTTTATCTGCGGGACAGTTGGACCGGTCAGCATGCGGTTATTGTGGTTGGGGCTGGCTGTTTCCATGGCCGCCGCCCCAGGCCTAGTGGCCCCTTCCGCTGGCGGGATAGGTGCCCAAGATCCCAGTCCCGAAGCCTGGGCTGGGCTTGGGGAAACCCTACCTTGCCCCCCCGTAAGGATGGAATGGCAGCCACCACCGTTCAATGGGGAAATGGCCGCACCGCAACCTGCCTGCCCCCTGCCCACCTTTATACCAAAGGGAGGTAGTCCCGGCCCCAAAAGCGAGCATAGCCCGTGGCATGGTACATACTGTATCCGTACCTCCTGTACATACATGCACGGTGGTGGACGGCAGCGGCACAGTTATCCCACAAGTAGTGTACCTGGCTGTGCCTTGCCCGTTGGCCGAAACCCGGGCGTCCGAGAGAGGAAGAGCGAGACGTGGGTGCAGATGGGGGGCCAGGTCGTCGGGCGGCAGGCCTGTGGACCACCCACTGTGGTAGGCAAGCATCCAGCAACTAGCAACCAGCAAGACAGGCAGGCAGGCACGGTCACACTGGCGGACCTGACCACCTAGCAACTACCCTGGCTGTCTACCCTTTCTGACGCCCTGGGTCGAACGGGTAGCGGGCGGGCGGGCTTAGCCTCCCCCATCCTTTCCCGGCCAACTCAAACCATTGAGTGACAAGTGGCAATGTAGCCCAAAGTTGCCGTCATTGAATCTGGGAAAAGACCTCTCCGGGATTGAGCGGCATCGCATTTCAGCCCAAGTGGGCGGCTTTCTTAAATTCCTCATCATCTGATATTAGCCCCCCCCTTTTCCCACCTCACTTCTCTACCACCTCTTCAACATATCAGCAACTCAAGGATCCAGCCATCAGTATATGCACCACGACTGATATACACCAGATCGCCCAGTCAAGTCACTGCGACCAGTAGTGCTGCAGCCTATCACAAATATGATGGCCTCGCTCTCCCCCGACTCGAGGCGCATGCAGCGGAGGGATTCGTCGAACCGGAGCGACAGCAAGAGACGGCCAAGGCTGCTTCGAGCCTCGGCCACCGAGCCGTCCATTACAGCGTCCAATGCAAGCCGCAACGCTCTCGCGAACTCGCAATCGAGTCACCGGGCATCCGAGCTGTTGAGCCGGGTAGCCTTCATCTCGGGTTCTCCTCCGGACTCTGTCATCCGGTCTACGTCGCCGCTAGCCGCCCGGGCAGCCATGTTCGAGAGCATGGACCGGCAAGGAGAACTGTCATCATCTCCAGTCAGCTCGCCAGACGGTTTCGACGACTTGCACACTCATCCTTGTATGTTGTTGCCCTGCGGATTCTTGAGTCCCTTAAACCGTGTCCGTACTTGTGCTCGGTACTAACACCAAACCCAGATTCGGGACGTTATTTCAGCTTCCCCAGCTTCGACATGTACGAAGCGGGCCAGCAAGATGACGACAAGGACAACGACTTGAAGTCGCCTTGACTGAGACGCGTCTCAAAGCCTAGGTCAGCTGCACGATGCCATGATACGTCCAGTGTAGCGGCCGGTCATCGAGATTGAGCAGCTCATCGAGCATACAACACACCTCTCCCCCCGGAACCGGAGTATCACAGCATTTCGAATGCTGCATCACGCCCGGGATGGGGAAGCTTGATACTCCCGCCGAAACGTGGCATAGCCCGCCCGCCCAAGGACGCAGCCGAACAGGAAAAGCGCGTGTTCGCTTTCAATGATGCAACATGCAGCAAACTCCGTGTGTTGTTGTGGATCCTGCACTACTGTGAAAAGAGGGTTGAAAAGGGGAGCTGAGAGCGCCAGAGACGGACAACATCTGGCACCCAGGCCGGCGGTATCTGCCCAGCCAACAGAGAGCGGAGGAAGGACGCTGGCCATACCCACTTTGGGCTTGACCGCTCCAAACAAACACGCTCGTGTACATAATGGCGGCATGACACGTTTGTCGGCATCGGACTTGGGACAAGGGAGGCATTGCAAGGTGTTTTTTTCTCTAACGACTGTGGACGGCACGGCCGTTTTGTCTTTTCCAGTGGAGTTTCTGGATGGAGTTGAACGCCGCATCCTATTGGTATGGCTCTAGCGACGACGAGCGACAGGTGCAACGCTAATAACGACGCAGCAAGTGGGACGGCCCCGGAATTCTGCGTCGTTTCAATGAACAAAAATGTAACGAAATAATGTCTGTAATGATACCACGAGGATCAAAGCCTCCAAGCAATACAAAACGTATAATGCAATCTTCTGTCCATCATCGTGACCAAACGCCCATGTGATGCGCAGCACGAGTAGAGGGAGGTTGCCAATTTGCGATGCTTGTTTGGAAGATTATCCAGATGGGAGCTCAAGCAGGCGAACCCTGCTTAACGAATCCCTTATCGATTACAAGTGCGCCCCCAGCTCCATTTGGCTAGCAGCGGCACCACACCCCACAGGCGAGCCCTAAGCCCGTCTAGCCAATGAAAACTGCCCCTCTTTTGCCCCACACGACTGGTTTTTCCGGGCGCGGGCTGGCAGCCCACACAACGAATTCACAATTTCACACCCAAAGGAGAAACGCAAATTTCGCGACCTCGATTGCACGGCCTCCATCACCAACCAAGCAGCACTTTCTGTCTATCCCGGACAAGTGCTCGTCAATATGGCTGTTGGCAAGTATGTTGCCCCCCCGAACCAATTTTTCTCTCGATCGGCTAAGCACTGCGTCACGACCTGGCCGAGACTGGGAGCCGCCCTATTTCGATTTGCTGTGGCTGACTTTCGGACGCAGGAACAAGAGACTGTCGAAGGGCAAGAAGGGCCTCAAGAAGAAGGCCCAGGACCCCTTTGCCCGCAAGGACTGGTTTGGCATCAAGGTGAGCGTCGAAATGTCCTCGTTTTGATTCGCCGTGCAGCGAGGCTGATAGATATCGAACCCATAGGCCCCGACACCTTTCAACATCCGAGAGTGAGATCCCTTTCGCCGAAGACCGGCCCCTCGTTCGACTGCCGCAGACCATGAGCACGCAAATTTCTAACCGTGATGAATTAGTGTTGGCAAGACGCTGGTGAACCGGACCACCGGTCTCAAGAACGCGGCCGACGCCCTCAAGGGACGCATCTTCGAGGTGTCTCTCGCGGATCTCCAGAAGGACGAGGACCACGCTTTCCGGAAGATCAAGCTCCGGGTGGACGAAGTCCAGGGAAAGAACTGCCTGACCAACTTCCACGGTCTGGACTTCACCTCCGACAAGCTCCGGTCGCTCGTGCGCAAGTGGCAAACACTGATCGAGGCCAACGTCACGGTCAAGACCACCGACGACTACCTCCTCCGTCTCTTCGCGATTGCCTTCACCAAGCGTCGCCCTAACCAGATCAAGAAGACCACGTATGCGGCGACGTCACAAATCCGGGCCATCCGCCGCAAGATGACCGAGATCATCCAGCGCGAGGCCTCGAGCTGCACCCTCACCCAGCTCACCTCCAAGCTGATCCCCGAGGTCATTGGCCGCGAGATTGAGAAGGCCACCCAGGGCATCTACCCCCTCCAGAACGTATGTTTGAGACCGGCCTCGCTACGCCACGGGCCCTGTCGTGGGTTTGTTAGGTTTGCAACTGTATGCTAACGTGTAGTAGGTGCACATCCGCAAGGTCAAGCTACTCAAGGCGCCCAAGTTCGACCTCGGTGCGCTCATGACGTTGCACGGCGAGTCGAGCACGGATGAGACGGGCCAGAAGGTTGAGCGCGAGTTCAAGGAGCGGGTCCTTGAGGAGGTATAAGGGATTGGTTGTTTCGGGGAACGCTTCTGGGACGGGTTTATCTAGCAATACCTTTCTGGGACATTGGTCTTGCTTTTTCGTTGCATTGGGCGTCGTACCATGGTACAGTAGTCAAGGTAACGAATTTGCGTCCTGACGACGGGACAAATGGAATCAAAAGGACATAAAATGACCATGACGCAAGCTGTCGTGTTTCGCTGCAAATGTCTGGCATCCCCAGCTTGGTGCGACTTCTATGTGGATAACAGCACGCCGGTGACCTGGTTAAGTCTTTAGGTGGGCACTACTAGTACTTTAGTGCCTAGCGAGCCACGGCTTAGAGAGCGAGGTCAACGAGAAATGTCCAGCTGACAGGGCCCTAGCGATGGGCGCCCGCTGCAGTAGCCAACAATGAGTGCTTGCGTTTGATGTCCTTTGGCTGGTGGCTGAAATGACGTGAACGCTCTCCCGCTCTTTGACGGCCTAACCTTTGCCGAAAGTGCTGTCGAGGGCTTTGCAAACTCGTATGACGACTTTTTCCCAGCTTCAAAATAATACAGGCAGCTTCATTCATTTCATTTCTAGCTATGGATACGGATACGTTGCCAGCTTTCTCTCTTCTTTTGGTTGCAAATGTTGTGTTGAGCGGTGAAGTTTTATTCATAACGTCATAGCAAGGAGGAGCTACTTGAAGCTAGTCGCTGGTGACGAGGACCACGAATCCGGATCCAGCCAGAAAGCAAGCCTCGCCTCGACAAACCGTGACCACTCCTGTATCCGTGCCTAGGGAGGTGATTATCCTCTCCATCCAACCTTCTTTCGAGTTCAGTTCCAATAATAAACACTACACTGCACCAGCCAGCCAGGAAAGAAGTAATTTCGTTATCTTACCTGATGATTCAATACCCCGCCAGTATTGAATAGCGACTCGGGAGGAGGGAATTTGTTTTACCTTTTCTGGTTTGTTGTTTGTTGCTGGCTGGCTGGCTGGCTGGATCCTCTGGCGCTACCTCTCTAAAGCCTACCTGCCTACCTTACGTACTGTAAAACACTGTACTTACTGTACCGGCTGTATATACGCACGACGACCCCGCTGTGCCCAACTTTACTGCATCATCGCCGTCGTCGCCTCAGCTATTCGTACCTTTTGTTACTATCACCACTATCCGTACCTTTACCTTATTTGCCATACATAACCTACCGCGCACGCACCCCATCGCCACCCATGGCGTCGGATGATTCTTTGCCGACGCTCAAGATATTGCTCATCGGGCCGTCGGGAGCTGGGAAATCTGCTTGTGAGTCCGCCCCTCTCTGTCCCCTTTTCGACCCTGGCTTCTCTTGCCACGTGCATGTATATACATGTATCCATACACGTATATACACACATTTCTGAGGTTTAAGAGTACGGGGATTGTTGTCCTCGAGATCTCTTATGGAGGGACTGATTGGGTTTGGTATTTGGTTCAACCACAACCACATCCACAACATACACGCAGCTTCGGCCCGGGTCTTGTCATCGATATTCAACTTTCAAGACGTCGTTCCCAGCTGAACTCGCCCCTCACATACTCTCACTCTCACTTTAATTTTTACTTCTGGCCCCCGGATGGCGGGGAAAGGGGCGGAAATATATGTGTGTGTATGTGGCGACTGACTTTCTTTCCCGCGGCAGTGCTCACAAGGTATTGCGATGACGAGTTCGACCCGGAGTCGTCGACCGCGACTATCGGTATCGACTTCAAGGTAAGCTAGTTTCAAGTGCCCTGTCATTTCCTTTTTTTTGTTTCATGTCAATAGCGTCTTTCATTTATTTCTATGTGCTTGGTCTGTTTCGTTGAGTTAGAGAGTCCTTGGAGTTGGGAGCAAGCTCGTATCACATAATACATGTTCTCACTCACACGGCACGCACGCATCGGCGGATCCGTGTTGGCAACCACGCACCCCCCTTTCTTTTGGTATCATGAGAACAATACCTAACCCGGCGCCTTTAGATCAAGAAACTCTCTGTCAGGGGGAAGGCATATCGGCTGACGCTCTTCGACACGGTGAGCTAGCCCCTTCTCTCATTGTGCCTCCGACCCAGTTATTGACTCAAGACGAACACGGTGACAGGCTGGGCAAGAAAGGTTCCGCACCCTCTCGACAAGTTTCTACCGGGGAGCCCACGGCGTGCTTCTGGTCTACGATATCTCCAACCGGGCCAGCTTCCTGACCATGGAGAGGTGGTTTGATGAGGCCGAGACCAACACGGTCGACGGCGTTGCGTTGTACCTGGTACGTCGACAAGATTGTGCCACGTCTTCGGATGCACGCACTCCAGCGCGGATGTGCTGTTCCCATGGTGTTAACCAAAAGACACGTGACTGACGACAACTGATGTTCTAGGTTGGGGCCAAGCTCGACAAGGCCGAGACCAGCCGCGAGGTGTCCGCAGAGGAGGCCAGGGCGCTGGCTGACGCCCACGGGGCGCGCTTCTGTGAGGCTAGCGCCAAGACGCGCGAGAACGTACGGCGGTCCTTTGTCGAGATTGTCGACCAGATCGTGCAGAGCCCGGGCCTACTCTCGGGGGCCACCTCGAGCCGGACCGCAGGGACGGTCGGGCTGGCCGACAGCGCCGGCGGCTATCTCTCCAGCTGCCCCTGCTGAAGTGTATGCCATTCTCCCCCCTCCGTCACCGTTCTCTCTTTTTTCCAAATCCAGAATACGTCCTTACCCCGTCCCCCTCACCTACCATTTGCGTGTCGTCGTTGTCAACAAAGGCACATTCATCTACTGCTTGCGTCCCTTTCACACTCACTAGCCAAAGATTGCATCGGCTCCTTGAAGGCTATGCTGTACGAAATTCTGATACCCCAATTTTCATTTTTCTTGTCTTTCTTTGTACACTGGGAGGTCTGTCTAGGGTGTTCGTGTTTTTGTCTATTTGTATTCTAAAGGTTCATCGCGGTTTGTGCAGGGTTTAGAAAGGGAGGAAAGGAAAGGGGCATATGTCTAGGTGTGCCCCATGCCCACACGCCACGCCATCGCCGCCACCATAGAGGAAAGACCACCAACGCGTTCCATTGCAGTAATACATGTTTTCTTAAATGCCACATGCTCTCCTACCTGACGTCCCGCACTGCCTCTAGTCCTTGGACTCGAGGAACTTGACCACGGCTGTTTTAAAGAGGCTGGTCAGCATTTTCAATTCTCAAGTACAGCAATTGATCCAGTATGCTTACCCTGCCTGAAGGCCTCGGGGTTCTCGGAAATGACCCAGTGGCCCGAGTCGACGTCGACGAGCTCGAAGCGCGGGAAGAACTGCCCAATGACGGGGATCACCTCGTCGGGCACGTACTTGCTCCGCGTGCCGCGCACAAACAGGACCGGCTTGGCGAAGCGCGCTGCGCTGGGGTCCCGCACGGGGAAGTCGCCCATGTGGTCGAGCGCCTTGCCCAGGATGTCGAGCGGCACGCGGAACTTTTGCGTCGCCGACTCGCTCTCGGGCCGGTGCAGGTTGCCCAGAAGGAACTGGCGGATCACTAGGGACTAGGGGGAGTGTTAATATTTTCTGTTTTGTGTACTTATTATTGCATGGGATGATGGTGGAACTACCTTCTCGTAGGGCTCGAGGATCTTGTCGGCGTCGGACTGGCGCGTGACCCCGGCGTCGTCAATCTTCTTCATGCCCTGGATGTAGCGCGCGAAGTCGCTCTTGATCCGCGCGTCGACGGGCGCGTTGTCCACCGACACGAGGTCGGCGATCAGGTCCGGCTCGCGCAGTGCCACGGCCATGGCTGTCTTGGCGCCCCTTTTCCCAGGGGGGTTTAGTTAGTTTGCCTATTGGTGGGAAGGAAAAGAGAAACACTCACATGGAGTGCCCGATCAGCGTCGGCTGCTTCAGCCCGTGCTGCCGGATGAAGTCGCCCACGTCGGCCGCCATGGCCGAGTAGTCGTGCCGGCCATGGTGCGGGGACTCGCCGTGGTTGCGCAGGTCCTATAACCGCGGTTAGTGTCAAAAGGGGGACTTTGCCGGAGAGAGTGAAAAGAAGCCAAGGGCACCGCTGCTTACTAGTGCAAAGACGTAGCGTCCTAGATCACGGGCAAGCACTCTTTACGAGGGAGATACAGTCAGCAAGCGTTTTATTTATCATTTGGTGGTGACGGTTTGTTCACCCGGGCGAAGACTCACTTACTTATGCTCCTGTTGTTCTTCTTGGATCCAAATAGGCCGTGCATGACAATAATGGGCGACGTCTGGCGGTCGGCCACGGGCTTGGCGGGCTTGTGCAGGTCAAAGGCCAGGGGTACCGTCGAGATGGGCGCCGACGTGGACATGGGCGCCGTCGCCGCTGCAGAAGGACGCAACATTCTTCTCGCCGCCGACGATGCCGACGACAGCATGGGCGTGCGGCGGCCGAAACATGCCGAGCACGCCTGCCGGACCGCGCCGGCGGTTTGGGGTAGCCTGCTGATCATTCTTTTTTTTCTGGTTTATAATTTTCGACCTGTTTCTTGTCCGACCGCCAATGTTGGTGAAAGGACGCCGACGCTCGGTGAAACCTTCTTTTTCTTTCGGGTTCCGATTCAGGAGCCAGCGGAGTTTTACGATAGGGCGGGCACGGGCCAACGACGTCATTTTTCCCAGGGTTTACGGAGTAGGGTTAATTATTCGGTTCAGGGTTGACGAGCCTTCAACAACCGAATTTCAACAACCGCCTGCTTATCCCGGTGCAAGCTCAGCATCAAGAGAAGCCATTGCCAGACCCCAGAGACATGGACCATCCTCCTCCGATAACGTGAGGCTGTGCGGCTTGGTTTGCACCTTGCGGGCCAACTAGAAGTGGCCTTCCTTGGGAATGCTTATCTCATTACCACCTTCAGAGTACCTTCCATTAGGTACATTGGGTTCCTTACCTTACCTGCGGTAAACGCTAAGATAGACTCGGCGCCATACATTGTGTATGTAACCCCTTTTGTTGTCAAGCTTGGTCAGAGTGCATTGTACCCATATGCGGCCGCCAGGTACCGACACCGAGAAAATGGAACCTGCAGTGGTGGTTTGCATCTTTTTGCGGAAGCTTGGCTTGTCGATTGTCGATACTAAGGCCTACTTTACCTTATCCAATAGATCAATTCCTTCCTTCAAACTAGTATCACGTCAGACTAACCAGTTAGCCATTCATTCATTGCCTTGGCAGCTTCAGCTTCCTTCTTGCCGGCCACGAGAACGCGGACCGATGGGAGCTGGCAGGCAGCAAAATGGCCATCCTATTCCTAACCCCAGCTTCACGGCGAGGCCGCCCCACCCCGCCCCGGCAGCAGCCACGTCCGACACTTAAAGTCTTGCTCCGTCTCTGAGCCCGGCTGTTTGACCTTTGTCTAGCCGCACATTAGCTCCGGGTTAGACTACCCAACGCCTAACGTCGCTCCACGCGGGGGTACCAAAGCAGTCTAGCAACGGCTTGCGTGGCTGAGTTTAAGTTTGAGTTTGCTGTTGTGCTATGAATAACCTACCCCGGCCTAGAATACACTTTGGCGCCGTCGACAGCAGCTCGAAAAGGCCGGTACCCCAACCTCCGCCCCTGTCAAGTTGTCAGCTACGCTACTGTTCACTGCCCTGGAGGCCTACATAAACAGGCAGAAGGGCGAGCTGTCGAAAAGACTGATCCACAGTTTCCAACTATTGCTCGTTTTCTTTTCGCCATTGTCATCTGATCCAAACCCGAGCAGGCCGGAGATCAACAGGCCAAGCCCTACATCACCAGCCCAAGCCGCCTGCAACATGTTGGACCCACAGATGGGCCTCTTCACTATGACGTCGTGGGCGCCGGCCCTAGACCCGGCCGACATGATGTTCTACAACACCACGGCCGGCGACTATCTCGACGACGACGACGGCGGGCTCAACACGTCGTACTGGCTGCACCTGGTCATTAAGATCGGCATCCTGTGCGGCTGGTTCAGCGACCGCCTCAAGCAGCACGCGTGCCTGATCCGGGAGGCCTGCAGCGAAGCTGCCGAGGAGCGCCGCATGCGAGCGGCCGGGTCCGCGGTGAGCGGCAGCAGCAGCCCCGCTGGTGAGGCCACAACAGCCCCAACCACGTTCCCGCAGTTCAGCCGCCTGCCCGCCGAGCTGCGGCAGCAGATCTGGGCCGAGTCGCTGCCCGGCCCGCGCGTCCTGATGTTGCAGGTCCCGAAAACCAGCCGCCGCCGTCGCTCCTCGCTCCTCCCGTTTTCCCGGCCCAAGAGCGGACGCCGCTCGACTGCCAGCACCGGCACAAACACTGGCAACGAACAAACACTTCCATCATCTTCTTCATCCTCATCCTCACCATCAGCAAAACTCCGACTCGCCTGGCGACGTCACAAGCACACTCTAACCACTAACAGTCCCAGTCCCAGTCACGGTTACAGCCGTAACAACAGCACCACCGCCACCAGCAACCACAATCACAGCCGCAGCAATAGCGACAGACAAAACGTCTGGTCCTGCACCGCGCCAATCCCCACAGCCCTCCACGTCTGCGCCGAATCGCGCGCCTTCGCACAGCGACACTACCGCCTCGGCCTCGCACCGGGCGGTACCAACAAAAGCGGCGCACCGAGCCCACGCATCTACGTCGACTTCTCGCGGGACGTGATCGCGCTCGACGCGGCGGCCGTCGTGTCGGCCGCGGGCCGGAATCTCTGGCGGCTGACGCGCGACGTGCGGTGCGTGCGGCATCTCGCTGTCGCGGCTCTGTATACCTCTGAAAGTGGTGGGGTGGAGGTGCGGGACGGGAATGGGGAGCAGCGCAGTGGCGGGCTGAGTGCTGGCTGGTTTGGGGCTGATAATGGAGGTAGGAGGCGGGCGGGGCTTGATGGTGTTGAGGACGTGGCGGTGGTCGACTCGGCGCTGTTCGCGGCGGGCATCGTGCCGCGCGTCGCGCAACTCGACTGGGTGCACTGGATGCGTTGGCAGTGCGGGAAGGGCAGGGCGAGGTGGGCTGTTGGTGGTGGTGGGAGGGAGGATGGGGATGGGGATGGGAATGAGAATTAAAAGGGGCAGGAGGATGTGGGGGCGGGTGATGGAGGGGGAAGTGGTGGAGGGGGAGGTGGTGGCGTTGGGAGTGAGACTGAGTCTGCGACTGTCGTCACCATCACGGGAGAGGAAAAGGGGTAACCCGTTTTTTCACGTTGTTGATTATCTTTTTGTCAGGCCCCTTTTTTAGTTTCCCCACGGCGGAAAAGCATGCTATGACTAAATGTAACGACCTGGATGAATAATAGCTATTGAAGTAATACAGTCACACCCGCTAGACAATTTACCTTGAGATTTCATTTGCCAACCACAGTAATGCCGGGTTGCAAGATTCCGTTTGACACCATTGATATTCGCATGCACACCCGTATCTACACAAGTCTCTCACAGCCTGCTCGACAACCTGAGGTACGTGCCGCCCAGCTTGAGCATCTCGACGGCCTCGGCGACCATGTCGTCGACAATCTCACCAGCGGGCTGGACCCTGTCGATAGCACCGGCGACCTGGCCCATGAGGTGGGGCGGGTCGATCTCGTTGCCCTCGTCGAGGTCGTGCTCGAGGGGCACGACGCCGCGGGCGCACAGGTCCTGGATCTTCTGGGGCTGGGCGTGCCACGCGCGGATGTAGTCGTTGGTGCGCATGCGCAGCGGGCGGCCGCTGAGCACGAGGGTGCGCTCGGTGCCGTCGAAGCCGCAGCCGACGACGGCCTGCTTGTGCGCGTCGCTGCACCCGGCCTCGGCGCTGGCCACGAACCGCGTGCCGACCCACACGCCCGCCGCGCCCTGCATGAGCGAGCTGGCCAGCCCCCGGCCGTTGGCGATGCCGCCGGCGGCCACGACCAGCGCCGGGCGGTCGCCGCCCAGCATGGCCGGGCGGAAGCGGCGGGCGACGTCGACAACGGCGGGGATCAGCACGCTGTTGGCGATGTCGCCCGTGTGGCCGCCGCCCTCGCCGCCCTGGGCGCACACCAGGTCGACGCCGCGCTCGAGGGCCTTGACGGCGTGCTTGGGGTGGCCGACCATGTTCATGACGAGGATGCCGGCGGCGTGCAGGCGGTCGACGACGCCCTGCGACGGCACGCCGACGGCAGAGACAAACAACTTGGCGCCCGAGGCGACGGTGATGTCGACCAGCTCGTCGAGCTTGCCGGCCGTGTAGTCGTGGTTGGTGGCGCGGGCGCCGCCGCCGACCTGGGGCAGGGCCAGGTCGATGCCGAAGGGCAGGTCGGGGCGGGCGAAGTGGGCCTTCATCTCGGCGATGATGTCGCGCAGCTGGTCGGGCGTGTACATGAAGCCACCGATGACGCCGAGCCCGCCGGCGTTGGACACGGCCGCCGCGAGCAGCCCGCCCGACGTGCGCGCCATGCCGGCTAGGATGATGGGGTGCCGGATCCCGAGCAGCTCCGTCAGCGGCGTCGTTATGGGGCCGCAGCCGGCCGTTTTTGCGGAGGGAGCCATCTTTGTCAGTCTGGTGTCTCTGTCTCCTTTCCTCTCTTGCCGTCTGCTGATACTGATACTATGTCTTGTCAAAAGGAGGTCAGACACCAGACACCAGAGCCCGTAAGTAATGTCGGAGAACCTAGAATAAATATAGGACCGATTCTCGCAGGGGGGGCGATGGACACGATGTTTCGAAAGTCTAAAGGAACCGACGAGAGGATATCCGATGTCCGTATGTACTATGTAGGAACTGCAACTACAGGCCCGAGATCACATCGCGCGAGAGAGGAGATACTAATAAGGGAGGAGACATTAGTCAATAGATACCTATTTACCTTGTGAAAGAGGTGCTGGTGCTAGCTCTCAATAGATACAAGCTGCTTCTCCCTTCCCCTCCATCCCAGGATCGATTCGGGGTGAGGATGGAAGCTCCCCCGCGGGACGGGACCCCTGCAGGCCATTGAATTGGCATCTAAACCGCCTGCCAGCACCACAGTGTGGGGTCTGGGGTTGGGCGTGCAGCGGCGAATGCGGGGAAGCTCGATCGGGGGGTGGCTGAGACTGCTGGGAACCGAGGCACGTTCGACGATCTACCCTAATACCGGCTTGGATTGTGTTCCTGGGGACGAACCGCGGAACCCATTTTCTGCCGATGGCGTCCGTGAAATTGTTGTTGTAAGTGGCACAACGTTGGAGAATTGGCATATTAATTTACTCCGTTTGTTTAGTTTTTAGTAGGTTTGCTGTAAGTTCTTCATTTATCTAGGGGGGATTGAACTGTGATTCTACCCCTTCATTCTCTTGGGCCATCCAATTGATAGAATAATACCTAGTGCGTTGTAGGTACGGATCAACAGGTACCTAAGTTATGTCCAAAGTTAACCGTGGATCGGCTTGGCCTTCCGATCCAAGCGCCATCAACCACCTCGATACACTTTATACAGGAGCAGAACCCCTATGCTCGCATCTCCCCATGTCCATACTAGTGTTCTCTCTGCTGTCTCCCTGTCTCAAACCAAGATCATACAGCTGCATCTCAGTAATTCTTTTTGATACCCGCCAATAGGAAAGGTATTAATATATAATCAAGCTGTCTTGAGGACCTTGATAGCTAACTAGCCTCCCAAAACCAAAATATGCACCGTCGCCCACCTCTTTTTATCATGAGCCGTCGTTAAGCAAAAACAAGAAGAATATAAAAAAGACGCGCTGTGTTACGCTGATTTCATCTATCCCGCAGCAGCCCACCCCGTCACCCAAAATATGGTAGTCGCGCGGGGATGAACTGGCCCTCGTCTATGGCCTTCGCTTTAACGTCTCGTACGGCCAGCTCTGCAGGAACAATCCCCAGATGGTTTGGTTTTGGCTCCTCAAAGATCTCGTCGTGCTCCTCGCCGGTGGTGTTGTTTTTATTGGCGTTCTTGTTATCAGTATGTGTGTCAGTGTCGTTGGGTAATATTGGAGGAATAACAGGCTCTGCCTCGCCATATTTGTCCTCTTGAGTTTCAGTTGCCGCAGGCAGCAGTCCTGGCGCCGTCGTGAGATCGTCCTTGCTTAGCCCCCGCTGCAGGGCCAATTTCGAGGCCGCTACCCGTCTGCGTTCAATTTCCTCGAGCTCTTCTCTTGCGGCCTGTGCCTCCTCTTGCTCCAGGTCCTCTAGCGACGGTGTCGGTATCGTCAGTGGTGCAGGTGATTCCACTCGGTCCTCCAAGACGGGGAAGGACAACGGCGTATGATTACTCGACCCCCTACGTGAATCAGGTGTGTGGCCCGACGACATGGTCGTCCGGGATACGGTTCTTGACATATCCATGTCCGCCCGCCGTTTCCCCTTGCTGCTCCGCGTCTTGTTGCTGCTCCTGTCGTTATCTACACGTGATAGCGCCATTGTGAATTCGTCGTCCAGTGCTACTGCGTCTTCGTCGCCCTCGCCGTCGCTCGGAAACAGGTCGCCCCTTGACCTATACGAGCTTGAAGTGTCCCCGGACTCGACAGTATTACTCCGGGGCCTGTACTGCGGCGAGCGCTCTAAGCGGCGGTGTACATCTTGCTCCTCGTCTTCGCTTGTTCCTAGCAGAGGCTCGTTTTCCTCGCCGTGCCCGCCGCCACCGTCGCCACCGCCCGCGTGTGTGGGACCGCCGGGGTGATCTTGCAGGTTCGCTGCCGAGGGCTTGTAGCGCAGTGTGCCTCCGATATTGAAGGGTAACCGTCCGAGGAAGCCAAGCGGCGCCGTCCGAGGAATCACGTTCGGGTCCTCTTCGCCCGACGCCTTCCGCACCCCGCCGACGCCGCGTGTCCCGTAGCTCATCCCCCTCTTCCGCCGAGGCTGATCTGCCAACGCGTCGTTCGCCCCTCCGGCGCCCCCATGTCTGTTGCTACGCCCACCGCTGGTGCCCGACCCGGCGAGAAGCCGGTCCCAGTCCTCGCTGCGGGTCCCGCTCCAGCTGCCTAGCAGACCGCGGCCGAGCCCGCCGCCGCCGGGCCCTTCGTCGTCGGCCTCGTCCCAGTCGTCGTAAAAGTCAAACGTGTACTCGGCCCGCGTCCGCCGTGCGCCGCGGTCACGCTCGCGGGCCCGGCGCGCCCGCTCCTCCCGGTCGCCGCCCAAGCACACGCTCGTGCAGCTGTCGAGCGCGTTGCCGACCCCGGCCAGGCATGGGTGGATGTACCGGTGCTGAAACGTCCAGATGCCGGCCACCGCGTTCTCGGTGACGGCTTCGGCATTGTGCGAGATCTGGTTCCACCGTTGCCGCAACCGAGGGTCCTGGATGAATGACATTCTGTGTCTGCTGTACCTTCCTCCTCTCTTATTCCTTCCCGTGGCCTACTGCCTTTTGCGCCTGCCTGCCGTGGCTAGCGCTGTTTGAAGGCGACGATGATTTGGAATTGCGAGGGTGCGGATGGGTGGATTCTTTCGTGCGCGTGCGGGATGGCAGAGCCTCGGGTTCATTAGGAGACACTGACCGTACTGTAGTGTATGTAGCGTGGCGTGGCGGGCCCGAGGTGTGTCGTCGCGGTCTGTCCGACCTAAGAAGGCAAGCCACCTGTAGCTAGTGCGCGCCGTGGCCGCGACTTGTGCTCGTGTCTCGCCCCGTCTCAATCGGGCCGCGAGCGCTCCCCGTGCAACGGCGACGCTGGCGACAGGAGTGCGACGTCAGATAGGATCGTGGCCGGCAGTCGGCGGTTTGAAGCGGTGATTGATGTAAAATTCTGGGGAGACGGCATCGAGGACGGCTGTATGTTGGGGAAGGACCGACGAAGCGAGCGGGAATGGGAATGGAATGCACAGTGCTAGGTTCCTACTTGACTTGGGTACCTTCCTGAGCTACCAAGGTTTCTGTTCAAAGGAACTAAGGTTGGAATGAGATCCGACGGGAAACTGAGCTCAAGACGTGTACACTTAATTAACAGACCGGGAATATAGGTACAATGCTGTAAAAATAATTAGTCGCTCCGAGCCTTGTTTCAGGCTGTACTTGGACAGCTCATGGATGTCGGGCTGGCGCATTGCAGTGTCTGGTCTCGGCACTGCAGTCCGGTTCGTTGCAGATCAATAAACCTGGTAGATGCATTTATCCAAATGATTGGCACAGGCATAGGATATGGATTGACGCATATGCACTTCTCCTATCAGTGTACTGCCGGGGCCCGATAGGAAGCAATGGAAGCTTAAAACTGGCTAGCGGGATAGTACTTCATAACCACATACTTGTTTTAGTGACCATTTCAATAACTCTCAGTCCAGCATTCCTACTCCTCCTTCAACCTCGAGTATTCAAGATGAGATCCCTTTGGTTGGAAACGAAACTGTGGTGCCCGTAATTATTACGAATAAAATGTGATCACCAGATACGAATGTAGGCCATTTGCTACGGTAGTTACTCACTCCTCGCGCAAAGGCAGTACCGATCGACAGAACCAACGCTATATGTAGAGATCCAAAATGATTCTACTCAATATACGCAGCGCGGTGGATTGCCGCAAACTTGCAATACCGGTCAATACAAAATGGGACAAGGGGACGACGATGGCCCAATTTGCTGCTATAGCTTTCTGACTGCAAGGGGGTACCGGGGTCGGTCTACAAACCTCGAGCCAAGAAAAATGCCACAGCGCGTCGCTACATCTTTGCACCATATAGAGCTCTAATGATGGCCATTGACCGTGGGGGTAGGAGTGGCAGTGGCAGTGACGGCCGTCGCGGGTGGTGGCCTTTCGGGCCCGTACGCTTGAGGCTGAGGCTGCTGCTGGTGCAGCTCATCCTCTGTCTCGTCGTCGTACTCATCACCCTCGTCGCTCACTTCCTCATCTTCTCCCTCGTCGTACTCGTCCTCGTACTCGCTCTCGTCCCCCTCGAGACCCCCCTCGGCACCGGCGTAGCCGTTCTCGACCGGGGTTGCCATCCCCTGCTGGATGCCGCGGCCCTGCTGCTGCATCTGCTTGATGATGCCGTTGAGCTTGTCGAGCTTCTTCTTGAGATCCTCGATCTCGTGCAGGTTCTTGTTCCTTTCCTCGGCCATCTTGAGGATGTTCCCATTCACCTGCTCGTGCTTCCTCTTGAGGTTTTCGTTCTCCCGCTCCAGGCGCTTTGTCTTCTTGGACATGTCCTCCATTTCTTTGCGAAAGGTGAGAAAGAGGTCGTTGCTATTATTGAGCGTGTCCTCCACCTTGCCAACCATGTTAGTTCTGGTTGCTCGAGAATCGACGACGTCGGCGGCGTAACAGACCTGCTTGAACTTGTCGACGTAGACGTTGAGTTGCTGCCTCAGCTCGTTCTCAGTCTTTGAAAATGTCTGAACCTGGGCATTAAGCTGCCTCGAACGGGCAACCTCGGCGTCGTAGTTCTTCTTCTCGCGTTCGAACTTGGCTAAGTTGAACTGGACCTCGAGCTCCTTGGTGCGCATCTGCGAGTGGAAGTGCAGTTCTCGGATCTCATACTGCTCAATCAAGGATTTGAACCGCTGGCGGAAGCTGGAAGTAATCGTAAGCACGGGCACAAACGAAAGCGAGCTGGGGCGGGCCACCAACAATTCATCCATCTCCATATCGACGACCTGTTTCCGAGGATTGTCCTTCTCCTCCTGGAAGTCGTCCATGTGTCTCATGATACCCGAGTATCTTTCATCCCAGGAATTCTGGCTCCTAACCTGCGTGTCGGAGAGCGTTTTGTTCTCATTCTGTCGCACCCGCCACCCCGTCAGCACACCCATCAATCACACCAAGTCGACGACACACAAATAGGGAGGGCAAACCTTTAGCTTATTGTTCTCTTTTTGGAGCTCGCGGCAAAGCTTTTCAAGTTTTTCCTTCAGAGACGTCGTCTTGTTCAGTTCGTTGCGACTGTTGTCCTTGTCCTTCTGCAGCTGGTCGCCTCGCTTCTTGTTCTTGATGCTCTCGCGCTCATGCCGCTTCATCTCGGACAGTAGATCAGAACATCGTTTGGTGAGATGGTCAATCTTCTGGATATCGCTCATGCGTGACGTTTGGCTGTGCAATTCCCGGTTCGCCTTCTTCACCTCCCGTTCTGCGCACGTATCACGCGTCAGCCATGTCACCAGCCCGGCCGGCCGGCCATGCGAGCTCCTCGTGGGTGGACAAAACACGCACCAATTTCGGCTTCCTGGTCCTTCTCGCCGGCGGCATCTAGCTCGAGCTGCGAGATTCTCGCTGCGATTAGCTTGGACGCTTCGTTCGGTTCGGTCGCCTTTTTCTGCTTCCCCTTCTTGCCGGCCGCTGGTGCGGGAGGTGCCGGGGCCGGACGGCTCTCGTGGGGTTGAAGGCCATTTGAATTCGTCGCGGCTAGGTCGGGCACAGCGTGGGTTGCGACTCCATTGGCTATCGGTGTCGCAGGTCGAGGGGCCGCCGTGGCCGAGGTCACGAGAGGGTTGGCGGTTGACATTCTATGCTGCAAAGCGCGGCCTGCAAACAAGCTGCGTGAGAAAGAACTCGATTCGACCGACGTCTAAGATTGCGAATCGTTCCCTACCGCTGTTTTCCTATGGCGTGTGGTGTTTGAAGCGCGCAAAAGCAGTCGAATTCGCGCGCTGGCCTGTCGGCTTGGTCGCTGCAAAAAGACTTTGATGTTTGAGAAGAGGTTCGCCCTGGATGGCGTCGGTTAAGGTACTCTACCTAGCTGAGGTGGGCATGGCGGGCGCAAATGCAAATTGCCTGCACCAGCCTGGTATGGAAGTCCGGGTAGGTAGGCGGGCAGACAAGGACTAGAGGCCGAAGCCCGCTGGTAGGGGGAGCGCTGCAGCGCGCTACAGCGCCACTTTGTAGTAGTAGCTTCTATCCGTCGTAGGTTAGGTAAGGTGAGCACTGTATACAGTACGATACGAAGCTAAGGCCACGGTATGGTATAGTGCCTACGATACATTAACATTGCAATAAAAAGGCAGGCACTCTCCAGCTTTTCCACTGAAGTCTATAGTCTTTTTAGAAGTCGCCTTCCCGCACGCATCGTAGGGCTTTCCTACTGGAGGTACCAACGGCCCGGGAACCTAAAGCATGAACAACCTCCATATCCCGTCAGGACTGTTACGCGTGGTCGGTGTGCACTGTGTTTTCTCTTGGTTCCATCTTCGGGCAGCGGTTCCGAGGATTCAATGTGGCATCAAAATCAACTCTACGGTGGTCGCAACATGGAAAGCGAAGCAGGCACCAGGTAGCGCAGAGATTGACTGGTCACCGAACACATGCCGTCGCAATTGCAGGTGTCCTAGGTTCGCTCATGGTTCCATAACCTAAGTTAATCTCAGCCCTGGAACGGACCTAACCTGGAACACCTGCAAAACGCTACACTAAGATTTCGCCAGCAAGTTGTGAGTACCGAATTGGTGCTTAGTATGCTTGCCTTCGGGACCGTAAGCCGCCCTTCTGTGTCCTTCACCATTCGAGTTTCAACCATTGAGCCAGGATTGTGGCCAATGAACGCACGCCCTTGTAGTCGGGACTTGCTCTTCGACTCTCGACCTGGGTTTCCCAGGTGAAGGCACATTCGTACTCGTGCTCCGTACTGCAGTATTACTAATACACAGTGTATAAACTTGCCAAGACAATAGTTTACACCGTGTGCTTGTATTCTTTCCTTGGGTTTCATTGCTTTTGCAGTCCAAGTCCGCCAATGACCGACACTACGCGTCGACCCATCTCAGCATTTTATCTCCAAAGGCGAAATTTCCTTTCCTTTCCTCGCCCTCGCCCTCGCCCTATTCACCCTCACCCCTATTCACCCTCACCCCTCTTCACCCCTTCATCCCCGGTCTCCCTAGGCCCCCAGAGTTAGCTGTTGGGGAGACGGAAAACGGAAACCGCGCTTTCTTCCTTCGGTGGCCAAGATGCTGCGTGGCACAACGGCTAGGAGCGCGGTGCACCGAGCTGTCACCGAGCTCTCGCACTTTCCCAAGCCCGGCGACAAGCTGCATGGCTTCACACTGCTCCGGACCAAGCACGTCCCCGAGCTCGAATTGACGGCACTACACCTGCAGCATGACAAGACTGGCGCCGAGCACCTCCACATTGCCCGCGATGATGGCAACAATGTCTTCTCTATTGGCTTCAAGACAAATCCTCCCGATGACACCGGCGTGCCGCACATCCTAGAGCATACAACGCTCTGTGGTAGTGAGAAGTAAGTCGCTCTCGGCTTTTTCTGCTTCTCCATTCCGTGTCGCCTGGGGCTCACAATGTCATGCAGATACCCAATTCGCGATCCATTTTTCAAGATGCTCCCACGCACCCTCTCCAACTTCATGAATGCCTTCACGGCCTCAGACCACACCTTCTACCCCTTTGCTACCACCAATGCCCAGGACTTCAAGAATCTCATGTCCGTGTATCTGGATGCGACGCTTCGCCCCTTGTTGAAGCAGTCGGATTTTACGCAGGAGGGCTGGCGCATCGGGCCTGAGAACCCGCAGGCGCTCGTTGCTGGCGATGGCGCTGCCAGGCCCGAGGACAAGAAACTTGTCTTTAAGGGCGTCGTGTACAATGAGATGAAGGGGCAGATGTCGGATGCGGGCTATCTGTTCTATATCAGATTTCAAGACCACATTTTCCCAGACATCAATAACTCGGGCGGTGATCCCCAAAAGATTACCGACCTGACTTATGAGCAACTCAAACAGTTCCACGCCGAGCACTATCACCCTAGCAACGCCAAAGTCTTCACCTATGGCGACATGCCACTGGCGGATCACTTGAAGGAGATTGACGCTCAGTTGGGTGCTTTTGAAAAGATCCGGGGCGATGTGGCTGTCCACCGCCCCATCGACTTGAGCAGTGGCCCGCGAGAGGTCCGGCTGCTTGGCCCGGTCGACCCTTTGGTAGACCAGAATAAGCAGTACAAGACCTCCGTGTCGTGGGTTTTAGGTGACACCACCAACATTGTCGAGTCCTTCTCGCTCGCCCTGATATCCGCCCTTCTCATGGACGGCTATGGTTCACCCTTGTACAAGGGGCTGATTGATTCCGGCCTCGGTGCTGATTGGAGCCCCAATGCGGGATTTGACGGTTCAGGCAGGCTTGGAATTTTCTCAATTGGGCTCACTGGAGTTCAAGAATCTGACGTACCAAAACTGAAAGTTCAAGTGCAAGACATTCTCCGCAGTGTACGTGAGAAGGGGTTTGATCGATCCAAGATTGACGGCTATCTGCACCAACTGGAGCTGGGGCTCAAGCATAAGACGGCCAATTTTGGCATGTCTCTACTACACCGCTTGAAACCGAAGTGGTTCACTGGAATCGACCCCTTCGACTCTCTGGCCTGGAACGACACCGTCGCCGCTTTCGAAACCGAGTTTGCCAAAGGAGGCTACCTGGAGGGGCTCATGGACAAGTATCTGTTAAATGACAATACTCTGACCTTCACGATGGCTCCCTCGGTCAACTTTGGCCAAGATCTTGTGCAAGAAGAGGAGACCCGACTCAAGGACAAGATCTCACAGGTTGTCGAGTCTGCTGGCAGCGAGGAGGAGGCTCAGGCGGCACTAGAGGCTCGAGAGCTCCAGCTTTTGGCTGAACAAGGCAAGTCCAATACGGAGGATCTCAGCTGCCTGCCCAGCGTGCATGTACAGGACATTCTTCGGCAGAAAGAGCCTGTAGTCCTGCGGAACGAAACTGCCGGCAGAGTCAAGATACAATGGCGAGAGGCCCCCACCAATGGTCTGACCTACTTCCGGGCTATCAACACACTGGAAAACCTGCCCGACGAACTCCGAACTCTCATCCCTCTCTTCACAGACGCGATCATGCGTCTTGGAACGCGGGATATGACAATGGAACAGCTAGAGGATCTGATCAAGCTGAAGACTGGAGGCGTATCTGTGGGATACCATTCGACATCGTTACCAACGGACTTCACTCGAGCAACCGAAGGCCTTGTGTTTACAGGAATGGCACTGGATCGCAATGTGCCTATAATGTTTGATCTACTGCGCAAGTTGGTTCTGGACACGAACTTCGACAGCCCTGATGCGGCACAGCAGATCCGACAGCTTCTTCAAGCATCCGCTGATGGCGTTGTGAACGACATTGCTTCGTCGGGACACTCTTTTGCTCGACGGGCTGCTGAGGCTGGCTTGACATGGGATGCTTTCCTCAAGGAGCAGGTGGGAGGTTTGTCTCAGGTGAAGCTCATCACTAGCCTAGCCAACCGGCCAGAATCGGATTCACTAGGGGACGTCATCGCGAAGCTCAAGCAGATTCAGCAATTTGCTCTGACTGGCAATCTCCAGGTTGCTATCACTTGCGATGGCGAGAGTGTTGGCGAGAACTCGAAGGCCTTGTCAGACATCATGGCCTCGTTCCCCGCGCAGCCTGTGACGTTTCCGCCGCGGCAGGCGCCTCAGTTCTCACGAGACATCAAGGCTTTCTACCCCCTCCCTTACCAGGTGTACTATGGTGCACTAGCCGTGCCTACCGTCTCATATACCTCGCCCAATGGTGCGTCACTTCAAGTTCTGTCTCAGCTCCTAACACACAAGCACCTGCATCACGAAATCCGGGAGAAGGGGGGTGCTTATGGTGGTGGAGCATATTCCCGTGCGATTGATGGCGTGTTTGGTTTCTATTCGTATCGCGATCCGAATCCTTTGAACACGATGACTATCATGCGGAATGCCGGTCAGTGGGCTGTCAACAAGGAGTGGTCGGACCGAGACCTTGAAGACGCAAAGATCTCGATTTTCCAGGGCGTCGATGCACCCAGAGCCGTCAACGAAGAAGGGATGGGCAACTTCCTTTACGGGGTCACCGAAGAGATGAAGCAGACTCGCCGAGAACAGCTTCTCGACGTGACCAAGGACCAGGTCCGCGAAGTAGCGCAGAAGTACATCGTCGAAGCCCTGGACAAGAAGTCGGAGCGTCTCGTTTTTCTGGGAGAGAAGCGGGACTGGGTCGACTCATCCTGGGCAATCAACGAGATGAATATTAGCGAAACAAACGCCGACGAGGAGGAGTAGACGCAAGCCGCAAGCTATTACCCAAGCCGCGACAGGGTTTGCTATCGTGTATTTATAAACATGTACAACACTATACTGATGATACCCTTCTCTGATTCAAAAGGCATCGCCTGTTGCTCAGCGGCAACATTGCCAAAGCTCTCACAACAGCTAGCTTTTGCTGGATAGCCTGGGCGATCCCGAGCGATAGAAGGTTTGTTGATGCAATTCTCATTGTACCACGCTACCTTCCAATAATCCATCTACCCCAACACAGCGCTTCAGATACATACATCTCTCTACTTATGCAATAGCATTGAGACCACAAAAAGCGCAAGATCAAAGGCTACCAGTAATCGGCATTCATTTGACGATGACCTGGGCCGGGGGCTCGTTTTTCAGACCCGTATTCCACAGATTTGGATTCTCGGACTAAAGAACAGAGTACAGCTTGACCTTTGTTTACCTTTTCTGCTTTTTATACTTGGTTGCGTCAATCCCTGCTGGGCACATCTTGTCTCTCCTCTTTTGAAGGGGGGCTATCCGTATGCAGATCGCAAACAACTTAGCAATGCTGCCCCTGGTTTTATACCCCGCTTACGTCACGAGCGCCAAGCTGTGGGGTGGCTCAGGTTGGTTCTGTTGTTCGCCTTCAAGGCACCATATGGCAACGGATAACGGCAGTAGCCAATCCTTATTGACTCACTCGCAGATTCAGATTGCCGGGCGCAGGGGCTCAGAAGACCAAGTGCAACACTACGATATGCAGCAACCTCTTTCCTCTTAGTGGTGCGGGACACCGAGATGTAACCGAGCATGCTGACGGCTCCCGTCTTGCAGCTCGCCGGCGCGTCAAAGATAGGGTCCACGTTGGAAGTACTGCAGATTTGCATCTCTTACTCCGATAGACGACGAGGCCATCTGTTGCGCCTACCAACAACGCGGAAGTCGTCTGCAGATGCCCCGGATCCTGCACAATCATAGGCTACGAGCCAGCACACCTACCTACCTAGCGATCACGACGACGAAGCCAGCAAAAAGGCTAATTGGGACGAGGACGTCGTAGATGCGCGATTTTTATTACGCTGTCTGTCGCTTTCATGCTCCGGGAGACTTGCGGCTAGGTCGAACACGGGCGATGCTGCGGTGTCTAGGACAGAGGGACTAGCTCGGCAGTGGAGCAGACAAAATCCCCCTGTCGCGCCTTCGGGTGGAATCTACGAACTAGCGGAGCTTGGTGGCCTTCCATTTTGGTGTTTGGGCGCCATGACGGCTGACCGCAACTTGTGGTCTGAAACTTCGCAGCGCCCACCAGCAAGGTGAGTATTGACACACAATAACCCCGTAGGAGGGCAGGTGGCCTCGGCCAGGTCGACGACGACAGACCCTAGCGTCGCCGGGTGTGCTCTCGTGTGCTCAGTAAGTCAAGTCCCGCCCATCGCCACCGTAGAAGGGGCCAAGGCATTGTAAAAGGTAAACCAAGAAGCGTTGGCACGCCTCGTCCGGTATCATGTTTTGCATTTGCCGTCTAGAGTCTACAAATGTGTCTTGCTCGTGATAGCCACACTACGTAAGGTAGTTTGTTGGCAGTGTAGACAAGTCGCCCCTTGAAATTTTCATCTCAAGATTTATGGACCCCGCTTCCCTCCGAACGCCGTGGAGTTTTGTGTGTGCGGGAAACCAAGAAAAATAAAAGCACAGCCCTCCCGCCCCCCACCATTGGCGGCGGACAAGTGAAAGCGTGCCAATTATTAAGGTCCATGCTCCTCAAGGCCACGGCCACCGCTAAAACGAAATCTTCAGAGCTTCCGTCCCGCGGTCCTTCCCTCCCCTTCTCTACACGAATTTCTTCCACCACCAAACTCTATTTCTTCTACAACTCGGCTCGGTTCTCGTGGCCTCTCAATCCGCCAACACCGTATAGTTACTGCGATTCTTTGGAAAGTTTACGATATCAAAGGGGTATGTACCCGTCCAGTCGAATTTGGAACTCATCCATCCCAGTTTCCCATGAAACTCGCAGCGCAAACGGCGGCTCGCCCTACTTGCGCAGAGAGTGCCACGCGTGACCAGTCCCCCTGCTTTCCAACCCCGAACTACACGTCTATAGATTGGTGTATCCATGGTGTGATGGAGCTACGTCTTGGAGACACATACTCTGTTTGCTGACAGTCGACGATATATAGGTGTACCAACTCGCCCTCCGACTGCCTTTGGTCTTGTCAAAGGCACCCGCTCTACCACGGCTTCCTTGGCCGTCGATCTAGTCTCTGATCAAGATTTCAGCCTCCGAAAAACCTTCCACATCATCAACTCGCTTCCACCACCTGCTGAGGTCGTCTAAGGAACCCGAATCCTCCTTGTTTGACCCCTCCAACCAAAGCCCCGAGTTCCCCCCAAACCACCAGCTGCCGCATAGGACGAGATCGGCGGTTCTTCCTCTTACCGAGGAAGAGTCGAGGAGGCCTCGTCAGATCGCACAGGGACCAGTCTGCTACCGACACCGACCCCCATAACACCCGCCTGAACTCGCCGAGTTCTCGCCGCGTTTCTTACAGAGTCAATACTCTAATACCGCCTACTCCCTCTGCCTTCCCACGTCCAACGCACCCGCACAAATCCTGGGTCATGGTTATGCCAACAGTGGCCACCGATCGCTTCACTCAACTTGACTACACTGATTATTCAAATAATCAAGTATTCTTGAAGACGTCGGCCAATGACTTCCTTGACCACCATCATGATGCCCATTATGGCGGACGCCCCACTGGGCCCTCCCCCAAAGAATTGATTGGAAATGCCCTCCGCCAGCGTGTGGAGAGTGTTGACTATGAATATTGCGATCCCGGAGAGGAAGATACCTTCTTCGTGGCTGATCTTGGTGAGGTCTATCGCCAGCACCTTCGCTGGAAGCTCAATCTTCCTCGCGTCAAGCCCTTCTATGGTATGTTGTTTTTTGCTTCCTCCGCACTTGCATCTCCCCGGTTGCCCCTGCTAACGCTGTTGCGTAGCTGTCAAGTGTAACCCGGACCCCAAGCTTCTGGAGCTGTTGTCCGCTCTCGGCACGGGCTTTGACTGCGCCTCCAAGGCCGAAATCGAACAGGTCTTGCGCATGGGTGTTGACCCCTCGCGCATCATCTACGCCCAGCCTTGCAAGACCAACTCGTATGTGCGCTATGTCGCCAGCCAAGGCGTGCGCCAGATGACGTTTGACAACACGGACGAGCTCCGCAAGATTGCCCGCCTGTTTCCCGGCGCCGAGCTCTTCCTCCGGATCCTTACCGACGACTCGTCGTCTCTATGCCGCCTAAGCCTCAAATTCGGCGCCTCGCTCGACTCGACCGATGGCCTTTTAGCCTTGGCACACGAATTGGGACTCAATGTTGTAGGAGTTAGCTTCCACGTCGGCTCGGGCGCCGCGGACTCCCGGGCATTCCTGAAGGCGGTCCAAGATGCGCAAACTGTGTTCCAGCAGGCGGCAACCTATGGATTCGCACTCAAGACGCTCGACGTTGGAGGCGGATTCTGCAGCGACAATAGCTTTGAGCAGATGGCAGGGGTTCTGCGCGAAGCACTTGACGACTATTTTCCTGCCCATTCTGGAATTAACATCATCGCCGAGCCCGGCCGTTACTACGCTTCCACGGCTTACACGCTCGCGTGCAATGTCATTGCGCGCCGGACCATCCGGGACATGGCAGCCAGTGACAGCGAGGCTTCATCCCCGGGTGGCCAAAACGAAACCAGCTACATGCTCTACATTAACGACGGCCTGTACGGCAACTTCAGCAGCATCATGTTTGATCACCAGCACCCGATTGCCAAGGTCTTACGCGCTGGAGGGCAAGCGCTGTACGGCACGCCGGCAGCCGAGCGTACGAACTCGCACCATGCCATCGAATACAGCATCTGGGGTCCTACCTGCGATGGTATCGACCGCATCACCGAGAGAATCCGTTTCCACGTGGCACTGGACGTGGGCGATTGGCTGTACTTTGAAGACATGGGCGCCTACACCAAGTGCTCGGCCACCACGTTCAATGGCTTCTCCAACGAACACGACGTCATCTACGTTTGCAGCGAGCCCGGCGCCAAGGCCCTGCTGGGAGTGCATTGAGAGAACAAGTGCAAGGCGGGAAGACGGCATGGAAGGATATGAGTCGGGAAATTTTCTGCAGCCTCAAAGGGAGGCTGTGTGAGTAGCTTGTCGTCGTCTACTTTGACATGCTCGGAATGAAATCGTTGGAGGAAAAGAAAGAAATGAGTTTCGCTTCTTATAGCCCGACTTAATAGAAGAAGTTGTTCTTGGGAAGAATTAATGGGCACATTATTCTACATACTAGAGGGGGCATCATACATTGCAGTTATGAATACATCAGATGTCCTACCTCGTATATTCTGTCTCTATCAGCACCTATACCTTGTGTGCACCTCTTGTTGTTGTCGTAGATGTTACGCAATCAACTACAAAACACGAAGGCATATCTTCCTTGTTACAACTGCGCTACGTATTTCACGAACAAAAGGAGGGTGCTTAGAGAGGCCAAATCCGTATATATGAGATATTCTTCCATGTCACATATTTACCATGCTCATGATCGGCACACGGTCAGTCGCACAACATGACGTCTGATTCGTTTATTAGATCGGCCGCCGGCAGCGTACGTGCGGTGTTACGTGTGTTGGAGCACGTTTTTCTTGGCTGGCACGGGACGACCAAACAGCCGGGTGGGTCGTGATAATCACTCATTTACCACGCCCCGGATTCGTGTTTTTTGTTCCACGATCACGAGAGATCCTCAAACGTTCGACATGTTTTCGCGTGACGTTTTATTTTCCTACATGGCGGTCGGTAGGAGGCGCGACACACGTGAAACCGGATTAAACGACGCACTTAGAAGAGGTCGATGCGTACAAGTGATCAGAAACGGCTGTTATGAACTTTACGAAGATAGAATAACTGCAGATAAATGTAACCTCGCTTCGCATTCTCCGTACGCCTAGACATGGGAAATCCCAAATGACACTTAAGCCAGCCCAGCAAGCAAAGATTCTTCTTCTCGTCACGAGAAACCCTTCAGAAGGCTCCCGAGAGCGAAATGAAAAAAAAGAATTGAAGGCCGGTCAGACTTCCATCAGCACCCACCCCGCCCGAGCGCCCTAGGGCAAGACCTCGAAGACAGGGCACAGATCATCGCCACTCTCTATACAGCCACTAGCCCGAAAGCCAAGCGACCGCCGCCTTTGACAGGCAGATCGAGAGTAAAATGGTTCTCACTGTAGGGAGCCGAGGATATGGATCATCAACCCGGGTGGGATCTGTAGCTCCGTTAGGGAACACAAAAGTGGACGACTACTATAGAAATGATTCTCCTGTTGAAAGGGTAAGGCAGTTAGTATCTTGTGAGAGGTACACCGATTTATTGGCTTGTAGAGGAGGCGAGGTGGTGTTGTTGGGGGGTGGCTTACTGAAGTATTGTCGACATGAAGAAGAAAAAGAAAAAGAAGAGGAAGAGCGGGCAGAGATATCTGGTTATATACCAGTGCTAGTGGTCTGTGCGCAGCTGCAAAAAAAAAAGTCGCCCAGTGGGGGCTTGCAATTTTTTTCCCTTGGTGGCCCCACAATAAAATCTCTTTCCCGGAAAGCCCCCCTGCGAAATGGAATTTGGGTGGCCAACGTTTGTCATTTTGCACTGGTTCACGACAACCCAAGAGCACTTAGATTAGATGCACGGCACATGCTCTGTTGTAGGCAAAGAAAGGTTTATTTTTTTTCTCTAATTAGCAGAAAGCTTGTTCTTATCCAGCATTGCCATCTCTAAACTTATTGACATTCCATTACCTTAGTAGTGGCCGCTACGTAGATAAGTCTCTACATATATAAAAATCTCCTCCATTGCCTTTCTTTTCGAAGCTAGAGAAGACGGCCATCTGCCGTGCCTTTCCAGGTTGTCTCGGTAATACGAGTCATTACGACGGAGGCTCGGTCAGGTCTGTCGAGCTCATCGGCACTAACTATGGACACGCCGATTTCTTTCCCACAGATCGCATTTCCACAGCCACTCGCTAGGTCTCGGCATCTTCACAGTCTGTGCGAGACTAGACTATAAATAAGTCGAGTGTCGTGTATTGGTCGTCACGATGGCAGCAATGAGTGAACAGGTGGGAAATCCAGCCAAAGGAAAGAAACGCTATCTGACCAAAAGGGGGAACCATCAGCGAAGCGCCGTGTTCCTTTTGGTCAACTACGTATCAGATTCTTCTCAAGAGCAGTAATAATGCGCCGTGATGTTACGGATTTTCCGAGGCGGAGGAGACCTGCGGAGTCTCGGGCGATGGACGCCGGGATATGAGTGACAAGACTTCCAGTTTCTCCAACCGCTGGTGGAAGCGTCCGCGTAGTGTACCCGTCAGGGCTTCAAGGACGCCCATCTAACTAAGGATCAGCTGGCAGGGGCGGTCAATCCACAAAATAAAACGACTGATTCATAACATGCTTCTTAGGGATCTTTCCGACCTCCTAGATTGCGACAATATCGATGGGCGCTTTTCAAGCCCCGACGAGTGGTAATACGTGCGGCGCTGTTCTCGTCGTGTAATGTTTCTCTGTAAGATATAACACTTTTCTATGTCTATGACTACAGCCTAATTCCTAAATGTTTGTTCGCGAAGTAATAATTATAGTAAATAGACATTTGACAAGTATTTCTAAAAGAAAAATATGCCTCTAGAGTTCTATAACAGGGATTATAACAGCTATAATATCCCTCGGCGAAAAACAGCTGAGGAGAGGCGCAGGGTATCGAGCCATGAAAAGCTCCATGCTAATAGACGCTCGGGGATTGGACTGTAAACGGCCTCGCTGGGTCAGCTACTGAATGCGGCAACTCCACGCAAGAATTTGCTGTGGCTACCAAAACCAACATTGATTCATTTTCCAAGGGAATGGAAAATACATTGATATTATTGAGAAAATCCGGATTGCATGGTCGCCAGGTGAATTATTTCGAGGCTCGCAGTATAGATTCTCCACAACTTTGAACGTTAAGCTAGTCTAAATAGCTCTTCCTTGTCTCCGTGGTATGAATAGCCGCTGTTGCCACTACAGCATGGAGAAGCAGGCGCGGGCCGAATTGCAGGCCGGAAGCGGAAGAACCCCGCACGTCACAGGTGCCACTATCTACAGTCGATAAGAGACTCACAACAAGAAATAAAGTCTACGAATATGCCAGAGTACATATATCTACCCGGCCCTTGAAGCCTCAACCTTGGTGGAGCTATGCTTGATCCTGCTTCCTTTATCTGGGGATTAAAGATGTAGAATAATGATTTTGAAACACGAAACAAATAAACGAGATGTCGTTCGGAGATGGTCCCGAGGCGCTGGGTAAGTGCCCGCTGTGGCGTCCTCTGGCGACGCGCGCGCTGGGGTCGTTCCCCACCATTAACGCGGGGGCTGGCAGATCATATACCGAATCGGGCAAAGTCGTGATGCCTGGAAATGGATTATTCGGCGAGGCAACAACTGCGGAACTAGTTCCGGAGAGTGGAATATCAGAGATCTTTTTACTTACGACTTGGAGGCGCGCTAGTAGTCGCCAACTACTATGATCGGGGTATTTAAATCTAGTTTCTCTATCAGTAAGATATAGGGAAAACCTACACAAAAAAACAAACCCCCGGTGTGCTGTAGGAGCACACCAACATCCCACTGAACTAAATCCCGAAAGCCCGCTGGTTGTCTGAAGATATTTAGACGAGCGCGTTAGCGTACATAGACCTATATGGCCGGCCCCCTCGTCTCTACTCAAGGGCTTTACCTTTGCGGGGCACCCTATGACTTCCATCCATAGATAGCTGGGCATATAACGAGCGCCCGTATGTCCACTAGCCCTTAGCTCCTAGTCAGGCCCACCTCGAAACACTATGGTCTGTCCGTCGAATCACAGCGAGCATCCAATATCTCCTTCTCCGGAGATACTGGCATGGATGGCGGGCGGGGGAGACAAGTGACACTCTCTTGAAGCTAAGTCTTTTCCTTTTCGTTGTTTACGCGGCCCTCTAAGGAAAGAGCTTCCATTTACATGCCGTGTGACTAATGCGCGTTTCAAAATGACCGCTGTGAATGAAACAGTTAGGTGGTGCGCCTAATGAAGTGTCTAATAAAAGCAATGCACGCGTCTGTAGACTCCCGTCGTTCTACTATCACGTTACATCTCCGCCTGCTGAACCATGCACCCCCCCCGTCAGATGAGCACGTAAAGACAATATACTGGACATGTACCTATCTACTACGACGGCTATTATACCGTACCGGCATTGGCATGAACACACGGCTGAAACTCCGTAACTCCCCCAGGCAAAAATGAAAACGCCTCCCAAAGCAAATAAACCAAAAGACAAAAAACCATAGCGGCCTAACTTGACTTATGCAGGTTTTGAAAGAGACTGAAATCGCCACTCCAGTGCTTGATGTCAAAAAAGCCGCCACAAACGCCTTCCAATTTCACCCATACCTTGTGTGGATATGACTGAGAGAATTTCCGCCAAAATAACGTCCACATAGAAAACTTGCGATGACGGTGAAACGGAAAGAGAGGCAGTGATAGAGGTAAAATAAAGAAAACGGCTACTCTCCTAAAAACACTCTGATAATCATGGCTGCCAAGACCACGCCAACGATGACGATCAGCCGGTCAATCCAGACTGGCACGTCACCGTTGGACACCCTCCGTGGCGGTACATAGGCTTGCTGCTGGGGTGGCAGGGGTATTGTCCTTGTCAGCTGGGGCTGGGGCTGGGGCTGCCATGATATTGCTGGTGCGGGCACCGGCACCGGCGGTGGTGGCGCCAGTGGTTGTGAAGTTGTCTGCACGAAACCCTCTGCCAGCTCTGCACTTTCGTCGTCGTCGTCATCGCCGTCGTCATTATTACCGTCGTCATATCTTCTAGTCTCCGTCGTTGTCGTGACCGTTGCTGCCGTGCCTCGTAATGTTTCCGTAGCGGAAGCACCGGCAGAAGCGTTCTCCCCCATCTCGTCCCGCCACGCTAGCTTTAGCTCAGGAGGAATCTCGACCTGGACCTCAACCTTCTCGCCCCCCTGGTGCTCTCTGGCAACGGTCTCACAGTCGCGCATGATCTCGGCGTTGGTACGGCCGGCAGAGCAGGCGCTGGAGCAGCGCCACTCGCGAGACGCGGTGGCGAGGCGGCGGCGTACGGCGTCGGTGGTCTCGAGGCCGCCGAGCTGGCCGCGCGGGTCCGTCTCCATAAAGGAGCGCAGAGCGACCAGGGCGGTGCGCACGCCCCAGGCGGGCTGCCACGTCTCCTCGTGGTGGCCCGAGATGGACAGACAAATCTCGCGGTTCGTCTCGAAGCGGCCCGAGGGCGTCACGAAACGAAAGGACGGAGGCCGCAGCGGGTAGCCCGGCGGCAGCACAATGCGCCCGTGGTATATGCCGTCAGCATAGACCGAATTCGGCGGACCGCGGAGCGTAAAGTGCCATTCAAAGAGATCGCTTTCCAGCGGCGTAGCCGTGTAATCCCCCGACGGCGAGGAGGAGAGTTCCTGCGCTTCACGCACTGTAGGGTTAAAGTGGCATTAGTGAGCGTCCATGGCCTTGCACTTCCAATGAGCCGTGATGGGTAGTGTAAGAAGAGGAGCTTACGGATGCGCCGTATAGTGGGGGACTTGGAATTGAACTTTGGCGTCGCCATGGGTGCGACTGCTTTGTGCTTGACCTGTCGAATGTGTTTGTACAATAGTTAAGGTGGTGGGTGTGTACTCGAAGAGGGCGACGGCAGTGCGCGCTAGGATTATTGCGGTCTCAGTCTATAGGTACGGGTCAGTGGACGGATCGCGAGGTGTCGTTGGGGGTGTTGATGACAGCTGTTCGACGACGTAATGATGACAAGGAAGCCGAGTGGCGCCAGTCGCCAACGCTGCCCCACTTCTCCCAAGCATTTGCACTGTGCACTGTGCAGGGAGGGTTAGGGTCCTAGCAGTGCGCCAACGGTCAAAGTTATCACTAGCGCAACCTCGATCGACTGCCGAACCGAGCTTGACCAAATCTCGCAGACAGGCAAGTGCTATTTACAACAGGAAGCAGAGGCAAAAAGAAAACTGCGATGCCCAGTAACAGGATTGAACTGTTGACCTTCGCATTACAAGATACTGTCTCTCGACGGTATTAGTACGACGCTGCTAACCAAACTGAGCTAACCGGGCTGGTGCTTTTGTTGAAGAGGGCTGCAGGTATTATGAGCCAACTCGGACCGGAGTCACGGTCAGGGTTTGCAAGCATTCTCAAAGGTCGTGGTGGAGTTTTTTCGACACTTGGTCCACGTGACGTTCCACAGCCAAATGGCGCCGAAAGGTAGGGTGGGGTTGTCGTATAATCTCAAACAAAGACATTTTCGAGATTTGAGACAGAGAGAAGAGATGAACACCCAGAAAGCCACCACCCAGTTAGCTTAGTTCGATAAACAAATACCACGCTGAATTTGCTAATTCGCATCACCAAGTCTATGTCCCGTTACTAAAGGCAGAATGATAATCAGTTGCAGAGCCGTAAGGGACTCGAGCTGAATACGCGAATTTGGTCGAATGCAACGTTGAATTGTCTGTCAAGAAGTGTCAACCTGTCTCACTTCCTAGAAGAGAAGACTTCTGCTGAGACTGGACTCGGGTGAGAGTGTTGGTCCGAGCGTTTATGCAACCCTGCCTGGCTGACGGAATGCGAGTGCCGGGAGGGCCCTGCCGCTTGAGGCTGATGCTGATACTGGGCTGGGCTGGGCTGGCAGCAGCCGGGCAGCGGACCCCTGCATGTTTCCGAACCGCCGCCAACTTCCAGCGATCCCGCTGCTACATTATTACGCGAACACGACAACCACACTCCTTCTCTTGTCCGTCCTATTGTTCTTCTAGTTCCGCGTCTCCCGACTAGCTAAGGCAGCCAAGCACGGCGCCGCACCCGCAATACGTCTGCCACTGCTATCATTACCATGGACCGATAGCGACTAGGTGGTCCTGTGTACTTTGCCTAGGTTTGCTCGCTCGCTACCCAGTAAAGCTCACCTCAGCGATCTGCCCTGCCCCCCCTGAATCGGCGGCACCTGAAAAGAACCCGAACTCGAGGTCCAAAGTCGCAACGTAACACGACAACAAAACCGACCAATGGATGAGGAGACGCTGCCGGCTTCGTCTTCTAGCTCTAGCATGGCTCGACGCTGGGCGCGCAAGCTCGAGCGCACCTGTTGCGCCGCAGCTACCTACTTCCCTCTGCTTTTCGTCTATGGATTGACTAGTTGGGCTGTCTTTGTACTGGTGACACTCAGCACCGAGTCCTCTAAGGTGAACTGGCTTGGTGAGTTGCCTTCGTGCCATTTCCATTGTCCTCTTCGCGTCTCGTGCTAACCCTCGTCGCTCCCCTACAGGCCGGTGGACAGGCGTTATTGGTGTCTCCCTCTATGTTCTATTGAACTGGTCTTACACCACCGCCGTCTTCACTTCGCCCGGCAGCACTACCAACGAGGCCGGCTACAGCACACTCCCGACACACGCCCATCCGCCCTCGACCTCGTTCACTGTCAAATCCAATGGCGAACTGCGCTTCTGCAAAAAGTGTCAGGCCCGCAAGCCTGACCGCGCTCACCACTGCTCCACCTGCCGCCGCTGCGTGCTCAAGATGGACCATCACTGCCCTTGGCTGGCCACGTGCATTGGTCTACGAAACCACAAGGCCTTCCTGTTGTTCCTCATCTACACCACCCTCTTCAGCCTTTTCGCGTTTGGCGCCTCGGCCGTTTGGGTGTGGGTCGAGATCATGAATAACACCACGTACGTCGAGACCCTCATGCCTGTCAACTATATTATGCTCTGCGTTGTCGCCGGCATCATCTCCATTGTCGTCGGCGCTTTCACTTCCTGGCACATATACCTGGCCTCGCGCGGCCAGACCACCATTGAGTGCCTTGAGAAAACCCGCTACCTCTCTCCCTTGCGCCGCACTATGCAGAACGCCTACATTGCCCAGCACACGGAAGGCCAAGGCGTCCAGCTGCCAAGATACGGCCAGCAGCTTCTCGATCTCCACCAGAATGTCTTGCCGGGCATTACGAGGCCGGAGGAGGGAGTGGATCTTCGGCCGTCCCCCGCCTTGCACTCATCGTGGCAGCAACAGGGCAGCGGCAGCGACCACGACGCTCGCGACCTTAACCCTGAGCTCCAGGGCGGATCTCGCCGCTTTACCTACGACGAGATGGAGCGGCACCGCGCCCGTAAGCGCTACGAAGAGTACCTGGATGAACAGGATTCAGTGAAGCTTCCCAACGCATTCGATCTCGGCGCGCGCCGCAACCTGCTGCATCTGTTTGGCACGTCGCCGTGGCTGTGGGGACTACCAATTTGCAACACGACTGGCGATGGCTGGAGCTGGGAGCCGAATCCGAAGTGGATCGAAGCCCACGATCACCTGGCCCTGGAACGCGAGGAGCAGCGCGTGCGGGAGCGGGCAGCCGGGTGGGGGGGAGATGACACATCAGAACCAACTCTTCCTTGGTCTCAGCAGCAGCAGCAGCAACAACAGCAACAACAAGAGCACCAAAGCAGCCAGAAACCACCAGCAGCACAGGCTAGCTACCACAATTCGCATCTCCAGCCGGCTCAGTACAGCAGCCCCAGCCCGGTCTCATCGCCCGGCCGTCGCACGCCGAGCAAAGCGGACCGCATCTTGGGGCGCGATCCGAACATGTACGAGGATGACCCCTTTACGTCTCCAGAAGACCAGGACTCCGTCTCCATGCGGCGGTTGAGTCCAAGAGGGCGCGCTCTCGGCGGGGCTGACGACGAGGATGACTACGACGACCATGAAGACGAGGGCGATGCTGTAAGGCGGCGACAGCAGCAACAACAACAAGCCGAGGCCGAGCGCCGTGCACTGGACGTGGTAACCAACGGCAGGTGGGGCCGCATGGGAGGAGGAGCTGCCGGCAGTGGCGGCGTCGGCGGTGTTCCTGGGTTGTTGGGAAGGCCCTCGCCACCCGCGGATGGCACAGGGACCCGCAGGGGGTTCCCGACTCGTGCTGGCAGTAACAACAATGCCAATGACGATGACGATAGCGGCGTTGATTAAGTCGGTTGTTTTAGATGCCTCATCTACATGTAGTTCGTTGACAGGAGAGAAGGGAAGAAATGGTCCATCTAGCGCGTTTGTACACCCATCTAGCGCGTAAATTTTTACATCGCTTTAAGATAGCGTTACTTATTTGCTGCTGCGACTGTTGTTGTACGGTTATGTTTCTTTCAGGTGGCATTATTACCTCGGATCTTTCTATTTCAGTCAATCGGGGCGCATCTAGGTAATCTGTATTTAGGAAAGAAATAATATTGGGTTTCTATTCCATCTCTCCTGTCCTGTTTTGTTATAACGCGGAACACCATGGTAGCAAGTACCTACCTTACGTAGTGTGCTGGTTTTTCTCCTTTGAATCTCGTACAATAAATAACAGAGTCTCGAGGAAATACGATTGCAAATTTTCCTTAGTTTCCTCTCAGGGTCTTTGTGGAAATTTTGCTTTTCACTTCAATATTCGTTTCTTCTTGACCTGGGGTGTTGAGGGTTTGGCTCGGTCGGCACAAGTCAACATCCACCCGTACATACCAGTCAATGACAAATGGCCCCAACACTAGCGAAGCAAGCCTGAGTGCCTTGGCTTATTTGTTAAGCAGACCAGAAACATAGATACCTTACCTGGGTAGATGGGGGGTGTACTCGAGATAACCTAGACTCGTAGGCTTAAATGAGAAACGATGTCTGTTGGGCTAGTTGATAGAGAGCATGAATGATATCGCGGGCTACGGAGCACGACAATCATAATGAGAACGCAATGCAATAAAGAATAGATCATACATGAATCGTAGCGCGAGCCACTAATGTATTGTGTAATGTGTATATGTATAGATGTTATGCAGCCCCCAGAACGACCACCCAATGATTCAACAGGTAGAGAAAATGTACAAAAATGGGAACGAGTCTAAGCTGAATTCATCCCAAGGAGCAAGTGCTCGTCGAGACAGGCCACAGGCGGTCCGGGACAAGAAGAGGGATACAGGGGGGCAAAAATACCTATTTCTGGAAGCATTGGCCCTTACTATTCCACCACTCATCATGATACCGCAGCCTTCACGAACACGGCCCAGCGAGTGGACAACGATTGTGATGTAGCTGAAATGGCCTCCGCCCGTCACAACCTGGGACCCTTGGACGCAAGAAAAGGGAATGAAGAAAAGAAAAGTAGCAAACAAAGTTAGTAGTTTGACTGACACCCAGATCCTAGAAATGAACTGCTAGGGGAAGCCGACAAGCAACAAAGAAACTAACCCGAAACTCCCACAGACGAGCCTGCTCAGCCGGTAGACATAACAATAAACTCAGATCTCGCCATCCCACGGGGTATGTGCCGCCTCTCCACCATGCATATCGGCATGCCCAGCCCAGTCTCAGCTGTGGGGCATACGCAAATCAGACCTGTGAGAAAGCTTGAAAGAGCCCCAAAAAATCAATCGCTTTTTTCTTGCTTCTTTCCTTTAGATATCCTCGCCCTGTTTCGTCGAGGCACGTCTCGAGCCCCTGTTGGCCAGCAAAACGACCCCGACAACAGATATGCAGTTAAATCATACTCCTTTCCCCTGTTCCTGCAAAGGAAAAAAAAACAAAGGAAAAGAATACCGAATCCAATGTGATAAACATAGGAAAAGCGACTCCAGAGCCGCATGTCTCTGGGTAACACGGTCATACGCTACAAATATAATGGCTTCAGGGTATCTGAGTGCTAGATAGGAGTCGCAACTGTGAGGAGGAATCGCAGGCGCAGGCCCTTCTCGGGGAAGACGCTACACAAGTTTGTTGGTGATACATGATTGTTAACTCTAGAATGTGCAAGAAAATAAGGGAAAATGGCATATTGATACAGATGTGCTCTGAAGTGGGAAAAATAGTTATTGGCTGAGGTTTCCACCAGACTGGTTGAAGACGGTCCTGCCAATGCTTTTGAGTAAGTTGCCGCTCTTCGAAGTACCTTCTTGGTAAGCAACCATGATGTCGGTAAGCTGGACTTTGCTGATGTTGCAGAAGAGAGTCGAGAACAGGTAGCGGTCTCCGTTCTGGTCGAGCAGTGGAATTGTTCGGTATCCTTTCTTGAGGCTGCTGAGCTTAGCTGTGAAGGTGGCGAACGGGGGATTCCGGTCGTTGTAGCCCTTGTCCGCGAGCTTCACGCTCCATCGCACAAAGATCAAGTCAGGATACTTTGTCGTAATGTTGAACGTGTGGCCCCCATCAAACACGGGGTTGAAGCCATTTTCGCGAACAATCCCTGTGCGGAACTTGAGGACTTGAGCTGGGGTGCTGACTGCCGCTTCCGACTTGTTCTTCTTGTCGTCGGCGAGGAGGACCTCGACCTCGACGTACGGATCCATGGTTTTCTTCTCGCCTAAATTCCACGGCCTCATAAGCTGCTGGGCAGATATAACCTCGATCCGGAAGCTGACATGCTTCCGCGGCCGCTTGTTCACACACTGGTCGGGAGGCAGCACTGGAAAGTTGCGTCCCTCGGGGGGCTTCAGGACATAACCCGATTGATCTGTGCCGCTGTCAAACATGGCTTGGTTTATTTGCATCCCCGTATCAAACGTTTGCCAGTTGAGGGCAGCCATCTGGACCCCGCGCTTCCAGTAGATGAGCGGATCAAAATTGGTCGACGAAATGCGGCCCCCGTTCGGGTACACTCGCATCAGGAATCGCATGTTGTGGGTTATAAGCTTCCGCTTCGATTCTCCGGGTTGGCTCTTCTCGGCAAACGTCCGCTCCTTGAAGGAAAAGATGTGGTTGAACCTCTTCGCGTCGGGGCTATCGAACCCCTCAAAGGGGATCCCGACGCAATACACCCCCAGGTCGCCTAGCACCGGGTTGATCCTGCTGTTTATCCTCTTGGACCCTGCCGAGTCTTTTTCGCACTCGCTTTCACACTCGCTGGGGCTGCTACTTGGTATCTCGTGAACCTCGCCCTCGGTTATGGTGTGATATTGGACAGTGGAGCGCGAGTGCGGAGTCGGACTCAGCAGAGGACTTGCCGGCAAGGGCGGCACGGATGTGTTGTCAAACGTCACCGCTCGCTGGTACGGCGAGGGCTGGCTGTTACCGCGCTTCCGTGGGAACCACTCGCCGTTTCTGGGCGACTCCTCGGGCAGTTGCGACTGCTTGACCTTGATGAGAATCCGTCCCTCCAAGTCAGAGGGCGACGGCAGAACGGTCGCCGAGGGGTCGAGGGGCGTACGGACGAGCTTCTCACCAAAGACTTCGATCATGATCTTGGCCATGTTCGCCTGTGTCGCAAGATTGCACCGAACCTCGAGCGAGATCCACAAAGGGAAGCGAGACTTGGCGAAGGCGTACTTCTTGATGGCCTTGATCACCTCGAGGAACGAGATGCGCGTCGTCCACGTACGTCCATGCATCACAACGGGCTGGTCGTCGGGGCCATCCCAACAGTCCACCTCAACACAGCGGCAGCACTGCATCAGTGCCGAGATGTAGCCCTCGACGCTCGACACTCCGGCGACTTGGCGCCCCAGAAGGTATGTGTTATGTGAGCTGGAGATGTAGTATTCGCATATGGGCCGGTCTAGCTTGTAGTCCTTGGGCTCTCTGGCGATAACGACGTTGTACGTCGAGGTGAAGAAGCTGGCTAACCCGACTTCCGACACGGCCAGGACCTCTTCGCCACCGTTGGCCTGCTTATCGGCATCCTTCGGCTTGACCCTGCGGGCGAACCGGGCAAAAACGCTTTCCCACAACTCCAAGTCCTCATCGACGTTTTCGCACTGCACATGACGCAAAAACTGCAGGAACTCGTCTTTTGTCATGCCACGTTCAACGTCGGCCATCTCCTGGCGGCGGAACACCGCGTGCACATCGCTCCTAGCCTTCATGACTCGCACAAACTCTAGAAACTCGGCAAGATCGAACCGATCACCGCCGCCCTGGATCGATGGCAAGTCGTCGGCCGAGCTCGTTATCCTCTTCTTGACACTATCCAGCGCCCTGCGCAACTGCAGCGCCGAAACGTGAATGTGCAAAGTGCGGCATACGCGCTCTACACCGGCGAAGTCGATGTATTCCTCCTCAGGCGAGTGCGGCTTGTCCTCAAACTGCCTGGCCATCTCGGTGTGCCAATATGCGCGGATGGCCTTGTCGTTGAAAGTCATCAAGTTTGTGGCAAACTCTTGACGGTGCTTGGAAATGGCGTCCAGCGCCTCTGTCCACGCCTGGAACCCTTCCGGCGAGTCGGCGACGAAGTGCAGCACCTTGGTTCTCGACTCTCTGGGGGGGGCATGGATGATGGAGAAGAACCGTGGCTCCACACTCTCTGGAAGACCAAAGTCCAGTCGGTATTGCCGAATGTCTTCGGCCGTGCGGATCTCCCGAATGTCATCGATATAGATCGACTTTGACGGGCGGTTTTTATCCCACCAAATCTTAGCCGAATCGGGGTCGAGGACCATGTTTATCTTCTTCAGTGTCTTCTTTTTCGTCACCTTGTTCAAGGGTGTGCCTTGGCGCAGCGCAAGCGGGACGGGGGCCGCCGTGATGGTTGAAGACGAAGAAGAAGAGCCGTCCTGTGAGCTGCTCAATCTCAAGGGGGAAAGTTCTCTGGAGGCACCATCAAGCCCAATGTAAAGGCCGCCTTCGTCCTTCTCAACGGCACAATCGTCGTCAGAGTCGGGGTAGAAGGGGCTGTTGTGCTCAGACTGGTTTTGGTTGCTAGTGCTTCCCCGCCGCCGCACCAGCCCTGCAACACTCCCGTCTCGGCTCCTTGCGTTGGTCGAGGAATGTCGCCGCGGCCGCGGTAAACCGTTTATGGCCTTTCTCATTGAGTTGGAGGTGCGTCGGATAAGACTTGTGCTCTTGACGACCTCACTCATGGCTGGGGTAGGGCTTCTTAAGACACCCTGCTTGAGGGAAGTCCTGCTGGTCCGCGCAGACAAGGTAGAGGAGCTACTCATGGGGGTGGTGATGGGTTCCGGCAGCTGAAAAGGAGGGAATATCTCGTCCAATCCCCTCCCTGAGGAGGGTTCCAGCGGTTCTGGAGACTCAAGAACGGAGCTATCTGCAGTCATGCTGGTTCCAATGGTCTCAGTGGACAGGGTGGGCGAGGTGTGGCCGGAGCTGGGTGTGATGGGGGAGTTGCTTGCGGTGGATGACGGGACAATGACGAGCTGGGACTGCAGAGGAGAGCATGTCTGGAGCATGGCCGGGCGCGAACGCCGTAGCTGGGTAGGCTCCGACGCCATAACTGGGAGGATAGGGGTGGCTCGGCGGGTGGTATCCGGTGTGGAAGACATAGCACCGGGAATCTAGCTGAGGGAAGCCGGCCGGGATGTGTAGGCACTCGGAGACTCGGGTTTCTGGGCCTGGGCCTGCAGTTGGACAGCCCCGCAGGTATAAGAGAAGGGGGCCCGAGAACTATATATAGAGGAAGACCTTAGGCCGCATTGTCGATGTGTTGTCCAGTATTCTAAGATTCCTTGAGAGGGGGGGAGGGTTAAAGGTGCGGGGGTAAATATAGGTGAGCTTGTTGATTCCTGGCAGAGGCGGGTCTCGGGGGTGGGATAGGGATCGTCTTCAAAAAAGAAAGAAAAAAGGAGCGAACGGCCGAGGCCCGTAGTAGATGCAAGGCGATGGATGACCAACTCCCACGCTCAATCAGCGGCAGCAAGGCGCACCACAGCCGAGCGTCGCTCGCAGCAGGTGTCCCGAGTATCTAGGAGGTACCAGTACTGGCCAAGGTACAGTCATGTACGACTGCGCGCCGATTATTGGGGGATGGGGCGGGTGTAGGCCGTGTTGCGAGAGTCGCGGTAGCTCACGGCAGAATGATGAGGTGGCAGCCCGTATGCAAGTAGCTGTATCGGGGCATCGTCCAGAAAGAATAGTTGGGGGGAGCACACAGCAGCGGCAGCCGAACCTCTACTATCTGTGTAGGAAGTTAGGGTAGGCAGGCAGGTATGCACGCTTGTGGCCAGCGCTGCCGCGCAACTGACTTGACTGCAGCCAGGTTACGGACGTGGTGTCCTCCCTGATTTGGCGACCTCCCCTTTTCAAAGACAGGTAGGTTCTCGCGTACGGATACGGAATACCGGGGTCTCCGTCTACCAGCGGCTCTGGCCTGGGAGGACGTGGCCGGGCGTGCGACCCGGTCCTCAACTCGCGCCCTCGAGGCGGCGGGTTTTCCTTTTTCTCACCCTAGGTTCTTCCTCTTTTTATTTATTTTAGTGCGAAAGTGTGCGTGCGTGTGTGTGTGTGTGTCTGTGTGTGGGTGTGTTGGCTCTTAGTTTTTGAGGGGTCGTCCCCAAGCCGCCAGAAGATTCGTAGCGCAGCGCAGTGCGGTGCAACTCTTTGAAGCCTGGACACTTGGCAAGTCTACCGGAAAATAGCCGATTTGCACCATGCGCGACCACACTCAGGGGGCTCTCTTTTGTATACACAACCGCTTTTCTCGGTCTTTCGTGCGGTGCAGCGCAGCGTAGACGGCGCAATAATGCAATGGGATTCTCGGGCGGCGTGCGCGCGCTGTCTATGTCTGGCGATGGGCGATCCGAGATGGCGAGATAAGCAGGGCCGGCTGGCGGCAGCGCGAGTGCGAGTCCAAGTATGCGTGTCAAGTTAGAAGTGAGTCGGTTCAACTTGTCGTCGGCTGGTAACTGGCTGGCCGGCGAGGTGTGGTGCAGGAGCTGCAGGTCGAGCATCCAAGACAGAAAGGCAGCAGAGACGGCGTTGCCCAGACGGCTGACCAGGGCCGAACAGCTCCTGTGAATTACTCAGGTCGGGTGCAACTAACTTTATTTCGCGTCGTGGTTGGTTGTTGGCGGGCACGGGAGCGTCGAGGGCGAGACAGGTTGTAGGTAATGGAAGGTGGTGCTATTGTTTAAGTCCCAGGAGGGTGCGTACGGCCTAGGAGCTTGTTAGTGAGGGCGACAGGCACGTAGTTGGGAGTGAGGTGCGGGAGCCATCCATATGGCACGGCCAGTGGAAGCGGGAACCGAGCAGGAGCAATCCAGGAGATGGGAGAAAAATTGTGTCATATGTACACAGTACAAGGCGCACACTCTCAAAGCGCCAAAGCCGACATGCCGACCCCAAGGAATGGAGGTATGTCTACACTCGTGCGGGACGCAGCAAAACTTGGCAAGGGGAGAACGACCCAGGGAGATGGACCTGAGCGCTGAGGTGGGAATCCTTCCCACCCTTTTCCACTAAAACCCCCGCCATTCTCGTTGAAGGAAGTCGCGGCCGGGGCACCTCTTCTAGGGCGGGACCTCCTCCAATTCCGACCTGAAGGCAGAAGAAAGCACAGGCACTACACCGCGCGCATGTACGAAGTACTATACATTCATGATTCCATGCTTTCCGTATCTCAGGTACACTCTAAAGGACATGCAGTTTCCCTACCGCCTCTATCCCGCAAATCACAAGCTAAGCTCTCCACTCCCAAAGCCGGCCCCCTTGGCCTCGACTCATAATTTCTTTCCGACCACAGAATTAAAATAGCCTTGACTGCACGTCTGTATCGCCATATACGTTCTAGAAAGGATTGACAACTTTTTTTTTAAAAAAAAAAAAAATGCAAGGCCTTATCATGACACTGCCCCGCTAAGACGGTTCACCTGGTAAACACGTTAATAAGACGCGGGCAGGAGAAGGGTGAGAGCTTTGTAGGTGCTTGGTGGCGATGACCAAGATACACTAGAGGATTTCGGCGTGGAGTGTGGAAAAAATTTCATGAGCACCAATGGCGCAAGGGGCTCGTCCTGCTCGTCATACAACGAGGAAAGTACCCTTACAGTCTACGGAGTACACACACCCACACAATCCCGACAGACTTTCGGGCAAGGTGGATGCGAGTAACATTGCTTGTTCCTGCTTCTACCATCCTTGCTCTCTCTCAGTTTTCCCGTTCGTATCGCAACAGTCGTCCCCACATTGCCCTTGTAGCCCTTCACCCCTCGCTCCATTTGCTCGGGTTCGACTGGCATCCATAGGTGGGAAAGGGGGACCAAGTCAGGCCTCAGGTTCCTCGAGCTCCCTCTTAAATGCATCTCCATATCGACACAAGCCTCCCCAAATATGTATTGGGGTTTTGAATGATCACTAGTCGCCTTCTAAGAAAAAAAATTGTTCAAAATCCCCCAGGTACCTCTTCGAACCGGGGTTTCGAGCGCGATCACGGCCCAAGCCACAAACCCACCTCAGCAGAGTGTGGCAAAGTCGAGCTACAAGGGGCAGTCTAGTGAGTGAGGTATACCTACTCCCAAACCTACCTGAACCTTTTTTAAACGTAAGGAACATACCTCAAGGTCCTTGCTAGACTGTACCTAGACTCTTGAGCAGCGCCGGGCGAAACGTGGTAGGTCGCTCCCCCCTGGCGAGTTCAGATAGAGTTAAGTGATTTTACAAGTATGGCTGATGCAGGTCGCCCATTCCGTCCAGTACGTATGTACATGCCTGAGTCAGGTAGGAAGCGGTTCTTAATTCTCCATGGAAGCTACGGTAGGTAAATTAGTACGACCAAATCGCTCTCACTGTCGGGTCTGTGGAAGAGCGGGAGAAAGAGCGCAGCAGACCCCTACCTACTGAGGGAGGTAATACCTCTTCCCGCAACTACCACAATCTAAGGTAATCTGTGGCCATGCAGTTTGTTTGGAAATGAAAAAGGAATTCAATGCATGGAACGAGTTACCTTGGCCTGGCTCTTTGAACTTCTTCACAAATCTGTGCACATTAATCCAATCGCCACAACTTCCCATTCGTCTTGAGCCATCCCAGCTCCTAACTGAACCGACAGAGCTCAGTCACCCCGCTCTCTTGCCTAGGTAGGTACCTTCTCCCTGCTACTAGTTGACTATGAAACTGGGAGAAGCTCAATACTCAATTGTGACGCCAGAATGCGATTCGCCCTGCCGTCATGCTGAAGCCACTTGGACGCAAGAACGACAGGCTAGCCAAGGCCACTTCAAGCAGCACAATCGGGATTCGCCCTCTTCATCATTTCCAACGGACCAACAGGCACAGACGCAGGCCTTGACAGAGCAAACTCCACACGCCAGCCACTGGCTATCTTTGCGGCTGCTGCACGTTAGTTGACACTCGCTCCCGACTACAGTGTCGAAAGGAGTTGGTGGGTTCGACTCAAGGCGGCGGGATGTCAGTGACACTGTGACCAGAGTCGAAGTAGCCAAGACCGGGACCGGAATGTACCGGTACATCCAAGCTGTGGTGGATGTGACGGACACGGACAAAGAAAAGCGGACCCAGCCAGTTGGGTGCGCGGGTGGTTTTCTGGGAGAATGCAGCCTTGTCGCTGCCCCTGCCAACTCCACAACATCGAAATCGCCCACCCACATGGCACAGACAATCGGCCCTCCACGATCTTGATCCGCAATCCCATTGGTCCTTTCGCAAGAGCTGCTCTGCTCGCCAACCGGCACGGCCCTGACCGCGACATCTCCGGAGCCAGCGCTGTCTCGCTTTCAGCGTGAGCGTCCATGACGCCGGGAATTAGGAGATTGCCAGCGATACCGTCGACGGTGAGCAGACAGTGCGCTGCCTACTGTGCAAGTGGGAGCAGCTTCTTGTGCGCCGGCAGTCACTCTAAAAATAAAAGAAAGGAAGCAAGGATTAGGAGTCGTCATGGCAAGGGCTGAGAATGATGGCAGCAGATGGCAGACATGGCTCTGGCACGGGGGCGACGTAACCCCTGCCAGCCCGCCTTACCGAGAGTCTCACAGCAGGACTGCGACGTAGAACAGCCCGGAATCTCGGCTCGTTCGATGCCCGCCCTGCCCACGGAGCGAGAAGGTGAGCCAAGTGTACGTGTGTGCAACACCGTTGCACTGCGGCGAAATGGCGGCTTATCGCAGCATCAGCACTCGGAGCCACGGGCTGTTCTCGGGGGGTGAAAGGATATATGCGCGCGAGCTAAAATCAACCACGGCGAGGAGTCGATACCTTCTTGGGGGTCTTGGGCCCACGCTCGCCGTTTTACACCGACATTTTCTCATGCGGGCAACCAGCACATCCCATGACAGGCTTCAGTTTCATGCAGACTAGAATACGATGTGCATGACGGTATTATCATTGCCTTTTACCGGTCTTGCAGAGTTGGGAAACAATAGACAGAGAAGACATGTCTTTGAAAACACGGCCGACCCGCCGGCCGGCCGATGCGGGCCTCAGCGCTCTGGCCTCGCAGTGGTGGATTCAGAGCCAACTGTTGTTGCCAACTCTTGCGTATGGCGGCGGCCATCGAAACATTGCGACTACTGGCAAGGGCAGACAGAGGCAATGGTAGTGTAACTGCAGGGCGCAATAGGCGCTTGGTAGGATGTGTTGGGTCGCCAGCCTCAGCTCAGTTCTCCATTGTCCACAATAACCACACCTCCTCGCCCGTTGGCGCGGTGCCATCGCCCACGGGGAGAGCATCGTCAAGGTGGCTCAGGCCTCTCATCTCGACCACCTATACAAACACACTGCGTATAAACAGTGTGCCCCGGAAATTTCACGTCAAGCCCCACGTGCCCGCAATGCGCAGATCTCGCACAATCCGACCGAATCCCACGCGAAACAATCGGCGGCGGGTCGGGAGGTGATTGGACGGCGGACGTCCCTGGCTTTGGGGATGCCATTTGCGATCCGACCAGAATGCCATCAGCCCGCGCTCGGCACTTCCAAGGGGTCACTTTAACCAACGTCACGAGGACATCAATCTCGGCGTTTAGTGTCAGTACAGTGGGAGTTGCAATGGATCCTGGCCCAGTACGAGGGCCGCTGCAGACTACACTAGGGGTTGGATCTTATCCGACCCACTGATTGCGGCCAACTAAGAGGACGTTTGTTGCCAGTATTACGTTCTGCAGCAAGTCTGTCACCACTGCTAATAAAGCAGCTATCTATATTTTCATTGCAGTATTGTTGCAATGGTCCTGCCGATTTTTAGTTGCGATGCCTCGGTGGACCCTTTTCAAGGAACCCGAGCGCTGCAAACGAATCCAGGAACACGAGAGCCGGCCACTTTGTCTCTGCAACCGAGTGCGGGAGACCTTTCTCCCCACTCCCGTCTCCCCTCGCCCATTGCTACGGGATACCTACCGTGGTTACGAGCCATCAATCCCCCACAGTCGAAATCGTCCGAGAGGTTTTGGGACTGGCTGAGCCGCCGTAGGCCAGCTTGGACTGAGAATATCACACCGCTCCGGCAAGACTATGGGCGACGCGCCGTGTCAAGTAGTGCAATGGCGTGATGGGTACGGAATAGGGCACTTGACAGCTAAGTGCAACGGCGTTGTCGCATGCATGATCAGTCCACACGTTCGCTCGCACTTGCAGCACTTTCTCGTCGCACAGTTTCTCGATGATGCCCTATCATTAGGTCAGGGCCGTTTTTCCCCATTTTGGAGACGTGAGCAGGATTCTGGCCTCGCGACAGTCGACACTCGTCGGAGCCCAAGACTCTCCCGACGGGTCTTGCCAGGCGCTATGGAGAATGCACGAAGTACCTAAGTCCCTGGTTGCTGGCATGTTGGTCATGGGCCCGTCCACGTGCAGCCAGGCCCATGGCAATAGGAGACGCCGTTAAGACGGGTTCTGGCAATGCCTATCCACCATCGAGTCGACTTCAGTTAACTTGACTCCATTCAAGTCGTGCTGCGTCCGCCTCGCCGTTGTCCACCTTCCTATTCCAATCCACCACCCTTAACGGCCCGCGTCGCAGCAGTGCCCTGCGATCTTCGTCCTCAACACCCATCAACTCCTTGGAAGAAGTCGCTCCGGGCCAGAATTGGTTGGACCTGTGAGTGGTTGGTGGCATTTTGGTTTCCCCACCAGCGATCTGCTGCCCTTCTGAGTTGCGTGTTAGGCGCCGTTTCCCAGGGCCTGTGTTTCATCCATCCTCTGGGCAGTGCGGGTCTGGGGCCCCTGGGCTCTCAGCATCGGGCAATGACGTCCACTGCAAAGGAAAGCCAACTTTTGTCTCTGTCGGCTGTCACGGCAGTCATGCCAAGAAGCTGCGCGTCTTCGGTCCGCCTACGGAGGACACTACAGTGACTACCTACACTCGTCGTGGTATCTCACGGGCCTCTTTAGGAGGTGCTCCATGGAGCCAACAAATCTACTTCGTACTTCCGCTCTCGTTATTCTCAGCATCGAGAGGGGCTGCCCCCTTCGCGTCCACTTAATGGGTTTCCATGACCCCCCACTCCACACCGGCAATTATCGACACAGGCCAATGGCTTCCTTCTTCGGCCCTGGCTCTTCTTCACAGCTCCGATGCGACGACACACACACAACGTTTCTCTCGTGACCGTGCGGGGCCTGAGGATCCCGCCAGAAGGTCTCACCGACTATCGACTCTTTATGGCTCAGTAGGGGAATCTCGGGAACTCCGCATTCAGCTGTCTGTCAGGGGAATGGCGGTCGGTCATTATCCGTCACGTCGCGAAGCCCCATTTCTGTAGCCTAAGAAATTGTCTTTGAGAAATGAGGCCACCCCTGTCACGCTCGATATTTGGGCCGGGGGTCTGGCGGGAATGATGCCGGAGCCGGAATCGAGGGGTTTTGTCATGTACGACATGGTATTCCGTCCAGGACACAGCCATTACAACACCATCGTAACTGACTAGGCAGGCCGGAGAGCAGCTGGTGCGGGAGGGGCCGTTGCGTGCGGCAGCATCTGGGAGCTTTGCAGGTTGCAGCTGCATTCCGGGCACAGATGAGAGAATGCTGCTAATGCTGGGTAAGAGCCTTGAGACCTGAATGGCATCGCGGAACCCTCACCAGGTTCCGTGATTGACCAGGAATACCCGCGTCCCGCTGCATACGAATATGCAAAGCAACTTTATCAGAAAACGCCGTGGATCGAGCTCGGCTGTCCCGACGATCTCCCCCGCGGCAGTCGCATCGTTTACCGCGGAGTTGTACTGGGCGGCCGCCGTAGCACATGGCCTGATGAACGCGGGATGCGATGCGTGCTGGAAGAAAAGAAGAAAAGGGGCGTGGCTGATATGACGGGCGTTTCTACTGCTGCGAACCATGTACGCAGTAATGTGCGAGGCATGCAGCGGCCTATCTGTCAAGGCCGGCACCTACATAGTAGGCAGGTAAACGAAACTCGGAGCCCAGTCGGGTGGCCAATGGCCCTCTCAGCCGAACCCCCTCATGTCTGTCTCACTGACAAGAAGGTGTTCGGCTGTGACCCCTCCCAGCTATCAAGACTCTTGCAATTGGGCCCGTTCGCCGCGGCCGGGGGCATCGTTTTCTGCAACGGGCTCAATCAGGAAGCAATTGCAGACCAGAAGTTGCCTCGCAACAATGCACCGCAGGCGCGCGCTCCTTCACTGACGGGGTTGCGATTGACCCCCCCCCCCCCCCCCCCCAAATCGTTCGAGTGGCCGGGTTGAAAAGACCTTTTACCGGCATCTCACCCGCGAGAGAAAGTGCCAGCAAGCAGTTGCCTCTGGCCAGCCTCTTACTGTCGGCGGCCAAATATGCCTCAGTATATCCCAAAGGTTCCCAAGGTTCGGAACAAGGTGCACGAATGCAAGTAGGTTGCACACAGCCGAGTGCTCATACATGGCGTCGTCGCGTTGAAGATGTTGCTGATAATTCAGCCGCATGTCGCCAACTCCCCCCTTTGCTGTTGCGCTTTGATCAATTTCGTGCATATCATGATCATTCGCTTTGAAGCAACTCATAAACGAGGGTGGCTGTTTGGTTGGTAGGTAGCTTGGTCGGTTTCAAGAGCGAATGCCCATGGGCTGGCTACCTGGGTTTGGAGGACCATGGCCACGAGATGGCTTCTCACAATCAACTGCTCGCTCGCAACTTTCAGACGGTGCGCCTGGAAATGGGATACCCACCTACCGATAACCCTCCAACGTTACTAATAAGCCCCTCATCGTCTCCGTTTTGTTTACACTGCACGACCTATCAGAATGGTGTGCAACGCATCCATATAGACACCGCTTGCACCACACACACCAGTGACAGGTCGTACTGTATTGTACATACTACCCCTAACCCTTGTGACAGAGCCCCCCCTCGCCTCGCTGTCCAGATCTCCCCTCCCGCTCCGCGCCAGGCAGGCTGAGGACGTTTTCTAGAATCCTTCCCGGATCCCTGACTGGGTCCACCTCCGCAAAATCACCCCTGCGGTCTGACGGCCTTGATAGCGAACCCGCCCGTCCGGCGGAAAGGGGGCTGTCCTCACAGTGGGGTCAATATGACGTAGACGGCACGTGGGTACCGTATGTATGTACATACATGTAGCCAGGCCATCAGCTGTTTCGACTTTTTTTTTTGAAGGAAGCGATGCCGTGCGGCGGTTCAGAATCAGGGCCGTACCGATTTCGTTTAATAATAATTAGCCACCAACCAGGGGGCTCGACGAGTATCGCAATCCGTGCCTGAGGAGATTTATTGCGGCTGCAGCATGTCCAATGCCCTCGATAGTTGGCATGAGGATGCCGTCCTTCCTCTCGACAAGACGAGACAGACACCTCCGCTCCTCTCTCGTGTCGTGTCGCGCCCTGTCGGTCCTGCGCTGCACAATATGAGGAGAGTGGGAATGCGCTAACCGCGAATTCCCTCACCCCCTCGCTTGCAGCGGACACCGTCGTCGTCATCCTATCCAGCCCGTCTCTATCCATCATCCCCCCACCTCCTGATGGGATGGGGTAGTAGGGGGAGGACAACATGGCAGCTTCCCTGCATGCATAGTACCTTGCTCGTTGGATTGCTCCCTCTTCCCTCCGGTCGCCGACAAAATTGCGGAATGTAAAAGAAAGAGCAGGCCGGGGGGGGCAATAATACAACGCACTCCACACAGACAGCACTGGTGAGAGCCGAGTCTTTTCTTGTTGCAGGGTCATCAGACAACATGACCTACATGTCCTCCCTCTCTCTGTGCTGTATTTTGTATACAATACATGGAGTACAATACCGAGAAGAGATTGGCTCGATCGGGTTGCCGACGATCTTTGCTATCAACCAGCTGCCGGGATTTTTTCTTCTTTTTCGGTTAGTTGGCAGAAGTTGCTTGGTCCGAGTCTCGTCTCCATTGCCTGCCGTCCGGACGGCGGGCGACACGACACGGGTGACGGGTGACGGACGGGTGACGGACAGTCAGGTCAGCAATTTGCGAAATCCATCGGCGCAGCGCCTCTACTCGGCAGGCGCCGCAGCGCCCCCCAAGCCTTCCTCGCCGCTCCCTGTTGGCTGGATTGGCTGGAGATTGACAGGGGCATGGCGTGGGGATGGTGTGTACGCCCAGCAAGTCAGCCGCAAGCCATTCCACGGGCGTCCGTCATGAAAAAGGGTTTACATTGGGTTTCCGCAACAGGCACTTCACTTGGTTGCCCTACTTGCTTGTCTCCTTTGGGTCCTCGCAGCGACGACTTCGGCCGTGAGCGGGCTAGCGAGCGAGCGAGCGAGCGCTCTCGTCTTCGGCCACGCAGCTGGGTCCAGTACTCCATACTCGGTACATGCTGGCTTGGGAGCCAGGGCAAGGTCGGCCCGCGCGGGAGACTCGATGTGAGCTGTCAGTTCGACCCCCCAAGTTTGTCGACTCCTTTGGCTTCCCAGAACAGGTCAGGCATTTTACGCCACGCCACGCCACGCCACGCCACTGCAGATGAACTGCACTTCACCCAATGCACTGCATCCCAAGTGGATAGCAGACGCGTCTTCGGGTTCGTTCTCTTGGTGCCCTCTGGCTTCCCTGGCTGGCCAGCTCTCTTGTCCCCCCTCCGCCCCGTCTTGCTGTCGTGCCGCGCCCATTGGCCCCGACAATTCGACGGACCTCCAGGCTGCCGTCGATCCCGGCGATCTTGACTGGGACCCTGGGCAATCTCACCATTTCCTGGGCCATCCTATCTCAGACATATACTACATACCATGACTACGTCCATACATATATTGCAGCAAAGCCCGACCGCCTGCTTCCGGGTCCGTGCAGCGAGCGGCCTATCGCTCGGGACAAGGCCACTGTTTAGGCTTGTAATTCGAGGGCCGTCGGACGAGGCAAGGAACGGCAGTTGGTAGCGTCCAGGGACTTCGGCGAGAATGCAACTCTACCTTCGCCGGATTCAAATAGTCAATGGCTGGAGGTCTGACCGCCCGCTTGTGCTACCTGACAGATCAACACTCGAGGTGCAAAGCTGCATTGCTAGACCGTCTTCAGCGCGAGAAAGCCTCGCGCCTCTGTCGAGCAGAAGACGATGCCTACCGTGTTAGGCCATCACATGAGCCTTTCGCGATGGAACTGCTCCTCTGGTCTCGTCTAACTGGGCCTTCCCAGCCTCATGCGTTGTCAACAGCTGGAGCCTCGGGATGTGACCTATCACTATTACAGACTCTTACTGCATTGCGTGGATGCTCGGTTCCATTATCTCACACTCTCAACAATAACTTACTGCTGTGCTGCCGTCACATTCGGTGCAAATCAATATGAGAGAGGCGGAGAGCAGGTTTCGCGGGCCGCGATGTTTTCAGTGGCATTTGTACCTTGTTGTACGAGTACTCGGGAAAATCTGGCCAATGTACAGGAGTACATGATCCTCGCATCATCATTGTCATAATCTTTTGCATGTCCATTTTGGGATTGTACAAGCGGCGATAGCGCTGCAAGCAACCAGAGAAAGAAGGAAGGGATGAGAGAGAGAACGTCTGTCTCTCTTCGCCGGCTTTGCTCTATTGACCCCACTACTGTTGTCCGGCGTGCCTTACCTTTGGGGGTTTCGGACTTTCGGTACCGGCTCCGTCTTCTCTTTGGGGCGTCGCAGATGTTGCCGTAGAGGCTCAGAGTTCGCGGGTTTTCTGCCTGGTTTTGGCCTCTCTATTCCCGAAACTCGTTGATCCTGCTTCCAACATGAAGCTTGACGCCACACCATGGCTGCGACAGCTCTCACGTTATTTTTCATTCGCCGCAATCGCCATCTTGCATCAAAAGGACTGCCTAGGTTCCCCATGACCTCTTTGGCTGTGGGGCACGTTCATCATCACCTGACAGTATTGCGCGGTTGATGGCACAATTAATCATGTTGAAGGCTCTTTCCTGTGGTTGGCCGAGGAGGATTGCGGCAAACGAAGCGCAAGTAGACATGAACCAAGCCAAGACCCAAGAGGAGAGAGCGTTGAGTAACTGGAGAAGACCTTCCACATCACACCAATCTGCTGTCTCCCTATCAATTCCGAACACAGCTGCCGCCTATGACCACATTCTAACTGTCATGTCGCCAGAAGTCAGCAAGCCAGCCAGCCAGTCAGCCAGAGTCGGTCGATCAACGTAGTCTCAAGTTTGCGTCAACTAGACAGACAGGTAGAGGCTGACTGACTGTATCACAGCAAAATGCCTTCATCTGCACTCTGGCGCCTGCCCATTCTGCTGGCCCCCCCCCCCCCCCTTCTCGATCCATACCGCTTGCATCAAGTGAAACAAGTATACATGCACCTGGGGGCACCTGAGAGGGACGACTGATTGAAAGGAAAACAAGGTGATAATTTGCATTCCCTTCCTTTTTGGTTGCCTATCTTTCTTGTTCCAATATACTTTTTCTATTTCACCAGCGCGCAGCCAAGATAGCTACGTATTAGCTTGCCGCCTCCGACTCCAGCCACAAGGCGGCCGGCTATAAGGATACAGCAGCAACCTTGGTCCAAATCTCAGAAGTTCGGCCCTACCCGATGTATTTCTACCTATCCAAGAGAAGCAACTGGCCGGAGCCGGTTCAACTTGACTACTCGATGAAAGCAAGCTTTGTATGCAATGCTGATTTGGTATTTTTGTTTTTTTTTCTCTCCTTCGGTTCGTCAAACTGTTGCCATTTTGTTCTTCTTATTCATGCAGCATCAGAACTTTGATATTTCTGCCTCGTGCATGTGTGCCAGTTTGTGTCTACACGGCGAAAACGGCGGCAAGGTTCCCGGCTCTTTTTGACCTTTTTTTTTCGGCGTTTCTCTGTTGTTGGTCTTTTTGTGTGCCATTGTGTCGTGTCCTGGGCGTCTTGTTTCTCTTGTTGCTACTGGGCGGTTGCCTTGATGCATTTGCTAAAAGCAAACGTGCTGTAAGCCACAAACAAGCCTTTCTGTATCTAGATGTACATGCATATACCTCGACAACGCCAGTCCGGAGGGCGTTGGACGTCGATCCTCCGCTCAACGCCTGCCCCCTCCCCGCATCTTTTGCACCTCTCCCCTTTCCCTCTCATCCCCCCTCCCCTTTCCCGTCCCCTTTCCCGTCCCCTTCCCGCTCTTGACGGAGATCGGATAGCGGGATGCCGGCGATGGATGAGCGGGAGGGGGGTGGTGGTGTTGAGAGGGGCGAGATGGGACATGAAACGATTTTAGACGAGGGAAAGTACGGCGGGTCTTGCCGCAGCAGAGGACGGAGAGGGTGTGAGAGCGGAAGACAGACGTGCTGGTGGGAAGGAGGAAGCTAAGGCAGACCGCGCGATGAAGGCCAGCCCGATGACGGAACAGGAATACCAACAGGAAGGGTGAGTCAACCGTGTGTGTGTATCCATCGACCGGCCAGTGCTCCGAGTGTCCATTCACATGGCAATTGGGCCGTTATCTAGAGAGTGCGCGCAGGGGCCACTTTTATCTGTTTGTGACACAGGTCTTCAGAGTCGGACCTTGGCCGCTGCCGCTGCCGCTGCCGCTGCGAGCTGACCTATCTCTCGGCTTCAGCTAGGCATTCGCTGCCTTCCATCTCCGAAGACCGGTCGTACATACATGTACGTTGTCCGCCATCTGAGCCCCTCTCGCTGAAAGTGCATCTCTTAGAAGTGCTAGACTACAACAAAATTTCTGCCTTGGCTTTCTCTCGCTCGGCCTTACTCTGCAGGACCCAGGCCAAAAAGGCCACACAGGCAGACATGCGCACACCATTGAAGCCGGTGAAACATGGCCAATTTTTCTCTGTGTGTCACTTTCTTCTCTTTCTACACTGTATCTCACGTCTCCTGCGCAACTTACACATACACATACACGCATACCTACATACGCCCTAGCCCTAACAGACAGATGGATCATAGCGAATGGAAAGACACGGAAAGAGAGCGACTGATGGGCGAGACACCGCCGGCACAATACACATGCAACACATAGACGAATGTGGGGATATGTTTTTAATCTAGCCTAAGAAAAAAAGGGGGTATTCCGGCCACTGCGTAGAGTTTGTCTCTTTTCAACTAATCAGTCCTTTTTTGTTCTCTCTATCTATTTGTCCTTCTGCCTCTCGTTATCTCTTTCTATCTCTCTCTCTCCCTCTGCGTGTCTGAGTCTCCTTTCTCTAGCTTTTAGACATGCATGGCCAATGCATTTTTGGGGGGGTGGGGGGGGGGGTTCCGGTTTCCGTCTACACTACCGTAATTAAGGGTCTGAAGCCGATGAAACCTTTTTGTCTCTTTTCTCTCTCTAGTGTCCTGTCTCGCTGTCTCTCTTTATTGTTACAACAACCCTGACAACAAAAGAATAAGCAGGCGGGCGTATCGGCAAAACCCGTCCCGTCCCTTTTTTCTTTTTCTTTTTGCGAGAGTGTGTGTTTGACTTACTTCCCCTCTCTTGGTGCAAACCCCTTCTCAGTCTGTATTTTGGTCCCATTGTTTTTTTCCTTTAATAAATTTCCTGTATATCTCCCTGCCTGCCTGTCTACCTGCCTGCCTGCCTGCCTGCCTGCCTGTCTGTCTCTGCTGCATGTTTCTCTGCATTTAGCCCTTCTTTTTCTTCTCTCACTGTCTCCTTATTAGGCGTCGGCATTGGCATGCTGTCTGTCTCACTTTTCCCCGCCCACATCAAATAAATCAGAAAATTCATGATCGGGTAAGGGAGAAAGGCATCGGGTGTTGCTGCTAAACCCCCTAGGCATACGTGGTCCACATCCCGTCCTTTTGTTTCGAGGGGGGGGGGGGCCTCTCAGTGTCTCATCGACGTCGGAGACCACCGACGAGCCTATCGCGTCTCCGCCTGCACGTCAGCGAGTGTCTACGGAATAAGCAGAAAGGCGAAAAAGGAGGAGGCTTTGGCGAGGCAAGGCGGACGGACGATGTGGGCGCCAGAGAGAGAGCAAAAAGGTGAGGCGGACGTGCCGCCTGCAAGACAATAAAAAGGAAAAGACAAAATAAGGCCCGAATAATGCCCATTATTGCGTGTGTGCGTGTGCGGTGTGGCGTGGCGTTCGTCGTGTGTTGAGATGGGAACCACCCTCCCCTCCCCAGACCAAACAAGCACGGAGAGAGAAGAGAGCCAAACATGCAGAACAGGCAAACAATCAAGCCACCCACTGATACCACGCCGGTCCTGTCAAATGACGGTTCTGACATGTGAGACATACATACATGTAAGCTTGCGCACTGGGCGCTGGGCGCTGGCGCTGCAAACGGACCCAAGCAAATCACACTTGCACTCTGGCGAACGAACGACGGGCACGAACGCCCCGTCGAGGAGACTGGCGAGCGGTAGAGCGGGGGGGAGCAAGCGAGCGAGCGAGCTGAGTGATGGGTGATGAGAGAGGGAGGAGACGACGGCGATTGCTTCTGTATCGAGTGGGCATTGGGCCTCTGTATCGAGTGGGCATTGGGACCGATTGATAATTATGATTGGGCGGCTGCTGCTGTGGCCGGAGGGCTGGCTGGCTAGTCCTTTCCTGGGGTGTCTATCTTTGTTTCAGACTGAAGTGGCGCCGGCTTCCACAGAGTGATTTGCTAATACTATTCCTATCCTCTCTCTCTCTCTCTCTCTCTTTCTGTGCTCACGTCTCCGCGGCAGCTCGACAGACCGACGGACGATGCCACTACGGCTTGGCATTGATCGGCGAGGAAGCTTTCCTAATCCCCTGATGCCATATTTCTCGGTTACTCCCCGTCTCTCTACTCGCTGGTCAGTATAGCGGCGCGTGATGGCTTGCCTTTTTTTTTTTGGTCTTCCATGTCTGCCGCGCCTCCCTCGCCAAAGCACAGTACCAGAGCCGTCTCCTGCCCGCTTCTGCTTTTCGTAGGCCTTACGCATACACACATCTGCTGACGGCAGCAGCGGATGTGCCGCCCTGTTCCGTAGATCGGCGACAAGTGGCTTCGGTCAGGCCCCGTCTAGCCCGGTCTGGTGGTGATCTCGGGGCTGTGGCTGAGACAATGGAGAAAGATTATACCTATCAATGATACAATGCATGGTAGGAGTAGAAAAAGACAAGGGACTATGTAGCTACCGAGTATGCAGAGGCAAGGAGGCAAATGGCAGAGGCTACCTCGGATAGCGATGACCCATTTACCGCCATTACTCGCTGCTGCTGTGCAGGTTCTCATCCACGTTGCTCGCTCTCCCCCCCGCTCTTTTCCGCTTCAGCCACAGCAACACGAGGAGAACAACCCAGCCCCTGAATATCGGGCGCATACCAACACTGCGGCTCCCATATAAAGAAATAAACAAGCAAAATGAGGCCCAGCCTTGGTTGCCAGGACATGGGCCCCTGTGTGAGCGAAGTGTGATGCGATATATATTTCGCGAGAGGGGGTTGTGCAGCCGGGTGCGTTGAGAAACCTGTCTAAGTAAACATGGACCGGCAATTAATCAAAAGACGCCAAGTAAACAAGGCTTACAAATAAGCTTGTGTTCCGTCATGTTAAGCAAAAGAGCGGGGAAATGGACATAGACAGCGCTTCCAATATTCCAAGTTCGACATAGGCCTGCTTGTCCGTACAATGAATAAAATGCAGCTTTCCGCAACCCCCCTGTCTCTGTCTCTGTCGGTGTATAAAACAGCGTATCAAAGACGAGCAAGAGCGAGAGAATAAAAAGTGAACAAATGGTTGGGCGGTGTGATGATGAGCGGGAAGCGGGAAGGGAAAAAGGCAACTAAAACACAAGGACAAAAGGGGCCGGCTCTTCTTCTCCCTTCACGTGAAGAGAAAGGGGGGGCGTGACCCGTCCGTCCACCACAGGGGAAAAAAAGCAAGCAAACAGTCAAAAGAGAGCACAGCAAAAGATGCGGCTCTTTTATTTCTTGCTTCCTATGTCGCTTGTAATTGGCCCGAGGTCGCCCGTCCCATGCATATGTCATGTAGACGCACGAAGTGAAGTATTGATATTTGTGGCATCTAGTTGCCTTTTTTTGTTCTTTCTCTCTCCTTCTCCGTCCCTGTCCCTGTCCCTGTCCCTCTTGTCCATCATGCCAGTAAGTTGTCTCCTTGTACGACAGCAAACCCTTGCCCTGTTTCACGGTCGACAAGACCATGTCATCTGACAGACCGTGGTGATACGCGCCAAAAAGCCCGCTCGCTGCTCCTGGGGCCACGCACCCTTCCCTGTCCGCCCACAGCGAGGCCAAGAACCCCTGTCCTCTGTCCGTTTTCCTTGGGCGTGAGGGCGTGTGTGTCTTGCATTCGAATGTCCGCCTCTCTCCGTTCTCGTCTGCCATACTGCTCGCTGTACGTCGGCACTGTATAGACCAGAACATGCATGTGACGCGACACACGCACCCAGGAATAGAGCCCCCCCTCTTTCCTCTAGGACAGAAGGCAAGACAGGGGACCAGACAAGACAGAGAGAAAGAACGTCCAAAGTATCTCCAAGTTACGAGCCCAAAAAAGGTATTTGCCTCTATACCTTCCCCACACAGATGGCCATCCGTCCATCCATCCAGCCGACCAACCAACCCATCCACCGCCTCGGAGCCATCCGGCCAGCCATACAAACACACACACATAGGCCGGAGCGAGCGAAAGCATGCCACAGCACACCCAACACGCACATACATCATCGTAGGCACGGCATGCGAGCGGGGCGCGCAGGATAGTCAGTCTAGGCTCAGCTTGCCTCGGGCCAGGCGAACTAGCGAAAGGCAGCCTGCTGCCCGGTCTGCCTTTCTGTCTCGTCGTCGTCAGAAGAAGACGAGGAGGACGAGCAGAACTGGGCGGCGTCATCAAGCCGCCAAGCCAAGCCAGGTGACACAAGACCAGACCACAGACTGCAGATCAGAGCAAAAGCAGAGCAGAGCTAGACTCTTGACCCCCCCCTTGTCCTCGGCACCATCATATTAGCATTATGATTTGGTTATTTTGTTGTTTTCCTATTCCCTCACCGACACCGAGTAGGGGGGTGGGGGGTGGATAACGCAGACCATGAACGAGAACGAGAATAGAACAGAGAGATGGACAGTCCTCCCAAGACTAAAGAAACGGAAACGGAAACGTCAACGCCGATCTGCCTGCCCATGGAGATACCTAGACAGATAGAGTGTACCTTGGTAGACTTCTAGGAGCGGAACCGTCCCAAGAAAACCAAGAAAAAGAATATCCCTACCCAATGCGCTGCGTCGCGGTTCGATACATACATACATGCATGTTATGTGGTGCGAAGCCAAGCACGCACGTACGTTAAGTAGGTAGCACATCTTGCCATAGAATGGCATGACCGACTCGACCGACGTCCACATCACCGGCAGCAGCAGGTAGCGCTAGTAGACCGACCGCCCAAAAGCTGTAACTAGATCCCGGCCTAATTACCGTGCCATTGCATGAGAGATCATGATATTGGTGTGTGCTGTTCCGTTTCCGCACAACGCAGATCACCTGAGAACCGGCTGATGTCGAGCTCATCGCCGCCGCCGTTGCTGTTGTTGTCGCCAACGCGGAACAGCACAAAGGAAGTAGCCGCCATCACACCGCAAATAGGTAAGCTATCGCGTGGTGTCGGGAGCAAAAATTGGGGAGAGGGGAGGGCAACAAAGACAAGAACACAACGGAGACAAGCGAACCCCTGTAATAGTAGTTCCTTCGATACGTGATCTTATTTATTCCGCCGCTCTACGGAAAATATATGTACACTGTACACCAAGTTCAAAACACGCGCAGAAGCATGTCGAGCACGCTCTCGCTCAATGATGGCCCAGGGGATTGGGATTCTGAGTGATCTCCTTAATCACCTCCCGAGTCCGCGCATTGTCCTCAAAGCTGAGGTTGATGAGGTAGACGACCTCCTCGACCGAGAAATAGAGGCTCAGCTCACTCTCGATCCAGAGGTACCTGACGTCCTTGAGGTTGCTCTGCAGCACCTCGGACAGGTACTTGAGGCGGAGCCACGACGCGGCGTATTGCGCCGTGGTGGGTATTTCGTCTTCGGCGTCGTTCTGCTGCTGTGAGGACGGCCTCTTGTTGTTGCGACTCGGCAGAAACAAGTCGTCCAGCTCGATGACGGTGGCGATCAGGTTGGCGATGTTGTACGCCTCGTCCTGCCCAATCGAGGGTAGGTCCATGACGTCGACAATGATCTTGTTGGCCACCGCGTCCACTAGCGAGCCGATGGCCTGCTGCCACGCTGACCGCGACAGGATGCTTTCCCACGCGATGGCTAGGGAGCGCACCCGCGTCACGGCCGCCGCAACGCAGCTCTCAGTGTCGTCATGCTGCGTGAGGTTCTGGGCGCCTGTTGGGAAGAAGCGTGTTTGTCAGCGGATACGAGAGAGCGGCACGGAAAGGGGCTCGCTTAGACTTGTTTACTTACCACCAAGAAGATCTCGGAGGACTGTCTTTTGCGTGTTCATCTCGCCGCTGTACGCACGGCTTGCAAAGCTCTGCAGCGATTTGATATCGCTGTCCAGTCGCAACATGCTTCTTGCCCGCACGCTGATATCGTCTCGCACCTTCCACTCGGCCGCAAAATCTGCCAGCCGTTCTGATAAATAGGTGGCATCGTTGTAGAGATACCTGGAACCGGTTAGATGACCCCAACTCAGGCTGGAAGACCGACTCACATGTTTCCGCCAATATCCGGTCCATAGTAGTAGGGGGACACGGCGCGGAACATTGCGAGCGCGAGTGTCGGGAGACTGAACAGTCCGGCTGCTGCCGCTGCAACAGGAGTCGCCGCATAGCTGTCCTGGGTCAGAGCTGCGCCATCCCCAACTATTGCAAATATCAGGTCTAGGACGGGCTGTGGCATCGACGAGATGGTGTATGTCTCCTTCAACGTCAGCTCCCTAGTCTCTTGTTGATGCGCCGAGGACGGCCTTTGGGCAGTCGCGTCGCCTTCTTGCTGCTCGTGCTCAACATCGTTAGTTTCATCACCCCACCCCCAAGCCTCGGCGGCATCGTCTTCGTCGTCGGGCTTGTTCTCCTTGGGCTCTTCTGGCTTCTCTGGCTCGGCCTCTTCGTTGTCCCACCCCCAAGCATCAGTGACGTCGTCGTCAATTTCTGCGGACTGCTTGTCTGTATCCCTATCTTTGCCGCTTTCGTCCGTAGTGTTGTCCTCTTCGTCAGACCAGGCAGCACCCCAACCATGGTCTTCTTCCATGGAGGTGGCACGGTTAGCGGCCAACTGGTTCCCTTCTGTTTTTGACACCATTTGCTTCTCGACTCGCTCCACCTGCTTCGACGCGCCAAGACCTGGCGGCGAGTTAGTCTAGTTGAACATGGAACGGAAAGAAGAAATGAACATGCCCTGAGACAGCTTTGTTCGGACGGAATCTAGCGCAGCTTCTCTGCACTTGGACAACCACACCCTGGGGGCGTTGTCGGCCCACTCCTGCAAATCTCCGAGGTTTGAGAGTCCTAGAGACTTGAGAGTACCGCAAAAGGCCGTGGCTGATGCGATGACGTCTTGAAACTTGTCCATGTCCTGCAGTGACGACGGAACGACGGAATCGAGCCAGACCCTGGTGATCATTTGAACAACGCCGGGCACCAAGGCGGACGATACAGTCTGAACTATGTCGGGAGGCAGTTTCTGAACGAGAAACGAAAAGACCTTCTCGAGGTCTGAGAACAGCGACTCGATAGTCTTGTCCGTTGAGCCGCGCACTTCCAGGAGGTTCTGGTGCCAAGCATTACTATACGGGACCCGCAGGAGAAGTCTCGGTCAACTCACATTTTCAACGTGGACCTCAGGTAGAGTGTCTTTGGTGATATCCATCCTCGGAAGTAGGATGGCTCTGTTAACGTCGCGCCAGAGCTGGTTGGTGCGCTGGTCAACCTCCTTGTATGCCTTGAGACCTATTACGGCATCCAAAAGACTCATCGGTTCGCCTTGCTGAGCGTCGCTTATCGACATGGTTTGCTTCTCGACGTCAACACGGACCAGCGAGCTCCACTCGTGGTCGAACACCTCATGCACACTAGATTTGAGCTCGAAGGCCCGGAGATCAAGGAGCTTGATGGCGCGGCAAGATTTGTCCACTGAGATGGTATCAAGCTCGTTCCACGATTCTATCGGGAGGGGGGTCAGTCACTGGCGGCGGCTGATGGAGTGGCGCAGACCTCACTTTCTAGCAAATGGAGAGCATCGAGAATGCACCTCTCATCGCGTGCCTGCTCGACCTGATCAAGAGTTCTATTCACAGCCCTGATTCCCTTCAGCGCTTCCTGAACCTGCGAGTTGTAGTTGAGCTCGCGGACGAGAAAGGCAGCCTTGGCCTCGGCGTCGGCTATGGCCTTTCCAGAGACGGCCGGGGCTTCGGCCGCCTTTAGGATGCCGTTGGCGAGAGACTTGGATCGGACGATGTCGTCTTGCGCGGACTGGGCGTTTGTCTGCCACGACCGCACGTCGTCGGCCGCCTCCTCGTTGATGGCGTGTATTTCGGCCTGCAGTCCCGTGAACGACGTTGTTAGCAGGGATGGCATGTATATATGTGTCTGGTATATGTGTGTACCTTCAGCTCCGACCTGGCTTTTGCGAGGGCGTCAATGGCTGCGGGTAAGACGTCGGCGTCGATGGTCAGGGCAGAGGCCGCCTCCTCGGGAAAGGCGCCATGAAGGGTGAAATCAACAAGCGCCTGGGCGATCTGGCCAGCAGTGGGGGAGTCCTGGGGAGGATTGGCCATGTTGGTTGAGGATGCGCGAATGCATCCGCACACCTAGCGACGCCGCAGGCTGGCTGGCTAGCTGTTGCCGCGATCAATGACGTCGAGTTGAATGCAGCTTCGTCAATTGCCCTCAAATGTTATTGCAGCGCAACGATATTAGGCCCAGCGTATCGCCGCTGTCGCCAAGAACCTAAGTCGAGAAGTTGGCAAGGACACTGTGTGGTTGGGCATCTGTTGCTCGTTGCTCGTCGTTCGTCGCTCCTCGTTTGCGACAGGTGGTGATGTCGTTCGTGAGTTTACACTAGACCAGCTTGTCACAAACGTGTAAAGCTGTAGCCAATTGAAAGCTCCCGAGGTGCCCTAGTTCAAAGCTCCCCATAGCTAGGTTGCTTTTACACGACTGTGGAGGATGAGTTCCTCTCTAGGCGGCCTACTTAGAGGCTAGCCCGGGCTTGAGGCGACGGGGCCATTTTGCCCACGCCGACGCCCGACGGGAATGGGGCGCCTAGCGCGTGTGGGATGGCGGAAATGGAGCCAATGAGGCTCTTCGTCTTGGATTCCGAGGGCTGTGCCCCGCATACGGAGTGGCCCAGGTGAGTCAGATGGAAGAAACCCACTGAAAGTTCAGAGTGCAGGCGTGTTAGGGCGCACATGTCCCGCCCTGTATTACCAACCAGCGGAACGGCCGTTTCCATCTTACAGCCCTCATGCTGTACGAACGTACTAGTCGGGCACAGCCTTTACCATATAGCGGCGTACGGTTGGTTTTGGGCAAAGTGCATCCATGTAAAGAAAAGATACCCTACCAAGCCTACCTAGGTAGGTGAGCACTCGGGTGCGTGGGCTTTTTCTGGGAGGCAGCTCTGGTTGTTGGCTCTGCAACTAGGCGCAGCACAGTACAGTACAGTCAGTATCCATCTTAGGTTACATAGGTCGGCTTTACCTACAGTGAGTTTCAGTGCATACCCTAAGATTTCAGGCAAGTTTGCCCCTCCGTGTCTTGGGGGGAGAAAAGGCCCCTCTCGTCCACCGAAGTCGAGCTCCAATTGCAAACCTGAAAGTTTCGGTATTTGGATTCGTTATCTTTGCAGTTTGCATACCCTGACCTACCTATTGCCTTGCCCAACCCGCTGCTGCGCTGCACCTCGAGCCGGCGTCCTGCAGAGAACTTGCACAATTAGTACGAAGTACCGAGAGTACATCCATTACCTATACCTGGTCTAACCGCCCAGCCCAGGCTTCCAATATTACTTTTTTTTTTCTTCGTAAATTTTCGCTTCTTCTTACATTTCAGAGGACCCAGATTTCTTCTTATCGTCTATCAAAAGAAACGATTTGTTTGCGATCACTGCGTGCGCCGCCGGTTCCTCACCTGCCTTGTCCAGCCCGCCCAGCTGGAAAAAAAAGAGAAAACACGTCTCATTGGTCTTTTGCAGCAGCCTGGGACCTGACAGCTAGGCGGACGTCTGCTTCTAGCGGCCTACTGCTGCTGCGTGCGCGAAGCCGGTATGTATGTCAGCAAGCAAGCATGCCGGCCATGCCACGCCATGCCTTGCCTTGCCTTGCCTTGCCTTGCCCTGCCTTGCCTGGAGTGCGGCAGCCCCAAAGGAAAAAAAAAAGGAAGCCCCAGGGAAGCCTCTCCGTCCTTCTCCCATTCTTCTCTTGCAGAATCCGAAAACACTCGGCTAGAACAAGACGCACGACCTGTCCGACCTGAGCTTAGGTTTCCCTGTTGCACAGTTGCAGGCGGCTAGGTGGTTGCTCCCCCGTCCCCGCCATCACCACGTGTCTCTTAGCTCTGTGTTGCGGGTTAGTCTAGCCTACCTACTTGACTAGCCTGGCCAGGAGTCGCAGTCGTTGAAGCTCTGTAGCCCTTCTTCCTCTGCAGCCTTTTTTTTAGCATTTTTTTGTTGTTGTCCTCGTCCGTTGCCCTTCCTTTTCCTATCTCGCCGAGGCCGCAGCGAAAGGAGGGACCAAATGGCGGGGTCATCGTCGAACTCAGCGTCACGCAGGCACAGGCACAGGCATAGGTTGCTGTACGCCGCCATTGTTGCCCTAGTCGCTGTCGTCGTCTTCAAAACCGACTTGTCCGGCCAGTATGCATCCATTTATACACGAGATCAGACATACCTATCCGATATCAAATATCCCATGCCATAGTTGCCCTAATTTACCTATATTCCACACCCCGCACCCCCGGCACTTATCCGTTGCCCCTCCCCCCTTTTTGGCCCCTTCCCCTTCTAGGGCAAGTATTGGCAGGCAGCAGCTACACTAAAATGCACCCAGGTATGTCCAATACCTACAATACACTACCTATTTTGTACCTGGCCTAAGTTGGCGGTCTGCTTCCGCTTCTTAGTTCTTCCCCCTGCTTCGGCCCTCACCGCCAGCAAGGAATGGCTGTCATAAGTTTGACTGTTGGATATAAAAAAGTTCTTCATTCGCTCTTCCACCAGTACCTACCTCAATATTCACCAAAAGAGCCGAATAGCCCACCGTTTACTCTCTACCTATTTACCCCCTGTGATGGATGCCATGTATTCCATGCCTGTGTGTTGATGTGTGTGTGTGTGTGTGTGTGTGTGCGCTTCGTGTTGCTCAATGCTCGCTCGCTCTGTCACTAATCCCGCTTCCAGATATCTTCAAGATCTTGTCCACTCCCTGCGCGGCTCCAACATGACTTCCTCGGCGCAAAAGCCGCGATTCCGCAAGATCCAGAGCTTTCGCACCGACTATGCCCCAACCGACATCACGCAGTATGAGTCGGAGAGGAGCGGCATGCGCGTTGTTGTCGCCGATCGCAAAGGCCCCAAGATCAATGGCTACTTCACCCTGGCCACCGAGATCTTCGATGACTCGGGCGCCCCCCACACGCTGGAGCACCTAGTCTTCATGGGCTCCAAGAACTACAAGTACAAGGGCCTGCTAGACAAGCTAGCCGGCCGAGCCTACTCCAACACCAACGCCTGGACCGCCGTCGACCACACCGCATACACCCTCGAGACGGCGGGTTGGGACGGTTTCGCCCAGATCTTGCCCATCTATCTCGAGCATGTCATTCTGCCCAACATCACCGACGACGCCTGTGTGACCGAAGTCCACCACGTCGATGGCGAGGGCAATGACGCTGGCGTCGTCTACTCGGAGATGCAGGCTCTTCAGTATAGCAGCACCGAGCTAATGGACCTGCGGGCCCGCCGCCTGCTGTATCCTGAAAACATCGGCTTCAGATACGAGACGGGGGGCATGATGGAGGCTCTCCGAGTCCTCACTCCAGAGCGGATCCATGCATTCCACAAGGCCATGTACCACCCCCGGAACTTGGCTATCGTCATCGTGGGCGAGGCCGATCACGAGAGCCTCTTGTCCATCCTGGATGGGTTTGAAGAGAGCATCAAGGACGACGTCCCCCTCTTTAATGCCGACTTCAAGCGCCCCTTTGTCGACTCTCCTCAGCCGCCTCCCCTGGAGAAGACGACCGTCGAGACCGTCGAGTTTCCAGAGGAGGACGAGTCCACGGGCGAGGTTGTTGTCGGTTTCTTTGGCCCGAGCTGCAACGACCAGGTACAGGCGACTGCCCTGAACATCATCATGACATATCTTTGCGGTTCATCCGTGTCGGTCATTGAAAACACGATAGTCGAAAAGGAGGAGCTGGCGAGCTCGGTTTCCTGGTGGTGGGATAGCAGGCCAAATTCCGTCATATGGTTCCAGCCGACCGGCGTGGCGACGGAAAAGCTCGAATTCGTGGAGCAGCGCCTGATCTCGCTGCTAAAGGAGGTTGCCTCCAAGCCGCTCGACATGCAGTACATGAAGGAATGCATCCAGCGTGAGCGGCGCCAAATCAAATTTCAGGCTGAAGGATCGGAGCAGTTTTACTCGAGCAACATCATCACGGATTACCTGTTTGGAAAGCGCGACGGCTCTACCCTGGCAGAGCTGCAAACGCTCGACGAGTACGACGTCCTCGAGAGCTGGAACGACGAGCAATGGCGTGATTATCTCAGAAATTGGATCTCGGATGCCCACCACGTATCGATCCTGGGTAAACCATCAATGAAGCTAGCCACGGGCCTCAAGGAAGCCGAAGAGGCCCGGCTTGCAAAGAGGAGAGAGGAGCTCGGAAAGGCGGGCCTCGAACTGCTCAAGGAGAAGGTCGAAAACGCCAAGAAGCACAACGAGAAGCCGATACCTCCCGAGGTGTTGGACCAGTGGCCCGTCCCCAAGACAACTTCTATCCACTTCATTGAGTCTGCAACGGCAAGGTCAGGCAAGGCGCGCAGCCTCGGAACGCCTCAGAACGCGGCGCAGAAAGTCATTGATGCTGCTGCCCCTGCAGATTTCCCCCTCTTCATCCAGTTCGAGAACGTTCCCACAAACTTCGTGCACCTTACGGTCCACATTGGCACATCAGAGACTCCCGTCAAGTATAAGCCTCTTCTCCCCCTCTTTGCAGACAACTTCTTCAACAGCCCCGTAATGGCCGACGGCGAGAGAATTGGGTTTGAAGACGTGGTGAAGCGGCTGGAGAAGGACACAATCAGCTACCAGATTAGCGGGGCCGGGCGTGTAGGCGATAACGAGGGTATGACGCTTCAGTTCCAGCTCGAGCCTGAGAAGTACACGACTATAATTCAGTGGCTGCGCACCCTGATGTTTGACTTGGTCTTTGATCCCGTCCGGTTGAAGGCGGCCGTGGTCAAGGCGCTAGCCGACATCCCAGAGGCAAAGCGGGATGGGCGGGCCATGGCCCTCGAGGTTGACATGGCAGTCCACATGCTGCGCGAGTCGTACCCGGTTGCTAAGCGCACGCTCGTCAAGGCTGTGTACCTTCGCCGCCTGAAGAAGCTTCTCGAGAAGGAGCCCGAGACGGTGGTTGGGTGGTTTGAGGAGCTTCGCAAGAGCCTCTTTACCTTCCAGAACATCCGCGTCCTCGTCACGGCTGACGTGGCCAAGCTTCCCGAGCCCGTTAGCGCCTGGAAGACATTGAACAAGGGGCCAGGGCTGGACACGTCAAAGGACATTCTGCCCATCACCCGGCCCGTTGCGATGCTCAACGACGAGGGAAAGACCCCTGGCTCCTTTGGCAGCGTCGTGATTCCCATGACGACTCTCGACAGCTCTTACAGCGTAAGCACGGCAGTTGGGCTCAAGTCGTATGCGGACCCGCGTCTGCCGGCCTTCCTCGTGGCGCTCGGCTACCTAGAGGCGGTCGAGGGCCCGCTGTGGAACGCGGTGCGCGGCAACGGCCTGGCGTACGGTGTCTTCTTCACGCGCGAGGTTGACGCCGGCTACCTCCAGTTCCGCGTCTACCGCTCGCCCGACGCCAGCAAGGCCATCGAGGCCAGCCGCAACACCGTCGCCAAGATCGCCGCCGGCCAGGAGCCTCTCGACCGCCACCTCGTCGAGGGTGCCGTCAGCGGCATCGTGCTCGCCGCCGCCGACGAGCAAGCCACCATGGCCGCCGCCGCCCAGCAAAACTTCATCGTTGGCGTCGTCCGCGGCCTCGAGCCCGAGTGGAACCGCAAGATGCTCGCCCGCGTCAGAGACGTGACGCCCGACGAGATCCGTGCCGTTATGCGCGACCTCATCTTGCCCGTCTTTGAGGCCGGCAAGAGCAACGTGGTTGTCACTTGCGCGCCTATCATGGAGGAGGTATGTTTTTTGTCCCTTGGCGAAGCCCCCTCTCACACTAGCATGCTGACCAAACTGAACCTTTATAGAATATCGCCAAGGCACTGTCGACGATGGGCTACAAGACCCAAGTCCAGCCGCTGTCGTATTTCTACGACGACTACGGGCTGCAGGCGGGCGAGGACGAGGGCGAAGATGAGGATGAGGACGAGGACGACGAGGATGACGGGAGTGGAGGATCAGACGAGGACGATTCTAACGAAGAGATGGATAGTTGAGAAGAATAAAATAAAAAGAGCTAATCTGGGTTTTAATCCTCTTGGTTTCTTATCTTTTGAGCTCTATTTTAGACTTGGCATGCTTCTTCTTGTCTTGGACCATTGCATGGTTGCATGAAGATGTATCTCGCGCGCGCGCCATGCCCAGGTATATATATATATATATACCTGGCCTATTTGTGAGTGGGAAGGAAGTATTAGAGCACGTGAAGAAAAAAAGGAAAGAGAAAGTCTACTCAAATTGGCACAGTACATACAACACTGGGGCCTGACACGGTTTGACGAATAAACCTGGTGAAAAGGAGATAAGGGTTATTCGGATGCTATATTGTGCGTTTTGAATTCTCTAAAATTGCTGGCGTCGCTTCGTTCGTCAGTCGCGTGACCCTTCGCTGCGCTACGGGACGCTTCCTTCCTCTCACTCGCTCCTGGCAATTTAGAGCGCGACAGTTGACTTATTTAGATGACGTAGAGAGCAAGCGAAGCGACAATATCCTATCCGGAGGCCAACAACTCCGATGCTCTAGAGATCTTTTCTTACAACGATGGCTAAACCTACACAACTAAATCTTACATCTATACAACAGAGCTATCAGTTATATACCCGCTCATATCGCTCGAGTCAACCTCCTCTTCCTATGGATCTAATAGCTGTAACTTCCTTACCTCGTAATCCGCTATCTTCAGTTACATGCTCTATACCGGCACTTCGCGGTATATCCTGCTCCGATCAAACGGCGACTCAAACATTAGGCCATCTAAGGTCTTGACCCTGGAACTACTACGTACGATAGGCCGCACGCGAACTCTGGCGCGGAGATATCATAAACCACCTTGTCGAGAGTGACGCCCTGTGACTTGTGTACTGTGATTGCGTAACAAATAAGCAGTGGAAACTGCTCCCGGTAGCCAGTACCAGCCCCAAGAACAAACTCCTGCCGAACCCTAAGGATATGAACCACCAGCCTAGCCCTATCACGAAGCTCTTCTCCGCTAGGTAATAGGAACGGCGGCCCAGTATAGTTATCAAACGTAACCATAATAACCTGCGGTGGGTCTTTAAGCACGTTAGCGCCTTCAGCCTACGAGATGTCGTATATAGTACCCTAGGTACCGTTCACAAGCCCAACGTCGGCCCAGAGGTTCCTCGTTAGCATGACCCGGTAACCAATACAAAGAGGTAATCGTTTGATCAGATTGCCAGCGTTAGAGGGCTCGACTCTCTCTGCGCCTACGCCTTCGTGTTTTGCGTCTACCTGTACAAAGGCCTTTCGTAGGCATAGGAGGTGCTAATGGTTGTATTCGTTGACCTACGCCTCGATAGGGAAGATGCGGAGGGCATTATCAAAATCCTGGACCTGAGCCGGAGGCAGTGTGATCGTATATCTCGACGTAAGAAGCTCCCATAACGAAATAGATACTTTGGCCTGCCGTAATTGTTACAATCTGGACAACAGGTCCACGGAGTTAGGCCCGGCCTAGGATTGTGGGGGTCTGGACGGCAGGTAGGAGATGACAGGAGACAAGGAGTATCGTGCACAGATTGCGAAAGACAGGCTTTCAACACACAACCAATGTATGCTTAACCAGATGCATTGATAGCTGCAGAACCGTTCTCCAGAGAGAGCGTGCTGCCAGCTCCTATATAGAACTATGAGCAACCAATCAGAGTTCCTGCCTTACATGCTCAGTCATGCTCAGTCCTAGACGCACTGATCCCCACTGAGCTCCCTGCTCAGTGCGCTCAGTGGGTCTCGGCACTGATCCTACTGAGCTCAGCCATGCTCAGTGCACCTTGGCAATGGCCCCACTGAGCACTCCCTAATTGGATGCACCTTCTCTTAGCGAGAGCCCCACCCTAAGTGCCGTTCCAGCCAATCCGCAGCGGGCGGGCAACGCCCTCTGCACCTTTGAACCAGGATCGTAACAGTAATTCTTTCAGGGCTTGCCGGAATAGAGCCTGGTCTTTACCCTATTGCCGTTGGACTGTGGTTAAGAATACCGACTTATCAAACGAAAGGTAAGATTCTGGCGAGGCGCAAGGGCGGGACTTTGTCCGCGGGTTACGGTGTGAGGACCCGTCCACCAAACTGGCCCTCAAGCAGCCAGAGCCGCCCAGAACCCCGGGCCTATCAGAAGCCGCCTCGAGGCCCCACCTACCCCACTGATAGATGAAAACTTATTCGCGAGCACGCGACGCGTTGTTGGACTTTTCCTTCTTTCCCTCCTCAGTTTAGAATCTTCGTCGATAGCACCCAATGGACTGAGTTCACCTCAATGCCTTGCCCTGGTCGTGACATACGGCAGCAGCTGCAGAAACTCTTGCGTTCGACGCGGCTCTCTGGGAATGAAGTTAGCAAGGAAACCAAGGAAGATAGGTCTAATAGACTTACCTGCTACCTGCCGCGATTACGGCAATCCGCGTAATTAAGGACGATCCGTCGAGGGCCTCGGAACGACCGGAATTAGTCGATGTCCTTCTCAACGCCGCAGGTGTGGCAAACTTTGCGGGCAGCCGCCTCCGCCGCGTCCGCTATAGATACCGAATAACCTGGCCATAACAGGCAAAACGGTACTATAGAGGAAGGGAGGTTAGCTACGAAGAGCGGGTAGATTGTAAGGTTCGTCGAAGGTACTACGGTACGAATAATTATTGGAAAAAGAAAAGCAATTGTGGGGTGGGCGAGGAAATTCGACGCGAGGTTGAAGGGCAATTCGCGTAGTCACGTACGCAAGCCCACCTTTACGCACGCCCCACCACGCCAGAGAGCATTTAAACGCTTATATCTCAGCCAATTTCCATTATAATACGAATCGGGCTTCAGATTTAAATTTTCCGTAGAGTTATACACATAATGATACCGGTTATATCAATTTTGGAAAGTGTGCTGACCGAATGGCAGATAGGCACGTGATAGGGGCTGCCCATATTGATGTGACTGAGAAATCGGGTCCACTTTTCCACATAGATTAGCCAATCCGGAAAGGCGATAAGGCGTCTTATCAATTTCACATAGTAATTTTTTCAGAGTTTCGCAGTAATATTGTCCTCCGGACAGGATTAATTAATTAGGCTAGGCCTTGACGCGGTTATCATGAAAATAGGTAAGTACATGATTTATTTACACGGATTGTTGTCTAAGCAGACCTCTTACCAGTCTGAACCGAATTTCTCAAGAAATATTTGGTGGCTTTCTGTTCTGGTATTCAGGCCACACCACGGGTGGCTTGCCTGTGAGGGAGTGTAGTAGTACTACAGGTGGAGTAAATGGTCAGTGTGCAGGTCAACAACTGTCCAAGTCCCCTGCACCTCACCTGTCCCACCCCACCTTTTTGCTTTGCGCAATTTAATTGGCTAGCGCGAGTAGCGCAAAATTTTGAGGCGTGCACGGCCCAGAGTTTGGGTCTGGCAATTCTGGGTAGGGCTCGGTCAAAAAGCTGGCCGACAAAGGCCGACGGAGAGAGTTGGGACTCGCGAGAAAGGCGGCCGCATAAATGCCTGCAGATGGACGGTGTTGCTGGCTAGCAAGATCGCTGCCAGCACAGCGTTCCCGAGTTTTCGAAGACGGTACACCGAGCAGGCTAAGGTAGTAAGTAGGTTATGCCGTTGTGGTTTCAAAGGGAATTAGGTCCGAGCTGAGGTATGTGATCAAGACATGTGATTTGATCTGGCTGCACGCCACCAACCTCAACCAAGCATCCGCTTTGCAATGGATTCAACCCTGGTTTGGCGCGGTAATCCGCACCGTTCAGCCATACCTAACCCTCCCAAGATGACCAAAACCCGAAAAGGAGTCGATGGAACCCAAGCAAGGTCCTGTTAATATTCGATTTCCCTGTGTTATTTTGTGATACGGAGTTCATGGACATGGCCAAAGCCAAGCTAACAAGCAGCCGGAACTGTGTGGCCTGGTTAATTCGCTCGTAGGTCTGTGTGTGGTTGCCGCCTTTCTGGTGTTAGCCCATTAACGGGGCGCCAGGGTGAAATTAGCTTACAATCCTCAACTGAGTGGCTGACAAATTGCCAAGCTTCGCCTAGTCACGTGTCATAGGCACGGTCTGTTTTTGTGCTTCCCCGCATTTCCTTCTCTCAGAAATCAGGCCGTCTTTCGGGCGGGGCGCGCTGCGCGCGGACGTGCGCCCATGACAGGGGCCCTGGCGGGCCCTTGTACCAAAATGGATTAGGATGGTGGATCACACTAAAAATTGGCTGTGGCGCCCCATGATTAAGCCACAATTGACAAAGAACGCCCAAGAAAGACGTCTGAGTGCAATATTTGATCCGAACCGTGACCCCCTTCTGGTAAACACTCAATTTTGATCTGAACTTCGTGAAAATCTTTATACACTTACTCTGCGCCGAGGGCATCCTCAGAACCTAACTTTCTTTCTCAAACAACGCACTTCCTAAACCCAGCTTTCCTACATCGTTTTCACCGCCCTGGTGGACCTCGACGAGCAAAAGAAGCGCATAAACAGCCATTTGTGGCATCACAGGCGCTCCAGAGGCTCGCGCTGGCCAGGTGCAGGCTGTGCAGCGTTTGGTTTACCAGCATGACGATACAGTCCTCGTTGCGGCAACAGGCTACGGCAAAAGCGCCGTTCTCTACACTGTTTCTGCCCTGACCGAGAAGATCACGATACAAATCGTTCCCTTGACGAAGCTAGGCGAGAATCAGCGTGACGATATCACCAGAAATGTCCCTAATTCGAAGCCGGTATGGATCGACGCCGACACGCATCTCAAGGTCTATTGCCCTGAGCCCCTGAGCCCCTGAATAACTTCTATTAACAATTAGCTAGAACCGGAACGTTTGGGACCAAGTTAAACAAGGTCAATATACTCATGTGCTTTAGAGCCCGGAACAAGCCCTTTCACCGAAGTTCAAAGCCGTCCTTCGTGATCCAGCATTTCACAAAAGAATCGGGCTTTTTGCGATAAATGAACTGCATGTTGTCGGCGAGTGGCGAGAATTCCGACCGGACTTCACATATATACACACTCTCAGAGCACTATTGCCACGGAGCGTGCCCTGGTTCGGTTGTACGGCGACCCTGGATAAAGACAACCAGTCGTATATTTTGGCCTTGAGAGGGCTGCTGCTCGGAATCTGACCCGGAAGACATATTCTACACATAAAATTAGTACCAATCGACAGCTTGAATTGAGGGGATTCCAAAAGTACTAACGGTGCAGTTTTTGACCGATTTGCGCGTAAAATATCATGCATTCCGTGAATGCCTTCAATTGATGTGGAGGGGGTCAGGATTCGGATCCAATATTGCACTCAGACCAGCTTGGTGGTGGTTCTTTTCTTTGTGTTCTTGTAGGTCCAATTCTTAAAAAGTGGGTGCCGCAGGCACCTGAGCCACACCAAGGTAGTCTAAGTTTCTAAGCATTTCCTGCGTTCCTGCGTCTTTCCACTTCTTGCTTCGTCAACGCACCCCGCTCTACGTCTTTAATTTCCCTTCCACTGCACGCCTTGGCAATGTCTGACCTAGAGCGTCAGCTACTACTGGCGCAGGCGCAGCTGTATCGAGAAAGAGGACAGAGGAGACTTGCAGAAGAACGAGCGGACCAAGAAAAAAAACGACCGGACCTAAGCAGAAGGACGAGCGGACCAAGCAGAAGGAAAGATGCGAGACGTAACCTTTCAGGACTACATACGCAATCTACAGACCATCATCGTCCCGGCCTTGATCGTCGAGGATGATACAACTAAACGGTCTAGCGGAAGCGCCACCGATGTCCACGGTAAGGTTTACCCCTGAACCGTACGCCGATGGGACGAGTTTCCTCTCCTCTGCGAAAAGCAGTTCGACGACATGGCCAAGACGTTTGGAGAGGAACTGCTATTCCCATCCTTGATCTCGGTGTAGGAGGCCAAGAAGAACCTCTCACCCAATTCGAGAAAAGACGAGAAGGACATCGTACCCTTCATCCGCGCCTACGCCGAACGACCTGCTATGGTGATAGTGAACAAATTTGCCGCGGCGCATGAGCTCCTCCAAGGCACCGAGCTTCAGTTCCGCAACAACGCATACGGCCTTCATCCCAAACTAGTTCAGGGCGACGGGAAGAGCCTGCCGCCACCCAATAAGAAGAGATCTCCGGACCGCTCAACTAGCCTAGCCCCCGGCCGATGGGCAGTCCGCATCGCCCAAAAAACCAACATCGAAACAACAGCTCTGGTGGGTGAGTACAAGGCTGCTCACAAGCTCCCAGGGGCGAGCTACCACCAGGTCCTCGGTAGCGGCCCTCTTCCCAAGACGTTCTTTGAAGATTGCGCTTGGCAGGTCGAAGCCGAACCGGAGGCCGGTCGGCTTAGTACCGAGAGCACCAAGGTGGCCAAGGTTCTATGCCGAGCCTACCATTACATGATTGTCACTGGTCTAGAGTATGGATACGCTGCGTCGGGGGAATGCATGGTCTTTCTCACTATCCCGTTTAACACCCCCGACGTCATGCTTATCCACCAAGTCCCCTACACCTCACCTGTCCCACCTCAATTTTTTGGGGTAAATGGTTTGGTTCTGTTCTGTTTGGGTCGTCTGTAAGGGAGCACGGGCTCCACAGAGTGCTGGGGTTTGGTAATTATGAAGATAGAACAAAGGGTAAGCTCCTATCGCACGGGTAATACAGTCAAATCGGAATGCGACTCAAAGTGTATGAGTGCAGTGAATGTGTATTGCTTGCTTGAAGAACCAAGCAACAACTATCTAAGACCGTGGTTACGGTCATCGTATATATCTAAGGCGGGCCAATCAGAGCGTTGCTCTGTTGCTCTCAGGACAGAGCAACAGAGCGTTCCGCTCTGTGCCCCGCAATACAGAGCAAAGGTGGGGCACTCCTGCTCTGTGTTGCCCAGGACAGAGCAACTGTGGGTCCAGCCCCGCAGTCCTCCTGCCTGCCAGTCATTGGCTATTCCGCCTCCCTAGCTGCAGCTCTCCCGGTACGAACCGGGGGTTCGTAACAGTGTTAAATAGACTGGCCTAGTTGGGCCGTGCACGCCTCAGAATTTTGCGCTACCCGCGCTAGCCAATTAAAATGCGCAAAGCCAAAAAGTGGGGTGGGACAGTTGAGGTGCAGGGGACTGGGACAGTTGACTTATGGTCTCGTAAATGGTTTGGTTCTGTTCTGTATGTTGTATATGTCTTTGCTAGAAAGGGAATGGTCTTGCGACTCTGGGTTTTGGGGTGGGCGCGAGGCCCGTGCGGCTCACGTGGCCCATCAAGCGGGCACGTAAGTAGGCACGTGGCTCACGTCACCTCCCTTCTTCTCCTGAAGTACTGGTCATGAATGCCGCTATTCCAACACTTTCTAATAGCCTTGTATTTGTTTCTACATCGCTGGCTCAAAGTCGAACCTGCCTGCATGCAAGTGGCATTTGATACCATACCCACATGTCCGAGAGAGTCTGGTTGCCCAGGTCTTTTTTGTAGTAATAGCTGACTGCCTGGCCGTATCCCGTATACCTTGCATTATTTTGCCTTGGGTGTTGTGATGAGTAAAACTTGAGATCACCCCCCTCCCCATCCTGCCCCTGTAATATCCGTTTGTTACCTCCTTTCCCCACACGCCTGTCGGTTGTTTGTTTATTTGTTTGTTGCCCCCCTGAAAACATTCGACCCCGTCTTCCCATCCCTTCCATTTGTGAGGCAGAGCCGCCCGGGTATATCTATCTCTCATATCGCGGCCAATACTAATACCTTTCCCCAATCCCGTCGTCCGGTGAGGGGTGCAGAAGACTTTATTTTGTTTTTGCTTGTTTTCCCCGTGCTTATTCTCCCTAGTCCTGATAGGCGGATGCTAAAAGTTTTGTGCTTGCGTGTGTGTTTGTTTTCGTGCATGGTGAGGTGGTGTGTACCGTGGAGTGTCCATTCTAGAACATCACGCTCAACGCCCAATGAAAAAGGGAAATGAAATAACAATGAAGAAAATGGGTAAAAGGTCCCCAAAGACAAATCAACAGTTGAGAAACCGTGGTGATGAAAGGGAACACTGTACTGGTATGCTCTCCTCCAGGTACTAGACAGCTCCAAGTGTTACGAGTGTAAAATAAATCCAAAACTGTAAAGAGAATCAGAGAATCCTTAATCGTACTGAAACAACACACTGATCGACTCGCCGTGGTGGACGCGGCGGATGGCCTCGGCAAAAAAGGGCGAAATATCAAGGACCTCAAGCTTGGGGCAGGCGAGGCGGCGGTCATGGTCCTGGGCGACCGTGTTGGTGACGACGAGGGTGTCGAGGTGGGAGGCGTTGATGCGGGCGATGGCGTCGCCGCTCAGGACGCCGTGGGTGAGGAGGGCAACGACGCGGACGGCGCCCTCGCGCTTGAGCAGCTTGGCGGCGCGCGTGATGGTGCTGGCCGTGTCGGCGAGATCGTCAACCAGGATGCACACGCGGTTCGCCACGTCACCGACTAGCATCATGGTAGCCTTGGGGCGGTCCGTCATCTTGGTAGGCCGGCGCTCCTTGTGTATCAGGGCAAAGGCCATGCCTAGGCTGTCGGCGATCGCCGTAGCGCGCTTGGCGCCGCCGGCGTCGGGGCTCACGATGACGGCGTCGCGGAAGCCGTGGTTATCCAGGTTCTGCTGGATGTAGCGCTTCAGCAGCGGCCGGGCGTAAAGGTTGTCGACGGGGATGTCGAAGAAGCCCTGGTAGGTTCCCTCGTGCAGGTCGCAGGTGAGGATCCGGTCGGCGCCGGCACAGGTCAAGAGGTCGGCGACGAGGGACCCTGCCTGTGCGACCCAATGCTTGTAACCGGAGCTGTTGGCCTGGACCGCCATGACGAGGGTGGGGTTTTCGTAGTCGTGGGTCGTGTAGTGGTGGTGTGACTGTTGCTGTTGTTGGGGGTGAGACTGAGACTGGGGAGGAGGGGTCTGAGCACCCTTGGGCAGGGCCTTAGTGGCGATTGCGTCGGTGAGGTCGACGTTGTTGGTCAGGCCGGCGGTCCGAGGGATGCTCGGGGCCGGGGTGGCGGGCACGCTCTCAAAGGTATCTCGGGGAGCGCCCGTCTTGGTGTAGGGCAGGTCGGGCTGGCGCGAGTAGGGGAACATGGGCAGGACGGCCGTGACGCGGCGGGCCGAGCCCGTCTTGCAGGCCGATATCATGATGCACAGCTCGATGAAGTAGTCGTTAACGTGTTCCTGACCGGCGCCGACGCCAAACGACTGGATGATGAAGACATCCTTGCCGCGCACCGAGTCCTGGATCTCGCACCGCGTCTCGCCCGACGAGAACTTGTTAAGCACGCGCTGCGAGGGCGCTACCCCGAGGAACTCGCACACGCTATCGACGAACTTGGGGTGCGAGTTGCCGCCGAGCACGACGATATTGCGCACCATGATTCGTCGATTCTCTCCTTCCCCTTCCTTCTCTTGCACTGGAGAGACAAGGACAGGACGCAGACAAGATGTGCGGGGGCGACAAAAGAAGGCAAAGGGGCAAAAATCAATTGAGCCACTCAACCAATATGGTCTAGACGACTTTCAAAATGGTTTTGGAAATTGGTGTTTAGAGTCTTTCTCTTTCTTTGCTGGCTATCTTTTGTACTGAGGGCTGTGACACCATCACCAGGTGTCGGGCAGCTATTAGCCGGCGGGGGGGCTGTCAAAAGTCCCGCTCGTCGTGGTATTGTTAAAGGGAAGGCAAATACAACTTGCAACGTTGGTCTATGGCCATTAATACGACGGACGATGCATGGTTCGAGCTGAGGTTGCACTTGCCAGAGTTGTTGCAGTTGTGCCGCATTGTTCCTGCCTGCCCCTCGGCTTACTCAGCTGAGATGGATGGCCCGCCCCCCGGCACGGCAGGAACAAGGCAGGGGCGCCCTTGGCCGTGGTGGTTCGATTGATCGCGGCGATCGCTGCCATCCCTCCTGTGGCTTGTCGGTTGAAGCTGTAGCGCTCCCTTAGCCACAGACTAGGGGGGGACGGCGGTATCCTCAGCATCTAACAAGCAACTCGCCTTCCATCTGTGACTTTTGATACTTGTACGTACTCAATTGACTCCTCTACCGTCAGTTAGGTCAAGGCAATGGCAAAGACGCCAGGCCCCTTCCCCAGCTCGGCTGCCAACTACCGTAGGTAGCCAGGCACGCATCCAGTTGGGCTTCAAGTTCTTCTCGCCAGCGCCAATATTGAAATTCTTGCATGTGTCTGGTCCATGGGCCTATCAAGGCTCTCGTGCAGCATCCTGTACGACTCGAACCCCGCCGGAGCTGCGAGAAAGAGCTTCTTCGACTGAGGCTGCTACTTGACCTGGCCGGGCGTAGACGACGTCACGACAGTGTGGTGGTCCAGAGTGTGTACATACATAAAAGAAAGAGCCTTATGCTGTCAGGTCAATCCTTTCCATTGCTTTTATCCCCGATTCCCGAAGCAGCACCGCCTGTCCGCCCATCTCTCTTCATCCGCCTGCTTCACACCACCGCCGCCATGTGCGCGAAACATGTGTCCGTTGCGATCCACAGCTGCGGCAAACGTGTAGAGAAGGACTACAAATTTGATGCTTGCGGAGACATGTCAGCGCCGAGTCATACGGTGACAGAGAATGAGCTTGCCTCGACCAAGGTGAAGGGCGCCTGTGGCCGCTATGACTGCCTGGCCTGGAACTCCAGCGGGGCCTCGACTACCACGCTCTGATGGTGAGGATACCTATTTTCTTCATTCGCCGAAGTCATCTTAGGCTATTTACAGCCCGCCTGCCTGCCCGACCGCCCTTGATCAGGGTCCGTTCTAATCAATTCTTGGTGATAGAGGTTGCCCCGAATAGTGCCGATTCTACATGCGAGGGAACTTGTGGTAGGGATTTGCATCTATTCAATGGGTACCTACGGATAACTTACGTAGCCTTCTTTGGCAGGCTTTCGAATGCGACTGGTGGTTGGACACACGTGATTCTGCTTTTCTTGGACGGGATGAGATTCTCTATTGGCCGGGGTAGTTTGGAGTCGAGTGGCAGTCGAGCGTCCTGCTGGACGTGTTCGGCATGGCGTCGATATTCTACGCTATCCTCACGGGCCGGTGGCCGTACAAGCCGACGCCGGGCCGCTTCCAGAAAGTTGACGACCGCCTGGAGTGAGAGGACAAGGTTGTCTACCCCAACTTCAAACTGGAAAAGTTCCCCGACGATGTCACGGATTTGCCGGCCGGAGACGTGACTCTGGCATGCTGGAAGAGGGAGTTTGCGACGGCCAAAGACGCGCTGGCGGCTCTGGACAGATCTCTCGAGGGTGTCGAGGTCCGGGGCGACAAGTGTGCCGAGCCAAGAGCCGTCACGGAGGAAGAGGGTGGACGAGATGAATCAATGGCAACCTAACGTAGTGGGTGGTATCGGTACCTAGGGAATCGAGCTAGAGCCGTTTTGTTGTCATGGTGCCCGGGTGACGGTCTCTGCCTTGATATCATGGAATGTCGGCGGCATGGGGGACTCGACGAGCTCGGGGCACCCACCCTATCACTAGTGCCACCCTTCAACCCTGGCCCAAGTCTACTTATACACACAATAGGGGACTGAGGGCATCTCCGGGCCTGTCTGTCAACAAAGCCAGGTAACTATGCCGTTTAGCAGACTCAACACTACAAATACCTAACATCACCACTCTGTTCAATTAGCTTCACCTGCATGCATGCACCTCACTGTCCAAGAGCCATCTCAACACGTTAACTTACACCAAATTCGGCCACTTTTTCCGGGCCGGGAGCAGTATGCCAAATTAACAAGTCAACAGGGTAACTAAATACTTAGTAAGTAATCAGCCCTGAATTCGAACATAATTCGAAGAAAGCCCGGGAAACGCGTTTTCTAGCCTCATTAGCATTCGATTGATTTCCGCCGGCTACCCGTCTACATAGGCAAGTTACCTATGGGAGGTAGCTGCATCGAGAAGGACCGATAGGTTTTACCGCTAAAATTGGCTCCCACCATGACAGCTGCAATGGTAGATTAGTAGGTGCATGTACGCAGTGTTTTTTATCAGGGTAGGTGCCCCAATGAATTTCCTTGATTATATATATATATACCTAGGTATCCATCGCTGGCATCGAGGGACGTCCCAGAAGTAAGGTAGAGCTAATTAGATTAAAGCCGCTAGCTGCTTACCTTCGTTAATGATTCAATCTTCTACATATAGAGGTCAAGAAGACAACTAAGAAGGCTGAGGCAAAAAGAAGAGAAAGGATTACCTTCCCTAGTGCCAGGTCCAGGATGCCACGTTCCAGAATTGGTTAAGCCTCACACACCAGCTGCCTGGCCAACAAGCAAATCTTTTACCGTATAAGGATATAAAGGTCTTGTCCGATACCTGGCAAGCCGTCTAAACCGTAGGAGTTCAAAACTTGGCTATTATGAAGGGTGACTCTTTTCTTTTTGCCCCAGCCTTCGTATCTTTATGACTATGATGGGGGTAAAGACGGCATCTAGTAAACGAACAAGCACCGTAAGAGTTAAAATCCTAGGTAAGGTACTGTGAGCCCGAGCCCCTGTGTTTACATACTTGCACGAAATACCTTGTAACAACTGAAGATACCAATTACCAGACCTCAACCCGTCCGTCTAAAGCGTGTTGTTTTTGAGAACTTCCCATCTACAAACGGTATAAAGTATACTTTAGTGCTTTATTTTGTGTTTATTTTGCATTCATTTATTTTCTGACTACACAAGCGTAAGGGGTATTGTATCATAGGCTGTTGACTGTGGGTCTAACTCTCTATCGCTTTTCCCCCTCCCTCCCTCCTTCATGCCCTTGCGCCCGTAAAATGAAGAAAGATAGAATGATAAGCCCACAAAGATGTCAACGAATAAGCGGCAGTCAAGATAGCCTCCGCAAAATTACAAGGCTGCACCGGCGCACCTCCTCCCCTCGACAAATCCTCTACTCCAAGTCTAGTTTGTCTTCATATATTGCCTCGTCGTCCCCATTATTTTTACGCACCCTCATTGCTCTGCCTCGTCCTCCAGAGCCTTTCTCCTGCCTGTTGGCAGCGCCTTTCTGGGCTTGGGGCGCTCGAGACCTTCCTTCTGCGCCTCGAGCGCGATCCACCACCACTCCATGCAGGCTAGGGCTGTGCTGCCGTGCAGCTGCGACTGGAGCAGCCCGAGCTTCTCGCCCCAGTCAAGGATCAGCTCCGCCTCGAAGAGCATCGTGGTGGGCTTGAGTGTCTTGACCAGCTCTTCGGCACGCATAGAGCCGCGCGCCGCCAGCGTCACAAGCGCCGCGCTCAGGTACTTGAGCCACCGGTTGGTGTCAACCTTGCCGAAAACGTCGCACCACGCCGGGATCGCGCCCCCGGGCCCAGCCGTCGGTGGTGCCGTGTTCCTAATGCGGTCGCGCATCTGGACGAACTCGGGGTCATTGTTGTAGAGGTACGTGTCCGTCGGCACAATGTCGATGCGGAAGTGCAGGTACTTCTTGGTGTACTTGCGTGTTTCGTAGTTTAGCGGTTCGTGGCCTAGCGGCACGTTGGGCTGGCCTGTCGTCTTGACGCGGATGCGTCCGCACGCCTGCATGTTTAGCAGCGCCATGATCATGCCGTCGTTGGTGACGTACGTGACGCGCTTCGTCTCGCCCGCTCGGAAGGCCTTGTCCAGCTCGTTCTTGAAGGCGACCGCTTTGCCCACCTTATCCACGTGCGAGATCTTCTCGAGCGTCTCCAACACGCGGTGGTTGAAGCGCCACCGACGTCCGTTGGACCACTTTGACGTCGACTTGGAAATGATGCCGTCATGCTGGAGCTGGTCGACCCCCTTGAGAATCAGATCGGTAATCTCCGTCTTGCTCAGCCCAGGGTACAGCGTGTTGCGCTTGTGGATGATGCCTTCGGTAGTATATGTGTCCACGGGCGTCACGCACAGGGCGCGTGTCCAGGACATGGCGACAGTCAAGTTGGTATCCAGCGCCGGCTTGGTATTGCCATCCACCGGGTATGCGAGCGCTTCCGAAGTCGCATCCTGGAACTTGTTAAAGACGGAACGCTGCATGTGGTAGTAGGCTTCACGCCACTCGCGGTTTGTGTACTTGCAGCTGGAAACGTCAAACTGCCTCTCGAGCGCTTTTCTCGACGCTGGCAGACTTGTGCGCTCCACCTCGTGAAGGTTGATTGTCCACCTTATCAGCCGCTTCCAGTCGTATGCCAGAGGGTTGTCGAAATCGAGCGGCGGAATCTCATTGTCCGAGTATGCCTTGAGAAATGCCTTGCGGAACTTGTCTGTCAGGTTGACAATTGTCGACTGGCGATCCTTCCGCAAAATACCCCAAAGATGACGAAGCTGGCTGAGCGTCAAGTCGGGGAACAACCTCATCATCAAGCCCCAGTCAACGACTCGGTCTACACCACCAAGCAACGTAGTGACGACAACAAATGCGGCAAGTCGCGTGTTCTCGCTCGTCCAGTCGATATCGTCCTTCTCCTTTTCTGGGTCGCGCAGGAAATCGTCAGCCGATTTCGGGTAAGCCGAGAGCTCGCGACCCGTTTTGATAGCCTGGAGCTTGAACTTTTGCGGCCTGCCCATCTTCCGTTGCCCGGGAATACGGTGTTTCTTTGCCGGACGCGGGTTGGCGTCGCCAATCACCTCAGCGCAGTATCCGATGCCACAAAGATCGTCATCTTCATCGAGGTCATCGTACGGAAGCGTGTCCAGGCCAAACTCCCTCTCGTCAGACCATTTGCCTATGATAGGCTTCATACTCGCCTTTGACTCAGATGAAGAAAAGTTGATGAACATGTAATCCGGAGCAATAGAGCCCCCAGAAAGTATTGCGGCGCCGGTTTCTGATTGCTCCCATGTTGCACAGCGGTGAACAAGAGCATAATAGGAGCCCCATTCATGGTCAACCCAGGAACTCGGGTTGAAGTGGCTTTGCTTGCTTCTCGAGGCCATATCTTCCGCGCTGGTAGGCAGGTTCTGGAGAAGCTGAAGGTGGCGGTCAGGCATCCAACCCTCCATGGTGAAGCTTGCTTCCTCAACACCACGAAAGTAGCCGGTTCCGAGCTTCGACCAGGACCCGCCTTGAGAGGCTTTTATAACAATAGGCGGGACAAATACAAACTTTGCATCTCCGTTCTCGGGTTCGCGCTGAGGCTCTTGCTCAGAGACAGGCGTAGAGGCAGGCAGAGGTGCCACTTCAAGATTGGGCGAAGTGATAGGTGTCTTTATTGCAGGCTCGTCGCCGTGCAGCCTAGAAATTTGGCTTGTATCAAACGCTGGTACATTTGAGTCGACATCAGGCTCTTGGGTTGTAGCGAATTCGGTAGAATCCACACTCGATGAACTGGAGCCCGGCCTGCTGCCGTACTCATCGCCCTCGCCAAAGAATCGTTCGTCTTCTACAGACATCTCGGCATCCTCGAGCTGCGTGTTGGGTTCTAGAAACTGGATTTGCGGCTGAGCTGCTGACACGGGTTCTTTGCTAATAGAAAAGCGGCCAAAAAAGGACGGCAAGCTGTCCAGCCCGGGGTTCCTGAGCCTGCCCAACCGAGCAGGCAATTTGCCAAACCTTCCTGTTGTCGGCTTTGGACCTCCACGCTTGCCTGGCCTCGATGGCAAAAGACCGTAAGTCTTGATGGCGTCGATCACCGATGGCGGCTCTTTGCCACTGAAAATGTCATCCCTGCCATATGTTTGTCTAGCATATTCCAGTTTGCGACGTGCATCAGGAGATGTATGCTTCCGGGATCTAGGTGAAAGGATTGATCTCTCTCTCTGCAATTCCTCGGAAATTTGGTTATATGCCTGCGTTTCCAACTCGGGATCAATAGGCAAGGCATCAAGTCCATCCGTCTTCTGCCTCTTTGACACAGGACTCTCTTCAAGTTCATCTAGGATCGACTGCTTTCGTTTGTCTGGTCCCTCTTTTTGCGGCTGCTCCGACTCTCGAATCCATAGAGGATCCATGGGTTGGATCGCATTATTGGTGTTGTTATTGTTGGACGCGTTCTGAGTGTAATAAGGGGCATTGAAAACCTCGATCTCGTCGATTTTGCGCCTGCTGCGGAACTTCTGGCCGTTGGCGTTCGGCTTGTCTTCCTTTTCTTCCTTTTGTACGCTTGCCGGCTTCTTGTCCAGGTCCTGCAATAGCGCGAGCTCTTCCTGGGTTGGGGAGAAGGCGGCCGGGATATAGACGTTCGGCCACATGTCCCGCATTTTCCTCTTCATCATGGTCGGGATCGAGCTAGTTGGGTCAACTCCTGTCCTCATGAGCAAGGAGCAAGTAAGAAGCCTACCCCTTTCCGTCCTCAGCATGTGGGTGTGCACCGTAGCCTCTTTACGGGCCTCTAAGGCTTTAACCGCGCTGAAGTAGCTCTTCCAGGTTGGGGGAACCTGGTTTCTAAACTCCTTCAGGAACACCTTTGTCACGGCGTAGAAAAGGGCCTTGTCCCCAGGAAACACGCCAGAGCTGTTGTCCAGTAGGTAATTGATGATGTCGTAGGCCTGGGCAATGCGGCGCTTGCTTTCGGTTGACATGCGCTCGTAATCTGTCGTGGGCTCGAATGGCTTGGTGGTCGCTTGCTCCTCTGCCACAGGTAGTACTGCTGCGGGATTCTCGTCCTTTTCATGCCGCTTGTCCTTCTTTTTGGACAGTTTCGAGGATTTAGCGTTGCCTCGCTTGCCAGTTTCGGGTTGGCCCGTTTGGAGGACCCTCTCCGGGTATGGCGATGCTTCGACTCCTAGTAGCGGCTGAATATCATCAACGACAGGTGGGAGAGGCGTCCTCTGAGCTTCAGGAGCATTGTTATTAGGGGGTTCCGAATTGTCATTGGCATGTGGAAGTGCCGTCTTGTCGGGCCCCGACGATGATAATTGCACAGCAGGCCGTCCGCTGGCAAATGTAGACTGCGCGACAGGGCTGCCTGTCTCTAGCGAGTGTTGAGCACGTGTTGCCAAAGGCTCACTGTAGGGCGCCTGGGACGTGTCAACTTCCATGGGCTTGGAAGATCCTGGCACAAGGCTGAGGCCGGAAGATCTGGCCTCACCACTGCCGAGCGAAGCTGGGGGGTCTTTGTTGACGCTAGATGCTGGCTGTGAGACGAGGCTATCTGAGGATTGTCTCGCGATATCTGGCTTTCGGAGGCTTAGGCTGTAAGACCCAGCACCAAGACTCTCCCAAAGCTTGTCGCCGATACCTCGAAATGCGCCGGAGTCTACATCTGGTTTTGGTCGCATTGCTTGTCGGACTTGGAGGTGCGAGCGGCGCGGCCGCTCTCCCCGTTTCGTCATCCTCGAGCGCCGCAGGCGGCTCAATGGCATCCCATCTTCATCGCCCAAGCCCGTAGTGGAAGTAGGCGGAAAAGGCGACAGTCTTCGGCGTTTCAAAGCTCGCTCGGCTACAGATTCGGGGGTGAAGTCCGGGTTGCACGGAGTCTGAGCCTTGGTCTGATGATACTTGAGCCCGATATCATTTTTCCAGGCGCCGCCGCAGGTGTCGCACTTGAAAGACTTGAAAGCCCTGACTGTGACTGAAGATAACCGACCGCCACGGCGTCCACCACGACCCCGGCGTCCACGACCATGACCCCGACCACGAGATGGCGACTCTAGCGGGGCCCCCTCTCGTGGATTTTCTTGGCCTTGAGGACTCGATGGTAATGGTTCAACGTCGGGCTTAACAGAGTGTACAACAGTAGGCTTAGCCGACGCCGCCTGGCTTGTTGCCGTATTAGGCCCTAGCTTGATGACTTCCCTTCGAATCCAAGCCGCCGTTCTCTGGATCTCTTCGCCGTCGGCAAAGACGAAAACGTAGTTCTCGGGTGAGATTCCATCCTCAGCTTCTTTCATGACAAAAGTCAAGGTCTTGCCATTGCTTTCTGTAGCATCTTGTATGGAGGGACTCTCGGATATCTTATCGATGTGGATGGGAATAGGCTGCTTGGCCGCCCTCCCACGGCGCCGAAAGAAGTTGACAACGCGGTCTGTATGACTGAGCTCTAGCCTCCCGACGAGTCCATTGTAGCTGGCCGGCAAGATGGTCTCTGCAGGGGGATCTTCTTCAATGTCCATACTATCAGCTACTGTGTTGGGCACTGTAGGTGTCTGGTCGTGGCTTGATGTTGGCTCGTCAGGTAATTTCTCCTGGTTTCGTTTTTTCAGCGCCTCTAATCTAATTTTCACGACCAGTGACCGTCTCGGCTTGCCACGCTTTCTAGGCAAGGGGTTCAATGAGCCAGGAACGCCAAAGTAGACTTCGGGAACCAATCTAAGGTCAGCATCTTCTGTATTTTCCGTATCTTGGCTCCTATCAGGCGGAGCATCGACGACAATGGTACCGGGCTGCTGTAGGCCAACAGGTTCAACCTCTGGACAGGCAGTCTTAGCGGGGTCATGACCTCCAGTAGGGCTTTCATGAGACGGGACATCGACGACAATGCTATCAAGCTGCTGGAGTTGAGCAGGTCCAGCCTCTTCAGCAGCCTGGTCTTCCTCGTCCATCTCGTCAAAAGACCGCTTTGGAGGTCGAACAGGGCCGGCCTCTGGGAGCTCGATGTCCTCTTTGGTGGTCTTTGCCGTATTTGAGCCCGGAAGGTCTTCGGGAATGGTATATTGTGCTGGAACCTCGGAAGCATCGACTTCGGGGGCCTTTTCTACCTGGCTGGAGAACGCCTTCTTCCGTCTCCCGAAGCGGTGAGGCTTCCTAGCCAAACGGCAAAGGTCTGCAAGAGAGGCGTTTTTTGAGCTGGGGAATACCTTGGGCCGAATATTGCCAAATCCATATGCATCTGCAACAGTCGCCTTTGGCGGTTCTTCATTTGAGACAGGGGCCTCGTCCAGCCTGTCCTTATCCCCTGCCCCTTCAGCCTGGGAGGCGGCATCATGGTCAGGCGCGGTTTCGGCTTGGGGAACCGAGAACATGTATGCAGAGGTCTTCCCCTTGCGGACTAGATTGCTAACAACCTGGAACTTCTTCAGATGCGGCGGCTGCTGGGTTTCGGCAACCTTTGTGAGGTGGCTCGCCATATACCGACGGAAGCCATATCCGATGGTGGCGACGCTAACTTGGGGATTGGACGCTCCGTCGAGCCCAGAGCTTTGAAGAACCTCGAAGACATTTTGGGCAAGTGGTTGCTCGGGCGTCCAGCCTGGGCAAATCCGTCTCTGCCTTTGCTTGCGCTGGCCCTTCTTCTCTTTGTCCTGCTCTGACTTGCCATACAGCACCAGGGCGTTGGGCTTCGGTTCGCGGTGGCGAGTCGCGTCAGAGTACTGTGACGTCTTCTTGCCCGTTGCTAGAAACCTGTCCCATTCCTCGTCGCGGAAGTCTCGCATGAATTTGAGACAGTCCTTGAAGACCTTTCGCGTGCCCGAGCCCGGGAAAGACGCAGCCGTGTACTTCAGCACGCCCATGTCGACGACGCGCTGCACGTTCTTCGCCAAGGTCTTCATCTGCCAGACTTTGCCTGGGACTCCCATCTTGGCCCGCAGGTCGCAGTATTTGATTATGCCCCAGGCCTTGACAATGGCCACAAAGGTCCTTCCCAGCGCCTCGATATCAATGTTGTTGCCGGTCCATTTCTCGTGCCAGGCGACAGGTTCCAAGTCCTTGGTCAGCGTCTCCGGCGACAGGTCGAGGCCGCCGCTGTCCTTTTCCAGAATGGGGGGCGCAAAGTCAATCAGCCAGAGCTTGCTTGTCTTCATTTTCTGGACGACGATGGTCCTCTTGACGATGTAGCCCTTTTTAGCCAGGGAGTCGGTTCGCTTAGGGAGGGAGCGCTTGTCTTGGTCGACTAGGCGCCGGAGGTCGCTCTGGAGGATGCCCTCGGCCCTGGCCGAGGCGATGCCCAGCAGGCATTTCCATTCGAGGACGGGCACGCGCTTATAGTCGACGCCGTGGCGAGTTAAGGTCTGCCAGACAAGATCCTCCGCGGGATGGATCCGTGGCCGCACAGAGAGGGTGGCCTTCTTGGGTTTTGGGGTTTTGCCTTTTTGCCGCGTGCCTCTAGCTGCAACAACGGCCGACGACGGCTGCGGAGTGTCGCCCGTCTCGGCTTTGGTTTGCGCGTTTGGCGCTTGTTTTTCGGCCGTCTCTGCTTCGGGGAGGGCCAGAACCTCGTCCAAGTCGAGCCGATTCCATTTCTTGTTGCCGTTGACCAGGATCTGCGGGCGGGATCGCAACCAGTCCCAGGCCCAGCGCGCAGACCTCATCTCAGCGTCGGACAGGATAATCTCCACGCTGGCCGCATTTTGGCCGGCTCCCTGCGGCCCTCCTAGGGCATCGCCTTCGAGGAGCGCATTTCCATTTCCTCCTCCCCCGATGCTTGCGTGATACTGCCGAACAATTTTCAGCAGCGACGAGACCGGCACGCCTTTATCAAGCTCAGTTAGCTTCGCGATCTTCAATGCAGGTCATTCTCATTTTCTCATTTCTCATTTCTCTGACGCCGAGAAGTCACGCGAAAAGAGGCCCCGACTTGGCTCACCATTTTCGCCCGAATAGGCGATTTCAGGAATGAGGTCCTCGATCAAGTCCTCGAGACCGACTCCGCTCATTGTGATGCCGCGATACGTCTCATCATTGGGTGAGAAAAAAATTGGCGATGGTTGTAGGTCGATACCAGAATTGAACGCAGGTGCTCGTGGTTTCTTAGATGTTCCTTGAAAATGTGAGATCACAAAGCGTCGCTGTGGCGCATGTTTCGGTGGCCGTTTTCGCTGTTTTTTTCTACGTGGAGGGGCAAGCTGAAGGTGGGGTAGGCGCCCTGTTTGAGTCTGCCACCGAAAAAGCTTTGCCCGTGCCGTGCCGTGCCTGCCTGAACAGCGAGGTTGTAATTTAATGAGTCCACTGTGATTAGAAGCCCGAACTCTCTCGTCGGATGGAGATTTCGGTTTCCTCGAAGCATCATACCTAACTTGCCTTGGGACCATATCTATTTTCGACTTTTTTTGACGCCGAGACTGCCATGGTCTCTAGGCGCAACACAAAACTGAGGTAATGTAGGTGTACCTACAATCTGAAATTCTAAATAGAAAATGAGATATATGATAAACACAAACATGGAGTAGTAGCAAACCAGGACATATTTCGAAAAGATCCATCGACATCGAGGCATGATATCTAATGTATATGCATAGTAGAGGGATCTCTAAACCTAAGTCTCATCTGTTTCTTCGTTGGAGCCCGGGACTGCCGGCCTCCTTTCGCTCATTGCCTTGCGATATGAAGCCACGACTTGATCGCGGATGGTCTGTAGCTCCTCGCGCTGCCGGAGACTGCCAGCAGACTTTGGAATGTTCTCGACGTCGACCTTGGCGCCGCGGACAAGCAGCTTTGCCTGCACTGGCCTCAAGTCGGGCGGAGGCGCAACATCGTGAATGCCGACTTTGGCTTCTCCCCTCTTCTTCACAATCTCCAGCCATGGGTCTTCTTCCTTGCTGGTCGATTCGCCAATCACCTTGCCCTTTTTACCCTTCTTCTTCTTCCCCTGGGCTTCCTGGTCCAGCCTCCAGGTGACGCCCAGATTGCCCTCCTCCAGCTCACGCTCCTCGGCCTCCTCGGCCTCCTCCTCCTTCTGCTCCTTGATCTTCCTGTCCTCTTCCCTCCACTCGTCGTACATCTTGTGCATCTTCCTCTCCTTCTTTGTGCGCTTGATCTTTAGGCCCAGCGGGTCTTTGCCAACCTTAATCGTCTTGACTAGTCCGCTGAGGGGGAGGGCTGCGTCCACGCGCTGGTTGAACTCAGAGAGGCGCTCTCCTGGTCTGATTGTCAAGTCTTCGGTTGTTGAGGATACCGTTGACGCGGGGGCTGCCGGAGCCTTTGCCCCCTTTCCTTTTACCTTTTTACCCTTCTGATCGCCATTGTCGAGGCCGGACCTAGTCTTCTGGCCGCCGGCAAATGCCATCAGACGCTTGAACGCGCGCGGCACATCGTCGGCAGCCGCATCGGCGCGTTTCCTCTTCAGATAGCTCTTGGGCGGGGCATCGCTGCTGCTTCCCTGTGCGTTCTTCTTGCCGTGCTGCCCATTTTTCTTGGGCAGCGACGCGTTCTTCTTGGATATGGAAGTGACTGGGAGCGGTCTGGCAACTTGCGACGGCGGAAGGTCAAAACTGCGGCATCGTCAGATCGAAGAAGAGACGTGTCGACGGAATAAAGAATCGTGTACTTACGTTGACTGGTCCTTTTCCCGGCGGGTATGTTTGTGAGGCATTGCAATGACCTTGTTCTCGGGTTCAAGACGAGACTATGGGAGCTATAAGGTACCGGTAGGAGGTACCTAGGGGATGAGGGTGGTATGTCTGCTGTGCCAGTTCCACGTTGCAGATGCAAAGCAAAGAAATAAAATCCACCACACTCCGGATAGAGCCCGATAAGATAAGATGCGGGGCGTCAATGTCAAGTAGTTTGGCGGCTTAGCCAGAGCTCAGATCGCCTTTTCTCCACAATAAATTACATTAAGGTTTCTAGTACGTACCGACGTAATACGGAAAACGCCGTACATGTACACTATGACGGGTCTTCAGCGCCAACCCCGAGATGAAACGACAATTCTCGCACTTATTAAACGCCGTGCCCAGTACTCATTGTCAGAAGGCACAGGGACCCATTTTCGGCTCCTTCAGTTGGTCATGTCCATCCCGAGGCGTTTGAGCTTATATACGTATAAACGGCCGGATGCGGAACCCAAAAATGCTTTTAAAGGTGACCATGCAGTTTCTTGCAAAGTATCCCGCCGTACGGATAAATCGCAGCCAATGGAACATCAGTCACCACCGCTTATAAGGGCTTCGGAGCCGGATGTTCAAGGTGTGGGTCACGAGATGGATTCCCACGTCCACGATGAGGTCACAGATGGAGCGACACTTATTGGAAGTCGGGGTCCTCGAGCTAGGGTTGGCAGTTGCCGAGTTTCTCCATCGACTCGCGCAACGACAATAACAGCAACTACCGGTACAATAACAACGAACGCCCGCAATACGCATCATCCCCAGGCCGGGCGAGGTGGATTTGTCGCTGCCATCCGCACTGCTATGGCTTCCTGGATCGATCCAGAAACGACGACCCGGACACAGCGCCAAGGCTACGTGCCTGTGCCCTCGAGCCCTTTAGACGAAGGAGTTGCACATGACACGTCAATTGAGTACGATGCCGACCTGACTGCAAACACCATCTCAAATGCGCGTGGTGATGTTGCTCGGACGAAGCCCCGGAGACATGGCGGGTGGCGCCCGTGTCTCGTCGCCTGCGGGCTAGCCCTGCCGTAGGATACAAAGGCCACACCCCAAAAAAAGATTGTTGGCCTCAAGTCAACAGAATAGTACCCGCCTGCTGACCGTGCTGGATCCGTTTCTAGGGCCCTCTTGCTGCTGCTGAATTTCGCCCCGCAGGTGGTCCTGCACCATGTTTGCCGTCTGCGTCGCGCCTGCGGCTCCCCGGACGACCCTCTCGGGAACTGGGGCCAGCCGGGCACGGGCACCGAAGGCCTCGCCTGGTATCCCACCGACTTTCTGCGGGACGTCACTCCGGTGCCCTGCCATTCCCACAACGACTACTGGCGCAGGGTCCCCGTCTTCTCGGCTCTCCATGCTGGCTGCACCAGCGTCGAGGCCGACGTCTGGTTGCGCGATGGCGACCAGCTTTGGGTAGGACACGACATCGCAGCCCTGCAGCCAAACCGGACCTTCACCTCCCTCTACGTCAACCCTCTGGTTGAGATTTTGACGAAGCAGAACCCGTCGACCGAGTTCTACAATGCCTCTCGCTGCGGCGTCTTTGACACGGACCCTGGCCAGACTTTGACCCTCCTCGTCGATCTGAAGACGGACGGCCCAGAGACGTGGCCGTGGGTCATGAAGCAGCTCGCCCCTCTACGCGAGCGAGGCTGGCTGACCTTTATTGAAGATGGCGAGATCCACCTCCGCCAGGTCACCGTGGTAGGGACCGGCAACACGCCGTTTGACCAGGTCGTGGCCAACGCTACCTACCGAGACGCCTTCTTCGATGCCCCCCTGGAGCGGCTTGAAAATTCGCCTTACAACTCTACAAACTCGTGGTATGCCAGCGTCTCGTTCTGGCGAAACATCGGAAATGTCTGGTGGACCAATGGGCCGACGGGCGCGCAGCTCGATAAGATCCGGAGACAGGTGCAGGAAGCCCACAAAAGGGGGCTTCTTGCGCGGTACTGGGACACCCCCCCATGGCCAATCCACATCAGGAACCGCATTTGGGAGGTTCTTATCGAGGAAGGCGTCGGCATTCTCAATGTCGATGATCTAGAGTCAGCAACGAAGCGAGACTGGACCAAGCAAAGGTCCTTCTTCAAGTGGCTGGGATTCTGAGCTTCAAACCATCTAGACATGAACTAGAGAATGAAACATAGAGTCAATTTCAGGATAAATGACATCCTGGTACGACGTTGGGTGCTTTGTCAGTGACTTACTTCACGGTTGCTTCAGAGGCCCTGAGACGTCAATGATAGTGCACCTGCGAGCTGCTTACTCGGCCTCCGTCTGCGTTGCTTCGAGGACCATTGAAAACCGGGAACGAAGCCTGAAAACCCACGCTTGGATACCGCGTTTTCCTCACAGGAATGGCATACAGTAATCCGCAGAAGAGTTGTTTACTAAACAGTAGCAGCACATACAGGTGGCCAAGGGATCTCCGTCTGGTTTTTTCTCTCTTGCTATTCAGTGACAATCAAGATAAGAGAAGCACTTGTTTGCTCGTTCATTTCCGCGGCTCTTATGTGTGAATGCTGCACTGGGCCACCCCGCGTCAAGCTTCCCGAGTCTCCGGTTTTTCTCCTTGAGCGGGGACTGCGTGCATTAACCAGGGCGGCATTCACCCGCCCCAGGACGCGGGGTTCTCACCTAGCTAGTGGTACATCCTCCGCCCCTCTCTTACCACGATCATGACGACCTGCTGATGATGGACTAAGTCAATGCATTGGGATATGTGCTAACTTGTTCTGTGTACACGTCTACTTATATAAAGTGGCCGGCCGTCAGGAGAACTCGTCTCTTGCCCGTCTTCTCTTCCATTGATCCAGCCAAACAGCACAAACACAAACACAAACACAAACACACAGATACAACACACTCTCACACACACATAATCTCTCTCACACACATAATCTCTCTCACACACACATAATCTCTCTCACACACACATAATCTCTCACACACACATAATCTCTCTCACACACTGACACACGTACACACACACCTACCCCCACATACAGATACACATACAAGCAGACAAGTAAACACCACCACCTACAATCTAGCAAGTATGTCTGGACAACAGAGACTCGCTACCCTCGACGTAAGCACCAACCCTCCCGTCAAATAAAAAAAAAAGGGGGGGGGGGGGGGGGGGGGGGGGGGGGGGCAAAGCAGCTTGCAGGCGAACTACTTAACAGTAACCTAACTAACAAATGCTGCAGAGCTCAATCGTGTCCCGGCTGCCGGCGTACTCCAAGTCGCTGTTCGACGCGAAGACGGAGAAGGGGCTCAGCTTCGAGGCGATCGCATCGCAGATCGGGCGCAACGAGGTGGCCGTGGCCGCGCTATTCTACGGGCAGGCGCAGGCGTCGGCCGAGGATGTCGACAAGCTGTCGGCGCTGCTGGGCGTGCCGCGCGAGGCGATCGCCAACGAGATGCTCAGCTTCCCCGACCGCGGCCACTCGGGCCCCATGCCACCCGTCGAGCCGCTCATCTACCGCCTGTTCGAGGTCGTGCAGAATTATGGGTATGCGTACAAGGCCGTGCTGAACGAGAAGCTTGGTGATGGGATTATGAGTGCCATTTCGTTTTCGACAAAGGTCGATAAGGAGGTCGATGAGAATGGCGCGACTTGGGCCGTTATTACCCTGAGGGGGAAATGGTTGGTTTTTCTTCTTCTTTCTCCCACCTCAAACCCTTTCTTCTCTATGCCGTTTCTCTCCCATGTTTTTACCTCCTCAATTCGACCCGTACCACGGATATCAGTGCCTAGGCCAGGCGTATCTCTTGCTGACAGAGTCTAGGCTTCCTTACTACCGCTTCTGAATCGAATCGTGCCGTTTGGGGCTGGCGGCGGCGAGGCGGTAGGCTGGTTGGCTGGCTAGCTACCTGCCCTGTCGCCTCAAAGCGATATCTTTGCCGTCCCTAAAGCGTTGCCACCAAAAACAAAGTGGCTTTTCGTCGTTTTCTTTGGAGAAGCGACGGTGTTTGTTATGTTTTTCCTTTTTCAAGCGGGATACTGCGGAGGGGCTGGGATGGCCGAGACTGTGTTTGAGATATTGCTTGTTCGCATTGCTTTCCATTTGGGGATCTAGTTCCTGGGCCTAGCTGGGTGAGGCGGGAAGTTGTGAGGAAAGGGGGTGGGAGAAAAAGGGATGGAGGGCGGGAGGGAACAATACTAAGGGGGGAACAATACTAAGGGGGGAACAATACTAAGGGGGGAACAATACTAAGCCCCGGCTCGAACCACCACCACTCTGTTACATCATTGCCCAATAGCATCATGATGTCTTTGCCAGATGCTTACGAGTGTATCGAAAAAAAAAGTCGACTTCTTTCTTGCGCCAGCCCACAAAGCCAATAACCGCTAGAAAAACTGGGCATCCCGTAACTTGCCCCCGACTTGGCTAGCTGGAGACTCATGGTCACCGACGCCCCTGGCCTCGTGGTCAAAGCGCGTTCATTGTTGTCCCCAAGAACAATATTAAGGGGGCACAATACTAAGACGCCCCACATGACGGGCAATAGGAGACCATGCCCTTCGTGGTTTCATTGACGTTTGGTCTGGTGGCGGGAGCAAGTCAAAGGGATGGTATTATTCTTTTCTTTCGCGACCGAGCGTTGCCTCTTCTAGGAGTCGTCGGATTCGACGGTGGCGAGAGAATAGGAGAGGCCATCTCTCTCTCTCTCTCTCTCTATGAGCAGAGGTACTGGTGGGAGGCTTGATTTTTCGTCTATAAAAAGATCTATTCCCTCCCTCCATCAGTGCCAATCTCCTCTTCTGGATCATCACACCCAAACAAACAATCTTTTATTACAAAAAAACCAACAACCACAAAACCATCAACATGCCTTCCACCACCACTTCTGTCCCGGTCCCCAAGACCCAGACCAACTTCTCCGGCTACTGCGTTGTCATGTAAATGACGCCCAGTGGGTTTGGAGTGGGTGACCTGGGAGGGGGAAGGGGGCGAGGGGAGTAGACACTTATGTGTGTCTTTTTTCCGGAACCAAGACAACAACTGAGCGCCAATACCACACATACGATGACCAGTCAACAAGACACCTCCATTCTCCAAGAGAGAAGCCGAAAACCATCCATCTCTCCCTCAATCCTACTGCTCGAGAAAACACACGAGAGGAAGCGCTGGCGTTAGAAACCACTTCCTCTCTCGTTACTAGCAGTAAGGAAGGAAGCAAAGAACCACCCCAACTCTCTTGGCGAACGCATGACTGGACCCATCGGAGGCACACACACAAACAAATAAGTTCTCGACCTCTCCAAACCCAATTTCAACTCTTCGACAAACCTACTGCCAGTTTCACGGGAGAAGAGACAAGGGAGAGAAACAAAACACGGCACAGCTACGTCTTTTTTGACAACACATTCATTCTTTCGCTTCTTCGGTACCACCCTTTTGACCCACACGTTCGGAACAAGTGACTAGGGAAGGAGGATTTCGAGATGAGGAAGGGGAGGAGAGCGGAAAAGGGGGGGGGGGGAGCACTTCTCTTTTAGAATGCTTTCTCTTTTTCTTTCTTGGACCATTCTCCTTATTTCTTCTTCTTTCTTTGGATTCTTTTCTCCTCTTTTCCTTGTTCTGAATTTTTATATATACGTAACATACATATTTCTCTTCTTTTCTTGGCCTCGTGTCTTTTTTTCGGGGGCTGGGGAAGGGGGGGGGTACTCTTTTGGGACTCTTCTCTCTCTCTCTCTCTTGCCTGCGAAAAGGGACGCGAGACAGGGATAGGATAGCAAATCTCAAGACTGGTTGCTGCCTACTTTTGCTTTGCCTTTTGTGAAGAGTCTCGACAAGAGACTGCTGTGTCGTATGTGACTGTGTGCCTTGAAAGTGGTTTTGTCTTGTCTTAGCTTACGCTACTTGATCTGAATAATGACGAAGTGCCCTTCTTGCCAAGATGGAAATGAGAATTAGAAAGGGGAAAAAGGAGACAATGTTTATACATCGCCTGAATAAGTAAATACCTTGACACATGCAACTTAGGTACTTGGGTTTTTGAGAGGTGTCTTGCAAGCAGTAGTATTAGGCGACCTGTTTTTGATGACGTTTTCAGGGGCTGTAAATTCAGTCAACAGAGCATGGGTGCCATTTGGGACGCCCTTCGACTTCTTTCAACTCATGGCAGTTCCGTGACTACAGATCCATTGCACTGCACCTGCCACACCTTTCATGAGTTCTGGGCTAGTAAGGGTTAGGGTTATCATACGTTGTGTACTCGCCCCACTGCATATTCTTATCTTATCGCTCAATCGCAGGGGACGACGGCAGGAAAAAAGTTCTCGGGCAAAGAAATCAACCCGGCTCTTTCGCTCCCCCAAAAGTTAAAAAAGACAACCACCAGGCCAATCAAACAGCCACAGCAAAAATGGGAAAAAAAAAGACAATATCCAGGGTAGAGGGCGCCTCCAAGGAGAAGAAGAACGTCAAAGCCAAGCCTGTCAAGCAAAAAGCCGACAAGAAGAAAACGACACCGCCCGCCCCCGTAGCCGACGAAATGGAGGTCGACAAGGTCGCCGACGACGAGTGGGAGGATGAGGACGACGGTGCCGATGCCGATGCCGATGCCAGCACTGTCCCGCCCAGGTCCGCGAACAAAAAGGACAAGAAGCAAAAGAAGACCAAGACCAGCAAACAACAAACCCCCGTACCACCAGCAGCAGAAGCCGACGAACAAGACGACGACGACTCCGGTTCCGACGACGACGAGGACAACGAGATGATTGGGTACGACAACCACGGAATTGACCTAGCGGGGATAGACGACTCAGACTCGGATTCCGAGCTCGAGAAGGAGGACAAGGACGGCCAAGACAACGGCAACGACTCGGAGGACGAAATTGACGTCGACGACCTGTCCATCTCGGGGTCCGAGGACGGGGAGAACATGCGGGCGCTGACGCGGATCCGCGAGACCATCAACAACAAGGACGCGCTGCTGGCGTCGCTGAAGCGCATCGCGCTCGATGTGACGCCCGGCGTCGTGCCCTTCGCCGTGCACCAGAGCGTCGTGGCCCCCACCACCACCCAGTCGACCATGGGCGACGCCGCCGTCGACGACGACTTGGCCCGCGAGCTGGCCTTCATGAACCAGGCCATGGGCGCCGCGCGCACCGCGCGCGCGCTGCTGCGCAAGGAGGGTGTCCCCTTCACCCGCCCCGTCGACTACTTCGCCGAGACGCTGCGCAGTGACGCCACCATGGAGCTCGTCAAGGCCAAAATGGTCGAGGAGGCCACGGCCAAGAAGGCGTCGGCCGAGGCCCGCAAGCTGCGCGATCTCAAGAAGTTTGGCAAGCAGGTCCAGGTGGCCAAGCAGCAGGAGCGCGCCAAGGAGAAGCGCGAGGTCCTGAGCAAGATTGACCAGCTCAAGAAGAGAATGTCCTCCACTCCCGTCCGTGTCATACGACGACTTTGCTAACACATGTTCCTCTTAATTAGAGCGCAAGGAAGGAGCCTCGGCTGCCCTCGGCGCTAACGAAACCGAGGACATGTTCGACGTGGCCGTCGACAACGAGCTCGGCGATAGCAGCAAGGGCAACAAGCGCTCTGCCGGCGGCGACAGCGGCGGCCGCCCCAACAAGCGCGTGAAGAAGGACACCAAATTCGGCTACGGCGGCAAGAAGCGCCACGCCAAGTCGGGCGACGCCACGAGCTCCGGCGACCTGAGCACCTTTAGCGCTAAGCGCATGAAGAGTACCAGCGGCGGTAGGCCAGGCGGAGCGGGAGGCAAACCCGGCGGCGGTGGTGGTCACAAGGCACCGCGGCTAGGCAAGTCACGGAGGAAGGCGGCCGGGAGGAAATGAAGCTGTTTTTTGTCAGATTAATCCTTGGAGGCGCCGGGGGGAGGCTTCCGGCTGTGTGGGAGTTGTAAAGCGTCATGCCTTTTTGTGAGGACACGCAAACACGCAAACACCACACACACTATAACTAAAATAAAGCAAAGTAAATACATAGACCACATGGCCACAGCTCGGGGACCAGCTTTTAGCATACCAGGTGATGATGCAAAACAAGAAACCACACATCGAACATTAATAAATCTACCCAATCACACTCCCCATGTGAGCCATCTTTCATATACGACGGGTCCATAAAGCCATCTTTTACGGATACTGTCTCGACGGTTTCATTACACAACCTTATGCTTAACGTGCCTACCTTACCTGGTGGATAGATAGCTGCCTTACCTACCTTAGCTCCCGCCAGGCCAAAACTCACCGGCCGGCCAAGGTTGATCCAACGACCTACCGCATCTGCAATTCTACACCGAACCCAAGCCATGAATAAAAGAATCAAAAGGGGTAAACATAATTGCAAAAGGCCGCGAGTCAGGTTTTCCATTCCCCTAGTGGGTGGTTGGCGTGCGTACGTTATATAAAGGGGATATACAGATGCCGTCAGATCGACCAATCCGCCCTGTCTCGCGCTGCTTATTGCTTGTTTGTTTGTCTGCCTGGCTGTTCCAGCCGTCATGTTTCAGCCCCATCCGTTTCTTTACTTTCCTCCCAGTAGACTACCCATACACACCCGACAGACATCAGCTCAGCCTCCAAAGCCTTCCATGTGCCGCACGGGGCTCCAGGAAGCGCGATATACGGAGTGACCAAGACAGCCCCAGATCTCGAGCTTGATCTTTATTTCCAGTCTTGCATCCATGCCGCGCCACGCCAGTTCCGGATGGCTATCGCAGCGAAATCGTCTCGTGTAGTCTCGTCTCAAGCGTATTTCATGAGGCCACAAGGAAAAAAGGGGCGAAACAGAAGGCTCGATATAGCCATCTCTAGTTTGCCCGTTTTGAGGCAGAGAGAAAGGAGAAAATAGGAAAACCGCTACATCCATGCCGACAAAGAAAAAGGGTGAAAAGATACGTTAGAATGACAAGAAAGAAATGGAAGAAACGCCCATTCCGTAATAACAAAACCTAAACACATGCCAAAAGCGATCCGTGAGGCCGGTCGACGCAATTTCAAGACCTAGGAGATCAAGGGCATCCACACCGCCAGCCTTCTTCTGCCGCAAAGCCAAGTGGCATATATAAGGCAGCAGCTTGAAAATTGCGTCAAGCGCCCCATTCTCAGAAGAGAGCCAAGGCGTCGAGATAGAACCAGTGGAGGCGGAGAAAAACGTGTCCAGGAAGTCATGACCATGGATTTAACGGACGAAAAAATAAACCGTAGCCGAGCGCATTATGACGGGCTTGGAATCGTGAAAGAGAAAATAGACATATAAATCGAACGACCCTGTGGTATCGTGCAACGCCGTGTATGCAGGGAATATGCTCTGCTCCGCAATGCCGCTCAGCCGCTTGGGCCAATAAATTTTGACCAGTAGACATTATAGATAACGCCATGCATGGAGCAAGTGTCCCGGGAGGGGAGCCGGGGGGTATCAATAACGACAATTGTTCCATCGCGTTGCAAGGGCTATTGCGTGGCAGCGATACACCAGTGGCGGTGGAAAGCCCACGCGCTCTTTTGGCACTCCTTGCTGCAGTATTTAGTTCGCCGGCAACGGCGGCACTTTGCAAACTGGCGTGTGTACTCTTCCCACTTCCCACACTGATAATAGGCGCATTGGCGAATGCCGCCCCTTGTGTCGTCCTTTCGGCACAGGTTCCTCATAACGACCCCGGCCCAGTATTGCATATCTGTGCTGTGGTACCGGACTGTGAACTTCTCGACGAGCGGGAAGATGTTCAAGTCATTGGGCAGGAGATACTCCGCCTCGCACGCGTCTTCGTCATCCTCGTCCGTCTCGGCCTCGAGCACTGCATCGGGATTGTCCAAGAGCTGTAGCTCCTTTCCAATCTTGAGCTTGGGGACCAGGTGGCTTTTTTGGAAGTATTTGCGGAGGTTGCAGTACTTGGAGACATAAGCTAGAAGCTGTAGCGACATCAGGACGTCCTCCTCTCTGGGCATCGCGGCAATTATTTGCGGGTTTGGTGTTACTTGTCGGTCGAGCAGGTATCGGGGGACGGTGGCGTTGGGCAAAGTAGGCTGCGGTGGGCTCACCATAGTTGGCCTATTGGGAGAGAGGCCAATGTTGGGAACCGGAGTGGGCGCATTGTTTACGATGCTGCCATCGACCGGTCCTTGATGCGTGATGTTGAAGGTTCCGGCCTCTTGAGTCTCAGACACCGTAGGTGTCGTCAACTCGATGGCCGCACCAGTGATGATGGTGTCGCTATCCTCCATCGCAATGTCCTGCATGCCAACTCCTGGCTGAAGTCCTCTGGTACCCGACATCTCGGCGTCGGGTGACTCGTCAATTGGCATGCTGTCAGCGTTCATGTCATCTGCCTCGACGGCGGTGGAATGTTGATGGCGGATTGACGGCCGCCGCCGAGACCGAGCAGTGGGGGCGAGCATCGAAGCAGGCCGGACTGTTGGCGATCTAATCTGAGGAGGCGGTAACGGAGTCGTGGGCGAGGCTGGCTGAGAGCCGAGAGCGACGACTTGTGTGTATGTCATCGAGACCAGACGATCAATTTCTCGGACGGGCCTAAATCCGTCGGCAGTATCCATGGACGGCACAGCCGGCGCTAGGGGCTGAAGACCCTGGCGACTTGACGAGGATATGCCATAGCGCGGCTCTCCGCGGACGCTGTGGTGGGATCGATGGATCAAGGGAGCCCGGTCAGGAGGGGGCGTTACCTGGAATTGCGGAGCAGTCGGGGTGGCGTCAGCGTGGGACTGGATTATGGTCGTTGCCGAAGGGCCGGCGAGGGTCGCCGAAACGTCGATTGACGGAGGCGGCGCCTGCCTGCGGAACGAACGGTCGACGTCTAAATTACCCGATCGGGTTGAGAAGCTTGACGACTTGTGGGCGCGGCTGCTCTCGTTGATGCGATCGCGGTGAGGGTCCGACTTTTGCTTGGCCTCCTCGGCCTTTTCACGCAGCCTCTCGATGACCTTGATGTAGTTGTCGAGGATAGTAGCGATGACAGGAACCATGTCGGCCTCAACGACCCGTGTCCGGACGGCCTCGGTGCCCCTAACCCCTATGTTGACGACACACTGGAAGGCGAGATTCCACTTCCACATGTCCATCAGATCCGTGCTGCGACCCTGCTTCAGGATGCAGACAAGTCGCTCGATGCCGCCATCGACGGTGAGGATGTCACGGATACGGGCCGACGACGTGGTGAGATAGGCGAGATGGTTGAGCGAGTTGATCAAGGGCAGCGTCGAAGTGCAGTCGAGAGCGCGGCGGTCATACAAAGCGGTGGTGATGCCCACCGACGCCTTGTTGACGTTGGGTATACTGAAGTTGACTTCCCGCATCTTGGCTCGCCTCGACGAAGCACGAGGAAACGCCAGACGGGGGAGGAGAGGAGAGACGAGCGGGACACGGAATAAAACGAGAGGGCCGGTGTCGTGCGGTTACGGGTCGGGGATGCGTGAGTGCGCAGAGTGGTGCTGCCCCTAACTGGTGAATGTGAGGTTAGAGATGAGGAGATTTGGATCGTCATGCGTTCATGTGCGAGATTGCAGGCTGGGTCGTACCGGCTGCTGGCGCGGTCGATTCGGTCCTGTGCGAAGGGGGCGAGAGCGGCGAGAGCACCACAGAGATGCGGGCGAGGCGAAGCAAGCAAGGCAAGACTGAAAAAGGGTTGCAAACCAGCGTATGAGTGAGCGATGCGTATGAATTGATGCCAGGCTGAAAAAAAGGATGAAGCGTGTGCGTGTGGGTTTGGACCACAGTGTGTGGTTTAATCGGAGCTGGAGAAGTGTAGATCGATGGATTGATGGGCGGGCAGTGCGAGTCAGGGCCAAATGCCTCAGTCGCGGTCGAGGATTGCGGGAGACGGGGGCGTTCGTGGATGAGCCAGACCAGACGGGACCAGACGGCGAGCCGCGCAGAAGGTCAACAATGTGTCGCAACAAGAGATGCGAATCTGGGTGATGGGACGGAGAAGAACGGCGAGACTAAGAGAAAGGGTGTGACCAATTCTCGCCGTGCCTGATGGAGCGAGAGGCTGGGTGGTGCTGGGGGATCAGACCAAGAAAGGCGGAGCAGCTGGGTTTTTCTGCAGCGCACTGCTTCAGGTGAATTCGACAACGCTCCAGTCCGCGCTTCTGCCTTAGGCAGCAATCTGCAGTGGAGTCTCGAGGCCCGGCGAGCGTGGTGGTGGGTACTGGGGCCAAGCTGAAGTCACTAAGTTTGAATTTCAGCGTCGGGATTGGGGCAGCCACCAGGGCACGCGCCTCCCGAAAATGTCGCCAACACCTCTAAAAATCCCACCTACCTTAGGCCCTTAACCGATCTTCAGCACGCACTCGAGCGTACCGTGCATTCCCACCCTTACAACGGGTCACTTCCGAGTCGCAAGACTCGCAACAAAGCGCGGACGCTGAGCTGGATCTTGGATTTGTGTTTTCAATTCTGGTTCTTGTATTTTCAGCTTTATCAGCTCATTGCCATCTCAATATCTGTCCACCGTTCCAGTGTTCGGAGCAGGGAAGAACCACACAGAAGACGAAACGGCCAATGGTGTACTCGGTATGCCTAAGCAACTCTGCTGACAATTGCGATGCCAGTGCTAAGGTAGAGGCGAAATAAAAACGGAGCCCGATCAAGATTGTGGTTTGGGGGTCGGCGCGGCGGGAAACATGCCATGGATTTTTGTGAGGGGCTAATGCAAAAAGGCTGGAGGGAGGGAAGTGGACATGTCACCAGCCAGTGGGATCTTGTTGAGGGGGTCGGAAGAGTTCCACCGCAAACGTTCTTAGATACACCTTATACCGTAGGTACTATTATTCAATCTGATGTGTGGCGTCCTCTCCAAGTCGGCCATCTACCTGCCCGTGACTGTGGGAATTATTTGCCTCCCCGTGAAAGGGAAGCCGAAGCCAAGTGCAGCAATGGAACCAACGGCACTAGGCCAGTCTACCGAACCAGTCGACCCAACGTCTAGACCTCGAAACCCTGGAGCTGCCCACTGTCTCTTCTTACTCCGGGTCGTGCTTTGTCTCGGCCAGAAACACGTGGGAGATCCTTTGACACTGAAGAAAGACAATCTAGATACCTAGATTTTGGCGTACCACCCGGACTGATGGCCAGTGACAACCATCTTCGACGTCCGGCCGAGATCGCGGCTTGTAGCGGAACAGAGTCGGGCCCTAGACTGGCGGGACTCTTTCACCCACCCATTCCTGCCTATCATCTTATACCCGCCCACATTGGTAGGTATAAAGACGCAGCGTGAAGCGCAGACCAGTGCTCCATCCGCATGGCAGCAGTCGATCACCTTAGATATTTAGACACCTCCAACGGTCGTTCGTTCTCCGGAGCGTGCCAGCACACCACTACGCAGTAGGTGTTTTTCTTTCAGCCAGATGCCACCCCAAAGAAGGCTTGGCAGTTTGCGTCTCGACCCGCCACTTCCAAGATCGGCGACATCCCCTCCCCTCTCAATGGTGCCATCCATGGACTGTTCACACAGCCAGACAACGGTTCAACAGAATCACAGCCATCTCGCGTTCGCTGGCAAAAGTGGCCACATAAACCCAACGATTGCTTTTTTCCGTTTCATCCCAGCTGTGCTGTCTCCGTCTGATTGATTAACCCATCGTCATGTCATCGCAGCTTTGGGGACGGTACTTTAACCTCGTTACATACGTCCACTAGGGTCGTGCGCATATCAATGCCCGCCTCGTGCCGTGACGGGGGGCGTTCTCTTCACCTTTTTAGGGCCAATAGCTAGGGCGGTGGGAAGTGGAGACAGGGTCGATGCGGGCAACCCTGGTCAGGCCGGGGTACGCTCCCCCCCACCACATACCGGCCTCGACTGGTGTGCCGGCCCAAACCTTCCATCCCGCCACTTCTTTAGGGGTAGCTTCAAATCTCAACGAGCTGCTCCTGTAACGGAAGATGGTCGAGCTGTTTGCTGAGGCCGACACAAGACGACAACAGTGCAGATCAGCACGTAAATTCTGCTGTGTGCAGTCCATTGCCTTGAAAAACACATTGAAGATACCCTGTTCCCTCTCGTGGATTCCTTGTTGCTTGAATTGACTTGCAGCTTCGCTTTTGGCTCTTTAGCTCTAAACTTTTCCTCGCCGCCCAGCTCTGACGACATGGCTGAGAAGAGACGGCACAGCACGCTGGCTTCTCACTTCTACAGCGTAAAGCGCTTCCCTGCAAAGAAGACTCGGGCTGAAAGCATGTATGTTGAGCCGCAGCGAGGGAAAAGTTTGCTTGGTCAGGTCTCAGCTGTCCCGGGTCAAACCCGCCTGGAAGCCCCGTGCCCCCGTCCTCTTCGATCCCGTCTGGCTAAACTGAGACACATCACACATCCACACCGCCAGGAAACAGAACGACCTGAGAATAGAAGGGAGAAATTAAGTGCAGGCATGTCAAAAGAGACCGATGTTGTGAACGTTCTGCTCACTAACGATACTACTATGTAGATACGGGGTACTTTAGTCTGAGGCGAAGGCCGGGCGGCTGTACGACCGCCTGGCCGCACTTTTGATGCTGAAGCGTCGCGACGGACCGACCGATGACGTACCGAATTTGCAAGATCCTCAGGCTGCTATGGGCCACTCTTAGCCAGCCAAACTGCCAGTGCGAGCATAGAATCTGGGAAGTGCCTCGTTTTGGTTTTCATGCGGCCCGGTCAAAGCGTTTTCCGTCTCCCCCAAATGCCGCCCATCCATTCACCCCCGTGCCCGCCAGATGCGCTCCTTGGCGGTTACTCAACGTGCACGGCTGTTAGGCGGCTGAGACTCCTGTGAACAGTGGTTCCATTTCTAGGTTGTAGTTGATGTACTTCAGACGGTGACAGCTTGGTCGGCCGTCAATCAACAAACTAACGTCACTTTTGCCTCCGGGACATGCGCGCGCTCGAGCGCACCAACGCCAAAGCCAAAGAAGCGAAGCGACGGTAAGGCGCCGTGCATCGGTCTCGTTTTAGAAACAAAGTTTCTCGAGACCCTCCAGGAGACTTTTACAGGCTAATATTGCCGCTCCAAACAGCCCAGGAACCCCCTGCATGCTAGCGCAGCGCTTAAATCGGAGCGCAATTGGCCCCGGGTCTGTCTCCAGGGAACCAGCAACCGACCTAATTCCATCCCGGCCTCCGAGCCGGGCTCTTGTCAAAATAGCTTTCGACATCACATCATCGGACATCGGAATCCACATAGGTTGTCGGTGCTGGACCTGGCTGTCCAGAGCCAGATACAATGCGGCGTGGAATAGAGCCAAGAAACCGTCCGAATTAGAAGGGAAATTACATCTGACGTGAGAGCCTTGGGTCGGGTGCTCCGTACGGAGTAGGTAGGTCGGTATTTGGCATTTCCATCGTTCGTGCCACTCCCACGGCATTTCTCGTCCTAAATTCGGCCCTGTCTTACGCCAGCTACGTATACACGAACCAACTTGGCAAGCCAACCGCCGCGGCTGTTTCCAGACAGTCGGGTTGCACGTCATTCAACGCTGGCGTTGGACAACGCTGCTAATCCTATCTGTCTGAACTCTGATGGGGAAACAGCCGCCGACTGGACTATCAACGGCATGTCGCCACGCCACACACCAGGCCGAGAACTCGCCCCAACCCGCTAGTCTCGACTCCACGCCTAGAGACACGAAAAGAGGCGGCCATTTCTTGCCAGAGTCGTAGGGAGGGGCCGGATTCCTGCATCGCTCTCACGCCCTTCATAGTGGAATATGGCGGCATCCATCGCGGTCGGACAACGGCTCCGACGACGTGCCGCTTCCGTGCCCGAGAGCGGCCTTGAGTATCAAGAGTTGGGGCGCCGTCAGGTAAGCAGAGATCTGCATGCATGTCCTGTGGCGAGGCAGGTCTTGTGGCGGGTCTTTGCCTCACTGCTACTCGCTGCAACAAGATGGAGCAGCAGTTCGGTTTGCGGTTTGTGCTGCTCACCTACTGCGTAGGCAGCCCCTGTCAGACGGATAATAAATCTTCTCCACTGTGTCCTGTAGGGTCCAAGCAGAGATTAGATGGACAGCATTGCTCTCTCAGCTTAGAGAAGGATCCGAGGTGCTACAGTCAGTTCTAAAGGGACGGATGGACGGATCAAGATGAAACCAAACGTCGTTCTGCGTCGCTTGGCAGGGAAGGTAGGGGAGGAAGGCGTCGTTGCTGTGCGCGCATAGCTCGTCACACGCGCGATGGCCTCGCCATTGGGTCCGCGCGCTTCTCGTCGCCGAACCCCGTCAGTAGGGCTAGCTGACTAAGTGAGGCGGTCGACTTGACTTGTTCAAGATCCCCAGCACAGCATGAACAGCTTGCTTGAGCCTTGGGTAGTGGCGGCTTCGGGAATCGAGGAGCAAATGACAGTGCATACATGTCAAGGATTTAAGGTTTAGAGCTGAACTGATTGCGGCCTGCGGGAGCGCGCGTCGTCACCCAATCCCGACCATGCAACTGCAACAGGGCAAGCTTACATCACAGACAGGCTACTACTAGTTCCCAACCCTGGCATAGGGCTTTACATACTTCAATGGATGTAGTACTGTGCTCTAGAGTATAGCATATACCTTGCCTAGCAACCTCGGCGGCAAACCAGCAACATGAGACACACGCGCGCTCTGGGCGTTCGCTCGCTTGTTGAATGATGTGGGCCTCTGCAGTATCTATGTAGTATGTATAGAGGCATGCAAGGTAGGTAGGCGAAGTAGGAATCTTGGTCTAAGTTCAAAGTCTAGACTTCCTTCCCGGTTACGGCTGAGAAGGAACATCTCTTCAACCAATGAGCTGCCTGTGTAACTACAAAAATAACATATGATTTCAGCTAGCCGCGAGTTTCGAACTAACAGGAAACGCAAGGCTGGGTAGCGAGGAATGTATACAAACACCACCACCCCTGTTTTGAGAATATGTCGGCAAAACGGGTGCGAGGGGAAAGACCTGCATGCAAGTCGGGACAGGGAAGACTTCTCCTTTACTGGCAAGGATCTGTGGAAATCCTGGGGTGAGACTAGTTCGCGATGTCAACAAACAGCGAACGCAAGGGCTTAAAGGGGCTCGCCGTGGTGCTGCTCCAATGCCATCAACGATATACGCTTAACAACAGTAGAATGAATCTGTATGAGCGTGCAAGCCACAGCACGAGCAGATACCTAAGTGAAATAACTGACAAGAAAGCTCAGTCCCTGAACAGCCAGTAATGTTCAGCAGAGCCAATGTCTCTCTGAGACGAGGTATTGCCGATGAGCGGTTACTGTCAATGTTTACTGTGTACGTTCGTCCTCCCCCATCAGCCTATGCTTGTCGGAAGAGAGCAACGAGGAGAAGACTGCTCCGAGTGCCTACCAGGTTGGATTCACGGGCATACCCCTTGAGAGAATGCACAAATACTACACAATTTAATCCCTGAGTGTTTAGTAGCGGGGGACTTCCCAAGGTTCTGAATGGCCTCAACACCTTACTACCCACCCTGAAAGGGTGTTTGTTTTGCCAGACTCGGGAGGCAATATCTATTAATTTCCCTATTGTTGAATCTTGCAAGCTTATCTCTCCCCTAGAAATACCGAAGGTGTGGACCAGAGGCCTTTCCTGGCCGGGACATGCAACAACGCTTATTCTACCCCAAGTACCACGCCTGACGAATGGATTGTACAACATATGCCCCACCATGTAATCGCCATGGCAGTTTACCCTCATAGTGACAAGGAGGGGGTAACAAAGCAGGGGCGGTCTCGCAAAGCCATATCAAATCACAAAGGAAACGCAATTGTGCTTTCTAGATTTGTGACTTCTCACTTCTGCACAATGAAGTTTACACTCACCTAATCTCAATAACTTCACAATAACAGCTCTCTCAAATCGACGGATTACTAGAAAGAGCCTCAAAAATAAAGAGCCTTGCCCGGTGTTATTTTCTCTCCATCCCTTCAGCACACTCCAGCCAGCCTCAGTTGGCTACAGCAGGACGTGTTCAAGGTGACGAAAGAACATCCGAGTCCAGTCTGTCTTCTAGGACTACGCCGTGCCCTGGATCTGGTTTACACAGAGCATAAAGGGCCACACGTGGGCAGTAAGACGAGACGAGTAAAGACGGGGAAGTTGCTGGACCACTACTACCTATAGCCACGAAACAGCTGGCATGCCAGGACACACACATAATTCCTGGAAGACAGGAACTCTCAAAAATAGTCGAATAATAATGTAAAATCTAGGGGTATATAATTCATCATGAGAACAAAACAAACAAGAACCGAGGCCTGTGCCAAGTATATAGCCGAGCGCCCACCGAAGAAGAGATATATATATACACGTATCATGTATAGACGGCAATATTGATATATACAACGGATGAGTCCGTATTTCACACGCAATGGGTGATCGGCTGTGTTTTAGTCCCCGTTCACACGGGCGTGCCTGAAATACTTCATGCCCACCCAGGCGACTACGACCCACACCCAAGCCATGACGCCCGTCAGGATCAGCAGGGCGGGGTAGTAGCCGACGATGGGCAGGGTCGGGTCGTTCTCCAGCTCGGGGGGCGCGTAGGGGGTAGTGCCGACGTCCCAGGCCCAGGTCCAGACGCCGAGGCAGGACCCCATGCCCGTGACGAAGACGGTCCACGTCACCACTAGGACGACCCAGCCCCACCACTCGGTCTCGGAATAATCCCAGTCGGCGTCGGGCGGGGGCAGCGGCGTTGTTGAGAGTCCGGCCAGGCTCGTCAGCGCCAGGGGAGACTTGGCGCGCTGGATGGTGTTGCGGCGCCGCTGCATGGAAGTAAGTGCGACTGATCCACCGCCGCCCGTGGAGCCGCTGCTTAGCCCTAGCGGGCGCGGGTGTGCGTGTGTGTGTGTGTGTTGCAGTGTTGGGAAGTAGCCCTCGGAGCCGGAGGAGAGTGACGCCCGCTCGGGTCTTAGGATGCTTGTGCTGGGCGATGAGGATAAAGATAAAGAGGGATTTGTGGAGGGACGCGAGGAGCTGCCGGGTCCGCCACCGCCGTTACTACCAGTGCGCGACATGTGCAGGCCGTCTTCGTCGTCAGTTGTGCTATAGCTGACGCTCGAACTCGTGACGGACGAATCAGTCGCAGCAGCAATGTCTGGCAGCGTGTTTGCCACCACTGTGGGTACTGAAAGAGCGGCCGGGGTGGTACCTTGATTCAATGCGGCGGCGGCAGCGGATCGACTAGCATACCCGTCCATACTCGGGCGGGGCGTGATGTCAGAGATACCTAGGCCTAGGGCCCCGTCTCCGTCGTCAAAGCCCACGGGGAAACCGTTCTTGTCGAACGCAGTGAATGGATTCAGGCTCGAGACGACGACGCCTGGTCCCGTAGCAATCTCTTCTTGACCCACTGCAAGGGTCCCATCCAGCTGATGATATCTGGTGTCAATGGCCAAGGCGCGGCCCTCTCGTCTCTCGCGCTGGGCACCGCGGCCAAGCAAGGCGACTTTGCGCAGGGAGCCGCGGCGGCGGCGCGTCTTCTGCTGCTGGAGGACGGCAAGAGCAACGGGAGGGGGCTCGGCAGCGGCGGTGCCGTTCCCGACGTGAGCGTAGGCGTGGGCGTGGGAGCGAGCGTCAGCGGGAATTGTGCGGAAAGAAGGTGTGGGGGGAAAGGTGGGCTGCTGCTGCTGCTGCTGGACGGAGACGGCCGACTCGTTGCCGTCAGCGCTACGGCGGGATCGAGGACGGAGATGCTCGGCTGAGGAGCGCATGAAGGGGATCTTAGAGAGGAGGCCGGCGGCGCCTGAGGCGCTTCGTTTGCGAGTGGGTGCCCATGGCCGATTGGGATTGGGATTGGGATTTGAAGGAGGCGCTGCATCGTCACTACGCGGCGGGGGCGCCAGCGGCAGTGGCGAAGGCGGCCGCTCCATAGTATAGTTTAAGCCTCTCCGATATCAATTCTGAAAGGCGCCTTAACGTGTCGGGGGGCACGCGGACAGGACGCGGCCCCAAGACAAGGTTTGTCGTGGCGGCCGAGTCTGCAGCGGGCAATCAGGAATTCGCCATGGCTTGTTGCTCCATCAGCGAGCGCATGCGGCGATCAAGCTTCTAAGAAGCTTCCCTGGCAGCGCGGCGAGGTCGGAGAAAGAAAGGCGGCTCTCAATGCAATGCGGCGCGTGGTGCTGTGCTGTGCTGTGCTATGCCCTTGAGGATCGAGCTGGAGAGGTTGGATGCACAGTCGCGGATGGGGCCGCCCGAAGTGGATGACATCGGCATTTGGGCGCACCCCTAGCACCCATGCCACTGCCCCCAGGGCCACCCCCACTAAACTATGCGGCTCTCCCGCCGCTCACGGGCACAACGACCGTCCACCCTGTTCGGGCCGAAGTCCCTGACGACCTGCGCCAGGGCGGGAGGAGGTGTGGACGGTCTCAGTGATAACTGGCTGGCCAACAGCAACCCAGCCTACAGAGACGAAAGACAGCAGCGTCGCATTCAAAGTAATCATCCCTTTGCATGTAGAAAATCCATTTCATTTTCCCCTCAGAGCATAACGATTTGGCCTGGAAGCGTATTCGGAGTACGGAAGTCGTCCAGCCTTGAATCCGACGAATAGGCACAAGGACAGTCTTTTAGCGCTTCACCTCGGTGGGAACAATCCACCCTACATTTGCGGTACGCTAGCCTCAAAGAGGACGGGCCAGGGTCCAGCTTCGAGATCCACACCGTCGACTGGGCAATCTGGTCATCAAATTACGGCTATCGCGAGGCGACGTAACGACAGCCCAGCCATTAGGTGCGGTTCTACCGTCTCCTCACCAGGGCGCACATGGCTTCTGGCCTGGCCTCATTCGATCCTCCTAGGACGCCGCCAACGCCTGCAACTCTGCCGCCAGGACTCGGCGACGAGGACGACGGCCGTTTTGTTTTCACATGCGACGATTACGACGGGACTGCCAAGTATCCCGATGCCAATGCCGATGCCGATACCAACGCCAATACAAATACCAATAATACCAATGCCAATCTTCGCGCGGCAGCCGCGTTCCCAGATCCCGATCGCTTCCTAGCAACGTCCCCTCGAAGCAGCCCCGCCGCCTTCCTCCATCCTCACCACGTCCCCTCGTTGCGTCCCCGGACGCCCGAGTCGGCCTTCACCATGTCTGAAAACGGGCTCGCCAATGGTCATGGCGCTGGCTCAGATGCGCCTGCCGCAAGGAACCCCTTCAACTTCGAGACGCAATTCATCGCAACTGCGCCCGTCAAGTCTGTACGTTGAATGCCCCTTCCAAACCTCCAATTGCTACGTCATCTCGGGCTGGCGAGACAGACAAACACTGTCGTCCCCTCTCCCGAGCTTCCATCCTAGAGTGCATTCGTCTAGCTGACTTGGATCTCGTCTCTCTCTCTCTGTAGAACATTGGACAACGGCGTGGCCATCGCTACAAACACAGCTCTATAAGTGTGCAGCACTCCTTCTTCCAGGAACCCCCACCACGGCCTCCCCCTGTCCTGCCCGCCTCGCTCCCCATACCGACGATGAAAGAAGCATGGGGTAGCATGCAAACAAATCAACGCGCCCGGCTATATTGGAGCTGCTGCCATGCGGCGGTAGCCGTGTACATCTTCTTCAGCGCCGAGGACTCGCTGGCCATGACGGCCCTCTCGCATCTGGTCTTCTTCGACGTCGGGTCCGCCGCCGTGTGCGTAGCTGTTGACGTGCTTGGGAACTTTGAGGTGTGGCGGCGGTCTAGCATCCGCCACCCGTTCGGGCTGCAGCGGGCCGAGGTGCTCGCCGGCTTTGCCATGTCGGTCTTCCTCGTCTTTGGCGGCTTCGACCTGTTGTCGCATAACCTCAAGCACGTGCTCGAGTCTGTCGGCGAGCATGCCCCTCACCATCCACACACGCACGGAGGCGGCGGCGCCAGCTTCGTTAACGCGCGCGCGTACATCACTCCGGGCACTGTCGACACAGCCAGCCTCGCCGCAGTCGTGAGCACCCTCGTGAGCGCGTACGGCCTTCGAAACCATAGTCGCATCCGCCGCGTCATGCGCGTGCCTCTCCCTTATCTCAGCAGCATCCTTCCCGGATCCGGTATTCTCGCCAACCCGTTCCACTTCCTGACGCTCTGTTTCTCCTTTCTGATGCTACTGCTTCCGCTCGTCAGCATCCCCTACTTTGTGTGGCTCGACAGTCTCATCTGCGCCGCCATAGCTGGGAGCATGTTTGTCCTAGGTACGCGGCTAGCTATTGCACAAGGTCTCATGCTGCTCATGAGCTACAGCGGCTTACAGGAGCCTCAGCAGCTAAAGCAGCAAGTAGGGCTGGGAGGCGGCGGTAACAACAGCAAGAAAACAGATAGTAGCGTCGGCGCGAACAACAGTAGCGTCTCCGCCGTAGTGCAGGAGATAGAGGCCGAGCCCCAGGTTGCCCGCGTCGAAGAGGCACAGTTCTGGCAGGTGCATTATGGTCTCGCCATGGCGAACCTCAAGGTCTGCCTCGTCCGTGGCTTGGACGACTCGGCGCTCAGCCAACTTCGAAGTCGTTTGGCTAGGGTTGTTCAGAACCGCCTCGGCGAGGGCTACGGCCGCGGGGGGAACCTACGCTGGGAGGTCACAGTCCAGATGAGTGCGGATAGCGGGAATTGAGTGTAACGGGCTGTGTACACTCGTATCTTCATATGTATATATTTATATATTTCAACCCAGGAATCCGAGATGGTACTAGCTGAGCATTTTTTATTATGGTCTTCTTTGCTTCACCCAGTCGGGTACAGCACCCTCGTTGCCTTTCCCAGCCGCATAGATTGCAGTCTATCCGTTACATCTACTGCATTCGCACAGTCTGCATGCGATGGTGATTTACCAGGCCTGCCCACGTGCGGCTGATATGGGGGCGAACAACTGGAGAAGCCCGGAGACGACACCTCCCACCCTCTGTATTTTGAATCCCACCATCACAGATAATTCCTGAAAATCCGGGTTATTGTACCTACGCACGTACCTTGATGGCAGGCAGCGGCTGGATGGCCTGACGTATTTTTCATCGGATATTATTTCATCGATTTTTTTTCGTCCGGCTTGCTTGCCCCTTTAACCAGCTGATTGAACTCTCTCTCTCTCTTACCATCCTGAGGCCCCTTTTCAGAGGAAAAACAAAATGAAACCTCTTTCTCCTGGCTACACCACAGTACCTATCTAGACAATCACCGAAACTTACGGGTGTTTCTGGGGAGCAAATAAAAAACAAAACCCCTTAACCCATTTTCATTTAATCTTCGTTTGTCTTTTACGCGCCCGCCGCCCCCAGATAAAAAAGGAGCCCTTTTAAACGGACCAGCTTCATACGCTGCTTTCTATCCTACCCTCTCATGAATCATGCATGTCTCTGTTCGCAACAAGAAAAAAAGAATCTCACACAATGACACCGGACAACAAGACTTGAACATACGGTAAAGCACAGGAAGAAACCAACCAAAAAAAAAGAAAACCCCCCAAAAAGGTTGGGATGCCTAATCCATAAATACATCCGATCCCATCCGATCCCAATTTGTCACAATCCCATTTCCCACCCTCCCGTTCAAAAAGAATAAACCCGGCAAGCCACCAAACCCCAGCGCCAAAAATTAAAGTAAAAAAATCAATAGAACCAAAAAGGGAGTAAATTCGAAACAGCATCATGACAACGTCAGCTCAGGAAAGTACTGGGCGAGCTTGGCGGGATTGCCGAACTCGGTCCGCGACGGCGAGGGGGTGAGGGGGCTGCCCGTGTCCTGTAGGGACGAGTACGCGGGCGGGTCGACGGCGGTGAGCGACGCGCGCTTCTTCTTGATGTTGCCCTGGGAGGGCGTAGCGAGCTGCTGTTGGGGGGGAAGCGCCGGCTGGGACGGGGAGCGGACGTCAGAGGAACCCAGCTGCGGAGTCGCGGCGGCCTCGGAATACGCGAGCGGAGTACGCGCTCGTGGCACTGTCGATGACGCCGAGTGGCTGCTCTCGGCCGCAGGCGGGCGGGACCGCGGTGCGCTGACGCTGAACGGTATTGTCGGCCCGAGTATCTTCTTGTGCGCCAGCGCGGCGGCGCTGCCGTTTTGCAAGAGGCGCGAGCGGTTATTGTTGAGAATGCTGCCGTTCTCAGCCACAGGCAACGCGGTGCCCGCGAGGCTGGAGGCGTTCTCGTTCGCGGCCAGGCCTTTGGTCCTGACAAAGGCCGTGGACCGCTGCCGGTTCGGGTTGCGGCCGTAGTACTGGTCCAGAATGGGATGCACCATGACCGTCTGGTTGTGGACGGTCAGGATTGAGTTGGTGGGTACGTTAATCCAGTTTTCTAGTGTTAGTCAGTTTGCTTGTAGTTGTGTCTTGAGTAATCTCAACGTTTTCCGGGTTAGAGCTTACCTCGCTCGAACGTGAGGGGCTCGCTCGCCACTAACACAACGTCGGCCCCTTTGTCGCTCCGCTCCATCTGATAATCGCGGTTCCCGGGCTCGGGGGCCCGCGTCTCCCACAGCGTACCGGATGAGTAGTACAAGCTGGCAGCCTCGTCCGAACTGCTCCCCACATAGCGCGTGCAGATGACGCTGTGGCCATCGGTCACGGCAAAGTTCAGGAGACTCCGCGTATCCACGTTCTCGGCGTGGATCACGCTTTCGGGGATGCTGTCGATGAGCTCGTTGATGAGGGCAATCGTCTTTAGCATGGCCTTCCGCAGTACGGTCGGGCCGAAGCCCTGGTCCGAGAGGGAGCTGGGGTCGTGACCCATGCGCTCCAGCGTGTCTAGAAACAGGGCAAACGCCCACTCGCTGTCGGTGCCGCCGCCCACGCTCAGATACCACTTATCGGCGAGGCGCTCGCCGAGGCGGCGCTTGATCTGCTTCCATCCGCCGAGACCGCCGTTGTGCATAAACATCAAGCTGCCGTGGCAGAAGGGGTGGCAGTTGTCCTCGCTCAGCGAACCTTCGGTGGTGGCGCGCACATGGGCGAAAATCAGGTGCGAGGCCGTTTTGGAGGCCAGCCGGTGCAGGTTGGCGCAGTTCCAGGCGGGCGTCGTCGATGTGAAGAGGCAGGGGTGGGCACCCAGCTTGCGGTCCGTGTAGAAGCCAATGCCGAAGCCGTCGGCATTGTTCTGGCCGCGACGGGTATCCTAATCGCCGAAACACGACGCAATGAGTCACAGCGCTCGCAAACACACAGCAAGGGCACCGGTATTGGAGCTCACTAATCGCAGGCGCGAGTCGAAGGACTGCTTGAGAATCGAGTGCGTTGGGTCGAGAATCAACTTGGAGAGGAGGATCTCGTCGCTCCCCTTGTAGACCTAGAGAGAACAGGCAGGCAAAAATCAGCATATTTTTTCGGCTTGCTCGGGTCCAGAGATCTGACCACTCACCAAAAATCGGCACATAGTGATCGGTCGTGCCCAGACAGGCCGGAGTAGCTAAGGACGAGTCGGCAATCCAAGAGTAGAGAGTTTTTTCGATGTTAGGCCAGATGCAAGGAAGGCTGTCAACAAAGAGAAGGGGGCTGGAATTCCCGCGGGCGACAGAAAATGGCATGCGGCCAACAAACAAAAATTAGAATGTCGACAGGAACAGTAGTCCGGCGCCGGCGGTTGACACGTTGTTCAGACTAATAAGTGCGAGGCCAGACAGTGGCCCCAGCGGGCGAGTACAGGGCTGCAGGTGACGGAATCCTCCATCAAAATGGCGAACAGGGGATTTAATCTCACCCGCCTCGCCCGTGGACCGACCCCTTTTAGTGCATCCACACGGGCGACGGACCAGTACTCCCCGAGCAGGTCCCGTCCATCGTTCTGTCCAACGGCGCTGGACGCATCTCCAACGCCTTGTCGATCGATCTCGGCTATAAAAGGAGTGGGAGCCAGATGCAGTAGAAACACTTCACGTGCAGCTTCCTTGGCGTTGAATTGCATTTTCTTCTCAACAGTGTTGAGTCCATCGAGCTAGATCAGAACATCCCATCCTCGGACATGTTCCACGACTTTGGCGGGGTTAGCGTTGTGTCTGAGGTGAGCTGGGCAATCCTGGTGCACTGGTGACGCTATCGCAGTGCATTATCGGTGACTGTCTGGTGAGAAGTGCCTGGCGTAGACCGGTCCCAAACGAATGGATATTGGGCCGATTGCTCCATCGGCCTGGGAATGTCACATACCCGGGAATTGCTCTGCCACGCGGGTACACTCTAGCAAGGTAAAAACATTCCGGCAGCTTGCCTGATATTTTGTTCATCGCTGTTACTTCTTTGGGTCATATCACTGCAAAGACTCTTCTTGAAATGGCTGAGTTCGCATCCGAGCAACAGAAAACCTTCGCTTAGTTTTACCTTCGGACTCTTTCCGCTGTAAGTTTATTGGCTAGAATAAAGATTGTAGCAAATAACCCGGCATGGAGAAGCCTTTAATACCTTAGGTAGGTGTTTCTAGGGTAGAGATAGGCTTCTAAGATTCTATAGCAGAGGTTCTTATAGTTATTATCTCCCTCGGCGAAAAACCTTTGCGGAGATACTGAGGTCTTTTACATCTTAGAAAGTCCCCGCTAACAAACATTCAGGGATCAGATTGTATCACTGGAGGTACCTCCTGAAATAGCGAACCTGGACCAAGAAATGATGTGAATGACCTGTAAGAGTTGGTTCGGTAACATGGGTTGTAGAGACGCCTCAAAAACTAAATCTCGGATAAAAAGATATGGGTGTAAACCGAGAATAGAGAATAAACGTTGCTGCTGTACGGATATATCACGTACATACATGTACGTAAGGTACAGCACATTACGGGTGCTGTGAGTTTACCATACCTCTCATTAGGATTTGGCACATGCACGACGTCGCTGTCCACCGCTGGACTTTTGGGTGGGTTTAGGTGGGAGTCCTGAGGCTCCTCTAATCCCTGCTCTGCACCACCCAGAGCCCACCACTGCAGCGGCACTGACGAAACCACAACCGAAAGGAGCCGCAACGAGCGACGACGGCCGCGGCTGCGAACTGATACTGACAACGCAATCTCGACACAATCGGCGGCCACATCCCCATTGACGCCGCTGGTTTCAATGTTGCCCGACGTCCGAGACCAGTAGACCTTAGTCTCGCTTGTCGCTTTTCTCCTCACCGCCCGTCATGAGTGCCCAGCTCCGCGCTGCTGGGGCTTTTGCCCCCCTCGCCCGTCGCGTCACACTTCGGGCCGTCCGTCAGTACCATCCACTACCCACCGGCGGACTCCAGCGCGCCGATGGCGCTGCCCGCACAGTCCGCCCCTCGATGCGCTTCACCGCCAACGCCTACCACAACGCCGTCATCGTCCGCAATGCCTCCTTTGCCCGCCTGCTCCCAAAGCTCGTCGTCAAGTTCGCCAGGATCCCCGCCCTGTTCGGCGGCCTCATGATTGGCGGCGTGGCTTGGATCCAGTACCAGGCCATCCAAGTGAGCAACTCAGCCCAGGAGCTATACGGCAACGTCAAGACCACCCTGACCGCCACTGCCTCGGACTTGTGGGGGAGCGCAGTCGACATTGCCGGCCAGACGAAACGCGGCTGGCAGAACACCAAAGACAAGGTCGAGATTCCCGAATGGCTCGACAAGATTATGAAAGGGGAAGGCGAAGCCGGCAATGGCAATGGGGGCTCCGGAGGCCCAGGAGGGCCTGAACCGCCGAAGCAGAGCAAGACGGGTGTCGCAGCCGGCGTGTCGGCTTCCGCCGCTGCCTATGGCTATGACCAGGCGGCCGACAACGACGAGCGAACTCCCGAGGAGATATCCAAGGACGACCACATGATGCACATAACCAAGATGATGATCGAGATACGGAACCTCCTCCAAAAAGTCGGCCAGTCGAGCTCCGTCACCCTGCCATCCATCGTCGTGATTGGGTCGCAGTCTTCGGGAAAGAGCTCGGTGCTGGAGGCCATAGTGGGCCACGAGTTTCTGCCCAAGGGCACCAATATGATAACGCGCCGGCCCATTGAGCTTACGCTAGTCAATGACCCCGATGCCAGGGTCGACTATGGCGAATTCCCCGACCTCGGCCTCAACAGGATTACCGATTTTTCGCTGATACAGAAGAACCTGACCGAACTCAACCAGTCTGTGCCCGACACGGAGTGCGTTTCGGATGACCCTATCCGCCTCATTATACACTCCCCCAAGGTGCCAGACCTGTCTCTCATTGACCTTCCCGGCTACATCCAGGTGGCCGGGGAGAACCAGCCCCGGGAGCTGAAGCGGAAGATATCGGAGCTCTGCGACAAGTACATTCGGGGCCCCAACATCATCCTGGCCATTTCGGCTGCTGACGTGGATCTGGCGAACTCGACTGCCTTGCAGGCGAGCCGCAGAGTTGACCCCAGAGGAGAGCGGACCATTGGCGTCATCACCAAGATGGACCTGGTCGATGCCGAAAAGGGGGCGGCCATCCTGAGCGACAAGCAGTATCCCCTCCGGCTGGGCTACGTCGGCGTGATTTCTAAACTACCCTCGCAGGGCCTCTTCAAGCGGGACACGGGCAACCTGTTGGCCGTCATCAGCCGAAACGAGAAGGCCTTCTTTAGCTCGCATCCGTCCCAGTTTGGCCCCGAAGCTAAAGTCAACATTGGCACTGTCACGCTGCGGAAGAAGTTAATGCAGGTTCTGGAGCAACAGATGTCGTCCAGGCTGCAAGCCACTACAGATGCCATCCAGCGAGAGCTTGAAGAGACGACGTACCAGTTCAAGGTGCAGTATAACGAGGAGCCCATGACAGCAGAAGCATACCTGGCGGAGAGCCTCGACAACTTCAAACACCTGTTCCACAAGTTTGCGTCATCGTTTGGTCGGCCCCAGATGCAAGACCTGCTGAAGAGCGCTCTAGACCAGCGGGTGCTCGACCAGCTGGCGGCGCGGTACTGGAACAAGCCCGTCGAGGATCTCTATGCGGCGCCCAACGAGCCTGATAGCATCGCCGATCTCCCCAAGGCCGACCCCAAATCCCATTACTGGCACATGCAGCTCGACACGGCGTCTTCTGCGCTGACCAGGCTCGGCGTGGGCCGTTTGGCGACGACTGTGGTGTCCGCCGCGGTGCAGTCCAACGTCGACAAGCTGATTGACAAGTCTTCGTTCGCGAAGCACCCGTCGGTCCGCCAGGTGATCAGCGAGGCTGCGGCTACGGTGCTCGAGGACCGGGCTTATACGACCAGCGACGGCATCGAGTTTTCTCTCAAGCCGTACAAGTACGAAGTTGACATCCAGCCGCAGGAGTGGAACCAGGGACGGGAACATGTTGCGGGGGTTCTCAAAGGAGAGCTAGACCAGTGCCAGGCAGCCATGAAGAATCTCGAAAACGTAGTCGGGGGCAAGAAGAAGCTCAAGGAGGTAATGGGGTTCGTGGACAAGGCACGCAAGGGGAACATTGCGGTCGAAGGCGAGAGCAGAAACGGGGCGGGCGGGTTCAGCGCTGCGTTGCTCGCAAGAGGTACGTCACTTCTTCCCTTTACTTTCTCCTGCTTTTCAAAAGTTTGTGTCCGACTCTGGGTGCTAAACTATGACAGGACGCGAAGCCGTGTTCCTCCGGGACCGGGCCGACATTATCAACATGCGCATGCTCGCGGTCAAGTCGCGGCAGTGCAAGCCGCTCGAGAACAAATACTACTGCCCCGAGGTGTTCCTCGACGCCGTGGCCACCAAGCTGACGCAGACGGCCGTGCTCTTCCTCAACGTCGAGATGCTCAACGACTTCTATGCCCGCTTCCCCCGCGAGGTCGAGGCCAAGCTCGGCGAGCAGATGGGCGGCGCCGGCATCGAGCGCTTCGCCCGCGAGGACCCCAGGATCAGGCGGCATCTGGACCTCATCCGCCGCAAGGAGCTGCTCGAGCTCGTCCTCTCCAAGATCGAGACGCTCAACCGCCTCGACACGCACAACGACGCAAAGCTCGACGGCGGGTACAAGAAGCGGCCAAGGCGGTCACTGTTTTGAGTGAGAGGTTTGCCTTGGGATGTTGGGGATGAACGGTTTTTTTTATCTCTTTTTTTTTCTTTCTCAAAATGTCTTTTGTCCATTGGGATGGTGTCTTGGCGCGGTGTCGGTTGTTTCGTGTGTCCTTGTGGTTTGTTCGTCTCGTCGTCATCTCCGCCGGGGATGTGAAACTGGGAGGGTGGTTTTTTTTTTTGCGTCTTGGTTAGTGCACAGTTAGAAGTATTGCCTGTACATATCCTGAATACCCTCCTCGAGTTCTTTTTCTAGATATATATATACATTTAGCCATGTCAAGCATGTAGTGTGATGTGGTGTGTAGTGTTTCTATGTCTCCATTTTGATTCCCAGGATCTGTTGACCTAGCCTGGCATGACCCCTGTCTCCCCCCTCAGGCCATGATATGACATGACTCGATCCCAACCCACACTTTCAACAAAATCAGACCCTCCTTCTGATTGATTCAACAGAGGCAAGATGGCCGAGCGATCTAAGGCGCCACGTTATGAATTACAAATCCCTTCATTCACGATCTCGAGCAGCAATCTCGTGGTCAATTGATCCCAAAATCCCCCAGAGTAAAAATTGACGCCCGCGGTGATTTCTTGTCGTCTCAATGGCTCGCTAGAATGGAAAGCGGGATTTGTATGAAATGGTCTTCTTGGATTTTGCTCGGGGGCGTCTAGGTCAAAGCAAGTAATACCAAGGGTGAAATGCCACAATCCCAATAAGCGCCAGCAAGGCAATTGGCGGGAAGCAAGAAAGAAATCCCTCGTGGCGCAATTGGCTAGCGCGTCAGACTGTTAATCTGGAGGCTGTTGGTTCGACCCCAACCGAGGGAGATGTTTCCTTTTATGGCTTATTTTATTTTTTTGAGTTTTGTCCGGGGGTTTGTGGAAGAAGGGATGTTATTGCTGGACTTGGGCAATCGCAACCTATCGTCGGGATTTGATTTTGTTACGTAGATGGAACTAGGTAGGTAGGTGCTTCCGGGTGCTGTTTACGGCGTGATAGGGGCAGGGGCGAGTTGGACTCGACAAGTCAGGAGGATACTAAGGGGAATTCTTGATCTGGCATTATTATGGGATCAACAACTTTTCGTGCAACTAGTTTCTTGATTGGACCACTGGTTATGCTGCTTGTCGTAGTCTTTCCATCCATGAACATGATGCAGCTGAAGCATTACTTTGTGCGGGATCAAATCAATTCATTCGTATTCTCTTCTAGGAACTTCCATTCGTGTTGTTGCAAATTCGATTCGGGCTCCCCCTCAAAGTCATAGTCGCCCTTTCTACCTAAAGAGGCAAATACTCGTTTAATTCTTGATTGATATGGACTGGTTCTCGTGCCTCGTATCTACCTACCTACGTCCCTCGTCCCTTGCTTGGCCCGTAGAACCAGCCTAGGATAGCTTGTTAGGTACCTTTTGTATACTGCGTAATTGCTAGGCGTGGAAAGTGCTGATCTGCTGAGTTTCTGATAGACCCAGTTGACGTCGACTTCCTCAGGGATATTAGATACCTTGCGCTTTATGGAAGTTCCGAAGCTATATATAGGCCCGGTCTACTATTTCCATCTGTGCCTGCTCTCGTCTGACGGGGCTGGAGTTGATCTTATTGTAGTAACCTCGATTTAACCCCTGTATTGAGGCCATGCTCTTTGACTCCCTTTCTGCCGAGCTTGGGTCTCACATGACACCTTGCTCTCGGGTCCGGCGTCCCTAGTTAAAGAATTTGGCGAGAAGAACAGTCTTGGCCTCGTGGTTGGACGTTGAGAACTATCCTTCGATTTATCGATAGAGATGGACAACAAAACCAACCACAGCGGCTCAACCCCTGGCCGGGACGACGACCTGGCCTGCCTATATCCGTCATCGCCGGTCAAACTCGGGAAAATCAGATTCGCCTCGCTCACAGCCCGAGCCGCGATCATTCCGCCATCTTCGCCCACTCCAGCTCGGAGAATGCTCGAGTCAGCCGCTGCCCTTACTGACGGAGCGTCGACAAACGCGTCGACTTTCGATCCCCCGCCGTCCGTTCCAGGCGGGTGGCATGACACATTTTCTCTCTTGGATTGAAACGGCATGCCGAGCTTGCAGCAATGCTGCGAGGGATTCACGACACCAATCTATTTTTCTTCGTTGCGGACATATGTATAGTATTTCGTGATTACGTTGGCCGCCGCGGTCGGTGGGCCGCCCAGACGAGAACAACTTCGGGCATATGGCCGACCAACCATTCAATTTGCGTCTTTCAGACCGTAGTTGGGTTTCCCGCGCCCGATGAAGCGGTGCCGGCCGGGGACCCCCGTTCGCCAGGTCAAAGTGTCTGCTTGCTGCCCGCCTCTCGTCGAGAGGCGTTCCTTGGAGTCCTTGTCCAGTCCATCTTGCACTTCCTTTAACGAGACAAGGCGGCGTCTGTCTGTCTGGGGGAAGTAACCAAATACGCGATCGAAACAAGTTTTCTTCCTGTGGCTCGATACCGTGGCAACTCTGGTAGGCTCAGCAGGGTAGGATGGCTTCTGAGACAGCAAGATTCTCGAATGGCTCTATACAGCTGGTGCCTGGAGGTTGGTTGGCTGTGTCTGGAATTTGGGTTGTCTTCTAGTCCTTGCCGAATAACCTGGACTCAGATGCTGCCTCTTGAGGGTATGAGAAGGCGACCGCGCAGCTGCCCCTTGCAAGATAGATATGACCTGAAGATCAGGCGGTTCGGGAGTTCGGTCGTCCGTCTTCATCTTCTTCAACTTCCTCTCTGCTCTGGTAGGCAGTGGCTTCCGGCGGCTAATGCTTCGGCTCTTTGGCTGCGGTGGTCGTACTGGACCGCAGGTAGCTTGCTAGGGGGGGGAGGGGGGGGTTTCCTTTTCTGGTTGAACTGCCATTGTCCTGTTTGGCTGGTTCCCCAAGTGTTTTCTGCTGTACTAACTGAATAGACGCTTGGGGTTCTGTCGGATGATAGCTGTGCAGCTGGTGTAGATAATTCAACCCTAATTTCTTTAGTAAAAAAGGCCGTCAATCCGTAATGAACCCCTGATCGGATGTTCGAATAGCAAACCGGTCTCCTGTGGCATCAAGCAACAAGTTCAACCGCACCGTTGTAAAAGGGCCACATAGAACCTAGCGACGAAGAGAAGCCGTCCGGGACAGCAAGAGAACTTCGCCCCTCTTTTCTCTCATTAGTCCGGACATGTTAGGTAAAGGACTAGAATTAAAGAAAAGAAAGGGATAAAAAGGGGCAAAACGAACCCAGACGAACAACCCAAGCGACCTAACCCGAACGACCCAGCCCGAACGAACCAACCCAAACGGGACCCGGCCCAAACTCTGCACACCCGCGCCCCCCCACCCAAGTCTGCCTCGTCGTCGTCGTCGTCGTCGTCGTCGTCGTCGTCGCCGTCGTCGTCGCCGTTATCGTCGCCGCCGTCGGCCCAGCCCCAATTTCTTCGTCGCCGTCGTCGTCGTCATCGGCCCGGCCCAGCCCCGAATTCCTCACCGCCTGCTTCTAGGCGGGGTATGCAAAGTCTCGGACACTGACGTCCATCTCGGCGATCAGGGCGGGATCCTGCTCGCGGCCCGCGTTCCACGCGAGCGGCGGCGGCGCGGTGGTGGTGGTGGTGGCTGCGGTGGGGGCGGCCGCAGCAGAGGAAGAAGAATCAGCAGTGGTGGTCGTGGCGGTGGCGGTGGCGGTGGCGATGGTGCCGGAGGAGGCGGCGCCGGACCCAGGTTTCAAGTCCAAAAGGGCTCGCAAAACTCCCCCCTCGGGGGCCTTTCTCTCCCGTCGGTGGACGGGGACCGGCGGAGCTGTGAGGGAGTTGCTTGTTAATACCGATGTTTGATGGCTGGTTTTGTTTGTCTTTCTGGCGGTAACAGAGGGGTGAAAGGATTGGACATATGTCACGGGAGAATGAGAATGAATAGATGGGGGTTGATATCAACTGTTGATATGCATGTGAGGAAGAAGTAAGCATATATAGGGCGGGAGGTTAGGAGAAGGGCACGTGGGAAAGGAAAGGGAAGGGCGGAACAAACTGGTCTCAATATAGCGGCTTGGGCATCAAGATAGATACCGTACCTAACCCCCCAAAAAACAACAACAACAACAACTCAAAGGCAAAGCCTGAAGTAGTGGTGGCATGTGTGAGCATAAGATCCGCAAAAATGGGGTTGAGATGGGAGGCAGAGTAAAAAGAAAGAAGCTTCGGTCCAACATGCCTTCGATGTCGGACTCTTCGTCCGACTCGGCGATGGCCGAGTTGCCATCGATGGTGATGCAGCCACGCAGCGCCCGCGCCCAATCCTTCATGTTTCGGCCACGTTGGCCGTTGCCGTTGCCGTTGCCGGCGCCGTCGTCGCTGCCGCTGCCGCTGCCGTTGCCGTTGCCGTTGCCGCTGCCGTTGCCGGTGTCGTCGTCGCTGCCACTGCCGTTGCCGTTGCCGGTGTTGTCGTCGCTGCCGCTGCCGTTGCCGGCGCCGTCGTCGCTGCCGCTGCCGTTGCCGGCAGGGGTGGTGGTGGCCATGCTGGCCAGTCGTAATTTTTTTTTGGGACAAAAAAAGCTTGATTGGTCGTTCGCTCGAACGAAGGAGAGGAAAGCTAGTCTGGGCGCAATCCGAAGAAACAAAGAAGAGGAAAGGGTAAAGGGTTGAGGGGGACGACATTAATTTTTAGTCGTGCTGGATGCCGCTGTTTCTGTGCTGCCGGCTTGTTCTATTGCGTCTCCACTGCACCCCTTTGCTATTGTTCTCGCCCGTCACTATTGTTCTCCTAGGTCGCTATTGTGACCCGCTCAGGGCTTCCTATTGTTGCCTATGACTCACTGGTGTTCACTTCGGTTCCTATTGTGCTCTCACTTTCTCCTCAGCTCGCAGGGTCTCGGTTTCAGTCTGCGGCTTGGCCTGGCCCCGAGGCTTGCGCCAGTGCTGGGCTGGTGAGAGGCGACGGCGACTTGGCAAGATGCAGCGTGAGTGCTCCCCGGCAGGCCGTCTTGCGCATCATCTCTCTGGCAAACCTATTTGCGCCGAGCTTCCTCAGCTGCTCGCCGGGCCGTGTGGTGCACGTCTTGTGGGCCAGGAGCCGTTGCGGTTCCTTCAGCGGCAGCTTTGTTTCGATCCTCACCAGCTGCGGCCTGGTCAGTTGCAGCTGGGCCAGAGTTATTCCAGCCAGTCCCTTGCCGTAATGGCAGTTCCACAACGCCATAGCGTGCCTGCGGGACCTGTGTGCTCACACATGTTAGAGGGGTTCTTTTACCGTTGCAGAGTGACTGGGTAAACGACGACTCGTACCAGTTGCGGGCATGCAGCAGCACCTTCTCCTGGTAGGCTCTCGACCGCGAGGCCTTGCTCTCCATGTCGCCGTCCTCGCGCTCGAGCTTGGCCACCAGCCTCGAGCGGTGCTTGGACGAGAGGGTGCCTGCCGCCGATTCGCGGGCGTAGTGGGCGAGCTCGTCGTCGATGCTGGCCAGCCGGTCCTCGTCGACCTTGTCCCATTCGGCATTGTGGCAGTCCAGACATCGCAGGCGGGTCCAGTACCGCGCAACCACGTCGCGCCGCGATCCTTCGCAGAGCTGGCCCGATGTCTGATACTGGCAGTGCAGGAGGAACAGGGCCCAGTCCCCGCAGCCCCCAAAGTGGAAGGTCGCAAAGTGGCACATTCTGGGTTTTGTTCTCGTTCGTCTTTGTTTTCTTAGTCGCTGTCGTCAGCTGGATGTACGTGGTGGTGAATAGGGGGGAAAGTGGAGACGCATTGTTTACTTTCAATGCTTGGCGAGCTTGTGTCCCCGGCCTTTACGCCCAACTTGTTGGCTTCTGGACACTCTGATAATTACTTTCTGTCTTTTGATGGGAGAGAGCGAGACTTGAATAAAGAGATTCAATCTGGGAGAAAGAGGTAAGACGAATAAAGGCAGGCAGGCCCCCGTGTCCCGATAATATATCGAGCTGTTGTCTTACAGTCTTGGCTAGGTTGTCACAAATAAACTCTGGCCAGGCATCAGGCTAGACGCACAGCGCGGCCGGTCATGACGACAATGAACCGTTTTGGCGCTTCCCGTAGCCCCGGAATCAATCTCGCAACTAGCTAGTCCAGGGGTTACAACGGGGAGCTTCCCATTACGTGGTGAACCACCCAAGCCAGCCGTTGATTTCGCCATGACGGCCCAGCGCCAGGTCCCCGCGTTTCGACCAGAAACATGGAATGGAATGCACGAAGTTTCGCTATCCAGAACCAGCAATTCCCCATCTTATCTAGGTATTTATATCTAAGACTGCCAATATAGCTAGTTGCAACGCACACAACCCAGCTATGCACTCCTGTATTCCCTGGAGGCGCCGCAAGGGACACATGCCACACCATGCCACACCATCCCCTGCCGTGCCCGTCTCCCCCTTGGCCGCTGCAGGTGCGGCGTGCTGCACGATTTCCCGCATTGCATTAGGGGGCGCTAGCGAAACAGAAACTCAAAAAGGCAAACAGGAAACAGCCCGGCAATCTCCCCACACAGACCCTCTCCCCCGGGAGTCCAACCGCCATAGCCCGGCTAGCAAAACCCCAACGGTCTGGGGTGGTAGGCTGCGCTGTGAAGGGGAGGGTGCTGACCTCGCCGCGCCCATAGCACCCACGTAGAGAAGGTAGACAAAACCTTGTTCCCCAGCCTCTACCCCAGAAAACTATATCGTCGAGTCTTTTGCATGTGATGGCGAGGACCTCTGATGCAACCGACATCGAGCGTGTGTGCCCCGAAGGCCAATCTATCTTTAATAGGTATTTCTAGGAGAGAGCAATATCTTGAAGATTCTACCATAGGGATTCTTGTAGCAATTGCCTCTCTTGGCGAAAAACCTTCAAGGCGAGCCATAATTTAAATCTTGGAAAGTCCCCTACTAATAAAAATTCAGGGGTTAGATTATAATCTTAAGGCAACTTAGGGAAAGGAAGGGGGGGGACGAAAACTTGACAAAAAAAGGGAGGAAGAAAGAACGAATACAATTGACGAAATAAAAGGGTGGGGGGGAAGATGAAAGAAAACGCCTGGTATCAAACTGTCACCTTTGTATTTTGTTCGTATGCCGCCTCAAATATCGCCCATAACCATTATCTAAAAGAAGGGTAAAGAAAAAAAAAGAAAAAAAGGGAAAATCATCTTTTGAATCGACGAGGCTGAGATGGCCGTGACCTGCAACACAAGTATCAGGAACAAGTCCATGCAGATAAACATGCACGCGAACATCTAATAAAGATCCGCTAAGCTCAAGCGGCTAAGGCCAGCAGCCGTTGCGTTTTCAGCTCCAACTCCGGCTCCGACTGTCTCCAACAGCAACATGGGAATCCCTCCCGCCCATTTCGTGATAAAGCGCCAGGATGCGCCAGGCAAAGCTCGGCGCAAGGCATTTTGTTTCTTCTCAAGGGAGGGGAACCATAAACTGGAATGAATGACGAGGCTGTCGTCGAGACGAGAGTATAGAGGAACAGGATTTAGTAATAGATCACATGCAGGCCTATGAATGAGACGATGCGACTATCACCCATCCCACCGTATTTCCCTCAAAGCCTCGTCGGTCTTGTTTCTGCTCTTGTCGTTTTTATTCAAAAACGACAAGCGCGGCTGTCGATCGTGTGAGTTAATCAGTACCATCAATATTTTCCAATCATTTCCGACTCGGTTCATGCCCCCCTCCCCCCCCCCCTCCTGCCCTTTTACTCTCGTACAAGGCCGTTAATAAACAGCGCAGCAACATTTGGACAACTTTAGCACGATTACTTGTCTTGTATCTCATAGACAGCTTAGCAACCCGGACTCTCACCCTGAGCGAGGGACGAGAGATAAATGTACAGGGCCAGCCAAGTGCAGGGGCAACAGCCACGGGCAACGGCCACGGGAAACTTCCCCTGCCTACAGGACGGCTGGGAACATATTTGCCGATGCGCAGGTGGTTGTTGGTCCTGCGGCCCGGTCCGGGTTCGACACCCCGTTCCCGGCTCGATGTCGAGGCTGCGGGGCTTGCCCGTCTCCATTCATTTTCTTCAAGTCCATAGTGGACTTGGATGTAGTGCAGCTCCTAGCCTGCGCTACCTAGGTAGTTCAGCCTGACATTGAGATTGCAGATGTCTTTCTTGCCAAGTTGATACAAGAGCTGCTGCACAACGTACGTAAGGTACCTTAGGTATGGCAAACGTACCGTTTCCAAAGCTTGCACATTCCACACACTGAGGTGCCGCCGAAATCATGTCCGCAGGCCGATGGAGGAGCCCGAGACCCGATCACAGACCACCAAATAGGCGTGGCAAGGTAAATCACCTACCCCGAGGTATCTCTAGCGTAACGGATCCAGAGCGAGGAGAATGGCGCCGTCTCTAGAATTGGCCTTCCGAGGGAAAGGAGTCCCAGGTGTCGTCTCCCCTTTCCGGGCCGATGCTTCCATGGGCTTGGGCTCCTTCTTAGAGGGTTCGGACTCAGGGGATTTTGGGCTTGAGGCACGTCTAGGTGGGTGAGGTTCAGGTTCTAGCCCCGGCTCTGACTCGAAATATATTATTGTATGGACACGGTATGGTACTATATATATATGTTGAATAAGGATACATACAGTGCCATCGAGGAAGGAATCCCACCCCGAGTATGTTGCAGCATGTCCGTAGCGTAGTTCCAGAGCCCTCCAGGTGCAGTACAGAACCAATGGCTAAAGATGGTGGATCAAGACAGCTTCAGTTTTCTCGATGGACACCCTGGAGCTGGCACACATCCAGCGTATGGCAGCTTGTAAAACCTTGCAGCAGAGCCGTGACGTGCGTGTACATCGCGAACAAGATGGCGACGTGGAAGATCTGGTGCGAGCTTCCCCAGATATCAAATCTACCAGGAGGCAAGCGCTCCGGGATTCGGAACTACAGAGATGTTCGTCAGACTTATTATTGTCTCTCGGGGAATATGGAGCATGCCGGGTGAGCGTGCAGAAATACCGCGTATAGGCTGACACCGGCGCCATAGAACACAAGCTCGAGCAGATACCACTTCATGCCCGAGTACTGGAGCATGTATTCGAGCCTGTAACGCTAGACTCCGTGCAGCAGGGGTATGAAGGACGAGGCGCCAAAAACAACAAAGGCGCCCACCCTCACTCTCCGCCACCGCAGCGTTCTGAGCGAGGGATTCGAGATTAGAACACCGGTGGCCGTGCCCGTAGTTAAGACCTAGAAATTTGTGTTGTGTTAAGTGATTTTGGCCTAGCTGCTATGTAGGAGCGAAGGTCGCTCGGAGATAGAGAGAGAGAGAGAGAGAGAGAGAGAGAGAGAGAGAGAGAGAGAGAGAGAGAGAGAGAGAAAGAGAGAGACTGACAATAGCCCAGTGCAACTTTTGCAAGCTCGCCTCGCAGAAGAAGACGTAATATATCCCGGAAGCAAATGTGCCCACCGTCACAACGACAATGCCCAGCAGATCCATTGCGTGCCAGACCTGCTCTGCGCGGTACGAGTGGGGCTGCAGCAGGTGGTAGAGCGCGCTGAAGAGCAGACAGATCTCGGCACACCAGAAGTAGATTCCAAACATGGCATAGTCCGCGGACGAGACATTGAGAAATTGCGGCTCGCCTAGGTACCGCAGGAAGACAGTCGCGACGAGCGGTAGGAGGATAGCTCCGACTAGGTGCGTGTACACGTTGCACGTCTTGTTGTGTAGAAAAGTTAGGCTGGCGAACAGCTCCAGATAGTCTGCCTTCTCGGGCCGATAGCCGCTGAGGATGTACTCACTGTCGAGCTGCCATTCGGAAGCCTCCTGCCGCGTTACCGTCCGCGCTCTGGCCGTTGACGGGGGTTGGGCGCTGTTCGTGGTGCTGCTCGTAGCGACTTTCGGCACTTGCCGTTTTTTTAGTCCTGCTCCTCCAGACATTGTCGTTTTCTTATGAGATAATTATATCTGAGCGGGCTGCGCTGGCGATTAAGAACAGCGGCTGTAAATGATGGAGACGAGGCGAAGGATGCGGATTGCTGCAGGCAAGGCAGAGAGAGGAGCGGATAGACGCTTGCAAAGAAGGTATCATGCGAAGCAAGGGATGGAGGGCTTTCGCCGAGGAAGCAGGCAAAAAGCCCACGGCTGGATAGTGCTCTCTACACAGTGGTTAAGTCGTCCACATCGTATTGGACGACACCCGGCCAGCCAGCAGTCGGTTTTCTTACAACGACGTCCTCAAGACGAAATATCCCCTTCTTGGGTCTGGCAGTGCGCAAACCCTGTAAGATCCCCTATCCGTGATCTCCTTTAGACTTTTGTTGCGTTGACAGATTATTTCAAGGCCAATACCGGGGATCCTGAAATGTCACGAACTAGGTATGGCCCCAGCAAGCCGTTCCGGTTGATTATTTACCGTGAAATGGTGAACATACAGGACGAGGTCGACCTTCCGGAACATCGGTGTAAGTGAGCAAGCAAAAGGAATCAAATATGGACGGACGTAAGGCAAGGAGCGGAGCCGCGAACACGCGGGGGCCAGACGGGGTTTTTAATTACGGAAACCAACCTAGTTTCAGGATGCCATCCATGGATGACTAGGGACACACCCCTGTTCGGTTGATGGAGCAAAACCAAGCCCTGTTTTAGTTGTCCGCCCCCACCATTAGTTACCTTACCCAACCCCGGTACAGTACTTTTCACCTACGTCCATGTACCTCAGGCACCTGACCTGCGGCCTGGCTACACACTCTTGTTGGCAAGCAAAATGCAAACCATGGACTCGGAGAAATGGACTCTAACCGAAAGAATAATGGGCTGCAACCTGTCTACGACTAGCCTACCAGCTTCTGTCAAACGCACGGGGAATGAATGCCCAAGGAGCTGCAGCACCGTATCCCCGCGTTAGCTTCAAAACGAACGGAGCAGTTCAGGCCCCGATTTGATGGCCCACTGCTGCGTCGTAGTGAACAGGGCCCAAGGTAGTAGTATGAAGGGTATCGAGTCGATATGGCCCCTGACATGGGAATTGGCAGACCAGACCGGGCCAGAAGGAGGAACCCCAGATTGAACTGCAGACCAAAAAAGGGCGTTCAGTCCATTAGTCCCGCGGTTGGTTGCTGGCCTCCCATCCATGAGTTTGAACGGACAAAACAATAAATAAAAATAGAATTGCAATTGTGTAAATAAGAATACATACCCACCACCCCCGTGCCCACCGCCCACCGCCCACCGCCTAGCCCTCCCGGTATCCTAGCCTAGGTATGGTAAGGTAGGTGCCAAGTCCTCTTCAGTACCTGAGTTCTCTCTCGTACCCGAGCTCTCTCTATTTCCAGTAGCCACCTAGCCAGCCAGCCTGTTTATCCTTCCTTTTCCTAGTTCTTGGTCTTAGCCTTGATCTTAGTCTTAGTCTTCGTTTAATATGCATCATGATGATAGCCTTGGGCGAGGTTTTGTTGGTGGCGGAATACTATAGCGTGCTGTCTCTTGTCTCTGTCCTTGCTTGTGTTCTTTTTTTTTCTTTCTTCTTCTTCTTTTCCTTCGTTTTCTTCTCTTTTTTTCTTGTTCTTTTCTTGTTCTTTTTCTTCTCTTTTTTTCTTCTTCTTTTCTTCTTCTTTTTGCACTTTTCCTCTCCCGCCCCTCCTTGCTCGCTGTCAAACTCACTTGAGTCGGCCAGAGCCATTTCGCGCAGCTGATGCCCGCCGTCCACGGCTGCTAGTAGACCTTAGACACGTCGCCGCGAGAACTGCCTGCGGGGCTCAGTTGGCCGCCGCGGTGTCGTTTGTCGGGGCATAATCCATCGCGTTGCTATTATTATTAGTATTAGTATTGCTGTCGTTTCTGGCGGCAGCGCTGACTGAGGCGGGCGTGGGGATGGTGCTGCTGGCGCGATCGGCTTCGTACTCGGCTACCGCCGCCGCCGACTCGGCGCGGGTTACAAACCTGTGTGAGTATCCGCAGTGGCTTAGCAGCGGCGCCGCCATCTGGCGCGGCGGCGGCGGAATCATGTTGATGGCTGGCACTTGCTGCTGCGGGCTGTGCAGGGGGCTGTTGCCGTTGCTCGACGGCACGTCTTCCATTTCAACGTCCGAGTCCGAGTCCGAGTTCGAGTCCGAGTCCGAGTCCGTGTCGTCGCCGCCGTAATACTCGCCGGCGGCCAGCTCCTGGTCGGCGACGCTGTGCTGGGCGAGAAAGTCGATGATGGGGCGCGGCTCGTCGGTCCTGACGCGCAGCACGACCTTGCCGCGGGCGGCGGGGTTGCGGAGGCGGTCGAGGGCGCGGGCGTAGTCGGCTATGTCGAAGATGTTTGCCTTGTCGAGCTGGCCGTGCAGCAGGCCCTGGTCGAGCAGCGAGCTGATGAGCTCGAGCTCGTCGGGCGCCGGGCCGACGAGCGAGTAACCCGTGGCCACGCCGGGCTCGACGCCGTGGGCGGGCCGGTGGTCGCTGGCACGCGCCACCACGCTGACGATCTTGCCGTACGGCTGCACCACGGCCCACGCCGCCTGGAGTATGTTGTCGGCCGGGCCCGCGCAGTCGAGCACGATGTGGAACTTGGACCGCCGCCACTGCGTCAGGTCGCCCTCGGCGCGCTCGTTGAGCACCTCGTGCGCGCCACCGAGAGCCCGCACAAAGCCGACGTCGCGGGCGGGACACGTGGCGACGATGTGGCCGGCGCCGGCGCGGTTCGCGAGCTGCACGGCCCACGTGCCGACGGGGGTGGCGGCGCCCGTGATGAGCGTCAGCTTCTTCCGGTTGGGCTCGGGCAGCATGCCTTTGCCCATGGGCGTCCAGTGCTCCTTCCTCTCGGGCCGCTTGAGCAGGTCCTGGTCGAACAGGGCCTGGAAGGCCGTGAGCGCGCTCATTGGCACCGCTGCACACTGCTCCCAGGAGAGAAGCGTCGGTTGGACGGCTAGCTCAATAAACTGGGCCACAGTGAAGGGCCGGGCATTACCCTGCGAGTCGAAGCTGGTGTGGCCACTGTTTTTTTTGGGGGGGGGAGGGGGGAGGGTTGTTTAGCTGGTTGCGCTGTGTGGCCAACATGGAAACATGGGATGTGGTGTGCTGCTTCGCACCCAACGACAAGACTTGGTGTGAGACAAAATAAAAGGGGGGGGGACACAAGGCGGCAACGAAAAAATAGAAAAGAGAGGAAACGGGAAACAATAAATAACAAGAAACCAAACAAACAAAAGAACCAGAGAAAAAACATACTAGACCTGCGCACCCGGCTTAAACGGCGAGAGAAACGGGGCCGACACGACATAGCCCGAGAACTCATAGCCCGGGATGTGGCGGTCCGCGTTGTTGTGCGGGCGGTCGAGGTCCTCGCGGGAGAGGGCGACGGCGCAGACCTGGACGACGTGGGCCCGGGGCCTGCTGGCGGTGGGGTCGGGGAATGCTGTGGGCCCCGGGTAGAGCGTCTTGGTGTGCCTGTCGAGGTAGAGGGCCTCAAGCTGGAGCGGAGGAGTGGAGCTGAGCCAGGTCGACATGGCGGAGCGGTGGTTGGGCTTCAAGAGAGAGGGGGAGAGGGCACACGAAGTCTTAGTCTTGCTGCTGTGATTTGTGATCTGTATTGTCCCGTTGGCCCGGCCTACAACAAGCTCCAGACGGCGGTTGGGTCTAGTTTTCTCGTGTGCTTGTCCTTACTGGTCAGCGGCGTGTTGCGGTGTGTGTTGGGGTGGGTATCTTGCTTGTCGATGGGCGGTTCCACTCCCAGTGGATGGGGGGAGGCTCCTAACCAAGAACCAGCCGGTGATTGTGCCAGCGAGTGAGGATGGATGTTGCGGCGACGGTCGAGCTCGCAGCATCAAAGACCACTCATGCTCCCATCCCAGACACGGCCGAATTATTGCCAAAATGAAGATTGTACCCAAGATGAAGTAGCGACAACCGTCGGGCGAAGCGCCTTGGGAAGCTCTGCAAGAACCAAGGTAGTCTGCCCTGTGGAGAGGGAGCGATTTCACAGCCCTTGTGATCCGGCTTGGATTTCTCCGGCCATCGGTGGAAAAAAAACGTAGAATCCCCCGCTGTGGTTGCCGCCGCAGTTTAGATTGTCCGCTGGCTCCCTCCCTTCCCCCTTCCCCCTTCCCCCTTCCCCCCTTCCCCCTTTTAACCCCCCTCCCGAAACTTTACTACAGGGTAGTAGCTTGTGGCCAGCCTGGCAGCAGCCACCTGCCCGCAACCAATATTTTATTTTATTTTTGTACCTTGACCAAGGTACTTGCCGGCAGAGAGAGGAAGCTATGCAGGAGTTGGGTGGTAAATTCTGAATGCAGCTTCATTACGGCAGATGGAAAAAAGCAGGTGCTTGTGAGTTACCGTGATGGTACAGTATGCAGTGCAGCGCAGTACGCAGTATTCGTCAAGAAGGTCAAGAATCTCATGTCTATTGTGTTGTGGCTCAAGAAGCAAAAAGTTTCTTCTCAAAAAGGGGGGGTCTGCAGCTGTGGAGAAGCGGAAAAGCAAAAGAGCCGAAAGCTCAAAACAAGCGCAAACTCCAAAATCGAGGCGCCCTATGGCCGGCATCCAACCGCCGCAAAAGAAGAAAAAATGAATAAAAAGGGGGGTGTGCGTCAATCGCAGGTGTCATACAGCCAAGGCAAAACGGGCAACATCCGGCTAATCAATCCGCCGCTCCTCGTCGTCGCGTGGCCCCCTCAGGAGCGCCTCGGTCTCGCCGCCTCTGGCGTCGGCGCCGCGGTACAGGACGTAGTGCTGCGTCATAAAGATGAGGTCGTAAAACATGGAGACGTTGCCGAGGGCGAACTTGACCGGATTACCCGTGACACCAGACCAATCACCCTGCAGGTAGCTGTCGATGGCCAGCTGGGCGAGGCTGAGGACGCCGCCGACAAAGTCGAGCAGGATCTGGCTGATGCTCCAGCCCTTGGTGGAGCGGTTGCGGTAGTTGACGAGCACCTGCGGCGAGTACTTGATGACGGTGACGACGAGCTTGACGTACGACACGGCGTAGACGACGTCGAGCCACAGCCAGGCGCTGGCGGGCGTGTCGTGGGTGCTGTCGCGGTCGGGCGCGCCGGCGACGGCGAGCAGGATGACGGCGACGCCGGTGACGCAGCCCGCAGAGATGCCCAGGATGAAGCGGCTGGGACGCGAGCCCGCCGACGGCGCGAAGCCCCACGCGCGCGGAAAGAAGTACTGGCTGCTGGTGACGACGGACAGCAGCAGGCCGTGCGCTGCAAAGGTGATGTCGTTGAACTGCACCGTGGGGGTGAGCCCCTTGTTGCGATGGGCGTACTGCGCGCGGATCAGGGGCGAATAGAAGAAGGCGACGTTGGAGACGAAGTAGGCCGAGAAGCCTGCCAGCAATCGCAAGGGAGAGGTTAGCAGCCGTCCCAAGGTACTGTGCTGTGCTGTGCTGTGCTGTACATATATTCTGAGAAGGGACATACCTAGCGTGTTGATCAGGGGAAAGTCGACGGTGGTGCCCGACGTCGATCGGCGGCCAAAGTTGAGCGAGGGCTGGCCGTAGAAGGACAGCGACCAGGCTATAAAATACAGCCAACCGAACGTCGCCGACAACGACTCGAGGAATCCAAAGACGGCCATGTCCGCGGTATCCTTTGCATTATTATCCGGGGCATGTGTCTTCCTTTGCGCCGCGATTGCTGTCGTGTCGATGTGGTTGTGATAGTGTTGCGACGAAAGGCGGATGGTTCGCGGTTCTTATTGCCGCCTCCAGGGGGGGCGCGATGGCGTCAGACGGCCTGGGGCTGGGGTGCTAGACAGGGGGCCGGGGCAGGCAACACGCGCTGCGCTGTTTCACCCCCAGCCCCCGCCCTACGTATCCTTAGCTGGACACCTAACCCAGCCCCGGGCAGGGCATGTTTCTTTGGCCGCTGTGTAACCGTGAACCGCAGCGGTGCTTCTGTCATGCGCAACTCATTAAGAGTCCAAAATCACCTGCAAACTCTGAATAACGGCGGGTATGTCTCAGCCTATGTCTTATGATGTATAGTACTCATTTCTCTCGCCCATCTCGTCCATCTAGGCTGCATCTAGAGGGCAGTCGAGATCTCTTGCAAGTTTCCAATGTCCGGCCATCTGTTTAGACAGGTTTGGCCGAGATGCGACGGGCGGCACCGGCATCGGCATCGGCATCAGCAGCAGGCCTGCAGGCTTGCATATACCCGACATACGCAGTATACATGACAGGGCTGCGGCACGGAGCTGAGCGACGGTGCGCGACTGTTGGCCTAGAGCCCACGTCCGTTTGCGGATTCGGCGGCTGTGCCACAGGCCGGCGTGGTCGTTACAGCGGGCATCCCAACCTGATGGGACCGGGTCATGGATGGTTGATGCTCGATGCCCGATGCTTGATTGGCTGGCGGGTTGATGCACACTTGACAACTGTTTGTGTAGTCGCGCTTACTTACCTACTTGCTTGCTTGTTGGCAACTACGTAACTGGCTTAGGTTGGGCTGGATTTGGCTTTGGCATGATTGATGCCATGGAGAGAAACTCACCGCCAAGATGGGCGCGGGGGGGGCATTGGGATTGGGCTGACCGACCCCTGCCGTGATGCCCCTTTGTTCTATCTGCCATGTCATGATGATCTCTACGCGTATACACCACCTCTCTTGTATCGTCACCACCGCCTTGATCTTGTATCAACCCTCTCATCTCCCATCCCCAAAACCGCACAAGCATAAATAATGCCTCAGCCCAGCCAACCCTCGCTCCTCACCATCCCCCTCGAGCTCCGCATGCTCATATACAAGGAGCTACTCATCTACCCGCCGCTAGCAAGACAAGCACAGCGGCAGTCGCGCAGCATCCACCCGGCCATCCTCGTCGTGTGCGTGCAGACCCACGACGAGGCTGCCCCCGTGCTCTACGGCGAGAACGTGTTCCACGCCCACCCCGCGGCCCTGACTGCGCAGCCGCGCCTCGAGCCGTGGTTCCCGCCCGTTGTCGAGCTGCCATCATTATCATCGTCTTCGTCGTCGTCGTCCACGGCGAGTTCTGGCAGCAGCACGCTGGCCGCGTACACGCGCATCCGGCGGTGGAAGGGTATGCCCCCTCCTAACCCGCTTCTATAACCCCCCCCCATCTATCAGTTCCAAGCACTAAGGGCAGGTCCCTAGTCCAAGTCAACCTCGACTTCGCGCCGGATTATACACGGGACGACGTGACTGCGGCGTTTGCTGGCGCCGGCGAGCTCGAGCTCGCAGTGTGTCGGGGGTTTTCTGCCGTACGTTATAAGTACCTTACATCCCTCTCTCGTGAACTGTAGCAAGGAGTAAAAGAACGACTTAATGTTAAAACTCAAAATCTCGTGTGAAATATAGTTCGCGGGCGGCGCCAGCGCCGACGCGCTACGGCGCTTCGAGGGCGTGCGCGGGCTGCGGCGCGCGCGCATAAGGCAGTCCCCGCCGGGTTACGAGCGCTACGTCGCCTGGCTTGCGGCGGGAATGACCATGGCGCGTGGGGCTGCGAGGGAAGAATATGAGTTTGAGGACGAGTTGGAGCGGAAGCGTTTGGCTGGGTGGGGAGGAGGAGGTCGTGGTGGTGCCGACTCCTGACTGAGGCGGATGGATATCCTCTGGGACATGTGCCAAGTGTATTGAAATGCTCGCGCCCACCAGTTACGCATACACACACACGCCCTTGGCGAAAGAATAGAAAACGATTAACAAAGATTGCAGACTCGTGCGTCCGTCTATCTGTCTATCTATCTGCTACCCATCTACCCAAGTGTGCGTCCGTCCTTCTTTCTAGGTACCTACCCACCAGGCGAGGCAATTGCTAAACCACGTCGCCCATCATCTACAACAAAGAAAGCAAGGGGGCAAAACCAGAATAGTCACTAGAACCAAGATGATTGATACACTCCGACGGTGAGAGAGAGAGAGAGAGGGCGAGCGAGAAGAACAAGGTAAGAACTAATTATACGGTAGAGAGAATGGGGGATAGAAGATGGGGAAAAAAGAGCAAACGTCCTCTTTTAATTACTCCACGACAGCAAAAATACGACGAGAGTAAAAAGGGGGTGCGAACGAATGGTCAATCAAATTTAACGAACGAAAAGAAAAAGACGAGAAAAAAGGGAAACCCCCATGATAATGCACGCACACATGCTTTCCCCAACCAACCAACCAATGCAAACATTTTTTTGTCGTGATTTTTCCATTTTTGGCTTCTGCTTCAAATGCGATCCGAACAAACAAACAACAACAAAGAGGGCTTGCTCTCTCCACGAATGATGTGCCCAGAATTAAAGAAAATGGCGTGTCGTAGGTAACAATGCAAGCATGTAAAGCCCGACACGGTGTGTTTGTGGAGCCAACCATCCCAAAATGTCCACAACTGCCGTGTCTTTGCATTGCCCGCCTACTGTGTTACCCTGCATTGTACAGTATATGTCCTGAGGGGGCGGGTTCATCGATCGGGGTAGGTAGGTAAGGTAGGTGCGAGGCGGGGTGAGGCCAGGCGCAGGTCTCAGCTGCCGCCCGCCTGGGGTAATGGAGGTGAGGTAGCAGGCACCGGGAAGGTTGGGGGTTTGCCGAAGTGCAATATCACACCACACCACATCGAACCGCACAGCACAGCAAAGCATAAACCCGCACGCGGGCCCATCCGCTAGCCGGAACTTACAAGTGCAACCGTGACCCTCACAACGCAGAGGCCCGGGCAAGCCAACCAAGCATGAAGGAACTTGAAGTGGCCATACTTAGGCCGTGCTCGCGCTGCTGCTGCTGCTGCTACCCCCCTCAGCTGGTATCCATTGCCTCAGCACCTTCCATCCCTTCTCGTTCGGCCCCAGCTTCGTGCGCCCAAGGTTCTCGTCCAGGTCGAGCAGAATCTTGAGCGCGTTCCGCGACCGCACGAACGGCGTGTCGGGTGTCGTGTCCTTCATCGCCGCCGCCACGTCCACCACGCCGCCGCCGCCCAGCTTCGACTCCGACTTGACCCCGCCCGGATATGGCAGCGCCGTCTGGAGCAGCTCGTAGGCCGCGAGCGTGAAGCCGAACTGCGGCGACGACCGCAGGATGCGCGCCGGCCCGCCCTTGAAGAAGGCCCGGAACCCCTCCTCCTTGAGGATCGTCTTAGCGGCGTGCCTCAGGCCTGTGTACGTAGTGTCGCCCTTCCGCGCCTCGACTTGCAGCCGCGTCTTGATCACGTCGCAAGGTGTCGTCAGGTAAGCCGCCGGCATTCCAGCGATGGCGCCCGATGTCAAGAGCTGGAGCACGCCGAGCTTCTTGGTCGGCGACTCGCCGAAGAGGTCCTTCTTCAAGTGGGCGTATGTGGGGAAGTAGATGGCCGAGAAGGGCACATCGCGCAGCAGACACGCCGAGGCTCCCTTGTACAGCCCGACCAGACCCAGATTCCGAATGATCCACATGGCAGACCGCTTGGGCGCGCCCTCGACGCTCTTGGCAACCTCGCCCTGGACCTGGAGACGGATCTTGACGATTTCCAAGGGGTTCGTGAACACCTAAATCAGACCCCAGTCAGCATTACCGCACAACAGAGCTCGGTCATGGTACAGCACAACAAACGGATGACATACGACTTGACAGGCACCGGCAGTGCCGCCGGCAATGATCTCATGGTACAGCTTGATCCCCTGCTTGTCGGAGAACCATCCTCGAACAAGATCGTTGACCGTGAGCTTGATGGCCTTCTCGGGCGCCACCCCGATGAGCTGCGGAACGACGCCCGAGTACAGACCCCTGAACCCCTCGTTCCGTATCACCTTCCGGAAGCAGTCGATCGAGTTCAGATACAGCCTCTGGCCCACCGAGGCTGACCTCTGGTTCTGCATCCTGGTCTTGACCAGATCGATGGGGTAGACCATAAAGGCACCGAAGGCGCCAGCGAAACTGCCGAGAGCAAAGTTGTAGCCCGACTCAAAAGCTTGTGCGAAGAAGTTCTGGGAAGTAGTCCTGTCCGCTGGAGGGCCCGCTTCGTCGCTCTGGATCCCCCGGTTTCGCCAGGACGGGTCGAGAACCTTGGCAAAGTCCCGCAGGCCAAGGCGACCTGACGGCTCGTCGAGACTGGCAAAGTGGAACAAGATGTTGGCCTCCATGGGGGTGAACATGGTGAAGCGCGTGACCTTGGCGGCGTGGTTGAGGAACTCGGTCCTGGTTATCTTGCCGTCGGCGCTCTTTGCGCAGGCGCGTCGAACGATGAGCTCTACCAGGTCCATCTCCTTAATCATGTTCTGGAAGGCCCTAACGTTGGCATACGACACCTTGCTGCCCTGCGTGATGTTGCACAAGGTATGCAGGTTTTCCAGCAGGTGGTCTGAGAGCTTGTGCCTGGACGTCTCCATAATGATGCGCTCAAAGTCCTCGGGCTCGATAAAGCCATCGCCATCCTTGTCGAAGAGCTCGAAGGCCTGTCTGATCCTCTCCCCTTGGAGGCCACGCAGCATCTGCGAGAATTGTTGGTAGTCCAGGTTGTGCCTCTTGGTCTTGCTGCCAATGTACAGCCTGGCCCACTCGCAGTCCCAGTTGAAGGGGATGCTGTCGGGCCCCTTGTTGAGCTCGTAGAGCTTGCGGAAGTCGTCGTACTTGACGGTGCCGAGGCGGTCGACGTCGAAGAGACGGAAGGCAATCTCGTACTCGGCGTCGGGCTTGGCGAGGAGGTTCTCGAAATAACCCCAGTCGGCGAGGTTGACCTTGCCCCTATTCCTCCGGTCGGCGACGCGGAACAGGATCGAATACTGTTCCCGCTTTATCTTGTGCTGTTGTCAAACACGCCTACGCGTCAGCTAATTCGCTATCGGCGACACAGCAAAGCTGCTGCTCGGCTTACATAGTCTTCGTTCGGGGGGGCGACAGCGTCGATGAACTGTTCGGGCCCCAGAGCGAGCTCGCCCGTCTCCAGGTCTGTCTGAGCATGGCGGCTGAAGCGGGCCTTGGTCTGGGCGGAAAGCTGTGTCACCTCTGGCTCCTGGGAGCCGATGAGGGTCTCCTTGACGGCCTCCTTCACGGCTGCGACCTTGGCCATGGTGGTTGACACGAGTATGCGCGCGAATATTACGAAGCTGGAGGTGCCTGCCGGAGCGAGACGGGTTAAGAGGAGAGGTCGGCAGCAAGCAATCGCGGGGATGCCACCGTGTTATCGCGCGTTGTGTTGAGTGGGCCGATTCTCAATGCCGACTCGCTCGCAAAAAAAACAGAGAGGGTTGGCGGGAGTGAGTCAATTTGCGACAGCTAGCTCTAACTCGGGAGTAGCCAGAGCCAAGCAACGTGAAGGTAAATTTGGCTTTGTCACGAGGGTCAGCAGCTTGGCGGCAAAGCTGAATCCAGCGTTCCAACGTCCAGAGCCCAACGTCTAACGCAACGACACTGCACTGCACTCAATGCAAAGAGTGACTCAATGGTATAGAAAACGAACGTCGCGATCGGCGCAGCGTAGGTCGCAGGTGGATATCCGAGGGAGGGGTGCAGGAGAGGAACACCTGGAGAGGGTAGGCTTGTTGGCCGAAACAGGAGCTCTATCTCACCCTCTAATTTTTTTGAGCCTTTATTTTTTTTCTCTCATGCTCCGTCCAATCCGAAGTGGCAATTCGTCGGTTACAGTGGGGGTCAGCTCAGCCTTGGCGGGCGGCTGGGCTGGCACGGCTAGGGCTAGCTGGGCAGGCCCAAACAGCCGAGAAAAGCCCACTGGCCAGGCCAGGAGGAATTAGTTCGGGGTTCTCCGCCATTTGGAGTTGGGGGGATCCACCACCGAAAGTACAAAGCTCTGTCGAAAAGGAAACGCTTTACCGTCGGAGACACGAAAAGAAAAGAGCGGCATCACGTAATCCCGAGGCCAAAACGTGCAACACACAACCTTCTGTCCCAAAGAAAAAAAAAGTTTAGCGCGGTTTGAAGATTTTAACGTTCCACGTTTTCCACGGAATCCCCGAAGCATGCTAGCGCCGAATCAAAATCTCTACGGCAGGGGTATGTCATTGGATATATCGGACGATCCCGCCAACCAGAGGAAGGAAGCACGAGTTGCTGACATGCAAGGGAAAAAAGCTTGTTTGTGGCTTTTCCAGATGATCGATCGAATTGGAAAATCCATGCATGCAATGGCGCTCGAATGCGAAATTCCACGGTCAGCAACAAGTAACAATAAGTTTCATTGGATCCGTATGGTTTTTACTGTGAGTTTTGTAAGTGCCGGATAATCACTATTAGTGCTGTTGCCTGTGACGTGTAAACAAGCCGCTAGCACACATACACACATGAGTGTGTGGCGGTTGATGCCGCAAGGTCGAGAGACTCGAGACGAGCCAATGCACGTCCAAGACGGCGGTTGAATCAAACAGAAACAATACAACCTTACCCACACGCAACACACACTCAAGGACTGATAATTACGAAAACCGTTTTCCATTCCCATGTCTATTTACTGCTAAGCTACTACTCTTCAGTGCCGTAGAGAAAGCCCATCAGCCAAGCTGAGCTTTCCCCTCGCGCGCAATGTTCAGATTATTTGAAAACTCCTTTTCTCGCCGAGAAAATGAAGATTTGCAATATTCTTCCCTCCGCCCACCAAAAGTATTTGCTTAGAGCAAAAGATATAATAAGAATATAACACAGAGTGTCCACCATCTGTATCTCTCTAAAAGAAAATATGCTCATACCTTGTCTTCCGCAAGCGCGCCCCAGTATAACATCCCAATTCCTACGCCCGCCAGGATGCCGTCTCATTATCTCAGCCACCCCGTGATGTCTCAAAGTGCAAATAATAAATATAATAAAATTCCTCAACGCCATGACAAAGGAAGCAGACAAACAACCAGTGATCCTCATCGCCAACATTATCTGCTCGCAGACGGCAAGATCAATAATAGAAATAGCAAAGGGATCTCCCAAAAGTAAAGGAATCGATCGTATGTCTCGTCGCTTCGTGATATAGCGGGGGAGGGGGTTTGTGTATGTGTGCGTGCGTGTATAGTGTAGCTGGTGATTGTGCTGCCGAGGAGGGGGGTGTCGTAACTTGGGCATCAGATCCTGAAATGTCCAGTAACCAAGACGGCTGCTCCTCGAACTACTAAGCAATCCCTTAGTCGGAGGAGTGTAACTGGAATCTGAGGCGCGAAAGACGAGGGTACTGCGACGGTGGTAATAGCGATATAGGTTCGTACAGTTCCCATTCGGGGTCGCCATGCTGATATTAGTAGGAAAGTGTACACCCATATCGATCTCTATGTCGGGGTCAAAGGGGGAAAGAAATGACCAGTTTCCCAGCGGCCAAGATAGGGTACTAGGGCACCGTGAGTCTGGCGCGCAAATTTTGTACAGTGAATCGAAGACGATGTACGGTCGGGGCTTGCGGTTAAGCCTCAGTCGAGATGTGGGGAATGATAGGCTCGAAGTTGGTCAGGCGCGACTCCTCGAACGGTGACGAGTTGCGCGCAGCCTGCAGCAAGGCAGGCAGGGGCAGCTTGAACCCTTTGACCATCTTCTCCTCGACGAAAATGGAAGAATACTTGTACCGGGGGCCGGAGTACTTGTCAAAGACGGCCCCGTGGTGTCGGTGCGGGTCCTGGCAGCACTCAAGGAGCATCGTGACGAGCGGCTTGAGCTGGCTCATGGTGTAGCCAGAGTAGTGAACGTGTGCGAGTGTCTGCAAAGTTTGAGTTAGCATTGAATGACCCTTGGGAGAGAAGAGATTTGACTTACCCAATCACCCTTTGCCAAGAACATGCGCGCGAGGCAATGCGCCCCAGCAGCAATAAAGCTGGGGGGGCTGCCAACGAAACGCTCGTCCATGATCGTCATCTCCAGGAAGTACTTGGCCAGAGTCCGCGTCTCCAAGTCGTAATCATCCGCCTTGCTAATGCGACGGAGAAAGCTCATGGGTCCGGGCCAGCCAAGTTCGAACTGCAGCATGCTAAGCATGAAACGCTCTGCCTTGAGAATCTCTTCGATGTTGTAGCCCGAATCCACCATGTACACAATCTCTTGCACAGAAGGGCAGTTGATCTCTTCATACTTTGCAGCCAAGAACATAGCTGTGGCTCCCACAAGCTGAAGCTTTCCGAGAGACACGACCTTGACCGAGAGAAAACGGTCAATGTAGTTGACCGTCAGAAACAGAGTCTCCGGGAGGAGGCTGAATCGGTGATGGACCTGGACAAGCCAGTCCATGAGGACGGAGCGCATGGACCACTGGATCTCGGTCTGGATATCCATGTAATGAGGGTTCGGAAGCATGTTTGCCTGTGTGAGATTGTCAGCAACTCGTCAAAGAATCAAGGGGAAGGACGATAGGTGCATACCTCGAGAGTCCTCATGTGCGCAAAGATCTCATCGCCGTACTCGGCAACCATGCTCACATCCCAAGCCTCCTCCTCGAGTTCTTCCTCCGTCTGGGTCTCTTGGACATGGTGCAAGGCCCTCTCCAGCTCCTTCTTGATGTTCGCTGTGACTTTCGGTGCCACTATAGTGGTCACCCCGCCAGTCGTGTTATCGCCGTGAGATCGGTAGGAATGGGCCGTCGTGAAACCCTGCTCGTCGTAGAGATCCTGCTCCTCGTCCTCGTCCCAGTACTCCTCGGGCTCGGAAGTTATCGGTGCGGCTGGAAGAGACTTGTGCGAATGTGCAATGTCAGAGTGAGTGGTAACGTGCTGCTCTACGACATCTTCGACTTGGACAGAGCGAATTAGATCCGCTCCCCCGACCAAGTCCTCCTCAATTGACGCCTCAAAATCCTTGGACAAGCGTTCCACGGCGTCCTCGTAAGCCACCTCGGTAACATCGTCGGGCAGGTCACTGCCATCCTCAACCTCGACAAGCTCGTCGGCCTTGTGGAGATACTTGCTCTGAGTGCGTCTGAGAACGGGCTGGTCGAGTTTGAGCTGAGGCTGGCTCTTGTAGTGGCGCGGATTCTTAATCTGTTTGTCTACAAGAGCGAGCAAGTCATCAACGGAGGCTCCGACCTCGGGACGGACAGCGACATTGCGGTCCTTCTTGTCTTGGTATATCTTCGCAACCTTTTTGGCGGGTCCCGGTTTCACCAGCGGGTTGGCTGCCGAGGCGATGTGCTGCTGCGAATACTGCACATTGCTTCGGAGAGCTGGCTTTGCAGCCTGTCCCAACAGCGCCGTCGAGACGGGGCCATTACTGAGACACTTTGATGACTGAGCTGTGGCCCGACTATTTTCTTTGTCCTCGACCCTAGGCTCGCGGGAGGTAACAGCCGCGATGACCGGCTTGACACGTCCCTTGGACGCGTCCTTCCCATCATAGTCCACGATGCTCCTCACCACGTTGCTAACATCACCAAACGCAGTGCGCTTCGGCGGGGCATTGAGGGCCCCAGTCATGGTCACAGCCTTGAGGTTGACGGCAGATTTGTGACGCTGGTGAATCAAGGTCTTCACTGGGGGCGCGTTCTCGTTCCCGTTGGCTGGAGGGGGAGGGGCTCGCTGGGGACGTTGAGGCTAAAGTGAAGATTTGTCAGTGTACCGTAGCAAGTGAAGCAGGGGTAGTTTGGGTATATTCGGGAGAAGACGTGCGCACAAACGATAACGCCGCAGGTTACGCCGGCGGCGAAACGGAGGGTTAATAGTGCACGCGGTAAAGACAGGATTGGCAAATGTGCCAACGGTGAAGACCGGTTGTGAAGAGAGAAAGTTGAGGAGAAGGGCAGTGGTTAGGAAGCCGAGCAAGGAAGTAGGTTAAGGTAGGGTAGAGAGGTAGGTTGGCGGGCTAAATAGGGAGGCTACAGAGATTTGGTGGAGAAGATTAAGTTGCGTACCTTGGCGTCCATTGTTGGGAGCTGAAGCCGTAGCGAGGTGGTCGTTTGACTTCCTTAGTCGGGACTACGAGTTCGGGCGGTTGAAGATGGGATGAATGCTGCACAATGCCAGGCGGTTCGACGTTGGTACGAAATACGAAGTACAAGATGCCGGGATCCCGATGACAATACTGTTGCTCCGATGGTCTCTGAGCGCCCCCCAGTTACAGGCACGCAACGCGTAGAACACAAGAGGATAGCGCGCCCAGTTGACACAACGGTATCGATAGATGAAGAAAGTCGCGAGATTGGGCCAAGCTGTCGTCGCTTTCGGGGCCCAGGAGCTGGTCGAACGCCACGAGTTGGCCGCAGGGAGGGAATGGGATGGGAGAAGAGGCAGTCGCTAGTCGAAGGTCGAGACAATAGGAAGCAGCGCGTCACACGTCGACCGCAATCTTAAATCTCAAACATGAGAGAAATAATAACAGGTCGAGGACGGTAATTGCCGTTCCTACCGCCGGTGCTCACTTTTCCTTCACTTTTCTGAGGCGGAAAGTGAGGATGTCGGGTTGGGGCCCGAGTTCTTCGTGCATGCCCAGAAGTGAAAAAATAAGTATGTTGCTCCTTCTGTTTATTGACAACTTGAGGCATGTAAACAGAGCACGGACATTGTCAAAGTAGTGGTCTGTGCAATCCCTGTCAGCTTGGCACCATCACTCCGGGCGACCCATTCTTCCGGCTCCGCTTTGAGCGCGTGTCGAGTGGGGTCCGAAGCCAATGACGTAACCCGCTACTTTAAATACCATTGAGGGGCTTTTGGAGTCAGTCGCGTCAACTTTTCGACATTCAGAACACGGCCAAAGTCTGCATATCTCACCATATTGTTATATAAGTATTCCCGATTGCTTCAATATTGTCGCAAGTCACTTAGAAAGCGTCAAGTCTAATTTGCGACATCAATTTCCCTTTTCTCGCCGACTAATCGCCGCATCTTGACAGCTTCAGAAAGCGCGTCGTCCCGCGGAGCTAACCGACGCCAGCTCGTCGCGTTTCCACGTGACTCTTCCCGCAGCACTGAGGCCTGAATTGAGGCAAGCAGACGCCAAGATCAAGTCCGCGACGGCCGTTGCGCTCGCCTTTGAACAAGGCCTTGCTGAAAAGTCTGCGTCGTCTGTTAATCTCTCTATACATTTCGGCATCTGAACCGCCGCGGATAATTGATTTAGGATCTCAAGAAACGATGGGCGACGCCGACGCCGACGCCGACGCCGACGCTGGGAGCGCGGGGTGTGGAGACTGCCCGCTTCTAACGACCATCAATTCTGACCAGTCAAATGGCTAGCGCAGCTAGAGATGAAGCACTCTGTTTTTGTTGTTTTGATCAAAGGGCCGGCCGACGCATGGCGCCTGGTCGAATGATTTGCGATCCGCTCAGCCGCTGGGCGTAGCGACCATTTTTCATGCCAAACCTAAACTTGTTCCAGGAAGCCAAATCCGAATCTGCCTCAACCTACCCCTCCTCGGAAGAGTCGGGTCGGGGGAATGTGGATGTTGCGAAATGATAGCGAGCAATCCGCGAAGTGATTACCATGCGCCCACGGTGTGGACAGACAACTTGTCTCGCTCTCTTCAGCTGGACGGTCATTGTTAATAATTGCGCATGCCAGAGGGGCTACTGACAAACCGCCGATGTATTTTTTTTCATCTCAACTTTCCAGTCTTGTCCGGTCTTTGTGCGCGCGACATTTAAATATCCGGGATTTCACCATTGGAACGGGACGGATGATGCTGCCCGCCCAATGCACACCTACTTCCATCGCCAGCTGCCGGGCCAGAGCAGGGGGATGCCCCCCCTCCATTTCACGGCCAGAGAAACTCACAGCTCATGGGCTTCTCCCGCGACTCGCTTCGCTGCGGAGTAAAGTGGTTAATATGATCGTCCACAAATACTCTGACATTACCTGTCCTTCATCAACGGCTGGTCTGCCATCAGGAGACTGTAGCGTGGCAAAACTATTAGCAAGTTGTGCAGCGCAGGAGCAGGTCAAATCAACCTAGTTGGCGCAAAGCGCAAAGAGGTGCATGACCTGTACTGATAAAGGTACCCGATTGTGGGCCGCCAGCTGGAGACCAGAGGCTGGAAGCAGAGGCAGTCGGCTGGCCAGATACGGAAGGCAAGGCATCGCCTTCGCTCCTGGCCTGGGGAATAAAAAGCCTCGAGGGGAAAAGCCCCTAGGATCCCAGCCCGGGCTAGAGACTAGGCGAGTGGCTTTCAAGTTGACGGAAATGACAAAACTCGGCTGCGAAAGTTGACCGGTGCGGAATAACCCATCGAGTGTTTTGCGACAAAGGCCGGAATTGCAGGCGGACAGGCGGGCAAGGCGTTTGGCGGTTGCAGATCGGCAGCACGAAACGGGTAAAAGTGCGGTCATGGACGCTAAAACCCCATGTCTGTGCTCCGTGCTACGAGAGAGAATGTGGCTAGGCCCATTCAAGATCAAGATCTAGACAAGACAAGCAGAGCCCGTCGCCGCCACCTGCCTTTCTCAATAACCACACGGGTACTCAAAGACTGCTCCCCGTTCGAACTGGCAGGAGGGGCACCACGACTTCGCCGCCCCGCTCACCGGCAACGCAAGCACTCGGTTCCCATCCACGTGCCTTACCTACCAGGCTCCATTCGCAATAATTCAATGCGCATCTCTGGCGGCAACTTGGCTCCAACCCAGGACAAGTCTTTGGATCTGGCACGCCTTGTCTGTAACTTGAATCCAAGGTTAGGTTAGGTAGGTAAACGCGGGCTGAAAGTTTGTTCATGTATGTAGGTACCTAGCGAAGGTGCTTAGGTTTCGCCCCTTGGCCGTAACTGACGCCTCTAGATGGATGGATGGAATGCCCTGGATGGATTGCTGCAGCCATCTGCATCTATCTGCAGACGGCGGACCTTAATCTTTCGAGGCGGTTCGGCTCTGGCTGGCGTTGCATCGCCGGAGCAGCAGAGAAAGCAGGTGCGCTTTCCCTTTGGACTTAAGGAGTCCATTAACAGAGGCAGATAGACAGACTGCTCTGCTTCGTTTCCGTCTACGGTATGGTCTGGGTGTCTGGCACTGGGACTGGGGGGGCATTTCGGGCATTGGGCGCAGATCTGACAAGCTGATTCGACACGGCCGGGCTCGCATTTGAAACTTTGCCAGCGCATCGAGCCGTGGTCTAGTCTGGTCTTGTCTGCGATCCTGCCGTCTTCAAACCCACCCACTCTTTTCAGCCAGCTGGCTGGCTGCTGGCTGCTGGCTGCTATCTGGCCGTCTGTCGGCCTCTAGGTGATGGGAGCAACAAGAAAGACCCTAGCTCGGAAACCTTTGCATCATCGCACGCGCATGGCCGCCGCCATCCTCCTTGATGCCGCTTGCGCTCCTCACTTGCACTTGCACTGGCACTTGCGCTTGCACTTGCGGTGGCCTGGTGGCAGCATTGGCCAAGTCTCGGCTGTTTCCCCGGAATCTCTGCCTCACTCACTCACCGTCCTCGTCGTTAAAACGCGGAAACAGCCTAGGCACAGCACAACACAGCACAGCACAGCAACTCCTTGCGCACCTCAGAGGCGCCCGCCACAATCGGGGTTTCTTGGCAACCCTACCGAACTTACTTTACTCCGTATCCGTACAGCTCCCTCGTTCGGTCTCTTTACTAGCTTTCCTCTTGCCTTCCTATTGACCAAGAGACGCCATGTATAGCGAACCCAAGGTTTCTAAAGTATCCATGAAGAAGCGGGGCCCACGTACAGTCGTGCGCACATCTGTTCCTGCGCGCCAGAGCAGTTACGACACTTCGAGGTGTTGACCACATTGCGCCTGGGGCCGGCCAGACCCCTGCCATTCGGGTGCTGCCTGCTCTCGTGCCTCCCATTGGCTGGCCGCAGTTCGACAAAGACGGCGATGGCCATATGGTAGTTCGTCGGCTTGCCTGGCGCATTCTCATCCAGTGACTTGCTAGCACAGGGAACCGACCGAGTGTCAAGTGGGATGCAACGGCATTATTGATCCTGAAAGCCTGCCCCAGATACCTACCTACACACTACACAGTAGAGGAGATTTTCCGTGTGTGTGCCCAAGGTGAAATTTAGCGACCCTGATGGCTAGCAGCATGCGATCAGGCCCGGCCAATGGCCAGGCAAGGTCGGCCAGGTCGCCATTGGAGTGACCCGCCGCCCAGCAGCAACTCCGCAAGCAGTGGGCGAGGAGCTGCCCTGGAGAAACAGAAAAGGCGCATTCTTGCATACCCACCCTCACTCTCCAGAGTCCACCCGGCCAGCGACGGTGTCCCTAGCACGGCACTGTAGGAGACAGATGTGAAGCTATGTAGGAATTCCCCAAATCTATGTACCTTTTGTTCGGGTCAAGGTGGTCGGCGGCCATTGTGTGTGTGCGCGAATCGGTGTGCGTGAGTGGTTGCGTGTCGCATAGCGCTCCCGTCCAACGTCCGATTATCGCCAAAAGCGGCGGATAAGAGTCGATTGTCTGGCGTTAAACACAGCGTCCCCAGGCTTAGCTAAAATAAGGTGAGTTGGATGTATGTATGTAGATACATTACATACATACTAACACGTTCTAGGTAGGTAACAAAGATTCGCAGACCGTCTTCGTAACCACCTTAGGGCACCTCACCCAAAGCATCTGGCGCACACCTGGGGCTGCCCTCTCTAGATCCATATCATAACCTTAGCATCTTCCCGCGCCGTGGCCGCGGCCGAGGCCTGGCTGACTGCCGAGAGGCAACGAATAGCCTCCGGCCACTCACTGCGTAGCCGCTGGAGCGCATCTCGGTCCCAGCTCCAGAGGTCGGCGTGCACAGTCCCTGGCACCTCGTACCTGTAGGCTGGTGGTCGTCCAGGCTGCGACTTGAACTTTGAACTAATTCTGACCCCTGCGCTTCTTCAATGGCAATGTCGTCGTCGGTTTACGCATCGTGCGCTGTTGCAGTTCACCGTCCACGGCGTTCTCCCGATCCTGCAATCTTGACTCTTTTATATGCTCGTCTGTAGGTAAAGCCGTAATTAGATACCTAGATAACTGTAGGAAATCACAGAGTGTATGCTCCTCACGAACTTGCATGTATGTGCGACAGTTGGCTCTTGTCACACGTCCACCCCACCGCTGGCCCCCGGGATGACAGCCCCATTTTGTTCAAGAGCCAAAAAGTCTAGACTAAGATGGAGACAACAACTTAACTCCCCGTCGTCCCTACCTAGCTCCGTCCCACCCAACAGACGAGGATTGCGAACAGATGCGCCGCTCAATGGACGAGATCAGAGTAGAGCGCTCCCCCCCGCGGGCTAATGCCTCCTAATGGCAGCTTTTGGCGGGAGTGTGTGTCCACGCGCTTCCCGCTGAGGTGGCTTGCTTGGGGCGAGCGCATTCCGATCTAAGATAAGAAGAGAGAAGCATACATACAGACACCCCGGCCAGGGGGGGGATACTGTACTATGTTTGCGAGGTAAGGTATGCACGGATAGGCATCTAAAGTGCCTTATGTATACATTCGTCGATTCGTACAGTACACACATGTAAATAGAAACTCGCTGCCGAGAGCCAACCTGGAAGTAATGTATGTGCAGTACAAGTACCGTACGGAATAGGCGAGCTGTGTGGTGTGAATGTGGGTTGATGCAAGCGCTAGCCGTGCGAACAACCAAAGCTAGGGCAGGCACCATGTCGTCGACGCCTGCGCAACGAAGCGCAAAGCAAAAAAAAAAATAGATAGGATGCGACTCAGGCGCGCAAATCGGCTACCCTAGGGAAAGGAAAACCGTCTACATTAGCTAGGCGGGCGTGAAAGAGCATGCCTGCGAGCGAACGAACAGACAGAGCTAGCCCGTGTCGAGACTGCGAGGCGCTGTCTAACCGCTTATTTCCATTCTTGTCTGTCTGGTGCGTGGCCTGCCCGGTACGGTACTGTACATACGGTGCGGTGCTGAGGTGGTGACAGGAATTGCGCTGTGGCACAGTGTTGAAGCGCAGTCACCCACACACACCTCCATACCAATCCAATACACCCATACCTACCAAACTAGTGCAGTGCAGTGCGCAGTGCGGTGCCGTGCGGTGCCGTGGTGTGGTGCCTTTTAATGCAGAATTCTTGCGACTCCTCCATTCTCTTCTCAACGCACACACAACCCGACCTCCGAATTGCTCAGGTCGGCCCCATCAAATCACCCAGGATCTTCGTGGTAAGTCATTGCCATGTTGCATGCGACAGACGGTGCCTGTATCTACTCAGGTCGGCCAGCGCCAGATGCGCATTTGTTCGTCCGAGACTTGGAGGGCTCCTGTCGCTTGTTGCATCCATGCCAAGTACCCCGACTGCGAGCGACTGACTGACTGACCATTGCCCGCCCGCCCAGGCCAAGTCCGGTTTGTGTGCTAGACATCGAGATCGAAGCCCATCTACCGTCCGTCAACACCACTCTTCAGTCATTATGGTAAGTGTTTCCGGATCTCCAATACCATGCGATCGAGTCCCCACTGCGATACCTGCCCATTTCTTTCTCCCTACTGCAAAGCATGGCCATCTCGCTCGACACGGCGGGAGCCTGCCTGCTTGCGCTTCTCCTCTCCCACTCCCGTCCTCCTCTGTCTCTCCCCTTCCACTACCACCACCACCACCACACCTCAGCCACCATCATTGCAGCCTACCCAGACAACAAGACACAGCATCGCCGGGTTGGCGACTACCACTGTTGTTATTTGCCCCCGCATTAGCGCAACAATAGCTAATGGGCTCCGTCTCGCAGCAGATTTACTAGAGAACCATCAATCCTTAGCATCTCGGCCGCATCCCAAGCAGCAGTCACAAAGACAAGCCAACCCCTGCCGCGCCCAGGCGGTGATTTCAACCCTGACCTGTCCGGCGTCGCCCACATCTCTTTCCCAAACACACAGCGTCTTCCGCCGGAGGACGCCGCTATCACCTGGTCTTCTGGCCGGGTATGGAATTGTCGGGCCCCGTGCCGTCCACATCTGTCAATATCCAAATCCCCCACACCGGCGCTGTCTTTGGGGCCCCAGCCTCTCCCGACCGCTTCCCCCAACCCTACCCATCGCCCGCACAGGAGCGATCGCTAGCCAACGCCGCCATACATCCCGTCGCACCCATGGCGGCGACACAGCCTCCGGTCAATGGGGCCGCTGCCATGCCGGCCGCTCCCAATGCCGATCCTACGCAGCAAGGCAGCCCGTTGCCTCCCAAGAGTGTCACATTTGAGTTGATGTTCCCCGAATACCGCGCGCGCTTGCCGCTTCGCGTTTCCATATATCTACACGATGCCACCGACTCCATTGTAACAACCGTCAGAAACTTCTACGGTCTGTACGAGTCACAAGGAGTCAGCTTTGAGGATGAGCAAGGCAACACCCTCATCGCACGGTACGAGAACTTCCGCAACCACATGATCATATATGTGCGTGTCCTTGAGAATGTCATGTCTCCCGCCCCGGGCGCCTTCGGCGCTCGCGGTTTCAACTCTCCGCCCGTCGGCGCCCAAGGCGCTGCCAATGGCGAAGCCTTTTCACCGCAACACTATGGGCAGCACATCGCTCGGCCCGGTTCCGGGACATCGCGCCTTCGCAGTCTCTCGCCGAACGGTGGGCGTGGCCGTCGCAGCGCCTCGGCGGGAAAGAACTCGGCGGCCAGCAAGAAGGGCCGGTCACGGTCGTCCAAGAACAGGGGGCACGGCTCCCAAGCAGCTGGCGATTCCCACGGTGACAGCGTAAACGGCTATAGCAGTGGTGACGGCGCGCCAGGCTCGAGCTCGGGTAAAACCAAGGAGCAATTGGGGAATACCGAGATCAGCGTGGAGAATATCGTCGAAGGGGGCCGTCGCAAGCGCGCCAAGTTCGAGAGTTCGGTAAGGTCCCGAACTTCTTTGCGGGTTTGCGCGCATAGGTTCCATTTGCTAATCAATGTCTTCTCCTGCTCTAGGAACTGCCCCTTTTTGCTCCTCCCCAAATGCCGGCGGCTACTTCGAACCCTTCCGTCTCCCCGGCCCGGCGTATCGAGCACCACCGACAATCGCTTCCCTTTGTGCAGCCTGGGCAGAATCCGTTTAGCAACCCTCGGCCACTGCAGTCACCGCAAAGCTACAATAGTGGTTACGCGCAACCGGGCACGTATGCTACTCCGATTGGGGATGGTCGGCGCACTCGAGGAAGCTTCGAATATACTCAGGGCAGTGCCGGCGTCGGCCCCGGGCAGAACACGATGCCTACTCCCGACCCGACAGTTCAGAGCTGCATGTCGGAAGAGGACAAAGACGTTGCCATCCAGCTTATGCGTTTGGGTGAAATGTCAAACGTTTCTCACGGCCGGACTTCAGCCTCGACATTAGATGACACCTTCAGCGGGAGAGCGGATGCGGCGTCGTCGACTGGCGCAACCAGCGAGGCCGAGAGTGGCAGTGAAGAAGAGATGCCGCCTGCGCAGCGGCAAAAGCTGGACATTATGGGCAATCATAAGGTGTTTGACACGATAGAGAGCCACTTTGCTGGCCCGCGCGAGAGCGTTGAGTCCAGCGGCGATGATGCCGACTATGAAGACGGTCCCAAGGAGGGCTCAATGGCCGCTCCGAAAATCAAGAGCGAGAAGCCGAAGCCGAGCTCTGTGAACGGCGCCAAGCCGCGTCCGCAGCCCTTGAACAAGGTCAAGACTTCCAAGCCGGCCAGCAAGCCCAAAGTGAAGAAGATAGCCTCCACCATGGGGCCCATGTCTCCGGCGTCTCTGCCGGCGTCCCGCAAGCAGTCGATTGCGTCTAATGGAACATTTTCGTTGCTTCCTGGCGACGACGACAATCCGGATCTCTCGACCAAGCCAAGATGCCAGCGCTGCCGCAAGAGCAAGAAGGGCTGCGACAGGCAGAGGCCATGCGCTAGATGCCGCGATGCCGGGATTCCTGCGGACCAGTGCATCAGCGAGGATGAGGGCAACGGGCGCAAGGGTCGATATGGGCGTCATATGGGCGTTCCCATCAAGATTGGCGACATTCCAGCGCCGGGTTCCCTTTTGCCCGCTGCGCCCATCGCAGCGACGGCGACGACTGCCGGCGCCGCCACCACAGCCGCCATCCCCCCAACAGTATCAGCAGCATCTCTGCCACCTCTTGCTCCTGGCGCACTCGATAAGAATAAGAAGCGCAAGAGGTAGGCCAAAAACTCCCACGGTAACATATACAGCGCTCTCGATGGTACCCTGCCAACAGGCTTCATGGCTATCTTCAAGGGAGCCATGTCCGCTGTAGCGGTTGTCATCCATACGCGCATCGGTTTTAAGTATTGGAAAGACTGGGTCTCCTGCCTTGGAGAGCCTCTTGAAAAATACCACTGTGTTTGAACAAACCGGAAGACGCCGCCCAGAATCAAGACGACTCTCATATGCACAGTCAGCGACGTGGCCGACTCTTTTCCCTCCAATCTATTAAATCAGCAGTGTTTATCAGTCCGCGAGACTACAATGCTATCGCCCTTCTCGGCCAACCTCCCTGCCGGGTATCGGCATTACGTTCCTTAGATAAAAAAGGGGAGTGTTTCATATAACGCGAGATGAAAGTGTCTATTCTTTATTTGCTTGCTCGGGTCTTTGTTTCTCTCGGACATATACTTCTGCCTTTGCGTGGTGTGTGTTTCTCAAAAGATTTGAACTTTGCAAGGGAGTTGTGTACCGTACAGCATCCCTATTATTCTCTCTTTCCTTTTTTGTTCTTCCTCCTTTCAACAGGCAGCAGGAGAGACAATGGGGTAAGAGATGATATGGTCTGAAAGATACGAGGGAAGTGGTGGCCGGACAGGACTAGAGAAGTGCTGTGAGTGTGTGTCGAAACAAAAAAGAAAAGTAGGGACTGAAGCCGGACTGAACTGGACGTGGACGGATACTTATGGAATGATGGGACTTTGTGCGACTGGGAGGAAAGCAAAGCAGGGAGCAACGGAGTTGGGACGGACACAAGGACCGGGCCGGGCCGGACAGAGCGAAAGGCTGGAAGGATTAAAGGGGGGAGGGCAGGCTATGGCTTCTGTTTTTTTTCTCTTTTCTGATTTTCCTGTGTGTGGCTCTCTCTCTTTCTCTCTCTCTCTATTTTTGGGGCCTCTTTATATCTATTTTCCTATTTCGGCTTTTCCTTGTTCCCGCGAATGTTTCTTTTCGTGTCTTTGGCTTTTTATTTTCGTTTGCTATGGGGAAAAGGGGAACCGAATCACAGCCCCTTGTTGCTATTACCTACCTACTTCTACCTACCTACGAACCTACCTACGAACCTAACTACCTTGTCCACTGCTCTGCGTTGCTATTACTCTATGTTACCGGCCAGGCATGAAGTGAACATGGCGACAAACGATAACAACGACAGCGACAATAATGTCTATAAATAGGGAGGAGAAAAAGAGCGGGCGAACAACGTCTATTTCTTTTTCTAGCTCTTTAATCCCGTACATGGTTTCTATCTCGCTATCTTTTACCATCTGATGGGGGGTTTCCTATTCTCTATCCTTGCGCTTTTCTGGTCAGGTTGTGCGCTTAACTACCTAGAGATGGTTGATGGATATAACACGTCTTCATATTAGCAGAACACACACCCCCGGTGGCTAGTTTAATGCAGACAATGAACAAGCGATGGATCTATAGCAGCCGGTAAGACCTACTTGGGTTCTTATCTCTTTCAGTTTAACACCTATGTATATATTTAAAAGGAAATGGAAATTTCCATTTTTGGTTGATGAAGTCGTTTTGGTGTTTGACATCTAGATGTAGCGCCAATGTCCTCGTCTGCTATCATGTCTAAGCGACTTGATTGGCTGCACACCTTGGTTGGGCGGGCTATTAGCCGCAAGCGTATGGAATAGATTTCTCGCTTTCAGCGCATCGCGGCGCGGCGCATCGCATCGCATCGCATCGCATCGCATGCGCCACCAGCCAGCCAGCTAGCTTAGAACACAAAGCGTGCGCGCGCGCACGAGCGCAATTTTGGGCACTTTTCGCAATCTCCCATCCCCACGCATGTAATTCAATTGCTGCGCAAACGCATGAGGGCTCGCGGCGGTAGGTGCGCCGGGTTTCGAGTCGTCAGTCCGCTCCCGGCCGTTTTATGCGCGCGCCAGTTGGTTGGCTGGGTTTAAGTAGTTTGGCCGACAAGTGGGGCCGGTGTTTGAACAAACTTTGGCGCTAGCTCTGCCTTGGAGTTTAGCGTTGCCATGCCTATACTAGTGTAGAAAGGTGGGGTACTCCCGGCCCGCTGCCCTTTCTTTCTCACCCCTGCGTGGTTTTCCGGTTTTCGGTTCGGGTGCCACCCGAGGACGCCCGGGTGTTGGCCTACGGTAAGAAGTGGGGTCAAGCCCTTTCTCACACGGCGGCGCGAAATAAGGCGGGGCCGCAAAATCCCGGCGCCTTCCCTTTCCGATCGTCGACGGACCAATGCGCTTTACGTCATTGGCTCGCGGACTTGTCTCCACACTACGCCTCCCCCCTCCCCCCCTCATTGAGGGGTCGCGGGTGTTCGGTTTCTGCTCAGTAGGGTCGGGGAGAAACGAGCCGTCAGCTCGGTGTAAAGTCTGTGCTGGATAACACGGAAATCAGTCGTTGACAGCGAATTGCTTTTATCGTAAAAATAAGCCGAGAATAGCCCAGGTGCCTGAGGTCTTGGTTACATGGCGGCGTGTATTCATTGCTCGGTGTCGCATTCGATTGGACTCGGGAATGGGATGAGCGGTCTGCAGCAATTGTTTCTGCCGCCAGGGGTCGTCCAAAGCCAAGTATTGATTCTCGATTCGCCTCCCTCCTCGTCTTTACCGCTACTCTTGTGCCCAAACGAAATGACCTGCAAATCTCGCGCGGCCCGGTGTAATGTGCATGGAAAATTATTGTTTTCAAACTTCACAAGGTTTGTAAAAAGCTGAGATTATTGGCCGCGGTTCCCTCCCTCGTTCCTTTGGTTCGAGTTGCTCGGGTTTCGAATCTTTGATGGGCTAGTCGTGCTTTCCTGGTACTTAATTTAAGGCATGACAACTTGAACGAAACTGGTGCACTCCGTCTTTCTTGGACTGGTTGTGCCTGCCCACTTGACGTTGTCCCCTTACCGGTCCTAGATTCAGTTTCAATGCCCCCAAGAGACTTGCAGTGCTGCAACAGCAAAGAATTTCCACTTATTCAGTTCCATCGCCTCTCCTTTGTCGCTTCACCTTCCCAGCCCCGTTCACGTTCCTTTCAACGCCTGCTGCATTAGGTTGCCTCACCTCTTTGCTGGTGGAACCAAAATATATTTTCTCCTGCTACTGTACACGACGGAATGCGACAGCTGCAGGCCGTTTTTCGACGACCTATTACGCACACACCGTTTGTAGATGGAGAATCTCGTGCGCCCTTGCCCACAGTGATGGGTGATGGGAAGCTCCCTACCCACCCCCAACACTACTCACTTTCCTTTACCAAACCCATCCAAGTATGGACTGCCTCCCTTAGTCTGTGTTGGAAGACTGCGTCGTATTGGAGTTGGTGACAGTTGCCACGACCACTGCATCTGTCAAAAATGAGGGGCTTCCTTATCTATGGATGGACTTTGCCCGGTTGGGGTCGCCGCACCGACCGCCGGCACTGCAACGGCCTGCACCCGAATGCTGCTCGATCCTTCGGGCATCATCAAGTGACGGCGGGGCTTAGTGTGCCATGACAGAAGGAGAGTAGCGCTCTTGTCCCCCAAGGTTTCTGCCAGCGACTCCAAGCAGCCTTGGATTCGGTCGGTTCAGACTGGCAGCGTCCTCACACGATGCAGGTAGACAGAAAGAGGCCGTCGGATGATGAACCCGGGAACCAGCCGTAGACGGAACGCGCACGGCAGGCAGCTCTCCGCTCTACCGCCCTGTCACATGCGGTGCGGTCGCGACTTTGCTTGGCTGCGTCCCCGGATTTCGCCTTGCCGCAAGAGCCCGGAGACCTTCAGCGCCGGCTGTTACCCGAGAAATACAAAGCAAAGACCCGTGCTGTTTGGGATAGAGACGAGGAGTGGTGGTGCGTCTCAATATTCCTTGCCGCCCTGCCGCCTTGCGACGTAAAGGGCGTGGAGAAATGACATCTACTACTACGTTTAGTTAGGCCGCCTGCGATGTCGGCGGAAATAACGCCTCGCCGGAAGCCGCAAGGCCAGCCACGCCTTTCGTCTGGAGTCTAGAAGTCGCGGTTTGGTACAAGGCAGGATATAAGAAGGAACCGGCAGTTTTCGGCCAAAGGTCACTGCATTTGGGTACTGGTTACATTCCCAATATCGGAGCCTGCACCGTCGGACCTTTTGATGCCTCTCCCCCTTCGTTGCCGAATTCAACTCCCCCTATTTGGCACCCGCACCTCGTCTCTTACCTCATTAGCTCTAGCAGCCCGTTGTGAATACCGCTTAGCGCAACGTATTAGTTGTCTCTGATAATGGGGCTCGAGGCGGACCTTGAAAAGACAGCACACGCCGGCAGCAGAGTCGCTACTCTGGACAGTGCTTCAGCTTCGGACGTCGAAGATGTTGCGCCCGCAGACGAAGAAGAGTTCCAGCCTCCAGATGGAGGGCTTACGGCCTGGTCCCAAGTTCTCGCTGGTTGTCTAGTCAACATGCTAGCCTGGGGCTACCCTTCCACGTTTGGCGTATATCAGCTCTACTACCGGGACACGCTCAAGGTTCCCGAGGCGCAGATATCGTGGATAGGCTCCCTCCAGACCTTCTTGGCCTTTGCGACGTGCACCTTTTCCGGCAGGCTGGCCGACGCCGGCTTCATGAAGTCGACCATGGCCGTGGGCTCGTTCCTGACCATCTTTGGAAGCTTCATGACGAGCGTGGCGACAGAATATTGGCAGATCTTCCTCGCCCAGGGCGTCTGCACCGGCCTCGGCCTCGGTATCATCTTCATGCCGCCCCTCGCCGTCATCAATTCGTACTTCAAGGCGAAGCGGTCGTTTGCGCTCGCCATTGCGGCGACCGGCACGGGCATCGGCAGCGTCGTGTTCCCTGCTGTCGTGCAGTACCTGATTCCCCAGATCGGCTTTCCATGGGCTGTCAGGTGCTCGGCTTTTGTGGCGCTGTTCCTTGCCGTCGCGGCCATCTTGCTGCTGAGGCCGCGGCTAAGGCCGAGAAAGCTGGGCCCTCTCGTCGAGTGGGAAGCCTTCAAAGAGGGCCCATATGTCCTCTACACTCTCGGGTCCTTCCTGTTCTTTTGGGCTCTCTACTTTGGCTTCTTTTATGTAAGTCGCGATCTGTGCCCTTTATACAATTTGCGTATGTATTCACCGGCCCCTACTTACACTCCTGTAAAGATCAACGCATATGCTCGCAACTTTATTGGCTTCTCTACTACGGACTCGGTGCAGCTCTTGCTCATCACGAACGGCTTGAGCGTCCCGAGCCGGCCTCTCATGGGGTTCTTGGCCGACCGATACATGGGCCCCATCAACACCTTCACCACTGCCACGCTTTTCCTAGGTGTCATGCTGTTCGCCTGGATCGGCGTCGACACGCGCACCGGCATGTACGTGTTCTCCGTCTTCTTCGGGCTCGCGAATGGTGCCGCCCAAGGCGTCTTTGTCGGCTCCCTCGCCAGCCTCACCAAGGACCCGCGCAAGATGGGTACCCGCTTCGGCATGGTCTGCACCATCGTGGCCTTTGCCACCCTCGCCGGCCCGCCGACTGCCGGCGCCATCATCGACAAGTCGGGAGGCAGCTATCTGTGGGCGCAGGTCTGGGCCGGCCTCGTCATTGTGCTGAGCTCGCTAGTCCTGGCGGCGGCGCGCTGCGCTGCAACGGGATACAAATTCAAGATCAAAATCTGACATGGCCAGGCTAAAAATGGGGTCGGCGAGAGAGTAGTAAAAAGGGCTGGTATTTGAAATGGAGGACGAACGTCTGGAGTAAAATTTTCTTGTATAGTCACAAAAGGGATTGCATGCAGTCTTTGATGTGCTAATAAAACGAAGCTAGTTTGTCTAGGGACATTTTGATTCTCGGCTGAACTGTGGTTCTTTTCGATGTAGTGCAGCATGGAGTAGTGTAACGTGTAACATGGAAATGGGCAAAGGGCTATCATTATTCGTTTATATTGGGAAGCGCTTGCTATATTTGCTATTTATACTAACTCGCCCACCCTCCCGATCCAACTTCCAAACCCTCCACCGCCCTCAGAATGGGCTCTCCTGAAACGCCTTCTCGGCCTCGGCATAGGCGTCGTAGCCATATAAGAACGGCTGGATCTCAGGACAGGTCCAGCGCGACGGGAAGGGGGCCTTGAGCTCCCTGTCTTCGCCGAGCATGCTCAGCATGAGCGCGTCGCGCTTCTCCTGGGCCTCGCCGTCGGGCAGGTGCGAGTCGTCGCGCTGGCGGAACGTCTCAAGCTGGATGCGGCGCCCGCGGTCCATGCGCAGGCGCTGGTACAGCTCCGACACGCGGGCCAGCTGGCCAGCCCTGTCCTTGCGCGCGTCCGAGCCGACGCGGCCGAGCAGGTGGCCCAGCACGGCGCCGTCCTCGAGGCTCGAGTTGGCGCCCTGCGCCAGGTACGGCAGCATCGGGTGGCAGCAGTCGCCGGCCATGAAGAAGGTCCCCTCGGGGTTCGCCCACTGCGGCAGCGCGTCGAGCCACATGAGCTTCCACTTGTGCACGGCCTTGACCTGGCCCAGGAACTTGGTCAGCAGCGGGTCCCAGCCGGCGAACAGGGCGCGCATCTCGCCCAGGTCACCCGCCGACTTGACGACGGCTGCGGGCAGATCGTCGGGGCATAGGAACACGAGGTTGTACACGGTGCCGCCCGAGACGGAATACCCCACGGCGTGGCTGTGCGGGCCGACCCAGAACCGCACCGCCGGGTCGCGCACCACGGCGGCCAGCTCGGCGCGGTCGGGCCCCGACAGCTCGTCGGCGCACAGCGTGATGCGGTACGCCAGGTCGCCCGTCAGGATGGCCGGGCTCGGCCGCCCGAGAAACTGCGGCCGGATCGCCGACCACAGCCCGTCGGCCAGCACCACGACGTCGCCTGCCACCACCTGCTGCGGCCTATCGCCAGCCAGCCGCACCGTCGCCGCGGCGAAATCGACGCTCTCGGCCCTCGCCCCGAGCCGGATGTCCACCCCCAGCGCCCGGCACTTGCCCACTAGCGCCCGCTGCAGGTCCACGCGGTGCAGGTCCCAGAAGGGATACCCGTACCGTGCCACCACCTGCGCCTGCAGCGCCGGCTCGTGCGCCAGCAGTTTGCTGCCGTCGTACCGGTGCACCGACAGCGTTTTCGGCACTGCCGCGTGCGGCGCCAGCTCGGCTAGCAGGCCCCATTGCGCGAGCAGGCAGGTCCCGTTGGGCGTCACCTGCAGGCCGGCCTGCGAGAGAGTCAGTGTGTGTGCAAGACGAAGAATAAAAGGGGGCAAAAGGGGGCAAAAGGGGGCAGCCTTTTCCTGTTGGGATGGGAAGTAATAATGAAAACAAAAACCCCTTTTCATCGACCATTGATAGGGGGGCACCTGCATGTCTTGTATCCAAGCAGCAGCCGAACAGACAAGCACTGCAGTCAAGTAGTAGTGACAACAACAAATAGAGTTTAAAATAATAGAAAAGGAATGAAGAAAGAAAAAAAAAGGGAAAAGGAACAACCCACCCCGACCTCCTGCAGCTCCTTGACCGTCTCCAGTACCGTCACGCGGTGCGCCGCGTTGGCGAGCTTGGTCGACAGCGCGACCGCCAGCCCGGCGAGGCCGGCACCGATGACGACGAGGTGCAAGCCGCCGGGCGGCGCCCCTTCTTGTCTGTTGTCGGCATTTGCTTCTTTGTCCTCTTCCGGCATTTTAGGTGTTTTATTTCAGTGTTCTCTTGGTTTAAATAAAATTAAAATATAATCGGCGTGCCTTGGCAGGCGGGTGTCTTGCCGAGATGATGGGATGACCCACCCGCCCCGGTGGTGGCGTAGATGAGAGAGCTCTGCCGGTGCTGCTGTTTCTGCTGCTGCAATGTCGGACGTGATGCTATCCCCGGGATAGTACGGAGTGATTCGGAGAATAACCGTGGCCGTATGCACGTATATCCTTTAAACAAACAAAGCCAGGAAATTATTGTTATTTAATTTAAAAAGACGGAAACCAAGAGCTTCAAATAACAGACGTTGGCTGGTTTGCTGGTTCGCTGGTTCGCTGGCTCACTGGTTCGCTGGTTCGCTGGTTGGGGTGGTGGCCGTCCGTCAAAGCCAGGACCGGACCGGAGTTTGCCTAGGTAAGGCAAGGTAAATGTGTATCTAGACATTAAAAAGGGGGGTTGCCGTAACCACCCCACGTAGCTCCGAACCCAGCCTCGGTCTTGAAGTGACATGAAAACGCGGGGAAGGAAACAAGTTAGTTAGGTCGGAGTAATCTGAGCGAGTGTCCCTCAGCTTGGCGAGATGCGGAGAACAGTAAGTCAGTCCAACCTGTACCACCGCCGGCCATCCCTTTTGGGGAGAGGGGGTTCGGCAGCGGGTTTCGGCTTTGGGGAAAAACCACCCGCAGCCCGCCCGTCTCGGGTCCTCTATACAACTAGTCTGAACGAATGGCAGACACCAAGTCCACGTATGCTAAATGCCAAACACAGGTTCATATGTAGTGTAGAATGGCTCCACGCCTAGCTTCACTTCTTGGTACACACCAGTCTAAACCTGCAGGGGAAAGGAAAATAGCCCTGTGGACATGTTATGAAAGGGGGTATCTAGTCCTGTCTATAATCCTTGTTTTCCTTACCCATTCTGCCTTTCCGCATGTACAGTAGAGAGAACAACACAAAAAAAAACCACCAGTCAACTTGCCCATGTAGGCCGGCACCCATCGCTACTCAGTCTTCGTGGATAACGAGATGCTCGGATCGACACCCATTCCTTCTCCTCTTCCCACGTCGGGACTAGCGTAAAGGAGAACAACACACAACAACACACAACAAAACCAGTCAACCAGCCCGCGTAGGCTAGACCCTCACTACTCACTCTTCGGGGACCACGAGATCCTCGGGGTCGACAACCCAATCCTCCTCTTCTTCCCACGTCGGGGCCAGGGTAAAAGACCCCTGGACCTTGCCCATGCTGTACGCGACGCCCGCCATCTGTCCGGGCTGGGGCTTCGCGTCCTTGTCCTCGAGGAGCATCGCCGTCGACAGGAAGGTAGCCTGGGCGCCAGGGACCAGCCCCAGCGTCTTTCCTCCCCAGCTCAGCTCGACCTTGCCCGACTTGCTCACAATCAGATTCCCCACAAAGCCCGCCTCATGAACCACCTGTGCCGTGTTCTTTCTGCCGGCATTCTCCTCGGCGGCAACGTCTTTCTGTGCCGCGCTGTCGCCGTCTCCGCTAAGGTCGATTTTGGCGGTGGTGCCGTTGGCTGCTGGAACGTCTAGCATGACAACGTCGCTGTCCGGCTCGGGCTTGACGAGATTCGGTCGCGGCCCGACTGGCACGCTCTTTAGGGGCGGCAGGACAGGCGGGAACTGGAAGAGGAACATATGACCTTCCAGTTGTGACTCTGCGCTGCCTCCGGCCTCGGCGTCGTTCTGGATGTTGAAGAGTCCGAGGAGGCGCTCGAGATCTTCCGAGATGATTTCCTCCTCTGTGCCCTTGGGCGCCTTCTTCTTCTTTATGCCGCTCGCCAGCTTCTTTTTCTTGCTGTCTGGCGAATCGGGCGCCTTGAACTGTCCCTCGGGGATCTGGTCAATGTCCATAACATCGCCGTCGCCGTCCTCGTTCTTGATGCGCACCTTGTTGTCCGACTTGGAAGCGCCGTGCTCCCAGACGCGGTCGTCCTTGGTCAACTCTAGCTCTGGATCGACCTTGGGCGAGCCATCCTCGACAAACAAGGCTCCCGAATCGTCGTCGCCGTCGTCGTCAACATCGCCTCCGTGTTCCCGGGCCTCAATCTCAGCTGCAGTCGTTAGTACCACCTCCTCCTGCTTATGCTCGATACGCCGAATACCAAGAGGCAGGATCGGCTTCTTCTTCCGAGTTTTACGGACAGCCCCCTTAACTGCGACCTGCTCCTCCTCGTCCGAGTAGTCAACCCACGAGTAGAGGGCGTCGGCGTTAATCCGTCCATTATCCATCGCGCCCGACGGCTCATACTTTGTTTTGCCATTGGCTCCACCGCCAGCTCCGTAACTACCAGAGGTGCCTGAGCCTGGGCCTGAGCCTGAGCCTGGGCCTGAGCCTGAGCCTGAGCCGGAAGCAAAGGAATAATTTCCGCCGCTCGCAGCCTGGTAGCCTGAACCACCACCTCCAACTGTTGTGCCACAGCGGTTAGAGACAACACATACGAAGTAGAGAGCAGATGATGGAGGTGTAGTAACTTACAAGTCATGCCTGCCGACAAGGGTCCCGCAGCCGTCGAGCCGCCGCGCGACAGGCCACGCGTCATGAAGCCTCCGCGGCCTCTGCCCCTGCCGCGACCGCGACCGCGGCCACGGTTAGCACGAGCGGCCAGTTTGGCCTCTTCGTAATTCCTATGCATCTGAATTTTTAGCTGCTCCTCGGCGAGGCGGGCGCGCTCGGCCTCGCTCCTTCGGTTTCCCCTGGGCTTGAACTTGTTCGCACGCGTCGAGGAGGAGGGCTGCGCCATTTGAGACGAGCTCGACGCGGCGGCGGCGGCGGCAGGCCCTGGTGTGAGCTGAGTGGAAACTGAAGCAGCAGTGACAGGAGTGGGCGACAGCAAGCTTTGCTGCTGTGGTGTAGCGTTGTCGGCCTCCGAGGCAGCAGCTGCTGGCTGTTCTTGGTCATCACCAGATGCTGCCGAGGATCTGCGGCCTGCCCGGCCCCGGCCCCGCGTGCCTCGAGCTCTGCCTCCCCTGGGCGCCATTCTTGGTGTGGCTTTATGGCTGCTGAATTAATACCGGCGCTCGAACGGTAAAGCTGGTGAAATAGAGATAAAAGCTAGAGACAAGTGCAGATCTATTCGAGCAAAAATGTTTGAATTGCCCGAGATTCATTTCTCGAGCCGAACTAGCTCCAAACTTTGGCGGCGTTTTTGGTGGGGGACGAATCTAGCTTGCTCGTTGCGATGCGGGGGCACTGCAACCAAATCTCGCGCTAGCTCGGTGCGGGTAGGGGCCTCTTTCCGTATAGGGGTGTCTACTGTAGGGGTGCAACGGCGAGCTGAAAGGGAAAGGGATGGTGGATCCCGTCAAAGTTGAAGTCGCTTTGTGAATTTGACACTTTGGTCGGCTCTTTCCGAGAATCACGAGCAACCTAGCTAACTTCTTGGAATTATCCGTGCTTCCCATTGCCGTAAAGCACCAAACTCCCTGGATTCGATAAAAACTTCCAATGTCATTTGAGTCACTGCCATCAATAATTACTACCTATTGAAAATCTATAGTAAATCCTTGACGCGGGAATTAACAGCTCCCCCTAACCACACAGCGGCTCGGTATCCATCCCGAATTCGGTGTTGTACCAAGTTCACATCTTAACCTCAGCTCCTTCGAGAAGTCTGCGTATAGATGCCTTATAACAGAACTCACAAACGATTCGTCTTCAGTAATTACCAATGCCTTGACAATTGTGACTCAGCCGGCGACACCGAGTCTGGATTCCGATCGGACGTTGATGATGCTTTCTACAGTACCTACATAGGTATACATATAGGTAGGCAGTAGCTTACCCCTATCTGAAGCCATCATACATCCACGCTCCGTCCCATACAGACCACAACAATTACCTCACCTACGTAGCACCTTGACCCAAGAAATGGCCGCCACAGCCTCAGCCAGCCCGCCCGTCGAGGGCATCACGCACCACACGGCCGCCGTCAACGGCACGACACTGCACTACGTGTCTGCCGGAACATCAGCGGCGGCGCGGCGTTCCGGCTCGCGGCCGCACACCCGCAGCTCGTGCGCAGCTTCGCGGCCGTCGAGATGGGGCTGGCGGGGTTCGGGCTCGAGGCGCTCGCCGATGTGACCCACGGCGGCGGCGCGTGGCACATTGGCGTGCTGGCCGCGCCAGGGATTCCCGAGCTGCTGTTTGCTGGTGGCGGGCGCGAGCGCGCGTTCCTCGCCGGCGCCGCGTTCCCAAGCATGACGGCCGTCGCCGGGTCGATTACCGATCTTGATTATGACGAGTTTGCGCGCACGTACTCGCGCCCGGGCGCGTGGCGCGGCGCAGCTGCGCTGTACCGGTCCATGCTTGCCGAAGGCGATGAGATTAGGGCACTCGCCGCGTCGTCCCCGCTGGCCGTACCCGTGCTTGCTGTCGGTGCCGGCGGCGGGCCGTTTACGGAGATGACTATGCGCCAGGTCACTGCCGGCGGCGAGGTCACGGCGCGCCAGCTGGACGGCGTCAGCCACTACGCTGCCATGGAGGCGCCGGAGCGGCTTGCGGAGGTGGTTCTTGAGTTTGTCAGAGGCGTCGAGAGCGCCTAGCGGACGGAGTGGGAGGTGTGAAGCATGATGATGAGGGCTGTACGACACGCGTGGCTGCCGAGGCTGGATGTCTTTCGATCTCTGGGATTTGCTGTTTTGGTGAAAAGAAAACCAAGGAGCCAGTCCTTGATGTCATCTACATTTATTTCCTGGGCGGAGCTTTAAGCTGCACTGCACTGTCACTGACACGAAATAAAACAAGGTATAAACAAAGTGCATGTGCTGCTTACTAGCGGCAAGTAGAAATAAAGGCACTATTATCAAGCAGAAAAAGAAAGAAAGAAAAAAGATCGACACGAAAAACGCTGGACGACGCTTAAATGGGAACTTGACGTGCCACTGCTCTCCCCCCTTACACAATATTCTGCTGCGGCGTACCATGCTCTTGAGAGAAATTTCCTGCTACGAAGAAGGCAGATGGAACTTATCAAACAAATACCACAGCACCTTGAAGATAGTCCGAGTATACGAGAAGGCCTTGCGGGCGGCGAGGGCCGTGAGGATAGTCTGTGGGTCTTTAGCAAAAAAGACCTCGAACGTCTCAATCCCCACAACAGTGAAGCGCAGCCCGACGTCGAGGCCCTGGTACATGTAGACGAACCAGGACTTCTTCTGCTTGCCCGTCTTCTGGTACTCCTCGGTCGCGATGCCGAAGGACAGGAACGTGTCGACGGCCGTCGCCGCGCAAGCGACGATGGTGTTGAGCTCTTTGGCCTCGCTCTCGTGCCACCCAATCTTGCCGCTGAAGAACTTGACCACGCGCACGGAAGTGTCGATGCCCCATGCCTGTGGGTGAGAGACAAAGGAATGGGTTAATAAATAGACAAGCTCAGGAAAGAGAGAAGGCGGGGGCGGGGCGGGATGCTTACAATCCAGCGGAGCCGTTTCTGGGTCTCCGTGTCGCCTACCTCGGGCGGCATGTTGTTGATGATGGAGATCAGGTCGAGCAGGCCGCCGTCGAAGATGTCCTTGAGCTTCTGCAGCGGGCTGGGCAAGCTGAACAGTTCCCCGGCGGCGCCGACCCCGCCGGCCTTGAGAACGGGGAACTGGTACAGGCGCGCGCGCGCCATGTTCGTGCCAGCCAGCGCGCCGCCCACTGGGTCGAGGTGGTCGAGGGCGGAGAAGATAATCCCGATCTCGGCCAGCAGGTGCGTGACGACGACGTCCGACGCCGGCATGAAGCCGCGGATGTCGGTCGTAAGCTCCGGGTCGCCCGGGATGGGCCGGCCGGCCTGGTACAGCTCGAACGTGTCGGCGTTGAGGCGGCCGCCGCCGAGCGCGGGCGGCTTGGTGCCGAAGACGAGCTTGTACAGGATGGTGGCGGGCACGGCGAGCACGAGCGAGAAGAAGTTGAGGAGCGTTAATGGTCGTCCCTTGGTCACGCGCTTCCACAGCGCCGTGAAGATGGGCACTTCCACCTCGGCATTGCCTAGTGTGTCGAGCAGCGACAGGATCTTGTCCAGGATGCCCAAGATCGCGTCGACGATGTCGGCGAGCATCCCCAGCCCTAGGTCGACCGTCTCAGTCCCGATCGCCGTGATGATCTTGCTGCTGTCGTGCGTCCCGCTCAGCAGGTCTTTGATGTTGCCCGCCAGGCTAGAGATGTAGGTGCCCAACTTGTCGAACTCCTCCTTGAACAGCTCCGACAGGTCGGTAAAGCCGCTGTCGTCCGTGTCTAGATGGTAGAGAGGTGTTAGTTTTGTTTTTTCCGAGATATTGCCGATACGGGTTGGAGAGAGACCAGTCAAAACTCACCAGGGACCGTCGCGCCCGACAGAGCCCCGCCATGCGACAGGTGGTAAGACGAAAAGTTGTAGGGGGTGCCGTGCACAATCTCGGTCTTGGGGTCCTTGGGCACGCCGTCCTTGACCTCCTGGTCGGTGATGCCCCCGGCCCCGACCCAGGCGCTGTCGGTGACAGCGTCGCGCAGCGTCTTGACCCAGGCCTTGGTGTCGCGGTTGAGCCCCGACAGCTTGTTACGCGAGAGGGCCAGGCCGGCGTTGAACAGGGCCGCGAAGTTGTCGGCCGTCTGCAACATGTCGTCCCAGTTGAACAGGAAGCCCACGAAGGCGATGATCTTCTTGATGCCGATCTTGACCTTGGCCAGCACCCACGACATGGCCTTCTTGACCGAGTCGATCGTCTGGGTCACGAACGTGTACACCTCGCCAAAGAGCGTCACGCTGAGCTGGATGGCGTCGCCTGTGGCAGGCAGCAGTCAGCAAAAGAGTTTCCTAAAGTATCTGGGGAGTGTGGTACTCGGTCACTTACCCACGCGATCGACCACCCAGTCAGCCGCGTCCTTGACCTTCTCTTCGACATAGTTGAAGGCCTCCCAGACGTCGTCGAGAAGGCCAAAGACGTCGCCCTGCGGACGGATGACGCCGCCCGACTTCTGGATGTCAAGCGCCATGGCCGCCTTCTTCTCGTCGAGGTGGTCCATGAGCGTGTGTAGAGCGTCGACGGCCTTGCCGGCATCGGCAGACGAGATGGAGCCCTGCGGCACCAGGCTCTCACCCTCCTGGGTCTTGGCGGCGAGCAGGTCCTGGCCCGTCTTGATGTCGCGCAGCTTGGCCACGAGCGCCTCGGTGGGGTCGCTGGAGCCGTCGACGGCAATCTCCATGGCGTCGCCGGCGTGTGTCTTGAAGCCCGTGACGTGGACCAGCGTGCTCGGCACGTCCTTGGACTCGGAGAAGACGGTCAGCGACCCGTCGTAGCCCGTCTGGAACCAGGCGCCGTCGGCCGTGACCGCCGCCACCTGCCCGTTGACGACTGCGCGCAGGTAACCCGTGCTGGCCAGGCGCAGCTGGCAGAACCCAATGGCCTTTTGCTGGTCCTCGTTGAGGTCCTCGGCCACGGGCTGGAACCGCGTGGCGTGCCCGTGCAGCGCCACGTTGTTGGTGCGCGACGCCGCGTAGAAGGGCCGCTTGCGCCAGATCTTGGTGTCGGGCGCCTGCTGCAGCAGCGTCACGCGGCCCTTGTGGTCGGCCGACAGCAACGTCTTAACCACGGTCTGGTCGGCCCCGGACACCTGCAGCAGCCCTGACAGCTTGCCGCCGTGGCCGTCGGCGAGTAGCGGCACGAGCTGCCCCGACGCCATGGAGTCGACGGCGGCCGTATAGCAGTACGCGCTGTCCGTCTTGGTCGTGAACCACACCGACACCGTCTGCAGGGCGACGGACGCGTGTAGACCCCTGAGCCCGGGCGTGGCCGCGCCGTCGATGATGGTGGTGCCGGCCGACGTCGGCGACACGTACTCCTGCGACGTGAACTGGGTGACCGTGTCACCGCCGACTAGCAGCACCGAGTACCCCGTTTTGGGGTGCACGTACGTTGCCAGGCCTGTGGCGCCCGCCGGGCACACGGGCTCTACCTGGAAGTTGTGGCCTTGGAAGGTGCGGAACTGCAGCTTGAGCCCTGCCGAGCTCTGGTACAGCACGAACGCCCCCGAGCCGACCCGGCACGTGCCGAACGCCACGGCCAGGATTGCTTGCGGGTTTGTTGCTAGCTTCCATGACGTGTCGACCTGCAGCACCATGTTGCCCGACTCCGTGTCAAGCACCACGTTGACGAACCCCAGCTGGCTCTCCTTGGTGATACTTTCCGGTGGGTGGAAAGCAAGGAAGACTAGGGGCTGGCTGTTCTTGGTGAAGTCACTCTATGTTCCCGTCATGTGTGTCAGTACATGCATGTGTGTGTATATATACATACCTGCGTGTATGTGTGTGTGTGTGGGGTGTGAGTGAGTGAGTGAGTGTGTGAGTGAGTGTGTGTGTGTGTGTGTGAGAGAGAGAGAGAGAGCATACCATGTAGACCTCGTAGATAGTCGGCAGCGGCTGGGAGTTGCGGAGCACGGCGCTGTCGGGCAGCTTGTCCTGCTCGAGGTCGGCAGGGGCGATCGACGAGACGAGGCTGAGCCCGTAGTTGCCGCCGCCCTGGTCCGTGGCGACGGCGATGCTGAGCTTGCCGTCGGCCGTCTGCCTGGCGTCAAAGGCCACGACGGCGTGCGAGCTGTCGATGCCAATCTTGGCGCCAAAGTCGGCAATCGTGGGAATACCCGTGTGGTCGAGGATCAGGTTCAGCTGCCCGGCGTTGCTGAGCGACAACAGTGCCGGGCTCGAGTTGGCGTCGAGAAAGGCCACGAACCGCTTCTCGGCCGGCACCGACGCCGCCGGCACGAGGTTGGTCATGCATTCCGCCTGCGCCTTGATGGTGATCATTGTAAATGTCGTCTCTGTGTTTGGGGACAAGAGCCGGGGGGGAAAAGGGGTCTCAAAGCAGTATGGTAAAAATGATGGTGCTTGGCCAAGATGGAGAAGGGTGCAGGTGGAGGGACGACGGGCTATTACATACTGTTTGGACATGGACTTTTGAAGGATATCGCGGCTACTAGTAATACCGAGTTCTGCCATGTATCTGAGTTTCGACGGAGTCCAGCAAACATGAGCATCCCAGGATGGCGGCAGTAAGAGTCGACCTAACAACACCGAGAAGCCGCCATATCTCGCGAGCTGAAGACGCGGCTGGGGCGGCATCGTGGCATCATAGCATCATGTGGACAGCACGTTGCATTGAAAACAATATTGTAGACGCATTTTCAGTATGTGATAATCCGAATCTAGATACCTGGAGCGAGAAGGATCAAGCTGAGTCCTGGACGACGACGACGACGACGACGACGAGAACACAACTCAGAGAACTAACCGCATTGGCGGGATCCCGGCTTCTGTGATGCGCGCATGGATGGCCAGCGTGTTTTCCTTGACATTGCGAAAGGGCCAATGCGTACACGGGCCTATCACTACTAATGGTGGTTGAAATATTGGCGTTTGCTTTCCTCAGGGTCCCTCAGGGTCCCTCAGGATGCCATCAGGGGTCGTTGTGGTGAAAAGGGGGGTCGGGATGTCGATCCCGGGATGCGCGCTGACGCTTCTGGACGGCAACATGACCTCGGCAACGGCGGGCGTCAAGCTGAAACGAAAAAGCCGGGGTTGTGTGGCTGCTGCAGGAGCGGGCGTTCGTGCCGGGGTGGGACGTTCAGCTGGCCTCGGGGCAGCCACCCTCGTCATTGGGTGCGGGTGTGTGCATGAGAGTAGGGGCATTCTCGTTGGAGTTGGAGTTCGTGGGTAGGGGAGCTGCGAGTATTTGCCAGCGGGATGCAACTCGTCGGTCACCCCAGAAGGGACGCCGCCATGTGCGAAGTATGTACATGTGTATGTCCAGCTGGTGTTTTCTGATTGGCGGGTATTAGAGACGATGGTCTGGTGCCGTGCCAACCGGATAGGGGTCGCCAAGGTCAAGAGCCTCGAAGGATAGAAGACAACCTCAAGCACGAGGGTTTACTTGTATAAGTACCTCCCAGTTGAGGACTCGAATCAGTTCAGACGGACGACAAGGACCAAGGCACTCACTGACCCAGACTGAACCCTCATCACCACCATCACCACTTCTTCTCTCCAGACTTCTTCTAGGCTTCTTCCTCTTTCAGGATCGTCATCATGGGCTCGGACTTCACCTACAGCCAGGTCTACCGGACCAGCCCGAACCCGTACGACCAGATCATCGTGCTGAGCCAAAAGACGATCAACGATGAGCTCTTCAACATGTGGGCCGTGGCGCCCGACGACTCGCCGCTGCTCTCGTACACACTCAACCTGCGCGACGGGCAGTCGCTCAGCAGCCAGCTCGACGCGCCCGTCATCTCGCTGCAGGTCAACAACCAGGAGTCGATCCAGCTGTACTACTACCTCAAGATGCTGTCTGGCACGCTCAACCTGTACGTCAGCAACGACCCGGCCGACATGAGCATGAAGCAGTTCGACACGACCGACTGGTCGATTGCTATCCCCGTCAAAATCTGTAAGTTTTTGTCTGGTGTGTGTTTTATGTCCGTGCCAGACTGACCGAGAGAAATAGCACGCAAGATCATCAACAAGGGCGACGACGAGTGGAAGTACTACGCCGACAAGACGGGCTTCAATAACGACATCTTTTCCGTTGCCCAGCTGTACATTGACGCGTCGAGTGAGTTTTGCTTTGCTTGTTGGGTCTCACTTAGACTGACCGAACCATCGACTGACCATCGGGAACAGCCTCTGCCATCTACGACCTCAAGCGCAGCACCTTCAACGGGCTGGACTGGTCCAAAGAGACGGCGGCCATCCAGCAAAACTTTGGCATCTTCATGTCGCAGTGGATGTCGGTGACGTCGTCTGGGGCGACCAACGTGATCGGGGCCGTCCTGCAGGGCGACCCGTCGAGCACGCTCAACACCACGGCGCCGAGCTTCGTGCCGACGTCCATCGACTACTACAACTATGCGTGGCACAACCCCAGCTCGGACCCCAACGGCACGGGGGCCAAGGTCGACGACATTGACGAGAACGCGCTGTGCTACCTGACCATGTCAGACTTCGCGCCGCCGCCCGAGCCCGTCGGCATCAGCTTCTCGGGCACCTTTGTCGACGACTCGGCCGTGCTGTGCATGAACGCGCGCCTGTTCTGGGACCGCTGGATGCTGCCGCTCTTCAAAAAGGTCAACCAGGAGCTGGAGCTGGTGGCCCTCGAGCCGTACCTGCAGCCGTCGCAGACCGCGGGCTGGGACATGGACTGCGGTCCCAGCTTCACCTTTGGGTCCAACTCTGCGCACACGTCCGACACGGACCCCTACTTTGACTTTAGCAACCTCCAGTGGGCTGGCACTGAGATTGATAGCCCCGAGGCGTCGTGCACAGGCAATTTTGGCGACTTTGCCAAGGCGTACGACACGGCGACGACATCGACGAGCCTGTCGTACGACGTCGGTGGGCAAAAGATCTCCATCCTGGGCAGCAGCACCTTTTACTTCAAGATCTACTTTCCCGGAAGCTATGCCAAGTTAGTAGCAGCAACCCTCTCATGAACCACACATGAATACAGAACAACAGTGGCCATGGCTAACCCATCTTGTCTTCCATAGCTCGACCATGACGCTGACGTCCAACTGGCATCTCGACTTTGCGCTGGGCGCGGTGACAGACGGGGGGCTGGACATTTCGCGGTACGACGACGGCACGCCGGCCGTGGTGACGATGCACGAGAGCCACGACGCGGGTATCACGTGGATGATCGACTACGAGACATATGTGCAGCAGATTGACGAGTGGATCACCAGCTACCTCGACGAGAACATTAGCTGGCTGACCGACGACTTGACCGCGGCGCTGGTCAACCAGCACAAGCTGTTCCTGCCGGGCAGCGGCATCTTCCTGATGTCTGACGCAAAGTTCAACGCGCGCGGCGACCTGCTGGCCACGCTGGCCTACAACGGTGCCCCGTCGCCCATCGTCCGCAGCAAGATTCCGGCGGCGCGGCTGAGCCTCCTGGCGCGCGACTACGTCGAGTCGGAGCTGGCCGTCGACCACGGCGGCGTCGACTGGGTGCCCAAGGCGTGGGCCGAGCTGAAGCTGCCCAAGCGGCAGCAGCCCCGGCACGACAAGTCCAAGGCCGCCAAGCTGCCGCCGCTCAAGCTGCCGCGCTTCACTGCTGGGAAGAAGTAGAGCTTTGCAGTGCATGGAAAGGAGTCTGATGGGAAAGCGTGCGAGAGAGACAAGAATGTATGCATTGCCAGTGCAGGAAGCATGCGGGAAGCAACTGGCTGAAGGCAATCAGTATCTCCAGTATCTCGGGTCAAGTGTTTGTAGTAGCGAGTCTGTTTTTGTGACGGTTCGAAATCGACAATTATTCGATTGCTTTCCTATAACATTGGCTGGACGGTGTGTCGCGCGCATGACGGTCAAGCCCATCTTCTTGGTGTTGTGGTGGAGTTAGGAGCAACTTTGTCCGTAAAGTGTTGAGCGTGGTTAAGGAGTTTGAGTAGGAAATATGGAAGGAATGATTGACTTCGGGGACAACTCAGGTCCACCCGACTGACTGACTGCACGTCAGCTCTTGCCTCCTTGTCCCATCCATCCACCATGAGTGCACCTGCCTCAAGTGGCTAGTGAGGGGTGAGGGTCTGATTTTAAGCCGCAGCCTACAGTGCCCCGCACTAGATGAAATGATTTCCACCGCATCCCAGCGACTCTCCCCTGTACTTAATTACCACCTTGGGTATCTGCCGCCGACGACTCGGCCGGCCGACAACCGGAACCGGAGACTTCAGATGTAATGGAGTCGCCTTTCCCCAAATCGTCGTCGGCGCCGGGCGAGGGGCGCGTGGTGGCCAAGCTGCAGCCCGAGGGCGGGTCGGCGCTGGAGGCGCTGGCGTACCAGTACCCGCTGAAGCTGATCTCGCCATCGCGCCCCGCCCACAGCACCAAGAGCGTCCTGGTCTTTCTGCTCTCGTACGGCGGCGGGCTCGTCGGCGGCGACTCGGTGTCTCTGGCCGTCGACATGCGCCCGGGAGCCCGGCTGAGCATGGTCACGCAGGGCCACACCAAGGTCTTCGCCCCCGCCACGGCCACCCCGAACCTGGTCACGCGCCAGACCATGCGCGCCCACCTCGCCCCGGCCGCCGCCCTGTGTCTGCTGCCCGACCCCGTCCAGCCCTTCGCCGCCAGCGTCTACGAGCAGACCCAGGTCTTCCGCCTCGCCCCCGACGCCTCGCTATGTCTGCTGGACTGGGTCACCCAGGGCCGCTCCGCCCGCGGCGAGGACTGGAGCTTTGCCCGCTGGACAGGCCGCAACGAGGTCTGGGCCGTGACTGAGAACTACCACCGCCTGCTCGTCCGCGACGCCGTCATCCTCGACGGCGCCCAGCCCTCCCCGCCGCACATCATGCCGACGCTGCGCGAGTCCATGCACGCCATGGGCGTCGTCGGCACGCTGATCCTGCGCGGGCCCCTGGTCAAGGCCCTGGCCGACTTCTTCCTGGCCGAGTTCGCCGCCCTGCCCCGGCTCGGCTCGCGCGACTTCCGCACCGACGCCGACGCCAGGCGCGACGCCGCCGCCGAGTCCGTGTCGGACCTCGAGAAGTGGCGCCGCACTAGGCTGCTCACCGAGCGCTCCACCAGGCTGCTTTGGTCTGCCGCCAACGTCCGCGGCTGCGTCGTCGTCAAGTTCGGCGCCCCTACCGTCGAGGCTGGCCGGCTGTGGGTCGGCGCCATGCTGGCGCGCGAGGGCAGCGTCGCGCGCGTCTTTGGCGACCACGCGCTGATGTGTGTCCGGTGAAGGGCGGGACGGCGTGATGTTATGTGTGCATGTATTGTACGGATATTGTACATACTGTACATCCATATGTTTTATTTCGTCTGCTTCAAGGAGGCTCTGCTCAAGGAGGGACTTCCACAGGTGCGTCCATACTGACAGCTACCTAGTTTACGGGGTCTTCATATCTACTATATATATCATGTGAAGTTTCCAGCCAGTGCCGGAATACGGTAATGGCGTGCGGTATGCGGTTTGAAAACACAGCAGCCAAACTGCATCTGTCAATCAACAATTATTATAGCCTTGTCGTCGGAGTTCGCCGCGTCGATCTTGGCCACGATGCGCACCGGGGAAGTGCCTTTTTTCTCACTTATCGATAAGAAGAAGGGCCGGTGTTGGTTGGGCAGGCTGGCAGGCAGCCTGCTGCCTTATGGCTACACAGGAGAACCGCCGAACAGATGAAAATGTCTCGATAAATCACACATTTAGAGCTCAACGTTCACTAATTTTGCTTGGTGCAACACACTGTGCCTGTACCATGGCTTCATACCACTACTCTCAGCTGCCCAAGAGCAACGTGCGCATGCTCCGGCTTTTGCCGCATCCAGACAAGCATTCCCGCACTGCTTCTTCGAGCGGGTCATGTGGGTAGATGCTATTTGCATTAACGAAGATGACGCGACCGAAAAGGGGCACCAGGTCTAGGCTATGGCCAAGATTTACGCCAAAGCAAGCCGGGGCCGTCGTCTGGCTCGGAGAGGCGGCAGAAAACAGCGACGAAGCACTCGAGTACATGCGCATTTCGTCTTAGAGCCTGCGGCAGCTGACGAGGCAAACAAGCCGGCGATTATAAAACTGCTTCAGCGGCCATGGTTCCAGCGGATCTGGGTAAGTGAGACTCTACAGTGTTTAGTAGCGGAATATCCTAATGAGATGAACACAATCCAGGTCCTTCAGGAGGTTGCTGCAGCTCGGCACATCGTAATCAGATGTGGTTCTACCGAGATGGGCGGGCATGCGTTTTGCTCAGCCCTCGGGGTGCTGAAGCCATTCTACAGCACCATCCCAAGTCTACAAGGTCTAATCCCTCCTATAACCCACCAGGTCAGAGACGCCATCTTCCGTCCTAAATATAACCTCATTCAGCAAGGCGCCTTCTCCCTGTCTATTCACCTCCTCGGCGAGCTGGTGGATATGTTCCACACCCGAGAGGCAACAGAGGCTCTTGACAAAGTTTATGCCTTGTTGGGTATGAGCTCCGGAGATCCCAGTGCAGAAGGGCTATCGGCCGATTACATTGCCTCGTGGAAGACAGTCTTCAAGAAACTCATCGCCTATTCCCTTTCGACGCAAGCATCTGTAGAGACCTGGGACGGAAAGGATGTAGCGCTGATCAAGGGCAAGGGCTACGTTCTAGGCAGTGTATCTCGGGTTGAAGACACCACTCAAGACTCTAGGGTGCGAGTTACTTGGAACCGCCACAGTCATGATACTAAGGTTCAGAGCTTTATACTCTGGGCATCAGCCAAATCCCTCCAACCAGGCGATTTTATTTGTCTCTTCCAAGGGGCATCACACCCTACTAGATAAGCGTCTCAGCAAATCTCCTTTTCCCTTTTGGAACATCATTCTCTTGATCTGCGTGGGCGCAGGAGCTATCGAGGGCGGAGAGGTGGGAAGAGCTGTATCTCTTTCGGAAACCGGTTCGAAGCGATTTTATCGAGCCCAAGAACGAGCTAGGTAGAAAAACACAGGCTGGCACACCACATCCGCAGCCCCGGGCAGTGCTGTTAAATCCAGGTTTGGCTTCCGCAGTGAACCGGGATGAAGGTGGCATACCTATCCCAAATCCCTGGCTTACTGTCGACAGCCAAGATAAGATAGCATTGTACCGTACCCTGGTTCCCGGAAGCTTGGATAAGCTGCACATCCCGTATAGGTAACAGACACAGCATAGGAGTATTTTGGGTTTGTTACCTACCTAACTCAAATAATGGGACACCAAAGACCTGGAGGCCAGTCGTATAATAGGTTATGGCCCAAGACTCGAGGGCTCTAGGTCTAGAAGCTGCTGTTTAATGCGAAAACTCAATGAATGTTTGGTATAACCTACGTAGGGGAGGGCGCCTTCCCGGAGCCCAAGTCTGAGCAGTGCTGTTCAATCGTTTCACTTTTTGCTGTACCGCCGCAAATGCCTGTGTTTACCTTTAACGTGTGCGTGTTGATGGGTACCTAGGGTATGGGCTATTTCACCTTTGTGATAAATCTAACTGCCCCGTGGAAGTCCCTCCTTGAGCAGACGAAACAAAATATAGAATATAGGGCCCTAAAAAAACCACATGAGCGGAACACTGCACACGGAAAAAGAAAAAGAAAACGCTCGGGCTGCATCTCTGCCGCTCTTGCATCGCGCTTGTGTCGCCTGCAAGTGACGTGACGTCTGCAAGTAAGTGGCCTTCATGCCTCAAATAGGGGACCCCTCCACCTTGACGGCTAAGACCCCGGTAGATGCATATGCCACATTGCTACGTTCTGATGGCCGGCTAGGCCCCTCGCTTCCGCTGGTGGTGGGGCCTGGGGTCTGGGGCCTAGGACCTGGGGGGCAGTCCGCCAAAATAATCTGGCGATGTGCACCTTTCAATTCCCGCCGGAACGCGTCAATTGTCAAAATCCCCAAAACCGAGAGAACCCCGCCGTTGACAACCGTTCATTCATAAAAACGTCCGCAACGGCTTCCCCATCACCTCGTCAAATGTAATGACCTCAGTACGACAGCCGCTCATGGAAACCTCTGAAAACACAAACAGTGCGAACGGCTCGCCAGCGCCCGCCTCAAGCGCGCGTCGGTCCGGACGCGTCACGAAGGCGCCCGCAAAGTTTACCCCCGATGCGCCCCTCGCCACCAAGCGCAAACGCGCCCCCGATCACGACGACGACGACGATGAGGACGCTGACGATGACGATCTCGAGAACGAATCGCCCGACGACCCTGACGGCAATGCCGCGGCCAGCGCCGACGAAGATGCCGACGCTGATGATAGTGCCGCCGACGAGCCCCGGCCTCCGCGCAGGAAAAAGCCCTCGGCCTCGTCGTCGCAGCCGGCCAAGCAGAAGAAACCCGCCGCCAAGAAGCCAAAGATCAACGGCGACGCGCCCCCCGCCCCAGAGTCGGCGTCTGTAGAGCCTGCGGGCAGCACTGGGTCGCCTGTTGCCGAACTCGTCCATGCGGCGAGACTGCCGAGTCGGCCTAAGAAGACGGTGCGGATCGCCATTGCGCGTCGCGACGGAGATGGGCTCTACGGTGCGTTCCTATTTTATCTTCATCCTCCCTTATTGGCATTGGTCTTGTCAACCTGCCCAAGACAGCTGTGTCAACGGGTTGCCTGAGCTTTCTGTCTGTCTGCTGTCTGTGTGTTGGCGCGTATGTGTCTTGCCGAATTCTAACCCTCTCCTCTTCGCCAGCCGATATCTTTGCCTCGGGGGACTCCTCAGACAAAGTCGCTACGGAGTGGTACCACAAATACCAAGCCGACGACACGCTCGCCGTCACCGACCTGGTGAACTCTATCTTGATGGCTGCTGGCTGCGACCAGCACGTCACGGCAGACGACATCCGCGACCCCGAAAACTGCCAGAACAGGCTCGCAGACTTGCAGAACGTGTACGCCGAGGTAAGCCAGACAAGTCCGATGCTCTTTTCTTCTATGCGCAGCCCGTGCTAATGCCGCTGTCTGCTCCAGGAGGGAATAACCGACTACCCTCTCATCTCGAGGGCCAAGTCCAGCAGGTCGTTCCGCGACTTGCTCATCGGCTTTTTCCGGTCGCTCGTGACCGTCATCCACGAGACCGACGTACTGTACAAGGACGCCTCGCTAATGGAGAACATCGCGAGATGGGTCGCCTCCATGTCGTCGTCCACCCTGCGCCCGTTCCGGCACACGGCCACCACCGTTGCCCTCGCCATGGAGGCCTCGCTCGTCGAGGTGGCCAAGAAGCTCGACGACCGCATCACCAAGATGACGCAGCAGGTCGAGGCCGAAAAGAGCCGCAAGGGAAAAAACAAGAACAAGGACAGGCTGGTCGCCATCCAGAAGAACCTCGACGAGGCAAACGAGAATCGCAAGATCTGCCAGGAACAGATCTCCGACTTTTTCGAGACCGTCTTCGTTCACCGCTACCGCGACATTGATCCCAAGATCCGCACCGAGTGCGTCGAGGCTCTCGGGTCTTGGATCTGGCATTTGCCGACCGTCTTCATGGAGCCCGAGTATCTCCGCTACCTGGGCTGGATGCTCTCCGACGTCATGCCGCAGACAAGACAGGAGGTCCTCAAGCAGCTGGCGAGAATATTCAAGCGGGATGCCGAGAAGCTGGGCCACTTCATTGACCGGTTCAGGCCGCGCCTGGTCGAGATGGCCACAAAAGACTCGGACGTCAGCGTCCGAGTCGCCGCCATCGCCGTCATTCAGATCCTCAAAGACACGGGCTCGCTAGACCCCGACGAGGTTGACGCCATTGGCCGGCTGATATTCGACTCGGAGCTGCGCGTCCGGAGGGCAGTTATTGACTTCTTTGCCGGTTGCGTTAACGACTCGATCGAGAGCAAGATTGACGACATTGGAGGTGCCGACGCGGTCGAGGAGCTGTTCGGCGACGACCTCGAGGAGGACCACTTCTCGCCCCGCCGAGACTGGATCAGTATCAAGTGCCTCGCTGAGCTGCTCGCTAACTACGACGCCCAGCTTGAGGAGGAGAACGGGACTGAACCCCCCCGGGGCCTCGATGTTGCCGTCGAGATGGTCCAGGCCGTGGTGCCCGAGACCAGAATATCCTTTGCATCCCAGGTTTTGTACGAAAAAATCGACCATGTAAAGAACTGGGAGCTTCTGTCCGGATACCTTCTGTACGACCACACCACGAGCTCAAAGTCAAAGTCGGCGTCGAGGGGGAAAAGCTCGAACGAGTCCGCCCTGAGAAACGCCGTGGCGCCCGTGGGCAAGGAGGAATCAGTCCTTCTCGAGGTTCTCTCGTCGGCCGTCAAACTGAGCCTGACCTCGGCCACAGAAGTCGACCGGAGCAGGAGGAAACCGCGCGCGGACGGCGAGAGCCCCGAGGATTCTGCCGTCCATCTTGCCACTATTATTCCCCGCCTCCTGAAGAAGTACGGAGCTGATGCCAGCACCGCCGTCGTGGTGTTGCGGCTAGAGCACTATCTCGATCTCGACATCTTCCAGCAGCTTCGCCAGGAATCTACGACATACACCAGGCTTCTAGATGAGATCTGCACACAGTTCGACAGGCATGTCGACAGGGGTGTTCTCGCCGAAGCCGCAGCGGCGCTGCTGCACTCGCGCAGGTACGACGAGTTGGAGGAGATCACGGACGCAAAGATTGCCGATCTGTGGCAGGCTGTTATCAACGCTCTTCGGCATTTCGACAAGACGTACGAGCTCAAAATGCGCGGCAACCTCGACGCGCCAGCCATCGCCGAACTGGGCCACATTCTCCTCAAGGCAAGCAAGCTCGCCAGCATTGCTAACTGCATCGATCTGCTCGAAGCCGAGGGGCAGTCAGATGGTTCCGAGGCTCCCGCAATCGACCTCCTCATTCAGGTCATTCACCGCGGCCGCCTCGACCAGGTCGACGAGGCTCTAGACGACCTCGAGGACGAGGCGGTGTCTTTCGCCGCCAAGTCCTGCCAGTTCTACTTTATGTGGAAAGTGCGCAGCCTGATTGACTCTGTTCAGGGGGGCGTGGAGATTACCAGCGCCGACGCCGAGAAGCTCGACAGCCGCCGCGTCGCGTTCCAGGAAAACTTGATCTGGACCCTGTCGTCGCGCGGCACCAACGACGACCTCCGGCTCTTTGCCACGGGCGGGCTCTGTGACCTGCACGTCGTGTTTGCGTCGCTCCGGCAGAACGTGGCGGACCTGAGCCAGCAGGGCGCGGCCGACGGCGCCAGGGGCGGTGGTAAATACGCGGTCCTGGACCCGCTGTACAAAACGATCCAGCCGGCGCTGATCAACGAACTGGTCGAGATCTTCGACGCGGCCGAGCGCGCCTACGCGCGCTGCATCAAGCGCGACCTCAACGAGCCGGCTGAAGACGAGGACCCGCTCGACGACGACCAGTTCTCCGACGACGACAACGAGGACGATGAGCTCTCGCCCACCGAGAAGAAGGGCAAGGAGCTCAAGACGGAGCGCGCCCTCTGCGAGCTCGCCGGCAAGTTCGTCCTCGCCATCGCCGCCAAGATGCTCGACAACACGGGGCCCGTCGCCGGCAAGCTGCGCCGCCGCATGCTCCGCAACCAGAACAAGCTCGGCCACAACCTCAAGGAGACGCTCTCGTACCTCGACGAGGCCAAGCTCCGCGACAAGGCCGGCGCCGCGGCGGCCGCCGGCGGGAGAAAAAAGGCCGGCGCCGCTGCTGCTGCGTCCCGGGGCAAGGGGAAACAGCCTGTCTCTGCCGCTAGTGGCAGTGGGTCAACCGCGGCCGCGAACGCTGCAGCCGCCAAAAAGAAGAACAACCGCGGCAGGGGCCCTCTGAGCGCCGAGATCGTCGTCGGCGACGACACTAGCGACGACGACGACGTCGAGGACATTGACGACGACCTCGAGCCCGAGCCTGAGGAGGGCACCGCCGAAGACCTGCGACGCCGCGGCCTGATGGACGGGGAGGACCCTATCATAGACGACGATGAGGATGACGACGACGACGGCGGAGGGGGGAAAGGTGGCGGTGATAACATGGACGAAGACAACTCTGTCATAGGCGACTGATTTTGTGGTGTTTTTCTTTTTCTTTTCTTTTTTTCTTCAAGTGGGCTTTTGAAAGACGTTCGGAAGGTCTGTAATTACGGATCACTACGGGATTGCGGGAGGTCGTTTTGTTTTCTTCTTGTTTCTTCTTGTTTCTTCTGGTTCTTGTTGCTTTCCCCCCCTTGTTTCGCTTCTTAATATTCTTCTTGCCGGCATCTTGTCCTGTTCAGCTCAGTTCAGTTCAGCTCAGCTCAGTTCAGTTCAGTTCAGTTCAGCCTGGTTGGCTGGCGCTCCGCCTTCCTGCTTGCTCAAGGCTGCGCGTCTTTGATAAGAAAATTCCCTTCTCGATACGGAAACGCGCTGTTTTTTTGTTTTTTTTGTTGGTTGTGGTTTGCGGTTTGTGGTTTGTGGTTTAGGCGAGGGTGAAGGCGAAGGCGTTTAGAGAGTGTGTGTGTAGGAAAGAGGGTTGTGAGGGAGACTCTGGCTCTGAGAAGGCATGGAAGAGAGAGAAAGTCGAGGTAAGACGGGATGGATGGGGAGAGTTTGGATGGTGTGTGTTGTTGTCATCGAGCGAGCAGAGAGCTAAAGCTGCGAAAACACAGAGCGAGAGCGAAAGAAAGAGAGAAAGAGAGATGACATGAAGTCTATTGTCTATTGTCTATGCCTATGTCTGTCCATGTCTACGGCCCCCATTTTCTTATTCCTTTTTTTTAGTAGTATTCCTGTCATGATAGCTCGAGCGGACTGGAACCTTTTTGGTTTCGAGCTTTGTTTTTTTGTTATTGTTGTTGTTGGTCTCACGTTTTCCTTCAAAATCTGTTTAGTACGTGCCTGCGGTAGTCGGCTAGTGTAAAATGAAAGAATCGAGAGAGACTTGGTCTGTGCCGCTGTCCTGCCCGTCTGCCTGTCTGACTGCCTGGACTTAGGTTTAGCTATAATTGTTTGCCAATGGACACATGAGTCAGTTTGCAGTACGCCGATGGGCATATAAAGCCCTTATCTATCTTAGTCGTTGCCAAAGGGCTACGCTATCTAGGCGTAGTTTAACGAGTGATACCAGTGTATAAGCAGAGTTTATCACCCTCTATTCTCTTCTAGTGTTAATCGTTAAAATTAGGGTTAGTTTACTTCTAATAGCCTCAAGCATTTTACTTTACTCGCGCAGAGCGGCTTTGGGTTGAACGGGCCGGCAAAGAAGGTAGCCACCAGCACTTGACACACTTATGGGGCGTGATGTATTCATATACGCCGTCGGTCGACGACATCGGCCATCATCTGTCTGAGATGCTGGCCGACGACTTCCGCGATATATGCAACAAGTCAGTGCCTGTGTACATCCTGTCGCCGCAGTGGAAGATGCCCACCGTGGTGCTTTATAATTATGTATACCTTTGGTGGTTCCGCCCGTACCGCAGCGAGCTGGACTGGCAACGCTTCATGTGCAAGTTCATCAAACCACAGGGCCTACCCGGCGACGAGACTCTGTCCGACGCAACCGTCGACACCCTTATCGCCCTGAACGAGGCCACGTGCGCGCACATCCAAGCCCTGCGTCCCGTCTACGACGCGCGCGCAGCAGCAGCAGCAGCAGCAGCACCGGGTGCCAACGGGCTGTCCAGGCAGCCGCCCTTCGTCCGGGACCACCAAATCTACATCGTCCAGCCACTATTCCACACGCTGATGATGGTGGTCTGCCCCGCCGACTACAGGAAAGAAGACTCGGCAACGGTCGGCAGGCTACCCGTTGTTCTGGTCCGCACGGGCATCGAGGACGGCCTCAGCGCGCCTATTACTTTTGAGTCTATCATCCAGCAGGATAATATTAGTGGTGGAAACACGATTACCACGACGCTCGAGGGGGCCACCGACTTTGTCGTGGCGCTGGAGGCCCGGGAAGCCGCCACCTTTGGGCTGCGTCCCGACTCGTCAGCGATTGAACCCCGTAGTCTCTCGTATATCGGGGGTATGGAGAAGAAGGAGCTGCTGCTGCTGCCGGCCGCGTCGAGCGCTTCGTATGTCGACGACGAGGACGCGTTGGCGTGGGGGTGGTGCGGCTCTGGCGTGCATTACGACTCCGTCCCCATGCCTAACCACGAGAAGAGGGCTATCCGCAAGCTGGAGATTGAGTCAGACCCGGTGCTCAAGGAGTCTTGCAAGGTCGTCGAAGGGCATTATATTATCCCCTTTTGATTATCGGGTAGTGTGCGACGCCGTGAGCAGTAGGATCAGCTTGTAGAAGGCCCACCACGTCTTAGAGAAGCCATAGATAAGTAGGATAGGAGAGCCCGAACGCCCCGGCCGAGATATAGTGTAGTATGGTGCCGTTAACTGCAGTTATGTAGTGCGTGATGCCCTCGACGAGCAGGCTGGCCGAGGTGATGGTGGCCATTTTCTTGGGTTAGGTGCTACGTCGGAAAGGTAGTTGTTATGGCCTGTATGGGATAGAGTATAGATAATGACTTTGAATAGGGGTAAGCTACTACTTACCTATATGTAAGGGATTATTATAAATACTCGACTGGGATCTAGACTCGGTATCGCTGGCTAAGTTATAATAAAGCTCTCGTTAAAAACAACGCCCTGTTTACATGCCCCGTGGTATCAATAATCGCCCAAATCCCCTGCCATTGCCTGCCATTACACCCCCAAAAGAACATAAAAAGGTCGCTCACGTGCAGATCTTGGTCCCGAACAGCCCAAATACCCTCTCCCACGCCGTGCGCTCACCCGCCCTCCCAGAAGACAGGACGCCGTACTGCTTGATGCAGCAGGCGAACGGCTTGTTCGACAGGGCGCGCTCGGCGCCGCCATCCTCGACGTCCGAGCTGTCGGGCGGCAGCTTGTCTGAGCGCAGCAGGGGGCGCCCTTTGGCTGCACGGCCGTCCGCCCGTCGCCTGGCGGCCGTGGCCTTGCCGGACTTGAGCTCCTCGAGGTTGCCCCACAGCGTGAACAGGCGCTCGCGCAGCCGGGCGAGCGCGTCGACGTCGTAGCGGAGGTTCGTGGCGTCCAGGCCCGCGAGGCACTGCGCCTCGGCATTGTTGACCACGGCCCAGAAACGCGCCCGGGGCGCCTGGACGCCGTTGGGCTTTTGGCCCTTGCCGTTGGTCGTCGGGGGCGGCTGCGGCGATGCGTCCTCGAGCTGCACCGCAAAGCGCCACTCCCATATACGCCCCCCCGGCCGTCGTCGTCCGAGCTGGTTTCGTCGTCGTCGTCCCCATCGACGTCGCCGTTGTCGGATAGGACGTCAAACTCGACTGTGCGGCGGCCGCATGAAAAGTCCTCTAGTGATTGGGGGAAAAAGTCAACAACGCGCACGCGCGTCAGGTACTTGGCGCATATAAAAGGCAACTCGAGCTTCACGGCCTGGCCGTTGACCGTGGTGTCGTAGTGGACGGGGGCGAGTATGGATTCTACCGACGCAAGCGGCGTGCCGGGGTGGCTCTCGCACGTCACCTGCTTGTTGAGGCCCTGCCACATATCCTCCTTCTGGCCTGCCTCTGCCGCCTTTGCTTGCTGCTCGAGAGCCGCACGCCTCATCTTGCGTTTCTCCTTGCCATTTAGGGCCCGCGGGCCCTTCTGTTCCGACGCACCCGCGCCAGCGCTATTGGTCTGGCCGGCGCCGGCGTCGACTGCTGCAGCCTTGCGCTTGACACCGGTGACCTTTCTAGACTTTATCTCTTTGATTTGCGCCTTTTTGCTCAGCTCGTAGTCGCGCCATCGCCTGATCGCATCCTTGAACCGCGGATTTATAGGCTCGGCGTCCGTGGCGCTTAGCACGTCGACATTGATTTTGTATTCGTTCAAGTTTAGCTCGGCGCGCATAAAGCCCTCAAGGTTCTGGCCGTCTCGGCCAAACTTAACCTGCACGTTGCGCAACATTAGCCACTGGCCTGCCTTCACTTCGCTACGGATGAAGCTGGCGTGGGGCTCGTAGCAGGTGATTTGCATGGCCTTCTTCCCGTACGGGCCGCACCAGTCCTTCTTGTCCGAGTCTTTGGCATAGGTGCCGGTGGTGTAACCGTAGGGGTCGCCGCCACCGGCCCGCGATGGGAGATCTTTGAGGCCGTCCCAGGTGTAGTGGAAGAAGTGTTCATTCTCGGTGTAGTCGGATACATATAAGGTCATCTTGTCCGCCATGTACCAGGGCTCCCGGGCGACTTGGACGATCAGGTCATAGAAGCTGCCGTCGCACACGTCTTTGAGCAGCCTGAACTTTTCCTTGATGTTGAGAGACATGGCGGCCCTCTGGCTGAATTCTTCATCGTCGGGAAGTCCATGTTTGTCGATCTTATTAAAAAAATACGAGACATATCGGTTGATCTCGTCGTCCGGCTCCCGGGGGTCGCTCTTGGAGGGCGGAACAAGGGCAGCCTTGGCCGCTAATGGCGACAAGGCCAGCCTGGGTGCCTTGTACAGGCAGATGCAAGTGGCGCGGTTGCTGATCAGAGACATGGAGCCGTTGTATTTTTGCACCTTGGCCCTGAAGATGACCACGACATCCCTGGCTCTAACTTGGGGCATGGCCTCTTTGGGGCGGAAGATGTTAAAGACAATGCCATAGCCGCCGTCGACCTGGGTGGACAAGTCACAGAGGGTTAGGGTGCTTTTGAAGTCTGCAATGAAATAATTAGAGGCATTCTTATCTTCTTCCAAATAGAGACAAACTCACCTGTGCCGGTCGTGGGCATGGGCAGTCGGCAGTCCGTCACCAGGCCAATGACATCGACAAAACTGCCGGGCTCTGGCCTGGAGCCCTCATCTAGAATCTGGCGAATCTCGTTGAACGGGGCGGGCAAGGCTCTGCCTGCATCCATTTTGTCGGTGCAAGTGACAAGGCAACAGGCCTGCAGGTGCAAGCCTTCATCTAGCACTGGTTTGACGTGGAGGTTGCTTTGTCCAAGCGAATTTTATTGCGTGCGTGCTGCGTGCTGCATGTTGCGTGCTGCGTGCACCTGGAATGACAGGAATGAATTGAGAATCGACGGGACGTTTTGCTGCCAAACTCAAAAGGAAACAACCTATCCGTCCGTACATTCACTGTTACACAGCGCTCGCAACAACGCAAACAAATATGCCCGGCCTTCGTATTTGTATTTGTTTACCAAATGAGGCCATATTTGAGCTTTTCCAACATGTATTTGAGTTGATTGGATTATTTGCAAATATTCATTTGACCAGCGCTGAAAAACAATATTCTGGCCCGGGTAAACCCCGGCATAGAAAAAAATCTGCCAGCCGGGACGCCGAAAGCCAGCCAAAGCCATGCCGACGCTTCAAAACAGGCCATATCGCCGCCAATTTAACAGGCACAGCAGCCTGTTGATGGTATCGCTACTGAGCCCGTGTCTCTGTAGTCCAACGATCAATTTGGCCACACTGAACAGCCTCTCGCAGTCTGAAGACATCGCCGGGATCGAAAGAAGGTCAAAGGCCATTCGTGACAACTGTGGAAAGCGGTCTTTGTTGTTAGTCCACCAAGCTAGAATGTCATCAACAGGCTTGACAAGTTCTTGAAGGTATTGTTGAAGCTCAGATGTAGGCGGGGGGGTCGTAGTAGCCGTGGCTGGTAAGGTACGCATTTAGGAAGTCTTGGACCTCCACAGGGACTTCAGGGACCTCGATATGGGGGTAATGCCAGTCGAAGAACGCAGTTACTAGGGCCATAATATCAAGGACCTGTTCATCAGGTAGGTACTTCACAACCCACTTGTCCTTATGCCCAGGGTGCAGAATCATCGAGAACCAAGAAACCGGTGTAATTTCCAACCCCTTGATGTATTTCTTGAGCTTCGCAATTGAGCGATCAAGGCTTTGAGCCAGGGAGACCTCACTTTCGCCAGCCAAAGGAAGCTCGGGCGCGGCGGTAGGCTCGGGGTGTGGCAGGCTCACGTTAACGGCGATCGCGACTTCAGGGGGCATCATTGAGCCGGCCCTGGATCGGCGAGGAAGACTGGCTTCGTGATCCCGTAGGCGGGTGGTCGGCCGGGTCGCTCGTTGCATTCGTCTTGTTGTTGCGGGCGGCTCTACAACGACGATTTCTTCATATGCCGGGGCAGGAACCGGGTGAGCCAGTGCATAGGTAAGCCGTCAATTAGAAAGCTCTTCGACCAAGTAATACATCGTAGGGATCACCTCACAGAAGAGAGGCTTCCTATATTCAAAGCGCTTGGTAATGACTTCGAAGGGTTTCGACTGGGTTTTGACTTTCTTCAAAATATGCCAGTCTCCGGGGCTCAGCACATCGGCAATAGGTACTCTTTTTGACGGGTCAGGGTTTTGCAACGGCTGGAAGGTCCACTAATCTAGCACATCGCGAAGCCGAATTGCTTTCTCAATCATAGAATAAACAAAGTTCCATCGAGTACTGTTGTCAGCTTTGAGTCGAAGCCCAACTAAATCATCGTCAACGAAAACCCGATCACCAACAGCCTCAAGCTCATCGGCGCTCAGCCGACTGTTGGCGACGTTGAGGAAGGAATCCCGGCGTTGAGGGTTGTAGCGAACATGGTTTACGAGGTTGTGAAGCTTACCGACTGGCCCGCGTTTACGCCATTCCTTGAGGATTTTATCTTCTCCCTCAAGATTGCTCTGTAGGTTGTCGTAAGGTTTGAGGGTCCTGAGCAGCTCTCTACTGTTACCCTCAATGAAGGCTTTAGCGGCAAGGTTAAGTATATGGCCGAAGCAACGTATACGATGGCGTGCCTCGGAATCAGCCCGGCCGTCGGCATCAAGGCCCGGCTTAAGCTCCCAAATTAAATGCCGAACACTCGTGTCGTTGCTGTTGGTATTGTCGGCCTGAAAGTAACCGACTTCCTCATTACCTATGCCGTACTTGGCGAAGACCCTCGTGATGATCGGCGCGAGGTTATCGCCGCCGTGACTCCCCAGATGCGTGGTATGCTTAGAGTATAGTTTATGAGCTTTCCACCGGCCTCAACGAAGTATAGAAAAATACGGAAGAGGGCGTAGCCATTCGGCGAAGTCCACGCATCGACGGAAAGGTTCTTTTTATGCTTACTTGCCGTTATTCTTTCACGAAGTTGATCCGCCTGGCTAGCGAATCTTTCCTCTACCCAGGCCTTGATCGTGTTGGCTGACTTCGGCAACAGGGTTTCCCTTAATACGGGCGAAACCAGGGCAAGCATATGACGGAAGGCAGGGCCTTCGATCATGTGGAAAGGAATAGAGTCTTCAATGACCCAGTCGATAACTACATCCTTGAAAGCCTCTACCAAATGCACCGGAATAGGCACAATACTCGGTGATCTTGTTGATGCCCCGGAGCGTTGCATATCTAGTACGCTGACGAGCTTCCGCTTCTTGACTGGGGGCTCACGGTGCTTTGCAGGGTCATACTTCTTATGTACAGAGCCGAGGTGTGAAGCCGCCGACGACGTAACTGTTGAACAGAAAAGGGTGACATCGAGACAAAGAGAACAAATCTAACTGCAGCTGTCGAGTCGCTCCCCGGCCAGGCTCAAGCCCACAGTAAAGACACCCCCAATCACGAATCCACGATGTTCTTTTCTTCTTGTTGTATATCCACACTTCCAACACGTAGCGGGTTCATCCTGCCAGTATAAAGGGCCATGTGTTCAGGTCTTTAGAAAGCCCGCGGCTCTCTACCGCGCGCATGGCTTCGATGCGGCTCGCGATGGAGGCAGGCTGACTGCCGAGGGAGGGGAGTTTCGATGGATTCGGTCGGAAAGGAGCCTTGGGCCGAATTCGAGCCGGGGGAGTTCGGAGGACTGTCGGAAATGGAAAAGGGACTTCCGGGAGGGCTCGTCATCGTGTTGACAGGTTGGGATGGCTTCAGTTGCAGTAGAAATGCGGGTTTTCGTAGGTTCAGACAGTCGTTCAGAGGCTGCCAGGCAAATGCAGGATTTCGCCTGGAAAATCCACTTTTTCCTGGGCCGGGAACCCACTGTTGACACCCTGAACCCAGGAAAATGGGCCATATAAAATGGCCCCACATACCAAGTATGCCAAATACATTTACGAATCTACGGCTTCATACTTGTGTTTGGTTTGGCCTTTTTTGAGCATATTTGAGTTGCCAGTATTTGTATTTGCTTTGTTTGCATTACTATATTTGCGCTGTTGCGAACGCTGTCATTTCGCAGCCTGAAGGCGCTTTTAATCTGTCATTCAAGTAAGGTAATCTACGCGTCTCTCCAGCCCTGGAGACGCGTTAACTTGCCGGCCCGCTGTTAGTGTCGCGCTGGGCCTGTTTACTACCGGTACTCTGAGCTGGCTCCTTCTTTGTTGGTGGTGTAGACCGCTATTCTTTCAAGCTGTTACAGTGGGCGTCTGGGCCTGGGGCCTAGGGCGACACCCGCTGGTCCGTGCACGCCCCCTTTGGAGGGGTCGGCGGCCGTCAGCGTGGGGCGTGTTGACGCCTCAGGCAGCGATCAGCTGTCTCTGACTCGAAAGGGTCGGGCCAAAAGAGGGCGGGGCCAGTACGGGAACCTTTCCTGGCGCAGAAAGACCCGTTCTCATTTCCATCTCTCCAAATTTCTTTCATTGTCTAACACGAGCACAAATTCTCCCTAACGACCATTACGTCCTGTCCCCCCTCGACCCGTTGCGAAGAGAAGACAAGCCGGGCGCACGCACGCAAACTCAAAAAATCTGCTGCCGCCGTGTCTCGTCTCTGCGTTACCTTTTTCTTCGCTTTGTAGTCAAGTCAACCTCAACTCCAACGTCAACCCTCGGACAAACCACCCCGCCACGGCCTATCGACTCAGCTGAGAGCCGTCGACACCATGGCTGACCGGTACATTCCCGAGCATCGCCGCACCCAGTTCAAGGCGAAGAACACGTTCAAGCCCGAGGAGCTTCGACGCCGCCGCGAAGAGCAGCAGGTCGAGATCCGCAAGGCAAAGCGCGAGGAGAATTTGGCTAAGCGCCGCGGTATTGGTACCGGCGACAACCGCCCCGGTGCCTCACTGGGAGCTGCTCCCGATAGCGACGATGAGAACCCCCCAACAGAGTCTCAGGTATGGCCTTCTTTCTCTCTTCTTGTTGTGCTTCGCAATCGCCGCCATCCTTTTGCACTTGTCTATTTTTTTCCACCCCGCCTCCCGTACCCCGCCGCTTGCTGTGGTCCCCCCTGCTGGCCGCTCTCCCCCCTCCCCCTCCTTCCTCCCAAAGAACCCATCACAGGCAAGCGACCACGTTTAAGACCCCGCGCTTTACTGTGCTCTGCTCTGCCATGTCCGCATTTTCTGCTGCCCATTGCGCAACGGCCTGTGCATCGGAGTGTGGGCGACTGTGGTCGCGATGCTACTCGCCGTCTTGGTTCTGGACAATTACCGCTCGCGAAATGTCGGCTAACATAACACGTACAGCTCAATGAGGACCTCCCGCACATGGTCCAGGGTGTTTTCTCCGACCAGATTGACCTCCAGATTCAAGCTACCACCAAATTCCGCAAGCTCCTCTCCAAAGAGCGCAACCCCCCAATCGAAGAGGTCATCAAGACTGGCGTCGTCAGCCGTTTCGTCGAGTTCCTCCGGTCCCCGCATACGCTTGTGCAGTTTGAGGCCGCCTGGGCATTGACCAATATCGCGTCCGGCTCGGCCACCCAGACCCAGGTTGTTATCGAGGCTGGCGCTGTGCCCATTTTCGTTGAGCTTCTTGCAAGCCCCGAGCCCGACGTCCGCGAACAGGCGGTATGGGCGCTGGGCAACATTGCCGGCGACAGCCCCCAGTGCCGCGATTACGTTCTCGGCCAGGGTGCTCTGCGGCCTTTGTTGACCCTCCTTGGCGACAGCCGGAAGCTTAGCATGCTTAGAAACGCCACCTGGACCCTAAGCAACTTTTGTCGCGGGAAGACGCCTCAACCCGACTGGAACACTGTATGCACTTTGCTCTCCCCTCTCACTGCCCAATCCCGTCTTGCTCTATCACGTGACGCTAACACACGCAAGATTGCTCCCGCCCTTCCCATCCTCGGAAAGCTTGTCTACTCTCTCGACGACGAGGTGTTGATTGATGCCTGCTGGGCCATCTCCTATCTGTCGGACGGGTCCAACGACAAGATCCAGGCCGTCATCGAGGCGGGCATTCCCCGCCGTCTGGTGGAGCTTCTCATGCACGCCTCGACGTCGGTTCAGACACCTGCCCTTCGTTCGGTTGGCAACATCGTTACCGGTGATGATGTGCAGACACAGGTTATCATTAACTGCGGCGCCCTTCCCTGTCTGCTCTCTCTGCTGAGCTCTAACAAGGACGGGATTCGCAAGGAAGCTTGCTGGACCATTTCTAACATTACGGCTGGGAACTCGGCGCAGATCCAGTCGGTCATCGATGCCAACATCATTCCTCCGCTGATCCATCTTCTTTCTAATGGAGATCTCAAGACGCGGAAGGAAGCGTGCTGGGCCATCAGCAACGCCACCTCTGGCGGCCTGCAGAAGCCCGAGCAGATCAGGTATCTGGTTTCGCAGGGTTGCATCAAGCCGCTGTGCGACCTCCTGGCCTGCCCCGACAACAAGATCATCCAAGTCGCCCTAGACGGCCTCGAGAACATTCTCAAGGTTGGAGATCTCGATAAGCAGGCTGCCGGCGACGGCCCCGACTCGATCAACCGCTACGCCCTCTTCATTGAGGAGTGTGGTGGCATGGAGAAGATCCACGACTGCCAGACGAACGCGAACGAGGAGATTTACATGAAGGCGTACAACATTATTGAGAAGTACTTTTCGGACGAGGAGGAAGCTACCGACGAGGCCATGGGCCAGGCGCAGCAGTTTGGCTTCGGCGCCAATGGCGCCGGTGCTCAACAAGGCGGTTTCAGCTTCGGTGCCAATGGTACCGAGTCTATGGACATGTAGAGCCGTTCTAGCCATGAGACCCTGCACCTCGGCCACGACGCCCCATGGCGGGTACTTGAGTCGGAAATGACAGACAAGGAGAGATAGACTTGAGACAACCTCGACTTGCTGTTGACTTCTGATGCGACATCCAAAAACATAACTTCCCCTAAACACCCTCCCCTGATCCCCCCTATACACCTCTCTTCCCGGGCAGACACGACACGGCACAGCTATGTTTAGGTTGAATCGACGCGATCGCTTATCTCCTCAACACACCCCCCTTCCCCCCACTCCCCCCCCGTATTTCCCCGACCACCCCGACTCGGCGTATCATCATTTTGTTTTCAGCGACAAGCTCGGGATAGCAGATGCATAGAGGAAGAGAGACCAGGTCCTTTGGTTGCTTAAAAGCTCCGGCCTGGCGGACGAAGCGATGCATAATATAGGCGGTGCAGCAGGAAGGGTCTAAAGGGCCCTCAGAAAGAAAGATGTTCATTTATTTATCCGTTCATCGATTGATTCTAAGTGTTTGAACAGCAATTACGACAAGCGGCTGGATAGGTACTGCTTTAATCGTGGGTGAGTGAATGAGTACATGAGTACATCAGTTAGTGAGTGAGCTGAGCAGGTCAGTAGGTTAAGTGACATTTACATTGAGGTAGTCTTTTTGTACGGTAGGATACAGAAAGCGACATGTGCGCCAAGGCGCCAAGCCACTAGCCCAGCTAAAACCGGATTTTTACGCATAAAAAAGCCTACTTCAATAGGTTGAACGCTTCTTTAGATGGCCTGCCCGGCACCCTGCGCCCAGGCCCTATCTATGCCTGGGCCAATTTTCACCTGCAATTGAGGCCATCGCCAAATCCACCAAATCCGCCAAAACCCCTTAACTACAACCATCACAATACTATCAATCGCACAACACAACAACAACACGATTTTATCGTCGCGTAAGTAGGTGCGCCGCTTCATTTTCAATCGATTAGACTAACTAGCGATAGAAATGGCCGCGCGTACGCCTTCGGCCGGCGGGAATGACGATGTAGCTCCCCCCGCGCCCGCGCCCGCGCCCGCGCCCGAACCTCTCTACTACGAGGGCTTTGGCTGTAGCCTTTGAAGCGTAACAAAGCAGCGATTTCGAGGGTGCCTAGGTAGGGTAGGTTTTTATTACTAATTAAGACATACTATATAAGCAATAATAGAGGTTAAGCCTTCGGGTTTTATTATGGAAATGAACGATTTAAGCGAATTTTACAGCCCTGAGCGATAATTACCGTATTTGGAAGTGCATTAATGTTGACGTTGGCGGTGTAATCGTGGTACGACTATATATGTGACTAATTGATCTGAAGTTGGTCTGGCTCCGTCCCAGGAATTGGCGCTTTCTTAGTGCGAAAAGTGGGATTGTAATAGGCGGGTCCTAGCGCCTATGTCACTTTTTGTACCCTACCGTACGAATAGACTGTCTCTTTACATTTTAGTTGACAAAGAAAGACAGTGCTTACCACTTACTTTACCACCTCACAGCCTCGTTATATCTACCTACAGGTCCATGATTTGACGGTACCCTTGTGCTTCGGATATACTGGCGGTATGTGCTCCTACGCCCCGGCAGCCATTTCCAGCACGCATTTTGCGTATAAATATACATAGGTAGGGAGCTATGAAGCTGCCACGGTACCATACTGCCACGGCCACGGCCACCGGCACTAGCACTAGCACTGGCACTAGCAGTAGCAGCAGCAGGTCATCTACCACCCTGGCCTTGGCTCTAGCTCTGGCCCTGATTCTTACCCTGGCATCAACGCCCTGCATTACCGCTGCTGCTACCGCTGAACCCTCGCATCCCCGCGGCACTGGCCCTGGCCCCGACAACGGCGCCCTCCCCACCCCCCCGGCCTTCCCCGGCCCGTGGAAGCGCTATATCAGCACCCCAGCCAACAAGAGCCACGTCGTCCCGTCGCGCATATGGAAGGTCCGCGGGAACGTGTCGCTCCCGGCGGCAACGGGCGAGGATGGCGACGGGGAAGCGGCCAGTGTCTTTGGCAGGGGCGGCGGGTTTTTGGTTGGCATTGGCGGCATGTTGACGCTGGCGTTTGAGCAGAACATCGGAGGGCGGTATGCATTTTCTTGTGTGTCGTGTCGTTTTGTTCCTGTGCTGGCTGGCTGGGTGCTTACTGTGTCAAGGCTCTGTCTCGAGATCGACGGCGCCGGCGGGAACCCGACGGTTAATCTTGCTTATTCCGAGTCGCCGTGGTTCGCCGGCCGCATCCCCGACGCCACAACGGACCAGCAGGAAAGGGACCTGCCGCTGTCCCTGCACGTTGGCGACACGGCGCGCACTACTACCCGCTGCGTCGACCCCGAGTTTGTGCGCGGCGGGCTCAAGTTTGTCACGGTTAGCCTGCCGTATAGGAGTAGTGGTTGGTTTAGTGGCCGTGTTGTTCAACAGGTGCTCGCTCTCTTCTCGGGCACGCAGAAGGCAAAGGCGAGCGCGCCGTGGGTGCGCATCTCGATGCTGTGGGTCAACTGCACGGCGTTCCCATCGCAAAGCAACGGGCGGGCGTACTCGGGCTACTTCTTCAGCTCGAGCGACGTGCTCAACCGGGCGTGGTACGCGGGCGCCTGGACTCTGCAGCTGACAACAATCAACCCGCGAGAGGGCTCCGCGCTGATCGACTACAACCGCCTCGTCGACCACAACACGTCGCCCGTCGGGTCGTGGTACTCAAACTTCACCATCGCCAACGGCTCCGCCGTCACCACCGACGGCGCCAAGCGCGACCGCGTCGTGTGGCCCGGCGACATGGCCATCGCCGTGCCGGGCATCGCGGTCTCCACCTATGACATGGCCGCCGTGCGCAACGGCCTCGACGTCTTATTTGCTCACCAATACCCCGACGGCTCGCTGCCCTACGCCGGCCCGCCCATGGGCTTCCACGCCGAGTTCTCCGACACGTACCACCTGCACACCCTGCTCGGCGTCTTCAACTACGTGCTGTGGTCGGGCGACGTCGCCTGGCTGCGCGCCCGCTGGCCCGCCTACCTCGCGGCCCTGCGCGCGAGCGCCGCCAAGGTTGACGCGCTGGGCCTGTTGCACGTGTCGTCCACCGCCGACTGGCTGCGCCCCGGCATGACGGGCCACAACCTCGAGGCCTCCGCCATCCTGTACGCCGCGCTGGCCAAGACGCAGCTGCTTGCCGCCTGGCTCGGCGAGGCCCCCAGCGACGAGTGGCCCGCTCTGCAGCGTGTTCTCGAGAACGGCCTCGCCCGCCTCTACTGCCCCCGCACGGGCCTGTTCTCGGACAACGTCGGCCGCCGCGGCTGCGCCGGTGATGACCACGTCGATCCCCAGGACGGCAACAGCTGGGTGCTTATTAGTGGCATCGACCTCGCGCCCTCGGGCCGCCCGTGGGAGCACCCCAAGTCGCCGCGCCGGGGGTCCAAGATGCTCCCTGGCGGGCCGCCCACGCGGGCGAACATTTCGGCGAATCTCCGCAAGAGGTGGTATGTTATTTGTTGCTGTGCCCCCTTTTTTTCCCCTGCTGGACTAGACTGCTTTTGTTTAGGCTAGTTCTGCCACTCTCCCTGATCGCCCCTTTTCCCTAGTCGTCGAATCCATTCCCCACTTAGCCAGCGAAATCAAATAAAAGGAGGAAGAAGACTGACCAAGAGTCCATCCAGGCTCGCGCACGGCGCGCCGGCTGTCGAGTTCCCTAACGTCATCAGCCCGTTCATCAGCGGCTTCGAGCTGCTGGGGCACGGGGCGGCGGGGCAGGTCAGCATGGCGGTCGAGCTGGTGCTGCTGGAGTGGGCGCACCTGCTCGGCGGCGACGGCTTCACGGGCAGCACGCTGGCCGAGGGCTTCCGCGTCGACGGCCACCCGCAGTACCCGGCATACTGGAGCACGGCGCGCAACTCCCATGCCCACGGCTGGAGCGCTGGCCCCACGGCTGCGCTGCACCGCTTCGTGCTCGGGTTCGAGCTGCTGGAGCCCGCGGGCCGCAGGGGCAGGGCAAATCCGCAGCTGACGCCCTGGCCAGTGTTTCCCTCAGCACCCACCCATATACATACCTCCCATTTCAACCAAAGCCAGAATCACAGCTAACCGCCCCATCAACAGGCTAAGCTAGGTCCGCGGCGGCTACTCGACGTCCATAAGCCGGTTCGAACTCGCACACTACCGCGCCGTCGAAGTCCGGCGCCGGAACAACAACGACATCAACGACACGAATGGCCTCGTCAAAACCGGGCGCAAAGCCACCGTCACCGAGATCCGCATCCCCGCGCCGGCTGACTTTAGCGTGCAGGTCGGCAGCAGCAGCAGCGAAGAGCTCATCAGCTTCGACGGCCCTGGCGACTGCGACGGCTATGGATGCAGGGCGCTGTTTTTTGCGTGGGAGGAGGACGGCGATGACGATGACGGTGTGGAAGATCACGAGGAAGGGGAGCCGATTTCTTCACCTGCGAGAAGTAAGAAGAGACTGCAGCGGGTCCCGCTGTCAGCGAAGCGGGCTCTGCGCACGGGCCCCTCTTCAAACCATGACCATGACCATAACCATAACCGTAACCATAACCGCGACGGCAGTGCGAGGGACGGCGCAGGACCGGCAGGAGACGAAGATAACGAAGATGACGGAGATGGCGGAGATAGCGGAGATGACGGGGATAACGAAGATGACGAGGAAGAGGAAGAGGAAGAGGAAGAGGAGAAAGAAGACTGGTACCGGCGGTTCGCCATCTCGCTTGGCCAGGATGACGGCAGCGCGACGGAGCTAGTCTATGACGAGGGGTATGTGGCGCCCGAGATGGAGAGGCGGGCGCCGGGGGTGGTGAATTGGGAAGCCATGGAGCGTCATTTCTGACAGAGCCGCCGGCGGGGTGGACGGTTGACCGGCTGCGGGCGTGGGGGGTGGGCGGCGACGACGATGATGACAACGGGCTCATGTTTGATGTCTGAATGTACTGTTTGATATGCGACGGAATGATAGGAATCATAAGACACGCACACGTGGAAAAAAATCAGACGCTCTTGTTGCCCTTTTGTCTATACAGGCCAATGTACCCCAAAGATGTATATGATCGCTCTATCAGCATGCCTCCGCCGTCATACCCAATGCCACCTACCTACCCAACCTCATGCATCGAGTCCGTCTAGCTCTATCAGCTTCACCACCGTTCTGATGACCTCGTTCTTGGTAAGATCCAGGGATGGGTTCTCCACCTTCTTGGCAATGAGGCCGTCAATGACGCCCCGCAGCCGCGACACCAAGACACCAATCCGCGCCCAGCCCCGGAGACGCAGCCACCCGTCCACCACAAGGCCGCGACCCTGCGTGTCCAGCCCAATGGCTCCGGCAAAAAGGAGCAGCGTGTACGCATTGAATGCTGCAGCAAGAACGGTTAGCACAGCGACATGCCCAGATCATACGCAGAATCAACTTACGCGTGAGGTCTCGCACAAAAATCTTGCTCGTCGCCATCATGGTGAAGTACGATAAGAAGGCGGCGTTGCCGGTGAAGCCCTGGCTGCCAAACATGGTGCTGCCGGGATGGATAAAGACGCGCCCGCTGTCCTGGGCAAAATACTTGATCGTCTTGGCATCGGGATCTAGCTCGACGGCGCCCGACGACGACGACGCGTACTTCTTGTCGGGGAACTGGATGCGGGCGATCTGCGGGCTGAAGGCCGATGCCGTCAGGGCGCGGAGCAGCGCCATCGACGGCGAGCTGCGGTTTGCCGCTACCGTAGGCGACGGCGCAGCGATGCCCATCTCGGACAGCGACGAGTAGTACTGCGTCCGCGTCGACGCAATGTCGGAGAGCGTCTGGAAGGAGAGGAAGTTATCGTCGCAAAACTGCCGCACCCGCCTCTGGGGCACCCAGTTCTGCACCATGTCGTCCCACTCTTTGAACACCCGGAGGTCCGTGAGCAGGTCGCCGTCGCCCTGCGAGAAGCGCATCTTGGCCTCCTTGGCCTCGTCCCGCTTGTCGGCCGGGGAGAGAAAGGGGCTCTTGGTGCTCAAGATTGCCGAAATGGTGACGCAGTCATCCAGGCAATCGAAAATAGCGCCAAACACCATGAGCTTGCCGCACCGTAGATCGGCGGGGATCATGGCTAACTGCTGGCCGAGCGCCGTCAGCTCCTCGCCGTCGAGAGCACCCATCCTGCGCAGCATTGAAATGGCTCCCTCGACTGCCGTCGCCTCGGGCGGCGTCGGGGCCCGGGCCAGGAAGTTAGTCACGTCCCTGATGCCCATGGCCCTGACGGCCAGACACAGCTGCTCGAGCGGCACGCGCCGGATCTCGGGCTCAGGACGCTCGGCCATCTGCATCTCAAGGTTTCGCGTGTAGAGCTTGTAGCATTTGCCTGCCTGCACACGGCCGGCTCGGCCGCGGCGCTGTTTGCAGGCCGCGCGGGACGCCCACGTCTCCTCTAGCTTGCGCATGTTGTTCTGCGGGTCAAACGACGTCTCCTTGACCCGCCCGCTGTCTATGACGGCGACAATGTCGTCAATCGTAATCGACGTCTCAGCAACATTAGTGGCCACCACCACCTTCCTCTTGCCAGAAGGCGCGCTGGCAAACACCTTGCGCTGCTCCCTGGTTATCAGGGACGCGTGAAGGGGCAGCACGAACAGCGAGCTGACCGAGCCCAGGACCTTGCATGCACGGCTGATCTCGGCCACTCCGGGCAGGAACACCAGGATGCCGCCAGACTTCTGCGTTGCTGCCAGGTCCCGGTCGATTCCCTTTACCGTCTCTGCCAGCAAGTCGTAGTTGATGCGGCTTCCGAGCTTCTGGATGATCTTGTTCATAGGGTCGTTCTGCTGAGGATCCCCAGACGGCTTGCTAGAGAAGCCATCCGGGTCGGATTCGTCCCTGTCTCTGCTGTTGTACCGGTTCTCAAGCGTGAAGCCTGTCATGCGGATGACGTCGTCGAGATAGTAGTCTTCGACGGGGTAGGTACGGCCGGCAATCTCAACCATGCCGACCGAGATGCCCTTGTCGTCCTTTCTGAGGTAGTCTTTGAACGCAGTAGCGTCGAGCGTTGCGCTCATCAGGATCAGCTTCAAGTCCTTGCGCTTGTACAAGACGTCGCGGATGATGCTCAGCAGGAAGTCGGTGTCGAGGCTGCGCTCGTGGACTTCATCGACTACGACGTGACTGATGTCGGCCAGCGAGGCCACCACGTCGTCGACGCTGCCGCCAGATGTTTGCAGACGCCGAAGCAGAACACCAGTCGTCACAAACGTGATCTTTGTATCCGGGCTCGTCTTGTTCTCGCCGCGAATCGTGTAGCCAACTTCTTGTCCTACCGTAGTGCACCGCTCCTCGCTCACTCGGTCTGCGAGACCCAAGGCCGAGATACGTCGGGGCTGGGTCACGACGATTCTGGCTCCGCGCCCGAGGCCTCTGCTGTATAAATCGTCGAGGATGAACTGGACGGACTGGGTCGACTTTCCTGACCCTGTTTCTCCCGAAATAATGGTGACTTGGTTCTCATAGACCGTGTCTATGATGTCGTCACGCACATCCCAGGCCGGCAGCTTCTGGCGCTGTGCCAGCATCTTCATGAAGCTCGGAGTTCCCGTGCGTACGAGCCACTCGCTTTTGCTCCGAGCATCTGGTGTCCAGTCAATCGGCCTTGGATTCCGCGCCCGTTTTCGCGACGGCTTCGGAACCGCCTTTGGCTCCTCCGAGGCTGCCGACGCCACAGCGGCCACGTCGCGGAGAGCCCCGGGCCGCTCTATGATCTCATTGATGTTTTCCTGCAGCCAGCTCGAGATAAAGTAGACCTTGGACTCCTCTCCGCGCAACGAGGCACCAGCATAGGCAAGGGTCCTCTTGATTATGCTGAGTTTGATGTAGGCAGGGAGCGGTGCTACGATGGACAAGATTACCTGGGCAGGATACTGCGGCGATCTCCGGAACCGGACGTCCGTCTCGACATTTGTGTTTGGCCCGTTGGTGACTGAATCGAGCCGTATCTGGCACAGGTCGTCTGCCAACCTCGTGTATTTGCCCCCAAAGCACGCCTCGAGGGTCGTCATTTCTTCTTCCCAGTACTCCTCTGGCGACCTCCACGAATCCAGCTCTTCGGCGTCTGTTCCGGCTTGGCCTGGGATGGCCTCACTACCATCGGCGCCGCTGGCCAAGAGGAGCTTCTGCAACGCCGCCGCGGCCTTGCCCTCGTCGCCGTCGTTGGCGTCGAGAACCTTGCCGCACAGATCGGCCGAATACCCGGACTGGGAGAGGCGCTTGATCATGCCCTCTTTGCGCAGATCAGTGGTTGCTACAGTGACTCCGGCACTGTACCTTTCTGGCAGGGCCCACCGAGGGAGATCGTCCTCGGGGATGTGAACGAGGAGCCACTCGAGCGTTTCCTCGCGGTCCTTGCACTCTTCGACAGCCTCTTCGATGTGGCTCTGGCGGAAGCCCAGGTCCTTGAACTCCTTGACAATGGCAGCCTTTTGGGAGGTCGACATGACCACCCCGTACTGGTTCCAGACCGTTTCTTTCCGCAGGAGATCCTCGAGTTGGGCTCGCGTCTTGTTGCCCATCTCGATCTTGGGGACGGTCACCCACCCCCTCGAGACGGTGTGGGATCCGGGAACGCCGCCTCCGGATCCGCCGCCCCTGAAGGCCAGGGCAGCACCGCCGGGCTCTTCTGCGGCCTTCTCGCGGGCGGCCTGCAGCTGCTTCCGCTTCTTTTCGGCGACAGCCTTGGCCTCTTCGCGCTCTCGCAGGGCCTGGAAGGGGTCGGCCTCGTACATCCATGCCTTGCCCTCGCGGACGTCCAGCTTCTTCAAGGCCTCAAACTCCTTCCAAAGGGTCTTGTAGTGAGGGGGCAGGGAGATGGACAGGTTCTTCATGCTGCAAACGCGGTAGAGGGCATAGGTGGCAGCAAAGTGCTTGGCCTCGAGGGCGGTGGGCCTGTAGGCAAGATGGACATGGCTGGGGGGGAGCTTGAAGGGGGGCAGCTTGACGAGCTCACGCGTCTTTGGGTTCTTGGCACTGAGGCTCACGAAGACGGAGAAGCCCTCAGGCGTTTTGATGGTGTTGTAGTCGGGATGCTCCCATTTCTGGCGCTGGCAGTGCTCCGAGAGGAGGTTGACGGGCAGCTTCCCCGTCCACGAGGCGCCGCCGATGATCTGCTTGATGGTTGGCTTTGGGGGCCCGGGTTCAGCAGCCTCGTCGGCGGGCGGCGGCTTGCTGGCGCCCGAGGGTCCGCCCCTCTTTTTGGGCTCCTTGTCCGAATTGGTAAAGACGATGAAGTCGTCCTCTGGCGGCGGCTTCTTGATTTCCTTCTTGGCGGCGGGTTTGGCCGCCGGTTTGGCCGCCGTTGCTTTCGCGGCGGTTGATGAGGCTGAGGCCGACGCCGACGCCGACGCCGACGCAGGGGCGCCGCCCTTGTCTTTGCTGCCCTTTTTCGCCATATTTTATTGCCTTTTTAATTGTCAAGCTTGGGCAAAAGTGAGATCGAGACAACTCAAATCAAATCCACAAAGCGATTGATGGTGGGCACCCGGTCTTAATTTGCCCTGTTCTGCCATCCATGACCTAGATCAGCGTGACAGTTTGGCCGTTTGCTGTTGGTGAATGGATTATGTACCGCTTCAACAAGTGAGCACAAGCATTATCCGTAAGCTGAATGCAATTTGAATGACGACTCAGTCGTTGCAAAAAATCACTGGAACCCAAGTGGATGTCTCAGGCCTTCCACGCCTTCCTCCTCAACGTCACGTCTTTAAAAGGTCTTGGCAGTGCGAAAGCTTGGACTAACGATCCGCCTGTGCAGCCCGCCCTTTCCTCGCCCGTTAGCGGGGCCAGGCCTGGCCATCGGAGTCTGGACGTCGATCGCACAGTGCGTGTTGGGTTATCTGTCACCGTCCGGAACATGCAATGTGCCCGCCTTATCATACCAGAAGTGCGACTTTCCGGGTCCAAACTAGTACAACACTCTTTATTGAGCAGCTGCTGTAGCTGGAGCTTGAATCCTCTTTCTCTTCCTACTCTCATACAAACACTAGCAAATTCCGCGCTTGCACATTGCGCAGCAGAGCATCGGCTTGAGAGGTACCTTACCTTACTTAGCACACAGTGCGTACTTACCAAGCCCGCCAAGCTCCCAGCATATTGGCTCTTTCGATGTGGGGCATCCCCGGCGCTGAATCAAATCCTACGAAATCCGCCTTCAACAGGGACGCTGCGCGTCTCGACACAGAAGGTGCGTTTGTCGCGTTCGCAAGAGCCACGGCGGGCAGCCTCTCTTTTTCCTCCCCTCTCATCTCGCTCACTACATGTCACACGGCGAATTCGCGTTCATGTGTTTTTTGTTGCGATGCTCTTTTCTCGGACATTGTGCTCTGCCACGCAGCTGTCCCACGCTCTCTCCTGCCTGCCTTGAGTCAAGCATAACAACACCCTCTTTTGCAGGGTTGGTTATATGAATAAAATACCTTACCTTCTGGTCTACCTAGGTCAGGTATGTAAAGTATCTTAGCTGCGTTGGCTAAGGTATTCTCGTTGGTAAGAAACCGAAAACGAGTAACGCCAAACATTCGCATCGTCGCGCGCAAGTCCCGTGTCGCAAGTCGAACGTCGAGCCGCAGAAATGAAGGGAGCTTCGACTCCCGTTATAGTCCCCCCTCCACCTGGCGGCCAAGTTCCAGAGCCAGTTCGGGTTCCAACTCCTCCTCCTCTTCCAGCCCCAGCTCGAGCTCTTGCTGCGGCTCCTGGTGGCTCTGGGAACAAGAGGAAACGAACAATCATGCAGCAGCCACCGCCACCCCTCATCCCCACAAACCTTCCAGTCCTTCCTCCCACCAAACCGGCCGTGGGCACCAAAAGACGAGGGAGACCGCCAAACTACATGAGGCCCGTCAACCTTCCGCCTCCGCATGCGCCGGCTGGGGCTCCGCCGCCGGCCCTTTGGCAGCCGCCTCCGCCCGCGCCTCCACCTCCACGGCCAGCGCCCAGGAGAGTGCGGGTCCCGGAGCCATATGACATAACCCGTCTCCCCGCCCTGCCGCCATGGTCCGAGGTGCGGCCTGCCATCTCTAAGCTGGTCCCCGTTCATGCGGGCCCCGCTAACCCTGCCTTTTTCGCCTTCGACATGAAATGGCTTGTGCTCACCTCGGCCCACCAAATCGATCTGTGGATCGACCAGGTCGAGGCCATGGCTAGCGCCAGCAGCTGTCTCCGCGAGATGACGACGCAGTTTACCGCTTTTCCCAAGCCCGGCACTGTCGAGGCCTTCATCTGTCAGACGCGTTTCATGTCTTGCTGGCACATCCTCACCGAGACCATCTCGGGGCCCGTGTGGGCCTACATGCGTGCCCTGGGCTACAACAAGATCCCCGTCTTCAAGGATCCCGACGGCGTGCAGTGGCAGCCCGGCCCCGTCGACGCCTTCTACTTCGCCAGGCAGGCAGGCTACCGTCTGAACCTTCCCGGGAGCACGCGCCAGGCCAGGATTGAGGTCGCAGCCATGGTCGAGGAGCTTCGTGTCGCCAAAGCCGAAGACTACCCTTCCGAGGCCAAGTTTAAAAAGGGCTACGCATGGCTCAAGAACATCCTCGACAACATGATCCGGAACGGCGACCGACAGGTTCAGGAGGCCCTGTACGACGCGAGACCTGACTGGGCTCCAGTGTGGCCAGACGGACCAATGGCCGAAACGCCCTGGGTACTCCGTGGCACTGCTCTTGAGACGGGGTCCAAGAAGGAGTTGAGGCAGGAAAATGCCAGGATACGGAAAAAGCAAGCCAGGGCCGAAGCCAGGGCCGAAGCTGCTGCCGCCGCTGCCGCCGCTTTTGAGCGGCAGGAAGCTGCCTTCTACTACCAGCGACCAGAACAGGCCCCGCCACAGGCCCCGCCAAGCTCATCATCTGAGGCGGCCGAGTCTCCCGAATTTCATGAATCTCATGAATCTCCAGATGCCCAGGACTCTAACGAATCTCTAGAGGTGCAGGAATCGGATGAATCTACCGAGTCACCCTAAGAGAATCGACCTTTTCTAGGGAACATTCGAGGGCACCTAGGTGGCCCTCGTTGTTTTATCTATCCTTCAGCGGCTAGCGTTGCTCTTTTTCGGTTTGGAGTGGCTCTGTCCGCCAAGTCTGGTTGGCCAAGCCAAATGGAGAGAGTGCCTCCACGACACGGCACCCCAGAGCCACATGGACTGACTCTGGGGCAGTTCTTTGCGCGACTTGGTCGGCTTTTCATAAGTTTCGGCACGGGGACAGTCTGTTTAGGGGAGCTTGCGGGCTTGGCATCTTTGTTCTATTTCATAAGATTCGGCACGGGGACAGTCTGTTTAGGGGAGTTTGCGGGCTTGGCGTTTTTGTCCTAAAGATTTATAAATATACCCAGGATCTAAGCTAGAATAATAATAATGAGTACACGGGGATCAACCGGCTGGGTTGGACAGAATTTGGTATAGACGTGAGGGTGGTGGTGGTTTTACGAGGAAATGTGTGGCCGATGATACCACGGGAAGGCAAAGCCATGCCATGGCGATGTTATGAACTTATTTCCAACCCCATTTTTTCTTTCTCGCCTACTGGTTTCCTTTTCTCGAAGGGGATGTTGAACTAGAAATATAAAATATACCTGCCGAGACATTTCGTGCGCTTCATATTCCCGGGGCGAAAACTTTGATCTTGCATGGCGGTGGTAAAGATCGTGAGTCGGCCGGTATGATTCTATCGGCGCCGTTCAATTATTTGACCTTTTGCGGTACCGCAGCAAAATGCTTGACTGTGTCTATTCTAGTCTGTGCGTGGTGTTGGGTATAAGCTTTTTATTTCACTTTGGCGATAGATCTCAACGGGGAAGTCCTTCCTTAAGTCGACGAAATAATAAATCCATTTCCAACCCCTTTCTCTTTGTCACCTGCTACGTGCTTGGCTCTTGGGCGAAGAGGACGTTGACTTTCTAGGAATATAACTGCCGAGACTAAATTGGATAGTAAAGGAAAAGGCCAAGTATACCCACAAAAAGACTCGTTCGTTTCCTACTCGCCCTCGCTCTCGCCGTATCCAAACCCAACCCCAACCTAGTCTCCTGAGCCTGCTCGTGAGAGAAACAACGGGCGCGAAAAGGGGGTATAATTGGATACAAAGACCTGCCATGCAAACGCGAGTAAAGCAAACTTAAACACCTGATCATCACCTTCCCATAGCCTCCCAGTCCCAACATGCCGAGTTTCCGACCTAGCCCATTCGTTCGTTCCTTCGTTCGTTCGCTCGATCGTATCACTCATCCGTTCCTATAAAAAAAGAAGAAAACAGCAAAGTTAGTTTCCGCCGCGCGCGGTTCCTTTAACTGAACGAAGGCCCGGATCCTTACTGTGTTTTTTTATTGCTGGTCTCCCTTCTTGGGCGTCGAGCCCCACATCTGACCACTAGACGCAGGTCGTTAACGAGAGTGTCCTTCTTTGTGATCATGTTCACTCTCTTTTCCCCCCCACGTATAGGTAGGTGGTGGTGTGGGTTAGAAGAAAAAGGCACGTTGGAGGGACTTACAGAAAGCCAGGCCAGAGACTACTACTTGTAGCGGTTGCTCCAGCAGCCTCGTCACCGTCACCGTCACTAGCCGATACAGCTCTGTCGGCGTCTAGATGTGAGAGAAAAATAGGAGTCAGTTTGGATTTTTAGTTTTGTTCATATTTTTCCGTGCGTGCCTGGTGTCTCTCTCCGTGTGTGTTCCGGGTACCCAGGTAGAGAAAGAAAAAGAGAGAAGGAAAAAAATATCAACAAGTTGTACAGTGGGAGGGGGAAAAAAGGGAAGACCGGAAGGATATCAAGGGCAAACAATGGCAAGATGGGTAAAAACAAAGAAATGAAAATGATAAAAAAAAGACAAATCAAGAATTAACTCCCTCCCCTCTCGCCATTCCCATCTCCAGTTTCCCAAAGACCAAACCGAACGCTGTCCTCAACGCAAAAAACCCTGATATTAATAACCACCCGATCTGTTTGTGTTTTCTGTCATCAGAGTCTTCTCCCCCCCTGCTACCTCTATCCCACTAGCGCTCTTCCCCTAATACCGCCGATACACACGCACAGGCGCGCCTCCTTCCCCGTTTCCATATACCATTGGGACACACAAAACCAAAGACTGGCTTACTACTCACTTGCGTCCTCCCCATCCTCCTCGCCGGCGATGGAGCCATCGTCGATGTTGGCGTCGTCAGCGTCGGCGATGTCGACGTCCTCGTCCTGCTCCTCCTCGGCAGCCGCGCGCGACGAGCGCTTAGGGCCGCCCTTGGCGGGCTTGGTGCCCTTCTTGGCGGCGGCAGTCTTCTTGGTGGTGGCGGCGGCGCCAGTGTCAGACTTGCGGCCTCCACGGCTCCGCGTACCCGAGGGCGCCGCATCGGCGACGGCGGCTTCCGTGGCCGCGTTGGTAGGGCGGCCGCGCCGCGTCAGCCCGCTGCCAACTACCTTGGTCGCCTTCTTAACACCGCCGCTGCCCTTGGGGCGGCCCCTGGGGCGCCCGCTGGGCTCCGGCTTGGGCTTGCGCTCTGAGGGGTCTTTGGGGGGACGGCCGCGGCCGCGCTTGACGGTGCCATCTGCAGCTGCAGCAGGTGCAGGTGCGACAGCTTTGGTTGGCGCCATTGTTATTGTTTTTCAGGGTTATGTGTGTTGGTTTATTTTCTGTTCTTGTCGGTCTTGTAGTTGATGCCGCTGCTGTTGTTGTCCGTATTTTGGTTTATCTGCGGATGCGACAACACGTAGCACGTGAAAGTCGGGTTTGACGCGTTACAAAGTCGCGGCGTGAAGAAAAAGAAGGTTGAGCGGGCCTGCTTCTGGTCCGGTTGGGGGTGTGGGGAATACGGCGCTGATTGGAGGAATTGGGCAGATGGTTTTCTCTTTCAAAAAGGAAAGAAAAAAAGAGAACGTGCCCAGCAAAATAGTAAAAAATCGGGCGAAAATGGACAGGACTGGTCGCACACGTAAGCGAAGTTTGGGACCGCGTTTGAAAGTAAAATTGGTGAGGTGAAGAAGAGGGGAATTTTCCGAGTTAATTTTTGCTGGATTTATTGGGGGTTTTATTTGGTCCTGCCCCAATATGAAGGGGGTCCTGTTGATTTGGGGTGCATCATCCCGGGGCTGAATTGGGCGGGCGCTGTTGGACGCGCTCGCGTCTTGTTTCGGGCTGGCCCAGCACACTGATTTTCGTCAAGCCTTCCACCGGTTGGCCACTCGCTTAGTCCGTACTGTAAGCGTATCAGATTTCGCTCGGCTAAACTCCCTTATGCTTTCGTTGTTTTCCGAGTATGCATGCTCGCAAGGGGGGGCTCAAGCTCTTGGAGTAAACATGGTTTTGCTGATATCTGCCTTTCGTCGTCATCGCTAGTAAGAGCATTCCCTTTCTAGTCTAGCTATGTGCAATCCATATCAAAGAATCGGATGTATCGATGTAATGAACACAAGTTCGACTTTATTTGCACGCTTGTAATTGAGGTACAGTACTTACTGCCACACAGGGTGGTGCACAGACATGGCAGCAAATGCCTCTGCTACCCTGTCTTATTATCCGTATAGTGACTGCCCGGAACAACCTCCTCGAGACTTGGCTTGACGCTAAGTTTGGACATAGACTCCTTCGCAACGGGCCATTGCAAGATCAAAGTGTGTTTCTCAACTAAGCCACCTCACCTGCTGCGTTGTATTCTTTTTTCTCACACAGAGAGACGTTGGCAACTATCGACTACGACGTGTTCCGTGGGCGCGTAACCGTCTAAGCGCCTCGCGCCTACCGTACCTTTGTAACTGTGTCAAAACGAAAGAGAGATAATGGGCCAGGTTGCGTGGCACTTATCTTGGGGCTGGTTCTCAAAGAACCCAAGATCTAGAATGGGTGTTCTTGGTGGGCATCCACCCGACTTCAAGTTGCTGGGCATCTGGAAATGAGCATCAGACGAACGAGACGGGAGCGGAAGTGGTCTGGGGAAACTGGCTCAAGACCGAACTTGCGTCTCTGGAGGGGAGAGGGGAGATGCTTATCGGAAAGCACGACCCTGTGATTATGCCCGTATGAGTAGACACCCTTGGAGGTTCTCGCTGAAAGAGGGGAAAGAGGGCAAGAGCACCGTAGTACTTGCCTTCCATACTGTTGCCGTCAAGGAAGGCGCGACAGGTGCGCACCTTGAGCTAGGCAGGTCTTCGTCTCCCAGAAACTTTCAAGCAGCTTTCGTCAGATACTATCTTACCCCGGACAGAAGCGCTAGGGCGTAATATCCATGATATCACAAGACGTTCGAGGTCACGGGGTCCTTTTTGTTCCGTTATCCCCGATATCCCATTGATCAGGCACTGGTAGCTCGGCAGCGACGTAATATTGAACATGCTAGCCGGTTCTGAAGAACTTCCCCTAGCGAGAACTTCCACTTGACGCCGAATGCCCGCTACGGAGTCCAGTCGAGGTCTCATGTTACCCGGTGAAAGAGAGAAAAGACTGCCAGACATGCAGCCCTCCTATTCGGACTAGCATTGGAACTATCGTCTCGTCGATATATCTTTTCTCGGTATTTCTATTGACAGGACAGGGTAGTACAGTGCCTGTCCGATAAGCATCTTCTCCAGCATCACTTGCAATCATTACCCAACCGGATACCCCCCAACATGACGAGAGCTACAGTGTTCTTAGCCATTGCCATGGCGCTGTCCGCGACAGCTATGGATGCCTCGATCCTACAACAGCGGGTCGCAGTCCCCGACTACACCACCTCTGAAGCCGGCAACCCCTTCGTTGACGGTTGGTACGCTGACCCTGGGACAGCCTACCGTGACGGGCAATACTGGGTGTACGCGACGCCAGCGTTGACAGCCAAGGAGAGCGAGCAGACGAGCCTTGACGCCTTCTCGTCCCCGGACCTGGTGCACTGGTCCTTCCATGGTAGCGTGCTCAACGCCACGGCCAACTTCGGCTGGGCCACACACGCCGTGCGCGGGCCCTCCCCGGCTGTGATCAGCAGCGGCGGCTACTACTACCTCTACTTCTCGGCTAACAACATCAGCGAGACGCACGCTAGAGTCGGCGGCATCGGCGTCGGCATGGCCAAGTCTCCCAGGGGCCCCTATTTCGACCCCATTGGCGCCCCACTGGTTGGAGCATACCACCGAGGCGCGCCGCCAGTGGACTGCCACGTTTTCGTTGACGACGATGACGGCGACTACGGCAGCGGCCCGCAGGCTTACCTCTACTACGGCTGGCACGGCCACCTCAACGTCGCGAAGCTGAATGCCGACATGATCAGCATTGGCCTCTTAGACGATGGGTCGCAGTTCCAGGAGATCACGCCAGCGGCGGCCAAGGGCTGCGCGGTGCAGGGCAAGTCACACGTTTTCAAGCGGGCGGGGCTCTACTACCTGATGTGGTCCAGCGGGAGGCAGGGCGACAACGACAACGACGGTCATGGCAACTGCGCGCCAGCCATCAGCTACGCCACGTCGTCCAGCCCACTGGGGCCGTTCTTGCCCGTGGCCGGAAACAGCACGGTCTTGCAGCTTGACCCAGCCGTGGCCGCCGTGACTAGCACCGCTGCCATCGGCAGCAGCACCATCAACGTGCCCGGCACCGACATCTGGTACCTCGTGTACAACCGCCAGCCGCTCAGCGAACAGGGGGCTGCGCCCGGGACGCACACCGTTTTAGCGTACGACCGGCTGTATTTCAGCACCCGGGCCAAAGGCAGCACGATCGAGCCCGTGCAGATGCTCGTCCAGGACAACTTTGCGGACGGCGACATGGTGGGGTGGACGGCGTACGACGACGACAACGGCTCGTCGTTCATGCCCTCTAGCGGCCAGCTCGCCGCGGGCTGGTCATGGGGCGGCAAGGCACTGCTCGACGTCAACTTCACAGACTTGGCCCTAACCGCCGACGTCTCGGCCCCCTTCCTCGCCGCGGTCCCCAGCACGGAGAATAACGCCATGGCCAGCAACCGACAACACCTCGTCCTCGGGGACGCGGGTCTCGTGTTCCGCGTCGCGCCGCCCATCACCTCCGACGTAGACAGTTACCGCGGCTACTACGCCGGCATCCGCACCACTAGAAACGGTGCCGAGGTAGTTCTCGGCCGGGCGGACGGAGGGCGCTGGACCCAGCTGGCAGCGACGAGGCTCCAGGCTTTAGCGGGCAGCGGTAGTGGGCGTTACCGCATGCGAGTCAAGGCCGTAGGCGACAACATCCAGGTGTTTATCGGTGGCGACAACGGCGACCTAGCGCACGAGGAGCCTCAGATCAACGTCACAGACGGAAGCTACGCTAGCGGTCGTGCCGGCGTCCGGGTATATCTTACGTCTGCCGTGTTTGGTAACGTGTCGCTGGCGAGGCCGTAGTTGGGGCTAGCTGGTGCGTTTCCGCGAGGGGTTGGAAGTGACAGACAATACTAGACAGACCGTACTGTAGCGTGGCAGGTTGACAATATGTGCGCTATCTTATTCGTTTCGGCCACGTGTGAACAGGCGTGGGAAACGCAAATGGCTTGTCAGGCCCGCATGCCAACAGACATTGATAGGTAGTACGGATATTCTTCAGACGATACACACGCATCTACCTTATTACCTTGACAGCAGCGTGAGCCTGGAAGAGCGCCATAGACAATAAAGTTATCAAGACCAAGAAGAAGAGTGAAAGGGTGCGGAACTACCATCTCACCTCACCTCACCTTACCATGTGACAGAGCAAACACGAAACACGACAGCCCGGCTACTGCCTACAGAGAAAACATTAGTCATTCCCCCATACTGGCCTGGCCTGGCCTGAGTGTAACGAGGTTCCATGTATGCATGTATGTATACCTCCACTATATATCGTACAGATCCTGGGGAGGGGGAAGGGGACTAACCCCTTTCTTTTGGTTCCCAATGCCGATTGATCGATCTATGGACGCCCCCCGTCTTTTTTGTCTCTTTCAATTGTCTTTCCGACTATATCCGTAATGGATAAATAAATAAATAAATAAAAAATGAAATTTTGTATAAATTTCACCACCGCCGTTTCCCTTCTCAATGCTCCCCTCTCGCCTTCATCAATCCTGTCCCTGTTTTGTCACATTTTACACCCCTCTTACAAAAGTGCGGAGATCCCGCCTGCCCGCCCGCCTGGTTGTTTGTTTTTTCTTTTGTTCTTTGTTGTCAAACCTCCACGGCTTCATGTCTGATGCTGCTCTCGATATGTTTGCTTTTCGAGGGCTGTGAGAGCGCGCCATCGGAAGAGAGCCCCGTCTGGCAGGGGAGAGCGAAACGGGTGAGCTCGGTATAATATTGCCTTGTGTTATCCTCGTCGATTGGACGTCCTATTCCTCCACACCTCCCTTGTAGTCCGGCCTCATGAGAGACTGTAGGGCGTTTTTGCAAGCTAGATAATACATGATTTGGGGGGGGTTCTTTTCCACCGTATAAACGAACAAGCATTCTAGGGGTATGCGAGCCTAGAGAGGGAAGAAAAAAACACATGAGGGGTGTTTGCGGGAGGGTCCCACCGTGGTGTGCAGCAAAAAGCCGGCAATTTATAGATCGGCGTTCCTATTCTTGGACTTGCTGCTGGCGCCGCTCTTGACGCGCTTAGCGACGGGGCGGTTGATGTGGTGGTTGGGGATCCAGCTCTCGTCGTACGACTTGTCGGCACCGGTGGCGAAGGCCCCGCCGGCCGACTCGGAGCCCGACAGTGGCTCGACGGCCTCGACCTTCTTGACCTTCTTGGCGCCGGCCGGCTTGGCGGCGCGGCGCGTCTGCGGGAACAGTGCCTCGATCCACGTCTTGTAGACAAAGTACGACGTGGCGCCGAACAGGCCGGTCAGGAAGAGGTAGAGGAAGATGCTACGGGAAACAGGTTGTCAGCGCAAGAGTAACCAGCCAAAGGGAGGGGGTCGGCTCACATTTGGGGGTCGAAGATGCTCGTGGGAGCCTCGACAATGGTGGCGGGCCCGCCATGGACCTGGACCTGGAAGATCTGGCCGGCTGGGTTGGTGATGACGGCCAGGAGCTCGACGACGACGTCCTGGGGGTTCATGTCCAGCACAAAATTGAAGGGCAGGGTCTCCTTGGCGCCGGACGGGACCGAGACGTCGTACTTGACGGCGGTAAGGTTGCGGAGGATGGCAGCGGACTCGGGGGCGCCTTCGGGAAGAGGCTTGGTGGTCTTGAGCACGCCGCCGACGAATGAGATGTCAATTGGGCCATCCTCGTGGTTGGTGATGTCGATCAGGGCCTTGGTGACATGGCCGTTGACGAGCTTCACGCCAAAGATGTCGGCCTCGGGGAAGGTGGTCTCGATGTCGGCTTTGAGCTCGGCCTGGGTGACGGCTTCGGAAGTGGGCGGCTGCTAGTGATCAGAACCTATGTCTATGGAATGGCTGACTGCCTGGCGTATGGCGTCGAGCTCTCTCAGAGATTGAGGTTGCAGTGCAGCGCATCGCAACGGGACAGAGGGAAAAGGGAAAATGGGAGAGACGGAAGGGCTCGACGTACATCTCCAGCGGCTGCGAGCACGGCAGAGACGCGGAGAGCGACTAGCGCCAGAGCGGACCACTTCATGTTGATCATGTTTGCGCCAGGGAGTAATGGAAGTCGGAGTTTTGGAGCAACCTAAGCAAAATCCAAGTCCCGACAGCAGCTGCAATACGGCGATGACAGAATGACAGAGGCAGGCGTAAAAAAAGCTCACGCAAGGTCGGGTGTGCGGCCCAGGTGCGCCCGCTTGCGTGCGTGCTTGCTCCGTGCTCTGTGCAATCTGGCCTCCCCCTAGCCCCCGCAGCCACTCACAGGGCTGTCCTGGTCAATGGGGTGGCCCGGGGAGAGCTTGCCCCAAAAATGCAGATACCGGGGTTATTCAGAGGTTGGAGAACGGCGAGCTTGGCACGCGTGCAATTTGCAGCCAATAACTCAATTGCGACTTCAATTCATTCACAAGAACGGAATCACGAATACGTATACTTCGTTAACGACAGCCCTCCTCTACGTAGAGTGAGGTACGAAGTATATGAGGCCAGACCCCACCGTCTCCAGTGTCAATCGTCATGATGCACGCTCACGCTCACGCTCATGCTATTGCTCCTCGGGCTAGAGTTTACTCGTCTGGCTAACAAGCAGGCATGCGTAGACCCAGTCATGCCAATGGATACCGTGTGGATCTGATACTCATGCCGTTGCGACAAAAATGGGAATATCCTATTTCGGTGGAATCACGGGTAAGATAACATAGTTCTCGAGGCCTTGTCCAAAATGGATGTGATTCAGCCCGGCAAACTTGGACGGTGGTCTAGCAGCCATCATCAGTAAGTCTTCAGTACGGCCAGGCCCAAAGAAGAGGAAGGAAAAAAAAAAACCGACCGGTCCGTCTCGGAATCGTGCTGGAAGATGCCCGACCCTTGGGTGTCGCCACTCGCCACCTCGAGCACGATGCTGCCGCCCCGGGAGACGACCACGTTGGTCGGCCACAGCTCGACGTCGACGGCGTACACTTCGCCCGCCCGCACCGGCAGCACGTCGGTCGACAAGTATTCGCGGTGCGGAAGCCATGGCCTGTGCTTGGGGTGCTCGGCGTGCACGCGGCGGTGGCTCACCCGCAGCCAGCCTTTGCACAGCGGCACCGCATCGCCCGCCGTGCCCGTGTAGAAGATCTCGTGGCCCGCCGCGTCCACGTGGCGCAGAGTGAGGAACAGGTCCATGTCCTTGTCTGTGTCTGTGTCTGTATCGTCGCCGTCACCGTTGCTGCTGTTGTCGTTGCCGTTTCTAGCATCATTCGACGTCAGCGACACATGCAGCCGCGCGACGATGTGGCCCGTGATCTCCGTCTCCTCTTCAAAGCGCCCCGTAGCGAACCGGACCGCCTGCGGGTTGTCGAGGCTCCCGCGGGCCTTGTACGTCGCCAGCTGCGGCGGCTCATCTAGGGCGGGACTGGCTCTGACCATGGTCATGTCTGGCGTGAGATAGAACCTGGTGTACTGCGTGCGCGGGATGGGCCACGCGCTCTCTCCCCGCTTGGCGTAGGCCTTTTCGCGCTCGGCGCCGTTGACGCCGACGTTGCCCTTGCGCAGCGTCACCGTCACCGGCGCCACCTTCCCCGGCACCGCCCACCCGGTGGCGTCGCGGCCCTTGAGGAAGGCGCTCAGGAAGCTCTTCTGGACCTCGACCTCTTCGTGGTAGTAGAAGGGCAGGTCGTGGCGGCCTGTGATGAAGCGCAGGTACTTGAAGCGCGAGCCCGCGTGCGTGTACCCGAGCACGTTGCCGCGCAAGTGCAGCAGGATGCCGCCCCAGTTGGCCACGCTGAGAACGGGCACCTCGATATCCTCCAGCCGGAACTCCTTGCTGGCGTAGTACTCGTCGTCGCGGAACCGGTTGGCCGCGTTGTCCGCCGTCTGGTCCCGGCGGTTGGCTGCCAGCACGTCTGCCGGTAGGTCGCCCTCGATGGTTTCCTCCTGTCCGCGCGCCCCTGGCCCGTCCGCCGGGAACGCCAGCTTCGACCGCCCTGCTCGCCCGTACTGGTTGACCAGCACCTGCCGGTTCCACCAGAAGCTGATGAAGCGGTTGGAGAGGATCCCGCCGTGTCTGCACCGGTCCCGGTAATAATCCGACATGCCTTCCCAGGGCACGATGGCCGCCAGTCCCTTGGGCCGACGAGCCGCCACGCGCCACTGGGACCCTGGACACAACTCCAGTTAGCCCAGACACATCTTACGATAGAAACACACCGTAGACATTTATTTCACGTTCCCCGGCTCAGAAGCAGCAACAGCCGCAACAGCCGCAAACACGCACCGGCATAGTACGACACGCCCAGCAAGCCGACTTTGCCGGTCGACCACTTCTGCTCGGCAGCCCACTCGACGACATCGAAAAAGCACTCGCTCGTGCCGCGGCTCATCGTGTCCAGCAGGCCAGGGCTCTGGCCGAGGCCGCGCTCGTCGGCGCGCACGACCACATACCCCTCGCGGCACCAGAACACGGGGTCCGGCGTCTCCCACGCCGAGTACCGCGAGCGATGCTCCGCGCCGACCTCGCCAAACGACGCCGCGTGGAACGTCGCGTACGGGATGTCTTTGCCGTACGGCCCGTACGTGACTAGCACCGGATACCGCCTCCCGCCTTCTTCATGTTCTTGTGTGTCTGACGACGACGACGACGACGACAGCGGTAGGTAGACATTTGCGCGGATGGGCAGGCTGGCGCCGGTGCCGGGACTCGTCCGCAGCGGGATCGACACGTTCTTCATAAACGTCAGCCCGTTCTCTGCGTCCTCAAAGACCTCGAGCAGGTCGTCCCGCAGCGGCGGCGTCTTGATCTCGGCGGCCATGCTGTCACTGATTCGTCTTGCTTGCTTGCTTATCTGTTTCGCCGAGGTCTCTCTTCCTCTTTCGCATTTGTTTTGAAACCGTAGTGATGAGAAGAACGGGAAGGGGGATGGGGAGGCTTCTCGGCATTGTTTTGTGTGCCCCGAAATAGGACCGGTTTGGGAATCCGGAACTCCGTTGGAGCTTCCGACTCGACCATTTTGCCCAACTCAGATCCCTACACGCTATATAAGCCAGGCGCTACGCATTTGTTTGCAGCAGAGTGGGACTGCCCGTTTCTCACTTGTCCAGTTTACTTTACAGAAACACTGTTTTGATTCACGCATACGTATTTATTTACTACCTAGGCGGCTAACAGCCCAAGTAGACGTCGCCAAATGCGTCAAGTGTAAGCATTGTTGTTATCGGGACATCCGGGCCTCGTACGGGCTCTCGTTCTAATTCTAGGCCAAGGACTACCTTGACAAAAAATAAGAAGAGCAACCCGTATATTACCTGCTTTGGGCTTCCCAAGTCAAGAGGCAAGGAAAACACCTCGTCGTTTCTCCTTAGAGTCTACTCACAGAAACGAGTAGCCGCTAAGGAGTAAGGAAGGGGAGAATATAGGAAAACCGGAGAAGGCACCGTGGCGATATTTGCATCTTTCGTGGACTTGTCGTGTCTTCCCCCTTCGAGCTCACATGATATCAGTGTTTCCATTTCACCCTTTCTTTCTTCGCCGCCAGTCTTGTAAGATACGAGGGTACCCGTGCTTGGATTCTAAAATCGACAGCGACCCTGATATGATGAACTACACCAAGCAATTAGCTTTGCTCGATCCTGTGAACCTCGCTCCTGGACCCCTTGTCGTCCTGATTCCTCTGCCGCGCAACCCCCCTATGTCATACACGGGTTCCGTGAGACTTTTAATGGATATCCAGAGCCTGCCCGACGTTTGAGCAAAGTGTAGAGATGACGCAATAGTCTGAGAATTATCCCACGTTCGGGAGCCAGGTCCACTGGCCGGATTTATGAGTGAATCGGACCCTCTTGACTGTCGGATGGCTCGTTCGGACTGCTGTATGTTCAAGCACAGCCACAGTTGCGTATTTGATCGCCAGTCTGGAGAACCTTGATATAGGTTGGAATCGATCGGGACGTGTTTTCGATGTTGATGTCGCGATAAAACCAATCGGGCTGGCATACAACACACTCGATTGTCATCAACTTGAGGATGGGCTCGGTAGACGAAAAAGCAGTATAATCCCCGAGGCCGGCCTCGGCGAGCTTCAAAACAAGGAAAAGCTGATTTGGCACGTCGTTGAAGAGAACGGAGAACCAAGTCGATTTCTGCATAAAGCCCTAGCAGCGCTCATCGACGTCGTGTTTTGGTCAGGGGTGAAGTGAAAGGGAGAGTCGACGAATTGTCGGAAACGTCATCGCAGTAGCGATTGGTTCAAAGATGCATCATTTTGCATCGCTTTCGGGGGTAGAAACCACTAGGCTATCCATCAGTAAAAAGGACCGAGTGGGTGCGGTGTCACGGTACGAGATAATTATATAAAAATGTTAAACCGCGGGTTCTCCTCATAAGGCTCTATTTACCTTAGGTATGCTCGCCAAGAGGCCCACAGCGGACGCGAGCAAATTTGGTCGGAAAAGGACAAACTCCAGGGACTTGGTACACTACCCAAGCCTAGCTAACTACGGCAACGGCAGCTTGTCTGTTCATCTCACCCCTGAGTGAGATATGAGTGCTGTACGAGTACCAGTGTGGCCCGATATGGTATCACAAGCTCCTCACCGTGTCTAAAACGTTAGTGTTGGGGTTGAGAGCGTCCCTGTCTCAGGAGTGCTGATCCAAACGGTTGCAAAGCATGCTTCCCTCGAGAACCTTGGCGATCAAGTGCTTGGACGCATATACCCGTCTATCGGTGTCACCATACTGCATATAATGGATGGTGAGCTCCAACATGCCGCTTTCCTGCAGCCGAACCGGGCCGCGGGCCCCGGTATACGGGCATCGAACCGGAGTTCAGCCTTTTGTAAACTTGTTGCTGTGAGGTACATGACATGCGCCCCCGTTGCCTGTCTAAACGGGTCGAGCTCCGGGATGAAGGCGAGTTAATCATCACGGTGTGTAGGCAGGAGCGAAAAGACGAGGGTGGACCGGAGAAAGTATCCAATGGGAGACCCTAGTGAATCCGGGTGCGCATCGTTCAAGTTCTCGGAGCTGGAGCCATATTGACAGGCATATGCTTGCTTACGAGCGAGGTTGGTCGAGTCGGCTGGCGCTCCAACGTGTAAACCACGAGGTTCTGCTGAGGAGCCCCTATGCAGGAAGGAGCCGTGGCGTCCAACAAAGTAGAAAAAATCTCTGATGGCTGGGCCCTGTAGGATAGAGTTGTTAGAACCACTGGACTTGGCTATCATATCCGTCATGACAAGCGAGCGGGCGGACCAGTCCAAGTGACGTCAATCACCATGCCGTCAGTGTTATACAATCTCGGGCTTCAGCGACAAAGGCGTACCGTATGCACGTTCCATCACACCTGTATTCAAGACACTGGACCGTTAAGGTAGTTCGCAGCACGCCTCAGGGGCTCGAACGAGGCAGCGGAAGCCACCACGATAAGTTGGTATATCAGCCGCATATGTTTGAGAGACGGCTACCGTCAGCCCGGATGAGCTGTAACCCATATTTCTCCACTCTCACGTTTCTCTTACCATTGGTCATCCTTGTGACAGATTCGAGAGCAGCTGCGCGGTCTCAAACGACAGCGAACGAGAAGAGGGGTTCAGCTTTTGAAACAAAAATAAGAAATATAAATATAAAAAGAAAATGTGACGCTGGGCAAGGTAGTATCCATGCTGGGACTATAAGCTGCACAATTGATTGCGCGGTGAGACATGGAGGTCCCGAAGAACCTCCTCAAGATGTGGCTATCTTTTTGCGTTGTCAATGATGACGACGACGATGGCGATCTGACGGAACGGCATTTCCTCTTCCAAAGGACTCGGAAAAGTTTGTATAATATCAACATGCCGTTATACAAATCCAGAAGAGTCCAATAAGAAAACAGAGATCAACGGCAGCGTGGGAAGTTGGATCCGGGCCGTTGGTTCCTTGTCGGCCAAGTTTTACAGATGTGGAAGGTTCGACTTAGAGACTGGGGTTGAAGAGACCCGTGCTTCGGTTAGCGCAGTAGCACAGTGCTAGGCTGTAAGCGTGCTTTCACACTAGCCTATGAAAACTAGACCGCATCGTTTGGGCTTTTTGAGGCAGCCTCTCTAATCGTGCACTAGCGGCCTGGGCAAATCTATCTAGCCCTTTGCTTCCTCAGCTCACCAATGGGAATGTGAATTCATGCCCAATCTTTGCAACCTTCCAGATGTTTACTACGAGCTCCCTAAACCCCCCAAAGGACCCCCATACGCTTGGTGGCGAAAGGCGTGCGTGTCTTCAGCTCTGTCGACAGTGAAACTCCAATGTCTCTGGCACCCTGGGTTTCTTGCTTCGTCTGGACCCTCTGACGGCAATGGCCAAGGCTGGCAAATGATATGATGCGGGTCTCGAGGGTAATACCTGGACCCTTATGCTCGAGCCTGGCAGCGCAGGCAGGTAGGTATCCAGTATTGTTTCATTCAGATGACCAAGAGACAAGCCATATTCTCGTTTAGGTACGTTTGAATATACGAGATCGAACTCAAAGGGCCCGAAAAGCCTCGGATGTGGCATTTAATCAACATAGATACGGTGCAGTACTCCGAAGCTAGCCTCGGGGATAGACTTACTGGCTACAGACTAGACATCGACTAAGTTGATGGACCTGTGATCTGTGATCTGTCTCTCCCATCAGCGTGCCATCAAGCCAACTTGCCCATTTCTTTGGACAAACCGACTCTTCGGGGCACGATGTCGGGGAGCAGCCAGAGATGCATGTCGGAACAGTTCCAGACGCACTGCATACGACCAACCTTCCCGGTTTGCGAACGAGTCAAGTCGATTGGAGCGATGGTGCCTTCCTTAATCCGGCTCGACGATCAGGGACATTATACCCAGTAATTCGTATACCTACCATGCAGGTAGGGAGGGAGCAAGGAAGTTCCGGGAACATAGGGTTGCTTCCCGTCCCAAAACCCTTAGCCTCAATGTTAGGTTTTAGTGGTGAGCAACCGCCGCCCTGACCAGCTGAAAGACTTGGCTGTGGCGATTTGCTCTCTTTGCGGATAGCTTCGAGCCCGTAGAGCTGAGCTTGATACGTTCAATCTTCGCGATCACCATTCGAAATCTAGGGAGGCAAGTCGTGCCAGCCTTGCAAGGGTTTTTCGAGACTGTTGACTGCGGGAGGTGAGTAAGTTTTATTTACTTTGGGCTCTTTTCATCCTGTCGAATGGTTGGCTGCAACTGGAAAGTACCTTATATACGAAGGACTGCAGAATAATTATAGCAATAAATACGGTATCAATTGGTATCAAACCAGTATCTAGCGAGCTTTGACAGACTGCAGCACCGCGTCGTTGCACCACGCACGTACTCGAACTAGGTACCTTGGAAATTGGTCCCTGCAGGAGATTTTCCCTGAGATCGTAGCCCTGCTGTGTTTCCCGGGTGGACTATGTGGACGGGCAATGCACCTTCACTTCGTTTGTTGTCATGGCGAGCTTTCTGCAAGATGACCCCACCCGATACCGGCTTCCAGGTTCGCGGTAACTTTCCATGATACATACCGTATGCGCTGGAACCAGGAAGTTTCCAGGTTGTCTCAGACCAGGACTCCTCTATAGATGTAATCCGTAGTGGGGTAAGCCCGCCACCTCCCCGCCAAATTGCCCTGAAGCTAGCCTCTTCTCAGGTCGTGGTTGTTTGCTTGCTGTGTCCAAGCTCCCGGAGCTGTCAGTGGGATAAGGATTCGACGACAACGCGGTGCTCCCAGCTGAAACCTACCATTGAACCTACGTAACCTCATGTGCGGAGTGAGTCTAATGGCCGCACAGGTGTCAGCTCTGCTGTCAATGACGTGACGTACTCCCATCGTAAGGTACGGCACAGAGACCACTCGTTCCCCTTGATCACGTTGGCATGCCTCCCCAAGCTCCTTCCTTGCCAACCCACCTCACGCCTTGGGCGGTGGCGTGAACTGTGCCTGATACTTAGCTATGATCCGGGGAAGGCACGCCCGAGAACTGTGGGGGGCCTTTTGATTTACAACCCACAAATGCCGTTCACCCACTTTGCGTTCCATGGCAAGCTGTGACACTGCCAGTCGCTTCCCTGTCAACGCTCTAACACGTGTCCCAAAGAGTAAAGGCAGATGTTAAGAAAGCTGAAAAGAAGGGCATCGGAATGTGGGAAATTTATCTTCAAAAATCCCGCCAGATTCGACTCACGCCCTCCACTGGCTCAGGGCCTGCTAATTGACGCGCCTAGCCGCTGTGGCAGAGCGCGCTCGACCATGAACTTACCTTTCGAAGGCGGGAGTTTTGCTGGATCTCAATGCGACGGCTTGCGGATACCGCGTACCTACTTGCATATCCCGAAGCCACGACCAAGAAAGAACCCTTGTTAGGTCCCATAGGTAGGTTAAGGTAGGTACGGTAGGTATGTATCCATCCGCGGATCATCGGTTTGGCGATGGCAGTTCGCTGAGATCTAAAGCCGTGGGATCGCCAGGAGCTCTCGATCTGGTGACAATGCTAAAGCCAATTGGCCAGTGGGTGATGTCCATACCCCTTCCCTTTTGTCGCTCTCCTGCCCTGTCTTCTCTGGGGTGGCCCTCCCGCGCAGCCCCCGACAGCATCGGGTCGGCGAATGAAGGGCCAAAATGCCTGCGTCCGATGGCGATGACCGGTCGACTCCATCCCGTCTCCTACCTCGATCACCGCCTGCCCGGTCTGTATCGCGCATTCGGTCATCAGTGGATGGATGCACCCGCCTTCACTTGACCGTTGGCATCACACCGCCAGCACGAGCCCGGCCCTCGGACCCAAGGTACCGTGGGACCGTGGGACTTGGCCAAGGAGAAGCGAGGTTTGGCTACATCACCTGGAGCATTCTTGCCAGGCTGTGTTGACATGATGTGCTGTCTCGGTGGCCTGGCCGGGGTCGCATATTCTTGGCCGTTGTTGATTGCATGGACTGCTGCTCTCTCAGGCCAAGGTACGGATGCCGTTGTTTCTATTCCTGCACATCGTTTGTGGTTGGCTGCGCGCCCGGCCGCCGCCCCCCCTTCTCCCCCAGCCTAGGCCGCTCCCGCCTGAGGGACGCGGCAAGGAAAATAAGGAAAGCGAGCCCCTTAAGTGCAAAAGCCAGACTTAGTTCAAGCGCCAGCTGGACTATAAAAAGATGCTTGATGCCCAGGCCATATTCACTTGCCACCACCGTCCCATCTTTGCTGTCTATCCCATCCTCCCGCCAGCCCACGGCTCTCCCATTCTGAACTATATAGTCACCTTCCTTCGTTTCCAGGCAGAGACCACTTCCTTCTTGAACCACGTGCCGACCTCCGGTATCATTACATCCTGCAATCCCACGCGAGGAGAGCTACCAAGTCCGAGACTATAGTGGGGGGAAAACACAGACAAGAAGAATTCAAGCCGAATATTATATATATCCCTGGCGTACGTGTGTTAATGAGGGCAAGATCGTCTCTGGTCGAGGTCGCTTTTCGACTACCTTCATCCATTCAACTCTCGGTCTCTTGAAGGTCCCCGTTGTGCCCACATAAACTAACCAACGGCAAGCAGCAAATCTTATTCAAGATTGAGACCATACGCTCCTCATACTCTTATCGAATTCCTCCCCACTGGTGTCTTCCCCGAGATCCCTCCTTGACCAATAGCCAAACAGAATCATGGCGTTTCCCAGGCCGGGTGCACCGTCTTTCAAGCACGAAAAGGTACCTTGTCGATCTCTCATATCCCGTTGCAGTTTTGCCGTTCGATATCCCACTCCCCACAGCAACTTGACCTTTGGACTGACTCCTCTCTTCTCTCAAGAGCTTTCTGGATCCGGACTTCGATATGTTCGACTGGCATCCTCACTTTCTCTCATGCGCCCGCTTTTTCTTAGACCATGCACAGTTCGAGGGCCCTGTCCAGAACCTCGCAGCTTTCCTTAATATCCAACTCCCCTTCCAGAAGGCAGCTACGGCAGTATACCACGCGGCCCTCGTATCTTCCTCTCTCTCGGTCCACGGCGAACCGCCATCCGGAGGCAGTGGTGGCATGGGGTCAATGGGAGCCGGGGGTAGCGGCGGCAGCAGCGGAGCTGGGAGCGCAAAGCTACCGTCACCACCACCACTGGGCGGTGCCAGCGCTCCGGCTGGCGGCTCGACGTATCCACCGAGTAGCGTCACTACACTGGCGCCATATGTCCGCCGGCTCGTGGCCACGGGCTTTGACTTCCCCGCCGTCATGCACAGCTTTTTTGGCGACGACTGGAGAGCTGGCGTTGGGCCCCTTCACCAACAAGAGCGTCGCAATTACCTCTTCGCCGCCAAGAGCGACAACTGGCTTCGGGTCAAGACATCGTACGACATGGGCGAGAGCGAGACGATCCCTTTCATCCGTCCTCTTCAGGGCGTCAGCGAAGAGGAGATCAGCTCGGCCGAGGCGGCCTGGAGCGAGTGGCTTGCCATGCAGGATTGGATGCTTGGACCTAGGGCGCCAGAGGCAGAGGGAGGGGACGCTTCAGGGGGAGCTTCTAACCGCCGCTCTAACGGGACGGCGGGTCTTGGGCGGATGGGAAATGGCAAGGCGTATGGCGGCGGTGGGAGAGTCAACATCAAGAAAGAGGAGAACTAAGTGAGCAAGGGGCGTACCAGACCCCGAGAAAGGCATCCACAGGACTTTCACATGGGGTTTATTTTTGGGTCCAAGCGCATGGACGCGGGCTTTGCAAGGTTGCTTGGGTAGGTCGGGAGGCTATGTTCCCTCTTCGTTTCTTGCATTACACGGTTATGAATGGATATAAACATGCGGCTGGGCCATTTGTACTATAGTCGCGCCCTAGCGTTTGAGCGCTTGTGCGTATGTACCAGGTAACTTTGTACAGTACTAAGGCGCTCTCGGTAGGCTAGGCCACGATAGAATCGGCCAAGGTACGGATACACGAAAGGAGCGTGAATGCCAACCTGAGGTACCGGGGAGTGAACGAGTGGGAAGGCACCAACCGGCCCCAGGCCTTCTTTATTCGCTATCGTCTACATTTTCTGCAACCAAGAAACATTGGTTATAATATAACTTTGATATTTGTTGTTACGTCTTTGCCTAAACTCGTTAGCGGCATGTTTGCGCGCTGGGTTGAAGTTCTAGGATTCGAGATTTTGGCAGAGGTGTCGAATGGCGAGACGAGACACTCGCTCTCCTCCGCACTCAGTGCTACTATAGCTGCCCCACACTTATAGGTGCGAGTGTCTAAAAATAAAGTACATACCTCCCGATACCCACAATTACCTGGTAACGTACATACAAGCAGTTTTGGGTGGAAATGACTGCGCTAGCTCAAGCCCTGGAATGGAAGCGGACATGTAGCGTACTATTCTTAACTCGGGCGATGCTCTCTAGCTTCTCCCTCTCCAGCCTGGAAAAGACGGGACTGGAATTTTCAAGGCACGCTGTAATATGGTTGTGTTTCGGGGAGCTATTTCCGGACTACACCGGTGAACCGTTAATAGGTAAGGTAACCTAGTTGAGGTTTGCCTGCCGCGAGCCTGAGACGTCCAGGTTGGTGTTATTGGTTCTTCTCAGAGATGGAATTGATTCAGGTCGCCCGTAGTCGTGGGTTGACAAACGCTCACTTCCTTGAGTGCCTGCACTGTCGGTACCTTGCGCTAGCCTTTCCCCCACTCCGCAACCCCACCAATAACGGCGAGCAAAGGAATTGATTACTCGGCATGAGCCGGAGACTAGGTTTCTTTGACTTCGCGAATCCAATCCAAAATCGAAGGGAGGGCCTGCTGCCGACGCCCACGTGCATCACACCAGCATGTCGAGTCTACATGCGCTGCCCGAGTAGCCGACGCCCCGCACGCCCCGAAAGGAGGGAAGAGGCAGAAAAAGAAAAGGAGAGAGAACCAAAACAACGAACGGATCGATCGAATTGACCGCCGCCAATCGATGCCGCAACCATGGACCGACGCCCAAGAGCAGGCTTGCCTGCGGCCGTGGCACAATGGATCAAGTTCCTCTCCAACGCCCATACCCGACGACTAGATGCCGAAGACTTTGCATCGTTCGCGCCCATCCTCTCCTCAAAGCACCCCCTGCCTCGCGCGCTTGTCGCCGAGCTGCTCCTCCGCCCGACCAAGGGCAACCAAGACCTGCTGGATCCGCGCGTGCCACAGTACCTCGAGGCACTCCTGAAGCTCAAGCTCGTCGACGCGCCCTCGGTCCTGAGGGCCCTCTACAAATTCTCGACGGCGCATTCGAAAGCGCACCCTGCCCCGGCAGAGGCGAATGGCGCCGGCAACGGCAACCCAAGGGGCCACGGCTCTGAGCAGCAACAACAACAAAGGAGCCAAAAGGTCTTGCGGTGGCGGAGCTCATATTCCTCCGAGGAGGTCATCTTCTGGCGCCTCGCAAAACACATCTCGGCTGTCAAGGCCATCAAGACGGGCAGAGATGCCGTCGAGCTACTCACGGTCCTGGCCAAGTGGATGACGCTCTTCGCCGACGCCGCCGCCGCCTACTCGCGCGACGTTTACAGGACCATGCACAGCCTGCGGGCTAAGGATGAGATGGAGAACTCGCGCGCCGCCTTTAATCTTCTTATTCTCGGCGTGTTTGAGACAGAAACCGTTCTCTCTGTGCTCGGCCGACAAGAGGCTAAAGGTGAGAAGAAGACGGAAGCGGCGGGCTCATGCTAGCGAACCTTTGCAGTTGACTTCACTGTCCTGTCTCTGGCTAGCCATTAATGATTTAGCCCTGTTGAACTGCTGGTGAAGAAAATGTCAGACTAATCATGCTGGGCAGAACTTCGCAAACAGCTGTCGGACAGCCTGGATATCTATGTTCCGTCTCTCATGCAGGCACCATCTGAGATAGCGAGCCGCATAGAGCACTTCCGATCGCAGACTCTCGCCAGCTTCGACCCGACGGACAAGAAAGACACGGCGATATCTGAAATAAACAGGTACATGGACAACCTGATCGGCTTGGACAGCTTCCAGGTTCCAGAGATACAACTAGACAACTCGCGCGCCGGCCTATACATTTACCTTAACGCTGCGGTTAGGCGCCCGATGGGACACGTCCACATCCTGTCGCGGTCTGAATGCTGACGGCTTGTAGCTTGTGGGGCGGCCACTCGTCGATGACACGGCACTATTCACGTACATGCACAACAGGTACCAGGTACGATCTCTCGCAGCCTTGGTTCGGTTCGTGGCGTGATGCTGACCCAGAATTCAGGGCGACCTCAACACGATGGCCATACAGCTTATCCTTGCATCCTTTGACGTTCTTGCCAACGCCGTCTTCCGCGGCGAGGGAGCAAAGAAGGGCCACCTGCTCAAGTCGTATCTGGTCAACAAAGTGCCGCTGATCCTACGGTCTCTCGCCGCTTCTTCGACCATGTATTCCTTCAATGCCGAGCTGTGCATTTCGCAAGCGCTGGGGCAGGTCGACACCAATGTCTTCCCAACACTGTCGGGCTTGTTTGACATGCACAATTCTGGCTCGGGCCCGTCGTTTCAAGACTCGGTCCGGCAGGATTTCTGCTTCGCGTGCCAGCTCCATGGCCTGCTCTCTCCAAATGCCACCGAGAATCTTCTCGGAGACATCACCTACCAGTCTCTGCCGGATGAGGGCCGCTACATCAAAGAGACACTCGTCGAAGCCTGTCTTGAAGACCTAGACAGAACGCAAAAACTGATTAGGGAGCTGGACGAAGTGAACGGAAACGTTGGTGCTGCGGCCCAGGCCATAACCGAGGTATGCGACTCTTTCCCACCACCCAGCCCATTGATACTAACATGGAGACTGCAGGTGATTCGTAGTCTCTGTCGCAACAAGGACACAATGACTCTCAAACAAGTTTGCAGCCAGCTCGCCAGTAAGCCCGTGTCTCTGGACATTCTGCTTCTTTTCGAGAAACCGGAGAGGGTCCTTCACCCGTTGTGCGAAATCCTGGACAACTGGAGTGGGTATGATGAGGACCAAGGGGAATACCAGCCCGTCTACGAGGAGTTTGGGTCCATTCTCCTGCTCCTGCTGGCATTCACATACCGGTACAGCTTCACCCTTGCCGACTTGGGCATCCGCTCGGCCGATTCGTTCATGGGAAAGCTGCTGAGTAGAGGGCAACTCTGCCGGCCCTTGGAAGATCTCAGCGAGCAGGAGAAGTCACACATGAATGGATGGATTCACGGACTCTTTGACAGCGAGGCCGGCGGCTTGGGAGATGAGTTGATGGCTTCGTGCCCACCGCAAGACTTTTATCTGCTCATGCCTACGTTATTTCACCACATCGTACTGGCGCTGAGTACCGGATACCTCACCGAAGAGATGCTGAAAGGGGGTCTCGAGTGTAAGTCTTCCCTCCCCGCACTATTTTGGGAACCGGTTCTAACGGCAAATTAGACTTGGTCGACGTGCTCCTCCTGCCATCGCTGGTCCCCGCCCTCTCGTTCCTGTCAAATCGCCTTTGGGCCGATGAACCCCAGGGGCAACGCGCCATTATCAAGATCCTCCAGCTTATCTTGGTGCCGCACTCCATTTCAAATGAGGCATCGGCCTTGCTCTCTTCGGTTCTCAATATTGTGGCAAAGCCTCTTGAGCACGCATTGCGCTCCTACCAACGGCAGGACCCAAAGTCTCCGGAAGTGGAGCCTCTGCTAAGGGCCCTGAAGGATAATCTCCCAGTATCCAGGCGAACGGGGGGGGCCGACCACAGCGAACTCGAGCAGTGGACGGCTACAATCATCGGGCCAAAGGAAATCGGCGGTCTTTCGGCAGCCGTCAGGCAAGCGGTGCAAGGCTTGATCCAGTGGGCACAGCAGAGCTCGCTCAACGGGTTGATACCAACCACCACATATTGTCACCAACAGACGCTAGTAGCCATCCAGATGCTCGGCGCCAAACACGTCCTCTGGATCCTCCTGGAAGAGCTAAAAGCCTTCACGGAGGCAGGCAATGCGCCTGTGGCCTACGACGTGGTCACGGCCATTGTGTGTGCGCCAGACGTCAAAAACGACGCCTCGACGGCAGCGGCGGCCACGGCGGTGCCGGATGAGACGGGCGCGTTTCCGGCCCCGCTGCAACGGCGGCTCACGCTCCGGGAAGCGCTGAAGGCGGAGGCGGACGACTGGAAGAAGATACAGAAGAGTAACGAGGCGATGGCGGAGACGGTGGTACGGCTCTACCGGCGCGTCGAGGCGCAGATGGCGCTCCCGCCTCCGCCGGCGGCCATCTTGCAGCCCGAGCTTGGGTCGCTCGGTGGCGACGAGCTCGACGAGGCCGCTATGACGGCCGCCGTCGCTACCATGGTCGACTCGTCGGTCGACGCAATGACCATCGACACGACGGGTCTAGGCTCGGGGGTCGATTTGGGGGACCTTGGGCTGAATAGTGGGGCGAACTCGGCCGTTGGCGGGCTGGACATGAGCAACGACGACATCTTTGGCGGGCTCACGGGCGTGACCGACTTCACTACGGATTTCTCGAGCTGGGACACGATGGAGTTGGGGTGAGTAGGGCGGTGTCGAATAGATGAGGTGCGGTGTCGGCGGGTTTAATATCGGCTGAAGGGTGAATTAAGTCTAAGTTCTAGACTCAGACTCTATGACTCCTCGAAGTGAAGAGACTCGAGCGTTTTTATTTAATTGGGACGTTGGGTAGCTCGTTGATCACGATCATATGCACAGCGCATACAAAGCATTATTCATGTATTTATTTACGTCGGCGAGGGAGGGAGGAAATCTTGCGCAGCCTGGGTACGCTCTAATAGAGGAGTGTACTTAAAACAATGTTTCTTTTTGACAGATTGTCCCTCTGTTCCGGTCATTTATGCCTATGTACAGACCAATCCCTGAATGTTTGTTAGTCGAGGACTGACTCCCCAAAGTCTGAATGGCCTCAATACCTTTCTCTTCGCCCAAATTTTTTTTTTTGCTGGAGGTAACAGGTAGCTATCCGAATCCCTTTTATTGAATCCTGCAGGCCTATCTCTCCCCAAGAAACACCTATCCAGGGCTTTTCCCAGCCGGTTCATTTACCAGTCTTTATTCTGCCCAAGTACCGCGCCAACAGACACCTATTTGGGGGTTGGATTGTATGACCTTATGTATGACGAGATGGAAATGCTCTTTTACCTACTCGGGATAATTGCATGGCGGGTATTATGATCTGGGTGACGGGTAGACAGACACATCACCAAGGGGAATATCGACGCCAGCAAGAGTGAGGTGTCCTGGTATGTGACTTGGATTCTCTCGAGTTTGGCCGAGTTTGGCCACGGCGCTTCTGCGAGTGGGAGACGGGATTTTACACCGCGGCCAGACGACGCAGTGGTTGCCTGCCTTCTGGCTTCTTTGTACGAGGCATGTTTCTCCACGAAGCTGTGCCGCAGGACTGCCGCTGCGAGGACGCTAACACAAGAAACAACAGGAGGTTCAGAAAGGTTAGGTTGTGGAGAAGACGATCGTCCGCTAGGTAGGGGTGGGAGCTGGAACCTTGTTTGGAAGGGGTGGTGGCACGGTGCGGGGAACTGGAACTGGGGACAACCAACCGGGAGGAAGTGTTGCATACGGCTGAGCTGAGCTGATAACTCCATTAGGATCATCATCGCGCGAATTCCATGTCAAGAGTCTCCGGAGTAATGAGTTTGAGCGTTGGGTGTTGCAGGCTTTTCTAGCCATGTTCACACTGTAGATATGGTCGGAATCTCGAAGGGTAATAAAACCCGTCACAGATTAGTATGGAGCGTAGGTTAGGTTAGGTTTGATGCCATCAACGCCGTAATCGGAAAAATACCACATTCGGTCACCGGCCGGGCACAGCCCAGCTCCACAAACTTGGATGGAACGGGATGGACGAGGCCAGCTTCACGAGCGGTTTGCTCTGTTCAATGCCAAGCCTGCCCGTCATACGCTGCCCACCCCCGCGCTTGCCCTGAAGGAGCCTAACGCGTCAATATTCACGCACTGTAGCTTCCCGGGCTGGGCTGCATGGGCCATCCATCACTTGCACCTGCCCGTCGAGGACCTGAGGGGTGGTTCTCGAAGGCTTGGACGTAGCCTGGTCAAAGTTTTCTTTCCCTCAGATTTGGGGGAGCCGGAGAGGGAATACCGTCACTAGAGGAAAAAAGAAAAAAAAAAGAGATTGGGGTGGCTGTGATAAGATAAGGTGCTGCGGGCGTCGACGCCGTCGAGGGAGTGGCTTGACCCCCTGGTCGTCTTTGCTGTCGACGATTCGCTGGCCGACACTCATAGCAGACGCCTCCCGAGGGGAGACACCCATCGCGGCCCATGGATCTCGGGCGGCAAGCCACGCCAATGGCTGGACAATGCAATCTACGAGCGACTGTTCAGCTAGGGGGGGGGTCGATTAGAGTCACTGGACTGACTGGGCTAGACTATATTCAACGCGAGGCTCGAGTGACCTGGCCTGGGAAATAAATATGGATTCCTGCTACCTGGCCCAGATCTTCGCGGTACCTTTTTTCCAACAAGTCGTGTACTAAGTACCCCCTCCCCCTTCCGCATGTGGCATGTGTTGCGGTCGCGCGCCCATGCCCGCCCGACCGACAGACGACAACGTTTTCTTTCCTTTCTCTCTTCCATACATGATATCTCTCTGCCTCTTCTTCTTGCTGCTGTGAGACGGAATCTTGTTGTTATTATCGGCACCAGCTTGACCCCGCAGAAAAGGATGAAGGGCGCCGTTGGCCTTGCGGCGCTGGGCTGCTATGCCCTCAGACTCACAAGCGCAAAGGTGCTGAAATGGAGTCCGGACCACGACGACGCCAACCGGAACCGGGCTCCGGCCCAGGCAACTCTCGGCTACATGCCCTTGATGGGCGTCTTCGCGCCCGCCCCGATGCCCACCCCGGCGCCGATCTCTCCGCAGCATCATCTCGACGCCAGGGACGCAACCGACAACACCTGCGCCTATATCAGCGGGAGCTCTGGTGAGACTCGTCTCGAGCTGAAATGAATACCTACTTTGGAAATAAACTGATTCGGTTGGCAGAATACCCCCTCTACTGCCCCGTGACGGCCCGCTGCGTCTACAACAACTTCAACTCCCACGTGGGATGCTGTCAGGACTCGTCCACCATCTGTCCCGTCTTCACAAAGTGCCTAGACAGGACCCAGAGCGCCCGCTTCACCACCGATAACGGTTTCACTGCGTGGTGCGGCCAGGCCTCGTATCCCCACTGCCTTACCCACACCTTTGCCGGCCCTAGGACCGGATACACCCTGCTGGGCTGTGGCGTTGCCGCCGGCACCGACGAAGTCCTCCAAACCGTCTTCTCCATCTCGGCCCCGTCCTCGACGACATCTCTGCCGACTACCAGCTCAAAGTCTAGCACCGGCACCGCAGACACGGCAGGCGTCACCGACAACAGCTCGCCTAACAACCAGCCCGCCTCGTCTTCGCCCTCGTCCTCGCCCCCGATCGCCGCCATCGTCGGCGGCGTCGTCGGCGGCGTTGCTGTCATCGCCGTCCTCGCCTTTTGCATCTTCCTGCTGGTCCGCCACAACAAGAAGAAGACCGCCGCTGCTACCGCTCCCCTCCCGCCGAAGGATTTCAACGGCCCCTCGGCCCAGCACATGTCGCAGCAGCCGCCCGCCGTCGGCCACTACCCTGCCTCGACCGCCGACACAGGCCACACGGGCTTCTCTCCCGTCGGCACGGGCGCCGCCGGCCACGGCTCCATGTACGACCAGGGCGTCAGCCCCCCCGCCAGCCCGCCGCCGGCCTCCCATAACAGCCCCTCACCCTCGGGATACCCGCTCCCGCAGACCACGCCACCGCCCAGTAGCTTCGCCAGCGCCGCTGCCGCCTACAACCACTCGCCGCCCCCGACACAGTACCAGAACACCCCGCCGTCCGCATACTCCTCCACCGGCTATCCCACCCCGGGCTCGGCCGCTCACCCAGGCCCCTACCCCCCACATCAGCCGGGAGCCTATCCCCCTCAGCAGGGAGCCTATCCCCCACAACAGCCGGAAGTCTATCCTATACAAGGAGGAGGCTATCCCGCTCAGCCACAGCAGCAGTACCAGGCATACGTGCCGCCGCCACACCAGCAGTTACACCACCCGCCGCAGCCGCCGCCGCAGCCGCAGACGTACTCTGAGCTGCCGACAGAGCGGGGAGACGGCGAAGTGCGCGAGCTGCAGGGCTGATTTGGTTTCATCCACCACCTTTTCCTTTCCATTTTTAGGGGAGCATATGGAGTTTGAGTCATTTCGTCATTTGTTATTATGCTGCCACTTTGGGGGGTTTTTAACAGCCTACCTAGGTAGTTTGCTTCCTTGCTTGTCTGCTTTCTTCATTGCTTGCTTGTTGTTTAATACCCCGTCTGTCTGTCTGTTTACACATACTCCCACATGTCTGCACATACATACTTATATACACACATGTGTGCTATTTACTACCTAGGTACACATATTGTTCATACGTTTCATATCTAGGACGGTGTCTGATAGGATGGAATCGGGTTCGGCATGGTAGGAACCACAGTTGTAGTAAGGGTTGGGGGTATTAGGGTTATAAACCAGAGCAAAACTGATCTGAGCCAATCCGCAAGTCCGAGGCTCATGGAAGTAAGTGACCACCTACCGACCCAGTTCAGGTCATGGGGGGGGGGGGGTGGGGGGGGTTTGGGAGAGAGTGGTGTTTTGTGTTGTTTCTGTTCCTTTTTGAACACCCTCGTCCCCGTCTCGTGTGCAATAAACATGGTAAAAGTGAACAGTAAAGGTTTCGTTGTCAATGAGCAATCGTGAGCAGTTTTTCTCCTTTCTCTTCTTCCTCTTTCTCTTCGGTTATGAAAAGGGGAGGCAGTACAGACAACGGTCATCGCACAGAACAGAACAGCAGAACAGACGGTAAAATACCCGAGCATATCACGTCGTAAATCGTGCCGTTTGAGTTTCCGTGTTTGATTAGGAGGTAAAAGCGGCAATATGGTTCGACAAAAATAGGGGGGGAAAGCGGGTGTTACAGCGACGGAAGTTGTGAGACACGCCGAGTCGCACATACGGGAAGGGAAAAAAGGGGCGGCTCCACGTATAAATATTGACAACCCGCCGGGGGCGTAAGCCGAGTGGCATCGCCCCTGAAGGCACCCCCTCACATCGTTAATGTTCAATAAAAAAGTAAGCAAAGCAGCGCCCGCATTTCCCTGCCTCATTGCTCGGCCAATGCGATATTTATCTGCCAAGCCAAGCCCGCCGTCGTTCAGAGTTTGCTCCCCTGCGGCTTCCTCCGCCACTTGGCGTAGGGGTGGTCGTCGGCCGCCGACTCGGGGACGAGGTGGTCGACGGCACGCGTGTTTAGGAGGCCCGGGTGTAGCTCATCGAGGCTGGTGACGCCGCACAGGCGCATCGTGGTTTCGAGCTCCTCATTGAGTACTTTTTGCCACGTTAATCAATTATTCCCCCCATACCCGCAGAGACACAGACATGACAGGCAAGACTCACTCTCAATGTACCGCCGGACACCCTCCTCGCCGTAGTTCAGGCCATACAGGACGCCCCTGCCGACACCCACAGCCGTCGCGCCGAGGCACAGGGCCTTGAACACGTCGGTGCCGCGCGCGACGCCGCCGTCGACAAAGACCTGCACGCGGTCGAAGACGTGCGGGCAGCAGCGCTGCAGCTCGAGCAGAACTAAAATGGTCGCGGGCGCCGTGTCGAGGCTGCGGCCGCCGTGGTTAGACACGAAGATGGCGTCGACGCCGGCATCGACGGCGCGCACCGCGTCCGCCGCCGTCTGCACGCCCTTGAGCGCGACCGGCGTGCCGGGCGGCAGACAGCGCCGCAGCCAGGCCAAGTCCGCCCACGCCACGCTCGCGTCGACGTACTGTCCCATGATGCGGCCCAGCCCGCCGCCGCCGCCGTCGTTGCCGGCCCGCGTGCCCGCCATCGGCGCCCGCACGCTCTCGTCGGCGCGCACGCGCTCGTCCGCCTCGCGCTTGCCCATGACCGGCGCGTCCACCGTCAGGAACACGCCCCCAACACAGCCGAGTGCCGCGGCGGCTGCGAGCAGGCGCTCCGACTTCGCCCGGTCCTTGTCGACGTAGAGCTGGAAGAAGATGGGGATCATGTCTCCACCACTGTCTGAGCCCGCCGCCGGTGCCGGGGTGCTGCTGCTGCGGATGGCGTCGACGATGTCGCCCAGCGGGAAGCTCGCGCTGGTGCTGACGACCTGCGCGATGCCGAGCGCCTGGCAGGCGCGGCCGAGCGCGCACTCGCCGTCCGGGTGCACAAGGGTGCCCAACGAGGTCGGCGAGCAGAAGATGGGCGAGCGGACGTGCCTGCCGAGCATCGACGTGCCGAGGTCGACGGGACCTGAGACATCGCGCAGCACGCGGGGCCGCAGCCCGATCGCGGCGTAGGCGGTCGTGTTGGCGCGGTGAGTGAGGCAGTCGGTTGCCGCCGACGAGATAAATGCATAGGTTTTGGCGGGGAACGCGGATGCGGCGGCGGCGAAGTCGTGCGAGGATATCAGCGTGTGGAGAGGTGGTTTCAGGGGCCCTGGGGGGGGAGGTGGAGGTGGCGACGCAACACGATTTGGAGACTCGGGCATGGCAGTGTCTTTGAGCTTATGGGCTGACGGCGGCTTGGGTGCCATGGCAGCAACGTTGGAGAACAGCGATACAAGTCAATGGAAAGAGTCAAATCAGCAGCTGCTACAACGAGATATAGGTAAAAGCTCGGTGAAATTTATATCCAAAGTAAGACAAAAGAAGTTCAAAATATTCTGATTGGCGGCACCCGTCGACATTGCGACACTAACTCGGATGTCGATGTCGGTCTTCGGCGGGGAGCTCACGGCAGCCGGCAAACTCGGACGGGATTCGACCGAGCCGAGCAGCAGCGCTTTCGCTAAGAATGCCGCCCTAAGCGGGCCGGACAATGAAGCAAAGTCAAGCCACCGCGACGTCAATACCCTCCACCAACCCAGTCAAATGACACACAAGCTGCTCAAACTACCCCCCAAGAGCCTTCTGAATCAGCGTCTGGGCTCTGCCGCTGAGCTGCATCTGCAGGGCGAGGGCGTGGCCGGCGGGGCTCATCTTGGCCCACGTCTTCTGGAGGATGGCGACGATCTTGTCCTCGTCCATCTCTGGCTTGCTCTCGAAGGCGTCGAACTGGTCATCAAGAAAAACGAGGCAGGCCACGTCCTCGAGGACCTGCGTCTCGTCGTCGTCGCGCAGGTTCTCCTTGCGCACCAGGGCCGCAACGCGGTCGATGTCGTGCGCGGCCAGCGGCGGGTCGACGGCCGGCGACGCCAGCAGCTCGGCTACCTGCGCTGCCGCCTGCGACTTGAGCTTGGCCCGCCACGTCAGGTAGCCCGGCCGCGTCATGGGATAGCTACTCCGCGGGATCTCCCATCTGTGGAGCGCGGGCAGACGCGGATGAGGCGGGCCCGGCTTGTCAGGTCATCAATTGATACAATGAAGTAATTTCCCTTGTCAAAAAAGTCAAAAGACGAAAGAGCGCAGTAAGTTCAAGCAAATAAGCACCCGACCCAGAGCTTCCTCTTTTGGGTTTGGGCTGGCACTGCTTATGCAGGTAAGGTATATAATGAAAAGAGAAACCGCAGACTGAGAGGGAAGGAACGAACGGACCGTCGAAAATGCTGCGCACGGCAGGCAAGCTGCAAGGTCGGCGAAGCCTCTGGGCTGCGCGCCGCGAGCCAGCGCGTCATTTTCTGCGCATAGTGAAGCTCGTACGGGACAGGGCTGCTCTTTCCCTCGATCGTCTTGGGATCGCAAGAGTGCGCCTCGTCGATGAGCTGCGAGGCCGTGGCGTAGTTTCCCACAAGAGGTTCCATGTTTCTTTTCCGATTAATTCTCGAGTTCGCGTCTTTTTTATCTCCCAAGGTCTTTCGGTCCGACTCGATAGTAGCTCATGGGTTGGTTGCTTGCGAGTTCGGCCGTGATCTGCTGCTGTGTTCCCCTTTCTCAAAGGGACTTGATGACTCAGCGACAAGTCCTTTTTGTGGCCCCTTCCGTTCCCCCTAGCAACATCATCCAGTCCGTCACCCCTGGCGTTTGGATTTGAGGCTCTGCACGCTCCAACGTCAAGTCATTAGACAGCACCAAGACAAAGTGAGGATAATCAAGTTTTGCATCAGGTTGCCATTACGTCTTGTTTTCGGTCATGTTCGCATAACCTCCTTGTCTTGGGCTCTCTCTCCCCTTTCTTTTGTATTCCTGCTTTCATTTCCGCTCAACTTCATTATTGCCGTCCAAACATTAGATTTTACTCACTATTTTTTGTATCGTTGAATGTATGTACCTACATGTTGACATGATGATTGTTTATTGTACGGCTGCTCGATTGTTCTGTTCTGCCGGAAATGATGCGCTTGAAAGAAACGAATGTGGTGAGAACTCGCCTAGCATCGATAGCTGTTACAGAACGTCTCTTTCATTTCCGGTAGTCTGCCTAGACGTACTATTACTATTTTATATGACCAACACTCGTGAACGGTGCAGCCAAAACAAATGTCAGTCGCAGGTAAACTACTGCTAAAATGCGGCATCAGCTCGGGCAGCGAGGCATCTTACGGGCAATTGCGTAGGGAAGGGGAGCTTGGTAAGATACAGGCGTATGTAATTCGTTGCGGTCGGTACTGGTCATCCTCGGAGTGGTGTACATACAGACTACATTTGACTGCTGTGTGGTTTCGCTGGCGGAAGGAAGGTGCACTTCCTCACCTCGCCCTCAAAACCCGGGCTCTTTCCTCTTTCCTTTCTCGCTTCTGTCCGCTTACTCCAAAAACCTCCACACCCTGACACAGTCGCGCTTCTTCTTCCCCTCCTTTCGCAGATCGAAAGGCGAGTTAAACAGGCCCTTGGCTTCTCTCTTCATTGGAAATTGTCGCGTTCAACCGGCGGCATCTTCCTTCTTGCAAACATCAACGCGTAACAACGCCCTCAAACCTTGAACCTTACCGCAGGATTAAGGGACGCGACGATTTATGACCGCGACCGCGAGTCCTCGCTTCTATTCCTCCTTCCCTCATACATCTTCCTCTCTCTGCCGGGTTCTGCGCCAGACCACTGGTCACGACCTTTCCCGCCCCCCACTACCTACCACTTTCTGACTGCCCTGACTAGGCGGCTGTTGGCGCATTCTCTTTGATAGTCGGTGAATCTAATAAATCCTACTACAACATCACCTCGAGTCTCAAATCTAAAGTCTCAATCCAAACCTCAAATCTCAAACCTCAACTTCAACCTCAACCTCACTTAACCAAGTACCTACGCCTCGCGCAGCATCACCACCGCCACAATGCCGCCTAGAAGAGACGACCAGATTACTTCCGACGATTTCAAGGCCGGCAACGTCAAATTCTCCATGTCGAGCTGGCTTGTCGGGCGGGGTCCCCTCGTCCTGAGGGGGCCTCGCCCCAGGCCGGCTCCCAAGCCAGCCCGTGCTCCGTCGGTGACCCCCCAAATCATCAAAATCATCATTGAGAACCGCATTACTTATACTCCCGATAGCAGGTCCGTGGCCGACGAGTCTGAGGACACGGGGTATGTCGCCGGCCCCACCAACTCGAATTCTGATTCGTCCAACTCGGACGATGAAGACGAGAATTCTGACGACAACAAAGACGTCCGCATCATTATCAAGCGTGCGTCCAAAAAGGCCAACCAGGGCAACGACGGGGCTCAGACCAAAAAGGACTGCCTCAAGAAGTCCCATAAGTCGTCAAAGTCGGGCAAACAGCTCAAGGTGGCGTCGGCTTCTTCGCAGAATGAGAACGCCGACAGCACCTCGGCCAAGGGCGATACGATTGCAGAGTCCACCGGCTGTCGTGACTCAGACGGTGAAGCCAAGACCCCCAAGGAGACGGGTGGCAAAGCAACGGGTGGCCCTGTTTGGTCGGCCGCAGATGACGCCAAAGTCCTGTCGATGAAGAAAGGAGGCAGCACCCGGGCAGAGATTGGAAAGACGGTCAAACGCGGCAAGAATGAGGTGCAGAAGCGCCACAAAGAGCTTACCACGGCCGGCAATACGCTCGCTGCGAATGACACAGCCAATGACGGCGACAACGAGCTCACTGAAGCGGGCGAGCAAGCCCACCACCACGAGAAGGGCCACTGGGGCAAGGACGAATCATCTGCTTGCGAATCCGTCTCTGGGCCCAGCCCCACCGACGATGGCCAGGATTATTCTGCCGCATACGAACAGAACCTCTACCTCCACGAAATGCACTTCTTCCATTTGTACAGAGAGCAAATCAAGGAGAAGGATCTTGTGATTCCTGACGACCGGCTCACCGAGCGCGAGTGCAACATTATCGCCCTGCTCTCCGCCAGACGCCGCGCCAACTTCTACCTCCAACTCAAGTCGGAATTCTTCAACATCACCGGACGCAGGGTTCCCGCGCAGTATCTGAAGTACAAGTTTGACGAGAAGAAGTCGATCATCAAGAACCGAGATGGCCGTTAAGGGGATATGGGTGGCCTAGGGAGCTTTGGGTCGTGTGAGCCATGATACTCACGTAGTTCATTTTGTGCGATAGTTCTGGTTATTCACACCGATCTTTTATGGTGTTAGATGATATGACAGATTGATTTTACCTGGATTGTCTACGGATACTGGAGTAGGTATGGTTCATTGGCCGGAGTTTTGCGCGAAGTGGTAGATCGGCTGGGGCGTTGGTATTGCTTTACACGCACCGGGGCTTGCTGGAGATCAGGCGAGGATACATATTCCTTGCGGCGAAAAGAAGGTTGTGAGCTTGAGCCGAACCTTCTGAGTTCTTGTTTGCTGGGCTACATGCATGTATGGATAGGAAATCTCGGTATCGACAATAGCTGAATGGGCAATCAGTAACATACAGGTGTGATCCAGGTCTGACAAGGTAGTCAATGCCGGTATGTGATGATTCTCGATAACATGCCTTGGACTGCAAATGGTGAGTCTGCGTTTTTCTTGTTTTCCTTCTTGATGACGGAAAGTTAGGTGTGAGAGTTGACATCTTTTATTGCTGAGTGTTTTAGGGCCGACACTCTTGCGGAAACCGCCGACTCGAAAGAGCTTTTGTCTCCACGTTTACAGTGACCCCTTACACGCGATGTGAGTGACTGGCCTGCAGCAAGCGCCCGCCGTCAGGCTATTCTGAATCAACAGTCCCGATCATCCATTCGATCTCCCAGAGCTTGATTGCTCATTCTGCACACTCTACCCTTGAAACCCGCAACTCGCTATGACTGGATATCTGAGAATAAACATGGGACCCACGGGGAAGCCCTGCAGGACTTTGTCAGGGTCGGCCTCTTTCAGCGAGCTGTTGCTGTCGGCTCTTTACTCTGATCACAGCCATGACGCGAATCATCAACCATGCGTGACTCTTTCTTTGAACGGCTTCATGGGAAAGAGTATTAATACCCAGGTCGCTTTTCAGTTTTCCATTTCTCCTCCTCTCAGTCAACCAATACGGCCCAGCATATCAGCAGTATTTGAACGTGAACGCACTCTGCTTGAACCTAGTATCTCGCCCCTTATATGTAAGAAACCCCCCCCCCCTTATCAAGCCAACACCCCCAACACAGACAGAAACCAGCATGCCCGCGCTTTGGGACCTCCTCGGCACGACGTACCCGCACAACCCTAGCATCGAGCCGGTAGATTGGGACAAAGCCGAGCCGGTAGCATGGGTGTGCGCGTGCGGCGAGTGGCACCTGATCTCTGCACCGCGGTGCCACCTCACGTGCGCCGAGTTCCCTCGGCGCTGCGCAGCGTGCGCGCGCACGCCGACGAGGGCTAAGACGTGGTCAACGAGTTCTGCGTCGTCGTCGGCCGTGGCGCCGCCACCTGGACAAACGTCGGCGCGCCCGGCCGCGGCCTCGGCCTATCCCGCGGCCGCTAGCGCCAGCACGCCAACCACTTCGTCGAGGTCCGCGTCGCCGCCAGCCAGAAGCGCGGATACTACGGCCCCGACCCAAGAGTGCTGCCGCCGCCGGCGGGACCGTATCCGGATAGCTTGGCCACGGCCGTGCACAATGCCATGTACCCCGGTCAGGGGAGCGGGGGGTATAACGGCGCGGCGGGGTTCTGGCCGGGCGGTGCGGCCGCCCCGCCGCCCGAGAAGTGTCGCTCGAGGTTCCGCTGGCCGGCGTACGCTAGGGGCCTGGGCCCTGGGAGGGTCGACGCGTACCCCGAGGACGAGCCGCTGTATGATGCTTACTACACCTGGTATGAGAATCATGTTTTCAGCCCCGACACGTGGGGGGTCCCGTCGAGGTGGTTCATGAGGGGCAATGCGTGGCTCCTCCAGGACGGGTCAGGAGGAGGTGCTGAGCCGGGGGCGCCGTCGGTGTCGGCTTGAGATTGAGCTGAGTTGAGTTTGGATGGTGTGTGGTGTTATTGTTTCCTACTTTCGCGAGGCGTCGAGGTGCCTGGTTCCAAGTTGTTCTCTTTGTGTTTCTAGACATTTTAGTAGAGGCCCTTGCGAAAAGAGTACAGTTTTCAGGGGCTGCCCATCCGGCAGGGGAAAGATGAACACAGGTGCCTAATTTTTGCCGGCCACACGGCCACGGAACAAAGCCCCTTTTCGCCCTGACAGATTGTTCGCGAACAAGCGCGAAAACGCACGACAATGCATTGTCTTTCACACTACGCGGCGATGTGGCTCTGCAGTGCTACTATTAATACTTAACTTTTTGCTGGTTGTAAGACTGTTTACTCTAGGTTCGCTACTCACATGTAAATACGCATAGTAAGAGAGAGCGAGAGCAGACTCGCACGCATTAGATACGTCCTATCACAAGAATGCAGCTTAACTCTCTCTTCTCCCCGTCTCAACCGCAACCGTGGTAGCCCCTTGGCAACTCAACGGCCTAGTAAAGCGGTACGACCCCGAGGAGACACCGCTCTACCTCCACAACCCGCGCGAGGTCGCGTGGGTGTGCGCGTGCGGCGAGTGGGAGCAGATGGAGGACTCGTGCGCGCGGTGCGGCCTGCACCCCAATGACGAAGACTCGGACCCTGACGGAAACAACGATAGACCCGCGCGGATACCCTTTGACGTCGTGAACCGGTACGGCGTCGTCGTGCGCCGGGGCGGGTCCCGGCTCGCGGACAGCACCAGCGAGCGCAACTGCGCCGGCCTGTACAACGGCCAGTGGCGCGACCACGCCATCCACTACAACGTTAAGATGCGGCCGCAGCCGCAGGAGCAGCAGCCCCAGCCGCCGGCAGACCCCAGCCTCTACAGGCTCGACGCAATGTATCCGGGCCAAGGCAAGTACGGCTACTTCGGCGCCGCGGAAGAAGGCTTCTATCCCGGCGGCACCCGTTACCCACCGGGACACCCCAGCTACGTGCCCCCTGCGCTGGACGGCCGGGAACAGGTCGAGAGGGGGATGGCGCGCGTCTTTTGTGACTATTTGACCGCCGAGCCGGAGCAGGTTGCTAGTCTGAATACCGAGGCGCCTGTCGCGGAGCGTTTTAAAGGCCGGGAGAGACGGCGGAGAAATGGGCCTGCGCAGCTGCGTGAGCAGAACGGATGGCGTAGAGAGTTATGATCGTACTTAATGAATTGATAGCCATTTGCGTTGCTTTTCTCTTTCCCTAGCCGACGTCCTTTCTTGTGGGTGTACTGCTTGAATTGTGTCTGGTGAATCATAATAGGGGTAAAACCCGTAACCATTATCACACTCAATGACTTGGTATCGTTTATATTACTTTTGTTTTTCCCCAGCTGACATTCTTGTGCGCGTAGTTTTAGAATCACATGTGGTGAATCATAATAGGGGTAAGCCCGTACCATCTTGATTATGTTCATTTCAGTGTGTGTGTGTGGTGATAGATCCAACGGTGGAAGTCGCTCCTTGAGAGTAGACGAGATAAAACAAATCCGTATCACTGTCCTGCTTTGTAGTAAAAGAGCCACACCACAATCTGAGCTTTTGAAGCATGGCCAGGTTGAATAGTTGAAGTTGTTTCAGGTCTCCGTGTCTGAATTTCGCTCACACGTCACTCAGTTCTTCAATTGAATCCGCCTCGCAACGTAAGATGAAATCTATTACTCCCCTTCGCCCTGACCAGCTCCAACCTATTTACCAATTCATAACCGTCCAGCCCCTTGCCATGACGAGGGTTTGTTGCTCATATGATACGGCATTCAGGCCACACCTCATTCCCGATCTTCAAGGTATAAATACTCCCCGAGTCCCGGATGCTGTGTCGTCCTTCCACTCTCCCACGAGTCCTCTCTCCCACAGACACCGATTAACTACACATCTAGTCCTTGCCGAAACAGGAAATCCATAGTTTTTCTTTGGCGTCTGGTCATCTCTTTATCCTCTGCCTGAGAAAAATTACCATCTCCATGCCGGCCGCTCACGAGACGACCGATCTAGTAAGGTGCTGCGATCCCGAACAACAGCCGCCGGCGGACCTCCACGATCCCCTGCCCGTGGCAGCTCTGTGCGGGTGCGGGCATTGGTTCGAACTTCGTGACCTAGAGGGACTCCAGAGGCACCAGGCGTTGATTCGCCCTCCTCTGCCAACAGCAACAGCAGCAGCAACAGCAGCAGCAACAACAGCTCAGCAGCCAACCCCCTCCTCCAGGTCGCCACCACCACCACCACCACCGGCCCCGTCTCCGCCCTTTATATGCCAAGAACGACTCAAGATCGTGAACAAATACGCTGTCGTGCTCTACCACCGAAACAACCGCGTTGGGCAGCATCCGCCCGTGTTCCTGCTGCTGAGGGGATCGTGGCGAACGCACGCGCACTGGTTCAACTCCGTCACCAGCAGGTATCCGATCCTCCTTCCGGAGGCGCTGACCGACGAGCCCGAGGAGGTCGGTGATCTGCACACCGAAGCACACGTCTCGGGGCGCTAGTAGACATAGGTATGAGGGGTAGGTGTTAATCTGATACTAGGCAAGTCACTCCCCTCGAAGGAGATGATGAACAATGAAATAAACTCTGGATTTAATCAGTAGCCTCCCTATTTTTCACTCACGCGTTCACTTCACTCAACTCTTGCTTACAGTACTACTTACTACATCAAGGGGCGACTGAACGCGCTCTATCGCAACCCTGTGATGAAATACATTGCCACTTACCAGCTGGCCTTACTTCCCACCGCCTCATCTCATCGCCGTGACGAGTGTTTGTCTGGCTCATACAAAACAGTAATCAGACCACGCCTCCTTTCCGAGCCTCTCTCACGAGGTATAAATCCCCCTCCCCCCCCCTGTCCTAGCTTGCTGTACCGTCCACACATCCACACACGTACACGACGGTCATCCACGCGTCTAGCCTTTTGCCGAAACCAAACCTTCCGAAAAGTCTCGACACAAATTAACTTCGTCTCTAATCAACGAAAATACCATCGCCATGCCAGCTGCCCACGAGATCGCCGGCCTTAAACAGCTCTACCGTCCCTGGCTTCAGCTGGACGACATCAACAAGAACAACAACAACAACAACAACAACAACAACAACAACAACAACAACAACAACAACAACAACAACAACAACAACAACAACAACAACAGCAACAACAAACACCCCCTGGAGCTTGGTGAACAAGCACCGCGTCTTGCTGTACAACGAGCGCTACTGCTATCCAAAACCGCCCCTTTTCTGGTTGCACGGGGGATCGTGGAAACTGCACGCGCACTGGTTCAACTCGCTCACCAACGCGCCCAACGCGCAGCCGCCAGCGGTCGAGGCGCTGCTGACGGAGGAGCCCGAGGAGGTGGGAAATCTGTACAGCGAAGTACATGCCTTGCAGCCCCGGCAGGGATAATTTCGGGGTCAGTCGCCTAGATCGTTATCTATCTACGAGCAATTCAGTGCCGCGACAGATGCAGAAAGACGGGTGGGGGTCTACGACCGTGACGCACAGCATCTAGCATGAAGGAGCCGGCATAGCTTAGACCTCCTTTGACGAGTGAACCTAGACCTAGACCTAGACGGACGGATACCAGAAATTTACATAGTATTACCTTTATGTTAATTTTCGCCAATTTATTTTGAACAGAACATATTCATGAGAGCACCGGTTTTAAATCTCCAATGCCTCCTTGGCGAGGCTGCCGCTTATCCCTGAACAGGACGCTCTGTTTGTGTTTGTTTGCCTCCTCTCCTCAGCCACAGCCCAGCCAGCACATCAGACTACCGCTACGCCGGTAGACGAGACAGATGCCTGCTACCTAGATACCTAGCGCATCACATACCCCCATCTCCAAGTCTTGTGATCAATCAAACACATGCAACCCACGCAAGCCGTATTGAACCACAATCGATACCCAGACAATCCGTCTCGACATCTGGTGCATAAAAGTCGGACATCACGCCAGTTAACGACATATGCTGAGAATCTGCTCATCAGGACAAGTTTGGCCAGGCATTGTTTACTCCTTTACCTACACGGCAATCACTTAACGCGCCAAAATCTAGACCACATTTTACTCAGGACCTTGCTCCCTCCATTCAACCCCATTTACTCAATCACGTGTTCGATTTCCTTTCAAGGCGCAGATGTTACTTCCACTGATGAGTATTAATTATGTAACATGCTATATAAACCCTCGCCCAAAAACCAAATCTGACCTCCCCTCCAAGCATTGAAATCATCTAGAGCGAAACATAGAAATACAACCAGCGGCGGTACATAGCCCCCCTCCATTCTCGGGAAATGCTGCCGCCCCTCGGCCCAGATGCCGTCCCATAATACAAGTCTGTAGGTCAAGTAGGTACTCTGAATCCGGTATATATGAACACGGTAAAAGACAATAGAGGTCAACCCAGTCAAGCAAGGAAAGGCCAAACCCCTTCGCAAGACACCGTCGCCACCTCGACGCCTCGGGTATCATCAAGAGAAAGGAAATAGGCCAGAGACAAAAGAGAGATATTCCCCATTTTAAGCCACCAAGGAAATCCAGATTAGTTACTACAATTTTATAAAGACAAAAACAAACGGTGCAACTCCGGTCCAGAGTCAATGCAAGCTCCGACAAAATGCAGAAATTACTAACCCCAACATGGAAAAACAAATGGGTACGGAACAAATAAGCACTCCAGCGATCCAAATGTCACTGACGAAAAACATCCATCGAGCATGGTCGGGATATTGGCCGGTGGTACATGTCGTGTGTCGAAAAATGGAAGTGCGGTATATGCGCCACATCGAGGCGCAAATCTCTACGACGAGGGATATCTCATTTGGGCGATTGTAAGAGAGGCCGACATTGGGTGTCGGCGCTCAAATCATTCCAGGCGGGACACGGCCTTCGGCTTCAGCGCTAGTCGTCTCCAACTGTGCCTTGCTGTTGCCGTTTCCATTGCCGTTGCCATTGCCGGGACTGGACCTTGGGGACCGACTATTGTTTGTGCCGAGTCCCCGCTTCACCATCCTACCCAGGACATTCACGAGCTCGCTAGTGTCGTCGAACATGTCGTCTTCGATGCCCTCCGTGGCTTCGTATGCCTGGGTAATGGTTTCCTTGGCAACCTTCCGACTGCCTTCGGTGTCATGCACACACTCGTAGAGAAACGCCGCATACTCGGTTTTGACGGAGAGACGGAGAGAGTGTGATCCCCACAGTAGGGTCTCGGCGTACTGTACAGCTTCCTGGAAGTATTGGTAGGCTTGGGGAAGGTAGTCGCCCGGTCTCATGAGAAAGGCGGCCGGGGACTCGGGGCCAAATCCCGGGGGAGGGCCTACTGGACCTCCTTCGAAGGTGCGTGGAGTGATTAGAGATAGCTGCCCCATGTCGTACTCGTCGTCTCTTGCCACTCCTTTTCCCTTATCCAGGCGGATCGGTGCCAGGCCAGGGGCCGCCGATGTCTGGCCTTCTGGAGTGCCGAGGCTCATGGACGAGACTGAAGGCGTGTTGTGGAACAAGACAAAAATATGGTAGAAAGAAGCGCGGAGCTTATATGCTAGGACCTTGAGCTCGACGTATTTGCCCACCATTGGCAAAACATATTGCTCGAGTAGCACCAGACCTTCACGGGACAGCCAGATGATGTGGAAGTGTAGCTCCAGCAAGTCTGCTGTCCGGGCGGTGTCGACCCGACTTTGCTTCCGTGCGCTGACGAGCTGGCCAGAAAGGTTGATGGACAGGCCCAATATCCTAAACAAAACCTTAGCAAGTAGCGGATTGTCGTTTTCTACCGCCTTGGCAAGCTTGCCGAGAAACTTCTGATCGACTTCTGAAGAGGCCATCGGGGTGAGGCTGCCCGTGTTGGAGCAGCGTTGCGCGTCACAGTCCTTGGAGAGAGGGGTAAAGGCTTGACTGCCGCGGTGATATCAGACACGGGGCAGTAGCCTCGCGAGGGCCGTACCTGTGCTCCCGTTCCAGACAAGCCTCGAAACTGGTGACTGCTGAGATGGCTCGTCCGTCCCATAGATGATAAGTAAATGAGTGCGTCGCCTGGCGGGCTCAGCCTCTGTTAATCTCCGTAATGATGGCGTAGTTGGTGGAGAGCGTTGGGTTTTCTTTAATTAATTACACAAGCCTGGGGCAGAGCTTGGGTCAGAATTTGGGCGACGAGGCGGCCTCTGGTTGATTGGAGGATAACTGACCAATATGAAGCAAACCAGGCCGCAAGAGGCAATTTGTACAGACGGAGCGGCAAATCAGAGGAGCGGAGGGGTAGTCGTTACCAGTAATGAACCCCGAGGGGAAGTTGAGGCTCAAGTTTGGTGGCGGAGGACTTGCTGGTTTTCGAGCTGAGCATGGCGACGACTCGGACCTGTCTATCGAGCACACACAGAAATGAGGCCTGGATGACCCGAGGTGGGTTGGAGGGTAAACAATGGGCTGCTGGATATGCCGGGAACCCAAAGGTCAGAGTATCTCGGGCAAGGGCCCCGCACTTCCTTCCTTGAGGGGGGACAGGGCGGTGAGCCGGCGGTAGACTTGGCTCTTCCTCAGGCGTTATCCTCAAGCAACAACAGACGGGCAGGCAGGCAGTCAAGCAAGCGTGCCAAGGTGGGATCGAGGTGGAGCCTCAGAGGTCCGACAACGTCGGGCGGAGGAAGGCGGACTGGAGTGGCAGGAGGAGGCCAATGGCAGTTCAATTGGGGCCGTGGCTCATGGCTGGACTTGAGATTGAGACTTTGAGGCAAACTTCGGGATTGAGAAGACGACAATGGCAAAGTAAACACGAATATTGACAGAAGCCACACTAGACCAGAGCACCCAGTCCTGTGCGTGGCAGGCTAACCTGCAGAGGCGAGGGCTGACGCGCGGGCCGGGGCCTTGGTTATGTGGTTTAAAGGAGTCGTGCAGCAAGGCAAAGCAAAACCGAGGGTCTCTCATGCATGAACGAGTGTTTAGTGTCGTGAGGGGTGGGCCCTTTTGACAGCTTCTGAGCGCGACGGTGACTTGCCGACCGACACCCTGAATCGAAACGACGGCCACACAAGACGGCCTGGCTGACACGTTGGCTTAAGGCTAGCAAAAAAAACAAGATAGGCCCAAAACAAAACAAACGAGGACAAGAATTCAATGTCCAAGAAAGAGAGAGATAGAGAGAGCGGCAAGGCGAATATGTCATACGGGTAAGGACAGACTGGGCGACTGCGAGCGAGACAGACTGCGAGAGTCTGGAGAGGCGGGTCAAGGCTGTAGGCGAAAAGCGAATGGAAACCGTTGGAGGTGCAGATGGTCGCTGCAAAGTGAGTTGTCCGCCCTTCAATCAACCACTGCATGGCATGCCCCGGCACCCTCAGACTCCAAAACGGCCAGCGACGGCGATTGGAGGGCAGATGCGCGCGAGTGGACAAGTCCGTCACTGGGGTCTCGGTGTATGACCCAAGAGACGCAGCGTATGCGTTCGCTTGATGTATGATGTGTCCTTCGCAGGAGTCGGGATTGACGGTCGGTGGTCGATGGTCGCAAAGTCGTCCCCTCGCGTCCCCCCCGAGCGCCAGCGCAGCGCAGCACGCGCCAATCGAAGCCCAGCCCCAAACAGATTCTGTCTCTAGAGTCTGTCTAACGGCCAGTTGATTGAGGCCGGCTTCCTCGACGAGCCCTGGTGGGAAAATGAGCGGAACTGGCTAATAGAGCCAATGGCGTGTGTCGTATCAATTGAGGAAAGACTAAAATGAATGGATGCGAGGGGCCGTTCGATGTGTTGTTGCGAGAAAAGCCAGGGAGGGCCTTGGCGTTCGCCTGAGGTGTGCTAAGGTAGCTGGGCTGAGCTTGGGCCGGGCTGACAGTGGTCCATGGGTTCCTGGTTCCAGGTTCCATCCTTCCGTCACCGTCTGAACAAAAGACGGGAAGGGACGTCTGATGAGCCAACAAGCGGGCCTTTGCGGCAAGCGCCAGCGGCTGGGTAATGACATTCCCAAGGTGGATGTTTTGGGACTTCAAGTTCTTGCCCAGAGACACTGACGCTCTTTCCTAACAAACCTGTCCGACCCCGTTCATACTTTGTACTTTCCTCCAAGTCTATACTCTTATTAGATCTGCAAACCTTGATGAAATTTGAATGATTCAATTCCATCCAAAACGTGAAACGATGTGCTTTGTTGGAAACTGCGAAACTCCAATGGCTGCAATTATTTCGACCATCACGGACCAGGACTTCGGACCATCATTTTGGATTACGACATTCATCAAGCGGGAAGGATCAAAGCCGTGTCTGAGACAGATTCCCCCCGGAGCCGTCGCCTTCTCAAGGACCTAAAAGACAAGACTCTGGCCATTGACAATTAACCTACGGAACAATTGAACAGGTCTAGTCTCGGCTAGTCCTTGAGTCCTTCCCTGTTACGGATACCTTAATCGCCGTCCGAGAGCCGCCAAGTTGAGCATTGTCCTACCTACCTTAGGTACTGCTGCTGCTTGCAACTTGCAACTTGCAACTTTCGTGACAGAACAGGAGATGGGGCTCGGGAGCGTTGGACGGCACAGGCGCGCGCGCAGGCACACGACAGCACGGCCGCTTATCTCTCTCTATCTCTCTCTCCCTTTCCGACCCGAGTCCTCAAGTGTCGCGAAACAGCCGCATTCTCATCCAATACTACCTGTCCACTTCTCATATTGAGGTACGCAGAAGGTCTGAGGTGAGACATCGAAGGCGAATGCCGAGGCCAAGACGCCGACAAGATCTCGCTCATGCTCCTCAATACGCACGCACGCACGCACGCACGCACGCACGCACGCACTGTCACTGCATCTACATAGTACACCTGCATCGCATCATGGTTCTATTTTAACGGATGCACCCGATGCGCGGGGGCGTCAGTCAGTCAGGTCCTGGGTCGGGGGTGGTCCGTCTTGGGGGTTCCCCCCGGCTTTGTGGTGTCCTTCGCCTCGATAGCCGATCAGAGGTTGGGACCAGGAACGGGAGTGAAGCGCCACTGCACATGGACTCGCCGAGTCCCAGTCCCACACCTCCCACCCACTGGAGGTCTTTACCAATTCCTAGTCCTAGGGCAGGGCAGTTTCCCACAGGGCACAGGCCGCAGGGCCACAGCCAGGCAGGGGGGCGTTCGTCCTGGCTCACAGCTCCCCAGCCACCTCAATTCTCGACTTTGACGTGTAGAAAAGCCAGCCGCAGCCCCCAATTGGCTCCAGCCTCACACGACGGCCGCCCAAGCCAAGCACCATCCACCGATTCCACATCGACCATTGGCGCCCGGCATCCAAACTTAGTCGTCGGTTATTCGTAGGCGACCACACTTGGCCCTCAAATCTGCGGCCATGTCCATCTCGAGTGCGTTGTTTTGCCTTGCCTTGCCTTGCCTTGTCTCCCATCCCATCCATCATGGGCTTTGCACGACCTGATGAATGGATGGGCGCCCATGACACCACCGAGGAGCACCACGGCCCAACCGTCTAGGTCTGGGGAGACAAACAGCTCAGAGGTGAACTGTGAACTGGCGGTGAAGACCCGAAACAGACACCGAGACTCGTCGTCCTCGTCATCTTAGAGGCTCCGAACCCGTAGTTCACAGCTCTGTCGACGGCCCCCAAGGCCGTGTCGTCCCGGTTTCTCCCCTTTGTTTTCAGCAGGCACAGGTTCATTGATCAGCCCGGCCTGACAAATCACAGGCCCGGAAATTGAGACTAGAGTTCTGATCGGCTCTCCGCCCAGTTATTTTCTGGTTTCTGATGCGTTACACGGCAGTTGTTTTCCCGTGCCTGCAGCCCTACAAGAGCCCTCTTCTCAATCTCGAGAGAGAGACCAAGTTTCTCTCGGTTTGCGGCATGGAGTTCGGGAAAAGACCAATGGCCAGCCAAGCCTATACTCTCTCTCTCAAGACACGCCCCAAGGAAGCGGTCAGTCCAAGTAGCACATATCAGGGTGCCATCCTATAACCATATTATGTCCCATCTGGGACCCGGTTCATATCAAGTGATCAAAACTCGCCCGTATCAGCTCTCCACAAACACAGCATCGGGAGGAGGACTCTTAGTCATGGCCAACGGAGTGCCGGCCCGTGTTTTCGTTCGGCCCTATCCGTGCCTACTATTGGCCGCCGCCGCCGCCGCCGCCGTACCGGCCAAGAACGGAAAGGATGCCGGCACCGGCAGAGCCCATCATATGCAAGACTAGACTTGCTCCAGGCTGCTGCATCGCGAGCCTTGGCCGGTCCCGCACCACCACTGGCCACAAGGCTCTTGTCACCCGCGCTCGTAGCCGGATCGCTAAGGCAGCTGCGCCGAAGGCTTCAACCCGCTTTTGGTAACTGAGTCCTGAAAGTCAGCCTTCCCACGTTATTGGGCCGATTAATTTGCCAATGACGCAGTCGGACAGTGGAGGGTCAACTTTTGAGGACCCAATGCACCAGGCACGGCGCACACACGAACACCCACACATGCACACGCACAGAGTGTTGCACACACACCTACAGACCTACCTTTCCTACCTACATACATACATACCTACCCGCAGATGTATGTATGTGCCTTTGTATGGAGCTGAGAGCTGAGCCCCCCAAAAGCAGCTGCTGGTCAGCTTCATAAGCAGAAGCGGCTCATCCGAGATTTGCCATCAGAGCAAAACGCATATCGCTATAGCAATCGTGCATTTTGTCCGACTTTATTGACTGCAGGCGTGAGGCTGGCTACCTACCAATGTTGCCACTCGGCTTCAGCTCCCGTCGTATCTCGACTTCGTGATATTCCTTGGTCTGAGGAAAGGGGGCCGGCGATCCCAACCCGAGTCTCGGTGCTTCAATCACAGGAGTTCTGGGGGCAAATTAGACACCTACAAACCGAGCATTCTTATTGTCTTACTCGGTCACTCGGCCTCGTCAAAGCGCCCCTTCTTCGCGGCGACCTGTCTCATATATATCTGCTACAAGCCCATCACATATCACATCATAAAGAAAGAAAGATCATCACCAGCCAGCAGCATCCTCAGAATCATTGTGATCACCCCCTTCTTTGTCTCATCAGTGCCCAAGATCGAGTGCCTTCTCATTTCAAGCAGACAGCCTCGTGGGTTTATATCAACACAGAGAAACCACACTCTGAACCACATCCATCCCTTGTTTGCTCAAGAGATCAGACCCAAACAACCATTTTCTCATCTCTCACATATCCAACAACCCAACCCAAACCACTCCAACAACCAACCAACTCCAATCCACTACAACAAAGATAAGATGTGCCGGTACTACGCCCACGCCTTCGTGTGCAAGCATGTCACGCACAGCTTCGCCAGCTTCTGCAAGCCCGCCAGCATGATCCAGACGGCGTGTGGCGAGCGCCATATTTGGCAGACCATCCGCATGGACGAAGCCTGCGACGAGTGCAAGGCATGGTACTCGCCACCTCAGCCTGCCTATGTTCACGCGCCCGCGCGGAGGACAGTCAGAAGGTGATGTTCTTTGGCTTGAAGAGAAGCCGGAAAGGAAGCCGAATCCCAACACCAGCCAGCCATCAACCCGGAGCCCAAGCTCGGGGCACGCAACCAGGCTGGTTGATGCCACGAAAAGTGGGAGATGATAGCAGAGCCAAGAAAGGGACACTGAAGGGTTAAGGAATGATATGGACACCTCGGGGACCGAAAGAGGCTGCGCTTCGCTCGGGTTCTTGCGGAGAATGTGCTACCGAGTGTAGTAAGATTTGTAATAACATCCTCATGTACTAGGCTTGGGTTAGGGGTTTGTGCTTTGGAAGAGTGATAGCGTTTTTTTTTTACAATAGCGGCGGGTTGGAAGGACATGGTGGGTAGATGTGAACAGGTCTGGTTCTCGTTACGATCACGATAATACGAGGAGGCAAGATAGAGCAGGAAGCAATGCACTTTCAGTACCAGAGAAGCACTGGGATGGTAGAAGATTGTCATGCTAATAACGATTTCTGCACGAGATTGTCTTTGTCATTTACCGCCACCACAACACCTTCACCGCTGCCTCACATCCATGCTACCGACCTGATATAACCACCAACGCTTGCTAGACAGGTAGACAACCGCTTCCAAAGGAGATTCAAGAACGAGACCCTACCTTACCTACTATCCGATGAAGGGAAAAATGAACAAACCCTCAACACCAAAAAAAGGACAAAAAGGCAAAAAAAGCTCGGCCCCGGGGGGGGGATCGAATCCGGGCGTCCCCAGTATTCTCATCCCCCCCCGCAGGCCTACGAAAAACCCTGGCGTGGATGGGGGCCGGCAGGGATTTTTCATAGATAGCAAGACATAGCAGAAGCGTCTACTACTACCGCTTGACCACCCGCGATTCCTTACCCCAGGTGGGGGGCTAACTTGTAAGGGTGTCCGCGAAACGGGAGTTATATCCCCCTCTTGGAACTTCACTCCCTCCCACCCTATCCCATCCCATTATCTCATCTTCTGGGTGCGAGCCCAGGTGCTAGAAGCCGCCCTGGAGTTTGGGAGCTTTAGACTACCTGTCTGCCTGCCCCGCGTAGTATTGAGTAAACATGAAGCCCGAAATGTTCCCCCGTCCCCCCCGAAATTAAACATCACGGCGTTTGCAAATGTTCAACCCCCTTTCGCAAGCAGGCACGCGCGCCACCATCGCCAACCCCCAAAACACAACAACACGTCAATACCACCCATTTTCATAGTGCGATATGCAGCAGTGAATATGAAGCCGGCTTTTTATTTCTTTTCTTTTCTTCCCTCTTTTTGGCGACCGTCGTGCATGCGCACACACGCGCGCGCGCCGCGCCCCCTTTAACATTCGCGCGCCGTCGGCCCCACAACGACGCACCGCCCACCCCCTTTGACCACACCTGCACAACATCGCAAGTCAGTCCAACGTCACAGACCACCAACAAAGAAAGAAAACAAATGCACGCGAGCATATGTTTGTTCTTCTAAAACGGCAATTTTGTTCGTCGTCAAGAAAATATTGTACAAAATAGAAAAAGAAAAAATAAAATAAAAAAAATAACACACGTCCAGCGGCAGACCTTCCTCACGGCTCACATCCCCGTCTCCTCGTCCCGTCCGATCTGCTTTTTCTCGACAAGACCACTACTACCAAGCGCGAAACACCCCAAGGCAAGCAATGTTGGATACGGCCTCAGACACATGCCATGCAAGTGAGTACGATATAATATAATATAATATGGTAATTGCGAACACGGTGCTGCACGGTCTAGGAAAGGAGCCATTCCCCCACCTCTCCTCATTTGGTTTAGCGCGGCCCTTCCATTGACTCGACGACTCCATGTCCTTCGGCCCAAATATAAATAAGAATCCCCTCCCCCCGGCGTCTCTTTCTTGTATTCTTGACCTTTTTGCCCTTCTTCACATATTCTTCGCAATTACACCGGCATGCAACGCGGCGGCCGCACTTTATGATCCTTCATTTCGGCTATGTCTCCATCCGTCGTTCTCTCTCACACGCCTCGCCACATCGATCGCGCCGCCGTTTTCGTCCATTCCTCACTACCTGAAACCCACCCACCCCTCTGTGTCCTTTAAATTACCAGTAGGGCTTACTTCACTGCCAAAACTAACTTCTATTCCTCCTGGTGCAAGGCCTCGTATGCATAGTTGCGGTCCGGAAACCATACCTCAATCTAGTTGACGTGGTCGGGCGTGGGATCCTCGCCGCCTACATCCCTTAGCTACAGCCGCGGCAGCGACAGCTGGACGCCGTGGGCCATGCGCAGCACGGCCGAAAACTTGGTTTGTGTAGGAGGCGTGGTTGGTGACAGCGGCAGCGATGCCAGAGGCGATACTGAGGAGGGTGATGGCAATAGCGTCGCCGTACGATGCCCAGAACACCGTTCTCGAAGGAGAAGTTGGCCGAGTAGGAAAGCGTTAGCGAGAACGCGGTGTGCAATAGTAGCGTCGGCCACCAGATCTAGTGATATGTTGGAAACCCTCTAGCTAGGGTCGGACTGGTTGTCGTAGCAGTTTCCGGGCTCGTACTCATTGGGGAAGACAGCCACGTACAAGATCAATAGGCTCAGCGACTCTCCCGACTCTTCGTCCCGGAGCGGCCCGAGTCCGAGGGCGGGAACGTTAAGCGAGTTGCCGTTGAGCGGTAGTTGGGTATCGGAGGACGGCGTTAAGGCGATATAACCGTACGAGGTATCGTAAGGAGCAAGTGTAGTCTATATTACAGGATGCTAAGTAGTAAGTAATACTAAGATAAATTACCTAATCTATTATATTAATATTCTACTAAAGCGGTGAAAAATAAGTCAATCACTACTAAATAATAGAAACGCGAGCCTTATACGGTACTAGGGATTATAGTCGGTTAGTTACGAACGGCGTACTACGTATACCGGTCAAAGAGCCTCAAAATATAGTAGAAAGAATAAACCCTAACCAGTAACCCAGAAGAGAAGCCAAAGAGCGATATCCTCTAACTAGAGGGAGCCGGTAACCAACTTATATAAGGTAGGCCAGCTAAGAAAAGAAATCAGCGCTAGATAATAATAGGGAAGGGTATAAATAAACCCTTTGTCCTGTACCCCGAGTCCCGAGTCCATGCCGATCGTTCTTAATTAATTAGTACATTGCTGAAAGAAGATCATCTCCATTATACCTCTGAAACACCTTTAGCTTCCACAAAACCCTGAAGTGCGGTCTCTGACCATAACTTGACAATCCCACACGTTACGAGCGGGTCTAAAACTCCAATCTTCAACGCCGGTTCGATGCACATGTTTGGCGTACCGTCATCCCGGCCAGACCTGACCAACAAACTGCCTGCCTCGGTCATCCAAAGACAATCTTGGTTGTCGCCTGGCGTAGCCCAGTCTGGCGTTGTTAGGAACAGCAGCTCGTTTGATGTTGGAGAATTCAAGCGCACTTTCCAGTTGCCGGTCCAGTCTTTGTGTATGCGGTATGATGACCGTTGCGACAATGCTGGGGATTTGGACTGCTCAATTGCATTGTAGAGAGTGGTTTGGACACTAAGCTCGAGTTCGAATTCTTGATAATCGACGCGTAGACAGGTGATATGGTACAGCACGTCGGTGAAGTTAAAATCGTCGAGCTGCAGAGGGTATTCACCCATCTCGGCTCGACGCACAGCTCGACTGACGCTAATTATAGTGGAACTAGTCTCCATGACGTGGGAGACTTAATAAATGTAGCCAGCAGGGTCGGGAGAGTCCTATTGCAATCTAGGATAGAGGAACTGCCCAGACTATGTTCTCTTGACGAGGGTGCGCGATAGAGGATTGTCAAATAACAAGAACAATTTATGTTCTAGAGGGAAAGAAGGCGAAAGCATAACTGGCGTTGATAGTGGTGGTTCAATGCGGACCCAATCCGTTTCGCGTCCTCTCTGAGCGAGCTTAGTCGCAGTCGCCCCAGCGCTCTTCAGCTTTCTTACGATGACGGTCTCGTTCGCCTATATTGCAAGGTCGAATGGGGTGACGCCTTGGTCTGACCTAACATTGACATCGGAGCCGGCGTCGATAAGCAGCTGCACACATTCTTCATGACCATACGAGGCAGCCCAATGGATGGGTCGGTTCCGCTCTCGAGCAAGAAGTGTACCAACTCGGTCTCCCCATTTGACGCGGCTTCGTATAGTGGACTGACACCTTGAAGGCCACGGGTCGACGGGTCTGCTCCAGCATCGAGCAGAATATCCAGAATTTCCTTGTTGCGTGACCTGACGTTCGCGCTCCAAGCCGTGCGGCCCTCATCATCTCGGCTGTCGATTCCGATCTTGTCAGAAATGAGGAGCTTCATCATCACGGCATCTTGCCGACGAGTTGCCCTGAATAATGCTGTCTGACCCTTGCTGTCCTTGACATTGATGTTGACACCTGCATCGAGGAGAGCGCCCACCATTGCGCCATCTTGGTGCTCAACTGCCAGAAAAAGCGCTAGATTTCCTATGGTAACGACACTGCCATCCATTTCAACACAACCTGTCCGGGAGAGCAGGGCTACTTCGTCCATATTGCCAAGATATACGGCTACCATAAATCGAAGTTGTGGGTCGGCCGCGGTGTCTCCAGCGTTTAGCTGGGCCTGAACCTTTGAGACAAGGATGCTCCCAGCATTATTCCAGTCTTTTCAGCCATGAAAAGAAGAGTCATGCGGCCATGTTCATCAAGGAGATTGACCAAAGCGCCGCCGTCGATTAGGAACTCGACAGCCTTCTCAAATCCACGTTCCATTGCAACCGTGAGAGCAGTCTTCCCAGTCTCGTCGACAGCGTCAATGTTTGGAGTCTCTTTAAGCAGCATGGAGGCAAATTTGGCCAGACCCATGGATGCGGCTAGGTGGAGTGCAGTGACCTCCGGTATGCGTCTGCCTCTCATCTTAGCCTGCCAGGCTTCGGTGACGTGATCCGCCACAGCATCATCCGTGACCCCAGAGATCGTGCTGGACGAAATGCTCATACCCTCGAGATCGGAACATACAGCATCTGATCCAACGGCACTGCTGTCCACAGTGGAGGCCGCTGTTGCCCCGTCAATTGGAGGCGATGTCATGCTGCCTGCAGTGTTCTCAGCCATGTCTGCCGAAGGATTCGAGTAATATCCGGAACGGATGAGGTCCAAGCCATCCAGAAGTGTGAGCAAGGGTTTACGCTTGTCAGCGTCAGTCAGAAGATGGCAGATAGCCTCCAGAATTGCTGGAGCTAGTGACTCCTCTGGCGAGTGGCGAGCGTGATCTCCCAAGCACTGGGCGGCGTAGGTGGCGAGTGGATAATGCTGAGCAATTTCGCTTATTGCGGCGCTTTGGAGCGCGTCCAAAGTCAGATATGTCGCTAGGCTGAGAGTGATACCAGCATGATACAGAGCGAAGTACTTCTGGCGTGTGTTTTCGAAGTAGCTTTTGGCGCTATAGTGGACAAGAATGGCTTTGTCAGTAGCCTTGTCAATGACTACGAGGCCGGCACAGAGAGCAGTGATGCTCTGCGCATCCATTAGCAACTCGTCGTCTAATTTGGAGTCTCCAGGTTCAACGGCTAGGGCGTGCTGCAGTTCTCGCAAGGATAGTGAGCGGAAGACATCTGTGACCCAAGCCAACGTCTTGAACGCAAGTTTCCGGTGATCCTCTTCCTGGTTTCTGATGCGCTGCATCGCGTTGTCGTAAGAAGTTTCGAGGGTGGTGGGAAGCTCCTGGAGCTTCTGCCGGACATGTTTGGTGAGAGATGCGGCACTGGCGAGGGACTCTACCTGAAGGCGAGCTAGCAAAAACATGCTCTCGGCGGTCTTGACTACTGCTGATTTGATATCCTGTGTCAATTTTGAGTTCCGCATGACCATCCGCCGGAGATTTCGATTTCTTTGGATCTGGTAGTCGATGAAGAGCTCGATGTCCATCTTGTTGGCCTTTATCTCGATGCGGACGAAGCTTTCGAGCTCTTCTTCAATAGAACTGAGATACGAGAGGTAACCATAAGGCGAATACCAGGGAGTTTGCCGACTTGCTCGATGAGATCCCATCGTGTCTCCTCACATTCGTCTAGTCCGTCGATTACCAAGAAGGTCTCCTTATATGTCTCTAACTTCTTCTGAAGAAGTAACATGATGGACTTGAGAGGAGGTGCCGCGTTTCGCTGGCGGTGGTGCTCGTACAGGTCTCGGGCAGCCTGATCGAGCACGTTGGAGTCTTGAATGAACTGCTTGGCAATGCTCCCCAGCAGAGTATCTACCGTCTGTTTGGGCTCATTGTATTTCAGGTAGACAACTGCGACTCCGATTGTTGTTCTTAGATTCTCGCCTCTTGACTGACGGAGGTGGTTCATGACGATGGATGCAAGGACGGTTTTACCAGCACCTGGAATGCCTCGGCACCAAAGAGAATCTACATCTCCACCTTTGGTTAACTAGCTGAGGTAATGTAGCGTGGCTAGAAACCATTCCCCAAACCCAGGATAGGCTCTGTCGGATATGCTTTGGTGCGTGCGGTTCATGTCAAGGGGGGAGAGCCAGTTCAGAATCTCGTCCATCGTCTTTCGATCCACGGCTTCCTTCTGTTCCCGGTCCATGTGCGAGAGAATGGACAGTTGAGCATCAGACACGAGAGCGTTCGCATGATGTTGCAAACGCTCGACTCGTTGTAGTAGGTCATATACCTCGGACTTTGAAAAGTGCTACCCTGCCGACGAGATCAGAGCCCTGAAGCGCGACTCATCTGGTATTCTTCCCGTCTGCAAGTCAATTCTGAGCGCCTTTGCAAGGTCGAGGAAAGCCGCCTCGAAATGTTGGACAAGATCTGCATGTTGGGTAAGCCAAGTCTTGTCCTGCTTCCCTAGGGCCTGTTGCCGCAGTTGTTCTAGGAGTTTTGACAGTAGTGATGCCTCCTCAGCTAGCAGCCTCTTATCTCGAGAGGACTTCTTGGCGTCCTTTGCACATGCGACAAGCTCTCTAGTCGTAGCAATGGCGGCTTGTGAGATGTTCAAGACCGACGCCATGATACTGAGAGGATCCCTCTAGGCGGCGACTATATAGGCTCTTGAGAGAGGGATACGAAAATGTTGGCGAGTGTAGCGCAGTAAGTAGCCCTTTAGGGCCTGCGGCCGGTTGAAACGGCTGGCAGGCCTCTTTGTCGTTGACTAAGGCTATCATCGGGATCGACCTTAGGTATCGGGGAAAAGAGGCAAGAGTTATAGTATGGCGACCAAATAAGACCAAGAAGAACGGAGAAACGATCCTTACAACAAAAGAGACCTTCAAGGGTACCTTTCAGGATATAGATGGGAATTTGGTCAATGGCAAAAAGAACCTCCGGATTTGGCTGAAGGATTTCGGTAATAAGCTTGATTACTTGGGGATCCAAAAGGTCAAAGGGGTAATTACCATCTCCTTTACTCAGTTGTATAAGTTGGTACAGAAGAGTGAGGCTTTTGATCAGACACTGAAGCGGAGGCGGGGGTCAGACGAGGTTCTCGAAGGTAGAAGCATGCAGAAGATGGTAAAGCAGAAGATGGTAAAGCAGAAGATGGTAAAGCAGAAGATGGTAAAGCAGAAGATGGTCTGCCCGTTGCCAGAGAAACGATTCAAGGCAACCGAGGAAGAAGTTGAGAAGCAGCTCAGCGACCAGGACGGAGATTATACCCCAGAATAGGATTATATCTTGGGGCAGGTGGCAAAGATAGAGCTTATAGAATTTTTAGATCCGTAGATCCTGGGTTCTGAGCGCCACCAGGACTGGAATGGCCTTGTCCTCGCGCGTCTCCTGATTCTCTCCACATGAGTCAACAGACAAGAGACAATATCAGCCCTCGTTTGATTATTCTGCGGCTGCGTGTCTTAGTCTGCTTATTATCATTACCGTTACTACCTTTTGGAGCCCTGTTCTCTGTTGTCATATTCTCTAACACCGGGGGATCTAATAATATATAGACGTAAAACACCAACACCTCAACTCTCAGCACGGCACGGCGACCATGTCAAGCACGTCGTCCAGCACGCCCTCGGGGCCGACGCCGTCGAGCAGGGCCGCGACGGCGGCGAGCTGGCTGCCCCACTGCATGCTGCGCTCGCGGTCGGGGGCTGTGGTGACGGTGCGCAGGCGGTGCAGGTAGACCTTGCGGGCGGCGAGCGCCACTAGCGACGGTGTGACGTGGTCCAGCCCGTGTAGCGCCGCCAGGCTGCGCGCCAGGCGCCCAAAGTGCTTGGTCGCCGCCGGCGACGCCCCGCTGTCCGCTGCCACCGCCCGGTGCATCCGCACGAACGAAGCGATGTTGGCCTGGTACCGCGTCATCTCGACAGACACGTGCACCGCCTGTGCCAGCTGCCCCAGGAACGCGATGTCCCCATCGCTGAACACGGGGCCGTCGTGCGGCTGCGGCGGCTGCTGGTGCTGCTGGTGCTGTGGTGCGCTGCTGCTGCTGCTGCTGCTGAGCTGCTGGCTGGCGGTGCGAGCGTTGGTTAGGGTTGGCGTGGGAGAGCGCCAGCCGTCGAGCGCCGCGAGGTGGTTGCCGTGGCTGTCGGTATTATTATTATTATTGTGATTGCTGCTGTTATTAGTGGCGGTGTGTGTTGAGGTTGCTGTGGCGAGGGAACCCCGTTTCACGACGCTGCGGCTCGAGTCCGTCGAGGCTGCATCGTTGCCGTCGTAGTCGTCATCGTCGTAGTCGCCCTCGTTGAGGCCGTCGCCCCCACCCGATGCTCTTGCTCGTCCCGCGCCCCATTCTCGGTCGAGATGCTCGAACCCGAACTCGTCAGCGTCGTGCCAGTGCGCAATGTAGAAGAAGTCATTGAGATGCGGCGTCACGCGCGCTTGGCCCCCGCTCGCCGCGCCCAGCACCGCCACGAACAGGAACTGCTTGGGCGCCGTCTGCACATTCGTCCGCGTGAAGATGCGCCGCGTGCGCAGCAGCTCCAGCGCCTGGATCTGCACGGCGCGCGGCGCCCGGTCGAGGTCCTTGGCGAGAATTACGTTGGCAATGTGCGGCTGCTGTTGCTGTTGCTGCTGCTGCGAAGTGGTGCCTCCGACCGCAGGCGGGGAAGAGGTCGTCGGCCCGTTTCCGCCACCACCTCCGAGGCCGGCGCCGTTGCCGCCCAGGCGTAGCCCCGGGAAGTAGGAACCGGACGAGCCAGGCGCGGGGTTGTAGGCGGTGGCATTCTCGGGTTTGTTGTTGCTGCTCCGGCGCTGCTGGTACGGCGAGACGGAGCGCGGTGATGGAGACGACGAGGGCAAGACGCGGGCTGGCGGAGGGGGAACCAGGAGGGCCGTAGCAAAGTCGTCGAGGGTGGTGTGGGCGTGGCAGCTGACAATGGCCGACGAGAGGTTGAAGGTGTGCGACGCGATCAGGCGCAGCTCCTCGGCGAGCTCGTCGACCGACTCCGGGACGGTGCTGACCAGACAGTGCTCGCGGGCGACGAGCGACAGCAGCGCGGCCAGTTCGAGGTCGCTCAGGCTGTGGACCTTCTGCAGGAGAAACTGCTGTTCATCCGCCATTGCCATTGCCATTTCCATTGCCATCCTATCCCATGGGGCCTCTCTCTGAACTTCCAAAACTACCTTCCCAGCCAAAGCGATGTGTGCGGTAAATTACCTATAGTAGGTATCCGCGTAGTTGGCCCCAGAGAACCTATAATCTGGGCTCGGATTGGGCTGACCCGAACTGCTCTGGGTCACAGGGTGTCCAGTGAGGGAGGCGCATTTGGCTTTCGACGAGACGACCAAACGTCGGGTTGAATGCTTGGCTGTGAATTCTGCGCAGTACAGTACAGCAAAATATACTTCATAGCACCCGACTCGGGCAAGTCAGCTTGGCAGGGCTTTCATCTGAAAGAACTCGTGAGACCCATGGGTATCTGAAGCTCTTGGAGTCTCGATAGCATTCGTAAGTACTAATGCTATGCAGTAACTAATTGAGACATGGATTAGGTATCCGTACCGAGGCTGGTTTGAAATAGACTAGACCTAAAACTACCCGGTTTTGTCAAAGGCTAGCCCGTCTACGACGATGTAACTGGTCCAGCACGCTAGCTTCTTTCCTAGTGCCTATCCAGGGTCGCGTCACTCACCCAGGCGGATAACGCAGCAAAGCTCGAGCCGCCCTGCACGGGGCCTAGGGTACCTACACTAAAAGGCGCCTAGCGCAGGCAGGTGTTCGACCTCCGTCGACCGTCACTCCTCCAACAAGGCGGGTTCCCCAACATCAATCCTAATCATTTATCAAAGGACGCCGCCGTAGCCTGTTTCTACCACCCGACTTACTCGCGCGACCTATCCGTCTACTTTTTGCTCCGATCCCCGCCACACTCACCGCAGCTCGATTGATTCCCCAACGGCTTCTTGATTAAGCGCGCTTCCTCCATCTAAGCGCTCTGGTCCTGCTCCTGCTCCTGCTGCCGGCCAACGCACTCCCCCGCACGCATCCCGACGCCTCATTCGGCAACGCCAGCCTGCCCCAAAATGGCGTCTAGAAAGAAGGTCCTCCTGAAGGTCCGTAGCCCTTTAGATGCGCCGGTGCTGCTACGAACGACGGGGCTGTATCGCTGACAAGTTGGGCCTCTAGGTTATCATCCTGGGCGACAGTGGTGTCGGGAAGACGAGCTTGATGAACCAATATGTACGTGATAGCTTGGGATTTTTTTATTGCCCTCCAATCTGCTTGGAATCAGAAGCACTTAGTCCCCGTCAATTACTCACCATTCGCGCTCGAATCCAGGTCAACAAGAAGTTCAGCGCCAGCTACAAGGCGACTATCGGAGCTGATTTCCTCACCCGGGAGGTGCTGGTGGACGACCGCCAGGTGACTATGCAGGTGCGGCTCCCCCACAGCACTCAATCTATCCACTCTCTCGAGACCCTTGCGCGCGCTAAACAGACGCCTTGCGGTCAAACAGCTTTGGGATACGGCAGGACAAGAACGGTTCCAGTCTCTGGGCGTGGCCTTTTACCGGGGAGCGGACTGCTGCGTGCTCGTGTTCGACGTCAACAACTCCAAGAGCTTTGACGCATTAGACAGCTGGAGAGACGAGTTCTTGATTCAGGCGTCGCCCCGAGACCCGGATAACTTCCCGTTCGTGGTGCTGGGGAACAAGATTGATGTGGAGGAGAGCAAGCGAGTGGTAGGCCAAGCCGGAGCTCCGAGGACAAACCATGGCCGCTGACATTGTCCCTGCAGATCTCAACCAAGCGGGCCATGACGTTTTGCCAGTCAAAAGGAGGCATCCCTTACTTTGAGACGAGCGCGAAGGAGGCCATCAACGTTGAGCAGGCCTTTGAAGGTAGGTGCAGGACCCCTCACCAGATATCTTGCTGTTTCCGCTAACGAGGGATGTAGTCATTGCGAGAAACGCACTGCTTCAGGAGGAGTCGGAGGAGTTCAGCGGCGACTTCCAGGACCCGATCAACATCCACATCGAGAACGACCGGGACGGGTGCGCATGCTGAGCCGGAGGGCCATCGTAGTTTGCACCTTTTCGTATTATTCCAGGGACGGGGTGTGGTGACTTTTTAATTGTATGATATCATGCTACGTGCGTCTGGCGTGTTCTTTTTATGCGAATCGGAGAGAAGGTGCTATCCTCCGATCTTGCAGGCTCCGATGTAAACAAGACTGGAGAATTATAGATTTGCATCAAGCGTAACAGTCCTCCAGTAGCACTTTCAGGATGTCGTAATCTCAATATATTACTGTTTGCTCGTTGTGGCGTTTCTTGGCCTGCGCAGACATCTCCAAACAAGAAGACGGAAGGCTCTGTGTTGATAGGGCTGAGGTGAGCATCCGTCTGTTGATGATTGCCGGTATGTCCCATACTTCAAATGCTTGATCGAATATATATACAGAAGCAATACGTACCAAACAAATAGTTGAAGTCTAGGAAGAAAGAAGGTTTCAAGTTGTTCAAAGGTTGGCCATTCAAGACGACGTCTATCACAACCCCAACCCTAACCCTTAGGTTAGGAAGCCTTTCAGTTTGGATTGGCTACGAGTGTTGGGTGACAAGATGGATGCCGCCCGGGATCCGCCTGCCGACAGGCTAGAGCAGAGGCGAGGCAGCCTCTGCAATGGTGTGCTTCAGGGGCACACACCCCGCTGAAAACCGCCAACCAACCGGCACCACGAGCTGAGAAGCCCCTCCCGCGCGTGGGCACCAGGCGCAGCAAGCACCTCAGCTGCCCGGAGAATTGGCGTCCATCCTGCCCATCCCGCCCATTCCATCTCGGGTCTGGATCGCTCGGGTAGCATTTCACCATAAGAACTTTACGGCTCGATTCGATTCGCGACCCGGTACATGCGGATACCCCTCGCCCTGTCCTGCCTGCCGGCAATGCAACAACTCTGTTGAGTGTCGACCGTGACCGTGATCGTTTGAATGTTTGAATCTATTCCGTACAGCTGCCACACCTAGCCTCCGCCAAGGGCTCTGCTACCAACACCAGCACTTCCGTTTTAAGTCTGCCCGTCGGGTCCCGTCCCACCCGTTGCGAGCGCTCACCGGCACGTCCGAACCTCACAAACCGAACCGTCAAGCCGTTGTCTCTCCGCGGTACTCTGCTGCCCTGAGCGCCGCCGGCGGTATTACGCTCTCTTGGCCGCGCTATGGCGCCAATAGAACCCCTGATGCCGGCCGAGCTGGCGTCCCCGGTCGACGATGCCCACCCCTTCTCCCCCAGCGCCCGGCGTCGGTCGCTGTCGGTCGGGAGCGTGCAGCTCCTGTCGCGCGGGATATCGCGGCCCCCGTCGAGGTCGGCATCCACTGGCTCGAGCATGAGGGCCCGGCTGGGCCTCCTCAGCGTCGCACGGCGCACACTGGGCATCACACTGCTCCTCATAACCGTCTTTCTATGGACGGCATCAAACTTCCTTGCCAGTGTAAGTGAGGGGATGTCCCAGCATGCGCCCCCCACGCACCACGCTACCAAGTTCCCTGCAATACGTCACTGACCTGATCTGCCGCAGTACATATTCTCCGACGACACTTATAGCAAGCCATTCTTCCTCGTCTACATCAACACGTCCATATTTGCCGTCTCGCTCATACCCATGCTGATCCGCTACGTGATAAAGAACGGGGTGGGGTCTCTCTGGGCCGAGGCCGTGCTGCTATGGCGCGGGCGGCTGCACGGCGCCTCGCCCCTCAAGCCGCAGGACGGCGAGGGCGAGGACGAGGAGGCGCAGGCCGCCGGGGAGCGGCTGCTGGTGGACGACGAGGCGAGCGCCGAGACACTCGACCTCCCCGGGGCGCGCGGCAAGGACGAGAAGCTGAGCCTGCGCGAGACGGCGTGGATCAGCCTCGAGTTCTGCATGCTGTGGTTCATCGCCAACTACTTCGCGTCGGCGTGCCTCGAGTACACGAGCGTGGGCAGCGTGACGATCCTGACGTCGACGAGCAGCATCTGGACGCTCATCTTCTGCGCCGTGACGCGCATCGAGGGCTTCACGGTGCGCAAGCTTGTGGGCGTGCTGGCGTCGCTGGCCGGAGTCGTGCTCATATCGTCGGTCGACCTGTCGGGGTCGAGCGACGAGAACCGCGGCAACTTCCCGCACAAGTCGACGGCCCAGATCGCCATCGGCGACTCCATGGCCTTCTTCAGCGCCATCGTCTACGGTGTCTACGTGACTGTCATGAAGCGCCGCGTCGGCAACGAGGACCGCGTCGACATGCCGCTGTTTTTCGGTCTCGTCGGCCTCTTCAACGTGCTGTTCCTGTGGCCCGGCTTCTTCATCCTGCACTTTACGGGCATCGAGACAGTGAGTCCCCGTGCAATTAGGCAGTCTTTTAGCATTTACTTGCCCTATTAGCATTTACTAACATGGCTGCTTTGTTCAGTTCGAGTTACCACCAAGTGGCAAAGTATGGACGATCATCCTGGTAAGACACGGCCCAACTTCAGTGGTGGTGAATTGCTTGCTCACGCGGCCCGTTCTAGGTCAACTCGATAGCGTCCTTCTTCAGCGACATGACGTGGGCCTATGCCATGTTGCTCACAACGCCGCTGGTGGTCACGGTCGGCCTGTCGCTGACAATCCCGCTGTCGCTGATCGGCGAGATGATCCAGTACGGCCAGTACTCGAGCTGGGTTTACTGGGTCGGCGCCGGAGTCGTCTTCATCTCCTTCCTCTTCATCAACCACGAAAGCAAGGCAGACGAAGACGACGACGACAAGGAGCAGCAGAGGACAACGACAGAGCTGGGCGACCGCGCCGCTGAAAATAGATCTCTGAGGTAGTTTCCGCTCAGGTGTGCGGCATCTTTCTTGTTTTGTTTTGTTGTGTGTGTTTTATCTTGCTGTATAAAAACTCGGGCGGGCGGCATTATCTGGGGCGTCAAATGTTTGAGTCTTCAGTTCAAAACTCATAAATAGTGTTGTTATCATTGGAAAGACTAAGGTAGGTCAGGTAATGCATACGAATATACGGGATATTATACAAGATAGAGGTGGGATGGATGGCTTGAGGCTGCGGATTCCCTTGTTGTTGTTGTTGTTGTTGTTGTTGTTGTTGTTGTTGTTGTTGTTGTTGTTGTTGTTAGACGAATCGGTATATAATTCGCTATGTGTATTACCATAGATTTACCATCTTGTGTCTGTTTAAGAGATGACGAGTCTTGTGGCTTGTTATGCACCGTATGAACGCCTGGGTTTGTTGGCAGTTTATTTAACTTCTTCCATAGCTAGGTCTATCACCACGCACACACTAAGTAAAACTTGGTAGTATAAAGACTGTCGGCCGCCGTTTACCTGCTTTAGGTTGAATTCTTCATAGACGTTTAGAGCACTAAGAAGTAATTAAACCCCGCGAAGAACAACATTCTCCTCGTCGTCATTCCCTGAAAAGTTGCGTTTACTTACCTATGCTTGCTTGGTATGAATGATCTCTCAGTATGCGAACTCGTGGTGTCAAATGTTTACAACGCTGTTCATGTGGCTCCTTGATCGGCTGCGCGGCTCGTCACGGGAATCCTTCATTCATGGCCGTAATGAGCCTCATAGCATACATAGTATGCACTGTACATCAGGGCCAAGGGCACTGTTGCCGTGTGAGCAGAAAACCACATGATGAGCCTGAAGTGGTGGTGGAACCGCCTGATCACGCCCCAACGGGCACAAGACGAAGTCGGCCTCGAAACCAGTGCAGACTCCCAGGTCCAATCAGGGGTGTTAGCCCTGTAAGATTTTTTCCCCCCATAAATGAGATGTTGCTTGTTGCAATTGTGTTGTGTGATAAGGCTGAGCAACGTTTCACAACATCAAGCTAACGAGAGCCTATACGCCGCCGCCGACCCGCTGGAACCGATCGGCGGCTATGCACCCGTCCGCCCGGATCGCAAATCGTGGATCGCCGCTCCCGGCTCTGAACCTATTATGAACTACTGCCTTGGTGCCAATTGGGTTGGATGAAATGGTAGGTGCTGAGGTGACCGCAAGTCAAGTCGGCTTTCCCACCAGGAGCGTGAGAGTCTTTAACGACGTTCTCGCTAGCAGGCAATGACGGCTGAATGGGGTTCTGGGGCTACGTCTAGCCGAACCTGCCCAAGTCTATGAGATGACCGTTTTAGAACTCAGGTAGGCGCTGTTTCAAGAGGCAGCCGTCAATCCAGGAAGCGCCTCAGCGAAGCGTGTTTGTAAGTGGAGAATTACTTTTATGGCAATAAGCGGCTGGGAGCGGAACAGTGACGGCACCTGCTGCAGGAACGTAATAAACTTGTTTGAATCCTACATTATTAGCCCCAAGTGAAGCAAGTCAATCTACAACAAACAGCCTGCCAACTACATGGATTGAAACCGGGCGATTGTCACAAGACAGGAACCCAGTTCGAGACGAAGTCGGCGGCTCCATGGAGGCAACAACATCGATGGATTGCAACCCCCACGGCAGCTTCAGACCCGTTCCACGATTGCGCCTTCCCTCGTAGGAGTCATTGGGCCTGTGCATTGGTTCTGATCATTTGGACTTTGCACACTGCCCGTCCCGGGATCGGCAGTCACGCTGCCAACTTCCTAAGGTAGCCATCCCACCTGCCGACCCACTCGCCACGACGAGTGCCTACCTCAAGTATCCTGCCCTAGGCTACACCGGCTTCGAGTCGAGGACGTGGATACTAATAGAATGGCCACCCCATCTTTCCTTATTTGAACCCCCGCCTCGCGAGCTAGGTGCTGTACGTTTCCACGTCGTGTATTGTCTTGGATAGCAAAAGGCAACCACAGCCTGCCTCGCAGACTTAACACATTCAGCCCAGTCTTTTGCAGCTGTTAGGCTGTTTCGCTCAGGCAACCACGACGACATCCATACACGGTCCCCTTACACCGAGCATTTATTGAGGCTACTACCTAAGGACTGATGTATTTTATCTTGCATACCTTCTACAGTGCTAAAAGTTCCTCTTGAACCTTCTCACCCACCACTCACTTACAAACCCCTACGGAGTCCCCTCTCAAGTGTTCACCTCGTCGGCACTGCACACCATCCACCCACGACAACGCACTTCTAAAACTGCTTGGATCTGCACACCACTCACCACCCCTACGATAGCATCTTACATCTTCATCGGTACATAATAAATTCATATTTATCGTGATCGACTTCTCCCTGAGCCTTCCGCTTACCTGCATCGCTCCAACGCAACTACACCTTTCTTGTGTATCATGCCCGGACCCCTATAAATTGCCTTTATCTCACCCTCTCTGTCCTGGTGTAGCAGTTTATTTCCTAGCTCGTTTCTGCTCGCTTGCTCACGCAAGTACCTTACTTGCTCGTCTGCAACGAATCGCTCTCTATACAAGTCCACGTGGTAGTCACCGGCTCAGAACGCCTTCCCTTGCAACTATGGCTTCCCCAGGAACGGAGGATACAGCCAGACTCGAACAGAGCCCGCACCTGGGCGACAGAATCAACATTGCCACAAGATCAGCCCATACAAAGCTTAACAAGCTCCTTCTCTTACGCCTGCCGTTGGCGGTGCCGCCTCAGGCTCAAAACCCCTCGGCCTACGTGTCGGGACTGATCCACGTCGCCCCCGTCTACCTTGCCTTCGAGTCTCTGTGGCAGGTCTTACTACTTTCGCATGACGCAAAGGCCGCAAGAGAGAAGGAAGGCAGGATATGCGGGCTCGAGGGCTACCAGTCAGACAAGTCTCCTGTCGAACCCCAGAGCATGCCGCCGCTCCACTTCATCGAGAGCGGCGAAAACGTTCTGGTCAACCGTCAAGCGGCATCCGGCCGTGTCCACTCTATCCTGGACCGTATCTTCCTGCCGGGGCTTGCCCGCTCATCCAGCCTGCTGCTCGACATCCGCTCCATCACTGGCTGGCCCAAGCACGTCTTGGATGAGCAGGTGAAGGCCGTGTCCTCCTCAGGCAGGCTCGGCGAGTTTATTGCCCACATCAAGCGCTCGGTTGGGAAGAACCCCCATGTCTTATTGGCATATGCCTGGGTCCTCTACATGGCGCTGTTCTCTGGCGGGCAATATATCAAGGCCACACTCGAGGCAGCGGGCCATGAGTTCTGGAGCAAGACGTCGGACCCCGTGCAGCCATCCAACAAGGCCTGCGAAGAGCCCATCCCCGTGCCGAACAGGGCTCTGCCCGACCACAAGACAACGAGCAGCTGTGTGTTCGGTTCGCTCGAGTTCTTCCGCTTCGCCACGCCGCAGGAAGGAGAAGACCTGAAGACGGAGTTCAAGAAACGCCTTCTCGAGTCAGAGGCACTCCTGACGTCCGGCGAGCGGGACGACATCGTGCAGGAGGCCATCTGCATTTTCGAGAACATGAACCTGCTGGTCGCGCAACTAGACCGAGTCGTCGAGAACAGACCGACGACACCCTCCACAAATTCCCTCGACGGCTGGGCGAGTTTCCTGACGGTACCCCTGCTGGGCGGACGGCTGCGGGACAGCGTCGCCCTCACAAAAGAGCGCAGCCTGAAGGCCTTGTCCATGGCGACGGGAATTGCATGGAGATCAAGCGCCGACCCGCCCCGGCTCACTCCAGAGCGGCCAGCAGACTCAAGCCAGCCGGACCTCGAAAGGAGGCAGAGCCTCAGCGGCCCCAGCACATCCAGCACCAGCCACCTAGAGGCTCACGGCACTATGACTTCGTCGGCCGAACTGGCCGAGAAGGCGTCAGTGCCGCAGAGCCCGGTGTCCTCGGGCGCCGCCGCCGCCAACACGAATCCGATCGTGAAGATTGTCCGGTTTGGCCGCGACAATGCCGCCACGGCAAGCAGCAGCGTCGGGGAACACCAGACATTGCTGGCATCGACCGATGGCGGCGAATCGGAATTTGGAGTGCGCAGAGAGAGGATACTCGACGTGCCCCTCAAGCGCAAGAGCATCCCGTTTGTCTCGACCGCGCTCCTGTGGAACATTGCGCTGATCTTGGGTGTCACGGCCGTGTTCTATAGCTATGGCCACGCTCGGAAATGAATGAGGTGATAGGTGTATAATCCGTGGCGGAGCGAGCGGTCGTGACCTTGAGAGAGAGAATGTGTGTGTTGGGCCATAGCGTGGGAGCAATTTGTGTGTCTCTTTTCCTCGGTACGTGGGATTCAACGGCGGGATTTGTTCATGGGTGCCGGCATCAAGGGGAAATTGCATGGCTAGGACGATGGTTATGGCCATGGCTATGGATGTAGCCAAGTCTAGAGATGTCTGCCATTGGCGTCAGATTGGCGGGGGTTTTTCCTTTTATACACGCTCGATTCCCTATTGCATTTGTTGGAACACTGTCCATTGTTGTGTTACTTGCCTAGATGATCCGCTGACGCCGGCAGGAATGTCAGAAAGTTGATATTACTACTGCTGCTGCTGCTTGCTGCTGCTTCTCTTGATAGAAACCCTCAAAGTACGGATACCTCCGTTTGGGATACTGCCGTCAGCGGCTGCCATCTATGAGATACTCCTGAATGGAATACGTATTGTCTGTCTGTCTGATGCGTACGTAGCCTCGCCGCCATGCCAAGTGCGACTTTCCTCTCCCTGTTCAGTCCCAGAGGGATATTCATTCATACCCTAACTTAAGCCTTGAGCAGTTCAGACAAGCTTACCTTACCTTCGTTCACAAACCACAAACAGACAGAGAGAGCGCAGATGTGAACCAGCATTACATTATAGACACAGAGAATTACGTTAATCTAGGTTGGCAAGGTAGGTGTGTATATTGATATACCGTGAATGTACTCGTATGTATGTATGTGTGTTGCATATCCGCAACCACGTAATGTAGTCTAAAAACAAGCAGTCCGCCCGTCCGCCCGTCCGCCCGTGAATCTCTTTGTCAAGGAGGCAAACCCTATACCATGCCATGCCATGCTATGCAATGCGGTGCGATGCGATTCCCTAGAACAGTAATAAGTAAAAATGGAAAGAAAAACAGCCCCCTATTCTTCATATCGTGACAGCGGAGAGAAAATCCAAAGTGAAAAATAGCCCGTCCGTTCCTAGGTTTGACCAAACAACCCCCGGAAAGATTGGACTTTTTTATTTTGGTTTCGCAAGCCCTGAGATCCGCCAGAGACAGTAGAGAAAAATAGAAGAAAAAAAAGTGTCGCAAAAAATAACGACAGGACCGCTCGCTCACTTCGTGTTCATGCGACAAAAAAGACAAATAGTGGAAAAAAAAAGGAAAATATCACTTCCAAACAACCCCAGAGCCTCACCAATCATCCTTGTCGCCGTCCCAGGCGTCGCCGACGTCGGCCCAGCCGCAGCCCCAGCGGCGGCCGCCCGTCTCGCCGCCGAGGCGCAGGTCGCTGGCTGCCTCGCGGTCCTCGCTCCAGCAGCGGATGAGGTAGTCATCGCCGACGGTGATGAGCTTGCCGGTGCTCGTCCAGGTCATGGCGCCGACCTCCTTGTCGTGGCCGCGGACGAGGGGAGTGCCGCGGCGGACCACGGGCATGGCGTCGGCCTGGCGCGCGGCGAAGATGTTGGTCATGCTGTTTGCGCGCACGAGGCTCCTGCCGCTACTGCCGAGGAGCCATGGTCGTCGGGATCTGCCGCTGCTTATTACAGGGAGGCCGGCTGTTGACTCGCCTACCAGGTACGATTTCTCGTCTTCTTCTGCTGCTGTTGTTCCCTCGTCGTCTCCCTCTTCTTGCTCGCCCTGGGCGCGCGGCTCCCACGCTTCTCGGACATAGCGCTCGTCCGTGGGGAACAGTACCGTGCAGCCGTCGCTGCTGCCAACAGCAAGCAGCTCCGAAAGGCCGTCGCGCGCTGGCCGCAGGCTCGACTTGACGTAGAAGCTTGTGGCGTGGAAAAGGGGGTGGCGGAAGCCGTACAGGGGGCCGAGCCCTTGGTGGGCCGTGCCGTGGTGATGGTGTCGTCTGCGCGGAGGGTCGGCGCCGGGCGGGGCCGCAGCAAGTTCTGCAGCGTGGCCAAGAACAAGGTGGGCAGTGCTGTAGGTGTAAACGGTGTTGTCCTTGCACAAGGCGTACAGGCGGGAGCCGTCGCCACCTAGCGTCATAGACGAGATGCCAAAGGGCCGCCACGCGATGTGGCTGGCCGGCGGCGCTGTGAACGACACAGGGGTGCTGTGCTTGTGGTTTCGGCTCGTGTGTACCGCGCGTATGTCCCATAGCTTGATGCTCGCGTCCGCTTCACAGGCTGTCAAGAGCAAGTGCTCGCGACCCGGCGGCAGGAACTGAAGTGCCGTGACGGACACTTCACCAAAGCGCCCTGGTACCTCGCCTATGCGCGCAACGTCACCCGAGGGCCCCGTGGCGGAGTTGCTGGACGACTGTGCCCGAGCGTCTTTCCTTGAGATCCTGGCGTGTGCATCGTAGATGCTGTTGACGACGCAGCCCGAATCCACGGTCTGGGAAGAACGGTGATGAAGCCCTGCCTCAGATCGAATGGGGGTGATCTCCTGAACTGGGCCACCCTGGCACCGCAGGTCCAAGATTTGCACACTGCCGTCACGGCCCGACGTTGCCAGGACGCAGTTGGAGCCACGCCCCGGCTGGAAGCGCACCTGCTTGAGGGATGCCGTGTGGTGGCCCAATATTGAAATGGGCGTTTGTGTCATCATGTCGATTACTCTACCGGTCTGGTCTCCCGATGCCGTGGCTAGGAGATAGTCGTCGTCGGAGAAGGCCAAGTCGATGATGGCATTGCCGTGGGCTGGAAATGACAGATGAATCTTGGAAAAGTCCTTGTCTGAATCTAGAAGCCGCACATAGCCTTCTTCGTCACCAACTGCAACCAGGCTGCTTTCTTTGGCAAGTTAGCAGAGCTATAAGGCCACATGTCTTGCACTCGAACTTACTATTACAGCTCGCTGTGCAGAATGGGATACTCCGCGGTGCGCCTTCATGGCTGGTGCAAGAGTGAGCGTCTTCTGGCTTTGTATAAAAGTTGGCTGTTTCTGATCTCCAGTCTGTATTGTGGGATTAGCAAACGTAGAGGCCAACAGATAGAGCAATGCAATGGCAGTGGCGGCAGTGGTAGTATTTACCTGCAACGGGATGCAACAAAGTTCGGCCATTAGCACGCGACAGACTGCCCGTCATGCGCTGCAAGAGTTGCCCTCCTAGTCCTCGACGGTGTAGTGGTACAGGTCTCTTGTACGATGTCTGGTCTGCAGGTACTTCTTCGTCCTCGTTGTCCTCGGACGCCGAGTCATACGTATCGATGTCATCTTGGGCAGAGCGGCGGGCTTGCAGAGACCGGATGGGGCTTTGTGGTCCCCGTCTCAGTTCAGGGGTCGGAAGTAGAGCGGGTGACGAATCCAAAGGAGAGGGCAAGTACGATGGCAAGCGGTCGGGGGTGTCATGCTGGACCTTGCGGCGTTTGGGCCGCTGCTGTGCATCGTGGAGACTTGGCAAGTCGTCGAAGGTGAGCTCCTCTGATATGGGCTTCAGGGGGCTCGAAGGAGTCTGGCAGCGGTTGAGAGCCGGGGCTGTGAGGTCACGGAGAGCTGTCCTGGCAGCGCTAGGGTTGGACGAGACGCGTGAGCGAGGCGTGAAGAACCTCCGGAACTTGCGAGGCGTGATCGAAGGGTTGCGGCGTTCCCTGCTGCCTTGGCTGGGCGGCGCCCTAGGAGGAGAAGACAAGAGGTTGCTGCTTAAGGTTGCAGAGGTTTTGGGAGCCCCCGAGGGCAGCTTGTCGTCGGCCATGGTGACTGGCGAGCGAGTGATCCCTCAGCACTGCCGTGTCGGGCTCCTCTCGCGCTGCATATACCGGTTGATACTTGACAGTTGGTACAGCGAATGCACTCGGGGCGACTCAATGGCGAGGCCACGAAGGCTTTTGCGTGGTTGGAGGATGCCCGTCGGGTCGGGGTGGACTTTGGATGTTCTGAGTTGTCCAAGGAAGAATGGGTGTGCAGGTGGCGGGAGATGTCGACGGGTAAGGGAGGTGCCGTATAGTACAGGACCAGGTCGACGATGAACAGACGGGATGGGACTGGATGTTGAACAGGAATTTGGAACTGAACAAGGAAACTGTACAGTCAGGCCAGAATTGGGAATTGAGACGAATGGGCGCGGACTATGCAGCAACAAGAAGTGACAGCGAGCATTAAGTTAAGTCTCATAGCAATCCGGTCCAGTGCAGACGTCTTCCGAATTCGTCTTCCGAATTCGAGAACTGGAGTCGAAATGGAAGCGTCGGCGGGACGACACATTGCGGAGATGCAACCGTGCCTCGCTAGGTTCCTTAGCCCAAGTCTCAGTGTTGCTGAGACGCGGTCCACGATCCACGATGCCAATGACGCGCTGCCCTGCCGGTGTAAGTGGACAGGCCTGGCTGGGGATTCAGCGGACGTGTCGGGCCAATCAGCGGGCCCAATCGCGCTCGAAAAGGTGCTTCTCGCTCAAGTGGAGCGCTTCCCACGGCCCAGCCTCCCCCAAACTGTAAAGCGAATGCAGCCCAGAACCCCACCACACCTCACCACGGACACCCAAGTCGGCTTTGCTTATCGCTTATCGGCGACAAAAAAAAAAAACCTTCGGTCTGCACCGACAGCTGCTGCAATCCCTGCGCCCAGGAGAGAGTCTGGCTAGTCGAGAAACGAGTTTAGGAGTCGGTTACATCGCAACGTCGATGCCCATCCGTCCACTCGCCCAACACACAATACCATGGGAATCCAAAAGAAGCACGGCAAAGGCCGTCTCGATAAGTGGTATAAGCTCGCCAAGGAGAAGGGATACCGCGCTCGTGCCGCCTTCAAGTTGATCCAGCTCAACAAGAAATATGGCTTCCTCGAAAAGAGCAAGGTCGTGCTCGATCTCTGCGCCGCACCCGGCTCGTGGTGTCAGGTCGCCGCCGAGACCATGCCGGCGAACAGCATCATCATCGGTGTCGATCTCAGCCCCATCAAGGCCATCCCCAAGGTCATCACCTTCCAGAGCGACATCACAACCGAGAAATGCCGAGCCACGATCCGCGGTCATCTGAAGACATGGAAGGCCGATACCGTTCTCCACGATGGTGCACCCAACGTCGGTACTGCCTGGGTGCAGGATTCGTTCAACCAGGCTGAGTTGGTGCTGCATTCGTTGAAGCTGGCAACCGAGTTTCTGATTGAAGGAGGCACGTTCGTGGTATGTTTGTTCTGCATGGCGGGGAAGAAATAGGGTCCAGTTGGGTCCTGTTGCGGCCTACCCGAGCCTGCTTAAAGCGTTAGACCAACTGCTGATTGGACTTGATGCATAGACCAAAGTCTTCAGATCCAAGGATTACAACCCGCTGTTGTGGGTCTTCAAGCAGCTCTTCACCAAGGTCGAGGCCACAAAGCCCCCGTCGTCGCGAAATGTATCCGCCGAGATTTTCGTTGTTTGCCGTGGGTTCAAAGCCCCTAAGCGCATCGACCCGCGGTTGCTCGACCCGCGCTCTGTCTTCGAGGACCTTGCAGACCCGACCCCCAACAACGAGGCCAAGGTGTACAACCCAGAAGTAAAAAAGAGAAAGAGAGAGGGTTACGAAGAGGGAGACTGTAAGTGCCTCCCTGGTTCTGAATTGCCTCTCAAGGCGGTTTTCAGACTCGCCAAGTTCTGATTCTGGCTTCCTTCTGGATCTGGAACCTATGCGCTGTATACTGACTACTTACTCGGACAGACCTACAATTCAAGGAAATTCCCGCCAGCGAGTTTATCCAGACCGTAGATCCAATCGCTATCCTCGGTCAATACAACAAACTTGCCTTTGAGCAGCCAAAGAATGGAGATGTCGCCCTTGCAGCTCTAGACAAGCTGCCAGAGACAACCGAGGAAATCCGCAACTGCTGCGCCGACCTAAAAGTTCTGGGAAGAAAGGAATTCAAGATGCTCCTGAAATGGCGCCTAAAGGTGCGGGAAATCTTTGGGTTCGCCACAAAGAAAACTGAAGCGGATGCAGAGGCCGAGGAAGTGGCAGAAGTCGAACCAATGGACGAGGAGCTTAAGATTCAAGAAGATCTCCAGAGGATGAAGGACAAGGAGGCATCCAAGAAAAAGAGGGAGCGGAGACGGGAGAACGAGAAGAAGCAGAAAGACATTGTGCGCATGCAGATGCACATGGAGGCGCCCATGGACATTGGCAAGGAGCAAGAAGGCCCCAGGGGCGAAGGCGCCATGTTCCGCCTCAAGACAATTGACCAAACAGCTGCCCTGAAGCGGATATCCAAGGGCAAGATGGCCGTCCTTACCGAGGCCGACGAGAGGAGAGACTGGGATTCTGGCATTGGCTCCTCGGGCGAAACGGACGACGAAAGTGACGAGGAAGAGGATCGATTGGAGCGGGAACTCGACAACTTGTACGACGGCTACCAGTCGCGGAAGATGGAATCCGATGCGAAGCTCCGGGCTAAGAAGTCCAGGAAAGAGCACAAGGACGAAGACTGGGAAGGCGTCTCGGCGAGTGAGCACGACAGCAACGACGAAGACGACGACGAAAAGTTCGAGGAAGAAAGTTCCGACGAATCAGATTCAGGGGAGCCTGCCGATTCTGGCAAGCCGCTTATCCGAGATCTGGACAATTCTACAGACGCAAGCGGACTATCCAAACGGGCAAGGGGATTCTTCGCTCAAGATATCTTCAAAGACATCGCTAGCCTAATGGACATCTCAGAAGACGAGGAAAAGAAGGAAGAAAGCGAAACGAAACCCGAGGCCAAGAAGGCCCCCCGTGAAGCACCTTCGTCAGCCAAGGATGAAGAGCTTGTGTCCCGCCCCAAGCGTAGACGTGATGTGCCTCCCAAGGCTGAGGAAGACGATTTTATGGATGTCAATCAGGCAGAAGAAGAGGACGATGAATCAGACTGGGAAGAGAAAGAGAAGCGCACAAAGGACGGCAGGCCTAGTATGTCCACAGACACCCTCCAGGAGACGCGAGCTAACATGTCCAGATATCGACATCATCACGGCAGAAGCCATGACGCTTGCCCACCAGTTAGCATCTGGCCAGAAAACGAGCTACGATCTGATGGACGAGGGCTTTAACAAGTATGCCTTCAAGGACCGCGACGGCCTTCCGGAGTGGTTCATAGACGATGAAGGGAAGCACGACCGGCCACACAAGCCCATCAGCAAGGCTGCGGCCGATGCGATCAAGGAAAAGATGCGAGCCTACAACGCCAGGCCCATCAAGAAGGTGGCAGAAGCGCGGGCACGGAAAAAGTTCAAGCAGGCGCAGAAGATCGAGAAGCTCAAGAAGAAGGCCGACATATTAGCAGGAGACGACGGCATGTCGGAGAAGGACAAGGCCTCCAGCATCGCCAAGCTCATCTCACAGGCGGCCCGGAAGAAGAAGCGGCAGCCGCTCAAGGTGGTCAAGGCACAAGGCACAAACCGCGGTATCTCGGGCAGACCCAAGGGAGGTGTGTATTCCTCAGCCCGGACCCATCCATTGTTGAATCGAGGCGATGCTAACGCGGCACCCCCTGCTAGTCAAGGGACGGTACAAGATGGTGGACCCGCGGATGAAGAAAGAGATGCGCGCGCTGAAGAGAGTCGCCAACAAGAAAAAGAGGTAGACGTCTACGAGCAGGCGGGCTTGGTGGCATATGTTTATCTAGGAGCCATACTTGATGTCATTTTCTGGCAGCCCTACCTATACCCGGTGATAGGAGTAGATATGAAAGACGGGGCGCTAGATTCCGTGTCCGGGATTCTGTCTACCACATCGCTTTTGGCTGTTGACTGACCGTATAAACATGCTGAGTGGGTAAAGCGGGCCCCTGAAGTCCATGTCGTACCTGGTTCGTGCGCGTCAGCAGAGTAGGTAAGGTACCTCTTAGATAGGGGCACAAAAAGGGGGCAGGGGTATGACAGGTGATGTTATGGTGATGTTGATGATGATATTTACCAGTAATTCACAGCCACACATATCCCCTCGGCGGAGCACGACTGAGACACTTTGTGGTACCTGAGGGTTGTTGTAGCGTTGTTGCGTCATGTCAGCTCGATTTCATGTTTCCCATCGGCGTCGTAAAAAGGAGGCGGCAATTTTAATCATTGCACCCCCTGCTCAAAAGAAAATCGCAAGAGGGAAGGAATGAGAAGGGGAAGAGGGGAAAAGGGGTGGGGGAGAAGAACTGACCACATGCATGGCAGGTAGAGCATGTCTCCGGGTTCTAATGTCACGCGGAGCGGCTCTGCCAACCCAGAATAAGCGGTCGAGTTTTGGTCTGGCAGGTCCGGGTCCCAGGTGGGGAACGGCACTGCCTCCTCTGCCTCCTCGGGTTTCACCAGCTCTAGGCCTAGCAGACTCGGGTACCGGTCTGCTGTTGTTGTTTGTGTCATGGAGGAAGACGAAGACGACCGCACGTAGTCGGCCGGCGGCAGCAGTTGCTCGTTGACGCACGGTTGGCAGTGTGGCGGTAAGAGTACGAAGCGCTTCCGCCCCGCCACCTGCACGTACAGGTTCTCGTAGTTGTCCCGGTGCAGCGCCGTCACGGACCGTGAGTTGCCGATCCACAGGTTGATGGCGTCGGGGCCGGACGCGGCGCCGAGCGCGATGCGCGCAAAGGGGACGTCGCGCTGCACGTCCTTGAAGAGCGTGGCGTATTCGTGGCGGAGGTTGTCGTTTTCTGGGCCTTGTCAGTGTGAGAGATGGCAGAGAAGGGGAATAGGAAGACGTTACGGGTCTGGGCATATCGCACTTCGCCCGCGGGCTTCGCAAGGGCTGCCCTCTCTTGCGCAATCACATAGTCGAGAAACTTGTCGATGGGCTGCTGCTCTTCCCACGGCTTGGCAAAGACCAAGGTCCCGTCGTTATGTCGGGTGGGAGAGTCGGCGTTGCTGTTTGTATGTTCTTCTGCGTGAGCAGGTTATATGATAATGAAAACAGCGATGATTTGATGGGCTGGTCGGCGCACCCTTGAGGAGTGACAGCAACGTTGACCGTCTCGCCACGCAGGCTGTCTTTTATAAAGCCGACGTTCCATTTCCGCGTCGCTTCCCAGTCGGCAGCTGCACCCCGGACGACGAAGGGCGTGTTCCGGGTGACAAATCTCATGAACTCGAGCGGGCTCGGCTCCTCGTAAAGCTCCTCGACAGCCGCTGGGTTGAGCTCATTGTAGTTGGTGATGAGCTCCGCGATAGGATCAACAACCTCGGGCTCGCCGTGCATGGTCTCTCACTGCAATGGTGAATGGACGACTAATCCGACCCCTATTGCAAGTATGTTTAGAGACACACTTCCATGTTCCGATCCCGAGGTGCCCGAGAATGCTTGGAATCTGCATCGATCGCTACCAGCCGCCAACCTGGTGGGGCTGCGGAGAACCTACCTAAAAAGCACTCGGTCCCTTTTATTGGTGACTGCAGAATGGCCTGATTTCTGTCTGGCCAGGCAGGCAGGCACGGCCGAGAACACGTCAAGATTCAATTGAGATACCCATCTCTCCATAGGGCTGAGAGAATCGCAGCCGGAGATGGGATTATAAGATGCCCATCCTTCCCGTCATTTCTAGCCAAGCGTTGTCTCGCTGGCGGTTTTCTCCCAGGTACCACCACCTGCCATGGAGTGGGCTCAAGTTATGAGCTGTTCAGCAGTTGAATGCCTCCCTCAGGCGGGCTACGACACTCGGATGGAATACTTCTTGATGTCTCTTGCCCATTTTCAATTTCAAGAATTTTAGTTCAATCGCTTCATCGCTTCATCGCGTCACCGACCCCAAAACATTCGTTCCCAAGGCGGTCAGACCACACGATAGAGAGCCAGAATTCGTGCATCGCTCGCCCCCCCCTTAGCCATTCATCCCGAGGTATATGATACCAATCGAATGGGACAATGCCATCATCGCCAGTCATGGCAATGTCAATCAGTAGCCATAACGGCGGCCGGATATGGGCTCACGGGCCTTCTCCCGAGGTTCTCTATTCCCTCGATCCGAACATTTTGTCCGATCCCTTTTCGTTCTCCCAGGCACGCCATCTTAGTGTTTTTGTTGGCGGCGGTCAGCCTCAGCTGAGCCTATCCCCAACGTTTCGGATATCCTATTTCGGGCTCCGAACAGACCCCCTCTTGGCATTGGGCTCGGCCGAGGAGCGTCAAATACTTGGTACCTTTGCTGTTTCAAGCTTCAACAATCAATCACGGAAAATGCACACAAACATTGGGGCAAACAACCTCCTACAAGTTCTGCGTGCCTTAAACACAAACCTCAAGGCGCCCTCTTAAAGGAAACGGGTTCTGCGGTGTTGCCGTAGGTACCTAAGGTATCTTGCCGTACTAGTAGTTCGCATCCCCGAAGTACCCTTTCCTTCCGAATTACGTATGATCGACCCTGTGTTCCATGGTTAGGCGCTATCCAGCCAGTGTAGGAGGGCAGCCACCTCAGTGCTAGCGACTAGCAAGAGAGCTAGAGGAAACCAGGCGCCAACACGTACCCCCAAGTGCCGCTAGCTGTTAGGCTCAGACAGCCATCCGGCACCCCGGTCTGCGCACTAGCAGCAGATTTTCGTGGGACGCCAGGGGTAGGCTGATTACCCTAGTGGGCTGCACGACATTCGTCAATCGGATTTGGAGCCTTTCCCATTGCCAACAAAAACGCATTCGCCGAATGCTGCCCGGACCCGCCCCACTACAAAAGAGTTCGCGCAACGACGACGTTTTGGCTCTTCTCGCTCGTCTTATCTGCCCTCCCCTGGGTACTAAAGAGCTCGTCAGCCCAAGAGCTCTTTGGTGGCTTGGATTGGTGTGGTATGGCATGTCTATCCGCATTTCACAAAACAAAACCAAAAAAAACGACTTTGCTCGTGTAACATTTGGCCTGGCCTGCCCGGTTCCAGTGGAGGTTGGTTGGTACATCCATGCCTCCCATACATTGTACTTACCTCAGTTGCCTTACACCCCCATCTTGTGTGCCATCTTTATCCCCCATCTGGGTCTCGTCTTCGATTGCAACTACGGAACCGGGTACCTAACCTACCTGCCTTAGGTACCTACCTAGCGATTCACAGCCAGTTGCTTCCATTGCCCACCTCCCATCAGGCGGGTCCTGAAGTGCGGAAGTGCTGAACACTTGCTGGCGCTTCCCGGACCCATCGCCGAACAGCAAATTCCGATTCCAATACTACGGTACCTACCTACCCACCTTAGGTTGAGTGTTAGGTACTGTATCGACATACCTACCTACCCGGCGGTATCAAGGTATGGATAACGGGCATCCTCATTTGCGCCCCGTTCACTCCCGAGTCCCCGCCCTCCCAGTCGAGGATTCAGGATCGACTCGGCTCGGCTGCTTTGGCAGATCTCTAACCTCTGACCTCTAGTCTGACATCTGATCTCTGACTTCTTATTAGCTCTACCTATTCACCCCCAGCGCCGTCGTGGAGTATCCAGACTCACGGCACAGCCACTCAGCGAGTGCACCCATCACTTAGTGCGCCAAGCTGGGAAATGCAGCCAGACACATTTCCATTCGCTGAGTCCTCCGATTCCACGGGGTCTTAACCGGCTCGCCGGCGACTATGTTGTGGTATCTGCTCTACCCCCTGAGAGGGTTTGTCCCCCCTACCTTGGCCACCACCACGCTGATTGACTCCGCTTGCTCGTCCAAGGTGTCCTTGCTTTGGATCTCACGTACATACATACAGTGCATGCATATGTACAGTACTGACGCTTCGTAGGACTACTAAAGCCCCTGTGCTAGCCCCAACCCACCCTCTGCGCGCTGCCTTCTCGCGCTACGGCACTTGGGCTGCCGGGCATGTCAAGACGGTATTGCCCATATCCACAGCAGTTGCCTTCGTCCTAATCTACCTCTTCTCCTTTCTCTACACCACCGACGCCACGAACATCACCAGTGGCGTCTCAAACCTCCCCCACCATGTCTGGACAGATGCCCAGCCTCTCAGTGACCGCGCCGTCGCGGAACCCGATGTCATTATGCGCTCCATCTGGATCCATGGCAGTTACATGAAGGCCCTCGAGCGCGATGTGCTTCTGGGGGCCCTCGAGCTGCAGGATGAGCTGCTAGGCCCGACGACTGACTTCAACCCACGCCACCCGGAAGAGGCCCCCGTCTTGCCCGGCCCTCTCGCTGACCTGACGCCCGAGCAGCGTGACAGCTTTCACATCATCAACGGCTTGACTCCCAAGTCCTGGTTCTTCCACTCGCCTCTCCAGTATTGGTCTGGCTCGGCCGACAATATCGCTGCCGACCAAGACATCATTTCTACCGTGAACGCGAAAAAGACGCAGTCGACTTCTGTCAACGTTACCTTGCGCCACTCCATCGTCTTCAGCGGTAAACGCTTCGAAGAGCGGCGCCTCGTCGCCGTCGACGCTCTTGTCATTACCTTGATCCATCTTCGCGACTCTCCTATCGGCAAGCAGTGGGTCAGAAAGGCAGAGGCGCTTGCTGCCACGGAAATGGGCGACAAGTGGACTATCATCCCCGGCGATGGTAGGAGCACCTCGAGCCAGCTTTACGAGTTCCAGTTCCGGCCCATGTCGTGGTCTGACTGGGCCGTCCTCACCGTGGCGTACTCGCTCACAATTTTCTACCTGATGCTGAGATTGTCCAAGCTTCGCGCTGTCAAATCCTGGCTCGGCATCATGGTGACGATACTGGCGCAGATCACGGCGTCCATCTTCTCTAGCTTTACCGTCTGTGCCATCTTCAAAATCGATCTATCCCGCATTCCCTACTTTGCATACCCCCTCGTCGTTCTTACCATCAGCGTGGAGAACTCAATCAGGCTCATAAATGCCGTCATCACCACTTCCTGGAGCATAGGCATTAGCGACAGGATAGGGGAGGCCTTTGGCGCGACGGCCCACGTGGCTGTTGCCAACCGTCTTCAGAATCTCCTCATTCTCCTGGGGCTCTCGAGGATAACGCTCCCAGGCGTCGCTGCCTTTTGTACATTTGCCGCAGTTGCCATCGTTTTCGACTTCTTCTACCTGGCCACCTTCTTTCTCTCGGTTCTCAGCGTAGATGTGCGGCAGAGAGAGCTCAGCGAGTTGGAGAAGGCTGCCGTCAGGCGGAGAAGCTCCTCGCAAAACACCAAATCGCAGCAGACCTGGGTCGAAACTTTCCGCCAGTTCCGCCTGGGTGAAGTCGGCGCGTCGACCCGTATTGCTGGCTCCACGGTCGTCCTCGGCTTTGTCCTCATCGCACAATCGCACTATGCTCCCGAAAGCGGTAGCCAGTGGGTGAATCGAATCTTTCAGCTGTCGCGGGGGAGCTCTGATGGTGGCACATCCAAGTCCTCTCTGCTCATCGACATTCATCAAGCACGGAGTCCGACTTCCTGGCTTCGTCTCCAGGACCACCAAACCGCGCGAGAAGTTATAAGCGTGATCAAGCCATGGGCACACAGCTATGTCGCATGCGTACACGACCCCCTTATCTTTGTCTTGAAAGGCTCAGACCGCATGCCCGGCACCAGGGAACCATTTTTCCTGCCAGCCGTGTACGACTTCCTTCACCACGAGATACCCCGCTTCGTCGTGCTTCTCTTGACTTTGGTTGCCATGGTCCTCTTGTTTACAAACTATCTCGTCCGTGATAAACAACAGCGTGGCGAACCTCGCCATCCCGACGATGAGCCCTTGCTATCAATCGAGACGATAAGCCATGGCCACACGCTAGACGTCGTCGTGATGGCAGGGTCTTCAGGTGGCCAGCTCGCGTCTGCCGGGCTTGACCGCCTGATTCAAGTTTGGGATGTGCCGGGCGGCTCTAGGATCCAGATTGCATCCAACTCTGACAGTCCCGCAGACGAACTATCAGAAGTGGCGGACAATATTTTTCCAGTCCTAGGCATGGCCGTGGATAGAGATTCCAGGTGGCTCGTCTTGCTTTCCCACCAGCGGGTGTTGTTGTGGAGTATCGAGGACCAGCAATGGGTCTCGATAATGGAGATAGATCTGGGCGGACACAGACACGAAGCTCTCTTCTTTAGCAAAACGCCTATTGACTCGATACCATCTGTCGTGGTAGTCGGGAGGAACGGCAATATGACGGAGCTCGACTTTGAAGCGGAGACGTCAAAAGAGTTTACCATCTGCAAAACGCCGCTGGCATGGGTGGTGCCATTTACGGAAGGTTGTAAGTTACAGCCCATTTGCTTTCTATTTGCTCGGTTGTGGACTAACGAGCCGCGCCCTATCCAGACTCGGCACGCAAGAATATCTCTCAGGTGTCTATATTAACCGCATCTCGGAAAAGCTGTATCCACCTCGTGCGACAGCACGGAAGTGGGTGGCTGTCAGAGGAGGTAAAGTTTGCGGATCGGGGATCTAAAGACATCCACTGCCTGGCCCCTATTCCCGCCCTATCCATGTATCTTGTCGGCAGATCGCAAACAGTTGATTTGGTGGATCTGCGTACGTCAGTAATTATACACGCCTTCCAGACCGAGATGATGCAGCCGCGCTCCTTGAAGCAGATTTCAATGTCACGACCTCGGCAGACAGGCCTCACTTCGTTGACTCTATCATACGTCAACTTGGACACAAAGGACTTGGTCATACAAACCTATCTCCCCGAGGGCGAGAGCGATACGATTTGCTCAGGTGATCCTCTCGAAGCATTAAAGGGGAAGCCCCGAGTGTGGGACGGGACTCGGGAGGTCATAAGGCGCGTCGCCAACCCGGGGACTTGGGAGGCGCTTTCCAATGGGAGCATCGTGGGCGTCCGACAGAAGCCGCAGGCTCAGGCGCAACAGTGGCAGTCCAAGGTGGCAGTCGGCGGGCTTCGGAAACGGGGCGGTAACCGGTCAGACACTGGTTCTGGCGGATCCGCGAGCGAGGCTTGGGAGGTCTGGGTGATTAGTAATCTCGAGACCAAGGGAGACCTCGAAACCCGGTTGCTTGACCTGCCCGACGGGGACAAACACGACCAGGGCCACCTGATGATCTCGGACCTGGGTCCCATGGTGCGGCTCGGTACTAAGAGCGTGGCCGTCGGCCTCGGGAACGTCATCAAGGTCATTAGCGTCGGCCACGAGTACTTTGACGAGCACCGCGACCACCTAGCTCCCAGCGATCTCAGGAACATGTCAGCGGCTAGACGGAGAAGGGCGTTGGGCGCATCCTCGCGGGCGAGAGCCGTGTGGTGAAAATGATTTAAAATGGATTTGGTCTTGGCGTAGGTTTCCTTTTTGGGAAGGGAAGGGAAATGAGACTGGGGGGGGGAGGGGGTTGGGCTTGTGATTATTAATGGCCATGAAAGAAGGCGTGTGTGCGTGTTTTTCTTTTTGTCCTTGTCCTTGCCCTTGTCCATTCCGGTGCTCGGTGGATGGGGGTTTAAAAGAAAGAAGAAAAGAGAAATAGAGGCCATGATTTTCATTATTTCCCCCGCTTTCTTGTCTTTCTCATTCAGCTACACTATTCTCCGAGCTCCCCTTTGGCTTTGAATTATACCCTCGTTGTGTTTTTAGTATGCTCGGCCCCGTTCGGTTGGGGGCTGGGCTCGTGAGCGAAGGATTTGGTATGTATCTGGTATTTCTGAAGGGGCCAGAAAGAGCTGATTACCTACCTACCTTGCCTTTTTAGCTGGGGAGTACTGGCAAATGGATAGATGGGTAGGCGGATTGATGGAACGAAAGCCTCAATAGCCTCTTCCTTGGGTGGTAATGCATTTAGAGTTTTCCCTCATCTACATGGCAGTCCAAAAGAAGATAACCCTGCACAGTGCTCTCCGTGTTATGGAACCGAAAGCAAATCCCGTATGGGTTGATTACATGGTAGACACTATACCTCTCTCCAGCTTAGACCCATGGCGTACAGTTTCGCCTCCTCATCACCCTCGCATCTTTCGATCATTTCGCCCAGGATTTCGGAAACCCTGTGAGAACCAACCCTGTGGTTTTCCTCTGGCTGGTTTCTGTAAGGATTATGTATGACAAGCATCTTCCCTTGAATCATGTCCAAGAACTTGATAAGAAATTTGGATGACTTCTCGCCGGAACGTACTTTATCGGAATCATTGAAGTCGTGATGCTCGTTATATATCTTTACTTTGAGTATCTCCCCGCTGGATCTGCGGCAGACCTTTTCCTGATAAGTGAAGGGTATAATTGCCTTGTTCCAAAATAGATAATGGTTGATATGGCGTCGCTCTCGAAGACGAAATTTGGGAACAGAATTTTCCACTGCGCGGCCTCGAGGCGGTCCAACTATAGGAGGGACCAGTGGCCGAGATATTCCCGCCCGGTAACTGTCTCCTTGTCGCCGCCGCCTATAGTAATATGGAGTACGAACTTGGTGAAATCCCCTTCCCCAGCAGAAACGACCTTGATAAAGGGAAGATCGTTGTCGCTGATCCCGTCTTTGATGAAGTCGCTAATAGCTTCTGGCCTGTCAATCAGGAGTAGCGAAGCCAAGATTTTGCGCAGATATTGACTCCCACGCGTAAGACCGTCTTCTAATTCAAGTAATAGGTTAGTATTAGCGGGTGCGGGAGACGGCCTATCGTAGATGAGGCGCACGTTACTGAGAAGTTGACTAGTAGTAGTCGCTAAAGAGAGGTTTTTTGCGCCGCGATATTTGTCTCTCCGCGACCGACGGAGCCATTTTAGGCGCTGTTCCGGTTTCGACCTATAGTTAGATGCCAACGCCGTCTTAAGAGCCTTGCTAGTTAATAGATTCTCTAATCGGCCAGTGGGTATGAAACTCTCGGCCGAAGGGCTATCTGGAGATACAGTGCTTTTTATGATGTTGTAAATCGAGTCTTTAAGCTTTCTGATGGAATCGTTTCCGCTAAGGGAACGGGAAAGATGATTTAGCCGTCTACGTTTATTGGGTCCGAGATTAGTAGATCCGCTCTCGGAGTCGTCGGGGCTGGAAAGGGCTTCTTGACGGTTATTGTGTCCAGGGATAGAAAACGAAGTTCGGCTTGGTCCCTCGTCTATTCTGAAGGCCACCGCTTTCAGACACGCGTCGGCAGGGGCGTAGACAACCCGGCGTTCTCTATATTCTCGCTGATAGCTGAGGAATAGAACCCGTTAGGAGAGACTCGGGCGTTCTTATCACCCGGTCGAGGCGAAAGAAGCCTGGTTCAGTGAGGCTCCCCCGAGTTCCGTTCCGCGTCAGCAGGGGAAACAAATGGGAAAGCGGGAAGAGGTTGAGGACTGCTGCCACCTCCAGGCTCCAGGCTGTTCGGGTTGAATACCTAGCTTAGATAGGGAAATGGAGATATATAGATGACGGGAGAATTTCTTCTCATCTCCAACCCCTCTGAATGTTTCTGGTCCGGGGATTGGTAGATAAACCTTAAACTTTGAAATGATCACCGCTTTGAGAAAGAATAACTTTCGAGCGTGGCGAGTAGCCCGCGGCAGGCGCCTCCGGAGGGCCGCCGGAGGCAAAGACCGGGGGGAAGGGCCGCTCAGCTAGTACCTTCCTAACTAGCCAGGTATGTACCTGTGTATTTTTATAGCCCATCCTGAGGTCCCCTTACAAGCTGCTTACTTCCCTAGTCAGAGAGTACTCCGTACCATTCCTTTCCTTCCAAGCCCCCCAATATACCGCGTCATCCTTATCTATTAGGCACTGAACTCCCACCCGGTGATTTCTTGGGGTGACGGCCTAAGAGCCGGCGGAGGGGATTTCACCTCTTCTTTTTCTGGCTCTTTTCTCTCTCAATATCTTGAGACTGTATAGAACTACTAGCAGCTGGTGGAGAGGCGATCCCGCTTGCGATAGCAGTCGACTGGCGGTAACTGAGCCGGTGGTGGTCCAGTAAGCTGGAAGTCCGGGTTGACTCCCGGCGCCCAAAAGTAAGAATTATTCTCGGCCTTGCTCACTATCTTGTCTAACTCGTGGTCAAGGGTCTCGGTATCGTACCGAGCGCCCTCCTTAATGTTGAGCAGCCCCTCCTCGATAATCTTAACGAGATCGTTCAGACGGGTCTTGTCGGGGTACTTCCGGTTAGAGCGAATGGCCGCCATCCGTGCCTTGACAGCTAGGTGAATCTCGTACGTCTCCCAATCCTCGCCCTGTTTTGCGATCCGGTAATATGGGGGAAAGTCGCGATGGACGTCCCCGTCGCGGGCCCGGCGATTCTTCCGATCCCTCCGGAACGACTTGAAGTCGGCGCTGCCGCCCAGCGTCCAGACGGCGAACTCGAGAAAGATGCAGCCTACCGACCACATGTCGTAGCTACGAGACCGCTTGACATCATCGCCCTCTTTGTGTGACTCGGGCGGCGCGTACTCAACCGAGCCGCCTGTCGTGGTCGTCCCCCGCACGCGCTTGCTGGTGATTTGCTGGTGGAACCGCGCCAGCCCGGCGTTGGCGATACGCAGGGTGCCGCGTGGGTACCTGGCCGGCTCGTCGAGAAACAGGAGGATATTCTCGGGCTGTAGATCGCCGTAGCGCCCGTTCTCGTCCTTGTTCTCGACCGACGGGCTGTGTAGTGTGTGTACGGCGCTCGTAATGCCCTTGATCTGTCCCAGCACCTAGCGTATCATGGTGGGCGTCCGCGTCTCCCGGTGCTTCTATTCGTCCTTCTAGACCTTACCAAGATGCCCTCCTTCTACGAATTGAAATAGAAAGTAGTAGTTCTCGGGGCGTTTCTCAAACGACCTTATGAACTCGATTAGATGAGGGTGACGGAGAAGCTGGATGCGGGAAAGTACTGGGCGCTCTTGCTCAAACTCGGCTCGAGAGTCAGACTTGAGCTGTTTAGCGTAAGGGTGGGATTTTCTTCCTGTCTTTGAGAGAAAGGTTAGTATATAGCACAATAAAATATGGAGAGAACGCTCCCTTCTCAATGACCGGGAGGACACATCTGTCGTCAAAGCGAGCATACTCCCGACCTCCGAGGTTAGGGGACAGGAATTGCCACTGCGTGGTAGCAAAGTGGTGGCAGTTGAGCTGGCTGAGCGTCGGTGATAGTGTGAAGACCTGATTGCGGACGCCAGTGAGTATAGCCGCCGAATCGGAAAACTCATGCTTGGCTGGGAGATACTGGTCCGAGAGTCCGGCCTTGTAGATTATGTTCAATGTATTACCGTTGAGCCGATCATGGGAAACGAGGATAGTAATAACCTTGACGAAATCGCGAAAGCGGATAGATACTGTCACTGGGGTCGAGTTTGATCAGCTTTCGAAGCCTTTCCTCAGTAATTATCTCATTCAGGCGGTTGGACGGTACGAAGGCCTTGTATTCTATTATGCCCGGCTTCTCGGCCCTAATCAGGTCAGTTCTCAGCCGTTCTATGGTCTTTCTTGATCGAGAAGAAACGACGTGTTAGCCAAGAACACAGGCTAGACTGTGCCTGAGCCGTAAGGAACATCAAGGTTAGATACCCGGTCCCTAAATATCTAGGTAACGTGAAGGAACTTTTAACGCCAAGGTCTTTGGAGTCGTCAACGTCCAACTCATAGCCGGCAGCCCCCGTGAAACCCCCTCGCACCTTTTAGCTAGGGCGGCAAGTTAGGGCACTCATAGCATCCCATCATTCCCATGGGTGCGTACGAGTACGGCGGTCACTTTCGGAAGCAGCAAAAGGAGGTGGGCAGCTGTCGTTGTGATTCGCCGTCGCTCAAGTCTGAGCTGGCGCCAGCATGCACTCGCTGATTTTGGCCGCGAGGCTTTTATTCAACCTGAACGATGGGGCAAGCCATAATCTGAAGGTAAAGTGATATTCGCCCGTTTGGGTCATTTTTTATCTGAGCGCTCGGGAGCTTCCTAACTATTCAGTCAGGCCGAAGCCTCTGGACATGAGGCTGGGGCTGAACAAACCTGCCGACGACACCCACATCCGGAACCGATGGTCATGCAACAATTCAATATTTAGCATGATAGCCTCGCTGGCTTCGACGAAAGATAGCGATCCCCCGACCGTACAATTTACCAATACGCAAGATCTTCGACGTCATTAATTTCACTACTAGGGATTACCTTACCGTCACAAGTATGCTATCACCCTCCTATTTCTACATAATATACTAATTATTTAGACGTCTCTCCTAATCAATTCACCAAAATCGAGCGTGAGAGAGACACTAGGCGAGAGGCTGGGCAAAAGAAACGATACCGAAAGTTCCGTTTTCGCCGCTACAATACCAATTCCCGGATCTTAACCATCAGAATCCCAACCGATCTACATAAGGCCCTTCACCTAGAACTTTATACGCGGTATTTTACTCAGCTTGTCCGGAATGGTATAGAGGAAAGTTGGAAAAATATAGGTACTGCAACATTTCGGAAACAAGATCATCCTGGAGGAGATGACGGAGAAGGCGATTCGACAGGCGGTCCATAGCCGGAACGTGCAGAAGCAGGTAATTGACCAATACTAATTAATCATTGAGTCTAGATATTCCGAAACATTACCCGAGCTTGGATATGCGGTAGTGGTTTCAGGCATCAAACCACGAGGTCAAGATTATCATTCTGGCGAAATTTGACGACCAGCAACACCACATTTTGCTAGAGAAATAGGAGGAAGAAATCTCGAGTCCACAAGGAGCGATCACGCGGAGTCGGGCTGCTGCTATATTATAGCAGAATAGTATTCTTAACCTAGTGAAACGGCAGTCAATCACCATCACCCGCAATAAGACAATAAATCCAGTATCGTACAATATTACTAGGGGGGCATTAGTACTAGGATTTTGGCTTCTTTTTCTTCGTGATCCAGGCCCGTAAGAAGGAGATTTTGTACTTAGCATTCAGAGCCTACAGCTATGTAAAGAGAAGGTCTGGGCTTAGCTGCCGAGATCAGACTAGCCAACCAGAAATCAGTAGAGGCCGGTAAAGTCAGACAGAGGGCGCTACTGTGACGGCGCCAGCCTGCAGCACTCACTACCACTGCGCTAGAACCCCCAAAAGGATGCCAGAATTGCAAGTTGACAACTTGCAACCTGTAGTAAGCTATATAGTACTGCTACGGCCATTGAGCGCCGTGACAGCTACAGTGGAATATCTTTACGCGCCTTCTACAAATTAGTAGGGATCTCGGCGATACTATTGGCGTATAAGAGTATGGCTTCCTCGGCGAGAGTGATATAGTCGTTAGGCTTTTTGGTCTCGATAATAGCCTCGAGGACGATGTAAGGAAAAGGACACCCCAAACACCAACTGCGCGCACAGGGTGCGCGCCCACCACTTGTCACCAACTGGCTAGAACACTGCCAGCTGGCATACGCTACGCCGTGGCGCCACGACCGCAGACTGATCCCCGGGCCGAACCCCTGAGCAGGTATATAAACAATGGCCCTCGCCCATCTTCCTTTGCGAGGGCCAGGTTGAAGTCTTACACCAATACAAGTCATTGCTCCCCTACCTTCTTGCCTGCATTGTGACCACCTTGATCAGGCGTACCTACCTTCTCTTACAATCCTGGTCCAAGACTGCAGGAGGCGCTGGAAGCCAATTGCCAATTGGGCCGCACAGGTGGGCGGGGTCGGGCCCCGCAAGTGTTCGACACAGCCAATCAGGAGGCGCTCGGTGCGACTGGTCTGCCAAGACTAGGCGAGCGCACCGAGCAGGGCGCTCGGTAGTCTCTGAGACGCTCGGGGTACCAAGCGTTAGGAGAAGCACTGAGCACGCAAAGGAAAAGTCCTGATTGGTTACCTGAATTAGATATATACGATGACCGTAGCCACGGTCTTAGACAGTTCTTGCTTGGTTCTTCAAGCAAGCAATACACATTCGCTGCACTCATACATTTTGAGTGGCATTCCGATTTGACTGTATTACCCGTGCGATAGGAGCTTGCCCTTTGTTCTATCTTCATAATTACCAACCCCAGCATTCTGTGGAGCCCGTGCTCCCTTACAGACAGATGACCCTAACAGTCGAGTGGTTTGTAATAATAGTACGTTGAACAACTTGGGCGAGGACGCCAGAATAATTTCACTTTTGGATCTTCTCAACCCCAATCAAATCTGGGAAGACCTCATTTTTTAAGACACGAGCGATATAGCAAACGCGCCTCCCTCCCTCAAGGCGACTAAAGACCCTGAGATCAATATGAGATTCGTTTTAAAGTCCGACTTATCTCCTATAACACGTGTGCCTATTCTGTAATTACTCAGGAAGATATGTTTGCTACAGCAGATAGCGGGCGGAATAATAAGCCACGACACCGTTGAACAGGTTATGACAAACTCGAGGGATGATAATTACTTCATGGGGTTTTATGCGTCTTCTGCCGATCCTTGGTCCGAGATTGGGTTGCCTGACGGCACTAATAACCTACTTCGACTCTCTACTATTGAACAGGTCGTATCGAGCGTATGGTCGAACAATAATCTCATGGGGTTTCCTACGACTGATGCTGGTTACTGGTCTGAATTTGCTGAAGACACGCTCTCTGTTACTGATCCCGTTGCGTCGGATGCGGATGTTTTAAATAGAGAGGGTCTACTCGGACTGCAGGCACAAAGACGCTTGGGCCGTGTTGGAATGAGGTGCTAGTCAGCCACGGAGGGTCATCTACGAAGGTGGCTGTGGTGGCACAGGGCCACAGATTCTATATAAGTGGCCGTAGGCCACTTCCACCCTATGCCTTCTAGATACAGACAGACATGAACAAATCCACCACTTGAACCACCAGTTTTCGGCGTGCAGTTACGCCCTGTTGCTTCCCGTACCGGTACCTGGTGATTCCAATAGGCCGCGCCCAGGAAAAATCCACTTTTTACACTAAAAAAACAGACCTTTACTAGGACGAAGCCAGCGCATCTAAACTTCAGATCAATTGGCCACATGCGCAGTCAGTCGCAATATAATTACACCACAACCACGTCGACGTCGTAAAATACGAAGCTGCCTTCGTTGTTGTTGCTTATATAACATGCCCAAAAATGCAATAAAAACTTGCCCTGCCTAGGCATCGTCAAGATCGCAGCTTTGTTGCGCTTCAAAGGCTGCAGCCAAAGCCCTCGTAGTACGACGGGTTGTTGCACCGCGCGTGGAAGTCTTTGTAATGCCTCCTCGCGCCCTGCGTGCTGTGGGCGTTGAAGCCTGCGTACCAGTTGAAGCCTGAGTACGTGATGCCCCTGACGATACCCATGGTGTTGATGTTGCCTTTGCAACACGGCCGCCCCTGCTGCCAGGGCCGCCCCGGCTGCCCGGGTGTAAGTGAAGGCAGGTACGCCTGATCAGGGTGGTCATAATGAAGGTACTGAAGAGAGTGAGCAATGACTGGTATTGGTAAGAGACTTCAACCTGGCCCTCGCAAAGGAAGGGGTGAGGGCCACTGCTTATACATGACAGAGTGCAGGGCAGGCCATGACAAAGGAGTGAGGTTTTGGCCCGCTCGGTACGCGTGTGAGTTGGTCGTGTGTGTGGGTTGGGGTTCTTTCCTTACATAAAGCGAGCGAGAGAGGGGGAGTTGAGTTATGAATATGACAGACAGACAGGCAGACAGCGTGAAAACCAGTACATATCATACCTAGGTATATAAACAGGAGGAAAGCAACTCTGCTCAAACTCACTGACTGCACTTTAAACCTACTGTGCCTAACCAAATCAACAAATCAACAACACAAGACGCCAAAACAAAAAAAGTCCAATATCCCATGCATTTAATTCTCTTCCCTTTTTTTCTTTCTTTCTTTCTTCCCTTCCTATGACACTAATACGTATGTAGGAACCAGAAACCAGGAACAGAAGCAGGATTCCTCGGCCTGCCTAGCTAGAATCAACCCAACATTGTTACATGGAGGCAGGTACCTCAGTAGATAAGGTAGGTAGTAGTAGTAGTAGTAGTAGTAGTAGTAGTAGTAGTAGTAATAATAACAGTACTGTAATTAGTACACAGCGAGACTGTCCTCAAAAAACGCCAGTTGACAAAATAAGAAGAAAAAAAGGGCAAAAATGTGTTGGTTTAGCAATGGTAGACAATATTACCACGGCCAAGCTGTCTCTACTTCTTTTTGTTTCTTGCAGCGTTATCTTCATAATTAGAAAAAGCACCACTCTCTCACTGTACTTCAGTGATCTTGCACTTCCACCCTGACCCTTGGGCGAGTAGCGGTAAGCTGTAGGGAGAAATAGGGTTAGCGGCTTGGAGAAGCAATTGCAGTATTCAAGGGATGGGGATAGGACTCACCTGGCTCCTAGACACCAGCCTAGCTCCATGTCCTTGATCTTCTTGGCGATTCTGACCTCGCGGTCGATGGGCATCTCGTAGCCGGTGTGGGTCAGGGCGAGCATGAAGTTGAGGTCGGCGCAGTACTCGGGGCGGCCGCTCAGCTCGTCGAGCGCCGTCGGCACGCTAGTGAAGACGCCCCAGGCGTCCGGGCCGCCGCAAACGGTGTGGGCGAGGTCGTGCAGCTCGCGGAGCGTGAACGACTCGGGCATGCCGAGCGGCTGGGTGCGGTCGGTGAAGAAGGACAGGAAGTAGATGTCTTCGCGGGCAAACGTCTTGCTGATGGATGGCTGGTGGACGCCGTTGAAGGAGCAGGGGGCGAGGGTGCACTCGGCGTCCTTCTTCAGGATGCGCTCGGCCACGGCGCGGCAGTGCGCCGTGGCCGGCTCGGTAGGGCCCGTCATGTTGAGCTTCAAGGATTCGCCGAGCGGGTGATTTTTGGGCAGCTCGACCTCGGCTGTCTTTTTCAGGCCGGCCGAGTAGCACGGGTTGACAACGGGCTTCTCCACCCACGACCGGTCGCCCTTGTTGATCTCGATCAAGTCGTCGACGAGCGTCACGAGCATCGCGTTCCGCGCCTCCATGAGGCCGTAGCCCATATGCGACTTCTGGTAGAGGGCAAACTTGCGGCCGCCAAAGTCGAGCTCGTACTTGTGCTCGCCGTCGGCAAACTTCTCGGGCATGCCGCCCGAAGAGAGACCCTCAAAGGTCGGCTCAAAAACAATCTGGGTCGAGCCGCCGCCCAGGTCGAACACGGCCGCCGTCGGGGAGTGGTCGGGGCCGCCGATCTTTCCGAGCAGGTAGTTGACCGTGATCCAAGCATACACACCCTCGTCGGAGCCGTCCATGACCTCGACGCCTTTCTCCTCCTTCGAGACGACGGGGAACGGGTAATTGATCTCGAGATGGTGGCGGACGGCGTCGAGAATCTTCTGGCTCTTCTCTTCGCCCACCTTGCGCAGTCCTGCCGTCGCCTTTAGGGCAAGGGGGGTGCAGCCTTTGAGCTTGTCCGGCACGTTCTTGAGCGCCGCCTCCATGAGAATATCCAGGCTCTTCGCTGCAGCCTCGGGGTCGTTGGCGTAGGCACTCAAGCCGCTGCTCTGGCCGTCAATCTTCTTGGTCTGCTCAAAGACCTCGTTCTCGAGCTCGGGCGCCGGGCCGCAGTTGTTGAACTTGTACACGTGGATACGCGAACCGGTGCTGCCGGCGTCGATTATGAGGACATATTGCACGATGGGCTTGTCCTTGGAGTAGGACCTCTTGCACCGGTCTGTGCCGTATGACGAGTCAGACGGCGTCTGGCCTTGGCCTTTTGAGTCGGACGTAATCACTAGAAGAGAAGTGGTGAGCGAGTGGTTCATTGCACGAACGAGAAGCCCCCTATCCCTTTTCCCACTGGGAGGGAGACGGCAGCGGGCAGGAAGGCCTTACCTCCATTGTAAAGCTCGACGCCAGACGGCGAGAAGAAGTAGAATAGCAGGAAGACGACGAAAATGATGGCGCCAGTCTTAATGTAGCGCATACGCTGTGTCTGCGTCTGCCAGGCGGACTGCATCCTGGAGAAGAAGCCGGGTTCCCGGTAGTTTATGTCGTAGCGATCTGGTTTCTCGTGAGGGTCGTGGGCAACGTGCTTGGTCGGCAACGAGACTGACGTGCGCCGCATTTAGGGACTCGGTTTCACGCACGCACACGTTTGACGCGTGCCCTGCGACACAAGCGTACGGCGAGGGTTCGGTCTGTCGTCGTTGTCGTCTTCGTCTTCGTCTTCGTCTTTGTCTTTGTCTTTGTCTTCGTCTTTGTCTTCGTCTTCGTCTTCGTCGTTGTCGTCGTGGTCGCGGTTTCGCGACGAGGGGTTGCGAGGACGAGAGAGTTGGGCCAGGACGGCAAAAGGGGAAGGAAACTACGGAGACACGCCCCTGCACATGCCAAGCCGATGGGCCAGGGGAAAATGGAGATACGAAGTAAACGACGGTTCTTCAACGAATGACAAGAAACAATGTACGAGTGTAGAGAGAAGAAGAAAAAACTCTATGAGGAATCAATGCGCTCCTCTAGCTAATCTCAAATACCTGTGAATTTATTTCTAGGTTCTGGGGATAAAATAGGGGCTTGTCGAAGATTTGCCAACTGGATGGGTTCTCCCAGTGACGCGCGAATAGCAGCCCAGGAGTGCCTTGCTGCACCCAAAAAGGTGGGCGGAGGCGGATGCCCCTCGACCCTGGCTCGTTCGGTTTCCCTAGTGCGATGGGTGGTGCGGGTTGGTGGCAACTGGCAAAGGATGGATGTGTGCCCCACATCCGGTACTTCAAGGTACGGATAGGGAAGACTCGATTGGGACATTCAAGGGGGCACCTTTCCACGACGCCTTTGGCCAACCATGGCTCCTGCTTGATATCACTACGGTTCAATTTCACTCATGTCGATTCATCATGTCTTTAGGGGTGCAGTTTGGAATATTAAAGCGAGGCACGTCGTTGAAAGTGGAGAGTTGTAGCACTTGTTTGTCCAGGGTTGAATGTACCGCCCTTGTACCGAAAGCCTCCCCTTCTCTAGCCTTCCAGAATCCAAGGACAGTCGGTCCAGCTGCCGCGTCAGGTCGTCGCCCTCGCCTCGTAACCCTTTTGCTGCCTCTTGAGATACCTGTCTCATAATATCCTGGAGATCCGCCGGCCGGCTTGGGGTTCGTTTTCAGTCTTTCAGTTCAGAGTAGCAGCAATTTGCCATTGCAGCTTTGCGTTGCACCGGGTTTTAAAACCACATTTACAGCCGTTCCTTGTTCTTAACCCAGGTATTGACCCAATCAGCAATTGAGCCCCGGAGTCTCAGTGAATCAATCTCAACCACACATTGAGGGAACCATCTCACCATGGACGTCCACCTTTTCGTATACGACCTCTCGCAGGGGCTGGCGCGGCAGATGTCGGCCAGTCTGTTGGGCTTCCAGCTGGACGCTGTCTACCACACGTCGATCAAGCTCCAGGGCCGCGAGTACGTCTACGACGGCAACATTGTCGCTATCCAGCCCGGCACCTCGCATCTCGGCCGCCCCATGCAGGAGATCTACCTTGGCCGCACAGAACGTATGCCCTTGCCAGCCCTCACTAGTCGGTGGTAGATGGTTATGAATATGCTGACGATAGGCGCCCAAGTGCCCATGGATGTCATTGAGGAGTATATGGACTCGCTCCGCGAGATTTACACAGTCGAGGTGAGCTGTGGCCCGAGAGTCGGCTGGGCTGAGCGTTGGCATTGACTGAGGTGTTGTCGGCAGGCATACGACCTCTGGAGACACAACTGCAACAACTTCTCCAACGACCTTTCGACCTTTTTGCTGGGCAAGGGAATCCCCGGCCACATCACCAACATGCCACAGGCAGTGCTGTACGTTCGCACGACAAAAGCACACAGACACACACTGACAGACCAACAGCGATTCCCCCTTTGGCCAGATGCTGCTGCCCATGCTCAACCAGCAGATATCGGCCAAGAAGCGCGCCGGCGGCATTCTCGGCATCCAGGACCAAACCCCGGGCAGCTCCGTGAAGCCGCAGTCCCAGCTGCACCGCCACGAGGGCAAAGTGCACAACGTCTCCAGCGCTGCAGGGCTCGACGCATTGCTGGGCAAGTTCCAGAGGACCTGCGCCGTCGTCTTCTTCACCTCGGCCACCTGCGCCCCCTGCAAGGCCGTCTACCCTCTCTACGACGAGCTAGCCGCCGAGATTGGCGACAAGGGCGCCCTGATCAAGGTCGACATATCCAAGGCGTTCGACGTCGGCAGCCGGTACTCGGTGTCGAGCACGCCCACTTTCATCACGTTCCTCAAGGGCCAGGAGGAGAACCGCTGGGTCGGGGCGGACCCGAGCAAGCTGCGCGGCAACGTGCAGCTGCTGGTGCAGATGGCGTGGCCGCGGCACCCGCACCAGTCCCTCCGCCTGCCGACACTCGCAAACCCCGGCGCCAAGCCCGTCATCTTCGAAAAGGCCCCGCCGCTGGCCAAGCTGCTGGCCAAGATGGGCCCCGCCGCCGCCGAGCACCCGGCAGTGCAGGGCGTCAAGCACTTCGTCGAGGCCCGGGCCAGGGACGGGCCCGCCGAGGCCACACTGCCGGACATGGCCGGGTTCACAAAATTCATCCGCGAGGCGGTCGGCACCAGCAGTAGCAACAGCCTGCCCACCGACGTCCTCTTCACCGCCGTCGACCTGCTGCGGTGCGGGCTGGTCGACGCGCGCTTCAGCGGCTACCTCGCCGAGGACGACGCGGACCACGCCACGGTGCTCGCGGTCCTCAGCCGCGTGAATGGGCTCCCCGACGGCGGCGGCTGCCCGTACGCGCTGCGGCTCGTGACGCTGCAGATGGCGTGCAACCTCTTCTCGAGCCCGCTGTACCCGGACCAGATCCTTGGCCACGACGGGCTGCGCGCCGCGGCCACGCAGCTGGTATCGACAAGCTTCCTCGACGACGGCCACAGCAGCGTGCGCGTGGCGGCGGCATCGCTCTTATTCAATATGGCGCTCGCCAACAGCCGCCAGCGCCGCGACGGCGGGCCCGGGAATGTGCTGCCAGAGAGCGACCAGGTCGAGCTCGCGGCGTCGGCGCTCGAGGCCGTCGCGCAGGAGTCCGCCTCGGCCGAGGCCCTCGAGGGCACGCTGCTCGCGCTAGGTCTGCTAGCGTACCGCCTGCCCCTCGACGGCGAGCTCGCCGCGCTGCTGCGCACCATGGACGCCCAGGACGTGGTGCTCGCCAAGAAGAAGGACTTTCCCGACATGGCCCTCGTGGCCGAGATTGGGAGTGAGCTGTTTGGCAAGGGCCTGGCGCGATCGGGATAGAGCGCTGGTGTGAATGTGGTGTGGTTAATAGGGCTGCGGGACTTGGCTTGGCGTTTGGGTGGCATGAAGAGGGTGGGACAGCGGGTTTTGGCTTTTTGGCAAGTATATACACCTGTAGATGGTCACGTCACGGGGACAGGACAGAGGGTTTGCCTTGGATACGTCTCCTTTCTTATATTTTATTTATTTCTCGTCTTTCTTGTTTTCCGCTCGTGTTCGACGAGGCGCATTTAGAGGGCGCGTTGTGTTTATCAAGTTACCTAGACACCTCACCTGCCTGTTTTGAGGCCTGCACTTGAAAGATACCGTAGTATTCCAGCGTCGGCTTTATTTATTTTTATTTTTGTTCTTTATTTTTATTCTTTATTTTTATTCTTTATTTTTTTTATTTATATTTTATATTTTACTCTTTTTTCCCCCCATGACTGTTCAACTCAGTTGCAGAGTTTAGCCGTTGTTGTTGCAGTGGCGTGAGGTGGTGTTGTGGCTGACAGCGAGTGCCTGCAGGGCGGGTGCACGTTGCACGCGGGACGAGCCTTAGCCAGGGTGTGAGGGGCTTGGCGTGGGTTTCTCCGTGGCAACTGCCCCCTGCCGTGTAAACACTAAACAGTCGCTTGCAAGGTTGCCACGGATCAAGCCAGCAAACCGATTGGCGCCAGCGTCCACCAAACAAGGAAACTAAGCTACACTAGGGTGAACAAGGGCAAGAGCCGTCGACGAGTCGGGTGGCTGACCGAGTAGAAAAACATACGGACTATTATTCGGGGGCATGTTCCGCAACCTCACGCAGCGCTTCCACGACCTCCTCGCCGACGTCCATGACTCTCTGACTGCAACTGCCCTCGAGCCGCGTCTGATGCCGATGCCGAAGACGATGCCGATGACGATGCCGATCCCGATGACGATGCCCAGCCTCCAGGGGCCAGCCGCCCAGCGCGGTGTCCGCTCCAGCGCCTCGACGCCCTCGCTGCGGTCCCGCGACGGCACCGTGCCGAACCACGCCCGCCTCGATGCCGGCGGCAATGTGCGCGTCGTCGTGAGGGTGCGCGCCTTTCTGCCTCGAGGTATGTGTTGACGTGGTTATTATCAGTTGTCTTTTTGTCGCGGCTGACTGACCCCCCCGCCTCCAACAGAAATCGCCCGCAGTGCCCAATGCCTCATCCGCATGGACCCCCTCTCGCAGCGCACCACGCTCGTGGCGCCCGGCGACGGCGATGCGGACCCGGCCAACGCCAGGGCGCGCGCGCGCAAGGCGACCGTCGAGGACAAGTCGTTCACGTTCGACAATAGCTTCTGGAGCCACGACACGGACGACGAGCACTACGCGACACAGGAGGACGTCTACGACAGCCTCGGCGAGGAGTTCCTCGACCACAACTTCGAGGGCTACCACACGTGCATCTTCGCGTACGGGCAGACGGGGTCGGGCAAGTCGTACAGCATGATGGGCACGGCGGACCAGCCGGGGCTGATCCCGCGCACCTGCCAGGACCTGTTTGAGCGCATCGCCGCCGCCCACGACGAGACGCCCAACATCAGCTACAACGTGCGCGTCAGCTACTTCGAGGTCTACAACGAGCACGTGCGCGACCTGCTCGCCGCCCCGCCGGCCCCCTCCCAGGCCCCCTACTACCTCAAGATCCGCGAGTCGCCGACCGAGGGCCCCTACGTCAAGGACCTGACCGACGTGCCCGTGCGCTCGCTCGACGAGATCCTGCGCCACATGCGGAAGGGCGACCAGAGCCGCACCACGGCGAGCACCAAGATGAACGACACGAGCAGCCGCAGCCATGCCGTTTTCACCATCATGCTCAAGCAGATCCACCACGACCTCGACACGGACGAGACCACGGAGCGCAGCAGCCGCATCCGCCTTGTCGACCTGGCCGGCAGCGAGCGCGCAAAGTCGACCGAGGCCACGGGCCAGCGCCTGCGCGAGGGCAGCAACATCAACCGCTCCCTGACAACGCTGGGCCGCGTCATCGCCGCCCTGGCCGACCCCAAGAAGACCCCGTCCAAGAAGGGGCCGGGCTCATCGTCGGTTGTGCCCTACCGCGACAGCATCCTCACGTGGCTGCTCAAGGACTCGCTGGGCGGCAACAGCAAGACGGCCATGATCGCGTGCATCGCGCCGAGTGACTACGACGAGACACTCTCGACGCTGCGGTACGCCGACCAGGCCAAGCGCATCCGCACGCGGGCGGTCGTCAACCAGGACAGCATCAGCACGGCGGAGCGCGACGCGCAGATCGCGGCCATGGCCGACGAGATCCGCGCGCTGCAGCTTGTTGTGGGTGACAGCCGCCGCCGCGAGAAGGACGCGCGCGAGGCCGAGGAGCGCCTCGAGGACTACCAGGCGCGCGTGCGCGGCCTGCAGCAGCTCATGGACGAGCGCTCGCTCGTCGCCGAGGGCAAGATCCGCTCGCTGCAGACCGAGAACGAGGCCCTGCGCCTGCACCTCAAGCTCGCCCTCGAGAGCCTCAAGAACCCCATCCCTGTCGTCACGGTGCGCGAGGTTGACGATGGCGTTGCGCCTAACGCTGGCGTTGAAGAAGAGGACGGCGATGACGACGTCACGGCTACCAAAAAACAGATCTACCGCGACAGGATGCTGCTCTCCCCGAAGCGCCAACACCATCAGACTCCAGACGAAGACAAGGAAAACCACACACCAAAGGGCCACCGCCACTCACTCCACCACCTCTCCCCTGACAAAGACCAAGACCAAGACGACGGCTACGCCTCTGGCGGCGACAACTCAGATTACACCGACACAGAAGAAGCACCGAACCACTACGAAGCCGGCGCTGATGACATGCACGAGCAGATGCAGGTGCTGCTGCGCGACCTCGACATGTTCCGCCGCAAGATTGGCGACGACAAGTCGCGTTTCTTTCTCGCTGCTGCTGCTGACCCAAAGAGCCTTAAACCTCACCACCAAAGTGGTAATACCGGTAGTGGTAACAAGGAGTCTCTTACTGCTGCGGCCGCTGTGGCCATCTCGGGCGGGGCGCTGGCGAGGAGGAGGAATCCGCTTGGCGAGAGGAGTAATATCATATGATGTCTCGGCGGGGGGGGGGGTGTGGGGGTGGTTTTCTTGTCTGTCTGTCTGTCTGTCTGTCTGGTTTGGTTTGGTTTGGTTTGGCGCCGTGTTTTATTTTCTGCACAGAACTGCTGGGTGTTTGTGGTTCTAGAGCCAACGGAAGAGCGGGCTTTTCTTTTCTTCTTTTTTTTTTCTTTTTTTCGGATCATGACGTGCCATGATATGACTATCACGCGCGCAACCAAGAGTCACATCTCTTTCTTGTTTGGCGGCTGGGCGGGCGTTCAGGGGCGATGCGGCGTGGGTTGATCGGGGTTGACGAACGGGCGGGCGGTGCGACTGTCACATATTTGCCATTACGGGGATGGAGGGAGCCACGAATCAGTTATTTTCTTGTCATGTTCATTTTTTACCGTGGCCGAAGACAAATCCATAGACGGGCCTAGGCGGCCCATACTTCGGGGAGGGAAATATCAACGGGTATGCGGGCAGGCAGGCAGTTTATTATTGTACTGTACATGTGCTGTCCCGCCTCCCAACTCCCGTTCAAGTCTAGAACCGATATCATGAATAGTTCCCTTCTCGTCCCCACAATTCCTTAACCCATTTTCCATCCATCCATGCGAATCCCAAGATTGCAAGTTCCAATGCCCTCTGAAAATGAAAATAGCAAACAGCTCAAGATCGCTCGGGGTATATCCACCCAAATGACAGATGCCGCGCAAATGCAATAGACCACCCAAGTCAAGCCACCCACCCAGCCACTCATGCAGACCGTACCGAACCAGAACCAGAACCAGAACCATTTGTCTAACCCCTTGGCCCGAGTAAACCCCCCATCCATTTTAACAAAGGAAAGCCTCATAGCAAAGGAAAGACGTTGTAGCAAAAGAGGCCGCAATGTATCTAGGTCGTCTCCATCCACCCCAAACGCCGTAATTTTATGCCGCCATGTGAGCCGAAACATACGAGCCGATGTATGTACCAAGTTTTAAAGACTAAGAAATCCCGATATGTATAGGAGGTGTTGCTCATTCGATTACCCTCCGCTGGCTTCCCGTGCTGCTGAGTCCTACTCAGAAACCTCTTCGATCAGCCTGCGCTTGTTCTCTGACTGCTCGTAGCCTGGCTCAGATCTCTTGATGACCTTGATCTTGACCCGTCGCGAGCTGGAGGACGTGTCAGACCCGGAGGTGTATGGGCGGGTTGGTATGGCACCATCGGCGCTGGTGCTGGTGCTGGTGCTAGAATCGGTGCCGCTGCCGATCGTGCCCCCCGAATGGACAGGCGCAGAGATGGACGACGTGGGGCGTTTTGGTACCTTCAATTTGATGATGGGGATGGTGCCAGATTGGGAGGACCTTGCCGATGAGGAGGCTGAGGACGAAGACGAAGAGGGCGATGACCGCGGATCACGGAGTCGAATGACTCTCGAGGGAGACGTAGACGATGGCCGGCACTGCTTCTGGTCAGGCGTCGGCGCGCGAGAGTTATCGGCGCCGCTGCTGCTACTGCTGCTACTGCTGCTGCTGCTGCTGCTGCTGCTCGGCACCTTGATCTTGATGATGCGTCTTTGGCCGCCCGAACTGCTGCTGCTCTGGCTGGACGTTGAGAGAGTTGGCGAACTTGGAACGGCAATTTGTCCGAGCGCATCGAACGGGTCTGGACCTGCTGTCGGGTTGACCTTCTTCACCATCTTGCGCTGGCGAATGTCAAATGACTGGAGAGTGGGGGGCGGATACGAATACTGAATCCGCAGCTTGTTGGGCGGGCTTCTGTCTTCAGGCCCCGACATTGCGCCTGCCTTCCGCTTCTTCGTCTTGGCTCGGAGGCTGTCGGTAGTCGAAGTAGACGCGTCGCTCTCGTTGCCGGAGTCGGACTCTTCGGACTCGCCATTGCTCTTGTCTGCGTCGCTTGCTCCACTGCTTCCGCTGGAGCTCCGATCGTCGTCGTCGTCGTCGTCGTCATCGCCCGACGGCTTGAACGGGCGGCCGCCCGGGAGAACGATGCGTCGAGCATGGCGACGCCGTTGGGTTTCGACCAGACCGGCATAAACATCCATCTCGATGTGGGGCTGCTGCTGGGCCGTCGTGTCGCCCAGCTCAAACCCGACACCGTTGGGGCTGTTGGCCAGCAGCGTCTCTGTCTCAAGGTTGGCGCGAGCAAGCTGGCCCAAGAATTCGGGCAAGTGGCGCAAGAGGCCAGAGTCTCGGAGGCCGAGAGCATCGACGCGCATGATGGGCTTGGTCTTGAGGTCGCTGCGCGGCTGGCGGGGCCTCAGATCGACGATTTCGTCCAGCTCGTCGGGCGAGGCTAGAGTTGGCTCGGTAAACTCGGGAAACGCCTCCGAGTTCATGACCTTGCGCTCAACGCGGCGGAGATGGCGGGGGCTGGCGTTTTCAGGCGCCGCTTGGTTGGATAGTTCCATGTCTCTCGGCATGGCCGCTAGAGTCAAACGCAAATATGCTAAAGTATAATGTAAGTCACAGCGTTGCGACCGGCGGGCGGGAGGAGGGGGAAGAGTTAGTTAGTCATACCTTTGACGTTGAGGTTGAAGAGATTTGGAAATGCCTTGATCAAGGCTATGGCTCGCCGGGAAGCGTATGGGTATCCCCGATAGTACTTTTCGGACCACTTTCTGGCCTTGGCTGTCAGTATTGGAAGCGTTTCTTCGTCCTCGTAGTTGAAGTATGCGAGGGCGATATCGACACCCTCGCGAAGGAGAACGAGTTCAGCGCGCCGAGACGAGGAGGTTTCGGCGTGAGGCCACTGGGGCTGGACTCTCGCCGCCACAGAGACTGCCATGGCAGTCGGGAGGCTGGTATAGGTAGAGAGGTAGAAAAAGAAGCCGAAAGCGCAACCACAATTGTATGTAGGCAGGATACAGCCAAAGAAATAAGAGGGTGTTGGTTCAGATGAACCCGATGCGAAGTTGATGGAAGAGGACGGTGCGAGGTTCGGGTGTGATGAGAAAGGAATGAAATAGAAAGAAGAAATGAGGAAGAGGGAAGCCAAGTTAAAGAAGTGGAAGAAGCACCAAAAAGTGAAAGTGAAAGTGAAATAATAGTCAAGGCATACCTTGGGCAGAAGTTGAGGGGGCAGGCGAGCTGTTCAAAGTCAGAAGACAGCTCAGACAGCTGATGGCCAGAGGTGAGCGGTGGCCGGCACGATTGGGTAGGCTGATAGGCTGGGTCACCAGAGCCAGAGACAACAAAAACAAGCTACGGCGGTGCCCAATGCCAGCTGTCAAGCGTTTCGGAGGCTTAACGTAGGTAGGCTAATTCTATCGTTCGGCGGGTGAGGTCCCACGTCCGGGGTAGCGACCTGAGGCTAGGTGGGGTGGGGAGATGCCCCCGGCGTTGTCCTTGTTGTGTAAGAGGTAGGGCGATCGATCCAGAAAGCACAGTTACGTGGTCGTGGTCGTCTGTGGCCGCCACGAAGAGGGCAGGCCTGGGTTGGCCAGTAAAAGAAGCAGAGCCGCTGTCCAGTCAGGTCAGGGGCCGAGAGTGGTGAGAGTGAGCGAGGGAGTGGTTGTGTTGGGTCGCGAGTGCGAGGATGGAAATTGAAGAATTGGAGAGCTAGGCGATTAGCGTTGGACAAGCTTCGGTTAGATTAAAGCTTAATGAAGAAAAGAGCACGTCGACAATGGAGACGGCGCACAACGGGCGCATGGAGAGAAATAAGGTAGAGAGTCTCTGGATAGGATGGAGGTTGAGAAGAGAAACACGGTGCTGTCTGTAGGTGATCCTAGGTCAGGTAAGGGTAGGTAGCCTGAAGATGCGGGCCGCTCCCAAACAGATGGGACTCAAGCAGAAGCAGACGTAGAAGCACAAGCACAAGCACAAGCAGAGTCAAAGCCGTCGGCGTGTAGTTGTGCCCTAGTTGCCGTTGTCGTTGTGGTTGTTAGGTTGGTGGTTGCGTTGCCCTGTGTGCGAAAGCGTTTCGTGTTGTTGTGCGTGCATCTGTTGCGTTTACCTTCCCACCTCTGCTGCATCGCCCAACGGTATGGATCCAAAGATTTGGAAGGTTATCTCCCATACCTTGGTTAGTCGTTACTGAACTTTTGACTTTCTCAGCAAAGGCGTCCCATGGAGCTGGTCGAGCATAAGGTTCGAACTGTCGGAACAGAAGCTTGGGGATCCAGTGCGTTTTGTCTCCACATGATCGCCCCAAGCGAGCCGACTCCATCCGGAAGTTAGCCACCGTACGGAAGTAGCTAACTCGTGCCTTCCCGGCTCTACCCCATGTCCCACCGACAATCATAAATGCCCGTTTTAGTAATAGTGGGAGCTTGCGTCGAGTACCCAGGTACCGAATATCGCAGAGTCAATACGTAAATTCAGCCATGATGTGCACAAACTTGATTTACAGACACAGAGGAACAGCCAGGGAAAATAAGAAACACACAAGAAACAGCAGAGAGGGCAGAGGGCGGGCGGGCAGGGCAGGGAAGGCGACCAAGGTCGTGGCCGTCCGTGAAATGCATGTTGACAATCGAAGAGGCGTCCAACCAACAAGGGAAATGATACAAGCCCCAGAACTTAATAGGCCATCCAGTGTAGCCAGCCAGCCATGCCATCCCTTCCAGCCCTGCTAGGTGTCGTGGGAGACAAAGCTTCAACTGCCCAACCTGCCCCGGTCGGCCTCCCGAATCCCAAACCCCCATGGAGAAAGATACGTAGGTACTTACCGTAGGCAAGGCGGTATTCCGTAGCTTCGTTGGGTTTCTCGACTGCGACCTTCACCCTTCGCAGTTCGCGCTGGCTAGCGGGAGCGGCGGCTACTTGCTACTTATCTTCGCGACTTGCCTGAGGTAGGAACTCAAAAATGGCAGGGCGAGCGCCTGAAAGCGCCAATAACCCGTGGAAGCTAACTGTTGGCTAACAATTCAAGGTTGCCAAGACTCAACCCGCAGCCAGTCTCGACAAGCGCAGCTGACGGGTAGCTGGGGAATAGGACCCCACTGTGCTGCCAGCATGGTGGATGGCTGCCCGCCTCGCCTCGCCTGCCCCTCCACAGGTCACAAGCCGCCCGCGAGGTGTCGACATCGTGGGCATCTCGCATGACGTGGACCGCCGACGCGCATATGGGATCGGGTGTGCTAGAAGTTGGGTGCTGCTGCCGCTGCCCACTGCCGCTGCCGAACTTGACGTGCATTTCTTTTTTCCTTTTTTCCTTTTTTTTGGGAAGTTGAAACAATCCACGCGAGGATTTGTTCAGAAATGTTCCTGGCCTCTAAACCTGGTCCCTCTTGTTTCAGCGTTTCACCCGATACACCCCAGTGCGGGGCAGAATACCCCCTTTTGTAGTCGGCGGGGGGGCCCTCAGCTCACTCACCTCGCCTACGCAGGACACCACACCGCACGCACCTCACCACACCGGACGCCATCAGTGGAGGTCTCGACTGTTAGGCCAGCCAGGGCAGTGATGCCTGGGCGCCTCGTCGCTTCCGTGACCGCCGAGCGCTGCCGGAGTCAAGGTGTGCACTGTGATAGGAGCCCGGCATGCTGGTAATGGAAGCGCTCGGTGTCCCTACCATTATTGCCCACCTCAGCTGGACTCTGGAGGTGTAGGCTCTGTCTCTGCCGTTAGTGGCTGCGACAGACACTGTGTGACAAGCACTCTGAAGCGCCAATTCTAGCCCCTCACTCCTCCTTTGTTGCACCTCATCTAATAATCCGCGGAGGCTACCTTACCTTGTCTTCCACTCGGATGGAAAAGTGACTGGTGACAACTTGGACCTGTCTTTCTTTTTCTCTCAAGCTCAATCCAGACTTTTGCTCGTCCGTCTTCCATCACCACTCTGCCCTGTGCTGTGCCGTCCATCCGATCCCGTCTCTTATTCAATCCCCAAGACCGCCACAACCACTAGCCCTCCGGGTCAGGCTCTTTGTGCCTCCACCGTCGTGCCATTCGCGCCGTTGAAACGCTTGGGAGACATCCTGACGTCCAGAAAAGGGGAGGGGGGACAAACAAAGACCTTTTGCCGACCGCCGCTCTTCTTTGCCACCAGCCTGCCTTGACCTTGACTTCACTTGACAGCGTCTCTCGACCCAGACCCAGACCCAGACCCAGACCCAGACCTAGACCTAGACACCGAAAACGACTCCCTCGCCTCATCCTGCCCAGCCCAGTTCCCAGTGCCGCCCGCCCTACGCTGTGCTCCGTACCTTGCGCTACGCCTCGCGGACCGGCTTACCACACCGCACCCCCTTGGCCGGCTCCTTATCTCCGTCCCTGGATCCTACGCGGAACGCGCACCCGCACCGCACCGCACCGCACGCGCATCAGCCGCCAGTCAGCCACGATGGCGATGCGACCGTCTCTCCCTCTCTTCACGCGCGGCTTGTCATCACTGTCGCAGAGCTCCGACCCCAACTCGCCCAGCGTCAGCTCGCCCGCCGAGCAGCGCGACGATGCGAAGCGCAACTTCCTCAAGGCCATGCGCCCGCTGCCCACCCAGCACTACTGGAACGTCTACTTTGACCGCCAGCAGAAGGACCCGGCCCAGAAGCCCGACGAAGGCGGCCAGTACCAGGTGAAGCTCGAGCAGCTCGGCACCCAGATCGAGAGCGTGCAGGACTTTTGGCGCTACAACAACAACACCCCCGTCGACCAGATCAGGATGCGCGAGTCCATCTATCTCTTCAAGTCGGGCTTCAAGCCCATCTGGGAGGACCGCCGCAACATCACCGGCGGCAGCTGGACTTTTCGCGTGCAAAAGTCAGCCGGGCCTGACATCTGGACCCGCGTGCAGCTGCTAGCCGTTGGCGAGAAGCTGCAAACGGCCTTGGAAGATGGTATATCACCCTCCCCCACTCTCTTCACTGCCTCTGAGAACAATCAAGCTGACTAGTTGCTATTGCAGGCGACCAGATCTGCGGCGTGGGCCTGTCGGTGCGGTTCAACTCGCATCTCATCTCCATCTGGCACCGCGACTCGTCCAAGCAAAAGTCGATTGACGGCATCCTCAAATGCGTGCTGGACGAGCTGCCGCAGGAGCTGCAGCCCAAGCCCGAGAACTACTTCTACAAGAAGCACGCCGACCACGCCGGCTTCAAGGCGCCCCCCGAGCTGCAGGCCGTGCTGGACTCACAGCGCGCCCGCGATGCTGCCGCCAAGGCCAAGGCCGACGCCGATGCCGCCGCCGCCGCCGAGCAGCTCCCCACTCCCCAGGAGCTGGTCGCACCCGCCATCATCGAAACGCCCCCGTCGGGAGGGCAATGAGATTAGAGATAAAATACCGCTCGAGAGGTGGTATGATGGGATATGTGAATGGAATTTAGGGAGGGGGTATATATATACATACCTATATAAGAAACGGGACGCCGAAGAAGCGGGCCCGAAAAAGACGCGCTAACAAAGCGCCACCCCAAGCTATGAGAATGGGGCAATCTAGTACTCAACATCACATCTAAAAAGGGGGTCAAAAGATCAGGTCACTGCAAAAAGGAGTATCTTCTTCGCATGTTTTCTCCCGTTTTGCATATCTCTTGGCGTTGGACACTGACAAGCTCAAATCTTGTATCGTAAGCTTCTGTAACCAGGTCCCGAGAAAGAAAGGCAGGCAGGCAGAGCCAGAGCGCCCTTGAGAGTGGTGAAGTACGTGTTTAGATTGGGGGGGAGCCCCCCCTATTCTCCGTTACTCACCTTCCGCTCAGGATTTGCGGATGGGAGCTTTTCTAGTTAGCCTTGAAAACACCGCAGGTAGTTCACAATAAGAAATAAATAAACGAACGGAAAATAAAAGAAGCAAGAAAAAGGAAGAAAAGGGCCCTGTCACATTTTTCTCACTACCCAACATTACTCATATTATTGTTCCCGGTAACAGGCTTATGTGAAAAAGTCATGATTCGGGCAGTCAATCAGTCAGTCAGTCAGTCAGTCAGTCAGTCAGCCTGGCATGATGACCATGGCATCTGGTAGTTAGTTTTCTCTACCAGGGATGCATGTGCAGATAGATAGGTAGAGAGCATGGCGCGCCAAGAGGTAGGTTGCATGATGTATTTATTGTACTGCAAGTAGTCTCGTCGCTCGCTCGCCTTCAACATACCGTAGGTCGGTACCTACCTAGGTAGTAGGGTAGTCTCAACCATGACGCGACCGAACAAACAGGGAGGGTGATAAACACAAGCAAAGCAAATGAAACGAAACAAACAAAACTAGCATGAGAACTTCATTTACCCCCCCCCTACACATCCTTTTTCCCGTCTTTTGACGGTAGAGTACGTATCGCACAAAACAAATTGAGACTACAAGACTGGAAACGACGAGCCACACACGACCTGGCTCTGCGTCATTGAAGAGGAATGGATTATGTCTCTCTCCCCCACTCTCTTTCTTTCCGGGGAATGGATTGCAGGTTGAATCTGAGATTCTACCCCATCACACACTGCGCCGCTTCCTGTTCGCTCGGCACTTCCCCCCTCACCCACACTCCAAATCATGCCGTTTCAATAAAATACATTTTCTGGGTGCCCCATCTCTTCTCTGACTTTACGCCTCAGTCTTGCCTGCGCACATCGAGGGGTAATACCCCCCCGCCGCCGCCCAGGAATTTGGTTTCTTAATGATGAGGCGGCGGGCCGTGCGTGCGGACGCGGACGCGGGTTTGGATTATGTGTAGTGTCTCGAATCGAAACTCGAGCCGTTAATGACAGCCTGGAAGGGGGAGGCCGATCCTACTGTAGGCTCTTGACTGTTGTCCCAGGTCTCGGGTCTGGCTATCCCATTATTGCGGCACGCCCCTTATCGGTGGCGGGTTCCAGGGCTGTTGAGAGGAACATCCATGGGCTGGCGACTTTGCAGACCCTTTGATCGTTGTATGGATTACCCGTGGGTCAAGCAGCACGGCCGCTAGATTGCTCCTAGTGGGGCTCATGGTGCTCGCCGTCCGGTTTTCATCCCGTCGCGCTGCCACGTGAGCACGTAATATAGTCTCCGCCGTTGGCAGCAAGACATGCATGATACATAGACGTATAAGATATATGCGAATGCGCGAACATGAATATTTTTTTCAGCAGGGCTGCCATCACCTCCAGACGCCGGCGCGGCGCATGACGTTGTCGAACTCGTCCTTCTTGACGCCGCGGCCGATGCCGGCGCCGCCGTTGGCCTCGAGGATCATGTCGCGCAGCAGGTCTTCGCTGATGTCGTCCTCACGCAGCACGACAGCCACGCGCTTGAGGTGGGCCATGGTGATAGCGGGGGCGTCGGCGGCGCCGCCGGCGAACAGGGCGAAGGCCTCGTCGACCTCGCGCGCGTGCTCCTCGCTCGTGTGCTCGCGCGCATGCAGCTTGAGAGCGCACACGGCCACGAACGACGCGTACGTCGCGAAGCCCTCGTCGTCGGGGTCCAGCACCGCTGTGAACTGGGACAGCTCGGCCCTGTCGCTGGGCGGGATGCCGAGGGCGCTGCGGGGAGGGGTGGTCAGAGGCATGCTGCGCGGAAATGGAGAGGTAGGGCAGATGCACATACATCATAGCGCGGCGCACGTCGCCAATGGGAATGACGCCCTCCTTCTCTCCGTCCATGGGCTCGGCGAAGAGGCCAAAGGCCTCCTTGATCTCAACCTCCTCTGCGGCGGTGATGTTGTTCTCTTTGGCAAGCTTGGACACGCGTGGTTTGGGGGCTGCCGATGACGCGCCGGCGTCGGCAGCCGTTGCGGGTTGGCGTCGTTTGGCAGGCTTCACGTACACAGGTGTCAGTAGTTGCGCGAGAATGGCCTTTGGAGAGGGAATCGGGCCTCACCATTTCTGCAGCTGTCTTTGTGGCTCCTCGCCTGCCGGCCTCAATCACGCACCGTCTACGGAGCAGTCCTTGGCCGCTTGGGCAGCAGCGCAAGAGATCCTGGCCAAGCTATAGAGCGCAGGCTGGTTGGATATTGTATCTTTGCGATGTGGGTCGCGAGCGAGAGACTGGAAGCTTGTTCGGGGGGCGGTGGGGTGGCCTCGTGTGGATGTGGACACTAGAAGCTAGACACTAGAAGCTAGTATGTACGGGCCCGCAGGGATATTAATTGGGTCCGCGATAAAGGCAGCGCCTGGTCACGTGGTCGCAAATTCTCAGCCTGGATCCAGAGCCTATAAAATCTGTGCCGAGAATTATTCCTCTTTCCTACTTAAAATTTTACCAGTTGGGAACTCACCAACCCAACAACAGCTAGCACCGGCGAGGAAGACCACCAAGTGGCCAATGGCTCAAGATTCAGCATCTGGCCATTCATCATAGGAGCAGTTGGATTTTCTGCCCACCCTCCCGCTTGTCCTTCCAGATCCCTTTCAGGGGGGTCGGAACATTGAGAAGCAACGGGAAGGGCTCGAAAGGGTACAACCAAACAGGCCTCGATAAGAGAGGAAGTCCTTAATCGGGCTGAACAACTCTTTGGGCCTGTGAGCCTCTCCTTTGTCTTTCTATATTATCCTCCCATCCCCCCAATTGCCCCTTGCCCCTCGCCTTCGGGCAGCTTCATCATTTATGCTAGAGCTCGCCACCTACCCAAAACATAACCCAGGGCGGCAGAGTGTGGACATTGAAGCGAGATTGAAAAAACAACCCTGCCGATGTTCTTCGCATTTGGCACGGTTCCGACTAGCTTACGCTTCGCCTGGACTTTTTTTTCTCAATAGTCCTGGCGGTATGGGGCTTGTGGAGACATTGAATTATCCCCCTTTTTTTCTTGTTTTGGTTGATGAATTGCTGCCATACCGGCAGTACTCTGCTCCTCTAGAAATAATGGAGTTCTTATTCCCTCCACTCTTGTTACTTGGTGTGTCCTGTATCTCTGCGTGCTTGATTCTGGTGTTTGCTTGCCAGTTGATTAGATGAGCTATAATAAGCGCTACGGCGATTGCTCCATGGTCGAGAGTGATGCTGCTGATGTTACCGCCGGCGAGGATTCTCACCATTGCCTTAGCTGCCACGTATGTACGATGGCTACACGACCAAGGACTGAACAAGACACGTCTTCCCGAAAGAGAACCAGGCCCGGGCACCTCGACGAGACAACACTCAAGCATTTAAGATATGTATGTGCATACAACCAACACGCCCCGGCAGCACCCCATCATCTACATACATAGCAAGCTATCGTCGTCGCCTGTATCAAGCTAGCAAGCAAACAGTGAAATGGCCATAGCTCCGCTGGGAGAGCGTCAGACTGAAGCCTCGACTTCACTCATCGTATCTGAAGGTCATGTTTTCGAGCCACATTGGCCACATTTACCTCGCAATGCAGCTTGGGATCGGGAATCCCGGTTTCTCTTTTTCTTTCTTTCTTGGTGCCGCCTGCTTGCCATGAACTTGCGTTGGTTGATTGAGACTGAGTGATAGACGGTTGCAGTGTTTTGCACGTTATCCCATTCCCTTTTCTTTCCCAGGTTGTCGAATCTCGAGTCACGGTAGGGTGTGCGATATGGTCAAGGACAGGGAGTTGATTGGTATTTGCATTTGTATTTGTACAGTTATCCAGCCAGCCAGCCAGCAACTGCCTCCGCCCGGCCGGAAGGAACAAGGCCTCAGACTACAGGTTGGACTTTCCAAGAGAACGAGCAGGCATTTCTTCTTCTCTGCAGCCACACCAAAGACATCAACCCTCGGGCTTTATACGCAAAGATGATTTGCAGCATTACGCGCCTCCTATGTCCGATGTGGGACGGGTCCTGATCACCTACTTGAAATTGTTTTTCAGCTCCCTGAGCTTGGTCATGATGGCCACCGGCTCCGTCTCGCCCGTCACCTTTTGGATTTTCGGGTCCTGCGGTCTCATGAAGACATTGTGTTCCTAAGGGGTGCGTGGTCAGCATGACCGATGACTTGAAAGCTTCAACTTCACGGTGGCAAGAGACAACAAACCTTCTCATCGCCAATGGTAAACTTCCCCTGCGTCTCCTCGTTTCCGTCGGCAAAGGCGCTCAGCGCCTTGACGGCCTCGCTCTGGAGAACCGACAGGGCAAACTTTACGTTGGACTTGGTGTACTCGTGGCCGGGCTGCGTGGATAAGCAGCATGAGTTAGTATACACATCCGAGCCTAGCATTGTCGGTTGTCAAGAGACGTTCAGACTAAAACTCACAAAGACTCGAGTGTCGTCGGGCAGAGAAGCGAGCGTCACGTTGAGCGCCTTGTGCATCTCCTCGCCGTTGCCCTCAAAGAACTTGCCACAGCCTGGGAGGAGCAACGCGGCCTCAGCAAAACAACACAGCGGCGGTAACAGGTAACATGTCCCACGGGACAGAGGAACAAGGGAGGGGGCAACATACCGCCGTGGAACAGCGTGTCCCCGGTAAAGACGACCTTGTCGTCGCTGTCCTGCATGAACCAGCAGATGCTGTCCTGGGTGTGGCAGGGCGTGTGCAGTGCCGTGACGGCGATGCTGCCGATGTTGAACGTGTCGCCGTGCTTGGGCGTCTTGGTCACCTGCTGGCAGTCCTTGCCGCCGATGATCTCGAGGGGTTTACCTGCCAGCTCGGCGAGCTGAGACACGAGAGCCCGGCGTGGTCAGCAGGAGTGATTACCTCCCTTCGGGGATTGGCGCCCCAACGGCAAGAAAGACAGAGGGGACCACAGAGTAATGTTGGTTGCGACTCACGAGGTCTTTGTTCCCGCCGGCATGGTCCCAGTGGCTAGGCAGAAAGAGGTCAGTCAGCCGTCAGCCAGCCTTGCTGCACAGAAGAGCAGACACGACGTACTGGTGCGTGTTGACAATGGCCGTCAGGTTGATTGTGCCGTCCTGTATGGCCTTTTTGAGAACGGGGGCAACTCTATCCGACACCGACCACGCGATGTTCAGCGAGTTGCGATTGCTCTGGTGGAACACACAGGGGCAACATACTCGGACGGGTGTGCCGGATCAATAATAACAGCATCCTTGGACTTGTCATCGACGACCAGGTAGGCGTAGTTGTCGCTAGAGCCCACCCCTAATTATTCCGGACACGGCAAGGCAGTGAGTATCAGCGCCGGCAAGGCTGGGCCCACCCAGGCCGAAGGTCGACAGAGAGAACTTATGAACAAACATACACATGGGGATCGACTGGATATGCATTGCGCGGATTACAGCAGGCTTTGGTCGGGGAACGAGATGTTAGCACCCTGCAGAGATTGAGAGTAGGCAACACTGTAAATTTATAGCACCTGACGATAGCGGACGAGAGGACACTGGGAATAGAGTGAGAATGAGAATAAAAATGGGGGTCCACTTACAATTCGTGCGGGGGCGGTGCTATGAGTTTGAGGCCGTCGTGTTGGAATAAAGAGACACCTTCGGGCAGCCAGGGCATTCATCTGGAACAGAATACCCAAGGTAAGGTAAGGTATGTGTGCGTCGAGAGCGGCGATGAGGGGAGACAGACACAAGTCGTATTAGTCAGGCCGGTCCGGATCGGATCGTGGATGGCGTCTGCACTGCGGAGTACTTATGCAAGTAAAGAGCGAGATCCCATGGTATGGTGCGGTTGCGTGGGTGACGTTATTGGTGCACAGTGCACCACATCCACCACCCCCTGTATGTCTGGCAGCCAGGCACGTGATAGCCCTGTTCATCAACAACACCGACACTATCAAAAAACAGGCGGCGTCATACATAGCTAGATATCTATATCCATGGCTGAGGTATACCGGCGGCGTATCAAGGGAGACAAAATATGCCAACAAGAGACAATGTAATATCTTCACTCAGACCACCCCGATGGGCTTGGGCACCCAGTCATCTTCCTCGTACAGTGACCAGCTCGGCAGCGGCGGCCCCTTGGGATGCGGCGACGAAGCTGATCGCTCCATGTGCTCTTCTTGCATCGGCCCAGAGTCCATCTCCTGCCGCTCTCCCACTTCTTTGATCTCCTGCCATGTCCTGCCCAGCTCAGCTCTCACGCGCTCAATGTCTCGCGAGAGGTCACGGCCGTGGTCGAGCTTCATGCCACTTGGCGGCGTCGTTTCCGTCGACCCCGTGGCAGCAGCAGCAGCAGCAGCAGCAGCAGCAGGCCTAGCTTCCAGCAGTTCCCGCGCAAGCAGAACCGACCTCCGCAGGACCCTACTGTCGGTCGTGCTATCCGTGATCGAGTCCAGCGTGGTCAGCACCTCGGCTTCGTTGAGCCTCTGGATGTCCGCCAGCAGGGCCGCCCTCGTAGAGTCCTGCTCCGGCGCCGTCTCGAGATACCGCATGAGCAAGCCGCGGCATTTGCTGTCAGAAGAAGTGACCGGTCGGCTGCTACTACTCCTGCTGCTATTATCATCTGACAACGACACAGCAGCGGCGGCGGCAGGCTCGGGCAGCAGCAGCAGCAGGTGTTTCCAGTAGTAGTCCCAGATCCAGTCGAGGGCCTGTCTCGCGGCGGCGCGCAGGCGCGTCAGTGACGGCAGCTGCTCGTGCGTCGCCTGGTGGCGCAGCTCGACAAACGTCGCCGGCAGCCCCACGCTCTTGGCCACCCCGTACATGGACATTTTGCGCTGCTTATCTTGGTGGCTGTCCAGGAGGCCCGTGACGAAGCTGGCGGGGATGGGTTAGTTGGAGCAGCAAACCAACACCAACATGAACAAGGTTGACATAGTGAAAACATACCGACTGAACGCGGCCGAGTACGCCGCCCGCACCGCGTAGCTGCTCGACGAAAGCGCCGACCCCGACCGAGAGCCCGACACCGACACGGGCCCCCCGCCAGCCAGCCAGTCGTCCGCCGCTGCCGCCGGCGATGCCACAAGCTGCTGGTCGCCGAGGATGGCGGCCGTCAGGAGCGCCGTCGACTCGACCATGTGCGGGCAGTTGCCGCGGTGCATCCACACCGACACGCGGGCCACGGCGCGCTGCTGGTTTTGCTGCTGTTCGGTATGGGCGTCGCCATTCTGTGGCGGTATTGTTTGTCGTTGTTGGCTATCGTCGTCGTCGTTGTTGCGGTTGGGGTAAAACTGTCGCCGGACCGCCAGCAGCTCCCCCCGCTCGCGCCACGGCGTGAATATGTATTGCACCATGTCTTTTCCCACTTGGGGTTGAAGTTTGAGCTTTGAGCCCCCCTCCAAAAAAAAAAAAAAAAAAAGCAACTATTTTCTTTTTTTTCACGGGCAGATTTCCCCAATGGACGTTGCTATTTTGGGCCGGCTTCTAACGTGCTTGGGTCGATTTAAGATTTGAAGCCACTGCAAACAAGATTTTGGGTTTGGGGAGTTTGATGAATCTGAGGGTTGCGCGGGCGGCAACTGAAAAATTTTGAAGCGAGTTTGGCAGGCGACATGGAAATGGTGTTTAGGCGTATTCATTCACAGATTCGCATTACCCACACCAGTAGACCAGGTGCTCTGTTTTTTTCGTTGAATCCACTTTCCTCTCGGGCTAGATGCAATCTCTCAAGTCACAAGTCTTTTATCTATATCAAGGTCTGACATGTAGAGGTACAGTCTCAAAAACAAACTCGATAGATCCGGCCGGACTTAACCCAAGTCCTTCACTGTTTGGGAAATCCGTTTCTTTCTACTGGTGCTTTAATTAGGCAAGTAGGTACGGTCCCTTAACTAAATGACTCTTGCAATTCAGGATGCGTCATTTCTTGTTGTTTCTTGTTTGTTGTTTCTTGTTTGTTGTTTCAGCACGCTTTAGTATATATAAAAAATACACTTCGAGCCTAAAACGGTGCAACCGCTTGGATCTTCGCCAACGCTAAGGATTTCAAGACGTATGCTTTTACCACACGTTTTGCAGACCCTGGCAAAATTTCAACCCACAACCACGTGTGCTGCCCCACAACTCCACAGTCCCCCACATCCGGAGCTTTTGAGCTAACGTGCTTACCTAAGCGGTAACACCAAGATAACATTGCCCCTATTTACAAAGTTCGCTTTGCAGGACAGACAGAAGATGTGATTCCACAACAATGGTTCTTCAAGATATAGAATCAAGAACAGCGTATTGAGTTTAGGTGTCTCTTTGGGTCTACCAACTACCAAATACTTTTTAAGAATTAATATCGACACTTTCCCTGGCAAGCAAACTGCCGAATAGGGCCACGTCTTGAGACGGAAACCTCTGGGGGTGTTGACTAAGGCGCCACCAGCCCAGTCGCTGTCCCGTAAAAGAAAACCCCGGGTATCTAGTTTTATTCCAGTTGCCTGTGCCACATATATCCCAAGCGCCAGTCCTTGTCCGTTGAAATCATTTTATGTCGTAATAATCGTACACCATCCCCCTTAAAGAAAGGCTCGAACGTGTCTGGTTTGGGCATCATGCCTTATTCGTCCTGTTCGTCGTCATCTGCATCGTCCTCACTCTCTACGTCCTCGTCGTCACTTGCGGGAGGCTCCCAGGCATCCTCAAGCTTAAGACCCTTCCCAGTCGGCTCTGGATACGAGCCAGCGCCCCCGAGTAGCGAGAAGATGGTCGACCTATGGAGGTCCAGAATCGGGTTCGTGGCTGTCTTGTCCGGAGCATCATAAAGTCCCATGCCGTACAGAATCTCGCCTTCCGATTCATCATCTTCGAGAGGTTGGTAAGGAATGGAGTCCTCCGTGGCCAATTTCGTCTCCACCTTCTGGGCTTGAACAAAATCCTCGGGCGTTGGCGGAGCAGTATCCCTGTCGAAGCCACCTCGAGCTGCAAAAGATTCCCAGTCCAAGGTGCCATCCACCACCCTCGGCCCAGGCCGGCACGCAGTCTCCGACATCGCGCCTTCGGATTCGCGACTCGAGACGTAGGCTGGCGGAAACGTCGGCGCTTGCTGGATAGGAAACGCCCGGTTGATGGGTGAGCATACCTGCTGCGAACCAAAGCTTGAATATGGTAGAGACAGCGGCGAGAAGTTCAACGACGGTGACGTGTAGCCGGAATAGGGCATGGGTGTTGGCGGCAGTTGCTGCACATTTGAAATCGTTTCCCCGTCGCCGTAGTGCTGGTATGGATAGTACATATTCGTCTGGATGGGGTAAAGCTGTTGATGTTGTTGCTGCTGCTGCTGCTGCTGTGGCGGCTGCCGCGGTGGGTATTGCGAGCTTGGATGCCAGCTGACGGGGCGGGCCTGTTTCCTTTCTTGCTCGAAAAGCGGCCCGTTCTGCGTCTCCGAAGTTGGAGTGGGTAGGTAGTGCATATCAAAGGCATGCTGTGGCGGGAGGCGACCCTGAAGACCCTCGCCGATAAATGTCTTCCTCCGTGACTGCAAGATGGCAGAGTGAGGACTGTTGTTTGCACTCCCGGGCTTGGTTATTCTCATCGGGTGGCCCGCCCGCTGGCTTCCAGACGCCGATCCTCTCGAGTGACGCCTCGAACTGACGGCGGCAAGTTGCCGGGAGAAATCGTCGAACATGGTGTTGACTGTGAAGCCTGCGTTTGTGGGAGGCGGACCGACCATGTTGGTGTGAAGGAAGGACGGCATCATCTTGATGGCGACGACAAGATATGCTGCGGTGGCGAAGACATGGGGAGTGTGAAGAGGAAGGATAGGATATATAAGGCAAAGGAGGCTGCTAGGTACCGAGCTCTGTGCGGTAGTCTAGGGAGGTAAGGTAGCTGGCTTGACTCGGGAGTTGAGAAGCGGGTGCGTCAGGGGGAGGGCGAGGATAACAATATGGGGACGGCACACAAGAGGGACGCCGTTGATGTGGAGTCCGAGGCAATGTATGTCTGACCAGGAGAGAAGATTCTGATGAAGGTAAATCCAACCCAGTTTGGGTAGCTGGAGGAGCCATGATGGCGGCGTGCGTGGAGAGAGAGATAGACAATAATAAGAAAGTATGGGCCGTTTTGGCATGCTTGTCTGGTCTGGTGTGGGCGAGAATGCAAGTCGACGGGCGGGAGCTTGTCCTTGGCCTCCTTGTCATTCCTTAGCTTAGCTTTGATGGCCTGCGTCATACGGACGCGCAGGGATTGTTTAGCCTGCCTGACCTCGGCGAGGGTCTGAGAGGGTTTCGGCCTCTCTGTGTCGTGTGCAATGTGCATACCATACCATACCTTACCTACATGGGAGCTGCAAGGCCGAAAGGTGGTATGGGATGGGATGAAATGGGATGGAGATGGGCGGATAAGGAAGCAGCGTTCAATGTTAGCTGAGGAAGGGTCCAGTCTGGGCAGGGTTACAGGGGTGTGGGGGGGGACCACCCGGGGGAGGGGGGAGAGCAAAAAAAAAATACCAAAGACAAACCAAACCACATTCCATCCTCGCCGCGGGCCGTGGGCTGCTTGAGGCAGGATGCCGGGGGGGGCGTTGGTGGTGGGCGGTCAAGCGGAGCATTGAGGCGGAAGGGAGCAGCATCGCTAGCGCACTGTAGTGTCTTCTCTTGGGAGGAGGTGCCGCCGACGGCTCACTGGAGACGGCGCTAGCGTAGTGTGGAGAATAAGGTGCCAAGTGAGTGCTGAGTGCTGAGTGCTTGGTGCATCAGTACGTACCTCTGCTCCGTAGTGGCCATACGTAGTATACATTAAAGTGGATACATGCAGGGCCGAGCAGGTACCTGCCCTCCACCATTCCACCTCTCGCCAAATGCTGGGTGGCACTCCGTACCTTGTTCTGTATTCCGCTCTCCGTCCTGCCCGGCCAGGAAGTGTTCGAACTTGGGTGGTGGAAGGGGAGGGTAGGCCGGTCGTGTCTCGGCGGGCAAAGAAAGGCAAGGTACCTTGCCGTCTTAGGTACGCAAATTGCCTGAGGTACTGTGTACGAACAGGTCGGAGACCGAGAGGACTGTCGCGGGCGGACAATCCCTGTGCCCTTTGTTCCATTTCTCAGGAAGCCAAACCAAGCACCGGCGACGCTGCGCCAAAGGAGCGCTGAGAAGGCAGATCCCCCGGCCCTCTGGTCGGGCGGGTGGGCGGCTGAGAGAAACAGGAACAGTGAGGTGGTGAGTGGAGGCACGGCGGAGCTTCGTATGGCACCTAAGGAAGGAAGGTACCTTACGAAGCAGGTGACACCACGCAGGAGACTAAACATTGAAGATGAGGTACGGAATACGTCTCGGGTGGCGCAAGAACACACCTGAGAAGGCAGTATGGTAAGTACCGAATACCTCCGCACAAGTACGGGCAGCAGGACTGGACTAAGCCCGGGCAGTGGCACGCCCAAGCAACAAAAAAGCAAACCAAGACCTGGCGTACGCTGGGCCAGCCCAGCCTAGGTCCGGTTCCGAAGGGAAGATTGGACGGAAAAAAGTTTAGACCTCCTGTCCGCCTGCAACGGGCCTAGTAGTGTAGGTACCTACCTAAGGTAGGTACCCTGGTAAGAACCTGGAAGGTAGTGCGTAAGGTAGTTTGAGTGTGCCAAGGCGCCCACCATTGGTATTCTTGTGTGCAGGTGGGTGGTCCAAGGGAGGGGGAGTTGAATGAATGGGGTCGCAGGCGCCGATGCGCCATGGCTGAGGTGTGGCGCGTCCTGTGCAAAAGTGCTTTGGCTCATTCTCATTGCCTTCCGGTGGATGGTCAGGGAAGGGAAGACAAATGGAAAGGGGGAGGCCAGGCCGCTCGGTTCCAGGCGACATGGGGCTACCGGCTTGGGATGGAATGGGAGAAGCCCTGCCTGTGTGTCCAAAGTGGTGTGTGTGCCGGGCTGTCGAGGTACCCACCTTGGGAATTTGGCGCAAAAAAGTACTTTTAGGTTGGGTGGGCTGCTGAGATTTCTCCCTCAAAAATCCCATAGATGGATCTGCTGTTTGCCGTGTGTTGCCCACCCGCGCGCCCTCCTGGCACTGCTTGCTTGCTTGCTGGCTGGCGGGCTAGGTGGGTCCCCTCTGCGCTTCGCCTGTGTGTGGGACGGCGGCTTGCGTCCCACGCAGATGCTCGCCATCGCTCGCACGCACGAGACGCCGGGGGGCGTGTGCGAGCTGGGGTGAGAGCTGGGGTGAGCTGGGGAGGCACCGAGAGGATTCCGAGACGGGACTGTGTGTTCCGTCAACCTCCAAGTCCAACCCGCAGGCAATTGAAATGTAGTGGCGCTACTCCAGTAGGCAGAAGGGAGGGGGGGGGGTGGCCCAAGAGAGGCCAGCTGTTTCGAGAGGTTCCAATTCTACACGCGGCGCGACTCACGGGTCGAAACAGCGAAATGGGCGCTCCCCTCAATCTGGGCTCCACCGATGTAGAAAGAAAAAAAAGGAAAAGCCGTCGCTGCATGCACACCCGCCCTGGTCGTTCGTTTGTTGCGCGGAGGTTTCGACTCTCGAAATATTGCCCTGCCCTGCCTGGCCACGCCGCCACGCCACACCTTCCAGCTTGCAGCAGCAACCCAGGCCACGGCCGCAATCGGGAACACTTGCCAGAATGCCATGCCACCACGGCTTTGGAGCCACACTCTCGCCCACGGACACGAAAACTGGCCGCCGGCAGCGTTGTTCTTGTCATGTCAACCTGCCCCCGATTCGGAAGCTTTGAACATGCACATGTTCGTGTTCGCGTCTGCAGTGCCCACCTCAGGCTCTTGTCCAGTTTCCCGTTCAAACGCGACATACCGGTACAGTACATGAACCAAAGTGGCCACTTGCTTGCTGTATTGGATCGGATTATGGATTTTCAGCCGGTAACCTGACTGCCCTGGTTAGGTTGGCTGGCCTACTAGTGAACCATGGTTCGCCATGTTTAGACTTGTTTGGTGTCAGGTGGCTGGGGCAGCGATCGTCCATTCCTGATCTCAGAGTCCCTTCCACAATAAAACCCCAACAGCCGTGCGCGGCCGGCTCTCAAGCTGCGGCGAAGATTTGCGGAACACCTTACTGACCTCCCAAAAGGAAAGATTCCTTTCCTGATCTCCTCGTCACAGCCCCCCACAAAGTACATATGCCGCTACCTAGCGGATGTTCTACATGCCGGAGCAGACTTCCAAGCACTTTTCGGGATGTCTCCCAATTCTATTGCTGGCCTGGTTCTAGGTGTACCTCGACACGGACTCTGCGCTCTTGTCTCTTTATCAAGCTCAGACAATTTAACAGCGGGGGGCGGGGTAGGACCAAAACAGCCAATAACTAATACAAGTGAGGTTGTTCCAAGGCGGATCTTCCGGGCAAGTTCACCCTAGCAAATCCATACCAAGAGGTAGCCCGCCATGTGAAAATGTTGCAAATTGATGAAAAGAGTACCTCACTCGCCTTGCCTGGACACGTCGAATCCAGGGAGGTCAAAGGCAAGGTAAAATGAAGGCATTGTATCTTCCTATTGACCAAGGTACCTAACCTACCTACCTACCCGACCTTGTGGTGAAGCAGAAGTGGTGAACTGTATAGGTAAGGTAATATGTACCACTGGTAGTCTGTGCCTCTGTGGGTTCGTGGAAGAAGCAAAGAAATATTTAAGTTAGGCGCGCATCTCCGCGCAGTTGGCCTATCGATGAAAAGTGTCGGGTACATGCGGACTTAGTAAGGCCGGGCAGCCTAGACTACAGCTGCTATAAAAGCTGCAAGTTAAATGCGTGGCAAGACTAAGCGGGTCGAATTGCAGGTATGTACCTAGGTAGTGTCAGCAGAGCCAAGGAGGCGTTGGGAGATGAGTTGCTGCTGGACTGGAGTGGTGCAGTTAAAGAGCAATGCATGAGTATGTACATGTACCTAGGTACTTCGCTTCTCCGTGCTTAGAGTACCGAATGTCAGCATTGCGCGGCGAGCTTTGTGCTCAAGGCGGGTGTGGCAACGTCGATAGTAAAGTACTGTGGTAAGGTGCGTGATGTACATACATCCAGGTTATTTAGAGTCATGGACATGGACACTGGCAAAGATCCATACCCAATCGCACCTTCCCCTCCCCCTGATGGAGAATTGTGATTGGATGGCCAGCATGACAGACCTTGCAAGTATCTCCTTCCATTCCACCCGCCTTCAATTCTAGATGGAGACTACGGATCCCTTCTTGTGCAACATGATGTTCGCAGCCGTCCACCGCCTTGGACATTCGACTTTATGAATGTGCATGGTGCGCAAATTGGACCGCGACAAAAGAATCCTACGCCTTTTACTCACACTCATCTGGACCGTTGCCATTTCGTCGCAATTGCTACCTGCCTTCTTGCCTGGCTGAGAACAGTCATCTACGTATCGTACATACCCTACATGTATTCGGTAGTCATATGCTCGTCCGAGAAAGCAATCGGAAAAGTCTCGGTCGACGGTCATCAATGGAGAGCCCGAGATCAAACAGGCAGGGGAGAAAACCACCAGTTCTGCCTTTAGTGGATCAACCGAGTGAAGCTCAAGCGTCACGGATTTCCGGTTCACCCAGGCAGGCCTCATTAAGGTGATCTCCACGAGTCCACATCGAGCAACCACAAGGGTCGTGCATCCGGTGCATCGCAACTCGCCTGGACGTCGAGTCGAGAACTGAAAAAGGCTGAAACTTGATTCGCCGCATCAGCAACCAAACGGCCAGAGAGCTACTGCAGCAGGGACACCACAGCACCACCCACACCTCCCACCACTCCAGACTCCGCCAAGTCCAGCGGCCCACCCACTGGAACTACCTAAGGAAGTACCTACGGTGCGGATTCGACATCACAATTCCACACTAAAAGGCCTTGCCGGGCTAAGGCTATTTTCAGCATCCCGGCTCGTCGTGTGTCATTGGACCTAGCACGAAAGAAAACAACCGCGTTCTGCGAGCTTCTTCAGCCTCTAGTTCAATTAGTCCGGCTTGTGGAGACTAGTCTTTTTTCCCCTTTCTTTCCTTTCCTTTCCTTTCCTCCTCTTTCCCTTTGTGGGAAATTTCGTCGAGTCACGAATCACGACAGGCCACAATGCAAGCGCTGGATACGCCCCATCAACAAACAGGCAAAGATCTCCAAAATCCGATGGAGCGAGCTTGCCTAGCCGCACAATGCGTGCGCGTCATGTCCTGTCTCCTGAGGCCGTGAGACTGAGACCGTGACTCAACTACCGCCGACATGCGCCGCCGGAAACAGGTTGGAGAACGGAAGACACTAACGAGCGCCATTTCAGACCCGGCCGGTGGCCTTCTGGGAAATGGAAAGCCATGTTGCATCGGCCCCAGACACGCTTCGCAGCCCTTGGACGGATTGCTGTCATCAATTCATGATCGGCAATCCTGAACGACGGCGAAATATCCAAGAGTCTGGGGCCTCCCCAATTTTTTTGGGCCATGGGTCATGTACATACGACACGGATACACGTACACTATATCTTAACGGACCCGTGATTCCATGCAAACACCAATAGAAGGCTCCTTCTTTACACACCCCCTGTGCGGTTGACACGACTCTATCAGCCGCCTCAAACACACACCTGCAGTCTGACGCTTCCGGTGGCTCGTTTTTGACACAAGTCATACGGGGTCGCCCACTGGACTATACCCCGTACTACGTTCGTGTACTGTGTAGCGTCTAGCCATGTCTGATAAACCTACCCCCCCTCCCCCCGCGCGCGGTGCTCGCGGCGACCTGTTTCTCCATCAGCCGCCCGGCCCGGATATTACGACATTATGAATTCTCGAAAGCAACAAAAGATAGTACAGATGCGTTTTGAACCCGGGGCTTACCGAGACCGACATCGCCACAAGCAGCAATATTAGCGCAGAAGAGACGTCCCTCGTTCGATATATATTTTCTACAACGATGTGGATGCGGATCCCGAACTTACCGTCAGTGTCAACAGCAAGTTGGCAATATCTCCCAGCTGCGGCCTCCTGACATATGATAGGCCAAGAACACTATTCTGGCAATGCCGGCGCATGCGCGCTGTTCGGAAGGCGTCCAGAAAGGCGACTTCAAGAAGGCATTTTGGCCCACAACACAACGACAAGGGTCGTCTTTAATATTTGATGCCAGCACCTGATATAAATTCCAACTGCCCACCCAGATCGGTGACTACGTAGTATGGTAGGTACATACATACCTCCTGGGGGAAGGGGCGCGGCCAGGGTCCAAGCCAAGTCACCGAGCCTGTCGGCAGGTCATCTCGATGATCTAAAAAGAGGCAACACAAAAAGGAGGATCCCGACCTCCACCCGCAAAATCCATTGCCATGGGTCTTAGGGCGGCAGGGTTCCCATCAGATGGAGCACGGGCCGCTCGATGCGTCTGCGCTTCGAGCACTCCGTCGAGCCAGCCAGGCCCGCAAGACGTTTGAATGGCGTCTGTGAATTTTCCTAATCCCTGTGCCGGAGCGCCCAGCGAAGGCAGCCATGATTGGGCGGGCCCGACATTGTGAGCCAATTTGCTTGCATCCTGTCATCACACTTCAAATCCCACCAACAAGACCCCGGTGAAGCCCCCAGCTTTCAAATGCAGCTCCAGGAAACTGTTTCAAGGCCGCCATGCTCTTTCGGGCTGTCACTGCGTTTCCCAACCCTTGCCTCGAAGTGGTATGCCGTGCAGCCTGCGACCTTGAGAAGTGGGAACTCTCTGATGCCTTTGACCTTGGGTTGTCAAGACTTCAACGTGGAACAAACATGGCGTCAAAAAAACCTAGACTGATTTGTGCCAATTTGTGTGGAACCAAAGTTGGCTAACTACGATAGTTGGTGGGTATTCCGTGAGCCCAAGAACTGCAAAGACGGCGGCCCAACCAACGTGGCTGTCGCAGCGCATCAGAACTCTCATCATCACTACGAACGGTACGGAGCAGTATCACTCGAGCCGGACGACCATTTCATCAGTTTCTTGTACACAAGGGGCAAATGCCATCAGGTTGGCAACCACAAGTTTCAAGACTGCAGGGCGCGCGGCCCACATGCTGCGTCGCCAAAGTGTCGTACATCCACAAGAAGAGTCGGCTCACAATCCTGAGGCCAAAGCATACAGTACCAAACGGCTCATCAAAAATCGGCGTAAACCCCGGCAATGGAATCGGTCGAATCTTCCACGGCGAGGTCGATCCATCCTCGGATAATAATTGGCCGCTACAAGCTGCAAATAAGGCATCAAGTCTAGTGGAGGCTGAACGTGAAGGTCTCCTTAGCCGCCATGACGCATTTGCGTCTGTACGTACATATGTACATACGCGTGCACAGCAAGGAGTGCACCACAATGTGCACCCGTATTATACTGCATACATCGAACCGTCTGTCGTTTGCTGTGGAAGTTCCGACTGGACAGTTCCGCTCACACGTCGGTCACTATGCCACACGTCCGCGCACCGGCTCGCCTCGCACCAAAACGCGGTGGTGGGTGACGTTAGCTCCAGTGCAACACCTGATTCTGTGCAGTCGGTGGAACATCGTTCACTAAGACTTTGGAGTCTCACTCGAAGATCTATTACGGCACCCAACCACTTGTGCACGAGCCCGTTTGCTCGGCGTCGGGCGTCGAGTCCGGAGACGATGAACCAACTGGAAAATCAAAACCGCGGGCGTACACTACGGCGTGGCAAGGCCGTCCGTCAGCAGCCATAATATCTCACACCAAGGAAGCGCCTCTGCCGTCTTATCAACTCGACTAGCCGAAAGCTTCTAGCCGTGATCCTTTCTCTCGAACAGCAAAGACGCGTCAATTCGCGGACGACATGAGAGTAGGTGGCGCCCCGTGGAGTCGCAAACTGGGTTTGATAGGAATCGGAGATCCTCTAAGCTGGCCTGATTTGGGATTTTTCTCTTTCTCTTCGGCATCGATGCTGGCAAAAAAAAAAGAAACCGACTCGATGCAGGGTGCAGGGTGGAACTGGAAACGACAAGTCACCAGCCCGGTTCCTAGAAAAGGGGGTCTAGGCTCAAGCGGGATTCATGGACTGACGCAGCAGACCGCCGTACTCGCATGGGCGGTTGACCCCGATTCTCCACGAACTGATTCTCAACGAGAAAGGGCTCATCACCTGCTAAATGACCTGGTCCCTTACTATGAGGTATTGTATACGAGCGGACCGGAGAACGGAGGAAGATCTCGCTGGAGGAAGGTCAGATTGCGACGCCCTTGCTGAGCCGTGCTTGGCTGATGAGCGGGAGAGTGGGTGAAGGGATGGTGTCTTTCTTTTCGGCAACTCACCGCACAATGTTGCTCTGCTTCGGCGCCGCACAAGGACGGCCTCTGGGTGTGTGTGTGGTGTGTCCTCGGCCGGGTTTGCCTCAGACTGCCACTGAAGGGCCGTATGCTACTAGTAGGCGCTGCTGGTCCGCACCCTGATGCTGCAAAGCACCTGCTAGGTAGGCCGCTACGGCGGTGCAATGCACCCCCGTGTTAAGCTGAGGGGTTTGCGTCACATCCTCGGCCCCGCTGCAGCTCTCACTCCCAGTTCTTTGCCCCAGTTGCTGGTCGGCGCAGTAATCGGCTGGGTGGATCGTGGATCAAGTGCACTGCACTGCACTGCACTGCACTTGCAACGACTAGACGGTTAGGACAAACAGCCTCGAAAGGACGAAGACGGACGGCCTGGCCTGGCCCACATCTTTGCAGTTGAATGCTCGACGCTCCAGCTCACCCTGACCAACCCTGGAACATTTGCTGCCGTTTGCCAACCCATCTGTGTGCCCATTGATCCAAATGGGCCTTGCTAAGAACGGCATCTGGCCGGCGCACACCTTCTCAACAACAGGGGTCCTGTGGCTTCTTGTGCGCTGGGCTGTGTCTTTGGTTGCTTGCTCGGCGCTCGCAAAGCGCCGCAGATGAAACCCCTTTCTAGTCCGGCTTTTTCCTCTCGGCTCGAGAAATAACTGCATTGGACATGTTGCCCGCCTCGTCACCTCTCCACCCCTCCAACCCCCCGGCTCCTTGCTCCCGACATTCCCTCGCTCGGGTTGGAAAAGGCCTCAGCAGTGGGCCATCGGCCGCGACCCTTTCAACATCAGTTATACACTCAGTCACTACCTGCCCGCCTACAGTACATCCACACACGAGACTGAGGGTGTGTGCAGTTGGGTATGGATGTACCTCGGTACGAAGTACCAATAGGTAAAATACGTCACCCCTCCCCTCACCAACTTCAGCGTCTTAAGCTCGACGCGCCGCCCGCCCACAACGGCGTATGCCGAAGCGAACGAAAGACGTGGAGAGAAGCGACCTAAACCATCGCCGCGCCCGCACACCACATGGGGAATACAGACAGACCACAGGGACAGGCAGGCAACACACATATAGGATGTGCATTTGTCATTGGCCCTTATTGCTTATTGCCGAGGCGCAAAGCAAAGCTTTGCACACTATTCATGCCGCGACGCCAGCCTGCAGCTGGGCTTGTTTGCGTTCTCCGCGTTCTCCCTCTCGCCATCATCAGGCTGGGCTGACTGGCGCTGCTGGGCTGGCCCTGGCCCTGGCGTTCCCGTTCCGACATGCCGGCCTGCCGTTTACCATTCGCTCTCAGGCCGCGCCTGGATGGTTTTCATTTTTCGCCTGCCTTGCCAGATTCGCACACGCCTACGATACATACAGTAGTTAAAGCATAGCGGTAACACTATAGAAGTGCTCCTATCAGCCTCGTCCTCTTCACGTTCGTCCCCCATCCCCCCCTTGGCTAAAGCGACGCGGGGCACCGCCGGATAGGTTTTCTGCTGACGCCCCACCATCTGGGTCTACCGTCCCTCGCATGTACACGCACGCTCACTCGCACTGGACTTCAAGCAGGTTGTTTTGTTTTGCATTGTCTCAATATGGCTGCTCGGAGTCACTTGATTCAGCTGCTGTTTGACTCCACAGGCTAAAGCTTGCGCTCGCACACGCCTCTACCTCTGTGATCAACTTTGTCGAGGCGAGGTCCGATCGTCATGTCCATCTCTTCTTTTCAATCACAGGCAGGCAGAGGCGGGACACATCACCGGGGAACAGCGCGCGAGTCTCATCTCGCTGGCACAATCATCTGGCCATATGCAACCGCTCCCTCCAGGTGGGTGCTGTGGCCCAGTGGGCTAACGCATCTTGGGTTCATCTAGGTAACAAGGTTGTCCTGATGCAAGGCCAGTGAGCGAGCTTGCGCCGGACCGCCTCGAAGGGGCTTACCCATCACGTCCCCCCCTCCCACCACCACCACCACCTCTTCCTCCTCATCCTCCACAATTCACCGCCCCTTCCCGCTGCGCCGTACCTAGACCTGACTCTAGTCACTCTCGACACGGTTTTCTTCTTGCATTTACAACCCTGCGGGCGGGTTACTCTCGGCTCATATCCATTTGGCTTGGTGCATTTGCCCAATACTTCCCTCTCGCGCCCGCCAACCAAACCCCGCCGCGGGGAAACCTTCCGTCCAACTCACCCACATAGCTTCTAGTCACGGGGCACCCGTCGTTCTCGCCCGCTACAAGCAGCTACATTCTCCGTCTGGGGGTGCAGGCCGGTCCCGGGGCCCCTGAGCAGCCCGCTGGGGGAAGTTCGTTGTTTCGTGTCCAGAGACCCCAACCCCACGTCATCATCCGGGCCACCAGGGCGAGGGACCCGAACTCGAAAATGCTGCAATATTATTAGGTATTGGTGTTGCCCAGGCCGGCAAATCCGTCTCGCTGAACCTTCCTGGTGGCCAATTCTACGCCAAAGGCCAGCTTGGCCTCGGCACTCCAGTCATCAGGATGGCAGATCAGCCCAAACAGCACCCCCGCGATAAACGTATCACCCGCACCGAGAGAACTAGGGGCAACGCATGCCGAAATATTGATTAGCATGGTATGTAGATCTCGGCCTCTTGCGTCTGTGCATAGCGAGACAGATACTGTCGACAGGACTGCCGCGTGATGCCAGCCGGACAGGGGAGGCAAATTGTTGGCCGGTCTCGCCTTTCACGTTCGTTTCTCTTGGCAGCAGCGCGCACAAGACAACCGAAAATTTTCTGGCCGGCGAGGATCTCTTCCGTTGCAGCAATACGCCTGGGATAATCGGTGACACTTACTCGACCACTAATAGATCTTTGCCGGACGGGTTTGCAGCACAATGCATATACTCTCCTCCCGGTATTGATAGGGCAGAGGCGCCCTGCGAGCCCCATGTACAAAGCGTGAGAAAACTACACGGCACAACATGTCAGGCTTTCTGGCTGCTGCAACACACACACTCACTACACAAGCACACGGCATGAGAAAGGAGTGACTTACGCCCTCGTCGAGGATGCCTCGCCTCTCAGACAAGCTTCTGGGCTGGTGTACCCCCGACCCTGGAAGGTAAAGAGGCTCAGCGAGTTGGGACTGGTTCGTGGACGGGTGGTCGGTTCCGATGCGTCAGCAGTGTGGGAATTGCACTTACATTGGCCCAACTTTGTGAATAGAAGACAACGTCGGACTCGGCGGCTAGCGCAGCAAGCCCTTCCCGGTTTGGTTTCTCGGCCTCGATGCTGATGGTACTTCCTGGCAAGACACGCCGGAGGTAACGGATGCACTGCAATGTCGTCTCGGGAATCCGGCCCTTGAAAACAGAACATCTCGGTCAACAACCACAACGGCCGGCACATTTGCGAGGGGCCTTCTGCGCGCGCACAGTCGAAGTATCATCATGCATGACGCACCTCGAAATGCCACCAGCAGTCGGCCGCGTGTTCTGTAAACTTGTCGGCAATGTTTTCAAATTCGCCGACGGTCATTTCGGGGAGATCCTGGAAGTTGACAATGGTCCGGCTCCCCGTCTCGGCGCTACGGATGATGTAACTGCTCGCTGCCTCATCGTGGTCGTCTCGGTAGATGCAGTGACCGAAGTCGATGGGCGAGCCAGGTCCGAACGATGACAAGATCTTGCCAGTGGCGGCGGCTCGGGCGTTGGGCAAACAGGCCACAAGATGCGGCACAACCCGGGGGTGCTGCTGACGTGAGTCGGGTTCGGAGTCGTTGGCGGAGCCGGACAAGAGCAGCTGCTGGAGAACCTCGAGCGTATTCGGACAGTTGCCTCCGCGTCTCACCTGCACCGCCGTTGCTCGTAGCTTCGAGTCCTCTTCCGGGAAGTGAGGGACCCTACGTGACAGAAGATGTCTTGTGTGTGAGAAGACGGTCTATGCATCCGGACGTCCGCCGTGGCGTGGCATGTCCTCGAGATGGTCATCACCATGGCACATTGGTAAAGCACACTCACGTCAGGATTGTGTCGAGGTAACACGCGCCCACAAGTATCAGATGCTTCATGTTGGCCGCTTGCTTTCCCTATTTTCGTCCGCTTTGTCCTTCTCGGCTGCTTTCTATCTCGGGTCTCGTTTCTGTAAAGATGCGGGTGCGTGCAAGAGGAGACGCGCGCCCTAGCCCGCCCGGGGCCGCGTTTCGGTCGAAGGTTTTTCTGACACGCGAGAGCTTGGACACAATGTAGACACGACGCCAAGAGAGGTTGGCTGCTCGAGGCGGTCGGCTTCGGGTTGTGCAAGGGAAGGGAGGTTTGGTAATTAATAACCTAGGAAGGAGTGTAGGCCGGCGAGGGACGGGAAATTTCACCAGGCGAGAGTGCACCGTGCCCGTGCCCGTGCCTGTGCCTGTTCCTGTGCCTGTGCCTGTGCTCCGTGCCTTGCTCTCCGCTCTCGCCAAAATGAGGCGGCCCTAGGCGTGCAGAGCGGCGGGCGGTACCGGGCCAACTTACACATTTGGTGACCCACCTCACGGTTGGGAGTCCAAACTCTCAACGGCGCTGGCTCTGCTGGGGGTAGGTTGGCCGGTTGGCTAGGTGTTCTTGTAGCAAAGCGAGCAAAAAGCGGCCAACTCCGGAGACTGGCTGGCTGCAGCTAGCTTCCGCCGGATCTCCGGGACCCAAAGCAGCAAGCAATACGCGGCAGAAGAGCACCATAAACTGAATATAGATACAGGCACCGTATTATGCGGGCTAGGCAGCCCAGCTTGTCGAGCTTTTGGCCTTCAGTTGTAGGCAGCTAAAACATGTGAGAGACTATCTCTCCACTGACTCTATCTCCACCCGTCTAGTTGATGCGCAGTTGTCTTGGGATGAAAAGAACTGCAGGAAAGTCAAACACTTCTTTCTGCCTCTGAGTACCTGAACGGGGAAAGGTGAAAACTAAAAGCCTCAGTCCTGAGCTCGAAGCTTGGTTCGAGACTCGCTAGACTCTGGGAGCGGGGGCGGGGTTGTCGGAAGTTTTGAACCAATATACAGACAGACTTCCCCGCACCCCTTGTGACTAAGAGCTCTTATCGAAGTCCGATAACAGATTACCCCACCAATGACGCAGTTGAGATCACTCAGCAGCAAGCAAGCAGCCGCTGGCCGCAAAGCGTTTAGTATAGCCCCGCAAACGAGAGGTACCTTTTCCTTTGGGCTCAGCGCCTCAGAGCACGTAGAGAGAGTTCAATGAGGACAAGGGAACCTTGAAGTTGCTCGTCTCAGGAACATGCCCTGATTACCTTACGTAGCGCACATTGTGAACACAGCTCGCACGGCAAGCCACATCGCCAGCTGGAGAACCCGCACATCAACGGAGAAGAAAGAGCGAAGAGTCTATACCCTAAAGTGACGCTACACCGGAACCCACAGCCGACTAACAAACGGCCCTGAGGTCCACTGACCGGAACGTCATCAACTGCGTCACAGCTGCTGACCGAAAAAGGGAAAGAAAGAAAGAAGAAAGAAAAAGAGAGAGAGAAAGAGAGATGGAGATGGCGACTACAAACGCCCGCAGGCCTAGCTCCCGCACCAACGATGGCCATTCAAGCGGGAGCGACGATGATAGGGACGCCGTTGAGGTACTGTATAGACACTTTGCATACTTTCCAGCTTCTCACTGCCAAGCCTACCTCACCTTACGTATTAGCCCGGAGACGGGAGTTCGCAAGACTGCCTAGAACTAACTAGGTAGACTCAAAACAAGCCCGATTTGCCCATGTATCCAGAACCAACTGAACTGTTTTGCTAAGCGATGGAGCCCGTGAGCAGGTCCTCTTTGACACTTCCAATCCCTACCGCCGCAAGAGCTCCATGCCATCCTCCAGCGTCGTTCCGTTGCATCTGCGCCAGCGCTCGTCGAGCAAGACCGAGTGCATAGTCCACCAGCTCCTCGAGGGCCAAAGATGGGCAAGGCACCCCTCGGTCGCCAGCGCAGCAACCGCTGGCGGTGCTCAGCATGAAAGCCACAATCGTCACGCCGACGATGACTCGAGCAATGCTGTGCACCGACAACGCAGCCGCCCCCGGTCGCCAAGCCCAGCAGGAGACATACCCAGCGAAAGGGGGCTAGACGACGTGCCAGATCTCAAGGGCGCCGGAGCCGCCGCTGCCGTCTCCCCCGCTGCCGCCGCCGGCGGCAACAGCGGCGGCCAGAAGAGCCTCCGGTGCGACATCCTCGACGGCGATTCGAGCGAGACGAGCAACGGCGGGCCCGGCGGCGGCATCGGCCAGCTCGACGAGCGCGAGTGGAAGGCACAGATAGTCAAGACGACGTCGGAGATCGACCTAAGCGCCTCGACTGCTGCTGCTGCGGCGGCGGCGGCGGCGGCGGCAGCAGGCGGCGGCGGTGCGCCGGCCCCAGAGGTGCAGAGCCGGCTGCTCACCAAGAAGCAGCTGAGCGACATGGCGTGGGGGGTGCGCGAGCTGAGCCGGCGGCTAGGCAGCGTGCGCCTGCGCTTCCGCGTCAAGTCCATCTTCATCCTCACCAAGATCCACGACCGGGACCTCGTCCACAAGGCGCGTCAGCTGACGCGCTGGCTGCTGGACCGCGACCGCGACGTGCGCTACACCGTCTACGTCGAGCGCGACCTCAGGGACAACAAGCTGTTTGACGCCGCCGGGCTCGTCGACGAGGTGCGCCGCGACTTCGCCGCCGCGCACGACGATGGCGAGGCAAGCGACGGGGCGAGCGCCGCGGACGTGGCTAGGCGCCTCCGCTACTGGGACGAAGGCATGTGTCGCGCGCGGCCGCACACGTTTGACTTTGTCATCACGCTCGGGGGCGACGGCACCGTCCTGTACGCGAGCTGGCTGTTCCAGCGCATCGTGCCGCCCGTCCTGAGCTTCGCACTGGGGAGCCTCGGGTTCCTGACCAAGTTCGACTTTGAGGACCACCAGCACATCTTGACGGGCGCCTTCACCGAAGGCGTCAGCGTCAGCCTGAGACTGCGCTTCGAGGGAACCGTGATGAGGAGCCAGCGCAGGAGGAAGAAGCGGCAGCAGCACCCGAACCTGCTTACCGACGGCGGGGAAAAGGAGGAAACCGACGATGGCGAAGCTAAGCTGGAGCGGCAGCGGGATCTAGTGGAGGAGCTCATTGGCGAGGAAAAGGAGGACGAGCACACACACCGGCCAGACGGGACGTTCGAGGTCTTGAACGAGATCGTGGTAGACCGAGGGCCAAACCCGAGTACGTGCCCCTCTGACTCTATTTTCCCGTCCGTATACTGTACTAACCGGCGCTCCGCAGCCATGTCGTCGATAGAAATCTTTGGCGACGACGAGCACTTCACGTCGGTGTCGGCCGACGGGGTGTGCGTGTCGACGCCGACGGGGTCGACGGCGTACAACCTGGCGGCGGGCGGGTCGCTGTGCCACCCCGAGAACCCCGTCATGCTGGTCACGTCCATCTGCGCGCACACGCTGTCGTTCCGCCCCATCATCCTACCCGACACCATCGTGCTGCGGCTCGGCGTGCCCTACAACGCGCGCACCAGCTCGTGGGCCAGCTTCGACGGCCGCGAGCGCGTCGAGCTCGCCCCCGGCGACTACGTGACTATCAGCGCCAGCCGCTACCCCTTCGCCTGCGTCCAGGCCCACGGCCGCAGGAGCGAGGACTGGATCAACAGTATCAGTGCCAAGCTCGGCTGGAACACGCGCACGAAGCAGAAGGCGTTCAAGGAATGGGGCAAGTGAAGCCCTCCGGAAGAGGATTTTTGCTTTGCCAGCTGCGTCCGAGTCGAGATTGGCGTGCACGGAGAGATCTGTTTATATTATATATCCCCTTGCGAATCCAAAACAGGTGTTGGCCGAGTGAGCGGGTGAATGGCAAGCCTGGTCACTTGCGTCACTCGCCGTAACTGCTGCACTCGGGCTAGTCTATACCGTCGTAGCATCTAAAAGAGCTCCCTTTAATGGGGTAGATATTTTGACACGCCTGTCACCAGACTACAAGTGACGGCATGTCTCTGTCTGTGCCATATCCCGTTAAGTGAGTGAATTAACGGAACGTGTTGACCACGAGATTCATCGACATGTAGTTCTGGTAACTAGGTAACAAAAGGGGGACAGGTTGGCGGTAGACATAACGGGGAAGTAAATGCCATTTTGCACTCTGGAAGCAAGGCAATACGTATTTTCCCCATGTTATTTACAATAAACCAAGGATACGTAGGTGTGTACTTTGTAGAATGTATTTGTGTATAATTTATACCCTGTCTAGTGAGACTTCCACGGCGCTACGAGATTCACCGCTACAGAGATTAGTTCGTACTTGTTATCGTATTCGTAATACAGGAACACGTGATGGGATATAAGTTTCGTACATTAGATAGCGTTGTTAATTGATAACCCATTCTCTATAGATTCTAGTGTGTGCGTATAAGCCGTTTATCTCACTCTGGGAACATATCTAAACTGTGGAAGTCGCTCCTGGAGCAGACGAAAGAAAATAAAACTAAACATTGCTCTAAGAGGATACGAGAAAAAGAGAAGGTGCTGTGAGGATGAAATGGATATACCATGCTATTTATGCCATGATATTCTACGTCACGCTGATATCAGGCGTCTTTATTGCTTGCTGCCTTGTCTTTACTGCATAATGTCGAGTTTTCAGGGAGGGATATATCGGCGTTGGCAACTATGTGGTTCTGCGCAAGGTAGGTAGGTAGGTACTTGTCTTTTGGTGGCGTGATCGTTATTATTCTATTCCATCCCTGAAAGAGAGCGACAATGGAGACGGGAGATGCCTTTTTATAGCATGTCTGTCTGTATGTAATCGCCGTCCCTATCGGTGAATGGCATGCATTCCTGAACCACACAAGATGACAGAGTATATAGCCCACCGAGGCCGTATTCGCGGACAGACGGCTTGCTGGGGCAGATAGCCAGACAAGCATACGAGCATATGAGCGCACGAGCATACCAGCAGAGAGGCAGAGGGTGTCCGTGAACTATACTAAAAGAAACGAGAATGGGGTGACATTTTACTGATGCTTCCTTGGAACAAATTTTCGAACTATTTTCTGCTGCCGGCAAATCGGTCCAAAAGCAAAATGATACTCTGCATATTTAGCTGTAGATTGAAGAACTCTAAGACCGCGCACGACCTGCAGCTGAGATGGGCAACAGACCTTTGGAAGGATGGATGAAGATATGGAGCCATCATTGATATACTAGCCGTGTGGAGCTCGCTTCCACCTCCCCAAGCAGCTGCTATTATTTGCCTGGTATGTTATGAATGTATACTTACGACTAGGTACGGTTATGTCGGCGTGAATAACGTACCAAATGCACATTATACCCTGGGAATCGAATGTCCAAGAAGAAAACCAACCACGCACTAGTGGAGAACAGAGGAGAAAAAGCAAAAGTTGGATATAACCGACTGCCCGTGGGCGGGTGTTCCGTCTATGTATTTCAACTGATTTATTTACTCCGTGATTTCCAGCCAGCCAACCCATCCAACCGACGGCGAGAACAGAAAATAGTGACAAAATATAAACATAAGACCAAAGCGGACCGCTCATTCGTCGTCCTCTTCAACCTCCTCTATAAACGTCATGGTGAGCCCTGCATCGCCGTCGACGTTGAGGTTGACGGCGTCGATGGCGTCGCGCCTTGATACAGATGCCGGCGCCTCAACGCCGCGTGCTTGCTGCTTCTGTGTGGTTGGGGCAGGGGCTGTGATCTCGCGGGCGACGACTTCATTCGAGCTGCTCTGGAGTGCTAAGTTGCGAAGAATAATGTTAGTCCATGGTACTCCACAGACATGCAAGGCGGTATGGGGAAGCGGAGAGGAACGGTGTGGTACTACTGTGCCAAAAAAAAGTGACTGGGCATGTTTCTTGACACTCACAAGCTGGAACACCCCGGCGAACGTACATGGTGGTCACCTTAGCCCGACGCCTTGGGGCAGTGGCCTCATTAAAATCACGCTTCTCAGCCTTCTCAGCCTTGACAGCTGTTCTTGGTGTCAGTACTTGGAGCCAAAAGAACTAATCAGGGTGGGACATACCAGTGGGTTGGTTATCGATAATGATGCCGACGCCCGAGCCCTCGGCGCCAGTTCCAAGCTGGATATCGGGTCCCTTGGTCAGGGCAGCTTCGGCAAAGGTGAGCGCCCGGTCGAATCCGGAGAGATCTCGCTTCGCTACGTGGGCGTCAGCGTTGTCGGTGTCTTCACGGGGGGCAATCTCTTTGCCCATGCCCAGAAGAGCGGCGGCCTTTTTATATCGTTAGTATCAACGGGTTATGTGTAGGGCCGAGGGCGGGGCTAGATAGCACTCACTTGCTGCGAGAGAGCCGGGTCGACGGGAGCGGCCTCAACGGCGGCGGGGGTCTCGGCTGGCGCAGGCACCGTAGCAGGCACCGCGGGAGCAGCGACAGTCGCGGGAGCAGCAGCCGCACCTGCCGCGGCGTTAACGGCAGCCCCTTCAAGGGCGTTCATTAAAGCGGAAACATCTTGTTTGCCTCCGAAGCTGATTTCACCATCACCTGTTGACCTAGTAAGCAACCATGACCATGGCCCCTCAAGAGAAGATGGGAGGAGCGACATACCGACTACCAGGGCCGGCGAGTAGGCGCCGAGGTTGATGTTGAGCGGTAGAGCCGCGGCTAGACCGGCAAAGGCAAAGAAGCGATAGTGGACCATGTTGACTGTTGTGGGAACTTGAACAAACAAATGATGCCTGTATGTCGAGAGAGTGTATTAAAGAGTGCGCTCTGAGGTGAGGCGGGGAAGACGGCGACCAGCGAGCACGACCAACAAACACGAAGAGGGGAGAAAAACAATATAGATTGAAACAAATAATAATAGAACAAAAAACACAAACAACAATAACAACGGACTGATGATAGGGAATAGAAATGCCGGATTACTGAGCGCAGCTCATGGTCGAAAGGCAAGAAGACGAGAAGAGAGGGAGGCTGTCATGTTCACGATATATACCAAATGTATGTACTTCGTACCTAGTCTGGGATCCCAAGATCCATCCGGAAAGTAAGGTAGTCAGTCTAGTCTACCGGTACCGTACCGTGACTGTTTGAACGAGTCGTTGAGGTCTCGCCCGCGCGGTCCAGGCGCACACAGGGGTAGCCAAGACCAACGACTGTGCCTAGCCGCCCCCGTCCTCCATCGATTCAATCAAGGGAAGCTGTCGTCGGTGCCGCCGTCAAGGCAAGCACCGCAAAACTCTGTGAGGGGTTTCCATGGCTGGGCATGGCTGGCTCGCCGCAGAGAGAACAGAGTCCGCCAAGATACGAGAGCACAATGCTTGCAGGTGGTTGAAACGCAAATGACACTGGCCAGTCAGAATCCCATGTCCGGAATAGACAGCAACAGCACAAAGAGCAAGAAGAGCCGGATGGGCACTCTGGGCAGCTTGGCCGCAGCAGATTGGCTTGGCTTCTGGCAGACAGAGTGGAGTATATGTGGAGCGTCCATTCTGCTGTACAGTCGCAGCAGGCACGATCGATCCTTGGCCGAGGTGGTGGAGAAGGAGCCCAGGGACTGACTCTCTGGGGCGGGTTTGCGTGGAAAGAAGGCACAGAGCCAGAGCCAAGGCAGAGCCAAGCAAGAGCCAAGAGAAGCCAAGCCAGAGGGCATCGGGGGATGAGACAGCTTTGCCAGGAACAGTCTTGATATAAATGCTTGTCCGACTCTCTTTTTGCGCCTTTGGCACAGAGTCGCAAAAGCGCTTGTTCTGTCGCTCTGTGGCACTTGAGTGGGGCCCAGTCACAGCGGCGAGCACTCGAGACTCTGCCAAGCGTTACAGACTGCCAAGTTCACCAAGCAATGCCCAGAAGCGGCCCCAGCTGCCGAGCGCTCAGATCCCGGGGCAGGCTCGGATGGATCTCCACCGGGGCTTTTCTGGCCAACGGCAGGTGCAGGTGCAGCCTCGTTGACGGAAGCTGCGAAGCTGTGAAGCTGCTAGGGACCCGAGAGCTTGGCGCCTCCCACAAAGCTTCAGCCAGGCCCCACAGCGGCACACGGATCTTCCGACCTGACCGTGGCCTTTTTCCATTTTCCCATGCCTTCTTTTCTCCTGCGTCTGAGACGTAGCTATGTAATCGATCACATTTCAAGTTGATATCGATCTTGGCTGGGTTCGAAGATTCAGAGGTTGGCCGTATCAGATGCATGCGCTTCATTCCTCTCGGGCAGATCAGACCGAGCTTGAGGGAGACATACAACCGAATCGATGCAGCCGAGTCATTCCCCGCCGCCGCCACCCACTACCAAGCCAAAGTAAGAGCCGCTTTGGGGTCACTAGCCAAACATTTCTGGCATGGAGCTAACCCTCACATACTACTACCTACCGTGCCTACATGCCTGGGTGTATACGGGGCAAGTTCTGTATTGTTCCATACTACTGAGTGCGACGGAGACAGACACAACGGGGACCGAGAACGGCCTGGAAGTGACCGAGAGGCTAGGCGAAAGAGAGGAAACGCGTCGTACCCAACGCAACACGTCTGGTTGCGGAGTCCTGCCGTGTGCTCAACTCCGTAGCAGGCAAGCCGGTATCTCCTAAATCCCGCGCTGCGTTGTTTGAGGCAACAAAAGGGACAGGGGCTCGCTGGCATCAAACACCGCGCCTTGTTTCTGCATTACCCACAGGCCAGCAACAAGCTTTCTCTCTCTCTCTCTCAAGTGCTCCTCTGATGGGATTCCATTGCCACCATACAGTACTGTACCACGTATTTTTCTGTTTGCCACCCTCTCCCTCCCCCGCTCTGCTTCCTTTCCCCACCGTCTCAAATGGATGGACCATGATGCACTGAGTTGATGTGGCGGCTCGGACTAAAAAGACTTGCTCTGGTAGGTTGGAGGTTTGGGACTAGGATTCAGAAAGACGGCACGGTATATCGGATCAGCCCGTTGTATACCATACGTAGTCGCCATGCAGGTTGCTTTATTTCTGCTACTAAGCATCGTCTTTTGCAGGAACCGGACAAGGAACTCCTGTAGTGTATTTGCTGTTTGCCGTGCACAATAACCATCCGGCAGACCCGCCCCCTTCACTCATCAACGCCTCGCAGGAATCGAGATAGCCCATTTTACGACCGTATTGGAGACAGCGAGGATTCCTGCCGAGGCTTAGAACATTCTGCTATCTCTACCTCTTAGGTGGCGAGAGCGTCTTGTGCTTGTCGTATACGATACGTTTATACCTTGGTGAAACAGTCCCCCTTTTCTGCCAGCAAGCTGCTTGTTTGGGGCTTCCTAATTATAAACATACGTATCGGGAATCGATCGACTGGATGCTGCCGCGAGAGAGCATGCTCGGCATACCAGACACGGCTCATCAAGTCGGCCGCCCCCCCACTCCCCAAATAACCAGCGACCTGGAAGGTATTCGCGGGGCTTGTCCCGTCTTCTGTCTCGGCTTGCATATCACTTCCATTGTAGACGGACTACGGGATCATTCTCTCGGAAGGTTTCCGATATCCTTCAACACTCTGGTGCCCCTCCAGAACACTGGCTCACGTCTACGTATGCATGTACCTAGCCCGAAGTCGGCTCTGCGGCGCCTCGAATGAGATTGTCAAACAGAGCCATGTCCACGCCTTGCAGTGCCCAGTCTTCTGCGTCAGCCGTGAGGCCCGGCACGAACAGCAAGCTTGTCTCTGCCATATCGACGCCGTAGGCAGGCTCCCAGTCGGCAAAGAAACCCTGGCTATCCAGAGCTGCCGACGCAGAGTCGGGCTCTCCCGCTGCTGACAAGAGGTGGTCAAGGTGAGACGGTAGCGGCACCGACTGCCACTCGCTGTTGGTAGACTGGCGGCTAATCTGATAGCCCGCGAGCTCGGCCTGTGACGATGACGATGGCTCTCGCGGCCCTTCTTCCTGCTTGCGTCGCTTGACACTGTGATTCCGTGCTTCAGTAACAGGCCGAGAGGAAGAGAGTCCCTGCTGGTCGATTTCGATCATTGATCTCAAGGCGCCATCGCCGCCGCCGCCGCCGCCGCGGTTCTCAATGGTGATGGTCCCAAAGTAAGGAATACGGATACGCAGCGCACTGTCTGCCTCTGCTGCCTCGCCCCCGCCGCCGTACTCGGACTCGGGCTCACCCGGTTCCCCCGTGCCCTCGGAGGAAACGCTCGCGCTATATGAAACGCCGCTAGCCGCCGCCGCCTCGATGGCTAGCAAGTGCTGTAGTATGTTGGCGATGTTCACGGCCATGACATCCTTGCCGCCCCGGGCCATCTTCTCCATGCCCTGCAGCGTCCGCTCCAGCAGCCCGCGGTCGCTCAGCCGCTGGTGGGCGAGGAAGTGAGGGACCGAAGCCGTGCAGCCAATAATTGAGCCTCCGCTAACCCACTGCCGCTGCTGGCGGCGAGCGTCGATGTGTGCTAGGCCCAGTATAGTGCTCGCGATAAAGGCAAGAAAGTCGATGCCCCGGCAGTATGCGGTGACGGCGTTGGAGCCGCGAAACGCCACAAAGCGCGACAGGATCTCGCGGCTGGCCATGACGGCCGTCATCTTGCTGTAGTCGTACTTCTGGTCGCCTGGCGCGGTCTGCAGCAAGAGGTACGGCAGGTGCAGCTGGGCTAGCAAGTGATAGTGGGTGAACTGGTTCATGATGCGGAGCGTCTCGCCAAAGTTCTCCTCGTTCCCCTTGCCTATGATGTCGGACACGTTGGGCGTCAGCCACCACTGCGCCGGCATCTGCGCTGCAGCCTCCTGGAGCAGCCTGTCGATCTCTCGCGTCGCCGCGAGGTCGTGGATATTAGGTCCGCTATTCCGCTGCAGAATCAGCCCGCCGGCGATGGACTCCATCCGCTCCAGCCGCTCCATGGGGATGCAGCCCTCGAGCGCCTTGAGCGAGCCGTACGGGCTGTCGAGAGAGGCCTGCGGCAGGCCCAGCATCAGCGAGAGGTAGCGGTCCGAAATGACCAGGCGGTACCACATGTGCTCCGGGTCGATGCGGTCCAGCGTCTCGGAATCGTGCACCACCAGCCTGCCGGCCATAAGCGTGTTGTTGGAGCTGCCGGCGGCGTTGGCGGCGGCGGCGGCCCGGTGCAGCCCCATCAGCTGCGCTATCACCATGGCGCGGCGGTGCGTGACCCACGCCCGGCGGAGGTTGCCGGCGTTGTTGTGGTACATGCTCTCGAACATGATGGTCTCGACGCCCTCGAGCGAGCCGACCAGGTCGTCGTTGCTCGTCACTAGCCTGTTGGCCGTCTCGGCCAGCCGGGAGATGGTCTTTCCGTAGCCGGCGCTGCCCAGAGCAGTGTCTCCCAGCCCAGCGCCGAGGTCCTCTCGCGCGAACCGCGGGATGCCCTGCATGAAGATCGCCAGCAACAGGAGCGCGCGCGCGACCAGCACCGGATGCGAGCCCGACCGCGGCAGCCGCAGCATGTCTCGCGGCGTCGGCATGTCCTTGCTGAGGAAGTTGGCATACGGCGTGCAGATGACGCCGTGGAAGAGCACCGACGTGCTGACGGGGAATCCGAGAACCACCTCGAGCTCGTCCGGCTTCGGCCACGCGGCGACAAGAGTCCGACACAGCTCGTCGTGTCTGTCTTTGGCCTGACCGCCGCCGACTCTGAAGAGGACACCTCGTACCCCTGATGGGGTGGGGGGGTTCTCCCGTGTAATGTTAGTTTCTTCGTCATCCCATTTCTCTCTTCATTTCGTTCATCCCACCTCTTGTGAGGAGATAGGGGAAGGTAGGTAAGGTAGCCAGCCAGCCACGGAAGACAGAACAACTCACTGCTGCATCTATATTCCCACCGCCGCGGGGCTCTTCCTCTGCACCAAGTCGGCTCGGAAGAACGGCATCAGTCCGTTTGGCTATGTCATGGACAGCGGTCTCTATACGGCCCAGGCGGGTGCCTATGTCTTTGCCAAACGCAGTACGGGTAGTAGTAGTCCCGCCACCCGCTGCTGCTGCTTCAGCCGCGGCGGTCGTCGTGGCCTCATCATCAAACGCCTGGCTGACGCACTTGAGGCGGCGGCTCTTGCAGCCGTCGCAGACGGACTCGGCCGGCGCCGCGACAAAGGTGCATCGGATCTTGCGTCTCTTGCACTCCCAGCAGCTCTGCGTGCCCTTGCGGATCTTGCGCCTCTTGCGCGCGGGCGCCTGCATTTCTCCGTCTCCCCCGCTGGCGCCGGGATTGCCATTGCTACTTGAGGGTGTGATTGGTTCTACCATTTCGATGTCATGTCTCTTTTGTCTTCTTTCTCTCTTCTTTGGCACGGATAGTGAACAGACTGAATAAGCGGTGCCACTGCTAGGAAAACTGCCGGGGCTAGGGGCGGACGGCTGCGGGAAAGGGAAGAGCAAGAAAGAAAAGGGCCTTGGACCGCGGCGGAAGGGAAGAGGGGAGGGGGGACTAGACGGTTTATTATCGTAGATTACCTTTGTTATGGCGAAGGCATCGCTCCCCAAGGTACTCAGTCGAGATAACTCAACTCAGCTCAACTCCGCCGCGGTGGACGAATTCCCTTGCGGAACCACCAATCACGGCTCCGCGGCCGGAGTTGCATACGAACGGTAGCCTGATGGGGAGACACCGTGCAGCTCAGCAGCCGATTGGTCAATGGGTCAACTAAGACGAGAGCCACCGAGCAACACTAGCTCGCGCTACAGTTCGCACTGCGCAAAGAGAGATGTCCGCGGCGGTGCGATGTTCAGGGAAAGGGGAAGAGTAGGCATGGAGAAAATAAATATAAAATAACAATTGCTGTTGTGCTCCCTAGTGTCTGTGATCTAGAGACTCAAGTACAGACTCTTCTCAGTTCATACAGACCACATAACTGGCTCTCGAGTTCACGATCTCGAAATATCCTACCCCTGATCAATTTCCAAGTCGCCTTGAATACCGACTCATAATGGTCAAAGTCGCTGTTGCCGGCGGCTCTGGGCGTGCGTCGGACTCCCGAAAAACACAAGAGACAAAACATAGGCAAGCTAACAAACCTCTGTTCTACCTAGAGGTCGCTAGGGAAGTCATCGACGCCCTAGTTGCTGCTGGGAAGCACAAAATAACCGTCTTGAGCCGGAGTGTGAGTGGCTTCCTTCCCTCCCCTCCCCATGGGCGTTCCCCGCGGCACCATGTCAGTCAGGCTCAGGGGGGTTGAGCTGATAGCATGATGTGAAGAAGGCTTCTCCCGACGGCACGGTCGCGCTGGGAGTTGGGTGGCGCGTGGTCGACTACAGCGACACGGGCGCCCTGGTCGAAGCCTTGCGCGGAACGCACACGCTCCTGTCGTTTGTGCAGCTCCTCTCGGACCCGGGATGTCAGTCCCAGAAGAACCTGATTGACGCCTGCGTCACCGCCGGAGTCAAGCGCTTTGCTCCTAGCGAGTACGGATATGGAAGGTAGGCCGCGACATGTTCAAGGGCGATTTCGAACAGTTCCGTGTCATCGGGTGTTAACAACACTCACTTCACAGTGTCGGGTCGGTCAATCTCCCCTTCTGGAAAGGGAAAGAAGCGGTTCGGGAATACCTGAAGGAGGTCAACGAGAAGGAAAAGGTAAGTGCAGCGCAGCCACTGCTCTGCAATTGATCCTCTTCGTCGGGGAGTTTTCCTGACGGCCTTCTGCCAGGTTCTGGAGTACACCCTCTTCATGCCGGGCCTGTTCTTGGACTACTTGGCGACGCCGTACCAGACGGCCAAACACATTGCGCCGCTGGACCTCATCTTCGACTACCAGAACTGCCGGCAGTTCATGGTGGAGGGCCACGAGGATGCCATCGTGACGCTGACGACAGCCGCGGACACGGCCGCTATAGTTGCTCGCGCCGTCGACCACGACGGCGAGTGGCCCGTGAACGGCGGCATCCGGGGCAATCGCGTCACGTTCTCGCAGATTGTCAAGCTCGGGGAGAAGGTTCGAGGTAATGAATCCGATGGCCTGATGCTTCCCCTACACCCCAAAGAAAAGAAGAAAAGAACTTGAGCTAGAAAAAATGACTGACTGACAGGGCGCACAGGCCGTCCTTTCACTATTAACAAGGTGAAGCTCGAAGACCTCCAAGCTGGCGTCCTCAAGACGCCGTGGATCCTGGCCAGGAAGCACAGCGCCGTCAGCGACGAACAGGCTCCCGAATTTTCCACGGCGGTGCCCATCGGCATGATGCTCACCAGCGTCAGCGGCGCCTGGGACGTGGGCGACGAGTTCAACCGGCTGTTCCCGGATTATCAGTTTACTCAAATGGAGCCTTTCCTCGCCAACGTCTGGGAGGGGAAACCGTGATTGCAGGTCATCTAGATCAATTGAGTTTGTGCGATGCAGTTTTGTTGAAGAGGTTGGGCGTGTGGGTGAGGTAGTTCATCAATGGACGAACTGAACTTGCAATTGCAAGCTCAAATTGAGATGCACACTGTGTGCTGTGTTCACTGTTGAAATGTAATGGTCCCGTCACGTAAATTATACTCGTACGTATCCATACTCCATACGCTCCGCGAAAACACGTGACTTAACCTGGCCCAATCCCATCGCATGACCAGTGCGTTAGGGGGCGCTAGTGTGATCCGTGCGTCGCTCAAGACGAACCAGCGAAATTTTTGGAGCGTCAAATTTTCCCGATTGACCAGTATTCGCTCTGTTGATTGAAGCCCAAGCCACGGTGGACGAGTCAATTCCAGCTCTCTCCGCTCCTTCCATTCTTTATAGTCTTTCCGTGCCTGTGCCAGGTGCCCGATTTCATAATGTCTGCGTCGCTGCGGGCGGTTGTTCCGTTTCTGCGGACTGCGCGGTGCACTTTCAGACAGTCAACAAATCCCTTGGTCTCGCTGCAGCGCCAGACCTCATCGCCCGCCCTTAACATCTCCCGCACATACGCCGCTGTCTTCCAGCGCTCTAAGCCTCACGTCAATATTGGCACCATTGGCCACGTTGATCACGGAAAGGTCCATTCTGCCCCTTTCCATCTTTGCACTGACCCGCACGTCACATCCCGCGGGGGACCTCTGCTAACCTAGCCCAACCCTCCAGACCACACTCTCGGCTGCCATCACCAAAAGACAAGCCGAGAAGGGCCTGGCAAACTTCCTCGACTATGGCTCCATCGACAAGGCGCCCGAGGAGCGGAAGCGCGGAATCACAATCTCTACTGCCCATATCGAGTACCAGACCGACGCACGGCATTACTCCCACGTCGACTGCCCCGGTCACGCTGATTACATCAAGAATATGATTACCGGCGCCGCCAGCATGGATGGCGCCATCATTGTCGTTGCCGCCTCGGACGGACAGATGCCCCAGACCCGCGAGCACTTGCTGCTTGCCCGCCAGGTTGGTGTCCAGAGGATTGTCGTCTTTGTCAACAAGGTCGATGCCCTCGAGGACCCCGAGATGTTGGAACTGGTCGAGATGGAGATGCGCGAGCTGCTCACCACGTACGGCTTCGATGGCGACAACACCCCCGTGGTCCTGGGCTCTGCCCTCTGCGCCCTCGAAGGCAAGCGTCCCGAAATCGGCGTTGAGAAGGTCGACGAGCTCATGAAGGCCGTCGACGAGTGGATCCCCACACCCCAGCGCGATACCGACAAGCCCTTCCTCATGTCCATCGAGGACGTCTTCTCCATCTCTGGCCGTGGCACCGTGGCGTCGGGCCGTGTCGAGCGCGGAACCCTCAAGAGGGATACCGAGGTTGAGCTGATCGGAAAGAGCAACGAGATCATCAAGACCAAGGTCACCGATATCGAGACGTTCAAGAAGTCGTGCGAGGAGGCCATGGCTGGCGACAACACCGGTCTCCTGCTCCGCAGTGTCCGCCGCGAGGACGTCAAGCGCGGAATGGTGATTGCCAAGCCTGGCACCGTCCAGGCTCACCAGAAGTTCCTCCTCTCCCTCTACGTCCTTTCCAAGGAGGAGGGCGGTCGCCACAAGGGCTTCATGCAAAACTACCGCCCCCAGATGTACATCCGGTCCGCCGACGAGTCGTGCACGCTCACCTTCCCCGAAGGAACCGAGGATGCCGATTCCAAGATGGTCATGCCCGGCGACAACATCGAGATGCAGGCCGAGCTCTACCAGCCCATTGCCATTGAGGCCGGGCAGCGCGTCACCATCCGCGAGGGCGGCCGAACCGTCGCCACTGGCCTCGTCACCCGCATCATCAAATAAACGCCATAAATATGAACATGTTGCGATGAGGCTATAGTACTGGCCGTGTCCGGGGCTTGCCCCGAGTCGCGACAGTTTGGAGCCCGGATCGGTTTTTTCTGGGGGTGGTCTTGGATCTATTTAGAGGGTTGGCGGGTTGCGCGGAGTTGCTGAGACATTGTATTATATAAAATTCCTCACGGCATGACGGTTTGCCTTCCCCCTACCCGCCGTCTAGGCACCAGAATGTTTGTATGTGTGTATACAGAGACGCTGTTCTATATGGGAGCCGCGCCTGTGACACAGTCGTCGGCTCGAGACCCGCCGGATCTTCTCCTCTCCCTTTTCTACTGTTGTCCTTCCACCTGTAGTATATAGACGCGAGATATCTTTTCAAGGCGATAATTGGCGCTTGATGAAAAAAAGGAAACATGGCCTGGGTTTGGATCATGAGCGCTGTACTCTGTATGCCGAACTGAGTCAGCCGGTGTTGACATCAAAGGTGTCCATTCAGCATGTTGCCAGTGATTGCACTGTATTTTATGGTTTCGGGTCCCTGGCACACTCTTAAAAGGCACGTGGAATTCTTTTGAAGCTTGTATGTAAGCCATGGGAACGTGGACGGGAGGACGCGGGTATCCTGGCCCGCCGCTTAGGGACGAACACAGGAGCTTAGACCCATATCGCGCCCGCCATTGAGCCTACTGCCGCCCAATATGGTCTTCCCTTGGTTGAATGTGCCGATTTCTAATTACTCGAAATTCATCACGTGCAATAGTAGTGCCGAGGCTATGACATTACATTAATCCACAACGCCAATCAACCACGCTTGCACCCCGCCGAGAATTCTTTACCTCACATCCTCGGAATCAGCGCGTTCCAAGATGACCACAACAGCCCCGTCCCTCCAGGCCCAGCGCCGGCCCCCTAGGCCGGTTCTCGAATTGCCCTCTCGAGACGATATCCGCCTTCACCATCCCGGTTATAGCCAGAGCAGCCTACTCATAGCTCTCCCTCGCGTCGATATTACAACATCGATTTCTACCTACAGCGTACATCATAGAACAGCCCTGCTAGTATGCCAGATTATCGCTGGGAATGCCTTCGCCAACAGCTATTTGTCTCTCGATAAGGCGGGTCAACAGTAAGTCCAGGTGTTACTTGATGGCATCTTGATAGACGAGGAGTACTACTTTATCGTTCAAGGCTCAGGTAAAAACTCCCTCCTCCCTTTAAGCAGGTTTCGCTAACCTTTTAGTGCTTTATCCTATCGTCCCTATCTTTCAAGATTGGGAGTTTCCCTACGGCCGTATCCCCGATTGGTGGCCTTCTACTAACGCCGACACTATTACCACCTTGGCCTGCGGTATTACTAACTCTGGGTATGCTGTAAGAGAGGGCAGGTACGCCTGATCAAGGTGGTCACAATGAAGACAACAGAAGGTGAGCAATGACTGGTATTAGCGTAAGTGTCACGGTCGCCACAGGGCTCATGTGACAGGATTGATTCTATTGGCTGCATTGTGCTTAGGGTGTGGCCTGTGCGCACTGAGCACCACTACCTATTTCTCCGCGCCCTGCGCGGACCCGGCGATAGATTCCTTTCTCTTCCTTAGCTTTAAATCCACATTCGTTGCTGCCTTCAACCATTAACATCCCTACTGCGTAAGGCGGGCCGTCACAGTAAGACTTCAACCTGGCCCTCGCAAAGGGGAGGTCGAGGGCCATTGTTTATATACATGCTCAGGGGCTCGGTCCCGAATGTGCATGTGACACAAGGCGCCCGGTATAGGCTTAGTAGCTCATGCCAGCCGGCAGTGATCTGGCCCGTTGGTGCCAGACGGTCAACGCGTGTAAGGGAATGCGCGTTGATAGGTGGTTGGCGAGGTGAGTGTCCTTTTTCTTACAAGTGCCTATCTTCCGCGTAGGATAGCGAAAGAATAACAAGAGAGCTTATAGTAAGCGAAAGAGAGGGACGCCGACAATAACCACACCAACATAGGGGGTGAATTATACTGTCATTATTGCCCATTGATATCTATATAGGAGCTGTCTTTTGATTCACTCGGTAAAACGCTCCTATCCATGTTTGATATAGCGAAAAGTTACAAGGACCAAATTTCCGTTTCCGAAAGCCTCAAACCCAAGAACTCCTCTAAAGCCACAAGCAACATAGAGAGACAAGAGCAAGAGGGACGTAAAGGGGGTCGTTAATCTCAGGCGCCCCTAGAGAAGAAAAAAATAGCTTGGATTCTGAATGTCCTTTTTATTCCCACCTCTGGACTTTCATCTCTTTCTCTTCCAACCCAATCTCCTCCCACGCTTCCACTCTCGCTCCTTCTCCCCCACCTTTCCTAGACCACCATCTTCGCTCTCGCACAGATCGATCGTGGGCGAGTGCAGCGGCTAGGTAAGGTAAACTGGCGAATAATTTACCGGTACTGCAAAGTAAAATATGTCAGTCTCTTCAATCCAAGCGAGCAGCAAGATCTCTTCTCGTGTCGCGTCCCTCTTCCCGCTCTCCACGATCCGTTTTGCCTCTAGGGTCAGAGGAAGGAGAGGAGAAGTACATAGGACATCCTCCCCTCGGCCCGCGCGCCTCGTCCTTTCCCCATATCCTCTCCCCTCCCCCAACTCCCATAAATCCCTGTCATTCGCGTTGCTTACCTTGACGAAACCGATGTCGGCCGACTTCTCACGGAAGCACTGACGGCAGATGTTGAGGCCGTACTTGCGGATGAGACCAGCCTTGTGGGTGCAAACGCGGCTTAACGCAGATGAAGAAAAAGATAGAAGCTAGTTAAATTGTGTCCCTTCGTTTTCGTTGCATGATGTGTGTGCATGTCTTGTCTTCTTTTTCGCGTTGTCGCGCCGCTTTCGGGGGGTAGGAAAGGTTGGAAAAGAAAGGTCCTTGCCAGCCACGGGCGCCCTTGCCGTAGCTACGGGGCCGGGAGTTCAGACGGATTCGTGAGACGTCTTGGTGAACTTTTTGGAAAATTGCCGGTAGGCGGGTGTCGTCGTCGGGTTCACGTTTCGGAAGGTGGCCGGTTGGTGAGGTGCTAGATGGTCAAGTTCGTTGCCAATTATGGAGGGAATTCATGTGGCTGTTTCACTTGTGGCGCAATCGGGTGTGGCTTGATACTTGGGCGAAGGATGTTGTAAGTTTGGTACTTGGAATTTTAACCTTGATTAGCGGGGCGGGTAGGAACAGGGGGTTTAATGGGCCATAACCCTAACCCGTGTCCGTACAAACCCTAGCCAACGACAGGCTTATCTTATCACCTGGCTAAAATGTCCGTGCAGTGCAGCTTGCCATCCGCACCACAGCAAGGCGGGGCCCAGGGGCGAGCCGCAAACCTTGGAGCTTATGACAGGGGTTAACGAACGTCGCCCTTCGGCAACCAACGCTACTTGCAAAGTGGCATCTTCTGTAAATAAGGATTGCGATTTCAAAGCCACCCTCTTGCATCATCCGTCTTTAAGTCGGAAGCTTTTCTTTTCTTAACCTCCTGGCAAAACCTTCTTTTCCCTTCTCCTCTAGATTAAGAAATCTAGGCCGAGGGAATTCCCAATTGACTATTTCAATTCCCAGCTTTTGTCCTACAACAGAGGTCACACATCATGGTTCTGCTCAAGAGCTTTGTGCTAGCGGGTCTGGCGGCCGTCGCCGCAGCCAAGTCTGCCGTTCTGGACCTCATTCCCTCCAACTTTGACGAAGTTGTCCTCAAGTCCGGCAAGCCGACGCTCGTGGAATTCTTCGCCCCCTGGTGCGGTCACTGCAAGAACCTCGCGCCCGTCTACGAGGAGCTCGCTCTGGCCTTCCAGTCGGCCGGCGGCAAGGTTCAGATCGCCAAGGTCGATGCCGATGCCGAGAAGAGCCTGGGCAAGCGCTTCGGCGTGCAGGGATTCCCGACGCTGAAGTTCTTCGACGGCAAGAGCGACACGCCAACCGACTACAATGGCGGGCGGGACCTTGAGAGCTTGACGGCCTTCATTACCGAGAAGACGGGCGTCAGGTCTAAGAAGAAGCTAGCTGCACCGAGCCTTGTCTCCATGCTCACCGATTCGTCGTTCAAGGAGGAGATTGGCGGTGACAAGAACGTCCTAGTAGCTTTCACTGCCCCCTGGTGCGGCCGTAAGTGCCATTTTCTCTCCCAGGACCTGCCGTCTCTAAATTGCTAGCCCATTTGCTTACGACTTGGATGCAGATTGCAAGAGCCTCGCACCTACATGGGAGACATTGGCCCAGGACTTTGCTAGCGAATCCAACGTCTTGATTGCCAAGGTCGATGCCGAGGCTGAGAACAGCAAGGCTACCGCTGCCGAGTACGGCGTTACATCGTACCCGACCATCAAGTTCTTTCCCAAGGGCAGCAAAGAGGCCGAGGACTACGACGGTGGCCGTTCCGAGGATGACCTGGTCGACTTCATCAACTCCAAGGCTGGCACACACCGCGCTGTTGGGGGCGGCCTCGACGCCGTGGCTGGTACCCTCGAGTCACTAGATGCGATTGTTGCCAAGTTCACCGGGGGCACTTCTCTGAGCGAGGCCGCTGCCGAGGCAAAGAAGGCTGCCGCGGGCCTTAAGGAGGACGCTCAGCTGAAATATGCCGAGTACTATCTCCGTGTCTTTGACAAGCTCACCAAGAACGATGGTTTTGCCGCCAAGGAGTTTACCCGCCTCGACGGGATCATCAAGAAGGGTGGTCTGGCGCCGGAGAAGTTGGATCAGCTCACCACCAAGGCTAACGTCCTCCGCAGATTCGTTGACAAGGTGACTGGCAGCAAGGATGAGCTTTAAACGCTGGACCATCAAATCAGTCGGGATCGATATACAGGAAATAGGGGCCTGGAACGTGGATGTACAAGAGTTTCCTTACATCATCGAATGTCCATGTGTCTCTGCGCTTGATTTGCTTTAGCCATTTTTATTCCCAGTGAAAATATGAGGAGCGTTGAATAGTCGGAAAATCTTCATGGACCGTCGTGTCATGACATTAGTATTCGTGTTCATGTCTCTCTGGCCATCCCCGCGTCCGACTATACTGCGTAACTCCCCTTTTCACCAAATCATGACGTAAAACTCAATGCTAATTTGGCGGAGGCTGCGTAGGCCAGTGCCGCGTGGGCCACGGTAAAATTGGGAAGGCACTACCTATCATGCGTACGGTGAAACTGTTTTCACCTTCCTTTATTCTTCACGAAAAAAGCTTACCTAAGCCCCACCCACAAAGAAATTCATTTAAGTACATACCTAAGCAGTGATTCTTCAGCTTTTGTCTCACCATTTTCGCCACAGTACCTAACAATAGACGTCCCTTTGGCGTATGCGACAAGATGTTGAGTGCTACAGCAAGCGTGCCCGCGGGCCCGTCCGGTATTCCGGCTGTCAAAAGGCGCCGCGTGACGGAGACAACGGCTTCACCCATATATGGCCCAATAGCAGACGACCGACCACGACGCAACTTGGGACAAGTGCTGCTCACCTCACAGAACTGTCGTGAGTTTTCCCCACGAATCAATGTAAGTGTCACTGCCTAGTGTTCAGAGACGATTGGGACTAACACAGCCCAGAGTTCCGTCAGAAGTGGAAGACAATGTTTGAGATTGCAATCACCAAGAAGTCGAGCATGCCAATCCATCAGGCGAAGTATTTGGCCTCGCATGAAGATGTCAGCGGCCAGGGCCAGACCATCGCGCGAATGAACAAGATCACACACCTACGAAACACAGTCCCGGAGTTCGTCGCCTACGACCAAGTGTACTTTGATTACACGAGCAGCTACTGGATGGTCGAGATGTCCTCTTTGCGATCCAAACTTGGTCGCCCGGTCGACATCCCGCTCTTCGTTGGCCAGTGTCCAGTCCACGTCAGGGAGGCACCAGGAATCTTTCCCCATTACGACCCCTATACGCGCGTCTACGACCTCGACGTTCACCTCGATAGCCGAGCTGTTGCAGGCGATCTGGCCTGTCAGACCATTGCACAGGCGTTCCCTTCTTCGATTGGAATGCGAGTCCTTGTCTTCGGCGCCGTCGAAATCCTGTACCCCAACGACAAGGCAAGGCGGAAGGATTTGCGCAACATCAAGGCGTGGCCCCGCGACATTGGGAACGACCACGCCTATACCCTCAAGGTCGCTGATGTTGAGTTGACGGCATCCGGACAGCCTTTGCCTTCTCACATCACGGCTTTGGCCACCCAGGACTCCGAGGCGCAGTTCAGCCCGGCGTGCCTGTCGCTTCGGAAATGTCAAATCTGGATCCGAAGAGTTGCGTCGGGCTCCGCATCCGTCGCGAGGGCGACATGCATGACAGCTGGACCACAGTCACGCACCCGTGGCTGCAAGGGACGCCAATCAGCCTGGGCAGGCCGGAACGCAGCGTCCGGATGTTTGGCGCCAACATAGCCACGGCGGCGAAACGGACCAAGGGCTGGCTCAACAAGGACAGAGAAAGAGGCGCGCCGGCCAAGAGTCGCAACCAGCAGCAAGGTGTGCTAGGTACCAACATATACGTCGCGGGCGAGAAAACGAAGGTACGTGACCGCTACTTTCATTGTTAACCCTGGTACTAACAGCGAGCAACTAGATCGGAACCATTAGCGCATGTTATGACAATCCCCTCGGCTTGGAGGTCAAGCTTCTCTTTCCCCTCGGCATGGATCACGACCTGAGCCTCATCACCGCCTCCGAGGGCGCGCTTCTGCCACCCATGACACAGATCCCCAACCACGCCCGCATCGCCAAGACGTTTATAACGCCGAATGAGATTTTAAATGCAGAGTCGCCACAAGCGTTCCAGGCGTTCTGGCGGTTCAGCAACAACAACCGCGATTGGCGAGGAGGCCATTTTGTGACAGATCCCGCCCGCAACGCCGTGATCGCCGAGACGGAGTACTGGTGGGAGCAGCGCCACCTGAAGATCAAGCGCGCTATCATTTGGCGGACCTTGATCGACGACTGGCCCCTGCGAGGCGGCTCTGGCGGCGTCGTGTGTCTAGGAAATCCGGCTGCGGAAACCTACCGAGCGGCCGTGTTTCAGAATTACCAGAGCATGACCATGACAACTAACACGTTTCGGAAACAAGACGTCTGTCGGAAGCTGAAGGGCTTTCCCCAGACGTGCAGCTTTAAGGCCGGCTTCCTTCTGCCGGAGGATGTCCAGAACGCAACCATTGTGTTCGGCGAGGACGAGGTGCCGCAGGAGCGGCGTTCGGTGTCGGGCCCTAGTGGTCCGGTGCATCCTGACGGGCTAGTCAAGCCAGTGGTGACTCGGAGGAAGGAAAACCGTACAGATAATTGATGTTGGGAACATCCGGGAGGATATGGTTGGTGGCTTCATTGCGGAGGGTGCGAAAGGAGTCGAGTTGACTGGCGGTATTGCGCAGTTGCCGACGCGGCCCTTCCCTGCATGGCCATCTTGCCTCGGAGCCTGTCAGAAGTGGGAAGGAGGTCCAAAGGGAAGGAGAGCGAGAAGAAGAGAGTACCCAGTTGATATGTTTGGAGAGGGGGTCCTGGTGCCCTTTCCCTTTGCTTCCATACTGAAATCATGGATCAATAGCACGTGACGTGCGTCGGCGATGTGCCGCAAGGAGACTCTTGTGGTACTAGGCCTGTGTGTTAATGGGTAAACAAGTATTATATTATGTAGGACGTGGGCCAATATTGAGTCGGCTATTACTACGTCGGCCGGTACTGCTCCGCGCGGGCCAGTACTACGCGGGCCAGTACTGCGTAGGCCAGTATTACGTTGGCCGAGCCCCTTTGTCCTTGTTTGCCACTAATTGCGCCTCGAGATTGTCCAGACGCCTGGACATCTCATCCACTATTCCGTAATGGTAATGGCAAGGCCCAAGCCGTCAGCCGGGAATTTTCACATTGAGCCATTTGGCCCTGCAAGCCGCCTTGATTGATGATGAGGGAGGTGCCAGACAGTTGACTTACTCTTGGCAAAGATCTCGCTTGAAACGCCGGCGAACTTGTTGGACAGCGTATTCAGCAAGTCCTCGACCTGGGCCGTGAGATCAGATCGCGCGTCATCCGAAGTCTGTACGTAGTTGAAATGCAAAACAAGCATTTGTGAGCATGGGTGACTTTTTGCCTTTGCCGCGGAAGATGGGCGGGGGAAGGGGGTGGAATTTATCTCAGAATCCGCAAGAATTGAAATAAAAACTGCTAATGATGAGAATTGAGGTGCTGCGAGGCGTCCGCCGTCTTGGGGCCGGGGCCTGGCACAGGCGGGAAAAGGAGGTCCACGAGAGGGGACTTGCGACTTCAAACGGGGGTGAAGCAAAGGAAAAGAAACAAGCTGGGACATATAACCACTATTTGCCGCCAGACACACTCACGTTTGTGGTTTGGCTGGTGGTGCTCGAGTCGGCGTTTGAAGCCATGGTGCCGGTGCCGGTGCGGTGCTAGTGGTGGTGGTGGTTGGCTGTTTGTTGTTGGCCCTGAAAAAGACTCGAGGAGAACCGCCGTCGGAGAAGCTTATTTGTTTATTCCCAGACCACTTGTGTCGAGCGTCCGCATGTATTGTACCCACGGTATTCCGTATCGTCGTGAATGTAGGCTGCCAGGTAGCTGTGGTTGTGTTCAGGTATTTATTCAGGCGAGATGAGAATGACAGCCTTGCTACTTTGGCTTTGGCAGCACCAAATTTTGATATATGGCCCGTCCCAGACTCTCCCCTGCGACTTGTGAGTTTGTGTGGTTTGGTTGCACGACCAGTGACCGTTGGTTCGAGAAGGATAAGATGGGGGTTGGGTCCCGGCTGGGGCACACGCTGCAGCGTATCCGTATTTCACCTAGTCTAGTCTTTTCCGTAATGTTTAGAGTTTGCGGCGGTGTTTGCTGTCGGGTTTCAATTGGCACTGCGACTGGGGAGCGCGCACTGTGCCCCGTTTGGCCGATGACTACGGTGGGGAGCCCAGTCGTCAGTGAGCCAATGCGCTTTGGGAACTCGAATGCGGCCATCTCCCATTGCGGCTTCCTTGGAAGCACCATCTCCTACAACACATCCTTTGCCTTTTCACATACATACCTATTCGCTTCTACGAGGACAGCTTTCCGTGCCCCGCCCGCCTCGTCAAGACGTCTTGTGAACATCAGCCCGGCCATTGCAAACTCCAACTGTCAAGTCCCCAGTCCAAAGCTCGCAAGCCGACCAAACAACCACCAAACCCGACAAACTTGGACTTTGGTCTTCGCAGTCATCTTGCGCTCGAGACGACCTTTCCAGACGCGAAGTCGGCCGCGTGCCTTGAGCGCTTAGAAGATGCGCTCCTCGTCGAGCTCATAACTCCGCCCCTCGCCTTTCCGCGAGCGACATCTTAACCAGACGAGAAGGAGTAGACCGGAGGAAGATGCAACGTGCTGCAGCTCAACGTCATGCCTCAATCACCCGACCGAGGTAGGACGCTGTTAGTCCTCTTCATTCTCATATGGGTCTTCCTGGCCCCAGATAACGGGCCGGCCCTGATATCCGCACCGTCGCTCGCCACTGCTCGGCTCGCCCGCCAGCGGCAGGCTTTGGCCGTCCTTAACAGCACGAGCTGGGGAGATTTTGCGCCTCGACCCGTCGAGAACCCGGAGCACGCGCCCCGGTTTCTGAATCTGACGGGCTTTCGGAAAACGGACGGGTACGCTTGGCAGGACCTGGACCGGTTCAAGGACCGTTGTCGAGAGTGGAGCCGCAACGTCTTTCCGTCGCCAGCCGGTGACGACCAGTGGGAGCACAGTCCTATCCAGACCACATGGCAGAACGCGACGGGCACTGTGTACGGAGAGTGGGCGCGCCGCCCAGGAGCTGCTGTAAAACAGGCAGTGGGCTTCAACCTGAGCGACATCGCCCCCGCAGTTAGCTGGCCAGAAAAACACGTCGAATGGGCGAGGAACACGACCGGCGACCATGGCACCATCATGCTGCGCCTCATCGAAGAAGACGTGGGCGTCGAGTATGAAGAAAAGAAGCCCGGCATTGCACTGCATTCGGCAAGTGTGGCGAGGGAGGTCTCGGCCCTCGTCACCATCCAGGACAAGGCGAACCAGGCGAGCAGCTGGAATATGCGACTGTTTGGCGTGCACTGGCCGAGCCAGGGCTCCATTCTCCTGACGACGACAAGCGAGAAGTTTGCCGGCATCTTTGGGTTACCACATCTGGCCCCCGACCGAGAGTTCTTCGAGTCGAGCCAGAGACTGCTCAACCAAACGCTGGACAAGGCGCTGCGCAAGAAGGAGAGGACGCGCTTCACCGATACCAGCAACCCCTGGTCGTCGGTGGTCGAGGGATCCGACGAGCCTTGGGCCCTGGCGCCGCATTGCGAGTACGTCATGTATCTGCAGCTGCAGCCTCTTGACCTTCGCCAGACGGGACTAGACAGCTTGGATGACGGGCTTGCCAAGCGGCCTACCGCAGTTGTTGACAGCTTGGAGAACGAGCTTCGCCATCCAACGGGCGCGCCTATCAAGGTCATCCCAGAGCTTCGCATGTCACTCGTAGCGTGGTCTCCCGACTGTGGATTCTACCTCGAGTCCAAAGGGCCACCCCACTACCACCCGGCCGATGGACAGCATCTCGTCGGCATGAAGGAGGAGGTTTTCATTTATCGCGCCAAGGTGTGGATGCTCGCGTTTGCTGCTCTTCTCATGGCCCAGATCTGGCTCCTGAAGGCACAGTTGAAAGAAACAAACACGCCATCCACCATAGGGCGTGTCAGCTTTTACACTGCGGGCATGATGCTGTTGGCCGACGGCTTGGTATTTGCAGGCGCGTCGGCGTGGAGCCTCTCGGCGACGAGCACGTTTCTCCCTTGCCTCGCCGTGACGTTCGCTGCCTTCATGTCGATGGTGATAGAAGGTTCATTCCTTTCAGAGGTCTACAAGATCCTAGAGCAAGAACGGAGGAACCAAGAGCGGGGACGTGAGCGACAGCACAACGCCAACGCTTCTAATGCCCCAAGGGTACCGCCGCCTCCGCCTCCGCCTCCTGTAGAGCCGCGAGATGGCACGCTGCCTCGCCCTGTGACGGCGGGCCCTCCCCGTGCGGCTTCTCCTCCCATCATCATCCCATCCGATCAAGATATTGATGCCGAGATTGCCGAGAACCTGGCTGCTGGCGCCGCAGCCATTCCAACTGCAGGCGCCCTTCCGGCAGCCCCAGCCGGGACTCCGGCCAGGCCGCAAGCTCGAGTGACCACCTTCGCATCAATTTCCGCACGATTCGTTCTGCTCGGCGTGATGATTCTTTTCCTCACTGCTGCCGCGGCGTCCTGGCCGGCGACGATCCGCTCAGCCTACATCAACATGCTGGCCTTTCTCTACCTGTCGCTGTGGCTGCCTCAGATATGGCGCAACGTCCAGCGTAATAGTCGTCGCGCCTTTGCTTGGCGCTTCATGATTGGCCAGTCAGTCCTCCGGCTGATGCCGTTCGCATATTTCTACCTCCGCGAGGACAACATCCTTTTTGCCGAGCCCGACTGGCGCGCCTTCGCCGTGCTCGCAAGTTGGCTCTGGATCCAGCTCTGGGTCCTCGCCCTGCAGGACATCCTGGGACCCCGCTTCGGCATACCGCGCTCCTGGGCCCCCGAGGCCTGGGAATACCACCCCGTCCTGCGCGAGGACAACGTCGAGGCCGGCGGCCTGCCGATAGGCCTTGTGGGCACCTCGAGCAACCCCACATCACCGGTAGCGGGGCGGATGAGGTCGTGGTCCATGGGCAGCGGCGGGGGCGAGGCCAGGGAGCGTGAGAAGGTTCGTGAGAAGCGCGGTACCTACTTGCGCTCCATGGACTGCGCCATCTGCAAGGAGATCCTCGAAGTGCCAGTCGTGCGCGCCGGCGCCGAGGACCCTTCGGGCGGCGGAGTCGCTGGTGTCCTGGCCCGTCGCGCCTACATGGTCACGCCCTGCCGCCACATCTACCACACGAAATGCCTCGAGGGCTGGCTACGCCACCGATTGGTATGTCCCATATGCAGAGAAGAGCTGCCGCCCCTGTGAGGCTAGAGCCGGGACGGCACTTGAATCACGGGCGATTAATAATGGCATTTGATTGAGCGTGTACAACAGCAGAGTATATATATCAGTTGGATCTGCATCATTGCTGGCGCCCATCTTTCCTAGCGTTCGTCTATGAATAGGTAGGCAAATATTTTAATAGTTAAGCATGTAGCGAGGTACAACGGAGTGCATTGGAGCGGGACATAAATGACGGGTGTATTTTCGAATTACATTGTAATCAGTTGAGGGGCGTTTTAGTCCAGCAACCAAAGAAACAAGGGACTGAAAATGCAGACTATCCGCAGGTTTTGAGTGAATTGTTATAATTGCCTTTTGTTTACTTTGTTCTCTTGCACGCTTTCGATGGCAGCCATGATCCTTGCACACGCGGTCTGAGGTTATAGTTACAAGATATTCAGTCATCCGTACAGACGTATCACCAGTGAACACTACTGGGTTTATTATAGACAGACAGGCAGCGAAGACCTCTTGAATGGTTCCCAGCAGCAACCTACTTAGAGGTCTGCTATCGCCTCTACGTTTTAACCCGGTAACTAACTTGTCAGAGATCAATCCCAAGGAAAGATAAATAAAAGGAGTGCCAAGGCAATTTTAAACACGCTTGGTATTTATTAATATGTGAGAATAAAATATCCAGTGGGATATGGTAGGTGGGCGCGTTTGTGAAAACGAGGGAACCATCAACCAACCAACTGACTAACCAGCTAACCAAGACCAGGCCAGGCCATCCCAGACCAGTCCCCAGAAGATGAAAACATAGTAAATATGATAAATAAATGAATCCCGTGGTTCTACATGCGAAAAAGGAAACAAAAAGAAGAGCAGAGAAGAAATATGAATAAGCCTTGAGCTTGAAAGACAAATAATAAAATCCTGTCAGGCCAGCAGAGAGAGATTCAAAATTTTGTCCATGAAAGAGAAGTGGTTTTGTCGGTATCCTTTTTTCCCCTCCCAATAGTATTTTCCACTCATGCCGCGATGGCTGTTATTCTTGAGGTGGAAACTAGTTTGTCATGTGTATGACGTGATTTTCATCTCATTCGTCCGAGTGAATATTGACCCATAAAACCAATAAGAAAAGACGAATAAAAACCTTGTGCGGCGGCAAAGTCTGGGGTATATCCGAAGAGAAAGATTAACCAAAAAAGCAAAAATAAAAACAAACAGAAGAAGTGAAAATACAGCAGAAAACTAAAATCACCACCATATTTTGGTCACCCGTGTCTTTGTGTCGAGCGTCCCCGTGGGCAGCTCGCGAGACCCGAGCTGGACGAATGCATAGCGCTCGCGGAGGTCAAACTCGACGGCGCGCACCATGACGCGCTTCTCTTCGGGTATGCGTTTCTCCTCGGGTACGGCGACGCGCGGCGGTCGCGAGAAGATGCTGCCGGCGTTGGCAGAATTAGAGGCCGGGCTCCCTCGTCGCCCAGATTCCCATTTTGCATTCCCGCCAGGGCCAAGGGCCATGTCCCCAAAGTCTATAGTGCTGCCTAGCCGGGTGCTCGAGCCGCTCGTGGACGGGCGTGAAGGACTTTGCTTCACGAAGTTGTCTACTGGAGATGGGGCATCCTCGGTTTCTTCGACCTCGGCAATCCACGTGCCGATGCGGGCTGTGAGTTCGCTGTCCCACATGCCTTCTCTCCTGGAACTGCTGCGCAACAGCTGGATAGCCTGCCTCCTTATCAATCCGTTACGGCATTTTGTGGCAACAACAAAGAGAGGCGGCACGATACCCAGGTCGGCGCTGAAGCTCGGCTTGATGTGGCATGCAGCATACTCGTGCCCGCCAAAGATGTCGGCGTCCTGGCGGCGCCGGTGGCGGCAGTATCTCGGGTCTGGGCACCGCTTGGCGGCCGCTCTCCGTTCCTCGTCGCCCACAACCTCGATGGCCAGGTCAACAATGGCCTTGAACTGGCTCGTGAAACTGTCAAACTGCATCTCGGTATCGCTGAAAGTCATGAGGAACAGTATTTGCCCCATAACCTGCGTCATCTTTAGTACCGCCACGCCGGCCTTCTCCTGACTACTCACGCCTGGCGCCGTCCTCGAGGCGAGGATTGGCTCAAAGGCGTCTGACCAGGAGTCAATGTCCTTTTTAAACTGCCCGCCATACTGCCGCAACGACTGCGGAAGAACTCCCATAATCTGGTTTTGCGTGTGCATGAACATTGTTTCGGTGAACCTCAGGATGCGCTCGGCAAGAGTATCCCAGGCTAGGCGAGCTTCCAGAACGGATGTGAACCGGCCCGGAATCGGATCTTGGTGGAGTGATACAGGCGAGGCTCCCTCGGACGACGGGGAGCTCGGGTCCTGCGCCTGGGCCGCCGTGGTTAGGCACACGACATATGGGTGAGGGAAGTGGAAAGCCATGTCATAGGACTTGGCCTGTATCGCTAGCCGAGTGAATATCTGGATGAGCTCTTCCTCGACCGGCTCTTCAGGCTTGGGAACAAAGGCACGCCTCCTCTCGGCTCGCAGTATCTCCAGCAACGCCAATCCGTTCTGGACCTGGACGATTGCTTGCTTGTGGTCGCCAATAAACGAGTCGAAGCACGCCAACAGCACGCTCGCCATGAGTCTGGTCCGGTGCGACGTCGACTCTGCGGACTTGGCCAAAACAAGCGAGTTGCAGGCGTTAGAATACTGCCGGACGGCCATCTCCCAGTGCCTCAGAGCACGGTCGACAAAATTGCCGTCCCCGGCAGGCGACCCGGGCGGCGACTCGGTTGACTGCTCGAGCGTCTTATACAGGGCGCCCAGCGCAACGACAGCATGGCGGATGGCGGCCTGGGAGTGGCACTCCTGCAAGACGGTGCGTTCCCAAAATGCCGAGTCAAAGAATCCCGAGAGCTCATTCGCTGTGTGCTCACGGAACAGCCGATAATAGAGACCCTCGGTCTCGTCAAAAGGTAGTGTAGTCGAGGGCGTGTGCAAAATGGCGACGGCAGAGGACGGGGTGCTAGGCGTTAGCGGAGGAAGAGTGGTTCGGCGCTGGTACTTTGCTACACGCCGTGGGGGCAGCTGGATGGGTTCGCGACCAGGCGGAGGGGCACTCGCTGCCGCCAGTGGCTTCGGCGCGATTCGGATCTCCTCAAATGGGCGGGCGCTGCGGCTCGGGGGCGGGTAGCCGGTGCAGGACTTTTTTGAGCGGAGGCAGTTGGCACACGACGGGCGCTTCTCGTCGCACTTGATTCTCCTCTGCCTACAGAGCCAACCTGGTTAGCGCAAAGGCGCAGCGAGCAAAGGAGACTGGCTGGTGGGATAGTGAGGAGAGACTGGAAGTGGTTGCTTACTTGCAGTTATTGCATCCTGTCTTGACTTTGGGTTTGCTCGTCCTCGCGCGCTTTGGCTTGGAGGCGTCGGTGGGCGTGCCCGAGACGGTCGAGGCTGGGGACAAGGGCGCCCCAGCCGAGGGACGGCGTCCCGGAGACAGCGACAACGACGACGACGATGACGACGACATGAGAAAGGGTGGCGATAGCTTCTACCGGTCAGCCGGCACCATCGCAATCAAGACCAATTAGGCCGCTAGCGCAGTTAGTAGCTTGATACTAGTAATTGGTAAGTACTTCTAAGCCAGGGGTTGTTGGCGACGCGAGCTGGAGTGTGGGGGTTATCGAGATTCCAGGATGCGGAGAATGGACACGATCAATGGATGGTGGAATGGAGCTGTTCTTGTCTCGTTGATGGCTGGACGTCGACCGACGGTGGTGGTACGGCGCGGGCAGGCAGTTTGGAACTTTGGATTGGTGTTTTGGACCCTTGGTCTAATAAGGTAGGAGGTTTGCGCCGGCTTAAGGGTTGGGGGTGCTGCTTACTCCGGACGGACTAGTTGTAGGGAATACCGCGGGGCGATTAGTCTCAGTCGGTTGTTTCGTTGGTTGGCTAGCCTGCTTTGACGTTGCGGGCAGGAACGTAAAGACGGACTCCTAGGTCGGATACGTGATTACTCGAGAGTCGAGACTTCTGGGAGTGAGACAAGCGAAGGGATGCCGCTGGGGATAGGACGTGTCCAAGTCAAGTCAATGGCCAACCTACAGCAAGGAAGGCGACGGCGAGTCTCGGCGTGAAGGTAGGTTGCTTTCCGTCCGATTACACGCAAAAAAGCGCAAATGGGGCGAGGGCCGTATCAAAAGGGTCCGTCCCATGGAACACCTATAGCGGCTAGAACGTGGATGGAGGGGGGTTCCTGAGACCAGGTTGGCGAGGCTGGCGAGCTGCACTTAAGTCTTATTAAAGGCCAATTTTCTGTCTCATTGTTCCACGCACTGCACAGCAGCCCTCAGGTACCGGCTGCGAGCCTACGAGTGAGTGCCAGACGGCCGTCGTCGAACACGGCCGTTCAGGGCGTCGCACTCCACCTCACTTGCAGCCGGGGCCGCCTTTGGTACGTCCCTAGCCCCAAGGGATGCGCCAAGATTTGGTGCAAACTCCACTAGGGAGGGTCCTCCACTGTGGTGGCCCCCATGCGGCAGGATGGGACCGGGGCTATCTTCCAGGTATCCACAGCCTCCAATAGGTGAATCCAGGCTGGCCTCCCACGCTCATCACACCTTGCGACCTACCTGAGATTTTCATCCACGCCGACCGGGCTTAACTTAGGCTTCCTTCCAAGTTTGGATTTTGCCGTCTTCAGTCTCACCATCACATAACGCCGGCTTTGGCAGCCATCTACTAGCTACTTGAGCAATCAAGGGCACGGCCGTGTATTTCGCTCAAAAGCCGAGATAGAGTGCATGCATACTTACCCTTAAGTTCAAGGCCCAAGCAGCTCAAGAGGCGGAAGGCAGTACTTAGCCCGCCGCCTGCTCTGTGCTCCAAATCGTGCGAAACAAGCCAACCTAACTAACGCAGGCGTCAAGCTCCCGTGCATCGTGCATCGCGAACTTTCCATTGTTGTGCAGGCTCGCTGTGCGGAGCGGGCCAAGAAGACAGTCGCTGTTGCTGTCGTAGTTGCTGTTTGTGATGGGTGCCACACGCGGCTACTGCATGCCTAGCCTGGTTGCCTCTCATGTCACCGGGCTGGCTGAGACTCGTTCTCTCGGAGGTTGTCGGCTCATAGAGAAGCCGTGTCTATTTCCAAGAAGAGCATCTAGCAGCGAATTCGTGTCTCGATTGCCCGACTCCGTTCGCAACATGTCGATACGCATATAATGTGATGATCGAAAATGGAGCGAGCGGCTATGGGTGATGCGCCATACAATGAATGCAGTCAGGCCGAGCGACAACAAGTCAAAGCGAAGACAATGTCTCGGGCGTGTTGAGGACTCACCGCGGCGTGGAAACGCACCCCACTCGTCGGCGATGAGCTTCTTTGCGGCACTGGCTGGCAGATCAAGAAACGACGGGCCACGGGACCGTTCGCACGAGAGGGTCTTGTGATATCGAGACGCACAAACGACATGGCCTGACCAGCAGAGAGCTAATGGCATGGCGCTTCCCGAAGGACAGCATCGGAGCCTTGAGATTACCGATAGGTAAGAGGCTACCATGACGCATGGTGGACGCATGGTGGACGCAAGGTGGACATATCGTGCAACATACACTTGTTCCGGACGTCCACTGTCTCTCCCCAACCTATTCGCACCAGCATCCCAACGTCCGTTGGTTCGCATCATTTGTCAGCCGCGTGTGGTGCTCGCGCCCTCGCGTATCGCGACAGCTGGGAAATACGTACATGCAGTTTGAATTGGGCGACGGAAGACGACAGATCGACCCTGTATTCTTTCCTATCTACGGAAGGGGGTGTGCAGGTCTGTAGAATACAGGCCCCGGATCTCCCAATCTTCCATCCCTTCTCTGATCTCAAGTCAGCCCTTCTTGGCTCTTGGCTGGCGGCGCCACGAGCAGCATGGCAACTCGTCATGGTTCAATTACACTAGCCCATCAACATCAACCTCAACAACACGGCAACGCGAGGTCTCTTTGAGTCTTTGAAAACTGGCCCAGGAATAGGATAGCCGGCTCGCTTGGCATGGAGACCTTCCAGAATGCCCCTCTCCCTTCCCCTCGTTCAGCCCTACGGCTACACGGGTCCTGGCTCGGCTCTTTCGAGCCATCATTGGTTGCAAGCGTGCTGCGATTCTCGACCCGATCGACCCAGTGCTGCGCATCCCGCTATGGCGCAGACCAGAACTGGATGATCGGGAATGGGGTGTCTCGCAGAAACGCCACATGCCGTCCCAACAAACTTGCGGGGCGTCTTTTAGACCGACGGCGCGATTGAATCTTGCAACCAAATCCGGCCTAGCGAGTTCTGTCAAGCCCCTGATGGCGGGATTTCGAGGCTCCTCCACAGTACGGATACTGAACCCAGTATCAACCGTTTGTATGTAGCTGGCAAACCACCGATAATAAAGACAGAGAACATCTGCGACGGCTAGACGGTCCCGCCCGTCGCTTGTTGAGCCCAGGTGTTGTGGGTGTCTTGCCCCTTGTTGAAGTCGCTCTCTATTGTTCCCCATCCAAAGCGTTCCAGAGAAGCGGTGAGTTGTCGGGCCGCCAAAAAATGAGGGGTCCTGCAAGACACTGGACTTTGTTGAAGTGCGGATATCATCATTATCGGTATCGCCTTTCTCTCATCACCCAATTGTGCAATTTCTGCCTGAAGATCACCTTGCCGGACAGGCAGGACACCGCCACACGCATCGCATGTGAGCTGCAGCTTCGTCACTGTGACTCTGGAGAGATTGGTGATGCAGTTGTTTGCAGCCCTTTGGTCGGCCCTCCAAGCATGCCATGCGGGGAGACGACAAGAGGGCGAGGCTGCGTGGCTGTGTAGAGTGGTGCTGACAGCTATCTGCTCACATTTGCATTTGCCCCACAATCCAAGGGAGTGGCTCGGGGCCGCCGTAAGGGGCCGACCCACGGCGCTGGTCACCCTTGCGGGGAGAAAAGGAGGGAGGGGGGTGGGGGGAGCCGCCAAGAAGCCGGCCTCCGTCATGGCTGAGACCCTTTGCATGCAAGCCCGTGAGGCATTCCCCTAGGCGCACCCGGCAAAGGGTCGACAGTTGCCCCGAAAAGGCGAGGGGCTCGAAATCGGTCCCTCTCTCAACTCTGAACTGAAACTTGTCCGATCAGAAGAGCGGCCGGACGAGCGACCTGAGTCTGGACGAACATCGAACCGAGAATTGCCCAGATACTACTCCGTTTCTTCCCCCTTCTTTTGCATTCAGTAAGACGGCCCGCCTCCTTCCCAGCCACCCCCCATCATTTCTTCCCTTCCTTCCAGAGATGGCTGAATCCTTCGCTGCCCATTGGCTGCGGGCTGCCCTGCTTGCCGATCCCTCTCGGCACTTGAAAGCGTTGTGACACCAGGACACCACGGACTTCTACATGCACATACAGCACATGTAAGAACCCATCCTCTCAAACTGATCAGTTTTGACGAAACAAGGCCACCCATTGGGCCTGCCTGCCCCTGCCCCTGCTCAGCGGCTATCATGCTCCCCTCTGGCCGGTTGTTTACAAATACACACCTACATATCTTGATGCTTTGAAAGTGCCGAACTTAGGGGGAGCACCGTGCAGCCGCCGACTGTGTGTTGTGTTATTGAACCCATACATATGCTCCGCAACTCACCTGCTCGATTTGTGACGGGCAGTGACTCTGCAAAATAATAAATGCGACATTGTTCTAGTTGTTGTTGTCTGCAGCCGATCAACTAATATGGAAGACGTGTCTGGTTTATTTCATTCGGACCTGGCGATTATGTTCCGATGACGACGGCCGAAGGCTCACCAAGATGCAAATCGTCTGCACAATATTTCAGATTGTGGGAACCCATCCTACAGCCTGGATTTGACTCACTGTGTGCCCTGGTTTTTGGAATTGAAATGGGCTGGCCGGTAACGGATTACTCGTCCTTGCTGGTTACAGCTCGGAGGCCCGTGTTGCGCTCCAAGTTGGAGTTGTGTGGGTTTGGGGTCCAAGAACAGACCGGGGGGGTGGGAATGTGCAATTAGCACCTCAACTCTCACCAGGTATGGAATTTCCCATGGAGCCTCTTCCTTGCTTCACTTCAGCCCTACAAAGACGTTGAACCATGTCAGTGGGTAAAGTGAAGAAGCTAGAGTGCGGATAGAGGGCCGTTGTTTACACATGCTCCGGGAGCCCCCTACTACAGCTTTGTTAGCCATTGGATATTGTGGGGTACTACTCCGTACCTCCGCCAGCACAAAACCTCAGATTCCAAGATAAGTTGTCAGCAGTTTTGCTGAGTTTAAAACCCAAAATGAAACCACCCAACCACCACATCAGATAGCTTCGACAATGGGACGATGCGGTGAGAACTAGAAGCAGACCAATAATTACCGCTCAATGATATTTCAAGATCTAAGCGAAAAAGGGAACAGATAGGAAAATACAGGATAAAGGGAGAAAGGGAGAAAGGGAGAAAGGGAGAAAGGGAGAAAGAGAGGGATATCTTGAACACAATGGCGACATCACCATCACCACCTCCGCCACCCCGTTCCCTCCCCTCGCTAGCCGACGTCATCTTCTCGTCAGAGCAGGCCAACCACAATTTCTCGCGGATCCTGGGCGACCTCAAGCGGGCGAATCTGTCCATCACAAACCGGCTGCGGTCGATCCGGCACGACGCGGCGTTTGTGGCGCGCGTGGCGGCGGCCCGGCCCCGGCTCCCGCTCGTCGCCAACGAGCGCTGCGGCAGCTGGTACATCGACCCGGCCCTCAAGGCCGCCTCGGCCTACTTCAAGAGCACCGACGGCCACACGGGCCAGTGGAAGTTCAGCACCCGCCGCGTCAACCTCCACCTGCTCGACCTGATCGCGCAGCACAATGGGTTTGTCCTCCCACCCCTTTTAGTCCTCCTTTGCAGCTTATTTCGTTGTTTATATATTTGTATTGTTCTTTCGGCTTGCTAACGCGTGAGTGCGGCCTGCGCGAGCGGGTCTTGGTGTTGCCACGGGTAGCTGCATCATAGTCGACTCTACCCGGCGAGGAAAGCGTTCGTCTCCTCCCCCCCCACCCCTTTTTTTTCTACCACCCCCTTCTTCACAAATAAAACCCAAAAACTAACAACCCCACCGCAGGCATCCCAGACGCGCTGAGCAAGACAGTGCCCATCTGGTGCGCCGTGCTAAACCGCGCGCTGTTCCCGTCCGCGCCGACCGCCTGGCACGCGCTGCACGTGCCGCCCAACGTGGTGTCGCTCTCAGAGCAGAGCCAGATCGAGGCACGCCTCCCAAGGTTTGTGGCCGACTTCCTAGCGCTCGAGGTCGACCTCGCGCCGCTACAGCAGCGGCTGCGAAACAAGCCGCTGCGGCCGCTGTGGGCGACGCAGGACGATTTCAACGATGACGATGATTTCGAGGGTAGCGGCAGTGAGTTGGAGTTCTACCCCGTCGTGTGCTGCACCAGCTCGCGGTGCGTGGCCGGCGGCACGGAAGTCGGCGAGGGCGCCGGCTACATCCAGGGCGCCGGTGACGACACGGAGAACTGGGCGCTGGGGCTGACGGCGCCGCTGTTCTGGGCGCACGCCGACGCGCTCCTAACAACACCCGAGCACGAGCTGCCGGCGCTAATCCAGTCTCTTGTTGCCGTACACACAAACACCGGCGTCCCGACAGAGCTGCGGCAGGTCGCGCCGCGCCTCGCGATCGGCGTCCTCCCGCCGGAGCCCGCCGCCCGGGCCGCTCTGACAGTGGCCTCGGCCTCTGGGGCGACGACGTGCGTGGTTGCGCTCGTGCCCGCGGTGACAGACGCGGCGAGCTGGGAGAAGTCGCCGTCGCATCTCGAGGTCGGGCTCGGCGGCAAGAGCAAGGCGGCGAGCCGTGCGCTGCGCGCCGCGCTGCCGCAGATCTGCGACTTTGTGTCGCGGTTCCTCTTGAGACCTGACGACGATGATGACGACGATGATGACGACGGCGGCGGTTCTTCTTTAGGGGGCGTGGCCGAGAAGAGGGCGGTGGCGATAGTGTGCGAGTCCGGCAAGGACCTATCGGTGGGCGTGGCGCTAGCGCTGTACTGCTGGTGCTTTGACTCCTCTGGACAGAATCTGCTGTTAGGTGGTGATAGAGAGCCCTTCACCAAGACCAAGATCAGAGTGAGGCTGGGGCACATCCTGAGCAGACTCCCCGACGCCAACCCCAGCCGGGCGACACTGCAGAGCGTCAACAGTTTCCTGATAGACTAGCGGGAGTGAACACCCACCTACGCAGCGAAGAGAAATAATCATCAGGATAGGAAAAAGTTTATTAGTTTCTAATGCCATCTGTCTAGATGTGGCATTTCTAGTTCAGGTGACTTGTCTGGCGATGATCTAGCAGCTGGCTGTCTAGTATATGGGTTCCCCCCCCGGCAACCCGAGAAATAGCCCGCCCCCTTTAAGTATCGCCCTGCCCGTCTACCCGAGCATGAGACCGCGAGAAAAGCATAGAGACATGGGATACGAGAGGAAAGAAGTCTAGACGCTGCCGCTCTCGATCTTGGCTAGGCACGAGTCGAACTCGCTCCAGTGGCGCATGACAACGACGGCGCCAGCCTCGGTGAGGACCTTGACCATCTCGTCCTGCTCGTCGACCTTGTAGGGGCCGACATAGCCGATGACCTTGATGCCGGCGCGGGTGCCGCTAAGAGTGCCGCTCTTGCTGTCCTCTACGGCGACGCACTCGGCGGGCTGCTTGTCGAGCGTCTTCATGGCGTGCAGGTAGATGGCCGGGTCGGGCTTGCTGGTGGGCGTGGGCAGGCTGGTGGCGGCGCTGAAGACGTCGGTGCCAAAGTACTTTGCCTGGCCGACGCGGTCGATACTAGCCTGCACGCGGCGCAGCGCCGAGCTACTAACGACGGCCATGTGATACTTTCCGGACGCCGCCAGCTTGGCTAGCTCGGCGTCGACACCCTCGCACGCCCGGCCCTTGGCCTTGATCTTGTCGATCACCACGTCCTCCTCGCGCCGCACGTACCCGTCCAGCTCGTCCGCCGACAGGCTGAACTGGTACCGCTCTTGCAGGCTCTTCATCATGCCCCGGAAGTTCTGCCCCACGAACTCGGTCAGCAGCGTCTCGCCCGTGAACGGCTGCTCCAGCGGCACGCCCTTGGCTGCCGAGATCTCGTTGATGAGGTCCGCGCAGCCCTCGAACGCGAGCTCCTCTGAAAGCACCAGCGTGTTGTCGCAGTCGAACAGGATGGTATTGATCTGCGCGTCGCGGGGCAGCTGTTAGCTTTTTTTTGTTTCGTTTCTTTTTCACTGTGTATCTACATGTCTCTGCCTTGCGTTTATCTCCCCTGTCGCGGATCGCAACACCTGTCCAGCCGCCCGGGAGAGCCAAGCTTACCTTACCCATCTTGACTGATTTCAAGAGATAGATGAAATAATGGAGTAGAGCGAAAGCAAGAAGACCAAAGTCGCGTATGTGCCTCCTCACGGATCTAATTTGCACTCTGGAATATCTGTTGATTTGGGTTGGGGTCAAGGAGAGGCAGGCTACGAAATGAAGGGACTAGAGAGAGTCTCGCCGCGGACGGGAAGCAAGTGGATTAGAGGGGGAAGGAGCTTTACAAAAGCAAGACGGAGCTTGAAAAATATAACAAAAAAATGAGCCGTTATTTCACGCCCCTTCTTTCACATGTTGTAGTGGCTTTCCCGCCCCTGTGCGCAACATGGCATGCATGCATTTTATTGTTCCCTCCTGAGGCAAGAGGGGGGCCCGTTCCATATTGGGCGGTTGGTTGGCAGTATTTGCGGCGGCCGCGATCGGCAGCGAGCGACGGCGAGCGGGCGATGACCGACCGACCGACCGACTGACCCGCTTCCCCATTTTTCTCTCTCTTTGCTCCCAGTTTTTATTTTATTTTTATTTCCTGTTGGCGTTTCGCAACACAGAAACCTTGGAAAACTCGACATCCCGGTGCCACGCGTTTCGGATCCTTTCCATCAAATCCAATGGCAGGCCGCAGGCGGGAACGATCTCTGGAAACGAAACAAACCGAGGCAGCAGTGTCGATCCTAAGGGACCCATCCATCCCCTCCTCCTACGTCATCGCACAGCAAACCAAGCAAGCGGGGTCCTCCTACGAATTAGGGGTGCGCGGGGCAGCTCAGCGGGCTGCAAGGTGAGCTGTCGTTACAGCACTCCTCTGCAGAGGAGATGCGCCTATCGTACCTGGAGAGAGAATGCAACAAGATTTATTATTTCTTACCAGTTATCAATAGGCCCAGCTTTTGGCTTGCATCGCTTGGTGGTGACCTTAGCTTCTAGGGTGTCGCACGCACCCTGGTTAGCTCCGGCTACCCCGCCGCCGCCTCCAGGAACCCCTAGCGGGGTTTCAGTTTGGAGGGGGGGCCCGGAGATAAAGCCACGCTTCGGGATCCACGAATCCAGAGAGCTTGCCTTGGATGGTCAATAGGTTTCCATCTTGGGCATCGCAAGCGACAGCCCCGTCCATCATTCCCCTACAAGTCCAAGTAAGGTAAGCAAGGCCGGCTGGGCGTGCACGACAAGGTGCTTAAAGGTAATCCCGGCGCGGCTGGTACCTTTCGTTGGGCGGTTGGCGGCTACGAATTTGAATATTCCCTCAACGAGGCCCATCTCATGGGCCTCCAAACACGGTCTCAAGGAAGACAGACCTCCTCCACGAGGGACCAGGGGGCAGAGGAAAACGTGGTGCCAGCCCGCTTGGCCAACAGGGCCACCGCAGCCACGCGGACAGCGCCGCGGTGTATCCATAGGTTGTCGGGTTTCCGAGATAACTAATCCCGCGTGCTAATACGCAAATCAATCTGAGGGAGGCGGAAATATTGCATGTTTTGTTTCCATTTGTTAGTTGTTGGCGATCCATGACAATGGATACGCTCTCCCCCACCCAACAGCTCAGCCAACGATGTGAGTGACGCCCGCAGATAACAAGCACTAATTCTACTATATAAGACATGTCTGGCCGCTGCAACTGCTGCTCCTACAATTTTTTAGTACTATTATCTTTCTCTCGTTGTGTTTGGCCTATTGCATGCCCAACGGGGGATGGATCATGGGGCAACGCCGCCTTGTTACTTCTAACCTCTATCATGCCCCTCCCTTTTTTTTTTTTTTGAGATTCAGGGCTGTAGTTGCTCGTAGGATCCATGAAGCCACCCGATGTAGAAATAATGTTTCGTGAATGTTGTAGAATCAACTGAAACCTTCAAACAGGCCAGTAGCATAGCCCACAATGGATGTTACTCGTCCTCGTATAAACACGGTAAAGATTCGTTCCTTAACAAGGTTCAAATAAATAAATAAACAATCCTGCAATTATCGGGTCGGCAATTAGGACAGCCTCATCATGTAGATTCATAGCACGGGCAGTTCAGCAGGACAGGCGAGCAAGGTGTAATTATTTCTTGTCTAGTCTGACCTATGAATAGTTGATCATCAATCTCATAAAAACGTAAAATGGGGGGGGGGGCTCGTATGCTAAAAATCGACTCCCGTCTCGGGGACTGCCTACCTCCCTCGCCACCACCCGTCCGCCCAACAAAGTAAAAGTAAAACTCCAAATGCGCCTCACCTCAGTGACTAATGTGCCGAGTATGGGATGATTCCACCACGGCTTCCGATCAATGTCTCGTGGATACTTATCCTGCTGGCCTCAGAAAGAGCCGCCAGAATGGGTGCTCAAAAAACCAGCCATGTATGGACTGGAGGCCCCTCACTCCCAAACTACCACACCAGGACGCCAATTCCGGCATGTTTCTCCTTTGTGCGCCAATTCAGGTCCAAATGCCAGTGCCCCAAGCATCTACAGGATTTCCCGCAGCTTCTGTTTCTGGGCGTGCGTTAACGTCGTCGGGAACTTGACGTTGTATTTAACAACAAAGTTCCCGTGTTTGCCGGGCGACTTGGAGACGGGCATCCCGAGCGACGGGTACGAGTCGGAACTGCCCGGTTGTGTCGGCCCCGCCTTTTCGATGCTGAGGGTCTTGCCACCGAGCGTAGTGACGGTCCGCTTCCACCCCGTCAACGCTTCCTTGAGATCTAGATCTATACTGAAGACCACATCGTCGCCCTGGCGGACATAGAGAGGATGTGCTTTCTGCGTGCAAGATTAGCTCGTGTTCGGTCGCATGATCTGGGGCGGAGCTTGGGACTTACCTCCTCAACTATAAAGACGAGATCTTGCTGGCCACCCTCTTCTTGATCGCCGACGCCCGTGAACTTGATTCTGCTACCCTTCTTGAGGCCGGGCTTGATGGGCACTTCCAGCACCAGGTCTGTCGTAGTCCTCTTTCCTGTCTCGTCAAACATCTTGCGCTTAATCTTCATCTTCTTGGTCGCGCCTGTATACATGTCTTCAAGCGAGACGGGCAGTGGGCGCTCGACAGTCGTGACTTCTGGCGTAGCCTGGCGCGCGCTCCGCGTGCTCTCGCCGAAAGAGCCACGCATGCGACGCCCGCCCGCGGCCGAGCCTGCCGGGGAACCCCGGGGCATGCCGCCGCGTAGCAGCTCCTCGAGAGGGTCTCCGCCCAGCCCCCCATCACGGAATGTGTTTCGGAACAGATTTTCTGGGTCGCTAAAACTAAAGCCGAACGACGAGAATCGGGGGCCGCCGCCCATGTTGGGGGTGCCACCTCCCCCGAAGAAGGAGGCAAAGGCGTCGGGCATGCCCGCTCCGCCAGCCCCGCCCGCAGATGCAAATGGATTCGGACCGCCGGTATCGGGCGTAGGCACCGGACCGCCTCTCAGGATGAACTCGAGTCCGAACTGGTCGTATGTTTTGCGTTTCTCGGGATCTGAAAGAATCTCGTACGCTTGAGAGCACTCCTTGAACTTTTCAACTGCCTCTGGGTTGTCCTTGTTCTTGTCTGGGTGCCATTTGAGGGCGGCTTTCCTAGGAGAGGGTTAGCGGCGGGCTTGGTTTTGCTGTCCTGTGCAAGACGACGAGTTCCAAGAACTCCCCAGCAACAGGCGTTGCCGTATGGGAACATCGTGGATTTAATTTTAAGGACGAGCAAATCGCGAGCTTACCTGTAGGCCTTCTTGATCTCATCTTGCGTCGCTGTTGGGCTAACGCTCAGTACATCGTACAGCTTTGTTTCTTTCACCGCCATGATCAAGGGATTTTGCTGTTAGACGAGCCGTTGGACGATGGGTTTTGCCAGTGCGGATTCCGCAAGGTGAAGTTGCAAGACGTTGCAGAGGACGTTGGTTCCTAATCGCAGAGGACGAGCGACTAGGGTGATTAGGGCGCTGGGCTGGCTGCAGGTGGTTGGTGAAGAGTACACGGCTCCTGGGATTCGCTGAGGTTGCACGTGGAAATGCGGGATGTGCAGTTGCTGATTCAGGCCGCAATTGATATAGACAATCCTGCCCGTTGTGTACTGCAGTGCAAACAAACAGGTTTGAGCGAAGTTGTATCCTATGCGAGAGAGAGAACAAAGAGCATCGGGGGCCTCGGAGGGGGTCGTATGTTCTAGACCTGTCTCGAGGTGAGTAGAACATTCGAGAGCCCATTGGTCTGCCGAACAAAGTGACGCAGGCACTGCGTAGCTTGCCTGCTCAAGCGCCAGGCTGGGGGTAGATTAGTTGTAAACCCAACAATGGAGCTTTCCTGAACTCGGGAGTTTCTAGAAGCACAGAATAGACAATATATTGTATCCGTTTCTCAATCATTCAAGCCGTAAACAGCCAGGCGCCTTTTCTAGCAGCTCCCACCAGCCCTTTCGGTTTTCTGCCTCCTAACCCTGGCCGCCTTTCGGCTGGTGTGCCAGCTGGGAAGGGCGGTGAGCAGATGACGAGATACCCCAGGTCAACAAAAAGAGGCGGGGAAGCTGCTTGGCGGTCGTGCACGAGCCATAAAACGCCCAGTGCGTTCAGCTTCTGGCCAGGGTCTGAGCGCCGGAATATCCTTCCCGGGCAATGACTTGCTTCTCGGTTCCAGCACGCACGCAAGATGGTACCGCCCAGAGCGATGTTGAGCCTCAACCAATCCCGTAGACATATCTTGCTTTTGTTTCGATTTTAATGCAATAGACATAGTCACAATACAAAACTTCGTCTCAGCGTCCGGCATCGTTTGCTCACTAATCAATAGACCAAGGTGGTAATTCGAGACCCATCACTAGCATGTAAGGTGTTGACTAAGAAAATACCAACAAATACAGCCCAGTCCCTACAGATGCCAAACGTGTGTCTTTGTACATACTTCAGAGAATCACTCAAGCCAAATCGGTTGATTTACCTGGTGCTGCGGGGATTGATCTTCAGGAACTCGCGCCGATCGGGGGACGCCGCCTATCCCCGGGAGAGTGGGCTTACCTGTGATTACCTACCTTAGGTAGAACATGGAGCCAATTTCAATGTCTCTCATACTGTTACCGACAAACTATTCAGACTCTGTTTCAATGTCAAACATTTTCTGCGCACCCTTTAACTGTTATGGCAGACTGCAGAGGTTAATCAACGGTCAGATGAGAAATGCAACATACCTGAAATGGGTCTAAACTGTCTCATCGTTACCTGAAATTCGGGATGCCGTCTCCTCATCTGAACCTACCTGCCCTAAGGTACCTAATTGGTGGACTGCCGGATGCTCGTGTCGTTTTTGTGACCCGACGCAGCGGACGACGCACCAAATGCACAAGTGTTCCGTTTGTGCCAACCGTGCCTTCCCTTTCCTGCGCTCATCTCGACTACACAGCCACGCCTTCCCAGCTGCTTGCGTCTTCGACAAGAAAAACGCAATCAGCTGTGAAGTCACCCCGCGAACGGCAGTCTTGTAGGGAAAAGCCTCTCAAGTCACCTTATGCCTTCCTCCAACATCCAACTGGAAGACCTTCATGACCGTTCGCTTGTCTTCCCCATAGCCCCTGCCACTTATAGAGACCACGACCAACTCGGCGCCATGGGAAAGCGCACAACCAACAAGCCTGACCTCTGATACAATGTCCAAAGGCGATGAGAGTACCCTGCTGACAATTTGGGAGAGGTCGGCATAGCCGGTAAATACGGCGTAGGGTTCGAGACGTTCTCCTTCCCGTTCGCGCGTATCAGACGCATCTCTCCCTTCTTAAAAGTCGACAAAAAGGCGACATTGCTGAAACTTGTTCAGATATGGATCCTCAAGAAAGTAGGCACAAGCGCGCAGAGACCCCACAACACGAATGCTACGTCTGGTGCGAGCTCCCATGTTTTGTCCAGGCATGTTCACGCGTTCTTTCTCTCTTCTGAAAGTAAGGGTTCTGGAAATGTCAACATCCTCTGCTAATGGCGCATTTGCAGTCCATTCTGCGGAAAGAAGGCCATAAAGCGAGTCGCGGTCGGTGTCTGGCAGTGTCGCCGCTGCTAGACCGACGATCCGTCGTCTGTGAGAGACTGTGGATATTTGAGGCTTCGGGAGTCAGTGATACACCATCATGACTGGCGTTCTTTGGAATGGTTGCCGGGTTGCATTGCGGCTGATGATTGGGATATATCTGACAGTGAGTAAAGTTAATTCTAGTCGGAAGCCGTTAAAACACATCTTGGAACCATGGAAATGGACCTTGACTAAACTGCATCTGCTTGGCCAATTTGCGAGTATTTCCGATCAGAGCCCGGTTGTCTGATATTCGCCTTTGGGGGAGCTGAGATTGGGACTCCAGTCCTAGTGAAGTAGTAGCCGGCCGGAGTCTCTTTAAAAGATGTATCGACGTTCGGACCAAAACTGGGCAGGTTGGGTGTTCGGATCGCAGAACATATCATCATCTGGATTCCCGCGATGATCCGGAAAAGTAGCACGGAGCGATGGAATGAGATAGGGGAGGCGTGTATGTTGAAGAAGGTCCCGTGCAATGTAGTGTCGGTCCACTGAAGAGTCCACCTGGACACTTGTTTACTTCTCCTTAGACAAGAGGCTAATTGACTCGAAGAGGACATTGAATCCCTGGTCTAGGATCCGGAAAAGCGGGTAGCCACCTCATTGATGAGCATTGCTACCAGATACCTCACACGTGTGCCCGACCTACCAGGTTGGATCCGTGCAACGAAGCTAGAAGGACTCATGGCAAAGGCACGAAGCCGTGATCGCGAGGGCCGGCCGGCCAATTGAGACGAAGCCGGTGACTGCAGACTTTTCTCTCACGTTTTGCGCTAAGCTAGCTGGCCTTGAACAAGACGGCTCGGCAGTTGGGGGCACCATCCTGGGGACCATTGCTTCTCCTTACCAACAGCAGCAGGCAGCCGAATGCTGCCTCGTATGCCGTGTTGCGTGGCTGCCTTTGCTTAGATTTTACAGTAGAATGGGCCGAGTGTTGCGTTCCATAGGTTCAAGTAGTGAAGGCGCAAAGGGGGGACCGGGAAAAAACCTCCGGTGAGGCTTTGTTTGCTAAATCCCTGTTGGTTGGAAAGATGCAGCCGCAGTAGGCAGGGCGCCCAGACAGGGGTAGGAAGCAGCGGAACGAACGTTGGAGACAATGCGTGCCTGCACCACGCCACTCACGTTTAGGTACTCCAGTTCGTCCGAATCGATCACATGTTGGTAAAGTGGTGACCCCGCGAGATGGCAAAGGAAAGGACAAGCCACACAACCCACTACCATGACGTAGGTTCCAGAAGGAATCTAGCGCCACACTTCCAGCCCATCATTTGACAAGATCTTCCACGTACACTGTCGTCAGACCGTAGCTCAGCACGTGTAATTCGCATGGAATAAATGTCGCAATAATCCACCTTTCTGTCGGTTGGAGCCGGCGTTAAATGGACTTGACTTGCCCCTGACTTACACGGCCGTCCGGGATGATTAAGCATTTCGCAAAAACGCAGCTACCAGCGCCTCGGCGCCCAGACCCCTGTTAGTGACGCAAAGCGGGTACTTTCTTCCGGACAATAAATGATTTGATTGGTTAGGACTTTCCAGTGCATGCAGAATGACGCAACCACTCTGTGGGGTAACCCCCCTGGCCCCCACCTCTGTCTCTGGCTTCGTTAAGACAACGACATCGATTTTTAGGGAAGGAGAAGCCTAGAGCAGCACCGTCAACTACAGAACCCAATCTGCGTTGCAGGGCGAGAGTGAAATCTGCGCATGGTGTATTTGAAGCGTAGGTTTATTTTGTTATCCCAACACAACTCAAGGATGAGTAGCTGGTACACGAATCGCTGTTTGGATAATCGTCTTCGCTCAGACGGCGCATCTCTTAAGCTTTTGCGGACCACCAGGCCTAGTCAGTTACGCGCGGTCTTCCGCCGCCGGGCCCGGGGACTTTTCACAAGGCCCGCCGCCTAGGTGGCCTGCTCCACTACTATGGTGCACTATACACGTGTAGACGTTAGATGCAATGTGTAGGCGTTAAAGGAGATGCTGCAAGCCGCGGCTGACGTCATGACTTTGCTTTGGGACAGCTGCGAACGGTGGGGTAGCAAGGGGCCAAGCACGGGTAGCTTCTAATTGAGGCTATGTACTTTGCATGCGTAGACCATTCCGTGCAGCGCGTTCCCATTTCGTTGAGCTGGGACGGAGGATAGTGGGACCCAAGGGGCGACGACGTGGGGAAGCGACGGCAGCTTCAGTCAGATGGAAGGCAAAAAAGGACCCATGACGTAGGAACATACCCTTCACATGACGACGCCCTAGGCTGTTCTTGCTCGTTCAGGGAGGCACGAGAGTCCAGCCCTTTGCCTATATAATCTACAATCTTCCCGCCCTCCAAATCTTTTCTTTTCCTCATCATCAAACAACCAATAACTTCCACCTCCACATCAAGATCAACAATCACTGCAAAACCAAACCCAATTACCACTCAATCACAATGGATACCGTCAAGCAAGCTGCCAACTACGTCTCGGACAAGGTCCAGGGTACGCATCTGCCACTTCCACCCCCCGGTCGCATCCACGCCAGCTTCTGACATATTTCTCACAGGCACCGCCTCTGAGGCTTCCAAGGAGACCAACAAGAGCGTCGCCAAGGATTCTGATGCCGGCATTGGCACTCGGTAAGCAATCTCGTCCTTTGATCACCCCTCAATCTGATGCTAACATCTCTCCCTTCTACAGCATCTCTGCCGCCACCGACGCTCTCGGCGACAAGGCTGATGAGTCCAAGTACGACGCCAAGGCTGAGGCCAACAAGCAGCAACTGAAGCACTAAGCGACTTCGCACTTCTTTTCCAACCAACCTTCATGATTCACCATTTCGTCTGCACCTTTGGCACGGATGGGTACGACAACCTTTAATGACTACGGATTGGGGGAATGAGTTGCCAATTGGCCAATTTTCTTTTGTCACTTGGGGGAATTGGGAAAGGAATTTCATTACCATACCCTGGATCAGCAGCACCCTTGGGTAGCTAGCTAGAGAATCCGAATTTCGACTTCATTGTTGAACAATTTGTTCTTCGCTCGTGATATGTGACATGTCTGACATCTGAATTGCACTTGGTGTACTTTGGACTGCGTTGTCGATGTTTTGCCGGCCAGACATATATGTGGCTGGTCTGCAATACAATTGTTTACACGGGGGCTGCCAGCAACCACCACAGCCTGAAGGATACACGAATGTCTCCAAGGAAACTATTGTGACGACTGACGGGGCAATGCCCCGCCAATTCTCGGACCATTTAAGGATTGCCGCTTGACAACGCTTGGTCGATTACAAACCGATGCCCCGTTTCGCCGAAGTAGTTAGACAGCAGTTCGCAATTCCCGATAACAAGTCACTCATTGGCACTTTGAAGTCGGCCACGAATCGCACAGGAAAATGCTGGTTTATGTTCAATTCACTACTGCTAGTGCCCCCAGACCGTCAGCTCAGCGCGCACGTACCACTTTGATGTCTCTAAGACGCGTCCGCGAAGGAATGCTGGGTTTGCCTCTTTTGGAGAACGGCGTCATCAATTGGGTCGCCAACTTCGATAAACATCCATACATCTTCACAGGATACGCGCTAACCACCCAACCGTTCACCGTTTTTAGGGCAGCTCAGGACATGGAATTGCGTGGCCGTTGGACACGCACAACCTGTTGGTTCCGCAAGAAGCAATGATGGCGAACCAATTTCGGTTCGGGTTAGGGTTGACGCAGAGATCTCAATTATTTCGAGAGAATCCGTGATGTGACCTTGCGGTAATGTCCAGGATACGGATTGGGGTCCCCGTCACCGTCCTGCCGAGTATAAAAGAGGACGACGACGACGACGACGAAATATCGCATTGAATCTTCGTTCATCAAAAAGGGGCGCGTTCTATCCAAACAAGGTACGGCAGTTACTCAATCCCCACAGCGCAAAGATGGCGACCTCGTCCTCGTCCCTCCCGCCCGACCTCTTCGACCAGACGACCCTCATCTCGCTCTTCTCGACGCTCGCCATCCTCGGCCTCGCCCTAGCCATCTCGCGACGCGCCCTTGACACCGCCACCACCACCGGCCCCTACCGCGTGCTCTTCATCTGGCACGCCTTCGACGCGCTGATCCACTTCGTCCTCGAGGGCAGTTTCCTCTACCACTGCTTCTTCTCGTCGGTGCTCGCCACTGCCGCCGGTTCCAAGAGCTTTTATCCCGACCCGCACAACTTCCTCGGCACCACGGCCCGCGTCCACGGCGCCCAGGCCGGTGGCGATAATCCCTTTGCCCAGCTGTGGATGGTGTATGCGCGCGCGGACAGAAGATGGGCTGGTGTTGATCTGGTCAGTGTTTCTCCTTCTCCACTTTTTTTTTTGGCGGTTCGACGGTTTGGTCTGTTGTTTTAGTTAGCAACATCAAGGGAACGGAGAGTGGGTTGATCCTTCAATCTGATCTCGGGATGAAGTTTGCAATTTGCGGGGTGGGGGGTTGTCGTGTTCACGACGTCATTGGAGTTATTAATTGAGCCTTCTTGGGGACTTGCTAATATTTGTGCCTTTCGTTATCCAGGGCGTCGTCAGCCTCGAGCTCTTGACCGTCCTCATCGTCGGACCCTTGGCCGTCCTCACCTGCTACGACATTGCGAAGAAGAATGTGGCGCGCGCCAATATCATCATGATCGTGATTGCCACGGCTGAGATCTACGGCGGTATGTTGTTGTGTTGTCTCCCCGTTGTCCCCCCACTGTCTATTTTTATCTCTGCTCGTAAGGCCGCATACGCGTATCGGCGACGGATTGCGTAGGGCGATGGAGAGATGATGTAAATTTACTGACGCGATTCCCAGGCTTCATGACCTTCTGCCCCGAGTGGCTCGTTGGCAATCTCAACCTTGACACGAGCAACTTTATGTACTTGTGGGTCTACCTAGTCTTCTTCAACACGCTCTGGGTCTGGATCCCGCTGTATGCCATCTATGTTGCGTCGTCCGACATCGTCGATGCCTTCAGGGTGAGGGACGCGGCGCGCACGGTGAAGAAGACGAGGTAAAGTAGAGCTTCGCGGTTCAGGTCAAAGGGGTTGTCCTGTCCGTGTTGGATGTCTTGAGTTCAAAAATGAAAAATGCCGGCTTTAATTTCCTTGTACCATTCCTCTCGGTAATCTTTATTCTATCTGTATAATTGTTTATTTCCCCGTGGCAGTGAACCTGTCTGTTTCTTGGGACATAGAAACATACAAATCTATTCTTTGTTCACTCAGCTCGAGGGCAGGAACCGTTCCCAGCGGAATTGGAGTCAACCCCTTGAAAGTCAGATGTATCTCGAGGCTAGACCAACGACAAACGGGAAATTGGAAGCATCCTCAAGCTGATGCGTTACAGCGAGAGTTGTACAGTTCGATATCAGCTACTACTTCCCCCTAGTGCTAGGTAACTAACACCCCCTAAGGGAAGTAAGTCGAGAGACTAAAGAAAACGACTGCTAATAATAAATTGCTGGAATCAGATCTGCCTTGAACCGTCACACCCGGGGGCATAGTGCCGACCGGAGTTTCAGCCACAGGCGTGCAAAAGCCAATGGCAAGGCCAGACCTGAAAGGAAGGACTTGAAAGGAGCCGGGAAGCTCACATCCAGTTGGTGGGCTACCTCAGGTTTACGCGGCCAGCAAGGCAGAGGAGTTCCCCCCAAGCCTGCCTTGCTGAGTAAGGCATACGTAGATACGTGGATGAGGGGGCCACCCTAGCAATCTACCTGGTCTCGTCCTCTCAACGAGAGCTAGTCACCAAGCTTCCGTGTCATTTCGGAACTGCTAACTTCCAGAATCCCTTATCACGCTTGTCTACGGGAGGCGCGGGGAAGTGGGGGGGAGACTAGATCTCTCTCTAGGTGTGTGATCGAGTTAGTCCAAGGGAGCAGACAGAGCCTTGCAATACCCTAGTCAAGAATCCCGGGGTCCGGGCAGCACAGCATGGGCGCCCCTGGATCATATTGGCTACCTACTGAGTAAACCCTGAACGGATTCTTCTGCTGTCAGGGGGCTTTCTTTTCCCCTTCCCCCTCATGGACAATTGGCTTGGGTCTTGTTGACTCCTCCGGCTAGGAGTGGAGTCGACATAATAAGCCCGAGTTTACAAACAACCGCAATATGCATACAGCCCAGACTTTTCACATGAGATGCTGCTAAGGTGCTGCCGAGTAGCCACCAGACTTCAAGAAGGATAGCCTGTAACAGCTGGCTGCTCCATTGCGAATGTGTATCTTTGGTCTGCGATAAGACATCGTCCTATATTTCTCATCCTGTGGTGATCTATCCACCATGATTTCTCTCATCCCCCACAGCGATGGGCAAAGAACCTGGCGCCGCCACAGTCGAGAAGCCGGCACCAATGATAACGAAGGAGGGAGAAGTATTCAAAGAGCCAACTCTCTTGGCAAAAGCGAGCCAGGCACCCCACACCACCCTAGAGCGCCGAGTCATGGGAAAGAAGATTTCCGGAACTTGATACACGCCCTGCGTCAAGAAGGGCGTGGGCTGGCAGGGCATCTGCAACGGATGAACCCCACTCACCACGGACAGAAAAAAAAGAGAGGTTGAGGGCTCCTGCACCTGTACCAACCAATCATGGGGCCGAATTGGATCGCACAAGCACTTGGGCTGCGCAGACTCCAAAAAAGGGCAGCGTGTTTCAATGTTTCTTGGGCCAGAGTCTTTGCGGATGTCGGGGGGATTGCAACGCTAAACAAAGCCCCGGAGGATTGGTGTAGCAAGGAGCTCTCTTCAAGTTGTTCAGCTTGGTTCGACTGGCCAGAACCTGCAAACTATTCGCCAGCGAAATATTGATGAAGAAAATGTGTGTAGTTCAGACGCAAGAGCATGATCCGTCTGTATTCCTTCCTCCATGTGGCGTTGTCCGGTATGGGCTGCTCCTGCTCCTGCTTTGGGATGAACGGCTGCCGCAGAGATCTTGGGGTGGCGATTACCAACTCTCACTTGCAGTTACGCTGGAAGCAGCTATTCCAGGCTGCGCATGGACAGTTTGTGCTGGCGATACCGTACCTACAAAGCTCGGCTGCGATTCTGAGGCAGTTGATGCCGTTGGCGTGGTCTGAGGGCGGTGGCAATCGGCTGGTATTCATGGACTGGGACGGCGGCTATTATGGTCAAAGGCGCCATTCCAGCAGAACAGGCTGATGGATCGCGAAGATCACCAAGCGCCCAGAGGCTAGACGAGACATTGAGGAGAAAAACCTACAGTTCTGCCGCCGTCTAGCAAGCCTGGGCCTCTCTGCACCTACCTCAGGCTGGGTGGAGAGGAGAGGGTGGACGTTGACTCGGGGTGCAGGGACTGCGAAGTGTTCCCATCGTTCGGGTTTGATCTGCGACTGGGGAGCCCCTACCACTTTAGGGTACCCTGCCCAAGCAGCGTCCAATTAGAGAGAGGCGCCGCTCAGGAACACCCCACATGGGGCTCAAGCCAAGCAGTGGCAGCTGCAAGCTCCCCTGTGCGACCAGCCAGGGACTCGACTGGACTGCGGAGGGGCGAAACCTGGGGCTGTTACAAGATTGCCTCAACCCCACGCCGCGACAATGCCTTCGCAGCACCTGCAGAAATCGCCGCCACGCCAGACTCTGAGAGTTCTGCAGCGCTCGCGGCTGTCTCCGTCACGTCTTCACCTACTGTGCTGCCCGTGTAAGTGGTATGTTCTGCTTGGACCCAATGCCGGATCAATGCCTTTCCACCGCATCCCAGCAATCGATCTTGGCCTTCATCGTCATGAGGCGCCAGGGCAGCCAGGCACAGCAGCACGGACGCTCGTCCAAGAACTGAGGCAATTGCCCGTAAGATAACATCGCCGCCCTATCTCTGGCAGCGATTTTGGTAGCGCGCCCGGCTTCGTGTCACCGCCGTGGGCCCCGTCTCTGGCGACGATACGATGGCCAAGATGCATCCATCCAATGCTCGGGCCATTCTTGGCATACACCCCCTAGTGTAACTGCCCCATCCCATCCTCGCCTACCACCACACCGCGGAGAGAAAGGCTGAGGCGGGCTGGCGTCTTGACGACACACCTCTTACTTGCAGCCCGTGGGCGCCGACAGACATGGATGGCGGCACACGAGCTGCAGGGGAACGCGAACCTCCACCCACCCTCCAGCCCTGGTCCCTGGCCGGCTCTGTTCTGCCCGTGCGGGAGCCATCCCATCCCAATGTCTCTCGGCAGGGTGACCGGGACCTCGACGGCGTGCTAGCCCTCTAGCCTTCATGCATCTTGCCTGTGCCCGCACTAGACAGGCAGGCCCATGGCTGTCGAGCTTCTTCTGGAAGGGCCTCCGCATGCTGGCGTGTGCGTCGTTGCCGTCCGCAACCCTGCCGCCCTGCCGCCCTCCACATTGCCGTCGTGCTGTTCTCCCGCCCTGGTCCCTGTTTCTATTCCCAGTCGTCGACTCTCACCAGGTGCTGGATCGGTCAGGGACTGTTTCGTCTGGTCCGTGGTCAAGCTCGAGGTTGCTGGCGTGTGTGTGTGGCACCCTCCCCCCCTCCCCATCCGCAAGCCCGCACCCACGCTTCACGCTTTGGCGAACCTATCCTTACCAACCATATCCCGCCTTGCCATCCATCCCATTACACTTTTGTCGTTTCCCTCCACTCGCCACCTTCTCTCCCCTCCTTTCATCCAACATCGGCCGACGACGTATCAACGATTCGACTGCGGATTAGATGACTTAACCACGGACGGGTCCGAAGGGCACTGCTACGGCCCATCGCCATCGCACAGGCTTGCGCTTGTCCACTGACGGCAAGCCCAATGTCGCCATTTCACTCGCTACTCGATGGAGGCGTCAGCTGGTTGGAGTCGCGGGGCGCCACGGGCGTGGTGTTGAATGGCAATGTCACCGGGACGGGCAACGGCTTCTTCCAGGCCGCCAACAACGTGACTACAACCCAGCAGATGTTCTTCAACGAGCTCAAATTCGCCGCCGCAAAGTCCATCAGAACCTCGACCATCATCCTAGCCGGCTTCAACACTGTGGCCGCCTTCGCCACGGCCATGGGCATTCTGCTAGATGCATATTACAGAGAGAGGCGGAACAATCGACAGTTCAATATTAGGTATGGGCCTTAAAAACGGGCACACATGTATTATTTGCTCGGCGCGGCTGCTGATGATATTTTCCAGGCGTAATGGCTTGAGGTTCGTACCGGAAGGCGACGTCTTCCCGCTGGTGCTATCGTTCGGCATCGTGATTCAGAGCATCACATTTGCCGTGGCCCAGTCAACTGGGCTGGACACTCTTGTTGGCCTGGGATGCACAATGATGGCCCAGTTGATGTTACCTGGTACGTTGCTATCACACCCCGTGTTGGGACAACGGGGTTTGCATGCTGACAGTCCCGCAGCTGTGTTCGTGGCGCCGTACACTCAGCTGGTATTCGGCATTGAAACGGCGGTACGAGCCCTACGAAAGGATCCATTTGCGCCGAGAGGAAAGTGGACTGTGTCGATTTGCCTGGCTATCATCGGAATACTGGTTCTCGCAAACTTCCTCGTGGCCGACTTTGACCAGTCGCCAAACTTTTGTCTGACGTCTCTGTTTTGGTTTGTCGCACACTATTCGGTCGGATGCTTCGCTCTGCTCACCGGCATCGTCTCGTCCCTCATTATTTGCCTCGTTGTCATCTTCGTGAGACTGCACCGCAGCATCAAGGTCGAGGTGACTGCGAGGGTAGCCGCGTCGAGAATGGTCTATTACCTCGCCCTTGCGATCATCTCCAGCGTATGTCGGCTTGAGCACTCACAGGTCTTGGACTTGCAGCTAACATTTTTGCAGGGCTTCATGATCCCTTACTTTTATGCCATGGCATTTATTAGCCAGCGCGGCGGCAATGGCACTCACCTCACGCTGTCTATGGTTGCATCCGTTGTTGCGAACGTGTCGGGACTGATGACTGGCGGACTTTACCTCTTCTTGAAATCCAACACACTGTCGACCATCGGTCCCAGGGACAAGGTCGGAGAGTATGAAAAACGGAAGTTGAAGTACAAGATCAGGCTGGCGGATTCCAACGACGTGGATCGCGACAATGGATCCGATAGTCATATGATGCACAGGGTGACGGGGCTCGGAAGCCTCCGCCGCACCGACAGCGATGCAAGCTTGGTCAGCGCCGAAAAGGTCGAAGACATCCAAGACGATAACCAAAGCCTGGCTTCCACCACATTCAGCGGACGAAACCCGAACCCTCTCCGCTCTAATGCCATATATCCAACCCCAGGCATGCCCAAGGCGCCAGAACCCGCACAGTTCTCGTCCATGGCATCAGCAATGGGCCATGTGCGCAAGCGCTCTTACTCCCTATTCCCCAATAACTCACCTGCAGCAAAATCGTCACTAACCCTACTCCCTGCCACGACCTATTCACCCAACACCAAGGAATCGGCCGCTGATTCCCTCAAGCCTCCGCCATCGATGCGGAATCTTGTGTTTGGCCGACATCGACGAGACTCATCTCTCGTGTCATCGGCAACCGTCCAGATCGGACTCCGTTTCTCCTCCGTCGAAGACATACCACCAGTCGTAACAAGCACAGCCGCCGCGGCTGATTCCCACGTATACGACTTGGAATGTCCCCTCGTCCAGAAAGAGAAGGAAGCAGCCGCTCAGAAGCGCCCAGCCGCCCTAGATATTAGCCCTGCTAGCACTCCCACGCTAGAAGAGTATGATGATGATACTCCGAAGCGAGATCCTGTGAAGGACGCAAGGATGAAGACACTGCCGCCCGTCCCGCGACGAAACACTGCGCCGCCAGTAGACGAAGGCCAGACATTGAGTCCGAGCATCTACAGCCCCTCCAGCCCGACCAAACTCAAGCTGCCGAGCCCCAGAGGTGTCGGTTTCAGTATGCCGGTTGCCAAGCCCAACAATGGCGGTAGCCCCAGTAGCCCGCCTTTGCCGACGCCGGTGCGTCGGGCAACGGACGACAGCGGGCCGAAGCCAGCCAAATCAAAAGGCGACTGGATCTAGATTGACTCTAGCAGCCGGGATTACTATGGCGTATTTGCTCGCTCTGATTTGAAGCATTTTCCGGTGTTGGCGTGTCGGGGGCTGAACACAAACATACCTAGAGGGCTGTGACGGCTCACGACACTTTAGATGGAGCCTTATATCAATTTGGATAACGGGGCATTGGGGGTGGGGGGGCATTAATTCAGTCTATCAAGGCAAGGCGTTGACGAGGAGATGTGGTATACCTGTTGGATAAGAGTATCTCCCTGCCCTTTCCTTCATTTCCTTTTTTCTTTCTTTCTCGGTGTCCCAGGTAAGACAACGGGGCGTCTCCTTCTTCATTCTTCCCTGTTTTTTTCTATTTACGAAGTACATGCATCACGGCGGCGTCCAGAGGCAAGCCCCTTGTGCAGCGACCGACCTACGTTACTACCCGCTTTGCCTTTGAGCATTTACCGAGGGAGTTTTGTCATGTCACCAACATTTTTCTTTTCCTTTTCTTTTCATCTCGGGGGCTAGAGCGGCTGTATCTGTACTTACTACTACTTACTCTCTCTTTCTGTCTCCTCGCGAAAGCGGGACTTGGGGGTAGATGATGACGATGGATGACGACGGACGACGACCAAGGGGCGAGGCAGGACCCGAGAGCCGTGCGCCGGATGCCACAGCTTTTTTTATAAAAAACCCCCAACCAATGTGTAAACGATTCTTTTATTAGTCTGTTTGCTGGCGGGGACCAAGCAAGTATTCCTGAAAGCAAGGAAGGAATGAAGGAAGGAGGAGATGGAAAAGAATACAGATTACCTTTTTATTTAACCTATCCAGTGAACCCACTGACCCCCTCCAATGAAAAGGAAGAGAGTCGTGAAGCTGTCCAGTATCCCTTGGGGCGTAGCAAGGGAGGAAGAAAAGGAAGAAGGTTGGATAACAAACCCCAGTCAAAATATAAATATCAAAATGGGGTTCTTGTTCAATATTTTTCTCACAAATAAAGGCATCTCTCAGTTCACGCAATGGCTACACTACGCTGTGCGTTTAATGATATTGTGCGATGTTAACGTAATTCATTATGACAATCACTCGTCTCGTTTAGCACGAGTGAGGCTATACACTCCAGATGTCAGTCGCCCACCCCAGATGTAGGGTTATGGGCCCCCCACAAGCTGATGGCTCAGCAGGAGTGGGAGCGGGTTTCTGTCTTCTCTCTTTTTTTCTATTCCTATTTCTGCGCCCCCTTCTTTTCCCCTGTGGTTATAACTTCTTCCCGCTCATGTGGTTTTCTTCTTGGCCTGCTGCTGCTGCTGCTGCTGCTCTTGGGCAAGCCTTCGCTGCCTCCGGCGCTCCCAGCTCTCCCAGCCGGCTTGGCACAGGTCCTGCTCGACTACCAGGTCGCGCAGGCGGAACCAGCGCGCCACGGGCAGCTCGAGCGCCCACGACAGCAGGCCCATCTGGCGCGCCAGCGACGTGATGAGGAACCAGCCGACGGCGCTCAGGCTGCCGGCCGCGCACCCCACCAGCACCTGCTTCTCCGTGTGGTAGCCCAGGTAGATGCGGCTCCACGCCACCAGCCCGGCCAGCGCCAGCGCCACGGCGCTGACGAGCGCCCGCTGCACAAAAGACCACGGCTCGTGCGCGTACCGCTCAATGTCGGCGTTGAGCGCCGCCAGCCTGCTCGCAGCGCTAGACTGTTGCTGCTGTTGCTGCTGGCCAGGGAGCAGAGACGCACAGCCATTCTCCTTCACCCCGCCCCCCTGCACACTCGTCGTCGTCGTCGCCGCAGCCGCGACAGCAAGACTCCTATTATGGCGCTGGCCGAGGCGCGGCCGGTGGCGCGCCACCAGGAACAGCGCGACCGCGACGGCCCAGAAGAAGGCGAACTGGGCGTGTGAGCTCGGCATGCCGTAGCCCTTGCCGCCGGTGCGGTGGATGCGCCGCGGGCGCTCCTCCTTGATCAGCCGCTTGAGCGCAAAGTTGACGCCCTCGCACGCCAGCTGGCCCGCGAACATGAGCGCCACCTCGGCCTCGCGCGTGCTCCAGATCAGCGTCGCGTACACGACGCATAGTGCTTGTGGTACGAGCGCAAGCCATGCGCAGATGTAGGATATCGAGTCGTCGGGGTTCTTTTTTGGGGGGGGCGGGAGGTGTTAACTTTTGTTTACGTGGAAGATGTCGTGTGACTTGCGGAATGGGATTGGGATTTGGATTGGAATTGAGGAGGAAGGGGAGGGGGGTTGCATACATAGTACACGTGGGTCAAGGAGAGCGAAGCCAGAGGCGTGATGTCGTCCGCCATGGTGTCCGGCTGATGACTGATGAATATGTATGTAATTGGCCGGGTATCCGTGGTCCCTCCTCTCTATTCCTCTGTCTCCAGCCGCCGCCGCCGCCGCTGCTGTCCGGTGTGCCTCCTGTTTATCCCCTCTGCTGCAATGTCGGGGAATTGGAATGTCGCGTCGGCCGGGTATCGTGTTAAGCTCGGAGAGAAAAGGGTTGAACTGTGACGGAATGAAAACGCCCGTACTGTGGTTTCTTCGTTTTTGGGGGTGAAGACGGCGTCGGCAGCGGAAGAGGACGGCCTTTCTATAATTATAGCCCTTGATCGGTATTTGCCGCCCGTGGGTCTGTATGGTCTCTTGACCAAGCTGGGCCTGTGGGAAAATGGTCTCGTAAAGTAATCCCGTCGGTTTCACCACAGGGTAAGCTGTTTCTCAACTGCGGTCCAGAAGGTGAGGCTGCTAACGAGTTAGCCAGGCCGGCCGAGTGAATGGCCCTGTGGATGTGAAACCGGGCGGCGGCCCTGGGAGTCGTCGGGTGGGGCTTCCTCACTGGAGGGGCGGCCAATCGGTTCAGCCCGCTGCTGAACCTTGAGGCGAGGGAGGGGTAGAGTAAAGTTCCCAGCCCGCCGGGAAGCTTTGTCAGGCCTTTGCATTGCACGAGTACAACGTCCATCACCGAAAGAGTCATACTTCGACAGCCTTTTAAGTTGCGGGCTGTTGTAGTTGAACAGCAACAAAAGACAGTTTGGAAAACTAACTTCTTGACCGGATCCTTTCTCTCAACTTTACTCATTTAAACCATGGGGCTCGCGGGAGCATGCCCAACGTTGCCATTGATCCCGCACAAGGAGGTAGCCAGACGTTCAGTTGGCGGCTTACATCAGGTCTAAGCAAACCTGCAGTCAACAAACGCCACCCAGCAAAGCCAGCAACATCAAGGCAACTTTCTTTCAAGTGCGGACTACAAACCTTCACCACCTTCTTCCAGTACTAGCACAGTATTGTCAACTTACCCTACGGGTCATTCCCGCAAGGAACTAAGGGTGAAGTGACTGAACACGGTCTTTGCACTTTCCCCGATCTGCTATCATCTACCAACACTACCTTATCAGACGCTTCTGCAGGCGCAAAGTACTGAGTTGCCTACTGCGAGGAAGGCGCAAGCCACGGCAGCACCACTGCAAGGACACCTAGAGACTTTTACTAGGGGAGACAACTTGAAGAAGCTGCTCTAGAGTCAAGGAACCCAAAGGCCTGGACCGACGCCCAAATGGACTTGTTCGACTCGGACAGCCCGCGGGATGTCGAGCTGGGCACCCTCACTGCCATCTACCCCGAGATCAGACAGGTGCGCCCCGACGACGCCTACACAATTGCTCTGGACGTGCCCGTCACCCCCTCGAATGGGGTTGTCGTCGTCTTCTCTGTCACCCCGCCCGAGCACTCGCACTCGGCCTCGGCCTCAGCAGACACGGCCCCGCTAGCCCAACCAAGCCGTGGCCATGACATAAACGACGTCAACGACCCTAACGGCGGACCGGCCGACGCGGTAGATTCGCACCACCTGGCCCATCTGCCCCCGGTCCATCTTGAGATGACTTTTGGCCCCGGGTATCCGTCCGAGGAGCCTCCCAGGATATCAATATCGACTACACCTCCATGGCTTCCCCCGGCGACGGCCAAGATGCTCGAGGACGACGGTGCTCGGCTGTGGGAGGAGATAGGACGCGATATGGTCGGCTTCACCTACATCGACACGATCCAGCAGTCGGCTGAACACGTCTTTGGCCTTGTTGATGCCGTTAGAGCTGGCCTCAAAGTCGACTCTCGCCAGAAGATTGCCTTGCTGGACTACGACATCAAGGCCAAGCGTGCCACCTTTGAGTTGGAGACGTTTGACTGCGGCGTGTGTCTAGACCCAAAGAAGGGCTCTGCCTGCCATCGCATGATGGACTGCGGCCACGTCTTCTGCGTCGAATGCCTGCAAGACTTCTACAATGCTGCTATCAAGGAGGGCGACCTTACTTCGGTCCGCTGCCCGGCCCCCGGCTGCGCCAAAGACCGGGCTAAAGCCGCAGAAGCAGCGTCCGGGAAGAAAAACAGGAAACCAAGGACCTTCGTCAGCCCCAGCGAGCTTTTGCAGATCCCTCTGGACCAGGACGTGGTGAGGCGCTACGTGACTCTCAAGTACAAGACGGAGCTCGAGTCTGACAAGAACACCATCTACTGCCCTCGGGACTGGTGCAATGGCGCCGCTCGCTCCAAGAAACACAAAAAGCCCCAGGGACTTGAGCTTGCCGAAGGAGCCTCTGATGACGACGACGAGAACGACAGTGACGGAGGCCACAACGCGAAAGCCAACGGCGCAACGGGTAAATCCAAACCTAAAAAGACATATAAGCCAGCCGAGGAGTTGCTCGCCATCTGCGAGGAATGCACCTTCGCCTTCTGCAGCCGCTGCTTCCAATCTTGGCACGGAGAGTTTGTCAGCTGCCAGCCACGGCGTAACAAGGAGGAGCTCACCGCCGAGGAGCAAGCGTCCCTCGAGTATCTCAAGTTCAACACGACGCCTTGCCCGACATGCTCAGCCCTGGCACAGAAAACCAAGGGATGCAACCACATGATTTGCTTCAAGTGCCAAACCCACTTCTGCTATCTCTGTTCCGCTTGGCTTGATCCTAGCAACCCCTATCAGCACTTCAACGAAATGCCTGGGGGCCGTGTCACATCTTGCTATATGCGCCTGTGGGAACTCGAGGAAGGTGATGGCGACGACGTTGGTCGTGGGTTTGCTGGGGGCGGGGCAGGCGTCGACCGGGGGGCTCCTGTTCTCGGTAGGGGCATCATCTTCGGTGGCCATGACGAACCCCCGGACAGCGAGGACGACGAGGAAGAGCAGCAAGTTCCCCGACCTGCTGCGGTACAGGCACCACATCGGCGAGTGCGTAGAGAACGAGCACGAGCACCTGAACCTGCACCTGCACCTGCACCTGCACCTGCACCTGTACCTGCGTTGCCCGAGGCCCGAGACGGTGGAGGACAGCAGCAGCAGCAGCAACAACAGCGGCAGCAATTGAACATTGCACGCGAAGGTCCGCTGGTCCTTCGGATAGCTGCTCATCAACAGCCGCCGGCGGTTGCACCTCCGGCTGTCCCTGCAGCAGCGCTAGCTGGGGGAGGTCGAGGGGCAGGTCGAGGTGGTGCTGCTCGCCCAAGAGGCGGCGTCGCCGGCCAGCGAGGACGTGGACGAGGCGCCAACCGGCAAAATAATCAAGCTAATCACTTACGTGGTGGTGTGCTGCGTCGTAACAACAACCCTAATAACCACGACGACCATGGACCCGAGCCCGAACTGGCTCGCGGGCATGGGCCAGACGAGATGGCCGACTTGGATGAGATGCAGAGACTTGCGGGCAATATCCAAGGCGACGACGTGGACGCTGCTCAAGCGGCCTGGATACGGCAGTTTGTCCTTCTTGCTATGAACGACGAGGAAGACATGCTTCTCTGGGACGATCAATAGCAGAGGTTCTTGCTACACGCCCTCCTCATGCTACGCATGCTCTCACATACACAACGACTTTGTATATCTGCCTTCATCATTCATGAGTTTGTGTCATCCAGGCTGTCATCGCCATGCCAGTGACACTCACTCGCCCCTATTATGACATCCACATCTGCAGTAGTTCAGGCTGAACTATAATCTTCCCGTCGTTTGGTTTTGGATTGCGCTAGCAGCGCAGCAGCAGTGTATATGGTTTATTTAGGGGCGACCTTTCTGTACTGTTTCCTTGGTCTGCCATAGCGAAGCATTGCATTGCGCCATCATACTCTACATTTACACAGAACCACATATACCCATACCTATGCGAGAATACATAGAGAGAGCCGGAGAAACTGATGCAGAAAATAGAATAAGACAAGCTTCCCCGCCGAAAGGGGTTCGGAGATAATCGCATGCAATGGCTAGGTGACATTTTTGTTTTTGCCCACTACAGGACACAGTTACAACGGCTCTAGCAAGACTAAAACTCTGCAGCCAACCGGCCTCTAGTGTATTTAGACGAACCAACATTTTTGTGTTTTTGGAGGAGTGGGCAGGAAGAAGAGGAAGAAAGGAAGAAGGCCGGGCAAGCCAGTCTTGCTTGGTGAGATGGCTGCGATGGATCTGGATTTTCCTGATGATTGCCGGCACACCACCCATCGCACAACATCGCCACCGCCGTCGATGGACCGGCGGCAGCTAGCTACATGCAGACACATACACACATACATACATACCGACTTACATGCGTGACACACTACTAGTACCATCCTCTCCCGGTCACCCCTACCTACCGTGGAGCATCTGCGTGCCGAGAATGGCGTGACTGTGCCGGCCCCTACATGAGAGAATGAATCCATGTATCATCGTACATAGGTGGCTTCTTTTCTGTTGCCCGCCCTCATCGCGACGTCCAGGTCCGGGTCCAGGTCCAGGTCTAGGCAGATCCGGGTCTAGTTAGCTTGTGATGAGGTTCACGTTCAGGTACAGAATACGACTGCCTGTGCGCTCGAGCCGAGCCACGGACCGCCGTTCTCCTCTTTCTTCTAACGTCTCCTTCGGTCCCCGTTTCTTCTCTGTCTGGTCGTGGGTCTGTCTGTCTGAGTCTGAGTCTGTTAGCCTGTGAGTCTATGAGTCTAGTGCCGAGAGAGAGGGGGGGGAAAGGGGAGGGGGTGATCTTGCCACCGGCCGTTCGGCTTGTTACCCTACTGCCCTGCTGCCCGCATGTCTGCATTGGTACGTACGTATATGGCAATTGTGTTTGACAAGAGAGAAAAAGAGAGAAAATGAGAAAGAGAAGAACAAGAAAACAAAAAAGAAGAGAAAGAAGAAAAAGAAAGAGTCATCGACTCTGCGTGTGTGCTATCCTCTAAACCTCGACTTATCTAGACCTAGACCTAGACCTACATAGTCTCGAAACCTAAACCAAGACGCAGAACAAACCGAAACCGAAACCGAGGCCTACCTACTGTTGTTTGATGTGATAGTTTGTCTGTCTCGCCGCAGAAAAGCTAAAGTTAATAATAATAAGGCAGGCATTCAGTAGCAATGACATAACTGGCTCGAGAAATCAAAACACCAAACCAACAAACAAAACCCCGCCCCCGGTTCATGGTCCCAGAAGAAATCCCGACGGGAGGATTCCAAACACCACAACAAGTTTGTCATTTGTCATTTGTTATTTGTTAAACAACACTCTCCGCAGCACTCTCCGCAGGGAAGGAAGGCAAAGAACAGAAAACCTACCTTGCCATACCTTCCCTTCGGTATCTACCACCTACTACCCAGGGATTCGGGTAACCGACGGGATGGACTGTTGAGATGACATGACATGGCATGGCACGGATGGGATGGGATGGCATGGTATGAGACGGCTGCTGGCTGGCTGGCTGGCTGGCTGACCGGATGATCAAGGATGATCTAGAAATCTTGTTTTGTTGTTTGTGGTTATTTTGCGGGCAACAAGCACTGCACAGCCCCATCTCGCGAGTCTTCGCCGTGGAGCGGCACACGGCGCGGCGGGCGGCATCTACCCATCTAGCCTGCGGCGTCAGCGTCGGCGGCGGCGGCGAGGGAGGAGAACAGACAGACAGGGGCGTGGGGGGCAAGTGGAAACGAGATGTCATCCGGTCGGATGAGTGGTGATATCGGTGCAAATGTATGTGTGCGTGCTTGTGTATGTGTGATGGTCACCGCATCAAATCATCTCGTTTCTATTATCTACCAAGGTACGCTTACAAGGACATATGGGAGTAGGCAGTAGCAGTAGTAGTAGTAGTAGTAGTGGCATCTTTTGTACACGCTGCCAGGAACAGACACATGTGCCGCCTCCGCACGCAAAATAGACTCCGGATATAAGGGAATAGAGAAATACAGAGAGAAACAGAAGCAGGGCGAGAGCAAGAGCGTCAAGATGCGTGAAACCTCGCCGACACGTCTGGCCACCTGCTTACTACCTTAGTTCCCTAACGACCTACCTGTGCGGCTGTTTTTGTGTTTCCATACACTGCTCGTGCAGATCACTGACTTGGCTGGTCGCTTATCGACGCCATCCAACCGATGGTCTCTGCCCTTCCCCCTCCCACTCCCCAGCACAGAGCCAGTATCTACACTCCCCGGGCTATTGCGCAAGAAAAGAAACGAGACAAAAGCCGGCCGCCCACGTCCCGACCTGGGTCTGGTGACTTGACCTGGCTTGTCCGATCATAGGTACGGATATTTCTCCTCGGCTCCCGGGCTCGCGCTCGTCCCCAGAAGACAATTCTCTGTTGCGCCCCCCGCACGCTGTGTCGAGCTTTGGTGCTATCATCAAGCCAGAAAGAACAGAGACAAAAGCCAAAAGCGGATTAGGGATTTAGAGAATGGAGTGAGCGTGAGGACCAGGGGATGCCATTTCGGTACTTCGTTTCCGCAAGCGCAGCCAGGGGGCAGGGGGGCTACCTGCTCAATGAGGAACGGGGGGTGTGTGTGGTAGTGTAAGGTGATAGTGGCGGGGGGGATGGGAAAGAGAGAGGGGGGAAGGAGGTCAAGCCTCAACCGCCGTAGTAGCAGTAAAAGAAAGAAATGAAATTGAACTGACGCCGTGAACGAGAGAAGAAAAGAAGCATGAATGACATTGTGAAATGGCACTAGCAGCAGAAAGAAACCGTCCCGAGACCTTGTCCTTGCCTATATCACGAACATGAACATACTCGAGTTGTAGAGCACGGTGCCAAACCGAACTCCCCTAGCCAGGGGGAGGCTCACATTGATAGACATGGTCTGATGAAATATGGGAACGGAAAAAAAAAACCTGAAGTCTTGTTCTTTTCCACGCCCCGTTGCTGGCAGAGTCGCGTCGCAACGGGAGGCAGGGGACCCTGTGATACGAGCCATTCTCGACGCCCCTTGGCGTGGGTTATATTTCCCGATTGACTCTCTTAAGTACGAGCCAGAGGGCCCCTTGTTTGTTTCCCCCTCGAGTTTCCAACCTTGGTTGATTCCACAAACGCTCCTTGGCCGCCACTAAGCCAAACAGAAGTGCGACTGGCGGTTGCAAGTTTCTCTTCAGAACCGCCATTCATCTGGCTGGCGCTGGTCTCCTGGATGCTGCCGAAACGACTCAGCCCAAAGAAGATTGATGGACCGCACTGGGCTGCTGTCTTTGGAGGGGTCTTGTCCCAAAAAGAGAACGGCTGCTGCACCTTGGCAGGCAAGTCAGAGCACAAAGCGTCTCGACAGATACACCGCACTACTTTCCGACACTTGGAGTTACTTTGACACTTTTGCTCGGTTGGTTTGCATGTCGGTAACCTGGTTCGCTTGGGTATTAGCCCTCGGGATGCCGATGTACAGTAGGTACAGTACTTGCCGGTGTTGAGAGTGACACTGAGTCTTTAGTTAGGATACAACACGAGATAACACGTGTTTTTCGAACAGAGCCAAAATAGCAACCTGAACGTAAAGAAGCAGTTTTCTTCTTGAACAGTCATCAGGCCCGTATCCGCCGCCAGCGTCGCTTTGCAAGATGTTTCGTAAAGTCTCTAGGAACTAGTTACCGTTTGGGACAAATGGCCACGCGCTTTTCGGGCGAGCACAGACCGTGCTTTGAACATAGCAATGTGGCTTGCTTGCTGCAGGTTTTGGCTGTCACTGTTCCTCTGAACCCCTTTGTGCTGTCCGTGTCAAGCTCTTGCCATGTGGTTGAGGTCCTGTGTCTCTGCAGTAGTTAACAACCGAGGGGGTCTGAGTGATGCAGGTGCCAAGCTGGGCCTTGTCCTCATTGTACTTAGTACAGATTACACAAGAACAAGGCCACTCGGAATTTTGATTTCAGCTTGGCGCCTCGAGTGGAGTCGTCCACCCTCCGAGAGGCCCTACTGCGTAATAAGGTCTCTGCAACGGGCTGGTCGACCGAGACAATCGAGGAAACAAGGGTCGATGCGGAGTTTGGGCGAGGGTTGTCGGAATCAACGGCAAACGGGAGTCAAAGTGGGCTGACACTTGTCTGACAAACTTAGTAGTGCAGTGCATTGCCCTTAGTGCGAAGGCCAGTCCCTATGCACGTACTGGACGGATTATGGAGTGGATGCTGGGGGAGTAAACGGAGCATCAGTAGCCACGGGGAAAGCATCAGTAGCCACGGGGAAAGCATCAATAGCCACGGGGAAAGCATCAGCGTCAAACATCAGCATCGGCATCAGCATCAGCATCAGCTTTCAGCATTGCCCTCAGAGGTCTCGAGCAAAGAAACGCCAGTAGAGAACGCCATTGGCGAGCCCTCTGGTGGGCTGCCTACTGCTGTGTCCACTACACTGCACTGGCACCCTACGAATACGGTCAGAGGCCCCAATTAGAGAGAGGGCGGTGTGCGGCACGAAAAGGGGGTCGAGGCCGCTCAGTGGCAGAGAAACGGAAACTTGCGCCACGATCCGCGCAGCCCGCGCAGCCGCACCTTGTTTTCAGAGCCGGTCAATTGGGGGCCGTTATTGGTTGGGAAATGACGACGCCGCCGAATCGGCCCTTCAAGGCTAAAGTCGTCTAGTCTGCAATAACGGCGCCCGTCTTATTCGGCTGCCCCCCAGATTCGCTGCCAGGGTGTGATCCCGCTGGGACTTCTGCAGGATCCTAACCACTGTTTTTTTTTGCGCCCACCAGCCAGAGCCAGTGGGCCTTCCGGCTTGTAAAAGAGAGATAGGGATACTATGAAGGGAGAGAGAGAGAGAGGTGTGGTTGACGGGAAACTGCTCCGTCAGCTCTGAGATATCCAGCTTGCTTCTGCAACCTGGGCAGCAGATTCCGACTCGAGCTCGCTGACGACCTGGGATGAGATGGCGCTAAGTCCGGCCCTGGTTCTGGTGCTTGTTGCTGTCACATACTCCCCTCTCCCCTCTCCCCGCCGCCGTCCGCCGCCGCCCTTCCTTAGCGTTGGCTGAAGGAGGGACGTGCAAAAGCTCGCGTGCAGTTAGGCAGCCGACCCGAACCCACTTGTCTTGGAGGAGGCGGGTTCATACAAACAGCGCCATGTCTCGGTCAGCCTCCCCCCCGTCCGTCCTGCCTCCGCTGCAAAACATTGCCCGAGCACCCGCGCGGTCTGGCTGCTTCGGTTTGCGGGGTAGACATGTCCACACTAGATCTGAGGTGGCCAACAAGGAGAGGCGACGATGCGCGGCGCGGCCTGGTCCTGGCCTGGCCTGGATTGGCTTTAATATTGGGAAATGGGCAGGACCCGGACTCCTGTTTCTAGAATGCTTCTTCCCATTTCTCCGTCGCCGCCCCGGAACCGCTTCGTTCGAGATGAACAGGCCTGCCTTGTAGCAAGTAGATTGAACCCATCTCCAAGTCAAGCGGCCGAGTTCCCAGGATACCGGTGTGTGAAAGCGGCAACTTGAGTGGTGGATAGGGCTGCAGCGTCTTCCCGAGCTCTCGGCGAGAAATAAAATGTGGCGTAGGCCTAATATCGCCTGTTTCTTTACTTAGAAAACCGCAATATATCCTCGCGGCCCCCCCTCAAGCATGCTCCCTTCATGTAAGTAATCCTGACGTGCCACGGCAAGCAGGGAGCTGGAGTACCTGTGCCGCCCACGAGGGAAAGGGGGATGGATGGGGGGAGGGTGGGGTTGGACGAGCTTGAACAACTCGAACGAACCGCGGCGCGCCTCCCTTCTCGTCCGTTGTTTTACTGCGTAGGTACGTAGCCCAGCAGGACGACTTGGAGGGACGGCTGTGCAAGCCAGCCGGTTTCGTCGGGAGCCCTAATGGCTGATGACGCGAGAACTCAGATTCGGCCGCATACGTACCAAGACGATGGAGGCGCGAATGCGATAATATAATTGGACTCACCGAGATTTCGAACAACGCGGAACCGAGGCCGCTGAGGACATCGCATTCCATATACAGAGCTGCACATATGTACTATTATACCTGAGTGCATTACCTGCCCAGTTCAGACGTTCAGCGCGGCCGAATTATCACTTATCACGCACTGCTGGGCTAGGGGAAGCCATGGCTGCCCGTAATGCTCCGTCCGTGTGTGGTCGTGAAGATGCCGAGGCTACCCCTGCGCGCAGGAGCCATTGGCTACAGTACCTTGGGCATTGGAAAGCGAATAGAGGTGCGGCTGGGGCTGCTGTATCAAAATGGAAGCCGCGTCAAAGTTTCAATATTGCTGAACCTGGCAAACTCAACAAATCATGACGCCGCAATCAGGTACGTGTATCATCGAAATACGAGTGTGATGCATACGAGTCCGTATCTCTCGCGAGACGTGGATATCAAACAAAGCCTTTCTCTGTAATAATCCGAGCCGAGGGCGCAAGTTGAAGAAACACGGAGAGGGGTTTGAGTTGCTGGCACGCACGCGTTTGGCCTGCACCCCCCGTGGCCTGGGTTTTTGATCGGCTGCCGCGTTGAAAAAGGCCTCTGCGCTCGTTGCCGTCAGATTATCGCGCTGCATGATGATTCGGTGATGACAACGGGTCCCTTCCCTTGGTGCCTCGCTCGTCACGGCGCAGGACGGGAAAGGACCGCAGGAAGCGTTTCTCGATTGAGTGGTGTTTTCCAGAGTGGAGACTGGGATCTTCAATCCCTGGGGTTTCTGGCCGGAGAGTGCTGCTTAAAGGGGCTTAGGCTCATCCCCACGGCCGAGACTGCTGATGCAATCGATTGCACTGCGGCCGGTCTTAGATGCTGAGCATGGCTGCCCCGCCAGTGCCGCCAGTGCAAATATGTAAGAGTGTAAAAACATATATTCCTCGATCCTGTCTCGAGTCTCCGCAAGCCGGGTCTTAAAGTCCTAGAGCCGAGAACCACGAGGTGTGTTTGGCGGGGTGGGAAGGAGGAAAATAAAACGGCCGTGGAAGTCGGGACGGCCGGCGGGTCAGGATTTTCTTAGCCAGCGGGCATCATATACTGTGTCGGTGAGAACTTCGCCTCTTGTTTTCTGAGAACCCGCAGTGGATGCTTCTCTGTTATCGCCCCTTCGGCCCTGTACCGTAGTACGTATGTACGTATATGGTTTCCGTGTGGTGCGGTCGGTCTCGGCGAAGATCTCGACATCTGGCGTGAACATGGCATGCGGCATTCCCACCATTGGCTGCTGATGAGGGCCGATCTTGCAACTTTGGGGTGTGCTGCGGGGGGGTTGCCAGTGGCAGGCCTCGATTTGACAGTCGGATATGCAGAAGCATCGTTCTATCTTGGATGCAGGCGGCGTGGCAGGGTGGTGCAAGTGCCAGGTGTCATCGCTCGCCCAAGTCCCGGGCGGGAGCAACGGCTTCTCGCTGCAACGACTGACAGGGCCGTGGTGCGAGGCTACACCACACTGAAGTGCGTGATCTTTTTGATATGGCAGCTAGTGAAAGCTGCCTAGCCATCTCGGGTTTTTGGCTTGGGATGCTGGGCGGTCAGTTCAGGAGGTACGGAGTACAGCACACAGCCAACCATACTGGGCACGACGGCAGTGACAGTTTCCTGTCCATGCATTAGAATAGACAATATTTTTAAGCCCGAAAAGCGCCTGCCAGTAGGAAACGAGCTCTGCCCGGGCAACAGGGGTGTGTGCTGTGGCCGTGGGTATATTAGCAAGCACATATAGCCCTCAAACTGGTCCGCGCGAAGACCGGCGACTAAAAGGAATAATCTCGGCTTGGAGCTGACAACTATTATTGACGCGCATGCCATTCTTGGAAGTTGGAACTGCTCAAGTCCCGTACTGATGTGCTGTACATACTTCGCAGCCTGGGTACCGCAAAGTGAAAGGTGATCTCTAGGAGATTCCAGCTTCATGCAGACCCTCCTGTTGCGGAGACTTGGGGACTGGGACGGGGTGGATACCGGAACGCTAAAATAGCTTATCCTACTAGAGCGAGAGTCTCGACCCCGGGGGCGGACAACGCGATCGGGGATATTTGACCGAGTGTCGGTGTCGCAGGCTACCTGTTCCGTCTTCCGTGAGGTTCGGGGTGACCCGCAATTGGACCCCTTCAGGTATGTACATGTGACAGATATCTATCGACATTCATATGCTGAGTCCATTCTCAGCAGAAGAGATGGCGTTAGCAGAGGACATAGTGTAGTGCTCGCCATCGTTGCTCTGTCGTTGTCGGTGAAGCTGTTCAGTTGTTTAGGAGTTGTGACTTGTCGTTTCCCAAGTTTCTTCTTGGTGTGTAGTCATCTTCCCAGGAGAAACACGGGCATTTGTGTCGCGAATCAAACAACAATTCACGCTACCACTCTCTCCACCCCAACGCCACGGCGCGCCCCGAGAGAAGAAGAAGCCCTGTCAGCCAGAAATACGACTTAGCACCTCTTAGTCATTCTCGTGTAACCGGTCAAGAGACTGAAGCAGCTAGCGCAAGGCTGGGCGACAACAACCCCCTACCTGGCAGCCGGTGGAACGTAGTAATCAGCTCAGGGCTGGAAGTGGGACGACCACCTTCCGTCATTCAGACAAGTCCTCCTAGCATGTCGGAAGGCCTTTTTGTTCTGTTTTTTTTCTTCCTTCATTTTTTCCCTTATCTTCTGGGTGCCGCGGTCTGGAGCTAGGGAACACGCGCTCGAAGTGACTGGGATCTTGGATGCCGACGATGTTGAAGGGAACAGCAGCAGCAGCAGAGCAGGCGGGAGTGAGCGTTGCCGTTGCGACGCAGAGGATTGGTCGCATCCGCACTTGGGACGGACAGATCGCGAAATTCGCCGTCGGCCCCCTGACTTGGCCCGATGCAATCGTGATTGCAACGTTCGCCAATGCATGGGGCGCCGAACACTGTTGCAACGGACAGCCACCCGGCAATGGCCCGGTGGGGTTTCTTGGTGCTTCGGAGGGCCTTCTGCTTCTGGCGCAAGAGGTGCCTCCCACCTGCTCGCCCCTCGCCGTCTGCCATCAGAGGATAGAAAAAGGAAAAAAGTTTAAATCCTGAATGGACGCCCGCCTGCCTCACTAGGCCTGGAAGAGAGGGGTCGGACGCCGGTAGACCCTCCGAGGCGCGCCCTAGGTGACTAGTGCAAGCTGTGTAGGCATAGTACTGCACGTACGGTACAGTACGTCCAGTTTGTGGTGTGCGCCCGACAATACGTTCTCCGTCACAAAGCGCATTTGGGCCATCTGCATTGTGTAGCGGAGGTCTCGATCTGGGCTGGTGGGCTTGTCGACTGGCGCTGCTGCGGTGCTACAAACGGTGGGTGGCTTCTATGGAAATGAGGTGTGATTGCTTGGGAGGATTTAAGGCACGCGGGTGTTGTGATCTAGAGTTCAAGATCAAAAAAAGCCCTTTTCGACGTTCGTGACCATTTGGTTTCTGTTTCCTACCTAGAAAGGCAACTACGAATCAAACCAAGGCCGGGACCCGGCTACCTGCCCGACTTCGCCAACAGGGGAAGGCACGTTTCCCACACACACCAGCCCCCGATTGCTACAATCCAGAATTTGTGACACGATATAAAACGTATCGTGCAGGTCTTTAGTATTTCGTAACATGCTTGGCCTCCACTGATCATCGGCAGAAATATATTTAAATATCCGCACATAATACAGCATACACGGATACGTAGTAGGTAATCTAGGGTGTGCACCGGGACTGTGGCTGGTTGCTCTTTCCCCAGACAGAGCGGATAGAAGGGTGGTGATGGGATGTCGGGAGGCTGCTTCCAGGTTGCTTGGCTTACAACCCGGAAGCCAAAGTCTCGGAAAGTGCTCCCCAGTTGCGCGCTCTCTCCGCTCTTTCTCTCCTTCCATAGACCCTTGAGCTTAGTCTTGGGCTTCCAATTCTTAGTCTAGGTCTTGAGTCTTAGTAGCCCAGGGCAGGCCTACCTTCCTTTACCTTAGCTTGGAAGTTGTGGATGTCCCCATTGGATAATCTGCGCCGTCCCGTCTCGTCTTTCCCTGGAAGGAGCGGCAGTCGTTCCCGAGTTCTTTTTTAGAAACAAGCCGTTGCAGGCCGCTCCGCCCGCAACTTGGACTCTCAACCCTCCTTCCCCAGTCTGCGACGCAATCTAGAAAATACATTAAATCGCACACCTCACAGCTGCACGTGTGGCCTCGGGACACCCTCCAGCCCCAGCTCTCGTCCCAATGAGACGCGGCCGGACGACACCCCAAGCTGGGAGAGTTGCGAGGTCTGGTCAGTATTGCTGGGGACGGGAGTCCATGTTCGGTAGGTTACGCAGTTCGGTGCTCACCGGCGCCACCACCGCTTCCAGCAGGATGTTTTTTTTTTAAAGATTCGGCTCGGGGCAGCTCGTCTTGAGGTGGGGCGCCCGAGAATTGAGATGGATGACGAATACCTAGGTAGGTAAGGTAACCAACCTGCCAACCTCCTCCGAAGCCGTCGCCCATTTAGCGGTCGAGTCGGCTTGTAACTACAGTACAGTGCATACCTTACCACCCCTTCCTCGGTCGCTCTACGGTACAGTTCATACGGATTACTGCACTTAGAGATACCCTACTCGACTTGGGGACAACGAGCGGCTCGTGGGTTTTAACACTGAGATGTGTACGGGATACTTGTTGATGCTTCTTGCTACTTGTTGATGCTTCTCACTACCCAGTGTCCGCACCTCAGTTATTATTCCGTGACCGTCCGACTACGGTCCGTCCACGGCCGCCCGACAACCAGCCAGCAGGGTCGGCTAACAAGTGTGACAAAGCAAAGAAGAGCAGAGCAGACTGCTGAGCAGAGCAGAGCAAAGCGGAGAAGGGCCTCGGCCGCTTTCCCCGAAGTCGCCAGCTGCCTGCCTGGCTGCATGCCACTTTCAAGGGCGTGCATGCAAGAGACAACAAAGACGACCGTTGAGGAGCAAGCGGCAGACGGAGCTCAAGAGTTGAGAAGCAGGAAACCACGTCGAGTACTGATGGCTCGGCCCAATCACAGCAAGCGCTCTCGCCAGCCGTGCAGCACGCAGCAAGCAGCAGCAGCACAAGCGTCCAGTTCAAGCCACGGCATGCATCCCTCCACTGTGGCGTGACCAATGCTTGAACTGGCCGCTGGATGTGTTGATTTGGTCAACAAGTCCCTTCTTCTCTCATTCACGGCCCAGTGACAATCCAGAAGCCCTGCGCTTTGGTGTGTGTGCGTGTGTTGTCAGTGGTGGGCTTTGCAGAGGGCATTATTCGTATACGTACTGCTCTACACCCCTTTCAACCTATCCTATCTCTTCCCGCTAACAGCCACAACAACTTACACACTACCTACCTACCACCGTGGTCTCCAGAGATGCTGTATCTTGTACAATACACTACATGCACACACACATTACAACTCCGGATGTCCACTACGGAGTGTAGACACCAAGATACCTAACCCCACACCTCCCTACCTTACCTTCGGAAGGGTAGGCATCTCGCACGCAGGCCTTCCCGACCGGCACAGCTCCCTGAAGAGGCAGCTTTTGGGGGGCTATCAGGGAGCTACCCATACTGTACCTCAGGTATGTAGGTTGGTAGGATCGACCTTGCCAGCTTCGTAATTTCCATCACCAACTTTCTGCCTCGAGGCGCCCTACTGCGTACTGCGAACAGCAAACACGTTATGCCGTGTGCGCGCGAGCACCCACCCTCTCGGCGCACACACACATGCACCTCCCAGCCGTCACCAATGCGCCCGTCGACAGTTCACGGTCGATAGACATTGGTGCCGACTTTGTCTGGCTGCATCGAGAGCGAGCGAGAGAGGAAAAGCTGTCTGTGGCTGGCATGGCGAGACAGCGCGCGCCAGCCAGCCTCTGTCTGCAGTGTGTGGCCACTGCGCGCTAACTGCACCTGGGCAGGTCTTGTTGCCGTCTCCGTGCATGTATAGACCTGCGGTGCTACCATACCCCAAGCACATCTCTCCCGCACGCGGGTTCGCGAGTGGCAGTCATAATAGCGTGTGGTCAAGCCGTGGTTAGGTTGGTTTGCTCCTTTGCTGCGCTGTGCTCTGCTCTGCGTTGCGCTCGAGCCGGGGATAGGTGGAGCTGGCGTGTACACGGTGGGCGCTGGCTGTGGCCGTTTGTGGTCATGGCGCCGGGGCCCAGGCACCAAGTTCCCTTTCGGGAAAGTCGTCGAGTGGCGCCGTTTTTTTCTGCCTCCGCATTTTCCGTTCCTTTTGGCCCAGAATGAGGAAATATGGAGAGGGTTCCGGCCGAGGGCCGCTGTCCTTTGTTCCTTTTTCCTCTGGTTCCCTGTGAGTGTGAGCTAGGTAGCTCGCTGCACTACCACCAGATCGGGCTATGCAAGACCGGGGTCTCCAATGGCTCGTCGCTAGACACTTCCCCAAGCCTCTCTACGGCACGAACGGGCATCAACCCAGGACGGGCAAGTTCGAGGGCGTCAAGCTTTAAACTCCCCACCCTTTGATACCCGTCTGGTCTGGTCTCCAGTTCACTCTTCACAGTCCTGTACTGTACTGTAATTTTGGCAAAACAAGCGTCCAAGGGCTCAAGCGTCATCTCGGTTCTCACTCCGCACTCCGTGTGTTTGCTTTGCATGCTTAGCTTGGATGCTGGCAACGAACAGGGCATGGCTCGGCAGCACAAGGCGCGAGCGTCGACAAGTGGCGTTCCAGGAGGCGTCCCTGGGGGCGTCCCGAGGTGGTAGTACGGTAGAGCTTGTCGTTGAGACAAACTTGACTTGGCTTGACTTGAGAGTTAGGTCAGAGAGCAACAAACCGGCAGGATCTCCAAAATAAATTGAGTGGCCCTTCCTTCCTCGTTGAGCAGGAGCTGATGTGAATAGGCTGCGCCAGCTGCCTCTACCATGTATATCTCGTGCAATACATGGCGCCGCCTGCTCACGATATGGAGCAGAGTCGGCCAGCCTGCAATCTGCATCCTTTTCCCCATCCTTGTGGCCGTGTTCGGTCGGTCGTCGGTCGGTCGGTCCTGGATCTGGTCGAATCACAATGCCGTGCTGTATCAAAGCAAGCGTGGCGGCTTCTCACGTCGCTGGTGATTTCGTTTAGAAGTGCCTACCAATTGTGAGGTTCGGATGACGCCCACAACGGCGGCCAAGCCATATATAATAGGCTCTGATATTGCTTAGGTGCTCCGTGTCGCCGCCCCCCTACCCTACCCTACCTACCTTACCACCCCCTCCCCCTTCAGTGGCTGTCTGTCGTCTGTTTTTGCTGGGGAACTGAAAACGGCAGCAGCTTGCTCTGACGGGCGAGAAGACGTCTGCAAGAGTGTGGGCTTTCTTTCGGGCAGGCGACAGGGGGGGTGGTAATTGTGCCTCCCCTTCTCGCGAGCCGAGCTTGCTGGGGTCTGCTGGCTCGCCCGTCAACCCCGGTCGAGGCAATCTCGTGAACCGATTTTTTGTCCCTCAAGCTCAAGGCACCACCCCTCTCTGGTTAGCAGACAAAAAAAAAAAAGGGCCCTTCGTTCGGCCGGCGCGTTTTCTTATTACCCAACGGTCTTCTAGAAAATTGCGGGCCGTTCACAGCCTGCCCACGGCGCTCCCAGAGCCTTTCTTCTGTCGGAGGATTCTTGCTCTAATCAGATGCCCCTGTTGTCCAGACTGACATGGTCGTCGACCGGGGCTTTGCCAGCTCGACATCCTGGATTGGATGAGAGGAAGGGGGGCCGGCCAAGGGGCTGCCGTTCGAGTCCGCTCCTCCCTTCTGATCGCTCGGCTTGGCAAGATGTGGCCCCCTCACACACACACACACACACACACCCCTCTCCCCTTTCCCCTCCTCCAATCCACTCCACCGTTCCTTACCACGCCGTTGTTTCTTCTCGTACATACATTACTAGGGACTGGTGAAGACGTTAGTTACTGGAGGGCCGTCGTGGGTTCCGCCCAGAGCTCGTCCGGCTCTGTGGTCGGTCGCACACTGCCAAACCTTGACGGGGCCCTCTCTCCGTTTCTATTTGCACCTTGTTGTGTGGTGTGTGTGTACACGTGTGGTGGGTGCATTGATGTCCAAGGCGTAGCGCGTTCGATTTCTCGTCCCGCTTTCGTGAGCTCGGCATAACCTGCCTCATAGAAACCGCCCTGGAGCAAATCACGATAACTACAGAAGACGGATAACCTCGCAAATAACGTCTCGCATTCTCTTCCCCCCTTTGACATACATGTGTTTTCACATTCACTGTTTGCCTGACCTAGTTACACGGGACTTATCATGTATTGTCTGTATGTACGGAATATGCCCTCGTTGCTCCCTACTCGTGCCCTCACCGGGAACAAGCCGGGGTTGGTGCTTGGTTGAGAAATCCCCGTCTTTGGCCGAGTATTACTCGGGTAGAGACCGAGGATCAGGAAACAGACAGACAGACAGACAGACAGACAGAAACAAGATCAGGAAGGGACAGAACCGCCGTGTTGTCTGTCTGCTGCCCCATCCCTGAATCTCTTCAATCCAGGCCATAACACAGTCTTCTAAGGAGCGCAATCATAACTTCGAGGCCTGCTAGACTCATTGGCGAAATCATGCCCCATATCGACTAGCAGGGACCTCGGGGTTTGTCTCCCAGATCGCCCCGTTTCTCAACCTCCTTCCCTGTATGGTTGGAGCGGTTTCTGCGCCAGCCTGCAAGCATGTTTAAACAATTCCCTACCAGCCCAGGGTGGTCGTTAACCTTGGCCTTGCCTTGCCTCCCCTCCACCCCTCTCTTACCCCCTTGTTCCCCCCCCCCCCCCCTACCCCCGGGGACAGTGCCGAAGCCTCTCATAAAACGGCCCCCTCCACAACACGGATCGTATTGGCTTATACAAGTACACACACTCCGGCCCTACAGCATCGTCCCCCAGCCGTGATCCGATCTCTACCGTCTACTCCAGCCGCCAAAAACAAAGAAAGAAAAAAACACCCCCCCAATAAATATATATACATTCGTGCATGTTGTGTACATGTATGTGTATATGTTTCTATGCAAACGCAAACGAGACTTAGGTTACCCCTCGTCTTTTTCAAGCGAGACGTCGTTGCTCGTTAGGTTGGTTTCTCTGCAAGACCTGACCGGCTTGGTCTCGGCTTGTTCTCGACGGGAGCTTTGAACAGAGAAGAGAAAAGAGAGAAAGAGAGCGAGAAAGAGTAGAGGGCGGACATCTCTCGAGACTGGCGCCTGGCGGGTGTCTGCGAAGGAATCTGGGCTGCCCCTTGGGGAGAGGCATGCTCCCATGTCAACCACGGCAACATACACGGTCACCATGGCAGAGCTGAGGGCCGAGACGCAACACGGCGGTAGCCTCTGGTCCAACTATGGAGCCCCGGTGCAGATGTCGGGCCGGTTCAATCCCCAGGATTCGGGCTCGTCGGTGACGGGACAGCCGGCGCCACCATCGCACATGGCGCGCCCCAGGAGTCGTCAACACACAATGGACTACTCACAACAGCAGTACCACCCCGGCGGCGGAGGTGGACGGCCCCCACAGCAGCACCAACAACAACAGCAACAACAACAACAACAACAACAACAGCACCAGCAGCAGCAGGAGGAAGGCGATGCGTACGATAGATACCCGCACCCGTCACTAATGAACATCCCGAGCATAACGAGCCTGAAGCGCAGCTACTCGCAGGTGGACCAGGCGCCGCCGTACACGGAGATGGTGCAGGACCTGCGCGACGACTACAAACCGGCCAATCACGACCAAAAGCTGCTCTCCTTCAAGAAGGTCGGGGACAAGCACACCATCGTCGACCAGAAGGGGCGGATCCACGAGATGGAGATCGACGCGCAGCTGCACGGCATGTTCTTCCTGTCCGAGTTCCCGTCGGGGACGGGACCGGGCCCCTCGGCCGACGGCAGCACGCTCAACGCCGAGCTGACGTGCTACCGGCGCAACCTGTTCCAGATCAGCGGCAGCCTGTGCTTCCCGCAGATCCCGCTGTCGGTGCTGCTCGAGACGGGCGAGGCCAGCCAGATCAAGAACATGGAGGTCAGCATATCGGCCATCGAGTCCGTCGACGGCCACCCCGTGCGCCTCATCGTCATCCCGTGGAAGACGCCGCCGCCCAACTCGCCCGAGATCAGCCAGGGGCCCGACCAGGAGCCGCCCCCGCTGCCGCTGATCCCCTGGTCCGAGGGCGACGAGGAGACGGGCGGCGACCACTACGCCATCTACCCCATAGGCTGGCGGCGCCTGCAGTTTAGAATGTAAGTCTAGTCTTGTTCCCCTCTCTGGAAAGCAAAGGAAAGCAACCATGGGTGGAAAAGGGGAAGCGCGGAATGCTGAAACTTGGACCCACTAGAGCGACGGCAAACAACGGGAGACGAAAGGAACTGCAGCAACACTTTGTGCTACACCTCAAGCTGCACGGGACGCTCGCCAACGGCAGCAAGGTGGTGCTCTCGGAGCTGACGACGGCGCCCATCGTGGTGCGGGGGAGGAGTCCGCGCAACTTCCAGGCGCGCAAGGAGATCCCGCTGCTGGGGTCGAGCGCCGGCTCGCGCGGCCAGACGCTGGTCGAGAACGGCCAGGGCATCGTGGCCCAGGCCGTCATCCTCAACAAGCCGCCCTACGACTCGCGGCCCCGCGTGCCCAGCGTGCCCGGTATGGAGCTGCCGAGGACCGCCTTCACATTTAGCGCGCCCAAGCAGATGCCGCAGAGCCCCATGCAGATGCGATCAAAGTAAGTGAGACAAGATACGAGGAGACAGGAGGACAAGAGAGGGGGGATGGATGCGTAGATGCATAGATGCATAGGCAACGAGACGGAAGAAAGAAATGCAGAAATAAGGGGGAGGACACAAGCTAACAGATGCCCACAGCTCGTACCCGACAACATGGAACCCGCCGCCCGGGTCCATGCCGCACAACCCGGGGTCGGCCTCGTATCCGGCGGCGAGCATGGCGGGTGAGCCGTACCCGAAGATGCCTCTGACGGGGGCGCCAAGCTACACGGCCGAGCCGCAAGAGATGCCCATGCAGCCGTCGTCGATGCCCTCGGTGCAGCTCTCGCTCGTGGCGCAGGACCAGCAGCAACAGCAGCAGCAGCAGCAACAGCCACCCATACGAACACAGTACGCAACATACGTGCAGGGGTCGTCGGCGCCGCCCCATCTGTCGCTGTCGACGACGGCTGAGAGCTCGCTCAACGTGCCGCGGTACGTGGACAGCAACCCGCGGCCGTCCAAGAGCCCGCGGCACGCCAGCCACCAGTCGGTGGCCAGCTCCATCTCCAACGACACCAGCTCGGGCGAGTACCGGTACGGACCGCCGCCGCCGCCGTATGGCAGCGGCGCCAACAACTCTAGCGAGATCAGCCCGCAGTCGCAGCAGCACCCGTCCGCCGTGGCCGGGCCCTACGGCACCCCGTCGCAGGACAGCGGGCCCTCGGCCCCGCCCTCGGCCTCGGCCAACAGCGCCGGCCAGCCCCCGCGCGACTACTTCCCGCCCTCGCAGTCGTGGACCACCACCGCCGGCGAGCCGTCCGCCCCCAGCGTCTCCTATAGCGGCGGCGGCGGCGGCGGCAACAGCCACCACCCCGGGAGCCACGGGAACCCTAGCGGTGCCACCGGCGGCGACCGCCCCTACGCCTTCCCCAGCGTCAAGCCCGAGTCCCACCAGCAGCAGCACCCCCACCACATGCAGCCCGCCCCGCACTCGACCGCCCCCGGCGCCGGCGTGTACCCCGTCAGCCACTACACATGGAACGCGACGTGAGAGCCGGCGGTCAAATGGGCCCCCCAAAGAGGAGAATATTAAAATAATACTCCCTGGGGAAAGAGAGAGAGATTGGGGGGGGGGGGGGGGATGACAGAAACGATGCCGAGATGGGAGATGGAGGGAGGGATGGGTCCGACACAAGCAGAGAGATGATGGGATATATATAATCCCCACAAAGACCAATACCCAACCTCTACCAACCCACTCGCGGTGCGGCGGTCGACTGTGCGTGTACGTGTGTGCGTTTGTGTGTGCGGACCGACAGCCTTCTCGAACGGCCAATACCCCCCCTCCCCTCGACACATCTCTCCTCCCTCTCACCATATCCATCTACAGAGAGGATGGGGACCAAAACAAAAGGCGGGCACGCGATCACCTCTCTCGGAATTAAACCACCATCCTCCCCCCCCGAATACCAATACGTTTTACTTCTCCTTTGATATATATATATATATATGTATGCCTATATCTTGTAACCACACAAAATCATGGGCGATTCAATGGCACACACGCGCGCGTTCATCCCCCGGCTTGGGTACCTAGGGGGAATGAGAGAGAGAGAGAGATACATGTGGCATGTGGGGTTGAGCGAGCGAGCGAGCACAGCGAGGGGGGGGGGAGGGCGCGGGGAGGATGAATAGGACAGTGGAAGTGTTGCTGTGCTGTTGTTTGTGCTGCAAAGACGAACAGAGGGTCATTCAGGGGAAGGGCAGACAACTAGCGCAATATCTGGGTCTGCGTCTGTGTGCGAGTGTTCTACGAGCGAGCGAGAGAGAGAGAGAGAAGTCCATCGAGTGCGGTGCGGTGCGGTGCAAACGACGACGCGGCGTGTTTTATGGAAATGCATAATGTCTTCCCCCTCCCCCCTCCCCCCTACCTTTTTTTCTTTCCATTCACATTCCCATCCACATTCCCAAATCATCATTATTATGCATCATTGCCATGTCCTTTCTGCTTACTTACCTTACCTATCTTTCTCGCTACATATATATTCCCCCGGACCGGACCGAAATTAGCTTCTTCGTTCTCGTTCGCCCATTGCCAGCGGTTTTTTTTTTTTCATCTTCTGGTCGGCTTGGGTTGGTTTGTTTTGTTTTAGTTTCTAGGCGGCAAAAAAACTATCGTTTCAAGTGCTTTGCTAGCGGTATTTTCTTCTTCTGGTTTGCGTGTCTGTTTTTATTCAGCCTTTTTGGGGGGCTCTTGGTTTGTTTTTGTTTTGTTTCATGGGGGTGGTGTGGTGTGTCAGCGGCATTCGTTTTTTCGCTTTCGGGTTTTGTTTTAGTATGTGAGCATGCATATTATACATACACATCATACATTACATTACATTGGTGGACCACCTACCGTGTCTTTTGCATTTTGGCCGTGCTGTATACCTGCTCTCTTCTTATGCGTTGCATATTCAGGGGAAGTGGTTCTTTACGCTTGCTTCGTCGAAAAGAAGCCCGGGACAAACCAGCACGAACGGACAAGGTTCCGTTTGTGTGCGTGCAGAGAAAAAGGCTGTAAGAATTGGAAGTCTGGTTTTCGTATAATCCAGACTAGAGGACATCTTGTTCGTTTCTACACAATTACCTAGGCTGATATGGGCGCCTGTCTTGACAACAATTAGACCAAAAAGGGGCTTGAAACAACAGATATTCTCATTTAGACACGTCAATAGCGACGGCGTTAGCCATCGTCTGCATACAAAAAGTACAATGCGAGGCCACGACATGTACAATAAAGAAGAAGAAGAAAAATAAAACTTAATTAAAAGTTTACAACCGAATCTCAAAAAATAGAGATGAAGAAAGTATTTTTAGCTGGCGGGTAGATTGGGTGGCAAACATGGACATGAAAAATATTAGGTCCTACCCGGAATCGAACCGGGGTTACCGGAAGAGCCGAGTTTGTTCAGAATCCGATGTGATGACCGCTACACTATAGAACCGACCGTTCTGGATTGATGGAGATTGTGGGTCCTAAAGCGCATCAAGGGGGATGACGAAACACGGAAAGGGGAACAAAATCAGCCAGGTATTGCATTCTCCGTCCAGGACGAGTGCGCGAAAGCATCGTAGCTAGGATTCAATTAGACCAAGTTTGAGTGCTGCAAGCAGCCGCGCCGCACGTGCCGATGCAGGCAGGCTCTTTGGGAGGGGGCGTGTTCCGCGGCTAGCTGGTGTCAGATGGGCAGTATAAGCGGGGCGACGACCTTGGGGACGGACCGATTTTCTAGCGCGCGAATGCGGGAGCTTCCACACTCGCAGTTGCACACCTTACCGAGTCTTACCTACCGACTACTCTTACATCAAATCGCTTGATTAGTCTCTGCTCTTATCTCACGACGACTGATGAGCAAATCATACAACCAACTTGCACCCGCCGTGCCAAAATCCACATATCAAGTAATCCAAGCACATGGAGACAATGTTTGAGCTCCCGGATGCAAAGCGGTATGTGAGCCTGAGATGAGACTGGAACTGGTTTTCTCGAAAAAAGTAAACGCTAATTCGGAACATCAGTGTGAGGCGGCAGGATCTGTACGACTCGGCGTCAGACCGGCAGCCAAGTCCTGGCGACGACGGCGCAGAAGCTGAGTTGCGCGCCAAGCTGAATGCTCGTCTCTCCAACCTGCTCGCCATGGACCTGCGCCCGCCCGAGGCAGCGGCCAGCGGGGTGGCCCAGGCAGCTGGCGACGGCAGCGGCGAGCACCAGGACGAAGATGAGTTCGAGTTTCGACTCTTCTCAACCTCGGGAGCAGCGCCCAAAGTCGTCCTCGAGGACGACAGCGGCGCACGTAATGGTCGGCCGGCCATCGCGCAGCGGCCCGTGTCCTTCTACATCCGGGGAGAACTGACACCCGAGGAACACGAGAGGCTCCGGTTTTCGGCAGTAAGCGGCAAGGACGTCCTGGCTGGAGCCCAGCAGCGGGCCTGGGGGTTGGAAGTGCCGTGGCGGGTTACCAAGATCACGATAGGAACAGCGCAGAAGAGGCCAAAGACCGGCAGCCAACCGTCTGGGCTGTCAGAACTGGCTGGCGAGCACTCAAAGAAGAAGACGCGGCCGGGGAAGAAGATGAGGATAGCAGCGAGGATCAAAGAAAGGGCCCAAAAAGAAGCGGCGGCCGCTCTCGAGAAGAAGAAGATGACCAAGGAGGAGCATCTGAAGGAGAAGAAGAAGCGGCTGAACCGAGAGAAGAAGCTGAAGCGGAGGCAAAAAGAAAAAGAGAAGAAACAGGCCGGCAAGGGCGAGGCGGGCGAGCAGTCCGAGTCAGAGGGCGACGATGCAGATTAATTGCTACCTACCTACCGAGTGCGATATCCATTCCTGTATTGTCAGCTTGTATTTATACACAGATACCGAGCACCGAAGTAAGGTAGCTCTGCCGACTCTTTTTGTCTTTATGAAATCACGATGCCAAGTCTAAAAATGAAAAAGAATTGGTCAACTACTCGCGGCCTCCAACACTCGTTTGCCATTCTTTCCGGTCTAAATCGCTTTTCTGGCTTCAAAATCGCCAAGGTGTGATTGCGGTTGTGGCTTTTGCACCAATATTTGATACTTCCAGTTACGGAAGGGCATACTTGCAGATTGAAATAAATTTCCACTTGGGTTAACCCACCCTTCTGTTGAGCTAGAAATTGCAGTGCACTCAACTCTTCGTTGTGATTGGCTATCTTCTTCTCTTTTCATGGTGGGTGGCTACTTTCTTCTTCAAAACCATTAACCGTCAAGGTTCCGTGTCAGGTGTGGGGCTCTCCTCCCCCACATTTCCTCTTTTGGCTATCCATTCAAGCTTTACATAGTACAGCTATCCCTGCTGACCCTGCAGCTTCTCTAGCACCGAGGCGGGAGGTTACCTAAGGTTATAGCACTCGTCCCCTACTGCACTCCAGTACGCGGCAGACCAGCACGACGCCACTACCTCCCGACGGCACAATACCCGCGTCGCCATCATGAATGCGCTGTGGTCGTCGCGCGCCTCGGGCGACGGTGCCGCAGGCGAGAGAGAGAGCGATAGCGAGAGCGAGAACGAGAGTGAGAGGCCGCCTGCCGAGGGCCCAGACGCTTCCGAACCCCAAGTCGACACGCCCATTGAACAAGTCGGCCCTGATCCGTCGCTGCCTTCATCGTCATCGTCGACCTTGTTGACACCGGCCCCGTCCTCGGCTGCCGCCTCGTCCTCGTCCTCCTCTGCTCCCAGACCGAACCCCCAGAGCATCCCCAACCTGCGCACCGTTCCCAACGCCCGCCCCGTGCTCCAGAGAAACCAATCGGCACCCCAAGCCCCTCCCCCAGGTGTCCCCCCTCCGGCACCAGCGCCGCCGCCGCCGCCGCCGCCCCCCCCGCAGGCTTTAGGCGCCGATGCATCTTTAAACCCTCCTGATTCGCTGTCCCTCGCCCAGCTCCGGCGCATCGTAGCCGAGTTCCCGCGCACCGAGCCCATCGCCTATGACTATGTCTACGAAGACGTGGGCCCCATCGACGAGGAGATTGACGAGTGGTTCATGTACAACTTCTGGCAGTGGGTGCGCCTGAACGCCGCCAACCGCGCCTTTTACGGCGTCTGGGCCAGGCTCCCTGCCCGCGACTACAGTTGGGACGAGGCCGGTCGTGAGGCCCAGCAGAGCTTCGTGCGCGAGGCCCTGGCCTCGATGCAGTCGCCCGACAAGAGCACGCGCGGCGAGGCCATAGGCGCCCTCGTCTACCTGGTCCTGGGGCGGTGGACCGAAACGGTTCGCGCCGCGTCCATGCCCAACCTGACGGAAGCCAAGGCCAAATCGGCGGCCACAAAGGTCCAGCTCGACGCCATCCGGGCCGGAGTCCAGCTGCTCTCGGACTGTGACGGCATCCCGGTCATCTGGGCTGCACTGAAGAGCGCTTTCGAACCCTTCTGGCACGTGTGCTCCCAGTCGGACAGCTTCCTTTCCTCTTTCGCTGGTTCTTGCTGTTTGCTAATACGGGCGAAACAGGACCGACGAGCACCCCCAGAATCTCCAAGTGCTGGCTGAGGAGCTGATCCATCTGATGACCATCATGTACATGGCGCTGCAAGTAGCGCTGGACGACCCCGATGGCCTGGCCTCGGTCCACTCCGAACTCCGTATGAACAGACTTGCCCGATATGCAGCACAAGCAGCTGTGGCCCCCTGCTGACCCCGAACCAGTTGCGCTCAACCCGAACTTGGTCCACTTCATGCTCCATGCCACCGCGAGGCTGAGATGGGACGAGGCGTGCATCCTCCCACAAACCCAGGTAAGCAGTGCCTTCCTTGGTCGTCATGGAAGTGCTGGCTGCGTGCTGACAAGGGCTTAGGTTTTCCTCTTCTTTTTCAAGTCGATACTGCTCGTATTTGGGGGGTCGAAGGAAATTGCACATACCAAGAAGACCACCAGTGAGACGCAAAACGATGACGGCGAGAAGAGCACAATCACAGCCTCCCCCTTGGACTACCACGTATTCCGGCAGGAAATCACCTCAAAGTACCCTGCATACATCCCCCCTCAGCCCGCAATCCCCCTGGAAGCAGAGCAGACGTCTCTGCTCCCCCAGCTGCCCAATCACCCAACTCGAGACAGGAGCACAAATGGCATCTTGCCAGGCCCTCCCGGCCAGAGCGGCGGCGCCTCCATCCTGCATCAACCGGTCCACATCGCGACCCCCGCACCGTCGCCGCCTCCCAGCCCGGGTCCTGGCGGCAAGGGCGGTAAGAAGCAGAACTACCAGACGAACCAGAACTTCCCTTTCATGTACCCGCCCCTGGATGCCACGAGCAACAGCGCAGGCGGGAAAGGCGGGGCCGGGCTTCAGGATCTTCTCGTAGGCAGGAGATGGGAGGGAAGCGATGTGCCCGCGTCCATCCTCGAAGCCGGCGAGCTGTTCTCTCGGCGCGTGAGAATGCCCCGGGCCACCAGGCAGCTCTGGGACGAGCGAGAGAAGTTCCTGAAGTTCGAGCGGGGGTGGGATGGAGAGGACAACGACATCGTCGACGAGCTAGACCTCTCATCGCTCACCCTCGAGGAGAAGGAGGAGCTGGGCCTCTTGACGGCCGACGAGCAAAAACAGATGGCGCCTGAGCCCGAGGTGGACTATGGCCCGCGAGAGCTCGACGAGCGCACCAAGGAGCGGCTCAGAGCCGTCGAAAGCTTCTATGTGGGTGCCAAGCCCGGCCCACAATGCTGTTTGTGACTGAATTGTTTTGCTAACCGCAAGCGCAGAGCGAGGCGTTGCCGCATCTTCAATCACTAGTGATTGTGCTCTTGAAAGCCGTTGTAGCGATTGCTAGTAGCCTGGTTCCGCCGCCTCCTCCTAACGGGCAACAACACCCGGCCGCTGCCGGCCAGAACAACCAGCGTCTGAATGGCGGCGGGCCAGGTGCGGGTAGACAAGACGTGGCTAACGGTCATGGAGGCGCTGGCAAGGGAGAACTGAGCTCGCCGTCCGAGAACGACGTGGACGAGGCTAGGAGCAGAGAGATTGCCGCCAAGGCGGTGACGGGTATCATGATCCTCTTGCTGAAGTGGCTCAAGCTGTCTCGTAAGTTTGGGGAGGAATCCAAGACTAGGTCTCTCCCTCAGCTAACAATGCCGCCTAGATGTTCTCAAATTCGAGTACATGACTCAGCTCTTGTTAGACTCAAACTATCTCCCTCTCGTGTTGAAGCTGTTTGCTCTGCAGGATGTCCAGCAGGTAGTCGAGAGCAAGACGGACCGCATTGAGCAGAGGTAAGAGAGCTTCACTCATTCGTCTTCTCTCCCTAAAAGTCTCGGAGCTGATCCCACATCCCTGCTCAGTTTCTTCTATTTCTGCGGTTCTCGAGCGGGGGCTATCCCGAGCAACAACGTTCCGAACCCGACGACGACGGAGTTTGAGGAGGACATCAGCGAGGAAGAGGAAGACGAGGCCGCCCCGCCGCCCATCAAGCAGCGGCGGTCTCCGCAGAGGGCTGGCTTCGAGGAGGGCGAGGCGGCCGCAGCCGCAGCCGGGACGGCGCCCGCCGCACCCGCCGGGGAAGAAAAGCCGACGGCGCGGCCCGAGGTGGACGAGCTGGGGTACCCGGTCAACCCGCTGCCAAAAGAGCCCATTACTGAGTTCTCGCGGCGCAACTTCTTCACGCTCATCAACTACCTGCGCGTGATGCAGAAGATCTGCAAGCACAAGGCGCACCGCAACCTGCTCATGGTCAACTACAAGAGCTCCAACATCCTGCGCAAGTCGCTCAAGGTGCCGCAGCAGGAGCTGCGGCTGTACACGCTCAAGCTCTTCAAGAACCAGGTGCCCTACTGCGGGCGCAAGTGGCGCCAGAGCAACATGCGCGTCATCACCGCCGTCTACCTGCACTGCCGCCCCGAGCTGCGCGACGAGTGGCTCGCCGGCTCCGACGTCGACGCGGAGGTCGAGGAGGCCCTGCCCCTCGAGCAGGCCCTCCGCTCCCTCACCCACTGGTTCAACATGCGCAGGTACCCCGACAAGATGGCCCCCGAGGTCCGCCAGGCCCTCCGCGAGGAGCAGGACTTTTTCGTCCGCGAGCTCGACAAGGTCGACCTCAACTGGGACGCCATGGCCGATGGCGACGACTCGTCCGTGCGCCTCGAGTGGAGCGACCAGGACCCGTCTGCTGCGTGGGGGTGATTTGGGCAGTGTTATCTTGTAGCGGTTTGTTTCTGCCTCGTGGATTGGGGGAAGGGGTGCTTATTGGTTAGGTTATTTTACACAGGTACACACGCTCGCGCTCACGTCGTGTAATTGTTCAGTGCGAGAGGGCGAAACTTGGGATTTGGCGTGACCTGGCTGTTTGGAACGGGTGGGATGGGCCACGACAAATAAAATTATATACTGTCTATACAATTACCAGTGCTGAAACAATTTTCTGCTCCATTTCGACAACCCCCCGTCCTCGGGGAACGAACTAACGGACCAAATACGAACAAAAAAGGGGGTCAGAGACCCGAGATTTTGCTTGCTGATTGCCTCTATACATAGCTTGTCTATTTTATTTACCTATGTAGTGATCTACACGACTTGGAGTAAGTCTTTTTTTTTTGCGCGCGGGGGGTCGGGTATCTGGAGTCATGAGAGAAAGATAAAAAGAGAAAACGAAAAGAAAAATGGGGGAAAAAGGGACCTCTAAGTGTTCTTCGTCTAGCCGATAGACTCGACTTCTCGACCGAAGCAATGCCAGTGTTCTCTCGCACCCCTGTTTTGTTTCCATCTGAAAGTTGTGTTCGTTATTCATGTCTCGCCGAACCTCTCAGAGTTCATGGTATGTGTATTGCCGTTTCGTCAAGCATGCTCTTTCTTTTTCCAATTCGGCCGTTCTTAATCATACAAGACCCGTTGGGCATCTCTTCCTTATCTCACAGCTCAAGAGTGCCAGCCAGCGAGCCAGCTTCCGCAGGGGTGAGGTTTCAGTTCGACTGGGTGTCCAAAATCACGTTACCAGCAGTTGAGTTTCACCGGTAGTAGCCACTCTGTGATGACGGGTACTGCCCGTACGTCTGCCCCATCTGTGGTTGTTGTGAATACGGGTTTTGGGGGGGGTACTGCGGCGGCGGCCCCTGAGAGTTGTATCCCTGGGTACCGTATAACCTTTTCGCCTGTTTATTCTGGTGGCCCAGGCTCCTAACGCAGAACCCGGTGCACGTTCCAATGAGGAGAAACAGTCTAGGGGGCCAGGTTGTTAGCACCTCCGCTACTTCCTTTCTGGCTCGGGGGTTCGTTGCCCAACGAGAAGGGAGAGAAAGGAGTATGGATGAAAGGCAAGGAAAGGTGCGGCCTACATGATAACGCCAGAGGCATAGAGGGCCACTTTCGTCGCGTTGCAGAGCGAGGCCAGGCCGGATACTCTATCCAAGAGATCGTCGCCGGCTGGTGCGGCAGCTGCGCTGCCGCCGCACTCTGCGGTGAAGCCGCTCTTGTTGACAATCATGCCGGCGATGAAGAAGGCGCCGAGAAAAATGTCGAGGGGGATGAACAAGAAGACTCGGAAGGTGCCGCCATCCGATATGCATTTTATTAGAAAGACGTTGAATAAGCCCAAGAATACGAGAAAAAATGCTGCACCTGCGGGAAACAGGAGATTCCTGTTTCTCTCCAGAACCCCCTTGGCCTCATCCGTGTCCTTCAACACCCCGGCTCTGAAGAGGAGAACGCCGAAGACGACCAAGACGAAGAGGGCAAGGATAACCTGTATTACTCGAACGCACGTGTTTGCCCTCTTGGCATTTTTGAGCTTCTCTGGGTTGACGTAGCCGTTGCCGCTCATAATGGCGAGAGAAAAAGAGTGTGTTTATGTTGTGTTGTGTGGTGTGTGTTGTAAGTTGTGGAATGCGAAAGATGCGGGAACTGTTATTAGTTACCCTAGGTAGGAAGGTAGGTAGTTGAGCAAAAGAAATCGAGAAGATATCAGCCTCTTCACCAAAGGTCAAATTTTCTCTGCACTTGAAGAGAAACGTCTACACGCAGTGGACATTTCAAATCAAGAGCGAACAGGAAGAAAGAGCGAGACTGAACGAGGGATTCTCTGCTGAGCAACGGAAGATCGGGGGGATAAGTGGGCAGCTTAAAGGGTCCGTCCACTACCGACGCTGCGGGCCAAGCAAAGCCGTGGCTTGCTCCGGGTCGCGGGGCGGGCCCCGGCCCGGCCGCCTGTTGCATTGTTGCATCAATTGTCAAAGGTGAGGCGCAAGTCTCCTCGCCGCGCCCAAAGCCCGGCCCAATTTTTTGTTCGCCCTTCTAATCCGTGCAACACATAAGCAATCGGCAAGGTGGAACATGGGGAAAAAGGGGAGAGAAAAAAAGGAAGAAAAAAAAAGGATGCGCCCATCTTGTCAGTTCAGTTGCAGTCGGAACGAGCAAGCTTGTTCATTGAGGGTCGAGTTAGTCTGAGGCGAGAACCCATTTTGTTGCTCGTAGCTCCCTCCAGCTTTGCCGTCAATCGGGACCGGTGCCAGCATTCATTCGGGGTGCTGTAGCGGGAGACCCAGGGTTATCCGGTTTACCGTTGGGCCCGAGACCCTGGGCCCAAACAGTCGCCACCCCGACTTGCGATTGACAAATATTTCGAGATGAAACAATTTCCTAGTGTACGACTGTAGGGAAGTCATGCCCCGTGACTGTGCCGATCCAGGGTCCGTTTCCATGTTGATGGCTAAGATGACATCATGCCGTGTGCAGGGCTGCCGCGTCCAATGCAAGCAAGTCATTAGATCTAACCCCACTTAGCCCCAGTCCTAACCCTGACCAAATGCCACGAAGCTTTGGCCCTCAACAGGCCGGTGCGGCACGCCAACTAAACTGCACCCGCGTCGGCTCCCTTGCCGCAGGCCAATTTGGGCCCGTTCTTGACATCCAAAAGTCTCCTCCATATGGCCTTTTCTTAGTCAAGAGACAAACATGAACGGCTATATCAGATTTCACCATCACCACCGAATCCCGATGTTGGAAGGAGCGGGATTTAACATCAATATAGATTTGCTGCCTCGAAGGGAAAGATGGTGATGAATCTTGATCACCGCACCTTCTGGTTTCAAAGTTGAAGATTGTACAAGAAAGCGACCAAACTGCAGCCAACTGGCAGGAATCTGAACATCCTGGGAGTACCTTGGTTTGTGCCGATCACGAGATCGATTATGCCTTTTGTTGGAGGAAAAAGTTGAGGCTTTGGGACTCCTCTTTTCTCGGCCTAGCAAGTTTGCCAGCCCGCTTCGCGGCTTTACTACTGTCTTTCTCCTTGCATGTCTGCACTGAGCTAACAAGAAATGGTGTTTGCTATGTTTTTCTCTGCTAAATCCCATCATCAGGGAGCCATGATCAGTCATAAGTAATATGCAGGTTGATGGTTTGCAGGGAAGATTCCAAGCTCGGCTTTCAAACAGCCAGCTCCTTCAAATCTCGGAACCAATTAGAGCCCCGACTCTCAATCCGGAGAGAGCTGGTTGGCTCGCAGTCTCGCACGGGAATTCAACCCAGTTCGGCTCTGCCAAAAAACCGAAACCACAACTTCGATTTCCCCCATAATCCGTTTCCCAAGGCAACGGATGCATTCAGCCAAAAATAACCTCTGAAACCCAGCCTGGCCACACAGCCCTATTTACCGAGGAAATTAGCGCCTCCGACGAGTTCTCGGGTACAGTACCCTCGCAGCCCTTTCACCGAGCGAGTATAACCGCCTCCATTTCTCCCTACAGCGATGCAGCCTAAACCGGGGGATTTCTTCTAGACGCTGTCCCCGCATTGAATAGGTAGGTGTGCATGAGTCACACCTCGAAAGGCTGCCCAACGTGGTTGCTTGTTCGGCAAGGCGTTGCTGACTTGTCCGGTTCCCGTCGTGACCAGTTGAACTCAATTCGATCATGTCTCCAACAAGGCCAAGAAGAAGTCCAATCAAGCGCCTGGAGGCAGTGGCTCATTTCAATACCTTGACGAATGAGCACGCCGTTCCTTGATTGGATGCAGTTGCCGCCAACTTCCATGCCTGCCGAACCAACAGGCTGGAGAAAGAGTGTGTCCTTTGGCCTGGGATTGGCCTTCTTAACGCAGCGCGCTCACCTCGTAACTTAGTTTCTCTTTTGAACGTTTACCTATTAGCTTGCCTCGGGCAATCTAGCGAACCGGGCTCCTGGGACACATGTTCCACGTATGTTAGATTACTATTATCATCATCCCCGGTGTCCCGACTTGGGGCAATCATTCAACGGAACGGAACGGGCTGGGCTGGGTTTGTTTCAGAGTGAAGTTGGCCAATCAAGTGTCGGAACATGCAGCGAAGAAGCTCGTCGAGACTCATTCCTGGGAGTGACCCAGGAAGCGGCCACAACTCCGGGCCATGTGCTGTTGGCCTGTCAGCAGCGCTTATTGCCTGCGGATCTTTGCTGGGTAGTACTAACAATTGGATCTGGGAGATTCAGCCATGCGACGTCGCTGGCGGTGCTGCTGTGCTGTGAGGCTCTGTGTTACATCAAAGCCTCAATTACAACCCTCCCGCAGAAACAGAGACGGGAACGCCTCAAGGCAGAAGCGATTGATTGTGAGACGTAAAGTTAACGCAGGAGCGAGATGTGTGAAGTAAACATACATAGCAGGCTGGATTGTTCGATATCGTGTAACATGAGCGAGCAGCAATCATGATATATAGCCCCGAGAATCTCCAGCTTTCGTGATTTGAAAATCCCAGATACCAGTACACATTCATTAGCATCTCCAGAGCTGTCTTTTCTTTGATTACTTCCTTCTTCCTTCCTTTCGCATTGGCTGTACCGCTCTTACACCGTGTTGACCGCGTCCCTCGAAGCCTCTCCCGTCTCTCCTTGACCAGCGAATACCATCATCACCATGCGTTTCAGCACCGCAACCTTGACCACCATTCTTGCTTCAGCAAGCCTGGCAGTGGCTGCGCCTTTCTCCATCGACGACATCGGAAAGGCTTTCTCCGACCTTACCAAAATCTCCATTCCCAGCATTTTCAAGGGAGTTTCTGCCGCCGACATCCCCAGGAGCGCCGCCAAGCTCCCCAAGCTCCCCGTAATCCCGGGCCTGTCCACCATCAGTACCCTGTTCGACCTCACCAAGCTCATCACGACGGTCGTGGAAGAGGGCCCGGACCTCTTCAAGAACGCGTGCGGCGACTCGACCTTTGTCGACCAGGGCTCCGAGGCATCGCCGCTGGTCATCGACTGCGAGCGCATGTGTGACAACCTCTCCGGCCCTGGGGCCTTCACCATTATCGGCGAGGATCGGCAGCTCGCCTCGTTTGGCACGTGCGCCTTCGGCGCTGACCCGGGCACCCTAGGCGCCGCCGTCGTCGGCACCGAGGACATCCGCGACCTGGTTGCGTCGTCCATCGCTGCCTTTAAACGCCAGAGCGACGGCAAAGTCGGCTCCAAGGGCAGCATGGCCTGCGGTCCCATCGGTGTTAATGTCGACTGGGGTCTTTACCACACCTGAGATACATTTGTATGTGGATTGTAAACGTGGGTGCTCTGGGTTGCGTGTTTGAAGTTGATGTCTGAGAAAAGTTGGAAAGGGGGTGTGTATTATTAGGCAATGTTTGTGGCTTTGATTGTTTTGTTTGTAGATTTCTAGGATTTGATTTGATCTACAGCCTCAAATTGTCGATTTGCTTTAAAGGCTGGACAACCCAGTCGTGAGTGAATCAGAAAAGCAATGGAAGCTACCCCAAGTCACAGTGCTCCAGATGTGTTTGTAACAACGGCGGCACAGACTAATACCCGTCCCAGGTTCTCTCCTCTGTATGTCGTAAGACTTGTCACTCCAGCCAGTGCTACGGGCTTGAAACATTCGGATCTCTATCCGGAGGGGGTGAAAGCAGTATAGATACTGAGCCGTTTAAATTGTGATTATATATATATTGCTAAACGAAACTAGAAAGTAGACTAACGAGATTAGAATGGGAAGCGGAGTTATCCATATAGGGATGGAATTTCAAGAAGACGAGGTGGATTTGGTAAAGAGGGAATTGTCGGGCTTGGGCGGCCTCCTGATGATGGATACTGTGTTTTGGTGGAGAAGAGCTGGCAATGGAGGAATTTGGATGTAAGTAGACAACTATGGATGCTTATTGTGATTGCCGTATGATTGATCTCTCGGTCAGCTGCAGCCAGGCGGCTGCCAGGCTTTTACACGGATCCCTGCATGTCACGGTTCACTCTAGGCTCAAGCCTGCCTCAGTCGCTCCTTCCATCTTTCAAACGGAGGGCACCGCAAGCAACATCTGAGCAACAGCGCCCAGTACGTCCCCGCTTTTGCCTTCATAGGCAAGCTTCCGCTTGATTCTTTTCAACGAAAGCACGTAACTAAAAAACAACCCCTCTGGTGTATCGGTTAACATCGCGGATTCTCACTCCGCTGCGCAGGGTTCGACTCCCTGGGGGGGTGTTACTTTTTTGCGTCTTTTTCTTCCCTTAATATCAGGTTAGCCTCGTGATTTAGGAACTTGTAATTATTTTTATCTTACCAGCCTCGTAATCCTATTAGTCTCGGATCATTTGACGAGAATAGCGAGATATTTAGCCGTACGTTTTGCAATGGTTGTCTTCGCCGCGCTACAACACGAGGGTAATCATAGTTGCTGGAAATGGGAGATTATAACTTCTTCAATTAATTTATTATTCTAGTATGGGGTACAAACAATGGAGCTATGAGTCACCGATGATCTGAAGCCCAGTTAACCGGTATCCTGTAGCACATTCTGTCGTGAACGCAGGTGCTGGACTAGAAGCTGCCAGCTCCCTGACTGTTCGCCTCAATTAACTAACATCATTCACTGGAGAAGTTAAGTAAGTTGCCTCAAAAGATGCGTTCTTTCGGCTCGCTCATAAAATCCGTATTACAGAACTGGATGCGACGATGACCGTGGGAAAACCTCTACCAATCAACAATCAACAAATGGGTCGACCAAATACCTCAAATTCTTAAAGATTGTATATATCTAGAAGGAGCTATGACATGGCATTGAAACTCAATTGGTTTTATCTAAATCGGGCTTATTGAGGCCGAGTTATGGATGGTTTGGTGTGCCCTTTTTTTTGTTGGTAGCGTGCCTGCGTAAAAGGACTCTCAAAATAAGGTTCAAGACTGCAACCGCCCGGTAGCTAGAGACTGCAACCGCCCGGCAGCTGAAGGGCCGCATGAAGAAGCTGGTCGCCTAGGTGGGTAAGGTAGTCGTAGTCTTCAGCTGTCGGGCTTAACTAGGGGGGATATTTCGAGGAAAAAAAAACGCAATGTTTTCCACTTTGACGGCATTCCCACCGGAAGTCCGGAAGTAAAATGGCAAGAGTTGAATTACCGAGGTAGTCAAGCAGGAATTGCCGCCGCCAACCTGCGAGTGAAGGGTCTACAAGGTCCTTCCCTCGGGCCACCAGCAGTATCTCTTGACCACTCTCCATCGAAAACTTGGGCAGAGACACCTACCAGTCAAGCACATCAAGCCAAGATCCCTCAGGTTAATTTTAGTTACAATAAGTCAATCTCCAGTTCCAATTGCCGTCTCTCTTCAATTGAGCTGCGACCCTGACACCCAGTCCTACAGTAATTACTTGCCGCTACGATGAGCGCTTCACCGTCTCGCTCGTTTACCACGGGGTCCAGAAGATCCCTCCTTAGAACCCCGCCACCACCGCCCCCGCCACCACTGTCGACCCCGGGGCAGAGTCAACCACAGGGGCAATCCGACTCCGTGGGGAGCCAGGGCGGGGACTGTATTGAGGCCGCTGGGCTTGGACAGAAAGCAGAGAACCCGTTAGAGATGGTAGATGGCGAGGAAGAGTGGGAGGTTGACCGTATCTTATCCTCTAGAATACCAATACACGGCCGCCTAGAGTACCGAGTACAATGGACAGGCTGGGACTGAGATACAACCTGGTACCCAGCTGGGAACTTCAAGAACGCCCCGGCGAAGCTGCAAGAGTTTCACGAACAACGCCCTAACAAGGCGAAACCGCCCAAACTCCTACAGCAATTTAATATATTTAAATGAGAATGGCTTCTTTATTGGAATTAGTTAACTACCCAGGTATTAAATAAGAAGTTGATATTGGGGGAAATGGGTGAAGCTATGCCAAGAGGACGGATCGGGCTTAGTGGGGGTTCTCAGGCTCGGGGCCCTGCCGCAAGGGACATCCCGCAGTGGATCTAGCAAAACTCCTTCGCTTAAAGACCCTTAAAAGATAAAATGGCCAACTTTCTCGAGGGCCTAATTTGACGACCGTCGTTCTTCTGTGCCCAACTAGTTTCCTGTCTTCATGACGCGAATCAAGTATCACTTGCCGTGGAAGTTGGAGCGACCCGGCGGAAAGGATTGAGATTCAGTCTGTTTTACTGCCTATGAAGGAACCTCAAGCCCGAATTGACACCAAAGTCATGCATAACACCGGAAAAACTAAGAGGCACTCCGACGGGAACTGGGGGCAACCACCGACCCCGTCTTGTCACCAGGCCCATCCGTGGACGGTCTCAGACCCTTTTTTGGTTGCAGCCACATATGCGACCTTCCCCAGACCTGGGAGCAGGCCGGCAGCCTTAACAAGACAGAGGAATCCCAAAGACATAGGTTGGGGGCATTCCAAGGACTTCACCCTGCTCAGCGGAGCTGCAGCTTGTGCAACAATTCACTTCAAACGGCTCGGAGGAAGAGCCAACAGCTGCACAGCATTCCATCTGTCGTGTGCTCGCTAGAGGCGGTTTACCTGTAACTCCTGCCTTGTTTGTCGGCGGCGCAGAGGGCAAAGCCAGAACTCACCGACGTCGGGTGCTCTTTCCTGACGCTGAGATAGGTCAAGTCTAGATTGCTGCCCGGACAGCCGTGAAGTAGCTGATGCCGTACCCAGCTGTAAGAAATAGTGGATAACTCCTCCCTAAGATTAAGCTTCCACCATGTTAGGCTAGTGGTTGCAACACCATCTGTTCGGCCGTAAATACGTACACCTAGATTGCCATTCAAGTCGGCAAGAGGAAGGAAAGCAGGAGCGAACGGTGCCCGACCTTGCCTCTCGGCTTATAGGTTAGTAACTTCTCAAACGCGGGAAAAGCGAGCGCCTCACTTGGGAGGCGTCCCGAGGGCATAGCTAACGCACGTTCCCACAGCGCCCGTTGACTCGAAAATATTACCTGTCAAGAAGTCTGGATCTTTTCGTCGCTGCATTGCTTTCTTTGGCGATGCTGTACACTAGTGGTTTTAGTACTTCCTGATTACTAGTCTGTTACCAACCCTTCCGTGAATATCGAGCAAGCCCATTATCCAAGACAACCACTGACTTATTACTGACTCGCTGCCTGTCTGGTAGGTAAAGGGTATCCGTATCGGCAGTCGAGGTCCGAAAAAAAGCGGAAAGGATTGCGGATCGTCGTGGGCACTTGTCCCGATCTGGTGATGGATGGCACCCGGGCTGGCCAGACTCTTTAAAACCGCGCAACATCAAGAGACGAGGAATGCCACCCAACAAGTACGGAATACGGAATACGTAATGCCCCAAAAGTGATTGTTCGTTCAGGCGCGCACCATCGACGCCACGATGCCAGACTCTGCGCCGAATGTCTGCACTCGTCGACGCCCGCATGCGAGCTCGTCGTGCGGCTGGACAACACGACGGTCGGGGTGTGGTGCCCGCCAATCAGACGAGCCGCTGCTGGCCGGTTTGTGCTCCCTTTCGCGCCCCATCGCCTGTGCCTGACCGGGGAAACATACGCCACGGTTCCCCCTCGCATGCGGTAATACGAAGTGCAGGGGTCTGCTCTTAGCTGGGGCAAGCCGGGGCGAACTGAGGGCTGCCACGCAAAAAGAGACACATCAATAAGGGGGGGAAGGGGGTTGAGCGGTCTCTTTGCTTCCAGTCCCAGGGACTCTGCCCATGCGTAATGTGTTATTGATTGCCTTTTGAGAAAGAGAGAAGAAGCAGCCGTACGCTCGCTCAAGAGGCCGACGTTGGGCATCTCTCAATAGCTTCCACTCGCTCCAAGGCTCGTCTCTCGACAGACGGCCTCTATACTCTCGCTTTTTTTCTTCTTTTTCTCTCGAACCTGCTCGAGCTAGAGAGGCAGTCACTCCGCGATATCTCTCAAGGAATTAAACAAGAATTTCACTGCCTTAATCCGTCTTTCAACTCGAACGGTTCTTTCACTTTTCGGGACTTAAACACTATTTGCTCCAGGGCTGTTCGTTGTGTTGGACGGGCATTCCATAATCTAATGTCTAGATCCCAGAATACCACTAGATGAAGCCGCACGCGACCCTTTTCGCCGGCCTGCTATCGCTCGCTGCGAGAGCCGGCCGGGCAGACCCGACATGGCCAGCCGCCACGGACGAGATGGAGGAGATCATCTACCAGCTGCACGACTTCAAGGCCCGGCTGTTTGCCGACGCCGTTACTCCTTGCAGTAACGAGGCTTCAGGCCCGGGAAGGGTGACGGCGAGTGAATGGCTTCGCGTAGCCTTCCAGTACGTGATAATCCCTCTGGGTCTAGAGCCAAACCGCGAGCAACCTGCGAGCAACACATACTAACTGACATGTCAAAGTGACATGTCGACGGCGAACCACTACTTCGGGACAGGAGGCCTCGACGCGTCCATCCAGTTCGAGCTGAACAACGGAGAGAACACGGGGCCCGGACATACAACGGCGCTTACGTGGTACTCCAACTTTTTTTCCAGCCGGGCCACCATGTCCGACTTGATTGCCCTCGGCACGTATGCCTCGGTCCGGTCCTGCGGCGGGCCCGTGGTGCCTCTGAGGCTGGGACGCATCGATGCATCGGCCGCCGGGAGCAACGGCGTGCCGCAGCCGCAGAACTCGGTCGTCACCTTCCGCCAGCAGTTCGACCGCATGGGCTTCTCCCCGACCGAGATGATCCAGGTGACGGCCTGCGGCCACACGCTCGGCTCGGTGCACAGCGCCGAGTTTCCCGACCTGGTCCCGCCGGGCACTGGCGTCAACGGCCAGGTGCCCCTCGACTCGAGCGCCGCCGGCTTCGACAACAAAGTCGTCACCGAGTTCGTCGACGGCACGACGCAGAACCCGCTGGTCCGCGGGCCGGCCATTGCCGTCGGCCGCAACTCGGACTTCAAGGTCTTCAACTCGGACGGTAACGCGACGCTCAACGCCATGTCGTCGCCGGCGGCCTTCGCCAGCGTCTGCCAGACCGTGCTGCAGAAGATGATCGACACGGTCCCGCCCGGCGTCGTCCTGACCGACCCCATCGCCCCCTACATGGTCAAGCCGGTCGACATGCAGCTGACCCTAAACCAGGGTGCCGCCTCCTTGCTCCTGACCGGGAACATCCGGGTGCGCACCACCAACCTCCCTAAGGAAAATATCCGCGATGTGACCTTCACCTGGAAGGACAGGAACGGCGGCAGCAACTGCGGCTCTGGCGGCTGCTCTCTGACGACGACTCTGCAGGGTGTCGGCAGTGGCCTAGACGACACGTTTGGCGTACGTTGTTAGATATCTTCATTCATGCCGTCGACGCCGTGCCATCTGATTGATGCTGACCTGGTCCCAGTTCTTCCCCATCTCGACCACCATCAGCGCCTCCGCTGGCATTTCCTCTTTCACTGTCAAGATCAATCTTGTCGACGGCTCTAGCCAGTCCTTTGACAACAACGGCAACTCTTACCCCTTGTCAGACGCCGTAATCCTCCAGAAACCGCAGAGCTGTCTGCTGCAGAGCTCAGGGGCTCTCACCGTCACCGCGCTCGTGAGTTAAATATCCCACCTCAAAAAAGAAACATCTCAAATCTTCGGCCCAGCGGTCTCTTAAACAGACAGCGAGCAACCCAACCCAGTTCAACCTAACCGCTGATCCCACTCCCAGGTCCGCAACGACGTCACAGCAACACCCGTCACCCTGGGCGTCGAGTTCCTCGTGCCGCGCGGCACGAGCAACGGCAACCCGGTGCCGGCGTTGAACAAGGCCACCGTGGCCATGACCAAGGGCGACTGCGCCGGGTCGTTGTACACGTTCTACACGGCGAGCTACAGCATCGCCGGGGGCAAGAGCTTCAACGCACGCATCAGCGTGACGGCCGGCACGGCTGCCACCGACGACTTCAACCGCGCCAGCGACCTCGCCGGCTCGTGCATCGCCTTCGCGGGCGGCACGTGCAGCTCCGCTCCCCCATCGTCATCATCATCGAGCAGCTCGACTGGAACAGGCGGCAGTATCTCGACAACGCCGTCGTCAATCACAATCAGCAGCAGCAGCGCGTCGCCGTCCCCGACGCTCACGCACAAGCCTGCCCTCGGCGGCTACGTGCTTAAAGGGTGCTGGACGGAGGGATCTGGCGGGCGGGCGCTGACGGGGGCCTCGTTCGCATACGACAGCATGACGCTGGAGTCGTGCATGGGCAACTGCACGGGGTTCGACATGTTTGCGGCCGAGTACGGGCGCGAGTGCTACTGCGGCAGCACGCTCTCAACAGGCAGCGTGCAGGCGCCGCTGACGGACTGCAGCATGGTGTGCGCGGGCAGTCAGTACGAATACTGCGGCGCGGGCAACCGGCTCGAGCTGTACTCGACGACGGCGACGCGGTCGACCTCGTCTTCGACGGCGACGGCTACGCTCGCCGTCAGGCCCACTGTGGGCGCCTACGTCTTCGTCGGGTGCCAGACCGAAGCGACGAGCGGCAGAGCGCTCACGGGGCCGTCGTTTGCAGACAACGCCATGACGCTCGAGGCATGTGCGGCCTCTTGCACGGGCTACACATACTTTGGCACAGAGTATGGCCGAGAGTGTATGTTTTCCCCTCTCGTCTATTCCGTACTCGTATTAAGTGGGATGTTGATGTGTGTTCTGACAACCCAATTTCACAGGCTATTGCGGAATGAGCCCCGCGGCAGGCAGTGTTCCAGCTGCCTTGGGCGACTGCAGCATGACATGTTCAGGCAACCCGCTAGAGTACTGTGGCGCTGGAAACCGCCTGGAGCTGTACAAGCTTGCGAGTGCAGTGTCGTCCAGCAGCTCTAGCAGTTCTAGCAGTTCTAGCAGCACAAGTAGTAGTACTTCCAGCACGTCTAGGCCCCCGACAACCAGTAGCACCACCACCACCACCACCACCAGCACGTCCAGCACTGCCACGTCCAGCACCCTGGGCATAAAGCCGACCGTGGCACCGTTCACGTTCGTCGGGTGCTGGACCGAGGGCACGGGGGCTCGGGCGCTCAGCGCCAAGAGCTACGAGTCGGCGGCAGGCATGACACTCGAGAGCTGCGCGGCCTTTTGCGCGGGCTACAGATACTTTGGCGCCGAGTACGCGAGCCAGTGCTTCTGCGGGAACGCGCTACACCCGACTTCGAGCAACGCGTCGCTGGGCGACTGCTCCATGGCCTGCACGGGCAATCAGTACGAGTACTGCGGCGCGGGCAACCGGCTCGAGCTGTACCGCGACGACACGGTAACCGTGCCGACGGGACCCTCGCAGCCCGCCACAGTGTCCCCGAACTGGGGCTTTTACAGCTGCGTGACCGAGGCCTCTGCAGGCCGCGCGCTCGCGGCCAAGAGCTACGCCGACGACGCCATGACCCTCGAGGTGTGTGGCGTCTACTGCGCTGGCTACGCCTTCTTCGGCGCAGAGTACGCCCGCGAGTGCTATTGCGGGAATGCCTTCGCGTCGGGCGCCACCAACACGTCCCTGGCCGACTGCTCCATGACCTGTGCTGGGAACGGCACCGAGTACTGCGGCGGGGGGGGCAGGTTGAGCGTCTACGTAGCACATGCTTGAGTTGGACAGCTAGGTGGCCCGAGTGATACTTCCCCTAGAAGAGAGGAGAGGGGCGGGAGAGAAAAGGTGAGAGAACAGGCCAAAAAGGTTAATGGAGACACGATCCTTCTCGGGGTGCTCGAAGGTGAAGGGAAGAAAGATGGAGAAGCAACAGGATCAAAAAGGTACGCACGGAACATGGTCACTTTAGGGTGACGGGATATGCATGATGTGCATATACGAAGGCTTCAGACCTAATTTTTGTTTCTCTTTTTATCCTCTTGTTTTTTTTCTTCTTCTTCTTCTTCTTGTCAAGAAAATAACTTTCTCAATAACTTTCCCAATTCGATTCGGCCACAGCAATGCAGACACGGCCCCCCGTATGTTCCATGTTAGATTTTGTCAAGGGTGCGTGATGCCCATAACTGTGCTCTCGTCGATGTGCGTGTGGAGACGGCTTCATTCCTCTAGTGGCTGTCCCGTCTTGTCATGAGGCAGGCATATTGGATATGATCAGAGGGGAGCGCTCGTCAGATGTCTTTGGGTTGCTTTGATGGTCTGTGGTGATTTGCGGTCTGTCTATGTGTGGGGAGTGGAAATGGCGTCTCTAGCGAGAATTTGAGGCTTAGATATGGGCTAACATTAGCTGTGGTGAGCAAGGTCCCACACCGTGGGCTTCAGCCCCTTGGGTTGTTTCTCTTTCCATTGGATGCAACTAGGAGCGCCCCGAGCCGTATACTATCCCCATGTCCAAGTTATCCAGGTCTCGGCAAAGTCTAGACCGAGACGGTGGTTGTGATGATGATAATGATAATGATGATGACGATGATGGGACATTGACACCGAGAATGTAAACAGCAAGCAGGAAGCACTTGCAATTGTCGATTGCTCATTGACCGGCATGCCTACCCCAGGTCTGGTGGATGGTCTTAGAATTCGATGATGTGGATTGGATACATATCATTGGATACTAGGGATTATTCTGTACACCAAACCCTTAGCCAAGTCTTTCTTGTTTGCACCTTCCATCATTAATTAGCTTGTGATTCCCACTTGCGACGCCCAGTGGCGCACCACACCCCAGTGCTCACCTGTCTTGTGGCCTCGAGCGTTCACCTTACACATACCCCAACCGTTCCATGCCTTTTAGCACCTGGATAGCCCATATGAGGTGACTAAGATTTCCAATTTTTAGGCTGCCTGAGGTGCCAATAGATCCCGTGGCAGTGGTGGTGTTGGGACTCTCTCGAAAGTCGAAAGTCGAAAGTCAAATGGACTATGAGCTCCGGAGCCCTCTACTTGGTAAGCGTGGTTTCCACCTGGGAGCGCCATGCGCTATATACGCTTTCTGGGGTGAGTGTCCATGATCGATTTATCGTGGGGACAATATCCCGTGCTTGTCGAGTGCAGAGAGAGCGGCGAGGCTCAAGCTATGGCAAGTTGGTGTAATTGCTCAGGGGGGCTTCCGTTGTGGTTGTAATTACTGCTGTCACAAGCAAAACATCTACGCCATGCAGGTACAAAGTGCTTCAATGGTCTATTGCAATTTTCCAGCCCGTAACGCATGTACATATTCGACTAGACCCGTGGAAACAAAAGGCGACATGGCCAAGGAGTCGTTGACACGGTGTCAATACAGACATGCATGCGTCACTCCTTCAATGGGATTCTCTCCATAAAAGAGAGAATGGCATTGTAAACACCAATGCGCCAACGGCCTGACCAAATATTATGGCATACGGATAGGTCTACCTGTAGCCACGTGTACCATCGAACTACACCAAAGGGAGCGGGAGCCATTGAAAAGAGACTAGTTCTACTAGTAATGGCCAAGTTCGAGGTTGATGAACTCAATTGAACCTGAACCCTGTACCCCTCCCTGCTGAGCGATAATGGGATGTCGGGGCCTGCGTCGTCGCGTATGTCGTCCTTGAAGACGAAGTGAAATATTTACCAAGATGGCTTGTTGGGAACTAGCTTGTGATCCTCAAATTTCACATGCAGTCTCAATCCAATCAACATCCCAGCCACCTCTCAAAGTCGCTGCCAGACGGTGACATGATGCACACAGTTGATCAGACCGGCCAGTAACTATCAATGCGGGCAGATAGACCGTGGACATGTTCGCGAAGATATGAACAACCTAGGCGGTGAATGTCTCGCTCCGGCTCTAGTCATCTGCGCGAGAAGTTGCTGCGCACGAACCGGCTCGCTGTTTCCGAGCTCTGGGATCTGGGCTCTGGGGCGGGAGAAACCGGGGGTTTTTTTTGGGACGTTTGCGAAGCTAGTGGAGAAAGGTGAGGAGTAATTGGGGAGGCGGGGTAATATGATATGTGTACCTCACGTCGTCATTTCCCCAAGAAGGCGGCAAGGAAAGAAGTCAATCGCAAACCATAAAATAGATATTCTCTCAACTTTGCAATGCAGGAACCTTTGCGCGGAAACACCCTTAATTGCCGCTATGCTGCTCCCTGACATGTGTCAAAGTTAATTAGGAGCGACCAGAGAACAACATTGAAGCGAGCGAGCTTTCCCGTACAAGTGAGCTTTCGCGCATGGGAATGAATCTTGGTAACTGAAGCTCCCAAGACATCAGATCGCCGTAGAACTGCCGCGTATGGGGTGACGATGACTATCGCTAGCACACCCGTAGGTACGCCGTTTACAGTTTATGGAGCCTCCCATTACAATCTTTGTCGGGTTCAAGCTTCTTGTTTTTGGTATGCTTATATTTACACGAGCCCACCTATGAATGGAGTCGTGGTGGAGGTTTGCCGTATAGTACGTGTTGAATGACGGCTGCCCCACATTGAGCCTCACCCCTCCTTGAGCTGTCCTCTCGTGACCTACCTGACTCGACAAGAAAGGACGTTTATCCAAGACGGGGCGCACCAAAGGTGCCTTCTTTTGCTGACATACACCGAAAGGAGTGATACACCGAAAGGAGTGATACACCGAAAGGAGTGTCCGGATTCAAAAATAGATAGATGCTGTTTTATTTTGTCAGCGGGTGCATACCGAAGCTGATGGTTCGTGGGTTTCTGCATCTCGACCACAGTCCTATGTATTTGCATCCGCACAGTACGACTCAAAGTGGAAGAAAACAACTCGTGGTCCATGCGAGTGTCCTGAACAAGAAAATTTCCACAGCTCTACGGATAGTTCCAATTTCGGCCAGCAGTTTGACTTCGCACGCAGCCGTCACGCAGGGTAAGGCCCTCGAGTCCGTCACATCTCTTTCTTAAATCGACGTGAAGTATTAAAAAACTTATCGCGATGCTACAGTTCTGGGAACGGAGCGCTTGTTGAATGAGCACCCCGCGACCTGCCGATTTTCGTCCAACTTTATTTCGCCTTCGCCTCTAGTCTGATCTAGTCCATCCCAACCTGCGGAGCGGGAACGTCTGGGGTGCTCGGGCCAATGACAGCGTCTGCAAAGGAATGCCGGCTCAACACGGCAGGCATTTAGCGCGGCTGCTCCCGGAGGTCTTCGCTGTTCGCTCGGAAAATCTACGGGCGACGGGAACTTCTCATCAAAGCTCGAGTACGACATCCGATGGGAGTCAGCCCAGCTCCCAACAGCTTTTCCCCCTCTCTCGAGCCCCCAATAGCAATCTTTTGGCCGGGGAAGGCGTCTCCTACCAGGCCTCTCACCTCCGGTGTGGACCCAAGGTGATCTAGGCACTGAGAGGCGGTATGGCGGTATCGATGACTACTATAGACCTAATTTGGAGGACCTTTTGGATGGGTCTGCTGGTCATTCGGGTCGCGCTCGCCAGGAAAGACAGGAACGAAAGGGCAGACCGGTGGTGGGGTAAGTCAAGAAACTAATGCTATGTACTGTGGATATCAGCCACCTTTCCTAAATATGCTTGCCTATTGTATCTCGCACTTAACGAGTGAATTTTGTTCGACGCCCTGCCTCGGCGGGGTAGCTCGGAACTGTACAGCTGGTATCAGGAGCTCTGAATATATTGTTATACATGTGTTCGCCATATACCCCGTCGAATGGTCTCTCGTAGCATGGCAACCTGTCAAGAAAAGGATGAGGGACTAAGTAGTCGTCACCTCAAGTGGGCAGGCGGTTCTGGCCGCGACTGTGGCGTGAGTCTGGGGGTGGCTTTGTGGCAGAACCTCGCCCCACAAAATGGGGTTCTGCCACAGTACGGAAGAGGTAAGCTTTGAAGAAGAAAGTCTAACCTGAAGAAGGGACGACAGTGGAGTGACAGCAAAGTGCAGAAATACATGCATGTACCCGTAGAAAACAGTGTATACTATGTCATTGCCTCTAAAGAATTTGCATACCTTATGTGGAGGCATCCAGGCCTTGAAAAAGACAGCGACGAAAGCCAAAGTTGAAGTCAGCAACAGGCTTCTAGTCGAAGACGACCTGAAGTAATGTACGGAGTACTTCGTACGGGGTACTTAGCTGTCGACAGAAGCCTCCCACCGCCATCCGCCATACCGCAACAGGCGATGGACCGTGGACCCCGCCAGGCCGGGGTCGGGTGAAGGGCTCGATTCGACCAATTCCAATCCCAGCCCCTGGTCTTCCCCGCCTCGCCCCTTCACCTCTCGCTGCGAGTGAGAGGGAAAAACACAGGGCTCATCCCGCCAATCAAGGATTGGCGGTCGACTGCTGGTTGACTGCGATTGACATGTGAACCCGGGCCAATGGACAACGACAAGCAAGGTCGGCCGTTTTCTTGTCAGGCACAAAGGTACCCAGGAGCCAACTTCTATTGCTTCCCAAAGTTTAATCTTCCATGGATTTAAGTTGACACGGGTACTTCCAATGGCCAACGCTCAGCAAGATTCTGCCAGAGCATCTGGCAGCCAGACTGCCTCACTACCAGCTAAGTACTCCGTACCTAGCTCAACCCGGGAGTCCAAGGTACCTACAGGTACCTAGTACCCCTGAGCCCATCAGGGTGGTTTGCACTTGCAGCGCTAGATAGGTGCCCGGCCAGCCAAGCTAGAGGGTCTAGAAACCCGTAATCTTCGAGTACTAGTGCAAACCATATGGAAGCCATTGTTGCCTACATTTCAGACGCGCCACCCATCGTTTCCTGTAACAAGGTCCACACAAGCACGCCAACAACCCGCAGCCCGGGGATTCTGTGGAGATTGGATAGCCAGCCAGGCGGGATCGATGCGGATGCTATGCTATTGGTCTATGCTCTTGGTCTTGGTCTCCTCTTGGTCTTGCTCTTCCATTGCTCTTGCTCTTCCATTGCTCTTGCTCTTCCATTGCTCTTGCCCATGGGCTCGCCCCTGCATATAATAATAGCAGCCGCTCCCTCCCCCCATCCCTTCCCTTCCCGTCCCGACACCATCGAGCCAGGATATCTTGTCTCTTTACTTCCCGTGTGCCCCATAATCTCTCTCCATCGTTTAAGCTCGGGATATCTGTGTACCTATCTATCGCAGAAAGCGGTAACCACGACACACGCCCACCAAGAGAGCCTTGCCTTCCCCTCCTGAAGGTAAGGTACTGTGCAATAAACGCATACTAGGCCAAGGTAGGTACCTCCTCGCCTCGACGCCACCACATCCTGCATCGATTTCCAGTCGACGCTCCAGGCAGAGGTCTAACCCTCCCCAGCACGCATTTTTACCACACGGGCTCGCCGTCGCCCTGACCAACCTGCAACACACACCAAGCCCAATATCTAATCGACACGTGTTGCGGACTGGTGGACAGGTTTCTCGCTCTTTCGCTTTGCCAACCAAGGCTGATGACCGACGACGCCAGTATCGCATCTTCTCCAAGCGTCAATACCCCAATGTCTTCAGACGAGTCACCAAGCTCACCCACGCTCTCGGACATCTCCCATTTCTCTGATGGCCCCAAGGCCGAGGCCGTCTCGCCTCGCCGGTCACCTCTCAAGAGGCGCCCCTCATCTTCCTTCAAGGGAGACGAGAACGAGAATGGCAATGGCAATGGCAATGGCAATGGCAACGACAAACGACCCAGGCCCGCGCCCAACAGCGGCAAGGTCACCAAGCGTCGGGCCGCGAAGGCCTGCTCGAGTTGTAGGACCCGGAAGGTGAGGTGTGACGTTGTCGAGCACGCCCCTGGGCCTTGCGGCAATTGTAAGTGGGACGGTGTTGAGTGCATTGTCCAGGAGAGTCGCCGCAGAAAGTAAGTTTCAGATTTCCCAATGTTGTGGGAGCCCCCTTCTGTTTTGTAACCCTCGCCTCTGTCCATTTGGCCATTCCATTTTTTTTTTTTTTTTTTTGGTTTTTAATTTTTTTTTTTTTGCTTGGGGGAGGAGGGGGAGTTGGGCAATTCCTCGACCCTGCTGTGCATTTGACAGGTGTCCGGCACAATCGCGTCACATTCAGGAGGAAAAGGGGTAAAAAAAAGAAGTTGGCCCAATTCCTCTCTCAAATCCCCCAGCTCAATCGCCTCGAGTGTCTCGTCTCCCAAATCCGGATTCCCAGACACTAACGTGGGTGCCTTGCTTAGAAAGGCCAATATGTTCAACGCGGTGGGGATGATGAGCGCCGGCAATGCCGAGGCATCGCAGCCGACGGGCGGCCTGATACCCATGGCTGCCGCTGACCTGCTTGCGGCTCAGACTGCTCTATCTCAAGGCGGCGCCGGCGGCGCCGGAATGCAATATGGCGCCCATCTAGACGCCCAGCGAGCTCCTCAAATGCTCGGTGAGCTTCATGTTTTCTCGGTTTCCTTCCCCATCACATTGATTTCTTCTTTTTTCGTTAAAAGGCGCATTCTCGCATCCCCTTCAAGCCTGTTCACGTCATTTGCGGCCAAGCAACCCCCCCTGTCCAGTGCAGTCATCCCAAGTCATCTGCAACAGATGGATGCCGTGCAGACGCCCACCAAAAACAAAATCACATGCCAAAATGTGGATTCAAGTTGTGGCGATGGGGATCCCTGCTTTGCTGACTTGACTTGGCGTAACGGCAGCTTTTCGGAATTATAGAACACCAGCGGGTGTGCTCGCTCCCCAACTTGGCGGCCCCAACGGACATTACCAGTGGTCCCACCGGGCCCCGAACCAATCTACGCCGTTTGGCAACTCGAACCCGAGCCCTCGGGCCGGCCCAATGCCGGATTTGCTAGATTTGCCGGATGTTGGAAACGAACTGCTGCCGTTCATGAAGCCATTCCCGGCCAAAATAGATGAGGCTGACCTGCAGTATCTGCGGCGCAAGGATGCTCTGGCACTCCCGGTCCCAAAACTCGAAAACGCGCTGATCAGCGCATTTGTCGAGTTTGTGCATCCGTTTATGCCCGTTCTGGACCTAGAAAAATTCCTCGGCGTCGTCAACCAGAGAGATGGCCAAAATGGCAAAGTCAGCCTGCTTCTCTACCAGGCTGTATTGTTCGCCGGTGCTGCCTTTGTAGACGCTGGAATCCTCAGAGAATCCGGCTACACGAACAGGAAGGAGGCCCGGAAATACTTCTTCTCCAGGGTGAAAGTAAGTAGTCTCTCCCTTTTAAACTTTGCCCTCGCCTGCCCTGTTGCTGACTATGAGTATCTAGATTATCTACGACATGGACTACGAGACGGATAATATGGTCCTAGTGCAGTCCTTGCTGATGATGACTTATTGGTACGAGACACCAAATGAGTCAAAGGATACTTGGCACTGGCTAGGCATTGCCGTCTCACTCGCGTTAATGTCTGGTCTTCATCGCGATCCAAAAACCCTCCCCGTGCCCCCCAAAGACCACGGTCTGCGGAAGCGAATTTGGTGGTCTTTGTTCATGCGAGACCGCCTCGTGGCTCTCGGGATGCGGCGGCCCACTCGGATCAAGAAGGAGGATTGTTCCGTGCCAATGTTGCAAGAGTCCGACTTCGACATCCGAGTTATCGCTGTCGATACAGAGCCTCAGTGCGTGCTACTCCGAGACACGACCATGCAGCATCAGTTGGTTACGATGTGCGTCGAGAAGGCGAAACTGTGCGTCTGTATTAGTCACATGCTAGACGCGCAGTACACGGTGCTCACGAGCGAGGTCGTGCAACCAAACAACGATCTCAGCATGCTGCTGTATCCGAAAAAGAGTCTCTCTAACAGGGAGGTCGTCGAGAAGGTCCATGGCGAGTTGGAAGGGTGGCTCAATAACCTCCCAGATTGCTGCGTACGCCGGCCACTGACGCTAGCAGATATCGAGGAAGGCAGCAAGGCGATTGCGGTTCACCGCAGCCTTCTCCACCTGATTTGTCACACCACCTTTTCGGCGTTGCACCGGCCACAGTTCCTACCAACGCCCCAATTTCCAATTCCACCCGAGTTGGTCGAGGTCCGAGAGCTGGCTAAAAAACGAGTACGCCACGCGGCAGATCAGAGTATTACACTGGGTAGAGAGCTACATCGGCTCGGCTTGGACAGATACATACCAACTACAGGAGTCACTGTCTTTTTGCCTGCCCTGCTCATTCAACTCTATTATATCCAGGATGGGGATCCCGCTGTTGTCCATCGCGCCAAAGACAACTTTAGGGACGGCGCGGAAGTGATGAAAGTCCTCAGCGAGAGCTACCCTGCTGCCAGCTTTGGACTTGAATTCTTGGCTGCCGCATTGGCAAGATACCGCCTTGACGGAAGCTGGCTGTGGAATGGAGCTGCGAGCTCGAGACCATGGGAAAGGCCGGTTCAGATGGCGGATTCGGTGACACCGCCGGCCGAGAACGCAAGATATCTTGGCGACGCCAAGTTCCAGCTGCCGTTAGACCCTAGCATGGTGTACAATTCCTCTAGCGCCGAGGCCAATCCCACCCAATTAGAGCCGACTCGTGGAATGCCGATGGCAATGACGCCGCCGGCTATGAACGATCCGATATTTAGCAACGTGACAGGCCTGCCCATGGGAGGAGACAATGGGCAGGAAGGCGTGGGTGGCTCGTCCCATCCAGAGACAAACGCCGAGTTCAACTTTGACTCTTGGCTTCAATACCCAGCCGAAGGTGTCAGCAATAACGACGAGCAGTTCATGAACGTGTTCAATGGCGCAGAGCAGACGCCCGCCCAGGGGTCTACTTCCTACCCCAATACGACTGTCGAGTTTCCAGGCGTGGGAGTCTTTGGGGGACCGCTTATGGGAGCATGAACGACAGCTGCCACGCCAGCACGCATCTGGACAGGACGCTCCCCCGTGTTCGATATAGACGGAGATGGCTGCTGTGATACGTTTACAGACAAGCAGCTAAGCTCTGTTCTTGGGCTACTTTTCTTTCTTTTGCAGATATTCTTTGATACCCTTGTCTTTTAATGTGCGGGGGTTGGCTTGAGAGCCGGCTCGAGGAGGCGTTGAGGTTACAGCGGCGATGGAGAACAGGGTATTACGTACATACAAGGCTTTGGGTGACTTCAAGGCACTGGATGGATGACTTCAAGGAATTAGATGGGTGGCTTCAGGGCACTGGATTTGTTTTTCGGGTTGGAATTCACAGAGCGCACTCGGTGGTACGGGATTTTACACTCGGTCTCCTAGATATGTTGTCAACTTTAGTCCTTATGTGACTGGCATCGAGGGACTGGGGATGTCGTACCTAGCGTTCGGTTTACTTCCCTCCTTACTTACCTGCCTGGCTAGGTAGTGTAGGAAGGGACAATATACCCCCAACCTCTACGGGGGGGTACAACCTAGACAAACCTCGAAGTGCGTTGATGAACTGAAGCTGGAACCTAGGTAGTATCTTGGGAATTTCCGTGCCAAGACATTGAATCGTCGCCAATGCGCCTCTGAGCAGCGGGTCACGAACGGACCGACAGGGGTAAGGAGGTGGGCCCTGAAATCGCAAATCAAATCTCCAATTTTATCTCCAGCTTTCCCACCCTTGTTGCCTGGGCCTAGCTATCGGACCCATCGTTCGCGCGACTATTTCTTTTAATTACACCGGCCCACCTTAGGACTTGTCTCTCTTTTCATTTTTCAGCCTTTTCAATGTGTATGTGAACTTGTGTATTATTGTTGCCGGTTGGAAAAGACTCGGTTGCCAATGCGTAATAAGAACCTACCTACCAATTCGTGCTATTTTATCCTACAATTATCCCACGGTTTCACATCGACGGCCTTCGTGCATGTGCCGCGGGCCGCTCTTGAATAAGCCGCCGGGTGTAGTCGCATTCGAGCTTCCTGCCCGGATACCAAATTTCTGGGGGTAGGGAATGCACCGATGGACGTCTTGTTCCGGCCGTCCTTTGAACAATCTTTTTGTTTTATTTTATATCTAGTTGTTTTATTTTCTGTCCTGTTTTCTTCGGGCTGTCGATTTCGCGGCTGCCAAGCAAAGCTCAGAACGACCTTGCCCTGTCTTTCACCCATGCTTCAGGCCTAACCTTGGACCAGCCAGGTACCCGCCCACTCAACCACCTCAGTCATTACTCTCACTATATCACCACACCACCACAGCCGCTGCTGCACCTGGCCTACCATTGCCTCCACACGCGCGCGCGCGCACACACAAGTTGAGATTCACCGTTCAGAAACAGTCGAGCGGGGCACTCGCGTTTTCTCCTTGTGCGTGCTGTTCCTGAACAGGTCAGCTGGCGATTGTTTCGGAATAAGCTTGGGAGAAGCGGGGACTGGGGCAACAGAGAGGCACAAACGCAACGCCTTTTTTTTTTTTGATGCGGCGGCGAATCAGACTAGACCTTCCAACCCAGTTGCCGAACCACCATCAGTCATCCATCAACTTGGAACCTACTCTGGGCTACTATGAAGGAATCCTCGCCGCAGTCACAGACCTCCGCCGTCTCCCCGTGCTCGTAGCAAGGGCACTATGACGCGCGCCACCGGTCTCCTCCCCGACTACTAGCGACACCAACCCCAGTTTATACCAACGCCGACGCCGACACCGACGCCCACTCCCACACATTCGCTTCCGGAGCTATGAACGACACTCCGTCCCTCTCCCACGCGCTGCTCGCGCCGCGAGGTCACCAGCAGCCCCGAACCACTTCCGATTCGCCCACCGGCCAGCGATTCAGCGATGACTTCCTCGCTAATCTCACCCCGCGGACCGCCGTCGACGCCCTCCGAAACCCCTCGGGCGCCCTCAAAGCCTGCATTGACACCGCCACCCCTTCCGAGCAGGCGTTTGCCATGAGGACTGCCGTGGCCGCCAAGAGCATCCAAGAGTGGGTAGACGACCTCTCGGCCTGGCCATGGCCCGCTGGCCGCGGCTCAGCCGGCTTCGAGATGCCCGTCCCGAAGAGGAGGAGGCTTTTCCAGTCCACTGCCGCCGGCTCAAGCTCGGCCGCCGAAGACGAGCAGTGGTTGGCTATGAACAAGGGGCTATATCTCGGCAGCCTCCCGACCTCGGACGTGGCCTTGTTCGAGAGGAGGATCGACGAGATAAGCCAGAGCATGGAGGAACTAGATGTCGAGGAGATCAAGAACCAGGTTCTGCACAATCACATCATGCCGCTCTCGCGCCCCGGCTCCCCTATGGTGGACCCGGACCGCTCCGTGGCATCGTCGTCGTCACTCTCTTACTACGCAAGGATGGACGACCTAACCGCCATGATCACGGCAACCGTCATGCAGACGCTGCCCAACCTGTCCAGACTGACCAGACTACTGAATGTCTGGAATCTCCGCCTCGCCGTGCTCCGCATGATCCCCGCTCTCTTGACGTCCCTGGACGACGCTGAAGTGGCCATCCAGTCTGGGTGGAACGCAATTGTCTTGGGCTCGAAATCGTCCGAGGGCGGCGACACGAACCCGAACGGCGCTCCCGCCGCGCAGCCGACGACCCTCTCGCGCAATGACTTTGAGGTGATGAAGTCTGTTTTGGAGCGCAAGGTTGCAAAGGCGGGTCGTGATCTCGACGCCATGCTAGACATGCTTGAGGGCACTGAGGATACGCTCCCCGAGGAATGGATCGACCGCATGGATGCGCTGGAGCGCGGATACGGCGAGTGGGCTGTTTTCTGTGAGCGCAAGATCAGGGAAGCCGACTGGTCAAAGATTATGTGCGAAACAATACCTGCCCCGACCTCCGCGGCCGCGGCCGTACTAGTAGAGGAGGGAGACCACCCTGCAGCAAATGACAGCGCCACTTCCGAGTCCGCTCCCAAAGTCGATGCCATCCAAACAATTGCGCCAACATCGGCTTCACCGGCCGGAACACCGGTCGAATCGTCTCCTTCGGAACCTCTGACCCCTGATGAAGACTTTTCGCAATATCCTGATGGCCAATCTGAGCTCCTGACGTCAGTTAATACGTCCGCCGTGCTGAAGCCAGATTCGCCACCAGTCATCAAGGTTCATTTCCCCCCTGAGGAGCCGGTCGAGCCCCTGAATGTCGGACGACTCGTACAGTCCCTCCGTTCCGGACTAGACGAGTCCCCAATTGAGCCAGCAGACGAAGATGCGGCCGATGAGCGGGGCGAGTACGGTGCTCATGTATTTCAAGGGTCGCAAGTTGACGGGGCTCACCTGAGCGGCAAGGAGACTCACTACGATAGCGACGATGGCTTTGAGGCCTCCGAGTTGGCACAGGCAGACCGTGGATCCCCGAAGAGAGGTAATATGGGTATTACGCTAGGCCAATTCGATTTCGATTTCGACCTCGACGATGCCTCTGAGGCGGAAGTGCTAGAGCCCGAGCTCCCTGTCCTCCCTCGCCCGAGGCGTGGCAGCGACATGTCTAACACATCAACTATAGTACATGGTCTCCAGAGCGGATTCATGGACTTCTCCAGCGACCAGCTGGACTATGGCACTCCGGAGATTGCCCGTCTCAGGAACGCGGAGCCTGAAGCTATTCCTAGTGACGATGGCAGTCCGCCGAGCTCTCCGCCAGCATTCCGATCCAGCACAAGGTCGCTGTCGGTGAGCTTCAACGACACTCCCGCAGTGATAGACCTGCCGGACTATACGGACTCACCAAAAACGCCACTCAAATCCTTTCTCGGAATGGACCGTGATCGAGAGACTGGGAGTCCCAGCAAGAGCAGCCCGGCCATTGCCAATGCAGACGATCAGCTCCAACAGCAGATCAGCGAGATCTTGGAGAACCTGCCTACCAAGATTCGCCTAACATCGGAGCCGACGCCCATAAATCTCAATCCGCCAGACTTTACAATGCCGACCCGAAAAGCGGCAAAGCACGACTATAACGTACGCAGCCACTCCAGCCTATCGACAACTTCCAACATTTCTTCCAGGGCTGGAACGCCGTCTTTCACACTGGCCCCGGCATTCGTCCGCAACTCTCGGCCGCGCCACGGTCACCAACGAGGCAATTCGGAGATCAAGCTGTATCACCTTTCTAGGTCCAGCGGCGAACCCCCGATAAAGCTGTTCATAAGGTGCGTTGGTGAGCGCGGCGAGCGAGTCATGGTACGAGTTGGTGGAGGCTGGGCCGATTTGGGCGAGTATCTAAAGGAATACGCCAGCCACCACGGCCGTCGCTCTGGAGTGGAAGGGAAGGTGGAGATCAAGGACCTTCCTCGGGTCCTGACCGGCCGCGCGACCTCTACACCACCAAGCCGACCGGCATCGGCTCAAGACCTGCACAGCCCTGTCACGCCCCTCAACGTCCGCAAGAGTAGGAGACCTGCGGGCGATGACGCTGCAGGAGGCGGCAGCACCCAGCCGAAGACACCGCTCACATCGGTCAGCCAGGCAGACAGCCCGTCATCGGGGGAATCGCCGCGGTCCCGGTCGAGCTCGCGGCTTAGTTGGGCCGAGGAAGAGAGCTCGCTCGGCATGGCGGGGCCGCGGGCCAAGCAGATCGAGATGAGCGAGGAGAGCAAGGCCTGGGTCGAGAGCGTCAAGGAGAAGGTCCGCATCGCTAGTGGCGAGCGCAAGGCCCCCGAGCCGAGCTCCATCGACAGCAAGTTTGGCGAGATTGGCAAGGTCGGCGCCACCAAGCGTCTCTTTAGGCGCCAGGGTTGATTATTACATTTGCATGCGCATTGCATTCAGGAAAGAAGAATACATGGTAGTGCGTACGTACAGGGATGGGATGGTTTGGGCGTGTGACGGGCACGGAATGGGATGGGAGGTCGGTCATTAGTATCACAGAGGAAGTGGGAGGACACGTCGGTACCCTGAATTTTGCGTCTGTCCATGTGGACGGTTTTTCTTTTTTTCTCTTTTTTCTCTTTTTCCTCTTTTCGTACTTCTCCTTCGGGATCTCTCTTTTTTCTATCGTTGTTTTGGTTTTTTTTTTCTTTTGTCGTTTTTGGGTTGACAGGGAAAAACATTCATCAAATACCCCGACTTTTCTTTTCTTTTCTTTTTTTTGTGTACGGCGCACACACAAACAGCATTGCACGGCACATACATACGTCAGTCAGTCAGGTAGTTTTTTTTATGCGACACCAGTTCCTCGCGGACTGAAAGGGGATTCTTTGCGGGTATAGAGGTGGTGAAGTGTTGCGACTAGGTAGGAGCTACCTAGGTAGGTACAGTACCTTAGCTACGTAAGTGCTGTGCTGCACCTTGCCTTGACAATAAATAGAGGCTATGTCTGTCTACTGTTGTCGATGCTGGGGTTGTTCTAATTACTTGGTACGGGGTGAAAAAGTCTGAATGGATCGGGACGTGAGGGTACGTGGGATATATAAGATATCTGAGATGATGCTGGACTCCTCTTCTGGTTGTGTTGTGTGTGGCTTGCTAGACGGCCGGCTTGTTGGTAGGTATGCAAGGCCGGTCAGAATGTTTGTTACGATATACGGATTGCAGAGACAACCAGCAGATATAATCCTCATGGTGAGCTTAACTAAAATTCACTACTTGACCACGAGGTTGCACGGTACCTAGGTATCTTGGCGAAACGGACTGGTTTGCTTGTGGAAAGGCGCTTGCGTCGGGACAATTCTTTTGGAACTTGCACGTGTATACGTACCCATCTACGGGAGTAGGTACTGAATATGGATGTCAGGTACAGTGGGTGGCAAAAAGGTTGAATCCAGCACTAAGTACCATGTAAGCCGCTAGCTGTATACGCGGTACAAAATTTGGATTCAAACTTTTTGCCGCTCACTGTACCTTGCGGAGTACCTAATCGGCGATCTAGCTCCTGGCCGACACGGAGCCCCTCAAGGAGATGGCAATCGTCAAGATGGCGTCGTCGATCGCGGTCAGCCCTCAGCTGTCAAATGTTCTTTTCTTTTCTTTTTTCCCAATTGGACTTCTACATCATTGCTCAGAGGGAGTAGAGACTGTAACAATGGAAGACATTACGTATGTATAGCCATGGCCGCGTGGCGTTACATGGTTCCTTGTCGGCTACCGCTTTCGTTCGCTCGTCCGGAAGACACCATATATGACCTGGAGTTTTATTATATTTGGATTCCGTTATAACTTATATACGGTGATGCTGGGGTGCCTTGCTGGGTTGAACGGCGAATTGATGCAGGCGGGACGTCAGGTGAACGTGATAGGCTGTCATGTCGCTGCAGCATTATTGTGGTACGGTACATCAGATCTGAATTAAGGTGCTTACTCCCGATCTGAGCCTAGCTCCCCGGCCCTGCCTGCTAAGAGTGGAGCGTTTGCAGCAGCCTCCTCCACCTCTCCCCGGACTTCATTCGTTTCTCCCCTTCAAGCCAATTTATTCAGCAATGGCTGATCACGTTGTGTTGCATCGCTAACACGGCCACGCCTTACAACCTTATCTTCTGACGGAGTACGCCAGACCACCGAGCACGGCTCACCGCATCAGTGGAGGTGTAATGCGACGTTGGGCTACATGGCACAGGCACAAATACCACACCCGGGAATGGAGCTCCAAACCTGATTTATCTCTTCCAAGACTTGGGAATAGACGCCCCCAGTCTCCCCGCGCGCCCTGCCGCTTGATACGGGCAGGCAGCCTATGCCGGAAGTCGAAGGTGACGGTGGCGGCGACGGTGACGGTGACTGCCGCTTGGAGACGCGAGACGCCAATTGCGGCGCCTCATTCGCTGCAGGCGCGGCACCCGAGATTTGTGGTCGTGTGGCCAGGAACCACATCGGACCACGCTGCACCAAGTCAGAAACGAGCAACGTGCAAGTACTCAGTAAGTCCCTCTTGCCGAGCATGTATGTACACATGGCGGCGCCATGCAGCACTCGTAGCCGTCATCCATGTGGGATCATTGCGATGTGCCCGGGAACTTGGCCGGCTATGCCTCGACCGAGAAAGGACAAGACGTACATGTGTGTATGTACATACAGTTGTATCCTCTGGTCAGCCCGGCCCCGCAACCAGCATATCATGTCCCATTGCAGCATAGGATCCCCTTTGGCCTTTAGGGAAGGCGGTAACAAGCACCGCCGTGTTCTTGTCGTCCTTCTCGTCTCCTCTTCCCGCTCCTATTTATTCAAGGGGCTGCCGTGTCAAGCCTTGGGGCGGTCTTTTCTAGGCTCCTGAACGACCCCGATCCCGACCGCACACGCGGATAATCGTTACCATGGCTTGCCGGGCGAGTGCCATACTGCCTCTCTCGCTTGTCCTCGCTGCCCTGGGTTCTCTCTGCAATGCCACGCCCGTAAATTCAAGAGACAACGTACCGGCGGGCTACTATGCCGCCCCGTACTACCCGGCGCCGCATGGCGGCTGGCTAGCGTCGTGGAGCGAGAGCTACGCCAAGGCACAGCAGCTCGTGTCGCGCATGACGCTGGCCGAGAAAACAAACATCACGGGGGGATGTGGCATCTATATGGGTACGTCTAAGTGTCGCATGTCCCAACTCCCACGTCTGTTGCGGGTTTTAAGGAACTGGTTCTAATACACAAAACACACAGGGTCAGCAACTGAACTGTTGAGAACGTGTCCTCTCGTCTTCTTCACCGACTGATCTTTCTAGGCCTTGCGTGGGAAACACAGGCAGTGCGAATCGCGTCGGGTTCCCCCAGCTGTGCCTTCAAGACTCGGCCCTCGGCGTCGCGGCCACGGACAACGTCACGGCGTTCCCGGCAGGCATCACCACAGGGGCGACCTGGGACAAGAACCTGATATACGCCCGCGGAGTTGCTCTGGGCCGTGAGTTCCGCGGCAAGGGCGCCAATGTCTATCTCGGACCGACCGTTGGCCCCCTCGGCCGGAAGCCGCTAGGAGGGCGCAACTGGGAGGGCTTCGGCTCCGATCCCGTCCTCCAGGCCGTTGCCGCTGCAATGACGATCAAAGGAGTCCAGGAACAGGGTGTTATCGCCACCATCAAGCACCTGGTGGGGAATGAGCAGGAGATGTACCGCATGTACAACCCCCTCAAGCCTGGCTACAGCGCAAATATTGGTACGTCATGTTGTTGGTGGGATACCGGCTCTGGGTTCGAGAAGTCGATTGCAAGACGCTTACACTCTGGCTGCCAGACGACCGCACCCTCCACGAGATATATCTCTGGCCATTTGCCGAAGGCATCCATGCCGGGGTTGGCTCTGTCATGACCGCCTACAACGCCGTCAACGGCTCGGCGTGTTCGCAGCACAGCTACCTGATAAACGGTATTCTCAAAGACGAGCTCGGATTTCAAGGATTCGTCATGTCCGACTGGCTGTCGCACATCTCGGGCGTCGACTCGGCCCTGGCGGGGCTCGACATGGACATGCCGGGCGACACAAACGTGCCTCTGTTTGGCTATAGCGAATGGAAGTACGAGCTGACGAGATCGGTCCTAAACGGCTCCGTGCCGCTGGACAGGCTCAACGATATGGCGACTAGGATTGTGGCGGCCTGGTACCAAACCGGCCAGGATAAGGACTTTCCGCCTCCAAACTTCTCGTCCAACACCAAGGATCGCGACAGTCTCCTGTATCCAGCTGCCCTGTTCTCCCCCAAGGGCCAGGTCAACTGGTTCGTCAACGTCCAGGCAGACCACTACAAGGTGGCCCGCCAGGTGGCGCAGGATGCCATCACCTTGCTCAAGAACAACGGCAGCCTCCTTCCCCTGTCTACCTCGCGCCCGCTCAAGATATTTGGCACCGACGCTCAAGTTAACTCCGACGGACCGAACGCATGCCTCAACCGAGCTTGCGACAAGGGCACCCTGGGCATGGGCTGGGGATCTGGCATCGCAGACTATCCCTACTTCGACGACCCCATCACGGCCATACGCAGGCGCACGAGCGGCGTGACCTTTTACAACTCTGACGTCTTCCCTGCCGTCCCCACGCCTACGGCCGACGATGTTGCCATTGTGTTCATCAACTCGGATGCGGGCGAGAACAGCTTCACGGTCGAAGGCAACCACGGCGACCGTGACAGCGCCAAACTTGCCGCGTGGCATCGCGGCGATGCCCTGGTCAAGAAGGCCGCGGCCAAATACAGCGACGTCGTGGTCGTCGTGCACACGGTTGGCCCGCTCGCCCTCGAGCCGTGGATCGACCTGCCGTCGGTCAAGGCCGTCCTGTTTGCCCACCTCCCCGGCCAAGAGGCCGGCGAGTCCCTGACCAACGTGCTCTTCGGCGACGTATCGCCCAGCGGGCACCTGCCCTACTCCATCACCAAGGCGTCGACGGACCTGCCCAACAGCGTGGCCAACCTGAAGGGCTACGCCGTCGGCCAGGTCCAGGACACGTACAGCGAGGGCCTCTACATCGACTACCGGTACCTCAACAAGATGGGCATCAAGCCGCGCTTCGCCTTTGGCCACGGGCTCAGCTACACCACCTTCAGCTTCTCCAACGCCTCCATCGCATCCGTCACACCACTGACCCTCGTCCCGCCGCCGCGGTCCCCCAAGGGCCCCACTCCCAGCTTCTCCTCCGCCATCCCGCCCGCCGCCGAGGCCTACTACCCGGCTGGCTTCAACCGCATCTGGCGCTACATCTACTCGTACCTGCCGCCCGACGACGCGAACGCAGCGTTTGCCGTCGGCGCCGCCGGCATCAAGCAGTACGCCTACCCAAGCGGCTACAGCACCACCCAAACAGCCGGCCCCGCCGCCGGCGGCGACCTCGGCGGCAACGCCGCGCTGTGGGACGTGGCGTGGACGGTGACGCTCACCATAAACAACGCCGGCACGCAGTTCCCCGGCAGGGCCGTCGCGCAGGCCTACCTGCAGTACCCGGCGGGGATCCCCTACGACACGCCCGTCGTGCAGCTGCGCGACTTTGCCAAGACGGACGCCCTGGCGCCGGGCGAAGCTGCAACCGTCACGCTGCAGCTCACGCGCAAGGACGTCAGTGTCTGGGACGTCGAGGCGCAGAACTGGGTCGTCCCTGGTGTCGGTGGTAAGAGGTATATCATCTGGCTCGGAGAGGCTAGCGATGCTTTGTTCACGGCGTGCTATACTGATACGCTGACTTGCGAGTCGGGGCTGAAGAGTCCCGTGTAGTTGCTGCAGCAGGTTAGCTACGGAGATACGTCCAGGTGATGAGGAGTGTGGTCTGAGCGTCGTGGCTCCGGGGTGCTTGCCCAGAATCACCCATTCAGTGTCGTGTAAGGAGGGCATTGAGCATCAGTAGTAATACATTAATGAACCGAGTTCTTTGAGTGTATAAGCGCATTGTTCCTGTGCCAGTGCTTGAACTTGACCGAGCTGAGGAGCCCGCATTCATCTAGACCAATAGCTCACCCACCCTTTCTTGTTTCGCGGGAAGGAGTTTGAGGAGGCACCAGCCAGTCACCCTATCGCCCGCCTGGCCAGCTTCCGCTGTTACAATATACACTCCAATCCCTAGATGGTTTTTTAGTTAGCGGGGGGTTTTCCCTGATCAGAATGGCCTCAATAACTTCCTTACTCCTCGCTCTGAAGGACTTTACCCAGGGAGGTAATAGCTATCATTAGAATCCCTATTATTCCATGGATCCTAGAGGCCTGTCTCCCCCCTATAATAGCCCAGGCTTTCCGTGGCCCGTTTATCTGCTACGTATAATCTTTCTTTCTCCTGCTAAAGTACCACGCCAACAAACATTCAGCGATTGGATTTGTACTTGAGCTGACAGCCCACACGCATCAACCGGTGCGGACAAGCTCTCTTCACTCTCAGTCTTCTTTGATGTTTTGAATTTGCGGCTATATAGTATATACTAGATATATGTACATGCATACATGAACCACAGCTGGGCTCATAGAGAGAGGAGACACACACACCCTCTTGTCCCTCCTGCCCGCCGCACTCCGTAATGATACCACACGCGCGCGTGAGGTTTGGTTGATGTCATGCTCTTTCTACTATCGTTACACACCCCCTTTCCCTGTTTTCCTGCTTCTTTCAGATGTGAGATTCCCACCCCCCCTTCTTATCGTTTCCCGGTCCGTCTTATCTTTTTCTTCCCATCCATGCGGTGCGGAGGCCCACTGTCGACAGATTTTTGCAGAGGAGGTTTGTTTTGGTGACAGGAGAATCAAATCAAAGCGTAAGAGAACGCCTCCGGGCTCCATCTCAACTTTTCCCCCCGGGGGGGGGGGGGGGTTCAGTTTTGCTTGTATTTTTTTTGGCAAAAAAAACGCTCTCCCCACTTCGAGAACTACCTCAAAGGTCCTCTCACGCCGACAGGCGCTTCCGGCCCTTGTCCCTGCGACGGGCCAGCAGCTTGCGGCCCTTCTTGGTGCGGATGCGGCTGAGGAACCCGTGGCGGCGCTTCTGGATCAGCCGGCTGTGGCCCGACATGGTGGCGCGCGGCCCGCAGCGGATCTGCGTGGCGGCGAGGGCCGGGTGCGCCGAGATGGACGACTTGGGCACGACGTCTGCCAGCGCTGATGCTGATGTGCCCGTTTGCTGTAGTATGGAAGGAGAGGAGTAGCATGGCGGGAGCCGCGCGAGCGGTGTCTGGGTCACTCGGAAGACGGGAGAAGAAAAGGACGACGAGAGGAGGGTGGTGGGCCGCAGGCTCGGGAGGTGGGAGAAGGTCCTACGAGATCAATTCTTGTCGTTAGCTTTGGGCCTATTATTTCAATCCATTGGCACAGTATCAACATTGGGGGCTGTCGCTCACCGTGTGGCTCTAGCAGCAACAGCAACAGCAATGGGGCGTGTCGCGCGAGGGACGGCGACGAGCTGCGCCCTCGCGGGCTGCAGCGCCGCCTGCAGCAGCGGCGACGATATGGCGAGTCGGGGCATCCTCGCGCAAGTTCCAGGCTTGTCCGTCTTTTGTGTGCGGGGCGGCCTGGAGACGTCGAGGTGCGCGGGTCGACGGCGAGCCGGCAGAAAATGTTATGGATTGATCTCAGGGTTCGGCCGACTGCCAGATGCGCCTGAGCTTCTCGGTCCAGAATGACAGCTGACCGCCAGCTGTTGCACCTTGCTGAGAACCCGCGTGCAATCACGCATTCGACCGCATACTGCTCGGAAAACATGTCTATTTACAAATTGGTCAAGTAGACTAGGTGTTCTGATACACAAATTCAAAACAAAAACCTCAATTAACATTTTCTTACATCCAAGCTCGTTCAATGCCAAAGTCAATTGCAGATTAGACCCTTCAGGAGATATCCAGGGTTAGGGTTATCTCGTTAGAGTCGACTCGGATCCTAAATAATGTAGAACTCGTTTCAATATGACATACAAAGCGACCATCGACGAGCAGTCCACTGTGCCGATCATTTCCCTTCGCTTTTTCTTCTCTTTTTGCCTTCACCAATTCATACACAAAATCCATGCCGTCGCTTATAGCTCGTCCCGCCCCGTAGCAGCTACAGCGGCAGACTTATCATCCTTGCTGTCCACCCCGGTGGCGACTGCATCGGCATACGTCTTGTCACCTTCCTTCATCTCTACCTTCTTGGTGGGCTGCCAGTTCAGAGCCTTCAGTCGCTCCGACAGGATCGGGTGCGAGAAATGGTAGCTGGCGAACATCCAATCGGCGTCCATGGTGCTGAGGTTCTGGATCTGCAGTTTGATCAACGAGCGAGCCAGCTCCGCGTTGTATCCGAGCTTGTTGGCAAACGAGTCGGCCTCAAATTCGTACTTGCGGCTGAGGACGTTCATCAAGAGTTTGATAACCGTGTCCATGGGACCCAGCACGTCCGAGAAGAGGAGAAACCCGACGATAATTGGATGCGTCTTGATAAACCCAAAGTCGGCGTAGAGCGACTTGTTGTTGATGAAAACAGAGAAGAGAGCAAAAATGTAAAAGAAGTGAACCTGCCTCGGCGTTAGCTTGCCATCACAAAACGAGCCTTATCCGCTTCCCAACATACCTGAGAGATGCCGAAGAGCCTCGTGGTGTGGCCGAGCTTCCAGTGGCCGAGTTCGTGCGCAAGAACAGCAACAACTTCTTGGGTCTCGCTCTTCTCAATGAGGGTGTCATAAATGACAATGTGCTTCTTCCAGGGCAGTCCGAAGAAATAGGCATTACTGTGGGCACTTCGCTTGCTCCCGTCAATCACATACAGTTCGTGGAGCGGGAATTCGAGCTTCTTGGCCAGGTCTTCAACGTCCGTCTTCAGCTCGCCTTCCTTCAGAGGCGATAGCTTGTTGAACAGGGGCAGAATGGCGATGGGATAGATGGTGATCATAAACACCTGCAGGCCGGCTCCAAACATCCACAGGTAATAGAAAAACTGGCTTCCAGTCTTCTGGATGATCGTAAGGAAGGCCGACAGAATGGGAGGCACCAAGGTAACGGCCAGCAGGTTAGACTTGATCATATCCGTGACGAAGAGCTTGGGCGTTTGCTTGTTGAAGCCGAACTTCTCCTCCAAGACGAAAGTATGGTAGATGCTGCTCGGCAGCGACAGGACCTGGTGGATGACGATGAACGAGAGAATAAAGACTATGGAATGCGAGATTTCGCCTGTGAACCGCGACGGCGCGAAGCTGAGAAGGCGGCCTGTCCATGACCAAAGCTTGGGGAGAATGTCCAACTGATAGAATGCAATGTTCTGGATCTGTCCATAGAGGTTGTTGACAAGCTCGAACTTGGCCTTGGCTCTTCCATAGGACTGCGGGGGTGTGTTAGCACTGTTGGTTGCCTTTGTACTCAATCCTGTAGGACCTGTGGTATTTACCTGGCTCTTGTCGTAGACTTCTTGTGAAACCTCGTGTTCCAGCACCTTGGGGGGCTTCTTGTTCAGAAGGACCCTATACTGGCGCACACCCAAGAAACCCTCGAACAAAAACTGGGCGACGGAGAAGCCAATGATGAGCTTCTTCCACGGGAACAGGGGTCGGTCGAGGAACCGCGCAAGGCGCTTTGCATGGCGAGCGTTAACTACTTTGTAATAAATATACGAGGGGCGGGCGGGCAGAATCAATTACCTGAAGGATATCCATCGTCTGGAAAGTCGGGCGCTGTCCGCCAAAGCTGCACGCGCGCTAATTTCAAAACGAAGGGGACAGTTGGGTAACGAAAGGTGAGAAGACGGTCGTCTTCTTTTGCCGCATTCTGAGAACAAGCTGGCCTTGTTGCATGCGCGAGAGAATAGCCAACCTGGCCCTACAGGCAACAGCTTCTTCACTGGGCTGCCGAGGGCGCTGTGATTGGATATAATTCTCCGTAAATAAGCGCTAATCCGGAAGTGGGTGAAACGCGGGCGCAAAACCCTCCCAGGGTTATTCTGGCACGATGCGGTCACGTGCTAGGGGAAGGGTTACTGTGGTATATGACGTAAAGTACATACAATCCAATCCCTAAGTGTTTGTTGGCGTGGTACTTTCCAAGATCCTGATGGCCTTAGCATCTTATGACTCGCCGTTAAGGTTTTTCGCTAAGGGAGGTAATAGCTATTTGAATCCCTATTTTGGAATCCTAGAGGTCTATTTTTTCTCTCGAAATACCTATTAAAGACCCTTCCTGGCTGGTTCATTTGTTATTTTCTTTTCCTTCATAAGTACTACGCTAACAAACATTCAGCGATTGGGTTGTATACGTATTGAAGGAGCAATCCCAAAGTGTCATTCTACACATGAAGATAACAGAACAACGGAGAACTCTTTTAATTCTTACATGTCCTGATAGGAATAACAACGACACCTGGCTTCCAGCCTGGCGCATTCTCCACCAATCTCAAGTCTACTTCTTGAACACGCCATTACTCCGTACGGCGATGCACGTGGATGTCAAGTAACAATCTATTCCGCCGTCCAACTACCCCGTGAGCCGAACTCTAGACCTAATGCCTCGGGATTCTCAGGTTTGCCCGTATCCGCTCCAGGAGCTCTTCTCGACTGTCCGTCTCCGCAGGATGCAGGTTGCGCTACCGTTTCTTTAGTCCCGTCTTCTCGGCAAAGGGACAGAGTAACATACCGATGCAAGCCATCTCCTCATTTCTTCTCTAGACCATGTTGATGGATCTCCCCTGGGGTCTGCCTCGGCCGGAAACATGTCCCCTCCCCATATAGCCCAGAGAGCGACGCCGGTCACCAAGCCCGAAAAGGCTGCTCGGAAGTCAGCATAGGCCGTTATCATAGGCTTTGAAGATTCTATTTAGAACAAGGCCCAATTTCTTACCGAGAAATGCATTCTGATAATCGTATTAGTTGACAATTCATTGGAGACTTGGGTTGGAAGTGGAATCATGAACTCACTCGCGACTTCAAAGCATTGTCTAGTGGCGTAGGCATTTTGCTTAGTTGGAAGGTCTAAGCGCGTTTGGTCAAATGATGGTGATGAATAAACAAAGCTGAGGAACAAAAACCCAACTTCTGAGTTACGAAGCCAAGTATCTCCAGGTTATCTGTCATTCATCCAACCTTATAGGTGGCAGTCAACTAGAGCACTAACGCCACAGGACACGTCAGCCACACTCCGAACCCCGCTGCCACGCAGCGAACTTCCCCCATGGCTTGGCGCTCTCCGTCCTCCAGGCGCCCCACCCACGCCCAAACCCACAGAAAATTTTGGGGTGAAATTCGTCCTCGCTCATTGAATTTCGACCTTTTAGTGTTTCTGACCATCACAGGAAACACTACAGCAACCGCCAAAATGCCTCAAGAAATCGCCGACATCAAGAAGGTACGGGCAGTGAAAACATACAATCCTTGCGCTCTTTTTTCTCCTACTGACAAATTTGGCGTGAACAGTTCATCGAGATCTGCAGGCGGAAGGACGCATCTTGTACGTTTTGACAGTTTCGAACAGACACACCACCGCCTCTACCCTCTGAGAGAAACATAGGGTGCGCGTGCGAGAAGCAATGGAATCTGACTAGGAATTTTTCCACCCCTCTCACAGCTGCCCGGATCAAGAAGAACAAGAACACCCAGCAGATCAAGTTTAAGGTCCGCTGCCAGAGACACCTGTACACTCTGGTGCTCAAGGACTCTGAGAAGGCCGAGAAGCTGAAACAGAGCCTTCCCCCCAGTATGCATGCCCATTCTATAATTCGATGCCGGAGGATCATGGGAAAGGGGCTGGCCTGGAAACCGAGAAGGACTCTAGCTAACAACGACCTGCAGTCCTGAAAATCAAGGACGTCCCCAAGAAGAACAAGTCCAATAAGGCTTCGTCATAAACGGCTTGATGTTCTAGTCAACGATTGAGGTACTGGAGGAGTATTGTGGACGATGGCTGAGAAACGCTATGGATTGGGAAAGCGTATTTGTTTGGTTTGCGGGTTCGGTCGGTACTGAACTTGGTACTCACGACGACAACACAACGGGCGTCTCGGGAAATTTGGTAATCGAAACGGGACACGGCTGGGGGGGTAAGAAAAGGAGCCTGCCGCGAAGCCCGACAAAGTGCAGAGTTGCTCATGGCGATGTAGTTTCTGCAAGGCTCTTCTTTCTCTCGCCTAGGCAAATACCAAAAAAAAAAACGAATCGCATTCATCGGCCAGCCAATTGCAACGAAAAGAGACACCCCTTTTCCACGCACGCATTTCCCTTGCCCTCCCGTCTATTTTCATACTTGCCTGTGCCTGTGTGGCTCATGCGTGCATCATTTTTCGCTGGCGCATATCCATTCCTGGGAGAACTGTCAAGGCGAAGGTTTCTGTTTCCATGTGACGATGAGGAGGTGAGCTGAGGCCAAGTGTGGGCCTCACAACGAGGACCGCCTGCAGTACTTGAGATACCCTCAGTTTCATGCAGCGAGCTACCTGACATTTGTGTAGCGACACATCTTCGAGGCCCGGACCCCGAGTGTTTCTCTACGCCCCGCTAGCCGCGAGAACACAGACCGAGACAAGTCAAACTGCGCCGGCTGGAGTCCAAATGTGTAGCGTGACATGATCGAGAATTCAAGTCTCGGGGACGTTGAGAAGAGCTGAGGTTAAGCAGTGATATTGTCTCTGCACAATGTGACGAGTTGCGTGGGCCGCCGTCGTGGCGGCTGTGATACTCAGCAGGTTGCAAGTACACAGGTCGAGGCTTGTATACCGCCTGGTTTCTACTCATCGGTGAAAATACCCGAATTGCCGGCAGTGAGAATAACTAGGTTTCATGTCGTTAGTATATAGTCTCTCCTGCCTCCCCATTGATACTATATACTACTTCATGTCTACGACGCTGACTATGTGAGTACGGTATCATGAGAAGGCCAGCGAGATGTTAGAAAGCTTTATTATTGGCGTATTGGAGAGACTGATATAAGGTAGGGTATTTCTTAGTGGATAGACAAAGTTGTACCTGCTTCGTTCTGTTTTAATAGGTGTCTCTTTGGGTATTATCATGGCATATGACGATGGGTGTGTAATATTTCGTCTACTCTAGTAGCGACAGATATATCACAAAAGTGAAATGGCTTATGACGATGAGTGTAAGTCACTTATATCGTGATTTGAACGCCCGTACAGCGCAGACAGTATAAGATAGGAATGTCACTTCCAGCTTTACCGCACCGGATATAGCTGGCCCGACGGGTTGCCGGTCGTACCGGAGTCTTGAGATCAGGATTGCAGCAACAACACCCGATGGCGTTCTCGCTGCACTTTCTTTGCTGCCCTCCAAGCACCCACCCCTCTTTCTGTCTCTTGCATGGACGCATCTATCTCAATTATCGGGCTTATCTGCACATGACTCGACGGCGACAATGCTTTCGAGGAGAGGTAGGAAGCGGAGGCGTCATTTCTAAAGCGCTGCAGCCCGAGTCGTCATTTAACGGAATCACACCTGTAAAGTGGTTTGGGCACAGGGAAAATATATGGATTAACGACGTATAGAAATGACCCTAAAACTCTTGATACTCTTGACTTGTTGGCCATCAATTGGCGTGATTTGTTTCCAAGCCTTTCGCTGGCCGCCAAGAGATCAAGGTATGATTACTACCACCCCCTGCTCTCCCAGCTTTCCAAGCTCTAGCCTGTTCCTGTGGCCAGCTCGCTGGAATCCATCCTGATTACCCAATCAGAGCGCTCCCATTGGGGACGGAAAATCCCAACGTGGAATCCAACCCCCTGTCAATCACGCCGCTAGGAAAGCCCCAAGTCTCTTCGGGCAAGTCTTACTTGCATAGTCTCAATTCAAGCTTTCCGTCTGTTCCTACCTCAAGGGACCTAAGGAGAGGGCAGAGGACGCAAATAAGGGAATACAAGGTCTGTGGCCATGTAGGGGAGAGGCAAGAGAATCAGCCCGCATAGTTACAGTCTTTGACTTTGTTTTGGAGTCTTGATTCCTTGGTTCCTGATCCCCCCTTCATCGTAGGGGCTGCAATCTGATTGGCAGAGCGGAACTGACAGAGCGCAACGATTTAACTCGTCCATGTTACGAAACAGCGACACATAATCGTAATTTAAAATGGGGTAGTAAAGTCCATCAAGCAGTTTCTAATAACGTCTTTTATTTTTCAGATTCAAAGTCGCCTTCCTGGCTATGGACTTGTGAAGCCCGAATTTTGGGCAGGACCCCTGCTGACTTGAATGTGTTAAGAAGTTGTGTTGCGCGGCCCCAAGCCACACCTTCCCCCCACCCATCCATTTCACCAGCACTAGAATCTGAAATGGGTGCCACGAGTTGCCCCCTTCGCGTGGGAATTTTGGGCTAGCTAATTTATCGCTGTGCACGAAGTGCGGATAAGAATTGTAAAGGGGCATCCCAACCCGTCTTCTGTTGCGTAACCGCAATCCGTTACCTTACCTTCCATTAGGTATTTCGTATCCCGGCTGGCGTATGTACCGTCTGGCGACGAACGCCAGCACAGCTGACGTATAATCTTCCCGTGGCTCGCCCTCATTTCAAGCTTGCTGGCTCCCCCTCCCCTCCCTCCTAGTCCCTTTCAACACGCTCTTGTCGTAGTAGCCGCACGTTATATCTCGCACCTCGTTCTAGTCGCCTTGTGTTTAATTCTCGTGACCTGACCTGCGCAGTTACTTTTTTTTTTGTTGTTTCGCCATCATCTTAGTGCCCTCGCAGCTAATCATCAATCCGCGGTGCCTCCAGCGCAAGCTTCCGATTCCGGTAGTTCCAGGTTCTCTCTCGAGTCTCGACGTAGCCCCTGACGTCCTTGCTTTCCCCCCCCCCTGGGGCGGGCCATTGACACGCGAAACCGCATCGAGAGAACGCTCTCCCAACTTAACAAGTCAGCAGACCACCTCACTGCGATCGCCATCCTTCCGATTTGCTATTTCCGATCGCGCTCCTGGAAACCTAGGTCCCAGTCCAGCCGACAGCAGCGACTAAAAAGCACAGACACACCCACGCTCTCTCATAACGGGTTCGATTCTCGCCTTTCTTTCTCTGCTCCTTTTTGCGTGCCTGTGGTTTTGTCTATCTGCATTTGGTCAACGGCTGCAACAGGAACAAGAGCCTCAGCAGGAGTTGCGGCACAGAGAGGACGCCATGACGGAGCGACTTGGCCCGAACCGAGTCAATGACTTGGGCAAGGCCAATGGTCACACCAATTCAAATGCCAACACCAATGGCACCGCCAACGGGAATGGTACTGCCAGCGGCACTGGAAGCTCCGGCGGCACCGTCAATGGCAATGGCAATGGCGCCGCCAGCAACGCCAACGGTAACGACATCAAACTAGCGCAACGCAAAAAGATGGATCGCAAGAAGTCAAGTCCAATGATGCCAACATTCATGGTCTCTGCGCCGGGGAAGGTGATTGTGACGGGAGAGCATGCTGTTGTGCACGGCAAGGTGAGCACCGACGCGCAGCCCTCCCCTTCTTTTTCTTGCCTCTCAAGCAGCCGTAACTGACCCATCCAAACTCTCCCGCAGGCTGCGATAGCTGCGGCGATTTCGCTGCGATCGTATCTTCTCGTCACCACGCTCTCCAAGTCGAAACGGACAGTGACGCTCACGTTCCCCGACATTGAATTCAACCATGTGTGGAACATCGACGAGCTGCCGTGGGAGAAGTTCTCGCACCCCTCCAAGAAGAAATACTACTACGATCTCGTCACGGCACTCGATCCCGACCTGGTCGCCGCGATACAGCCACTACTCGCCGATCTCTCCCGCGACAAGCCCAGCGAGTTGCGTAAAGTGCACCAAAACACGGCGGGCTCGTTCCTGTACATGTTCTTGTCCCTCGGGTCCCAGTCGTTTCCGGGGTGCCAATACACGCTACGGTCCACCATCCCGATAGGGGCTGGGCTGGGTAGCAGCGCGACCATTGCCGTCTGCATGTCGGCGGCGCTCCTGCTGCAGCTAAGGACACTGTCGGGTCCGCATCCCGACCAGCCCTCAGAGGAGGCACGTCTACAGATAGAACGCATCAACCGCTGGGCCTTTGTCTACGAGATGTTCATTCATGGAAACCCGTCGGGTGTCGACAACACAGTGTCGACGCAGGGCAAGGCGGTCATGTTTCAGAGAACCGACTACAATAAGCCACCATTAGTGCGTCCGCTTATGGACTTCCCCACGCTGCCGCTGCTCCTAGTGGACACGAGGACGGCCAAGTCGACGTCAGCCCAGCTGGGCAAAGTGTCCAGTCTGAATGAGGCGCATCCGAAGTTGGTAGGATGCATCCTGGACGCCGTCGACAAGGTTACGCGCAGCGCGTCCGAGCTGCTGGACGCGGATGACTTTGACACGGAGAACGAAGAGTGCCTGCGGCGGGTGGGCGAGCTTATGACCATCAACCACGGCCTGTTGGTGTCGCTCGGGGTGTCACATCCTCGGCTGGAGCGGGTGCGCGAACTGGTGGATCACGAGGGGATTGGATGGACAAAGCTCACGGGGGCCGGCGGCGGTGGTTGCTCGATTACCTTGCTCCGGCCTGGGGTACCTCGGGAGAAGCTCGAACGTCTTGAGGCGCGGCTGGGCGAGGAAGGATACCAGAAGTTTGAGACGACGGTAGGCGGCGACGGCGTCGGGGTTCTCTGGCCGGCCGTTCTGAAGAATGGCATGGACGAAGACGAAGAGGGCGGCATGGAGATTGACCTCGAAAAATTCCTCAAGGCAGAGGGCAACGAAGGCGTCGAGCGACTGGTGGGCGTTCACGGTGGAGTGGGCGAGCGAGAAGGGTGGAAGTTCTGGAGAGTTGCGAGCTAGGCCTGCCACGAACGAGCAAACAAAACAAGCACACGGCGGCCGTCCTGAACCTCGCAATGAAATCTGGGCCAGGGGAAATAGGGATGTGGCTGGCAAAAAAAGGAGGAACACGGAAAAACGGGATTTGGTCGTCTGGATTGGGGTTCTTGGCTTCATTCATTGGGGGCACTTTTTTTTTTGGTTTAACCGTGGCTGCACGGCGATGGAAAATATCAACATAATGGCGGCTCTGAGCTGCGTGTTTATCTAGAATACTTTACCTTGCGGTACCCGGGGGATACTGCTAATTGATGGAACCGTACCGACCTAATTATCTTACCTATCTTACCTCATCCTCATGCGCGTCCTACCTTATTACCTGGGCTTGTGTGCCTTTCGGAAAAGTAGGCAAGGTAACCTTCGAGTACTGGATTGGACTGGATTTAATCGCGCCCGAGCTTATACCCATCCATGCTTTGCCCAAACCGGACTTTGCTCTTGCCTGCGGCAGGAGATGGATGTGTGTAACAAAGCAGTAAGAGATGTTGGGATTATTACCGATATCTTTGTCAAATCCTTAGGATTGTTGCAGTGCAACCCTGCGATAAAGATCACGCAGGGCAAGCATTAAGTAAGGTTCCATTATTATTTCTGGCGTGCAACCGTATAGTATATACCTACCGTATAAGAACCCCCTCCCCCGCCACCCCCCCTCATCCGCCCACCATCATCCCACAATGCCGCCCAAAGGCAAGGCGGCCCCAAAGCCAAAAGGATCTGATAGTAAGAAGAAGTTGCCTAGTTGAAACGGGGAAACAGCCTGCTTAGTCTTGAATATTATGTCCTAACATCAGTCGTGCAGCAACCAAAACGTCTTCCTCCTTGACCGCTGCTGCCCAACCGGCCTCTTCGACCGCTCCAAACAACACCACCCCACCGGCGACTATCAACGAGCGCAGCCAGAGGCGGGTCGACGAGTGTCAGCCATACGAAGCTGCACGCCAAAAAGCCGGTCTCCGCGGCCTGTCGCAAGCTGAGCAGTTTGGCTGGGTCAGCGCCCGATTCGCCCGGTCCGACGCCGCCGCCCGCAGCCGCCTCGGCCCCAAGTCGCAGCGTGAGCTGTGGCGCTATGTGAACGACGCTAGCCTGCCAGTGCGCGTTCTCAAGAAGAAGTTGGTCTCGAACCCGTGGGGCGTCGACCGCAACGGGAGAGACATTGGCAGCTACAGCCCCGCTCAGTTCGACGACCGCGCCGCCAAGCGCATTAACCTAACCGTGCTTGCCGCCGCGAGCCAGGCCTTCAGAGACTGCCGTGAGAGGACCAAAAAGATCGCCTTGGACGATCAGCAGAATCCCGACGTGGCAACCGACAGCGAGGTCCAAGAGGAACGCGAGAGGAGGCGCGAGATGGCGAAACTGCGAAAGGAGCTCTACGGAGACAAGATGCCGGGCAAGCTCGCCCAGGACCCAGAGTGGGATGACGTGTTGCCCATCCCGCACGAGGAGCCCGAAGGGTCGCTAGCGGCGATTTCGTACCCAGATGACTACGCCGAAGGTACTTCCCTTTTCGTCCTCCTAGGGACGGGCCAGACGAGTCGTTGTGAGTCAGGCTAACGAAGGCTCAAAGCAATCTCCTATCTCCGGGCCGTGATGGAGAACAAGGAGTACTCGCCGCGCTGCCTGCGGCTGACCGAGTACATCATCGGCATGAACTCGTCACACTACACCGTGTGGCTGTTCAGAGCGTCCATCGTTATTGCGTTGAAGCTCCCCTTCGTGGACGAGCTGGCGTGGCTCAACAAGGTGGCGCTCGAGCACCTCAAGAACTACCAGATTTGGCACCACCGTCACCTGCTAGTGGAGAATTACTATCCGAGCATCGCGGGGTCGCCCGAGGCCGTGGCATCGTTCGCCGCCCAGGAACAGGCCTTCCTGTCTGACATCCTCGAGCAGGACACCAAGAACTACCACGTATGGTCATACCGCTCGTACCTTGTCGGCAAGTTGGGGCTGTGGGACAACGCGGCCGAGCTCGCCGCCATCGAGGCCATGATAAAGGACGACGTGCGCAACAACTCGGCCTGGTCTCACCGCTTCTATCTGGTCTTCTCGAACCCGGCGCACTCGACCGCCGGCACCGCCGCCACGGAACCGGACCCGGCCGCGCCCGCCGCCATCGTCGACCGCGAGGTCCAGTACGCCCAGGACAAGATCCACTTGGCCCCGCAGAACCAGAGCCCCTGGAACTACCTGCACGGCGTGCTGGTCAAGGGCGGCCGCAAGCTGGGCAGCGTCGAGCCCTTCGTCGCTGACTTTGTCCGCCACCTCGGCGACGACGACAAGGAAGACGTCATCAGCACCCACGCGCTGGACCTGCTCGCCGAGATATACGCCGAGAAGGGCGACAAGGAGAAGGCAGACCTCGCCCTCAGGCGCCTCGGCGAGAAGTGGGATCGCATCCGCATCGGCTACTGGGAGTGGCGGCGCAAGTGCCTCGAGTCCCCTGCTGCTGCTGGAGGAACGGAAGCAGGGGTAGCCGCAGCAGTGGCGGCATGAAGAACGTAGGTAGGTATGTACAAAGGTAAACATGAAATAAATAAAATAAAAATTCAGTGACGTATTTTTAGTTGGTTTCGTGACGGAGAAGGGTAGTGGGAATGGGAGGGGCAAAGTCCAAGTAGCCTGCCTGGAGAAGGAAGAAGAGCAAACAAATACGAAGCAAAGCACATGCCTAGGCGCAACATAGTAATGGGGATATGCTGGGTGCCTAGCTTATCTGTATTCTGATTGATTTCAGAGAGAGATGTCGAGGCTGATCGGGAGTCAGGTATGGAAAAGTGGGATATTGTTCGGACGGCGTCGGGAAAAAGAAGAAGAAAACGAAAAAGGAAACACAAAACATCAAAGGGTGGAGGGAGTCTCCTCGGAGTATCGGACTAGACAAATTTTGTCAGTTCTTGTACGGACACGTCTGTAGGGGGGAAAAATACCGCCTCCCTCTACTCTCAGTGTTTATACATGAGAAAGTTGAAAAGGGAGCTGGTATTTAGGTTTCCAAAGCCGCAATGCTTTCATATCTGACAGGGATCACAGGGAACTACTTCACACGTTCAGTCGACAGTTCGTAAGTAGGTAGGGGGGTTATGAAGGAGTAGAAATGGGGGCAGGTAAATAGTTGCCGAGGTCCCCTTGCTTTAATTTTATAGAAACTATGAGGAGCCACTTCACACGGGTGACAGTAGCACAAGTAGGCAGGGAGGTATGAAAAGGAGGCAAGAAGGGGGAGTTTATTTAAAAATATTTTTCAGTTCGTTATTCAGTCAAATTGTTACAGTCTTAGGTCATTTTTTTGCGCCTTATATGATTCTCTAAGAGATAGAAGAAGTTCGCTCTGTATAAAAATAGAAAAAAAAAGAAAAAGGAAAATGCCTGCCTCCCAATGATGACGAGTATGCTGGCCCTCTACGAGAAACTCCCCAAACGCCGTTCCTGCAATCCTCACTCGAAAAAAAGAGAAATATGCTCATATGAGACCTGGCGGAGTGAATCCCACACCCGCTCTTTGGTCCTCCTTCCGTGTCGTTCTCTTTGCGGAACGAACCCAAGCAATTCCCTCCCCCACCGCCTCCATAATTGCTAGTAACATGAAATGAGAAAAGAAAACAAGCCCCTTCCGCCGCCGTGACAAAATCCTGGGCCTGCTGACATTCTTATGGCCCATCTCTTACGCCCATCTCGTATGGCTATCCATCGTTGTTTCCTCTCGTAAGTAGGACATGTTATGGACGACACCCCATCATCACCTCTAGTTCCACCTCTTCTCAATACGCACGGTACGTGTGCGAGATGGCAATATATCTCCGGGTTGCCCTGGAGCCATGGCGCAAGATGGTATCCCAATTGGGGACGAGGATGAAGACGTCGTGGAAGTGCTGCTCCGCGAGCGGGCGACCGTCGGTTGCTGTGAAGTGGACGGTGCCCGAGACAGCCAGCATCATGACGATGCGCACACTGCCCTCCGCTTTCCGTCTGGTGCCGCCATTGCTGGTAATGGTGTAGTCGACGAGCGCCTCTGGGGGCGCCGCAAAGCGGTAGTCTGAGTTTATGACGTGCACGTCGTAGCTGGCTACTTCGTAGCGCACGGTGTCGACCTTGTCGGTAGATGCGAAAGGGTTGGCAGACGCAGTCGGGTTTGCCGCACGCCGCTGCTGCGCGAGCAGCGCGTCCCACTCCTCGGGAGTTGCCACCACCCGCCCATTGATGCAGATATCAGCAGGCGGTTGGCCTGCCGCCGTGTACCGCTCGCTGGCGTTCACGTAGCCTTGCGCGACCGACTTCCCGTCATTGATCGAGGCGTAATACCAATCGACAAAGTTTTTAGAAGCTGTAAGAAGGGGGATACATATGAGCCAAACGGAATCCAATTTTTTCTTTCCAATTAAACAAAACCGAACCCGGCGCAAAGGAAAATGTTGACGGCAAGGGGGAAAGGGGCGAGAGGGATTATTCAGGACGGCGAGGGAAATGATTCAGGACGGGCGCGCGGGATTGAACTCGGATGCTGGGCGAATTTGTCGTACCTTCCGCCGAACATGCGACAAGTGTGACGAGGGGAGGGGGCCCCATACTGTCGGACTTCTTGCCGGTGTAGATGAAGCTTGTGTGATCTTGTTTGGTTTCGCCGAGGCGCAACCAGCTCGGGACGGCTCTGTCGCTTTCTCTTCTGCGCGATGATGGGAGGCAACCTGCAGGTGTTCGCAGTGCAGATCCCAGCAATCGCGAGTCGCGACTGGTGGGTTCCCGCGGAATTCGCGCTTGTTGTTTGCTGTGCTGCGATCTAGCGGCCGTCTTTTATTGTAGGTCGATGAAACGTGGAAGAGTTGAAGTTCAGATTGGTGAGTCGTCAAGTGGGGCTGAGTAGGCAGCGGGCGAAGGCCCGCGAGCGCGAGGGCAGAAGACGGGGCCTGAAATGCCAGAGTGCGGCAGGGTTAAGCTCGGTTGGGTTTCAGTATGCTCCGAGTAAGCATCAGCGAAGAATTGGCGGGATAATTTCTTCGTAGAAAGGCTGCTAAATCTCGTTTCTTAAAAGCGAGCAGTCCGCAGATTGAAAAGCTGCGGTTTTTGAGGTGAATACTCCGAAGGCAGCGAGCACTGATAGGAAGCCTTTTTGGCGTGAGAACCTTGCGGGCAGAACCTAGTGGGGAGCAGATGCGGCAGTTGGTAGAAATTTCGGGCTAGCAGCAACTACGCTAAGCCAATTTGGGTAATGACCAATTGTCCTATGATACTAGCGCGGGGCTTCTCGATGGGGCGAAGAGCTTCCTATTGTCCAACGGTTTTAGATAAAGCCCTTCATAAGAGAGAAGGTACCTAGCAAATGCGTGTTTTTTGTCCATAATCCGTATCATTTATGAGTACCGCGCGAATATAGGCATTATTCGAGAATTGGGCGCCTTGACCTACCTCACTATTGTTCAACAGATTGGGGAGCGCCTAATACGTAAAAACATACCTACCTTATGTACCTTAGGTGCCTGCCTAGGCGTAGTGACCTTCAAGTGCAATGGCTACTAGCGAGCTGTCGTAATACTTCGGCGTGCCTTGGACTTGCATAGCACTTGATTGAAGGTATGTTAAAACAATATGAGCACGTCTATTGCTACAGGCGAGATAATATGTTTGTTCAAGGTGACGGGTGATCCCCCCAGGATGATAGAATCCGCAGGTGGTCTCCGCGGTATCCCAATTTGATTATAGACTCCCGAGTCGAGAAGTTCAACTATATCAGGACGCGACGCGATAATCTTCTCCCGAGCAAACGTTAACCGGATCGAAGCGAGACCGGTGAACCGGCTCCCTGATTAATTGGCGAAGTGCTGTTCTGAACCCGCCCCAGAAGCTGGACACGATTTGATCTGCTCCGTCACAGCATCTCAGCTAGGGATTAGGAACTCCTCGATGTCTTTGTCTTCTTCCTCCTCTAGTGTCTCCTGCAGGCGACGCTCCTCGGCATCGAGCAGCTTCTTGATCATGTCACGCTGCCTTCTCCTCGCCTTCTTGCCCCAGTCTGCACCGGATGCTAGGGCGCCTTCCTCGGTTTCATCGTCGCTGTCTTCGGGAATATCAACCTGGCCTCGGAGCTGGTTGGGCGAGATTTGCGCCTTTTGGTATGCCGCTTCTGACTCGGCCGCCTCTTCTTCGTGTGATCTCATCTGAGCGCGCCCGCCGAGCTTGATTATATAAGGCCTCAGCAGCATGTCTATCCTCCCAGACAAGCCCTCCCGTTAGCCATCTAGCCCCCTGAATCTTTGCGCGAGCAACCTCAGCCTCTTCAATAGTTGGGGTATAGTCGGTCTTACAAGCGCCAGCAATGATCACCAGCTTGATCCACTTCTCTATCGGCGTATTCATCACCGCTGCAGCGACATTGTTGTGAAAGCGTTCCCGCACCACCCCGAGGATATTCCAGAGCACGTCCATCTCTTTCTCAGTGGGGCTGGTGTAGTTGCAGGCTCCGCCTTCTGCCTATACCGATTCAATCGTCAAATGTCCCGAACAGCTAGCTCAGGGGACTGTAGGAAATGGAGCGGGGTCGAAAACTAGAGGAGAGGTGCCGCCATGCCAATTGATGTTTGCGCGAGTTCAGTCGAGAGTGGGATCGTGAGGTATCGAAGAACGAAGGAAAGGGGAAAACAAACACCGCATCGCTCCCAGCGAAAATCTGCACTGAACACTTCTTTAGCTCGTTACGTAGGGGTTAGATGCGCCAAGGCCACCCCACTATTCCGTAGCTCCCGCCCCTCCGGCAAGCCCGGCTTAGCTTACCTCAAGGTATCTTATACATACTAGTCCCGTGGCGTGGCACTTTGGCAGAATAAATATTGTAACAAATAAACCGGCCAGGAAATGCCCTTGATAGGTATTTCAGTGGAGAAACAGGCCTCTAGGATTCAATAATAGAGATTCCAATAGCTATTAACTCCCTCGGTAGAAAAACGTTTAGGGCGAGTAGGAAGTGTTAAGGCCATTCAGGCCTTAGAAAGTTTCCCGCTAACAAACATTCAGGGATTGGAGTGTGATATGCCTTATGTAATACAAAGTTAAAGTGCCAGCTCTTGGGGAACACGCGTGCCCCTCCATGCAACTCCAATTGTAACGCGCTCGACGCGTCTTCACATGAAGGCTTCCGGGCCCCTTATCCTTGACTATCGCAAGAGATTCCTGCGAGTAGAGGTAACACGCCGACAAAAATGGCAGACCCTCCAGACGAAGAAGTGCGAGAAGTAAGAACCTCATCGAATTATTTTCCATCACTCATATCTCATCGGCACTACCTACTCCACATACACACTTACATGCCGTGCAGCTGTGAGCTGACTCACCATTGATCCGCAGCGCCTGAAAGCAGCCCTGTGGTTCGCCATCGGGAATATGGTGGACGAGGAGTCGCTTCGGCGGAACCGCAACGCGACGCCGCAGTTCATCGCAGCTCTGACGGAGATGGTCTGGGCACAGATTGGTGAATTTTTTTTCTTGTTTTTTTTTTCCTTTTCGTTCTCCGCTTCCACTCTTTCACGCCCACTCAAAACACATGACTTTCAAAGTGACTTGGCTGGCCGCTGGGCGGCCACTTGACACCTGGGGCAAAGGGAAGGGGGAAGGAATAAAGAAATAAATTAAAACATCTCATCCTCTCACAACTGCTCACTCACTTCTCACAGAGAACGTCGCCGTTGATTTGGAGAGCTTCAGCCAGCATGCTGGCCGTACGACGGTCACGACCGACGACGTGCTCTTACTAGCGCGGCGGAACTCGGACCTCCACGCCATAATCAAAGACTGTGTCGACCGCCAGAAAGCTACAAAGGCCAAAGGGAAGGCTAAGCGTTGACGAGGAAAGCGGGTCTCGTAGTTAGGCTCTGCTTTGGCTTGCCCGCCAGTGTCTGGTTCGGTTTGTAGCCCGTTCCTCTTGGTGCAGAGCTATGCAGGCACCACTAGTTATGGAATTTTCTAGAGGGATAGGCCAAGGCGGAGGGGATAGAGACAGGCCACCACTTCATTTCGGGGGAGACTGCTCGATGAGCACCAAGCCATATTTAGAGTCTGCGGGCCGGCTACCAGGCATTTCACCAAGACAACCCTCTGTCCCTGATTCAGAGGGTTACCGGCATCTCAGGCAGTAAGGGGTTTCTGGAACACTGTTGAGGCGCGCTTTGGACACACAATCCGACAACGACAAGTAGACCTTCACAGGTAAATTTGGCATGGTGGGCAGAGCGTGAATACCCCGGTGGCATGTGAGTCGCGGGGCGAATTACACGCAGTGTTGCGTGCTAATTATGCTCATCTGCATAGAGGAAACAATCCTAGTGATGATGCGTACGACTGGTTTGTAATACAGAAAGAATAAACAGAATCGGCTCAGTCTTCGAGGAACTCCGAAGTAAACCCGTGCTTTTTCTCCCACTCCTCGTCGCTCATGAAGTAACGCTTCGCTAGGGAAGTCGTGAGACCCCATGCCCCAAATCTCAGGGTGAAATACATCAGCTCTATCCCCAGCAGATTTCTAGTCCTTTGCCATGACCAACGCGGCAGGGCGCTCAAAGTGAACCCAAAGACGGCAAGGGCATCAAACGCCAGACCATCACCGCGGGCAAGATAGCAGTTGGCTATGCCAGTCCAAATCACACTTGCAAGCGGTGCGGTCACAATCCTGGTTGCAACGGCTCCGAGAAAGTCGGCTGCCATGCGAGACGGCAGTGTGGTGAGCGCATTGACGCGGTATCTGGGCTCCTGAGCCACTGCCGCTCTATTCTCCGACATGTTTGGCCTGAGCTCGGCCGACCAAGCTGCCGCCCCATGATGTGTGTCGTTGGCTTCACTAGCCTCCACGTCGAAACTGATCAGGGTGGCACTAATTATGTCGCCACCTTCATCGTCGCTGGAGAATTCGTCCCCACGTGCCGAGGCTGTGCTCTGGCGCCGGACTGGTCCAGCGGGGGGACCGCCGGCGGCCGGTTGCCCCTCATGGGCCCGCGATATAGACTCGTCTCTGGCGATGTCGCCCGCGTTCCTAGGCTGCTCTTCGGCCAGACCGCCCGCAACAACTGAAGGCGGTGGGGGAGGCAGCTCTCTCAAGGGTACCCGCCACGATTGAGTCCTGGGCTGTGGTAGACGCTGCTCAATGTTGCGAGTAAAGAAGCTCGAGACACGACTCATGGCGATCCCATAGAAGAAATACCCTACGAAAGGCGCCGCACCACAAGCAAAGGGCAGAGACCACTGCAGCACAGTTTCGTAGGTCAATGGCGATGGCAACGAAGGGATGTAGAAGGGCGAGCTAGTCGATCCAGGCCAAAAGAATGCGAGACCCGGCAAAAAGGCTGTCGGTGAGATAATCCCTACGCGCTGCATCAGGGAGAACACCTCGAGGTGAATCCGAATGTATTTCACGATAGAGGAAGGCCTGCACAAGTTTAGTCGGGGGCCTGTTCAGAACCAGAGCTTGCAAGAACAAGAACAAGAAGCTTACAGATAGGGAAACTGCATATCTCCTAACGATGCCGGAAGTATGGAACCCAGGATACTATCGATGGCTCTCGACAGCTGGCTGGGCAGTAGCGCAGTTCCGACAATAAAGGACGGTAGGCCTGCGTAGAGATAAGATGGCCAGGACTGGTACTGCCGATGGAGTCGAAACAGCTCGTGGAACGGAACCTGGGAATACAGATCGTACAGCTGCGGAAACAATATTAATACCGAAAAACAAGCCGGCTAGGCAGGCGAATGGCAACGCTGGCCACATACCAAAACGCGCTGGCGTACACCACTAACACCCCAAGCAATGGATGTACCAAGCACGCCACCCAGCATGTCAAGGTTATTACCAACCGAGTTTTCGTAGCTGCCGTGAGCATTGGCAAGCGCCTGCGCTTGAGTCTCGGCCGCGCCCGTGTCGGGTTCTGCAACACCAATAACCTGCATGACTTCATTGTGGGAGCGGATGATATCTCTATTGATACGCCGTGTCTCCTCATTCACGGGGCGCCCTCGCTCATCGTACATCTGCGGGTTGTTAGACTGCGGATCCGCCGGAGCGTCTGGGTCTCCGGGGACGACATCGTCGTAAGGAGACCGGCCCTGCACAATCTTGTTAGGACCCGTGGAAGATGGGAATGGGGAATGAGAAACGCCTCCCATCTCAGGGTTCAAGATTGAGTTGAGCTTGAGCGTTGGAGCTTACCAAGGCCTGGGAGATTAACGGCTCCAGTTGACCCATATTGTTTCAATGAATTATACTGCCAACATTTGTAGGAGAAAAGCTTTCGATCATAGCTACTTGATGCCCGCTTGATGAGTAGCCCAAAATAGAGCCGACTTGGCCACATGAATGGCGAATGGGGAGTGAGAAGGGGAATGGGGAATGCTTGACGAAAGACGCGAGTTGGGATTTGTTGACGTCAAACGGGCCTGGGGGTTACTTGCAAGGGTGCTCAGGCGCATGGCGCTAAGATAACCTTAATTCCAGGGCTTATCGGCAAAATTTCAGTGGGGTTGAGGGACGAAAAAAATTTTGGGGGAGGGGGGAAGAGGTGAGAGACAGCAAGCGTATGTGGCATCCCGCAGTGCGCAGCCATCTGTCGACATTGTCAAATAATACCCAAAACACTCCACAAGCCCAAATGGCAACTCGACAGTCGGCCAAGACGACCTTCGAGGTCAGCAATGTCATACAGCCCATATACACGGGCGGTTCTGTTGCGCTACACAATGGCGCAAGGATCCTCGCCTCGACGCTGGGCGAGGCCGCCGTGCTCACCGAGTTGACGTCCGGCAGGCGGCTTATCGAGATCGAAGGTGATGGCGAGCCAATCTCAACCCTGACAATCACCCCCTCAGCCTCCCACCTGATTGTCTGCTCGCGCTCCCTGACGATGCGCATCTACTCCCTGGCAATCTCCCCAGAGTTCGACACGGTCGAGGCAACCCTCGTGCGGACCTCGAAGCCTCACGCTACACCCGTCGTGGTGCTCGCCGTTGATAAGACAAGCACCCTCCTTGCTACCGGCGCTGCAGATGGCGCCATCAAGATCTGGGACATCATTGGCGGCTACGTCACCCATACGGTCAGCGGCCCGAGCGTTCTTGTCTCTGCCCTGCATTTCTTCGAGCTGGCTGCAACTGCCCAGAGCGCCAAAGCCAAATCCGGCCGCAAGGCGACAAGGAACGCGAGAAAGGGGCAGGCTGAGGAGAGCCAGGCCCAAAATGACGACTCTGCCGACTCCAGGTTCCGACTTGCGTATGGTACACAGGACGGCAAACTACGCGTGTTTGACCTCCGCAAGCGCACCACATATTCTGTCTTTTCGGACTCAAAGAGGAGAAAAGAGGCACACGACTCTAATATCCAGAGTATAGACTACTCGCCGGACCAGCACACCCTTCTCAGCGGCAGCAGAGACAAGACGATGACATTGTGGCTATGGAAGGACGAAGAGTGGCAGGGGACACCCATGTTGCGCCACGAGTCTGTCGAGGCGGTGGGATTTCTCGATGGCGGCAAGTTGATGTACTCGGCCGGGACGAGCGGTCTCCTGAGGCTATGGGACACCTCTACGCACCAGGAGATTACCCAGGAACAGGAACCCAGGTCAGAAGGCGAGGAAATCGTGTCAGCAATCTACCTTGCGCACAAGTCTCTCGTTCTTTGCGCCCAGGCCGATTTTACGCTCGCCTTTTACCGGATACCCTCCTCGGCAGACGCCAACCAACAGTCGGGAGTTCTCATGGAGCCCTTCAGGCGGATCTCTGGAACTCACGATGAAATCTTAGATCTGGTTTATCTCCTTCCCGACCAGTCCTTGATGGCCCTCGCTACAAACTCAGAGGACGTGAGGCTCGTTTCCGTAGCCGACGCGCAGCCTGCGGCTAGCACAGAAGACGACACTGCCTATTTCGGGCATGACGCCGCGTTGTTGAAGGGCCACGAGGATATAGTAATGTCCTTGGATGTCGACTGGTCTGGTCACTGGATCGCGAGCGGTGCAAAAGACAACAGTGCGCGACTCTGGCGTATCGATGCGGCAAATAATTCCTACACCTGCTATGCCGTCTTTACCGGCCATTTGGAGTCGGTCGGAGCCGTTGCCCTTCCCAAGACTGTGCCACAGGAAAGTTCGGATGCATTCAAAAACCCCCTTGATCACCCGCCGGCTTTCCTTATAACCGGCTCTCAGGATCGGTTTGTTCAGAAGCGCGATATTCCGCGGCAGTCGCAAACGACGGGCATATCTTCGTCGAGTCTCCGCCGGTTAGCCCACGAAAAGGATATCAACGCCCTGGACGTTAGCCCTTCGGGCCGCCTATTTGCTTCGGCGTCTCAGGACAAGACAGTCAAAATCTGGGATGTAGAGCTGCTTGAGGTTCAAGGTATTCTCAAGGGGCACCGCAGAGGCGTGTGGACTGTTCGATTTGCTCCTCTAAACACGCCTTCGATCCAGGGCGAACAGGGTTCAGTGTCTGGGAAAGGGGTCATTCTTACTGGAAGCGGCGACAAGACCATCAAGCTATGGAACCTCTCAGACTACACATGTCTGAGGACATTTGAGGGACACTCGCACAACGTCCTCAAGGTGGTGTGGCTGAATCTACCCGGCGACGACAACTCGTCAAAGAGACCAGTTGAGTTTGCCAGTGCTGGAGCCGATAGCTTGGTCAAAGTATGGGATGCGAACCTTGGGGAAACAGAATGCACGCTGGACAACCACGAGGACAGGCTGTGGACGCTAGCCATCCACCCGAGAACGAATACAATTGTGTCGGGCGGTAGCGATTCGAAGATCACATTCTGGAAGGACACGACGTCGGAAACCCAGGCGGCGGTTTCGCAGGCAGCCCTGAAGCTGGTCGAGCAAGAACAGGAGATCGAGAACTACATTCACGCTGGAGCCTACCGTGACGCGATTGTGCTTGCACTTCAGCTCAACCACCCCGGCCGGCTTCTCAGCCTCTTTACGAGCGTTGTGACATCCAACGCGCCAGAAGAGGGCAGCCTGTGTGGAGTGAGAGCGGTGGACCAAGTGCTTGCTTCACTCTCGGACGAGCAGATATTCATGCTCCTGCTCAGGCTGCGGGACTGGAACACCAATGCAAGGACAGCACCTGTGGCCCAGAGGATCCTGTGGACCCTAGTGAGGAGCCACCCAGCCTCGAAATTCTCGAATCTTTCTGTCAAGGGCGCAAAGGGCCAACGTAGTCTGAAAGAAGTTCTCAACGCGCTGAAGGTGTATACAGAGCGGCACTATAAGCGCATGGACGAATTGGTGGATGAGAGTTACTTGGTCGAGTACACGCTTCAGGAGATGGACAGCCTGGCCCCGTCTCTAGATCAGGATTTTATTATGGGGGAGGCCCAGTAATAGAGAATACGCCAGCCTTGCCAGATGGCACAACCAAGTAGTGTATTAGTAATACCAGCTGTTGCGCGTTTGCATCGCAATCTTGTGTTCCTTGCATGTATGGACATGGCCGTGGTGAATTCAAAAGTCGAAAAAAGTACATGGTACGCGTATGGGCATACTAAGTTAGCGTGTTTTCGTGGTACTCAAGACTCTATATCCGTACTTTGGGCAGGTCTGCACAAGCTTAGGTGGGGCATCCGTGTGCGACCTGCACCCGCTACAATTCTGGGGTTTGGCGACTCCCTGCAAGGCTTCTGTCCTCAGAACATAACCTTGCGAACGTCAAATTAGGAAAGAACCCGGCTGCAAACGCAAAACACGACTCTGCGCACTAGCATCGCGTATTAACGAGGAATTCTACTTCCCACGTTCGCGCTGCGAAAATTACTTCAACGCGGTACTAAGGCATGTCGAAACGCCCAGCGGCAGAAGCTCTCGACGAGCTTTCGGGCGACTCTCCAGCCTCCAAGAAGTCAAGGCTCGATGATTACAACAAAAGCCTGACGCCAGCCAGCGCAATCGAGAACGGGTATGGAGGCCATAGCGAATCTCCCGAGAACGGGGACAGCGAGGCCGGTAGCGGCGAGGAAGCCGAGTTTGACGACGAGCCTGAGGAGAAAGCGCCGATCCGGCAATCAGCGCCCACAGAGGGCTACGACGACCTGTACCTCGACACGATCGACCGGAACGTGCTCGACTTCGATTTCGAGAAACTGTGCTCCATTAGCTTATCCAACATCAACGTCTACGCCTGTCTGGTATGCGGGAAGTATTTCCAGGGCCGGGGCCCCAAGTCGCACGCCTACTTCCACGCGCTCGAGGAAGACCACCACGTCTTTATCAACATGAGTACTCAAAAGGTCTACGTGCTGCCAGAGGGATACGAGGTCAAGAGCAAGTCTCTGGACGATATCAAGTATGTGTCGGACCCGCGCTATACGCGCCAAGAGGTCATGGACCTGGACCGCAAGCCGCGCACCTCGTGGACGCTGGGCGGAAAGCAGTACACGCCGGGCTTCGTGGGCATGAACAACATCAAAGAGAACGACTATCTCAATGTGGTGGTGCAGGCCCTATCGCACGCATCGCCGTTGCGAAACTACTTCCTGCTCGAAGACTTTAGCACGTCGACCGATGAGCTCGTCAAGCGCACGTCAATCCTGTTCCGCAAAATCTGGAACCCGCGTGCCTTCAAGGCGCATGTGTCCCCCCACGAGCTGCTCCAGGAGATATCGCTGCGGTCCAACAAGCGCTTCACCCTGACGGCGCAGTCGGATCCCGTCGAGTTCTTGTCGTGGTTCCTCAACCACCTGCACCTGGGGCTGGGCGGCAGCAAGACCAAGGCCGGGTCCAGCATGGTCCAGCGCGTGTTCCAGGGCAAGCTCAAGGTGGAGTCGCAGGCCATCACTGCCAAGGCCGACGCGAGCGACCGGCTGCGCTTCGAGGAGGCGGCCGAGGTGAAAGTCGATATCACGCGCTTCCTACTGCTGACGCTGGACCTGCCGGCGGCGCCCCTATTCCAGGACGAGCTCGAGCGCAACATCATCCCCCAGGTGCCACTTACGACCATCCTGACGAAATACAACGGCGTCACGGCGCAGGAACTCAACGCGCAGCGCAAGCGCTACCGGCTCGTGCACCCGCTGCCGCCGTTCCTCATGTTCCACGTCAAGCGCTTCAGCCAGAACAAGTTCGTCTCGGAGCGCAACCCCACCATCGTCACCTTCGACGCCCACAACCTTGACGTGTCGCCCTACGTCGAGCCGGACCCGGCCCAGCACCCCCCGGGCGAGCCAATCTGGTACGACCTCGTGGCCAATGTAGTGCACGAGGCAGTGCGCGCCAAGGACGATGTGGCCGACAGCGGCGAGGAGCGCAAAACGTGGAAGGTCCAGCTGCGCGACAAGGCCACTGACGAGTGGGTCGTCGCCCAGGATCTGTTTGTCGACAAGATCCGCAGCGAGCTGCTCTACCTCGGTGAGGCCTACCTCCAGATCTGGGAGCGGAGGAGGGAGCCGCCATCGCGGCAGCTGCCATCCCGAACCGCGAAGGGGAAGGCCAAGGCTTGACATTGAATACGTTATACCCGTTTCATTATTTCTTATTGAATGCTCTTTTTTTCTAGAAGACACACTTTATAAGAATAAACTTCCACGACATGAATACCAAACGAAACCTTTATACCCATTATCCATTATCCTGCCTTGTAATCAAATTAACCTGAAATGTCTAGGCAACAAAGCATACCACGAAATCCCCTTTTTTCTAATTGCAGAATTATGATACCAACTGTTAGACCAAGACGAGGATCCGGATATTCCGCAATGTCTCGGGCACCTGTTTGCCCTTGTGTGTGTGGTTATTGTGCGGTATACAGTGTACTTATCCTGAAAGTTCATCATGCATGTGTATCATACAGGCGTCGAAGTCTGTTAAGTGGGAAAATAGGCGCGCGTTGGGAACAGGGGACAGGAGACAGGGGGCGGGCAGGTCAGGTCAGGTTAGAGTCAGGATCAACGAACATGAAATGCTATGTTTACCGGCCCTTTTTTTCTCCTTTCTTCCTATCTTTTTCCTTTCCAAAAGAAAACTTGGTGCTGGTGTTAGACAGCCTACCTAGCCAAGTAAGTGTGTAAAGATGTGTAAATAGAGGAAGATAACAACATATCTCCCCTCTCTCCATAGTTCGGGATGCAGGTAGGTTCCGGTCTGGAATAATCTCGGGACACACCTAGCAGAACAGAATCAAGGGAAAGAAAGGTGAGCGTCCACGCCGTCGGGAACCTTTCCATAGGGGCATGTACGACTTGAGCTCCGGGTGCCACCTCATGGGTACACAATCTAATACTTGAAGGTTTTTCGCCGAGGGAGACAATAACTTCAAGAAACCCGATTATAGAATCTTGGAGGCCTTTCTCTCCTAGAGATAGGTACCTCCCCATCAGAGGCTTTTCCTAGCCGGTGTACGGAGTATTTGTTGTAGCTTTTAATTTTTGCAAGCGTCTACCTTACACTGCGCTAACGAACATCTAGGGATTGGACTGCATACTACAGCATAAATATCTCGAACTGGGCTTGTATGTCAATAGCATTGCCGGTCCGGCAAAGTTATTGTGTGCTAAATTTTTCCCGCCTTCCCTCGGAGATAGAGAGAAATATAGCTACAGTACCCTACAGTTACAATGAATCCATAATCGTGCATTTAAACAATGCAAATGCAAATCGAGGATTTCGCGCCTCTGCCTGACGCCTTTTTCTGGTTCGTTCAGCTCGTTGCCCCCCCCCCCCCCCAGAGTCTGTTCCCCCCTCCTTTTCCACTTCCCGTCACCCTTCCCCTTTCTGTCCTCTTTCGATTCCTTTTTTTGGGGTAAGACAAGTACAAGAACTGTTGCTGCCCAACTCACACGAGAGAGACCTAACCAAAGGGTCTGAAGAGACTTGTGATAAAAGACCAGTAATTGTTGACTTCTGCGGGGACATGCTGAAATTATTCTGTGAATGCTTGCTTGCTTGCTTTGCTGATACTGTACATCGTAAGGGGCTGAAGTCTTGATTTTTTGGAGTTTTCTTTTTGGTGGCTCGCTGGCTAATGTTGTTTCCTGGCCCGCGCCTTGTCGTGCGGGTCTTTACGGAAGTGTGCGTTACTGAAGGTATGGGGAGGGTCTAGGGGGGGTGCGTGGCGTCAAGGCGATTACGAGTTCAGCGAATTCTTCGGATCATCAAACTGCGGCAGCTGTTGCTGCGGCAGCTGTGGCTTGGACGACCGCTTGTCGCCGTGATGGTGATTGTTCGCCTTCTCACGCCGCGACTCCTCGATGGCAGTGCGCTGCTGGATACTCGAGTCGTGGCTCTTCCACTCGAGCTTGGTATCCGGGGGAAAGGTCAAGATTCGTCTCATGGTCTCGCTGTTTCATGTCAGTGTACGAATGGAGAGAATGTTGAATGGGGGAAGCATCGTGGTCGGTAGCCGTACCGGATCTTCAGGACTCGCTGGCCATTCGCTCGAGCCCAGATGCTGAGAATGTCCTCCCCGCTGCGAATGCTAAGCACAGCACCGCACACCTCATCGTTGGCCTCGCCAAACTGGTCGCCAATAATGGCAAGCAGCAAGTCCTCCCAGTAACGGTCTGCGACCCCTTTCTTGAGGCGGACAATCCATTTTCCTCCGTTCTTGTTTTCCTCATCCTCCCATATTGGGCGAATCCCCTTCTTGAAGAGATGGTAATCCGATACCATGGGTAGAGCAGAAGGCCGCTTGAGGTGCTCGTACACGGCGAAGAACTCTTCGGCCGTGTCGCAGGCGGCAATCGGGTGCAGAGTCTTTTCGTACTCGATGAACCCGTTGGCCTTGGAAATAGGTGGTCGGAACCAGAAAGCCCAGCTATTGCGCAGCTGGTGGGCCGATCCTCCCGAGGCCGAGATGGTCGACGATGATCCTAAGGTGTTCTTACCCGACTCGGCCAGGGACGCGTTTGACGACGGCTTCCCAATCGCCTTATTGCCGCCTAGACCACCATCATTTGCAGATTTCTCAGCCGATGGCGTCTTGATAGCCGAAGAGCCCAAGGTCGCCTCGAAGGGGTTTCTAGGTGACTTGGGGGTCTTGGCGCCGAATGAGGCGAATGCGCCAGAGCCCAGTCCAAATGCGCTCGATGCGTTGCCTGTGGGAGATGCCAGGCCGCTGGTGACGGGAGTGGGAACTGCGTTGAACGGGTTGGGCTTGCCGTGGGACGAGCTGTCACCGCCAAATCGCTTAGGGGTGGCATTGCGCCCAGAGGAGCTGTCGCCCAGGCCGCCGGAGCCAGACGTTGAGAGGGAAAGCTTGCTCGAGCTATCAGGAACTAGATTTAGCCAGGCGTCCGTGCCTTGCGACGAGACTCTTTGGTGCGGATTTGGAGGCCTCGGCAAGCAAAAAAAGACCAGAACACTTGACTCACTTGGCACGGCGACTCCATATATTATCCATGAAGGCGTCGGACTGGGAACCTCGTTGAGAAGGCCTCGAGACGAGCGTGCAACCCCGTCGACAGCGGCGCCAGGAAGCGAAACGAAGATAAACGGCGCCTGGGGTCGAACGAATGAAACACGAAGCCCGCGAGCAGTTTACCGGTCGGGAAGTCGGGACGGAAAGGATGTTGTGGGCGCGAGAGGGTGACTGAGAATGTCAAGCGGCGCGGCAGCAGGGGGTTTAACGCCTTTCACGAAGTGACTTGGACTTTGGGCGGGAGGGCAGATGATGTCAGGAGACCTTGATAGCGACAAGACTTCAATCGGGAGAGTTGGGGTCTGAACGGTCTTGAAGCAGAGGTGCAATGGCGCATGGGACGTTATATCGATTACTTGTAGGCGGAATTGGGGCTGTGAAAGGCTAGGCGCGGGCGGTAGGCGTGGAGGAATGTGAGGTTGGGTTTTTGAGGACGTCGGTTCAATCGTGAAGAACAAATCTTTGACCGCAATGGCCAGCGGCGACACCAGCGGCGGGTCTGTAAACTCCACCGCACCCAAATGCTAACATGACTGGCCACTGAGGAAAGCTAGCCCGCTGGTGGGCGAGGGTTGGCGCCAGGGTCTTACAGGACGTTTGGGGCGGTGAGCGCCGGCACAAAACTGGCCGGCGATGGTCTACAAGAGCTCCAAGCTTAAAATTCCCTCTCCGTTTGCTCTCTTCTTTTTTCCAACACAGACCACAAGCGAAAAACCATTCGCCAGCACATTCCACCTCCGCGGTGCTGGACGATTTCGAACGTGCGTCGAGATCAACTCCTCTAAATTGCCCTTGCTTAAAACCATCATCACGAGTGCCCCATTTGCGCGGCGTCCATGATGCGGTGATGACCTGAAGCAAGATTAGGACATTTCTGCCTGTTTGGTGCCACGTACACAGTAGACGCACAAGTCGTCGAGCTACTGGTAAAACACATTCGGCTGCAAGGTTGGCCGAGTATGTGTTGTTTTTCTTTTCTTCATATGTCTTCGGTAAGTCTCTTTCTTTACTTCTCTTCTGTTGTTGCGCACGCGTGGAATGATGAACACAAAATATCTGGTAAGCCTACTCAGCAATGACGGAATCATCTTCAACTGAAGAGGTTCAATGGTCATGGGTTGAATGTGAGGATAACACGGCAATAACTCTGAACCTTTTTCGTAACAGCCTTTTTGTTTGGAATCCCGGTTTTGGCTGTCTCGGGAGCTAACATTATCCGGTGTAGGGTTGCGCATATCCTTTTCTAGGTTACTCGACCCTTATACAGGCCGTCTCGAGTGAGGCTCTGCGAGTGCACAGAACCGGCCGACTCAGTCAGGGTCGAATGAAGGGGCCCAGCAGTGGGCCATGCTCTCCACACGGATAGCTCTGCTGGAGGATCTTGAATCGTGCTTTTTTTTCTCTATCTGCACTTCCCATATCCCGTACGGACATCCCGTCGGATGTTGGTCTGGGGTTCAGCCTGCCGGACCAGTACTGGCTAGGGTTCGGATTTATTATCCGGTCCGCAGGTTGGGGGTCTTGGGCCGGGCGTCGTTGCAGCTTGCAGACCGCAGCACGCTAAATCTTGAACCCTGAGCCCTTCGTTTTTCCGTGTAGCTCGACTATCTTAGCCACCATCATAGCCTTGATCCTAGTGCAGCCAATGGAAATAGCATCGGCAATCTGAAGAGAGCACGTTCTCTCCCCAAACGTCTTGGGATGTGGGGGTTGGACAGAGCTGTGGCAAGGTCGGACGGCCTTTCCGCGACAACGAGAAGCATTCATGTCTAAAGATGGACGGCTGCAGGAATCCTGCGTCTGTATACCAAGCCACCTGACTTGAATTTGGCGGCCAGCCCGCGTCTTGTGGCCAAGCAGAATTCGCAGGTTTGCTGAACCGGGCGCCGTTTTGGGCTCCGTGGTCAGCAAGCGCGGGCAGCAAACTCGGTGCAATGCCGGGACTGCTGTCAAGGGTGGTCTTGTGTCCCCACAAATCGAGACACATTACGCCATGATTTTTACCCCACGCACTTGACCGGTACGTAAAGTGTGGGGTAGGCAATCGTTTTGCCCACTGTCTTCCGAAGGTAGGAGGGGCAGTTGCGTCGCCGTGACAAAGCCCGAAGAGAGCTCTAAGCCTGCCCACCCGAGCCTCCAAGAGTCAAAAAGGCTCGACGTGCCCACTTAGGTTGTGCCACTTCCCGGCCCTCTGGCTAGTTTAGTTTCGTCCGACCTCTGGGTCCCGGCCCGTGTCCAAGACATTATCTCATTAATCATTTATTGGTCGCCCTCGCCGCGCACACACCGCCTCCTCGTCAATCCCTCGTCGACCCCTTGTCGACAAGCTCCGGAAACCTTCAAATAAAACACACTCCCACTAGCTCGCCCATGGGTGAATACCTCCCAAGCCTCCAATTGGAATCCCCGCGGGACCCGGCAATGGACAGGATTACGGACAAGGTGGCGGCCCTGCCCGCCGACGCGAGCTTCGTGTCTCTCGAGTTCTTCCCTCCGAAGACGGCCATGGGCTTTTCCAACCTCCGCGACCGCCTCGACCGCATGTCGCGCGCCCTTCGCCCGCTCTTCGTCAACGTCACCTGGGGCGCCGGCGGCTCCACGGCCCAGAAATCCCTCGAGCTCGCCGAAATCTGCCAGCGCGAGCTGGGCCTCACCACCTGCCTCCACCTCACGTGCACCAATATGAGCCGCAATCTCATAGATAAGGCCTTAGACGATGCCAAGGCTCTAGGCGTCCGGAATATCCTCGCCCTCAGAGGCGATCCCCCGAGGCGGGCTGAGTACCGCGATGCCAACGACCCAGACCCGGGCGACGACGACGACGAGTTTGTGTGGGCTGTCGACCTGGTGCACTACATAAAGAAACACCACGGGGACTATTTCTGCATTGGTGTTGCTGGCTACCCCGAGGGCCATGCCGACGAGAGCCACCCCTTGGGCCAGAACCTGGAGCGCGACTTTCCCTGGCTCGTCGAAAAGACGCAGGCGGGCGCCGATTTCATCATGACGCAGCTGTTCTTTGACGTTGCCGCCTATGACGCGTTTGAGAAGACTCTCAGAGAACATCCCAGCGGCGTTTTTAAAGACATACTCATCATCCCTGGCCTCATGCCCATCCAGGGCTACCAGATGATAAAAAGAACGGCCAAGCTCAGTCACGCAAAGGTCCCCGAGCCGTTGATGGCCCGCTTGGACGCAGTCAAGGGAGACGACGAGAGGGTCAAGGCGGTTGGAGTGGACATTCTCAGCGAGCTGGTCGAACAGGTCAAGGAGGTGAAGAGCAGGACGCCCGGGCCGCAGGGTTTCCATTTCTATACGCTCAACCTAGAGAAGGCCGTATCCTTCATCGTGGAACGTACAGGGTTGATACCCCCCAGCACCCCCGAGGAGGAAGAAACGCTAGAAATAGGAAACCCCATACCCGAGATCGCTGTTATGCACGTCAACGGTTCCACGCCCGACGACTCGTTTCATGAAATAACGAAGCGGAAGTCTTCCGTTGCCTCAGACCCCCGAAACCGGGTCATTGTCTTAGGACGGCCCGCCTCATACCCCGACTACGAAGCGACAGCTTTCGAGGCTAGCATTCCAGCAGAGCCGGTAAATACTAGAGCTAACACACTAGCCATCTCGGAGGGCGAGGGTGTGTTGGGCCGCGAGGCGACTTGGGACGATTTTCCCAATGGTAGGTGGGGAGACGCTAGATCTCCTGCCTATGGCCAGATTGACGGCTACGGCGTGAGCTTGCATGTCACCGTGGCACAAGCTCTTCAGCTGTGGGGTACGCCAAAGGTCAGCGAAGACATCAATCGCATATTTATCCGCCACCTCAAGGGGGAACTGTCGGCGATCCCATGGAGCGAGGAGGGATTCAACGCCGAGACCGATGCCATCAGGGAGACTCTGATTAGGCTCAACTCCAAAGGCTGGTGGAGTCTGGCCTCGCAACCGACGGTTAACGGACTCCGATCTAACGATCCGACTTTCGGCTGGGGCCCGCAGAACGGATTCGTTTTCCAGAAGGCCTTTGTCGAGTTCTTCCTGCCGTCGGCCGACTGGAAGGTCCTTGAGGCGAAGCTCACGCGGCCCGAGATGAAGGACACGATATGTTTCTACGCCACAAACGTGGCCGGCGACTTTGTCAGCTCCGACTCTAACCAGCCGACGGTGAACTCGGAGGGAAGGCCGCACGTCCGCGAGGCTAGCACCAATGCCGTGACATGGGGTGTCTTCCCCGGCAAGGAGATTGTCACCCCCACCATTATTGAGGAGGTCAGCTTCCGCGCGTGGAGCGAGGAGGCGTTTGGCATCTGGGGAGAATGGGCAAAGGTCTACGGCAAGGGCTCCGACAGCGAGAAGCTGCTGGAGAGCGTCCGCCGCGACGCGTGGCTGGTGAATATTATCCACCACGACTTTGTCGACGGGGAAGCCCTGTGGGATCTGTTGCTCAAATAGACTGGGCGGGGTTTTGCAGTGAGGACTATTCATCTAGCGACTCGTGATTTCCTGCAAATATAGGAAGCATAGCAAGGGGGGGGGGGGTTAGATTGGGCAGGATTGGGTAAAAGCAAAAAGGTGAAAATTTACAGGATTTAACAATGTAGCTCGCTCTGGGTTGGTGGAGTGGAAGTTGTCTGTGGTATTCAACAGAGTATTCAGGGATGAATAGGAGAGTGCCATTTTTGGTGGCCACGCCATCTATTTCCACATTGTCGTTACCAGACGTACCCAGCTTGAGGTTGCCAAGAACGACTCACAATGAGCAACCGCATAAATGAGAGGGGTTTTAGGTTTTAATGATCAGTTGTTATGGATGGTGTGCCTGGTTTCTGTCTAGCTAGGGGAGAAAATATCTGTCCGCATCTAGCCATCCGACACGATACGATACCTCTTCCGAGAATACCATTGGGTGTCAAAGGCCTAGAGACCTATCATTAACCCCCCATATCCAGCAGTTTCGGGGGTTCCCATCCATATGTACGTACCCCTTTCTTGATTTGCCATTTGCCATCCTGTCGGTGTGTCCGCCCGATCTTTCGAAAAAGAAAAACCAGACACTCTAAGCAAAGGGAAAAACATCCTTAGCTTGCTGGATACATCCGCTCTCGAATACGCGAAAAAGCAAACTGAAAACGGGCAAGAGACCACCTGCCAAACCTCAAAGCCCATTAGAAAAAGAAAAAGAAACCGAACCAGTCCCCCGCCCCCCAAGTCGCAAAGGCAGCGCGAGACCGCACTATAAACGCAAAGCAATATTAATCGATCCCCTTTTTCGCCGTGCCGTTCGTTGATGTGTTGTAGTATTAGTTCCGAAGGAAAAGAAAAGGAGAGGAGAAAACTCTGTGAAGCCATCCATGATGAGCCGCAAAAAATGTTGTAGGTGCTTGTGTTCCTCATACTCATGTTCCGCCCTTTTCTCCGTCCGTTCAAGCCTTATTTCTATCCATGGCAGAAGGCAAAACCCAACCAAACAGCAGGCCGCCTTGTCCCGGACAGGCGGGAGCCGATGAAGAAGAGAGCGAAAGGCGAGAATCGACGACGCAAGGACGGAAAGAAGAAAGTAAAAGAGAGAGAGAGAGAGAAAATAGACGGGTGGGTTTAACGCCGCGAGCCAAGCTCTATCCCATCATCATCATCATTCTCCTCCTCCTCCTCCCTGTGACCTAGGCTAGATTATTCCCTCCTTCTCCTCGTGAATTCGTGTGTTGTGTGTTGGTATGCATTGCTGTGTGTTGTGTTGTGTTGTATTGTGTTGGTTGCGTGACATGTCAAATATACAGAGGGCAACCCATCCATCCAGTTCGCCCCATTCCGTGATCCGTGATGTGAAGAAATAAAGAGAGAAAAACAAAGAGACCGAGAAGAGATGGCGCGATCGATGATTGAGAAAAACTGCTCGTCCGTTTTCGTTCTCATCCGTGGCTTTTCCACGTGTCAGATGCAGTCGAAGTCGTCCATATCACCACCAAAGAGTGAGTGGGCGCTCTGGCCCGTGATGTCAATGCCATTAAAGGGGTTATTGCCACCCACGTAAGGGGCGATATTCTCCATTGACGACTGCTGATTGGCTTCCTTTTTCAGATTGGTTATGGCCTCATGGACGGCGGACACAGGGGCGCGGTAGTGTCGCTGCTGCTGGTACTCGGCGACGGCATCGGGGGTCAAGATTTCGATGTCAGAGGGGCTGCCCACGCTCGTGGCAGTCACAGTTCCCGATCGGTTCACGGCAGACGAGAATGACGCCTGCACGGTGTTGTTCGCAGCCTCCTTGGCCTTGGCGCGGCGCTCGGCCAAAATCTCATCTCTCGACTGTGCCGTCGTTATTTTCATGGGCATTTCCTTCATGCGTTTCTTGGTCGGCGTGTCCTCGTCGAGTCCTTCATAGTCGAATGACTCAGAATCCTCGTCCTTATCTGTCGGCTCCCTGTAATTCTTCTTCGGAGTGTTTCGACGAGAGACACTGCCTGGAGTCATTTTCTTGACAATGTTCGACTTGGGGGCGGCAGCGGGAGCTCTTGCCCGTTTACGCGATCCAGGAGTGGTCGGGAGATTGACCTGACCAAAGGACGCGACCGGGTCGCCACCGGTCTCGACAGCAGACTTCAGTTTGTCTGCGTTCACCTTTACGCTGCGAAAGTGAAATTGAATGCCATCCGGAGTCGACTCGCCGAAGAACTTGGCGATATCTGCAAGGTGCGATTGTTAGCAAAAGCCATGTCTGTGTGTGAGAGTCTTTGTAGGACAAAGGCACATTATACGATGAGACGAAGAAAAGAAGAAGCCAATAGAGAGCCGCGATCACGAAATATAGAAAAGAGATATATAGAAAAGAGATATACAGAAAAGAAGATGTAGTGACGTGGGATGTGACGATGAATGAATGAACGGGGAGTCTTTGTGTGTAACAGTATGATAACCCGTACCATTTTTGGGCATGTCGAGAATGTTGACCGACTCGGGGTCGATTTTCTGCTCGACCATTTGGCGAATTGCTTCCGCTTGATGGCGTACTGGCCTGAAGCGGTGCTCCATTGCCGAGACAGTCTGCGATTTGCCATAGTGTGCGGCGATGGCTGATACCAAGAATCAGCCACCTCTCACATTTTTCCCCACGGATGGACATGTAGAAAGAAATGAAATAGAAACAGAAATAACGAAAGATAGAGGGGAAAACTAGGTTTTTGTTCTCTCTCTCGTGCGACGGATACTGGAATGCTTGTCTTCGGTATCCTTGACACTTCAGAGAGTCAAATAGCATCGGGGGGTGGGGGTGACGATGCTATCTGATGAGGAGATAAGGCATGGTAGTTATCGACAGAAGGGCATGTCTGCCACCTTACCTTTGTAGTTGAGCCGTAGCTCGGGATGAGCGGCGACAATCGCAGCCACCAGTCTGGCCTGTGACTCGTAGGTCTTAAAATTGGCTGGCATGTTTCAGAGTTATCGCAGATCGAGATGGCTAGAGTCAATGCTCAGAGGTCGAAATTAGTCCTGTGCTAGGTGCCCGATTAGATGCTGTGCGCATTCATTTACAACGTGGACAGAATCGTTGAGTGATGAGAGAAGGTGGTCGTGGGAGTCAAGAAGGGGAAGGACGAGGACGGCAGGTCGATATATTTGGGGAATGATGAAAGTGCAAAGTGCGGGGGCCTTCTCTAGGCGAATCGCTCAGCTGGTCTCTGGTCGGGTGCGGTAGGAAGCGGAGTCTGTTGGGAGCTGGGCGAATGCGCTGGGGGAGTGAAAGATATCTGAGGTGGGAGATAGGCAGAGGGGTGCTTGGGAGTAGCAGGTTGCCGCGGGAACCAGACTTAGGATAACCTCCTCCTTACTCTTCTGTCCTATCCTGTCGGGGCTTCGCCACCTATTCCTTACATACCTCGCTACTCTAGTTTAAGATTCTAGAACCGTCTCAAGGGCGTTGAGTATAGAATGTCGGCGGAGGGAGTTATCTAGGAAGTGGAAGGCCTGCGTCAGCCTTGAGATCAAGGGTTCGCGCGAGACTTGATTGAGTCAAGTAGAATGAGAGAGTGAATGTAGGTGAAAGGCCGTGAAGGAAGGATATACGGTAGGCACGGTGATATGAGAGAGATCTCCTTGCAGAAGATGGAAGATGTATAGAACAAGGCGGTGGTGGTGTCTTGGGCTTAGCCACTTGGAGAAGACAAGAAGTGTGATGTAAGAGAGAAGAATTCCTCGCGGGAGGCGTAAGATTTTATAGAGCGAGGTGACCGGAGTATCTTAGGGCTTGACCACTTATCTCACCCAGCACCAAAGCCCGACTGAAAGGTAAAAGTGGATCGGAAAGTACGAGGACGAGGACGAGGGCGAGGGCGAGGGCTGTGATATCAAGCCGCCGCATGTCCCAACATGTAAAAAAAAAAAACCCCAAGACCAACATACCTGAATTGTCACGTATACCAATCGGAGTTGACAGCGGCGGCAGCCTCATATGACGTAGTCGTCAACTCTTTCTTTATCGAGGGCGGTGATGTCCAAGATAAGCAGCGTAGGTGATGAGATGAGATGAGATGAGATGGCTCTTTAGTGAGACGAGGGTAGGTAATATCACCAGAACGGATTCGGAGAATGCCCCAGGCACATACTGAACTACTAGTCCTTGAAAAAAAAAAAAGAGAAGAGGGAGAGGAGGGGAGCGGCTGGACCGCGAGGTCGAGAGCAGCCTGCCCCTCTGGCGCCTTCCACCGCAAGGTGAACCGCCGTGTGTGATTGATAGTGCGGTACTTTGACCCTCAACCGCCAATTCCGCCTCCCTCCACGCCTGGCTCTACTTCAGAGAACAAAAGACGCATCAACAAAACCACCAATCTCAATGTTCGACATCTGCATGTCTTAGGGTATAAGTGCTGGCTGTGGAGCGTGGTTTGCCGAGGGGACGCGGCGTGGCTGGGAGTCGCGCGCTATCGGCAATTAACGTCCGGCGCACCACGCTCAAGAGGGCATTCAAGCTTGCCGCTCATCCCCGTTGCCCAAGCACTCACTCACTCGTATTCTTGAGCCACCCAAACACAGTCCAGGGCAAGACAGCACTTGTCAATATGCACATATTTTTTTTCTCTTTGTTCATATAGACTCTGATTAATATGGTAGATGTAGATTCGAAAACTTTATTATCTTGATACCCATTTAGCGAGTCTCATGTGCTCTTATCCGCCAGCGACGTCCTCCGGCCAACCGGGGTATCACGCCCGGTTGCATGGGGGACGCCCATCTGCATCGTCAGCTTCTCGCTTTCTCCCATTGCCGAGGCGGCGGCCGGCCAGTCCGACATTTTGTGGTCTTTGACTACGAGCTCGGGTACGGCCGGCCCGCTACCGTTGCCGTACATGAGGTACTGCACGCCGAGGAACGAGTCGCAGCCGGCCTGGAAGATGCCGCAGATCTTGAATGCCCAGGGGATCTGCGTGGCCGAGCTGAAGAACCAATACATCTTCATGGCGTCGCCCAGCAGCCAGCTGGCCAGCACCGACACCCGGAACCCCTTGCACGACCGCGACCGCGCGTTGGAGAAGATCTGCGGCAGCGGTAGCGTCGCCTCGACCGACAGCCCCGTGTACCCTATCAGCGCCGAGTACGCCGGATATAGCCAGTGCACTGGTGCGAGTACGAGCTCGCACGCCGCTAGCCCCAGGAACATGTACAGCACAAAGTGCCAGTACCTGTGCGCCCGCCACGTCAGTTTTTAAAACTCACTACCTCGGAGTAAAAAAAAAAGATGACGTACGGTTTTGCCGACCTCCACTGCCAGAACCGGTACGGCCGCGGGGCCTCCCACAGCCCGCCGCCGCCGCCGTCGTGCGCCCTCGCAAAAGGCACGGCCGCCTCGCCGCCCTTGGACGACGGGCCGGGCCGGTGGTCGAGGGCGACCTTGAGCAGGATGAGTTGGATAAAAACCATAACGAAAGACTGCACAAGAAGCGCCTTGTCGAAGTGCGCCCCGGGGTAGTAGAATATCCTTTATTCACACAAGTCAGCTAACCCTGGTTCTGGTTCTGGTTCTGGTTCTTCTCCTTAACCCCCCTCCCATCAACACACTCAGAAAAACATACCTAAACAGCGACGCCACGAGCATGATTAGGGGAATGTCCAGCGAGAAGCCCGCGCTCGACCGCGCCTTGTACATGGAGATGGCCTGGTCCGTGTACGAGAGCAGCGGCGAGAGGACGAGGAAGACGGGCGTCAGGTAGCCCGAGAACGACGCGAGCCATCCCAACATCGTGTCTGTCTGCCTTGCTCTGTTCTTGTGTTCTTGTTCTTGTTTCTGTCGGATCCCCGCCCGCGTCCAAGCTAGGGATGTATGTATGTATGTGTGGACGTATGCGTCTGCGCGCCGGCGTTGTCGTTGTGCCCCGCGTGTGTATGTTGCGTGTTGTAGTCTTTTTTTGGCGTAAAAAGGAGCAAAAAAGACTTTAGATTATCATGTAGGTCTTATTTTTTTCGATTATCGTTTTCGACGTGGTCGCAGTCGTGGTGGTTATTGCTGGTCGATCAGTCGCGCGCCCGCAAAAGACGCCGCCGTTCGGATCGACGAAGGCGGCGGACGAAAATGGCGGCCGGACAAAAATCAAGGAAAAGCAACATTAATACAACAGAAACGAATAATTTGAACTGGAAAGGCTGGCGGACCCGTCATACACAGTCGGTGTGTAGCGGCGCCGTCAAAGATACCAGACAAGAAAAACAAATTGGAGAGGACGGCAACTGGGAAAATCATGCCAATCAAAGAATCCGCCCGCCTCGGATGAGGCTGGCAAGGCCCAATTGAACTTGGGATGACCTGGCTAATGCAGGCACTAGCGCTGGAGCTGCCGGGATTTCCGGTGAGGAACAGGCGCTAGCCACAACTACAGTGCTTGATACAGTATGAGTGAACTGTGACTGACTGGCTGCAGGAACCTGCCCGACCGAGTTACTTGGCAGCTGACAGCGGCTCTGCCAGTTGGCGCATTTCTCACTAACATTGACCCCCAAGTTACCAACACAAGCAAAGAGTTCGGAATATTTGGGCTCCGCAACACAACATGGAATATTAATTTTATTTTACTGAATCGTTTCTTTCCTGAGACCTGGTTTTTGATGAGAAGCGTCAACAAGTTTCGACCAAGATACAGACATATACCAGTTGACAACCTAGGCGCTGGCCGTCTTATTCGTTGGCTGAGCAAGACCCAGGCAGTTGGCGATCTTGTAAAAGACGTCGATGTTGCTGTAGACGCCGCCAAACGTGTCCTGGCACGGGCCCCGAGCAAATACAGGCACATCCGTGAGCGAGTGCACGCCCTGCGCCTCGTTGGTCGGCAGCGTGCCGTTCACAATGAAGCCGTTGGGCTTGTCCGTCGGGTTGACGTAGTAGTCACTCGAGGCGCCCCCCGAAATCGCCGCCGCCGGCACTCGCGAGCCATTCTTGGCCACGCCGTATGCCTCCCGATGGTCGGGATTTGCCCCGAGACCCGCCGCAATGACATAGCGCGGGTCCCAGTTGACTGGGAAGTTGGCCCCTGTCCCGTAGCTGACTCCGGGCTTCTCCACCGTGTACTGCGAGAGACCCGAGTTCTGATAGACCCCAACAGCATTCCGCTTTTGACGGTCGTCCTGCTGTGCCGCCAGGTACTTGGTGTCCGCGTTGCCAAAAACGTCTGCATTTCCACCATCCCGCCTTGTCAGTAACGCGGCCTAGCAAACACCATCTTGGCATTCTGTCGGGCGTCTTCACTCACCAAAACCGTGGCCGTGATCGGCAGATACAACAATGAGTGTCTCTTCAAGGATTCCAAGAGCCTTGAGCTTCTTAATCGTAGCTTGGACTGTGTCGTCAAGCTCGAGAAGATCGCCAAGTGCTCGGTCATAGTCCAAAACATGCATTTGCTTGTCGACCGACGCAGCCTCTGACATGAGAAAGAAGCCCTTTTTGCCACCTCGCTCGTGCAGAACGTCTATGGCCTTGAGGGTCATCTCCTTGAGACCCGGAAGGTCCGTCGCGGCGGCCTTCGCCCCGGATGGGTCATTGGTCAGCTTCTTTATGTTTTCTGGGAAGATGTTTCGGTCTAGCCAGACCGGCAGGTTGCTCTTGCAGAAGATGCCAAGCGCCTTCGTATTGTTTGGCGCGGCAAGGAGAGACGTCTTGTTCAAGCTGATGCTGTAATTCTTCTTGGCGAACTCAGCATAGTAATCTTTCCCAAGATATGAGCCAGATCCAGCCAGAAACTGCTCAGCACCTCCTCCAAAATAAGCATCGGGGCCGTTCATCTTGGTCCAGGAGTAGTTGGTCACGCCGTAAAGGGCCTGGTCAATGAGCGAGCCATACTGATAGCGAGAACGAGTGTGAGCTGTCAGGGCAATTGGAGTGGCGTCGGCAATGAAGGCGGTCGAGACAGCGCCCCATGCAGATCCCTTGGACGAGTTAGCGGGCCAGAGCATGAACAAGGCAATGCAGATTCCGGACCAGTCATACCCAGATTCGAGTAAGAAGCTCCACGATCGTCTCAACTTTGGGGTCATCGAACAAATCAGGGGACGAATCGGCATAGACGCTGAGAAAGCTTTAGCAAGCGAGTCAAGTTTGCTGGAAGCTTGGGTCTCGCCGTCTTACCCCATGGCATTGACAGTGCTCTTGTGACCAGAATAGAGCGCAGAGGCCGAATTGGCACTATCAGTAATAAAGCTGTCGATAGAGTGCGTCTGTGAGGCGGTTGCTTTGTTAGCAAGCGACTTTATACTCGACTTTGGAGCTCCGCAGACACACCATTTGATGACCCAAGACGGGGAATTTGTCAAGCGCCAGAAGGGTCTGGTACTTTCCATTGACCGTCTTGTGGGCGAGGAGGCGAGCCGCCGTGATCATGTTCGTGGTCATGCCGTCTCCTGCGATGTTTGTTAGCAGGGAGAAGAGGAATGGGAGAAAGAGAAGGTGAAACCCGTCGTACCAATGAAGAAGATGACATTCTTGGCCTTCTTCTTTGCGGCAAGGGGGCGTACTACCCACTGCGCTGTGGTTGTCCTTCCGGAGTAGTAAGTCAGGGTGACATTGTAGTTGCCTGGCTCGTAGAGGGCAACGCGGCGGTAGATCTTGGAGGCGACATTGACGACGGAGGCATTCTTTGCGTCTTGGGCAAAGAGATCCTCGAACCAGGAGAAAGTCCACTTCTCAAGGGCGGGCTCGCTCAGCTTGAAGAATTCGGCAATGCTCTTGGCTGGCTGGCCTTCTTTGGTGATGGTGGCCGTGAACTTGTCGTCGGGCACGCCGCCATTGAAGGCTTCGGAGCCATTCGTCGGGGCATGGACCTCGAAACGGATGTCGAACTGCTGGCCGGGAAGAAAGTCCTGCTGGTCTGGGGGAAGCACGCAGCCGAGGGTCGGGCATGTGCCGAGCCTCTGGAATGTCTGGCCAGAGACGGCAGCAAGCGAGGCAGCCAGACACAGGGCGACGGCGTTCAACCGAGACGGCATTTTGCCGACAGAGCAGGATGGGCGGGCTCTGCTCTGCTCTGCTCTACTCTGATAGACGAACGAGTGCTGAAGCTCTCCCTCGTGCGGCTGCATCAGAGTTCCCGAGCCAAGGCGGCCGCGACCGCGGCTTATATAGCTGGCTGCAGAGTGACATTCACCATCCTCGGTGCTGCACCCATGGGCCGCTTGGGTGGTTCTTTGGCTGTGCCTACCTTAGGTACGGGAGTGTTTGCTCCCAGGCTGGCGGATTCCAGCCCCGTCAGCGATGCAACGCGGGAATCATGAGAGACATCTCAAGCACGTGTGTTAAAGAGTGTCCGGGTTTGTGTGCGTCGTAGCTCGAGATGGAGCTTCCTAGTCCCTCGAGCTGGGGTTGGACTTGAAGTTGGAGTTGGAGCTGGAGCTGGAGCTGCCGTAGCCCATCATTGAAGCACGACACGCGCGAGCGATGCATCGGCAGCCCAAGACGCAGGCGGACTGACTGGGGTGAGTAGGCCGAGGCAACGGCCTTTTGGCCTTTTTAGCAGTGATGCAGTTGCAGACCGTGGTTTGTCCGTCCTGTGTCGTACAGATGGGGAACAGATGGGCCGCGCCAAGACTTTATGTGAAGATGCAGTTCACAACGTGTTGTAGCTGGTGTGGTTGATTGGCGACGAGCTCGGGTGCCAAGGCGCCATGGAGTGGCAAGAGCATTGAGAGCTCAGGTATATTCCATTGCCTATACTCTACCCACATGGCACACAACATCACGCAAGCAAGGTAACCATATTGCATTGCAAAGCAGGGGCAGGACCCAGCGGGAAGCATGTTGCTGCATGGCTGCACCTACCTTCTTCGATTCCTAATAAACTCGACCCGAGGGTAACGACCTTGACGACGGCCCACTTACACACCCCCTTTTCTTCCAAAACTTCACAACTTCACCAATCCGAAGCCAAAATAAGTGCAAAATATACCAAAATGATCCTCATTCAATATTTGATTGACCCGCCCTTTGATTACCCAAGCAAGTCCATCCTTTTGGGCATAGAATTCCCCAATTTCATTATGACTTCAGGGGTAATTTCCGCCCAAACCTCCTCAATGGCCTGCGCCATCTGCGTGACGTTTTTAATCCTGTGCCTTCGTGCCCCTATTTTGAGCTTCATCTAGTGCCATAGATTCTCAATAGGCGAGAGATCCGGGCTTTGTGGCGGTCAGTTAAGGACCCTGACGTCGAAAGCCTTCTTTAAAAGACCCAAGAACCCGTTGTGGTATAGGAAGCTCCATCCTCTTGTATTTAAAAGTCGTGACCGTGCTTTTCCTTTATTCGGTTGTAGAAAGGAAGGAAATGAGGAATAAAGATCTAATCGATATATTCCAGACCGTTGAATGGTTAATGTTGTACCCAGACTTTGAGGGCGTTCCGAGGGCTGAGTCGAGATAGCGTTGTATGGCGAATCAGCCTTTGATTCGCCCGGTTATCGAGCTTCTTTAAGCGCCCGCTTCTAGGTTTTGAGCCGAATGGGTTTTCGAGACCATTGGCCAGGTTTTGCGTGACAGTGGACCTGCCGACCCCCACTTGCGCCAAAATGGTGGTTACGGTCGCTCCGGAGACGTGGAGAGCTCAAATTTGTGCCCTTTTTTCTTCTGAAAGCTCTATTCTGAAGCTCTTCGAAATGCTGTCCATTTTATAGTTGAAAAGGAAGAAAAAGGTGAAAAGACGGTGAAGATTTTTCACCTTGAAGGTAGAGGGTCATTTTGCTAACCATGGATTTGGTGGCTTTTTTAGTGTGTACGTGGCGCAAGACTTTTGGTACCCGATTGTACCTTGGTCAGCGAGATCTTGGCTCTTTTTGGGGGATAATAAGCTGGATTACCGGGAAGTCGTCAAAATGGAATGCAAAAGGCTTTATTCGATTACGCCGAGCCTAGCGAATGTAATGAAGCTATTCGCATGCAATTGCGGCTTGTTTTGCGATGTATCGGCTAGTTCAAAGTAATCATGAAATTCGTGATGTGGAGGGCAGCATACACAAGAGAAATGTGTAAGATAGATTCCCTTACCCCTTCGGACTGACTGCTTCTTTATTTAGCGCCTTCTACCTTTCGACACAACCTCTCCTTGTGAAAATCACACATTCTATCTCCCAAAACCCTCTTCTCCACATCAGCGTGGAAATCGCACCTTCCGCTTTTCAAACTAGGTTCGCTTGTCCTAACTCTGCGTGGCTCTCTCTCTTCTGCCTTTCACCGTCCAACTTAGACCTGGAAATTTCCCTTTTCTCACAGATAACCCCTAAAATTACACCGGTTCGCTTTTTTTCCCCTTTAGCAGCAACGCACCGCAGCAGCGCACTTGGGAAACCTAACTCCGAGGGATCGGCATTAAGAGGACCATATCTTCAATTTGAGTATATTTCGCTTAGCAAAGTCCATCAATTGGTGGGTTTAGGCTCAATTTGGACCATTGGCCTCCCAGAGCTGGTGTCAGCCAAACAGGCCGCGTTCGGGTTATTCGCATTTCATGCCCATTGGGCACCTGAACTGCCCGGAAAAGCTGAAATGGTTTACGTCAAAGCAGAGATTGAGACGAAGGGTCTTGGCTTCCACATCGATGTCGATCTCGTTCCTGAGAGCTAGCAGACTTTTACCGAGCTCACGAGAGTCGAACTCTGCGACGGTCAAGCAGAAGAGGGAGGTGTGACTGGGAAGGTTATTATGCGTCATACAGGTGACAAGCGCGGTGTCAGGAAACTCAGTAAGAACCCTAGGTGGACTTCTCCTCTCCCAACTAGCGATGGCATTCTCTGCCGATGTCACAAGAAGCACGAGATTTCGAATCCCGACATCAATATCACTTCACTCGCCAAAGGCGTAAGGAGTACGAAATCTATTGACTTTATTAACTCGCTAGGAATATCTAGGAATCTCAAAGTTGGGTCGCCGATCTTGCTACGAGAACTGGAAGATGATACTTCTCTTACCTGGCCGGATGCTGTAGTTAAGGGCATTCAACCCATAAAGTAAAGCCTCTCGGTAAGCTATCGAGTTCAGGGCAGAAAAAAGTAACCCACAAAAACACATCTTCGGGATCCGGTCAATCAAACCAGGAATCAGCCGATATAGTCCAGAAGTAGAAAGTCCTAGCGCAGAAGGACAAAAGTATAAAAAAGTCTCTAGAGTAAGAGATTGGTTAGAAACATACGGAAATCGCGGAGCTCGAACAACTCAGTAAAGACCGGTTGAAAGAGATCGCGGAGCTCAGCGCTCAGATTAACGAACGCTGTAGAATCGACGGAATATTACATAGTAGAGAAGCCGTACCGATAGACCTAGCTATCCGGGAGCGAAGATTACGGGGCGAACTCAGAAAGATAAATATCGATCTCTGGCTCTTGAAGCAAAGTGAAGCAACGATAAAGGCACAGGCTTCTCAGTCCAAAACCCGTATCCTAGAACTTAAAGCAAAGGTTTCACAGATCCCGGAGGATAATAGTAGTTGCTTCGAGCAAGTGCCACGTGAGAGATAGCAGATCTCAATAAGGCCAGAGAAGAGTTAGAGGGAGTTAGTTTGATCCTTTTTGGGCTTAAAAAGGCCTTATTAACTAAAACTGCGCTCGATGAAATAACTAGGTAACATGGGGAGAAGGAGAAGGAGTGTGCCGGGTTAAAGGACGAAAATGACAGGCTTCGGACGCTCTTCGCCGCCTACGACGAAGACTGGAACTTGAACCCAGACTCGGAACCCCAAGACCCATTGCCGGCCGTGGTACCCCTTCATGCTATGGACCAAGTTCAACGAAAGAGGACTGCGGATGAAGCATTATTCGCAGTTAGCCCAGCAGCCCCAGGCACTAGAAGATCCCCAGGCACTAGAAGATTAAAGCTCAGCACTGAGATCAACATCGGCCCGTATATCTCATCCTCAACGGGTGGTTTCTACAGCATCGCCCATAACATGGTGCTCCGAGAAGCTGCTTGCGGGGGGCTTATCAACCCCCTACATTTTAAAGTCGGTCAGCATGGGCTGGCGGGCATCACAGAGCTGGCCCGTCAACGCTTGGAGCTGGTAAGGGTGATGAGCGGAGTGCCATACGATAAGTGGAAGGCTGAAAAAGAGGTCGAATTGACCTAAAGAATTCGCGGTTTTATATCTAAAATGGGCTTCTTCGGGTATGGACATAGATCTATAATTAGTCTTAGTCTCCGACTTAAGAATCTAAACCCCGTTCCTCTAGTTTCCTCGATAAGAACCTTGAGGCTATTATCCAGGAGATAGACCGAGACCGCTGAGATTTAAGCAGTATTCGTATCTAAGCCCGGGACGAGATCTCTCTAAGATCTCGTCATACCACCGAAAACGCTCAATGGCTTAGTATGGTGATGGAAGAGATGGCACTACTGCTGATAACTTTGTTCGCCCGGTATGGCGATGAACGGCTTTCAACTGGACTGAGGACTGCTCTCGGTCTAGGCGACTATGAGTATGCCGTTTCGGAGGCGAAGAAAATCCGCGACAAGTACGACGAGCTTATTGAAGAGTACCATCATCTCAAGGCAGAATACGAGATACCCATTTCTAGCGTACAGTCCAATCCCTGAATGGCTGTTAGCGTGGCATTTGAGGTGGATAGTACAGTAGGGGACCCCGCATTGGATCATGATGCTCCTGCCGCGACTTGTTCACCATTGGCCTCGTTCTTGCCTGTCTGGGCCCTGGGAGTCCATCACCTCATGCAACCCCAATTTTCTCGCCTCTGAGTAGCCGAGGAAGGGCTCGGTCAGCAAAGGAGGAAGTCGGTAGCACGGCGAAAAAGCATGCTCCGATGGTGGCAGACCATTGCCTTGTGTGCCCGAGATGTCTTCACCTTCGGCCGTTTTTGGTCAAATGCCTACAACAACACCTCTTCCTTTCAGAAAAGGCGTCTTCCCCTGCTTCAATCCCGTTTACAATTTTAGGTCCCCCCTCTGTCCTTTGGCCCAATTGCCTCCTCCGTGTCAAAAGCTCGCTCTGTAGTCCGCATTTTTGTGAGGACCAAAGAAAGCCATATTCGATCGCATCCTGGACGAGGCTTTCCCAGCGATCATGTGGATGAAGGTCTATTGTTTCTTTTGTGTGTAATTAAGTTAGCAATCATACTCTGTAGTCGTGATATCGAACAAACAGGGCATCAGAAAAGAGGCCCTTTGATCCCTCAGCCAGTCGTTACCCCGTCTTCCAGTTCCAAGGCGCCCCCTATTTCCTAGGCCGCACGTCGAGAGACCGCAGCTCCCGGACCAAAGCGCTCGCCTCGTCGACGTCAAACATCTCCGCCCCATCCTCTCCGGCAGTAAGGCACGAAGAATGAAACCAGACGCCGTCCTCAGCAGCGGTAGCGGCAGCAGCAGAAACACTAGAGCCGGCCGCTGCGAAGAGACCAGCACCCAGCACCCCGACATTCCCGCTCCGAACTCCGCCTCCAGCAATAATCTCAACGTCGCCCTCCGCCGCCACCGCCATGGCAATGCGAGCCAGCCGCCCAACATTAGCCAGGGCGTTCCCGAGGCCTCCCGACGTCAGGATCCCGTCGAACCCGCACGCCCGCACAGCCGCGAGTGCAACAGCCTCCTCCTCTTCTTCTTCATCCCTGCCGGATGACCCTGTTTCTCCTGCCGGAGCCGCGGCACGGCGACGCTCGCCATCATCAACACCAGCCCCCACGGCGTCATCAAACGCCCGGTGGAAGACGCACTTGAACGGCTGGGCCAGACGGACCAGCTCGGCGTTGCGCTTGACGTCGACCTCGACGCCGACGACCTCGCCCTCACAGCTGCTACAGGTGGTCCGCGGCTGGAGCACGCCAAATACGAACCCGTCGCCGCGCTCGGGCCGCAGCAGCCCGGACTCGGCGAAGCGCAGGATGCCCGCGCGCATCGTGGCGAACTCGGCAGCCGAGTACACAAAGTCTGGCTGCTGCTGGTGTGTCTGATGGTCTGGCGGCGGCGCCCCCCGGGGCCGGATCATGACGCGGACGGTAATGTCGTCGTCGTCGTCGTCGCTGCCATGGCTTTGGCGGCTGGGGATGCTGGCGACGAGGGCCGCGAGCTCGGCCAGCGTGGGCGTTGTCCCACCAACAGCTACAGGTGTGATAATAGGGGTTAGTAAATAATCTATGGAACCTTTCGTTTGGCGTGACTGAGGACAGAGGAGAGGGGGAAAGTCCGGTGGTGTCTATCCAAGCTTGTTCAATGGCAGCATAAAAACAACGATAAGGAGAGAAAGTGTTCATGGGTTCCTTGCTTAGTAGGGGCTCCGAGGCGGTAGAGCCGAGGGCGAGGGAAGGGGAATGAAGAAGGCAGCGGCCGAAACTTAAAGAGACCTGAATGGGAATTCATTCAGAAGTCATAGTTGTTTGTTTGCCGGTAGATGGAACACCATTTTCACCTCGAGGGTTTTCGATTTGACTAAGAAAACAAAAGGAAGGGGGGCTTCAATTGATGCAAAGTTATTTCGGCCACGGTCCCGGCTATCGACCGCTAAACAGAGCACACAAAACACACACACACACACATACCATAGGAGCCGGCGCGATTGAGCTCGAGACGCAGGGCACCGAGCGACGCCGCTACCTGTCCCGAATCTGCTCCAAAGATGGGTATTTCCAGGCGGGGGCGGCCTGAGGGCGGAACGGTTGCCATTTCTTTTGCTCGTAGTAAGTAGTTCCTGCATAGCGTTTAGTGAGTATCTCTTTGGCAATTGAACAAAATGGTAGAGGGTTTCATATTGTACCTGTTTTCTTTTCCTTTTCCTCTTTTTTGCCAGTTCCGAAGCGAGTACCTACCTACCCCTCGATCTGGTGGCAGAGGACCCGCTGCAGATCAATACCTTAACCTTTTGCTCGGGACCTAGTGGCCTCCTTCCGAGACGCACTCCAATTGGGCCATGAGGCGAGGTAGCACCGTGGCATTTTCATACGGCACCGAGCCTTGGACTGCAAAGACCCGGGAGCAATAATGGATAATAAACAAATCAATATCACACTCGGGTTGCATACACGGATTCAGCCATATCGTGAATGGCGATGATAATTGCTTGGCAGCAGCAGACTGAAGACTTGCTCAATTGGTCGCCACGCAAGATGAAAAATAAGAAGCCACTTCTACAAAGCAATGTGAGAGCTGTCAGACAGACCTTCCGAACCCCGGCCAGCAACCTCTATTAACCTCCATCAACGATACCCATACCCTGATTAAGTTATCCTCTTCGTGGCTGTTGTTTTTCCCAGACAGGTTTATTTCTCCACTACCCTCGAATTCTTGCCGCCAGTGTCCCCCCAGATTGTCAACATTGTTGATTTACTCGGGGGCCCCCTCAACCCACTCATAATGCTCCTTCTGGCACCCGTCCGACTTCTCGTTGATTGACTTTTCGTTTGCTAGACCCTCACGATGCCATGTGGTCTAGTTGGGTGTCGGGGCCTGCGCAACATACCCGGTGTCAATCTCTCGGCCCCAGACATGGTTGATTGCCTGCTTAACGCCGGGAAGTGCGTTGGCCTTCTGCGCAAAAGCGTTAATCTTCGTCTTGATGTTCAACATATTTGCTGCGCTTGCTGCGCTGGCCAGTTGTGCCAAGCCCTTCTCGTTGCTGTTGACGCTGTAGTTGACGGATTGCTTCAGGTCGGCCATCTCGTGAAAATTGTCGTTGAGGCGGCTGAAGGCATTCTCAACATTCGTCTTCAACTCCTTGGTAACCTTCTTGGTGATGCTTATCGAAGCCTTGGTGATCTTGGCCGCCGGCTTACGAGCCGCGCTCGACGCATCGACACGGCGAATGGTGGAAACGGCGTTCGACTTCGTGCGGTGGGAAGGGGGGAGCATACGGTCTCTGGCAGAGGGCCGGACATCAGGGGCCACGGCGAGGCCGTTGCAGATGTCCTCTTGCTCTGTTGGCGCGATTAGAAAGGCCCTCAGAATATTCTCAGAGTCGGCTGAGGTTATATATACCTTGCTCAATGTAACGCCGGGCATAGTAGTGCGCAAACGGCGAGTAGTTCTTGTTTCTCGCATTCTGAAAGAAATGTTCAACTGGGACTGTCAGCTTTCCTGTTTATACGAGCAGATTGCGAGGTCATCGGTCTAAAATATAGGGAGAGAAGGGGGTGGGTTCGGCGGTTGTTGTTGTTGATGCCGGTGCCGATGCCAAGCCAATGTTGATGTTTTGTAACAAAAGGGGAGTGGCGGCGACGATGTAGTATGCGAAAAAGAGCCGCGATTGGGAAGAAATGGACTCATTGGATAAGAGAAACATGGGCAATGCTTACAGAGACTCAGGTAAGTATAGTTGCGGCGAGGCTCTTCGCCAGAGTCGGCTTGGATTTCGTTCATGATTTCGGTCATATCGACGGCGAGGGCAGTCCATGTCTTCTCCGGGTTCGCCCTGTCGATACCGAGGCGCTTCGGCGAGAAGGGGATGATATCGCGCCAGAAGATCTTCTCCTCCTCCTTGGACCAGACTTTGCCGCCCATTGTTGCAGTTGTTGATATTCAGAGCCTATCTAGTATATTTAGAAAAGCCATGCCGAGCGATTAGAGCAGTGGTGGTTAACTAACGTGAGAAGCAAGCGAGCGAGCTGTCAAGAGCGAGGCGAGCGACGAAAATTGGCGACGGTACTTTGGGCAAGGGATCGATGCGAAGGTTGAGTGAGGAGTACAAAGACAGAACGTGCGCGGAGCCAAAGGAAGTGGATGGAGGTGAACAGAGACTGAGGGGGTTTATGTAGGGAACAAAAGCGGGGGCAGCCTGGCTGGCTTGGGGAGGGAGGACGTTGGGACGTTGATATGGGCGGGGCCAGCCAGAGTTTGCTGTCACGTACGGTGGAATTTGGGGGCAAGGGCAAGGGCTTGATTGTCCATCTGATGTTCTCGGTCGCGTGATGGGGAGGGCGAGGAGGCCAATGGCAGGGCTGGCAGCTTGCTATCTCACCTGCCAGACTTCATCCCAAGTCTGGCAGGCCTGTCTCGGCACCGAAGCCAGTGATCAGAATCTGACAATGGGAAAGCTTTTGCGCCTGACAGGGTTGTGAAGACCACTTCACCCTTGGTTCAGAATCCCATGACGCAGACGGTGGGGAGCGCTTTCACCGGAGAGGGAGGCTAATCCGAGTCGTCTAGCCTGGACAATGTGTTCCTTGGCTCCGAGACCCAGACAATCACTAGCGAGCGCAACACGATCCGATTCAGACGTGCTCGAGAAGCTTGATTGTTCCCTTAATTGATAGCAAACATGACCCACCGCCGTCATTCAAAGGGGCTGACAGGCTCAGGAGCAGACAGGCCACGCGACAGTAGATATGGTGCGATTCTCCTCTCCAATCTCGAAAACTTGACGTATGTCAGTCAGTAGGCTTTGGGCTGATCGGTGCTAGCTGAGGTGCGCTGCTGGAGCGAGACTCACAATGCTTTTCTCGTCGAGGGGCACGACGCCGTCCTTGACCCAGATGCCCCAGCTGCCCATCATGTTCGCAAGCATCATGTCGGTGGCCAGCCGATCTCCCACCACGGCAATGTGGTGAGGCCCAGTGACTCCCGTTTCAGGATGGCCGCGGAAATACGACATGATCTCGTCCCCACAGCCTGGCTTCTTCACGCGGTGGGTGAGAACAGCCACGCCAGTGCTTCTTTCCACTTCTGATGCCAAATTTCCATCGACATCATAGCTCTTTGCGCCAGCAGTGTTTGAAACAATCAGCAGCCGGCGTCCGGGATAGGCAGCGCGCAAGGCTTCAAACCGATCCTTCTCGACCTTTAGCCTTGGTTTACACAAGTGACGAGAGGGCAAGAAAGAGCCACATGTAGACAGTTTATGAATGCAAAGAAAACCACAACGATTTGGTATGAACCGAGAGAAAAAAAACACGGAAAGAGAATGGTATCCACCTTACCTTGTAGGGTCCGTAGATCTCGCTGCGTTCAGGCCAGGTAAAGCAGTCGTCCTTGTCCAGAACAACGGCCTTTATGTGCACCTGGCGGTCCTTTCCATCCTGGGCGAATGCCCGTTCTAGAGGGATGGGGAGGTCATCGAAGGTCGCGATAGTTGAATGCGGGAGACATAGGGACGGCTTCGCCAGCAGTTTGAAGATATTTAATGACGCAGATAAGTTGAGATTCATCGTCAACTCCTGTGATTAGCTCGATATTCTAAATCAAGGCTGTTTGGCAGTTGGAGTTCGTCAAAAGTGGTTTCTTTGCTCTTGGTCGTCGTCGAACCCCTGTCAAGTGAGCAAGGATTGTAAGTTGCGCCGCGCCAAGAGCCTGATATGTATCTGGTACCTGAATTACTTGGTGCTCACAGCACAATATCAAGTACCGCTACTCCAGACACCAAGGTGTAGCGTGAAATAATCCGGGGAAGTCGCGTCCCACCCCATTGGCACTCCACGAGGCGTGCCTGTGTCACTATCTGGAACCTTTGAGGACCCTCCCTGTACCCCTCCAATCGCCCCACGCATCCCACTTCACGGATCCCACACTCCGCCATGAAATCAATTGCATCGAGGCCGCCGCCAGCGGTATCTCCATCAGCTGCATCTACGTCGGTATCGACTTTATCAGCGTCTACTATGCCTACTTCGGTAGAATCGAAGCTAGAGAACGATCCCAAGACCGTACGACTCACCAATATACAAGATCTCTTCAACGTCATTACTTCCTGTGGAACTGCGTGCCTGACAGGCCTATAAGAGGGCACCTGTATAGAGTGCTACAGTGGGCTCGGTACTGTAGCTGGCGGGAGCCCAGTGCAAGGTAGGTCGGTAAGTGCAGGGTAGGGTAGGTCAACTAAGTGCAGTGTAGGTCAACCGGTTCTGTAAGGTAGACTGTAGGGAACTGTGCCCTATAGTCCAATACAATAGTGCTCTATGTAGGGCACTGAGGGAAGCAAGCTAACTACCATAAGTCTGTAGGACTCTACTACAAGCTTGCCACTTAAACTGCAAGGATTCTGCTCATGTAAGTGAAGGCAAGTACGCCTGATCAAGGTGGTCACAGTGAAGGTACTGGATAGAACGAGCAATGACTGGTATTGGTAAGAGACTTCAACCTGGCCCTCGCAAAGGAATGGGCGAGGGCCACAGCTTATACATGACAGAGTGCAGGGCTAGCGGGCGAGAGGTCATGACAAAGGAGTGAGGTCTTGGCCCGCTCGGTACGCGTGGGTGGGTGTGGGTTGGGGCTCTTTCCTTACAGCTCAGCAGTCTACCTCGTAAGCTGCAGGGGACCCTGCCCTGTAGTCAGGGTCTTCGGGAGGCAACAGAAGGTGCTAAAGAAGACTGAGAGGAGTTGTATTATAGGGGAATATAGTACAAAGAGTGGTGAGTGCGTTGTTACGAATCCCTATTCGTACTGGCTCAGCGGCAGGCCAGGGGCGGCAGGGCGGCCCCGGCCAATCCCATTGAAGGAGGGGCATGGCCCCACAGTTGCTCTGTAAGGTGGAGCACAGAGCAATGTGCTCTGTTGCTCTACGATGAGAGCAACAGAGCAGTTCTCTCATTGGTTACACAGTTAAATATATACGATGACCGTATCCACGGTCTTAGATAGTTCTTGCTTGGTTCTTCAAGCAAGCAATACACATTCACTGCACTCATACACTTTGAGTGGCATTCTAATTTGACTGTATTACCCGTGCGATAGGAGCTTGCCCTTTCTTCTATCTTCATAATTACCAACCCCAGCATCCTGTGGAGCCCGTGCTCCCTTACAGACAGACGACCCTAACAGTCGAGTGGGTTGTAATATGCGTTGCTTGTTTCTTTAGAAGGAAATTTATCTAAGGGAAAGGACAGGCCATAATGTAGACCTAAGGCAGGCTCTCTAGAAGGTTCTAGAAGTCTACAGGCTGCGTAAGTGGCCCTATATTCGACAGTCTTCTAGTGGGCTTGTCTTACGTGTGTGTGCCCAGGCTCGTAGGGGGTTTGAGAAGGTGCTGTTGACCATACTCGCTCCGTCATTATTTTAGAAATATAGGAGGAAGAAGCACAAACTCGTCTAGGAGCTACTACAATACGACGTTTTGCTACCATTTAAAACCGCTACTCTTCAGCCTATACTCCGGCAAAGTATCACCATCGCTCAAAATGCCATTACCAACCCAGTTTCGTACAATATCACTAGAGGTACATTAATCCTATCGTTCAGGTTTCTCCTCCTTCGGGATCCGGGCTGGGGAGGCAGACTTTGTATTTAGCGTTCAGTGCCTGGAGCGTTACGCCGCAAGGATTTGGAGACAAGTATAAGATTAGCAACCAATCAGAATCGGCATAGCCGACCCCAATACACGAATTTCACGGGCCAAATTCGGCCAGTTAAAAACGGCAGCCCCAGCGCGTCGCATTCTGGAGGAAGAGCGACCAAACCCCAACGTCCGATTGGAATCCTCACACTAATAAGGTTGCTACTTCCCTCGTGACGATCAAGTTACAAAACTTGAAGCATGGCACATTTCAGCTAGGAGTTCAGAACCCGCAGACAATGAAAAATGGTCCGCAGAAAATCTACCGAACAGGAGTCAGCGTCACGCCCTGCACGCAAACGAGAATTGCCCCTCGACCACTACGAAGTGCCCGATGAGACGACATCCCCGAAACGTCGCCGCGGCCCAAACAAGAACAACATCGCAGATACAGATATAGGTGCAGCCACAGCGAAAGCCTCCTCATTGAAAGCTTTGAAAGAGGTCGGTCTCGTAGAAACTATCACGGATGGCGCAAATGGCCCGCAATCTTCGCCTCAGCCCACACCGGTCAAGAAGCGACGCGGCCGGCCCCCTAAGGTGAAGACAGGGGAAGCTGCAAACGTCGCCGCCGCATCTACACCATTAGCTAAACGTCGCAAAAATGTTGCTGCGACCCCGGTCAAGCTCAACGGTATCAATGGCGTCGACACTCCAAGCCGGCGAAACAACGCGGACAGATCTGCAAGGCGAAAGAGCGCCCGGGCACTGATCGACCGTGTCTTTGGGGGTGCCCTTAGCGACGACGAGGATGAGGACGGGGGCATCGCGAGGGAGATATACGAGTCCAGCGAAGACGAAGAGGGCGACCAAGAGGGGCAAGAGGCTCGGGACGATGACCAGGAAGGACCTGATCCTACCACCCCCTCCAAGAAGCGAGGACGGCCACGCAAGGCGGTATCGGCGCGAAAGCGGTCGCCGACTCCGCCCCGAGACTTGCCTCCCCACGAGCAGTACTTCTACCAAAATAAACCGGGCCTCACCAAGACGTCGAGCAACAACCTTTCGTCGCTGGATCTCCTCACCCATGAAGAATACTTCTCCGTGCTGCGCCAGCTCAAAGACCCACACGCCTCAGACGTCGAATTCCTCCAGTCTCTCCACGCCGAGTCTTTTCCTCAGTGGTCGTTTGAGATTTCGCAGGGGTTTAGTACCTGTCTGTATGGTTATGGGTCCAAAAGGCGACTTCTTCACCAGTTCGCGACTTACCTCTCAGAGAGGAGCCTCAGTCCCCAACAACCCAAGGTCGTAATTGTGAATGGCTATGTGCGGACAACTACGATTCGCGAGATTTTATCAACTATCAGCAATGCCATCGACCCTTCTTACAAGCTTGTCTCGGGAAACCCGGTCGTCATGGTCCAGAATCTCTTGTCTCTGCTCTCGACCACCGGACTAACCGTAGTTCTTATCATCAACTCTATCGATGCCCCCCCTCTTAGGAAAGCCATGACACAATCTATTTTGGCTCAGCTAGCCGCACACACTCAGATCAGGTTGGTCTGCTCTGCTGACACCCCAAACTTCCATTTGTTATGGGACAGTGGGCTGCGGTCATCCTTCAACTTTGCCTTTCACGACTGCACAACATTCGGATCTTTTGGGACCGAAATAGACGCTGTTGACGAGGTCCACGAGCTGCTGGGCCGCAAGGCCAGGCATGTGGGCGGGAAAGAAGGCGTGACATACGTGCTGCGCAGCTTGCCAGAAAACGCAAAGAGTCTGTTCCGCCTCCTCGTCAGTGAAGTGCTGGCCATGATGGACGAGGGCGGAGGTATCACTGCAGAAGGCCCAGGTATCGAGTATAGAATTTTGTACAATAAGGCTGTGGAGGAGTTCATCTGCAGCTCAGAAATGGCATTTAGGACGTTGCTGAAGGAGTAGGTTTTTGCCACCCCCCCTCCCCCCAAACCAGGTCAGCGACGACTGTTTAGGCTAACAATCTCTCTCAGATTCCACGATCATCAGATCATCACCAGCCACAAGGACTCGATCGGAACCGAGCTTTTGAGCCTCCCTTTCAGGAAAGACGAACTAGAGGCGATTCTGGAAGATCTCATGTCATGATTTACGAAAGCATTAGATATTTGCATTGCTATCTGCACCAGGAAAGGGATGATTGCCGTAATCAAGCGAACCATGTATATCATCCTCAATATAGAATGTGGAGCCCAGAAGAAAACATGATATGACTACTGTAGCGGCGGGAAACTCAACATCGAAGACCCAAACTATCCCACTATCTTGTTGTTCTACCTCTCGTTCCCGCTCCGAGGCCCTAAAAACTGTTGTCTCAAACAAACAAAGATGGAAGTGTGCTACACAACGCAGAGGGCTCGGCATCCCCATAAACCGTATTGACGAGACGAAGTGGCTGTCTCACAGCAAGCTATCGGACACATACACTCGACACCCAAGAGAGCATATAAACCAAAAGCCAAGACAAACAATTAATATCAAGGTTTCACTAAGCAACGTGATAAACATGTTGTCATTTCTGCAGTGGAGCAGGGCAACAACAATGTGGGCTAATAAGCCGTTGATATTGTTCGCAGTGAAAGTAGGCTGTCTCAAGCATGCTTTGGCAGTGAAGAAGAAAGGATAGAGCGTTGCAGTCAGTTACAGCAAGGGACTATCTAGATATCCATCCCCAGCCAGCCTTGCCAATTGCCTCCCTGCCCATCAAGACCGAGGTCAAGGACAACAACCAAGACGAGTTCTAGCAACGTACCTAGCAACGTGGCGGCATATGCACGCATCTGGGCACCTGGCTACCGAGACAAAGCTCTCGTTGTTGGGTGGTTGACCACATGGACCATCTACAACGGGCAAACAACAATACACATGCAAACCTTTAGACACGTGATGGTAGCTACCATGCGTAGCCGACGACATCGGTCATGGCTAGTCGCTTGACGTGGGTCTCTGAGCTTGCCTGTTTGCCTGTTTGCCCGCTCATCTCATTTGCTCTTCGTCTATTCCACGTCCACATTACCGCCTCCCGTTCTTCCTTTCTAGTTTCTTCGTGTAATTAGCTGCTAGTTGTCTGCTCGTCCCTCTCTCTGGTCTGATGACCTGATACAACGGAGCTGTCCTTCCTTCCACCGACACTTGCTCCGAAACTCAATTGCCAACAATAGGGTCACATGAACTCATCAAAGAGGGATTAGGAAAATCAAAGTGGTTTTTTTATTCGGACCCCTCAGTACAGACAGACTGTTTGTCTCGTGCCACCGGGTTGGGAACAGCTAGCCACCGTCCACTATTGCCCAGTCTCAAACCAAGTTCTCAGCAGGAGTCTAAAAGGTTGCCTTCTTAGAACCTTTGCCCGTTCAACTTTCGAGCCCGCTTATCTTCCTCCAATTCATTGCGGGGGCCCTGTTGGTTTCTCCTGTGCTATAATATGAGAGCCAGGAAGCATTCCCCCTTTCTCTGCCGGAATCTCTTTTCAAAAGGGTATCATGCTCCATCAACCTGCTCCCGTCCTCAACTGCCGAAAAATTACCAGTCTATCTTCGAGTTCTCTATTGAGTGTCCCAGCTGTATTGAGACTATCCGGGCGATGTCGTTGGCCGACCTCGACCAGAGAACCGGAGAAATCCACTTTTGTCTATGAGATATGTAACGTGAAGTGCAAAAAGCAAACAAGGTGAAAGATGAATCAGCGGCGCGCCATGACCCCTTGTCTATCTGAAAGCAAAAGCCCTTGTTGAATGTAAGGGTAAGAGCAGAAACATGACGATTCGTTAGGGTTGATTAAGATCCAGTCTCTCTAGATCAAATCAGCCGTGGCTGTAAGCCATGCGCGGTCGCATGAGCTGACAACTCCAGTGTCGACATCCCAAGCTTTAGTCGTCTAAGGGTATCAAATCGTCGGGCGTTCCTTTCTGTATGGGGGTGGGCAAGCAAATCCGATCTATCGTTGAGGCCCGAGTGCGGGCCATAGAACCTCATCCAGCCGAAGAGAGTCTCGGAGGGTCGGTGTAGGTCATGCTCGCCGCAATTACTGATCCGGAAAGTGAAAAAAGGGAAAAAGAGAACCAAGTGAACTAATGCAAGCCGCATGAAGCATCAAAAAGGCAGTCGGGCCCAAAGTATATGGTCATGTGCGACTCCGGGGTCTTTGTTGAGGTGGTAAGCGGATTACCACCAGGACTGGCCGCCGCCGCCGCCGGGGTTGCCGTAAGAACCACCGTAGCCGCCGCCACCACCGCCACCACCACCGTAGCCACCACCGCCATAGCCAGTGTTGGGGGTGTAGCCACCACCACCTCCATAGCCAGGGGCGCCGCCGAAGCCACCGCCGCCACCGCCTCCCTTACGGAAATCGGTTTGAGCACTGCGACCACGACCACGACCTCCGCCACGGCCACCACGACCGCCGCCGCCACCACCGAACGATGATTCCTGAGCAATGTTGGTGAGCCAGCTGGGGATGGCCTGGTTGGCCTCCTTGAGGAGGTCAAGAAGGCCTTGGACAATGCCGCGGTTGCCACGGTTGAAGAAGGCAGTAGCCAGACCGGTGTTTCCGGCACGACCAGTACGACCAATCCGGTGCACATAGTCGTCAATATCGGTAGGGAGATCGTAGTTGATGACGTGGGTGACGTTGGGGATATCCAGACCTCTAGCGGCAACAGCAGTAGCCACAAGAATGGGGCATGCACGAGAGCGAAAGTCTCTCAGGGCGGCCTCACGTTCACGCTGGGTGCGGTCTCCGTGAATTGCAGCAGCGATGAAGTTCTGGTTAAGCAAGAAGTCTGACAGGGCATCGGCCATACGCTTGGTCTCAACAAAGATAAGAGTGAGGTTCGGGTCGCCACCATCGGCCTCCTTCTCGCGCTGATCATGAAGAATGTCAAGCAGAACAGAGCGCTTATCGCCATCCTCGACATTGAGGATCATCTGCGTGATGTTCTCGGAAGTAGAACCAACGCGACCAACAGAAAGGAAAATATAATCCTTGAGGAAATCGTGAGCAAGTACCTGAATATCGCGGGGGAAAGTGGCCGAGAACATGAGCGTCTGGCGATCCTGGACGCCAGGCATATCCTCGCCCTCAACAATGCGGCGAATTTGGGGCTCGAAACCCATGTCCAACATGCGATCAGCCTCGTCAAGAACGAGATAACGGATGCTGCTGAGAGAGATGCGACCACGCTCTATGAGATCGACAAGTCTGCCAGGAGTGGCAACAAGGAGATCGCATCCGCGCTCAATCTGGCGCAGCTGAGATCCAATGTCAGCGCCGCCATACACGACGCAAGGGCGAACCCAAGATCGGTAAGCGAACTTGCGGGACTCCTCGTGGATCTGCGAAACAAGCTCGCGGGTGGGAGCGAGGATCAAAGAAGTGGGATAAGCCTTGCGCTGGCGGCCGAATCCAGCCTGGGCAGCCACAGGAGACGGTCCGTTGGTGAAAGCCTGCGACAGGATGGGAAACAAGAAACCACCCGTCTTGCCGGAACCGGTCTGGGCACAAGCCATGAGATCACGGCCACCAATGACGATGGGGATTGAGTACTTCTGCACCGGGGTGGGGACGGTGTAGCGGGCAAGAAAGACGTTGGTAAGCAGATGGGGGTCAAGAGGCGGGTTGTCGAACTGAATGACCGGCTCGGGGACATCACGACCGGAAGCCTCGACCGGGATATCCTCGTATTTGTCGAAGTTGATTCCCGTGTGCTGCTTCGACGGATCATCAGCGGTTCCGAAGAGCTCACGCTCGAGGCGGGGGTTGGCGTTGCCAATGATGTGTTTTCCATCGCGCCACTGGCCTTCGCCAGAGCCGCCGCCGCGGGAATAACCACCACCGCCACCGCCGGCACCAGGAGCAGCGCCTCCCATGTTGCCGCGATAGGCATTCGGGTTGAAGGGACCGGCCTGGGGACGACCGCCCCAACCTCCGCCGGGCTGCGGGTTCTGCTGCTGAGCAGGGGCAACAAATCCGGGAGTAGGCCAGTTGTTGTTGCTCTCACGAGCGGGAAAGTTGTTGTTTCTATCATGGAAATAATGTTAGCACCGATTCAGGGAAAAGTCCGACCTAGCAGATCAAATTTTGGGCGAACAAGGAGAATTATTACTTACCCAGCCCAAGCGCTGCTGTTGAGGCCATTCACGGCAGCACCAGGTTGAGGACTGGCGGGTGAACCGACGGGGGGGCTGTTCTGGGGAGGCACAGGCCCGCCCATCTTTCCTCTCATATGAGGCGGGATGTAAGAGCGCGCAGTCTGCTGGCTCGCGAGCTGAGCCGCCGCCGAGGGCGACTCGAGGCCAAGGTTGCCCATTCCGGCGCTTAGTTGGTCCGCCATGATTGAAGTCGGGTTCGATTCGTCGCTTCGGAATGAAGTTTTTTCGTCGTCGATGTTTACCACAAGAGATTCTTGGGATGCCGTCGAGAGTTTTCCGGTACCCTCAAAAAGAACGCGATTGCTCAAATGAGAGTTGTGGGGAAAGAACGAGAAAAGAGCGGAAGGCTGAGTTGATGAAATTAGGCCAAGAGGCTCGGCTTTGCACGAAAATTAAGGCGGGAGAATGTCTCCTGCAATCCTTCTGAAGACCGGAAACCAGGTCTCCAAAAGAAAAAAAAGGAAAGACAAATGTACCGAAATGCTGGTGCTGATTTTGGGAGATGGATTAAGAAATCCAGGAGGTTTGAAGAAGGAAGTTTTTTTTTGAGAAAAGACGGGAGAGACCCGAGAAAGAAAAAAGGTTTTGGGACTGTGTCAGACCCACTTTACTTAGGTAAAGCCGACTGGGTCCAGCCATACCACCTCCACTGAAGGTGGCCGCGACACCCTGGCGAAAAAAAGTTTTTGGGCCTGAAGTGGCTTTGGCCACCAAAGATGGGGGGCAATGGGGGGCTGCGGGGGGCAGTGGAAGACCCTTCCTTTCTCCACACGAGTTAGATCGCAACTTTGTCTGTTGTGGCAATGACTGCCAGCCCCCCTAGTAAAGATCTATCTCTTGGCGAAGTCGCATTTCAGCTACCAAGTTTTCCGTCGACTCTTTAACGCAGTGCCACTCCCAGCGTCTATCATCAGACCCGAAGGAAGCAGAGGCAGCAACGACGATCTGCAGCAATGACGATCTGCAGCAACGGGAGGCAAATTCTTCTGCACCTTCTGCACCACGTGATTCTTCCGATAAAGAACTACCTAGACTTCCTTCCCCCCAAATTTCGTGCTTTGCTGACTGGATTTGAATTCATCATGACTGGACACTGGAAAGTTTCAGAAGCCTTGCCCCGCCAGCTTCTGACGTCCTTGTTCACATCTTCTGCTGAGATTTGGGGCCGTACCTCCCCATTTTGTCTGAGCCCGAGTCATTGACACTTTTGCTCGCCTCGCCCCGACCGGACCAGGCAGGAACGCTCGAGAGCTTTCTAGGTCGGAAAGTTGTACCTTAGGCAGGAACCAACATGAGACGCTAGGGAGTAGCCCAGCACTGGACAGAGATGGGCCCAAAGCTAAAACTGAGGCCTCACCGCCTCCCGGCTCTTGATAGGCCCAAGTGACGGGATGAGATGGCTGCTGGGCTACTGCAGAGGGCCGATGTGTTTAGTCGTCTTCTGCCCACCTTCGACAATTCAGCATGCTCCAATTCGCTCTTTTCAACTGCTCACCGCCCTGATGCGGATGATACGCCCCTATCTCTGCATTCTAGATCTGGGCAATCCTCGCATCTTCCGTTTCCCGCTTAGCCGTTTGTAGACCAACTGCGGCTGCCCGCGTTAAATGCAAGGCAGCAAGCAAAAAAAGAATAATATGCGGCCACTTGCATTCAGGTGTAATGAGGGGACAGAAAACTGCTGCAGCTTGAGGAGACGAAACATGTCACTCTATTAGCTGTCCAACGACCGCTTTAGCGTGGGACGTGCATGGGTCGGAGCAAGAAGCAGTGGCTTATTACCCGAGGGCCAAAGAGAGAAGTCTTTCAGTCCTTCGGGAACTTGTATATAACACAGCCAAGGAAAAAGAGGTGTGAAGTGCCGGGCAAAGGTCTACTCGTGGTGAAACCAAGCCTCTTGCATGGTCAGCCCCAAAACCCTTGTCTCTGATGACGTCCCGATTCCTAGATAGACGGAGGTACGGACGTATGGAAATATCTTTTCCCCCAGCAGCAGGGGGAAGGATTGGCAAGCCTCACTTGGAGTAGACTGTCCACGAATGCCCCCTTGAACTCCCGAAATGTATGAACGCATCGCCACGTACTAAATACTTATACATGTATCTATTGCAGATACTGGGTCTACCCCCTTAGGCACTCTTCACCACCTTGTCGTCATCAAACTCGATATCCACGATTCCGTCCTTTGTGACCGCCTTCACAACCATGCCCTTGAAATCCACGGGTAACCTTCTCTTGAGCTCATCTATGCACAGTGTGAGAAGCTTGATACCCTGCTCAAGGGATATGTCTGGATGGTGGTGTTTGTCCAGAATAGAAAGACAGTAGTATCTACCAACCGAGCGTTAGCCATGTTATCAATCCACTTCTCTGCACCCGTTCCTAGAAAATAGGGAGGGTTATATGCCGGGGATGGACGTACTGTGCGTATCCGTGGGCTGCGTAAGGCAACGGGGCCAACGCAGCGAGATAGTCCAGCCAGTAAAGGCTCGGCTTGTGGGTGATGGGGTCAACGCCTCCTAGCAAGAGGTTGACGTTGTACGGCTTCCGCGACCGCAGGCTGGACGCGAGCTCGCCGCGGACGAAGTGAGCGAGGGCCGAGGGCGACAGGTCCGTCTCGTTCCGCATCGAGTAGAGCTGGGCGTTGGCTTGAATGTACTCGGCGAATTGCACTGTTCCCCGGAGCACTATTAGCTTCTGGGTAGAACGAAAGGGACAAGTCGCCTGTCGTTTGAGCGCGGCCATCGTATCGTCACAGCGTCGCACACACCCGTATCTCCTGCCTCGCCCATGAATGCCATCAAGGTGTGCTTGTTGAGCTGCCTTGTCTTGTCGTCGGATGCCTTCAAGATGGTAGCTCCTCGCATCGCAGCCTTCGACGCCGCAATCAAGGTAAAGTCCCTGCCCGTGATACCTAGCAAGACCTCCCTGATGACAGTCAGTATATCATCCACGCATCTATGCGCATCGAGCAAAATGCACGCAGCTTACATCGTGAGAGCTTATTGTGAATCAACTAGAAGATTGTGGATTTTGTTGGTGATGGTGAGAGTTGGTAAGCCTTTGCCGTTTGCTTGCGTTCTGGTTAGACAGTGAGCTTCTCTGTAGGTTGCGGAAACGCGCACTTGAGCTTCAGCCTGCCCGATGTGCACAGGCCAACCAGAGCTCAGCGAGCCAAGGTTGGGTGCGCCGCGCTTCCCCAACCGCCCTAGCCTAGCGTGGTAGATTTCGATGGGGCTGAGGCGAGGCTGAAAAGTCGCGGCACGGGAATTCCCTTCTCCGACTTTTCCATTCAGTGTGGCTCTCTAGCAGCGGCCCAAGTCCCCACTATCGATAATCGGTCAGACAGGGCAGTTTGACGAATCGGGGGGTAGCTCCACTGAAGCGATTGAGCTTTTTTTTTTTTTTTTTTTTTTTTTTTCAATGACAGTCGATGGGAGATGTTTTGAGCACAAGCTTGCCTGGATGTGTGCAACCGAGACTCAAAGAAACGACATGACAGCATAGCAGCCTGGCTACAAGCTGTTTTTATTAAACAAAAAATGTCGTCCTTTTTCACAGCCCCCAGCGGCGATAAAAAACGGAAAAGAATTCCTGGGACGGAGGGGCCAAAAAAACGACTTGCTGGAGCCACGCCCAAGCCTTCGATAAACGGTCACAAATCCTCTGCCAGATTAGCCACCCCTGGAGCGAAAAAGAAGGCAGCTGCACGCGATGAAGAAATCTCCGGCAGCGAGTTGGACAGCGACCTGAGCGGAGACGATAATAGAGCTTCGGGCAGCGAGTCGGAGAACGAAGGCGAGACGGCAGCCGAGAAGCGACTCAGGCTAGCACAACGATATCTAGAGAAGACACGACAAGAGGTCGAGCTCGAGGATGAATACGCTTTCGATGCCGAACAGATTGACCGGGACCTGCTCGCGGAGCGGCTAGAAGAAGACGCCGCCGAGTCCAAGGGCAAGGTATATCGGCGGCTGGCGCCGGAGCTGGACTTCGGCCATGCGGCGCACACACAGTTCCGCTGGAACTCGAAGACTGTAACTTCGGTGGCAGTTTGTGCCCCGTACGCGTACACGACAACCAAGGAGGGCTGTCTAACCAAGTGGCGGCTCCAAGACCTGCCCAAGGACCAGTGGCCGCAGACGACGAGGAAAAAGCCCAAGAAGCCACCCGCGCCCCCCAAGCGGAAACCCGAGCGCGTGTGCTACACCACAGCAGACCCCCAGAAGATAAAGGACAAGACGTTCAAGGGCCATACGGGCGGCATCCTGACGGTCAGGGCCTCGCAGGACGGCAAGTACGTGGTCACTGGAGGCAGCGACAAGCGCATGGTTGTCCACAACGCCGAAGACCTCAAACCCATCCGCGCCTTCACACAGCACCGCGATGCCGTCACGGGCCTCGCGTTCCGCCGGGGAACGAACCAGCTCTTCTCCTGCTCCAAGGACCGGACAGTAAAAGTGTGGTCTCTGGACGAGCTAGCCTACGTTGAGACGCTCTTCGGCCACCAGGACGAAATTGTCGACGTCGACGCCCTCGGGCAGGAGCGGTGCGTCAGCGTGGGCGCCCGCGACCGGACGGCGCGGTACTGGAAGGTGCCCGAGGAGTCGCAGCTCGTGTTTCGCGGCGGCGCCAGCGAAAAGAAGTCGTCCAAGTCCTCGGCCGCCCTACAGGGGATCGCCCCCGGATCCCTGGCCCAGGAGGGCAGCATGGACCGCGTGTCGATGCTGGACGACGACCTGTTCGTCACGGGCAGCGACAACGGCGACCTGGCGCTGTGGAGCGTCAACCGCAAGAAGGCCCTCTTCGTCGTGCCGCGCGCCCACGGCATCGACCCGGCCCTGAAGCCCTCCGAGGCATCCGCCGAGGCGGACCCCGGCCCCGACGTAGTCCCCGCCCCGCAGCCTCGCTCTATCACGGCCCTCCGCACCATCCCGTACTCGGACGTGATCCTGACGGGAAGCTGGGACGGCTGCGTACGCGTGTGGCGACTTAACGAGGACAAGAAGAAGATCGAGGCCGCCGGCGTCCTCGGATCGTCGTCCGCAGACGAAGAGAACGAAGGAAAAGGAAAAGCGGTCGGGTCTGAGCAAGAAGGCCAGCAGCCGCAGCAGGAGGCGGGAGAAAAGGACCTCGTTAGGGGCATCGTCAACGACATCGCCATGTTCGAGCGGGGCGACAGGGGAAGAGACGGCATCTGCGTCGTCATCGCCACCGGCAAGGAGATGCGCCTGGGACGGTGGAAGTATATCAAGGACGGCAGATGCGGTGCCATGGTCTTTGAGGTGCCCAAGATTGCAAAGCAAGCGGGCGTCACAGAACAGTCGACAGACGATGAAGAAGAGTGAGGCGGGTTATCGCCGTATAATCTGCGACATAAAAACCCTAGGCGAGGGGGACTACACATGTGTGTGTAAAAGTGTATATAAAAAGCTCTTTGAGCCGTAGCTCATCGATCATTTTGCCGTCGGCGTATTCGTAGAAAATGCCCTTTACTTTACTGGCAATCTGCACACCGTACAGGGGGAATACAAAATACTACGCCGTCAAAATGTACAATTTAATTTCTTTTTTAATTGGTTCTTAGAAGAGATACCTTTCTACAGAATAAAAGTACGATTAAGTCCACGCGCGTCCGTCATCTAGGAAACTTGTGCATACGTTTTGACATTAAGGGTTTATCGCGCTATGCTTGTGACAAGAGTTCCAGAACGCCGACAAGGCGGCCACCATGAAAACAGAATCAAGAGCGGGAGAGAGCGCGAGCACCAAAACGCCCCCTTAGGGAAAAAACATGAGTCATGACACAGCTAATAGCTTTGTGTAAACAGAGGCCGCCAAATCAGACAATGCCTGCTTCTATTTCGTCCTTGGTCAGATCGATTGCAGCAGGTCGTCTAAGCAGCTCTGCGCGCTCCACGACCGGAACGCCGGAACGGGAGAAGTAGGGGCTGGTGGTCTGGGATACGTGCGGGCTCGGCATCCTAGCTGCGCGTTTTGATGTCACCGGCGAGGACCGGGATGGCTTCGTTCGGGCCATCTCTCGCTCTGGCGAGGTCAAATCAATGGGGTGGTCCTTGTAGAAACTTTTCGGTTGGACTTCCTCAACCTCCCGCTGAGGCGGTGGCGAGCTTGGGAGTTTTTCAACGAACCGCTTTTCAATATACTCACCCTCTGACCCAATTCGGTAAGTTTTGGTACAGGCTGGCTTCTCAATTGACAGTACCTCTGTGTCGGGTTTCAGGGGAAGGAGATCCACCTCATCAACAGAACCTTCGTGTTGAGAAAGTGGCCGTTGTGAAGGAGTTACACCTTTTCGCACTGCATGCTGAACAGACTCATCTCGGGGCATCTCTGGAGTTTGTGGCGCATGGCTATCCGCCGTGTCCTTGGCAGGAGCCTCTAGAGGCAAGTTTGGCGAAGCTGTTCGAGACTTGGCAACCGACCTGCCGCTATCGACTTCCGATGGTCCGTCTGTCGTTCCATTGTCCTTCGGGACTTTTTCGTTGGGCTTGCTTGAAGTTTGTGCCTGCGGCTCTGCGTTCGCATGCTTGGCGGCTGGCTTCTTCTTCTTCCTGTCGTTTGCCTGCTCCTCCTGATATCTCTTTTGTTCACTGAAAATGGTCTTTCGCCACGTATCCCGTAGCTCGTGAGGGTTAACTTTCCACTCGGGTACCTCCTTTTGGAGCAAAGTCCGTATGAATCGGTCCGGATCCTGAACAAACTCTTGGATATAGCCAAGGAGGTAGACACCGCAATCGCACAAATTGTTCTGTTCCGGAATGTTGATCGCCTTCATTCCCAGAGGTGACGGAACATCCGTGATGGTTATGCCTCGCTTGTCAGCAAATTCTGCGACCAAGTAATGTTTCAGCGAAGCGGTCGCTTGGAAGTGACTGGAGCCCAGCGAGTCTAGGGTGATAATTCTGGGGTCGCCGAAGTCATATTTTCTTGGTTGGCGGCCTGAAGACTTTCTGCCGTGTTTTGCTTTGCCTCGGGCGGGAACAAGATCACTCTCAACTCGCGCCTCGCCAGCAGGTACCTCCACGATGTCGGAGTTATCGTCAGCCGTTTTAGTCACAGGTGCGGCGGTGTCGGAACCCAGCGGGCTTTCGATGGATAACTGGTTTATCCCAGCCACTGCTGAATCTCGTGGAGAGTTACTGAACTGTCCTTTGGGCGCCTCTATCGTCTCCAGTTCAGAAGTCGCTTCCTCCCCAGCACCTCTGATGTCCCCCTTTCCTTCATCTAGGTTGTGGCCGTTTCTCACATTTGCGCCTGGTATGTGGTCTTTTAAAGAGCTCGGGTCGAGATTGCCTGGGTTGCAGATTATAGCAACCCACCAGTGGTAATGCTCATTGACAGGGACTATGATATAGTCATACGATAGCAGATCCACTTTTGCCGTCCAACTTTTGACACCGTCGTAGTTGATCTTGCTCTTTGTAGATCTGAGTTTTTCGTAGAAGAAAGAGTTGTGAAGGTAGACCCGTTTGTTAAGATCTTCATTCCTCGAGGCGAGCTTGTCAAACAAGTACCGAAGGCCAAACCCAATGAGATTGTCGTTCAGACATTCACCCTCGTCCAGCCGTGGTATGTCATCTTTGTCGACTGTGGCTCGGTGGAAGACCAGGGGTATTTTCCATTCGTCGGCCCAGGTCTTGTTGAATTCAGACCATTGAGTAATGGTTGACAAATGTCGATTTTCAGCTGAAGCTGCCCTGTCGTTATTTTGCCTCGACCTCAGCGGTCGTTGCTTCAAGGGGGCAACATCTTTCGACGGCTCATCTTGGCGGGGCGCAGATTGTTCCGAGAGTTGAATTCTGTCCCTGGGGAAAAGTTTCCGAGGGCCACCTGGCGCGCCGCCTGATAGGTTCGCGGGCCTCTCGATGCCATGAGCCTCTTGGATTTCTGGATTCCGTAATCCTCCGAGTGGGCGTGATTGTGGTTGGTGTGGCTTCCCTGAGTTCATATTGCCAATATCTCCTGATATTTTATCATAAGTGAGGTTGAGTTTATGACTAGAATAAGTTAGCAGGGCGTCAAAATTATCGAATCATTCATGGTTCGTGATGAAGATCGTACCTCTCCTTCTCTTCGTTCCGTTTGACGCCTTTCTGATTCTCCGCAACCCATTCAAGAATGCGCTGTACATCTGCCTTCTTAACCAAGTTTAGACACAGTAACCTTCCAATTCCCTGGCGCTCGTCCACAGCTTGATCGAATTTGATGTAGTTGCTGTTTGGGCTGTATAGCATGGCGCTGGTTTTGTGAGAAATTTTGAGCCAAAAGAACTCGTCGGCCAAATTACCATCATTGTCAAAGGCACGGAGTTCGTTGCCTTTTTGGTTCAAGAATAGTCGGCGGTCAGATGTTGACACATATCGAAACTCTTTGTAGCATATAGCCCCCTTGATGGGGATTCCAACGCCGTCACGAGTATTCTTTTTGGATGACAAGCCTAGAGGCTGCATGGCCGCCTTGTGCTTGGGTCCTGTGGATGGCTGTGCAGACAGCTCGTCAGAGTCTCCATCTACAGCATGGTTTGGTCGCTTTTTGCTCCTATTTAGGCTCTGCGGGCTGTGGGGCGCTGGCATAGCTCTTTGTCGAAGAAACTGGGGGTCAGCACCATCGCCGAGAATTAGTGCAGAGCAGGCGGTAGATCCAATGGGTTTTGGCTTGGCCCCAAGCTCATCATCTGAAATATTGTCCCGGCCCACATCAATACTGGGAAGGTACCGCTTGATCGGCCGTTGCGTGGCGGGGGACTCGCTTCCGGCAGATCGACGACGGCGCCTGCTCCCACGCCCCGGGTCCCGAGAAAATCCTTCCACAAGCTGGTATTCGGAAATCCCAGCAGCGGATCCCGGACGAACGTTGCTTCCCTGGCTCCCGGTCTTGATATCACCAAAATCTACGATGTCGTCGTCTGGTACTGTATAACGGCTGCTGGTAAAGCTAGATGTTTTCACTCGTTTTGCTAGTGGGGGTTCCTTTGGAGAATGCGACGACGCCGGTGAAGCAGAATTCGCCGAGCTGAACGTGTTGCGTATGAAGTTATTGATCGTGTCCACGGGCTTTAAGCCAAAACTCTTCTAGTACCAAGTCAGCATCAGCTACAACATAATCCTGATATACCTATATACGTACGACACTTGCGCTCCCCGGTAGTGGCATTTCGTAGGCTCCCTCTATCGAGTCTCTCGAGCTTTTTGGGGCAGCCGCGGTCAGCTTGTCGTCACCGAGTTTTCGGAAGGCGGTTGGATGTACCCATAATCCGGGAAAGAGTGCGGGACGGTGTGGAATCGGTCAAGAGCCCTCCTGCGTTGCGCCTGTTAGGGTCGAAGAAGGCGGGCCTGTTAGAGATGGGGAAGACGCAACGCACTCCTCCGCAGTTTTCGCATTCTGAAATTTTGGCGCGTGGGGACTTGTCGCGTGGGGACTTGTCGCCTTTGTGTTTGCACCCACTTTGGAGTTTGCTGGAAGCGGGTTCAACAAAGATCGATCGGTAGATTTTGAAGTGTTGGTGCTGAGTAGGTAAGGCAGGCAGGTGGACCAGTTAGCGGTGGGGCTCCATGGAAGTGTTGGACTGTAGCGTAGGTATTTATTCCATCCAGTGTCGAAACAGAGGAATGGAACCCGAGCTTACCTTGACTGCTCCAGCTTGAGAGCGCCGGATGACAGTGCTGTGGTCTTTTGTGTGTCTATTTTTTTTTTTGCGAGCTGTAGACAACTTGTTCTGCAATGCAAGTGCCGCCCAGGGTGGGCGGTTTATTAGGTTGTCCGCAGGAAGATGAAGATTGGATGCGGTTCCAGGTGTCACGAGGCGACACCGGGTCACAGGCTGCAAGAGACGCGGTTGCCGGCATCTGCATAGGGCCTCCCCTGCAAAGCGGGCTCGAGGCGGGCTAAGGCTCTTTCTTGGCAGTCACGGGTACTCGCTCACACGTGACTTAGCCACGATAGTACAGGCCGGCCCGACGAAATACCGACGGTTTTGATGAATCACGTGCTTTGACTCTTCGTGAGTTACATCTCTCTCATCCTGGTCTTGCAAGCTCGAGCCCTGTCCCTCTGTGTACATGGGAGCGAAAACTACCTAATAGCTACCTAGATGGGTTGGCAGGATCCCTTCCACTTGCTGATGAAGACCGCGATCTCGATTCACGAGTCCTCAGCAGAAGGAGAAACTCCTTACCCTCCGGCAGGCTGCCAAATGGCCACTTCCAATCTTGTTGAACCAAAGTCAAAGCCTGCAATGGTTCCTCATGGTCCACGAAAAAAAAGGTATTAACGCTAGAAATTAGACCGCTCGTATCATCAGGATCAAAGAGGTCGCCGCACAACTTCGCATCTTTGATATAGGACACCGGGGAGGCCCCCATGATTCCAGCTGCGTTCGTTTGGATGAAGTCTAGAGGGATTTTCTCGATATGTGCTGCTTAATATTAGAAATAGAAGCTGTGCCAGCAGGGCTGTACTCACTTCCAAAGGACTTAGCAGCTGCCAAACATGCGTGTCGATGTGAACTCATAAGGCCGTAGATGTCATCTGTATCGAGCCTGAGTGAACGCAGAAGACTGGCAGCGAGGCCATGACTACGATGTTCCTTGTGTACGACCAACTCAGTGACCCAACAGATGCTGCTGCTTTGATACTTCCAACGGCACACAAAGGCATTTCCATGCCGTCGACAGTAACTCGGGTGTAAGAGCTTGCGGGATCGGCCAGATATTGCTCTCGCAGTCTCTTTGTGCTAAGTCTGACAGGTTTTCCTGGTTTCTCCGAATATGGACCCCAAGTACCGTAGTTCTCGTTGAAGAGTTTCGCAGCTTCATCGATCATATGCTCTGTGACTTCGTCAGGAGTAAATGTTTCGAAAATGATCTGCGTGGCCATCCACGTAGAGCGCCTATTGCTCGTCCAGGAACTCTCAATGAAGTTAAGACGGTGCTCTGGAGCGAACCTGACTCTCCGACGAACTAACAGGATTTCGAGAGGTCTACTGCTAGAGGGTGAGAGGCTAGAAGTTCTTGTACGGAGATGTGCTGCTTCATGGCGGTGTGGTGATTGGGAAAGCGGGTAGTTGAAATGCTTTCTTTCGCGGCTGCACCTGTAGCACCCTTGCCACTTCGCTTAAAAGGAGCTAATGCATATTTAGAGGCTGTACAAGTGGGGCATTGTACAAAACCCTTTCCCCTTTCGGAAGTGACCTCAGCTTAGGATAAGACCAACTTCACTTCTTTCGCATTGGGACGGACAACGTGATTGCCAGATACGAAGACCCACGGCGCAGGCTACGGATTGGCCTAATGATGGGCTGACGACAGGAGGTACTTGCTGAACACGGCGACTGCCTCGGTGGACTTCGATGTGCCCTGTAAGGTGTCCAGTTGCGTGACCCCAATATTAATAGGACTGCCCGCCCCGTCGCCGGACGTCATCCTGTTCACACCTCCATACTCTCCGTCCCACTGCTTTAACTCGCCGTGATGGACCCTTGTCCTTCTCATATGAATGTTGACAAACTCGAAGATGATAATTGGGTAGTTATAGATGGAGTGAAAAACACAGAAGGCCAAGGTGGTAGCACGACTAGAAATACGCGGCTCAAGGTAGATGATGGCGATACAAGGGAAGCCCTGGAACGGGCAAACCCAGTGGCTTGGGGGGTTGGTAGGATTCCGGCCTATCAACTTGACACCAGCAACTATTTTCCCCACAGGGTTGGCGACATACTGTTGCGGGAGGCGCTCAAGTTCGCATTAGTAATGATTACCTCTATTCAATTGGGCCTAGGCTCAACCCACTGGGAGCTCAGCCGCAACGCCCTTGACAAGGGAGGCCCAACATCCCCAACAGCAAGCCAGGCCAGAGCTCCCCTTGGACTTTTCCTCGGCACCAGTCGACCTTTTCTCCGCGCCAACCTATTTTGGCCAAATACTCTAGTAATTCATAGTGGCGATCGCCCTGGGCGTTGTGGGTTAGGAAAATGCCCTTATTTTGGTATAAAAGTGGGTATTTACAAGGTAGTTTTACCGGTGCCGAAGCAAAGTCCAAGGGGATGGAACCTACCTGAGGAAGGCGCAATCCCCCGACACACAACGCCATCTCTTACATGGAAAATTCGGTGGATAGGTAATATATGTTGTCAAAAAAAAATACAATATTTCCAAGTGGTCTGAAGCAATAGATGGCCTCTTCCATTGTCTGTAGGGTTCGTCTACCTTTCCTCACTCACACTCGAGGTACAGAAGGATAGATGGTTGCTCTTCACTCCTTCGAGGTGCTCGCGCACGGTCTGTTACCGGTCTTCTTACGTATAGACTTTGGATATTCTTTCCCGGAGAGTAGCCAGATGGAGCAACCACCATTACACGCACAGAGAGACTAGCCCAAGTCTCGAGCCGTAAGTGTCGTTAACAGCCCCCTTGTATTGAAAACCTAGAAGGTTGTTCGACAAAATAGAATGTGGCGCAATTTATGAGATACCGCGTAGGGAGGAGGGCTGGGAAAGGCGAGGAGGGGCGAGGAGGGGCGAGAGGGGACATACGTACCGCCTTTCGCGATCTTTTTAAGGTGGGGTTTGATGCCAACGTATGTACGCAGCTCTGCTCCAACTCTGCTCCAACACTCTACCGGAATCCTTGAACATCTCTCCCAACCAGACGGTAGTACCCCTAAAAATCAGTTAAAAGGAAGATCAAGCTATCAGAAGGTCATCGATGGTAAGCACTTGCACGCACGCCGCACCCCTTCAGGCCAAGGCCTTTAAAGACCAACAAGAAAGCTTGCGAGGTTTGCTGTTTCACCAACCGGCTTGCAGCTTGCAGCTTCACCAACCGGCTTGCAGCTTGCAGCTTCACCAACCGGCTTGCAGCTTGCAGCTTCACCAACCGGCTTGCAGCCTGCAGTTTCACCAACCGGCTTGCAGCTTGCAGCCAACCAAGAGCAACAAGCGTCGTCACCATCCGTAATACCTACCTTAGGTACCTGATCAAGCCCAAAATGTCCAAAGAGGGCCACTTGGAGAGAACCGCAAATGAACCCCGTGATCTAGTGTGTCTTGCCTCTTCTATTGGTTCTCTCCATGTCCATGGCCTAGCCCACTGTTGTCCTTCCTCGAACCCCTGAAATACCCCTTTCCCCACTCACTGCTCTATCCCTGTCTTTGCCTCTAGTTTTGGTTCTCTCCATGACAGCGAATTCATGTCAGTCATGTCACTCACATTACATACACATTACACTACCTTTCACATATGCCCAGGAAAAACAAAATCTAAATGAAAAATTGACACAAGTAGTCTCTCAACCGGGTGATAATCCAAAGGATCGACCAAGTCGGCAGCTCGATCCGCGTTTTCCGCCTTCAAATTCCCAACGGAGAAACAATAGCAGTAAGTGAATTTGTTCTAGCTATATAGTTGCCAACTCCCTCTTCATAACAAACACACACACAGACACGGACAGACAACATAGCAACCCCCACCATAAACAAGACTAAACAGCAATAACCACAGTTTCTCCCAGGACAATGGCTCGACGTGTACGTGCCAACAGTAGCCAAGCCCGGCGGGTTCACCATCACGTCGGCACCGTCCTCAGCAGCAGCAGCAAGACGACCAGGCTACCTTGAGCTAGCGATCCAGCAGTCGCCCGACAACGCGCCGGCGGCGTGGCTGTGGCAGCAGCCCGCAGACAAAATCCTCGGCTCTGAGCTCCGCGTGCGCGTGGGCGGGAGTTTCGTGTGGCCGCCGGCACCACCGTTCGAGCCTAGACGTGCAGTGTTCGTGGCGGGCGGCGTAGGGATCAACCCGCTCATGAGCATTCTCAGCGCGCTGGCCGAGAGCAGCCGACGGCGCGCGGACGTGGAGGTCTGCGTGCTGTACTCGGTGAAGATGCCGTCGCCGACGTTGACGGGAGCGATATCGGCCGATGGGATCCTGTTCCTGGACAGGATTGCCGCGCTCTTAGGTTCCACTGCACAACAGCCGCCGCCGCTCAGGGGCGCGCTGGAGTTGTATCTCACTGGGGGTGGGGGAGCGGAGCAGACAGCAGCGCCCGGCAACGGCAGGCAGGAAGTACTGGCATGTAACGGCATTGATGTGCCATTCTCTAGGAGGAGGATTACTGTGCAGGACATAGAGTCCGCGTTAGGCCATGATAAGGAGTCGGCTGTCGTCTACATCTGCGGCGTCCCAGTCATGACGGATGAGTTCGTCAGGGGGCTTTATTCGCTGGGTGGTCTCGGACTAAAGACACATCAAGTTCTTTTTGAGAAGTGGTGGTGAACTACAGAAAATCTTCGCCTACGTCTGATGGCTAGTTGGGGAATTTATTCGCAAGCAAGCTTTCCGTGCCACCTGATGACTCGACTACAAAAACAGAACAGCGAGGCAAAAAGAGAAATACAGGGGTAAAGTTTTATACAGGTGTTGTCGGGTATCTCTGCTCCAAGCTGTGGCAAATAACAACACCTGTTTGACATGGAGACAAATGGCTCTATTCCTACGCGCACCTGACGCCGATGTGTAACCATGTACAGTTCATGCTGTACGCCTCCCAGAACATTGTAAATACCAAAACAAATGACAGCTCATAGCTAAAAGTCGTAATGTCATGGCAAATTCATGGGCGTCTCATAGCATTATAGTGTTTCCGGCTCGGTCAGAAACACCAACAATACTTAGGTGGCACCAGTAAAATGAATGAAAACTTTTCGAATCCGACACTCGTCAGATCCAGTTTCCAATGCTCTCTTGAGTCGGGTTAGTCGCAGGCGGCGACTTGGTTGTTTCCTCGTTCGACGTGGTCTTGAACGTTAGCTTATTTGCTGACTCCCTGGGATTTCATCATCGAAAGCACTAAAAGATCCTGCTTACAATAGTTCTTTCGGGACGAGGGCTCCACATGCGACGTAGAGCCTCGGGTTTCTCCCTCCGAATTGGTGGTGGCGCACGACTTAGCCACTCTAACTCCGACACCTGGGCTGCTGCTCCCCGAGGCCTTTCGTTCTCGGGCTGGTGAGATAACAGGAGGGGCCGCTCGATGCCCACCTGATCCCGCAAGCTCGACTCTTTAGACGGCGTGAATAAATTCAAACCGTGCTCAAAAGCGCTTCCGGTTGTTGGTGCGTAGTGGCCCGGAGAGGGTATCTTTTCGCCGTACGAGTCACCTGAGGAAGGAGGGGAGATTTCATAGTCTGAGACAGAACAATCTTCCATCAGGCCAGACTTTTGCTTTTTCGTTAACACAATATTTGGGGCAGGAACCTGGTGAGCTATCCGAACAATCTGCGCCACTCTGACCTCAACCTCTCCCTCATCAAACGAGTCGTTATTAACGTATTGCTTGAGGGAAGGCGTCAAGGACGGGGCTCGAGAAACAGCGGATGAAGCGGAAGACCGTCTCGAGATGTCTCTCAGCTGGCCTTTCGGCAGTTCAGGCAAAGGCCGCTGAAGATACGAGTCCCGGAATCCGTCGCGGTATCCATCCCGGAGCGCCTTGCTTGGCTGAGGGACGGCCGCGTTAGCTGACGAAGCAGCGAATAGCTCGGGAGGGCTTTTAAGGAAATACTTTGCTGGCCCCTCAACAGACATGACCTTGTAAACATTTCCATCATCGAAAATGGCCTCGTCTGAAGTCTCCAAGCAAGAAGATGGCCCTTCGTTTGAGCGGCTGCAGCCACCGCCCAAACAGTGCTCGCCTCCCATGGCACGTCGGAGTTCAGCGGGTGATCTCACTCGCAGAAGTTCGAGCTCAGTGTCGGGAATCAGGTTTAGTTGTTTGAGGTTGTTCCAGGAGCGGTAGTGAAGCCGATAGGTTGCAAAGGGGGAGTCCCTGGGATCTATCAGGTGATAGTCGTAATAACACGCATCCTGTGGCTGATCCAGGAGGCCAATGCTGGGAGCGCTGATAGTTCCGAGTTAGCATGGCGGCATATTACAGAAGTGGATAGATGGTGAGTGTATAGATACATACGCAATGCCGTAATTGTTCTGGAGTCGAAACTCTTCGGGGTTTGGCGCTCGGGCTCGCCTCTGCTTTGCCCGGAAGACTTGAACCTCAATGAGACCGCCATCTTCGGCCACCGATTTATTCTCTTGGCCGGGCAAGAACACAAAGTTTCTCCCCTCGATCCCAGCCTGGCCATCGTGTCTGGCGCCGGGGGCCCAAAGTGATTTGACAACCCTGCCCTTATTGCGAACAGCAGGGTCTATTCCCCACGCAGCAACAGGGCGGCCATTGATGTACAGCCGAAAGAAGATATACCTGCACGGCGACTCGGGCACACTGTTGACGGTATACTTGATTGCAAATGGCGAGCCTAAAAACAACTGTTAGGTCTGTGAGGGACAAAAGAGATAAACACAGAGGTAATGCTCGCCTGGGATCGACGGCACATAGACTGAGACTATCGGATTTGCTTTGCGGGATGGACCTGGGCTGTGAACTTTGGCGATTCTCGGGCTCGGTGACTGGTCAGACGCAGAGGCGGTGGCGCTGGCCAGGTTCTGGAAGCCGAGAAGGCGCGCCGACGAACCATCTGGGTGCGGGTATTCGGGGATAACCTCGTTTCCAGGTTCTGTCGTCAGCGACACGTCGATGCCGCGAAGACACGGCATCCTAACTACAAGGGACTAACTACAAGTGCACAAAAGTCGCGTGGGTGAGGGAATGGAATCGCGACCGGCGCTGCGGCGTGGAAGGTGAACAGGAAGCGCGACGGGACCTAAAAATTTTCAAATTATTATGGAATTAAAGGTGAAGAAAGGGTCACAAGCCTGGCCTACCCAGGTGGGTGCTTGGGATTAGAGTGAATGCGGGCTGAGAGGGCGGGCTCAGATGATTCAGATGAATTTGAGGAAGGTACGACTTTCATCCTGGTGGATAATGTGTGCCTTCCGACTTCAAGAATCGCCAGCTCATCAAGTTATCTTACTGCTGAGAGATTGAAAACAGAAGCTCCTTCTAATACATGGCTTTCTCGAGTCTGTGGAAAACAGTTCTTGGGCCAATGGGTAGAACTGAAAAGGGGGTGTGGAGGGTAGGTAGATGTATTTCAAGGAGGATCACGGGATCTGCGAGCTCCCTAGCAACGCCGAGAGATTCTGGCACCCCGCCAAACCCATCACGAGTCCAGAGCTCAATCCAGCCCAAGATGATGACGGCCAAGAGAGCAAAGAAATATACACAGAGGAAGGGGGTTCGTGCTATTTTGCCTATCCATCTAGCTTCCACCCAGTACCTTCTTCGTGTCCTGCTCCTGGTTCAGCAGTCCAAGGTTTCGTATTTGACCCGCCGTCGGAGGAGCTTCTCTGACCCCTTCCGCCTCGGCCTTTCTATATGCGGTTTGTACCGCCGCGACTCTGGCCGCCTAGGTAGCGATCGAGTTAGCAAGGATCGCCAGCTATCGCACTCTCCTCGCGGGAGCTTGGGGCGGTCGCCAACCTCTTTCTTGTGATGCAGGCACTCATAATAATCCTCCAGTGCGGGCGCGCACTTCTTCCTTCCCGCGGTATCCTCCGAGGACGAGTTGACGACGTAGCATGCAAGCATCTCCTGCCAGAAGGGGAAGCACCGAGACGGTCCTGTCAGACAATTGTGAGCTTCTCGTGCCAGTTTCCCGCCGAGGCGGATGCCATTGAGTGGTGTAGCTAGACTCACCGCCGTTCAGGCCGTATCCTGACGACATGGTGGGCCACGCAGAAGCTGATTCGTGGTGTGGGCGGAACAGTTGTCGTTGGAACGTCACGATCGTCGTCGGGGAGTGAGGCTCAATTCAACGCAAACATCTTGGATTGGAGCTTCACCCGTCGTCACTGGGGGCAGAGCGCCACAGCGGGTTCTCGGCAAGCCACACAACCCAGCCCCACCTCAGCAGCGGAGCTAATCAGTTGGCGTGTTAGTCCCCTGTCGCTGGGAAAGGCATGACCACAGCATGAGGAAAGCTACTAGTGAACACATGCCCCCACGCATCGACATTGCCCTGGATTGTGCCGAACACCACGAAGTACTAAATGCGCCACAACTTTAGCTCTCGAAGCTTACAACCGCACAACCGACCTGGAAGTGCGCTCAAGGCCATGAAGCTGGTCACCACGACAACCCAATAACTGTGTGGACATTTTGCTACGATTAATCGAAAAGACAATGGCTCTGGTGCTTTCGCCGCCCAAGCTTGTTCTGCTCGCCGTGCACTTCGCGGTCAAGGCTGACATCGACAGCTTGACGGCCCTCGCTGCCCGCCATGGCACCCTCCTCCGCAAAGACCTGCTGCTGCGCATCGCCCTCACCTATCTCCCCGAGACCCTGCTATCGCAAGCTTACGTCGGCTTTATCGAGCAGCTCGAGACGGGCGCGTTTCCAGACACAATTGCCCAAGACATCGACTGTTCGGCTGTCGACGCTCTGACCGACCCGCAGGCCACCAAGAAGCTCCGGAAGCTTCGCCTACTCCCCTTGGCCTTCCAGGACGCCCCTGAAGAAGCTGCCGACGATTATACTACACTTTTTCTCCTGCGAAGGTCGTACAGG